>NW_024465035.1:7060000-11860000 GCF_017591425.1 Ochotona curzoniae | reverse complement strand
TGTACATGCATTCATTTCCGTTTAACATCTGCTGGTGGGATCCTTTCAAGAATCTAGGCCCCTCCAGGGATCTAATCCCCAGCATGTTTTTGTCAGTCCTTTCTTTGATTTCTATACGTCTTACTGTGTGCAGGGACAGGAACCATTTTTCTGTCAAGGACAATATGGATATTTTATAACATCGTTCTCAGGCCCTCCAGATTTATTAGCTGAACATTTCGATTGCTACAGATTTACTGAATTTTGATTCCTGTCTGCAGGTGCCTGGGCTGGGCCAGACCAGATGACTTTATGGGTTTTATATCATGGCCTGTGGGCTGGATGAGCCACACCCTTGGAATCAATGGGTCTCCAGGAAGTGATACTGCAATCATTCACATTGGACATTCCACCTGCTGCTGCTATAATTTTACGTGCTAGATCACATGGCTGTTTCACCCTCTAAGAAGCCAGGGTTTATCATGTCACTCTAGGGGACTTTGAACTGCTCTTCTCTTCCCCAACGGGATAAAGGATGCCCTGAGACCTCTTTTAAAATATTTATTTATTTTCATTTTGCTTAAAAGGGAGAAAGTGAAGATATATATATATATGATATATATTATAGTCCATATATATTCCATCTAACAACTCATTTCGCTGAATATCCACAACAGCCAGGAATAGGCTAGAGAGAAGCCACAAGTCAGTAATTCTATCCAAATCTCTCATCTTGGTGGTAAGGCCCCAAGTATTTGAGCCATTGTCAGCTGCCTCTCAGGGTACACACTAGCAGGAAGCTGGATCAGAAACAGAGAAATCAGGACTCCACGAAGCAATCTGATACACAATGCAGGTGTCCCAAGCAGGATCTTCATCAATAAGTCCATCATTCACATCAACCCCATAGCCTCTTAGTTTACATTTTCTGGCCCTCAGTTTTCTCATCTTCCTCCATTTTCAGATGATGCACAGATGTGCCAGCTGTAAGTAAGCATGAGTGAAATACAAAAGAGCTCAGAACTGAGCTGCCTGAGTTTAATTGGTGTGAAAAAAGCAAGGCAAGATGACTTTTTCATGTAATTCTAACAAGTTGCAGAATGTTTGAATAGAGAAACACAGGGTGTAAATTAGGAAATCTCAGATCTTGGATTGCTTTAGGTAAACACAATAGAAAAGTGAAACAAGAAACAGAGAGCTAATTGATGCAGAAGGAAAAACAGCAATCTATTGATATATACTCTGGCTGAATACACTAACAAAGTACATTGTCTTGCCTCGTGAATATGAGAACCCAAAGAAAGGAGATCCTGGGAGGTTCAGTGATGCTTTAAAGTCAACAATAACTGCTACCAAAGGGAGCACTTCCTTTGTCTTCAGGTTGGGGGCCACTGGTGCTCTTTCTTGCCAGGATACTTTCCCATCTAAACACTTCCTAAGAGGGAAGGAAGGACGAACAGCTCTTCCCACCAGGAAAAGGAAAAGGAAGCATAGTTATTCTGTAGAGCAGGGGACCTGATAAGACAGCAACCAAGGAAGTTCTCTTGCACAGGACGAGGTGTGTATGTACTGAGAGGAGAAGGAGTGGCCCAGGAGGAAGATGGAATGAATCGGACAGTTTGTTAGGTAAAGGGTAGAATTAGTGAGAGTTTTTGGCGAGGGAGTCTCAAGTCCAGATAATGTGTAAGAAAAAGTTAAAAAAAGAGCATTACATGGCAGTTGGACAAGAGGAAGTGCCAGCTGCAATACCAATGCCAAGACCCACGTGAGAAAGGATTGGGAGTTAACTATTTAACTAGGTTTTATTGTAAAATGGATGCAGCTGACTACTCAATCTGATAAACACTCTGCATATATTGATTTGTTGCATGAATCATTTCATTTAAATATTCAGCTCAAGAGCTTTTGCTCATTTCAGAAGTATTTTTATTTATATCAAGTCCAGCAACCATCTGGTTGCTATCTTGTACCAGATGGTAATTAATCCTAATAATACAGTTATAAGAATAATTAATTTAATTGTAGTGACTGACATTTGTTTAGCCATTATTTGGAAGTTGGTGCTCAATAAACTATCCTAGTCTACCCTCAGTGCTTCTATGAAAGGTAGGAACTTTATAGATGAGGAAAGAAAGGCTTTGAGTAGCTTGCTTGAATCAATTACAATCCAGATCTTTCAATTCCACAGCCTTAGTTCCTAAACATTATTGGATATTTTTTCTTCCCAAAAAAGATATGTGGGGTTTTATGTCTAGTCCTCCCTAGGCACCAAGAGCATTACACATGTTAATTAAGTGTTCTCAGAGGCATGTGTGGGGTCTTCAACAAGTTCATGGAAAAATGTATATTATTAAAAACAAAACAAAACAAAAACGGGGGATGGGAGGCGGGGAGTGCAGCACTGTGGCTTCACAGGCTAATCCCCCACCTGAAGTGCTGGCATCTCATAATGGCTCTGATTCTAGTCCCAGCTGCACAACTTCCAGTCTAGCGCCCTGGAAAGCAGAGAAGGACAGCTCAAGTCGGCAGGCCCCTGCAACCACATACGTGACCGAAAAAACTTTCCTGGCTTCCAGATTAGCATAGGCTTACATCCGAGCATTGCAGCCATTTGGGGGGAGTGAACCAGTGGGTGAGAAATCTTTCTCTCTGCCTCTCTTCATCTCTGTAGAGCTGCCTCTCAAAAAATAAATAAATAAAATAAAATAAAATAAATCCATCCCCACACCTGAAAAAACACACCTGCATTTCACTTTTTTTTTGTAATCGAGGTTTTTGTTGATTTCATTTTCTCACAGTTTCTGAAGTATCCTCATGCTTAAGTTAGCATTAGTTTTCAAATAAACAATTTCCCTGCTAAAACTACATATCCAATCTCATGTTTTTACCCTAACCAAATCTACACTTTATTGTATTTGTTATTCTAATTTAGTACCCTTCTACTGCACCTGACTTCACCTCAACTATGTCTAGAAAAATTTCCATAAATACACAAAAAATTAAAAATACAAGAAAATATGAACCAGAACTGAAATTACATATTAATTGTCTCACCTGCCAACGTTGTTTTTTTCTTCTTCTTCTTCTTTCTCATTCCCTCAAAAGCTGGTCTAGAATAGAAATTAATTTGTCTTCTGTATTCCAACAAAAGTGATTTCTTAAATTTCTCTGTTCATATTGCCATGGGTCTTTTGATTCCAAAACAAAATAGTATGACTGGCAACAAAATAGAATAAAAAAGTCACCTTTATAAACTAAGATGCTTCTCTAAAATATTCCGAATTCTGTGTTGGGTTATGCCAAAATTAGCTCCTCTTAGAGGTGTATAACATGAGTAGTGTGTTGATCACATTGGAGCAGAAGTTGTTGCAGACATAGTAGCAAAAGCCAGCTATGAATTTTTCCCTAACAAATGCAATGTCCAACAATTTTTGCATGTTTTCTGTAGGCTTTCATCATTCTGTGTATAGGAATAGAGGGTGAACTATTCACATACTTCTGGACTGAATAGCCATTGCATGTTTGTGACATGAGTGACAGAGAAGTTTCGAAAATAATTTACATGGGGGCATTTCCAGTTTCACTTTTCCAGCAAGTTCATGAGAAGTGGAATTGTATTTCCCATATCCATGGATAAACTTATCATCTCTGACCCTGACATTAGACCTCACATAGCAGAAATATTATCAAAACTTTCTACTTATTTGCGTACAAAGATCGTATCTATTTCCTATATAAGCCAAGACAAATATTTCAAAACTGCCAAGATTCTTAATCACAAAAGCTTCAAGAATGGTTACACATGTCATTCTCCCTCTCAGTGAATGATTTTTATATTGGAAATTTCATGAGACTTGAGGCCAAAAACATAAAAACAAAACAAAACACAATTTACTGGTACTCCTGATTACTATGGGAAAAACTGACATGGTAGGAACTGGCAGATTCAATTTCTGTGAAAAATTTTCTGAAAGTTAATTTCAGCTAATATTGAAACTGGGCATACACCTTCTTATTAAAAATAGGTTTAATCATCAAACAAATTTTATTCTGTAGAAACAAAACTGTTATCCTGACTAGGAATCTGCTTCTTATCAATGCTCTGTTTTTCAATGAGGTACCTAAGACCATTATTTTTCAGTTTTCCAATTTGTAATAAAAGGGCACAATAGTTGTCCCAATCTCAAAATTTGTTATCTGTCTCCACGGCTGTCAGAGCATCAATAACAGGTTATCAATCCTGTTGGAGAAATGGAAGAGGATTTTGTTCTGACCAGGTAGCTTTGGATACTACATAGAGGTAGTGCTCAGAACTTCCCTCTTGTATAATAAAAATAATTTGCAATGAAATGAGTGAGGGCAGCCATGCCCTCCTCAAGATCACACAACTTATCAGGGTTCCTACCTATATTAACTACTGTAAATATAGTAGTTTTACAATTGGTACCTCTGTTTTACATCCTAACTGTCATTTATAAAGTGTGCTGTTGGACCTTGCTTCTCTTTCACGTATCTGGTTGTGACAGGATAGTGGTAGAAGGATCCGGGCTTTGTACTAAGGGATACTAGTTGAGCAGCCCAGGTATGACTGTCTCCTTTGAGTTAGCAAGAGTAGAGATGAGGAGATGTGGATAAACACTCAGAAGACCAGGGGAATGTGCAAGACTATTGGAATGAAAAAAAAAATAAACCATGGCACGTAAAACACAATCATAATGCATCCTTTATCCTGCTTAATGCGGACATGGTCACAGCCCTTGGTCCAGGTCAAGTCTTTCTAAGATAGAATATTCATCCTAGCAGGTATCAATGTCACTCATTCACTCATCAGGATTTCTATAAAGCCTACTATATGCCAAGTGCCTGGCAAAGAGCTGTGGCTACAGAAATAAACAGCACAGAGTCCCAGCCTTCACATCAGTGACTGTAGCCATCACAGGATTAGGATGGGCACCATGTGCCCACTGGATAAACAATTCCCATGTCTAAATATTGGTGACAGTAGGGCACTGTGGAAAGGAAGGGTGAGCTCAAGGCTCACCAACTTGTAGTCCTGAATGGGTTGTGTAATTCTAAATAATTGATTCAACTGTTCTGAGAGTCTGTGAACTTCTTCACAAACTGTGAGCAGGGCCATGTGTCTTCTCATGTGTCATTTGTCTTCACCTGCTGTTGACAAACGAAAATCAGAGAGGAACCACCGTTTTGTTCTGACAAGAGGATTTTTAAGAAGACTATGCATGCATGACATCCATGCATTCTGACACGAAGAGCTCCTTCTTCATGGGAAGACACTCCACCATGTCATTCTACTGACCAGCCCGACACTGGACTGTTGAAGAAGTTTGCCAGTTATGCCAATATTATGCCAATTCATAATCCAATGGCCAAAGTGAGCAGGATCTTCCACATTCAGTGGAAATAGAGTGAAAATTACATTAAAGAATGCTTTGTGCATTTGATAACAAAATCCATTAAGCAACTGCTTCAATATCAAGCTCTTGTGTTATTTTGAATTCTCAGCAAAGATAAGACATACGCAAGTTGAAATTATGTAACTTTAAGCAGGGAGGAGGACTCAGGACTGGATTGCCCTTTTCCTTCAAAATGTAAAACAAAACCTGGGAAATATGATTGACTTTGTAAAATAGATGCAGTCATATCTAGGTGGTCTGGATTGTGTTATCCTACACCTTCCTTCATCTTTAACGACCTTTAAAAAATCAAAAGCAGTGTGGAATATGATGCTCATAAGAATTAATTTGGGGGAGTTTGACTTTATTGTCCTGGAAGGGGTGCTGATTCCTGCCTGGGCCTTGTCTCAGCAAGGTTCTCCTGTTGTCCTCTTGCTGATCAAGGCTCCCTGCACCTGTAGCCCAGGCAAGAGGAATAGATTTAGGGGATCAGGAAGGATGGGAAGTGCCTTTGCCTGCAACGTGTTTTGTAATCCTTGCCTTGCTCTTTCTTGTGGACTCACAGCAGCTGGTACAGCCTCAGAGACTCAGGAAGGCCAAATCCAGAGATGCAGCATGGCTGAATAGGGGAAAGACATGCTGATTTCCACAACAGAAGAAAACGGTATGGACTGTATTCCCAGGGGGCAGTTGGGAAGTTGGCAGTGGAAATTATACAAAAAGAAGAGGGAGGCCATGCAGCAGTGGGGACAGTTCAATGCTTTAGCAGCAAACAGGATATTGCCAGCAACTCTTGCAGGTGCCTGCTGGAGAAGATGCCATATTCTTGCAGTAAGGCACCTGCCAGCCTTTAGGGAGGACGCATAACCTTAAGCAGGAGAGTAGAGGATACTCTGGCCTGTGCTTGAGTAGGAGATTTTATTGGATGGATAAATCCTTGACCCCCACTATCTGAGTCTGGCCTAAGGTTGGTGGTGTGGAGGGCACTCACTCAGATGTGTGAAGATGCTTAGTCTCCTCAACTCTGTGAAGGCACCTGGACTAAACTTGCCAATGGAAAACATGGAACTACCTCTACCTATTAAACCCAAGTGAAACTTAGCGCTCATATGCAGAATGGTTCAACACTCACCAGCCAGGATATGCGGTACGTCACACTAACAGACTGAAGAATAAAAACCAGATGATAAACTCAACATCGTCCATAATAAAAACCTTCAGCAACTGAGTAGAGAAGGAACATTCTGCAACATGATCAAGGAGACATATGACAAACCCACAGCCAGGATCATACTGAATGAGGAAAAGTTAGGAGCGTTTGGGGCCAATGAAGCGGGTAAAGCCACTGCTGGCAACACTGGCATCTCATTTGGGCACTGGTCTGAATACAGACTGTTTTACATCTGATCAAGCTCACCCACCAATGTGTTTGAGAAAGCAGCAGAAGATAGCTCAGGTGCTTGTGCACATGTACCCACATAGGAAATATGACAGAAACTCCTGGAACTAGCTTCAGATCGGCCCAGCTCTGGTCATTGCGGCCATTGTGGAGCCAACAATCAGATGGAAGATCTCTGCTTCTTCTCTTTTTGTATCTATACCTTCAAAATAAATCTATTATTTTTTTAAAAAATAAAATTTGGAAAGATTCTAAATAAATGTGGAATCAGACAAGAATGTCTAACTTCACCACTGCTATTCAAAATAATTCTGGAAATATTAGGAATTAAGCACACACAGAGAGAGAAATGAAAGGGATACATGCTGAAGTCCAATTATCCCTGTTTGTAAATGATATGATCCTATGTATAGGGGAATCAAAAGACTCCACTAAGAGACCCAATAGACATAACTCTGATAAAGTTGCAAGTGTGGGAGTATTGGTGTTAACAGCGTAATCTTCTGCCTGCAGTTCAAACATTCCATTAGAGTTCCAGTTCAAGTCCAAGCTACTCCTGTTCTCATCCAGCTCCCTGCTAATGGCCCGTAAACAGAGGATGGCACAAGTCTTTGGGACTCTGCACCTACATTGGTAACCCAGAAGAAGCTCCTGGCTTCAGATCAGCTCAGCCCCTGCTGTTACAGCCATTTGGAGAGTGAACTAGTGGATTAAAGATCTTTCTGTGTCTCTCCTCTCTCTGTACAGTCTGCTATTCAAGTATAAATAATAGAATCTTTTTGTTTTTAAGTTTTTGTGTACAATGCCATGGCAGAGAAAAATCTTGTAATGAAGTTTGAATCAGAATAGCTACAAAAATAGAACTAAATTACAACTTAAGGATGTGAAAGATATGTACAAAGAAAATTATAAAATATTAACTAGAGAAATAGAAGAAGTAGAGAAAAGTATAAAAACAAAAATGAAAGAATATTTTACATTCATGGGTTGGATGACTTAATGTCATCAAAATGTCCACACTACCCAAAGCAATTTAGATTCATAGCGATCCCAAATAAAATACCAAGGACCTTATTCTCACATATAGAAAAGATAATAATAAAATTCATATGAAAACCCAAATAGCTAAAGCAATCATAAACAGAAAAAAGCCAGAGGCATCCGAATATCAGATTTGAAGACACACTACAATGCAGTTATAATGAAAACAGTCTGCTACTAGAACAAGAATAGACATATCGATCAATAAGACAAACTAGAGACCCTATAAATTAATCCACACATCCACAACCAACTAATCTTTGACAAATGAGCCAAATCAAGTCCTGGAGGAAAGATAATCTCTTCCACAAATGGTGTCAGGGAAATTATTTATATGTATGCAGAAACAAATGGACACAAGACATTCACAGGCATTTTTCAAAGGCTGAAACCCACTCCTGGGTATTTAACCCAAAGAAATGAAGTCAGTATATGACAGAGTTATTTGTATACCCATGTTTATTGCAGCTCAATTCACAATAGCTAAGATATAGAATCAGTCTAGATGTCCATTAACAGATGACCAGATAATGTGTCACATCTATATATGCATACACACACACACACACACACACACACACACACACTGTGGGATAATACTCAGTCACAAAAATGATACACTGTTTTGCAGCAAAATAGATGTAACTCATAACCAGTATGCTTAGTGAAATATGATAGTATCAAAAAAGGCAACTACCATATGTTTCCTCCAATTTGTATTAGTTAACATGGAACACACAAAAAAATAGATAGGAACAAACTAGACATCTTATTTTCAGTCCTTGTTTACCACCCTTTGGAAATGGGATCTTTATACTTTTTTACTTGTTGAATATTGCAGTTGCTGGTGCATTATGCTTTTGATTATGAAGTGGACTGAAATTATGTTTATAAAATATAAAGATGAAAAAAGGAAAGAAGGAAAGAGAGTAATTATGGAGGGAGTAATTGATGGGGGAATGTGTGGCTATTCTTAGTATTATACCTAAAAAATCTTGTTCTACTTATATTATTATTTTAGAAGGAAGAAGTTATTTTTAAAAAAGTAGCATTTCTTGCTACTGCTTGTTCTCATTTCATGGAGAGGGTGTGGTCATGGCTGACAGAATCCCACATGCTTTATGTGCTATTACCTCTCTTTCTCTGCCTCTCAGTCCTTGCACCCTTGGCTCAATTATCAGCCACTTTCTTACGAGCCTCCTGTGTGTCTGGTACCATTGCCAATGCTGAGGATGGATTAGTGATTGTGACAGACCAGGTCTCTGCTTCCGTAAATCTTTGTGTTCAAGAGAAATAAGGTGTGGTAGATTGGTGACAAAGAGTAAATGATTTAAATTTAGGGTACAGCGGAAGAAGATGGAGCATGTGTCAGTGCAATGGCGCCATTTCAATGAGGAGGAACAGTTGTGAACTTGGCAAAGAGAGAACAGACCGAGTGAGGAAGTCGCCTATGAAGATAGTGCAGGGAAGAGTGCTCCATGCAGAGGGAATAGCGTGTGCCAAGGCTGTGAGACTTCCCCAACATGTCCCAAGAAGAGTGCAAAATTTAGGATGAGTGAAAAAGTAGTACACAATTGTAGAGTTAGTTTTCAGGCAATCAACAGGGGACAGGACAAGAAGTTCCTCAAAGAAGAGGACTTAGACTTTGTTTTAAACATAATGGAAACCACTCTATGTTCACCATTTTCTATCAGAGATATAAAATGATTTGATTGAGGTATTTGCAAAATTCTTCTTTCTGTAAACATAATCATCACAGAGCCTGCCCACACTGAATGCTTTTCTAGCTTCCTGTTCAAAGATTTCAATGAATAACTGATTTAATAGGTGAATTAACAGTTCTTTTGGGTTGGATGATGGATACTCAAGGTAACTGAACCTGTGCTGTATTTATTATAATCTTTTATCATAAAATATATCTTGATTTGTTATAAGGCAGGTGACTTGTGTCTGCTCAAACATCTCTGGAAGGCTTGACCTCATTAGATACACTTTAGCTTTTACTGTTTTTGTTGTTCTTATGAGAGACAATAGGAAAAGCACACATTTTTCCCATGAGAAGAACTTTAGCTAGGAGTCCTCATGCCCCCAAACCCTTACTTCTTCTTTACAGTCAAAGGCTTTTTGTGCTAAGCATGAACACGTTATGAATTGAGTCCAGGAAAACCTCCAAAGCCATGTTGATTTTTGGTGCTGTGCAGCTTTTCCAATCCTCTTCGGCAGCAAGCTTCAACCAACACCATGCTCCTCACTTGGCTTTGCAGATGCCCCTGTTCTTATGGGCAGCCCTTATGCACGGGTGCTTTCCAGCAGACAAAATACGATTCCAGAGATCCCATTATCTTTAAATAGTGCGACCACCATGTGTTAATTAGATATTTATTTGATTAAAAAACATGAAATGTCTTCAGAAGTTCATGAAAATGCTGATTATGGGAAAACACATGTGCTTCAAGTAATTCTGTACCAATTCTTTTTCATTTTCATTTCTTTTTCATTTCATTTTTAGCCAGCTTTTTGAGGTACATCGTGTGTACATGAATCCCACTATTTCTCAGCCAGATTTCTCCAAGTTTCATGAAAAAAGCATCCTGAACTTTCAAATAACATATAAAACTCTTAGTACAAATACGTATCAGAGTGATAGCTCATTTTTCATTAACAAATGCCTTGTATAGAAGATGTTTCTGTGAAAATAGAACATTATCGTTGTTTCATGTGGTACACATGGTTCAAATGCTTACAGCATAAACACAGCACTATTTTCGGCATTCCACAGCAAACTGGCCCACTGCCCAATCCAATGGTAGGCACAGAACTTCCATTTGTCCCTTCTAAGCCTGTAAACCCATGCTGGGACCATGCAGGAATGGCATGTGCCAGAGCAGGTGAATGTCCACTGCTCACAGTGCTTCCTCTAAGAATGGGACTAGTACCACCCTCTGTCTCACCTCGGTCATGTCTGGGAAGCTTATGGAAAATGTAGGATCTGCAGCAATCCACACTGCCAGCTAATGGTCTTAATACTAACCTTCATTCCCAGTTTCCAGAAAAGATAGGGCTGCCTCGGCTGATCAGTGCCTTCTAGTTCTATGGTAATGCCCAATCTTTAAACTGCTTCATGAACATTATTTCTCATTTATAGCTAAGCATCCTGCTGAGGAAGAAAAGTATGGCTTTTATCTCCACCTCTCAGGTGATAACATGGATGACACAGCTTCACAGCCAATCAATAATGGAGCAAGACCAACACTCTCAGCACTTGGACATGAAACCTTGTACATTATTGCTACTCCATCCAATGGTGTGCACAGTCCTATTTTACATTGAATATTGAGGTATAAGCAATTCTATATCTCAATGCAGGGGGTATGCACAGAGGAGCTTGAACTTGCATTTTATAGCCCATATTGCTAGACGTGCAAAATTCAAAATGAAAATAAACTATGGAGTGTCACATTTTATTTTGGCAACTGCCATCACTATTTCATAAAAGAAATGCCATGTGTCATTTCAACACTCACACACACAAATGAAAAGGAAATGTTTTAGCATAATGACTGGATTTTGCTAAGAGACAATCATTAGGGCCCGGCATGATAGTGTCACGGTGAAAGCCCTCGCCTTGAATGCGCCAGGATCCCATATGGGCGCCGGTTCTAATCCTGGCAGCCCTGCTTCCCATCCAGCTCCCTGCCTGTGGCCTGGGAATGCAGTTGAGGATGGTTCAAAGCCTTGGGACCCTGCACCCGCATGGGAGACCTGGAAGAGGCTCCTGACTCCTGGCTTTGGATAGGCTCAGCTCAAGCCGTTGTGATCACTTGGGGAATGAGCCATCAGATGGAAGATCTTTCTCTCTGTCTTTCCTCCTGTCTGTATATCTATCTTTCCAATAAAAATAAAATAAATCTTTTAAAAAAATCATTAAACATTTTTTGTCATCCTATATAAATACCTCTCAGATGCATTTAAACACAGAGAGTTAAACAATTTTGTTTAACTATGGTTGTTTGAGTGGTACTAGTTTGTCAATCTGAGTCCATGGCAGCATATATTAGTACATACAACTAGATATATTTAAACCTAGATATATATAAGCTCAACAATACAAGAAAACCAGTTCTTCCAATTAACTTCTTTTTTATCAATCCCATCATCAAACCTCCAGTTTCACAGACTGTTTGGCAAAAATGGGAACAACATGCACTGGGCTTCTTCACACAGCTCGGAATATTCTGGGCAAACTGAAAGAAGTTGAGAA
This sequence comes from Ochotona curzoniae, assembly GCF_017591425.1. Classification (NCBI taxonomy): domain Eukaryota; kingdom Metazoa; phylum Chordata; class Mammalia; order Lagomorpha; family Ochotonidae; genus Ochotona; species Ochotona curzoniae. The sequence continues at coordinate 11,847,906 of NW_024465035.1, read as the reverse complement.
TTAATTGTTTCCATGCCACCAGCCGCTTTCCCTACACTCTCTCTTTTGCTGAACGCCAGATAGACAGTGGGTAGGTGGCAGATTGTGTGCCGGGCTGAAGGTAGCGAATGCTGCAGGAAGGGGGATGGGGGACATTGAACAACTTCTAAGATCCAGAACCAGTCTCACAATCCATGCAGCCTCCAGAGTAGGCATTCATACCGTCCATCCTTCAGACACTCAGGTTCAGGTCTATGCTAAGAATCACTCACTTGTTTGAATGCTGTACTTAAGGTAACACATTTGAAAAGGACAGAAAGTTCGCACATATATGGCATCTCTCTACTTACCTATTCAGTTCTTTTTAAATGCAATGGAAATCAAGTAGGAAGAATTACATAGGGAAGACTACTTAAGTACAAAGAAAACCAAGATCAGACATTCGAAATGATCAAGATGAAGATTTCTTGTCATGTCTACTTGCAATACCCCAAGGTGTTTCTCTCAAATTGTATCAGCTTGAATCATGAGACACTAACGCAATAACCAAAACTACTTGAATCGTTTCTAGTTATTTTAAGCACATGCTATTTCAGAAGTAATTTAGGCAGGACAATGTCTAGGACTTGATTTACACTGATGCTTGGCGGGCTTGGTGACTCTTCACTGAGAAAGAAAACATGGCACAAGTAAGTCAGGTGTTGAAAGAAAAAAAAATGGGGCAAGGAGATCATTTTGGAAATTCTGAGGTTGAGGTATTTGTGGGTCTTCCATGTTGCAATGCTAAAATTAGCATTTAGGAAATCTAGTTGCTGTTGCAAGAAAGAACACAGGCCATGCTGTCGTAGAGAACCTAAATTAAATTTATAAATATATATGTGTATATATGTGTATATGTATTTGAAAGGCAGAGTTACAGAGAGAGGGAGAAAAAGAGAGAGAAATTTCATCTACCAGTTCATTCCCCAAAAGGACACAATGGCCAGAGCTGGACCAGTCCGAAATCATGGGCCAAAGGCTTCTTCTGCATCTCCCACAAAGGTGCATGGAACCAAGAAATCTATCTGGCTCTCTTTGACTGTCTTCCATGGCACAGTAGTCGGGAGCTGGATGGAGGGGCTCAGCGGGACTCAAATTCGCACACTTACAGGATGCCACCAGTAATGGCTTATGGGCTATGCCACAGTATCCAATCCCAGAATCTAGATTTTAACAGTAACAATTTCAAGAGTAACAGAATGCTTTTATTCTTGGAGGAAACTTGTTTGAAAATATATAATTCAATTGAAAATTTTGAGGAACATCTTCCATTTCCTTATATAAAGAAACAAAAATAGAAGCTAAGTACTAAATCATTTACATAATCCCAATATTGTATTTTATTTTCATCTGGCTAAACTAGTCAAATCCTTAGAATTAATTTTAGTTCATTTAATTTCATCTTAATGTTTTTTTTTCAGTCATAAGTAAATGTTTTGCTATTCTTCTATGACAACATGACAAAAATAATTTACCAAATCTCTGTAATTAACCTGCTGAATGGGAGATAGTACAAATACTGCAGCCTTTAAAAGATCTTCTCCATTAATTAACTTTGGAAGGTGATGAAAGTCATCACCACATTTCTGATGGTTCTGCACTGTTAATCCCCAAATTAACTCCACGTAAAGCTCATATGTAAAATGTAGCAGGCAGAGTAAACAGAGAGACACGAAACAAGAAGCAAGATTGAAGATACTGCTTTCACTCTATGCTCTGCCAGGACACAGGGACAGCTGAAATATCTTCTGTTTTACATGATAGGAACACATATGGTTTCACTGAACTCACCAGTATGCCTTTGCATCCAACCCAACCCACTGCCTATCCATTTTCTGAGATTGCTTTTCTCATATTCCTCGAGCAGCTGAGAAATCCTTAATCAAAGCAAATTTTCATTGCTCTGTGGCTGAGCTTCTGTAGCATTTCTCCTCTCTGTGTATTCCCCGATACTTTCTTACAACATCATTTGATTTTCGGCTCATTGCAAGTGTCTCAAAAAGCACGACACTGCTGTCCGAGTGGCTTAAAATGAAACCCTCTTGAGAAATGGGCTGGAAGATTGTAGAAACTCAGTTTTAGATACTGTGGGTCCTGATTTGTTTTAATGAATGTGAACCTATGCACAATCTATGAAATCTATGACCAATTCCACTTACCCAGATCTGCCACTTTTGCAAGGAGATGCCAGAAAGGCAGCAGACCTCTGTTTGGACTATTCAGAAGTAATTCCCAAGATTGCTTCTCACAGCAGTACCGACATTTGCCAAGCCTAGACCTTGAGTCCCAGATGTTCCATGACTTGGAGTCCAGAGTGAAAACTGTGAGCCATGAGTGGACCTAGCCTGTCATCCAGCGCACTTGCCTCGCATGTAACTTCACTGTTACCAGAGTTATCTCGCATAGCATCTCCGTGCAAGAGCAGCCAAAAATACTGTTCTTGTGTTCTTGCGGACAGCTAAAAATACTGCTACTCTCCACAAAGAGCCCCCTCAAAAAGCAGGCTATACAGATTCTCAATTAAGATGTTCCAGAAAGGCTAGGATTCGTTCTCTTAGAAATGTAATTCAAAGACACAAAAAGAAGGCTCACATAGAATCAAAGCAAAAACCTTAAGCAGGTACTTGGCATAGCTACTCTAATTGGAGCAATAGATTTGGGGCTGAGGTGACAGCTACTGATAGAAACTGGATAACGGACTTGAGATTTTATGTTTAATAATAAAAGTGGTAGTACTATTAGACTGACTAGGTTGGAGGCTGGGAGCAGAATTTGGATATGAACCGTAGGTGACTTCTGAAAGTTAAGTGTCAGCTAATGTTAACACCACTTAAAGGGTTTTTTTTTTTTAGACTCTTAACATGAAATCACGGAGCTTCATATCCATTTCTCTGCAACAGAGTCAGTTCTTTTGAGTTAAGAACTGCTCTAACAACTGAGTAATGACAATAATAAGAAATCAGACTGACACTAGAGAGTGCACGGTTTGTTAAAATCTTTTATTAGAACCCTCCTGCCCAGAGAAGTACTGCTTGCCTATAATTAGAGGTGGGTCCCTCTTCTTTAGCAACTTTTGCTTATGAAAAGTCAAATCATCTTAAAATTGTATTATATGTCCAAAAAAAGGTTTATTCAATTCTAGTTTTGCAAAAAGTTACTTGTAAGGCAGAGACACAGGGTCTCTCTCTCTCTCTCTCTCTCTCTCTCTCTCTCTCTCTCTCTACACACACACACACACACACACACACACACACAAAGACAGTTCACTCCTAAATGCCTGCACAGCCAAGAACTCTATTCACCTCTTCAGTGTCAATGGCAAGAATGCAAAGTTATCACTGCTGCCTCTCGGGGTGCATGCTAACAAAAAGCATGGGTCAAGCACGGGAGCTCAGTCCTGAGGGTAGACACTGCTATGGGACGTGAACATGCTGATTGCTAATTCTGCTTTCAAGCATTGTACTTTAAAAAACTGTGTGCATGTGTGTGACAGCAACATTATCAACATTTATAGATAATATGTATGTTAACACTACTTACATATTATGCGAAATGCATGTATGAATATAGATACATATCAATTATGTACTCAAAATATTTCTGTGAATCAAAACATAAACATGAGACATTGTTGTGATTCAGCTCGTTAAGCCACTGCCTGGCAGGCCAACATCCAATACCACCTACATATTCACCTAGGAAAGCAGCAGATGATTGATTGTTCAAGTACTTGAATTCCTGCCAACAATGGGGAGACCTGGGGAGACCCAGATGGAGTTCATGCTTCAGCCTTGCCTAGGCAGTTGAGGAGGGAACCAGCAGGCTAAAGATTCTTGGAAAGCCTGATATACAGAGAGGAGGAGAGACAGAGAGAAATATCTTCCATCTGCTGGTTCACTCCCCAAGTAGCCATAACGTTGGAGCTGAGCCGATCCAAAGCCAGGAGCCAGAAGCTTCTTCCAGGTCTCCCATATGGATGTAGAGTCCCAGGGCTTTGAGCTGCCCTAAACTGCTTCCCCAGGCCACAAGAAGCAAGTTGGATGGGAAGTGAAACAGCCAGGATACAAGCTGGCACTCATAAGGGATCCTGGGGGTGCAAGGCAAGGACTTTAGCCACTAGGGTATCATGCTAGGCCCAGCTTATTTGCCTCTTTGTGCTTTTTATTAACAAATATTTATTTGAGTCAAAAACCTCCTACTATAGCACCAGGAGAGGAATTCCAAATGAAGAAAATTTCCAAAACTTCACAAGGTGAGATTTTTCAAATTATCAGCAGCGATTACTTACACGAACAACACTCTTAGCAAAAGAACTCACCAACACTAAGCAAGGAAAGCCCCAGGAATGCTGTACAAACTTAAAAATCTGATTAAAAAAAACTTTATCAATGCTTCCACCTTTCCTGAGGAATTACTTCTACAATGTGACATAAGAAACCACAGTAAAGGGATCTTCACCTACTATGGCATCCAACAAAAACCAAGTTTCTGCCCCTAAATGACTACAATTCCATTGCAAAAATTGTACAATGGTAAGGCCTTCAATGGTGCCCTCATTGGCCAGGGCAATTTCAAGACCTCATGACCATCCATTCTGCTTTGGTCATCTACTCTGGTCTTTCATAGCCTTCATAGCCATCTTCCTTGCTGCTTTTTGAAAGAGGCTTGTCATTCTCAACTGCATTTCTTACGCATTAAAAATTCTCCTATTATTTTCACCAGACCCATTTATGAGGTAAAAAGGTGGGGGGAATCCCAGTGCCTATAAAACTGTATCACATAATAAAAAAAAAAAGGATGATGTATATACTCTATGCATTCCCAATATAGATTATAAAAAGAGAAACATCATTTTAATATCTACTACAACTCAGATATACCCCCGGTATCGTGTTATTTGAACTAAAACTGTTTATGAAAATATCAACTAGAGACTCAAAGCAATATCACATATCCCCATATTGTGACATTGTTTTGATGTTGAGTTGAAGAGTTTTTGCAATCCAGTGCCTGTATCTATAAGATAAGGAGGAGCTGGACATTAGTGTCACGTGTGGGCATCAGCACTGTGTATGTCCCATGTCTAGTGTCAGTTTATTCTGCGGCCAGAGATACTCTATGTTTTGTAGGCACGTTGCCAGGTGAAGTGGCAATCTGATTTCCACACTCCTTGCATCTAGGAATACTCATGAGACTAGGTTTTGGACAATGAGATATAAAGATGAAGCATTGTGTAGTTCTTCTACAACATATTATTTTAAGTGAAAAAGGCTCATCTTTCTCTTATTCCATCCATTTGCAAGGAGTAGGAATGAGTGAGCTGGAGTCCTCTTTACCCTTTTGTATCATAAAGATGGGTGGTGGCCAAACTCTAGGACTGCAAGGGTCAGTAACTACAAGGTGTCCACGTCCTTGGACAATCTGTATCTCCCAATCTAGTTCTGGACTGCCTTCTATGATATGATTCTAGGCAAGAAAAGAATAAACTGTTCCTTGTGCAAGTTGCTTTTTTGGCACGCTAGTTTTTTCAGACCTCTGTACTTGTAGCCAAACCGAGTCTTAAAGGATATATGGAGCTTTACGTAATAACCAATTTAGTGGAATACAGAATGAGAATCCTTAATAAATTTAATAATACACTAAGTTCTGTTAGTGAATATTAAGTAGGTATGATCCTTAAGAGTTCATTAGGAGGTTGGTATCTTCATCAAATCTCCCAGGGGCTGAAATGTCTTTAGGTATACCAATTTGAACTTAGACTTCTTTTTCTTGAAAATGGATTTTAATAATAATAAAAATATTCACAGGACAATTTACTAGAACTCAAGAATTCTAGACATCGTTATGAAATAGCTCTTAGTTTTAATGGTCATTACTTATGAATTTTTAATTGATATCTTTCTCTATTAGCCAAAATCCCCATTTTTGATGGAAATGTTAGCGTTGGTATATTTTCATTAAAATAGAAATTTCCATTCTATGATGTATCTTACGGGTACTGCCCAAAGCTATTGAGGTCATGGGAAGAAAAAAAGACTAGGAAGCTGCCACAGATCAGAGCATGGAGCTTGACAATGAGATGTACCATGGATCCTGGATGCTGGTTCATTGGATAATGGGGGGGGGGAATGGTGTGTTAGTATAGAATCCAATCTAGGCAATACTTGGAGTTCTGTTAACAATAACATATCAATCCTGGAGCTTGCATGACTGATGTAATACATGAACATCAGGGGAAACCGAAGATACACAAGAATGCTTATGCTCTTTTTTTTTTTTTTACCATTCTGAGTGTCTATATAGAATTACAATTTTAAAATTTATTCTGGTAACAGCAATAGCTATTGCCAGGTAGGTAGGAGAACTGGTTGGGAGAATAAATACAAAGCCTTGGGTTTGTATTTGGAATCGAATTGAGGATACCATTTTTCCTTTTAAGTAAACGATATCCCACAAAAGTTGAACATTTTCTGTTATCAAGAAGTTTGCTGACATGTATTCCTTCCATTTTGACATTATTTTGTAGTAAGCTTTCATAAATACAAAGATGGCTCTATGTTCACCTCTCCTTCTCTACCATAAGAATCTATTGGTTTTCAGCACCTATGTAAGTTGCTCTTCCTTCTTCCTTAAATTATTTTTCTCTCAGCAATGTTCCTGACCTTGACACATTTGACTATGCATGGGTCCCAAAAAATAGTCAGTGCTCTCATGAAGTATGCACCATAAGTTTAAGGACAAAGGTTCTCTTTCCTGTCTTGTTCCTCTTCTGATATTCCACCATTGTTTTACTCAGAGTTGGTACTCAGTGTGTCTCCTTTAAATTGATTGTGAACTAATGAGCAATGAGTAGAATAAAGGGACTGTTTCATAAGTCTGGAATGATTTATTGCCTTTGCAAACATTCCAGCATGATGTCAGATTTAATTACAACACTATACTTTTAACACTTTTGTATTTATTTCAAAGCTCTATGTTGAACAGATTTTCCTGTACATCAGCTACTCTGGTGAACATCAGGTGCCTCCGAGAGCTCCAAGAACCTTTTCAAACACTAATATGAATACAGTGAAGGAAAATCTCTTTTAGAAAACTACCAGAGTAAGAATACAGCGAATGAACCTCTATTTTAGAGAAAAGAAAGTTTGACTTGGATGCCTACATTAGCCCCAAATTTCCTCTCTTATTTACTGAGAGTTCATGGTAATTCAATAAAATAACTTGTATTTCACTTCTTTTGTGGCTCATTCAGATAATTTTAATATCTTGTTAGTTATTGCTTGTGCTATTCTCTTAGGTGTGCTGCTTTAATTCCATCCTCTGTATCTGTCAGTCCTATAATCTATTCCTTCCTACATAGATGACAACTTTGTGAAGTTTGTTTTGATTCCTTGTAATATGAGAGGTTGGCTAAGAAGGAAAACACATCAACAAGAGGAAGCCATGAAGCTTCTAGGACATATTTTTAGCAGAACTGAATGAGGAGGATGCGAAGAGAACCAGGATGATAACAACACGTATCCTGATAGTCATGAGTCAGGAATTCCCTGGAAGCAAATGATACTGATGTCCTGCCCACATAGGTCACCAAGATAGATTCCGATGGGCATCCACTCCCCACAACATGCACCCAGGTCTTTACTGCAGGGAGGCCCTCAGGCTGCAGCAACCTGCTTTGCATGGTATTAATGCTTCTTCAAACTTTATCTGCAGGTCTACAACATCAGAATCACCTGGGGACTAGCTGTAAAGGCAAATTACTTGTTCATACACTAGACCTACTAAACCAGAAACTCTAGTGGTAGAGCTTAGTAATCTAACACATGCTCAATCTTGAGACCCACTGTGCCACGCACATAGACAGCCAAATCACTGAGGGGTGGGAGGGCGGGGTGCAGTCCTTAGCCAGTGCTGACAGCAGTGAGAATGCCAACACTGTATTGCTCTTGGTGGGAGCAAACCACAAATGGGACCTGAACTATTTCCAGAACTCCCCAGCAGACTAGAGACAAAATTCTTCCCTCTGGGGCTATCTGCATGGCACAACTTTACTTGGCCTCCTTGTCTTCACTCCTCCTCTCACTTCCCTGACTCCTGTCATTGCTTCCCAGGGACACTTCCAATACATCGCCTTTGGTGAAAACTTCAAGTCCGTTGGTTATAGCCTATCAACCTCACATTATGTTAGCAACCACTACAAGATGCCAGGTAGTACAGGTGAGGCTGCAGATAAGTTTAACAGGACTCTCTCCACCCTCAGAGAATTTAAAGACTGACAGTGGAATGAAGCAAACACATTAACAGATATTGTAAATACTATAACGCTGACCTTCTCAAAAGTGGTAATAACAATTTTATACCTGGATTCCTGGAGAAGATTCCTGGAAAAGGCACAGACCAAACTGTCAAAGTGTGGATGAAGGTCAGGATATGAAAAGTGAACAATACACATCACGCACTGAAACACAAGAGTAGGAATAGAGAAGAACCATGTGTAATCTGATGGAGGAAGGACAAGTGATGACGTTGGGAAAACGGAAGTTCCACTACACAACAAGACTGCCAAAGCTTTCCAAGTAGGATGGGCTCTCTTCTACAGGAGATGGGTATTTGCCGACAGGTCTTAAGAACAACAGCTACAGGATCTGAAATGTTCATACAAAAATTTTCTCTGGGTGAAATAAGAGTGATGATTTCATCCAGGAGACCAAGCCAAAGGCGAGTGTGGTAGTCCGAACAAACCCCAAAGAGCCTGAATTAGGAGACTGTGAAAGACAGGAAATAGTTAACAGTTAAAATTGGCAAGATGCTGACTGAATAACTGTAAGACTGAATGACAGGGAAGGAAAAAGGCAAAAAACGAACCCAAGTTTCTGGCTTGGGTGATGCAATTAACTTAGAGCTATAATCACTTCCGCTTTGCCAGTTCAGCATGATAACTAAAACAGCCATGCTAAGAATTGCTGTCCTCCCTTGGGAAAGCTAGATAGAGCTAACACTGAAGAGCTACACAGTCAAAGAAAAACTTCCCCGATCCGAAAAGATCATGGACAGCCTTGATTAGCCTTAATACAGAATTGTCTAATCAAGAAAAATACCAGGGACAGTTAACACACATGTCGTTTCAGTTTAACACAGTTTAAGCATGGATGCTTTAAATGAAACATTTATGATTTTTCTAGCATTGCAAAGATAACGAATGCATTTCTAAGTCTTGGGAGAATTAGCTATAGAAATATGCAAAAGTTTAGAGGAAGAGGGAAACAGTATAATGATGATTACGGGGACACTTTAAAATGTTCAAGGAAATAAAATAGTTAACTTTAGTGATAAATATTTTGAAATACTTAAAAGTTCACAAAAAATCTTTATTGTAGACTCCTGGGCAGGTAGTCAGTATGGTGTTGAGATGTCATTTGAGATGTCTGGACAGAAAGCTTAGCTCTACCTCTGATTCCAGCTTCCTCTGAGACAGCAGTCAGTGGTGACTGGGTCCCTGCCAAGTGTGTGGGTCCTGGTGGGAAACCTGGATTGTGTACCAGTCTCCTGGCTTCTGTCTGGCCATTGTGGGCACTAAGGGTGTGACTACCAGGTGAAAAATCTTTGTCTTCTCTTTGCCTTTCAAGTGATTAGATATATCATATATATATATAGATATTTATTTATTGCTACATACTATTTATCATCTATATGTAGTATATATTTAATGTATATTTTATATATTTACATATCATTTATATCTTATATAACATATAAGATATATATATAATACATATATATATGTATATCATATATGTGTGTGTGTGGTTTTTTTTAGAAAAATCGATGGATGGGCTTTTACTCCAGAATAAGCTTCTCCTTCTGGTATACTTTGCTCTGACCTTGTAGTATCCTCATATATGTGCATTGGTGTGGGAGGAGTAAAACTGTAATCAATGGGACTTTTCTATAAAGTTGGCTACAAAACAAAACTACACAGCACTATCCAGGTAGAAACACACACACACACACACACACACACACACTGTCTCACTCCTCTAGTACATAAAACTACCCTGAAAGGAGGAACTCTTGTTTTACAGAACTCAGTCTATACAAATGCTGAGGCAATTGGCATGGAAGAGGCTTTTCCTGGTGTCATTGTGCCTGGGAGAGCCAACTGCGTACAACTCAATTGCTACCAGGCTGTTAAATCTCACACAGTGGGAGAGGGGTGATAGCAAAACAGAACCAACACAAGCATTCAGCTTCCCTGTGCCCGAATGCTCAAACTCTTGATTCCTAGCAAGGTCCTGTGGGCGGTGTAGTTGTATACTCTGGCACTGGCTTAATTTGACAGAAGTAGTATCAGGGATAGAAAAGATAGCTTTCCTAAAACCATATTCTTAAGGAATAGTGTTTTTTTTCTACCTACTTCTTGAATTCTTGGCCTAGTGGAGGTTAAGCTTGTGACTTGAAAGAACATCGATGGCATATGGTTATAAACGTTAAAGAAAAACAAGAAAAGAGGGAGGATTAGAGTCATGGAAGGAAGAAAGACAGTGTAAGAGTATCCCTATGCTTTTAACTCTGTATCTTAGGGCCTAGCATGTTAGTCAGTGGCTAAATCCTTGCCTTGCATCCGCTGGGATCCCATTTGGGTGCCGGTTTGTGTCCCGGTTGCTCCACTTTCCATCCAGCTCCCAGATTGTGGCCTGGGAAAGTAATTGAGGACAGTCCAAAACTTCGGGGTCCTGCACCTGTGTGGGATACCCAGAAGAATCTGCGAGATCTGGAAGAAGTTCCTGGCTTTGGATCAGCTTAGTTTTGGTCATTGTGGCCACTTGAGGAGTGAACCAGTGGGTGGAAAACCCTTCCTTCTGTCTCTCCTTTTCTCTGTAATTTTGATTTTTCAAATTAAATATATATATGTGTGTGTATATATATATATATGACTATTTTAAAACTAAGCATATGAAGCACATGAAATTTAATCACATTTTTGTAGGTAACAAAAAGAAAAAAAAGTCCACAGGCTTTATTATTCTCCCATCTGTCTATAAAAAGGTTGTCCATCTCGCTGAAGAAGTTAAATGAGCTGGGGAAAGAAAGCAGTAATAATAGGATCCAAGGGACATCCCCAACACCAAAAAGAAAACACCCTACAAGAAATTTAGTTACATTCAAATCTGAGTTCGAATAATGTAAGTATGATACACCCCCCCCCCACACACACACGAATCTGTCCAGTATTTCACTACTCTCTTTCCACAAGAACAACAGCTAGTTAGAAGTGTCTTGAGAATTCAGACAGGGCAGCCATGGGAGAGCAGACAAGGAAGCGATTCAAGGGTGAACTGAACGAGGCACTTAGTGGCAGAAGCTTTGGCAGCAGGATTAACACATCTTAGTGTTGCAGCAACTGCAGGTTTTCTCCCAAGCTTATCAGATGACTATTAGTCCTAGTGAATCAAAATGCATCCCTTATATCAAATGTTCGAACTATCAAAATGCAGAATGCAAGTGGGACAAGGCAGAGAGTCCAAAGACAGTTAATGAATTTAACTGACTATAATGGTAGGAAATGAGGAGGTAGAGAGAGGGCAGGCTTTCATCAACAGCTATAAGAAACGATTCAGTTACCTAACTCAGAATAATGGTAAAGAACTTTAAATGACCTGAAATCCGTATTTTTAACGGTAAAGGTAATTGCATTTCTGTAACGGCATGACTCATTCATGGGAAGTGAGAAGTGAACATTGTGGTGATAGGTTAATGACAGCAGCACTTATCAAAGGATCTTTGGGGTTACCAAAAATTTCCGCGGGGTCATAGAGATCAGAACCCAGCATTCTGTGGGTTATCCTTAGAAACCAGTGCATTCTAGACCTGTATGTGATTTTTTGACCTTCCAGCCTTTAAGAGGCACAGAAATGTTAAGAAGAAAATCTCACTTTTGATTCTTCAAAAAGATGAGTTTATTTGTATTTATTTTAAGCATAGAGTTAGAGAGACAAGGTCTTCTCCACTCTCTGATAGCTGCCATTAGTTGGCCAATGTCAGACCAGGCCAAAGCCAGGGATGGCAAGGATCCAAATATTTGGACAGTCCTCTACAGCCCTTTTAGACACATCTATGGGGAGCAGGATCGGAAGTGGGGCAGATGTGACCTAAATCAGGGCCTAGATGAATGAGATAATTGTGCCTCAATTGTATGAATGAGATAATTGCCCCCCCCCCCCGGGCCACCAGCTCCTTGGTGTTGAGCTTGAATTGGAAGAATCTAATAAAGTTAGGAAATGCAGAGTAAACTTGCTGTAGGAAATGAATGACAATTGCATCAAGTTCTAACTCTTAAGATTTTTAAATATTTTGCTTGAGCAGGACAGGTGATTATTGTCATAAATGCAGCAGCAAAGTATGCACAAAGATGTTCATGACAGCCCTGTTTACAATGGCAAAGCCAAGAAATTTGTAGTTAGTATGGTCTTAAAGATAAGAGTAATCCTTTATTGCTCTTGTTGGACACCATGTAGTAAATGTTAGGTGAAAACACAATACCTTTACCTAACAAAAGCCAAAGTCCCATGTATGTGCATATAGGGTCCAGGCTGGAGAAAGAATTTCAAACAATGACGTACCCTCCTTTAGGGCCCAGCATCTGTTGATTGATTTAAAATGCACTCCTAATATATTGAAATGCTTTATAAGCTGGCACTACTATGATGCCAAAGGGGTAAGATCAATAATAAATTTAACTAAACACTAACTCTTACATAAACTGTCTTTATTATTTTTAAAGATTTTTATTATAAGCCACGCACTATGATTCCATATACTCCACTAAGACTTCCTAAAATAGGTACTACTGTTATCTCCATTGTAAAAACAATGACCTCATATTTTGCATGTGAGAAGTGAAAACTGGCAGGATTTGAACTTAGTGCACTCTGACCTCAAGATCTTCATCATGTTTTTAAAAGATTAATTAATTTCTTTAAAATCAAAGTTATAGATGTAGAGTGAGAGAAAGAGACCAATACTGATTTTTCATTTGCTGCTTCACTCCCCAGATAGTCTTAACAGCCAGGTCTGGGCCAGACTGAAACCAGGAGCCAGGAACCAGGAGCCAGGAGCCAGGACCTTCAGCTGGGTCTTCTATGCACGTGGCAGCAGCCTAAGTACTTGGACCATGCTTCAAGCTTTTTCCAGGCCATTAACTGGGAGGTGGGTAGAAAGTGGAACAGCCAGGAAAAGTTGCACCCATATGGAAGCTGGAATTGCAAGCCACACTTTAGCGTGCTGCACCAAATTTTCATTTCTGACTATTTGTTGTATTGTCTATGATCCCCCCAACCTGTTTTGTCTTTTGTTGTTTGAGAGGCATATATAGTTCCTCTCTCCTTGTTTACTTTCCAGTGGCCTAGCACTGGAAAAAGTTGAACCAGAAACTGAAAATTCAATCCCAGTTTCCCATATGAATGAATGACAGGAACCCAGTTAGTGGAACCCTCACCTGCTATTTCCTAGGACACGTTGGCAGGGGGTTGGAACCAGGAGCAGCAGCCGGGTGTGGAACGCAAGTACTCCACATGAGATGTGGGCATCTTCATCTCTAATCTAGGTAACACACCCTTGTCTGCAATTTTGGCGTCAGATGTATACACCTGGATGACTGTGGGAGACAGGGGTTCTCACAGACCATTCTCTCTTATCAACATTTGCTCTAGAACACTCTTGGGGATCGTACCTAATCTCTGTGAAACACGGATACATTAGACACTCTACTATATAACATCTCCCACTTGTCAAACCTAAATAAGCAGGGGGGACAGCACTGTGACAAAGCTGGTAGGACCATCACATGCAGAGTGGGCATCCCGTATAAGCTCTGGTTCAAGTCTAAGCCATTCCATTTTGGATCCAGCTGTATGCTAATATGCCTAGGAAAGCAACAGATAATGGTTCAAACGCTTGAGCCCTTGCACTCATGTAAGAGATCCAGAAGCAGCCTCTGGCTTTTGGCATCAGCCTGACTCATCCCTGGCCATTGCAGTCATTTAGGGAGTGAATCAGTAAATAGAAGTCTGTCTCTTTCTCTCTATCTCTCTGCCTTTCAAATAAGTAAATAATATTTAAAACTAAAAAGGTAAAGGAACCCTATCCTAGAAGCCATGGGGAAGGAAAATGATGATGTAATTATTTGATGGTTCTACTTCTACCAAGCCAGCTTTGAAATGTCATGTAAACACACAAAATCCTCTTCACCTTTGTCCTGTTTTAAATTTATCAATTTATTTAAGATACATAACCATTTATAACTCTAACATTTACTCTGAAAAGTTACCTTGATCGGTGGCCTACGAGAAAACAAATTTCTACCTGGCCAAATTAAATAAAAATGCTTTGACATAAAATCCACTTTCCTTTAAACCATGGCTTTTTGACAAAAACAAAGAAACTTAATTTATATTCAGGAGGTACCTCTGTCACATGCATCCACGGACCAGAAACAGGGTAAGGAACAAAACTCCCATAATCCTTCCTTATCAGAATTTTGTATTCTTAGTTTCCCAAGATTCTTGGACTGTCTGAGGGCAGCTTAGGGCAGTTATGAGGAGCTTTCTGCATTATCTCCAGCTAAAAATCAGATAGAGAAAAACGTTGCAACTGGAGGAGATCAACCTCGAGGAAAAGTGAGGACATTTTGCAGAATGAAAAATGTTCTGGGATGAAGCAAAGCAACAAGGAAAGATGAGCTAAATCTGAGCCCAAAAGTCTGTGTTAAAATCACTTCCATCACACTACACCTCTCCAAATGAAAAGCTAACTCCAGAAGGCTACGGAGCATCACTTCAATCCAGATGGGCCAACACTTCAGGGAAGACTCTCCAGGGAATAATCTTTCACAATGCAGACATGAATCAGATCATCCGAAGGTTCTTTTATTGGTCTTTAGCTTCTATGCAACATTCTGTTTTCAGAAAACCTGAGCAAGGAAAATTCAAATATATATATATATTTGTTTCTCAAATATATATATATATTTGTTTTTCATTTAAGTATCCAATCCAAATAGTTCTTCCTGGAAAAGGAGCACGAATACAGAAACAAATAGAGACTGATGAAAAATAAGTGGGATATTTACCTGATACTATTTGGGTCATCTCAATATCAATTAAATACATGTGTGGGCTTTGAACATATCTGCATTTAATGTTTGAACCGATCTTTGTATTTGTACATCATTTAGAAGACTTCATAGACATTATTTTATTTCAACTTACTGGTCCTGAGAGGTTGATGACATATTTATTATTGGATCCATTTAACCTACGATAAAACTGAGATGGAAGGGTCTAATATTTTAAATCACACACAAATCCTGTATGTGAGCTCAGGAAAATCATAGCCTGAGAATGGACTGGGACGCCAATCTGCCCTGACTCTGATGATTTGAGAAATGAACATAGCCTCTTTTTAGGATTCAGTTTCTATACAAAGTAGAGAATAACAGTACCTACTTCCAAGAATGGTGAAAATAAAATGAGCTAGTATTTACAAAGTGGTTTGCAAGTACTGGTAAGCACCATCTATGTGGCTGTTCCAAATAATCCATTAAGTCCCATTGGCTAATATACAGACATCTATACAAATAAATCCAGGGTCTGGTGCGATAGCATAGTGGTTAAGTTCTCACCTTGCAAAAGCCAGGATTCCACACGGACTGCGGTTCTAATCCCGGTGGCCCCGCTTCCCATCCAGCCTGAGGCCTGGAAAAGCAATTGAGGATGGCCCAAAGCCTTGGGACCCTGCACCACCCACGTGGGAGACCCAGAAGAGCTCCTGGCTCCTGGCTTTGGATTGGCACAGCTCCAGCACTTGTGGCCGCTTGGGGAGTGAACCATCAGATGGAAGATCTTCCTCTCTGTCTCTCCTCCTCTCTGTATATCCACTTTTCCAATAAAAATAAATAAATCTAAAAAAAAAACCAAATCCAACAATAATTATAGCACTCAGGACAACCGAATTACATCATGGAAATATTTGCAGAATTAAAAATGTGGGATATAATGATTTAATACACATGCAAGTATTTCGTCCTACCTCTTCTATGTTAACAGAGAGTAGAGTTGTGATGTTATAGTCTCAATATTTACATTTGAGTATCCCTGAACTTTCAACGAACTGTTTAAAACCATTACCAAGTTAGCACCTGATCCCAACCCAGATTCCTAATCTATTATGGATCCCTACGCATCACAGGGTTTAGCATTCATTTTGTCAGGTAATCTATTAGTCAGACTCACCTCATCACTCAGATGGAATAGGGCCTGTTATTTTCCTCCTTGTTGTCTGTTTATATGCAATCACAGATGTGGAGCTGCCTAAATTATGCAAAATCACAAATGTTCCAGAGGAAACACTGTGCAAAAGTATTACAACCTGGAAAAACCTTTACGTTGGCCTGATTGTTATTTGCTATCTACCTCTCTAACGTGCAGACTGGTTAGTTCTCTTTATCCCACATAGTAGACCACCTGCAAATGGCTAACGTGACGGACGAGGCCTTGGTAAGACTGAGAAACCTGTCTCATCAACTCTATTTCAGTGTGTGGTAGCTGGACCAGTAGCATCCCTGGGGAAGCCGATATCCTATCTTAGCTGTACAGCAAGAAAAAAAAAACCTGCATTTTCAAGATTCCAGATTTTCCTTGTGGCCATGGAAATTGGAGAAGCACAAGGCTTCTTCTTCAGTGTAAGGGTTATTGAAGGACAGACATCCTACGAGTTGTTTTTGGAGATAAAGGCAAGATTACCTTAATTCTCTAGTCAGAACACTGCAGTAAACTAGAACAAAAGGCAGCTGGTTTTTCTCTAATACCTCTTATTATTTAACATATTAAAGGCTTAATAAGGCAGCTATGGGCTCACCTGCAACAATCCGGGAAAATAAAAGAGTGAGTCATCCCTATGCACCATTAGAATTGGTTATGTCTTTCAATTCATAGATGGGTGAGCCTAGAAATGAATGGAAAGGCAAGCCAGTCACCCTGCTGGGAAATATAGCTCATAAGGCAACTTCAGAGGTAATGATGGCCTCCGCCGGAATGAAGAAGTTTTGTGAGAATCCAATAATAAGAAGAAGAAGGAAAAAAAAAGGAAGATAAGTTAATGAATCACTGTAATTCTAGGACTACGGAAGGCATGAGTTTAAGTGACTAATACCATCCATTTAGAGAAGTGATTTAGCAAATTAAAAAGGCAAAATGCGATCATTCAGGACAATCCTTCCCACAGAAAGACTTGGGAACCTAAAGAGCTCCACGTTAGATCTCAGGCAAGGGAGTCACTACTGCTTTGTAGACCCCTGGGTACTTTTGTCTCTGGCCAGAGAATGTTTAAATTAAAATGTCACTCAGTCAGTGTCAAGCAGGTAAAATGAGCAATGCCTTGCATAATGAAATTTCAGACTCAGAGATGATTCAGCCTATTGCCTCCCAGGGTTTTCAATCACCACGGGGTATGTAAGAGTGAACATCTACTTCCCAAATTCATGGACAGAATTTCCTGTTTCCTATTTCCAGGATCCGCATTACAGCATAGCAGGTAAAGCTACTGTCTGTGATGCCAGCATCCCATATGGATACCATAATATTCTGGATGCTTCGCCTCTGACCCAGCTCCCTACTCATGGCTTGGGAACTGTAACTGAGGACAGCCCAAGTGCTTGGCTATCTGCCACTCCCATGTGAGATGAATAGAACTCCTGGCTCCTGCCTAGGGTCTGCCAGTTGCGGCCATATGGTGGCCATATATGGCCATTGCAGACATTAGGTGGTGGTGGCGGGGGGGGGGAGGGTTTGCAGCAAGGGTCTCTCCCTGTCTCTGTAACTCTGATTTCTAAATAAACAACTAAAATTTTCAGCAGTTTAAAACATTTACTATTTCCATGCACAAATTCTCACTTTGTTGAACAGTGGACGGGTACGCTGGAAGATCTGGATACAGCAAATAACATTCCAGGCAGTAGATCCTTAAGTTGAAGGTTATGAGGACATTGTAACAAAAATTTACCATCTCTTTGATATTTACTCACTTACAAAAACTTCCTAATATGTGACTAATTTGTACACTATAGACTATAAAGAAAATGAGAGGTCCTTTGGTTCCTAAATGAACAGAATGCTTTGCTGCTCAGAGAGTTTAAATGTGTGAGTCACTCTTGCACAGCTAGGAGGTGGCAGAAAAAAGAAATCTGTTCTTACATTTTTCCCTCCCAGTCTAGGTCTTTGTCTACGCTCTCATGCTAAGCCCTCAATTGCTTGACATAGCATGCCCACAGATCCCATCTCATTCCAATTTTGATCTCAGATTGTCCTGTAGAGTACAAAGCAGCAGGGGCCACTTGATTTTGATTTTCAGATGAGAAATTTGTCAAGTGGCCCTAGCAATGGGTCAGCAGAACTGAAGCCCCAATCTTCAGATGCCTTGTCTCAGGTCTTTAGTCTTTTTCCTAATGTGGTTGACCTTTAAAAATGATTTCTTCTAATTCTGGGGTACCTAGCTATACTTGTGTGTGACAGTTTGTTACTAGACTATCTTCGTTGCAGCACATAACCATCCCGGCATGCCCCCTCACTGGGGCAGTACAAGCAACAGCCCATGATTCTCACTCTACTCCAGAGATTGTCTCTGGATGTTCATGACTGAGCCACCACAACCTGGGGAAATGAACGAACTGCACAAAAATTATTTGGAGACAGGGTGGAGGAGATAAGGTCAAGTGTTGCTGTGAAAACAATTTCTATGTGAATTCCAGCCCTGTCATGTATTTACTGTACCAACCTCGGGCCAGTCCCATAGGCTGACTTTGGATTTCCTTATTTGTGAGATGGACTGTTGGATGGACATATGAATAGATAAGGATAGATAGATAGATAGATAAGATGGGTGATACGAAGATAGGAAGGAAGGCAAGAAGACGAGAACACATAGAGAAGCATTCACAGTGAGAGCAAGTGTGTTCTTCCTGGGATTATCAGAACAACAGGAACTGTCCAGCTGTCCTGCAGCCAGGCTACAGAGACTGACCAGATCTGAAAGTCCTTCCAGAGAGGGCTTACTGTGATGTTTACCTTGTTTCTCAGCCTTATCCCTTGTAACCGTTTAGCACTCAAACTGGCAGACGCAAACACATGTTGCATTCTCTATGGCAATGCTGACAAAATGCTGATTGCTCTCGGGCAAACCCTGCAAGGGTCCTGGTCAAGGGCTGGACATGTCTGATACTAAGCTGTAATTCTGCCTTTCCAATAAAAAATAAATAAATCTTTTTTTAAAAAAGCCATGGGTTTGTTAATGTAAGTACAGATTAGGAAATTGATATTATGAAGTAAAATTAGTCATCTAACATGATACAATCTATAATTCCTACTTTCTTTCATGCAGTGCTTACTCATTTCTGCTGTATTCATTACAAAATAAACAATCTCCCTTCAATGGTTACATTTGTACATGAAAATACAGGGAAGAGAATATGAATTTGACATACAAGCCATTTTGCAGAATATTCCAGAATGCGGTATTCTCTTTTCCCGCTCATTTCTGCCTCCTGGATATAGACAAAATGCTGCATGGCCCACTCCATGCTTTCCACTTCTTCGTCTGCCATTTTCTCTGCCTAGAACATTCTTCACACTCCCTGCAGAAGAAGTCTTTGTATTTCTCATTCGTATTTATTATATCAAGCTTATTTCTTAGCAATTAGTCTGCCCCGGCCATTAGGTAGTCAGAGGGGAGAAAGACTCAAGCGTCTTGTGCAGGTTATTAGATGCAGCCCACCAGGGACAGGAACACCTCACAGAAAAGCAGTCAAACTCTGGACTGCTTATCCCGCCAGGAACTGTATTGTATAGGCTATTTGAAGCTGTTAATCAATCATGGGAAAAGATAGTCATCTGGTGCCATAAGGTGTGGACACTATGAGCTTTGTCACCAATATTAATACAGCATAATCTACTTCTTTATAAACTAAATGGCATGATTTAATGAACTGCCCTTATCAGTATGGGGTCCTCCAGGGCCGCCATATGGGATCACCCAGGACACAAACAGGAGAAAAACGAATCCTCAAAAACAAACGGTTCACAATGATTTTAAATGAGTGACATTATGTAATTCATCAAACACCTGGCCCCAAGCTGCAATCAGAGAAATTATTCAGGCACCTAAAACACGCAGCATAATGAAATTTTCAAAATACTGGCTGTACTGCAGGTTATCTCACTGTTGCTTAAAGGACATTGCTAGCTCTCCTTGCTGTGACTCTTCTTTTTGATAGTTTACATGTTTTGTTTTATACTTCATCTCTTGCAGCCTCCCAGAAGCTTAAATCACTGAGAAATGACATGTCAGCTTCTCCTAAACCATTATTAATGACAGACCAATTTCTGCAACATCTGAATTCACATGTACAGCCAAGCCCATCTCTGAGAATATTGCAAATCAGTCTTCGCAGATGTCATTCCTCGGCCTACAGAAAAAGGACAGGGATTCTAGATTTCACGGATAAACTCTGCAGGTATTGGGCCCAGATAACAAAACGTCAGGAAATGCAAGGTATTTTCTTTTCATTAGTTCCCAACAATATTTTCTTCTTCCCTTATTGTTCTCTTTCTTTACCAATAGCTGTTTAATTTTCTCAATCTTTCAGGCAGGTTTGTTCCCTTATGTTTTGTTAAATCTTAGAAGCACGGCCTCAAGTTTAGAAGGTCAGCTTTCCTTAAGTACAATTTGTCCAGGGGGTAATTCCATCTCTTGTCATCTCCAACTTGTACCAGGCCATACCTTGTGCTAGAAACTGAGAAAACAATTCCCTCCAGAAAGAGATTACAGCCCATCTGTGACATATGATGATCAAAACGGCATAACAAAAGCATACATGAATATGGACAATAAATGGAAAGAGAAAGATCAAGGGACAACACTTTTAGGCTAGTAAAATGCTGACAAATGCTTTGTTTACTTTCTGTAGCCCTGTAAAATTTCTGTTAATAGAATTTTAATTAAAAAATCAACACTTTTAAAAGAGAAGGCTAAAGTCTTAGAAATGTGTTTAGATAATTATTATTTTTTTTAAATAGTGAAATAAGCTTCAGAGTTGGGGAATCCAAACAGGGAAACCAGAAAAAGCAAGTACCTCTGCAGAGGACGACTCAGCACATGAACGTGGAAAAGCAGCCCGCCCTGCTGATGCGGAGGCTCCGAGCACAGAAGGGGTCTCAGACCTTCTCCACTAGAGAACTGTCTCCTTCTCCTTGCAGGGTCTAATCAGGCACTGAGCCTGCTGGTCCCTACCTGTACCTGCATTTAGTTCCTGACTTTTCTGTGACTCTCCCCTAGCTTCCCCCTTCTATCCCACCTTGTAGCTGTGAGGTGGCATCTAACACTTCCTGGCAGCACATGTTGGCAGGAGCTGGTGCCAAAGCAGTGGAGATTGAGAAATGGAGAAGATCTCATAAAAGGTTGGGCTCTGTCTCACAGGTTCCAGCTGCCCTTCATTCCTGGGCTGAGAGATAGAACAAACCCAGCAAATCACACAGCTGCTGGCTCTACGGGTACATGTGTGTCACTTCAGGAACCATTGTTCACCTTCAGGGATCAGCTCATCTGGTTGAAAGTGCTCTGGCTTTTCTCCCATTTTTTAGGATGTTCCATAATGTCACACACTTGCACCCACCCTTCTCTTTACCATCCAGAAAAATACAATAGGCAAGGATCTGCACTGTGGCCCGGCAATCACCTCCAATGCTGGCATTCTATATAAACACCAATACAAGTCCCAGCTGCTTCACAAGTCCGGCTACTCCACCTCCTTTCTGGCTCCCTGCTAATGCACCTGGGGAAGCAGTGGAGGTTGGCAGACTCAGATGAAACTCATGCCTCTTGGCTTTGGCCTGATCCAGTCTTGGCTGGCTATTGTGGCCATCTGGGAAACAAACCAATGAATGCAAAATCAATCTCTCTCTCTCTCTCTCTCAATCTATCTCTCTCTCCTTCTCCTCTTTCCTTTTTTCTGTCTGTCCAAAACTGTTTTTCAAAACACAAATTATATAGGCTGCACAGCATCTAGAGCCTGCAGTAGCTAAGAGCCAGTCTCTGCAAGTTCAAATCCATCCTCAAGCACTCTTCCTGCAGAAGTTGTCATTTTTCCTATCTCTAAAATGGCTGTTCATGAGAATTCATTGAGGTGCTGCATAGCAAAGGTTCCAACTATACTAAATGTCCAGTGTATCGTATTTATTATAATAAGGTCACCACCTTCCAATCATCTTTGCAGACTAAATTGAAAAGTGAGAAAGCTGAGGCACTTTTTTCCCTTGACTTGAATAGGACCACTTTTCTCCCTTCCTTTTTATTTGGAGGGGGGAAGAATGTATGGGAGAGAGAGAAAAATAGGAGCAGAAACATGTATAAATATATGCAGAAATGTATATCTATAGATAGATAATAAAGAGAGAGAGAGCATCCATATCCTAGTTCACTTTCAAATGGTCACAACAGCCAAGGTTGGGCCAAGACTGAAGCTAAGAACCCAATTCAGGCCTCCTCTGTGGATGGCAGGATGCTAACCACTTAGCCTTCCTTGCTGCCTCCCAGAGACTGCATTACCAGGAGCCTGGAAAGAATGACCTGAGTCATGTTTGGATTACAAGCTGCTATGCTGTGCATAGACCCTAAGTACTGGACCCACGTTCTAGCCTAAAGATCAAATCATTAGGTGAGACAAACCCTCCTGTGACACATGGAAGCTTAGCTTTGCTCTCCCAGATTCAATGAGCTCCAGATACAAAAAGATGTACAAAGTATTTTCAGGATACACTCTAGTATTTGTTTAAAGGTTGAGGGATTGCAGAAATAAAAGACAAAAAATTATATTGCTTCATACATTTTTAAAACCCAGGCAGTTTTCTCACAATATGCATGCCCATGGACTTTTTTGGAGAGTTTTATGTTTGGGTTTCAAGATTGTTCTGGACCAAAGTAAGCATATTCTTTAATCCCATTTCCATGAACTTTTGAAGAATCTGTGTATTATGATTTTTTTCCATTCATTCATCTCTCATGCATGCAACAAATATTTACTGAGCACTAACTCTATACAAGACAGTTGTATAGGTGTCCAGCACGTAGCATTATTAAAGCAAATGTCCTGACCCCATGAAGACCAAAACAGAAAAAAACACTAAGCAAGCAAACACACTCTAAACGGCCCCACCCATCTATAATACCTGACCTTGACAGAAGGGTGGGAAATGATGACAAAATGTTACAGGACCGGTCAGAGGCAGTTTCTCTGAGAATAAGTCAGAAGAACCTTCTCTAAAAACTTCCCAAGAAAAGGACTGTTCAATGAAATTAAAATACACCTGATTCCCAGGAGATTCTAGTACACAGAACTCTCAGAATAAATCATTTTTCACATATCTCTTCTTGCATGAAACAATGATTTACTGTTGTAATCATGAAACGGAACGAATGTATTACATGAATAAATTAAAATGTGCGCTCAGAAATCAACAGTTTTGTTTTTGGTAGTGACCTGACACACACACACACACACAAAAGAGAAAATGGGCCCACATAATTAAAGAACTAATGCAACTCAAGGTTCATGTATTCAATTTTACAATTACTGTGTGTTATTTTTGAAAAGATTCATTTATTTTTCTTTTGAAAGTTAGAAATAGAAAGAGAAAGGTCTTCCATCTACTGGTTCACTCATGGCTGCAGTGACCAAAGCTAAGCCAAAATGAAGCCAGCAACCTGGAGTCCCTTTCAGGTCTCCCATGTGCATGCAGGGGCCTAAGGACTTGAACCATCCTCTGATGCTTTCCCAGGTCGAAAGCAGGGAGCTGGATTGAAAGTGGAGCAGTCAGCACAGGCATCAGCACCCATATGGGATGCCAGTACTGCAAAGCAGAGGATCAGCAATGCTATGCCACTGCGCCAGCCCTGAAATACTGTGCTTTATTTCAAATGACTATACAAGTGTGGGTTTGGCTGGGTGTTGGGTGGAATGGTCAAGCTGAGCTGAGATAGCCCCAACCTGTATCAGAATGCTTCATTAGAGTTCCAATTCCATTTCTGATTCCAGCATCCTGCTAAAGTACACCCTGGAGAGTAGATACTGATGCTTTAAGAATTTGGTTCTCCGTCACCGATGTGGGAAGGCTGGATTAAGTTTTGAGCTCCTAGCCTTAACTTGACCCAGTCTTGGCTGTTGTGGACACGTGAGGTACAGCTCAATTAACGGAAAATCTCTATTGGTCTCTCTGCATTTCAAATAGATCTAAAAAATAAAACTAGAAAAGTAAAAAAAAAAACCAATAATACATACTATTAACTCAGGCTGAAACAATAGCTGCACCTCAGGCAAATTAAGGACTTTGAACCATCACCATCATGCATGTGTTATTGAGTGGACAACTAAGAATCTCTGTCAACAGGCAAAATTGGAAAATTTTGTTTAATTAGCTGTCACATAGAATACAGTATTTATTAACTTATGTCATAGAAACAATAATGTACTAATTTAGAACTTACATATATTATTACATTTTGATACTAACAATCCACTAAAACTTTTTTTTTTTCCTTTGCAAAGAGCGTTCTATAACTGGCAGTCTGGAAGTGCTAATGTTTGGTGATCACATTGAATTTTCTAGTAGCAGCTACTGCTTGCATCCAACGTATGCTGCTCCCTGGTTGTGTCCCAAGATCGCCACTAACGAGGGACACTGAATGACCTTGTTCCTCATTTCCACATAAAGTATGATCTCTCCTTCCAAATCTGCTTTAGTCTCCCCATGAACATTTCAGATCCTGAAACATAAAGGCATAGCTTCAAGCAATGCAGTTGCTAAGATCAGCAGAGAAACTCATTTGGTTACCATAGAACGGGAACCCTCAGCACTCCTGTTTGTGGGAATCAGCATTGCCTCACTTCAGAGAGTAGATGATGATCTATGTGCCAACCAAGGCGGTGGATGGCTACACAAAATATGAGATGTGGCTTTAAGTTTTTTACAAACACACTGAGAAATAAACATGGAACAGTGTATGACTTTGAAAAGTAGAAAATAGAAGAAAAGTAAATTCAGGAAATAAATGTTTACCTAAAACAAGGAATCATTTTCACCAGTAGTTGATAAAGAATTTCTATATTAGTATGAGGGTGTTTCAGAAAACTGGTGGAGGGCCTAGTGTTATAGCACAGTGGGTTAAGTTGCCACTTGGGAAACTAGTATCCCGTATTGAACTTCTGGTTCAAGTTCCACCTGCCCCATTGCCATTTCAGAGTGAATCAATGAAGACACAGTTCTTTTCCCCCATTATCAAGAACATTAATCAAGAACAAAGCAATGCATTTCTCATGGCCCAAGGTGAAGTGACTTCCCCCCCAGATTCAAGATTCTGCTTCATTTTCTTAAACCGCATATTTTAATCTCCACTGAAAGAAAAAGAATCTCTTATTCATTCCTTGTAAAAATGCAGAGTGTCTGTAGGGAGAAGGAGGCATAACACACTACTCCGTGCTGAATCTGCAAGGTGGTAGGAAAGGACTTTGTACCACCTGAAATCAGCCCTGATCACTGCTGATTCAGTCTCTCCCAGGGTGATGTTCACACTTCTAAAATAACACCTCTTTCTAAACATCATGAATAATGGATAGAGATTTCTGAAATTCCCTTCCTTTCCCTCCACAATTTAAATCAAGCCCTTTCAAAGCCAACATACTACATCGTGATTGAAGCTTGAAAAGGTTATAAATAGTTGAAATTTTTCCACATGAGTAAGTAAATGAAAAACACTCCTTGAACTGTACAAAAGCAAGGTGTACCCATCACCAGGACAGTCAACAGGCACTATTTTATCTTTGTTTGATTGGTTGGTTGATCTCTTTTTTGAAAAAAGAAACTATTTATTTTTATTGGAATGGCAGATTTACAGAGACAAATATCTTCTGTCTGCTAGTTCACTCTGCTCCCATGGAGCTCAAGGATACGAAGAAAAGATAGTAAATACAATACATAGATGAGCCACCATCAGAACTCAAGGCAGTCAGAGATGCTGTGAAGCAAAACCAGGAGGGTAATGCATGCGAGATGGGCCAACATTGGGAAGCTACTCTGAATGATACTCTTTGAGCTAAGAAGTGAATAGCAAGCCTTGGGTCCAGGGGTTGATCTTAGCAAAGGACATTTCAAGATGAAAGTGGGAATATGCTCATTACAGCCAAATCACAGAGAAGAGGTCAACCTGAGACATCTGAATCCTAACTGAGTGACCATCAGAACCCAAGAACACTGGAGTGTAATAGGCACTCAGTGAATATGTAAGCAAGATATATTGAAATCACAGAAGCCATATATCATGGTAGAGGCCACTCTATGTGCAGTTATCTTGATTTGAAAATTATTATTATGAAACCTATTATCAGAACCCAGGCAATCACAGTGAACTGTCTTCAGATAGCCTCTCTTGTGGAATATTATGAAGCCATTGCCAGTCTCTATGTAATGTCGATGCTCCTTAAAGTAAAACATGCTTATCTCCATATCTACTTCCTGATCAATGCAGTAAAGATATTTAAATTCATCTCTGAGACTTCTAGACGACTCAAAAAATCTACCATGTTCTACAACTTGTAAATAATTTTGAAGTCTAAATCTACAGAAAGTTTGTAAGCATTTCAAAATGAACACTCCAGACTGATCCACTGTAACTATTGCTTTTCCACTCCATATACCTGAGGTGACTTCAGAAAGTTAACAAAATGAAGTTAAAGCTTTATTTTAGTGTAAAGATATTTTTAAATCCCCACATCGCTTTTCATCATGTGTCTGTGCATAGATTTGAACATATGCGTGGATGCATATATTCAGAAAGGTATATGCAAATGTAGATGTGCTTATTATCTGTGTTTATATTTATGTGGGCATCATCATATGAGAACATGCATTAAGACATTTCTTTATGAACTATATGGGTGTTAGTTGTACACACTGCTGTGCTTCATCCCTATTTTTTCTTTAAGAATCTCTTAAGACCTAGAATATTCTCCTATACTGCAATGATTACATTCAAGGAACCTAAAATTGATCATTGTGCTATTTGGTAATATGTAGTTGGTTTTTAAATTCCCTTAACTGTCCCAAAAAGTCCTTTATTTCTTTCTATTTTAGTTCAGGATCCATTAAGAATTGCACATTGTATTTAGTAGTCATAGCTCATTATTCTCATTTAAATTAGGATAGTTTCCCAGCCATAGTTTTCCTATTTCTCTCTCTCCCTTTGTTTTTTTTTCCAGTCTTTTCCAACACTGACATTCTTGTGTAGTCTGGGGCCAGTTGCTTTGCATAATTCCCCTTCATTTTATTCTGCCTGATTGCACCTCCTAATTATTTTCTAACAATCTAGGTATCAAATATAACCAATATAATGTAGACGTTAACTAACTCAGGATCCCAAAAAGAATTTTTAGGTTGAATCATCAAAGCAATGAAGAATAAAATCACTTCTACCTTGGGTATCATGTATTACTTGATAAAGAATCTCATCTTTTGAATTTTTTAAAACAAAAGTTTCACCAAAATGATTGTTATGGCTCCCCACAAGTTAGATGCTCACCTTCTAGATTCAAGACTTTTGCCACAGCCAAATTCCTGCTGCGTTAGCACTTCTGTACTCTTTTTCTTGAGTCATTTTACTTATTTAATCTATGTCTCAACTTAAGAAATAAATGGATTTCCTAAGTATTCTATACTTTTCTAATGTCTGTCAATGTTTACATTTACAGTGAAAGAACATACACACCTAGATCTACCTCCAGTGCCACAAGGAGATGCTTAGGAGAGAGGAGAGTGGGGTAAAGCCTTTCTGTGTGGACACAGATGTATGCACATGGACATGTTGATGAATATGTGCATGTGGAGACTTAGCAGGCAAGAAAGGACTTCTCAAGAACTTAGAAAACAAGAAGCTGCCAAGGGTACCAGGCCAAACTGAGGACAACATCCAAACAAATGACAAGACCTGTACCTCCTGAAACACTGCTGCTATATAGAGTCCCCTGATGTGAGATTGATTGTTTCCTAGTTCATTTCCAAATCATTCAACTGAGAAGATTGAAAAGGAGCTCAGGAAAATGCCACTCAGGCAAACTCTGACAGTGATGGAATTCTTGTGCACTTCAGAAAAACCACTGTGGCTGGCAAAAAAAAGTGTATATGTGTGTATACATATACATGCAATATATATGCATGTACAAGTATGTGCTTATATATATGTGTACACAACACATGTTTGCATAGTTCATGTTGTATATTTCCATATATATATGAATATATTTTCACATGTTATCCATAATGCCACATAACCATCCTGGTTTCTTGAATTTCTCCCAGGCACTCTGCTCATCACTATGTGTCCAGCCCCAAGAAGAAGGGCATTCCGTAGGCTTCACCATTAAAGAAAAGTGGCCATTGTTCTAAAACTGAACATTCTGCCTCCTTTCTGTCCCAGGTCAGAACCTGTGGAGCAGGAGGCCTGGCCTGCTCATGGATGACAGAGGAATGACCCCACACATGCACAGGCAGCTCAACGACAGCCAGCTTTCTACTGAAAAGGACACTTTTAAGGAATCTCCCTTCTCCTCCATCTCCACATCTTACTGGTGGCTCCGTTCTGTGATTTCTGCCTCCTTAGTTTCTCTCCCATTCCTCATCTCCATCCCTTGGGACATGATTCTGTGCAGGTCCACAGTCTCCCTTCAGCTCTTACCTTCTTGGCCCTCCTGCTGTACTACCTGTTGGCAAACCAGTGGTTCTTGAAGTAGAATTCAGGCACTCTATGAATCTCCCAGGATACTTTCTGGGATTCCTGAAGAGAGTATTTCTACAACATCTGATTTGCCTTTTTTACTCATATGCATCCACAAATGTTCAGTGACACTTTCTAAAGGCATCCTAATGTGAGGTGAGATATCACAGCAGAGTGAATACAGAAGCAAATATGGAATCCAGCAGTGTTCTATCAAGCCAGACACAACAGAGATATGCAGAAATGTACAATGAGACCATTGTTCTACAAAAGTTATTTTATTTTTCAAAATACTATACAATGTGTTTATTGCTTTTATGAATTAGTAACTATTTTAGCTTAATTTATTTGATTTTTATTTATTACTTTATTTAGTTAGATTGCAAAGAAAAACAGAGAGAAAAATAGCCAGCCATGACTAGGTCCTAACTGCTGCTAAATTCCTCAAATGTTCTGACAGCTAGGAACTGGTCAGCTTGAACCCAAGAGCCATAAAGTCAAACCAGGTCTCCCACATGGATGAAAAAGACCAAATTCCTTGATCCATCACCTGCTGTTTCCTAGAGTGCACACACATTAGTCAAAAGCTGGAGTTAGGACAGGTGCTAGGACTGATATCTAGCACTTTAACCACTGCACCAACACACGCCTCTGTCAATCTTTGTTTCTGATATGATTGACATTGGTAAATATGAATCATAGAATTCGACTCTATTGATTGAAAGCTCAAAAGGTTTATAAAGCCAAAAAGCTTTCAAATGTTTATTTTTAAGAAAACTCATTTTATCAAATTCCTCTTCCATTTTTGTTTAATCCACGAGGTTATGAAATCTGAACCCTGTTGGCAAATAGCTTTAGGCCTAATAGTAGCAGTAGAGACGAAAATCCTTCCTAGACATCTTCAGGCTTCCTGTGGTACCTATTCAGTGACTTCTTGGTCTCCCTCCCTGCCATTACCTATGTCCTGCCAGATCTTGGCCTCTTCAGCATCACCCATGACTTTGGAACTCTGCTTCTGCCACAAATTCATTATTCCATGTCATTCATGGTTATTTTGCTTCCCTATTCGCACCTTAATTCGTAGAAGTCTTTTGGTTTTGTTTTTTTTTTCTGGCTCTCATCTGGTGAACAACACTTTTTATCTCTGCTGAATCAACTCAGGGTCCCTGATGCCCTTTTTAGTTATCTCAGCAACTCATGACCGAATTGGCCATGATCGTCACAGCCTCACCATGCCCACTGTGCCCGCAGACACTCTCCCCTGCAATACTTTATGAACCCAGCTTTGCACAGGCCTGCTCTCTCCTGTCTGCAAGCCTTTTGAGATCAGTCTCTCACTCTCTTCAGCTTTGCATTCCCAGCCCTCTGTTTGCTAAATGGCCTGAAGAGAGAGGAGACGGGATAATTAGGGCTTCATGTATTTCCAAGTGTCGGGCATGGGAAACGAGGATGATGAATGAAATAGTGTGGAATAAAGAAGTTCCGTATTTCCAATTTTAGAGTTATTTTCATGGCTTTTTTTGGGGGGGGGGGTTGTGTTTTTCTTTTTTGCATTTTCTATCTATAAAAAATACTTAGGGAGTTTATTAAAAATGAAGTTTCCTAATACAGCATAGGGAAGCGTTTTGATTTAGCAGGAATGGGGCAGTCCTAGAACCCTCTTAACAGAATACCTGACACTCTCATGATGGAGATTCCCACGAGAACCAATCGAACAAGGAATATAGAAGAAGGAAGGGTTATTAGGATAAAAAAAAAAATCTTCAATTGGCCCTTCTTGGAACCCTTACCATGGAGGGTGGAAAAACAAGGGAGACCTCATGAAATACCATTTCCCAGGTCCAAACTCAGAATCCAGAAGTTATGATTCACATCTAGATCAGTGAACAACCCCAATGTAGGTCTAAGCTAGGAAAGTCCAGTCCTGAAGCTAAACTGCTTAGTCAAGAACATCTGCGATAAAAGCCTTAACTGTCTTGAGCCCTCAAACTTCTCCCATCAGCCTTCTGTCTTTGAAGCGGAGACTATGTGATGGCCTTGGACATACAGATGAACATTCCTAAGGAAAGGACTTGGAAGGAGGAGGTCACAGGAAATATTTGTAAAAAGATGAGCAGCTTTGGCGGAAATATTGCATTAATAAGAAGACTTAAAAATTATCCATAAAAATGACTACAAATCCTGGAAAGACAAGCATGTTTCTTATTTTTACAGAATGTGGTTGTCTACATCAGGCTTCTGGACCTTTCTCCATTATTTCCCGAGAAAGCAGTTGCTAGCCACAAGGTAGCTACTGAGCATTTCAAGTGTGCTCAGTGCAATAAGAAACTAAATAATTCATTTTATTGCATTGCAATTGATTTAAATGTAAAACGTAATTATCCAGTATTAGAAGACATTTAAGTACAGTTGAACTTAGACACACGAACTTGCTTTTCAACTCTAATTTTATGAACTAAAAACACACATCAAATAATTTTGATGAAAATTAAAAGTCCAAAGTACAATCTACTGTAAAGTACAAAATAAACATCAGGTTTCAAAAAATTAACATGAATAGAATTGAATACATTTTAATAGTTTTGAATGTATTAGTAATTATTGAAATTAAGAAGTAATTTTTCTTTATGTCTTCAATGTTAATATTTTCTTCTTTATGTTTTTAATATGGCTATTATAAAATATTGATTTATGTGACGGATGGTTCACTCCTCAGGTAGCCACAATGGCTGGAACTGATAAAATATTTATTTATTTGACAGATGGTTCACTCCTCAGGCAGCCACAATGGCTGGAAATGGGCCAATCTGAATGGGAAGCAGGCCACCGGGATTAGAACCGGGGCCCAAAGAGGACCCTGGTGCATTCAAGGTGAGAACTTTTAACCACTACACTATCATGCTGGGCTCTGTTAGAAAATATTTAAATGACAGATATGGCTAGTACTGTCTTTTTATCCAGCAGTGAAGTTCTATTCATGACCTCATAAAGAGTGACTATTGAAATGTGGTCATTAAGTAGCATGAAATTATCTTGGAACACGATCTTAGAGAGAGGAATAAATATTTCTTCATCAGGTAGTCCCCCCAGAACATTATCGATTGATTTTGAGATATGCACAATTCCAGAAATGCATTCCATGGGGCTCATCAGTGTCCTACCTCCACCTGTTCTGGAGGAAGTTTGTACTAACGCAGATTGCTTCTAATTTTTTCTCTACTGATTTCCAACTCCAGTGTAGTATTTCCATCTACTTTAAAGGCAGGTAACATAATCTACTACTGCTTTCAGTTTCTGGACATTACCAATGTTAAAAATCACAGCTTCTTAAACATTACAACTTAATTCTTCCCCAAATATCATTTTGTGTATAGCTTGTCTTTAAAATTCAGGACAGTTCATTCTTTCTGACCCTAGATCTCATAGTATACAGACGTGAGTACCGATCAACTGTCCTGTCATTCACCAGGACAAATGAAAGATGCATTCAAGCTTCCTCGTGGCCTGGATGCCTTTGACATTTGACCATTATCCTTATCCAGAGTGGTGTGCTCAGCACAGGGAAAGAAGTCAGTCATTCAAATTAGTCCTTATGCTTTTTGCAAAACTGGAAAGTCCAAGTGAGAATTTTTAATTCTTTATAAGTTAGCATTTTCTTTGGAAATATGAAAGGCAGATGGACTAGACCGGGTGAATGCAAACATATTTGATGGTTGAACAAAGAATTGACGTGTGTAACTCAAAGTAATTTGTAGTTACTACAGACAATCCCTCAGAGAGTGATACTGGCCTTGAATAACGTTGTGAGTTCTATGAGAATCAACATGTTTTCTATTGCTTCATTCATGGGTATCTTACATACTGTTTTACAGACCGTTGGGTATATCATCTAGAGTGTGCATGATTCATTGGACTATAAAAAAGATCCATTGCAGGGGATTATCGCTAAAATCCCCATTATTGGCAGCCCACGACCCATCCACAGCCTGGGTGTGCATGTGTCATTACTGCAACACATGCTATATGTCAGGCCCACAAATGGTACTAATACCTGGTCGCAGACATGCTCATATTTCCTACTCTGCTTACATTTGAGTAGAGAGAATACTCCACCATCGCTGTCAGCACAAGGAAACACTTTGGAAAAAAAAAAACAACCAGTGGAGTTGAGCATCTTGTCCTATGATTAGTGATTATGGACTTCACCTATTCTCTTGTTCAGTGTATGGCTCTTCTGCTTTTTTATCCATTGAATTCTGCTTACCGGAGCATTAAGCACACTAGCTACAATGAAAATTAAAGACAAGTTACCTCAAAAATAATACACAAAAGATGAAGAAGCAATAAGCAAAGAGGCCATGGCACTTATCTCATCCTAGAAAGCTCTCAAAGTCGACGGCAGCATTGACGCACTGGAGCTTGACAACCAAACACCAATTTCCCAGTAACTCAGCAAACTTGTAATCATTTTTCTAAATATCAGTTGGGTCTTCCTCTTCCAACATGAAAAGTGAGCTAGTGTTACCACTTAATACTGAAGCTTCCCTCAGTCAGGCATGTGCAATGTGAATATATATTTAGAACCACCACGGTACCTTCCAGTTAAAAAAGGAAGCTCCGTGGGGTTGACACAGTAAGCCCAGGCTGGGGAGAAGAGCCTCGTGCATATTGGAAGCTCATGTTTCTCTCCACTGTTGTCCCAACATCCAGAAACACCCTGGACTGGAAAACAACATTGTCACGTTTAGAAATTTTGCTATGTTTTTTTTAAACACCCCAAACGAGATTCAGCCCACAATTTAATATTGTCAATACATATTCTTCATTGCACAACTGGCATGCCAACTGTTACCTAAGCATTTCAGACTCTTCAAATCCCACACCCACACGTTCTGAATTCATCTGCATTCAGATATGAATAACGACGAAGAGCATCTCAAGGGAGTAGCGTCTTCCTTCTCAAATGCCACAGAGCAAACACCTGGTATGTCTGAGTGGTTTCTTAGAGAAAAAAAAAAAATCTCAAATCCACCCTATGTCAGAAAAAAAAAATTTCTATGGCAACCTGCCCATGGGGATTTCAAATTAAAAGGGATCTCAAAAGTCCCTTCCAGTGTCAAATATCGAAGCTTTTTTCATAAGGGAAGAAGTTTCTTTTATATTTTGCTAAACTCCAGTTAATTAGATTTTGTCAGGTCAGCAGTCCAACACAGCATCTCTTTATTGAGAATGGTTCTAAGAGACCTTGGCGAAACTGTAAATGATTACAAATTGTCACTAGTTCACATGCTGGGCAAATAGAAAAGCATGCTGATTGTATTTATTTTACTATCATTGCACCTATGTGGGCTGAGCCAGTAAAAACAGTGAAGTCTGTTAACGCTCTGAAGTTTACTCATTGACTCAACAGGTAGTTACTGAGTGCCTACTGTGTGTCAGGCTGGTGGCAAATAATAATTTTAAGAAGTGGGCAGGGAGAGGCACATTTCACATGTCTGCTCTCCCTTTCCCAGTGCCAGAGATGTTTTGCAAAGTGGCGAGGCACCCAAGATAGCCTATAGCAAGGCACCATAGACATAATGAACTGAAACCAACAAAACAAAACAAAAACCAGACATTAGTTCTCACATCCGGAAAAGATACCAGCAGGGTCGTTCTGCAGCATAGGCTTTCTCCTTCAGGTATCGGTGGCTGCCTTCTCACTGTATCCTCATATGGCTTTGCCTTGCTTGTGTGTGTGGGTGGAGAGAGGGAGGTGAGAAATTCGGTTATCTTTTCTTATGAAAGCAGTGATCCTGTCACGAGGGCCCCACTATCATGACCTTGTCTAAACCTACTTAACTTCCCAAAGTCCCTCATCTCCAAATACCATCAGCGCTGGAACTAGGAATGGTGATACCCTCTTCAGACCAATGTGCTATCTCACAACGTTATTTCAACAGAACAATGCATTTCAAATCCATCTCGGAGGAGCCTTGTCTCCTGCAGCTTTGAGAACAGGGCTCCAGGCTTCAGCAGCAGAAGGACCCATAGCAGCAGCACCAGATGCCTGCATCCCAGGGACTTGGGAGGCTTAGGGCCTGGAAGAGGGTGAAACAGACTGAGGCTCAAGTCAGCTCTTGAGGCAGACATAGCAAGATCTCTGCACAGGAGCCCAAATCCATGCTGAATACGCTTTTGCAAGTCAAGTGTCCTTACTTCAAGGCCTGCCAACATCTTTGAAGCTTCTTATGATAGAATTCAATCAGGCAGCGCAAGTACAACAAATAAAGATAACACAAATCAGCCAGTACCAAGACTCAAAGTGCTGAAGTTTTTGCAAAGCTGCAATCATAGAACTCTTTTCACCAGGCCTGATGAAGCAGTCAGGCCATAGAACTCTCTCAGCACTGCCAAAGCAGAGATGCACCAAACCCAGCCCTTCAAGTAGAAATGATCTGACCCTTTTGGATTTGATAATTTTCTTTAAAACCTTCACAAAGTCAGTTTGAAATGGAAAGAGAACAAAAGATGGGAAATGACTCACATGCAAGTGCAGTTTGGCCTAATCCTGACGAGCATGTAATGTAGCTAGTTCCTTTCAAAGACTTCATGCCCTCATCTCCAGGGGGCAACACACTCAACGCACACTATGTGGAGCTGACATGCACCTTTCCCCTGGCATCCTGAACCAATGCTGAATCTATCAATAAGCATTAGCCAGCTCTCCGACATACAAACTTCCAAAATGGAACGTCAAGCTGTTTTTCAGAGAATGAACATGAAAAATACACCTACATTTTCTTCCCCCATCTACTGTTGGAATTAATAAGCCATGTGAGGACATCTGAGAATCTCTGGGAGACTTGAAAACTCTGCTCACGGTTGTAATGAGTAGATGGTTCAGCCATGACTCTTAGAGCTTAGAAATAATTCCCACACTTATCTGGGTCTTTGCCCCCAATAGCAAGATATGAGGAAAGGAACATAAATACATGTGTGACAGAAGAAAAATAAGTTCAGAGAACCTAAAGGACTCTCATCATCACATGATGCCAGAATCACACTCAAAATCAAGTATTTCAACTATGATCTTAGCATTCTTTTTTTCTGATTTCTTTTTCCATTTTTTATTATATTTTGACAATCTTTATGTAGTTAATTATGGTAAAAAGATTCAAGGGCTACAGGAAAGTGGGTAAGACTATTATTTCCACAGTTTCCTTCATGTATCTGAGGTAAAGGGGGATTTTAAGGGACAAGCCCCACCCAGTCTCCCACCCACCCCAGGTCCCTGATGTGGGGCATGCTCCAAGGGTTTTGCTCAAGTGGTTTTCATAGTTAAACAGTTCTGAATTGCTGCCAATCTTGCCACTCCAAGCACGATGAGGCCACTGAAGAATCCACTGATTGACATAGTCCAGCTTAGAGTCTCCGTTTGCCCAGTTTTTCACTGCCAACATATGGTTGAGGTGGTTGATTGACTTGTTCTGTCCTCTGTCTTTTTATGGTTAGAGTTCTGAGTGGAGAGTTTCGATTGTGGAGATCCCAAAGAGACTTTGTCTGAAGTGTTCCCAGACCAGATTCTTGTATGTACTAGCAAGTACAGGGTCTGGCACAGTCCATCGCCCCAATTAGCTGGTGGTTGCAGTTGCTGGGTCAGTTCTTTTTCCAGAGCTGTCTTCCACACGAACCAATGGGTGTTGCAGTCCATGCTGGTTCTGCCTAGCACACACTCAGCCCTCACATAAACCAGTGGGAGCTGCAGCCTAGTTGGAGCGACCCACCGTAACCCCCACCAGGCCTGCCCCCTAACCTGGTTTGCCAGTATGTGAGGCAAACTAGTCCAGTCTGTCCCACATTCCATTCAGCTTTCATACATGTCAATGGACATTGAAGCCTAATTCAACCCAACGAGCCCAACTATCCAGCCCACACACATGCTGTGGTGTGCCTTTTTGTCAAGCCACCCCAGCCCTTGTTCTGGTTTCTTGCCTTCCAGTGGGGGTGGTAACCCAAGAGGGAGGTGCCCACTATTTCCCTTGTAGGCCCCTCCTACTCCCTGAGCATGCACTCTCCAGGTGGTTCTGTAGTTTAACTTGACAGATCTTAGCATTCTAAAGAACATTGAGAACCTAGAGCTCCGGTCTTCTGTGGGATCCTACAGTTGTGTTTGGTTTAGTTTTTCATTTTATTTTGCTTTTTAACTCGGTTAACTACACTGAAAAATCCACAGCTTTTATATAAGAATCTGGATTGTTAACAGGTTTGAATGTGTCCCTCAAAATTGTATGTGTTAGAACCTGAATTCTTCAATGCAGCAGGGTTTAACAGGCGGAGCAAAACAAAAGGCACTTGGGTCAATGGATTGATGCTTTCTCACAGGACTGGATTAGCTATCACAGGGGTTTGGCCTTCTCTTCTCTTTGCATATGTGAGCTTGACCTGTGTTCAACCTTGAGTTGAAGTAGTACAAAGCCTCCACTAAGAGCTGAGAAGTCAATGCCAGGGTCATAGATTTCCTAGCTTCCAGAATCGTGAGTCAAATAAACATTTTCTTTATGAGGTACATAGCTCTGGTATTTTGTTGCTGCAACAGAAAATGGATTAAGACACAAAACTGGTACCAAGAAGTAGAGTGTGGCTATAATATCTGAAAACATGGAAATGTCTTTGGAACTTGGAAATGGGTAACGGCTGTGGAAATTCAGAGGAGCCAGCTAGAGGAAGCTAAGAATACTATAAACAGCAGTCAGAGTGGTTATGATGAAGGCTCCAAAGAGAACAAGAAGATGAAGGAAAGTCAGGAATTTCCTAGGGATTACATTAGGGACTGTGATAAAAATGCTGTTAGGTATGTGGACAATAAAAGTCATTCTGACAAGATTTCAGGTGTAAATGAGAAACATCTTATTGGGAATTGGAGTAAAGGCTCTCCTTGTCATGCAGCTGCAATGAAATTGGCTGCAATGTTTCCATGCTCTAGGGATTTATGGAGGTAGAACTTAAGAAGGATGAACTAATATTTCTCTTGGAAGAAATATCTGAGAGGCAAAATATTCAGTCTGTTACATGGTTGCTTC
Source organism: Ochotona curzoniae (assembly GCF_017591425.1). Taxonomy (NCBI): domain Eukaryota; kingdom Metazoa; phylum Chordata; class Mammalia; order Lagomorpha; family Ochotonidae; genus Ochotona; species Ochotona curzoniae. The sequence goes on along the minus strand of NW_024465035.1, from coordinate 11,809,960 downwards.
AAAATGAACTCACTGGAATTGGAGAGTAAGGGGATGAATTAAAGATAATACAATTAAAAAGGAGACAGAACATAAACATCTAGAATGCCCTCAGCCTGGCCACATAAATGAGAAAAGACATGCAAAGTTGTAGCAGGCAACTAAGCATCAAAGAGACTGCCATAAACAGGAATGAATCGGTGCTATTCATCTAAAAGGAGAACGGTCCCAAAGGATCTTCAAAGACATTTCAGGTTACCCATCCCATCCCATCACAGTCCCAAGGATTTATTATTTCAAAAGACTGGCGTAGCGCCCTCTTCATGAACTTGTTGCCTTGCACAAGTTTACTGCTGCCTGGGTACTGCTTCCCACATTCAAGCACAGCAATCCATAGCCCAGCAATTCTTGTGACTCAGGTGATACCACTGTGGCTCGGCTGCTGTTCTAGAGGGCACAAAGGTCTTAACGAATTCAAAAGCTATGCAGGCATGGCAAACTCCATCTGGACTTCAGAGGATGCATTGAATTGCTTGAACGTTGTGGTTTGAATGGCTTCATCAAAAGCTCATGTGTTTGAATTTTAGCTTCTCAATGCAGTGTCGGAAGGTGGAGCAGTGTGGAGGCATTTGAGTCATTGAGACAAAGCTCTCTGGATGGATTAATGCCTCCTTGTGGTAATGGGACAGACTCCAAAATCATGAGTCAAATAAACAACTTTCCTTTATAAATTACACCATCTCAGACATTCTATTAAAGCAATAGACAATGAACTAAAAATATCCCCGATACTGTTAAAAGAACCTTATCATGTTAATGCTTTTAAGCCTCACAACTACCTATTTCTACATCCATCTCACATGAAGAAAAGCGAAGCACATTACAGTGTCGGAGACTATCTCACAGTCACTCAGTTATTAAATAGTAGAAGCAAAATAGAACTTATTCTGCTACTGATGGATGGCTATGTGGATGGCTATGGGGATTAACAAAGAAAAAGAAGTGAGCAACAGAAGAGACAAGGCAGAAGGGGAAAAAAAAATCCGTGAACTCTCAGAAATAGGAAATGTCAAATGCAGAGAGATACAAAAGTATATTTTCTGCTTTAGAAACAGCAAATCTATTCAATGGGTAGGGTTTGTGCTAACATGTTTTACAACCACATTTCTCAGGGAAAAGCCCTGCTATATAGCATCTGTGGTGTCAATACTCCTGTAATGGCTGATTTTAAGCTGCCAAACTGGTAGCACTGAATACTCAAGTGGAGGGAAGAAATGTGGACAACTGTCAATGTGAGCCTGCTCTAACACTGTAGGCCCTCGGACATGCCAAGGAAAAGGCTATAAAAAAAGACGCAGGTGGCAGTCAGCAAATAAAGGGTCTAATGAGTTATACTTAGTCTACAATCTTCCTATATGTATTTAACAGAACTTAAAAGTTTTTAGCAGAGTTATGTGAATACATGGGCACAAAGAGTTAGAAATAAGATGGGTCTATTGTCAACATTTTAAGTATGTCTTTCCCTTTCCTGTACCTGGCTGGCAGGACGATTAGTGCTGCAGAGAGGGTGGTCCATTGTTTCACCCTTTCCAACACAGTTCTTTCACCATTCGGCATTTCCATCATTCAAAATGCCCACTCCCTTCTCTTTTTCCTAGGCTCCCCGAAGTACACCCAATGTTATATACCCTCAGCATTATAGAATGTCCATCTGCTATAAAATCTGGGACAAGTAAATCTCAGAGATCTGGAAGGGGGTTTTAGAACTGTTTACTGCCCAGTTGTGTTCTTATGTAAGAGTAGAGCCCAGAGAATTTGATATAACTGGCCAAAAAAACACTATGCCAGTTAGTATCAAAGCCAGAACTTGATCCAGGTTGCTTGTTTCCAAGTCAAATAGCCTACAAGCACTTAGAATGTTGGCAAATATACTTTTTCTCCCTGAAAAGCCAAACAATTTCTTAGATTCTTTTCTTCCATTAATCAGATTCCATTTCATTAATTAGGATACACAAAACACATTACTTTCGAGGAACAAGGACGTTCTGTCATTGTCCCCCAGTAGCCAAAAACACGAGCCAGCTGTTTTGGATTCCGGACCACAGACTCCTCTCCATCACTAAGTTGGAGAATTCTGAAGCTGACATTTTCCCACGCATTGGTCTCCATCCACTTTCCTCATCGAGGCCATTTCCTGGCAACAAGGAAGTGGGCAGGGAAAGGAAGTGAACCTTTGAAAACTATTGTGGCAGCTCTACTTAATTAAAAAAAAAAAAAAAAAACTTGTTGAAGGGGAAGTTGAAACTTTTGGCTGAAATGCAATATAGTTTGATAATTCATCCTTGATTCAGGTGACATTGGCCAAGGCTAGAGGGAACGTAGCCAAAGGGGCCTTTGGGAACCAAGAATGCCAGCCAGCATTTATCCAGCCAGGATTGGTGAGGTTATTGTTGCTCCTCAAAAAGCCAGGTTTTCAGTCCTTTCCAGGGCATTTCATAAACTTGTACCAAGTCTCTGTGATGAGATCCTCTCTCAGATGAAGGTTTTTCCCACTTTCTCACAAGTTGAGCAAATAAATTAAATTCTTTGGTTCCCAGAAATGAAAAATTAGTCCGGGGTAGGCAGATCCCAAGGAGGTCAAAGTGTGTAAGATGATCTGTATGATAATTACTGTCTTAGAGGAGTAACTAAGAACCCTATCATTCATCAAAGAATCCCAATGACAGATAGTACAATACACGGCCAGTCTAGCCTAGAAGCACTGGGAAAACAGATCTCCAAGGCATCAACCAACAAAATTGAGGAGACCAACACATTTGAATGAGCAAAAAACAAAAGGTAGAAATCACTTCATTCATTAGCCTTAAAAAGCAATATGCATTTTTTTCCATTATGAATGTGGGTTGTAAGTATTAAAAGTCCTATGGATTTTGTCACAATATAAATCAACTATTTTCATATCATAACTCAATTGCTATAGTCATCTCACAGTAGTTTTTATATTCATCCTACTTAGAAATGATGGTAACCATTAGCTCCAGAAATAGATCGTGTTATACGTGTGTTTATATCATGAGCACATACATCCGTAACAGCCTAGTTTGGGTAAGAAACATCCCAGGACTGGATTTTGCTATACCCATGTTTATGTTGGAAACATTCACAACTTTTAAAATAAGTAGCTAGTTAAATAAAACAAGCTCATTTTATAACTTGATGTGTCAAATTTTATGCATTTAACCATATCATTCTAAGGTCCCTTAATGTTATCAGACTTTCAAAGGGCACCATGGAGAAAATCAGAGCGAGATCTTAGAATGAATGAGAAGCCATGAAAGAAAGGTTCTCTTGGGTATCGGAAAGACCTTGTCCTTTGCCTGAACTACTGACTTGCTTTTGAGTTGGTATAGAAAATCAGAATTACTTTGGTTCATTCATTTTTCTTGCATATCTCTTCCTCTGCAGTCTTTATACTCCCATTCTCTGTCTTTTCTTACCCTTAGATCTTTCCTACGTGTCCTTGAGTCTTAGCGTCCTCCTCTAACAAAAATCTCCTTGCTTAACCTGTTGGGTTTACCCTCAATAGGTGGCTTATTTCACTTCTGCCCATGACTCTTTTACTACCTTTTATGCCTTACTCACCTTCCCTGTCTGTTGCCCCTTACCTGGCTAACCATCCCTCCTGCATAAAGGTGTGGCAGACGCTTTGGGCAGCTTCCATCTCTACCTTCAACTTGAGAATACTATTCATTTTATTTGCAGCTAAGACAATTGAAAACAGTCATCTCCATTAAATGACTGTGTAACACTCCATAAGGGGAAGACAGCATTTTGAACACCAAAACAGAAAGACAGTATGTGGAAATGGTGGAAGGCATCCAGCTTGATAATCCCTGAAGGCCGGATATGAAACGAGGATCAGCAGGCTGGGCTGGGATTTGTCTCAGAGAATCAATCCTGGTGCATCCTAAGAAAAGCATCTTGCTTAGTCACTGCTAACAGAGGGAGTCCTCTATCAGCAGGGCTCTATAAGCATTTTTACCCTGAATCAGAGAGGAGCTTACAAAGCTGGGAGAATGCCAATGAGAACTCGGGAACTTTGTGCTCAGCTCTGGGCAAATGCACAGGTGCACTCTTCAACCCTGTCCTCATCAGGAAACATATTCGTCCTTAAAAAAAAAAAATCAATCTATCCCAGTAAGATACTCAACACAATCTTTTTTCTGATAAGAAAAAGGAAGTAGAAAAGAGAAAAATAAAAGAAAAAGAAAAACAAAAGAAACTACATAATATATGAAACACACATAGTGTCTCAAAAGTATTATTCCATAATTGAGAAGAGCTTATAGATTTTTGTATTTGTTTCTATTTTCCTTCAAGTAAAAGTCACCCAAAACAGTTTCTACAAAAACTTAAATTGTAGTGACATTTACACTGGATAAACATTAACATAAAATGTAGCTTACAGAGCTTAGGATAAAATGAAACTATACATCGCATAACCTTTACTAATCTCTCCATTGATCCGCTTCCAGAAGGAAGCCTGTTTGTATGAGAGGTTGTCCGTTTTCAGCGTTGAATTGTAGGTTTATTTTAAAGGAATAGCATCAACTCTAATATTAACTTACTACTCCTGCAGAAATGGTGTTTCCCACAGTAATCATGGTTTGAGATTTCAGATTTCATTCTCATAAGAAATGATTTCATGTCTTATTGAGATGCATGACTGCGCTAAGACTTAATGAAATGTTCACAAATGCATACACACGTATATGTGGATGCAATGGAGACGTGGAAAATGGAGAAGGATTCTGGAACACCTTCACTCATGGTGTCAAGAGTCCCCAGACTCTAAGGGATTCCACAGACCCTTAGAATTCTGGCCTCTCAGACCCCCTATGTCTTTTCTTGGTACCTTCAGCACCGGGAATCTTCCTTTTGGAGACAAGTCAACAAAATATTCACTGGAATAAACAGGGAAGGGGAATGAGAAAAGCTTAGAATCACACCAGGGTGGCAAGTACAGGAAGAGAATGGAAGTCTACATCTTTGATATACACTAGAATATCCCATGCAGGCACGTCCATCTTCACTCCCAATTATTTATCAAAGATCATTAGAATCACAACCTACCAATCAAATGAATACTGGGTGTATTTACCTTCTGGGTGACACAAATATAAACACGGATCAAGATATTACATATTTATTTAGAATAAGGTTTCTGATGTTCTATTCCAGTCTTTTTCCTTTTTGTTTCCATTCTCCTTTTCAGACTCTTTCCACAGTATTATCATTTGGCTTCTCTTGTAATTAAAAATATGCCAAGTTCATAAGCTCTTAATCTTGCGTCCTTTTAATTTTTGAACATCTAATATAAAATGAGCATTTTAATTTACATTATATGTGGCACCCATATTTACTCATTGTACTCTGACTTAGAGCTTTGATGTTCTTCGTTCAGAACAAAGGACTCAGCAGTAATTGTTCATCTAAATGTCAATACATTCGTGTGTATATGATTTAAGATATACAAATATCCAAAAAGTTGTCCCAACAGAACTTGCATGCGAGCTCTTTGATACTACGCTACGTGGAGGTGATAACAATTCAAGCAGTGGGCACACACACCATGTAAATAGGATGAAGACACACAGCTCACTCGCCTACTGTCCCTGAGAATGTAGGAACTGGAAACCAGGAATTCGGTCTACGTTCCAAATATTCTTTCTGTGGTTTCTGAGGAGCAAATATCTCTTACTTTATGTCTCACTTAATTGTGGTATTACCTCCCATTTCTTTAGTACTGCTGTAACCCAGTTAACCAGTGCAGTACCTTCAGTGAGTCACCCTTCTAGATGGTCTGATTCTTTCAGTGCCTTTCCCTGGAGAGGGGCATGGCTGTGCAATACATTTCTACTTACATTAAACACACATTGATTTCTAAAGAATTCCCTAGAAAGGGAATACTTCTGGGCCCGGCACTGTACCCTAGAGGCTAAAGACCTTGCTTTGCAAGCACTGGGATCCCATATGAGCGTCAGTTCACATCCTGGTGGCCCTGCTTCCCATCCAGCTCCCTGCTTGTGGTCTGGGAAAGCAGTCAAGGGTGTCCCAAAGACTTCCCAAAGACTTGGAATCCTGCACCCACATGGGAGACCTGGAGGAAGCTCCTGGCTCCCGGCTTCTGATCGGCTCAGCTCCAACCTTTGAGGCCACGTGGGGAGTGAATCGATACAGAGAAGATCTTCCTCTCTGTCTCTCCCCCTTTCTGTCTATCTGACTTTCCCACAAAAATAAATTAAAGATAAAAAGAAATAAGTCTCTCTCAGATAACTGCACACTCTGTGTTAGTTATTTTTAAAAGTTAAAGTTCTAGTTATTATGATATTATTGCAATATTACGCGCAGCTAACTCCCACAGCCCGGATCTTTACTGTGAGCCGAAAACACCAGGCGCGATGAGCTATCTTAGGAGGTTTATTCCAGCGGGGCAGGAACAGGACGGGGTTGTGGCGAGGCCAGGAGGAAGGAGAGGAAAAGGCAGAAGAAGAAGAGAGAGACAGAGCCGCACCTGGGCTGCTTCTTGTCACTCAGGTGAGCTTGCAAGGTGTGGGGCAGGCGTTGGGAGGGATGGAGAGCAGGCCCCAGGGGATTGGTGCCTGAGACTGTCACAGGTGATTGCCTAACAGTGATTGGTAAGCGGGCAGAGTTGGGGAAGGGGCTGGGAAATTGGGGGTGGGATCATCAGGTGGACGGCTGGACTGGCATGAATTTCCTGAGCTGTGAGGAAAAGGAAATGGTGCTGGGTCCCGGGTGAGACGTTCAAATAACTCCTTACACTCTGCAACTCAGATCAGCTAAGCTGATGCAGACGGAGGATGGTGGGCAGGAAAGGAAGTGAGGAAGACTTCTTCCTTGGTATCATTCTTAGTGGGGTTTTCTCTCTCGGCCTTCTTGTTTATTCCAGTGGATTTTTTTCTATTGGTTTGTCTCCTAGGGGAAGTCTGGTACTGAAGGTACCAAGGAAAGACACAGTATTCCGACAAACCAGAATTCTAGCGTCTATGGAATCCCTTAAGTAGCTGGACAACGCCTTTTGGATGAAGGGGCACCTCCTTTCCTGCACCCCAAGTGCATCCACTAGGAATGCATTGCTTTGTTCTTCATTAATGTGAGCATAGGATTTAATCCAAGTGTCAGAGATCCAGGGAGGCAAAACGCTGCATTCAAATAACTTTCCCCTCTGATGTACCGATTTTTTTTCTTATTTTCACAAATTGGGAATATAGCATGATAGAGCTATTCAACACTACTTCACTACAATGATTGGGAATCTATTTAGAATCATTGAAAGGGTTGCATGGCTAATTTGTGTTGATTTGAATGCTTATAAAAATTTTATCTCGGGCCTGGCGGTGTGGCCTAGCAGCTAAAGTCCTTGTGTTGAAAACACTGGGATCCCATATGGGTGCCGGTTCTAATCCCAGCAGCTACATTTCCCATCCAGCTCCCTGCTTGTAGCCTGGGAAAGCAGTCAAGGATGGCCCAAACTCTTGGGACCCTGCACCTGCGTGGCAGACCTGGAAGAAGTTCCTGGATCCTGACTTTGGATCAGCATAACACTGGCTGTTGCACTCACTTGGGGAGTGAATCATCGGACGGAAGATCTTTCTCTCTGTCTCTCCTCCTCTCTGTATATCTGATTTTCCAATAAAAATAATATAAATCTTTAAAAAAATTTTTTTTCCTCAATTTTTACTAAAGAGGCACATTGGTGATACATATGGGATAGTGAATTTTTCTGGTTACATTACTTGAAATGAATTTGTGGGATAAAAAAGAAAAAGCTTCTGTTTTTAATTTTTAAAAATCTTTAAGATGTTTGAAAAATAGGAGCAGTGAAAATAACCTATATATTCATACATTTATGTTATTTGGTGAAAGTTCAAAAGAGGGTGGTTCTAACATCAGCTCTCCAAATACAGTGAGGGACTGAGCTCAGTGTGGCTTCTTCTCGCAGTGTCTGCATTGGAAGGGATGGTAGCTGACATTCCTTTTCGCCCTACCACTCTGTGATTCAAGCCCAGACAAGCACTGGTCTGCAGGATGTACGGTGTTATCTCACACTGCTTCTGCAGTGTTACCCATGAGCAAATTTCTGTTCACATTTGGATCTATTCCCCTATACTTCTTTATATTAAAAAAAAAAAAAGGGAATTTCTACTAACAAGTTCATAAGTCCAATGCCAACAGCCAATTCCCTAACAACTTCTTATCCTAGCATTCTATTCTGCCACGGTGCCACCCAACCGACTCGGAGACAGGTACTAGGCACCACCAATGTCCCCGTTCGTCTAGGAGCTGACAGGTAACAACCACACGTATCTCATATGATCTTAACATTGGGAGTAAAGGATCGGGGACATCATCCATGTTTCCTTATGGAGGATCTTAGTGCCAAATTGGGTTGGGAGCGTGGGATGTACGGGACACAGTCTGCTGAGGACAGAAACCGACCTCATCCCTTAAGGGTGGACAATAATGAACAAATAACTTAATTCCTCCATGGCTTTAGTTCCTTCGTCTATAAAACTGGACAATCTCATCCGCTTACCTTTCAGAATTGTTGTACTGCTTGAAACCAAGAGGAACACATGAAATATTCAATAAATGCTAGCTTGCCTGTCCTTGTTATCATGTCTTCCTAAGGCAACCTGAGAAAATGACCTGAGTAGGAATATGGGGCTTCCTCCAAGACCCCCAACAGTATGTCTAAACCTGTTTCACCATGCAAACAGAAGCAGTCAGAGCACAACCCCAAGGTGAGAAGCACTGAGAAAGAAACCGGACCTCGGAAATTATTTTCAGTGCTGAAGTATGAACTGGTATCCTGGAAATGGTAATTGCAAGGAATCCTGCACTCTATCAGCCATAAGAACTGGCCAGAGGAGGGTGAGGCCTTGCTGCAGGGAAGTTGCACCATTCTGTGCCTTGGGGCTTGAGAGTTTGCTGCGGAGGGGGCCTGGGTTCGGAGGCGGGGCGGCAGGGAGCTCACTGCTCCAGAAGTGCCCTGGAAAAGGAGTGTCAGACCTCTGGTGCCTCCCAGGAACCCTGGGGAGTTCCGGCTTTCTGCAGAATCTGGCCAAGTTATGGGACCTAGAAAAGTGATTACGCTGCAATTCTGCATATGCAGGAGAGCAGGAGGCATCTATCAGACTTTCGCAGAGACTCATATGCCCCTAGAAGTCTGAAGGTGGGTGGCCTGAATCCCAGGCTCAGACGTTTGTACCCAAGCGACCTCTGAATGCCACTAAGAATCTGCAATTCTCAGCCTATGAAGAGACTAAGCAAGTGGCAAGTGCTTCTTTGGGGAGAGAAGGGCGAAGTGAGAGGCTTCCTAGCCTTGGCATCAAGTGTGTGCCCCACCACCTGTCCCCAACACGTGGGAAAAGCAGAAGGTGGAGTCTGGAAAGGGTTGGTTGCCCCTTTACGCAGCCGCAGGAAGGGTCCCCTCCCGCCAAAGTTGTTGCGATCCAGCTCAAGAGGAAAGACCCTTTTCGGTTTACACCCGCCAAAGCTTCTGGAATAGGAAGGGCAGACCCTAGACCGGGAGCTGAATTTGCCCTCGCCTAACATTCACACCCTCTTACTTTGCCTTTCCCCAGCGCAGGCTCCAGCTCTTCCCTCCGGATTTTCCCAAGAGCAGGGCTCTCCCACTCCTTCACTCCCCCAGGTGCGATTTGTAGGGGTGGGGGGATGGGATGAGAAAGAAGTCCTGGCAGGGTGTTAGTTGCGGGGAGGGCAGTGTTGAGCCCTGGGCTCCCCCCGCAACAGCCTCCGCCCCTGCTCTCCAACCAGTTGGGTGCCCCTGCCTACTTGCCTGGTGGAAGGCATTACCCCCTTCCCACATTGCGGCTACCGAGAAATCCTTGACTTCCAAGCTCCTGGCACCGAGGGTGGGCGTGGGTCTACTGCCAAGGCTGCGGAGGTGAATGGGTGTAGAAGCAAGCCTGTGTGGGAGAAAAGGCTATGATCTACTTCAAGCCAGGAAGATCATCCCTGACCACCACAGAAACCAACGCATTCAGATTCTTGCTGGGAGATCGGTTTGCTTCTGGAAAGGGAGAGCGCCCTGTCCCAGACACCCAGCAGCTTCTCTTTTTCAAGTTCCCCTGGCCCGCCATTCCAAAGCTCTATTCCAGGTCTCTGAGTCTTCCCAGGTGCCCAGCCCCTCCTCCACTTACATTTACACACCCAGACCAGTGCCTTCCAGACTCAGTTCTCATTTCCTTCTTGTCAGATGACCGTTCTGGGCTGGTCAACAAAGCCTTTTCGACCCCCGCTCACCTGTGGGCACAGCTGCGTGGACCCTCAGCTTTTTCTTCCACCCTCCCCTAGCTCCCTTCCTTTCCCCTAACCACTTCATTCCCCCACCCGGATCTGCACTTGCAGTTCTCACAGCGCACAGCTCACAGCCACACCAAGGGTTTCCTTACGAGTTGGGGGTGGTGTGCACAGGGGTGGACCCACTCCCACTGCACTGGGCAGAGCCTCGGGGGTGGTTTCTGCCTTCCCCCGTGCCCCACTTCTCTTATTTTCTCCTCTGCTCCTGCCTACAGGCAGGATGAGCACCAATGGGTCCCAAACCTTCACATCTCCAGCGGGAGCTGCGGGAAGTGAAAAGTCGACTGGCAAGCTCACCAGAGAGAAATGGGCTGATGCATTGCATTCCGCCAGGAGGGTGGGGGAGCGTGCACATGAGAACTAGGCAAGGAACTTGCAATGCACCGGGGATCAACGCATGGGGTGGGGAGCAGGGGAGGGGATACAAAAGTTTACAGACTAGTGCATGGCAGTCAGATGCACTGGAGCAGAGAGGGTCTACTCACCCTCTCCAAACGGGTCTCCCCAAAGATTTGCGCTAAAGAGCCCAGGGGAGCTTAGATAGACACGGCTCAGGATGGGATAATAGTTCTTTTCTAATTGTTCTGGGAGGCGCGGCCTAGGCACCAGGACAAAGGAACAAACCCGCGCTCTGCGAAAAGCAACAGGCGGCTGCACCTTACCTTGCGCCAGTCCCGGGCCGGGGCTGCTGCTCCATCCTCGTAGCGCAGGGAGGAGGCGCTGGGTGCGTAGGTCTACCGGTGTGACAGCTGCTAAAGGCTGCAGCGGCCGCCTCCTCCAACCGGCTGCAAACCCGATTGCCCACCGCAGACCAAGCTGGCAGAGCGGGCTCGGCTCCTGGATTACGGCGGCGCCGGCAGCGGTGGCGTGGATGCGCCGTGGCTAGGCGCGGGATGCAGGCGGTGCGTGGCGCGGCTGGCGTCTTCGGGCGCAGCCACCGAGTGAGGGTGCGGCCCCAGGCGGCCGTGCGGGGCACGCCTAGGCTCTGGCTGCAGCGGTGGCTGCTGCAGACCCTGCGCTGGGAGCTGGAGCCCAGCAGGAGGAGGAGACAAAGAAGCGAAGGAGGCAAGAGCCGCTTGCCCAGGAGGCAGACGGTTCGGCTCAGTCACTAGAGGGGAATCGCCTCCAAGCCCCAGCTGGGTCTGAGGGAGGATGGGCGAGGTGGCTGGGGACTCGCAGAGCGGCAGGGAAAGAATGTGAACAGCAAAGCCCTACCGTTAACCCGCTAGTCCGGCAGCCTTGCCTCGGGCTTGGGGGTTGGAGGAGCTGGAGAAGGTGTCCGGAACCAACAGAAGGGGCGGAGCTGTGGCTGCAGGGGGAGAAGAGCCCAGGTGGGAGTTTGAGCCCCTCCGGCTGTTCTTGCCTTCCTTCCTCACACCAGCTCTACTTGCAGATGCTAGAACCCACCCCCCCCCCGCCCGCCCCGCCTCATTTTTTTTTTTTTCTCCTGCTTTCCTAACTACAGAGAAACCAGCTGCATCTAGCTGGTAGAAGCAAAACGTGGCGGTGGTTCCATTGCTTTTGGTGGAGTGCCAGGGAATGCTTAAAATCAAATGATTGCCTAGTGGGTGCAAAGTACTGTCGGGGAGCATGAATAAGAATCTCCTCCTCCCCTACTCCATTGCTTCAGAAAGAAGTCTGCCCTGCGGTTGCTGAACTTGGAAGTTTTGAGGTGGGGTTCTGGTCCCTGTCCTCACCATGAACAAGTCTGCTTTTATTGCTAACATTCGATTTTCTATTCCTTTTTCAGGAATCACTTCTGATGTGCTGCTAAAATGGAGACTAGAAGCCCCTTTAGAAAGTGTGTGTGTGTGTGTGTGTGTGATTTTTTTTTTTTAATATGGGAAACTTGGCTTTAGCAATATTTCTATTTCATTATTTTATTAATTATTACATTTATATGATAATCCAACTTGGGGTACATGAACCAACCCCACCACCACCACGACTGATTTTCGCAAAGATATTTTTAAAATGTTTTTTTTTAATCCCTTGGCTTGCTCCCAGGTAAACCTAGCCTTTCCATTCACCTCAATACTTCTTGCATCAATTGCTTGCAAATCTTACATGTCAGTAGATTTTCACTTTTCTGTATTTTCTAACCTGTTCCTATTGCAACATTCAGCAGTGTTTTGTATCTAATGGTACTGAAAGAATGCTTTTTTGAAGGTCATTCTCTCCTTGAAGAGCAACTGCATCCTGGTGGCCCCAACATTGCAGGGACTTGGATGACAAACTTTGAAGTGCTTCTGGAGGGGGACCACCATGTGTACGCACTCTCATCTCCTTTACGGGGAGTGTGTAAAATCATCTCATTTATTATTTTTTTTTGACACGATTTACTTCTTCTGCTGACCATTCCTCTTGTGTTTGCAGAATTCCCAAAGGCCAAAGGAAATCTAGATACGAAATGACTGCATAGTGCGAGAGTTATGCCAGCAGCTACCAACACCTAGAACAAACCTATTCCTGGTGGAGAATGACCAAGAAATCTTTATCCATGACTTGTGTCAAGTGCGTTGAAAGTCTGCCAAAGGTTCCTCGTTTCCAAGGAGGCTTCTTATTCTGGATGCATTTTAGAGTAGTCTTAGCATTATTTCCACACCGAGAGGAGAAGCAATGCGCTTAGTAGTTTAGGGATGCTTTGACTCATTCCTTGTTTTGTCTCCCACTTCTGTGAGTTACAGGGTTGAAAACTGCCAATCAGGAATGCCTTATGAAAAAGACTATCAAGCAAAATGACTCCTATGAGATATTCTAACATTGTATCATACTAATATTAAAAAGGATGTGGTTTTTAGTATTACAAAAATAAATAAGATTTGAAGGCATGGATTTATATAGATAGTAAGTATGTGATTTGATGTGGATTGCCTGAACAGACATTTGGTATTTCTAATGAAAGCATCAAAATTGCGCATGACTGCTGTTCAAATGACCCTGCTTCTAAGAATTCATCATCAGGAAACAACCAACAGATGAATAGCAAGATGTTATCTATGAAGAGGTTCATGTCAATGTTGTTTGTATTAGTGGAAAGTCAGAAGGAAATAGAACTAAGTTAAAATGTTCAACAAGAGAGAAATGATGCAGTAATTTGAAATGTGTAAGACTGAATATAAGACATTATACGGATATTATTGATAAAGAGTTGGATTTATTGTGAATGATGACTGTGGCATAAATTTAGTGGAGCTTTTTTTCAAGAGTTATTTATTTTTTATTGGAAAGGTGGATATACAGAGAGGAGAGACAGAGAGGAAGATCTTCCTTCCGAAGATTCACTCCCCAAGCAGCAGCAACAGCTGGTGCTGAGCCAATTCAAAGCCAGGAGCCAGGAGCTCTTCCAGGTCTCCCACGTGGGTGCAGGGTCCCAAAGTCTTGGGCCGTCCTCGACTGCTTTCCCAGGCAACAGGTAGGGAGCTGGATGGGAAGTGAGGTGGCCGGGATTAGAACCGGTGCCCATATGGGATCCTGGTGTTCAAGGTGAGGATCTTAACCACTAAGCTAAGTATAAGATATAACATATTTATTGGAAGAGAGAAAGAATAAAAAAGGAGAGAAAAAATTTGCAATAATTCTAGTAATACTATAGTGGCAAATAGTCATCCTTATCCTTAAATGCCTTTACATGAAGTATTAGATGTCTTTTAAATATTTCTATGGTAACCAACAAGTAAAATTTATATTTTATGCAACAGTAGAAGTTGTTTTTAAGTTAGTCACTTTTTAAGTAAAATAACAAAGCATTTCCAAACATTGCTATGGGAAAGCTGTGGGTTTTGGTTGCTTTAGTTGATTCATCAGCAAGTCATCAACATGACTTGTTGACTGCTGGTGTCACCCATGCCATAAAAAGGATAAATGACAGGGCATGGAGTTTGTCACCTCTGATATAAGCTTAGATTTGTTTTGAAGCAACCAGGAATCAAATCCAACTCTGCAAAATATGCTGTTTAATATGAAGAGCTGATTGGCTGCTACCCTTGCCCTGTCTTGACAGCCAATCAAAAAATGGGGGGAGGGAGGGTGGAGAAAGGAGACATCGCACACTATATTTGTGACTTTGATTACTGATTACAGGCTTATAGGATTTGGTGAACTTCACAGCCATAGCAATGGCCCTTCTGCATCTGAGATGGATCCTTTGGGAAAATTTTCAACATGTATTACAAATGTTGTAAAAAATGTGAAAGAGAAAACGATTTGTGGATGTTTTCAGTATAACTTTAGAGATAGGAGCATGTTGTTAAAAAAAAAAAAACACTATGTTTTTTTTTTGTTCCAGGTCATTTGTATGTAAAAGAAACTCCTTAAATGTTGAATTATGTTCTCTCCCCTTGGAACTCTACAAGCATAAAATTGTATTGCTTTGAGCACACGAATTGTGTTGCTGAAACCTGAATCTTGCTGTCAAACAAATGTAACGTTTTCCTGATGATTGTCATTATCCAGCATCCTTTGTGGAAGATACTCTAGTTAAACACAAACCTTCTTAAAGGCTCTTGACTTCAACTACCAGGAATCATTTATTTACCCTGAATTTGGAATTTGAATGAAGCACATAGAGTAGGTTTACTTTGGCCACATAGCAATCACATTGGAACCTCTTTATTTAGAAGAGAAGAATACCCTTTCCACATGACCCACTCTTGTCTGGCACGTTCTTTGTTTGCTCTGGACCAAGATCTCGATAGCAGTTGAGAGCTAGAACCTTGACTTGCTTCCAGGGAAGCCTTTCCATGTATTCCTCTGTGCAGGTTCTCCTAAGACTTCCTTATTGCAGACACACACAGACACACATACACACACACACGCACACACACACAGCCTGAAGAAAGATGATGAGGCCTGGATGCCTTAGTATTGCCAATTATACAAATTTAGCCAGTCTTCACATAACATTACGAATTTGAATCCAAAATTCACCGGGAAACATGACCATCTTGATAATTTAGGCAAACAGATCAATGTGCCTTACATTTATTGGGATAATCTCATCAACATTTGGAGAAGTAGTCCATGAAGTGGCTTAATGATGATTTATTTATATATTTAAATTTTAATGTTGAACTCATGTAATGAAGATCAGATTCTTGATTATGGCTTTTAGAGACGTCTACAGTGAGTCTCTCCTTCCAGTCTTATCCCATCACTCTCTCTGGTTTCTCATGTTGGTCTGTCTCACCTGGGTCCTGTGTTTTGATTTGTTTTAGGACTAGTGCTTAGCAAGTTGGCCTACCCTATTATAATGGTAGGTTCCTCGAGAACAGAGACTCTTTTCCAGTCACTTTATGTCTCCATGACCCTCAGCAAAGAACCATGCTTAGAGTATATACTTGATATATACTCACGGGAAAGATGAATAATTCAACATGTCTTGCCTTTCCAACTCAATCATTCTATCTCCAAAATGGCAAGATCACTTGTGAGCTTCTCCACAGGGGAGCTAATTAATTCTCTGAAACTGGGAAATATTTTGAAGTTCCACAGTACTTTAGAAGCTCTCAAGAACATTAATATGTTTAATAGAGACGTCATTATTACTTGCCTAACACACGAATGGTGAACAATCCCTTTTTAATGTGTTTGTTTTGAATGTCCTTGACAAATTTGTAGGAACTAAATCATTGTTGGCTCATTTTTACTAATGTCTGCTTTGTGCGTACTGAAGACATGGCCTCTTCTAGCCGTTGTTTGTTCATTTCCTCAGCCTTTGGTACTGCTATTAATACCTACTTCCCACCAGAAAAAAAAAATGATCAGAACATGCGAATCAGCCTTAGGGCTTCTGTATCTTCACAAGGAATGTGAATATCTATGGGATCCTGCGTGTGCTTTCCTTATGTAACTACTGCCCAATAGAGAACCACTGTTCTAGGTTGGAATCCTGTGAGTCTTCTCTAAAATTATACGCAAGTAAACTGGGAAGATTGAGTTAGTCTGTCTGGTGACTATGCCTGAAAGAGACAAGCTATAGAGACCACAGTTGGGTCTATTCTCTGTAGATGGAGGAAGCCACATTGTCCCACAGGCGATCAAGCACCCACGCTGAGGTGATGAGACACATACAGGGACTGCCTGCCCAGTCTGTATCCCAGCATCCAATTATTTGGAGGTCCACCTATGTCTCTTTTCTGCTTTTTTCACATATTTTTATTCATCATTCCATTTCAGGGAGTTATGCTTTTTGCTTAAAGTAGTACAAATTTTGATTTCTGTCACTTGGGACAAAGAAAACTCCAACTAATGCTACAGTGAGGCAAGATTTGAGAAATGCCTCTCAGAAAATGTTTGATGAAAGCTTCGAGATGGAGCATTTGGGGATGCTTTGATTTGAGGCTTACATTTTTCAAAATGAAAACCTAGTGAAAGCAAAACATGGATGGCATTTTTTTGGATAATAAAAACAGAACCTTCTAAAGGAAACAATAGAATTCCAGTCCTTCTGATTTACAAGAATGTAGACTTTATGAAGGGAGATCATTGAATCCTTTGCTACTCTTCTTTTGGAAACTCAAATAGAACTCTGGATGCAAGAGGGATTAAAACAAATTATTAAGTGGTTTAATGTATGCATTTGTTCTACCCCTTCCTTAGTTCCAGAAGAAGTATGAAAAATTCCATTATTTATCAAACTCACACTAGCATGCAGCCATAATAATGAAGTCCCAAGAAAATGTCACTTAGTTTTCTACCATATCTTGACATGGGCTGAAGGAACCACCATGGATTGAAATAACTTGTTCTCATTGGTTAAACAGTGCTAGTCTTTCTATGTTGAGGCCAGCCTTTGAATCCATGGTAATATTATCTTCAAATTATGTAATTTCTTTACAGTACCATAATCAATGATGACAGATATTTCTTTTGGGGTAGTAAGCTGCAGAAGTATAATTGGGCTGATGTTTTGCTTTACATACTATCACAGTTTTGGGATATAATGAACGTGGCATCAGTCCCCTTTTTATAGACAACTATGTGGAGGTCTGTGGGACTGCCTCTGGGCTCCACAGTCACATTAACCTTGGAAAGCCTCCTCAACAGGATGGATGTTCAATACTTTTACACACAAAAAAAATCTTATAACACTCTAGTGCATTTGGCTGGTGATATTCCACCATAACCCCTTGATATTACCATTTAAAAATCCTTAGCCTCCTAATGCAGGCATTGCTACACTTTTGAGGAGTGATGTAAAAGGGGTAGGCTTGGAAATTGATGGGTAGATAGCTCACACATTATTTTTCTATTGTTAGGTCTCTAGGGAATGCTGTACATTATTTCCCAGAGGGCTGCACTATGATTGAGCCCTGCCCTAAGTGCCCACAAAATCAACTGACCGAGATGTGGCCCCTTTTAGCTTTCCTGATTTCCATGTCTCATTTCCCTTAACCTCTGTTAGCAACTTTCCAATGTACTATCTGAATTCATACTCTGATTGCAGGTGATTCCAGAATACACCATCTCTCTGGTCTGTTCACTCCTGACTCCTAAAATAAAGGGTCAAATTATCTAATCAATGAGTTTAAGAAAAGAAACAGCATTCTCCTTAGTGTTCCTCTCATTTGGAGATACACACACTTGGATTGTTCTCTGCTCAGTTCTTAAGGGTTTGCCTTGCTGGCTGGGAATATCCTGGTGACTGGAAGGACAAATAACTTTAACCTGTGTGTGATTCACTAGAACATTTCTAGATCTTTGCTGATCTAAAAATCACATTTTTCAACAGAGCTTTAAAAAATACGTGAAGCATTTTTATCTACATAAGAATTAGACACAATTCAGTACAGCCACAAAGTAACATCAACCTAATTGTCCATCAGAGGACAAATGACCTAAGAAAACACATCATTTCTATACAATTGAATGTTCTTTGGCCTTGAGCAGGAATAAAGTACCAATACACCTGATGATGTGGATGGGCTTTGAAAACATCGTAAGTGAAGAGTAAAGCTAGGCACAAAAGAACACCCATTGCTTGACTGTATCCATATGAAACTTCCAGGACAGAGAAATCTACAAAGACAAAAAGTAGATCAGTGGTTGCCTAGAGCTGGGATGTGGGTTGAGTAGGGAAAAGGGAGTGATAGCCAAAGTGTGTGGGATTTCCTTTGGCAGTGATAAAAATGTTCTAAAAAACCTACTGAAATTATGGTTGCCCATATCTGTGAATATGCTAAAAGCTCTTGAAATACACACCTTAAATAGATGAATTTATAGTGTGTGAATTATATACTAATAAAGCAGTTAAATTGTTAAAATGATTTACAATTATTTTAAAAGGTAGTATATAGGTGGAAAAAAGATGCATTAAAATATACATATTAAAAGTTGGTAAAAATCAATGAGAACCCTATATTACCTTTGCAATCTACCTCAGTAAACATGAAATGCTCTCCTCATACAGTAGCATAAGAGTAAAATCTGATGGTGGTCTTGCACATTGCCTGTTTCTGTCCTTCTCCCCTCCTCCTTCTTTCTAACTCAAACAAAGATTCAGGTGCACATGACAGAGCCGTTTCTGTGTCCTGGGCATCCTGATTCTTCTAAAGTCATTACCTTTTGTGACTTCCTGTCAGTTTTCCAACATAAGATTTGGCCTGACGAGGTGTATTTAGAGTTCTAGCAGTGGGATTATTATTTACAACACTACATTTGAGTAGTTATAATGAGCCAGCCCAGCTTACAATGCCAGAGATCCAAAAGGGGACACAGTCCGAATGACACTAATAATGGAAATCAAAGTTGTCTTTGGGCACTGAATTATTCCTGTCCCTTCTCCCTTCCCACAGACGTTTTTGTTATTATTGGTGTTTTGTGCAAATGATTCTGTTCAATAGCTCCTCATGGAAGCCTTGAGTTGCAGATGCAAGCTTTCCTTTCCTCTTGTAGCACTTAGAAAAGCCAACACAAATTTCTGTGTGTTGGTCTGAAGTCAGTTCTGCGCCTAATTATGGGGTTGCTTTTCTTCTTTTATGTTAAGATTTTTCTCCACCCACTGGGGGTGTTTCAGGGATTTGAGAAGAAAGCTTTCCCGATCATCCCCATTTCTTTGCGAGAAACCAAGGGCATGGGGAACATGCCCTTGCTAGTTAGGAAGCTTGGGTTTCAATCCTTCCTCTAAGCTTACGGAAGAGGAAGTCTTAGATGAGACAGCTAATCCCCCAACTGTCACTGTTCCTTTCTGTAAAATAAGATAATAGGTCTAACCCATCTTTGAAGTTCCTCTCAAGTCTGACATCCTCTGAAATTCAAGCATTTTCTTGAAGTTTATTGACATGTAGTTGCAAACACTAGAGGAGTGCTGATATGTTGTTAGCTAATATTATCCCTCATCTATTTGCAGCATCTTGTTGGGAAATCATTACCAGGAAGCTCTCAGGGCTGTTGCATCTGCTCTGAGGGGAGTTTTGGAGAACACCAGAAGAGGATGCAGACCTGAGTGGGGTCATCCGTCGTGGGCAAAGGTGGCATTGTTCTGTTAAGGCTCTGAGCGAGATACAGAGCCACCAGCCCAAAGCTGGTCTCAGAAGAAGAAGAGCATGACATAAGTGTAATTTTACTTTCTGCATTAATCTTTGCTGAGGTAATTGCTTTCATTCTATTTTCAGTGTGTTGTTGGCAATGCCGCATGGCCTACTGACAGTTGTTCAATAAAAATAGAGATTATATCCTAGAGAAAAAAAGCACAATATTCACACACGGCCAAGGCTCTGCTTCTGGAAGGCAAAGTATTCAGTTCTCCAAGAGTTAAATGGAGGTAGGCATTTGCTGCAATTTTTTTCCCCCAGAAATCAAGATGGAATTACAGCGTGGTTCTTGGATAAGTCTAGCACATAAATTTGTATACAAAGAGCCACTAAAAAAGAAAAGAAAAAAAAGAGGGTTCTTTTCAAAATGAGTGCACTTGGAAGTTGTATACTTCTCTTCACACAATACATACGCATTGTTAGGTCACCCTTACCCTCTATAAAGATCATTAAATGAAACCAAATTTACCTCCTAAATATCTTCTGTTCCAGGTGACCCTTCCTGACTGCCGTCTTGATTTATAACAATGTTATTCCTCACTCCCCATCCACAGGTGTTCCTTCACCTGCTTTCCTTTTTCTCTGCAGCTTCTACCCCACAAATGCACCTGTGACCTGCCTTGCTCTCAAATTTTCAGTGTTTCTCTGTCAAATGTAATTTTACTAAATTGTAAGAAAAGTCACACTATAACCCCCTGCCATCCTCCCTCCTTCTGTGATCCAGCTGAGTTCAGCTACTGGCAGTTCCTCCACACAGTTTCCTCACACGCAGTTCCTCACCACAGCCTTGCATCTCTCTGTGGAATACCACCTGGCATTTCCAACTCTTACAGTTATTCCTTACCTTATACATGTCTATCCTTAAAATCTCCCAGAGTGGCTTTCCTAACTCTTCATGCCTAGACCAGGGCCTATTTGGGTTCCATTGTTAGTGCTCCATCTCCCCCCACTTCGTAACATGTCAACAATCAAATTAGGATTGTGCTAATAAACTCAAAAATAACCACCTTCATGAGAATATGTGTTGGATCCTCATTATCTTAGCAACACACAATGCGAAAAGAATATATGAAGCATTTAGCATATGTTAGGCTGGTTATTTTACTAAAACTATCCTATTTATGGATAGAGAAAAGAGGCAGAAGAAAATAAACAGGATATGAGCTAGGTCTGACAGAGCAACAAAAGTGATGAGTGAGAGGATTTATTAATACTAAAAATCATGTGCTTTGATAAGTCAATGAGTCATAAAGTCCTTTCGAATTGAGTAGAAATTAATAAATAATGGCAGGGGAATGCAAATGGAGGTTAAAATGAAAGTAATAAGGAAACCTGACTCCAAATGACTTTCACCCCAGCAGGGAGAAGAAAGGCACTGTAGTCATCTCTACGAAAGCCTCCTGGCATGTAAGAGGATGGCCTTAATGACCAAACACCTAACATACGGAGTGACTTGAAAAGCACAGATTTTCAGAAAGAAAAGAAAAGAAAAAAAAAGCCCTGTTCTAGGGCTTCAGGGAAATTCTTAAGTAGATAACTTTGTACTCATAGCATTTAATCATGCTTCAACGAAAGTGTTCCCTTATTCTTTTAAAAACCCAAGGATTTGACTTCAACTTTTGGTAGGAAGTGTTGGAAAGTGAGGCAGAGAATAAATTATGAGATGCATCAATGATATTGTAGAGGTAATATTTTGTCATGGAAGATGGAGCATTATAGAATCTTGAACAAGGTATGTTTCAGTTGCATATGTAGGCTGGAACTCCTTGGTCACTTCAGATGAGTTGAAGATGAAAATTGAAGGAGTGGATAGAAAGACCTTTTAGGCCCATGGACTAGTGTTCTATGATGGTCACAGCTGAGTTCAAAATGATAATGCTTGTTTCCATGTTCCAAGTGTGATAAATGTCAGTCAAAGCAAGAGAAGGAGAGGTGGTAATACACACATAGATCAAAAAGGGAAAGTGCTTCTGAGATAAATTAAGTCATTGACCTTTAGTGAGTGAGCCATGGTATGATGGAACCTAATAGTCTCTTCCGTGTGCTGATTTAGTGAGGCATCTTCAGCCACTCACTATCCCTGTGGCACGCCTAAATTTAACACTGCAGTAGCTTCCTCTTAGTAACCTTTCTCTTCCCCAACAGTCTTTCCTCAAAACTCATTTCTTTTCTCAGAAAGTAAAAACCTGTTTTCAAGCTCCTCTTTGAATGAAGCATCAACATCAATACTTCACTAAATATAAACTAAAGGGAAGCTTGCTGGGTAAAGTGTTTCTCACTATGAAACTATCAAAAGAGTAGTACTTTCATTCAATAGTCATGTTCTTTGACCTGGCTTGAATCAACACAGCCACTTTGAGACTGCAAGAGGATATCAGAAAGACAAGAAATACAAAAGCCAACCTGTGCAGGATGAGGAAGTAAAAGGATCTTTACTGATGTCACCTAACCCATTAAACTAGTCCCCAATAATATCTACAAATTTTTTATGTGGGTATAAGATAATGCACAGCTGTTCTTTCGAAGTTCTTGCTACCCAAAGAATGGTCAGTGGATCAATTATATCAAAACAACCAGGAAATTTTTTAAGATTTATTTATTTCTACTGGAAAGGCAGATATACAGAGAGAAGGAGAAACAGAGAGGAAAATCTTCTTTCTGATGGTTCGCTCCCCAGGTGGCTGCAATGGCTGGAGCTGAGCCAGTCCAAAGCCAAGAGCCAGGAATTCTTCCAGGTCTCCCATACAGGTGCAGGATCCCAAGGCTTTGGGCTGACCTCGACTGCTTTCCCAGGCCACAAGCAGGGAGCTGGATGGGAAGCAGAAGTGGGACTGCCAGGATTAGAATTGGTGTCCATATGGGATCCTGGTGCTCAAGGTGAAGACTTAAGGCAATCACACTGGGCCCACCAGGAAATTTTTAAAACTGTAGAATATAGGACATAATCCTGGTAATCTGAATCAGAATCTGTGTTCTAACCATATCCACATTCATAAACTCAAGCCACTTTCATTTGGGTATTTGTTTCTTAAGCTACTTTGCTTGAGTCTTGAATCTTATTGGAAGCATTTAAATTATTATATTCACTGTACACACAATCCTCTTTACAATTGGAATTGATTTTTTCTTATGATATTGTACAAATTTTGACAACCTCCTCTGTCATAAAATGAATTTTATTTTGTCATGCATTGTTGTGAGTTGACCAATTGTATCCCAGAAATGAGTTGGAGGTGGACTCTTGGAAACATAGGAGTCTCTTTTCACCAGGCAGCACCTGCTGCTGGACCATCCCATGCTACTGCAAGTGAAAGAGAATAGCTGCCCTTACCAGCTGTCTTCAAGTGTTTCTAAGCAATTAAGATAGTCCTGCCATATGATAGAAATCATTCAATCAACCAAGCTTACAGTAGTGAACAATACAAGTTATTCAATCAGTTGTAGTTGCACAAAAGCACCATACACTCTAAACTATCCAATCAGTAAGAGCTGAATCCTGCCTAGTAAAGAATGAGTGGATCAGGCAATATAGAGCAATCAGCTTACCTACTGCATAAACTGTAAATGAAAAGCAAGCTCTCTTCCTGAAATGAGATATTTTCTTGCACTAAGTTCCTTTAGGGACTTTCCAACAACCTGAGGCTATGGACACGTTCCAGAAACATATCAGGAAATCTAGCCGTACTATTGTTCTTTTTTTTATTGTCTGGGCTATCACTGTATATGTGGGATGATCAAAAACAACTCTATATCTTGTTTTTTTCTTATATTCTGCTTGCTACCTGACATTGAGTTAATGAATACTCAATATTCAAATATTTGTTGCATGAATGAATGAGGCTGTGTTTACTTCTGTAATTCCTTCAACACATGAAAATTTTAGAATCTCCAAAAATTAGATATAATGGATTTTCACTTAACTGATGATCCATCTTGGGTCATAAATAAATTCTGTTTTCTTATGAAATGGTTGTTCTATCCCAAGGAATCTCTCAGAGGCAAGATGCTCAATGAGTCTCAGGTCTTTCTATGGGGAGCCACTTCACTATCATTGTCCTATATTTTAATTGCTTTATTGTCACCAGAATAATGAAAGTTATCTCAAAGTTGTTCTCTTTAAAGTCACCAGATCCAGTCCTCTTGGGACCATTGTGGAAGAGTAAGTGCTTCAGTTTAAAGTAATCAACATTTTAAATCCATTCATCTTTGAACAGTAAGTACTGACCACCAGCAAAGGCCAAGGAGGAAATCCCTGACCTCCTAGAATTCAGCAAAAGCCATAAAGTTCAGACCAATTTTAGCTGACTTTGCTTTCCTTGAAAGGTTTTGGCAGTGGCCAAGCTTAGAGAAGCTAGCCTACGAGGATAAATATAGCAAATTGATTTGACTTTTTTTCACTTAAGAAAAAGCATCCATAGATTTCAAAGTGTAGGAAACCTTGTGTATAGGTCATCTCAACAGAGGACACACACACACACACACACACACACACACACACACACACACACACGCAATAGCTTTTAGCCATGTTACCACAGAGGCACAGGTGCACAGCACTGTTATTTGGTTTTCTATTTCACCCACGACTATGTAAATAAATCTTCACAGGTCATGCTGTGACTGTGTGCTGGTTTGCTTGCTCAGTATGTGGCGAAGCAGTAGGCAAGAGAAGTGGGATAAATAAAAACTTAAGGAAACATGTAGGTTTTTGGGCCAAATATGATCTGATTAGAAAAATGAGTTTATAACCTTCTTCATATACCCAGACAAGGCTCATACTTTTGAGTTGGAACACCTTTCTGTCTCAAGTTTTGGAGTGGATAAGAATCATACAGTTATCGGATGAAAGTAATTTCAAAATATTCTTGGGAGTTATGTTAGGTAATTTAAAACATGTTGCTGCTAAAGTTCAATGGGATGAAATGTCCAGCCTGCAGTCCAAGAGAGACCAGTGAAATCATTTGATCTGATCTTGACAAGGTTTCAGAGGGCCTTGAAATCCAGTAAATCTGCAGTAGGTTAATTTTTAGGGTATATGGCTCAGGAATGATGTCATGAATATCCAAATGACCCTTGGCAGGATTAAATAAAAGTTCCCCATCTAACTATTACAAACATGTTATGATCACAGATACATCTATGAAGCAAATAAATAAACTTTGATGTAGCAAAAATTCCCTAGCAATATCTATAATCATACAATGTTTTGTAATCTAGACTTAAATTTGGTTTGAGCAAATTGCCATAAAAAGTCCCCTAAAACTGTATATACACAGCGGTGATTATGAGTCCCCAATTGTCTTTTAAAAATAGGAAAACTTTAAAAGCTATTTCAGAATGTAAAATTGCCTAGTAGGAAATTTTCTCCTTTTAAATTATTATCTAGATTGAAAAAAATCAGTCCCATAATTGGCAGGGGCATTTTTTTTCACTCCCAGTAGCAAGGCTAATTTTATATTTGTATTAATAAGCTTTTGGGAGCACTATTCATTTGAAATTCAGGGAAAGTTAATTCCTTAGGAAATAGAACTTGGTTAATGAAGTCATGGAGTTTCTGACTTGGTTTAAAAGATGTTTCACTTGCATTTCATGCTTGGGACAGGTGTTCAAAAATGCATATAGGACATGCATATTGTGAAAAAATTATGTGCAAACTTGAAAAAAGTTTGTATCCACTGAAAGCAGAGAGATGTGGAACAGAGAGGAGGTACAACGCAGGCTCACCATCAGAATGAAAAACAAATTTATGGAGGTGTCTACCTGCTGGCATGCAAACAGAATAATCACACATAGAAATGTTTGATAGAAGGTCTCTCTGTGAACATACAGAGAAACCAGAAAATAAAAGTTGGGAAAGAGGAGTTTCTGGAGATAAGTCTCCCAAACACACTTGAGGCAGTCCGAGTAGAGTATTCAAGAGTAGAGGCACTTAGCCAGGAAAAGTCTCCTTGATTCAGCCTTGATTATGCGTTTTGAAACCATTGTTACGTTTTCATGCTCAGTTTTGGGAGGGATCAGAGCGGAGTAGGTAAAGTAGAAAAGATCTCATCTTAGGGCAGAGAGAATGGGAGGGGGAAGTTAAGAGGGCAGAAATTTGGAAAACAGGCTTCATTCTTTTTGAGCAGCAGGCAGTCTCTTCTTTGCAGCTAGCTGAGTGAGGTGAAGAACATCACAAAAACCCTGATACGGTGGGCAGGCGATGTGCAGAAAAGTTCCTCCTCGAGGTTTACAGGACCTTCTCTCAGAGCATGTGTCCAGATCTAAGAGTACAGATGTTTTGCGACTTTTACCCAGAGCAATGATTCCTAACTTCTGACACTTTTGCTCTGCAGCAGACATTGTCTGTAGACATAGTTTCATTCTCACAACAGCTAACAGGAACAAGTGGGAGATAATGCTAATCATCCTGCAACTCACAGAACAGGTGCCAACCAGGCTAGAGAAGCCGAAGACCAGAATTCACTTTCAGGTGCAAAGGTTTGTATGCAGACATGCACATACAGACATGCATGTCCCCACAAAGGTGACCAGAAAAGGACAAAATACTTGTCTACTCCTGGTTATCCAGAATTTTCTGAGCTTTTTACCTTACAGCAATATCACATCCTTATTTTTAAAACTCAGTCCCCCTCTGGAACGAACATCATTATCTCAGTGTGTTTTTTGAAAATATACAAGACATCTTTTTTGGTTGTCAAAGTAAGTAGGGTGCTGTTGACATTTTGTGCCTGGGTGCGAAATAAGCTAATGATGGAAATCTTGCAGAACCGATTTGCTCCCGCTGTTTGGCACCTGTAGTAAGATTGAGTGGCTCGTTGCCTAATGCGTTCTTCCCATCAAGCTCTGCCTGTGTTCCAGACATTGAGCTCCATGGTGCTCCTCGAAACTGCCAATCATACTTTGATCTCAGGGATCTGGCACCAGCTGATCCCGACCTGAAAAGCTCTGCTCAAATATTCATGCATCCTTGTCTCTCATGCTTCAGTCAGGCCTTCCCTACACTGTCATCTCAGCTGAGAGACATTAAGCTGGAGTCTTAGCTTTACTCTTGTTCTCTTTACTCCAGAGTTAATTCTCCCCACACCCTTTTCCCATTTCATTTGCCAGAATCTGATATCATGTGATAACATTATTAATTTATTATTCTATCCTCTGTATTATACATCTCCCCAGAAAATAAAGAACCCCAGGAGGCCAGAGTCGGAAGATTTTGCACATTTCTGTTTCTTTAATACCCAGAACAGCTTCTGACACAGAGAAGCCATCAGAATAATTTGCAGGGGCTGAACGAATAAACACATGTCTTAACTTAGATTTAAAAAGAATAGCTCCTGATAATTTAAGTGTGGTCATAGTAAGGAGAAAAAGCATAAATTTCTGTCAACTTGATAGCTATACATTTTTTTAAAATCTAGCATTGCAGAAAAAAAAAAATCCTGCACGCACTAGAAACTGAAGACAAAACTATACTTGAAAAGTTATCCTGGGACCAGCACTTGGAATAGCCGCCAATGTTGTTGCCTGTGATGCCAGCACCCAATACGCACACCTGTTCAAAACTCAGATGCCCTACTTCCCATCCATCTACCTGGGAATGTGCCTGGAAAAGCAGTGGAGGATGCTTGAAGTCCTTGGTTCCCTGTTTCCTTGTGTGAGACCCAAAAGAAGATCCTGGCTCCTGGTTTTAGACTGGCCCAGAACCGGCACTGCAGCTCTCCTAACTATTCAGTTATTTGGGACCACCAATCCTGTTCCTTGGGTAAGCCAATGAGTTTTTCAAGTATTTTAGGAATTTGAAACTCAATTATTTCTAGCCACAGGTTGTAATCGCAAGTCATATTTTGGGATTCAAAATTTCACAAACTACTTTGTGCTGGCAGTAGTAAATGTGTAAATTCCACAGGAATGGCAAGACAAAGAGTATTTACTCCCATTAACTTTTGTGGGCGCTGGGTGTCTGACAAAACTTCAAATGCCTTGGGGTCTGATTTGATATTGGAAGGGCAGATTCTCAACAGTCCCATGATTAGCAAGCAGACTCTAATGCCATCACTGATCAAACTGATGGGCCACAAGTGAGTCTCAGCCTCCTGGCTGAAGAAACAGTGAGGAAAAATTGTGTGGAGCAGGCAGCTGTCACACCCGCCATGGGTTTAATCTGTGAACCCCATGTGTTTTGAGTCATGTTCCATAGACTTAGAGTGTGCTATGGGTCTTTTTCTGGACTAGGTTATTATGGGCTACTTCCAGGAGAAGCGAAGTGTAGGAAGAATAGATTACAGGAATAAATATAAGCAAATATGTAGTCTCAACTGAAAACCCCTTCAACCTGGAATAACCAGTATTAGAATTCCACAGAAAGCACACACCTGCATACAAGAAGAGCCTTTCAAATCCCTTTGCCATCAATCCAGGGTCTTTGATAGCCCAGTAATTAGAGGTTTCATCAACCTGGCAAGGTGCTTCAGTCCTTAGGGGGGATATTTCTGCAAGAATGCAGGATCATTTAGAACATAGCAACTAGTACACACACCTGCTGAGAGATGTTCAAGAGATGGCTCTGTCCTGTGGAGGACTTGAGTGAGGCACTGGCACCATTTTCCTCACATATACCAGAGTCCTGCGATTCATGAATCACAGACATAATTAAAAAACAAACTCAAAGCACCCTCTGTTTGGGTGAGTGCATAGCACAGCATTGTCTATAGTGTTATGTGAGAATCATGTCTGTCATTTTGAACTTCTTTCAATTGAGGACAATATCCACCCAGTGTTTGTGCGACCAAATCACAGTTCCTTGAAATGTTCCATGCACTTTACCAAAAGACGTACAACAGATCTCAGAGAATTGTGGACAAAATTAATAATAACAAAATGTCAAACTTAAAGATTTTGAAAACATGTCTATTTTGTTGAAAATGTTGGATAGTAACTGAAATCATTTTAGCAAGTGCTTGAGAAATTTTATTTGTATATATGTTCACTTATTTATTCTTTAAGTCTTTCAAAAGTTTTTAGTTTATTTTCATTTTGTTTGAAAAGCAGAGGCAGAAACACAGAGAGAGAGAGAGAGAGAGAGAGAGATCTTATCTCTCTACTGGTTCACTTCTAAACAACCAGCAATTGCCAGACTTGGGCCAGGTACAGGATCCATGAATTCCAATCAGGTCTGCTATATGGGTGATGGGGACTTAAGTACTTGTGCTTTCACATATGCACAGTAATATAAAATTAGAATGGAGAGAGAGTATCTGGAACTCAAACAAAAACACTGTGACATGGGATGCAGACGTCCCAAGTGATGATTTAAATTTATAAATGTTTGAGAGAAAGTAGAGAGTCCAGGGTTTCTCAACTTCTAAATAGTATTTGGAGTCATCGTATCCACTGTAGTGTATTTGGTATCATCCTAACCTCTGCTGTGTAGATGTTAGTGGGCGTCTGTGCCCCATTTCTTTCCCTTCACATTGCCAAATGTCCCCAAAGGGCAAAATCACCCTGATTAAGAATCAGGTGGTGCAGCAGACCCTGTCGTGTAAGCATCCAAAAAAAGCCAGTTCTTGTCCTGACTGCTACACTACCCAACCAGCTCTCTGCTTATAGCCTGGGAATGCTGGTGGAGGATGGCCCAGGTCCTCGGGACACTGCACCAATGTGGAGTCAGAGTCAGAAGAAGCTCCTGGCTCCCAACATCTGATCAGTTCAGGTCTGGCCTTTATAGCCATTTGGCGAATGAACCTGCGGGTGGAAGCTCCTTGAGTGCCTTTCAAATATAAATAAGTCTTTAAAATAAAGAGCCGTTAATAAAGAGAACTCCAGACAATCTTTGGAACCATCTCAAGATAATGTAATATTTATATGCTTTGATTAACCTTAGAAGTTATTCTGAAGCTTTGGTTCCTTGTCTGTGAAACCAAGGATCCCGAGGGATTCTTATCTAACAACGCTGTTCTAATTGTTTAGGTAAATACCATTGGGATAGCATAGAAGACGACCCTTCAATCAATCTTTTCTATTCCTTTTCTTCTGCACTAAAATGCTTTTAAAAGTCATTCTTCTTACATGTGTAATAGTTATTCTAAAGGGCCATTTTACACAAATTAAGACATGATACAAGGTTTAACTTCAAAGATTTAAAATTGAAAAAGAAAATTAATTCCTTTTAATTGGAAAAGATGTCACTCCTACTTTCCCCCCTTTTATCTTTTACTTAATATTCTTTGATGAAAGTGTATTGGGAATTAAGATAGGCATTTAAAATAATTAGCATTTTCTTCACCATGTGCCAAATTTTCTTCTGAATACTTTGATAGATTCTGTCTTCAGTACATACTACTCATCTCTTCAATTTACAGTTGAGCAATTGAAGGAAGAGAGAGATTATGTTACGTAATCAAAAAGAACAGAAAGTGGTGACATTGGAATGTACGTGAAAGTGGTCTACTGGAAGGTGAAAGTGCTGTGTCAACCTCGAAAAACCCAAGTGGTGGTTTGGGAAGAGAAGTCCACAAGAGAAGAAGCTACAATTAATTGACAAATTCTTTGTTGTGTGCCTCTCATATATGGTCAGAAAGATGTAATTCTTCCCCACATTCAGTTAAAACTTTTGAGATTCTGGCCTGGAAGGATTACAATTGATTCTCCCACCCTTAAATGTTTAAGAAGTTCAAAAACAATTACCAATAGAAACTAAATGTACAAATCTTCTGGAAGTTTGTTTTCTCATAATAAATAGAGTGATTCTTTTAAAGTATACTAGATACTATCTTTTTAAACAATATTTTTTTTCATGTTTAGTTTGTTTATTAGATGTCCAGTACCTAAACTTTTAGTTACTTCATTCTCCACCGAATTTTTAAACTTTTATTTATTTTCACTTTAGTAGAAGGGCAGCAAGACTAAGAGAAAACACATAGATACCGATATCTTCCATTTGGTGGTTTGTTTTCCAGATGTTCTGAAGGGTTAAGCCAGGTTGAAAGCAGGAGCTTGAAATTTAGCCATGGTTTTCCACGTGGATGGTAAGAACCCATTACATAAGCCATCATTTACTGTTTTATAGGATGTGCATTAGCAGGAAGATGAATGAGAAATGGAGGAGCTTGACTTGAACAAGACACCCTCTATATGGAATATGGGTTTCCCACGTGACAGCTGAATCGCAGTGCTAAATGTCTACTCAATTTCTTGGCTTTAACTTTGCAAAGCAGGCTTCTTGACATAGCATTGGAAGATTTAGTTCATGCTCCTAAGTTTGGGTGGTAATTCATATTTGTAACCTCCACATTTCTTATAATCTAGGCAGGCATCCGCCGACTTTTTCCATGAAGAGCCAGCGAATGAATTTATTAGGTCATGTGGACCATGGGGTTTCTGTTGTAACTGCTGATTTCTGTCACTGTAGTTCACCAGCAGCCATAGACAGTATATAAACAAATTGACATGAATGTGTTCCAGCAACATTTTATTCACAAAAGCAGGCAATGGGTAAGATTTGGCCCTCGGGCCATAGTTTGTCAACCACTGATCAAAGGTCTTATTTTCTGTGTCTACTTACTCCACTATCAATTCTCTATGCTTTCAACTCTGCACTTTGCCTACAATTAGATTATAGTGCTGCCAAGTCAATATGTCATTTTTTTGTGTGTGCGTTATGATCTAGAAGGCCTGGCTTTTTTAGAAGTTGTTAGCCCATCACTTATGACAAATAAACGGAAAATACAATTGTTGCTCCAGTTAGGTTTACAAATCACATGCTTAATAAGGATGAATTTTAATTAAATGAAATGCAGAAAAATGTATCGAGAAAAGGTGTTTTAAATCAGGCAGCTATTTAGTGACATTTTCAACACTAGAAAGGAATTTTTAAGCCTAATTCTGGCATTCTTCATTGTATCATTTTCTGTAATCCTGCTTCCCCTGTGATTTGAATAAGCATTTTTCATTCACTCCGTGTCTCTGAGTATAGTGTTAAATGACTTTTATTACTGTGCTCCTTTGCATAGGTCCATTTTTCTCACTTGATTATGGCTAACAAAGAGGACCAATAATTGAGCCCCAAAATCCAATGACCCTTTCTTAACTTTCACACTTCTTGACCAACCTACTTCATTTTAATATTTTTATAGCCATCCCTTTCTTCTACAATTTCCTTTCCTTAGCATTTCCTTCCTTCCTTCCTTTCTTTCAAGATAAGGTAAGAATATATTTCCAGACTTTCTGTTTACTGGGCCACCAACAGATCCAGTGCATCTTTTCTCATAACATTAAAGGGATATTATCTAGCTGAGAAAATGGGAGAATTTCTAAAGGGAATCGAAAAGGAGAAATGAACCATAAATGTGGGAATTATTTCACAGTATCAACAAATGATAAACTCCTGCTGTTCCTGGCATAGATCTGTAACTGCAATTGTACTTGTTCCTTTTAAAAATAGCAGACAGTCTAGAGTATTTCTAAGACAGTGTCGTGTTCATTTTTACAAATGAATAAGCTTCACAGATGAAACTTTTGGGGGCTAAAGCCCTGGCCAGAGAGATTCAGATAATGTAGATTGCCAAAGAGTAAAAAGGCTGTTATAAATCCAATAATCTATGCATTAATTTACTAAATATGCCTGTGTCAGACATTGCACTAGACGCTCATGTAGCAAAGATGAGTAAACAGGTCTGTCCCTCAGAAACCATAGTTTAGGTGTGAGTGGGGCAGGAGCTCAATTGAGGTGGACTCAGCAAGCAGAGAAAACGAGAAGGAGCCCCTAAATTGATTTAAGAAAGAGGATGGAGCAGTACTAGAGTAAGCTTCCAGTGGCAAACGTTTTTGAGGTGAGAGACTAGGTGTCACCACGTCTGACAGGGAGAATTGAAATTAATCTTTAGATTCATGCGATCCATATCTGTACAAGTGATTTCACCTCTGTGGTTTGCTGGTTACAATCATGAGCTATGGCGAGAATCCCAGGTCTGTGACTTCTTATGCAACTTTGGGTAAGTCCGCATTTTTATGCTTCCGTCTCCTTATCTGTGAAATAAAGCAAGGGAAATGATAGAGTCAGCCCCTTCAGATCAGTATGGGAATCCATCTGTAAAGTATTCAAAAGAAACACTGAATACACAGGAGTCTCCAAATCAGGACTGGTTGTTTCTATCCACACAGACTGGCTGGCGCATCTGCAGACCACACCTCTCAGGGACGTTCCTGGGTTTGCTGGAGGAAAACAAGGGCTCGTTACAGAGGAAAGCCAAGGTGATCTCAGATTCTTCATACCATCACAGGCCTGGGAGGGGAAGCCATAGTATTGACAGGTTCCTAAGACTGGCTTAAATGACTGCAAGCTGGGCTCGCAGGAGTGTGTTGGGGAGTCTGTAGTCATTATTTGCAGGAGAAAAAATGACAAGAAAGAACCTGCACTGGCTTTAGTCTCCTCATCCTCACTCTTCATCTCCTCCTCCACACAAGATCTTTGAGAGCCCTAGAGGTTTGAAAACATAGGAAAATCAAGGCTACGATCAATGTATGACATGCGTCCAAGGAATTCTCATGCAAAATACGGAGTGTAAAACCTTACTTGGAGCAAAAGAAGTGAAACTACCCACTACAGTCTTGTACTTGTATTGTGATATGTTACATATGTGTTTTTATTCTATACCAGTTAGCACTGAATTGGCCTCCCAAAGAAGCTAATGTAATTATTAATATTTTCATTTTAAAGTTAGTGAAGAAAATTCAGAGCATTTAGCAAGAAATGTTACTATTAGTAATTGGAGGAACTGAATTTTGAGGACAGATTTGTGTGACTGTAAAGCAGGTGCTCATGGGGCCCGGCGCGGTGGCGCAGTGGTTAAGGTCCTCACCTTGCATGCCCGGGATCCCATATGGGCGCTGG
The DNA here is from genome assembly GCF_017591425.1 of Ochotona curzoniae. Lineage (NCBI taxonomy): Eukaryota > Metazoa > Chordata > Mammalia > Lagomorpha > Ochotonidae > Ochotona > Ochotona curzoniae. The sequence continues at coordinate 11,776,156 of NW_024465035.1, read as the reverse complement.
TTCTATCCCGGCAGCCCCGCTTCCCTTCCAGCTCCCCGCCTGTGGCCTGGGAAAGCAGTGGAGGACGGCCCAAATCTTTGGGACCCTGCACCCGCGTGGGAGACCCGGAAGAGGCTCCTGGCTTCGGATTGGCATAGCATCGGCCGTTGCGCTCACTTGGGGAGTGAATCATCAGACGGAAGATCTTCCTCTCTGTCTCTCCTCTCTGTATATCCGCCTTTCCAATAACAAAATAATAAAAACAAATCTTTAAAAAAAAAAAGCAGGTGCTCATGACTTGATATATGAGTGCCAGAAAGAATGAGTTAGGAGTTTCAGAGGATGAGACGGGAGAAAGACTGAGAACTTCCCTAGGCAAGTGGCTGAATTGAATGTTAAAGGGATGAAGGCTTTGAAACATGATGTACTTATGTAGCTCACTCTAGACCAAGAAATGCTCAGGATTATGAAGTGAGGAGAGTCATAACCCTTACGGAGAAACGTGGAATTGTCTAGGGAGCTTGAGTCAGGAAAGGTAAAGCTGGATGTGGGGAAGTTCAAAGAGGGTCATCACAACAGATGGCATCAGGGTGGAAATGCCATATTTGGAGTTCAGGAAGAATTGAGGGTTGGTTTACCGCACACCACCAGCAGGCAGTATGATATTCCCACCAGCCTCTGCCTGAGACTGATGCAGTCATGGCAGTCCATGGCACAGAGTCCCTGCTGGGATTCCATGGACTGCTAGAGCCTTCACCATCTGCACTAGGCCTCATGATGTGAACTGCACAGCAGCAGAGAAGAAGCAGAGAGCTTAATCTGCAGTCCCAGCCTGATGGATCACAAAACAGGGCTGGTGCCTGACTCCACCAGGAAGGCATCCCTGCAGGCTCCTCGCAGAGACCCAGTCTGGGTAAAACACTCCAATACCAGTCTGCAGAAAACACTTCCATAAAAAGCTCGTGTTCTGCTGGTATGTTTCAAGAAAACTTCAAGTCTAGGATACATTGCTTTAAAAATCTATTCTTGGTAGCCTAGTGGCTAAAGCCCTTGCCTTGAACATGCTGGGATCCCATATGGGCGCTGGTTCTAATCTGGGAAACCCTGCTTTCCACCCTGCTCGTGGCCTGGGAAAAGCAGTCAAGGATGGCCCAAAAAAGCCTTGGGACCTTGCACCCATGTGGGAGACCTGGAAGAAACTCTGGGCTCCTGGCTTCAGAATGGCCCAGCTCTGGCTGTTGTGGTTACTTAGGGAGTGAATCATTGGACAGAAGATCTTCTTCGTTTCTTCTCTCTGTATATCTGTATATATATAAAAATAAATAAATCTTTTTTTAAAAAAAAAAGTCTATTCTTTCATGGCACCATCTTAGACCAGGAAAAAATAAAAATTCCCAGCAAGCTGTCATGTCATTTTCAGAGATAATATGAATCTAAAACAAGAACTCGGACTTGTTTTTGTAGGGACAGTTACCATATTATAGGGAAAAAGGGACATTGGTATGAGGTTAACTCTCTAAATCCAAGCCTTAACTCTTCCAATTAAGCAGTTGTGTTATCTTGAACAAACTACTTAGCTTCGTTGAGCTTCAGTTTTGTTGACTATAAAATGAGACCAAGAAAATATCCCTTATTTTGTAAGAGCAAAGGGCATCTATCCAGGGTGGAGATGAGTGGAAATAAAATAATGTGAATGAAAATCCACTGCCATACTACTGCAGTGAGCATTTGAAAATAATGAAGTTATCTTAGAATGACTTAAGGGTTCAGTAAAAAGCTGATGGCACAATTTCATGTCCACTCCATCTTTATTCCCTTTAACTACAAGTGACTTTGTCCTCCCATAAAGAGATGTGCTGCTCTCAAGAGATGTTGAAATCTCAGCCTGACAATCAGAAGGAAGGGCATCCATGGGCACTGATGATTCCTGCTACCTGCATGTTTAATTTTCAAAATGGTGATAATCAAGCGTGTTGACATTTACTTTTTAGACTTTGGATTTATTTGAAAGGCATGGAAAGAGGAGAGGGAGACAGGCAGCAACAGAGTGAAGAAAGGGGAAGGAGAGAGAGAAGTAACAGTGACTCACTGATTCAGATTTCAAATGTCTACAATAGTCAGGGAAGGCTAAGTTTAGGAGCCAGAAGCTGAGTCCAAGTCTCCCACATTGGTGACAAGAATGCAAATTCTTGAACCATTACCCCTGTCTCCCAGGACCTGGTTAGTAGCAAGCTGGAGTCAGGAGCCACCGCCAGGAGCTGAACACAGACACTCTCTATTCTTTCCATAAGATTAGCCAAATGTTCCATATTTACAATTCAATGTGACTTGAATCAGTATCATGTACATAAAACATCCCTCTCCATTCCATCCCTTCCTTAACAAGGCCGGTTCCTATCCATTTGTAGTTCTATGGCCTTCAGACAACTATTTAATCTCTGTGTATTGGCCTTCTCATATATGTAATATAATATTAACAAAAATCTTTGCAGCATTGTTAATAATACACACTACATGTAAGGAGTTGGCACAGAATAAACTTTAACTAGACATTAATTTTGCTAGAATCATAATTTTTGCACTACAGAATGTCACCATTCATTCATTTTGGGTGCAGCTGCACCAGACAATTGTTTATAGTTGTGGCATCTGGGTAGAAAGTAGACTTGGTCTACAGCAGATAAAAAGTACATGAGCTCAGAAAGGCCAGATATCCCAGTCAATAGGAATAGAAAAAGAAAGTGTCAGGAGAACTTCCAGAAGGAACAGAAAACTGGACTAAGACTTTTTTTTTTAAAAATGAAGCATATCAACTAGGAGGAGGCATGTTTTTAGGTTTCCAGGTCTGTGACAAGTTGCGATGCTGCAACGGGAGAAGTCAGGAGGATCAGCAATATGGCCTGAGAGGAAGGAAAAGGCAGATGCTGAAAGCCTTGAATTGTGTGCTAAGTGGCATGGATGGTAAGCATGGGTATCAAAGTTTTTAAAACTTTGGTTAGTCAGTAACAACTTCTGTGAGTTGACCTCACTCTTCTACTATCCTTTTCTTGTTGACTCATGTTTTTTAACTTAATAAACTTGCTTTATAAGGAAACTATCGCTATTATGAATCATAAACATTTCCCATAAATACACACAAATGAAATGAAAACAAACTATATTCTGGAACTCCTGCTAGATATTTGTTCCAGCTAATGCTTTTTTTTTTTTTTTTTTTTTTTAAAGATTTATTTTTATTATTTTTTCATTGGAAAGGCGGATATACACAGAGGAGAGACAGAGAGGAAGATCTTCCGTCCGATGATTCACTCCCCAAGTGAGCGCAACGGGCCGATGCTATGCCGATCCGAAGCCAGGAGCCTCTTCCGGGTCTCCCACGCGGGTGCAGGTTCCCAAAGCTTTGGGCCGTCCTCTGCCGCTTTCCCAGGCCACAGGCAGGGAGCTGGAAGGGAAGCGGGGCTGCCGGGATTAGAACCGGCGCCCATATGGGATCCCGGGCGTGCAAGGCGAGGACCTTTAACCACTTGCGCCACCGCGCCGGGCCCTAATGCTTTTGACCCTGAGACCATGTAATAGCTAAGAATGTTTTCTAAGAGTGTGACTTCCCACTTGGATGCAGGAAGATCTTGGAAGTTCCTGTCATGGGATGTGGGATAAAGTGATGTTGTCACTATGAGTCTGAAAATACCCTGGGAGTTGCTAACAGCTAATGTTCACTGTTAGGGAACTCCTCTTGGAATGATGAGAACGTATTTGAAAGACTGGGAGAAAAGAAATGTATATATTTTTTAGCACTCTTTCTGACTACATCATGCAGTGTGGCTTTATGGGAGACACGGGGACAGAGTAATTGAAAGGTGAGGGGTGACTAAGGCTTGACTGAGAAGTGTTGCTACCCTTGGGAAGAATCTTTAACTGCTCAGCTGTGCCTCGTGATTGATGGGGCTGGGAACTAATGCAACTTGCTTTCCATGGCATCAGTTGGCTGAGTGGGAGGATGATGGCACCAGAGAGACTAGCAATTCTGTTAGGGATGTCCCACTTGCCGATCCTGAACTTGTGTTTTCACTTTCTCCCTGGCTCCGAGCCCCCCCGCTGCATCGGCTGCTCAGACATCCAGCATTACCCAATCAGCTTCTACCCTTCAAACTCATTGTTCATCATAGGCATCAAGGGCAGGAAGAATCCCTCTATCTTGCTCTTCCCCTTTCACTTAACTTCAGACAGCTGAAACCTTTCAAAAGGCAGAGCCAATCACACAGGAAGCAGGACCCTTTCGATTCACCCCAAAATTCCAGAAATCCAGATGGAGCAATTTAGAGTCCAACTTTGAGATCACCAATTTTCTGTTCTAGTTAGTGGATAAGCTGGTAGAAAAAAAGTAGATGCTAAGTGCATCTTAGATCATTTCTTATTTCCACTTGAGGAATAATTTCCTTTTCCTCAGAATGTGTCACATTCAATTGGTCCAGTGGAATTCCTGCCACTTTCCTTAAGTGACCGGTGGACATTACATTAATTCACTACACCCTAAAAATGACTTTTATCTTATTATGCCGAGCTCAGATGAAAATAACAGCTGGAAGGCACAGCAGAAAGTGGATAATGAACTAACTCACGCTATGGTGTAAATGATACGAATAGGTTAACTACCTAAAATCTGGCAACATATCAACCCGTAGAACTGAATAGTTAATGGAACCTTAAGGTCGTCACAGTTGTATTTTGAAGTGGACAATAAGTCTTTTCTCCTGTGATGTGTCCTGATTCAGCTGACACTAAGGATGTAAGATCTTGGTCGACTGTACAGGACAGCACCAGGAGTGTCATTAACCACGTCTACTCAAGTCCAGCAGTGGTCACCTGAGTTCTGAGACAAATACTTTCTCTTATATTTTTGAAGGATCACCTCTGTTTCAAGGTGAAAACTCACCTGGTGATGCTTTGAATTAAAAAAAAAAAACAAACTTGGAGGTGGAGGCAAGAACGTCTGTGAGAGATCAACATTTCCCACGTACCTTTGTTAGTAGGTTCACTAGTGTTGTAATCTGACATTTCGCACAGAAATTCAAACATACTGTCAGAACAGAAAATTGAAAAAGGACATGAGAGAACATGATGGGCATTCCAGGAAATAGATGAAAATTATGAAGGTCTTTTTTTGGTGAATACTATTTGGAGAATATACGAACCTCTCCTGACTTCATTATAAATATGTCAATTCCTTTTAAGTGGATGCCATTTGAATTTGTCCTGGTTCACAAGTTTCTACTTGAACATTTCCTATTCATTGCCTCAATGTTGAACCTTATCTACCTGAAAAGGATTGAAGAGAATACTTCCAATTAAATTTAAAATTTTTTTTTATTCTGACATGAATGTTCAATAGAGGTTACAAACTCTTGTCATTCAGAATCCTTAAAGTGCATATGACCCAGCAGGACTATTTCCTTCAAAAATGATAGGAATTCGTTTTGGGGAATAGGAAGCAAAGAGGTATCAGTTAAAGAAGATGTAAGATTTCTACGGCAAATGAGTATATGTACTTAGGCTGTGATGCTGCAAAAGAGCACAGGAGTTTGCTGCCAGAGACAACGATTCGAGTTATCATAGGGCAGTTAAATACAGATTCTCAGCTGGTAGTTAATGATAGGAAGCTGCAGTCCAGATAAAGGAGGTTCTGAGCTTTCATTAAAAAAACATCCATGAGGAGTATAATCTAAAGATGTTAAGTGATGGATTCTCTAAAGCTGAGACTGTATGAAAAACACAGCACAAGGATGCAGATTCTGGGGAAGAGCCTCATAAAAAGTGAGCAACAGTGAATTAGCTTTGTGATATGTGCGTGTGCAGTCATAAGAACCTACAAATAACTGCCATGTACTTTTAGGGATACTGGAATCTGAGACTTTGATCCAAACCAAGTCTGTCTCAAGCTGTCAATTCATACTCCTCCATATAGAAACAAGCTCCTTTGACTAATTAGTTGTAGCTGGAAGTTTTTGGGGAAAATGCGCGTGTACCTAGGGAAGAAAACAGTTATTTCTCCTCCACACTGTGACGTTTAGTTTTTCATCTTATTCATTCTTTTTTTTTTTTAGCAAATAATGTTATAAAACTCTTTTGTGCTTGAACTCTATTACTAGTTTGTCAAATTCATGGAGAAAACATAAACTAAGAATATTATCACTGTAAATATCTATTTTTTATCAATTTTTTTCTCTGCAATTGCCATCAATCATTGCATCTTAGTTTTCTGGACTACGAGCTACACAGTAACCCAGGGGTGTTCAACACAAGATCCACAGGGGGTCGAATTTCAGTAGGAACTTGCAGAGAATACTTAGTCACTTTCTCTGAGACCCTTCCCAGCATGCCTTTCCAATCTGGACCAATTCGACTTCATCTTTGAAATAGGATTAATGACAACTGACTTGTTCACCCAATAGATTTCCCATGCGGACTATAACTAAAAATCGGAATTGCTTATAGAAGAACTTCTTAAGTTGTGAAATTGATAGACAAGAAAGTCATTGTCATTGCAAATGTTATCATTGCTTTAAAAATGCTGTATTTGTGTAATGGTAAGATAGGCAAAGGAGGGCTTATGGGTAGGACACAAAGCAGCTATGAGGTAGTTCGGATTTGAGGATGCCTGGGTTTACTTTAGCTTGAAGAAAGCTCTACAGCAAGGTTATTGTTCACACTGCTTCTTTGGGAAGCACCAGGAAGGACTGGGGGAAGACAGAGAGAGAGAGAGAGAGAGAGAGAGAGAGAGAGAGAGAGAGAGAGAAAGAAAGCAATAAGTACACAAATGAGTTGTCTACTTCTGTAGTAGCAGGTGCCTAATTCCATCAGGGATCTTGTCGAGTATGCTGGTAAACCTTGGGATTGAGCAGGAGGAGGAAGAAGGAAACCCAGATACTTAGCCACCAACTAAGGCGCTTCCAAGTTGTGACATGCACAATGCATTCTCTGACTAATGAGCAACTTCAGCAGGAAAGCAACAGAACTGCACACGCACATGCACACGCACACACACACACACACACACACACACACACACACAGAGCGGTGTCTGCTGCTGGCCTCCAAGGAAGGCTAAAGCAGAAGGGAGAGATAGCAGAAGCTGCCTCTTGCAGGCCAACAGAGTGACCTTTAAATGCTATAACGTTAAGTGAATAAAAGAGATTACAAGAATGCTTCAACAAGTTCATAAAAAATGTGTGTTAAGAACTAGGCAAGGATTTTAAACATTCCTTGCACTGTAATAGACTTCTCTTTTAACCCCATTCCCACAAGTTATTTGAGTTCCCTGCCTCTACTTGCAGTATAACTCTAATTGTGTGAAGCATCTATATATTTTGGAAGTGATCACGGAGACAAAATATACCAAGATATTTAAGAGTAGTTAATTCTGGCTAATGAGACAATGGATGACTCTATTTTCTTGTACATACTTCGTTTTATGAATTTTCTACAAAGACTATGTTTTACTCTATACTCCATAAAAATAAAATTTTATTGATCTAATTTTTCAAGGATCATGTGAAGAAAATAGAGAATTGTATGAAAAAAGTGCTTATTAAGTGTTCATTAAAAGTCTATAGCTCAGAAAATGCATTCAGTGTATGATTATTTAAAAAGGAAATTCTGGGCCTGGTGCCATAGTCTAGTGGCTAAAGTGCTCACCTTGCAAGCTCTAGGATCCCATATGAGTGCCACTTTGTGTAGCAGCAGCCCGGTTTCCCACCCAGCTCCCTGCTTATGGCCTGGGAAAGAAGTCAAGGACTGCCCAAAAGCCTTAAGACCCTATACCTGTGTGGGAGACCTGGAAGAAACTTCTGGCTCCTAGATTCAGATCAGCTTAGATCCAGCTGTTGTGGCCACTTGGGGAGTAAATCAGTGGAGCAAATCCTCCTCTCTGCATATCTGCCTTTCCAATTAAAAAAAAAATCTTCAAAAAAGAGAGCGAGCTCACTACCCTTAAAAAAAGGTGGGGGGGAGAAGGAAAATTCTAATGCTAAAAATAACTAAATTACTGTGTGCCGTGTTTCAAATGCTGTGAGAAGCACTTATTTAAAAACATTTATCTCTTTATATTTATTTATGTTTGAAAGACAATGAAAATATGGAAAGATCTTTTCGAACCTGGTACGGTAGCCTAGTGGTCAAAGTCCTCTCCTTGCCTGTGCCAGGATCCCATATGAGCACCAATTTGTGTCCCAGTGCTCCATTTCCCATCCAGCTTCCTGCTTGTGTCCTGGGAAAGCAGTTGAGGATGGCCCAATTCCTTGAGACTCTGCACCCACATGGGAGACCCGAGGAAGCTCTTGGCTCCTTGTTTTGGATTGGCTCAGCTTTGGCCTTTGTGACCACAGGGGAAGTTAACCAACAGATGGAAAACGTTTCTCTCTTTAACTCAGACTTTCCAATGAAAACAAATAAATCTTAAAAAAAAAAAAAAGATATTTTCTGCTGCTTGTTGGTTCACTCTTCAAAGATGATCACAAGCAGGGCTGTGCAAGGCTGAACCTAGACACTCTAAACCCTAGTCCCAATGGGTGGCAAGGCAGGGTTGATGCGCCTCTCCCCAGGGAACACATCAGCAGAGAGCTGGATGAGACACAGCCCACTGAGAACCCAAGGACTCCACTATGGGATGCGGCCATCCCTGAGTATCTCCGCTGCTGTGCCGGATCCCTGTCTCTGTAATCTCTTTTAATTCTATCATTCCTATGTGGCTTATAAAGGAGATACTGTGTCTTAAAATTTCTCGGAATGGTTTTGGCACTTTAAAAATTTTAGCATGAAATCATTCTCTTTCAAATATTTAAATTGAGCAGAGTTGGTATAACTACTTCCCTAGTGAAACAATGGCTGAAATTAGGCATCAAAGCCTTTTTAGCCTCCTTGATCACTCCATTCTGTGACGTGGGACAGGGTTAGCATCCATTGGAACCAGGAAGCTGGAAACTTGCCTTTCACCTGGGATGTGCACACATCTTCAGAGAAGTAGCTCTCTTTCCTGAATTACACAGGAAAGCTGAAGTCAGGCGATTCAGCCTACAAAGGCATCATATCTTAAAGCTGAGAAAGGTTGTGGGGAGAGACAGAGTGACAGCTACTTATTGCCCGGCTCTGTTGCAGATCATATGACCAAGAATTCTAGAACAGACCATGGTGAGCATGGCATGAGAAGTAAGATCAGATGCAGTTACTTTATCATTTTGTTGATGGAAGAACTGAGGTTTGTGTTCCTTTGTAGTTGTTGGTGCTCTGCTGTGTCTTCTTCAAGCATTTAATTAAAACAATTTCAATCTCCATCGTGTATCAAGCTTAAAGTTTGCCTTGAAAACCATTGTGGTCTCCTTTTTGTGAAATTTCACTAGAAGAAAATCAGAGAAAAAAAATCTTTGCAAATTGTCACCAAGAAAATAAATGGGGAAGGGTATGCGCAGAGGGAAAGCAAAGGTGCCTGCATTTATTTGAAAAGCAGAATTACTTTTCATATTTTTGGCTTAATTCTTTTCAAATGGAAAAAGTGCTTCAGCTGCTGTTTGTCAGAGGTGGAGGTTTTGGAAAGAAATAGATAGCAGTAAGTCCGTTTATTTTCATGGCACTTCTCTGATTGTATTTCTTCTTGGCAGGAGAAGATCTAAGAAGGGGAAGTGAACAGTAACTTTGGTTATTGCTGTTTTGATTTGAGGTGGCAAAGAAGCTTTTAGAGGCTCTGCCACACTCTCCCTTCAATTGAACGGCGGCTCCCATGTGGATGAGCAAAAGCCCCGTATCTCACATAGGGCACAAATGCTGGTTTTTAGGAATTGTGAACACATGGGCCTCTATATTGGTGCCTCAATATTTGTTGATTTAATACCTTACAGGCTTAAAAAAGCTGAGAATAAAGATGGCATATCATATTGATTTCATATATATTTTTAACATTTTTATTTACTTCTTAGAGATACAGATGCAGACAGAAAATTTCCATTTGCTTGTTCACATCCCCCAAATCCAACACATAAGGTCACTGAGCAACTAATGGTGATCTTTTTCCATCTAAATTTATTTATTCATTTATTTCTTTATTTATTTATATAAACAAAACAGGTTACATGTGTTCATTACATACAGTTTTAAAAACTGTTCCCTTCTCCTATTGGTGGATTTTTCCTTTAGTTTGAAGGAGAAAAAAAAAAGAATTGAAGCTATGATCATGGGAAAATGCGCAATTTCATCAGATATTTGGGATGTTATGGTAAGACATATTTTTGTTTCCTTCTGAATGAGGTGTTGAGGTTGGGGAGGCATGGTAAGCATGGATCAGGTGTTGACATAGTGCAGAGATAATGATAGATCCATTTAGAGCCTAATTAATTTCTGAGCACTAAGAGTATTACTTGGAACAGGTGCATTCTGACAGCCATACTGCCTTTTCCCGGGGAGGTCTCCTAAGCAGGAGTGCATGGGTGGCAGCAAAGCCTCTATTGATGTTGCCCCTTTGCACAGCTAGTCTAAGTTGTATTTATCTACAGTGCAGAGTGGAGTGGTTATTATTTGCAACCTAGCCTCTAATTCCCTCTTTCTAACACAACTCAGGTTGACATTCATGCATCTGTCCTGAGGACAGCCCATCCTTAGAAGTGGGTATTGCTGGGAACAACGCAGCCCTTTTGGCCTTGCCACAATGATTTCAACTAGCTCGTATCATGTTCTGTGCCACAGAGATGCTAAGCGTTGAACGTGGAACCCGATTTGTATCTTGTGTTATCCAAAAGATAAAGAAAGATGTTTTGCTGGTACACACTGGGGGGCACTTCTTTTGTCAAGAAGGAGACACCAGAGACAGCTTGCTGAATTGAATGTAGGAATTCCTTCAGCCATTTTTGGACTATAAGAGAACGCAGTGTGAGAATAAAGCCTGTAACTCATATGTAAATTCTTTGCTAAGGCAGGAATTCCAGGAGAAGAAGAAACTAAACAAAAATGTGTTATCAGACAAATAGTTTCAAACTTATCCTGAAGGGGAATTTTTAGTCGGTTACTGACATTTGCCCTGAACCCTCAACAGGTTAACATTTCATACCACATATTACTTAAGTCCCTGGCAAAACAAAACAAAACAAAACAAACAAAAATCCAGATGGGCCATACAGGTACTTAGAGCTGTCTGTGAAGAATGAAACGGTAGAGTCCACTGCAGATACAGACAAGCAAAAGCAGAAGGAAAGTCAAGCATTTAGCTGCTGCTGGATATGCCTGCAACACACACAAGAGCGTCTACCTTCCATTGCAGAGTCACTGCTTGTTTCAGCATCCTGGTGTGGATGGGCACTCTGAGGTAGGCAGGGTGGCTAAAGGACTCGATTACTGCTGCTCTCAGGGGAAGGCTCCGTGAATTCCCAGCCCATGATTTTGTCCTGGCTCAGTTCTGGACCCTGCAGATATTTGGAGGAGTGAATCAGATCTCCCTTTCTCTACCTCTTTTCCTTCTTTCTCTCCTTCTCTTTTCCTCTCATTTTGTCACTCTCCCTCCCTCCCTTTCAAATATAAATCAATAATTTCTAAGAAGACAGAAAGTAGGAAATGCATGGCATGAGAGAAGGGTCATAATCAGGAAAGATGATTTTTCAAATAAAGCTGAATCAATTTGGTGTTGGCTGTCTACGAAAAGAGCATTTAAGGTATATAGGGAGATAAAGTGAGGGCCCTAAATCATGGTACTGATGAACAGGCTACTTTTCACAGAGTTCAAGGAGTGCAAATGTCAATGCCATAATAGTTATTAAAAAAAACTTGGAAGAATCCAGAATATGATGTTCTTGTCAGACTCCCAGGGTCCTCCTGTTCTGCTCTTTTATGGGTCCATGCTGTCTTCTCTAACACAGGATAGGCATGGGTTGTGTACCCAGTATGACTCACAAAGCTGGGTCATAAAAATTTTTGCAGTTTACACCTTGTCATCTGGAACCACTGACTCTTGGGGAAGCCAAATGCCGCATCGCACGAAACTCACTTAGCTGGGGATAGGGGCTTACCAGATGAAGAACAGAGATTGCTAATCTGTGTGAATTATCTTGGAAGTGAATTTTTCATCTACAGTGAAGCCTCCAGATGATAACAGTTCTGACTGATGTTTTGAGAAATGAAATTTCCAATGAGAAATCTCAAGCCAGGTAGTTCATCTACGTGACCCTTGAATTCCCAAATCCCATCATTTTGTCAAAAGCCCCTGGATCTGTCTTAAAACTAGCCTGACATCTCCAGTGGAAAAGTTCAGTTGTGACAAGACATACAGGTGAATGTTACTTTGACAAGTTGGTTGTTCAGTTCTGAGTTGAGGCATGTTCTCAGTTGTGGTCAGTGTTAGAAAAAGACACAGAACAAAGAGGCACCAGGGTACAAATTCACAGCCCAAAACAAGTTGGTTAAATATTAAATGTGAGCAAGGTGGTTGAGTGCAAGCTTCTGGCAACAGTGCAGGCCTTTAGCAGCCAGGGCTGCTTGCAGACTCACCGACTTTGAGGAGATGTGGTAATGGCTGGAGCTAAACAGAATGTGCCTTCCTCTCCGTAGGCCAGGTTGTTGGAAAGGAACCAAGCAGAGCTAGATCAGTGTTTTGAAATGCAAGGCAAGAGTTCCTGGGAGAATTGGCTCTGTTGACAGCCTGGAAGCTACACAGGCTGAGAAACTAAAATGGTTGGGGCTCTTGTCCTTGATCCATCAGTAAATTCCTACAGGACAAGGATAATTTTGTGCAATTCTCAACTGGCTCTCTGTTTCATGTCCAATCCACACAAATGGGCACTCGTGGATGCTCTTTTATTTGGATGAGGACAGAGATAACAGCAGAACCAAATGTAATATTCGGAAAACTCAAGAGCACAATCAGATGTGAGAGTTTGGAAGCTCTGATACTAATTTCCCCAGACTAATGAATCCTGTCTAAATGCAGGGTTCACGGTGAAGCCATAAAGGAGATGACTAATATTCCTAGTCTTTTTTCTCACAATTTACATAATCCATCACTTCCAATTCTGGAAATGTAATCTTAGAATTCAACTCAAGCATCGTGTGGATGATCCTCACACCCACCTGTGCAAAGCATAGTACCGTTTGATAAAAGTCAATGAGCGCCACTTAGTCAAATATAGTAACAGTTTTCTGTATTAGTACACTAGTATTTTTATGGGTCTGTTGATAGTTTCTCAAAGTTGCAATTAAGATACACTAACTAAAAGTCTTTAAAGCATAAAATTTGCAAAGGTTTGACATATACGTATGGGAAACCATCATCTAGGCTGTAATGAATATTTATTTATCACCCAAAACATCTTTTATATTTCTTTCCTCCCACCCATCATCATTAATTTTTTTCATTTGGAGGAAACTACTGATTTCTTTTCTGTCTGTGTTGATTAGTTGGCATATTACAGAGCTCTACATAAATAGAATCCTGCAGTATGAATTCACGCAATCTAGCATTTTCCACCCAGCATTCGTTATTTAGAGATCCAAATTTTTTTTTCTTATAGGCAGTAGTTTTCTTCTTTTTCTTGCTGAGTGGTCTCCATTTTATGGGTATAACTTAATTGTTTTGTTTTGTTTTGTTTTGTTTTAGCCTTTCAGCTGCTAAGGAACAATTGGACTGTTTTTTTGCTTTCTTTACTATTACAAATAAGATTGCTATGAGCATTTATGAACAAGTGTTTATGTGAACATATGCTGTCAATTATTTGTGGGAAAGTCCTAGGAGAAGGATGGCTGGGTCACATGGTGGGTACTATGTTTAACATTTTAAGAAATTGTCAATCTGTTTCCTAATGTAATTAAATCATTATAGATCCACATCAGGAGTGTAAGAGTTACAATTACTCTGTTTTTTTTTTTTTAAACAATGATGAAGACTTTCTAATTTCAGGTATTCTGATCAGTTTTGATGGTATCCCATTGTTGTTTTAATTATATTTTCTGACAATAAGGTGAACATGTTTCAGGTTCTTCCCCCCCCCCCAAGTACATATTTTCAAATATCTTCTCACTTCTTTTTAATTTCAAAATTTTCTCTTTTAAGTATATATACTTTTATTATGAATTTTTGTGCAATACAATGTAATCTCTCCTTACCCATATGTAATGGGCAAGAAAAAAAAAAGAGTAGCTGGTACTATCATTGTCTTAAATATTTCTTTAAAATTTGTATTAACATGGAATAATAGCATAGCTGCAATGGAGAAACACAAGTATGTGTTAGTGCCTGTAGATACTGATCAAGTTACAACAATCAACAGCCCCACCTCATCACACCTTACTCCGGCTTCCAGCTCCTCTCTTCCAGCTATTAAATCTCTACTAGGTTATATTATACTGCATGTGATAGAACACCAGAACTTATTTTTGATAGTGATTGTTCAACCTCCTTCTTTAAATCTTGTTTTCTTAAATTTAAAAAAATACTGATTAACAAGTAAAGGTACCGTAATGCTTGTACCTTTCTGTGCAATACACGATACTACAGTATAACTGAGCAAATATGGAGCTAGTCTTGCCATTTCTTTATTTTTTGCTTTATGCTTGGAACCTGTTATCACCTTTCGCTCAGCTACTTATATGGTGTGTAATACACTATTGCAAACTGTAATCACCTCACTGTGCTATGAAAAGCTAGATCTTGTTACTGTTGAGTGCAGTTTGCTGCCTGCTTTCCAATTTCTTCCTATGCCCCTACACGCCCACCCACCTCCTCATACATTTTCCATGCTCTAATAATTACTATTTTAAGTTCAAATCTATTATTTGAACAATCTTTTCTATAAGAATATCTACTGTGTGCCTTTATATATCTGACTTATTTTCCTTAACATAGCAACCTCCACTTCTGTCCATTTTGTTGGAAATGTCAGGATTTCATTCATTTTATGTCTGGATAATATTTTCTTGAAAATAGAAATCACATTTTTTTTTCACTCATCTTTTTGTTACGTACTCAGTTTGAGTCCTGATTTCGATCATTAGTGTTGAAATGACCATGGAAGTGAAGGTATCTCTTTGATATATTATATTAATTTCCTGTGGGCATATAGCCATAAGTGAGAGAACTGGTCATTTAGTTAACACTTGTTGGTTTTTTTTTTAACCACTCTGTACTATTCTCTATTATGGATATACTTATTTACATTACTATAAATACTAGGCCTCATTAGAAGGAGACATTGTTTTAATGTTTGTCCATGGACTCATTTCTTTTAAGAATAACCAATGATCATCACAAATACATTATGACAATAAAAGATTGCATCTTGAACAATAAATTAGACTAATATTAGACATTTAAGTTTCAGTTTTCAAGTCATAGCGATAGTAGGAATTCACTATGTGAAATCAACAGTTGATATTTGAGGCAAAAATCGACAATGTTTTATGAAGTGGAAATTCTAATGCTGATGTGGCAGTTTAGAGCTAATGTGACTTCTATTCAGTTAATGTGTTGACACTTCTCTGGCATAAATGTCAATAACAGTGAACTTGAAGGGCCCTATGTGGTTTTATTTACCTTGCAAAGCTCGTCTTGATTTTATTTCTTTTTTTTTTTCCATCTTCTATATGTGGAATATTGCTACCTTACAGGTATGGATCAGGTCATATTGAACGAGATTACTTTCCACGAACACAGATTGCTATGCAAGAATAAATCTTCCTCCCTTGCATAAATAGGTGCTCTTTTGCCCATAGATGCTTTCCCTTCATGCTCTCCTACCAGAAAGCCCTCACTGGTGTGCCAACACCACACACTATTTAGTGCCTCCAGCCACCAGGATCATAGGCCAAACATATCATCACTTCAATTCATAAGTTACTAGCCTCAGGTATATAAAACAGGCTAAGAAAGAATCCCTAGCTTCTCATACAAAACTCAGAAGCTTTCTCTGGGAGTTCTTGGAATGTCAGTGTTACAGTCCAACTCTCATGCCTTGTTAACCTGCAGGTACGTTAAATTTCTGTTGATTCCCACCAATGCCTGGTCACCAACTTAGGAGGCTGCCTAGCTTCAAACAGAAAACCCAAGGATTAAAATCAATCAATCAATCAATCATGGGGTGAGGGTGATGTCAGTGGCCAATATATGAAACTGCCCATTGTGGCTGCTCTGGAATTGGTGCCAAGCTGAGGCAGGAGGCATCCTGAACATCTGCCACAAACTGGGAGTCTCCCCTTTTCATTGACAGAACTTTGATTCCTTTCTGAGGGTAACCTTATTCCTGATGAGCGTGGCTCATTGCAGTGCAGCTCAGAGCTCCTCTCAATGAAACAGTCATCCAGTCTTCTGAAGAAAGATGGGGATGGAATGTAATCTCTCTCCAGACACATTACCATCTGGACCTTGGATTAATGACCATAACGATGAGATATTTAAAGTGTTAATCCCAGTGCAACGGCAAATACACAAACATAAACATAAACATATGCACAAATCAGGGCTAAAGACTCCTTAATGAGTTCTATTTCATAAGAAATCTGGAGGGAATATATTAAATGTGGCCTTGTGGGCAGATAAAAGAGGTGGCTGTTTACAACTGATCTTTCAAGAGCTGTCATGTGTCGGACAGAAAGCCTGTACTGATGGTCAGAAGCAACTTCATCATATGTTTTTGGTGGCTTTGACCAATACTCAATTGACTGAAGATATTTAGATTGTGCAATTTGCTAACTTTGAACATATGAATAAAGTTGTGAACAATCATCATAGTCAAGATATATCAACACCACCCAAAATTTCTTCTTACACCTTCATAATTCCTCTCCCTATATCTCTGACCTGCTTGAAAGCACTGTGCATCAATTATCATTCTAAATGACTGTATTAGACTTACAGTGTTGTTTTGAAATTAGCCTATCCTATTTTCTTAAATCAGTGGTATATCCTTTTTTCTTGCTGAACATGTTTCCATCACATGGCTTGTTTTAAGTTAAGAAATGATTATATTCTGGGTAACAGACTCTTATAACTCTGTGGAATGCATTTTTTTCCCCAGCAGTGGTTCTTGGCAAAATAACAAGAAAGCAAATTCTGAAATCCATTCTTTTTGTAGTATGCTCTTTGTATGAGCTTCTTGAAGATACTTTGTATGCACAGCATTTAAAATTTTTTTTCTCACCAAAATAAACGTGTCTCAATTCATTTTCCATGCATATTGTGAGCTACCTTCATCTGTGTGAATATTGCCAATGTTACATCGCAACCATTATTGTTATCTACAAATCCCATTGCATTCAAGCTGTTTTTAACTATATTAAAGTCACATGCGGTAGTAATGAAGAGGAAGAAAAGTTGTGAGGGACTTCCCTTGGTCGCATATGTAATCAGAGGATGAAACGTTGAAAGCAGCTATTTCTCTACAATAAAAGCATGCAACTTAATCAGATAGTATTGTCAGGTGTTTGGATCCAATCACACTCCCAGGAGTAGCATGTATGAATCCCAGTTGCCTACCAAAGCAGATTCTTTAAGAACATTGACCATTCATTGAAGAGTATTCCCTTAATAAGATATACTCCATTACATTGTTCTTTTAATTTTGCTCATAACATTAACTTGGAATTTTAATTTCTCTTGTTCAGTTCTTTGTTTACTTACCTGTTTTCTGTCTCCCTACTCAGGGAAGTTCTCTGTAACTATCACTTGTTAATCATGGTTTCCTTCAAGCTTAAAATATCAGGAGGCAGGCCCAGTACGATAGTCCAGCGCCTAAAGTCCTCTTCTGGCAAATATGGGTGCCAGTTCTAATCCTGATCACCTCAGTTCCTATCCAGCTCCCTGCTTGTGGCCTGGGAAGGAAGTCGAGGATGGCCCAAAGCCTTGGGAACTGCACCTGCATGGGAGACCCGGAAGAAGCTTCTGGCTCCTGGCTTTGAATCATCTTCCTCTCTGTCTCTTGTCCTCTCTATCTGACTTTCCAATAATAAATAAATAAATCTTAAAAAAAAATCAGGAGGCATAATATCAGGTGGTTAGTTCATGTCCATGGAGTATTATCTGCACATTTTTCATATGGGTTTAATTACACAAGTATTGGCTTCCTTCCTTAACCAGTGATAAATTATCTTTTCTTTTCTTCCATTTTTAAAGATTTATTTTTATTTGAAAGTCAGATATACAGAGAGGTGAAGAGACAGAGAGCAAGATCTTCCACCTGTTGATTCACTCACCAAACAGCCACAATGGTCAGAGCTGCGCCAAACCAAAGCCAGGAGCCAGAAGCCTCTTCTGGGTCTCCCACACGGGGGCAGGGTCCCAAGGCTTTGGGCCATCCTCAACTACTTTCCTAGACCACAAGCAGGGAGCTGGATGGGAAGCGGGGCTTCCAGTATTAGAACCAGCACTCATATGGTATCCTGGCACATGCAAGGTGAGGACTTTAGCCTCTAGGCTACCATACTAGACCACTTTTCTTCTGTTTTTATTTTTTCATCCTTCATTGCAACTTACCTGGCCTCAAAGTTCAACCCAACCTTTTTAAATTGAAAATCATCTTCCTGCCTTAGGTCTCATGCTAATGTCTGACCAAACTATTGTAGCCCCAGAAAAGGACTTTTCTGATTGACAAATGTGAGCCCAAGCTTGGGACTGAGGGTACAGATAACTCCATTCGACAAACATGAACCAACAATGCAGGAGAGAAGAAGAGTAATGGGTTATCTAAAGGAAAACTGAAGTGTGAGTATCAGATGAAAAAGAAATGGAGAGCCATAAGGAAAAAGAAGTAAGTAACTTACAGAGGCGATATGTGTAGTACCTACTGTTAACTGCGTGAGTTGCAGAAAAAATTTCTTTGAAATCTTTTACTTACCTCTTGATTGCTGAAATGTGTTATATTTGCCAGCTGTTGTTTCTACAAAAAGGGAAATCATCACTTTTATCTTCCCAATTCTCTTCATTCTCACCCTGAGTCTTTGTTTGCAAACATTTATTTTTATGGTTAATCAATCAAACAAATAAGCATGACATCTGGATCATGGCTTTATTCAGGCTTGTGTACCGGATTACAGCAGAAGGATTGTTAATGTGAATTTGCTAAATACAGTGAGAGTATGGAAAAATATCCCTGTTAATGCAAATATGCAGCGTGTCCACAACTTTTAACTCTTTGAGAGACACAAGATTCCTTATCAGTACTGAAGTTCAAGAAGTTAAAAAAAATCTGAAGATTCATTGCGGAACTCAGAAACATCCTATCAGAAAAAAAAAAAAAAAACTTTTCAGGTTAGAGTTGGAAAAGCATGTGAACGTAGATAGAAAAAAATCATTTCTCTATATTTCTAAGTTAATTTAGTATTTGCTTTCATTAGGAATATGATAGCAATCTTTAGCTTTGTTAACAACACCTGTAATTATGTTAGATACTAAAACACTAATTTAAATATCACATCAGAATTTTTACAAACACAAATATTTACACTTGACACGACTTGAAATTATAGCAATTATCAGAATTACTATTACGATTTATTTAATTCTTTAATTAAAAAATCAAAAAGTATCAATCATAATTTTTAAATGTTTTGGAGACTCCCTATCAATATAATTCAGTAAGATAGAGGGCTTGTAATCAGCGGCACAGATACTTCAGGTTAACTCAGTAAGCCATTGAGCCAGCAAATGTCAGGATATACTAATTAGGGGTTTTGTGCTTGCAAAAATGAAAGTCAATATATAAACTGGGATAAGATGGCGGTCTTATTGATTTGCTGGAATTAAGAATCTGCTGCAGGGCCCTGTGTGGTAGCCTAGCAGCTAAAATTCTTGCCTTTGCATGCACCCAGATCCCATATAGGTATCGATTCTAATCCCTGCAACTCTGCTTCCCATCCAGCTCCCTGCTTGTGGCCTGAGAAAGCAGTAAAGGATGGCCCAAACCTTGGCACATTGCCGCCCACGTGGGAGACTGAGAAGAGGCTCCAGGCTCCTGGCTTCACTTTGGCTCAGCTCTGGCCGTTGCGACCACTTGGGGAGTGAATCAACAAGTGGAAGATCTTCCTCTCATTCTTCTCCTCTTTGTATATCTGCCTTTCCAATAAAAAAAATAAATAAATCTTTAAAAAGAATCTGTTATATCTGGAAAACATTACTGAAATGTCTTTAAATCTGGTTTTAAAGCACAGCGTGATTTAAACCTGCTCGTTTCGGCAGCACGTATAAATCTGGTTTTACTTGAGCATCTAATAGTGCAAGTGTCCTCAGCTCGTCTGTATTCATTACAAGCTCTGTCCTTCCTACACTCACACAATACGTGACTATTTACAGGAGGTAGGCTTCTTGGATTTGATCTGCCTGAAAAAAAAAAAAGACCTGTTCCTCAAAGGTGTGACCCGTGCCACGTGTTCATTCTTGAGCCACAAGCTGAAGAACAGCCTCGAAAGGCTGGGCTGGCTTAGACCAGTTAGGATCCGTACTTGGAGAAGAGGTAACCACAGAAGTCTGGAAATGCAATGCAAGATAAAAAAGCATGAAAAGAAGTACCGTGGGAAGCCTCTGCAGTGCGTCGTTTCTGCAAGGGAGGTGTGTCCCTAGTTAAAGGGCCAACCATAAATCTCACAGGTTCCGTGTTTGAATGCATCTACTTAGGTAACCAGGATTGAGACTAAATTCGAGGATGAGAAACAGAAGATGGGCTGGGAGGGATGAGTAGGTGGAGAGTGGGGCTGGTCACTAATAGGACCAAGTTTCAGGTTAATCAGGCAAAAATAGGAGACTGGTGTTTGTTAGACCTTTGGTTCTACTCTTGGGTCATAGAAGTATTATCCGTCCACGCAGTTGTAATAGAATCTATTGTCAAGCCCAAGCAAGATACTTGAAGCACGACTCAAACATTCTTCATGGAACAAACGCACAATCAGGCACACATTTCTATTAGTGCTGGGGTTTTACAGTGCATATATGACCTGTCCAACTGCCCTCTTTGGCCCCATTTTTAGAATTCCTTGCTAATTTTGTAATCCTAGAACTGTGTGTAATTTTCTTGGATGCTCTATATTCTGTGAGGACATAGTAGCTGCCCTCTCCGCTGCCAGCTATCCTGGCTTCAACAATACCATTCTCATTTTGCACAGGGAAATGTAGATGTTAGCAACTCGACAAATAACTTGGACTGAATGGGTGGGATTGAGTGGGGACTATCTCTGAGGGTATTGCATAAAGTTCATGTAAAATAGGATTAAAAATAAATTTAATGCCAAAAATTTCAAAACTTATGTAAAAGAGAAACCTTCAAAGAGCCATAGAAACGCATAATTTGAAAAAGCCATGCATGAATTTTGAAGCATTTTTGTACTAAGATAAACATTTTAATCTCACCATACGTTTCTGAATGAATCGAAACAGCTTAACTGATATTGACACCAAGTAAGTCATTTAGTTGCTTTGAGCTTATCTTCCTTTTGCATAACACAAGGAAACCATCCCACTCACCCTTGAGCAGAGATGTAACGATGTCATGTATTCCAGTATGTGGAACAGGACCTTGCACATAGTGGGGGCTTGCCAGTTTGACATGTGCATGTGTGTGCTGAGAACTCAAAGGAGCACTGTGTCGTGTAGATGGTCCTTAATGCTTTGATGACAGCTGTGTGCTACCCACGGCTGAGCCTTGTGGAGGTTCCTCAATCAATTTGCTTCAGGTTGCTGGGACTGCAGGTGTAGCACCAAGAGCTGCCAGCCCTGATGTAAGCTATGAGTTTGGGATGCTAACTGCATCAATCCAGGTCCTTCAGTGGTATCACGTTTCATTCTGTGGAGAAATTGATAGTGGGAGAGGATGAGCATGTGTGAAGGCAAGGGACAGATGAGAAATTTCTGTATCCTCTGCTCAGTTCTGGGTAAACCCCCAATTTTCCTAAACATGGTCTATTAAAAAAAATTACTGACCAGAAAACTGCATGTCTCCCTCCAAAGTTTAGACTTACAGTGAAAGTTTTGTGAGACTCCAGCTTATCATGACTCACCAATGTTACTGCTCAACATTTCAATGTTGGCATCAGACTGAAGGGGTGGCTCCAGGCTCTCATTCTGTCCCTGCCATACCATGCCCAAAGGAACAAGGAGGGCTACCAGGAAGCATGGATAATTTAACAGTTTCTATTTTTAAGGCTGTTTACAGTTTACTCAATTTGTCAAGGGTAATATCCTGTCCTTGACCAACTGGGTATGAGAGCATGGAAAAATTGAAGTCATCTGTAAGGAAGAACTAGAATTTAACAGTAAGATCTTGGGAATCTGATGTGTGATTTTTTTTCAAATCAAATTTTCCAGGTTTTGTAGGTTTCACATATATTACTTGGTTCCATCAACATTAATAGTCAAAACCAATTGTCTCTGATTTCTATGTTCCAGGTGGAAGTCTGCAAATACAGCCATATGGAAGAGATGAGCTCACTTGTTGCATTACCAAGTGGAAAAATTAGTTGTATCTAAATATAACGCGTGAATAAGAGCCCTGCCCGAGGGGACAGGAATACCCACATGCTCCTGAGCTGTTGTCACAGTGTTGAGAGTGTAATGAGATATAAAGGCTGAAAACAATGCTGACATCACATGGGGTGCTGGATTGTAAACCTTAAACCATCTTGAAATCTGCTGTTAGAAACCACGTCATCAATGACCACATTTCTGAATCAGTCTCATGGCACGCACACGCTCTCAATTCTTGCTGGCAGACAGTCTGCAGGTGAATCTGGTCCACTGCCTGTTTCGGGAAATAAAATTCTATTGAAACCCCATCTTGTTTGTTCATGCATAGATTGTCTGTATTTTTGTTTTATGCCTCAGCAGCAGTGTTGAAGGGTTGCAATCAAGAACAATTAACTTACCTATGCTGAAATTCCTGGTAATTCATTGAAAAAAAAATCTTTTCAATCTCTGCTGTGGTACATGATATTTAAACAAAAAGCATAAACACACAGCAATTAATCTGGTAGAGCAGTAAGTCAAAGAGAAAGTACCCCAATACCTTGAGAAGTACGGGGATGAGTACATTGCTTTGTTAAAAATAAAAGTTGCAGCTAACATGGGTCTGTTTAAGCCAAGAATGATTCATGAATTAGGTAGCACTCAGAATGAGGAGGGTTCAGGAAGCTCTGCTCTGTAACTGTGGGCACCGACTATTTTAGGACAATCCATCGAAATATAGTGCAGAAATAGCTTGACTGGTTTCAGCTGGCAGTAGCCTTATGGCGCGTGGTCTAATCAGGTAGTGCTTATGATTGATGGAAACTTCCACTGCTTGTGATTGGCCGAGACTCAGGTGTAGGTTTCCAGTTTATTCACATTCTACGTTAAATTGGGATTCATTAACTGATAGCTAGAAGTAGGGAGATGGACTCAGGCCAATGGCCTCTTGCTTACTTAATAGTTTACAAATAGAGTGACAATGACACAAAGAAACAGCCAAAAGTGAAAAACGGTGGCCTGAGGGAGGATCAGCGAACTGCCACTAGATTTCTTCTTGTTATTGTTGGTCATTTAAATTTAACATTTTTAAGTGGGGGCATATATTATTTTGTTAACAAGACATAAAGAAAGCAGTAACAACACTGCCTCCCTCTTACCCCTACCCATTATCCAGTCTTGATATACTTACTGTTCTTTCCTTTAACAAAAATTTCCTAAAGAAACAATTCAAACAGCTGTTCATGTTTCAGTCACAGAAACTGTTTTTTGGCAATGCTATTAATATCCTCCATGTTGCCAAATTAAATGGATGCTCTATCATCTTATCTTTGTCTAACACGGAGCGGAACTCATTCCTCCTTCCTTCTTGAAGCCATTTTCTTTCCACTTCCTTCCGTGAGTTTCCCCTTCCCTCTATGTATGCAGGTTTTCCTTAGTCACCCCAATCTTTCTGAATCACTTTCCTTAGAGCATGAGCTAATCCCATCCTCTTCTCTTATCAGTTCTACCTCCCTGTGAAACCGTATCCATTTCTATGAATCTGACTCACACCGCTGCTGTCACCATTTATTTGTCATTCCAGTAGGTCTTATAACAGCTACTTCAAACTTGCTATGGCTAAAAGCAGAGCTCCAGAGAGTTCCCCAGAGCCTTTGCCCTTATCCAACTATGCCCCTTGGTCTTCTCCATTCATTCAAGTCCCCAATTCAGCAGTCTTTCTGGTTTCTCTCATTTCTTCCACTACCCCATTTAATTCATCACAAAATAGTATCTTCAAAATTCTTCTCTAACTTACCTATTCTCTCCAATCAGCAGTCAGCCTCTTGTATCAATTAACAATTACACCTTGCCCTCATTGTTCCATCAGCTTTATACCACTATTGCTCACAATTACTCATTCTCCAGTTAGTAGAAGAAAATTTTAAAATTAAAGTTATTATCGGTAGCACACACAACAGTGCCTTCCAATTGCTGATAGAATAAATTCCAGATGAAGTTACATAGTAGATTACAAGGCCTTGTGGCTTCCAGCCCTACTTCCGTCTCTTACCACATCTCAGTCTTCTCTCTCTGGTGACATTGTGATCCAGTCTCACTGCCCTACTTTCTATGCTGGGATCCTTTCAAATCTTTGTCTACCTCTTATGATTTGTACTTGCCCTTCTTAAATCGATATTCTCTTGCACCTTACCTGTCTAGATCTTTCTTATCCTTAAATATTGATCAAAATGTCAAAGGTAAAAAAAGAGAAACAAATAAAGGACAAAATCAGCAAAATGAAAAGGCAGCCAATGGATCAGGAGAAAATATTTGCAAATTACATATGGGAGAGGGCTAATATGCAAAATATATGTGAACATAATCCATTATGGAGAGAAAAAACATCAATAGACATTCTACCCCAAAGAAAACATAAAAATGGCTCATCTGCTATATGGGAAAGTGCTTAATATTGTTAATCAACAAGGAATGAGCTTCGCAACGCGATAGCTTCAATCTCTTAAGATAACTATCATAAAAAAGACAGAAGATAAGCATTAGCAATGACAAGGAGATAAGGAAATCTTATACAATGCAATTGTGAAAATGCAATTCAATACCTCCCTTCTGGGAAACATTTTGGAGGTTTTTCAAAAAGTTAAAAATAGATCCACCATATGACATATCATTTCCTCTGCATATATATATATATATATGCATATATACAGGAAGAAAATGAAGTCAGCACTTCACAGAGAAACCTGTGTATTTATGTGATAGTTGGGAGAGAAGGGGAGAGGAAGAAGGAAAAGAAGAAGGAGAGAGAAAGAGAGAGAGAATAGCACCTGCTAGATTCTGTTGCAGCATGTCTGGCTGAGCGGCTAAAGTAGCTAGTGAAGTCTGTCACATTATACTGCAGAAGTCAGGTTAGCATGTATGCCGAGCAGCTGAGCAAGTGCTGTGGACTCTGGGTGACATGTGATAGCTTCTGCCTCCTGCTTAGTGAACAATGACATGTATCCCTTAACATTTCCTGACATGGTGACTGCTATCTTAGTTATTAGTTTCTCAGTAACTCATTATACCTGTACACTTTTATAAACCATCCAACTCCCTATTGTTCTTTGTTTCACATTTTTTAAAAACATTCTCATCTTAACGTCCTGTCTTTCACAAAGCTGCACATTAGTGAAGATCGATGACGTTTTATTACTGAAAATTTTGAGGTTGCTCCTTTATTTCATGCATCATCATTTCTATTTTGGGACAAATATGCATACTCCCATGCTTGATACAGCATTTCCCATCCATTGGTTCATTTCCCAAATGGCTATAATGTTTGGGCCTGGGCCAGAAGTTTAAATCTGTACAATTAGCAAAATTATAGCATTTAGTAGCTAATGGTTAACAGTGTCTACTTCTGTGCAAAAATGTTAGATTTTGAGGGAGCTAAGATAATCATTAAATATGAAGTCAAACCACTATAGTTGCAGAGTGACTATACTTGGTTTTTGAAAGTTTTATTGAAACAGAAGATTACAGATTTTTGTACAAGGAAGGTTTTGTGGTAAATATATATGAGTTTGGGCAATAAACTTAACAAGATTTGAGAAGCTCCAATGACTGTATTGATCCAATGACTCCAATGATCTCTATTTCAAAGACCACATGCTTGTTTTTTTGATTTCTTGAGGTGCTCTTGCATATTTTCACGGCCCTGCACCACCAACGTCTACTTTGGAACAGCTTCAGTTAAATATTTTTTTAAGCTTCAGATGTTGTGTTCACTGCCAAATGCATACTTTAAAAAGAAAATTTCAGGTTTCTGAGAGAATCTAACTTGCTCTTCATGTGTTTTCGTGTCAGATGTGTAGGACAACATCTATTTAGGTACAACTAGGATGCAAAGAGGAGGAGCACGTGCTACAAACCGCAGCAGCTATTTTGGACAAGAGTCTGATAGTACTTGCAAAGACAAGGCATATTCAAAGTAAATAATCAAAATTTGGAAAACTATACAGAGATTTCATGGCCTACTCCCAGTCCTCCCATTAATGTGGTATATTTACCACAAATTATGATCTAACATTGAAATCCTATAATGAATGGAAATTAAATGTTTCATATCTATTCTTCTAGTGTTTAACCTAGTGATTTTTCTTTTTTGAGATTCCATGTTATATTTATCGGTCATTTCTCACTGGGTAACTTTGATATTTTTGAGTAATGCTAGAGTTTTTAGCATCTCAGGAAGTTATTTGAGAGAATATCCTTCAAATGAAATTTGTGTGATGTTTTTTTCTGAGGATTACACTGGCGCTTTGAGTTGGAAGGCGGAAAGCCACACAGGTGAAATGGGGCATGCTATTACTGTGTCTGATCACCATGGAGTCAGCCTTGGTCACCTGGTGGAAGAGTGTGCGTTGTTTCTTCAAAGCGGAGCTCAGTTTTGCTTCTTTCCTTTTCAGTGTGGTCACTGGGTGGAACTAAGTAGAGTCACATTTAAGCGGCTTAGAGTTGTGATCTGCTCTCTTGAGAGTGGTGCATCTATGAGATGCTTTCCTATTTTCACTCATTTTCTTATACATTCTATCACTTATTGATGTTGGAGAAGACTCTAGGATGTACGTCTCATACTCTGGATTATCACCTATAACTATTTAATTAATCACATTTCCCAAGTTGATGTAGGTTTGGTTGTCGGAAATAATTCCAGTTGACTACTGTGGACGTTGTAAAATCTGAAAAACATTTTATTTGTTTAAAAAACAGTGGCGTGATAGAGGAAGGGGATTAAAAGTTTCAGCAGCTTAGCTTGCTGAAACACATCGCCCACTCCAAAAGATGACTAAACTTTAAAGACTTTAGTAGGTATAATTCACTTGAATATCTGGAAATAATACGAATCACTGTTTAACATGACAGAATTAAGGACCCAGATCCTGTTTTGTTTCTTCTTTAATATTTTAAATTATGTTATTTATACAAAATGAATAAATCTCTTGCATTTCATAATGCAGATTTGGGAGCATAGTAATACTTACCATTCTACTCTCACTTCTGCCCAAATTTCCCCCTGACTCTTCTTTTTTCTGTTCATTTGTACCATGACATATTTCTAGCTCATTTTCAATCACACACTTATCTCTCCATTAGGTAAATAAAAAATGGCAAGTAGAAAGATGAACAAAGTACCGCCCCCCCCCAAAAAAAAGTTGTTCCTCAAGAGTATAAACAGACTACAAACAATAATCGAATCTGAAAATGTCAATCTCACTCAGTCATCTTTTGGAGTGGTGATGTGCTTCAGCAAGCTAAGCTGTTGCTTGGGATGACTGCATCCTGTATTGGAGCACTGGTTTGAGTCCCAGTGCCTCAACTTGTAATCTAGCTTCCAGCTAATAAGTCATGAAAAGCAGTACCTCATGGCCAAAATGCTTGGGACCCGGCCAACCATCTGGAAGACCCAGATGGAGTTCCTAGCTCATGGGTTCAGCCTAGTCCAGACTTAATTATTGCAGGCACTTTGGAAATGAACCAGTGAATGTAAAATCTCTCTCTATGTCTATGCCAGTTTTCCAGGTAGATACAAAATAGACTTCTGTTTTTAAAAAAGAAGAGATGATATCATGGGTTCACGAAGTTGGAATGGTCCCTGTCACTCGACAGAAAAGGAAAGAGCCTTCTAGAGCGTGTGTGCTTTCAGTGTGGTTTCGTGGGTACCACAGTATATTGCTTATCCTCTTGGGTACATTCTTTCTTTGGAAAGGAGACAATTTGCTCAAGGCTACCTAATCTGCTATACACATAGAATAAAACAAGCTAAGGCTCATTGTCATCTCTAGAGAGATTTCAAGCTAATAGAAGTTCAATCGGAAATCATGGTGTGAGTCACTGGGAAAATTACACCTATATTCACACGTCTAATTTAAAGAGAACTTAGCCTAACAGCTGTGTAAGGTGAGGCAAACTTACTCCTCACTAGGTATTTGCTGAGCAGAATTGTATTAACACTCACAGTCATGTAAACCCCCTGGTCCCTATTTGGCTTACAGAAAAGCTAAAAAGCAATAAAGAGGGATGCTTTATTTACCAATATCAGCCAGCCATGCAGCTGTAAACTCCTCACCTTATAATAGCAGCTAATCACTAGCACTGACAGAACATAAATAACCCTGAGGCTGGTATTGATGCAAACATTCTAATGTAAACTTGTAGCAGCATGATGGACCAATCTGTATCTTCCCTTGTTCAATATAAACAGATTCCTCATGAAATGCTGTCCTTTTACTCCCAACCCCATATTCTAACAAGGAATTCTATGCAACACTCAGAAATCTACTGATTTTTTTGTGCTGGGACCACCCTCAGCAGAATGCTGAATTAATTCAACACTGCCAGTGTGAATCCCAGAGGGCTGACAGTGTCTGAATATTTGAATATTCTCCAAATCCACACCTCGGAACTTAATCTGTAGTGTAGAAATCTTAAGAGATGCAACCTTGGGGAAGTGATGAAGCCATGAGGCGCCCCTCAGGAACAGAATTGGTGTCCATATGAAAGAGGATTCAGGGGTCCTATGCACCCTTTTATCGTGGGAAGTCACAGGCTGAAAGGACCATGCAAGAGGACTGTCGGAATCACCTACTGTCTCAATCTTACATATCCCAGTCTTCCTGAACTCACCTGCATCTCTATTGCTCACCCATGACCTAGTCAAAGTTTTTTTTTTTATTTCAATAGCTTTAATAAATTGAAATAGAAACAACACCTTGAAACTTGCTACTTAAGCATGGCTCATGAAACATACATCTTAATGCTTGTTACAAATACTGGACTCTCAGACCTAATTCCCAGAGCTGCTGAATAATAATCTCCATTTGAACAAAACAGAAAGTGCTTTTTACACACATGAAGTTTGCAAAGCACCTGTATGGTAGAAAATATCCAAAGCGGGCCAGCATGTTTTTGATGGCAGGTAGCTTATAGACATATTTCTATCCTGTAGAAGAGAGACAGATAATTAGTTCTATGACCAAAGGAAATACTTGTATAACTATCAGGAGTACAACTGAATTGCTAACAAGTGATGACTATTGGTATCAGAGTAGTGGTCCACTACTTAAACTCAGTTTCTTCACTTGCTGTACTTTGTAGTGTGAAATAGCACATCCTCTTTACACACCTGCCTATATTCAAATTCAGTTTCGGAGAAAATATTTTAAAAGTTGATAATCTGAGACTCAATTTCTCTACAAGAGCTTTACTTCAAACTCTTTTGTTCTTTTCTTTTAATCAATGCAACCCATAGAGTCTGGGTCTGTTTTGAAAGTGGCACTTGATTAAAAAAAAATCCAGAAAGGTGATCACTTCAGATAGGATTAGGTAGCACATTTCACACATAGCACTTCCTCAGAACGCCAGCTGTTAATTAGTGTTCAAGTAAACCACATCAAAATAAGCACTTGCAGATAATTGCTTTCAGGAGTATTTTAAGTGCTTCCCTTAAAAGCTGATTTACATTTTCATGATGCTGAATATAGTTGGGAGGCAGCCGACAAAGCAAAGGACACTGCTCAACTTCCCCTTCTGCATCCTGCTAATGCACTTGGGGAAGCAGCGGGCATGGTCCAAGTGCCAGGACACCTGCCACCCACACTGGAGAGCCACATGGAGTTCTGGATTCTGGGTTTTAGCCCAGAACCAGCCAGTACATGAAGGATAAGGATTCTCTCTCTCTCTCTCTCTTTCTCTGCCTTTCAAATAATTCATCTTTTTAAAAAAGCAAAACACACACAAATACAATCTTCAAATTTCAATATCCATTTGAATGCAGCAATTGATTCATGTAAACTAAATGTATTGGATGAGCGTCCAGGTTTGCCTGCATGCTTTCTTGTCTGAGTTTTCATATCTGGTAAACTGAGGACTATTCACTCTTTCAAATTGCTTTCTAATGTGATTTGGGATGCCCGGTCACTGAAAGGCTTTTCAATAGAGAGACTGAAGCACTTTAAGATCTCATAGCTGGCAGAGTTGGAGTGGACAAATGACAAGAGAGAAAATGAAATGAGTTTGAGCTAATCCTACTTTATCTCCACTTTCACCCATGATTAGCACTGAGATGCACACAGCTGTGCCTGCGGTATATTTCTTTGCACTCCATGATGGAAAGAAAAAGATGTACATTCAAGAATTGAAAGAAGTATCAAAACCAGTATTCACGCTTGAACTACTTCACTCACTTAAGCCATGTGTCTTTCCTCCAAATACTGAAGTAGATACCTTTAGTTTATTTTCTTATAAAAATCCCTAAATTTTCTAGTTAATGTTATAACAATCCTAGAAGTTCTAGAATGTATTAGTGACATCATACTAGTTTCAGAAAAATTCTCCCAAGTCTTTCCTTGTCACCCAGTTTTCCCTGCTCTTCCAGGGTAATCACTCTGGCACTATGGCTGCTGGAGGAACTGGGGCTCGGATAAGCTACCTTTATAACCAAATCTGCCTTGAATTCAGACATAGATTCTGTCACTGCTGAACACGTTGCTGTGAGCACCAAAATATGGGGTTAGAAAGAGGTTAGAAGACCCATCTGCTACCAGGTGGCTGCCCCTTGGCTCCCCAGTGAAGAAAGGAGCAAGAAGTGTCCATCTGCTAGCCCATTGCCCTGAAAACACTTGGTTGCAAAAGCTTCAGTTGCCAGCCCTACAGGGCTCTGGACACTGAGTTTTTCCCAAGGCTACAAGAGCCACCCAATCACCCCTTGTCTTGTGACATGGACAGCTCCAACATGGCTAGATATTTAGTATCAGTATCTGAAGATTCAGTAATCAGTATCAGCGCCTTTATCTGTTTTGTGCGAGAGAGAAGCTCTCCACACACTCCAAACTGCAGTCACAAGTTACTGCTTTGTCTCCCAGGGAAAACCTCCATGTGTTGGTTACTTTATTCTCAGCATCAAACCCCTCTTTAAAACTCACTT
The DNA here is from genome assembly GCF_017591425.1 of Ochotona curzoniae. Classification (NCBI taxonomy): domain Eukaryota; kingdom Metazoa; phylum Chordata; class Mammalia; order Lagomorpha; family Ochotonidae; genus Ochotona; species Ochotona curzoniae. The sequence continues at coordinate 11,744,765 of NW_024465035.1, read as the reverse complement.
CTGGGACCTGGCGTGATAGCCTTGTTGTTACATACACCAGGATCCCATATGGGCACCAGTTTGTGTCTCAGCTGCTCCATTTCCCATGCAGCTCTCTGAGTGTGACCTGGGAAAGCAGTAGAGGATGGTCGGATGCCTTGGGACCCTGTGTGGGAGACCCAGAAGAAGCTCCTGCCTTTGGATTAGTTCAGCTCAGCCCCAGTTGTTGCTGGTACTTGGGGAGTGAACTAGTGAATGGTCTGTAAATCTGCCTTTCCAATAAAAATAAATCTTAAAAAAAAAAAAACACCTCACTTCTGTGAGGCTGGGCCAAGGAAAACTGCAGATGACATGTATCAGCCAGGATTTAATTTAAAAAGTCAAACCAATCACCCACACAGTTACACCTGTATTCATATGGATACATGTGTCTCTCACCCAGAGCTCCTACCTGCTGTCTCAGATTTCTGTAATGTCTGACGTTAGGCCTGTGTTGAGAGTGGGGAGCTGGAAATTCAATCTGGATTCTCACATGGGTGGCATGTGAAAGATTCCTTGCAACTGGAGAAATGTTATGTTTGTTTGTTTTATCAAGAGTCACCACCACTCACATCTCAGTGCTCACCTGTCTGCTTGGATGACTATGTATTCCACACACCATGTCCTTTTGACCTGCCTCTCTGGAATCTCACGTGAATTGAAAAGCATTGATCTAAGCCAATTATTTCAAATTATTGGAGAGGGCCCATGGGCATCCCAAGTTATGTTCCATGCCTAATAACAAACTAGTGACTGAACTTGTACTTTTTTTCATTGTGGTCTAGTGCTGTGCTGTGTATCTTATACTTGATATGTCCTCTTTTCAGGATGGAAGTCAGGTTTTGTGTTGTGGCTCAGTTCCAACCAATTGAGAGTGGCTGCCTGGAGAGTTAAGTTGAAAAGAATTCTGATGTTGTGCCTGCTTGGTGAGAGAAAGTCACCAATCCATTAGAGAGACATGCTAATGAAAATTTTGAGATTTGCAAGCAAAATATAGCACTGGTTTGAAATTTCTGGCCCAATATTTAGTGCTTGGAGAAGTTATCAATTATCATAGCATATAACACTTAGTTTTTATTTAGCACAAGAAAAAAGAAAAAAAAATTTATACTCATTATCAACATATATGTTTAATCTTTCTCCATTTGGCCATTGAATATCGTGCATACTTATGGGGCAAGGTGTTATGTTTTAACATAGAAATATGTTATGTGATGTTCAAATCAGGGTAAACCTATCTATCTCCTCAACAATTTATCATTGTCTGTGGTAAAAATATTCAAATTTCTTTTACCAGCTATTTTTGAGATGCACAGTGAATTATCATTACTGTAGTCATGTTACCATCACTAAAACACTGGAACCCATTTTCTCCTCTCTATGGATGTTGTAACTTAGCTCTGTTGATCAACCTTTCCTCATTCCTCTCTTGGTCACCACAATTCTACTCTTCACTGCTGTGAGAGCAATTGGCACAGCTTCCCGTATCAGTGAATTGGTGCTGTATCTATCTCTGTCCATGGCCTATTTCACCTAGTATAAAGACCCAAGGCTGTAATTACTATGGCTTTGTAGAGTATTTTTGAAATATGGTAGTATAATGTTTACTTATTTATTATTTTTACTCAAGATTGCTTTGACTATTGCAATATTTTTTTGTGATTTTATAACACTGTTAGAATTTCTTTTCTTGTTTCATGAAGAATGTCATAGGTATTTTCCTAAGGCTCATGTCTAGTCCATGGTAATGTTTAGAGTAGTATGGACATTTCAAAAATAATCAAAGCTTCCAATCCATGAGTGTAGAATGTTTTAATTCTCCACTTATTTGTGCCTGATAATTTGAAATGCCTTTGTGGTTATTAAGTTTAGGAATACTGAGAAAACTTAGCAAGAAGATATCCATTTTGCCTGACTGTTCATGCCGACCTAAAAGAGGAGAATAAAAAATATGAGAAGACAAAAAAAAAATCACTCTTTTTAAAGAGAAAGAGCAATGGAGAAGGAGAAAATAGCTCTTCTGAGCCCCTTCCCAGTTTACAGATTTCAATATTTTGCATTGTGGAGAAAAGCATCTTGCCTTTACACCAGCAGTAACTTTTCATTGTGATACGGTTGCCATGGTGATGACATGCTGGGTTATGCCACTTTATCATCTCTCACTCACACATTCTATTATAAAGTGAGTACTTGGGATTCCAGGCCATAAATATGCATCCACAAAATGTTAATCTGTAAACTAACCTGCCAACCAACTTCCGAGCAGTCATTGGTTCTTTGGCTGGCAGACTGCATTATCGTATTTTGCAAGCAACACAGGCAAGGCACAGACTGGGCAGTCACAGGCATCTGCAATTACAGAGACAATTTCCTTTCCAAGCCTTATGGCCTTCGGACTAAAGGAAAAAAATAAGAAAAAATGCAAATGCTTCTGCTAAGGAAAGAAATTCAGCAATGAACCGCCATGTTTTGAGGTTTTATGCAGCATTTTGGTCTAATCTTATGAAAACTGTTTCTAAGCTACTCAAATGCTTTTCTGAACCTGCTGGAGAGAAATATTATGCATAGATAAATCTCCAATAATAACCTAGAACACGTATTTAAAAACAGAGCCCAGCATGCATCTTCTCAACTCAGAACAACTGAGAATGACATCCTTGAGAAGCCCCCATCTCTCTAAGACCACCAACCAAGATGTGGAACGTTGCCTCAAGACCAGTGGGAGTTCACAGAACCAGAATTGCTAGAACCACACAAAAGCAACTTAAAAAGTAAGACTGCTGTGGCCAATCCTGTGGCACAGCAAGTTAAGGAATTGCTTACTGCAATGACATTCCAACACAGAGTGTGAATTTGAGTCCCAGCTACATCACTTCAATGCAGCTCCCTGATAGTGCACCTGGGAAAGCATTGGAGAATGATCCGAGAGTACTTGGGTCTCTTCCAGTCAGTGTGAGAAACCAGCATGGAGTTCCAGCTTCCTGACTTGGGCTTGGTCCAACCCCGGTGATTGTAGCCTTTCAGGAAATCAACCAACAGATGGAAGATTCCTTTCTCTCCGTGTCTGCCCCTCTCTGTCATTCTGCCCTTTAAACAAAATAAACTTAAAACACAACAACAAAAAAATAACAAACCTTGGCTCACTCTGGTGGCAGAACAATCCCTTGAAGCCAATTCAGTTTCAGACCGGAGCTGTTAATATCTTGTAGTCTTTGGACCAAAAGATCATATTACTGAATTGAATTGTTTTGTATTAGCTTCCACAAAAAAGATTGTCATGTGGAGTGACTTAGCAACTTTACTCACCAGCGTCATTTTTGAATGGGCTTACTCTGCAGTGACTATGCTGTGTTTCAATGTTGGCTGCTTTTCCAGTCCAGGGACAGCCTCTCAATCTTTGCTTTTGTCAAGTAAAAAACTATATGCCTCTGGACCTGGAGTGATATCCTAGTGGCTAAATCCTTGCCTTGCATCCATGTGGGCCCTAGTTCATGTCCCGGTTGCTCTACTTCCCATCCAGCTCCCTTGCTTATGCCCTGAGAAAGCAGTAGAGGATGGCCCAAAGCTTGGGACCCGGCACCCCCGTGGTGTAAGAAGCCCCTGGCTCCTGGCTTCAGATCAGCTCAGCTCTGGCCATAGTGGCCACTTGAGGAGTGAACCAGTGGATGGAAAATCTTTGTCTCTCCTTCTCTCTGTAAATCTGCCTTCCCAATAAAAATAAATCACACCTCACTAATTCTTTTTAAGGAACTCTGCAGCAATATGAAAATCACACCCTGGACCCGGCATGGTGGTCTAGCAGCTAACGTCCTCACCTTGAACACATCTGGGATCCCATATGCACACCAGTTCTAATCCCGGCAGGCCCACTTCCCATCCAGCTCCCTGCTTGTGGCCTGGGAAAGCAGTCAATGGTGACCCAAAGCCTTGGGACCTTGCACTCGCATGGGAGACCCAGAAGAGCTCCTGCCTCCTGGCTTCAGATCAGCTCAGCTCTGGCCTTTGTGGTCACTTGTGGAGTGAATCATTGGTCATTGGATGGAAGATCTTCCTCTCTGCCTCTCCTGTCTCTATATATCTGACTTTGCAATAAAAGTAAATAACTCTTGAAAAAATCATATCCTGATTATCCTTGTATATTTTTCCTGCAAATTCTTAAACTGTGCAAATTTACAGGAGAAAATATAATAATTCAATATACATATACAATGCCTAATGAGCCAATCATGGTAATTAGCATTCTTATCTTGTTAAACATCTATCATTGCATTGTGTTGGGAACCTTCAAACTCTTCCAATTCTTTATAAAATAAACAATAAATTATTGTAAACTGACATCACTTCACTGCACCGTAGAACACTAAATAAAAGATGTTTCTGCAACCTTCTGGCTGATCAGAAAATTAAAACCAGTAAGATTATGTTGTCATTCTAAAAGATACCCTTTTCATGAAGAATAACATTGTTACTTACTCCTATTTCCCGTAGAAGTAAAATGTAATCTTGTCTTAGTGAAATCAGCTTAGGTCCTGGGTTTGCTTTGATCAGCATGTAAAGATCAGAAGTGATGAGTACCACATGGGTTTTTACCATGTACCCTTTGCCCTCGTCCACCAAGACTGTGACATCCCAAAGAGCGCCTGTCCCATCAATCTGGGACTCAGATTGATGATGATTTATAGCAGGTTGTAAAATTTAGGCTGTCACCTAAAAATTCACCCCAGGAAAGCAGGTTGTAAGATTTATGCTGTCACACACCTGATTAATAGGGTTGCTACGCTGGCATTCATTTTTAGGACCAACCTAATTTGGACCCTGCCTTGTCCAACACCTTGTCTATGAAAATATTCTGTATGCACCTCATCTCACTGACCCCCAAATCCAGCACACACAACAGCTGCTGGTAATAAGAAAAATATTTTTCACTATTAGAATCATGTCAATAAGTTCTCTTCCATGCAAATGTTTTCTCTAGACCAGTCAATTCACAACCCACATTTTACAACAGGCAAGCTTAGGGATAATGCTCTAATACCCACAGAGCTTCCTCTCTCATTTTCCTATCATTATTAAATGTTTATAATGTGCCAGACACAGTACTGTTGATGTATTTCGAACATCAGAAAAATCCCATCATTTTCTTTGAAGTGTTCAGTGTGACAATTGCATTGTGACAATAAAGCAATTTCTGCAAAACAAGTGTTATGCTTTCCAAGGAATTAATAAAATTCTTTAATTGGTTTTAACCGCTGGGATAGTGGTTTAAAGAAGGTAACAGGGTTCTGTGCTGTGGTTCATCATGTTCAGCCAACATCTGCGACGCTAACATCCTAATATGTGTAATGGGTAGATCCCCATGTTCTCTGGTCTTTGGTCCGATTCTTTGACAATGTGCCAGTGGGCGATGGCCCGTGTCCTTGCGCCCGTCACCCACGTACATGAGCTAGACGGAGTTTTAGTATCCTGTCTTCAGCTTGACCCAACCTGGACTGTGACTGCCATTTGGGAAGAGAAACAGAGGATGGCTGATTATCTTTTTCTTCCTATGTCTCTCCATCACTCTGCTTCCAAGTAAATAAATACTTCTTGAAAAACATGGTGACAAGTTACGTTTTTATAATTTGCCCATGTTTAAAACATTTGTTTCATTTCACTGTTCCCTTGATTTGGGATAGAATATGAGGGGAGTGATGTGTATCTCTCTGGAGCCCGCTGTGTAAAGGTCAGTGCAGTTTCCCTCCACTTTGCAGCCCCATTCTGGCTGCTGATAAAGGACCAATGCTCTCCGCCCCCGGTTTCCAAGCTGTCCCGGTTAATGGTCCAGGTATGCCAGAGAAGGAGCAATCTTATATTTTGTATCCTTGTCAGCATGCATCTCTTGGAGAAGGGGTGAGCTATTCCTGCTGTGCTTTGTCCCAATTTCTGCTCCACAGAATCTTGAGCATGCAGAATGGCCGTTGCTTAAGGCACTTTGGGGAGAGTGTATTATACAACAGTAGATACCCAAAGAATCCAATGGCCATCAGTATGACTTTTGGCATATGCTTCGAAAACCTTTTCACTTGCGTCATTTCTCTGAACCTATAAACTTTATTTGTTTTTAGGATTCCCTGATTCCAAGTAGTTTCTGTTGTTCCCCCAATAAATATTTTTACAGCGCTAGCCTTTCTTTTGAATGTATCAAATATCTGTCAGACCAAAATGTCACAATTTGCCAAAATGCACCCCTGTCAAAATCTTACATATTTTATGTCCCATGTGAAAACTGCCTTAAATTTAAACCAAAGGAGTCATACAATAGAGTATGAAAAAAAAATAGAAAGGCAATTAAATGGAATTTTTTAATGGAAATTTTCAAAACATTCACAAAAAAATTGAATTAGAAGTTCATGTATATTTCCTGGGAAATTTTTGTAAGTTTCTCATAGTGAGAGATCTGTGATGTATATATACACGCACAGCAAGAAATCATTGGGATGATTGTATAAACGTAGGAAGTGCAGTGATGGATGTTATCTGAGTCTTATGGATGTCTGTCTTGTACTTTTTCTCTATATGGCAACATGGTTAGATTTCATGAATGCTTTTGTTAGTCTTATCCAGTAGGTAAACACATCAAAACTGTGCTGTTCTTTAAGGCTACAGCGTAGTATAGGACTTAGGTGATATTCACTAAGAAATTAATATTTGATGTTTGCTATGGTGAATGACCAAGTCAATGTAACAGAGCAACTATCATCAGGAGACAGATATGAGGACTTTTAAAAGTTACTCTAAGTAATAACCAAAAAGACTAGGTTTGATGTTATTTATGTGAATTTACAATTTTGGATTTATTGTTTTATTGCCTGTAAAGTATTTCCTTCATGTAACAGCTTATTTTATTATAGCAGTCATCCCAAAGTTTAATTTTTCTGTGAACATCCTCTGAAAGCATAAATTTAAATTCCGTCATATACTATCTAAAGCCGGGTAATAAATAATTGCATCTTTTTTCCTGTAGTGAATTTGAAAAAGTGTATTGTCAAAATTGTCATTTTCTCTGAGTCTTTTCTTCACTTCTCAATATGCAGATTTATTGCTTTTTAAGTATTTGAAGATCTGGAGGCATGATTTCACTGTTCTATATTTGAAAGTGTTGAAATATTTATAATTTTCCCCCAGATGAACAATGAATTATGGCTTAGTTTTGAAGAAATTATCTTTTGAGAAGACACTGAAATATCTCTGGCTTCATTTTTAAATTCTTTAGAAAGAAATGCTCTAACACCTAAAACAAATACTTGTTAGAAAAATATTATAAGGAAGACAAATTTCAATGTTGAAATCAACAATGTGAATACTTAAATTAGCATTAACCAAATACTGTAACATTTGGGCAAGGTCCACAACTCGTTAAGTTCAAGCCATAATAACGATGATTTTCTTAACCACAGTAGCTTTTTCCTGCTTATATTTTTGACAAGTTTTTGTAAACATAATGTGGTTGTACAAAGAACTGACTTATTGAAGACATTTTCAAGTTAATTTAAGAAAGAATAGCTAGAGATAGTTTATTCCAGGTCTTCTGCAAAGGTACAAGAGCCCAAGCACTTGGGCCATCTTTCATTGCCTTGTCAAGTACATTATTGTAGCAGTTGAATTTTAAACCAGCACCCATATGTGATGCTGGACAACCCACAGGTGGTGGCTTTTCTGAATATGTCACAGTGCTAGTCCTTTATTAAATTTTTATCACGAACCTACAGGTGGGTACTAGCATTTTCACCTTTTAGATTTGAAAATACCACTTAGAGCAATTAAAGAAATCTCTCATGATCACAAAAGTGCAAAGTGGTAGATCCATGGTTCAAAGCTAGAGATTTCTTATTAGCAAATACTGTAAAAATTTTAACTGTAAAAATTGTGTTTCACAAAATTGAGTGATATCATAAGCCTATTGTTTTAAATAGCATTTATCTAAAATATCAGTGTATTAAATTCTATCGTCTCCCACACAACCGTGTTGTCCCCAAACCTCTCACTTTACGGTCAAAGAGAAGTGTCATTCCCAGAAGCTCAATGTTCTTAGCATGAACTCAGTAAAACTACATGATCATTTTAGAATAATATTTGCACGTTGTAAAAGTACAATCATATCTACTCTGATTTTTTCCAATTAAGACATTTTGCTTTCTTATTATTTTAAGATATTTAAAATAGTAAAGATGAGTCCAATGAAAACACACAGATTTAACAATGTATAGCATTCTGCCATATACATATTATGTATAAATAATATATACATGTGTTTTTCGTGAAAGCAGGGATCAGTATATTAATATTGCATAACATGAGATTAATGACAAAAAACATAAGAGGTTATTTTATTATGTAAAATATATAATTCAGTGAAAGCAATGTACATCAATATTTATATTCCGACTAATACAGTATTCACACATTTTTAATAATACATATTAACTTTCACATTCAGGAGTAAGCAAATAGAATTTTCCTTCGATGGTTAGCTTATTTCACTTAACATAATGATCTCTAGTTCTATCCCCCCCTTTTATTTTGGCAAATGTCATTATTTCATTTTTTCCATGACTGACATTCTATTGTATATGTCTATTGCTGTATGACTATTTTCTTCATCTAGTCATCCCTTTATGGATTCTGAGCATTTTTGCATGTGACTGTTATCCATTTGTATGTCTTTCACCTATCCATTTCTTTTATCCATCTCTTACTTAGATTTTCCGGATATTAATCCTTTATCAGAGACCTAATTTGCAGTAGTTTATTCTGTTCTGTTGGTTGTCACTTCACTCTATTAGTTGTTCCCCTTCCTGTGTTGAAGTCTTACAGCTTGATGCAATTTTTTTCATCTATTTTTGCCTTTATTGTCTCTGTTTTGGAGGTCCTATCCAAAAAATGCTTGCCTTTGTCAATGTTTTAAAGTATTTATGCTTGCTTTCCTGTAGACCTGTCATACTCCCAGGTCATAAGTTTATATCCTTTTCGCATTATGAGTTTATTTTATTTATTTATTTTCTTGCTGGAAAAATAACATTCTTGCTTCAAATGCCTGCTTATAGCAGTCCTACATTTATTAAAGATACTGTTCTTTCTTCAGATAAATTTTTTAGCAACTTTGTCAAAGATGAGTTGATTCTAGATGTGTGGATTTTATTTCTGGGGTTTCTATTGGGCTTCACGTGGCTACCAGTTATTGCTACTGCTTGTTGTGGCCATTTTGTACCCCATAACTTGGTGAATTCACCTGGTAGTTTTACATGAGTCACATGGAAACAAAGATAAGTTCATTTCCTCCTTTCTCATTTGTATGCTTCTTATTTCTTTCTCTTGCCTAACAGCTCTGGCTAAAACTTCCAGAATGACATTGAACAAGGGCAGTGTGGTTTTAAACCTTCCCAGAAATGCCTCCAGTTTTCCACATTTTAGTATGATGTTAGCTGTGGGTTGGCCCATATAGTTTTGTTGTTGTTGTTGTTGAAGTAAGCTCCTTTTATATCTATTTTTTAAAGCTTTTGCTTGACATTTCATCCAATGCTGTCTCTGGATCTAATGAGATAATCCCGTGATCTTATTCTTCATTTTATTGAGCTATCAAATGTATTGATTTGTATATATTGAACCACTGCTTAGCCCTAAGTTAAATCCTACTTGATAAAGGTGGATAATTTCTTGATGTGTTTCATTAAGTATCTTTACATTTATGCTCTTTCATAGTTTGAATTCTGGTCTGGTTTTTAATTTAAGATAATGCTGGCCTCCTAAAATGAATGTGAAAGCCTTCTCCCCCTTTGAATAGCATGGGATAGTTGGAGAAAAATTGCTGTTAGTTCTTCCTTAACAGTTACAAATCAGCAATGAGGCTCTCTAGTCCTGGGCTTTCCTGTATTAGGAAGTTCTGCATTACTGTTTCAGTTTCACCCTTGATTATTAGTTTATTCAGGCTTTTTGTTCTTGAGATTCAGTTTCAGCAAGTTTTTCAGAAATGTGTCTATTTCCAACTGGCATTCCGATTTGTTGTTCTTTCTAATAGTTCCTAGATAAGTTCTGTGCTTCTGCAGTATCACTTGTAAAATAGTTATTTTCATATTTATTTCATACTTTCTCTCACTCTTCTGCTCTTTATAACTTTGGCTTCTAAATATATTAAGCTTTAAATATATTTTACACCAAAATAATCTTACCTTTCATTCTGTTTTTCCATAAACTTTTTTAAGCATTCTTGCACATATACATTATAATAATATTATGTAAGTACTGTATCATGCACACTTCTCTGGAAGTTGGCTTTTCACTCAATGTATTTCTATCATCCCTCCAAAAATTTTTTATCCCATTTTCTTCTACTTGTACTTGATAAAAAAACTCTTTTTTTTCCTAATGTCTTTTCTACTCAGTTGCTCGAAATCCTTAGTTTGTAGGACGCTGAGGTGACTCTTGAAGAGTTGCTTGTTGCTTCATTGTATTTCTTAGGTCCCATGGCTCTGCAATGTCGTATTGTCACTTATGCTAAAGTAAGCTGTGGTTCCCTCTTCATCATGTAACGATACTTCCAGGCCATTACTATTCCATGCCCCTGAACACACCCCAGCTTTTTCAAGCACAATGTCCTCTCCTCATAACTGTATTTACTTTTCTCAAAGCTGCTGTGGCCCCACCACCCTCCACTTCTTTGCAACTATGCATCAATTTGGCCAAGTCCCATATCATGCCAGCCCATTAACCTTTGTAATGCCCCCAATCCAATTTATGATTTAGGATCCTTTTTTTCCCACTTTCTTAGCAATTTTTTCTTGATCCATCCCTGTAAATGTTAACCTTTGGTAGGTATACGTATTTTCTTCCCCACTGTCTGAAAGAATTTCTGGTAGAGTGAAAAACCACACAAGCCCATTCATTTGTCCCCAGTGATATCCTAGAGACGCTTATCATTATAGATTCCTAGGGATCATCATCTTTGTAGGGTCCTAGGGATCATCATCATTATACTTTGAGTATTTACTCTGTGTGAGATGCTGAGTAAATGGATGTCATGACTATGTTTCGACAGATCAATGGCTGCTTTGTGGAGACTAGAATTTAGAAACAATTTGGACTACATCAAACTAAGAAGCTTCTGTACAAAAAAGCAAGCAATCAACAAAACAGAGACAAGCAACAGAATGGGAGGAAATCTTTGCAAACTACATAGGAGACTTTGCAAATAATTTTATAGAAAAAAAAAGAACAAAATAAATTAGTACTAGTGCTAGCACACAAGTGCTAGCAAAGAAGGTTTTTTGCCATTGTTCAAACCAGGAACTATTGTCTATACCTACAATATCAGGGTACATATGAATAGCAAAATGATGGACTTGTAACTTTAGGAGAAGGGCTACGCTATTGCTGTAACACAGGGGAAAACAGCAGGGAAGGGAGAAGGGAGTAAAGGGAAATGCTCGAGCCTAAGGAACTGAATCATGAAAAGTAAAAAAAAAAACAAAAGAAGATCATTTTCACAAAAAGTTGGTGATGAAGGCAGAGCTGGGCCTCGTCATTCCCTCTCATTCCTGACTCAGCATGTGATCATCCCTCCTCCAACATCCCACGTTCTCCACAGACCCCAGGCCCGTGGGAAGCCTCACTCTGCAATCTGAGGCTCCTGTATAAGTTATTCTTCCTGGGCATTTTAGTTGAATTTATGGAATCTAATGTACTAATAATTACTCATTTAATTCATGAGTAATACCTTAAACCATATAGCTTAGAAAATGCAAAACCACAGTGAAATAACAAACAGAAACACATCAAAAAATGAAACAAACACACAGAAAAAAAAAGGTAAAGTAGGTAGTTAAGTCATTGTTCTGCCTATCTATGGATTCTATCCCAACTGATCATCCACTACCGAATGTATCAAATCAGAAGTGGGGAATAAGGGAGATCCTACCCATGTTCAATTGTCACCCATTTGTACAGATTCAGTGCTCAGTGCCTGGCTGTTTTCACCCAGGGCGATGTTTAAATTGACATTTTTCATGATGGACTGAAGCCCAGACAAATGAATATTTGTCAGTTTTCAGAAGATCCTTGGAGCAGACAACCAAGCCCTTATCTTTGCTTAAATTTTAATCATGACAGGAACTGACACTGTGAAATGATTCACTCAGTGCTGAACCCAGAGACGCACAGAGAGAGCATTCCAGGTACAGCTGCTCGCGCCGTGAGAATCAGGAGTGTCACTAAGAACTGAGCTGGTTGGTGACTGCAGCCGCGACCTCCACGACCCACGCGACCTCCGCGACCCACGTACATCAGCCTTCCAGCATCAGCTTTCACTCTGAGGATCTGTCAACTCTTTTCTGCATTGTTTAAGCTTTCCACTGAACATGTGTCAGCTGAAAATATTTTTTATTCTTTCTCTCAGATGGAGGAAAGACGTTAGTGTCAGGTTGTGGCTCCGAAAGAAACACTGGTGAACACAGACTACGTAAATAGAATGAGAAGTCTATGAATTTAATGATAATAATGATTTACATCCTAAGTAAACAGACTCTGTAAAAAATTAAAAATAAATTAGTCCTTGCAGCATTTCTCTCACTGGAGGTAATATAATCATTTATACAAATAAATGCACGCTTGCTATGTAAGTAAAATTACCGCCGTAATAAAGAAGATGGGTGAAATTGGTACTTAATTAGGGAAACTAGTGAGTTTCATTGTTGCAGTGTCAGTGTCTACAGGTTTCCTGTCATGAGTTGATCCTAAAAAGTAGGTTAGCAGGGGCCCGGTGCGATAGCATAGTGGTTAAAGTCCTCCCCTTGCACGCACTGGAATCCCATATGGTCACCGGTTCTAATCCCAGCAGCCCTGCTTCCCATCCAGCTCCCTGCTTGTGGCCTGAGAAAGCAGTTGAGGATGGCCCAAAGCCTTGGGACCCTGCACTGGCATGGGAGACCTGGAAAGAAGTTCCTGGCTCCTGGCTTCGGATCGGCTCAGCTGCAGCCATTGCAGTCACTTGGGGAGTGAACCATCGGATGGAAGATCTTCCTCTCTGTCTCTCCTCCTCTGTATATCCTCCTTTCTAATAAAAATAAATAAATCTTAAAAAAGAAGTAGGTGAGCAAAACAGAGGGTGTGGAGGACAAATGTAAAAGAAATAGATTTGTAGAAGAAATAAATGTGAAGTCAGTTGAAAAATTCCATCTCTCAAAGCTATATGATCTATGGATTGATTTTTCTTAACACACACATAATTTTATTTTTGGATATAGTTAGATTATATTCTGAGTCTGTAAAATCCTGTATTGTTTTAGTTTGAGTATGTTGCTTCCAGGGACTTTGAAAATACATGTGGTTGGTCCTGTTGAAGGTGATGATGAAAATGAAAAAATGGGTTATAAATTATGGTAATTACTGAGACTAAATTCCAGAACAAAAAAGACAAGTCATAAGAGGCCAAATAAGGAGAAGAAGAAGAAGAAAAACAAAACCTGAAACAGCCCTGTAACACAGGGATGCACCCCAAATTTCACATATTGAAGCTCTAATGTTTTGTAGATGGTTAAGCAAGACACTCTATGGCTATGTGTCTACATCAAGGACCATGTTCTTGCAGGAAACTTTTGGCTATTTCAGAAAATGCTAAGACCTGCTATAGCTTCCAACAAATTGTGAGGGGCATCGTGAAAAATGGCAGCTTTGGTAGATTCTTACAGACAGATGCCATCCCTTATATTTGTCCAGAATTAGAAAAAAGCAGCTTCTCTGTTCATCTCATTCCAAGATCAGCCATGCACAAAAAAAAAAACTCAGTAATTTTCAGTGTGTTATTAATGGCATCACCATATAAATGGTCTCCGACATCAGCGTTAGGAGAGCGTCCCTGTATTCCTCATCTCACAAGCAATTGATCATTTCTCATAGAAAGAGAAGAGAAACCAATTCAGCATTATCTACTCCTAATAAGCCATTATGCAAATCAGATTTTATATCACACACTGCAGTTTATAGTTCTTGGAGGATTTTCAGCTGCAAGTGACACAAAATGTAGCAGTGGAATGCGAAAAACAACTAAAGCATTTTTTACATTTGTTTTAATGCTAGTAATGATGACAGTAGGGTTTACTTATTAAACCTTGTGGACCCTTCAATAGACAACTTCATAAAGTGAATCTAATCATTCAAAAATCTTCAAGCAAATAATGAAACTGATGGAACAAGTAGATTGAGAATCAGCAAGGCAACTTGAATAACTGTCATTTAAATGGAACAAATTGCCAACATCCAAAACTCTAAAAACGGCTATAGAAAATACTTTTGTGAGTGCTGAAGCAAATTTCTCAACTGTTTATACATTGTATGCATAAAGATAATTATAATAATTTTCCAACTACCATTAATAAACCAAACAGAATTTGAGGATAACAGTATGAATTTGGTGAAAAGCACATATAATTTCCACATTATAAAAAAAGCACAAAACTAAGAATGATAGTCATTAAAGATTTATGTATAATTTGTAATAAAATGTGACTTTAGTGAAAAACTTAACATTATTCAGTACTTTTTTCTATCAGTACTGTTAAAATATTACAATTGAAACGGCTTGGAACAATAAACATCTGGCTCTGAAGGTTAGAATCTGAAATTCCAGTTTCTGCACGACTGTGCTGCTTTGGAGTTCTCAGGAGGGGTCCTCCCTTGGCCCTTCATGACTTCTGGTAGTTGGCTTCAATCCTTGACCTGTAAAAGCAACGACCCCAAACTCCACTTCAGTTGAGATATACCATTTATCTTGTGTGTGTCTCAAAATCTCTTATGTTTCTTTTCCTTTTCTTTTTAACAGTTTGAACGGAATGTCCATTTTAAAAGAGTAGTTTATACTTTATCTGAAAGGCATGCTGCACAGAGAGGAAGGGAACACAAGTGAGAGAGAGAAGGTGGGCAGTGGTCTTTTATCCACTGGCCCACTCCCAGATGGCCTCAATGGCTTGGACTGGACCAGACTGAATCCATGCTGTTATGTACCTCCCATGTCAGTGCAGGAACCCAAGTGTTTAAGTCATTCTCCACTGCTCGCCCAGGTTTATTAACAGGGAGTTGGATTGCAAGTGGAACTGCTGTGTCTCAGATCAGCATCTATATAGAATGTTGGGACTCAAGAGGCAACTCAGCCTCTCACGCTAGAGCAACAGCCCTGAAATCTCTTAATTTCTACGGAACAGTGGTCATTGGGTCTAGAGCACACTCCCTTACTTTATTGGAATAAGGGTATTAGTCATTGGATTTGGGACCCACTTCAATCTATTATGACTACCTTTTCATCTCATTACATCTGCAAAGATGCTGCTTCCAAATGAGGTCATAGTCAGACTCCACAGTTACGCCATGAACGTGTGTTCGTAGAAGGCACAATTCAGTCCTCAATTGTAAGCATGCACATAATTATGCACACAGAACTTGGTGGTAATAAATGACTAACATATTCTTCTTGATCAGGTTTTTCCATTGATCATCGCTTTTAAATTCTGGAGTTCATGCTGGTGAGAAAATTAGTTTGTACAAACAGATGGCAGATAATTAAAACAACCATTCAAAGTTGACGATAGATTGAAATTAATAGCTCTTCATTTTCTTTTATTGAAAAATGCTAACAATTATTTTTCACATTAACACAAATGGCTTTAGACTCTGATAAAAGTCTTTTTTTTTTTTGAAGTGCTAAATGACCTAGCAATGTTTAATGATACAAATGCATCTGATAGAATAGGCAGGTATCTCATGGAACCACTGAGCACACAATGTATATTCAGTTTAGAGATTTTGTTTGTTTGTTTGTTGTTTTTGTGGTTGTGATGGAACAGGCCACCTTTGCTCCTCTTCCCCTCATCCCTTTTTTTGGGATGCAATTGAGTGAGGGACTTCCTGATTATAGAATTATAGTGTGTAAATGCTGGTCTGCTTCTAAAATTTGCTGCTACATTTCTTATTCAACCACGCAGGAATTCCCATCTTATTCAGGTTCTCTTACACACATAAATTAATATCTTCCTTGCTATGGTAGGGCAAAAGTCTGTCTTTCAGATTTCTTCAGGTTGGCTTGTGGACAAAGAGCCTCTTATGTATGCTCTTTACTTGCGACCTGTTGTGTTGAAGGGATCCTTGGAAGAAATTGGACCTGCAAGTTCCAGAGAAATGAGCATGTCATCTGGCACGATATGCTGGAAGCCCTGCCTCCGAATCAACCGTGACTGGATGACTTTGATTCTGTTGGAGACAAATTGCTAAGTGCACTGAAGACAAATGGTTCAAAGAGAAGAAACGAGAGCACGAGAGCTTTAGAGCTAAGGTGAAACAGGGATCAAGAATCTACAACCAACCCAATGCAGACCCCCCCAATTCCATCTCTGTTCAACCTGGTCACGGGCATGTCTGGTCTCACTCAATAAATGGTAACTCTGACTTTATAACCGTCCAGTTTTTTTGACCCCCCAAACAATATTTTTCATGGAGCACAGCACAGAAAACCCTGGGTGAAGGCTGTGCTTTGTTTTTCTTCAAAGTAAGGAGCTCTGTTCTGTTTTGTCTTTGAGGATCTGCTATAAAGCCTGTGCTGCTTCTCTGTTTGTTAGAATTAGTGACCTGCAGTATTCTGTTATCCTGAGCAATGCTCAGAGTTGTCTTAAAGCTCAGGGAGTAAGAATTTGTATGGCTTATATTCTCTCTGTGACTAATCTTCATTCTCCAAGGGTATGAAGAAGCTCAATCAACTTCCTAAGAGGACCAGCTGTGTTGTTTCCTTGGATGTCTTATAGCCATGGTTTAATACAAACATTAAGAATCTTAATTAAGTGTCCAAAAACAGAGTCTTGGGTTGGCAAACAAGTGAGAAAGCCATCTGTGTACTGAATTATATTCCCATCCCACTCAAGAGGGTCCTTTAGGTCCTCTGCAGGTCCTTTCCGAATAGATACAGGCTGTCAGTACCTGTGGCAGTAAAACCATCACAATACCTGCTTTCAAGACATATTATAGGGCAGCTTTAGTTAAATCAGCCTTTTGTTGGAACCAGAAATAAGATGTGGATCAATGAAACAGGTTACAGACCACAGAATTCAATCCACACATCAACAGCCAAGCAACCTATCACAAAACATGAATCTTCTTTATAGTCAAGGATTGAAATGAGGCTAAAATGGAGATGGGAGGCTTCACTGAAGACCCTAATAAATGCATGATAAAGGGATGATATAAGGCATATTTGAACTCTTTTTCCTTCTAAATGTTGTCCTGACTCATAGGGAAAACAAATAGTGTCACAACAGGCCTGTGACTTTCAATTATTAGTTGTGACTGCTCCTGATACTAGAGCAAACTTAAAAAATCAGTGAGGAAAGCAAACACCCCATTGGCTTACATTCTAAAGACCCCTTCCATGCCTCTTTTGGAAACAGGAGGGAAAGGAAAGAGGTGGGCTCCTGAAGGAGCAGTTTAATACTGGATGGCAGGCCCATTGACAGCTGCATTAAATGGTGACCTTCCCTCAAGGAGTCCATGCAAGGCCAGTCTCCCATAAATGGTAGCTATCGTAAGTGTGGAAAACCAGTCAATGGGCAAACAACTATTGTCGGAAGAGCCATGTCAACTCTGTGGAAAACTAGGCCGCTGAAAATGGAACTGCAATAAGAATCAAAGACCTCCTGAATCAGAATCACACAGCTGTTGACCTTCAGTTTGGAAAACCTTCTAAGCCAGTTATTACGTTAAAGGGCCAGGGCCTATGATCATTGTTGATATTGCAAGTGGGATTTTTAATTTTGTTTTAAACATAATAGGCACTTATTTTGCTAGCCTCCTCTGCAGGCCAGCTTTCCATTCAGTCCAACCAGATGATACAAATAAATGGGCATCTTCCTTGAGGAGATTCACACTTCACCATGATGCCTTTTCTTCTTCCCCAGGTGAAGGCAGGTGCAGACCAGTCATATATCTAGGCCTCCACATAGATGGCTAGATCTTCAAAGCCTGTCTGATTCTTATTATGTCTAAAAGACTCTCCTGTCAGTTCATGTTTGCTTTTAAATGGATATAAAGTGTGATTCCCTAAATGACAACAATGGCTGGAACTGAGCCAATCCAAATAGAGGAACTTCTTTCAGGTCTCCCACACAGGTAAAGGGTCCCAAAGCCCATCCTCCATTGCTTTCTCATTCACAAGCAGTGAGCTGGATGGGAAGTGGAGAGTCGAGGAATGAATTGGTGCCCAGATGGGATGCCAGTGCTGAAAGGTAGGTTAGCCAGTAGAACTTTCACATTGGCTCCAAGAGGGACTGACCTTATAAATTCTTCCTGAGCCACTGAGCCATTGCTCAAGTATACAATGCTATTAATTTTTGTGTGTTTATTTTATATCCCACAAGGTTGTCAAACTCTCTCATGAATTCTAATGATCTCTCAGTGTAATCGTTCGGTTCCTGTGTATGTAGGTACATATCATCTGCAAACAACAATAATTTGGCATTCCTTTTTCTCCTCTCTTTTCTTAGAACTTTGGCTAAAACCATTAGAATTACATTGCACAGTAGTAGTGAGAGTGAGCATCTTTGTTTCTGGATCTTAGTGGAAGTGCTTCCAGGAGTTCCATTCAACATAATGCTAACTGTAGGTTTGCCATATACTGCCTTGGTTTCGTTGAAGTATTTTTATGCTACACTTCTGTTTTCTTATCATGAATAAATATTGCATTTTATCAAATGTTTTCATTGGATCTATTGAGATAATTGTATGATTTTTAGTCACTCTCCAGCGAAATGACAGTTTCTTCAACTACTTGTGATGGGGAAATTGGGTCTATCCACGAAGAAGTATAAAACTAAACTTCTGCCTTAGACAACTCACAACAGATTAGGGCGTTAAGCCTAAGATAGGAAACTAAATGAAAATAAGAGAAACAGTTTCAGTCATTGGCATTGGCAAAGAATTCTTGGATAAGATCCCAGAAATGCAGGAAATAAAGTTAAAAATAAACAAACAGAATGACGTCAAACTACAAAGCTTCTACATGGCAAAGAAACAATGAAGTAAAGATAAAAAAAGGAGAAAATATTAGTGAAATATGCACCTGATAAAGAATTAATATCTGGAATATTGTCAGGAGCTCAGTCAAGCTAAGGAGCTCCTGTACAGCAAAAGAAACAACAAAATAAAGGTACAACAAAACCTGAAGAAAATATCAGTGAAATACACATTTGGAAAAGAACTGGAATATTGGAGGGGGCACAAGAAGTTCAACAACAAGAAAACAAGCAATCCAGATAAGAAATGGAGTAAGGAAAAGAATATATTCAGAGGAAGAAATACAATTGGCCAACAGACACATGGAAAGATGTACAGAATCACTAGGCCAAAGGGAAATGCAGATGAAAGCCGAAGGTTTCACTCAGGCCTCTTAGAATAGATAACATTTAAAAAATCAGAAAACTACAAATGTCAGTGAGGATGTTGGGAGTGGTGTTTCCAAAACACCACTGATGACAACGTAAGCTGGTACAATCATTCTGGAGCAAGGGGATTCCTCAGAAATATGGAAATAAGTCTACTGTAGGATAAAGCCATCGCACTCCTGGGAATTTACCCAAATGGAATGAAATCAGCATATGAAAGAGCTAGCTGTATCAATATGGTTATAGCAGCTCCACTGACAATAACGTAAGTACATTATCAGCCAAGATGTCTACCAGCTGACAGACAGATAGAAGAATTTTTAGTACATATACACATTGGAATGATACTCAGCTCTAAAAAAAAAAAAAGAAAGAAAGAAAGAAAGAAAAGAAGAAGAAAAAGAAAAGAAATCCCATGTTGGAAAAACAGAGTAAGACCTGACTGCAGGACCAGCATCTCATAAATATATAAACAAGTAAATTATTTTTCCCAAAAAAATAGAGGGCTGCTGAATGCCAGAGATAGAGTTGGACACAGATGCATTTTCTCTCAGTATCCACACACATTGCACGTGAATTCCTTAAATGTCTCTTACACTGTAGGAGAAATCTGTGAACAGGGTAGAGGTTTCCCAAGGTCCTGTTTCATGGAGGCTTACTGTCCTTTCGTGCCCAACAGTGCTTAGACAACTTACACATAAAAAGGTCACCTTGGGTGAAAAATTCACTAATTTAACACGAAGTTCCTAAGAACTCATACATTTTTGTAAACCTGTACGCATATAGTCTTCACATTTAATATTCTCTCTCCTAACTCTGTCTCTCTTTTTTTTTTTTCGAAAATGGAGTGGAAGTGTCAAAAAGGAAAACATCAGGCAATTATATTGAATTTGCAAGCAAAATTACATGAACAGAAATTTGGTCTTTAATTGACAATGATTAGTTGTCACTTCGTGAGCTTCATATCACCGATCATATCACAATACAATTTATAAAATAATGAGGTCTCTTTTTTTTTTCTTAGAGATCCTAATGAATGTGAAATTGAACAAGAAAAAAAAAAGTGCAAGTGTGAAAAAAAAAAAAAACCCTCCAAAACTTAATGCAGTAATTCCAGGTGAAACTCGTGTTCCTTCTCAGCATTTATTTGACAGTCTCCTGAAGTCTTCTGAAGCATCATTTTGAAAGGTAACAGCCATGCTATATCAGACTATAAACAGTCTTATCTCATCAACTGTCATTTTATCAAAGATAGCAGCTTGCTGCTTTCATGCATTTCATTTTTTCAAATGCAAGATTCATTTCTAATCCCCAGTACAGAGTGAAGTTTGATAACACGTGGCAGACAAGGATTTGTCTCTATCCAACTAGAATACAAGCTTATACGTTCTTCCTATCTGGCATGTATAACCAAATCTATTTTGGAATGCAAATAGTATAATACAGCAGTCACTCTCCAAATAACTTGCATCATACGAAACGTAAAAGTAAAAACTTTCAAACTGCTTGCTCTCAAACATCCCAGCACCGGTACACACTATTGCATAGCCTGAGTGCCATCTGTCAAGTAGCTTTCATTTAGCAAGCAATGAAACAGAAAACTCACTTTCATGCCCCACTGCCACCAAAAGGTGGATTACTCAGAGCAAAGGTGGGGAGTATCAAGGTTTCAGAAGGAGGTTGTTGCAGGTAAGAGAGTCCACATGAAATTTTGGCTTGTCCTGCTATGCAAGGATATCACCATTTTGTTGTTGTTGTTGTTGTCATTTGAAGAAGGTGAGTGGAAGAATTTCATTGTAAAACTTTTTCCATGCTTCTGATACAATGAAAATCAGGAAACATGGGGTCCCTGAGCTCTTTTTGATTTACGATTCTGCAATCACTGCCATGCATAAATATTTCTTACCATCGGTTTTGAACACTTGCCAGAGCCCAGATCCTTCACTGTTTACTAATACAGAGGCACTGTACACTCAACCAATGATTATTTTTTTTCAACTATCCCTGCCACTCAGGTGTTACTACACTTTCATTGTTGTGAACACTTACTCTCAGTAACTAACCATTTCAGAGAGGTCACAGGGGAGCTGATGAGATCACTAACTATGTGAACCTTGGATATCATATAACCCCACTTCTTTCCAGAATGCGTTATTGACAGTAACAGTGGGGGTTTTTCCCCCCACATTTATTTTATAAATAATTCCTACAAAAACATGAATGAAACCACATGTCCTACATGAGTCCCTTATCCCAGAGAATGCCCCTATTCCTCCAGGAAATTATAGAGCTGAAGCTGAGATAAACTGAAATATGTTCTTCTCTATCAGCAGGAGTTGATTTCGGTTTACAGCCGATCTTATTGGGCTTAGTCAAATAAGCAAGACACAAATCACATACATTTATTTCACCTTGAAAAGAAAACCAACATAACTCTGGGGAACCATATATTTGAACCAAAACAATCATGAATTCATTCACCAGTCACTTCGCCACATTGTAAGACAAAGTCGAGAAGTCCGTTCAATATTATAACCTCTATGAATTCATCAATAGAAGAATGATTATCCGATGTGGTAATCTTGCCTTCTTTTTTTAAACTTGCTTACATAACACAGCTGTGAGATGCCCAAATTAGGAGTTTAAATAAGAAATATTATCTAATAAAACAATGAGCCTTTTTTTTGAAAAATGGACTGGCGCTCCATGGATTTTCAACGACTGAGTGTTTCCATGAGTTCTGGTAGAGCACTTCTTATTCCAGGTGCAGTGTTGATGACACCAATGCAGGTAGTCACAGATACCTAAATATGCACTGACTTAAATATGACTACAGGATAACTTATCGTACAAGTGAGTTAACAATATGAAACTATTTAATGTCACATTTACAAATTAGTACCTATAATCATTGGTCTTATTGACATAGGAATCAAAAATTTGGTATTTTGCAAACCATGCATCTTCCATAGAGCAAATTAGGCCTAAACAGTGATGTTCTGAATGCTTCATAAAGAAGAAAATCCTAAAGAAAAAAGAAAAGCCTGGATTGTCTATTAATTTCTGTGATAGATGTAAGTTTCTGATCTGCAAATCTTTTCATAATTTTAATCGTTCTTTAATCTAATATTGTTCCTCTTAGAGCTGACGTGTGCCACCACAAATCATCCGACCAAGCACCCTGACCTCCATCAGAGAACTCAATTCAATAAATTGGTACCGAGAGTCTGCCATGTGAAATTCACCGCCCTTGGGTTTGGCTCACACTCAGAAAACATGGCTCTTGGGTGATGAGAAATTCACATTCTCTTCATGTCAGAGTAAGTGAAAGGAAAACTTCTCCATGAAAAAGGGGAACACATACCTTGATTACATGAGTAACTGAGCATCCAAGACTTTCTTTATTGAAAGCAAGTTACCATTTTTACTCTAAGACTTACATAACCATTTTAAAAGATTCTGTTTTTTTAAGATAAAAGTAACTATCAAGGTCTAGTAAAAACACTGAAGAACACATAAAAAATATTCTATTTGGGATTGGCATGAGTGCTGATTCTAGCCTCATCTGCTCTTCTTCTAACCTAGCTGCCTGATGATGAAACTGAAAAAGCAGTGGAGGATGGCCCAGACGTTTCGTTCCTACCAACCATGGAAGGAATCCAGAATAAGTTGCAGGCTCCTAGCTCTAGGTTGGTGTTAGGGGTCCATGCAGTGCATGTGGAAGACACAAAGGTGGGAAGAGAACAGCTGTTGGCAAGGCTGCGAGGAGCATCCAGCTGTATGGCAAAGCCTGGCAGACGTCTCTCCAACCACCTCAATGCCCCCCTTTTGCATGGACACTTAACCACCCCACTAAGAATTCTGTAATCTGAGACATTATTGTTTGCCCCTGCAAGATGGTTTGTACAACCAATGTGAGCTTGGGAGTTAATGTTGCTGATAATGTCTTTGTGCATGGGACTTTAATAATGTATACTGTCTCGATGTATACTGTCTCCCTGATGAGCATACGGCTGGAACAGCTCATGAATGTTTGTATTGACATTGTAAAACATGCCTTTAGAGTAATCCAGGGTTGTTAATCCCATGGTTATAGTGGTAATTTATGTTTAAGATTTTTTTTGCTTATGATCTTTATGTTTTTCCTTCTGTGATATATTTTCTCCTTTAGCTGATAAGTTGTAAGATGAGGAATGTGGTGGGGAGGTATTATTGATTGATATGTGTTGTCAACTGAGGAATTGCTGGCTGCAAGGTCAGAATGGATAATGTCCTGCTTTAAGGTGAAACAATGTGCAGAATGATCCTTGGAAACTCCCACTTGACCATGACGTAGATAATCTGTGCGAAAGTTTGTGACTGCTTCTGTATAAATAAAGCGGACAGCTTTCTTGCATTGTCCATTTTGATCCTGAAATTGTAGTATCCATCTTTCCTTTTTATCTCTTTTAAAACACCAACTCCAAACACCCTTCTCGAGCTTCGAACTTGGCTAGAGCTGGCCTCCAGCAGCCTGGACCTGTCTGGGCGTTGCAGCCATTCAGAGCAAGTGACAGATGGAATTCTCTCTCTCTCTCTCCTTTTAAACTATGTCTTTCAAACAAGTAAAATAAATAGTTAAAAAAAAATTCCTGATATTTTTAAAAAGTTTTAACTCAAATCTAATGCCAAGGTCAAGTTTAATAGTGAAATTAAAAAAAAAAAAGAAGACAGAAATATTCCTTTTCACTATAACCATGTAACAATATCTTACAAATATTCCAGTGGAAGATAATATAACAAAAGCTAAAATACTAAAAATAAGGAACTCACCACTACTTACACGTAATTTTATTATCTAGTTGGAAAATACAGAGAAATACAATTCAAAATATACACAAATTAATCATTTGAGGAAAAAGTCTGAATACAGAAATAGTTAACAATAAATTTCATATAGATCAATAATAAATGTAATAGCATAATAAATAATGTAATATAATACAAATCTACTCAAAGCAACAGTAGTCATGCAAAATGCATAGAAACCATGGCAAAATTCCATTAAATACTACAAGTGAAACCTTGAAAAATGGAAATGCTAATTTGCTAAAAATAAAAAGGGAAAATACTTAAAACAAATGTAGCAGATGAAATGCTAATTCATTTTGTTCTTGAGCAATTTACCAAACAAAAGTAATATGAGCTAATAAATTAAGAATTTACAAAGCAGTAGCTGCAAATAGTCAACAAAACTTAACCTTACTTATAATTAACTAAATGGGAGTCATTATTGAAGGCCAATAAGGACATGATAATTAAAAAGAATATTGCAACTAATTGCTGGGGCACTTGGGAATTTTGCAATCACATTTGCTCCTAAAAATGTGTACAGCTAAGCACATATAGAGGAAGGTATTATTTAATGTTGGGAACTCCAAATTGTTCATGAAGATAAAATTGAAAGCTTATTTTATTTCAGTGCACTTTTTTAATACTCTGCATAAATTATTTTCATAAGAAATTTTGATGAGCTACTACTGTGCATAGATTTCAAAATTTCAATATTTACATTTCACTTAATCCAGAAATGAAACTTGAAACTTATCCTAAGGAAAATATTTAAATGCGGTATGAAAAGCGTATATATTGAAGTTCAATTTGTCATTTTTTTTTAAAGAGAAAGAAAGGATTAAGTAAATACCCACCAGCAGGAGGATAGGTTGTCTTTGAACGCAGTGGTTTGTGTGGGTGGCTTCTGACTTGACAAGATGACCGTAATATAGAGTTCAACTATGGAAATAGGGCAGCAAGTTCCAAAACACAAATTATAAAAGCTTTGAAAGGAAATAATCTTTGCATAGCTAAAAGTCCTCCATGTGCTTCTCAAGTCTAGTAGCATATTATCAAGTAATTAATAAACTGTTCTTCATTTCTTCTGTGTTTTCTGAAATTCCTAAAATGAACATAACACTTTGACAAATGAAATAAAATGTGCACATTTTTTCAAGTATTACTTTGGGTTAGAGGAGATCTCAAAGGTGAACTTCTTTGGTTTATTGCTCAACGTATTGAAATCTGTACTCAAAGACACACACACCAGATACAATAATTTTGCTCTTTCTGAAGCAGTTAAAATAGCTTTCCATAGAGGACATATTTCTTTGAAGAACACGTACAGTTGAATCTGAGAACAAACAAGAAAAGCGAAATTGTTTCCTCTCAGGAGCATTGCTGTTCTGCCTACATAACTATAATCAATAAGAATACCAGTCTAGGGTCACGGAACTTTCATTTATAAAAGTCAAGAACTGAATACAATCCAAACATCCACCAGAAAAGATACGTGATATATTCAAACTGTTGGATACTACACAGCAATAAAAGCAACTAGTTACTCTCAAAGGCAACAGCATAATTGAATCTCACGGACATAATTCTGATGGCAAGAAAAACATCCTGAATATCTTATTAGTCCTCAAACCCATTTACATTAGTTAAAAAGTAGAAAAGCGATGGATGATAATAAACAACAGTAATAGCTTAGGAGTAAAATTGCTGCCTTACAAGATCACAAGTGAACTGGGGCATTCGACATATGAAGATTCATCAAAAATGGCTCATGGAAAATGAAATTAAAATTGAAGCTTCATTTGTCGTAAAACAGTTTCAAAATCCATACCTAAAAGGTGTCTTCAAAAAGTTTACAAAAACGTTTCACTTCAAAATAAATTCAAGCTTTATTTCTGCTTTTTGTGAGATTTTGGAAGCACCCTAGTGCCTATATGCTCTATGTGAATGCAGGCATTTGCATATGTAAAAATTTGCTGGGATACTCAGAGATTTTTGCATTTTACTTTTATATAACAGTTACACAGAATTAAAAGTTTTTTTTTAAACTAACTAACTAAATATAAAAAAATAATCTTTCCAAGAAAAAATAATCAGGTCATTACACTGAGCTGAGGCAGTTTCACAGTGAATGTGATAGAGTCAGCAAACCTGTCAATGGGGGCATTATTATATCATTTGAATGCATTTAATTATTACAACTAGCCAGCAGTCATTTATAGATATTGTTCATAAATATTTAAACATACTGCCTGGGAACACTTTTAAAAATCTTTTAATACCTTCCAGTTGAGGCGCATTGGTGTGATTTTCCAAGATCGTGTTCTTGACATTGAAGTAATTGAAAAATCTAGAGCATATTGACCTTTGTAACAAAGAAATCCATTGTCCTTTCTTTTAGATTCCATTTCTTCACCTTAGGCCTTTAATATTCACTGTACTTAAATGAGTCTCTCAATACGGTGTTCTCACCTGACCCTCCTAAATTTACCCACTGTTCTGATGTTGTAAAATTCCTGTAGCCGAGGGTTCTGAGTCAGGGTCCCTACCAGCAAATTGGGCTGATGTGTTATAGGGCAAGCTATAAAAATGTCACAGCTGCTACCATAATTTTAAGATCACTTTGCAAATTATTTCATTCAATTGTTTCTCAACAGAAATATTTTGCTCTCCAGAGAATATACAAAATTGTAAGCATTGTGCTACAAGCTGCAAAAATGTACATTTGGCTTTGTTACAAATATGCACATCTTTTTAGACACATGTCTGACTTTTTAACACTTTCTTTATGAGCCTCATTGCTTTGAAAAATCCAGACAACTCAGTTGCACCAATGAGTAGATTCAGATTCTTCTCGTTTAATATTGTCTTTCAGTATGAGCAGAATTACTAAATCTTTAATCTGTTATAGACTCTTAGAATCACTTACATGTTGAGGCAAATCTCTTTTGACAAGAGTGTTAACTTTGTCATATGCAATGAATGCTCTCTCATCTTACCCATTTCCAAGATGGTATTGAAATATTTATTATTGAGGATAGTTATTATTGAGAATTTCCCTAGAGGAAATCCAGGGCTGTAGAGTGAGTCTTTTCTGGGATTGGCGTGGGCCTGCTTCTTCAGATAGCTCTCAGAGGAGACAGTTCCTGTCTGCCAGCTTTCTTGAGGTACCGCCCTATGGACACCTGTATCCAAGGAAGGTGGGTCAACTTCTCCCCATTGAGTCAAGCTCAGTGGTGTTCCCTGATGGTCTCAAACTCTCTGATTGATTGTTTTTATCCATGCCTCAGAACACCTGCACGTTCTCCACTCAGTCCCTGGACTACATGTTCATCCAGATGCCTCCTTCCCTCTTACCTTTGTATATCCTCTCACTTTACAAGTCTCTCTGTGCACTTCTGAGGACTCTAAACTAAAGCATAAGGAGGTAGTCCGCAACTCTAGGGTGCATCAAGAAGATCCAAAAATCTTGTTGAAAAGCAGGCTACTAGGTGTTGTCCTTAAAGTTTCTAATTTAATAAGTGTGGAGAGCAGTCTGAAAGTTTCCATTGTCATCACACAGGTGAAACTGACACTGACAGAGCTACTGCTCTACTGAGGCCATGTTTTAACAGCCACTGGCCACAGGAGAATAAAGTCAACCCTAAGAGAACTGAAACTGCGTTACCTTGGTACTTAACAAAAAGCAAAAAAACACAAAAAGCATTAGACCCTGCCTTTGGCTTGCCCTTCTCTAACACCCGTTCTCATCTTTCTAAAAATATCAACTGCTTTTGTACATCTTTTCATCATTTCCCAATTCTTTGGAAATGTAATACGTGGCTTTGGCTTTCACATCTGCTAGGTGCAATATTCTCTCTCCCTAGGCAAGAAATCAAGCAGCACAGCTGTCACAAAAAGACAGGGTATCTTCTTTACATTTTATGGAAGAACTTGCTTCTGGGAACGTTCAAGATGATTAGAAGTTGTTTTTCCAAGAAAAACCAGCTTTGGAAACAGTTGTCTTTCAGAAGACCCTTCCTATTTGGTCCAACTGAGGAGTAATGCTTTAAGCAGCTCAGCATCAACCTTTCTCGTTTCTGTTTTCCAGATGCAACAACCTCACCCCTTTACTTCCCACCCTTTCGTCTACATCACGAGGCAATTGGATGTCTCTGCTTTGCTAGGGAGATTATAATCATAGAATTACAAAATGTAGAGGTCATTACTATTTTGCTCAATTATCTTTGTTCTGAATAATGTTCATTGAGAGCACCATCGTATTGCTTCCCTTGAAGAACTGGTGATTAAAAGGCTCATATTTTGCAGCATGCTGTGTATCATAAAGTATAAAGCAAATCTATCCTTCATCCTAAAATAGTATTTAAATTACTTAATTAGATATTATGGAACCAAAAATCCCAATAAAACATCATCACTTTCAAATATTCTTTTTCTTGCCAATAGCAATGTTTTGCCAGGTTGTAAAGACAAAGCAAGCTGGCATGATGGTGAGAAACCTGAAATTGGCAGCTAGAAAATCTTTCTGCTGCCAATTGCATGAACGGATGTCTTGAATTTGATAAGATTTAAGAGGAAAAAAATCTTTCCCTTGATTTTGAACTTTATAGAAAGCCACCTCCCACTATTAAAACTACAATGGTGAAACTTTCCAGGACATCATGCTATCTCAGTAGAACCATCACCATTCTAGAATTATTCAAATTTAAGTAAGAAATATACAAAAACATGTCATGACTGGGCAATAGAACAGAATCCATTAAATGAGACAGCATGCTTACTTTAATGTAACTATACCTCTTCTTTTTGTGAAACTTGTTCAAAACTGAATATTTAATATTTTGGTTTTACATTCCACTGATTTTCTTAAACTATCATTTTTTTAAATTAAATATATTTTTTAATTGGAAGTCAAATAGGAGAAGAGACAGAGAGGAAGACCTTCTGCCTGTTGATTCACTCCAAAAGGAGCCACAACAGCCAGAGCTAAGCCAATCTGAAGCCAGGAGTCAGGAGCTTCTTCTGGCTCTCCCACATGGGTGCAATGTCTCAGAGCTTTGGGCCATCCTTGACTGCTTTCCCATGACTCAAGCAGGGAGCTGGAAGGGAGGCAGGGCCCCTGGAATATAAACCAGCACATCTATGAGATCCTGGTTCACCATAAACTTTTCAAATTACATCAGATCTCTTTAATAAAAGAGAATGCTGGAAAATATAATGTGTTTTCTCCTTATGTATGTTTTGACAATGTAAAAATTTCAGATCATGGGCTCTAAGCATCCGTGTTTCTTCACATTTTCTTTAAGCTCCTCAGTACTATACTAATTTGCTTTGCAGTAAAAAGAACATGGAAAGACTGCCATATCACTTGTTGGGTGCTGCGTATTCCACTAAAACAAAGAATGTAGTTCCCGGAATAGTAACTGAACATCCATCGCATTTATTCCAAGATATTATCTACATTTTTGGAGTACTTCTCAGTAAAAAAAGATTAGCTAACAGACTTAAAGTATTTGACTTTGAAGGCTTAACAGAAGCAAACTTCTAGATTCCTTTACTCGTGATAGTCACAACTCTTATTGTCAACCTCTCCCCTAGAAGTCAGACTAATTTATTTTACTACTTCAAAGTGTCTTCAGGGACTGGCATTGTGCAGATTAAATCATTGCCTGTGATACTGGCATCTCCTGAATAATTGTTGGAGTCTCAACTGCCCAATTTTCACTTCAGCTTCCTAATAATGCTCCTGGTAGAGCAGTAGATAATGTTTCAAGTGCTGGGTCCCCTACCACCCAACTGGGAGATCTGGACAGAGTTCCAGGCACTGTACCAGCCCATTTCTAGTTATTGCAGTCATTTGGGAAATAAACCAGCAGGTCCAGCAGAGTAATAATCTCTCTCTCTCTCTCTCTCTCTCTCTCTCTCCTACACACACACACTTTTACCTCTCTTTGTAATTCTGCTGTTCAAATAAAATTAATTCTTAAAACATCACAAAAACACAATCTTCATTTTGTGTTTATAAGTACTTAAGTTACATGCCCCTTTAAGAAGCCCCGTCCCTAAACTTCCCACTCCGTCTTACATCGTACTTTAGAATTGATGCTGCTTCTTGCACTAATACATTTCTAAGGTGTGCATCAAGACTCGAGAGGGTGGAAAGGCCTTTAAGATCAACCTGGAGATATTTCCCGAAGCAGTGAGTATTCAGATGTGTTAGCGCTCCATATGAGGAGGAGAAACTATGGTTTGCACATGTAGAGGTTCTAGACATCTGTAGAGGGCCATTAGCTAACCACCCATCCTGATATATTCACTTGTCATCTGTGAGTGAGGCAAGTTTCTAAAATAAGACTCCTGTGAAATTTTAGTTATGTCCATAATTACCCTCATCCTGGTTGAATCTAATTTTAATACCTTCAAGTAATATGCCAGGAAATGAATTACATGTACAAACTAGCTTCTAATTAAGAGGGTAGGAACCTATGCATACTTGGCTGCCTGGTGTTCTTTCATTTTCTTTAATACAGACATGGCATATCAGTCTTTAAATGGTTTCTGATTAACAAGTCCTTGTTTCTCAGCCGCAGAGACTGAAGCAAGATAAATACAGATTAAAAGAGAGGGGACAGTAATGAAAGGAGGTGTCACTAGTTTAAAATGCGTACTGTAAGTGATTTCAAAGCATTGGAAATACAGTTATTAAACCATCATGAAGGATCATGGGCCTATTTTATAGAAGTAATTAAATACTTTCATCAAGTTTATGACTCCTTGGATCATTTCAGGCATGTGGAAATTGGAGGAGAAACGTTAATTGGGGCATAATGGATGACAGGCAGCTTGATTCTTGACTCGGGTGAATGTGGTAGCCGAGTCTTGATGCCCATTTTCTAAAGAAAACATATGAGTTTTAAAATTGAGTGTTTAGTCAGTAAAGTTATTCAAAGAGATGGCACCATATTCAACATTTCCCTTAAGCTGCAATAATAATAACAAAAATAGTTAGAGCCGGGCATTATCCCAGGCATCGAATGGGTTTTCACTCACATAAATGGGCGCAAACCCATAAGGTCAGAATCATTTTTCATCACTGTGCTGATGGTTATACAAGGTGCCTGTGAGTCTCCTTCTTGGAGTGCTGTTTCCTGTCTTGACATTCCGTGACGTTACCTGGGTTTGTTCTGCTTTCATCTTACAGTGGGCCTTGTTACATCTGTTCCCCCTCTCTGGTCCTCCCACTGCTAGAGCATTATGAATAAAAATTCTGCATCACTGTATGTTCACATCATCTAGATCCCAATTTCCTCTCTGCGTACTTGTACGTTAAGGAATTTGAATAAAATAAGAACAGCGTGTAGAACCCTTTTTTTCCTTTTTGAGAAATATGCCAGGATATGTTCCAAATGCTCAAAGCTTAATGACTCAAAAATCAGATTCCCATTGCAAAACTATAAAATAATTTTGTTACATGCATATGAATATATGAGAATATGTAAATATGTTAAAATATTTGTTTCAAAATGATGGATAGTATTTATTACATTTCTCTTTTCTAAAACAAAATCAAAGCACACGTTAATGGCTAAAATAATTGCTGGAATAAATACAAATTACAATTACCTTTGCTGAATACTTAACGGTGTAGAGAACAAATAAGAAACAATTGATTTAAATGTTAGGACTCCTCCCTCCCCCTATTTATTCACTAAACCATGAAGAAAGTTTTAAGTTCCTATCTTATCTGTCACTTGGGAAATTCCTGGGTTACTGGCTAAAAACTGAGCCAGCTAATGCCAGGCATTCTCATGTCCTATTTCTGTCTTTTGGTCTTCCACAATGGCTTAATCCATTACCTGTTCCTGAAGCTAGTGGCACAAATGTCACAACTCTTTGGTAATCCACATTTCAAGTCTTTATGACATCAGGCCAAAAGCAAGTAAGGAAGAAAAGCCTGTCTTGGGACATCTGTTTTTAGCTTATTCCCCTGAAACATATTCTGAAAATTTAACACCATGACTTGGGGTTACTTAAAATAGCTTTGCTTTGAACAACATGGATTATTCAAAATCCTTTAAAATTGTAAATGCCAAAGTTCTTACTGATCAAAGATTTTCATGTCCTTCAAAGCCTGTGGCTTCTAAGAAGGAAACAGTTCAACACCCTTCAGTTATAGCTGACAGGGGACTTTCAACAGTAAGCTAATGCCAACATAGAAAATTCTGCAGCAGCTTTTCAATGTAGGGAAAATAGAAGAAAATTTCTATCTTATTATTACTAAGTAAACTACTTGATTTCTCTGCTTTTTAGTAGCAGGAATAATTCTGGGCTTGGTAACCTTCTCTAAGGTTTCTAATGCCCAAATGGTAGAGAATACACTGACAGTCAAGCAATAACTAATATAAAAAGGACAATCTTCTGCCCTACAACTCATCTGTATTGGATGAAACTATTTAGTTTAAGCCTTCATTCATTTGATTGGAAACTTTCTTATTCTTAAATTATTCCTTGGTTTTAATTTTAATTTATATTATTTAACAAGATCCCTGTAATTTTCTGTATTCATCCTATTTGGTAATAAATTGTCACCCATCTCCTTTTAACAGAAAGTACTTCAATGTTTTTTTTGTCTTCAACATAAGCACACTTAAGTAGTACTATTCAAA
The DNA here is from genome assembly GCF_017591425.1 of Ochotona curzoniae. Classification (NCBI taxonomy): domain Eukaryota; kingdom Metazoa; phylum Chordata; class Mammalia; order Lagomorpha; family Ochotonidae; genus Ochotona; species Ochotona curzoniae. The sequence goes on along the minus strand of NW_024465035.1, from coordinate 11,711,806 downwards.
GCTTCTTAAACTACTTTGACAATATTAAAATAACAAATAAAATACTATAAGAATTATTTTTCCCAGTTTGGAAAGATCATGGTTTAAAACAACCACAGCCACAACAACAAAAAACAACAAAACCTTATTGTGGAAGAGAATGTTCCAAAGTGGCATTTAGATCGCCTGGGGGCATTTTAAGAGCTCTGTGTGTTTGGCACCTGGAGGAAAACAGAAGTTGATAATGCCAAGTGGTGCATCATCATGAGTTGTTTTGTAGGATTAATTGCAGATTTATGCTTCAGAGTGATATACTGTTCTGAGAAACAACAAAATAAAATGTTACCTTGGCTACCACAGACTGCAGGAGTCTTTGCCCAACAATCTGGGTTTTCCAACTAAGTATAATAACTAAAAAGAAAACGAGCTACAATTCTGTTCCGAATCATTTCAGGTAGAAATTAATTAACTGTCCCCATGACACATGCAAATATAAATATTGCTTCCAACAGATTACCCCATAATATATTCTTGTCATCCCCTAGACTTGCCAACTTGTCAACTTCAGCCTGCAGCTCTCTCTCCCCTGCCAGGATGCCTCAGGATTCCATAAGCTGCATTTTTCTAGATGCAAAGTCAATCAGCAAATATTCCTTATCTATTACAGATTATAATCTATTTCTTAAAAGTTTTAGGGTTTCTTTTTTTTTTTTTTGGCTAAATCAGTAATGGAAACTTTTGTCTTCTTTATTCCTTACTATATTTTTAAAAAGGAAAATAAAAGGGTTTTTCCTCAAATGTAAACGTTAGCTGACATAACGTTTTAATCAATGGAATATGACTTTGGTGGTGATTTAAGCCAGAAGATAGAAAGTTTTTCTGCAAAAAGTCAGATAGTAGATATTTTAGACATTATGGGCCATAAAAATCTCTCTTACAATGATTAACCTCTTTCGCTGAAATTCAAAAGCAACCCTAAATAATACATAAGCAAATGAGAACAGCCATATTCTAATAAAATCATATTTACTAAAACAAGTAAGAGACTAGGTTTGGTTTCAATCTCCAGTTTCAGTAAATATAGCCTTTTGAAGCCTCACAATTATAAAATGTCATCATTGATTCACATTAGTCACTTCCTCACACATGATCATTGAATTTGTCTTTCTATAGTAAGGATTATTTTTTGAAGATTTATTTATTTTTATTGGAAAGTCAGATATAGAGAAATGAGGAGAGACAGAGAAGAGGATCTTTCATCAGCTGATTTACTCCCCAAGCAGCCACAACAGCTGGAGCTGTGCCCATCCAAAGCCTGGAGCCAGGAGCTTCTTCTGGATCTTCCACTTGGGTGCAGGGTCCCAAGGCTTTGTACCATCCTAGTCTGCAAGCAGGGAGCTGAATGGGAAGCGAGGCTGATGGGATTAGAACCAGCACCCATAAGGGATCCTGGCTCATGCAAGGTGAGGACTTTGGCCATTAGGCTATCATGCTGGGTCCTTATTATTTTAAGAAAAGGATGCTTGTAGATTGGTTCCTAAACTGAATAAAGCATTCAATCAAATAAGGAAAATGAAGATCATTGGTCTTTAACACATCTCTGTCTCTGTCGCTCTCTCTTTCTTTCTCTCCCTCTCTCTCTCACACACACACAGCTCTCTCTCTAGAGAGATAGAAAGAGCGAGCTTTGTAGTATTTTAGAGAAGATTCATTTTGTTTTATCTTTGGCAACACATTGCACTTTGGTGTTGTTGACTCAACAGAGCAACAACCATATTAATGACCAGAGACTGTGAGGCTACACTGGGTTTTCAAGAAATATTTTCATTTGTTCACACTAGTTTTTTTTAATGTGACAGAAAAGACACTGATGACAAAAAGAAACAACTTCATGCAAAGAGAGAGATGTGGGCAGCATTGTGGCACAGAAATGTAAGCTGATTGATCCCTGGACCCGATGATGAACGTCAGTTCAACCTTGACTCCTCTTTGCAATCCAGCTCTCTTCCACTGCTCCTGGGAAAGTTGTAGTGAACCAACCAAGAAAGATCTCTTTTTCTGTCTTTCACTGTGCCTTTCAAACAAACTTTTAAAAATCTTTTTGTACAATAGGAATAGAAGTGCCTTTGGTGTAACTTTGCTTAGCAGAGATGGCTGAGCCACCAGCTCATTTTGTTCCCTTCTGTTTTAATGTGTCCTCATTTCTACCTTGGGGAAGCATTGCCACTAGCTGACTTACAGTAAGGTGGAGGACCTGGAAGATCTTTCAGATCTTGCAAGCACTTTGGTTAGTGGTTGCTGCATTGTCTGAAAGGGAACAGGGATGTCTTCAAGTGAATCATGTGTCCCTTCACCTCTTTCTATCCTTAGTTCTCATCATTGGAGCCTTGTTAAAAGCAAACCATTACTAATACCATCTGATTCATGTTAAAAGACTGCCTGTCTTGACACTGAGTCCTGTACATTTCTTGGTTTTATTCGGTGAGACAATAAGTGAAAGCATCCCGATCCCCGTTCTAACGTACATAAAATGGAACTAATGATGTTCTAAAATGTAAGGACATCTTATTAAAAGTAGATCTTAGACTTAACGATTGATTTATACAAGGAGAAAAAGGGAGAAAATTCTCTGTTCCTTTCATGCCCCCTGGAAAATAACAACCACTTCAAATGATTTCTTACTTTCAAATTCAAGTTACATTTTACTTTACCCAGATATATGAGTAAGACATGTAAGAAACACTGCACAAACCAGACTTTGTAATCTAAATCATAAAGCCATGAAAACGTATTTGTTGTTTCAAGGATTCTTTATTTACTCTTGAAATCTGAGTGATTTTAACTTCAAGTTCACGTCATACTCCATTTCTTAGTTAAATAGCTAAGACTCTGTGAATAAATGCAATAAGCTGTAGTCCCCAATTAGTTGAACATTTTCACTTAGAATCATTTTTGAAAATGAACAATAAAAACCCCAGTCCTCTGCATCATAAAGCTTAATTGTTGTATAACGGACTTTCCTACAACATATACCTTCATGAAAAATAGAAACAAATTATTTTCTCCTTCTTCAATCCTCCCCCCATATTATTACAACATTATACTCATTCAGCAACATTCTAGAGTTCTGTTTCAATGTATCATGGCATTGTGGATATAGGCAATGGTAGAAAAGCTAGTATATTATCAAGGTGTAAGAAACTGTCTCATTGGGTCATCCCTGTGCAGATGCCATGCTAATCCTGTCTGTATGATTCTGGTGTTAGTAAACTTGTTGCCAAAATGAGCACTTCACAGTTTCACTGGGAGTAGTGATGGATACTACATCTTCAAGTCACAGTATGCTAGTTTCCATTATATAATTAATCTAGGAGAATGTATTTATACAAATGTTGTTGCATGTTGTTGAGGATTTTTGCTTGTATGTTCTTCATGCATTTCAGTGTGTAGTTCTCTTTGTTGAGTATCTATCTGACTTTGTTATTAATGTGATGAGTACTTCATAGAGACGGTTTAGAAGGATTGCCTCCCTTTCTCTTGCTTTGATCAGCTTGTGGAGGATTGAAATAAGTTCTTGAGATATTTGGTATAATACTAATGTCTCTGGGTATATTATTATGGTATATTATTATTTGCTTTTTTTTTCTTTTAAGATCTGCAATGTATCATTCCATTCTCTTCTAGCCTGTATAGTTTTCTCTGAGAGATCTGCTGTGAGTTTGATTGAGGTTCCCCTACAAGTTAGTATACTTTTATCAGGTACTTATTTAAGTATCTTTATATTAAATGAAAGAAAATTTGATTATGGCATGTGATGGCGAGGATCTCTTCTGGCTGAGTTTATTGGGGATTCTGTGCCATTCCGGTATTTAGTTCCTATTTCTTTCTGTTAGAGTCACTCTCATTTATCATTTCATTGTATATATCTTTGAACCCAACTTCTCTTTCTGTGCCGCCAGGAACTCGCATAACTTGTGTTCAGACTCTGATGGTGTCATTTAATTTTTTGGATGTTTTTCTTAGCTTTACTCAATTCTCGTTCCAGCTTTCTGGCTGTTTCAGAATTTTTGCAGATGCTTTCCCGTTCTGAGATTCTTTCTTCTACATTCTATTGTTGAAGCTTCCCATTGCATTTCTAATCTGCTCTATTATATTCTTTATTTCTAATAAGGTCCCTTTGTTTCATTAACTTTTTAAAGTACTCTCATACTTCTGTAATTGATATAGCAACTTCATTCAAGATTGATGCTTAAGAAGTAGCATTATTCAATTAGTGTCTCTGGTTTACAAGTATTTGCATTTTGTATCCCACGTTTTCTGCAGCACTCTATGAACAGCTAAAATTGAAGAGATACTGTTGATGAGAAATGGTGTTATCTTAAAAACGCCAGCCAAGGGAAATCTTAGCCATCATGATCACTACACATTTTCATCTTATTAGGTATTTCTGTTAAATGAAGCACTTCCCAAACATTCCACTGTGGCTGGCCTTCTTTTTCCCTTCCCCCACCCCTGATGAGCTATCAAAGGTTATAAAGACTGTCATGCGCAGTTCTGAGAATGGATTCTTTACAGCCTTTATGCAAGGCTAGAACACAGGAGACTGACATTCTCTTCCGTTCTCTGTCCTCTGCATAGCGAGAAGCCCTCTCACCCCACATTCAGTTTTCCTCAGTGTCTCCTAGTCCCACATCTTGCCACCATCTGTGAGCTGAATTCAGGACATTCTCAAGTCATATAGCGTATGTTTCAGTTTATTTAGAGTAAGGTCAGTAAAATGAGCCACATATTCTTAAAGTAGCTTAAAATGATCATTAAGACTATAAGAAGCAATGTGTATAGAAAAATATACATGGTGGAAAATGGCTAGAAGTTTTTTTTTCTTTCTTAGAGTGTATTCATTTTCTCTCAATTTCAAAGTGTCATCCTTCTGGATGATTCCAGCCATCTGTGTAATAAAAATAGATTAGCGCAAGATAGAGATACGGACTGTGATCTGTTGCATGCAGAAAATCCCTTAGATTCCAAATCTGATGGGCATTGAGGTCAGTGCAACATCATCTGGATGGCAGCCACAAATTGCTGGTCACCATGACACCAAACATTTCAGTGGAAAAATATAGAAGTGAGACAGGAGAAGTCTACGTGCCACAGGACTATCCACCTGTTTGTAAACCTTCAGGAAACAAATAGGTAGAAATGTAACAGGAGAGATATATTCCTATGATTCAAACCACAATCCTAAAAACAGTGGTTGAAAAGTGTGGTTATCCCTGGGACAGTGCTGGATCTGTAAATGACCAGCCCCTCCCCAGATCTGGCGAACCAGAAGTTGTGGGGTTGGGGCACAGTGACCAGTGTTTTAATATGCCCATGAGTTATTTCTGAAGCATGGTAACCACAGATAACCCTAATGCTAAGCTTTCATGGAAGCCTCCCCTAGTTCAGTGTTAGTATTTCAGACATTCATGCCTTTCAAATCTATTAATCTATGTTTTAATCAATACTTTATGTCCCAAAAAGTAATGCAAAAAGTGCCCAATGCCTTCAGAAGATAGCCAGCTGCATTTGAGTGTGCAGGTTCCAAGCAGAGGTTCTGATAAGCAGGTAGCATGGATGCAGGCAGTGGGTCAGACAAAAACTGTGATGGATGCGGGACAAACACAGTCATCAGCCATTATTCAGCTCTTGCCTCTGGTTGCCAGTGAAATGCAAGCTCAATATCAGCATGTGTTCTTTCTCTTTCTTTTGTTCAAAGAAACTGAAGAATCTTATGTGTAATGAGTGTACTTTAAAAATCTTGACTACTTCAATGTTCTTAAAGCAAACCATTTTAGCTGCAGAACTCTGATTCTTGGTCCAGTTTCAACCTCTGTGTTGGACAATGGAAACAGGAGAGTCTGAGGGAGGAGAAGGATTTAGGAAACAGAGGGTAAATGTTACTAAATTTTCTTTCTCCCTTTTAGTATTTTTTTTCCAAAATTACATTTAAGCAGATATAGCAAATGCCTTTATACTGTGATTTTAAATATTCTCAGTCTACCATTTCCCAAGAAAAATTTTTTTCCACATCCATCTGCCACAACATCTGAATTTTCATCATTAGATACTTTCCATTATTTTAACTGCTCATGCCTCAAATATCTTGTCTTCCTTTAAAATTATCCTAGTGGAGCGATCATGTGAACGTAGTTTTATAGAGTTCGATGACCTATTTTCGAATCTTAAGCTTTCTCGTGTAATAACGGCATCATTTTGAAGACATTTTGAAGATGCTCTGAGTTCCAATAAGGATAAACAATGACAGCTTCTCTCTGATGGTTAATTAAAATGTTTAGATCACTGTCCAGAATCAATGAATGGTATTTACTGTTTCTGATTCATTCAACACGTCCTTGAGAATGGGTTTATTTGAGTGATTTTCTCCAGAGACCTGAGAAAAAAGTTTGATGATGAAAGAAATGAGATTCACCTGAAAACAGAACACAATTGCAAGGGAGTGATCACTTTCCTTTGTCCTGGAAATCAGCCCAGATGGGCAATAACTGAAGCCAAGTGCTGGGGGTTTTATGTCATCCTTCGGAACTGTCTTCACCTCCAGGGCTACCATGTGTTTAGAGTTGATAGAAATGGTGATTCTCTCCCCAGTTGTATGTAATATCTGGGACAGGGCTGATCTGAAGCTGGGAGCTTGGAACATATGTCAACACTTCTTCATCGGCAGCAAGAACCTAACTAACTGAGCAATTGTTTGTTGCTTCCAAGGGTCTGTGTTACCAAGAAACTAAAGTCAGGAGCTGAAATTAGCTATCAAATCCCAGTCCCGCAGTTCAGCTTCTTAAGTGCTAGACTAAATATCAATTACCTCCACCCAGAAATATTCAGAAAATGTATTCTGCTTCTAGCAATGCCTGTCTCTACCACTATGCCACAATTCAGCTAATAATTGATGACAGCGAACTTGAATGTGAGGTATCTTCCATTACATTTCACACTTGTCTTTTCAAGAATTATGAATTATAAAAGTTATCTCATCAGTGAAATATATTTATTACACAGTATATGTCTCCACCCAAAATGGAATGAAACATAAATGAAAAACTGAAATGTCTAAATTTTTTTCTTCAGTCTTTCTATTTTTTGTTGTTGATCAGCCCAGGTCAATTGAATTTGTAGAGTATCATTTTCTTTGCTTAAACAGTTAGAAGCTTATAGCCAACATCATATTTATAGGCAACAAATACATGTAACGATAGTAAGAATGCTGTATTCTAGTTGACACAGGGTAACTCCTCAATGCATGTGTTTCACCATGCTGTTTTCCTGCTTTGAAATTTCCAACGCATTCCAACGCATTTCCTCTGCCGTTTAAGATAACTCTGCTCATGGACTTACAAAACCTTGCACAACGTAGCACCTGACTCCCTTTGTGGTATTCTGCCCAGGCCAGAAGGGTCTTACTGTAGGTTCTGAGACAGCCTGCTCCCTCCCACCTCAAAACGTCAGCACAGGTGTCTTGCTCTGCTAGCTTCTGTGTGGATGTCTGCTTTCCACGCATTCCGTTTCTGCTTAAAGGTCTTTACCTCCTCCAGTCTCCTCTCAGCAGAATTTCCTCCTTTACCTTCATCACCGTTACTTTATTTTTAGACTCTCAACCTCACCTTCATCACCTAACACAGATTTGTCAAATTTTAACCTACCTAAAATTACAAATTGTGAATGAGTTAGCAAGGTAAGTGGGCCTCCCTGCCAAGATGTTAGAATGGGGCCTCATCTGATTTGTTTCCATTGCTTCCTAGCATTTAAGACAAATCTAGCATTTAGCAGATGCTCAGTAAATGTTGACTGAAAGAAAAAAGCAATATGTGTGTGATGGCTGCGTGTTCGTTATTTATTGCTGTATTGCCAATCACTCCAAAATGTGATGGTTTAAAATAACTCTCCCATCCTTATGGTGGGTTTGAAAAAAAAAATGGAGCAGGCTGAGTTTTCTGGCATAGGGTCCCATCCAAGTCTCTATCAAAAGGTGGGCAGGGGCATGGTGACCTGAAAGTGCCTCTTGGGGAAAAGCGAGGTCAAAGCTCAGCCTTAGGGTTGTTGCCATGTGGCCCTCCTAGAAAGAAAAGGCAAGACAATGTGAACCAGGCATCACAGTCCCCTATAAGCTCATTTATAAGTGAGATTCCTTGACTTTCAGTAGGTGGAAGACATTAGATGTAGCCCTATTTCAAGGCAAGGCAGTTGGAGAACATGCATAGCATGACGTAGGGGCCAGAGGATCCTCTAAAGGAGCTACCGGGCAGAGCAGGGAACTATCCATGCGTGGAAGGAGCTGATTATTGTGCTGTAAGACTGTAGGTAACGAGGAGATGTGAACACCGAGACAGAGGTGACATTGTGCTTCAGCTATCTGATAACACCAGTGACTAGGACACACCCAGGCACAGGGTAGTCTTCAGTGTTTGTTCATCAAATAAACAAAGAACAGAGTATCAGTAATGATACACTGGTATCTAAGAAAAACAAGCCCTGGCAGTTTATTTTCATGTTCGTTTTCCTACTACCATACATAGAATAGCTGCTAACATGCTGTATTTATTAATTTACCATGCACATTCTTTATTGTTTCTCTCACTCTGCTAAAGTATTCCAAGATTATGAACCGGCTTTCCCACTGTTGTTTATTCATTTGTCCAATGATATATTCCAAGTATTTTCAACAATCACATTAAGAGTTCAACATATAGGGCCCGGCATGGTGGTCTAGTGGCTAAAGTCCTCACCTTGAATGCACTGCCAGGACCCCATATGGGCACCGGTTCCAATCCCAGTGGCCCCGTTTCCCATCTCACTCCCTGCTTGTGGCCTGGGAAAGCAATCAAGGATGACACAAAGCCTTGGGATTCTACACCCGCGTGGGAGACCCAGAGGAAGTTCCTGGCTCCTGGCTTTGGATCAGAGCAGCTCTGGTCGTTGCAGTCACTTGGGGAGTGAATCATCGGATGGAAGATCTTCCTTTCTGTCTCTCCTCTTCTCTGTATATCTGACTTTGCAATTAAAAATAAAATAAATCTTTTAAAAAAGATACGGTTTACTTGTTACTCTTTTTTGTATTTTAAATAATTTCAAGTGTTGAGCATATTGCTGGGGTATTAAGTTCTATTTCATTACATGTATACATCATATAGTAGCCAATCAGGGTAAATGTATCTATCAGCTCAAATATTTAACATTTCATAGTAAGAGCACCCAAAGTTCTGTCCTCTAGGCTGGTAAAACAGATAAATACACATTTATCTACCATGCAATAGAACCTCAAAACTTCTTCTTACACCTGTGAGTCCATCACTTCCTTTGCTCGCCTCTGGAAAGCACCATTGTATTTTAACTTACAGGATGTTACCTCCTTTTTAGATTCCACATATGAATGAGATCATCAGAAATTTGTCTTCCCATGCTTGGCTTGACTCATTTCATAGAATGACCTCCAGTTCTATCCATGTTCTACAAACGATAAGATTTCAACCTTTTGATGACAGAGTGCTTTTCTGTTAAAGATATTTGCCACATTTTCAATATCCACTGATCCGTGGAAGAATGCTTTCCATTGCTCTATTTCTAGGTTATTGTGATTAGAGCTAAAATAAACATGGAGTGCAGATGTCGCCTCGACAGATGGACCTCATTTCTTTTGGATATATACCCTGCAGTGGGATTGCCAGATCATATGGTAGTTCTATCTTTGGCTTTTTGCGGAACCTCCACACTCATCCACAGTGGCTTTACTAATTGGCATTCCCACCAACAGTGTGCAGGTGTTTGATTTGTTCACATCCTTCCAAGCTTCCTACAGCCAGGTCTCTGGGAGTGAGGATGTATCTCACCGCGGTTTCAGCTTGCATTTCACTAATGACTAGCGGTGAGGAGGATTTTTTTTTTCCATGCACCTGTTGATCACTTGTATATCTTCCTTTGAGCAATTATTTTTTAATCTGCTTGTTCTCAAAACTTTAAATTTTTCTTTTTTGATGCCAATTGTTTTAAAAAGTATGTCCATTTTCTTACATATCTAAATATATTCTAGTCTATAACACGACTAAGGTAAATAGGAAAGATACTTCAGATTGGTAAGAGTATTCTTCGCCTATATTTAAATTAAGTTATTCGGAAATTTTTTGTTACTGAATTATTGGAGTTCACTAAATATTCTGGATGTTAACCCTTAGTCAGATATTATACCTTTCAGGTTTTGCCTAAGCATGCATGCTGTCTTTCAATTCTGTTGATTGTTTTTCTATGTACAACCTCTTTAGCTTGACAAAAATTCCATTTGTTTTTCTGCTTTTGTTAACTGTGTCTTTAGGGTCTTATCCAACAAAGTTTTACACATCCCCACACCCTGGAATGTTTTCTTTCTATATTTTAAAAATTTTCTTTTAATACTTTCAAAAATTTTTGTGTCACATTTAGGTTTATAATCCATTTTGAATTGATTTTTTAAAAAGATTCATTTATTTATTTGAAAGAGCTACGGAGAGGAAAACACACACATAGAAAGAGATTGTGCATCTAATAATTCACTTTCCAGATGGCTACAATGGCCATGGCTGGACCATGTTGCAACCAGGTGCTTGGACCTCCATCCTGACCTCCCACCTGAGTTATAAAGGTCCAAGAATTCAGGTCACATTCTACTGTTTCCTATATGCATGTTGAAAGCTGTATTAGACGTGGAGCAATGAGGACTCACCTCTGTATTCATGTGGTATGCCAGTGTTGTGGGGCCCGGTTTATCTCACCACTACTCAACATTTGCCCCTTAAGCTGATGAGTTAGGGCTACAGGTTCATTTTACTGCATGTGGCTTTCCACTTTTCCAAACATCAATTTTGAAAGGATTTATTTTTCCAATGCATACTTTTTCAAAGATGTAGGCATGTGGGTTTAGCTCTATTTTGTTCTATTGGCTCTAATATAGGGCAATACCATGTTGGTTTAATTATCATGGTTCCATTATTTATTTTAAAGTTTGGTAGTGCAATGCATCCTATTTGTTCTCTTTGCTCGGGATTACTTTGACTGTTCAGATTATTTTGTGATTCCATACAAATTTTACTGACTTTTTTATAGCTTTGTTGAAAAAATATCGTTGAGATTTTCATAGGGATTGTATTGAATCCAAAATTGCAAAATTGCTTTAAGAAGTAGGCGTATTTTAATAATATTGATATTTCTACTCCAATAATATTCAATGTCATGCCATTTCTTTACTTTCTCTTTAATTTCTTTAATCCGTGCTGTATAGTTTTCAGTGTAAAGCTTGTTGTCCTCTTCACAAAATTGATTCCCATGATTTTGGGGGGTAGTTCTTAAAACAGAATGCTTCTTGATTCCTTTTTCAGATGATTGACGTGTAATGATGATACTGATTTTCATACATCAACTTTGTTTACTGTACACCAGTACATTGCTTTTTTCATCAGCAAGTCCTCATAATGAGAAGAAAAATTACTTTATAGCACTGATAAACATGTATGCTTTGATCACTTCAGTTAGATTCAGTGGCTTGTTTATCTGGAGGGGGGTTGTACTCTCTGTGGAGAATGTTTCCCCTATTGAACAGTTCAAGCTGTCATCCTCTAAGCAAGGCGCACCAGTCCTGGATAGAAATCAAATATCCTCCACTTAGACCGGTTGGGCTGCTTTCCCTGAAGTTGCTACCTTGACATACGAAAGCCCTCAGGGTGTTCCAAAAAATCAAACATTGCCTCATTTTTCCAAAGGGGAAAAAAATCCATTTGTGAATAATGCCATGAAATATTTCAATGAACTCAACAAGCCTCATGAGTATAATGTGCAGATTTCATAGCAAAGGCAATTATTCTTGCCCATCTTGGATTCCTGTATTTAGTCTGAGGAGACAACAGGCATCCCATGGAGTCCAACTTATCTGATAGAACAACATAACCTTTACGTCTGACAACCATGCTAAATATTGAACACATAAAAGCAAATGTTATTCTAATTAACTGTACTCACAAAAACAGCACGTTTTCTCTCTAAATCTGTTCTGAAGAGTTCCCCCTCAAGATTCAGATTAAAGGCAAAGCAAATAATAATAGTGATTAATATAAGATATATATATCTTATATATATATATATAAAACTTTCTCTGAGAGTTATGGACAGTCACATAGAATATGTGAATAATAACTCAATACTGCATGGAATATTCCTGAATGAAAGGTCTGAATTCTGGTTCCTCCACTTTTAATCCTCCTTCCTGTTAATGACACACCATGGCAGATGGCAGGTGACTCAATATCTAGGCCGCTCTTAGCCATGTTGGAGGCTCAGGTGAAACTGATGGATCCTGATTTTGACCTAGCATGAGCCCTGGATATTGCAGGCACTTGATGAGTGAATCAGTGGATGTAAAAATCTATCTCTTTGTTTCTCTGTGTGTGTGTGTTTCTCTGTCTTTGTCTGTCTCTTGTCCCTCTTCCTCTTCTCTGTATTTTCTAAATAACATTAAAAAACTTGAAATAAAACAAACATTTTGAATGCTTATATATATATATATAGATAAAGATATATATACTGCATCATCTGCTTATCATTAGAAATAAGTCATGGTTGTTGAATAATCATACTATTATCGGGACTTTTAGTTAGATATAATAAGTATGAGCAGAAATGACCTAACACCTTGCACAGAATTCCCGATGTTCACATTTCCAGAGGATTCCTGGACCTTTCAAAGTCAGCACTTCATTAAGCTATCCATTTGTATCATTGATGCTCACAAGTGGCTTTTGGCATTCTCTGTAAGTGTTGCTTCTACTACCTGCACTGGATGAATGTGACTAACCATGCTTTCCTATGACTAGACATGCTGGATGTCAGGGAGAAGGAAAGGCACAGTTCCCTGAAGCATAGTAAGGTAACTCAAAGCATCTTTACATATGTTAAAATCTCTATATAATCTTGCTTTAAATACAAAAGCAAATTTTGTATTGTTGACTCCTTTAAGTCAACTTCAACTTCATCTTTTCCAAATACCCACAACAGCCTATTGGTGTTCTAAGTTGATACAAATACATTAGGAACCAGATGACACTATGTGGTTTCTGAGGCAACACAGCAAGAAATACATATATATATCCCACCAGTACAACTTCATACCATGTCTTGAATCGAATCTAGTTCTCTTTACATTGCTACCTCTTTAATATCTCTACAAATGACAGATACATATTTATATACATAAATGTATATTTATAAATATATATATAAACTCTGTCTCTCTATATATAAATCTGTCATTTGTAAATATGAATAATATTTATATATAAAATACATATATATATATTCTTTGGGCATTTGAAAGAGAATTGGAGATGACTTACAAATAAACATACAACCAAGAGAAAGAGAAGCTATGGCAAGAAGAAAACTATTAAATCAGAGGTAAAGCCACATGCCACAAAAGCATGTCAAGTTGTTTCTTGAACACAAAATTGTACCTTACACTTTATTCAAGCAAAAGTGAAGAAGAAAACCTGATAATTTATGAGTTCCAGCATGTCTAAAGATAAAAGCAAATTAGTTGAAGAGCCCATTTATCCCAGTTAGGAAGACACCTATATATCTTGGGGCTAGTGTTGGTGGTACATTGAGTTATGCTGTCACTTAACAATGACAGCAGCACATATGGACAGCAGTTCATGATCCAGCTGCTCTGCTTCTGATTAAGCTCCTTGTTCATGGTTTGGAGAAAACAGTAAATAAATGGACAAGTGTTTGGGCCACTGGTACTCATTGAGACGTGGATGAAATTCCTGTTCCTAACTTTAGTCTGACCCAATACTGACCATTGAGCCATCCAAGAGTGAATCAGTAGAAGTATGGTTCTGCCTTGCTAATTCACTCACTTTTTCTGCAACTCTTTCAAAATTTAAAGAACAAAAGCACCTACATCTCATGTAGAAGTGCAAGGATCTTGACTTCAAGCTCTAGTTAATGAACATTCTAGGAAATAGTAGTGGATGCTCAAGTCACTGGGTTCCTACCACCCACATGGATAACCTGGAGTGTGTTTCCATGATCCTGGATCTGGCACTGGCCCACGCCCAGCCACTGTGGTTATTTAGAGAGTGAATTTGTAGATGCAAGCTTCTTTGTCTTTCTCCAAGTCTTTGTTCCTCTGTCTCTCTATCTCTCTACTTCTCTCCCATCTTCCTCTGAAAATCTCAAACAAAAAATTTTATAGAGGGGTCGGCATGTTGGCTTAACTGGTTAGCTCTAAACTTCCAAATGTTGGCATCCAATATGGACTACTGTTCATGTCCCAGCTGTTCCACTTACCATCAAAATCCCTGTTTAGGGCCTGGGAAAACAGTGGAGGATGGCTCATAACATTGGACCGTGTACCCTCATGGGAGATCTGGAAAAAGCTCCTGGCTCCTGGCTTAAGATCAGCTCAGCTCTAGCTGTTTCAGCAAGTTGGGGAATTAACCAGTGAATTAGATAATTTTCTGTCACTCCTCTCTATATATCTGCCTTTCCAAAAAGATAATAAATAAATGTAAAAACAATGACAATATAGCAAGAAATGTTTTAAGTAGCAAATAAACTGATACTGAAAAAAATGTATTAGGAATTATTTTCTGGATCTAAAACCTATGAGAAGTGTCTCTCATGGGTGACCAGGTGGCACCAGCACGATGTCATGTCTCTATGCCAAAAAATCTCCTTATGCTTCACTATTCAGGTTCAATCTTTCCTGACTGTAGAATCTTTCTGCTCCCACTCCCATCACCTTCCGTCGGAGTCAGTCTCCCTCCACTTAACCTTGTGCACTTCTCCCTCTGTTTGCATTAATTATGTGTACTGGGACTGCCTAGCTCTGCCCTACACTATGGTCTCATTTAGGAAAAAGGCTCTTCCAAGCTCATCTTTGTGTTCCCATTAATAACACAGCTGGCTGGATGGATACATGCCTCATGGCTTTATAGCTGTAATTGAAAGGTAAAAGATTTGCAACTCTGAGTGCTTCATGTAATTCAAAGAGGAATAAAGCTCAGACTGGCTTCTGTGATCTAATTCTAATAATTTACAACCTGCTTTGGTGTTTCTTAGCCAAACAGAGTTTCAACAGAATTCATCACTCTTTATTACCAGTTGCATGCATCAAAAACAAAAGCTTATTTAAGCAATTTGTGCTCAAAGGGGAGAAAAGACAAATGGAATTAGCCAGCGATCCTTCTAGTACCGCACTTTGGGTACCAGTGTGGATGACCCTCAAGTCTCCACTTGCCTCCTGGGAGACTGGGCATGGAAATAAGCAGATCTTAGGGTCAAGGCTTCTTCCCTCTCATCTTGAGCTTTCCAAACAAGTAAAACTGGTTCTTTAAATGACCTCTTGGTACAATGGCCCTAACATTGATTAAATTACCTTCAGACTGCAATCAAAACTCAGCTCCACTCGGGCTTTGATCTACACCGTTATGTCTCAGAGCTGAAACCTCACTTTGCTGGTCTTCTGACCCAAGATTGTCACTGTTGAAGAAACTTTTCTCCCATTCATTTATTTCTGCTCAAGTCCTCAGTAAAACGTGGGGAGTAGCAGCAGATAGTGCTTCGCTGATACAGTTTTCTTCTTCCCTATTCCTCTCTGCAGCCAGCAAGTGTAACTCTCTGACCAGTGGGGTTGGTTGTGATTCAATCCTTCCTAATCTATTTTTATGTGACAATTGACATGAACATATAGGTTGAGATAAAGGCACCGCCAAAGTGTGCTAAACCACTGAGCCGATGCACTGAGACTCGGAATGATCTCTTAAAGACTGTTTGAAGAACACCAAATTAACACTTGATAGAGTAAATCACAAAAGATCTTGGTGATGCTTTTTGTTTGGTAACATTTCTTATTGTGCATGTTTTATTCCGAGATTTTATTGGCACTACCAACTCAATCACTTACTTGGAAGGGGAGGAGAGAGAGAGAGACCTACTTAATCTGAACTTATTTCTAATTGGGTTTCCTTCGTAGAGAGAAAATCTTAATCTCATTCAATATACATTATTTAAACTAGTTTTTCTACTCTGACTCTAAGCAAAGAAAGATATAGCAACAGGAAAAGATTCTCAAATTAAGAATGCAACCTGCTTTTTAGTCTAAGCTTTTTTATTCTGCTCTCCCATGTACAAATTATTATAGAGTGAACACATAGCAAGAGTTCAGGTTTGGATTTAAACAAGTGCATTTTTACATGCTCATTCATTTCAAAAGGCAAGTGATTCTGCAATAAAAGTGGCAAATAATGATTTCAAAGAAACAATCATCATTTATTTTACTAGGAGCTACAAGAAATAAACTTTTAAAATTTTTTGTTTTGATAAGAAATTTATTTTATTTTTGATGATGTCTATCTAGTTGAGAAGGATGTATGCCTACATGGACTACCAAACAGGATGGGAAGGTTCGAGGAATGGGGAAAGTGGATGAGACAATTGCTTTCACCTTTTTCCCTCCTATATCTGGGGGGAAGAGGGAAGAAAGAGGAGAAGGCAGCTCTCAGCAGCCTGACTGCATCAGTGTCTGGGGGAGGGGGACAGCCACTCAGTGTCATCCTAGGAGCCTTGATAAGGAGCATGTTCTGAGGATTCTACTTATGTGATTTTGATAGTTCTGTGATACTGTGGATTTCATTGCTTCAAGGTTGAGGGACTCCTTCCAGAGTCCACTGGCTGACATAATCCACCTTAGAGTCTCCACTCACCCAGATATTTGCTGTCAAAGAAATAAACTCTTTAAACAGCCTTAAGGGAGGAGAGAGGGTTTTTCTTAAATGATGATATCATATGGGCAACTGTATCTCTGTAATGTAGTTGCAAATAGCTTGATGAAGAAGAGTTCAAGAGGCTTGCTTGTGCCATGCAGAGCAGCCAGATGGTAACATGAGCCCTCGTATAAAAATGTTCTACACGAAAGAGCTGGTGGCCTTTTAACACATTTAATAAACTCTCACTATGTGGCAGCTTCTATACAAAATATGAAAAATGTTAAAAGGAACTAGAGGGCAGAATTTGCATTTATTTTCTCATTTCTCAAGTCTTCAAATAGAAGTGTACATACATTCCTCTCGTATTGGCTATCCAGTCATCTGCCAGGGAGATAGTTCTGGGTGGAAACAAAAACAACAGGATAAAAAAAGAGAGGGAGGGAGAGAAGCATGCAGGCAGATAGGCAGTAAGGAAGGGAAGAAAGAAGAGAAGGGGGACAGAGATATTAGGGTAGTCTAGCAAGCTTATCCTCTGCCTGCCGTATTGGCATCCACAATTGGTGCTGGTTCATGCCTTCGCTGCTCCATTTCTGATCCAGCTCCCTCCTTATGGTCTGGGAAGCAGCAGAGTATGGTTCAGATGTTTGGAACTCTGCACTCACATGAAAGATCCATAAGAAATTTCTAGTTCCTCGCTCCTGACTCTGCCTTTGAATCACCTCTGCTCTGGCTCTTAGGACCATTTGGGAAGTGAACCAGAGGAAGAAAGAGTTCTCTCTCTGTCTCTCCTTCCCTATAAAATCTGATTTTCAAATAAAAATAAATAAAGCTTAAAAATAAGAAAATAAGAAAAAAGAAAGGGAAGGTGAGGGGATTGTGGAGAGAGAGAGAGAGAGAGAGAGATCTTTCCTCTAAAAAGGACCTGAAAACAAAACATCTCTTCAATATAAATAAACTTTCATCTGCAAAAGTCCTTATTGACAAGCACAGATCTTAAATCTGTATTATTTTGGTTCCTTAAGACTCTAACAGTAGTGTATATGACCACACAAGCAGACACTTATACAAGATGCACAACAAGTTATATAATGTTTTAGACACATGGACATTTATCTGCAAGGCTTATATATAAAGTAAATTCAACCATTGACTGATATGGCAGTTTTGGATGATAGTAAACAAATATTCTATAATTTCTGGCCTTAAAACTAAAATATTTGTATGAGTTCAGATCAGCACATTTAAGCACAAGATTAGGCAGTCAAGATGATTATCTGCCTATACTACTTTCTAGGATATACTGATCACTTGATTTATTCCAGACACATTTCACAGCACTTTACAAATATTGGCTCATTAAATATTCACTTTATAGATGAAAACACTGAGACATCCATGGAGGAAATTTTCCTAAGACATGTGGTAAACTGCAGAAGAAAGACTCAACTCACTCTGGTTTCCTAACCTGTCCTGTTCGCACCTCTGGATAGTGCCTGTTTTGGGGAAATACGCCTCCTACTTTCTGTGAGTTTTCACAAATAAAATCCTAGTTTTCAGATGGTGAATTTGGAGCTTAAAAAACAATTTCTTGAGAACCAGTAAAAGGCAGAGCAAGAACAAACAGCTGGGCCATCACACTTGAAATCCCATGAACTTCTATGATCATTTATTTCTGGACTTTCTATACTGCTGTTTTACAGACATTAAATGAGCAGTCTTTAAAAGCAAACACTGTTCAGTTATTAGGTAATTGGGATGAATAGAATGATGTAAAATGGAAAAGAGGCACAAACGTTTAGGGAGACACAATGCTGATTCCAGTGTCATGCCTCACAACATTTTCCCAAGGTCGAGCCACACTGCACATCCTACCGAGCACAGACACAGTACTATTCTTTGTGGTTTTCTTTTCCACCTGGAATCTCAACTTGGCAGCTCCAAATTCACTCAGTGGCCAGAAGAAGTGTTCATGAAAAACTATCTCTTTGTGAGCTTTGTGCTTTTCTTGGGGTCACTGAAGGTGTAATGGCATAATGGCAGTTAGGTATCTTAAAAATACAAAATTGAAAGAAATGTAACGTGTTGCTCTCAACGGTGCTTTGAGGATGAGGACCATGGACACTGGCTGCTTCAGATGTCCATTATCTCGGACCTTCAGGCTCCCTTAAGGGGTGTCAATAGTCAACACTGACTCAGAGATTCTCAATATATGACTGCCAAATTATTATGTCAGCTGTAAATTGCTCTGTCTTTATGTTTATTTATTTACTGGAAAGGCAGAGAGAGGAGGGTAGGAGGCAGGGTGAGAGAAAGAGAGAGATATCTTGGCTTCAGCCAGTCAGTTCATTCCCCAAACATCCTCAACAGCTACGAGCTGGGTATATGGTCAATGACAGAAGTGGGATTTAACTCCAGGCAGACTGATACATCATCACTGTGATTTATACACCTTTGTATTAGATCCCTCAATGACCGTATCAATATATATACTATTATTACTGATATTAATTAGGAACCTACTAATTGGAGTTGCTCCAGGAACTTTTGAAGAACTGCACAGCTAGTAAAGAATAGAACCAAGTCTTTGACTCCAATGTCTGCATTTTAATAAACATGCATATTTATTAGGCTGTAAATACGTATGTGTACATCTTTCTTATATGAGTTCATCCATCTTTTTCTTATTTGTGTTTATTCAATGGCTTTCCATGACCTGCATGATAAAACTGAAGCCATGTCATGTGGCATGTAGGACACATAATGAGAGCTGGTGGAAGCAAGCTAGAGGTTACAGGCAGTTTCCTTGCAGAAGAGATTTTTTTCCCCAACATGTTCTGAAAAAATATGTGCAACCTTCCCTGCTTCCCTCACCTAAATAACCCATAGGGATGGATCATGTCCGAACATACTTCATCTCTCTAAGTTGAGTGTACAGAGAAGCCTTTGTGCTGCAGATTCTGTCCCCAAGAATGTTTTGCTAGAGTAGAAAGGAAAAGATGAATTTTCTCTGTTACAAGTAATTTCTTATTGTTTGAGGTCTTAGATGAAAAATGGACCAAGTCCCTTCCCTACGACATTGTATTGCCTACCTAGTTGCATTGCTTTGGTTTCTGTTTTTAGTATTAACACTTATTTTTATTATTATTGTAGACGATGTTTACATAACTGATCAGGGTGAGAAAAGAAGTGGGTGCATCAGTTTCCAAACTTTTTGCATTACTTTTGAATGTCTCCTTTTTGCTGATATTATTTAAATAGTGCATATTTCAGGTGCTATATGGAATGTATATATTAAGATTGAATCCAAACATCTCTAATCACTACCCATGCATTTGCTGTAAATTTATTTTTATGTTCATTTTTAAGATGGCAGCAATTTGCTTCCAGAAAATCCTCTGCAATAACTTGTGCCACCACTTACACTTTTTGTCTCTCCCCTGCAAGAGGATTGCACAGCATGCCGCTGTCACTCCCTGTTGGAAGAGTGCCCTGTCTGCTCCGGAGCTGTTGGACCTGACCGTATGGCTTGTTTTGACACAGGTTACACATCTGCTGAGAAGCTTCTTTACATTCCATTGTGTGTTTATGCTTCTCTGCCCTGTGTCCTGAGAGGAAAATGACTAGCGGGACCCTGGAGACCAGGGCCTACAATGGGGTGCACATCTCATCCCAAAGCCAGCAGGAAAACCACAGCAGAAAACTCAGTCACCACCATGCCAAGTGAGGAGAAGAAAAACGATGCATTGTTCTAAGTCATTGAGAGTTGAAGAATCATTAATGAATCACATAGCAGCAGTGGATTCATATACCCTCTAGTGACTTTCCTTCCATTACATCTAATTCAGAACAATCCCTCCAGCCCTTCTTCTATACTCTGATCCCTTTCTGAATCCCCTGCTTCTCCTTTAAGAAGTTTCCATTTCTAAGATGGTTTCAGCATTTTGAGTACCAATACATATCTTAATAATTTGGTGAATGTTTGACGTTAAAGAAACTAATGAAAGTAGAGCAGTGGAACATCTAGAGTTGCTAAGCCAATCCATAGCCAGGAATCAGGATCCAGGAGCTCTTCCAGGTCTCCCACATGGATGCAGGGTCCCAAGGCTTTGGGCCGTCCTCAACTGCTTTCTCAGGCCATAAGCAGGGAGCTGGATGGGAAGCAGGGCTGCCGAGATTAGAACCGGCACCCATATGGGATCCTGGCATGTGCAAGGCGAGGACTGTAACCACTACGCTATAGTGCTGGGCCCACAATATACATTTTTTAAATGAGTCTTTTGAAGACCCCAGTCACTACAAGTGATATATTTTACAGAAGTTCTATTCCATTTTTTGTCCTTTTCCACTTTTAGGAGAGTTTATCTGCTCCTCCACTATTTGTGAATTCTCCTATGATGGACAATTGCACTCCTTCCATTTCTCATTACTATTAATAATACACACACTTTGTTTTTGCTTTTTATCATGTAATGTATTCTTTGATATGTGCTTAAAAATAGAAAAATGGTAATATTTTTGGATCAAGGTTAGGTTATATTAAATTCCATATTTCTTACTATACTGGATTAAAAATACATTAAAAGCTAAGCAGATGCACAAAAATAGCATTTCAAATACTTCCCATAAAATGTAAGTTAAATCTCTGGTATTTGTTTAAAAATAGACATACATGCATTTGAAAAGCAATGTACTATCCTGCTAGTAAAATCATCTCATCAAATTCTTTCTTTGTGAATCAGAAGCTTCTGTGTTCCACATCATGTGGCTGGAGCCGTTACAACACACCAGAGGCCGAAGGTATGCTCCACTTTCATTAAGATCAATGGCTTCCCTAGAAATATCCACTGAGCATTCAATTCACATAAGTCATATGTACAACACTTGAAAAAAAAAATCAAAACTGCCAGAAAAAAAAAAACTGCTTTATTCATTCTGCCCAGACAAGTATAACAGCTTCCTTTGAAAGTAAGAGAATATATTTCCAGACTGAAACTTTGAGTTAGAAAGTGAAAATGTTAAAAGTGTGTGTTGGAATGAAGAACAAATTTTCAAGACCCTTTCTGGCAAACTGCAACAGACTTAGAGACGGATTTTTTATTGTGAGTGACCACTAAAAACTGCTTAATGAGACATAAGAATCTTCAGTGTTGATTGTTTATCAGCTACGTCTTCTTTCCTTATGGAAAAGGATGGAATTAGTAAATTCTACTAATTCAGTTAAACTAGAGTTTGTGTGTCACATACCAGAAATCAACTACAAAGTATGTCATCCAAATAGTGGAAAGGAACTTCCAATAGACCTGACCAAAGATGTGAAGCATTTCAATGATGAACACTATAAAACACTAAAGAAAGAAATAGAATAAAATGGAGAATAGAATAGGTGAGGAAATTTACCATCTCTTGAATCAATAGAATCATGTTACCAAAAGCAATCAATAGGCTCAACATGATCCCATTCAAAATTCCCACGACATTCTTCCCAGAGCTAAAAGAGATGAGACAATTCATATGGAAACACAAGAGAACTCAAATAGCCAAAGCCAAGGAAATAATAAAAGCATAACTGGAGGAATCACAATAACAGATTTCAAGACATTCCAAAAGGAATTGGTAATCAAACAGTATGCTACTGGTACAAAAATAAGGAACATGATCAGTGGAACAGAATAGAAACCTCATGAATCAATTTTAAAAATCCAGAGAGAAAGGATAGTCTTTCCAAAAAATTCCTGCCTATAAAATTGGCTACTCACTTGCACAAGTAGGAATCAAGACCCCTATTTTTTACAAAATACAAAAAAATCAGCTCCAAACGTATCAAGGATCCAAACTTATACCATCAAACTAATACAGGAAAACATATGGAACACCCTACAAGAAAGAGGGATTGCCAGACACTTAGAAAAAATACCAAAAGCATAGGCAGTCAAAGCCAAAATAAGCAAATGGGACTACATCCAGCTAAGAAGCTTCTGTACTGCTAGCGAAGCAGTCAATTAAGTAAGAGACAACCTCTAGTAGAGAATAACCCAAAGCCTTGGGACACTGCATTCATGTGGGTGACTCGGAAGAAGTTCCTGGCTCCTGATTCCAGATTGGTTCGGCTACAGCTGTTATGGGCACTTGGAGAATGAAGATTGACTGTGCTTTACTGTTTTGGTTTCCTTATAGTTCTACCTCCTTTCATGCAAGAAATATCAAAGTAGAGCCAGGTCCAAAGAAGACTGTTGCTGTTTCTGTCAAGTTTCTAAGGGAATGGTGTAATAGTATGCAACCAGAGATATCAAGGCAGATAGAGAAATCTTTTGATTTCATATTAATTTAATAATAGAAATTCATTCTCCAATAAATGAAAAATTGAATTGCATTATTCAGTTCAAGGAAACGTGAGACTTTTGCTTCTGGCTGTGGTGTAACACCTTGCCATGGTCCAATACTATCCATGACAGCCAAAAGAGAACTAGCAAATTTCAGTTTCAGCAAAGGTATTGCCAAAACAAGCACTCAATGAAATCCAAAATCAGGGGAAAATATACATTTTGGCATTCAGAGAGATGGTGAGTCAATCAGAACTAGAGAGATCAAGACTACAAAGGGAAGGAAAAAGTCCAAAAAGAAGTCACTTTGCTATGAGATGCTTTCTTTGCTTAAGCGCCAGCTAACTGAACGCAGGCTGAGCTACGGAGACTAACAATGACTGTCAAGAAGGCCTAAACCATAGGAGCTACCTCATAAATGCTGAGAAGAGCCAGCATGTGTGAGGGGTCATCAAAATGACTATGGAATTGTGTGTGTACAAACTGCACAAATTTGTTCCAAAATTTTGTGTTTGCATTACCCATAGAATTTTTGTGAAATATACTTACATCAACCTAGATCATATTGGCCAATCAGTCAATATAGCCATTTGATGGATTCAGGGATACAATAATCAAGTTATGTGACACACATACATACACAAGACATACTGTTTCACAGTAACTTTTGTAAGTAAGAGTATGTTCTAAAATAATAATAGAAAACTGTAGTGTAGTAAGTACATGTGTCTAAATTAATCATTTCAATGTTATCAATAATTCGTATTGTGTATAATTGTACATACTGTACTTTCTAAAAGATGTATTTATATATTTATGGGAAGAATTATAGGCAGAGAGAGAGAGGGAGCTAGAGATGGATCTTCAACCTGCTAGTTCACATTCCACATAGCATCCATGGCCAAGACTCACCAGACCAAAGCCAGGAGCCAGGAACTTCTTGTAGATCGCCTTTGTGTGTGGCAAGGAGACCAAGAACTTGTCCCATCTTCTACTTCTTTCTTTTGTGCATTAGCAGGAGGCTGGATAGGAAGTGGAGCAGCTGGAATACACATTATAAGTGGAAACTTAACCCAGTACAACATGATACCAGATCCTATATGTCTCCATGAATGAACTGCAGTAGGTTTGTTTTCACAAACATGAACCTAAATATGTGAACAATGTATTGCCCTATGACATGTTACTGGGCAATAGCACAATTTCCAGTCTGTTATAATCCTACTGGATCACCATGCCCTGTGTTTACTGTCATGGATAAAAAAAAACACACACATTTTAATAGGAGATCTGTAGAGAAAGATGACGGAACAGTAAAACACCTTGTGAAGACATGTAGACATTTTCTAGAACCAATGAAAAACATCATGCTACAAATTAGAAAACTACTTAAAACATCAAGCATAAGAAAAGAAGATTATGCCTAATAACACAGTAAGATTGACAGTAAGACTAACAAAATCAAATAAAAATAATTTCCTAATGCACCCTTAGAAAAGTGACATATTCGTTTCAATGGAACAGTAACAATAGCTGATTTCTCAACAGAAATGAAGGAAATTAAAGTACAATGGCACGATTTATTTAAAGGTTAATGGAAAATTACTGCCAGTCTGGCATTCTATAAGAAGTGAACTTGTTTTTATAAGGTCAAGAGGGAACAGATAACTTTGTTAGGTAATCAAAATCTATGATAATATGTTGTTAGCAGATACCCACTGTATCCAAGAAAACAGAAAAAATGCGAAGAGATCAACCCCTGTGATTTAAGACAGCAATAACAAAACAAACAAACAAACAAAACAACCTGATATTTGAGCCCTAAGTGGTAGCCTGGTGGCTAAATGCTCACCTTGCATGCGCCACGATTCCATATGGGTGTAGGGGTGCAGATCTGTTTCCCAGCCACCGCACTTCCTATCCAGCTTGTAGCCCAGGAAAGTAGCAGAAAACAGCCCAAAGCCTTCGAACCAGTCACCCTCTGGGAGACTTCTAGAAGCATCTCCTTTTTCCTGGCTTTGGATCAGCTCAGCTTTGGCTGTTGTGGCTACTTGGGGAGTGAACCAGCAGACAGAAGATCGTCCTCTCTGTCTCTCCTTCTCTCTGTAAATCTGCCTTTCCAATAAAAATAAACACAAATTTTTAAAAAGTATTAGAACTCACAAATAAATGAATAAATACACTTTGTACATAGATTGAAAGATCAGTATTTTAAAGACACTAAATACTGCAGATTTATTTATAGACTTACATGAAGTCCAATGTCAATAAGGGTTTCAGTTTTTGTTTAGCTTTTGGTAGTATGTCAAAAGCTAATTCTAAGCTTACATATGGGAGTGCAAATAACAAAAAGCCAACATAATCTTAAAGAAGGAAAATAAAACTAGGATCTTCATACAGCATCATACCAGTTGTTATTTTTTTGGTTAAATCAAGAATTTTAGTATAAAAAAGATCACAAGTAAGGTAATGGAACAATTTTATGTCAATTGGGCATTCAGATGTAAAAAAGACTTAAACCTTACTCATACTCCATTTAAAAAATTAATTTCAAATAGCCAGGATGCATGATTGTTTTCAAAATATTGAGACATGTATTTGCACTTTGAGAAAAGTTATTTATAGAAATATTCATCATGACTTCTATTTCAGACACCAAAGTAATTTTCACAAAATATTCCAATCACCAGATAATTAATGTCACTGTACTTACTTAGTGTTAACATATTCTATGAACATGATCACATCCATCAAAATTATTATACCAAAAAAGTTATGGGGATATTGTTTTAAACATAATTTTTTTTTTTGCTTCAAAATATGACACTGGCTTCCAAAAGCCATCTCACGTTTACAGACATTTGACAAGATAATGAATAGATAGGTACATTTTCATGGCAGGACAAGCATGAGTTTGAAGATGAAATAGTGCAAGGTGATAAAACATTCCAGTAAGACAAACATGTCACAGAGTTTCTGATGATGTCATCTGACCACCAAGACAGAATTGGAGGAGGCACCACAGCCACATGTCAAATAGGCACCCTGCTGACCAAATGGCCTTTAAAAACCCTCCTGCATGATCAATTATTTAAGGCTTATGAATTTTGCTGTCTATTACAGTAATTACCAAACACGTAGTGTATATGGAATTTGACTGCAAAAACAGGTTTGCTCTTTGGGGAAATTCCATATTAGAGACAGTCTCAAAGACTGAGCCAAAACATTGACCTTTTTGTCCTTCACTATGTGGAGCAATGGCTGACTCTGTTTTATTTATGATTACAGTACATAACATATACCCCTGAAAACAGCATACCCGTTTCCCAAAGGGAGACTAGAAAACAAAAGTACTAGGTTAGTGACAAACCAATGAAGAAGAATTAAAATCATTGAATATCTCATATTTTATTCACATAATAACCCTCTGAGGTTGGCCTTGTTATCCTATTTGATTAATATAAGAAGTAAATATTATATACAATGTCATCCTGCCAGGAAATACCAGACAGAAGAGGAAGAATTTCTGATTACCTGCATCATGCCAAAGAAATCTTCCTGTCGGTGTTAAATGCATTTCTAAACCCATCAGGAAATAAAGTAGCTCAGGATGTTCAAAATCAGATTTGTAATATTGCTGCTTAATTCAGGTGTCATGGGAATGTTTTTAATATAGACTTATTGTATTGTGCTGGACTCTAAGCAATTCACCAATTCTAAGCTTGTCTGCTAGCCAAAGTCACTAGTCTCTCTCAACACGGTTTCCCCACTCGCAAAATGAAGAATTAGAGTCAATCCTTGGTTTAGAACGGCTTGCTTTTATGTTCATGAGTTACACAGGGTTAGTTCCAAGAACTCTGTGGGATATGACTATGTACTCAATAGAATTCAGGATCTGGATTTTTCATTTTCCCGGAACAGAATAATATAGACACATCTTGGAAGTAATCTCACAGTGAGTAGCGTGCACTTCGCTACTTAATCCTGGACCTGACCATATTAGTTGCCTTAGAAAATGGAAAATTTGCAGCTATGATCTGAACAGGTGTCTGAGATGTGTCTGGTGGCAGAGTCTGCTCTCTTACATTTCCTAATGAGCAAGAAAAAGTGGTTTCTTTTAACTGGAGATCCAGTGGAGGGGCAAACTTTAGCTCTACCCAGATGGCAGCTGAAGGGAGATCTGCACATATAAACACAGTGCAAACCATCCAAAACTCATGAGGACAGATGCTTGCTGGTGTAAGCTGCTGTGATCATGGTGTTCTGTGCAGCAAAAACTGTCTAGGAAACATTAGGGAAAGATACTTTTCAAGAGGCCTGATGTCCTACTGTTGCTTCAGTGCTGTTTTCATGCTTGGTAATCCTAATCACATTTATCTAAAGACTGGACTTAACAACTCAAATTCTGAAGCACACTGAAGCCAACGACTACTTATCTGGATCAATAAGGTTTCATGACCTAGGACCAGCATGTGGCACAGTGGGTTAATTTGACCGGCATCTCACAGCAGAGCACCAATCCAAGCAATTCCCAGCTGCTCTGCTTCTGATCCAGCTCCCTACTAATGTGCCTGGGAAAGCAACAGAAGACGGCTCAAGTGTTTGGGTGTTTCATGCCCATGTGGGAAACTTGAATGGAGTTCCTGTCTCCTAGCTTCAACCTTACACAGTGGCTCTTCCAGCCATTTGGAGAATATAACCATTTGGAACAACAGGTGGAAGATCTCTTTCTGTCTCCTTCCTCTTAGTGCCACTGTGCCTTTCAAATAATTAAAAATAAATCCAGTCTATAGACATACTAAGCCCAAAGTCCTTTATTACTGATGTTTATAATTAATTACATGAGACATGAATGTCTTAATAGCATCTTTACCCCTAGGCTAAACACCCACCCCTCATTTGATTACGTTTCACAGGCACAAATACTCCAATACTCACCCTGAGCTCAAGGCTCAGTACATTTCTGGAACCACTTGAACTAAACAGAAATACCAAACAGGAAATCCAGAATCTTTTTTTTTAACTGCAGTAGAGCATTGGACTGGTCCTATTCGTTGAAGGTACAGTCAGAGCAATAGACCTAGAGACTGAAAGAAGCAATCAAATCCCTTCAGTGTCAGAGTTCTCCCTTCCTGCCCTTCTCCCCCTGCACAGCATATGAAAAGCAGACTTCTAAAGAAAGGTGAGTAGCTAAGATATCTGGTGCTTAAAATGGCCAAAGGCCCTCATGATGCTCAAGTCCATTACGACAACATCACTTCCATTCAAAGCCAATCTCCCTTTTACATTTCATTTCTTGGATCACCTATGTCGCTTAGATGAATTATTTCTCCATTCCACTGCATCTTTCATGCTCATTTTCTCTGCCATAAACAAATTCAGGATAGGTGAGGAAGCTGCAGCACAATGGGATTTACTTCTCCAATTTGATGTAGTTGTGGAGGCTGAGTGGGGATTAGAAAGGGATATGGCTGTCCTGCTGGGAACAATAATTCAGTTCTTATTGAGTTAATCCCTCTTGTTTTCCTGTTGATAGATTCTCATGCCAGATCCCACAACAGGGACTAGAAATAAACCAAGGCAGGCAGAAAATAGAAAGGCTAGCAGAAATGAACTCAGCTCATTGCAATTCTGTAATTAAGTCACAAATCCCTACTTCCAATTTTTACAGAATAAATTCAGAAAATGTTTAATGGACAACCAATGTGTGTGTAGGTGTCATGAATACAAAGATAAGCCACAGTGTCTTCCACCAAGAAGGTTTGTACTTAAAAGGACAATTGGGATAATTGGGTCTTTAATTTCTTTACTGATTCTTTCATTCCAAACCTCTTAGAGGTTAGTGAGTGTTAATAAATAGCTTTGACCACGTGGTTGAGAACAGCAATGACGTAAAACTGAATACCAAGCTAAGACTAGTGGTTGTTTATTCTACAAATCTTAGCCCCTCTCTGTACTGGGCACTCACAGCACAAGAATGCACACAGCAAACAAGATGAGCTTGCTATGTCTTCTTAGGGGAAAAAATAAATAAAAATATTATCCATTCCGGTAAATGTTAACAAAAATATTCATTAGTGTCATTAATAATGGGTACATAAATAATAATCACAAGCAATCGTGAATAATTAAAGTCAATAGTTAAATCCAAAAGTGTGTCTTTCATAACTATTTTCTTTAAAGAATCTCGTTTTTTAAAAAGGAGTGCGAACAACAATATAAGGAGCAATGAAGCATAATAGGATGAGTTGCTCGTACAATCCACCTGTTGCACCCCATGGCAAGGCTGTCACTCAGCCCCAACCTTGAATTCCATCTCAGATGACATCACCAATGACCTCCTATCTGGAACCCAAATGAAGTCATTTAGGCTTTCGGACCCTTGACCACTGGTAGCTTTAGCTTCTGCTCCACCAGGGTGTCAAAGTTCTGTGCTACTACTGACATGGAACATTATTCCTAGAGTTAATACAATTTGCCACTTGTGCTTGTAAGTAGCTGTACCATATTAAACCCACAGCAACAGTGTGTAAGAGTTGCCTAGTTGAATCTAACCATTTTTCTTCCTCTCCAAATTAGTACTTGCTTGCACCAACCTCGCCACAAATAGGTCCCGGTCTCAGAGACCACTATAATGCATCTTTTACCTCTGCTACTCATTTGACAACTAATAAATCCTGCCTTGAAATGTATTTATATGATTTTGTTTTGTCTAAATAGAAATGTAAACTTACCCCAAACATGACCCTGTCTATGCTTACATATTCAAGTACCCGTGTTACCACAAATAAAACCTCCCCAGTAGTTATGGCATAACATTGCAAAGGAAGAAATCCATTTTCTTTCTGAATCTTAGGAACCTTTATAAGATTCAGAATATCTTCTGGCATTACCAGGGCTGACAAAGCATGACTGTCATCACACTTCAAAGGAATCAGGATTCCTAACACTTCAAATGAAACAACTTCCTTTCCTTTTGGCTAGCACAATTTAGTTGCTTACATTTGCCAGTCACACCACTTCTTCTCCATGCTTCTATAAATGGAGTGATCAACACTAGAATGACAGCATCAGTTGTTAAATTATCTATCAGATACATAATAAGCAGTCTCCAGTTCATTCCTTGTGGGTGTCCCATTGTGTGTGCTTCTGGATTAATAATGGGAGCTTCTTTCCTAAGTCTATGCCCTGAAAAACAGATTTCAAGCTTGAGGCTTGGCCTGCCTCACTGGTAACATGTGGTCCAACGAATGCACCAAGATTACGAACCACTAACAGTAGCTCCACATGCTGTGAAAAGTGCTTAATAACAGAGCAGAACATTTTTCTCTAGGGTGGAGAAGGTTGACAGCATCTTAAGAATTGCAACGTCTACAGTCATTTTTCCCAGTTGAGCAACTTCACATCATCATGGCTAAATGTTATCAAGAGAAAAATATTATCCTCATGAAGCCAAGGCACTCACCAAGATAAAGAGCAATGTAACATTTCAAACCCATCTCAAAGGAATACATGAGGACTCAGCTTACAGTCCACAGAACATCCTTCTGTACAGCACTTGGTGGTAGAGTCACCTGCTGAGGAAAGCAGGGGGAAGGCCTTGATACTCATCTTTCCAAAAATGAAACGTTTGATGGAACACATAAGGCTCAGTGTACCATCGAGAATTTTATCACCATTCGAAACTTGTTAGAACCAAGATCAGTAATTTTTTTTAATGATACCAATATGCTTCATTTTTACATACCAAGGGATCATTCTAAGTTCTGATTAGATACTCTGAAAAGTAATAAGCCAAAAGAATGTGGGAAATTAGTGAAGATGATTGTCAAAACTGCCAAAATGTGTGAAAAGAAACAGTTTTAACTTGGAAATCTGAATATGCAGTCTCTTCTGTTTTATAGGAATATGAAATTCCCAGCAGTGAACTGCAAAAAGGAGTCCAGATTTTCCATTTGCATATGTAGTTTGTTGCGTTCTGCTTTAATATTAAGTATCTGCAAATTCAGTGTTTTATTAATTGTCGTCATTGTGCCATTTAAATGATGAAGAGGAAGCAAGCATTAGGGTATATCCTTGAAATCCTGAAATATGGAAATCTGGTCTGCCTTCCATACATTCTTGAAACGCCACCCAGGTGACACAGGAAACCAGCTTTTGAGAACTCCAGTGAAGTGTCCCAGCATCTGACAATCACTTATTTCTGCCTGGAGCACATCTATGTATCTAACTGCATGTTTCCCTTTCAGCTAATGAGAAAATGAGAAACTTCTCTACTTAAAGTTATGAAAACTCCAAAAGGAGATGGGGATACAATTTAACCATTTATCCTAGGGCCATCCAACATAAGAAGCAGACAAAAATTACTAGCCGGGGCATAAACCTGAGAAGAATGAAAGACAGTTGGGTGAATGAAGAAACACATCACCTTACTTCTCCCTTTCATGAAGACTGCTTGCTTAAACATCATATGTAAATGGCAGAGAGTCCAGCACCTTATTATCAAGATATAGTTAACAGTCTCATCGGGTGTCCATCTTTGATTTGGAGGTAGAGACATATATTGTATTGTATCTTCACATCTGGAGATGATAGTCTCCGTTACACAGCCACTAAACATCCCCTCAAATGAAAAGCCAAAAAACAATATCAACAACAGAAAGAAAAATTAAAAATCTGCAACAACATAAAATTGAATAACATGTTGCCCAATGACCAATGTGTTGTGGAAGCAATGAAATAAAATGAAAAATCTTCTTGAAGAAAGCGATGCTACTGTTTGGCTATGAGTCAATGATGAAATTAACAAGAAAAATTACTTTCTTGAAGAAACAAAAATAAAAAAAGAATATTAAAACCCATGAGACATAGCAAAAGCAGTATTGAAAGGGCTATTGATTTGGTATGTTTGCATGAAGATTGCCTTATATCAGAAAGAACCTATGGTATTTGTCATTTGGGGATTGACTTATTTTACTGAGTATAACGGTCTCTAGTTGGGAACATTTGCTTGCAAATGGTAAAACTTCATTCTTTTAAAGGCTGAATAGTATTTGATATAATTAAACAGCAGAAAGATGGACTTAGGACTATTTATGAAAGACAATACTATTGTAACAATATAGGGGAAATCAGTACGGGGTGCAGAGACTTGAGGAGAATGGAAAGGAAATCCCAGAGCCTATGTTACTATATCATAAAATAATATTATGAGACCATTGGTTGCTCAGCACCTGTTGATTAACTGGTGAAACTGCTAAACTGCTAAACCATTCGTTTTCCAAATATTGTCCAGTTGAAGATCTCAACCCATTCTGGATAAAGTGACCTTACACTGACCCCCAGATCCTAAACCCAGACCCCAGTGGCTAAATATTTGACTTGTGTACTTACTACTGTCTGTTATCCTGAAATGAGCAGTTATAATGAATGTTACCAGTTGTCACCTTTCACATCAATAATGTTATATAATGCTATAAAGAGTAGCAATATTTAGTAAATGTGGAATGAGAAATGGGCTCTTTAAATGTTCTCAGAGTGTTTACAGAAATTAAGAACAAGACGGCGCACGTAAATATTTTCCAAGCATCCATTGTGATTGCTTCTCACACGGGAAACAATGAAAACAGCTCCACTGTTCTGAATTCCAAGTTAGGAGTTCACTAAAGAAGTTGCTGGCCATGTTGCCCTAGCTGATGAAAGTTACTCACTGAGTTCATTAGACATTCTGATAATTTTGTGAACAATGCAAATCATGGCTTCTTAAAACCTAAACTGTTCCATATGAGGTAACACACCTTACAATCACCAAGATTGGTGAGCTAATTCCTGTTCAGAAGAACGAAAATTACTGCCTTGGATCACTGGAAGATAGTAATTATGTTTGTGAAAATTACATATTTTATCCTAAGACTTTTAAACAATTTTCATTAATTTGGTTTGAAAGCCAGAGAGAGATGGAGAAAAAGACAGGGATATACAGGTATAGAGATCTTCTATCTGCTTACTCACTCCTCAAATGCCCACATGCAGCCACAACAGAACTAGACGAAAACCAGGATTCATGAGCTAAATACAGGTCTCCCACGTGGGCGGCACGGATCCAAGGGTCCGAGCCATTATCACTGCCCTCCATGGTTATCATTATCAGGATACTCTAAGCAGAACGGAAACCATGAATTGAACATAGAAATTCTGCTATAGGATCTGAATGCTCCAAGTAGCAACTAACACAAACACATTCCCTATCTTAATTTACTGCAAAGCAGTAGAATTTTCTGACCTTTTTAAATCAGGAAAGGATTTTATTTTTAGAGTATACTGTTGATTACACTGAACCCAAAACTCACGCAATGAAAACAAACAAAAATGTCATGTCACTTCCATCCACAAACTCTCAATTGCTTTTCTAAAGCAGTACTCAGGTCCTTGGTGTTTCATTCAGACCCTCTCTGCTTACCTAACCGTATTGTCATCACTCAGCTTTTGTATAATTATGTACTTATTAATTTGTTTTTACTCAAAAGGCAGATCAGATTTGCAGAGAGAAGGAGAGAAAGATCTTCTATCCACTGGCTCACCTCCCAAGTGGTCTCTGAGCTACTCTGAAGCCACAAGCTTCTTCCAGGTCTCCCAGGTGCCCCAAGGCTTTGGACCATTCCCCCACTGCTTTCCCAGGCCACAAGCAAGGAGCTGGTTGGGAAGTGGAGCAGCCGGGACACAAAGCAGCACCTGTATGAGATCCTGGCACATACAAGGCAAGGATCTAAGCACTAAGCCATTGCTTCAGGCTCCATTATTTTAACCAAAGCAACAAAATGTGAAGAGATACAAATCTTTATCTTCTATAAACATTTATCTTCCATAAACAATGTATCATATATACGTTATATTAAAAATTCCTGGAATTAAACTGTGTTCCAATTTCTACATCCACAGGAACTAGCACACTACTTATATCATTAAAAAGTAACCTGGGAATAGATCTAGAATCCTCTGTCTCCCTTCTGTGATATTTTATACAGCACTCCATTTCTTTTACCACTTCTCCTATGAAAGATTAACTAGATTCTGGCCCCCTGAAGGCTTCTACAATCTCTACTCTCTCAGCATTTTATTTGCACTGCTGGTCGAATGCACCCTTTCATCTGCTTTAAAATTAATAGTACATACATCTTGACTCCCTCATTAAACTATAAATGCTGGGAGTTCAGACATTGCTTTTATATCTCTTTACATTCCCTACCTGGTAGAATTTCTGCTCATCATGGATGTCAGGTGAAGCTTTTCATTTGCTCAAGAGTGTTTCATTTGGAGTGCAGTCTTCCCCCAGGTGTGAAAAACAGATTCGTCAGCCCATGTCTGGCCTTTTTAGATTAAAGTCCTGTCTTCCCCTGGTTTTGCATATTATACCTGAACACAGCAGTAGTAGCCTGAGTAATTATGTTCTTTTCGCTCTGTTTTTAGAGTTCAAAGTTTGGAACATAGCATACTGGTTATATCCATTTTTATGGAAATTTATGCAGAGATATGGAAATAGCCATCCCTTCTCATACCAAATGACTCTGGTTCTGTATCTACTCATAAATTAAACTATTCAATATCTCTGAACACTTTCATGACAGCCAGGGTAGAGACTGGCCTCTTGAAGGGAATACATAATTTTCATAGAATTGTATCTATGAACTATATTGAATCTTTTAAAAACTAAAAAAACCACAAATATTTACAGAAATAAATATGATTTTACAGGACAAGCATAAAAATGATATGATAGGCAAAGATTTACAGCAGAAGTACCAATTTCACTTCTCCAGTCTGCTGTGGAAACGGAAACACCTGACACCAGGGATCATCCTGTTTTCTGTTCTTTTTTTTTTTTTTGAGGGGGGGAGAATTTATTTATTTGTTTTTTTATTTTTCATGATACATACCTGTTTGCCTATACAACTATTGTCCCTGTTGTTTCAATGTCTAGTCTCAAATCATTAAGCCAACTCTAGAATTTCTCCAATAGCTTTGTAAGCAGGAACATTCAGCATCTGTTCCTCTTTCTTAATAGGATTCCAGGCCATGAAAACAAAAAATTATGTTTTGACTGCAAAAAGAGGTTGCTCATTGATGTCCCGCTAAATTTCTATCACTGCAATGGCTAACAAGTCAGTTACAGAAAGAGAATGAGCTCTTATAGATCCGATTTGAACCAAAATGTGCAAGTCTTTCAGAGACTGGAACCTAAGAATCTGAGATTCAGGGAACTCATCTACAAACCTGCTAATTGCATTTCTACCTAACAAAGATGTCACCAATCAATTATGGCATTAGATTTCTGCTTCGATGTCCCCCAAGCAATCATTACCAGTAACAGTTCTCATTTACACTTTGATACAATATCAAAGAGCCCATTGCACAAACCGTGTGCAGCTAGCCAGCCCTTGGTTTTCTCTGCACATTCAGTTTCACTAGGGAAATTTAGATTTTCCTTGGTTACTGGGAAATCTAGAGCCTTCAACTGCACCAGCCTAGAAGAGAAGACAGATTCTAAAACAGCTCATTAAAAAGAAATTCTCTTCTGCATCAGAAAAACTAAAGTAAAATCTCAATTACACCTGTGGTAGGAAAGGATTTGGAGTATTTCACATACAGACGATCAGAGTTGAGCACATAGTAGAGAAAAGATATCCAAGCCAGATGAGATGCCACAAGCACCAATTGTGCAAAGCTAAGATACATATGAGCGGGTGTTGGCATGTACATAAACAAGTATGATGTAAAGGTAAGAAGCATTTATGATTCTTTAAAATGTGACATTTCCAGAGGACAATAAGACAAATTGCTATGGTTGGAATGGTAAAAATAATCTAGGAGCATTTTAAGAAGATCTACTAGGGAATATACCCATAATCCTCATGTTTCCCCTGAAAAGAGTGAAACTTCACTGAAGAATTTTAAAGATAAATGATAGAAACAGACAAATAGAAGTTACATATTTAAGACGCATATCAGAACTGGAGTTGCAGGTTGAAATATTGAAACTGAGGACTGGACAGTATCAGATTCACTTAATCATGGTAATAAGCAGCTGGGAGCCCAGCCTAGATAAGGACACATCCAACATTATGTAAACTGAAGATGGTACCACAAGCTTGTCTTCCTCTGCCCTAAAACGACTCTCACTAGAATCAGTAGTTTGGAGGTGAGTGCTTGGGGCAGTGGTTAGGATGCCCATATTACAGATCAGAGTACAACTCAACTTCTCTGGCTTCCTTCTGATGCACACCTGGAGCATAGCAGGGGCTTTCTCAGGTAGTTGAGCTCTTGCTACCCACACTGAACTTTTTGCTTTCTTGCTCCTGGCTCTGTTATGGCCCCAGCCTGGTAATTATTTGCATTTCGGGAATGAATTGTTGGATGAAATAATTCCTTCATTCTCCTTCTCTCCTTCTAGTCTCTCTTTTAAATAAACACAGATAGAGAATATTGTTAAAATAAGTACATAAAGAATAGAGAACATTGTTAAAATAAGTACATTATGTCTCTAAAAACTACAAGTTGCCTTTGCAAAATTGTCTATGCAAAGAAGAAATTCTATGCCATACTGCAAATTTTTTCCTTGCTTCTTATGTTAACTACCCAAATAAGTTGAAATGAAATAATAACAAGGAAGTATCCTTTACATGAGGGGATGTAGAAGTGGACTGATAATATAAAGGGGAATTACTTCATAAGTGTCGCCCTTTGCCACGACAGTTGCACTGTTGGAAGTCATGGCTATATGTGGGGCTTATAAATGAAATATTTTATGCCATAGATTTGGCAGTAAACATTAATGAACATCTATCATTATTCCATCGCATAGTGCTAGGCACTATGATACCATAACATATGAACTGTTCTCTTGTCAGAATCTGGCTTTAATTGGAATATGTGCACACATAAAATTAATATTGAAATGAAAACCAAACCATGCCCTATAGGTACTATCCGATGGCTCCTAGAAGTTATTAAAAAGACATTACTCCTGGAGAAATTTTTTAAGAGTAAAGCAAAGTTATAAAGTATAATAAAATTAAAGTAGAAGGAAGGATCCTGGTGACTCATGAGTTTAAATCAATCTCCAAACTCCTTTTGTAACCATTGACAACCAAGAAGGAAAGACAGAGAAAGAAGGCAACAAATGCACCTTAAGCACCTGCTATATAACTGCCTGGCATTCTCTCTATACATTCACTGGAAATCCATAATATTGTTTTTCTTTATTTTATCTTTGATTATTCATGATATACTTCTATACATACTTGATATATGCTATCAGCATATTTTATTGATGTAGAACATCAATAATAATCATCGCCTCTATGGTATGTGCAAATTGCACATAGAAGTTATATGTCCTGCTCAAAGTAATACAACAGGAAAGCAAGGAAACGAGACGATAGGCCACTAAAAGCAGATCTGTCAAATTCCAGGGTCGACATACGAAAACAATATCCCCAGCTGCACTCAATTATGTCATCATTTTCTACAGCATTTAAGTTGAGACACTACATTCAATGACGAGAGTTGCTAAAGCCACATGTGATTTTAAAAATCCATTCACTTCGAATAATTCTAAAATCCTAGAAGTATGAAACAAATAACAAGCGTTAAATATGCGTCTACTTTCTGATATTGCACTCAGACAACAAATGGAAAGCAGAGACCAGCAGGAACTTCTCTCACTGGAGTTCTTTAATTTTATTTTAAAGCCTGAGGCTGTTACATTCTGTCTTTAAATTCCCCTGTCCATCTTGTCAACGGTGCCACAGACACTTGCACATTAAATTACGGCAATGTTTCTTTCAATGTGCACTTAGCATTTCCAAATTTTATCATCTTGAAAAAGACACCAATATATCATGACTAAGTTTCAAGCAGATGGTGCCAAACTCTGCTTACCTTGATAGTCCTTTTTTATGATACTCAAGTAAAATATATTCAGCAAATGCAGTCATCAGAAAATAATTGGATGAGGAAAACAAGAAAATGAGCCGACACAGCAAAAGTGAAAAACCGAAGTAATTGACATTGAAACGAGCTGGTATGAAAGTTTAAAAAGGCCAATTCCATTCATATTGCACCCCTATCCCCAATATGCACTGAATATCCAGTGTTTGTCTACTAGTTAAAGAAGACTGAAAGGCATTTTTCACTGTAGGTGATTGGTAACATATAGGGTAAATATCAAATGCATTGCTGTGTGAGGTAATGGTGGGGAAATATACATACAGCTAAATGTAAACACTTTGCAATCTTTACCTGAAAGCGGCAAACAATATTATTAAACGGGTGGTAAGATGACACTTCAAAAAGCTGAGGGAAAATGGAATTAAAATATGTATTTGGATGGGAAGTTTTTGAAGTCCTTCAGTTTTTTCATAGTACATATTTCCCATGAGCTTTCTGATGTATTCTCATACCTACTTGATGTAGAGTATCTACTATTTTCCTAGTCTTCTTCTAACTTAAAAGTTAAAAGACAGGCAGGTGGTGGCAAGACCACGGTGTAGCAGCCTAAACCCATAGCACTAGTATCCCATAGAATCACAGGTTCAAGTCCTGATTGTTCCAGTTCTGTGCATCTGGGAAAGCGCTGGAGGACGGCCCAAGTCCTTGTGCTCCTGCATGCAGAAGAAGCTCCTGGCTCTTGGCTCCAGACCTGCCCTTATATGTGCAAGCTCCAAAGTTAAATGACAAACCAGGTGTTAATTGATTGAAATCTTACAATTCCAGGATAAAATTTTTGACTTCATGTTTCTTCCGAGTGAGAAATAAACATTTGACTCATTTTCAAAGTAAGGTGCTTAGCTGTAAGTAAGCTGGCGTAACAGCTTGCAGATGTGTGGAAAGTTACAAGTAGCTAGGCAGTATAACAGCTAAATTACAGGCACATGGAAAGTTCATAGGCAAGCAAACTGTTAGGAGTAGCAAAAACAGCTGAGGCAAATGCTGGGATGACTAGAACCCTATAGTCGCTCAGCCAGGGAGGAACCAGGGAAGGGACCCGCATGCTGGGAAATCCATACCTTGCTGTGAACTACCTGATGTGCTGGTGAACACTTCAAGTCTCAAGTAGTTGGAACCCTGCACTCAAATGGAAGACCTAGATTGGTTTTCTGGCTCTGAGCTGCCACCTGGCCGAGCCCTAACCATTGCAGCCTTTTTTTTTTTTTTAATGATTTATTTATCTTTATTGGAAAGCGGGATTTTACAAAAATAAGGAAAGGCAGAGAGAACAATTTCCGTCTGCTGATTCACTCCTCAAGCAGTCTCTGAGCTGATCTGGATCTCCGGAGCTTCTTCTGGATCTACTACATGGAGGCAGGATTCCAAGGTTTTAAGTCATCCTCTTTCGCTTTCCCAGATCACAAGCAGGGAGCTGGGTGGGAAGTGGAGCAGTCGGGACATGAATTGACGCCCATATGGGATCCCAGTGTGTGCAAGGTGAGGATTTGCCACTAGGCTACTACACCGGGCCCTACAGCAGACATTTAATGAGTAAACCAGAAGATGGGAGTAGGAGAGCTTTCTTTTTCCCACCCTCCCTTCATCTCTCTCCTTCTGCCTCTCCCAAATTAAACATATATATAGATAGATACATAGATATGTAGATATACACATATCTACATATATATGTTCTCCTGATTGCCAATAAAAATGATACAAAGATTATTTTATTCAACATCTAGAAAGCCATCCAACACATTCTGCGTGGTCATGGAAGCAGGTGTTATACATGCAGGTTTGGAATCAATGTAAGGAAGGACAGTCACCATTATCTTGAAATCTCCACTTGTAGCCATGTCTACAGCTCCATTAATTTTTCATCTGATTAATTTATTATCATTGTCTTAAAATTAATATACAGTAAAATTCACAGGTCCTAAATGTATAATTCTCTTGTTCAAGAAAGTTATTTTGTGTCCTTTTTCAAGTAATCTTCACTCAAACACTTTTCTATTATTATTCACCCAATACTTACTTTGTCTCTTCTAAAACTATATACAAATGTTCAATTTTATGGATACTTCCTTGGCTTTTTTTTTTCTCATCCTACTGCTTTTGAGATTTATCCATACTATTTTGTGCAGAAATATATCATTTGGCCAGTCATATAATTGTGTACCATTACATGTATGGATATTCCATTTTCTTCATCCAGTCCCCTAATGATGGACATTTTGGACTCCCTCTGTTTTTGTGCAGCCAAATTTGGCCACTACAATTTTGACTTATACAATGGATCCACAAATTAAGAAATCTGCCAGCAAATGTACATGATGATTTGTGTGTGTTAGTGTTAAAATGGAATTTACCTTGTGAATCAATGCAAGAATGTCAAATACTTCGCTTTTGAAGTATAATATAAATTGGTCTGGTTCCCAGACTTCATGGTTGTGGAGTAGACAGTAATGGGGAAAATGGTAATGCTTCCCACAGAACCAGAAGGCCTGCTGTCTGGGTAGATGGTAGGCGGCACCCTCACAATAGAGAAGTATAAATTCAGATTGAGCTATCATTGCTGGGTGCAGGAATTTGGCTGCTAGGTAATTTCTGTCATACTCACCAGCCAGATTCTGGCGTTATGTGGGCAAACAGTTCAGTCATTCTGAGCATTCAAAATCCTTGCTTCAACTGGCTCACTCCCTTTCCCTAAGGCTTGTAGGCTCATCATAATTTGTCTATGAAAGCATGGGACTGGGGCCTCTGAGTCTTGTGTGTGCAGCTAATTTGACTTTCAGGGATACATCAAATAAAATCACGGGCATGCAATTATCTAATACCTGCTAGGTGCCAAGCACTGTCCAAACTAACTGTATTTTCTAAATCTTGTTGCAGAAAGAGAGATGCTGTAAGTTGTAAGTCTGAGTTTGAAGTCTGTTCTTTCATTTAGCCATTTCACAGACCTAGGGCAATTCACGCCAACCTGAAATCTCATTTATTTACTAATCTAGAGGAGATTCTAATTCTCAGGTCAAAACCAGGCTGTGAAAACAAATAGATTTTTTTTTTAATCACTCAACAGCTCAGGGACTGCATTCCCCAAATGGCAAAAGAAAAAAGTAACTTTAGTTAATTTAATGCATCTCAATTAGAGAAGTTTTCTGTCAATCTAAGATCCTTTGCATTACTCCCCAGAGCTGTGGCAGAGTATCTAGGTTTATATACTGTTCTCTGGGAGCAATGAACTCTTGGTCTATTGCTATTTACCATCTGCTAACTATATATATTCTTTGACTTTTGATTCCTTAACTTTCTAGTAAACCTCGTTGTTGTAGATAAACCTCTCCTCAGGTCTTTTGGATGCTGTTCTTAATTCTGGGAGGCATTCTAGACTTCATTGTACTGCATCTTACAACATCTGATGAGGGTACTTCAGGTCTAGGATGCTAGGCAGTCCACCTGCCATCTGTTTTCTTGTACTCTATTTGATTGTGTGGAGCAGCTTCTGAGACCTTGCGATTTTTCTCAGTCTATCAAAAAATGCGGAAATTTCATGAAAAAACATTTTTTAAATGTCTCTTCTGTATAGAAGAAGATGCCAAGATGATGGAGAAAACTGCACACGGACCACAGTAGAAGGCCAAGAAAAAATTAAAACACGAAACGCTTTTCAAAATTTATGAAGTGGTCTTGGAATTTTTATCATTTATAAACTCCCAAAGGTTTAATACAGATTTCACAATACCTAATTTCAGTAGATTTATTAATAGAACTTTGTGTTCAAGTCTAAAGAACAGACATATAGGAGAGAATACTGCCACGTCAGTATAGCAATGAGTTCTGATACAGCACAAATGCATAATAAAATATATCAGGGTAGTCACATGAAATGTGGCTGATATTGTATTCCACATACTTTCGACTTCCTAGTAGATTCTTCATGTTTAATTCATAGTAACAATAGACACAGAGATATTAGATCTTACAACAGATGTATAGGAAGTCAATGAGGACTTCTACTATTTATAGAGTTTTATAAAATTTTCCCATGGAACAAGGCAGTTCACAGGTGAAGGATTCAAAATATTCATCTGGGTATAAAAAGTTATATGATTATTTAAAAGCTAATGGACTGATTTTTTGAATACTTTGAAGTAGCTCCTAATGTAGCCTAGAAGAGGGGTTGAGAAGGGTAAGAAGAGGTTTAATGAAAGAATATAAGCCATCAGTCCACGTCCTTCAGAAGTTTGTCATCTACTTCTAGGAATTTCATTTGCGGAAGAGAGATGTGCCAGTAAAATAAGTGGGGGACTCCAAATTTCCCTTTTAGTAGTCTGGATTAAGATTATAAATGTGACAGTCTCATCCTAAAATGTTTCGTTCTTAGCCTTGCTTTGCTTTCACTAAAATGTGCCAAGAAGAGAACAACGTGGAAAAAAACTAAACTTAAAATAACACTGGTTTTTGAGTATTATTTGATGGTTCTTCTAAACCTTTTATATTTTTTACAATATCTAAACTTTTTATATTATATAAAACTTCTATTTTTATAATATTTTGTTTATGAAAAAAGTAATCTCCACTGTTAATGAGTTACTTAAACCACCTCTCTCATTTTCATAATTAAGTATATTTATTATATACTAAGTATGTATAATTAAGTATGGATAAACTATGATTGCATATAAACTAGTCTAAGAAGAAACTGAAGCAGACACAGATATGTCTGGATATTGCAGAGCACTTAGAAATGACTATTAACATCAAGAGGATCTTAAGTCCTTCCCAAACTCAGAGCAGGAGTCATTTCTCATTACTAGGTGTTCAAACAGTGAGTGCAGCTTTCCTGAGGAGTGGGATGACTTTGTGGCTTTTTGCACTGTGATTCCCCATTCCCTCCGGACACAGGGATCCCTTCAGCTTCTTCCTGAGTGTCTCGATGAGTAAATTAAAGAGCAAATCGAGTGCTTGTCTTCTCTGATTTCCTCCGAAATTAGTGCCATGACAGGCCATCTAAATGTGCAAATAGCGTTATAAAAAAAATGATTTGTTTTTTTCCAAAGACTTTTCTCCTCTTCATCCCTTGTGATAGCATTAACCACGCCTCTGTCCACAGCTCTGAAAGTGCAAGTGATGTATTATTGCCCCAATTGTGGTATCTGAAATAAAATCACCTGGGACAAGTCAAAATGTCCTTCACTCCAATGTCAATTATGAACGTCTTAGAACATGTTAAAGCAGCAACTATTTTTGTTTTCCTCCTGAGTAAGAAGCTATTTGAAAGGCT
This sequence comes from Ochotona curzoniae, assembly GCF_017591425.1. Taxonomy (NCBI): domain Eukaryota; kingdom Metazoa; phylum Chordata; class Mammalia; order Lagomorpha; family Ochotonidae; genus Ochotona; species Ochotona curzoniae. The sequence continues at coordinate 11,668,451 of NW_024465035.1, read as the reverse complement.
ATTTTCTCTTTGTTCTTTGGCAACATTTTTTTTTTCCTTTCTCTTTTCCCCAATGCCATCTGTCCATTGCAGTCAACATAGTCATTGCAAGGCTGATTACTATATTGTCAACCAGAGTCTCCTTGGGTAAAGACTCAAAACCCTGTGAAAGTATTCATGGGAAGAAGGAAGTGAGGAAACCCAGTGGCAAATCATGGAAGGAAACAAAGCAAAATCTTGGGAAATCCCAAGTGCATGCGTTATCTCCATTCCTTATCCCCAAGTAATCTGTACTCCTTTTTTTTTTTTTTTGCAAAATATAGAGGTAGAAAGATGATAGATAGATAGATAGATAGATAGATAGATAGATAGATAGATAGATAGATAGATTTATGTACGTGTCACCCAATATTTGAGTCCTATGAGTCACAGAGGGATAAGGATTAAACACCAGTAAGAAGCAAACACACACTTTGTATTAGAACTTTGAAGAACAATATTTTATAGAAACCTTTGGAGGACATTGCGGCTTGACTGTGCTACACCAACACAGTGGTGTTATAGAAAAGAAGACGAAACCACAATTTTACAGTTAGCAAGGTGAGCTGCACCTTGTTTCCTAATGTTGTCTATGAGATGACATCAGAGATCGCATCACTATTTGGTTTTGTTTGTTTTTCTAAAGAGAAGTGGAACAACCACGATGTAAACTGGTGCCCATACAGGATTGTAGTGTAAGCATGGTGAGGTTTAGCCACTAAGCTGTTGCACCGAGCCCAAGAGTCACCATTTGGAAAATAAAATGAGTAAAGCACAAATAGTTGTCAAACTAGAGAAGACAATGTAGATGTTAAAAATGAGAGCAGAGGGAAGTGCAGAGAAAAAGTAAAATAACATACTAACATGGGATGTTTACCCAACTCTGTATATTAATCTGAAAATATGTAAAAGTTGAATTATTTTTATGAAAATATAATTCATTCATATTTACCCTTGATGATGTAATAAAAAATTCTTTTCACTTTGGACTCCTCTTGAAAATCATCTCAGGGTTTACGTCTTTCACCAGGTCCCAAGGTCACCAAGGGGGAGGCAGCCGGTGTCCTTTGGCTGCAAGAACCACAGGAGAAAAGCTGGTAAGGAATGTCTGTTTACTCAGAACAAATTCCACGGTTATAAAGGTTCAGGAAGGGAAGGGCAGGAGGGCGTCTTCTGGCAGACTCCTCCCCTCCTCACCCACCAGACACTGTAATTGGCTATATGGCACATCTAGCTCCCTTGACCTCCTAGCCATGTTGGAGTCACACTCCACCTGTAGGTCTAGAAGCTGTGCCTCAGGCCATGGGGAGGGAGGCTCTGAGCCATGCTCTGCCCACCACGTAGCAGGCAATTGCCCACAGAATCATACAGAAGTTTTTTGTTGTAGTTGTTTTAATGACCGTTACCCCACTCTAGAATCATTCAGGACTATTGCATGAATTCCATTAGAAATGCATATGTAAAAGGTGCTTCCATCAAGGGTTTGAGAAACCCCATCTTTGTGAGCCTATGACTATATTCCCTGAACCTCTAACATTATCTTGAAAATTTTCCAATCTAACAAGCTTAATATCTATCATTGCCGACCTAGTAAATGCGCCTTGTTTCTTTGTCTTTTTTTTTTCAGATGCTTTAACTATTTCAGAAATTTCCTGGAGTAAATCTAGATAACTTAGATAACTTATTTGAGATGAGTATTTTGAAAAGAAACTTTTTACTGTCCAACATTCTGAGTTCTTAATTTTACCCTGCTACTTAAAAGCCTGAAGGTGACATTATTTAGGTACTATATTTAGATCAACTTGATGAGACTTTTGGGTCTTATGATTTCTTTTAGGAAATGAATTTTAATATGTTACATATTTTAATATCCCTCACTCATTCTATCTCTATTCTAACCTACTTCTGACTCTTCCAGGCGTGCCAAATATAATTTTCCTGGCCATACAGGCTTTGAGTATTGGACACTTAATAATTCATGCTAGTGGTAAAAGTGCAGCAACTTATGTTAATAAAACATGAAATCTCTGATCAATCATGGCACATTGCTAATGATATAGCAGGTCATCAGTTTACTTTCACCAACTTGATGAGAACAAGCTGAGAATAAAAAATATACATTGCTTTTTTACTCTTGGTGGTAACTTTACAAAAAAAATAAATAAGCCCTCCATAAGGCAAGAATAAGTAATCAAGAGAGAAAAGTATCTTTTATTATTTTTTAAAGCATTGAAAAATATTAAATCCATTCTAAAGTATTTGCTAGAATTTGTGCATGATTTCCTGTGGTAGTGTGCTGAGGTGCCAAGACAAATTAATGAAGATCTAAGTCAAGAAGCAGAATGATTTATAAATCAAGTTTAAGGGGCAGTGTAGGCTATCAAACATGATAGAATATCAATAAGTAGAGGAACTCAGAAAAACTGATTTTGCCTGGAGGTGCTAGCAAAACCAATTCAAATAAATATACAGCTGACTAGGATCTAAGTTGAGCAACATAAAAGATTCATGGTAACATGTCAGGTTAAAAAAGAGAGACAATAAAGACATGAGGCAGGCACCCCAGACAAGCAGAACAGCTAAGCACAAAGTCAGAAAAACAGTGAAGAACGGAGTATATAGAACATTCACTGGGGAAGGATGCAGGATGGGAAACCAGAGTCAAGACAGCTGCAGCATGCGGAAAGCTTCCTGATCACAGGGAGGACAGCTCTTTGAGACAGCACGGAGCCCTGAAGGTTTCCAAGTGAGAGAGCAACGTGATTAGATTCAAGTACAGAGGAAATCATGAGGCAGTGAACTGAAAAACAAGATGGAGTGTGGACAAAGGAAGATCAAACAGGAGTTTGTGTTGAGAGCAGCAGGTGGGGCAAGAAAAGAAGGACTGCACACATCTCTATTCTAGAGATGGATTCAACAAGCTGTCTGAGTGGCAGATTGGGAGTGGTAAGAGGAAGACTGACTTGGGACATTTCCAGGTTCTTAGCTTGAGAAGTGAAGCAAGGGACAAGGAAGACATAAGAACTTTGGTTTCTTGCATTCAAGTTTCTGTCGTTGAAGTTGACACCAACAGATTAATGCATACAGAAGCAAGTTGATCAGAAAATGCAGGAAAAAAAAACCTAGGTTTAACTCAAAATCTTTGATTTCTAGTTCAACAGTCATAGTGTCCTATAATTTTAATTGTTCAAGCATTTTGGTCAACGGTTTTCATCAACCAAGTAAGGATGACATTGTTTAACAGAATAACTCATCAGAAATTTACAAAGTGCATAATATGACTTAAAAGCATATATTCTGAAATCTGTATTATGAAATACATAAAATTTTCTCACTATTTATAGATAAGTTAAAATGTTAAAATATTCACTAAACTGCAAAAAGTGTTTTTAATGTTTCAGTTAGGCTCTGTTGGTTGATAGTTCATAGTAAATGAGTCATGCTTGAATTGATTCATCATTCCTTTAAACCAATTCAAAATACATTTTTAGAAGAAGTTTTTCTAATGTTTTAAATAAGTCCAAGTCCTCTTGAATAATAAAAATACAGCTTAACCTTTTTAAAATCAATGCAAATGATTTGTCAAAATACGGGTATGATGATTCGGAATCTAGTAACAATTTTCCCCAAAACTAAATAACTCCAATTTATATCTACTTTAATTAACCTTGCATTATCTGATTGTTTCGTAATGGTTTATTAGAAATTTTGTCAAACATATGTATAGTTGCCAGTTCTATCATTTTTTAAACTCATTTTTGGTATCAAACAATCTATGCTTATACTCACTTTTAAGATGTGTTTGTTACATTTGGCTGTTAGTTATACATTTGGCTGTTTGTACTTTTTACCTGTTGATTATAATGGTTAGTGGTGTACTAAGCCTATGATTTCAGAGTATATTTAAAATATGTCTTTGCAAAAATTAAAGAAAATAAAAACAAAGAGGGGATTGGGTGTTACATGATATACCAGTGGTTAAATTCTGACTTTGCACGCACCAGGAGCCCATATGGTACCAATTCAAGTTCCAGCTGCTCCATTTCCTATCCAGCTCCTTACTTGTGGCCTGGGAAAGCAATAGAGGGTGGTCCTAAGCCTTGGGACCCTGCGCCCATGTGGGAGACCTGAAAGAAGCTCCTGGCTTCGGGCTTCAAATTGGCTCAGCTCTAGCTGTAGAAACCAGTTGAGGACTGATTCAGCAGACAGAGTATCTTTCTCTGTGTAACTATGGTTTTCCCATGAAAATAGAGGAGTTTTCTAGGAAAGAAAAAGAGAGAGAGAGAGAAGAAGGAAGGAAGGAAGGAAGGAAGGAAGGAAGGAAGGAAGGAAGGAAGGAAGGAAGGAAGGAAGGAAGGAAGGAAGGAAGGAAGGAAGAAAGAAAGGAAAGAAAGAAGGAAGGAAGGAAGGAAGGAAGAGAATTGGAGGAAAGGTGAGAAGCTGTGAGGGAAATATGGCTATCTTTATAGAAATGTACCTATGAACTAAATGGAATCTAACCTCTTCATAAAAATTTAAAAATAAAAGTAAAAAATGTGTGCTTAACTCTGGTACTTCTCTTTTAATTTCTAATTCTCTTCTTATATGACAAGATGTATAGCAAGGCAACTAAGTGAAATGGTAGAGGTACTTTGGACAACACCCCCTGGATGCCTATGACACCTTCAAGTAAATGCCCATTTTTCTTAAAATCTTCTGTTTTGGCCAACAGAACATTCCCTGTGTTCATTGAAGGCTATGGGCTCCAAATATGAAGCATTAAGTGATGCAAACTAACATGTGAGTGCATTTTGATTTTAGGTACAAATGTATCTTTGGAGTGCAAGGATACTCTTTATTTTTTAAATGTCTTTTAAGAAGCCTGACAGATTGTTTGTTAGTTGATATTGGTTAATAACAACTTAAGACCTACTTTTCTAGGGAAACTGCAAACCATAATAATGAGGTCCATTATCCTTCCTTATGACTTTTAGTCCATGCAGTTCTAAGCTTGACCCTCTGTCCTTCCTTTTTCCCATGGCTTTTGGGAAGATTTGGAGAAAGCACAAAATTAAATTTTATTTGTGTTTGCATTTTGTGTGCCTATTTTTTTTAGAAGCAAAAGAACCTGATTCGGTTTTGCCCTAATAGAAGCATCTTAATCATATGCACATGCCAAGCCACTTAGAGTTCAATGAAAGAAGGAGCAAATCATTTCTGCATGATCACCTCAGAGTTCTTTCATCAAGAAAGTGCATCGCTCATATCACATGAATCACAGTTCACTCATTTCTGCTATGGCAGAACTCACTGTACCCTACCCTGCACCTATTCTACTGGTGTCTCAAAGCAACAGGATCCTACTCTTATTTAAGCCACACTGCACTCAGCTAAACTAACAGATCTTCAAGCTTGCTTTAAATTTGAGTAGGGCATGGTACTACATCCTAGTTGACGAAACAGAAGTGTAAGTGTTGAGCCAGTTCTAGAAGAGTCCACAGCAAATGCATAGGAGGCTACAGCATGCATGTTCTTTCTAGGATCCAGGTATGATGGCTGCCATACCGACAGTCAAGGTTAACCTTGAGATGTTCATGCACAAAAAATGTTGGAGCAGACAATTTGATGGAGCCTGGGATGCTGAAAATCATGACTCTTCAACACCAACCTGAATTGCCCATTTGTGTGAAATAAATTCGAAACTCATGATTTAAGTCATAGTATATTATGTTTCATATGTTTATTTTAATTCTAAATCAAAATACATGATAAACCTCATGGCAATTGAAATTATAAGATGTTATGCATTTTTTTGTGAACTTTTGGTAGATATTGCATTCATGGTTTCATCTCATTATTTCCAGAAATCAAGTGAATCCCACTGCAAGGGAGCTGAGGTTCACACAGTGAGGTGGACATTCAGCTAGCACCTGTAGGCATAAATGACTAATTCCTGAATTGTGATCTGGCCTAGACTGGGCAGGAAACTTAGCAACTCCTCTCCCTAAGAAATGTGTATATGTTGGGCTTTCAAACCTAGTGGTTTTCCAATATTATACTGACTAACGGTTTTGCTAGTGACAGTCTATGTTTTGTTTAATAGGACAAATTGTTCTGCTTTGTGTATATTTAAATTTAGAAAGATATCTAACCATTAAAAACTTCAGCCTCAATATTAGTCAGTTCTCCTATTTATAAAAGAAATGAATCAGGCAGGGTGTATTCCAGGCAAGAGTTTAAAGCAGGGATTCTCCGTGCTTCAGTGTCCTCATTTGAAAGTCATGACAGTTGGCTTAGGAGTATAGTACTGACTGTATAGTACTGATTTGTGGCATTACTAGAAATAAATTGTTCAGGAGAATATTTAGCTCACTGTAACTTTCCAGTGAACATTGACTCTTTTTAAAAAAAAAAAAATATTTTTTCTATTTTATTGAAAAGGCAGATTTCCCGAGAGCAGGAAAGACAGAGAGAAAGATATTCCATCTGCTTATTTACTCCCCAACTGAATGCAATTGCCAGAGCCAGCTGAGAGGATCCAAAGGAAAGAGCCAGGAGCTTCTTCCAGGTCTCCCACGTGGGTGCAGATTTCCCAAAGCTGTGAGCCATCCTCCACTGCTTTCCCAGGCCACAAGCAGGGGGTTGGATGGGAAGCAGAGCAGCCAGGACATGCCCTGGCACCCATATGGGATGCTGGCAAGTGCAAGGTAAGGATCTGGGCACTGAACCATCATGCTAGCCAAAGCTTGACTCTTTTAACTATATGAAAAATAGGAAGCAGCATAGGGAAGTCAGGAAGAAGGTAAAGGACAGAGCAGTGACAGTAGACACAAAGGTTACTTTAACATTTGTTTAACCAACTTCCAAGAACCAGAGAAAGCAGTAATAAATTTTGAAGTGAAGCAGAGGTGAACTGCACCAATATCACACACTTTTAAGTGCATGGGGTTGGGTGGAGGGCAGAGTCACAAGAGTCTAACAAGCAAGACTGAAATCTGAAAGTAACACCATCATTTTGCACTGATGGTCCTGTTGTTGGAAGAGGGCCTTGGGCACATGAACCCATTAGTACCCATGGCTGGATGTTTCTCTCTCATGGTCTGTATTCCTGATGACTCAGAAGCCACCAGTACCATAGAAATTGGTCACTCGTTCATGAACTGTACAATGGGTCCAGGAGCAAATGTGCAGAGAAACACTGGAGCTGGCTTGCATTGGTTTGCACAAACTGATTGTGTGCATTTCTTACCAACTCCAAGTACAATGATGTCATATTGGTAGTGCCAAACTCATCATCATGGCAGTATTTACAGCATAGAAATCAGTAAATGCTACAAAGCAAAGCTTTTTTTTTTATGGACAAAGAAATTCAAACATAGGAACAACTGCCTACAGAAGTTCCTGTAGACTTTCCAATTTAAATTTTGTTTTCTGATTTATGGTTACAACTCTATCCCTAGGCTCTTTCCTTGTGGCTTTTACTGAAGGGAGTGTTTTGTTGTTATTGTTGTTTTGCCTTAAACATCAGAAACATCTATCATCCCACAAGGTATTATTCTGCAAACACCTAACTCCAGTGCATTCGGAAACTCTCATAAACTTCCATCCTACTATTAATTTCTTAATTTCTCTTGATCTTGAGCATCAATTAACACTGATTTATCTGCTAAAATTCCTCATGTCTAAGGAATTTGATTTTATCATTTTTCTAAACATCTGTTTATCTAGTAAGTTATCAGCACTTTAAAGTGTTTATCAGTGGGTTTAAATCATGGTCTGACAATATAAAGTATATAAAAGTAATAGAAATAAGAAATTATATAACAAATATACAATGATCAAGTTACCTCTTTGCCTCATCTACTTTAGGTGTATCTGTTTTCCCCCACTGTATCTCATAGCTTAGAACAGAATATCTCTTCATCCGTAGATAATGCTTCATAATCAAAATTACTGGAAAATCCACAAGTGTAGCCCCCTCATTTCCAAGAACTGCATTGGCTTCTGGATTTCCTTCCTTCTATTTCCAAAATGGGTCTGATTAGCCAGTCTGATTTCTGATCCATGCTCAACAGCAACGTTTGAGAAAACTAGGGGACACTTTGCTGAGCTTTCTGAGTTTGTCTTCTGCAAGTCTCTTGCGATGGCTCTGGACGCATTTTGAGAATGAAGACGGCATCCCACAGAGAACTGAAGTTGGAGCCTTTTCTTGAATTTTTATTTCTCTCTATTTCAACAAGGAAACTAACCAAGCATTTAAAACAATCTGTTCCCTGCTGGAACCTGAATAGTAACTGGAAAATTGACTTCTGGTAATGTTCCTATTGTTCAAAAGAGAAAAAGTAAACTTATTTCACTACATCATTCTGCCTCAGGATTCAATGAGCATGTCCATTTGTTTCTATAGAAATGCTTCTTGTTTTCCTTTTCTGATCATTTCAGGACACCAGGACATCTGCTTAGGGACATCTTATGCTTCATAGTATCAGCCCACCAAGCACTGTGTGTTGTCTCAATGCTAATTGTGGCCAATGCTCTTTCTTCCTGGCTTTCTCTATCACATTTCCAATCACACGTGTGTTCAGTTTCACCACAAGGTTGGACTGTACTTCGTCAGTTGAGATCTTCTATTTCCTCCTATTCCCTTTTCACATGCAAGTTGGGTGAATGGAATTGAGACAGATGATTTAACTCCACACCTCTCTCAGAACAGGTGTTACAGGTTTTATTCCCTTGGATGTGCGTACATGTGAAGCAGTGATGCCTGAAAGAAAAAAAAAAGAATGTTGGCAAATGCATGTTTGACGTGATTTTGCTGCTCCCCAAAGAGGACATTTTTGTCACCGAAATGAACACCTATTTTCTTTTTGTTGTTAAATGTGTCACCCTGGCTCTAAAAGCCACTCTACCATGATAAATGCAGCTTTAATTGGATCATTGATTGGGAAATCCCAGCCTCTCGTTTGACTGTCAGCTTCCTTTGGCAAGTTGGGAACAATGAATAGCAAAGCCAGAGGTGGTTGCCACGACAGAGACTGGTCTCAGATGCATGTGTGGCGATGACAATGGCCATGTAAAGTTTGAACAGGAGTCCCTACTCACAACACTTTCAGAATACATAATATATTTGGTTTCCAGAAACCAAAGCCGTTCCAGGAATATTATCCAGTGCAGACATGGCAACATTTCAAGACAATCCTACAAAGTTCTGTCATAGTGAAGAAGGCATCACAACCTCCCTAGTTACACAGCAACACAGGTCCCAAGAGAGTGCCACTGTTTGACGTGGTAGTTCCGCACAAATGACAGGCAGTAAAGGGCAATTGTTTCACTACACAGCGTGGAAAAGACATGCTGAGGGCAATTTTCAACTATGCCAATCATGAAATGTGGGCTCTCTGGCAGGTTACTCTAACTCAGTAAGCATTGACTTCTGTCATTTGTGAAATGGAGATGTCATTACTGACCTCACAGTGTTTTTCTTTTTTTTTTAAAGATTTATTTTTATTATTTTTTATTGGAAAGGCGGATATACAGAGAGGAGATACAGAGAGGAAGATCTTCCATCCGATGATTCACTCCCCAAGTGAGCGCAACGGGTCGATACTACGCCGATCCGAAGCCAGGAGCCTCTTCCGGGTCTCCCACGCGGGTGCAGGGTCCCAAAGCTTTGGGCCGTCCTCGACTGCTTTCCCAGGCCACAGGCAGGGAGCTGGAAGGGAAGCGGGGCTGCCGGGATTAGAACCGGCGCCCATATGGGATCCCGGGCGTGCAAGGCGAGGACTTAACCACTTGCGCCACCGCGCCGGGCCCTCACAGTGTTTTTCAAATAATGGATGAATTAAGTTGCTGTTGGACATTTGTACTTTTTAAAAAGATTTAATTTTTTTTGTTGTGTAGTCTTTGATCTACAAAGACAAGGAGAGACAGAGAGAAAGATCTTCCATCTTCACTCCCCAGGTGGTTGTAATAGCTAGAGCTGAGCCAATCCAAAGCCAGGAGCCAGGAGCCTCCTCCAGGCATCCCACATAAATGCAGGGTCCCAAGGCCTTGGGCCATCTTCTACTGCTTTTCCAGGCCAGAAAGAGGGAGCTGGAAGGGAAGTGGAGCAGTTGGATTATGAACTGGAGCCCATATGTGATCCCAATGCATGCCAGGAGAGGATTTTTGCCACTAGGCTACTGCACCAGGCCTAACATTTGTGACTTGCATCAGAGTGCCAGTTTGATTCTCAGCTTCTCAACTTTCAATGCAGCTTTCTGCCAGTATGCCTAGGAAAGCAATAGATGATGATCCGAATAATACTGACATCCCTTCCAGCTGTGTGACAGATGGAAATCTGGGCAGCCCATTCCTGGCTGACGGAACCATTAGGAGAAGTAACTCAGTTGATGAAACATCTTTAGCTATGTTTGTTACTCTCCCTTTCAAATAAGTGAGTAAAATAATCATTTAAAAGGAGTGGGTATGAAACACTGTGGTTTTAATTTAATGAAATCCACATTTTGATTTAATATAAGCAAAACAACTGAGATTGTAAACTCAAAAGGGCGCTACTATGTGTATCACTTTGATATTCTAACTTATCAGATTCAACATACGGTGACAGTTTTGAACCCTGAATCTGTCCCACCTTATTCATTCTCCTCTTCCCCACATCAAGTCAAACACAAATCTAAACAACAGGCCACTCAGCAGCTCATCCTCGAGTTCTTTGCACACATTTCCCACCAGGGATGCTCTGTTCTCTGCTTCGATATTTCCAATGTTTCCCTATATGTTCCCACTGACCTGGCACAGCACATTTTTTTAATGAATTCTTTATTTTTGAAGAATTTCAGGTTACAAAAATGGTTGTAAATCCAGTTCTTCATTCCTTTATCTATTTTTCCTTTGTTGAAAGAGTGAGAGCAAATGGGTGAAAGAAAATGAAATCTTGCTTCTACCGGTTCATTCTCCAAATGACTGCAACAGCCATGGCTAAAGCCAGGAGCCAGAAACTCGATCTTGGTCTCTTATGCTGATGGCTTGAGCCCATCTTCCACTGGGTCACCTTCCACTGCTCTCCCTGACATATTGTCAGAAAGCTGGATTTAAAGCAGAGAAGCTGGGACAAGAACCAACACTGTAATATTGGATGCTGACATTACAAATGGTAGCTCAACACACTGCACCAAAATGCCAGGCCCTAGTCTTGGCACTGTTATAATTTATTGTCCAACAAGTACACCATTTGAGGGCATGGGCTTTTGTCAGCAAGTATTTATTCCTTTTTCTCTCACATATGGACAGAATATATATTCCCCAATCCATTAGTGTGGGGCTGAAACATATGAATTACTCTATCCCAAAGTACATTAAATAGACGTGACACAAACAGAGATTTTTGGGTGCAACTGATCTTGGCTTTCACAGGATAGTAATTTATCTTAATAACTCTATTCCCAAGGCACTCAATGAATGATCCAAAAAAAAAAAAAGATCAAAAACATGTGAAACAGACATGAACTACATCCTCACCTGGAATAAAGGGCACCTTGTATGAAGCTTCAGTCAAACTGCCCAGCAGTGTTCAACTTAGACCAGGCAAACCAATCACCATACATGTAGGCACAAGAAATAAAGGCTCTTTAACCCAGCCACTGAGTATCAGATGACTGGTCATTCACCATCCATGTAAGAGATCTAACATAATCTCCATCAAAAGCAAGAATATCAAGAACTGTTGCTAGATATCTTAATGAGAATGCAAAATTCAACCCCTAGAACAACATTCTACTCCTCTATAATCACCATATTAGCCAGAAGTTACACACTGGACTTCTTTGTTCTGCAGGGTTCTGAACTCAACCCACAATGGGGTCTAGGCATAAACAGTTTATTATTAAGTTCACTGAATGATAACAACATATGTCCAAGGTAGAGAAACAATGGCTGGTAGAATGAGATGTTGAACCTGAATTTTCAATCTAGAAGGAACAAGCAAAGGAACTAAGGTAGGGACAAAAACCCACATCATAGTTTGTGGAGGTCTGGTTAACAAAAGAATAAGACTCTGCTGGATAAAGACTCCATTACACTCAAAAAAGCAACTTTAAAATCCTAACCATTCATTGTTCTCACTCAACAGAGGTAAACAAAAGCTAAGACCTATGGCCAGTGATGGCTGCACGTGTCGAGTTGTGAAGTAACTGTACAGGTTTCCCTATGGGAAGATTAGTCAGAGGAATAATGGTGGTGTGGGTGGATGGAGGAGAAATCTTTTTGTCTAGAAAATCTTTTTAAAGACTGTACCTTGGGATGCCAGTTTAATTATATTGTCTCTGACTTTATAACCTAAGGGATTTTGCTTCCTTTTTAAAATAAACAACCCAGTTAGCAAGTATTTCTAACTCATTTCAAATTCTTCTGGGCACACTTGGACATGTCAGCTCTAACTCTATGTAATCTATGTCCAAATGCTGTCTATTGGAAACATGAAATCAGACATCAGCCTTTAATATATAAACATGATCATATAAAGAAGGTAAAATTACAAAGAAAATTGATTAAAAGGAATTGAAACAGTCAGTACACAGAAAGAACCTGGTTCAACCCAGGATTTTGTGTTTATTAACTGAAGTAGAGTTTTGGGCAAATTGCTTTAGTTACTTCACTCCAATAGTTGTTCACTAGAGTTATAAATTGAAAGAAGGGTATTATTTTGCTATGTTTTTTAAGATTAATGTATTTACTGATGTAACTATTTATTTGAAAAACAGAGTGACACAGAGACAGTGAGGTGTATACACACACACACACACACACACACACACACACACACACATACACACACACATCACTGTGGTGGGAGAGAGAAGCTTCCATTCACAACTTTAATTTCCAAATGCCTGCAAAAATTGGGTCTGGGTCAAGCTGAATCTAACAGGAACTCCTTCTGGATCTCCTACATGCATGGCAGAAACCCAAGCACTTGGGCCATTACCTTCTACCTCCTAGGCACAGTAGCAGGAAGCTGGATTGACAGAGGCGACAGGACTGTGTCCCAGGAATTCTGACATGGAATGCAGGTATTCCAAGTGATTACTTGACCCTCTGTACCACAGTGCACACCCCAAGAGAAACATTTCACTCCTAAGAGCAAATGCTTTCCGAGGTGTAGCGGCCAGATGAAGAAAGAAAGAAAACGGCACCAAGGAAAAGAGAAATTTAAATGGAAAATGACAGTGCCACCAGATGGTGGGAGAGAAGAGGAATGTATGATTGGGGATGTAGGTATTGCTACTTGTGAGGAGCACATGGGGAGACAGGGGAACCATGGAATGAGGACATCTGTGAAGATGACTGCAGAGCCCCAGGTTCATCCGCCTCCCTTTAGGAAAAGGATCCCTCCACCTGTCAGAGTTTCCAGGGTTTCATGTGAGTGGTGGTTACAGGATGTCACAGATCTGACCTTACTTCAGGGGCAGTAGGAAGATAAAATGTGACAATAAGCAGGAGAGCATTCATCCCAGAACTCATAATGTATCCCTACAAATGGCAATGTTAGGGAAATTACTGTGACAAATTCTCCCTGTCTTTAAGGACGTCTAACAGGCTTCCATTCATTCCTACTGCATGAAGCTTTGGCTAACATGACCTCCAAAACATGAGAGAATGTGAAAAATGGAATGAAGTATTTCCTGGACACTTCAGAACCCAAATATACTTTTGAGTCAGTTACTTGCCTATTTCGGGTCATAGCATAGATGACTGATGAACACTGAAGGGTTCAGTTGTTAAAACAATACAACCCATGGAAGAATACACATTTTTCATGTGCAGACAATCCAGCCGGCTGATCAAGGCAAGCTCATTTTTTTCTTCACTTTCAGAAAACTGTTCATAAATAAACAAGAGATTCCGAAAGGAATTAACTGAAACTAAAATAAGGATCTACTGCTTTATAAACCCCAGTTAATGAATTTTTTTTCCAAAATTGAATAACTTTCCTTTTATGCTTTGTGCTTTGCCAAGGAAAGTTTTCAGTCTTTCCATCGTTTTGAGGACAAAACGGTGAGCTACACTCATAATATACTCATGATACTTCACTCAGCTGCAGCACTGCTGCACACCAGGGCAGCCCAGGAACACTTGGTGCAAGCCCCAAGGGAAGACAGTCTTAGGGAAGTGATGCTAGCAACAGCCGTGGAAATGAAGTCTTCTTTTCCCCATAATACTCCAGAGGGAACACACTGTTGCTCAAATCTTGGCATCAGACACGCAAAGCCTAAAAGAAAACATCACTTGTGTCTGTAGATGTTACTTCACCTGAAAAACCATTTGGTTTCCAGCTGTGAAGCTCCTTTCAGTCCCTCCAGGACCACGATGGCTGCTTTCAGCCTCATTTTAATTCAAACTTTTGCTCAAAAAAACATGAAAGAATTACATCAAATGCACACTAAATGAAATACAGTTGTATACTAAAGATTAAATATCCTTTTGGAAACACTGACTTTTCATTTCAAAGAATAGTGTTATATGGGCCTTTTGGCCGCTGGACTTCAGGTATATCTAACTGGCAACTCAAGATGCAGGCTTCTGTGCACATTCTATCTCCTATTCTCAAAATGTGCTCCTTGCTAGGTTGACAATTAGACCTGAGCAACTGGGGAGGTGCCCTAGGAAACTCCTCCAGGGCAGAGATGGGGTTCCCTGCTCTTTGTTGAGACACACCAGAGAGATGGCAAACTTTGCAGTTTAACTGGTGGCTGAAGTACCCGATTGAATTGGAATTCAACCAAGTTAGAAAAGTCTAGTTTGTAGCCTTATGCACAAACAACCTGAGAGTACACAGCTCCCAGATGTCAATCACCGATACCAGCCATGAGGAGCTCAGAAGCATCATTAGTCAGTACCCCTCATATTCCACAGACAAAAGCTCTCAATCAGGAATGAAGGCTGTCACATGTTCTCTCAACTGGCCCATTCTTCCCTATGATTACTCTTCAATAAACTTGCTTTACTAGTCCTAGTTTCATCTCTCCAAACTAGAATTCACTATATTCCTGCAATTTAAAAAAAAAAAAAAAAACCTAGGCTATCTGGCCACCAGGAGTGGTGATCCTGTTAGATATTTTGTTCAACAGAAGAATCCGTATTTTAGAAATTGTTAGCAATACAAATTATGATTCTACATATATGGACGTTTAGCACGCACATCTTCTATCTCTAAAGGGTTATATCAAAGATGATATCTTTGCTTTCTAAAATAAAGCAAATTTAGCTATTTTCACCTCACACAGAAATTATCAGTGATGATTTTCCTAAATCAAATATAGGATTCCTTAGTCTGTGATTGATCAATCAATCTCTTATCTATCTGTAACTATAAACTCATTCATAGGAGATCTTATCAATGAATAAAAATTAAATCACATTGTAGTTTATATATTTGGAACCACCTTACTGAAGACTAAGATTCCATAGACTCAAGTCTCCAGGACAACAATACATAGAATAAAATCAACAATAACAAAACTATACCTGTAGAGACAGGTGCTTCTAAACATCTTATAAAACTTCCAAGAGACCTGTCTGAATGATGACCAGACACAGCTGCTACCCTGGACTCGGGAGATGTGCACATAGCAACTGTTGCCTCTAAGCCATCTGGAACAAACTTACACAATCCTTTAATCCTTTATTTATACATTCCTTATCTATTTTCAGAAATGTCATCCTTCTTTACAGAATACCCTGAATCTAAAAGGTATTGTAAAGCCATCATTTACCAAAGAAGATAATCTCCATTTATAATCAATTTGCTCTTAGTTAACCAAAGCCAAAATGTGTAGTCTCTGTGCAATAACAAATGAAAATTTGTGATTATAAAATTTGACCACCGAGAACACTTGACTAGTATTTGACCATCTAGAACAATTTCTAATACTCATTCAGTCATTTGGCATGGTCATTCATACATTGCCTTGAATTGATCTAATGGTGACTTGCTTTAAAAAGAGTCTATTTGTTGCTATTGCCAGTGACATAACAATAGTAAAGACTGTATCCACTTGGATACATTTTTAAATGTACTTGTTGCAGTATTTTTAGCCATTGATGATGTGTTAAAACACTAACTAGGGGTTCTCAAGCCAGAGATAATGGCATTCCCTGTGGACATCTGATACCAGTGGAACCCAGTTGGTAATCACAACCTGGTTGGGAGGGGGTAGGGATGAGGAGACGGAAGTGAACAGTGCTTCTAAGAGGCAGTGGGTAAATGTTAGGAATCCTGTTGAACTTCTGCCTGTACACATGACAGCCAGACACAAAGGATTTCCCAACCCAGAATGTCAAGATTGCCAATGCCAAGCAGCCACACACAGCTACAGAAAGCCAACACATACAGCAAAGAATCAAAAAGATAGAACAAGAGCTGAGAAGAAAGGTGTGAAAATGGTGCAGCCATGATGGATTTTTTAGGAATCAGCCAGGAAGAAGACAGCCCAAAGGAAAAATGCAGTAAAAATATAGCAGCTATAGAACAACATACACTTTTTCTTTGGAAAGCATTGGAGCATAAAATTAAATATATAATAAGAGTATGGAATAAAAAAAGATTGTATGTCATTTATGAAATAGCATATAGGTATTTCTGTCAGCAGAATATATATTGAATAGAATTCATAAATCCAGAAAACAATAATCTGAATTATGGTACAATTGCTCCCACCAAAATACTTCAAACAGTATAAAACTAGTACTAGAAGTAGCTGTGGTTCTTAAACTTGGCTGCACATTCCAACCTTCTAAAATTATTTCAAAGAGTCTGCTACCCAAACATACTCCAACGTCATTAAATCAGAATCTTTAGGGATGAGATATAATATTAACATTTTTGAAGGTCCAAAGTGAAATTAAGGTTGTTAACCACTAGAAAAAAAATAATCAAGTCACTGCTTCTAGTATTATTCTTCTGGTTAAAGAATATCTGACTTTGCAATAAGAATAAATAAATCCTTTTTTTAAAAAAAATTATGTGATCTCACATGCTCTGGTTTCATGTCCTCAGATGGTTACTGTGCTGTAGCTTTCTCCTCAACAATTTTATATGAAGGTCTACATGTCAAGTTATGTGATTCCAATTATAGGCTTCCACATTCCCGCTATAATTCCTTTGTTGGAGGAGAAGGGGAGAAGGACTTATACCAACACTCATGACCTCCCTTTTACCTGTGGGATTCTGTGATGTGATTAACTAGTCATTTTTCCCTCTTAGGCCCTGATATAGAGCCAAGAGAATGGGAAAAGACCGTGGTCTCAATTTGCACTCATGCATTTCTGCTTACCATTGCACTGATTTTGCTTTTTAAGGAAATGGGCAATTTCTTTAAAAACTGATGGGTGTTTTTAGAGTGGTTAAGCCACCACTTGAAATAACTGCCTTCCATCTCAGAGTGCTAAGTTCAAGTCCTAACTACTTGATTCCTACTACTATTGGATACCTGGTACCCGCAGGGAATACCTGGTTGGAGTTGCTGGCTCCTCACTTCAGTGTAACCCAGCCCCGGCTATTGCAGGCATTTGAGAAGTGAGCCAGCAGATGGAAAATCTCTCCCTGTGTCTCTCTCTCTTTTTTTTTTCCTAAATGTTTCTTCTTTTCAAATAAATTACAGATAGAATTATCTTAAATTAATAATACCAAAGACTAGAAGACAACAATGTTTACAGACCTGGTTATCAGCTATCACTATACCATGAGTCCAATTACAATTGGTTTTGTCAAGACACATGATGTTGGAGTGCTTCAAGCTCCCATTAGCAACATGCTATTTCAAGTCCCTGGCTGAAGGTTCATGGGAAGTTGTTTCTGTTAGACCATTAATCATCCTGTTCCATTATGGACAACCCCAGCTTTGAAGTTATTACCTTTTTAACCCTTTTGTGTAATTAGATCAGCATAACTTTTCTGTTAAAACGCAACAAATCAATAAGTCAGCAAAGGAAATATTTCCACCCTTAGGCAACATATAATTAGCTTCGAACGTTTTTGAAGCAAATTGCTTGATGTTTAATGTCAAATTCAAACCCATTCCATTTGTCAAGCATTTGCCATAGGTTGGTTTACACCTAATGTTATGGAATAATTGAAGTTTAAAGCTATTTGTTTAACCATAATTGCTTCACTTCATATGACTTTCTTGTTAAAACTGAACAGTTGACATTCTAAAAAAAAGATAAAAATAAAAAGCTAACACAATAAAGTGAACACAAGTCAATCTAATCACTTTCACCAAAATACCCAGTTAAGCAATCACCATTTATAAAAATATCATCGATCACATGCATCTGTTTTACTAAAACCTCATCATGAAAAAAGTGGAAAAATGCAGGTAATGGAAGGCAAAAATAATTTTGGAAATCAGTAAGGAGTTATGAAGGCAGATGAGTTTGATGACTAAAGACAGGAATCTGGAAATTAAAGATATCACTTACTTGCTAAAATGTAACTTCCTTGAAGCCAAATCTTGCCTGCTATTCATTTGTGAATGCTCAGTCTCTGAAATAATAGCAGATGCACAGTGGGCTATAAACAAGATCTGATGTGTGACTCATCATGAGGAGTAGTCCTATACAAGGGAATGCAGTGAATATTAAAGGTGTTAGCATTTTAGTTGTAGAAAAAATATTCTCTATAGCAGAGCATAAACATTCTACAAACTTCCCCACAGCTAGTAAAGATTTACTCTTCATGGGTGGAATCTCTTCCAATTGTGTGCTCACCAAGTCACCTCTGATAGTTAAACTCACTAACAGAGCTAGAACATAATAAATGATACCTGAATGTGCCAGGTGCTAGAATCAGTACTAGTATTAGATTAGATACTAGTACTAGAATTAGTTGTAACTATTTGTCAATTAATTACTTGGTGTTCACCCTCACAAATCAGTTTATTAGAGTTTATTGACAGAGTCTGAAAACTCCTTCTAATCTACAGCATTGCAATTCTAATCGCTCTTCTCTACAAAGTCCCACCAAAAGACAGATACTCCACAAGAATCTTAGCATATACATCAAGATGAACTCTTTCACATTGCATAGCAAAGGCTAATTTCAGATGTCAGGGAATGAGCTCACTGCCAACATGAAGAAGCAAGCTGGGGGAGGTGGATACATTGGTTAGCTTGTCTGTAGAAATATTAACTTTTGAAATTACTACATAGTAAGCGTGTGCGTGTGTGTGTGTTTATACTATGAATTCTGCTGCAATAAAGGTAAGGAATAAAAATGTAAAATATTTAATATTTTTTACAGACAAAATAAGGATCCTCAGAAACTCAGCATTTAAGCATTTTAAATGTGAATTTTTATTGTTGTATGTAAGATTAAATGTTTTATTGAAATTAATTTCAAACATTATCTTGGTAATGTAAAAACAAGAAAAAATTTACTATTTTAAACACTAATTTGTATATTTTGCAGAATAGACTCCATGACTGTTTAAATTAAAAAAAAAAAGAAGAAAGTTGCAGAATAATCATAGCATGCTCCAACTAAAACACCACAGCTTGATGTGTTTGGAAAATCTTATATTTTCAACAGCGATTGACTCTATGGTTCTGAACACATTGTTAAAACTCCTGCCTGTCAATTTTTGCCTGTCAGTTTGATTTTTGCTACTCTTTTTAAATTTCTCTTTCAGTTTTAACTGCTATATTAGAAAAAAATGCACATTTTTAAAAGGCCCCATGCAGATTCCTATGTCCTATTAAATATGCCCACCTCCTTAACATTTAATACTTCTTCATGGTGAAAGCATTTAAAATCTTTTCCTCTCATTTTCTAAAGCACATTATTATTATTATTTGAGAATTATCAGTCTTTTCCTCAGTTAGAGAAGTGCATTGCTTATCTCTGTTTCTCAGGGATAGAGTGAGAATGGAGAACAGAAATTTCACCATTATATTGTACAGGCACAGCAAAATGCAAGAAATACGAAGTAGCTTCTCTCAAGGTTTCCTGTTGCAAACGAAACCGCATACATCTCAAAGTAGAGCTCTTTTCCCAATGTCTGAATTTCTGATTTATCTTCCCACCTAATCTAATTCATTTAATGGTTGGAGTCATTATTCTTTAATCTGTTAGGTAAAAACCCTTGAAGATAACTTCCATTCTTCCTTCCTCTCTATATACAATTCAATTCATCATAAAAACTGATTAATTAT
Organism: Ochotona curzoniae; assembly: GCF_017591425.1. Taxonomy (NCBI): domain Eukaryota; kingdom Metazoa; phylum Chordata; class Mammalia; order Lagomorpha; family Ochotonidae; genus Ochotona; species Ochotona curzoniae. The sequence continues at coordinate 11,648,243 of NW_024465035.1, read as the reverse complement.
TCACAATGATTCATTTATATCCTACCCTGACTATTTCACTGGTATTCCAACTGAAGGACTCACCAAGATGTGTCTGAGCCCACAGTGGTAACCTAATAGTAGATCTCATAACTTATTGATTTTTATTCATTAAGCAAAATGTAATTATCTCAATGAATGACGTTATATATTTCTTCCAGTAGGACATCCTTTTTCCCCCCCTTTGGAATAAGAACTGGTATCTTAAAATCAGAAAGCCTCCTGAGGTAAGTTTTAGCAGGATGTAATTATATCTAGGTAACTTTTCAAAAATTTACTGCGAAGTCTTTGTTTAGCTTTCTTTTGCTGCACAAAATACAGACATTAACCTCATACTTCATGTTATGGCAAAAATCATGCTGTTATAACTCAGTAGATACTATAGATTTCCCAAACTCCACAACGAACTTGAGCAATTCATCACTCCTCTGCTCTCAGCCTGAGTTGCCTCATAATATATGGATTCTAAGAATAACGAAGTTTTCTTTTTCATTTATTTTTGCACATTTATTTCTCTGTAAACTTTCAGATTTTAAATATACAGCATTGGGCAGACACTTGGCACAGTGCCTAGGATGCTGCTCAGTGTTCTTTCATTCCAGGGATATCAAGTGCTAGCACCACTTCTGAATCCTGTTCCTGTTGAAGTACACTCCAGAAGGCAGAAGGCTATGGCTACACGGAAGACCTGGAGTAAGACTCTCGGCTTGGTCTCATACAACTCTGAATGTTACAGGCACTTGGAAAGTAAACCAGTAGATGAAAACTTTTTCTTGGTTTCTTTTTATCAAACATAAAAATAAATAGTTTAAAGGCGCAGCAGTATAATTTTTAACAAACATATATGCCCATGTAACCAGCACACCAATTAAAATGTGTAACATACACACTTCTTATAATTTCTTTAGCCCCTTTCCAGTCCATCTTACCCCTTGGATGGAGAGCTTTCTGGAAGTGATTCGGGACTTAAAAGCTGAAAATTTCCTTAAACTTTGGATAGAAAAGCTAAAATTTACCAAGGTCTCAAAGTTAATGAATGGCAGAGCTGAACATTGAATGAGATTATGAGACTCGCAAAGTTCTTTTTCTGATGAGCTGCAGAACAATGTACAAGATTATGAAGATATGTGGCAATTTTCATTACCAGGAAAGATTTTTCCTATTGTTAAGTTTCATAGAGTAGTTCCCCAGGGTTCCACTGAAACACAAGCGAAATAAATGTTAATGTGAATGTTCACAAACAATTTTCAATTATGAGTAACTGAAAGAAAGCTCTAAATTTCCCATCTTTCACTTTCTCAAATACTATAAAGTTTGGAGGGAAAAGTTCATCTCCTATGGGATTAACTAACTCTAACTTTTTTGCCTCTATTCAAATTTCAAAAGTGTTATCAAGATTATTATAGTGGACTAAAATAAAGTGGACTAAGATCTCCCCAGATCAGATGATAATGATTGATACAGCAACTAGCTTTTCTTTGTCCTGGGGAAGGTGTCCAACATCGGTGTTTGTCAGATCAGATGGGAATTTTCCTGGGAAGGAATATACATCTGTAAAAGATGTCATGTTTGTCCATTATCACATTGGTAATGTGTAATTACAGATTTCCTCAACGGGAATGCCTCTCCCCATGCAACAATTTGGGTATATTATTTCAAGACACTAATTTTGAATAAAGTTGTTGAGCATAGACTATCAGACTGATCACTGCCACAATAACAATGGTCTTTGTTATCTGCATCTTAGCAAAATGTTGATGCCATGATGAAGTTGAGACCGTGGAATCACCAAGCAGTGATCCAGCCAGGAATAATGCCCTGCTGAGATGCCATGGCAAGCGTGAAACAGATCATTGAGGCAATTATTTGGTGAACCCAAGCCAAAAAGCATGTTGAAGTCACGACGTTCAACATTAATGATGCTGCTCTTAGTACACCACTATAATTATGTGTCACCACAACAATAATGCTTGAAAATCTTTTGTTCTAGGAGTTTTCATTTTGGTCCTTTATGATAAAAAATTTATTTTCTGATAGAATTCAGCACTATATAGCCCTTCAAACTCGGTTTTGGGGATTTTTTTTTGTAACCATGTGTACATATATCCAATAACATTCTTATTTTTACATATTTTATAATTTATGATATAGCATAAGGAAAACTTTCAAGATGTTATCCTTTAATATTGAAGATAAGAAAAATGCTTTAAGAGTAAAACTGACATTTTAGTTATTCCTCACCACTATGATGGTAAGTATTTAATCTGAAACTGGTATTACTAAGTTACTGGAAAGAACTGTTGTAAAAATTAGTATCTACTTCCAAACTTCCATGCCTCGTGTTAGTTTGAGACAAATCTGATAACTAAGTATTTTTTTTTTCCTTCCAGCACTCACCCCGTAACCTACACTGTGGATGAAAGTGAAAGTGTTGCCATCACTCTGAAGTGCAATTTCACATTAGCTGTTAGATTAACAGCCTGCACCACTTATCATCAAGCTGTTACAGGTAGCATGGGACTTTCCCCCCAAAACTCATTCAAGATGTTTTAACGCTGAAGTGTTAAAGTCAATAGTTAATAGATAAGAGTGAAGAATTGATCTTACCCTATCATTCTTGTAGAAAGTGTTTAGGTCCCTGGGGAGGTGCCCACAGAGAATGGCTCTCATGAGACAGGTGGCTATTTTGAATGCAGTTTCACCGAGGTATTCTCTCTGCTTCTTATTTCACCACGTGATTGTTCTTTAACACCTGCCATCCCCAGTCTATCACATACTGGACTTTGGGGCCAGATGATTCTCAACTATAACCTGCACACTGTAAGGGGAAAATAGGGCTTTTCTTTGCCCGAGGATTTTCTCTTGAGTGTTATAAAATCATGAAAAGCAAAATAACACACATGCACCAATCTTTTCACCAATGTGTACTTAGAAAAATCTGTGTACAAGAACCCAAGGAAGATTCCTAGGGCTTACTGCGTGACAACATTACAAGCCTTGTTCCAGCAAGGAAGATGGGAATAACTGATGTGACATCCAAAAGGAGCACACTGAAAACAAAACAGAGTATTTATATGCTCTGCGATTTTAAGCATCTAAAAAGATTGGCACTGTTGTAAATACATTCACACAGGAAGACTTCCAAGACTGAATTTGAAAGTCAAGTGAACAAAGTTGGAAAACAATACAGAAGATGTGACACGAGTTTTAAGAAAACACACATATTAAAAAAAACCCAGTAAGTCTGGGGCAGGGAAAGGACACATATAAAACCCTTTACAGTGGCTGTTTCTACAGAAGCTACATCAGCTTCCAATGGAAAAGGAGAATTTCAGTGGTGTGCGTTGTTTGTTTTTGACCTACCAAAATTATCAATAAAATAGTATAATCGGAATGGGAAGTATCTATATAAACGTAATGCATTACTTTTGCATTTTTTGTTAGGACTACTATGGAAAACATTTTTCCATGGAACTGACCTTTTTTTATTCACAGTGAATATAGCGTGTAGAAGTATGAGATCTCTGGGTTTTCAAAATGGAAAAGTGTTTTAATGTCTTTACCCATAAAAATGAAAATCTTGAAACATGTTTCACTATAAAACTCTTGACATTTGCTGAGTACTTTATAATCAGTGGTTGGTTATTCAAAAAAATATTAAAACACCCTGGATAATGTGTAAGACTAACTTTTTCTCGGAAATGACAACATTTCTCAGGAAAATAACACTGGCATAACATACCACGCTAAGTCTCTTGTTGACTGTGTTTCTATTCACAACTCCTTTTATTACACACATCCCCCAACCCTACTGGGTCCACACAATCTACCTTTTTCCCTGCCATTGCTTTGCACCCTCCATGCTCCTAGCTAAAGCACCCCAGCCTTCAATCCCATTCTGCTTCTACCTAAATGGTCGAAGATTCGTCCACTTTCTAAATGATCAATGAGTACTCCCTTCTCTTTGTAATCATTATTTTACTTGCGTCATTTAAAAAATGCACAATGACTTCCCTTTCTTTTCAGCAGTCAATCCTTCATTTCTCTGTTTTCCTTTTTATAGCAAAGCGCTCAAAAAGTTTTACCTAATTTCTCTTCCCCTATTCTATATTGAATGTCTTCTAGAATTGATCTCCCATATACCTCCATCAAAACTCGCCCTATCCAATTTACCAGAGTCTACACATTGCTAAATCCAATGATCACTTTTTTTTCTTTACAGGTTTATTTATTTTTATTGGAAAGGCAGAGTTACAGAGAGAAGGAAACCAAGAGAGATCTACTCACTGGTTCACTCACCAAATGGTTTCAACAGCTAGAGTTGAGCTGATCTGAAGCCAAGAGCCAGAAGCTTCTCGTGGGTCTCCCACATGGGTGCAGGGGCCAAAGAACTTAGACTGGTTTCCTCTGCTTTCCCAGGTCATTACCAGAGATCTACGTCAGAATAAGTGCACCTGGGATTTGAACTGTTGTCCATAGTGGTCCCAGTAGATATAGGCAGAGGTCTAACCTACTGTGCACCCATGCTGGCCACAACTGAGTAGTTCTGAGTGCTCAGTACCTTGACTGATCAACAATATTTAGCATTGGTGAACACTTACTACGGCCTTTTCTACCCATAGCATCCAGATTCCCTCCTACTCTGCAACACTTCTTGTTGTTTTCTGCCATTTCTCTACCCTAGACATGTTCTCTGAGCTTCAAAGTTACTATCACATAGATGTAGAACAAAAATATAAAACTCAAAATGTTTTAAATGGAGTTCCCTAATTCCATCCATCCCTTTTCAGCTGTTAAAATATATGCATCCTCCTGGGGTCTTTCCTACCTCAGTTAATATCAATTCTATCCCACCAGGTACTTCTCAGGCTAACACACTTGGGAAGCTCAACCCTCCATCTTACTGCTTACCTAATTCACCACACTTACGAAACCCTGTCCCCTGAAGCTTCCAGATATTTTCTGAGTCTAAATCATTCTTATCACCCTTCTTGCACCCACATAGTAGAAACCACATTGTCTCTTACGTGGATGAAAAAGTTTCCTGGCTTCTTCCCCTGTTTCCCTTTAGCAAAAGAACTGCCAGAGTGAGCTTCCTAACACATGAGTCAAATTATGTCATTCCTCTGCTCCAAAGCCTTTCATCAGAGAACTTAGAAAAAAGCAAAGGTTTTGCTGCCTTTGCCCTTGCTAACTAGCTGACATTATCTCCTTTCTTGCCCTGCACCAGTTTTATAATCCTCTCCTATGCTTTGCCAGAGTCAAAGTCCTCTGCTGCCTTGGCTCACAGCCACCACTCTCCTTAACACCTTGAATGAGCTGGTGCTCACTTCCATACACGTGTTCCATACACGTGTCACCTGATTATCTGACTTGACAAATTACATGTTTTCATGACATTTCTTATGCCACTCCCATGACTTTTATGTGCTCTTCTAATCACTCATACACCAGCTCAAAATGGCAAGTGAGTGCTATGGGTGAGAAGGCCTGCTTCTGGGAAATAAAGTGGCTTAACATGGTAACACTGGGGAAGGACAGCCTTATTGTGAAAATTCTTCTCCATACTAAACTGAATACGTCAGAGGTATGTTCTCTTTCATAACTGAGAAATATAAAGAATTTTGAACATTGTGTGGATGCTATATCATTCAGTAAATAGTTACAAATACTGTTTCACTAAATCAGACCATGTAAAAGACATTTATCCTTTCTCCTAGGCATTATAAGTCCTTCAATTGTGATATCTTTTTTTTGCAAGAAATAAGGACTTGTATGTGTTAATGACTACCTTTGTAGTGCATATGGAAAACACTGTAAAACTGATCAAAATTTAAAATTCAGAGATTAACTCATAATTATACCAGATGCCACAACGCTTTTGAGATTTCACCACAGCTCCTATAGCGCCACATGCAACTGACACATTGGCACTTTTTTTAAAGACTTAAGTGAAAGGTAGTTATAGAGAAAGAGGCCATGAGAGAGAAACCTTCAATTCTTCCAGTGTAGGTGGCAATGACAAGGGCTGGGACAGGCCAAGGTCAGGGGATTTAGCTTCAACTTTGCTCGAATTGACTGTCAATGTCAAGCCTTGACACTAACGTGAGCGTTCTTTGCCGACACCTTAATAACTTCTTCGTTCCATCCTGACAGCAGTTTGGGGATAAAAGAGGAAAAATTTTGAAGTTTAATGGCTGTTACCTAGAATTCTAATTGAATAGAACTTCTTTTCCTCCTCTCTCTTCCTTTCTTTGGATTGCCATGGAGGATGAAGTGATCCATTTGGACAGAGGATGGTCTCTAGACATTGGCACTCTTCATATCAAATATGTAGCATGATTGTGACTTGCTAACAACACAGGCTTTCTCCAGGCACAAATAATCCAAATTAAAAGTACTAAAAAAGTTTGTATGTATGTGTAACATATATATAATGCTTGTATACATTAGCTTCTTAATATTGATTTGTTATTCTCTTCGTAAGTATATCATGAGACTTTTTTTTTCTAAATACCTGGAGGGCTCGGCATGGTGGCCAAGCGGCTAAAGCCCTCGCCTTGAACATGCCAGGATCCCTTAATGGCGCCAGTTCTAGTCCTGGCAGCTCCACTCCCATCCAGCTCCCTGCTTGTGGCCTGGGAAAGCAGTTGAGGATGTCCCAAAGCCTTGAGACCCTGCACCTGCGTGGAAGTCCCGGAAAGAAGTTCCTGGCTTCTGGCTTCGGATCAGCTCAGCTCCAGCTGTTGTGGTCACTTGGAGAGTGAATCATCAGATGGAAGATCTTCCTTTCTGTCTCTTCTCCTCTCTGTATATCTGACTTTGAAATAAAAAAATAAATGAAATCCTAAAAAAAATACCCAGAGTCATTTAGGAAATGATAGCTATTCTATAACTGAGACCTAAGGCTATATGACCTTGAAGAAATCATTTACACCCATCCAGCCTATTATCTCACCTAAATTGTGTGTGCCTACTACTTTTTTCCCAAGAGTTCATGAAAAACACGTTATTTAAAAAAACTATGTATGGATTTCTAAAACATTTGAATCAAAATAAATGCATCTTTTAATTGTATTTTCCACATGTTTTAGGAAGCAGTCCCACATGTGTATGCAAACACACATATTTATTTGTGTGTGTCTACAAAAAAAAATTTAGTAGAAAAATTACTATCTGCTTTGCTCTAGTGATTATTTTCATTATGAGAATTTGCTTATATATGATTATTAAATAGATCAATTATATTGATATTAATAAGTCATTGATATACTATAAACATTTTTATAAATCAATTATATTGGTAAAAATGTCTCATGACATTTCATATCACTAAGTAAACTACAGCCAAATGCTCAAGACAGCAACACATTTAATACCTCTCATCTTAGAGGAGTGTGGTACTGCTTCCTCTACATGGCTCAGGGAAAGTGTTAATGAAACAAATTTCCCTTTTCTTGGCAGCTGTAACTTCTCTTTAGACCTAATCCTGTTAAAACCACCTTCACCTGTTTTGTTTTAACGACACTGCTATTTGGTCAAAATAATTTTCATTGCTCCCATTATAAAGGTGAGCAGATTTTAAATGATTTTCCCCAAGTCTATTCATCCCTTTGTGTTGTCAGCCTGAGAGAACAACTTTAGAGAATGTGTGTTGGCTTTGCACAGCCGCATTAGAGTGGAAAGCCCTACAAAGCAGATACCACATATAAAATATCTAGTGCATTGTTCACACAGATTTTGTGTGTGTGTGTGTGTGTTTGTAAAGGAGCAAGGGAATGCAGCATTAACTACAGGGTTTCTTAATTTGCCTCATCTTTTATTTTTATGTCTTTATTTGAATTTATTGATATCACTTTCTCTCAAACCCGCAAAGACCCACAAAGTACTGTAAAAGAAACACAGTTGCTACTTATAACATTGGCTACAAGCACAAGTAATAAACATCAGTGCCACATGCATAGGAATTACCCATGGATCCATACACAGAAAACAGAAGGTTAAGATGAAAAAGAAAAACAGTAGAGCCAAGATTTGCAGTGTAGCTCACCCATTTTCCATAGTCTACCTGGACCACTCAATCAAGATTCCCCAGTCACCTATGATCTTTCATGCCAGATTACTGGTTTCACTGAAAACTCTGCTCAACGCTGAACTGATTAATGGATACACATGCCTTGTGGAGCTCTGATGGAAGCGTTATTAACACTACCACTATCATGCATCAAGTGATGGAGGATAGCTAACAGGGAGGAAACCGAGCCACAATTAATAGGGACCATTAAACACCCACCGTGCGTGAAACACAGGAACTTAAACTAAGTCACTGGGTTTGGCCTCTGACCAACTCTCATTTAATCACTCCTTTTCCTGTAAGAAACTGACTTCTAATACACCAAACTGAGATGTCAAAATGTCCAATTCAACTGAACTCCTGAAGCCTGGTGATTAGGTTGGTTTTGAAGCAGAAGACCAGTTGAGTGATGGGACTCATCTGCTGCCAGGAAGAACTGCCAGTTCTCCTAGGTAGGTATGCTCCCTTCACTCCATTTGCCCCGTTGAGGACCAAAGGATGCAAAGGGTACTTTGGACCTGTCAACAAGGCTCTCTGGTGTGCAACCAGGGCCCTTTTTATTTTTTTTTTATTTATTGTTGCTTACATTGCATTAAAAATTTAAATCACATAGCATTACCATTAAATTGGTAGGTGCTCAGTAAATATGAGAAAAAAATTTTACTTCCCTTGCCACAATCAAAAATGATATAAAATATACCCTTATTGGAATAGCTGTGTTCCAAAAAAGACAAGAAATATTAAAAGCTTAAGTCATTTCCCATTTCATATTTCATTTGGTTCTATGCTGAGTATATTAAAGCAAGTTTTTCTCCCAACATTTTTTCAAAGTGTCTGGAACTAGACATTCAGAATGTTCAGAGTGACTATTTTTATGCTTCTTTGGTCTCACTTTGAGTACTGCTATTCACCTTGCCAAGTGATTTTCTTAATAACTGCCCCTACAGTCCTGTGCAATGAATAAATGACAGTTAACTAGGAGACTCTGTCTTCCCACTTCATTTTTAACCATATAATAACAGTAGAATTATCAGTAACATGGAAAGAAGAGTAAAATCAAATAGGGTCACTAATTCAATGTACAAATGGGCAAGCATTCATATATATAGATATATATAAGAATATTATATATAGATTTTCTATGTTATATTGTTATGTAATAGATAATCTAAAAAGTTATATAAGACAAACTATATATTATATAATTATATTTTCTATTATTTTATATATTAAATTTATTCTATATTATCACATATGATAATTATGTATAATATGTAATGTATGTAATGTAATAAATAATATATATTTCATAGATAGATGTTATATATCTACTTATATAGATATATAAGAATATATAAAATATTGATAAATGTTATGTTAATATCATGCACTTAGCCCTGATCTCATGGAGATTGCTATAAAATGGGTAAGATCAACACTAACCAAGTGATTATATCAGTGGATGCACATGCAAAGATAAATGCAATGAAAGAAATGGACTGTATTTTATTGGAGTGTCTATTTGACAGCATCAAACTGGAAGGGCATTAAAGAGTGCTTTTCTGAAAGACAGTAACGTTTCTTGAAATTCTTTGAACGAGCAGGAATTAACAGACAACAAGACAAAGGAGTAAAGACAAAGAAAACTCTCTTACTGTACAGGGTCTGTGGGATTAATAAGTATGTAAGGTTTTGTCAAGTTAAAGATTTGGGCCCTAAAGGCTGGCCTTGCAGCAAAGCCATTTAAGCTGTGGCAGCAACTACTCGTACAAATGTCAAACAAGAGGGAATCATTAATGGTGTCTGGTTTCTAAGGGTGCGGGGAGAGATTTATAAAAGATGGAATGAGGGTGCCTTTCATAAAGTAGCAGATAAGAATTAGTACAAAGTGACCACACATTACAAGCAGATATGATGGCTAGAAGTTGCAAAGTAGACTGGCTTCAAGAGGTTACTGTACTCACTGATGATGACCAATAAAAGAAGGGAGAGGTGAAGAACAGTTAATAAACCATAGGGTTTTTTAAAATACATGATCTAAGTTAGAATGCTGCTGGTGTGGAGTTGTCAGCCAAAGCTGACATTGGTGATGAGATGAATTCTCTCCTTATCTGTGTCTCCCATCAACAGCGTTCGCATTCTTTCTGGAGTGGGGCTTTGTGAGACATGCTAGGGGAAATGGGACAAGGAAATGGGAAGTTGTGGCAGGGAAATTTCTCGAATGACTTGCCGAGGTGTCCAAGCTGGGGAGCAGTCCTATTTGTTTCCCATTGGCATTAGGAGAGGATTTAAGAGTCAAAGGATAATCTGAAAGTCTGAAGCCTCCTCTCCCAGGTTTTGGTGGTTTGAATCAATTAATGAACACAATTTACTAGATCTCTGATTTCAGTTCCCTGTTTGGAGCCTTCTAGCTCCGTTCAGTGTTTCAGTTGCATGCAATTATCCTTGAGCGTTCCATGGATCACAGACTTCACATCAATGTGACTAAGCACTGACTTGTTCATCTCTCATGTATGCTTATTCACTTACACAAGCCCCTTTGAAGGTATAGTGCAGATGCCTGCATTATCTCATAACCATTTTACAGAAATGGAGTTTCCAAAAGATTAACCAACTTATTTGCCCAAAGATACATATTCATTAATGTCAGAATAAGACTAGTACTCAAGCCATTCTCCTAAGGAGTGCTCTATCCTATCTCCCAGACACTAAATGTTTTCAGAAATGCAAAATTACAAATGGAAAATGTCATTGTCGGCTCTGACTTCTCTGATATAGCAACATCTCATGCTGAATGGAAGCTTTCTGTTGGATAAAGAATATCACAATTAAAATGGTGAGCCTTTAATATGGTATTCCTTCTGTTTGTATCTACAAGGTTGCATTGAGGTCCTCTGGATTCAAGTTTGGACTGGCACATTTTCAAGTTTCTCTGCTCCACAGTGTCACCAGCATAGCTGTCAAGGTTTAATCTCAGTAGGTTGCTCACTTGCAATTTTTGTGAGGCTTCACTTCTTTCATTGTCTTTACTGAAGCTAAGCTTTCTTTTGCACACTGAAGTTTGAAAACCATTGACTTAACAGGACTCAATTAAGTTTTATTGAACTGACTTGAAAGAGCCATGCATTTGGGTACCTCTACTGGTAAATATTAATTTACCTTATTATGAAAACCATGGAGCCGAAGACACAGAAACACACATTGTGCAGGTTAGCAGCACAGAGATTAACGTTGCATTTAGTTGCTTATTGTTCCCTATGTAAGGTAGCAGGCAAAATGAGCTCTGCTACTGAACACTGTATTATCTTGCCTCACTGTCAGCCATTCCTTTGAAAAGATGAGAAGTAACCACCTGCATCTATAAGTAAACTGCTTCTGCCACTTCAGAGAGAACCCCACGGAAGGCAGAGGCTGGAAACAGCCCCCAAGGATGATTACAGCTGCCAGAATTCCATCCTGAGGGCAGGCACCAGGAATCGTGACTGAAAACAACGTTCTTATCCACAGGGACTCCTCCTGCCAGTACTCATCTCTATTTTCCAAAATGCATCATTATGTTTCCAGTGTAGTCAGACCTGAAACAGATATCGCTGTAGTGAAAATACTCTCCCTTGGCTATGACTCAGGGAAAATCTCGCTTTGTTCCCTGGCCTTTGCTCCATCAAACTGAAAAAGGTCACTTAGAATTTGTCCAGCTATTTCTTATTTTAAAGCAGCTAGAGTGCTTTGGAAATGGTTTTATCATGGTAAGAGAGTATGAAGGAATGTGACTTCTACTCCTTAGTCCTAAGGGAGGATGCAGGAAGAAATATGAATTGAAGCAACTCAGCAGGGTCAGGCCTTATATTTAAGGGACCACAGGCAGCACTGAGCTGCACTAGGACACATTGACAAACATTTGCATCGTCCGGTGGTTTTGCTACAGCTGTCTCAAGAATTGACTCCCCACCATGGAATAAGGTAGGATTGAGAATCGGGTATGCTCACAGTTTGCAGTTTCTCCTCCTCTTTCCCCTGTAGGAACTGGATGTTCCCTCTTAATGATTTACTGTTTGTACCAGCAGGTACAAAGAACTCAAAGAAAACGTTGACCCATATAGACCTTGTCATTCAAAAGCATGACAGACAGATGCAGCCTAGAGACTGCTAAGAAGGAAAGAGGGCAGAAAAGTAGCTTGATCAGACCATGGTCAGCAAGGCTTCAATTGTCTCTGCATTTTCAGAGAACATGAATAGAGAAGAACCAAGTTTCCTATTGCCTGTTAGTTGAAAGTGTCATAATTTTGGTACATGGAAAAATCCTTTGTTGCATCTTTGCCCTTTCAGAAGAATTTATCATTCTTAAAATCCAGGGCTTAAAAGAACTCCCATGCCAGTGTATTATATCTAACTCAATTCAACAAATATTTGTTGATTACTTATTATGATCAGATACTACAAATATTCTAATTTTCAAGATACAGTGTTTCAGAATGGCAATGTAGAGGTTGTTAAAATACGGAATGCTGGCCTCCATCCTCACACTTTATAATTCAGCATATCTGACAGGAGACCCCCGAAAGCTATGATTTTTAACAAGTTTCCAGGGAATGCTGATGCTGCTGATTTGGGAAGCATATAACCACTGACATGGAAACTAAAATATAGTTTTGTTTCACAAGGTTTGGGATAAAATACAACTCATCGGAACACAGCAGAATTTGTCTGCCACTAGTAGGTGTTCAATCAATACTTGTCAAATGAATGAATGAATAAATGAATAGACACATAAGGGGGACACAGTGTGTGAGAAAGGGGAATTTATTCTGGCTTCAGGGTGTACCACTTAAAGAAGCATCAAGGGGGAAGATAGTTGCTTTGTGCCTTGAAGGTCAAGTAGAACTTTATCTATGAATTACACTGAATTGATTCCCTTTTCATTGACATTAAATCAACATGAAAAACATAAAGCATCAGAAAAAAAACTTAATCTGGATTCCTTTTTTTTTTTTTAACCTTGGTCTGGTGACGAGTTGCCTTCAGAAGTTCTAAATAATGTCAAAAGAGTCATAATGCTAGAAAGTGAGATCTGCACTACACTTGAGTTGACAACATTACTAATCTGAGACAAGAATGTTTTATCAGCCCCAAAGAAATACAAGAATGGAAAGTCAGGTGAACATTTACTCAGAGACTTGAGAACAATGAAGGGGCTCACAGGCTCTTACAGTTTTATCGAGGATCAACTCCAAACTGGTTCAAACTGGAACCGTGATTTTGTGAATTCCATCCAGACTTTCTCATAGAAGCACAAGCATTTAGCAGCAGGCAATTTCTGCAACTCTCTTTCAAGAGGATGATAGCGGAGGCTTTTAGTGGAAGAAAAGTGAATGGTCACCAGCATGAATATTTCATCACTCACTCCCCAGGTGCCTGCAGATCAGCATATACAAATTACACGGGTGTGGTGGCAAGACAAGGCTTCCCAAACCTTTCAAGGTAGGAGGTTCTGAAAAAGCACTTGAAATTCCAGCTACCACATGATACGGTTTGAAGACAGCTGGAAACCTTGATCGATATTTGAGGATCCTGAAAAGCGCTCTATCAGATATTTACTTCTTGCTACAATCACTGACAATGCAGATGTGGAAAATACATATTCTTTCATCCTAGTGTCTGATCTGAACAAACCATTTCAGTAAGGGCCTGAGATCTCCTTGTCTTGCTCAAATTCTCAGAAGTACCCATATTCACATTAAAAATTAAAATTGTCCTTAATTTAGCAGAGATAAAAGATCAAGCTAAAAAGGACGCGAAATGACAACTAGGATGAACAGGATATGCGTATGGTGACGGTCAGAAAACTACTTTCCTTATCCTAGATGAAAACCTTGATTCTTCCAGCGTAAGTAATTGATACAGAGGGCCTGCTGCACCTAACATTGTGAGCAGCTTTATGTTTTGTAACAGACTTTCACACACACTGTGTCAATTAATCCTAGCAACGAGGCACTTAGAATTGTGCAGGACAAACATTTTTATACCTATTTGAAAGATGTGGAAAATGAGTTTCAAAAGATGAAGTCACTTGCTCAAAGTCCCGATTATTGATCTGGAATCAAAACCTCAAACTTGCACCCAAATTCATCTGCCTCTTCCAAGCTCCACAGCAAAAGGGAATTTACTTGACAGTCTCCCTTACCTGGCTGAAAACAAGCGTTCTGTAACTTGCTCTGTCCTCTGAATGTCAGCTATTGGGTCAAAGTATCTGACATTGGATCCTGGATCCTTTGCTTGCTGGTGATACGGTTTTGTCAAAATACTTCACACAGGGACTACCTGAAATAGAGCAGGGGATCAAATCAGCAAAATGAAAAAGTAGCCTAAGGATTAGGAGAAGCAATTTACATGTCGTGTATTTGGTGGCAGATTAACGTGTAAATTATAAGAACTTTGACAACTTAATAGGCAAAAACAACCCCAAAAACAACACTGTTATTAAAAATGAGCAATGGACCTAAGCAAACAGTTTTGTGAAGAAGACACAGACATGGCCAATAAGTGATGAAGAGTTTCTGAACATATGTTATACAACCCAAGCTGTGGAATTTTTCCAATTCCTCAAACTCATTTACAATCCAAGATCTCTTGCTCCAGTGATGGTTCATTTTATTCAAATGGCTGTGGGAAGTTGTCTCTTGCCAGTTGTGATACAAGCACAGAACCACATCTCTGATTCTCACTCAAAACCATCTTGTGACTACAGACAAGCCTGCCCATGGATGAGCCCAATACACAAAAGGAAAGCTGCGAGATTAGCAGATTTGTATATTTAGAACTACAGCTTTAGAAGCTTTAATACAATGCCAAAAGCTGTTCACTTCTGAATTATCAGTTCGTGAACCTCAAGGCTAATTTATCAACCAGTTTAAACTGAAAGTATTTTTACATTCATATTCTGGAAGCAGAAATGTGGAATTGGATAAACTAGGTAAAAAGGACAGTGATGAAGGCTCTTGTGTCTAACTGGAAGCTAGATCACTCGTTTAGCCTGGTTTTGAATTGTCAACAAACTGGAAAGAACCAAAGAAAGAAGGCAAGCAAAGGCATAGCATCCATTTACCTGCTGACATCCTTCATCATGCCATTCAATGATTCTAACTTGTCAAATTGAAGACAGATTAAGTGACAGCTGCACACTTTCCCTTGAACATCAGCAAAGCTTCCAAACTTCTGTTTTGATACTAAAAAGAAAAATTAATTCTGCGCTACCAGAACAGAAGTATTCATTGATTTAGATCTACCGTGTCAATACTTAACAAAACTTCAGCTCATTATCAAGTTGGTCATGGCCCATAGCAGATCTTCTCAACAGAACAGAGCTGTTTTCTGCCCCGCCTCAGTGTAAATGTTTGACTGATGAGGACACACTGAGACAGAAGTGAGGACCTCATGAATTCCTTCCTGGCTAAACAGGAGCAAGAATCCGATTCTCTGGCTTCCTTACCTGGCCCTCTTTTCCGTTTCCTATGAAAAAAACTTTCTGCCTGTCCACTACATCTCTGTAACAAACCACAGTTATTTCTTCAATCTTTTAATACTCTACCGCACAAATAAAGCTTTTTAAAAATTGCTAAAGAAGGAGAAAAAAATGGATGATCCATCCAGTCTACCACAAATGCAAACAGACTAAAGACATGAAATTAAAAAAAAAATATTCCCTAATGTAAAATTAACAAAACACAAAGGAGGTTTGTTATGAAGTGAGAAGCGTCAGGCTGTTAAATTTACACAATGCCCTGGATAATGAGTACAAACGGAACACCTCATCTGAATCACATTTATTTATTTAGCCCGAGATGAGGATTAATGCCATAAATTTCTCATTAAATATTAAATCATAGCACTCTTATCCAGGCAAATTAGCCTAGATATTACTGATGCCAGTGAAACTCCATTCTGGATCTAATTTCAATGGTGCAAACTTGAGCCCAAACCAGTTATGTATAAACAATGGCTTTATCACTTACAAATATGCAAAACACACTTTCTTTGTTCTTGAAAGTAAGGTAGCAAATGAATATGTAAGCTTTATCAGAACTATTCAATTTACTCTAGGCCAGAAATTAAACTGCACTTGCTTTGCTCATATTTTCAAAATTCCACCTATCTCTGATGCTTCAGTAGCCCTTAAGAGCGAAGGATTTGTCAGAAGACTATTCAAAGTAGAAATAATCAAAATTCAGGCAATCCCAACAGGAGAAACAGAGTTGGATTAAAAAGCCAGTAGTGAGTCCTGTGCTGTGGTATCACGTGATGGGCCACCACCAGCATCTCATATCAGACCAGCAGTTTGAGTCTGACTACTTCACTTCCAATCCAGCTCCCTATTAATGGACTTGGGAAAGCAGCAGAAGATAGCCCAAGGACTTGGACACCAATTATCCTTTTGACTCTTGGAATGGCTTAAGAAGAAATTGTATTAGCATTTTTTTTTTTTTTAAGTCTGATACAATTCAGCAAGAAGCCATCTGGTACTGGGCTTCTCTTTGGAGACTTCTGATTACTGACTCAAAATCAAAACTTATTATTGTCAAGGCTTTCTGTGTCTTCATTATTGTTCTTAGTAAGTTAAATATTTTCAAAAGCTTATTTACTTCTTTTAAGTTTTTCCAGTTTGCTGGCATACAATCTTTCATAAGATTCCCTAATGCACCAAACAGTCTTACATATTTCTGTTCTGTCAGTGTTAATACCAAATGTTCATATCTGACTTCATAGATAAAAGTCACCTGGATCCTTTAGAGGTATGAGATTGTCTTGGTTTTGCATATTGCCTTCATCGCTACATTAATATTTTTCACATCTGGCAGATTAATTGCATCCATCATTTTTATTAAGTGGCTTTCAGGGTCAGCAGGTGGCACAGTAAGCTAACCCTCTGCCCTGGAGTGCCAGTAACTCATACAGGGGTCAGAAGTCTTGTTCCTTACCGTCTACCCACAATTAGGACAGCGGTAAGGAAGTTAGTCCGTTGACCGTTCAAGCTGGCACCTGCTCTGTTACATTGGAGTCTCACAGCTACAGTCTCACCCATTTCACCGGGATTACCTCTTTGCCTGCTATCGGGGCAGAACTGAAGACTGTGAACAGTGTGATCTGAGAACAGAGGCTTTCTGACTTTCTCTGCCACCAGTTCTCACTATGGTAGGCCTGGCACTAAGCATCAAGGCAATTTACTGTTCCACTGAATTCCCCAGCAGTTTGAATCTTGTTCCACTGCTTCCTGGACATTAAAGAAGGAAGAATATAAGTGGTCCTTTGGCCAAAGCTCAGAATATGTATGTCACATCTGGATTCCTTGTGAAGTTTTCATGATGTCCCATCAATCAGATTTGCACAACCTAAGATACAATGTCTGACATAACCTGTGATCTCCCTGTGGAATCTGGGTAAGGCACCCTCCATTTTTGCAGCTCTGGGATTTGGCTATATTTCATTCAGTAACCTGCTCCAGACCAAAACCTAACAGCACATAATACAAGCGTAATTTCAGTGTGAAACATGAGGTTTGTACAGTGTCTCCATTGCCTTTCACAACTCTGAGACGCCAACTTTGGCTTTACACATCTTGGTAATGCCTGTACTTTCCCTAGGGAACCAGAGCATGACTCTTTCTCCACTGCAGTGCCACAGCCCATGGCTGGCTGTGCAAAATCTTCAGCAATAAATTAGAGCTTACAAATGTGGGTTGGGCAAGGAACATTTCCTACCGTGAGTCCCCAAGGCCGTGACTATTACTATTGCATTTGTCAATATCACAGAAACACACCTGGCCAGCGAACACACCTGGAAAGGCTTGTATTCAACCCTTGAGATTGGGCTAAAAGCCCATTCAGCTCGCCCAGTGCTAGAAATAGGGATTTTGTGTTTTAAGCCCAGAAGAACTTAGCCATATAAATTAGCTACATGACCAAAGTTGGTGCAAAAATGCCAGCATCACTCAGACGTACATAACAGGACAAGAAAATTTCCCTCTCTGTGTCCCAATGCATGTTCACTGTCGTCAGAAACCCCAGAGTGACTGATACTCAGTTATCCGAGCACTGAAAGCATGCACCTGCGGAAGCTCTAAGAACTGCTGAAGATTAGACAAGTATGCTCTCACAGACACTACTAACACAGATTACAACTGAGGAAACCACTAAGAGGTCACATTTCTCTGTTTGCATGCACCAAAGCCAAAGCAACTGCCCACCTGACACTGCATTTCACACAAACAACAAGTCTTTTGTTTTTTTTCTTTTTCTACAAAAACTACTCCATTAGGACAAGGAAATTGTTACACCAAATGAACAAACATCACCATAAGGGACACAAGAAACATGAAAAATCAAGAAAGCATGACCTTTCTAAAATAACCCGATAATTTTCCAGCAATCACACCTGGTTTGAAGAAAATCTACTAAATGCCTGAAATAACATCTAAAATGAGGGCTGACTTTGTGGCACAGGACTTAGGTCACCACTGTGGACAGAGGAACCCTTAATGACGAAACAGCTCTGACCCAAGACATTCCACTTCTGATCTATTTCCCTGCTGGTGTCTCTTTCACTCTCTCTCTCTCTGTCCCATATTCTCTCTGTGTCTTTCAGCTTATCTGTTTATCAAATTAATAACCAATGCCTTTTAAAATATTAAAAATAACTATCCTAAAGAAATATGACAGGATAAAATACATTAGAGTTAACTCCAAGAACTTGGAAAACCAGTGCATGGTATGAATGAGAAACAAAGATCCGGAAACTATTTTTCAAAAATCAAAAATTTGGGGAGCTGAAAATTTAAACCAGCTGAACAAAGGATACAACTAAGACATGTAGCACAAAAGAGACAAAGATACAGAATTGTTTCAAATTTTTCTGTTTTATTGTTATTGTTCTTCACAATTCAGTTTTGTGAATAAGACAACAATTTTAAAATAATTAAGCCAGACAAAAATAAAAGGAATATAAGTAATAACTGTAATAAAAGATAATAAGGAAAATTGAGACAGCATTAAGTGACTAAATATTCACATGACAAAGACAGCTGAAGGTAAAGAGAAGGAAGCAATGTTAAGTATCTATGGAATAAAATGATAATTAAAAATTGCCAAATGTTGCAAGTTATGTAGAAATCTGGATACATGATGCCTAGAGGACAGCAGATTCAACCAAAAAAAAAAAAACTTTCTCCAATGCATGCTATTGGAAAATTGTCAAAAGTTAAGGATTAAAGAATCCCGAAGACAGAGAGAAAAAACAAAAACATAGTTACATAAAAAGATAACCAATTCAATTAACAGCCAATTTCTCAACAGAATCCTTGTAGATCAGAAGGGGTAGAATATATACTAAGACCTTTGAAAAACTGCCAACTGAGACTACCATATTCATAAAAGCCATCTTCTAGAAGTAAAGAGAAATAAAATATGTCCCAGAAAAACAAAAATTGAGAGAATTCATCATCACCAGAGTATACTCTCAAGAAAGCCAGGAGGAAAGAGATCATCATAACCATTATGAAAATACAGGGCAGGGTAAGGTTCGTTTAACACAGAAGATCAAACGAAGAAAAATAGGAGAACACCTAAACTTCTCATACAAAAGCCACTACAGGGTCCATTCCACATCCCTGGGTACTGGGGTGGCAGGGAGGTGGGTTCAGCTTCTCTCTTAATTTCCTCCTTTCCACAGGATACAGGAAAAGGGGGCGGGGGGAGATTTGATGAAAACAGTGGTGTCACCCTGATCAACTATGTAAACATCATCAAAAAAATAATAAATAAATAAAATAACATTGAAAAGATGAGCCGATATAGGGAAGTTGCTAAGGGTATTGTGTGGACCTGGGGGACTGGTAGAGTACTCTGTGTCGTTGATGATGAAGGACTGAGTAGTGTGTCACAGAGGGCTATAGTCCTCATCAATGCAGATGCACTGAGGGCTGATACATGGCAATTTCAGCAGGTGTTACTCCTGGGAGGAAACAAGCATGGTAACTTAGATGGCAGTGGGGATAAGTCACTTCTATTTAAAGCGTTCCACCTCCCTTCTACTCCCTCGCATCACCCCCCTCCTGTTAATGCAAAGTTCACCTCTTCAGCGTTTTGCAAGACTTCAACATAACTACTGTTCGTGGCTTTTTAAAATTAATATAAAGAGAGCATACTCCCAGTTCTAAGAACATAACAATACTTCATTTTTCAGTCCCTCCTCCTTCTTTTATTTTTTTACATGAACTTATTTTCAATAACTTAATATTCACAGGCTTATTATTCCACTAAACACAGTCTTCAGTAACCAGATTTTAGAAAACTTGGGGTTTGGGAAATGACACCATTACACAACCACCAAGGCCCTGTCCACAGACCTCCTCCCAGTAAAGACATCTCCTGAATGGAGTGCCCTGGTGATTCAGTGTTATGTGAATAGCATGTGTATAAATATCTGCAGAGAACTCCCCTGGGAAGTCCGTATTTATACACATGGAATTCACATGACACTGAGTTGAACTGCCCTTGTGCTCCTGAAGAATTCAGTGCATCTTTTACCCAGCAGGTCTTCTGCTTCCTCCATGCATCTTTGCCCACTCCTCACAAAGGGGATAAAGGCATCCCCTTACTGGTTCACCATCAGGAAAGGTAAAGAAAAGAATGTGTTCCTTCTCCTCCTTACTAGGCCAATGCTGGCCAATGTAGGGTACCACCTCTCCAGCAGGGCCCATGGAAAAAATTTCCTGCATGTGGACCATGACTTCATTCGCCTTAGAGAGAAACCATGGCATCTCATGGGAAGTACCGCTGGCCAGTTTTAAGAAAACCTTCATTTGTTGCTCTATAAAGCTCAGTATATCAGGACCCTCTATTGTGTTTGTGTCTCCGCAGAGCTGTATTTCTTTGTTTCTCACTTACAAAACTAGTGTAGAGCTTCCCCATTGCTTTGAGCATTCAAACAAAAACTGCTCTGAAAAATAATTTTGCAATATCTTGATCCAAAAATATGCCAGTGTGAACCTTGTGATCTGACTACAGCATTGTCACCAATAAGATTCATTTTTCTACAAGTGCCACTTTCAAATATGTAATTTACTCATCTGAAGTCTGGCTCTAGAAAGATGGCTAAGATTATATCCCCACCCCGTGCCTTCAATTGAGACACTGAGCTATTCTCAAAGTTTAAACGTTGTGTCATTGTTGCAACATTCAATTTGTTGATATCAGGTGACCCAAAGCAAGTCTTCTAATGGTTTTTTTTTTCCAAGTTCAAAAGGAAAAAGAAATGTACTAGAGGTATTCAGGAAATAGAACATTCTTCTTGGAGGCGTCAAGATTCGGGATTTGCCAGAGGGGCAGCTCCTCAGTACAGAGAGACAAGGCAGTTCCCACCCGGTGTTCAGTGCATCGTTCACTGACAACTCCAACACTTGCACAACTTGGTCTGACTGCAGTGTGGAGGACATACTTTCATCACCTAGTTTAATTTTTTTTATCAGTTCCAGCTGATCTGATCTGACTACTACTTTACCCAACTGTCTCATCTTTCTGTTGGCCAGGACCACAAATGCTCTAATAGCAGGTTCATCTTCTCATCCAAACTTAATGTGGCCTTTCTGGCCATCAACAAGTAATCCAGGGATGACATCATACCTGTAGGTGGGACGAATGAGGACAGGGATCAGGAAGCACTGAGTGGGGTGGAGAGTGAACAGGACCTATGGTGTTAAGACCTCTTCTAAGAAAAGTCAACACCTGCTTGCCTCTGATCTTATTACAGCTGGTAGGGGGAGGCTAATTAGATACCCTAACCTCCAACCTAGCTAAAGGCCATGTTGTACAATCATCATCTTGTCACTTTAGCTAAGTCCTCCCCTCTTGACCCCTGCCCCTTCTCCACAGGCCCCACAAACTTATCGATGATGAAGCAGACAGCTCCTTCACTTAGGCAGGCTTTTCCAATGACTTCAGGTCTGCCAACTATCGTAACTACAAACGTCACTCTAAGCAATCAAAAAGGAGGCATGAAGCGCCACACCTCTGAAAGTGCAATAAAATTCCGATCTCTCCTGCGGTAAGATGGGGAGAGTCCAGGATTCTGAGCCGTCTCTCCAATCCCTAAAGCTGAGTGCAAGCCCCTGTGTGCTTTCTTGGTGATGTGTTAATCATTATGACTAACACTTTCCTGAAATGTCACGTCTTCGGATCGTGGGTGTTCTGCGGGTGGTGAGATGCTTTTGAAGAGACACATCAGAGTAAATACATCCAAATTCATAGACTTTCTCAAAGGACATGTCCTTCACCTAACAATGCTAACAGTCATGCACACGTCACTCAAGCTATATTTCGGTAGCACTTTCAGAATCATTTGGTTAAGAACATATTAAATAAATAGTCTTATCATTTTATATAAAATCATGTGTTTTAGAAGGGGGGGCATGAACTAGATGATTTGGCATATTGAACCATCCAAGTTAGCAGGATGTATTATCAGGAAACACGTGGGCCTTTTCCCCAAATCAAACTGGCCCACACAGTTTCATAATCGTAGCAAACATTTGCACCCTGTGCCAAAAGCCTAGGTGGGATTTCTAAGAGAGAAAGGTTGAGGATCTCTTTTATAAATGACAACATCAAGTGCAGCAAGCTCAGACTCTCAAGCTCCATGTCTTGACGGTGCTGACACTCACCAGGAAGTTAACTTCAAGGTGCGTGCTGTATGTCGCTTTGTTAATTTTTACTTCTTCATCCCTGTAACATTTTGTTTCAACAAGAATTTGCTCTAAATTTTAAGGAGGCATTAAACTCTAACAGCTAGCAAAAATCAAAATCGAAACCAGAGAAAAATGAAACAGAAGAATACAAGAGGGAAATAAAAGGAGAAATGGAATGCAGTTTAAAATACACACCGTGCTGTGAACTTGTGACCCATGACGTGGCTGGCAGCCAATGGGAAAAGGAAAACCAGATTAGTTACACAATTCACAATTTCCCAGAAGAGGAAGCAGACCAAGTGTCAGGAAGAACCTATTCTTCCCCTTCAGCCCGCCAACAGGCCCAGCCAAGGTTTCCCTCAGAAAACGGCTCTGAGACAATTTTATATCATGGGTGACTAAATGAAGGAGACCCCAATGTCTACTCCATCTTACAACATGGCCTTCAACAGACTTTAAAAAACAAAGAGGCATTTTAAACAAAACCTGCCTTTATTCAAACGTGAGTTCAGCAATGAATATCTAATAGGAATAACATTAATTCTTCCAAGAAAAACATATTTTCATGCTGCTCAACTGTGACTTTCAAATAAATAAATGCTGAATACACTATTAAAAATAAAGACTGTCAAGGTTGCTCTTTTGCCTAACAGCTAAGTCTCTGTGAGGATGCCTATATCCCATACCAGAGTGCCCGTTTGAATCCTGGCTCCTCTTGACTCCGACTTCCTGATAAAGTGTACTTAGAGAGGCATTAAGTAATGGCTCACGGGGGGATCCTTGCCACCCATGTGGAGAGCGAGGCCGAGTTCCAACCTTCTAGCTTCAACCCAACTAGCTCCATCTGTTGGAGGCACTATCTAGAAAATGGATATTTCTCTCTCTCTCTCACTTTAAAAATGATTTATTTTTATTTAAACATATATTTACACAGAGGGAAACGAGAAAGATCTTCTATTCACTGGTTCACTCCCCAAATGGTCACAATGGCCAGAGCTGAGCCAATCACATGGATGCACGGCCACAAGGCCTTGGGCCATCCTCTGCAACACCAGAATCCTATGTGGCCAGTGGTTTGCATCCTGGCTGCTCCATCTGAAATCAATTTCCTGGCTTACGAAACTAAGAAAGCAGCGGAAGATGGCCAAGTGCTTGGGCCACCTGCCAACAACATGGGAGACCCAGATGAGGCTCCTGGCTCCAGACTTCAGCCTGGTCCAACCCTGCCTGTTGCGTCCATTTGGGGAATAAACCAGTGGATGGAAGACACATCTTTCTTTCAATCTCTCTCTCATCTTTGTGTCTTTTTCTGCAACTCTAACTTTGAAAACAAATTGATTTTTTTTCCCAATGAGAAAACAAAATGGTCCATTTGGCTCCCTCACACTTTTAGAGGGTTGTCCGTTTATCAACTTCTGACAAGTGCCCTCTGCTGGCTGTATCACAACATGGCAGACAAATAATAGTAAGGAACCACTCTTTTGGAGGCTACTTCCTGTAATAACCCGCATTTATAGAACATCCTAACAATGATAGCACACTCCAAGGAGAAAAGCATTCATCCCCTTTAAATAATTCATTGTTTCCCCCTTGTCCCTGCCTTTTAAAAGTTCCATTGCCTTCAAAATTTCCATACTAAAGAACATGTACAAGCAACAGTTGTTACATAGGCTTTTTTTTTTTAAGATATAGTTATTTTTATTGAAAGTCAGATATACAGAGAGGAGGAGAGAAAGAGAAGATGATTTAAATCCTTTGATTCACTCCCCAAGGGCAGCAAGGGTTGAAGCTGCGCCAATCTGAAGCTGGGAGCCTGGAGTTTCATCCAGGTCTTCCACATAGGTGCAGGGTCCCAAGGCTTTGCGTCATCCTTGACTGCTTTCCCGGGCCAC
The DNA here is from genome assembly GCF_017591425.1 of Ochotona curzoniae. NCBI lineage: Eukaryota > Metazoa > Chordata > Mammalia > Lagomorpha > Ochotonidae > Ochotona > Ochotona curzoniae. The sequence goes on along the minus strand of NW_024465035.1, from coordinate 11,623,528 downwards.
AAGCAGGGAGCTGGATGAAAGTGAGACTGCTGGGATTAGAACTGGCACCCATATGGGATCCCAGTGCATGTAAGGTGAGGACTTCAGCTGCTAGGCTATCGTGATGGGCCCCTTTATTGTTATTAATTATTCCTGGGTAGCTTGCGTTTTTGCTGCTATTGTAAATGAGGCTGTCTTTTCTGTTAAAGAATCTGACCATTTCTGGTTGGCTTATTAAGAAAGCTATTGAGTTTAATAGATTAATTTTGTAACTGACCTATTCATTCAATGCCTTCTGTTTTTCCTAATAGTTTTTCCATTGATTTTCCTAGAATTCTCAGAAGGATGATCATGAACTAGCATGTAATGTGTGTGCCACAATTTTCATTTCAATATTGTTTGCAATGAGAACAAATAGAAATAGTATAGACTCCATCACAAAAAAATAAGAACTAAGTAAGTCATTTGGCATACAAATGACAAAACATCGCACAACCTTTGGAATTGAGCATGTGTGTAGAAAGACAACCACATGTTTAAAAGCGAAAGGGAACAATAAAAGGTAACATAAATATTACCAGCCAATAATTCCTTCTTTCATGAAACTCTATTTGTAAGTACATGCAACCAAAATAAAAATAGCAAAGAAAATGTTTTACAGATTGTCTTCAAGGAAGATTTTTTTTTCCTTAAAAAGTTTCAATGATAATTATGACCTTTACAGCAAGAAGGAAATAGTAAAGATTGATTTCAAAGTTATGCTTCAAGGTTGCTTGTTGTGATGTATGCCTTGGGCTCCATATGAGCAACTGTGCCACTGTGGCATAGAGGGTGCCAGCCCTTGTGGAGAAATGAGTGAGGTATGGCATGGAGCTCTTCCCTTGGAATCGCGGACATAAGACATAGCGGTAATGGAGGATTCTGGGGATCACCATAACAGATGAGCTGGATAAAATTCAAGTGTAGGAATTAGTTTTCAGCACTCCAGCATGGAGCCATACTCAGTGTGAGGTAAGTCTAACCGGGCTGACTAAGCAAAGGGCGTCTTAGACATTCACACTGCTTAATTTTCTGTATCTATAACAACATATAGTTCGAGTCATAAAATTAAATTTTCATAGATGATAATTGTTGATGGTGTGATATTACATTTGCAAAATCTATTTTGAAAATGAGACTGATTATATGATTAGGAAATACCTCCAAGATCTACTATCTATATGTATTAACTTCCATAGGTATTATCCATAGGTATTAACTTTTACCCATGGGAAAATGAAACACCAAAATATAGGAGCTCATGTCTAGAAACATTCTACTGGCTATTCAGTACAGCCAAAATGAGATGAAGTTGGGTTTTGGGGGATCAGAACCTGAAATATGTTGTTCGTTGCTTTGTGAGGAAGGGAGCATCTGGCATTTCAACCTCGCCTTCAGCTTACTAACCAACTAAACACTTTGCCCAAAAATCTACACACCTAGATCTTTCTGACTCTCTCACTTCCTCTGGACTTACATGAAACACAACACTGAAGATAAGAACGTCTGACACCCCTAAAAGCCATCAAAAAGGCCAGGATGTAAGCCAAAAGCATTGAGCGAAATAACTGCATCAAAACAAATTTGGGCCAAGGGAAAAACAAGAGATCAGAGGTGGCAAGGCAGATGAATTTTCTTGCCTTTAACATTCTCATAGACATTTCTTAAAAACAGATTCCATAACCATGTTGCCCGAAAATGTACTTTTAGTTCAGGAAATGAACTAGCTAAACAATCTAGGGTATCTCTTCACACGGATTGTAAAGCAAATTCTTGCCATTTGATACAATTAAAGTAAATACACATATTCAGGCCATTTGGAAAGAAGTCTTATTTTGTCTATGGACATATCACCAGCATAAATATTAAACCAGAAATGCATATTTATCCACAAAATTGTAAATCAAAGGGTCAGCAATGAGGCATAGTGGATGGATTCACTGTGTTGGTTTGAGTCCCAAATGCTCTGCTTCTGACCTATCTTCCTGCTAATGTGCTTTAGAAGATAACAGATAACGGTCAAAGTGCTTGGGCCCCTTTCCCCACAGAGGACACCGTATGGGGTCCTGACTTCTCATTTCAGTCTTGCTCAACCCTGGCTGCTGTAGACATTTAAGGAGTGAAAGAGTAGTTGGTATTTCTCTTTCTCTACCTCTCTCTCTCTTTCTCTAATGCCCTGTTTTTCAAATAAATAAATAAATTCATATTAACAAGTAAAAGTATTCTATAACATGTAAAAATCTGTAAAGCATATAACATGGCTTCACTACAGATATAATATACAAATTTTCCTGAATGCATCTCACTGGCTGGTTGGCTGATATATTTTTTTTTAAATCACAGAATAAGATCCATTATCCAACCGAATTTCAGAAGTGCCTAGAGTCCCCCAAAGTTGCTTGTTTATATCATCTAATAGAACTCACTGACTAAATTTTGACAACATGCTATATACAATCTAACAAGCTTATAGAAATCAGCTAAGAAAATAAATTAGCCATGGACAATGATAAATAAAATAACCATACAAAGGACTACAGGGAGAATGTAAAAAATTGGAACAAGACTAAGCAAAATAATTTTTAAATACTTGATTTTATAAGTATATTCTTGTGTGACATTAAACCACCTGCTCACTACAAAACAAGCCCTTGCCCTTTGGGTCTCCAGAGCCCTTTGAACATACCATTTACCAGGCACTGTTGCATGCTTCTATTTATGCTTTCCCATGTCCCTGTAACACCTTTCCTTTTCTGGTTCTATACTGCCTTCTTCTAATTCAGTTCCCGTGTCACCTCTGTCAAACTCTTTCATGTCAATAGACATGGGATTCTAAATCCCCTGAGCTGCATCTGTGTCCCACTTGGGTTTTGGTGTGGCCTGTCAGTAAAAGCTAAACACCCAAAGTCATTAGGATGACAAGGGATGCTCTCTATGTCCACTGTCCCAACAAGGAGACAACTTGTTAGAAACTCTGCATAGCAAAAAGTTGTACTCAATTATTCTTACTATGTTAAATGGTCTCACCAAAAATGTATGGGTCTGTTTTTTTCTCTCATTGGATAAAAAGCAACACAAGATCCCTAAGGCTACTTCTAGGTTCACAAATCTTAAAATATTTACTTTTTTACCTTTACAGAGAAGATATAGTAACTCTTTCACTATTATCATGAAGCTCAAAGCAGCAAGAAAGATTTCCTATTCAACACCTTGACTGTACAGATACGGAAAGCAACACCCACACAAGGTCTACCTGTCCCTACCCGTGGCCCAGCAATATCAGGACTGGTCTCTCCCCTGAGTCTGTGGGATCATATTCCTTCCAACTCGGTACTCGACAGATGTTTGTTAAATGGTTGTAAAGAAAAAAAAAAGATTTCTCGAAGAACGTTATGAACAGACAGCATACCCAATTTCCATCAAACATATCCTCCCCCTTCTGCCTTCTGCTCTTTGTTTAATTTAATGGAAATTTAATGATTGGATGAAATCCAAGCTTCACTCTATCCTCAACAAGTACCTGAGAATGCCATGTGGGAGGCAGCTGTGACAAGCAAGGGAGATGTGAACTGCATTGAAAGCCTGAAATGAATTTTACAGCTTAATCATAGTATACTAAAAAGCTCCAGCAAGGGTGCCCTGGCCTGAGAGTCAGCACTCACCATTCAGCTTCTTTTGAAGCAGTCTGGCATAACCAATCTACCCGTGCCTAGAGAATGGCCATTCCATGTGACACAACTTTTTTTTATTCAGCTTGCACTGTTTACATTGTGACTCCATTCATCCTATTTACAAAAAGGTCAAACTACACCAAACAGCCTGCCTGAGTGTTTTATTTAAATTCATTGTGCTTTAAAAAAGGCCCTTTAGAAAAAGTCTTCAATCTGTGCTTGTAATGAAGGAGGCATTTGATGTGCAAGATTTGTATTTCAAAGATCATCAGCTATATGGAGCCCAGTCAGAAGACTAAAATGGGAGTAGCTGAAAGCTGAAAAATACAGTGCAGCTTTCTTTCTCTGCTCATGCTTTATTCACAACTCTGTTGATTATAAATTTTTTAATAATATCTGCTGCTCTAGCAGTTGTAATTAGAGAAATTAAAATCCCAACTTAAATGTTTTAATTGAACCAAGTCACATGCAAAGAAATGAATGGATGAGAGGATGGGCAGACGGACAGTTAGGACCTTTGGCATAGCTGGAAAACATGCCTTTTACGAGTGGATGTTTGGTGATCTAGATCATTTACAGTCCAAAGCTCAGAGAAAGTTCACCTTGCAAAATTTCACATGCTTTGCTATGTGAACTTTCATTTGAAGGAGACTTTTCTCCTTCATTTTCTCCTTCATTCTGTTTCATTTGAAGGAGAATTTTCAGGGATAAAATTTATATTCTACTGGTGGTTGACTTGGGCATTATTGAATCACATTTCTACCTAGATTCAAGTCACCTGAAACTAATTCCAGATTTTGTTTGTTTTCTGGAAACAAGGTACTTGTAATGACAAACACATGGAGTCTAAACCTACTGAAGTTATTCCTTGAAATAGCCTTCTTTCATTCCAATCTATTCAGATAAACTCTGCACCAATGAAGTTCCTGGTAGACCATAAAAGATCATTAGTGTGGATTATCTTTGTTTAAAAAGTCAATGATGTAACAATTTTCTGATGGTTTAAGGTAAAAACATCCTTTTTTTCCCAACACCAATTACAAGTCTATCATTCTTACCTTTAAGTGTATCATGACATTGTAGGTATAGACAACGGCAGAAAGTTCAGCATTCTTTTGCTGAGATGTATTTAACAGTTTCATTGGGAGTCCATCCTTTATTCAGGAGTAGAGATGCAAACTGTAATGTATTTTTGCTTCTCAGTACAATAGTCTCCATGATACCTTTATAGAAAATTCCTCTAGATAAATATTAGTACATATGTATTTACCCACAGACCTACTGATTTTGTATTTTGCATGAAGGCTGTCTTATGTAAGAGAGAATATATGATATCTGTCCCTTTGAGACTGGCTTGTTTTCACTGAGCGTAATGATCTCCAGTTCTTTAGAGTGCGGATACCGTAATAATTTACGTAAACACATTGCACAAGGACCTGACTCTGATAGACATTATATACAATGTGACAACACAGAAAGCAAGTGCTGGTTCACCCTATATCACTGAAAAGCTCGTCCTGATTCCTGTCATGGACACTTGGCTCCACCTCGAAACAAGAAACTGAATACTACCAGGGAGTTTCGAGGCCTGTGGAGGGTCTCACATTTGCATGTATGTATAACTCAAGTGAGGACCGGTGTCTTAAAATAGAGATATTTGCGCTCCTTCCTTAAGGAGCAGAATCTCTGGAATGAGCTGTGACATTAGTATTTTTAGATACTAGCTCCCAGGTGATTCAGAAAAGCTGCTGGATAGGAGACTTGCTGCATTAATCCACGGTCCATCACATACAGGAATTTCTTTTCCAATTACCTCCACCTCTTCTGGGTACTTCAGTGCTATCAAACAGCCAGGATCCTCTGTCATGTCATTTGTGTTCAACGGTGATTTTTCTATGAAGTTAAAAAATGTAATCATTTTTACACCTCAAAATCAGTTCTTGGCATGGAACAACTCATCTTACATAATAACTGAAAGAGACTAGTCACCAGGTCGGCTATACATGTTTTCCTCTTAAATTCCTTCCGATATGAATAGGACATCATTTCCAAGCCAAACGTGCTCTCTCATTATCATCTTTATAAAATTTCCATTATAATATTGCCCCTTCAAAGATCGTATCAGAGCACAGAATTCTCTGTGTGGTCTTTGTAGCCCAAATAAACACAGGTGATCTCCTGATAAGCAGTTTCCTGATTTCTTACTGTCTTCTGATAGCTAGCTACTATTGTTCAGCTATACCTCACCACAACCACAGATGCTCTCCCAAAACTGCTGCCCAGACGAATGTTCTTTATTTTTTTTTAAAGATTTATTTTTTATTTTTATTGGAAAGGTGGATATACAGAGAGGAGAGACAGAGAGGAAGATCTTCCGTCCAATGACTCACTCCCCAAGTGAGTGCAATGGTCGATGCTATGCCGGTCTGAAGCCAGGAGCCTCTTCTGGGTCTCCCACGCAGGTGCAGGTTCCCAAAGCTTTGGGCCGTCCTTGACTGCTTTCCCGGGCCACAGGCAGGGAGCTGGAAGGGAAGCGGGGCTGCCGGGATAGAACCGGCGCCCATATGGGACCCTGGGCGTGCAAGGCGAGGACCTTAACCACTGCACCATCGCGCCAGGCCCGAGTGTTCTTTATTTTGACTCCCATGTTTTTTTCTGGGACAAATTTAGGATCATATTTTTTTTCCATTTAAAATAGAATTAGATATTTACTTATAAGGGAGAGCAAAAGAAAGAGAGTAAGAGACAGAGAAAGAGATCTTCTGTTATGGTTTGTTCCTCAAATGTCTGCAACAACAGGCTGGGCCATGCCTAAGCTAAGAACACAAAGCTACTTCTAAGTCCCCCCCTGGGTAACAGGAACCCTTACACTTCATCCTTCCTCCATTGTTTTCCCGGGAAAAAGAACAGGAAGCTGGATTGGAAGCAGAGAAGCCAGTGCCTGAACAAGCACTTTCATTTGGGATGTGGGCATCATGAATGCTATTATACCATGTTGACCCACTTCCCCCACTTCATTTTTCATTTATAAATGACAGATTTTCTGAGTAAATAATGCTGGATTGACAGTTTTGCTCTTTTAGGATGTAGACTAAATCTTTCCATCCTCAACTTGCCTGTAGGTTTCTGTTGTGAAGTCTGTTGCCAATCTAATTGGCGATCTCTGAAGAGAAGGCAATGTGGCATTTCTCTCACTTGAATTTTAGAACCTCTATGTTTTATTGCTGAAAATATGGACATAATGCAATATGCTGAAGATCTTTTCTGATCCTATCTATTGGAAGTTCTATGTTCTTCATGCACTTGGATGTCTCTATGTTCTCTAAATTATGAAAGTATTTATTATTATTTCACTAAATAAGCCTTCATACCCATTCTCTCTGTACACATACATTTGGTTTTAAAATAGCATCCCATAAATCTCAAACAATATTTTCAATTTTTCTAATTTTGTCTTTATTTTGGAAGGGATATTGACGAGCATTTGTCTTTTAGTTTAGACATCCATTCTTCTGCCTCTCGTAGCCTATTGCTTAGGCTTTCCACTGCATTTTCCATTTCACATGTTGATTTCTTCATATCTAATATTTCAGTTTGATTTTTCCTCAATGTCCTTATGCCCTGACAAAGTTTTTCATCCATAACATATCTGAATTTCTTTAAAGCGTGTATCTCTTTTATTTTATTTTGAGTGCTTTCATAATCACTCAAACTTTGAATTCTTTTTCAAGCTTTTGTCAATCTTTTTGCAGGTACACTGTGACACTGAACTGCTGTGTTCCCCTTGCGAAGTCTTAAGCTACTTTTTTCAATATTTCTTTTGTTTCTATCTGTATTTTTAAGCTTTTGTGTAAACAAATTGCTTTCTTGACTTTGAAATTTTCTCTTTGAACTATCCCTGTGGCTTAGTGAACTGTCTGCTTCTTCAGCGACTCTCCAGTGGAGTATGTGTGGGGCCAGGGAGCTCAGTGCACAAGACTGAAACAAGCACCCAGGGTGACACCCTAGCGAGACATGGTAGATCTCCTCCACTGTCAACAGAGGGGCGGGTATGATCACACTGGCTGGTGCGATCAGAGTCTCTGCCCCTCTCTGCCAAGGTGAGCCCCAACGCCCAGGCACCTCATGACATGCTTGAACTGCATCAACGATCCTAACACGCCTTTTTGTGAGTGATGATCTTGCACCTGTGAAGTTAGACACAGGGGCAATCCAAAGAGCCACCCACATGCCCTATCACATTCCCTATGGCACAGTCACAAAAAAAAAAAACCAACCCCAGGTCTCCGACAGTTACAGGCAGTGGTCATTCTCTCTTTGCATAGTCACAAAATTCTCACAGTGACAGAGTATAGACCGCCCACAGTCACAGGGAGTAGGGGATAAACCCCTAGTCCTACAACCCTTCCCAATCCCCAGAAGGATGTGCAGTATTTCCATAGTCAGCCACCTAGCCAGTAGGGGTTGGTCAGAGCTTTACTTTGGCAAATTTAGTGTGAACGCTGTGACACAGTGGTGAGGGGAGTGCTACACAGGTCTAAGTTCATGCCTGCCTTCTACAAATTCTCCAATCCAACTCAAAATGTTTTCAATCAAAAGGTAACCTCTACTACAGTATTCCCACTAACTCTATGCTGACTCATTCTTTCCTTTCCGATTTACACTTCCCGTAGACATTCACATGTGGACACATTCCTCTGCGATATCCAGACTCCCATATTTAGAATTTCTAGATATGATCTCAGCTTATTTTATTTGCAAATCAGACATTTTTAACCCAGAATAAAACAACAGCTTAAGATAATCATGGAGTTCTTCAAATTATAATACTAATAGGAATATAAAGAAACCAAAATATAATGCTTAGACATTCCTATTGCTTCAAATTTCCAAACCCACACTGATCCTTGGAATGGAGGAGACCATGCAAGATTTTGCCTTGGGCTTTTCTCTTGCTAACATTTTTCAAGAAATATTGAATATTTATACCAAAAGCAACAGAATCTTTTTCCTTTGTAGCTGATTTCTAGCTACTTTTTCAACAAAGTATTTCTTCTCTGCCATCCCTCCTTTACCTAGCACATCACTAGATCTGCTCTTGAGTGCTGTGTCCTTGTAATAAAGTGATCTGAGCTAAACCCAGAAGGGAACATTCTTTCAAATGTCTTTTGGAAAGAAAAAAAAATCCACAAAAAGAAAAGCAACAATGTTCTTTCAGAAATAGCCTGCTGTGGAAAAGAAAGGCAGAGAAAAGGACAATTTTGTGATTCAAAGGGAATGCAGAAGTTAGAATTGCTGCCAACACAGAGGAGAGAGGGGCAGAACCCTGGGAGGGTAAGGTCACCAGGAAGGCTATGCTGGAATGAGCACCTTGCCTCGCCCTGCCTGAGAAAACAAGCTATAGGAGTTTAGATGATGGTCCACTCTCCTTGTAGCACTAAAGTGTCTCACAGAAATCCCTCCTAAGACATTCTCAAAACGTCTCCCAGGTGAACCCCAACATATGTTTTATACCTGACCTATCCATTAAGCCAATGGTTTTCAAACCGATATGCATGTGAATCTTTATGGAAATTTGTTTAAAATCTGCTATAACCGTTTTTGGTGTGGGCTGGGATCTAGGAATTCATGTTGTTTGGCAAACAAGCATGAGTGATTTGATGCATGATTGAAAAACATCATCTCAAGTGTTCCATGATGAAACTGCAATTGGGGCAGGAAGGACATATGTTACTGGTGCCTGCTGGAGTAAAAAAAAAATCATTGTGACATTCAATACTTCTGTGTCTATAGACAGAGTCATCAGGTAGACAATATAAAATAGCGCTACTGGAAATTTACGAAAGCCAGTCAAAAAAATGAAAGGGTTTGGGGGTGGCAAGGAAGCAATGGAGGGAGAAGGAAAGCGAGAGAGAGCCTTGTTTACAGGGAAAATTTTGGTCAACAAAGATAGGCTACTCGACTATTTAGTCTCACATATATTCAATTATCTCTTTTCTCACAAATAGATATGATGACATGTGCATACGATGGGAGAGGTATTTTGCATAGATATTGAGTTGTTGCTTGGAAAGCCCATACCCCATACTGAAGTGCCTGGGTTTGAGCCCTGGCTTTGCTTGTTGCCACTGCATATCCAAGCAACCAGCAGATGATGACTGATACATTTGGTTCCTGGTCACCTAGGAATTTCGAGAACCAGAAGGAATTCCTGGGTGCTAGCTGTAGCTTGGCCAGGCTGTTGAGGCATTTATTATTTGAAACAACACATGGACAATTTATCAGTCCATCTCTCCCCCACCCTATCTCTCTCTTTCAAATAAAAATAATAAATATTTTGAAATTCATTTTAAAGTGAAACGTAAGTCTTGACGATCTGAATGGACATGCAAAGGCCATACTCCCATTAGCCATAAACGTCTGTTTATCCATGGCTGCTATGAGACAGCTATGCCCTATAGACACCACAGAAATTGGTAGTGGAACTGTTTGACCCCACTAACCTCTCTGCTCACAACACATGATGAGTAAGAGTCAGCAGCTTTTCTTTCACACTTTCATGCTGCAAGGCCAGATAAGGGTGTGTTCTCCACCTCAGAAACAAGTAGGTGGCTGACTTAATATTCTGCATACCTTGTTTCAAAACTCAAGAGGCAACCAGGCAGGAGTAGGTTTTCTCTTCTTTGCAAAGTCTATGAAGGCAGAGAGCATGTAAGTGAGGCCACGATTCTAAGTTCAAACTGACTTGCTTTGGGAAAAAAATGTGTACCTTGTCTACAAAAATAAAGAATAGGGAAAAAAAAAAGATCTGCTTTTCCTTCTGTTAATGAACAATACACAGAAGCAAAACTGAAAATTTTCTAATATTGAATGAGTTATCACAAAGTTAAACATGCTGATCCAATCCCTTTCAAATCAAGACACAAACATTGTATTATCCCAAGAGTTCCCCCTGAAGTCTTCCAATCACTGCTTCTCCCAGGGCAGAGGTACCACCACAGCATCACTTGCTTATGAAGATTATGCAAATAACACAATATGATATGTGCTCTTTTGTGTCTGATGTTTTTAATCCCTTTTATATCATCATCTCTTTTATAATGCTGGAATTAGACATAACTATAAAGATCCTTTAAAAGCATTCAGTAGCAGAAAGCAATGGATCTAAATCCTGTGAAAATTTAGCAGCAGCCTGTAGCATGAAATTGGTAAGCCCTCATTATGTAAGCCATCTCTGCCTCTATTTCCAGTCTTAAATGCACTTCAAGTGGCTACCATGCACCATATTCCACTGCGACAACCACATCACATTGCAGCCATGGAATAGGAAAGGCATGTCCCACACCTGGAAAACATGCAGAATGTATCTGAAGAGGTCACAACACAAATGGATGAATTGAGGATCAAGATACGTATGTATATATGTTTACAACTTTATTCCATGTAGTCCATATGGAGAAATGAACAAGAGGGTGCTACCTATGTTACAGACTATGACTGGCTTACAGACAACAATGGTAATGAGTTTTGAAGAAAGGCGTCCAAGGCAGCCTTACTGACACGGGACATTTTATAGGCAAGACACCAGTACAACCGTTAGTTGTACAGCACCAGTGGGAGACCCGACAATTCTGCCAGAAGCTTAAGATCTGGCAAGCCAAGATGGGCAAAGGAAAAGACAGATGACAGGACTTAAAGTAGGTCCTTGCTATGAGAAAGGCAGAAAAAAAGATTTCAATCAGTGATGATTTGCCTCAAGGTTATTATTCTTAAGGAAATAGTACTTATTCATGAAGTCAGGATGCTTGACCAGACAAAGATTCCATAGGAAACCTTACCTTCTGGTAATAGCAGTTTTTGTCAGGCAAGAATCCATTCTACAGCCTACCAAGAGTTCCATCCTAGCTAGTAAAGGTCAAAGACAAAAAGGATGAAATTTCACTGATTGGGTAGCAGGAACTCTTCTGGACACTTGTAAATATGACCTATAAGGCTTATCATTTCATAATGGGCAAATATTTGAAAAGAAAGATTCAAATTAAACAGCTTGTTAGAGTAACAGCTTGGATTTGAGATCAGGTTTATCTGGGTGTAAAGCCATATGGGAGGTAGAAGTTGGAACCTTAAATGGTTAAACTCACATTGACTGCAATCGTTGTATGATATTTCTTATCCTATAGATTCTTTCCTTTGTACTGCTCTTAACATTCCTAAAATGGAATTACCTCTTTTTGACTCTTGCAGTGGCCACACTGAGGAAGCCAACCAAGTCTTAACTGTGACACAGAGCTCACCTGCACTGTGATAAGTCATAACCGAAGGCCATGCCTTCTGATTTCATGGCCAGATTGCTTCTAAGGAATTGAAAAGTGCAAGTTATAATCTTCTGTACAAACATAGGCAAGAAATCATAAGAAGGCCCTTGAAAAATAGATGAAATAAAAATTCAGGCTGACAGAACCTCCAGCACAACTGCTCAGAAATGCCCTTTCTAAACGGACCTGTGGGCTAAGACACAAATAGTCCTAACAATTACTTATTTCACTAAAATCCCAGCTTTGTTCAATAGCATGGAAAGTTCTAATGAAATAGCTTTGCCTGCATCTGTTTGAGAATAAGAGAAGCAGAGGAAGGTTAAATATGCAAATGATGTTGTGAAATTCATTACTGTGTATGTGTCTGAATTCCCAGCCCACTGCTTTGGGGGGGGGGGGTGGGCACCTGGCTGCCCAGGATGAAAGAAAACAAGCATGAAAAGAAACTGGCAGCCTGTCCCAGTAAACATCTCACCTTTGGGCTTCCTGCCTGAAAGAATCAGGCAACCTAGCAACATGTTTTAAATGCTTGGTTGCTAGCTTCAGCCTGAAGGAGCTCTGTGTTGGCAGTCCTCACTCAAATTCCCAACCTCAGTAAGCCTATCAGGCATCCCATGGCTCCAATGAGTTAAGAAACAAGATTCTTCCAAGGACAGTCCTGAGCCCCAAACTCAGTCACATCACATTCCCAAAGGCAATTTAAATGAGCTGCTCTCGACATGCCATGAAATTCCTTAACCAGTGAATGATAGGTCTCAAGTTCTCTCCCCCTGTACCTGGACCCCAAAACAACTTTGTGTCTCAAAGTCTGCAGAGTTTTACATTTAAGACTTCATTAAAATGTGAAGAGTTGGCAAATCCAGTCCATGGAGTCATATGGGGAAGAGAGGAAACGCCATCACCCATTGTTCGCTGTCCAGCAGCGATGGACTTGATGCACAGAGCCTGAACAATGTCCTTCTACAACCCATGTCATACCCTTATACCTTTAGTTGCTTTAACCATAACACGTTTTATGGCCATCCACGCTCTTTAATTCTATCAGTCAAAAATTATAGACAATCAATGAAGAGATATAGAGGGCTCTGGAGGTGTAGTCTACCCTACTGCCTAAGGTTGGGTATACAAGATGCTCTATTACTAAAGGGCTGAGTGGAGAGAAGCTATACTTGAAACTATAATAGCCATCCACACTTGAGTGTTTAAAGTGGATCAACAAGCATGCTTGTACACAAAAGTACAAGCTATCAGGTTATCAGAAAGAAAGGGGAAGGCAGGAAATGAGGGTGAAAAATCAGACAAGGACTGTTTTCTACGGCACTATTTTTAAGTTCTGTTTGCAATCAAGCAGCATCAAGCATTGCTTGGGCACACTCCATCCCCACATCAGATATCATATGATGTGGGCCCAGTAAATTGTGCTTTGGGAAACTCTATAGGCAATCTGATGAACAGTAACATTTAAGTCACTATTCTATGGAATAAATCTCATAGAAAACTTATCGATACCCAAACGGCTGTCTGTTATCATTCTGTAAATCCTAGGTGCTCTGCAAATAAATGATTGGATGTTTCAAAGCTGATATTGATCTGTTTTGGTTCACAGGCTTTATCACACATCTTGAAGACCATAAATGGGAAGATCAAGGTTGCCACATTCCAGTTGTGCCCATTTAGCCACAAAGAACTGCATTTTGTTTTTTTTAATAGCTGAGTAGTATTCCATTTAGTAGATGAACCAAAGCTTTCTTATCCAATCTTCTGCTGATGGGCATTTTGGTTGCTTCCATGTTTTTGCAATTACTGATTGTGCTGCAATGAACATAGGGATGCATGTTGGTTTGTCGTAAAACAGGTGTTTTGGATAGATACCACATGTTTGCCTTGATTTAACCTGTAATTTTTTGTTTGGTTGTTTGTTATTTTTTGAACCTGTCATTGATACTGTCTCAACCCAGATGTTTCGAAGAATGGAACTTGCATTATTTTTAACATATTGTTTACCCAATACTATGTCAATTAATTCCATAATGTTGTATATTGATACTGAGGCCTTGTTGGGACTTTTAACTGATCGGATCTTTACTCTGTTAGACCTATCTTCAGACCATAGAAGGTCTCCCCAAGAGGCCACTGAACTTATCTGGACAATAAGACGCTGAACTTTATGCTTGGCATGTGTTTGCAAGCAATGAATCTCAACTGAACTTGAACTATGGTTATGCAACAAGGTGGAGGAATCCACCATGGGGGAGGGGTATGGGAGGGGTGGGGGGAATCCCCAGCGCCTATAAAACTGTACTACATAATACAATGTAAGCAACAATAAAAAAAAAAAAAAGGTTGCCACATTCAAATCTATCACTGCCTAGCACACTAATAAAGTATGTATTGGTGGACCCAGTTTCGACCCTCTCTGATACGGTAGCAGGCTGGGGTTTGCGCCTCCCCCAAACACTCTGTCACACTGCCTAGAAAAGCTTTCCAAAGATAAAATGTTCCCTAGAAGAGTTCTCTTCAGCTAGCCCCAGCTGCTGTTATAGGTTATTAGTCTGCATCTAAAATCATCAGGATGTCATCAGGAGATAGGAACAGAGTAATGGAGGGGATAACAGCAGGAGACACATGCTCGTGGGTATGAGCTAGACTCCATTCCGTAGTGGAGACTCTTGGCCAACTTCAGAACGAGTAGTGAGGCAGGAGCCACCAGCAGATGTGCCTTCATCCACAGGAGGATCCTCTGGGAGGGTCCTCCAAACAGCACAGCAGCATCAAAGGTTAGAGTCTGTTTTCAGCAAAAGCACTCATGTGCTCTTATCAACCTAGCATGTGAAGCACTATGTGAAACAGCAAAGAGGATGCGATACAAGTGAAATAAGGGAGATAAATAGAAGGGGTGAGGTTCTCCAAGGGGAAGCACTGTGAGACCCCAGAGGTATGTACTCAATCTCCCTGGGCTTCTCTGTCTGCCTTTCTATAAAATGAGTCAAATGGATGACCTCCAACGCTGCTTCCAGCATTGAAAGCTCTTTGTAAATCTCTCAGTCCAACCAGGGTCATTCTCCTGCTTAGCCAGACTGAACTCCAGTGATGCTAATGACTGCCAGATTTTTCATGCTGACTTTTCTCAGGACAAAACCTTTATGGCTTTCAAAAGTCTTTAAGGGACTTTACTTTCAAGCTGGATGTGGAATTGGTGCCCTCAAAGAAATTAACCGGAGTGAATATATTTGAGAGCAATGCTTTCCGGTAATGTAGGAGAAAAAGGAATAGGGCCTAATAAACATCAAGGAAATGGGACTTAGTAAGTATTGAGAAATATATATTACATTTTTAAATTTTTTCACAGCTGACTCTCTTTTTCGTAACCATTTATTCAAATTTTACATGCTATTTCATTTCTCCACTTGCATCAATAAATTCTCACAACAACCACTTGCGGTAGTTACCATAATTATCTTCATTTTATAGAAAATAACCTGAGGTTTAGGGACATTCATTAACATTTCCCAAATGACACGGCCAATAAGCAGCACAGTTAAGCTAACTCCAAGAATAACTAAACCTGGAATGAGGCACGTAAGTCCCTCAGTATGCTGTTTGCTCATATTCTCCTTTTAAGCTGTTAATGTAAAGTAACACTGACTTCCAGGAAGCCAGTTAAAGGGGTTATCTATTCCCTAAAGTAAACGTTATAGTCTTCCAAGCACAGAAATAGAACTTGACATTGAATCTCTCTAGTTCTTTGAAGAAGATACCTTGTACATGTCATGGGGTTAAGAAGGTCAAAATTCAGGATCTCAATATGCATCATCAAAGATGGTTATTTGTCCCAGTTCTAATCTGAACAATTGGAGAGACCTCAAGAAAGCCACTTGATTGCCTTAGGTTTGAGTTGTTTTCCTTCCTAAGGAGATATCTCTCTGTCCTTTCTCACATCATTTGAATCTTCAGGGCTGTCTGTTACGAAATATACTCTTAATGGCTGCAAAACACACTGTAATAACTTTAGAACAGAGACCAGATCTTAGTGGCTTGTGGTTCAAGATCTGTGTTCTTCCATGAGAAGGGTCCCTTTGACATGAAATTTCTAATTTATATGTTGTATCTTTGTCAGTGAGGTTTTGTTCTTATTTCTTTTGCATTACCATTTATAAGATACAATATAATGAAACATGTGTGAATGATTCTCACAGAAATTAAAAACCCTTATCTTAATATGGGGCATTCACTTCATCCTGCACCTCAGGATCTAACTTTAGTTTACGTTTTATCACCTGACAAATTTGTGGTTTTTTGTTGCTTAAAATTGCCTTACAGGGATCCAATATCTCATAAGAAAAACTCCTCCTTCTCAGCGCCTCACAACAACTGTATACTTTTCACCTTTGAAGAGATGAAGAATTCCACTGAGCAAAGAATCATTTATCCTTTCTCTAATTGAATGAGAGAGCAACAGTACTAAACAGCAAAATACTAAAGAGTTAAAATCCACCAACAAATAAATTTTAAGAAAATATAAACACTTCATTTTGAAGGAGGTTTTAAACACAGAATAGGAATTTCAGGTATCAATTGCCAAGACCTGATTACTTGTCTAATTTTATTTTAGAGCTTTTTCGACAGAAAAAAAAATGGCTTGGGTGGTGAATATACAGATGTTCTTGAATATTTGAACATCATGGAAAAACTCAGATTCTCTTTTCTTTAGGGAAGGGATATCAACTTAGTAAACTAAGGCTTGGAGCAGAGCTGGCTCTCTGACCATTTTATCATCAGGTAGAAGCCAGAATAATAGCTCTTTAGAATAATAATTTTTACCCACATAACTAAAGCAAGCTCCTGCAAGGAGACTTGTGATTCCTAAGTTTTAACCACGGTCTTAGCTCTAGATGATGGCTAATGAATCGATTGAAAGCCCCAAGGGGCAGAACTGAGTATTCCTTAGAGGAGGAGGAGGAGAATAACCATGAAGGGCTCCTCCCAGTGAGGAGAGCTCCAGGGAACCTGGTGGACTCTCAATCTTGGACTTTTGTAGTCAACCCAAAAGAAACTGCTCACAGCGAGTCTCTGAATATGTTTCGACCACTGTGTCTATTTCTTTGACTAAATTTAGAGTGCAACAGCTGACAACAGAAAGAAAAACTATGTCGTTTTAACGTTTGTGAAAAAATGCTCACTTTTACACAGACTCACACACTAAAATAAAAAATAAATTAGGATTTCAGGAATCAGAACTGGCAAGAAACTTCAAAGGTGTTCTGGTTCATCTTTATAGTGATATGAACCAATTCAGAATACAGAAAATTTTATAATTTTAAACCAGTGGGGGAAAAAATCTCTTTTGCTTATACTATGGTTATTTCAGTAAACATAGAAATATTATTCATTTACTTTGTTAAGAGGGAAATAATTTTAAAACAGATTTGACTATCAATTGTTTCTTTTGTTTTTAAGATCTGTTATTTAACTGAGAGGTAGAATTGCAGAGATAAAGGGAGAAGCAAAGAGATTTCCATCTACTAGTTCAGGCACCAAAGGGTCACACTGGCTGGGCTAACCCAGGTCTAACCTAGAAACCAGGAGCTTTATCAGGCCTTACTTGTTGGTGTGGGGGCTCAGGTATTCATGCCATACTCAGATGCCTTCTCAGCTACATTAGCAGGGAGCTGGATTGAAAATGGAGCGGCCAGGACTTGAACCAGGGTCCATATGGAAAGCCAGCACTACAGGCAACAACTTAACCTGCCAGGTTACAATACCAGCCTCAAGGTTTTGCATAGAACTTAAATCCCAAAATTAAGTTTGCACATTGACTCATTTTAAGAATCTTTTAAAGAACCATTGACTTAAAACCCTGAAAAAGAAATTACTGACATAAAGTGTGGGCATGTCTAAAACAAATATCTTATTAGCATGGATTGGCAGAGGCATTCAGAACAACTAATTCACGAAGCCAAGAACACACTAAAATAACTCCACTTTAACAAAGAAAAATCTCAGAATTAATTTATATATTTGTTAAGACGCTTATTAGCAAGCATCACATTACACCTGATTTAATTAGAAAAATGAATGGATTTGAGCTATATCAACTGTTTGCAGAACTGAGTAACTCATAGTGTTGGAAAATGAGCAGAAACAGATGAGACAGCGTGCTGACCAGAGCCAGGGTTACAGCACTGGATTTACACAGGAAGGACTCTGTCCCCTCATGTTTCATTAAGAAAGCACCACAGTTTGCAACAGCCTGTGCCAAGGGTGCCAAACCCTGTGGTCACCCACTTCCCTCGCTCCTCTGCATTTCTAGCTTGAAATACCCATGCTTTGGTGGGTCCAATGACACCAAATGTTCATTCAAGTGCATACAAAGCAGTCTGTGATATCAACTAGTGACTGTATTGTACTTAAAAAGAGTATTTGCCTTCCTTCAAAAGACATTGAGGTGGAGATAATAGGAAAAGCCAGATAAGACTACACCAACTAAGAGCCCCCAGATCTTAGCAGCTGAACACATACAGTTTCTATTTGTAATGCTTCTAAGAGTTTATTTTTTGTTTACTTTTTTTTCCCAGTTGAAACTTGTATTTGCGACAGGCTAGCCAGGGGTTGTATTTTATGTCCTCTGCTTCTTAAACTAGAACCCACACTGGCCTGGTAAGAATGGTCTCAAAACAGAATTCTGCAGGTCATCATGGTAAGGGGCTAGTACTGGCAATGCACACACTAACTCTTCTAGCTGGAAGTGACTCATACCACTCCAGCTTATGCTTTATCGCCAAGGAGCAAGCTACAGGACCACATCCAAGATCAAAGGCAGAGAGTCAGGTTAAGCAAGTGTAATGAAATACAATCCTACAACATGTTCAGAAAAGAATAAGAAATAATTTACATACCACTGAAGAACAGTGTATCAGATAATTTCCAAACATGTGATGTAATTTCATATTTGTTAGATAGGTAGCTGGTATCTTAAGGTTGATAAATATAAACTACATACCAACGATAGTTAATAGTTAGTGCATGGTTAGTATATTCCAAGTACTAGTGTTTCAAATTGCTTTCTATACCTTCTTTCATTAAATTGACTCCATGGCCTATCTTTTATGCTTGTATTATCTTATTCATGAGGAAATTGAGGCTTAAGGAGATTAAGTAACCTGACACACTGGGGAAATGAATAGCTGATATTTCAACTCAACAATTATTAAGAACCGTAAGCTAAAGGTTAAAAAAAATCAGAAAAGTTCCTGAATGAACAATAGCTACCGTGAGTTTCAACAAAAGCATAGCTGAAGGGTCACTTGGGAAGTTTGCATCTTTCTGCTTCCCACCTAGGTCATAGTTCAATTCCGCTCCCTTCTCTTCCTGCTTTGCTGTAACACTGAATCATGCAAAGAACTCAAGTCTCCATGGAGGCTTCAGCCACACATTATGTAGGAAAAGATGCTTCACTCCGGAGCCAAATCTAGGTGTTTGCATGTCAGGTGTCACTAGCATAAAATGGTAATAATAATTACAAATTACAGGACTGAGGCAAACACACAATAAATCACAAGTACTTTGAAAGAACACAAGTATTACCATAGAAGAAGTATTTTAATAGACAGTGTGATAAAATGTGTATGAAAAGGACATTTGGAAAAAATTAAAAATATCTTTTCAGTTAAAATCCAAAAGGACAAACACCTGAAGGAATTCGGTGTCTGGGGTATTTTTTTTTTCTTCAAATTTCTTCTAAAGTAACATCAGACAACTGATAAAAATTCCAAGGGAAACCTTACTCTTCCAACATTGCCTAGTAAGAGATAATTAAGCATCTCTTTAGCGTTCCCTTTCTAAGTAATTCTAATTGCTTAAGTCTCTAACGCACAGTAGTAAACAGTGAAACGATAAATCATGTCTTGCATTATTCACTTAGTCAATACTGAACAACAGTTACACTTGCCTTGCAGATCTTGTCAATTTGAGGGGTAACATTGTATGTTAGGATTTCTAAATTCTTTGTCATTAGATGGGTGAGTTGAACATGAGACGTCAGTTTGGAATAAGAGAAGATGCATACCTGAACATGTGGAGAAGCAAGTGCTGTAATTGGGGAGAGGTCAGTGCCAGATAAAGTTGCTATTCAAGCATCTCCCACTTTTTCTTATGGGATTGCCATGACTTCTCATGCACGAGTCACTTATTTGAGCCTTTTTCATTAATTTAAAATATTGTTCCATTGTGTTGATTAGAACAATTGCTTATAAGCATTCACAACTACAACATGTCTAAATCAATAATGCAATGCGGTTCTTCAAAGCCTGCGCTGTGCAGGGAAAACCCAGTGGTGACAGATGGATATTTTCAAGAGGGATAAGAACTGCAAGTTTACTGCTAATGAAGGATTATATTGCTCCTATTAAAAAAAGACTTAATATCTAACATTATCTTAGTTGACCTAAGTAATAAAGAAATAAGAAAAGGTAAGACTATAGGGGTGGGGATGTACAGTTCAACATTAAAGTAAGTTATTCATTTTTGTTTTCTGATGGAATTTGTTCCAAGAGGCATTTGTTTCCTGGGACATTGAATGTGTTTCAGGACATGTCACACTTTTCACAGATTTAACTTCTGTTTTAAGCAAAGCACATTGAAGAAGGTTGAAATAGGTCAACCTTGCAAACGTGAACAACTATTTACATAACCACTTACATCCAGTATTATATTCTATTGCACTTCTCGGCTCCCTAGAGCCTGGACCATTTTCAAATTCCTGTAACAGATCCCTTTTTAATTTTGATCAGAACATCTGATCCTCAAGGAGAGAAATTTTACTTTTGATTTGTTTAATGTTGGGACCTAATTTAGCTTCAGCTATTTCTTAATCCTCCTGCCAAATTGTCAGCCATAAGTTGGAAGCATTATTTTCCTTTTCCCATTGACATATTGTTACCAAGAAGCTGATGAAGAAGGAACTTTCTGTTTGGAATACGTTCCTGTGGACTGTACACAAACATCTACAGAGCGGAGAACTGGACGTGCAGCCTCACGATTCTGTACGTGCTCAGAGTCACGTAAGAAGAGACCAGTTTTCCAAGTCCATTGTGGCAGTAACCTGAAGATTCCTAAGACAGTGCTTAGTGCAATGAATGTCTCTTGTGCCATTTGTTGTGTGCACAGTCACTGGGAAGACCTCCCTCTGTGACCCTGGAGGTGTGTCTGTCTTTGGGGATAAAGAGATGGTCAGTTAAGGGTGGTACCTTTCTCTGTTGGACTTTTCACTTGTTCACTTCCTCAACTCTACTTCTGCTGCACCTTCTTTCGGTCATGAATCAAATTTTCAGATGGAAATTATATGTGTCCTCCTTTCTGACTTGGACTCCTTATGAAGAATGACTTGCATTTCCCTTCTTAAAAGCTTTTTATGAATATTAATAGAAATGATTTTGTGGATTTCCAAGTTAGGGTTCCAAGAAAATGACCACACTTTCCCCACTCACAAGCTTCCTCTGAAGATGCATGCACTCCCTTATTTCCATCACTTTTTGTTGCAAAGACAATTTTCATCTGTTCTACATTCACAGGCTTAATTCACCCCTAATGATTATATCCAAGCAGTAAAACGTAGAAATTCCACAGTCGCACTGGAGTATAAACAAAGGTCAAAATTGACACATCCCAAAGTAACTATTTCATTTATCTATCTATCTATCTAGTATTCTAAATTAGCTATTCCTTACCATAGAAAGCACGTGCTTGTTCTTTTAAAACCCATTGCTTCATTGGTAATGGCCTGAAGTGAACGCTGAGGGACCAACAGTCAGATGACCTCTTACAGTCTTAGTACCACACTGAGTATAAGAAACAAATCCATTTGGGGCATAGAAAGTCAAATGCCTTCCGCAGTCTGTCTGTCTAATTGAGGAACTCATGTGTAGTGGATCTCAAGGAAGATTGAGGTGACACTGAAGATGGGCAATGTCTGGCCCATCAATGAGCTACAGTCAACAATGAGCATGGTGAGTTTCCATGTTGAGAAGTGACTCCAAATTCCTTGAGAAGAATCCAAGCAGTGGCTGTCACACTTCTTCCTGTCCCTGCAGAGGTTTGCACGGAACTCCTGGGCTCACTGGCAACAAGCTATCTTCATATGGAGAAATAAGAAACATTTGTTTTGGGCTCTGATGTTTAAGCCTCTAGGCACTGTCCACTCTACCCAGAATAACACACAAGCACCACAAAAACATCACTGAATGAGTGAAAATATTTTCTTCCAGTGTTTTTTTTTCTATGCCTGGTTCTTATGTTTTGTATGAAGGTTATTACCATTAATGCTAGGATAAATGTACACACATATGGTACAACACTCTCCATGTTTCTGTATTTCTGAATTTCGAGCATCACTTAACGAGTGCAGAACTGAGTGGATTTTTTTCATAATTGTCTCCTTACTTGTGAAAATCTGCATTGTTGCTGATCTCTCACCATTTTAGGATACTCTTGTGCGGTGACTGACTTTATAATTAAGATTGTATCTGAATACACTAGTATCATATATTTTGGTGAGCATACTTATTTTTACATGAAACTGGTTTTTATCACATGTCTGTGAACATTTTTAATATAGTCACAATCTTCTCCCAAACATGGAAATGGATTTAGATTGCATTCAAGACTGACAGCGATTGAGGGAAGCAGTTAATGATTCGCAGGTTTCCCAATGGCAGCAGCAGCATGTCTGCCAGGGCTGTGGGATGGAATTGTGCTTCATGCCACAGCTGTTTTCATGGTTTCCAGGAGATACAGAGCAGGTGGCTTTCTGTCCAGGTTCCAACAGAAATAGAATCATCAGCTGCAAAGTATTGCTCCTCATACTAATTGACTTATTATCAGGTGCCGTTTTTTATATTTCCAATAGAAAAACATCAACTAAAATTGTGTCATGATTGATTTTTTTAAAGTTGTATTTTTATTGGAAAGTCAGATATACAGAGAGAGCATCCGCTGATTCACTCCCCACGCAGCCGCAACAGCAGCAGTCTCCCACATGGCGTGCAGGGTTCTGGGCTGTCCTTGACTGTTTTCCCAGACCACAAGCAGAGAGCTGGATGGGAAGCGAGGCCACCAGGGCCAGAAATGGTGCCCACATGCAATCCTGGCACTTGCAATGTGAAGACTTTAGCTGCTAGGCTACTGCCCTGGGTCCCATGATTTCTTTAAAAAAAAAATCATTAATACCACCCTCACAGCAAAAAGCTGTGAGCAGCCTACCAGGAGGCAACGCAGCAGCAGAAGCTTGCTACTTTGTCTTAAGTAGCTCATCCAGTAAGTCAAGTCACTTTCATAAAATTTTCAAAATTGATCTGCTCTGCCTTGGACCTGTAAAGTTAGATTCTTATTGAAGGATCAGGAAAGCAGCTGAATGTGTATTTCAGATCCTCTCATTCATGGGCCTGGGTATTATTAGCTATTTTAAAAAAAAAAAGTTTCTTAAGAGTCAGCAAAATGGGAACATTTAATTGGGGAAGAAATGCAAAAATGGAATTAGGAAAATGATTTTGAAAGCACTGGGTTTACAGTCCCAAGTTCCTAGCTGCCTTTGGGTGAATGTTAAGTTGAATGTATCTTTATTCCTCAAGAAAGAAGACTCCAAATCAGGCTGTAAGTGGGCAAACCTGGCATGCGTCCCACCAAGAAGGGTTACAGTATGCAGCACTCCCCCTGAATAACTGAGGACTCGCAGGGAAATCGTCGAATATATGTTGACCATAAGACGTGGATTGTTTCACACCGACTATACCTACAATGTCAGGATGCACTTGATACACCTGAACGGCAGAATGATGGACTTGTGACTGTTGCTGAAGGGCTATATGACTGTGATAGCATGGGGAAAAGCAGACGGGGGGAGAGAAACAGGAACAAAATGAAAATTCCTGAATCTACGGGACATACCATGAAAAATCTAAATAAATAAATAAAAGGCATGAACCCTAAGAAATTAAAAAAAAACAAATTTTTCCTTACATTGCCTTTGAATGTTCAATTTGCTATAAAACTTGTTTTCAGTATTTTAACCAGGAACAGTGTGTTTTGAGAAATTTTAGCATTGTAAGTTTACATTTTCTTGGTGTCTCCCGGGTTTCCTCCTCCACACCAAGCTTCTCCAAGTGTCACACAAAACCAAGTCTCTCTGATGATTCAGAAGGTGCAGAGCGGCAGCTGTGCAATTACCACATATGTGGGAATAGCTGCTCCCACCTCACTCCCTCCATATGACACTGTCGGATGCATAGGCACTCACATAAAGACTCACAAACACAGTCTCTGACATTCAAGAATGACACTGAGCTCTGGGACAACTTTTCTCAGTGTGGAGAAGCTGTCCTGTAAGCCTGAAACCAGGCAAGTTACACCTGAATGTGTCTAGAGACCCTGTCACAGGCGCCACAGATGCACCACGACATACCATCCTAAGAACTGTGGGAGCTCCATGTCAAAATATGTGAGGAAAAAAACATTTTGTGATGTTGTACCCATCACTTTTTCCAATTCACATAAAACACAGCATTTGCTAATTCACAAAACTGTAACAGGCTAACTCTATAACTGTGAGAATCTGCCAGATATGAATGTTGTCGGATCCACTGAGAGAGTTAGTAATGCATCTTAGTGTATTAATACTTTCTTTTAGCCAGTGAAGCAGATCTTTTAAAGTCATATATTTATTTTTCTTGCAAAGGCAGATTTACAAAGGAAAGAAGAACCAAAGAGAAAGATCTTCCATCTGCTGGTTCACTCCTCAAGTGGCCACAATGGCCAGACCTGAGCCAATCCAAAACCAGGAGCCAGGAGCTTCTTTCTGATCGCCCCCATGGGAGCAGGGTCCTAAAGCTTTGGGCCATCCTCTACTGCTCTTCCAGGGCACCAACAGAGGGTGGATGGTGAAGCAGCTGGGTCATTAACTGGCACCCATATGAGATCCTGGTGTGTGCAAGGCAAGGATTTTAGCCACTGAGCCATTGTGCTGAACCCCAGTGAAGAAGATAAAGCAAATAACCTCACACTAGTTTTAATGATAAAAATTCAGAATCAGACAACAGGCTTATCTGTACATTTTCTTTCTTTTTTTCTTGTAAAAGCTTACTTCCAAAAGTTTGGAAAAGCTGAGAGGTTACCCCTCTCACTGAGTCTCAAAAATCTTTATAGTTCCAAACATCACAAATTAACTAAACCAAAGCAGTTGATAGACATTTTCTCTATTCATCTCTTCATCATTTCTCTTCCATGTTTAACCTACTACCTAAGAAAAAAAACAGTAAGTAGTATGAGACACGGCATCTAGTTTATGAAGAAACAAACAAGAAGAAAGCTATTAAGAATCAGTCACGTGGGGAAGGTCTTGGCAAGATGGTAACATGTACTAATGCCTGTAAGATAAGAGGGAGTCAATCACATGTCTGAAACTTCCAAGACCATGAGTTTCAAGTGCTCGGGATACAGAAGTCCCGTGCGATGGGAGCACAGTAAGCAAGAGGAGAGAGGCATGCCCTGGAGAGTGGTCTAGAGAAACACAGGACATGATCAGGAGCTCTGAGTGCCAGGAGAGGAACCGTAGAACTGCATTTCCAGGGAACATCCATCAACAGAATATCATAGCTCTGAAGTCTGGCTAACTCTATGATGAGTTAAACTCCTGGGTATTAGATGGGATGAGCCTAAGGGTGCTACAACCCTTTCCACTCCTATTTTTTATTTATCTGGTGAAGGCCAGTTGTGCCATTGCCCTGTCTGAAGCATCATTCATTCAAAGATCATCATTCCTGCTCATGTTCATGCTTATTATGAAAATATTGTGACATTCATCATTGAAATATAATAACTTCATTTTGGTGGTGGAGCCCATGACCATCTTTTACTCTGTGTGACAGCCAAAATAAACCAAAACAAACCTACCTACACCTCATAGCGTGTGATGGGAAAAAAAAAAAAACTTATTATGTATCATTATCATTGCCAGTGGAGGAAGTAAAATGTATTTTCTCAGGATGCCCAACTATATTGCTGTTGAATTATGAATGTTCTCTTAAATAATGTATATGCAGATAAATAAACCACACTCCTCCAGGCCTGTTGTGTTATTTCCACCACACTGTGACTGGCTGTTTTCAGGCTGAATTTAAAGCTTCTTAATTTTACCTAGATCTGTGAAAAGAATGATGTAGTATGGGAAATCATTTATTAATGCTTGTACGTATCTTTGAAAGATGACATTTCACAAAGGCCTGAATGCCCAAGATAGAAGGTATTCATAATAATTACCAGATTTAAATCTGTTGTTGCAAAATAATGAAAATAAAAAGTCTGAATTACTGGTAAATTTACGATGGTAGATTTTTTTTATTATAATACATAATGCCTTTAGAGATACAGTCTCTGTTTCTGCACTCAACCATCTCTTGTTCTCTTTTAAATATCTTTGTTGGACTCAGAATCGTTAGTGCTTAAAGACTAAACTCTTGACGTCTGAGCTGCTAATTAATTTATATAGACCTTCTTGGTCCATACACAGGGTCAGTTGGGACAATGGTAAGACTCAGAAAGTGGAGTGTTGGGTGATATGGTAGTCATTTATACGTCATTAACTCGGGTAGAAAAGCAAAGGTTATCACATGAGACCATCTGCAAAGCATGAAGGTACAAGGGGAAATGCTATTGTTCTTGTGGCAGTTTGCAGTGCTGTACTAAGTGATTTTCTCACTGAGAATTATTATTTCACATGTAAGAAATACAATGGGCTTTTTTTCTAAAAATCTTGCTGAAAGTGTATTCAATGCTTTTGAAATTATTTTAGTTAAAATGTATCTGCACTTTCCTAAATTATTGCCTCTCTCACCACTCCATAAAAGCAAAAATAAACAAACTAACAAACAAACAAAACAAAATGAAAAGAAAAAATACTTACACCAGATACATCCAGAATCAACTAGGAAAAATATCAGAAAAATCTTTTTCAAGGAAATTTGCTCCATGAAGAATAGGATAAAATCTTTTACCATTTGTAGTTTACAACTATAGAGTTTACTTTCTAAAAACAGGTAGAAGTTGTCGAAAGAGTCTAACTAAGAAAAAACTTTCACCTTCCTATGAAATTCTATGATTACAAGAAAGGTTATATTTTATGTATTTTGGAAGCAGTTCTTTTGCTACTGCCAGGATGCCTTTCTAGATTAGTGTATTCATCTTAACCCCTTCTCCAAAGCACTAAGGCACCATTTCCAATCAACAGTCCCAAGTTGGACAAACAATACTTTCGTTTGGCCTGGCATGTTCCACCCTGGTTCATCTTTCTGTGTGGGCTTTAGTTGACCTATCCCACTTCAGTCAACCTTCCTGAGAAATTTTTCTGAGCAAATCTCTGCAGGTCCCCTCCTTCCTACCACTGAGGAACTTGGTACACACTGCTGTCAGCTGCCCTTACACGTACAATACTGCTATCAATGTGTGTATTAAAACTTCCCCATGATACTGTAAAGGCCTTGAGAGCAGGCATTATCCTTTCTCCATATTCTCATTGCACATAGCAGGCATTTAATAAATGTCTCATGAATTCATTAATCTGTAATCCACAATTTACTATCTATATCATCCTGGCTCAGTTTTGTTGTCTCCTCTGCCTCAGTGTCTTCATATGTGTTTGTCAGTGTAAACTTACTAGGCTGTGCACAAAATTAAATTTAAAAAACTACCTGAAATATATATTAGCATACCTCCATGGGATACATAGAGCACTTAAGAGGTTAATGCTAGTCATCTCCCCCCAAACCTTCTAAAGATCATATGCAGGATGTCAGCCTGGCCAAGATCAGTAACACTTTTGGAGGCAGCCCGCCTTCAAACACAGATGTATACACTCGCTGATAATAAACGGTTACAGCTGAGCTTAAGATCAGCCAAGTTGATGAAGCTTGAGGAAATGGTGCTGAGTTCGGGAGATCTTTAATGAGAGACTCACATACTATTCCATAAGCTTGTGATTCTCCTCACATAAATAAGTTATAATTCCCCAGCTTTATTGAGTTTCTTGACTAACAAAGCTATAACAAAAATGATGTTCTCAAACTTCTAAGACTGGATCAT
Source organism: Ochotona curzoniae (assembly GCF_017591425.1). Classification (NCBI taxonomy): domain Eukaryota; kingdom Metazoa; phylum Chordata; class Mammalia; order Lagomorpha; family Ochotonidae; genus Ochotona; species Ochotona curzoniae. The sequence continues at coordinate 11,595,399 of NW_024465035.1, read as the reverse complement.
AAGACACTTTTCAGCTTCCACCTGGGTCCTTTGAAATATTTGCTCTGGGAAGCCCCCTCACTCTGTAAGAAGTATGTCAACCCTAAGAATCCCACGCTTTGAGGAAGCCCAAGCCAGTCATGGGAAACTACCATGCACATTGAGAGGCAGCCAGTCTGTACCTGTTTCAGCTATCTTAACTGAAGCATTAGCTATAGTTTGAGTGAAAAATTCATCCTATATATCCCTAGAACAGTTTTGATGTAACTGCAATCCCACTTTCTACCTGGCTGCAACCCCCCAGAAAACTGCAATGAGCATGATCTAGCTGGGCCAAATCAACCTTTAAGACCATGAAACATAGTGAAAAGCTTTTCAAAAGTATTAAATTTTGAGAATTTGAATGTAGTCCTGGACATGCAAAATAGTCATATGTGGTAATATTCATTTTAAAATGTTAATTTATTTATTTGAGTTCAGAATTGCAGAGAGAAAGCAAAAACAGAAGATCATCCATCCACTGATTGCCCTGATGTCCACAAAGGCCAGGATCAAACCAAGTCAAAGCTAAGGATCAGGAAATTCATCCAGATCTCTTTCACGGGCACAGGGACCCACATAATTGGGCCATCCTCTGCTGCTTTTCCAAGATCATTAGCAGGGAGCTAGATTGGAACTGGAGCACCTAGGACTGAACAAGCATCCTTATGGGATGCTAACATAATCAGCAATGGCTTTACCTGTTATGTCACAATACTGACCTCTAATTTTCATGTTTAGTAAGCTCTTTCAAGTTGCCCAATAAAACGACCATATCTTGCCCTTCATACCCTGTATAAAGTTACTATAGGTCATTTTTAGAATTACAAAGCTTATGAGAAATTTTTAATTGGCCTTTTACTCTTTTTTACCTTTTAAAGATTTCTTCACTTATTTGAAAGAGAGAGACACACCAATATCCTCCATCTACTGGTCTATTCCTCAAATGGCCACAGTGGCCAGAAATGGTTCAAGCCAAAGCCAGAAGCATAGAGCTCTATCCAGACCTTGACCTGGGTGGTGGGACTCAGTCCTCTGGGTCATCCTGTGCTTCCCTCCCCACAACATCAGCAGGGAGCTGAATCAGAAGTGGAACAACCAGAACCAGAAACAATATTCTGATATGGGATGCTTGGCTCCATGAGTTACAATACTGGCCCCGCCTTTTTCCTTTCCAAAGTCAAAAATACCTTTATAATTTTTGTAATTTCCACTTATCATTCAGAAGTTGTGTTGTTTCTCTTATCACACAGAAGTTAAAACACCTTCCTTCCTTTCTTAAATTGATGAATTAAAAACTTCTTTTTTGTATTTGTTTCTGTACACAACTCACAGTAATTGAATACCTGAAAAATAATTCTGGGTCATTTTGCTCAGGTGCACACATGAAGGGAAGGAACTCATCTCAAGATAGATGTGATTCTAAAGACATAACTCAACTTCTTTTATCTATCAAATCCAATTAAATACAGAAAACCCAACCACTGTGACAAAATGACAACAGAAAACTGGGTCAACACTGCTCTGTAAGAATTTCTTCTGTGCCAATCCTAGGGTCAGTGCAATTATCTTCAGTGATTTGGAGGGTGACAGAAAGCCTATCGTTCAATCCCATCACGTAACTGCTTGCAGCTCGACAGCTGCAGTGCTCAGGCTGTAGAACAGGGTAGTGCAAGCACGGAGAGGAGCTGCTGCTCTCTGTGAACCTGGCTGAGAGGAACCTCACCTCTTTGTGCTGTTCTTCTGTTCTGCATCAGACAATTCCATCCCTGTGCTCATCTATCTTTCTCTATGAAATAACCATCACCACCCCCCAAATATTCTTGTTCTATAATAAATATTTTGTCTTATCAAGTCATGCAAAACAGAATTATGTGCTCATCAAATTTTTCCCTCTTGGTCCTTGTTTTTTTTTTCAATTATAAAAATGTGGATAGCAACATGATTTTCCTTTCAGATGCATTTTAGGCATTGTTTCTGAGTGTTGATGGGTGAATTCATCCAATGCGTTTTTGTGCATTTTTACCAGTCTTTCATTACAGTAACTGAAATATCTTACAGGAGTTTCTCAGGCAGGAAGGCTTAATTTAATTAATCCACAGATGTAATTTGCTTATCCCCATTAGTCCAACATCTGTTGAGGGTGGTAGGTGAAAGAATGCATGCGGAGAGAGAACCACATGGCCAAACAGGAAACAGAGAACTAGTCCGCATCAGTGTTCCTGACCACTTCCCATGTGAGAACTACCTTCACAGTACATGTCTCAGTGACCTGTAATCCTGCCACTGCTGTTCTCCTCCCAGACACCATCACAGGAACAAGCTTCATCTCAAGCTATCGCCCATTACCATGATCCCATTGACCATTAACCTAAGACCTTGAGGAGCAAGCACCCAGTATGCAGGACATGCAAACTATGTACACCGTAACAGCATTGTTGTTCCTAGGTGCTGCTAATATACATAGACCATAATACTGCTTTACAACCATCGTCTGCAAAGTATGGACTCTTTCCATAGATACAAGTATCTCTACCCCAACTTTCACTTTCTTAAAATTTCATAGTATTCCATTTTCTTGCTCCTTTTTAAAAGGATTTGTGGAAAATTAGTGAAGCAAATTAGATTATAACCATTTTGTTTCAATAATTCACTCTGTCATGAAATAAGAATGGGTTAAAGCCAAAGGCAAGCAAACAATAGTTGTAACTCAGAAAAGGGAAATTGCAAAACAATTCACAGGGCAGATTTTGTGTGAATACTTTAGTTGTTGACTCAGGCTGGGAAAAAGAATCAATGACATTGGCAATGCTGACAGTTTCACATTGGCATCTGTATGTTTCGCCGACAACTTTAAAACACTGTGTATGACCACCACTTTCTTGAGAATGCAACAGCAATGTCATTTATTGATTTTGATCACATTCATTAAAGTAGGTGAATTATTTTATGCTTTCTTGCACTACAACACAATGTGGATTGGATCATGTTCTCCAAACTGGAACTGAACACAGGAATATCTTTGCTATCACATGATTTTCCAGAGGGAAAGTGTGATGATTTATTGGCATTCCCACTATTAAAGATACTAACCATTATTAAACCCAGCTCTCAATATCGCAAAATCATCAGAAAGCTTTTACTTACCCTCTGAAGAGTATTTATCTATTGCAACTGGTATTAACAAGACAACAAAATATACTCTGGGTTTGAATTGAAGATCTGTGTTCCAATGAGCTAACAGAGATTTCTTAAGGTTGCTGTATTTTACATATCAAGACAGAGGCAACATATTATAACCAACAGTTATCTGCAAGTTTCCAAGGAGAAAATTTGAAACTTTCTCAGGATTAGCTCTATGATAAGAGTCCACAATTTGGATTAGTGAAAATACACGGTTGGCAATTTTAGTAAACCAAAAAATACTTGGTGACATTGAAATCTATCTATCAATTCAGATTTACTAAAAACAATGAAAAACAGGAGATACTGAAAGCTACAATGTGCCTGAGTATATTTTTGCTTCAAAAAGACACATGGTGAGAGTTGACTCAGCCCCTTCGAACACTTCTCTAACAACTGTCCAAATGAGAGAGAAGAGCCATAATCAAAGAAAAAAAAAAAAATCTCCGAGCAACCAAAGCAGATGCTACAAAATCAAAACTTCAAATATTGTGAAATGTATTCAGGAGGCTCTGAGGCCTTTAGGCAACATTGTGTGATTCAGAAACAATTTTTGAAGCTTGCTTATCACAGATCCACCAGATGCGCAAATATCAACACAGGGCTACAAGAATCATGAAAAACAAGGCAATATGGTAACTCCAAAGGAACACAATAATGTTTTAGTAACAGACTCTAAAGGAAAGGAGAGTGAAAATTTCCTGACAAATTATTCAAAAGAATGACTGACTATAAGGATACTCAAAAACATACTAGAAAATAAAGACAGTTAAACAAGACTGTCCATGATATAAATGAGAAATTTCAACAAGACGATAGAGATTTTGACAAACAGCAAAGCAGAAATCTTTCAGAAGATAGTAAGTTAATTCGTATACTTTAAAATCTTAACAATAGATTATTCGATGCAAAAGCAAAAACATCAGCGCTTAAAGATGGATCTTGTAAAATATCTGAGATCAAAAAAAAAAAATGAAGAAAGCCTCCAAGACAAGACCATTAAAAGAAAATCCAGGAAACATAATTGAGAACACTCACCCAATCTGGAGAAATATGTATCATCAGCGTACAGGAAGCCCATGGGATTTCAGTTCGAAATTAGAGTCAAACTAGGAAGGCTACGTACGTTAACTGTACCTTGAAGGACAAGAAACCATGAAGACAAAATGACATTGATGCTTAAGGCATACAAAACCAATCAAGTAAATTTCAAAAATACTATTGAATACTCCAGATTTTTCAATGTGGAGCTGCAGTAAATTTATTAGCCAATAGGTTTCCTTTTGCCTAACACATTATACCCTTCTGGTTTCTGCTAGAGTGTAAACACTTGTATAAACATATTTAGAGTATGCAATGTCTATTGTATCTGTGCTTTTTAAAACTATTCACTATTTCCCAAATTTTCTAACTTCCCAGGAAATTAAATCAAAATGTTACAATATTGCCTTTAAAAATGTCTCCCTGTTTCCATTAAAATTTTTCATATGCAATATATTAAAATCAAACACATTTATTAGTTCTTATATTCTTTGTTTAATTACCTTGAGAAGATAAAATGTGAAAAAAAAGATGACACAAAGAATGTCTTTGTTCTGAAGAAATTTTTTCATTAACTCTGTGGAACTTGTAAATAAATCATCATCATACTTCTTTTCTTTGTTCACTTATTAACACCATAGTTTCCTCCTTTCCCTGCCTAATCTCTCTTGGGCTTGGGTTTTTATTAAATGAGCCAAAAGAAACATATCGATTACTTATATCCTTCTCTGGATTTTTGCCTAATCCCTCTACTGTCTACCTTCCCTTCCTCCTAATTATTTGCTATAAATCAAAGAATAAAATCTTCCTAATACCCCAACATGTTGTGGTCATGCTGTAGAAATGTTGAAAACTAGAGAAATGCTGACCTCGGCACTTCTGCCTCAGGTAAAATATTTCCTTCAAGTTTACATTTCAAACTATCACAAAATACCATATTTTAAAAATGAAAAGAATCTAACAATGCTCCTTGAAATGTCATTTCTTCTCAATTGAAGAATTCTTCATAAAGAAGATACCTTTTCAAAATAAACTTTTCTAATATTTTGGGATTAGAAATTAAAGTGATCACATTTGCATTGCTTTTACTGTTCAGTGTGAATCCGTCATAGCTACACTCTAGTTGTATTTACGCTAATGTGTTTTGTGCATAATCTGTGTTTATTTTCATTTAGGAAACTTTATTTAACACCATATATTTTGAATATAAGAAGATTGTGGATTTTTCTTTAAAATGCAATTACCCTTCCCGTGGACAGCCACAGAATCAGCAGTGAGAAGCTGTCTGTGAAACTGGGCTCCCACAGCTTGAGATTCTTTGAATGTGTCCACTGATAATACTGCAGGAGCCAACTAGAGCAGAATTGAGTTTCACAAGTAACAACTCAGCTGTGTTTCCTCATTGACTGGTCAGGTTCTCGCTTTATGAAAGAAGTTTATCATGAAGAGGTAGTGATCACAACATATATTTGTGTTCATAGGAAACATGGCTATTTGGCATATGTTCCAATGAATAAGTCTGAAAAGCGATAACTTTTAGCATATATGCAATGAGGACAGAAAATGTAACAAACTTAGTAATCATTTAGAGCCTATAGTCAACCACAGTGATTGGGATACAGTAGGTGCTCAGTCAATGCTGATTGTTTATAAGCTCTAAAAACAGAATGCTTTGAATCCTGCTCAGAGGGGTAACTGGGTAAAATTCTTTCATTCATAATCATAAGGACTTAATATTAGACTTTGAGGATAGCATTAGATTATGTTTGGTTAGGTGGGGAATTAGTAGTGAAAGGGACATACCAAGGTTCAAGAAGAAGCTACAGCACCAATACATGTGTGCTTTGGGAGTATGCTTGTTAATGCCATTTTGGCTCTTTGTAAGAGTGGCGGATGATAACACCAACATTCACAATGAGGGACAATAAAATGGTTTCAGGAGAAGAGGAGCTTAGAGCAATGAAGAAGAGTCACATGAAACAACACTGGAAACGGTAATTGGAAAGGAGGTGCATACGTGGCCATGTACTTGTGTGGAGGAGTTGGGTTTTGACAGGCAGACTAGAGAGAAGCTTAGCCATTAGTCATGAGTGAATTAGAAAGGAAAGGTTTATGTTAGGTAATGTCATATGCAAACACAGTTAAAGCAAAATCAAATAATAGGATGAAAAATAGATCGGAAAAGAGAGAAGCAGAAGGGCTTAGGACATTACAAGAACCTCTTTCAAACTTCACTAATGCATGAAAACAAGGAGACAACCTCCAGGCAAGGCTGACTCCCTGGGGTCTCTAAATACCAACTGCTTTTCTCAGTCAGCACTTTGAGGGATGTATCTGAAGAAATAAAGAGTTGATCAGGGATTTGTATATCACCCAGGAATTTTATTCTTTTGATGACCATTAATCAAGTTATGGAAAGTTATACAGCCCTTTAAAATCATATAAATGTACTTATGAGAAAGGAAAAAATGCCCAAGACATTCAAAGTGAAAAATGATATTTACAAACAACCTATTGAACATAAGCTCAAAATAAATATAAATGATGCCTATTCTATGCTACATAACATTGTTAGTTCTGTTTAGCTAATAAGATTAGAAGTAGCATTACTTCCTAATATGCATTTTCTGATATTTCTATATGAACCAATTACATTTAGGTCTATTTTAACATAATAATAAAGACAAAATTCAGATGTTATGGATTAATAAAAATTGAAGCAGAATGGACAGCAACTGTCATAATTTATCAGGCATTCTTTTATTTTCCAGAAAGATATATGATAACCAGCAGAAATACTGGTCCTGAGTATTGAAAGTAAGCACAGTTCAGAATATGAAAGATTGAATTATAAAAATTGTACTTTTTTGGTGTATATCAAATTTGTTTATTTTATGCTTTTTTGATACAGTTCCATATGCTCTGGTATTTCCCTTTCTCCCTCCCCAAATTCCCACCAGCTGACTGATTTCCCCTATATTATTCCAATATTATAGTCCTTCATAGATACTCATAAGCCCATCATTCTGCTATTCAGATGTATCCTGACACTATGTATGGACAATGGCAGATAGTCCATTATTCTATTGTCAAGATATATTTAACAATTTCCTGGGGAATCCATCTTTAATTTGGAAGTAGAGATTGCACACTGCATTGCATCTTCAGGCTGAATGTGATAGTTTTCATTCCCTTAAATGAATAGTCAAAAGAAAATCAACAACAGGAAGGAAAAATGAAAAACAATTTTACGGAAGCGTTTTCAAAAGTGAAGTGGCAGATAGAGAAAGGGGGAATCCAAAGCCTGAAATTTTGGAAAATGCCCCAATTTAGACAAATGAGAAGAAAGATGAATGTGGGAGGAGATGTGTTTTCATGACCGAACGCCAAAGTCCAGCGGTAGATCCAGTAATAACAGGTTGACAATAAACATGATCTTGCAAAGAATCATTAGACAAGGGAAAGGGTGATGTAGGGATACACTGTGAGATAGGTGCTGACAGATAAAAGGAGACTGAAAAATTTGGTTGAAAAACAAAATTAAAATATAATGAACATTTTGCCTTGCATTTTTGAAGTCCCTTTGTACAAGAATTTCAAGTAACAAGAGATAGGCAATTGGGACAATGCTAGAAATACATAGTTGAGGAAGTCACAAGGTTGGGAAAGTGACCTGTCTTTTGTGAGTTTCAATGACATTAATAAGGATGAACTTTGTGAAGCTGGAGGAAAGGGATTATAATTCAGGGAAATCCAACAAATGTCAGTGGTGAAAAGAAATAGAGTAGTATACTTTTCACCTTACAAGGTTGCTACTCACACATCCACTCATTTCATCTATAACATAAAAAGAAGGATCATTAAACGTACTGACAGGGGACAAATGTGCCAAATAACCCTAAAGAGTAACCAGAGATGGTATCAAGTTGGTAAGTAGTGATCTCATTGAAGGACAGCACCTCTTTCTCCACCAAAGTTGAAAAGGAAGAGGAGAAGTATGAACCACAGCAAGGCTTTGAAGCAAAGTATTCTTCAGTTTAAACGTAAATGAGAGAAATCTGTCTCAAGTTGCAAGGTAAAGATGGTTCTTGCTTAAAAGACTCATAGTGAAAGTAATGCCAGGGAGAGAGACGCTCCCAACCAACGCCCTAATGGATGCATTATTTGGCAATAGAAAGAGCCCAGCTAACTTTGGGAAGTTAGAGATGAATCAATCATCACCACACTGTTTTCATCAGTCACTACTTTATTTTTGCAGATTGGAGACAAAATAAAAGAAAGTAGACCCTGAAAATGACTCAGCTAAGACTAGCAGAAAAATGATGAGGAAGAGCTTAAAATATTCCTTAGAGCAGACATTTGGCTTCTCAAGGAAGAACTCTAAAGCAACCTGCTTTAGTGTCCAGGTATAACCAAGGAATAATTAGACCCAGAAGAAAGATACTGAACTAGATGAACTAGAAAGAAGTTCAGTCCGACAGAGACTATTCACAATATCAGTTTGTTTTTTTCAAATGATTGCACAGGTTGACTCATTTCCCAGTATGAGGATGTTATGTGCCTTTTGGGTACTGAGATAGCTAAAATATGAGTATGCCTTCCACATCACACTTTTTATTATTTTAAAACTAGCCAGTCCTACAGCCTAGAGATGAATGGAACCACAAAGCAGTAGGAATCTGGATCCTATGGATTGTATGCCATGTCCAACTAGAAATATCCACAGGAATGGCATGTGAGAATAACAAAAAGAAATGTGTGTTCTTACCAACTAATTGAGAGTTAGGGTCTTGTCTACTATCACACCTACCATAACCCTGACAATATAACAAGCTCGTGATTATCCAGAGTTGGGTCGCTGACTAGAGGAACCCATAGATTGAGAAACAGAGACAGAGGGGGATGGTGCTATGGAGGCTAATCCTACTCCAGCAGGTGCTAGCATCTCATATGGACACTGGTTCATATCCCAGCCACTCCATCTCTGATCCAGCTCCCTGATTATGGCCTAGAAAAGCAGCAGAGGATGGTCCAAGTACTTGAGACCCTGCAGCCATGTAGAAAACCTGGAAAAAGCTCCGGGCTCCTGGTTTTGGACTGACTCATTTCCAGCCATTACAGATATTTGGAGAGTGAATCCACAAATGGAAGATCTTTCTCTCTGTAAATCTGCCTTTCTAATAAACATAAGTAAATATTTTTAAATAGCCAGCTAATGCTGCTATAAGTCAAGGATGCCAGGAGGTAATTGACTAGAAAAGGAGGAGCCTTGGAGATAGACATGTGACAGCTGTTCTGAGGGAAATACTTCCTCTCACTAGGCATCAGCACTGGATAGGAAAAGAACAGAGGTGTCACAACTGAGCACACTGACCTCAGTCTGTCAACACCTTGTCCAGGGAAAGGTCCCGGGCCAGATGATGACCTCTGGCTATAAGCATTCAGATTCTCTGTGTGATTTGCAAGCAGTCACAGAGCCTTTTGCAACTGAAGTTCTCAACTGAGGCAGCATGGGAGAGCCTATTATTTTGATGTCCAGAGGTCATTTGGAAATGTCTGGAAAATTTGTCACAACTGAGAGTTGGTGTCCTGTCAGCATCTACAGGGCAGAGTTCAGGAATGCTGCTAACTGCTCTATGAGGTCCAGGAAAACTCTCTACAACAACATATAATATGACAGGTTTTGTTTTAGAGCTTCATGTCATTACCCATAATGAAAATTTGGTTTCTAATTTCAATAAGAACAATTATCTGAATTACAACTAATCAAAAGCTATCTTTAGCCTATCATTTTTAGCAGATTTATATTTTACAAAATCCCACTATGTCTCGAGGGAGATCATATGGAGAAAGTCAATTTTTCCAATAAAGTGTTTATTAATTGAAGAAAAACCTGGGGAGTTTGGCTTACCCTTTCAAAACTGTGCACCACTAGAAACAGAGATTTACAAATGACCAAAGTCACTACAAAAATCAACAATCTCCTTCGGGCAAAGGCGCTGAGCTGTATGTGGATATTCTGTGTTCACCTAAGGGCTCCTAACCATTTGCTATTGGATGGCCCCTGGTAGTAAAGGCATTGGATGGATACCTACTGTGTCAAAAGGATTCAAAAGGTTTTCTGACTGACTGCAGGAACACGGAGAGCAAGGCATTTGCACGAAGTCTATTTTGCAGTTGGAACTGGAGAACAGAAGATGACGAAGGAAACATCAGTAGCAGTCAAAGGATAAGGTGGTTACACTGCACGCTGCTGAAAGCTCTCCTACCCTTGTTAATGTTGACTTGCTAGGGGAGAACATAATTTTTCCTCTATTATATCCTCAATTTAGCAGTCCAAAATTGCTGTTTATCCTATTGATTAAGACAGAAGTATGCTTTCAAATACTACAGAAGAGTTTACATAGGGTTATATTCATACACCTAGGATAAACACCCTAACGGAATGTTTTCAACAATATATCACAGTTGTTAACAATTCCAGAAAATTTTCTAGAATTTATTAGATACTCTGACTTGGCTCTGTAAACACTTCAAGAATTAATTACAGTTAAACTGTAATTTTAATGCTTGTTTAACCTATAACTTCTTCTTGGTAGGTGCCCTGGATTTTTCATATCTTTTCCTTATATTAAATTAGATCATCAGCCACAAAGAAAATAGTTATACTGAGGTGACATTTAGATGGAATAACTTACCTTACTTTAAAGCCATTAAAATAACTGAAAAATACTTGCAAGTCTTACACATTTATATTATCCATTATGTCACATTACATATTTTACATTAGTATCTATGTAATAGATCCATCTGAAACGTTTCCAAGTCATGAAATGTTAGAAAGATAAAGACAGTCAGGGCTCCCATGTGCTGGCCATTTCCCAAATGTCCACAACACCCAGCTGTGAGTAGGCCATTCTGAAGCTTGGAGCAGTGAATTCAATCCAGGTGCTCCCCATGGAAAACAGGAACCCAGTTACTAGAGTCACCACAGCCACCCAGGGACCGCATGAGCAAGATGCTAGCGGAGGATTCCATCCCAGGTTCTCTGATATCAGAGTCAGGTGTCTTAGCTGGCATCTGAACTCTTAAGCTAAATACCCAGTCTAGCTTTTTTTTTCAAGGTCAATAAACATACTTTTGATGTGAAATATATTTGTAAATAGTTTATGAAAGCCAAAGTGAGACAAGAGAGAGGGGGTGGGGTTTCATTCCTTAAGTTAGGAAGAAAGATTGTAAACACTCAGAAAAATGAGAGTTTACAGAATTGAAAACAAACTGGAAAAAGCTGAAAAAATGTAGATGTCCAGATGACAAGTTGATGAGGATATGAATAAATTATGTTCAGCCCACTTCGTGGAGGAAAAAAAATGCTTAATTGAGTTAATGGAAAAATGAAATTCACTGGAAACCTTTAATTCTCACCCAAAAGGTGGCAGGAGAGCTCATTAGCAGTGTTGCAAGGAGCATGAGTCAATTTAGCATATACTAATAAAAACAGTTTTAGGACTTTTCTTTTATGTTTATTATTCTCCATTCTTTTAAAATCTATTATTTATTAATTATTGCATGCAAATATGCATTTGGAAGATATAATACACAATTAGAATTTGTGCATACATGGGCAAAATCTTACCATTGCTTTGAATTATTTCCAAAAGTTGATTTCACCTAAATTATTCAACCATCTACCTGTCAGTTACAGCTCTGAATTTGTCACCATGCTCACCTGGCAGCAATCTTCTTTGAATTTTAATAATCAGAGCAGGTTAACTATCTAAAACATGAATTGTTAGCATTTGTGGAGTTTTATTTTACTCAAAGCAACATAGCAGGGATTAAAAATGCTCCATGATATGACCATACAATATAAGATTATGGGGAGTTAGAATGGCTAGTAGGCTGTAGGCAGTTAGGAAAGGCCCCTGTGGGAATGAGGAGCCAGGTGCTCCTTACTGATGGTGAATTCTGCCATCCAGTGACTAGACAATAGATACTATCCCAAGAAAATGAAATACTTGATAGAGAAAACAAAATGTCCCCTACCCAAAGGTAACCATGTGAGAGCTAGACTCTGCCATTATACCAGAGCATGTTACAGAGCACCTGTCTGTCTCAAATGCTAAGCCTCTAGAGAGGTAAGTATAACCAGCCTTAATTGGTTATGCCGACAACATTTCTCAACTATCACGTCTCCCAAGAGGCCAACGTGATAACATTAGTTAATTGGTCAGAAACCATGATGGTTACACGAATAGTATAGAAAAGACAAAACAGAACTCTGATATATTATAAACACGCCGAAGAATCAATCAACTGACATGCAGTGCTATAGAAGCTCCCAATATCCGGACCTGGGTGGACCTACTCCCTGGGAACTCTTCCTACCAAACACGACTGTCTACTTTCACTTGCTTTGCTCATCCCCCTTTATGGTCCACATCCCAATTCTCAATTGCTCTGAGACTAAGAACCGACACCTATACCAAATTCCTGACACGATGATCTACTTAGATTTCTTTTTTTTTTTTTAAGACTTAATTATTTTTATTTAAAAGTCAGATATACAGAGAGAAAGGTCATCCGTCTGATGATTCACTCCCCAAGTGGCCACAACGGCCAAAGCTGAGCTGAGCCGAAAGGAGCCAGGAGCTTCTTCCAGGAGTCCCACGCAGGTGCAGGGGTCCCAAGGCTTTGGGCCATCCTTGACTGCTTTCCCAGGCCACAAGGAGGGAGCTGGATGGGAAGTGGGGCTGCTGGGTTTAGAACTGGAGCCCGTATAGGACGCCAGTGCTTACAGGGCATGGACTTCAGCTGTTAGACCACTGCATGGGGCCCTACTTCACTTTCTTTAGCCACTCTTTTTTTTTTTTTTTTTTTAGCCACCATTAATTTAGAGTAATGCTCAGTGCCTAACCAAGATAATCATCGTACCGATGTGTCAGTTCACACCTACGGTTTTCTATCCCCTGAGCTTTCCTGGATTTATATTTAAATGGTACAATTCAGTATACAAACTACCTCACACACAAAATACTAAAACAGATACTTTTGGATGTTTTGAAAGAAACAGTTGCACCCTGATTAACCTTCATAAATGATGAAGAATTCAGAAATAATCAGTGCTTCCATTAATATTAATGAAAAATTAGTCATGCAGATTAATAAGTCCCACGGGCTCAGGATCCAAAAGAAATTGGTTACACCTAAAATAAATTACTCTGTGAGAGTATAAGGATATCAACAATTATGGAAATTATGACTCAAAGCAATAACACTATAATTCTCTATATCCCTGGTATTCACTACCTCAGGAACACATCAAAGTTAATATAAAGTTCAAATGGAAAAATTGGTAAACTAGCCAAATTATTTTGGAGGACAACGAACTATAAATTTTATATGCAAACTTTTACATGTTTACATGTACACTCTTGTTTACAAACTCAGTGACACGAGTGAGGAAGACCTACATCAATTAACAAAAGCATGTAAGTTCTAATGATTTTTAAATGAGTGCACCCAGGTACATTGATATAGTAACTACAATCAGAATCGCAATAAACTACTTTCCAGAAGCCCCAAAGGAAACACATTTTAAGGACTCAGAGAAAAATTTGCAATTACCATATTCATTATTTATATGTAAATCAAAATGACTAACAGCTGCTTAAGGGTGTAAAAACAACACAATTTGTTCTATTAAGTAGTTTAAACATTCTTCTTAAAATCTTATTTACCTGTTTAATCTGCTGAACAATGTCTTTTCTCAACCAGGGGACCAAGAGAAAGGAGGAGACGTATTGTCTGCTTCTTCTTATTTCTCCTGAGAAGACATCCTTACGCAAAAGAGAAGGAGGTTAAAGTTCAGTGGTAACATTTTGTTGACTCTCTATACTTCTTGATTGAGTACTGCAGTGATTTTCGTCTCTGGAAAGGCAATATTTTGTGGCAGTAAAGATCTTCCTTTCCTCCCAGGAGTATATTGTTTCCATTGATGAGTACTCTAGAGAAGCTCAGCATACAAGAGATGGAGAATTTCAGGTGCTGTAAATGTACTCTCAGGAGCGACTGGAATCAGTTGACTATGACCTTCATTCTGGCATCTGATCAGATCATGTATTAAAATGGGTCGTAGTGTGGGTACTGAAGGGTTTGATGTCTGTCTCTGCATGATTTTCTTAAGCTATCATTAAGGGAGACACTGGAGCAGGAAGTTGAGCTGCTTGGTTGTAGAACACCCTTGTGTCCTCTCCGGGTGAAACCAAGGCCCTGAAGGACATCTTGAATGCAGATGCCAGTTGCCATCAGGTCCTGGGCTCCAGGGTCTTTCAGTCTCTTCACCTTAGCTTAAAATATCTCTTGCAATGTTTTCACTAAAATTAGCTCACTGAACTCAGAGGGTGGTAATTAGCCATAAGTGATCCCTACCCAGATGATTCATGGGGCTGTTTATTTCCTCAATAGATTGATCTTGACATTAGGTCTTTCCTTGAGGGATTTCTTTTCCAGGAGTCCTAGACCACAAACAAAGGACTAGATCTACCAAGTGACCCAGTCATTCTACTCTTGGGAATATATACAAAGGAAATGAAATCCACACACAAGTTACCTGGAACACGACATTTATAGACAGAAAAGATATGGAACCAAACCAGATGTCCATCAACTGATGACTGAATAAAGAAAATGTATTACACACCCAAAAAAAAAAAAAAGAATGAAATCTGTCCTTTGCAACATAATGGTCCCAGCTGGAAACCAATATACTTAGAGAACAGTTACAAAGGACAAATATCATATCTCTTTTATCTGTGACAATTAATATTCAGAGCACCAAAAAAAAGTAATCTCTGTAAAAGATTAGCACACTGGGAGTTAAGTTCTGTAAATAGCATGCCTCAATACACTTGAGTAATAGCAGGATTTACATTTTTATTTTACATTTCTTTTATTATATTTTTTTAAATATTTATTTACATTTATTGGAATGTTAGATATACAGAGAGGAGGAGAGGAATATCATCCATCCAATAATTCACTCTCCAAGTGGCCATCATGGCCGGAGCTGCACCAATCTGAAGCCAGGAGCTAGAAACTTCCTCCAGGTCTCTTGCATGGAAGCAAGGTCCCAAGGCTTTGAGTCATACTCAATGGTTTCCCAGAAGAGAGCTGGAAAGGAAGTGGGGCTGCTGGGATTAGAGCCAGTGCCAATATGGAATCCCAGTGCCTGCAAGAAGAGGACTGTAACCACTAGGGTACCACACTGGGTCCTGTGTTATCTCAAACTGGAGATCCAATCTGGTAAGCTGGCATTGCAACTCGGGGTTTCATTCACTGCAACACAATTCTGGAGCCCTGGGTAAATATTGAAAGGAACTAAAAGTAGTATCTTGAAGAGATACCTACACTCCTAGATTTATTGCAACGTCAGTTACAACATCCAAGATCTAGAAGCAGTCTATATTTCTATCAATAGATGAATGAGTAAATAAAATGTGGAATATATATGAAATGGAATACTAGCCTTATTTTTAAAAAGCCAATAATATTTGCAATAACAAACAAGTAGGTTTATCAGCATTATTGGCCTACAGCTTTTATGTCTTGAGATGTCATTGACTTTGATATCAAGATAGCCAACAAAAGGAACACTGAAATATAGAAATCCTCAGGGGCTAGTGATAACCTGCCCCTGCTCATGATTCAAGAAACAGAATCCCCCCTCCTCACAGTTTCTTATCTAGACCTCCTGGATAAGGGAAGAAGCTTGGGAAACCCTACCTTGTCATGTTACCATCAAGGCAGCTTCATCTAACACTCTCTTCTCAAATACAATGAGAAAAAGAATGGGGGCCGAGAAAAAGAGTGAGAGTGAGAGCAAGCGAGAGAGAAAGATGCTCTGTTGAAGAAATATGAAGTAGCTCATTTTTCTGCTCTATGGAAGTGTTTGAGAAGAATTAGTACTAATTCTTAGAATGTTCAGCTGTCATGTCACTGAACCTGAGCTTTGTTTTTATGTTGATGGCGGTGGGAGCAGTGGTTACTGAGGCAATCTCGTTATCGATGTGTTCTGGTTAGTTATGTTCTTTTGACGATTGTTTAGTGGATATTTTTCCTCTTCTTAGTGCAGTCGCTTGCCACACTAGATACCCCTTTTTACACCAGTTTTATTATATCCCTTGAGCTTTGGTATGTTGTGTTTTTATATTCAATATTATTGAGTAATGGTTTGTAAAATTCCTCTTGATTCTTGATTTCTTCTTTGGTACAGCAGCTATTCAAGAATGTGTTATTTAGTTTCTACTTATTTGTGAAATCTTACATTTCTTAATGTTATTGATTCTAGTTCACTGCATTGTTGTCACATAAGAACCTGGTGTGATTTCAATCTCTCTAAGTTTGCTAAGACTTGTTAGCTTAAGCCATGTATTATTGTGGGGAATGTTCCTGTGAAGCTGAGAGGAAAGGTGTTCTTCCACTGTTGGATGGAAAGCTCTGTGCTCCTAATTAGGCGCACTTGATCTATAGCGTAGTAGAACTCAGATCTTTGGGATTTTCTGCACTGGTGTATTCTCCATTATTGAAAGGAGTGTTTAATTCTCTCATTACTGTTGCTCCATTATCTCTCTCTACCTTCAGCTCTCCTGACATCAATTTTATATTTAAATGCTCTTCTGTTGATTGAATGTATATTTATAATCATTTTATATTCCTGTTAAACTGCCAGCATTAAATAATGACTTTTTGTCATAGTTTCAGACTTAAAGTCAGTAATGTAATGGAAGGAATTCATTCAAAATGGCACCATTACCCAGTAGGTAAGGGGTTGAGCTCTGTATTTGTCTTTCTGGTTTCTCTTACTTCCTTGTAATTGAAAGCATACTTCATTTTGCCTTAGATTTCTCTTGCTAATCTGTAAAGTAGGGATGCTAATAGTGCCTTATGTGCTCACTGGAAGCACTGAAATACTTGTAAAATGTTCTTAGAGTAAATGGTAGATGATAACTACTCAATGTTATTATGGAAAAAGTAAAGTGACACTCACAAAAGTACAGGCATAGTACATACAATTTGAAAACAGAAAGTGAGTCTCCTCCATTACTTAATACAAAGAAAACCATTTGGGGATGGAAAACACAAGGTGGGGAAAAGGGTGAATGAGAGTAACTCTACTTCAAATGTGCTCATTTAGATGCACCAAGGGGCTCTTGTAACCTATCTCGCCAACCAGTGCTCTGTGTCCTGGAGGAGATACGTGACACATACCAGGGAAACACAAAACTGGTCTTCAATGTAGCAAAAATAAAATCGAGTTAACACTATGTCCCCAACAAAGGAAATTGCTGTACAGCCAAAGAATGTCAATAGGAGATGTTCATGCAATATACTAAGTTCATCTTCCCGGTCAGGTAAAACAGATTCATTCAGCAGCAATGGCTTCCTAAAAAAGAAGTGAAGCTTCTACAATAACTTACTCTCACTCAGTAAGTCATTCATCCTGTTTGATATTGAGAACATGCAGAGTGTGATGAGCAGTTTCTACTCTCCGTCCCCAATGAGAGAGAGGAAAAAGATAAATTTTGCCTCAACATTAAAAATAAAACAAACTTATTAAAACAATAAGGACAAGTGTTGTGCTGATGTGACATTTTAAGTCACTTTAAGTTTCATTGCCATTTCAACTGAATTATTATATACATGTGTGTATACATATAGATATACACACACATACATATAGAAAGTGATATATACACATACATATATATCTCCGTGTGTATGTGTGTATATCTATACAGAGAGAGAGAAGGAGAGAGAGCCCTAAGTGTCCTTTAAGCTGATCATTTTGTCTAGACATTAGACATAAGGACTCTCATAGCAGCTGTCTTAGATTTTAGTCCATGTACAAACGAGTTGTTCTTTTCATAATTTTTCATTTCTCACAGATAGTAAGACATTATCGAACTACTTATTCTGGAATATAAAGGAAAAAGCATTTCAAACATTAATGTCAGCTAATAAGCACAGCAGAAAAGAACAAAAGAATTATTTACTGTTTACATTTATATTTCTTAAGCTAATGTTTTAAACTAGCAAACCATTTTTATTACAGATCTTTCAATTTTGAAATTATACTATCTAGTATTATACCAGAGTCCTGAAAACCCAAGATGATTAATTATTTATAAATGGTAGTATTATTATGGATAATAAGAGCCTTTAATTTGATAAATAATTAGCTTTACATCCAAAAATTGCACTAAAAGGGAAAAATTGCTTTTCTTTTCCTGTTGTTCATTTCCTTTTCTTCAATTATATATAAAACACAGAAATCACTCACTTATTATTCCTTCAAGGGAGGAAGTCTCAATTATTGAAAAAGGCTTGAGCTAAAATTTGACCTACCCAGTTGTTATTATTGATGAAGACTTTCCTTATCCTAAGACAATCTGCCTTGGCTCTATGCCCTTACACAGCTTCATACATATGCATTGTTCAGGTGTTTATTTCTATAATTATTTTATTACCTGTCGTCTCACAATTCTGAAAGTTCTGTGAGAAAAAGGATATTACCTGCTTGGTTTTTATGTTCCATTTTTATTAGCTTTTAGCAGTAAGCATGCTACCCAAGTATAATGAAAAGAATACACGACAGGCCAAGTGAACATCTCAGTAAAGGAGTGAGAGCCAAGTTCACATTTCGACTGAAGTTCTTAAGTATTTGAACCCTCCAATTCTCCTCTCCTCTTCCTTTCTGTGATACTGCTAAGTGGAGGGCTGCCTGGGCAGAGAACTCCTGAAATTCCTCTGAGAACATAATCAAACGAATGGTCCCTTGATGTCAGACAAGGAACATCCTCTAAGTTACCCCAAGAGATGGCTAGGACTCATCCAACAAGCTATTGAACACAGGCAAGGATTGGTTCTACCTTTCCCCCTTTCATTCAACCACACAAAAAATTCCCTTTCTTATAAAAGTACCAATTTTCCTTAAAAATACCAGTTTCCTTCAGCCCTCCTCACGCACACAAAGAGAAATATCTACCAGTTACCTTAACATCCCCCCTCAAGAGTATTAATCCACAATAATATAGGAGCCGCATGGGCAAACATTCGTTTTCTGTATTTTCCTCAGGCTGGTACCTGTGCTTACAGCCGTCAAACTGGTTAAGCTCTTCTCTCGTCTCTCCTACAGTATAGATTCAGCATCCAGACTGATACCCATAGCAGAAGTTCAGTACTTGTTGACTGAGTATGTAGCTTTATTTTTAGACAATCAACAATCTGCCATTGCTCAGATTGGAAGGCAATCAATACTATATTTGATCTTTTAGTCTTACAAAAATAAATAAACAGGTTGTATATTAATATCTATTGTATCCTATAAAGTAGTAAGTATATCATGAACCCCCAACTTAATCTCCCCTGTTAAGTGTGTCATCTTTTCAATGATGTAGATTTGGTGGGAGGATATTGGGTTAGGATTCCAAGTATCGTTTTTCCAATGTCATACTACTAGAATTAGTCATTCTTGAGATCATTAACTTCTCAAATATGGCTGAATGTAAAGTTGAAACAAGGAAAGAAGAATCAGCTTACATGCTCCCTGATCCTCTTTGCTCCTATTGACTAGGGGAAGTTCTTAGTACAGATTATAACAGAGAATCCCTAAGGAGAAAGAAGACATTCTTCCACAAAAACTATACACCCAGCCCTGTGGCTTGTGAAGCCTCTTCTATAAGCGGCAAAACTGTTGATCCATTCCCTACCACTCTGAGCATGTCTGCCTACTTATGCAACAACAGAATGTGTGGAAAACCTTCATTAAATGCATCCCCATTTCCTCCCCCACACATTTTCCTGTTGTTTAAAAATATCTGCCAAACTGCCCTGTAGCTCTTTGGTCCTATTACAAAATGAGATTAATATCTACCAACCTTAAAGGAGTATTTCTAATGCACAATGTGTCAAAAGAGCTGAGAAATAGTATAAACAAAAGTCTAAAATAATTAATAAGAAATTCATTCCACTATCATAAATCGTTGCAACTTTCTAACATCATGGAAAACTTGGGAAAAACAAGGCACTTTATGACATTTCTCAGAATATAAAGGAATTTAAATTTCAAAGAAGTAAGAAGTGTCACCAAGAAAAATGTAAAGCCAAAAATTTTAAATGGAACTCCTGAAACTTAAAAACAGATATTTTATATACCTCAGTAGCAGTAATGATTAAATTCAAAATGACTAATAATACAGTCAGTACTCAAAGAATGTGGTACCAAGCAAGGTATGCATGGCTAACACTGCCTATTAGGGGAGCCTCAACTTAATATGAGATTGCATTTTCCTTTCTGTTTTTCTTTGATTAGCAGCTCCCTGCAGCAGCAGCATCACACGTGAGTTCTGAGTCAAGGCCCAACTGTTCAACTTCTGATGCAGCTCCTTGTTCTATGCCTAGGAAAGCAGCGGAAGACAGTCCAAGTGGCTGGACCTTGTCACTCAAGTGTGAGACTCAAGCGGAGTGTCAATTTCCTGCCTCTCTTTAGCTTGGACTAACTGTGGCCATTGCTGCCATTTGAAAAGTGAACTAGCAGATGGAAGATCTATAACTCTGCCTTTCAATTAATAACAAAATCAATTATTTTTTTTACAAAAGTCAAACATGGGAAAAGCAATTTCATGTCATCGAGACATCTGTCCTCTACCCTTTATTCTTAATTTTATTTATTGCAAGTAGTTGTAAAAGTGACACAACAAAGCTATTAGATTTTGTAGATTTTATCCAAATGCACAATTTAACACTATGGGTGTGTGTATTCAAATATTGTGGTGATATTCTTTGGGAAGTTAAATTATAAGTGAGAGATTTTGACCTACATAGCACAAATTGAACTAAAAAACCCTGAACTTTCTGCTCATCTTTACCTAATGGGGCAGAATAATCATAAGACAATTCTTTATTTCCTTGAAGCAAATTATGCAAGCAAAAAAAAAATCCACCATTTTGCATGTAACAAGATTGCTATTGAATTAAAACTTCCTAACCCTTGGGTATAGGTTATTCATTAACTTCCTACTTCGTACTTAATAAGATTCCTCCCATTTCTTCATAGCCAAGTCTTCCCTAGATACAAGAAGAGATTCTGATTTCTAGGTTAAGAGCTGGTCAATCTTCCTGGCCTGTTTTCTTTGTTGAGAGGTTCTAAACGTGTTTGGAGTTGTGGTAAAAGAGGAAAAAGACTTCTATAAGATTAAAAGAAAGCCCTTCATTCTGAAAGGCACAAAATACCCACTGAAATCTACAATGAAAAATGGAAGAGTGCTGGAAACTATAAATATCTAAGTTAATATAAAACATTCCAAATCTTAATTTCTTTAAAAGGTGTAAGGTTGTACAAAGCAGTTATAACACTGCAGTAGAGCAACCATTTAGTCTAGCAGTAAGACATGGCTATTCCACAACGCAGTTACTGGGTTTGATTCCCAGCACTAAGTCCTGACTGCAGTTTCTTGCTAATGTTGACCCTAAAAGACAAAACTGATAGTTCAAGTAACCGGGATGCTGCAATGCATGTGGGAGACCAAGAGTGTGTGTCTGGCTCCTAGGGGCAGCCCCAGTCCAGCCCTAGCCATAGCAATTATTGAATGAATAAACCAATAGCGTCTCTCTCTCTCTCTCTCCTTTTTCTCTCACTCTTCCCCCCATTCCACTCTCCCTCCCCCTCCCTTCTCAGGGATTCATCCTATCTTTCAAATAAGTAAGTGTATCTTTAAAAATACAAAGTATATAAACTCTGATATATACTATAAATAGACAATCCTTGAGGACATGATGACAAGTGAGATAAGTCAATAACAAAACTAATTTCTATTGTATGATTTCGTTTATGCGAAGAATTTAGAGTAGTCAAAATCATAGAGGTGGGAAGTAGGATGCTAAATATAAACCCAAAGAGGAAGGAAGAATGGGGAGTTACTGTTTAGTGGGTACAAAGTATTAGTTTTAATGTGAGACGTTAAGACACTTATATATATTGATGTCATATATATAACACCAATCTATACATGTGTATTAGAGTTTACAAACATATAATATATTAATATATAATGCACACAATTATATAACTATTGATAACATGCGGTATATGTTATTATATACAATTAACACAATACAATGTTTACATACATATTAATGTATACATTATTGCTAGTCACTGAAGCAATAATCTTAAATTTGACTTTAGAATATTTTTGAGAGAAATTTCTGTTTAATTTCTTGAAAAGCTATGTTAGATTTGCCACTCACCAAGGAAAGAATAACCCAGCTGAATGTATGAAGAATTTAGATGGCCTTTTTTAAGGGAGCAAGAGTCGCGGGCTTCCCTTCCCGGTGCAGCAGAAAAACAGCCGTGAAGGAAAGGGCTGCAAAATGGGGAAGCGCCTTTTTGAAGGAGGTGATTAGGGAAAACAGGCTCAAGGCAGCTGCACCTGTGGATAATTCTGCCACCTGTTCCAGGTTTGGTTGGAAGCAAACTCCGCCCTCCTCCCGCACCCTGCAGCAACCATCAAGCTATTTAATTTAAAGCATATTGTTCATATAGATGACACTATTCCAAAAGCATTTTAAGGCATATGTTATCTTTGTTTAAAACTGAGAACTTACCATCCTACAATTCAAGAGTTTTATAAAAAAAAAAAAATGCCACTTGGAAGGCTGAAAATATAAGATTAAAGCCAAAAGGGTCACACCTCTGAGAGCAAGAATCACTTATTGTTGCTCTAATAGGCTGAATGCTGATGCAGCATCCTTGGAGCAAATCTTTTTTTTTTTTTTAAGATTTATTTATTTATTGGAAAGATACACAGAGAGTAGGAGAGACAGGGGAAGATCTTCCATCCGATGATTCACTCCCCAAGTGAGCGCAACGGGCCGATGCTATGCCGATCCGAAGCCAGAATCCAGGAACTTCTTCCAGGTCTCCCACACGGGTGCAGGGTCCCAAAGCTTTGGGCGTCCTTGATTGCTTTCCCAGGCCACAAGCAGGGAGCTGGATGGGAAGTGGAGCTGCTGGGATTAGAACCGCCGCCCATCTGGGATCCTGGCACATTCAAGGCGAGGACTTTAGCCACTAGGCCATGCCGCCGGGCCCGGAGCAAATCATTTTTAAATACTTAAAGGGGGAATGCATCTCA
Source organism: Ochotona curzoniae (assembly GCF_017591425.1). NCBI lineage: Eukaryota > Metazoa > Chordata > Mammalia > Lagomorpha > Ochotonidae > Ochotona > Ochotona curzoniae. Next base: position 11,571,961 of record NW_024465035.1, on the reverse strand, counting down.
GGAATTTTGCATCTACAGCTTTAAGAGGATAACGATATTTCCACGCTGTCGTTCCTCTGTCCCTCACTCCCAACCTCCCTCCTCCTTCCTTTTTTGAAAACCACTGTTCCTCAAGATTATACACAAGCGCTGTAAACAATAATCAATTCTCATAATGTCAATTTCACTCATTACATCACATTTTTCCTTCTGGACAGTGTCCTACACCCACAGCCTGCTTTTCGAAGCTCACTATATATAATTTTTTAGCCTATTAAGCCTTTTTCGGTCACCCTTTCTTGCCTAAGTTCTTGACTAGTTTGTGCCATCTCACATCCCATCTGGTTCTCATATACATCATGGGTGCTGCAACTTAGCTCAAGGCAACCTGCCCGCCAGACCTGGCCCCACATATGTCAACAGTGCTGCCATCTTGACCAGCCTGACCTGCCCCCAGCTCTGACTCTCATACTCACTAGCAGGAGCTGTATCCTACCAGGGAACGCCCACAGTTCCCCTACCAGGCCCACTCCAAGTCCTGGATCTTGCATTTGACAGGAGGACTACAGTGTAGCCTGACGTAGCTATTGCCCAGTCTTGTCAGGAAGTGTTGCAGCCTAGCCTGGCTGGCCTGCCCACAGATCACCAATGGGTGCTGCAGCTCTACCAGGAACAATCCACCACAGATGATCACCATTACAACAGGGATAAGATAAAGCCTCATTGTGGCTTTTATGTGTATTTACCTGATAGCTGAAGATCCTGATCATTGTCTCATGTATCTCTTGGACACCTGCATTTCATTCTTTGAAAATTATCTGTCCAGGACCTGGCGCAATGGCGCAGTGGTTAAGGTCCACACCTTGCACACCCAGGATCCCATATGGGCGCCGGTTCTAGCCCGGCAGCCCCACTTCCCTTCCAGCTCCCTACCTGTGGCTTGGGAAAGCAGTCGAGGACGGCCCAAAGCTTTGGGACCCTGCACCCGCGTGGGAGACCCAGAAGAGGCTCCTGGCTTCGGATCAGCATAGTATCGGCCCGTTGCGCTCACTTGGGGAATGAATCATCAGACAGAAGATCTTCCTCTTTGTCTCTCCTCTCTGTATATCCGCCTTTCCAATAAAAAAATAATAAAAATAAAATCTTTTAAAAAAAAGAAAATTACCTGTCCATATACTTTTGAAAAATATTTATGAAAATAAAGAAAGAATCAGTCTGCGGGGGGGGGGAGGAAAGGCATCATTTTGGGCATTCTGGTCCAATTTTTAGGCCTCTGTTCAGAAATCTGTCCCTTCATGACTTCCCTCAGAAAGAGTTAACTTGGCTGAAATCTACTTTTTAAAGTTCCAATAGAGTTTTTATTTCAATATGTGATTTGGCTAGTTTGTCTCAATGCAAAGGTGTCTGCCATTAAGTATTGTAACATCACAAGAAATAGGAAGAAATTTATTCATCTTTTTATCCAAAAATTATTCCACTATTTGTTTTTATTTTTGCTCTCCTCCACATGGATATTCCTACAGAGATGCCATGATAAATTTACCCAAAACACTGCATTTGTAGCAATAAAATAAAAGTGACAACTTCCTCTCCTCTCCTTCTGGAAGGTTACAGAATGGATATAAGCAGGAATAACAGTTATGTGGCACATACTGGTAAATGCAGACTAGACTTCAGGCGTTATTGATGCACATCCTAACTTTTAGATATCATTATGGTTGTTTTGAGCACAAGAAAGCTGGTCTCCATTTTAATCATGTTGCAGATTTTTTTTAAAAAATAAGAAATTAAAAGAAGAACAGCAAGAAGGAGGAGGAGAAGAAAGGAGAAAGAGATTTCCAATCTGGGAAAGGGATCAAAACAATAAGACACATCACAATTCTATCAGTTCAATGATCTGCCTAAAAAGCCCATGACAAACTCCTTTACCTACCACGCCCAGCTCTGCAGAAGTCATGGGAGACGCGACTGTCTCCAGACTTGTTGACTGTGGAGCTATTTATTCTGAGAATTGAGAAACCTAGTCGCACCTCTAGTCACCTGGACTTATGATTTTAAAATGCACTGCTCTGGAGGAGTGGTATCCTACATTGCCTGTATTAGCTCAATCTTTCGTTCCTTCATTACCCCAACCACCATTGCCTGAAGCCAGTCCAACGCCAGGGCACCCCTGTTTTACACTAAAAATAAAATGTGTTTAAGGCTGGTGCCTGTGACAGGCTTATCAAGCCTACAGCTTGAAAGGACTTCCCGCACCTGCCTGCACAGCTTCTGTTTTCATGGTGAGAAAACAGTGCTGGGGTTCCCTCAGCAGCCCTGGGGATCCCCATGAACAAACACATCAGAGCTAGAATCACAGACTAAAAATATATGACTAGGTTTTCAAAATAACTGTCACAGAGCGTTTTAAAGCAACATGTTTTGTTCATCTCATTCACTCTGTTGCCCTTTGTTCACCAACGTAACTCCAGTTTTCTAAATCAGATTTCTAAACTCTGAAATAAGCTACTAGTGCTTATGGGACACCATGGAAAATATCTGGCCAGACATTAGCAAGCAGTTTTCCAAAATTATATACAGATACTCTAGACAAAATACTATAAAATACAATATTTGTATTTACTTCCCCTATTTTTGGAAATAGTTTCATTTCACCCAGCATCCTTACTCAACATAACATGAAGCCAGAAAGACATAATTGTAGTCTGTTATTTCTCCTGAGAAATATCTCCATGCAAAAAAAAAAAAATCTAAAGAAAAGAATAAAAAAGCTCCAACTCCTTTAGCCCATGAAAATCTCCCATGAGTTTTACAAGTGACACATTGCTGTGCTAATAGTAGCTATATGGGATGATGAATGTTACCTGTCACCATTCAATTCAACTAGCAACAAAATAGGCCATGTTCACCATGTCCAGCATCCCAAGACTAGAGAAAGCCCAGGGGTTAATTGTGAAGTCTGTGGAGGTGAACTGAGGCTAGCAGTAAGACTTAAAGAGTGCTGGAACCAGATACTGCTCAACAGGACTGTGCTCTGACCTCTGCTATATCCACAAGCATTACAGCAGTTTTTAGCACAGAGATGCCCCTACCTAATACACAACTGAGTAGAAAATATTAGCACTTCAGAAACAGATCAGTTATACGTAAAACGTAGTTTCCTGACAATGGCACTATTGACAACTTTTGGCTCATAATTCTCTATTGCAGGTGGCTACCTACACGTTATAGAACATTCACAGCATCTCTGGCCTGTGCCCCCACTTTTCACATTTATGATAATCAAAATTATTTCCATACAGTCCCAAGTGTTATTTAGATGGTAAAAATCATCTTCCCAATGGAGAAAATCTGGCAGCAGAATTCCAGGCAAGGTGGCTGAGATTTAGGGATAAATTCAAGAGAAGACTTGAGAAATACAACCAAAAGGACTCTATTGATCAGACATGGTTTAATGGTTTAATATCAAGTGTTCTATGCAAGCTGTTAGAATAGTACTTAACATGTCTAGAAATATGCACACCTGGAGAATAGAAAAATCCAGAAGCTGAAGCAATGTCTTCAGGATCCAGTTGTGTCCACTGCTGGATTCAGCTTTCCTGGGTAATAGCACCCCTATCCATATCTATCTCCTTTCACCTACAAGAAGAGTTGCACTTTCTTGATAGTTCTAGGGAAAAACAATGCTCACACTATGTTTTTAAATCACCTTCAGTTCTTTTCAATCACCTTCAGTTCTATGTCCATCTCTGAGTCACTGAAATGGGGGAATGGGCCAAATGTGGGAAAACTGAGTGAGCAGATACGAAGTGTACCGTGGATCTTGGAGAGAGAAGAAAAAAAAAGTCCAGGTTCGTTCTAAAGGCTTGGGTTTACATTGGATGGACATGAAAGATTTTCTGAAATGATATCAAGATGAGAGTGGGTGCCTAGTTTAGTGGTTAAGATGCCCCTATTAGAGTCCCTTGGTTCCATGCCTGACTCCTGTTCCTGCAAGTGTACACCCTGAGAGTCAGCGCTGACAGCTCAGGTGACTGGGTTCCCGTCACCCTCATCAGAAACTGGATCCAATTCTCAGCTTCTAACTTTATCCTCACCCATCCTTGGCTTCTGTGAGCAATTGAACAGTGACGGTCTCTCCCTCAATCTCTCCTTCCTTCTCTTTCTCTCCTCTCCTTCTTTCACTGGAAGCAGTCAATTTTTTTTTCAAGATGATAATGATAACTAAAGTGTGGCTAAACATTAGGGTAGATAAAACAGTGGCAGTTAGCTACACAAACCTCAAAACACTGTGATACTGTATTAGAAACCAAAGCAAGAACTCTGCTAGCATTTACAGAGACCCAACGCTGACCTCAGGGTGCAAGCTGCTCAGGGGAGACATTATTTATTACTGCTTTGTTTTAAACTTACTTTTCCATATCTGTGAGTACTTATCAAACATGAAGAGATTTATGCACTCAAATAGCAACATTTAATCTGTCCTCCTGCCTGGCTTTATTTGCATAACTTGGCTTTCATTCTGCCCTTTTCTGAAGATCCCCTTGGGTACTTCCAGGCTGGAACAGCTCCTCCCTGCATGGTTGCAGACTGTTTTTAATTGCTTAGACACTGGTCTATGGATCTCAGAGTGCAATCGGCCTTACTGACAAGGTCGAGTTGAGGACAGTAATGGGACACTTGTTCTATCTTACCCTGGTGGTCAGATAAAGATTTCTTCCTGATTTACACAGTGAGGTTATGTCCAGCTCTTGTGCTTATTATTTGAAAAGTAACTTTTGGTTTCTGCCTCTATCACCAAATAGCAATCTTTTTCATTGTGATCTTTGTATATGTGTCACCACTCTAACACTTGTTCTTTCTTTGATAAACTGTTTTATATAGAATATTATGAAAGCACAAAAAGTATTCAAAAAGACAACCAGCCATTTCATAATTCCTTTTTAAATTTTCCCTGCTCCCATCCCCAGCCCATGTCTCCACTGATTTCTCCTTATTGTAATAGTACAGTCCTTCAAAACATCTATAAGTCTATCATTCTGCTATTTAAGTGTATCCTGACATCGTAAGATTTTAAGTATGGACAATATCAGAAAGTCCAGCATCCTGTCATCAAGATACGTTTAAAAGTTTAATTGGGAGTCTATCTTTAACTTGGAAGTAGAGATGTATACTGCATTGTATCTTCATATCTCAATATGATACTCTCTGTAATACATATATTACTATTTGTAGATGCATATTACCTAAATATCTGTTGATCTTTTATTTTACATGAAGGTTGCCTTATATCAGAGAAAACGTGACATTTGTCCTTTTGGAATTGACTTATTTCATTGAGCATAATGATCTCTAGTTAGGACTCCTTCGTTGGCAAACTTTATTTTTGATGGCTGAGTAGTATTCCATGGAGTAAGTGTACCAGTTTCTGTATCCATTCTTCTTTTGATGGGTATCTGAGTTGTTTCCATGTCTTTGCTATTAAAGTTTGTGCTACTATAAATAGAGTATTACAGATCCCTTTCTCATATGCAAATTTCATTTCCTTTGGATATATTCCCAAAAGTGGGATACCTGGGTTATAAAGCAGATCAATTTTCAGTTCTCTTAGCATTCTCCATACTGACTTCCATAATAGTTGTACGAGCCTACACTCCCACAACAGTGAAGCAGGGTATCTTCCTTCCCACATCCATACTTGCAGGTGTTGTTAGTGCAGTTCTGAATGTAGGCCATTCTCAATGAAGTTAGATGGAAGTTTAATGTGTTTTTCACTTGTATTTCCCTGATAGCTAGGGTGCGTGAGCATTTTTTCATAACTCTATTAGTCATTTGAGTTTGTTATCTTGAAAAATGTCTGTTCATTTCCTTTTCCCATGTCTTCACAGCATTGTTTGTTTTTGCTGTCATTGAGTTTCTGAAGCTCTTTGTAAATCCTGGATGTTAGTCCCCTATTGGTTGTGTAGTGTGCAACGATTTTCTCCCATTCTGTTGGTTACACTGTGCTGATCATTTACTTTGCTGTACAGAGACTTCCTGGTTTGATGAAGTCCTATTTGATTATTTTGGCTTTGACTGCTTGTGATTTTGGTGACTTTTCTAAGAAGTCTTTCCCAATCCTTATATCTTGGAGAGTGTGTCCTATGATTTCCTCAAATACTTTGATAGATTCCGGCTGCATATTTAAGTCCTTGATTCACTTAGAGCTGATTTTTGTATAAGGTGACAAGTGGATGTGCCTTACTTCTTGTTTCTTATTTTAAGCATGCTGCTATCCAATTGATCTATCAACATTTGTTGATAAGATCAATATTATTCCTGTGATAATTTTCAGTTCCCTTGTCAACAATTAGTTGGCTGTATATGCCAGTTACTTGCCTCCTTTGTGAAGCCAGGGCTGACTGGGATCTTCCACTTGACTGTGTATGTACTTACTTCCATTAAAGCACTCTTCTATTCCCATGTTGGATTCTTATCTTGGGCCAACACACAACATTAAGTATCCACAAAAACAGCAATCTGGAAATGTGATGGCTTCTCCATGGCACACTCAACCTGCTACATGCATAACAGCTTAATGATGTGAGGACATATATGCATATATGAAGATCATAGTGTTTTCAACACATGCATTAGATAAATTCTCTCTCCTCTCTTTACACGCAAACATATATAAATAAGTAAATGGTGGAGAAATCGGAGAAAGGATGATTTTTTTTCAGAAACTACACATTTAGGGATCCTCAGATGAGCTAGGAAAATGTATTATCAGAAGTAAAAAGATTTCTAAGGGCGACCTCTTCTAGGGATTAAGCTCTATGGAATACACAGCATCCTTTACTACTGAACAAAACGTATTTACTGAGACTTCTCGCCCTATTTCCTTTTTGTTTCATTACTTTTCAGCTCACTTGTTACAAAAAATGCCAAAATCAATAGAGTTCATTCATAAACACATCACTAATAAAAGAGATCACGAAGGAGCTATAATCCTTTATGAGCTATTTCCATATTTCCTCTCTGCACACTCTGAATTCACAGCATATGGTTTTCTGGCTTGTTTTTGAGGGTGCCCAATTTCATTTTTCATGTGTATATTGAACTCATCTCATCCCTCAAGACATTATCACCTGGCATATATTTCATATTAGGAGATTTCTAAACGATCCATTTATTTAACAAGCATTTCCTATGGGTAAGCATATAATTAAGCATTTCCTATGGGTAAGATTTCATGCTAAGAGTTGAGAATACATAAATGAGTACAAATGAAGCATTGTCGAAACACAACACAGGATACAATCTCTGATAGAATAAATGAATGCATTCTTAAGTCATGCAGCACAAAAATAACCAAACAGCTAGAAATAACCTGAACCTGTGGACCCGTTCATCTTGGTCCTAATGTTAATGCAGCCACTGCTACTTAAATGCTTGGGAAATGATCTCCAATGTGATATTCCAAATAAACATTACCGGAGAGTGAGAGAACTGCACTGCCTGCCAGAAATCAGGCTAAGAAAATGAGAGTGTGTTCTCTGGGCTTCAAATGCTAAATGAACCAGAAAGGACCATCACACAAGGATCAAGGGTTGATTACACACTCCTTTACTCATCCAGATCTTAGTTTTGGGGTTGTCACAAATAATTCTTCATATCTGAAAAGGATTTATGACCATTGCTTTCATGATCGCTATGCTATAAGTCACTGACCTGCTTCTGAAACAGAGATTAAATCAGGGAAACAATCTGACTTTCCTATCCTTTAACTTCACATCACAGCCATTTTTTTTTATATATCATAGGTGTTATTTTTGTATTATTGGTATTTTAAGGAATGAGCTTTTTTTTTGTTTGTTTTTACTTTGAAATACAGGCTTCTTACAGTTTATGCAATATGAACTAGATCTCTCACAGGATAGAAGAAACCTTGTAATTTGACTCGCTAGTACTGCCACCCACAGACTCTGTTAGCACAAAGCTAGTCAAGAAGCTGGAGGCAAACACTGAGTATGATATGTATCGAGGGCACCCTAACTGGCATTTGAGTTCTAGACCAAACACATGCTACCCCTCCCCTCAACACACACAGTGTATGTTGGTTGCTTGCACAGAGTGGCCTTTTCAAAATTCCACAGAATAACTCCAAGAATATAAGACATCACTATAGAATATATAAGAAAAAATATGGTATGTAGATATTTTTATGTTACCCACGGCTTTCATGAAAGATCTTGGAACAAACCTCTGCAGACAAAGAAAGACTACTGTATGCTTACATATTGGATATTTATATATCTGACAGCATAAATAATTGGTTTTTGTAATTTCTTTAAATTTGAAATAATAACCCCCCAAAAAGGAGGATTATGCAGGCGAGCTTGAGCAGTAGTGCAGGAGCCCTTCAAGAAGAGCACGTACTCTAGCTGGCAGCAGGAAAACAAGAGGGAATTGAAGCAGGAGAGGAACGTGATCTAGCTCGGGGATGGAAGGGGTAACATGAGAAAGAGCAGAAGTGCCCTTAAAAAGAACTCAATCACCCTCAGGGGACAATTGACAAGGAAACAGGGCTCTGGATTCTGCTAACAACCAGCTGAGCTTGGAGTCTTTCCTAGGGCCCCTGCAGATGAGCAAGAATAAAGTGAAAACCTTGACTTTGGCATTTTGCTGGTCTGGAAATTAAGAACCAGCCAAGTATGTTGAGATTTAGGGCGTACAGATGATGAAAGGGTATTGTTTAGTGGTTACATCTTAATACATGTGTCAGCTAAAAGGCTGGATCTGACCAATAGATGTGTTCTTTGACATTTAAAGATGTAAACCAAATTCAGATGCTATGATATAAAACAAACAAGCAAAATAACTATAAACAGTGTTTGGTTCCCACAGGAAGCAAGATCCAAGAGAATGAGAAATATTTCCAGATGCCCAAGCCACACTCAGGCTTCCAGTTGGACACAGTAGTGTAAGGGTATTCGGTATGGAGCCGGGCACAGTGACTCAATAACCTAATTCTCCCCATCAAGTACTGGGATCCCTTATGGGTGCTGGTTCATGTCCCAGCTGCTCCATTTCTGTGAATATCTCCCTTCTTGTGGCCTGGGAAAGCAGCAAAAGATGGCCCAAAGCTTTGGGACCTTGCACCCAAGTAGGAGATGCAGCAGAAACTTCTGGCTACTAACTTTAGATCAACTCAATTCCAGCTATCACAGCCTTTTAGGGAAAGAACCAGTGGATGGTCTATGCAAATCTGCCATTTCAACAAAATTAATAATTCTTTTTATTTAAAAAAGATTATTTGGTCTGTACCATATGGCACATAAGAACTGTCCAGTTGAATTTATTCAAATCATATAATCTGAGAAACATGTCATTATTTTAAGCCCACTAAGTTTTAATATGATATATATGATACCACAGATAACAAACTAGGTCATTCATGTCCTTGGTTTGTATTTGGAATACTTGTCCAAATTAGACATTTTGTACACATTGACATCAACCTTGAAAATCTGTCCATGCACAATTATCCCTATTTTAGAGAAAAGGAAAATAAGTGACATAGATACCTCACCACACATATCTCTTTACCACAAAGCGTCATGCTATTTCTACTCCTGTCTTTTAACAATGAAACCATAGTCAAACCTCTGCCTTTCACAAAGTTACAGCCCGGTTTCTGCCACATAAGTAGTGTTTAGTGAAGCCACTGATACAAGTTCAATTTCTGACCCTGTTGGGAAGGAAAGTATCACTGCAGTAGGACTTAGGTAGGCACATGCCTAATAATATGCCAACCTTGCCAAGGAAGCAGTGGGGAAAGATGCCATATAGAGAGTGAAGGTCCCACCCACCGCTCACCATATGTCAGATTGTGACAGGTCAGCTTTTTCCCAAGAGATAAGCAATTTCAGAACTGTCACCTGGGAGCATATGGCAGTAGAACAGAAGAAAACACTTCACTGACATGGTAAGTGTTAAATACCAATTGCTAAAAAGACATATTATTTATGACAGCTTTTAATTTCTAAAGAGAGGTGTAAACGCATTTTTTTTCTCTAGGCAGCTTTTTGAATCTACACCCAATAAGCAACAACAGCTATACAAGCACGGATGAACAATGTCTGATGCTATACTGGTAGGATTGTTTGTGCTCTGAAAAACATGGCAAAAATATAAATACAGGTTACCAGATATTACTATCCAGATAACCAAATAGGAAATAAAAAGAATTAGATCAAAATGAGCAAGTGAGCAGTAAGTACTAAGGAAGGCTCAACTTCATCAGCCGTAGGACATGTAAATTAAAGCCTCAGTAAGGCACCATTGACACCCACCAAAAAGGTTTGAGTGAGAGCGATCAATAATATCAATTGTTTACAAGGATAAAAATCACTGAAAATTTCAAACCCTACTGAGGGAAAATGTAAATAAATTGGCATTTTGGGAAATTCCTTGGCAATATTTAGTGAAGTTGAAACACATACTATGTAGATGATACAGGAACTCCACTGTCAGGTACATCTAACAAAAATAAATGTGCGAATAAGTTCACCAAAAGATATCCAAACATCATTTACACGTTAAACATAATATGGCATTTGAAAAATCAAAACTGTGCAATTGAACCTCAGTCATTTTCCAGGTACTAGTCACGCACTAACACAAACTCTGTAGTGAACTGAGAACACCAGATGGGAGTCAGGGACCATTACTCAGCAACTGAAAATCCTGGATTTGCCATTTCAGCCAGCTATGTTTCCTTGGACAAGTCATTTATGTATTTTTTTAAATTATTTATTTTATTGGAAAGGCACCAGGTATACAGAAAGAAGAAGATACAGAGAGAAAAATTTCTGTCTGCTGATACACCCCCTATGTGGCAGCAATTGCCAGAGCTAAGCCAATCCAAAGCCAAGAGCCAGGAATTTCCTCCAGGTCTCCCACGTGGGTGCCGGGTTCCAAGGCTTTGGTCTGTCTTCCACTGCTTTCTCAGACTACAAGCAGGGAGTTGGATGGGAAGTAGAGCAGCAGGATACGAACCAGCACCACTCCGTCTTGTGTCAAGTAGGTATTATTTCTCCAATTTTAGAAATACAGAAATGAAGACTAAGAGCAACTTAAGTAACTGGGCCAAAGGTGGCCAAGCCAGGTCACAGAAATCAATTCTGACAAACCTGGCAGAGCAGAGTCTCTGCTCGTGCTGTTCATGGCACCTAGCATTCCCAAAGAATCAGGACCCCAGACAGCAACCAGGAAAATTCCAAGCACCGGGAACAACTCAGACCATTGTTCAAGAAACAGACTCTACTACTTTTGTCAGGTGTTGTTCAAGATTCACATTCTCTGATAGGAAGTCAGACTCCTATCTTGAGAAAGGAAGGACAATACACTGAAACATGTATTCCCACTAAGACAAGACAAGGGACAAGATAATCCCCCATGGAAAATCAGGTTGTTATAAAGGCCTAGTGCGATGGCTCAATGGCTAAATTCTCAACTTGTAAGTGCCAACATTCCATATGGGCAGCTGCTCCACTTCCTATCCAGCTCCCTGCTTGTTGCCTGGGAAACAACAGAGGATAACCCAAAGCCTTAGGACTCTACATCTGCATGGGAGACCAGGAAGAAGCTCCTGGCTCCTGGCTTTGCATGAGCTTAACTCCAACCATTGTGGCCATTTAGGAAGTAAGCCAGCAGATGAAAGATCTTTCTCTTTGTCTTCCTTTCTTTGTAAATGTGATTTGACTTTTTAATTAAAAATAGAAATAAATGTTGTGTTTTTCTTTTTTTAAAAAAAAGGAGGATGCAAAATACCAGCTGCATCTTTGATGTTTCTAAGTGGCAGGAACAGGATTCAAATCCAGCCCCTTCTGAGAATAAAGCCAGAGCACTTTATGTCATGAAGTGGTTAGATTTGCTGCTAAACATTCCCAGGAACTCAGCATCCTTACCTAAAGTGCCAAGGGACACAGCCATGCTAAAAAGTATGTTAAGCTCTTGGTATATGAATAAATTAAAAAGATATGTAAGAAAGCTAGGGAAGCTGAGCTGAGGAGATTTTGATGCCTTTTCTTCCTACTCCCCTTCTTCCAGGAGACAAGTCACTCTTTGTCATTCTCAGAGCTTATCTGTCTGAACCAAGCAGTGCCTTAGCACCTGAGTGGAATTAAAAACTTGAGGGCCTTCCTCTTCGTTATGAAACCAAGACATCACCAACAAGGCCTTCTTGGGACTGGGCAGCTGGTGGCCTTTCCAGCCAACATGATCAATGCAGCTCTGTACAGACACAGTCAGAGAAATTTTCCTTTTGTAGGGGATAGAAGGAAAGCTGTCATACCCTTCCCTGCCTCCCTGATTTCAGAGGTAATCTGTAGGATTCTTAGAATAAAACACAATATGTCTGGCATCCTTGTTCACCTAATTCAGAACCTCAGAATCCCCTGAAAAAAGAAAACAGAAAGGGTCCTGGTGTTCTGGTGAGAAAGAAAAAAGAAAGATCAGATAACTAAGAATGGCATCAGCAATGTCAGAAATTTCTCTGCTGGAGTTTCCTTGGCGCTGGAAATGCAAGAGAGACTTTTGATCTTTAAAGCATTACTTGGATTTGATGTAAAAAATAAAACCTGGAGGATCCAGAGCTTTTCTGTCCACTCCATTGATCCTGCGACCGATGGCACTCACAGGGTCATACATCACTGGGGTTGGAGCAATCTGATGTTCATTTAGGTTCAGCATGAGACTTTGCCTGTGAGATTAAGGAGTTAGGCAAACTGTTCAGTTCATGCTTGTTGTTTGCAAGATCGAGCTCCTAGAGGGCTAACAAGAACTACCTCATGATTTAAAGAATAGGAAAGCTGTTAAGATGAACAAAAAGATAAGGAGGATCCCAGAAATCAGAAACTTCCATCAAAAAGGTTGAATGTTTCCTTGAATAAGAATGCAATTTTTAACAGAACCAACTGCATTCCCATAAAAAATCGAAAGCAAGATCTCATATGAAATATTTTATTTTTATAACTAATCATTTCAAAGGGTAAATTTGTATCTGTAGCATAAACCTTAGTGGAATTGATCTAGATACGTTTCCTTGTGAATTATAGATGCATTATGACTCACCATAGAAAAGAGCCATAGTGCTTAGGAAACTTGAGCCTGAGTTTCCTCAAACTTTAAAAACATCTTAAGTTCTGCATTTTTTGCTCCATTTTGTTTAATAATGAGAATTACAATTATGGAGGAAATATTACTACATAACTCAGATTACCTAAGGATGACTACCTTTTGGTCATATACTTTTAACCAATCTCGCAGCACGTGGTGTCTGCCTGATGTTCCATTCATTGCAGGCATAATAACTAGGCTCCATTGTGAATATCAAATCAAGGGAAAAGAGAATTTCTCATACTCCACTATTCCTAAAATACTCATATTCTTACTCTCTCTTACTGTGTGGGACAAACAGAAAATGTCACAACTCAGAATATTTCCAAGTTTGCTAGAAATGCTCTCTCGTGGCTTGATATTAACTCTGGAAGGTCAGAAATATCAATGAGTCATTTTTATTTAAATGGAAATTTGGGGTGAGTTCTGAAATGCTTGCTTTTTGTTTTATATCTTATGCCTGGGAGTATAAGACATACTAAGTCCTAGTTGAAATGGAGAAAGCAAAGTTTCAAGGACTAACTTAACTAATGTTACCATGATGTGGTTAATCATCGCCTTGGTTCATATTTCCAAAAGGTCTAATTACACAGAATTCATTCATTCACCCATCTAGTCAGCTCACAGTGACTTTGTGCGATGAGTCTGGCCTTTGTCTACCAGACACTAGAGATACAAGACAATCTCTGCTTTCCAGGGCTTATTCTAAAGGCAAGGTAACACAAGTAACTCATTTCCAACTAACTAGCACCATCATTCCTTTTGTACAAAGAGTACCGAAGAAAACAAAATCCATTAGGGTGACAAAACATGTATTATTCAATGCATGTTTACTTTGATGAAATAAGCCTTCATTTTAGCTTTCATGTTTTAAAACGTGTTCTGTCAACTATCATTTCCCTTCCTTATCCTTTCAGACACATACTGTGGTTTTCTGAGTTGAATAAGCACAAAAATGGCTATTTCTTCTGGAATGAGCTGTCTGAGCAATCTCAAAGTACATTAATAATTTTTCTTTGGGGGCTTGTCTAAATAAACCAGGAATTTCAGACCCCATGATTAGATCACACAGAATTCTGACTGTAAACTTTGCTGTTATAAATAATACAGCATGATGGAACGTGAATTTTCACTAGGCCGGACTGGATCCATTTTTTTAAAAAGATTTTTTAAATTTATTTTGGAAGTCAGAGTTACAGAGACAAGAGGAGAAAAACAGAGAAAGAGAGAGGAAGAAAGAGGGAGGGAAGGAAAGAGAAAGAGGAATAAAGCAAGAGAGAGAGAAAAAGGATGAGAGATTCAGAGTGAAACAAAGAGAAGAAGGAGGAAAATCTTTTATCAGCTGTTTTACTCCCAGGTTGGCCACAAGAGCCAGCACTGGGCCAGGCTGAACTCAGGAGTCTGAAATTTGACCCAAGTCGCCCACACATATGGTGGTAAGGGCCCAGATATTTGGGCCATCTTCTGGGGTTCTTCCCAGGGGTATTAGCAAAGAGTAGATTCAGAAGTGAAGCAGCCGCCACATGGGATGGACCCACTGCAGGTTTTAACCACTATGTCACAATGCCAGCCTAAATGGTATACACACTAACAAAATACTCCATATTAACATTTGAAAATGAAAAAAAGGAAAGAGTGACAGAATTATAAAAATAAAAGAACTGGATTTGTCATGGCCTGTGTATCTTAATCCTTAATTCAGATTTTTTTCCCCGACCACAGAAGTAAGAATTCAAAGCACAGGTCTAAACGCAGTGTACAGTGATGGCAAGATTTACTTAATAGAGAATGGGAAGATACATTCCATGAGAGTGTGGGGCCAGGCCATTTGCAGAAATACCCATCATGGTCTATGGCCATACCACCCTGAACGTGCCCGATCTCGGAAGCTAAGCAGGGTCGGGCCTGGTTAGTACCTGGATAGGAGAAATACTCATCATGAGTGTGCCAGAGAACTGTTTCTCAGGAGAAAGAGAAGCGGCCAGAGAGGCATCACTGAGCATGATCAACAGCAAGAAAGGGCCTGCCCACACTCTCGGTCTCTTTTAAGGTAGAGTGGCATCCTAATTAAATACACAAATGCAGTGGAGTCTGCAGGGAGTTCGGTGTCTATGGGGACTTGGGGAATTCTCATGGTACCTCCACCTGGACAGTGACTTCCACACAGTCATCATGGCGTCTCCTTCCTGATCCAGAATGAGACACAGGTGCACCATGGGAACGTGAACAAATCAGAATGCCAAGTAAAGGCACAGAGAAACAGCACAAGGGCGGCAGAAAATCTAACTCCCTGTCTTCTCCCCTAAACATACTCAGCTTGGAGCAAAACGTCTCTCAATCTTAGTCGGCTCCGTATCTTTCCCTTAGTGGAGCTATCCTCTCTCGGCAACGACTTTTACAATAATTATTTCTTATGCTGACGGAACTCTTTAAACTCTTTTGTTATATTTATTATAAGTAATTATTGATCATTTCACTAGTAAAACACAAAAGTTCTAGTAAAAGAAAATTCAGTCATGATCCATAATCCATAAATCTAAGAGCAGACTGAGACTCAGTCACTCACAAATTCTGGATCAAAGCTACTTGGAAAAGTTAAGCAAATGCAAACTCAAGAATCCTAGGGCCTTTGATTTTCGCTGTCATGAAAATACTTCAGTGTGTAAAATGGCCTAAAGGCAAAGAAAACGAAAGGAAAAAACAAGAGAAGCAAAATCTCTACATAATCCACCGGATGAATAACCAACTCCCAGGTTAGAGCCAATGACGTTGTCTCAGCCTCCAGGAGTATTACTTTACAAAAAATTACATTTCCTTGGTTAGGTGAACAAGTTCACTCTGCCAGAAGAAAGAAAAGACAGCTCAATCTTCCTGAAACATCTGTCTCTGCTTGAAACCATTTAGTCTCCTT
The DNA here is from genome assembly GCF_017591425.1 of Ochotona curzoniae. Classification (NCBI taxonomy): domain Eukaryota; kingdom Metazoa; phylum Chordata; class Mammalia; order Lagomorpha; family Ochotonidae; genus Ochotona; species Ochotona curzoniae. The sequence continues at coordinate 11,555,907 of NW_024465035.1, read as the reverse complement.
CCTAGTCCGTCAGAATGATGGGAAGGGAGGGGGAATGAGCCCCTGAGAATCCAGTCTCTATGCAGAAGAGAGAAGGCTTCTTTCTCCCAAGAAAATGGCTCTCATGCCAGGTTTTTTAGTCTAGTGGCTGAAGCACTACTGGGGACGCCTATGCTCTGTATTGCTGGGCATAGCTGTGAAATGAGGCTCTGATTTTGATCCCAGCTTCCTGAAAATACACTGGAGGACAGCAAGTCTTCCGTGTTCAACCCTGTATTGTGAGCATTTTGGGAGTAAAGCAACTCATAAGAAATTTATTCTCTCCTTCTCTACTTATATTTCTCTTTCTCTCCATCTTCCAAATAGACAAAATTAAACCCTTTAAAAAAAGCAAATACACTTTTCCAGCTTCCACAGATGTGCACTATCACGTGGTACTTCCCTTCCTGCTTCTGGCTTATTTCATTAAACATAATGTCCTCCAGCCCCATTTACATTTATAAATAAAAATTTTCTGCTATCATTAAAGACAAAAACTTTGTCACTGTCCTTGGTTAATAGTGGGAGAGCTTTCTGATCGTCGAGGCGTCTGACAACACTGAGATTTTTGATTCTAGTTAAGTGGATTTGGGACAATAACTTTGTAAGAGTATCTCAGACTGGGTATTGTGGTTGCTACACAGCTTGGGATGTTCTCATTGCATCTCACAGTGCCTGAGACTGAATCCTAACTCCTTTTACAACAGCAGCTTCTTGATAACACACGCCCTGGGAGACAGATACTCCAGTCAAGTACTTGGGTCTCCATCACAAAAGTAGCAAATGTAGATTGAGTTCCCAAGAGATTTTAAAGAAACTAATTTTAAAGGGATCCCTACATGATGCTTTCACCTAGTAAGTTCTAGTAAAAGGATGGATAATGCCAATACTTGGTAGGCCAACTTCAAATATAAAGTAAAATAAAAGTAGCTTTCCCACTGACCTAAGAAAAGTTTCGGGGGCAGCATTGTGGTGCAGGATGTTAAGCCTCTAATTGTGACGTAGGCCTCCCATATCAAGGTATCAGTTCAAGTTCTGTATATGCTGTTTCCAATCCAGCTTCTTGCTAATGTGCAGAAAGGCAGCCAAAGACAGCTCAGGCACTTGGGTCCCTGCCATGTAGCTGGCATACCCACATGGAACACCAGGGTGGAGTTCCTGGCTGTGGCAGCTATTTGAGGAGTATAAAAAAGTTGATAGAAGATTCCCTTTCCTGCACTCTCCATCTCTGTCATTCTGCCTATCAAACCAGTAAATGAAGATTAAATAAGTAAATTATATCATGAATATTAAGTAATCTAGTAATAATTTTATTTTAAATGTGAATGTTGTGTCTAATTATTAATATTAATGGTTAATAAGTGAATTAAGTAATGAAAATTAAGTAAATAAGAGAAGATTAAGGAAAGAGAAATGTAACCAATAGGGCCTATCTATTCAGGTCTCGTTTCCCCTAAGAGGGAAGCTGTGAGCATCCCCACTCCAGCTGTAGCCTGGCTTCTTGGAATGTGGCCATGAGGATAGACTGGCTTTATTTAAACACCTCTAGAACTCCAGCAAGTTTTATGCCCAGCAGTTTCCTAAATCTCTCAAACAGCCCTGAAAGCGATAAACCTAAGCCTTCCTAACCCATTTCCCCATAAGTATGATTTGGTTCTCCTACAGGTGTTCCAGTCTGCACCGACTTTTCCTCTGATTATTTGTTAAGGAGGTCTAGATGTATTGATTCTCATAGCACTGGATTTTGACAGACACATGCACTTGGTTTGGCCCAGGTCTGATGTGTCCCCACTTAGTTAGAGATCAATGCACAGCCCTCGGTGGGAATCTCTGAGAGTGGTTATAGAAGTCAGCATCGCTTTGGACACTCTGGCTCCTTTCTGATGGCTGCTTATTCTGCTTTCCTTTTCATTCTATCAGACACGTTGTATCTTTTCAATACACATTTTTAGTGCTGAAATTAGCCAGCACTGGCATCTATCGCCAGCACCCTAAGTTCATTACTTATACAATACAAAGGAGCATGACTCAGGGATATGTGAAACAAATCTTTCTGTGGGAAGAAATCTATATCTAATCCTCTTTAAGCAAAAGAGCCTGGCTCAGAAGGAGGCAGCTCGGGACAAAATGAAGAAAGACATAAGAATGTTGAAATTCAACCTCTGGTAAGCTCTATGGGAGGAATAGAGGTGGGATCCTAGCATGTAAAATGAAAATATCCGATCTTAACCAAAAGTTCCATTGTCCATGATGAAGATGCAAAGCCTCTACATTCACAAAATGTGTACCTTGGCTGGAGAGTTAGGAGAAAAATATAAATACACATATGTAATTTTATATATTCATATATAGTTATATTACACATATATATATATGAGTCACAGCATTTGGCTTTCTGCTCGTGAACCAAAGTAGTTGAATCCCTAACAAGCTATTACCAGTGCTTTCACAGCACACACGCACACACACTCATACGGAGAGACTTCCCAGCAAATGCAGCCTGAGACCCAATTAATCAGAAACACTTGAGTTACCTCACACAACGTGACCTGGGCTCAACACCATGACTATTTCTGGGACCGTTATGTGTTATGTTATTTTTATACCAGTTTCCACAAGCCTTGCTATGTTTCCCAAGTGTAATCAATCACGTTTCATTATTTTCAGGTCTCTCTCAGCTGTTACCCTTGGAATCGGGGTAACCGTGTGGAATCTCACAGCCAAGCAGACACACTTGCTGGGTGGCATTCCCATTTCTCACTCTTGGCAGGCGATGGAATCGAGGCTCGGTGGCTGTGTTTATCCTGCAGGAGCAGCATTCTTCATCTGCTATTTTTTTCCCCCTTTGCCACAGAAATCTTCTCTCATTTTTTTTTCTGTACTTCATAAGATAGGAAATGTTGCTGAATTTTTATGCTAATACAAAGCACTCAAGTTTGACCTTTTATTTCTTATTTTTCATTGCATGAGAAACAGAGTGAGAGCAGCAGAACATGGTTCACCTCAAAATCTCTCTAGTTCCAGGATTTTGAAATGAGTTAAATATCCAAAGCTGACAGGGAAAGAAAATCCCAAACCCAAGTTGATAAACCTATGTTTTTCTATATGGGAACCCAAAATCCAGGTGAATTAGACAGAATGCACAGACCTGTGGAAAAAGAGTATGTAATGTTTCTGTAAGTAAATTTCTACTTAGGGGGCATTCATGAGGCTATGAGTGCATCAAAAGCAATTTAAAAAAATATTGGGTGGGTCTGGAGAAAAAATCAAGGAATGCATTTACATTTTTTTTTTTTACCAGTGAAAGCATTCAGCCTGCCCATTATTGGCTTCTAACTATTGGCAGTACGTCTTATAAGTTTACCATGATGCAGTGAATTCAAAATCATATACACTAAAACAAACCTACTGTATCAATTTCTAGAAGACAACAGAACTGAACAAGATCTAGCTTCAGGGGCTGGTGATGTAGCACAGCTGATAAAGCTACCGTGTGAGTTCTGGCCCATCATATGGATGCCAGTTCCAACCCCAGCTGCTCCACATCCAATCTAGCTCTGTGCTATTATACCTGGGATGGCAGGCAAAGATGGGCCAAGTGCTTGGACATCTGCAATGACATGGGAGGCCAGCAAGAAGATCCCGGGGCCTAGCTTCAGCACAGCCAGCTCTAACCAGTGTGGTCATTTGGGGAGTGAATCAGTGAACAGAAAAGCTCTATATCCACCTCTCTTTTTCTGTAACTCCTAATTTCAAATAAATACATCTCTTTTTAAAAAAATCTCTGTCTCCAACTCTGACTTTCAAATATATAAATCAAATGAATCTCTAAAAAAAAGTGATCCAGTTTCAGCTTTTAAGGGCATCACATTGTATGACACAGGAAAATCAGCATGGTAATCACCTACATGCAAAGGAAATGAGGGCAACGCTGCAAGATACGCAAAAGTCTTTATGGAGTCAAAGGAAGAAGGGAGAACTCATAGGCAGGGGATGTGGAGAGCTACATAAAGGTTGGATTTCAAACATTCTTTTGAAGCATGCTAGTTTAAGGGGGTCCATGCATAGGTTTTATTCACATGTGACTTTAAACATATTTCCTGCACATTTTCAACCAGTGATGGAAACTTTATAATTTTGTTATTTAAGAGAAAGAGAGAGAGAGGGAGAGAGAGAGAGAAAGTGCACATTCCCATTGGTTCTCTTTCCAAATGCCTGCAACAGCCAAGGTTGGGCTTGGCAGAAGCCAAGGGCGAAAATCATGACTCAGGATTCCCACTTGGGTGACAGTGGTCCAGATACTGAGCCATCATCATTGCCTTTCAGGGTGCACATTAACAAGAAGCTGGAGTCAGGAGACAGTTGTGGAACCTAGTACTTCAATATGCCAATCAAATGCCTACCCCAACACTAAAACTTGGGAATGCAGCAAATAAATGTCGAGAATTTTGATATCTTAGCAAAATCAGATCTGAAAAGTCTGAGCTCAAGCCTGATGATAATTAGTAGATCCCTAAACTGGACTACTTCCCTGAGGCACAGTCTGACCTCTGGGTAGTGCAAGAAACTAATGCAAAGTGCAGAACAAAGAGTCTAATTCTTAATTTGTGGGCTCTTTAAGGGGTTGAGGTACAGCTTCTCATAGGATGAGGTTGAGAAATAAAAGTACTTACTATCCGGGCTGCTGGTTTATCAGATGTACTCATGACCTTCCCTACTAAGTGATGCTATGTTCTTCATGGAATCTCCAGGATGGAAAGATGGGTTTCAGTTAGTCAGGGAGGGTGGAGAGCTACATTAAGGTGATAGTTGTTTGTTCCAACAGGCCTGGAGTAATGGAAAAGAAACCCTTGTAAGACTCAATAACAAGATGCTATCCATAGTGAAAATAAATAACCTCTAAATCCCATGATTAGAATCTTATAGGGCTAGTGCTTAGGGATCTTGTAGAGCCAGCTACTCTATTCCATCAATTCAGTGAGTTAATCTGAGTAGTGGCTAATAGGTAATGATAGAAGCAGGAAAAAAAAACTTGAAGCTAAGGGAGCAAGACTGGCAGACTGTAGCACTGAGGGCACCTAGCATTTGCATGCAAGGTGTTGTGTAGGCTCCTGGTTTCAAAAGGAGCTGAACTCCTGTTGAATGATATTTGTGTTCTGTGAATGATGCTTCTAATCAAATCTAATCATCCTTGTGTGATGTGAGCCCACCCTTCGCTATGTGCACACAGAAAAATCAATCCTATGTAAGTCTCTTCATTACATTTTCATAATATTTTTTTGCCACGTAATGTGAACTGGCCTATTCAGAAATTAAGAAAGACTTAGGCACAAAGGGAAATAAATGTGTTTCCTCACAGATAAAGAAGCAGTAACTGAATTTCTCAAATGAGCTCAGTGAAGGCTTCTAGAGTCAAACTTACATTGCATAGTTTTACAGATTTTGTTGGTGGGAATGTTTGTTGTTTGGAATTTCACTGTGCTATTTTGTTCTACAGTAAGAAAGTCACACTGCTTCCAAAACTGAGAAACTTATTAGAATCCTGTTGTGTTTACTTCGATATTCACACAGTAGAGACAACATGAAATGAAGGATAGTGCTGCAAAGGAAAATGTGAGACACTTGCAAAAATTCACAGCTGTAAGTGGCACCAACTAGTTGGAAGAAAGCATCTTGCAACTAAATACCCTCCTTCTTGAACAAAGGTAATATCCATTATGGGTTTGTCTGGAAATGCACATCTAGAGTAGAGATCTTAATTGTGAACTGGAATTTCACAGTGGATTCAGGAAAATGCCAAGCCATTTTTATCTTCATTTTAATGATTCCAGGTTATTTCAAAGAGACTTTGGATCATCAAGAGACTTAAGAATGCAGCTAGTACTGCTGGGTAACAGGGGAGGAGTGATAAAATGCCCAACTAAATCAATAAGCACATGTGTTTGTTTCATTCAATCTCTGTGAGGCATCTTTTATAACAGGCATACTAGAAAAACCGAGTGCAAAAATCACACACACACACACACACACACACACACACACACACACACACACAAGAGACAAGCTTTAGGAAATGGAAAACTTCTAACAGATGAAGAGATCTGAAGAAAATTCAGAGGTATGATAGAAAACTACAAAGAGAGAAAGAAATCTTTGATTACTAATAAACTGATGATTAAAGGGAAAATAACACTAATAGAGTTTATTTCATCCCTTACTTTGATGGAATGTTATTTAGATTGCCATCACTCATTATGACATTTTCATGTTTAAAGTCTTTGATAAATCTTCACCTTTCCTTTTTAAAAAAATTATTTTATTTATTTTGGGGGCAGGGTGATAGAAATAGAGTGAGAGACAGAGAGTTATTCATCGCCTGGATTATATCAGAAATGCCCAAAATGTTTGGTTTGGGCCAAGCTAGAGCCGGTAGTCAGGAACTTCATTGAGGTCTACCATTCTACCATTTGGCAGATAAGGGCTAAGTCGTATTTGTCTACTTTCCCAAGAACAATAGCAAAGAATTGGGACAGAAAATGAGCTGGGCACAGTAGAATAGCAAGCTAAGCCCATCTATGGCACCAACATTCCAGCTGCTCCACTTCTGTTTTTATGCCAGTACCGTGCTGTTTCGGTTATTACTGATTGAACATTGTAGTAATTCTAATTTTGTTACTTTTGATTGGGATGATTTTGCATATTTGTGGGTTTTGTGAGTCTGTGTGTGATTTCCTAAAACTTTTAGGACTGATTTTTCTGTTTCTGTAAGGAATACCATTTTATTTTGATAAAAATTGAATTGATCTACAGATCACTTTGAGCAACATGGACAATTTAACAACTTTAATTTGTTTAGTCTATTAACATAGAATGTCTTTTCATTTTGTGGGTGTGTGCATATGCACTCTTTGATTATTTTCTTCAGTGTTTTACAACCGTTATTGCAGATAATTAGCCTCCTTAATTAAATTTTTTCTAGTGATTTTTGGTAGATATTGTAACAGCAATTGCTTTCTTGATTTCTTTTTTTTTTTAAGATTTTTTTTTTATTACAAAGTCAGATATACAGAGAGGAGGAGAGATAGAGAGGAAGATCTTCCGTCCAATGATTCACTCCCCAAGTGAGCGCAACGGTCAGTACTGCACCAATCCGAAGCCAGGAACCAGGAACCTTCTCCGGTCTCCCATACAGATGCAGGATCCCAAAGCTTTGGGCCGTCCTCAACTGCTTTCCTAGGCCACAAGCAGGGAGCTGGATGGGAAGTGGAGCTGCTGGGATTAGAACCGGCGCCCATTTAGGATCCTGGCTGCTAGGCCACGCCGCTGGGCCTGCTTTCTTGATTTCTTTGTCAACAATTTTGTTTAATGTATTTAGAAGCTGCCAATTTTTGTATGAGGATTTCATATCTTGCAAGTTTAATGAATTTGCTTCAGATCTCTTGGTTGTCAGGGGAGTCTTTAGGTATATACATATATGTAAGAAAGCACATCACCAATAAAAAGGCATAATTCAGCTTCTTTCTTTCTCAATGGAATGCCCGTTATTCCTTTATCTTTAGTAATTGCTGCATTAATGAGGACTTCCAAAACTATCTTGAGTAAAAGTGCTGAAAGTGCATATCCTTGTCCTGACCACAGAGGAAACAGTTTCAGCTTTTCCCTGTTTAGTGTGCTCAAGACTGTAAGATCTTTATACATAGTTGTTATTCTGCTGAAGTACAGAAATTCTCAATTTTTTGTTTAGATCTTATGTCGTGATCCGAGATTGAATGATATCTAATATTTTCTACATCTATTAATATACTCTTAAGTTTTCATCATTTGTTATGTGATATATTTCATTAATAAGTCTCTGTACATTGAAACACTGATTTATTCCAAGAATAAATCACATTTGATGATTATGTATGATTCTTTAACTTGCCCTTGATTTAGGCTTGCTAGTAGTATCATGTTGACAATTTTTATGTATATATGTTCATCAGATATTAAGCTTTATTTTGATGTTATGTACTTTTATAATTTGGGTACTAGAATAGAATCAGCCTCATAAAATCAGTTTGACAATATCCTCTCCCTCTGAAATTTTAGAGTAGTTTGAGGAAATAATACAATTAATTATTTAATAATAGTTTGGTAAAATTCATCAGTGAAGACAGAAGTCCTGGATTTTTCTTTGTTAGAAAGCTTTTTATTGCTGATCTAATCAATTACTTGTTCTGTTTAGATGTCATTTTGACCGGCTATATGTGTTCAAAAATCTATCTATGACTAGATAGTTATTGGCAGGCAGTTCTTCGTAATATCTCTAATGCTTATTTTTGTTTCTGTCTTCTTTTTCTTTGTTTATATAATTTACTTGATTTTTCTATCCTTTATTGGTGGTCCAGTTAAGGTTTGCCAAGTTTGCTTATCTATTCAAAATGCAATGCTCAGTTTCACTCATGTGTTGTATTATTTTTAGCCTCTATTTCACCTGTTTCTGCTCTGATCTTCATTTCTTCTTTCCTTGTATTAATTTCAGATTTGGGTTTTTTCCCTTGTTATTTTAATTACATTATTGTTTGTTTGAATTCTCTTCATGTAGGCACATCTTAATTTCTCCCTTTTAACACTGTTTCGATTCTATGTCTAAATTTTAATGTGCTGTGCTTGTGCTTTGATTTGCTTCAAGCAATTTTAAAATTTTGCTTTCAGCCTTTTATTGACCATTGGTTGCTGAAGGTAATGATTTTGATTTACAAGTAATTCTGCATTCTCTGAAGTTCCTCTATTTATAGGTTTGTTCCATTGCCGCCAACAAAAATGCATGATACAATTTCAATTTTTTTTTTATTTAATGAGATTTATTTTATGAGCTAACATATGGTCCTTTCAGGCAAATGTTCCAACTGTTGATGAGAAGAAAGATACTCTGCAGCTGTTGGTTAAAATATTCTGTAAATATCTGAATTCAGACTATATTGACAACCAGCTCTGGAGTTTTCTTATCTTGTGCCTTCATCATCTGTCCACTGATGAAAGCATCATGTTGAAGTCCCCAAATGTTATCATTCTCAGCGTATCTCTTCTTTTAGCTACACTTCTTCTTTCTTCTTATAATTGATTGCTCTAGCATTGGTGCACATAATCAATTACAACTGTTGAATTATACAATGACCCTTGTTGTCTCTTTTTGCAGTTTGCGTTTAAAATCTATTTTGTCTCATACAAGAATAGCTACTCCTTTTGTGTCAGTTATATTTCTTTTTCCATCTATTGACTTTTATCCTGACTCTTTAGCAGCGAAATTAATTTCTTGTAAGTAGGATTTCACTGGATGCTGTTTTGTAGCCATTCATCCAGTCTGGGTTTTTTATTTTGGTTTTTGTTGTTGTTATGTTTTTACACAAATAGAAAGAAGAGACAAAAATATCCCGCATCTGCTGACTCAGTACCTAAATAGCCACAGTGGCCAGAGCTAGGCAACACTGAAGCCAACAGCCAAGAGCATGCTCCGGGTCTCCCACACAGGTGCAGGGGCTCAAGAACTTGGGTCTTCTTCCACCACTCTCCCATGCACACTAGCAGGGAGCTGGCTTGCAAGCGGAGCAGCCAGGATCCAAAATGAAGCCTCCACAGGACACCAGCACCACCATCTTGCTCATATACATTCTCTTTTTTTAAAAAAATAAATATGGGTTATCACAAAAACAGCAAATATATCTTTGCGTTTCAAGAGTGACTTGAGAATGCCAAAGGAATAGAAATCATATTCAAAGAGATAAAAACAGAAAATTTCTCAAATCTAGGGAAATAAACAACTCTCCAGGAAGTGCAAAGATCACCAAGCAGAGTCAATATAACTAAGACACATGAAAAACCAACTCTGTAAGGTGAGAAATAAACAGAGGATACTCGAGCAGCAAGATAGAAGAAACAACACTTCGGGTTTCTCAGGAGAAACTGTGCAGACTATGAACTAGCAGGATGTGATTTCCATTGTACTCAAGGGGAAAGCAATCACCAACCAAGAATACTGTATGCAGCACATCTATCTTGAAAGATTAATGCACAACAAACAGAAGCTGAGGGAATTGATCACCCCTGGATCTCTCTTACAAGAAATGCTAAAGGGAACTCTTCACACTGAAACAAATACTTACAAATAAGGTACTATCAAAAGACATAAAGCTCACTGGTAAGAGCAACTACAGGCACCAGTATGGTGGCACAGCAAGTTAGTCCCCCACCTGTTGTGCCAGCATCCCATTTGTGCGTCCATTCATGTCCCAGCTGCTATCTGCTATCTGCTAATAGCCTGTGAAAGCAGCCAACGAAGACTCAAATCCTTGGGCCTCTGCACCCACATGGGAGACCCAGAAGAAGCTCTGGCTCCTAGGTTCAGATTGGCTGAGCTCCATTCAAAATGAAGCTATTTTGGGAATGAATCAACAGATGGAAGATCTCTTTCTCTGTCTCTCCGTCTCTCTTTAACTTCCCCTTTCAAATAATATATATATATAAAATATAAAATAATATATATATATATAAAATAAATCTTTTTTAAAAAATAAGAGCAGGTCTGGCACGATGCAAAGTGGTTAAAGTCCTCGCCTTGCACTCCCGGGATCCCATACGGTCACTGGTTCTAATCTCGGCAGCTTCACTTCCCATCCAGCTAGCTGCTTGTGGCCTGGGAAAGCAGCAGAGGACAGCCCAAGGCTTTGAGACCCTGCACCCACATGGGAAACCCAGAGGAGGCTCCTGGCTCCTGGCTTCGGATCAGCTCAGATAAGGCCATTGTGACCACTTGGGGAGTGAACCATCAAATGGAGGATCTTCCTCTCTGTCTCTCTCTTCTGTATGTCTGACTTTCCAATAAAAATGAGTAAGTCTTAAAATAAAACGTAAAAAATATAAGAACAACTTTACCAACAAATGTTCTAGTTTAGTAAACACAGAACGTAAATGATTCATATATTTATTGAAAAGACTGAAGCACGCAGAAGCAGTACACTGAAATGTTGACAAGGAGGCAATATTGAAAGAGAGCAAATAAAATCAAAAATTCAAAATGTGTGGAGAAATAAGCACAAGTGTGGGATTCATTACGATTTTTTCCCTCTTTTTTTGTTGTTTGCCACTTTCCCTGTATTTCTAGTTCATATTAAGTTGCTATCCTTTCAAGATAGCTTGTTATAGTCTAAAACAGTTGTTTGCAGTCCTAATAATAACCACAAAACAAGAACTTGTAACAAACTTACCAATTATAAGCAAGGAGTCAAACATTAGAGCATATCATTTAGCCACAAGTGAAATTGGCAATTTCGCAACAAAGAATGAAAAGAACCACAGCAAAAAAAAAAAAGTAAAACAGGTATTGACATGAGAGCTCTAAGACCTCACCTGTCAATAATCAACTTCTATGCCAACAGACAAAATTCAAACACAAAGATTGACCAAATGGCTTAAAAAGCATAACCCAACAGACTACCATACTGGAAAGTAAAGCTACATTGCAGTGTGCATCTGTACTTCCAAATAAAAGTAGGACTCCCATTGAAACATGTAAATACTGTTGCACAGTATGTTATTAGATTTTCTACCTTTACCTAAAGCTATCACATCATGTCACATAATATAACACATAGTATAATACATAATAATATAATACATAGTATATAAATGCTATCTTTAAATACTTAACTGATTCTAAGGAATTATACTACTGTGATAAGTCAGAGAATAATAGCAGGAGGGGAGAAGAGGAAAAAGGAAGTGCAGGGAGGGGAAGAACTCCTATGCCTCTAAAATCATATCATGGTAAATAATGAATATGCTTTTAGAAAGAAGTTCACAGCACCTCTAAGAACACATATATACTGAAAGTGAAAGGATGGAACATGCTATTCCATGCAAAAGGAATCCAAAGAAAACTAAGAATAGTTATATTTCCATCATATAAAATGAATTCTGCTGGCTCGGCACACTAGCCTAGCAGCTAAAGCTCTTGCTTCCATGCTCCAGGAACCCATATGGGCGCCAGTTCATGTTCCAGCAGCTTGCTTCCCATCCAGCTCCCTGCTTGTGACCTGGGAAAGCAATCAAGGATGGCCAAAACCTTGGGACCCTGCACCCATGTGGGACATCCAAAAGAAGCTCCTGGCTCCTGGCTTCAGATCAGCTCAGCTCCAGCTGCTGCGGCCACTTGGGGAGTGAATCATCAGAGGGAAGATCTTCTCTGTCTTTCCTCCTCTCTGTATATCTGACTTTCCAATAAAAATAAATGAATTTGGAAAAAAATTACATTATGGAAGAATAGCTGATGATCTGGAAGAAGTCTTTCATGCATCTTTACTTCTAAAAATCAAATATGGTAAAAGGAAGAATAAAGAAAAACAAATATCCAAGTAAGCCAGAAAGTAAGTATTTAGGATCAAGCACATGTGGATATTGGCATTGTTTCTGAGGAAGCACGGGTGTGAGGTGTGGGTGAATCTCTGGGCCCTCACTGTGTCTGCTTTCAGAGGCTTAGAGTTCCATGAGTACCCAGTATGGACCACCACTTAGTGGTCCATGCTCACACTCAGAAGTAAAAATATCCTTTGTGTGGTTCATGTGCCTACATATGGGTGGGTAGACAGCCACTGTGGGCCCACCCTGGGCATTGCTCACCTTGGCTGAAAGAACCTGGTTACATGATCATGACAGCCAACCTGATCACACGCTCCCCTGCTAATAACAAATGAGATCTACCATAACGCTTCAGTGTCACACATATTCCCAATGGGAGCCTGCCAGAAACACCTAGCCCTGAGGCCAATGCGCCTTTCCAATGAATGGAGGGAGTCCAGGAATTTCAGAACACAGAAAATAAAGTGAACCATTGTCTGCTGATTGAATCATAAATTCAGCAGGGATGAAGGTATAACTTAAAATGAACAACTTGGACAGTCTTTAAATGTTTTGACAATTACCCCTGTTGTCAGCTATATTTTCAGGTCCAGATGTTGGTGCTCTACAGTACCATCTGCCTGAAGCATAAATGCTTTTATTATTTTCTGTGGTCCGGCCAATTTTGCAGATGTTGCCGCCTCTTCAAAAGTTAGCAAAGAAAATAATAATAATAATGTCAGGCACAAAGACGACTTCGGGCCAGCAGGAGCTGTGGCAGCAGCTGGATCCTCTGCAAGGCTGGTACTTCGCTTTCTTTCGTAACAGTTAGAAAGTCATTCTCAGCCCCACAGAAACAAGAAGCCCTGTGATTCTGGATCCTTCAGAGAGAGGAGGCCACAAGGCCCTTTAACACTTGTTGGCAAATGGCATTAATAGATAAGTGTGGAACAGCACAATGGCTCACTGGCTAAATCCTCACCTTACAAGCACCAGATTCCCATAAGGTCACTGGTTCATGTCTCAGCTGCTCCACTTTCCATCTACTACCCTGCTTGAGAGCTGGGACATATCTAAGGATGGCCCAAAGCCTTGGGCTGGCAAATATCTAAGTTGTTGTGTCCATTTGGGGAGTGAATCAGTGGGTGGAAGACCCTTCTCTCTATCTCTCTCTCTTTGTAAATCTCATCTTTCCAATAAAAAATAAATAAATCTTTTTAAAAGAAACGACAGATGCACTTTGGAGGAAAAAAAACGATTTGAAATTAATGCGCTGGTGTCTTCATGAAGCTTAAGGAAGTGCATGTCATGAAAAACTATGTATGAACTTCAGAAGTGTTTTGCTCCCCAAAATCCTATCTTTTAAGTTCACTTTTTCATGAGCTTTTTGAAGTATTCTCACATATAATCAGCAGGCAAACAAATCCTATGAGAGAGCAGTAGGTAGCATAAAGAGTAGGAAGTAGGGTAACAGTGTGCAATGACTGAGCGAGGGACCTGGAAGTCTGATTTATATAGAGTGATCAAGAAAATACTTCTGTAGGAGGTGACACCTGAGAAGAACAAACAAATAACTTTTCAACGAGTTAGGGTGGTTTTCACACCTTTTTTCTTTTTTAGATGGGCTTACATGTTTGATAATGTGATGTTTACTCAACCACTATGACAGCGTTTTCGTAAGTCATGTTCCTCAGCCTGTCACTTTATGTGAAGAGAAATGAACACGCCAAGAAATTCTGCATCACTCATAGTTTCATCACTTAAAAACAATCATATAATGGAGTTAAAGTTCTCCATGCTTTTGTCTCTTCTGTGTTTCGAATCCCTGTGCCACCGTTCCTAGTCTTCACTCTACACCAGGAGAAAGCTTGAGGAACAATTTGGTGAATGTCTGGATTATTGATAAGCACTCAGTATGAATATGAAATTCATACTTTTTATTCAAGCATGACAGACCATTTGCAAAGCCTTAGGACTTCTCTTATTACACTTTTGCTTGAATATATTTTTACCTTGTCTGTAAAAAAAAAATCCCACGTAAAACTTCATGTTTCAGCCTTCCCTCCATCCCCCTTAAATAACGTAGTGAATTGCAAACACCAAACAGGAGCTCCTTGAACCCCAGTAATACCGGACCCTGAGGTGTACTCGGTTTTCAGCAAAAGATCGTACATCTATTCTTAAGGCGTACAACAATCTTGCTCTGTGACATCAATACCAACTTCCTGTTTTAGATGTGAAGCCCACAGAGATTAAATAAAGTAGTTCCACACCACAAAGATTAATGTCCAATCAGACTTATCCCATCAGTGCCACCCAATACCAGGCACTGGCAAACTACAGTCCAAACCAGCTCACCCTTGCTTATAGCTCATCTGAGATGGGAAGATGGCTTGCATATTCTCAAGTGGCAGAGGAAAATGAATACCTTCTCACAGAACATAAAAATGATACACAATTCAAGTCAGCATCAATCAGCAAATTTCACTGAACGACAACCATACTTACTCCTAAAGTATTAATCATGCCTGCGTTCGCATTACCAGAGTGCTGGTGGTTGAACAGTCGTAACACAGATCGAAACATGCAAAAAGAGAAAGTATTTACAAATGCCATTTAAAAATTTAAATGTTTTTCATTTAAGAAAGTTCTCAACAGCTCCCGTGGACAATCAAGCCTCATCTAGACATTGAATGAGTGATAGGTGTGATGTTCTTGATTTTTTTTAAAGATTTATTTATTTTTTATTACAAAGTCAGATATACAAAGAGGAGCAGGGACAGAGAGCAAGATCTTCCATCCGATGATTCACTCCCTGAGTGAACGCAACGGCCGGTGCTATGCCGATCCAGAGCCAGGAGCCAGAAACTTCTCCAAGTCTCCCACATGGTGCAGGATTCCAAGACATTGGGCCATCCTCGACCACTTTCCCAGGCCACAAGCAGGGAGCTGGATGGGAAGTGGAGCTGCCAGGATTGGAACTAGCACCCATATGGGATCCCGGGCGTGCAAGGCGAGGACTTTAGCCGCTAGGCTACTGCAC
This sequence comes from Ochotona curzoniae, assembly GCF_017591425.1. NCBI lineage: Eukaryota > Metazoa > Chordata > Mammalia > Lagomorpha > Ochotonidae > Ochotona > Ochotona curzoniae. Next base: position 11,540,471 of record NW_024465035.1, on the reverse strand, counting down.
CGGGCCCAGTTCTTGTTTCCATCAAAAAACAAAAGCTCCAGCAATACAATGTTGCCAGAGGCTTTGATATAGGGATTGTGTTAACAAGAATGTGGAAAGGGTTGAAAGAGTGAAGAATTGGAGGCTGCAGCAAGAGGATCAGGGAAATGGCTACCTTTAACTTTCACCTGCAGTTTCAGAGTGGGTGGAGAAAGCAGGGTGCATAAGGCGTTCAAGCCGTAATTGCCTGAACAAGCTCATTAACCACAGTTCCTGGTGAGTTTGGAAAAGCTACCATACCTGACGGTCAGGCTGTCCCAGACACAATGAATTCTGCTCATTTCTGTATTCCAAATCTCCACAAATTCCTCCCTATGTTAAACTCTAACGCAGACCTAAAGAGAAACAATCTGGGGAAAATGACCCAGCACCAGAACAAAGTGATAACGGTGTAGACTAGACACCATGACCTGGCACATGGTCCAAGCGGTACTGACAGTAAGATGGGCAATTATCCTCCAGGGGTAGGACACGCGAATGCCTGCATTTTGCCTGTGGATACAGGGATATAGATTGATGCCCTAGGGTTCTACAGAGGGTTAAGATGAAACCTTCCTGACGTCTGGTTAATAAACATGTCAGGCTTCTCTGCCTGGCCTTCTGCCATGTATTTATTCACGGTACCCACCTCACTTACATTTTTGGATTGAGATCCACATTTGAACCTCAAACAGGCACCTGGGGACCTAGTACGCTATCAGCATCTTTTTTCTGTCTTCTTCAGCTTTTTCAGCATCATTTTTCTATCTTCACTAAACAGCATGTCCACTTTAATAGTGCTTATTTCCTGCTTTGAGCTACAGGGAATGCTTTCTGAACTTTATCTAATTCATTCAAGAATCTTCAACCAAAAATGTGTAGCGCCATTTCTTAAAGTCTGTTTATTCATTTATTATTTATTTGAGAGAGAAAGTCGGAGATTTTACTCCCCAAGTCCCTTTAGCAGCTGGGGCTGGACCAGGTCAAAGCTAAGAGCTAATAACTCAGTCCAAGTCTCACATGTGGCATCAAAGACCCAAATGCTCGAGCCACCACCTGCTGCCTCTCCGAGTGCACATTAGCTGGAAGCTGGGTCACAGTGTGTACCTTAGAACAAGGCTAAAACATACCTCGGTCAGATTCACATTACAAAGAGATTCTTCTATAAACAAATATTAGAAATAGAAACATGACTAACTCCCTCCCAGGCAGGACGGGACACAGACCCTCCAAGTGTTTATAGCACAGGTCAGGTCCCAATTCTTTTATTATAGATAAGTCAACTAAGTTTGAAGAAGTTGAGAAATGTGTTTAGGGCCCAGCACAATAACCTAGTGGCTACATCTTTGCCTTGTTTGCCCCAAAATTCCTTATGGGTGCCGGTTCATATCCTGGCTACTTCGCTTTCCATCCAGCTCCCTGCTTGTGGCCTGGGAAAGTAGTAGAGGATGATTCAAAGTCTTGGGAACCTGCACCTGCACGTGAGACCCAAAAGAAGCTCCAGTTTCAGATAGCCTAGCTCTAGCAAGGTGCAACCACTTGGGCAGATGGAAGCTCTTTCTCCTCCTTCTCTCTGTAATCTGACTTTCCAATAAAAAAAAGTAAGTCAGGAAGAACGGAAGGAAGGAAGGAAAGAAAGAAAAGAAAAGAGAGGAAAGAAAAAAGAAAAAATGTGTGCAAACTCAGTGTGAGAGGCTGGATTGGGGCTTGTTCCTCTGTGCTACATAATCCCCAGACCTATTACACTGAGCTAATACGCTCTCTCCACCAACCAGCCAACTCTGAGATCCCATGGCACCCTTTCCTTTACTCTGTACTACAAGTTGGAGAACAGCTGCTTACCGATAATTGACTTTGCCACAACTGCATACCTATCCTTCCTCCCTCAAATTAGATCCTCAGCCCAATTCCAAACTCAACCAGATGCCACTAAAAATGCTGAATTACAATATTTTAAAAGGTTTATTTTTATTTGAGAGGCAAATTTACAGAGAGAAAGAGGGAGAGGAGGTCTTCTGTCTGCTGGTTTATTCCCCAAATTGCTGCAGTGGCTAGAGCTGAGCTGATTCAAAACTGAGAGCCAGGAGCAGATTCTGGGTCTCCCACATGGGTGTAGGGTTCCAAGGACTTGGACCATTCTATGCTACCTTCCCAGGCCATTATATATATGGATTAGAAGTGGGGCATCTGGGACACAAACCAGCACCCAGATGAGATGCTGGCACCATAGGGTAGAGGATTAACCTGTTGAGCTGCTTTAGAGTATTAGCTGCTGACTTTATTGTGAATGAGGTAAGGATGTGATGCACTATTCTGGTTCTTACTTAGCATCCCTACACAACAGAGCATCAGTCAACACATCTACCCTCTAGGGGTTCTCAATAAACAGCAATGGGCAGAGTGTTCCCATGACAACAAAGATCTACATTAACAAGTAATCCACTATCCTACTAGGCAAGAGCTAAAATGTGGGCCTAAGAATTCCACTTTAATTAGGTTCTATCGCTAAAAGCCTGTTGTAAACTAAACGTGCACCTGTTTCTTATTTATAAAATAAGTAGTCAGACTTGCCTCAGAGTAACTAGGAGGATTAAGTAAATTAAGCAATATAAAGAAGTTACCACTGCGGCATGCTTAATTAAAGCCCACACTGTTGCTGATCTCTACTGTGATGCTCTTCCGTAAGTCAAAAGCATCAGCAAACACTTGTTTACCAGAACGATGCCTCTCACCAAGCCAGCCGATCTGAAATTAATTCTCAGTATAATAATGATAAAAGAATTAATAGTGGTTAGCCAGTACGATGGCTCGTGATGTCGAAGCAGCTTTCTTGTTAATCCTGAGCATGTAGAATCATTTTTGTCCAGGGTTTGTATCTCCAGTTAATGGAAGCTAAACCAGGGCTATGTCCGAGGAGGCAAAAGGTGTGTGGATTTGGGAAGAGATGGAGGAAGGCTTGGGATGCTAGTGTCCCACTGCTAATGCAGGCAGGGCGCTGTGCAGCTGATCTTCATGCCAATTGTTGTTACTCTCTTGATAGTGTGGGGAATTGTCCTGCAAGTTTCTATCACTTGGACGAGTGTACTGCAGTCAGCCCCAGGATGTCAGCCTCAGAATCTTTACCAGAGCTGCGGGCTGTTTTCCTATGCAATATCTGGCATCCAATCTGACATGGAGTGAATCTGCTTAAGACAATTTGTCACCTACTCTTTGTTCTTTAAGTCACAATTAGATGGTTGAAAAGTTTACAATGTTTAAAAATAAATCCGTTTTTCAGTGGAATTTTTGACATTTTTTTTTTATCCACTGACTTTGAGGATTACAAAAATGCTCTCTGGTAAGTATAGACCTTATTTTGCATTTTCTTTGGGTCATGTATACTTTGAAATATCTGTGAAGTCAGGAAAAAACATGCATATTGAGGCAGATTAAGAACTAAGAGATATGTATGACTGAAAATTTATGGTCTTTCTAAAAATACTGTTGAGTTATGTATGCTCATGGGTTGACTTGTCAATGGAAAAGTTACACTTCAATCTGTGAGAATGATTTCAACTTTTGGGGAGCCTTAGGATCCTCTATTCAAAAGCATCACAAACATCAAACTCGTTGTGTACCAGAGTTTAATCAGCTTACTAAAGCTCATTGCTCATTGTAGATGTCCAAAGGCCCAAATTAGAGTCCTGGCTCCATTCATTCTTTTTTTTTTTTTTAAAGAAATCTTTTTTTTTTTTTTAAAGATTTATTTTTTATTATTTGAAAGGCGGATATACAGAGAGGAGAGACAGAGAGGAAGACCCTCCATCCGATGATCCACTCCCCAAGTGAGCGCAACGGGCCGATACCATGCCGATCCGAAGCCAGGAGCCTCTTCCGGGTCTCCCACGCGGGTGCAGGGTCCCAAAGCCTTGGGCCGTCCTCGACTGCTTTCCCAGGCCACAGGCAGGGAGCTGGAAGGGAAGCGGGGCTGCCGGGATTAGAACCGGCGCCCACATGGGATCCCGGGCGTGCAAGGCGAGGACCCTTAACCACTTGCGCCACCGCGCCGGGCCCTCCATTCATTCTTGCAAGGGTCCATACTGAGTGGGAAATGTTGTGGCTGGCTTTATAAAATAAGCTTTGGAAGTTGGAAATAATACACTTTTTTTTTTTTTTTTTTTACTAACAGGACTGCTTATTCCACTCAATGGCATTCTTTTCATCACTGTTAATATTCTGCTCCTGGGTTATTCTTTCCTTCTTTAGATTGGATTATTATAATTTTCATTATATATTCATGCTTTCCAAAAAACACCTTAGGTAAAATCTGAAAATGCAGCCAGATGCTTTTTATTTAGATGGTGACACGCAAAGCCATTTTAATATAATTATGGACAAATAAAACATTTATTTCCATTTTGGAGGGCTAATATTGCATTTAATAAAAGTCATCATGATTTCTGGAAGATACACTCCAGAATTTCCCATAAAAATTCTGAGAAAACTTGATACTTTGGCAAAAGATTGAGTTTGAATTTATCCCACAGGGATATATTATGTACTGTTTTCTTCTCTTTTCAGTAAAGACTTACAAAGATCCCTGGAAAATTACAATATTTATCACTTCACTCAATAATGAGCTTAGAAAGATAATTCAAAGTGATATAATTTCCATAAATATTTACTGAGAACTTACTATGGGGCTGATGGTTTTAGAAAGACCATCATAAAAGGTAAAATTGAATTTTTAAGAAATACAAGAATGTTATGATCCTGTCAGTAGCAAACTAAAACGCATCAAGCTTTAACAATTAGTGGGGTAGAAACGGAAGGAGCAAGAACGGAAAACTTGACTCTGTTGTTGTTGGGGAGACTATTTTGTGACAAGCACAGAGACAATTGTATTATAACCTTGAAGAGGGAATGTTTGACCATAATTCACTACTTATCTGTGAATAATAAAGTAATAATAATAGAAATATTACATGATAGTACTCAGTATGGTTAATCTATAAACTAGAGGCAGAACACATAAATATCCCAGAACAGGCTATAAATATTATCAACTTGACCATGAAATAGTGAATGTTTTCCTAATTGAATCAGAAAAAAGATGGAAGAAATATGGAGAAATGGTAGGGTTGCTGAGAGTTTGTCTCACAAGTGTGGGGAGTAAAGAAATTCTGTAGTTGGTAGAAAATGAATAGACTGCATTAGTGATCTAAACTGATGGAGGATATTCAATAAGAATGCTAAACCCACATGTTTGAGATTTCCTGTTGAATAGTAAGATAAATCCTGACCTATCTGCAAAAAGGAAATAAATGATGCCTAGATTTGATATATGGGAAATTGCTGAGATGGACATGTTGTTTAATGTGGCGAGTCTCTGGAAGAAATTAAGACATTAATTGTTGAAAATGATTAAGGAGTTGGGCAGAAGACTTTCTTTTTCCCTATTATTAACATTTTGGTTGTATGTAATATTTTCATTCAATGCATGCTTTAAATATATATATAACATTTGAAAAGTGAACCAACGGCGAGAAGTGATGGGTAATTCATAGTTGTTGGCCTTCTAGAAGTAACATGTTATGAATCATTTCCAGTGCGACTGGCCATCAGGCATGACAACAACCATTACAATCTGTACTGAGGTGAGATGTTGATCAGTTGATTCTTTCATTGATTTGTACGGAACCTTGTGTATTTTCACGTGGACCCTGAAGGACTTTAAGTGGCAGCACAACATAAAATGATGTGTGACCAGTTCCCTGTAAATGCAGATGCTAACTCGATGAGTGGCTGTAGGATTTACTGATTTTATGCATTTGAGGAAATCTTTGTCCATTTATGAAATGCATGCAGAATGGTTCAAACCCTGGGTGCTTTACATCCTATCCAGCTCTCTCGAAGATCTCTTTTATAAGGTGATTAGTCTCACTTATAAGGGTTGTACTCTTGTAAGCAAAGCACTTGCCCAGAGCCCAAATTTTAATACCATCATATTAAAAGTTAGAATTTCAATGGATGAGTTTCAGAAAAACATAAACATTTAGTTTAGGGCAGTAATTAAGACCCTGTGCTTCGTGGGATAGACATTTGATGTAGCTATTGAGGTGTTTGTCCTGTCCAGAGGGCCTGGGTCTGAGTCCTAGCTCTGCTTCTTGATTCCTCTTCCTGCTAATGCACATCCACAAAGGAAACAGACTATGCCTTCCATGTGGAAGATCTGGATGGAACTTCGGCCTCTAGGATTTGTTCCAGCTTAGCCCTGGCTCTTACAGGTAATGGGGACCTGCATTTGAAAAATGAGCAAGAGAATCTTTTTTTAAAATAAATAATAGTAAAAAAAAAAAGTCTTTGTGCTTCAAAAGATGCTATCAATAAAGTGGAAAGATGATTTACAGCATGGCAGAAAATATTTATAATGTATATCATTAAGGATCTAGTAACCAGAATATATAAAAAGTCTTGCAATGCAGTAATAATAACCTAGAACAACCAATTAAATTAAGGAAAAGATTATCTAAAGAAGACATACAAATGACTGTCATTCATCCTTAAGGTAGAGTAAATGAAAACTCTGTTCTCGGGTTGTTATCAAAGAGATAGACATAGCTGCTGTGGGGGAGCACCTGGAGCCAATATGGGTCTCAGTGATAGTGGATTGATTGGAATTTTAACTTTGTTATTCCCCATGACATCGTAAATGAAAGCAGTACTCTTTCAGTATATAGATAATTCAAGATTATGATGGGAGCCCCAAGAAGAGGACTATACTTCTGATAATAATGCAGGTGATGGATAGAATGATAACTTGAAGAAGCAAAACATATGCTCTCAGCTGTTCCAACTTTTATATTCAATCACCATGGTTGCAGAATGCAGTAAAAAAAATGAATAGATGGTATATTATATAAGATCTTTGGCTCAAAAAGCATTAACTTGCCAAATGGTACATATAGCACATGTTTGAAAAAAAAAAGTACAACGTGATTCACTGTGTTTCGGATTTCTTGTCATCATATTTTAATCAAAACAGTTCAGGTGCTGGTGTAGGGTCTGGTGGAGGAGTCACTTTGGGCACAACTCCCATGTTCTTAAGTTGTCACTTGTTACCAAATTGTTCCCAGGATTTCTTGTCAGGGGGCCAGCTATGTCATTTGAATTTTAATGCAGTCTGCATAGGAACCACTTTCATTAGTCAAAGCACAAAAACAGTTTGGAAGAGTATGCTTTTCTTTTTCTACATATGTCCTTCTCAACAAACTGCAGGCATTTAAAAATCACTGAGCTAAAACATACAGCAAAGCAGACTCAGCCCCCTTACTCTCCTTCTGGCTAAAACACACTGGTGATGTAGGGGTGTGGAGACACCTGCTTTCATGGTGCCAAGTGCAATTATAGCAAACTCCTCGAGAGTGGAAGGAAATGTCTGACCTTGCCCAAATACCCTTCACTGTGTACCGTGTAACAATGCTGTAATTTTATCTTTTCTAAAGACCAGTGATAAGGTCCTTTGTTCTTTTGTGGTTTCAAGAGATTTTCAGCAAGGGAAATTTATGCAAAAGTGCTATCCTGGGATTATGGGACATTTTAAGGACACAATGGTTTCACACAGGCCTGTTGGTGGGTGGTGCAAATTTTTGCACCCATCTTTTTAAGTACTTGTAATTTTTTAAACTTCACTTTCAATACTGGTTTACTCTGGCTCTTTTCCATCTCTAGTATCTAAAGAAATAATGGATCCAGAGCAAGGTTTTCACAAAATTAAACATTGGAGGAGCATGAAACAGACTGATTAGCAAGTTTGGTTTTCGAGCCATTATTCAAAGGACTTTAATATCTGTAACCTTGACGAAAATGCTGCTTTGGGTATTTTCTTTGGTGGAAGCCAAATTTGCTGAATTCTTTGATATCATGTGCTGTGGTGAGAAGCTGTTCCTAGGTTCTACATTAGCAGTGGTATGCTCAGCTCATCATAAAATATGTCAGTTTAAAATGGTTCTACCCAAAGCTGTCCAAAATGACATATATAAAAGGGATGAGAAAAAACAAACACTAAGAGTAGCTGAGGTGCCAACTCAAAGGAGTGGGGAGGGCTCTTTCTTCTACTCGGTTCCTGTGTCATTCTGCCAGTATTCCTAACTATACTTATTTTTGGAATTGGATTTCATAGATCAACGCCTTGCTGCTGCCTAATCTTGCTTCATGTCTTCTGCTTGAACGTCAGACAGATTTCCATACATTGGAGTAGCCCTTATATTTCTTATGGCTTTTTTGTAGTTTGTCCTTTAGATGGAAAAAAAATCAATAATTTATGCCAGAAAACTCTAGCCTCAAAACCTCTATTTCCAAACTGAAGCATCCCTGAAAAGGTCCTTAGCATCTGTGGGCTGTCAGCTTCGAACCACATAGGCAGCAACTCGCAGTCAGCCACCTTATGAAATACTTCTCATTTTAGAAACCATTGAGTATTTCCTTGGACTTGCATACTTTCCACATACTTTTCTGAATGAAATAAGTCAAATTAAGCAGCTTAATTTGAAATCTAGTGTTTCTTGCTAGCAGGTATGTAAGATTCCCCATGACATCTTTCCTAAAGGGATGTGTATTTTGCATCTTCTCAGAGAGCAAAATGAGGAGGAACTTCAAAGTAACCTCTGGGCACCTATCTGCACATCCTAGTTGCATTGTTCTGATGTTTTAGTGATTCTGTATTTGTGCTGTGCGCTTCTACTTGCATAAAACTTCCACATGTCTTGATATAATATCTAAACACACTTAATAAAAATAAACAAGAGCCTGAAGTTCTAGTGACTTAACACAATAAAGGTTCAATGGAAGACGGCTGTTTCATAACGACACTAATATTTGTTCCTAACTCTCAATATATGACCTACATGACACTTGGCCAGAATGAATCACAACTACTCAGCCCAGCTGTGTGGCAGCTATGAAATATATAAGCAGTGAAGCAACACTACAGTTTCTGCTATGGGTAGGAAGAAAAAAAAAAAAAAACCTAAGTGTCATATATTTGTTCTGGTGTCCAAAATGTACTGTTTTAGTTGATGGCCAATGTATTCATTAATATCTTCTGTCTGGGCTAGAACTGTGAACTTAAAATACATAGAAAAAGAAAGCAAACAACATCAAGTGATAAGCACACGGAAGAGGTTACTATTAAAAATTCAGACAACAGGAAACCAGAATAAGCTTCTGAAGAGAGTTATCTGAGTTGACTTTCTAAGCATCTGGTTCAAAATAACCAAATAATGGAAGGAAAAAGAACATTCTAGATAGAGAGCAATAGGATAAAACAATGAGAGTAGAACAGAGGAGTGAATAGAAGCTGAGGTGATGAGTCTTTTCAAAGACTGTAGCCAAAATTGTGAGTCCTCTGGAACTCTGCATGACAAAAATTTTCTATGGATAAATAAGTAACATGTTTGGGAAACAGATTGTTTTCATGTATTAGCAATTGGAGGTTGTAAGAAATTTTACATCTAAATCTGATTGCCTATTTTTGACCAGCATTTTCCAAATTCAATACAAAATCTTATTAACAGTTCATGGAATTATTATTTTAGACAACACAAAGCGAGAAAATCAGAGACCACGTACAAGTGCTGGATCAAACTGCATCTAAAGAGTTATTCTTGCCCTGAATGTTCTGGGGTCAGTGAAGGAACCTAATCCTACAAATCTGAAGGTGTGACTGTAGCATAATTCAATCACGGAATTTTCAGAGGCCTGAATGGAGTTTTTCTCAATCATCTCAGGATCTTCTAGACCGTCGGCTCAAAGATCTGTAGTTTCTTTATTCCTGTATTACATACATTCTTACCACAATGCGTTGTTCATAGTAGAGACTCAATATGCTGAAACATAATTAAGTATAATTGACAGCTTCTGAAATGCTTCCCAGTGACATCTGTCCCACTGGCTTCCACACCCATTGTTTAATTCTGCCCCCTCCCTTTTGTGTAGACTGAACATAGTATCTTGCTTGTAGCAAACAGAGTGCAGTAGATGATGTAATAACTCCTGGGTTACAGATGTCTGTGCCTCCATCCTGCTTTCTCCTCCCTTGCTTATATTCACTCTTGTCCTCCTGGTTGCAAGTCACCAAGTTGTAAGATATTATATAGAAAGACCCACATGGCAACTAATGGAGCTATCTCCAAAGAAATTGAAACTTCAGTAACAAACTACAGTAAGCTGTATTCCTCCAACAGCCATGAGAATCCTTCAAGATGTGTGGGGCTGAGCCACAGTTCAGCACAGTTGAGCAAGCTGACTCCTAGACTATTCACCAAATCACAACTCACATAAAATAGTGATGCAGGGCCCGAAGCGGTGGCGCAAGTGGTTAAGGTCCTCCGCTTGCACGCCCGGGATCCCATATGGGTGCCGGTTCTATCCCGGCAGCTCCACTTCCCTTCCAGCTACCCGCCTGTGGCCTGGGAAAGCAGTCAAGGACGGCCCAAAGCTTTGGGAACCTGCACCCGCGTGGGAGACCCGGAAGAGGCTCCTGGCTCCAGATTGGCATAGTATCAGCCGTTGTGCTCACTTGGGGAGTGAATCATCGGATGGAAGATCTTCCTCTCTGTCTCTCCTCTCTGTATATCCGCCTTTCCAATTAAAAAAAAATAATAAAAATAAATCTTAAAAAAAATAGTGATGCATACTGACTAAACCTTGTGATTTTGGTACTGCATTTTTGTGCTGATAATTGGTTGCATCATTCAAAAAGAGATAGTAAACTCCCTGCTGAGGAACTGGCTTAATTAAGAAAGCCCTGCATCCAAACATTACAACAAATAAGGCAGGAACTATTCAGCTATGTATATAGGCACTATCAAGAGATTTGACCAATGATTTTAAAACTCTGCAATTCCATGCCTGGCACAGTAGCCTAGCAGTTAAATTCCTCACCTTACACATGCTGGGATTCCATATAGGAGCCATTCTAATCCCAACAGCCCCACTTCCCATCCAGCTCCCTGCTTGTGGCCTGGAAAAGCAGTCAAGGACAGCCCAAAGCCTTGGGACCCTGCCTCCATGTGGGAGACATGGAAGAAGTTCCTGGCTCCTGGCTTCAGAACGGCACACCTCCAACTGTTGTGACCACTTGGGGGAGTGAATCATTGGACAGAAGTTCTTCCTCTCTATCTCCTCCTCTTTGTATATCTGACTTTGCAATAAAAATAAATAAATCATTTTTTTAAATCTCTGCAATTTCTTAATCTTGTCTTTATAAACCTACTAATGTTTTCAATAAGGTGTGGAAAATCAAGTAGATTCTAGTTTAAAATTTATCTTAGTGAACGACACAAGCAAATGAAGTTGTTTAGAATCTTCTCTTCGATAAAACTGCTTTCCCTAGAGTTTCTGTTGATCTGGTTAGTATAAAATCAATAGGGAAAAACTTTACTTAGTTCTCCTTTTCCCATTACCAGAGTAAATAAATTTGATGCTTTTGAGGAACTCATTAGTTCTACGGGATCATAATTAGCTATAGGCCATGAACATGTAAAGTGACACTAATTCTAATTGATAAGCTTTTTTTTGTTTTAAATTAAGTTTGTGAACATAAGAGGAGATTGGGACCAATTGAAAGGAAATTTAATCCATACATTTTTTATAAATGGTAGAAGAAAATTCAACTCTAGTGGATTGGAATTGAAGACTCCCTAATCAAACCTCTACATTATTTGAAAAAAATCATGGTTTGTATCTTTTTTGTTCCAATTTAATCACATCATTTTAATTGACTTCTGGTAAAAGAGAATTTTTTTATGACATCATTCAGATTGTTAGCTCCCTTCTTAACACAGTAGAATTGTCCTAAGACACTAGCCAGTAAACCAGAGCTATCTGCCTTATTGTGTCTCTCCAATAAATTTTCACAAACTGCGTATTTTCTTACTTTCATAGTACTGATATTGGAATAATTTAAAATCTACAACATTGGGAAAAATGTACAACACTCAAGGCACACAGCAAATTAAACCAGTTTTAATGATGATATGAAAATACCGTTCATTTGAAATACTAGCCTAGGCTTTAATTGGTGTAATTATCCCCCATATGGGGGGTGGTATGAATTTCTCAGCTGCACCAGCTGCACAGTATGCTGAAGTGAAGAGAGAGGAGAAGCTGCAGAACACACGGAGGTTTCAGAATACACAAAAGTGCAACCCCTAGGAAGGAAGTGATCACCCGCAAAGCCCAAGTTCAAACACAGAAATAAGAAAACCAAACTAGATTTACCATTAAAGAACTGTGGCTAAATAGGAATGAGATATCCATTTGGGAATGTGGAGTAGAGATCTTGTCAATACTGACTGCCAAGTCTTAGGGTCTTTCACACAGTGGTCCATTAAAGCAGAAAAATGAAAATTAAGAGTGTGACCCAGATTCCAGGTAGGAGAGGAGAACTTGATGAAGAACTAGCTCACTTGTCTCAGATGGATGCCTGCTTCATTACTTTTAGTGAGTGATTTCTGTCTTCATGGAAGACAATCGTGACAGGCATGAGTAGATAAAGAAAATATTGGGTGTGTGTGTGTGTGAACATACACTTGCTCATACGTAATGTAATATTCCACCATTGAAAAGATATCCTGCAACTTGTGATAATATTAATAAGCAAGGAGGCTATTGTGATAAGCAAAATAAGTAAGAAAGAAAATAACAAGCATTGTAGGATCTCATTTTTATGTAGAATGTAAAAAAGTTTAAAACACAGAGAGTAGAATGTTGAGCAATTCAGGTATAAAATGTACATCTTGATGTGGATATATTTTTCATTTGCTTTAGGCAGATTCCTAGGGGTGGAGAAGTTGGATTGGCAAATTTATGAGACTGGATTAGTCTTTAAGAAATCTCGGGTGTTTTTCCAGAATAGTTCCAATATTCTATCCTACCGTGATGGGTGAAAGTTCCAGCAGCTCTATACACCTACAAGAAAATACTTGCCTCTCTTGAATGATGGCTGTTCTAACGGGTGTCAAGTGTTCTCCTGTTTGTGGCTTAAATTTGCATATTCCTTATTATGTGGAGCATCTCTCAATTTGTTCGGTGACTATTGAACACCCTCTTTCATGACTGACCATTCAGATTTTCTCTTTGCCTTTACACTGGCCGTTTGTCTTCTAAACATAGAGCTGTAAACAGTTCTTGTTATTCTGGATATAAGCTTTTGTCAAAAGCAAAACTCAAAAATGCTTTATTTTCCCCCAACATGTTTTAAATGATGCTTTTTTTTTTTCAAAGCACAAAAGTTTTATATTTTTAAGAACTCCAATTTATCAGGGATTTTTTTTTCCTTTTTGATATTTTTCTAGCAGGTTGTTATCTTTTTATCTAACAAAGAAGTTCCTCTCCAGTGATTTGTGCCTATTCAAAATCGGCCAGCAGCATGTCAAACGTTTGACATTAGTAATAAGGAAGTCTGGCACTAACAAAACTCACTTCCAACAAAATTAAATTCTTTTGTTGTGAAGAGAAAAGGAAAGGCAGAGCAGCTATTAGGTAAATAATTTGTATTGTCTGTTAGTTTCTGGAACCAGAGAAAGAATCAGCTTCTACTTTGGAAATATACCAATTTCCATATTTTTACAATAATATTTCAGGAAGGAACACAAACCCACTGTGGCATACACCACCAACGTTTTCCCCTCGTGTCCAGAGTCAGCTCATCTTTGTCCAGGTGGTTGTTCCTAGTTTGGCTTACTTTCTCACATTCACGCTGTTCCCAATGAGCTGATTTTAGTAACTCCGCTCTGTTCCTGGTTTACCTCCTTCTTTATCAGGACCACTTGGCTTACAGCCACAGTACCACATCACAGCAAGACAGAGCCAGGCATTTGCAGCATATCCATATCAAGTGCCTCGACTTCCAATCCAACTTCCTGCTAGCGCAGCCTGGGATTCAGCAGGTGATGGGCCAAGTACTTGAGTCCCTGTTACTCACATGGGAGACCCAGGTTGAGACCCTGGCTCCTGACTTTGGAAGGATCCAGCAATGTCTAATTGCAGATATTTTGAGAGTGAGCCAGCAGATAGAAAATGTCTCTCCAATTTTAAGAAGATAAAAATAGATAAGCAAATATCTTTAAGGAGAGGGAAAGAGCAAAGAAAACCATGGGCCTCTTGAGACTGAGGCAGGAGAGGGGCATTCATTCACTTGTGCCTCATTCTGGTCCAAAGCATCAGAAGGCTAAATAGATTCAGAAGAGGCAGGCTGAGTCCCCTCTTTATGAGGAGAAATGCAGTCACCTGGCCAGTATACATATCCAGGGAGAAGAACAGGAGTCAAGAAAATATTCAGTCGAGCATATAAAGACAAGCCAGGCCACTAGTAACGACCACATAGTGAGATTCCCATTGCAATAATCCACAGAGAAGATGGAATTTTCAACTGAGTGGAAGCCTCTGCAGGTAGAAAAAAACAGGCCAGATTCAGAGGGGTTTCAGTGATAGTGAATAAGGAAGGGGATTGGTTAAACTGTGGAGAGTGGAGAGACGGGGCAAAGGAGCAGGCAAGCACTTAGTTAATATACTTCCTCTCTCTGCTACTCAATATTAGCAAAGAAGACATTTCTATTTCAGCTTCACTTTGATTTTACACCAACCTCTTACGAGTGTTGGAAGATGAAATAATTTGTGACATGTGTCTGTCACTGAGACTCAGTTTAATGAAGCATTTTATTCTAAATGATTCGGTGTGGGTGGGGTGAGAAGAGAAATGTTTTCCCAGAGCCATACGGATATGGCTTTTGGTTGATTAGCCTTGAAAATTGTCCAAAATAAATTAGTATTTAATAAAAGCAAGAAAGCCAGATGTCAGGTTTAATGGGAAGTCACAGGATAGCAAGGAAGTGATGACATTAAAAAAAAAGCTGAAGGGGGACTGTAAATCAAATGTTCCAAGTTGTGGTGACTCAAATAATACACATTTTGTGCATTTTCAGAGCTGCAGGCTCCGGCTTTCCCTAGAGTAAAAATATCCAAGCCTGTTAATCAGAGAATAGGATATTTCTGTGGTTCTACAGTCTTCAAAGGGCTATGTTCTAACTTGAAACCCAAAGTTATAAGCAGATATTTTGCTGTATCCTGATAATTTTGTTTTTCTGGAGAAATTTTAAATTACATAAGGAGAAAATGCCAGTTTTCCATTGTTCTTAACAAAAGCCTCAGTGATATTAAGACCAAGATACTAAGGATGACAGGCTAACCTGGTAAATCCAGGTAAGATAAAGTTTTATCAACACATTGAAGGATGTGATGAATGTTTAAGGAAGTAGGGAAGAGGGGCAAAATTCCTTCTTTAAAGAAGCCACACACATCATCATCATCATCATCATTTGTCCTCAGGAAAGAAAGGTTAAGAATGTGACTATGATACCTGCCCCCACAACAAGGCCTTCAGTGAACCCTGCCAAGTACTCACTTGCTCTCTCACACTTAACATTATTGGCATCAGTCAGTGAGTTTTGCTGAGTGATAGGACACAAGTTTACAACATGGGCTCTGTTCTTCCTAAGTTGAAGTCAGGGTATCAATCTCCACTGGGAACTAGTGTAAAGTAGCTGGTCTTCCATTGATTTTTCTTATTTACTCCTCTGAACAATCAAAATGTAGACATGGCTATTGTTACTTAAATGATGGAGAAAGTTGGGCTCAGAAAAGTTAAGTAATGCATCCAAGCTCATGCAGCTGAAAATGCGTTGGTCCAGGAATTGATCACCTGCTGCACAGACCTCATACACCACTCAACCACAGCTAGCTTGGATTCTAGAGAGGAAATAAAGCATAAGTAAAAGCAAATATATTCAGGGTAGATAAAATGCTCCTTCTAATGCTTTTTACATGTCTGAAATTGTTCTACAGAACTACATGTTTTCATTTATTTAATTCCTACAGTACTGTCATGGGGGCAGGAACAGTTTCAACTCTATTTTTAAGATTGGGAAACTGAGTCAAAGAGCTATTAAGTAATTAACCTAAGGTCCTGCAGCCAATGAATGACAGAGCTGAAGTTAGAGCTCAAGGAGGCTGGCTCTCAGAGGCCCTGCCTTTAGCACCATGCTGTACTACCTCTCTCAAAGAAAAAACACAGGTTAAAAGACTAGCAGAGGTGGCAGGGTGCAGGAGCAGATTTGGAAGCTGTAAATCAGAAAATCATAAAAAAAATTAAAATTTCAATTTAAAAAAAAAGAAAATCATGTGGGAGAAAATGAGTCATATACTTAGATGAAGATCAAGATGGATGCTGTGTTTGGATGAATGGGTGGATCCATGAAGGAAAAATGAGTTTCAAGTGGAAAAATTCTACCTAAATTTATCTTTCTTACCTCACTTAATTTACACTAGGTTCACAAGATTACTTCCTCCATAGCATTAACAATGATTCATTTATGCATTCCTTTACTTCCTGGAACAAGAACTATGGGGACCACACTCTTTGCTATTATATTCCCATTGGGAGTTCAGAAATATGGCCATGATTATCAATGGGAGCTTTGGGCAGTAAGTGGAATTTGAAATGTTTTAAAACAGATCATATTGCCTTATTCTACGCCTTATGTATTTCCACATTTTACATTTCTGAAATTGGAGTCCATTGTTTGATCATTGATATATTTAGTTTATAACTGACATTTTTCCTACTGAGATTATGAGTTAAAATAACAGACCATTTTACAATTGATGATATCATAGAGTCAATGAAATACAACATCAGTGTAGAAATGACTTGTCTCACTTCTATAAAAGATACTAGTCAAGAGAGGAATGGAGTGAACTGTGCAGCCTACACAGCATCCTGAAAACAACTCATTTTCTAGACAAGACATGAGAACCAATAGGACATTTAAGACAGAACAGATTATGTTCAGTGTGAAATGAAGACTGGAAAGGGAGGAGAATACCATCACTCCACGCAGCCTATCAAGGAGGAACTGGAAAGAACCATGCTCCAAGTAAACCACAGGAGTCCCTTCGACAGCGAACGCTCTGATCTGGACTTACCCTTTCACACTCCCAAGTCTTGGCTTATCTGTAAGTAACATAAGAGTGTCAGAATAGATCATTGCACAGACACCTCTGGATTTCAAAACGAGGGAGTTGTTACAGGTGACAGCCAGCATGCCCCCACAACAGGCTGCACCAAGGGATATGGAACAGTAGAGATGTAAAGGAGAATCACTTGGGGAAGGGACAGTATAGGCAAAGTTGTGATACTGGAAGAAGATGGAATATTAATCACAAGAGTGTGGATGGAGAGGAAGACGATGGTGCAGAAAGCAGAGACTTCAGGGTAAGCAGGACATTTACAAGCCACGTTGAAAAGTTTGCACCTTATTCCAGGAACAAGGAGGCTCTGGAAGACTTTATGAGCTAACAAGACTATCATCATCCATAATTCATGTAAGAAAGATGATCATTTTGAATGGAGAGAAGTTGCAGAAGAAAGCCAGAAAGAAGACCACCAGAAAGCCAGAGAAAGCCGATGAAGAAGTTCCCATCAGAGTGGTAACGACAGGAACGCAGAGAATTGGAGAGGTTTCAGGGCATTTAGCAGGTATACCTAGCAGCACTTACCAGGTAATAATGGTAGCTAGTATACCCACCGATTCTATGGTCTTGCTTTCAGCATCTTAGACTATCTTCATCTTTCCCTTTGCATTACACCCCACCTATGATGTCACCTGCTAGCCAACCTGCCCCCAAATTTATATCTTGAGGTCCTTAGTTCACCCTAATATAAGACACCAAATCATACTGCATTAAGCATTAATTCCCATTTCCTTCACCTTCACCCATTTATCTCACCTTCCCTGATAAGTCTAAGCACAGAAATAACTCCTGTGCTAACATCCCTACAGTAGATGTAATATGTGTTATCCTCAGTTCTCATCACCTTGATTCATACTCATGCTCTCCTGCACAGAAGCACTTGGGACGCACAGTGTAAGCCCATAAAACAGGGAATCAATACCTGCCTCAGATTGGGTTCTCCAGGAAACAGATTCTTGAGATAGAATTTAGTGTACAGGATATTTTGGCGAGCCGGGGGGAGGGGGGAAGTTACCTTGGGACCTATGCCCAGTGAAGAGATTGGGAGGAAGCAGGATGAACTAGAAGGGCAAAGAGAGGGTGATGTAGGGCCCAGTGATGGTCTCCATCAATGTTATGGGGATCCCTGGAGCTTCAGCAAAGTTTTCTCAGCTTGGTCTGAAAAGGCCAGATCTGTATATCCCCACTTTCATCTCTGCTTAGGTATGGACCATCAGGATAGACCACAGCCTTGGGAAGGAGACTCTGCAGCCAAGGAAAACCCTGAAAGGACTAAATAGGTGAAGGTGGTTCACTGGCCATGCCTCCAAGATCTGCATGAGAGATTCCTCCTCAAAGAATAATCTGGGCAACATTTCATGACATCTTCCTCAAAGCCCAGAGAACAAGCTCCAGCTGATCACTGATAACAGCTGGTGAGTAAATTTTGCAGCCTATTCACCTCTTAGAGTTGAATCTAATGAGGAGATCACTCTAAAGCACTCTATTTCATCTTCCAAAATTCTAAATTTAATTGAGTACCAGTGGCCCAAACTGATAACCTGCACAATACCATACCACTTATTGCATCGCTAGTCTCACTTTTCCACTTGCTACTTGTGCTTCTCAAACAGACTGCATGCATTCAAATTCTGATTCCACATCTGCTTCTAAGAAAATTCTACCAACACATTCACCAAGAGCTTCTTGACTCATCTGGTGTAGGTAACATAAGTAAGCATTTATTAAAGGAATGGCCCATATCTCTAGCCTACATTGCCTCTCTTTCACTGCAATTTTCCCTTGTTTTTTCCCTCCTGAGACAGTTATCCCAGGAGTCGTGAATGACCTTGACACATATCAACACCTCTCAGGTAGACTGTTTACAGAAAGGTGGGATTTCTCTGCCTGGTGTTCATTATTTATTTGAAAGAGCCACCCACCCAACAGCAAAAAACATCCTTAGTGCTTCTCTTTGACTTAATCAAAACTAGGTCACTGAAGCAATTCCCCAGCTGGCCAATAATAAAATCAATCTTCCCTGAATGGTGAAGTCTACCACCAGCTTACTGCAGCTTGTCAGCTGCTCCAGTGTTCACATCTGCAGTCAGTGGCAGATGTCAAGGGAGATGGTCTCCAAATACCTTAGGGATACCTGCCCATTGGCATGGGCAGATGTAACCAGAGAACAGATTCTTGTGGCAACGCTTGACAGATGGGCCGAATTCCCCCAGCGTGCTTGGTTGCTATGCCAGGAGTTGCAGCTCCATGTGGGGCATGACTGCACACAGACTCTATTACTCAGGAATAGCTTTTCTTTATCCAAGAAGATCACCCTGGTTAACAGGTACAGGAATGCTTAATTATCTTGATTTTCCTCGTGGCATTTTACCTGAGACCTCTGGCCTCACCAGCAATTCGTTTGAATTATCAAGAAAGAACAGAGGGGAAAAAATGGAAAAACCCTTACCTTTCCTGCTCGAAACCTTACTCCTGCTATCATAACAAGGTACCAAAGAATCAAAGAGAATTTTTTCCCACACAGGAAGGAGATTGATGTCGTCTCTAAAATGATGATTTGAGTGTAGGTATTATATTTAGGAGATGATTCAAAGAAGTATAGGTGGGAAGTGAGGCAGGGGTGAGAAAAAATTCAATAAACGTTGTGTTTAAATGCTACGTTCACTTGTGGGCAGCTGTGTATACATCTCACTGGAAACAAAACAGCAGTGCAAACCACCCCCTGGGACCTTCCCACTATTAAAGAGGTGCCTGGAGCCATTCTTCAACATATCCCATCACTCCGTAGCCAACTGTTGCCCCTATGGATGTCACATTCTGATAATTCTGCATTGCATTTTCACAACTGAGCAAGATCTTTCCTGATACCAGAAAAATCCCTGAAGCATGGAAAAAATAAATAGGTCCTAACATGTAGATGGCAAGCTGGAAGAATGCCAGGACTTGTTTAAGCAAGCAAGACAATGTGACAACACAGAGACAGGTATCAACAGTGCTGACTAGAATGTGCTAGATGGCTAAGGGGAAGACAATACGGTACCAAAAAAAAAAAAAAAAAAAAAGCACATTGGGAAAGTAAGAGTACCACACACTT
Organism: Ochotona curzoniae; assembly: GCF_017591425.1. Classification (NCBI taxonomy): domain Eukaryota; kingdom Metazoa; phylum Chordata; class Mammalia; order Lagomorpha; family Ochotonidae; genus Ochotona; species Ochotona curzoniae. Next base: position 11,520,286 of record NW_024465035.1, on the reverse strand, counting down.
ATACAGATCTTTCAAAACAAAACTTTCTCTTCATAAACCACAGGCCAAGTCCAATGTAAAAGAAGAATGACTGAAATCTCACAAAAGATTTGGGGTCTAAGGGAAGAATTTTGAATGCAAAGCTCTTTAATCCTTATAGCTCATTAGCTTGTAACAGCTATACCTGCATGTTAACAATTATATCTGAAAACCATTTCAGAAAGTATACAAAAATATAGAAGGGCATGAAAGAGGGTAAGAAAAAGTACCAGGTAGTGCTATGGAGGAAACAGCTCGTGAACTGACAGGATGAACGAGAATATGGACATTTCAGGAAATGGACAAAAGGACAAATGGAAGGATAGCAATGGCTCAAAACAAAGCTTGTTCAGTGAATGCTAGGAAAAGACCAGATTACAAACAAGTTGTGGATTCTTCCTTCTAAAGTCATACATAGTTTCTAAAACCCAGTTTCTTCTTGGGCGTGTTAGTTTGTTTAGGCTTCCATAAGCACCACCAACAGTAAACAAAGAAAGTATACTGACAGGGTGATTTAAAGAACAGAATTCATTCCTCACATTTCTGGAGACTGAAGTCCAAGTTCAAGATGTCTGCTGATTTGGCATCTTAGGAGGGCTCTTTTCTTGGCTAGCAAATGGATGCGTTCTTGCTATGACCTTGGATGGGAGAAAACACCAATCCTAACCCATGAATCCTCTCTTTATAACCTAATTTAACTTTAATTACCTCTTAATAAGACCTATCTCCAAATGTAGTCACATTGCAGATTAGAGCTTAACACAGAAATTGAGAGGGGACATAATTCAGTCCACAACATTCAAGGACGAAAGGGGAGAAAAAAATTCATGAACTGATGGAAGTTAAATCTAGAATGACTAAAGCAAGGATTTGTATGCATGTAGTTCTCTTCGGAGGAAGTTACAGAGAGCAAGAGTTAGGGACTTGGACAGTAAAACAGAAAAAGAGTCAATGTAAGAAATGACATTGAGGTAGCCAGTGTGTGCAATGGAAGTTTTAAATGGGAGTCAAACAAGATTGTCCACATTGATAATGGGAAACTGAGGCATCTATTTGTGGTTCCTACTCCCCACTCAATAGTCAAAGTATGTATAGATATGTATACACACACATACACATATTATATATATAATGGATATATAATGGACTCATGATAATGTAGGTTGGAGATTTCCTCTATCTTCAGGGTGCATCAACAACCAGATAACACAGGTGAATCAGTTAACAGATTTAATTCAAGTCCAAAGGCCTGATAACCAGGAAAACTGCTGTGATTTGGATATTGAATATCCTCCAAAGGCCCATGTATTTATGTCTTGGCCCCTATGATGGACCAATTGAGAGGTATCAAAAACTTTAGGTGGTGTGGTCTAACAGGAGGTCATTAGTTCACTAGGGACATGCCCTCAGAAGGTGGCACTTGCCAACGAGCTGTTGTAAAAGCCTGAGTTTAGCCCCACGGTCTCTCTGCTTGGTGATCTTTCCTCTGTATGTCCTTTGCCATTTCTATGGGCTGCTCATCAGAATGCAAACCTGGACCATGCCATCTGGACTTGAAACCTCTAAAACTGTGAGATCAGTAAACTTGTCTTGACTTCATAAGTAGCTTGTAGTAGGTACATTAGTGTAGTAAATTAAAGCTGCCTAACCACTGGGACCAATGGTGTAGTTCCAATATAAAGACTAACAGACTCAAGACTGAAAAAAAAAACACTACTTAAATTCAGTTCTGATGGTTGAAAAAAAGTCAAAACGCCAATTCAAAGGTCATCAACTGTGTGTATTCTTTCTTAGTCAGGTGGTCAGGTTTTTGTTCTAGCCAGCCTGTCAGCTGACTGAATGAGGTCCACTCAAGAGAAGGCCATCTGGTGACTCAGTCTACTGATGGAAAAGTTAATATCAGCCAAAAATTTCCTCAAATAAAAACCCAGAATAACATCTGACAACATAGCTGGGCACCTATGGTCTAGCCAAGTGGACACATAAAATTAGCTATCATACCTACAGAGATGTCACTTTGGCAATTCCAAACCATACATGAATTATTAGCCAAGTGAATCCCTGCCAATGTTAGTGAATTCAGAGGACTCTCTGGATAGAAAAGCAAAGATTCAGCACATGGAAATCTGACTAGAGGCTGACAATTGGCAGTAAGTCAAAGGCCATATGGAATTGTGCACACGACCAAGTTTTAAATCAGAAGTGAGCCAAGGATGATGCAGTTTGAGGTGTGAGAGTGTTTTGTACACTAGGGTTTTCAGAATTGATGGAGATTATTATTTTTCTACTACAAACAGAATAGACATTCAAAAACAGATTATACTAAGATATAGAAAAATTGAGGAAGCTGTACTTTCTGCACAATTAGATTTTGGAGTCTAAGATATTACAATCTACATTTTATACAACACAAAATTCTTTAAAAGCTAGGTCAATTAATCAAATCATGAAAAATCAATGGGCTCTGTCCAATGACTTCATATCTAATATGCCTATAACTTATTTTCTACATTATCTCCTGAACACTTATTGAATATGTTAGTTAAGAGTGCAATAGATTGAAAAGAGATGAATTTTCTGCTCTCTAATAATTTTCCTATTACTGAAAAGACAAAGGTAAACTCTAAATCCTGCAGCTGTGTGCTTCTTCAGGCCCTTTTGAGGCACACTGATTCAGGATGAAGATTAGGAAAAAAAGCAAATACCCAGCTGAGGTTGGAGGTCACATTACTTAGGTCTCATTTCCAGACAGTGACAAATTGTCTCATCTCAAATATCTAGGCATGCCTATAAAATAAAAATAATTCTCAACATTTCATCACAATCACCATACCATGCCTTTTTACTCTAGAAATAAAAAATATTGTGAACATATATTTTATATTCTTCACATTCACAGATAAATAATAGGGAATGTCTTCAAGACGTTCCTCCTTTTATTTCCTTCCTGCTTTTTCCTTATTTACTGACTTTCCATTTTCTCTAGACTTCTCTCAGTCTTTCCCAAAAGTCCAAAAATGAGAGGGGGAAACCAACAAGGAAAGGAAACTCTGGAAAAAAGTAGTCAGTATTTAAGAAAACAATTTCAGGGCCCAGCATAAAAGCCTAATGGCTGAATCTTTGCCTTGCATGCACCGGGATTCCATATTGGCACCAGTTCATGTCCCTGCTGCTCCACACCCTATGCACTTCCTGCTTGCAGCCTGAAAAAGCAGTAGAGCACAGCCCAAAGCCTTGAGACCCTGCATCTTTGAGAAACCCAGAAGAAGCTCCTGTCTCTTGTTTTGGGATTGGCTTAGCTCCAACCGTTGCAGCCGCTTGGGGAGTGAAACAACAGATGGAAGATCTTTCTGTCTCTCCTCTCTGTATATCTACGTTATCAATGGAAATAAATAAACCTAAAAAACAGAAATCAGCTCCAGTTCTCATTTAAACCCAGGAACACAAATAAGAATGAACTTTCAAATCCTCACATTCATCCACTTGAACTTATGAGTGTCATGTTATAATCTATCAAGGAGATGCAAGGGTTCTCCTAGGAGATCACCAAATGATCCATACTTAGGTGCTTCCAAATTCATGGGTAAATGGAATTTTTAAAAAATTCTACTTTGGTATAAATTTTTTAAATCCATAAATAGATATTATAATATTTATTTCCCATTAATATTTTGAATATTCCTGATACAGATGCTTGATTTTTATAGTTGAAAGATGATTAATACTAATAAGATTCTTTATTTTTTAACATATTTCATCAATATGTTAATAATCAAAATAATTGCTAGCATACAATTTAATACTTGCAGGCACCGTGGTAAATGATTTGTATATTTAGCTCTTTTATTCTTCACAACAACCCTGAGCGATGGGTACTTTGTTTTTCCTACTTACAGACAGGGAGACGGATGCACACAGAGGTACAGGTACTGCCCAGGTTCAACCAGTCAGCACAGGTGTAGGCAGATCTGAATCCGCGCTTTCTGGCCCAGGACTCTGTGCTTCCCTGCAGGAAATTTGAAATTTTAAACTGAAATTTTCACTTATTAAAGTTCACTGAAGATGTTCATGAAATAAACGGTCTGCCATGCAACAATACAAATCTATACCAAACATGAGCAAATGCAAGGTTTGAGCTTTCCTAAACCACTGACTTTACCAACCCATGATCTGTTCTCACCATACTTGATCAACCAGTAGCATCTGACACATGCTCTTTGTTCTCCAGTGTCCTTATTCTTTTGGGAGCAAGACTTCCAGTCATCCCAAGAGGGAATAATTCCTTCTGGTTGTGTGACTGCCTCCAAACCAGAGTTGGCCAAGTCCTCCCTTTTGGTAAATGTAATAATGCTGTAGGTCAACAGGCCACTGCTCTTCATCCCTTTTCTTGTCTAAAATCACTTGTATTTTCTCAATTAAAATATCCATTCATTAAATATCATAGACTTTAAAGAAGCTACTCTCCAATTTCAGACTCAAATGCAGTCTTCTCTTGCTTGAATTTCATACTCACACACCAAATTATCTACTCCATCCACTCAAATATCTAATAGACACCCGAAGTTGAATATGACCTAAACATAGCTGCTGATCTTTCTACCAAGACTTACTCAGTCTTCAAACATTCATCCTTCTATTTTTTCAGGCCAAAAGTCCTATCTACATCTTTGATATTTCCCATGCTACACGAAATTCATGTCGAAACTCTGTAGGTACTAGTTCGATACAAATGCGCATTCCAATCTGTTCTCAATATTTTTCCTTTTACAGGCTACCATTACCTCTCATCAGGAATATTGCCACAGAATCCTAACTGGAATTCCTGCTTACATTCTTGTCTTTCTACAATCTCTTTTCCACTTAGCAGCCTATAAAATTTAAATCATGTCATGTCACTCCTCTCAAAACCGTTCAGCAAACTCCTGTCTCACTCAGACTTGAAAACCTGCCTTACCCTAGCATCACTGTCTTTCTGACATCATCCTTGGTCCTTGTTCCCTCGCTTCAGCCCCACAAGCTGCTTTGTTTTTTGTCTCCCAGGGGTTTTTCTGCCTTGGAGCATTTATGTAGGTTATTCTCTTTCCGTAGCTTTCAATCAAAAATCCATTTAGCAAATATCCACACCTCTTGAATCTATTCTTAGATGTCACCGTCTCAGTGGAGCCTACCCATAGCTCCCCACATTGAAAAACTATAACTAGCTGTCTATCCTCAGTGGTCCCAATGTCTCTTGTTTCTCCATTTATTTTTGAATACCAATAGAATTTTTAATTTTATCTATTTTTGTTATCTGAATCTCCCACTAGAATGTAATTGCAAAATGGATAATATTTTTAGTTTTTAAATCCATAAATATATTCTATGTTCTTATTCTGGGGAAATTGGCCATTAGAGAGCCCTAAATAATCATTTTAAATTTAATTCATCGATCCTTCAATGCCGAGCAAATGCTTCTTCCTAATAACACACATGTTGCCTTGAACTGATTATGATTTGTGGTTTTTAAGGATTATTATTCTTGTTTGTTATTTATCAATTGTACTTAGTTTAACCATATAATTATGATTTAGCTTGCTTTTTGTTAAGTTTACACATCTTGCAAATAATATATTTATCAATAGCATTTTCTGATGCATTTTCTCAATAATTATATTTGAAGGGCTTTGCACTAAGATACAAATATAAATCATCCATATTATATTAATGAATTAGACATACAAAAATCTTTGCCGTTTTGTTTTTATAGTGTCAATTATTTTCTTCTTTTTTTTTATTGTTAACATTGTATTATGTGATACAGTTTTATAGGCACTGGGGATTCCCCCCACCCCTCCCATACCCCTTCCCCCATGGTGGATTCCTCCACCTTGTTGCATAACCACAGCTCAAGTTCAGTTGAGATTCCTTCCTTGCAAAATTATTTTCTATATTAGCTGCTACATAGTAGAAACCAGAGGATATTTGTCTTTTTGAGACTGGCTTATTTTACTAAGCATAAAGGTTTCCAGTTTCATCTAATTTACATTTTAGTTTATAGAATACTAACATAAAATTTAAGAATTATATGTTTAGGTGCAAATAGTCATACATTCAAAATATTACTAAAATATTAGGTGCACTACTACTTTTCAGGTTTTATTTCTCTCTAGTTCTTTCTTTTTAAGATTTATTTTTATTATTTTTTTTATTGGAAAGGCGGATGTACAGAGAGGAGAGACAGAGAGGAAGATCTTCCGTCCGATGATTCACTCCCCAAGTGAGCGCAATGGCCGATGCTATGCCAATCCAAAGCCAGGAGCCTCTTCCGGGTCTCCCACGCGGGTGCAGGGTCCCAAAGCTTTGGGCCGACCTCGACTGCTTTCCCGGGCCACAGGCAGGGAGCTGGAAGGGAAGCAGGGCCACTGGGATAGAACCGGCACCCATATGGGATCCCGGGCGAGCAAGGCGAAGACCTTAACCACTGTCCACCGCGCCGGGCCCATTCTCTCTAGTTCTTTATGTAGATCTTTTTCCCGTTGCATTGTGGCGCCAACCGTGCCCTTTAACACTGTATTTCACTCCTAGTCTATAGGAGCCATAACCATTATAATAATAATGACACAAAAGTACGTGATCCACTGTTGTTGGGGTGAAATGAAAAGGTATACAATAAAGTCATTAGAAACTCAGAGACATTAAAGCATGATTTGCAAAGCCATCCATCACTAATTATATAAGCTTGGCAAGTGAAATAACCTCTCAGCATGTCCAGCCGTCTTCTGCCAAAGGTGGATGATATCAGTACTTATCTCATAAAGATGTTGAAAGAATTTATTGAGATAATGCAATGAAAAGCACTTAAAGCAGATCTTGCAATATAGCTTCTACTATAAAAATCAGGTATTATTTAATTATTATTGTTTGCAATAAAACACTGAAATCATAGTATTTGCAATGAATCATCTCATCCAGCAAAGTTGTGATTTGTTCACTTATAGAGCTCAGGTTTTGCCTCAGGAGAAAATACACACTAAATATTGGGGATTCTTTGTTTTAAAATGGGAGGTTAAGAAAAAAAAAAATCCCTCCTTTAGTTGTCTAAATATCTGCAACTGAAACATTTGCATTCCACAGTCTAAGATTCAATACATCATCCATCCAAGAAAAGGCATGGGAACTAGTTCTTGGAACTATGCTTAAGGAGGGAAAGAAAGAATATTCCCCAGTTGGAGTGAATACTAAATGGGAGAAGGGGCTAGGTCACAGACTGTAGACCACAACTGAAAAGAAGGGCCATGTGGGGGACAAGGAGAGATTGCACATGGAGAAAATGAGTGAGAGTCACTTCATGAAACACACACTAAGTATCTCCTACTCTGTAGGGTATTGCACCAGAGAGCAATACTGACATGTTTTTAAACATGATTAAGATAGTTCTGTTTCCAGGTGTTAGTAATCAAATAGAGCAAGGAAAGCAAATTAATCAATTAAATGACTCTAATAAAAGGTATGATATAGGATATTGGAAGTGAGAGACAGTGAAAATGAAAGGTTATGGGGTAACTTACAGTTTGCTGAAGGAAATGAAGAAGCAGTGAAACCAAGTGTGATTCCCGAACGATAAACCCTGTTTCTGAAGAATTGTGATGGCATGCGCAAACTGAGAAAATCAGTTTCAAAGGGCAGTATGACTGTTTGAAATAATGTTGACCCACTTGATGAGCCATTTTCCACGGTTTTCCAAGCTTGGAACAACTTTCCAAAAAAAAAGTTTAAGTCTTAATCTATCTTTATTATGTAAGAATGTTTAGAACTGGTACACAATGATATATGTGCATTGAATATCAATTATATACTGTATAGTTCATATTAGATATATGGGTGACATGGATGTTAACACAACACACATGTGAATATGTGGAAACATAAGTGAATTTTCTATGTGGGTTTGATACAGCTAGTCCATGGGCCTTATTTGAAGTCATTATTATTGTCAGCTGAAAATATAGAACTGGTAAAAATGAGAGGTCGGTTTTGGGTAAGCCATAAATCTTTAAACCAATGATGACCCAACTTATGTACTGAGGACTGGCATCTCTGAGAAGGCATGAGAATCCAGGTGATTTACAGGTTCATAAAGTAGAATTAGATTGATATACAGGGGACAAAAGGAAGCCACAATACTTTTTCAAATCTGACTCAAAATGGGTTTTTTGAAAATAAAACCACTAAACTACATTAATTCAATAAGCAAGGAATGATTTCTTATGCATAATAAAACATGGAGTCACTTCTCAGTTATGTCCATGCATATTTTCCAATTGTTTTGCTATTTAAAATCTAGTGATGTAGTGTAGCAATTATTCATTCCCTTCTGCAAATATTTTTTTAAAGGAGAACTGATGTCTTAAAATAATGAATACTGAAATGAATGTTGCAGAACAGACACCGTGTCCAAAAAGAAGGTCTTACTAATTAACTTAGTAAAGCTGAAGAGCTCAAGAAAGCTAGCACATAATTGTGCTCTGGTTTAAAATGCATAATTAATACGGAACAGAATATATTATTAAAAATAAAATAATTTCTTAATGAAATGGAAAGCTTGTGACCTATTTGAGAAAATATCATCTTTAACTTGTACTATTGATAGACCTAATTTTTTTATTCCAGTATTTAATCGACACTAGCATAGCCCTTATCAGGTGGCAGGCACTTCTCTTATCGCATCACAGATTTGAAGCTCTTAGCACATGCTGGAGTAAATTCTGTCTACCTTATTGAAGAAAACAACCACAACCAAAAAGGATCCTAACTCAGGTTTTGCATTTTTTGGAGATCCCATATTAAGGCAAAGTCATGAACATAAGAATATGAGCATCGATTCTGACTAAATTTAATTTTTACCTGAAAACAGCAGCAGTTATTTTTGCTATTGTAGGCAATGACATGTTTAAATAAATACACTTGGAAGATAAATTGGTGCAAGTAAACAGAAATAGTCACACATTTGCTGTCAAAGACTCTTCTCTCCTAGGCTGAATCTCTCTAAGTCAGACCCTGAGATGGGATGTGAGAGCTGGAAGTTTATTTGGAAACTGATCCCAAAGGGCAGTGCAAGGGAAGTAGGGGTACAGCAGACAGAAAAGGGAAAGAAGACAGCAGTCTTCAGCAGGGCAACTGTGCATGAACGACACTGGGGAACTGGGAGAAACCATGTAGAACATGAAGTTCCCAAGTAGCAGGGAGCTGGGGTACGCACCCACCAATCCCTGCCCATCAGTGATCGAGAGCTACTTCAAGGAGCTAGCAATACCTGACATATATAGGTAGTCAGAGAAAGCCCTCGGGCAAAAAGTGGCACGTGTTTACATTTGGAAACCATGAGGCCAGATATGAACCAATTCTGAGTGCTAAGGGCATGTGAGTAGGATACCAAATACTTGATATCTCATACACTTCAAAAAAATAAATAGTATCCCCATAAAAGAGGGCTGTTTGTAACTATGTAACAAGTGTATTCTATAAAGTTAATATTGCCCACCTCTGTTCGAATCTTAAGCTTCAGGTACAAAACATTTGAAGGAATATTTGTATAGTGAAGTACAAATTACTCTTGAGATTGTATAGCACTAGTTGAAAGCTACCACTAACTGGATTTCCACAAAGCTGCTCAATGTATAAACAGTGTTACAAGAAGAAAATATGTGTCATCCTAAACTCAGCCAGTTCTTTTCAGTTATATGATCTAGACAACTGATTAAACCCCTCTCAACCTGTTTCATTATGTGGAAAATAGAAACAATAATATTTGTCTCATAAAGTTGTCAGTAGGTGGATGTTCTTTCTTTGGAAAATTAAATCTTTCTTCCATCTCTCTGGGGGAGTGTTGAATACCATGATGGTTGTTCAAGTCTCCTACGACAGTTTTCTGGGGTTAACAAAATGTGTTTGGGAGAGAAAATTCTCATCAAACATACTGAGTGATACAGTGACTGTAGGAAGGTATGGACAGGTCAGAGTTTTCCTTTTAGATGCAAACCAATCCTGCTTACAAGAAAACCAAGCCAAGGCAAGCAAGACTGGGCAGGAGATAATCAGCCTGACCGCTGTTGCAAAGCCCCAAAATGCACTGTCTCCAAAATTCACAATGGAACTTCCTGCTACTTGGGCTAGTTTCAATTCAATTTTCATCTATTCATACTGAAGGAGTCCCACCCATGGCTTATTATAAGCATATATTAAAACTTATCCCAATGGTTTGCACACAGCAGGTACTTAACAAATATTAGTTCCTCTCTATCCTTAGTAATTCTCATAGTTTCCCAATTCCTGTCTGTCATGTGAAATTTTAATCACCATTTCCCCTCCAACAATTCCTTACACACCTGGAAACCACCTGAATACACAATCATCATTGTGAAAGAAAGGTGTATCTCTTTCAACCAGAGGGATTAAATTCTGTATTTAATAAACAGTACTCTTACAGATTAAGAATTGAATTCTATTAATGAGCCTATGTTTAAGTATTGTGGTGAATAGCCTAATTAAATTTAAATAAGGTACATATGTTGTAGGGTAGGATAAGAAATTATAGCGAATATTCCAATTAGTGTAATAAAATAGAAACCATAAGTTACTTGTTCTCTGCCAGTAAATATATATACATATATTTACACAAATATATATACACATAATTTTATCTATTTGTTAAAGATTAAAAGTGATTATTTCTGGGAAAATCAGTAAATGGACTAATAAAAATATTTTAATCTTGTATAACCACCTGACTCTTTAACTTATATACACATGAATCTCTGAGACTAATTTGCATTCATGATAATATAATAAAATTTTAAAGCTTAGCAACAGATTCAGTTTCAGGCTCACAATCTCACCATGGTACCTTCACTCACACAACCTAGAAAACACACTTCACTTCTCACTCCCTTTTCCTTTTCATTTGTTTTCACCAAAAGATGCTATTCAACACATATATATTCTCTAGAACATAATGTAGATGATCAGAAGTGCCTGCCATTATTTGCTGCCAAAAGTTTCACTGGAATTCCAGTGCTAACCAGCCACAGAACTGAACAGCCACCATGACTCACCTGTGGAAGAAGAAAGGCATCACAAAACGCCATAAACACCCAAACTAATATGCTTAGTCATACCTATTTTCTTCTCTACAGTTTGCCTTTTAACAGGTGCATTAACGTGCACGCTTCTTCATTTTGATATTTGAACACTGACTTGGCTAAATTATGTCATAAGAGGAAAGGTTACATCAAATGTTTGACATACAAATGTCAGGATCAATAATACAACAGAGTCTGAATTGCTGAGTCAATGTACAAGTCCACATTGCTAATCATGCTGGGTTATGCCTAAAACAAACTCTCTTTAACTGGCAGTAGAGATGCTGGATGTGCAAAAATGTAATACAAAGACACTCGTTTCCTTCTCCATACCATAGCACACAATCTTGTTGAAATAATGCATATTAACTACACACTAATCCTTACTCTTCCTGTCATTCTGTTAGTCCATCTTCTTAAAATCTTTTATTTTTGTATTTTTGACCAATGTGTGCACTCTTATGAAGTACAGAGCAATGCTCTGACATTTATACTCATTCATAGCTTACTGCATGCTACGGTTGCCTTCCTGTGCTGGGGAACACTGGGATCTGTTGCTTCTATCTAATTGTATTTCCCTTTAACTCCCCTCTCTGCGTGCTCCTCAGTCTCCAATAATCACTATTCTAAATTTACATGGATTGTTGTTCTCCAGTTTCAGTGGAGAGTTTGCTACATGGGATCATGACCTCTCCTACATTCTCTTCCTATTGTTAAGTCATCCACTTATACAACTGAAGCAAGAAGTGAACCCAGGGTCCCTTAGAACTGCTGATGCCAAGGTCTTGACAGAGTCCCTGGGGTCTAGGGCCTGTCCTGAAATGCAGCATGAGACACTGGGAGTAGATGCACTCTCTCTTCTCTTTGATATCATTCTCCCTGTTATGGGACATTCTGACTTTCTGCAATAGATTCTGACATTTGCAGTTAAGTTGAAGAGACACTACAGCCAATTCAGGTTCCCAAGCTGCTAATGCAGATTCTAGACTTAAACTCCAAACTTTTTGACTCAAAAGTTTAATATCCCCATCATACTGCAAGAATGCTAAAGTAATCTGGAGAAAAAAAAAATAACATGTACCTTGATGGTCTCCTTACAATTAGATGAAGATAGAACAATTGCTTGGTTAAACCTACCAAGTGTATCTAAATATTCACATGGAATTGAATAATAAATGCAATGCCTCAGTTGGAATCAGCAACAATAATCTTTCAATAATTAATTGAATGAGAAGTAAGAGATAGGAAAACAAATTTTATTTTAATATTTATAATAATGACTCAAAAGGGTAAAATTATGGGGAAAGCATAAATATAGAAGTGTTGCTATTCAAATGATTAACATTCTGAGTGGAAAAATCTTTATGTGAGTATAAAGAGGGCTTTTTGTTGTCTGCTTTAATATTTTTTTACCAAATACTACATACAAACAAAATATGATAAATGTATTTATACACATACCATGTAATACTTTATATAACACCAACGTTACAAAAATAGGTATTTATATGAATAATTCATAAGAAGTAAATTACGTATTACTTTAGTAACACTTACCTACAATTACTTTCAAACTCATGCAGGTGTATAACTTTTCTAAATGAACACCAGTTGGCACTATTGCAGCAGTGTTATGATCAACAATATTTAGATCAAAAAGAAAACAAAGAATCTGTGTTTTGTTATAAATGGCTCTAAACTATTTTAGGAAGACACATGGCTTTGCTGAAATAATTCAAAACTCCCTCAGCTACTCTCAAGAAATCATCATTCCAATGGATGTGATTGGTATGATGTACATTTAATCCACCTACCAAATGATAGACAGTGAGGATTCAGTCCCAGAAAAATTCTACCTGTCAGCTCAAAGACAAAGAGAACATCACAGAATTGAGCTTCCATCACCATTACTCATGCTGAGTGAAGAGGATTGGGCAATCACTAATTGAGGTGTCTCACTGCTCACATTTTATCCCATCAAATTCAAGATGTGTAAGCAGCCAAGGTTAATATTGAGGTTTCCATTTTAAAATAAAAATAAAAACTTATTGCCATAATAGATTTAATATACTGTCAGTCTCTTGATAAGCAGCTATCAACCATTCCATCAATAATAAAATAAGAAGGACTGAGCATGACTAATACTGATTCATTCAAGTATCTGCCAAGCAATATCACAGGTGAATTATTGGCCTTAAACTGAACTGTGATCTAGACTTGATATCTGCAGGTGCATTAAATGTGAAGTTGGATCAAAGAATAGTCAAAACTGAAAGCAAAGGAATTGGTTCCAGTTTCCTTCATTACTGGTCTGAAATGGAGTCTTCAGTATCACAAGTTGGCAACAGAATACATGACTTGGTATAGCATTAGTACCATGGTTAATTTCATTCTGAAAGTGTATTTATAAACTTGCCATTTCTGCCCATTTTTCAATTTATAAATTAGAATATATGGGAGAATGTTTGTCATATCTTGAAATTACTTTATTCTGAGATTGCCAGTCTCAATGCACTGTTGGTATAAATTTGGTCAAGTGATAATAATAAAATCAATTGCATTGACTTTTCCCCGCATGGATACAAAATGGTGTCACTTGTCTGCATAATTTCCTCCAGTGATGTCTTGTGAATTGTTGAAAGCGTCTCATGCAATTTTACTACCTCATGTTCTTTTTCTCTGGACTCCTTTATTAACAGAACTGTCTAAAACAAAACTATTCAACATTGTAATTCTATGGTTTCTATTTATGTTCTTAGGTCATTCTATTAGGATCTCAGGACTAAAAATCTGTATGGCCATGAACCATGCAGGAAAGAGAGTCAATCAATAGTCTAGATAATCGATAATTATAAAGAGGAAATTGGAATCCACTACCCAATGGGTCAGATATAACTATATTTGGAATCCTAAGGAAGCTGTTGGTATTCCCTCAGCTAATGTTATTTCCTAACAGAAACTTTAGCAAATTCTGTGATTTGGATATGGTTCACTTGAGTCTCCCAGGGATTTCTGTGTCGAAACACAAACTCATTGTGGCCTATCAGAAAACCAGAGTGCTTACAGCCTCCATGATTGAATACTGGTAGTTGTATAAGAGGAAGGCAGAGGATAAAGATACACAAGAACGCTCACTGTCTCTTGTCATATGATACAGGAATATAACTTTGATTCACAGTCTAGGAAAGAACACAGGCTCATCATACAAAGCGGCATTCACTGGTAATATTTTAGATTTTAGGGTCTAAATTAACATTACCTGTGATAATACACACCTGGCAGAACTTTGTCCCAGTATAAGATAAAATTTATTTTTATACAAGCAGAAATTAAAGAAGCTCAGGGGGAAAAGTTTAGATATTTTCTATATGTCCTCTCAAATCTAGTCTTCGTTCTTCCCATCCTATTCTGCTTCTGAGGAGAGACCTTTGTCGTTAGGGCATTAACAGGTACTGTTACCTTCTGATGTATCATTAAGTTTGACCAGTACAAGACACTGGAAACAGACCAAACCAGAGGGAGAAGGATGGATGTTTATTCCTCTACCACTTAGACTGAAAGATAGTTACAAGTTGACTGTGTTTATCAAAAGTTGAAGCTCCTATACACAGCCCTCTCTACATCAGAGCACTGTTCCCAGTAATGTTTCTCACTCCTTACTGTTTTAAGTACAAGATCCCTTAACATTTTTTCAATAGGAAAAGTAGATCAGATTTACAGAGAGGAAAGACAGAAAGATCTGTTGTCTAATGGTTTGCTCCCCACAGAATCATGACAGCAGGAGCCAAGCCAAACTGAAGCCAGGAGCCGGGAGCTTCCTCTGTGTCTTCCGTGCAGATGCAGGGGGTCCCAGGCTTTGAGCCACCCTCTACTGCCTTCATGGCCACAGTCAGGGAACTGGATGGGAAGTGGAGCAACCACGACATAAACCAATGCCATATGGGATCCTGGTGCTTGCAAGGTGAGAATTCAGCCTGGCCCATTAGTCCCCTTAACATTTTAATGATTGTTTGTCCTAGAGTGCTGTGGTATTTTTAATTGGCTTGTCTTTACTTCATCCAAATCTTTGTAAATGATACCTTTACCTACTAAATTAGATGCTTTTTCTTATTTCTTTCTTGGGACACTTGCATCCTATACAGGAGAGCCAGTTAGAAACCTATCCAATCCAGCTCCGTGTTAACTGTGAAATAGCAGGTGATGGCTCAAGTGCTAGAAGTCCTTAAACTACAAAGATCAATTATCTGTCCTCCCATAATACAAGGCAGCTGAACAAGAGCAAGATAACTGTACCAAGCACATCACTCAAAAATTAACTCTTCAAAAGAAGAGTAAGGATGAAAAGCACAGAATAGTCCCTGATCCAAAGCAATACCTCAAAAGAACCCGTCATTGGAAGTAGGCTGGCCTCAGGAAGAAGGTTAGGTCCTGAGGGCAGTTCCCACAGAAGAAATATCACCGAGATCCACAGGCAACATTCCCCATGCTGGCAAGGAAGCCTAAGAAGGGCTTTGAGTAGTGCACAATAACACTTCTCCATAGAACAGACACAACTGCAGGTTTGAGGGCATCGATATGAATAATGAAAAGCTAATGCAAAGCAATGGTAGCAACAAAAATGTAGGGAATATAGCAATATATCTCCCTCTCTCCACAGAATGACATCATGTTGGGCCTGGCTAAATCCTCACCTTGTACACTCCGGCAACGCACATGGGTGCCAGTTCACATCCTGGCTGCTCCACTTCCCTCCCAGTTCTGTTAATGGCCTGAAAAAGTCAGTGAAGGATACCCCAAAGCCTTGGAACCTACACCCACATGAGAGACCCTGGTTTCAGATCAGCTGAGCTCTGGACCAGCGGATAGAAGATCTTCTCTCCGTCTCTCCTTCTCTGTGTAAATCTGACTTTCTAATAAAAATAAATCTTTTTTTAAAAATGACTTCATGTTAGTCTTGTAATGATTTGGTTCAGCATCAACCTGCCTCTGCAGGCTTCTGCGACTTTTTCATTCACCCTATTGATTCTTTGTTGCACATTCAACATAGTAATGTTCTACACTCAGTTTTGAGAAACTCTACAGCAATATTCACATAAAACCATACACTTTCCCACCGAAGAGATGTCTGTCAGTGTCCTAAGGCAATTATAAGTCTCACAAAGTTGGAGAAGGAGTGCCTAAGCATTACTCATCAGCAGGGCTTAGGGAAGACCCCCACACACACCCAGTAAAGAATTACCTAACCCATAATGCCACTGTTGTTTAATTCTCTACTCATCGGGCCTGCAAAACCAAGAAATGCCCCCAAAAGAAATACGAAGATTTAGGGTTGAGGGGATAACACAGCTGTTGACACTAGTGGCCTGGAGGAGTGTGCTTTTGGCAAAGAGCCCCAAGAAAATGAAAGGCCAGAGCTACACCTCCACACCTTCAGCCCCCACAATCCACCCACGCTCTTTCCCATATGTCCCAATCAGACCCTGTAGGGAGCTGCACATAGAAGCCAGATGGCTTTGCCTCTCACCTTCCGCTTAGCCACTCCTCCCTGAACTCACTGACTCAACACAAAGAATACTCATTGACTCAACACAATTAGCATACTTGTTTGCATTTTGATGACAGATATTGCTTGATGGAGAGAGCAACCCTTTGGGGTGAAGACAGAGAGAAAAGAAAGAAAAAAAGAAAAAAAATAAGGAAAGAAATGAGAGCTCCCCAGACTTGAAGTTCTTGGCACTGAAATACGTTCATGTGGCGGAGGTGGGGCTTGGCCTGAAGGAAAAATGAAATCGAGCGTGCCATCAAAATAACTAGGTCAATTTCCAGCTTCTTCTTGGAAGGCTTTCGCTTCTTGCCTCCCCTCCCTGCTGGGCCCTCATTCTGGCTGTGCTAACCAAGTTTGTTGTAAATAACTGGCTTTCCCCACCGCCATCTCAAAGTCTAAACGGCCCCGGGAATTAAACAAATTGCTTACCCACCTTGAATCAAAGTGTACCATCCTGCTCCTTCAATTTGGACATCTGGACTTGCAGGTACCTATGGCGTTCCAACCCTGGCAAACAGTGGAATCCTGTACAGTGCCTTCTGGAATGCTGGGCTTCACCCACTGGCTTCATCAGAGCAGGTCTTTGTCCTCAGCACTGTGTTAAATCACCCAAAGTACCTAGGGACATAGTTTTATTTCAATGGTTATAAACGTGATTTATCAGGCTTCCACAGAATCAAGCAGAAAAAAACAAAAATAAGCCCAAAGTATCAAGTCAGAATTCCAAAAGCCCTGTTATACCAAACATTCCCAGCACGTATGGTCCACATTTGGCCAGGGAGCAGGAAGGTGGGAATGTGGCATGAATAAATACATCTACCACAGTTCTCGTTTATTTGTTAATACATCTCTTTCTATACCATCAACATATGCAAGGGACAAGGCTTATTTTGTTCATCTTGCTATCCATTGCAATACAATATCTCACATAGTGTTAGACTTTTAATACACTGATCCCTCAACCTTTCCATACACTCACCTTTTCAAGAAATCCACAGAACACTCTCTCAAAGCTTTTTGTCTCCCTTTGATCAATATTCTCTGACCCCATGTTCTTAGCTGCCCACAGTACAAGTTCTTAGTTGCCCAGAGCACATGTATACACACAGAACATGTTTAAAACAGTAGATTGAGGAAAGTCGTTCATAGCCTGGGCTGGATCTGCCATCAAATTATTAAGTTGGGAGTGGTAGGTCTCTAGCCTAGCAGTTAAGGCACACCCATCACACATTAGAGTCCCTGAATTCTATTCCTGTCTTAGTTCACTACTACTGTTCCCTGCCAAAGCAGGCTCTGAGAGATAGCTGACATTCTCAAACAAGTGAGTTCCTGTACCACACATGAAGATCTGGATTTATTTCCTGGCTCCAGGATTCTGTCCTTGTCTAGTCATAATCATTGTGGGAATTTTTGGAAGGCATTAACAGGTGGAAACTCACTCTATTATTCTATGGTATATATCTTCCATCTACTTATCTCCATGTCTCTCTTTGTGTTCTCTACCTCACAAATTAAAAATAATAATAATAATAACTTCTGAAAAAGTAAAAGGAAATATGGAAGCTGCCAGGATCTGTAATGTTAACTTCCAGCCTTAGACATGGATCAACATGTTGAGAAGTCAGCATTGTACAGAGTATCATATATTAACACCAGTTCATGTATCAGCTGCTCCATTTCTGATTCAGCTCCCTGATAATGCAGCTCAGAAAGCAGCTGGCAATGGCCCAAGTACTTGGATCCCTACTTGAATCCTTGTCTCTGCAATGGGAGGCCCAGATAGAGTTCCTGGTTTTAGCCGGCACCAGTGTAGGCCCCGGTCTCCCAAGGATTAACTCCACAGCACAGCTTGTTTCTCAAGGGTGTAACAGGAAAGGCAATCATGGCCTGATACATTTAGCCTGTGGCTTGACTGCAATCTCCTTCCTTCCTGCTTCCCCTTGTTGCATGTCCTTGGGGGAGCTTAGGTGTGGCTTAACCATTGGGAGGATCCTGGGAGGGTCCAAGCAGACTATAAAAGATGCAGCTTAACTTCAAATAAACGGCATTCGGCATTCTCCTCACACGAATGACCCACTGTGTCTGTGTGTTGTCTGTCTTGTCTGTCTCATAACCCTAGTCCCTCCGCTCGACTTGGAGCTCGGAGTACGTGGCGACGCGGGTGTTGCCAACATCTGGAGGTTCCACCGAGATCGAGAAAGAGAGGATACACGACGAAGGGTCGTCCCAGGAGGCTGGCCAGCAGGTAAGTGGGACGTATTGTAAGTCTTTCCTAAACTGGTAGGAAAGGGAGTTTTATTTTGAAATGTAGGTAGGGTTCAGATTTATTTTGAAATATAGTTAATGTTTTAGATTTATTTTGAGGCATAGTTAGGTTTTAGATTTATTTTGAAGTATAGTTAGGTCTTGGTGTTTAATTTATCCTGCGAAAAGGACAATAAAATGGGTTCAGCCTTCTCCCAGGATAAATTGGTCACTGAGCTTGAAGAACTTCTGCATAAAATGGCGAACGCTGTTGGTCAGAACAGGCTGACCGGAGAGTTAAGCAATTCAAGCAAGGTAGATATAAAATAAATAAAAGAAAAAAAGAAAAAAAAAGAGTAAGAAAGAAAAAACAAAAAAGAAAGAAAGAAAGAAAGACACGTGTTCTGTAACTTAATTTAACAAAAATAATCTGATGTAGAGTGGTCCACTGTTAAATTAACTTAAAGCATGAGATGAACCTAAGTACTTGTTTTATAAAATAGCTCCAGGTTAAAGTATGTTAAAGAAGAGTTTGGAAATTGCAAAGTGTTTAAGAGTTATATGTCTCTGTTCTGATGTGTTTGGTGTTTGTGCATATGTTTAGTCATTATTGTTGGTGTTCTATTATTTTTGTCCGCACAAAAACCAGATTTTGTTTTAACATTCTTTCTCCAGTTCTGTCCTTGTCTTGAATTTTTAAGTTGTTCTTGTTCAGAACTGGGTGCGTGTGTGACTGACTGACAGACAAGATGTGACGGACGATGACCTACTTTTTTTCTCCTGGTAAATAATTTTAGAGAGGTCTAACAATTTAACAGGCCCTGGCCAGACCAGACTCCCCACCTCCACTGGGGAAAAGTTCCTATAATGTTTTCTTCTATGATGTTTGATTTTCAGCTTACAGTGTTATCTTGGCATTGATTAGGTCTAGCATACAGTTAAATGCTAAAGGTATTTTATTGTTTAACTTATTTAGACTCTAAATTCTTCAGAGTTCTAAACCAAGTCTCATGACTTTGAGCGTTCTAGTAGGATCCCTGGAACTCTGAAAGACTAGGACAAAAATTTGAGTAGTGTAATTGTCATTCAAAATAATTTGGATTATCAGATGTTTCCTGATTATGAAATTGGCCCTGATTGTGAATTATTTGTGTTCTTACTTACAAGGAAGTATGTGGGATTTTGCCTTACAGGAAAACAACAAATTCTTTTAAATTGTACAGTGAAATTGGTTATGATGTGTATGATTTCTGAATTTTGGCTTTAAGACCATGAAGTTGGAGTCTGATTCCTTGTGAGAAACAACAGTGTTTTAACATCTCTTTTAAAGTTATTTTCACCTTATTGTTAACTTCAGTAAATCCCTAGGTAATCTCCCAAGACAATAGCCAAATTGAAGTTTTTTTCAGCTCTCTTGACTTCAAGAAAACAAAAAACTAAGGAAGAGCTTCTGGCCCTCCAGCCACAAAACAAGGGAGGGGCATGCATGGAGTCTGCCCTTCCAAGAATTTGAGACCTTGTTCTTGTCCCTGTTGTAATGATTCTTATCTGCCTTCATTTGCATGGAGGTAAATTGCCAATTCAGAAGAAGGTTGTTTGAAAAAACTCTTTCCCAGCTTTGAGGCCGGTTTGTGTTAAAATGTGTTTCCATGAATTGGGAGAAATGGTTGAAAATTGCTTAAGGTCATTGTATTTAAAATTTTGAAAGGTGTTAAAAAAATTGAAGCATTGAACTTTAGATAGTCTCTGTTTAATTGGAAACTTTATCAAATGTCTATCCAGGTTCAGTAAGCTCTATTCTTGTTCCAACCTTTGAATTGGGTAAAATTCTTAAAAAGTTATAAGAGCTGTGTTTTCAAGGGTATTTTATGTTACTTTGAAATATTTGGGTGATCATTTACATGTGATAAAAATTTTTGATATGTCGCTGTTCAAATCAGTTTGGGTATTTTAACGCTTCTTGGCATATTTAATAGACTTAACTCTTCTGGTTTTGGGATTTCTAGATGGGCCCCTAGCAGCCTCAAAGTCAGAAGAATGTTTCAAAAGTTGTATCTTTCAGTTGGTAAAGTTAATTGTAGGAAAGACAACTGATTCGATCTGTTTAAAAAAATTGGGGGGCATTGCTAAAATGTAATAGTAAACTTAGGTATGGTTTATGCAGATTATTAAAAGCAGAATGTAATTCTAAACAATTGGTAATTTTAACACACTTAAGAGAATTCTCAAGTAGCTGTTACAAAAGCAGTTTGTTTTATAATGTGTTATCTGATATACATGTACATGTTTATGTGGCAAGCTATGTAGTCTATCTTAATTGGCTTACAGATGAGAATATTTATAAATGTCAATTGCTAACCTAAATCCTTTTGAAAATAATGTATGGATACACAGTTAAGCTCTTGGAGAGGCATGTCTGTTTCTGTTTTCTCAGCACCTACAAAGTCT
Source organism: Ochotona curzoniae (assembly GCF_017591425.1). NCBI lineage: Eukaryota > Metazoa > Chordata > Mammalia > Lagomorpha > Ochotonidae > Ochotona > Ochotona curzoniae. Next base: position 11,498,914 of record NW_024465035.1, on the reverse strand, counting down.
GTTCAGCTGAATGGTTCTGAATGAATTCAGATGGACTTACTACTCAGGATTTCAACAAAGAGAAGTCTCAAGTACCAGGAAGTACATCAAACACCTGATGACTTCTGCCTTCCATCAGGAACCACTAGATGGACTGACCCCCAACTGCTGCTGCTACCCAACTGCACCCCCCACTCAGCAGGAAGAAGCTAAGAGCAGATGACGACGCCCCTTTCCCTAAGAACTTTTGGGGTCCATTTCTGTTTGGAAATGTAAGAGCCAGATGGGATGATAGGTAGTTGGGGTCTCCGGTTACTGCTAAAACTGTTTGTGGTATACATGTAACATTTTAGCTCTGTGAGATTCTTGATTGTTAGTATTTTCAACAATACTTGTACATTGTTAAGACCCGAGTTCCCCTCATGTCAAGGGAAGTTATTGTGAATGGCATTAGACTGGCAGCATGAATGTTTTAGGAATGGAGCGGAGTCTTAGCCATGGGGCTGATGGCTATAGCCATGATTGCAGTACTGTTTACTCCTCTTTGCCACCTATGCAGGCAACAAGCCCCGGAGCAGGTCATCATTTGACAAACTATGATGACTTTAGCTGTGGAAAATCCTAGAGCTCAATTCTAGTTGAGCATGATGAATAATGGGCAGCCAGAGACGGGTAAGATCTGGCAGAGCTGATGACCAACCTAAGACAGGGATCCCACATGCCCCGGGTGGGGCTCCCCATGACGGGTAAGGCATCAACTGACTGCTGGACAACCTAAGACAGGTGTCCATTAAAAAACAAAAAAAGGGGGAGATGTAGGCCCCGGTCTCCCAAGGATTAACTCCACAGCACAGCTTGTTTCTCAAGGGTGTAACAGGAAAGGCAATCATGGCCTGATACATTTAGCCTGTGGCTTGACTGCAATCTCCTTCCTTCCTGCTTCCCCTTGTTGCATGTCCTTGGGGGAGCTTAGGTGTGGCTTAACCATTGGGAGGATCCTGGGAGGGTCCAAGCAGACTATAAAAGATGCAGCTTAACTTCAAATAAACGGCATTCGGCATTCTCCTCACACGAATGACCCACTGTGTCTGTGTGTTGTCTGTCTTGTCTGTCTCATAACCCTAGTCCCTCCGCTCGACTTGGAGCTCGGAGTACGTGGCGACGCGGGTGTTGCCAACACACCAGCCCTGATCATTGTAACCATTTGGTGAGTGAATCAGCCAATGAATGATATCTCACTCACTCGCTCATTCATATTCTCTCTCTCTCTTCCTCCACCTCAACTCACCCCAACCCCTGTAACTCTGATTTTGAAATAAATGATAAATATTTTTCTTAAATAAAAAGATGGCTAGAACATGGGTAGAATGTGAATTTGTGTGATTGGTGAGGGAGGGAGGCATATAGATAACTTTAGCATGATACTAGAATTTTTACTTTGGCCTACACCTCCCATGTCATACCTACCATATTATAACACATTTAAATAGTAGCAAGTAAATCTTATAATTGTTACTAGGGGACTACACTACTGTGATAATTAGGGAAATAGTAGCAAGGTGAGGGAATGCAGAGGGAGGAGAGGGGAAAGGAAAAACCCCTATGCCTACAAAACTGCATTGTGGTAACAAATCTATTTTTAAATGCATAAAGTAGTTTTGTTCATTTTTCAAAAATAGATATTGAACTTGTGGTCATTCTCTACAAACTGCTACTCAATGAAAGACATTCTTTATTACAAGTAAACATTCCCTATTGCTGGGTGTGAATTAGCACACTAAGCCTTGTGTGGAATCAGATATTTAGATGAAACAATATTGCACAAACAAATATTGCACAAAATTTGCACTAATTGAGGAGGCACATAATTGGAGGGGAAAAAATCATATAGATTAGAAATCTGGACTCTACACCTAATGCTTTTAGCACTTTGTGACTGCCTGGAAATCACTGAGTATCTCTTTGCCTCAATGCTTCCCTAGTAAATTGTTAAGCTCTGAGAACATAGCTCTCTTCACCTTCTTTCAGCTCCATTAAACTGCTTGCCAATATTTGACTTACTGGCTTATTCATGGAGAACTTTTTTTTTTATTCTTGCCATCCAGAAATAGAAATATTAACAATGTTAATACTTCTCCAAGTGGACGTTCAACCAATTTGTAAAATTTTGTTTGTTTCTTCTTACATGATAGTAAGATCTTTCCCTATGCAATCAAACATTTTCCAGCAACATACCTTTTAAAATACAATACATTCTTACAATAGAATTTGGAAAACTTACAAAGGCAGAACAAAAATATTTGTATTCTTCAAAATTTGGTTTCTATTAATACTTGGGATATAAATATTCCAAAACTGATTTTACATTATAGCATGGCTATGACATTATTACACCCTAGGAATCTACCACATGAGTGTATGTAATGTACTGCCAGTTACAGTAAGGAATTTAATCCAATCTGACATTTGAAAATATTATAACTGCTATTATGTTGGCAATTTTAGTTCTCAACACTGCAAATTTTAAGCTGGTAGCTCATTGTCATAGTTCATGTTCCACAGTAGACACTGTCCCTATATTTTCCATGTAGGATTTCATCCAGTTCTCAGGGAACTCCCACGAGGCAGTGTTTCGTGCCCATTTCACAGATGAGGAATCCACAGCACGGAGAGCTCACTGACTTGCTCAAATTACAGCACTGATAAATGACAGAATCGGAATTGAGCCCTGTCAGACACTAAAATTCAGGCTCTCAAACAGGAGACACTCTTGCTTCCTCCTGTGTCTGACAGTGGGTAATATTTACTGGTCTGTTTCTATGCAATCTCACTGACTCCTCTCAGTATGCTTCATAATGATACCCTACAATCACCCACTAAGCAGAAAGGAAAATCAAAACCTGCAGAAGTTCAACACCAATGCTAAAAGAACCCAGGTCAGTCAGTGAAAGAAACAGAACAGAACTCCATTTCTTATAACCATTTCATGTAGTTTAATATGCTTATTTTTAAAAATTTATTTTATGATACAGTTCCATAGACCCTGGAATTTCCCGTCTCCCTTTCCAAAATTCCCTCCCCAACTAATTTCCCTTATATTATTACAATAGTATTCTCCTTTAAAAACAGTCATAAGTTCATCATTCTGCTATTTAAGTGTATCCTGACATTGTAGGTTTGGCATTGTAGGGCAATGGCAGAGAGTCCAGCATCCTATTGTCAAAATATATTTAACAGTTTCATTGGGAGTCCATTTTTTATTTGGAAGTAGAGATGCATACTGCATTCTCTCTTCACATCTCGATATGATAGTTTCTGTTATATTTAATTCAAACAAAAATTCAGTTGTTTTGTCCATGGGGGTGCTGCTTAGTTTTTTAAGCTTTCCTGCTTCTTTTTCCTTTTCTGCATAGAAAAGGCCTATGTCCTCTCTCTAACTTTGCTCATGGTTACCTCGGTGGTCTTACATTCTTCAGTTTCTCAGAATTAATAGTAATAGAGCATCATTTTAATTTCCTCATTTATAAGGCATAAGAACTTCTCTTTAAGCCTAAAATACTTTCCAGCATTTATTGCTATAATTCAGTAGTAAATTCTAACCTAGGTCATTGTTACTATAGACTATGCTAATTTATGATTGAATGTGCTACTTATTAATAAATATTACTGCATTTATTAAACCTCATTTTCACATTGCATATGTTTTGGCATCACATGTTTTATATTATATTTCTTTTCTCAAAACACCAGCAGTAGTATTCATTAATGCAATTATTACAGTTATTATTTAGATGTGTCTTATTAAGCTAATTCCAGGCCCACAACAGTCTTGTTTTACATGATATCTCCTTTCCTGAGGTAAACTTGATCTTGTTAGCAGTCACATAGCAGCTCCAGCTCTGAGGCCGTCTTATCTTTGTACTCACTCATTTCCTTCTTCCTTACCTTGATGTTTATAGAATACGGTTTTCCTTGTCACTTAATTCCGTATTTTCTTTGCCTGGATAAGTTTAAATGTAGGTGTCATTTCAATTATTCTTCCAAGATCATAATGGAATTTTTCAATATGCCCAATCCTTTTTAGCTCATCCATTACATTTATGTTATTTCCTTTGTTTCAATAATCATCTCATGAACTCACTTTTCCATTTTTAAATATTTACTTTCTGCCTTCTATTTACATTATCTTTGTTCTTATCATTTTGATCAATTTATCTTTTATTTCTGCAGCCTGGGAGAGCCTGTCTTCATTGGAATTTGATTTTTTTTTTATAGTGCTAAATCATTATTTTTGTCTCCAATGTAGGCTTTACTTCCACTGTTTAATTTTAATGTGCTTGAAATCCTTTTAAATATAATCATCTCCCATTTTATTTCACCCTCTTATCTTTTGCTTGGAGTCTTTTTCCCCTTCTCATTTTGGCTGCTGCCTTTTTATAGAATAGAGTCCATTTCTCATTGCAAACTTATTCTATAACACATTCCCATGAGCTCCATTGCTTATGAATGTGATTCCCTCCAGCTTCATGGCTACAAGAAAGCATTGCTCACCATGGGCTCAACTCTCTGTCCACTGAAGTAGTAGCCCCAAATCCAGCCCAGTTACAAGTGATCAATTTCCTGTCCACAATTTTCTTGAACACAACCCAGCTTTGGCAGTGTGCTCTCTGCTTACTGATGTAATATTTCCTTTTACACCATCTTCCTAATTCTGCTGAGTCAATGAAGATAAATAGTATTTACAGAATGCAAGACTAAGCTTTTTTGCCTTTCTGGTATCCTTATGTCTTTCATGCTAGAGGGATCGTAGTTCCAATTTTTTTTTTCTCACCATAATATCCATAGTGACCACTCCTTAATGGACTTTATCAAGTACCCTGAATTTCCATAAAATAACATCAGTTCCTGAGAATGACTGTTCTCAACTGTTCAAATATGTTTGGCAAACCAAAGGATCGATGCAAAGTGTATTTAATTATCCAAAAAATCAGCACCAGAGGCCCAGCAAATGGCTCCATTTGCTAATCTTCCACCTGCAAGATACAGCATCCCATATGTGTGCCAGTTCATGTCTCAGTTGCTCCACTTCCCATCCAGATCTTTGGTTGTGGCCTGGAAAGCAGAGGAGGATGGTCCAAAGCCTTGGGACCCTGCATCCACATGGGAGACCCAGAGGAAGCTCCTACCTCATGCTTCCGATCAGCTCAGCTCCAGCTGTTGCAGCCACTCGGGGAGTAAACCAGCAGACAAAAAGTCAAACAGATGGAAGAACTTTCTCTCTAAAGTCAGGAGTCTGACACTCTATCCAGGTCTCCCACATGTGTCAGGGGTCCAAGGACTTGGGGTGTCTGCTGCTGCTTTCCAGAGTGCATTGGCAGGAAGCTAGATCGGAGCTGGAACTGCCAAGGCTCAAATGGGTGTCATATGAAACGCTGACACAGCAGGCTGCCATTGAACCCATGATCACAAAATGCTGGCACCCTAGATACTATTTTAAATGACAGTTTGTAAACATCATTTTAAAATAACACACAGTTCCTTAAGCTGGATGTCCCATAATTGCTTCTTTGTTTTCCTAAGATCAAACACTTGTACCATCATCAGTTTTTCAGTACTTGGTCTTTCAATATGTGGAGTCTTATTGACCACTTTTATAAATTTCTGCATATTTTATATTATTTCCTTAGGTATATTATGAAAAAAATAATTATATGGATTCTTCTTTGACTAAATGGACAAACTGCCAAAAATATTTTTCTTGAAAATCTATGATAGAAATCAATAGAAGATAGTCTTACAGGAGGAAAAGCTATTTTGCTAATTTGATGCAAGGAAAGGAGTAGCTGCTCATTGTTGTTTTGGTTTTATTATGTCAAAGATTAGGTCTCCTGCCACCCTAAATAATTAATCCTTTCTTAGGCACACAAAAACTGGAGCAGAAGGATCCTTAGTAATGAGATTCTAGCAGAAGAAGAAGCCAAAACTTCTTCCTCATAATATACAAAAGAGAGAATTACGGTAAGCTAAATGTGGGAAGTGTGAAAGACCTTTGCGAAGTTCCATCCTAAAAAATGCGTCTTGTCAAAGGTCTGATCCTTGCACCTACCTTCAATCCACTCCCACTAGCCAAAACTCTGTGACCCTTCCAATAGCAAAACTACAGCTGGAATAGTGACCAAAAGCTTTCAGGAGAGACTTGATACAAGAAAAATTTGATCCTGGAACAGGAAGTATGGAAGAGTAGATGAGGAGAAAGAAAACAGAGATTTTTTTAAATGTCAGGGGTTATTGGAGGACCTGGGTTCAGTTTCTGATCCCACTTCTATTCCAGCTGCTTCCCAGTGTGCACCCTGGAAAGTAGCAGGAGATATCTTGAGAATTGGGTGCCTGGGATGGAATTGGTAATTCCTGGGTTCCCTAGCTTTCCTGGCTTAGCTCAAGATATTATGGGCATAGAGAGAGCAAACAAATCAATGAAAGATCTGTGTCTTTCTGCCTCTCTTGCCCTCTGCTTTCAAATAAATCTTTTAATTTTTTTTATTTTAAAACCATAGAATGAAAGCCCCAGGGGATGAGAGGAAAAGTGAAAAATCCAGAGAGAACCAGAAGCAACAAGATCCTTAGTTGACTTTGGAAAGACACACTTACACACTGCCCAAAGAGCAGGAGACTCCAGTTTCACATCTAGTCTGTGCAAGAGCCAGGGAACAGGCTTAGTAGATGATAGATTGTTTCCCCACATTCTTTGTTCCTCCAACGTCAATTATCCCCAGTGCTGCTGTGTATTCTCAACAATAGCTATAATTAGAATCACCTAGGAAACTTTTAAAAAATAAAAGAAGTAAGGAAACCAATACCCAGGATCAGAACTGGACCCTGGCATTGTTTAGAAATTCATAGGTCATTTTAATGTGAAATCGTGAGATAGAATCAATGAGAATTTTCCAGAAAGGCAATTCAGTTCTGAAGTGAAGGCTGTTTGTTTGTTCTGTGTAAGTACCTGCCCAGTAAATGGGAAGAACATGTGGAATTGAACAGTAGCAATGCCTTCCACAGGAAGAATGCTGGGTTGGGTTAGGAAGTGAGCTTGAACATGACTCCACAGACCATCCTTAACTGCATGGAATTTAGAGATGAATTAAATAAATCAGGATAACTCCTAGTTAGTAAGTCTACCAGCTCAGAGTTGCCTGTTACATCATTGCTAAGGTGCTATGGAGCACGGTTTATGAAAGTTAGGAGTACAACATTGTGTCTCTGGTTCTACAACATTCTGGAGTGTGTATTTAATTGTGTATAGAGTAGTGGAAATATAAACATCAACTTAGACAGCAAAATCCCTTTTGTTTTCATTCGTTCAGCACTTGCATTTGCATGTGCACAGCAAAGTTTGTGACTGTAGCTTTGAAATTACATGCTGAATAAAGTTCTTTTGCCATTGAAAATTTTAGTCATTGAGATTGCAAAATCCATGAGGGACGCAATAAGATACATAAAATGTAATTTTTTAAAAAGGACACTATGCAAAAATTATTAAAGCACATGCATGTAAAATATATAAATAACTTTTAAGCAATAAGAAACAAGCGATGACTCAAGAAAAAAGTTCATGTGTTTTGAATGTGTGTTTCATAGAAGAGGTTAACTCAATAATATGTAAACAGATGGTCAAGTCCACTGGTCAGCAGGAAAATTAAGAATCAAAACCCAGTTTGTTATGTATGCATCAGCAATAACATGTAAATTAAATGCATAAAAATACCAAGTGTTTGCAATTGGACTGCCATACCTTGCCAATGGGGGTACAATAACCATGGAAATCTATTAGAATTTGAAACATACACAACATTTAAATCCCAGCAATATTCATTCCTATGAGACAGCAATTTTATAATGTGCAGTTTTATAATTTTACAGTTTCATTCTCATGCTTGCTCCCTACAGAATTTTTCCCTTACAGTGAACAAAAATGTTCACAGCAGCACTATTAAAAACAACCAAATCTGAAAAATGACCCAAATATCCACTTAATTTTTTTGCATTTCCATCCAGTGAGATACCATCAGCAATCCTAACTTTGCACAAACTACACACAATAAATAGACAAATCTTATAAATACACCGAATGCAAGAAAATACACACAAAAGCCCTTCATTCTATGTTATTTCAGTTATATGAAGTTTAAAAACAAACAAAATTAGTCCATAATATTAAAAAACTAGGATACTGCATATACTTGGCAAATAATTTGGCATTGGTGACTGGGAAGGAGCAAACAGGAATTCTGAGACTTGGCAACTTTCTGTTTTTTGACATGGGAGCAATTACATAAATGGGCTCATTTTGTGGTAAATGCATACTCATTATCAGTACATTATATTTTATTTTAAATTTTAAAAGTTCCCTTATAAATTTTAGTATAATTTTATTCTATAATCAAGAGTGCTTATTTTTAAAACCTTTTTTGTCTCAGTGCTCCTGAAACTGAAATTCTTATCTTATTTAACAAAGGCTTATTATATTAAATATCAAGTTATTTCGACAACCCTGTAACACAGGTGCTCACTACCTTTTATTCCTATATCAAAGATGGGAAACCAAGGATTGCATAGGGAAAATACATTGCCCATAGTGGTAAGTGGTATATAGAGTTTTAAATCCAAGACTTCCGGCTTGGGCAGATGAGAAAAGAACATTATTTTAATATACTCATGACTTTGTTCTCTTAAAAATACTTCAGGATTTTAAAGATTTTTATGTATATTTTGTTAATCTTGACAATATTAGTATTCAAACAAAAAAAATTTAAATCTATTATTTCACAACTATTAGTCCCCCAAAGGATGGAGCCATGAAACTTCATGGAATCTTTGAAAAGCACCACTGTGATGCATAAGGTAATGATACTGGAAAAGGTAAATTAATGTTCTGGTAACACTATGAAAATGCATGTATCCCAGTAGAGATCTACACATTGAGAGCCACTGTATCCACTAGGCTGCCTCTGTCAGTGAGAACAATGAGCCTACAGAAAATCAGAAAGACTCATGATTGTTCATCACACCTACAACCAGCATATCACAATGGAAAACTCAGTAGAATCAGAAAATGTAGACTTGAAGAAGCTGTTTTATCTCTGTGGGCCTTGATTGTTCCGATGAACAATGACAAGAGCAGCTCCTAACTTCTATAGCTGCTGTTAGAGTAAACGGCTTCCAAATTAAGTGAAAATGCCCAACACAACATCCAACATAAATTAGGAATTCCATTAACATTTGTGGAGTTTCTGGGCATTATTCCCCACCACCACCATGCAGCAACATCCTTAATCTGTTTTTATTGGCTCAAAAATATTAAATAATTCAAATCAAACTGCAGTTATTTATAATTTGTGTATAATCCATGATCCCTAGAAGATAACAGCTCTGATAAAAAGATTCTTGTGGTCCTTGCAACTTTACTGATATTGGGTTAACAATCGCTAGAAAATTTAAGTCACCATTCAATATAGGAAACTCCAAATGTATCACTGTATCTTAAGGACTACAATAGAGTTGGCTTAAGAAGCCTACATCATTTTATTTCTTAATACTACTTATTCTAAACAAAGTTCAAAAGAAGTATGTATTTGGTAAGGAGGGAATCTATGATATTGTAGAGCTAAATAAATAGTGAAAAATCTTGGAAATCGTTTTTTCAATCTGGGTTCCACAACCATTGTGGAACAAAAGAGTAAGCATTCTGTGTTTAATGGATCCTATTGTCTATGTCACAATGAAATATGCCAATAGCAGTCATAGACAATAGGGGAAGGAAGTTGGATAGCTCTGTGCTAATAAGACTTTATTTCCCATAACTTATGGTCAGCCACATTTCACTCACAGGCCCTTGTTAGCTGACATCTGACTTAGAAAATAAAGCCAATAATGAAGTGGTTCTTTAAAAAGTAATGACCTCATCTCAACTCTCTCATGCTTGTTTTGAAATGATCTGTAAAAATATCCAGCCAACTGAATCCAAATCAACTTGGAGCTCAGATGTTAGAGCGTCTTTCTTCTAGCCCTGAACTAATTAAGGACTTGCTTCTCTCTGACCAGAACTCATGACAACTCCACAAGGTTGAAGGACCATATTTCCATTCATCATCTACTTTTATCACAGCTTGTGCTACTCCTGTCAGCAAAACTTGGGGGCTGTCAGCATTTTCATTATAATGCCAGCCTCTCAGGAGGTTATAAATCTGCCTTAGATCATCTGAGCTAAAACCTGGCATAACAGCTACTAGATCAAGACTTTTTTTCAAGGATCAGTAAGCTGGCTCAACAAAATTAAGTTCCTCCTGAAAGGTAGGCCAGATAGTTAGCTTGATGAAGTTTGGAACAAATTTTGATCTGTGAAGATTCTCACACAATTCAATTTAGCAAACTCCCACTGATTTTCTTCCATGGGAAGCTTCTGTTGCTTTAACGGCTTCATTTTAGTTCCCTTAGGCAGCTGTGTCTTCCCCAAGCATGACAGTCTGTAATGTGGATATGAATCGGGAGGTCTCTGCCTGCCCCCTACTGCAATGTCTATGGATCAATTAGATTATTCCATCTCCCTGGGCACAGAATTGATCCAGAGAAGAGTCTGAGACAGTTTCCTTTTTGGATCACAATGACTACCAGGACCAAGACAATGTCTGCCTCTCTAATTATGAAATGGACGCATAAGCCCAGAGTTTCTGTGTGTAAAGAATGTGAGGGGTTGTTTTTAAGATGGCCGACGTAGGAGGAAGGCTGTGAGGGAGCATTCAGCGAGATAGGGATAAAACGCTACAGAAGCAGCAAAGAGGAACAGCAGGGAACCGCAGGGAGAGGTCTGTGAAGCTCCCTGGGACAGTGTGGAGCCAAAAAGATCCACACAACTCGGAAGAACAACGAGAACGGAGCAGGACAAAGGTAGAGAAACCGACATCCCACTCCAGACCTGCAGAGTCACTTTTGAAAACGGCCTGACGGGAGACGCGGCCAGCTCGGAGGCAGGGAGATCGGGTGGATCGTCGCCGGCGGGAAGCCTTTGACAGCGGAGGAGGCAGACTGCAGCAGCCGGACGTTTGGTGAGGGGGGGGGGTTGACGTGGCAGCCTCCGCATTCCTCGCCCCCTACTGAGGTTCCAGCCTCTGAGAAGGCGGGGCAGGCAGCCTGAAACGGTTGGGTCTGTGCCTTGGGAACTACGCGCAGTGGTGTTGGTGGTGAGGGAAGGCGCCTCGGATGTTCCTGCGCTGAGGGGGGCCAGTGCGTCTCGGTGCGCAGAGGCTGCTGGCGAGGATCTGGAGTCCCCCACATTCTGCCTGGTGGATGCGCGAGAACACCAGGAGGATTCTGATCGCTGCCTGCAGCAGCCGCCTCCGCAGCACAGGTGTCAGGTGTCAGGTGTCAGGAGAGCTCCCAGTTTTGGGAAGTGTAGCGCTGTGTGTCCCTGGCACGCAGGTACCACTCCCATAGGGTGAACTGCTCACTCCTAGCCTCCCACCCCGCAGTTCTGAGCGGGGGCGACCCACCAGGAGAGCTCTGAAAACTCCTGCATCACACTGACACGGTGAGAACCTGCCGTGAAGTCATTATAACAGGGCGCCTGGGTCACTCCTCCGCTAAGGGCCTGTGTGGGGGAGCCACACGGGAGCAGGGGCTCTGAACACCCACACACCACGAGTGGTGGATTCACTGCACAAGAGCCACGCCTGGAAAGTGCCTCACCCACAGTCCCGTGTGTGGGAGACGCAACAGGTGGGCCCTGAAAAACCCTGCAGTCCCTGACACGGAGAACGCAGGGAGAAAGCACATAAAACCTTCTAAGCCCTGGGGATTCCCGCACAGGGGGCACACCCAGAGAGCGCCTCCATCCCTCCACGCCCTGGGGTGTCACACCTGTAGAAGAGGTGCCCAGAGTGTGCCTGGAATCCACTGGGCCCCCAAGGTGGTGCTCTATAGCCCCGGGCCCTGAGAACGCACCAACGGTGCCTTGAAAATTACCACGCCCGGCAACACCACGCCTGCAGGCTCCAATCTCTACAGGAAAGCACCTGACAGCCCCTCAACACACGGGTCCATTTGCCCCACCAGAATACACCAACGCAATGGGAAAAACCACCAGAAAGAGTTGTGCTCCAGATGAAAGAGCCAGCACCCCACCAAACAAGGGCCAAAAGCCATTATCAATATCGGCGATGCGAGATGAAGACATGGAAGTGTTACCAACAAAGGAATTGATGAAAATAATGCTAAAATCTCTCAGAGACGTGGACACAAAGCTGGAAGACCTCCAGAACCGCATAATCACCGAAATACAACAAATCAAAACCAAACTGGATGCCCAAGAGAATAAAATTGAAAGCCTCATCAACAGAATAAATGCGGCAGAGGAAAGGATCTCTGAAACAGAAGACACACAAAATGAAGGTGTCCAGCGAATTAAACAGCTGGAGACAAACCTCAGCAAAAATAATAAAATGATGCAAGAGATGAAAGATTACCTTAGAAAACTGAATATTCGGATCATCGGCCTCCCCGAGGGAGTAGAAAGAGAATCTGGGATGCAAGCAGTGCTTGATGAAATTATACAGGAAAACTTCCAAAACACTTGGAACACAAATCCACCCCGCATACAGGACGGACAGAGAACTCCCAACAGACATGATCCAAAGAGATCTTCACCCAGACACACGGTGCTCAAGTTCTACTCCAATGAAGACAAAGAAGGAATCCTGAGACAAGTACGAAGTAGAGAAAAGATCACATACAGGGGAAAACCCATCAGAATCACTGCTGACTTCTCTGAAGAGACCCTACAAGCAAGGAGAGAATGGACAAAGATCTTCCAAGTCCTGAAACAAAACAACTGTCAACCAAAAATAATCTACCCAGCAAAGATCTCATTTGTATATGAGAACGAAATCAGATACTTCAATAGCAAAGAAAAACTAGAAGAATATGTCTACACAAAACCAGCTCTGCAAAGTCTCCTTAGAAATGCGCTAGTCCCGGACAAAAAGGAGGCAAATCACAAACAAAGTTGGCAAATAAGAAGGTCTCCAAACTAAAGGCCACACAAACAAGACAATTACATAGGCAACAACACACACACAACACAATCACATGGCAGGGCAAAATTGCAACCTCTCAATTTTAACTCTCAACACAAATGGTCTAAATTCACCAATCAAAAGACAGAGATTAATAGAATGGATCATCAAACAAGACCCAACCATCTGTTGCCTACAAGAAACGCATCTAACCAGAAAGGATGCAAAGAAACTGAAAGTGAAGGGATGGAAAAAGATATTTCACGCCAATAGACGAGAAAAAAAAGCTGGGGTAGCTATCCTAATTTCAGACGAAATAGATTTCATTCTAACTAACATCAAAAGAGACAGGGAAGGCCATTTTATACTGGTGAAAGGAATGATCCATCAAGAAGCAATCACCATCATTAATGTTTATGCACCGAATCTTAATGCACCTAGTTACGTAAAGCAATTACTTACAGACTTAAGGGAAGACATAGACACCCGCACAATTCTTGTAGGCGATCTCAACACACCTCTAACAACAATGGACCGGTCTACGAAACAAAAACTCAACAAAGAAACAACAGAGCTCACACAAACAATAGAACAACTGGACTTAGTAGACATATATAGAACTTTTTATCCTAAGGCCACAGACTATACATTCTTCTCAGCGGTGCATGGCACCTTCTCCAGAATCGACCACATGATAGGACATAAAGCGAATCTAAACAACTTCCAAAACATTAGTATCATACCATGTACCCTCTCAGACCACCATGGGATGAAACTGGAAATCAACAACTCAAAACTCCCCAGGAAGTATAGGCACTCTTGGAAATTGAACAATATGCTATTAAACGAACAATGGGTCAGAGAAGAAATTAAAGATGAGATCAAAAAATTCATGGAAACCAATGAAAACTCTGATACTACATTCCAAAACTTGTGGGACACCGCCAAAGCAGTGCTACGAGGTAGATTCATCGCAATCGGAGCGCATGTCAAGGCCCAAGAAAGACGCCAAATACAGGAACTAACCACACACCTCCAGGATCTGGAAAAACAGCAGCAGAAGAGTCCCACGCACAATAGGAAACAAGAAATCATCAAAACAAGGGAGGAGATAAACCAAATAGAAATCAAAAAAACTATACATAAAATCAACAAATCAAAAAGTTGGTTTTTTGAGAAAATAAACAAAATAGACACTCCACTGGCCCGATTGACCAAAAAAAAAACAAGAGAAAGTGAGAATCAACAGCATTAAAGATGAAAAAGGCAACATAACAACAGACACTGCAATCATTAAGAAAATAATTAGAAATTACTACAAAGAACTGTACTCCCACAAATTTGAGGACCACCAAGAAATAGAAAAGTTCTTGGACTCCCACCATTTACCAAAACTCAGTCCGGAGGCAACTGCAGAATTAAATAAACCCATAACCGAGGTAGAGATTGAAACAGTCATCAAGGATCTCCCAACGAAAAAAAGCCCAGGCCCAGACGGCTTCACTACAGAATTCTACAAAACATTCCGAACAGAACTAACCCCAATCCTCTACAAGCTCTTCAAAACAATAGAGGAGGAAGCAACCCTCCCAAACTCATTCTATGAAGCCAACATCACCTTAATCCCAAAACGGATAGAGAACCATCAGAGAAGGAAAACTACAGACCTATTTCTCTGATGAACATTGATGCTAAAATTCTCAACAAAATCCTAGCCAATAGAATTCAAAAAATCATCAGACAGATCATTCATCCAGATCAAGTAGGATTCATCCCTGGAATGCAGGGATGGTTCAACATTCGGAAATCCATAAATGTTATAAACCATATCCAAAAACTGCAAAACAAGAACCACATAATAGTTTCAATAGATGCAGAAAAAGCTTTCGACAAAATCCAACACCTCTTCATGCTAAAAACTCTAGCCAAAGTAGGCATAGATGGGAAAATCCACAACATAATTAAAGCAATTTATGAAAAACCCAACGCCAGTATCATACTGAATGGAGAAAAGCTAGAACCCTTCCCACTGAGATCTGGAACAAGACAAGGGTGCCCACTATCACCACTGCTATTCAACATAGTCCTAGAGGTACTTGCAGAGGCCATAAGACAAGAAAAAGAAATCAAAGGCATACGTATAGGAAACGAAGAAGTCAAGCTTTCACTATATGCAGATGACATAATCCTATACATAGAAAAACCAGGAGACTCAATACAGAAACTGCTAGAACTTATACGAGAGTTTGGCAGAGTGGCGGGGTACAAAATTAACGAACGAAAATCAACAGCCATAGTGTACGCAAATAACACCAAGATGGAAGAAGATCTAACCAACAGGATACCATTCAAAATAGCAGAGAGAAGTATGAAGTATTTGGGAATAAATCTAACCAAAAGTGTAGGAGACCTATTCGAAGAAAACTACAAACTATTTAAAAAGGAAATTGAACAAAACCTCAAAAGATGGAATAACATCCCGTGCTCCTGGATAGGCAAAATCAATATCATTAAAATGTCTATACTACCACAAGCAATATACATTTTCAACGCAATTCCAATCAAATTGCCCAAAACATTCTTCACGGAACTGGATACAATGATTCAAAAGTTCATCTGGAAACACAAAAAACCACGAATAGCTAGAACCATCCTGAAAAATAAGAAATTAGCAGGGGGAATCACAATCCCGGACCTCTGGACATACTATAGAGCAGTGGTTATCAAAACAGCCTGGTACTGGCACAAAGACAGAAAGGAAGATCAATGGAATAGAATAGAAGCACCAAAAGGGAATCCACACAGATACAGCCAATTAATCTTTGACAAAAAGACCAATGACAGCTTAAGCAAGTGGGAAGGACTCTTTAGTAAATGTTGTTGGGACAACTGGCTGATAGCCTGTAGAAACAAAAAGATAGACCCACATCTATCACCATACACTAAGATCCAATCTACATGGATAAAAGACCTAAACCTACATCCAGAAACCTTCAAACTCTTGCAAGAAAATGTAGGAAATACCCTGCAAGACCTAGGAGTAGGTACCGACTTTCTAAGAAGGACACCAAAAGCAATAGCAGTTGAGAACAGAATAAACAAATGGGACCTCATCAAACTAAGAAGCTTCTGTACAGCAAGGGAAACAATCAACAAAGTAAAAAAGCAACCCACAGAGTGGGAGAAGATCTTTGCACACGATATAGGCGATAGGGGGCTAATTTCCAGGATATACAAAGAACTTCAAAACAACCAAAAAACCAAAACAAACAAGCCACTCAAGAAATGGGCACGGGAAATGGGCAAACATTTCACAAAGGAACAAGTCCAAATGGCAAACAAACATATGAAAAAATGTTCCAGCTCCCTAGCAATAAGGGAAATCCAAATTAAAACATCGATGAGGTACCACCTAACACCAGTAAGATTGGCCCACATAAACAAGAACACCAACGACGCTTGCTGGCGAGGATGCGGGGAAAAGGGAACCCTACTCCACTGCTGGTGGAGCTGCAAATTGGTACAGCCTTTATGGAAATCAGTCTGGAGAACACTCAAACAACTCAAAATCTGCATACCATATGACCCAGCAATAGCACTCCTAGGAATATATCCAAAACACCTGTTTTACGACAAACCAACATGCATCCCTATGTTCATTGCAGCACAATCAGTAATTGCGAAAACATGGAAGCAACCGAAATGCCCATCAGCAGAAGATTGGATAAGAAAGCTTTGGTTCATCTACTCCATGGAATACTACTCAGCTATTAAAAAAAACAAAATGCAGTTCTTTGTGGCTAAATGGGCACAACTGGAAACTATAATGCTAAGGGAAATGAGCGAATCCCAAAAGATTAGATACCACATGTTTGCCTTGATTTAACCTGTAATTTTTTGTTTGGTTGTTTGTTATTTTTTGAACCTGTCATTGATACTGTCTCAACCCAGATGTTTCGAAGAATGGAACTTGCATTATTTTTAACATATTGTTTACCCAATACTATGTCAATTAATTCCATAATGTTGTAGAATGATACTGAGGCCTTGTTGGGGCTTTTAACTGACTGGATCTTTACTCTGTTAGACCTATCTTCAGACCATAGAAGGTCTCCCCAAGAGGCCACTGAACTTATCTGGACAATAAGACGCTGAACTTTATGCTAGGCATGTGTTTGCAAGCAATGAATCTCAACTGAACTTGAACTATGGTTATGCAACAAGGTGGAGGAATCCACCATGGGGGGAGGGGTATGGGAGGGGTGGGGGGATCCCCAGCGCCTATAAAACTGTACTACATAATATAATGTAAGCAACAATAAAAAAAAAAAAAAGAATGTGAGGAAGGCATAGGATAGGACATTCTGTTGAGTATATGTAGCAAACACTTGGATTTGCAAACCTGGTAATTCAAGAAGAATTTGAGGCTATACCCATGCATTTGGAAGTCATGAGTGAGCGAAGGAACACTCTGAAGCAACTTCTAGGAACACACAGTTTTCCTGAAGATCATTTAAGAACATGAAGAACACAACCTGAGAGTGAACACATTGAATGACAATTTAACATATACACTGTGCTCCTGTGCTTCACTAGGAGAAAAGTTCTCGGAACATAAACAAGACTGCAAATGACACAGTCCTGCTAGAGAGATACGTATTCAAAATATGTACCACCTGGAGTTACCTGGTCCCATGAGAACTAGGTCACATGATATGCTATTCCCTATGCTATCATCTATAGTACTCCAACGCCCTTCTGAGAAGTTCTGTGCTCTAGCCCCATCTCTCTCTAGGTTACTCCTTCTACATATGTTGTTTCCTTTCCATACTGCAGCAGCTAAGACTTGGAATTCATTTATGAACTCCGAGAAAGTACACAACGTCCATTCATTTGGCATATGTGTGTATTCTACTAATCTACTTTGCATTTATAAATATCACATTTCTTCAAATACATAGGATGAAACTTTTGGAAATATTGATTATACCAACAGATAGTAGGATATCCAAAAGCAGTACCAATGTCTTTGTTAATAAAGCCTCATTTCATTCATCTTGCCTATAGTATCTTGGATAAGTCATCCTTATTTGTTACTACTCACAGGGCAGTACCTCCTTCAATCACCAGTTACTCCAGCCAATCCAAGAAAGTAATCATTAAATTTCTTCTTGTATCAATATTAAAGATAAACAAGACTGTAAATTCACAAATATCTGATGTATTAGGTTGGGTTAGACATTTGTTAAAAATAAATCCAAAATTGGTAAGGGGTTCAAACAAAATTAAAGTATACTTTTTTTAAGATTTATTTATTTTTATTGGAAAGGCGGATATACAGAGAGGAGGAAAGACAAAGAGGAAGATCTTTCATCTGATAGTTCATTCCCCAAGCAGCCGTAATGGCTGGAGCTGAGCCAATCCGTAGCCAGGAGGCAGGGGCCAGGAGCTCTGCCGGGTCTCCCATGTGAGTGCAGGGTTCCAAGGCCTTGGGCTGTCCTCTGCTGTTTTCCCAGGCCACAAGCAGGGAGCTGGATGGAAAGCAGGGTCACCGGGACTAGAACCGGCGCCCATATGGGATCCTGGGTGTACAAGGTGAGGACTTAAACCACTATGCTATCGCGCCAGGCCCTAAAGTATATTTCTTGCTCGTATAATAGATGTTCCTGACCAACTGTAACTATGCCATGCAGAATAGCAGATTCCTGTGGCTATCCACCTACATTCATCTTCTTATACTTATTCAGGGATTGGATTTTTTTAATGTCTTTTTATTCTTATTAGAAAGTCAGACCTACAGAGAGGAGGAGAGACAGAGAGGACGATCTTCCCTCCACTGATTCACTCCCCAGTTGATTGTTTTCATGGGTTGAAATGCATGTAATGTATGCCACCTCTGGATCTGGGTGTTTTGAGAAAGTATGCCTGCCTTCTTCATGCTCTCTTCTTTATGCCAACTTGTGTAGAGATCAATGAGATCCCAAGCGATCCTAGAGTCCATTGCAGCTACTCTGGGGAGAGAATCAGCAGATGGATGATATCTTTATCTTGCTCACTCACTCTCTATCCTTATCTCTATAACTTTGCCTTTCATATAAAAATAAAATACATTGGGGCTGGCACAATGGCTCAACTGGCTAATTCTCCACCTTCAAGCATAGTGTCTCATGTTCATTTCCCAACTGCTCCACTTCCTATCCAGCTCTGCTTGTGGCCTGGGAAAGCAGTAGAGATGGCCCAACACCTTGGGAGCCTGTCCTACAGGGAAGACCTCTAAGAGGCTCCCAGCTTTGGATCAGCTCCAGTCCTGCCTTTGCAGTCATTCTGGGGAGTGAACCTGCAGCTGGAAGATATGTCTCTCCTTCTATCTGTAAATCTGCCATTCCAATAAAAATAAATAAATCTTTCCCAAAAATCTAAAAATAAAATAAATTACATTTGGTCAACAAATATTAAGTAACAGGTGCTCACCAATCTGGAAGCTAGTGAAAAGAAGGATCAAAAAGGAGAGTAGGCCTGCAGAGCACAAAGGATTTAATGTCTTACATGGGATACAAGTTGTAAACAGGTATTCATAGAGCACTAACCTAATGAAACTCTGAAAAACACTTCACAGAACAAGAAGAAAGAATCATTGAACTATGCATGAAGGTGTCAGAGAAATATTATTCAGTAGCATTTATTGAATTCCCAATCTGTACTCTGTACTGTGACGAGCTATTTGAAGGCTACAAAAGAAATAAAACATTGTATCCTTGTCCTTGATGAGCACAGCATCTCTATCTATAGAACAATAATGTTCTCTACAAGGCTGTATTGTTGAGTGTTGCGACTCAGTGAGGAAGTGTATTAATGATGTTGAACATGAGGTGTTGCTCCAAGCTAAGGTCAAGTCTTAAATTGGACATTGAGAATTTGTTTTAACTTGAATGGCAACTGGTTGTGAAACAGTTAGCTGTGTAGAAAAAGGAAGCAAACAGATTGAGAACAGGAAGAATGCACAAATGTACACCTAAAATTACCAAAAAGGGGGGGGGGGTCCTAGGTAAAAGGCATTAACAGGCAATAATAAATGAGTGTGGGAAAGATTAGGTACAATTAAACATTATACACTGAGCAGATATGATTTAATGCCCATAAATTATATTACTGTGAAAGTCTTAATAAGCAGAGAGATGTTTAATAGACTCAGTGTTGTAAGAGCTCCTCATGTCTACAAAGATAAAACTCAATCAATACTTAAGAATATTGAAATCATTCATTCTTTATTTTCAAGTACTAGGAAGCATTTTGCAGTGCCATGCCATTCCGTAATGAATGGGACAATTTGATGTTTTGGGCTCCTGAAATGAAAAAGTAAATGAAAATCTACTGGATGTATTCTAAGAACAGTGCAAGAAGGACTGATGTCATGGCTCACTGGCTAATCCTCCACCTGCCAGAACCAGCACCCCTTATGGGTGCTTGTTCCTATCTCAGCTGCTACACTCTCCATCCAGCTCCCTGCTTATGGCATGGGAAAGCAGAATAGGATTGGCCTAAGGCCTTGGGATGCTGCACCCACATGGGAGACATGCGGAGAGCTTCTGACTCCTAGCTTTGGGTAGGCTCAGTTCTGGCCATGCAGCCATTTGGGGAGTGGATTAATGGATGAAAGATCTTTCTCTTTGTCTCTCTTTCTTTCTGTAAATCTGTCTTTTCAATAAAAATAAGTAAGTCTTTTTAAAAAGTGCAAGAAACACTGCCTTCTTCGTGCTGTTTTCTAAAAACTTGAATGAGATTTTTCATGGCAAAGTCAATAGGGTCTGCCAAGAGGCAGAGAGAACAAGTAGGTCTAATTCAAGGTTTTATAACCATCCTTTCCACAAGAGCTACCTGCTGAAGGTACATGCCCACTAACCTAAGAACTACTCACTAGGCTCATTTCCTGGACACCACATTTGGACCAACCCTTCACCCTGTTAGTGTCATAAATCCATCCTCTTGGGAGTTATCCAGCCTTGTGTATTTGGATGCCACAGCCTATCCAGGCCAGAGAATTCTACCCCTAGATTCCTGAAACTCATGCCCTTCTCACATGCAACATAAAATTCTACATCTAATGATTCTGAAGTCTTAACTCAGTCTAGCATTAATTTAAAAATCCAAAGTCTCTTCAGAAACTGTTAGATTTATCAACTATCCAAGAAAGAAAGTACCAACTGAGTGCAACAAGCCTTTATCAAAGAAGGGGAAGTCCGCTGCTGGGTCTTTCCTCATGCAGCAGAGGAGCAGGCAGACAGAACTGAGCTGCCAGAGTAGAAAAGGCAGGCAGAAAGGAACAAGTGGGGATTTTATGCTCCTTCTGATGTGGGTGCTAGTGCAGGCTCTGCTTGAGCCCTGAGCATAAATGTTGACCCAAGTCCATCACTGGTACATCCATAACCTTGGCTGCCTTCTCGGCATGCCAGAGGCTGAGGTCACTGTGGTGTCCACCCACTTCCTGTAACCAGGGTAACCAGCATTAGCTAGGAGCCTCTGTGAGATTACAAAAAAAATAAATCACTTACTTCTAAGATTCAACGGCAGCACAGTTACAGAGTAGACATTTCCAATGCAAAGCAAGAAAAGAGGGAAGGACATTAAAAGGATGGCTAATTGACTAAGAGCAATTCCAAACTCCAGCAGTGCAAGCATTAAATCCTTAAGTATCACGTCTGGCATTCTGTGGTAGAGACACCCAAAGCCCATGTTTCAGTGCTAATGATTCTTATCATTGCAGCTCATCATCTCATGAATACACTCTATGGTAACTAGCCACATATTTCCTCTTGGCATTGCTTTATTCGGTGCTTTTCACAGTGGATCCACCAGAATGACAAGTGTCTGGACCTCACCCATCCCCCATCCAACTAGATCATCTAAAACCCCGTTTGAAATCCAGGTGAAGTCTTCCAGGCCTTCATGGAGCTATGTTGGTCTTAGCTCACATAGATGTGCTCTGTGGCTGCAGTATACATTCATGACTTTGGAAGGCTGATATTTCATATTGCTGTTCCGGTCTCCATATCAGCTTCATACCTTCAGCTCCATTAGGCATCAACCCCATTGAGCACTGGTCAAAAGGACTCAGTTCTTATGACTTAACTCTGCCTGATCACCCAGGCTTTCTTCTGAAGTCTCAGTTGAAGCCATCATGACTCTGTAACTCTCGCTTTCTATTAGGATGATGCCAAGGTCAGGAACTGTAGCTAGATCTACTTCAACCATGGCTGTAGCTTCTTAGTGCTTTGCTGGCTGAATACAGGAAATGAATACCGAAGTTATTCTTGGCAAACTCACTGAAAGTGCCCTGGGGCACATTTCTGCCCTAGATCTTTGGGTCTATGCAGTGGAGAAGAGGGGACCTCTTCCCTCTTGGCCCTGCCTGTTAGCTAGCACCTGGGACCTGCTTTTACCTGCACTAATCTCTTTCTGTCCTGGACATACTGTTTCTTCATTTGTTCTCTGACCAAGCTGCTGATTTTCCAAATGTGCTAACTTGCTCTTTCTATGCCTCATTCTGTCGCACTCACTAACATCAGCCAATAATCCCCATGCTGGAACCTAGAAGTTTTTGCTATTTTGAAATACTTTCCATCAAATGAACTAGCCCATCAACCTTAAGTTTAACCACCCACAAATTGGGACAGGAACCCAGCACAGCCAGTTTCTTTACGACAACAAACAACAATTATCCTCTGTCCAGCTCTCTATTGAATCAAGTATTTTCCTCTAAAACCTCATTAATATGATCTTTACCACATTTTTTAACATTTTTTCTTTATTTGAAGGGCATATTTTATAGAAATAGAGGGAAAAGTCTTCCATCCTCTGGTTCACTTCTTCAAATGAACACAATGGCCACAGACGGGCTGATACAAAGCCAGGAACAAGAAGTTTCCTCCAGATCTCCCACCTGGGTGCAGGGGTCCAAAGACTTTCCCCATCTTCAGTTGCTTTCCCAGGCCATAAGTAGAAACCTGGATTGGAAGTGGAGCAGCCAGGATACAAACTGGTACCATACTGGGTGTTGGCACCACAGGCAGAGGATTAGCCTGATATACCATCATGCTAGCCCCTTCTGCCCACATTTTTATTAATATTCAGGTGCTCCATGCCACAATCACAATTGCCCATCACCCCTGCTTACATTATTTTATGGTTCCTCAAACCCACCCTTTCAAATTCTTCCAATCTTTGTGTTAAGCCAATTTCAAAAGCTGCTCTATATCTTCAAGCATATCTAATTGGTATCAATTCTCTGTATTAGCCAGCTTTTGTCACTCTGACTAAATACTTGAAGCAAGCCACTTAGTAAGGAAAGAATCTTATTGCGGCTGATTTTGGAAGTAGCAAAGTCCAGGCTTGGGTGATCAGCATTGGCTCAACCAGCAGACAGGGCAGGAGAATAGCAAAGGAAAAGTGAACGCAGAGCAATGAACACACAGTGAGCCAGGAAGCAGAATGGACAAAGTACTCACAAATTATCTGACCAAGAACTGAAAACCGGAAAACATGAGAAAACTTTACAAACATCAACAAGAACATCCAGATAAGAAACAGTCAAGTAAAAATGGCCAATAACATACATGAAAGAAATGGTCAATATTATTAGCCATCAGAAAATACAAATCAAACCGCAATGTGATATTATCTTGTTCAAGTTAAAAATAGCTATTACCATCAGGACAAAAAAAAAGAGCAAATGCTAGAAAAGATGTACAGAAAAAGAAAACATTGCATGGTATTAGTGAGAGTGCAAATTAGAAAGCCACTATAGGCAACAGTGCACAGGCTCATCAAACCACTAAAAATAAACCTACCATATGACCCAACTATTACTCCTGAGTGTACATCTTAAGTAGATGAAATCAGTATATTGGAAGGTTCACAACAGGAAAAAATACTGAATCAATCTTGTATCCATCGAGGGGTGAATTGATAAAAAAAATTATTACACATACATTATGGAATATTATTTAACCATTAGAAAATAATACAGTCTTGACACTTTCAGCCAAGTGGATGAAACTCTAGGCCAGTAAATGACTAAGTCAGAGGCACGAAGAGAAATCCTGTATGTTCTCTCTCATAGGCAGAAAATTTTAAAATGTTGATTGGGACATAGAATAGGAATTAGTACAAAATGGGAAGGGTGAGAAGAAGCAGCAGAGAGGGAAGTTAAGCACAATCAGATAGAAGTAGCAAGTTGCCCTACAGCACAGCAGGCATTCATAGTCCATAGTAAAGTCTTGTGTAGTATATGAAGAGCTACAGGAGTGAAATTCATATGCCCTAAACATAAAGAAAGGAAAAGGCAATGAAAATGCTAAGTGCCAGATTTAATCACTATGTGCCATATGTAATTGCTGAAATATTGCAAGTAACTGGGCTGGTGCCATGCAGAGTTGATTAAGCCTCTCCTTGGCACACTGGCATTCCAATGAGGCGCCAATTTTCACCTGCTAGACTTCTGATCCAGCCCCCTGCTTATGGCCTTGGAAGGAAGCAGAGGCTGGCTCAAGGTCTTAGGCCCTTGCACCCACATGGGAGGCCTGGAAGAAGCTCCTGGCTCCCAGCATCAGACAGGCTCACCTCAGTCTAGACTCCACCTGGGAAGATCTCTCTGTATATATTTCCTTCCCCCTTTTCTCTCTCCCCACTCCTTTGTAACTTTGTCTTTCAAATAAATGAATCCTTGAAAAAGAAAAGGCTGTCCTCATAAAATTATTCTGCACTTCATCATAATCATGACTTGATTAAAAAAAAATCTTTAACAGTCATATCTATAACTGAAGAGAAATAGATTATCAATATAAAATTATCTCATTTATCTTCAGTTATAAAACATAAGCATAGGCCTATATACAATGCAAAGAAATATATATGCCTTCAACTATATCCATTCTTTCTATATTAATAAGTTAATTTTTAAACAATAATTCCATTATAACACAGATTATGGTGAAATCACTAGATATTTAGTCTACATGTTGAGAATCTCAAAAATACATAGAATAGACATCAGAACCAATTACAAATACACTTCTCTATAGGAAAAGACTGAGAAATGATAAATAATGCTAGATTTTGTTGCCTGACAAACCATCCAAATACTCGAAGGTTTAAAATACCTCAGGCCCGCCGCGGTAGCCTAGCAGCTAAAGTCCTCACCTTGCACGTGCTGGGATCCCATGTGGGTTTCGGTTCTAATCCTGGCCACCCCACTTCCCATCCAGCTGCCTGCTTGTGGCCTGGGAAAGCAGCAGAGGACGGTCCAAAGCCTTGGGACCCTGCACCTGTGTGGGAGATTTGGCGGCGGCTCTTGGCTTCAGATTCTCACAGCTCTGGCCCTTGCGGCAGCTTGCAGAGTAAATCAACAAACAGAAGATCTTCCTCTTTGTGTATCTCACTTTCCAATAAAAATAAATAAATTCTTAAAAAAATAACACATTATCACAATGTTTTAGTTTATGAGTTTGTAAGTCGTCTAAATCATTCTGCTAGCCTGGTAAGTTTTCGTTGATATTGGCTAGTTTCTTTCCTGGGTGAGGCATGGCCAGAATTACTGGGATGGCTGCATTATGGCTCACACACAATATTTTGCTCCATCAGGCTGCCAGGCCAATCCCCATGATGACTGACACTGTCTCCAAAGAAACAGCAGACGCACACAGGGCTCTGGAGGCCAGGCCCCTAACTTCAGCACAGTCATGGCTCTGCATTCCCCTTACCAAGAGAAGTCACATAACAAGTTCAAGGTGTGGGAAAATGGTCATTACCACTATCTAGAAGAATCTGCATGGTTCCCCCGTTGCAAAGGGAAATGGAAAACAGTAGCTATTTTGTGGTCTGTGATACAAACATATAATATTTTTAAGTAAAAGTGTTTCTTTGTAGGGAGCTTGATTCAGAAAGAGGAGGAATGTTTGCTGACACCAAAAGCTCTTTAAATGCTATCATGTTAACCAAGACAAATCAGGCTCCCAGTTTGCTAAAATCACTATCTATGCCCTTGGGAATTCTGTCACCAGACAAACCCATTCCTACAATCCTTCAGTTCACATCCAGAAAGGAGAGTTTGGAGGACAATATTTGTTGGAAAGTAATTTAGGCAGCCTCGGGCCTGACATGTATTCACTGAGCTGGAAGAAACAATAGCTACAAAAATAAAATGCTTGATGGACAAATGAATGCTTGGCTTTTTCTAATGGAGGAAGTTGGAGAGCAGAAGAACTGGCAGAAAAGGTCAGAACAATAACAGGTGCACTGCAAATTCACAGTTCAGGCACCACCAACTCCCGGCGAAACTCGGAGTCCTTGCGGCACAGGAAGAGAAAAGCCCCAAATCAGAGTCCTAACAAAGTTCTACAGTACTAGTTTTTTTTTTTAGAAAAAAGGAGTCACTAACACACATGACAATTCTCCTGATACTATATCTGGAATATATGGAAATACAGACATAAAAGTTTGTTGTCAAGCCTTCAATTACATACTCCTCATCTTGGTCTTCTATTTCCTTCAGCCTTTAGCACTTTGTCAGCACTTTGTCAGGTAATTGGAGATTTACGGAAATACAAAAAGGCTGGCACAGAATCATTAAAAAAAATACTAAATACTAAATACTATATACCAGGAATTTCACATGGTTAAATAATAGTACCAGCAACGAAACAACCCAGGGAGGAAAGGAACACAATATCTCTTTGACAAATTCAAAACTTTTGGGTTGGTCCATTAGCTAATTTTGATAAGATTAACTAATCTTCACATTTTAGCTGTGCTGTATTTACATCCATTTCTGCCTGGCCTCAAAATAGGCCAGATTACGTAACAGGGTCCTTAAACTCAGACCAATTAACGGCCTCTGTGTGGACGTCAAAGCACCCAGGGCAGCAGTATTGCTTGAATCACTTAGCCGGCATTCCACACTTGAACGCAGTATGTCACTTTCTAGTCCAAAGCTCTTCTCTGATTTATGTTTTAAGAGGAAAAATTCAACCTGTTAGTTAATCTATTCATTCCAAAATTGCTTAATGAGCAGCTACAGTACTCCAAATGTTCTGGGAAGGAACCTGTTGGAAATAATATGCAGAGGGCCCAGTCCCAGAGAATTTATAATCCAGGAGTCACCAGAAAACTTTGGGAAACCTTCATCTACATTATCCCCACATGTTCCTCTCACTCTTTTGATTCTCATCCCGTCATACAGCATTATGCAGCAGTATTTCATACAGCACCAATGTGAAGCCCCACCACCCACATTCAAGACTACCGTCTCTGACTAAACAGCTGACAAATACTGAAGACAACTCTAACATGCTGAGTCCTGAAAATGTCAACCACCAATACAAAGTTTATGACAAAGGCTGGCATAGATGGCTGTACGGGAGGCAATTCCAAGCAAAAGTGATGGAGTAGTGAATAGAAGAGTAAAAAAAAGCAACAAGACTGCACGCAAATGGGCTGGTTACCCTCTGGGGGAAGCAGGTGTTCTGCTGGGTGATCTGTGGGGAGCTATGTAAGCTAGACCTCAAACCTGTCCCCCCAGAGAGGAAGAAGCCTAAAACATTTACCCCTTGACTCGTTAGTCCTTGGCCCTGTGTTCCCCACATCCATGGACTCTGTCTGTATTTGGCTGATCTTCCTTCCACGGCTTCACAAATGACGTCTGAAGAGCAAACTACAGCCACTCCACCCAATGCTTGAAGAAGGATGCTGGGACTCATATGGAGCTATCTATCTCTGCTGAACAAGGAGGCTGAGAGCATGCAGCTCAATACAATACAGCCTTCTTCTACAAGTAGCATCTGTGCTTTTGAAGTGGTAATAATTACAGGTATTTAGGACCTAATAATTGAGAAAGTGGTTTTCATGTACATAATTTCACTTAAGTCTCCTTGTAGTAATCCTGTAAGATAAGCAATTGTCACTGTCACATATTCCTCCTGAACTTCAGAGGATCAGAAAAGAAAATACTGGTACAAATATCGAAACTTTTGGTTTGCTTTTCCCAGTTGGAATCAACTTAATCAGAACATATTTAGTGGAATAATCAATACAGCTTACACCTTCTGATTTGGAAGTGCTAAGCAGGGCTTTTTGATTATCAAGTTATTTCAGAATCATGAACACCTGTCATAATCATGTGCCAAATGTGAATAATTAACAATTGATATTTCTCTTCTCCTCCAATAAATATATCAGAACTACAGAGTGCAAGACATAAAAAATCAGGTCCCAGTGGATCTTAAAATATAATCCCCAGCATAACTCAGGCAACAGTTTCAGCAAAAGAATGTTTTTTTCCTCACGCCAAAAATTCTCCATAAAAGCCTGTGCCGAAAGCGTCATGTGGCCACGTTCCCATCTGCGGATAAGCTTGTTTCTCTCTGTTCTATGCCAGGCTATTTAATCCGGTTATCATAATAAATTGCTATTTTCTCTGCCCTCTTTATACAACTGCTGGCATGTATATCTGAAATAAGCTTGAGATTTTTTTTAATAATATAAGAAACTATACCAGAAACATTAATTTAAAAATGCCTCTCACATTTCACTTATCTGATCTCTTCTTTTTCAAAAACTAGGCAGCTGAGCCTATTCCTTCTGAAATGTCACTGTGCATTAACAAAAAATCATTTCAAACAATATTTAATCCCTTATCCTAACTGTAGCCAAGTCTTGCTCAGCAAGTGTTATGTTTTAGTAACACAAACAATGATAATTTCCCTCACTTCGCCTACTGGCAGATATATACATCTACTCATAGTCACCGACAATAAAGCAGATAAATAATGTGTGTTCACTGCAAAGAACAGTAAAATCACAATAATATTTCTTTCTCATTGTTTATTTATTCTTATTTTTAAAGGCGAGAGAGAAACGTAGACAGGAGAGGTATTTCAGCTGTTCACATTTCCAAATGTCCCCAAAGGTCAGAGCTGGAAGAGGCTAACGTCAGGATCCCAGAGCTGCATCCAGGTTTCCCACATGGGCGGCAGGGCCTGAGTGACAGAAGCCATCGCCTGCTGCCTCTCACAGGGCACATTATCAGGAAGCAGAAACAGAAGCAGAGCCAGGACAGTCCTAGGCCTTCTGCAATGGATGCAGGCATTCTCAGCAGTGGCTAACCCACTGTGCCAACACATATCCCCACAGTAACGTGCTAGAAAAAAAAAATTAGAAACCATACACAACAAGATCTTCCCAGATATCAAAAAATTAAAAGGAATAACCATTCCTCGTTCTTAAGAAGCGTTTTTTATTATCATTTCCAGTCACTTCTACCTAATGGTGTGATGGTATAAAACCATTATCAAAAATAGAAGCAATTCTTAATTCTTTGCTTATAAAGATTATCCCCCCCTTTTTTTTTTTTTTGCTTTTCCCCATTTTCCAAATTACATTAATGCCAGAAAAAAAAACTCCCACCAACTATCTTATGATATCTGCAGAAGGGCATGTAATCTCTCTGTTCATCACTTAATATCAAAATTCAGCGTACAAAACTGGAAAAATTAGTCATTTATTAAGAAATGATTAATAAAAGCATTTGGAATAAAGTCAAAACACCAAGTGTTACAGATTTGTACCTGCTTTTAAAACATTTACTTAACTGCAATAAAGTAATCTATCCAAGAAACAAAGAACAGAACTCACTAAAATGTGCAAGTGACTAATTCGTTTTTATTTTGGACTAGACTAATGAGAAGCAGTTTTGTTACAATATTTTTGAAAACCTCAACTATCCTTACAGAAAGCAGATTTGGACTTTTTGGTATATCTTGAGTCCTCTAGGTTAAAGAAGTTTTCAATGTTGCTTCTAAGAATCAGCTGTTTTTCACAGCAAAGGTGTTTAGAAAAAATTTCCGAATCATTGGGAAAAATGAAGACCTAAAATTGCCTGCAGAAACACGACAATGAGGACACCATGTCATGCCCTGAGTGTAATCATAAGATGTCTTTGTTGAAATTTTCTATTCAAGTTGGGGATTATAGCTTCTAAAGAGAGGAAATACATGTAACCTCAATTGTAGAGTTAAAAACATCACCTTGCAATATTTTGAGTAGCTGGACTTCAATAATAGATCACCTATTATCTCTACTTTCATTGATTTATGCAAATATAATGAACTTGGACCAGGTACTCCATGATGCACTGGTAATGATCAAATGAAAAAAATACAGTCTCTGAATTTCAGTGGGCAGTGGCATAAGTCTCCTGCAGAAGATCTCAACCAATAATGACCATGATGCTAGTAAAATATGTTCTAATTACTAAGAGAGAGCAAAAAAGGTCATCATGCAGCCTCCAGCCCAGGAATAATCTACATGAGTAGCAATTTTGTCCTTAGCCTTAAGAAATAAAGGAATCCACCAGGATAAGGGATAGAAGACCAGGTGTCATTTAAGGTGTATGTTAAATATGCAGATTCACAAAGTCCAATTCACTGCTATAAAGAGTAAAAGCTCAGAAATAGAGAGGGCTACAATCTCCAGGTCTATGTAGATCTAAGCTTCAATAGATGAGTAACTAGCCTTTCTCTTTATTCCTCATCTCTGCTTGCTTTCTGTAGATGAAAGAATGGACTGAGTTCACAGAACACATGAGACTCTACTTCAGGACTGTGTGCGTGAAGGACAAATCAAGTCCTGCATCATGAAGGTGGGAGTGGCAAGTCAAAACTGTCTGACTTATTGTTATTATATTGCATCTATGCAGTTTTTCTTTTACAATCAAGTAAATGACATGTGGTATGTCTTGGCGCTCAAAGGACTGCAGAAAATGAAACAAATTCAGTTCTCTAAGCAGTGTATTGGTATGTGAAAGAGCACTGTTAAAAGCAAAGTTGGCATCATCTTTTCCCTATTCCACCAACCTGATTCTCCTTTCTTCCGCTTTCAAGAAGGAAAATGTAAAATGAGGTACAATATGCATGTTCAGCTCTCATGGATTATTCCAAGAATCCTCTCCTTTAAGCACCTTTTGGAGTAATCCTGCAAGAACAAATTCTGCTGATATCACTTTCCAACCTTGGGTGATAACATGGTGATATGCCACCAAGGTCGTCTTTCAAGCAAGAACTTGATTTTCTATGGACGGTGCTATGATCAGCAGGCAATCCCAGCTCTCAGCTCTTTCAGAATATGCCTCAGTTGCCGAGTTGCCCTGCTTGCTCTGCCTGCATTTCTTCCAACAGTGGCCACAGTCTTGGTGGCAGCAGAGGGTTAAAAGGCTGACGCATTCTGTTCAAAGAATTAGGACCTTGAAGGATTGTTTTGCCTCTGAGTTTCTGGTGGAGGTTTTGTTGAGCCTCTTCTTACCTTCACTTCTTTGTCTGCTTACTCATGCTTTTTCTGCCTTTACAGGATTTGATTCGTAATAGTCATTTTTTGTAGGCCAAATTCTGTCTCAGGCCATTTTTTTCTGTGAATCCAGTCTGTAACACTACTTCTAAATACTTAGCATGGTTTCCCATCACCTCTACAGAGCTTGTCAAAAGGGAGTGCCTGGTAGGGTGCCAGCTGCAGTAGTATCTGCTGTGTAGTAGGACCTCAATGTGTTGTTGAAGGTAAAGTCAAAGGAAATCATGGGAGAAGAACCATTCTTCCCTCCAGCACCCCTCGACTCCCAACTGCTGGAATATTGGGTTCTCAGTGGAAATTAAATATGCTAAAATAAACATCACTATCTTAGAGAAAATAATATTATCTGTGTGAATCTTAAACTTAGGTATATGAATTTCAAATTATTTGGGCCCAAGTAGAAACTTGCTCTAATATCTAGCTTCCAATTTAGAGGGAAATGTGTTGATTCTTCTGTGTTGGTAACAAGTCATTCATGAATACAAAGGCATAAATAACCTGAGAAATCCTGATTTTCTATATTCTGACCTATAATGTATAATATAGAACTTTCTTCCAAGCCTTTGCCCTTGTGAAAGGCCATGTTTTATTCTAGTAATGAAAAATCTTTGCAGATGCATTTACAGTGGCCATGTGTTTGGGGTAAGCCCAAACTCCACTCATTTCATTGTAATTCAGGTCATTGCACTTTGAAACTTTGCTTTTGTTTAGGGATAATATTTTCCCCACTCTTTGTGGGTTGGGTGAAGATGAAATATATTTGTAACCCAGGGTGCAGCCAAAATGTCACATCGTTTGAATTGTAACAAGATCATATACTACAACTGAACACAACACGGTTCAATTTCAAAGCTTTTAATTCAAGAAAGAAAATATTTCTTCCCTCTGGGAGTATTTGGAGGCTACAATCTAAGTCTAAGTCTGCCTACAGCTGCTTAAGGCCATCTTACAAGGACAAGGGAAGAGAAACCTGCTCCAGTACTGAATCTACAGAAAGCAAAGCAGAGCTGAGAAATGGAGAGGCTAGTTAGTAATCTACTGAAGCCTGGATCTATACAAACATGACAACTATAATTATATTTCCATGTTTATTTCGCTTTAAAGCAGTTTCAGTCTAATTACATTAATCCCAGCAAGAAGTACTAAGACCTGAACTACGCTCTCGATCATAATAGCAGTTAGGCTGGGGATATGTTCTGAAGGTGAAGTCTGTTGGACTTACTGATGAGATAAGAATGCAAGACAAAGAAAAAAGACAACGACGAATTTAAAATACCAGTAGAGACAGGGAAGGCTAGAATATGAGAAGATTCCAATACGAAGCTTTGGTTGGAGCACTATAAATTGGAGATGTCCATTAGAGATCCAAGTTGAAATACTAACAGGTCATTAAAAAAAAAGGACACAGCAAAGGACCAGAAGACAGGCAATTAATTTCAAAGAAGTGATTAACCACGTCAAATGAGACAAAAGCAAAATAAGATGAGTACTGACTCAGGTAAGAAGATCGGGTCCATTTCTTTTGTAGCATGAAAACCATCACTTTTACATTCAATAACACAATAAACTAATACCAACAAACATTACATTCAACTCTCACTAAACCTCTACCCTTAAAATACCAACTACTCCAAATATTACAATATAACCCCTTTCCACATCTCCAATACAACTATCTACTCCTTATATTAATTATCTCTATCAAATCTCACAAAATAATTCCTCCTTAATATCAACTACACAACCATACACACTTATATAACCATTCCTAAAACCATTAATCATTTCCACTCTTCTCTCTCTCATCCACATCCTTACTACCCCCATATCATCCCAAAAACCCCACCCACAACCCCACAACTTCCTACCCAATAAAACTATTACCCCAATACATCCCCACTCCCCACACACAAAAAAAAACCAACCCAATCCTCCCTACATCACCTAATCCATTCAAACCATCCAACAATATATCATACCATAACTAAATATACTACCAATTTCCTATAAACTCACTATCCACCATATCAACAATTCCTACCATCATAAATAACCAACTCCACTCCAATCATATACATCCTCAACTACAAACATCTAAACCAAATCTTCCATCCACATACCCCCCCTCAACACATTATAAACAAACCCACTCACCCTAAATTCAAATCCAAAATCAATTCACACTATTCAATCCCCACATCCACAACCTACCCATTACCATTCACCTTCCCATCTACCACCCCTACCCACCATCATACCTACAAATTAAAACAATCTATAACAATACCCCAACAAAAAAACATATTCTCCCCATACTAATATCAATACTCTCACCTTTCCACATTTTATTCTCAACACCATCCCACTCCTTCACTCCCACCCTACCCTATCATTCCCCCACATTTCCCCCTAAATTTTACCCATTCACACACCACCACAAACCCATCACACATTTCACAGTGAAAGCCACAGAGGACGGCCTGAGGCCTTGGATTTCTGTAACAACATGGGAGGCCTAGGAAGAAGCCCCTGGATCTTTGTTTCAGATCAGATCAGCTCTGACTCTAGCATTCATTTGGGGAGTGAATCAATGGATAGAAGACCTCTGTTTCTCCTTTCCCTGTAAACACTTGCCTTTCAAATAGAAATTAATAAATCTTTTTTTAAAAAAAAGAGAGAGAGACAGAGAAGAGAATGAAGAGAAGATAAGAAGATGTAAACATTCAGTGCCCTTTCCTACGGATAACTTCCTTTTCTCCACTCAGAAATTCCTATGAAGCAGAAGATATTCTAAAAGAAATTCATACTGTGATTATTTAGATTTAAACATGAAACTATATGGGCTAGCTGAGAAAAATGTCAGATTTCCCCATGTATTTTCATGTGTTTGTACCCAGTATTAAAGCTAACTTACTGAATCAAATCAGGCTTACTTGCTGCAAAGGCCTCATGTCAATGAGCGGTAGCAGGTCTTCAACTTCATAATACACCTAAGAATCATCACAGAGTCCAGTTCCTGGGCCACAATGCCCAATGAGTCTGATTTAATTTTAACTTCAAGCCTTAGAACCGTAGTAAGCACCCTTGGTAGATAAGGTTTTCCCAATACTCTTGCAGCACTATAATTATAAGTATTATCTAAAAGGGTGTTATCTCTTCAGTAGAAAATAAAATGACTCACTTTCTAATTGTAGATAACAATTTCTCCATTCTATAAACAGAAATGGAAGCATGCATCTTATATTTTCATATAAATATTGTTTAACACTATCAAATGCTTCCAAATATGCCAAGCTTAATGATGAAGATTTTCATAGTAATGATCTCATAAAAGCACGTGTCAGTAAGCCTGACTCATTGAATCCTACAGTATTTTTCACCAGTGTTTAATTCAATCACTGCCACCTTGCAAGGCAACAGACAGGAACGAAGGACAGATATGCTTTGTTAAAGCAGGGTATGACAGAGCATATAAAATACCAAGAATATGAAGCTCTTTAGAGGAGAAAAAGAGGCATTGAAGGTAAGCTAGAAGCAACTTGCCCAAGTCTACAGCATTTTGTTGCTTTGAGAAGCTTGCCTATGAGGTTTGCTAATTGATAAAGCTAAAAGCTCTCAAGAGTGACCTTATTTCTTTCATCACACAATAATTCCCACATACTCACAGTCATCCATGGTATTTTCATATAATACCTGATTTCCACTTATTCTGAGGTTAGAAAAAGTTGAATGGAATTTTATGATGTGAAGTAAATCCTAAATATACATTAAAGGCCTACTGTTATGGCATAGTTAGGAAATTCATTCTTTACAAAAATATAAGCTATTGTGTCTGTACCAATATTTTGGTTAAGTCACTCAATGTTGAAAAAAGCAAACTTTTGAGATTCAGTACAAAATATGTCTATATGTTCAGAGACAACGTATAGAGGTTACGCCATTCCTACATAAATCAAACCAGAGCAACAGGGATCTCCAATCTTTTTCACTAAAGCAGTAAGAGCTGTAATTTCTAAGAAAAGCTCATTCTTTCTGTCTCCGTCCCTCCTCTGGTGCATGAGGGAACTTCAAAAAGTTCAAGGAAAATGGATTAAAAGATAAGCTCATGTGGACTCATGAGTATTCTCAACTCCATGTATAGTTTTCTACTTATAAGCATTAATGAAGATTACTCGTATTTTTTAAATGTGTACACATTTCTTTGAAAGGCAGAAAGAGCTCCCATTAGCTGGTTAACTCCACAAGTTCCTCCAAACAGAAGGACTTTGGAAGGGCTGTGGGCAGGAGAGCCAAGAATTCAAGCTCAATCTCCCATGTGGTGACAAGGACCCAAGTAATTGAGCCACCACTGTTGCACCCCAGGGTGTACACCATCGAGGCAGGCACCAGGGCCAGACAAGGAACCCAGGCACACCAGCGTGGGAGTCAGAGACTAAACTACTAGGCCTATACCCATCACAACCCCTCACTTGAACTTCACTGATCCACTGATTTAAGCAGTTAATTTACCACAGGAATGTAAGGTGAATCATCTAGGCTACAAATTTGTCAAATTACTAGCTAATTTGAGAGTTAACTGATTCTCATGCATATTAAATTGTAGAAAAATTGGGGCAGAGTACAGTGATTTCCAAATAATAGTCCTATTTCTAAAGCCACTTAACTAGTTACAAGGAAAAAAAAAGAAGGCTGTAATTGCTTTTTTGTGTGTATTGTGTCACAAAAGGAAAGGAAAAGGGAAAGCAGTTCACTCCCAAAGCAGACACTTAGCTTCCGGCTACAGTTAATTGGTAGTCAGTGCAGAAACCCTGTATGCTGAAAATTAACTCTCATTTAGCTTTTTCTCTGAATACTTCATAACTTTGTGACTATAGGGAGAACTTTCAAATGGGTTTTCAGAAACCTTACTAGTCAATAGGATTGTTTTATAACAGCCCACCTGTTGACATAACCAAGAGAGATTGTTGGAGTTTTAGTGCTCTTCTTTGATAGCATGGAAATATACAGAATAATCAACATGTTGAAATAATTACTAATGTTGACCAGTAGAGAAGGAAGGAAGAAAAGGAGGAAGGGTGGGAAAGCAGGGAGCTGAAGACGGACAGTACAAATAGAAGAGACAGAGAAATTCTCAAGAATCTAGGTTGCCTCAAGAGTTTTACCTTTACGCTGCAGTGTCCCATGAGCACTGCAAGCACTCAAGCAACAGGCAACATGAGCTCAAACACTATAGCCAGTATGCTCCTCTTTATCATTTAAAAGTTTCCCACTTGATACATATTGACCTAAATCAACAATCCATTCAACAATTGGTCGATACTTTCTAATAAACATCACTAACATTAATTTATCAAAGACAGGCAGGAACTTTTAATTTCTTCTAGGATCCCCTTTCCACCAGGTTATAGTGGATTAAATGAAACTAAGTCTCAGGTTAAATTTTTTTTAAAGATTTATTGCGAAGTCAGGTATGTACAGAGAGGAGAAGAGTCAGAGGGGAAGATCTTTCAGCCGTTGATTCTCTCCCCAAGTGACCACTAGAGCCGGTGCTGCGCTGATCCGAAGCCAGGAGCCCGGATCCTCTTCCAGGTTTCCCACATGGGTGCAGGGTCCCAAGGCCCTGGGCCGTCCCCAACTGCCTTCCCAGGCCACAAGCAGAGAGCTGGATTGGAAGCAGGGCCGCCGGGATCAGAACCAGCGCCCCTATGGGATTAAGGCGTGCTCAAGGTGAGGACTTTAGCTGCTAGGCCATGGTGCCGGGCCCAAGTCTCAGGTTAAATTCTGACATGCATTAAAAAAAATGTGTTAATAAATTAAAAAAAAAACAACAAATGAAATTAGACAACTTAGGATAAACATAGTGATGATACCCAAATATCTTCAAGTCACAGGCAGGCCTGTCTTGCCCACTGAGACCTTTCCAAAGGCATTCCTTTTGCCCTTCTTAGACAGTGAACAGTGTTCCAGTACATGACTCCTCTATCACATGGGGTCTTGGAGTAAGGTTAGTTACAAAGTGAACCTTCAATGGACACATGAGGACATATACAGTAGATACATACAGTGGGCAAGTGTGATGGTTCACAGGCTAATCCTCTATGTGCAAGTGACAGCATTCCATATGGGTGCTGGTTCATATCCCGGTTGCTCCACTTTGATCTAGATCTCTGCTTTTGGCCTGAGAAAGCAGTGGAGGATGGCCCAAGGCCTTGGGCCCCTGTACCTACATGGAAGACCTAGAAGAAGCTCCTGGAGCCTGGCTTCAGTCTGGCTCAGCTCCAGTCATTGCAGCCATTTGAAAAGTGAACCAACAGATGGAAGAAAGACCTCTCTCTCTGTCTCGCTTTCTTTTTCTCTGTCTGCATTTCAAATAAAAATCTAAAAAGCAAAGATAAGTTTACTTTAGTGCAAAAAAATTTGAAATTCATGCATGGTTTTCATAATGTGCATTTCCATGAATTTTTTGAAAATCCATCATATAGAACGAATTAAAAATAGATTTGTTTTGAGTGTCTAATTTCATTCAACCATATTTCATATTTACTTAATCAATGGAAAAGTATTTCTAGCACTCATTATGCTCATCAATATGGCATACTATGAAAATTCAAATAGCTACCAACGTCAAATTTCTGACTGCAGTATCTCCAAATATTGGTAAATCTCTCCTAGGATAAAATTATTCTACACATACATATGTATTATAGTTCATAGTGGAGTGGTAAAGCTAATCACAGACACTAGAGTACACAAGCCTGTCCCAGAAGGCAGGGCTAGAACTCAGTACCTTATAACCACAATTGCCATTCCTACTCATTCTGTCTCTTTCTATTGGCATAAGTTTTGAAGATTTATTGATTGATTTTTTTGGAAAGGTATAATTACAGAAACAGAAGGAGAGACAAAGAGAAAAACCGAGGTAGAGAGAAGCTTTCCTTTCACTAACTTGATCCCCAAATAGCTGTGGCAGCCAAGGCAAGGCCAGACTGAAACCAGAAGCCAGGAATTGCATAGAGGATTCTCCCACGGAGAGCAAGGCCTAGATGCTCAGACTCCCTTCCTCTGCTTCCACAGGCCCATTAGCAGCAAGCTGGAGTGGAGGTGGAGCAGCCAATACTCCATCCAGTCCTCAGATGGCATGCTGGCATCACAGCAGGCAGCTTAACCACAATGCCAGTCGGGCATAACACTTCTATTCCTTGTTTCTCTGGCTTCCCCCTCTCTGCGATTCTCAGGCAGGAATACTCACACAGTCTTTTTCAGATCCCAAGATTCTGACACTCACAGAGAAGTTAAAGTACAGAAAAACAATTTGTGTTTTGATAGAAAGCATTCCATCGTCCACATTCACCCATACAATTACCTTTCAGGTAATTGAATTCCAGACTTTCATTGCTTTGAGCCAATTTATGATTATTCGTAAGTTAGGAGACATTCAAATTCTCTCTCATCCAACAGTGTTTCAATTGACTTAGCCCATTCATTTTTGCACACACACACAAAAATTTTAATCTCTTTTGCAATTAAATTCCTTTAGTATGTAAATGAATGTTTTTCAACTTTTTCCTTTTAATTGGACATAAGATCTGCCTGAGTTTGTCACCTAAGGGTAAAATAAGATCTTTAACATGGGATAATTTTTTACACCTGCAGAAGAGACAGAACTTTTTCCTGAAAATTATCTTTTTACAGATAACTCAATATTTTCTCATACAACATGAACTTAGGATCCTTAAGACAATTTTTCCAGTTCTGTCCTAGCAAAGTGTGATTTTGGTCTAAAAATTCATTTCCAAAATAATAAAAACAAAACAGATGTCACATTTGTGGGAAATAAGCAAGTTGATAGCATGCTAAGAAAAAAAAAGACTGGCTTATTTGTGACATGTTGAAGGTATAATCTCTTGAAATGTCAAAATATAATCTTAACCTTTTGATGTATTTTGTTGGTGTGACAATGATTCAGAACAATGGCACATTGAACCTGATAGCTAAGGTGTTTCATTTCACAGCATAATTACTGCATTGCTTTTCACCTCTTCTCAAATATCACTAGGTGACTTAGCAAGTCAGCTTTACTGGGTGTGAGTGTTAGATGAAAAAGCTCAGAGTATTTCTATAAGTCTACTGGTAGGCAAAGTGTGTGTGTGTGTGTGTGTGTGTCCTATAAATATTCAACAAAAGAAACAAAGCCATCCTAGATTCCACAAATAATTATTTTTAAATTGCCTCCTCATTGCAAGCTTGAGGAATCATTTGAAATTTGATTAATCAATGTCATACTTTCAAAACTATGCCTTGCATTATTAAAACACAAACAACGGCAAAATCTCACTTCTTGTATTACGCCATGACATACAAACTGAATCTTCTAATTCAAACTTGACTACTCCTTCAGGTTCAACACACCTGAGCATAAAACTCAACATCACCCACACCAGGGCCCTACCAAACCACCCAGGAGCTCACTGGGTGTCTTCCTTAAACACCAGACAACGTAAATTGGCCAGCCCTGGCAGATTAACTCAATCATTTCTTCCAAGAAGTTTTCCCTGACCATACCAGTTGGAAATTACTTAACATCTATATGTGTTTTAACACTTAGAGTTTCCCTTTGCCATGCAAGGTGAACTAAATTAGAGGAGATGCACATCATAGGCAAGCAAGATCTATTGCTGTGAAAAGTAATATCAATACACTACCAATTGTAATTATTTATAGGAGAGCAAGGTGGCAGAATAGGATAAGGACACGTCATATAAAGATGGAGAAGGATTGGCAGAGGAGAAGCAGACAGGACATCGTCCTAGGAAAAAGGAGTGGGCGGGCCTGGGGCAGAGGGACATGGGGACAGGGAAAGCAGCAGAGACAGCAGACAAATACCCCTGTTGGTGATCAGATGTCAACCAGAAGTCCGGTGGAAAGGGGAGATCACCGAGAACACAGGGAGTAAATCCAACCATAGAACTGTGAGGCCCACTGACAATTTTTTTTTAATATTTATATATTTTTATTGGATAGTCAGATATACAGAGTTGAAAAGACAGAGAGAAAGATCTTCCATCCGCTGACTCACTCCCCAAGTAGCCTCAACAGCCAGAGCTGAACCAATCTGAAGCCAGGAGCCTGGATGCAGGGTCCCAAGGCTTTGGACCAACCTCAACTGCTTTTCCAGGTCAAAAACAGGGAGCTAGACAGGAAGACAGGCTGCCAGGATTAGAACCGGTGCCAATATGGGATCTTGGTGTGGTTGAGGCAAGGACCTTAACCACTAGGCCATCATGCTGCCTCCCACAGCCCTACCCCACTGAAACAGAATGGTTGAGCACTTTCAGACAAGTGTGGAAATGGGATGGGTTTTATGGCCCAGACTTCCCATCAATGCTACATTGGGTGCCATTTTGAGTTCTATGTGGGGACAACATCAAGCTGCACACATGTTAAGCCAGGGGAGAACTCACTTTCCTGGTCAACACATTGTACTGTTCCTATGGGGAAAATAATACTATCTTGGCTTCCCACGGATTGCATCCAAAATAAGTTCATGTTGCCTCCAGACATAACTACCAGCAGGTTCCAGCAAGAAGAAAAAAGATTCCATGTTTTGGGTGCTGCTGACAGCCTTGTGATCTAGTTTAAAAGTTACAGCCAAGCTCCAAGCCAACAGTCTCTCAAGGAATACCAAGCTCACAGCAACACTGTGCCTGAGACTTTTGCCAGTCATAAGTACTCCCAGAAACATTTGCTAACAAAGAACCCGATGTTCATTATATGACAGATTCAACATTGCCTCTAGAAAAGCAGCTTTCCTAAGTTCTGGAAAGTTCTGTCTGCATTATGCTGGGTCAAAAAAAGGATTAAACTTGCTTAAACAGGATCACATTTTTCTTTGTGTCT
The DNA here is from genome assembly GCF_017591425.1 of Ochotona curzoniae. NCBI lineage: Eukaryota > Metazoa > Chordata > Mammalia > Lagomorpha > Ochotonidae > Ochotona > Ochotona curzoniae. The sequence goes on along the minus strand of NW_024465035.1, from coordinate 11,457,584 downwards.
ATTTCAGCAGCTTAAACTTTGATGGGAATAACAACCAATTGGATTGGCTTAATCAGGCAAAACTGATTTAGCTGACCTCCAAGGTCCCTCACAGTTTGAGCATAAATTCTGTTATTGCAGAATTTGTTGAAATATCCAGCTCTTCAAACCTACATACCATTAAATTTGAGACTATGAGTATCCACAGTCATGGGCTTATGCCTACCTCACTGTTTAATAAGACATTAGCAATTGTCAATTAAGCTTTAATGATAGTATTAAAATGCAAACCAGGATAATTCTTACACTTTTTCATGACTTAGAAAAAGAACTTTTGTTCTACAGAACAAAATCATTAAAATAGCCTTTACCCACAAATGAAACAGAATAAGTTACATAGAACAGAAAATAATTAACTTGCACTTCCATGGGGCCTTAAAATTTACAAAGCATTTTAATAGACATTTGTTCATTTAGTCCTCATAATACAATGTAGGCTATAGGCTGCCTATTCAAATTTCCTATTATTCAATCTTAACAAAAAACAAATCCAAATGACAGTAGCTCTAAGAGTTATCTCAATACTGCCTTAAATCTACAAAAGAAACTTTCATAATATTTTCTGGATAAAACCAACTACAATTTCCTGGGGATCAGAGCTAAAACATTCAAATGATTCTTGGGCACAAATTACATGTTTGAACCATTCAACAACATTACATTATGTGGGTGAGTAAAGATTTAACACAAAGATAAAAATGAAAAAGTAGTTATAATATTCATCAGTCCGTTAAGCATCAAAGAAAAACAACAAAGAAAAGCTGAAAGTCTGCTTATTATTCAAAACAAATGTGAACTAGCCTTAGACTGTTTTAGGTGGATTTTAGCTTTTAAAAATAGCTTGATCTGTTTCTAGTCTGAGGATTTTGTGTGTTTCAAACATATGACAACGATAAGTAAAATACCTTAAAAAGACATTTGAAAATATGAACTGCATTCAAAACTAAGATAAGTAACTCCAAGGATCAAATGGTACAGAAACATTGACTGACAACCAAGGCACAGGAAGGGAGTCTGGACTTTCGCATATGTAAGGAGACAGAGGATTCTGGGAATTTGGCTCCTGCTGGGGAACAGGTTGGAACTGGACCCTCGGCTTTGGAAAGGGAGAATAGGTGCTGCCAACCATTGCCCGCAGCTGCTAATTATATGAACCTCATGCCTAAAGAGGCAGATGGACACCTTGTCCACCTGGTAACAAGATGCTCAGCTAAGCCCCTTCCTGACCCAGTGACGGATTTTGCAATAGCCCCATCACCACTGGAGGACAAAAGCCAGGAACCACTAAAAATGAGACATTGATGCTGGATGAGAGGCCTAGGGCTGATCAAGATGAAGGCATGTACATGTTACAGTACCCACCAGCATATGTGTGGCTCAGCTCTGGGGGAAGACAAGTCTGGGCCAGTTCATAAAACCCATTGGCAGATCTGAGAACCAGGACGGGGTGCAGGACAAACCAGGTTTGGCCACAACATCATCTAATTCATATTAGGGCAGAGACTTGAAGCCTTCCAGGCTGGTCTAGGCTGCAGCACCCATCAGCATAGCTGGAACTAGGGGCAGACCAGCCACCCCAGGCTACAGAACCTGCCATCAAATGCCAAGGTAAGGCGGGCCATGTCAGACTGGACTGCAGCTCCCACCATTCCACCAGCACTCACTGGGGGGTGGGGGCCAGTGCAAGCCCAGTAGGAGGCACAGGACTACCCTGTTGAGCTAATGCTCCCACTGGAGAGCATGAGAACTGGGACAGGGGCAGTACAGGCTGGGCTGGGATATGACATCCACTGGCATTCATGTGAGCTGGGTCAGGGGGAAAACCAGGCTGGACCAATCATCTATCCATTCGTGCATACATAAGCCAGGGTAAGTGCAGGCTGGCTGGGTTTTGCTACAGCATCAGCTGGCAAGTACTAGGACTGGGGAAAAGTCCTATCAAGCTAGACTGCAGAACCACCTGGAAAATGTAAGATGCAGGGCTGGGAATAAGTCTGCTGGTGAAACTGTGGCTACCACTCTGATAGGCTGCAGTTCCCACCAATGAGCATGAGAACCAAGCCTGGGGATGGATCTGGCCAGACAGACAGTAGAATCTGCCAGCGTAAGTGTGGACTGGATAGTGAGGTCAGTTGGACTGAGCTACCTACCCTGGGGCTGTCTTTAGTGATTTGCTTAACCTGTGGACCATGAGACTTCTGAGACCAGCTGTAAGAAGGCTTGCAGCTGCCATCAGGGACTTTTAGAAGAACTGTTCCTGGAATGCTCTTTCTGAGCACTCTGCCATACTATGAGAGCTCGCAGTTACATGGAAAGGCCATGGAGAAGGATCAGTAGGGAAGCCTCAGCTGAGTGTCCAGGAAATGGTCAGCATCACCTGCCAGCCACGTAACATTCCAACCCAACTAAATTTGTGCATGAATGCAGCTCCAGATTCCATTTGATTTAAATCACATATGAGATGCTAAGCTGAAACAATTTAAACCACAGAACAAAGAGACACAATGGTGAATTTTTACTTTAAGTGTGTGTTTCAGAGTAGTTATGTAGCAATATAAAATCAGCACCTACTTAAAGTTACAAAAATGATTTTGAAAATCACCTGTATTGATAGCTGTAATTTGAGGATCTTAACACACAGTATCACCTCTGTGAGATATGGAAATTTACCCATCTCCCCCATTTCACCCCTTTTAATGTTCCAATGAAGAATTTGGTGGGGGATGGATATGAGAGTTAAACTGGAATTTGGGATTACGTGGGGAGTTTGATTTGTGTGGTCTCTGCATTATCTGTTACTGCACATCACTGAGATTGTCCTACCACCTTGAACAATAGAAAATGTAGAACAGTCTGTATTAGAAGATCAAGATGGAGAAGAAGTGTTGATGATAACAGAGTGATTCCTGAATACCTCAGAGAATCCACATACTGGTAATAATTGCCACTGGCAGCAGAAAATGTTCCAGAAAGATAAATGAATCTATTTCTCAGACAATTAATGTCAGTACAACTTGTTATATTGTTGTGTCCTCCAATTCTTCATTTGCTCAGTATCTTTCAATGCTAAAGCAGAACCTAAAGTGAATTCTCTGTAATCCAAGATTTATGAATTTTATCATGGCCCACTAGAGTTCTGCTGAACAACCGTCTTCTTTAATATTGGGGCACATATGACAATGCAATTCTTCTATTTTTCTTTGAGAGAGTTCCCATCTGTTGGTTCATTCTCCAAATGCCTACAATGGGGGTCCCACAGACAGGTGGCAGGAAGCCAGTCACTTGAGCCATCACCACTGCCTGGTGGAGTCTGGGTAGAAGATGGAACTGCATATCAAATCCACTTATTCACATGTGCAGCGCAAGAGTGGCAACTGCCAGGCTAACCTCCTTACCCTGACCTGTTTAATTATACTTTTTCTGATATCAAAAGTAAATTATTTGAAATCTAAATACTCAGCCATTTTTATAGCATATTTGGGCTAGACAGAAAGAAGGAAAATGTCTTCTGTACTGTTTGTTCACTGTCTGATTTAATCCCTAGAGCAACTCTTTGCAGTTATCATTTTATAGAAAAGAAAGGAAAGCCTCAGAAGTCAAGTTAAGTTTGCTTTCCTTCAACATTTGGCTGTTTAAAATTATAACAGGAGTATAGTCTTTAGGATCAAAAAGATGACTTTTATCATAATATATTTCCATTACAATAACTTTCTAATAAAAGTACATCTGTTTTTCATAAAAGAGAGCTTCAAAGAGCTCATGGGAAAGCATACTACAAGAAGCCTATGCATGGATTTCATTTCCGGGGACACCAAAATCACCTCCTCTTCTCATTCCATTTCCCCATAAATTTTCAGACGTCCCCTTATTTATGACAGTTTCTAAGTGATTTGCTTTTCAGAAGGAGTTGGACTTGTATTCTTCACAGATGACCTAAATTTTTGCTTTCTTGAACTCTGTCTGATAAAGAAATCAGCTTCGAAGTGAAATCAGCTATGATCTAGTCACCAGTAGCAGAAGCAGCAGGCACTAAACCAGAAAAAGAGCACAATATGTCACTATATAAGGTGCACGCACATGCCTTATCAGTGTCTCTGAAAATGATCAATCCTTGCTCTCAAAACTGCAGTCCTACCGGTCAGTGTACCCTGAATTTTGCTGGGTCCCCCTCTGTATGCATGGAGAAAGTAGCCCTAGAATTATTTTCCCAGTTAGAAACTTTTATCTTGTGATAAAACAATGTGCTTCCAGTGTGCGTACACAGATCCACAGAATCCAATTTTGCTTCATAGTTCGTATGCAATACAGGATGGAAATATAAATGGTATGTAATGCAACTTGTAATTTCTACTTACAAAAAGGCTCGTGGTGGTGACCTAATCATTAAGGAAGGGACCTTAACTCCAGGCAGACGGTTCTTACTCTCTTCCAGTGGTGGGTAGGTTAGCTGTTGGGTTCCAACTGATGACTGAAATTAAAGAAATTAGTTTCACTCTACAATATGATAATCTTAAGGGAACAATCAGATGTAAATGGAAAATTAGTTTACAATTTTTCATTATGGAGGCATTTGCAAGCATCACAAATGCCTCCATTTTTTGCTGGAATGAATGCAAAGTGTTCTAAATAAGAGAAACACAGATCATACTGAAGATTAAGTAATGACAATGCACAAATTAACCTCGCAGCAAAGCTTTGGAAATATATTTTACTGGGATAATATTTATTTTAGCATAGACAGGCAAGATAGGAAGAAAAATAAAAACAAAAATCAGAAGGTTATCTCTACCAAACGAATATTATTTCCAAAATGTAAGGCACAATGAAGGAACACACATTAGACCTAACCCTTTTTGCATCTGATGAAAGCATCGAGAAATCAAAACTCCAGCTGATAACGAATCCACTGAAAGTGCATGTCAACCAACAGAGGCAAATAAAACAGCAAGACAGCAGATAATGGAGCAGTGGCGATCAAATAAACACGAAAAAAAGTAACATGTTTGGAAAACTGGGAAAACTTAGAAAATAAGATCCACTGAAGAAAACTTATCAGAATGTGTCTATACACAAAACGGTTAGATCGGGATGGGCCAGACTCAAGGAGAGCTGCACCAACTGACACTCCAGTACTCAGAATGGTCTCACAGACCCAGGAAGAAAGGGTTTGGATTTTACGGTTTTCTCCTAAAAGAGGCTCAGGGTGAGAAGCTATGTTGCACTCAGGATCCTGCCAAAAGACAGGAAGTGGTCCCCGATGAGAGAGAAATTACACAAATCCATGTCTCCACTGAAGGCAAAGGGTCACGAAAATTTGCCTTCTGGATGGACCAAAAAAAAAAAGAAAGAAAACTTGTGAAAGAAACCTTAAAGGTCAAGTCTGTCCCGTGTAAAATATCCCACTTTACATTTCCAATTACCGTGTGAAAACTGATCTGCAACAGATTACACATCTGAAGCACTTAAAGAAGTAAGCACAGCACCCTTTTGTAGTGTAGTGGTGCTTTGTTGATGCCTCCTAAGATATTGCCATCCCATACAGGCACCAGTTGGTGTCACCATTGCTTGGTTGGTGGAAGACATGCAGTATGCTTTCCTAAATACTGCAAGGGAGTGTACAAAATTGATGCGTTTTCTGTAATGTAATCAACATAGATCAAAAAAATTGAACCATCCATCCATCCATTCATATTTGGCCCATATTTGCAGGTCTAGAAGTATATTATAGGGCAGTTAAACCCCCAAAAACCACAAACAAAAATTTATAAAAATTATTCTAGAAAAAAAATTTTATATAAGTTCTATAAAAACTGAAAGTAAACACGATTTAGCAGTCCCTATGCTAAAATTCCTTACAACTGCTACAATGTACAGAGAATATAAATGCTCTGAAAAATTAAGTGGAAAAAAATAATTGTTTATATTTATCAAGACAAGCATACATGCACAAACCATATATAACATTATAGCTTATAAATACATAGGTGTAAGACTATAAGCACACATGCACTTGCTAGACACACATCCAACATTTTTCTACAGAAATATAGAAATATATCTTATGTTATATTTTGTTTCTTAATGAATTGATTTTTTTTATTGGAAAGTCACACATACAGAGAGGAGAGACAGAGAGAAAGATCTTTCATCTGCTGATTCACTCCCCAAGTGGTTGCAACGGCCGCAGCTGAGCCAATCTGAGGCTAGGAGCCAGGAGCTTCTTCCAGGTCTCCCTTGTGGGTGCAGGGTCCCAAGGCTTTGGGCCATCCTCAACTACTTTCCCAGGCCACAAGCAGGGAGCTGGATGGGAAGCGGGGCTGCTGGGATTAGAACCAGCAACCATATGGGATCCCAGCACGTTCAGTGCAAGGATTTATCCACTAGGCTGTCATGCCAGGCCCATTATATTTTACTTCGTAAATACATGTTCTCTTCTTTTGTTTCTTTGGATAAACAGATTTATATTACTATTAGACTCGAAATCCAATTATTTTTTTAATGAAAAGCAAATTCTTTCAAGGAGGAAGCAGCGAACACTTTAATCCTATCAGAGGAGCGCGCAGGCAGCAGCATGTCGGATAGGCTGGAAACAAATCCTGTTTTCTTCACAAATTTGTAAAACCTTGAATCTCCCTTCCCAAAGCAAAGCACAGTACACTTTGAAAATAAGCACAGTTAGCTCTCGACAATGAGCTCCTATCAAGGCAATTAAGATAGTCCTCAAAATCAAAAGTAATCATACAACCAATATTGGCATAACATTACAATAAAAAGAATACAATAAAAAATCCAAACAAAATTGTATCATTGAAAGCATGAGATAATGGCTGAAAATGTCTCAGTACTCATCAGAAGATCTTGTTTTGTTCAGTAATAATTTTGGCTTGGGAATGCAATGCCACTTTTCTCCTCTTTATTCTGCTTTTATGATCATATTTTGGCATTTCTGAGAGTGCTCAGGTCTGATATAAAGAGTGTAACTGGCAAAAGAAAATGGATTATTTGCAATATTCAAAAGAAGTAAAGCCAAATAGACTATGAGATTAAAGCTTTAAACACATCCTGTTTTTTATTTCCCATGGGGTGTAAGTCTTTCTGCCCTTTTCCCAGACTCGTCTCCTACCTCCTGCCTAAACGGCCAAACCACGTCACTGCTGAACCATTCTCTGGGGTCCTGAAGGCATTTACTTTATCAAGAGTCATTACTGAAAAATAATTCATCATCGAAAAGCAAATATTCCCTGTGCCAACTCATCTCAATCCTTGATTAGTGACAGTCACCTGAGAAAGAAAATATGACCAGAAATAGTACACAAGTCGGGGCGACTATGGATCAATGACATTTTACGAGGGCACATGGGAGGCAAAAGGCAAAGCAAAGGCATTGTGTCACTAGGCACTCTGTATCGGCCATGTATTTGTGTCCAAGTGATGGATGTAAACATCAAATTCAAAACCATGATATGCTCTTGGAAACAAGCGATGCATCCAGGGACCAACATCGCCATGCACAGGGTTAAGCTATTACGTGTAATTCTGGCGTGCCCTGTTGGAGCGCTGGTGTCAGTCCCAACTTCTCCATTTCTGATTCAGTTCCCTGTTAATGCAACCAGGAAAACAGTCAAAGATGCTTCCCTTCCTTTACTGTTTTTTTTTTTAATAAGAAAGAAAATAAATGTTCAGTGACTATTTGTCCCAGAGATTAAGACATTTGGGATTCCTGATTCCAGATTCCTCCTAAGGGGCACCCTGGGAAGCAGCCAAGTGATGACTCAAGTGGTTTCTTTCCTGACACCCACGTACGAATCCTACGTTCTCCGGCACTGGCTGTGGTCTGGCCCAGCCCAGACGGTGGTAGACATTGGGGGAATTTGAGGATTCATATTCTCTGTCTCTCTCTCTCTGTCTCTCTCTCTCTCTCTCTCTCTCTCTCTCTCTCTCTCCACACACATACAGACAGATAACCCCCTGTAGTTCACTTTCCTAATCCTCCATCTGTAAGCGCCAGCATCCCATAGTAGAGCTGGTTCATGTTCTCATTTCCCACGCAGTTCTCTGCCTGTGGTCTGTGAAAGCAGTGGAGGATGGCCCAAAGCCTTGGGATCCTGGAGACCCATAGGAGACTTCAAAGAGGCTCCTGGTTTCAGATCAGCTCAGCTCCAGCTGTTGCAGTCATTTGGGGAATGAGCCAGCAAATGAAAGATATTTCTCTCTCTCATTCTCTCTGTAAATCTGTCTTCCCAATTTAAAAAAATGAAATCAAGAAAAAAGTCAACCATTTTTCCCTCTAAGATGCGTTGCTGCTTCTCCTCACCACAAGGTGGAGCTCTATTTAAGAGCTTCAGCTCCAGGCAAGAGAATAAGTTTCTAGGGAGACCTTGGGCATCACTCACCTGCCTTCTATCATAATCTGCTTGGAGAAACCCAAAACGCTACCAGATTTGCCTTAATGCCCTGCTTCTCTGTAATCTGCTCTGGGTGCACAAAAGGCAGTGCAGCCATGAAATCCATCCTGCCAGGGGAAAAATATCTATTGAAACTACAAAACCCATGGAAAACCAAGGTGTTGGTGATTCCATAGCTGACTTTCTCAACAGTAATGAAGAAGACACAGTCTCTTCGCAGAATGTAAAGAATTTAGGAGTATCTGTCACCTTCAGAAACTCCCTGCTGAGCCTACACCTGGAAGACCAAACCCATGGGAGCCTGCATGCGGGCCCTGTTCCTGGAGTTTGTTGATTACAGTTTAAGAATTGTGGAGTTGTCCCTCTATGACAATCACACACTCATCGCGCTCTGACTTTCAGAGTCTGACTGCTCTTTATCCCAGGAAACCAGTCAATAGAGGGCCCTCCACAAAGCAGTGACTGGCAGTACACAGACTGCTAAGGGGGGCTATGCAACTTCATGGGTTCATGCTTCATACACTTGGGGTGCACTCCAAGTGACAAACCCCTTGTAAAGGGAAAATGTGACATAAGAACAAAAGTTCTTCATGCTCCAACTCTTTAGTCCAAACGGCAATAGTGAGCAACTTGCATTAGAAAGTGTCTATATACGGTGATCAACAAAGTGGCTCAGCAGGCTAATCCTCCACTAGCAAGCATTGGAATCCCAGATGGGTGCCAGTTCCTCTCCCGACTGCTCCACTTCTGATCCAGCTCCCTGCTTATGCCCTGGGAAAACAGTGGAGGATGGGTCAAGTCCTTGAGACACTGTACTCATGTGGGAGACCTGGAAGAGATTCCTGACTTTGGATCAGCTCAACGCCAGTCATTGTAGTCACTTGTGGAGTGAACCAGAAGCTAGGAGATCCTTTTTCTTCTGTCTCTCCTTCTTTCTATAAATCTTCCAATAAAATCTTCCCAATAAAAAAAAGTTTAAAATCCATGTATAAACTATGTACCTTCAATCAAATCAGTGTTAAGCACCACTGACTGCTAAGAGCACTCTGCCTGAGTATAGACTGCAGTCCAACAGGAATACTCTATTATCAATTCTTTATCTATGTAGGCAAAGTCAGACTAAGTGTCAGCATCAACAGCCATCATTTTTAATTATGCTTCAAATGTTCATTCCACCCATTCAAAATTCCTGCATCGGATGTTTAGATTCCAGTAGGAGGGTATTAAAAGGTAAAGTCAGAATAAGAGCAAGTTGAATAAGATGCTTTAGTGATCTTCTTGCAGAGGCATCAACTTTGACTGCTTTTCCTGCAGACAACCTTTACAAAAGCTGAGAAAGCCAGGGGAGGGACCATTGTGCCTCGTGTTAGTAAACAAAAAGATGAGTTGAATAAGGCAGGAAGGAATGATGTCTAGTTCCCACACATTAAACTGATGCAGCCTGGAGGAGAAAAGGAATAAAGATCAAACCATAAACTTGAGATCCAGCACCAGGTTTGATACAGTGAAACCTAGAATTAGACAAGGCCATATGGTCTCCACTTCCAGGCTAGTTCCATGGACCAATACTCGGATCAAGGAACCATATCCCCACTTCCCAACCTCCAGCAGACACCCAGGCAAGACTCTAGTAGCTGGAGGATAAGACAAGAGTATGAGTAAGGATTTTGCATTGAAGGTCAGAATTGGCCCTTTAGCAGTAAGATTCAGCTCCAAATACAGCCCAAAGTTTCCCCAGACCACAGTGTTTCAGCTAGCTTCACCTCCAGCCTTTCTCAGGCATCTTGTGCCTTTGCAAGAAAACATGGAGACCTGTGACTGTGAGACGTGAGTACAACCCAGACTACTCAGCCTGAATAGCCAAGAAACTGCCTGCAGCACCCCATTCCAACTGTGGCAGGTGTCAGAAAGAAGGGCATTAACGTGAAAGCAAGCATTGCCTTGGATCTGGTAAAATGACCACCGAATAAATCCTCCATTTCTGTGAATGGAGCCCCTAGATCTGCTCCAATCCCAAACACCCATGACCCTAATCATTTGGATTTAACATCATTATCAGAATCACCTGGGGTTGCTTGCAATGGCTTCAGACAGCAAGCTTATTTCAGCAGCAGGAAGCAGACAGAAAAGCATGAATTGGCCTTACCCCATTTCTGGGGAAAGGGAGAAGGAGAGATGCTCCAAGTGTGATCTAGCACTGTGGTTTAAACTAATAAAAATAAAAGCACAGTATACTTGTGGGATACATCAAAAGTAGCTCTAAGAGGAAGCATATAACAGCATGTACCTATACTTTAAAAATACATGTAACATAATCAAATACAACCCTGGTTCTCACACCTGCCAGTGGGTATTATGAACTGGCTCATCTTGGCTCGCCCCTAAACCTGACCCACAAGTATGCTGGCAGGTAAGGTAACATGGCCTGGTCTAGGTTGTGCCCAGCCTTGGTTCTTACACTCATCTATAGGGACTGTGTCCTGACACAGGAGTTCCCCAAGTCCCTCTATCAGGTCACCTTCCAGTCTCAGATCTCACACACACCAGTGGGTTCGTGGCCTAGCCTGACTTGGCCCACCTTCTGTCCTGGCAGGTACAGTAGTCTTGCTTGATTGGCCCACACCCATTCTGCTGGGCACTACAGCCTAGTCTTGCTGGGCCATCCCAGACCCAGACCCTGCTCTCACATGGTTGAGCAGGTGCAGACACCTAGCCCAGCCTGTCCTACGTCCACTCTGGCTCTTGAGAGCACCAGCGGGTATGTAGCTGAGGAAACTTCTATGCAAAAGTATGACACAGCTGGTTGGGTTAAAAACTGCTCGTAATAATATGGAAAATGAGAGAAATTACTATGACAGTTATTAATAAAAAAAGATTTCAAAAAAATCCCAACCTGTCCATATTTTGAAAAAAAGGAAAGATATTCTCAAAAGAAGTGTGAGAGTGTGGAGTGAATGACAGACTTAACCAGCCATCTCTAATAGAAGCTAGGAAGAGAGAAGGGATCCTACCAGCAGAAACACTGCCAGTTGCATCTAAAGCAAGCATTTAAAAAAAAAATGAAGAAGGCCTGGAGACACTTTTCTTCAAGAAGAGGGAAACCCCATCAAGTCTGGATGCAGTGTGAGGGCTGGCAGGTGCAAGCCTGGAGGACCACACTCATAGAACCAGTGCCGCTGGCACGTTGGTGTAGGTCTTTCTTGTCTGTAGAACTCTGATACATGAATATCTGCTGTTTAAGCCACCCAGTTTATGCTGCTTGATTACAGCAGCTCAAAGTGAATTAGACACTTTCTTTTTTCAAGTTGCATTTTCTGCTGCTGCTATACCTCTTTTTTTCTTACCTATTATTTCTTGAGTCTTGTCATTTTATATTTGTGTCATGACAGATAAAGCTAAATATGTAGCAGATATGGAAAGCCAGCTTTCAGATCACACTTTTAGAAATTACTTTCTGCCTAGGTGTGGGAGTTTAATCACCAGAAAACCTTCAGCTGTCAAATTCCTTCATGGTCTTGGCTGCAGAGAACCATCCTAGCCTATCTCTGGTGGCTGAGTAGAGGATGACAAAGTGGTGATATGAAGACCCAGTTGTATCAGCCTAATATAAGACAACCTTGACAGATTATGCTTGTTCTACACAGGGACTCCACTGGACTTCCGTCATATCTTTCCTCTGGTGAATGTTCATTCCAGTCCTCTTCCTCTCATGAGTACTGAGCCCTAGCAAGTATCTTGCACTCCAAACATGTTGGTGACTACCTGGGAAACACAACTTGCTCAGATCATCTGGTGCATCATTGGTTATTAAGTAATTTGCAACAGTGTATTCTCACTTTGATACTTCAAGTGTTTTTCATTTTTTTTCATGGAATCACCATGCACTCATGTTTTTAATAAGTATTTGAATGCCTCGTAGGGGTTAGGCAATTTGGTAGAGAACACATTAAAAGCTATGTGGAACATAGACATAAACATCTTGCAACAAAGTGACACTGCAAAGGAGAGCAGAATGAAGAGCTAGGAAGAACTTTTGTGCAGCCATAATGACTGCTCTGAATTGCTTATGTCTGATTCTCTCATTGTGTGAGTAAAAATAACCTCACCCTGAGTTTTCTGTTCCTTGCAATCAAAACAAAACCTCCTGCTGGCAAAATTTACCCAGCGCAGTTATTACACCTGCTGCAAACATCACATATTTGAAATTCCTTGTCAATGTATTTATTGAATGATAATGTGCTTTTACTTAACACATGTTTCCTAACCAAAGCCACAAAGAATGCTTTAAGTCACAAGAATTAAAGCTCCAAGGATAGTCTGCCTCCTGGGTGCCCAGCCCATGGCTCAAATCTGTCTGTCCTATTCTTCCATTTTCATTTCAAAGTATGCTCATGTTATTTCTTGTAGAGTATTAATGCCTGCTTGTGAGAATTCCTCCAGTAAAATCATTTTTGACACTTTTTTCTCCCATATTTCATATTCAAAGGGGAGGAAGACTTGACACATGGAATGTGATTCTATAGAAACACAGAGCACACAACTCAAATGCTTTAGCTTCACAGAAGTTCAGAGATAAATGTCACATCCATAATTATCCCTCTACTGTCAATAGGCTTCCAATTACTACTGACTCCCAAAGGTAGAGAAAATGTAAATGCATTTGTTGTGAAATTTCAAAAGCTGCACATTCATAAATTTGCTACATCAGGAGTCCTACACAGAGATGGTGTCTTGAGATTGCATATAGGAAGTTTTCTCTCCACCTGTTTAGGATGTAAGAAAACCACCAGACTAAAGCTAAGCACCAAGAAAATCCAGGCTCTTGGAGACTCACAAAAGCTTTCCACCAAAATGACAAGCCATCAATAACCTTAACACTTGAGTCAGTTTTGTCTTCCTAATAGTTTCCTTCTTCTCAATTATTGAAACATCCCAATAATGAGAGAAAGAGAGAAAACAAACATCCACTTAATATATACAACATATTAGATAGATATTACTATATATGTAATAAATATGATAGAGAGGGAGTGAAAGAGCAAATATTCACTTAACACCCATTAAGTGCAAGCACAATGTCAGGTACTAGGAAAAAATAAGGCATGATCCTAAAACAAAAAGAATTGGGGGCAAGCATTTGGTCTAGCTATTAAGGTACTGTTTGGTCCATATCCCATACCAGTGTACCTAGCTTCAAATTCAAGCTCAGCTCACACTGAGAGGTAACAGGTAATAGCTCAAGCACTTGGGTCTCTGCCACCCACACGGATGACCCAGACTGAGCTCTTAACCCCCAGTCTAGTCCAGCCTCAGTTGTTACAGCCATTAGAGAAATGAATCAGAAGATGGAATGTTTTCTCTCTCCCTTTCTTTCTCTCTCTCTCCACTTCCCTCCCTCCCTTTCCTCCCCAGGATCTTTAAATTTTTTTTTTCAAAAAAAAAGTCAAGCAAATTTAGCAAATATGTGATGAACCATTTCAATAAAATGCAGTGTGTCTAACAGAGAAAAACTTGAGTTAGCTAAAAGATTAGATACCAAAAGTCATCTGAAGAAAAGGTTGAAGAATTACATCCCAAAGATTGCACCCTCTGAGTGATCCTAAACATAGAGCACAGGTTACCTTCGTGCACTGCTTTTTAGCACATCTACCACTCTTGGTCCTGTCCAGCACCCATCTACCTGTCTCTGACAGAACCTGTTCACAGGTGTCTCTGCATGAGCCCTTACTCCTACAGGAGACACTTTTGCAAGGTCATCCAAGGATGTCATCCTTCTATCAGCTTTCCCACATTTTTAGAACAAGAGTCTTCATCCTGTCTATGAAATCGTACATGGTCTGCTGTCTGGCTGCCTATTGAATCTTGTTTCTTATTACTCTTCACCAGGCTGGTCGCTTGTCATCTACACCAGACCCTTTGATATTCCTCAACACACCAAACAGTATGGCTGAGGGTCTTTGCACTTCATGTTAACTTGTCCCAGAAATAGGGTAATGGCTGAGCCACCTCATTTGCTGGAATGTGGTCCTTTCAGAGAAGGCCTCTATAAACACATCATCTAAAATGACACTCTCCACTCAATTCCCTTGATTAGTTTCATTTTTTCTTCCTAGCAATTATTGCTATCTACAATATATGTATGTATATCCATTGTTGATCCTCCTCTCTGGAAGGTAAAGCCTATGAGAGCAAGATTCTGTTTGGTTTAGTATTACCCAGCTCCTTCCCCTCCCCTCCTTCCAGTACACCAACAGAAAATCTACACTTAGCAGACACTCAGTGAATATCTATTAATTAAACAATCACCACATGTCCTCACAAGCTAGAAAACTTTTAAAAATTAAAAGATGGCTTGTTCATAAGTTGCTTTTGTAGCAGGCCCAGACTCTTCACTATAATCAGCCAAATAATCTGTTTTAGTTAGCCCAACACAGAAATGATCAAAGTGAATGGGGAGGGCAGGGATGAAAGAGAGAGTCATTGTTGAGCAAGCTTTGGAAATGGCATTCTTAACAATATGAGCCACAATACCAAAAGCCTTTGAAACTCTGAAGTCAATGCCAGGCCCATGTCCATTTGAAAGTGTGTTCAGCCAGCTCAGCTTAGTGTCCTGCCCTTCAGACTTTCCTGATGGACAACTGCACCCTGAAACTTCACTATCCATCCACGATGAAAAAATTACATAAGAATTTTTCTGTGCATGGAAATGAGAATGCCTGACATGGCAACCCAAAAGCCCAATCTGTATGCAGGAAGTTGCTGGAAGGAGGGTTACACCATGAAGCTTTAAATTTAGTTAGCTGGGGCCGGCTTTGTAACACAACAAGCTAAGCTGCCACCTGCAATGCCATCTTCCCATATCCAGGTGCCAGTTGGAGTCTGGCTGTTCTGTTTCCAGTCAGTTTCCTGCTAACACAGCTGGAAAAGCAGTGTAGGACAGCCTAAGTACTTAGCCTCCTGCCACATTTGATTGGTGAGTGAAACAGACGGAAGATTTTTCTGTCACCCTGCCTTTCAAACCAATAAATAAATATTTTAATGAAAATATAATCAACTGAATTTAAATATTTTGCATCAAAATTCATGTTTTTTGTTATCACTTGAAAATGTGAAAGATCTAGCAACACGTAATTTAGGCAGAAGTAGTTGAGTTACAGCTCTTCCCTTAAAATGGAGCGTGTCTTTGGGCTACTCAAGACTCCCGTTCTTAATGTCTTCAAAGGATTTGCAACAGTCTACATATTCATAAAAGGCAGTTTTCCAAGCACTTGAGGGCAATTGAGAAAATTTTTGGAATAGAATGTTCATGAGGCCAGGATAAAATTTGCAGAACTGCAGTATAGGTAGATCAGATCAGTGAATCATATCTTTTTCATGTCTCATAATATTCTTTTTCTTTGAACCAGTTTTTCACATGATGGATCCATGCATTATACTATGTCACTAAATAGGCCTTGTGGTGAATCTTAATCTTTCCTCTTTTTCTATACATTTAATAAGCTACATTTACCTTAAAAAAATGCCGCAGTGAAAGTCCTCATCACTTTATTTTTATAAGAGTATTTCCTTATGTTATTCCCAGACGCAGCTTTACCATTCCTCCATTGCTTTTCCAGGCCATCAGAAAGGAGATGGATAAGAAGTGGAGAAGCCAGGGCATGAACCAGTGTCCACAAGAAATGCCAGACCCACTAAGGGGAGGCTTGACTAGCTACGCCATTGTGCTGGTTCCTAAATTCTACAGACTTATTCTGAATGAAATGCAAAGATAGAATTTATAACCACTTGGTAGTTTTTGGTAGTTCCTAATGTACAAGATAATTTTTGTTCTACTCAGCAAGGCAGTCATGTCCCTAGGTGTTGGCTTCACTTAGCAGCCTTGATTTAAACGAGAAAAATTTGGTTCTAGGAATTAATGGCACTGTGGTATAGATTATTGGTATTTGGTAGACTGGAAGAGTTGTCAGCAAGCTGTTCCCTTAAACAGTGAGCTAGTGTGGATATTTTCAGCTTTGCAAGCAAAAGGTCTCTGTTGCAATGTCTAAACTCTGCTGTTTTAACACAAAGCAGCCATAGACAAGGTGTACATGTAAAGGCATGGTTGTATTCCAATGAAACTTTATTTACAAAAGCAGATGTTATTCCTTCAAGATAGTTAGTTGACCTCTGGTCTGGATACTGGTGGAATCCGTTATTTGAAATGTCTGTAACATAAAGATATTGATAGTATCTTGACACTTTGTGGCGTCTGATAAAAAGCACATATGATTCCAGGTTTTTGTGTTTTCTGGCACTTTGCAGAATCAACATATGGTGGAGGCTTCTTAAGACTTAGTAGATTTAGAACTCTAGATCTTGAAGCACTTAAGTTTCTATGCTTGGTGTTTCTCATGGCTGTGGGTGCTGATGGCATTTGCAATTTGGAAAGTGCTCATTTATGGGATTGAAGGTCATTTACCCACACCAAAAACACAGCCCCGAGCCCCTGTCAAACGCTCAGAAAAAATTCATTAAGGAAATAAATGATCCTTACTCAGTCTCTAAGATGTCCTAATGATTACATCTCTAACACTAATTAATTTCTCTATTCTATCTCTCATACTCAACAATAACAAGTGGCAATTTAATTTGGAAGGAAAAATACCAACAGTATTTTGGGTTTTCATTAATTCACACTTGCAGTGACTGTCAGCAAATATAAATTAAAGATTAACTGCACACACACAGGCGAGGGACAGAATCATCTCATGTCAAATGTCATATTTATAAATATCTCTACCTGAAGCTCCATATATATTTTTAAAATACTGTACAGAAATTTCTGCATTCTGAAAGGAATGTGAGTTGCATTATGTAAAGATCCTGTGGGTCTTGCTTTAAATAAATAAATATAGGACAGTACCACACAGCATATACTGCACTGGATTTAGAAAATTTCAATTTTACAACTAAGACATAATGAGAACAAAGTCAGATCTACTTATTAGCTTAAGAACATAGAATGAAATATTATCTTAAAAACTGTGTCATAAAACAAAATAAAATATTTTTAAATGTGAAAAAACACATACCAAAAGAATTCACTTATACTTAATAAATTTGTGGTTTTTTTTTTTAAATAAATCACACAGACAAGGTGGCGGCATTTCTAAAGAAGGAATTTTCTAAAGAAAACTTCAAGCCCATATTAACTACCAAGGATTTGGCACCATCATGTGGCCACTTTGATTTATATTATTTTTTCCAGGTTTATGGAAGAATGATGGAAAAATCTAAATCGTGTATATTTAAGTTGTGTAATTTTATGATCTTTATTATGAATGCATTATCATAAACAACCTAAGTAACATATCCATTACTTAAAATAGTATCTGTGTGTGTGTGTGTGTGTGTAACATTTAAGATCTATTCAACTATACAAAATGTCTTTATTAACTATAGTCGTTATGTTGTTCATTTTATTGCTGAAACTAGGCCTCATCTGTCCACATCCCCCACACTCTAACCATCTACACTTTATTTCTATTTGACTTTTTTCATTCTATGTGAGATTATCTCATATTTGTCTTTCTATTCTATTCTTGCTTAATTCACTTAGTATAATGCCTTCCAGTTTCATATTATCCCAAATTATAGGACTTTCTTTTTTATATAAGACTTTAAAAATGTATTTTACGTAACATGTTGTTTCCACTCACCCATGAGTGAATATTTGGCTGTTCCCCTATTGTGGTTAAGATAAATAATGCTGAAATGAACACGGGAACACAACTATCTCTTCATTGGAGTCATTTTATTTTCTTTGGATATATAGAGCCAACAGGGAAATTTATTAGTTAAATGACAAGTTTATTTTTAATATTTTGAGGTACCCCCTGCTGTTTTCCTAACTGTTGTACCAATTTTCATCCTCTCCAATGATGTGCACGACTTCATTTTTCTCAAATATCTTCATCAATATTTATTAGCTGTTAACTTTTTTTTTATAATAACCAGGTATGAAATTGTATATACTGTGGCACTGACTTAAAATTCCCAAGGGATTAAAATTCATGTTGTGTATTTGAATGCAGAGCATGAAGCAAGTATAGGAGGGAGGAAGGGAAGGTGAGAAGAAGAGAGGGCTGGGAAGAATTTTCTCGTTCATTCCCCAAAGGCCTACAGCAACCAAGGCTGGGTTAGGTCAAAACAGCAGACCGGATGTCCAACTGGGCTTCCAAATGGGTGATAGAGCTGCAACTACATGCACCCTCACCTGCTGCCTTGCAGGAGAAACATAAGCAGCTGAATCACAAACCAAGCAGTCGGAGCTTGTCCCCAGCACTCCCATATGGGAAATCAGTCTTTTAAACAGTGGCTTCACCGGCTCTGCCACAACACCCACTGCAGTATTTACCAACGTTTTAAATACGTAGACAAATCTAAATCAGAAATTCCACTTCCAGAAAGGAATCAATGTCTGATGTGAAGATAGGGACATGTGTATAAGCAAGTGCTTTTAATGGTACTTCCATTATGGAAATGTTGGACAACCTAAATTCACCATTTGTGTATCTATTTATTTGTAAGGTTGTGTCACAGAGAGCGGGAGAGAAAGAAATAGAGATGATCCATCCACTGGTTCACTATTCAAATAGCCACAGTAGGGCCCAGCAAGATAGCCTAGTGGCTAAATCTTCGCCTTGCATGCACAGGAATTCCAGATGGGAACCAGCTCATGTCCTTTTTTTTTTTTTTTTTTTTTTCCTTTCTTTTTTTTTTTTTTTTATTGTTGCTTACATTATATTATGTAGTACAGTTTTATAGGCGCTGGGGATCCCCCCCACCCCTCCCATACCCCTCCCCCCATGGTGGATTCCTCCACCTTGTTGCATAACCATAGTTCAAGTTCAGTTGAGATTCATTGCTTGCAAACACCTGCCTAGCATAAAGTTCAGCGTCTTATTGTCCAGATAAGTTCAGTGGCCTCTTGGGGAGACCTTCTATGGTCTGAAGATAGGTCTAACAGAGTAAAGATCCAGTCAGTTAAAAGCCCCAACAAGGCCTCAGTATCATTCTACAACATTATGGAATTAATTGACATAGTATTGGGTAAACAATATGTTAAAAATAATGCAAGTTCCATTCTTCGAAACCTCTGGGTTGAGACAGTATCAATGACAGGTTCAAAAAATAACAAACCACCAAACAAAAAATTACAGGTTAAATCAAGGCAAACATGTGGTATCTAATCTTTTGGGATTCGCTCATTTCCCTTAGCATTATAGTTTCCAGTTGTGCCCATTTAGCCACAAAGAACTGCATTTTGTTTTTTTTAATAGCTGAGTAGTATTCCATGGAGTAGATGAACCAAAGCCTTCTTATCCAATCTTCTGCTGATGGGCATTTCGGTTGCTTCCATGTTTTCGCAATTACTGATTGTGCTGCAATGAACATAGGGATGCATGTTGGTTTGTCGTAAAACAGGTGTTTTGGATATATTCCTAGGAGTGCTATTGCTGGGTCATATGGTATGCTGATTTTGAGTTGTTTGAGTGTTCTCCAGACTGATTTCCATAAAGGCTGTACCAATTTGCAGCTCCACCAGCAGTGGAGTAGGGTTCCCTTTTCCCCGCATCCTCGCCAGCAAGCGTCGTTGGTGTTCTTGTTTATGTGGGCCAATCTTACTGGTGTTAGGTGGTACCTCATCGATGTTTTAATTTGGATTTCCCTTATTGCTAGGGAGCTGGAACATTTTTTCATATGTTTGTTTGCCATTTGGACTTGTTCCTTTGTGAAATGTTTGCCCATTTCCCGTGCCCATTTCTTGAGTGGCTTGTTTGTTTTGGTTTTTTGGTTGTTTTGAAGTTCTTTGTATATCCTGGAAATTAGCCCCCTATCGCCTATATCGTGTGCAAAGATCTTCTCCCACTCTGTGGGTTGCTTTTTTTACTTTGTTGATTGTTTCCCTTGCTGTACAGAAGCTTCTTAGTTTGATGAGGTCCCATTTGTTTATTCTGTTCTCAACTGCTATTGCTTTTGGTGTCCTTCTTAGAAAGTCGGTACCTACTCCTAGGTCTTGCAGGGTATTTCCTACATTTTCTTGCAAGAGTTTGAAGGTTTCTGGATGTAGGTTTAGGTCTTTTATCCATGTAGATTGGATCTTAGTGTATGGTGATAGATGTGGGTCTATCTTTTTGTTTCTACAGGCTATCAGCCAGTTGTCCCAACAACATTTACTAAAGAGTCCTTCCCACTTGCTTGAGCTGTCATTAGTCTTTTTGTCAAAGATTAATTGGCTGTATCTGTGTGGATTCCCTTTTGGTGCTTCTATTCTATTCCATTGATCTTCCTTTCTGTCTTTGTGCCAGTACCAGGCTGTTTTGATTACCACTGCTCTATAGTATGTCCAGAGGTCCGGGATTGTGATTCCCCCTGCTAATTTCTTATTTTTCAGGATGGTTCTAGCTATTCGTGGTTTTTTGTGTTTCCAGATGAACTGTTGAATCATTGTATCCAGTTCCGTGAAGAATGTTTTGGGCAATTTGATTGGAATTGCGTTGAAAATGTATATTGCTTGTGGTAGTATAGACATTTTAATGATATTGATTTTGCCTATCCAGGAGCACGGGATGTTATTCCATCTTTTGAGGTCTTGTTCAATTTCCTTTTTAAATAGTTTGTAGTTTTCTTCGAATAGGTCTCCTACACTTTTGGTTAGATTTATTCCCAAATACTTCATACTTCTCTCTGCTATTTTGAATGGTATCCTGTTGGTTAGATCTTCTTCCATCTTGGTGTTATTTGCGTACACTATGGCTGTTGATTTTCGTTCGTTAATTTTGTACCCCGCCACTCTGCCAAACTCTCGTATAAGTTCTAGCAGTTTCTGTATTGAGTCTCCTGGTTTTTCTATGTATAGGATTATGTCATCTGCATATAGTGAAAGCTTGACTTCTTCGTTTCCTATACGTATGCCTTTGATTTCTTTTTCTTGTCTTATGGCCTCTGCAAGTACCTCTAGGACTATGTTGAATAGCAGTGGTGATAGTGGGCACCCTTGTCTTGTTCCAGATCTCAGTGGGAAGGGTTCTAGCTTTTCTCCATTCAGTATGATACTGGCGTTGGGTTTTTCATAAATTGCTTTAATTATGTTGTGGATTTTCCCATCTATGCCTACTTTGGCTAGAGTTTTTAGCATGAAGAGGTGTTGGATTTTGTCGAAAGCTTTTTCTGCATCTATTGAAACTATTATGTGGTTCTTGTTTTGCAGTTTTTGGATATGGTTTATAACATTTATGGATTTCCGAATGTTGAACCATCCCTGCATTCCAGGGATGAATCCTACTTGATCCGGATGAATGATCTGTCTGATGATTTTTTGAATTCTATTGGCTAGGATTTTGTTGAGAATTTTAGCATCAATGTTCATCAGAGAAATAGGTCTGTAGTTTTCCTTCTCTGATGGTTCTCTATCCGGTTTTGGGATTAAGGTGATGTTGGCTTCATAGAATGAGTTTGGGAGCTCATGTCCTAATTGCTCCACTTCCCATCCAGCTCCCTGTATGTAGCCTGGGAAAGTAGTAGAGGATCGCCCAAAGCCTTGGGACCCTGCACGTGCATGGGAGACCCGGAAGAAGATCCTGGCTTCAAATTGACCCAGCTCTAGCCATTGTGGCCACTTGTCAGGTGAACCACTTGATGGAGAATCTTTCTGTCCCTCCTTTTCTCTATAAATCTACCTTTCTAATAAGAATAAGGAAGTTTACAAAAAAAAATAGCCACAATAACCAGGTCTGAGCCAGGCTGAAAACTGGTCTCCCACAGCTGTAAGTACTTGAATCAGCATTTGATGCCTTCCTAGATGTTTTAGCACAGTTGGATTAGAAGCAAACTGGCATTCTAAATGGAATGCCACCACCACTAGCGGTGGCTTAATCCATTGTGCCACACTGTCTCCAGGATGACTCTTTCAATGCATAAGGACCCTGGGATAAGTTTTAGACACAAATGTGGGACTCACAGTCCTAATGGAATGTTTTGCTATCATCACATTGTGAGATTTTATTTGACTTTTTCAAACCAGAAAACAAAATACTATATGATTATCTTTTGCTTTAAAACCAATGTAACCAATTTTGTAGAATTCTTACCTGCTGAACCTACAAAACATATCAATAAATGTTTACAATTCCATTGTTTCTGCAACTTACATCTTAATGACAGTTATCAGTTTAATAAAGTTCTTACACTCTGCATGCCTACAGTTGCTTGGAGAGTTTCTTCACGAGTTATAAAAACTGGAGAGGAAGCAAAAAACAGTTGGGGCGGGAGGGGGAGCAGACAGTGTAGACCCAGGATGTGCCTTTACAAGAGGAGGCCATCGTCCAAACTTGTGCCTAGTCCAAATCATTCTTTAGGTTTCATTTACATAACTGGCTAAACTGAGAGGTCTGATGTCTGGCAAGCACCCATTTGTAAATTTGGTTCTTTCAGTCCTATGTTAGACAGAGCTAGCAGTTCTGCTTTGAAATTTCTCTCCTTACTGCCCTGGCACACTTCTCTCTTTGTGCTTGCATAAAATTCCATCTGCTGGTGTACAAGGTAATTCTCATTGGAAACCATGCCTGGCAAGTGGATGAGATGACATGTTGCATTTCCTAGCATTATACTATTTGATTAGCTGATCAAGCTATATTGCATTGTTTTGGGAGTAAAAGCTTTCTATTTATAGCATTTCTCATATCAGAAGGAGCTGTCATGCTCTGAGTAACTGAGCTGTGCAAAAAAAAAAAATCCTTCAAACTAAGCCCTGTCAGCTGCTAGAGACAGAAGTCCAATGTGGCACAAAGTTTACACTAATATTATTAATAATTGCTCTACCACAATTAGTGTGAAGACAATAAATAAAATATTAGAGTTGTCCAGATCCACATTACTTAATTAGTTAAGGAAAGACTGAATGCACTCATCACTTCATCCTTAGTGCCCCCATTCAGTTCTCATTATACAGAGTTACCATGCTGTGCACCTGCTACGTTTCAATATTGTTTCGATATTAAATACCTCCAAACCTACTGCTGGAATTTGACTGCCACCACAGTCTACTTGGAAGTATTTGAGTTATAGAAAAGGAATTCTCCTGATGAAAGTTTTCTACCAGTTTACTACCTTGGTGCAAATCCATACTTCTAGTTTACATGATGCAATACCTCTTCTCACTGTCAGATGAGATATAAACACATACCAATATAAAACACATAGAGATGCTTTATTGATTCCCTTTCTTCTGTCCACAGAACTTTCTCATTGGGCTGGCATTGTGGCACAGTGGGATAAGCCACAGCCTGCAACACTGGCATCCTATATGGGTGCTGGTTTTTACCGGTTCAACCACTTCCAATCCAATTCCCTGACCTGGGAAAGCAATGAAAAATAGCCCAAGTGCTTGGGGCTCCTGCCACCCAAGTGTGAAACCGAGGTGAAGCTCCTGGCTCCTCACTTCAGCCTGGCCCAGCCCAAGCTGATGTGATCATTTGAGGAGTGGACCAATACATTGAGAATCTCTCTTTCTCTGTCTCTCCCTCTCTCTCCTTCCATAATCCTGCCTTTCAAATAAATAAATGTCTTAAAAGAAACAAAAAGTCCTCAAAGTGGCACAGTAGGATAGCAAACTAGCAAGTTGCTGGTGCACTGGTTGCTCCATTTCCAACCACACTCCCTGCTTGCCTGGGGAAGATTCAGCCATTCCAAACGCATCTTATCTGCTATGCCAAATACCCATATATTTAACAGGTGATTGGAATGGGCGGAAGTCGTCCCAGATGCTCCTGGCTTAAGACGGGCACAGCATCAGTCACTGTGGCCCTTTGGGGAGTGAACCAGCATGCAAAACACCTTTCTCTCTCTTCTTCTCTCTGTGAATTGTCTTTTCGATAAAAAACGAATAAATACTTATTAAAGAGAGAGAGATCAGAACCATACAGTAATGTGGTCTGATAGCAAGAAGAGCATCCTCTCTCCCATGCCATCCACCCCCAGGAACGTCTTTCTCACCCCTCTCACCTCCTCCAACCTCTGCATCCCCACCAGTGGCCCAAATGGGCCTGCAATCCCCATCACCTCACCCTTGTAATGAACATCAAAAAGTTAAGTATTAAAAAAAAAAAGAGGGCCCGGCGCGGTGGCGCAAGTGGTTAAAGGTCCTCGCCTTCCATGCCCGGGATCCCATATGGGCGCCGGTTCTAATCCCAGCAGCCCTGCTTCCCTTCCAGCTCCCTGCCTGTGGCCTGGGAAAGCAGTCGAGGACGGCCCAAAGCTTTGGGAACCTGCACCCGCGTGGGAGACCCGGAAGAGGCTCCTGGCTTCGGATCGGCATAGTATCGGCCCGTTGTGCTCACTTGGGGAGTGAATCATCAGACGGAAGATCTTCCTCTCTGTCTCTCCTCTCTGTATATCCGCCTTTCCAATGAAAAAATAATAAAAAAATAAATCTTTAAAAAAAAAAAAAAAAAAAAAGAATGAGCCAAAATCAGATTTCTTTTTATGAAGACCTGCTAATCTTTTCCTATTCACAGCTCCTATGATTTTTAAAAAGAAAAAAGCGAATTTGCATCATTTCATAATGCTGTGGTAAATAGGCCTTTCTCCTGTTTAGAGAGGAATAACCACTATTGCTCAGTGTCATTCAGAATTATTCAGTAAAGTTCTTCCTGTCTGCTAATGTTACAAAAAGACAGACATTATGTGCTGCCTGTTTCCTATATTGAAGACTCACTTGACTCAGACTTATAGGAACACGTACTATTTAGGCACAGTGTGCTTTTTCTCTTGGCTTCACCCACTCCCACCCCTACTCTGTAACTCTGATTTTCAAATAAGTAAGCATATAAATATTAAAACAAAAACAAAAAAAATTTTGGATGGTTTCACCATAAAAAAAAAACTGAAATGTTTGAAGGGAGAAATGTATTTGCCATGATTGAACATTATACAATATAAACATGAATCAAAACATTACCTAGAATGTGATATGTCTATTAAAAGTATACTATTTTTTAAGTGAAAATATAGCAACCATAAAGAATACTGCAGTGAGCAAGCAGTATGAGGGTGTGCAAGAACAGGTAATTAATGGTGGACACATAAGAGTTTATCATATTTTTCACTCCATTTAAAATTGGGTTACAGTATTCCACAAAAGAAAAAAAAAATGGCAAAGAAACTAAAACACCATGATACCTACTGTAGTGAATTAATCATTATTATTCCACGCACTGTAATCACCATTTCCCTGTATTAACTTAATCTTTAACAATATTTAATCTTTAACAAATATGTTCTGATACTATTCCCATTTTCCAGATAAGAAATGCAAAGCTGTTAAATTCACAAGGGGCAAGCTTCAGACCACACTCTCCTCCAGTGGTATCTGAGTTAATTATTAAATGCATGCTGCTTGCGGATCTGGAGCCTTCTCTCCCTCTTCTCGTCTGACAACGGTTCTCTGCTAGTTGATATGCTGACCCAGCGATGTCTTGGCTGAGGGATTACCTCCTGGCTCTTCGCACTTTGCATTATTATTCATCCACCTTTCTGGGTCACAATATGATATCTGAGCTTAGTTAGGAAAAATAATCCAATTCTTTTTGTATATCTGAATGCATTTTTCATAAACCTTCTCCCTCTTGAATCAAAATATAGATTAAAAAAAGTCTTTAAGGGAATAGAAAATCCGATGGCTTATATACAACATGAGTCTTGTTAATCTCAAGTATACAATATTAAATCAGTCATAGATTCAGGTCATGAGCCAGCGTTTTCAATCATCCTTGTGTACAAAGGATTTCACATCAGTGGTATTAGCATAATCTTTAAATAGACATTAAAAAAAAAAACCCAAACCACCCTCTAGCAGGAACCTTGAGAGGTCATCTAATCCATCCCTACTGCTAGCAGGGATGGGTGTGAGCCATATCCTTGGAAGGATTTTCATAAGCTTCATTGTTAATGTTGCAATGGCTCAGACTGCTTTTTTTAGAGTGAAAAAAAAAAAATTCTCCAAAGTCTGGATGTGGTAATTTAGAGCTTGACAAAGCTTTTCTTCTCTTAACAATAGGTCAAAAGGACAACACAATAATAGCAATAATAAAGAGAAACTGAAAATGTATGACAAAGCAGTCACAGGTGCTTGGTACGACAGCTAGAGATGCTTATTGGGACAATTCTGCTTCCCTAATCAGAGTGACTGGTTCAAACCCCAGCTCTTGCTTTCCCAATCCAGCATTCTGCTATGCGCACCCTGGGTAGCCCCAGATGATGGTTCAAGTATTTAGGTCTCTGACAACCAATGTATAAGACACAGATTGAGTTCTGGGTTCTTGGCTTCCAGCGACAGAGGTCCTGGCATTTATGGACATTTGGGTAGCAAAGCAGTGGATGAAAGATCTTCCTGGGTCTGCCTATCCTTTCAAATAAGATGAAAATAAAAATAATAAAAATAGTAACAACTGAGAATCAGTATGATTTTCTAAAATTAGCAGTAAACCCCCTTTAACTCTTATTAACACAAAAAATACACCACAGCCACTGTTTTTACAGATGGTATTAGTGTACTGATCAAGATTGAGTCTGATAACTATTATTACACAGGTAGCATTACCTACTGTATTTTACAGATGACAAAATTAAATCTGAATCTTGTTCCTACTGTTTCACTTTTGTACACAAGGTAGGATAGTCTCCACTGGGCCATCTTTAACAGAGCCTGGTCATTGTGGAATAAAGCAATGGAAACATAAAGGAAGTTCGCATGTGCAGTGTTCTGAAATTACATCAAATGGCAACACAAATCAGTTCAATGTGACGCTCCAAAACAGTATTAGCCAGTGACGAGGAGTGTGGATGTAGAAGTGACTTACACCTTTTGCACTGCATTTTCTTAAATGAGCACATACTGTCTGCCAGTAGTACTTTTTACCTTTAATGAGTCCTTTCCTTATGTTACTAGGATAATTTTTTTTACATTGTCTGTAAAGACATTCATAGATTATATCTGGATTATATATAGCCTTTTCGTTTTTAGAAGAGGGCTAGGTTATCAGACTTCACACATTTTAGTGTGTTTCCTCAGTACTGGGTTTAAAAAAAGATGATGATGAAGATGAAGGAGAAGGAAGAGGGGGGAAGAAGGAGGGCAAGGAAGAGGAGGAGGAGAAGCTGTTCAATCTACTTCATATCATTCCTTCTCCCAGCTCAGAACACATTCCAACATGGTTAGTGTTGTAATGCCCCTCCAAGATTTCCTTCAAAGAGAAGTGTCCACGCTTGGTCTTTGGGCAAGTGAAGTATTTACGACCTTAAGAGGCTGTGTTACAGAGTTAGAAGACGCTTTGAGTCCTTACCCTACAATTTGGCTTTTTTGATTTTGGATCAGCTTTTTATCCTCACTGAACCTCAGAATTCTTATCCATTAAATAGGACAAAAGTGAACTATTTTAAGAATTAACCAAGATTACGCCTAGCATATACATACACATTAGTTTTTGTAACTATCATCATTCCAGTCATGAAATTCAGCTTTCCACTGCAAAATTTCTGAATACTCCAGTGACAGAAAAATTATCTGGCTGGGGGCTGGCTTGTAGTATAGCATTTTAAGCTGCTGTCTTCAGTCCCAGCAATCCTTATGGGCTCTGATTCATGTCTCAGCTGCTCTATTTCCAAAGCAGCTCTGTGTTAATGACCTGTAAAAAGCAGTAGAACATGCCCAAATGTTTGGGCGCTGCCACCCACCAGAGAGATTCAAATGAAGTCCCTGGCTCCTGGCTTCAGCCTTGCCCAGCCCTGGCCATTGCAACCATATGGAGAGGGAGCCAGGGAAGGCAAGATATCTCCGAGTCTTTTCCTCTCTGTGTAAATTATATACATAATTAGGGGCCAACACTATGGAATAGCAAGTTAATCTACCATCTGAAATGCCAGCATCCTATATAGACATTGGTTTGATTCTTAGGTGCTCCACTTTGGTTCCAGCTGCCTGCTAATGCACCTGGGAAAGCAGAAGACTTTCCAGTTGTTGGGTCCCTGTCATCGGTGCTGGACGCTCAGATGAGGTGAACCAGATGAGGCTCCTGGTTTCTGGTTTCTTCCTGACCCAGCCCCATCTGCTGCAGCAATTTGGTCTGATCTGAAAAAGCAGATGGAAGAGTTCTCTGCCTCTCTCTCTCTGTCTCTCTTTGTAGCTCTGCCTTTCAAATAAATAAAATTAACCTAAAAACAAACAAAAAATTAGCAGGTTTAACATTTCAGAAAATGTGTTTCCTCCAGATTTAGAGCGTTAGTCACCACACCACAGCTCATTCATTTCATCAAATCCCTTTCAGGACAAATGCTGCTGTGCCTGCCTTATGACTACTTTTGCACTACAGGCAAAGAGTTGAGAAATTGCCCTAAAACCATAAGCTCACAAAGCCAAAAATACATACTATCTGATACTTTACAGAGAAAAAATGGTTGAATTCTGAGTTAGAAGCATTTTTGTTCAAGAGAATATAATATGCTACTTGTGTGAAGCAATTTTTAAAGGTTGATTTATCTTTATTTGAAGGGCAAGAGAGAAGGAACAACATCTCCCATCTGGCTGCTCACTGTCAGAGCTGAGTTGATTTGAAGCCAAAAGCCAGGAGCTTCCTTTGGTTCCCTCATGTGAGTGCAGGGTCCCAACAATCTGGGCCATTCTATACTACCTTCCCAGACCATAATCAGAGAGCTGGATGAGAAATGCAGCAGCCAGGATACCACCCAGCACCCATATGGGACGCCAGTGCCACAGGATAGAGGATTAGCTTGTGACACCACTAGGCCAGGTTGGTCCCAGTATAAAGCAATTATAAAGAAATTTCATGCTAGGACTTAGGCACAATGGATATATGCACGTGCCAGCTTCCATGTGGGTGCCAGTTCCAGTCTGGCCGCTTCACTCGCAATCCAGCTCCCTACTAATGCATACGAAGATGGTCCAAGTGCTTGGGCCCTATATCAATAAGGGAGAGCCAGATCCTGGCTGATTATGTCATGTAAACACATGGCTGGCTTCTCAGGTGTATAAATGCCAAATTACTGCAGTCAAGGTTAGTGGATGGGCAACACATCCAGGCTCTCCTAACTGGGAGCTCTGTATCATTTCTACACAAACACACACCGCCCATTCACACCCCTGCACACCCTATCCTAATGACAATGCAATCCTGTACTACAGTATATGTCACCAGCAAGCAAAGCCTGAGAAAAGCTGGCCTGTTTGGAATGTGAGGATTAAAAACCAAAAATGGGGTGGCAGGAACATGGAGGAAAAGCCAGGAAGTGGGGGCTTCTGAGCTGGTTAACAATATGAACAACTGCAGTTCCATCTCACGAGAGACCCTCTGAGGATCAGGAATGGCGTAGGCATTCACACTGCCTCCTGGAATGAGGCTCAGGCATGTAAACCCTGGCTACAACCTTTAGCACTGCAGTATTTCCCCTGGGAACGTGTTCCCTCTGTCTCCTAACACTCTATGCCTGATGGGATTGGATACAGGTAATGTCCCAAGGCAGAACAGTAAAGTGACCCGCCAATACTTGTGGGAATGTTGGAAAACAACCAAAGCTTAAATGAAGTTAGATATGAACTGAGGCAAGCAGGCAACACTTCCCCCCTTCAGACTCTAGTCTAGTTTAGAAAACATAGGGCCTGGCACAATGGATTCATTGGCTGATCCTCCATCTCCAAGCACTGGATCCCCTATCACACCACTGAATCGTCAATTTCTGATCTGTTTCTCAAAGATTTTATCTCCATTTATCACTGATGTTGCCAGTGTAAATATAAGACATGCCAAAACCAATTTCACCTCCTTCTTTTATGAATTGATAGATGAGTAATTCAGGGAAGTTTCATTGATGTTACTGAATTACAGAATGAATAACATGAAGAAGACTAAATAGGTCAGAGGTAGATAGACCATTCCAAACTGGCAGAATACTGATCGACGATTCCAGTGTGGAGTTACATCAGATTCCTCCTGTACGCTGTGTATGAATGGTTCACCTACAGCCGCACAGCACAGCAACCTTACCTAGCATAGAGAAGTCACTCACTAAATGGGAAACAGAGCAAGGAAAGCGTCACCAAAAGTTTTCTGACCTAAGAATATTAAGAAAACCCAGGTCAGCGCTTCTCAAGTATTTTCCCCCAAGGACACACTTGGTCATGTGCAAGGGCATTTGTAGTTGTCACACTGAGGAGCAGAGTGTTAGGAAACATCCCACAATGCATGGCACAGCCCCCTTTGTCCCAAGAAAGAGCTATCCTATCCCAATTAGCCAAGGCTGAGAGAAAGAGGTGCAGAAAAGAGGTGTCTGGATAGTAACACACAAAATATATATATATATATATTATTTCTTGTCTTACAGCATTTTTGAAAATCAATGTTTCATTACAAATGGTTTGTCCTACATGCCAGCAATGCAAAGTGTTGCATTAGTGCCACCAAAACCAAAAGAATTGGTAAGTGCAATACATCTGTGCTCAGCTTTCCATTCCTGTGCCTCCAGTGGGACATAATTCAGATCGAATTCTGCTTCCGTGCAGTCCAGGTTCAAGGTGGGTGGCAGTTTTCGATAGTAACAAGCGAGTGCGGTGAAGGCCGCCTCGGCCGCCCCTGCAGCCCCCAGCAGATGGCCTGTGGCCCCCTTCGTGGAGGACACGGCCAGCTTGCGCGCGTGCTCTTTGAAGAGACGTTTGATGGCTCTGTTTTCAGCAGCATCTCCCAAGGGGGTTGAAGTGGCATGCGCGTTGACGTAGGTTATCTCCTCAAGCCGTACGCCTGCATCTTTTACAGCTGCAACCATACATCTAATAACACAGGAAAAGGAATCGATAGGAACTCGGTTTAATTTTCACAAGAGATTCTGCATTGGCATGGTTGCTGGAAAATGAATCCAGGCATTTGGTTCTACTGGATGGAAACAAGCCTCGCTCCAGTAAGAGAATCTTGGATTACCACGTGAGGCAGAATGTCATGGGCCATCAGAAGTCAGTCACACCCAGCACCTCGGAGCCAAACATGCAGACCTGTGACATCTACCATGACTAATAAAGTACAATTCCATTTGCTTGAATCGACATTCTCCTCCCCGTGAGGGAAAACTCGTGTTGACTTAAAGCCTGAATAATAATTTTTCTTCTATCAAATTTGCATTACCAGGAGAAATATAGAAATGTATCATTTTTTAGTTTTTGCTGTTCACATTTAAATGTAAAATTTGGCATATTTCCCAATAACCTGCTACTTCAGTACATCAAATAACCTTTGACTCTCTTTACTGAAGCTATGCAAAGTATAAATATAAAGCAAAGCCAAGATACAAATTAATAAAAATCTCTGGAAGAATATTTAAAAATAGATGTAGACACTTCTTTTTTAGTTTTTATCTGTGGGCTGCATGTATTCTTTAAAAAAAATTATTTGAAAGGCAAGGTGACACTGGGGGGTGGAGGAGGACCAGAGAGAGAAGCCTGCTGGTTCATGCCTCAAAAAGTCAGCGACAGTGGGGTCCTGGCCGGGCCTACGTCAGGAGCCTGGAACTCCACTTGGGCGCCCACATAGGTAGCAGAGGTCCAACTACTTTAGTCTTTCAACTGCTTCTTTTCTTTTTCAAATATTTTATTTATTTTTATTGGAAAGGCAGATATATAGAGAGAAGGATAGGCAGAGAAAGATTTTCCATCCATGCTGATTCATTCCCCACGTGGCTGCAACGGCTGGTGCTGAGCAGGGTTGCCAGGATTTGAACTGGCACCCAGGGCCCAGTGCGGTGGCCTAGTGGCTAAAGTCCTTGCCTTGAAAGCACCGGGATCCCATATGGGCACCGGTTCTAATCCCGGCAACTCCGCTTCCCATCCAGCTCACTGCTTGTGGCCTGGGAAAGCAGTACAGGACAGCTCAAGGCCTTGGGACTCTGCATCCGTGTGGGAGACCTGGAAGAGGCTCCTGGCTCCTGGCTTCAGATCGGCACAGCTCCAGCTACTGCGGCCACTTGAGGAATAAAGCAAAAGACGGAAGATCTTCCTCTCTGTCTCTCCTTCTCTCTGCGTATCTGACTTTCCAATAAAAATATAAACAAATGAGTAAATAAATAAATAAGAATGGAACCTCTTGAAATGGAGGAGGAGAAAGACACCTCTAAGAGAATTGACTTCTCTCCCAATCGCCTGACCGGCCACAGGTGAGGGCGGTGGGAGGCAGCACACTGACAGGTACTCGGCACAGACAGACACGTGAAAGATGGCAAGGAAAAAAGTTCGCGGACACCCACGATCTCCACCAATGTATCAGCCTTATTTAAAACGCAATTTTTGTACAGATGTTCTAATATTCCCAGAAGTTAAAGCTGAACATTCAGAACCACTGTGCTAAGTCTAAAGCAGAAGACAACAGAAATCTAGTGGGACTCAGAACCCTCCAAGTAGAGAAGAAAGTCTGCACAGCAGCACCATCCTTACCTAAAGGCACCTTCTCCTTCGGGATCAGGGGCGGTGATGTGCCCCGCATCGCCTGAGAGCCCATAGCCCAAAACTTCAGCATAGATGCGGGCCCCTCTTCGCAGGGCGTGTTCCTGTTCTTCCAGTACCAGCACCGCGGCCCCTTCTCCCATAACAAAGCCATCCCTCTTGGGATGAAACGGCCGACATGCCAACCTAGGATCCGAGTTGGTGCTCAGAGCCCGAGCTCTGGAAAAGCCAGCCAGCGATAAGGGACTAATACAGGAGTCGGTTCCTCCAGCCACCATGACGTCGGCATCACCGTGGGCGATGAACCGGAAAGAGTCGCCCACGGCATGAGCGCCCGTGGTACAGGCTGTGGACACCGCGTGATTGGGGCCCTTGAGTTTATAGCGGATGCTGATCTGGCCCGCAGCCATATTGATCAAAATCTTCGGGACAAAAAAGGGGCTGACTTTATTATAACCCTTTGTCTGAAACATCAGAGCTGTTTCGGAAACAACTTCCAGAGGAACCATCCCCATGCCAATGGCCACACCGGTAGCTGCTTGCTCAGCTTCTGTCTGCGGCCGCCAGCCCGAATCTTCCAAGGCTAACTCTGCAGCCCCCATGGCCATGACCGTGGGAGAAGACATGGACTTCAAGTCCGCTTTAGACACGAAGTTTTCCTCGTGGAACTCGCCTTCACCACAGCCTCTTGGCACAAAAGCAGCCACACTGCAAGGGATACCCTTATACTCTTGAGCCACCAGCGGAACAATTCCACTCTCCCCTCGGACCAGGCGGTCCCACACCAACCGGGTGCCAACACCCAGTGGGGTCACCAAGCCAATGCCTGTGATGACAACACGCCTGCGTGGCTTGAGGGACGCAGAGGTTCCCAAAGGCCTCCTCTTACTTCTTACATGCTGGCACAATCTTGAAGACAGAACAGGAGGGCTTACAAGCTTTACGAAATTCTGCAAGCAGTTTGACAACATGGTAGATGCAGGATCCGAAACACGTTCCTGTAACAGACCACAACACACCCGGGCAACAGTGCCTGTGAACCGAAGGGCCGAGAAACAACAGTCCAGGCACACCCTTTCAGGTGCCTGACTGCGAAAGTTAAATACGCACAGGGGAAAACTATGTTAAATTGCTTTTACACTTTATCTTCAAACCATGTTACACCTTTTTTACATTTGTAAGTGCTCTGAGCCCTTAAAAAACAAAAAGACCCCCCCCCCACCGCCGCCACTCATACTCATTCTCTCTCTCTCTCTCTCTCTCTCTCTCTCTCTCTCTCTCTCTCTCTCTCTCTCTCGGACACGGGCTGCAAGAGCACCCTGTTCTCGGGTTACACAGGGCTCGGTCCTAGCATGTCTGATGTCAGGGGAGCCTATTCTTTGCGATGCAATAAGTCGGCATTCTCCGTGTTCCACACGTGGGAATCAGCCGGCTGTCCGTCGGCGCTCAGATCAAGCTCCCGACCAGCAGCACCGGGCGGCTCGCCCCCAGCCAGCCTCCACCGGACAAAGTTCTCCAGCGGGGCGGGTCACCTGTGGCCCCGTCAGGACGTGACCGATTGCTTCCGGGGGAGCGCCTGGGCCGGCGGGGAGTGGACAGGTGTGGTGACCCCACCCCCAGGCCGCCCCGAGGAGGGATTGCAGCTCGGGGTCCTCCGCCTGTGTTCTCGAAACCCCACACCGACTAGACTGAGCGGGGGAGCGGAGGAAGCAAGCGGAACAGTCAGCACGGGATACCTTTGGCGGGGCTCGCGCCGACGGAAGCAGCCCTCGCGCACGCGCGCGCACGGACGTACGCAGGGGCGCGCGCGCACGCACGCACGCGTCCCGCCCGAGGCGGCGTCAGCCTCGGGAGCTCCCGGGTCCACGTCAGCTGTGGCCCGAGTGACTGGCAGGTGACTGAACCTGCAGCTAACACAGCCACGCTGTGATAACGTCCATATAGTCAGTATTGTCTGCAGTAAATTCCGCCGCGGTCCTAGGGAAAAATTAAGGCATTCCTGTTGCCACAGTTATTGCACCATGTCCCATAGTCCTTTAGAATAGTGCATAAAATACTTGGGCCCTCTCGCCCATGTCTGAGACCTGCATAGCATTCCTGGCTTCCAGCCTCAGCCTGTCCTAGCCCCAGCTGTTGTGGTCATTTGGGGAGTTTCTGTGTCTCCCCTCCTCCGTCTCACTCTTTCAAAATGAATACATCTTTACACAGACAACGAAAAACAGAGATGAGAGTCTTCCCATAAACTGCAAGTGTTACGATTTGATCAATGTTGAATTTGAGATGCAGGACAAAGCACCAATCAAAGTGTAAGAGTGAGGAAAGGGCTAAGTTACTCAAGTCTCAAGTTTCACAGAGGGGACTGCAGATCAAATCCAGAGCTGCCCGGTCTAATCTGGCCTGCTCTTACACTGAATTTCAATTTCTCAATGAGAACAATGGTTGACTCGCACACCCCTCACCGTAGATTCCTGGACCACCTACTGTCTTGAACAAAGCCATTTCTTAGATTGAAGTTACACACTTGAATTTGACACTTGGAGGTAAACTGTGGCAGGGGGAGCCACAGAAACCTACAGACTGGGAGACAGAATCAGATGTGTGCCTTGGAAGGATCTCACTGCTTCTGGATACAGGAAGGATTGGAATGGTGTGGGCAAAAACAGAGAAGAGGGTAAGACTGGATGGAGCATCGTGAGACCTTGAACTAAGCAATGACAAAGAGCGGACACGCAGGAGGTGCTGAAAAGCAAACGCTGCTAGGCTTTTCCCCAGAATAAGTGGGGTAGGGGGGCGCGGGGGGAGTCTTGAAAGTCCTTCCCTCCTCCCTCTTTTACTTCCTTAACCTTTCAATTTAAGGATTCTGACCAAATTCTCCCTTTATCAAGAAAATATAACTCAAATAAAAGTTTTCCTCCCTTTAAACGGATACATTTTTAACTTTCTTGGACACCAAATTCCCCTGGGCTTGTTACTACACAGATGCCAGGCTCCACCTAAGGATGGGGCTTGGGAACTGCTCTTCTTTCAAGTTTCTATTAATCATGCTGCCCTAACCTTAGCATGACGTCATGCGAACAGGGACCCTATTGGTCCACAGCTGTGTGTGACAGTCACTTCACAAATACCAGCTTAATGAATGAACACACACCCGTACATTACATTTGGGGGGGGGGGTGTATTTCTTACCAAAGGACTTTTGTTTGTCTCCTCACAATAGGTCTTTTATGTTGTCAGCTAAAAGGCCATCTGTGTATATGTTACTGGTTTTGCCTTCCCTACTAGATTAAAAGCATTTCATGCCATCTTTCTCACACTGCTTTGCACCCAGCAAGCACTTAATAAGTAGTAGTTGGTTAACTGGTTAATGCAGTCACACAGTGGTAATTCACCACACCAGTTCTTTGGGGTCAGTGTTTTTGGTTTTTTTTTTTCTTCACTTCTTTTTTTCTTTCTTTTGTTCTTTCCATCTTTCTTTTTTCTCCCCTTCCTTCCCTCCTCCTTCATCCATCCACCTTCCTTTCTTTCTTTCTTTCTTTCTTTCTTTCTTTCTTTCTTTCTTTCTTTCTTTCTTTCTTTCTTTCTTTCTTTTCTCTCGCTCTCTCTTGAAAAAAAACTGATCCTGGGGAAGTCTCGGCAGTTTATTTTAAGAACAGTGCCATCATATGCCAATTCTAAAAATGATGTTTTTAATAAAGTTGGAATCCAGGGTTGGGAGGGAAGGGAATCATTATACCTGAACAACAAATATTTAAATTTTTTAAAAAACAGTAAGTTCAAATCTGATTTATTTGATGGTATAAGCAGACTACGCATAGTTTGATCTCTTCCATTTTTCTAACAGAAACTGAAGAATCAAACTGTTTCCAAGTTGCCCTAGTAGCAGGAGCAGTGGAGGCAGCAGGTCACACCCCAAGCCCCACACTCTCCCCAGCCGTGGGAGGCACCTGCCCAGCTTCTACTTCCACTCCAATATCCAGCTGAGGCCTCCTTCTTGCTCAGGATCTGATACCGAAAATGAGTGATGGAGAAGGTAGTGGCATCTTGGGGCCCAAGCACTAACAAATACAGAAGTAACAGGGCTTGACAGTGAGAGTCAGCCAACTACACCTGTGGGACAAATCCAGCAGCCAGCCCTTTTGTAAACACAATTTCAGCAGAACAAAAGCACACTGCTTTGCTCGACGGAGCTACTTTCATAGAGGCAGAGTTAAATACAGACAGACTCCATGAGGCCTAAAACATTTACCCTCTGGCTCCTAAATGTTTGAACATTTAAATTCTATTCTAAGGAATACACCCTCTAATGACATCTGTATTATTCAACTCCTTTTGTGAGCCAGAAAGAAATTGTGTTAAGCCACTGAAAACTTTAGTCACAGCAGCTAGCAGCATCCTGTTGGACATTCTTGAAGTTAGCCCGAAAAGTTATCAAAAACTTTTGTGCACCGAGCAGATAGATGGTAACTGAATGGATTGCATGACCCACAGTTTTGGTCAAAGAAACTGGAAAAAAAATTTAAAGTCAACAGAAAAATGAAGATTCCAGAACATTCTAAGAGGTTCCTTAAAGTAAACAAGGATTAGGGAACATTTTAAGAGGTTGCTTAAGGTAAAGAAGTTATCTTAAAAACACAACCTCAAGAAAAACATTTGTTGGGGTTTGGAAAGAAAGAAGCCATTGGCCAAGCACACTTTCAAGAGCACAGTGAGGCAGAGGCAGTGTAAAACGTTAAGAGACAGAGTCCTTACTTCTAAGGAGTAAGTGACACCAAAGGCATGAGCTGCCTGCAAGCAAGTTCCAAAATAACACCCTTCCTTGCCTTGGGGAGCCACTGCGAGTCCTCTTGTCCTCCCCTCAGTCCCATATTTTATTATGGTTGTGTTGGTGCCGACGTGTTTCATGC
The DNA here is from genome assembly GCF_017591425.1 of Ochotona curzoniae. Taxonomy (NCBI): domain Eukaryota; kingdom Metazoa; phylum Chordata; class Mammalia; order Lagomorpha; family Ochotonidae; genus Ochotona; species Ochotona curzoniae. The sequence goes on along the minus strand of NW_024465035.1, from coordinate 11,419,701 downwards.
TGGCCACCTCATCCCAATAGCAGGCTGCACCCCGAGGTTTATAAAACACTCCTCTACAGCAACACCATGCCATCTGATCAGAGACTTCACAGCCTTTGAATCCTGCCCCCAATTCTGCAACGAACCCACCTACAGAAACCCAGCAGGGCCGACGGCCGAGCTCTCTCGTTTGGGAACCTTCCTCCTCGCGTCTTTCACCCACATCCCCACATCCTCACATCCCCACATCCCCCTAGCACGGCCTGGCAAGGAGAAGACCGGGCAAGGGTTGTATGAGAGGTGAAGAAGCGAAATCAAGAGCGGTCTCTCAGGCTTCGCGCCCAGGGCACCCAGGCTGGCACTCAGCGTGCAGGAATCCGGGTGTCCCTTGCAGACACCGTCCCCGCCTCGCCTCGCCTCGCCTCGCCTCGCCTCGCCTCCCCTCGCTTCGGGGGACGCCGCCTCTCCCGGCCGACCCCACCCCTTCCGAGGTGTCGTCCCTGCTCGTCCCGGCTCGTCCCGGCCAACCGCTGGCCGCTAGCCGCTGGCCTCTGGCCCGACCGCACCTTCCCTGCGACAGCGCAGCCAGCTGCCCGCCCCTTCCCGGGCGGCGGTGGCCACGCCGCGGAGCGCCTGCTCAGTGCAGGACGCGGCGCGCGAGGGGCGGCGTCCGCCTCAGGCGCTCCAGCATGGCGGCGACAGCCTCGCCGCGGGTCAGCTCCTCAGCCTCGGCGTCCCCGGCCGTGGCCGAGCTCTGCCAGAACACCCCAGAGACCTTTCTGGAGGCCTCCAAGCTGCTGCTCACCTACGCTGATAACATCCTCAGGTGTGGGGCCGCGGGGCAGGACGCAGGTCCGGGACGGGTGGGCTCCCGCGGCGCTGGGACCCCGGTGTGACCGGGCGCCGACCTGTGGACCCCGAGGGTCTCAGCCTGGCCTGGGCTCGAACCCCGACTCCGCCGGCCCGGCTGTAGTCCCGCGAGAAGAGGAAGTTTGTTGGCAGCCGTGACTTTGGCACTTGCCAGCCGGGCGCCCTGGTGACCTGCAGGTCCCGGGTGGGCGGGCAGGGCGGAAGGGAGGGGGGCGCCCCGTACTCCGCCTCTCACCTCGGGGTCCACCTGTCTAGAGTCAGGAGAATGATGCCAGCGGCGTGAACTTCCCGCCCTGTGGCTTTACCAGCAGGCTGGACAGACTAGTGAGTTTCTGAGTAATAATGTCTACTAGTGTTTACCGGAAGGGCCGGCTTCTTCTTCCTCGGACTTGATTTTTCTTTTTTCCTGCTGCTTATTTTTATGGATTGGAGCCATGGTGCTTGGGACCCGGCCTTCACATATTATCTAGATTCCACTTTTCAGTAAGATCCTTTAAGAGTTAGCGAAGGTTGTCACCTTGGGGAAGAGTCTTCTGTGGCATGCTCCGTGGATGGAAAGTCTTCTTGGGGTGCTTTAAGAGACCTTCCTCACTGGGGAAGTGGGGAGGCGAGGTGGTTTATCCACGCCGCTGCCCAGTTCGACCCCTGCAACCAAGGCCTGCGGCGTGTGAGAGGAGAATGGAAGCGAGGTTCCGGGGGGTTCTAGGTGCTTCCGTGTGGTTAACTTCTGGGTCACATCACCCCGGGAGAGATGGGGTCCCAGTCCCTCTTTGCTCTTCTCAAGGGTGTGTGCGCATGAGCGTGCGCAAAATTCCGGTTGCATTCCAAAGGGGTAGGCATCTCTTGGCTCGAAATTTTACAAGTTTGCAAGTGTCGTTTTTAAACCCACGTTACCCATATTGTTCGTTGAGGTAAAGGAGTCGTTTTCCCTTTGAAGTAGTTTTCCTTTGGTTTGAAGGGAGAACTTTGCTACATGCCAGGAGCCGTGAGGGACCACAGAATTGTGAGGTGTGAGGACTACCCTTCTCTGTGACACCCCTCTGCTTCAGCCCTCAAGTTCCTTTAAGAGTTAGGACACCCATGGTCGCTGTGGATGCGTGTGTAGGCAGTGTTCACCAGAGCCCGTCTGGGGGTCTACCCACCTGCTAAGCCACCAGGCTATTTTAACCTTGGTGTTGAGGATTCACTTCTGTTTTCAAGTCAGTGCAGCCAGGTGCTTAGTGGAAGGGAAAGCTTTGCGTGCAAATGGCTGTTGCATCCCAGTCGGGGTTATGAATGTACTGTCAGCTCCCAAAGGAACCATGGTGGGGTTGGGTCAGCTCATGTACCATTGCCCTCACTGTGGCTTGCTTCTGGCATATGAGTTTTTCTTCTAGAAGGGGATCATGAGTTTAGATTTTAGATCATTGGAGACAGTATGGAAAAGTGGGCTTTTTCACTTTGTCTTAACCGATAGTGCCCCTGACCTCCTATTCTTAGAATCCAAGCCCTTTGAGCCCAGGGCTCAGTGAGCCAGTGCAAGAGGGTGGAGAGGTGAGCTGGCTGCACAGAAAAACTGCAGCTCCATCTCGGTCTCCTGCCACCTGACCTAAGAAATCTGCTCAGCTGACTTGAAAGTATTCTGAAAAGGTCAAGGCTTTCTGTCCCCCCTGCTGGTTTAGGTACATGTGCCAGCATTAGAAGTAAGGGAATTTATAAAGTACCCATCCTTTGCCTCTACCTCAAGGACTGGCAATTTTACAGAATAATGCTGAGGTGAGAATTTCATCAGGTTTTTATTAAAATCCAGTACTTGTTGCTGTACACACTGAGTCTCAAAAAAAATAATACTTTTGGTTCATTTTTTTTAAAAGTTGTTATTATTTTCTATAATAAAGTTTTATAGGTAAGGAATTCTCCCCTCTACTTCCCCTTCCACCCTCTCCAGTCTCCCACTTCATGGTTTTCTCTCATATTCTTACAATGCTATAATCCTTCAGCGATAGTTGCAGCATCCTGCTATTTAACTATAACATTGCAGGTCTAGGAAATGGTAGAAAATCTGGCATCATATTGTCAAGCATATTTAACATAGTTCATCCATGACAGTATATGCGTGTGCATGCTTACCTGTATGTCTGTTCATCTAGTATTTTGTGTAACGGTTGGCTTATATTAGAACACACGATGCTGTTCCTTTGGGACTGGCTTTCACTGAGTGGGATGATCTACAGTTGGGACTCTTTTGTTGCAAATGGTAGAATTTAATTCTTTTTGATGGCTGAATAGTATTCCATAGTTTCTTTATCCATTCCTCTTTTGATGGGCACCTGGGTTGTTTCTGTGTCCTCGTGGTTACAGATTGTGTTGCTATAAATATAGGCATGCAGGTCACTTTCTGATGCAGATTTCATTTCCTTTGGCTACATTCCCAGGAATGGGATAGCTGGATCAATTTTCAGTTGTCATGGCACTCTCCCTCCTGAATTCCATTGTGGCTGCACTAGCCCATGCTCCTGCCAGCAGTGGAGTAGGGTAATTTTCACTCCACTTCCACACCAACAGCTGTTACTAGATTTCTGAATGTAGGCCAATCTCACTGGAGTGGTTTTTCTCTGCATTTCCTAATAACTACAGAACCTGGGAATTTTTTCATGTCTATCAGCCATTTGGGTTTATTCTTTTGAAAAATGCCTGCTCATTTTATTTGCCCATTTCTTGTTAATTTTTCTGTTCTTGAGTTTCCGAAGCTGTTTGTAAATCCTGGATGTTAGTCTTCTGTCTGTTGTATACTGTGCAGATTTTTTTTTTGTTGGTTGCTTTTTCACTTTGTATTTTAGTATTATTATTGCTATATGAAAGCTTCTCAGTTTGATGTAATCCATTTGTTTACTTAGGCTTTGACTACCTGTGCTTTTGGTGACTTTTTAAAGAAGTCCATTAATGCCTGTATCTTGTACAATGCTTCCTATGTCGTCCTCTGATAACATGATGGTTTCTGGATACAGAATCAGGTCGTTGGTCCATATAGAGTTGATTATTGTATAAGGTGATAGGAAAGGGTCTTGCTTCTTATGTCTGCAGGCTGATATCCAGTTGTCCCAACAGCATTTGTTAACGAGGACAAACTTTTTCCATGGGTTATTTTCAGTTCTCCTGTGGAAGATAAGTTGGTTATACATGTGTGAGCTCCCTTCTGGGGTTTATGTTCTATTCAGTTGATTATTTTCTTTGTTTCTATACCAGTGCCAGATATGAGATGAAAACAATTGGGAAAACATCAAAATATATTTACAGTGATGCTAGTGTGAGAGGTGGAATGCAGTAAAATTTGCTGTCCTTGGAAGACCCTGTTCTTTGATAGTTAACCCTCCACATCCGTTTTTGTAAAAAAATAAGAAGATATGAAGTAGTTGCTTCCAAGCAGGGTCAGCATTACAAGTTGCAGAATTATTGAACAGCAGAAATATAAAAATAAAACATTGTTCTAACAATCAAGATGCCAGCTTCCATATTGAAGTGCCTGGGTCTGAGTTGCAGCTCTGACTCCTAACTTTATCCTCCCGCAGTGCAGACCTGGGAGGGTATGGTAACGGTTCAGGTGGCTGTGAAGTTCAGGTGCCTGCATTCAGTTCCCAGCACCCAGTCTTAGCCCTGGCAGTTTTGGGCATCTAGAAAGTGGACCAGCAAATAGGAGGGCTCTCCATTTCTCTGTTGCTGCCTCTTCAGTAAATAGTATACAAAAAAGTACAGCAAAAATTGGAAGTCTGGCAGGGTGGTGTATGAGGCTGACCATACTCTATAGTGACAGCATCCTCTATGATTGGCCAAGTGTAGTACTGTTGATTATCTTGGGTTTTTTTTCTGAATTTGACTAAGACTTTCTGATTTATGAAACTTATTTTTAAAATGTGAAATTGAAACTTACATTTTTATTACTCATCCTATGTACATTGTTTAGAATCTTAATTATGGTAACAATTTGTATATTTAATTTTTATTTTTTTATTTCCATATTTGCTGTGTCAAAAATATGCCCAGTCTTAAGCTGAAGCAGATCCTATGGTAAAAGCAATTGGTGGTCAAGGAAAATTAAGTAAATCACGTGATGTGTACAAGATAAAGCTAGGTGCCTGCTTATTTAAAGTACAGTCTTTGAAAGCTGTGACCCATTTTGTACCTTAATTTAATTCACAAATGCTTATTAATCATCATCTCTATGTGTAGCATATATATTTTATTCTATCCATCAGAATAAAATAGACAAAATCCTTGCCCCCACCTAGGGTTGTGTGATTTTTCTTTTTTTCCAGTGACTTGGAAGGCTTATGGAAGTTTCCAGCTTCAACAACACAGGTTAAAATGTTGTATGGATTTTCTTTTTTTAGGATATATTCTTATTTGAAAGGAAGAGTTACACAGAGAAGGAGAGACTGAGAGATCTTCCTTCAGCGGGTTCACTCCCCAGAAGGCCACACAGGCCAGAGCTAAGCCCATGTGAAGACAGGAGCTTCTCCCTGGTCTCCCACTTGGGTGCAGAGGCTTGAGGCTTTGGGCCATCCTCTGTTATTTTTCCAGGCCATAAGCAGGGACATGGGCTGGTACCTGTAAATGGATGCTGGTGCTACTGTTGAGTCTTAGCCTACTACACTAGGGTGCCAATTCCATATTTTCTTTATGATAACATTAATATCTGCAGTTATAAAATTAAAAAATGAAGTGGCATTAAAAGTAATGAGGTTAAAAGTCACAACAATGAAACTTTTCCAGGTTTTTTCCTTTTTAAAGTTGAAGTCTATGTTACCATAGAGGAGCAAAGCCAGTGTAAAAAGTGGAAAGAAATGCAAAAGGACTATGAAAAACGTGTGTGTGTGTATCTATCCATCTATATTTCAACTTTTCTTTTAAAAGCTTATTAATTGCTTTTAAAAGCAGAAATAAACAGATTTTGCGTCCTCTGGTTCATTCACCAAATGGCCACAAAAACCAGGAGCCAGGAACTCCATCAAGGACGCCCATGTGGGAGCAGGGGTCCCAAGCTCCTGGGTAACCATCTAGTGCCACCCAGAGAGCTTCTCGGTGAGCAGGAAGCTGGGTGAGAAACAAGACAGCCTGGACTCTAACCACCGCTCCTGAAGAGCGTTTGCATCAAGCAGTGGCTTAACCCTGTGGGGTGCAACACTGGCCCTTTATAATCAAAACTTCTTTCTTTTTTTTTTTCCTTCAGAAACCCTAATGATGAAAAATACAGATCTATCCGGATTGGAAATGCAGCTTTTTCTACTAGACTCTTGCCTGTCAGGGGAGCTGTAGAGTGTTTATTTGAAATGGGTTTTGAAGAGGTATGTACATTCGATTTTTCTCTCCCTGCTTCATGCACAAAGCAGGATGGAGAATTGTTTCAATAAGATTATATTGTTTCTTGATTGGATGTTTGGGCAAGCTATGGACCTAGTTATTCAGCTAACTGACATTTAAAAATCATGGTTGATTTAAAGATACTTCAGAAAGTTGGTGGAAAATGAACATTATGAAGAAACCTTGCATTGGTTTCTAAATATTTTTACACCAAAATAATCTTACTTTTTGATTCCATTCTCCACAAACTTTATTACCTTGTATACTTTAAGGTCACAGTAAAATACATGGAGAGCCTTAAAAATGTCAGCCCTGTAAGGTAGAGTAAGGTTGGACAAGCAACACAAAGACTTTTAACACATACCTAGTTTGTGAGTTGACAGGAATAATAATAGGGTCTGACCATCTGTCTCCAATAAGAAATTGAAGTTTTGAAGTCAACACAGAAAAATTCAGTTGCCACAGAAAAGGTTCTTCGCTGTGAAAGAAGAAATTTTAATAAAAATAGTAGATGGGGCTTGCCATGTAATGGTTGAATATCTGGATTTGTGGGCTCACCACTGTGGTACTGCCATACCTGCTGGTTTGCTCAAGAGCTGAGAGTGGTTTCTTGGCCTTTGCACTTGTTGGTGGATATTGCAGCCCGGCCCACCCCACACCCAATTCCTGAGTGAGCCTGTGGGTATTACAGCCTGGACTTGCCCGGCCTGTTCTCAACTCCAGTAGCCCTGAGTGTTGGTGAGTTCCATTGTCATGCCTAGTTTGGCCTGTCACCACTCTGCAGTAGCTTTTGTGAAAACAGTAGTGGCAAGGGATGAAGCGGGGAGGTGTTCAGAAAGCTGATGTTCATCTGAATGAGAGATTGTGTGATTTGTATGAGTTCAGTGAAAGCAGGACTTTTTGTGTGTTTAGCTCCTGGAGTTGCTTGCCTCTGCAGGAGTGCCAGTTTATTCCAGATGTTGGGCTCTCCATAACTACTGGGTATTCATTAACTACTAAGCTCTTCACAGACTTGGGATCACCATTTTGCTGTTAGTAATCTTACTTAAGAAATCACTGAACCAGTGTAGATTTTGTTGTCTGAGAGAAGTTAATGGACCCCATGAACTGGCTTCTGGTCTTACAGTTTTTAAAGACGTGGGTTAACAGTTATAGAATTCAGTTGCTTGTGAACTCTTTGCTCCTTTTCCTAATTTTACAAATTCCAGGGAGAAACACATCTCATCTTTCCTGAAAAAGCTTCAGTGGAACAGCTGCAAAAAATTCGGGACTTGATTGCCCTCGAGAGAAGCAGCAGACTGGATGGGTCCAGTCGGAGCCAAGAGGCAGAGTCCTCTCCGCAGCTTGCAGCCAGCCCCCCGCTGCCTGGGCCACAGTCATCCAGCCCCGCCGAGGCAAGCCGGAGTGCCGGAAACCAGCAAGGGCCACCCTCCAACCCACCAGCGATGCCAATGGTAATTTTGAAATTTACCCTTCCTGAGCAGGTGCCATCAGTGTTGAAACAGCAGAAATCTTGTCTACCGAGTTAGGGTTTATGCCCAGACACTCTTTTGTTCTGATGATGATTGCATATTTTGTCGGTTCCTTAAAGAGTTGTCAAAATTGTAGAAAAGTGGGGGGTGTGGCCCTCTATTTTTAAATCCCAACTTTGGTTTATGATTTAGGAGGCAGCTAAGTTTTGTTTAGCACTCCTGCAGATGCTGCGGTGAGGGGCTGCAGCTGCCGTAGGGGTGTCCGTATCACCTGGGAGAGTGCAGGCTGCTCCACTTCTGCTCCAGTTCCCCCAGCTGCTGCAGGCATTTGGGGAGTGCAGTGGCAGACGGACGATCTCTCATGTGTACACGTACAGTCATTCTGTCTTTCAAATGACAGAATAGACCTCTTTCATGGTTTATTTGTTTGAGACGTAGAAATTCAGACAGTGACTGTTCTGATTCTCACTTGTAAGAGATCATACTGCCTAGTTTATAATTTTCTCTGTTAGATTATTTCACCCTTATTGAACTTTTTAAAAAAATAGATTTATTTATTTATTTGAAAAGCATAGTTAGGAGAGGGACAGCCTGGCCCTGCACTGGCTTACTCCCCAAATGGCCCCAACAGACTACAGCCAGGAGCTTCCTTCAGATCTCCTGGGTGGAGGCAGCAGCCCAAAAACTTGGACCATCCTCTGCTGCTTCTCCAGGTGTGTGCCAGGGAGCTGGATCAGAAATGGAGCAGCTGGGATAGAAATCACTGCCTGTGTGGGACGCTGGCACCGCAGATGGCAGACTAACCCACTGCACTACAGTGCCAGTCCTTGAACAAATCTCTTTTAAAAAGGGTCTACTACCTTGGTACTTACACCAGGTACACCAGTGAACATGTGGCTTTAGACTGAAACAAGTGACTTCCTGAACAGAAATGTGGCCATCACATTAGCAGAATTCCTCATTGCCTTGAACTTCTTATCTGTATACTTCTGACACCATTCATCAAGGATTAATTCCAAAAATCCTAACTAGTACACACATGCTAATTCAGTTAAAAATCGGCTATTTTGGATTTAAGGTTTATTAGCAAGGATGTATTAATTTGCTATAATAGGCTAGTGGTTATTAGTGTACTTACAAAGGATAGGTATGGGTACTTACAAAGAACTGAAATAGACCTGGTGTCTCAGAAGTGTTCCTGTCTTACAGGATCAACCCCAGTTACAAAAGTCCCTTTCAGTAGATGTTGTTAGGTAGTATTTTTGAAAAATTTTCACTGTTGGAAGAATTTTTCAGACACACAGCAGAAATTGTACAGTCTGTCATAGGCTGGAAAGACCCAAACTTCTCCTAAAATAGTTAAAAATATTCCGATCTGCCAAAAGAAATGAGAGTTATTAGAAGCTTCGTGTAATTCTTATTAAATAATTTCTAAACGTTTGTTGCTTCGTAAATAGTGCTTGTTTAGAATAAGCATAACTGGTGTTCAGGAAGGTTTCTCGGAAAGCAGTCCTGGGTACTGCAGAGTCAATAATGACACTAAGGCAGTGGCACGAGATGGGATTGCCAGTGTGAACACTTTGTAAACTGAAAGCTTAAAGTTGTCCTTAGATGATACTAATTCTGCGAAGTGTCAGATTGACATTATTCAGGATGACATCACAGCATCACAGAGAATGAATTTTAGAAAAGATTTATTTATCTGAAAGATAGAGTTAGAGAAGTAGAGGGTGAGGTATTTCACCACTGTCTCCCTCCACAAATGGCCGTAATGGCCGGAGCTGGTCCACACTGCTGTCCCCTGGGTATTAGCAGGGAGCTGGATCAGCAGTGGGGCAGCCAGAACTTGAACTGGCACCTGTGTGACACACCAATATTGCACGCTTCAGCTTCACCCCCTGTACCCATAGTGCTGGCCCTAAATTAGACCTTGATGCTCATGGGACAGCAGTGGAAGAGGGCCCGAATGCTTGGGTCCCAGCACCCATGCTGGAGACCTGGATGAAGTTCTACATTTCTGGCTGCAGAGCAATATAATAACAACAGAATGTCATTTTTGTTGCCAAAATTTTCTGGAGTACAGAAGAAAATGAGCTTTCACAAAAATGTGTGCTATTAGTAAACTAATACATTACTCCAGTCCTTAAGATAAGATACCTTGGGACCAGTGCTCTAGCGTAATAGGCTAAGCCTCAGCCTGCAGCATCAGCATCCTGTATGGGTGCCAGTTCCTGTTCCACCTGCTCTACTTCCAATCCAGCCCCATGCTTATGACCTGGAAAAGCAGCAGGAGGATGGCCCAAGACTTTGGACCCCTGTACCCACGTGGGAGACCCGGAAGAAGCTCCTAGCTTCAGATCGGCTCTGTGCCAGTCATTGTGACATCTGGGGAGTAAACCAGCAGCTGAATGACCTCTCTTTCTCACACACATATATATGTGTGTGTATATATACAAGCACACACACACATATATATAATATACATATAATATACATATATAGTATATATATATATACTATATATACTATAGTGTATATAAATATACTATATATATTGTGTATATATAGTATATATAGTATATATACTATACTATATACTAGTATATATACTATATACTATATATACTATATACTAGTATATATATACTATATACTAGTATATATAGTATACTATATATACTATATACTATACTATATATATACTATATAATATACTATATATATTGTGTATATATATATACTATATATATATATATATTTCTGTTTTCCTTAAAGGAGTTGGCAAATACTAGAAGTACTCTTGTTTTTTTTTTTATACACAAGTTAACGGTTATCCATGAGAAGCAGGAATTTCTTTTTAAACTTATTCCATTATTTACACTTATTTATTTAGTATATTGCAAAATTTAGTATATTGCAAAATTCAGCAATTACTTTTTCTTGCTTACCCATTTCGGACAGAAAACATGAGAGATTAAAAAGCATTTAGTCTACATGTTTATAAAATCTTGAAATGTAAGTCAGTATGGTAGTAACAGATGTTGAAATTTGCCAATAGATTAATCCTTTAAGATGCAAAGTACTGGACTATATTGTTACTCAGTATATGGCAGTAGTGGTTGTTACAACGTTTTGTGGATTTGGCATTGTGGTATAAGTCTCAGCCTGCAGTGCTGGCATCACATATGGGCACCTGCTTGAGTGTTGGCTTCCTCGCTTCTGATCCAGCTCCCCACTAATGGCCTGGGAAAAAGTGGTGGAAGATGGCCCAAGTGCTTGGGTCCCTGCAGCCCATCTGGGAGCCGCGGAAGAAGCTCTGGCTCTTAGCTTCAGCCGGGCCTGGCGCTGGTCATTGTGGCAATCTTGGGAATGAACCAGCAGATGCAAGATCTCAATCTCTCCCTGTAACTCTGACTTTTATAAATCATTTCTTAAAGAAAGTTACTTTTTGCTTCCTTGAGTATTCTATGTGAAAGGAATTATGCAATGTGTTGCTTTTTGCTTCTTTGTATATTTTTTAAGTATATTCATATTGTAAAATGTCAGAATGTTCTCTTTTTATTGCTTAATACTATCCTAGTATAAAAATGTATCACATTTTGATAATCCATTCATAAGTTGATGGATATTTGGGTTGTTTTTCATTATGAAAATGGAAAAATGTGAATATTCATGGGTAGGTTTTTGTATAGCCATATGTTTTCTTTTAAAGAATGTATTTGCTTATTTATTTGAAGGTAGAGGGAGTGAGAGAGAGAGAGATCTTTCCATTCTCTGATTCACTCCTAAATGGTCCCAAGCCTACCAAAATCAGGAGCAAGGGACTTCGTCTGGGTCTCCCACATGCCTGGCAGAAGCCCAAATACTTGGTCTATTCTCCACCACTTTTCCCAGGCCATTAGAAGGGAGCAGGATGGGAAAAGCAGCAACCAGGACACAAACCAGCACCCACATTGGATACTGGCGGCTTTACATGCTATGCCTTCATGCTGGCTTCTGGCCATGCTTTCATTTCTTTTGTGTTAATTGTTCTGGATTTTAGGTTAAGTTTAAGTTTATTAATGTTTTCAGAAGTTGCAAACAATTTTCCAAAGTTACCATACCATTTTTATCCTCACCAGCAATGCTTGAGGGTTTAAATATTTTTTGACATTTCAATTTTTTATTCATTTATTTTTATTACACTTTATCTTTTAAAAGATTTTCAAAAACTTTGTGTGTTTTTTATTTTTGATGATATGTACATAGTTGACCAGGGTGGGAAGAGTCAAGGACTAGGAGAGTGTGGGTGAGACCATTGTTTCCAAATCTTCCCTCTCTTCCTGTATCTGGGGGAAGGGAGGAAATTAGGGGAGAAGCTGCACCCAGCCTCCCTTTTGGCCCAGTACCCAGGGATGGGGAACAGCCACCCGATGCCATCTCAGGGTCCCCGGTGTGTGGCCTACCTGGACATGAGGCTCCAGGTCTCCTCACACTCCCCAGAAGCATTCCCTACGACTTCCAGAAGCCTGCACCCACAGGCCCGCCGGGAGCACAGGGCTGAACACTTGCCTAGGGCTGGGCCGCATTCAGCTAGCTGCTTGGTGACTCAAGGGTTTCAACTTTTAATATCTTCATCAACAGCAGTTATTCTGTGTGCATTTTAGTGGCTGTTACGTTTTACCCTATTTTGATTGTCTTTGCCCTAATGACCCAACTGATTTATAAATTTGCTTGTTAAATATCTTGAGTGTTTAATGTTCTTAATGGAAATAAAAACTATTTTTGTAACATTTGCCTTCCAGAAGCAGATATGAAATAGCAGAAATGGTTTTTCAATGACATAGAACCTCAGAACCTTAGCAACATTAATGTTTCCAGTGTTGTCTTGCTTTGTTTTTTGCTTTTAGAGTTATTTATTTGAAAGACAGAGAGTAGGGATGACAGATCATCTGTCTACTGGTTCACTCCCCAAACGGCCACGACAGCTGGGACTCAGTCTAGACCAAAGCCAGAGCCACACAGGGGTCAGGGGCCAGGTACCTGCCGTTTTCCAGTGCCTTTTTAGGAGCATTGCCAGGGAGCAGGGTCCAGAGTGGGCCGGCCTGGGACTCAGACCAATGTGGGATGTGTATCTGTGCCACTACATCGGCCCACATTCACATTTTTACAACTTTTCTAGATTTGTAAAACTTGCTTCCAATGTTTAATTGGCTTAAAATACACGTTGAAAAGTTTTTTTTACATAGCTAGTCTAAATACATACTTTTATTTGGTGCAGAGCACTAGAAATGTTAATGAAATTAAGCTTTAAGTCAACTCTTGTCATTGGGTATCATTTATATGAGTATGTATTTAAAACCATTACAATTTGTGATTTTTATTAAAAGTATGGCATAATTTGTTGGATAATGTTGAAATGAGGTAGTTAATGTTTTAAATTAATTTTACTTGATAAACCAGCGATAAGACAACCTGTTGGTTTGAATTCATGTGTAAGCTTTAGAAGAGAAGAAGTATCCTATTTGGGCGTAAGATTTTAAACTTCAGTTTCTTGTTTGTAAGGTAGCCCTTTAAAGGTGAATGAATGCAACAACATACATGGCCTTTGGTAGGAAATAGATTACCATACATCCTTATGTTGGCGTAATTAGCATATGCTGAAAGTGATGTGATCCGTTTCAGTTTGAAGATCATTGTTGTGTAGAAAAAGAGAAACAGAATTCCAGCTCTAAACAACATTGGCAGTATTTGCACAACATTTCAGATTGGCTTATTTAAAACACATATGTATATGTCCATTTTTATAAAGGTATAGATCACAGACATCTTCATTTCTTCTGAGTAGTAAAATTATGGATAATTTCATATTTATTTTATCCAGCATTTTCTGGGTTTTTTTTTATATATAATGTGTGTTACATTCTTAAAAAGAAAAACTGGGATGGGAAGGGAGTAAAAAAATAAGTTTATTAAAGTTATGAGTTGATTAAAACTGCCCATTAAAATTTATTAAACAGAACTTTTATGTTGAAAACAGATTTTATACTTAAAGGTCACAAAAGTAAAGGGCTGGTCCTGGCACAGTAGCCTAGTGGCTCATGTCCTAGCATGTGCTGAAATCCCATACAGGCACTAGTTTGTATCCCAGCTGCTCGACTTCCCTTCCAGCTCTCTGCTTGTGGCCTTGGAAGGCCATGGAAGATGGCCCAAAGCCTTGGCCCCTGCACCCACCTGGGAGACCCAGAAGAAGCTCCTGGCTCCTGGCTTTGGTACAGCTCAACTCTGGCCACTTGGGGAACGAAACAGCAGATGGAAGATTTTTCTCTCTGTCTCTCCTTCTTTCTGTAAATCTGACTTTCCAATAAAAATAAATAAATATATATATATATTAAAGTAAAGGGCTATATGAGGGTACAAGGAGAGCTAGTGGACTTGGGAAGCCTTGAGCTTTTACTAAATTCTAGTTATAACATTTGATTTAATGAAATCATGCAAATTGTACTTTTTATTTTTCTCATGTAGAGTCTTAAATATATCTTACGTTAGAAACCAAAATAATCGAAAGTATGACTGGCAGAGAAAAAAGTCTCTTTGGTTTTAAAAAAAGAGACAGATTTCACATTTAAGCTTCCATTTGTACTCCAAATAACTTTTACTTTGTCAGGCAATTAGGAGCCTCAGTGCGTGCTTTCCCAGCTGCTGTAATGGCCATGCAATCAGCAGCCTTCTATTTTTATGTCTTAGGTTTTTTTCAGGGTTGTGCCAATGAATATGTAAAGAAATAAAGAAAATAAACGTTATTGTTCAGGATCATTTGAATGCCATTAAAATCACAATGAATGAGGCAATTTCCAGATTGAAAACAATTAAATTGAGAATAAAAAAATACTCTGAATATGTTCTTACCCTCTCAGTAAATGGAAATCTGCATAGCAAAAATTAAAAAGATGCCACTTTAAATGCCTCATTTTCGTCAGAATTCTTTCAAATAAAAATGGAGATTTTTTTTTTTAATGTGTTTCTGTCCGTTCTTGCCCAGGAGCGTGCTGCTCTGTGGCAAATGTCTGTGTCCTTGGGTCTGTGCTCATGCAGGCTCTCCCCGTCCCTTCCTGCGGCTCGCTGGAATCTCACGCAGTGGAGGCCCGGGCCTTAGAGACCCTTCAGTGCTATTTTAAACCTGGCTTTAAACCGGTTTGCATTTAAGACTGTGCCAGCGGTGTCCCTTGGAGATTTCTACACTTAATCCCGGACTGGCTGCATCAGAATGGAATAGGGGTTGTGTGTTTTTAGTCTGAATGTTTAACAAGCCGATTAATTTGTAAGAACCTTTTTTGTAAGGGCGCTTATTTAATTTTTATTTACTTAGTTTTTTGAAAGGCAAAACATCTTCCATCTACTAGCCTAAGTGCTGTCAACAGCTAGGGCTCGGCCAAGCCCAAGCCAGGAGCTTGTAAACACTGCCTGCCTCCCATGGGGGTGCCAGCAACCCAATGCTTAAGCCATCATCTGCTACCTTCCAGGCTGCGTATAGGCAGGAAGTGACCAACTGGGACAGAGACCAGTATGGGAGTTAGCAGCCCAAGCAGCATTTTAACAGCTGTGCCAAATGTAAGCTGCAGCTCTCTTATTTTAGAAACAAACCAGCTTACAGATGTACTGGGTCCTACATTTCCTATAGTTTTCACTTTCTCATTCCCTTACTCTTCATTGTGTCTTGATTTCTCATATGCTGTGTAGTGGGTCTTTACACTTTGAATAATTGTATGTCCTGTCAAAAAAATCATTTGCACATATAGTCAATATATTCTACTAATGGCAGTATGATTTATACATTTTAAAACAATGCAAAGAACTAGATTAAATAATGTGGGTGTTTTTTTTCAGAGATGTGCTTCTTTGAAAGGCAGAGTTACGAGGAGAGAGGAAGAGAGAGCCATCTCTCTCTCTCTTTCTGTGTATGTGGGTGTCTCTGTCTTTTATTTTATTTGAAGGGCAGAGAGGATCCCTCACTCTTCCGCTTCATTCCCAAATGCCTGCAGTACTGTATGCTAAGCCAGTCCAAAGGTGGGAGTCGTTAGCTCAGTCCAGGTCTGTCACATGGATGGCTGGGACTCGGCTTCTTGAGCCACCATCTGCTGCTTCTCTGGGTGCACGTTGGTAGGAATGTGGGCTCAGCCGCAGAACAGGGAGTGTGACCAGAGCATCCCATCCACGATCTTCACCACCTCCTCCCGGTCCCTGGACTTTGGCTCACTTGATCATTTCCTGCAGTAAGTGGTTCAGCTGCTGACCCAGTTGCTCATGTCAGCAAACCCGTGGATCATCTGTAACCTATTTTCCCCCGTCTTCTAACCTCCTGGATAGTGAGCACAAAGTGTTGACTCCGCTCCTGAAGTTCTTCCGGTTTGCTTCTTTCTGCTGTGACTGTAGCTGTGCTTGTTCAGAGCATCAGATGGCTCAGACACCTGCAGGAGTCTCCTGTGGGTCTGTATGTCCCGGGCCAGCTTGGTGTGACACCCCCGTGATACCCGGAAAGCATTTTATTCTCTTGCCTGGGTCTCAGGACTTGGTAGTTACTTACCAAGCCAACTCATCTTCAGCTTCCCCTCTCCGCTGTCATCCTCCTGTTAGTCCTTTAGGCATTAAACACCTCAGCTTTCTATTCCTTACCCACCGTTAGCTCTTTGTCCTTTATTTTCCACGACAAATGTTGTATCTTTGGAGCAGTCTAGATTCAGAAGCCCTATTGTGAATTATTGTGAATTTATTTTACAACTCTTTAAAAATATATTTACTTATTTCTTTTCAAGACTTGTTTATTTTACTTGAAAGTCAAAATTACAGAAAGAGAGGATGAGACAAAGATATCTTCCTTCCATTGCTTCACTCTGGAAATGGCTGCTGCAGCCAGAGCTGACCTGGAGCCAGGAGCTTCTTCCAGGTCTCCCACATGGCTACGGCAAACTAAGGCTTTGGGCCATCCTACACTGCTTTCCCAAGCCATTAGCAGGGAGATGGGTTGAAAGTGGAGCTGCCAGTAAGTGAAACGGTCCCCATAGAGGATGCTGACACTGCAGGTGGAAGATTAACTTGCTGTGCCAGTACACTGGCCACAAGAGTATAATGGAGAGAGAATATACACAAAAAGCTACCTGCCGTCTGCTGAATCACTCACCAAGTGGCCGCAACGGCCAGAGTTGACACTATAGTCTGAAGCCTGGAGCCAGGAACTTCTGCAGGGTCTCCCAGCGGGTGCAGGGCCCCAAGGACTTGGACCATTCTCCAGTGTTCTTCTCAGGCCATCAGTAGATAGCTGGATCAGAAGTGGAGCAGCCAGAATACGAACCTGTGCCTACATGGGATACTGGCACCACAGGCAGAGGCTTAGCTTGCTGTTCCACCACACCGACCTCTATATTTACTTTATAACTTTTATAATACTTATAAACAAATTGTTTAGCTTACCATTATATCCCCAATACCGAAATAAAAGATTGTTAAATATCTGAGTAAATGAAGAAAGTTGTATCGGGATTAGTTTGTATCTCTAGACTATTTATGATGCTACTATCCTTTTCTGCTTCAGTCTCCATTACTTTTCTGAATGACACATTCCCAACAGTGGCTCGGTGAATTATCATAGTGATTCTGTCATCATTTCTTCAGTGCCTTTTCTCCTCAGACCTTGGAGTGGTCCATCTCTGTAGACCGTAGTGGACCGGCCACCAGTGCTCACTACAGTGCCTGACTTTCAAACGTCCAAGTAATGGGCTCGTATTTGTTGTTCAAGTGGGTCGTGGTCATGCTTGGGTCTCACTGCCCCGCACCCAGAGACCTGGCCACGCTGCTCACACAGCCCTGGCTGCCAAGTTTGAGATACAACTTTCTACTTGTAATCATTCATACCAAAACAGCTCGGATTCTGCTAGTTGATTTTTACTTTTTTTTTTTTCCTACTCATCCATTTATTCCAAACCCTGTTGATGGGTTTCTCTGTTTATTTAGGATATATTTTATCTTATTTTATTTTTGCTAACTTCTGTAATAATTCTTTTACATAGCATTAGAAAGGAATATACTTCCAATGTTACTATGTGTCAGAAACATCTTTATTTTGCCCTTCTCCCATATAAGTTGGCTGGATGTGAATTATAGGTTCCAAATTGATTTTCCCTCAGAATTTCAAAAATTTTACCTTTATTATTTCCAGTAAATATCTGACATAAATTTTTTTCTTTGCACATAACTTTCCATTTAAAGATTAGGATTTGTTTTTAACGTTACTGTTACATTCATGTGCCAAGTTTTTATTTTCCGTTTATCCTGGCTCTCAACTCTCCAAAGTTTATTTCGGTTTCTTCTCTGTTGTTTTCTTACACAGTCACTTCCCTTCCATTGCTTCTGTGAACCAGGTTGGAGAACTGTTGGCTTCATCTTTGCTGTCTTTTTGTTCGTTTCACTTCATTCTTGGCTAATACCTTCACTTAATCTTCCAATTGACTAGTAACCCTTCAGCTATGTGTATTCTACTGTTTGGCACCAATATGCCCTCACTTCTTTATATCCGAGATCGGTAGTTGTCTTCCCCTGAATACAGATAGTCACCAGTGTACACAGGTTGGACTTAGAATTTTTCTCACATTATGACGTTATGGTCTTTTCCCAGGCCGTCCCTCTGTGTCTGACCCTCTGTTGGGATGTTGGATGGTGGCATTGAGCCACAGCTCCCTATGAGTCACGTGATGACAAGGATAAACAGCCAGTTCTCTTGCTGTGCTGTTACTGAGCTGTATTAGTAAGTTAGGTGTGGTAAAGGCATTGTTCAGCCTAACAGTGCCACCTGGCAGGCTGTTTGAAACCTCTCTACAGTATGTACTCTCAAATCTCTGAAAATAATTTCTTTTAGTCTTTTCTGTATTTGCTGCTGTTGCTATGAGATTAGTTCTTTCTGATACTGAATTTGATGTACCTCCTCAACAGGAAGTGTGGTTGTGGCCCTGTACCCACTTGAGAGTTCATGCAAGCCCTTCTGTGAATGCTACATTTGCTTAAAGCAGCTGTGGGCAAAGACAGGCATGCTGCATGATTGGCTATGCCAGAAGCCATCGTTCTAGACTTGGTTACTCTTTGTTTCCGGTGGCCTTTGCATGTCTCTTCGCCACACAGAAGCTGAGTTCTTTGTTGATAGGGTGACAGCGGGAAAAACCTTCAGGAATCTGTCCTTCTGCAAAGGTCAGGAGCCCCCCTCCCAGTGAGTGTTCTGAAATCCCTCCTGCTCTGTGGATCCAGTGAGTCCTTTGTGCGTGGCATGATTCTGGAAACTCGCTTACTTTTCATCTGCATCCTCTTGGTAGGACATACTTCTTTGGTTTTTCCTTTATATCTGCCTTTCCTCTTTTAGGGATTTTTCAAAATTCCTGACCCCTTAAAAGCATGCTTCTCTTGCTGATAGTGTTTATTATAGTGATTTGAAGTGTGACAAGCTGTCAGATACATCACTCGGAGCGATGTCATGATCCAAGATTTCAGCGAGCGTTTATCCTTGTTAAATACAGCCTCAAAACAACGCAGCAAAAGCAAGCTTCAACTACAGTGCGAACTATAATGAGAGCAACTTTGTGAATGGCTATGTTTATGAATGTGTCTCTGGATTTAAACTTACGTTAGACTCAAAGAACCAACACTCAGTGTTTCTAAGACAGTGAACAGAAACTTGGCCAAAAGTAGCAACCTCTGAAGACAGTTTTATCAGATGCCTAGGATGTGGCCTTGAAGCTTGTCTAAAGTTGCCTGAAAGATCAGTAAATAGGAATGTAAACAGGTTTCACTTGGGGACTTAAGTGGTGACCCTCAGCATCTGTACCATGACACAGCTTCTGTGGCGGGATAAAGAAAATGACTCAGCAAAAGCGGCTGGCACGTGAAGACAATGAAAAATCACCACTCAGCAGTAACTATCTGGAAGAAGCCAAATTCACGTGAAAAAAACTGACAAGATGTGTCTTAGACTTCGAAATGGATAAAGCTGTCTCCTAAAAATAATGCTGTCGTAATAAATTTGGTCTAGTTATGTCGTAAGAGCTCCTGATGTCATATTTTGTAGATTGTCCTAATTCCATGAACCTGTATGTTCTCATTATTTATGAACTCACAGCACCACAGTGTTTCTTTTATTATTATTATTAAATCTGATTTTTGCAGCATTTGGTGAAAAGCTAACTTTCTTTCTTTCAGGCTGTGGCTGATTCGACTATTCTAAAAATTCTGGAGTCTACGATCCAGCATGTGCTGCTCTATGAAAACCTTGCTCTGCAGGAGAAAGCGTTGGCTTGTATTCCAGTCCAGGAATTAAAAAGGAAATCGCAAGAGAAGTTATCTAGAGCTAGAAAACTGGATCAAGGTAGCAGGGTTACGTGATGATATATGGTTACATATGTGTCATTACTACAGAAGCAAATGCTGACTTAATGTATTTTCTGTCTACATTTTTAAAAAATGCAATAATATGTGACTGCATTATATTTTGTAGACACACCTTTTTGTCAGTTATTTTATTGTAAAACACAAGGTTCCTTCAGTTTATAGAAAATGGAGTGAAAAGCTATTTTGGTGTACACACACACAATAAAAAGCAATTTGATTACAGTTTTTGGAAAAGCATGACAGAGGGAGGGAGACTGGTTTACTTCCCAGCTTCCAACTGAGAATGGCTGAAGAGAAGAGTCTAGAATTCCATCTGGATCTCCCATGTGGGTAGTAAGACCCCAACACCCTTGATGTCCTCTCTACTTTCTTAAGTGCATTGGTAGGAAGGAGTAGAAGAAGCAAAGCAGCCAGGGCTCAACTGTGGGATGCCAGGGTTGCAAGTGGCAACTTATCCTTAACCTTAACATACCACAAAAATGGTATATCCAAGGGTATTAAGAGTCTTCCAGAAATGAGTGAAAAATGCATATTATAAAAAAAAACTAGAGGAATTTCAAAATTCATTTGAAACGAAGCATTCTACTTTAATTTGCTTTCCATAAACTTTTGAATATCCTCATAATACAGAATTTACCATCTTAATTTTTTTAAAGATTTATTTTATTTGAAGGCACATTTTACATGTGATATTTGTCTTTCTGAGTTTGACTTACTGCACATAACATGATGTCCTCTAAGTTACATCCATTTTGCTGCAAATAGCAGAATATTATTTTTGTGGCGGAATCATAGTCCATTATGCATGGATACCTCATTTTCTTACCCATTCAGCCACTGACGGACTTCTAAGTTGATTCTGTGTCTCAGCTTTTGTGAATAATACAGCAATAAACATGGAAGGACAGGTATCTCTTTGATAATCTGATAGCTATTTATTTAATTGGTTTTGGATCCATATATATCCAGAGATGGGATAGCTGATTATGTAATAGATTCACGTTTAGGTTTTGAGGGACCCCTGTGTTGTTCTTTTAGCATTTCTTTTAGAGTCTGTGAGAGTTTTCCTGTCTGTGTGTGTGACCTGTCTCTTGCGTGTTGTTCACTTATTCCATTAGAGCTCCTTATATAGTAGTCATAGTGATTTTAAATTCCTCCAGTCCAGCTCCTCCTGATGTGTCTGGGAAATCAGCAGCAGATGGTCCCCGCACCTAAAATGGGAGACCTGGATGAAACTCCTGGCTCCTAGCTCTGTTCTTTGGCCTGGCCCTACCCTGGCTATCACAGCCATTTGGGGAGTGAATCAGCTCATGGAAGATCTTTCTCTCTCTCTCTCTCTGTAACTGTTACTCTCAAATAAATAATTTTTTTTTTAAAAAGCACAAAATTGTGGAAACCTCCTCCAAGGTTTCCACTTCTTACTCTCAGGCTAGTTCACACATGCTCAGACTGGAGCAGTTTGTCAGCATGACCTGCTAAGTGTCCTTGCTGGTTACGACTCCCGTAAGCACATCTGGGCAGTGGTCCAGCGTATTTGCCTGTTTCCCAGATTGTAGAGTGAGCTTGCTTAGTCATCATTCTTTCCTTCCTTGTCTTCGCATTGCCCTTGTCACTGGGTAAAATCCTCTTCCTCTTTCCTTCTACACAAGAAAAGCTCCACTCTCCCCTCCAGTCAACTCTGTTCCTCTGCCTTATCCGATAGCTATTATATGATATTTTACTTTTCGGGTATTTTTCCTTTTATTTACACTCATAGTTATTTTTTTTAATGGTGTAAGTTGTATGGGGTTCACATGAAATTTATCATCCCGCACATGTTCAGGTTCTTGGTGTGCTCCTTTGGAGGGTATCCCAGATGGTTTTCAGCCTCTCTTCACGTTCTGTAGTATACATACTGTGTTATCTATGCAGTTCCCTACTGATGGAATTATTCATCATTTTCTCTCTTCTAAATGTTCTTGCAATGAAGATTCTCATAAGCATGTCCCCTGTTAACACCTGCTCAAATGTTTCTCTGATTGATTAATGGGCGTGTGGTGACGCAGGTCATTGCATTCTAGCCCCATTCACAATATACACACAGTATTTCTTGCATCTTATTTATGAAAGTCTTTCATATCTTCTGAATGTTAGATAAGTGTGAAAGGATACTCTGTTGCTACTACTCATCCACTCCTTAATGTAAATTTGCACCATTTCTCAATTATGTTGTTATCTGAGTTCTAAATTTAAGAATAAAATATGGACTTTTTTTTAAAGATATTACTTGGTTTTCTTTTTAAATTTCTCAGGTACTAATGCAAGTGAGGAGGACTTTCTTTTGCTGGAGCTTTTGCACTGGTTTAAAGAGGAGTTTTTTCACTGGGTGAATAATGTTTCATGCTCTAAATGTGGTGGAGAGACGAGACCTAGAGGTTCAACATTAGTGCCTAACGAGGACGAGTTGAGGTGGGATGCAACAAGAGTAGAAGATCATTACTGTGACGCATGCCAGTTCAGCAATCGATTCCCAAGGTGGGTATCTGGAAAATCAGTTCAGAGTTCATTGGTAATAAACAGAAGTAAAGTCTCATTAGATGGATTTATCTTTATTTCACTTGTTAGAAATACATTCCTTTACAACATAGGTCAGCAATTTATGACTGCTAGAGTAAATCCAGCCTACCCCCTGTATTTTTTTAAGGTTTATTTATTTTTTTTTTTTTTTGAAAGGCAGCATTCTAGAGAGAAAGAGAGAGAGAATGTACTTCTAATCATTGGTTCGCTCCCCAAATGGCTGTAGTGGAGCCAGGTCAAAGCCAGGAGTCGGAACTCCATCTAGATCACCCATAAGGGTGGCAGGTGCCCAAGTATTTGGGCTGTTTTTTCTGACACATTCGCGATGAGCAGGGTTGGCAGTGGAGCAGCTGGGCCTTGAGCTGGCACACATATGGATTGTCCGCATTGCGTGTAGCACCTTAACCAGCCCCACCACAGCACCACATGTGCTATTTTCATAAATAAAGTTTTGCTAAGACACAGTAGTGTTGATCCGTGTACGAATGGTTTGTGAATGTATTCAGACTACAGCAATGGAGTTGAATCACGACAGAGTCTAAAATATTCACCTCTGCTTTATAAGGTGCTTATTTATCCTTAGTCTATAATGTAAATTGAATGTAACGATAGCATTTTAAATTCTGTGAACTTGTTCTTTTACCATATGATCTACTTTCTGATAACTATGTATTATCAAAGATTTGGATTTATTTATTTAAAAGGCAAAGTGACATGCAAACAGAGAGAGAGAAGGGATAATCTCTCATCTGGCGGTTCCTCTCCCAGATGA
Organism: Ochotona curzoniae; assembly: GCF_017591425.1. Lineage (NCBI taxonomy): Eukaryota > Metazoa > Chordata > Mammalia > Lagomorpha > Ochotonidae > Ochotona > Ochotona curzoniae. Next base: position 11,396,310 of record NW_024465035.1, on the reverse strand, counting down.
TTACAACAGCCAGTTCTGGGTCAAGCAGGAGGCAGGAGCATGAAGCTCCAGCTGTGGTTCTGCGTGGGTCGCATGGGCACCTGCCACTGCTTTCCCAGGTACACTAGCAGGTGCTAGATCGACAGCAGAGCAACCAAAACTCAAACTGGCGCTGCAGTGTGGGACCTCTGCAGAGCAAGAAGCAATGACACCTGCACCCCAGCGCCAGACCCACCAAGCTTAATAATATCGATTATACTGTCACAGAAAAATTAGTGACCATTGTAGTAATAAGTAATCTAATGTATTTAATCATCAGATAGTCATAGGAGGTAAAAGTATGGTATAGGATGGGACCGACTCCATGATGTAGTAGATTGTGCCTCTTCCTGCAGCACGACCATCCCCTAGAAGCATCAGTTTGAGTCCCAGCTGCTCCGCTCCCAATCCAACCCCCCGTGCACCCAAATGGGAGACCGAACAGAAGCTCTTGGCTCTGGACCAGCTCCCGCCGCTACAGCCATTCAGGAGAGTGAGCCAGACAATGGAACATCTCTCTCTTTCTCTCACTCTCTCTTTTCCTTTCAAATAAAAAAAAGTAAATCTTTTAAAATATATACAGTGTAATATGGTCATGTTGTTTTCTTATAAAGGCAGGTGATGTTTGTTTTAATTCTGTCACCAGCCCAATCTAGCCTTCCCTGAGTTTCTAAATTTAAAACTAATGAACTTTGAGTTTTTTCGTTCTTTTTTTCTTTTTTTTTATCTTCTGGTTGAAAAGCCCAATGTCAGATTTTTTTATTTGACAGTACTTTTAGTGTACTTTCCAGCAAGGAGAGGTACCACATTTTTTTTTAAATACGTAATTTTGGAGCTTTTGGACTTGTGTTCCTTATTTGGAAACAGCCCTCTGATCTATAGAATGTAAGATAAGCAGAATCAAATACACAGTCATTATCTAAAGTTAGTTCCTCCAGTGTACGTTTGCACAGGCCCTTGCAGAGAGTGAAAGATAAATGCATAGGCGGTGGGGGACTGAGTGTGCGCACCTGTCCTGATTCTAGGCAGCTCAGTGTAAACTAATAATGCAGTATGTAGTGGCACTGGTTAACAGGAAGCTTTATGTTAAATGTTACTCATTATTACTTTCCTTACCATTTGCTTGTTTTACTGTCAGCTCTTCTCTGTTTAGGATTTGATTATGAATCTATTTAGAGTCTATTAGGCCATTTGATTTGGTACCAGTAGAGGATATAACACACGTATAGTATACAGGATGTTGTTTTAGTATTTTTTTTTTCCTGTGTTGCAGAGAAGTTTTATTTGCAAAGCAAAAGTGACCAGGTGGCAGGGAAAGCACCTCCCAGAAGGTGGGGTGCCTCCTGAAAGGAGAGAGAGAGAAAGAGAGAGAAACCCTACAGGGTGTTTTAATTCTACTATTACTGTTTAAATAAATTTTGATATTTTTTTCAATTATTGTGTTGCCTGAGTTCTAAATTTGTTGAACTCAGCTTAAACACGCACATCTGCTTAACCTGTTGATTGCGGGGCCCGTTCATTCCTGCCCAGTTTGCCATGTTTCCTTTACCCCCCGAGCTCATGGCTGCCACCCCCGTGTGCTGGGCGCTTTCGCTCCCTAGCTGCATCAGCTCAGGATACTTCCCAACACCACGCGCAAAAACGGATGCTCTCCAGTTTGTAATTGGAGTAGCTGAGAAGAATGCTGCAAGTTTTAAAATCAACTTCCAAATTACCAAACATCACATTTAAATACTTCAGAAGAATAAATTTTTAGTCAAAACAATCATCAGAACTAAAAATCACATCTCAAGTAAAATCAAGTTTAATTGAGCTAAAATCGTTAAGAGTTGAAGTTTTTTTTCTAAGTACAGTGAGCTAACTAGCACTCATTAGGGCGATGCTTGGCAGGTGTCCCGAAGAATCTGCCTGTTCAAATCCTACCTGTCTTTCAAAGCCCAACAAATGCATTTTCTCGTCCCGGTCACTCCACCACAGTGAAATCTAACTTTTTGTGTGTATGGTTTGCCTCATATTACAGTCACTTGTATCGATTCCTTCCCTCCTAGAAATGTGAATACTTGGAAGGCTTGTCTTTTTGGATCATTTTAACCAAAGAGCCCAACACACATCTTTTATGTATTATTCTAGAACCTTCAGCTAGTATTCATAAAGAAACCTGGTAGTGATTATTATCTCTTGAAGTCTGGATTTTGATCATTAAAGTTACCTCTTTCTTTTAAAACAGGTATAACAACCCCGAGAAGCTTTTGGAAACCAGATGTGGGCGATGTGGCGAGTGGGCCAATTGTTTTACGCTGTGCTGCCGAGCTTTGGGGTTTGAAGCTCGCTATGTTTGGGATTATACAGGTACAGAACCTGTTACAAGCAGTTTGGGGCCGTGTAGACTGACAAGTTTGCTTTTCCCGTATGAGCCCATCATTTTGTTTGCTACTTTTCCACATTGTCCCCATCTGAGCTGCCATATTCCCTTAGTTAAATAACTACGACTTCATAGATTGTGTTGTTATCATATTCCTTCTTCAAAAGAAAGAAATCAAAGTTTTATGATACAAGGGTATTTCAAAAAGTCCATGAAAAATTGAACTACTTATCTTGATGGCAAAAATGTGGAAATCCAGTTAAGTTTTCACAATACTCATTTTCCAACTCTTTGAAACCTCTTATGTACCTAGCCCTGTACCTAATACTTTGAACCATAAATGTTTTATTAATACTTTACCTTTGTATTTATAGTAATGCTGTTTCTGTGTCACTAGGAACATGTACAATAATGTGCTGTATGGATCTTTTTATTAGAAATTTCTGCAAAAGATTTAGTAATCATTGTTGCGCAATTCAAAAATGATGTGATAGCCAAAAGACATTTGTATTTTTTTATTTTAAAACGGTTTCTGTTGTCTGCCTGCTAACAAGTCATTTTCTTTGAGTTTTTATCTGTGTTTCTGGTTTTTGAAATGAAGTGAGATCTTTGGTTAATAGTTATTGTTCTCTTAAAATCAAATATACAACACCCACAGCCAGAGCTCCAGTGACGCCTACTGCACGTGGGTCCAAAGAAAGAGCACAGTTGAAGTTTCAAAAGTGACACGAACTCCCTAGTGTTGCCAAACTGAGCCTGGTTGTTTTGATGCTGTTAAAAAAAAAAAAAAAAGCACTCTCATAATTAAGCCTAAAACCGTGTGCATTAAAGATTACTCCAAAAACATTTTGAACCATTTGAAAATGACAAGGAATTTAATAAGACTACCCTAGTCTGTGTGCCACAGAATGCTCACTCTACTAATGATAGCATGCAATTTTACTTTACTGTATGATCCTGATATTAGCGGTTGTTGCAGTTATTGAAAGTCCTTCTGGTTTTGTAACTATAACTCTTCCTTGCTCTTCCCATCTCTCTCCCCTCTCACTGGAGCAGACCATGTGTGGACTGAAGTCTACTCCTGTTCGCAGCAGCGCTGGTTGCACTGCGATGCGTGTGAGGATGTGTGCGACAAACCACTGCTCTATGAAATAGGCTGGGGCAAGAAGCTTTCTTACGTGCTGGCATTTTCTAAAGATGAGGTAGGCGTAAGAGGGAAAAATATTCTTTCAAGGAGAAGTGTAATAGTTTTAATAGTTTTGTGAAGTTTTGTTGAAGTCACCTGCAAAGTGCACATACTTTTAAGTGTATAATTTGCTCAATTTTGTCATTTGTATTCAACAGTGGAATTGCCACTGCAGCCAGGATTCTATTGTGTCATGGATAGTTTGTTAATTCACCTGCTTATTAATGGACATTTGAGTGGTTTCTGGTTCTTTGCTAAGTGCTGTGAACGTTGAGGGACACAAAACATTGTGTGGGCATATATTACGTTTCTCTGCAGATTATCTGGGAATACAATGTATTGTATTTAAGTGGATACATTTTATTTGTAGCATAATTGACAAAACCACTATCTGTGATGCTAGCATCCTATAGGGGTGCTGGTTCAAATCCCAGCTGTTCCAGTTCCAAGCCAGCTCTCTGCTAATGACCTGGGAAAAACTGCAGAAGTTGGTGCAAGTACTTGGGAGACCCAGAAGAAACTGATTCTGGCCCCTACCTAACCGTTCACTCTTGAGGAGCGAACTGATATACAGAACAGTTTTCTCTGTTATCCTTTCAAGTAAATGAATAGTTTCAGAGAGGGTGAAACAGAGATCTCCATCCACCTGTTGGTCCACTTCCCACATACTATCATAGCTGGAGCTGGGCCAGGCTTAAGTCAGGAGCCAGGAATTCCATCTAGGTCTCCTACATGGGTGGCTGTATCCCAGGTGCGTGGACCAACTTCTGCTGCTTTCCTAGGTACGTTAGCTACACTGAAAGTGGAGCAACCAGGACTCAGACCTTTGTTCTGAAATGGGATGCCAGTATTGCAGGCCACTTTACCAACTGCACTAACAACCAGCCCCTAGATAACTTTAAGAAACCACTTAAACTGCCTTTCAGAATTGTTTATCAGAAAGGCAGAGCACCTATCCTTTAGTTCACTTCCCAATGTTCACAGCAACCAGGCTGTTCTCTGCCTGTTAGCAAGTCAGTTTCTTTGTTTTTAGAGTTTTATCTGTGTTTCTGGTTTTTGAAATGAAATGAGATCTTTGGTTAATAGTTATTGTTCTCTTAAAATCAAATATACAACACCCACAGCCAGAGCTCCAGGAGCTCATTCCATGCCTGCAGGTAGGGTGCAGAGACTCCAGGTGCTTGGAGGCAGCGCGCAATGCAGGCACTCCAACAGGAGCTGGAGGCATCCCAAGCAGTGTCCCCATCACTACCGAACCCTTGCCTCCATCCCAGAGTTCTGTAAATCACTTAAGAGAATTCTACTTTGCAAGAATATTTTCCCCGACTAACGCTTGTCTTTTCAAGCTCTTATTGAATGATTTTTATTGATTTGTTGTGATATAGATTATACTTTCTGATGTTGTGTATAAGAGATTTTTTGTGTAGCCCATGGCCACAGTGATTTTTTTCCCTTAGTTTTCTTTTATAAGTTTTATATACTTAGTTCTATGCTCCATTTTGAGTTTTTTTTTTTTATGTGACACAAGGTTTGGATAGATTTTTAGGTGATGAATTTTTCTAGCACATTTGTTGAAAAGATTGCTTCTTCATTAAATTATCTCTACGTTTTGGTCAAAAAATAAGTTATCTTGTAATACAAATTTAATGCAGTAAAAAATCAGTAAAGTTGTTTATCACTTGGTTTTTTCATGGAATCACCTTTGTAGATTGTCTTGTGTTGGAGTGCCTGAATTCAGTACCCAGCTCCACCTTCCCACTGCGCCGTCCGCTAATGTGAAACCTGGGAGAGAAACAAGGTGACTCAAGTCGCTTGGTCACTTCCACCCCTGGAAGGGACCTGGATGGAGGGCCCAACTCCCAGCTTTAGCCATCTCAGGCATTTGGGAAATGAACCTCTGGATTGGAGCCCTCCACCTCTTTGCCTTTCTGTCTGTCAAATAAATAAGAAAATAAGTAAACAAGTATCTTCTCTTTAATGTCCTTCACAAGCTTTAAAATATCAAAGCTTGGTGCTTTTTAAGTTTAAAAGTACATGTGTTTAAAAAAAAAGTACATACATTCCTTGTATTTAACAGATAATGATCAACGGTTACAATTTTATTCAGTATTTATGTTATTAATTTATTTCAGGTAGTGGATGTGACTTGGCGCTATTCTTGTAAACATGCAGAGGTAATTTCCAGAAGAACTAAGATTAAAGAAGACATCCTTCGAGAAACTATTAATGGGCTTAATAAGCAGGTATATGAGCGATATTTGTCATTTGTGATAGAACGTCTGACATTTTTATGTATTTAATAATATGAGGTTTTTAATCCATTGGCCATCTTCAAAATTGTGGCGTTATTTTACAAGTGAGAATATTTTAACATGTTGGGTAGGTATACTTTTTGTCTATTGAAAATTTTGAGGATACATTTTAAATACCAATTTCTGAGTTAAATTATGTCTCTTCTCAAATTGCAGTGAAACAACAGTTGAATATCCATTATTTGACATGCAAAGTTAGTTGTCTTGTTTATCAGAATAACTGGGCTTTGAATATGCTGATATTTATGAACATGTGTATGGGCATTTCTAGATCAAGCTACGAGAAATTATTAACAAGGACAACTTCTGAGAAGAGGAATTGGGTGTCCAAGACAGAAAGTTTGTGTGGATTTTTTTCATAATTAAAAACTAATTTTCCTTTTGGCAGGCAATTAGCATAGGGCAGACCACCTTACTCCAATCAGTGAAATAGGTTCAAGGTGAGGTTTCAGTCTGTCCCGAATTGGCTCTTCTGAAGTGAACTCTTCTGAAAGGAGATCCCATCCAGAAAATCTGGACTGTCTGCTGGAGCCTCTCACCTGCGAAGATTCTGAAACCCAGTGTGTTTTCTGAAGGCAGTGTGTGCTTCTGCCTAAAATTACCGTTTGCCCTTTTACACATTAGCCACCGCTCTGTGCTTGGCTCCCTACACCCCTCTCCCTTGCCTGTTGACAGCTGGTACGTGCCACAAAGGGAAGAGGGCACAGTGTGCAGGTGTTCCTTCAGCTCGCTTCATTGCTGCCTTGGGATCTAGACACTTCAGATTCTGGCAGCTTTGTGTCCCCATTGAAGAGAGAGAGAGTGTGTGTGTGTGTGTGTGTGTGTGTCCTTAGTTTTTCTTGGTGGGGCATTTGATGTGACATAAGCTAGTGCAGTGTGGCAGAAAAAGAACTTACTTTATCCATTTAAAATCTAAGATTGTTGGGGTCATGGAGAGTTGGAAATAGGTGTTAAGTGATTTCTCGGCATAAAAATTGTAAAATGATTTTAAGTTTCCAAATAATACATGTATAAAAGAGCGGTTACTTCTTTGAAGACCTCTTAAAATGTGAATATTTACATATATTATTGCTTACAAATGAACCCCTCAGATCCTCTAATTATAATTTTTTTTTAAAACGTGGTTTACAGAGGCAACTATCTTTATCAGAAAACAGAAGAAAAGAACTTCTCCATAGAATAATTGTAGAACTTGTGGAATTTATATCTCCCAAGACCCCTAAACCTGGAGAACTCGGCGGAAGAGTGTCTGGGTCAGTCGCTTGGAGGGTAGCCCGAGGTGAAATGGGTCTAGAGGTATTTCATTTATTCTGGCATTATAACCTTTTCACTGTCTTGCATTGTATACTATGCTTTGCTTCCAAAAAAAGAGCATTAACCATAACCTTAAGCTAATTTTAACATTTGAAGGCAGCAAATAATTGATGTAATTCCATGTAACAGTTAACAGAATACTTTAAAATGAAATTTAAAATTTTTTAATCTGAATTGTTAATGCAGTGTCGTTAAAAATACTGATACAGATTCTACGTGTACAGCATGGATTTTTCAAATTTATCAACCTGTAAGTACTAACTAGAATTAGAAGTAGTTCTTGATGAGAAATGAGCATGAGTTCCTCGCTAGTCACTGCCTCGCACCCCTAAATCTAACTAAAACCTGGCTTCTAACGTTTTGCAAACACACTACTTCTGTCTGTTTACTGTGTCAGCACTCAAACCAGTACCCATGTGGGATGCTAGCATTGCAGGTGGTAGCTTAACTCGCTACACCACAACACCAACCCCTGGAAATGTGACTTCTGTAGCTGTAAGGGACCTGGGGACAAGCAGTGTGATAGCGTCTGTGATGGACATGAGCACGGTGTAATAGCCTTTCCTTTGCCTTTAGGGATCTTAGGCTTAAATCACTGCAAAGTGCTTAGTAGACATATTTAGGAAGACATTAATGAAAAATTACTGAAAGTAATTCCATTCACTTTTGATATCGGATAATTCTAACTACCATTGCTAGATTTTCCCATTGTTACAATTTATTTTTCCAATAAAAGAAATGTGTCCAAAGCTAGTGATTTATCAATAAACTTTATGTATGCTTTTTAATTTATCCCATCATTTGTAGCTGGAAGTTAGAAGTGTTGGTTGAGCCATAGAACTACAAGATCTAAATTCAACAAATACTTGAAATCATTGCTTATGCAGTGCAAATTACAAGCATAAATCTAAATGAAGCCAATTAAAAAGAGCTAATTTAATTCACAGCTGTTGTCAGTTGAAAGCATGGATATTTAGGTTTTAATTTCTTTTTATGTGTGGATGTGCTTCCTCTATTAAGGCATGTAAGTTCTTTAAACTTTAAAAATGCGAATTTGGGGAGGTGAAGTTGGGCACTGTGACACACAATTAAATATGCCACATGTGAAGCTAGGATCCCATATGGGCACTGGCTTGAGTCCCAGCTGCTCCACTTCCTATCCAGAACCCTGCTAACACCCCTGGGAAGGAAGGTAGCCCAAGTGCTTGGGTTCCTGTACCCCCGCATGGGAGCCATAATGAAGCTCCTAGCTCCTGACTTTGGACCAGTCCAGCTCCAGCCATCGCAGTCATGGGGAGAGTGAAAAAAAAATCTGTTACTAAACAACATCCACAAGTGGAGGGACAGGCTGGTGCCTCGGTCAGTCTGCTCCCTGGGACACCACTTCGTCTGGGCTTGCGTCGTGGCTCCACTTCAGATCCAGTTTCCTGCATGGCTGAAATGCTGGTCTCTGCTACCCACACGGGCCACCCGGATGACCTTCTGCTGGATTCTTGGCTTCAGTCTCGCCCAGCCACAGCTGTTGTAGGCATCTGTGGAATGACCAATAAAAGGGAGATCTCCATCTTTCTGCCTTTTTTTTTTTGGAAGATTTTGTTTTTTATATAAAAGGCAGATATACATGGAGAGGAGAGAGAGGAAGAGAAAGTCTTCCATTTATTAGTTCACTCCCTAAATGACCACAGCAGCTGGAGGCTGGGCATATCTGAGGCCAGGATCCGGAAGCCTCTTCTGAGTCTTCCAGGTAGGTGCGGAGGTCCAAGGACTTGAGCCACCCTCTACTACTTTCCCTAGCCATTAACGGTGCTGAATAGGAAGTGGAAGAACTGGGACTCAAACCCGTACCCACGTGGATGTCAGCACTGTAGGCAGAGGCTTAATGCACAACAGCACAACACTGGGCCCAAATAACAGCACTGCACTGCATTGAGTGGGAACCAGACCCAGGCCTCCTGCGTAGCAGGCAAGAATCCTCCCCATGAATCACTAGCGCACCCCTGCAACTCAAAGATAGTCGACAATTTTAAATTAACAGAACAATGTTAATTCTAAAATATTTCAGGAATAAATCTTGGCAATCAGCTGAAAAAGTCAGAAAATATTGGTTATGTTATTCCCAAAAAGAAAATGTTTGACTTAATTGTTGATGTAAAACATTTTTATGAAATGCTAATTCGTCTCTGCTCGGGATTCCTGTGTTCACTTGCACACGTGACGTTCAGTTCATACACTCTCCCTCTTCCTTTTGGTGCTCAGTCTTCCTTGATGAAATAGGTAATGCTTTTAAGTTTTATTTCCATTTGATTTTCTGTCAGTGCTTGAAAGATCTTAATGAAAAACAGAAGAATAAGAATTGGGGATTGTTACATGCTTGTGTCTTAATTCATAATTTTAAAAGAAATTTCTAAAAATAATGACTTTTTTCATCTTTCTGGCAGCAATAGTCAATTCTACTAGCAAAGTCTCATGTTTCTACATTGACTGTTACCTTTTTAAATTCCGCACAAGGATATGTATAAACCCTCACACACGCACACACGCACACAGGTTCCTGTCTCAGGTGTTTCACACTCTGCTCATTCATTGTTATACATTTGAAGTTTAAAAAAGCATTGTCTGCTTCCTGGTCAACTAGTAAATACTGTGGTGAGACATCAACATGAACTTTGGCAGTGGATAATTTTGCCTTCCAGGGAATGTCTGTCAGTGTCTGCAGATGGGAGGAGGAAGTGCTGATGGCACCCAGCCTGGCTAGCCGCCTGCCCTCCATGGCACACACCTGCTCCCAAGGAATGTTCCCACCGTGTCCAAGAGGGAGCAGTCTTGTGTTAGTGGCACTTGAAGACAAAAATAAACCTATCTTCTTTCACATTTTAGATTTACTGTGTGGTTTCAGAAAGTCAGATTACTTTATCATTAAAAACAAATGTGGATTTACAATTTTTTTTTCTTAGTTTCACACATGCTTGAAAACTTTCAAGTTATACCCCTTAGACAACCTCCTCCGTCAGGGTATCAGCAAAGGGCAATCTCTGTGATGACTGTAGGCTCAAGTCTGAAGGATGACGGATACAGGACCTTGCTAGAGCGAGATGTCAGTAGAGTGAGGTAAATAAAAAGTGGCATATCCCAGTTTGCATTCAAACAAAATTGAAGAAGTCACTTGTGTGTTAGCTACTCTGAGGAGCAGGAGCAAGGGAGATGTCAAAGCTGAGTATCACCTTGGGGAAAGGTTGGCCAAACAAGAGGTCATGGTAAGGGAGATGAGGCGCAATGAATGAATTCAGGACAAAGACAGAATTACAACAGTGTGAGTCGGAAGTCAAGCATCCAACTTTTGTTCTAATCACATCACATTTAATCCATAAAATATTTTTTTCTAAGCTCCCCAGTATCACCAGCTCGTGGTTTTCAATTGGGTGGAGGAGTCTTTTTATGATTGTATGTCATTATTTCTATTTTTTAGCATCTTCAATAATGTTGAAAAATTAATTCTTCCTTCTTTTTAAGAGAAAAGAAACCCTGTTCATCCCCTCTGAAAATGAGAAGATTTCTAAACAGCTCCATCTTTGCTATAATATTGTGAAAAATAGCTATGTCCGAGTTTCCAATAACAATGAGATTATTCCTGGATGGGAGAATGGTGTGTGGAAAACGGAATCCATATTCAGAAAAGTGGAGACAGACTGGCACATGGTAAGTTAGTGCATGAAATGGTTTAAAGCCCTTGTCGCTGGTTAGCACACATTGGCTTCGTTTCTCAGCTGTGCGTGATGTGAAAACCGACGTATCAAGGTTATCCATAGCCCTTTATCCTGGAAAAGGAAATCATGTGCCCAGGAAGCAATCAAAGCCCCACTGGAAATTCTTGCATTTATGTCAAGAACTGTTCTCATCAAAGCAGCTGAATTTCATTCCTTCATGGGAAAAAATCATCAGGTGTATGACCAACCCTTATGGATTTTTTATTTTTTGCTTAAATATGTAAAGTATGTTGCTGTTGAATTCCTTCACAGACATGTATTGCTTGCCTACTTAAAGTTGCCTCTTGCGGAGAACAATGGACTTAGTCCAAAATGCCCAACAACTAACCCTATAGCAGGCTTTGGTTTCATATTGTGAGTTATTAAGCAGCAGCACTGGTTACTTATTTGCTGTATCCTAAAATAAATAAATATAAAAAATAGAAGATAAATGCCATAGTCATTCCCTTAAATGGAGTCACACACTCTTCTATCACTCTGCCAATAGCAAGTACAAAGGGCTTTGAGCTGCCTTGCTCCTTGGAAGTATAACTGTAGTGAACTCGAGTCACTCACATGGTCTCACCAGAGCTCATTATATTATTGATGGGTTTTCATAGGAGTTAATTCACTGATAGGGAGCTGGTATATATAATTAACTTACCAAGATATTTGAGTGGGGCAAATTGTTCACGTTTAAGATACACTGGATAAAGGAAAAAGATACATTGAATGGGTTAAAATGATGTATCTGAGAATCTGATATAGGCTGTCACTGTTCTAAGATATTGTGATGTGCAAAAGATATACAAAGTCACTGTGGTTTTTTTTAATTGAAGTGTTTGTTTCAAAGCTTACCTTGATGCTTAAGCACATAAATATACAATTTTTTTTAATTACATAATCTAATAAGTAAAGTGGAAATCTCTTTATATTAAAGAGTATAATATGTAAAATTGTCAAAATTGTAAATTTGGGGATTTTCTTCTCTAGCTAGAGAAGTATATTTAAATAATAGAACAGGGTGAAATGTGAAATATTTGTATAGAGCTGATGAGAGAAAATGAGTATCTTTTTGGAGGACCACACTTACCCTAATAGTTTCTCCATGCAGAAAACAGAAGTTGTGTTTGTCTGAGGACTAGTCTATCCTTGCTGAGCCAAAGTGATGCGTTTCTTTCTAACCAGCAGCATTATTAGAGAAAATAAGACGTTGCGGAAGATGTGCTGTGCTGCGAAACACGGCTCCTCTGTGGCATGTTTGTCCACTCTACTCATTTGTTCATCAGTAGATGCTTATAAAGTGCCTTTTGTGCCAGGCGTTGTTCTCAGCTAGATGAATAAAAAGACAAAGATACGATTCCTGCTCCTAAGATCTCACATGAACCAACATAAGCAGCCACCCTAACCTCAACGCAGAGTGCTATACTAAGAATATCAACACATTGCCATGGAAACATCAAGATGGCAGTAATTGGCTCTGGCTGCGGGAGTTCGGCAAAACTCCACAGAGCTGGTGACATTTGAGATGGACACTAAAGCAGAGTAGGTGCTCATCGGGCAAGGAAGAACAGGAAAAATACACAAAAAAACGTGGCATGTTGCAAGATCTCAAAATAGACCATCGTGGCCAGAGAGGGTGTATTGTGTGAGAAGGATTTAAATAATGTAAATGAGATGTAAAGACCATTAAAATAGAAAATAGACTCCTATTCAAGAAAAGCATAGCTTAGCTCTACTTTAATGAAAGGCATCATTTATGAAAAGTTGAATGAATCCATTGCTAGTTATAAAGCTTAGTGTCAAATGACAAGAAACAAATTAGGTCCTGGATCAGCTAAGCTCTGGCCATTTCAGCCATTTGGGGAGTGAACCAGCAGATGAAATATCTTTCTCTCTGTCTCTCCATCTCTGTAAATCTGCTTTTTCAATAAAATAAGTAAGTAAATATATATATAAAAAAAGAGCTAGCAGCAAGGATCTCTTTGTTGTTGCTGAAGATTGATTTGTTTGCGAGTTCTTGAGGGAGAGGGAGAGACAGATGTTTCTAGCGGTCACTGCCCAGTGGCTGCAGAGGACAGGGATGGGCCAGGCTGGAGCCTGGAACTTCAGCCAGCACTCCCACGTGGAGGATGGGCCCAGACTTGAGCCACTTTCCTCTGCCTTTCCTGGGCTCATTCACAGGGGTCTTCATCAGGAGAGCAACCAGGACTTGAACTGGCACCGTTGAGATGCCAGCAGAACAGCCTGCAGCTTAACTTGCTGGGCCGTTAAGATTTTTGCTGAGCAAAAATCTTTTTTTTTTTTTCCATAGGGAAAAACTAGGTTTTCATAACTGCTTGTATATGGCCATGAGACTTCACCGTTTCTTTTCTGCACTGGTTGTTTCTGATGACTCCTTCCTCCCCATCCTCTGCTCTGTAGGTCTATTTAGCAAGAAGGGAAGGATCATCTTCTGCATATATTTCCTGGAAGTTTGAGTGTGGATCAGTTGGCCTGAAAATAGACAGTATCTCCATCAAAACAAGTAGTGAAACCTTCCATACTGGATCAGTGCAGTGGAAACTGCGGTCTGATGCCACGCAGGTAGACGTGGCAGGCGGTAAGCATTTGCCTGGAAAATCGGTCACCGTGTGTGCATTTCCCACTCCAAGGACTACTTTTGCTAATCTAACTTAGCTCTGATGTTTTCATAACCAAAAGTTACTCATATTCGTTGTAAAAAAAAATTAACAAGAAAAATCTAAAACATTGTAATAGTAAAGCTCATTTTTTACATTGAAATATAAGTGTTAAGGAGAAAAATCATTTCTTAGTTTCAAAGGTATGTTTTCTCTATAAAGAATATTGTATTTTTTAAGGTTGATTGTAACGTACAAGCTAGACCATGTAGACTGTATTCCGAAGCTATCTCTTTAAGCTCCTTAAATTACTGAGTCTTCATTTTTCTCCCAACAGATAAAAATATTCACTCCTATGATGATTTTTCTGATGCCACTGAAGTTATTTTGGAAGCAGAATTAACTGGAGGAGATGGTGAGGTTGCTTGGCAACATACCCAGCTGTTTAGACAAAGCTCAAATGACCATGAAGAAGACTGTTTGGAGATCATTATAAAATTCAATGACCTTTAAGAACCTGAATATTATAAAAGAGCTGGCATAATCAAGAACTTACCATGGTCTACAGTAGTCTGTGGGTTCAGTGCATGCTTAGTTGGCAATTTACTACTCTGCACCAGCATATATTTTTGGTGTGGCCATTTATCATGTGACCCTCATTAAAATATATCTTTATACTGTGGGCCATAACGAAATCTTGAATTAAAAACTCCCCTCCATATGTGACTGTTATTTGAAATAAAGTGCTGTTGCCTTCAGAAGAAGTTTAAAGACTGTAAGTACAATTATAAAAGTAAAATGGCGGTATACATTATTAAGTGCTATTCATGATTATGATAAAATCATGGCCTAATGAGAATAACCTCATGCTTATTGAGCAGCCATTAATTTCTTCATTAATGGTTGGATTATATTTTCCTGAGATTTTAAATTTTTAATAAAAGTGAAAATATCTCTTAAGTTATATGATGCATGAAATTTTTATCACTGTATATATGTAGACATTTAAGAAATAAAATGAATTATTTTCGCTTATAACTTTTTAATGGTTATGCTGACTAAATACAGATCTTTGGTAAGTATGTGCTATCCACGGAAAGACACTTGAATAGACAAGAGTAATGAAAACATAAATTCAGAATTGTAAATTCCATTGATATATGAATATTTGAGTATGATTTAGCTTTGAGTTCTATTTTTAACTACCTCACTGAATAAAATATTCTTCACTTTAACATCATGTATTATGCAGTATTTATATACTGTATCAAGAACTTGTACATGTTCCATATAATCTCTCCAGTTGAGTGTCATGAACGTTGATTAAGCTTGCCTGTGCAGGTCTCGGGCAACAGCAGTACAAAACAAAGCAACACTGAGAGAAAAGCCCCAGGCCTTCGGATTCCGTCATCATGTTCAGTGGAGAGTTCTGGAAAAAGGTTTGCTTGGCATTTCTAATAATCTTCAACACAGTACAATGTTTAAAAGTATTATAGTCAATTTCCTATTTACAAAGGGTAAACAAGTTTCATGTATTTAATTTGTACAAATTAAAGAGTATAACAATAATTCCCTCCCTCCTACCTGTGTTCCTGCCCTCTCTCTTCTTTCCTTTCTTATTTTTTCTGTTAATTTTTTCAATGAGCATTCTTTCAGTATATCACAAACTTAAGCCCCCATCAAAAAAAAAAAAAATCCCTCAAGTTGATATTGTCATGAACGGTGGATGAGGGTGCCTTTTCCTCGCATCCTCACCGGCACTTATTTTTGACCTGAGACATTCTGCCTGGGGTGAAGCAAAACCTCATTGTGGTTTTTCTTTGCGTTCCCTTGGTGGCTACTGACCTGAGCATTTTTCCGTACGTCTGCCATCTTAACTCTATCGTTTGAGAAATGCTTGTCCTCGTCCTGTGCACATCTCCTGACTGACTGCTTTGTTGTTGAGTCTCCGGGGCTCTGTGTACGTTCTGCGTGGTAATGCTTTATCAGTTGCATGGTCTGCAGATATTCTCTCCCGTGCTGTCGGGATTCCCTTCACGTTGTCCTTTGCAGTGCGGCAGCTTTCCAGCCTGACGGCCTCTGCCTCTGTCCTCTTTTTCAAGAAGTCTTTGCCTAAGCCAATGTCTTGCAAATTTGCACTATGTTTTCATCTAGTAATTTGATGGTTGGGTCATCGACTTAGATCCCTGATCCATTGTGAGTTGGTTTTGCTTTCAGATTTAAGGTAGGGGGTCTTGTTTCATACTTCTGCTTGCATAGATTTAATTTTCACAGTACCGCTTGATGAAGTGCTGATCCTGCTAGGGACTGATTTTAGCTCGTTTGTTGAGGATAAACTGATTGTAGCTCTGTGGATTAATTTCTCGACTTTCTGTTCGGTTCCATTGGTCTACCTGTCTATTTTTTGTGGCAACACCAGCCTGTTTTGTTTATAACTATCCTGTGGTGTATCTTGAACTCTGTTGGGATGCCTCTGGCCTTGTCATTTGTCTCTGTCATTTGAAGCTTGCTTTACTGCTTGAAGTCTCGCGTGCTTCCATGTGGATTTTTAAGATCCGAGAAGAATGCGGCTGGTGTTTTGATTGGGATCACACTGAATATATAAATTGCTTTGGGTACTATGGACAGTTTGATGATGTTAAATCTTCCAGTCCACAAACATGGAAGATCCTTGTTTCCTTTTATGTTTTGTAAACTTCATTGAAGAAATATCTCTGATTCATGCTCAAATTTTTTTCAAAAAATTAAAAAAAAAATTTATTTTAACCAATTATTATTATTTTTTTAATGATCCTTACAGGGGTGAGGGGATTGGGGTTTGCAGATCCATGTCAGCATCTGGCAGAGAGGGATGGGGAGAGTCAGGGAGGGAAGAGGGGCAGTGAGAGGGCCTCTCCTTATTGTCAGACTGCATCAGTGTCCAGGACGCACCACCTCAGGGGCCTGGGAGGTGGAGAGGCAGAGAGAAGGATGTCCTAGAGGTGGTACTCAAGTGGTCATTCATTGCATAACGTTAGCCCAGAGGGCCTGGGGCAGGCAGGAAGGGAGCCGCTAGGTGGCGCCAAAGGTCCCCTCCGAGAATAGCCGTCCCAGACTCATTGAAGTGGAGCCGACCAATCAGAAGACAACACATACCTTTCCATCAAGCCCTGTCAGCACCACAGCATAAGAAATACACAACTCGGGGCCTGGCGCCGTGGCCTAGTGGCTAAAGTCCTCCCCTTGAACACACCGGGGTTCCATATGGGCACCAGTTCTAATCACAGCGGCCCCACCTCCTATTCAACTCCCTGCTTGTGGCCTAGGAAGGCAGTTGAGGACAGGCCAAAGCCATGGGACCCTGCACTGTGTAGAACTGGAGGAAGTTCTTGGCTGCTGGCTTTGGATTGGCGCAGCACTGGCCATTGCGGTCACTCAGTGCAGGTGTGACTTCCGTGGCCCAAGGACCTTGCGGACCGAAGAACCTCTCCCGGGAGCAGATTTCAGTAAATCTGGCTTTACTATAATACTGAGGTCAAATTAACGGTCTTGGTAGTCCTGCTGTTTTGGTGCGTTTTTGTATCTAACACGTAAGAGGTGACATATTCCCTCTGTCAGCACAGGCGCTCTTCACTGTCCCTCTGTAGGCCAAAGGTCTGTTAGTTGTCCATCTCGGAGTTTCCAGCAGCCTAGGTGCTTCCCTTAGAACTTGGCCTCGTGTGACCAGGCTTTGCTCCAGGGTGAGAGGACCTGGCCATTTGGGCAGTATGCTGAGTTCCTTCACGGCGTCCCAGCAGTGGGCCATTCCTGCCCGAATGTGGTATCGCTTAGATGGGAAAATGCAGCCTCCTGGAAAACTCGCTGCCCTAGCACCGATCAATCTCCAAGGGTTCCACAAAACCTGTATGCCATCAACTGTGTGACTGGCGATCATGTTGTCATAATGAACACAAGACACATTGCATATTCTAGAAACAAATGGAAGCACAAAGTATACGCCTCACATTACTGGTTACCCGGGTGGATTTAAACAAGTTACAGCTGCCGAACTTCACCAGGAGGATGCAGTGGCAATTGTCAAAGTGGCTGTGTATGGTGTGCTGCCATAACCTTTCACAGAAGAACAATGGTGCCACAACTACATCTTTTCCCAGGTGGAAGTATTCCGGAAGATATTTTAGTGGAAAAACTTCCTCAGCCACGCAAAGTACACAAGACGCCTCAATGAATGTGCGCACAGGAGGCTCTCCCAGGAGTGTGGACTCCACCCGGACATTATCAGCCTCAGTGGAGCGAAAGGTGCAGGAAGTAGCATTGCAGCAACTTCTTTCTAAGAAGTTCCTCTAGCCGTGGGACAGGCAAAGCAATTTCTCCAGCTCTGTGTTAAATGCACATACTGAACACTTAAGGTCAGGGAGGAATACTCCTTGAAGAGGAAATTGCAATAAAATACATAACTTGATAAAAATTATTTTATTACATAATCTTGTTTGAACATTTCAAAGGATTGAAAATTTTTCTTTCTTGGGGAAAAAAAAAAAAAAAGAACTCAGCCCGCAGTCCTGTGCCACCTGCTCTTCTGTTCACCCTTGAAAGAGTGTTAAGATCTACTGTTGTATGAGAGGAACCAGCTGTCCTGCCTTTTCTCTGTATCTGGGTATGTTTCTTGATCCTTTCTCTGGAGTCAGCAATGAGGGTAGCCCAGGTGCATGGCATGTGCTCTGTGGTCAGACCACATGTCCATGGAATGTTCCATGAGAACAGGGACTCAGATGATTCACGGGGTCTGCTCAAGGCCAAGCCACCCTACTTGGTCCACCCCCGTCCCCGGTGCTTGTGCTTCTCAGGCGCTGCAGCCTGGTACAGAAAAACACCTGACCTAACTCGATATGTGTTTGCAGGTTCATTGGTCTGGTTGTGGGGTCCCTCCAGAAACCCCACCAGGTCAACCTCTAGCCCCAGTTCCCGTAAGTGCCAGCAGTAGGGCAATCTAATCCAGCCCAGCCCACCCTCAGCCCCTGCTCTCACATGTACTGGTGGTTACAGATGCCCACTCAGAATGACCCTTTTACCAGGCCACACCATAGACCCAGCTCTCATGTACACCATCAGGTGCAATGGCCCAACCCAGTCTGTCCCAGACCCAGCTCTTGCATACCAGACCTGGCTTGCAGGCCCCGGTGGGTGCTGCAGCTCAACTTGGCTTGCCCTCAGACCCAGTCCTTAAGGGCCCTGGCAGGTGCACCATTCCAGTCTGGGAGATCCTATGAACCCCTACTAGGCCTTACCCATGATCTGGTTCCCAGATGCTCTGGTGGATGCTGCAACCTATACTAGTCCACCCCTTTTCCCTGTCCTGCAGCAATGGACTTAGTTCACGGAGCCCGTAATCATACATGCGTGGACTACCGTGATGGAAGTTTATTAACAACATCAGACTTTTAAAGAGACGTCACACATGCATCAGGGAGGGGGTTTGAGGCATTTATATTTCAACAGCAAGTGGCATTTTCCCCTGATAGTTTGCATGTGTCCAGAAATGTGTTTCTTCTGGATTTCCAGTTGTTGCCATGCACCTATTGGTAGCACTTCATAAAGATACATGATTGATGAGTGCTTTGGGATTCCTTTTCAAACATTTCATCACTGCATACTGATTTTGAAGTCTTATTGAGTTCCTTGTTGGTATTTCTCATTTTTCTACATTTGTTTTTAGGCTTTATGGAGCTCCCCCCGCCCCACCACCCCTTGTTGGTTTTCTATCTTTATGGCGTTTGTCCTGTATCTCTGGCTTAGTGGAATGTCTGCTGCGTCAGTGGATATTCAGAGGCGTGTGCCTGGAGGGGCCTGGGACACTAGGGGCACCAGTGGTGCTGAGGCCGGGGTGACTCCCAGGGTGACTGTGGGAGATCTCTTGGAAACAGCATCTCTGGTGTGATCACTGCCTCACACCTCCTCTCCGCCAAGGTGGTCAGTACGCCCGGGGTGGCCCAGCGGCGATTGCACAGTCCATCCGTAGAAGCAGATGACCCACATGAAGGACCTGTGCCGCTTCAGTGTGCGGACAGACCCCTCTGCAGGGATCCAGCCCACGCACTGTCCTGCAGTCCCAGCCGTCCACAGAGGGCACGCGGGGTGTGATGCACCCAGCGCTGGGAGCCTGCTCCGTCCACCGAGAGCCAAGGTGGTCCCAGAGCCTACTGCCCCAGTCCCAGCTTGGCAGTTTAAGGAGCTCACCCATGATTGTATAGAGAAGGAGAGTGCCTCACAGGCTTCAATGGGCACCCTACCCACTTGCCAGTCCTCCAGAAGCTAGACAGACTGGGCACATTTCTTCCTCCCATGAAAAGCCCTACCTGCTCAGCTGCCTGCGCTCACCGGATCCAGGTGGCTCCTGCTTCCTGCTCGGTATCTCCCTCCTACCTCCCTCCCTACCGTGGATCTCCCTCATCGGTATGTGGGGATCCTGTACCCCATTAGCGCTCCAGGCCAGACTGTAAGCTGAAAGGTCCGCAAGTTTCTTCTTGAGACAGCATCAGCGGTGACAGCAGCTTCCTAAGACTCCCTTTACTTCTGAGAAGTTGGCGTCTGCTCCTTCCGCCCTGAGCTGCTGCTGCTGAGTGGGGAGCTCTGTAGGGGAGAGGAGAGAAACGGGGGGCTCCCCTGCTCCAGCCCTGGGAGTCACTCAAACTCCACTCAGCATCTCAGTCTGAGGGAAGAGCCAGCACGTGACTGGAATTCCCTTTTAGCTTAACCTCCAGTATGGGTTCTGTGGGATGCGCAGCAGTTTCTCACGTTGTTGTGTGGTGGGATGGCTGCTGGCTGCTGGCTGCTGGCTGCTGGCGGCTGGCTGCTGGCTGCACTGCATGGCTGGCTGCATTGCGCTGCTGGCCGCCGTGGTGTCTCTTCTCGCCTCTCCTGCCGCAGAGCGCTTGCTGTTTTGTTTTCACTTCCCAAAAATGTCCGTCAGACCCCTGGGAGAAAGATGTTCCTTCGTTCTTTGTACACCCCAAAGCAGTTGAAGTTAGTGTGGCTGCACCTTCACCCCTCCTGGAAATATTAGAACATTACACGTGTTACAATTGCAGAATAAGATCCCGAAGTGAAGCTCGTACCTTTGCTGCTCGTTTCCAAACTTCCGAGAACCACTTTGGTGTTAAAAAGACTTATTTCAGAAGGAAGTCTGTCACCTGTCTGCAGTTATTAATATGTCTTGAATTTTATGAACTGTTTTGGAACTCTGGACAATTCTTAGGTAACCCATAGCAGCACAGCAGCCCGCAGTGACCAAATATTTACGAACAAGGGAGACTTGACACTCCCTTGTCTTGTAGTATCTGGTGTTAGCACAGTAAGTGCTTTGGTGATTGTGCAGACCAGCCCTAACAACCCAGAGACTTAGAAGCAGTTTTGTAAAGATGATTTTAATAGAGTAGCACTGTGACTCAGCAGGTAAAACTTCAGCTTGTGTTGCCAGCACCCCACGTGGACACCGGTTTTGAATCCTGGCTGCTCCACTTCGAAACAGCTCCCTGCTAATGCACGTGGGATGGCAGCCGAGGGATGGCTCAAGTCCTTGGCCACCTGTGTAGGAGACTTGGATGAAACAACTGGCTCCTGGCTTCCACTTGATCAAATTCTGGCTGTTGCAGCAAATTAGCAATTGGAAGATCTTTCCCTCTCCCTCATTCTGTAAATCTGCCTTGCAGATAAGTAAATCAAATCTTTAAAAGAATACAAAGACCTTAAAGTGTGGGAACTTCAACTGAATGTACTTTCATTTTTACTGTCAACTGAATGTGCTTTCATTTTTACTGTGACTTTAAGGAGAAAAATGATCAGAGTTCAAATGCCCTGATATGTTTTCTTAAGATTTGTTGTATGTTTATTTGAAAGACAGGTTGGCAGAGAGAGGTATTCCATATGCTGCTGGCTCACTCCCCACATGGCTGCAATGTCCAGAGCTGGGCCAGTCCAAAGATAGGAACCAGGAGCATCTTCTGGGTCTCCTACATGGGTGAAAGGGCCCAAGGACTTGGGCCATCCTCCCTGTTGCTTTACCAGGCCATTAGCAGGGCACTGGATCAGAAAGTGAAACAGCCAGGACTCAAACTGATGGCCTTATGGGATGCTGGCACCACAGATGTAGGCACACAATACCTCAGTACTAGCCCCCAAATGTCCTGATGTTTTTAACAGAGTTGAACGGGCATAGAGACAAGATGGTTGCACACCTGGTGAGCTCACTGCATCAGAATTGGACATCTGATGGTTTCTGGTAAGTATTAATAGATATTTTATCATACAGAAAAATCTAGAACTAGCATAAAAAAGTATGGGTGAATATAATTCTCAATCATGTGTAAAGCTGCTGGCATCAAACTGGCAAAGCAGAAGTAACTCAGCAGAGAAGGCTGGCAGTACAGACCCTTGAACAAAATAGTACTTGTGGGTGCTGGCACTATCACCTCGTAGGTTAAGCATCCATCCGTGATGGCACCAGTTCATCCCACGTGGGCACCAGTTCATCTCCCGGCTGCCCCATTTCCCATTCAGCTCCCTGCTTATAGCCTGGGAAAGCAGTGAAGAATGGTTCAAGTCCTTAAGCCTCTGCATCCATGTGGGAGACCCAGAGGAGACTCCTGACTCCTGGTTCTGACCATTGCTACTATCTGGGGAATGAACCAACAGATAGAAAATTCTTCCCCACTATCTCTCTCTCATCTCTCCTCACAGTAACTCTGCCTTTCAAATAAAATCTTTTTTTAAAAAAAAATTATGATGACATAGTTTATATAATAATTATGTAGGATCTTTTCATTTAAAAATGCATAGTCAGTCCCAACTACAGGCAACTGCCTCGGTTGCCTTGTACGTAGGCAAGGATTACATGGTTGAGAGAAAGCTGTGATTAGAGAGCAGGCATTCTGGGTCTGGTTAATGCTGAATTTATGTTGACTATAGAGTATACTGACATAGTTATCAATTTTTTTTCAGTATGTGAGGAAGGTGAGGAATGCTGGCTGAGTCAGGGAATGTTACCACGGCTGCCAAGCAGATTGCCCAGGGAAGGGCATCTGGAAACATGTTGGAGTGGCAGAGGGCATATTTGCCAAGGAAGGAATGACTTCTGGGGGGTTCTGCAGACCAAGCCACTGCACTTGCAGGTAGGTGAGGAACTGAGATGGAGTAGTGTAGAGGGGAGAAAAAGGGGTGTAGGTTTGGGCCAGGTCAAGACACCCACCCAAGTAGGAGATCTGAGCTAGGCTAAGTAGTATTGCCTGCCACCCTCTGGTGCATGCAAAAGCTGGGGCTGAGGTGGCACACCTGGCTGGACTAGGCCACAGTACCTGCCTGCAAGTATTGGAGCAGGCAAGTTAGGCCACTGCCTGTGATGCTTGGTGTCCTGTTTGGGTACCATTTGTGTCCCAGCTGTATAACTGCAATTCATCTCTCTGCTAATGAACTAGACAAAACGCAGAGGGGTAGCCCATGTGTTGGGGCTTCTGCCACCCATGTGGGAGACCCAGATGAAGCTCTTGGCTTTAGCTTGGCTCAGGACTGGCCATTGCAGCCATCTGGGGACAGGGAGGGACCAGCAGATGGAAAATCCCTGTAACTCTTTCAAATAAATCAATCTTTACGGAGGAAAAAAATATATAGTCTGTGTGGCTAAAGAAGGAATGTGAGAGCCCTGCTGGAGTAACTCCATGGAGATCTTAACTCATGTTTCTGATTAATAGGTTTTCCACTGCTGCTCTTCCCCACTTAAAAGTATTTATAATGCAGTTTCAGGTCAGATTCCATCGTGATAGATTCCACAGTGAGTCTGCTTTCTTTCTCTCTCTCTCTCTCTCTCTCTCTCTCTCTCTCTCTCTCTCTTTCTCTCTCTCTCTCTGTGTGTGTGTGCTGGAGTTCTTTTCAGGACAGTACATTTTCAGGGTGAACAAGAAGTACCTGTGACACTTTTGATCAGTTTGTCAGGAAAAGAAGTTCCTCTTTTGAAGGGAGGGCTGCAGAGCATTTTATCACGTGCTTGTGAAATAGGAAATAGAGATCATTTAAACCACACTTTTCATTTTTCACCGAGGAAGCCTCAGGTTCAGGAAAGCTAAATGTTCCAGCAGGTCCCTCGTGTAGGCGAGATCCATGTGTACCTCCGTGTTTCATCACGTTGCAAGGTTATCCAGTCATGTGTTATGTTTCAGTAGGTGTCTCATGAGTAAAGGTTCAATAACAAATGTTTATATTGGGGAGGTGCTGCTATTGATATTAGAGCCAATAGTTTTTCTCATTGCAGTTAAGCTTCTCTGAAGGCTTTTTTTTTTCAGTATAACAAGTTAGCGTGTTTTTATTTAACAGTAACAATAAGTACATTCTTGTTAACTGATAGCTCTGATCCAGGTAGCATGTCTTCCTTAGTCATTGGGAAATAAGTAAACCAGTACAAACCAATACATAATTGGTTTTATTCTGCTTAGCAAGTACTTAATTATGTCTATATTGACTAAAACAGTGCTTTCTTGTAGTCAGAGATTTAGAATGAAGTAAACCATTTATAGTGGGTTTTACCACAACACTGGCCACTTCCGAGTCTTTCAGTGTCTCATTTGATGATGGTGATGGAGGGCTGGAGGTAGTGTGTTGTGTACTCCTGTGGCAGCGGATGAAGCAGAAGTGCCTGTGTGTCCGACATCCTTTTGTTGCACCACACGTGATAATGCGCTCAAGCTGAGACCTTGTTCTGTTTTCTTAACTTTAGGAAGACTTACTTTGAGCTCCACATGATTGTAACATAAGCTAGAGATCCATATATTAAGGTCAAGAGCCTCTGGGAAGCTGATGTAGGTATCTTGAAGTCTAGCCACTAAAGCGAATATTCTTTTGATCTTTTGGATTATTCAAGTCTATCAACAATTTCTAAATGTTTCAATTATCAAAGCCACTTTTATCAAAAGTTCAAACAAGGTACCTTTGTAGAGCAGAAAGGATGCCTCCAGTGCCTACACTCCGTGCAGCGTTGTGGAGCGACAGCCCTGACTTTGACAAGCATCTATCCAGAGAGTTCCTGTGGATTTTTGTGTGCATACATACACGCATATACAAGAAAATCAATATCCATGTGGAAGTCTATTCTGTGTGTGCTCTCTTAAAGGTCTGTCTGTCTTTGCTCCACTCTTAGTCATTCCTTTTAACTGCCATGGTGCCCTGTTGTTTATTCATCCATTGTTTCATCTCACATATTTGGGATCCCTTTCCTATTTTGTTTCATTCCTGTAAGCACTGCTGCAGTAAGTTGCTTCTTTGCATTTCTTGCACAAAAATATATGCAAAGATATGTGCATTTTAAATCCTCTTGCCTGTCAAATCACTCTGTTAATGAAGTATACCAATTTACACACTTGGCAACATTGTATGAAGGTGCATGCCTGCGCGCTCCATTCCTGCAAGGATTACAATCACAGCTGTGACAGCAGACCCCTATGGCTGTGGCCCACCACCTTTGGTGCCTTTGTTTTGCCCTTCCGACAGTAAATCCAAGCTGCCCTGGTATCAGACAGAGTTGTGGGGAACATGACCATGTGCTATTTTTGAGATGGAATTCCAGAAAGCTCTGGCCCTCTTAGACTGCTCACCCTGGAAGAAGCCTATTGCCCTGCCACTGGGATAATCCAGCGGTTCCCGGAAAAGGAACCCAGGCCATCCAGTGCCAGTCAACCTGCCAGGAAGGCAAGTGGCGCTTCCAGTCCCAGTCAAGCCTTCAAGGACTGTGGCATCTCAATTCAGAATTACCCAGCCGAGCCACGATGGAATCCCTAATGGATGTAGAAAAACTGAGAGACAATAAGTGGTTGTTAAAATTGCTTGGGAGTGATTTGTGTACGTAGCACTAGATGGCTAAAGCAGCAGTGTTATTTTTGCCTTTCTAAACAATGAAATACATCTAGTTTGAGCTTTCGTTTTTGTTTCCCTGTGAGTTTGTAAACAACTTTCATATGTTCACCATTCATTTTCGTTTCCTTTATAAATTTTGTTTATGCACATTTGCACATTTAGCAAGTGATGTTACTTATAAAATGATGCACACATTTCTCCTATTGTGTACTTCATTTTGATAATTGTGCTTAATATCCAATTCTTAAGATTATTGCTAATTGACTATATGAAGGTATTTCAAAAAGATTATGGAAATGGAATTAAATCGTGTTGATATAGGTGCAAAGATTTTTGAAATCCATGCATGTGAGGAATCTCTAAAAGTTTATGGAAAATTGGGTAAAGCACAGTGGCCTCGTGGCTAAGGTCCTTGCCTTGCAAGTACCAGGATCTCATATGGGCACTGATTCGAAGCCTGGCAGTCCCTCTCTCCATCCAGCTCCCTGCTTGTGGTATGGGAAGGCAGTGGAGGATGGCCCAAAGCCTTGGGACCCTGCACCTGCGTGGGAGACCTGGAGGAGGCTTCTTGCTCCTGGCTTTGGATTGGAGCAGTTTTAGCTGTTGGGGCCACTTCAGGGGTGAATCAACAGATGGAAGATCTTCCTCTCTGTCTCTCCTCCTTTCTGTATATCTTGACTTTCCAATAAAAATCAAATCAAATCAAATAAATCTTTTTTTAAAAGTTTGTGGAAAGTGTACATTATGGAAAAACTGCAAAATTGGCACCAAAATAAATTTAATATTTTCCAATGAACTTTAAAAAAAGGTTTATTTGAAAGGCAGAATGATAGAGATCTTTCATCTAGTGGTCATTCCCCAAGAGGCTGCAACTGTTTGGGTAGTTACCTTGTCCTCCTTACAGCTGTATATTTCCTTGAGTTTGCAGTAGTTCACGTTTGAGTTGTCTCCTGTATTAACTAAAATTAATCAATAAATTTAAATCAATAAATTTAATAAATCAAGTTTCAGAGTTTTAGCTTATACTAGAAAGTGGCAACTCTGTATCTGTGATTCCTATATGGTGGCAGTTAAATGACTAATAGTTGTGCTCCCTTTAAGTCGGGACCTTCATTAATGGCATATGGACACCCCACGTCAGAGGGCCTGAGTTTGAATCCCTGGTCCACTCCTGGATCCAGTTTCCTTCTGACACAGACTCCAGGATGCAGCAGGTGACAGATCATAAATTTGTGTTCTTGTGACCCACATGGGAAACCCAGACTGAGTTCCCAGTACCCAGTTTGGGCCTGACACAGCCCTGGCTGTTTTCCAGCATGTAGGAAATGTCTCTCTCAATCTCTGTCTCTCTGCTCTTCATGAATGAACTTAAAAACCATTTTTCTTAAAAGATTTATGATAAATTTACTACTGAGTGAACAAAAAAAGAGATTTATTTTTATTAGAAAGTCAGATATACAAAAAGAAGGAGATACAGAGAGAAAGATCTTCTATCCACTGATTCACTGCAACCAGCAATATTGCCAAATGACTGCAATGGCCAGAACTAACTAAGCACATCTGAAGCCAGGAGCCATGAGTCTCCTCCTGGTCGCCCATGTGAGCGCAGGAATCCAAGGCTTTAGGCCGTCTTCTACTGCTTTCCCAAACCGTTAGCAGGGAGCTGGATGGGAAGTAGAACATCTAGCACATGAACTAGCATTTATATGGGTCCCCGGTTCTTGCAAGGAGGGGATTAGCCCATAAATTTAAATACTAGTTTTTAAAAATATGGGAACATGACATTCCCAACCCCAGCTCTAATGCTGGATATCAATATGTCACCATTCTCTGTAGTAGCACTTACACCACTGTTCTTGGACAAATAATCTCATGTTCCCATGTTTACCAAGGTTTTTAAATCAAAGATAGGCTAAATCAAACATATGACTCTATTTTCTCGTTCTCTCATTCCTTCATTTTTACTTGTAGTTACTGAATTACCCACTTACACATGCTGCAATTTGTGCCTCTGCCCCAAAGGAATGTACTGTTTTAGTTGCATGTATTTCAGACACGTTTCATGTAATTACATCACAAGCTGCTTACGGCAAGGTAATTTGGCATGTGGAACAGCTTTGGGGAAAGTTGTTTCCTTGGAATTTTCAGGAGCGGAGACTCCATAACAAGTTATTTAAGATCGTAAGAATCATCACTGTTATCAAATATGACTGGCCAGTTTTTATGTTTTTGGTTCTATGACTTGTACTTCGTCTCAATTTCTTTTATTTTTTTTTTTCTGAAACAAGTATGTTTTTTGTAGTCATCTTTGGACTGTTGCAACGAACCATTCTTAGAATCTTTTCAGGGCATCACTGCTGCATTTTGTGAAACTATTGTCCCACCAAATATCCCCCTCAATGATTGATCAGCATGTTTAGTTTTAAACATTTTTTAAAGATTTATTTATTTTTATTACAAAGACAGATATACAGAGAGGAGGAGAGACAGAGAGGAAGATCTTCCATTCCATGATTCACTCCCCAAATGACTGCAATGGCCGGTGCTGTGCGGATCCAAAGCTGGGAACCAGGAATCTCCTCCAGGTCTCCCACGCGGGTGCAGGGTCCCAAGGCTTTGGGCCGTCCTTTCCAAGCTACAAGCAGGGAACTGGGTGATTAGTGGAGCAGCCAGGACATGAACCAGCATGCTTTCAGGATCCCAACACTTGCACAGGGAGGATTGAGCCATTGTGCTGGGCCCTGGAAGCCTTGCTCTTAAGAGCTTCATAGAGTCTACCGTTCACTGTTCCCATTTTCCTCTCTGACCAACCTGATGGATATTTGAGGTGTTTGTGGTGGTTATCACAAACAGTTCTCATGGTTACCTCTAATGCTGCCTACAGCTCCTTGTGAGTGAGTTCGGAGTTTGTCCAGGATGTATTCCTAGACTAGAACGGGTGTTCTCATGGGGAGAGAACGGCTTGTGGTCTGTTTCCATGTGTCCTCCAAAAGGTTTGTTGCCATGTTTCAGTTCTCAAAACAGCCGACTTGAATCCCCACTTTGCTACACTCTGGACTAGATGCAATATTGCTAAGAGCTATGAACTTTGCCATTCCACTGCATTTGGAGTTGTCCCTAGTGGTGTTGCTTTACATTTTCCTGACTACTGGAAAACGTAAAGTATCCTCAAGCATCCTTTGACATTTATTAATCATCGGCTTTTCTGTTCTCTCACTCTTCTTTTTCCTTTTTTCCTTTTCCTTACTGAACTTTAGGAAACCTTCACAAATTGTGGACATTGGCTTTTTGTCTGTTACGTATTTGTGTAATATTTTCTCATTTAAACTGGTTGATCTTTTATCATGACACGAGAGCCATTTTTGGTAACAAAAAGATTTATTTTAGATATTTATTTTAAAGGTAGAGTTACAGAGGAAGGGGAAGACAGAGATGGAGGGACAAAAAGAGAGTCTTCCATCTGCTGCTTCACTCCGACAATGGCCTCAAACTGCAATCGGAAGTGTGAACAGCTGGGGCTCCAACCGGCATCCATATGGGATGCTGGCACTGCCGGAAGCTTTAACCCACGACACTGCAGCGTCGGCCCCAAAGCCAGCTTTGAAAGGATCGATTTAGACAATAATCCTTGACTTCTGCCTCCTTGTAGTCTTATTAGGAAACAGCCTCCATGGGAGTAGAAACAAAGCAGTAACTGATGGCAATATAGAATAGAATGCTGGGCCAGTGTTTGGCCTGTAGATAAGATGCCCTGGGACACTCACTGCCTGTATCACCTCGTCCAGCATCAAATTCCAGCTCCACTTCTAATTCCAACTTCCAACAGAAAGCAAACTCTGTGGGTCAGCAATGACTCCAGCACTTGCGGCACTGTCACTCAGTCCAGGACTGATTGCTGGGCTCCTGGCTTGTCTGACTCAGCTCCTGCTAACTCAGATATTCAGAAAGGGTTCTCTTGCTCTCTGTCTTCTTCTCTGTCACCGCCAGCCCTTTTAAATATATAAGAATGCAAAAATCCTAAATGCTAAATTCCTGGTGTTCTTGAAATTTATCAATCCGATTCCACGTGTGGTGGTAGCACAGTTCTAATTTAAGGGGGTGTTTCGGGGTTCAGGAGAAGTAAAGGCTTTAAAATGAAGCCGTTCTCATGCTTCCCTTCCCTTAGCTGGAAAGAAAAGTTGTCATCCGAAATGTTATGTCATCCCTTGCAAATGTAAAAGACTTAAAAAGCCAAAGAAGCTCTTTGATCTTCACTTAATAAACATGAAACCATCAAAGTGTTTGTACTTCTCGTACACTTAAATCTGAACCAGATTAAGTGCCAACGGGAAAACGATGACAGGAGAGCTCTGTCAAATGAATCACGAAGTAGCTGAATTTCAAAAAATTCACGGTTGCGGAAAAGAAGGCCGTAATTTCCCTTAGATTCAAATCATCTCACAGGATGTGGAATGTTACCACTGAATGGCCTTGCAATCAAGCTGTGCATCTTTACCACTAATGGAAAAATATGGTAATTTTTGAATGAAGTACTGTTAGTCTGAAATTGCCAGGTGTCCAAGGAGTTGCCCCAAAAGATAGACTGCAAATCCAAGTGACAATTTTCCTTTCGTCCAGATGTTCAAGGTGTCAGTGTCAGCACTGAATCAGTCACAGGGTGCTCCGCCTGCCACTCTCCTCCGTGGCTCTGCAGAATGCCCCCATGTCAGTCCCCGGATGTACAGGCGACCTGCTTGAATGCTTCACAGGTTCAGTAGTCGTGACTTCTAACACATTTTTTTTGATGAGAGAACAGAATCATTTCATGATTTCTCAGGCTCTTCTCTCCACATCAGAAACGAGAAGTCATACCTGGAGAGAAACTTTTCATTTGCCTTTGTGAGTGCAAGCTCATTATTTTTCGTAGTTTGAATGCTGTGCTGTGTTTAAGCCTCATTTTCTGATAAAAAGTCTAATTTTGACTTCAATCCCTACAGAAGGAATTGTCTACTGATTAAATTATGCTTCCCTTTATGAACTAATTTCTTCTGTAAACTACTAGCAACTTTTATAATGGGAAAACATAAATAGAAACAGGAAGAAAAAAGGTTGCAAGCTGCTGTTTCATTTTAATATTTGAGCTACTTCCCTTTTGTAAGGAAGCTTTGTCCAGAGCCAGGGATCTTTCCAGCAGTGTTGCCCAGAGCAGAGACACAGGCACACTTGCAGAAGAATTCATTTGAACTGATCATATTTGGGAGCACACAATAGCCTAGTGGCTGAAGTCCTCACACTCACTGGATTTCCAAATGGGTTCATGCCCCGGCTGCTCCACTTCCATCCAGCTCCCTGCCTGTGGCCTGGGAAAACAGTCAAGGACGGCCCAAAGCCTTGGGACCCTGCACTCACGTGGGAGACCCAGAAGAAGCTCCTGGCTCCTGGCTTCAGATCAGCTCAGTTCCAGCTGTTGTGGCCATTTTGAACCTAGAGCACTTTAACTTTTGTTCATCTGTTCTGCTGAAAGCACAGAGGGCAAGCCCCTTAATTCCAGGAACCCCGTCCTTTCTCTTTGGTCACCCCTGTTCCGCAGAGCATGGCACCCAAGAAGGATATCCAAGACACCAGAAATGAACCCCTTGCGTCTGCAGGGAGATGCTGCCAGGATAGTTACCAGCCTTGCTTTGGGACAGTTGCTAACGGTTTTTCACCCACGGTGCTATAGACTCTTGTTTGAACTTGTGGAATCATTGAATGTTTTTGAGCTCATCCTGATCCTGGTCCACAAGTACAAGTCTCAAGTACATGGATTTTTTTCTTATTTTTCCTCAACCAGGGAGCAATGGCTCAATCTACGTTCTGGTTCCTCCTCTATCAGAATCTATTAATATAATTCTAACCAGCTTTCTGACACCCTAATCAGTTTTACAAATACTCGTTTATTGGCAGGGATATTATTATTGGGGCCACAGATTAGCTCATTGCTCATGCAGCCTCTGTTCCCTACGGAAGTGGCTGGGATCCAGGACTGCCTCTGCTTCCGGCTCGGCTTTCTCTCACACAGACCTTCAGAGGCACAAGCTGGGCCTGCCGTCTGCGATACTCAGGATTTCTGGCTGCTTGCTTGCAGCTGACTCACTTCGGGCTGTTGCAGGCATTTGGGGTCAGAATCATCAGACAGAAGATCGCTCTGTGTGTGTGTAAAAGAGAGAGGGTGAGAGAGAAGAGAGTCTGCCTTTGAAACACATTAAAACACAAAAGCAGAATTCCTGTCACTATGTACATCCAAAGCTATGTTTAAACTAACCACTTGAAGTGGCTGGCTAGTAATAATCACAGCTTTCTGAAACTTTCTTTTTAGCATGATCAGTTCTTGATCTCCCGGTTCTTTCTTCCCGCCTGACTCGGGTCTTTTTCCAAGCTTCGTTTCAAGGTTTCTTTCTAAGTTGCTTGTTTCTCTTACAGAAAGGCAGCTGTCTCGCAGTGCTGTTTGTCAGCTCAAGCACAGATGATTCCCACCGTGGGATCCTGTGCTGTCAGACCTTCATGGCCTCAGCCACTGATAAGCTCCCTGGCAGGAGGACACCTGACTGCCTTTCTCAAACACAGTGCTGTTGTTGCCCCTGTGGCAGCTTTACAGCCACGGGGGAGGGTTCTTGGTGCTCCTAGTACAGCTGACTCAGTCATCCGGTAATTACTGGGGACAGCCTCGTCTGTGTCAACATCATCTTAGGTGCTGGGAATTCAGCATGAATAGGGCAGAGAAAACCCAGGTCCTTCCAGAGTATGTATTGCAGAGCAAGAGACAGATGAGTTTTAAACAAAATAACTGCATGTTTAGATAGTGATAAATTCCAAAGATAAATAGATTTTTTCCCCTAAGACACAGACTTAAGCTGATGAGGCAGGAGTGACTCCTTCCTTAGCTTGTGAACCTAAGTGACTGCCCAGACTGCCAACTGGAAAAGGTCCAAGTTTGGTGTGACCTTAAGCGTCTGCACTTTCCTCCACCTGGCAGGTGACAGATACAAGGACAACACCGGTCATTATCATCTTTCCCCATAAGCTTGAAGAACTTAGATGGGCTGCAGCTTTTCAACAATTCCCTCTAGATGCGATGATCACCAAGATAAAACCAGTACACCTTTCTTCCCAATGAAATACTTGCTCATCTGCTACATCCATGATGTTAGCTATGACCTTGCTTACTGTGAGGGACCAACCATTAACCAGTGCTGTTGGACAAACTTGGATTTCGAGGAGTGTGAAACACTAAGGCTTCTCAGAAGCTCCAACTCTACCTAGACCAATGTGCCCCTTGTTTTGGTCTCATTACTGTCTGGTCAGTCCAGCGCAGCCACTCTTAAATAGGTATAGAGCTTGAAGCAATTTCCTTTTCTGGGTCCCTTTTATTGTATCATGAATGACTGAAATTTCCAGAGTGCACTGAAAACCAGAGCTGTTGCACGCCCAGCATTGTTGAATCCAACAGGACTCGTGAAGGGCAGTGCTCAGTAGGACTGCTCTTCTCTGTCCCCAGACAGCCAGGCCTGGCCAGACCTCCCATCTCCTTCTGCAACTTCATCTGCAGCTGCACCGATTTAGATGCCTTTCTTGCTTACGCTTGTTTTAGTTTTAGTATCACTTCAGGATGACTCAGGAGGATTGTTTTCAAAATGTACTAAGAAAATCAGAGTTGCTGAAGAAATTGTTAGTCCTAAATTGCGTGCAGTATTTTATTAACTTGAAAAAAAACTAAGCTTTATTTGATTCTAATAACTGTTTCATCATATATTCGCTATAGAAAAAAAAAATGTAAATAGGACCGGTGCAATAGTCTAATTCTCACCTGGCATGTGTTTGAAACCCATATGGGTACCGGTTCATGTCTCAAAAGCTGTGGAAAGCAGCTTAAATTGCTACACGCCAGCACCAGCCTGGGATGTGGCACCAGCCATTGGTCCCATGCTACTTTTATCAGTAATGCAATCCTACAATCCGAAAACTTAACTCAGGCATCAAACAGAACATGTGTCATCTCTGTCTCTCCCCCTGGCTTGTTACTGTAATTTTCAAATGAAAGAAACCTGTTAGCAAGTTCATCATGTCAACTCTTTTAAAATATTTAAAAATATTTCTATCTTCCACTTGCCCAAGCCCTTCTCCCCTCCTGACTTGTGTCTGCTCTGTTGTCTTCTTCCCATACAGTCCGCATTTCACAGCACGTCTTTCACAATCCTGTGTTTTACCAGATCAATCTTTGACTCTTCCTGCTCCTTTCTTAGCAGGTTAACCCATCATTGCTCCAGATAGTTTACACCCGATCTCCTAATGCCGATACAGGCAAAGAAAACTCTGAGTTCAGTTCCTGGAACACAGGAGGCTTTCCAGAAATGGCAAATGTCTGATGGTTCTGATATACTAGCAATGATTGGTTTTATTTTAGCTCACACAAGTGAGCTCCTAAGCTTAGACTTATACTCATCAATATGATGCTACACTTTTTAGTTTATTTCTACTTACCACTATTAAATTCACCATGGTATTAGGAAATGATTGTTGACAATGAATAAACTAGGGTTATTAATGCATTAACTACACTTTTCATCTTGTGAAATAATTCAGAGTCACAGCCTAATTTGCACCTCATTAAAACTTAAATCATTCACAATGTGTGCCTTTTAAGAGAAAGGCACGACTTTCCATAATCCTCACTTGAAAACCAGTCTCATTATTTTCTCCTAACCTGAATATGCTCAACCCTTCTTATTCTGTCATTTTTAGCACCAGCTGACCTGACAGTCGATTATCTATGAGATGTTCTGGGGCATGACTAGCACTCAGTAGGGCTGTGATATTGGAGTTTGGGACCACAGCACAGGATGTGGTGTGGGGCCCTAAATACTGGCTGAGAAGAGACTCCTTCTTCTATTAGCTGATTTTGTGTGCATGTTCCTGGAAGACATGCAGCTTGCTGATCTGTGACGGAAAATAAGGGAAATGAAGTAGATCTGAGTGGTTCTAATATTGGATGGCTCTGAATAATTAACTGCTGAATAATTGAACTGTAACATGCATATTTCTTTGATTCATAGAAGCTCTTTCAGCCTTTCTGACTGCACACTCCAAGATTTTGTCATTGTGGGCTGAGTGTCAAGTTGTCCATTTTCCAAGGTCTCAGAGGAAATATGGCAAGTCAGCTTGTGTTTCCACTCTACCTAAACTAGGCATCATTCTTTTCAGCTGTAGCTATCTCTGCCAAGAGCCTACATTTAACATTCCTCTCACTGGGCTGGAATGATCTACCTCCTGTAAATAGTTACCATGTAGATTAGAGCTGTAGAGTAATTGAAGGTTCCAAAATGCTTTGAGCCAGCTTCTAAGACCTGTTTCCCAAGAGGCTTGCCCCCAGCCGTGTGAGAACACCAGAAGTTACTTATTCTTAAGAGCAGGAAAACACCTGAGCAGAACCTACAAAGACCAGACCAGGAGCCACTGGCTCAGGGGACTGGCAAGGAGCTGTAAGGTAACAAGCAAACTTTGTGTCTGTCTGATAGTGGGAATTTAAAGTCTTTTAAGGATTATTTTCACTCCAGGAGCATTATCTAATGCAGAAAGCCATTTCCAGCTTAATTCAGTATCATCAAGGGTGTTACTTGAATTAGAAGATGTTTGAAGAGCACATGGGAAATGCTCATTTGGTTCTGGTTGCACCAAATAATGAAGAGTTAGGCATATTTGGAAAAGCTACGTATTACAGTGGTTTCTTCTTCTTTCCTTCCTTTTTAAAAAAGAATTAGTGGCTCTGCCATTTGTGACATTCATCAATATAAGCTCTAATTTGCTGATGAATTGCTCCCTGAATTTGTTTTTTGAAGTTGGTTGACATAAAGACCAAGGACTTTCAAGTGAGGCAGAGGTGGTCAAATCCTATTGCTGCTATGCTTCCAGAAACTATCTCTGACAGGGAGAGGCAGGGAGAGAGGGAAGGAAGAAGAGCGAGAGAGAGAGCGAGAGAGCGAGAGAGAGAGAGAGAGAGCTCCTTTCTCCTGCTATACTCCCTAAATGCCTGCAGTGCCTGGGGCTGGGCCAGGCCGAAGCCAGGAGTTCAGGACTCAGTGCAGGTCTCCTTCTGGGTGGGCGGCAGTCCTCCTAATGCCTGGGCCATTACCACTGCCTCCCAGTGTCTGCTTCAGCAGAAAGCTGCTATCCGGAGCTGGAGTGAGGAATTGAACTCAGTCACTCTGTTGTGGAACACAAGCATCTTGACCAGTAGGCTAAAGTCTGCTCCCAGACTATCCTTATACATACAATGACAAGGAATAGTTTCTTCCTTATTAAGTTAGCATTCTGATAAACAGAGACATATAAAATGCAAAGCACAGCACTTGGTATATAGTAGGTATTCAGTTAATAACAGTAATGGCCTAGCAGTAGCACATATAGCTGTTGCTGTCAAAACTTGGAGTTAACAGCAAGGGACTGGCACTGTGGTGAAGTGGGCAGATCATTGCCTGCAATGCCAGCATCCCATATGGGCATGGATTGGAGTCCCAGCTGCTCCACTTCTGCTCTAACTCCCTGAAGAAGGTGAGCCAAGTGCCCAGGTCTCTGCACCCACAGGGGAGGCCCCATCGGAGCTCCTGGCCCCTGGACTTGCCTGCCTCAGCCCTGGGCATGGAACCGGCTCTCAGAAGATCTCTCTCTCTTTCTCTGTCCTCCGTGTCTCTAACTCAGACTTTCAAATAAGTAGTTCCAATCTATCTATCTATATATATATATAAAAGAATTAACAGCAAGAATGTTAGTATGCTATGGGTTAAAGTAAGTTTTCATAGATTATCCTAAAACTAAGATGAAAAAAATATTCTGTAAGGTTCAATAGAGAAAGAATAAAGCTATTTAAGACAGGTTTTATCATGAAATTAGCTTTTGCCTACATGAAAGAATGTACAATTTTACAAATTAAACTATTTTTATTAGAAGAAAGTCATTGAGAATATTAACACAGTTTTTGACACTACTTCTAGTACCTGCCCATATTTGAAATGAAGCAAAACAGTGGCAACTCCACTTCTCATTCCTTTGTGTGCATAGAGCTTAAATATTCGTAAATTTACTCACAGGGTTACATCTCGGAGCCACATCCATTTTGCAGATAGAAAAACTAAAGCTCAAGTCAACTTGCTTGTCCTAAGACATATAATACATTCATAGTAAAAAGGGAGCTAGAGTCATTCATTCGACTCATGGAAACACTTGCTGAGTATGTGGCAGTACTGGGAGTATGGAAATAAATACAACTCCCACCCCTTCCTCCGGCCAACACTGCATGCTACCAGTGTTTTCCTAAGGATTGTAATCTTCCTTTCTGCTTGGACCAAGAAAAGAATGATGAGCTCGGGGCTTACTTTTAGCCTGGTAGTGAGTGTTCATTGGTTAAGATGCCCGTTTAATATCCACTATTCCACTCCTGATACCAACTTCTACTTCGTGTAAACCTGGGGAGGCAACAATGTGGGCATGGTGATTAGAGCCCTGCCTCCCAAATGGGGAACCTGGATTGGGCTTCTGACTTTCAAATTTTACCCAGTCTGTAATTCTGGGTGTTGTGGGAGCTTTTAGGGAATAAAGTAGTGGATGGGAGTTCTCTGTCCATATCTGCCTTTCTCTCTCTGTCTCTCAAGTAAACCAATAGAAATTTTCAAAAGAAAAAAGGAGAGGTGAGCTGCATAATTCCAAACAGAACCTGTGCCCCAGATGTGCCAACCACAGGGCCATTCAGTAAGAAGTGTCATGAGCAGCGAACACAGGGACCCTCTCCTCTGACTTGGGCACAGGCAGCCCCAGTCCTAGAAAGACTGGCATGGGACTCCTGCCCAGGGGCTGCACCACCACTCATGTAGGAGTACTTGCTTTGTTAACTTCATCAGAGCTGTCCACTGACACATCAGCCACCAACCTGGGACATCTCAAAGCACCAGAAGTCAATGCATCTTACTTTCCAAAACTCAGTGATATTCTATGCTGCTGCCTTGTAAAAATTTATGTAAATGTTTTAAAACTTAAAACAAAAAAATGAGCCCTGCCTTCCAGTACTAAAGAATCCTAACAGTAAATTGAAACAGCATGCTGATACCAGGGCCTAGGATACATGTTTCAGCTTTTCTAAGAGCAGAAAATCCGCTGTACTTCTTTTTCTGTCCTTTTACAGTGTTCACAGCATTTGAAGAACAGAGTCCATGTCTAAATAAAACAAGATTTTGAGGTTTTAACGATTCAGATCAGAAACAGGGTTTATTATTTTTCCCCAAAGCATAATATATACTGGGTTTCTCTTTCAATATCCAAACAGCTGATAGCTTGGTTGAACTGCGTTCTCTTTACCCAAAAGGAAACTCTAACTCAAGCACTTGGATGCAACCTCTAAGCCAGTTAGAGACGGGGGGTTGTGCTACAGTTGGTCTCAGTTTTTCTAACATCCTTTGTTAGCCTCACAAAAACGCCTATGGATATGAATCGTAACAGATTGCAGTTCTGTGTTATTTTCACATTCCTGCTTGTCCTGAGGGAGTAGTATAGTTCAGTCATTGTTGGTCTGGCATGCAGCTGGATAAAGAATGTGGAGTTTATGGGAGTAGGGCCTCTGCTCAGTGCAGCTGCCAGAAATGTGTATCTTGCAACTCATGGGTTTGTGCTATAAATGGAACCATGCACCTTCTTGGTTTTGAGTCCAGCAAAATTGGCTGTAATTGTGTATAATGTATTTTATGGCAGGGAAAGTAGATTACCCCTACTGAAGCATTGTCTCCCCTCTTCTTCCTCTCATTCTTTTCGATTGGCCTGTCTTCCATCCTCAGAGGGAATTACTTGTCTGAGTGACGAAAGCGTGTTTGAGACAGCCTCTTAATGTGCTTATCTGATAGATTATTATGTAAAGGACAATGGTTAGACCCTGGCACATAGTTGCACATGGGATGCATGAATTTCAAGAGGGAAGGTTAAGTGACAGGCTGTGACTCAAGGTTATGCCAGCTGGAACTGTAGCTAGAACCAATGCTTCAATTTCTTCATTTTCTCGAAGCCTCTCATTTTGGTGGCAGCAGTATTTCCAGTCTAGCTGCCTTGCCGCATGGTCCCACCTTCTGTTTCACTCACCTTATCATTCCCCATTAACTGGCCCATTGTCTCCAACATGTTATCAGACTGCTGGTAAGAAGAACAGAGTCAAGTAAACTACGCTGCCCTACTGCCTTTTCCCACTGGGCAGGCTCTTGCCGGATCAGTGCATATACTCTTGGACTCCGCCTCACAGAGCTTTGCTGGCTTGGCCTATGCGGCTCCTACCTGCAATCCAGGCCTCTGTCCTGAGTCTGTGGCCTATCTCCTCCCTTTCTGTGAAGCTTCATGTACATGAAATCACCTGCTTCTCTCTGGGGTTTGAATCTGTAAAGGAAAAAGAAACCAAAAACAAATAAGGAAACAAACAAAAAACCCCCAAGAAACCAAAAGCCAAGAACCTGAAGTTCTTTGCCTCTTTCTCTCATCTGAATCTAATTAGAGCCTAGCGCATTGGAAGTTTCAGGTTGGCACTGGTTCATGCTTTCATCAGTAAGTTTATGATCTAAGTCATTGTGTGTAGAAGTTCGGGATTTCAGGACGGGACATGTTCATTCATTCATTAAGTGTCATTAAGGAAGCCAGGTAAAGCCTGGGGTAAGGAGAGTTATTTAGATAAATAATGCCTGGGTGTGCTGGTGTGACGGGGTGCAGCGGGTGATAGCACCCCATAGCAGTAGGCAGGTGTGACTCCACTTTGGTTCCTTGACTTAAGTTTCTAGCATTGCCTAGCTGATTGGCTTAAGGTGTGGTCTGAACTTTAATTTATTGGATCCATTTAAGTGGATTGGATGACTTGCATTGCCAGCACAGCAACCAGAATGTGGTCTCTTGATTGGATGGTTTAAAAAAAAAAAAGAACAAAGGAAAATCCCTGGCTGTTGCATGCCAGTGGGAGCTTAAAGACCCCTGAGTTCAGCCACATAGCACAATGATTCCTGCAGTGTGGCAGGAGCTGCCATTGCCAAGATTGGCTAATGAAGTCTTCATTACATCCTACACTTGGGCGTGATTTCTCTTTCTCACCCTATCACTGCAGCTTTTATATATGCATGTGCTGGGATGTTTCTGAATTTCCCTGAATAACCAGTCTCCTGGGAATGTGGACACTCTTAAGCTTCTATACGCAGTGCCCATTCCACCCACTGTGTCATTTGTATTAAAAGCATGAATTTTGAAAAGGGACCCACAAGGAGCTCATGGATTTCTCTTGGGATATAAAATAGCTGGCATATCCAATAGGAAACAGTATATACTTCAGTGTGATTAAACCTTGCCTGAAGGGCTGAGCTGTTGGCAAAGGCTTCAAGTTGTGGGGCAGGTTCCTTGGGGTGACTTGGCCCTGACCGCCATGACTAGTTGCACTCAAGTTCAGATCCATGGGTTTGAAACACCTCACCTCCGCCTCAGCAATGAACTTGTCTTGCATTTTCTCTGAGAACATGATTCAGATTTCACCTCAACAAAGGTTGTCAAGAAATAAAGGCACACCTGTTGAAGTTTGGCTTGTCTTCAGGAATATGTTGAAGTGGAAATAGCAACACGCTGGGGGACAGTGTATGTTTAGGAGTATGCCCTGAATCGGGTCACTTTCATCTTCTGTTTCCTGTGCTGAGAAATGCTGATTCCTGTTCATCAGAACAAAGCCCCCTGGGAGCTCCAGCAGAATACTCTAGAAATCTGCTGCTTTTTAACAAAGCTGTTTTCCCAGAACTGAAAGACCAACTATTTTAAGACCACTCTTTTTCTGATTGTAAAATGATTCTTATATTTTCTGTTTTCTAAAAAAAAAAAAAAAAAAAAAACCAACAACTCTTAGCTTTGAAGTACTTTTATTACTTGAGAATTTAGAAAGCTCGTCGAAAGGGTGAAGTGGCAGTATTTTTAACCAAGAGCAAGCAGGACCCTGTACCCAGCATAATGGTGTATTTAAAACTGGAGTAGTGTGCTGAGGCTCTTTGAAGCTTAGGCAAGAGAGTGGGAATTGTGGGGAACAGAAGAGAGAGGGAATCTCAGTGAAACAGGGAAGGCAGCAGCAGAACAGGCTGGCCAAGAGGGTGGAGCTGGGGCCGACTACATCAAGCCAGGGCATGCCGCTCACCTGCTCAAAACCCCCCTGGCTCCTATTGCACTAAGCGCAAAGCAGAGACTGCCACACAACCCGCTTGAACCTCTACCATTTAGCCCTGCTTGCTGAGATTCACCTGTGGCCCATGTCTCTCTCTTTGACTACCCTAGCTTTCTTGAGCACTCCTGCTTCGTCCCACGCAGGCCTTCGGCCCTTGCTGCTCCCTCTTTCTCAGATCTTTACTCAAAAGGCTCACTTGCTGATGGGTCATTTTCCTGAGCATCACAATGGAAGTACTAAAAGTTCTCGCTCTGTCCATTCTCCTCTTACCGCGTGACCATCTGCTAGGTGTGCATTATTTGTTGTCCTCTAAGCTCACTTGTATTATGCTTCACAAGGTGGTGGCAGGACTGGGAGTTTATACATTATTCCTGTATCCCCAGCACCGTGACTTGACTCATGGTGATACAGTAGGCAGTTCCTGAATGGGTAAATGATAAAATCAGCTCAGACATGCAGATTTGGGCTTGTTTTGGTTACATCTAAGTGTTGCCACACACAAGCACTTCAGCAGTTCCAGAACTCCAAGAGAGCATGGCTTCAAATTGGGAATCAGCAGCAGGTGGCCTGACAGGGGCCAAGGTCATGCAGAGAGGAGTGGGGAAGGAGAGAGGCCAAGGATACAGCCTGGAGGAGCATGTGGAAGGAATGGATTCATGCCCGAGATGCAGAAGGAGTAGCTGGAGCATGAACAAAATACAGGGCAAGGGGTACCCGGAAAGCCAGCTGTCTGAGAGGATCCCCGTGAATGCAAATGTCCCAGGCTGCACAGCAATCGGTTCCCAAAGTCAGTGGAACATGGAGGTAAAAGAAAGGAGCTCATTGAAGAAGAGTAGCATATCTTAAATTTTAAAAAACAACAGGGGAAACTTTATCAACAGTTGTCGGACAAGTTTCCCTAAGAGAAAACACAAAGGATCCTTTTTTCTTGATTACCATTGGAAGAGTTACAGAGAGGGAAAGTCAGAGAGAGATTTCATCTGCTGGTTCTCTCTCCAGATAGCCACAATGGCCGGCAAGCTGGTCCAGACTGAAGCCAGAACTTCATCTGGTTGCCTAACCTGGATGCCAGGGACTCAAACACTTGGACCTCTTCAGCTGCTGCTCCCAGGCCATTAGCAGGGAGCTCCACCGAAAGCGGGGCAGCCGGGACAGGTGCTGTACCCAGATGGAATGTGGGTATCTCAGGGGGTAGTTTTACTGCCGTGCCACCACTGTGTTGGCTCCAGAGTCTCTTTTTGTTTTTCAAATTATTGATTTGAAAGGCTGAACCAAAGAGAAGAAGAGATGGTGGAAAGGAGGGCGGAGGGAGAGGTGGCTGGGGAGGGGGAGGTGGCTGGGAACAGAGGGACTTAGGTAGGCATCTTGCCTGAAGCCTTCTATTTTTGTTTGCAGTGAAAAAAGAGGAAGTGTTTTTTGCAGGGGAGAAAATAAGGAATGAATTCCAAAAGACAAGATCAAGTTAGAAACTGAGACTAAGATAGTGTGGAGGGGGCAGGGAGATGTCGCCCAGGTGCCCGCAGTGCCAGGTAAGGGGTTCTTCAGCACCTTCAGTGTTTCATGTTAGGGTCAGGGTGCTCTCGAATCACGTGGGGTTAATTGGTAACACGCAGATGCTGAGTCCGTGGGCCTCGGGCAGGGCAGGTGAAGGTTCTTCAGGCGCAGGTGAGGCTAATGTGGTTGAAGTGTTTCTTGGCCATTTTCCCCGCCCCACTCGGTCAGCCTGGGTCGAGGTGGAGCTGGTGGAAGGAGGTGCAGTTAGAGTTTTGCCAGGTGAGATCTATAGAAGGAATCAGGGAAATTGGAAGACGAGGGAGCTAAAAAGGGCAGGTGAGGCGCAGAGCCTGCTGTCTTCATACGGAGCGGAGGACGTGAGGGCAGAAGCTGCGATGGGCTGAAGCTGGACTCAGAAAACTGAAGGTAGGTACGCAGCGTCGCATAAGAGCGCGGATGAGGGGCCGGGCAGCTGGTGTTTTAAAACTGGCTTTTAAAGATGGAGATAGAAATTCAGTACCTGCTGTTGGTTAGGCACGTAGTATGGAAGAAGACACTACCCCAGTTGGCTTACACCCTTCCTAAACACGAAAGTGAAACTTAAAATCCTTCCCAAACACTCTCACTTTTCCATTCACCCCCCCCCCCCCACACACACACACACTTTATCCTAAACGTAAGTTTTCTACTGGGCAAAGGTTTTTTGTTTTAATTTTCTCTAAGTTTGTTTATTCTTATTGGAAAGGTAGGTCAGAGATTTACAGAGAGGAGAGACCGTAAGGTCTTCCATTCGCTAATTCAGTCCACAAATGGCCGCAGCAACTTGAACTGAACCAGTCCAAGCCCAGAGTAGGGTCTTTTTCTGGGTCTCCGATGCAGGTACAGGTCCCAAGACTTTGGGCGGTCTTTGACTGCTTTCCCAGGCCAGAAGCAGGAAACTGGATGGGAAGCGAAGCAGCCAGAGCATGAAATGGAGCCCATATGGGATCCCGGTGCTTGTAAGATGAGAAGTTAGCTGTTGAGCCATCATGCTAGGTCCTGTTTTTCTTTTGTAATCTGTTTATCTAAAGTGTTAGAGGTTCTCTAACACTTTAAATAGTGGCTATTTAAATAATGGCTAGTTTTCTTCCCAATGGCAGCAATGGCCAGGTCTGGACCAGGGGTAAGGTAGGAGCCAGGAATTCCATCTGTCCTCCCATATGGGTGGCAGGGGCCTAAGCACTTGGGCCATCTTCCACTGCTTTCCAGGCTTTTAAGATGGCAAGTGGAGGGCCCATCACAGAAACCTAGTGGCTAAAGCCCTTGCCTTGTACATGCCAGGATCCCATATGGGTGCTGGTTCATATCCCAGTGGTCCTGCTTCATATCCAGCTGCTAGTGACCTGGGAAAGCAGTCAAGGACAGCCGAAAGCCTTGGGACCCTGCACCTGCGTTGGAGACCCAGAAGAGGCTCCTGGCTCCTCGCTTTGGATTGGCTTAGCTCTGGCTGTTGCAGCCACTTGGAGTGAACCAGTAGACGGAAGACCTTCCTCTCTGTCTCTTCTATCTGACTTTCCGATAAAAATAAGTCTTAAATGAGGAGGGGATTGGATTGGAAGTGGAACTGCTGCTTGTGTGAGATGCCTGCTAGTGTTGCAAGCTTCATATTAACTCTGTCCCAATGCCTGACCCTCAGCAGAGATTTCACTTTGGGGTTCAGAATAAGTGGTTGGTCAACATGTTCATATACTCTTTCTAGACAAGTGGTTGTACTTTCTTGACCCAAAAATGTAGCCATTCTTTATTAGGAAGAAAATAGTAACATCAGGGAAACCGTATAATACCATTATTTCAGCTTGTGAGAG
This sequence comes from Ochotona curzoniae, assembly GCF_017591425.1. Classification (NCBI taxonomy): domain Eukaryota; kingdom Metazoa; phylum Chordata; class Mammalia; order Lagomorpha; family Ochotonidae; genus Ochotona; species Ochotona curzoniae. Next base: position 11,352,319 of record NW_024465035.1, on the reverse strand, counting down.
GCGGACAGAATGAGACCCCATCCACTAGTTTGTGCCCCAGATGCCCTCATCAGGAAACTAGGAGCACAACCCAGGTTTCTCAAACAGGTGGCAGGGATCCAGCTACCCCTCTGGGTGGGAGTAAAGAAGCAGCTAGAATCAGAAGTGAAGTAGGATTTAAACCTAGGCACTGCCACATGGGAGGAAGCCATCCCAAGCAGTGTCCTAATTGCTAGGTCAAACAAGCTTTCAGATAAGACATCACCCACCTTCTTAGAAACAAAGCTGTTACAGTGTTTCTTTAAGTCATCATTTATGTGTCAAGGCCAAAGTCTAAGCTTTGTACCTGCTGGGTTGTACTGTGTCCATTACAAGAGTGTCTTAGAGTTGGTAGTGGTGGCCCTTCCAATCTGTGTGCTGTGGTGTTGCATGATGAAACTACAAAGGCAGGAGGTAGAATGCCTTCTCCCCAACTGTCCAGGCAGCAGGTGGAACTGGGTTGAGATCAGTGAAGTAGCTCCAGACAGGTGTCATCGAACCAATGGAGTGAAGGAATGAGCTATATAACTAAAGGCACCTTTGCAAGTAAAGGTAACTCCAAGTAATTCAAAGCCAAAAGGATTTACCAGATTCTTCAACTTTATAACCCAATGAAGACATAATTTTTAATTTGTGCTCACTTTAATTATACCCTGGGTACCCTATTTAGTCTCTAAAACCTGAAATCTGTAATATTCGTAGTTGTGGGTTTTCAACACTAAACCAAAGCAATTGTTACTTAGAATCACTGATACATTTTATACAATGCAGAAAGACCTAAAGAATAAATATACATACTAAGCAATTCTTTCATATATAAAAATCTTCAATAGCAGATACTCGGCAAATGTTTGTTGGATGAATAAATGATTCTCATGTATTATTAAATCCCTTATCTCCATATTTATAATATCCTTGAAGTCAAGGACGATGTCCTAAGCTTGTCTTTTTCATGTGCCCTTCAGTGAGTGCTGTGTGGTTTCGTATTCCGTGAATACCTGTGTGCCGGTTGATTTCTTCAGGTGCCAGCCTCTATTTGTAGCTCTTTAATTTTGAACCCTAACTCGTAGCTTTCTTTGCTGTAACCCAATCATTATACAGGTTATTCGCAATCACTTTCTAATATTGTGAAAGTATGCTGCTATAGCTGTAAGTCAGAAGAGCTGAAAAAATACTACAGTTTGTATTTAATCATCATATCCTCTCATCAAAGCGTTAATCCGGCCTTACCCTGCTTGTCTTCTGAGACCTGGCACATTCGGGACGGTCTGGCTGTAGGTCCCATCTTACATTTCTCTGTTACTGTATGCTATGTTTAATGTTTGAACTAAAAATAGGAAACTATTTAAAGTTCCGGTTACTAATTAGACTAAGCCAAAAGCTTACACTGCAAAATCGTACCGCAAAGATTCTTATTTAAAAAAAAAAAACTGATCTTCAAATATAAATGCTTCTTAAAACCTCAAAGTTTTCATTTGCTGTCCTGTACATTCATTTTCTACAGGCTCTCATTCGCTGTGCGAATGTGATCCAAGACCTGCTTGCAATGCAATGATCTAGGGGTGTTTGGACAGCATCCTGAGCCTCAGGTCTTCTGTATGTCCGCCAGCATGTAGTTGGGCATTTATTTTTATTTGAAAGATGGAGTTAGAGCTTTCATCCCCTGGTTCATTCCCCTAAATGGCTACGACAGCCAGGGCAGGACCAGGCCAAAGCTAGACGGCTGGAATGGCATCCATGTCTTTGACATGGGTGGCAGGGACTCGTAAACTTGAGCCATTTTCCACTTTGCCATTTTCAAGGAGCTGAATCAGAAGTGCAAAAGCCAGCTCAAACTGGCACCAACATGGGATGCCGGCTGGGATGCTGGCTGGGATGTTGCAGGTGGCAGCTTAACATGCAGTGCCACAATGCCATTGCCTGAATAATTGGTCACGGCTGTGGTCTTGGCTCTGCTTCTCATGTTTGGCTGTCAACTGTCATCACTTTTTAAAAATTTTTTTATTTGAAAGTAGAGACAGTTTCTTAGAAAAATCAAATGTTCTGTAGCCGAATAGTTTTGGGAATTGTCATGCAATATGTTTATAATATCCGTAAACAATACAAAAATCTAGAAGTAGGGGAGCATCAAGTTCAAATTGTGTAAAAAGCATCACCCTGAATCTGTTTTGAAGTACTTAATACTGGGTGTATGTGCTTTTTAGATCCTTCTTAAGATGTAGTAAGAGAGCCTTTATGTGGCTGAGGTCTTGAAAGGCAATGCCAAACTACTTAAAAATTTAACCTAGGGTAGATGCTAATGGTTTTTTGTTTGTTTGTTTGTTGTAAAATATATGGTAAATGCCAGAAAAATGCCACTTTTTTTTAAAGTGGCATTTAAATTCAAGCTTCCAACATTGCCTTTTGTTGATGGTTTTCCTTTGAGTTGGGTGACCTAAGCAGAGCTTTCCTACAAAATGTTTGTACTAGTACTCTATAGTGGCAAGAGAAGAAATTTTGAGAGGACAAAGATTTTTAAGATGAAATTGTTTGGAAAGGCTGTTAGAGGAAGTGCGTGATTATATTAAGCCTGGGAAGGCATAGGAAAGGAACATGGCCTCAAGGGTTGGTCATAACCGTCACTGAACCCAGTTTGTGCATGAGTGATAGCAGATATCTCTTAGCCTGTTGAAACCTCAGTGTAAAATAGTTCCAGTGCCTACATCTCCTTATAAAATAGACATTTGAAGTGTAAATGGCATTGTAGATGTGACAATTCCACTCATCTGGACCACTCTCAAGCTGGCCCACAACAGAATTCAGAATCAGGGAGTCTATCTTCCCCTGCTCTTGACTCTAGTTGTCTTTTGTTCCCCCGCAGTATCTTTTTCTCACCCCTCTCTGAGATGTGCCAGTCTGTCCTGACAAAACCAACTATCTGGACACTTAAAGGAAAAAAAGGAAGTGAAGTTGCCTATTATAGTGATACTGGTGGCTTTTCTTTCCTATCTAAATATGGAGTGAAAAGACCTGAAAGACATTTTAGGACTTTGTCATGGATGGCAATTGAAGGTGTAGAATTCTTTTGAACAGGTGATTCTTACCCAGGGCTACTGGTTTTATGTTTACTCGGTGACTAATTGCTTTACATGTTTTACACATGATTCTAGTTCTGCTTTCTTGGAGGAGTGAAGGATTTCTTGGTTTTAGCTGTCCTCTAAAGTTGAGGGAAGGAGAATATAGATGGAAAACAACAGTAAAATCCAGGCCCAACCATGAGGCATGAAAATGTAGCTTATTTACCTTATTACAAATTCCAGAAGGTTTTTTTTTTTTTTTGCCTCTATCTTTATCCTGATGCTAGAGATAACTTCCCAAGTCCGTATCATGAAAATATAATTAAAGCCAGTTGCTGAGTTATGGCATTACTCTAAACTCTTGATCTTCCTATGATTTGAGTTTTAGCAATTTGCCATGTGACCTGTTGTAAACTGGTTAAAATTGAACATAAATGGAATGCAAGAAAGGAACAGAAATGAAAAATTAGTTCAGTTAAAATGTACCAAGTCTATGTGGGGACTTTTATCGGGTGGAGAAGATCTGCATGTGACAGGAGCAGTGAAGTGATGGGCAGCTCATTCAGAGGCTGAATGGCCTTCACTCTGAGGTCTTTATTTGTTGAGTCCAGTCCTGGTTCTGTCTCCAGCAGCGAGAGAAGTTGGTTGGGAAAACAATAGTGTCCCAAGAGCATGGCTTTTCCCCAAGTCCCCTTTGGAGGGGACACTCTCATGAAAGGGCAGAATACCAAAATAAGTTTTTAAACAGCCAAAGGCATTTTTGACATTTCCTAAACGAGGCACAAAGTGGATCCAGTCACATGTCCCTCCCCATCCATTAGTTGAGCCAGAATATAAGACTTTTTTTTTCTTAGCCCCAGTAGAAAACAATGGATGCTCTTATTCAGTGGTGTTGAAAGAAGCCTGGCTGTGCTCATTCTTCCCGAAGCCAACAGTGTGAGTAAAATATGAAATACTTGGCATCAAGTTACAGAAAACAGGGTCTCAAAACAAGCTGTGACAGAGTGGCTGCAACTCACACTCCTATTTCTCAAGTTATTACTCTTACGTTGAAATCCCAGGAACAGTAAAGCAAAAATCCTTGGAACTAGTTAGCTGCAAGGGAATAGCCAATCCACATCTTTCATTTTACAGACCAGAGATCTAGAGAAATCGCATTCCTAAAGAACTACTTAACCAAACTTGTAAAAGCAAGGCGGTGGAATTAAAAACAGCTGGAAAGATTTTAGTGTGAGATTAGCTGCTGGAGACAATGAACAAACTAGGTTAAGAAGTGAAGGTGAAGAGACAGTTTCACGAAAAATAGGAGTTCAGCATGACAGGTGTCAGAGGAATTCATCACCAGATACTGGCAAAACATTTGAGGCTTGTCTTGTTCTCTAGTTATCAGATATCCACAGCCAAGGAAAGCCTTCATTATGTGGCTGTTGGTGGTTCCCTGGAAGGGGTACCCAGCCATGTGGAGGCTGCCTCCCTTTCATGAACTTAAGCACTGAGTTTGCCCCTGCTGTATGCAGGAAAAGGTTTTTTCCCATGACCACTCCATCAATGGTAGTTGATGGAAGTTAAGTGTCAGAATCACTAAGAATTTTTGTACTTAGAACTCCATGAGCAATCATACATTCCTCATAGTATTTCTCATAAGATTATTCAACAGAAGGAAAAGTTGATCTCGTGCTAGAGGTATGAAAATTAAAGAACTAAATAGAAGCAGGATTAAAGGCAGCATATCCTCTGACTTGCAAGGACTTGATGCATGTTTTAACTGGAGGTTGTGTAGCCTTCCATAGGGGACAATATTGAAGGCTGCAGTCACCATTATTTGACAGTAAAAAAGAAACAATCACCTTGGCCCACATTATATATTTTTTCCAGTAGTGAAAGGAAAGCTGATTATTTTGAGACATGGTCCTGAGTTTTTTCATTTTGTAAGAATGGGATCATAGCAACAATGTTAGTGTCTAACATGGAAAACTCCAAGTATAACTGTGACATGTACAGCTTTAAAATTTTTCAGGCCCCGGCAGGATGGTTCGGTGGCTAAATCCTTGCCTTGAATGTGCTGGGATCCTATATGGGCACCAGTTCCTGCCCTGTGCTCCATTTCCCCATCCAGCTCCCTGCTCGTGGCCTGGGAAAGCAGTAGAGCATGGCCCAAAGCCTTGGGATGCTGCACCCATGTTGAAGACTTGTAGGCGGCTCTTGGCTCCTGGCTTTGGATTGGCTCAGGTCTGCCACTGAGCCATCTGATAGAGGTTTGTCTGTCTCCTCTCTGTAAATCTGCCTTTCCAATAGAAATGTCTTAAAATTTTAAAAATCTGTGATGGCTTGCCATTTAATTTTTTTTTTTTTTGGTCTGACTTGTGGTCAAAGATAAAGTCCCGACAGGATCCCGTCAGTCTGTCTGATCTTTGATTTTCCTCATTTATTTGAGAAGCAGAGAGGCACATGGAGGGAGCGCCCATCTGCTGGTTCACTCCCCAGTGTCTGATAGTGGGAACCCCACGCAGATCTCCCATGGGGGTAGCAGGAACCAGTCTCTTGAGGCTTCACCCCTTGCATTAGTACAAAGCTGCAGACGGGGGCTGAGTTAGGTATCAGACCCAAGCGTCACCACGTGAAATGCAAGCATCTTTAACAGCAGGCTCACTGCCTGCCTTCGCATACCTTTTTGTTACAATGGGCTGCTGGTGGCAGCTAGGGAATACCACTGATTTCCAGTGAGTCGAGGCCATAAGTACTGGCAAACATCTCACAATCCATGGGACAGACTTTTAAAGTAATATCCAGTACTCAAAGTCAGTAGTGTTCATGGTTAAAAGCTTGTTCATCACTGTAATTGGGAGAAGAATGGAGTAGATCCCAGTGTAGATATGGAAAGATTTCCAGGAGGCTCAGTTACAAGCGAGTGTGTTTGCAGTAGTATTCTATCAGCAACTGCTTTCTGAGTGTGTCTACACATCTACAAGGTGTAGAAGGACAAACATTTCTAACTAGGAGCTTCTATGGAGAAAAGACATGTTAGAGGAGTTTTTGCAAGCATTTCTGGACACTTTTTGGTATTTTACAAGTAATGACACAGGATTTCAATTTAAAGACTTTGGAAACAAATTCCTAATTGATGCAGTTCCCTTAAGGATTAGGTAGATACAGGCTGCATGATGTTCGCACAGTGCTAGTGAATTACACTATTTTTCTTATAGTCATTACGTGTGTGTGCGTGTGAAAGCTCATGGAATGAAGGTATGCAGACAAATATGGTGATTCTGATTTCACAAGTGACTTCAGAGAGGGTAGCATTTGCTTTTTCTTGCCATGTGAATCTTGTTTTGCTCATATTAAATGTTTAATTTTGCATCCTTTTGTGCACACATAAAAAGCAAAGTTAAATTAGTAAGGTAATTCCAACCACTTCATATTCAAACTGCAAATCTTTAGAAATACTGAGTAGGGACCAGTGTGATGGTCTAATTGACTAATCTTCCTACTGCAAGCGCCAGCATCCCATACAGGGACCCATTTGCATCTCAACTGCTCCACTTCCCATCCAGCTTACTGCCTGTGGCCTGGGAAAAGCAGAGAATGGACCAAGTCCTTGGACTGTGCACCCAAATGGGAGACCTGGAGGAGGCTCCTGACTTCAGATTGGCTCAGCTTCAGCCACTGTGGCCACTTGGGGAGTGAACCAGTGGGTGAAAAATATTTGTCTCCACTTCTCTTTGTAAATCTGCCTTTCCAATGAAGGAAAAAAAAATTTGTTTTAAAATTTTTTTGTACCAAAATTATCCAGTGACTTTTTGAAATCCCTTCACATGACCATTCTTTGTTAAACAGTATTCTGTCAAATTCCTTCTATCACTGATCTTCATTTGTGTTGTTTCTGGTTTGGATCAACCAAGAAGAGTGTTGCTACACACACTGTTGTGTATATGTGTATGTCTTGGCACACAGAAAAATGTGTTTGTACTTGCGTGTTTAAGGCATGGAATTTTTGATTCATAGGATATGTGAGTGTTCAGCTTTAGTAGGCACTGAAAAATACTTTTCTAAGCTGCTTTTGCAAATTATGAGCAGTGTCTTTAGTTTGGGCTGCTCCATAGCCTCACTAACATTTGGTATTATTTATCCTCTAAACTTTAGCCATTCTGATGGGGTAAAATCCCTTGTTAAATAACTCAATAGGGCTAATTTTTCATTTTTGGGAAGGAAACCTTGACATCGTAAATGGCAGTGATGGAGAAGGAGAGAAGGAAGGCTCTTGCTTTTATTGGCTCACTCCCAAGCTAGCCACAATGGCTGGGCCAGACCAATGCTAGGAATTGGGATCTCTGCCTGTGTCTCCTACCTGGATAGTAAGAACCCAAGTACTTGAGTTAATGTGCTTTCTCAGGCATCTTAGCAAGAGGCCAGATGACAGGAGAAGTAATTGGAACCCAAGTCTGTATTCCTATTTTATGCTGACATCCCAGGCAGCAGCTTATCCCGCTGCACAATAATGCTGCCGCCAATTATTTCTTTGTACATACTCAAAAACACTTTGTTTACAAAGAGTGGAAAGAGACTCAGCAAACTGTTAATGTAGTAACTGAGTGGTAGAAATGTGGATCATTTTGTTCTTTGCTTTTTGTTCATCCATAGTTTCTACACTTGCAAAATACACATGCTCTCTAGTGGCAACAGCTAATTATAATTTCTATGAGTATGAATGCATAGGGCTGAAAGCCCTTAAGATAAAATAAGTTTGTGGTTGGCCTGGTGGTCCCATAGATTGCTACTATGTGAAATATTGGAAACGCACGTGGGTGCTGGTTCCCAGCCGGGCTACCTCTCTTTGGATCAAGCTGCATGCTAATGCATTTGAAAAGCAGCCAAAGATGGCTCAAATGCTTGGACCTTTGCACTCACGTGGGAGCCAAGGCAGAAGTTCACTTCCCGAATGCCTGCAACGGTCTGGGCTGGGCCAGGCCAAAGTCTGACTTTTCCTTTCAACCTGGCTCACCTTGACCATTGCAGCCAACAAGGGAGTAAATCGGGGGATGGAAAAACTGTTTAAGCATTTCCTTGAAAGGCTTAAAAAGACACAGACACACACACAAACTAAATACACTTGATAGGTTTACTACAATATTGATCAGAGATCTAAAATGCTAATTGGTTTTCTGAACCGTCTGTGCACAGACATTATACAGAGGTAGGTGTGGGATCTGGGATCATTTCTGACATGCTGCTTTGAACCTCAGGGATCTAGCTTATTGAGAAGCATTATTCACAAAATTCTGGAATTGAAGTACCAAAAATTGAATGCATAAAAAGTTAATGAAAATTTCAATGCTGGGCCCGACACAGTAGCTTAGCAGCTAAAGTCCCTGCCTTGCATGTGCCAGGATTCCATATGGGCCCTGGTTCTAATCCCGGGGGCCCCACTTCCCATCCAGCTCCTTGCTTGTGTTCTGGAAAACTAGTTGAGAATGTCCCAAATCCTTGGGACCTGTACCTATGTGGGAGACCCAGGAGAAGCTCCTGGCTTTGAATCAGTGTAGCTCTGGCCGTTGAGGCTCCTTGGGGAGTGAATCAGTGGACGGAAGATCTTTTTGTCTCTCGTCTTCTATGTTTATCTGACTTTCCAATAAAAATAAGCCGTTGAAAGAGAAAAAAAATCAATACTTAGGATAGGTAAAAAGTCCCCAAATTACTCTTTTCTGATTCTTAGGCAGTTTTAAATAACTTCTATGAATTTGAAGCTAATGGCTCCACTACTGTGATTCCAGTGTATACAATCCCGTGATTTGAAATTTAGTCATTTGAATCTCTTCTATAATTGGGTCACTGAATTTGGATTGTCAAGCTTAAAACTGCATAGGTGTCACAAGGCCCACAGGATCTTGGGCCTCTGATAATCTTCGCTGATCCTTTAAACTTGAAAGAGCAGTTTGCTTTGCAAAAAAAAGTCAGTTTCAGGCTGGATTCCAAGAGAACTTCTAGTCATTCATTCAAACTGCAGATGTATGTCTCCACAGTTCAACAATGAAACTAAACCACCAAAGAGACATTGGCTAGAACTATTCACTGTGTTGCCAAGTTGCTAACAGGCTGCCAAGTATGATGTGTGATACGCACTCAAGCCAGGTCGATCCACTTCTATGGCTAGAATGTGTTTCTTCCACTCTTATTACCTACAGTTGGAACTTTGTTTTTCCAGTCTTTCAGTTTTTAATCCTGTTACCATAGACTTTCTCCTTCCTTCCATCCTCCCACAGCCTGGGGTATTCTTCCTAAAGAGAAATAACATTGTAACCATTTTGTAACAATCTCCTTATGCATAAAATTAAACACATTCTATCCTCTCTGCTATTCCACTAAGGACATCTGACAATGGGAGGCTTCTGATATTGAATGTTTCAACATCATCATGGGTGGTGGATGTGATGTTATGGTGAGAGGGTTATTTTTGATGCATCTGAAATTCATTCTTGGAGCAGTTTTGTTGTTTTAAAGCTACATGCCAGGTATCTTCTATGACTAAGCCGGAACTATGTGTTAACATTTACTGAACAGGCTCGTCTTGTTTTACTCATCCTCAACAAAATGTAAGCCAGAAATACCTTCGGGTGTCCGTATTCTTAAGCCTTCCTCTGGATATGTATACATTTAGGCAGCACTCACACAGCTGATAGGCAAAGATGTCTGCTGTATAAAATATCTGTGATAGGTAATTTTTAAAAAAATTTGGGGCCCTGTGTGGTAGCCTAGTGGCTCAAGTCTTCACCTTGCATGCACCAGGAGTATGTGTGGGTGCCAGTTTGTGTCCCGGATGCTCCATTTTCCTTCTAGCTCCCTGCTTGTGGTCTGGGCGGGCAGAAGAGGACACCCTGCACCTGTGTGGGAGACCCTGAGGAGGCTTCTGGTTCCTGATTTCAGATCAGCTCACCTCTAGCTGTTTCGGCCACTTTGGGGAATGGGCCATCAGATGGAAGATGTTCCTCTGTCTCTCCTCCTCTCTAGAAATCTGACTTTCCTATTAAAAAATAATATTTTTTAAAGTAAATATCTTACACTAGTACTTAAAAAATGTATTTCAAACTTTATCTGCTGGTTCACTTTGTAAATGGCCACAATGGCTAGAGCTGGACTAGTCTGAAGCCAGGAGCCAAGAGCCTGTTCCAACTGTCCCATATGGGTACAGGTGCCTAAGCACTTGGGCCATCTATGTTCCCAGGCCCATTAGTAGGGATTCAAACTAGCTCCCGTATGGGATGCTGGTGGCATAGGTTGCAGCTTAACTTACCATGCCCTCTCACTGGACCCTGGGTTAGCTCTTTGAGTGTTTTGAAAATATGGAAATAATTTGCTTTTTGCTGTTAATTAGCACTCTGAAGATGGTATCTTTTTGAAAGTCTAAGTTCTAATTTATTTAAAAAAATCCCTCAAACTTAACAGCTTGACATCTTAGCGGCTTCTACCATAGACTTTTTTCATCACTCCTGGGGCCCCCCACTCCATCCCCAAATTAAAAACTTTACTAAAAGAAATTTTGCAACTGATTTTTTTGAGTTCTCTATTTTCCAATAAAAATCATTCACAAAAGCTGTTCATCTTCATCTGCTGGTTCATTCCCTAAATGGTCACAATGACCAGAGCTGAGTTAGTCTGAAGCGAGGATCCAGGAAATTCTTCTAGGGTAGCAGGGGTCCAAGGACTCAGGCCATCCCCTGCTACCTTCCCAAGTCATTAGCAGGGAGTTGGAGTAGAAGTGGAACAACCGGGGCTCAAACCAACGCCCATATTGGATGCCAGCAACTGTCGGCTGCTATGCCACAGCACTGGTCCCAAGAGCTTAAATAAGGCAAAAGTTAATTATACTGTATATAATTCACTAGAGTAGTTAGCAGCCTACATCATTACTGCTGTATTATATAAAATAAGTGAAAATGTCTTCTGTACACTTAGAACGTTACCAGAGAATCAGTATAGCTTAATCGGTGACAGCTGACAGAAGAACGCCCTCCTTTGCCAGTAGTTTTTGTCTTAACATTGGTGATCATACTCAGGAAGATGATTACTGAAAGCTTCAGCTCTTCACAAACTCTTCCTCTGATACTGAAATATCTTTTAAGTTTTTTAAGATGGCTAAATATTTTTAAATATTTTAAAAATCACTGTTTGCTATAGATATACGGGAAACCAAAGATCTACTTCAATAGTAAAATTCATTTCCTTCCAAGCCCTGAAGTCGTGTCTAAAAAGTTAGATATATATTTACCTTTTTACCTATTTAATAGCCATGTGGATGAATGCTTATTGGATTTGCTCACCTGTTAAATTTTCTTACTCTGGCAACTTCATATATATATATGTATATTCATTCCATAAACAACATCATGGAGAAGGGAGAGGTAAAATAACAGACATTAAATTTCAAAATCAAATATGAACTTTCAATGCTCATCAGAGGTTAAGCATTATTCCCCTTCTCGAGTGAGTTTCAACATGGGAGCAATACATGATTTAAGTGGAAATCCTATAGAAATTTTGTGAGCTCTCTGAAAGTCAAGTTTTAAGTGCTATCTTTGTTTTTGTTGAATAACTTTTCCTTCCGGGTATAGATTACATTGGTAGATGTGATTCCTTGAGTACAACGTGTAGTAGGGAGCAAATGAATAAATTGCATTTAGACCGGAAGGACTAACTCAAAACTACACAAGAGTCAATAAAGCAGAGATTACATCATTATCACCTTTCAAAACACTGGGGGGAGGAGGGGGTTGGAGAGTGGGTGGCAAGCATTTGGCTTCATGGTTAAGTCCTCAGGTTCATGTCCAGCTTTGGTTTCTGCCTGTAGCTCCTGCTGGGACAGCTCCTGGAAGTCAGCAGTGATAGTTCAAGTGATTGGATTCTTGCCACAAACACTTGGATTGAATTTCTGGCTTCTATCTTCAGTTGGATCAGCCCTTGATGTGGGCAGCTGAGGAGTGAACTGGTGGCTGGAGCTCTGTCTGTTCCTTTCAAATTAAAAAATAATAACCTTGATCACTATCCTAGAGAAATATAAGGCCTAAAATGAAGTTTTGAAGTAGCTAGAAGATCCTACAGAATTTGCACAGAAAAATTAACTGCCTTTGTGTAGTCCATAGAAATGGAGTTACTCCAGTTTTTCCCTTGGCTAGTGCTTACTATCGGATACAAGTGAAATCTTCAAACAAAATATATGTAACATAAAAATTCAGTTGACTCTGAAGAGAAAGCTGGGCTGGCTTTGTGTTGTAGTAGGCATCCCATATAAGCACTGTGTCTTTATCCTAGCTCTTCCACTTCTCTGATCCAGCTTCTTGCTAACTGTTTGCAAACAAACAGCAAAAGATGAGTCAAGTGTTTGAACTCTTGCCACCCACAGGATAGATAGAGGATGAACCTTCTGGCTTTCGCCTGGCTCAGCACTGGCTATCGTCGCCATCTAGAAAGTGAACCAGCAGGTGAAAGATCTTTGTCTCTTCTTTCTCTCTGTAACTCTTTAAAGGGCAATCAGATACAGAAGCTTTTAAACATAGATACTTTGTTGCTTCAGAGCAAAGACTGTTTCTGCTGCTCGGGCTCATCTCTCACATGCTTGCAACTGCCAGTGGGCCCATGCTGTGAGCTCCATCCAGGTGTGTCAAGTGGGTGGGGGATGTTTGGTTACCTGAAGCATCACCACTGCCTCCAGGGACCTCCATTGGGTGGGCTTCTGGAGCCAGGGTCAGGACTGGTACACTCAAATCGGATGCCAGTGCCTTAATTGCCAGGCTAAATGCCCGCGTCTGAGAACTTTTTGACAGCTCCTGCTCCAGTCCCTTTGTGAATAAAAATTTACACCAGAAGGGAAAGTGGCATTCAAGTTGTGTTAATTTCTTATCACAAAAACGTGCCTAGAATGTTGCACACAATTAAACACCTTGCATTTCTTTAAACATTAAATGGAAAATGTTTGTCACAGTGCAATAGTTTTCCATAAAATTTTTAATGCTTATGGAAGCATTCATTTCATATTCATCATAAATCTGCTTTAAAATTGATTGGCACGTACATCAATAACATTTGATTTCAGGTAACCCACTGTTAATGAATATCAATTAGAGGGTTGCTTTATACTTCAAAGGCTAAAGTCTCAATGCCTCACATGAGGCAAGTGACAAGGGCTTTATTTTCATTAATTAACCTATTGAATTTCTGAATATAGTTTTATTCACTCAAAACTGGAAGGTGAAGAGCTTGGAAACATTTAAAAGTGATATTTGTATATACGATAGCTTGGGTTTGTGTCAAGGTGTGTGGCTTTGTAAAAATATTTGAAGCTGTTTAGCTCTTTATAAACCTAAAATACATGTTAAATTGGGAATGTAAAGTCACAATAAATACAAAAGTAAAAAAGAAAAAATCCTCATTTTAACAAGGTACACACCAAGGCATGGGGAACATAAACCACAAAACCACTGGACACTGGCTGAGGTACACAATAGACCCGGGGCTGACTTACAGCTTGTACCCCAAGTTCAAGGTAAAGAACAGTTTCCGTGTTCTCAACCAAAGCCCTTACTATGCCAAAATTCATGGGCACTGGAGAGCTCATTAGGAAAACCTTTGTTTAAATTATTTCCATGTTTCAGAGTTCCCTACCTTTGGGTTTGGAAGGCAGCTGAGCGATGCAACCCGAGACATTTTTGTTTCCTCTTGAGAGGAAATGAATGGTTGGAAGAGGCACTGGCAGAAACGCTCCCAAAGCAGTAATACTTTACAGAAAGCTCTCCTGTCACAGCTTTTAACTCACACTTCATGCCCTCTAGTACTCACTTTGGTTATAGTTAACTCCCTTGTAGTCTGTTTTACAAGCCAGTTTATACAAATGACTTGAAATCAGGGTCACTGCTATTATTCTGGAACTATTGTAGAGCTTGGCATAGTATGCGGGAGCGTGCGTCCAATAAATACTCGTTTGATGAAATTACATTGTAAAGCAGAATGAAGTGACGCCAAAGAATTGCTCTGTGGGAATCGTTCGTTCTTAGAAAGCTTAAATGTGAATTATCCCTTAGCGTCTGTATGAAAATCCCATGGACAGTAAGTAGCATGTCTTCCTAGAGGTAGAGGACATGACTCTGGACAGAGGTGAGAGCAAAGTGACAGTGACATCTCTGCATTGTTGAAGAGAAAGGTCAATAAAGAGTAGAAACAGAGCACTCCCCCAACTCCCCGCTCGGCATCATTTTTCTTCCTGGAACGTTCAGCGTGCCTGCGTTCCTTCTCAGTTAAATTCTCTCAATGCACTTTTCCTGTGACCATATCCTTTTTTTGGGGGAGGGAGGAAGAGCGGAAGGTCTGAATAAACTCTTCGGATAGCAGTGTCCACTTGAGGCCTTGGGTAGGTTGGGGTCAAGGGCCCCCTCCTTGCATCAGTGGTCTACAACGTTTTGCTTGCGGTTTACAACCGCTCTTTAAAAATAATTTCCCTGTGGGACACTCCTCCTCTCGCATCCCCTCCCTCCCGCCCTCTTCCTGCCACCCCCACCCTCTGCCCCACCCCCAGCCTTAGTCGGGGAGGTCCCCCCCCCCGGCAAGCAAACACTTGGGTGTCCTGGCCAGGTCCTAAGAGTAAACACGCCCGGAGGATTACAATCGACCCAGGCCACTTTGCTGCTTTCCCTTTGCCCGCCCTCAAATGACCCTTGACAGCCACCCCTTGCTGTCCCTTCAAACGGAAAACGCAAAGCATACATACACTCACTCGAGCACACACACAACAACAACAAAAAAAACCCCTCCAAGTCTTCCTTTCGGTTGCTACCCGCAATGACGTTTCCCTCACGGGTCCCGCCCCTCCTCGGGGCTTGCAATTTTGCGATTGGCCGGGAAGTAGGGCAACAAGGCCCGGATTGGACGGCGGGGAGCTGATTGACAGCGGGGGCTGCCGCCGCGCCCGCCCTCCCTCCCCTCCCGGGTGTGTGAGAGTGTATGTGTGTGTATGTGTGTGTGTGTGCGCGCGCGCGCGGTGTTATGCCGGACGGAAGGCAGGAGGCAGCGGCGGCTCTTTTTATTGTCCCTCTCGCTGTGTGCGCCTGAGGAAGCCGAGGGTGCAGCGCGGCTGACCAAGGCCACCTTGGAGGCGGCGACCGGAGCAGCCGGCCTAAGCGGAGTGCCGGGAGGACGAGGCGCAGCCGCCGCAGCGTCCCCGCCACGTCCGGACGGCCCGCGCTCCTCAGGCGCCCTTGGGCAGCTCGCGCCCCGGGCCCCGGCCCTGCTAGCTGCGGCGCCCCGCAGACGACGGCGAGGAGGAGGCAGCAGCGCCGCCCGGCCGCCCGCCCGCCTGCTTCCCGCTTTCTTCTCTTCCTCAGCGGCCGCGCTAGGCCCGAGCGACGCGGCCACCGCGCCTCGAGTTTGACGGCGGCGGGCGGCGCGGCCTCCTCAGCGGCCTCGCTCGGACGTCCCCTCCGGGTCTCGGCGATGGGGCGCTGGGGCCGGCGCGGCTAGGAGCCCGGCGAGCGCAGCCAGCAGCCGGCGGGGAGCAGCGCAGCTCGGCGGCCCGGAGGGAGGCAGGAAGCGGCGGCCGCGGCTCGGAGGGCCTTGTGAGCCGGAGGCACCCGCCATGGCCAAGTCCGGCGGCGGCGCGGGAGCCGGAGCGGGCAACGGGGCGCTGACCTGGGTGGTGAGTGGCGGGTACCCCCCTCGGGTGGGCGTCCCCGCTGCCGCCGCCGCTGCTTTGTTCGCGGCCCGTGGTGGGGGGAGGGGAGGAAGAGGGAAGCCCTGTCCTGGAAACCTGCTTCCCCGCTACGGGCTGTTGCAGGGTAGAGACCCTCTGCGCCTTTTCTTTCTTCCTTCTCTTTGACTCTTGCGGGAACAAGCCTTGAACTTGAAACTTTGCGTGGGGGTGGGGAGGGGTGTGCGCGCATCCTAACACAACGTGTAAGCCCCGCTGGCTGCCTCTTGCCCTCGCTGCTAGTAGGGTCGTGGGGGTGGGGAAGTGGTGGGGATGGTGATAATCCTATGTATCTGTGTGTGGATCAGGGCTTTCTGCAATTGTGGGGTTAAGAAAACCCGGGAGAAAGAGGTGTGTGTGTGTGCGCGCGCGCGCGCGTGCACGCTGAAGGAGAAACCACGGCTGGTGCTGGACTCTCAAAGAATGGATTTGGATGTCTCTGGCACTTGAGTTTGGGAAATTGCAAGGATGGCGAGGGCGTTGGTGGGGATGTAGGCTTCCCAGCAGTTGACTCTGCGGTACCTGGTCCATCTGTCAGGGTGGGATTATCCGAAGAAGCGCTTGCCTACGTCAGCGCGCAGGTGAAGCGGGTGGGGCCCGAGGGGAGACAGATGCCGATGCCGCGGTCAGTCCTGGGGCTGGGGATTTCGGCACGCAGTTCCTGCTGGCCCAGGGAAGGAGCAGTGGTGGAGGAAAAACTAGAGAGACCGGATGCCCACGACAGATCGATAATTCACTGGCATTTGACTTGCTCGGCGTGGAGTTCAGACCAGGGTCATTGACTGTACACACACACACACAGACACACACACACACACACCCCTAAGCCGACTGACTTACAGTATATAACCCCTCAACTGTGGTAGCCAGGACTTTTGCAGGGCCCTCAGCTCCCCCCAATGCCCCTTTAAACATCCCAAATGACTCTCCTACTGGCATTTTCATTACCAAGTTCATTATTTTTTCCCCTCTTTAAGGGAGTTGGCCCTGGTAAATATGGTAACAGCAGGGAAGCATTTTTGCCACTTAAGTGTGACCTGGTGTACTTTGCAATTAAATTGCCAAAGCTCTGATTTTTTAAAAAAGAATTGTTCAAGACCTGTCATGTCAAAGTGTGAATTGACTTGAGCCAGCAGAGAGAATGTCAGAGAGTGGGTTAGCGGTCTGTGTGAATGTAGGGGAAGAGAAATAATACCGGCCAAAGGGATTTTTTTTTCTTCTAATCGGTGGTTCTCCCGGTGACTAAAATAAGACAGGAAGTGGTGCTAGGTAACCAGATCGTATCCTGAGCTTTCATTGGCTGTTTGAAAAAGTCTTAGGTCCTCATCTGCACCTTCTGTGAAGAACTTTGGCTCTGTAATGGTAAACAGTTTGATCTAAGATTTTTTTTTAATTGGAAAGTCAGCTGTACAGAGGGGAAAGATATAAGGATCTTCATTTGCTGGTTCACTCCCAAGTGACTGCAACGGCTGAAGCTGAGCTGATATGGAGCTAGGAGCCAGGAGCTGCTTCTGTGTGTCCCACTTGGGTGCAGGGTCCCAAGGCCTTGGGCTGTCCTTGACTGCTTTCCCAGGCCACAAGCAGGGAGCTGGACGGGAAGTGGAGTAGCTGGGGCACAAACTAGTGCCCATATGGAATCCTGGTGGATGCAAGGCTATTGTACTGGGCCCTGAACTTGATTTTAATATGTGATAATCAACCTTTTAATTTGTTAACTTTATAACTAATTGACTGCGTTTTCTTTCAAGCTCAATGGAATCTTTCATTTACGGTACAAACTTAGCAAAACTTGGAGGGTTCTATTCATTATTAGAAAAATCTGTGGGGCAGGTGCTTGGCTTAGGTGGTTAAGCTTCCACCTGTAATGCTAGCATCCTGAATGGCCTCTAGTTGAGGGTCCCTGTTGCTCCACTTCCCATCTAGCTCCTGCTAATGGCCCGGGAAAGCAGCAGAAGATGGCCCAAGTGTTAGGACCCCTTGGGTCCGCATGCGAGACTCAGCAAGCCTCCTGTCTTTGGACTGGCCCAGCTCTGCCAGCTGAGGTGTTTGTAGAATGAACTAACAGATGAAAGAGTTATTGCGCCTTTCTCTGTAACTCTGTCTTTCAAATGAAAATAAGTAACTCTTAAAAAATAAATTACAAAAAAGGCAAATCTGCTTGAAGCTAAAATTGACTGATTAAAGACTTCATGCTGTATTCCCATGTCAGTTGTAGACTAGAGAAGTAAAATGCACACTTTTTAAGATTTATTTATTTTGAGAGTTGGAGTTAGAGAGTGGGAGAGATTGAGAGAATGTTGGTTTCATCTGTTGGTTCATTCCTAAATGGCTGGCCCAGTCTGGCCCACTCCTCAATGCTGGCCTAAGTGCTTCGTTTGGATCTCCCACAGGGGTGTGGGGGCCTAGGGTCTTGAACCATCTCCGCAGCCTTTCCAGGTGCATTAGCGGGGAGCTGGATAGGAAGCAGAGCGGCTGGTTCTGGCATGGGCACTCATGTGGGATCCCCTGGTTGCAGGCAGCAGTTTAATGCGCTACACCACAATAATCTTAATCTTTTGAGAATACCGGTTATTGAGGCTTATTTTTAAAAATCACCCTGTTAAGTTCTCTTTAAGATTTGATGTTTACTTTAAATTATAGTTTACATGAGCATCTTTGTGTCCATAATACGCATCAGTGATCAGACGTTCAGTTTCTTGGGAGGCAATATAGTGAAGATAGTAAAGAAGTTTATATCAGATTAATATACATTCAGATCACGTGTCAGACCTGTATGGTTTTTGGCAAGGAACCTAACTTTTTCAAGTTTGTTTTTCCATTTGTCTAATAAAGTTGCGTTGAGATTTCAATGGGATAAGGTATAGCACAGTACCAGGCTTCTTCATTATTATTATTATTGGCAGAATTTAAGAAATACACATGCTGGAATAATATGTCACAGTTGCTTTTGTAAAAATAGTTTCCAGCTGGAGCAAAAAAAAAAATTTCCTTTGCAAGAATTCAGAAGTTTATTGCAATAGTAATCTGTTTTACAAGGGTAACTTTACATTATCAAAGCTGGTGTTATGTTGCCACCTGCTTGTGGATGACAGAAGTAAAAATGAAATAGTTCTAGATGATTTCCCTCCACCGTGCAGTGGGCAGGGAATTGCTGAATGCCATGTGTTGCCTGTTTTAGCTTTCTTTTGTAGGGGCACACACCGGCTTGTGTTAACACTGTCAGTGCACAGGAATTGACTTTTTACTATTAGGAACTACAAAGCAAAATGATTTAAGATTAATTTCCCCTTTAATAACTGATTTGGTTTGTTGGAGACTTGCAGGATCTTAAGACCATGGGTAGAAAGTCGTCTTTTAAAGCAAGTAGTTTCTTAGTTTGGAGCTAATTCTTAGTTTGGAAGTTTGGGTTAGTAGATCCTAATACTTTATTTAATTTATTAGTCTGTTATCATGTTGAAGTGATTGTAGGAATATTCTAATAGCTATTGCCTCTCTTTAGTAACACTGACTCGTTAAAGTCTGGAAAATGTTAAGCATCTAGAGTGGCAGCTGGAGTATGAGGAGACCCTTTTGTAAAGGTCGCCTGCTTCTCCCTTCTCACTGAAGAAAAGCAAATCCCAGAATTGCAGAACTTCATCTTTAACTATCTTAATATTTACTACCAGAACTTAAGTCTCGTTTTTAAAAATGGTCAACATTTCAGGAAATGATTAATTTTTGGAAACACAGAGACTGATCCGAGTGAGATGGTTCATCTATCTGCTGGATCCTTTTCCCAGTGGCTGCAACAGCCGGAGCTTGGGATTTCTGAAACTAGGAGCCAGGAGTGCCTTCCAGATCTCCCATGTAGGTGCTGCTTTCCCAGGCACATGAGCAGGGAGTTGGGTGGGAAGTGGAGCAGCCAGTACTCTAATTGGTTGGTACCCAAATGGGACACAGTGCTGGCACTAACTTTATTTTTTATAGATTTATCTATTTTTATTTGAAAGACGAATTTACAGAGAGTGGTTCACTCCCCAAATGGCTGCAACTGCTGGAGCGGAGCTTATCTAAATGGGCGCAAGGACTTCTGCCAGCCCCCACTGCTTTCCCAGTCCATAAGCAGGGAACTGGGTTGGAAGTGGAGTAGTCAGGACTAGAGCTGGCTCCTATGTGAGCTGCTTGTGCCGCAGCTGGAGCATTAGCCTGAAGAGCTGCCATGTTGGCAACACGTTTTTTAATAGTAAGATTCATTGAAATATATAGCACATGCCTGTCTGAGTTAAAATCAGTAAATACTGTTTCAACATTTATAGACGTCAGCACTCAGTATTGCAGTTCTAAACTCCTCAGGCAAGTTGTCATAAATTATGCCCCCTCCGCTGAAATTGATTTCCCATGGTCCCTGTAGTTAACCACTTCATTGTCTCCTTCACGTTATGCTTTTTGCTACTTTTTCTTCCTTTTCATCAGGAATGCCTTTCTCCTCATTTTTAGCAGTCTGAATCTTGATTCTTCAAGAGCAGCTCAATTTCACCAAACTTTCTAGTTTATGGTCATCTTGTTCCTCTTAAAACTTGTTGCTCTAGCAAATCCCGAGGTTTTTCATCTGTAGCTTTTGTTGCGTACAGTCTTATCCTAAGTTACAATCTTCTGAAGTCAGACCATTCCTTTTCCTTCTCAGTATCCCTTGTAGTGTTGACCAAATATCTGGATGCATAATTCTACTTCTGGTTAACAAATTGACTAATTGGCATACTAGCTTCCTAAAAATCGAATAGCAGTAGGACAGCAAGTTAAGTAGCAGTGTTCTCTAGGTGCAACGTCAGATTGGTGGTATTTAGAAATACTTCTGGTGCTGTGCAAGGTTTTCTGTGTGCAAAGCTGTTAGATTCTGAGGAGTGGCAGCAGTGGCCTTTTGACCAAGTATGCTTCAAAAAACTCTTTTTTTTTGCAGTTATAAATTTTAATACAAAAATATCCTATTTTAAAGAAAATTAATATAGTTTTGGGTTTTTCCAAGGTTAGCCTACCAGTTGTAATCACACGGCTAAGGAAAAGATGGGATTTACGCCACTTTGTTTCTGAGCATCATTTATGCAGCCACCCACCTTAAAAATAGCCACACATAAAAGCACTAATCTTTTATACCTTGATATGAGGGATTTTTAAAAGATGCCTGGGATATGTTTGATCTCCTTTGACTAACATTTTACAAAGCAAGCTAAAGTCTTACACTACTGTGTTTCCTTGTCCCGTCTGTGTGGCTGGCGTAGCACGTTTCTTACGAGTATGACTTGAGACTGCTTGATTTCATAATTTGGCTTCTGCAAACACTAGCTTCATCTGTACAAAGAGAAATGTAATAACATTATCTAACTTACAACTCTCCTGCAAAAAGATGGATACTTTAATTTCCATACTGTGTGGGTCTCAGATGGATTTACACACACGCCCCAGAGCTCTTTTTTTTTTTTTTTTGTAATTGTTAACTAGTTGTTCATTCCTTTTGTCTTAGAGGATAATGTATTCTCAAATTTTCACAGCAGAAATTCAAGTATTTCTTGTTTTAGGAATTCCTCATCTTCCACCTGTTTCCTTATCCCTTCTGTAGAGAGGGCGTTGCTGGAGGAGCAGGATGGGGAGACAGTTTGTTGCTTTTTGTTGCATTAATGGTGGATACATAATGTACACAGGATGGCCCCTCTGCCTTTTGTAGCAGTGAAATGTTTGAACACTTCAGGGAGCGGCAGCCTTGAGGGAGAAGAGAAAGGGGAGGGGGCTTGTGAAAGGTAGTGTGAAGTCTGAAGGGACTGCATGGAAGCAAAGCACTGTGGCTGTTCTCCCTCTAGTCGGCTTGGTCAGAGTACAGTTTCTGTGATTATATGAAAGTGGCTTAGTCCTTTCGTGCCAGCTGACAAGCCACCCACTCTCACCCTCTTTGGTAGCAATTGGTTCTTTCTCCCAGAAAAGCAAGAACTAGGGGTGACTGGCCCTAGTTGCTGTATCTCAGGTTACAGCTGTGTGCAAGGAAGGACCTTTTGCTTACGGAATTATATACTCTTTCGAAACATAGGATGTTGTTCTTTTCTGGTAGTTAAGAAATGTTGTTGCTATAAAGGTCAAGTCAAGGCTATTTACCAGACCATAGAGACGGTGACAGTATTACACAATAGGTTAGTATTTTAAACTAAATTTTATTTATGTTTGAGATTTTTAATTAAACCAAAAACAAATCCCAGTAATAGTGTAATTTGGCTGCTAGTCCTTGAACTTTAGAAAAAGTTAATTATGGAATCATCACTGTGTAAACCAAAGAGCAGGATAAAAATAACTGATATGTGTAGGATAACTGATAGCTGTAAAAATAGGTAACTTGAAATTTCCGTATTTTGAATGTTATGTGTGGCAGTAAAAAAAATTGCCTTGATTTCTTAGATGTTTAGTGTATTGGGTGCTGAAATTATTACCATAAATAATTTAATTTGTCCTTATAAACAGATTAAGGCAGTGGAATGCATTAGACATAAACTTGAGTCCTGAGTTTTTAATTGTTATTTACTCAGAATGCTCTTTAATTCATTATTAAGGTTGGTTGTTTTGGTAGAGAGAAGGAGAGACAGATCTTCTGTCCATAGCTTCACTCTCTAAATGGCAAAGTAGCCTGGGCTGGGCCAGGTGGAAACTGGAACCCTGAAACTCCCCTTGCAGCTGCTACTTGGGTGGCAGGGACCCAGGGACTCAACCAGTTCCCACAGCTTTTCAGGGCACAGTGGAGCATCTGGGACAGGATCTGGTACCCTCATGGCTTGCTGGTGTCACAAGGTGTACCCCAAATTCATTATTTTAAAAGGCATGTTGTCAGTTTTCATTTGTGGAATACTGAAAGCAGTTACTGGAGTGTGGGCACTGCCTGCTCTGCCGTTCCTGCTCCCAGTGTCCTGAGAAGCAGCCATGCTGTCGGCCACTGATGCGGGAGCCCTGATGCATTCTGGTTTCGAGCTCAGCCGCACTGGGCCCCAGCTGTTTGGGATGTGGGGAGGGAAGCAGCTGATGGAAGCTGTGTCTACCTCTGCCCCTCTCAAAACAGAAAAAAAGCGGACCAGGCGCAGTGGCCTAGCGGCTAAAGTCCTTGCCTTGAATGCACAGGGATCCCATATGGGCGTTGGTTCCTATCCCCGCTGCCCTGATTCCCTTCCAGCTTCCTGCTTGTACCTGGAAAAGCAGTTGAGGACAGCCCAAAGCCTTGGGACCCTGTACCTGTATGGGAGACCTGGGAAAGTTTCAGGCTGCTGGCTTCCGATCAGCGCAACTCTGGCTGTTTTTGGTCACTTGGGGAGTGAATCAGCAGACGGAAGATCTTTCTCTCTCTCTCTTCCTCTCTGTATATCTGACTTTGCAATAAAAATTAAAAATAAAAATCTTTATTAAAAAAACAAGCTAAAGTGTTACAATTAGCATAATTCTTTTAGCCTAGATATGTCAAATATGCATCACTCTCTTATCTGTAGATTTGAGAGTGCTTTTATTTTTAGGTTTATTTATTTGGGACTCCATTTGGGGGTGGAGAGACAGGAAGAGAGATCCTCTCTCCTGAATCAAACTGCCGGACTCAGAACCCCAACCATGAAGAGAAGTGCAGGTTCATGGTCTGACCATGGAGTGCAAGTGTCAAAGCTGAGCCGCCTCAGAGGCTGACAGAGCAGTGGGCAGCAAACCCAGGTGCACATGGAGGATATGGTAGTCCATCGGAACCTGCAAAAGACACCTGGTACCACAACAGAGGGCGGAGGACAAAACAAATCAATCAACTACGCCAGCCATGTGTTGGCAGTGAAAATCTGGGCAAACGGAGACTCTAAGGTGGACTATGTAAACCAGTGGATTCTGGAGAGCTTTCATCGCGCTTGGAATGGCGAGATGGGCAGCACTTCAGGACTGCTGAAGTATCAAAACCACTTGAGCAGGACCCTTGGAGCATGTCCCACTTCTGGGACCTGGCATGGGTGGGAGACTGGGTGGGGCTTTCCCCTTTATCTCCCCCTTTACCCCAGATGCAGAAAAAAAATAATGTGGAAACAATAGTCTTGCCCTTGACACTTTGTGCCCTAATCAACTATGTGAAGATTGTTAAAATAAAGCAATTTAAAAAAAAAGGCAGGGTGGAGATCCTCCATCTGCTAGTTTACTTCACAATTAACTGTGCTAGCCAGTGGAGCCAGGGTAAAGTCAGGAGCATCTTCCAATTCTCCCATGTGATTGGCTTGGTGCATTTCCCAGGAGCTGGATTGGGAGGTATAGCATCTGGGCCTGCAGTGTGGTGGCTGTATGGGATGCCAGCGTCTTAGGCAGGGCTTTGCCTGCCCCACTGCAACATGGGCCCTGGAGAGTGCTCTCATAAACATTGAGGTGTGAGCGCTGTTCTGTTTGTTCAGGCTAATCTCCTGTTTTGTTTTCTGAGGATTGCCAGCAGCCATGTTAAAACTGAAAAACTGCCCTGAGGGACTTAGGGAACAGTGCTGGGAACAGCTAGTGAGAAGGTATCAAACATTGCTCATTTATTAGCTTTTTCTTAAACCAGTTGTTTGTTTTCATCGCACTAAGGGGGGTGGGAGGGAGATGCTGTCTCCCCCCTTATTCATAGATTTGGGGTAGTAGTAGCTTGGACATTACCCCAGATGCAACTTCTTGCTAATAAACAGGAACTGGGAGAAGCTCTCCCCCCCAGGGTTCTATTAAAATCTTATAAACATCTCCGAGGATAACTTCCTGTTTGTAGCTGTTGAATGAGTGAGTGAACAGTGCAAAATAGCATTTGTTGAGAATGGGAATGTAAAAGACAAATCCTACTGCAACATCAATCTTTTTCTGGTCTTGTCCAGGCTTGTTTTACTTGATTTTTTTATTTTAGTTACTTCTTTGTTTAAACTCTGTGACAAAGCTGAGGCTGCAGAATTAATTCATAGGCATAAAGAGTGCTTCCAGGAAAAAGAAATATTTCAGTTTTATTTTACTTTATGTTTTCATGTATATGAGTTAGTAAATTAAGGTAATATTCCTTTTTTATGTATTGTGGGAAGTTGAAAAATATGTATTAAAAACAAAATCAGGGGCAGGTGTCTGACCCGGCTGTGCGGTGCCTGCCAGCGTGGCACAGCCTCAGGTCAGGGGCTCAGGCTGCGGACCCTCCCTATGCATCCTGACTGTGCAGTAGTGGTGGTGGCTCCAGAAAGGGGGCCCTGCTGCTCACTTGAGTTGCATTTCTAATTCCTGGTCCAGCTTGCGTCATTGTGAGCATGCTATGTTATGTAGGAATTTCTAAAACATCCTTATTAGAAAGGCTGAGTTAGAGAGGAGGATGGCGGAGGAGGAGGGGGAAGAAGGAGAGAGGGAGGGGCCTCCCATTGCTGGTTGACTTTCCAAATGGCTAGCATGGCCAGACTGGGGCAGGCCAAAGCTGTGGAGGACGAAGAGCTTCACTGGGTCTCCCCATGGTGAGCAGGGTCCCGAGCACTTGGGCCATCCTCTACTCCTTTCTCAGGTGCATTAACAAGGACCTGGATGAGAGTGGGCCCTGGGATTTGAAAGTTACCCATACGGGATGCTGGTACTGTAGGCAAAGGCTCAGTGCACTCTAGCACAGCACTGGCCGAAGGAGCTGATGTGCAGGAAGCTGGAATCAACAGAGGAGCCAGGACTGAGAGCCGGTCACTCTGGATGTGCTGCGTCCAGTGTCTGACTCAGGTTCTAAGTACAATATCGAACTTAGAATCTTCCCTAGTGACTACATGTAATTTCTTGAAGTAGTCACTAGAGAAAGGTAGCTTTTCACATGTTAACATTTTAATTTGTGTGTACAATTTTTAACTTTTAATGAATAGCACATGTAATCTGATTTCTTGCTACAATTTAATATTAACTTCCTTCCTCTTCCTTTCTTCTTAGTTTTTGAGGTAACATTTTAGGTTTACATTATAATAAAAAGGCTTAATGTTTTACCAGATAAGTTGTTTAACAAATCAAAAGTGAAAGACGTTAGTGGGCATGCAGGCAATGTCCCTACATAATATAGGATGGAAAAATGGCCATTTAACGCATACACAATACTCTTTAAAGGAATCGCATCACTGGAATCTTACACGTTTTGAGTGTAGAGTTCAGTAGCGTTGGATATTTATTGTGACTGCAGGATTTTGCGTACCCTGTTCCTGAGGCCTGTCTGTGTTTTAGCACGCTGACGTTTCCTGCTTTTCCAGGCTGCATAGCCCTGTCACATCTGACAGCATTATTTGCTTTACACATTTATCTGTTCGTCAACATTAGGATCGCTTCCACCTCTTGGCAATTGTGAATAATGTGACAAAATGGGTGTGTAAACATCCTTTAGATTTTCTGGAATATCTTCTGAATTCTTCTGGAAGTATATAGAAGGGGATTACTGGATTATTTTATTCCATTTTTAATTTTGGGGGAATTTTCATATTTTCATAATGGTTGTAGCATTTTCTATTCACAATAAGCATGTGCAAGAGCTCCATTTATCTGTATCCTTGCCAGCAGCTCTAGCTTTCGCTTGGCCATTTAGTGGGTATGAGGTGATAAATATCTAATTGTGGTTTTGATTTGCTTTTTATTTTCTTTTTCATATGCTTATTGGTCTGCTTAAGCATTTTGCCTATTTTTAAGATCAGTTTGAGTTTCAGAAGATCTGTATATTTACATATCTGAATATTATGATTTTAAAATATTTTTTCCTTTCCCACAGGCTGTCTTATTGCTTTTGCAAATTTTTCAAACTTTTGAAATTTGATGTCACATTTACTTGTTTTTTTGTATATTGCCTGTGCTGTTAGTGTCATACAATGAAGTCATTTGCAAAGATAATGTCATGAAGCTTTTCTGGATTTTCATTAGAGTTTTATGATTTCAAGCACTGGTTTTAGATCCTTAATTTATGAGGAGTTAATTTTGTGCATGATGTAAGGGTCC
Organism: Ochotona curzoniae; assembly: GCF_017591425.1. Taxonomy (NCBI): domain Eukaryota; kingdom Metazoa; phylum Chordata; class Mammalia; order Lagomorpha; family Ochotonidae; genus Ochotona; species Ochotona curzoniae. The sequence continues at coordinate 11,325,553 of NW_024465035.1, read as the reverse complement.
ACTTGCATACATTTCCATGTCTAGATTTTCCAGCACCATTTATTGAAGCGACTTTTGTTTCCCCTACAAAATCATATGGCCGCTAAAAGCAGGGTTTATTTCTTGGCTCCCTGTTCTAGTTTGTTGATATGTATATTCTCTTCCACTGCTATTGATTTGCATTATTTATAAAGAAAGATTTGTTTTACTTATTTGGAAGGCAAAGAGAGCGAGGGAAGGGAGAGAGGGAGAAAATGAGTGTGAAAGTTTGCCCATCTATTGGTTCACTTCTCAGGTGGAGTCTGTGGCCGTGGCTGGGTCAGACCAAAGTCTGCCATGTAAATACAGTGTTCCAAAGACTTGGGCCATCTGATGCTGCTTTCCAAGTAGCATTAGTAGGGAGCTGGATCGGAAGCCCCCGGAGCCAGGACTTGAACTGGTACTTGTCTGAGATACCCTCATCAAAGTGGTAGTTTTACCACAGTGTTGGCTCCTTGCATTGTGATCTGAAACCAGAAAGTGTGAAAGGGCCAGCGTTGTGAATTGACCTGTTAGGAGCATGAGGGTTCAGGTTACTCTCCCGTCTGGTGATTCCATTTCATTTAGATAAATTTCCAGGAGTAGGGTGGCTAGATTATAAGGTAGATCTATTTTCAGATATCCGAGGAGTCTCCATACTGTCTTTCTAATGGCTGTACTAGTTTGTTTTTTATTTTGCCTTATATCAAAGAGAACCTATGGTGTTTGTCCTTTTGGTATTGGCTTATTTCACTGTGTACAGTGGTCTCCAGTGGGAGTCATTGTGTTGCAGAAGGTAGAATTTTATTTTTTGTGGCTGTATAGTATTCCATGAAGTAGATGTACCAGTTTGTTTATCCGTTCCTGTTTCTGTAGGCATCTGGGTGTTTCCATGTGTTCACTGTTGTGGGTTGTGCTGCTGTAGATATAGGGGTGCAGAATCTTGTGTGCACACTTCATTTGGAAGTATTCCCTGAAGTGGGATAGCCTGGTCTCATGGTAGGTTAATTTTCAGTTACCTGAACACTGTCCTGCTGACTTGGTTAGTGACCACACTGCTACACACTCAGGCACGGTGGAGTAGAGTTCCTTTTCCCACATTCTCACCATCAGTCACTAGATTTTGTATGTAGGCCACTGTTACTGGAGTTAAGATGGAACCTCAGTGTGGTTTTTATTTGCATTTCCCTAATAGGTAGGGAGGCACTAGGCTGTTTTAATTACAACTGCCGTGTAATAAATCCTGAAGTCTGGTATTGTGATGCCTCAGCTTGGTTTATGTTGTTTAGACTGCTTAGCTATTCAGATCTCCTATATTTCCATATGAATTTTAGAATTTTTCCTAGATCTGAGAAGAATGTAAGTATTGTGATTGGGGTCACATTGAATCTGTAATTGCTTTCGGTGAAAAGGACATTTATAACTTTCATCATAGGCATCTGTCACATTCTTTGTTAAATTTATTCCAGTGTACTTACATTTTTTTTGCAGCTGTTGTGAATGGGACTTATCTTATTCTTCATCAGTCATGGCATTATTTCTGTATACAAAGTTCATTGATTTGTGTGTGTGTCTAAAGATTTATTTACTTGTTTATTTAATTGGAAAGGCAGATCTACAGAGAGAAGGAGGCGCAGGGAGTGTCTCTGTTCACTGGTTCACTTCCCAAGTGGTGGCAACTGCCAGAGCTGAGTCAATCCAGAGCCAGGAGCTTTCCTCCTGCTCTCCCACGTGGGTGCAGGGTTGAGCAATCCTCTACCACTTTTCCAGGCAACAAGCAGGGATCTGGATGGGAAGTGGAGCAGCCGGGACACAAACTGGTGTACATAGGGGGTTCCGCTAGATGCAGGGCGAGGACGTAGTCACTAGGCCATCACGTCGTGTGTTCTTACAGCCTGCAATTTCACCAAACTTTGCTGAGTTCCCATTTTCTCTTAGTAGTCTTTGGGTTTATCTACCTGGAGAATCTTAACCTTTACAAACAGGGGTAGCTTGATATTCCATTTTGTATCCCCTAATGTGTCTGGCGAAAACTTCCTGAATTCTATTGATAGCAGCGGTGAAATGGGCTTTCTTGTTTGGTTCCAAACTATAGTGGAAATGTCTTGTACTTCTCCTCATTCCACGTGCTGTGGATTTTTCATATATTGCCTTGCTTGTGTTAAGGAATGTGTCTTCTGTATGTATTTTACTTAAGGTTTTTATCCTGAAATGGTATTATATTTTATCATGCTTTTTTTTCTTGGTTTGCAACTATTGGGATAATTCCAAGCTTTTTATTCTTCAGCTCACTAGTGTGATGTATCACATTTGATTTGTGTATGTTGAACCGTCCCTGCACATCATGGGTAAATTTCACTTAATGATTTTTTTGATGTTGTATTGATTCTTATAGCTAATGTTTATTTGAGCATTTTTGAGGCTATGTTCATCGGGGAGTTTGGACTATGGTTCTTTTTCTTGTGTCTTTTTCTGGTTTTGGACTTAAGGTGATCCTGCCGTATAGAAGGATTTTGGTAGAATTCTTCCCTTTGCCGTTGTTTTTGAGTAGTTTCAGAAAAATTGGCATTTGTTCTCCTCAAAATCTGGTAGAATTCAGCAGTGAAGCCTTCCAGTCCTGGGTTTTCTTTTGGGGATAGGTCTTTATTACTTCGTCGTTGTTGGTCTATTTAGATTTCCTGTGATCAATTTAGGTAGATTGTATGTGTCCATTTCTCCTAGATTTATTATTTGATTATTATATCCTTTCTTTTGCTAATTTTGCGTATAGTTTTTCTAATGCATTTAATTGTAAAGTTGATTTGCGTCCTTAGTTTTTAATGTTGTGTACATTAAGAAGTATGTTTTTCTTGTTTTCAAATTATTCTGTATTGTGAATTCTTGAGTCACTTGTATGAGAGTGACTTCTGTCCCACACTTTTATTGCTGTCACAAATTACCTGTTTATATTGCATCTCTTTAAAGATTGATAGTTCCTGTTATGTATTTGCTTTTAAAATTGTCAGCATGCCTACATTTTAAACATGGAAGATTCTGCATTTACCTTTTCAGAGGTATTTCATAGTTTTGCTAGCTTTGTACTCTTTTTGTTGTTACTGTTCTTTTACTTCAACTTAAAGGATTCCCTAAAACATTTGCTTTTGGGCAAATTTAGTAGTGATGAATTTCCTTGGCTTTTATGTTTCTGGAAAAGTCTTACTGTGTCTAGTCTTTGAAGTTTTCTTTTGGTGGGGAGGGGGCATTGGATGTAATGTTAATGGTTGGCAGCTTTTTCTTTCAGCATTTTGTATCAACCCATTCTCTTATAGCCCATAATATTTCTGCTGAGGAATTAATGATCTAATAGAAATTCCCTTGCTTTGGATGATTTATTTATTTATTTATTTTTTTGCTACTTAGAGAATTGTTTTCTATGACTTTTGATGCTTTATGATGTGTCTCATTTATTGGTTTATTAGATTTACCCTTTCTTGAATTATTTGAGCGACTCAAGTAGGTATCTTTTTTCTAAGAGTTGGTAAGTTTTTAGCCATTGTTTCTTCGAAAAAGCTCTTTATTACTAATGTTTTTCTTCTCCTTTGGGACTTACAAAATATATATTGCTTTGATGGTGTCTGTTAAGTTCTTTTGGCTTTATTCAGTTTTTTTTTTTTTTTTCATTTTACTCATCTGCCTTTAATTTTGAAAGTTGTTTTCAGATGTGCTGATTGTCCCCTCTTTGTTTTGCTTGAAGTCTTGTTGGGTCTCTAATTTGGCTTCAATTTAGCTATTGTGTTTATTTCCAGAAATAGTGTTGGTTCTTTATAGTTGGAGTTTTCTACTTGCCTTGTGCTTTTCCTTTTTGGAGTCGGCATTTGAATGCCCAGCTACCTCTCCTGTCTTTGAGTCCTTTCTCGTCCTATGAGGAATTCCTGCATTGTGGAGTTCTAGCTAAAGCATGTGGAAACTGTGCCAGCTTTTGGGGGAAGTGTGTGCTGGCTGGTGCAGGCAGCCTCCTAAGTGAACAGGTTTTGTTGTGTCTGCAAAGATCATAGATGTTTTGGGTATCTGTTCCGCAACCTAATGCTCCTCCTGAATTAAGCCATGAGACTGGAGCTCCGCCCGGTGTCTGCCTCTGCTATTACACTTCTGGTCCTTGACAACATCCTGAGGTTGGCTTTGTTTGCGTGGCCTTAAGTCTGGTACCCCGTGTCTGTCAGTATTTGGGTTTACATAAGCAGCGTTCAGGTCTTGGGTTAATATTCCTTCTACCTTGTCATTTAGAGGTACAGTCCATTTCTTTCCTTGTCGTGGAGAAGTTGTGACATGTTTCTCCCAGTCGTGCCTTGCTGCTTGGGGAGGTTGGATCCTGGATTACAGTGTGGTTTGGTGCTCCCTGGTATGCAGCAGCCACCTAAAGGGTTGTAAATTGGTGTGTATTTTATTAAAAATTTTTTTTTCTGGTTGCATCTAATCTTTGCAGAATTTCTTTGTGGTGTGGTTTTAGAGATACCTTGGGTAAGATTTTACTTGTATAGTGATTATGTTTTCAACTTGTATGCTAATTTTATAGTTGGACTTGTAGATTTACCTTTATGGTAGAAAGTTACCTTGAATTCTATAGCATGTGTTATTTTCTAGCACTTTCCTAGAGATTTTAGTTGTTTTGGTTTTTGTTCTGTTTTGAGGATCCATTTTAAAAATCAGTGGTTATTGTTATGGTTTTCCCTATAAATTGTTACATCTTAAAAGAAATGTAATAGAAATTTGGAGTTTAGTGTTTTAAAAAATACCATTCATGCCTTAAACAGCATTCATTATTTCTGTTCATCATCAAGCCATTGGCAGAAATCGAGCATACAAACCTTCTGAAACTCATGAGATACGTTTCCTCTTCCCAAAGTTGCTTTTGGCTGACTCCTAATATTATAGTGTTAAGTATTATAAACTTAATAAATGAAAGACTGTGTAAGAATATAGTTTAAGACCTCATACAATTATTTGTAATCATTGTGAAACATGTAATTTTATGTAAAGATAGTGATATTTGGGAATTACTATAAATACTTGCATTTCCTTGGGGTTGGTAAGTTCCAAGTTTTGGCTTGACTATTCAGAAGTCATGTGTTTTGATAGTTGGCAAATAAAGTGTCATTTAAAATAATAACATGAAATGTATGCTTATGTCTAGAAACTGAACTGATATTACAGACTAATTGACCAAATTATATCTACTGCCATGTCTTCTATGTGTTTTATTTTTACTAATGTTCAAGGGCCTATGGAAATACCTCAATTCTTATTGTTTGAATTATTCTTTGGAAAAAAATAAGCCACTATAATACCCTTGTTTAGTGGGCCATCTATTTGGCAGCCCTGTCCAGAAGGAGGGTTGTTCTCTGTGGCTGTTAGAAACAGGCAAATCGTGATCTCAGAAGTTTGGTGATCCTCATCTGTTGTGTGATGGCTTGAGTTGGGGTCACTGCACTCTGCTTCTGTGGAAGTGGTGTGGAAACTTGAGTTTGTAAGCTGTTTCAGAATCGGGACTCTCAGAGCTGGATCTGACGGGATCTGGAGATGAGGAAAATTCAAGGATTGAGACCATAGTATTTTCAGTGTGTGTTAGCCTACACAGAATATTAAGCTATCTGTTTTTGTTCACCCTTTACTAGTCTTGGTTAATGATGTGGTATCTCCATTTGAAAGATTTTGGGACCGCTAAAGATAGCCAGGTTCAATTGTGATTCCGTATGCCTGACTTTCCTTAGAAAGTTTTGAGGCTCGCATAATGAACTTGGAAACTTACAGAATTGGGAAATGTTTATGCTTCTGAATCAAGTAATGCAGACTGCTCTAGTGCTTCTGGTGCCTGGGTGACTAGTCACCAGGACTCGGGGGGAACTGCAGAACCAGGTTGCTGGGCAGTGCCCCTTTGTTCTGTAGGGCTTAAGACTCACTGAGTCTGAAATAGGTCTTGCCATTTAAAAAGAAACATCCCTGTCATGTGTCCGTACACATTTTAGCTTACCCCTTGTTAGGTTATTTAAATTTGATCTTTTGGTTAATTTTAGACTCTTTTTGATCAGAATAATGCTGCAAAAAAAGAAGAATCAGAAACTGCAAACAAAAATGATACTTCCAAGAAGCTGTCTGTTGAAAGAATTTATCAGAAGAAGACACAGCTTGAACATATTCTCCTTCGTCCTGACACATACATCGGGTCAGTGGAGCCTTTGACACAGGTAATTTTTTTTTTTTTGCTAAAATTGACCGAGATTAGGATGTGTGCATATTTACTTTAACAAGGCCATTGTGAGACGATGCCTTATAAGTTCATGATTTCACCTCTGTATGATCATGATTAAAGTAGGTAGAAAAATCAAGCAAAAATAGAAATGTCTTCATTTTTGTCTCAAAGTAAAGTATCAGGAGAAAGTAGAGTAAAATGGTTCTATATAAACTGTTTAAGAAAAGTTCTAGTGGTTTACTTTAATAGTGTTATGTTCTAGAATATATGCAAATGCAGTGACTTAATCTTACAAAATAAAGCATGTTTTTGGATTTTTTTCTCTTTGCAGTTAATGTGGGTGTATGATGAAGATGTGGGCATGAACTGCAGAGAGGTTACCTTTGTGCCAGGTTTATACAAGATCTTTGATGAAATTTTGGGTGAGTGCTTACTCAGGATTTAGCATATATGTACTTTTTAACCTATTAGCATTATCAAAATTTCCTAGTATTTATAAAGCCACAGTTATATAATAAGGTGAATTTTAAAAGTTAATCTTTGGCTTTCATGTTGAATATGTTTCTTAGGAAATTTTTATCTGTAGCTCTATTTCTTTCCTATCTCTGTGTTTCATATCTCTGTGCTTCAGTTTGTCCATTTGTAAGATGAGTGTTTTTTAGTTGTAATGCCACAGTTGGTCTGTCATCCTGTGTGTAGCTGACTGGGGTTTTCTGGCATCCCAGTTAGGTGGGGAGGGAGTTACACATTCAGTTGCTGGAAGTGGAACATGCACATTTGTGTTTCGCACCAGCAAGTCGGATGTTTCTGTTGGGCAGTAGCCACTCTGAAGTGATCCCTGTCCCTTCCAGGTCTGTGTGAAAGTGCAGTGTTGTATAATGCCTAATTGGGTACAACGAGGTTGTGCACGGTTCTCTGAGATGCTTGCTGGTCTTTGGGGAAAGGGAGGCAGAGTAAAACTGATCAGTTTGTATTTTCATTCTTGCTTCCCAACTATCCACCTGGTTTCCACAGTTCCAGATTAATTACACAGTGTTTGTCAGGAGTGTATTATTTATATGAATGGAGTTCAGCTAGTACTCAGATTACCTGAGGAGTGCTTTATGAACGCAGAAATGCTTTAATTACCAGCTATAGTACATAGGATTTAAAGTTTTGATTCTCGAAAATCTGTCTTTGTGTAATTAAAAAAATGTTACGTTGCGGTTCAGTCTAACCTGTAGAAATCACTTGTTTATTGATGGATATCAAAGGAAAGTATTACCTTGACCAGGTTGTCATATGCAAATGTTGCACATACAGTTGAATATGTGTATTTAGTTTTGCATCTTTCATTACAAATTAAGACATTTATTTTTGTAGTTAATGCGGCTGACAATAAACAGAGGGATAAGAATATGACCTGTATTAAAGTTTCAATTGACCCGTAAGTATATTTCAAATTTTTAAATATCTGAAAGTTTTTTTCAAGTTGCCTTCAACTTAGGAATGTTTTTTATATGTGTAATTCATGTGGTTAGCACTCCTTTGTCCCTGTTGCTTGAGACTGTATTATCTTTACCTCTCCTTTGTCTAACATGTATCCCCTCCCGCCAATGGACTTCCCACTGGGAGCTCTTGGAGACCATTTTTTGTTGATGCAGCGAACATTAGTTCAGCTCTGTCTTACCCTTACTTTGGGACTCTGAGGATTATTATTAGTGTTGTTCCAGCTATATTCTATACTTTTTTCATGACTGGCATTTGAACTTTTCCATTGTTTGTATTGTGACTTAAATTAGTTTTTTTTCTGATATTACAGAACATATACCAGGGCCTTACCCAAGTAGATCACACTATGATGATTTTTATGAGAAGGTGAAAGTTAAAAACAAAAGTTTTAAATGAGAAATATGGTTGTAAAATTTTTCCTGTTCTTACTAGTATGCCCCTGAAATTTTTGTGGGTTCTAATAGCTAATGGTCTAATTATAGCGTATGATACGGCTTAGCTCTTAATTAAAAAGCAGAGCAGGAGAGACAGACACGTGTTTCATCTGCTGGCTCAATGGTTTCAACAGCCAAAGCAGGGGCGGGCTAAAGCCAGGAAAAGCACACACTCTACCGTGGCCTCTCACCTGGGTAGCCGAAGCCCAAAGCCTGTGGGCAGTCCTCTGGTGCCTTCTAGCACACATTAGCAGGAAACTGGTTGGAACTGCTGGTACTTGAGTAGGGAATTGCAATTGGTAGCTTAATGCAGCCCCCTTTACTTTCCCCAGTAGTATTGTAAAAGGTATTGGAATAGGTTAGCAGAACTACCAGGCAGAGTTTGGGCAACTCTTCAAAATTTGCAGCGTGGTAACCTGATTATCTCATGAGATTCTCCAATAAATCTAGTTTTTCTTTTTTTTTTTTTTAAGATGTATTTATTTTTATTGGAAAGTCAAACATACAGAGAGAAAGAGACAGAGAGGAAGATCTTCCATCTGCTGATTCACTCCCCAAGTGGCCTCAATGGCCAGAGCTGAGTTGATTTGAAGCCAGGAACCCTAGGCCTTCTTGAGGTGTCCCATACAGGTGAGGGTCCCAAGGCTTTGGGCCAACCTTGACTGCTTTCCCAGGCCACAAGCAGGGAGCTGGATAGGAAGCAGTCCCGCCAGGACACAAACCAGCACCCACATGGGATCCCAGCATGTGCAAAGCGAGGACTTTAGCCTCTAGGCTTCGATTCAGGGCCCGATCCTAGTTTTTTTTTTTTTTTTTAAATTACATTTTTAGAGCACTTTAAAGAGAATTGGATAATAATGTTAAAGACTTAATGGAGAATTGAAGTAATGTACTGAACTTGAAAGTTGGGTAAAATTGGGCCAGATAGGTCAGGAATTTAGCTCAGCAGTTGTGCCACTTGATGAACCAGCATTGCTTTGTAGTGGGATTAAGTCAGTACCTGCAAAGTCTGTATTTCACAAGGACCATGATTTAAGGCGCAGTTGCTCCACCTGAGCATTCAGACCCCACATGAAGCTCCTGACTCATACTGACTCAGCCTGGGGCCACTTGGAAAGTAAACCAGCAGATGGAAGATCTCTCTCTCTCTCTCTGTAAATCTGATTTTCCAATTAAAATAAAAATAAATCTTAAAGAACTAACAAATTGTGAAACATTGGCAAAATTTAGTCCTCAAGAGTTAAACTGTTTCTGTAAATTTTTCTCTGAAAGGATAAAATCTAAAGTTAAACATAATTAAACAGTATGGGTAGATAAAATTTTTCATCTGGATTACTGGCTATATTGAGTTGCTGTTACCTGTAGGAGCCTCTGCTGTTTACAATCCAGGGTTCAAACTAACCCCAAACTCTGAAAAACATAAATTAGATACTATTTACACATTTTAAAAGTATTTTATAACACTGTTTGACACAACACAAATAACTTTAAATATTTAGACTAAAAATGGTAAACACTTCAGGCTATTTTCTGCTTTTCTTTCTGTATTGATGTGATGGGGAGGAAAAAATTTAAAATTTGATGAATCCCATACATGTGTTTCAATGTGAATGTAGTTCCAGAGGGTGGGTGTACTGCTGGTCTCAAGCAGGAAGAGCACACCTCATGCATTGGAAGGTTGGAACACTTGTCTCAACTGTGTGTGTGTGTGTCTGTCTGCTAGTGGCACCAGGATATTAGCATCGGAATCTTATTCCTTCAGGACACTGCAAGAAATTTTTTAGAAATTTTGTAAAATAATAATTTTATACATCTTAATGATGCAATTATGGCTCAGAAATAGAAATATATGAACCCATCAGGTGTTTTTGTTTGACAAATTAATATCTTCCAACTGTGATAAGAACTGATGTCTTCCTTATAATCACTTATGTTTATTCTGGTTTACTTTATATTTTTGGAAACTCATGTGTCTTTAATTTTCAGCTTTAAATTCTGCTTATTTACAGAGAATCTAACATTATCAGCATTTGGAATAATGGGAAAGGCATTCCAGTAGTTGAACACAAAGTAGAGAAAATGTATGTTCCTGCTTTAATTTTTGGACATCTCTTAACATCGAGTAACTATGATGATGATGAGAAAAAAGTTACAGGTAAAATTTGTTTTTGGTATGAGATAATCCTTTTCAGAATTAATATCTATAAAAATGTATCATGTGGCCTTTAAAATATTAGGGGCAGGTTAAGCTTTTGCCTATAGTGCCAGCATTTTACATGGGCACTGGTTCAGGTCTTGGCTGCTCCACTTCCACTCTCGCTCACTGCTAATTTGTCTAAGAAAACAGCAGAAGGTGTTCCACATGCTTGGGCCCCTTCCCCCGTGGGAGACCTGGACCAAGCTTCTGGCTTCCGCTGGGGCCAGTCCTGGCTGTTGTGGCCATTAGGGCAGTGAAATGGTGGATGGAAGATCTGTCTTCCTTTCTGCGTAATTCTGATTTTCCAGTAAATGAATGAATAAATCTTTACGTATACCTTTGGATCTTTAGAAAAAATTATTTTATTTGAAGGCCAGAGTTAGAGAGTGAGAGAAAGATCTTCTATCTGCTGGTTCTCTTCCCAAATGGCCACCATGGCCAGCTCTGGGAAAGGAGCCAGGAGCTGCTTCTAAGGCTCTCATGTGGACAACAGGGGCCCAGATATTTGGGCGGATTCCGCAGCTTTACCAGGCACATTAACAAGGAACTGGGTCAGAAGTAAAGCAGTGGAGTCTTCCCTATGGAATGCTAGTGCTACAGGCAGTAGCTTTGCCCACTAAGCCGTATCACTCATCTCCAAGCGATTTTTTAAGTCTGATAATTCAGTAGTTTTTATGTTAGGATTGCTGGAACATTGACAGTTTAAAGTTTTGATTTAGATGAGACTACTGTGTTTGTATTTATTTATTATGACATAAACTATTTTGATATTGAATTACTTTTAAACTGTGCTCGTCTACAGAACAGGATTGAAAATTTAGACTGAGTAGCAAAGTGCTTTGACTCAACCTGGGGTTTTCCTGTTTGTTTACCTTGCCTGCGTAAGTCGTTAGTGTCTTTTTGGCACTAAAGCTTTGTGTGTGATGTGGAGAGAGAAAAGTGACTTTGTTAGGAAGTTCAGATTTCATACTCCTATAGATATACTGTGGTGTAGAGGTTACCAAACTTAATACTTTTTGAAGTTGTGATGAAAGTATAAATTTACAAAATACTTTTATTATATTACTATACCTGTGCAATCTGTTATATTTTACTTTAAATGGAAAACCTAAGTATACTTTAGAACATTTAGTTGATTAATATGTAGTAAGGGCATCTGTTTTGGCAGCAGACTTGCTTTGTGGCAGGTAATTTAGAAAAGATTTTTGAATGATTTCACTAAAGCTTTCACTATTTTCTTACAGGTGGTCGGAATGGTTATGGTGCAAAACTTTGTAATATTTTTAGTACAAAGTTCACAGTAGAAACAGCTTGCAAAGAATATAAACACAGTTTTAAGCAGGTAAAACTTTTAAAAACTGTTCTGTTGCGCTAATGGATTCTTGGGTAAATTGCAGTTTTAACTGTCATGTCCTACCCACCTTTTTTGTGAGGATGAAGTAGGCCTGCAGAATAGGGAGAAATCAATGTCCAGGAGATCTTACAGAAGCATCATTTCTTTTAAAAATGCTTAAAAGCAGACTTCTTTAGCTCAGTGAAACAAAGTATTATTAAAAATGTCCTAAACTCCTGTACTCAGTTCCATATACAAACTCCTGTACTTAAATACACAAACTCCTCCTTGAATCATCAAACTCATTTTTCAGAATCTTTTTTACTTTATTTTTGCAAGTTCTTGAAAATGGTTGAAATTTTATGTGAGCTGAAGTAATTTTGTCAGAAAAAGCATCGTGACTTAGTGTTCTTGTAAAAAATCTATATAGCTTGTTAAATTTGAAATTTATTTTACTAACAGTATATAAGGTCAGCTGTAAAACTGGTTTGTTGTGAGGTTGGAAGTGGATGGATGTAATTTCGGTAAATGGATGCATTTCATGAGCTGAGACTTATACAATGTAGAGAAATTGTAGAAACATTTGAATTTTTTTTCTGTTAGACATGGATGAATAATATGATGAAGACTTCTGAAGCCAAAATTAAACATTTTGATGGTGAAGATTATACATGTGTAACATTCCAACCAGATCTAGCGAAATTTAAGATGGAAAAGCTTGACAAGGATATTGTGGCTCTCATGACCAGAAGAGCGTATGACTTGGCTGGTTCGTGTAAAGGGGTCAAGGTCATGTTTAATGGAAAGAAATTACCAGTAAGTTTCCTCTTAAACAGTTGATACCTTTTTGTTTGTAGATAAAGCAAATTCCAGCTGTATCCTAAATTTAATTTAATCTTTCTAACTGGTATGTTGATGATTCATATTTGAAATGAATATTGATACATTTGGATTTAAATCTACCATTTAGCTAACTGATCTGTTCAGTATAGTCTTTGTTTCTTACCTATTTTGCCTTTTGTGGTTTTAAATGAGTATTTTTGCAGTTTTTTTTCCTGTATTAAGTCTTATCTATACTTTGTAAAGCTTTGTTTTAGTGGTTTCCCTAGGATTTATGATAAGTATGTTTTTGTAAATGACTTGGATGCATTGCTATCACTTTATGTGGAATGATAAGATTTTAGAACAGGATAGCCCCAGGTAATTCTCCCACACATTGCTTTTTACATGTGAGTTGTACATATGCTGTAAATCCTAAAAGGGGAAGCAGAAGAGAAGGAACCAGAAGAAATACTTATAAAGATAATGGCAGAAAAAAATTCCAAAAGTCACATTGTTACTGCTTTATGCAACTAGTTTTTTCCAGCAATGATGTATGTGTGTGTGTGTGTGTGTGTGTGTGTGTGTGTGTATATAAAATGAAAGACTTTATTTTACATTCTTCTTTTTCCATTTTCAGTGTTCTTAATTTCTTGTTGTAGATTTAATTTTTTTCATTAAAAACTTTTTGGTGAAAAAGTTTTATTTGAACAAAGAGATTTTTCTCCTAACCACTGATTTCAATTCCCTAATTCCTGCAACAGAAGCAGAATAGGGAAAAGCTATTGAAGGTTTGGATCTATTGAGTTAAAGCTGTTTGAAACTGAAGTGTGAGAAGTACCTAAGGACATTCACCTGTTAGAACTGCCAACTCAGTTTGGTTTTTCTATTTCCAGGTAAATGGGTTTCGAAGTTATGTAGATCTTTATGTGAAAGACAAATTAGATGAAACTGGAGTGGCCCTGAAAGTTATCCATGAGCTTGCAAATGAAAGATGGGATGTTTGCCTCACACTGAGTGAAAAAGGATTCCAGCAAATCAGCTTTGTCAATAGCATTGCAACGACAAAAGTAAGTGTGCACATTCCTTGTTTCCAGGTTATTGGCAGAAGTGGTTCTTAAAAAACGAATAATGATAACCAAATGTTAAAAATTGAGGTAGGAAAATGAGGGTGTATTTTCTGTGAGATAGCTAGATTACAGTTTAGCTAAAAATCCATTGAAAAATAAGTTTTTAGCACTAGCTTTTATTGTTGAACATATTTTGTGAAGTTTAGAATAAAAACAATTTCCTTAGAATTCACTGGCTGGCACAGTCTCTTCATGGTTGAGGTTCTGAGATCAGCAGTTAGTTGGAGGGATCCCCAAGTGGATTCTGGACAGATTTCATCATGCGTGGAATGGCGAGACTGGCAACAAATCTGAACTGTTGAACTATCAAAACTGCTTGAGCAGGACCCTTGGAGCATGCCTCACACTGGGACCTGGGATGGGTGCGGCTTTTCCCTTTCTCTCTCCCCTTACCCCAGATACAGAAAAAAAAAATGTGGAAACAAAGGTCTTACCAATTTTCCTGTAGCCCGTGGCCCTTTGTGCCCTAATCAACTATTTAAAGATTAGCAAAATAAAAGAATTAAAAAAAAACAAAGCATTTTCTTATTTGATATCCTGAGTTAAGTGTATAGAATATAGGATGAGCCTTTTTGGGCTTATGTTGTGGAATATATTTTTCTGCTGTTCTAAGGATAATAATATTCTGCAGGATTTTAGATTTTGTTTTTTAAATTGTATGACAACAGTAGTTTTTAATTTTTAAAATTTATTTTAGATGATGTTTACATAGTTGATTAGGGTGGGAGGGATCCAGGGTCAGGAAAAAGTGGGTGTGGTTTTCATTTCCGAATCTTCTATTTCTTCTTCCTGTTTCTCGGAAAGGGGAAGATAAAGGGAGAAGCCATATCCAGCCTCCCAACGACCTGGGCATGGGGAATGGCCACTCAATGTTAACCCAGGTTACCAATGTGGTGCACACGCAGAGGTTTCTGCCCAATTAGTTTTGATAGTTCTGTAATGCTGCAATCTCGCCCATCTAAGGATGAGGAGTCCTTCCAATGTCCATTGACTGACACAGTTGACCTTGGAGTCCCCATTTGTCCAGACACTTGCTGCCATCCTTTGGTCGAGGTAGTTGTCCAATTTGTTCTGTTCTCCTGCCTCTGCTGTGGTGCCACATGTCCCCTGTAGGCCCCAATGGGCTGCTGTATCCTCCATGTGCATCAGGGCCAGCTGTCTACTGAAGAAGACTGGCTCACTCTGGTGGGACTGAGGACCCAGCCAGGTGACCTGGGCCCTGCTGGATACACTGCCCCGGGAGTGTTTTGGATTTTAAAATCAAGAGACAATTTTCTAAATTTTTTTTATGTGTTAGTCAAACATTAATCTGTCTTGTCAGCAGAAATCCCAAGTTGGCTATGATTACTTGTGATGGAAACCTAAAAAAACAGTGTCTTAAACATATGAAGGTTTTATTTTTTCCTCTTAAACTAGATACTTTCTGTACGATGGCATCGTGGGCCTGGGCCCTTCTTGGTTTTCTTTTTCTGACATCCTTAGCATATGGCTTATATTCATATGCCTCTGAGATCCTCGCTACACTGCCATCCTTTGCTTCCAAGTTCTAGGGAGAGCAAACGTGGTTAGGTAAATTCATCTCTCTTCATTTTGATCAGGGATATAGTAGCATTTCTAACAGTCCTACCAACAGATCTCTGCTAATATCCTAAATTAGCTAGAACTGAGGCAAATGGATGGCCCATGTTACAAGAGAGTCTGTGTTTATAAATCTTTTTAACTTGGCAAAGTACCAAAACATTAATGTTTATTAGTGAAATAATGGGTGAATGGTGTTCAGATGAACAAACAAGGAATTGCCACAATCTTTAGGTTTAAACCACCTACTCTACCATCTGTGTCAGTTTCTGTTCTTTGTCTTTTTATGTTTTATAACTTATAATAGAGATAGCTGTATGGAGGGATAGAAGTGTGTATGGCTTAATAAGAAATATACATTTGGTATTTGTTTCTTTCTGATTCCTGACACAGAGCTCATAAAACCTTAAACCTTTCTGAAAGGAAGGGGTGATAAGAGTGTCTTGTGTTCTAATATTTGATGTAGTTCCTGACAGAGTCTCTAAATCACTGGGGTTTCCTAAGTGAGAGGGGCATCTTTTGTTTTAATAGGATGACTCTTGGCAGTTCCTTAGGTAGCTCCAAGATGGGGGTTGGTTGCCAGAAAAGCCAAACCTTGATGAGAAGACTGAAACTGTAAGTGGCCCACTCCCCAAAATCGGGGGGGAGAGAGAAGCTGAAAATAGTTATAGGCCATCCATGCCTATACTGTAAAAAGAAACCCCTGAAGGACAGAGTTCCCAGGGAGATGATACACTGAAGTGCTGGCAGGGTGGCCTGCTGGAGAAAAGGGCAGACTTTGCCTTACGCGTCTCCTCTATTTGTCTGTTCCTGTGTTGTGTTCTTTGTAATAAAATGGCAAATCAAAGCAAAGCGTGTTCTCGAGTACTGTGAGCCATTGCAGCAAATAACCAAGCTTGCATGGATCCTATTATAGTTCATCAGGAATCCAGGAGGCCAGGATTTACAACTGACATTTGAGTAGAGAGGTGGCTTCATGGGGCTGAGGCCTTAACCTGTGGGTTCCCTGTGAACTCTGGGTCGTGGTCAGAGTTGAATTCTGTTCCAGCTGGGATTCAGGAAGTTCACAGAATGAGTTGAGAGTGTTCAAAAACTACCCTAGAGTTTTTGGAAAAGGAAAGGAATTGAAATTAAAAAGGAAAGCTATGGTTATTGGTTTACTGGTTCTGTGGCCAAACACAGCTTTAAAAAAACAAAATCCTGACTGTCATTTTGAGATTCATGCTACTTGGAAAATAGTTAATAATACTAACGTCAAAAAGTTGTGAATATTGAAACACTTACTCTAGAGAAGACATATATATTTTATTATCCTAATTATGGAAAATTTTGGATTCATTTTCTTCCCTCTCTTTAGGGTGGACGGCACGTAGACTACGTGGTAGATCAAGTTGTTGGCAAACTGATTGAAGTGGTTAAGAAAAAGAACAAGGCTGGTGTATCAGTGAAACCATTCCAAGTGAGTGAGACTGTCTATACTCTCCCAACCTATTACCTACCAGTTTTGCTATTGACCTTCTCTTTTTGGTACTTTTTTTGATAGGTTAAAAACCACATCTGGGTTTTTGTAAATTGCCTTATCGAAAATCCAACTTTTGATTCTCAAACTAAGGAGAACATGACTCTGCAACCCAAAAGTTTTGGCTCTAAATGCCAACTGTCAGAAAAATTTTTTAAAGCAGTAAGTATAACTTACAGTGGTGTTTTTTTTTCTTCTTAATTCTCAATTACCAAAAAAAAAAAAAGGTTTTGTGATTCACTTATTATATTGTAAATAGGCAGGCTTAGACAAATTCTGATCACCTAAAAGGGTAGGCATTATTGTTTTATAAAACCATTGATTTTCTTTTTTTTTTTGTCAAAAATTAAGGCAGGGAATTATCTAACTATGCCTTGAGTTTTGCATTTGCCATTTTAAAGCCCAGATTTTCCATGAGCAGGTGTACAAATCCTCAGGACTCTTGGTTTCATCTTTTCTGTTCTAACGTCATGCACTGACTTTTGCTTGTGTGTTTGTCTTGCTGGATATAGTAAAATACTCTGTGTTCTACATATTAAGCATTTTCATTTTACCTAGCACATATTTTGGCTGCATCGGTTTTTTCAAAAATGAGAGGCCAAGTAAGCTGAAGCCTCGCAGCTAGTTAGTAGGCCTTGTAATGTGTTGTGTCAAGGTCGGCTTCTGTTCCTTTGCTCAGCAGTGCCATCAGTAAACACTTCAGTTTTCGTGAAGCATCTTTCAAAGGTTGAGAAAGGCAATGTAAAGATGAGTAGGGCAAGCCCCTTCCCTTGGAAATTTATAGTTTGATGGGAGAATACTGTACAGTTGACCCAAGATAATGTATTTGTCAAATTCCAGGGCGTATTTTCAAAGGCACGTTCTCAGAAACAGAAATTGGTTTTAATACTTGAAGTTTTATTGAAATAATGCTTTTAGAATTAATAATCAAAATGAATTCTGAGCACAAAGTATCCTACATACTTTCCTAAATAGTTGTTTCCATGATGTGACTTTATTTCAGATTTTATACTTTAGCATTTTAGGTGGAACAAAGTAAATTTTGGTATGACATTTCACATCTTTGCTTTATTTCTCAATCTGAAAAATCATTTCATGTGTATAAAATCTAACTGCCTCAGACTATGAAATATAACTCTTAGTACTTGGAATCAGAAATGCTTAGCTTGTGTACTCGGCAACGTATATAGTCCATACTCGGGCAGAGAGTGAATACCATGCAACACTGAATTACTCCATGCCAAGCTATCTCAAAATAAAGCTGTTCGTAAGCTCACAACTTAATGTTTCCTTCATGTTAATAATTTTTAGTTGTGTTTGAAAATTCAAGACTCATGTTCTGTATATTAGAAATATCAGTAGAAATTGTCTTCCAGTAAATTTAAGGATGGATTAACTTTTACTTTAATAAAATTGTAACAAAAGCACTGTATATTCTCAACAATTATATTTAGCAAGATTTTTTATGTATAACGAAATTATGTACAAATGCATGAAGGAAGAATACAGGTTGTTTAGCTGCCTGACAGCTTTACTGTAGTTGGGGAAGATTTACTGGCATATTTCATTCTCATTGCCTTTATAGTTTTATCATAAAACACATTGACACTGCGCAGGTATGCTGTTAAACTCTGTTGGTTTTATCTGACTGTGTGAACGACTAGCTTATTTTTATACCAGTATTCTTTGGTTGTTAGGCCTCTAATTGTGGCATTGTAGAAAGTATCCTGAACTGGGTGAAATTTAAGGCTCAGACTCAGCTGAATAAGAAGTGTTCATCAGTAAAATACAGTAAAATCAAAGGAATTCCCAAACTGGATGACGCCAATGATGCCGGTAAGGTTCTGTTGTTGTTATTGTCTGTTAAAGATTTTGATTTAATTTACTCAGGAAGTTTCTATCTTACGTATGTTGTGAGTTTCTCTTCAGAATGTAATTTTACTTCATTAAAATCACTGTATGTACTACATGTTGGTAATTCTCAGGAGAGGGGCATTCAATAAAATATACTGTTAATACCAAGAATAATGTAAGATGTCTCAAAGTCTTTTCTGTTCATGAGTATTAATTTTTCTGGTTTCTGGGATATGCGATTTTTAATTTCTTTTAGGAGGGAAACATTCTCTGGAATGTACACTGATATTAACAGAAGGGGACTCTGCCAAATCACTGGCCGTGTCTGGATTAGGTGTGATTGGGAGAGACAGATACGGAGTTTTTCCACTCAGGGGTAAAATTCTTAATGTGCGGGAAGCTTCTCATAAACAGGTACATATCCAGCTACACTTTTATGAAATTGTTGGCGTGACCATTCATAAGTTCAACACTAATGTTCTCTCAACAATTTTCCTTGTTGCACAGATCATGGAAAATGCAGAAATAAACAATATCATCAAAATAGTTGGTTTGCAATACAAAAAAAGTTATGATGATGCAGAATCCTTGAAGACATTACGTTATGGAAAGATTATGATTATGACTGATCAGGTTGGTTGAAGTTGCCTGATGTTTGAAATTCCTATCTTTGTTAGTTTGTCCTTTTGATACATTCATGAGACTTGCTCCAAAGACAGTACAGCTGGAATTGTAAGCATATCATAGGGAAAAAACATTGATTAATGGACACATTTTATACTATAAAGTCTTTGGGTTATAGCCTTGTAGGTTTTTTAAAAGTGTTTTCAAATGTAATAAATGTTAGAAGAGTCAAGTATAGTGTAGTGTTATGACAACGACGAAGGCTGTTCGTAAGTGGGAACAAAGAGATGGATTCCAGTCAGAAAGGTCCTAGAATGAAGATTAGTAATTTTATGTGGTGGCGTATTTGCGAATGCACAAAGAGTTGGAGAACTTGATAGTAGAGTCATACTATTATAAAAAAACAAACAAAAACCCGAAATTTTCTGATCAACACATATAGCTTCTACAAAGTTTTAAGCAGAAAAATTTCAATTTCTGTGTCAAGGGAGAACTTGCAAGTACTCTAGATTTTTCCTTCCAATCCTTATGAAGTGGTATTATAAGCATGTTTTATGTATTTTCCAGTTTTAAGCCATTCTGTTAGTGAAATCTGTATGAACTGTAAAACAGGCATAATTGTAACATAATTTTGGAAGGACAGAAATATTCAGCTTGCCATGAGCTATATACTTCATTTGTGCAGTTCTAGAATTTGAAGGAAATTTTGCCTTTTTGCTGTTTATAGACTTAACAATTTAGTTAAAGGTAACTTTATTTTTTGAAATTATTATGGAACTTTTTATTAACATTGATTTAGGATCAAGATGGTTCTCATATAAAAGGCCTGCTTATTAATTTTATCCATCACAATTGGCCATCGCTTTTGAAGCACGGTTTTCTTGAAGAATTCATTACTCCTATTGTAAAGGTATTATTTACATTATGTTTTTGTACTATTGTATAGGTATTATTTACATTATGTTTTTGCCTTAAAGGTTAGCAGAAACACTAATTTTTCTTTTTCTTAATTTAAGGCAAGCAAAAATAAGCAGGAACTTTCCTTTTATAGTATTCCTGAATTTGATGAGTGGAAAAAACACATAGAAAACCAAAAAGCCTGGAAAATAAAATACTACAAAGGTTTGCATTTTTAAAAAATTAAATTTTGCAAAGTGTCCATTAGACATTATCTATAACCATTTTTGCATGTGGCGCCAAAAGAATTGTCATACCTTTAGTGTCCTTTAGTGTTTAGTTAGTATTAAAAGTCTATTTTCATAGATATTTTTAAGTTGGGTTTAAACACGTTGCATTTGATAAGTATCAAATCTTTTAATATAGTGCTTCTTTTTTAATACTTCTCCCTTGCAATTTATTTATAAAAGTTTAGTTTGTTCTATATGATTTCTCAGATTTTGTAAACTGTAGACCTGTAGTTTCATTTAACACTTAGCAGACTCCTTTGCCTCCGTTCTCTTAACTAGTAGTTGAACTGGAGACTTGATCAGATTATTTGGTATTATGTGCTTGTGTTAGGAGGAATGCATTATCTAGTTTGTGTTTGTCAGTTAAGACTGGTTGACTGATACGGTGTTCCAAGATTGGTTCATTTGTTATGGCTTTCCACACTAGCTGTTTACTTAATATCTGAAACCGGTCGTGTTCCTCACTCGCTCTTGTTGTAACTGTTGTGCAGGTCTGGGCACCAGCACAGCTAAAGAAGCAAAGGAGTATTTTGCAGATATGGAAAGGCATCGCATCTTGTTTCGATATGCCGGCCCTGAGGATGACGCTGCCATTACCTTGGTAATTCAGTTTATTGTAATTAACCTTTCCATA
Organism: Ochotona curzoniae; assembly: GCF_017591425.1. Taxonomy (NCBI): domain Eukaryota; kingdom Metazoa; phylum Chordata; class Mammalia; order Lagomorpha; family Ochotonidae; genus Ochotona; species Ochotona curzoniae. The sequence continues at coordinate 11,304,530 of NW_024465035.1, read as the reverse complement.
GTTTTTTTTTTCTCAGTCTTAGTTTCTTATTAAGTCCTTTTCAGAATTTGAATGTGCAAACTGGCTAATTCGATCAGTTTATGTTCTGCTTTCACAATTTTTAAATATGCTTTTATTGAAAATATTGAAAAACCTTAATTTCCCAAGAATTAATAGTAATTTTTCATTCATAAATTGCTATAATGAAGTTCATTTTATTTTTAATATGTAAAATCATTATCTGGAATCTTTCAGGCATTCAGTAAGAAGAAAATTGATGACAGAAAAGAATGGTTAACAAATTTTATGGAGGATCGGCGGCAGCGTAGGTTACATGGCTTACCAGAGGTTAGTCTTAAAGAGTGGTGATGGGAGGGGGTAAGGAGAGTGAAAAAAGGCAGTAATAATGACAATATTGCCATGTAACTTTTCTCTTAGCAATTTTTATATGGTACAGCAACAAAACATTTGACCTATAATGATTTCATCAACAAGGAATTGATTCTGTTCTCAAACTCAGACAATGAAAGATCTATACCATCGCTTGTTGATGGTGAGTAATCTTGATTAGAAACTTTTATTAGAAATTTTTTGTGTGTTAGAGTGTAGCTTAATATTTCAAGACCTCTTAAAGTTCTCAACACGTTGTGAAGTGTATAAGGAGCTCTTTCCGAGGAATTTGAATATGGTTGCCTATACTTCCCTATCAGTTGTTGTAATATTTCTAATTTTTATCTGCAGTAATTAAATTTCCAGAGATAGTGTTTAATCTTGTTGTTACCATTCTGTAGTTAGCAGTGGTGAACGTTTTGTACACTAAAATGATTATTGCTAGGTTTATTGGCTTACATCAAAAAGAAATGATAAATGGACTGCTTTATTGATAGTGTCTTTCAGTTGCTGATTGGTTTTTCTCAAATAGATTGAAATGATCTAAAAACACTTTATTGTTACTTCGTTATAGGAACACAAATAACAGTTTTGGTCTATTATTCTGCAACAGCGAACTGTATCTTTTCCCCCTGAATATGTATGGAAGCTTGTTTCTGCTAAACGAATTGTTGACAACTAGACCTTGCAGTGCTGTTTTTTAGTGTTCTTCTTTCTGAAAACTAGGCTTTAAACCCGGCCAACGGAAAGTGTTATTTACCTGTTTCAAGAGGAATGATAAACGGGAAGTGAAGGTTGCCCAGTTGGCTGGATCTGTCGCCGAGATGTCTGCTTATCATCATGGAGAAGTAAGCGTTAGAATTGTAGTCCACTGAGAGCTGCAGGCATTGGCACGGGGGATAATTGTATATAAGAACATGCTTTTCCTTTTATAAGGTCTTTGGACATGTGAAAGAATTGAGAATTTGGGTTTACTATAAATTGTGGAGCAGGTGTAGATGACTTAGAACATGAATGTTGCGTTCTGTTTCTATTTTTAGCAAGCTTTGATGATGACTATTGTGAATTTGGCTCAGAACTTCGTGGGAAGCAACAACATTAACTTGCTTCAGCCTATTGGCCAGTTTGGGACTCGGCTTCATGGTGGCAAAGATGCTGCAAGCCCTCGTTACATTTTCACAATGCTAAGGTAAACATTTGTTTCTATAATAACATAAAAATCTTGATTGGAAGTTAACTGGAACCAATGAAATATGTAATGGAGTTGTAACTGTGTAAAAATGCTTGCCTTGGTTCTCTGAGGGTTCCAAATTACTGTTATGACTAATTCTGGACTTTCGTACTTTGTATTCTTTCGAACATTTTTAGAATAGTTTTAAATTTACAAAATAAATATTGTGGGGTTGTAATCCATAGTTCTCAAGTAATTTCCCCCCTATTTCCTGTACTGCTTACTGAAAAAAAAAGATGCTGAGAGTCATTCATTGTTGTAAACTATTTGACCATAAATAGAAGAAGTCCATTACTTTCAGTTTTAGGAATTAATGTTGCAATCAGTCCTTAGGAATGTAGGATTTTTTTTTCCAACTGATGGTTATTCTTATGTCTGATGAATAGGTTATGTGTTTGATTCAGAAAAATAGAAAATCCTTAAGTTTTTGCTCATATTTAGGAGCTTAAGGCTAATTTAAAATAATGCTATGTTTTGTCTTCACGCCTAAGAAAAATACACATTTACTGATAACATTAGATAAATTTTATTTCATTTTTTATAATTGATTTTTTAAAAAATTGAAAAGATTTCTTTGAAAGGAAAAATTATAGTAAGAGAAGCGGAGAGAGAAAGCGAGTAAGAGCAAGAGCCATCTTCCATCCACTGATTAGCTCTCAGAATGACCAGCTAGGGGCCTGGGGCTCCATCCAGATCTCCCGCACGGGTGTAGAAGCCCAAACGCGTGGACCACCTGCTGCTGCTTTCTTGGGGACATTAGCAGGAAGTAGGATCAGAAGTAGAGCAGCTCAGTCTGTCCCGTACTGGCACCCCTATGGGATACTGGTGTCACATGTGGCAGGTTAACCCACTATGCCATTACGACTGCCCCAATTTTATATATTTTTAAAAAGATTGATTGATTTGAAAGGTAAAGTTAGAGATAGGTGAATTTTTCCAGTGACCACTCCCCCCAAATGGTCCCAATAATGCAGGCTGGGTCAGGGTGAAGCGTTGGGACTCTGCATCTTCCCACATGGATAGCAGGGGCTCAAGCACTCAGGCCATCTTGTGTTGCTTTCCCAGGTACATTATCAGGAAGATGTGGGGGGAAGGAGAACAACAGGGACTCCAGCCAATGCCGTTACAGGACGCTGGCTTTGCAGGCAGCTTAATGCACTGTGGTTGACTGACGAATTCTATTGTTAAGCAAATGTAGTCAAAAATCTATAAAAATATTCTTTTAATAGTGTGTATTATTTCTCAAAGCCATTGATTTTTGTTTTATCCTTTTTTTTAGTTCATTAGCAAGATTACTTTTTCCGGCTGTGGATGACAACCTGCTTAAGTTTCTTTATGATGATAATCAGCGTGTGGAACCGGAATGGTATATTCCTATAATTCCCATGGTTTTAATCAACGGTGCTGAAGGCATTGGTACTGGCTGGGCTTGTAAGTTGCCGAACTATGACGCCAGGGAGATTGTGAATAACGTCAGGCGCATGCTAGATGGTCTGGATCCTCATCCGATGGTAATTATTTGAAACTTAAGGCCTTTATTGTTTAACAAATGACAGTTTAAATTACTAAGTTCATTATTTTTAGAAAAGTAATGAAATATTTTAGAACATAATAGATGGAAAAAGCTTTTCTTAAGAGTTAACTTGATGGGGTATAAGCTTTGGAATGAAACAGTAGGTCAGGTTTTTGGGGAAAAATTGTTGAAATTTTAAAATATTCTATGTTCAAGGCTTTCTGTTCTATGAACTATATAAAGAGTAATGCTTTCAAGATAAAATTACATTTAACTTCATGCTTTTGTTCTTGAATTACCAAGTCTTACCAGAGTTCTAAGGATGCTTGAAAACATGTTTGTATGTATTTAACTGTATCATTTTCATTTTATTTTTGTCTTTGTATGATTCACTGTACTCTTCTCAGACCTCCAGTTAAAACAAAAATCATCCCTTTCTTTACATTATTTTCAAATTAAGTGGAACTTTTTTCTTACCTTGATGTATCAAGGTATATTTTTGTTGCAAAAAATAATGCTTTTTGGGAAAATACAGAGATGGAAAGGGGGAAAATTCCACAAATCCATCATATAAATAAACGTGTTGATGTGTTTCTATTTATGTTTTATTTCATTTTTGTATTTCAAACTAAAAATTAAGTCTAGTATAATATCTGCTGTTATCTATAAATAAAGTACTTTAAGATATTTTGAACTGAAGCATCATAGTGCTTTTTTTGGTTATAGTTTTATTGAAGCTGCTCTAGACTTCGGAATACTGCTAGTGTATGAGGATCGGATAGACACAGCTTGTTTGCTTACTCTGTTCTTACACGGAGATCAGTGTCAGCACTGTCTGCAAAAAATTGATGTTATGAAGATAAGGCATTAGAAACAGAAGTTTAGACATAGAAGATATTAATAATGGCCTAATATGCAAAAAGTAGTAGTAATGTACTATGCTATAGGCCAAGATTTCTATAGTGATGGTGTGAATGATGGAAGGGCTCACTTGGGAAATTAGATAAATGGGAATGCTGTGTATCTGAAGGCTGCGTGGATAGATAATGAGAGCCCTGAGAACATTCAGGCAAAATGTGGGAGAAAGGCAGTGGTTCTGCAAGGCAAATCATTAGAGGAAAAAGTAGAAAATTAGATTGATTTTGGAATGTGAGAGGCTTTCAGTATAGGGCCCAAAGAATTTGAAATTAAAGGATATTAATCTAAGGGTTGGACAGCAGACTGAAGTGCTATTCTAAGAAATCTAGGTACAATGGTGAGATTTTGAGGTTCAGAAGATAATTGGAATATACTAACAGGTTATGAATTCATGATCATATAGTCACTAGATAAGAGGGATGATTAAGAGTGAGAAATCCAATTTGTTATGTTTGTTACTATCAACCTATGAACTGAGAAGCATTCAAATATGGCAGTAACACTCAAGAGAAAAGTCAGGACTTTTAAGTTATTTGTGTTTTTCCTTGCAGCTTCCAAACTACAAGAACTTTAAAGGCACAATCCAAGAACTTGGTCAAAACCAGTATGCAGTCAGTGGTGAAATATTTGTGGTTGATAGAAACACAGTAGAAATTACAGAGCTTCCAGTTAGAACTTGGACACAGGTTAGTCTAAATATGTGCACTCCCTCTGCGAAGGGCATTGCATTAGCAGTTCTTTACGGTAAGAATTATTCCATCCTTGTTGATTCTCAGTTTGAGTAGTTAATAAATCTTGCATACATTTTTACCCACTCATACAGTAATTGAAACTTTTTAAACTTAATGAGGTATGGTTTATGTTAGTCTTTTTTAAAAATTTTGTATATGTCTTAAAAGGAATAGGATTAGTGATTTAAATTCTTATAGCAATCAATACGTTCAAGTCAATTAATACCAGCTGTTATAAATCTAATATCGTTTGTGTCCTCTATTGTCCCTTCTAGTTGATGTAATCTCCGTACTGTTGGGACTTCATCTTCCCTTGGCAGGATGAGCGCATCCGAGCCTTGACCTTGCAGGCCTTCTCTCACTGCTAGATGCCCATTTGCTTCTAGACTGACTGAGCAGGAGCCAATAGAAGTGGAGCTTTCCTTTTTTTTTTGTTTTTTCCCTCTTGAATGAGTAAAGAGTTTTTCAGAGATTGAAAAGACTTTTTGTAGAACATGACAGCAAGTAAGGAATTACTTAATGTTAAATCTTTTATAGGTGTACAAAGAACAAGTTTTAGAACCTATGCTGAATGGAACCGACAAAACACCAGCATTAATTTCTGATTACAAAGAATATCATACTGATACAACTGTGAAATTTGTGGTGAAAATGACAGAAGAGAAACTGGCGCAAGCAGAAGCTGCTGGATTACATAAAGTGTTTAAGCTTCAAACTACTCTTACTTGTAATTCCATGGTAATTTTTACATTTACTGCTTGATTTTCCTTGCCTGGTATAAATTCATTTGTTGGAATTGGCTTCATGATAGAGGTAGTCAAATGAATGTACTTTGTCACTGTGTATTTGGTGAAGAATCTAGGTATATACTCCTTTCTCTACTTTTGATGTGTTACTTTTATTCTCAACTCATGCTTCTACATCTGAATTGGAGCACAAGATGTATTTATTTTCACACATACTGTAGGAGAGAATGGTTATTGTACACTTTTATGTGCCTTATGCCTACTTCTAGCAACAAATCAATTGTAGAGTCTTAATTTCCACATAACTCAAATTTGCTTCATTAAAATTATGATTGTGTTTATTGTAAAACTAGGAAGAAAGTTATGTCAATGTGTAAGACTACCCAAATTCCATTCTAAATTTAAAATGCAGTGAAAGATAAAAACATTCAGCAATAGCATAATGGTTCAGAAAAATCATTGTTATGTGCTGAGACAGACTGGTAGAGGGATAATAAAAGTTTGAATTACAACACAAGTAATTATAAAAGTCAAAGATGGGGGAAATGTATGTTTTTAGTTTGGGGGAAACATTTTCCTTAGATGGTTTTATAGCTAGTTTTTAAAAGAAGCTATTTTTAGCTCAAAATTATATTTTAGGCCTTTCTGTAGTTAGTGGTTTTCAAAATGGTATTTACAGAAATGTCTTACTGGTTCTGGTTCTACTCAATAGCTTTTAGGAGTTGTGTGTTCATAATATGTTACTGTTTTAAATATTGTGGAAGTCATTTAAGTGAAAATAGAAGTACAGATTATATAATCTACAAAAACTGTGTTTTACCTAGGTTCTCTTTGATCATATGGGATGTCTGAAGAAATATGAAACTGTGCAAGACATTCTGAAAGAATTCTTTGACTTAAGATTAAGTTATTATGGTTTACGAAAGGAATGGCTTGTAGGAATGCTGGGAGCAGAATCTACCAAGCTTAACAATCAAGCCCGTTTCATTTTAGAGAAGATACAAGGGAAAATTACTATAGGTAAGATGAAACCTTTTAAAATTTAAAGATTAGTTAAAAATGGAAAAAAAGCTTTATTAATAGAAGACATTTTTATCAGTAGAATATAAGCAAATACAAATTGAATCTCTTTTCTTGATCCTAACTTTATTTTTCCCTCACATAGAGAATAGGTCAAAGAAAGATTTGATTCAAATGTTAGTCCAGAGAGGTTATGAATCTGACCCAGTGAAAGCCTGGAAAGAAGCACAAGAAAAGGTAATCATTTGCAGAAAAAGACATTCAGAGAAGCTTTTAAAATCAACTTCCAAAACAAACAAAAACCCAACCCCTGAACTTTAAATTTAGTATTGCTAAAGGTGATGAGTTGTCTGTTTGGAGACTGAAGTCTTCTGTTTATCCACAGAACAAATACAGTGCAGGAAATTGCCGTGCACACCCACCACAAAACTCTTGGCCAGTGTGACTCCACCCGGGCCTGGAGAAATGACCCCAAGTCGGAGAAGGTAGCTCAGTCCCCTTGAGCCTGCCAATAAAAGGGTGTCGTTTGTGGTGGTGATTTCTGTGAGATGCATGTATACTATCTGGGAACCAGAGTGGCAGCACACTCAAGTTCATACTTTTCAGTCTGTGGTCACAGTATGGCATCCAGACACTATGCCCTTGATCTGGGTTTGGTTAATGCTGGGAATTTAGAGACAAAATACTCATTATTGTACAACTTTATAGAGCATCGCGTAAGTGCTCGTCCCTGGGCTTACATTTTTGGCTAGAGATTTAAACCCGAGAACTTCAGATTAAGAGTCTGATGTTTTGTTACTTTAAGTCATCCCTTTCAGCTCATAACGTAGTGATATGAATTCAATCAATGGGGTGTTGAAACTGAGATTCCCCTCAGGAACAGTTTCTTGATGTATGTAAAGAGAAAAAAATTTTGAAAGGCAATTTAACATTGTGATTGAGAACAGAAATACAAAAGAAAATGTGATGGTTAATTTCTGATACTTAGATTATTTACATATATATCATACTAACAATGTTAATATCTAGCAATATGATTATGTGGACTAACTTGAAACGAAAGCTTTTTTAGTTATGCGTTCTCAACCATAATGTTTTTCTATGTATTCATCATATTACATTGAACTGTTGCTTTTGTTTGTATTATGTTTTTATGATAGATTTAATCAAATGCTGAAGAAAATAGATAGGACAGGATGGGCAGCATGCAGAGTTATAAATTTTTAAAAATTTCCTCTCAATATGCTTTGGTTTGTTGTTAAACTCCAGATTAGGATTTATATACTATTTGGCCTTTTGTATCAGTGTTTCAATTATATCTTCAAATTCATGAGTTTACTAGTTAATTATTTTTACTGCTTAGCTTTAAAAGATGAAGGTATCTGCCGTTAGAGGATGCACTTCTGGTGGATGTAGAATCCCTGGGTAAAGCGTACCTTCGTTTCTGTGATGATCTTGTCATCAACATCTTCTCAGCCCTTGGCTGTGTGTGCACTAGCGTTAGGGTGGCCAGCTGACAGACCTGCTGCTGTGAAAGTGACCTGCTGCAGAAAGCTCAAGAGTTAGAATTACAGCAGCTAAACAGTAGATTAAAAGTTTTTTTTTCTTAAGTAATAAATACATCATTCAAACTTAAATTTTTTTTCTTGATTTGAGTCTCTTAGTCCATCAACAGTGATACAGTCATACAGCATTCATTAATTTGGATTTAATCAAAACCTAGAATTGAATAGTTTGAAGTATGGGTCATGGCTAGTTTTTATGACCCACTGGTATAGTTCTCTAGGACACTAACAGTTGAAATACTTCATAGCAAATGCACTATTACATGAGGAATTTTCGAAGATTCCAGAACACAAAATCTGTGATAAGTTATATAGGTATTTATTTACCAGCCGAACAGCATTCCTTATTTGGTAATGTTGAATAACCAAATTTATAGTTTTGTTTATGAAATGAAGCCTGTCGCTTTGACATTTTTATTGCATTTCTAAAGTATAGCTGAACCTTGCAGGTATACATTATTTACTTAAATTTTTAACAACAATGTAAAGCTTTTTTTCTTTGGTTACTAAAAGTGAGCTCCTTGTTTTATGGAGTGATATTGTTGCCTCAGTCATTTTTATTTTTTTGAGTGCTTTAAACAACTTATGTGAAGTTTAATGACCATTTCAATTTTCAAAATCTTGATGATACCATCTAAAACAACTTTTATGAAATTCTTTGTATTTTGCAATTTAATATCTGCACAAGATTATCGTTGCATTTATTTCTAAGGGCCTTATGCATAACATTTCAGAAGGCCTTTGGCAGTTCTTTAGCTCCCAACTCAATGTCTAAAATAAACTTTGAGTTCTCACAAGTATACTTGCTTTGAAGAATTTTTAATAAGAATATATTTTTAGTGAATGCCTGTACCAGATACATTTATTAAAAATGCAAAATAGTTTTCAGTAATAATTATCTTTGGTTTCACATTTTTCTTTCACAAATATAAAAATCTCAAGATGCAATATAAAATGTTAGTTTCACTCTGTTACTTTCAAGATTTAAGGTGTTCTCATTTAGTAACAGTCTCTGAGGAAAGCAGTTTTTCACCAGTCTCTTAGATGAATAGGGATTGAATATACCATTTCTTCTGAAGGTTTTATTGTACATCTTTAGAAAATTTTCAGTTCTTTATAGGAAACATTTTTATAGGTAATCTTGCAGATAATCTAAATTAACCCTACCAACCTGACAGAATAGCATTTATAATGTAGCATTAATAGAATATTTAACTCAGTATTCAGAAAATGTCAACACTAATTTGACTTTAATATAAAGTGTATTTTTTTTACAGGCAGCAGAAGAGGAAGAAACACAAAACCAGCATGATGATAGTTCCTCCGATTCAGGAACTCCTTCAGGCCCCGATTTTAATTATATTTTAAATATGTCTCTGTGGTCTCTTACTAAAGAAAAAGTTGAAGAACTGATTAAACAGAGAGATGCAAAAGTATGAACTTTTGTGGGTTAAATAATTTGAAACTGTGATGTTAGCCATATCCTCAGTTTTCTTTTTCCAAAAATAAATATTGATTGACTCTTTATACATATTTAAATGAATGCTTAATAAACCATACTGCTTTTTATCGTAGGGACGCGAGGTCAGTGATCTGAAAAGGAAATCCCCTTCGGATCTCTGGAAGGAAGATTTAGCAGCATTTGTCGAGGAACTGGATGTAGGTGGTCTCCATTAAAAACACATTTTGAGTAATCTTCATGAAACAAGCTTTCTTATAATGAATTCTGAGGGTGTTTAATCTGACTTTGGATTAAGCCTCTAGCTATATCTCTATGAAATGTTGAGAAAAGTTGTATGGATTTATTTAGAGAGGAAATTTAAAATTGGCTAAATTTTAATACTTTCTACTAAAATTTCTTAAATAACTTCTGAAATTCTGTTTATTTTCCTGCAAGGAGATGAGGCCAGCATCTGTATATGTGTGTGTGTATATATACACTCATGTATATTAATATAGTACATACACATATGTATGTGTATAATAGAAGTATCTTGCTTTTAGCCGTGGAATGAGAGTCTCATAGGTTAAAAGAGGCAGAAATCTTTATTTTCATGTTATAACCTGGGTTTCTCCAAGTAGTATTCTATTGTAAAAATAAATTGAAAAAAGAAATTGTAAACCTTTTTAAAAATTGTGTACCTAAAATATTGGAATTAGATTAACAGTCATAGCATCTGCTTTCGAGTGGCAAAATAAATACTGCAATTTTAGTGATTACTTATGTGGAATTACTTCCTCTTTCCCTTTTAATCATTTTCACTGGTTTATTGTCCACATGCTCTAATTTTATTTTTATGGCTGATGTTAGAACTGAAAGTTAGAAGAGCAAGTGTGGTACGTTAGTTACCCAGTCGGAACTTTTATATTCTGTTGTCCTGGGTTCCCTTAATGATACTTGAAGAGCCACAGCATAAGTATACGTTGGTTTATGTTTATATTTTTCTTATATTATTAATATTTTAAAAAAATGAATAATTATCTTTATGGGGTTATATATTTCATTACATTCATAGATTGAATGCTGATTAAATCGTGTATTTAGGTGATTCATCCTCTTAAGCATTGATCCTTTCTTTGGGAATAGTCAGTCTTTTTTTCGGTATTTTGAATTATCTGAAGTATAGTAATAGCTTTAATCTGTAACACAACACTGGAAGTGACTGCTCCTATCTGGCTTGGCTTTGTACCGCTCCACCAGGCCGTAAGCAAGGAGCTGCATAGCCCATGAGCCGGGGCCGCAGGTGTGGGATGAGCTTGCTGTGCCCCTGCACCGGCCCCGATGCTGCATGTTGGCCGTGCTGGTCCTGCGTTTCTATGTATCCTCAGAGTGACTCCCCTCAGCACTCCGTTTGAAGAAAGTTTTCATTAGCCTGTTACCAGAGAAGGATCCTGAAGTTCAGAGAACTTAGCTAATTTTTTTTTTTGAGATGAACTATATCATGGTTAAGAGCAATTACTGATCCTCTCGGGTCTTCATTATTTCTTGTTTTTATCACTATGTATATTTTTAAATACCTAATATATAGTAGATGTTATTTAAACTTTCCTGAATATATTAAATCAGAGGCATAGGTGAAATCTAAGTCCTCCTGTTTATAAAAGTTACATTTTCATAAACATATTATGCTACAAAAATGTCCTTAAATGCCTATTACCCTTCAAGTTCCTTGTACCTTTAAATCCGTAATTATTTATAGGAGTAATTTGAACCTATGCTATTAGAAATATTTATTATGTAGAATATCCTAAGTTGCATCTTGCCTATATTCATACTTCCAATTTTACATACTTTCTGACTTTAAATTTATGAACCATTGTTACATTTTCTGTTTTTGCTAGATCAATAGAAAAGAATAACTTTGTTCCTGTTAATAGACCTTTGTGTGTGACTTGCTAGGATTATGGTGGTACCAGATTATCAGAGGTCTGGATTCCAAATTCATATCATAAGACCCTGGAGTTGGAAGGAATCGTTCAGGTCATTTAGTTGCCACTGCCCCATCGCTCCAGCTCCTCACCTCCATGTTTCATGAGAGGGTAGTCGAACAGGTTCAGGTGACGTTCAGGTGGTTTTTCACTACTTCATTTTGGGATAGATGAGTTGAAAGCTCTATTTCTTAGTGAACTAAAACTTCAGTTTCATACACAGTAATGATCTTTTCTTAGAAAAGGTGATCTTTGCCCCCTCTTCCCTTCTAATTCTACTTCAGAAAGTGGAAGCTCAAGAACGAGAGGACATTCTGGCTGGGATGTCTGGCAAAGCAATCAAAGGGAAAGTTGGCAAACCTAAAGTGAAGAAGCTTCAGTTGGAAGAGACAATGCCTTCACCTTATGGGAGGAGAATTGTTCCAGAAATTACAGCCATGAAGGCAGATGCCAGCAAAAAGTTACTCAAGAAGAAGAAGGTATGACACGCCCCTTACTCTGCTTTTTTCTCTCTAAACTGCACCCTGGAATTTAAATATTTTAGAGTGTGCCTACATCATGCTTTACTTTTGAATTTAATACAGTTCAACTGTGATAGGAAATCATATTGGTTAAAGATCACATATATGTAAAGAAAAAAAACTAGTCAACTCAATTTTTAAGCATTATAAAAATTTTACTTGGGAAGCAAAAAGAGAGGGATTTTCAACCAGTTGGTTCATTCTAAGAAGGCCAGGGAGCCAGGATCAGTCCAGAGCCCTTGTGGGTAGCAGGACTCGAGAACTGTACCACCATCTGTTGCCTCCCAAGGTTTGCTCTAGCAGGAAGCTGGGATCAGGAGTGAGGGCAGAATTCAAACTTGGGCACCCGTGTGGGATGTAGACATCTCAGCTGCTGTGTCAACCTCTTCTCCAAACCTCTTCCCACTGCTCAATTTTTAAAATGAAACTAGAAATCTAAAATGAAAATAGTGCACTGAACAGCTTTCTAAATGCAAAACTTTGGGACTAAGCAAAAAACAAAGAATGGGTGTATTAACTTTAAAATGTAAACTTTATATCATGCAGTTTTATAGTAGAAAAGGGTTTGGTTCTTAAAGTAAACTATGTTTTACTATTCATTTTGCTTTTAGTTACACAAATGTTATGCAAATATTATGCCAATAGCCAGCTAAGTACCACAGGGGATTTTTTTAAATGGTATTTTAACCTGTCTTTGAGCAGGAATGGTTAGAATTAGCCAGAAGAAGGAAAGTCTGGAAAGAATCTTTAGCTAAGGAAACCAAATATGTGACTGGTCCTAAAGACACAGGCTTGTATTTCTAGAAAAGTTGATTTAAGAATCCAAGGAGGGATATATAGCTATTTCCAGGAGGTTGTTAGGAATGTAGGGTCATATAGTGGAAAGTTTGGGAAATGAGCCTAAGAGCTAGGCTTGAAGATTGCAAAGTTCTTGCTATGGAGCTGTTTGTAGAAGCATAGAAACATTCTGACACTGGAGCAGGTGTTCTCATTTAAACATAGGTCTGTACTACTTTGCTCTCACCTGCTGCCCTATCCTGCATGGTTCGTTTAGTTGTGCAAACTTTCCTGGATCCTTGAGGGAATGGTTTTTCTCCTTCCCATTTGCTATTTGTCAGGTTCATTTCCCACCACTTTCCCCCTTACATAGTTTCTTGATCACCACATCTATGCTGAGAACTTTTTCTACTCATGCTGACGCCTCTTGAATCTGTGTCCTACCTTATACTGTTCTCAGGAGAACCAGATTAGTGTGGCCACCTGAGTGCCCAAACCCCTGGAATTCAAGCATGTCTGAAACAATGCATCCTCCTCATCTCAAAACCTGCCTTGCACATCATGTAAGCTAATAACAGGATCAGCAGTAACTGACGGGAGCTGGCAATAGGGAGGTTGCTCATTTAATCAGTAGCTGAATCCTACTGCCCACCTACAAGACAGTCAAAATCTACCCTCTTGTCTTGGTCAAATTTACTGAGCTTTCTCTGAGATCTAGAACTAGTCCCTAGTGGTCTCATGATTTTTACCTTTATTTCATTCCTTTTGGTTATGCATCTGTGTCTATAAAGATGATTTGAACATCAGAGTTACCTAAAGCCTAGAGGCTTCCATCCTTTGGTTGACTCTAAAAGTGGCAGGAATGGCCAGAGCTGAGCAAGGCCAAACTAGGAGCATCATCTGGGTCTCACCGCTGGGTGGCAGGGACCCATGCACTTGAGCCATCTTCCACCTTACCTACAGCTTTAGTTTGGAGCAGCTGGGATGTGGTCTGTGTGGCATGTCCGCCACACATGGCAGTTATCACTGTGCCACAGTGCTGGCCCCCAGCTGTATCATTTATACCAGAATATTTCTGAAACTGAACTGATTGTACACACGTCCTTTAAATCCTCAGTGACTCCCATGATGAACACAGGTTGCTAGGATACAGCAGTTTGGCTCTTGGAGGCCTCCCTGTATTTCTCTTCTTTAATATTCTTTCCGCTTCCCTTTCATTGGCTCCTCGCAAACTGTTTCCTGTATTTATAGATCTGACTAATAAAATACAGTGTGATGCCCCACGCCTCTGTGCCTTGGACCTGGGATGGCTCCTTGGTCTTAACTCTGGTAAACTTGTGACATTCTTTCAGAACCAGGTCGGAAAGGCAGCTTCCCTGTGGTGGCTCCTTTGCCCTTAGGAAGAACTACTCATTTTTTTCTGTTGAGCAGCTGCTTTATTTCCCAATGATTTCTTTTTCCACAGTCAGGAAGAACCTCTCTGTGAATGACATGTGTCCCTTTGCCCTTTCAATACTTGATTTTTTTTCTAGTATGTGAAAGCCTCAGTTTGGGAACTACTTTGCAGATAGCTTTCACTACAGTTAGCTACCGGTATGGAAGTCCCTTTGATAATCAGACACTACTTTCTTCTTTTTAAAAAAAATTTGGGGCCTAGTACAGTGGCCTAGCAGCTAAAGTCCTCGCCTTGAATGCCCCAGGATCACAAATGGGCACCGGTTCTAATCCCAGTAGCTCCACTTCCCCCCCAGCTCCCTGCTTATGCCCTGGGAAAGCAGTTGAGGACAGCCCAAAGCCTTAGGATCCTGTACCCATGTGGGAGACCTGGAAGAGTTCCTGGCTCTTGGCTTTGGATTGGCGCAGCACCGACCATTGTGATCACTTGAGGAGTGAATCATTGGATGGAAGATCTTCCTGACTATCCTCCTCTCTGTATATCTGACTTTGCAATAAAAAATAAATAAACCTTAAAAAAAAATTTTTTTTTCACCTAGTTGAAGGCAGAGCAATAGAGACAGTGACAGATCTTCCATCCCATGGTGTACTCCCTAAGTGTCTGTAACAGCCAGAGCTGGGGCAGGCTGAAGCAGGTGTCTCAACTCCTTCCACGGTCCCCATTCAGGTGGCAGGAGCCTACTGCTTTCCTGAATGCATTGGCAGGAAGCTGGGTTGGAAACAGAGCAGCTGGAACTTGTACCAGCATTCTCATGGGGGACGCAGCTCTCGCCAGTAGCAGCTTAAATGTACCACAGTGCCTACCTTGGTCTTCTTATTGCTTATGGTTGTTTCTAAGTACTCATCGTCTGCTTACAGTTCCAATTTTCTGTTATAAATGTCATTTTCTGCAAGTAAGTAAAGCACTTATGTGATCATGGTCTTCTGTTAGGATCTCAACAGAACTTTTTTTTTTTTTTAACTTAGTGAAGATGCTGTTCACTGACTGCAACTCTTTGGTCTTACATTATTTTAACTTATACATTTTCTTTTTAACATGCAGGGAGATCTTGATACTACCGCAGTAAAAACAGAGTTTGATGAAGAATTCACTGGGACAACAATGGAGGGTACCGGAGAAGACACAGTGACCCCATTAGCACCTGTCAGCAAAGGTCCCAAGCCCAAAAGGGAGAAAAAGGAGCCAGGTGAGGACTTGCTATATGGGTGTTTGATTTGGTATATGTGAGAAAAACTAGGGAGACCTTAGCCAGATTTTTTTTTAAAGATTTATTTTATTGGAAAGGCAGAAATACAGAAAGGAGGAGAGACAGAAGATCTTCCATCCGATGGTTCACTCCCCAAGCAGCCGCAACAGCCAGTGCTGCTCCGATCTGAAACCAGGAGCCAGGAATTTCTTTCCGGGTCTGCCATGCGGGTGCAGGGTCCCAAGGCTTTGGACCATCCTCGACTGCTTTCCCAGGCCACAAGCAGGGAGCTGGATGGGAAGTGGAGCTGCTGGGATTAGAACCAGTGCCCATATGTGATCCTGGCACGTTCAAGGCGAGGACCTTAACCATTACGCTATCACGATGGGCCCCTTAGCCGGATTTTGATGATTTTTTTTTTGCTAGTAGAAATAAATAACTTCAACTTTTATGAGTGCTGATTGTTTTATGAAAAGACTTTTAATTGTAACAGTTTTAATTTTCCTGATGACACCTGTAGAAGCACGATTCATATGTTGTTGCTGTTCTTTGACTTTTAGGTGCCAGGGTGAGAAAGACACCCACATCATCTGGCAAGCCTGGTGCAAAGAAAGTGAAGAAACGGAATCCTTGGTCAGATGATGATTCCAAGTCGGAGAGCGACCTGGAGGAAACGGAGCCCGTGGTTATCCCAAGGGACTCTCTGCTTAGGAGAGCAGCTGGTTCGTGATGCATTTTCTATTTCCATTACTG
Organism: Ochotona curzoniae; assembly: GCF_017591425.1. Lineage (NCBI taxonomy): Eukaryota > Metazoa > Chordata > Mammalia > Lagomorpha > Ochotonidae > Ochotona > Ochotona curzoniae. Next base: position 11,288,315 of record NW_024465035.1, on the reverse strand, counting down.
TGTATTGTAGTCTGATGTACAGGTTGTTGTCAATATTACCAATGTTGCTAAATACTGAAGTCACTGCTGTTGAAGAAATTTCAGTTAGGAAGATGAAAAACACTGCTATACAACTTCTTCAAAATTAATCGTTTTCTTATCTGTATTATAAAGCTGTTCTTTGTACTCTATAGTTTGAAAGATACCAGCCATGTGGATCTAGCAGAAAGTGTTTTGTTCTTTTGTTCTTTGTATCAGACTTCTTGTAATTTTTCCTGCTTCAGCCAGTTGGATTGCATATACATAAGTCTGTTTTAGATAACCTCAATGGTAAGGTTAGACTACAGAATACCATTCTGTTACCTTATTTTGTGGCTAAGCATGTGGCTTGATCCCTTTTGATATCAGAGTGTTCCAACAGAGTGTGAATTTCTTTAGTTGATTAAAATCCTGATATAAGAAATAACTTTTAATTATGTCAGACCTTAAGTTCTTGGGCTCTTTAGTCATTAAGTGATTACATTTCTTTATCGTAATGTCCATAGAAGTATTATTTCACAGGCATATTTTTAGCAAGTTATACCATAGGTTATATGAGCTATTTCATACATTAAAAGCAAAGTGTAAAGTTACGTATCCTCCAGTTTTTAAATTGTATTGTTAGAAATCAAATTATATTCACATTGTACTAGTACGTCTTTTCCCATAATTGATGGCTTTGAATGCATTCTATTAAATTATTTGATATTTTGAAGTCTTAGGTTTTATTTTTGTTATTCATCTGAAAGATGACTGTCTTTATATTCTCTTCACAGCCAGGTTTAAGTTTTTATCCAAGGTTCAGAGAAAGTTTAGTGCTTCTTGATGAATTGTAAAATGTGTCATTTGTAATCACATAAATAGAAAGTATTTATCATTTGTACCATGGTCTCCTTGGCTACTTTCTCAGTACGTTTCACCAGTGTAAAATTTTTTTTTCAAGATTTTTATTTTTATTGCAAAGTCAGATATACAGAGAGGAGGAGAGACAGAGAAGATCTGTCCATTGATTCATTTCTCAAGTGGTCACAATAGCCGGAGCTGAGCCACTCCAAAGCCAGGAGCTTCTTCTGGGTCACCCATGAGGATTTAAGGTCTCAAGGCTTTGGACCAACCTTGACTGCTTTCGCAGGCCACAAGCAGGTTGCTGCATTGGAAGCGGGGCTGTCAGGACATGAACTGGTGCCCATATGGGATCCTGGTGGATGCAAGGCAAGGACTTTAGGCACGAGGCTACCAGGCAGGGCCCCAAGTATATATTCTTTTAGTTTATGCAGCATTACCATATAACCTCCTGCAAGAGATAATGCAGATGTTAACATTGCCAAATAACTGAGGCCAAAATTTCTGGTTTTTATTCCTTAAGTGCTTGTCTTTTACCTTACATATTTCCAGAGATAGTTTGTAACGCTTTTCAAATGTGCTGTTTGGTAATTTTGCATGTGGATAAAGCTAAGATTTGAGTTTAATGTTCATTTTTAATTTTCCTCCTAGCTGAAAGACCTAAATACACATTTGATTTCTCAGAAGAGGAGGATGATGATGCTGATGATGATGATGATGAGAATAATGACTTGGAAGAGTTGAAAGTAAAGGCATCTCCCATAATCAATGATGGGGAAGATGAATTTGTTCCTTCAGATGGCCTAGATAAAGATGAATACACATTTTCACCAGGCAAATCAAAAGCTACACCAGAGTAAGTTATAAAGCAATGTTACGGTTAGTTGTTCTAGTTATCTGCCAAAGGTCTTAGTGAGCTCCTCCTGAAAAACTGGCAGCATTGTGGCTAGGGCACATCTTCCTCATGAGGGAATAAAATTGTTACAACTGAAGCTGTCCCCATAAATGTGGCTGTCATTTACAGGAGGGAGCTGCAAACTTTTTCCTTAAAGGGCTCAACAGTAAATATTCGAAGAATGTAGGTCATGCAGGTTTTGTCACAGTGTGTCATTGTGGCAAGGCAACAGTCATAAGCAATATGCAAATGGGATAATCAAATTCCATGGAAACACTATCGACAGGGTATGCTGCAGCCAGTGGGATGGAATCGGACAACCTCTGGCACTGAGAAGTCACTCAGTGGTTCTCGGTTGGTTTTTCTCGGCTTTGGTTATGAACTACTAGGTCTTTTGTAAGGACATATTTTCACTCCTATTACAGTTGGTCTTGGTCAAGAACGTCGAACTGATTGCCAGTAATCAGGGATCATAAATGGATATTGTTTGCCATCATTCTTTGTCATGGCTTTTGCCATAATTTGTTGATAGTACAATTTGGGACAATCAGGGCAACCATTGAATGTAGCTTAATGGTAATTTGACCTTGTGTTTTACATTCATGTTGCACCCTTGGTTTCTGAAGTGCCTGTTTATGTGTATTGACAAGTTTGTCAGTGTGTGTATATACACATTTGTGAACATAAGGAGAGTAAACTTTGTGGATTAAGTTTGATGCTGTGATTATCATCCTGCAGTGTGTATTATACAGTGTATCAGGGTCGAACTCCAATGTTTCAGTCATGTCCTCTTCATGGTGTTTTTTTCTTCTTCCTCAACAGAAAATCTTCACATGACAAAAAAAGTCAGGATTTTGGGAATCTCTTCTCATTTCCTTCATACTCCCAAAAGTCAGAAGATGGTATGTATACTTTTGTTTCTTTTTTTACTGGTTACTTACTGTACTCTCAGTATGTCTTAGTGTTGGAAAGAAAGTGGCAAACAAACCACTTGGTCACAATTGAATAATAAAAATGTTCATGAGTAGAAAGCTTCACATTTTGCTTACTATGATCAGATCTAAACTTCCAGAGGTGGTGGCAGTACAGAGGCGCTTACAGCTGTGGTTCTTGTAGTATAATGCAGTAACGAGGATAAAGAGGAACAGAACATTTTCCTTTTATGCAGTGTGAATGTCTAAGGCTTGCGTTTAATAAACCTTAATATCTAAGTGATTTGGAATCATAAGAGCAATTTCGATAAAAATGTTTGTATATCATTTGTGTGTGGGATTTTTGAGAACACTAAACTGACCCTTGCATTTTAAAATCCCACACAAGATAGGCCTGTATTTGCTGCATACCCTTTATGTGTGGATATTCACTTTCAGCAGCATGTTGGAACAGTTAGATGTTTACTTAGATTCCAGTAGATGTTTTCAAAGCTCCTGCTTGGTAACGGAGACAAGTGATTGATCAATGTGATTTGACTAACTGTAAGCTGAAAGTAAGCCTACACACCTTTTATATTAATCTTCCATGCTTTCTTGACTTAAAAATACGAATGAGTAAAGCTCTTTCTGGATATTACTAACTATTATATATGTTTAACAGTGTTGTTTATGTAAATATGAAATAGTTAACCTTTTTCATATTTTAACAGTGTATTTTACTAATCAACTCTGTTTTAAATGATTAGCATTCAGAACAATTTTCACTGCACATTTCTATTGTATAGCAAACTTAGTATTTGAGTTATATTGTTCTATTTGCACTTTTACTATTATTTTCTACGATACAGTGTTATGGGTATAGGAGTCATTGCTCACCCTTTCCCTCCCTTCTTCCCCATTATTTTACTTTTGTATATTCTGGATCATGTGAACAGAAAATAGGAACTTTTAGACCAATCACTAGCTAAATAAAAGTCATCAGGTTTACTGAGGTCTCTTAGAATCTTACTTTGAAAAGCTTTGTAATTTTAGATTCAGCTAAATTTGAAAGTAATGAAGAAGATTCTGCTTCTGTTTTTTCGCCATCATTTGGTCCGAAACAGACAGACAAGGTTCCTGGTAAAACAGCAGCTGCTAGAAAGGGTATGTATTTATACTTGACTATTAATCATTGCATAAACTATAGAGATTGTTGATGGTACTGAGGAATATATTTTTAACTCTGAGAGGTCAGTTTTAGTGCTGTGTATTGGGAAGACAATGTTGCAAAATTCATGTCCTTGATAAGACAGCAAGTGAATAGATGATGTGTGCTACTTCCTCACGCATCCTAAGTCCTGTGGACAGCACCACTGTGGGTGCATTTGTGTTGAATATAGCAGGACATGGACTGTGGCGACATGGGCTGGAGTGTTGCTGATACACTGAGTGACCCGCCCGTGTCCGTTGCCTGTAAGCACGTTAGTGTGCCGTGACCGTCCCTCCATTTCTTGGCTGGAGTATTAACACTCCTGCTCTAGCTGTCTTTATGCACTGACTGGGGCAAGCTGATCAGTGAATACAAGGATCCTGGCTTTCAGAATGATGGTGTCTTGATAACCCTTCTACTGGCTTCCCTCACTTCACTGGCTCATTTTTTTTTTTATTTCACTCTATAGTGAATAGGGAACTGGTGTAATTTCCAGAATTCTAGGAGGAGAAACCTTAAATATCTGTTTTCCTCCCAAAATGTAACATCCAAAAATACCTATTTCAATCTACATTCCTCTGTGGAACTTCAGATTCCATGTAGTTCCAGTGGTCCACAGCAAGGAGGCAGACCATCCTACCAAGTCACCTGATCCATTTTTGCTTGGTATGGTTGAACGTGTGGTACAGTACAGGAAACCTGGGAATCGTGGTAAGGAAAGATGGTGCTTTGATCAGCTGGCCGCAGGAAATGTATGTCCTCAGCCTCTTCCTTTAGGCCCCTTGGGCATGAGGAGAGCCATGTGACCTGGCCGCCCTGCCACAGTGATGAGGGCTCCTGCTGTTGCTCCTTCAAGACCTCAACTCTAGCCTGGAAGGTGAACTGAGAATACTCAGCAGGGGGTTCTGTTTTTAAGTAGAAAAATCTAGTCAGCCATTATTATTATTATTATTATTATTATTTTGCCAAATTGGGCTTTTTAAATTAGAAAGTTGCAGTTAAAGTTGAAAAACAAGGTCTACTTTTCAAACAAAATTCAAAGCAAAAGGCTTTTCATCTATTTAAGATTTTCATATTTATTTCTACATTAAGGCAATAATTTTGGGTTTTAACTTTTGAATGGAAATGCATTCATTTCTGTTCACTATATTTGAGAGTTGCAAAAATGTATTTTGTCCTGTATGAGACTATTTGCCTTTACACTGGCACCTAGCAGGAATTGTTTTTGTTACATTATATTGACTTATGAAATGGAACTTTGCTTAGTAGGAAAACGAGCTGCAGACACAGCCCCTAATCCTAAGAGAGCACCCAAACAGAGGAAGCTGGTAGAGACTGTAAACTCTGACTCAGATTCAGAATTTGGCATTCCAAAGAAGCCGACAGCACCAAAAGGTGAGACCTGTCTTCTTAACCCTGTAATGTATGTCATGTGGAAAATACCGGGGGGGTCCAGAAAGTTCCTGGGAAAATGGAATTGATTTATTTTGGTTCCCAAAATAAGAAATTCATGTATGTTGTATATTAGGTCTTCAGAAAGTACCTGGAAAATATATATTATAAAAATATATATTATTAAAAGATGCATAAATTTAAAATTTTATTGCACCAGAATAAATTATTTCATTGTTCCGTGAACTTTTTGGAGTATCTTCATATTTTATTTTAAATTGCTCTTACCTCTCAAAAAGCAACATGTCTAAAACTCCTGAGGTAAGAGTCCAAAGGAAACACAATTTGGTGTATGGGAGCTCCTGTCTTCCACCTGGCCCAGCCCTTACTGTGGTGGACATCTGGGGAGTCAGGCAGCTGCTAGAAGATCGCTCCCTTTGTCTCCTGTCACACGTGGGCTCTGTGATTGGCTGATGCTATCCTGATGACTAAATTTGCGAGTAAACATACCTAGCAATTTGCATTTTTTCTTTAAGTATTGGGTCAGTGACAAATTGGATACTAAAAACTTTTCCATCACTTACCATTTGAGAAGCCTTTTTGTTAAAGGGTTTCCCTTCAAAGTAATCAAGAATCACATGCAAAATGTAAATGTTATATCAAGGTCATTAAAATTTGTTGCTGCAACTTTAAATGTTTAAATGTGTCTGCAAAATACTGTTTAGTAGTGTCAGCTGCAGGATTGATGCGCTGCTGCCATTTATATTTAAGAGCAGGATTCCTTTGCTCCACTAATTGGGGGCTGCCAAAGAGATATGAGGTTTGGTTGCATTCTTACACTGCACTTTATTTGAGAGAAAAATCTTTCCTATCTTTAAGGTAAAGGCCGAGGAGCAAGGAAAAGGAAAACTTCTGGCTCTGAAAATGAAGGTGACTATAACCCTGGCAGGAAGACCTCCAAGCCCCCCAGCAAGGTAAGGAGCAGTGTCTTCATCGTACCTGCTCTCCTTAACTAGACTGTCACTTTGTCCAGTGTTGCAGTGTCTTGCATCTGTTATCAGAACAAATTTACATAATCAGATTGTTTCTAGGGTAAAAGTGTGCTTGGCTTATTCATTGCACTGTGGTAGTACTGCACTCTAACAGACCGCTTTGGAATTGGATTTGTGTGACTGGAGCCAATCTGATCTTTTAAAATTGTGAATTCCAGGGGTGACACTCAGTGCCATAGTTAAGTTACTGGGATGCTTCCATCCTTTAGTCCAGTGCTTTGAGTCCTGGACCCTCAGGTTCCCACTCAGCCTCTTGTACACACTGCCAGGCACTCGAGTCCTTGCAACCCGGATCGAGTTCTTGGCTTGGCCCATCCCTGGCTATTGCAGGCAGTGGGGAGTGAACCAGTAGGCAGAAGATGGCCATCTGTCTGTGCATCTCAGCCTGCCTTTAAAAAAAAATGAAAACACTTCATAACTGTGGCTGGCCCTTTTTCAGAAGTGCACTATTTATGCGTATGAGTGACATCAGATGCTATTACTTGCCTTTTTCTTTTCCTTTGCCCCGGTAAAACTTAGGTTTGTGTTTAAGTGATTAAAGTTTTATGCTGCTTCCCATGTTGACCTCTCCCATCCCGTCTGCTGTCCCTCTGGTCCACCTGGTGCCTCCTGGGCAGTTGTAGAAACACTGGTGTGTACTACACAGTGCATGAGTGTGTTTTCTTCTGCTGAATTCTTGATAAGGATTTAAATAGAGTAACATGCTCGCTTGAGAATTGTGCATACTTGTTTCATAACATGATGTACTTCAGTTTCTGGAAAAATGGAATGAAAATCTAGTTTGAGGAAGTGTTGCATTTCTGAGCTTAGAGCTTGGTCAACAATGACAACCAAGAAGGTAAGTGTTAAGTCTCATCCTGTCTTCATTGCTAATTTTAAAAGCACCATTACTTGTAGTACTTCCTAAATGTAAGTATAAGGAGTCATAGTTTTTAATCTTGGGGTTTTCAATCTGATTTTCAAAATCCAGAAAGCGAAGAAAGCGTCTTTTGATCAGGATTCAGACGTGGACATCTTCCCCGCTGACTTCACTTCCGAGCCGCCCTCTCTGCCACGATCTGGCCGGGCAAGAAAAGAAGTAAAATATTTTGCAGAATCTGACGAAGAAGATGTTGATTTTGCAATGTTTAATTAAGTGCCCAAAGAGCACAGAAACATTTTAACAAATACCTTGTGTTGTCCCTTTGTCTTTTTCTGTCTCAGACTTTTGTACATCTGGCTTATTTTAATGTGATGATGTAATTGATGGTTTTTTATTATTGTGGTAGGCCTTTTAACATTTTGTTCTTACACATGCAGTTTTATGCTTTTTTACTCATTGAAGTGTCATGTACTGTCTGATTGGCTTGTAGAGTTGTAATAGACTGCCGTGCGTTAGCACAGATTTTAACTGTCATGACCGCAGACGACAGACCTGCTTTTTGAAATGAAATTTAAACATTAAAAAATGGAACTGTATTCCTGTCTCTTTACTGAAGATAAAAACGTAAAAGTTCCCACGCCGCTTTAAAATAAATATATTTTATTCTTTGCCAGGAGACTCCATGGAAAAAGGTAAACAGTATATGAACATAGAAAGCATCGTTAAACAATCTCCATGTACAAACAGCCAGTGAAAGTACATCACAGACTTGCTAATATACCAAGAAAAAAAATGCACTAGTGCTTAAATGAGAACTAAGGAACAGGCCCTTGTATCTGTTACCACTCTACTACAGCTTTCACTCTGCTTCATAGTGACCGAACAAGGGCAGAGGAGGCCGACTCTGTGCCCATGCCTCGGGGGGTTCATACAAACCCCGTGGCATCAAGAAGGCTGGAGGAAAAAAAATCCCAGTATCAGGCATGACTCAGGAAGGACACTAGTTGTCCATGGGTCAGGTGCTGACCAGCCTACTAATTAGCCCATGAAATTCCCCTAATGGCTTGTGTACAGGTAAACACAAAGTTAACACTGAAGAGTGTTTTTGCCTTGGAGGCTATCATTACTGTAAAAATGTAGTGTTCTTTTCTTTTAAAACCATGTAGTTGTCATTAAACAATAAACCACTTTCAATTTAAAGTGACAATAACAATTGGACAAATGACATTTGGTTAACTGAACTGGCAGTTACACTGATACAGAATTTTCTCTGCTAGTACAGTGGATTTGTATACTTACTGGGCAACATGAAACAAAGATGCAATTGGAGAGCATCAAAGAGCAAGGACAAGCTTCCATACTAACTAAATTAGAATACCTTTAAATTGTCACACTGTACAACAGTCCTGTTTCCTTACCTTGATGTCTTGATTATCCCACAGAAGCAAGACAAGTATCTTTTGTTAACTCTTCTTACGTGGACAGTAGTCTATTTCATAACCTGGGTATCTTGGTGAGGTTGAATATGCAAGACAAAAGGAAAGCACCAAACATACAGTATAGAAAGAACATTGCTGTATGTACAGAGTCTTCAGAAAATTAACCAGGGGTAACTCATTTTGACCGGATCTTTGCCATGCAATCTTGAATGTTCAAAGAGGAAAATAGAAGCTTTAGCTAGTTTCTGGTTGCACAAAATGGCTGATTTGTAGAAGTTGAGGAGTTTGTATTTCTAAGTTACACAGTGAGGAGGATATATATTGATACATATGAAAACTTCTTGGTCCTTCTTGAGTTTTAATATATTTTCAGTCCAAAAACTAAGCAGCAGTAAGAATGTTTGTTCTTGCGTTTTCAATCCTGGAACTGAAGGTACTGGGGAATGTCTGAAGTAGCTGGAAGCTCCTATTGTACCAGTGGCGACTGACTGACCCCGCTGTTTTCCACGGAGCTGGGTGAGATGCTGGGACTGTGTTCCGCTGGGTTACCACTTGAACTTGGGGTCAAGGGTTCATGTCCTTCCGAATTCTCCAGCATTTCCTGAATAAGAGGCGGCATTGATCCAGGAATTTCCATTTTCAAGGTAATGACACGTTCTGCACCTTTTAAACAGATAACAGAAGTCTGGTTAGAATGAAGAAGTTAAGCTGAATAAGAGGGGTCCAAGTTTCTCTGTATCTAATGGGACTTTGGCTTGGGAAAGTCAGGCCGATTTCCATCTTTGTTGAAAAGCTGTTGACTACTGGAGCTCTCTGTACAAACATGTGCGTTTGGATTGGTGATTGCATCGCCACATAGCACAGTAACGTACTGTGAAGTCAGAATCGGTCTCGATTCTTAATCCGCTAAGGGCCACAGTACTGACAGAGGGCCTCCCCCATTGTTGTCTGAACTTGGCTATCTTTTGCAGAACCAACAACTAGTATGGGTGCTCATCTTAAAAGGTACCAACACAACCCCCCAAAGACACTCCTAATTTTGCAGTGTTGAAATAGTCTTTCTATATAGAAAGGAGCAGAGAAGTGGTGACATGTTTAAATGGGATAGTCTTATACCTGGATCAGTACAGAAAACAGCCATTTATCAAGAAAAGGCTATCTTAAAATTGAGAAAGTTGAAAGGGTACCAGTTATCCACAAAACGGAGGAACTGGCTTGTGTAATAGTGCAGAGTGATTATCAGCAATATCATGTGGCACCGCACTGACCACATCAAATCCATTAAGTGCATTAGCCGCATTTTAAGTGCTCGAGAACCACATATGGGCTAGGGGCTAATGTTCTGGACAATGCACATTATGTCCTTTCCACGATTGAGGTAAATTTTGTTTATGGTAAATTTTTATCTTGTAAAAAACTGGTCCAGCTTTTACAGAAAGTGACAGTATTAAGTGATAACCAGTGTAATTATGAATGTTATCTGCTGTTGGTTTCAAACTCATGGTAGGGATGAACTCAGAAAGTCTCATTCAAGAAACCTCTTAGCAGGAACGGCACACTGGACCCCGCTCGTTAAGCAAGGTCACTGCTGCAAGTACTGTGCAGTTGGGTGTGCAAGGCCTGCAGGGCTGGGGCACAGGGATGACAGGGAACGAAGCCAGTATGGCAGAGCAGCTGAGGTTGGGGGAGAAAGAAAGGCAGAAAGAAAGAAAGAAGGGCAGAAAGAAAGGGAGAGAGAAAGAAGGGCAGAGAGAAAGAAGGGCAGAGAGAAAGGGAGAGAGAAAGAGAGAGAAAGAAAGAAGGGCAGAAAGAAAGAAAGGGAGAGAGAAAGAAAGAAAGGGAGAGAAAGAAGGGCAGAGAGAAAGGGAGAGAGAAAGAGAGAGAGAGAAAGAAAGAAGGGCAGAAAGAAAGAAAGGGAGAGAGAAAGAAGGGCAGAAAGAAAGGGAGAGAGAAAGAAAGGGAGAGAAAGAAGGGCAGAAAGAAAGAAAGGGAGAGAGAAAGAAGGGCAGAGAGAAAGAAAGAAAGGGAGAGAGAAAGAAGGGCAGAGAGAAAGTGAGAGAGAAAGAAGGGCAGAGAGAAAGGGAGAGAGAGAAAGAAAGGCAGAAGGAAGGGCAGAAAGAAAGAAAGACAGAAGGAAAGAAAGAAGGGCAGAGGGGCAGAAAGAAAGAAAGAAAGGGGCAGAGGGGCAGAAAGAAAGAAAGAAAGGGGCAGAAAGAAAGAAAGAAAGGGGCAGAAAGAAAGAAAGAAAGAAAGGCAGGCAGAAAGAGAGAGAGAGAAAGAAAGGCAGGCAGAAAGAAAGGCAGGTAGAAAGAAAGAGGAAAGGAGGGAAAAGGAACGAAGGGAAGGAAGGAAAGAGGGACGGAGGGAGGGAGGGAAGGAAAGGAGGGAAGGAAGCTAGTCTAACCTCACAGGGCATCACTCTCCGCCCTCCAGGAGCTGCTGGAATGAATAAACCTCCCAGGAAGACAAGAGCAGTCTGCCAATTCGCAAAACCAGTGGCTACAGGGACTGAAAGAAACTGAGCCAATCACAATTACTCTAAGTAGCACTTGTTTTCCTTAAGGTTTGGATGTTCAGGAAAAACGGGAGTCAAATTTACATATGCCAAAGCTGTCTGGAAAGCTGGGGTAAAATGTATTAAAGTAGAAAATGAAATAGTCTGTCATACAGTACACGCTCTTGAAAACAATGTTTTTCTCATCAGTCACCTGAGTTTTAAAATTCTCTTAAGATCATTATGTAGGCTAAGAATTTTACAGTTTCATTTCCTTTTAAGGAGAGACACTTCATTCCTTTTGAGTTCAGTGAGAAGTGAGTTTCAGAACTTTACAAAAGCTAGCAGCTATTAAACATCCAGCATGAGAAGCAGCTCCAGCCCCGGCCAGCAAGGCCCTCGGTCCGCCCGCCCGGAGCGCGGCCCACGCTGTACCTTTTGCACTGATGCTGCGGAGGTCTGTGATTTTCATTAAGATCTTTGGGAACATGTGAGGCTTGCTGGGTCGTCTTTTTCGGATGTAAATTTTCAGTGCTTCCAGCAATGGTTCTTGTAGCTTATCTACTTTTGTTGGTTCCTCTAGGTCCTGGCGGTCTAGATACCAGGAATAAAGGATTAGAAAATCAGGCTTGGGACAGAAAGGGTTATGCAATTTCCAGGTTAGAGTTCCGCCCATGTTTCTCCTCTTCCTTGTTTTCTTGTTCCTACTGTCTTAGGAGTTCCTTTAATTTCATGGGTCAATCACATATGCAAATTTGGAAAAATAAGCAATTGCTTCAAAGCAGTGATACTTGGAAAAATCATCTCATATTGGTCTAAAGCACATTCTGATGGCTGGTTTTATCCCAAGGAAAGAGTTACTTCTTACCGCCAGGAGGTGTCACTACGGAACGAGATTACACCAAGTCTACTCTAAGGCAGTTAGGAAAGGTAAATTTGCCCCATAATTAAAGCCATTATTTTTTAGCTACTTAGAATCCAGTCTCTCTTGAACCAGCAGGGATCACTACAGAGTATAAATCCAAACCTGATCTGGGTCTTCCGACGGCTGCTGGGAGGCCCAGCTGACAATTTGCATTCCCAGCCACTGAATTAACTAACAGAACCTGCAAGCTTGGGCCATCATTAAAATGTCCCTAGTGGCTTATAATAGTTTGGTCTTCAGTTACTTTTTCAAGACAGGATCAAACATTTTGGCATTTCAGGGCAGAAGAATTCTAAACACTATCAGCTTCTAAGAACATGGGAAAATACAAGCACAGTTGTGTGCCTGGGTTTTTATTCACGTTTTCCTATGCAAAATGGCTCCACAATAACAGTGAAGAATGTCCCCGTGTATTACAAGACTGAGGTGGTTCTTTGTGGAATCCCACGAGGGGTTTCTAGGCACTTGGTACCTCCACAGATAAGGCAGATGGCACTGAGCAGGCCCGTTTCTGTGTCGTCCATTTCCAAAGGCAGGAGCTGGTTGGCAAAGGTGAACACGAGGTCGGTGAGAGGCCCAAATCCAGCATTGTGCATCTGAGTTCGATTGAGGGTGAGGCCGTCTGAGAAAGTCATGGTGTCTTGCTCTGGGGTGTACCTGGTGCAAATTCTAAGAATCTGGAAGAAAAAAACATAAGCCCACATAGGATTTGTGATTGACAGAAGTCTGTGTTGAGACCATCAGTCGTACATGGGCAGGAAATAGCAGTGTCCAGGCTGTGCTTGCATCAGTGGGAAAGCCTTACCCTTTTGAAGATGTTCGAACTCTTCCACAGCTCTTCCACTGAAAGACTACAGAATTCAAAACCGGGGGGCTACAGCCACTCAGGGCAGGATAAATAAGAAAACTGAGAAATGGCTGTCTGCATTAAAGGTAATGCATCATTTAATTAAAATAAACATTTACGGAGTACTTATCTTTTTGGGCACTGGGTCAAGTGCTGGTTAGAGGGTGGGAAGGCCAGGCATCAAGGCATCTTCAGGGGGAGGGGCAGCATTCCACCCACGCCCTGCTATTTGGCCAAGAAACCAACCCATCCCACGAGATGTGCCCTTGATCCACAATCTTGCTAGTTGCCCTGGCCACCTGCTACCAAGATGACTCTTGTTCCCACCTCTCAACAGTGCCTGCTTCTGTCCCAGCCGACCCTGGGTTGTGTTCCCACTGCCCTGTTGCTCCCAAGCGCTGCGACGCAGGGCAGATGTCTGACCCAGATCGCATTTCTGCAGCAGCTGCTGCAGCTCTGGGGCCTGTGAGGAGCAGGTGTCCATACTCTGCTCTTCCCCAGGAGCAGGGGCTGCTCGAAAGACAAAAGTTCATCACACCCAGACAGGAGTGAACAACCTAGTAGTGAAGGGCGCTCAGAGTTCTTTGCACGTGGCTGCCCAGTTTGGGGGTAGCCTGAAGGAAGACAGGTGTGATCAGAAGGGCCAGCCGACCCTCTGACCTTCGTAGGGTCACATGCACGGGAAGGGGAAGAGGCTGCTTTTGCTGCAGCACCTGCTACTCCGCCCAGGTTCCCACCAAGGCCTCTAAAACAAGGACTTGTTCCAGGGAAGCGCTGGGGACCTGGGGACAGGACACCTGCCACGGGAAGCCCATTCTATCTGGCCAGTGATTCTCACGTCCTCTGGACCACGTGAACCAAGAGTGGGCCCATGCCCTGGAAGGATCACCCACTGGGCGTCCCTGCCCTGAGATCCTTAGGACCTCTAAGATGACAGTGAGGGGCCCAACCTCCTACATGCAGGACCCCAGTAGCGACACACAGGAAGACACCATGATGTCCTGCAGAGTCAGGGCGTGCGGCTACTGTTGGTAAAGTCTGACCTGCATGTCCTGTGGGTTACAGGCCCCCCAATTCACAATAGTAGTGTCTGGTCAGACACTTCCTCTGGACCAGGTCCTATGGTAAGTTAGCGCTTCAGTATCTGTCATCGTGCTCTCTGGAAGGCCCAAAGCCACAGCTCTGAATGCAACAGGCACACAGCCCGAGACACAAGGATCTGCCTCAATGTCCCCTTTCATGTCGGAGCACAGCCTGTGCTGCCTCAGAGAACCACTGAACAACTCCATTTTATGTCCAACACAAGACATAAAAATGCCTGTGGCAAGCACCAAATCCGCTTCCAGGATGAAAACACTGTGTGTGTGGAAGGCGGGTGTCTTGTTTTCAGGGCATGGTATCACTAGGCTGGGCAAGGCAGCTCCTGCTGATGGTCGGAGCTGATCCTGCTCAGGGCAGAGGGTCCCCCTGCTTCCCGGCTCCAGCACGCACACAGCCTTGGGTCCTGCAGCTCTGCTGAAAGGGTGCGCTCTGCCGTCCTCTGGGAGGCAAGGGTCTGTGTGTGAGACCCCCAGCAGCAGAGCCAGGTACCTTTCCAAAGGCTGGTCCCCCGACTCTCAGCCTCCCACTCCTGCCCTTGCCGAACTCACCCCTCACTGCCTGCAGGTCCCAGGTGTCCACCCGCAGTAGCCGGGGCTGTTCAGCACGCACGGTAGAGGAGACATGGCCGTCACCAAGGCCCCTCCAAGCAGCCTCCTCCCTCCTGGTGCCGAGTTCTGGACCCCCGCCGGCCTTCGTCCCACTAGGTCCCTCGAGCCGGTGCCTGTTGCTGGCAGTCACCATGGCACCCTCTGCTGCTGGCTTGCAGATTGCCCTCCTCCCCGCCACCACCAGGAGGAGACAGCGCCCTCGCGTGGGGACTTTCCTCAAAGCCTGGCACAGAGGCAGATGGGCAGTGCTCACTTGGGCGATTAAGGGAGGAAATGGAGACTGGGAGGGGCTGGGCGAAGAGGAAGGCAGAGAGTCCCTGCCTGTACGGCGTCTAATTTCATAACCATTAGTGTCTGCAGACACATGGCAGCGTGCAGGCCAGGAGGCCGTCCCGCGGGCTCTTGTCCCAAAGACAAGCTTAGGATGCTGTGGCTCTGGGGTAAGGAAAGGAATAGAATATTCTACCTGCAGTGGTTCTGAAGAGTCTATCTGGCTTTACAGGAGACTTTCTGGCTGCTGGGCCACTGTGGGAAACCGGCAAACTCAGATGGACCTCAGCAGGGCGTGGCCTCAGCTGCAGGGACTCAGCTGTGGCTCCTCCCCCAGCGGAGGTGGGGCCGGGCCGGGGCAGGTGTATGGTTTCAGGTGCTTGGCTGCTAGTAAGTAGACAGCAGCTCTTCCGTAGGCACCTTGGGGGCACACCCTGCCGACTGCGCCCCCTACAGGGCCAGGCTGACTCACAGGCCACCACAGGTGAACCTGCCTTGCTGGGCGCACACACACCGCGAGCCTTGGCTCCAGGTGGATCACACACGCCCCTTCCTACGGCTTTTTCCTCCCCTGCCATCTGGAAGCCTCACGCTGACTTGAAGTCCCTGACTATGCCTTGGGGGCCGCTGCTGCCCACAGGTGGTTGGCAGGCCTGGCCCGGCTTTCTGCATCCTCACTGAGCACCCATAGTCCACGACCAACTCTGATGTTATGTAAGCAATGACCACAGTGAGAGAGAGCTCTGTTTTGCACTCAGCAATGGAAGGGAGACAAACAGAACGGGTGGAACTCGCTGTGCTAGCAGCTAACAAGAAGGCAGGCTGGAGAAACCAGGGCCAGCTGTGGAGATCCTCAAAGCCCTTGCCACACCCTCCCCTGGCCCCAGGGCAAGCCCGAGGGCACCTACCAGGATGTCCAGGCAGGCGGCCTTGAGCAGGGTGATCTGGTCTGCGATGGTCAAGCCAGTGAAACCAGGCAGACGCTTAGCAAACTCCACGATCTTGATAATGCACTTGGTGGCCAGCTCGCTGAATTTGTCCCAGAGGCCCAGGTCCAGCCGGACGCGATGGTCAGCGCTGGAATTCTAAGAGGAAGAGAAAGGATACACGGTCAGGCGTGGGGCCTGGGGAGCTGAGAGCAGGTGGCGGTGTGGCCGTGTGTCTCTTCATGCACTGAGCTGCAGGCTGGTCAGGGATTTTCTGGGTGAAGGGTGAAGTTTTCACTTGGATTTGCCCTTCCACAAAGCTCCAGGTCTTATACCGATGGCACTGGACAACCAAGAGAGGAGCCCGGGTTTCTCTGGATAAGGAATCCGACTAATAAAGAAGCAGTGATAAAATGAGGAGATGCCACTTCACACACCTGATGATTAATGGCTCCAGCCAACGGCCCTTAGTGGCTGCTAGAATCTTAGAAAGAGGCAGCTGTCATGTGGCCATCCTGACAGAAAAGCAACAATAACAAAACACAACAGCTCCTATGACACGGTCTGGCAGAAACACGCGTCACCACCAGCAGCCACGGTTAACCAGACAGAGGCTCCAGAATTAACTGCAGAACGTCCAGGGGCAAGCTGAACTATAGTGCTGGGACCCCACTGCCAACACACAGAGTTCAGGAAGCGAAGCCAACCAACCGATGGTTTCCGAATAAGGACACTGCCAAGGGGAAGCAGGAGAGAGAACCTACAGACAAAGAATGATTCAAACCCAGTGCTCGTGATGGGATGAGCAGGCGAGCTGCAAGTCTAACCATGCAGGGAGGGCCAGGCAGTCACCCAGGAGGGAGAGGGGCCAGCTGCTGCAACAGCGGGGAAAGCATCGTGCTGCTGGAAGGCAGGCGGCCAGCAGCCCAGCCAGAGGGATCCCGGTCACAGGGCATCCTGGGAGAGGCACACCCACGGCTTTAGAGAGCAGGGCAGGGTGGGGGCTGGCGGGCAGCAAGGGACAGACCTCAGGACCCCGAGGAAACTTTCAGAGTGACAACAGGTTCCACATCCTGGCTGCAGTCACACTCCCATGGCTGCAATTTGTAAGATTTATTTAAAGCACGAAAGTTTGTGTGTGTGTGTGTGTGTGAGAGGGGGAGGGAGGGAGAGAGACAGAAAATATCTCTCATCTGCTGCTCTCTGTTGATCATTGCCCAAGTTCGATAGCAATGGGCGGGCCAGGCCAAGGCCAGTAGCCCAGAACTCCATCGGGGTCTCCCGTGTAGAAGACAGGGCCCATGCACTTGGGCCACCTCTCACTGCCTTCCCAGGTGTGTCAGCGGAAATCTGGATTAGAACTGAAGCAGCGAGCTCTTGAACCTGTGCTCCGGTATGGAGTGCTGGCTTTGCAGGTGATACTTTAACCTACTATGCCACAACACCACCTCAATGACTATATTTCTGTCACACTCCTCAAAACTTTAGAAAAAGAAAAACATAAGAAAAATTATATCCCAATAAATGAATTTTTGAAAAGGAAATAAAAGGGGGTGGGAGACCGGTGCAGTGGCACAGTAGGCTAAGTCTCTGTCTGCAGTGCTGGCATGCCGTATAGGTATGCCGATTTGAGTCCCTGCTGGTCCACATCCAATCTAGTTCCCTATTTATAGCCTGGAAAAGCTACAGATGCCAGCCCAAATCCTTGGGACCCTGCAGCCACGTTGGGGGACTCCAAGAAGCTCCCAGTTTTGTTCCAGCCCCATCTCCAGGTGCCGTGGCCATTTGGGAACTGAACCAGAGATTAGAAGATTCTGTGCGTCTCTCTTGCTCTGTCTGTGACTCTGCCTTTCCGATAAAAATAACTAAATCTTTCCCCCTCCCCCAAAGAGGACCAAAAAATTATAACTTTTTCTGAATTCTGACTGAGAAACTGTAAGGAACTTGCAAAAGAAAGCTGCCGGTCTGGAGCTTTGGGGTCTGAGACGGCAACCCCATCTAAGGCGGCTGGACCAGTGTGGCCATTGTGCTGTTTACGGAGGTTTCTGTCATTTAGAGCACATTAAGATGTGTACAGAATAAAATGACACTTCCTGTTATCCCTAGGGGGTGGTGAGGGCGGCTTGGTCCAAAAGCTGGGTGCTTCATTCCTTCATCTCCCTCCTCCTCCCCAGGTTCCACCCACACTTCCTGGCCCATCGCCACATGGCGCCATAGCCTGGCCCCGGCCCCCTCACCTGCTAAGCCCCCTGGCCATCCTCCTGACACCCCTAGCAAGCCCATTCCGTGGCTGAGCACCACAGCCACCCTGCGGGGAAGGGGTTCAGGGCAGCTTTGTTGCTGGCTGTGTGACGTGCCTCTCAGCCAGGTGATCCAACTGGCTAGCGCATGGGCTGGAGGCAGACTTCGCCGCGCCCCCAGCTCTGTGAGAGGGCAAGCGGGACTTGTAACAAGTGCTGCTCCCTCAGGAAGGCTGGCTTCTCGAAATCTGTAAAAGAGGCTTCTAGCACCTGCTCTCTAAGACTGTGAACGAGTGAAAAGTTCTACCCTGGAAGAGTCCAGAATGTTCCGGAGGTTTGCTCAGTGGAACTCTATTTTAGCACCACCCCTCACCCAGGCACTGTCAGGGTGGGAGGTAAGACCACAGCAATGACAATCTTTTCTTTTCACCTTTTTCAGACGTTCCTATTCAACCTGCTGTTTCTCACTGGAGCAGCAAACAGCACAATTTAGAATTTGCCAGAACAAGGTGAAAGTCTCAAGCAGCAGACCTTAACACATGCAAATGTGTTTTGGGTTCCGCTCTGTAATTTCTCTGCCACCTGCAAGCGGCAGTGCGAACGGAGCCGAACTCCCCCCTTGCAGCTCCCTTGGGCCCGAGTCGCATGGGTAACAGCCCCGAGGTCTGCGTGGGGTTGGTGAACTCGGTTCACACCGCAGGGAGGGCACCGGACTGTGGCCAGGGTAGACCCTCCTCCTGACCACAGTGATTGCTCCAGTAAAGAACCAGCGGTCCAGAGCCAGCCAATGAGGCGCCATTCTAGGACAGAGGGTGGGACAACTGAGTGGAAACCGCAGCTTTCCGGGCCCAGCAGGTGCAGGAGTGGCTTTGACGCCAATTCAGAGGAAAGCCAAGAGTAAAGATGAAAAGAACCAGGGAGAGCAGCCAGGCCTGATCCACACAAGGACCGAAAAAGCGGAAGCTCCTCTCCGTTTGGCTTTTATCACTTAGCAACGGCAAGAATTCTGACAAGCGCATGGTTTGGGCATCAGAGGGTACGGGTCTGAGAGGTCATTTCCCACCAAAAGAAGCGCTGAGATGTGGAGCAGGGCTTCCGCCTCCCACACCAGCCCCTGGATGGGTAGCAACCCCTTCAAGACCCTGGCATCGCAGACTCCCCGATTCCTTCAAATCCGTGTCAAAAGTCACTTTCTATGGCGCCACGCTCCTGCGGTTCCCTAGGGAAAAGCGCAACCGCCTCCAGGCGCAGCCTCCATGCCAGCCTTCCCGTTCGCTGGTGGCTGCATTTACCTCCTGGCACGCTCCCTCGCTCGCTCTCGCTGGTTCACAAAGCAGTTTGCACTCTTCACTGTATGGGATGCCCAGTGATTTTAGCAGCAAGCCTGCTAAAGTCTTGGCCACACCTTCAAATGGGTGTGGAATTGCCCAGCCATTTCCTCATTGGTTAAGAGACTACCAATGGGGAATGTTTTACCTGCAGGTTTCCACCTCCAGACAAGGATGGGTCAGGGAATGCTGAAAAATTCCAACACCCTTCTTCAAACCTTTGGTGTCTCTCTCCTTTTTAGAGGCACCCCACTTCCCAGCCCTCTCCTGGGGGGGCGCTTTCCCCTTCCCTCTTCTTTCAATTCATCTCGTCACTTTGCAAATAAAACTGCAATTGATTCCTGGCTTTGTATTTCTCCACTAACCTAACACCCAGGACGGGCCTGGCGCGCAGCAGGATCCACTGACGTTTTGTGGAATGAGTGCTTTAAGCAGCCCAGCACAACACTTCGATCTGGGCTGAGGCTCAAGGATATTGCTTCTCCTGGGGCTGTGGCCTGGATTTGCGCCCGAGACTCCCACATCTGCTGTCCCCAGCAGCACAGCCACCGGGCAGATCATAAGGCTGCCCAGGCACGGCACCTGCCTCAGCTTCTCCAACCAGCACCGCTAGCTACAACCAGTCCCCAGGCATCAATCAATCAGGAACACCATTGACGGGTGACAAAAGGACCCTGGGCAAGGAGGCAACCATCGCTGCCACCCACACCCTCGCTGGCAGTGGGGCACGTGTCCTTATGGACCCATGGCAGAGTACACCACACACGGCGGACGCCTGGCCACCGGGGATGCAATTAAATGTAACAGGCAGTTTCCTGGGTGTGGAGGGAGGACAGGGCAGAGAGGGACGGCCGGACAGGCACGCGGTGGGGAAGCATGTCACAGGAAGGTATCCAGCTGGAAAAAATGGCATTGCCCCGACCGGGCAAGTGTGAACGGAATCTTCATCGGCATCAGATGATGCTACTATGTCACACTCTGGGGGGGCGAGGGGGAGAGGGAGAGAGAGAAAAGAGAGGAGAGAGAGGGGAAGCCTGCTGCACCTTCTATTAAAAATAATGCACAGCTGGCGGAACGGCATGTAAATCTCACTGACTATTATGCAAACGGAAGGGAAGAGGCAGTTCATAAAACACGAAATAGCCGAGTGTTTTATTACCCCCAGTGCTGGATCCTTAGGCACGGGGCTTCCGATGGCTGCAGCGCTACCTTGCAGCTGCGGCTTCTGGAATAGCCCTGGCTGAGCCTCCTTGGGAATCCAGGCACCTTCCTGGGCCCCGGTGGTGGGCAGGGAGTGTCAGCAGCATTTCCGGCCACGCAGGAAGGAGGGCAGGAGGGGATGGCGTGCTGAGCCGAGACACTTGCTGGGAGCAAGGAGCTTAGTACTCTCCTCCCACTTCAGCTAAAGGCAAATCTGCTCCCAACTTCCTAGGAAGGGGCTCCCAGGTAGGGGCCCCCAGCTGCCCTCCCAGAATGCTGTGCAGCCCATGGCACAGAAAAGCCCAGCTGTGCCATGACATTCCACTGAGTGGCGACCCTGGCCATGCATATGACCCCTCCTCGTTGTGACTAGTCCTGGTGAGCAGGACTGTCAGGACAGCCGAGGTGGGTACACCAGCGTCCTCAAAACCCACCACGAGCAGCACCTGGTTGCCATGGTGGTCTCTTCACTCTTGCTTAAGGAGGCAATGCAAGCAGCCTTTGAAGAAGAAAAAAAAAGAAAACCAAAAAGCTACAGATTTAAGAGCTACTGGGCATGTTCACGGCACGGGCACCTCCCTCCCCAGCCCGAGCATCGCTCACACTCCTGACAGCCGCCCGTCCTTTCACACTTGCAGCACGCGGGGCTGCCTATTGTGGATATGTGGGGAAATGAATCAGCAGGTGGGACAGCCTTCTTTCTCCCTCCATCTCTGTCACCTTGCCTTTCCAACAAACCCATCTTTGTGTGCCAAACACTCCAGTCGGTTCTCCATCCTGCCTGGATCTGTCTTCTGACCCCCTTGATGGCTGCAACAGCCAGAATTAGGTCAGGCCAATGCCAGGAGATTCTTCAAGGTCTCCCACACTCATGCAGGGGCCCAAGCCCTTGGGCCATCCTCGGCTGCACTCCCAGGCCATTAGCAGGGAGCCAGATTGGAAGTGAAGCAGCCAGGGCAAGAACTGGTGCCCATATGGGAAGCTGCCCTCTCACATCTATCTTTTCCGGCTGACTTTGACAAAGAGCTGTAACATCCTCTGGCCTTCTGCCCTCACTAGACGCAATGGGTTGAGACGCAATCCCCTGAAAAGGATGCACCCAGTCTCTCAGAGAATGACTTGATTGAGAAATCGGGTCCTCACAGAGATAACTAAGCCAACATGGGTCCATCAGGACAAGAACTAGCTCAGTGTGATCAGTGCAGTTAAACAGGGGCGACAGGGACAGAGGACACTCAGAGGGCAGATGATGTAAGGTCACAGGGTCACATGAAGGCAGAGGTCTGCAGGGAGGCAGCCACGAGCATTAGAAGCTGCACAAGACCAGGGGATCAAGTGGGAGCATGGCCCTCCTGACCTTGATTTTGGACTTCTGGCTTCAGGAACTCCGAGAGAATGAACTAACAGGGCCTCAGTTACCTGGTTTGCATCATGGCAGGCAGCCCTAGGCAACCTCAACAGTAAGCACACAGCAAATGTGTAGTGGAACATAAGCAAAGAACAGTAGTTATGGTGGTCCTGATGGGGCAGGTGGGGTCCCCAGCAAGAAACTAGCAGCTGCCAAACATTTCAGGAGGCTCAGGGTAGCAGGTGCAAGGTACAGAGTTGGTATGAGACTTGGGGTCTTGTGGCTCCCCACTGACCTTCAGGTCCCCAGGCTGCATCTCCTCAAAAGACTACCTGAATCTGGCTTTTCTAAGAATGGAGGCCCCAGGCACGAGCAGCTGTGTGTTCTCACAAGAGCCTCATTCCCCAAAGCACACGTCTACCGGAGCAGCTGTGGGTGGCTTCACGATCCTGCCTGAGGTCATTTTTCTGGCTTTAGCTTCACAGGTACAAACGCACGAGCCCTTGGGTGGGAGCTGATGTCCTGCCAAGCTCAGTGAGGTGACAAATGGCTGGCACAGGGGAGAGCCCCAGGACGTGGGAACCCCACGCAGCCCCCAGCAGGCAGCCCAGACTTTGCCCACCATTTACACGATGTCACTGTGGCTCCTACCACCTGACTTTGCCAGACTCTGGGGCAGGACATTCGCGGTATTTGGAAAAGAAGTGCCCACGTGACACTCGGCATTAGAAATTACAAGCTATTCTGGTATATTTTTCTCCCTGGACCCTCCAGGCAATCCGATGAAGGCGGTGCCATTAAAAAGCTCACGAAACAAAGGAGAGGCGGCTCAGGTGGCGATATAACTTTCCAACATCGTGCAAGAACACAGGAGCCTGGGCAACACCACTGCCCTACTGACAGCCACGTGTGTCCCCCTGAGGAAGCAGAGTGAACAGCCTCAGAGCTGAGCTGGGTCTTCTGGGTCCCTCCTGGCCATTTTGAAGCGTTCACTGACCTTCCTTGGGAAATCCATCTCCACCATTTGATTAGAAACTTCCTCAAGGAGACAGGCTCCAAAGCCCCCTACTGGGCACCCAGGCCAGGTGTGGGGGTCAACAGACACGCTATCACATGTCTGTCCCTTCTGGGCGCCTTCTGGGAACTGGCCACTTGTCCCTAATCCACCGTCATTAGGGAAGAAAAAGCAGCTACTCCATCAGAGCCCTGGAGTGGGCAGCTGGAGCCATCTTTATTCCTCTCTGCCCACTTTGTCCAAAGGCATCCGATGGGGGGGCTACTGGCAAAGGGGACAGGAAGCTTCTGGCAGGGGAAACAGCTGCCTACCCCAAAAAAGCTCTTCTTAAAATAGATGTTCAACTCGGAACTAGGGATTGTGGGAAAGCGTTATGGCTGCTCTTCTTTATTTATGTAGCGCCAACTTCTGGAAAGGATTTGGAAGATGCTCTTGATAGAAACAAAAGCCAGATCTGCACAGAGATCGTGCAGACAGACACATGCCACTGGAGGCAACAGGTCCTGCCCCAGCTCTTCAGGGTGTGGGGTGTGCGCCCGCAGCAGCAGCTTGTCCCAGTGTGTGTGAGGAAGCTCCCACCCACGCCTGCCAAGCCAGAACACAGTTCTGTGAGATTCCATGAGATGGTCAGGTGCATCGTCCTACAGAGCGGGCTCCTGGTTCTTCCTCTGCTGTCAGGAGAACCGCAGGCCTGATGCCAACCCCAGCCACTGGAAAGCTGCTGTTGCTAAGCGGTTGGCACCAACACCCCAGCAGCCTCAGGCTCCCGGGAGAAGCCTCCTGGGTATATCCTAGCACCAACTCCCACAAGCAAACACTCTTGGCCTGCCCTTGCCCACCGGTCCCTTGTTGCACGTTCCCCTGGAGGGGCTGCTAACTCCCCAATCAAAGTTTCCCAGCTTCTCTAGCGCCCCCCTTTCCTCTTCTGCACATTTCCAATTGTTCTCTCACACCAGTCTCCACAGCAGCAAATGCTGCCCCAATGTGACTTGACTTTTAAAGTGGCACCCTGAGCAACACAAACCATGGCAAGAGGCCAAAGCAACATTCATTCATTCATTCATTCCTCTCCTGGGTGCCTGATACGCATTACCGACCAGGCACTCATGGCAGCGACACAGACCTGCACAAACCATCTTGAAAACACAGCATTTCACAAGGGTGCCCCTGGCATCCCCCCGCCCCGAGCAGCCGACGCCTATCCCTGCCTTTTTGTCTCACCTCCCCCACCACCCTCACCTCCATCTGACCTCAGAGTCATTCCCAGTAAAACGCGAGGGAGAACAGGGTGGGCTAGCCAGCTGAGTCCTGCAGGGTCTTGGCTTCAGGTTCTTCCACCTGCCCTGTTGCTGGAGCCAGGAGCCTCGGTGTTTGCAGCATCCTGGTCCCTGCCCCGCAAGGTGTCCCTCTGGGGTTCTGCACAGGTGTGCACCATGACCCATGTCAAATGTCCTGGCTTTACTTGTTGTCTCCACTATATGAGAACGGCAACAGTTCAGGTTGCCAGTATCTAGCACAAGACCTGCGCTCGTTGCATGTTTCTTAAGCGAATGCACGCACGCACGCAGACTGCAGTGAGGAAGCGGCGTCAGGTTATTGCAAAGGCTGCCACGTGCAGGGAACGGCCTCGGAGCTGACGGAGCTACCGTGCACCCTCACCTCGCTGCTGCACGCTCCACGGTCCAGCTTGGGGGAAGTCCCTGCTAGGCTCAGCACAGAGTGAGTGTGGGTGTGTGAGTGTGGGGTGTGTGTGAGTATCAGTGTGGGCGTGTGGGTATGTGCATACGTGTGTGGGTTTGTGGATGTGTGTGTGGGCATGTGCGTGGTAGTGTGGTGTGAGTGTGTGGGTGTGTAGGTGTGTGCGGTGTTTGTGAGTGTGGTAGTGTGGTGTGTGCGTGTGGGTGTGTAGGTGTGTGCGGTGTTTGTGAGTGTGGTAGTGTGGTGTGTGCGTGTGGGTGTGTAGGTGTGTGCGGTGTTTGTGAGTGTGGTAGTGTGGTGTGTGCGTGTGGGTGTGTAGGTGTGTGCGGTGTTTGTGAGTGTGGTAGTGTGGTAGTGTGGTGTGTGCGGTGTTTGTGAGTGTGGTAGTGTGGTAGTGTGGTAGTGTGGTATGAGTGTGTGGGTGTGTAGGTGTGTGCGGTGTTTGTGAGTGTGGTAGTGTGGTGTGTGCGTGTGGGTGTGTAGGTGTGTGCGGTGTTTGTGAGTGTGGTAGTGTGGTAGTGTGGTGTGTGCGTGTGGGTGTGTAGGTGTGTGCGGTGTTTGTGAGTGTGGTAGTGTGGTAGTGTGGTAGTGTGGTAGTGTGGTGTGTGCGTGTGGGTGTGCAGCCTGGGCGGCAGCATCTCTTACCGTGGTGTACTTGCCCAGCTGGCAGAGCGAGGGGAAGGTTTCCTGGTGAGCTTTGCGGATCTTCTCTGTGAGCTCATCCAGCTCGGCTGTCATTTCGTAGCTTTCTGGGCATTCCTGCTTGGAAGGCTCCTTCTTTTTCTTGTTCCTGTCATTCCTGACAGCTGCAAACAAGACAGCACAGGGTCATTAACGGCCTGGATGGCTCTTTCTGGTCCAGGAGGTCCCAACCCCCTCCTCTGAGCCCCCAGCCTCGGGATTGGCCGCTGCTCTGAATGGGAACAGCAGCAAAAGGTGGGAAGGGTAGCCCTTGAACTTGTGCACCTTCCAGCCGGGTCTTTGGGAAAGGTGGAGGCTTGCCAGCCGGTGGGCAGAGAATTCTCTAGGTTCCCTGGATCGTTTGAAAGGACAGGGACCTCTCCAGGACGGTTACCCCCCAATTGTACTACACGTGCCCCAGAGGTAGCCCAAGGGAACCCCGACAGCCTGGGGAGCTGGGTCCCCCCTAAAGCCCTTGCAGCTCCACCAGCAGCATTTCCTTGTGGTACGTTTTGGCTTTATTGCATTTCTGTTTTCTCAGTTGTCTGACATTTTGGAAGAAATTCTTTGAGAGGCAAAGGGGCTGTATCCTCAGCTTCTTCTAGCTTCTCTGCTTCATAAACACCCTGCATTCATCAGGCAGCACCTTGCCACTACATAAACTTGTAACAATGTATTTAAAAAGTAGACAGAGATAAACAGACATCTCTGTCATCTATTAGTTCCTAAGTGCCCAGGACAACCAAGGGGGGCCAGGCTGACACTGAGAGTCTGCAGTTCCACTGGGATGTCCCATGTGGGGACAGGAGCTCGGATGCTTCAGTCCTCAGCCGCTGCCTCCCAGGGTGCGCCTTAGCAGGAAGCTTGGGTCCGGAGCAGCAGCCGGGACTCAGTCAAGCACTCTGACACCGCCTGTGGGTGTCCCAGGCGATGTCTTAACAACTGTGTCAAACACCCAGGCTTCTAAAGCTATTAAAATAATAACTGATGCAATATGATACTCTCTGCCTGGCAAACCATCATTCATTCATTCATTCATTCATTCATTCATTAATCATGAAATCCAAGTGGAACTCAATGCTCTGGCCCCTGGCTAGGATCTCCTGGGGAAGGGAACTGAAACCATGGGAAGCAGACAGGTGATGCTGGGGAGTCCTGTTCTCTGGGGACCCGGGGGTGCCTGGCTGGGTGCCGCTGGGCTGCGTGTGACACCACCAGGACCTGGCAATCTGCTGTAACAAGACCTGGGGCATAATCTGATCTGCCCAGAGAGGGTCCAGGTGCCACTAACCCCAGGGCACGGTGGCAATTTGAGAGAAGTGTGGCTCTCTGGGTCCCCACGCTGAGAATGCCCAGCCCAGCCCCACCTGGGGCTGCAGCTGAAGGCAGAGCAAAAAAGAAAAGGTGAAAGGGGAGAGCACGTGGGCTGGGTAAGAGGTCATACAGCCTGGCCCTCTGGCTCACACTCGAGCAGCAAGGCCACGGCTGGGAAGGAGGGGGGACACAGCCTGAACCTTTCACACGGCCCTGGAGCTGGGTCACAGCACCTCCATCCCCTCGAGAGGCAAGCAATTCAAATCCATTTTACAGGTAAAGAAACCAAACCACAGAGAGGCTAAAGAATGCAGCTGGCGAGCTGTTTCCCTTTGGACTTCACTCCCTGAGCCCCAGGGGGGTGGAGATGATCCTGCCTCCCCTGGGGGATGAGAAATGACATTGTTCTTCGGCACAGAACATCTCGAGATCGCCAGTGAAGGAAGCAGGACGCAGCCTTCCATGCCTTCCTTTCTGGAGCAGACTGGCCCATCAGGGCTGGCCCAGCACACTGGCTCAGCAGGTGCAAGCCCCATGGTGACAGGGCCTTGTGGGTCAAGGCAGAGAGCAAAGGGGACACAGTGAGGGACAGGGGAGCTGGGGCCTCAGGGCTGTGTGTGGAAGCCACTACGAGCTTCATGGCTGGGACCAAACACTTGCCAATATCACTGAACTTCAGCTCCCACAGAGCATGCATCTAAGCGGCAAGGTGCTTCCCCAACACAGCCGTGAGCAAACAGGCCAGCGGCTCCCCCAGGACTAACCAGAGGGCTTCCTGGGGGCCCCAGCATGCCCTTGCTGAGGTCTTCTTGCGAGAGAACTCTAAGACACCCAAGGCAGCATTGCTCCTCAACCACAAAGCTGGTGTGACTGACGCTGCTTGGCATGCCCACAGTCTCTATCAGGAAGGCCTCTGTTAGCTGCCCGCTAACACATATCCTGGGAGGCAGGAGCTGGCAGCTCAGATCCCCGAGACCCTGTCATCCCTCTGCAAAACCCTGGTAGAGTTTTCGGCTTTGATCTGCTCCAGTCCTGGCTGTCGCCAGCACTTTGCGAGTGAACCAGCAAATGTTTGATCCCTCCGAGCTGCAACTGAAGAAAGAAAGCAAAGAAGGTAGACTGGTATTCGCCAGGGACCAAGGGAGCCGGCTGTAGGAGGATAAAGGTGGAGAGCTCACGGGCTTGTGATTTCTTTGGGAAAAAGTGAATATGCTACAGATGATTGCACTGTGTACTCTGACGAGATAAATATTCATCTACGAGAGTTAGCTCTCAAAATAGGAACAGCCACGCTGCAGCTTCCTCAGCAAGGGAGGTCACTGTCACTCATCACGCACTACCCCAAGGGCCCCCCGGGAGCCCAGGGCCCTCAGCAGTGGGAATTGCACATAATGACTCAGCATCCTGGCTCAGTGAGGTGCAATGGGGACCTGGCTAAGAGAGACATGCCAATTCCAGTTATATACTCAGGGAGACTGTTTAAGACTGGCTGAGTGTAGACCTCAGTGGCATATGCAGCCAGCAGGCAGAGGGGCCACACAGCCACTTATCCCCTAGCCCCACCTTTGAGCATCCACAGTGCCAGATGACCTGGACTCGCATCCCTCTGCCTGTCTCCCTGTTTCCCAACAAGCTGAAGCCCCGGGGATGCTCAGCAGAGCAAACACACAGCTGGAGGACCACCTGGGAGGGAAAGGGCCTCGGGAAGCCCTCACCATGGGGCGCCTGACCCCAGTTGAGTCAGGTGCTGAGTGTACAAGGGATGCACCAGGGAGCTCTGGGCAGGGGTCCAGAAGCCAACACTAGGAACAGGAGGCAGAGCTGTGGGGAGCCATGAGTTGGTGTGCAGGGGCCCCGGGGTTGCTGTGTCATTTGGTGGCCCAGCTTCCTTCCCACTCATTGTAATGGGTGGACACAGGCACTAAGAGATCCTCAGGACCCCAGCAGGGAGCATGGAGGCAGTGTGATGGGCACCCACTGGCACGCCTGCTAAGAGCCTGCTGCGCACAGCTCTCTCCAGCTCTCCTCTCCAGGGGCCATATTTCACCTGTCTCCATGCCTCCAGTGCTGAGAACAGCACCCGCCTACACTGGGAGTCCCCAGATGGCTCTGTGAACCGGACTGATGATGACTAAGTGTGGACTTCTGTCCACTGTCAGAGCCTGTGTGTGTGACACAGATGGCTTGCCTGAGCGAACGGGGAAAGGGGACATTCCCAGGGTCACCGTCGTGATTTACGCACATGATAGGATCCAGCCCTATTTATTTATTTTTTTTTTGCAAAGCTCTTCTTGGACGAAAAGGTGCTTCATAAAATATCAAGTGTTCTCCTTGTGAGGGGCTAAGTGCTACAAATCAGATTTGGTGGCATCAAAGTAACATATTTATGATCCACTATCATATTGCAAATGAAATGAATGTCGTAAAAGTGTCACTTATACAAATACCTCTGATGTACAGATCTCGACCTATGAATATGAAAACAGACACCCAAGCACTTTTATTTGAATGTCTAATCATGGAAATAAATGAAGTCATGTTCATTTTAATGTGTGCACTTGTGCATGTATCTGGAATATTGATTCTCACGCATGCAATAAAAATGCACCAGAGGAAACATGCGGGAGGTGGATTCAGGGAGAGAAAATATCCAGTAAAAATTCCTTCAGGTTCAAAAAGACAATCCATGGCATTTTCGTCCATAAGATCTTTATATCCAGCTTAGCAAAGGAAGCATAATGGTCTATTTATTCTTGCTGGAAAATTAAAGTCTGGACTGCTCAGCTCCTTACTAACTGTAAGAATAACGGGTCACAGTTGCTGACTCTCTGGGTGTGGAGACGGCCCTGGTTCTGGCACGCTGACATACTTAAAAGAAAAACACCAAAATATACCTTAACTGTAGTTTAAAATCCATTTTCAAAACTCATTATGCAAATGAACTGCTACAGCTTCGAAGGCAAGTAGCTCCAAGACTCCTGGTTAGAGCTGAATTTTCTTGTAATTCAAGGCTCTGCAGGGGAGGGGTTGGCGTTCCCACATTTAACCCAGCAGGTGCCCTGGCAAGGTTGGCAAGCCTGTGAGTCCTCTGTCGGCATCCCTGTGGGGGTGGGGTCCCCACGTGCTCCTTAAACACAGCACCTGGCTAAAGATCAGTAGAAACGTGTGCACACAGGAGAAGGGAGTTGGGGGCAGGCTGTGCTTTCGTATTGACCTGCGCCTCTCGCAGCAGTCTGAGGGCAAGGCACCTGACAGTCCTTGGGATTTTGTCTTCAGGATGGAGGCTACCCAGAGCTCTGTGCATGGCTGCATGCAAACAGGGACTGAACAAAATAGGCAGTGTGACGCCCTTAGGACCTCCAAGGGCGAAGGGACAATCTGGTATCAGAGTTCAAGTGAGGTGCATACCTGGGGTTCTTTCAGAATACTAGACTCAGATCTTGGGGGAAGCAGTCAGGAAGTAGCATTCAGAGAGTTCAGCAAGGATCTCCCAACTAAGCTTAGCTTTTCACAGTTATGCAAAAGTGGTTCTAGAAAAATCCCTAAAATATCAGAACATGCAGATGCCGCTGAGTTACGCTGGGGCAACTTCCTACCAATGACTTGGCCATTTCTTTTCCTACCAATTCTGAGATCTGAAGAGCTTGTCACCTCTCAGGTGGATAGCATCCCACCGTGACCTCCTGGGTCTGTGTGCCCTGGCAGCCCTACTGTGACCACTTCCTTTCTCCAGGCAGGCCCAGCAGGGTGCCCTCCTTGCAAAACAGGAGAGCTGCAGTTGAGAGCTTATTATTATTTTTTAAGACAAGTTTTTTTTTTCTTTTATACACAATAAACTTCATACTCAACTCCAGAGAAGAGGGGAAGGACAGCATTGCATGAAGGCAGCAGAGAGACTGGTGGTAGTGGAGGAAGAGCACCCTCTCCAGGGAGGAACGGGCAGCCCAGGCTACTCTCAGCAACACCTTGGCCTCAGGCTGTCTGCAGCAGGTGGGCGGTGCTCAGCTGTCGCGCGGACAGAGCTGCCCAACAGCAGAGATGAAGATACTGGGTCACCATCCAAGACTGAATGCGAAAAAATGGCAATCGAACACACCGAGGTTGGTCTTCTGCTAATTTTTTCCAAGTTTTTATTTATTCATTTATTTAAAAGACAGAGAAAAGCAGGGGAGGGGAGGGTAGAGAGGAGAGGAGAGGGAAGAGGGGGGGAAGGGTTAAAGAGGGGAGGGGAAAAGATGGGGGGGAATAAGGGAGGGGAGGAGGAGAAGGGAAGGGAGGGAAATGAGGAGAGGGGAGGAAAAGGAGGGATTGGGGAAAGAGGAGAGGGGAGGGGAGGAGAGGGAATATCCAGGGACAACATCAACATGTGAAATGCGGAGGCAGGTCATGGAGGCACAGGGAAACAGAGAGAGAAGGGGACGGGCGGAAACAAAACGGAGGTAGAAACTGATCTGGGGAAAGAGGAAAGAATTTTCACCCAGGGTAAGACCAGAGCTCCAGGCAGGTGCCACATAACTTAAGATCAAAGGGAAGATAAAACACAGGGAAGCTGGTTCAGAGGTTCTGGAACCTAGTGGCTTCAATGGGTGTCAGAACTTTCCATCTGACCTTGGCTTAGTAAAAAGGACATGATCACATTCATCACTGGCTCACTCCCCAAATGCCCAGAGGGTTGGACCAGATTGAACTCACTCCAGGGCAGGGACGCAAGCACCTGAGCCATCATCAGGTGCCTCCAGAGGGTGCACTTCACCAGGAAGCTAGAGCAGAAGCAAAGGCCCTCTGACACAGGGACTCAGGTACACCAAGTGGTATTTTAAGAGGCTATGCTACAACGATTGCCTTGGGATGCAACTTGTTCAGTTATTGCTTGACACAGTTGATGAATATCCGCCTGAGTTATCCATGTGTCAGAAAGGCATCTCAGAGAGGCAGACAGGTGGCCTGCCAGGTTTCCACACTTCTAAAGAGCCTATTCAGGATATTAATGTAGAGAAGTTCCTGCATATTGTCGAATACGTTTTAGAAACCCATATCATTCAAGAAATAGTCTATATATGGGTGTGTGGACACTTACAATGTTAAGTGGAAAAGTCTCACTTTAGTGTATGTATGTCAGCCTGCTAACTGCTTTTTATTGGGGTGGGGTCCTTAAAGTAATAGGGTTTCTAAGGGTTTGCAGAACTCACAATTAGGGGTAAGTCCCGTGCAGGCCAGCTTTGGCCCTGCGTTCTGTTTGTTTCACCCGCCCACCTCTTCATCCTGTCTGTCCACCCACAGCTCTTTCTTTTCATCCTTCTGTTTTTCACTTTCACTGCCACTGAGAACACACATGGTAACTGTTACTGTGACCCATGTTCAACAGAGAATTCACTTCAAGGGAGTTTCATTCCAACAAAAGGACCAAGCTCTCTGAAGACTCATAAGCACGCATCAGCTGGGAGGCCGAAGTGGATGCTCCTTCACTGATCTGAGCCGAGGGAACAGGAAATAAAGGAGAAGCTTGGGAGATGGCATTTAGACCTACAGCTGAGCGGCTGATGCTGTTGCGTGCAGGGCTAGGGAAAAACATCGCAAGAAAAGGGAATCCCGAGGGTCCCACAGACAGTGTGCTGGCTCTTGTTCTGAGCGCTGCTTAGTGCCTTTCCCGCAGGGCTGTTCCTACAAGAAACAGAGCAGGGAGGAGTCAGGGAAATGCCGGAAGAGCAGCGCATGAGGCGACAGTGTGGCTGCGTGCTGGAAGGTGGCTTTGCCCTGGGGCTCTCACTGGGAGCTGAAAGAGGCAAGATGAACTGCCTTGGACAAGAGCGATGTGAGAAAACGTCTCCAGGAACAACTGTATCCTGTCCGAAGGGCATGGGGCAGAAAGCAGTGTCCAAGAAGTGAAGGGAAGGAGAGCCGATGGGCAGGAAGAAAAGAGATACAGGGAAATAGCGGAAGGAAGCTGCTGGAGTTGGTAACAGGCTGAATACGCGGGTGAAGACCCAGAGCAGGGGTAACAACACAGCTACACCCCAGTCCTGGGCTGCTCATGGTCCCACAGCACAGACGAAAAGGAACACAGATGGTGGGGCACAGAAAACCAGATTTTGACAGGGAAATGGTGAGGTTGGGATGAGGGGAGGAGAAGTGTAGTTGCAAAAGTTGACAGAGAGGGCGCTGTGGGTCTGTCAAGAGAAATCGCGGTCAGATGATCCAGAGTGAATGTTTTAGAACCTCTGGAGTTGGAGAGGAATGGACGGATGGATGGAGGAGGAGGAAGAGAGAGAGAACGAGAGAGAGAGAGAGAGAAAGAGAGAGAAAAGAGAGAGAAAGGAAGAAGAGGAGGAAGGGAGAGGATTAGGAACTGATGCTTGGGAGTTCCCTATAATTTTGGGTAAAGGAAAAACATAACATGATAAAAGTACATTAATAGGAACTGGGGGGAAAAAATCAACTGACAGAAAACAGTGGAAAAAATCAACTGTCCCAGCAGCGGTCTGGCCAAATGTCCAGTGGAACCGCCAACTGGAAGGAATGAGACAGGAGCAAAGGTCACAGATTTTGGCAATGGATAAAGTGGTCACTACAGAGAGGAGTGGCGGATATTTGTAGCAGAGCAGAAAGGGTGGAAGCCAGACTCAGGGGCAGGGAAGCTTAAGAGAAGCCCAGACAAAATCCTTCAAAAAAGTCAACCTTGGACATAAACTTGAGTCTATGCAGTTGAACACACTGTTTTCTGGAATCAAATCTACACGAGAGGTCAGCATACACCACTCCCGGTTAGAAACATGGAAAGGCTGCAGAGAATGTGAAACAGCTCATGTGGAAGAGGCTCACTGAAGGCCAACAGGCAGTGCCGAGATCTGGCAAGTTGCATTCACTTGGGAACTGTCCAGGTAGAAAGTTAAAGCACATGGAAGCTTTAGCTAAGCAAAGGAGGCAAGAGGGGACAGCTCTCCAGGTGGAAGGCAGGGCAGGCTCCTAACGCAACCGGGCAGCTATGGAGGTGTGGGGTAGGGCTTGCAGCTCGCAATCCCTTGACCTTGGGAACCTTGCCTGGGGTTCACAGGGTTTAAGTTCACTGTTAGGAGTAGGATCACAATGACATTGGGAAGCATTTTTCTGCTCACTTGAATTACGGAAGTCACTGAGGTACGACTAGAAACGTCAAGCCCATCTAGGTGCCAGTTCGTGTCCTGGTTGCTCCACTTCCAATCTAGTTTCCTGCTAAAGGCCCAGAAAAAGCAGCCATGAAGGCGCCCGTCACGCACCCTGGCGCCCCAGATGAAACTCCACCGCAGCAGGCTCGGGAGTGGACCAGTGAACGCAACACTTCTGGCTCTCCGACCCTCTCTTGAACTCTTTCAAAATAAACTCACACGTTTTAAAAGTAAAAAAAAGAAATTCCAGACAGGAGAAGAATGCTGTGTGTACCAGGGGGGGCCTGTGGGGAAGGGCCAGGGGAAGGGAGGGGGGCTGCCAGAGTCAGCACGGTCAAGGACAACAACTTAGTCTGCAGATAATGATGCCAAGGGAACAGCGCAGGAGCAGGGTGTCTGCAATCCCAGGTGCCCAAGCGCCAGCACTGCAGCTGCCTAGCGTGTGGCAAGTGGCCCGGGAAGAGTGGCCTTGGCAAGTGGTAGTGAATTCCTTAGTGGCTCTGGATTTTACCTCTTACAGCTCCCGATTTTTAAGGAATTAACTTACTAGGAAGCAGACTCAGCAATTTGGAACTTGCCATTGAAGCTGATCCTAGGCTATGGGCTGAGGCAGACACTGGGTATAATATAGCAGAATACCAAAGCATGCAGAGAGAGAGAGAGAGACAGACAGATACTATAAATGCAATGCTATATACAAGCAAGGCACAGAGGAGAGAAACTGTTTTTAAGTGGATTCCACAGACTGCTAAATAGCCACTCTGTCATTTTTTAAGGTTTATTTATTTTTATTGGAAAGTCAGATATATAAAGAGAAGGAGAGACAGAGAGGAAGATCTTTCATATGCTGATTCACTCCCCAAGCTGCCACAATCTCCGGAGCTGAGCTGATCCGAAGCCAGGAGCCAGGACCTTCTTCGGGGTCTCCCACGTGGCTGTAGGATCCCAAGGCTTTGGGCCATCCTCTACTGCTTTCCTAGACCCTAAGCAGGGAGCTGGTTGGGGAGTGGAGCAGCTGGGACATGAACCCACACCCATATGCGATCCTGGTGCATGCAAGGTGAGGACCACTAAGCTACTGTGCCGGGTCCTCCATCATTGTTAAGAACAAGCAATTTACAGGACAGATGAATATCAGGAATTGTACAAAGGATGGTTGTGAGAAAACAGTGACTACTCTTTCAAATGCAAAGATGTGAGGCATTCCAACCCTCCATGAAAACTGAAGCAACGTATTCTGCTATCACAGATTATAATTTCTCAGATCAGGGGGGCGCTGTGCACCCAGATGTCTCAGCTTAGTTCAGATTGGCAGCAACAGATGGCATCTCTGCTACTGCCCCTCGTAGCCCTGTCTGTGCGGTTCTAAGCACCTCACATATATTATCTCATCTAAATCCACAGCAACCCTGGGTGGTTGGTACCATTACTCTCCAACAGGATGTGAGGAAACTAAGGCAGGGGGATCTAACAAGGAACAATAGCCAGTCAATTACAGGGTCACAATTTGACTCAGTTTCTATCTAATTCTTAAACTGTCCATTGCTCATAAAATAATTCTTAAAGCTTTCTGCTTTTACTTCCCCCGCCCAAAGTTTAGAGGTCCCAACAAGAATGTGATGAGGACTTTGGCTAAGGAATTTTTCTCCTTGGACTTAGTTACCCTGAATGCCATCGAGGGGTCAGTCTCAGGTCACATGTGTCACTGAAAGAAAATGTTAAGAAAATGAAACAGCAGAAGGAAGCCTCCAGCCCAGGTCAGTCTCCGCGGACGCAGTGTCCACCACAACCGCAGCCAACTCAGCCTTGCCCAGTGAGTTCATCAGTTTCTCAA
Organism: Ochotona curzoniae; assembly: GCF_017591425.1. Classification (NCBI taxonomy): domain Eukaryota; kingdom Metazoa; phylum Chordata; class Mammalia; order Lagomorpha; family Ochotonidae; genus Ochotona; species Ochotona curzoniae. The sequence continues at coordinate 11,252,722 of NW_024465035.1, read as the reverse complement.
TATAAATAGCTTTTCCCAAATTGGCCTTTCTGTTAAGGCTTGTTGAATCCTATTTAGCTCACACGCACACAAAAATCCTTTCTGGCCTACAGAACTTTAATTCTTAGGTATTTATTTCTCCAGAGAGTCATTTGGAAAAGAAATAAAGCCATCTTCACCATTCTTTGCATAGCTCCCAGCCACACTACTTGGATGCCTGACACAGAGAATCCCAGTTTTCTATTCCTGGGAATGCTTTGGTCAAGGGGTCAACACACACACACACACGCACACACACAGCACACACACGCACACGAAGTCCAAGAAATCACACGCAAAGCGTTTTTGCCAGAGCTCCACAATCCATTTCCCCTTGCCCTTCCTTCGCCCTTCCTCTAACACCCACACCCAGAACGTGCTTTTCCTCCCTTTTAATCAGAAAGACATCTGCCAAGAACTTCCAAGGTCCAGACAGCCTTCAGGACTCCAGGGACCAAGCAAGGCCAGTGCCAAGCACAGGAAGTAGCGAGCGGACAGTGCTGCCCGCTGTCCCATGAGCACCTATGTCTCTTGGATCCATGCTTTGGGGCTGGAAGCTTCAAAGTGACAGCATCAGAGAGATGGCAGACACCCCTGCCATGCCTAAGAAACAACTGGACCACATACAAGGACGACCTGGGCTTTAAGAAGTCGACCTTATTATTTTTAGAGCTTTTATTTGTTTGAAAGGTAGAGTCTGAGAGGGACAGAGTGTTCCCACCTGCTGGATTACTTCCCAAAAGGCCCCGACAGCCAGGGCTAGACCAGATGGAAGCCAGCAGACTGGATCTCTATTCCAGTCTCTATGTGGGTGGCAGGAAGACAAGTACTTGGCTAACCTTCTGTTGCCTTCCCAGATACATCAGCAGGAAGCTGGATCGGGGCAGGAAGCAGCCAGAACTTGAACCAGGCACACTGATATAGGAAGCTTAGCTTGTTGTGCTACAATAACTTTGCCCTTTATTATTGTTTTTTTTTTTAATTTTGTAAAAAATAAAAAGATGAAAAAGAAATATATGGGGCACTCCTCCGGCACAGTGGCTACGACGCTGGCTGTGATGGCTACATCTTGTGTCAGAGTGCCTGGGTTTGACTGCTTTGGCTCCCTATTCTGGTTTTTTTGTTAACGTAGACCCTGAGAGATAAGAAGTGAAGGCCCAAGTACTTGGGTCCCTGCCACCCACATGGGCAATCCAGGATGGATTCCTGCTACTGGCTTCTACACAGCCCAGTCTTGGTTACTAAAAACATTTGGAGAGTGAATCAGAAGATAGGAACTCTATTGGAGTCTGTCTCTCTCTCTCTCTCTCTCTCTGGGCAGAGAGGGAAACATGGTTCATAAGACAGAGAAGGTTTTAGGCTGAGCAGAGTGCATGAGCACAGCTCTTGGGAATATGAAGAAAGGCAGGAAGGTTGTGGTCTCTGACACCAGCAGGCTGTCTCAGTCCTCCCAAGGTCCAGTAACAAAGCTTGGCTCTAAACCTGCTATGCTGTAGTGACCACTCAAGAGCAACACGCACATGTTGTGCTTAATAAGCATGCATTCCAGTCCTGTGGAGGCCTGACAGCGTGCCACTAAGAGGTAGGGTTTATGTGTTGATCTGAATTCCCAGGAAGCAACACCTTGGGAGACTTCGGTGTTTGATGGTGGTAGAGGGGTAGACTTCTACTGAAATTCTTCCTTCCCAGGCATTCAAGAATTTCCAAAGCTATTGCTATTCTGGAAAGGGAGCCTTACAAACAGGGTGTGACGGATGCAGAGAACAGGAAGGAAAGATTTGGGAGCTCCTCTGATGGCAGTGACTAGCTGCTTGTCAGCCACTCCCACTCGTGCCCTCCTCCAAGGAGGCCCCACGGAGTGACAAATCAGTGGTGGCCCAGAGAGCCAGAAATTCTGCAGATAGCTGTATTATTTGCTAAATTTTATCTTGAAAACTATTGCAGAAGATGGCAGAAAGAAATCTTGAAGATTGAGTTATTCACATGCATTGTAGCATGGTCACCAAGCAGGCCAATAGTGAATAGCGTATACCTCTTTCTTCATAAGGTTTCTATGCTTCATTGTAAAGCTTCAAAACATAAGATCATTTTTTAAAAGTTATGTCATTAACTCCTCCAATCCTGAATCTTTTACGTAAACATATCTATCATGGAAAAGCCCAAATGCATCTCAAATGCAAACCATGATAGAATGTAGCCTGGTTCACTCCACACCCAGCTTTAGTGGTCTGCTCACAGCCAGTCTTGGCTTCACGCCACTTCCAGCACTTCCTCTGATCATTTGGAAGGACACCCTCAACGTCACATGTTTCCATCCACAAGTATCTCACAATTCTTTCTCTCATAGCTTTCTTCATTTTAGAGGGATGAGGCACAGTCTTGTTCATGGAAATTTTAAATAAGGGTAACGGTTAAGAGTGAGGACTGATCTGAAAACCAGAGACAGGAGAGTAGACTGAAAAAGATGGTGTCATGCTTGGAGCTGGTATCTTCAAAGAAGAGTCAGCTCTCTTGGAAACTTCTGGAACCCAAGGAAATAGACCAAATTGCCCTTAACTGGCTACTGATAGGTGACGATTCTCTCTTGCCCTGACCAAGTCTCTTCCACATACCAGCCAAATCATTTTCTGTAAATCTATCGTCCCTTCACCCTCTATGCCACTTTTATCACATGGCTTAGCTTTGTATGCATGCAAAGACAAGCAAGATTTCAGATGGAAAGGAATGCTGGGTTCTAAAAATTTTCCTTATAAATTCCACTAGACTTTCTTTCCCCTGCTCAACTTTTATCTCCCACTTACCCCATAATCTTTGAACCAAATTCAGGAAATTACAAAGCAGTTAGTCAGGTCGAGGCCCTGCCGTTTGCCATCACACAGACTGTTTTTTGTTGCCATGCACCTTAACTGAAGAGAGACCTCTGTTCAACTAGGATTATTGGTTTTATCATGTCAGTCGAGGGCTCTTCTTCATGTCCAGGTTTACTTAAAAACAGGGAAAGATCAGTGGGCTATGGAGACATTTTAGAATGCCTCCTGAACTTAAAAAAAAAGAAATAACATAGTTATTAAAAAGTGCCTCGAGCAGCTAAGTAACTTCAAAAAGAGGAATACAAGTGGGCCTGGCCTGGGATTCCCCTCTTCCCACAATGACTGCTGACTCCAAGATTTATGAAGAACAGATGGAAAAGCTGGCTGAGAAAGCTAAGAAACACCCCACTGGAGACACCCACAAGCTGGCGTTCCTGCAACCGTGTCCTCAGCTCTTCTCCTTTCTTTTTTTTTTTTTTTTTTTTTTTGATTTATCTGTTTCTCCTGGAAAGGCAGATTGACAGAGAGAAGGAGAGACGGAGACAAAAATCTTCCAACCACTGGTTCACTCACTGAGCCCATCTGAAGCCAGGTGCTTCTTCTGGGACTCCTACATGGGTGCAGGGTCCAAAGTGTTTGGGCCAGCCTCTGCTGCTTTCCCAGGCCACATGTAGGGTGAGGATTTAAGCCGGGCCTCCTCCTCCTCCTCCTATCTTTGTCATGAGAGCCATGCCTGAGTCTTCCACTATCACATACTGCACAAGGAAGATGCGAAGCTCCACCCACAGCCCAAACTTTTCTTCCAAGCTTCAGTTGTGAATACCTGACTGCCCACTACAAGTGTTCAGTTCCCATTCTGCTAAAACGACCTCTTCAGCTACGCTATCTAGCTCCTTCCTCTGTGTTGTCATAGACCATCTGAGACCCAAGTCCCAAATGAGACAGTAGACCCATCTTTCTCTCTTCCTTCTACAACATCCCTGCAAGCTCCACTGAGTTCATAAACTATTTCATAAGTGTAACCCCTCTTGAAGAACGCTTTGCAGACAACCATTCATTTGTAAAAAAGTAGAAAAATGCCAAACTGAGTAAGACAAGGTGAAAGTGACTCTGGTACTGTGAGAGCTGAAACAGGCTGCCTGGCTTTATAGATGGGCTCTTCTCTTCTGTTTCTCCTTCAGCCACACAGAACATCCTGTGAACTGTGCAGGTCTTCTTAGGCCCTTACTAGAAAAAATATCTACCACCTCCTTGCTTAGACCCCATCACCAACACCTTCACCGACCATTTCTGCCATCTGATCAATGGGCCATCTTCTTCTCGAGCCCTTTAGACAGACAGTGCCGTGGACCCTGAATGCTTTGTCCTTTCCAGGTTCACAGTCTGCAGCCTCTCCTCTACTTGGGGCGACCTTTGGGAGATGCTGGGATGTAGAGGGCAGAGCCCCACTGGATGGAACTAGTGCCCCTGCGAGGGGCTCAAGGACACGAGCAAGCACTTGTCTCCTGTGAGATTACAGCCAGGGAGAGGCGGTCTGTGACCCTGAGCAAGGCTTCAGGACACACACGTCGGGGCCTTGCATCTGGACTTCTGAGCCTCAGACCTGAGAGAAACATATCTCTACTGTTTGTAAGCTATCAAGTCTGTGATAGTTTTGTTATAAACCATATTTTTTATACAATGTTTTGAAAATTTTCCATTTACCTTTATCCTCATGCTTTTTTGAATGTACTCCTTACTTTTTTTCTTTAAAAGTTTATCTCTTGGGGTCTGGTGTGGTAGCCTAGTGGTTAAAGTCCTCACCTTGCATCTGCCAGTATCCCATATGGGTGCTGGTTCTAATCCTGGTGGCCCTGCTTCTCATCCAGCTCCATGCTTGTGGCCTTGGAAAGCAGTTGAGGATGGCCCCAAGCCTCGAAACCCTATACCTGTGTGGGAGACCCAGAAGAGGTTTTGGGCTCTTGGCTTTGGTTTGGCGCAGCTCTGGCCATTGTGGCCGCTTCGGGAGTGAATCAGTCGATGGAAGATCTTCTCTGTCTCTCCTCTTCTCTGTATATCTGACTTTCCAATAAAAATAAATAAATCTTTAAAAAAAAATGTATCTCCTTCTATTGGAAAGGCCGATTTGCTGAAAAAAAGGAGAGACAGAGAGAAATACCTTCCATCTATTGGTTCACTCCTCAAAAGGGTGCGATGGCTACAGCTGAGCCGATCTGAAGTCAGGAGCTTCTTCCGGGTCTCCCAGGAGGGTACAGGGTCCTAAGGACTTGGGCCAGGCTCTGCTGCTTTTCCAGGCCACAATCAGAGAGCTGGATGAAAAGTGGAACAGCCAGGACACAAACTGGCACCCAAATGGGATCCCAGTGCATACAGAGGGAGGATTAGCCAATTGAACCACCGTGCCAGACTTCATGGTGGTTTTGTCTATGGTACATTGTTAGCCAAATAGACCAGGATGGACACACACACACGTACATATTCCCTTTTCTCCAGGCCTGGGCAAGCACACTGTGTCTCAAGAACTTCCATTTTTAGTATGTAGACAGTTTTCCTGCTAGGCATCTGAGCGGCAATGGCCTCTTTTCTGCATCATCTTCCACCGGTTTCAGCAACAGGTGTTCCAACATCAATCTCTTTCCATTCTGAGTACTGTGAGAGAGGACTTCCTCTTGGGGCTTGGAACGTCTCCAGACATCAGGAAATGACTTGAGAGTGCTACAGCGGGGAGGAACCTTGGTCATTCAGAGGCTTTCTACAGCATCTCCATTATGGGAAGATCACAAGAGTAAGAGAAGAGCCAGCCATTCGGACTCCGTCCTGTTCGGGGTGTAAATCTGGCCCATGTGCCTGGCCTCTTTCAGCATTAGCTGTCGTGATCATTAAAGACAGTGACCTAATGGAGGTGCTGAAAAGATCCAGGCCTCAATAAGTGGCCACAGACTTTATGACTGTCCTTCTCTTCACGGCCACTGAACGAGATCAGAGTAAGTATTTTTTCCCGGTGCCCAGTTTTCTCCACCCTAAGAATTCCCCATGTGTTCAATTATATCTCACAGCACACAGCTTTATGATCTCATACCACCCCCGTGAACCTGTTTTGGATAATGCTCATGTCTGCATAAGTTCCCTGTTCAAGACGGAGCACTTAGAAAAACCACCACTTTAGCATTTCAAGCTGTGCTCTCATCAGCTCCCAGGACAGTGGGTTAGGACAGCCTTTCCTGAGCTGGCTGATCTGTCCTCAGAGGGAGGACAGGCTACGGTCTGGAGCTGATGCACAGCCACATCACAGGAGGCAGATCTGAAGTTCTGGCCTCCCCAGCAGCAGTTCCTTTAGCTGAGTCCTGTCAAGGATCTGTTGCATGGATCTTATTTGGATAGGCTCATTATTGGCTTCCACTTAGATTTTTTTTTAAAGATGTATTTATTTTTATTGGAAAGGTAGATTTACAGAAAGGAGGAGAGACAGAAAGATCTTCCATCCACTGGCTCATTCCGCATCTGGCCACAATAACTGGAGCTGAGCTGATCTGAAGCCAGGAGCCAGAAGCTTCTTCTGGGTCTTCTATGCAGGTGCAGGGTCTCAGGGCCTTGGGTCAGCCTCTGCTGCTTCCCAGGAAACAAGCAGGGAGCTATATGGGAAGTGGAGCAGCTAGGACATGAAACAGCATCCACATGAGATTCTAGCACGTGCAAGGCCAGGATTTAGCCACTGAGCCCTCATGCTGGCCGCTCCACTTAGATCTTGTGCAATCCTTACATCTTCTAATGTTCCCATCTGACATGTTTGTATCTAGAAACAAAGTCAGGAGTGGGCTTTCTAGTTATCCCCTCCCTTGAATCTCTCCCCACTGCTCCTAAACACCCCTCACCAAAATCAGTTTTTGCAAAGGGGTTCACTGCCACTGCTTGTTGGGCCACCAGCCACATCACCCAGCTGGCCTGCACACCCTAGCAGATGAGTCCATTATTATCCCGGAGCTAGATTCGGGCAGCACCAAAATTGGTCAGCAGCCACAAAGATCCAAAGCATAACTCGCTTCTGCAAGTGAGTCAGGCCTTGGGGAAAAAAGCACAGCAAAGAAAATCAGGTAAGAATCCGGCTCCAGTTATATGGACCCAGACCTTCTCCAAATGAGATATCCCGTGGTTTAGCCTAAAACATCTGTAACATCAGCTGCTACTGCAATACACGTTGGAAATTTAGAGCTAAAATATTGTGCTTCTCTGAGAAATCTGTACCAAGAGGAGGAGGAGAACAGCAGTTACTAGGGAAATTCATTAGTACCTGGGCAACTGATCACTTTTCTCCAGGTGTACCGAAATTAAGTATTAAAAGAATTCAACAGAGGCTGTTTTCTCCCAAGAATGTTATGGGGGGAAGGAAATAAGGCAGGACAGGTGTAAGTTCTCTAGTAGAGTTCCATTCAATTCACCACCGGGAAAATAATTCCCTTCAATGTCGCTGGCAACACCAAGATTAGACACTCAGCAGACCAGGTTTTGTCTGAGACCTTCCCCAGGTACTGTCTTAAAATCAAGGGAATCTGAATGCTGGGTTTCCTGTATTATTCATCCCATAATTGCTGTATTTTAGTAGAAATATGATCTATTATAACCTTGACTAGAGTACATTAAATGACATTGAAAATTAGATTATTCTGATTATTAGAGAAGTGAGAAATGTGCTAAACATTTGTAAGACTGGCCATCAATCAGGGTATCCATTTGAGTGTAATAAAAATCAATCTGGAGCCAGTATGTTTAAATCTAATTTTTTAAGCATGACATTTTCCTCAGAGTTTCTTTCTAAAATGTCACCATCCTCTACAATGGTGATTGATTCTGTCTCTAGGGAGAAGCACTCTCTCCAATTACTTCATCCATTGCACACAAGACGTCGTCCACTTCAAAAAAGAAGCCCCATGAATTCCGGCAACAACAATACATCTCCTGGGGGAGGGGCACATATCCACGTCACTCAAACCAGAAAACCACCCACCTTCCTTTCCTGGGACCAAAGAGATAAAAATGCACGACTCTGATCACAATGTGACTCTCCCAAATTTTCCTGACAGAGTTTTCACATAGGATTTTTATTGTATCTTGCATGAAATACAAAACTGTCTTACATAAAATTGTTAATCTGCTTATTCTATTGTATCAGAAAAAAAGGCAAAGATATAATGACTTCATCTTGTCTTTTTCTTCTTTCTGCACAACCATCTCTCTCTCCATCCATCTACCCACCCATCCATCTATTCCTCCAACTTCTAAACTGACTCCAGCAGAGGTCACCAAGAGACTAACCTACTTGGGAGATCCTTCTTGTAAGTACATTCAAATGTAAGTGAGAACGGTGACTTACAACATTCAAGGAAATACTGGATTCATCCTATATTCTGCACAGGATTCACTAAGTTGCTACAAAACATGAATTCTCATCACCATCACCCAGATTGGGCCTACTTCATGACAGGCTAATGGTCTCCTAGCCACGATGGGGGAACAGGGATGGTACCATTTATGCAACCTTTGCCAGGATTGACCACTTAATATTCATTAGTCATGCTGAATCCCCAATGGGCAGAGGGCACCTCTGTTTCACTGGCCTCAGGAGTTCACATACAGAGTTTCATCAGGGTCACACTCCCGCCCTGTGCCTCCACCTCTCCTGGACATCTGCCCAGAGATGCAGAACGGGTAACCTGAGGAAAGGCAGTGTTCCCGGCTCAAGATCTCTTAGGGTTTCTCCTGTCTGCAGGCTTTCATGGAAGGGCCCCTGGGCCCTGTTCTCCATGACTTGGAAGCTCCAAGGAGCAGGCTGTACCCCAGGAAAACTTCAGGTGTCACCCCGTGTGCTCCTTCGACTTGGGAATGAAGTTTCTAGAAGCCCATGAGAGAAGTACTTGTAAGCCCTAAGTTCTTATGGAGTTGTAGCATACCTGCAATATCAGTCTCCGTGACATTGCAGTTCGAGCCCTGGCTGCTTCACTTCTGATACAGCTTCCTGCTATGGCCTGAGATGTCAACAGAAGCGAGCTTAAGGCACTCACATGGGACATCTGGATGAAGCTCCTGGCTTTGGCCTGTCCAGCCTTGGCCACTGCAAACATTTGCAGGGAAACACCAGCAAATGGGGGATTTCTCCCTCTCTTAGTAATGCCTTTTGAGTAAATAAAATAAATATTTGAAAAGCCCTGATCTAGGCATAGCAGAGACAGCCCAACGAGAAAGGCAAAGTAGAGGTATTCAGGGAAGGCAGAAAACCCGTGGTGGAGGTTCTGTCTGCTGTGTGCATTTTTTGGAGTAGCGCTTTGGGGGAGGGGTGGTTAGTGTCCAGGCTGACAACTTCACTTGTTTTCCAAATCCCAGGTGGGCAGTTAGCAATTTACCAGAACAATCAGAAGGAGGCTTTTCAGAAATTCAACACTGTTATGAAAGTGACACAGTACTCACGATGGACTATCCTAAGTCCAGGGGCTAAGGGGGTTCTCATGAGGGCAGTTGCTGACCTTAGTACCAGATCAACTACTTGCCTGGAGTTTCCACGCACTGTGAGAAATGCAACTTGCTTTTGAAAGAAGACAAAAGTAACATTTTAACATCGGCAGTACAGTGTCCCTGCAGACACTCTGGAAAGTACTAAAAGTTGCAGAGAGGAAACAATAAATCATTACTAATCTACGTCTCAGCAATAAGGCCTGCTGGTATTGTGACTTGTTCCATTCCGTTTTCCACAGCAGCAACATGTTCCCTTGTATGGGTATGAATTAATTTGCACAACTACTCTTCTCTTGTTATTCTTTTATATTATTGGCCATTTTATGCTAATATAAATAAACCTGCAATGAACATCTTCATATATCATTGCACACATTTTTCACTTATTCTTTACAACAGCAGGAAGAGACTTGGAAAGACTTTTGGAACATGTGGCCAAGCCATGGGCGATTTCTAGTGTCAAGCTTGGATCCGGCTGCAACAGGCTTAGTTACCGCCCCTGTTCACAGATCTGGGGATGCATTTTATGGAGCGAGGTTGCTTCTGCCCTTCCAACCTCTCTTACCTTTGTGGGGAGCAGACAGCTCCACGCCAGCTAACCCCCACTCACACAGCCATTACACTCTCCCTCCGGTAGATCTATCATTCCAAGGAACATTACTATCGTCCATCTCACTTAGGTCGGCGCTGCTGGCTTAATCGTTCCCCATTGGGCCACAGATGGCCAATGGGCAGATATAGAAACATAATCTGATTACAGGACAACCATGACCGCTTTGGCCAACCTCAGCCTTGCTTTACAAACAGCCAGCTGCCCAAAAGGAGTGGATTTGCCAGGCCATTCCCTGCAGGCTATAGAGTTATTGAGACATTTTACGTAAGGGCCACCTTAAAGCAAGGTGTTTAATCAGTTTCAGTGCTTCTGCAGACTCATTGTACATTTGCTCCCCCCTTAGAGGATGTGTGTTAAGAACAGCAGAAACGTGGGGATGTTAGGAAAGATTTTCTTTCTGGAACTGGGAGCCGGTTTCTATTCACAGTGAATTTTGACTTCAAGTGCCAAGTCAGGGCTGATGCTGGGGCAGAGGGTAGCAAGTCTACAACCACGACACTGGCATTCCCTATCATTCAAGTACCAGCCACGCTGCTTCCAAGCCAGCTTCTTGTTAATGTGCCTGGGAAAGCAGAAGATGGTTCAAAAACTTGGGTCCTTGCCGTCCATGTGGAAGATCCAAATGGAGCTGTAGGCCCCTGGCTTTGGTCTGATTCAGACTCAGTCATTTTGGCCATGTGGGGAGCAACAACTAAGTGGAAGATCTTGTACTCTCGTTCTCTTTTCTTCCCTCTATCACTGTGCATTTCAGAATTAAATCATTACATGGTCGGAGGCCACTCATAGGTTGGGGAGTCGGGAGGCGGGGAGGGTCTATGGAAGACAAGGTCAAGTCCAGAGGGCCAAGTTGTCAAGGCTTAGGAGATGGATCAAGCTACGGGTGTGAGCAGAAATAGATTTGCAGAAGCCACACTAATTGTCTACATTGCACTGATGCATGACAGGTCATGAGGAGATGTTGCAGGTCTAGGCCAAAGACATGGAAGGCATATTCAGGGTCCTGACCGTGTCTGTGGACATGTTCATGATCCCAAGCTCGACTTTCCTCTTCTGACTGTCTGCCAGATCCAGCCCCTCACCTGTACAATTCAACTGGCACTTTGGGTAAGATGAAGTCAAAGGAAGAATGCTGAGCAGATCCCTCCCAGAGGGAGCCAGAGCCGACTATCCATTCTACAGACAGACTCCCAGATCTGTTCTAGACCCCGCAGAGGCACACACGAACAAGCGCACCAAAAAAAAATCTGTCTCTTTATGAAGCTGTTATGATCAGAGTGGAAAGCAGAAAAGAAACAGAGAAGAGAATCATGAGGTTGAATCACCCTGGGTGAGGGCAGATATTTTCAAAGTCTTCAGTGGGGAAAAGGCAGTTTGGGAAGCGAAGGAAGGTGATTCAAGGTCAACAGCATGACTGTATCAGTCCATTGATTGAGCTCAAGGGTCAGCAAACTGAGTAAATATTTCAAGCCTCTGGGTCCTGCAGTATCTGCTGAAGTCACAGCACAATGCTGCACCTGTAGTTTCTACCCCCATGGAGAGAAATGCTTGAAAAAAACCAACTATGCCTCTACTAGACAGGAAGAACTCTTGGTCTTGTCACTGCTCCATTAAAAAAACATACAGCATAACAGCTACCTATGTAACACTCACATTGCATTAGACATTACAGGTAATTGGAAGGTGAGTAAAAGTCTACAGGAGGAAGTGTGGAAGAAACATAAAACTCCTATATCGTCTTCAGTTTTGTTTTTTTATTTATTTGAAATGGAAGGATGCTACAAAGAACAGGCATAGAGTCCTTCTGCTGGTTTTCTCTCCAAATACCGAAGAATAACAGGCAGAGCTGGGCCAGACCAAAGCCAGGGGCCTGGGATTCCATTCAGGTCTGCCATGTGGGTAACAGGGGCTCAAGGACTTAGGCCATCATCTCTTATTTCCCAGGCATATTAGCAGGCAGCTGGTTCAGAAGTAGAACACCAGAGACTGGAACTGGTATTATGACATGATATGTGAGTATCCCGGGCTGTGCTTTAAGTTTCTGCTCCATTATTTTACCTTTTACATAAGAGGTTTGAGCATGGGTGCTTGTGGAACCAGTTTTGAATAGATACCAAATGGGCTCTCCAAATTTGATTCTGTGAGTGAAAAAAAAAATCAGGCAAATCACTTAGAGCAACAGGGGATGGGGGCACTGGGGCACTGTGAGTGGTTAAGGTGCATTTGGGATGCCTGTGCCCTACACTGGAGTGCCTGGAGTTGAGCACCACCACCTCTGCTTCTAATTCTACTTCCTGCTGATGTGCCAGGGGAAAAGACAGCTCAAGCACTTGGGCCCCTGTCTTCCATATGGGAGAACCAGATAAAGTTCTGGGATCCTGGCTTTGGCCTGGTCCAGTGCTGGCTATTGTAAGAGTGGGAGAGTGGGCCAGTAGATTTGGCCTGCTGGTGACAGGCTGTGTTGCACTGATCTGATTTAGGTCATCAGTGAATTCAGAAAAACTCCTTTTTTATGCACTGGTTGAGGTAGACTAGAAACTCGAGAGTGAGTGAAGGAGAGAGGCCCAGCTCTAAGCGGATGGCTCTAGCCAACATTCGGGGAGTGGTGGGGGTTCTTCTCTCTTTAACCTTTTGTATTACTATCTTTTTGATTCCACAAATCATACATGCCAATTATCACAGCAGGGAAAATGCTGGGGATTGAAATCTCTCTTGCATTGCTCCATCCAAGTCACTGGAGACATCTGGGGCATGAACCAGCCAATTAAAGATTCGTTCTTTTTTCTCTCTCTGTATCTCTCTGCCATTCAAATAAATAAATAAATTGGTGGGCCAAACAATTTAAGAATAAATTTATATTTTGAAAAAATACAGTCTTTCTACCAGGAGACAATACTGTGGGGGGTAGTATAAAATAGGTCACATGGTCTTAGATTGCATCCTAAGAAATACTGTGCATGGACTGATGGAGATGATGGCCATTTTTATCTATTGCAGCTGATCACCCTCAGAATACCATGTGCCATGACTAGAACTCCCCTACTTTAGGTTGAGCACTGATAAAAGAGAAGGCAGAGAGAGTGGTCAGGAGATGAAGCATTGGGGAGGGTGTTCCTAAGCCATATAAGCAAAAACACCCATTAGAAAAACTTCGGGGTGTTTGGCTAAGGGTAGAGAAAGACGACTCAAGAGAGTACCTTGGATCACTATTGTGACTTACTCCCAGGATCTTATGAAGGTAGACAGAGGGGGACTTCGGGAAGCTCAGAAAAATAGGATGTAAAAACTAAATAAAGATACATTTAGTTTAGTGCATAAAAATTTGAAATCTGTTCATATAGGCAATCTTCAAAACATTTGCAAGAAATATGAATATTGTGGGGGAAAAACATGAATGCATTTCAGCTGTTTGCACTAAAGGAAACTGACCTTCTAACATAATTTTTCCCATGAATGTCCTGAAGTTCCTATAGAACCAGTTAAGTAGGAGCCGGAGAGGCAGAGGTAGGCAAGACAACAAGAAGAATTTGTTAATCACCCTTGCTGCCCTAATGCAGAATGCTGCCTGCTGTGGTACACTCCTTCCATGACGGTTCCCACTTCAGGAGACTTCAGAAAGCATACAAAATTGGCCAGGCTGTTGGGGTCTAAATAGTATTATGAATTGGGAGAGCTTAAAATGTCATGATAGGCTATCATTTGAGGCGAGCTGTACACAGGGAAAGCTCCTTAAAAAAAAAAAACTCCAGTCAGGCAGAGTATCTGGAGAAGACTTTGCTTCACCTCACTCATGACTAGTAGAGTGATGCTGAGCAAAGGGCCGGCTTCAACTTCAGAATACAAGCATGACACCAGCTGCATTTTATCTTTCGGCCCAAGTTTATCTGTAAAGTGGGGCTTCAAACACAATCCCTCTCTCCCTCCCAAAGGAGGCAGCACTGTCAGATAACAGACACTGCACAAGGGTCCCTCAACCCCGGGGGTGAAGCCCAGAACTCCTGCTTTCTCTTTGCTAGCCTATCAGGGATGAACACATTCCAAAACACAGTGGAGATGACTTTCTAGGAAAATGAAATGAGCCTGGAAAGTCGCAGCAATGTCAGATTGCTGCAAGTTTCTAAATGCTGGTTCTCAGCTCCACGCCCATCTCATCAGATCTGGGGACAAACACACATCCTTCCGGCTCTGCTTCATGGACCACTGTGAGCAGCTTTATTCTATACCGTTGAACATGCTGTAGTGTGAAGACATTTATAAGACCAGAATTACAGAACATCTAAAACCATGATGGGAAGAGAGAATTCCACTTAATGCATTGGCACTAAAATGTCTCCCTTCTCTACTAGTAACTATAAGGTTTAATGATTTATTGGGTCAAATTATGGCAAAAACAAAGTTCCACCCTCATGAAATGGGTCTAAGTATGCCCTTCCGTCAGGCAGACTTTGATCTTTCTCGAAACGCACACAATGGCTTTGGCAATTTAAAGTCCTTTCACAATCAAAAAGGTTGCACTAATTTAATGCCAGACAAAAGTAAAAAGTACAGACACTTGTTCCTGAGAAATACCATTTATTAAAAAATAAGTGTGGGTGTTGTAGGGTGGAGCTTTAACTGTTCATTTTAATCTAAGTGAATACTGGAAAACTTCCAGAGACACCGCCCTGGATACGGGAGCTCATGTCTACAAAGCGAAGAGGCAGCAGTCTGCACAGAGTTAACTCATTCAAATAACACTTTCTACTTGGATAAACTGACCTAGATTTCCTGACATCGAGGTAGAGACAAAATAGGCAGAGATCTTGGGAGCTATCCCTGCAAGAAAGCAGAGGGGTAGTGGGCGACTAGGGCCAGGGAAGGCCCTGGAAGGGTTTGGGGAGGCATTCTCTTAATCTGGTTAGGGTTGAAGATGTTCATCCTCAGCTTTTTGAACCGAAGGGGTCGTCTAAGTCCAGCCAGACCATGAGCCAGAGGCGGCCGACAGAAGGCAGCCTCAGTCCACAGAGGAGCTGCAGGAACACAGCCTTGGCAACATTCCCCACCCTCTTTTTCCTATTCTTCAGGGATGTGCATAGTGGGGCAGGCAAGGTCAGAACCCAAGGGAGCCACGCAGAGCCCTGTCAGAGCCTCAGTGTTTCCTCCCGCAGTGTGGGCAAGATGAGACCTAATATGGATGTGAGATGCAGGTGACCATCAGGAAATGGTACAAGAGCTTGGGCGCACGCGCATGCACACACACACAGGACAGCACACACAGAGCTGTGCAAACACATAACTGATCCCGAACTGCAAGGCAAGGCAATCCCAGGGGAAGGACGACACACAGTTGAAATAATTTACAAGAACATAAGCTCACATTACTCAATTAGCTTGGCATGACTTTAAAGCACTCAACGGTGCCTTCCAGATGCTTCTAGTTTTCAGCTGCTTTCCTGTCAGCAGGCCTCTCCTGACCAATCTTCCACCCCCTTTCCATTGGGCCAAAACCCCTCTTTCAACTCACTCTGTCCCTCTGGGTTTGGGGTCTTTCCTTGACTTTGTTCCAAACCATGCTTTCCACCTTCCAACTGTGGCAGAGTCCCGCCCACTCCCAAAATCTGCAGAGACCCCCGTTCCCTGAAAATACCCCGTCAACTTTTGGAGTTGGATGCTTCTCGGTGGAAGACTGGCTAGTTCTCCCTGTGATTCTGGGAATTCCATCTCTTACTCAATTTCTCTGAACTGGACCCGCCATCTTGCCGCACATACTGTGGGCTGATTGTCTTTCTCAATCTGAAATTTCATTGGAAAACTCCCCAACTTTCTAGGGTTTCTCACTTTCTGGTTTGAAAGGTGACCTTCCTCCTCCTCCACAGGAACTCTCAGAACTCCCAGGAACTCTCCAACACTTCCCTGGGAGACCCCAGCCCATGCCTGCACTGGTGACTTTCTGGGAGGTGACGGTTTCCTGAAATACCAGCAGTGTTTGCTCCAGCAGTAACATCTGCATTTCATTTTTTGCTGGGGTTCAATGTGGGTAGCTGTAACACGTGAATTCCCCCAGATCCCAGCGATGAAAATCTTCAGATTGTTTGTTTTCTTTTTGGAAACCACAAATCTTATCTAGTTTTCCTGTCCACTTTCGGAGGAATGGCTTGATTCAGAACATTTTTTCCTTCCCCAAAGATCTCAGCTACATTTTTTTTTCCCCATCTGTGGGCTTTGTTAGAAGGTAGCTTCTGGGGTTGGAATAAAAGGACATAAACAAACTTCCCTTTTAGCCTTGAGGAAATAACCTGATAGGTCTTCTCATACACTTACAGTAAAATCCTTTATTACGGTAAGAAGCCAGTGTGACACATGTAGTTGGCCCAGGCTGGAATTCCACAGGCTATCGTTTGTAGGCCTGATTTTGTCTCAAAAGAAATGATGCGATCCTTAAGAAAGGTTTCTTAGGGGCCAGGGTTGTGGCACAGAGGGCTAAGCTGCTTGCTATATCAGCATCTGAATGCCCAAGTGACTTCCAGCTGTTTTGCTTTGGATCTAGCTTTCTGCTACAAGACCCGGCAAAGCAGTGGATGGTGATCCAACAATGTGGCTCTCCCACATGGAGACCGGAATAGAGTTCCTGACTGCCAGCTTACATCTCATCTGAATCTGGCTGTTACAGCTATGTGGGTAGTGAGCTAGTGACTGGAGGCTCTCTCTCTCTCTCCCCTTCTCTCCCCTTTGCTTTTCAAACAAACAAAGCAGAGGTCATGTAACCATTCTCACCTTCAATTCTTCTCCCTAAAATGAAGTCAGATTCCTCTTCTGTCCCTATCAACCCTAACTCATGGGCACTATTGAAGATGATTTGAATAGTAACATAGTTGAGAAGAAAGTGCAGCTTAGTATAGAGGTGGGGGATGAAAGATGGGGGGCCCTGGTATCACTGTCAGTATCCTCGAGAGCCTCCTCACTTCACAGGTGGCCCCCTTCATGCCCAGCACTCCTTGTAAATACTTCTATCTACAAACTCATTCCATCCATACACAGTCTACTGTAGAAGGAATTCATATTCTCTTCCTTCTGCGAGATAAGGACAGTGAGGCATGGAGAAGTGATTTGTACAAGGTCATGTAGCCAGCAGGTGGTGCACAATCTATCCTAGAAGGAATTCGTATTCTCTTCTGCGAGATAAGGACAGTGAGGCAGTGAGAAGTGATTTGTACAAGGTCAAGCAGCCAGCAGCTGATGGAGACAGAGGTTGAAGCTAGGCTGTGTTCCTAAATGCCAGACGATACTGCCCTGACATCACCCCAAGAAAGTGGCTACTGACCCCACCCAAGAGATTCCTGACTCAGAACATGACACTTGTCTGAAACACACACACACACACACACACACACAAGAGGAACAATTTTTAAAGTAGCTGACTCAAAGCTCTGGAAATTAAGCAACTGCCTGAATATTCAGCTGGTCAGCCAACCACTGAATTGAAACCAAGCCTGTGGGGGTGGGTGCTTGGTGCTGTGGTCCAGACACTGCGTGGGATGCCCACATTTCATACTGGAGTCCCCGGCTTCAAGTCCTGGCTCATATCCCAGTCCTACCTTCCTACTGACGTGTGTTATGGGAACCAACAGCTCAAGTACTTAGGTCCCTATTGCTCATATGGGAGATATGGATTGAATCCCAGGTTCCTGGCTTTAGCCTAGGCCCATCCTGGATGTTGAAGGGAGTGAATTTGTGCATGGGAGATTTCTTTCCAATAAGTAAAAATTAAGTAACAGCAACAGCAGCAGCAACAGTCAAAACCCAAGTCTCTGTTTTTCTTTCATAGGAAACCTGACCCTGAGTAGTTCGCCTCCCTTTACCTCACATCATTAATACAATAAACCCAATCTGCTTTATTTTGTTTCACCACAGCCATTCTGATATCCTAATCATTTTCATCTGCTGTGCTGGCTCTCACCCAGGGTACAGTTCAGGCTGCAGAGTAACACAGCCGGGTGCTCCAGGACACCCTCCAAGCCCCCCACCGGCTGAGGCAGGGGCTCCTCCCACTACTCAGGGCACTGGGGCCCAGCTTTAGGTCAGCTTTGGAAAGACAATCAACTCAAGGTCAGCAGGGAAGGACTTTCTGTACAAAACCTAATTCAAACTTAGGGAGGATAGATGCGGTTTTAAAAGTTTCCTCTGAAAAGAGAAGTGGGCTCTTCCAAGAAAGTCTTCATTCGAACAGATGTGCTCAGCAAGCACAGTGCCAGAGGAGCCTAGGAATGCCACCCATCAGGGAGCTGGTACATTGGGTAACTGACAGAACAAAAAGTGGGAAGAGCTGACAAATTACGCGAAAGCCCTGTCCTTTCTTTGCTTTATCGAATGCCATGAACAAGAACAGGTTTAGGACCATAAGTACAAATGTGGATAACAAGACTGAAGATCAACAATAATAACTAATAGTACTTGAATTTAGCACCTCCTGTGTACCAGCTCCTGGGGACTTGAGCGCTGTATACAGGTAATAGCTCAGGTCCCCAGACCATCTTCTCTGCCTTTAAGGAAGGTCCTATAACTACAAACACTCTTGGCTCCTTGTTCCAGGTCTTAACGATCTGCAAATGGCAAAGCTGCACTTTCAGCTCCCATGCAATGATTCTGAAGTCTACACTTTCACAGTTCAACTTCCTGATGAAGAGTTATTAGCAAACAGATCCAACTCTCAGTTCTGCAGGGAGTTCCAGCTGGGAGTTGTGAGCAGGGAGTTTCTTCAAGGGGCATGTGGCAAGAGCTGAGCTCCAACTAGGCTCTATGGCAGTCACCAGCAAGACCTCACTTGGTTTTCATGGAAGAACTCCAAGGCACCCAGAGCAGCTAAAGTGTCGCTGTGGGTATCACAACATCAAGAGAGAAAACCAAGGGTTAATGGCAGGGCATAAGATCCAGTTGGTCACATTTCTTAAAATAATGCTCTCGTTTATATAACTTAATAACTTCTTTTTACAGCTAGTTCCCACTCTGAACTCAAACCTGGTAAGCGGTTTTCTTCATTCCTTCCTCCTTATCTGATAGAGTCCTATGAGTTACGCTCTGGTTTGTTTATCAGCCTGGTTTGTCATTTCGGCACTTGGCAGAAGAAAATGAAAGCCACAAAGTACAAACCCGTATGTGCCATTTGCAATGTGTTTCATTTCAGTTTATTTTATTTGATTGGAGAAGTAGAGATAGTCAGCAAGAACAACTTCCCGTTTGCTAATTCACTCTCTGTGTGTCTGGAAACCTGCCACCCGGTCCAGGTCTCCCATACTGCAGGGCTGACTGAGTCCCAGCTGCTCAGCTTATAATTCAGCTCCCTGCTAACACACCTAGGAATGCAGCACAGGATAGCTCAAGGACTTCAGGATGAAGGCCCTGGCTCCTGGTTTCAGGTTGGCCCATTCCTGGTCATTGTGGCCACTTGTGGGGTGAATCAGTGGATGGAAATCTATCATTCACTTGGTCACTCCTTCTCTCTTTCTCTATGCTTTTCTAATATTTATTTAAATCTCAAAAAAAAAAAAAGAGAGAGAGAGAGAAAAGAAAAAAAAGCTTTTCTTCTAAGAAAAAAAATAACAGCCTTTTGTTAGTGTGCATGAACATGATTAAAACATCAGATTTCAAAGCAAAGGGGCTTGCCTTGTGGGTCAGCAGGCAAGGGTGCTGTGGTGTTGGTTCACACCCCAGCTGCTCCACTTGCCATCCTGGCCACTGTGAATAGGTTGGAAAGCAGTGGAAGGTTGCCCAGTAGCTGATTCCCTGCAAAGCATAAAGGAGACCACTTCCTGAATCCTGCTTGTACCAGCCCAGGCCTGCCTCTTGTGACCATCTGGGAAATGAACCAGAGGATGGAAGATGTCTCTTGGTCACTGTGTCTTTCAAATAAACAGATAAATCATTAAAAAATAAACTGAAGGCAGATTCTGTGGCATTTTTTAAAGCAGGAGTTACTCTTCTGCTTTAAAAAAATAAAGAATTCTCTTTGGAGTCTTCAGTACTTTTTACTCATGAACTACACCAGAGGGAACCCCAATGGAGTCTGATAGGAAATCTGGCATGACTTCAATATGGCTTGCCACCTAGTGTCAGAATACTGAAATTGCAAGCACAGGACGAAAACCCTGGCGAAGAAGCTAGCTTCTAATAGGAACAGGAAATGTCCCAGACAGCAAGGACTTTCTTTCCAGCCGCCCAGCTACATTCCTTGGGAGGAATTCCCTCAGCTTTTGGCTGTCTGGGCCACTCCCCAGGATGAATGGAGTCAAGCTCTCATGTTAGAGATGGTTACAACGAGCCAAATTGGGGTGCCAGCCTTTTGCGGTTCATGTGAGAACTGGATCTTTCTTTAACCCCTCTTCCTGGATGTTAGAGTACTTTGCTAAGCAAACCAGTTGGTCAGGCTTTTTCACGTAATAGATGACAGATCTGGAACATACATGGCTCCTGGGAGGCAAAGGGCTACAAAAATAAAATAAATCATTACCAGGGAAAAGACTGCAAACCTCTAACATACGTGTTTCTCTCTTTTACTTTGGGGAAGCTGTCTCATAAATAGGAGACATTTCTTTTAAACCAAAAAAAAAAAAATTATTATTTGTTTCTAAGCAGCTCCACCCCCTCGTTCCCCAACCCCCTAACTGATCTTACATTCGAGCAGGAAGAAGCTGTAGCCGCATGATTTAAAAAACATGTGTTTATGACTTGGCATGTTTAAGCACTGCTGAATAAATGTATATTGAAAACATATTTCAAGTGAGAAGCCATAATAAGAGGTTTAGGGATATTCAATATTACTCCACTAATTCATAGCACACCATAATTATGGAATGTGTAGACTTTCTAGGGGTAAATTACAATCCACGACAGGGCGGGAGCCCTCTGCAGCCTGCCTTTATGGAGTGCCACCGCGTTACACACTTCAGGCAAATGGACACCAAACAGAATAAATCATGTCGCAAGCTGCACACAACCATTATTTCACCCTTAAACATTTCATTAAAACTAAACAGTTCAAAACCTCCCTTTTCCACCCCCACCTCTCAGCCTGCGTTGCAATGAATAGGACTAAAGACCTCAACAGTGTAGCTTTTCATTTTCCTGATGGAAATATTGCTATGATTATTGTAGATTTCTTAAAAATAATGATTTGCTTTTTTTAAGAGGTAGAGAGAGATGGGCCCAACATCACGACACAGCACGTTAAGCTGCTGCCTGTCATGCTGGCATTCCATATCATGGCATTGTTTGGAGTCCTGGCCACTCTGCTTCCAGCCCAGTTCCTTGTTAAGGCACCTGGGAAAGCGCAGAGATGGCCTGAATGCTTGGGCTCCTACCACTCAGTGGGATTGGAGACCCGGAGGGAGGTCCTGGCATCAGTCGGGCCTGTTGCAGCCAGTGTGGTCACTAGGGGAGTGGATTGAAGATCTTTCACTTCCCTGTCATTCTGTCTTTCAAAGAGAAAAGAAGTAGGGAGATGTTCCCATCAGAGGCTCCCGTCCCAAATGCCCACAGTGGCCTCAACTAGAGTGAAACTGAGGTCTACAAACTGAGCCCAGCCCCTTGCAGCCTTCCAGGGGTGGAATTTTCTTGAAGCCGCAGGCAGGAGCAGAGCCAGGTATCCAATTTAGGCACTCTGATTCCGGAGGTGGATGTGTTAACTGCTACGCCAAACATCCACCCAGAGAAGATGGGGCTTGTGCATGTGTGCGTGTGTGTGGTTTTACAAAAGTAAATCCAGCTTTTAATTTGTGTCCCTGCAACAAAAGCCCTGAAGGAAATTAAAATGTAGTCTTTGTCCCAATCAATTCTGACATTCAAATTTTATAAACTGAAGGTCAGCAAGGAGGTTTTCATTTTATTTCTCTATCTTTCCTCCCACTCCCTCAAACCTATCAACACAGAAAACAAAAACCTGAAGAGCTTTGGGTTGAAGCTGGGCTGAGCTGAGAACTCTGCTACAAGGAGCCTGGAGACTTCTCTGCAGAATCTAGCAGTCACAGAGCTGGCATCAAAGGACCCCACGCACACATTCAGACACCCATGTTCAAGCTGTAACAGCCGCTGTGGCCCACATTATATTACATATGTGTGTGCATGTATGCAAATACATACATCATATGCGCACATGTTGGATCTTACGTATGCTTGCTCAGCATATTCGGATTTGACTTGTGCAATGCCAAAAGCTCGCATCTCCTTACTGAGAGATTTCTTGGAGCCCAAGTGTTCCAGAGGTCTTGGGAATTTAGACCTCCCAGAAACATCTGTCAACTAATAAATAACCAATCCCTCCAGGGAAACTCAGGGGTTTCTACCATCCACTGCCTCTTGTTACAACCCAGATAAAGTTATAGGGACAGGTGCACAGCTGAGCAGGTTAAGTTGCTGATCGTCAGGCCAGCATCCCACCCCAGAACGCCAGATTGACCACTAACTGCTCTGCTTTCAATCTGGGAAGGCTGCAGAAGATAACCCCAAGCCTCCACCATCCATTTGGGAGGCCAGGGTGGAGTTCTCGGCTTCAGCTAGCTATTGGGAATGAATAGACCAGCAGATCAAAGATTTCCCTGTCACCCTCTTGTCTCTTCTTTCTCTTCTCCTAACCTCCACCACTTCCCTCCCTTTCTCCGTCTCTTCTTGGTGTCATCATTCATTACAAATAAATAAGCCATTAAAAATTTTTTTAGAAGTTAACATCTGTACACAGGGCACGTGTTTTAAAAATACACTCTTTAGGAGGGAGGAATCTCTTACCTACAAAACTGCATCATGGTAAACATTAACAATAAAAAAATTTAAAAATATGCTCTGCCTCCCTATTCGACTGTCACCTCAATCTTTCCAGGGATTTTGTAAAATAAACATGCAAACCAAAGCACACACATGTAGTTCCTTGCCTTAAGGGCTCCTGCTGCTGGAGCGGACAGACTAAGACCTCAAATCCAAAATGATCTGGGAACCAGGAGGCAGCATCTGCTGCAAGCCCTCACTCTTGAAATTCAGTGGACAGCGTTACCGGAAGTGTACCACACGCGGTACATAGAATAATGCCGCCCACCCTTGCCACATCTCCCTCCCCTCATGATCACAGGAACACATTATAGTCCAAGTCAGTGGTGAATCAAGGTTTGCAGTTGGAATTACAGTTGCTAATCAGCTGCTTCAAGGTTATTTTGGACAGTCCAGGTGGGTACAATCGAATCACAAGCGTTAGACATAGAACACGCAGGCACTGTCAGACTACCTGGTTCGAACGCTGGCTACTCCCCTTGGATCCAGCGCCCTGTTAGCAAGTGCAGCAGCTGACGGTTCGAGTACCCGAGTCTCCGCTTCCCACGTAGAAAGACCCGCATGGAGTTCCAGGCTCACAACTTCGGCCTCATCCAGCCAAGGGGAACAGACCAGTGAATGCGAAACCCCTCTATCACCCTGCTTTCCGAGTAAATACATTGTTTACTTGTGTGTTTTTTGAGAGAGAGGTGGGTGAGAAGGAGGCAAGGGGAGGGAAAAAGAGAACAAACACAGAAGGCTGAATCAGGGTCTCAGGCTTATTTTGTCGCAGCTGTTCAGCCTGAAGAGGGCGCACCTGAGACTGTTCATATTGCAGCCTCAGTCTACTATGACCCTGCAGGGCTGAAGCTGACGCTGGAAGCCGCGCAGTCATGTGGGGGGAATTTAACAGATCTTTTTCAGAACCGTAGGACAAACGTCCTTAAATGTCCTCGTTGACCAGGCTCCTGCTCCAGGATCTTGATGCTTGCTTGGCCTTGAATCTGTCTTGCTTCAACAACCACTACCAACCTCTGCCCCTTCCTTTCCTTTCTCCTGGTGCCAGCTGCCCAGACAGGCCCAATTAGTCCAACATGAGCATTTGGCAAGCATGCTTGGAAGGCTCTGGCCCGGCCTGTGGGGCACCCCGCTCATAGCCTGCTTTCTGCCTGGCTGTTGCTAGAATGGAGACAGTGCTCATGCTGCACAGTGTGGAAGAGACAGAGGCAAAGCAACAAACAGCCCGAAGCCTGGGGAGAAGGCTTCTCCTCCATGGGTCCTGAGCTCAGCTGCCCTCTAGAAGCACCCTGCAAACCCTACTCCCCCTGCCCCCCAAAAGTCTTGGTTCAGTGAGAACTGCTCCTTCTTTCACGCACCATGTGCTTGGAAAGTTCTGGACTGCATGTTATATGTGCGACCCAATGTCACAACACATCATACCGAGGGAGATGCAGCACCACTATTTTGTTCTTAAGAAAACTCCACAGACAGTTGGGGCTGGGTTTCAACCCATTGTTGCCCAATTTCAAATCCTGACTTTGCCAACACTGATCCCCAAAGGAACTGGTGTTCTTGAAATAATACAATAACCTGAGGCCTGCATAGTGGCACTGTGTCTTAAGCTCCTGCTTGCAATAGTAGGATTCCATGTCAGAGTACTGCTTTGGGTCTAAGATGCTCTGCTTCTGGTCCAGCTCCCTGCCAATGCACCTGCGAAGGCAGCAGATGAGTTCCCAAGTATTTGGACCTGGATGAAGTTCCTGGCTCCTGGCTTATGCTTAACCCAGATCTGATGTGGTAGTCCCTTGGACCAGTGAACCAAAGGATAAAGATCTCTGTCACCCTGCCTTTCTAATAAATTAAAAAAAAAAAAAGAATGCAATGTCATTTCATGACGATGTGTACTGCTCCTCAGCAAAAGGCCTTCCTAAGGGGCCTCCCCGAGGAGACAACTAAGGCAAGACAAGAGCCTACATGGGGTTACGTCAGCCAGTGACTCCAAGGAAATCTCTAGAACCCATTGCCTTACCAAGAAAAGATGCTGGAACAGTAAGGGGTTCAGGCGGAGATACAAAATGTTGGCCAATAAATGATTACAGAAAAATCACATTCTGGAGGGCTGGCCAGTGAGAAGACACTGGAGATCCTCAATCACATATCAAAGTACCAAAGGGACTTCTCCTTGCCACTCAGCAAGCATCAGGCTGCTCTTCATCCAGGCACCTGCATGGCCTCAACAGGACAGGGCAGTCCAATGGTGTGTGGCCACAGGCTGCTTTAGCAGCTGGCACAGCACCTGCCAGTACTGGTGTTACAACCACCGGCTTGTCATCCTTCTCATGACCTGCATACCTGAACATGGAACTGAGATGCCCGGTGGTACCTGACATCTTGGCATGACAGAGATGCAGAAATAACAAAAGCACTCTTCCAAGAAAACTGCCGCTCAAGAGCTCACGCGGGAAAGGTTGTTGGTCACTTTCCCCTAAGGATATCCTTCCTATTGCCACACACCATGGATGGATAAAAAGGAGATGAATGCAGGGCCAGGGCATGGGCTTGTCCTGATTGGAGCTCCCTAGCTTTGTGCCTTTACTCCTAGATGCACCTTGTCTGAACCCAAATGACCCCAGGGGAAGAAGCGTGCAGGTGGCTGAGGCACCGCGTAGGGCTGTATTTAGCTGTGGGCATGGGTGCCCACAGGCACTGCCCACCATACTCAGTGCCCTGCAGACCCCCTAATCCTCTTTCACCCCATTCACACATACCCGTTAACTGCAGCCTGGCACACACTGAGCCTCCTCACTGGTACTTACAGTGCCTGCAGCTCTCAACTCTCTTCTCGTCCGGGGCTCACCTCTTTCTGCCTTTCTTCCCTCCCTTCCCTATTGCCTTCTTTTCCTATTTTCCCATCGAGCTTCTTTAGTGCGATTTCTGACTTGAATATTTTCCCTTGCGCCCTGGACTCCAAGGTCAGCAGACAGTTACGGAGACAGTCACATTCATTCCCTTAAGTAATGTCTCAGGCCACTTTCAAGTAAAGATACAAGTGGCTGTGGCAGAGACCACACAGCCTGCAGAATGGAGAATAAATGCCAGCCGGCCATTTGCTGAAAATAGCTAAGGTCTTGCTTCTCAAAGAAAGGACTGAAGACCAGAGAACTGGTGAGATGTTGGTGGGGAACTGGTGGGGACTTGTTGGAATGTAGAATTTAAGTCCCATTCCAGACCCACTGAGGGAGGATCTGCATTTTGTCAAGATTTCTGCATGAATGCCATCCCCAAGCCATTCGGGAAACACCGCTCTCAGCAACATACGCATTGTCCTACGGGCTCTCCCAGCCTATATGTAAGGACCTCATTCTTCAATGTGGACCCAGAAAACGGCACTTGGCATACAGCAGCCACAACTGTAAATATTGACAGTCGAAAGCTACATGGTAAACACTCAGGAAGTAGGTGATTCTGTGCGGGAACATTTGAGGTCTTGATTCCAAAAGTTTCTGACCGGCAGCAGCTATCAGCATGGGTCCCTGGGACAACTTGGTGTCTCATAATACCTGCCCTGACTGCTCCCACCTCCCCTCTCCAGTGCTTCTTCCTTCCAGCCCCTCCTGTCCTCTGCCTCTGCCCCCAAAGGGACCCCAGGCTTTCATGTGACTCCCCTTCAAGATGGGAAAGGGAAACCAGCAGCTTGAGAAGTTTGCTTTCATGACAGAGTGATTTTCATTTTATTTTCTCCCATCTATTTAAACTCATGCGCGAATGGGTTTTCGGAGGGAGCTTTGTCACAACTCTATTAGGATTCTAGACAAGAGCTTGAAAGTTTAGGACGTCTACATAAAGTATGATGTCTGATCTCATTCTCAAGAGCCACCAGAGGAAAATATCTTTAAAACATCCTGAAAGGAGTGGGGTGTTGTGGCGCAATAGGTTATGCCACTGCTTTACACCCCCGCAGGGTGTGGGTTTGGGTCCCACTGACTGTTTCCTGTCCAGCTTTCTATTACGCCATCCTGGGAGGTAGCAGATGAGGACTTCAGTGCTTGGGCCCCTGCCACTCACGAGGGAGATCCAGATGGAGTCCTGGACTCCTAGCTCCCACCTGGCCTAACCTTACTGCTCTGGGTGTTCAAGAAGTAGGCCCTTGTTGGAGAGATCTCTTTCTCCCATGCTGCTTTTCAAATATGTGCAAACAAATAGCTTTTAGAAAAAAGAGAGAGAATGAAGAGGAATGACAGAGGGGGAAAACAGCAAGACTTCCTTTAAGGAGGCTAATCTGGGTTTTTTGGAGCCTAAACCTTTACAAGATGAAAGAGATTTGCATGAAATGACTCGGGATCCCCATTTGTGTTCCCACCAAGGAGGAGGTGATGGCAGCAACCTGGGGCAGGGTGTGGTGGCTGCTGGTAATCTGTAAACCTAACCCTGGTTCCTGCTGCAGAGAGGTTCTTATTAAATTATCCTTTAGATCTTTTTCTGCCAACACCTTGACCTTGACATTAAAAGTACTTTTTGTTCAAATGACTTTTCAAGGGGCTGAAAATGAATGCGGAGGCTGGGTGCCGTGGAAACAGAAGTAGGTCAGCGTGATTTGGGTACGCGGCGGAGTCCATTAGAGCTGTCAGGCGCCTCCCCACACTCAGGCGACACAGAAAGCACGTGTGTGCCGGGCCACGTGTTGTGGGGAGGGCAAGGCGGTGCTCCACTTAGCTCTGATTTCCAAATCCGTCTCAGATCCTTCAAGAATTCCCTTGATTTTAAAAAACAAATCCCTGTCTAGCTGCAAAGAGCAGCCTTGCCTACAATGAGGGCATGCCGATGAAATCCCACAGAGCATTCAGTGTGCACCTGCCTCGGGCATGGCCTATAGGATGTGATGCTACAACTGTTTAAGAGGCCGTTTTAAAATTGTACTTTATATACAAATGGGACCCAAGGACTTTCCACACTTCGCTTGCAAAAAAAGGGACCATTAAAAAAAAAATCATCATACAATGTTACAAAAAGGCCTCATGTAGGAGACCAGAGATTGGGAGTACAAAACAAAACAAAACTCCAGGAATTTTATAGTTATATTTTCCTCCCTTTAATTCAGGAAGAGTGAGTGAGGGTTTGCCTCATTATCAAGTGAGAAAGTGATTGATCAAGCTATTTTCTCAGCATCTTCAAAAAGCATTTGTGAAGCTTTGTTTTGTTTTTGAGAACACCACATCAAATCGATGGGTAGACCTGGGCCCTCACTTTCCAGGTACTTGTCACTTACAGTGCCTTCAGTCCAGCTGGTGGGAATGCTCTGTGAACAAGTAGACCCCACAATCATCAAGGAACGCCCCTCCGAATTAGAACACTTTGGTTCTCTTTCAGACAGAATCACTTCTCAGCTGTTGACAGAGGCCATGTTGTGTAAGTTTTAGAAATCTTACATTCCTACACTTCTGAATGGCAGCTTCAATCCCTCCCTCGTTTGCCAAGATGCAAGCTGCCAGGCAGGCATGATTTGTATCATAAAAGGTCCATTTGCTTTGCCAAAAATCTTTTTAAAAACAGTCACCTGTCCCTACATCCTATTGATAAGGATTTGACTCTCAATCTTAAAGGCCAGAAATCAAGTAGAAGACAGCAAGGAACTACTCCCTTGGGCAAGTCTCCCTCAGCTCCTCATAGGTAAATAGTCACGCCTTTGAATGTGTTGGCAGAACTTACAGGAAACCAAAGGTACTCTCAATACCTTCAGGCACTTGCTCATGCTAGACCTTGGACATATGTCACACTGGGTTTCGGAGAAACACTGCTACCAGGTGACACATTTCCACGAGCACAGCAGGAGCTCTAGGGATGAACAGAGCCTTGGAGGCAGTACTCTAAAACCATCTGCCTTTAACCTGTGTTCTGATCCTAACTTCATTTGTTTCCTACTCAGGGCCTACCATGGAATCGTGTGCTTTTGTGGACAAAAGCTTGAGCCAAGAATTCCATAATCCACCTCACGGTGTGCCACAGGTGTGGTCTGGCAGGGTCAGGCAGGGCTATCAGAGATGCCAACAGCTTTGAGAGGACTCAATGCCTATTATTTATCCAGGATCTAGGGCTGGGCTGCCAGACTGGAATTCTGTGCCCAGGCTGCTTCCTGTCTTGCTCCTCCAAGTGCCCTCCAACCTCTTCCTGTATCCTTCTCTCCTTCAAATGCACCCTCAAAAATGAGCCAACACTTCACTTCTTAAACGTATCAAGAAGTTTCTAAGCCTTCTTTCCCTGGAAGACTTCTATTGTGGGATTATTTTTTTTTTAAAAAAAAAGGTCTTATTTAAGAAACCTTCAACAGAGAGAATGAGAAGGCAGTAGCCAGTAGACTTCAGGACTTTGAGAGGTAATGGGTGTTTACCTGCTCATAAAATGTGTCCCACTCCCTGTCCTGACAGGAGATGTGTATACACCTGTTCCTTTATTTTTTTAAAAGATTTATTTAGTAGTCTGAAAGGCTGAGAGAGACTGAAGGAAAGGCGTTTCCATCTCTTGGCTCACCTCCCAAATGGCTACAACGGGTAGGGCTGAGCCAAGAGTTCAGAATCCCATACAGGTCTCCCACCTGAAACAGGTGTTCCTTTAGATTCAGACTTTCCAACTACAAACTTCTGACTAGGGACAGAGCAAGTACAAATCTTCAGCGAAATTATGACAGTTACATATTTGTACTAGATCCTCTAAAAAGCTTAAAGTGTATAATCACAGCTTTAATTTATCCCATACCAAACCTACAGCTCTTTCTCTTGCCAAGTTCCAAGAATTTTGTTTTTATATATTCCCTTGAGCAAGCTAATGGACCTCTTTATGTCTCAGATACTTCATGTCTAAAATGGTGATATTCTGCCTGGACTCCCTGACAAAAATGTTTGGCCATCTTCCCATTAAAAGATGACATACTAGAAAAAAGTAGCAAGAAAAGTTCAACTTGGCACAGATTTACTTTTGAAAACCACTTAACAACTCCGTCGACTTTATTAGCAGCAGAGCACTGTATGAATTAGGTTTCACTGTAATTATGTCCTGGAAGCAAATGTGATTTTCAATGAAGAGGTTTTACTGACTCTAATTAAAGAGATATTACAGTCCACTGTCTCAGAGGGTGGAATCTCTGGAAGAGATCAGATCCATGATGGCCTCCACACCCTTTACAGAAGTGCAGTACCTAGAAAGGGTAGGTGATTGCCCCATGGCCACTTAGCCAGCTCAGGGCAGGCCCAGCCCCTTGTTCTCACAATCCAGACTCTCAGGGCAGTGTCACTGAACAGAGGGCTACTGCAAGACAGAGCTGAGTATATTCATGCCAACTGCACAAATCCCCTCTCCATTTGCTCATCAGTCACAGGGCAGCAGCACCAAACCCCAGTAGACTCTCATTTCTTCCCCAGCCTTCCAATATCCTAGAAACAGTTGGGAGCTCCAGGAATAACTTAGAAGCAGCCATCAGCTCCCTGTGGCTGGCAAGTTCACACGTCGCTGCACACATGAGACAGCAACATGCGTGATGAGTTTTGACGGAGGTGACACTCCATGCAGACCTGGTTTCAGAGAATTAGATCTAGCAGGGAACTCTAAGTTGGGTGCATCTTAGGTGTGAGCAAAGGTGGAAAGCTAAGTAGGCGGGGCAAGTTTCACTCTAATGAGAATACCCAGCACCTCTCTGTATTCTGTGTGGGCCACAGGGACTTCACGGTTACAACAATGCCTTGTCTTCCCTGTATGGTGGAGGCGGCTGCTCTGCCAACATGCCAAAATTAACCACGAGCACATCCTGCTTCTAAACCATGTTGCACTTCCACAATGTTTTGATACTCCTAATAATTTGTTCTCACAAACTCCCTTAGACATGGAAAGTGGACAGTGCATGTGACAAAACAGAGGCAGCAGCCCTTCCTGCACAGAGCTTACCTTTAAAAGCAGCCGGCATGCCATGCTAGCCTACCTCAGTGTGTGTGTGTTTTTTTTAAAAATACATCTTTGGTAGTTTATTAGAGGCACCAATGAAGGGTAGTTTGCCATAAGGTAAGTGTAAGTATCAAATCATCTCATTATACAAAGGGACCTCAGAATTAAGTGATAACTTTAGTTGGTTGCAAAACACTAAATATATGGATAGATTTTTCAAAACATGCTTTCCATGTACTGTTTGAAGTATGCTTGTATATGACCTGTGGGTTAGCTGTTATGTAATACATGTGGTAATGGGAACTTTTTTTTCTATTAAGGGTCATTGGATCTTTATGTCTTTCGCAGGCCATACAAAATCATTAACTTAAAAAAACAGTCTGCTAGAGACTGGCTGAAGTTTTGGTCCCGCCTGTGGTCACCTTGGCAGGGCCAGACCAACTGACTTGGTGGACCTTATCTAGCCTGTGGGTCCCATGTCCTCCACCCAGACAAAAGCCATCCTAGGATGGACCTGTCCTAACTCTAGAATGTTCTAAGAATGCTTTTTTTCTCTTCAGAGTCATCTTCCTTAGGGCAAAAAAGGTTCATTTCTTCAAATACTACTACTTCTTGGTTGGATACTGAAGTTCTCATCCATTTGTGTGTTTCAAAGTAATACTAGAGTTACAAGACTACCTGGAACAAACTTCATTTGCTTTTCTTGCACTTAAAATGACTGTACTACAAAGTGGGGCTGAGAGAGGATTCACTGACAAGTTTTCAGTTTGAAACTGAAATCAGGAGGTCTCTGAAAGATGTAGTTAAAAATTAAACACATCCCAGCGCAGTGGCCTAGAATGGCCAAAGTCCTCACCTTGAATGTGCCAGGATTGCATATGGGTACCGGTTCTAATCCCAGCAGCCCTGCTTCCCATCCAGCTCCTTGGTTGTGGCCTGGGAAAGCAGTCAAGGACAGTCCAAAACCTTGGAACCCTGTACCCATGTGGGAGACCCAGAAGAGCTCCTGGCTTCATATAGGCACAGTTTGGGGTGTTGTGGTCACTTGGGGAGTGAATCATTAAATGGACAATCTTCCTCTCTATCTCTCCTTCTCTCTGTATATCTGACTTTCCAATAAAAATCACTAAATATTTAAAAAAAATTTAAATACAATCTTGAAAAAATAAACACATGATCCATGGGACTAAACAATCATAACCAATATGAGAATTAAAACAGAAAAGTTAACTGATGGCTATATTATGGCAGGGGTTGACATGCTATTGACAGTAAATATTGGAAGTCATTGTGAGTCATACGGCTCAGTCACAACTGCTTAAGGCCTGAAATAGCAATAAGTGAATGGCTATGGGACTGGCATTCCATTAAAACTTTACTGACAAAAGCAAGCAGCAAGCCAGATTTGGTCTACAGGCTCAGGTGTGTGCTGGTCCTGGGTCATGGTCTTTTACACTGAGGTCAGCACAGATGTTGGTCTCAGATAACACAGCAACGGATCTGATGATCTGACACCCTGGGATTGGTGGGGGCCAGAGGGGGACAGATGAAGAAGCAAATATAAAACCACTTTGGCACCAGTTTTCTCAATTGTTCTTATCCAAAACATTGGCACCATAGCTGATGTTACTTAAGTAGCCGAAAATGAGAAAAACTGCACTTCTACCTGAAATTGACCTGAGTCATTCTCCTTTTACAAATAGCTGGTTTTTCCTTTTTTTAAATCACTTAACCAGCAATGGTGGACTAAGGTTAAATGATGAAATAAAAATACAGACAAGATCTTAGAAGAATGGCTTCAACATTTTCAGGTATATTGCCCAGAATCTGTAGTGCTTTTACAGATATGGGAACAAAATGTGCCTTTCTTTTGTATTTTCTATCTTAAGAATGCACTGAGTTTTTGTTAAGTTCAAAAGAAATGCAGTATCATTTGTCAACAAGAAAATAGAAAATTAAAACACAATGAGATACTACCTTATTCCCACAAGATGTCTAAAACTAGAGTGAAATATCAAGGTTTGGCACGGATGTCACATCAACCTGAGTTCTGGTGTTTCTTTCCAAGATCTATTTACTTGTATCCATCAAGAAAGTAGAGGCGAAGGGAGCTTCAGAGACAAATATATATTTAATTTCTATAAATTACTAAATTAAATATATAATTCATATAAAGATTTATACATTTCTTCCCAAATGTCAACCATGCCCACAAGTAGCCAAGGCTGGCCTAATTTGAAGCCCAAACCCAGAAACTCCATTCTAGCCTTCCATGTTGAAACTCAACCCGCATAATGTGGAAACAGGACCGGTCTCCTGTCTCTCTTGCTATAAGGTGTCCTTCCTGTCTGCTATCAAATGGAATCCACTGAATTTCAGGGAGTGATGAGCTGGCCCTAAAAGATCCAGATCACCAGACTCAAGAAATCACTGGCTTCTCCAACAGATAGGAACCTTGATGTCCAGTGTTGAATGGGGGTGATTCATGTAGGAGAATTGATGCCACCTTCACATAACCCCAGTCCAGCTCAAGCCCACCTGGCCACCACAAAGTCCCTAAGGAGTTCAACATCACTGACCAATCAGAAGACACTCACAGGTTCCACTGACTGACCAGGAACTCGAACACGAGTTGATGATGCACCTTTTGGCCCTAACTTCAACGCAGGAAAACCTTCACCCCATTGTCTACTTTTTTTCCACCACCCTAATGTCAGTGATTGCACGTCAGCCAAACGGACCCAGATTGGAGGTTTGACAACAGCTCTAACTAGTTTAGGGAGTTGTTGGTAACAATGCTGAAGTCAGGGACCCAAGCGGTTGAGCAAACATCTGCTGCTACCCAGAGTGCATGTTAGCAAAAAACTGAATTGGAAGTGGAAGTGGGGCTCAAACCAGAGCATTTCAAGTGTCATTTAACCTGCTGAGCCACAGGATCCCCTCCCAACCGGAATTCTCATATACTGTCGTTGGAGCATAAAATGGTCAGCAGAACACCCCTCTGGAAAAACAACTTTGTGTGTGTGTATATATGTGTGTCCATGGTAACTTCCTTGATAACTTTAAACTGAAAACAGCCCAAAGGTCCCTGAAAGTGAGACTGTGTAACTCTAATGTGAAATAACTACTCAGTTAGAACAGGATCAATGGATGTACAAATACGGGAAAACTCTACAAACATAAGGATGAATGGAAAGGAGCCAAACACGAAAGAATGTGTGTTGTAAGATTTTAGGTATACAAAGACCCACAGGCAAAACTCACTGAAAAGAGCTAGACCAAAACTGTTTATCTCTAGTAAACTAACTAGCAACCATCCAAACCACGATGGATAAAATCCATTTCCAGGTTTCTAAACGGCTCTTTCTCCTAGCATGATTTGATAGAATGCATATATTTATGAAAGCATATTAAATGGCACATTTAAGACCTAGGCAATTAAGATACATAAATTACACCTTAATAAAGAGAAATATGTTCTGCAATACAAAGTTAATTTTTGCCCTTACAAAGGACAGCTGAACAGAAACGGGCATGGCTCCCACACAGGCGTGTTTAACTGAGGCGGTAATGCTGGAGATGTTACAGGGAGGAGAGATACCTCTCGTGTTATTCTTCCACGTGTGCCCTTCATTCCTTTCCAAGCCTCGGGTCATAATAAATGGCTTTCTTGCATTGCTTTTCTTACAATTTTTAAAACAGGTGAGATTTAACTACCCAGAGAACTGTCCTAAGGAAGAACAGGAAAAATGTCAAGGACATCTCCCAGAACTGTCCAGGTGAGGACCCTGGGGAGATGTCCATTTCGGTCACCAGGGCTTGGGAAACCTGCACTTGTCTACAACAAGGCCAATTCTGATCTTGTAGGCTCGGAGCATCTTGTCACTGACTTTATCCCTATTTTGTTCTGAGTAGAACTACCAGGACCCAATCAGAACCCTCTTCTCGCCTATACTTATCTTAGTTTACTAACATGATGCTAAGGTGTGTCAGGGCTGGCATAGTGGCCCAGCAGGTTGATCCTTTGCCTATAAGTGGCAGCATCCTAAGTGGGCACCAGTTCATGTCCAAGTTGCTCTACTTCCCATCCAGCTCTCTGCTGCTGGCCTGGGAAAGCAGTAAGGGATGGCCCAAATCCCTGGGACCCTGCATGTGTGTGGGGGACCTGGAAGAGGCTCCTTCCTTCAGATCAGCTCAGCTCTGGCCATGGCAGCCATTTGGTTAAATGAATCAACAGATAGAAGAACTGTCGTTGTCTCTCCTTCTCTCTATAAATCTGCCTTTCCAATAAAAATCAACACATTTTTAAAAATACTATTTTTTTGTGAAAGTCAGAAATACAGAGAGGAAGAGACACAGAGAGGAAGATCTCCCATCTGATGACTCACTCCCCAAGCAGCCACAATGGCTGGAGCTGCCAATCTGAAGCTAAGAGCCAGGAGCCTCTTCCAGGTCTCCCACATGAATACAGGGTCCCAAGATTTTGGACCGTCCTTGACTGCTTTCCTAGGCCACAAACAGGGAGCTGGATGGGAAGCAGGGCTGCTGGGATTAGAACTAGTGCCCATATAGGATCCTGGCACATGCAAGGTGAGGACTTCAGCTGCTAGGCTACCTTGATGGGCCCAACAATATTAATTGAAATATTAAAAAAAATTAAAAGAACACACCGATAATCCACCTAACTTAATGAGACACTGCCAGGCTCTTTTCTGGCTGGCTGGCTGCAGCATTTACCTTCTTGCCAGCAGCATAGTTCATATTTCTGCACACCATTAGCGACACTTGCACTTGTCTACCTTTTTGCTATCAGCTTTCTTTATCATTATGGCTTTGACTTACACATCTCAGGTGGTTAAAGAGGTTGAGCACCTTTTCATGCATTTGTTGGTTATTTGGGCATTTTCCTTGGTGGAATACTCATTTCAATTCATTGCCCAATTTTTCATTGAGCTGTCACTTTACTGTTGTTACACTCTATCTTTAAGACAATGCTTCTTTCAGCTCCATCACATGCTTTGCAGATGACATCAGTAGATGAATGTCTGTGACAATATCACTAATTCATGTTTCAAGATTGCCACAAGTGAGTGCAATTACAATTACAATTGATACTATACATACTGTTTTCTTTTACATAAACACACTTGTGATGGAATTTAATTTACATATTAGGCACAGAAAGAAATTAGCAGGGACTGATAATAGATTATAATAGTAGAACTGATAGTAGATTATACGAGTATACTATAATCATGCGGATGCCACCTCTCTCTGCAAGTGTGATGCTATACTGTGACACCTCGAGAGTCAATATGATAACCCAGAGGCCTACTGAGTGGCTCCCAGGGGGAGGGCACCCAGTGTGGCTACACTAGACAAAGGAATGAGTCCAGATAAGGCAGGCGAGAGAAGGATTATGCGAGACTTTCTCCTGATACTCAGAATGGTATACAACCCCAAACTTAAGAACTATTTATTTCTGGAACTTTCCATGAACTATTTTTTCAGACCATGGTTGATTGCGGGTAACTGTAGGCAGCAACACTGGATAAGGAAGAATGGCTGCCTGTACAAAGGCGTGGCGTCTGTCTGCACCCACCCTTTGGGAAAGACACTAACTCCACTAGTTTTAACATTTTTAAAGTGATACCACAAGCCCTCAACCAACTTAATACAGCCTCCCACCAAACCACAAGTTCTATGTCTTCATGGATAAATTATAGATGCTGGTTTAATTGTTCATATTGCCAACTGGCACAAGGGAAGAATTTTTCATTTTTATAGCCTCCTCTTTTGTCATGCAAACATACTAAACACTTGAAAAAAAAAAGGAAATAAAGAGGAATTTTGATAAATCCAGAACTTTTTTTCTCTAAAATATGAACAGTTTCACAAAGAATTTGTTTAAATAGCTCTTTACAAAAATTCAGATGATCTGTTTGTGTCAAATTGTTTGGTTAACCTTATACCAGTGTCAATTTGGTCACTTACTAATTTTAGGTCTGAGCTGCCTGTAATGAATAAATGATACCCTGTCTTGCTGTTTTAAATGATGGAAAAACGAGAGAGCTGATTACCATAGTAGAATCCATACAGATTCATAAAGCACATTGGGCTAATATTATGCATTTTAGAGGAATTTACTGGCATTCCTGGTCATTTAACAACTCTTAAAAGACCTTAGTTCCAAAGCATTGGTTTTTGTTTGGGCTGTTTATTACCTGATGGTTAAAGCAGTCTTCTCACACAACAGGCCCTATGTTATCCGCAGGTTATTAACTAGCAGTGTGCGGCACCAAAAAGAACAGCCAGGGAAGGGGCTGGGGCCTTTAAAGAGTTCAGCCAATGAAGGTGTTCCCTGGCACATCCACAGGGGTATGTCCAAAGGGTCTCAAGCCAGAGGAAGAGAGGCCAAAATAGCTCCCAAACATACTACCAGGGAGGAGGATACACCTCTGCAGCTTGGTGCCAATGCAATTTCTTTGTGTTCAGAGTCAGTGATTTCAATCTCTTCTCTTTTTGAGATCTAAGACACATACCAGGTTATGCATGCACACACCCAAATAAGATTTAGAATGTCCAGCACCTCCCCCAAACCTCCACAGATTTCTCTGAAGTTAATATCACCGTGCTGAAGGTAACTACCACTCACTGCTATCACACACCACTTCTGCTCATTCCTAACCTGCACAAATGGAATCCTATCAGTGTGTATTGTCTTTTATTCTAAATTCTCACAAAGAAAATTTCACCATGCTGTGCCTTTTTTTTTACTGCCTTTCATATTTTATTATTTGACCACGTCATAATTCATTTACTTATTCTACTGCTGATGGACACAAGGGTTGTTTCCAAATCTGTGCTATTATTCACGAAGCTGTTGTGAACATTCTGTATGTGTCTTTTCGTGGAGCCCATCCACTCATTTCCCTTGGCCAGGTATCCCAGAGGAGCATTACTGGAGTCCACTGGCATGTTTAGCTTTAGGCGATAGGGCCAATACTTTGTCAAACTTCAAACTAATACTTCCTTGAGTGACACGTGAGTTCCAATTGCTTCCCATCTCACCAATACTTGCTACTGGCAGTCCTTTGCATGCCAGCCCTTCTGCTGGAGCAAAGTACCACAGTTCAATGGATAGGCACAGCTCTACCATAAAGGCACACAAAGCAACACAGACAGCACTGCTGGTGAAAACACAATGGGTCTTGGCCTGCTGGAGCCGAGGGCACCCTTGGCAAGCTGGGCAATGTGTGGAAGGCCAGCCAGCTCTAAGTGTCAACTGACCCAGGCACTTGGCTCAGCTCAATGTCCCCCTAACTGCAACGACTCACCAGCAGCATCCATTGGAGGCCCTGGGATGGTAATCCAGAGCCTCATTATTTTTAGATTTCTGAAGCTCAGAATCCAAGGGTGCCACAGCTAAGTCTCCACTCCATTAAAAAATGGCTCAAGTGCTTTGTCCCAACACTTGGAGGATACAACCTGGGACTCCTCCACTCGTTGTATCTTGCACTTGATTCTTTTCCTGTCTTGGTTAACTCCCCCAACTAGAGTTTACCAGGAGCAGCTGCTGTCTTCCCCTTTGGAAGGACCATATCATGATTGCTCTTAAATGGGTCCATTTTGAAACATCAGTGAAATTCCTTAGTTTTATTTTAAGAGTCACACAATGTTGGTGAATCCAAAGATTGTGCTAAGTGAGGCTTAACTCTTTGCTCCCTCCAGAAAAAATAAACAGAAAGTGGAGTTTGCATTTAACCACAGCATTATTTTTGTCTTCAAATGGTGTTAACATGAAAACAATTAGGAATCCTTAAAAAAAAAATAGAGATGTTTTACACTGGCAAAATGAGGTGCTGGGACAACCAGGCATGTAAGTAGGTCAAAAACTCTTTCTCTTGAGAAAATGGGGCAACTTTGCTTTCCTGAAGCCCATTCCACACAGATACCTGTCTCCATTAATCTAGTTCATCAGATAATTGCTCAACACTATTTTTCCAACCAGAAAACAGGCAGGATGAGAGAAATAACTGAACTAAAATAATTAATATTTTGCGATGGCCAAGGGAGAAGAGACGGGGCTTAAGTGCTTGCTACAACTCCAGGAAGAGCAAATTCCAGGCGTACTCCACATGTGGATTTATTGAGCAATTTAGGCAGCCACCCTCCAGAGAACGGCTGTCACTGGGAGAAGGTACTTAAAGGGCCCTGCTCATCACCCCACAACACAGGGACTGTGGGAGAATGTGGAGTTGCTATTTTCTCGGAGACATTTGTTTCCAAACAAAGGGCTCTCTGCCAGCTATTTCAGAAGCACTTGCATATTTATTCAGCCAACTCCCTGTGCTGGAGATTGTCTTTGAGCGCTGAGGTTTTATCAATGTCTATTTAAAGCCCAATGAAAAATAGCTCAAGATGAAAACATACAATATTTCCAGCCGAGAATGCGAGCCACTTCCTCTCGCTCACAGCAGTGAGATCCGGTGTCTCCCGCTTGCTCCCTTCCCCTCTCACGCACTGAAATTGCCACCTGTCGTCAAGCCTTCCGCGTGTCTCGGTTAAAATGGTGCTGTCTTTTCAGTGGTTTCAACAGCATACCTGAACAATTATAGATTTGAGGAAATACTTGTGTGTGTGTGTGTGTTTGCAGTTAGGAGAGAAAGCAAGTCTTCCATGTTGGATCTCCTTACAGGTTTTCTCAGGTTACACCCAGCATGCTCTGCCATGGAAGGGGTAGTCCTGGCATTATTCACACAGCGCAAAGAAAGCAAACCAGGAAAGATAAATCTGGGCTTAATGCAGTGATGGGACCTAAAGGTTAAGGAATGTGAACTTCACTTTAAGGTCCTGTGTTTAAAATTTCTAACTTCTTAAAAAAAAAAATCAAAGAGAAAACCTCTGCTTGACATGCCCACCCTCAAGTACCTTCCTGCATCCAGAGCATAAGTTACTGGACTCACACTTGAGGACTCAAAGAAGAATGACTTTGTCTGTCTTCAGTGTACTTAGCCAATGCCTAGGGGCTCCTGTGGGTGGTCCCCCTCTTAACGCACACAGACACACAAGCTCTTGGACACAAACTTGAGTTTGACTCCCAAAGTCATCTCTATGTAGCTGCTAATAATATATGACACCAAGGAGAGATAAGAGTGCTCAAACATGGCCCCTAGTGCTAGAAAGATGTGGTGCGTGCATGTGTGCGTATTAAGAGAAAGCCCGTTGAAGGGCCCATGGGGTCTGAGAGTAGAAGCAGCAAGGAGGTGGAGAAGCGCACTACAGGCAGAGAAAGAACAGGCCCATACGATGGCTGTGCCAGCCAATGGGCACAGTGGAGTGACCAGTGGCAGTCAGGGTGTGGCACATTCTGGGGAGTGTGATGAGGGATCAGTGTGCAGGGTGGGCAGGCTGCAGCAGCTGTGCAGGGGTCTGCCCATGCCGACTCACTCTGAGCCGATTGTGGAAGCGACCAAGGTCAATCCCAATTTGGGATTATCTGGCTCAGAGCTCCAACTTTGCTTCAGTTCCCAGCTCCCCAGCCCTGAGCTAGGGGAGTGCAGATCTGAGTCCTCAGGGAAAAATCTCCAACTACAGAGTGCTTTTTCCAGTGAGTCAGTGGATCCCAGCGCTGCAAGAAGCACCACCACTGCCTGCAGTCCTAGAGAGTGGCTGATGACTGAATGTGCTATCTTTGGAGACCAGGATGGCGTAGGATCACAGTGGGAGGGTCAGTCACAGAAGTGTATCATGGCTAAGTACTGGCTTTCAGCCTGTGCCATGGATTAATTCATTTACTCTGCATAGCAGCCACAGGAAGTAGGTACCCTATCTATCTTCATGTTAGGCACAAAGAATAGGCATTAAGTAACCTGACCTAGGATACACAGAGCCAAGTAAAGGAATGGGCTTTGAGTCAAGGCTGCTCCCGGAGTCTGCACTTTTAGTCACAACAGGACAGTTCATCAGGAAGTAGAGTAGATGATGCAATCTGGAGGTCTCAAAAATCCCTCCATCAATCAATTTATCTGGATGTTTGAAATCCCACTGTTAGATGCTAGCCTGGT
Organism: Ochotona curzoniae; assembly: GCF_017591425.1. Classification (NCBI taxonomy): domain Eukaryota; kingdom Metazoa; phylum Chordata; class Mammalia; order Lagomorpha; family Ochotonidae; genus Ochotona; species Ochotona curzoniae. The sequence continues at coordinate 11,212,016 of NW_024465035.1, read as the reverse complement.
GGCCTACACATAAAGCTGCCATGTGCAATACCAGCATCCCCTATTAGCACCAACATGAGTCCTGGCTGCTCCACTTTCAATCCAGCTCCCTGCTCATTGGTAAAGCAGTGGAAGATGGTCCAAGTGCTTGGGCCCCTGCCCCTCATGTGGAAGACCTGGATGAAGCCCCTGGCTCCTGACTTAGACCTGGCCCAGTCCTGGCCATGGCAGCCATCTGGGGAATGAACCCAGATGGGTTCTCTTTCTGTATCTTTCTCTCTGAATATCTCTGACTTTCAAATAAATAAATAAATCTTTTAAAAAGAGGAGGGAAAAAAAAAAGCAATCCTATCTTGACACATGGACCCGTTTATTGGTCTTCTGTTTGATTAGGAACAGACTTAAACCCCTAGGAGAAAGGCCAACCCAGGACGAGCATCTGCAGACAGCACAGCAGCCACGAGCAGTCGGCAAGAGAGAATGATTGGTAATCTGGCTCTCAAGTCACCCTGGAGGGGGTCAGCCTATAGCTCCAAGCTCAGCTTGTCTTCCTGCGAAGAGAGCTGACCACTTCAGCAGTGTATGCCTACCTGTGCACACGTGAATGTGACACATACACACACACACACACACAGCGTTTGTCAAACTTTCATCCTTCTAGAGTGCTTCAAGATTTAGTCATGGGCCACTGTGGTCTTAAGATTTCAGTTTCACTTTCTTCTTAACTAAAGCAGAGGAAATTTGTGTATTGCTACCGTAGAGAGAGAACTAGTGTCATTTACCATAAACAGGACATTCTGGGCTCCTAATTTCATGCTGGCTCTGCCCTGGCCATGGCAGGCATTCGGGAAGTGAACCAGTGGACAGAAGGTCTCTGTCACTTGGCCTTTCAAGTAGAGAAAAATAATCATTTTAAAAATAAAAAGTAAATAGACAAAATGGAAAAGGGCAAGAATGAGCAAGGTTTACAGTTGAACTATTCTTGTAAATCAAACTTCATGCGCACAAAGGCCACTGAATTGAGAACCTCTCACTTGCAACAGGACAGCTGAATAGTTCAACATTAAACAGCCTAAAAGCCTAAAATATTCATTATTTTGTCATTTAAAGAAAAGTTTGGGGGAGCTGGCATTGTGGCATAGCTTGTTAAGTCACTGTCTGTAATGCTGGCATCCCATATGGTTGCAAGTTCGAGTCCCAGATGCTTCATTTCCAATCCACCTCCCTGCTGATGTGCCTGGGAAAGCAGCAGAATATGGCCCCAAGTGCTTGAGCCTGAGACCCACAAGGGAGACCCGGTTAGAGCTCCTGTGCCCTGGTTTCAGTCTGGCCTACTTCTAGCTATTGTACTCATTCAGTAAGTGAGCCAGGGGATAAAAGATCTCTCCTTTTTTCTCTGTTTCTCTCTCCTTCTCCTCTATTTTGTAACTCCCTTTCAAATTAAAAATAAAAACAAGTTTGCAAGGGTAGACCAGTGGCCTGGTGGTTAAGACTCTAATGAAGACATCCACATCCTCCATGGGAATGCGTGGGTTTGAAGCCCAGCTTTGACTCCAGACCCCAGGTTCCTGCTCATGTGACCCCTGGGAGGGAGCCGTGATGGCTCAGCTGACTTGGACTCCGCCACCCACGGGGAAGGCTGCAGGGACACCATGGCTCCCGACTTCATCCTCCTGGCCATCATGGGGGCGTCTGGGGGAGTAAAGCAACAAACGTGTGCTCTGTGTCATCTGTTCTCTCAAATACACCACAGTTAAATGCTGCTCCATGAAAAAGGCAAAGTTTACAGAAAGTCAAAACAAAAGCACTCCTGTGCTAGCGACGCACCGTTGCTTGTCCCTTCTGTTTAGAAAGGTAAGGTGAATGACATTTGGAGCGGTGTGAATTAGGGAGGTCCTGACACCAAGGGGAGATGGGTGCAGCAAGGGCACTACCATTATCACTACGTGCTTGAATTCTTCACTACAATCATGCTGCCTCTACCTGGTGCAGAGTTGACACCCGGAGAAACACTATGGTGAATGAGTATGTGTGTGTATGTATGCATATGGCCTTGGTAGCAAATACAAGAACATGAAAAACATCACGCCTTTAAGCCATGAACACAGACAAAAAGCTCACTGTAAGAGAAGTACACGGGGAACTAGAATTACAGGTGCATGCCAGCAGTGTGGCTTCAGGCAGATCTCTCCATCCCGCCTGCCACTCAGGATGGCACCAACTGTCGCAGGCCCACTGGGCCCTACTGGCATGCCCACCATGCAGCTGACTGCCAAAGTCCCTTGCTGGAAAAGGAAAACAAGGGGTAAGGTTTGATCAGGAGAACGGAGGTGACAGATTCAAAGGAAAAATGGATCACTGATTCCCAAGTAAAACATTAGACACAGCAGGTGCCAAATGAGCAAAGAGTGGCTAGGGTCACAGGGTCCGGGAGACTTGGCTCGCAGGGTGCTGTGACCTGGGGGTGGTACTGTCTGATACACCTGATGGCCTCATGTTGAGGTGATGGCAGTTGGGGGGAGGTAAGGGAGAGTGAGAAGACAGCAGGTGCCCTTTCTAACACCCCAGTTCATTTTTCTCCCTGGAGTTGGGTTCCATGATACCAGGATACTGTCCCATTCTCTGATTACACAAGTCTCGGCATCTCCGAGCAGATGAGCCGTGTGCCTCCCACTTCCCCAGAGACCAGGGAAGCAGATATTTGCCCAAGAAACTTTGCTTGCAAGCTCGACTTTGAGTGTAGTGGAAGATTATTTGGGGTTCTCCTACATACAGCGGCACTATGAAAAAAAATCAGAAGTGAAAATGAAAAGAGCCTTTTTGCTCCTCAAGTATCCACAGGACTGAAGTTATGATAAAAACAAACAGCTGGCAGCAGTACCAGCAGAACAAAACTGTGTGCCCATAAGACTATCAGGAGAGGGCAGCTGTTGTCTGCTGAACACCCACACAATGCCAAGCACGGTGCTAACTGCACTGCCTCCCTGTGGTCCAAGGCCCAGGACAACCCTGCCAGGGTTGTGATGATCCGCAGACTGCTCTGCTGGAAGAAAAAATGATGCAACTTGCCATGAATGAAGACAGTTGGAGGGCAGGGTTGAGTTTGAACCCAGCTCAGGCTAAGTTCAAAATCCTTTGCTCTTCCTCTGGCTCTGTCCTGTTGTGCAATGGAAATTTCTCATTTTTGTAAGGTGAGAATGTACTGGGTGTCCCCTCTCCAGGAGACAGGCGGCAGGGAAAAAGGTGTTAGTAAAGCTGAAGGAATTTTAATGCTTCCTTTGCGGGCTGTGTGATAATGGGTTTTGAGTCCCACAGTGGCACTGACATCACCGGGCCGCTGGTGTCCAAGCGGAATGTGTTTTTCCATCTCTCGCACAGACGCAGGAAAACACGAATATTTGGCAAGTGGAAAGGGACAGTAGATTTTTATCTTCCAACTTCTAGGGCTTTCTGAGATCTAGAAATATCAAGTTCCCAGTCGTCTTGTTCACTTTGGGGATTTGTGCGCCCCGGAGCAAAAGGAGAAGGTAGGGGCTGATGGGGCATCTCGCCTGAGCAGGACAAAGAGATCACCAACAGCCCATGGACATGCAGTTACAGGCGAGGATGTAACACGGGGACAAGATGAGGAAATCAAGTAAAATTAGAAAGACATTAAGTGCTCCAATGATGATTTTTATGTAATTTCCCGAGTACACAGGGCAACTTACAATATGAATTTCCTTGTTATTAAGCCAGTAAAACCCAGCAGTAGAAGCAATAAGGACATCAATATAATTTGTGCACCTGCAAAGGTGATTTTAACCGAGGTTAAGTGCCTGTGGTGGAAAAGGTTTGTTTTAATGCAGGTTCAACACTGAAGGGGGAAATGAGAAAAACACAAAACTGCTAAAATCCTCCCTTGGAAGTATCTGAGTGTCCGGACGAGGCACATTCATCCCAGGCAATCGACCCACGGGGACGTCCGTGTGTAGAGTAGAAATCGAAATCTAGAGAGTTTATAAAAAGCTGTTTTTAAGCTCAATATGCCCCAAATGAGAAGTATCAATGAGCGCTTCGGGACTCTTAAACTCAGGGATTATTCAATTGCTCTGTTCTACAAACACACTTACAAAACTGTCATAGGGAAAAAAAGAATGCTATGAAACCAACATTAAACACTATTCTCAAACAGAATCAAAGGCATGTCCTCAAGGCCATGGGTCACACCAACAGGACCTCAAAGAGCCTTAGAAAGAGGTTGTCTTTGTGAGTCAGCTGCCAGTGGCTTCCAGAAAGGACAGAAATAGAAACGGGGGGCGGGGGTGGGCAGCCACAGAACCTTCCACAGCATCTTTGTCGCACAGGGTGGGAATTGGGGTGGGGGTGGGGGGACACCTAGCTGGGTCCAGTAGGGGGAGGGGGAAGGGCAGGGATCCAAGGGAATCAGGTCAGATGTTTAGGTACCTAAGGTCCCCTACCGTCCCCTCACCCTGGCACACAGTCATGATTCTGGCTTGGTTCTTGTCTTCCACTTTCCTCTGGAGCTTGCGCTGCCAACATCTTTTTGTCAGTGAGTGAGCAATATCACAGCTAAGCCTTGGTGAAGCTGGCCCTCCTCTCGAGCACTTATTTGTCTCGCAACTGAACAGGGCCTTGGCCAGGCTCTATGACAGAAGATGCTCATTCAGTTGAGCCTTTCTCAGTGGCAAACACTCCTGAGGACCACACCTCGGTTCCTTCTACCCAGGTAGAAAACACAACCTCAGGGAAGCTGAGGAACTTGTCTGGTCCCCAAGGAGATTTTGAAAAAATGTCTATGATTTGAACAGATACACATGGAAAATTGCTTTACGCCTGGGAATGATTCAGGAAGGAAAGCCGGGGAGAAGCTAGCTTGGCTGTCTTTCTTAAATGGCCACATTTAACCATTTGACCAATTTAACTTCACTGAGCTGTACTACACTACACTACAAGGTGACATGATGCTTAGGGGGCTTATCATCAAACAACACAGACTTGGTGTATCAAGCCTTACCTAAGAGTATAGTAAGTCTGCAGTTCATGGGGGCACACATCAGACACTGTGGGAATGCGAACGTGGAATGGAGCACTGGGCCTAGGATGTAGGCTGGGGTTTGGGGAGACTGTTTCAAAGAGGAAATGGCATTACACAGGTCCTAGAGAGTGGCTGATGGAAGAGGTAAGAAGCCTTAGAAAAATGGAGGCGTGAAGTTCATGGGTCACTGGGTTCCAGTGCTGCTGGGGTGTCTGTTGGTGAGAGGTGAGCCCTTTTGAGGGAAGCCAGAGTGGGTACCTAGGCATTAGACAACCCACATGAGTCACAAATGGGCCAACAATTGCCCATGCGCCCTTCTTCTTTGGCAATAAAATTCGATTGGAACATAACCAACTCTGCTTCTATATTTTCTATAGCTGCTTTTTTGTCATAATGGCAGAGTTGAGTATTCAAGATAGAAATCCTGAGGTCCACAGGGCTAAAAATACTTTTGCAAATATTCCTTAAAGATTTGTACTACTCGTTTGAATTTCCATAACTGACTCAATGCAAATAGCCAGGCTTTCCAGGTAGCTTTTCCCTAACTCTTGCCTTTCCTCATCATGGACAATTAATTGTTTACCTAGACCATAAGCTTGCTCAGACATTGTTTGCAATCCCAAATGTAACGTCTTGATCGACTGTTTCTCTTTTTCATGTTAGGGCTGTGCCACATGCTCTCCTTTGGTGGCTGGGTTACAAGGCTCCCACTACACCAGGCAAGGCACATCGCTCAACTTGAAGCCATTTTGCTGCTGTTTCAATTCTTCATAAATTTTTGTAACACTTTTAGAATGCTGCTGAAAATTGATTTTTTTCACTTATCATGACCACTTTTAAATTCAAGGCCAAGAGAAAGCTACTCCTGTGTTTAAAAAAAAAAAAAACTTACTTCATTTTAACAAAGCCTTTGCAAAACAGAGGGCACACTCAGCAACATTTACAAAACAGAAGAATGAAGAAATCTGGTAGGCCACATTAAAGGATTTGTTTGACTAGCAAATCCCCTTACATGCTTAAAGTCAAATATGATCTATAAAAATTAAATTTGCACATGATTTTCTAGGGAATACAGCTCTAATATACAGCAAGGAATGTAGTTATTGTTTTATTAACCACTGGCTATAAAATAGGGGGGAAAAAAGGACTGAGTTTTATAAGCAGCGTTTTGGGCCTGGCGTGGTAGCCTAGCAGCTTAAGTCCTCGCCTTGCACATGCTGGAATCCCATATGGACACAGGTTCTAATCCCAGCAGCCCCACTTCCCATCCAGCTCCCTGCTTGTGGCCTGGGAAAGCAGCTGAGCATGGCCCAAAGCCTTGGGATCCTGCACACATGTGGGAGACCTGGAAGAGGCTCCTGGCTCTTGGCTTCAGATTAGCATAGCTCTGACCATTGCCGCTTGGGGAGTGAATCATCGGACAGAAGATATTCCTCTCTGTTTTTCTTTATATCTCTGTGTGTCTTTTTTTAAAAAGCACACAGTTTTTTTATGGCATGCAGTATATATATCCCAGTTTGAACACAGGCTCTATAAGCTAACTATCTGGTTCCCTGACGCTGACTGTGTTTCTCTGGGTAAGTTAGTTAACCTCTGTGCTTCTCCACTTTGACGCCTGCAAAAACTGGACAACTGGTGATGAGCTTGTCGGATGGGTTGTGAGGATCACAGGAATGGGGTGCTACAGGAAGGATTAGGGCAGTGACTCACAGAAAATACAGAGCCCACCTCGTTATCTATCACTGTAATGTGATTGTCAGGCCTCAGTGGTTTTATGTTCTCTCACCCCTTCCCCATCCTCCAGATGAATACACCGGGAACAGCCCTGCGGGGCACGACCTACCGTGGCAGACAGGAGATCATTTTTGGCCCCTTGTCTTTCCCATTCTTCTGGAGAAGAACTCTTTCTAGATTTCTGGCCTACGTGACTGAGAGGAGTCATGCTTAGTGCCAGACCCTTGGGACTGACAGGTGACTCAGACCCAGCTGGCAACAATATTCTATCCGAAGACGGGAACACACCCAAGTTAGGCCATGAGATGGCGTGCCTAACTTGGATACATTAGTTGAGATCTTAGAGCCTCCTCTACAGCCAAAATCTACCTAAGAGCAAAGTCAACATAGTAAAATAACAATAATAACGCTAATAAAACAATGCCTTGAAAATAAGCAGGTGCCCTTAGCTCTGGGCTTGCCAATCACACGTGTCAGTTTTTCAGCACAAACCCAGTATGAGCTGAGTTTTCGGTCAGTTGGCATCCAGGGCTCTGACACATCCGCATGAAATAACAAGTGCTGTGGCTGAAAATGAAGGGAAATCTGGCCTGGCTCCTTTCACTTCTGTAGAGGAAAGCACAGCAAGGGGAGATGGCCAACGCGAACTGTAGCTTTCATCCTACCTTCTGGCAAACCAGGGTTCACTGGAAAAACCGTTTCATCTTTCCGGGTCCTGGTATCCCTGTCCTTCAGATGAGGGAGGCTACTGAAAATCAATCTCTAAGATCCCTTTTCAGTTCTAACACTCAACAGGTATCTATTATTCTTGGGTTCATTTCAGATACATACACAGTGGTATCATTGATTACTGATTCTCCCATTGGCCTTCTCACGTCTGTTTCAACTTGTAAAATATTCTATTAGACCCCCAATTCTTACACACCAAGTGTTTCTTCCTCTTCAATTTCCTTCTAAGAAAAAAATACGTTTATTTTTGTATCCTTGGACAGGATGAACACATTTTCTTCCCATTTCTATATTTTAAATCTAATTAGGGTGATAAGCTTCTTGAGGGCTGAAGCCACGGCTTTCCTGTGGGTGTAAACATTATTTTTTTTAATTGCCACCCGAGCTGCCAGTTTTTACAGAGCAGCAGGATATGGGGTTTAAGTAATGTGAGCAGGAAACAGGTCTCTAGCCCACACAAAATAAATGCAAAAGGACCGATGCTCCCCGTGCCCACAGCTGGCTTACTCATTTATAATTTCAGCCCTAACTGACACTTTCCCAGAGCAAGACAGTGTGACAGCCACGGGTACAGAACATCAGGCTGAAAGGGACCTACAGGTGACCATCTTGTGAGTGCCACATACTCATTCAGGTTGTTATACTTTTCTCTGTATGGCAGGGTTTGGGGCCTCAACTGATTCAACCCCAACTTTTTTGTTTTTTGTTGTTTTTTGTTTTGTTTTTACATTTTACTTGAAGCATTGCAAGCACTCTGAAGTGTTGGAAAGATCAAATGGAACTGGGTAAACTGTGGTCAAATGGTTCATCACCTACAAACAGGACTTTCAGAGGAGAAAGGTTCTCCAGGCAAGGATGGTGGCCGAGGTGCTTCCCTGGGTGATGTCCTCAGTCACATTTGTCATGAGCACCCACACAGGAGCAGGGACCCAATTTCCAAGACCTTTAAAACAAACAGCACTTCTTGGCAATAACAACAAAATGCCCCGAGCGAGTGGTTTCCCAGGGGTGCTTACATATTCAGTGATGCCTTTAAGGACTTGATTTCAGGTTCTGACAGCTAACCACCCCTGTCATTGGAGGATGGCTAGGGGAGGCCTTGGTCACACACTGGGGAAAGTGTGACCTTCAATCTCAGCATTCTAGGTCTGAGTGTTGGATTCCCACATATCAGATAGGCCTATGTGACATATTCATACTGCAAACAGGTGGACACACTAATCGTCGAATCAACCGAGTTGATTCCAACCCGGAAATTCAGAAGTAAAAAAGCAAACTAAATTCTAAAGACAGTTAGGAAAGGTGCAGGGAGGCGAGTCCGGTTTGGAAAAGCAGGTGCATGAGTTCCTGACAGGCATGAAGATGCTGAGAAACAGCGGCACAAAGCAAGCTAGTCTCAGCTGAGCAGGCCCAGGGCCAGTGAGCCTGACGAAGTAGCCTGCGCTCCTAAGACCGTTTTCTACAGCCACATTTCCAACTCCAACCCCCAGAGCTCTTGTTGCATAATCTAACTCTTCCCATACCACTGTTGGAGCATGGCTGGGTGTGAGAGTATGGCTTGTTCCAAACTCTCAGAGGGCAGTGGCTCTTCAAAGTCCCCACGCAGCCCCTACCCAGTGCCTCCTGCACACATAGTAGAAGAGAGTTAGAAGAGAGCAAAAGCAGTAGTCCTACAAGTGCTTCCGCTGACACCTGTTGCTCTGAAATCCTTACACCAGCCAGAGCCACACCCTTCACCTGCCACTTGCTTCTCCCCCGCTGTTGGAAGCACCAAGAGGAGATGCCAATAGTTTTCTCTGTGAGTGGTGTCCATCATCTTTAGGAAGGTACATATATTTCATTGACTAGGTATTTGTAGACCATGAATCAATTTTCAACTTAGTAAAACATTCTCTTTGGCATCAATAATACATATTGCTATTTGGAACATGTGACTTGGAGAAGAGTTCATTCAAGTTTGGAAACATGCCGACATCCCAAGTTTCAAAATACTTCTCCTTCAATTAAATGCACACCATCCAACCTCACTTGGAACAGGGTTAATGAGTCGTACGATTACCAGTCATGCTTGTCACACAGTTCTGTCTGCACACTTATTCCCACTGCAAACGTGGGGAGCGTAATCACCAATGCTTGAGTTACCAACAACCCCAGAATGCACAGTGAGTTAGGATCTGCTGCAAACCCATGACATCCAGGGTCTACCCTTTGCAGTAACTGCCACTCAAGTTAATTTAAAAAAAAAATTATATACATATCTCCAATGGTTCTGTTTTCACGTTCTCTCCACTTACACCCACCCCTGGCAACATCTCATCAGTGTCATGTCTGAATTCCACATGCTGACATCTTCCAAGATTTGGTTCGGGAGGCTGAGCAAATATCTTTATAGATAAGGCAAACAAGGCAAAAGTCTCCCCGAGACTCCACTTACATTCTTTGGACATTCCCACTTCAAAGCACTTCTGGAGTCGGCAGTACTGGCATCGATTCCTGGTGACTTTATTAATAACACAGTTCTTATCTCGGTGACAAGTGTAAATCATGTTCTTCTGAATACTTCTGCGGAAAAACCCCTGCAAGCAAGAAAGCAAGAAGATGAGAAAAATGGAGTCAAATGGCCAACCTCCAGTGAAATCCAAGCTGACCTTATCAATACGTCGACTGCTCCTTGTGAATAACCAAGTGAAGTTTCCTTCCTACAACCTCAAAATTCTCAGGCAGCAGGAATAGCTCTCCCTTCATTGCTAATCTAAAAGCCTCCTTTAATCCAAGCAAAACATGATGGTGAACATCTTCCTAAAGGAAAATTAGTACTACATTGGTTCACTTGGAAAACATCACAACAGGCTCAGCCTCTTAACTGCTTCCCTGGCTGCACTGTGATTCCAAGTAAACCCACCACCACCACGAGGCCCATGACTGGAAGTTTCACACTTGCAAAAGACATTCTTTTATCCCTGCAAGGATTATGTCTTTTCAAAGGAGTCTCCTCTGTGTGTGTTTACGCACTTAGCTCCCATCGTGATCCTGAAAGTATGATTCCAATGACGAAGTACGTAGGGGAAACAGTATCCCGAGTTACACACAAGGTCCACACGGGCCTGCCTGCTGCTTCAGGGGCTCCTTAGTGTTGTGTATTCTACCATGGGGGCCTGGTAGCTATGTGGATCAAAATCAATTCTTAAAATGAGATAAAACTAAAAATGCACTTCCTCAACAGCATTAGCCATGTTTCAAATGGTCAGGAGCCGCACATGACCAGTGGTTAGCACATCGGACACAATGCACGCAGTGGACTGTCAGGCAATAGAAAGTTCTGCTGGGAAGCCCTGTACTACAGCAAGCACTGCTAGGTCCACCACAGCCATGTGACACCCTCAGGCAGGTAAATGACAGGCAGTCTGGTTTGATTTAGTATTCATGACTGATGGGACCTTGAGCTTGCGAAGCCTGGAGAAGAATGCTCATCACGAATTAGTTTATTGTGGGTACAAGGTATTTCTGCCCAGATGCAAAGGAAACCAGAAGATACTGCTTAATTGCCCAGTAGGATGTTAATCAGTCTTGTATCTAATTTTGCAGTCTTACCCCAGCATTCTTTTTCCCTTCCACCAGCTTCTCTTTTCCTTGCCTGCTTCCTTCCTTCCTTCCCTCCTCCCCATTTTTCTCATATCCTTGGCACCAGCTTTGTCAACCAACTGTTCTCCTCATTACAGTTAAAAATTTCCCACATGTGCTTACTATTTCAGTTAGCTTTTGTTTTTCAGCTGTTGGCAAATCATATTTTTATACAGGAAGTAATGTATTCTGATTTTGTGAACTGCTGATACAATACAGACTTGGAGTTCAATGATCAAGAGCTTCGGCCTTCTCTTAGTTTCTCCCATCTCGACCAAGCAGCATGGCAGATAATGGAGCTTGCTGAAGATAGAGACGAACAAGCGATATGCAGTCTAGGGTATACCCAGTGGCTTCACTGGCGAGTAATTGCTCAGCAAAAACCTCTGCAAAGCTCTGAGTGTTACAGGGAAGGAGTTTCACCAAGTCGGTAGTGATGCAACTTAGCGGTTACACAAGAAACAATTTTCTCAAGTGGAAGAAACACACCGCTGAGTGTGCTCAACAGAAAATACGACCCAACCATCTAAGTTCAAGTTCCCTGAAATACATTCACACTACTGGAGACAGAACTCAAACATTTAGAACTGAAGCGCAGAACGTAGCACACGTGGTATACTAAGTATATTTACGTGGGCACCCTAAGATTTCAGTGTTTAAAAAACATACTTTTACCGGCACAGTTCAATTGTAAGCACCTAGAAACTTCAAGGTGGCCACTCGTCTCATACCCCAGACACATGCATTTAAAAAAAAAAACACAATTTATTTTTATACCTCTGGAACTACAAACATGCTCAAAATCTAAAAATAACAAGTTCTACATACTCCAAAGCCCTAAACAGAATCTGTGCAGAATGACCACTTCAAAACATACCTTTCCTACCAAAAAATATCTACAGGCTGTGCTTCTTGCCAGATGTACAAATTCCATTTCCGGCAACTTCCACAGCTCTCCTGCCAAGAAACAGTGTCACGGTGGAAGGCATGGTTTCTTCCATATGTAAGGAAAGTATGCACACAGGTGAGTTCCTCTGTTTATTAAAAATCATATATTCTAGTTGAGCAAATTCTTAGGAAGTGACCAGGGAGGAAAAGAAACAAACTCATGACTCCCAAATGAAAGAGGGGGAACTAAAGAACTTTCTATCTCACTAATGACCTTGTCAGTATGGTTCAGTAACACTGATGGCAGAAACTAAATAGGACTTCTTGGTTTTCCAAATCAGATCTCTGGATGGATTTCAGGAGAAGGTCTAAGGTTCATGGTAGAATACTTGCTGACTAAAATATATGCTATGTGGTATTTTTATACATGGGTTGGGTAAACCAAACAGAAGTTTGCATCACACAAATTCTCTTTCCACTCAGTAGCTGTTTTGAAACGTTATATAAACCTTGTTCCCTTTTGTAGATCACTGCTTTGAGGAGCAAGTGGGTGGGGAGGGTGGGGGAAGACAGAACTCATTCCTATAGCCTCTAGTTTGATTTACTCAATATTCTCATTTAGCCCAACTCTTTTTTTTAAACCATCTTTAAAATAGAAACCTTTCCTCTGTGACTCAATTAGAAAATGAGTACCACTGTCAACACTGGAAGGCACTCATAAAACAAATAATCAGATGTTATTTCACCCTCACTGGATCTGCTCAAGGCGCGGGGCCATGGACCTCCTTATACCTGCTGAGGTTATTCCCAGCTGAGCAAGCAGTATGGACACTCCGACTTGAGACTGAGGAGCTCGGAGAGAATGAACAAGTGTCTTACCACGGGATTTAATGTGATTCAAAGCCAGAGGTTCATTCCACTTAGAATTAGGAACCTCAAGTCTTGGGAAAGGAAAACTGTCACCCAAAACTTGGTCTATATAAAAATGTGCTTGAGAACGACCAAGTTCATGGGAAGCCAACAGGTGGGTGGATATACCCTGGAGGAGGCAAGACTGAAAAGTTGAGCCTGTAAAATGGAAGGATTTGGACCCATCTGTAGGAACAACCTGATGGGAGAGAATCCTGAACTTGGAGATGAGCCCCAAGCGTCCACCTGCTCCTTACCATGGTGAGGCCTCGAGTGAGGCACATCCTAGAGGTTAAGCTCTCCCACTTCTGTAAATTCTGGGATCCCACGTGTGTCCTGATACCAGGGAGTGATGCATTAGGATGGCTGCAGATGAAGTAGTTTCTGTGGACCAAACAAATGGCCCAGGGAAGAGGTCAGGTTTGAAGACTAAAGAAATAAAAACTATCCACCAGCAAAGGCAAGAACAATAATGGCTAGAGATGAACCTGAGGTTTAAAGAACGGCCGTGAGAGGTTGTCCACACGTATCTAAGAAGTGAATTATTCCATTTCTTCCATGAAGGCTCCCTGGCTCGGTATCTGCTGCTCACTTAAAGTTGGAATGCTAGCATTCAGCCTCAAGTGCTGGTGGTAGAAGCTTCAGGATGCAGTTTTCAGACACCAAGTCTAGGACACTGATACCACAATTCTACTCTGACTTTATTGAAACTTCCTTTTCCCAGTCAACCTAGGCAACTTGCATGGGGTTACCCCACCTAAGAAACCTTCACCACCTCATCTAAGTGCAAACAAGTGCTTCCTCTTGTAGGCAACCTTGGTGTTTTCTTCTATTCCTCTGTTACAATTAGTCAAGGATAATAAAGTATTCAGCAATAGTCCTGTCTGCCTAGAACAATGCCAACATGGGAAAACGACCATATACAGACAAAGGTCATAATTCAGGGAGCCCAGTGGGCAGCACCCATTTCTTTTCAGGGTATCACAGAGCTGTCTTTCTTGATAGCATGCACAACTTCTGAAAAAGGGGGAAAGATGGACCCAGAGCCCAGATCCCCAACATGGGAGCAGATAAGCTGGAAGGACCCAAGGCAACCTCTAGGAAGTAACCACATCAACTTTTCCACAACCAAGAAAACAGACATATATAGCAGGAGGCCAAAAAACAAAACAGAAAACCCACAAACACCAAGAAAGTGATTTTTCAACAACTGGTACGAAAGTATTTCAATTTCTCAATTGCTAAAGATTTTTATTGTTATATACCAGCTGTGTTCCCAGGGTTGGGATGCAAAGTGGATACCTAATAAATAATCAGACCGAATTATTGAAATGATGAAGTCTCAGTTGAACTCAGAGCCAGAGGCATAATCCTATATTTGTTATACCTTAGTCCTCTAAAATGTTCCTCAAAATTAAATTCATTCCTTGAGGATGATACTGCCTTTTTTATGATGTAGAACAACCAGCTTTTGCTAAAGTTTATCGAAGATTCACTGAGTTATAATCAAGTTACTAAATTTGGACTTTTCTTGTTTAACATTGACTTGTTCAGATTAAAAATGAATTTTGTAGTTTGGGCCCAGTGCAATGCCCTAGTGGCTAAATCCTTGCCTTATATGTACCAGGATCCCACGTGGGCACAGTTCATAACCCGGCTACTCCATTTCCCATCCAGTTCCCTGCCTATGACCTGGCAAAGCAGTGGAGGGTGACCCAAAGCCTTGGAACCTGCACCCACATGAAACATGGAAAAAGTTCCTGGATGCTGGCTTCAGCCACTTGCAGCTACTGTAGCCACCTGGGGAGTGAACCAATGGATGGAAGATCTTTCTTTCCTTTTTTCTGTAAATCTATCATTCTAAGAAAACATAATACATGTTAAAAACAATGAGTTTTACAGTTACCAATGCCTTCTGTTGGCTAATTATAACTTCCATGGGTTAAATATGAGTTGTTTTTCTGTTGGTAACTATGATTTCTCTTCATGAATTACATTTTGTTGCTTACGATCACAGCCAATGATCCAGTTTAACTGCGCACCTCAAGAAGGAAATCTGCATCACAAAGGGGCCAATGCTTTCTAACTGCATTTTCCTACTTCATTCACCACACACTCTTCCATTTTTGTTATCAAGAAACTGGGGTCCAATAAAAAAGGGGGAAAAAAGTTCTGCATGGTGGTGAAGACCAAAATACATATTCAAGCCACTTGGTTTTTATATTATCAATAATAAAGGAATGCCCAGATCATACTCAGATGACTTCTGCCTTACCCTAGGGGATAACTCAACATTTTTTCTATTCACGCTCTCTGATCTCTAAATAAATCTTCTAGTTCAATCCATATCATCCACAGTTCCCTCAGTGGACAAGTCTTACATCAGAAATCTACAAAGGACATGGGAAAAGGGGCTCATCTCTCCCTTCTCTTCACATGAGGATATGGGATTAACCTGGGCCACTCTTCCTAAATCATCCTGCTCAACCTTTTCCTCCAAACAGGGGCCTTGCTTCATCTTCCAGTTTTCAAATGTTATCATGCAGAATATTTCCTGTTGTCTCCTACAGTGCTTTTTCTTTCTTCTGGGGGGTGGGGAGAATTAGTTATGTTTCTAGTCACTAAGATAAACCGGCTTCAGGAGCAGGAGTTGTAATTCAGTGCGTTAAGCTGCCACCTGCCATGCTGGTATTCAGTGGGACTGCTGCTTCAGGTTCCGGCTGCTCCCCTTTCTGTCCAGCTCCTTATTAACACACTTGGGAAAAAATGGAAGACAGCCCAGGTGCCTGGATGCCTGTCACCTCCATGGGAGACCTGGATGGAGTTCAGGCCCCTGGCTTTGGTCTGGTTCAGCTCTGGCAGTTGAAGCCATTTGGGGAGTGAATACACAGGTTAATGATCTCGTTCTGTCTCTCTCTCTAAAAGCACTCTGCTGAACAGGAGATGGGAGGGTGAAAGTGACCTCACCCCAAGGTTGTCCAGGACATGATCATCACCATTTATTGAACACATACTAAAGCAGACAGCAAATGCTGGGTATCACTGCAAATACCTAACACTGTAAGCATGCCTGTGGCGTCAGCATGCATGCAGTCCAAGGATCCTTGC
The DNA here is from genome assembly GCF_017591425.1 of Ochotona curzoniae. Taxonomy (NCBI): domain Eukaryota; kingdom Metazoa; phylum Chordata; class Mammalia; order Lagomorpha; family Ochotonidae; genus Ochotona; species Ochotona curzoniae. The sequence continues at coordinate 11,196,010 of NW_024465035.1, read as the reverse complement.
TTTATGAAATAATGGTTCAAGGTACTGATTGTTATTTAGTCCTAAGGCTCTTGGTAAGAAATCATACTGTGCTGCATCTCATGGAAGTTGTCTTTGAATCACAGAGTCATTTAAAGCGCCTAGAACATGTCAGGTTTAAAGTGTCTAGAACGTGTTATGATTGTTTTGAAGAAAAGCACTAAATTTAAAAAAAAATCTTTTCCTCTTTTTTAATAAAAGGCAATTTGGCACACCATACTTAGTCCTAAGAAGCTCTGGGGCAGGAGAAATCCATCCAAAAAGCAGTGTGGGAATCTCATTTGTTGGAATTTGCTACAGAGTTAATTTCTATCCCATGCAAAGTTCAAAAGGGTAATTTTTCTTTCCACAGTGAAGGAAGGGGAAGAAAGTGAGGAGTGTTACTTCATGGTTTTCCTTCTTGGTCAAGGTAAGGAAAAGAGTTCAATCTTACATCAATCAAAAAAGCAAAAAGGGGACTGCTCTGGGGAGCCATTCACCCCCATTCAGCAAGACTGGGGAGCTGGGACGGACAACCCTACTCCCTGGCAGCAGCCAGTTCCCACTGGCAGGCAGCGGTAGAGACACGGCTGATAGGAGCACAGGGTGGAATAATCCCATTGCAGCCACTTTGGGAAACATGGTTTTCAGACCAGGAAACACGTTGCTTTAAACAAACAAAAAACACCCTCTGGAGTCCAGTGGAAGTTCTATGCGTGACAGCGCTGAGAGGTTATTAATAGTCAGATGAGGGTGGGGAGGGGGAGAGAGAAAAATGAAGACCTTTTCACCCCAGGGAAAGACAATGGGTGAGAGGGAGGGAGAAAGTAGAAAAACAGCCCACTATTCTGATGACAGAGGTTTCCTTCTGCAGGGGAGGTGGGCACGAACTGAATGCACTCAGCACGCATTTAATCAACTTGTGCAGGGTCAAAGCTACGGGCCACCCGAGGCCAACAATTCGGAACCTACTGCAACATGGGGACTGGCCCAGCATCATCCGCATCAACATTATTACTAAATAAATAAACAATAAGATAAGCAAACAACCCCCCCCCCACTGGGTCGTAGTCTCAAGTTTGGGGATTTAATGAAGATGAAATGAGTGACAACAGTGAAAGCTGACCCACTCTGACTTCTGGAAGGCTCCCTACTCCACTGTGCCTCTTGCCTGAACCTGACAGTGGATACTGAGGCGTGTCTTGTTTCAGCTCCCCTGGTCCAGGAGCTTCCTTCGAACATTCACTCCTGCCTAGGTTAGAAAGGCAAGCCCCTATTTTGAGAGCTGCCCTAGGCAGTGATTACGGATCTAGCAACAACATCCTATCTGTGGGAACCAATCTTCCCGGAAGAGAATGACTGCGGCATTTTCCCGAATGTCAAATAATCCCCCGAGAGCTCAACCCTGGTGAGACCCAGAGGGCCAGGCTTCCCAGTCTTTCTAATCCTCAATTAATGAAAACTCGCAGGGAATACCAATGAAAAGGCGGTGCCGGTGCTCAGCCGAGAACCTGAACTCCCATCATCCGAGGTCAAGGTCTAAACTTTCAAATCTGTGATGGCCCAGGAGGGGAACAGAGCCAAGGCCTTCAGTTCAAAATGTTCTTTCTTTGGAGGAACACGATCCAGGGAAGAAATGTGACTAGGTCATACAAACTGGAAACCATCAGTAAAGAGAGACTGGTTGGATAACACTTCGTTTAATTTAGGTTTAAAAAACTTTTCTTTGTATTTCTAAAACTTGACCTTAGGTAAAATAACTTTTGAAAATGACCAAGTATCACAGAAGTCTGGCTGCCATATAACCCCGTTCTAATTGGTAGGTGGCAAATGCGTCAGGTTTTGTGGTCTGTCATCTTATAAGAGACCTTCTGGAGGACAGCAGTTCGTAAGGCCAGTAAACACCGTTGGTTAAAGTGACTCCTCTCTGAAAGTGGCTCACTCTGGGCAGGCCAGCTCCCTGGGCCTGTGAGCTGCACCTGGTCTGCAGGCCCCTCATACTTCAAAGCATCCTCACCTTGGCCATCTATTGTGGACATTCTCTGTCATCTTTCAATGAAAGGCAAGTATTTCCATTTTACACAGGATCTTGTGGATTGTGTAGCCAGTGCTGACTCTAGAATCCATGGGCACAAAAATTGGCAAACCTTTTCCTTTATCAGCAAGGTGGAAAAGTCCTGGAGAGCGTCTCTCTCCTCTGGTTGGGTTCAAGAGAGCAGACCAGACAAAATCAAGCGGTCTGCAATCAAACCTAAGCTCCCAGGATACCCTTGATGGCGGAGTGGAAGGAGGGGACGCTAAGAAATTCCCCTGCCTCAGCACAAGGAAAGCCTTTTAGGAGGTATTTTATCATCATTTACCATTGGGCTGTACTTCCTGCCTGGGTTAGGAACATTGGCGGGGGTAGGAGCAATGGGAGGACAGGAGTGTGCACACACACACACACACACACACACACACACACACACACACACACACACACACCATGCTTTACAACTGTGTAGTTTCCTTCCGAACAGCCACACCTATCTAGACAAGATGATCACAAGGCTGTCCCCAGAACTCACCGACCAAACCAACACTTAGAGCTTACCCGAGCACCACGGAAATGACAGAGTAAGGAGAAGGAAAAGATGGTGAAATGGAGCTGCGAGCCGATTACTCAAAGAATGTCTCTGCAGCAGACTAAACATAAACACGACACCTTCGGGATCCTTTTGCCAGTACCCAAGAACTTGAGTTATGAAGATGAGGGATGGAGAAATACCATATGACTGGGGGCGGGGGGGGGGGGAATCTGTAATAATGGGAGGTTTCACTGTGCTCCACGTAGCTTTCTTTAAATCTGGCCTTGAGAATTTCAGCCAACTGAAGACATCTGTTTTCTAGATTACTTGGGTCACTTATTTTGTGCCCTTCCATGGTGAAACTCATAGTTACTGATCTATTATCAGGATTACTCTAAATATAACAGGGCAAGAGGCCAATGAATTTGAAGTTTTAAAATTCTCAATTATTTGAGCAAATGCACCCAAAATAGCTCCTCAGCAACAGCCCAGAAGTTAGCAGGCCCCAGCTGCTTTGCACATTAATTACCAAACCTCATCTGGACTCAAATGAAAGACTCCCACCTGCACTGAAATGGAAAATAATAATAACCATTAAAGCAAAGGTAAGCAGAAGAGAGAGCGAAAACAGACTCAAATACAGGTCAATTCTGCACGGGGGAGCAGGTGTTTTCACATCATTTAGAAGTCTGGAATGCAGTGTTTCACCCTCTACAAAGCCAGGCCTTTGCTCTAGCCTTCGCTCAACTATTAGTGCTGGGTGATGACAATGTACATCACCATGGCAACACAGCACATTGCATGATTCATAGCCTTTCCGACACCGGTCATTATGATGTTCTTGTATTGTTTTATGACATTAAGTTCTCAAATTTAGTACAGAGAAAATATGCTTATCCAGCATGACATGTATTTTTTTTTCAAATGTATTTAATTTTCAGGGCCACTTTGGGATCTTTTCACCGAATTTTTTTCTCACTTATTTGATACATGAATGACTATGTCCCAACTCAAAAGGATGTCAGGGAAGGCAGCCAGCCGTGCACACTTGGGTCTCCAAGAGCCTCACGGGGATTTAACTAGATGTCTCTTGTGCTTCTCACCAGACACTGCTCTGACAACGCAGACATCTCAGTGTCCTGTGCTCCAGATGGATTCCATCTTCATGTGGAAAAACAGTGGTGGCTGCAGGCTCTGGCTTGATTATACCAAAGGCAGGCTCCCAACTTGCTGCCTTTAAAAAAGCTAGCTCAGGGCCCGGCGCGGTGGTGCAAGTGGTTAAAGGTCCTCGCCTTGCACGCCCGGGATCCCATATGGCCGCCGGTTCTAATCCCGGCAGCCCCGCTTCCCTTCCAGCTCCCTGCCTGTGGCCTGGGAAAGCAGTCGAGGACGGGTGTGGGAGACCCGGAAGAGGCTCCTGGCTTCGGATTGGCATAGTATCGGCCCGTTGCGCTCACTTGGGGAGTGAATCTTCGGACTGAAGATCTTCCTCTCTGTCTCTCCTCTCTGTATATCTGCCTTTCCAATAAAAATAATAAAAATAAATCTTTAAAAAAAAAAAGCTAGCTCAGCAGTAAAGCGATGGAGAACCTTCCAGGGGCTGTCGCTACGGCTCACGGATCTCTGCTTCGTCACGCGTGGGTGCTCAGGGGCCCTCCCCATGGCGAACTCTCCTGCTGTGTGTCTGTGCACACGCCAAGCCCTGTAACAGTCCTTTCCCTGCTGTGGGCTCTGCCTCAAACTGGCTCATGTTCCAAGATCTGATCCCCAGAAGGCATCAGGCTTGTCCTGTGGTGACACTCGCTCTCCCATACTCAGCACCGGACCTTTGTATCTTGCTTCCTCACCCCAGGAGTACCTTGCATGCCAAGATGTATCTTCAGCATATTTTTGATGGAACATGTACGCTTTCTAAATTTTTAAAAAATAACATCATAAAACCATTGTGTGAATAAGACCATTTGGAAGGAAAGGAAAAGGCCAGCCAAGAACCCGGAATTCAGTTCAGGGAATCACTACCAAACTTCTTGAAGGAAAAAGGAAGTTACACTTCCCCCAAGTAAAACTCACATATCATAAATTCAGGCAGTAATGTTAACCTCATGATTTATCCCAACCTCCCCTTTTTCTGACTCCAAATTAACAAGAAATAGGCTCACATTTCACCCATGGGCTCTTCTTTCTTGATCTTTAAAATTAGAGTAGCTATATTATGTCAGCGTGGTGCCAAGATCTGAAACTAAATAGGTCCCCAACGCAAAAGGTAAAGTTCTTTTATTAAACATGAACTTGACTGCAATTAGCACATTACGATTCTGACCCAAGCACCACACTGTATAAAAATATACTCCTGGCCCTGCTATTTCTGAGGCCGCAACTTTCTGAATTTCTGAATCTGTTTTAACAGAGAAAGTTTAGCAGAATGCATCTAATTCATGTTTTAACGGTTATTTCTCAGTTCTTCCATGCCTTCAGTTGATAAAGAGAGGCTCAGTCTTTTCACTGACACTGGAGAACAAGGGAGAAACCACCCCAGCAATAAGAGGCACCCGCCAATTAGTTAGATGGTCCTCCAGTTTTCAATTAGAGGCAGCCTAATGGATGCAGGGGGACTTGCTTTATTTTCCCGGACAGAGCTCTTATTTTTAAACGCTTAGCTCCATTTTTTTCCCCCAAAATTGCTGGCTCTAGACGGAGGAGACACACATCCTGAGTGCAAAGCTATACGATTCTTCTATTTCCTGAATCAAAATTGCATCTTGCTCCTCGGTGGCTACTTCCACTCGGCTTCACATAGCTTTCTGCTGCCCACGGTGGCTTGTTAACAGCTGGTGGGCCTTCAAGCTGCAGCCTGTTTGAGAAGATGGGGTGTCAGCCCCTGTGCCTGGGATGGGAAGATGCATCTGGGAGCCTTAGGGTCGGGAGTTGGGGGGGATCTGCCCTCTTCATGGAATTTCTATTTCCTTTTCTCATTTTCTCCAGAAGGCCAAACAAGAGACCTTAAGGAGGGTGTGTTTATTTTGAACTCTTCCAACAACACTTGTGTCTCTTAAGCACCTGCCTGTGTGTGGAATTTGGGAATTATCTCCTTTAGATCAAACAGGACTGAAGCTTGCCTTGGACCTGGTTGGCCTTCTTCCGCGGAACACACATGGCTTCTGGGTTGATATTTTTATCCAAAGTTTTCTCAAATGAGTAATTAGGAGATATGTGAGAGCAGGTGGAGGGGGAAAAGATAGACCCCATAAATCACAATGGAACAGCATTTAACCACCAGTGATCTGAGCTGCCTCTTGTAAGCAGCTTTGTTTCTGTGGGAAAGCACTGTTCGCAGATTGGGGGCATTCGGGAGGCTAATAAGGGCCCCCCAACTCCCTGGTAAGAGGAGGCCCAGCAGCTGGATCAAATCCCTGGAGCACTGGACCAACCACACTCGTGAGGCTGCAGCATCAGCCACGAATCCCACTATCCCAGGAACTGAAAGCATCCAGAGGGGAGACATTCATGCACCATCTATTAACCCCCATTCTTTTCCTGCACAGCCTGGGTTTTCTCCATTCAGATCAAAGACTGCACGCCACACTTGAGGCAAGAGTGTGACACCCCAGCTTGCCCTCGAACGCACCTTGTGAAAACACGATGCGGTGACACCAAAGCGATGCTGCCACACTGTCAAGAAAACCGAGGGCTTTCACAAGCCCTTCAAAGGACATTCTGAATTCGTTTGTAATTTCAGGTTTCCAAATGGCTTTTAATGAGCTTGCTGACCCAAAGTATTTCAGGACATCATCTATTTAAATTTTTAATTTTTATCCACTCGTTGCTCCCACGATACACAGACCTGAATCATTGCCCCTCATCTCTTTATCTTCATGGGGGCAGGCTAGGGTATCCAGCCAGCTAGCGCGCATTAGGTGTCCTCATTTACAGATTGAAAAAAAAAGTGCTAGACATAAATAATTGAAGATGTATTGTATCGGTGTGTGTTCCATAAGCATTCACTACCGGCAAAGCACGCAGATGATTTTTCACTTTTAATTGTGTGGAGACCTTATCTGAAAGCAGAGAGCGGTACGCGAAACCACATCACTTGCTGACGACCAGAGAGGCCCTGGGGTCTGATGATTTAAAGCCCAAGTAGCCCATTGAGTGGACGATGCAAACACTGCCACGGCAGAGGGGATGTGCAGCTGCTGTTTGCATTTATAATGTGTGTTGTCTATTACCACGTCCAACAAGAATGAAGGCAGGACAGGGCCGGGTTCTTCCCAGACTGCACCAGACACCTGACGCTGCCCATCCCCCTGCTCCCCTCCCAATCTCAGGTGTGACGTCAAGCAACAGAAATCAGAGGAGGATGTCTGAAGTATCCCAGACCTCACCCTGATCCAGCAAAACCTTTACATCCACAACACGTCGGTATAGATAACGAATGACTGATCTGATTGGAAGAAACAGTGAACATGGAGCACAAGAACTCATCACTAGACAGTCAAAATGAGCCCCGACGGCCAGCCCCAGGAAGTGCACGCACCTGCTGGACTGCTGTACCTATCGCTATAGAGGATGTCACCCCTCCCAGAACGGAAATAACTTCCCAACTCAGCAACACAGGAGCGCTCGGTAATATTCCAATAATAATCAAAGGACTCTAATAAGACCCGTCACACTCTTTAGTCTTTTGCAAGTTCAGTGCCAAGTCCACAACTCCACCTGGCTCTCAGCAGGCATTTGCTTCTCTGCGGCAGGGAGTGGGTGGTTACATCTAGGAGCCTTTCCCTGGGCCCTACTTCCTCTGCCGTGGCAGCAGGCCGCCCTCACCCACTCATCCAAGTGGGGAGGCATTCCGCTGCTCTGTCAGGTCCATTTCACAGATCTAAGATGATCTCCACGTGCCATTCACTGGTGATATCTGGGGAGTCCGTGTGTCTGAATAAGGAACCCACACATTCATGATGTCCCTGGCAGGAGCCTCAGCTCTCCACCTCCTGTGGGCCATGGCTGTTGTGGTTCAAGACACACAGGCCTGGTGGGAGCCTGAAGGCTCCCAACGACAGGAGTCAAAACCCAGCAAAACACCCAGGTAGATACCGGAGGTGAAAGTGAGCTGTGTCAGATGTGATACTGACGGGGTTCGTAACGCAATTTGTGGCTACCCCTTTCTCGAAAGCCAGCCGGCAGCCATGGCACAGTGCTTCCCCACTGCACTTCGCACCCCCCCAGCCAGCGGGAGCTTTGCGCTGAACTCCTGACCTTGGTGGAAATTATCCCTGGCTTCGAGACAACCCCATCATCACCTTAACCCAAGCAGGGAGGGGAACAGCCGCTGGGGAGGTTCTGCATAGGGTCCCAAAGGCATAAGGAGGGAGAGAGAGGGTCCTGTTCTCCTTTCCATAGGATTTTTCCAATAAAAGGGGGAAAAATGGAAATGAAAAGTAAACAATTAAAAAAATTATATTGAGCTTCCTTTCACTAATGCCTGTATGGTGATTTCTGGCCTGGCGGGAGACTCCAGATGGGCCGCGTAATGAACATAATTTAATACAAAAAACTGGAGTTCACAGAAACACATTTTTCCAAGTCACAAGGTGGCGGGTCGTCTCACACTGTTTAATGCACTACACCGGGGCAAGTCACCCCATTTCTGTTCTTATTGCACATTGGCCTTTAAAACTCATATCAGTGTGGCTAGACCCAAAACCATCAAATGCACAAGCTGTCACTTCCTGGCAAGAGGCAGGCAGCAGGGCACACTCACCCAAAAGGCCGGGGACCACTGGCCACTCAATGCGTTTTCCTCTGGGGTCCCAGGATTTATATCACCAATTAAGGCCATAATGAGTGCCCCAAGTTGACCTCCCAGGAGAAAGAATTAATTAAGCCCAGTATTTCTTAGTAAAGAATGACACTTTTCCAAACGAGTTCTGCAAGGTAGCCATATTTCCTGATATTAAACAACTGCACTTGCACACAAAATCCTAATTGTGAACACAAACAGACCAATTCAGGCACATGGTTTAGTTTATGTTTTTAATTTGACAATACAAATTCTTACTGGGGGAGCAAAGAGAATATTTTGCATATGTGGTAGATATGTAAAGTACAAAATTGTTTGCCTCATGATATCTTTTTCAGGCCTCACCACAAAAGATGCAAGTGGGTTTTTCTTTCCAAAAAGGAAGGCTTCTTTTTTGGGGGGGGAGGGGGAAAGTCAGATATACAGAGAGAGGAAAGACAGAGAGGAAGATCTTCCATCCACTGATTCACTCCCCAAGCAGCTACAACGGCTAGAGCTGAGCTGCTCTGAAGTCACATGCCTGGAGCTTCTTTGTGGTCTCCAAGTCTTTGGGCCGTCCTCAACTACTTTTCCAGGCCACCAGCAGGGAACTGTATGGGGAGTGGAGCTGCTGGGATTAGAACCAGTGCCCATATGGGATTCTGGCATGTGCAAGGCAAGGACTTAGCCACTAGGCTGCTGTGCCGGGCCACCAGAGGCTTCTATTTTAAACCTATTTGTTTTCTTAAGTTCTTATAACTCCATGAATTTTCTAAGTGAAGCTTAATAGACTAGGTTAGAGTTTCTGTCTTGTAAACCGCACATCAGGGATTGACCTACTACTGTGCCGGACCAAATACAGCGGACCACAAAGTCCTTCCCACAAGTACTTGATGACCACTGCTGGGTACAAGCCAGCAATGACAGTGATAAGCAAATGGGCATGGCTGTGTTCTGAGAAAGCCTTCTTTCCAAGCAATCTCAATTTTATATTATTTTCATGAAAATATTTCCTGCAGAATGTCTAATATACAAAAAGTAGATGGGGCGGGCCAAGCACATGACCTAGTGTTAAGACCCTGGTTGGAGCAGCCATATCCCAGATCAGCGTCTGTGTTGCATCTTTGACTGCTGATGCCAGTTTTGTGTTGGGAGAGGCAGTGGCAAAGGCTGAAACCATCAGGGCCTTGCCACCCACACAGGAGGCCAGGAGCGGAAACCCCTCTCCTCTCAGCTTCAGCCTGCTCCAGCCTCAGCTACTGTTGGCCTTTGGGGAGTGAACCAGCATTTGAAAGCTCTATGGCCCAACTAACAAAGTTATTTATGATTGAAAATAAATTATAAATACATGGCTCTTGGCTATTTTTAAAAATGGACCAGACTTAGCCTGTGGGTCACTGTTGGATAGCCAACCTCCTCCCCAAAATAGGGAGAAAAACTCAGCGACAAGAAAACCCGAACCATGGGCAGTGCAGCGGGTTAAGCTACCAGAGGGAACACCACACCCCATAGCTAGCTTCTTGTTAACACGCCTGATAAGAAGATGCTAGTTCAAGTAGTTGGGCCCTTGCAAACCATGTAGGAGACCTGGATGGAATTCTAGGCTCCTGACTTGGTCCTGGGTTGGCTATTACAGGCACTGAGAAAATGAAGCAAAGAATATAAGATCCCTCTACACCTGGTCCCTACCACTTCCTTCTATTATTCTTCCTTTAAAATAAATATTAAAAAAAGAATAAGTCAAGAAAAAGCAGCATGATCAGGGCTGCAGGAAAGCAGCCTCTTTCCTCCTTACTCATTCTCGTAAATGAGAAATTGTGCCGTTCCCTCCATTAGGAGTCAGCATCGTCAGCAAGGGTCAGCAAGCCCTATAGCCTGCTTGCCAATTACTGTATTTAACTCTGAAGAACAGAGATTCTTTTTTTTTTTTTTTAACTTAGCTCATCCATCACGAACAGAACATTTTGGTGGAAAATATTAGGATTTCCAAATAACTTTATAGCTCTGTAAATTGCCAACCTACCAGCTGCGATTGAATTAACATTTATAACCAAACCGAAATAATAAATAAAGCAAATTATGCCGCAAATATTCACGAATGTCCAATATGCACTTGAGAATGATAATTAGCATTTTATAATCACGCTTCATTTTCTTTATCCAACTCCTTGTCACATTAATGATAAAATATTTGATGCTGTGCTCTATCAGCAAATGGCAGCACAATCTAGATTAGCCATTAACCAACACGGAGAATGAAAACAGTGCTTGCGACTGACATTACAGGTCCAGAGAACTTCCCCCCATGGTCGCAGCCTCCAGTTCCATCTAAACCCTCATCCTGGGGACTTGGGGGTTATTTCTCCTGGTTCCCCGAAACAAGGTCCAGAAAGTGAATGCTTTATTTTCACTATCCAAGCCAGAAACCCCGTGGGAGCTAAGGCATGCCTTCTTCTACCACTAAGAAAAAAATAACATAAAAATAAAACAATTTAAAAAGCCATTATGTTTCTCCGATCTAGACGACTGAACGGGTTAGGAGGTCAAGCAGCAGAAGTTGCTTCCACGGAACAACTTGGATGCTCAAATAACTCTCTCTGAAATTTGCTTCCATTATCATCGGGCACACCCAACAGCAGTATGCAGTAATTCTTTTCCTTGTTCCAAATGAAAAGGCACCGACATAAAACAATACACATATATTTTTGAATGTTGTACCAATTAGCAAAATTTCCCCCAAGTTTCCCACTGTCTTCCTCCCAAATCAGTTCTGTAAAAATAACTACACACGCAGCGCCTTTTTGACCCTTTCCTGCCTTTTGCTCCATCCACATTCACAGTGGACACGTCAGGCTTTTCTGATCACATGTTGACTGTGTAACTCCCACATCCTTCAGGATGAATGCTGTTTAACACGCAACAGCCTTTAGCCCTAAGTGGATCCCGTGTGCCCAAAACACGGCCGATCTAGGAACCTGCGTGTGGTACAGCCCGGCAAACCTCTGCCTGTGGGACAGGCATCACATGGGGTGCCACATAGAAGATCTCTTTCTCTCTCTCCGTCTCTGTCTCTCTTTCTCGCTGTGGGGGTGTAACTCTTCTAACTTGGACTTTCAAAATAAAAAACAAAATAAATCTGAAAACAGCAGAACAGCTCACCCAAATTAAGGTGGGCTGTATGAATATGGATTTAAAATTTTAAAGATCAAGGATGAAAAGACAACTATGTTGGGGACTTTAACTTTTGAAAATGTGTGGAAACTAGAGAATGTGTGGAAACTAGGGCTGGCATTCCACTTTGATTGATCAGCACTGAAGTGATGGGTACTAAACTCATGAATGCACGAAACATTCTATTGAGTATACCTGGTGCTGCCGACCAAAACGATGAACATCTTGAAGGCTTAAATGGGAGCCAGAGTCACGGCACAGAGGGCTAAGCTACCACTTGGGACATCTGCATCCCATATCAGTGTGCCTAGAATGGAACTGGCCTCTTCCTCTTATCCAACTTTTGGCTAATGCAAACCCTGGGAGGCAGCAGGTGTTTGGGCTCCTGCCACTGAATGGAGCTCCTGGCTCTCGAATTCAGCCTAGTCCATCCCTTGCTATTGCAGGTGTCTAGGAAATAAACCAACAGGTGGGAGATCTCTTTCTTTCTGGTGCTCAGCCTTTCACATAAACAAAAGCAAACAAGCTTTTTAAAACTCTAGAAACAAACAATAAAGCTTTTGAAAAACAAAGATTCATGTATTTGAAAGACACTGTTCCAGGGAAAGAGAAACAAGGAGAGAAAGATCTTCCATCAGCTGGTTTACACACAGCAAGGGCTGGAATCAAGCAGCCTGAAACTCCACCAAGTCTCCCATGTGGCTGGAAGGGCTCAAGTCCTCGCATCATCTTCCACTGCCTTTCCGGACACATTAGCAGGGAGCTGGACTGGAAGAGCAGCAGCTGGGACTTGAATCGTTGCTCATGTGGGATGCTGGGCATTGCAAAGCCTGCCCCTTAGGTAGAGCTTTTGAGGAGATGGATCCTGCCTGAGTCCCGACGGGCAACTGCAGACTTTCCAAGAACAGAAGCTGTGATCTCAGCCTGCACAGTGGGCACAACGAGGGTTTGTTGGTTTTTTTTTTTTTTTGACACCAAAGCTTGATGATCCTGCCATTCACTGGGAGACAGAAGCAGAATGGCCACAATTCTGTGGGTTGCTCTGGGCTCAACCTACCATGTGTCCCGGTCTGAAGGAGAGCCACGCTTGTGGACAGTTAGTGGCACAAGGCTTAGGTCCTGGCTGCCAGAAAGCCCGAGGTCAACCCCTGTCTCTATAAACTCACAAGAGATGCATCTCCTCTGTGCCTTAGTTCTTGATGCACAGACGATAACAGCTTCTAGCTCAGGGGATTATGATGAAGATTAAATGAGCTAAGACATGTGAAATGCCTTATAGTACCGTACGAGGGCTATTATCATTACTGTCATTATCATCATCATTATCATCAGTTTACCTTCAAAGGCAGGAAGAAGCTATCCCTGGCTAACGGAAGTGTCAACAGGCACAAATGAAGCTAAAACAAAAAACAACAAAGATTGGGCTCTGCCTTGTGGCCCAGTGGGTAAAATCAATGCTTGGGATTGTATTCCGTATCAGGCTGGGTTTGTGTCATGGCTGCCCCACATCTGTCCAGCTCCCCGATTAGGCACCAGGGAAAGCACAAGTTGGTCTGAGTGCTTGTGCCCCAGTACCCACATGGGAGACCCAGACCGACCTCCGGGTACTTGTTTTTTGCTATGCTCATATCTGGCTGTTCTGAGCATTCAAGAGAATGGACCAGGAGGTAAAAGAGGAATTCTCTATTGCTCTGTCACTTGGTCTTTCAAATAAATAGATCATTAGGACAGGATTAAAAAAAAAAAGGTGTAAGATCAGGAAACAAGTAGATACAGTAGTAAGTAAACAAGGAACCACAGGTAGAAAATGGTAAGAATGGAAAGAGGAGGAGCAATGCTCTTCCAGGCTCCTTCACACACTGTGCCTACCACCAGCTGCGAGGCTTACACACAGGGACCACAGCTCACCGGCTCCACGTGCAGTCAGGGGACCACCTGCTAGCTCTAACAGTTTCTGGGCTTCCTATGCAGGCTAGACAAGCCAAGCACCTGCTTGTGGAAGTGCTCATTGCCTTGCCTTTTGTTCCTCTAATATGTTTAATAGCAGGAAAGAAATGTAAAAAGCACAGTTCCCCTCTTCTCATCCACTCTATCCTCTTCGCAGAGGTTGGAAACCGCAGCTCTGCAAGCTGAAGTGAGCTCACGGATGCGCTGGTGTTGGCTCAGATAACGGAGCCAATCACAGTCTACCAAAAACGTTCAAGTCGTTGCCAACATTTCAGCAACAAAGGAAATGTACTTACTGTTCCTTCACTGTATTTTCTTGGTATCGTCTGAGTGTTTTTCAGTGGTGAGATTGTAGAGAAAAAGTCCTACACTACAGAAGCCACAGTCCTCAAGTAATGAGGGATTCTCCTAAAACACTGGACAGCCCAGCGACACCAGGCCCATAACTCCACAGAACAGTGGACTTCAAGATGTAGTCCCTGGACTGGCACCCACACTGCCTGTGGACTTGTAAGAAATGTGCATTTCTGAATATGCTGAATTTGAAGCTTTGGGCATGGGACCCAGCAAGCTGCCTTAGGTACAGAGCCGCTGTGGCTAATGCAATCCATGTGAAAGCTGCTGATACAGAGGGGTAACGACAGAGACGGTAGCTTCTGTCTTCGCCACACTCCCCACTACTCTCTACTGTGCACAGTCAGCCTGCTTCATTCACGTGCCTGCCTAGTTATCAATCAGGGCAAATGAATTCGCAGTTCTAACAGTAAAAATGAACCCCACTAAGAGAAAGTGAAACTGTCAATGGGTTGATTTCTGCAAAAAATGAGCAGGCACTTTTTTACCTTGGACTCATGTCAATGTGCTGGTGTATATAGCAATGCCTACCTTTAGAATTATATGAAACTGGCCTGGTGCAATAGCCTAGTGGCTAAATCCTCACCTTGCATGTGCCAGGATCCCATAGGGGCACCGGTTCATATCCTGGTTGCTCCACTTGCCTTCCAACTCCCTGCTTGTGGCTTGAGAAAGCAGTAGAGGATGACCCAGAGTTTTGGGACTGTGACCTGTGCCTGCCTGGGAGATCAGGAAGAAGCTCCTGGCTCCTGGCTTTGGATTGGCTCAGCTCTGGCCATTGTGGCTACATGGAGAGTGAATGAGAGGATAGAAAATCTTTCTCTGTTTCTTCTTTCCAATAATAAGAATAACAACAACAATAATAATAGAGAATTATATGAAACAGAATCAAAACACATCCTCACCACATAGAAGAGTTCATCAAAGAAAGAGACCTCATCGGGGGCCCATGGATGGGGGCCAGTACTAAGCCTCATCTGCCAGAGTAACAGCAACAGTACCTGCTTCACAGAGCTCGCATGAAGACTCAGTATAGAGATAATCTATAATAATAAATACTTATCTATGTATTAACATATTATTATAGGGAATGCTTTTACTTAAAAATGGAATGCATATTATATACTTTATTTTTAAAGATTCATTTTAATTTTGATTGGAAAGGCAGAGTTACAGAGAGAGGAGAAGAGAAGGAGGAGAGAAAGAGCTTCCATTTATGTCCAAAACAGCCGGAGTTGGGCTAGTCCAAAGCCAAGAGTCAGAAGCTTGCTCTGGGTCTCCGATGTGGGTATTGGCGTGCAAGAGCTTGGGCCAGCAAATGCACTGGCAGAGAGCTGGATGGGAAGGGAGCAGATGAAGCACAATCTGGTATCTCTATGGGATATTAGCACCACTAGTGAAGGCTTAGTATGCTGTACAACCATGCTGGCCAGGCACACTGCATTTTTTTTTCAAGATTTATTTAGTTTTATTGGAAAGGCAGATTTGCAGGGAAAAGAGCTTCCGTGTGATAGTTCACTCTCTACGTGACCACAATGGCCTGAGCTAAGCCAATCCAAAGCCAGGAGCTTCTTTTAGTCCTCTCACGTGGGTGCAGGAGCCCAAGACTTTGGGCCATCCTCGACTATTTTCCCAGGCCACAAGTAGGGAGCTGGATGGGAAGTGGAACAGCTGGGACATGAAACAGCACCCAAATGGGATACCAGTGCATGCGGGGGGTGAAGATTTAACCACTAGGCTATTGTGTTGGGCCCATACATTCTTTATTTTTCAAAATAATCCAAATGCTTAGACATTAATATCCTTATTCTACACCTGATCTTAACCAAACATCCAAGAAGTGATAATATCCTAGTTCTCTAAAACTGGTTTCAGCAGATTGTCCGTGAACATGGTGAAGCGAGGATGTGGATTTGGCCTCACCGATTCTCAGCTCCATGGACTGAACTATGGCTAAAGGAACTCACACAGTCCCAGGAAAGGCAGGAAAACACTCTACACAATATTCATCTCAGCCAAGCAGAGAGCTGAGCCGCCAGTGTGGTGCAATAGCTTAAACCAACATATGCTGGGACACCCATATCCTGTACTGCAGAGCCTGGATGAACCGCTGACACTCCCATGGGAGACCAGGATGGAGTTCTGGGTGCCTGCCTTCACCTTGGCACTTGGGAAATGAACCAGCATTACAAGTTCTTTCTTGGGGCTGGTGTTGTAGCTCGGCATGTTAATCTTCTACCTCTGTGTCGCCAGCATCCCATGTGGGATGTGGGTACCAGTTTGTGTTCCGACCGCTCTACTTCCTATTTAGCTCCGCATTTATGGCCTGGGAGAGCAGTGTAGGATGGCTCAACTCCTTGGGACCCTGCACCCACATGGGAGACCAGGAAGAAGCTCCTGGCTTCTGGCTTTGGTTCAACTCAGCTCTGGCCGTTGCAGCCGCCTGAGGAGTCAACCAGTGGATAAAAGTCTGACTTTATCTTTCCTCCTCTCTGTAAATATGCCTTCCAGATAAAAATAAATAAATCTTTAAAAACAAGTTCTTTCTTCTGTTTCTGTTGCTCAACTTTCTAAACCAATAAAAACAAGCTGGAAAAAAATGAACAAGCAACAACTCAAGCTTGCTCTGAGCCATGCAGCTGCATCACTCCCAAATGAGCATGACCCACAATTCCTTAGTGGCAGTTGTCGCTTCATGGGTCAAGTCGACTCCTGCTCACTGCTCATGTGAGGATGGAGACACAGTCACATCCGTGTGTTTCACTTCCCTGCAGCCATTATTCAAAAACACCCAGGAGGGGAGGGCTGAGAGACAGTGCGACTCACACCGATGGCG
This sequence comes from Ochotona curzoniae, assembly GCF_017591425.1. NCBI lineage: Eukaryota > Metazoa > Chordata > Mammalia > Lagomorpha > Ochotonidae > Ochotona > Ochotona curzoniae. Next base: position 11,179,362 of record NW_024465035.1, on the reverse strand, counting down.
GATTTCGCGCTCGGAGCTAACTCGTCTTTCTCTCCAAGAGAAAGTGAAGACGTGGCAGACTTAAACCAGTGAACTATGTGAACCAAGTGAGAGGCTTCGGAAACAAGTCTCTAAGATTGTCCAACTGTCTAATCAACAACGAAAGATTGCCAAAAATATCTACATCATTCTATGCAGCGCCCCCAAATCCAGGAAATTCAATGTTTTATAAATTAATGGCATGTATTTATTTATAAGGACTTGTGCAAGATTCAGCACATTCCATCTGGTTTTAACTTCAAATTTTAAATAAGAGCAAATGAATAAACAAGCTTTTGGGATTTCAATATCACTTGAGCTATAAAACAGGAAAATAAGTGGCTGGGGCTGCGGTCTATCAGGTTAGGCACCACTTGCAAGGCTGGTGCTCCATGCTGAGTGCTGGCTTGAGCTGTCTCTGTTCTGGGTTTGATCCTTTTCCCTGCCAATGTGTCTGGCAAGGCAGCAGAGGACAGCTCACGCGCCGGGGCCTGCTGTTCACAGAGGAAAGCCAGGTGGAGTTCCAGACTACTGGCCTCAAACTTGAGAGCCCTTGTAGATGGTGCCATTTGGATAATGGACCAGAAGATATAACAGCTGTGTGTGTGTGTGTGTGTGTGTGTGTGTGTGGTGGGGGGGTCCACCTCTTTCTATGTCACTCTGCTTTTCTGTGTGTAAACAATGAAAAAGAAAACAAATGGGCATAGATCACTTAAAAAAAAAACAAAGCAAGAAAAATTTATACACAGCAGCCATTTAAAATAGAGTGAACCTCTTCTCATTTCACAATGTGGCATACAACATATTAAAACCAATGAACAAACCATGCTGAATTTGCTGAATAATTTTTAAGTAAATGCCTGCACGTAGTTCTCCCTGCCCTTCCCTTGACATGCTGTACTTCTCAAAAATTCATGTTCAAGTTCAAACAGAGGGGGGAAAAAAAGCAGGGGCCGAGACAGACAGACATGAAGCATGTTTCAAGCAACCCAGCCTTGGAAATATGTACAGAATTTATTCATGCTTCAAATACTGCTATTTTTTTTTTTTTGCCAAAGGGCGTAATTAAAGGCCCATAGACAACTTCCAAAGTGAGGCCAAAGAAAATTTTGGTTGAAGCCAATGTCAGTTCAACACCATACTTATGAGCTGTCTCTCAGAAAGAGAAAATAAGCCAGGAGACTGGTAACACCGTGAACCCACATCTAGCAGAAATAAAGTGCAGGCAGCTGGTTCCAGTCAGCAGGATAATGATGGGATCTGAGACAGGCAAGAACTCAGGGTGCCTGAACAGGGGACCCCTTCCTGGGATGGGGCCATGCAGCCTGGCCTGTCTGAATCTTCAGGTTGCTTTGTTTTGTTGTTGTTGCTGCCTCAGACCCAGCTATAACCGAAGTGCATTTCAGTTTGTCAGCAGTGCACAGGTGGGTGGTAGCCAAAGCCCACCTGCTATGAACTGAGTGCATGCGTGCCGGGAAGTAGAGCAAGATGATGTTGCCTCCCCTTTGTGTCAAAGTATGTTGGTGATTGCCTTAAGCAAGAGAATCTGATAGAAGGGACATTCTGGGGCTTCTAAGGCTAGTAAGGCCACTTGGTTTCCACTTTATCTCTAAAACTCCAGGTAGTGGATCCCTGCGCTATTATATAACATCAAGACTGCCTTTCTGTTTTTTTTTTTTTTTTAAGGAAGTCCAAGCTACATCAAAAAGCTTCTTGAAAGTTCTCTGGCTCCAGCAGAGGTCCCTGTCATCAGGAATGTCCCATAACAGGCCAGATGATTCCACCCAAGATGTGGAGTCCTAGCAGCAGAAGTCCAAGACAGCTTGACGTGAAGGCTGGCCATCGCCAAGGTGCTCTGATGTATGTGACTGGCAGACTCTGTGAGCTACAAAACAAACTGTATATGCCACGAAGATTTGAGATGGTTTGTTATGCTGCAGTGGTCAACTGCACCCTCCAAGAGGCTTTCAGGGCCATTTGAACCATGTAGTGTCACATGCAATACAACTCTTAGAGAGAGCAGGGAGACATGCCCCTACAAACCCTCAGGAAACAGCTGGATGTGCTGCACCTGCTAGTAATGATGGGGCACATTTTCCTTCTTTAGTTTTGATGAAAAATTTGTTTGAAAGTCACAGTGAAAGAAAGAGAGGGGGCAGAGAGAAAAAGATCTAACACCTTCCCGAATGGCTATGAGGGGCAGGGTTGGGTCAGAGAAAAGCCAGAGGCTCTATCCAGATCTCTGCCGTGTGCTGCAGGGGCCCACGTCCTTACATCCTTGAGCCATCTTCCACACATTTGTAGGTGCATTAGCAGGGAGCTGGATCAGAGGCAAAACAGCCAGGACTTAGATGGGACACTAGCATCGCAGGCAGTGCCTTCAGCCGGTGTACCACAAGCCAGCCGGGGTTTATGATTTCAAACTGAAAAGGTGGCATGTCATTTCACTGGCATATATGAAGAATGGAGAAAATGCCAAGGTTTCAAGGTTAAAACTTGAAGCCAAGAAGTGACTTCAGTAACCGGCAAGTTCAACCATCATGTAAAGGAAACAGCTATCCTTGATAGACACCAACAAGCCATCTCTTCATATCCACATGAGTCCAACTACTGTCCTTGCATTACTTACCCCACACCCCAGGGCAGCAGGGAAGAGGCAGTGAGGCAGATGGCATGGGCACCCCTGCATATCCCTGGGTACCCAGAGGAGAACTTGTCTCCTAAAAATAAAAATGAAATGGGCAGGATGCTGACTCAAATTCTCATTCTCCCTTTCCTGGCTGCTGGGACATCCTTGGTCAGCTAACATTGCCCTAAACTTCTCCTTGTCTATTTTTCTGCCTCATCTGTCCTGTGATAATTTGAGGACAAATGTACTCTACTCCTGTTTTGTTCTTTATTCTCTTCTACATGCTGTTTCTCATCAATTCATTCACAAAGATTTGTTGAGCGCTTCTTGCATTGCCCAGCTTTGTGGTAGGTGTGGACAATGAAGAAATAAACTAAGGACCAGCACAGTGGCACAGTGGGTTAAGCTGTCACATCACTCCATATTGGAGCACCTGTATGAGTCCCAGCTACTCCTCTTCTGATCCAGCTCCTTGCAAAGGCACCTGGGAATGCAGTAGAGGATGCTCTGCCACCTAGGATGGAGGAGGGTAGGATGCAGGTTCCTGGCTTTGGTCTGGCCAAGTCTGAGCCACTGTGGCCACTTGGGGAGTGAATGGACAGGTGAAAGATCTCCCTGTCACTCTGCCTTACAAATCAGTGAGTAAATAAATAAATAAGCCTTTAAAAAATGGAATGGAAGACGCAGTGGAAACTTACACAGCCCCCTCTCACAGCATGAATGCAGGAGAGAAACAGAACATATAATAATAAACGTTCTAAGAGTCACTACAGGAACCCTGGACATCAGGACGGCACCAGTCCTTCATTGCTATTGAGTCTTTCCTGGCTGAAACATGACCATGACCCACAATGGGTCAGTTAAGGCCTGGCGCAGAGCAAGCAGCTGCCCTTCATCTTCCCGGACAATATCCATGAGCAGCCATAGGGATTACTAGGAAATCAGAGAGCCATGACACTCTTATTCCATTCCCAGAGGCAATTTTGGGTGCAATGCAATATCATTTCCTAAATTTATCCTAAGAGCTACCATGAAAGAACTCCTAAAAACAACTTCTGTAGAGAAGAAAGGTGTGGAAAGAGAAGCCAGGACAGGGGTTGTGGTGTGGCACATCAAATGATCATTTGCAATATCCACATGCCATGTCAGAGTACCAGGTTCAAGTCCCAGCTATGCTGCGCTTCTAATCCAGCTACTGATGTGCCTTTTACATAAATAAAGCTTAAAGGGGACGGGACGAGGGGAGAAGATACAGGTCCATGAGTTCATGGCAGATGCTTCCAAGGCAGAAGGCATTTGTGTTGGGGAGAAGAGAGGTAGTGTATGTTCTAGCAAGCACAGGAGCCCAAAGATTTCCTCACACCCTTCAGAAATGCACAGGACCAGGGAGAGCACCGTGGTATAGTATGTGAAGCCACCACCTGCAACACTGGCATTCTTTAGGAGCCACTGGTTCAACTCCTAGCTGCTCCACTTCTGATCCAGCTCCCTGCTAATCCTTCTGGGAAGGCAGCAGCTGATGGCCAAGACACTTGGGCTCCCGCCACCCATGTGGGAGACCCGACACTGTCGCATCCATCTGAGTCTGTTCCCCAGATGCTTTGAAGAAATTAAGCGATATCACAAAGATCCCTAGTTTTAAAATGCATCTAAAATTCTTTTTTCCTATTTTTAAAGCATGTTCTAATGTGTCTTAATAGGAAAAAGGTCAGTTGTGGATCCTTAACCCAGCACTTAGAAACCACTTGCGATGCACATTTCTCACAACAGAGTGCCTAGGTTTGACACCCACTTCCAGGGCCTGATTCCACCTCCCCACTAAGCCAGGCTCTGCTAGGAGATGGAGATGGTTCCAGCAGGATGGTCCCTGCTGCCCACGTAGCAGAGCTGGACTGAGTTCTCAGCTCAGCCTGGTTGCTATGAGCATTAGGGAAGCAGCCCAGCATTCAGGAAAGTTCCTTCTCTCTCTCTCCCTTTCTAAACATAATAAACAGTGTAAAAAAGCCAGTAAAATACACAATACATACTACTAATGTGCTTAAACACAACCATCTTCTGGCATTTGTCTCCCCTTCTATGTAAGGACCATAGCCCACCCACCTTCACTAAGTGAAGAGTCAGCTCCATGGAGGTGGTTCTTCTTAGTCTTTGGTGATGCTCTTATGAATCTTCCTCAAAGTGTACACAGCATAGAACATTCTTTAAATGATTTATTATTATTATTATTATTATTACTATTATTATTAAATCAGATATACAGAGAGAAGAAGAGACAGAGAGGAAGATCTTCCATCTTCTGGTTCACTCCCCAAGTGGCCACAACAGCCAGAACTGAGCTGATCCAAAGCCAAGAGCCAGGAGCTTCTTCCAGGTCTCCCACATGGGTGCAGGGTCCCAAGACTTTGGGCCATCCTTGACTGCCTTCCCAAGCCACAAGCAGGGAGCTGGATGGGAAGGGGAGCAGCCGGGACACAAACTGGTGTCCACTTGGGATTCCTGCACATGTGAGCCAAGGACCTTAGCTTCTAGGCTATTATGCCATGCCTGAGAACAGGAATACTCTTTCTGAGGTTCAGGACTCAGAAGGATAAGAGGAATCAAGAGGATCATATGAAAAAGAAATACCAAAGTAGTCTCAAGAAAATAAAGATGTCTTCAACTAACCTATCCATGATACCAATCCTGACCCTCTCGCCAACATCCTGCACATCATCACATGAGCACCAATTCCTCTGAGTTTAAACCCAAATACATTCAGCTTTGTCTACAGGACTCATTTTAACTTTGTTGTATAAGATAATTTTGTTAAGATCCTACCTGCCACAAAGATTCACAGAAATAAGTTTGACATCTGCATATGTATCATGAGCAAAACAAACCTGGATGACAAAGGGTTGACTTCATTCGGCTTTAGGCCAGCAGTATCACTTAACTCCTGCTATTCTGTCTCAGGGTTTCTGGAACAAACTGAAAACTTTCACTTCTCCCATCACAAGTCACCAAATGAATTGAAAGCTACAGAGCTTTGCTTCTGAACAAGTCATTAACAAGAGATACTGTGGGCTCAGATGAGAGAGCTGCCATCCAAAGTTATCCCGCCCATTGGAGTTCCAAGACTCTCTGTTAGCTAACTTAGCGTTCCGAGCTCCAGTGTGATAGGACACACCTCTGGAGACTGACAAGGAGCTACAAACATCCACCCACCTCCACGCCCCAAAAGGCTATTATTCTGAAACTCTTCATATGATGAAGAAAAATACGTATCAGCCAGCGTGGTAGGTTTCAAAGTATTTTTGGAGTGAAAAGCAGGCCCACTCTCCCTAAGCCCCCAGATACAGCACAGCTCATCCACATGTTGAGTGTAACAAGGAGGCGTGCGATCCAAACTCAAATTCTCATTTCCCTGAGGAACAGTCAGATGACCTCGGCTGGGCTTGGCTAATCAGGATAATTTTCATGATTCGGGGGACTTTCCAGGCTGGTATGAATAGCGGTGTTGTGTCCTTAGAATGCTGCTATTTTCAGATTCAAAAGTACAGAGAAGTAGCGTTGCTGGAACATTCTAGTTCTTCTAATATGATTTAACCATGAAAATCCATTATGCAACTTAAGCCCTGGGGTGAGCATCTGGCCTACTGGTCAAGGTGCCGTTTTGGATATTCCGTTCTCAGTTCCTATTGAGGTTCGCCCTGAGAGATGGTTCAAGAAGTTGGCTCCTACCTTCATGTTGGAGATATCAGATGCAATGCCCAGCCGCTACCCTGCTTCATCCTGACTTAATGTGATTATCATGGTGAACTATTTGGGGAGTGAACTAGCAAGTGAGAAATCTCTCTGAAATAAAAACGTATCCTGCTCATCCCTGATCTTCAGTGCTCTCCACCGCTCAGAATCTGAGAAACACATTTTACATGCTGCAGTTCAGAGGAACAGCCGGGAGAAAGGCTGACACACACACACACACACACACACACCCCTTCCAAAGAGCAGAACTGAGAGGGCCATGAAAGATTCTGTTTTTCCTTAATGAAATATTTTCTTTGCAAACCCACCATCCTGATACAAATGAAGAGGCAGGAGGAGGACCCTGCTCGGACCCGGGGGCTGTCTCGGGAACACTTGAGCACAGGCAGCCACGCTAGCCGTCGGGGCCTCCTCGCACTGGGACACAAGGGAACAGGAGCAGCCATCCTGGCAGGCGGGCGCCCTTGACTGCATGGACAAGTGCGACGACAAGCTTTAGAAAAACAGTTCTACCTTGTACGTTCCGCAGCGTGCTCTCTGCTGCTGGCTGAAATAAAACAAAACCAACCCAAACAAAAATGCCCCAGGCAGCAGTGCTGGCCATGGAACCAGTGCCAGAAACCCACGAAGAATGCTGCTAGCAAACCAATGTCATCTTTTCAATATGGAACAAGGAACAAGGCTGCCACCATGCAGGCCTGCCAGAACCCCAGCTCTTCCCCGCCCCACCACCCTCCAAGACAATGCAAGCCTTGTCTTTCTGGAGATGCCCACAGCCATGGTCTCCCGCCTTAGCCTTTTCTCAGAGATTAGTTCTAGGGTCCACAGAACAAGTCTCCCACCTCCTGCCTGCCCCATTCTACGTTTGTTTATCTGTATGACATATCTGCTCTTCTTTCCCAAACAGAAAAATACAGCAGAGCAACAGTTTCAGTTCATAAAAGGCAGCAAAGAATTCCAACCCCAAAGAAACTATGAGGGTAGAAGAAATTCAGTAACGAAGAAGCATCGAGAAGGATGTGTGTGTGTTTATGATGTAGTAGTTTCATTCTTGTATGTAAGAACATAGCTGGGCCCAGTGTGATAGGCTAAAGTCCTCGCCTTGCATGCACCAGGATCTCATATGAGTGCCAATTCTAATCCCAGCAGCCCCACTTCCCATCCAGCTTCCTGCTTGTGGCCCGGAAAAGCAGTTGAGGACAGCCCAAAGCCTTGGGACCCTGCACCCATGTGGGAGACCTGGAGGAAGCTCCAGGCTCCTGGCTTTGGATCAGTGCAGCTCCAGACATTGCAGTCATTTAGGAAGTGATCAACAGTTGGAAGGTCTTTTCTGTCTCTCCTCTCTGTATATCTGAATTTCCAGTAAAAATAAAATCTTATATATACACACACACACACACACACACATATATATATATATAGCTTTGTGGTTCAACAGGAGAAAATGATTTCTTCTGGTATTGCATGAAGGGACCAGCCTGTTTCCTAAGCTGAAGGAAAAGCCGGCTTTGTAGCATGAAATGAGAGACATATGTCGGTCTCCAAGAGCTTGCTTTTCAGAGCGACTTTCTGGGGTCATTCTGTCTACATGTGGCTTTCGCCTTGTGGCTGACATTGGAAACCAAGCCCTGGTCAAGGTTTAACAGTACCAGGTGAGTCTTTCCTGTTCGTTCACACACCACAAAAAAACAAAACCCCTAGCAATGTGGAGGTGATTCGAACCGCCATTGGGAATGCACAGTTCCTGAGGTTAAGGAAAGGCTCAGAGCAGCCACGCAGCCAAGCAGGTTTCCACAGCAACCGTTTCAACCAAAGAATTAGATGATAAATCAAGGTCAGAGAGAGTGGAACTTGCTCTCCTCTACTATTAATTCCTCATCTGAGAATGGAGAGACAATCAAAACCTATCCTATTATCTACTTAACTATGCAGATCATTTTTCTAAAATTGTAGGAGGAGGGCCAACGTTGCAGCACAGTGGGACAAGCTGTCATGTGCGGCAACAGCCTCCCATATTGGAGTTCTGGCTCAGGTCCCAGCTGTGCTGCTTCGCTTCTGATCCGGCTCCCTGCTGATGTATCTGAGAAGGCAACAGAAGATGTCCCAAATGCTTGGCCACCTGCCACCCATGTAGGAGAGTCAGGTGTTGTTTCTAGGTCCAGGGTTCATGCTGACCCAACCAGGATTGTTGCAGGCATTTGAAGAATAATCTTTAAAATGGAAGCACGTGCTCGCTCACTCTCTCTCTCTTTCTCCCCCCCCCCCCCTCCCCACTCTATTAGTCTTTCTTTCTCTGAAGTTCTGACTTTCAAATAAACAAATCTTTTGCAAAAAGTGATTTTTATATCAGGAAAGCATTCCATCCCCACTGCCCCAGGTTGAATACTTTTGCTTCTCGGACAAGAAACAAGTGTTTGGGTTTCCTTGTTGTACTTCTAACACTCTGTCACAATCCAGTTTGAGAGGATGGTCCCTGGGAATTCAGGAAAAGCCAATTATTGTCTTCCCCACCAATGACTTGATTTTTTTATATATATATATGTATATATATGTATATATATGTATATATATAATGTATTATATATTATGTATTTATATACTCATTATATATATATACACACACACACATACACATACATATCTTAATGTATGTTTTTGATTATTCCAAATTGACCAAAAATTCATGAAACAGCCGCAAATGTTTGGTATGGTCATTAAGACCAATCCACCATTGGAATTCCTTGGTTCGATTCCAGTCTGGCTCCTAAGTTTCCTGTTCATGGCATCCCTGAGCAGCAGTAGTGACTGCTGATGCACGTGGTCCAGGCTGCTGTCAGCACTCGGGGAGTTCTTCAGTGGCTGGAAGGCCTCACCCTCTCCCTGTTTCCCTCTCTTTCAAATTAATGAAATTTAAAAATAAAAAGAATGCATGAAATAGACATCTGATATTTCATGGGCGCGAGAGCCACTTTCAAATCAACAGGTGACAGGAGTCCTGGGACTCGCGCTCCTTAAACAAAGGCCAAAAGCTTCACCACAAACTGCACAGCTCTAGTTTCACATCACAACAACAGCAAAGAGCCCTCGATATTTGCAAATAACAAGCGAAATCAACACGTAAACAAGCATTTCCTGAACTTTCAAGCATTAAAAATTCACAAGCCGCTGAAAACCACCAAATTAAACAAACCATTTTGACTGTTTAGCAAGAAAAAAAAACACTACCAAAAAGCAAAACTCACCACTTCCTGTTTATTTATAGATGAGATGGGAAAACAATGACAGATTTTTTTTTTTTCAATGCAAAATGGTTTCTTAATTTAGAATGAGATTTGCCCCGGAAGGAAAGTATTTTCTCCTTCAGTAGCAAATGTTACTAAGAAAAACTAGGCTGTCTTCCCCGGTGTCTTAATGTTTCTGGACACTGAAGCACAGCCTGTATGTTGTGATTTTTTTTTCTTTAAAACAGCCCACACTGCCCTGGAGTGTTTCAGTGCAGCCACTAGCTCCTTGGGAGTTCAGGAAATGCTAACGGAACATAGGGTCGGCAGTAAGTGACTATCTTCGAGGTACCAGATTGAAATTACTCAAAAAATGAATTGGACTCTGGCCACCCACCATCTTATTCTGCAGATAAAATATCACAGAAATTGACACACTTACCTAGGGCTTATCATCACTAACCTTACGGAATCAAATACGGTGCATAAAATTCTACGATATGTAATATCTCGGGTCTTATTACTTGTAATATATAAGGATAATTATTATACAATGATTTATGCCAAAAATACATATGCACTGAGGCCCTACGGATTACATCGCTAGCACTATGATGTACTGGTTTTTATTTTTTCTCTCAAGTTTGAGAGGCAGAGAGAGCTGCCATCTATCTACTCACTTACTCCCCAAATATCCACCACAGCTAAGGAAGGGTTCTGGGTGCCCTCTCCACCATACCATTGCCTGCTGCCTCCCAAGGTGGGGATCAGGAGGAAGATGGAATTGGAATAGAGCCTGATCTCCAACCCAGGCCTTCTGTGGGGACGGCAGCCTCCTCAGAGGTGGGTCACCTGCCATGCCAATGGCCTATCCATCCCTGTCCCAAGTTTTGATAAAGCAACTGAGACAAGAGGGAGCAGCCCCAATCCTCTTGAGTGCACAGCCTGGAGGAGACCAAAGACCCCATAAGAAGTGAGTTCTTACATTATTGTTTTAATTCATGAATTTGAGAAATGCAAAGAAACTGAGAAAGAGAGCTCTTGCCTACTGATTCATTCCCCAACTTGCAATGACTGGGAACTCCATCCAGGTCTCCCACGTGGGTGGCCACCACTCCTGCCTCCCTGGGTACACATTAGCAGGAAGCTGGAGTGAGAAACCTCAGCCCCGCATGGACCCTGGGAAGGAAGACACGGGTGAAAGGACAGCTAATATCTTCAAATGTCTGCAATGCCTTCATTGCTACCCTAGCGCTTACCAAAACAATGTCAACAAAACAGTGTCCATTTCGCCTCAGGTTTCCTTGCAGGCTGTTTCAATCCAAGTCCCTCTGTCTTCCAGCCCCACCAGCATTCATGGCCTGGAATGTTTCCTGTCTTGCTGTAGAAAATGCTGACACGTCGGAGCACGGGCCTGCCTATACTGAACCTTCCTCTGTGCTCAGCAAGCCCTCCCTGCCACCATGCCAGCTGAGTGCACAAGCGCCGTCTCCACCCAACCTTCGTGCGTGTACCCGCTGTGTTTATATTCTACAGGCATCCCAGGCACTGGGCCACTGAATGGGGAATGAAATACCTAAAAACATTTTGTTTTTGTTTGAATCCAAAAAGCAGTCTCCAAAGACTGAAGGAATAAAACAACTTTCCTGCTCTGGGCTGAAGACCGCAATCGAAACAGTAACGTGGGCCCATGAGAGCGCGCTAACCCAGTGTGATTCAAGAACCAGCATGATGGATGTGAGGCAGGCTCCACACAGCCCATGCCACGCTTCCATTTCGGTCTATCCTTAGGGCTTAGTACTGCAGCACACCCTTAAACAAAAGCCATCATTAGGAGGAGGCAAAGCCCAAGCATTCTCTAAACAATGCATAATGTTTGTGTCTATCCCTACTACTGAGTGAGGGGAAAAAAAAACGCTGTCGCTTTAAGGACCTTGGTCAAACAAAATTACTAGGCACATTGATCGTATTTCATAGAAGCTCTAAAATTAAGTGCAGACATTCATCTTCCCGATTGCAAAACTCCATGTGACTGAATATTCTACATGCTGTGGGCCAGGAGAGCCCAGCCCAACAGCTCAACAACATTGTGGAGATGAGGGCCTAGGCAAACAAACAAACAGAAAAACTGGACAGATTTAGCCCTGGGGGAGAGGGGAGACTGGTGGAGTTTGGACTGGTAATGGTTGCTTTAAATAGAAGGCTACCAGCATGACCTTCCTAACTATTTCCTCTGTGTCTCTGCTGGACAGAGCGGCCATGGGGCTGCACCAGCCTGGCCTAGGAGCTGCCGCAGCGTGGGCTGGGCTGTGGCTCCCAGATGAGAGGTTTCTTCCCTTCCGTGATGAGGTGGTGAGAACAAGGACCAAGCCATCGCTGGGACGCCATCTGTGTGGGACTTCAGTCTGACCATGGTTAGGAGAGAGGACTACAGAGGCTCATCTAGTTTCTTTAAAATGTTTCTTGCAAAATTATCATCGCTTTTAGAAATGAGATAGTACACCAAGGGATCTTTTTCTTTGTTTTTGCAGTTTTCTGAAAGATGGATGGACTAGCTGGTTGATCAATCTGCAAGGCAGAGTGGAAAAGAGGCAAGAAAAGATAGAGATCTTTCATCAGCTGGCTTCCTCTCAAAATGGCCCCAACAGCCAGGACTGGATGAAACTAAAGCCAGAACTCCATCAGGGTCTCCCAAATAAGTGACAAGGACCCACGTCCCTGGACCATCACCCACTGCTTTGCATAGAACAAGGTTCAAAACTTGTGGATTTGCATTTATTCTATACATTTGCTGAGGTCCAGGGAAGTGGATGGACATAGTCAGGAGAGAGTACCTTTGAATATGTCCAAAAATGTTTGATTTCTTTTCTGGAATGCTATTACAAATATGGCTGGTTTCTTGTTAGAAATGACATCGTAACTGATCCCCACAATCCAGGTGAAGAGCCATCGGCCATTCTTTGTAGTTGCTTTTCTTTCTTTTTTTTTTTTGTAAGTGTTTATAGGCTGGTCCTTGTACTAGACAAGCTATTACTTTGTTGTGTTCACTGTTGCAGCTCCAGCACCTGGCACAGGCTCTGGATCTTACTAGAAGGTCAACAAGCAGATGGTGCAGAATAAGCACGTGGTGGATATAGTCTTCAGAGGATTCTTGCCTATAAAGCTAATGAAGAGAAGGCAGGATCTGGCTATTCGGTAGCACTCACTCACAGTTTACCCTTGTGAAGGTCACTTGGCCACGGAAGGGGTGAAGTCTATGACACCCTCACTGAATCTAGGCACAGCCATGTCGATTTGGCTGGTGGGAAACTAACTAACAGGATACAAGCAGAGTTAAAAAGCATTTGCACATCTCTCATGATGGGAACCTGTCCACCACCATGTAAATAAGCCCAGACTAGGTTAATGGTGAATATCCAGACATGACCTGCCTAGAATTTTTCAAACATAGCAAGTGTCCACTGTTATCAGTCAAATTACATTTACGTTATTAAGCAGGAAAGACTAAGTTACACTGCTACTAACAAATGCACCCACAGAATCTACTCATTTCACAAACCTCTCCAAGGTGGGGGAAATTGGGCAATTACAGAAAAATCAGTAATTTCTCTGACTCTGGGTGATGAGCAAGTGGGAAGTGAGTATGGCTGAAGGTTGGAGAATGATCAGTAAGGGAGAGCGGTCTCAAACATTGTCAGATCACAGAGTCCGCGGCAGGCACAGGTGCAATTTCAGCCCTACTATCCTCCCAAACCAACAGGCCCGCCTCCTGGGACCAGCAGCTGAGTGTGAAAAACTGTACAAAGGAATATGCCACCCCATTGCACAGTAGGAGCCAGGGGATAAGAGCCCAAGGGCCAAATTCGACCCACCACTTGCTTTAATAAATCAAGTTTTCTGGAACTTAGTGATGTCCATTCTAAGATGTCTTTGGCTCCCTTCCAGCTACACTGGCTGAGACTACACAGCTTGACATTTGCAGAAACAAATCACCAATCCCCACATGAGGACCACCTAGGAAGGCTGCATGGAAGGGTAGATCTTAAACCTGAGTTGTTACTGCTTTTTTTTCTTTTGAAAGGCTGAGAGAGAGAGAGAGTGAGAGCATAGCCATGTGCTGATTCACTTCCCTGAAGGCCTGCCATAGCCAGGGCCAGGCCAGGTTGAAACCAGGAGCTAGAATTCCATCCAGGTCTCCCACATGCGTGGCAAGGAGTGAAGTCGTTAAGCCAACATCTACTGTGTTACAGGATGCACACTGACAGTAAGCTGGAATTGGAGATGGAGCCAGGCACTCTGACATGCAGGAGCCCCAAGGCAAATGCCCACACCTTAATGTGAGCCTTGAAGGAAGGAGACAGTGTATACATTGGTGTAAGGGAATGGAGAACTGCAGAATGAACATTGCAGGAAGCATACTAAGATTATAACTGATGTTGTATCATTAGGTACAAAGTCATAGTAACTCAAAGGCAACATAAACAACAACCAAACACATACGTCATGTACAATGCACCAGTTACTATTCCCTTTGTTTCATATATAGTGGCTCATTTTAATCACAGTTCTGAGGTTCAAGAATATAGTCCCAGCTCGCACAAAAGGCCAAGAGTCGGTATCACAATACAACGGATGACATCATGGTAGGAATACCATGAAGGAGCGATCCTACCACCAGGCAGGAAGCCAGAGGTGAGGGTCCCAGAAACACCCTAATCCCTCCAATGGCAGTGATCACAATGACCTGCAACACTTCAAGAGATTTCATCTCCCAATGGTTCCACATCTGCTTCCAGCATTGGCACACTGGTTACACACTTTTCCCAAAATGGCCCTGGGCGTTGGAAGGGGCACCTGCAAACCACATTGAAACCACTCGTCTGCTACACTGGCAAGCAGTTTAGCTGAAATTCATCATTCCATCAGAGCTACAAAATGGATCATGGGTGGGTGCTGTGGTACAGTGGGTTAAACTGTGGCACAGGATATCCACAACCCATGTCCCTGTCCCTGGGACACAGTCTTGGTTACTCTGCTCTGAGTAGCTCCCACTGGTGTAGACAGCAGGCAGCAGATGGCTCAAGTACTTGACTCCCTGCACCCACTTGGGTGATCTGAATGGAGTTGCTGGTTCCTGGTTTCAGCCTGTCTCCTGCAGGTTTAGGGAGAGAACCAGCAGATGTAAGATTCCTTTCCTTTCATTTTTCTCTGCCTCAGTCACTCAACCTTTCAAATGTATCTTTAAAAAAAACCTGGAAATGTATAACATGATTTATTCTAATATTGTACATAAAATTTACCTGTGAACAATGAGACTGCTTCCTATTTTATATTCCTATTTTACTGTTGCTTTATTATTTTATATTGCTAAACCTGCCTGGCTCACCACACCACACCACATGTTCATTTTAACTATTCTTTATAGCCTGCAAAACAAAACAAAACAAAACAAAAGCAGTCATCACTTAGCTGGAAATCCCCTGCAGTGGATGTCCCAAAGGCAGGTTCCGTGGTATGGTTGCCATGGTGACATGAGTCAGAACAGCAGCCACTGACCACTCCTGGACATGGACCTCGACACAGTTGTGAAATTCTAACCATTCCAGGGCTACAGCAGAGGCTGGGCCAGCACCTGGCACTGGGAACGCACCAACCTCTCTTCCACTGAATGATAGTTAGCAACTGTACCCGATGAATGAGCAGCTTTGCTTTTGCAGACAGAGACTGGGTTCTGTGTGGGAGTCTCCCAGCCTACAGCAATGACCTTGTGTGTCCAGCCAAAAGATAGATTAGCTTGTGTAGGTCAACCCAGGAGCCACAATGCACCTGTAAGAAGTCCGACACGGTGTCATGCATGGGGCTCATTGTAAATATCCAATTAAATGTAGGCAGAATTCCAGAAGAGAAACTGCTTCTTGATTCATTATCTAATTATATCACAAGAGAGAGATTCCTAATAAGTAGTCTGCAAAAGGATTAACTTCTCACGCAGTAACAGAGCATAAATTGCGACACCTTTTCTAGGGGGCATTTTAGTGATTTGTATCAAAAGCCTGAAAGATATACAAAGCTATTGACCTGGAAGTTCTGCTACACTAAGAAAATTATCTGAGGAACACCTAGAGACTGCGTACGAAGGCACTACTTCAAACACAGAAACACCGGAAACATTCTAATTACATAACAACGGGAGTAATTAAATAAATTATGATAAAGCCATAAACCACTTCATTCATTAGATAACCATAAAAGCTATCCAGATGTTAAACTTTGGTCATGAAAGGTGATTAAACTTAGAAAACAGATTAAAACCAGCTTGCAACATGAAATCCTCTGCAGGAAGCAAAAGAAAAGAAAAAAAAAATACTGGCCACTTAACCCACAGAAAAACTAAATATTAACAGGAGTTCTCTCCCAGAATAGAATCCTCACAGTGTTTACTGTTTATTCAATAAAATCTCCACTGTACCAGTAACTTTTACATGACAAAATTCAGTTTTTTAAAAGTTGTATTTTTTTTAACTTTGGCTATTGCCTTTAATCTTCTCATATTTTTCAGCTCTGTGGATCACATTATCATTGCACTTTTCTTGCAAGCCAAAATGCAGATGGAATCTTTCAACAAGTGGGGGCCAGGGCAGTCCATGTGCTCACCAGTCTGCACGCAATCTAAAAATGACCAAATTCCATGAATGGTTGGTGACCTCATTTGACCTTGCTTGGTTTTACTGGCTCTGTTAAAAAGATGGGTTGCCCCAAGTCTCCGGCCCATTTAACTGAGTTTCTCAAGGTTGTTTATGATAATACAGGTTTTGTTTTTGTTGGGGTTTTTTCCTCAAAAGAGTCAGAATCCCAAGTTAAAGCAACAGGTCAGAGAATGAGTTGAGTACAGGCTGATTAAAACAGCTTGCACTGTCCAGACTGGACAACAGCTTAACGCGTACGTCCTAGTATCAGCCAGGAGAGCAGACATACCAGGAAACTTCTCTGGCCAGGACGAGGCAGAAACTGGTATGCTGAGTGATAACATGTCCAGATTTCTACAGAAGAGATGACTGAAAGTTCTCTTTAGAAATGAAAGTCTCATTTCATGATTTCCAAGGAGTATTAGAAAATGACATATTTACATATTGCACATCAAATGGACTACATGAACTGGCTTTCTGATGAAGCCTTCTCAAATTTCAGGATCTATTTAATGAGGTTCAACTAAGGGTTACCAATAATAAAGCAGTAATTTCATGCACAAGTGTTTCACTTTTAACTAGCTGTCAACTGGCTGCTCATCACCCTTTTTGACCAACTTCTTAGAAACTTCTGGAAAAAAGGGTATTCCCTGAAAATAACCAACACAGTCCCAAAATCACAGACACATTCCTAAGCAGGACTTGACCTGGAAAAACAACATATACATTTACTGAAATGCTTTGAAAACAAGTGAGAGCCCACATCATCCCTGGGAGCACTGAGTGATGTGTTAGCACCCACTGATACGCTAGACTACACAAAGGCGCTTTGCAGAAAAGCTACAATCCCTGCCCACTTGGTGTGCACGGGCCATCAGAAATGAGGACTGAATTTAACCAGGACTCCCATGTCCTGAGGATTTTGAAGCTCCTCCCACAAAGGTGCTAAGTTAGGTTCTCTGTGGCCAAGTCCAGATTCAGCTTAGGGCCTGACATGGACAACAGAGCATGGTCCAAGGGACAGTGGGCTGCTTCCCAGACTAGATCTTGTGGGCTTCTGTTCTTTTCTGGAGTCCTGTCTCTTTGAATAAGCCAGGGCAAATGTGGCGGGCAGGAGACCCCACGTGGAGGCCTGAGGCTCCTGGCAAACAACGCCCTGCTATCCAGAGCAGCTGAGTCAAGGGGCTACCCTAGAGTGGCTGAGAGATAATGGGAGCATGGCTAGGACCAGATGATTCAGGCTGACACACTGAATCAGAAGCCAACTAGAGAGGCATGGCATTGGGGTGGGCACCACGGCATAGTAGCTGCCACTTGCAATGCCTGCATTCCATATTGCAGTGCCAGCTCTAGTTTTTGGCTGTTCTGCAAATGCACCAGGCACATAAGGCCCAAGGACTTGGACCCCTGCCACCCACATGGGAGATGTGGATGGAGTTCTTAGCTCTTACACTTGACCTGGGTCAGCCCCGGCTCTTGTAGCCACGTGGAGAGTGAAGCAGCAGATGGAAGATCTCTCTCCCCTTCTCTCTGTCCCTCTGCCTTTCAAAAAAAAGTAAACCAATCTTTTTGAAAGTTTATTTTGGTGCAAAATAAAATGGAAATCATGGGGTTTTTTTTCTGGATACATATCAAATACGTTTCCATGAACTTCCTGAAGCCCCTCTCTCCCGATGCTGCCCCCCAATACAGTGAAGAGCACTTACAATAAACCAATGCGAAATACCCTGCAGCCCTTGCAAGGCCGCTGCCTCCTGTTAGCAATCACAAGTGAATCAGGCAGTTTAGATTACAAACAACAGCACCGAGCCAACCAGCCAGAGAGAACTTCAAGAAGCTGTGTATCTAGGGCAGTCTGAGCTCAAGACAGCCATAGTTCCTTTGAGAAATTTTTTATGGATGAGTTGAAAATCTGCCTATGAAGTCATTCTTTGTCTCTTTTCTCCGTTGAAAAACCTCAGAAGCTCTTACACTCAATTAAGCCTGCTGGACTTGATAACAATTGTCTCTCTTGATTCAGGGCAGCCATTTACTCAGTGACACATGTTCAGCCTCCAGAGCTCTCAGGGCAGGCATTTTCAGTCCAACTCCCCTAAATTTATGACCTGCATACAGTAGCAAGTCCTTGCAGGCTGAAAATCACACTGTAATCCAAAGGCCACAGGCTGAACAAACAGGCAGGAGATAAATCCCAATTTCAACCTTGGGTTCCCTGCAAGTTGATTCAGGGTACTGTCAGATTTAAAAATATAAAATAAAATCACAAAGACACCCTATGGCAAAGCAGAGTAATGAGTAGGATGACACTTTTCAGGGCTCCTTTCTGAGTCTTCTCATCTCAACAGCATTGAGCGTGGCAAGATTCTGATGGCCCAACTTCATGGGTGCAAGTTTGAGTTTTCCACTTTAGGTAGTCTTAATGAAGCAAGAGAAACCATCATCCAAGACAACCAAAGCCACCAACCACTGCTGGGAGGTGACATCACAAAAGTCAAAACAAAATAGTCCCCCTGTAAACAAGAATGAGGGGTTGACCTCACAGCAGGTGCATGCAAGAGTGTGTGCGTGCACACACACACACACACACACACACACAGCTCACGGAGGTACTCAGGCACTGGTACTCACCTTACACCCCTCACAGGCGCTGACCCCATAGTGGTAACCTGATGATTTGTCCTGGCAGACGAAGCAGGGCTTATACACGCGAGGGGGAGGAAGCGGAGACGGGGGGCTCGGGACCAGTTCCTCAGAGCTGGTGCTCTGGGTTTCGATGGCTATGAAGGAGAAAACACAAGAAAGATAAAGTGCATTTTAGTTGATGCCTTTTGTGGTTGGTGAGCTGGCATGCCCCGGTCCCCTAGGGCACTGGGAACGCTGGCAGGCAGCAGTGCAGACAGATGCTATTGTCGGCCCGGCAGTGGTACCCTATACCATGGACGTGGTGCCCTACAATTCACACTGTGTTCATGGGGGTCCACCTGCTTCAGCTTCACCAGAGCAGCATGACAGCACTGACTATGACCACCGTCCCCCCACCCTCAGCCCCAGGAAGAACAGAGACTCCAAGGAAGATAGTGGCCCAAGCCTAAAAAGACACAGAGCTAAGGCTCTGCTCATATCAAGTGAGGACACAGCTCAAGTGCTTGCACTGCCGCTGCCTCCCCTGACTTCAAGTGACCTGTGCAAGTAGCTCACTTCACCAAAAGTCACTTTCCTTAGGAAACAAATGAAGACAATGGCCAGAGGAGTCATTCATCAAATATGTGGTAAGGGCCTTCAAAGCGTAGCCGTAACGGACCTCCATGAATAACACTGGGAAGATCTTTGCTATTCGAAAACTGGTCCCTGGACCGGCAGCAACATCACCCTAGAGCCCTTTAGAGAACACGCTATTATGCTCACAACCCAGGCCATAGTGTACAACTGTTTGAGAAACAGAAGGTTACATGAGAGGATGGCATGGAATGGTGCAGCTCACATGGAAGGCACACTGCCCTTCATTCTAGTTTTAAAATGCTTGATTCCCCTCTTCATGATATAATCAGTACAAGGGCACAGAAAATTCACAAGGCTTCTCCTATCCTTACTCTCCAAGGTGATATTCAAAATCAAAGCAGGACCTGGCCCTATTTCTGTCACAGACAAGATATATGTATATATATGTGAATGATGAAAATGTGGACAAGGATGATGGAAAATGGTCAATGTTCTAGAATCTTCCATTCTCCAAATTACTTTACAAAACAGAGTACATTTCCAATAGTAATAAATGCTTATTTGCTAACTACTTATTATTGCCTAGATTATGTATTTTTTAGAAGACTCATTTATTTGAAAAGCAGAGTGACGGAGAGGGAAGAATCAAAGAGATCTTCCATCTAGAGATTCACTCCCTAAAAGGCCACAATTAGCTGAAGCTGAGTCAAGCCAAAGCCGGGAGTAAGGAACTCCACCCAGGATTCCCACATGGGAACAAGCATTTCATTCATCCTCTGATGCTTTCCCAGGTGCATTGGCAGCGAACTGGATTGGAAGCAGAGCAGTTGGCACTTGAGTTGGCATTCACAGGAGCAACACAGGCAGTGGCTTAATCTACCAGACCAGAATGCCAGTCCCTGCCTTACATTTGTACTTGCCATAAAATGTTAATTACAATATACCTGACTAGAGAAAGTGCATTTACATATAATTTTATATTCCATATGCTCCCTTCCCCCCAACATAATCTGAATAGAGCTGAGAAAATTCCAGAATAAACACCCTTGGTTCCAGAACAAAAGGCTCAGACACACAGAGAGTAACCAATAATTCTTCCATGAACATTTGTTTTCCTTTTTCTTTCTCATCTCTAGCACCAAGTGCCCCCTTGAAGCAGGTGAGTGATAAAATTACAAATCAAATAGCTCTCTTATACTCATTTGCTTCCTTTAAAAAGTAATTAATTAGGTCCTTGGAAGAGAAGCAACTCTAATTATAGTATTTTCATAATTCAGAGGAATCTTGGAGTGAATTCATTAGAGTAGTACAGATGCTAGTAGATAAATCTGTTACAGTGTTCTGTGGTTAGAGCCAAGGTATTCAGAATGAAGACATCAATCCTGGAGTGTGTTTCTTCTGGCAAACAGGAAAGCCTTGCTTTGGCTTCTTGCATGGTGACCGCCAGCATCTTGCCCAAGGACTGGCATCAAAGTGTCACTAATCTGATCAGGCCTTAAGTTTTTAGCACAAAGACACTTTTATCTCTGAGCTAATCTGCTCCAAGGAGAGCAAGGGAGTAGTAGCAGCAACAACATCATGAAACAATGTTGCATTCTTTGTCAAAATCTCACAAGTGTGTGTGCCTGCACACACACACACACACACACACACACACACACACACACACTATCGCTCACAGTTCTATCACTCAGAGAATTTCACTGCAAAGGTCTTGGCATGGCTCCTTTCTATGCACAGGAATGTTTTTCCATTGTTTGTTTTCTAAGGTGGAACTAAATTGAGTTGCTTGAGAAGCTCTGTAGCTTGTGATGTCATGAATTTATTTCCTTGTCAATAAACACTTTTCTTGCAAAGCATTCCACCGTGATGAGCATCTTTGTAGCTAACCTGCCTAGGTTTCGGTCTCCTTGGGGAAACTTCTCAGAAGTGGAATTATTAGTTCAAAAGGGATGTTGTTTGCAAGATTTATTTTAGCTTTTAACCCATGATGATAAACGGACTCTGAGCAAGGCTTGTCAATTTGCAGACCTCACATCAGCATAACTGAGCCCTGCCCTTCAGGCCTCCTAAATCTACTGGTGCAATGTGTGTTTCTACTTTCACATGCGTGTATCTCACCAACCACCATCAACCACCATCGAGAGCAGAGCTGTCACCTGCAGGGCCCCTTTCAGGAAAGCCTGTTGGGAGAGTGGAGTTTTAAGCTATTGAGTAGAATAGCTAACCAGACTTGTCTAGGAAAGTCGTAAATAGAATTCTCCTGAGTCTGACTTTGGCTGCATTTCGAAAGTGGGTGGTCATTTCTACAAATATGTCGCTTCAAACACTGGCACTGAAGGGAGCTCAGCTTGTCACCCTCCACACAGTAGAAGCACCACGGTACCTCCTGAAGACCTAAGACACTTGGAGCAAAGCACATGTGAAACAACAGAAGCCTACTGGATGTCAAAACTCTCCAACTCTTTGACAAAGGTCGGGAAACATCTTTTTCTGTGGATAAGAGTCCTTTGTAACACAGGCAGGAGTCAAGGAGGGTTTTCTGGCTTCAGGCAACCACATGAAGCCAAGATCCACAGTTACAACCTGAGCCTGGCATCAGTACAAAAGACCCCTACAGCCTCTTTCATTTGGGCAAGAGCAAAAATATATGGTAGCAAATTCATTAGAGTTTTTTTTTTTTCTTTTCTGGGAAAGAGACAGAGAGACCAAATGGCTGGGGCTATGGGAGGCCAAGGCATGAGCCTAGAATTCCAGTCAGGTATCCCATGTGGGTACAGGGAGCCTAAAGACTTGAACCATCATGCATTACTTTCCCAGGCACATAACAGGAAGCTGGAACAGAAGTGGAACAACTGGGACAAAAGTCATTGTTCAAATGGGATGCCAGCATCACAGGCAGCCGCTGTGCCACAAGGCTGACCCCTCTCCTCTTCCCTTGCTATTCCCACACCCAACAGAGACAGTGGGAGACAAGGGCGGGAGACAGTTCAGCATGGCGCCCCTCCCACAGGGTCTTTTTGGTATTTAAGGTAGAAACAGAAGTGGACCATTGATTGGTTCACTATCATCCTGCGCAAATCAATAATCTATTAGTCCTTTTAAGTGACAGTGAAATTCATCAAATGCCCTGCAGAGGCTTCAAATATTTTGTTCTTTACTCCAGACAAGCAGAATCAGCTTATGAAATGATAAAAAATTTTTGCCTGCAAACTCTGCTGGCTCAGCAGACAATGTGTTCCATATTAGCTCATTCAGCGATCTCAAGCAAGCCAAAGAATCCCCAGTTCAGAGACTTGTCCAGAGGGGGAAAGAAGCCTGTCTCATTCTACACAACCATGGCTCTGCAGCCGATACCAACATGAGTTCAGCATGGGGACGCAGGCTCTAAGCTTTTCGTCTCCTTTCTGTATTTCCTTGCTCTGTTAGCGACTTAAGTCTGCGCAGTTTGTTGACTGTGACCCTGACAAGCCTATGCCTCCTCTGATGCAGCATCCGAAGTGCTGAGCAGATGGGCTTCCCTGCTTAGTCAGGACATGGAGAGTCAGAGGAACTTCTGCTATCAGCCTGAGATGGATGCTTGGCTCCGTGGGTTCCTGGCCTGAGCACAGTCAGCACCAGAGATGCTGAAATGGCTTCTCTGGTCTGTGTGTACGCATGAGCATGCACACGCATGCACACACACACACTCACACTCACTCAATGAGCAGGAAGCCATACAGAAAACAGGCACCAAGCTGCACCTTCACAAGCTTGCACGCAGATCACTGTCACCAAGGAAGACAAAGACCCCCACTTCCCCGCCACTCTGCACAATTAGTCATGGGACTTGTTTGTAAATCTTTGCTCTGTCAAAGGCAGTCCGGTCCAGCAGCACAAGGCTTATGAGTAGGGAGGGAGGCTTTTGCTCTGAACTCAGTATTTTCAGGACCAGCACAGCGGCAGTGGCATAACATAATGAGCCTCAGCTTGTGGTGCCTATGTGCCATAGGGTCATTGGTTCTAGTCCCGGCTGCTCCACTTCCAATCCAGCTCCCAGTTTATGGCCTGGGAAACCAGGAGAGGATGCATTATGATCTTGGGACTCTGCATGTGCATAGGAGACCTGGAGGAAACTCTTGGCTCCTGGCTTCAGACCAGCTCAGCTCTAACCATTGCAGCCATTTGGGGAGTGAACTAGCAGATGGAAGATCTCTCCGTAAAATCTGTCTTTCAAGTAAAAATAAAGTAGATCTTTAGATGTTTTCAGACTTTCTTGGGTACAGGACCATTTCTGACTTTCTTATTAACCCTGCCTCTACACTTGACTTGAAAAAAATTCTAGAAAATTGAATTTCTAAAGTCAATGGAACTAAGGAAAAACAAAGAGTACACAAGCTCTTTTAAAAAGCAGATATCACAGACATGAACTTATAAACCTACTGTGTCCAACTGCTGTTGCATTTCTGAACACACGCTCTCCTTGCCTACAGCCAGCACTGAGAAGCTGTGTTCAAATTCACCGGGTGTTTGTGCACAAAAGAAAAATAAAGCAGCCGCAAAATCTCCCCAGATGGGAATGACACACACAGGGGCAAAACGGCAGGCGGGGGGCGGGGGGGGCGGAGCTTCTTGGGCCCCAAAATAAAAGTCAAAAAGAAAGAAAAAAGTTACTGCTGATGCCTGGGAAGAGGAGGCCGGGGCATTCACAAACTAAACTCACCTGAGAAAACACCCTATAAATGTCCCTGTTGTTACAACACACCTGAGTGTCACTTAAACACACAGAAAGGTTCCAACAATAGCTCCCTTCACAATTCCTCAGATGCTTGGCATTTTTCTAAAGGTTAGATTAAGTCGCAGATAACGTTTTTAAGAATGCTCAGTATATTTTCTTTCTTTCTTTCTTTACTCTTTGTGAGAGCTAATTTATGGCTGGCTAGCCCGTGTTGACAGATTTCAGGATTTTGTGTTGCACCTGATTAGAGGCAGGCAATATGACAGTCCTGCCTTCTTACTGGAACCTTCCATGATTAAGACAGTATTTTATACGGCACTCTCTGGGCAACTGAACCTTAAAAAAGAAAAGGAATTGTAAAGTGAAAGGCATTTCCTGCATAGCCCCGGGGGGATTTTGAGCCCAGGGTTTCCAGGGTCCCATTGGGCAGCAGTAATTTCAGCTAATTAAAGGAGAATTGCAAAGTGTTGCACTTGGTCAAAACATTCGCTTGGGCTTCAAGTTCCTTGGCACCAGAGAGCCAGTCTGGATCCCTCCCCTCTTCCTGTTTTCCGTGGATTCATGGCAGAACTGCAAAGCCCGCGGCTCACATACATTAGGGAAAAAGTCAAAGGAAACGCTAAAGTTCAACCAAAGTACAAGTAATTAGAACCAGATTTTTCGCGGCTCGCTGCGCGCATGCGTGCGCACATGCACGTGTAGACATTTTATTAAAGTGTAATTTACACACCTCCCACGTTTGAGTGGCAGGACTGGAGTTGGAAGGGGCGGGGAGCTCAGGACTGCAGCCTCTTCCCGAGGGGGAGTCTGTTTTGAATCCGCTTTCAGAAGCGGCTTGTTTCCACTTACATGGGGTTTGCCAGTCTGGGAACTGCATTCTGAAATTAGGTAATTGCTGAACAGGAAAAGCTCTGCCTTGCCATCATTTTCCCTCACCTTACTGCTGGCTTTGTTTTTATGAAGCCGCTCCAAGATGAGTCTGGGTTTTGGGGCAGGAGAGGGAGGGGACAGAGAGGAGTGAAAGAAAACATCGTGTTCGGGCTCTGACAGTCCTGACTCAGTAACCTGCCCATGACCCTGACAGAGTGTGTGTTTGCCCGGGTCACCAGGGATCCTGGCCGAGGGCTGGAGCGGTTTATGAGAATCCCTGCTATTCTGACCACACAGGCAACAGGTGCTGAACACAGGGCGGGGGAGGAGGGGAGTGGCCCTGAGAAGCCTGATTTTTGAATGCTGATCCAGGACAGGCAGCCAACCGCCTGGGCACTTTTGGGGAACCTATAAAAATGCAGTATCTCAACGCCACCCAGACATGCAGACACAGAATGCACGCACTAACCAAGCCCCCTAGGCACGTGTTAAGAGACACTCTGAGGTACCAGTGTCTTGGCCGCCCCTACAAATCTCAAACATTTTTGCTGAGTCAATCTGGCCTGGGAACCTCTTCAGCTTCTCCTTGCAAGCGTTCCTGGTAAACACTCCAACTCTTTAAGTACTTAATACGCTAGGATCTTTAGGCTGTGTGTGCCTGGGCTCTCCTGAAATCACTCTGGGTTTTTTCCCACGCACTGTGGCTTTTAGCTGGCAGTAGATTCCAGCGAGCACCGGAAGAACTGGATCTTACAATGACTACTATTTACCCAGCACTTACCACTCTGCTTGGGCCCCTGCTAAGTGCTCATTAACTCCATGCCATCTCCCAAAAATCTTGGGAAAAGTAGTTGCCACTCAGCACTTCAGAATTAGCGGATTTAAAAACACAATGTTTTCGACCATTACCAATGAGACTGAAACGACTTTATATCTACAACTATGATTTCACTAAAAACCACCAGCTCTTTTTTTTGTTTTGTTTTTCCAAAGACTTATTTATTGGAATGGCAGAGCACTAGAGAAAGGCTCTTCAAGTCTGCTGACTCATTCCCCAATGACAACAGCCAGGTCTCGGCTGGGCGGGAGGTCTCCCATATTGTGTGGCAAGAACCTAAATTCTTGGGCCACTATCTGAAGCCTTCCCAGGTGCGTTAAACGAGAAGCCCCATGGCCAGGACTCCGCTGTCTGACCTGCGTTCATGTGGGACGCTGGTGTGGCAGGCAGTGGCTTAGTCGCCACACTACACAACACCCCTGCCCCGCCATATCTTTGCAGCGTCTCATTTTCCATCTCATGTATGGTGGGTGCCTGGTTTTCCAGTGGTCAGGCCCACTTACACAACCCCGAGGACTGCACACCTGTGTGACTCTGTGATTCTAATTTTCCAAACACTCTACTGATTCAAGATACAGATTCACTCAGCCAGACAGTTTGGGCCTTTTACAGAGGCTCCAGACCTGCTCATGAGGCTGTGTTACAGCCGCACCTCTCTGGGCTCCCAGCCAGCGTGCGCCGTTACTCCCGAGGCTGACTTTTATCATGAGAAGTGCTGTCATATTTTCATAAGGGACCCTGACACATTCAGCACCCACATTTCATTTTTATAATGGCTGTTCTTGCTTCAAGGAACATATTCAGAAATTATCTCATAGTTGTTTTGTGTGACATTTTAAACAGACGATGCTTATCATTATTTGCTAGGACATACTAAGATAGCATACGACAGGGTTCCAATAAATTCTCTTAAAATCACTTAACACGCCGACACATCTAACTGCTTGTTAATGATCTGAACCGGGGGGCATCAGAAAGGGAAGTGCATCCTGTGAGTAAATGCTGGATCAGTTCTCAGGAGTCAAGTGCAGAGGAAGCTAATTGCATTGCAATATTAAGGTCCCCATGAGGAGTTTATCTCAACAGCAAATGATTCCATTGCTCATTGGACTTCCAAGCAGGACTGCCATATTTTTGTAAAGCAATGATCACACTAACAAATGGCATTCTTTCATACCTATTCAGGTTGCCTGCGTGCAAAGTGGATTAAGACATTAGCGTTAGGATGGATATCATTTCAGCCATACACTTTTTTACTTGTGTGCTTATCTGAAAACCAGGTTAATAGCGGCTTTGCAGGAAAGCAATGGGAAGATGTTGCCAATCTCCTAAGACAGGAAGGAGCCGATGCTGTGGTCTAACGCATTACGCCACCAAGTACAATGCACACATGGGATGCCAGTTCAAGTCCAGCTGCTCTGCTTCTGATCTAGCTTTCTGTGGATGCACCTGGGAAAGCAGCAAAGGACAAACCAACTGCTTGGATCCCTAAACCCACGTGGGAGAGCCAGAAGAAGCTCCTGGATTCTGGCTTCAGCCTGGCTTCACCCCAACTATTGCAACCATTTGGGGAGTAAACCAGCAAATGGAAGAATCTCTTAACTCTGCCTTTCAAGTAAGTATAAAAATAAATAAAAATTTAACAGCAACAAAGGAGACAGCCCTGAACTTACACATTGTCACTTATCTTGCAGCCCCTTCAGATTTGAGACTTCCAGATGGATTACATAAGAACCTAGCCAAACTCCTTATCCTCAACAAAACAATGTTGGTTACAAAAATGCTGTGCAGTCTTATCATTGATATTGCAAACATCCTAAAAGTTACAAAAATAACTGAAACTAGTATAAAACTTACTCATTGGGTTTTCTTTGTTCTTAATAGAAAGGCCTGTTATGAGCCAATATAAAACAGTGGGGAGAAGTTCATGACAAGTTCATGGTTCCTATTGTCAGCTGCACCTCAAGTTGAATCCTCCTCTACCACTTACTAATTTAACATCCACAGAATTTCTGTTATGTATATGAGCTCGGGTATTTCCCTCTTGTAAATGTAGAATGTCCCAAAAGCCCTGTTAGCAAAAGGGAGATTTGCAATGTCTGGACCATACCTGGAATGTAACAAGTGCTCTATGAATAATACCCAGTTCCTACCTTCCTTCAATCTTGCCCTCTACCCACAAATGTAGTTCCCTCCCATCGTTCTGAATCGAGCTCACTCAGAGGTTTTTAGCTAATGCTGACTTTTTTTTCCCCCCCAACTTGAGATGACTTTTATAATATCTGGAACCATCTAGGATTCTTATCATTGAGGGTTGCTACAGGACACTGCAGAACATCTCACAGTATGCTGGGCCACTCCCACCTTGCTGAAGAATAACCTGGTCCAGCTTACATACAAAAACCCTGGGCCAGGGCAAGGATGGTGCTCATGAGGGGATGCTCCGAGCAAATAGCAGGGACCACACACACAGCCTCAGGGCAGCAGGGCTGCCCAGTCCAGGAAGGCAGGAGGGAGGGCCTCCATTCCAGTCCTGCCTCATGCAGGAGCTGCTGTTGTCTGCTCCACAAAGGGGAGATTACAGCACACGTTCTGCACTTCAGCGTCAATGCTTTGTCAACTAGAAAACGTACAAAGCAATAAATTCGTGCCTAAGGCTTTATGATTATGCTGTCTTGGGGAAAGTGGATTTCTCAATAAGCTTTGGGGCTGGCTGTAGAACTCCCAGCACAAACCAAAACTTACCAATGCCCCAGTTCCTAATATAGAATGGCAACATATTAGCATGAAAGCAAGCCACACATATCCTCCTGTAAACTTCAGTCTTCTCCAAATTGCTTAGAATATGTAAAGGCAATGTGTATGCAAGTAGATATGGCTTAGGGAAAATAACAAAAAGCAGTTTAATTGCTTTTTCAAATAGAGTTGCAGTTCTTTTTTTTTTTTTTTGAGCATTCCCAATCCAAGGATGGTTGAATCCTTGAAACATGCAGATATTAGGGAAATACATACACATCTCAAAAGTCTTATCAAACTATAACCTTACAATAATACCAAGAGCTTCCATTTACAAAGCCTGTACTATACACTGCTGACCCCTCTCCAATTCTGTACTACTCATTTGACAGCTACCTGTATTAATTCACTGGATCCCCTTACTGATGCTATCAAATGGCTAGCTTTAATATTTCTTTTTTTTTTTCTTCTTTTTTTTTTTATTGTTGCTTACACTGTATTATGTAGTACAGTTTTATAGGCGCTGGGGATTCCCCCCACCCCTCCCCATATCCCTCCCCCCATGGTGGATTCCTCCACCTTGCTGCATAACCATAGTTCAAGTTCAGTTGAGATTCATTGCTTGCAAACACATGCCTTAGCTTTAATATTTCTTTATAAAGGGCCACAAACCAGAGGCACAAAGTGTACAGGTAACTTGCTCATACAGCGGGAGAATGATGAGGTGCATTTAAAGGCAAATGATTCTAGAGCTAAGATCCTACTCAGGTGTTGAGTGAACGCTGACCCTGGCAGCAGCTTTTACAGAGTATGGCTAAGTGAGATGGACAGACACACACTTGCATACAGAGCTGTGCCAGCATAAAGATATGAAGCACAACTGGAAAATGGAGAAGAAAACAGCAAAGACGACATAAATCATGCCCTTTTGTCTTTCCAGACAGAGCAATAAAGTAGGAAAGTCCCCTCAAAGGCAACACAGGAATTACGAGGCAAATATACAACCACTGCCCCTTCCCTCCTCCTCCCGGTCAGGCCAGCAGCCCCAGGCAGGGAGAGTGGCGGTAGGGGAACCACAGTGCCAAAAGCCTTTGGCGCTGACCCACAGGGGTGTGGCTGAGCACTGGGAGGAGCTGCACAACTTCCGGGCTTTCTCTGGAGGTGGGGACGAGCCTGGGGACTTGCCACCCCTCCACTGGCTCTGGCCCTCTCTCTCTCTCTCTCTCTCTCTCTCTCTCGCCTGAAGACCAGATACACTCACTGAAGCAAACTTCTGGGCACAAGATTGACATTCCCATGCAGATTTCTCAAGCCCTGTTCTAAGAGGGGCTGGACTCCATGTTCTCAAGAAGACAAAGGTGGGTGGGGGAGGGGCAGGACAGTGACTAGCCTGCCCCCCCAGGTGACCAATGAGCAAATCCTGCTGTTGCAGGAATCAGGCACAATAGCTCAGCTTACAAGCGTGCACTCAGCAGCACAGCATCTGCAATGATGTTCCAGTGTCTGCACTGAACTGCTCAGAACCTAGAAACGCTATGACATCACTGGTCAACTATTCTGTCACAACTTTCTTGATCTGAGAAACTTTTGAGAAGCTTTGGTTTTAATTTCCTAATCAAATTGTTACAGCAAACTTGAAAAGATAATTTGAAGGAATTTTTTTGGGCCAACTTCTAAGGCTCAGGCCTTTTTTTGGGGGGTGGGAGTGAGGTTAGTACTTCCAAATCTTATCCTTACAGATAAGCTGATGGAAGCATTGGTTAAAAGTATAAACTCTCGGGCCCAGCGTGGTAGCCTAGCAGCTAAAGTCCTCACCTTGCATGCACTGGGATCCTATATGAGTGCCAGTTCTAATCCCAGTGGCCCTGCTTCCCATCCAGCTCCCTGCTTGTGGCATGTGAAAGCAGCTGAGGACAGCCCAAAGCCTTGGGACCCTACACCTGCATGGGAGACCTGGAAGAGGCTCCAGGCTCCTGGCTTCGGATTGGCTCAGTTCCAGATGTTGTGGCTCCTTGGGGAGTAAATCAGTGAATGGAAGATCTCTGTCTTTCCTCCTCTCTATATATCTGACTTTCCAATAAAAAAATAAAGTAAATTTTAAAACAGAAGAAGAAAAGAAAAGGAGAAAAGAATAGACTCTTGAGCCAGCCAGCCTTCCTGGATTCAAATCCTGACCCTGCTACCTAGCGGTCCTGTGACTTTGGGCAAGCTATGTAGCTTCTCTGGGGCCCAGTTCCCCTTGTATAAAATGACAGCACATCACTCAGAGTACGCATGAACAAAAAGCAGTACATCACTGCACAGCACTGGTCATAGGGCCTGCCGAGCAGTCAGTGCTACCACAATGCCAGTGCTGGTGAATTGCATGCCCTTACCCTGCCTGTCTTCCCATGCCTCAGCCTCACATCTTAATGGGTTGGTCTTCACTTTCGTTCTCCCTGCCTAAATCATTTTCCTCCTGAGAGATTCTCCACAAGCCGATGAGAGTCAGTTGTCCAGGCCCTCGGCACTGACACCCAACATCCAGATATGTAACAAAGCACTCACTTCTGCCCCTAAAACTGTTTTTTTTTTTTTGAATCTGTAGATTTTTGTCTGTTAGGATCCTAGCGGCTGGCATCTGGAGCAGTGGCTTAAACCACTGTTTGTGATGCCAGAATCCCATTTAGTGGTACTAATTCATGTCCCAGCTGCTTCACTTCTGACCCCGCTCCCTGCTAATGTGCCTGCAAAGGCAGTGGAAGGTGACCCAACTGCTTGGGTCTCTGCAACCATTTCAGAAACCAGAATGCAATTCCTTGCCCCTGGCTTTGGCCTGGCCCACCCATGGCTACTGCGGCTAGTTGGGGAATGACTCAGCAGCTGGAAGATCTGTTTTCTCAGGGGCTCTGCCTTTCAAAGAAGCTATTTATTTATTTATTTATTTAGAAAAGCAGATTTACAGAGAAAAGGAGAAAGTTTTTCCATCTCCTGGTTCACTCCCCAAATGGCTGCAACAGCCAGAGCTGAGCTGATCTGAAGCCAGGAGCTTCTTCCAGGTCTCCCATGCGGGTGCAGGGTCCCAAGGCTTTAGTCAATCCTCCACTGCTTACCCAGGCCACAAGCAGGAAGCTGAAAGGGAAGTGGAGCAGCTGGAACATAAACTAGCATCCGTACGGGATATCAGCTACACAGGTTGGAGAATTAGCTTGTTGAGCCATGGTGCCAGCCCATAAATATATCTTTTAAAAAAATCTATTTTAACCTTTGTGAGCCATGGAAATCCTGTCACAGTAGCTCAACTCTGCTGCTGTAATGTGAAAGCAGCCATGAACATCATGTAAATGGATAGGTGTGGCACATTCTGATAAAACTTTATTTGCAAAATCCAGCTGGGGACCAGATTTGGCTCAGGTTGTTGATCCTCTGCTATACGGTAAAGGAAATGAAAACTATGTCATCTTATGTGACTGCACATGTTATTACAAAATTCATGCTTTCCCTCATTTCCAGGCTAAAGCCAGGGTATGAAAGCCATATGTCACAGCGATGTGCAGTGTTTTAGAGACCAACACTATGGCATGTTGTAAAAGCTATATGCTTTCTTCCACACTAACCTCATGTATACATTTTTATTACTTATGGAGGTCAGTATGTCTGCCATAAATACACTTTAAAATTCCTTCCTATATATTCTATCTACTGGGATTATTTATCATGCCTTGTTCCCTGGCCTGGAGCCAAATAGAATATGGGAGTTTTAATACCTTAATCCATTACATGGATTTTTTTAGAGCTCCATAAGACAAAATAAAATGTACTCTCATGGTCATCTATGCAATAAACCTGATATGTCACTTAATATTTCATATCCTATTTTATATTTCATTTATGACTGTTTTCAGTTTTCAACATGCAAAGTGACACAATGTCACCCACCTTTGTCCACCGATTCTGTTTCGTTTTGAGAGCTTCTAACAATTTAAATATAGTAAATCTCACTGTGGACCCTGAGTGGTGCTTATTAGTGTTCTCCACCATTCCGAAGCTTTAAGATAACCGCCCAACGACATAAGCCAGTGTAAGGCAGTGTAGTGAACCAGTCATATCTATTTTTATGAGGTATGTTACCTTGTTTTGGAAAAGAAGGCTGTATTTCCTTAGCAGTCAGGACAGGAGTACTAGTCTCCCAAGCTAGCCAGCTCAATGAGCCCCACCTCCTGTGATACAACGGGTCTTGTCTTTCTCAAATTGCTTGTAAAAACCTCACTGATACAGAGCACGCGTGTGAATGCCACCTGCCAATCACCTGCATATTCACTTTCATCCTGAGATATAGCTGTTGGCTTACAGGGCTGTTGCATTTTTATTCGTTCCTCCAGGGTACAAATTGAATTCTCCTTCCCACACTGGACCTTGCAATTCAAAATAATAGCCAAAGACTCACAGGTAATGGACCATAATGCTCACTTGATACTCACTAAGGTAGGGGGTGGCGGGGGAGCTAGATCACTTACTCTGTTACCTTTTGTGAAACATCTGTTTCATGTGAGCCAGTTAAAAGTGCATACATCTGTAAATAATAAGCCTTGTGTGCATATAACTTAATGAATTAGGGCATAAAAAGGAATTGAACAGTAGGGGCACAGCAATTAGAGTAACTGCCCATTTTGTTAAAAATGTATTGTTTTCAGCTTTCACTAGGAAACCCTTTCATTATTCTGTGGCTTCTGAGGCATCCAACCCGCCCTAGCCCCAACTTGCCAGCAAAGCAAACAGGAATTGACTTGGTGCAGGTGGCAAAGGGAAGGACCTGGCCATTGCACAAAGCTGGACTGGGAACTTGCTTTGTTCTACTCAGGAGTTGTGAGGTGGGTCCCTGAACCTTTCCCTCCCTGGGAACTTGCACCTGTACACAGGAAGGAATGATAGGGCCTTTCTCCCAAGGCTATCGGGAGGATTAGATGGCACAGTTCATGGCGAGCTCTTGGCACATAAGCACTCAACAAATATCAGCTATGTTGATACCGACTGCTCCATTTTAATCGAGAATGAATTACAATCTGAAAGCATGAGCGGGCAAAGTTGGGTTTAAGAGTTTCTCTTGAGTGGTATTTTAGCTTTAATTTTATTTCCTTTCTTCACACTCTTCCCAGACATGGATAAAAAAAAAAGTAGAGGTCCTGTGGAGAGGTGCGGGGACATGGTTTCTCAGCTGATGTGAAGCACCTCAAAAAAATCTACTTTTAGGACACCCTTGAAAGTACCAGAAGCCCAAGGAAACGTCCCCTTCTGCTATTCTCAGGAAAGCCAGTTTGCAGCTCACATATTTTAAAATTTTATTTAAAAGACAGTGACGAAGACAGAGTGCTCCCTTCTGCTGATCCCTTCCCCCATGCCCCCACCAAGTGCCCACAGCAGCTGGACTGGGCCAGGACCAAGTGAAGAGCTTGAGATTGAGTCTGGGTCTGACCCACAGGCCACAGGGACCCAAGTAGCCGAGTGGTCACCTGCTGCCGCCTAGGGTGAGCGTTAGCAGGAAGCTGGAGGAACAGACTGAGAGCGGACATGAGTATCTCAAGCATCACCTTAAACTGCTAGGTTAAACACCCAGCCCAGCACATCCGCTGCCGTGGACTTGCCATGAGCCACACATTTGGGCCTCCCGTGTCTCGGACAGCCTCTCAGTCTATAGCACGTGTTCTGAGAGACCCAGAAACGTGAACAACTACAAGCAGAGATATCTTGAGTTGTTCTGAAGTTCATTTAAGCAAAAATAAATAAATTAATTAATTAAAAAAAGGATCTTATTTGAAAGGCTGAGTTACAGAGAAGATCTTCACTTTCCAAAGGTCCACAACAACCGAAGCTGGACCAGGAACTCCCTCAGGGTCTCTTACATCAGTGGCTCAGACCACGAGCACTTGAGCCATCTTCCATTGCCTTCCAAAGAGCATTAACAGGAAGTGACATCAGAAGCAGAGTGGCTGGGACTTGAACCAGTACTCCACATGGGACATTTGTGCAAATGGCAGTTTAACCCACTGCAACACAAGCAGGTCCGCACATTTTCACTAAATAATACTCAGCAACTACTGGGCACCTACATTGTGCCAGGTCCAAGGTTACAGAGAGCATCCCTGTACGACCTGGGGAAGACACCTGTGGGGCACAGTGCATGGCACTTCTTATAGGGCAAACTGAGTTTTTTCCCCTCTCCGTGAAGTTTGTGGAGGGGCTCAACCCAAATTCAGAGCAGCTTCACAATGCTGGAACGAACCATACATCTCTCTGAAGGCCAAGCAGGGGTGAGGCATAGAAGAAACAACAAATGCCACCCACATGTGACTGCTACATGGAAAACTGAAGTCCAACCCCATGGGATTCTGTAAAATTTCAGCTTGGTTCTACGAAATCAATGTCAGCAAAAATACGTGCTGTTTGCCAGCCCCAGGAAAAACAGTTCCACCCAGAAGGAAAAGGAGTTAAACAATGACTGAAATCACCACCCTCCAGTATTCTGTTTATATTCTCCTGCAGTCTATTTACCATCTACATAAAGAGATAATTAGAGCTTGTTAACGACAGCACTAAGAGAGGAGTGCAGGTTAAAGGGAAATGGGAAATTAACAAATATTGAAGACAAATAATAGCTGAAGTTTACAGATATGCGTTGCCCAATAGAGCAGATTCAAGCCACATGCTAATATGCAAAGTTACTGAAAAGGAATTAAAACTAAAAATTCACTTCCTGGGATATATTGGCTACATTTTAAGAGCTCAATAATCATAGAATTGTATTGGGCATCACAGAATAATACATCAGGGTGACAGTTTGGCACAACAGTTAGGATGTTGCTTGGGATGCCTGAACCCCCTATAGAGTACTTGTATTCAAGTTCTAGCTCTGCCCTCTACTCCAGCTTCCTGTTAACATGAACTCAGAGACACAGCAAAGGACAGCTCAAGTGCTTGGGTCCCTCTCCCTCATGGGGGACATCTGGACAAGGGTCCTGGGTACACCTTTATCTCGCCCAGTTCCAGCTATTGCTGACATTTGTGGCATTAGGCAGCGGAGGGCATAGTGCACGAACGCCCTTTCTCCCTCTCTCCCCCTGTGAAATTTAAAAAATATAGTTGTGCATCATTTCAATTAGTGTCGAGAGTTCTCGGCACTGATACTGAGTATAGTAAGGGGTCACACACTTAGACATGCCCACGGATCTAACAGTGGCTTCCTGAAGCATGGCATTACTCTACGGAAGGCAACCTCTGACCTCAGAGACCGTCCAGCGGAGGGACCAATCAACAGAACAAGCAGGTGCACTCGCGCACATGCACACACACCACGCACACAAAGCGGGGAGAAAAAACAGAGAACGAACTCCATCATGTTAACGGAAAATATGGTGTGTATCTAGGTGCTTACTCCATAAAGGTCTTAAGACTTTAATAAAATATTGGGGAAGATAATGGATTTAATGAGCTTTCTGTCACACACACTGTTATTTAAGTCTTTGATCTTAACCTAGCAGAGTAAGCATCGGGGATCCATTTGGCGAATGAAAAGCAGAAGCTTGGATTCCCACAACAGAGGCAGTGCACGGGGAGTATCTTTGCCAAACCGCTTGGTATTGTGCTGCCTGGGACCCTGTGACATTGCACAGCTCCAAATGTCAGTGCCGTACAGGTTGGGGTCCGCTTGCGTCCACCACCACCCACTGCACGGCTTCCAGAAGTTCACTTCATTCTGCCCATCTGTCCCTAGCTTTTCAAAGACAGGCAGGTGTTTGGCCAAGGGTTAAGACACCCGCTTTGCTGGTCACAGTGTCTAGGGCCAATTCCTGGGTCGGACTCCCGATTCCAGCTTGCTGCTAATTAAGACCCTGGGTGCAGCTAGCTCTGGAAGTGGGGTCCCTACCTCCAACAGGGGAGACCTCAGTTGAGTTCCTAGCTCCCTGCTATAGCCAGCCCAGCCCCTGCCACTGCACGTTTTGAAGTGAGCAACAGTGATGGGAGCTCTTTCTTCATCGCTCTGCTCCTCAAATTTTCAAAATGACTTTATAACATATGCATGTGAATTAAAGTGCAATTAAGCTCAAACATACACATAGAATTAGATATATAAAATCCTAAAAGCAGACTAATCTATTGTATGTAAAACATATTTGAAGTCACTGAGATCAGAGCATCATTTAAAAGGCCAATAACAATTGCTATGATTCATGTAAATTTCACAACATAATAATGGTTAACCTTGGCTCCCTTTCAGCATCACAGATAATAAGAGCAGGTGTAGCAAACATCAAATCAGCTTCACTAACTTAGAAAGTTTCTTCTCCCTGTTACCTTCCTTTTCCATTATTTGGACAAAGAGAGACAGCAGTGTGAGGAGGCATCACTGAGCGCCCAGCACTGTCTCTAGATGAGGGGGACTACCACAATGAGAAAAGCTACGTGTCCCATCTGCCTGGGAATCCTTAGAAAACACAGGCTTGGGTTAGTGTGTTGTACCCACATCTGCTGTGCCAACATCCTAATATGGATGCTGGTTCAAATCCCAGCTGCTCCACTTCTGATCCATCTTTTTGATAATGGCCTGGGAATGCAATGGAAGATGGCCCAAGGCCTTGGATCCTGGAATGCACATGAGGAGACCCAGAAGAAATTCCAGGCTCCTGGCTTCAGACTGGACTAACTCTAATCCCTGTGGCCATTTGCAGAGTGAGTCAGCTGAGATGGAAGATCTCTTTGTCTCTCCTGTCTGTAAATCTACCTTTCAGATAAAAATGAAAAAAAATCTTGAGAAAAAAAAAGAAAATACAGGACCAGTCCTGATCCCAACCCCCTGTGAGCTCAGCAGTGACCAACCTAGCACAGACTCCAACAACAAACAGGATACAAAAAACAAAAGGGCAAAAGTGTAAAAAGGCCTCATTGTTGGGGGCAGAGTTTCCTCTGCAATTTACAAGGCAGAGAAAATAATGCAGTCAGAGGAAACTGTGTGAGCGACAGTCTTCTTCCCCTCTTTTCCACCTTTCCCCTAAACCAGAACACTCCACGGGCTTTCTTGGCTTAGTAAGACATATACAAATTTCCAGGAATCCTTCGCTGGGCTGAAAGGGGTGCCAGAGTCTACTGGTGAGAGCTGTGAGCATGGAGCAGACCTGCCTGGGATGTGAAAGCCTGTAATTTACCTCCCCGGGGGTGAGACTTGAGCCTCAGTTTCCCAATTCCTAAAATGAAGGTCACAGCAACTTCCTCCTTAAGGCCGTCAGGATTGACCACCAAGTATACTGAGCAGAACTTCAGTCCAAAAAAAAAAAAAAAACCAGACTCACTGAAACGTACCTGATTGTTCACTGACACCTGTCTCAGAAGACAGCATTCTCTCTCTCAGCGGGCACACAGGCTAGGAATGTCATGTTGGACTAAAGCTCACACTGCACATTTGCTGCCCTTCCCCCAACTTAGACAACTGACACTGGGCTGGCCTTGTCACTGCATGACCAAAGGGGATCTGGGGAGCCCTGACAGCTCGCGCTGCCTCCGAGAAGGCTCCTTTAGAATATTGCTGTGCCACTGCTGTGATGAGCAGCACAGACTAACAGCTCCCAGACCAGCGGCAGCCAAACATGCTGCCCAAAGCCAGTGACCAGTGCCAGCTGCACAAAGGGGCCTACTTGAACTTGCAGCCTAGCTATGCCTTAGATACACCCTACCTGGCACTGTGTGGCATTAAAGATCTGTCCAGCTGTGCCCAGTCAATCCACAGAGTATATGAGGCAATAAATCACAAGGCCCCAAAAGCTAGGATAGTTTGTCACACAGCGATACTCAGTGGAAGCCAGTCTCAAATGGCCAAAAACATTGAATCAAACATAACCCAGGACGAACAGAATCGTTTGAAAAACACTCCAGAAACATCCAGAGGAGAATCTTTGAGAAGCAAGCTGAGTTTAAATCTCCTCTTAGAGAAACACTTCTGGAGATGATCTATAAGGCAACACACAGAAAGATATCACACCTGCTCCACTCTGACAAAATCAGGCAAGTCACTTGGCCACCCCTCTTACACACTGGCTGCAGTTCTTGGCAGTTTCTCATTGTTTCGCCAGTCCCAGGTTCAAAGTCTTTGCAAGGTGACTGTGGTATCAAGGGTGCCACAAAGACATCTATGCATCATTGTCTCCCATTGCTGCCACTGTGAGCGCAGAAGGAACGAGCCTGAATCCTCAGGGTCCCTCATAGATCCCATCTAGGAGTCGCGCACATGACAGATACCCAAGAGCTCTGTCTGAATTCTTTGAGAAGCTCAGAGAGTTCCCATCTACTGCTTCTCTTCCAAACTCTTGCAAGCCAGCAAGTCGATCCAGGTCTCCTCCGTGGGTTGCAAGAACTCCATGACAGGAGTTATCATTGCTCTCCCAGCATCTACACTAGCAGGATGCTTCTGTCAGGAGGCAGAGCCCACGAACTGAATACAAGTATACTGATATGGGACGTTGGCATTCTTAACCACAAGGCCAAATAGCCAACCCAAGAGCCACTTGTTGAATGGGTCACTGTGAGACCCAATCCATCAGCAAGCAATAAAAATGCACCATACCAGCAACAGTGTCTTTAAGGCTGAGTGTATATGGTGGCAGCTTTGAAGGTGACAGCGGTCACTTGTAAAAGTTAATCACTGGC
Source organism: Ochotona curzoniae (assembly GCF_017591425.1). NCBI lineage: Eukaryota > Metazoa > Chordata > Mammalia > Lagomorpha > Ochotonidae > Ochotona > Ochotona curzoniae. The sequence continues at coordinate 11,140,013 of NW_024465035.1, read as the reverse complement.
AAGGAATCTGGAGGAAAATGGATGGCTGGGAATCAAGACCCCAGTACTCCCCAAACTGCAATAGAGAGGAAGCACCATCAACCACCTAGAGAGAGGCCTCTACACAGAGGGAGACTCAAAACTTGTAGAGGCTTAAAACTGAGTTCACTGTTAAGGTGCAAAAGCCCCAAATGTCATTACAAAGTCAGAAGAGATGGGGGGTTCAACTGCTGATTGGGACACCTGCATCCCACAGCGCAGTGCCTGGCTCCAGGGTAAGCTACTCTCTGATCCAGCTTTCTACCAAAGCACCTTGGAGGCAATCGGGTGCTCAAGTACCTACACCCCTGGCACCCATGTAGGTGACCTGGATGGAGTTCCTGGCTTTGGCCTAGCCTAACCTTGGATGTAGCAGGTATTTGGTTGTGAACCAGTAAACTTCAATTATCTCTTTCATCCACTTCTCTGTCATTCTGCCTTTTCAAATAAACATTTACAATTTTCAGAAAAAAAAAAAAGAGCAGAAGTTCTATGCAGCTGAAAGAGCTGCTCTATGTTGCCAAGATGAGCACAGAATCTTAATGTACATGATCTCTAATCCTTTCACAAACCCCGAAATGTTAAACATGATTATTCCCATTTCCATGCTGGGAAATCAATTCTGCATCCATTCAGGCTTTCTCCATGAGCTCAGACTGCTATACACAGAGAATGGGAGCAGAGAAAGAGAGATGGCATGGGAGGGCATTGCGTGTGGGGAAGGGTGGGGACAGGTGGTAAAGCTCCAAGGCGGTGACAATTTCCACTTTGTATCTTCTTGCCCAGCCCAACGTGGGTTTCTGAAAATTCTTGCCCCATTCTTCCACATCCTCCAACTTTCCCAGGGAATGCGAACTTGTTCATCCTATCTCCTGTTCCTATTGTTTCCTCTGATAAGCAGGGCCCCAGTGAACAATTAAGGCTTTCAATAAATAATCTCTAAGCACATTCATTTGATTGACTGTTATTTGATACAGCAGTTAGTTTCAATGGGGCAGTTAATATTGATCACATAAAGTACTCCAGACAAACATGAAACAGTTCCAGAACTCCATGGATTATTACCCTTTATCTGCCAGTCATCTGGGTTACTTGCAATGGTCATGGAATTTAAAATCAATAATAACAATTAGTGTTCTGTACACCACAACGAATGAATCATGTGGAATGGGTTTTCATATAAAATCAAAGGTAGAGTGGGCCTGTAGCATAGAAGAACTCTCTGCATTTCCAGGGAACATTTGGCAAGGCACTGCCAGGCGAGGCTCCGGCACACACAGCGAGGAGAAAGCGAAGTATTCAGAAGATATGCTCTTTAAAAGTCCAAGGCAAGCCCCCGACAGTCCCATCCCGAAAAGATGAAGCATAAAAGAAAAAAAGAGAGCACGCGCGAGATCAAAAAGAACGCTAACAAACATAGTAAAATTAATGGCGCTGGCAAATTTACCTCCTCAGAGACCAACATCTAGCTACCTTTTCCTGCTTTCAACTCACAGGCATTAATTGTGATTTTTTGGTTATAAAACAGCAACGATGGTATTTTAGCTCTGCGGCCCCACTACAGTAATGTCTAGATAATTAAAACGCAAAGCAACAGAGAAATGTTTCATCATTAAACTGTAACCAGCACACCATGTGAAGTCATCCATTCCCAAGACTTGTTTTTCATCAATTATTTGTTATTTATATGATGTAAATATAAGGAGGACTAATTAAAATGTATGCTTTTTTATACGGCTTCTTGTCATTAAAGCCAATGAAAGCATTCTGAAGACCATAATGAAATAATTATGTTTGCCTTTAAGAATTCCCTTCAATAACACATGGTAGTACTGAGCTAAATTAAAACATCAGGAACTACATTTTGCTGCCTCTATTTCCATTCGAGTTAATTATACCCTCAAGCTTTCCAATAGACCAGATCCTAAAAAATCTTTTGAAGATAAAAGGGGCCTCACATCATCGGGCTTTTTATCAGTGCGGACCACGATGATACAACAAAGGCACTGTGACTGCGGAGAGCTCCACTGTTTTTATGATGTCTTGCTTTGCTCCAGAAACTGAACAAAAAACTGGGACGATGCTCTACCCATCTTCCTTTTCCAGTTGAATGGTGCACCCCTTTCTCTAACTTGGTCTGTGCTGGCTCTTCTGAATTCAACTTTCTACCTATATTTTAAATTTAGTCCAAGTTGAATTTGTGGCAAACAGTGACTGATCAATAACACCACCGCCACCATTAAGCATTCCACTAGATCTGGGTCACATGAGGAGAGGAATGAATAACTCCTTTAAGTTTTCTAATTCAAACTTACAAAGCAAAAGGACGGGAATGAAGAGAATCAGGGCCATCTAGCAAAATGAATCAACAGCCTTTCATTTGAATTTCTCCAGCTCCCAACCACAAAAACCAGATCCTTTCTTTGGAAGGCAAAAAACCTCAGAGGCAGGAGAGAGAGAGAAGGGAACAAAACCGACAGGCGGTTTCGGGGGCTTCGGCGGAGCCATCATATGATGTGGATGGGGGTGGAAACTCTGTACCGACAAAAGTACATAGGAATAGCGGGCATCAGCTCTGACAATGTCAACTCCCTCATGGATTATTCCATATGGAGAGCTGGCAAGGTTTGTGGGTAGAAAGAAGTGGATGACTGCTGGATAAACTGTCCCGGGACCCATTCGCAGACACCAGTGGACGGCGGGGGTGGGAAACACGCACATGGTATATGACACTGTACTATTAAGATGAGAGTCTCAGAATCCACTTTTGTTGAAATCACTCCTTTCCCTTTTTGGAGTCACTAGTAGCTCTCTTTAGAGAACTGTGGTTGGAGAATGACAGGAACACCCCTGATCACCTTTCCTCCACCCCATACTTTCAAATTCACTTTCTTCTTTCTCCCTCCCCTGAGCTGGGTCATTTCATCAGTGGCTGTGGGAGGTGTGAGACTCCTGGAGTCTGTATGTCTTGACTAAAGGAAATGCTTGGCCAGCCTGGGTCACCTCGCTGATGTCACTTCCTGTTATCCTTGCCTTATCATGCAGGGGGCCAGGAGTCTTATCGTACTGAATGGCCCCTTTTCAGCTCCCCATCCTGCAAGGCCAGAGGAAAAGCAAATCAGCAGTTCCACTGCCTGTTTGTGCTCCTAAGAAGCTCTGCAGGCTCATGACCACTAATAAAACGCCAGTGAACTCGCCCTTCACTGCTTCCCTGATAGACAGAACTTGGGAAACATTTCATGCATTGAAAAGGGACTAACCTAGGACGAAAACCATGTTCCCTAAATGATGACATGAGGAAGCCAGGAACGAAGAGAATTCAGGGCAACATATTGACTGATGGAGCAGGTTATCTCATCTATTGAACTAGAGGTACTTAAGCCAAGCCCCTTACCAACAGGACACAGATAAGTCTGAAACCTGCATTAATTCGGCCCTCCTTCCTCCATCACCTCCGACTCTATAAGCAGCTGACAAAAGGCTGATCCAGATGTGTTTCCATCAATGTCATTCCACCGCATTATCCCTAGGTCCCCATTTGCACGTCTGGGCATGTGCACAGGTGCCAGAGTGAGACACGGCCCATAGTTCTGCGGGGGCTGTCGTCTAGTCACAGTTCTACAGTTTGCTACAAAAAGAATCCCTGTCCCGAAGAGTGGCCCAGAAATACAAGGCCATCTGCAGTCACAATGGGAAAATCAAGCAGTGAGTGCCCTAACTATATTGACCATGGAATCCAAACAAAGACTTTCTGTGCCACTCCTGGGTTCAAGGGGCAGCCTAGGGGATGTCGTAATATTGAAATATCTGGCATATTTCAATGATTTATGTGGGAATGGTGGCAGTATATTTGAAAGTGCATTATTCTACAAAATCAGAGATATATGAATGCCCTGGCTAACCTGTCATTTGAAAGGCAAGATTCTACATTAATAACTGCAAGAAAGTTCTTTTTTTTTCTTTTTTTGCCAAGATTTTCCTGATTAACCTTCATCAAAAACTCCCATTTCCGAAATAATCTATTTAATTGATAGTTAACTGAATTTATATTAGAGCCTTTAAAGTATAAAAATGTCATTTGAGGATGAATTTATTGGCACTTACATGTACTCACACACTCCAGCAGATTATTTCAAAGATGTGCCAAAAGGAACACGATATTCATTGCTAAGGTCCTCTGCCACTTGAACAGTTTGAATTTTGAATTTTGGCTTTCTGTCTTCATACTCTAAGCAATAATAACAATGCAAAGATACTCTGCTTTTTGAAAGGAAATGATTGAAAAATTCGTTGAGAACAGAATTGGTCATATTTATCATCATTATATTGTCTTCTTAGGCCAGAGTGTCACGAGCCCGTGTGGGCTCTGCAAAGAAGCAAATAGTAAGGTTTCTTTCCTTTTCAGCCACCCAGGGGCTTCACACAGGTTGAAAGTCAATTAGAAATCCAAGCCAGCCAGAAGAACTTTGAGTCCTAGGCCTTGAAGACAAACCCAGCACAATGCTGACTGGTCACCCTATAGCCAGCGCCAGGCTTCCACAAGCCGAACTTGTAACGGAGACCCCCAGGTCTATCAGAAAGCCTCATGCTGGCCTCTGAGCTCAGAGGAAGAGGCCTGAGAGCCCACAAGGGTTTGGCCTGGGGACCGGCAAGGCAAATTCTAGAGAAAGCTTCCATTTACACAGACCGATGTCTCCCTCTCCTACCGTTTCACCCACAGTTTGGAATAAATCTGTCCTGGAGACAAAAGTTAACTCAACTTTAAGAGAAATAAAAATGCTTATCACTTTAGTATTTCTTCACTGAGTCCACTCAGCTGTCTCGTCACTGTCTATATTTTAATATGTCTTCTTTTCTACCTGGAAGAAAAACTTTCCACTTTCTTTTTTTCAATTTTTCAAAAAAAAAAATTTTTTTTAAGACCCGGCCCTGCATTCTGTCTGAGATTTAAGCAAAAGTCCCTTCTCTTCTCATCTTTCTGGGGGTATTGGTTACCATCGTCATGTGGCGAGGAAGCAGAAAATTATGTCCTACTTTAGAAAAACAATCGCTCCTTTTCACCGAAATATTTATTCAAAACCCCATTCAATTCATGTGGTGGCTGTCACTCTTTATTTAGTCTCTCTTTCAGAGGGTATCTTTGATTTTGCCACTTTGACCTCAATTTATATTTCACTAGGAGAAGTTCTAGATACCATTCAATCCTTCACATTTGAATCCAAGCGCCGCTTTGAGAACCTTTTTTTTTTTCATTCCCTAATCACACATCACGACTGTTTGTTTTAAAAAAATAGTGTCTTTTCATTCATGGGCAACATCCCCTTTCAAGAAGAAAATACAGATTTTTTTTTCTTTCTCCTTTTGATGTTTGGAGTAGGGAGAAGACAGGGAACAAAGCCAAGAAGTTGTCATACTCGTGAGTTCACCAAAGGCAACTATATTTAGGCCCCCAAATGTCAAGATTTTCTCCCGGGCCTCTTGAGCAATTAATGCTGAAAACATCTGGAGTCATCTGAAATGGAGCTGAGCCAGGGGGTGCCAGCATAGACATGGGGGGAAGGGGGGCATCCTCAGTGCATTCCCTTAGTAGCCTCCTAATCCTGACTTGCACTGTTTACAACAAGCAATGCACAAGCTCTCCTGCCACTGGCAGCTGGCTGGCATATCACTTTCCTGTCTTTAAAGAAAATAAAGGGAATATTCTAACCCATTTCAAAGTAAGTTTCTGCTGAGTTCCAGGTTCAAAGGTTTTACTCTAGTGATCACACACACACACACACACACACACACACACACACACATGCCACGGCAACAAATAAGTAGAATCTTAGCGCAGAAAGCAGTTTGGGTTGGAATTCGGTGCTATTTTTTTCTTCCTCTTTGCCCGCTGTTTCCTCTGCCTTGAAGAGCACAAACAGATCTGCTTCTCGTCAAAACAGCCATTAAGTAAAATGGAAAAGGTTGTGGTTTTTATGTCCTTAGTTACACAAACGAAGCCCTAATATGCCTTTATTTCAAAAAGCCCTAACTAGCTCTACCGCCCTGGAGCCAAAGGCACAGACACGTTGAAATCTTTCTTTGAAAAGAAGGCTTAGTTTTATGTATGCTTAAAAAAACTCCCTCACTTCAACAACACAGCTGACCTCTTCTCAACTGGTTTATGGAAGAGAAAGTAACCCGGCAGGGGACAAACAAGATTTACATTTTATGCACTGGACGCAAAGTTGAAGTATGGGATTCAACCCTTGTGAAATCGACCACAATAAGCACTAATTGCCTTGCTTACAAAAATAAGACACTGGAATTTCTGAAATCCCTTTGTCAAATGTCTTTATTTACTCTGTCCAAGGCAAGTTTCTGTGATTAGCTAAACTTTGCTGTTATCAACACTTCTTGCTTATCGGCTAGCCCTAGGCGAATGACACATTCACCACTCGCTCTCCCAGATAAAGCAAATCCCTTGTTTAACTTGTTCAAGAACAAACAAAGCTTTCCCCCCTACTCTTACAACTTAATAGGCATGTTTAGAGGATTAATTACAGGAGAGAGAATGCCTACATGTAAACGAATAACTCAAACCAGAGGATCCGGAACATTTTTGCACCTTCTGTTCAAAATCAGGTTTTATTGCAATTCCTCTAACAAGAAAAAGTTTCAAAGTGCCCCAGTTCCCGGGGACTCCAAATGAAGCGGCTCAAAGGATTTTAAACTGTTCCAGAGAGGACAGGGTTGAAAGATCGGCTGGTGGATTAGAAATTGATCTTTTAACACTTGGTTTCTGTTTGAGTTCTCTGGGAAGGAAATTAGCCACCAGAAAGAAAAAAAAAAATAAAGAAATAAATTGGGGGAGCAGCAAGATGAAGACATCTTCTGAAAACCATCTTTGTGCCTTCCTCGTGACTCCTCAAGATGTTAAATCCCATGGCCCACAACAGTGGCCTCCACATGGTTATTGATTCCTCAGCTACAAACCTGTTGATTTCCTGACCCAAAATGCAAGTCTCAAAGTTCCAGGGAGGGCAGTTTCAATCCAGTCACTATCCCCTCTCTCTCTGCCTTTTCTTTTCTCTCTTTAGATAAGCCACCATGTTATTAGGAAAACTCAATTTCTCCCAGTTAAACTTTGACCTCTTTGAAAACAAAGATTTAAAATGTCATTTTCAGGCTAATGCTCCAATGAATTGTCAAATAAAGTACTAAAAACATTTTGATAGATAGCGGAGCCATTTGTCTACATCACTGTCAGCGTGGCGAAGCATCCTGCGGGCTTCTACTCCAGCCACCCGAAGGTGGGATTTCCTAGGACTTGTACTCATTTCTCAAGCCTACAGCCAAGCTACTGTGGGGCAGATGCGTGCCTGGGCACTGTGTCAGCCTCAGATAGCCAAACAGTACATGTACACATATATGCACATATATGTGTATATATATATATAGTTTAAGCTGAGTTACTCTAATATTTCCTTTCCTTTAACTGATGCCCAGGTTCCTGGTTGAATGGCAAGATAAGGAAATAATGGATGGCTCAGCTCAAGGGGTGTTCATTGCCAGTAGTTTTCTAGCAAAACAGCAACTTCTTAGACCAACAAAGTGACTCGGAAAGGTGGCAGCAGGGTCAATGCTAAGAAATATTGCCTTTCCTTAGCAAGGAAAACATTGGCGGCGGCAGCCCAAGCTGGTGGCTTATGAACTTCAGGAGCAACGGGTGCCTTAATTACACTAAATTCCCTGCAAGGAAGATGTCATATTTTAATTACTTTGGACTGCTGAAATACACACGGGGGTGAGAGGAGGAGGGATATATCTATCTATACATATAGATATAAAAGCATATATATATATACACAACTAGTAGCTAATTCAAAGAACAACAAAGTTAAATTCCCTCTCCCCCAAACATTGGAGTAAAAACTGGACAATGTGTCAAACTGCCCTACTTGAAGAATGTTTCAAAGTCTTGTGGTCATCCTCTATTGCCCCCACCTTCATGCATATTTTTTTTAAAACTATTTTCAAGACACTTCAGGGTTGGGAAGGAGAGGCACTCCGGCGCAGGACGGGCTCCTCCGTGGGAGGAAAACATCTAACAGGAAATTTTCAGCAGAGGGAATCAATAATGCAATAATGCACGCCAGCACATCACACCCCTTCAGCATTAAATCATTAAACCCTTTGTCTTGCTGCCTATGCAGTTTATTTCCAACGTCTTTATTGCATGCAAGAGAGACAATTTTTTTTTTCTCAGTAGAAGAAGGGAGGGAAAAAAAAAAATAAACCTACATTGAGCAGTGTGCCGATGCTGCCACTCGGTTTGGGTCAATCCACTGATGCATGCTTTGAAAGCTTTCTCCTGGAGCATACAGGAAGACGGACTCGCCGTGTAGAAATCCAGGATTTGCCCAGGACTCACTGACAGAACATCCATACAGTCAAACATGATCTCCCCTGCACCGAATGTCTGCGGAAGTGCTTATCCTCTAGGTGTGGAGGTAAATGGCATAGAAAAGTCCACCCAACTCCATCAAACTCTGCCCCTTTTTTTGGCACGTAGGCTGTTGGTCCTTTTCCCAGCCCCGAATCATGAATTATGACAGACAAGCCAGCTAAAAGCCTGTAATTGATCCAAATGATCATTTACCATTTTCCAGGCTTGCTCGGCCAATCCAGCCCGGGCGGGGGGAGGGGGGGTTCCCAGAAAGATTCCAAGTTCTCCTTCGGAGCGAACGCTGACGAAAAGCCTTCCAAATGCGGTCCGGAGCTTAGCCCGACGGTGCCCAGAGCAACCCAGCTCGGGTCGCCCGCGTCCTCGGCATCCCAGTCCTCGCACAGCGCGCACGGGGGAATTCTGGTCCCCCCTTTGGCAAAGAATAGACCCTCCTGCCTCCGAACAGCTCACTTCCTACTACTTCTGTCACACAGAATGAAAGATTGAATTGCCTAATATATGCGAGTGAACTTTCGGTGAACCCTTCCCGGGCTGCTAACCTTCAAATGACCCAACGAGTCTGACATCACCAACTCCCAGGATTCTCACAGAGCTTAAAACCTCCCAGCAGCCCTGCAAACGCACACAGCCCGGGGAGGCCAGCAGCGGCACAGGCCAGCGCTGCCTTCCCCATTTCTCACCTTACACACAAAGCGACAAGGGCTTTGAAAGCGAACAGGGGAGGAGCTGGGACTCTGCCTCCGCTGCGGCTCCCGTGCAGCGCCCACTCCGGCTTCCACTACGCCTTTTGATTTGCAGCGGCCACGGCAGTGGTGGCCGGGCAGGCTAGAGACCAGCGCTTTCCTCTGCCCTTACCGAAGCAGCAGCTGCCGCCTAACCCCTGCCCACCCCTGGCATTGCTTGGAGTGCCTCCTGGTCTGGTTGATTGCTTATAACATAGGTTTTTTGTTTTGGGTTTTTTTTTCATTCCCGAAAGGGAGCGCACGAGCCCTAAAGTGTAGTGCAGACAGAGATGAGTCCTTGGGGAAGCCTGGGTTGGGAAGCTTTCCATGGCTTGGTCTTTCTCGTTCTGCCTGTTTGCAAGCCTGGACTGAAGCGACTGTCGGGGCTGTGCAGTGAAATTCCAGCTTGGTGGATTCCTAGACTTTTTAAAGAAATCCCCTGCAGGCAACACATGGCACAGGGAGCAGTCAACAAATGATGACACCTGCCCCAACAGACACATGATTTGAGATCCTGACCTGAAAAAAACACAAGGATAGTGGGCAAGAATGTCGATTTAGGAGTTGAACTGGAAACCCGTTCCTGCTGTATCACGTATCAGCTATGTTACGCATTTAACCTGGGCGCATCAATAACTGTTCCGGATCTCAAGTTTCTTCATCTGTGAAATGGGCATACAATTCTACCTTCATGCGGGTAGGGCAGCAGTCACACTTGGGCAGGCCCAGCTAGCATCGTGCAGTGCACGCCTGCTGTAAATCATCCTCACGTTTTTCTAAGGGGAGCACACAGAAGCCCTGTGTCTGAGGTCACGTGACTGGAACTCAGCTCCTTGGAATCCCAGCTCAGTGTGACAATGCCCTTGCTGTCCTCACAGCTGTGCACGCCTGGCCCACCATACATTAAAGAACACCCAGTTCTTGTATCTCCCCAGGGCAAATTTTAGTGCCTCCCACTCCCTATCCAAACTTTGCTACTTAAGAAAACAGGATAACTTAAGAGAGGATGACTTTCTTTACACCTTGCATCCTGCCCCAGGAAGGAGTAACTTTTTCAAGCCAGTTTTCAAAGGACAGACTCAATTTTCACAAACAAACCCAGGTCGACAGACAACTGTCAACGTGGGAACCAACCCTCGCCCCAGCCATCTTGTATAACTTGCAGAGGGATGCAACAGAGATCAAAGACAGGAAACTCTGGGGTCCAACGAGAGTTCCCCCCTTCCCTGGGTGTCTGCTACAAAACATGGCAGGGCCAGTGGGTGGGCATGGAGGCAGGGCAGCCTGCCTCCTGCCGGGAACTGCTCTACTCCAAGCTTGGTTCTGGTGGATAGTACCGGAATGTGCCATGGCAGGGGACAGGAGGTGGGAGCCCCTGCCTGATGCGGAATCCTTGCTCTGCATATGATGACTGGCACAGCTTGCAAAGTCTGCCCAGCACACACTTACCAGGTGGAAGATCTTCTTAGGGAAATACCCTATAACAATTTTTGGCCCCTCAGGCTCAGTTCTTACTGTTAAAAAGTTTCCGGTGATAAATGATGGAGAAGAAGTGGAAACTTTGTGTTACTTGTTTTCCTCCTCCTTTCTTTTTTTTTCATTGGCCATCACTTTGTAACAGAGCCTTATAAGAAACTATCTATAAAGAAGAGGCACCTTTTCAGCAAGGGAGCACAAAACAAATCCCAAAACATTTTAACACACTGTCATCAAGACTTAGACACTGAAAGCATTATCATCTGTGCCAATTTCTACCCTGAGGCTTAGCGCTCCAAACGCTTGTTTCAGTTCTTCAGAGTTCCTTGAACATCAGGCCCATTATACTGAAACACAGAAGTGGATAAAAAGTCTCTAAACGGTAGAGGAGGAACTGGAATCTGGACTCTTTGATGAGAAAGATGACACCAATCACAGGAATGTGTGGACAGATGTCTGCCTTCCAGCACTTTCCAAAGGGAGTGGGTACCCTGGTGGCAAGGATGTGAAAGCTACAGTAGATGATCACAAAATTTTGTTCCCTCTCACATCTAAAACTAGAAAGCAAGCATCATCTAGGAAGGGAGATGACCATGGCACATTTATTTCTCTTATATTATATTGGCGCTCAGAAACAACGGTGCTTTGAGTGTGTGGGCATACACCTGCAAGCACATAGCAAGAGTTGAAGGATCTGATGTTTTTCTCCTTTGCACAGGAAAATGTGAAGTTTATGGGATGTTCCCTTTGGCAGCGCATACAATGAAACTGGCAAGTTTATGAGGCCAACATGGTGGCCCAGCAGGTTAAGCTACTGTCTGAGATAAAGACATCACATATCGGTGCAGCTGGAGGCTCAGCTGCTCTGCTTTCGATCCAGCTTCCTGCTAATGTGTCTAGGAAAGCTTCAGAAGATGGTTCAAGTACCTGGGTCCCTGCACCCAGGTGGGAGACCTAGATGGGTTTCGTAGCTCCTAGGCTTCAGCCGGACCAAACTTGGCTCACTGAAACTTTATTCAGAGTGAGTCAGTGGCTAAAAAAATCTGTCCCTGGCTCAGTCATTTCAACAATGATGTTTTTTGTTTGTTTGTTTTTACAAATAACACTTAGAATCACCGTCAGGATTTTTTTTTTCTTAACTCTATAGAACTGAACTTGGTCTTGAACTGAATGATCACTATTAAGATTTTGTGAAAAGAATATTATAGGTTTCTTACACCGCAACAGCATTCACTAGTGAACTCATTTCTCATCATGAATTAATTATGCTCATGGCAATGACTGGAGCTATTACTTAATCTAAGTATTAATTTATAAAGCAGACCCCACAATTTACCATGTCTTTGTCAGACAATCTAATTCCTAAACTTCCAGAAAAGTCAGTTCTCCCTCCAAATTCTTCATTTTAAGTAAAGTAAAGGAAAGAGACAAATAAGCCACAATTCTTTAAATACAATGTGCTATAAAGATTAATGAATAGGGTAGTAAGTGAAAAATGGACTAGATAATTTGCTCATGGTGAAGTTTAAATTACTGACACCCATTTTAAACATGAGTCAAATACTTAAAGGAAACCTACCCAAATAATCTCTTGGTATGGCATAAAGAAAACCTACAACCAACATTCTGGTGCATGTCCTCTATTTTCTTTGTGCTTGATCAATGACCTAATAAAAGTGTTTCTACCAACAAGGAAACAAAAAGCCAAAAACAAAAAAGCAAAAGTTGGAGAGCAAAATCCATTTTGCTTCAGAGTAACTATATATTTGTCAGTGTGACACAGCACATTTGAAACCCATAATCATAAAACAAAAATTTATAGCCAGGGTTCAGGGTCTACATCTGTTTCTCTGGTTTTTGTACAGCAATTACCCACTGGACAATCCAGAAAGAAACACCATGAATCACGCTCTGCAAACATGTTTGAACTGGAGAATTTCCGAAGAAAGAGCAGGCGTCTCAGCGCCCCAGGACTGCAGCCTACTGTGGACAAAATTGGTCAAAGACCTTGTGATGTCTAAATCGGAAAGGCTTGCACAGGTGCAAATGCACCCAGCCCAGCCCCAAGGCATGCAAACAGGGGCAGCCACCGTGGTGGGCTGGTGGGAGGCAGACACCACGCAGTTTCTAAAGAGCCACCCACCTGTGGGAGTTTCTGTTTCATCTTTGCTGATTTTTATTACTGTTTTCCTCACTAACATGTAAAGTCTTCCTTCTTTTTTCTACAAAATGTTTATTTTGCTTATTTGAAAGGCAAAGTTAGAGAAAGGGAATGAGAGACAGAACTAGCACGTAGCCCACTGGTTCACTCTCCAATTGACCGTTTCAGCCAAGGTGAGGCCAGGCAAAAGATGCCAGGCAGAAACTTTATCCAGGGCTCCCCACTTGCCAGGGTTCCAGTGACCAAGGTCTGCTTCCACTGTTTTCCTAGCAGAGCTGGATCTGAAGTGGAGCAGCTGGGACCCCATCCTATGGGATGTTATCATCGAAGGTGATTGGTTTGATTTGCTGGGCCTTACCCTTCTTGTCACATAATTGCCAGAAGAATAAACAGCCAATGGTGCAGGCCGTGTGCTTGTGCAGAAAGGCCACAGCAGTGATGTGTTGTGAGAACAGGGTAAGTTCTGAGGCTACTGCACTCATAGGCCGAGTTGCTTCTGTGTTTGGGGCTGGGTGACGTTCTGATGCCAAGCAACAGGTGACAGCTGGACTACCGGCCCTTCTGGCTCAACACCAACAGGGACACAGGACTTCTGGTGCCATGTGTCTTACACTGAGATACACCAATGTAAACTTGACACTGAGGCCTATACCTGAGGTAAAGTGCACAGTGCACAAAAGGGGTCCTCAACAAGTTTATGGAAGAGTGGCGCTAAAATATATCAGAATTTCATGTGACTAAATCTTCACAAATCCATTCATCAGATGTTGAGTACCTCAATAAATGTGGTGTACTTGTCATGGGATAGGTGCAGGGTATCCTTTTGGGGTAAGGGGGAATGTTCTAGAAAATTCTATAAGGCAAAATTCTATTCTGTAAGAGTTAAAAATTTTAGCAATATGTCTTATACAGTCCTTTAAAAATAAACAGTATATATAGATCTCATTAAAAATGTCTAGCTGCTGCACATTTAGGTTTCTATGTTGTTGGCTTTTTTCCTCCACATTATAAGCATTTCTGTGAGCATAAGCAGTGACACATTTGCCAGCCAACATTTTAGTAACAGTACTGACTGAATAGGAGCATTTACAACTTATTGGTTACTTTATTCATTTTTCTTTAAAAGGCAATGTGTGTGTGTATGTGAGAAAGAGAGAGAGAGAGAGACTTCTGCGAAAGCAGCAGATGACTTAAGTGCTTGGGCTCCAGCACCCACAGGAGACAGGAGAGCTCTGGCTTTGAATTGGCCCAGTTCTGGTTGTTATCATTTGAGGAGTGAACCGAGGGATGGAAGATTTCTTCCTCTCCCTCTTTAATTCTGACTTTCAAATAAATATTTAAAGAAAAAAAAACTACATACATAAATTGGTAGTGGACTAACATTAGCCCCCACAAACTCTGTATAGCTTGCTAACTTCTCCTTTAAATCAACTTTAAGTAAGTTCAACAAATTCTATTGGGGGTAGCGTAGCTGGCTGGTCCTTCTGCCTGTGGTGCTAGCATCCCATCCAGATGTCAGTTCCTGTCAAGATTGCTCCACTCCCAATGCAGGTCCCTGATAATGGTGTTGGAGAGCAGGGCAGGATGGCCAATTGCTTGGAGATCCTGCTCCCACATGGGAGAACCAGAAAAACCTCATGGCTCTCCTCTTGGAATCAGCTCAGCTCCAGCTGTTGCAGCCATCTGGGGAGTGACCCAGCATATGGAAGACTTCTTCTTTCCTACCTCCTCCTCTGTAAAACCTGCCCCTTAAATAAAAATAACTTGAAAAATTCTACTTTGTGTTTCCAACTTTATAAAAACAAGCTATATGCATTTGGGTTTTGCGAACAATTTAATTTTCTTTCTCCTTGAAAATGCCCAGTTAGTTTCAACAGGTGTGTCATCAAAGAATAGGACTTACGTTATAATGTTCATCTGGAGATTTTCTGTATTACTTCACTCAGAGTCTCTGTTCCCTCTCTCCTGACCTATACTGTCCTCCTTTCCTACTTTGTGTACAGGAGGGGTTATCAACTGAAGCTCACCCTCAGAATGTCACAGAGGCCATTGCTCTCTCTTCTTCCACCAGCACCTAACTTGAAGCCCACTGTTTCCTCAACACCACCGATATGCCCCGATATGATGGCAACCTTTGGGCGGGAGAAGGAAATTGACACAATGGCTCTTGACAGGAGGTGCCAAGGCACCGTCATGCTATAATTACTTCACCTGATTTCTTTTTGGCCTCACTTCAGTATCTCTCCCAATGAATTTCACCATTAGATGTACCTCCTAGATACAGGGAGTGCTTCAAAGAACAGTTAAAACTCCTCAAGGGAGGAAAACAGTACAGGATTCTAAGAATATCCTGTAATGATTTCATGGTATCGTTATTCTGAAATGCTTGCTTATCTTCATCTAATTCAAAGGCAGAGAGAGAGATAAAGAAGAAAGTGCACTTCCATCCACTGGTTCATTCATGGTGGCTATAACATCCGGCGCCATGCCGGGCTGAATTCAGAAGGGTGAAACTCCACCATGGACTCCCATAAGGATAGCAGGTTCCCAAAGATTTGGGTCATCACCTGCTACATCCTAGGGTGGATTAGCAGGGAGTTGGATGGGAAACCTAGTAGCCAGGACTGTAACCTGCACTCGGAAATGATAGCTCATCTTGTACCACAACACCTGTTCCAAGAGCTGCCTGCCTAAATTCCAAGCTCAGTACTTCAGGTTTTTGTTTTGTTTTGGAGGTCGTATGTTTGAACAGATTGTCAGTTGGCTCTTACAGTGTGTGGTTTAAATGAGTTGGTACTAAGTAACTAAAAGCTTAGCTCCTATGCCACAACAGTCACATTTTAAGGACTCAGAACTCTTCCTGTGGCTTGTGACTGTCATGTTAATAGGCTAATACCAAAGTTCTACTGGCCTTGTGCTCACTTGAAAAGTTCAAGTTAGTGATCAGAGAGGTAGTGAAAGGTGATGAGGTAGGACCCAAGAATCGGCGCATCAACCAGTTCTAACTCCAGGCCTCCCCTGCCTTTTTTTTTTTTTAAACCTACTGTTTGACCTGAGGCAAGTTAGTTAACCTGAACATGCCCTAACTCCCTCTTCTATAAAATGGAATTATTACTGGTACCTACATCAAAAGGTTGTGGGAAAGATTAAATGAGGTAATACAAGTAAAAAGCACTTGGAGCGCTGCCTGAGATATAATAAATACTTCTAAAATGTCAATGCAAAGACTGAAAGGAAAAGAAAATGAAGTTGGAACAATCCCTCAATACAACTCACACACCACTGCTGCTGGGCCCAGTGAAGTGTTCTATCGGAACAGTTATTTCCAACCAGGATGGACCCTTCAGGCTGCAGGGTTCAGACACATGCAATTAGAGCACGTTTCCCAAGAGACTGAGCTGCACATGCTTGAGTAAGCGCTGCCACATCCACGTGGTTTTGCTCCTGACTCACAATGGTTCAATTTATGAGTTTTGGATTTGGCAGCAGTGTGAAAGCGATAGGTATCCAGTGGAAACCAGACTTCATGTTTTGATTTTTTTTTCCCTCCTGGATTAGCCAAGTGCAGGGGCTCCTCTCCCATAACACTGGACAGCAATGCCCAGAGAGAGGCTTCCTGGCAGCTAAGTGATCACAGGGGACTCAACCAACCAGGAACATTGTGGCTGCCCTGTGGAGCCTGTAGGTTGGGTGCAGTTGAGTATTTTTGATTTACAATGGGTTCCTCAGGATGTAGTCTCATCAGAAATAGAGACAACATTTTTACTGTATAAAGCCAGATGGTGGTTCCTTTTATTTTACAAAGCAGACACTGAGTCAGAATGGCAATGAAATTCTTGACAAGCCCCGCCCTGCTGCTCTTGCAGGAGGGAGGAAATGGCACTTGGCTTTACTCCATTCACACAATGGCAAGGATACTTACCAAGATGGAAGATTTGTATTCATCTACTTTTTCTTTTCTATTCATTCATCTACCTGATATCCCTACAATGTGTCCATTTAATTCTCTATTCTAGTTGCCTACCCACTCACCTATTTACCCATCCATCCACCCACCCTCCATCTTTGGACTCATCATTTACAACTACTAACGGAAAGGAAGCAGAGCATGGCTTATTGGTAGCCAACACGAAGAGAACTGGAAGAGACACACCAAGTAAAACTTCTCAGACCTTGTGTGTGTCTTTCTCTGGAATCCTTGAAAAGGATTTCCTGATGAGACCTGCTGGCAGAAAAAAGGTCAAAGGCATCGGCAGGGCCATTGGGGATTCCAGTTAAACAGGTCTGATAAATCAGACTGTGACTGGAAAGCCCCTCAGCCCCTGAGATCTCACACTGACCTTTTAGAGCATCCCAGAATTTGAAATGCTAATGAAGCTGAGTTCTATTAACAACACAAAAGTTTCTGACAGAGGGAAAGCTAAAGGCCCAAAGGCATTTCCTTCAGACATCACTGAGAAAGGGAAAGGAACTAGGACCAGTGTGTTGGAGAGGCTGTTGGGAGCAGAGAGGGCAGGCCAAACTCATCCTCCCAGGAGCCTTGCCAGACTCACACAGAGCTGGATTGAAAATTCCCTGTGAACAAACAAGTAGATGCATATAAGTAAATCACACACAGACATGTATGTGAGTATGTACACGAAATACAACGTAAGGATTTTTGACAAAGCCACCTTCTCACCACCTACTACCTCGATCAAGGATTTTGAAAACTTTGTCTTGGAGAAGACAGCGTAGGTAGCTTCCAGAACTGGCTTTTGGGGGTTTCCTCTCGCTCGCGTATCTTTGAGTCAGTGATGCTTCGAAAGATATGAGCAAAGGCAGCCTGGAAGACAATAGTTCTAAAATGTAAGGTAACTCATAAGCATGGGAAGACAAGAAAGGGATTGATGGAATGGATGGAAAGCAGAAATAGCTCCTCTCTTTATGTATGGTGAATTCCACAACTTCCCACCCAATGACACGTGTGGAGTCCTCTGCACTTGCTAGTCAGCAAGGAGGTGTTCTACACGGTGAACCTGTAGGTGCTGGAGGCTCTTCAGAGAACCATATGTGAAATGACATTCTGCCTTTGGGCAAACCTTTACACAGAGACCTCTGAAACTACTTGTCTAGGCCTGACCTTGAGCTTCTCTGTCTTTGCAGAATCCAGTGTGAGCAAGGACACTGCTAAGTCAGTTTGGAGAAAGCCAGCACTCTTGGAATCCATGGGAATCAGAATGTAGTGCTCCCAAGTATGGCAGCTCGGCCTTTGAGAAAGCAGCAGTGAAACGACTTTCGTCTTGCCCTCCTCCTTGATGGAAGTCATAAGACACAGCCAAGCCTTTTCCTCCCGTCCCCTGCAGCACTCACAAGACCGTCCTTGGATAGGTGCCTCCCTTCCACCTGGAAGCAAGGAGCCAAAGACAAAAGGCCACAGAAAGAGCGTGAACAGACAGGCCCTGCCAAGTTCCTTCCAATGCATAACCGTGGTCACAGCCCTTTGTCTATTGACAAGCTTCTGCCCTTCAAAACTCCATCATTAAATAAGGGGAATGGTCTGTAGCATCTCTAACCTGGTAAGGGTTGGAGAGTCTGACAAAACTGAGCTGGGATCCGGGCTTAGCTTTCCACCAACAGCTGTGAAAAGCTCTGTAGTCTTATTAATACGCTGTAGCAAATGCATTGTTGCTGTGCACCTAGATGTCCATGACTGAATTAATCACATGTCCTTTGAAACAGCCAGGTGAGGTGGCGCAGTAGCATCCTGTAGGTGGAACGTTGGCAGATTGCAAAAGCTAAGTCCAGCCTACTACCTATTGTTAGAAAATAAAGTGTTCCTGCAACACAGCACATGCGTGTTTGTTTATAAACTGTCTTTGGCTGCTTTCACACAATGACCACAGTGAGTGATTACAACAGAAAAGGGTCTGGTTCACAAAGCTAAACATATTTACCATCTGTACCTTTAAAGAGAAAACATGCTGATGCTGAGCATTCTTTAATAGAATCACTAGGTAGGGTTTCCTTAATTTGAACACTCCAAGAGTCCTCTATATTTTTTTCTTAAACGTTTCAACATGTATTTTTTCAATGTCTTTTAGTTTATTTTTTGCTCTGCTTGGACTATCTGGCTTAGATAACATGACTAACTTCATCCTTTCCTTCAGATTTTTTTTTTTCTGCATGCTGCTTTAATTAAGACTCTAATGATCCTAATTAGAATAGGACTCTAGGTCATGTCCATCACACTGTATGTTCCCTGGCCCAGTAATTTTTATTTATAGCTCTAGTTGGCATGTCTTTACTCTTGCATGTATATTTCTCACAACAGAAAGTGATCTTCTAAAGGGCTGACACTCAATCTACTTCACTTCCAGGAGCCCAGGAAGGAGAACAGTTCATGACACATAATAATCCCTCAATAAATGGTTGTTGGATGACTTGATGAACAAATAGTACTTCCTGGAAGAGGCTGATTAGCAGAGTCATGTACAACGCAGTAGCAACCTACGGTTGGCAAGTATGGTGATCTATGGCTTTAAGGCAATTACAATGGTCTCTCTGTAAAGAAAATATAATTAGGACTAATTGCTGGAAGGCATAATGTAAAAAAATGAAATCTTCAGCAGAGTCCTAGGCTTCTAGTTCACTGATAAGGCAGTGTAATCTACATGCAAATTCGGGAAAAGAACAGTCTTAAAAAATGGGGTGGTACATGGGAGACCCAGAGGAGTCTCCTGGCTTGGGATTGACTCAGTTCTGGCTGTTGTGGCTACTTGGGGAGTGAACCAGTGGATGGAAGGTCTTTTTCTGTCTTTCTTTCTCTCTGTAAATCAGAATTTACAATAAAAAATACATCTAACAAAAAATGGCCCTGGAGCAATTGTTAAATTTATTGCTAACACATAAAACAACCAACCAATGACCCTCAGAATGTAACAGTCAACAAAGGATCTAACGTGGGCCATAGGCCTACATGTAAAATGTAAGAACATAGACTTTTTAGAATAAAATGTAAGAAAGAAATCTTGTGACTGTGCACTGAGCAAAGGTTTCTTATATATGCTGCTAAGACATTCCAGGTAAAACAAACAAAAATACTTTAGACCTCATTCCAATTAAAAACTTGTTTTCTCTTGAGAGAATGAGAAAACAAATCACAACACTGGATCGAGATGACGCAAAACTTCTGATAGTGGGTGTCTATCCAAATCCCCAAATTTCAAAACATCATAAAGAAGCACCCATTTTCTTGCCTACCACAGATAATCTACCTAAGTAGAAATATTATATAAATGTAATAAAAATAACACACCCTGCAGACAAGCATAAGAAAAGATGAATATTGGGGCAATTCAGTGGCATAGCAAGTTAAGTCACTGTGTGCAGATCCAGCATTCCATAAGAGCACCAGTTTAAAACCCAGCTGCTGAGCTTCTGACCCCACTATTTGTGGAGTCCCCGCACCTGGTAAGAAAGCAGATGACCCAGATGCTTAGGCTCCTGCAACCACATTGGAGACCAGAAGGAACTCCGGGCTTCTGGCTTTGCAGCCATTTTGGAGTAGGCCAGTAGATGGAAGATCTGTCTCTCCCCTTCTTTTTCTATCTCTACCTTCCAAAGGATTAAATTTTTTTTTTACAGCTTTACTTACATTTTTTGAAAAGTAAAGTTACAGAGAGAGAAAGAGGGACACACACACACACACACACACACACACACACACACACACACAATCTGCTGGATTACTCTCTGGAGCCAGGAGCCAGGACCCTGAACTTGGGGCCCAAGTACTTGAGCCATCTTCTGCTGCCTTCCCAGGTCATTATCAGGGAGCTGGTTCAGAAGTAGAGCAATCAGGGCCTAAATCAGCACCCAGATGGGATGTTGGAATCACAGAGGAAGGCTTAGCCTACTATACTACAGCTCTGGCCCCTCAAATGAATTAACAAAAAATCTCTAAGAATTGCTCTTCCTTATTCATCAGTTGGTAAGTGAAAATTAATACTACACTGAGATAACAGTATGCATTGTATTGGAATTGATGACCTTAAAAATACTGGAATAGCAAATGTTCGGGATGTAGACAAACCACAGCCCTCATATGCTCTTGCTGGAAGTGTAAAACCATGCAATCAGAGCAGCTTGAAAGCTTATCAAAAAGCTAACCAGGCATCTGCCACATGGGCTAGCCATCCTTTGCCTACATACTTTAGAGATATTAAAACATATTTCCATTCAATGCCATGAATCCTCATCACAGCATTTGTTTATTTGAGAGAAAGAGACAAAGAGGAAAGAATACAAAGAAAGAGAGTACTCCTTGCTTGCTGACTCTCCAGTCAGTGCCTGCAATGGCTGGGGCTGGACCTGGGCCCCATCAGAACCCAGGAACACAGTACAGATCTCCAACATGGGTGGCAGGGACTCAACAACTTGTGCCTTCACTGTTGTCTTCCAGGGTCTGTACTGTATTAGCAGAAAGCGGAATTCAGAAGTGGAGTGTGACTCAAATCCAGCTACTCTGATGTGGGATACCAGCATCTTGTCAAGCACCTTTACCACTAGGCCAGGCACCTGCTACCAATGTTCACAGCAGCATTATCAGCAGTAGTCCCAAAATGGAAACAACCAGTGAATTGATAAACAAGCTGTATTACATCCATACAATATAATATTTATTGACAAAAAATACTTGACTGATGCATACTATAATATAGTAAAGCTTATAATAATTATACTGAGTGAATGAAGATGAACACAAAATACTACCTAATGCATGGTTCCATTTATGTAAGAAATTCTAGGTTATGCAACCTAAAATATAGTGGTATAATTGGATAATTGGCACAGGAATTCTTATCTTTAAGTAAATTCTTATCTATAAGTAAAGAATGCCAGAAATGAGAGAGTAGCAGCAACAAATTAGTGTGACCTAGAGGCATGATGTAGGACCGAGGGAAGAAATTACAAAGGCATGTGAGAAATTTCTGCTGAGTGGTGAATGTGCTCACATCTTGATTGTGGTGATGGCTTTCCAGGCATGTTTATTTGTCAAGGCTTATCCATTTTATACTTTAGAAACAGAGTTTGTTGTATGCCAATCATATTTCACAGAAAAAGCATCTAATAAAACATCTAATAACCAGTATGCTACAGACTATAACTCTTAAGAATAAATGTCAATCATTCCAGTGTGTTGCAGCTGAGTATCAAACAACCTCGGCTGCAAAGGTGATCAACTTCATTGGTTAAATAGGGATGCATTTTAAGGCCATAATGCAATGTTAACTACATGGCCAAAATAAAAACCCACCAAGATGATAGCCAGGGTTGGTGAGATGTAAGAATTCTAAATTTCCATATTGTATCATCAATGAGGAGAGAAATGTACACAGCTGTCTTGGAAAAACACCTGTTGGTGGCTTCTGCAAGGTGACATACCTTCAAAATCTAGGATTTGATCATCGCATTCTTATGCATATACGAAAACATGCACATACACATCAGGTAAATGGAAAAATTACAGCAGTAATAGTTATAATAGGCCCAAGCAAAAAACACTAGATAGCCATTAATAGTAAAATAGGTAAATAAAATGTTACACACTCATGTAAAAGAATACTAGTACCTAAAGTTCTGGCCTTGCATGCACCAGGATTCCATATGGGCATTGGCTCTAATCCCAGCAGCTCTGCTTCCCATCCAGCTCCCTGCTTGTGACCTGAGAGTGCAGTCAAGGACAGACCAAAATGTTGGGACCCTGCACCCGCGTGGGAGACCCAGAAGCAGCTCCTGGCTCCTGGCTTCGGATCGGCTCAGCTCTGGCCATTGCTGTCACTTGGGGAGTGAATCAGTGGACTGAAGATCTTCCTCTCTCTCTCCCCTCCTTCCTGTATATCTGCCTTTCCAATAAAATACATCTTTAAAAAATTCCCATCAAGAAGTACCTTGATCACAAAGAATGGTAAGAAGCCCAGCACCATTAGGTCCTTGCAGTCATTTCCAAAGAGTCTCCAGCTCTCTACCACCTTAGGGTGCCAGTCTCCCTGCACCTGTCACCTACACACTTCCTGGACAGAAGACAGTTACTGGCAGCAGAATGGGGAAACTCACTTGTTGCTCCCCCTTTTCCCTCAGAAGTAGCTACTTTTTCCCTCTTCCCAGTAAGCTTCTCACTTCCCGGCTTAGGGTCCTATGCTCTCTCTCAAAGTTGACCTTGAATGTTTTTCAGATTTATCTGATCTTCCAATAAAAAATAAATATACAGAGAGGAAGAGAGACAGGAAGATGTTCCATCCATTGATTCACTCCCCAAGTAGCCACAATGGCTAGAGCTGAACTGATCTGAAGCCAAGAGCCTGGAACTTCTGTGTCTCCCATGTGGGTGCAGGGCCCCAAGGCTTTGGGCTGTATTTGACTGCTTTCCAGGCCACAAGCAGGGAGCTGGATGGGAAGTGGGGCTGCCTGGATTAGAACCATATGGGATCCTAGTGCGTGCAAGACAAGGACTTTAGTCACTAGGCTATCACGCCAGGCCCACCCCTGGCTCTTTTAATGCTAAAAGTTAGAGGAGTTTTGGATCTTAGCTCTAGATGGCCAGTGCATTGAAGTTCAGTCAGTAAGATCTGGCTTTA
The DNA here is from genome assembly GCF_017591425.1 of Ochotona curzoniae. NCBI lineage: Eukaryota > Metazoa > Chordata > Mammalia > Lagomorpha > Ochotonidae > Ochotona > Ochotona curzoniae. Next base: position 11,116,571 of record NW_024465035.1, on the reverse strand, counting down.
CAAAATCCATTCCTCCATGGCAAAGGAAAATGGTCTATGATCTCCAAGGCAGCTCCTGATTTCGATTCAGAGTCCTAGACTAAGAGGACTAGAGTCTTTGGAAGATATTTCCGCTTGTCATTTCAAGTAGCACTACCAGCATTCTGTGGGCAGCGCCAGAGATGCCAGTTGGCATCTAACATTCACCAGGATGTTAGAATATAGGAAATTTACACAGGAAAGTACCATGAGCCTAGAATCCAATGTATAGTTACACAGTGATACAAAACCATTTCCAACATTGATTTCAGCATGTGCCGAGTTCTCCAAGATGTGGCTCCCTTGGGGGATTAAGGGAATTGAACTGCGTTTTGCCTTTGCAGAATTTTATTAATTCCTGATCTTAATTTCAGACCATCCTGTTGGATCTGTTGCTTTCACACTGGTTCCCCAAAGAGGTGTGGATACCTGGCTTCTCCACCTTAGTTTTCAGCACAGCTGTGCTCATGTATCTACTTGTTAAAATACGAACTCTCTTTTTTATCAATTACTTTCATTTCTCCTGTATATTGTCATTGTTACACTGACTCTTTAAAAATGGAATTCATACATATAATGTATTATCCAATCATTTCAGAATACTATGGGGCATATTGCAAAATATCCACAATGTAAAAGAGAGTAATAGGTCTCAATGGGCTGGGATCTACTGTCTCAGCTGATCTTTGGGATCGATTGATCTCTACTGGGAATCAAAGTTTCAAGTGATGGCTCCACCTTCTCTAATTGCTGAAATCCTTCTGTAAGGTCATGATTTCTCATGACAAATATAGGCCGGCCTTTGCCCATTGCTGTGGTGGTAAATATTTAACAACAGGTTGTCTGCAGGAGGGGTGGTTTGGGGCAGAAACCCCAATTTGCAGTGTAAATACTCCAACATGACCAATTTCAAGCCTCAACCCACATGACATCACTGGAAGTAGCTGGACAGAGAAACTAAAAAACTATGTTCTATGAACTTAAACAGGAATGGGGAGTTCAGAGGTCATTAGTTATCAAATTCCTGCGTAGACACCCTAACTCTTTCTGGATTCCTCTAACACAGCTAATGGGATCAAATCTCAAACAAAGAACAAATGATGAAATAAACAAGTCCCAAACCTACATGGGAAAAAAGCCCCACAAATACCACTAGAATCAGTTTTCTGTTCTAAAAGCAGAAGGGAAACATGAATTAAATAATTCTTTATAAAGTCAGCTGATTTCACTTGAGACTCCAGATAAGAACTGCCTTGTTCAGACAAGAGCTACAGGACATAGCAAGATGTTCCTAGCATTCATCCTGCTGCCAGCCTGAGAGAAAACACTGCAGACAGATTTGTGATGCTGTGTAAGTGCAGCTCCTGGAAAAGCACCATTTCATTTGCCAGGCAATGGAAATTCATGGGAGGCAGTTAGCAATCTCAAGCTAAGACACAACCGAGGAGGCCGAAGCAGGGAACAGGATGCTTATTTTGAGTGACAAGGCAACTCACAGTTGGTTGTTCCGCCAGTCATTTTTCATGACTGAGGGGTGCCACTGATGCATTCTGGGCTGAGTACAAAAAGTCTCATTGACAGAATAATCTGCTGATGGCTGACTAAGAGACGGAATACAAACAAGCAACAGGACAGGATAAGTGGTGCTCAAAGATGAAACAAACGATCAAGATCTGATGCTGGCACTTGCTTTGTTTGGAATATGTCCATGACCAAAAGCAGCAATTTTCCCAGTACTGCCACAACTCCCTGCTAAAAAACATGACAGGATTCCTGGTTTGTGAAAGTTAGAATGCTCATATGTAAAGAGCATGCAAACACTGTCTGTACTTGTGGTGACACCAACGAGACTCCTGGAGAATGGAAGGAGGAAGATTGCTTAGTTGGCTTGCATAGGAATCTAAGTTGTATTCGCTACTTTGAATTCTGTACGTTATTAGAGATGGAAGTATCATAATCCTTCATATAAGTAGTAGTAAAAATAAAACATATTCACCCAGTTTAATTCTGCATGCCTCTTGCATACTTTTAAATTTTCAGAAATCTCAAGTTCAGTCTCACATTAGGGGACTGCCAGCCAAGGTTAAAAGTAATCAGGCTCTTGGATTCTCATTTCCCTGATTCCCAAACATTCATCTTGATCATAGAGGGTCCTCATATTCCACACCACTGCAGAATTAACACAGATTTTGAATAAAGGCTCAAGTCTATGATGAATATATTCACAAATCCAAGTTTATGGTGACTACCAACTAGGAAAATGTGCAAGCCCAGCAGGATAGGGGCATATGGTGTGCGATCTGACTAGGGCCAAGAAGGTTTGCAAAGCTTCTGCTAACAGATGCTCAATGACAAAAGCAAAGTCAGTGGTAGGGTCTCTGGGGAGAACAATAACAAAACAGGTGAACGAAAATTTTTGTTATGTCAGTGGAAGATATTCACAAGCTAGACATTTCTCTCTGGTATCCAGGAACAAGGAAGAAAAAACACAGCAATGGGCTTAGGTCCACTGTGGTCAGGGGTGTGCCAGGCCATCAGATGGATCACAAAGACCATGTTGCATTGGCATTGTCCATACTGTGCATTTACTTGCACCACAGCTTCTATGGCTTCTGAAATGTGACCATGCACTTTCTATCCTCGCTTGGTTTGCTTGCTGCTGGGCTCGGGAGGGCTCTCCAGAACAGTACTGCCCTGGGGAAAGAACTTTGTGTAGCACTGCAGACAGTGCATAAACTCAAAGGCATCCTCCTCCTGGCTACTGTTGGGAATGGGAGCCAGCTGTTTGCAGCCCGCTGCGAGGTATCATTGAGGAATCATGAGATGAGACTCTGAGCCTGCTCAGTGTAAGTGATTAAAGATGGCATATGCTTCTTGCTTCTTAGGTTGGATGCAGGCAGAAATGGGCCTCAGATAAGGCTTAAGGTGCAGGTAGTTCATATGGAGGGTGTCAGGAAGCTGTGATGGGAAATTAGGGGAACGAGACGCTGAGTGACCTGAGGCCAGCAAAGGGTATGTGACTGAGCAGTGACCACAACTGGAGTTTCCATGCTGGCGACCCTAGAGCAGAGTGAAGAATACATGTGAGACCACCCACCAAAATGAGCTAGCTGGAGGTTTAATGCACCAAACTTCCACCTGTCCTTGCTGAAGGCTACTGACGTTTCTGAGACTTCCAGCACAAGTGAGTTGAGGGCCAAAGATGCTTTTATAACTGGGAAGGAGAGACAACTGAAGGTATCAGAGTAAAGCGTTGTTAGCATGCAGAGGGGAGGTGAATGAGACCCTGACAATTTTCAACAGAGGGTATGTGTATGCAGTTCTGATTGCAGGCCCAGGTATTGTCTGCTTCTAATTCAGCTTCCTGTTAAAGAATCCTGGAAGGCAGGAGAAGACAGAGCAAATTCTTGGGTCCCTGACACCCATAAGGGAGGCCTGAACAGAATTCCTGGCTGCTGGTTTAGCCTGGTCTAGACCTGAAAGTTGTGACCATTTGGGGAGTTAACTAGCAGATAGAAAAGTCCTATCTCTCTTTCTCCCTCTTCCTCTCCCTCACACTGCCTTTCAAATCAACCAATCAATATTTAAAAGAAGATGATGGGTTATGAATGCAACTAAGATAAGCACGAAGGGGGCAGGTCAGAGCCAGTAGGTGCAGTAAGGTGTTCAAAGGTATAGAAAGGGGTTATTCTAAGTGGAGTAAAGGAAAATAATTTTTTGGAGTCTATAACTGGAAACAATTTCGAAGTAGACATTTTGTTTATTTACAAATGATCTCTCAAGCACCATTGAGCTCTGAATTCTCATAGATAGGGAAACTGAGTTTCTAATCACATGTATTAGATCCCCGTAAGTGGCACAGGCATTGAGCCATAGCATGTTGAACCCTCACTGGCTCCATCTTCACCCCATGTTTGAGTGCTTGCTTTGAGTCTCTGATGTCCTGTGCTCCCGCTCCAGCTTCCTGCTCATGTGCCTGGGAGCAAGCACATGATGGCTCATACACTTGTGTTTCTGCCATCCATTTAGTAGACCAACATGGAATCCTTGGCTAAAGGCTTTGTGGTTGGTAGGATTGTGAACAGATAGCTCTCTCTTCCTTTTTGTCACTTTGCCTTTCATATAAATAAATGATCCGTTAAAAACAAATCCCGTTCAGTAACAGCCAAGACACAACCTGATTCCAAGTCTGTTTTACATGGAGGATTGTATATGTGTGTGTTTAAGATTTATTTATCTTTTTTTTATTGCAAAGTCAGATTTTTGCAGAGAGAAGGAGAGACAGAAAGTTCTTCCATTCACTGATTCACTCCCCAAGTGGCCACAATGGCCAGAACGGAGCCAATCTGAAGCCAGGATTCAGAAGCTTCTTCCAGATCTCCCACACAGGTGCAGGGTCCCAAGGCTTAGGGTCATTCTCGACTTCTTTCCTAGGCCACAGGCAGGGAACAGGATGGCAAGTGGGGCTGCTGGGATTAGAACTGGAGCTCACATGGGATCCCAGCACATTCAAGCTGAGGACTTTAACCGCTGCACTATTGCATCTGGCCTTGGAATGAATCTCTCTGCTTTAGCATGCACGACCCAGTGCTGCTGTGACCATGTGGGAAGCGAATCAGCAACAGTAAATAGAAGACATTTATTTTCCTCTGTTACTCAGCCTTTCAAATAAATAAGAAAACAAGCTTAAAAAAAAAGTTCATAGAAAATGGGACTAAAGATAAACTCATTTTGGTTGCAACCGTCCCTTCCCCTTGCAATGCATGCACTGCTTTTTCCCACTGACAATAGTAATTATCTCTACGAACTTTTTGATGTATTCCCATATTTGGCCACAAGGTCTTTAAAGAGGTGACAATTTCAATGGGGCCCCAAGGCAAGGCTCTAATCCCCTATGACACGATTACCTAGCACCCTTCTAAGGAGAGGGAGTGACCGAGTAGCAAAGAGAAACCCAGAGATCACAATAGAAACCAATGCTGGGGCTGATTTGATTGGTCTGTGTAACTGTGAGACCTGTCTGTTGGGCAAGCCTCAGTCTGTGGTAATTTGTTCTGGCACCTAGGCAGACAAAGCTGAGTGCTCTACACCTGCTCAGTAATTCCTGGCCCACACAGAGCAGGAGAAGGCTTTCATGCAGAGTCCCTCCTGGAACTTCCTCCAGAAGCTTTGAATCATGCACACACATGGCTGGGTGCTATGTGTGACTAGCGCAGGCAGACCTGAGTACAGGATATGCCAAGCCTCGGACAATAACACATTGGTCAAAGTGAGAGCCATAAGAATGGAGAGAAAGCATGGTCAGTTCACCTTGTAGGAAGGGGATGGGGCCATCCCAAATAGGAAAGAGAAAGATGAGTAACTAGGCTACAGTGATAAAGGCAAACACCAAACATGTGTCAATTATGCCCTTGGTTTGCTGTGCCCCAGTAGAAGGCCTCCTTTCCCCATCTCCCTCCAATGCTCATGTTCCAGCAGCTAACGCTACATCTCCCAGGAACTCTCCCCTGACCACCTAATGGTTGTGATTTCTTGTTTCTGAACATCTAGAACTTTGTCATCAAACAGAATTTTCTGTGACAATGGAAACCCTAATAATGCAGCTTAGGCTACATGTAGCTACAGAGTACATGAAATGAAGATATTGTAAGTGAGGAACATTTTCCATTTCATTTAGATTCATACCTGTGGTTCATGGCTGACATGTTTGGCAACAGCACTATGGATATCTGCCTTGGTTGACCAGCATCTCAGCCACATAGAGGGTTGGCTGAGAGCAGGGATTTTTTCCCTTAAGTAAGTTTGTATTAATGCAATACCAAGCTCAGTGCCTGAGGCGTGCCAATGCCTCTCCAATGTCTTTAACTGTATTGGAAGTGCCATTTTACCTTGAGTTACTGACAGAGAGATTACTTGCCAGTCTTATGACTCATAAGAAAGACTTTCAGTGATTTTCATCAGTTCCGCTACAAGCCAGATTTCTATCCCAGTCTCTGGGGAGCAAAGAATGGTTAAAATAGAACTTTGGCCTCTAATGGTTCAGATCTCAAGCAGCAAAGAAATGAAGTTAAGCTCCCTCTGATTTGCAAATGCAGATTGCCATTGAACAACACCTACAGTCAGGGTTAGGGTGTGTGGATATATATATTTGAGAGGTCATATATATATATATATGAGAGGTTATGTCACCATAAAAATATTTTTTCCACATCTAAAATACATGTAAACTAAATACTGATTGAGTATGAGATGAGATTATGGGGTTTCTTAAAAAAAAAGATAGTAAATGGAGTTATTTGAGATAGACGAGACAGACAGCTGGGGATCAGGGACAAAGAACAGTGAGTAGCAGGAACTAAAAGTCTTCCCTTGTTTCCCATAACCACGGTTTGAGTAGATCTATGACCAGCAAGGCACATTCCCTTTCTTAAAAACACAGAGGCCAGGCCTAATTTTAGAGTTTGCCTCCTCATATCTTGCTACCAGTCCCCACCGTTGGAACCTTGCAAATAGCACCAACTCCCTCAACTGACTACCCACTGAAACTCTCTCCCCTCTTGGTAGAGAAGTAGAGAATGTTGAGAACTACTGACCTTCCCTATGCTGGGTTAGTTCTCCATTTCCCCAGAATCCCATTCTTTCATAGCAGTGGAGGATAATAAGTCAGCCATTGGGATTTCCCTTGGGTCTACGGTACATTAACTCTTGGAAAAAAAAAAAAAAGAGAGTAGCTCCCGAAAGTTCAAGGGGGAATAAACGTTAACAAGTCAGCTTTCTACCAGGCAGCATATTAGTGTTGGCTACATAACACGGCAGGCCAGCTAAGTGAACCCTGCTGGAATGTTAAGCGGAGGGCAGCCAACACCTTGTAAACATGGAAGGAAACCATCACAGGGCCTCGCCAAGACCACTCATCAGTGAGAAGGATCCCCTAGAAAGAAGGAAGTAGCAGAGGTTACTGAAGGAAAGTGCGAGGCAGCATGACAACGGAATGACATGTTGACAAATATCACTTCTCCCGGCTTTCCTCAAATCAAAGTCAAGCGGCTGAAGCACAGGCAATTTCTCAAAAGGCTTTTCATGGTCCAAGATTGGACTCCTCCTCATCTTATCAACAGCCTCTGATTGGCTCCAGGTGGACCCTTTCCAGGAGAAAAATGTTCCAAAATATTCAGTAAAAAGTTATTAAGGAAGATTTGCCCTCTAGTTAGAAGACTCTGGAAAAACACACAAGTTTTATTTTTCTTTTCAAGGAAAAAAAATTAACTCACAGTTTACAAAACTTGGCATCTTATTGTCTGTGGTAAATGAGGATGGCGGGTTTCAAAAAATGAAAGAAATGGAAATAATCAGGCTAAACAGCCACATTGAAATGTCAAAGACATCAAGATTTTTCCAGAAAGAAAGTAAGATGTCTAAAAGCTGGTGAAGTTATTAAAATGGTAATATATAGCTTGGGACACAGTTTCTTCTCACATCAGAGAAAACTAAAAATATTAAATAGGGGAGCCGAAATTTGATTTTTTTCCCCCCTCCATGGTTTTAAAGTTAAGCTAGGGTAACTTTATCTCAGCCAGATCTGCTGGGATTACTTGGGTTTAAAGGCAAAGTTGAGGTCAAAGTTAGCACAAATGCCTTATTCTCCAGCCTGCATCTCATGAATTCAAGTGGTTTCGTGTGGTTTTAGTTTTAAACCATGCACAAATTGATTGTGTGAGATGAAACTGCCTTTGAACCATACAGTTCCATCCAGCACAGGGTTCAAACGATGTGCTTTAACCTGCAGTGATGTCTTCTCCCAATTGTGGAAAAATCTGTGGCCTTTTTAAATCTAACAACTGCTTCTGTCCCATTTGCACTCTTCTTTCTGACAGTCTAAATATTGTCTGCTGAGATGTTACATCTCTTTGTGCTGCTCTGCATTTCCCATTCAACTCCATGCTTTAGTGTGAACACTTGGTCTTAACACATCTTTGCACTCACAAAGTCCTTGGTTACACATCTGCCAGTAAAACAATCCATGGAGAGCTTCATTTCAGTGAATACATCTCTTTCCATTTTAGAATTTTCACTGGATTTCTTTTTCAAGATAGAGTCCATTTCTCAATGAAAAGTCCCACCTAAACATTTGTTCTTGTGCAGACTAACAATTTTAAGGATAAGTCCCCTATGTGGAAAACCTGTGGGTTTTGTTCTAGTATCTGTTGTTTTCTGGTCCTGTTTTTTCATCTATCTGGCAACTTTTGGCAGAATAAAGGACACTGGGTGTTAAGAAACCTTAAAAACTTTTCACAATGCTATCTCCCTTCAGAGAAGCTCTCTGAAGAGAAGTCTAGGTATCCAGATCAGGCAGACGTTAGCTCAACCTCAGTAACAGGTCAGATGACCAGAGAACTAGTTTAGCCTTTCTTAGGCTGGGTCTACACCATCAGCCAGGGGCCTGCCCTTCAGTGGTTCCAATGACTATCCTTCTGAATTCCAACTTTTGTCATTCTGTTAGTCCCTCCCAACTCTCCACCAATTTCACTCTGCTTTTTCAGCAGCATTGCTTTTTCTTGGCTCTTTAACTTCTTGCCTTATAAAACTGAAAATGAGAAAACTGCCGAGGGAAAAAGCCATGAAGGGACTTAACTTTCATCCTGATCAGTACCAGGATGACTGCTACCTCTTCATTATTTCATCTGCTTCACACCAGAGGAAGAAGGATGAAGATAAAGTCAAATTGACAATTCTGCTTTCACGCACTAGCTTTTCCAACTCCAACATTGTTGGTATGATCACTGAGTTAGTACAGTCACTGTGGAAAACAGTATGGATGTTCCTAAAAAACAAAACAAAACAATCATATGACCTAGCAATCTCACTTCTGGGTATAAATCCAAGGGAAACAAACTCGGCCAATAAAGTGACATTAGCACTCCCATGTTGACTATTCACAAAGGTCAAGAAACAGAAGCTACCTAAGTGTCTGTCCACTGATGAAAAAGAAACATGTGGTATGTTTCCCAGAACCAAAGGAAAGAAGAGGAGAACAGGGAAAAACTGACTGACAGCCTTGAGGTTATAGCAAGATAGGAGTAAGACGCTGTGAGGCTCTAATTTGCAGAGGAGTGATGACACGGGACAGTAATGTACTGCATATTTCTCTATTAAAAATAAACCTTGGAGACAGGAGTTTGGACATGTTCACTACAAAGAAACGTTAAATGCTTGCAAGCATAATTCAAAATTAAACAATGTACACACATAACAAAATACTACCTAGCTCCTCATAAATATGTACCATATTCATGTCTTAATATTTCCTAAAAATTTAAGAGAAATACAGTAAGTAACTTTCCCAGAAGTCCCACCCAGTGACTTCCTTTACACTGAGATGGCTCAGATAATGTTACATGGCTACTCTAGCTGCAAGGAGTTTGGGAGATGAACACTTTAAATAAATATATTGCCACATTGATGAAAATCAAGATGTTTTTATTAAGGGCTAAGAGGAGAATAGCAACCCAAGATATTTCTCATAGTTGTAATTGAAAACAGAGAGAAAGAACTGCATTGAAGCCCAGCAACCCCAGGGCTGCATTTCTTGGGGAAGCATCACTGGGGTACCTGGAGCTGGAATAAGAAACTTACACTCTCCAGCTCGGGCTGTGTATCTACCTGCAAATGATCTCATGTTGCAACAGCAGGATGGTGTAATGACAAGATCCCTAAATTCTGATCTAGAACAATGGGACCTCATGCTGCTTTTACTGTGTATCATTCACACTCTTTCACTAAGTAAGAAATGAATCTCATCCACTTCACAGGGCTTGGAAGATAGAAACAATGGATGCATAAACACTTTGAAATCTACTGACGCGTACCTTTTATGTATTTACTACACAATGAATTGAAGGAATAGAAATGGAAACCAGCTAATTATTTTACTAATATCCCATTATAATTCCATCCCAAGTCTCAAATGTCTGATGAAATGTTAATGTTTCATGTATTTAAATAAAATATGTGTGGATAATTTTTGTAACATGAGAACACGCCTGCATATAGACACATTAGTGTTCAAAAAAATCCATGGAAAATGCCCATCATTTCATTCCCCTTTCCATGAACTTTTTAAACACACTCGTTGGTATGTCTGCAGATATTTAATAGGGTTATAGAGTAGAGTGGAGTTTGCAGTATTTCATTTTTGGATTTAGGTTTCCTGACTCTACCTGGTAGTACATAATCTACTTCGTACATAGAGGAAAACGGAGAGCTTGGAATTAACAGTGTATCTCAACATTAAATCTGTCATCTGTCCCACTGGAAATATCGTGGTATATTTTCCAAGATATATTCTGGTAATATTTCAAAATATGATTAACAGTGCCAATACCTTATAAAGCTGGGCACATCTTTTCTTGTGTTGTCTTAGTGATATTGTCGATCTTGGCGAAAGCGGATGTATTAAATGGCATTTTAAAAGCCTTATTGTGGCTTCTCTTTCCCTCTGGTGTAACAGTGTAACTTTTATTGGTAATAATGGGAGCTATGTTAGAACACACAGGGTGGGTGTTTGTGTGACTTTCTTCAGTTAATGATGGACCAGTATTGGCATCCTGACCTTGAGTTCAGAAGTCTGTCTCAGTTATTTCAACTCACAAGAATGTGGGAAGGTGACTGCACACTCCTTTTAGCAAGCTCCAAAACTGAATTTTTAGTTCTGATCTGGACATGCAAGGCAAGTGAGCTGAAGAGGAAAACAAATTTTATGTAATACTGCACGATATACAAGTCCAAACCCAGATGAACTTCCACCCAGACTTTCAGCTTTGTTTCAGGCTAGATTTTAGTTAAAGAGTATATAAAGTTACAACCCATTGGAAGCACATGACACCTACAGCCAGTACATGGTTATTTATAGTGGAGCTTTGAATGCACAGAAGGAAAATTTTCCTAATCAAAAGAACCCACTCCTTTTCACAAATCACATATTTTTCTAACTGAAAGAGGGCTGTGAAATAGATTCATTTTATAGGTGAGAAAAATAAGGTCCACAAGGTTAAATGAATTACCTAAACTCATATATGTCATATCTTGACCACGGACACTGAAAGCATAATTAAGAACCTGAGAATTTGTAATACACACACACACATTTTATCTATATATACAAATATACATGTATATACATATACACACATATACATATACACTACACATATATACACACAATTTATATATATACAAATGTATATACACATATATACAAACCCATACACATATCTACATATGTATCTGGGACAGAATGGACACACAGATACTTTTTAAATACATTCAACACTTGGTTATTAAATGTATTGCACTTGATTTAAAAAAATGAGATTTCTTTTAGAAGCAGATTTACAGAGTTCTTCCATCCACTGGTGGGGACTGGACCGGGCAGAAGCCAGGAGCTTCAACAATGTCTTACACATGAGTGCAGGGGACCAAGTACTTGGCCCAACATCTGCTGATTTTCCCAGGACTTTAGCAGGGAGCTGGATCAGAAGTGGAGCTGCCCAGAGGCGTGCGGGATGCCCGCTTCCCCTACTAAATCACAATGCCAGCTCCAGCCCTGAAAGCATAGAACTCTACTAACACAAAATTATTATTAAAATTCTTCTTGGGATCAATGCTTGGTACAGCAGCTGAGCTGCCACTGCCTAAATACAGTGGAGTCTCTGGGTTTAAGTTCTGGCTCTGCTGTCCACTCCAAGTTCTTGATAACATGCACACTGGGAGGCAGTGAGTCATGGTTCAAACATTTGGTCTTCTTATACTCAGGCAGGGAACCCAATTTGAATTCCTGGCTCCCAGTGTTGGCCTGGTCCTATCTATGGCTTCTAGGGAATGAACCAGTGGTTGAGGGATATTGTTCTCCCTATGTTTCATAAAAATAAATGGTTCCTGTTTTACAGAGAAGTACCACAAAAAGTTAAGCTATGAAAGTCACATGGGGCTCAGCTCTTAACAAGCATAAATATCTGGTGCCCGAAGGAAGCATGATGGGAGTTTAACCTACATGTGAGCAAAATTCTACATCATCTTAAATCTAATTTTTCTCTTTGTTGATGACTTTTCTGAAGTTCAAGCATGATAAAGAGGATGGGAGGTACATGTGGTTATCTTCTGCGGGAGATGATTTCCACTCCATATGTGAAAGCTGCAGTCTCATTTGAAGAGGAGCACTGCGCATGTCTTCTAATACTCACACAGTGACCAGTGATATCTTTCTGTCTCACAAGTGATGTTTCATCCCAACTTGCAAGCCAACTGAGCTTCCCTAACACAATTCCTGAAGCAGTAGGTCACTTGTAAATGATAGAAGTGTGTTGCTCTTCCTGCTTGAGCCTGGAAGCTCCAAGATGAAGGTACTGGCAGATGTGGTGTTTGGTGATAGCCACTTCCTCACAGAAAGCCAGTGCCACCTCACTTTCCTCTGGGTGAAAGGATGGGTAAACAAGCCTGCTCGGATCTCTCTCACAAGGACACCCATGGTGGCTCTGATCACCTTCTAAAGGACCCACCTCCCCAAACTGCCCTACTGGGGTTCAATTTTATCATACAAATTCGGAAGGACATAGCATGGAGACCACCACAACTAACAGATAACTTTGTCTCTGCCCCAGCCTTCAAACTTGTCTTTGATGGCTTTGCTATATTAATCTCTTTGTCACACCAGCGAAGCAGCTGAGATCTCCCTTACACCTACCATGGAAACTTCAGTCTTGCTTGACAGTCTGTGCCAGTACACTTCTCTCCGGGTGCACCTGCACTCGCGGCTCAGACATCTGCTCTTCACCCTTTCTGGCTTCTTCATGCTTTCCAAGCCTCTCCTCCTTGGTGCCCCTCTGCATGCCAAACTTCCTTCTTCCTGGGCCCACGTTTGCCTTTTCTATTAGATTGTGTGAGTTTCTGGCATCTACAAATCCACAATCTGCTTATTTCTGGATGCAAGGCAAATAAGCCCTGTTCTGACAACAGTAAACATGAGAGCACTTCAAAATGTTCGTGAGAAAGAGGAATTAAAAGATTTTGATGCAATTTTGAGATCCTTGCAGTTTTTTTTTCCACAATGCACATTTTCCATGAACTGTCTGAAGTCCCCCCATATTTGTAAAATAAATGAAGCCAAGAAGCAAGAAGCCAAGGCCTCCCTGAGGCCTTGACCAGCAGCTGTCTGCAGTGGTTCTTGCCTCTGAGGACTATGGCAGCCTCCTGCATGCCAGACAGTCAGCTACAGTGCATGACCACACTCTGCCCATAGCATCACCACAGAGCCAGTTCTCTCCATGACACTCTTTCACTGGTATAGAAACAGATTGGAGAGAGGTTTTGTGATTTTCTGAAAGCCACACAGTCAATGATAGATAACTCTCCACTGACTGAGTAACGCAAATACCAGGGAACAAACAAAACAGATCTTGTTGGGCAAAAGTCACAACAATAACCAAAGCTACTGAACCCAAGGATATTCCCAAACGAGCAGAACAAAAATGGAACCATGTTACTATGTCCAACAAGGAAGGCAAGGTTGCCAGACTGGTGGCAGATCCACCATCACCTCTGGTACTGGAATTCTATCAGGAATATGGCCTGCATTGCCACAGGAGCCCTTCTAGAAGCTCCACCTGCAGACACCTGTCCCTGAGCCATGATGAACATGGCATCTGCCACTCTGAGCTCCACTTATACTATGCAGCTGCCTTCATTCTCTTACTTTTTCTTTTTGCAACCAGCAATGTGCCCTGCTGCTTCAGAGGGACCAAGGGATTCTATTCAATTAACCAGATCTAAGGCATCTTCTAGCACCAAGTGAAAAATCTCTCTCCAATGAATAGAGATGAGGAAAATCTCCATTATGCTCGCTATTATGCATCTCTAGGTGTGTAATAGCATGTTGGTTAACCATAAAAAGAATCATATCCTGGCATTTGCAGCAAAATGGTTAGCACTGAAGAGCAGTATGCTAAGTGAAAGAAGTTGGTTATAAACAGAAGTGCCATATGTTCTTATTCAAACAGATAGCAAAAAAAAAAAAAAAAAAAAAAAAGAATTGATCTGAACTTAAAATAGTGGTTACTAGAGACTGGGATGAGTAAGGGGAAGAGGGAGGTTAAATTATAGGGACCAAAACACAGTCAGAAGCAGCAAGCTCTAGTATTACAAAATCCAGTGGGGAACTTGGTTCACAGTAATATGTTAGATACTTTGTGAAGAACTACAAGAGAGGAGATGGTAGGTTTAACACCAAGAGAAGATAAAGAAATGTGAAAGCTACTTGCCTGATTCTATTGGCTTGTACTGTGGATATATGTACTGTGGATATATACATACAGTACTGTTCCCCACAAAAATGCACATGTACTACACACTGTTCAAAATATTGAATAATGAAACTTAAGAAACCAATGTCTATAGTTGCAAAGAGGAATTTGATAAGACGCTCAGTAATTTCTAGATCATATTTTAATGCCTGGAAATTTACATAGAAAGGATATAGAACAGAAAAATCCCAATACACATCTCCCTCTATAACATGCGCTGGGAAATGCACGCACTGGTAAACGGTGCACTGTGGTTGTTAATACTGCACTCTGTTTACTTTTATCAGCTACTTTCCCTTGTACAGTTAAATGACTCTCTTATGCTAAGCTCTCTAAATTGTCACGGCAGTTAATTGCAAATTTTGCATCAACTATTGTCTAATTTTAAAGCATCCCTAATTCATTACCAATTATAAATTTCATTTTGCCATAGCAAAAGTAATTTGTTTATTTCACGTGGAAAACAGTTTTTCAAATAAATTTTGATGGTGTACTCATCAAGCCCTGTTATCTTTCATTAAACTAATGCTTTTAAGCATAATTGAGAATGGCTTGGAAAACTAACTATATTGTAATACGCCTCATAGTGGAGATGACATCAAAATGAATTTGCAATCATATCATTACATCTATCTCTAGTATGACTGTGTTAGTATTATAACTATAATGAATTAGTTATGGTACAAATTACTAATAAATCTTTAGAAATTAAATGCCTAATTTTTCAAAACCATATGTCCTTGTAAATTGATTATTTAGAATTTAGAGGCTTTTTAATTAGGAAGAAATTTATGCAATGCTGTATGTAATAATTAGGCATCAGCTTTTCTGCAAAACTATTGAACATCAGCAAAAAATTAAACCTTTGTAAAATAGTCCAGGTTAATTATAGTATTTCACTGTCAAAAATCAACATATAGGTAAAATTTAGAGGTTAATGTGGCATTTCCATTTCTTTAACTTCCACCTAGCCTTATAATCTCGGTGCTGGAATCATTAACAGAATTCAAAAATCAATGAGCAGGGATGGAGGGGGGTAGAATCTATTTCGTGATTTATGCCTCTAAGAAACTTTACATTCTATCTAATAGTTTTAACAAACCTCAGCAATTCAGGTTAAACATTTAAAATTCCTTTTTCTTTTTTTTTTTTCAATTCCCCAAAGATAAAGCAGGGATATTTTTGAGCCTGGCCATTATTTTTGATAAGTGATTATTTTGACAGAAGACACAAAAGCATCTTTGTCAGGATGGTGGGAACATCACTAGGGGATGAACAAAGACATTGGCGAAGTGAGTCCTCATTATGTGTGTGTGTGCTCGAAAACCCAGAGAGACAGGAAAGGGGACCCAAGAGTGAGCCACTGGACACTCACAGTGACCTGATGAGTGCAGGTTTCAATGCCAAGGCCCTCCTGTGCCCACAACACTGGCGAGGAGGTGGGCCTAGGACACATCTTGTCCCTGCCTACACTAGAGAAATGAGGGACAGGCAGAATCAATGAGAGGGGAATCCTATGAAAGACGGATGGAATAACTGCTACAGCATGCAGAAGCCAACTGTTTCTCCCTTATTGTTGCTCCTTCTCCCACTTCAGTTCTCTGCATATACTCCAGCCAGTATGTTTGCACCAGGAATAAGGCTAACAGGGGTAAAATTCAGTTTTTCTCCTCTAAGCAGCATCCCCTTTCTTTTGGAGTTCATCTTTCTCAACAAATACTCAGATTCTCTCTTCTCAAACCACTGTCCATCCTCCCAGTCTATACAGGGAGCAGAAGGATTCTTCCCTGCCAGCTCCCAAAGGCATCAAGTCCCTGCTTTCTCCCGTTGGGCTTCCATCATGTATCTCCAAGCCATTTCTTCATCTGACTGTCTTCTGCAACACCCACTAAGCTGCCTCAGTGTGTGACCAGACAGTGACACCTGCCACCAGAAGCATCCATATTCTGCCCTGTGTTCATGGGAGAAAGGAGGAATGACTATAGCACTGCTGCTTGCTGTTGCTGGCAGTAACCTCAGACGTAGCCACACTGATGGGAGAGAAACTGCTTACACCTACACAAAGAACTTATCGGCTTTGACAGCTGCTAGGTAAGTAAATGACAATCATTTTATTCTGGGAAAATCCAGCACCCAGGACATCTTGAGCAATGAACAGGAGTTGGTGGCTTGAGGGTGGAAAAATCCAGGACCAGGGGCCGAACCAGCACCTTTGCAGGAAAGCATGATTGCTCACAATTTTACATGGAACACACAGCTCCTCTCAAATGCAATCTCAGAAAATGGCTTCAATTTCCTAACTTTCAGTTTGAAGGACAACACTGCACATGGACCCCATTAACAGCCCTACCAGAGGGCCTCTGCCTGAACTCAGAAAGCCTTCATCTCATGCTTGGGGACTTTGAAAAGCTTCCCACTGCTTTCTGGATTTTGATCTCCACTTTGCAGCCAGATAGAGAAAAAGGACTCTAATGAGCTACCATTGCAATTCTTAAAAATCGTTAAGATGATTTTCATTGATTTTTAGTTGTTTATTTCACTCGACAGGCAGATGCCACACACACACACACAGCCATTGTATCTGCTGGTTCACTCCCCAAATGTCCAGAATAGGGAGAGCTGGACCAGGCTGAAGCCAGGAACCTGGAATGGAGAATTTTCCCACTTAAATGGCAAGGGGCCCAGTTGTTTGAGCCATCGTCTACTGACTCAAACAATGTATCTCAGCAGTAAGTTAGAGCAGAAGTAGAGAAGCTGGGATCCATTCGATGTAGTATATAGATGTCATAAGTTGTTAAACCCACTGCACCACAACACCCAAAGCAAAAAGATTTTTAAAGAACCCCCACCTAACTACCGTCAAAAACAGATCCATTCATTTTTTTAAATTGACTTATTTTCCTTTTATTTGCAAGGCAGAGGGTCAGAGGTCAAATCCTACTCCTCTAAGTTGATCAGACTCTTCCACCCTGGCCGTTACTGACCTTTGAAACTTCATTTATCACTGTGACCTCCAGTCCCTACGTATCCTGAATGTGAGTCAGGTACCCCTGCTTGTGCCTTGGGATAGCACTGCTGTTCTCTTGTTGCCTCTGGGATTTCTCAAGGTTGCAGGGGACAGAAACACAACTTGAGTCAGCTTAAGCCAAAAAGGAAATTCACTGGATACCAGGTTAACTTACAAGGCTTAAAAAAATGCAGGACAAAACTAGCTTGGAAAGACAGGAAATTGGGACCCCCTTGCAGAACTCTGAATTCTGTCCTGGTCTTAGTGTAGCTGTTAGCATAGTCTTGAGTGTTTCTTCTTTGTCTAGGGTAAGCACACAGGCCAACAATTGTGGCTCAGATTTAGAGAGGCTTGGGTGAACCCCATTCAGCCCACTGGCCAAGTCCTGACATGCAGAAGAAAAGAGCTATGGAGGAAAGCAGGAGAAGGGTCAGGTCAGGCTGGGGTGTGTGCCACCTGCTATTGCTGCACGATCAGCCACTACCCAATCCCAGTGGCTGATGTGAATATTCCTAAAGTGACTATGAGGTTGGTTAACAGTGTGCAGACTGTACTTCCATCGGCAGGTTTTCCTGGGCCATGCTTCCCATGCGGTGAAGGGTGAGGTAGGTGAAACGGAGATTGTTTCCATGTGCGGTCATCCTGGAGCCCAGGCTGAAGACAAACCTCTTTTATGGCAATAAGAGATTTGTAAGATAGAATGCAAAAGCCTGTGTGGTAAACCGAATGTTTTACACTTCTGTTGACTAAAGCTTGTCGCCTGGTTGAACCTGTGGGCAAGGATATTGTTGCCCTGTTAGAAAGTAAAGCTAAGCCACATGGCAAGGGGCATGGGGACAGGGGTGGGTGAAGATCTGGGGCAAAAGATTCCATCCACCAGAGGAACTATTTTGCAAAGGAAGTATAATGCAGTTTCTGAAAGGAGGAAGCAGAGGGAAAAGTACAGCACGTATTCCAGGCTTTCTGATTACGCTGTAACTCCTGTACAGGCAGGACAGGCAGCAGGATAGCTTAGGGACCTGTTTCTGTAGGCCCTAATGCGGTGTTTGGCACACAGAGGGTAGCCCATATAATTATATGTTGAATTTGACAGAAGTGACTCAGGGGTCACACAGAGGACAGACACATGAACCATCATCCCCAAGAACTTGTAATGTGGTGGAGGAGGCCTAAGCTCATGTTAATAACTGGTTCAAAACAGAGACAAATATGTGCTGCTGTGGTTGGACCAACAGGCTCTGGGCATGGTGGGGAGGGAGAGACTGACCCCCCCATTGAGGACACTGAGGCAGGGTTGGGAAAGAGTGGCATTTAAGCAGAGCCTTGAAGTGGCAGGAAGCAACCTGAACTAGGATGGATGCTGTCATCTTGGCTCTGATAGCAAATCTGGGAAGTTAGTAGAATTCCCATGGCTTCCCACAGGAGCTCTGCCAAGCTGAATGCCCAAGGTTACCCACCTAAAATCTGACAGAACCTGATGTGGACAACTAGCTTAGCATCCTTTCATCATTTATGCTTTGTTTAGTGACTGACAGCAAGTTCAAGAACTACAGAAATGTGAGTGAATCAAGTCAATGAGCAAACATATGGCTCATTCCATAGATCTTTGGCAAATGGGAAAGTCAGGGAAAGGCACTTGAGACAAAGGAAACAGAGCTAACGTCTCAGAAATGCCCAGCGGATGGATGTGTGACTAGAATGTGGCACACACAGGCCTAAGGAGGGGAACAGGGGACAAATGTAGAGTGAGAGATATGTTTCACTCTGTCAACAAGACACTCTTTGGCCATGGCATATGACTCAATGGATAACCTCACTGGTAAGAGTTTATGAGGCATTTATAGCAAAACAGATGGTAGATGCTCTGTAGTATGTAAATAATTTGGAACCTGCACACTCACATAATTTTTTATTATCAGCCTGCTAATGCAGGAAAGACGTGCACCTAACTGGGGAAAGAATTTCTTTCTCATTCCCTTTTAAGCTTCTCAAATAAACAGAACTTGGCTAGAAGGTTTTCCTCCGTTAAAAGCAACCCCACTCCTGGCTGTTGCAGGCATTTTCTTAAGAAGGCTGGTCTGTCTGAAACTGTTCTTTTCTGGAGAGCACGAAGACAGCTGAGATAAATGGCAGCTCACTAATGCCAAATATAACACACATCAGCCCACCTCCTGCCACTGTAAGCTCCTGGTGGAGAAAAGAATGTTCTCAGGTGAGAAGAGATGTCAGCCTGCTTCTGGAGAGAGGGGAACCAGTCCCACGTGTAGGTGTCATTACAGAGCTAGGGTTCTGATGCCATGAGAAGGAGCTGGGGAGCAAGGGTCTGCCCCAGTTTCTTACACTCTGTCCTCAAGCTGCTGTGAGCCCCTCGACCATCCATGCCTTTGCATTTTGAAAGGCAGCAGCCTCATGCCTAGTTGACAATTCTTCGGACAAAGTCTGTGCTCAATTCAGAGGACAACTTTTTCATTGTCATTCTGCACACAGGCACTTATCCTGTTCTGTTGGTTAACAGGAAATAATAACAATAAATAAAGTTGGCAGGGAGGGAAGGAGGGAGGGATGGGAGCAGGCAGATGAACAACACCGTGCTGATTTTTCAAATAGCAACTTGAACGACTTAGCTGTGTAGTAATCAGGGGTTCCATGGGGGCACACGGTATTCAGATTATTATTAAATACATAGTGGGTGGTGGGTGTTTGGCTTAACAATTAAGACGCTGATTAGGGTACCTCCTACAACATAGTACCTGAATTCTATCCCAGCCTTGCTCCTGACCCTAGATCCCGGCTGATGCAGACCTGAGGAGGAAGCAGTGATGGCTCCATTGAGTCTCTCCCTCCCCTATGGGAGATCAGGACTGAGCTCCTGGCTCCGGGCTTAGGCTCAACCCAGTCCTAGCTCTCACAGGCACTTTGATGGTCTCTGAAGACAATAAAAACATTTGGTTTGAATGTGTTATTTTATATTTGCTAGATGTCTATCTATCTATGCTAAATATTTTTTAAGAAAAATTGATCCTCTTTGCTAGACTGTATGAAAAAATTAAGTTGGAAGGGAGCAGGCATTGCAATGTAGACACTGTTTGAAATAGCTGCATCCCATATCAGATTTTCTAGGATTGTGCCTCACTTTCACGTCTGAT
This sequence comes from Ochotona curzoniae, assembly GCF_017591425.1. Classification (NCBI taxonomy): domain Eukaryota; kingdom Metazoa; phylum Chordata; class Mammalia; order Lagomorpha; family Ochotonidae; genus Ochotona; species Ochotona curzoniae. The sequence goes on along the minus strand of NW_024465035.1, from coordinate 11,096,046 downwards.
CCAGCTCCCTGCTAATGCTCTTAGAAGAAAGCAGGCAATTGGGCAAGGATCTGGGAGCATGCCACCCACAAGCGAGACCTTGGTGGAGTCTCGGCACTTGGGGAGTCAACCAGCAGAAGGAAGATCTCCGTCTCCTCCCCCCTCATTCTGCCCATAAAATAAATATGTATTTTTAAAGAAGGGGACAAAAGTTAACCCCCAGTTTTGTTTTTTTTCTTCCTCTAAACAGAACCCATGATGATATCCACCTGAAAATGATTTTTAAAGACTGTGTCATACCATATGCGAGTTACCACAGGAACTGCATTTCTCAAATCACCTATTCCTTAAGTCTGGTAACAACCTAAGCAAACGGAGTCAATACTAGCACCATTATTAGCACTTGCCTACTCCTTTGCTGTGTTCCAAGCAGGTGAACAACTAACTTCATCCTCTTTAGAAACCAGATAAGGGAAGAAGCACCATGTGATCATCACTGTTCGACAAGCGTGGGCCGGAGACGGAACCTTCATGGGTCACACAGCTACGGGGAGCAGAGGCGTCTTGGGAAATCCGGCCCCAGAGACTGTCAGTGTGATATCACACTGACACTGGCTTTATGTCTCCTGCACGAAGGCTGGACAAGTAGAAAATCAGCAGCGTGACTTACGGAAGAGAAATAGCAAAAAACAGGGAAGAGAAATTAAGAAGGGAGAAGGGTTAAAGTAACCAGATGTTAAGGTTAAAGAAGATAAAATATGGCAAATCAAGATTCTATAGAAGGAAAAACAAAACCTAAAAACTGTAAATAATGGGAAAATTAAATTATGGTTGAAGTTACACTAAGAAGATAAAATTATAAAATGAAAGAATTTAGTTTTTCTGCAACAAGATAAACTATGCTTCAATTTCATTTTTTATAAATCTATAATAAATCCTGTCAAAAAAGATAAATTCAGGAAATAAGAGGGGAAAATGGTAGGGGGAGGGAGGCAAAAATGTCATTAATTGGATTTTAAACTCCATTATCAAAATTGTACAACCATGTTACATCAACATCTTTCTCAATTTTTTCAGAGACAGAGTTTTGCAGAGAGAAGGAGAAACAGAGAAAAAGTTCTTCCATCTGATAGTTCACTCCCCAGGTGGCCACAATGGCTGGAATTGAGTCAATCCGAAGCCAGAACCATGAGCTTCTTCAAGTCTCCCATGCAGGTGCATGGTCCCAAGGCTTTGAGCCATCCCTGACTGCTTTCCCAGGCCACAACCAGGGAACTGGATGGAAAAAGAAGCAGACGGGATATCAACTGGCACCCACATGGGTTCTCAACGCGTGTAAGGTGAGGACCTCATTTGCTAGACTATTGTGCTGGCCCCTGTTGCTTGATTTTGTTCTAAAACTGGCCATTTGAGTCCTGGTTGCTTGTTTATTTTTTTTTTTTCCTGAGTAAAAGAAGTTTCCCTACAGGTTGGCATGTGAGATAAATCTAGTAGAGGAAAGAGGAGGAAATAATTCAATAGGAAGGAAGGATTCATTGTGACAAGGGCTAGGTCATGGAAATGGTCGCATAACCACATTCCTGGAAGCAGGGGCTTGTGAGAAACTGAACCTGAGCTATGTAAGGCTCTTTGCTGTGCGCTGGGAAGGAGCTGGGGTTGCCCCGGGGCCAATCACACAGTCTGGGACTCAGGATATTCTGTTTTAGATCACGGTGGCATTCCCCTGGGGTGTAGAGTGGAGGAAAGCATGTGTGACAGGTGCTCTCGTCTGAGGACTGGCATTGAGCAAGTGGGACCCCTGGGCTCTGGGACTTCTCTCTGAGCCCAGCCAGCTGTTCCACTCATTGTTGCCAGGGACAGTGATTGGACAGAAAGGCAGCGTTCACTTCTTACTCATCACCTTTTCATTAGTGTTTGGATTCTTCACACTTTTACTGTGAGATAAATCTGCATTTAAAAAAAATCAAGAATTTCCTATTTATTTGGTCATTTGAAAGGCAGAGTTTTACCCACTGATTCACCCCCATATGACTGCGGGCCAAGTTGAAGCCAGGAGACAGGAGCTTCTGGATCTCCCACATGGGTGACAGGGATCCAAACACTTGAGCCATCCTGTGCTGCTTTCCCAGCCTATTACCAGGGAGCTGGATTGGAAATGTTATAGCTGGGGCTTCAGTCAGCACCCACTGGGGATGCAAGCATTGCACGTGGTGGCTTGACCTACTATTCCACAAATACTGACCCTGGAAATTCTTAAAATTTAAAGTATAGCTTATAAAATTGATGAACTTTGTCCCCAAACTAGTTTATCTCATAGGTGTGGTTAACTCTTTAGCTTAAACTGTCTTCTGCGGTTTTAAAGCATCTAGCTTTTGGGGAAGGCGTTTGGGAAGCAGTTAAAATGGTGCCTGGGACATCTGTACCTCATTTCAGGCTATCTGAGTTCCAGTCCTGACTGTGCTCTCCACTCCAGATTCCTGCTGGTGTGTGTCCTGGGAGGCAGCATCATCAGTTGATGTACCAGAGTGCTCCCACTCAGATGGAAGGTCTGGATTGAGTCCTGTTTCTGGTTTTAGACTGGTCTAATCCTGGCTGTGTGGGAATTTGGGGAGAGAACTATTGGAAAGAATCTCTGTCTCTGTCTGCCTTCCAAAAAACATAATGCCCAAGGAATCTGTCCTGTGGGAATTGACCCATCACCTGCCCCTTCCAACACCTTGCCCCCCAGTTCTCCAGGGAATTATGGCTTTTGCTTTTCATGGAACTTAAGACATGCTAAATCTAAGGCTCAAGCATCAATATTTCATTTGCTGTTGAGAAGGAAAAATGTTGGCTTACTGAATAAAGTTATACCATTAGTTGTATCATCTATACCAATTTCAGAAACGCAGCGATGTTAAATAAGCCCCAACATCGAGGCAATGAGGCGTCCCACTGTCAGCTCCCTGGGTCTCAGTTACCTTCCTAGCAAGCAATTCCAAGGCCAACAGTGGTTTGCATTTCCCAGACTAACTGCTAACAGCTCTGACTACATTCAGAACGTGCATGTATTTGATTACGCTCAGGGCATAAAATAGCATTCTCATTTGTCCTTTTATTTTCCCAGAAAATTTAGAAACTGGGCAAAACCCCAGCATGGTTTAGTTTTCCCATATTGTAGCTGATCAGTCAGAGACCTCACCTTCGTGTGTGCAGGATCTGAGACTGGGCGTGGGCCCAATAGGGAAACTGTGGGCACTTCTGTGATGGGATGCAACTTTCACTGGTGAGCATGAGAATGAGGGCTAAGGCAGGGTCTGGCTAGACAGGCAGTGGCACCTGCCGGCATGATTGTGGGCTGGATAAAGGGGTCAGTTGGGATGAACTAGGCTCCAATGCTCACTGATGTGTATGAGAGCTAAATGGGATGTGGGACAGACTAGATTAGTCTGCTGCACATACTGGCAAACATAGGAACCAGGGCTGGGGGAAGATCTGATGAGGGTTGTTGGGAGTCACTCCAACTAGGCTAAAGTTCCTGATGGTGTGTCTGGGGGCTGAGTGTGTAGTGGGCTGGATTTGTCTGGGTGACAGACTGAACTGGCTTTCATAAGAAATGTGGCTGAAGACAGAACTAACCCAGCAATTGGAACTACTAGTATGTACATTGCTGATGTGGGCAATGGAATGAGCCAGACTTCGTATGAGTCAGGTCTGGGATCACCTCAGACAAGGTTTCTTTGGGGAACCCTACAACTGAACCACTGGACTCAGAACTCCAGCCATGGAGAGAATTGCAGGATCTGTGGTCTGATCATAGAGTGCATGTATCAGAACTGGTTCTCCGCAGTGGTTAAGAAGGAGCAGGGGATGGCATAATCAAATGCACATGGAGGATATGGCAGTCCACTGGGGCCTGCCAAGGACATCTGGCACCATAGTAGGGGAAGGAGGACAGATCAGATTGGACAACTACCCCAGCTAAGTGTTGATAGCAAATATCTGAGTGATGGGAACTCTAAGGTGGACTAAGTCAATGGACCTTGGAAGGATTTCCTCATCCTTGGAGCAATGAGATCAACAGCATATCAGAACTACTGAAACCACTTAAGCAGAATCCTCAGTGCATACTCCACATCGGGGACCCTGGGATTGTGTGTGGAGGCCATTCCACATCCCTGGGTGCTGAGGTGGTTGGGAGGTTGGGTGTGGCTTCTCCCCATCTCTCTCCTCTTCCCCCAGATGCACAAGGTACAAAAAGAAAATCTGTAAAGAGTGCTTTCTTCTAATCCTCGATCTTTCCCATCCTGATCAACTATGTAAACATTATTTCAAAAAAAAAAAAAAAGACCTCACCTCCTCATCACAGCTCCTAGGGAAACTCTACATTTGATGAGAAAATCGTCAGCATTTCCTTGTCGCCCCATACCCTAGAGAGGGTCCCTGATTTTATCTCCGTGGCAGTTACCTGTCAGTGTGTGGGGGCTTGGAGCTGGTGGTAAGGAGTTTGTACACTCCAAGACTATCTAAACAGACCATTAAGTGCTAGTAAAGCAACACATGTGAATGACAGGTCAATAAATCCCCCACAACTAATGCTGCCGGCCCAGAGCCTGCCGTGGCTGAGTGTTGTTGTGTTTACATAAAATCAATTTTACAAGCGACCTTAAATAATTAGGGAAGACACCATCTCACGGAGGAGAGCCCGTGCTCACTGTAATAGCTTCCACATTCATCGCATTGATCCTTTTTGTTTGATATTATGTGTGGGATTTTCTCCTCTTCTAAGCCACTATCTTCTCAGCGGGCTTCGTTGTGAGATGCTGAAATACTACCTTATGAGAAATCAAGACACAAATCCTTATCAGTGTTTTACAGATGAAAGATCTTGAACTCACCAATCAGCTGAGTTCTCATGAGGTCCAGCTTTATGTGCCCTTTCCTTTAACTTTCTAATATCAAGCCCTTAAAACATTTAGGGTCAGATAAGCTGGGGCAGCGCGGAGGGACTGTAACTAGAAACAAAATTTGGATGCAAAAATAAGAGCTATGCTGGATTTTATAACAGAAAACAGACTAATGTGTTGTTTTAATCTCAAACATTTAGCCTTTTAGGTGATGTTTATTTGTCCTCTGTAAAGATTGAATAAAATAGATATTTCATGGACATTGAACACCATTAATAATGTTTCACAAAGGTGCAGGATGAAACCAAGCCCCAGGAGGGACAAAATTTACTTTAGGGCCTCCTGTGCTGGTAGTTCACAAGCCAGAGGCAGCACGGTCCACAAACTGTCCCAGGTGGTATAAGGAAGCAAATCTGGCTTGTGACTGGTGCTATAAATTCCTATTTACCATGGGACACTGCAAGTTGCAGCTGCTCCCTGAAGTGCCGATATAAAGTATGTCTTTGTAAGCATTCTGCAAAGTGCCCTGAGTTGTGTGTGCTGGGAGCTCTGCACTAAGACAGTGCGGTGGTTTTGCAACTTCAAATAAGGTTCATTTTTATCATCTTTCTTTTTTTGCAGAGGAACAACAACTTTGATGGCTAACATAAGGAACTCTTACATTCTATTTTTTCATCTAAATTGCTGTCCTTTAGTGCCTGTCTCTATGATGTGCCTAACAAATATTTCTGAAGTAATAAAAACTGTGAAGAGGAACATGTGATGGGCAGCCAAGTGAGAAAAGACTAAGACTCTCAGATGCATGAAAAGTTACTGCTTGGCTAATAAAGCACCATGAGCCTGGGACCAGGGGACTGAATCCTCTGTATTTTGTTTTCCTCCTTTGGAAAATGAGCACGTTGCGGTAGTGGTTCAGTGGTTCCTGCCAGCTTGAAAATTTGAGTTCTGGGGCAGACACTGTGGCAGAATGGGTCAAGATGCCACTTAGAATGCCTATTTCCATATTGGAGTGACTGTTTTATGTTGCAAGAACTCTTCATCCTATCCAGCTGTTACTGTGCACCCCATGTGGCAGCAGGTGATGCCCCAAGTTCATGGGTTCCTGCCAACCTTGTGGGAAAACTCGATTGAGCTCTGGTCTCCTGGCTTTAGCCCGGTCTAGTCCTGGCTGTTTGAGGAATTTAGGAGTGAAACAGCAGATGGAAGTTCTCTATCACTTTCTAACGTTTCTTTCTATCTTTCCAATATATCAAAACAAATAAAATCTGAGTTCTAATTGTCAATCGTATTCTTCTGAGTGGTTAAGTCTAACCTTATCCACAGAACATGACCCAGTTGGGAAAGTGTTTCCTCCCTTTCCTTTGCTTTACCATCCCAATCAGACCTCTAAATCAACCGGCCTGGAGACTTCCATTTATCATTAATTATCTATTTTAAATGAAACTACCTCATAGTAAAAATGCTTTAGTGAATTCAGAAGTTAATTTGCTTCAGAAGATTTATTTCAAAGGCAGAGTTACACAAAGAGACAGAATACAGAAGGGAGGGGAGAGAGAGAGAGAGAGAGAGAGAGAGAATCTTTCATCCATCCACAGGCTCATTTCTGTGATAGCAGCTGCGACAGACCTAAGGCAGTAGCTTCATCCAGAAACCTAAGCAGGGAACTGGACAGGAAGTGGAGCTCCCAGGATGCAAACTGGTGTCCTTATGGGATGCTGGTGTTGCAAGCTGTGCTTTAAACTACCATGCCACAATACCAGCTCCATCAGCTGGTAATTAGTATCAGCTTACAAAGACCTATTTCCTATTATAATCTAAGTGATAAAGAAGCAATTTATACCATGAAATATGTGATCAATGCATTCTGCCTGGCATTTGGAATGCTCCTATTGTGTTGTGAGGTTTGCATCGTTGAAGCTGCAGGTTTCTCGCTCTGTCCGCCTAGTAAAAGGACAGAATCAGTGCCTGGCTCTGAGCACTATTTTGCCAAGTCCCCTTTCCAGTGTGGTGGGTATTTAGTCTAACAAGAAAAGTAAGAAAAGGATGATTAGACGAAGACCAGAAATACCTGTTTTTCTACTGCTGATAAGCTCACTGCATGGGACATGTCTGAGCGGAATCTGTCACATACACTGCGTTATTTGTCCAAACATCTGTAGGTCACATTATTTTTCTATAAGCCAGAGAGAGAGCGAGAGCACAAAAATATGATGGGCTATTAATCACTTTGTATTTCCCAAGAAACACACACACACACAAATACTCATGAAGGTTAGTTTGAAAGAATAACTACAAGGCATTTTTCATTGTTATGAACTAAGCCCCTCAGGTCCAACCAGATCTACATTTTACATGTGGAATATCTGGATGACTCCGAGGACCAGGCAGGGTTGGAAATGGGACTAACATCTGATGGAAGACACAGTGGTAATTCTTGTTTCTTTCACATTTGCTTATCTTTGTGTTAGAATGGCTTCCACTGGGGGTACAGGAAATTCAACTGCATGAAATGAATCAAGACTTTCTTGGGATAGCGTGAGATCATTAGAAACAGATAGACCTGGGAAGGGAAGGTTCAAATGTCCATTCATGCCAGCTGAAAAATAGTATGGGTTCTTGGCTATCCACATCTGTCAGCTCACTTTAGTACATCTGCAGGCACAGCCTGTTCTCAAATGTAAAAAAATAAAAAATCTACCAGTCAGGAACAATATGTAGACTGTTGATCCCTTCCCAGGAGGACCTCAGCTTCACAGATCGCAGACTAGATTACAAGGAGATTTCAGGGGAACCCTGAAGTCTGTTAATTACTCACTGAGATCAATTCTTTTTCCCAGTGTGCATAGCACTAACAACATACAACATTTTGGGAACAATTGGAACTGTACCCTATGGACTTCATGCAACACACAAGCATTAATGGGATCCCTACTGGGTGCTACGCATTGGTTAATTTTAAGTGCAATTGACATTGGCTTCCAGGGAATGGGGAGGAAGCATTGTGGCATGAGGGGAAATGCGAAGTTATTCAAAGAAGAGTGAGCACAGCACCATTTTATGTGGCAATTCCTACACAATAACAGTTTGAGGTTCATTAACAAACACTGTGATATAACATTAGATCTGCAGTAAATAATACTCTAAGAGTTCTTCCTACAATGACTATCAGTACCAACGACTATATCCCAATAGCCAAGGAGACCACGGGGAATTGGAGTGCCCTCACAGGCCAAGAACTCTGAGGTCGTCCATTCCCTATCAGATCTCCCACACGGGATGGAAGAAGCCCAGATCCTTCCTCAAAGGATCTCATGACATTGGAATAATAGCTGGGAGTCTTGAGCAGTCCTCAGAAACAGAAGGAACCTCCTTCAGATCCCAGGAAGGGAGCTTTCTCTGGTCCTTACTTAGTTCCAACTTTGGATCCCCACCCTCTTGCAATGACCATCAGGTTTGCTCTGGAGGCCCCCTTTCCCCCCAGAAAAAAATCAGATTAGATAGAGACTAATAAGGAAAGCTTAGGGCAGACAAGAAAAGGTCAGCTTGGACTCACATATACCTAACTAGGTAGGACACAAAGACTAATTACTCCTCACTCAGGTATTGAAGATTTCTCTGCAAACCCCACCTAAAACTGTTTTGCACCTCAATTGTTAACATATGCCTTGTTAGGGTTATAAGACTGTTTGGATTATCCTAAAACTTGCCAAGTTCAGTTTAATCCTGCTTCAATACCACAAGCTGTTAAATACAAAAATGAAAATAGACCCGAGACAGCTGAAACAGTACCCTATAACCATTTTAAGGTGTATAGCAGCTGGATGTGTGTAAACTGAAATTGTAATGTCAATGAAGTAGTCACAGGTTGTGGTTAAGAACTTGCATTTTCTAACATATTGGTCACTCAAAACCATATCAGTTAACCTCATAATGTTGTAAATCGTTGTTAATATTGTGTTGTGGCTTTTTGTTGCTCGGGATAATACTCTGCCAGCTCTGCTTTCAGACCAGAGATGGTCACCCAAAGAATCTGTTGAATCAATCTGGACAATAAGAAGCTGGACTCCATGCATGCTACCTGCTTGCAATGAAAGAATCATGACTTGATTTCAACTGTAACACTGCAAGAAGGTGGAAGAATCCACCATGGGGGAAGATAGGGGGAAGGGTTGGGGGAATCCCAGAGCTTATGAGACTGTGTCATAAAATGAAATAATAATAAAAAAAAGAGTACTCGGGCCCGGCGCGGTGGCGCAAGTGGTTAAAGGTCCTCGCCTTGCACGCCCGGGATCCCATATGGGCGCCGGTTCTAATCCCAGCAGCCCCGCTTCCCTTCCAGCTCCCTGCCTGTGGCCTGGGAAAGCAGTCGAGGACGGCCCAAAGCTTTGGGAACCTGCACCCGCGTGGGAGACCCGGAAGAGGCTCCTGGCTTCGGACTGACATAGTATCGGCCCGTTGCGCTCACTTGGGGAGTGACTCATCGGACGGAAGATCTTCCTCTCTGTCTCTCCTCTCTGTATATCCGCCTTTCCAATAAAAAAATAATAAAAATAAATCTTTAAAAAAAAAAAAAAAGAGTACTCTCTAGAGGCCAATGTGGTTTTAAGGCTGTATGAGCTGGCTCATTTATTCCCAAAGAGGTAATACAACATTATCCCCATTCAACATGGGAGAATAGTGGACCATACGAGGTTCAGGAACTCTTATGGATACAAAACAAATAAATATTAACAGAAGCTCTTGAATCCTCTTAGTATGGCTTCAGAGTACAAGATGTTCATCATTCCCTTAAAAATTATATGGCTAATAGGTCAAAGTTGACCATAAATAACACTGATTTTGATTATGGTACCCAAATCCTAATGTACAGCTATATGTTTAGATAGGGAATTCAGAGTTCGGATGTACTGTACAGATTCTCTTGTCCAATAGTAATGAAAGCTAGGCTCCTAAAAGACCCGCTTTTGCCACAGTGAAATATTATTATTTAACTGTAAGTGTGAACACTGCTTAGGCCTTTTATCTAGCAACATGATGAATGGGGTCTCCTTCCATCCCAAGGTTGAGTTCTAGAAGCCAATGGCTCAAAATGGTAGTGATTTTTTCCTGACTCAGCCAAGTCCATTGAACTCCTTAGTAGGGTGGTAACTATCAAGACTAAAACAGCAACTGAATCTAATGTGTGGAACCCTCAGTTAAACACTGATGACTGAGATGGTGCCTTCAATTCCCACTCTTCATGAGACATAAAAGAAATGCATGATATAAGCTAGAAACATAGGGTGGGAGAAATAATTGTTCCCAAGAAGGCACTGTCTCACCTGCTATGTGTGAGACCTTCCTGCTAGTGCCATGTTTGAAGCCAATAATTTCTCAGAGGTGTAATACAGTGGAGAAGAACTTTCCTGGATTTATTTTCTCCCCAGCCCATGCCCTGCAGCTCAGTTTTGGTAGTTGACACCATGAATTAATGATTTTTTTATTATCTTCTGACAACGTTTGTTTTCAGTGAAGATGATACTCGGCTTGGAAGATCATCTGAGCACACGGGACCTAGCAATGCTGACATCCCAGATGGGCACCAGTTCCTGGCTGCTCCACTTCTAATCCAGTTCTCTTCTAATGTACAAAGATAGCATAAACATTTGGGCTGCTATTCCCATGTGGGAGACATAGATAAAACTCCTGTTTCTTGGCTTTGACCTGGCCCAGTCCTGGGGATCATATTTGGGGAATGAACTAACGATGGAAGATTTTCTCCTTTGCTTCTTCTTTCTCTGAAACTCTGCCTTTCAAGCAAACAAGTAAATCTTAAAAAAAAAAAAAAGGCAATGGTTTCAGGAAAGATGAAGGAAAAACAAGATAAATAAGATGCATAAAAAATAATCTGAGAGTCTTTCCTTGAGGTTTTTTTCTAGATCCTACAGTTATTCTATAGATAAGGTCAAGGTTATATATCCACTCAGCATAATTAAATTTCAGCTAAAACCATTGGTATCTAAAGGAAATCATCTTGTTGACGGAACACAGCCCCCCCCCCCCCCCCGTTCTTGGCAGGACAAGTAGGGGGATGTCTTCCATTTACTTCTGCAGATTTCCTATCCTCTCTTCTTGCAAGTCAGGAAGCTGCCACCTACTCTGGTCGCAGGATAGAGATTGACTGGCAAGGAAAAGAAGGCTGAACTCGAGTTCCTTGTTTCCCAACTTCTTCCAGCGGGGGACTGGGCTAGCTGTGCTGAAATATCACCTATACTCCAAGGATTTCAAAACTTTTTTTTCTAGCCTTGGCCTGCTCTTCACTTCATGATGCCTACAAGGAACAGCCACATTGACTGTGTCTCCTCTTTGGATGTCTAACTAATATTTCAAACAAATACTTAAAGATTACTGCTTCTCTAGTACTCTTATCCATGTTTGTGAAAGATCTCACAATTCACCCAATTTTTCACACCACAGCCTTTTTGATTCCTGTCTTTTCCTTTTAAAAAAAGATTTGCTTATTTTTTATTGGAAAATTAGATTTACAGAGAGAAGGAGAGACAGAGAGCAAGATCTTCCATCCACTAGTTCACTCCCTAAGTAGCTGCAACAGCCAGAGCTGAGTCAATCTGAAGCCAGGAGCTACTTCTGAGTCTCCCACTCAGGTGCAGCGTCCCAGCACTTTGGGCCATCCCTGACTGCTTTCCCAGGCCACAAGCAGGGAGCTGGATGGGAAGTGGAGCAGCTGGGATATGAAGTGGCACCCACATGGAATCCCGACCCATGCAAGGTAAGGACTTTAGCTGCTAGGCTGCCGCACTGGGCCCCCATCTTTTCCTTCTACATAGATTTCATCAGTATGCTCTCTGGTGACATGGCCTTGAACACACACTCCAAATCTATCCATTCTGCTCACTGTGTTTGGAAGGCATACCAGTCTTCAAATTGATCTTTTGGCTTCGAGTGTTCACTCCCTGATGACAATTTTTGCTCTAGTAGCTAGAGAGTAATTTATTTAATCAGTGGTTTTTATCAGGAGGTCTCTCAGGGTATACTGGGCCCTAACTGGAGGAATTTGTTGTTGACATTACTATGAATAGTTGTTCTACAAACATCTAGTGAGCAAAAGGCAAATATCCTGCAACACTCAGGTGAGCCTCTTTCGAGGAAATATCTCCAGAGTAAAATCCCAATACTTCCAAGGTTGAAAAGCCGTAGTCTAAGTGGATCATGTGTGGGGTAGGTGTTGTAGTTCAGCAGGTTAAGGTGCTGACTATGACACTGCCACGTCATGATTTCTGGTTTAACTCCTTTCCATTGCTCCACTCCCATGGAGTTGCTCCACTTAAGATTCAGCTCCCTTCTAATGTGCTTGGGAAAGTGCAGAAGGTGGCCCAGAGGTTTAGGTCCCTGCCACTGCTATGGGAAAACCGAATGGAGTTCCATGCTCCTGGCTGCAGTCAGACTTGATTCTGGCCAATGAGGCCATTTGGGGAGTTAACGGCCAGACAGAAAAATCCTTTTGGCCTCACTAACTCTGTTTTTCAAGTAAGAAAAAAAAATTAATCGTGTCATGTTGCTATTTAAAATCCTCAAATGGCTTCTGTGCACATCTAAAACCCAAGCTTCTCACTGTCACCTGTAAGTCCTCCAATGGTGTGACCCCTCTATGATTCTTGAATGTTGTTATATATCCTCCCTTTCCATTCTCAGTGTCCCAGGTTAGCTTCTCAAGGCACTGCCAGGAGGTGTGTGCCTGAAATACCCATCATCCAGATTTCCCCAGGGTTCAATGTCAACCACATCTCCTCAAGGAGGCTTTCCCTGACTATCCAACCTCAAAACTCCTTTATGTGCAATCTCTCACACTTGCACTTTTTATTTTATTATCACATTCATTACTCTGTTTTCTGGTTTTCATATTGATTTTTAGCTCATGAGAGCTGGCAACATTTTTAAACTTCATCCACAAAGCCACAGTGAAACATAAATACTTGCTGAATGAATTAACTTCATACTTGGGCTTTGAAGACTGTATATGGTTTTGTGTGTTTCTCGTAAACTAATAGGAACATACATATGTGAGAATGATTTTTTCCCCCTCTAGGGCCAACATTTGCTGAAAAATACTTACAGAACACCTTTCACAGAACAAGAACTCTCCTTGTCTTTGTCTGCCATGTTTCCTTTCCTGTTCAGCCAGTTCGTTCATTTCTTCATTAATTGAAAAGCCAGAAGCTGTGATAGGTGCTGTGCTTGTTGCGGTGAGGAGCTAGAGCATCTCTCAGGCCTGACCTAAGTACCATCTTCCAAGATACACAATCTGCTATCCCTGCTTTATGATCTGCTTTCCCCCCACTGGTGAGATTTGAAGAATGTTTCCCTCCCCCAAATCCCAAGTTTCTAGATTTGAAATGTGTGCATGAGACCTTGTTTGGAAAGTCTTTACAGATGTGGTGGAGGTAAGCATGTCTTTCCAGGGGACATGCAGAGGAAGGACTCAGGGGTGAAGAGAAGGGGAACACTGGGAAACTGAGGCACAAATTGGGGTTTGCAGCCACAGTTGGTGAGGGCTGGGAGAAACAAGGATGGGTGTGCCTCCAAGGACTCTACAGCCAGGGCAGCCCTGCTGGATTTTGGACTTCTGGCCTCTCCACGAGTGAGAAAATGAGCTTATTTTAAGCCATGAAGTTTGAGGGTCATTTTTAAAGGCAGACACAAGAAACTAATGTAAACTTCCATGCAATGTCACTTGAAGCTCTCTGGGCTTCAGCTCCAGGCCAGCTTCCTATGCCAGACCTTCCTACCACCCATCACTGCCCCCACAGACATGGCACAGCAAAGGTATGGCATCCTATTTCATACCTACACTGCTCTTTTTTGCCTGGTTTTCATTTTTGGTTTTTTTTTGATGCTTTCATCCTGGTTAAGCTGAAAACTGCTACTTAGATTTCAAGGCTCAGCTTTTATTTCCCTGGGCCTTCATTCCCCCCTTTAGGTGATTCTATAAGAACTTAGCTACCCTTGTGCCACTATGAATTACTTCTGGGATTTCCACAGCTTGGAGCATGTGCATTTATCCTAACAGTGATTTTTGTGCTAGTGCATTCTCATGACAAGCTTTTCTTAACTGTAAAGCATTTCATGCAGACCATCTCACTGACCTTAAGAAAAAAAAAGATGTATTATTTCTTTGAAGGGGGAAGAGAGAAATAGAGAGAGAAATAAAGAAAGAGAGAGAGAAAGACAGACATCTGCGTACTGGTTCTTTCCAGTTCTCTCCCCCCCAAAGTCTTTAACAACAAGAACTGTTAGGGCTACACCTAATTCGGAAGTCAGAAATTCTGTGTTAGTCTGCTACTTGGGTCACATGGATTCAAATACTTGAGCCATCCATACTGCCTCTCGGGTGCATTAACAGGAAGTTGGACTTCAAGTGGAGGAGCGAGTATTTTAATCAGGCAAACTGATAAGGGATGCAGGTACCCCAAGTGTGACTTAACCCATGGTGTCACAATGCCCACATCATAATTTCCTTCTTAAAAAGAGGATAATGGGGACAGGGACGGTGATGCATGAGGTAAGCCACTGCTTGAGACACCAGCATCCCATACTGGAGTGCCTGTTTCACTTGTGGCTCTCTTCAACTTCTGATCTGGCTTTCTACAAATATGTAACTGCTGGGCGGCAGCGGTTGATGGCTCAAGGTCTTGGGCACCTGTTACCCACTTGGGGTTTCAGGTTCCTAAATTCCAGCCTCATCCACTCTGGTCCTCAAGGGCATCTGAAGCAAAGAGTCAGCAGAAGAAAGCTTTCCCCGTCTGCTTTGATCTCTGCTTCTCACTTAAAAAAGGACAAATTAAAAAAAGGATTAGAGATAAAATGCCATTAACCACATCCCTATCCAGTTTCTCTCCCCAGAGATGGAGCCTGTATTTTTTCCAGAGCCCTGCATACACAGTGTGTGTATATGTTTTGCTGTGTGCCTTTTCATACAATAGTTTTCCCACAAAAAGATGAACATTTGGACCGCTTCCAGTGTGTCGTTCTTACAATGCAGACATGAGCATTTTTGCACCTGTGCTAGCATTTTTTAGGAATACAGAGGGAAGCACTTTATAACTTTCAGGCCTCATTATATTTCACCAAGTTCTCGTTCACTATGGGAATGCCTCCATGATGTCACTCTGTAGGGATTTGTCAACGTGTCTGCAGGCCCTAGGCACTCACACGGATCAGCACCTCGTGCTTTCCACTGTCATGTCACCGGCTCCCCAGCATTTTGTCAGGCACACAGTAGCCCTTCAATATGAATCTACAGAAGGAATCCGAGTTTTCTCTTTTCAGCAGAAGGTGAGTGGCCTTGCAACATTGCTTGTCTGCTGATAGCTAAGAGATTCCTCATACAAAATATGCAGCTAGAAATGGGACACACAAAGTGTCATCACTCTAGACCCTGTGTCTCAGTGCTCTGCAACCGCTTATGTGCTTACCAAAGTCTCAAGAGGTAAAAGAAACTAGCATATATTTTAATAAAAATGGAAATTGTATTCTCAACTGGGCCCACCTGTTGAAAACATTTATAATTAGGATTTATCACATGAGGTCCATCAAATGTCACCAGTATTCTAGGTATTTATTTTTTTAAATGTATGCATAAGAGGTTTCCAAGAGAACAGCATAAGGCTTTCCACCAGTTTCCTGTAACTCCACTGTAATCATCTGCACTGGACAGTGATTCTGCAGCACAGGGTTCAGATCATGCATCGGGAACTGCAGGTCGGAACCAGGACAGAGGGGCAGCAGCAAAGCCATGAATACCCCGGACTGAACCCTGGGCCAGCACTGGGAAATAGGAAGCAGGTTTCATTTGAAATGTAATGAATCCTCCTGGAAATCTACTTGCAATTAGAAAGGGAAAATGAATTAATCTATCAAGGTCAGGTCTGTGTGTCAGCAGCTGTGGATACAAAGCAGAACCAGGAATGCTTTGTGAAATACTGTGGCTTTTTCAAGGAAAGCACAGACAAGTCAGTCCTTATCGAGCAGAATGCCACCGCCCGGATTTGTGGGTAGACGTATGGGTGCTCCTCAGCTACACCAAAGCATGTGTGTGTATATGCACATTAAACACACACACACACACCACTGGTGGTCTCTGGGCTTGGCTCCTTACGTGTGACTGTAGTGTACACGACAGACATCCTAAACATGATATACATGAATGAATAATACTAAGTCTTCCTTTTCCAAGTTAAGTGGCAGAGCTATTCATTACCTATTGTGCCTAAGATGTAAGAAGAAAGTGCTCAATTGCCTGATAAAGACATTGCCAGACCTTCATATATCATGGCATGATTACAAAAGCAAATGAATAAATAAATTTAGAGTCTCCTATAGCTTGCCAACTATTCATTTTACTAAGGAAGGACATGAAAAAAGGAAAACTATTATTTACAACCATCGCTATTTCATAAATGGGAAGCTTTTTAGGCCTCCTTGTCTCCAAGAATATCAAACATTTCAGAGGAAAGAGGAGTCTTTGATTTTGAAGACATTAGGTCTATGAAACACTAAGGTGTGCAATGATATTTTTTTTCCATTTTCTAGTTTTACAGTGGAACACTGCAAACCTAATTATTTGTATATCTCAGTCTGACTGTTAAAAAATCAATTAATCAATAGATTAATTAATTAGGAGAGTAATACAGAGGAATAGAGTAAGATATGCTTCGTATTCTAAATGACTACAAGAGCCAGGGCTGGGTAAGTCTGCCTGGGACTGCATGTTGGTCTCACTTCTGAGTGACAGGAATTCAAGTATCTGGCCTGTCACCTGCTGCCATGCAGGGTGCATGTTAGAAGGATGCTGAGCTTAAGAGGAGCTTCTAATTTCTATGAACATTCCGTCAGGAGGGCACCAAATGCCCATCGCAATGGATTGGAATTTAGGAACTGTGAGCTAGAAATAATTTGTGCCCTATCAATTATTTCCTTTCTGTTTACTTGTCCAAATTTTTGCTACCCTACCCCTATTTTCAAAGTTCTGGTTGTGCTGATTTTCCAGGAATATTAGTGTCAGCTACATGAAAAAAAGGCTGTTTCCATTGATTATTCATTTTACACAATTAACAATTCTGCAATTTTTGTGCACTGAATAGCAGTTTGCCCAGTTATTATTTTCCCAATATTAATATTCAGAGGTCAAAGGCCCAGCATCATGCTCTAATTAGGAGTAGGAGGGGGATAGGAGATGAGGAATTCATGAGTAACAGGCCCATTTTTGGCTCAAAGTCTAGACATGATAGAGAAGAGATAAATCATTCCATTGTGTCAGGTCTGAATTCTTAACTCATAGAATCAATGAGCAATATGAAACGGTGGCTTCATTTATTCAAGTTTTTGGGTTATTTGTTACATAGCCATTAAAAAAAAAAACACTACTAAACCAAAGCATGAGACAGACAACACCAAACTGAAAAATATCACTGTGTCACGTGATAGAAATAATTCAAATGCTAGACAAATGGTACAGCTGATACATATCTTCAGAAGTATAACGGATGGAAGCCAGGAAATACACTGTTTCAATAGAAGTATTTACACATATTAACTGTTACAACAGCATAGACTCATTTGTATCTCACAGTAAGAAATAACTCATAAAAATCTTTCAGAAATTTTGTGAGTTTCGCTTGTTTCAGAAATCAATGAAGACAGGAGTAAAATGTGCAATGTGGGAAACACCACACCCAATTCAGAATCAGCAACAGAAGACAGCCCAAGTCTTATGTCCCAGCACCCATGTGCGAAAACCAGAGGAAGCTTCTGGTTCCTAGCTTTGGGTTGGCCCAGTCCTGGCTGTTGGGACCATTTGGGGAATGAGCCAGTGGTCAGAAAATCTTTCCCCTGATCTAATCCTTTCAAGTAACTAAATAATTATTTAAAAAATTACAATCTATCAGGAGATGTTCTTGGAGAGAGAATGTCATTTTAAACAGAACAGCCAGGACAGGGTCTGTTAAGATGAAGACTTCTGAATAACAAGTTGAGGAAGTAGTCGACATGGGCAGACTCCATCTGAGCAAGGAGCATTGCAGACATGGAGAGAGCCAGTGCAGGGGACCTATAGGGTGGCACTATGCCAGGCACGCAAGAGGAAAAACCAGGAGGACAATGTGACTCAAGCCAAGTTGGGAAGGAGAGAGGCAACAGATGAGGATGTAGCACTTTGAGAGGAATGAGAAGCCACCAGAGGTTTCTTAGGAACAAGGGCTACAATTTGTATTGTGGTGCAAAAAAAGTTACAAGGTTTGGAATGGGTGGAGGTCAGGAATCTGTGGACAGCCATTCAGAAGAAACAATGGTGCAAGAGCAGTGAATCTATCAGGTTCCAGGTCCATCCTGGAGGTTGAGTCAGTAACACTTGGTCACAGATATCAGATGAGCAATGGGAAAGACAGGAGACAAGAACGAAGTCAAGGTATGGCCCGAGGAACTGGAAGGATGGCATTGTCATCAAGCAGGATGAGCAGATTTGGAGAGAAAAGGTTTCCAAAGGCCAAAGTGGGAATTTAGCTGGTGGGAATGGAGACATCTGGTTGGTAGGCAGATGTCAGAGGCAGGCCAGGTTTCTAAGGTAAGGTGCAGAGACAAACACTTGGAAGCCCCTGATTATGTTAAGCAGAGCCATTGAACTGGTTGAAAACTTTGATTTTAATTTTTTCTTGCGCACCCATATTTTCCTTGGAATTCAAGCTCTGGCATTCCATATCAGAACATTGCTTCATGTTCTGCTTACTCCACTTTAATTCCCTGTACCTGCGATGTACTGGACAATTATCTTAATTAATAATCTTAACTGGGTCAATTATCTTAATCCTTGTCAGCACATGGAAGATCTGGATTAATTTTCTGGCTCCTGCCTTCTGGGGATCTAGATCAGACTGTTACGGTCATGTGGGGAGTGAAATAGTAGATAGAAAAGCAATCCATCCATCCAACGATCTTTTAAAAAGCTCCAAGCTTCATTTTTATTTTTGCTATAATGTAAATTACTATATTTTTTATTTTATTTTATTTTTGAAAACAGACTACTGGAAAAACACTAAGAATATTTACTGTAAAGAAAACTAAGAAAAAAAGTCAAAAGTCACACTTAAATCTTTCTTTGTCCCCTCCTATATTTTCTTTGAAAATCGACTTCTGTGTTCTGCTTCCACTTAGCTGTGTGCTGCAGTTCTGCAGGTTTCAAGTTTCTTACTCAAAAGCTAAAGAAACCAGGCCAGGAGTTTCCAAAATTCCATAAATATTTCTTTTTAGAGTGGCTCTGTCAAAACACCAAAGTTGCTGCAGATAAAGCATTTATTATGCTTAAAACCAAAAGCGATCAAGACAAATATCAGTAACAACCAGGCCTCCTCACCAACAATCCTGACTATAACACCTTTCGACTCACACAGAGGGCAGCCTTTTTTTTTAAAGTGGAAATTCCTAAGAATGATATTGATAATTTTTGTACGCAACAGTTAAAGGGATTCGTTTTGTGAATTCCTATGAACACTTAAGTCTATTACAAGCATATCTCACCTAAAACAACAGAACTAATCATATTGAAAATAAAATTATTTTTTGCATTTTGGACCAGGTGTATTCCACAGCTTAAACTGGATTTTGTGATTCTTCCGCTCAAGTCAGCTTAGTTTATTGTGAGGGTGTGTAAAGTGCTGTACTCACAATGTTCAGAGCTCTTTTTAAAGCGTGTTATTTATTACGGGATTTTATTTAGCCATGAGCATCATGCTAACTTAAGAATACCTCCTTTCCAAACTTATTTGGAGATACTGTGTACAGAATAGTGATGGTTTTAGAAAAGATCAGGTTAAGAGTGGAAGTTAAATACAAAACAGAAAAACCCAACCAAACAAAACCCTGCAACCAAAGACTTTTCTGTCAAGCAGCAGCTAAGTGGCTTTGATTGAAATGCCTTGCTGGGTGACAAAGGGGCTAAAAAAGCAGAATTCCTCCAGATTATCTCTCATCTAAAAGCCTGTGGAGCACAGAAAGCCAGTCAAGTGAAACTCTGCTCTCAGAGGAGATGGACCAGTGCAGAAGGGTCTTTTGGGGTCAACACTACTTGGGCAGCCAATGTCCCAGGTCTGGGTCCTGTGTTCAGGGCTCAGTTCTGCTTCCTAGTTCAGCTCCCTGCTGATGCGGACATTGGGAGGCAGCAGTGATGGCTCTAAGGGTTGGGGGTCCCTGCAGCCCAAGTGGGCGACCTGGGCTGAGTTCTTGGCTCCCGGCATTTACAGACTGAATGAGCAGGTGGGGTCACCCAGTCTCTATCTCTACATCTTTAATAATTAATTTATTCATTAATTAGTATTATTTTCTATGATACAGTTATGCAGGTATGGAGATTCCATTCTTCCTTCCTGCATTTTCCTGCTTCTCCATTTAACCCTCCTGCCATCTTTTCCTGTATCATCACCCTAATATAGTCCTTTTGTAGCAGTGTAAGTTTAACTTTCTGCTAAATAACTGTTCCGTGATGTTGTAGGTATAGGCAAAGGTAGAATGTTTACTATCATACTGCCAAGAAAGGGGAAAAATAAACAGGGGAAGAGCAAATAGATGGAAAGGATTGAAAACAAAGAAACCAAAGAATTTCCTCCTTAAGTGCAAACACAACTGGTCCAATACAGTCATCAGGCACCTCACACTGGACTCTTGCTGGATTAGTCTTAAATAAATCTTTACCATTATCCTTTGTAATCATTTTAAAAAGACATATGCATCCCTTGTACATGTGAGAAAACATTCTAAGAGCTTCACAAATATTACTTTCTTTGATTTTCCTGAGAACTCTGTGAGATAAGCTCAAACAGCAAGCATCTTTATTCTCCATAAAGACATGGGAGTCTAGGACCTTTAATTGGTTCAGCTGCAATTCAAGCCTTTCCAGTAAGTACTCAGACAAAAAGGTCAGGGTGGCTGTGCTATGCTATGCTGGAAGGAAGGGAAAGAAAGTCACTGTCATTGAATGTGTGTAGTTTGAAAGACCCCTTGTCTCACTTTGGGAAACTCAATAATCCTGGGTAGGATCTTTCAGTAGTTGCAAAGACATAAAGCATATGCTGTTTTTAAATGTATGATCGCCTCCTGTCCCTTGGCCAGATACAATGTTATATCCCCATATCTCCCAAACATAAAAGCAAAAACTGTTGGAGTATTCAACAAATAGGTAAGCAGGAGGCAGAACTTGGTGTGCAGGGTGTCTAAGTGGCGACAAGCAAGTTCATGTTCCAGTTCTATAGCGTGACAGCAGCAATAATCTGGATTGCTTATTCTATGGCAAGCTTTCCCAGGACTTAAGAAAAGTTCCTTTTCTCCTTTGTCCAAAATAACATAAAATAAAATGAGTAGCTTACATTTCTGCGTCTAAGAGGATGTTGATACAAGTTTTGGAAATGAGAAGAACAGACCACCCCCAGGAGGAAATTCCAGAGAGGAAAAACATACCATCAGGGTACACACGATCATAACCTGATTTAGCATCCTTTAAAACCACAGTCTCCTCTAGGATTTTCCTGATTACTGTCTTCAGAAGCATGACAAAGTTACATGGATTTTCCTGATTACTGAATGCAAAAGCATGAGAAAGTTCCACAAGTGCCAGGATAGACTTGTCTGATTTTAAGTTTACCGCTGGGCAGTTTGGAGGGTTACATTTTTATTACTGCTACATGACAGTTCTGGGAACAAGGAAAATATGTAAGTCGTAAGCAAACGTATTCTCCAAGTAGACAAGAACCTTTCAACTGAACACCCTTAATTTTTTTTTTCTTTTTGGTGGAAGTGGGGATGGGAAAATATCTCGATCCCTTTATCAGTCTGATGGAAGTAATAGAACGTACTTTCCAGAAAAAAACATAAGCATATAGTCATAAAACAATAGATTTTATTTTATGGGGTTCACAAATCTCTTAAGTCTCTCTAGAGCAATTTGTATATTCAGGTCCTAATGGAATTCCATAAACAATTTAAGATGACGGTATAGGGCTAATTGAAGGCTGGATATTATTATTTTATTCGTTTACTTTTTTCAAAATAGCACATCAAAATTTAATTTTATTGCAATTGCAACACTTGAAAATCTGAATATCTAATTATCCGCCCTAATTATTATGCTCCAGACAAGATATTATCTTCTTTACATTCCTTTCCCACAAGTTATGTTGCACATCAGCTCTGGTTGCTGGGTTTCATCTCACTGATTTTAGTTTTCTAAAATTCATGGGAATACTTGGAACTTACTGGTGCTTCTTCTCTGGGTCTAATCAAAAGGACAAAAAGAACTGAAGTGTATGGGAAGTCACTAAAATACTTTTAAATTACAGGTTCTCTATACCTTTTGGTATTGAGGCAGGAAAAAGAGGACATAATATCAGAGGTGATCAACATTACTGGTATACAAACCTACCTTAGCACAGACTAGCTTTCTCTGTCTGCATATAAAATACCAAGAACAATAAAGTAGCATTGTGCCTAAACTGACTGTCTTAACTTATACTAGTATTTTCCAAAGGATTCCATCCATGACTTGGACAGTAACAGTAGCAACCTCTGAATGGCCCACTTAATTCACTCTGAAATCTGTTGAGATCCCGGTCTTGTGATGTCTGTATCTTAACAGGTATCTGCTTGACCAGACTCAGATAACACTGTCCTTTTGGATCTCTACGATACCATCTTCACACCTCCATCAGCCTGTTGAGGTGGATTGGCAGTAGGGCTGAGCATGGACTCACTAATGTCATTTGTTAATATTTCTTGATTCTGAGAACTCTCTCCCATGGATACCCAAAACCACTTTGGGGTCAAGGTTAGGTTCCGCCTTTGTGGTGGCTCCACAGCTATCTAGTGGCAGGTCTTAGGTGTTTGGCTCCAGGTAAAAGAGTGTGACATGCTAGTTGCCCATAAAGAGCCTCCAAGACACAAAAATGCAGCCCACAATACTGAGTGGTGAAGTTAGCCAACTTGATAAAAGGAGCTATCCATTTACTGTTTAATTTGAGAGGCAGAGAGACAAATAGATGGAGCTCCTACCAGCAGGTTTACTTTCCCAATGTCTACAATGACTGGAGCTGGGCCAAGCCAAAGCCAGATGCTGGGAATTCAATGTGTATCTCCCATGTGGGTGGCAGGAATTCAACGACTTAATCCATCCCTCCAGCCCTCTGCTCCCAATCCCCAGCATGTAGATGGAGTCAAGGACTGGAACTGTGATAAAGGTATCCACTCCAATATAGGATGTGGATACCTTTAGGCCAAACTTCCGCCTGCCACAGGTAAGTCTATTGTTGCAACTGGGTCAAAGATCACTAAGGCTACCTTTAGTAACTCTCCCGGCTTCCTTTATTCCATTGTCAAAGTTGAAAATTTAGAGCTGAGATGTATGGATGGGCAAGCATTGTGGCACAGTGGTTTAAGTCACTGCTTAGTAGACATGTATACTACACCAAAGGCTAGTTGTAAATCTTGGTTACTTTTCTCCCAATCTACCTCCTTGCTGATGCATCGTCCAATCAAGCTTCCTGCAAAAAGGCATCAAATAAAGTATCTGTGTCTGCTACCTATGTGGAATATCTTGATGCAGTTCTGGGATCCTGTTATGGTCTAGCTCAGCACTAGTCATTTGATGAGTGAGTCAGATGATGGAAGATCGATCTCTCTCTCTCTCTCTGCCCTTGGTCACTCTTTGAAATCTATAAATCTTAAACTAGAAAGTATGAAATCACCCAGATATTGTGGCAAACTTCAATGTTACATTCTGAGAAAGACAAAGCATAGTGTAGATTTTGGACTTTGATTGTTTTTTTTTTTCACAAACATGATTGAGTCAATCTGGAGTAAATTAAAAGACTCAGTCCCAATTTCCCCCAAAGGATAGCAACTTACAGTAAAGTCTAACAACTTAACACAACCAGTAGCTAGTCAAACGCAACTCAGAAAAAGACCTTCACAGGAATCCCTTAATCTCAGGAAGCAAACTTAAATGGTCTAGTGTAAAATTTCATTGTTGATTCAGTCATTCATGGTTTATTCATGAATTATTTTCAGCAAGTTTCCACTCATGCTACTCAGTGGCATGGTAGAGGGACACACAATAAATTCAAGAGATCTTTTCAAGGTTGTCTATTAAGTATGAAAAGAATTCAGAGCCAAGTGTTTTTTTTTTTCCTACTACTGCCAAGTTGATCATCACCAAGGACCAATGAAAAAGGTAAATGAAACAACCATAATCCAAGTCATGGGTACCACACAATCCTGGGTCTGAAAGTTACAGTGAAAGCATGTGTGCTGAGGAGGAGGAGAATGATTCCAGTTTCAGAAAGCTGTATTTCTGTTTCCTCAGTCTTACTTGTTACTGGGTGGTGAGGTGTTGGGTACTAATATTTCATCACTAATGCAATGAAAGCTTTGTCTTCCATTTGATTGTTCAATGACTCCATGAGAGGCAGACTAGTCCTGCTCACTCCTATTAGACCAATAACAAAAATGAACGTTGGGAAGTTAAGATCCAGGGGCCAGCTCATTTCATTCATTGCAGATACACATCTAGAATTCAACTCTTCAGTTTCCAGACCCATGGTCTTCCCACTATACACAGAGCTCGATAGGGAAATAGGGAGGACTGAGCGCTTTTAATGGATTCCTGAAATGGATGCATTAATACCTGGAACAGGAAGGTTGGTAAGCTTGCTGGATAGTCTCCAGAACAGTCCAATAACTGCCCTGCTCACATCTGCTGAGACCGTTTGAAAAATAAGGAGCAATAAGTTTATTGGTTACAGAACTGGATGTAAGTAGAAGATGAGACAGAAACATACAAGAAAAAATGATTACATTTCTTATACACCAGAACAAATAAAACCTACAAAAACCAGATAGGCAATTCTGTCTTTAACATTACTCAACAGAGTCTGTAAATGGAGTATGTTCTTTAAGGTTTCTTTCTCTATTTGAAAGGCAGAATTATAGAAAGGGGGGAGCAGATAAAGAGTCAGAGAGGCAGATGAAGAGAGAGAGAGAAAAAAAGAGAATGAAAGTTTTTCAATTTGGTTGTTCACTCCCCAAATGGTTACAAAGGCCAGGGCTCAGCCAGGCCTAAACCAGGAGCCGGAATACATTCAAGTCCCTCCTAGGGGTGTAGCGACCCATCGGGTGATCGTCTGCGGCTTTCCCAGGCACCTTGGCAGGAAGATGAGTTAGAAGTAGAAGCAGCCAGAACTCAAACCGCTACCTATATGAGATGCCTGCATTTCACACTGTGGCTTAACTGGCTGAGCAATTCCTAACATGTGGTTATAGTTTTGGATAGACGTCCACTATCAGAGGCCTGAGATTCAGTGCCAAACCCACAACAATGTGAGACCGTACCAATAGAGTCAAGGGGCAAGTTCACATAGTCAGAAAAGAGAGGGGTTCATATAGAGAAGAGAGAGAGACAAGAAGCAGAGTTGATTTCCAGCAGGAGCAGGGCTCCCAGTCTCTTTCGCTGAAGTCCTACCATGCCCAGGGCCTTGCCTCAATTCCCTTTCAGGCACTCAGCTGGGCCATGTCAGGGCAGAACCCTAGATTCACCCACTCCCAAATGATTCTTGGCCCTTTGCAATCAGGGGGCAGGCTCCACAGGTTGTTGTTGGTCTCAGAACTTACAGTGTGTTCTAGCAACCCTGGATTTGGGGTGCTAACTCTGGCAGGCAGTTATAATCTAAGGAAAGCCATAGCATGGTGGAATCTCATCATGAGCAGAAACAATATTCACATTGGTGCTTTGGAAAAACATTGCTAGCCTGACTCACTCCTTCTGCAAGCCCAGTGGCCAGCAGTTCCTGTGGGTGGGGCAGTCAGACTCCAGTAATACAAGCAGAGCATGAATACGGTGAACAGGGGCATGAAACAAAGAACAAGAAGACACGGGGAAACACAAACAGGACACCAGCACAAGAAATACTGAAAATGCTCTTTTTTTCCCCAAGTAATTTCTTAACCTCGTTTGAAAACATACGAAGGCCCAGAGGGCTGGCAAAATGGATGAAAGTCACGGCACTGAGGACCATCTTGAACAAAGCCGGTGGGTGCAGATTTCAGATAAAGATTCCATATATGATAAGAAATAGGTGGCATTCCAAGGAGAGGCTCTACAAATGACAGATACAGGTGACCTGTAACCAAATTAGATGCAAGCACATAAAATTCATTAAGGAGACACGATTTGTTTTCCTGTGATCGATAAACAATCACACGAACAAATGGACAGGAGGAGGAGCCCCAGTGAGGAGCCCAACCAGCACCATCAAGAGCAGACACAAAGAATGAAAGAAAAACAGATTAGTGCAAAGCCAAAAGAGGAAGAAGAAAAGCCAGCCAGCCTCTGTTTCACAATGAAAGACTATCTGCTTAATCCTCTTTTGGGGAATGTATAGCTCACCAACCAGTTTTAGCAAGGATGAGGCTAGCCAAGTTTTAATTGGAAATAACATGGCCTTGCACCACAGGCTTGTTCCTTAAAACTAAGGCGTTAGATAAAACCAGGTTCATGTTTCTGCCCACTCTGTCTTGGGGAAATGGGAACACAAAGCCTAATTGGCTAAATAAAGGAACTGGACACTCTGCAGACAAACCCTCTCAAGCTCTGATTGATGTCCACTGACACCTCCATACAATGACACCATGGGAACTGGCAGAAGGTACACACTGTGCAAAGCCAGAGCACAGGTCACACAGCCTCTAGTGGAGACAGACAAACCCTAGTCATTGTCCCACATCAAAACTTAACTTTGCACTTGTCATGTGCATACCCTCAAATAGGAGATTTATCTATTCATCCATTCAATAAGTATTTGCATAGAGTCTTCTCTATGCCAGATAGTGTTCCAGGTGCTGGCATCCAGTGAGGAGCAGAGAAGGCAAAGTGCTTTTCTCTGGGAGTTGTATCTGTGACTGCGGGAACCAGACAAGAATCAAATTGACAGCTACTTACTGAAGTCTTAGGTTGCGTTGAGTGTTACCACAACAGAAAGGCGGCAAGGTAAGGGAACAGTATAACAAGGAGCAGGTTCGGACAGGAAGTTAAAGAGAGATGCCTGCTCAGCAGATACACGTGGCCTTGCACTCAGGCAATTGTCTCTGAGTTGAAGTCAAAGCAAGCCACTGTTCCCTCTTTGGGAAGCACTACTGTCCATGCTGAGATTAAAAGCCTGCCCCTGTTTGTGCTACTCTGACCTGACTGTGATATTAAATACAAAGAACTCTGAAAGAGTAGGCAGCAGAGCTCAAATACATCATGATGACAGTGGTAGGCTGTGGTTTTGGTGGCAGCCAAAGACCCACACTTCCTGAGTTCCCAGTCTTGTGTAGACTTGTCCCTCTTAAATTTTGGCTGGCCCTAGGTCTCATTTTAGTCATCTGAATGTGGTGGAAACAATGCTGTGTTAATTTCAAACTTCAGTTTGACAGAAGTTTGCTGGGTAAAGCCGTATCTTTGCAAGAAGTCCTACTCACTCAGCTCTTTCTAAGACCCTAAACTGACCTGGCGGTAGGACCAAGCAGAGAAAAAGAAGGCCCCAGTCATTAGCCCTAGCATTAACTTATCAGTTGAAGTGAAGGAAACCAATAGGAAATAGATTGTCTTGCTTCAGCAGATCCATTATAACTGACCCTAAATTAAATTGTCAAACCAAGAACTATACAGATTTCAAAAGCATGAGCAAAGAAATAAAATGGTGGTATAAGCCACTAAATTCTTAGGTAATTTTGCTACTCTAATAGTTAAACAATGATTTTTCCATGTCAGACACAAAACACATAATAACTTTCTCAGGTATAACTTTGGCATGGAAATTTGGGGAGGATGTTTGAATTTCTTGGCTTATTTTCATTGCCTTTGATTTTAAAACACCTCATTTGAGGACATAAATTTCTGTATTCCAAAAAGCGGAAAAAATATGTTCTGACTTAGGACATAAAAATAGAGATGTCTGGTATTAGGAAGATAAGAATATGTTTCTGCTGACCTATTCATCTCACGTAGGCCCAACTTACGTCCTGCCATAATTCTGGAGGTAGGAAACTGAACTAGACTTGACCTCAGCATTTCCCAACTCAAGTGACAATACCCCACCCTGGAATTCCTGACAAGACTATCAACCTCATGCTACAGCCACTTGCTGGCCATCCTCGGAAAGTGCTGGCAACAAGATCTTGCTCAAACAGAAGGAACAGATCTGCTTGGCTTTGTGCAGAGGAAGAGGAAAAGCAAAGCAATTAATTCACCCTGGGGAAACATGCTGAGGCCAGGAATTTGCCAGCTCGTGCAAACGGCCAGCTGCAGTCTCAGGGAGGATGCCCTATCCTTTCCCGCTCCACTGTTTTTCTCCATCTTCCTGGGGGATAGATAATATGCAGCAATGAAGGAGACATTTAGGCGGTGAGTGGGTAACATGGAGCAGGATACAAGGGCTCAACACTTCTGAGTCAATGAGGGTCTGTGTTACAAAGATGCAGGAGGGGATCCAATGCAGGCAGGCATCAAGATGACCCCTTACAGCATTTCTCAAAGTGTGCCTGCTGCCTAAGGTCAGCAGCAGCAGTGTCACCTGGAAGCTTGGAAGAAATACAGATTCTTCAGTCCGACCCGAAATGGACGGAATCAGAAGCCCTGGACCCAGAGCTCAGCAACTGGTATTTCAACATGCCCTCCTGCTGGTTTTCATAGTACACTTAAGTTTGGAAACCAAAATTGTGCTGCAATTCCAGAAGAACAAGTTAGAATTCCTATTTACTTTTAATTTTACAGGAAAAACATTAAGCTTTACTAGCATTTAACACTCAGTAAGATATAAGACTGACTCTTCTGTTATTTCATCTTCTGTCATATGAAAGGCAATTTTCATGAAATTATTATCCCTATTTATTGAGTTGCTTTCCGTTTATTGTCAAATGTTGCTCTTAACTTATACCCACTGGCATAGCATTACAAATTGCATTATCTAGTTTTAATTCTATGCAACTGTTTCAAATGGCCAAGTAGCTTAAAGGACTCCTGTAAAGAAGTTATCAGCAGTTCTTTGTGGCTAAATGGGCCCAACTGGAAACTATAATGCTAAGGGAAATGAGTGAAGCCCAAAAGGTTAGATACCACATGTTTGCCTTGATTTAACCTGTAATTTTTGCTTGGTGGTTTGTTATTTTTTGAACCTGTCATTGATACTGTCTCAACCCAGATGTTTTGAAGAATTGAACTTGCATTATTTTTAACATATTGTTTACTCAATACTATGTCAATTAATACCATAACGTTGTATATTGATGCTGATGTTTTGTTAGGGATTTTAACTGACCGGAACTTTACTCTGTTAGCTCTACCTTCAGACCAGAGAAGGTCTCCCCAAGAGGCCACTAAACTTATCTGTACAGTAAGATGCTGGACTTTATGCTAGGTATATGCTTGCAATGAAGGAATCTCAACTGAACTTGAACTGAGGTTATGTAGCAAGGTGGAGGAATCCACTATGGGGGGAGGGATGTGGGAAGGGTGGGGGGAATCCCCAGTGCCTATAAAACTGTATCACATAATACAATGTTAATAACAATAAAAAAATTAAAAAAAATAACAAAACAAGAAGTTATCAGGTCCAAAACCCTAAGAAAACGGTAGGGTTGACAATTTCACATTCAGCTCCCTTCCACACTGTTCTCACTGTAAGCTATTACTGATAATACTGTTTTAGTAATTATCAAAATACATTGTCACCTATGAGAATGAAGTTTGAAATATTTAATATACTGCTTCATCTTAGAGTTTAGCACACATATTTTTAAGTAGCTTGATAATAAATTCTGTATCTTGGGGACTCATTATCAAATACCTTGTATTGATAGGATATAGTGATTCACTCTACTCTTTTAAATTAAATTTCTTGGTAGCAAATGTCTAGCTGTGCACAGTTTTTTGGTAGCATTATCTGGATATACTATAAGGAAAGAAAGCAGACAATACACAAAACAGAAACTGTGGAATTGTGGTACATGGATTTCTGCCTTGATCTTGGCAAGACCAGTAAATAGTTCCCTGTTGCAACTTAAACTAGTTGACAGTAATGATGTCAGAGAAAATAGTGTTCCCTGTTGACCCTGTTGGTGAATAATCTGTTATTACTTGGACTTCTTGCCCCAGTGCAATGGGTGTTGTCCCATTGCCTAGTGCTAGTACTCCTGCCTTACCCCCAGTGCTCAAAGTCCTCCTTCCAATCCCCAGGTGGGATACATTCCTACCACTGTATCCAGTGTTGGAATTTACCATGTTTTATAGGCAATGAATGAACAAGAATGAATGAATAGACTTATTATTAACTCTTCCATGTGTCACTTGGATTCTTTTCTTCACAAAACAGCAATCCTAAAAGTTGGCATAGGTTTCAATAGGCTTTTAGATCTTCTGTTATTTAATTCCTAAACTTGAATTTTCTGTTATTGTCCTATCTCTGCATTCTACTTTGAAGGCCCCTGTCAGTAAGTTTAGAAAAGTAAGTTTGAACAAATTAAATTGTATCACAAAGCAGATATAAGAAAAACAAAATTTAACTGAATATTTCTGAGTTACATAATGACTGTTAATTTTCCCATAACATTATCATCCAATATAACTTCCAGAAGCGGTGATGATTACATTGACATGGTAAAAAGAACCACTCAAGATGGCCAATTCCACCTCATCATAGGCTCACAATCTGGCTCATCTGCTACTGAGGGTAAGTTTATACATTTTTCAGTTGTACTAAATAAAAGCCTGCATTCCACAGCGTCTCACTTCAAAACTTGCTTACTCACACTTTAAACTCTCATGAATCTTTACAGTGTCTTCAGATCCAACAAGCATGAACTCAGGCATAGTTAAACCTAAATATCCAGTTTCCTAGGCTCTGGGGCTGGCCAGCTGAACCTTGCGGGGGCTGGGGGGACCTTGCATGGAATCAGTTTCACCATGTAGTAATCTGGAATAGTTTCCTAGTCCACCTGCTCATTCATTCTCAATAACCATACATTAAAGTCTTCTCTTCAAATCTCTATTCTCAGTTTTTTTTTTAAATTAGCAAACAATTGTCTCGCCAACTAAACTGCAATCCCAGAATTGGGCTGAGGTCACTTTCACTGATCATAGTGTTTTTTTGGGGGGTCTGGCAGAGGGTAGATGCCCCAATATTTATTTGAGACTTCCTGTTTGATCAGAGACAAGAGGCTGCTTTCAAACCTTGACCCTGGGGCTGTGTCCTCTTCCCAAATGCCACCGAGCCGTGCAGGAGGCCTCAAACAGCCTTGTCCAAACAGCTGTGACCAAACGTCCTGTGTTGATAGAGGCAGCAATCAGTCACTCGGGGCTTCCTGATTCATTGGTGAGGGACAGCTAAAACCCACTCCATGGCAGCTGCAGAGTTTGGAAGTGGTGTCCCACTTTAACCACAGGACAAAGTTACTAAGAGCAAAAGAGCCAGGGACTGGTGAGCTCATCTGAGACACACAGGAAATGGGAAGTAAAATACAAAACAATAAATTCAATAAAAATGCTAATTCATTTAGCCATCCATTTTTAATCATTTAACCATCTAATTAATTAATTAGTTTTGTTTGGACTGTGGCTCCTTCCTGAAAGCATTTAGGGCTGATGCCATGATACACATAAATAGAATAACTCTAAAGGTTATTGAAAATAAGTCAGGAGAAATCTTGGTTTTTTTCTCTCTATTCTTTGTCTCGAGAAAGTTCCACCAACCAAGTTAGAGGCTGTTGCCACTAGGATCCTCTGATACGATCCAGATGAAGAAAATCACAAATGGAAACTGAGAGACATGAAGGGATTTCAAGTAACTGAAAACATTATGGAATCTGTATGTGAATAAAGACGGGGCTGGCTTGGTCCTCCTAGATCAGACACTGTGTACCATAAGCCATCTTGCCACAGACGCTGGAGCGAACCCTGCTGAGACTAGTCAACTCCAGCCCAGACCCCAAGAACCAACTCACTGGAGTTATCTCCCATCTGCAGACTTGCAGAATCCCAAGTGACTGAATAGGGGTTGCACTAAGTAACTTTTCCAAGTGTGTCTTTTGCAATGAAAGTATCATCTTCCGTGAACAAATCTGTTTACCTCAACCTCTAACTGTACAATATGAACTCTTTCCTTTTTCTGAGTTCATTTTGAGTTAATCCTTAGATGAATCTTATGGTGAAATCTCTCGTCAGTGTGATACTCCGGGGCCTAAAAGTCATAGGGGAAGCTAAGGTCCTGTGGATTCTGGTCCAGCAGCTTCAGTTACTCTTCAGGACAAAAAAACCAAAAATCAAAACACAAAAACCAACCAAAGAAACAAAAAATCAGAACCAGAAATTCTACAGAGGTCAAGTTTGGCTCACATTTCCCTAGGTTGTGAGGTGGCTGTGGTTTAAGGTAACGGAGTATGCGGAGAGAACACTTGGCCTTTTGGGCGGATGACTTAGGGACTAACAGTACGAAAGCCCTCCTATACCACATATGAAGTGGTTGGCACACAGCCCCAACTTCAGCGTGCCTGCCTGTCCTCCCATTTTAATTCATATTTCTAAACCAAGCCAACCAACACAAAACACAAATATAAAGGGAAAAGGAAAATGGTTAACATCATAAATGTGTTACTTCTACACAAACATGCCAAATACCTTTCAGAGAGCCCGAGAATGACAATCCAAGCTTAAACTCCCTCTGACTCCCACATGTATATAAACGGTTTAAATGAACAAGCAAAACATGCTAGGATTAGGATTTGATTTCACAAAGCTTTTCTTGTCATATAGAATGACTAGGAATTACACTAGCTTCCAGAGGCATTCCAAGCAAAACCTGATTTTTATCAAATCACGCTAATACTTTCTGGAGCAAAGTTGTTTTCCTGAAGTGTTTACATAATGAGGAGTTTGTCAAGTTGTGTAAATGTTTATGGCTTGAGGGTTTTCATCTTAGAGTTCTCAAATTCCATCAAAATAAAAAACCATGTGTTTATTTGAAAGTTAAAATTTGTCAACAGATATCAAACCTAACGTTTTTTATTGCACATATATATTATTTTTCATGACATGGTTCTATAGGCACAGGGATTCCCCCCTTATCTTCGTCTCATTCATTCCCTCACCTACTAATTTCCCCCATATTACTAATTTTTTTCATGCTACAATTCCATAGGTTCAGGAATTTTCCTTTCTGCCCTCCTCAATCTTCCTCCTCCTCAATGTTTTCCCTTATATTATTAGTATAGTCTTGAACACCTGTTATTTAAGTGTATTCTGACACTGTAAGCATGGACAATGGTACAAAGTCCAACATCCTAGTGTCAAGGTATATTTAACAGTCTCACTGGGAGTCCTTTCGTTCTGGAGTAGAGATGCATACTGCAACATATCTTCACTTCCCAGTGTGCTAGTCTCCATCATACAGTTCATCTACGAGAATGTATGTATGCATATGTAGATGTTTACCTATATATCTGTTTCACTTGCTTTTTGCATGAAATCCCTAACATTCTTCATACATGAGTGACAGGGGCAATTCTGCCTCAGTTTACAATTCTGCCTCAGAGATCAATAGAAGCACCTCACCAGGTGGATGCTTCTTGAGAAGTGATTTTATTGCTGTTGATTAGTTCAGCCATTCGCGGAGTTATCAGATACTAACACTGTTTAGACATGAACTGTCCTTGGGGCTGGTAGTGTGGTGCAAAGTGGCTGCTTGTTAACACTGTCATGTTTTTCCAGAGCTCTGGTTCCAGTCTTAGGCATACCAATGAATTCCAGTTCCCTCTGAATGCTCCTGTGTAAGCACAAGATGGTAAATATATTTGGACTCCTGTATCCATGTGGAAGTCCTAGGTTTGAATTTATCCAATTCCAGTGCTTGAAGCCACTTGGGGAGTAAACCAGTAGTTAGAAAATCAATTTTTCTCTCTTGTCATTCCCTATCTCTCTGTAGCTCTGCCTTTCAAATAAATAAATACATGTTAAAAATGATCTGGGGCCTGGTTCAATGGCTAACTCTTCACCTTGCAAATGCTGGGATCCCATATGGGTGCCAGTTCATGTCCTGGCTGCTCCACTTCCCATCCAGCTCCTTGTGGCCTGGAAAGGCAGCAAAGGATGCCCCACAGCTTTGTGACTGTGCACCCATGTGGAAAACCCTGAAGAAGCTCCTGGTTTCAGATCAGCTCAGCTCTGGCCTTTTGGAGGGAGTGAACCAGCAGCTGGAAGATATCTCTCTCTCTGTAAATCTTACTTGCACTTGAATAAAAATAAATACATCTCTAAAAAAATGGCTCCCAGGATTATGATAAAAGTATTCATATTCTTTCACAGGGTACCAAGTTTTCATACATGTATTTGCTCTATGTTTGAAATAACTCAATATTTTCCAATTATGTGGCTTTTCTAAAACAAAGGTATTTACCTATTTGAAAGGCAGAATGCATGGGGAGAGCAAGAGATAGAGAGCTTCCATTGGCTGGTTTACTCCTCAGATGGCTGCAAAGGCCAGGGTTAGGCCAGGCTGAAACCAGCAGCTGTATGCTCGTTTTTGAAATGGATAACAGGGACTTAAGCACTTGAGCCATCTTTCACTGCTTTCCTAGGTGCATTAGCATGGAGCTGGATGGGAACTGCAGCAACAACATTTGGAATCAGTGCCCAAATGGGATGCCATTGTCACAGGTGGTGACATTACTCACTATGTCACAACACAATTACCTTACTGGCTAATTCTCCACCTCCAAATGTCAGCATCCCATATGGAGGCTGGTTCATATCCCAGCTGCTCCACTTCCTATCCAGCTCCCTGCTTGTGGCCTGGGACAGCAGTAGAGGATGGTCCAAAGCCTTGAGACCCTGCACTCATGTGGGTGACCCAAAGCAGCTCCTGATTCCTGGTTTCAGATCAGCTCAGCTCCAGCTGCTGTGTTCACTTGGGGAGTGAGCCAGCAAATGGATGATCTTCCTTTATCTCCTTTTCTGTGTAGACCTGCATTTCCAATAAAAATAAATCTTAAAGTATGGATAAAAACCATCACTCATTAGCTAATCAGGTTAAAACTGAGGTCCAAGTTAGAGGAATTTCTAGACCACATTATTAAGCTCCTGATTCTGAGCTAACACCATGTGCAACATGCTCTTCATTCAGTACATGAAACTGTGCAATAAGAGTGTGCTATGGGAGGCATGAAACTCAAAATTTTCTTTCATAATGTCTGTCTCTTTCTGTCTGCTTGAATTTCCCAATTTCTGACATGCCCCCTTCCTTTCCTTTTTCATGTACCCTCTTACTATGAGGTTTATCATGTATAACAGCAGTTGTTAAATCCTTGCTGGGAGCATTTGCATCTCATGTTAGAGCCATTGAGTTCAAGTCACACTACATTCCTGATTCCAATTTCCTGTCCACGCATGCCCTGAGAGGCAGTAAATGACTACTCAAATGCTTGGGGAGACTCGCCTTGAATTCCTAGCTCTTAAATTTGACTTGGGTCAACTCCAGCTATTGCAGGTTTTTGGAGAATAAAGCACTGAGTGGAAATTTTCTCTTTTTCTGCTTCTTTCCCTTCCTTCCTCATTTCCTCATTCATTCTTCTGATGCATAAGCAAATAAAATAAAACCAACAGATACCAACTTTTGCCACAGAATAGAAAATGATTGAATAATTATTAGCACTTTTTTTTTGGCCTGGGTACTTTTTTGGGATTACACAGATTTGAAGAGTAGTGGATCATGTACCTCTAAGAAAGGCATCATATACTAAATATTAACTATTTAGTGCATTATTGCTCAAATGAAGCAATGCAGTGAGCTTAAGCAACTGGATAGTAATGAATGTCATTTTGGAAATCATTCTTTTAAAATAGCCTATCTTTATTGATTTGAAAGATGTTTTTACACACACACACACACACACACACACACACACACACACACCAATCAATCTACATCTCTGGTTCACTCTCCCAAAACCTGAAGCACCTACAGTGGCTGGGAACCACTTAGTTGAGTCATCAGCTACTGCCTCTCTGGATATGCACTAACAAGAAGCCAGGACTGAGAACAGCGTCAGGACACACATCCAGGCATTCAGATGTGGGATGCTGACGTCCCAACTGTAACTCAACTGTCAGGCCCAGCCAGTGCCTGCCTTCAGTATTCTTCTCTTGCATAGCATTTTATCCTTAAGGATCTTCCTAAACCCAGAGCTCAGGTTTTCTACTAGTGTAAAACACACCAAAAAAAAAAAAAAAACTGCTGCTAAGGTTGACAACAGAGATGAATGAAAGAAATGACATTTTCTTAATATCTGTTTCCCCTTCTAATGTTCTCTTCCTTCTATACTTTGGCCCTTTACAGATCAAGGGGGAGAGAACTGGAAGAATTCAGTGGGAAAACACTGAGACTATCGTGCAGGCAATACACCTTGCTGGGACCAGAGAAAGCGAGCACAGCAACAAGGCCTTTATTTCTGAATTTCTTACATCCTCATCAGAGGACGGTGCTGAGCAGGAGGAGGGAGATGCTCCCAAACACCTGTGCCCACAGACACTCATTGAGTAGTCATTCTATGCTAAATCTTTCCTCCCGTTCAGGACTTTAAAACCATATCTGAAATTCTCATCTTCCAATCAGCCCCTCAAATTTTGCAAATGTAAATGGCAAGTCAGCCAGGCACCCACTGTATCAGAAATACTTGAGCTCTTACCTCTCTAGGCCTGAGCTCCAGCATCTATCTCTGATGTGATTACCCCAGATTAGCATGGAACTTCACCAACAACCTGTCAAGGCCACAGTTTCCACCAGTTTAGATGTAGGAACTTACTTTGGGCTTTACAAGAGATGAAGCCCATGGCAGGCTGTGCTACCTGCTGTCTGGCAACTTGATAAAGGTCTTGGAGACAGCTTGGATGCCAAGGCAGAAGAACAGATAAATCATTAAATGTATTGTACTCTGCCACAGGTAAGAGGAGATCAGATGCAATGGCTTATGCAGAGGTGGGTTACTTTTCTTATGAATAATTAGCCTTGGTCTGGGCTATTTGCTCATATTTGGTTCAGCCAGGATAGAAAAAAAAATTGGTGCCTATTTTCTCTTATCCTTTTATCAAGAAAGGAAAGCTTCCCAAGAAATCCTGTCCCAATGAATATCTTTTCCGTTCCCTTGCAAAGATGGTGTCACATGGCTGCCAGAGAAAAAGCAGCAGATGCTGAAAAGAATGTTGTAAAGAGTGAGGAGGAGTCTTTGCCTTAAGGGAAATCCTAATTGCACTCTTGAGGATAGACATGTGTGTGTACCGACAAAATGTGCAAACTCTGAAATGTGTGGTAGGCCTCTAACTTAAAAGTGCACACATGGAAGAGTGGGAACGCTCATTCTATCTTCCCTTAACACAAACTCACAACTTTCTTGAAATGAAATAGAGAAAAAAGTCAATTGACGATCTCCCTTAAATTGCTGCAACTACAGCTGTACTTAACCTGAGTACCTCTTTCCTACCCACTGTGTTTCGTGTCTTCATCAACACAGAGGTTCTACCATGGATCAGACACTGCAACAGGTGTAAGCATGCAGGGCTCCAAGAGATGCTGTTTCTTTCTTCATGGATTTTTAGTTTTCATGAAAAGACACATATAATGATGTATTTTATTACAATTGTGACAGATGCATGGAGGGTAAGGGTGAAGTGAGATGAGGACGTTAGAGGTATTAGCCCCATTGGAAGGGTGCCAGGAAAAGCTACTTCAAGAATTGCTGAAAGCATGGTCTCATAAACCTGATTTCCCCCCAAGCTTTATTTTTAAATATGTTTTGAGTTGCAGAATGAGTACAAGAGATATGCCATCCTCTGGTTCACTCTCCAGATGGCTGCAGTGGTGGGAGCCAAGCCAATCTAAAGCTAGGAACTTCTAATTCTTCCATGTGGCTGCAGGGAGCCATAAACCTGAGCCATCTTCTGCTGCTTTTCTGGGCATTTTAACATGAAACTGGATTGGAAGTGGAGCCACCACGACCCAAATGGGATGCTGGCATGGCAGACAGTGTCTTTACCTTTTATGCCACAGGGCCAGCTACTGGTCTGCACTTTGACACTTGTGTCAGATGCAGCTTTGTCCCAGGCTCCTGTCCAGTAGCGCTCTCCTCCCAACTGTTGCTCTAAGCATTGACAAATTCCAGAGGTACAAAACTGTCTGTCAGTCTCCACTGATCTACACCAAGACTTGAAAGAGGACTGGAAGGCACACTTCTTCTTGTTGAGGGGTCAACAATCCATGCTCTTCTTTCACTCCACTCCCTCCCTGAGGTAGACAGTTCTTGCTGAGCAACTGAAACCCAGGTGGGACATTTCTCTGCTTCTCATCCTGAATACACAGCAGTCCCATGATCTCTTCCTATCTGCTATTTCACAAACTGTAGGGCACCCAGGAAGTCTGGGACCACAGGCAGTGTCATTTCTTCTCAGGCTGAGGGTGTCCTTAATGTTATGTATATATTCAGTTGTATCTCCAGACATTACGGAAATCCTCAGGCACACATCACACCAGGGGTGGGTCTGGTGCTACAGTATAAATAAGAATACGGGAAGAACCATGACCTCTAAGAACTCATTCATGATATGGGAGGAGCTGCAGAGGCCAGCTCAATCAGCTGTTTCTGCAGACTGTATGTTCTTCTAGATAAAACCAAATGAGAAGGGCAATGTCCACATAGTTCCCAATTCAGCTCTGAGAGTGTCTCACATTGACACTATCAGAAGATCTGGCTGGTGATGAACTGGTTCCCGACCAAGATCTTGCGCACACACACACAATCTGCTTTGGAAGTGACAATTCTTTTAGGCCTGATGCTTCAGTCTCTTGCTCATTAAGTATGAGACTTGGTTTTTGTTGGTCTCAATCTCTATCAGTGGCTTACTGGCATGTAATTCCCCTCTAAGAATCCTGTGCTAGGCTTCGCTAATTCTTTTCTACCTAGGGCTTCCCCTCAAATCTCTCCTGTTTGTCACTGGTCCATCCAAGTGAATCGCCAAGGACAGGAAAGCTGAAGTGAGGCAAAGTGTCCTTTTCCTGCTTTACAGAGCCAGACACTTCAAGTGGGGGACAAAAAGCAACATTTCCTCTCTTGCTAAGTATTGTTTTTGTTTTGGCCAGAACCACACATCGATTCTCATGTCATAGAATGAAACCAGGGGTTTAAAGACAGAGAAACACATACTTCTCTATTACCCTTTACTATAAAAGGGAGCCTGATGATGGTAGCTCATTCCTTGTGAAGACTGCACTGGTAATTTTAAAGAAAATAGGGCTTGGATAGAGGGATGCTCAGATCAAGGACTTAAGTAACCAAGAAATCAAATTTATATCCCAAGAAAGTGAGAGCAAGTCACCAGGGAGTTTCCTAAAGGAATAAAAATCACTAAAGCCCTGCATTGTGACAGATACAGGAATACAATGAAGTTGCTGCTTTTCCTTGGTCCTTCAGTATCTTCTAGAATCAGCTCAACAGAGTGACTCAAGGCATCAGCTCCAGGCTTCACATTTCCTGACAGGCAGGACAGGTCCATCAGTCTTTGCATTTAATATCATAATGCTTCCAGAATGGTCTCTCTTGCCTCCCATATTCTTTACCAAGAGGTTTTTTTCCCTTATGCCCAGGGTGGAGAACTTTGGACCTATTCAGTACTCCTTGCATATCTGAAGCTGAGGGGCATCTCCACAGTGGAGCTTTTTACCAGTTAACATTTGAGAAGCTGTCTAAGTCATGGCATAGAAACTCCAGCCAGTCCCTTGCAAGTTCAAGCAGTTGCATAGAGACCGCTGTAGACTATCTTCTTCCCTAAGGAATGAATAGCAGATCCAGGGCCTGTGCCTACCCTAGAGGGCCATGTTACGGAGTCTGCGCAGGTCATGCTGCAGACCCACACATCCCAGGCAGAGCTTCAAGGACACAACTGAAGCCTGGACCCCAGTTTGTACCTGAATGTATGAAATGAGAACATTCTTTCTTGGGAAATGCTTTTGAATTAAGTGAAGAGTGCAAGGTGTGCTTTGGTAGCAAAAGACTACAGAACTGGATCCCAGGAATTTTCTTTAGGGCGTTTCAGAGCAGCTTTATATTTTTAGATTATGTTCATTTTTATCTCCATTAAGTTTGCCCTGGATTTCTTAGGAGGTAAAGGAAACAGACCATGTGAATGAAGGCTTTGTTGCATGTGCAGTGTCAGGCAGTGGGGTTATAGTCAAATGCTTTCATAGGAAAGCAGTGAGCACTACTTCGCAGCCAACCCTCACCTATCCTCTTAGAGATCTCACCCACAAGGCCTCTGGCTACACCTAAAATGAATCATTTTCACTCTGAGAATCTTTTTGGCAAATTCAGGTGAAGGGTTCTTGTGGCAAAACCCTACGTGACCCTGGTGATAAGGACTCCTAGTAACCGCCATCTACCCACTGGAACACAAGTATTTCAGTATTTTAATAACCAGCAAATAATCTAATAAGTCAGCCAACTGCTGAATACCAGCCTTACTTTCAGGATGAAATTGAATAAATGACTTAGATTCTTGTGAATAATCAGATTGCCCAAGGTCTTACAGAAGTGCAGAGGAGCTTCTAAAAAGTCAGTTTGTTTAATGAGCCCTTCCTTTTGAACTTTGCCATGGATAAAAGGAGGTTTCTGGCTGTCTGGCAACTACTTTTTGGCCACACCTCAAAGTAACTACAGAGTGTCAATGACTCCAGGCAAAACCATCAATAACCACCAGCAGGTAATTCAGTACCTCAATTTCCCCAGTTGCCTTTCTACAAAGGTGGTAAAGAGAAAATCTCTGTTTATCATCACCCATTCAACTGAGACACTAGCGTACCCTCGGACAGTGCCACACATTCCAGTCACAAAGACATGACAGCAGCTGGGGAGCTTTCAAAGCATAGCACCCCTATGGCAAAAACTGCCTCCTGATGTTATCTTCCAGGGGATTCCAGAGGATGCCTGCATTAAGACAGGTTGCGACTCAGAAACTGGCTTGCTTTGCATAGGACTAAGTGACCAAAATGTAGCTTGAGGGTCCCAGAAAGACTGTCATGTTTTGGGACTTTGCTTAATCCCATGATGTGTAGGGGTGTGTGTGTGTGTGTGTGTGTGTGTGTGTGTGTGTGTGTGCCCCCGTGTGCAGTGGTACTCAATAGTGGTGATATCTTCATGAAGCCTGTGGCTTAGAGAAAGAAAGGGGGAGAGAGACACAGTAGAGAAGGTTCACAGAGGAAATTTAAAAGTGTTTAGAATTTTTTCTAATGTTTACAATTTTTAAAAAGACATTTGCTAATTTGAAAATCAGAGAGTGAAGGGCAGAGAGAGAGAGAGAGAGAGAGAGAGAGAGAGAGATTATCCATTAGCTGGCTTACTCCTCCAAATGGCCACCACAGCCAGTACCAAACCAGGCTGAAGTCAAAGCCAGGATCTTTGTCTCTCACCTCTTGGGCCATCTTCTGCTGGCTTTCACAGGCTATTAGCATGGAGCTGCATGGGAAATGGAGTAGCTGGGATTTGAACTGGTACTCATTTAGGATACAAGTAAAGGCTTTACTTGCTGTACCATAAGACCAGTCAGTCCCTCTTGAATTTCCAATTGTTCTCTCCAAGTAAACTCAACTCAGCTCTAAATTCATTCTTAAATGAATTTTCTGAATCTCTGCTCTATATTCCCTATTCTTTCAAAGCTCTTGGGATGTAGACGAGAAAGGGCCAAATAAGAAATGTTTTTCTACTGCTGGAACTCATTCTAGAGTGGGAAAGATAGAAATTATTTAGAGTTATATTTTCAGGCAATAGCTCTCTAATGAAAAACAAAAGCAGGGTAATGAGGGATAGCTTAGCAAGAACAGGTAAGGAAGTCTGTGGTTAGGAGCTGAGGCCTAAAGAAGGACCTGGAACCTAAGGGAGAAAAACACGCATAGATCTGTGACCAGATCATTACAAGTACAGATACCAGTGACCGCACAAGGCTTGAGGTGGAAATGACTGTGAGGCAATGCGGTCACATCTAGAAACGAAGCATCCTGAGCCAGTGGAACAAAGGTCCATATCCAGGCAGGAGCTAAACTAACTCTGGCAGAAGCCTCCCAATATGAAGTCTTCTTCCAGATGGAGAGACTTCTTCAACTGCATGCTCTAAGTCCTCTCTGAAAAAGGAAATGCTTCAGAAATCAGCCCCACGGTGATCTGGAATCTGGAGAACCATGTGCATAACATTGCTGACTGACACGTGGCATGTCTTGTCTTGCTTGTCCATGGTGAATACAATCTAACTCTGCGTGTGAGTGGCAGGGATGGGCAAGGGAGCAGGGTGGTAAGGACAGTGGTTGACAATTTCTAAATACAGGAAAATTTCCAAAACATGTTTCTGATTCAGAAGATGGCCAACAAAAAGCTCTGCATTTTCAATGACACGCCATTCCTAAAGCTTAGGTGTTAAACATGTTTAGGTCTGCATCTGAAAGACCAGGGATTTGCTCATCATGGTGCTCATGGTGGGTTGTATTGAATTACAACCTAAGTCCTGTCCAGCTTCTGATCAGTTCCTGCCGATGTGGCATCCTTCTATAGCCTTGCAGGGTCAGAGTTCACTTTGAGAGAAGTGCTGCAGGGCACTGACCTTCCAACCGAGCAGTTCCACAATGTTCCTCATATCCCCTAACCCCGCACATGGAGAGACCATTTCTAGGAAAACCACAAACCCTCCTGGCATTTCCTTGCCACATCAGCCTTTAGGTAATGGATGCTCATCTCAGGAGGAGTTCAGTGGAGTTCCATGTAGAGAAAGAGGTGGCCCTGTTGGTCTGAATGGTTCCTATTATTGCTGAGAAGGTGTTCCAAGTCTCACAACTTGGTGGCTACCAAGGAACGGACACTATTCCCTCTCCCTTCCGAATGCTGACAAGCATTGGCATCTATAAAAACCTGGGCCAGGCTCTTGGGCTACAGAAAAGTCTGACATTTGGGTCTTGGCACACGGCTGGGCAAACGTGCTCAACATGGCATTAGAAATCCCAAAATACTCAAGTGTTTCTGCAATTAAATTTAATTGTGTTATTTATTTTGAGGTCATCACTAATTATTTTTCAACTTTTTTTTTCATAATAAAATAACTGACTTTATAAAGATGGGTGGACATCTGGCACAAACAGTCACAGGCTACCTTGGGCACTCATACTCCGTACCAAGAGCACCTGCTGCAAGCCTCAGTTCTGCTTCTAATTCTAGCTTCCAGCTAATGTGCACCCTGGGAGGCAACAGGGGGTACTTAGGCAGTTGAGTCCCTGTTACTCATGTGGTAGACAAGACTGAGTTCCTGGCCCCTAGCTCACCTAGCCCCAACTGGTAGAGATATCTGGGGAGTGAACCAATAGATGGAAGGGCTCTCATCTCTCTGCTTTAAAAAAGAAAAGAAAAAAAAATTGAAAAAGATTTATTTTTATTGGAAAGTCAGATTCACAGAGAGGAGAGACGATGATCTTCCATTTGCTGGTTCACTCCTCAAGTGGTTGCAATGGCCAGAGCTGAGCCAATCTGAAGCCAGGAGCAGGAACTTCTTCCAGGTCTCCCACATGGGTGCAGGGTCCCAAGGCTTCGAGCTAACCTTGACTGTCTTTTGCAGGCCACAAGTAGGGAAATGGGTAAGAAGTGGAGCAGCCAGGATATGAACTGATGCACATATGGGATCCCAGCTTGCAAGACAAGACGAGGACTTTAGTCACTAGGCTACTGGACTGGGCTCAGAAAAAGAATTTCTAAAACAGGAGTTAGGAAGAAAATCAAAACTACCCAATCTCTGAACTCAGAATGACCTTGCTTAACATTGTGGCTTATTTCCTTTTAGTTGTCTTTTTTTTCCTCCTCCTTCTCACACAGATAAAATTACAGGGAATACATAATTTTATTTTCTTTTTTTCCTCTGAAGATCATAGCATGTTTTGCATATTAAAAAATCTGTTTTGCAGGCTGAATAATACTCAAATAAAGGATATATTTATTAATGAGACTGAAAGTTTAGGTACAGCTATATTACTAAATGTTCCAGCAAAATTTCCACATTTGAATGCTGGATGCTTTCAGCTGTACCTTCCTGAGATCTATTTCATGGTCACGTGCGTGACAGAATATCAGTTCAGAAAGAGAACCTAGCTGAGACTGGCAGATGAGGCAGCCAGAGGCAGAGTCTCAATGTTTCCTCGTCTGTCCCAGCTAACCATGTGGCAGACTGGCTATTGCACTGCAGTATCTGGGCTCCAGCAGGGACCCTCCCAGGAAATGAACTCATAGTGGCCTTTCATTTGACAGGCAGAAGACCCGGAGGATGGGGGGAAAGCTGCCCAGTCCCCGTGGGGCACACACCTTACAAGGTGACTGCATGGATGGAACTGGTGGTGCCAAGGAAGGAGACAAAGTGCCAAACCTGGCCTGACACGCACACTGCAGGAGTCAGAAGACACGAAACACAGGCTGACACGTGGCATCTGAACAGCCCTGTAGTTCATTGTGAGCTGGAATGACAGTGCCTTCAGTAAGGAACTCAATTTTAAAGAAACCTGCTGGCTCTGCCTCCTAAGCACTTCCGATAGCCTTTAGCACTGC
Source organism: Ochotona curzoniae (assembly GCF_017591425.1). Taxonomy (NCBI): domain Eukaryota; kingdom Metazoa; phylum Chordata; class Mammalia; order Lagomorpha; family Ochotonidae; genus Ochotona; species Ochotona curzoniae. The sequence continues at coordinate 11,051,455 of NW_024465035.1, read as the reverse complement.
ACTTGACCACTGCACAACACATGTCTTACTAACACCGAGTGGTTGCTGTTCATGCGAACACTGAGCGAGGGGCAAGACATTGAAGCCCTGGCTGGCCATCTATTCTCTCAGTGAAAGTCTTCTGCAACCCTACATGATTTGCCTTTGTCTTACCTCTCTGGGTGCTTTCTAAATCTCGTTATTTTGTAATGTTGCTTGGTGTGGAATTTTTTATATTGATTTTCAATCATTGTTATTCATGTAAAAAGTCTGAAACCTTATAATCTTCTATTTTTACAAACTTTCCTTTTTAAAAAATGTAATTATTTTCTCCACCCCATCTGAGCCACATCATCAAATGCCTGCCCTGGATTATTTTAGAAAACAATCATATTAATCTCTCCCATCCCACAAATCCTTCAACAGCATGATTGTGTCATTCTCCCTTTCCTCAACTCTGGCTTCTTGATCTGCCTTGACCAAAAGAATGATGTAAAAGTGATTCTGTGCGACAGCTGGACCTAGGCCCTCACCTGGCCTTCCACAGAGCCAAACCCAGGACACAGCTTGAGAGAAGCCACTATATCTGGCAGACAGTCCCCAGCCTCTGGACACCTAAGGGAATTTTGGATGTTCTCAGCCCATGCAGATGTGGACAACCTGACCTGAGGCAATAAGCAACTAGAACTGCTCTGCCTGAATTTCTGGGCATCATGAGCAACACAGTTTTTTTTTTTTTTTAAGCCATGAAGGTCATGGGTAGTTTGTTGTACAGCAAAAGACACCTGTGAGGAATTCCAGTTCAAAAAATTAAGGAACAAGAATTTAACTCCTGGGGCATTCGTCCCATCTGAACTCTGGCACATGCACTGGTGGACAGAGCCTACTACTACTGACTCTTAAAGAGAGTCTCTGTCTCAAAAAAGTTAAATACGAATCAGCAACGTATGGGTCAAAGTTAAAAAGAACTTCTGTTTACAAAAAGTGATGCCATCACAAAAACATGTCTGCAAAATTAAATACTGCCCTGAAGTCATGTGAAACCAAAGCAGAAATGCACAGCCTCTCAGAGTATACGATGCTAGAAAGCAATTTCGAGAAATCAAAAAGGCCTATGTGTATTTCCATATTCTGTCTGCATCTTCGTGTATATTTATATAAGGATGTTCCTAAGATCCCTGAAAAAAAATGCACATTCCATTTTTAAGAGCATTTTGAATTACCACCACATAAAATAAATACACTTGACTCAGTAAGAAAGTCAGACCCTTGCAATAGATCTTGTGAATATCTTATCCGCGTTCTTTGTCTTTTTGATGAGAACTGAAATTTGTGTCATGGTCAAGTGCATCTATATTTTGCTTGGCAGCTTTTATATTTCCTGCCATTCCTAGGAAGGTCCCGGCTTCCTATGGGCACAATGCACCCATCTGGTTAGGAAGCTGGGACTGGGATGCCTGCATTTCCTGTTGGAGTGCCCGAGTTCATGTCATGGGTTCCATTCATCATTCCTGCTTTGTGCTAATGAGCACCCTAAGAGGCAGAAGGTGATTGCTCAGCAGCTGGGTCCTCACTACCCATGTGGGAGACTGGGGTCGGTTCCCAGCTTAGACCTGGGCCTGACCAGTCTGCTTTGGACAGCGAACCTGGGATGGGAGTTCTATTTCTTACTCTCTTTCTCCTGCCTTTCAAATTTCCCTCAACAACAGGATATTAGGTTCTCTACCTTTGCCCATACCAACAATGCCATGGTACACCTAAATAAGCAGAATGTTCAGCTTGTAATGGTTACTTTAGTATTATATACTACTGTGAGAGAGGAAGCAGAGTGACAGAGGGAGAAATTCCTAAATCTACAAAAAGTATCATGGAAAGTAATAAAATTTATTTTATAAAGAGTATAATGCAAATATTCAAATACCTCTGGCTTAGAGGAAACAGACACCTTACTACTATCATTTAAGTGCCATGGTTTTCCCTTGTACACTGCAAAGTCCTATTGAACTGCATCACGTATGCTTTCTAATGGGCTGACCTGTTTAGTTTGGTAATAATTAAAGTTGACAGCCCCAATGATTTCCAAACTTGCCCTGGACTTACAGTACCTAGTACTGAAAGATCTGCCTGTTAAACCCAGGCAGATTTGCACACAAGGGCTGTAATACTTGGAAAATCAGTGTTCCCCAACAGAAATTCACTGTGCTTTTGATGGGCTTATCCAGCTTATGAATTGCAGGAGAATATAAAGAAAAAAAACACTTTTACACTTCAGTGTTAGGTGGATCACTCTGACTCCCCAGGTACCACTCTCTGTTGTATAAATCAAACATTTTGAAGAGATTAAGGCCTGAGCTTGCTGGTTTACCTGGGGTCTGACTATATGTTTCCTGACCAAAGGAAAAATAGCTGGATGAATTAACTGGGAAAGAAGCCAAATCCTATCTTTGGTTAAAAGAAAAACAAACCAAGTATGTAAATCTTGGATTTCAGAAAGAGCCCCTTTAGCACTTTGAGACACATGTTAACATCAGTTGCTCTACACAAGATCTCATAAATGGAAGGCTGGATTCCAAGTAGTACTTTGATGCTAGAAGATGCAGAATTTAGATGGAATAAATAGGCTATGTCATATGATGAGCAATGTGAAAGGCAAGGATGGTGGAGAACATGGTACAGGGAAACAGTTGAGAAAGAAACATTGGAATTACTGAATAGGTTGGTGTACTGCCAATAGAGTCAGAGCTACAAAGACTCATTGGGCCCAACTTGAGACTGTATTGGCTCTGGGAAGTTCCACTTGTGTACTCACAGCATTGTAGATCAATTCCAAAGACAGAACTGGGATTCAGACCCAAGCAGAAATGAGGGCTGAAGCCAAGAAAATAATGTCTCAGGGGGGCAGTGGTAAGACCTTGCAAGCCATCTTTAATTTACTATAATATTTTGAGGGAAAATAATGAAGGTTTGAGAAAAGTAAAATGCCTTAATATTCTCAGTGAAGATACTCTGGCAATGTTTAAAGATAGGATAGGAATGGCTGTAAAAATAAAATCCTTAAGCTTAAATATTGGATGTGGAGAAGTCTTGGGGGTTAGGGGACCTTTTGGGCCCAAGGTACCTTGGGTGCCCTTATAATCTGTGAAGGGTGGGGAATCTTTTCTCCAATGTCTATTTGGTTACTTATAACATCACTCACAGGCTATACACAATTATCAGTGTTAACATTAGGGCCCACTGTAAATCGATGGAATTTGTGGTCCTGCCTAAGTGGTTGCTTTGGCATCACCAAACAAAATGATTTCAGACACAGTGTGGTTCCCCACCCCTGTATAAATCAGAGATCCTAAAACAAGTAATTGACTAACGCAAAGATGGTCATCATCACCTATAGTGTTGCTGATTATAGAAAAGAGTCCATAAGTCTCCAGAAACAGATTTACTCGTTATCAGATTCTGACCTTCCCAAAGCAATAACCGCACAGTAGTGCTGCTGAGCGAGTATCCAGGATAAGTCAACAAGGGGGACCCACACCGTATAGACTCCACTGCAAACATTTTGTTCATCCTGCAGAACAGAAATCCTTAATGTTACACATACAGGATTCACACCATCACATTACTGTGTCATTTCAATCCCTGTCTTGTTTTGTTTTTTAAGGTTTATTTATTTTTAGGTCAAAGGAAGAGAACAGAGAAGGAAAGAGAGAGAGTGAGCGAGTGAACGAGATCAGCGTTGGTTTCCACTCTCTGGTTCAGTCCCCAGATGGCCACAAGGCCTGGAGCTGGGCCATCAGAAACAGGGAGCTAGGAGCTTCTTTTGGGTATCTCATGTGGGTTTAGGGGCCAAAGGACTTGGGCCACCTTCCACTGCTTTCTTAGGCACCTTAGCAGGCAGCTGGATCAGAAGATAAGCCAGGACTTGAACTGACATCCATATAGGATGCTGACACTGCAGGAGGAGGCTTATCTTGCTATGCCCCAAAGGTCTTGTCTTTCTCAGGCAATAGTGAGGTCTGCTTCTGAGGACAAAGGACACCATGACTGCCATACAATTATGTGTTCCTGTCATCCCACTGAACTGAATTCTAAGCCTTTGGGGAAGATGGACAGTCACGAGTTTTGCATGGGACGCGGCAGCTGTTTGGATGAGCTGCTTGTCAGGCTGAGGGATACAGGATAGGCATCAGCTCAGAAAATGTTGACCAGGAGTATGGCTAAGGGAAGTGATGACAGTTTTACACATAATACAATGGTATGCTTCACACGATTCAAGCTACATCACCCTTCCTCAGCAGGACTAGGCTCCACGAGGAAAATCACCACTGTTCTAGGGAGTAAGGTTTGTACTATCAAGATAACCCCACACGGACTGAGTCATTAAACTGTATCCCAGCAGGGTTATGGCACCATGATGGTAAGGTCACTGGATGACAACAGTGACAGGGCTGGAAAATATTGATCCTGGGGTTGGCATTGTGGCATAGCAAGCCAGGCTGCTTTGCTCTTTGCTGGTGTACCAGGGAAAAGAGCAAAGAATGGCCAAAGTGCTTGGGCCCCTGCACTCATATGGGGGACCTGGAGGGAGCTCCTGACTGCTTTCTAAAAAAAGCTTTATTTATTTTTCATTAGAAAAGCAAATATACAGAGAGGAGGAGAGACAGAGACAAAGTTCCTCCATCCATTGACTCACTCCCAAAGCGGCTGCAATGGCAGGAGCTAAGCTGATCTGAAACCAAGAGCCAGGAGCCTCTTTCGGGTCTCCCACGTGGGTGTAAGGGTCCCTTGACTTTGGGCCATCCCAACTGCTTTCCAGGACACAAGCAGGGAGCTGGCTGGGAAGCAGGGCTGCTGGGATTAGAACCGACACCCCTATAGGATCCCAGTGCATTCAATGTGAGTAATTTAGCCACTGGGCTACTGCACTGGGCTTTTGTCTGGCCCAGCTGTTGCCTTTGCAAACATCTGGGGAATGATCCAGCAGATGAAAGATTTCTCTTCATCCCGCTCAACCTCCGCCAACTTCATCCCCTTTCTAGAACTCTGCCTTTTAAACAGATAAAACAGAAAAGGAAGGAAGCAGTGAACCAAAGCTCTGACTACCCGGCCCCCACCCCACGTGGCTGTCACTTCACTACTGATCTCAACTCACCCTTTAAGCATTTCCCTTCAACTCCCAGGTCTGAACACACAAATAAATTGCCCCAATTCATCACTGAAACCCATCCTTAATATTGGAGTTTGTAGGAAGGAACAGCTAAATCAGGCCTTATTAAATCCAGCACATTATTCTGTAATCAAGCATAAAAGAGGAGTGCAGGGACGAAGCCCCAGGTGTTGAGTGCTGAGCAGAATATGAGGTTTATAGAAGAGGCTGGTGAATAGAGGCATGGAGCCCATAGAGGATACTAAAGACAAGGTTGAGAAGTATCAAACTCTCTCTGAAATTTACCTCCATTTCAGGCCACAAGGCAGTCTCCAGGTGATAAACACTGAAGCATGTGGGGGCCACCTGCAACTCTACTAAACGCTGTTAGAGTCGCTGTGTGGCTGAGAAAAAGTCACCCTTTCCAAGGCCCAGAGAACCCTGCTCGAGTCCCTTCTTCAATAAGGACTTCAGCAGATCTCTGTCATTGTTCTAGATAATGGATTACCTACACATACATTTCCAAGTGTAATGACACTCTTGCTTATTAAAGACCTCTCTGCTGAAGGGGCAGAATATTATGAACTGGCCAAGCCATTCATTTTCTTGAATATGTTATTCAGTATTTTATGCTAAACCAGCAATACGCCATCCATTTTAGTACAATGATCCTTATGTTCAATAAAACTGAAGTGTCGCATCATAAATCATTATAGTCATTTATTTTACATTAGACACATTAGCCACTATATTCCATAATCTATTACAATAAGGTGGATTTAAATGTACCCCAAGGAACTGCAATAATAACTCGAGAACCAAATATAGCAATTTATGGATAAAATATGCTTAACCTAAAACTGCACTAGCTCTCATGACGGCTGTGAACTCTGAGTGAAATTTAGTGCTGATAGTGACTGGAGTCAGTGCCACATGGAGAGGGAGGAGGGCGGGCCGGGGGGTGGAATGGCAGGCCTTCCACTCATTTTCTGTTCATTAGTTTAAAAAATGTACCAGATTAACAATTACACAATTCATCAGCGAGACGGAAATTCATGCTCACCTGAAACTTTTTCTAAGCAAAAGATGTGCAAAATCTCTGGTTAGCCACTCATCGTTAAGGCTGTTTTCTGCAGAAACTGACGCCATCTTAGAAAGTTTCATCAGTTTACACCAAAGCCACAAACACAATATTGTACACCTTAATTGGCATTAGCTTCAAAGAGGTGCACCCAATGAATGGTTTCTGTCTGGGTAATATATTAGCCACTTCCTTTTCCATTTACATCTAAACATTATAACCTCTTGCTCTGTAATTCAGATTCTTCATGAATGAGGAACCCTACAAATTAGTCACAGCCTTGTTTACAATTTCAGGAAAACAATTATGGTCTCTGTCATTGACATTCTTGGACACCTATCTTGGCAGCCTCAAGTCTTTGGGGATTGATAATTAACTCTTATATTACCGATATGTGCTCCTTGCTGTTTAATATTGAAAAGTATGTCCCTTGCTGGGTTCTACCTGAGTAGCCTGGTATAGAAAAGGACTGGTAAATTCCTGTCTATGAAATCAGAGAATAAACTTTCTCCTTCAAAGTCATCCACTCATGCATCTATCCACTCATCCATTCCCCCTTGTTCCTTCAGTTCCATTCAGCCAAAGATCCAGTTAATAAATATCTAACGTTTATTAAATGCATTCTCTGTGCTAAAAGGGAAGAATTAAGGATACCAAGGAGAGTCAAGAGCGTAATGCTTTGTCATAAGGTGGTCTGATGTTTCATATATGTGAAAATGCGTTCCTTAAACCTCTTACAATCATTAAATACTTATGCATTTAAACTCAGTCAATATTGATAGAATTATAAATTCATACTTGAGCCAAACTCTGAGAGACAAAGGACCTTGTGTGGTTAAATGTCCTGGTCTGAATTACTTACTTTACATGTCTTCATTTGTACAAAGATGTGGATTACCACCGTCTCTGTTCCTTGGTGAATTCTAAGGAAGTTGAATCATGATTTTTCTTGTCCTCTAACCTCATCTGTCCTATTGGTAAGAATGACTCAAATGTACAAAGGAGGTGACAGCACAGACATCATGTCCTCTGTTGCTGCCCTGCCTTCCCATTCAGAATCTTTTGTCTTTCCTTTTTAACTGACTCTTATTATCAGATCATCTCTTCTCTCCTCAGGCTCCCATCTGGTTGGTGTTCTTAGGAAACTTGTTTCCATTCAAAGACAGGGCTAATGTCAACCTTGCTGTGATGGCTGAGTTCAGCCTTGGTCAGCAATCAGCACCATCCTGCTGATATAAATGAATTATACATTATTTCTCCTGGGCATACTTTTCTAAATGAAATAAATTTCATTTGCCATTCCTTACTCTAATTCCACTAAATTACTTGGCTTAAAATATTTACAAACACCATTTTGTATATTTTTTTGAATAATTCAGCCCTATTGAATTTATGATTGATTCTTGTGAATTTAAAGCTTCCAGATGATGTCTACCAACAATTAGGGCTTTCCTCCAATTCTCTGTCACATTTTCATGCTCTGTCAATTACGGGAAAAATGATACCCTGTATCTCTAAGGAGATTATATAAATATAAGGATATATAAATATAATAGCCTGCTAAGGCTTAGTTTGCTAAAAAAAAACAGGTAACTACTTGCAAAAAATCTTTAGGCCAAATTAAAAAAAAAAGATACAAAAATATATCTGGGCATCTAGCTCAAGCAAGCAACCCCATTGCAAGTAATCCAATGCATGGATTAATATGGTAGCTGGATAAAGCATCTTAAATCTGAGCACTGAATGAAAGGGGGACACAACTTTGTATAGGCAGGAAATATAAGGCTGGAGGGAAACCAGGAAGTGATGATCTTATCCAAAAGGACCAGTAGCCTCCCTAACTCCTGTCAGTGCCTTGGTTTACTTACACCAGGCTTAAGAGGGGAATGGATTGAGAGTGGCCTCAGGTTGGCATTTAACTCAGCACAACCCATTCAAGGCCTGTACGGGGTGACGGTGAAGAGTGGATATGGTAATGTGTATGTAACTCCAAAAGCTATGGTTCCACATTTCTTGGTCTTCTGACAGCAGACCAATATATCTATATTCGTAACTGTTCTCTGAGCCATTTTACTTGGCATTCACCATGAAAGTTATTACACTAGAAGGATGATGTCGAAGCTTAAACTACCTTATAATTTTACAACCCTCCTATGAAAGCAACTTGATTAAGGTCTTCCCACAAAGAACAAGGATTTTAACAATTCAGACAGCATTAATATACTATGAATAGAAACTCTAAAATTTCTCATAAAAAGCAAATTCTATTTAGCACACTGAGAAAAGACTAATATTTTTGTTCTATCACATTTTCATAGCATAAAACATTATGAATCCAAGAAATTAGAAGACAAACATTTTAAAAATTAGTAATGAAATATGAACTTATTTTGTCATCTCTAAATTTTTTGAATTAGTTCTAGTATTCTCATTCTAAGAAAATGTTTGATTTATAATTACAATTTTTCTTTCTCAAGCAAAATATTTTCTTTGCAAAACTTTTTATTTAAAAGCAGGCATGATTCTTTATTAAGGGGGGGGGGGACAAACTATATAAACTTTGGGTCTTCCAAACCTGCTTGGGAAATGAATTTTGTAGGAAACTAGAGCCGGGATGGAAAAGATCTGAGAAACAACAGACACAGGATTAATGCTATGATAATTTAAGGGACCAGGAGGCTTGGCAGCAGCCCAAAGATAATCACAAACATCACACCAGGGAGGGTGCTTCTGACATCACACATCACAGTTCACATCACCGGTATGTCAAAGATGAATTTCTAATGGTATTGCTCATGGAACTCAAGAGAAAATCCATATAGCACTTGAAAGCTGCACCACACACATGAGCATCTCTTTGCATCATGAACTCTTAGTTCTAAGTCCTGTTTATCTACATTTAACAGGAGGAGCCAGTGTTACTGGGCCAAGTCTTAGGTGTTGGAAAAACAATTGAACCCTTTATCCCCATAAGAAGGAAATTTCCAAAGAAGGTATCCTCCAGACTAGAAGCACATTTGGAACACCGCTGGTCACCAAGACTGAGAAGCAGCCCTGGATGCTTGACCCTGAATCCATGCACATTATTTCCACTCAAGATGCATAGACCATATTTCATCACACAGTTAAAATTAGACACAGTCCAGAAAGGAATGGCTAGCAGAATAAAAGGGACAAAGTTAGAAAAAGCATTAGGATGATGCTCCATACATCAATTCTGATATTCTGGCTAATCCAACACAAAATCAGTGGATTCCACAAAGATGAATTAAAGGAGTGGAATTGTGGTGTAGTGGGTAAAGCCACTGACTGCAGTACCTGCATCTCATATATGCACTGGTTCCCCAGCTCCCTGTTCACAGTCTGGAAAAAGCAGAGAAGATGGTCCAAGTACTTGCTCCCTGCCACCCATGTGGGAGACCCGAATGAAGGGCTGCCCATTGCAGCCATCTGGGTAATCAACCAGCAGCTGCAACATCTCTCTCCGTCTCCCCATCTCTCTGTAATTCTGACTTTTGAAAATAAATAAATCATTTGGGTGTCCTCTGAACCCCCCAAATAAATAAATCTATTAAAAAGGATGATACAAAGATGAATTAAATTTTAGTTCACATTAACAGAAACATAATTTCTGAATAATTGCAGTGACAATTCTACCAGACTTCAAATTAGCAATATCCCATCTTCAATGTATTAATCCCTGATGATTAACAGAGAGAGGAATATGACCAGATTTTTAAAGGACTTAATACTCTACTATGGGAAAAACAAAGAAACTAAACCAGAATATTTAGCTTGAATGTCAAACAATATTGATTAATTTGAAAGATGGATGGTAGAAAGAGATCTTCCTTCTGTGGGTTCATTTCCCAGATAGCTACAATATCTAGGTCTGGGTTAAGGTGAAGCCAGGAATTCCATCCAAGTCTGCCACCTGGGTAGCTGGGACCCAAGGACTTGGGCCACCTTATGTTGCCTTCTGAGGCATATTAGCAGGGAGCTGGAGCACAAGCTAAGCAGCTCAGACTGAATCTGTTCTCTAATGTAGGCTGCTGGAAAGGGAGGGGTTGCAAATAGTGGATGAACCTTTTGTGATACAGTACAGGATCTCTAACAATAGTGAATTGACAAAGTAGGCATTAGAAACAAGCTGGTTTGTGGAGCACAGCTTGCCAACTCCTTCTACAGACACTGAGGAGGGCTGTAGTGGAAGAACCAGCCAGTTATCAAAGAAATCAACACCTTGTGAGTGCCTCATCTTCATCCTAGCAAGAAAGTCTGGAGCTGAAATCTTACAGATATGACTCTGTTTAAACACAAATCTACAAAATAATTCCTGGCTTTGCAGGAGGAAGAGAAAGCTGTGAACAAAGCAAAGATACTTGTGATCATGGCATATAGACACAGGGCATTATAATTAAAGAAAATGATCTTTTAGGAAACCGTCTTTCTATTGAGCTTCCAAATCCAGTTCATGGCATACTGATAGAAAACAAACTGTGGGCAGTGGTAACCATTTCAGATATTCAAGTCTATGTCAGGGACTTTTGCAACAGCATGGTAATTTCTAGCCGACCTGGATGAGCAGTAGTTAGCTTCATCAATGATCAGGCCTTCAGGCATCTCTGGACCTCCTAGAGGGTGATGGAATTTTAGCATGGGCAAGTTGAATGCAGCAGCCTTAGCAAGCCCGAACAAGGAAGGATGCACACACATGGTTTCCACCAACCACGAAGCCAAGCCAAGCGGACAATTAAGACAGACAAGTGGCTTTTGATTTGAAATAAGAAAAATGTCCAACCCACCCCACTAGGAGCATGTTCAGCTCATAATCAGGCATTATTATAATGGTATGCAAATTGTGGAAACGGTAGACATTCTTTCCAACTCTTTTCATTAAAGATTCAGTTTTTTTTTTCCCCAGAATAATAGCAAATGACATGCGAACTTCATATGAACTATAGGTCATGAAAGGATTTAGTATTGGCATTTTTAATCTAAAAAGTCTAGCCCAGAAAATCAATATGTTTCAGTTGCAGCATTCGAATGCAATTTCCCCCACCTAACACAGTTTCTTTCTTTCCTCCTTTTTTCTTCCCCTTCTTCTCAGTCTTTTTTTCTTTTCACAATGAATAATTCCTGGTTTTTCTATGAAACAAGCCTCTGTGTTATAAGGTAATGACATCAATAACACATTACATGTAAACAGAAAATGAACAAAAAATCATTCACGGCCCTTTTGAAACTGGAGCGCTTTTCATCAGGCCTATTACAGGTTCCATTCACATTATCGGATTGAACCATCCTGCATAACCGAGGTGCTGACAAGTCCTGATTACCCAATAACTCCTGTATCCCTTTCAGGCAGGTTCACCGAGAGGACAGGAATGCCAGGCCTTCCTGGGGGGCAGCCAGCCTGCCACAGAGACCCAATCAATGAAACCCAACGCCTTCTCACTCCCCTTCTTCACAGTCAGGGTGCTCAGCTTCCTGCTGTGGGACTGGCCCTCGTCAGGTGCCTTCTCCCAGGGTTCTGATACTGTGTAGGACACAGTGCAAGAGAGGCCAGGCTCAGATGCCCTGGCTCCCTCCCACACACGTGCATGTCTCGGGGGAAATGATCTGTGCGGCAAATGGGTGTGTTCCCTGTGTCTGAATCAGCAAGCTTGGGCCTGTGGGGACAAACAGGGGAACAGGAGGGACAAATCGCTGGAATTCCTGGGTGATCTGAATAATTATTTGCCTTCTTCCAATCTTGAGTTACGCTACTGACATTGCACTCCAAGACCTGTCCCCTTTGATTTTCTCATACCACAAGTCGCACATTGCTGTTTCTGAGGGAATTTGAGCAAATGCCCACGTGAAAATTCCCTGTCACTCCCCAGCTGGTACGGAGCAGAGTGGGGTAAGTCAGGTGAGGCAGTGGAGAAATCCAGTTCCTGGAGGCCTTGTGGGAGAGTTGGGCATTGAAGTGACCTTTCCAAAGGTGGATGGCTCCAGGCAGGACCACAGTTCCTTTCCTAAGACAAACCCTGACCTTGCTCAGACTCAGTGCATGGCTTGTGGTGCGGCTCTGAGAAGCAGCCAAGCCAACCTAAAACAGGCTTTTAAATAAATAACTGGTGGTTGTGCCTGTTGGGTGGTACATCACCATCTATTTGACGTAATCTTCGGCTGGGGAGAGATCATATTTTTAAAACAAATGTCTTGGCTGCCAGCTTAGCTCTCAGGCATTGCTGTCTGAGGGACAAGGGCTTCCCTAATTAATGCAGGCTCCAGGCTTTTTTCTCTTTTTTCTTCCTGAAAACTTCTCCTCCTACAGTTACATCCATGCATTGATATATCTGCAAGCTTAAGAAAATAAACAGAGAGCTGGGTTCTTTTCCTCAATATTTAAAATTCAAACAAGGCCCACCAGGGAAGGCTATGTCAGCTCTTGGTATATCTTGTATCCAAGGCAGGATGCTGGGGCGGCAGCTAAGAATGTGGGCCCACTCATAGTTGGACTCCCAGCTGGCTATTGTGCATCTTGCACAACACCTCAATCTCTGTGCCTCATTTTGTGCTGTCTACCAGACAGTACTTTGTGCTAGCAACAACTTGGAACAAGTAAATGACTTAGAAGAGCACCTACAGAATTATTGCTTGCTAAGTGCTAATACTCCTATGAACACTACCAGTAATGAACAAAATCTGAACTGGGATTTTTTTTTTGTTTTGAAAGAACTTGGTGATTCCTTCTCAGCAGAAAGAACATTTTCAAGCTTTGAGAAAAGAGTAACAAAGCCTTGACTTGGCATTGCAAGGATCACTTTAGCTGCTGGGCTGAGGATGGCACATAATGCCAAGGGTGGAAACAGGGAGACTAATTTAAACTACTTTGGACTAGGTTGGAGGCAAGCCATAGATTTTAGAGGACTTTAATTAGAGCGTATAGGACTTGCAAAAGGGCTTTATAGGGGTGTGCAGAAGAGTCAAAACTTATCCCTGGGTGGGCTGACCGACCAGACTCAATCAGTGTTGATGAAATAACTTGGAAGATCAAGGTCAGAGACTGTGTAAGTTAGGCTAAGAGCAATATCAGGTACTGTAGTTAGGGATGGTAGCATAGCCAAGGGGAGATTTCAGACCATGGATAAGTCAAGGGGCACTGTTTATAGGAGGAAAAAATGTTAGGCAAAGATAGAAGTGGAACAGACATTTTAATATTAAGGAAAGAAGAGAATCAGAGAACCGAATGGAGAAGCCTTCCCAGGAATTACTGGATAAAAGGCTAGAGGTGTCAGGCACAAGCTGGGTTTTGGAAGGCTTTGCCTACCTGCCAGAAAATCCAACCCAGTAAAGACTGAACGACTGGACATGGGCCTGGGCTGAGTTGTGACCTGTGTATCACATGAGAGATCATTCCCCTGAAACCCCAAAGGAAACCTGTGCAAATATCATGTTTGGTGGAGATATTACAGTAACTCCTAGATCTTAAACTTGACAGAGGGCCATCTAAAGTTCATATATTAGTTATTTACATGAATACTACCTGGACCCCCTATGTTAGGAAGTAGAATCAATCTTTGGTGCATGTACAGAACCTGAAATCAAAGCAATGAGTAGCACTTTCAGTGACTTAACACACTAAAATTTTATTCTGCTCATTTAATATATATAGTACATTTCTGGAAGCATTAAGAACCTTAACTTATATTAGATATCCAGGTCTCATAGATGCAAAGCCATTTATGTTTTCCTTCATGGACAATATAGAGGACTATCCCAGGTAATTTTTTGTATTCTCAAGTTTTGCTTGGGATGTTGGAAGAAAAGCCTTGAATAAGATGGCAATTTGTTTCAAAGCTGTATTACAACTTTTACCAACTAGTGACTCTTGGTTCCAAGGTGTGGCAGTCCTAGTTTAATTTGGGTGAAGACCTGAACATGAGGATTGTTAATAGATCTTTGGGTGATTTCATTGTATAGAGAAGTATGCGAGCTACTGATTTAAGCCTATTTAAAATTTTTTGTTGAAGAAATTCATTTAATATTTGTTCATTTACATCTATTTTACAAGGCAGGGCAAAAAAAGAGAGACAAAGAAATCTTCAATCTGGTAGTTCACTCCTCAAACATTCCAAACTATCAGTTCAGGGCAAGGCTAGCACAAGGAGCCAGGGAACTATATCTGGGCCTCCCAAATAGGTTGCAAGGGTCCAAACACTTGAACCATCACTGTATGTCTTTAAGGATACATAAAGTCTCTTAAGAAACATAGTTTGGAAGCAGAGGTGACCGGGACTTGAATCAGGTACCCTGATGTGGGGTAGAGGCATCTTAAGTGGCAGCTATATCTGCTATATCAAAATATCTTACTCAAACTATTTTTATTTTATTTGAACGGGAAGGAAGGAGAGTGAGGAAGAGACAGACAGGCAAGAGAGAGTTTTCATGTTCTGGTTTACTCTGCAAATGCCACAACATCCAGGGCTAAGCCAAGTAAAAAGTAGGAGCCTGAAAGAGCAGACTGGGTCTGCCAGGTGGGTGGTACTTGAATTATCACCACCTCCTCCCAGGGAAGCTGGCACCAGAGGGGTAGGTAGCACCTGCATCCCAGATACTCCAATATGGGATGCTGGCATCCCAAGCAGTGTCTAACTATACACAGTCTAGCTACACACACAGTAGCCCTGCATTTGCTTCTTATGATTAGTGCAGGAAAGCTGTGCAGGCACATAATCAACAGAGGCCAGGCTGGACACAGGAGGATGTCCCATTGCTTTCCATTGTTCTGGAGTTTGTAGGTTCTTGTTCCTTTTCACAGTAGGTATTAGCAAACCTCTGGAGGGTGTTGCATATGACCTGGCAGTATTCACAAGCCTTGTTAAACCTGTGGGCCACCCACAGTCACATTTTACCCACACTTAACCCTGGACTCCATGCTGTGCAATTAAGAAACAAATCAAGACCAAACCAAACCAAACCCAAAGTACAAACATTCCGCTTGGCTGGCTGTGCCCATAGGGTTGCACAAATGACTGCTGAAATTCTGCCTGTGATCGTGGTGAGTTAGCGTATCCGGGTTTCACAAAGAAGGAAACATGAGCAGCTAAACTGCTCATTTATTCGGACAAGAGAGATGAGGACCACCACTATGCAGAAAGCAATCACTGCTACTTGAAGAGGTTTTAGCCATGTGATGCCTGTGGGTGTCTGTCCTGCTAAGTACCATGGGAAATGAGAAAAGCCACAGTCGGAAAGGGCACAGGTCTGCATCTGGGCTGGCATTTAGCTACTGCCTTTAGTCTTACTCTTTGGGGCAAGCTCAAAACAAATAACTGAAGCTCAACTTTAGTATAATCAAATGTAAAGTTCTAGCTTAACTGTTGCCATTCCTACACAGAAAGCCTGTGACAAAGTTGGTCAACAGAAGTTCACTGTTAAAGCTCTTGAAGAATCAGATGAAAGGGGCTGGGCCAACTTATGGGGATAAAATCAGTGTCACCTTTCTTTCTTTCCTTGGTCACTATCTCCCTGAGCTTGAGTTTTCTCATCTGCTAATGGAGAAAATGATACCTTCCAAGGTTCCCCTGAGTGTAGCAAGCTCCAAGGCTGACACTACTGTTAAGACTGTTGGCACAAGGAACCAAGAAGCTTTTTGGGAGAGAATGCAAGGAAATAAAGCAAAATCAAAGCTCCCATGACTGCCAAAGACTGAAGCTGTTTGAAGGAGGGTGATCAAATCGCTACTCATTCTCACCCACCCCATGGAAACCAAATCTGTACACAAAGAAAACTATAGGAAAAGCTCTCTTAAGAAGCATGCATATCAACTCTGATAAAACTGGTACAGCACTTTAATGCCCAAACCCCAAATGTGAGGAAAAGAATTAATTTTGGAAGATCCTACAGGACTTCTACAGTAAGAACTGGCTATTGTTGTTGTTGTTATTAAAGTATTAGCTTAGGGGGCTGACACTGGGTGTATTGGTTAAGATTCTGCTTGGGTTGCTCCATATTGGAGTTCCTGGGTTCAAGCCCAAGCTGTGCTTCTGATTCCAGCTTTTTCTTAATGTGTACTCTGGGAAATAGCAAGTTCATGGCTTAAGAACTTGGGTTGCTGCCAACCACGTGGTAGACACATTGAATTTCTGGCCTTTGGCTTCCAATTGGCCCAGCCACATCTGAGACTGACCTGTGTGGAAGATCAGTCATTGTCTCTATGCCTTTCCAATGACCAGAAACTTAGTAAATAGTCAGGGCATAATTCACATAGCATAAAACCTACCCTATCAAAGCGTACCTCAGTGGTTTTAAGTATACTGATCAAGTTTTGCAACATTCACCACTATCTAGTTTCAGAATACTTTCATCAGTGCCATAAGACGAAAAGGCCATTTACTGTCACTGCCCATTCTCACTTATCCCCAGCACCAACAACTACTACTATTTTTTTTTCTCAATAGACTCATTTTTAGTCTATTTTGGATATTTTGCATGAATAGGATCACATGATATCACACAACACATTGACTTGTCATATCTTTCTTTAGTCAGCCCAAAGGATTCAAGATTCATCCATGATCCCAAAGGGTATCACTTGTGAATCCCTTCATCAGTTGATGAACACTGAGACTGACTTTACAGCTATCATAACTATTATGTTAAAGTTTTTGTTTCAAATGGCTCCTATTTTTATTTTGGTGGGGTTGAGTCCCTGCTTTGGCTTCCTTAGGTTATATCTTTTCAAAAACATTCAAGAACGTTTAAAAGTATTGCAGTGTTCCTGTTTGTCTTGTGCTCTTGGTGGAGCCCACAGCTGCCTTCCTGTGGGTCTCCCTCAGCTACCTAGTCACTCTCAGATGTGTGCTCATCTTCTCTAGGAAGACTCTCCCTAGCACATCTTGGGCTGTTACAACCTGGCAGTGAGAGGGCCCTAACAGCCTGGAGTTCCAGGAGACAGCACACAACATCCCACATCTGTTAGGCTCTGTTAGCAAGCAACAATAACCACTTTCATTTATAACCATGTTGTCTTGTCTGGTTTCTTCCCTCCTGGGTAGTGGAAAGGAATCTGTTCTGTCCCTTCCCTGCCACCCCGCCCAACACCCCGTTAGAGGGTTTGGGTATAAATTTGCTCATTGTAGTTCTGCCTTTTGCCTTTTGTGTAGGGATGGGTCTGAAGTTTTCCATGTGCTCTACTTGCCATTTGAAATTGGAAGTCTGGCAGAGTGTTAAAATGCTCAAGATTCCAGTACACCACTGGGACTTCAAGCACAGATCTTGATTGAGAAAGACAAAGATCTCTGTGCTCCAACCACATGCATCTGAGGCCCTACAGTGAAGTCTATTACAGATGACTTCACCTGCAATGGGAGGTAGCACTGGTGTCAGGGCCACCAGAGTATCTTTGGTACCTATGCCAGCACCACTGGCATTAAGCCCTGGGATCACAGCACAGGAGTGTCCTTTCTAGCAACCTCAGGCAACACCACACTCAAGCATCCTTTCAAAGGAGGGAAGGACAGGACTGCAAGGGCAAAGTGGCCCAGCACAAGGGAGACACACACACGCGGGATGCCTGCAAGGTGCTGTGTGTGTGAGCCATCTAATGTACTCAGGGACAGCTGCAACCAGCTTTAACAGGGAAGATTAACATCCTCCCTAACAATTACACATGCACACGTGGTACCAGAGACATTCTGGTTGATAAAGGTTCAAAGTCTGAGAAACCAATGAGAGCCCAAAAAAGACTTTCTCACATTGCCTGTCAGGACGGATGAGCAGGTATTATAATGATGGTTTAAGCAGTGGCTTGTGGTGCCTGGTGTCCCATATCAGAGTACAGATCTGATTCCCAGCTACTCTGCTTTCCATCCAGTTTCCTGAGGATGTACCTGGGAAAGCAGGTGAAGATATCTTAGATCCCTGCCTCCTGTGTTGGAGAGCTGATGGAGTTCCAGGCTCCTGGCTTTAGCGGGTCCAGACCTAGCTGCCACCTGCACAGTGAATCAGTACATCAAAAATCTGTCTCCATCTCTCCCTGTGTTACCTTGCCTTGCAAATGCTTGAATGAATCATCTTTAAAATATGTTCATGGAAAATGGAATTGAATTGCAAGAAAAGCTGAAATCCATGTATAGTTTCATAATATTCATTTTTATATATTCGGTGAAAATCTCTTAAAGATATTTCAAAATGTTTTTATAACAAGATACTCATTTTTTAAAATTTTATTTTCCATGAATTTTTGAAGTATACTTGCACTAGAAAATGAAGAAACACCCTGGGCCAGGCTCTGTAGAAGATACACTATCAGTCCTAACAATAAGGTTCTACGTCATCATGCTTGGAATGGTGAGATTGGCAGTGATTCAGAACTGCTGAACTATCAAAACCACTTGAGCAGTGCCCTCAGAGCATGCTCCATGGTGGGGACCCTGGGATGGGTGGGAGGCTGGTTGGGGTTTCTCCCTTTATTTCCCTCCTTAACCCAGTTAGAGAAAAAATGTGGGATCAATGCTCTTACCCATTTTCCAGTAGCTCTTGACCCTTTGTGCCCTAATCAGCCATGTAAAATTATCAAAATAAAAATTTTTTTCCCTATTACCTAACTCCGGCCTGATCCACTGTGCTCATCAGAACACACCACCTCAAGGCCATCTGCCAGAAGATTGTTTTAGTGTCCACACAAGCCTATATGGCTGTGGTGTGAACGATGTCCCCCTAGATGCGGAATGGACTTTAGTGCCATCACATGGCATTCATGACATGGGGCACTAGGAGTTGCTCAGATTGTACAGTTTTCTGTAAGCCTCCAGGATTAGGACGAAGCCCCACTGACTCTGAGTGAGCCTTGCTGGTTCTGGAGCACTGTGGGAAAGGGCTGGGGAGGCTTCCAATCCCACAAACGAGGCTGTGCACAGTAGTTACTGGAAAGCTCGCTGGAATGCTCCAGCTTGCAGCGTTAAGCCCTCTCTGGGAAGCTGAGAAGTGCTACTCTCTCTGCACCTCGTCCCCCGAGACCCTCGAATGCACGACAGAGGAGGAGGAGGAAGGCTGCTGGAACCCCCAGTGTCAGGGTCACACCTGGGATAAGCAATCAGAGGCCAGATTCATGCACTATGCAAATTGCTTTCCTGAGGTCTCATCCACACACACATACATACACACATACACACAGTCGAATTAAAGGAATTGTGGGAAGAGCCCTCTCTATTATCCAAACCCAATTTTTAAGTATAAACTAGATGAAAAGATCTGGTAGTAACTTTTAATAAAATCATGAGTGTTTTTACAGTCCAAGCAGGCCTCCTGGAAGCCGCACAAATAGATCTTATTCCCTGACCCTCCTCTTTGATGAAATAACACATGTTTAGCTGTCCCTTGTCCTATATTACAAAAGAAAAGCCCCTGTCTGTGGAATATCTGAATCATCCACTGGCAGTTTCTCAAGGTAAACAGAGTAAATTAAAAATAAATGCTTCTCATATGGATATGTGTGTTCTCTCTCCCTCCCTGCCTCCCTCCCCCACCTCTCTCCCTCCCTCTCCCTCCCTCTCTCTCTCTCTCTCTCTCTCTCACACACACACACACACACCACAAATGATTATGGCTTTTCCTGGTCCTCACCAGGCATTAAAAGCAGTGGAACCCATTCATCATTACAAATAACGCCCCCCAAAAGGCAAAACGCTAGGACAACTTCAAAAAATCCTGAAGACAAACTCCTGGATAAAGATAAATGTTCTTCCAGTAATTTGTCTTGCCTAATTAGCCCCATGTGGGAGACTAGCCTGGAGATGGGGGTGGAGGGTGAACTCTGCTGGACTAGCTTTTAATAAGGCAGAAAACAAGAGGAAAAAGTTCAACTTTGTAATTCTGATATCCTCAAGGAAAGGGGACAAATCCCTACAAAGATCAGTTTTTTCCTATACTTGACGAACTCCTTGCAAATTAGGGTTATGATAAAAGCTGTTTTAGGTTACAAGAAAACAAACCAACCATGATTCTTAGGAGTCGCATTATGTTACATCTCTGTGGAGAAGGCAGGAACTGCCTTGACCTGTCTAAATCCAAAATAAAATGTCCAGCAGATTGTAAATTGGGAAAAGAAAAGCAGCTTCTGGGTCTTCTGGTTGTTTTCAACTGTGTAATGTCAGGAGTGGGAGGGGTAGGTTGTAGTGTTGTACGGGTTGATTGCAAAATCCTTCCTTCATCTCATAGGTCTGACCACTCTGCTGCTAAGGAATCTATGCCTGAATTCCCCGGCTAGCCTAACCCATTATTGACTTTTTAAAAATTTAAATAATTTTATTTAAAACACACACCCCTCTACCTGCTTGTTAACTCCCCAAATGCCAACAATAGTCACAACTGGGTCAGGCAAAAGCCAGGAGCCCTGAACTCACTCTGTGTCCTTCACACGGGTGGGCAGGACTTAAACACTTGAGACATTATCTGTTGCCTCCCTGGGTACACATGTGTACGTCAGCGGGCAGCTTGACTGGAAGCAATGTTGCTGGGACTTGGTCACAGGAACTTAGATAAAACCTCCTATATAACTGAACTGTGGCACTGAAGGCTACCTCCTAAGCCATTTATGTTCAAACACTTGAGAATCTAAACTCTGAATAGTCAAAAATGGTCAGCCTAAGGGCCTGGATCTTAATTTCAGTCCATTTAGTTCTCTCAGTGTCACAGACCTTGTTTCTGCTTCTCAAAGTCACCAAGAACCGAGTTGGTCCACTGGCAGCTGAGGGGAAAATACAGGGCATCTTCTACCTTAACTGAATCACGGGCCCAGCGCAGTGGCCTAGTGGCTAAAGTCTGTAGGCATATGGGTAATCAATGGCGAAGTGTGTGATCTGGTTGTGTAGGTGGAGTAACTAGGAGTGTCCATCTTTTTTTCCCACAGGATTCTCAGTCACAGAAAAGAGAACCATGTTGCTTTGCAGAGTGCCTAGGATCTAGTTTTGGGTCTGGTAGGGCTGATTGACACACTATGTTTAGTCTGCTGCTAAAGCAGAAGATAGTTCTGTGGGTTCCTTTGCCAGATGTGTCACCGAGTATAAAAATACCCCATGTTATTTCTACAATAAAAAGTCTGCTAACACATAGTCATTGTGAAATCAGTCCTGGGCTCTTCTGTTCCCTGTCACCAAGAAGGGACACCTAATCAAACCACAGGGAAGGCAGCTCCCAAGTGGTCCTGGGCCATTGGTTTCCAAGGTTTTAAGGAAACCAAAGAGGGAGGCATTCATTCCAACGTTTTTGTGCCCAACAGCATCTGTGAGATGAAGCCACACAGAGCGACACAAGCTCCCTCTTGGAAGGACTTTTCATCTCATCATCTGCTTTGTAACAAAACTACAAAGCTTCGCCTCTATGGGCTGTTCCCCATCTCCTGTCTCTTCCTTAAAGGCTGAGAGAGCAAGCTCCCCATTCACTTCATGACGTGACCCTGTGCACATGAAAGCAAGAGCTGGGGATGCCCTCACTTGGCCTTTGTACTTGGTTACACAAGAGAGCATGCACTCCAGGGCGGGACACCTCTTGCATCTAGTGAGGTGGTTCAGGGGCCACCCAATGGCCTCCTCCATCTGATGACCTTAGTTTGCTGCGTGGCAGAGTGTGAAGAGGATTTCTGGAGTTTTGTTCATCAGCCAGATTCTTTTGGGGACAAGAGAGCCAACAGCAGTCTCTTAAACAGAGCAACCACCAAGCAAAGGGTCAGGAGCTTGAGAAACAATTACCCTCCATCAAGGCTTGGCAAAACAATAGGATGAACACTCACTCCCCCTACTTCCCACATTACTGGAAGCAGGGTTGTATGAAACTGGTAAATTTTAATAAGAGGAGAGGTTCTGTCAAATCGTGTAAGAGGGGAATGTTAAAGTCCGGGGTTAAAGATTAATATTCCAAGATTGGAACAAAAGGATGCTCTTTTGTGGTTCTGAGCTTATACCTCTGAATGTAAACATTGTTCTGAGAGCCATTTTTTCTTTGCCAGATCTTTAAAGGGTAATAAATTAGCCCGTGGACAGCCATACAAGCTGCTACTAGATGTGAATGTGAATGTGTCTGAAGAAAAGGCTGACTTTCAATCACAGTCTATTGCAAGAATGGTTAGATTTTCTAAAGAAGCATGTTGTGCCTATTAACCAACTTACAAAAGGGGCCATTTCCTTGATTTATGTTGGGTTGCTATAGAGATTCCACAGCCCAGACTGGCAGGTGAAGCTCCCTTCTGACCGTCTCCGAGGTTTTTCTTAGTTATCCTCTGAGGCTGAACTACGGCAGCAGGTAAAAAAAAAAAAAAAAGGCAACATGCAAACAGGCTGTGTGTGTTTTATAAAAAAAAAAAAAAAGATTTATCAAACATCTGGCTCAAGCATTTTCACACATCTCTTAAACTATGACTTATTTTAGCCAGGACTTAGCACAGGCACGTTTTGCAGCACTTTAAAACTTAAGTACAAAAGGAAGTTCACTGTTCTGTTTGGGGTCGCTAATGGCTGGTTTCTAGAAGTGCAGTTTGTTACTGAAATGTTCTTTACAGAATGCACCGTGTTCCGTGCTTGAATTCCAACTGATCTTCGAAAATTTTCTTTGCCTTTATGACACAGGGAGTGATATGTCCATGAACTGATGAGTGCATTTCTTTTTATTTTTGTTAAGCAGATGAGTAAGAACTTTTGTTGTGTTGGACTGCTACTAAGTTCTGCTTCAATGCCATATTTCTCACAAGGGGTAAACTGAGGGACTTTCAAAAGGAGATTTACCCACTTGTAACAAAGGGAATCTGCTGGAACTCATTGTGGCTCTTGACCCACATCCTCACCACCATCCCCTAACCTACGTCCAAGATGTACACAACCACAGCGTTCCAGGCGAGATGCAAACTTGGGCATGGAGGATGACATCATTTGACCCCGAACTCACAAGGAAAACATGACTGAAGTTGAGATGGTGGGACAGAACAAGAGGAGGGAGGAGGAGGAAGGGGAGAGAAGCAAAGCACTGAGCAGAAAGTCAGGGATGCTCTTCAGTGTCCAAGGCCATTATGAAGAACATGGCACCCAGGAAATAAAGCCCCAAAGTCTTGTGAGCTCAGGGATGATGAGCAGGACCCATGAGCTCATGCAGCTGGCTGTACCTGGTTCCAATGACTGCACTCATGGGGTCATTTACTTTTCCAGGAGATTACACCTTGGTGGTGGATGCTGTCTCCAAGGGTTTATTGGGGGTGATGGGGCAAAGATTGCAGGTTGGAGGCAAAAAGTGACTACCACCTGCATGTGGGCTCTAGACTGATTGCAGCCCACTTGGGCATCGCAAAATTCCCTGAAGAACATGGTATCGCACACCATACGAAAGCCCTAAGAGCCACCGGCCAACCAGAATCCAGCCAAGCACTGAACACGTGTACCTCTCAGCCCCATATTATCCACAGAACCTTTATGCTGAACCTCTGCAGGAGCCTATGAATGAAGGAATAGCTGCCTGACTCTTTGCTCTGCCACCCCCGTGCCAGCAACTGGCTTTATGTAGGCTGGGGGAGCAGATCCAGTTTTGGGCATTGTGCTCTATCACTAGTAAGGGCTTCTGAATGTCTTGGGTGGATCAGGAAGGATCCCCTTCCCCAAAGATGAGGTGTGCTGGACTGTCCTGATAAAATGTCACAGACTGGAGGCAGAGGGGATTTAGACAAAGGAAGTTCATTTTCTCACAGTTCTTTACTCTGTTACTTGCAGGTGTCATTTTTCTTCAGGTGAGTTCACAGGGTCCTCTCCTTAGAAACACACATGTCCTATTTCGGTCTCCTTAGCGAGCCAGTCAAACAGAATCAAAGCCCACTCTCACGAACTCACTTTCCCTTGATGGCTTGAGAAGCCGTATGTCCCTCCACAGTCCTGTGCTTTGCTACTGAGGTTACTGAAGTTTTGCAACTTTGGCTTAGGAATGGTGGACAGGGTACAATTCAGCCTACAGCACATCATTACAAAGGATTTCAATGTGACAGGTCCAACAAGGCAGTATTCTCTAGAAGCTTGTCTTACATCCCCAAGAACTAGATCAAGAGTGGGGATTTCCACAGATTCTTTCAGCATCTGCCAGAGGCTCCTTCTGGTTTCCTATAAAACCAGAATTTTTCCATAGTTCAGGGTTGTGATAGTCTTCCAGCTATGAGGAATTCCTGGCAACGTCATTCCCCATGAGATCCTGCCATCTTTGGCTAAGAACTGTTTGCCACTGGCTGAAAACTCAGCCCATTGGTTTATTTCCAAAAATTATTTATAGTGTATTGTGTTGCTTTCTTGTACTTCCAAGAAACTGGAAGGAATGGCCCAGATAGGGGAAAATTAATCCTTTGCTCCCATGGCCCCTACCCCCAACCAATTTATTGTGCTATAAACATTTGTTAATAGAGCAATTATCTTTTGAAAGAAAGGGGCAAATGAAAAGTGCAATTCCTCAAGCTTAATGAAGTCAACTGAAATTATTTCAAGTGGATGTAAGTTACAGTGAACACAGACCTCTCCGGCATGCCATTCTGTTGATGTAAACCACCTTGCAGACAGACAAGGACAGCACAAAGGCATCTGTGGCCAAACGTGGCCTTTCGGAAAAGGGGAAACTTTACAGTTGGTGGTCATGCAGAACACGGGTACTCTGTCTTTTGGATGGTTTCCTCGGGCCTCTGCCAAGTGGCTGCCATTATGTGGCAGCAATGCACGTGTGCATCTCATTAAACCTTCCAGCATCCCTGAAAGAGTCGTCTTACTCATCAGCTACGGCAAATGAAGGACTAGGGCCAGATGCACTAGGGAAGCTGACCAGTGTTTCATAACCTGTTAGCAGGTGAATCTGGATCCATAACAGTTGCCAGCCTAGGCAATCATCGGACTTTGATATCATAAGACCCTGTCTCAGTGGTGGGAGTATAATTAAAGTTTCATCATTGGTTTATGGGGTTATCATTGCAGGGAGAGACAGGTCACCAAATACAGGCAAAGTATAAGGGATGGGAAACTACGAGTGGAGTTCTGGTCTCCTCTGTAGGAATGTGATTAATAGTTGAGAAACTTGCATTAAAAAAAAAACAGCTTAGAGAGGTGGTGAAAAATTGCCATCTCACATTTCTGCAGCAAAAATCAAAAGCAGAGGTTTTCATCTTTAGGGAACCAAGGAAAAAAAGAACAAAAGAGGACAGTTCCAAAGGCTGACCAATTCTCTTTGCAGAGGGCAGCTCTGGGATGACAGGGTTTGGCTCTTGTATTGTTTCTGTTGCAGGAATGGAAACATCTCCAGTGGAGAGAGTCAGGCTGTGGCCAGGTAATCATTCACCACATGGAGACCACCTGGGGAAGGGCTTCACACACATGCAAATTGGTCCAAGCCCTGGACTGTGCTCAAGGGCTGTAGGGACAAATGCAGCTGGGATTTCATTTCAAGTGGCAGCAGAAAAAAGAAAAAAAAAAACACCACCAATGTTCTGCACTAAAGACTTACACCAAAAAGCCAAACCAAGCCACAACAAGAAAAATACACAATGACTGTCCTGTCCAGTTTGATTAGCTCCAAAAGCCTTAGAGGAATTTCTACCACCAGCCTTGGGTGATCATCAAGAGGAACCACCGGGGGCTCTTAAACTTTTCCCAAAGTCTCTCTAGATCACTTCTGTAGCTATCTTTATCTTTTTTATATTGAAGAGCATCTTAGTCATTTTCCTTCTCCCCCTCCTAGCTGAGGTAACGTTGCCCACAAAATCACTTTCCACCCTACCCAGGACTACCCAAGATACACATTGGGCAGTTATCTCTGTAGTGTTTTTTTTTTTAAATAATATTGTGCTATATCTGACCATTGCCTTTAATGGTAAATTTGTTTTTAGCCATATGAAAACACTAAGTTCTATTAAATATGGATTTTATTTTCAAACATCTATCCACTTGGTGGAAAATTAAACCGGGATTTCTGCCTCCTTCCCTTTGTAATGCAAATGGAATTGAGTTTGTGATCTCACAGGCACCGTGTGACCATTTAGGATCCAGTCAATCTGTTTTTCAAGCTTTTAGTAAATACGGCTAACAGCAAAGGCAAGAGAAATGTTTCCGTCATAAGTCGCAATCATTTCTCAAGATGTCTATTTGCATTTTTCCTGGAGATAGCTTTTTTGTTGTTGTTGAATGGAACAGTGGAAAGTTGGAACATTTGCAATATGTAAGACATTATTTTTAAGTAGGTCACTTTCAAATTTATAAAGGGTTTCCATGCATGTCATCCGCTGACAAAAGCGAAGAGCCTTTAAACTCTTTGAAAAGCCATACAAAAGCAGTTGGAATCTGCGAGGTGGCTCTAGAAGCTGAGGAGGGCTGCCCGGCCCAGTGTGAAGGGAGCCGGGGGTATCTCCCCATGTGTGGAGCAGAGCAGGATGGATGGAAGCAGTTACCATCCACATGGCCCCCTCCTGCCCTCCTAATGACCTCAGCTCTGGCCTCAGGGACCAACATCCCTTAGAATGAGAGGTTATTTAGCTTTGATATGAGTGCAGCCTTGGGACTCCCTGTGGAGAGATTGCTTATTCCAAAAATTTAGCTTCTTTCTATTCCTTATAAGTAGAAACCGGGAGAAATGCGGTTTGAAATAGAATATCCGGGAAAACAAAGCCGTGCCGAAATGGATTCCGGATGGAGAATGGAGAATGGATGGAGGCTGTGGCAAGGCAAAGACATCAGAGCCTGCAGAGAAAGAAGGTGCGAGTTAAACTTAAGACAATGGGGAACAATTTGAGTTTTTCCTGGTGGTGTGTTACAGTGAGAGAGGTGACAGCAAAGAATAGGGTAAGGCGAAGAAAGAGGGGCTGGAGAGGGAGAGATGCATCAGTGGCATATCACAGTAGTGCTGGAGAGTTGGCAAGATCAGAGAAGGAAGAGGGTACATTCCAAACACTGGAAAAGGAAGGAGTTAAGTGGTTAGCTGAAAGGGTTTGAGTCACTACACATTGGTCTTGATTAACACACAAGGACTAACTAAAATAAACAAAGGGAAGGCAGAAAAACTGAGTTTAACATTTTTAGTAGAGTGTGTGTACATACCTGCACTACCATGGAGGTGGGAGACTCTAGATGTATGCTCATGTGTTTTTGTATTACTTTATTCTGGATGAAGATAGAAGAGAAATGCAGGTCTCATACTGTATTGCCAGAAATGGAATTGAGCATCTATGCCTGTGTTGCTTTCTTTTTGTCACCCTTTCCAAGCCCCAATGCCTCATCTGTAAGACAGGTGTGGCCCTACCATCTCCAGGTGATTCCCAGCCTGCCCACTTTACCTGGCAAGTTTCTCCCGAGACTTTTCCCAACCTTCAGCCCCCAGTTTAGTGCAAGGCACTCTCCCCTTCTCACTGTTCTGGAGGATTAACTCCAGTTCTGGACACCACCACTACAGCCATTTTCTAAAACTTAAATCTGAGTTGTTCATGAGCATGCTCCCTTTATGTTTTAGTTGTTTTTGTTTTTCATTTTATGAAAGGAAGAGAGAAAGTAGTAATTTTCCATCCTTGGTTGACTGCCCATGCTTACAACATTCAGGCCAGCGTCAAGCAGAAGCTGAGGGCTCAGTTCAACCCAGGTCTCTCTTGTGCATGGCACAGACTTGAGTAGTGGAGCCATCCAATACTAGTTCCTGGAATACACATGAACAGAAAGCTGGATGGGAAACACAGTAATAGAATCCAACTAAGCACTCTGATGATATGGGATGCAGGCATCTGACTGGCAACTTAACTGCTGCTCCAAAGTCCTATGCCCCCCAAGATCTCTCCAAACGACTTCATATTGTCATCTGCATGGGACACTCCCTACCACTCCTCTCTCTTCCATTGCAAACAATTGCAAAGGCGGGAATGCGTCTCCTTCCCCACCTTAGCAGGCTACCTCTTTCAGAACCTACCACATCACGTCCTCAGAGAGGCCTCCCTGGACCCCATCCCAAAACAGGTCCAGCCTTATGCTTAAGTTCTGAGAACTGACTCCTCTGGGATTTTATTCATACATTTAGGAAGGCTGCTCCCACCTCTTAAACTGGCAGCTCCATCTCTGTGTATTAATGCAAAAGTGAGTAAATGAGAAAAAGGTGGAGTGAAGACGCAAAGGAGCAGGTGTGTGAGTGAAGCCTGCACATCTGTCTCTCAGAGCATCTGGTGTGTTTGGGAAACATGGTTAGCATTCAAGCTGAGCCAACCCTCAGACTCGTCACCCTGACTGGTTCTGAAGGCACACCCACACGATTTTCCTAAGTGCCATGAGAGTCATCTCTCCCTTTCATCTTATGAGGACTGATGAAGTGCTCCAAAGAACTTGTATTTAGAACGTCGGCTCCCTCACTCTAACAGTTATCTAGTGCTATGTAAAATGACTCAACGCTAAGGGGTCTAGAGCAGCTGCATTTATTATCTCACAGTTGCCTTATGCTGGACATTTAGAGCTAGCTTTGCCAGGTTCTCTGCTTTAGAGGCGGCACCACACTATCAACTTGGGTCTGATCAGGGAAGGCCCATCAAGTCCCAAAGTTTCATTGCAGGATTCTATTGCCTGTGAGCTGCTAGGCCAGGAACCTTTGCTCCTCAATGTGGGTTAGCTCAAAGCCTCTCATAGGCAGTTATCACGCAGGCTTCTCTTCTCTGACAGTTCATTCCATCAGCGTGAGCCTGATAAAAAGGAGGGACGGAGAGGGAGGGGGAGAGCTCATCATCTTTGCTAGTCGAATCCTGGAGATGACATCCTGTCATTTTTGCCAGGTGTATCATCTATTTGCTGAGGAGAGACACTAACCTCTACGCAAGGTTGCCTGCTCCCACTCAGAACAATCACAGCACTCAAGAGCTGCACATTCCCCAAGGAGTTGCTCCGCCATGCATGGGCCCTCACTGAGCTCAAGAAGCCCCAGGGCAGGAGGCGTCACTGATCCACAGCCTGACATTTCTCTTTCCTCATCAGGTGTGTCAGGGAGAGAAACCACCAGTTTGACCGGCAAGTTCATACTTGCTCCATTTTCGTGAAATAAATATTCACAGCCTAGAGCCAGCCACCTCCAAATGTCAGGTATTATGCTTTAATTTCAGCAATTACGTGGCCTCTGTCACCCTGAGGTGGCACCAGTGTGGAAATACCGAGGAAATTGAGGAATTTCCTTTTGGGGTCAGGTCCAAAATGGAGAGGGAAGTTATTTAATGTGCCTCTACCTATGTGGAATGGGTGGGAGAGCAAAAAAAAAAAAAAAAAAAAAAATCTGGCCCAGGGGAGTGTCCCTGGCTTTTGAGCTACTATTCTTGGAGTTTAGAGTGGCTTCCACAAACTCCCTGTTGTCCTGCCTCCTCCTCAAACCAGCTTTGCAACTAATGAAAGTCTCCATCAAATCTCTAGGAGGGCCAAAAGCCTTCCTAAGAACTTCAACCTTACAAGTATCTTGAAGACTGAGGGAAGCCTGCAGGAATGATGGGAGGTAAAAAAGAGGGCTTCCCACTCAGCAGTCCCAGATGCGCAGGTCAGGTTCAGTGACTTGCTTGTGAGACCTCAAGTAGGTTATGTGAACACTTCATGCTGCAGGTGCTTGCTTGGAAACGGGAGAGACCGTTCCCTCTTGCTTTCTTTTAGGCTGTCCAGGGGCGTCTGTAAGATGGGTTTCTGCAAACTCCAGCTCCCCTGCATTGTATGTGGAGAAGTTGTAAATACCAACATCATGGGTACAGGAAGGTGAGCGGGAAGCAGAAATCTGTGGAATCATGGCCAGTGAAGAAGCTCATATGGGCATGAGCAGCCACAGGGGTGATATACCTCAGGGTCGTGTTGTATTCATCAGCAAAAGGTTCCTAAACAAGAGGACCACAGCTATGGTAGCTATGATCTCAAAGCCTTCTGGGTAGTGCTAGTTCCCTGGCTTGCTCTCAATCAGCTGTTTGGTGATGCTGTAAGTATTTACCAAGCAGTTACCAAGCACCACAGCACAATGCCTATTTGAGGTATTAATTTAGGCCCCTGGACTCAACAGAGAAGCCAGGAGACACATACTCTGCCCATGGAACTAACACTCTACTGTGGGATTGGAATAAGCATATTAAAGTAGAATTTTGTATTTTTAAAAAAGTAAGTGCATTGAAGAGTAGAAGAAAACAGTGCAAGGAATCACTAAAATGGCAAAATGAGAGGAATACTTTGGAATAAGCAAGAGGCCCAGCCTTAACAAAAATGCTGACATTTGAGATGGAAGGAAGAGGGAACCCACCTAAGGGCATCAGAGGAAGGAGCACTTTTGACTGAGGGAACAGGCAGCATGAAGTTTCCTCACTGGGAGCAGGGACAGGGGTTCAAAGAAAGGGCAGAGTAGGCTGTGCATGGAACAGGGCACGGATAGGGGCAACTGGAAATGAGGCCAGTATAAGAGGGAGCCACGTCTACACCTAAGCCCCTGTATTAAATCCCTTTCTGTTTGAAACCACTAGAAGAGTGTCTCTTCTACCTACACTGGGGATGATGTGTACCATTTGCAAAATCTAATCCTCAACCTGTTGCAATGAAATGACATTTCTGTGACGTCACCTGTGCTAAAGTTGGGTACCAGGAGTCTCTGTACTCTTTGTACCAGCTCAGGGATCCTCAGAGCAAGCACTTCACACATGGCTGTCAGCACAATATGAGCACAGCTACTTTAAACCACTGCCTCTTCACAACAAGAAATGTCTGTGTGGGAGGTGGTAGCCTCAAACATGTCTCCATGTGTGGGGGGGATAAAGATCTTCCTTGTTGAAGTAATACATTTAGTATTCTAATGAAGTAATTATAAAAGTAAGTAATCATTTAAATAACCACATCAACTCCAAGTCATTAAAATCCTCCTAAACAGAACTGGCATGATAGCCTAGGCTATTAGAAACCTTGGCAACCACCCAACGCCTACAACAGCTCCTAATTAATTGATCTCACCTCTAATCTGCTATTGTTAGTCCAGTGCTGATCATTTGTTTGGTCCAGAGATTCTACGGCCCGTTCCTTTTGATTGTATTTGTTACTGTACCCTCTCTATCTCTTTCAATTAAGCACAGGTTAAGTGGTTCACCCACAAGAGAATAGGAGATAATGGCACCAATCAAAGTAATCTCTTTAATTTGCTAAATGGATTACAGGGAAACCCCAGCCAAAGTGAAGTCATAGCTAGTGGCCTTCACTTGAACTATACACAAGGAGTATCTAATTATTAACCCATCACAAGCCGAATTTCTTTGTGGAATATATGTCTGCAAAGTTATAAAGGTGTGAGTGATTTTCAACAGAGGAGATAGCTCTTTGTGACAACATTTTTCCCCCATGGTATAAAGCTCCCACTGGTTTCATTCCTGACTTTCTCACTTGCCTTAATACTCAAGTGTAACACACATCCTGATATACCAACCAAAGGACTGCCCAGCACTCCAGTCAAGAGGGTGGATTTATAATCTCTTTAAGGACATGCTGTAGCAGCAATCCATTTTTCTTATTTGTACTATAAATGCAAATGCAGTTCCAAAGGCATGATGGCTCTGGCTTTTGCTGACTCTGAAAAAAGTATATATTTAAGAGTAAACAAGTTTGTCCTTAAGCTGGTAAATGATCTTCCCTCTTTTGGTGACCCTACTTGATACTTACAAGAAACCGCACACACCATCTGAGACTGGGAGGTTAGAGTGTACAATCCACTAGGATTCAGGCTTTGCACAAGCCCTCGCTGGATTGCAAACAAAAAAGGCTAAACTGGGTCATTTCCCAGTAGAATAAGAACAGGAGTATCTGCAGGAATAAAATATAAACACTAAGGTAAAAAAAAAAAAAAAAACTTTCCAGAAGCTGCGGGGCTGGGGACCTAATCTGAATAACTGTTATGGGTGTCACCTATGTCTTTATGTCCTCCATCTTTGGGGTAGGGGGAAGACTGCTTCTTTCAATATCCAACTGAAATGATTCGATCCAAATACCACGGTTCTGCTGAAAGTCTAGGGGCCTTTCTAACATTTCTGAATGTTCCTAAAAAAGTTGAGGTTCAAGCTGTGCCCCTTGACACTCTTCTTCACTTCGATGGGCTCCAGAAACGTAGCCCCCACGTGTGGCACTTTGTCATTTGAGAAACAGCAGAAACGGGAAGATCTCTTTCACCTTCACCTTGCTTGCTCTTGTCCCCTCAGTCTGACCTAGACGACCCTCATTTCAAGAGGTGTTCACTGTACAACCAGAGAAAAGGAACCAAAGACACGGAGATACCAGGAGCAATTTGCCCAAATAAGTGATGCCAAATGCCATCCAGCTAATTCCAACTGGCTCACACCTGCTGTCCTCCACAAAATACTCAGAAGGTTTTGATTCTTTGAGTCTTACTAACTTTATATGCCACATAAAACTTAGGTTAAATAAATTGGTACACTTATTTTTTGTAATCTCTCCTTTGTTAAGACCTCAGCCTTACCCTAAAAATGAGTCAGGAGATGCTTCTTTCCCCTACCTCTCCACCTTTCACTCTTTTCCCCACCTCAGCACCTGGGGTACTTGACCTTGCACTTATCCTCCATTTAACCAAAGACCAGCCTAATCTTTACTCCTTCATTTGCTAAAGTGACTGATAGAGAAATCATACTGTATTACTGAAGTCCAGGGCAAAGTCATGAAGAGCAGAATTATATCACAATATAGAATAGGAAATACCTAAACATCACGAGATGTCTGTGCACCACCATCCTCCACAGAGCAAAAATTCTACTGTTGCTGTTCCCTCTTTGACCGTCCTCCACAGCTCTGTAGCCATGCTGATATATATCATCTTCTTTGGTCCCACACTTTCTTCTAAGTGGTTAGAGAAAAACACTAATACTTTTTCAGAGATCAGTAATAATCTTTTAAGTTATCATTGAGAAGGAATTGTCAACTGCTTAGTGTTTTTGCAGTCATGCGTAAACCCACCACCTGTAATTCTGGAATCTCATATGAGTGCCAGCTTTAATTCTGGCTGCTCCACTGCAATCCTGCTTCCTGCTGCCTGGGAAAGCAGTGGAGAATGGCCCAAGTACTTGGGTCCTGGCCATGCATGTGGGAGGCAGGGAAGTTGTTCTTGGATCTTGGCTATAGCCTGGGCAGTAGTATTCATCTGGGGAGTGAACTTGTGGACAGAAGTTCTCCGTGTCTCTTTGTTTACTTACAACAACTTTGCCTTCCAAATAAATACATAGTTTTTAAAAGGAGTTGAGAAACAGGACATAAGACAAGCGGTGCTCTTTGTTCTCATGCCATTCAGAGTACAATAAGAGGAGTGGATCCACATCAAGAAGCTGGAAGAAAAAGGCCAAAATTTCAGGTCTGGCTTTACTACTCAATGGTGTGTCCATGGAAAAGATAGACAAGCTGCCGGAGTGTTGCAGTAAAACAGGAATGTGAACACTCCATTTATGGCTTAATTTCTGGGGCAGCTACTAGGACAAAAGAATGCAGCAACACTATACGGCATTACTCCGATCACCCCATGAGAATATACGATGAATGGCAGTGGGGGCCACTCCCTGCTGCACAATTCAAATGCTAAAAATATTCAGTTGTGTTGAAGGTACTGTAGAAACTAAACACGAAGAAAGCCAAAAATCACGGCAGTGAAACCGCTGCCACATCTCTTAGGCATACCTGATATACAAGGGAGAAGTTAACTCTCTCATATCCTTTTTAAAATTGTGTGTCTGGTTGGGTAGAATGTTACTGCTCTATGTTCTCCAGTAGGCTTATATGACCAAGCAATCACATAATCTGCTAAATACACAAATGTCCCTTGTGGCGGATGCACAAAAGAATAGCTTACAACATCACTTAGACATTCGCAAAAGCAAATAGACACCAGAGATGGATTGCATTTGGTGAACAGCACAGATTGAGAAGTAGGATGGTAGGATGGGGGTATCTCCTAAGGTGTTAATAAGATTTATTTATTAATGTGAGAGAGAGGGAGACAGACAGATGTCTTTCATCCATTGATTGGCATCTTAGATGGCCACAATAGCCAGAACCCAGGAGCTTCCTCCTGGTCTCCCATTTGAGTGTCAGGTACACAAACCCTTGAGCTATCGTCTGCATTTTTCCCCTGGCCATTAGTAAGGAGCTGAATTGAAAGTGGAACTCACAGGGCACAACTGGCACCTACATTAGATGCCTCCTACATCAAGTGGTGGCTTTCTCTCTTGTGCCACAATGACAACCTCTTATCTACTACATTTCAATAAAATTTGCATTAAATAGGCTACCTCAAACAGCTGAAGAAAAAAATAACCAACCACTAAACATCAGATTGTCCTAACTGAAACATGTTAATAATAGAACAGCACTGAGAAGTACTGAAGACACACGAGCTTCATATGCCAAATGGCCCCATTTTGCTCATTTTACCCAAGAAACTAGAGTCTTCTGAGGTCAACCTACTTTGCAAAACTCTTCTTTGAGACCTACCCCCCTTCTTGGAATTTGAGCACAAAGCTGCTAGGTATGGATTTCTATTTCTGTTTCTGACTATAAATAAATAAATGAATAAATCAATTAATTAAAAAGACCAATGCTTTAGTTTCTTCTCCACTGCAAATGAAAAACTTATCGTACCAGTGACCCAGTGGGACTCTTTGGGATGATTAAGAAGATAACTGGGTGAGTAAGAAGGTCCTGGACCCCATGCCACAGTTGCTCTGCTGGGTGGCCTAAGAAGTTCCTCTTTGCCTGCACAGCACCTTCAGTGGTTTCCACAATGAAGTCCACCAGTTGTTTGACACCTGCCTGGAGTCCTTCCTTAGAAACTCAGTCCATGTGCCTTGAAGCTTTGAGTTTCTTCTTTCCTCTGTGGAAGTGAGAAGTTCTCTCCCAAGTAAATGGATACAGACTTTGTTATTTCAATCTTTAAAAAAGACATGCGCTCCCTATTTCTTTCAGTCATCCAAATACTCATTCATTTGCTCACTCATTTTTTGCTTTACTGTCTCAACTCTTACCAGAAAAAGATGATCAGTGTTAGATACAAGTTTCTAGTTTATGAAATGTCCATCAGACTATAGCTAAAATGTATTACATTAATCAGGTTCTTTGATTTCTAGTGCTGTCAGCCAGTCATGCAGTAGAAGAGACTAATCCTACAATCCCTGGTCTTCACACAGTGGAACTGTTCTCCGGGACCATGCTGTCTTTCAGGTAATTACAAGCAGAATTCAAGTTGAATTGCTTTTCCTTAGAGCTTTTCTATGCTAAGGATTCAGTGAATCATCTCTCTCATCACTTTCTGAAATTAGAGGTGCATTGTCTTCTGACATTCCCTTTCTCAAATTCCTAGCAGTAGCAGCTAATGATGTGAGCATTGCTTTGTCTACTTACTAAGAGAAAGTAGAATGTGCAATGAGTCAAATCAACTATTATATTCTAGTTTACTTCATTTGGTTCCTTATATTCTACAGATTACCTCTTTATTGAGTCGATATGCTATAAACATAGTCAAGGACATATATCAATTACGCCATTTAATCTTTCTACTATTTCCATTAAGTAAACGTCATGTTACAAGCCTTATTTTACAGCGGGGAAAAGAACCTCAGAGGAGATGCTGAATATGGCTCTAATTTTACTGCCCATTTGAAGACAATTTCAGTCAATTAAACGAACATTTTGTTAAGAGTTCATTTTGTAGTCACCAAGTGTGGTCTTGAAGAGTCAGCCACCAACACGATGGGCCTCATTATAACCCTCATGGGGTATCCAGGTTTTTGCTTAGATAATGAACATGCATGACCCTATGGGTGATACCTGTGATTAAAGGGTTTTCTCTGTGCCTGATAACATCACAACTCAGCTTCTGGATGGGTCAGGAAATGAGCCAGCTACTAGCAATGCAGAACTGAGTGAGTGAAGACTCAGTTCTCAAGCCTGTGAGTTCATAGCAGGAACTACCAGAACCAACAGGCATGCAGGGGCCTTTGAGAGCCCAATATTAGAAGTGAACCAACTCCCACACAAGACAATAGGGACAAAAGAGGCCTTAGATTTTATTTTAAAAACAGGATTTTCAAGCTTCCAAGTAAAGATTTACCAGTCAAGTATCCTGAATCAGAATAAAGAGTTGGTCATTGGCTAACATACTTGTCTGACCAGTTGGGAACTGAGGCCAAGGAGGGCTTCCTGGTCTGAGTCTGACATGATGACTTGGGGTAGGCCCCGGGAAGCAGAGGATAAGATGCTAGGACCACGATTGCTCAGTCTGGTAGCTTGTAGCTGTAAGTGTGGTTAATGAGCTCTTAAAATGTGTCTGGCTCAACTTCAGATGTGTTCAGTGTAAAAGACACCATCAGAATGTAAATTATTGAATAGTTTTGTATTGACAACATGTCTAAATGACAGTTTGAACATATCTGATTCAATGATGCAAATGGGAGGCCTATATATTTAAAATCTTTCGGAAAACTATGCACTGAACATGTACAGGTTTTTGTC
Organism: Ochotona curzoniae; assembly: GCF_017591425.1. Classification (NCBI taxonomy): domain Eukaryota; kingdom Metazoa; phylum Chordata; class Mammalia; order Lagomorpha; family Ochotonidae; genus Ochotona; species Ochotona curzoniae. The sequence continues at coordinate 11,014,740 of NW_024465035.1, read as the reverse complement.
ATTCCTTAGTGCAGTGTAACAACTATTTACATTGCATTTGTACTGTAGTCAGTATCACAAATAACCCTGAAAATGCAAATGGGTATCAGGAGCTTGAGTGTTCAAGGGGAATTACTTCACCCCTGTGTCCATGAACAGTGATTTAATTTCACCTGTAGGTTTTCTTAACGTGATTACTAGACAGTTTCAGATGATTTCATGTGTCAGAATATACATGGGAGTCTTCACAAAGTTCATGGGAAATGTGTATTTTGAAAAATAAAGAATTTAAACAGTTTTGGCTACCCAAATAAATGTGTAAGAATTTGCCCATTTACTGGGCAGCTCTGGGTATGCCGAGTCCTCAAGCCAATGAAACTACCTGGTCAAATCAGAGTTACCAACAGGACAGGATAAGGCAGTGGCTGACCCTATTGAGAATATACGGATTAGACAGCACAGAGGTGGGAGTCAGGTACGGTCAGTGGTGTAGGCTACTGAGGCCTGGACACTACTCTTGCAGCTGCAGCCCCATTCTGGAGAAGGCTGCAAAGCATCTTTTAAACGCAGGATGCCTGGAAGCTTGATGGTGGGTCATAAGAGGAGACTGGCAGTCATGAGGAGTGAAATATTTGTAACAGTGAAGTCAAGTGCCGGCTGGCAACCGCTTTCCTATTCTAAGGCACTTGCAGGTTGATTCATGGGCAATTTGAAGCCATAAGCAGTTTCAGTGATGAAACATACAGACCCAATGATATCACATTCCTTATCTTTGGCAGTGAGTACACCTTCCCTCCGCCTGCTGTCACAAACACTGTCACCTTGAAAGGGGCTATCCTGTCACTGCCACTGATGGGATGAACGGGGAGTTGTCACCTGCAACAGCACCATGAAGTATGTGCCCGTTTAGAGATGTATTAAGCAGCCTCCAAGAAAGCCAGTTTGCTTTGGTGCAAGGCAAGAAGGAAAAAAAAAAATCAAGATATATCTGGATTAGAATGTCATGATAAATATAACTTTCTCTTAGTACCCACTAGTGATGGTTTTAGGGCCTACTTTAAAATTTACACAGGAAGTAATACAACCATTTTGTCAGTGAGCAGCTGGAAAAAATGTGGCATCTAACTGGCATCATTAGTTTGTCATGCACAATAGCTAAGGCTAGTTAGAGCTTTTTGTTAACCACATCCCAAACACTGATGAAGGATCTAAAACAGTATGTGATCTAAGCAGAAGCTGAACACCACTTGGCTGGATTGGAGTTGCTTCATCTTGGACATTCCATTTCCCTGACACCTGAGCAAGCTGGAGGCTATTTGTATTGACCCGGGGCAATGTGAGGCTTCCATTGCCTCAAATCACAGGCATTATCAACACAAATTGGACTAGCAGAAGACTAAAGATTTGTTCCTACAGTCTAATAGGGAAGAGTTGCATTTTTTTCAGTGGATGAAGAAATTGGTATCTCATAGATCAACTGATTTTGGAGGTGACACCCATTTCTCTTAACAGGAGGGGCCTAGGTCCGTTCAGGGGGAATAGTGACTGTTCTCAAGTTATATAATTTGTCAGCAAGAGGGTTAGAAACCCAACTCATGTCACCCATGTTTCTATTAAATGCTCTTACATGGCGTACAACCTGAAGCTGACCAAGGGCTCAGCAGTGTTGGAATCAAGCTCCACAGACTGCTGAGATCAGACTTGGAACCATGGTGTCCCTGGCTGCCCACCTGTTTAAGGGCCACTTAAAAAATACTAGCCACACACTAGAGCAAATCAGAATCTGAGGATGGGACCTAGTTGTTGTGAATACCTAAGGAGGTATCTGAGCTGGGGAAATCACCTAGCTTTCAAATGAGGCATCACCTGACCAAGATGTCTGCAAATTCCAGGTCCATCTGGAGGCCTTTGTTATAAAGGAGGGAGGCAGCAAACCAGCAAAGTTATCTCCACAATAACAAAGTTATTGTTGGCCAGGTATGGTTGAGTTGCACACTTTATTTTACCCATAGAAAAAGATCATGGCCCATCTGTGAGCTCTGACTAGCTGGCAGCAGCTTTGTCAGTGCTAAAGTGAGTTCCCTTACACCACTGTCATGCAACTAGCATTGTACAAAGCCTAACATGAGCAAGTTTTAAAGCAGACATGGTCATCACTGAAAGGTTGATAGTAACTTTGTCTATAAAAAGTGTCTGTTGTAGAAAGTGCTGTATCTGCACTCTCCAATATGTCTGGGCATTCCAACAGTTACCAGTAAGACAAAGAAACTGGATTTTACATAAAATTCCTATTTGGTGTTTAAAACTTTCATGATCACTGTATCGAACATCACAACAAAGTGCCAGGAACCATCCTGACCAGGTAGCAGCTGAAGAATTTTTGGATGAGTAATAATATGTGCTGTTGTCTATTTCTTCTACGCTTCTATTCCATTTATGTAGAACGGTTGGACATCAAAATCTGATTAAACAAATAGTTTTTGACATAAGGAATTGATGGTTTTTAAATATACTTTCCCCAAAGATCTATATTTGCAAGGCAGAATTAGAAGAGAGGAAGGGAGGGAGTGGAGGAAGCAGAGAGATTTCCATCTGCTGGTTCACTACACAGATGGCTGTAACGGGCTTTATCTGGGTCTCCCATGTCCCTGGCAGGACCCTGGGACTTGGACCATCCTCTACCACCTGCCCAAGTTCATTAGCAGGAATCTGGACCAGAGGTGGCAGAGCAGCAAGGACTGGACCTGGTAGCCATATAAGATGCTGGCAGCAGGCAGTAGTTCAACTCATCATACCACAATGAACAACAGCCTTAAATAAGCGCTCTTGTAATTTTATTTTATAAAAAAGATTCTTGAATTGAACAAAGCAGTCTTTATCTTAAAATATGAAAACATGTAATGAAAATCCATCTTAGGCAGAGACACTGTCTTACAGCCTTTCTCTCAGATGTCCAAGCATCATGCTGCATGAGTAGAGCAGCTACTGGGTCACATTTCCAGAGAAAACTCTTCCCAAAGTTTGCTATATGCCACCATCAGCTTACTCTCACAGAATAAATGCAGGAAGCACCACATTCCCCTGATGCGAGGCCACTAGCCAAGGAACATAAATAAACTCTCTGGTCACTTTTCTCAGAGAAACAGACGCTCTGTTGTAGGCCCTGCCGTTGAGACAAGATTCCAGGCGCACTGGTGTGCATGTTCCTATATGGCATTCCAACAGTTCGTTATTTTTGGTTAGCACTTTATTTTTCCTATGTATGAAAAACTATCATGCCCATGGAAATTCAAACTTGCTGCCAATTCTATCTTGCTATTTTATCTCATTCTTAAATACTTGACAGTGTTTCTTGATTTATGCTAATAAAAACCGAGGGGACATGAATTTAAGCCACGTTCCATCATATTTGGCAGATGGGATACCTCTAACCAACCTCAATTTACTATTGGAAAATCAGATTATTAGGGACCCATGCTTTTTTTCCAAGCTGGCTATGAGCATTGTTTTTATCTCACTCAGAGTTGGAAAGGGCTATTCATTTATGGAAAGAAAGATCTGGTAAGTCAGTGGAATGACGCAGGGGTGGGGAATACACGGCCTGAAGATCTTACGAAGCCCACGGGATCGTTTGGCCTGGGAGGGACTCAAGTTTCAACTAATCTATAGCAGGCTAATTTTTAGCTGATAATGTTGTATGCCCATGATTGACGTTTCAAATATCGAAAAGTCCCTTTGGCAGATAAAAAGACTTCCTGCCACTGAGAGGAACAATTTATAATGTATGGGTGCTTGAAGGCAGGAGTTTAATTCTTGACACCAAACTTCCCCGGAACGTAACCATGAACATCATGCCATATGATTTTTCTGGTAGCCATCTACTTCATTTGTGCTAGAGGATGAGGACATCATGTCAAGGTGGGTTGTGGGAACACCGTAAGCTGATGAATCATATACTTTGCAAGTGGAGAGCGCTATCCAGGCATTGCTTATCAGTATGGGATAATGTGACCGATTTTTTCCTTAGCAATTCCTGCTTATTTTAGTTCTATGCTGCATTTGAGTGAAAATATATACACCTCACTTGCCTTCAACATTTTAAAAATATTCTTTTAAAAATTTTACTAAAATACACAGAATTTACTATTTTCAGCAGTGTGAGGCATATAGTTTAGTGACATTAAGTATATTCACGTTAAGTGTATTATCAAATCACTACCAGTCACCCTCCCAGAACTTGTTCATTACACCATCCTGAAATTCCACATTCATGTGAAAGTCCTTCCCTATTTCCTCATGCTGTCATTTTCCAGTAACCACTGTCTTACTTCCTGTTTATGAATTTTATTAGTTAGGAATCTCACCTAAGTGGAATCACAAAGTATGCATCCTTTTGAGTTTGGCATATTTCACTTAATGCCCTCAAATTTTTTTAAAAAGATTTTTTTTTTATTGGAAAGGCAGATCCACAGAGAGAAGGAGAGATAGGAAAAAAGATCTTCTATCCACTGGTTCACTCTCCACGTGGCCCCAACAGCCAGAACTGAGCTGATCCAAAGTCAGGAGGCAGGTGCTTCCTCCATTTCTCATGTAGATAATAAGGCCCCAACAGTTTGGACCATCTTCCACTGATTTACCAGGCCACAAGCAAGGAGTTGGTATTCCACACCAATATGGAATGCCTGCACTTGCAGGCAGAGCATTAGCCAATTGAGCCATCACGCCAACTCCCATGCCCACAAATTTTGTCTGCAACATAGCTTGTATAAAACTTCCATTCACCTACCCATGGACATTTGGGATGTTTTTACTTTTTGACAATTACACTGTTATGAACAATGATGCACAAAATATCTGAGTCTCTGCTTTTACTGTTTTAACAGCCCAAAGTCTAGACATACCTTGGTGTAAGCCTGAGATTCCACTGCATAACACTACATGTTCTTGGCTCTGGAGAGGAAAAGGTGAGGCCATAATTGATTTGCTATGCAGAGCTCTACATGCTACTTAAAAAGAAATGCTTGCACCTCATTCCTTTGTTCTTCAGATTTTTGTTGAGTCATAATGTGTGCTAGATACTATTCCAGGTTTTTAGAAGAAAAACGAATAAAGCCCTGGTTCGAATGGGTGTTGTGATGGTGAATAGACAGGCAGTGAGCAAAGAACTGCAAAAAACTGTCAAGCAAGGATGGGAAACAAGGAGAAAATAGGAACAGGGAAGAGAATAGAGGGAGGAGTTAAGGGGTAAGAGGTGAGTGGCATCTCAGTAGCATCGAGTCATGTTCTATGATGAAATGATGCTTGAGGTATAACAGGAAAAGAGAAAGTTAACCATGGATGAATGGTACCTCAGAGAAATGGGTCAATGAACGTAAAGGGCTCTGTGGCAGGAACCCCCTCTTAATGCGCGATCACAGGGAAGGCAGGTTGAAGAGGAAGGAGAAAAAGGAGAAATCAACTTTATGAACTCTACCATTCCTTGACTTCTCCCCTTTAACAATGGAATTTATCAAGGAGACAAGTGGGATGAGAGTTGGCATTACTGTATGTAGAGCTAGATGTAGTGAAACACTACAGGAAGTATGAAAACTGTTTGAAACCAAATCTCAAAAAGTTCCTGGGAAATGAGATTAAAAGATAGGTTCCTTTTGGCGTAGCAATTTGAAATCCCTGCATAGGTTTTACTTCATGGCGCTTTTACGAAGAACCCTTGATGTACTTCAGCAGAGTAGATTCAACCCTGATTTGTTTTCTATGAATCTGAAGTGTTATTAATAAAAAAAAATAGTTACTCATGAGGTAAAGCACTTAGTTTAGATCAATGATATGAAGTGCTTTTACCTGCACCTGCATAGGTCTCACCCTAATCTGGATCCATTTCTTCCACATCAAAAAGATGAGCCCTTCAATTGCGGCTCCATCTTCTCTTCGGAAATAAATCCACGATGGCCACCCACGTTTTCCGCAGGAGAAGGGAACAACAGATCTACAGCCGAGACCTTATTAAAAGATGAAAATGGGAAGGCTCACAAGGCTCATATAAGCTCAGCACTTCTGGCACAGATTTTTTTTTTCTTTTACAGACTGTGAGATTGTATTTTTAAAAGATCTACCATTCACTTATATGTTCCAAGAAATCTGACATTATAACTGATGATTTAAGAAATATATAGCCTGTCTCCTCACATTTGGCAAAGAGCACCGACAGATCACAAAAATAGGAAAATATATTAGTTTCAGCCTTACGTATATATATTTGCCAATTTTCCATATTAGATTTCTATGGTAATTTGACTATCTCAATCCATAAAAACTGGAAAATAAGAGATCTTAATTTTATGCCACTATTATACAGAATGCTCAGATTTTTACTACATATTTAACCAAATTCTGGAGTAACCATAAATTATAGCCCTTCAACTCATGTAGAAAAACTCCCACCCTGATACTCCCAAACTCCAACAACTTAAACGACTATATTTCAGGATAATTTCCAAACACAAAGGTGCCTGTCATGTTTGCTATGGCAGAAAAATAACTTCAGCAAAGTGAAGGGAAGGAAGAGTTCTACTGGATTTCAGCCTCCAGGTACTACCATTCTGCACAGAATCGTATTCTTCCAAAAGGAAGTTATGGAAGAAGAGGTGAAGAACAAAAGGTGACTGAAGCAAGAAGTAGAAGAGGGAGGGAAACATCAGAGATTACAAAATAGAAGCATTTAGGGTATCTGGCTAAGGGAACGGGCAACAGTGGCAAGGGTAGTTGAGGGGACTGGCACATGGCGAGTGGAGCTGATGAATTGCAATGACCAGCCTTAAGGGAGTCTATGGTTGGCTTTCCACTGCACTTTCAGCATGGATGGCTCTCCACCGTCTACTGTGCCACCACCACTTTCTTATAATGCCTGCCACAGGTACAATTCTATCCCACGGGATCTATTCTGAGAATTACATTGTTACAGCATTAGGATCATAAGGCCAACACCACAGAACATGTGTACACACATGCGTGATTTAAGTCCACATGGCCTCTTGATGTGATCAAGGGCACAATAGTGAGATGTATGGAGCTGCTGTTGGCACAACACAGCACAGTACTCAACTGCACAACATTTAAGTCGGAATGCATTCTAAAATATTCAGCATGTACAAAAAACCAATCCAGTTCCAACTCCCAGAATTTGTAAATATGTTGGCAGCAGATGTTGTAAGGGTGGCTAATCAGCTGAATAGTGGATTTATTCAGGCGAGCCCAACGTAACAAGGGCCTCAGAAACGAAAGAGGATGGAGAAGGGAGAAAACCGTAGCAATGGGGGCGCAGGCAGGAAGGACTAGGGTTAGGTTGCTGGCCTTTCAGACAGCAGAAGATGTGGGCAGTGTTGAATAGCCCTAAAAACAAGGCAAAGGATTCTACCTTAGAGCTTCAAGAAGAGCCTGGGTGGGTGAGAAATGGACTTTGGATTTCTGAGCCTCAGAACTGTAAGTTAAAAGAAGGTGTGTAGTTTCACTTACTGCGTTTGTTGGTTGTTCAGCGGAAGACCCAACGGAAATAATGAGAAAATGGGGAAACTCTCGCTGGGATATAAATCGATACAGACCGTTTGAGAGGGCAGTTAAGCAAGTATTTATCAATCCCTGACATGGGAGTGTCCTTGTACCTAGCAACTGTAACTTTAAGGAATTCATCCCACAGATGTGACTGATCTTTCACTCTTTCCTTAAGCAGAGGAAAATCAGGCACAACTTGAGTAGTCCCAATTGCTACCTTGGGCTACCACAAGCTATCACTGTGTATAAATAGCAGATACCGATTTTTCACAGTTTTAGAGGCTATGACGTGCACAATCAAGGCGCTGACTTGAGTTGGAATAGAGGAAGACAGGTATTTCTCATTGGTTCCTTGCTGGTGGAAGTAGTAATGGTTGTCTAAGTGCACAAATACCCTTCCTAAGAACTCTATGTTCACCAGAACATTACTTGCATGATGTAAGCACCTCCAAAAGCTCCACCTCCAAATAGCATCACATGGGGGACTGTGCTTGCACCTGCAGGTTTTAACATGTCATTTGTGCTTATCTGAAAGGCAGAGAAAGAGGGAGAGAGGGACGGAGGGAGGGAGAGAGAGAGGGAGAGGGAGAGAATGTATGTATGGATGTGTGTATGTGGAAAGATCGAGAGAGAGACAAAGATTGATTCTACCAAATGACCAAAAAAGATAGGGCCAGGCCAGGCTGAAGCCAAATAAGGAAGGAGGGAGGGAGGGAGGGGAGTGTGTGTGTATGTGAGAGAGAGAGAGACAGACAGACAGACAGAGACTGAATGACTGACTGGTGTCTCCCAGGTGACAGGCACCCAAGTATTTGACTCATCACCTGCTGCCTCCCAGGGTACACACAAGCAGAAAGCTGCACCAGAATGGAGCTGGAACATGAGCTCAAGCACTCCACTATGGGAGGCAGGTGCTTCAAGCAGTGTCTTAACTGATACACCAGAGCCTGCACTGAATTTGGAGTAACATAAATGTTTACTTTGTGATACGAAAGGTAAGAAAGGCCAGCAGGTATTTGATTAAATGCTCTTTCCTGAAAATCATTACAAAAAATTGGTTCCTAGTGATTTCAGTTTGGGAAAACAAAATGCATACCCATATGTGCAGAAAGTACACATTCACCATGTTCTGGGGGGGGGTGGGAGTTCAGGGGATCACTAGTTCCTTCCATAATTGTAAGTTTCTTAATAATATTTAAACATCACAAATGTATGAGCTTTGGATGAAAAGACATTCGCATCAGATCAAACGTAAGACAAAGCACATGTGATTTCCAGGTGATTAAGAACAAGTTGATTACAATAATGCTATTCATTTCTCTCTTTTGGGCCACTTGAAGATGTACACAACAGAAACCAGAAAGTATGACTGCACTGAGGCCACGTGATGTCTTGAAGCTCCTTGCAAGCACATGGTCCTTTGCTTTTCCTTCACATAGACAATGGGACAATGCATACAGAAGCTCTGTGCACTGTCTCTCTCAGGTGAAGGAAGATCAGGCGGCCCTCTCACTTTGGGATTCTCAGTGTATCCACTTAATGCTGCTGGCATTTCCTTCCAGCCTCCCTCTGACTACCCATGGAGAATTTACTGTTTAACAAGAACTCTGAATGCAGAAAAATAGGTCCTCAGCTTTCTGAACACAGTTTTTCACAACCAAATAGAATCAGCCTTTTAAAAAATAAGGTTCTAATTAGTCAATACCTCGTATGGGCTTGCCTCACCACTAATTGAACCACTGATGGGAGTGAAGGAGTCAGACAACTGAGGAATTCTGTTGCCATCACACAAAACAACTTTGTAATATCCCTTGCCTTTGATGGCTTCTATTACATTCTAGGGCACTAAGAGAAATAAGCTTGTCAGGACAGAATGCCTTCAAGGGCTCTCCTCCTTCCAAACTGCTGAGATGACATAGAATTTGTTGACTGAGAGGAGGCGATCAGCCAGTCCCCTGGGGACCGCATCAAAGGCAGATGCTGTAAGCAACCATGGATTTAATGTGTTTTGTCCCTCCATCTTTTCTCCATGGCACACTGGCCTTCCCCTGGGACTGACTCTCATCAAACTGACAAAATGAGCATGCGTGTACTCATGCTTAGGCCCAAGGATTTTCTCAAAGACCAAGCTGGCTTTGAAAGATAATACACAGCTCATTTTTACACGTAAGTTCTATACCCTATGTCTTTTAGGGGTTGGCTGGCTAAAACATTCCAAATGGAACGAACTAATTCACTAATCTCTTTTCTGAAACGCGTGAGACTAATGGCTATTGAGTTTCATGAGAAATAAACAAAATTTCAATGTAATTACAGTCACCTCCATTCATGTAGAATGGCCCAGAGCAGATCGTCTAGATTGGCAGAAAAGAGAACTTAGAATTCCCTTACACTGAACTGCATGAAGGAGACAATCACCCCCAGATAAGTCCATCTCCACATTTATAAAGTGGGCAATAATAATTAACAATATTAACTGTATGTATGATAGGTATCTGAGGAGACAGATTTGCTTCCCCCGGTTTGAACAGCACACAATCTTTGCATGTTTTGAAACATCACACAGTAACCCACAAACATTAACAGTCATACCAGAACTAAAATTGTCTTTAATGAACAAGGCCTTAAGAAGATCAACAGTAAATCAAGGAGACTAACCAGTATGTGGAACAACTAGGACATATTTACTATGTGAAATGAGAAAGATAAGCAGTTTCACAGGAACACAGCAGGTGCTAATGTGAGAGGCATAACAGCATGCCATCCAGCCATGTCCATGAATGAACACATCCATTGCACAGAACAGGATTAAGGCCATTCATCAGCTGGCCTCATCCTTAGATTTCCAGAGTGACCCCAGGGTAAACAAAGGCTCTTAAAAGTTAGAAGACAGGAACCCAAGAATAGGTCAGAAACACACAGTGCAGGTTCGTGCCAACCAGGTACACTGTACTTGCAGATGGAGGAAGAGAGCCACAAACCAAGAAAAGCAGGTGGGCCTCTAGAACCTGGAAGAGACAAGTAATTGGATCCTATCCAAGGCCTGAGAGGGGAACAAGACAGGCCTATGCTCCGATTTTTAGCACAGTGAGGCCAGGATTAGATTTCATACGTATAGAACTGTGTTGTTTTGAGCCACCCAATTTGTGGCAATCTGTTCAAACAAATACAGAAAAGCTAAATGCAGGGCAGAGCTCAATTTTTTAAGGTGGAAAGGAAGAATCAAAAAGAGAAAGAGTAATACTTTGGAAGAGTCATGGTTGAATGTTACAGGATGAATAATTGTTCTGTACAGCAAGATTACTCACTATGGCCTCAGGCTCTCGTCTGGATTAAGTTCCACCAGTGATTTTTCTATGGATCCAGTGACTCTGATATGAAGGGTGGAATGGCTCAAAATAAGGCTGGGTTGATAGGTAAAGATCTAGTCAGACCTGCAGTAATAATGAATCTAGTATTTAGCCTATGAGTAACGGAGGACTGCAAGGTGCTTTAATCCAGAAAGAGTCAGTTTGTGGTTTGAAAACATCACTTGGATCAGCCAACAGAGGGTAAGTTTGACACTGGAAAGCCGGGGGGGGGGGGGACAAAAGGCATGGAAGCTGCTACACAGGCAACACTGGCATCAAGCAGCAGGACCAGAGAGAGAGGCAACACTCAAGGTGGGAGATGGTGACCAGCAAGCAGGGGAGGTGTTGGAAATAGGAAACGGCTCTGTCCTTAGGACAAGGAGCTCCCGTGGGCTCAAGGAAGAAAGTACGTAACAGTCTGGATGATATCACTCCAAATAAGAGCAGTGGTTTGAAGATGAGACCCTGGGCGGCAGCAGCATGAAAAAAGTGATGCAGAAGAGATGCTCGTAAAAAAAAAAAGAAAGTTAAGTGAACCAGAAACATCCTGGAGAACCGGCAAATAAAATGCCCCATAAGCCAAGGGAATTAAGCGATTCATGAAGGAGGGGCTTCAATGGTATCAAACAGACAAGATCTGAAAGACAATAATTAGATGATAATGGCCACAGTCATTTTGACGGTCACCATCACCACCACTACCACATCATCCTATTCAAGATGACATACTCTGATTTATTTCATCAAACACACAGAATATGCACTAACTCTCTACCAGAAACTAAATGAGTTATGATTTCTGGCCCACTTCATTTTCACAACTACCATATTTGGTAGTTACTGTTTTTACCCCTACCTCCTGTTTTACAAAAAAAGAAATAGAAACACAAAGAGGTTAAATGACTTGTTCAACATCCCTTAGTAAGGGGATCCAAACACGTCAGAGGACAGATGGACTGTTTTCATATCTTATCTCACTTAACTTCCAGTGTACACAAGCCAATGAGCAGGTAACAGCCAGCTAGCCCAAGGTCTGCCAGATCAGGTGTAATAAATGCATCAGGATACTCAAAGCAATCATGAGTGCAAACGAACAGAGGCAACAGTGGGTGATGTGTCTCAAGAGAGGGTCCCTGGTCCGTGCCATTCTCAGGCTTTCAACTAGCAACCTGGTGGGTCTCTGTCCCTCTTGAGATTGTGGGAGATGCTGTTCTTTCAGTGATGTTTTCATTTTATTTCCTGATGAGATATGTGGACAAATACCAATGAATTGAATTTTTATTTATCTGGCTTGTGTACAAGGTAAGTGAACACCAATCAGGATAGTTCCTTTTTAGGTTTGGAATTCTTCATTGGCTTAAAGCGGAATATGGAGTTGCCCCCCGCCCCCAAATGTATGGTGTGTATTTCTATTCTGCACAAAATGCTGGAGCTTTGTTTTCTGCTAACAAAGGCAGGCTGGTCCTGCTGTTCTAGCACTTTCTCTTCCAACCAGGTTCCCTCTTCCAAGGACCACCAACCACAGGGCATCTGAAGCTGATCTCAGAACACAGTCTGTATAAACAACAAACAAAGCTGAGGCTTCACTGGGCCTTGTGCCCATGAAAACCAGCCACACACGAACTCACACCACGGGGGAAGGGGAGAGCAAAAAACGTTCCAAAAACAAACTGAGGAGAAAAAGGCTGGGCTGAGAAGATGGCTCCACAGTGACTGCCCCTGCCCCCATGAATGCCTTAGAGACAAAGCCTGTGGAAAAAAGTGCTTTGCTAGTCTTGCCTGGGAAACTGGCTCATATCTCTTGAATTATTTGCAAAGCAAAGATAGAGACCCAGAGATCTGGCTCTCTGGAGAAAGGAAATGGCTTTGGATTGTGCATAAAATAAGTTTCCTTAAAAAGGAAGACAACTTTGGCAACTTCCATAGTATTTGTATGTAGCAGTCAGTGTAGCTGAAGCTTTTTTATTTGAACATGCAAACCTTAGCGCTAAATGTTGTACCCTTAACTTTAGTGACTTTACACGGAAGAAGTTCTTTTTTTTGTGTGCTTCTGTTCAAATATGTGCAATGTTGTGCTCCAGGCAGTCATGCCGAGACCTGGTCTTGAGGGAGCAGTCAGATGCATGTGATGGGTAACTTCCTAGTTAAAACTCCAAGTGAGAGAAAGGGATCATTTATTACTGGTGGAAGCAATGCACTTCTGTTGCTCACCATGCATGTTTGCTGGATTGTCTTGAGTTGTGCTTTCCTCATCTCAGGCAAAGCAGCCCTTTGGTGTTAGTTCCCCAATGTCAAATTGGTGGTCCTGTTTCTCATATTTGCCCACTAATGCCAGACATGCTTGCAGAAATTCCGTAACAACCAAAACCCAGTGTACACTTCCAAATGCATCCCTCAAGTTCACTACTTCCCAGAACGCATACTGGATGTCAAAGCATTGGCTGATTCTTAACTGTTGCTCCATTGGGTTATCAAAATCACTCCATCTGCAAAAACCTTGACACAGCTTTCATTCTGATTAACTCTAAGAAATCATACAGTCAGCCAACTTTATACTATCTGTTGCGATCATAAAACAATGTGCTAACAGCAAAGAAGAGGGCTGCCCATTCGATAATCACCTTGAGTGGCAAGACTCAGAATCATGAGGTTATAATTACGTGATTCAGGGCCTTGCCTTTTTGGAAACATCTTCCAAGATAATAAACCAATGGCACTGTCAAGCTTGGGTGGACCTCAAAACACCACCTGTGCAATCTTCTAGTTAATGCCTCAATCCTTTTTCACAGGTCTCTCACAGCTCTACCAATCATTCAGCATGTGCCCCGAGACGTGCCTTCTTAACTGAGGCTAGCTCAGTGAGAAATAGCAGGGGCCCTACATTTTAATTTCCTCAAGGAGACTGGCATACAGATGCACTACTACAATAGAAGCAGGTACATGCCCTAGTGAAGACAGAAGGAGAATGGTGTTTTTATACAAATATTAGTGGGCCGAAATACGATTCAAGAGTAGGCATGTGATGTATATGTTGAAGGAAGAGGTTGAGATTTCCAGACTGAGAGGGCAGGATAGTAGTAAGGACAGAGTATAGGACTTGGAGAGTTGGAAAGTTTATGAAGGATGGAGAGGTCTGGGTAAGACAGATGGGAATGAGATAGGCACAAAAGGTAACACTGTGAGGACTCGGTGACGGATGGCACACCTGGCCAGGGAAGCAGAGGGGGCAGGCAGTGGGGAAACTAAGTGGATTTTTGAAATGGGGTTCTCCATTTTCACATCTTTAATAGGATAGTCCTCCTGAAGAAATCAACTCAAAATCTGGGCACTTTTAGCTGTTATTAAGGTCTTCTCAATTAGCCGAAAGCTGGCCCACCCTAGTTCCTCTACTTCTGTTCTGGTCCTATCCTCCTAGAAACAGTGATCAATCATAATCAACTTTTTTCAGAAACTAGTCCTTTCAGAATCTGAAAACAATTATTATGTCTCCTTTGAGACTCAATGCCCTCTCCATATGTATTTTTCTGTAAGGCTGTTTGCAATTCTCTTTTCATTCTTATCTTACTCCTCTGTGCTGGATATATCCTAATTGGTCAACATTCCCCTTCAAATGTGGTACCCAGAATGGAACACACTACTCAAGTGTGGGTTCAGGAGCATGGTCTTTGATCTGCATTGAAGCATCAAATTAAGTTACCAAGCAGACATACCACATTACTGACTCACGCTGAACTTACTGTCAACCACGTGGGCTGCTGGTAAGCTCATTCCCTATTCTGTGTTGGGGCAGATGCTTTTTGAATGTGAGAGCATAACTCTACATTGATCAATTTACACTTCCCTTGGTAAAATTTTGTCCACTTTTTCAGGCTGCCAAAAGCTTTCTGAATGGTATTTGGAGTTTTATAAGGTTTTAGGAAAGTTTGTCAAGTACGAAACCCATATCTCTTTTCAAGATCTTAATGATCATATTTAATGAGGAAAACGCTGAGACAGAAATAGAAATCAATCCTGAAGACCTCAACAAAATAAGGCTATATGTGAATCCCTTTATCCTAAGCTACTCTTATTTTCCACAATTTTAACATCATTCATAATTATAATCGGGGTTTTCAGAGAGCTCTATGGGCAGCCAAGTAAAATTCTTGAGTTTTATTAATCTTTTCCACTTCACTCGTTACATAATCAGAATTTCCTTTATGACACCTTTTCATCCTTTTCAAAAAGATCCTTTGTTATTGGTCATAGTTTTCTCTTTACATTTGCTCACATATTTAAAACTTTTGAATCATGGTTCATTGTCTGAGCCACATCCTAGTAAGGGGTTTTGTTTATGTCACAATAACTTTATAAAATGCTATGGACATACTTGAAAGGATTTAGTTCTTTGATCAATCAGTTAGTTCACTTAATTCTTCCATGATGATTAAAAATTTTTCCTTTTCTGTTTTTCTTATATTCTGGAAGCCTGTCCACAATGGCAATGCAAAGGGAAGTGGGTTTTCCAGACTGAAGGAGCAACTTGAGATGAACAAAGGTGACAGCACATTCTGAAGATTCTTCATGTCTGTGTGCTAAGCTCATTTCTCCTACACGAACAGAATCAGAAAGGGATCACATCTCAGCTATGGAATTCCGGTTCTTGCATGTTTATTGCAGTGTAGGGTCAACTGTACTACGGGCACTCGATGAATACTGCAACTATTTGATGTTGCAGTGGATACAGATTTTTATCCTTTGGTTGAAACAATTAAGGTCCTGTGAATTTTGTCATAGTATACCATCACCCCAACACAGAGTTACTGTACAACATGCAGCCATCTACCAAATGGATCAGGAGACAACAGCAGATAATCAAAGTCTAGGAGGACAAGTTTACCTTTAATGAATCTGACCGCCAAGCCAGTTAATCTTTGTGAAATAAACACTCCAATCATATTTTACATTAATATAAATAAATACATGTATTGGAAAACACACATCCTCTTTGTCTACAACAAAGGTACCAAAGTAACTTTCATTAATTACAACTTTTGACAAAAGTCATGTAGTTGGAAAGACTGGGTTCTGATTACCTTTGGATTTTAGCAGGTCAAAACTAAAAATAAATTGCACTTTCTAATCTACTTTCATATGGTATAAGGTCTATCCGCAACCAGAATCTAAAATCAGTTTCTTTTTCAGCACCGTTATCAGCTCTGAGAGCCTGCTATGGCCAGTTCTGACTCTAAGATAAAGTACCAGATGTTACTTTTTCTTCTGCTTCCAAGTTGCCTAATGACACAGGATTCTCTTTGCCAAGGGTGAAGCACTGCTGTACACTCCAATCCCACTGTTCTGTGCAACGGTCATTGTACCTTCCCAAGGGATGGGGAAGGCAGAGGAGGGAGAGAGTGACACAACACAGCCCTATGAAAAATCCATAATGATGTTCAAGGCGTGAGAAGCTATTTTCATCACAAAGAATAATCTTGGATCACCACCGTTAGTCACTGCAGAGAAGACTGCAGATCTAAGAGCCCACTTTGCTTTCCGAAAGCCGATTAAACATCCAGGTCCTGATCCCTGAGAAAACTCCTATTTCTCTTGATCTGCTGTTGCATCTGTGGAGGCAAGGCAATCTGTATCGGAGGAGGAACCAGGCACTCACCTGATGTTCATGCCTGGAAACAAACATCTGCAGATGCCACTCGAAAGACAAAGTCCCCAAACTCGACCCCTGGCCAATCAGGGAGCCCCTGATGCAGACAGAGAAAACCAGTAAAGTGATAAGTGTTGAAAATGGACAGGGTATCTATCCTGCATTGTGCTGAATGGGCAAGTCCATGCCAATCAGGTCAATTCAAAACCAGAACACTAAGGAGGAAAGCAGTTTGAAAATTGTTCCAGGTTACAAGATCAGGCATAGAGAGACCCGAATTACAGATGGTGCCCCCAGACACTGCCATATTGTCTTCTGCACTATTCTGTACTACTCGTGTTTTCTCTCCTCTGCCTTAGAGAAGGTATTATGTATATTTATGATGTTTCTTCCCTGGCTACCAGCATCCTCCCTCTCCTCTTCCTGAACACTCTGAAAACCTTGTGTTGACCTTCAATATTTCAAACATGGTTTAAAAAGCTCTTTTCTAGATGATAAGTTTAAAGAATGGAGTGAGAGAAGAAAACTGGTCAGCTGCTAGGGCAGTACCTCTGGGAAGGCACTGTCTCACTGCTTTGTTATTCTTTATGGTTACTCCCCTTCCTTAGATTTGCACAAGCAGGGGAAGAATGTCCACACAGACATGGCCAGGCTCTATGTGACCAACTCAGGTTCCACCCACTTGCAAGAAATTTATTATTAACACAGATACTAAGTCATATGGAAAAGTCATCTTGGCAAGGATGTAAATCTTGGTCTCCATGGAACTGTTTCTCAGAGAAGTGACCAAAAAGATCAAAGAAAAGAGGAAATACTCCTGAAGCCCCTCAACCAGGTGCTAGAAGAGTCTGGTGAGTCAGCTCTCCTCTACAGTGAATGTGTATCTTTGCCAGCCACAAACATCTCTCCTTTGGGCAATGC
The DNA here is from genome assembly GCF_017591425.1 of Ochotona curzoniae. Lineage (NCBI taxonomy): Eukaryota > Metazoa > Chordata > Mammalia > Lagomorpha > Ochotonidae > Ochotona > Ochotona curzoniae. Next base: position 10,997,301 of record NW_024465035.1, on the reverse strand, counting down.
TGAGGGAACACTGGCACCCTCTGACTTCATACATCTCACGATATTGAGGCAAACAACTGAATAAGTTGAAATTCTATTTTAGATCATTTTACCGTATCTACCTTAGACAATCATATTTTAATAGTTTTTCTGCAACTTTGAACAGTGTGGTTTGCATAGGTTAAGGTCTCTAACTATGGGTTGATATTTCAATCTCAGGAGGTTGAAGGTTCTGACATTTTTAGCAGACATCAAAAAATTCAAAAACTAGCATTAAAAGTTTTACTTTGATGCAAAATGGTGTTGAAATGAATTTACAATGTGCAAGCAATCAGCCTGGCATTTGAGATGCCAGTTGAGACACCTGTGCGGCACATCAGACTATCCTGAGTTTGACCTGTGACTCTGGCCCCTAATTCTACACTTTCTTGTTAATGTAGACCCTGGGAAGCAGCTTTCCTGTTAATGGGCTAATTAATTGGCTTTCTGCCACCTACTTAGGAGACCTGGGTGAATTTCCAGCTTTTAGCATGTGTCTAACCTTGGTTGTTTTAGGCATATGGGGAGGGGACTGACAGATTTGAGTACTTCTATCTCTTAGATATATATTTTTTAATTTGAAGAAGCAATGCATGGGTTTTTTCCAAAGCAATACTTCCCAAGAGCTTCTGGAAGAGCCCTTATACTAGAATGAAGGTAATGAAGTGAACCCTTTATGTACTGACTACTTTGAAATGATTCTATCCTTCCAGAATACAGGTTTCACTGATCCTCTAGACCTTTCAGGGATTCACATCAGTATTTATTAGGGGTTCTCTAGAGACACTTGTTAAGATCAAGGTGAAACTGAAAGTAAAAGTAATGTGAGGCCTATGGGGCAGGTTACAAAGAAGAAGCACATGTATTATTCCGGTCTTTCTGTAAACAGACAACTCACACACTAATGGGCAACTGAATCTCCTGTTGTGAAAATGGTAATAGTATAAGAACAGATATACAAGACAATGAAACAGATGTGAAGGCCAGAAAATAATCACTAGATATATGGCTTATTGATTTTTGACAAGGTGAAAATACAAATTACGGGAGGGAGGGAAAGAAACATCTTTTCAACAAATGGTGCCGATAGTGGATATTTATATGCAAAAGAATGAAATTTGAAACTTCCCTCCATCTTATATCACTTTCAAAAGAAAAAAAAAAATGAACTCAAACTGCAGACCAAAATGTCACAGCTAAAACAAGAAAACTCTTAAAAGACATATGCATAAATTTTTGTGACCTTGGATTAGATAATAACACCTTTTAAAGACTTTTTTGAAAAGAAGAGCTACAGAGAGTGAAGGGTCAACAGGGGCAGATCTTCCAACCATGGTTCACTCCCCTAATGTCTGCAGAGGCCAGAGGCTGATCTGCATTGCAAAGCTTCTTCCAGATTTCTCACATGGGTGTAGAGGCCCAAATACCCAGGCCATCTTCTTTGTTTTCCCAGGCTGATTAGCAAGGAGATAGTCGGGAAATGGACTTGCCAGGACCTGAACCTGTGCTCTCAGGGGATGTTGCTGTTGCAAGCAGTGGATTCACCTGCTACGTCATAGTGCTAGTCTGATAATGATTTCTTAGATATGTTAGAAGCATAAACAATAGATAAGTTGAACCTTATCAAAACTGCAAATGCTTATGTTTCAAATGACATCATAAACTGAAAAAACTTAAAGAATATGAAGGAGTGCATGCCAGGCATGTATCTTGACATTCTCGTGAAGGACATATACAAGGGCGCTCATAATTTAAAACCAAAAAGATTAAAACAATTGTAAAAATGTAACAAGTCTGTAAAGAAACACTTCTCTAAAGATATGCAACAGCCAACACATATGGAAATAAAGTCCACCATTATTAGTAGGAAAATACAAATCAAAGCCATTAGGAGGTGCCTCTTTATACCTGTGAGGATGGAAATGATAACCAAGAGCAATCACTAGTGTTGGGGATGGCATGGAGAAACTAGAATGCTGTTATACTGCTAGTGGGACTGTAAACTTATGTTGTTGCCTTAAAACATAATTTGCTAGTTCCTGAACACTTCAACTGTGTTGAGTTTAGGTAGAGAAAAAGAATGTTGTCCTTAAAAATGTTGGATTTGCAAAGAATATAAAAATCGCATGCCAGCTATAAAAACATGATGTAAGAACTTTCAGATAATTTAAGAACAGTTAAAACAGGTGCTAGCTCTGTTTATGAAAAGTATTGCATGAAGAGGTGTTGTTCTGTCCTCTTGCAAAGGGGAGATACGTGTGCATGCAGAGTTCAGTTTTCATTTTCCCTGTGACACCTGAAAGTTAGGAGTCTGAAGCATCAGCCCTTCCAGAAGTACCAAACTGGAGGACGAACACAAGCTGTCTTCTTCCTTTTCCACTTCCACTTGGTTTTATTAGTAACTTAACTACCATTTACATATTGTTCACAGTTCTTTCTCAAGGACTCAAGGCATTCTAGAGGACTTCTCAGTCCTTATTAGGCCAGAAGAATGAGCTGCTGACCAGATGGCAAGTAACAAATTGCACACTGGTTAGGCTGAGTAAGAGTCGGCAAGTTAGCACTGCCTTTGCCTGGAACTGAAGTGCTTTTGGTAAGCAATATTAGGTGAGAGGTCTACTTTCCTACCAAATGCCTTGTTTTTGTTTACTGTTTTAAATCTAGAAATTACATTTCATCTAGATTTAATTTCATCTAGATGTAATTAAATTACATCTAGAATCTAGCATTTTATAACTGAACTTTTCCATTTTGGGAGTCAGTGCGCATGCCCCCATTTTATTCTAGCTTCTTACCTTGTAACCTTACTCAAGAGCTGTAATAAATAATAGGAAAGTGGTTAACCACACGAAAAAGCAGACTTGCATGTTACAAGTACAGGACGTCTTGTCTGTGATGCAAGCAAGTCAAAAGCATGATGACTATTACAGACACCGAAGAAAAATGCAATTGAAATTCAATCTTACAGAAGAGTGAACACCCTTGACCTTTGCAGAGACTCTGAAAATACCTTCAATCTGTTTTTGGTGAGGAGAAAGATAACATTAAAAAAAAATAGTTCACTATTCTAACTCTCCATTAATGGCTCCAAACTTCTATATCTATTGTTATTTTAAGAGAAGTTTCTGAATATCAGGTTTTTAAAATATTTAGGTACATCTATGTGAAAGAGATGAAAACAGGAGAGCAAGAGCGAAGGAGACGGAAGCGGGGGAAGATCTTCCATCTTCTGCTTTATTTCCTAAATGCTCTTAACATACAAGGCCAGGCCAGGCCAAAGCCAGGAGCTCTGGCCTCACCTCCCAAGTGTGTAGCAGGGACACAATCATTTGCACCATCATGGGCTACCTCCCAGGAGGCACTAGAAAGAAGCTGGATTAGAGGGAAATTTGCTGGGATCTAATCTGGCATCCTGGTACCAGATGAATGTGTCCCAAGCAGCACCTTGATCCATGGTGGCACATTTGCCTGTTCTCTGTTTACTATCACTTCAGTAACAACTTCCAGAAGTCTCTCAAGGTCTTTTGGCTAAGATTTTGCTTATGATACTTGATGATAGGGCCTGCAGTAATAACCAGAATAGTGTAAATTAGAAAGACTTTACTGTGTACAACCAAGAATTCTAGACAGCATCCAAATAAACTGAGAATTCTGAAGAGTAAACACCGCAGGCAGAGAGTAAGGCAAGACAGATCCTGGGGGATGACAAGTTCCACGGAGTTTTCCAGTTTACTGAGGATATGCCTGGTGCTCTGTTAGAAAAAAAAAATGTACAAGAGGTCCCAATATGGGATCCTTGTGAACTGTATGTTGCTGAGAAAATACACGTGTTTCTCCCATTTGTTTTGCATGAATAAGCCTGCTCTGAGGACACACCCCATCATGAAGCTCTACAGATATGGCAGGGACAGCAGCAGAGGTGTGACTACGCCTAAAAATAAAAACTTGATGGGCAGATGAACCAGAAAAAGAGGGCCCTGACATCTGAAGAATGCATGGGCAGTGGAGTGACTTTTTTCTTCATTTGTTGCTTCACCTCAAAGACAGCTGTAGGCATTTAGAAATGTACAGAGCTCAAGAGGAGACCATATTTCTGATCAGGGGGCCCTCTAGATTAGAGAGTACGAGAAAATCACAGGGAGAAGTTGGAGAAGGGGATTCCCTGTTTTCTAAAACGGACATGAATGCTGGAAGTAGACCCTAAGAACATTAGGTATAACAGCAGAAGAGGAAGAAATTCAAAATGAAAGCTCTATGGAGAAAAGTCAGTGAAAAAAGGCTGTTCTATGGAAAAAAAAAGTCAGTACTGACCAACTAAACAAGGTACACAAATTACCTGTGTCAAGAATGCTAGAAGGACTTTCACATTAGGTCTTACAAAAAGAGAAAAATCGGGTGACTTGGATGAAATTGGCCAATTCATTTAAAAACACAGACTACTCAAATTCATTCAAGAAGAAATACATCACCTGCATAGCTTACAACATTACAGAAACAAGTCACAGTGAAAAACCTTCCAACAAACAAAATTCCAAACCCAGATGGCTTCCCTGGTGAATTCTTGCGAATATTTGAAAGAAGAATAGCAATTCTGCATGATCTCTTCCAGAAAGCAGAAAAAGATAGCATTTCTTCATGGAGCTAATATTACTGTTACAGGAAAGCAGACAAAAATGTACAAGGAAATTGCAGATTGAAAAACCTTTGAAGTCCTGAATACCATACTAGAAAATCAGATGTAGAAAAATATTTTTTAAAAGTATAAGTGCTACAGTGGATTCATCCTACGGACACCGGATTAGCTCAGCATTCATTCATGAAAAAAGTGAGCCATGATATTAACAGGTTAAACAAGGCCCACATGACCTTTTCGAACATCAAAAGTGAAGGGAAATATTATAACATTCACCTATGATGTCAAAACAACAAAAAGCAAAAACCAACCAGAAAATACAGCAAACCAGGAATAATAGCAAATGTTTATCTTCATAAAATACAACCATTAAAAACCAAACACAAATAGAGAAAAACCTTTTAACTTAGACTTCAAACTGAAAGACTGAATGTTATTTTATCCTAATATCAGGAATAAGAAGCTAAGAGCCTCCTCACTACTTCTACTCAATATTATTTTCAAATTCCTAGCAGCACAGTAGAGGGAGAAAAAATAGGCTGCATGTAGATTACTGGAAATAGATTTACCTTCATTCCCATAAAAGATGATTATCTACATTAAAATGTCAGGAAATTTACAAACAGAGCTCCTGATACTAATGAGTGACGTTAGGAAGCTTTCAGGATATAAAATCAATATGCAGAAGAAATCAATTGTATTTCTATATTTCAGTAATGTACAAGTGGAAATACAAATTTTACAGTTTAAAGTAGCATTTAAAAACACTTAGAAAATTGTTTTCTTTTTAAAAAAACCAAAGTAGCAGAATGTGCAGCCTAAAAATTATAAAATAGTGGCCAAATAAATAAGAGAAAACCCAAATAAGTGAAAAGATACACTGTCTCTATGGTGCAGAAATATTGATAAAGATAGCCATTCCTTCAAAGCGAATCTATAGATTTAACGGTATCACATTCAAAATGCACCGTGTATGCCAAGAAGATGAACTTAACCTTTAAAATGGGAAGTCAGGAAACTGAAGTAGCCAAAACAATTTTGAAGAACAAATGTGTAACGAATATTTGATGTGATTTCAAGACTTATGGTTAACTGCAGCCATAGACAATGAACAGGGTGGGAAAGAGAACAAACAGATGAGTACAACAGAATAGAGTGCAGAAACATAAACAAATAAGATGGTTGTTCTTTATTTTCCACAAAAACCCAATCGTAGCTAAATGAAATATGGGAAATTTGAAATCAACATGCAAAAAAGGAACCTCAATGCTTCACATTAAATTTATGACCGTATTATTTTCTGATAAGAATAGATGAAACTCATCATTTGCCTTGGATAAGTTTTTAGATAACCAAAGAAAAAAATTCACCAATTGGATTTCATGAGACCTGGGGACTTGTTCTCTATGCTGCATGTTTCTAAGAAAAGGAAAAGAACTCACAAAAAAGGAATATTTGTAAATACAACAAAAGTCACATAAACAGCTCCGAACTTTTAGAGTTCATCAATAAGACAGCAAATAACCCAATTTAAACATTCATAAAGGGATTTAAATATATCCTCCAAAAAGATATTTGGGAAGAAAACACGAAACTATGTTCAATTTCATCAGTCAGTCAGCAAATGCACATTTAACCTGATAGGAGATTAAGGTTAATCTAGTTTAAGTCATTCTACAAAAGAATGTGAGCCATTACTTACTAGGAGGGCTGATACTAACAAATAATATTACCAAGTGCCGGCAAGACAGAGCTCAACTGGCACTCATGCATGGGAGTCATGGATATAGATTAACTTTTCAAAGAGACGACCTGAAATGTCTGAAGGAACTGACTGCCTCCTAACAATGTTGTGTGTCTGTGCAGAAGCCAAACTAAAGCCCTGCTAGGGTTTCTGGGTTTTTCTTTGTACAGCTAGAGCAGCTACGGTAATTAAACGGTCCTTGCGCTGATGTTTCTTATAGGAAGGCCCAACGTGATTGTGTACCCAACAGGCTAACTTTAAAGCGCACACTTCTATTTCCTGAAGAAAGCAGACACTACTCAGCTGGCTTCTATCTGGATGAGGAGGTTTTTAGCTAAACTTTCTGTACATGTTCGTTTTTTTTTTTTAGCCTCAAATGTCTTTCTGGAATAACTTTGAAAATGTTGACAGTAAAGTATAAATTTGTTCTTGGTTACCAGTGGTGAAATATTTGAGAAAACAATGAATTCACAGGAAATCGGAGTTAAAAAGGACACTAAGAATTTTTAAAGTTGTTTTAAGGCAAGAGAGATTTTAGTCATCACCTTAATTCTGGTTCTGGCTATTGGATATTGTTAGGATTTAAATGTATACCCACGAACCTCATACACGTGAAACCCAATTCAAGTGTTGGGTAGTGGATCCTACTGAGAAGTGATTAGCTGTGAGGGAAGAGCTAGCAGGATCAACCTGCTGTTCTTCTGGGATTGCATTCATTCAAAAGGGGGCTTCTGACCTGCTTTTCTTCTCTGACCCACTTTGTGCTTCTCCCTTCCCTCTGAGGGTGGCACAGTACAAGTGTGCTTCCACCTGCTGGATCTCCAGCTTCCAGAAGACAGAAAAATCACTTTCTGTTCCTGGTAGCTTATGTAGTCTATGATCTAGCCGTTTAGTAGCCTAAAACAGGTGAAGACAGTCACCTAACACTGCATAGTGGAAATTAAGAACCTTAGAGAAGATAACTAGATCTGTTGATTATATCAGTACTATTTTATTGCTACACACAGTGTCCAACATACATACGCTACTGGTAGCCATAATGGGTAACACCCATGGATTGAAATGTGAGCTCCAGAGTGCACCAGACTAAGATGTCCTGATGGTCAACCTCACTGTTGTGCAAACTGGTCAAAGAAAATGATTGTGTTAATGATTATCTATTAATCCTGTATTAATTATTTTATCAATGTTTTGAAAAATTTTATTGGAAAGGCAAATGTACAGAGGAGGAGAGACAGAGAGGAAGATCTTCCGTCTGATGATTCACTCCAAGTGGCCACAACAGCCAGTGCTGCACAGATCTGAAGCCAAGAGCCAGGAATTTCTTTCTGGGTCTCCCACATGGGTGCAGGGTCCCAAGGCTTTGGACCACTCTCAACTGCTTTCCCAGGCCGCAAGCAGGGAGCTGGATGGGAAGTGAGCTACCGGGATTAGAACTGGCGTTCATATGGGACCCCAGTACGTGTTAACGCGAGGACCTTAACCATTACACTATTGTGCCAGGCCCAATAATTTTCTAATAATCCTTCTATTAGTGCTTTTCTAAAAATCTGGGCCGATTAAAGCAGTTGCTGTATATAATATGCAATATGCAGCATCTGGTATGCCTGATACCTTGAAAATACTAAATAAAAAGTAGCCATTGTGTAACCTGCTTGGAAAAATTTTACTTATTTTCAAAATAGGCTACTTCAAGATTGAGAAACTATTCCTACTGGTGAATAGGACAGCCCATTTACATCCTCTTGTTGGTTTAACTTTCTGAAAGTTAGGTTTTAGTGTGATAAATAGAAACAATCCTATTTTAAAAAATTGCTAATTGCAGAAACAAAAGGAAAAGATAGCTTAACCACTCACTGGATTTTCTATCCATTTGTGACATCCCAGAAAGTGAAAATGCACAACATATGTGTTGGGTCTATGGATAAATATACCATAGTTTTCCTTTTCTTATTACAAAAACACTCTTTTCCAAATCATTAATAGGAAAGAAAACCATTGGAAATGGACTGTGTTCACACATAGAGGAGAATGGTGGAAACAGGAGGTAAGAGAGACGGTGCCTCTTTCTCATATCAGGGATTCCTAAGTCAAAACTTCAGGATAAGCACACTTCACTCATTATTTGTTTTCATTTCTTTGGTGTCACTGGGCACCATCCCTCATAATCTATTTACTCAAGATCCTCCCTACGCTAGAAATATGTTCTATAGTACACGTCTTTGATGATTTCAGAATGGCACACTTCACTGCATAGCCCACTTAGAGGGAAGATGAGCTTCAGTGGGGTGACCTGTCACACCCTGCTCATCCATTACAACTCCTGTCACAACTGTTTACTTTTTCACACTGTGCCAAAGCCATTAAGAAGAAACACGAAGGTAGGACTGGCTACATGCTGTTCTCCCCTTGACCTGCCAGGGAATTCATCTTGAATGCTCAATTTAATGCTTTCTAACAACGGCTGCTAAGGGGATGCGGGGGGAGGCGGTGGAAGTCTGTTGCATTAAAAAAAAATGAGAAGAAAAAGGTCACCCATTTAAAGCACAGAACCTGATTTCACTGACATACACCCATCACTTGAGTTTGGATTGAGAAGTAGCAGCAAAGGGTCTATATATCCTTTTACTACTTTATAAGACAGTCAGTGCTGACAAGGGCCGAACGCTTACTTCCACCTCAAGGTGCAGAATAATCAGCAAAAGGTACTGAGTAGTGGAAAGTCCCTGTAGGTGGTGGTGATTCATAGAGAACTGTCACTGATGTAAGAAAGGAATTCAAAAACTTTCTCTTTATCAATTCAGGAATCTTTTTTATATTATGAAATCACATGAAGCTCATACTATCAAGATGATGAAGGAAAGGTCTGTATGATGTCTGTCTTGACATTCATGGACATGAGCACAAATAATTTTTTAAAAAGTCAGAAAATGTAAGCTATCAATAAGTGAGTAAAAAAAACTAGAATTATAAATCATGAACAAAATAGACGTTTTGTCAAAGAAAGCAACATTTGCTTCAAATTAAGGTAAAAAAAAGACCAAAGCTAATAAATCACTATGAAATCCTCTAGCAAAAATACAGTTCTTTTTGAAGGCATTAGCGCATCTCAGATACACAAATGAACAGTCCTTTTGTTGGGAATATGAGGACCAAGTTAGTGAACAGGACATCACACAGAGGCATCCTTCCAGAATTGTCTTTATAAGTTAGAGACACATATTGGAGAGGAGTAGAATAAAATGAAAAAAAAATAGTCTAAGAAGAGAAAAGAAACAAAGGATTGAGGAGAATTGAGGGAATGTCCCAGGGGTTTGCTCTAGCAGATGAGAAATTATTTTCTTGAACAGAAGATGTAGAGGAAAAACTCGAGATCGAATGTGTCTTTTTGAGTTACCAATAATGTCCAGTGTATCTCTCTGTTGTTGAGGAGTCAAGAGGAAGTCACACATAGCTGCTTCATACTCAATAAGGGTTATCTACGCTACACACATGGTTCCCAGCCCATTCCCCTCTGTCGCACAAAAATCCAAGAGAACTTACAGGATATCTGCACACTGCAGGGGATTGGAAATAGAAAAAGACAAAGAACAAAATACTTCTCCTTTTTATTTGAACAAACAAAACGAAGCAAAACTGAAGACAGTGTGGAATCTTTGACAGCCAGGGAGATTATGGAAGAGGCAATATACCAGATGAAATAAGAAATAATTAAAGAGATGAAAAACATAAATATTAAAGACATGAGACCATTATTTCAGAAAAGAATTGCTACAGTGCACCCTGGAAAGGAATTTCTGTTATTTGTTTTTTTTTAATCACTGTCAATTTTCTTAAAATTTTCAATATAGTTTCAACATATTTAACTCATCAGTGCACCCATGGATTTAACAGCTGACAACCTTTTAAAATGCACACCTTTTTTGTAAGTTCTATGAATCTCCCAATTGAAATCGTTATAGTGTCCAGTCACTATTGTAGAAGGCAATTTGAAACAGTAAATGGACTCACCCAGGAAAGCAAATCACCTAATTAACTCAAGAGATAACGATCATGTAAAGTTGATGAGTTATCATACAGTTTGTCTCTTGCTGTATGACATGTTGAGAATCCTGACAAAAACCTCAGAATTAAGTCTTCTTTGAGGGGCAATTATGGATAACTGTAGACCCTTTCGAAGCCCATTTGTGAAGGCTTCCTGAACCTGTTGCACCTTGATGAGTGTCTAGTGTCTCCCTTGTTCGAATTACAGGGCAGTCTGACAGGGAGGGAGTTGGGGAGAACATGACAGGAAGTCAACGGAGCTACTATTTTTGAAGACTAACTACCAACTAGCAACTAAGTCAGCAGCCAGCTTACTCAAAGACGTGTTGAATGTAATGTCAAATCCTCTCTTGGAAGATATTTGCTTGTTTGCCTGGCATATAAGAGATAATTGTAAGCCATTAGAGTTAAATTTGTAAGTTTCATTTTGAAAAAAAAATGAGAATTTGTGCAAGGATATTCATAAAATGTTCGAGGAATCTATCATAAAATTGATATTACAGGGGCCAGCACTATGGCTCAATTGGCTAGTCCTCCACTTACAAGCACTGGCATCTCATATGAGCACTGGTTCATGATCTGGCTGCTCCACTTCCCATCCAGCTCCCTGCTTGAGGCTTGGGAAGACAGTGGAGAATGGTCCATAGCCTTGGGACCCTGCACCTGTGTGCAAGACACAGAAGATGCTCCTATCTCTTGGCTTCAGATTGGAACTCAGTTCCATCCATTGCAGCCACTTGGGAAGTCAATGAGCAGACATAAGATCTTTCTCTTTTTATCTCCTTCTCTCTGTAATATATGCCTTGCCAACAACAATAAACAAATCTTGAAAACTGATATTATGGCCCCTTTCAAAAGTTCTGATCATAGCACTTTTCCATAAGAGAAATATTTCAATGAAACCACATGGAGTTTGTAAAACTAAGTCACTCTGAAGTGAGAACAAGTTTGCTGCTAGAGCAATTGCAATTTAGCTCCATTGTTTGTTTATTTTATTACAGAGCATTTGTTAAACTTCACTACAACAGAACTGTCTGTTTTTACAAAGTAAACACAAAGTATCACAAGATATTTATTTTTCAGCTGATTATCCAAGTAACAAGGAAAATCTAAGATTCAAATAATGTGATGGCGAATCTTAAATTTTATTTTAAAATTTTTATATGGAGGGGAAGGATGGAAAACTGAAAGAAGGGAGAGAGGGAGAGAAGAGATCCCATTCACAATGCCTGTAATGACTAGGGCTGGTCTGAGAGGCAGGAACCAGACATTCCATGAGGGTGGCAGGAATGAAAACTACTTGACACATTATCTACTTAAAAGGAAGTGCAGTGATAGGAAGGTGGGACTGGAAGCCAGTGCCAGGAATCAAACCCAGGTAACTGGTATGCAGTGTGGTCGACATAACCACCGGACTAACTTCCTACCCTTCATGGCAAAGATTTTATGAAAGTAGATACTCTTTCCCTATGTGTACTCTTCAATTGAATTTGCATATGTAGTTCCACATGTCTACAAATATTGTCACTGCCGCTGTCAGTTAGTTACTTATAACAATGGAAACATCTAGGGATGTAAACATTACCTTTATTATTCATCTAAGCTTAGGGGTCATAAACACATTCTCATTCACAAGATGAGCAAAATTCACAAGGATGAAGAGTAAATAGCAGGTTTATGGCCGAGTTGTCAGAGGTTTTCAAATCTAGCTTTCCTCACTCAAAGATGCCATCATGTTATTGAGGCAAAATCAAAGAACCTACTCATTAGAAACAAGCATTGTCAATATTGGCCTTGGCTAGCTTCATCACATTGTGTGTCTGTGTGCACACATGCATGCTTTTATCAGCCCTATCTAGTTGTCGTGTCCCATGTTAATATTTGTAGCATTTTATCATAAAAGTTCAGATACGCATTTTAAAAATGATTTGAAATACAGAATTACATAGGGAGGGACACACACACACACAGTGAGAGAGAGAATTGATTCATCTGCTGATCCACTCCCCAAAAATTAGTTATTGGGAATATAAGAATCCCAGAAGCCTAAGGTCTTACAATGGTGTTAAAATATACCAAAGTAATTCTGACCTACTGATGTCTTCCCCCTCTTGAAAGCACTTGCCAGATGGAACCCAGAGAATGGGCATTCCACATTCCTTCTCTTTGCATTGAGTTTTGGTACACTCTTAGCACCCGCTAAATGATGAGGCTTTACTTCCTGAAATACCATGTCACAAATTGCTGTATCTTAAGGTCTTTTTTTTTTAATGCCCTGAACATATTAAAATGCTTTCTTCTCCTTTTACTATGGGGGTATTGTATTCCTATGTTAAGATACCTAAACACTCAGCTGGCACTGTGCAAGTAACTCTTAAATTAATAAATAAATGGACACTAAGTCCGTTTTACTTGGCAAGAGAATATCCAAACTGCTGATTTGGGCATCGTGTTGCTGCGAATGTAAAAATCAATACAATTAAATGTTTCACAGGGTGCATGAAGTTCAGGATACTACAGAGGCAGACATCTGAAAGTGCTTCATTAGTTGAGTTTACATTCTTGCTAAAGTTAACTTGTGTAAATATGGTGCAAATAATAACCAAAATAAATGTAAGAGTATTTCAGGTGCACTTTCCCAGTGAAAACTTAATTTCTGCAATACTGGTTAACATGTGCAGACAGAGCATCTTGATGACCAGATAGCTGATACTAAGGTATAATCCAAAGCTTTAGCCCTTCCCTCAGGGGTACGGTAGGTTTGAGACTCAGTTTGCCACCAGTACAGACTTGGGGCAGGTGTTTGACACGGTGGTTAAGACATCACTTAGGATGCCTGCCTCCAAACCACAGTATCTGAGTTCCAGGCCTGGTTCCATTTCCAAATCCAACTTTGTGCTACAGTGCACCCTGGAAAGGAACAGATGGCTCAAGATTTTACATCCTTGTCACACACATGGGAGACAGAGAATGAGTTCTACACTCCCAGGCTCAACCTGGCCCAGCCTCAACCTGGCCCAGCCTCCAGCTATCCTGTGAGCATTTAGGAACTGAAAATAAAAGTTCAAGCCTGGCACTGTGGCCTAGCAGCTAAAGTCCTCATCTTGCATGCGCTAATTCCTCCTGTAATCCCAGTGGCCCTACTTCCCATGCAGCTCCCCACTTGTGGCCTAAAAAGGCCATTGAGAACAGCCCAGGGCCTTAAGACCCTGCACCATCATGGGAGACCCCGAGGGAGATTCTGGTCCTGGCTTCAGATTGGCGCAGTTTTGACCATTGTGATCACTTGGGGAGTCAAACAGTGGACGAAAAATCTTCCTCTCTGTCTGTCCTCCTCTCTTAATAGCTGACCTTCCAATAAAAATAAGAATCTTTAAAAAAAATTCATGGGAGTCTGACTTAGAAATAAAATTAAAATACTTTAAAAAGCCCTATTTTATCTATTTTTTGCTTTAATATGGATTTTAGTAACATTCCTTGTTCAAGTTATTTTTCCTTTGATTTGCTTCAAAACTGTACTCTATATGGTAGTGCATACTCTCAATTTCCCTGAATATAGGTTGGATACGAACAAATAAAAGGAGCCATCTGTTTTGTTTTCAGTCTAATTCTACAAACTAACCACTTACTTCTTGGAATTAACAGACTATTAGGAAAGTTTATGCTCAATAACACAAAATGCATGGCCCAATGTTGTATGAATTTGGGCCATGCGTTTTGAAGAGTTTAGTTTCCTCCTCTGTCATAATCAGGACATTAGACTAAACCATCTTCAAGTGTTAACATTCTATGGTGCTCTGTTTCCACGTGCACCATTCCTTGGCTATATTTTTATATGTTTAGAAAAACTCTTAGTGCTGAAGAGTGTGCATAATTCAGAAAGTTACTAAATATTTAGAAATCCTCTTAGATCCAATAAAAGGACAGTGTACAGTAAATACGCTCAGTTGGTTATGCCAAAGCTGGGATTTCAGAATAAAACATACTGGATCAAAAGGTTTTAACAACACACAGGTGAAAGAGCTAAAAATAGGCCTGAAAGGAATCTGAAATATGCGCAGAGCATCACAGCACTTTACAAGCACTTCCATGCTAAGGGCTCCATAAACGGTAACTAATGTAAGTTTTCTCTTATGTTTTACTGCTGCTTCTTTCAAGGGACCGCTCTCTCCACATACAAGTATCATACAACGATGATGAGCATCTATTAATGTCTTCATTCACTCATTTAACCATGATTTATCAGGCACCTAGTAAATGCAGGCACTGGGCTAGATTTTATAGATATAACGGCAAGCTAGAATGCATGTTTCCTGCCATCACTGAGCTTTCAAGCTTGTCACTGTAAAATATTTTTTTAAAAAATGTATTAGAAGACATTTGCTTGCTCTTCAAACAAAATGCAAATTGCTACCACTCTGTGTGCTTGTTATCAAATTTATAGGGCTATTCCTTCCTGCCACTACACTTAATACCCTTTAAGTATTCTTCCGCATAAAAATAAATTCTAATGAAATACTATTCAGCAAGAAAAATGAACTGAACAGCAAGACATAATCATAGATGCTAAGTAAAAGAAATCAAATGCAGAAAGTGTGTGATTCCACTTCTGTCAAAATTTATAAAAGGTGCCAGTAGAGCGACAAAGGACCTCAACAGCTGCTTAGGGCTGGGAGCCGGGGAATGGAACCCATCGCAACAGGACATTAGCAAATTACATCTTAACTATAGCAGTGGTTAAATACAGTTACCAAAGCTCACTAAAACATACAAAGGGTGAATCTATTGTTTATAAATTATACCTTAATAAAGCAAAAACCTTAATTGTATCCTCTGCCTGAAAAGTTCAAAACTTTAATAAAGCAACATACTTTAATTCTATCCACTTCCTGAAGTTCAAAGAAAGTGACATGAAACAGAATTCCAATAGAAACCAGTGATCTTAATCATTCCTTGAGGCTTCCTAATTTTTCCCCAAATAAATTATATACTTGAAGCATGTTAGATTTTCTCTACACAAAACTGCCTTAAACACAGTGTTCTTAAAAACCATGCTTTTTCAAAACCTGAGAATAACAGTAGGAAGAATATCATTTTCCATGATACTATTATTAAAACTCTTTAAGATCCTTTATATAAGAATCTAATTTTTTTTTTAAATCTTAGAATTAAATATTAGAAAGCTTTGATCAAGACTGCGGTCATTCACTCAACCCAGTATTTCTTATTGATTTATCGTCAGGAAGTACAGGAACAAACACTCCTAGTATGATCATCAATTGTACCAGTTACATTATCCTTGATATGAGTAACTTCTTCATTTCCTTTCTGTTGAAGTGATATCTTTGTTAAAAATGCTTCTTGTAATGAACCAAACAACTCAAGCACACACCCAAAGAAATCAAAGTTGAATATTCTTGGACAAGTTAACTGATGAAGCAGTTGTTAGAAAGGTAAACTTATAGATAGATGGTCACCGATTTAGAGGGTTTAAATATAGCTAACCATTATACAAGAGGAGGGAGTTGGCAAAATTCATATACAGAGTCGGTGGGCCTTAGGTTCCAACTGTCACATCTGTCCTGGATGCCTTCTGCACTGGATAGCCCTGCCTCTGGAAAACACCTTATTAGTGGGATTCACCCTGTTGATGAATTACACTAATGCATCATTAGAACGACAGGTCACACCAGTGATGTATTGCCAAGCACCTTAATGAGAGCAATAGCTCATTCTGCTCAAGCTCCCATGAAAGAAAGCCTCCATCTTCAGAAGAACTCGTCTGCAAGCCTTTTCTGCTTCATTACAGGATTCAACAAATGCTAATAGTAATGTCAAGATGTTCTTTGGCACCAAGTTTTTGGCACCGATCAAAATATGATTCATTGCTTTGTTTTATGCACTAAGAAACGCTCACAGGGGGGAAATAGTCTCAAGTTGAGAAGCAAGGCACTCTGGAATCTACTTGGTTTCTGGGCTGGAAACACAAATACACTTCTGCTGCAGATCTCAAAATAGCTGTCTCAAAAACACAGGCTTGAGTGCAGGTATCAATCAAATTATCCTAGATGCTGCATTTGGTTCAAAGGCAATGTGGGAGTGAGGGAGAGAACTGCAGTGACTTCCCTTTGAGACTGGCAGAGGGGGTTTATCATACAATCTGTACCTTCACAATGATAGATGATTTTCACACATATTAGACTTAATAAACCAACCATATCTTAAACTTGTGCAGAATTTTGACAATGCTGGAACCAGCCCCAGAAAGCAAGAAAAATATAATGATGAAAAGGGAAAGTTCTTTAATATTACCACTTATTAGTTGCGGGCTTTCTCTCAGGCCAATCGGTAGATCAGACACCTTGGCCTGGTCTCTTAAAAATATAGGTAGTGATGTGGAACATGTGGAATGATAAAGAACTATCACAGTAACAACACTGTTATGCTTGATGAGAATGGAAAACCAAGCGGAAATCATGTTTCCTATTTGCCTTAACTTCCAAGCAGCTTAAAATAGTCAGATGATTTCGGCAGTCACTGCTAGAGTTTCTTGCCATCAACAATCTGGCTGCTGCTTATCGACTCATTTAATTGGTTCTACCATATCCATATCTTGCGTCATGTGCCACCCCACTTCTTTTTTTTTTGAAGTGGAGCAAAAATTAGAACAAAGACAATACTATTTGCTAAGTGCATGAGCTTCTGTGAGTGAGTGGAATGAGAGGCTTAAAAATGAAACCAAAAGAGCAACAGCTCACATTATCCACTGCTTTACATTTTTACAAGTGCTGTTTGTTGATCCAACTTGAACTGTATCAGTGACCCCATCACACAGCCAAGACCATACATGACCATCTCCAGTTAGTAGATAACTTGCTCAATGTCACATAAAGAACAGTGATAGAGTTGCCCTTTGAACCTGGACTTGTGATCCCAGGTTACATTGCTCTCTTCAAAAGAAAAAAAAAATCACAGTACTAATCAAATGTCTTTCACTGTTAAATACTTCTTTAAGACACAAGAGCTAACTTATTGCAAGATGAATTTTTGTACACAGAAAATTGACTTTATAGAATTGCATTTTTAATATTGTTTACAAAGTTGAGAGGGATGCATGCCCACGTGGGCCTCTGGTTGGAGTGGGGTGGTACGGAGGAAGATGGGTGGGACACAGGTTTGTCTTCCTTTTTCCTTCTGCATCTCCAGGGGAGGAGTAGGCCATTCAGAAAATTGTTTTTCTACGTGGAAGAAATATTTCCTCTGAGTTTGTGCTGCACCACAGAGTTAGGGAAATACAGCTGTCTGACCAAATGGTGAAGTGAGATCAGCAGAGAAGTCCAAAGGAAATTCAATTGCAACATTCAACCAGCAGTGGCTCACACAAAAATTTTATGAAATGTGCCAAATAGTGGATTGTTTTTAGTTAGGCTAATATAGACACATTCTTTTCTTAAGAATGCATTCTTTCATGCAACACTTTCCTACACTCATATGCAACCATTGTCTCTACAAGAAAGCTAATTCAACTCATTTCCTCACCAGTTTTATTCTGAGCACAGTATTTAAGCATGAGGTGTATGTATCGCTTTAGCAGATTTACTTCTATGACCGATTCTAGATTTTTTCCTCTTTAGGAAGTATCTGATTTGACTCTGACTACTTGTGGAGTTAGAAGGTTGAGTAGGTAGGGGGTCTGCTTTCTAATGGAAGCCTTCAAGCTATGGTTTACAATGCATCAAAACTGTCAGGAATGACCATCTTTGAAAACAAAAACAATGAGTACAAGTCGTACTAGCAAATTCTGATAGTGACTGACATTGTGGTAGAGTGGGCTAAGCTATTGTTTGTAATGCCAGCATCCCACATGGAAGATCTGAGTCCAGTTTCATTTGCTCCACTTCAAACTAAGCTCCTTGCAAATGCATTTATGTCCCAAAGTACTTGGAACCTTGTCATCCACAGGAGGAGAATCCAGATGGAGGTCCAGACTCCTAGATTTGGCCTGGCTCAGCTGTGGCCTCTGCTGCCCATTGAGGGGTCCAACAGTGGATGAGATCTGACTCTGTAACATGTTTCATTTAAAAAATACCAGATTTGGACAATGGGCTTTGGAGGGTAGTGTGGAGCCCTCCAGCAACTGTGATACAACAAGAGCAAAGAGGAAGATGTGTCTCCAAGTTACTTGCTTTGGGCACCAAGAGCTATATTGGGTTTTATAGAAAAAATTGTTGATGTTAGACCACAAATAATATATTCGTGTTACTTCTGATGGTCAGGACTCAAAATGCTAAGGCTCAACAATATCGCAGTGATGTCATCTGGTGGTTTTTTAAGTCTTCTCCTCCTATACCCTCTCTGTTACCACAACAGCCAGAAAAAAAGAAGGTATCTTGGAGTTTAATCTTTAATATAAGTCAGTGTATGGAGGTAACAGTGACATTTTAACCTAGAGGCAATTTATCAGTTTGCTTTTAAGAGATCACTCCAAACTGACTAAAACTGGTAAGTTTCGGATATTACTATCTTATGATACACACCTAAGTATGTATATGTCTACTTGATTTTCCTTTGGCTGAAAGTGGAAGCTAAACCATGGGAGTCTAGGTATTGACACAAGCCAGGTGAGCAACTGAACAAATGGACTCCCACAGAATGGGTCACTGGAAGAGTGACTAAGCTCCAAATGCCTGCACTGCTGCGAAGATCAAGTACAGTAGCTAAGATTCATCACACCTGAAGGGCAATGTGTGTGAAAGAAATGGGCTCACAAAGTGTGCAGTAAGTGGAGGCCCAGGGGATGGGTAGCATGAAGGCCACAGGCTGGGCAGTGAGCAGAGCTGAGAATCAGCTACAGTTCTAGCAGCTCTAGATCCTGACTCATCCCTGTCAGTCTTGGCAAGGGATTTGCTGCCCTAGCTGTCCCATTTTACTGTAAGATTGCCAGGTAGCAATGCATATGGCAGCCTTTGCACAGATACGACCAGTGCCTGGAGCCACACAAGGTCATGGCCAATGACATATTGCTTGTTTCCTGAAAAATATGCAAGTGTTGCTGAAACTCTGAGGTTACCATAGTCAAATGCCCTGGAATCCTCCTTTGCTGACCAGGACATGTCACCCGACCCAAACAAAACTGCATCTTATTTAGCATCCTGTTTCAGCCACAGGTTTCTTGGAGTAGAGCATTTCTGTCAGACAATAAAGGAGAATTTTCCAGCATGCTAATATTTAGCAATCAGATTTTCTCACAAATGAAAAGGGGCCACTCGGAGAAATGCTGATCAGCACACTGGAGTATTGTTAAGGGACCCAGCAGGTTACAGGGAAATCCACACGGGAATGGGCTAGGTGTGTGCCAGGTACAGGTGAAGGCTGGTATCACCTCAGCCTTTCTGCACTCTCCAGAGGCTGATGTCCTTCAAGCTAGGTCAAAGTGGGGCTGACACTCAGCTGCTGGAGAAGCCCACAGTGCCTCAATGGAGGGCATCCTCTTGCAAAGCCACAGAACCTGGTTTGTATTATAATAAAAGGCTTCAAGGAAATACCAGTTAACTTTCCTTGGAAAGCAGAGGGAACAAAAATAAACTTTATGGAAAGTAATGAGGAAAACTTCCTTTTATCATCTAAAGAGTAGGGGTAGATTAGAAAAAAAAATACACAGCCACATGCATTTAGGGGATTACATCTTTGAACATGCTGCCCAAAGGGTGACCCCAATACCAAAGCACCTTTATCTCACCAGCTTGTCCCTGACTAGGCCTGAAACTCACTACTTCCAAGACCCAGTTGTACACCACAAAGTTTGCAAGGTGAGTTCTCAGGAAAGGGAGAAAACTTGTATGATCTACTACTGATGCTGTACTGAGTACTTCACGCACATTCTTAACACAGGATGTCAAGCCTGTTATTTTTGAGAATGCACCAAGGGATTTTCAGAGTTTTTGGGGGAAAGAAACAGGCTCACACAGCTGGTAATTATGAGCAAGAGCTAAAGGAAAGTCTATATGGAAGTACTTCAAGAAATAAATGAACAAAGAATATTTCCACTGGAATGTCACCACTTATTCCTAACAGATGAAGTTGGTAAAGGTCCTGTATTAGTGACTGTTTCCAAGACAAAGTGACAATTTCATAGTTTGTGTCTTGTGATGAAGTACAAAACACCATGTAAAAAGCCATTGTCAGTCAACTCTGAACATAACAGGACATATACATGTAACCACCATTTTTGTAAACATAGGTCAAAGTGAGATGGAAAGGCACCTGGTGGGAAAGTGACCAACTGTATCGCAGTTGAGATAAACCCTACAGAGGCGATGATCTGGTTTCTTCAATTGCCACAGACAGTAAAGAGATGAAGGCATAAAAATAAAAACAATATAAAGTAACTTTTTTTTTAAAAAAAAGCAGAACAATAATATTTACGAACACATCTGGATGACAAATGTTAATTATAAGTTGAAAAAAAAAGTGCCATGGAAGTCAGGTTAGTGATTCATTTTGTGCTTTTGTGAAAAGGAACCATTTGAGGACCCAGTGTGGTGGCTCAATGGCTAAATCCTCACTTTGGAAGTGCTGGGATCCCATATAGGTGTTGGTATGTGCCCTGGCTGTGCCACTTCCCATCCAGCTCCTTGCCTGTGGCATAGGAAAAGAGTGAAGAATGGTCCAGAGCCTTGGGATCCTGCACTCACTTGGGATACCCAGAGGAAGCTCCTGGCCCTGGGTCAGCTCAGCTCCGGCCATTGGAGCCATTTGGGGAGTGAACCAGAGGGTGGAAGCTCACTCTTTCTCTTTCTCTCCTGTTCTTCCTACTCTGTAAATGTATCTTTCAAATACAATAAATAAATTTTTAAAGAATAAAGTATCACTTTGGACAAGTGAAAGCCTCCTTGGACAAAGAGCAAATTCTCTCTCCTATGGGTGTTTATCAGTGTGTCCACCTTCAATAACCAAGCTACATATCTTATTTTCACAATGGTGTGTGCTTGTACTGGACTATACCTTGGTTCCCCAACTCATAGTCAAGACCCAAAGTCATGACTGATGGTTCTTGCATGATGCAACGCTAATCCAATTATGCTAGCTGAATAAGGGGTTTGGGACGTGACTGGATCAGCCCAGGCTGTGAGGGTGGAGTTGCCATGGCTGAGGCACCGTGGTTTTAAAAGGGGAGATGACATAGGATGTCTCTACTTCTTACTCACCCTGTACTCCTTCCTGGGCATATTCTGCCACCTGCTGACCTTATCAATAGGGCCCCTACAACTTACACCTCGAAACTATCAAGCTGAAATCAACCTTCCTGCCCTTCTTTGGTATTTGTTACAGCGATGAGAAACGATTCATGCGGTATGTAGACCTGCTCCGAGCACATATTTTTAAGTGAGAAACAAGCCCTTACCCTTACTGCAAAATCCACTTCCAGGCAGAATTCCTTTTAAATCCTGGATTATTTTGAAGAAAAATCCTTAGGTTTGCCACAGGATGAGTCAGACGCAGGAGGCTGAGAAGCCACGGTGTTGGATGAACTCCTTTTCTTCCTTTCTGTGACCTTTTTAGCTTCCTAAGTCAGTGACCTCTGGTAATTAAGACTTTAATCCTTTTTGGATTTTCTTGGAGTTCCTTTTTATTATTATTTTTAAAGCTTTATTTATTTACCTTGAAACTCAGAATTACAGAGGCAGACAGTGATGCTGCACTCTGCTGATTCACTCCCCAAATGGCTGCAGCAGCCAGAGCTGGGCCAGTCAGAAGCCAAGAACTTCTTAGGAGTCTCTGATGTACGTGCAGGGGTCAAGGCCTTGGGCAATCTTCCTCTGCTTTCTCAGGTCATTAGCCGGGAGCTGGATCAGGAAGTAGTACAGCCGGGACTAGAACCAGCATCCATATTTCAGATTTGAATCATAAGATAGACCATGTAGCTGTTCTATTGATATAGTATTTCCCAGATGTTATTGATCATTAATAAATTTCCAATGGATAATGCTTTTCTCATACATGGAAAAATACACTTACATGCAGCGTACCATCCAGTATGCTGTGATGATGAATATTTGGACAAAGCTCTTGGCCATGCCTTTGTCACAAATAACACATACGCGAAGGCGGCTACGGAAATTTCTCCCTTGTGTTCCATACCATGCTATTGTCTGGCAGGTTTTAGGATCCAGTTTGTTTCATGTTCCCAAAGCAATATAACCAAGTGGTTTGAATATGTGTTGGTCCTTGGTAAAGCCATCCTATCTTCAGGATCAATAAAATTGACTGATCAAGATGAACAGCCAACAGGTGCTGACTGCTCACTGTGACCCAGAATCATGTGACTGCTTTGGAACACTTCAGATGAGGATTAAAAAGTAAGATGGAATAGAATTTTACACTGTACTTCTAGAGCAAGGATCAGCAAATTTCCTGTGAAGGGCCAGACAGTATATTACTTTAGGTTTTGGGGGTCAGCTGAGGTGTTTTTGCAACTTGTGACTTTGTAGTGAGAAATAGTCACAAAAAATGGACATATGTATTCCAATGGAATCCTGTTTACAAAGAAGACCCTAGGTGCCAACCCTTGGTTAAAATGATGTTTGTCACCTACAAAAATTCTAATTATTCTGATGCTAATTCTATTCCATTTCTATTCTGTTCTATTCTACAGTACTCTGTGAAGATATCAATACAGTGTAGACTGGAATATAGATTGCATACTCAGCTTCCCTTTTTTTTTTTTTTTTAAGATTTCAACTGCTAGCTAGCAGTGAACTCTTTTGGGGGCTTGGGGCGGCTAAATCATTAACCTAAGTTATGGCAACTATTTCAAAACCTCTTTTTCATAATCAGAAACAGCTTAGGAATAAAATATTGGCAAAAAATACTGAAAAGATCTTCTAGGGGTTATTTCACAAAGATATCAGTTGTAGCAGCATATTCTAAGTGGAATTAGCATTTACCCGATTTATTATGGAAAACGGCAAGAAAGTTACCCTAGGTATTTTCTCAGGGTCATACTGCAAGGCAAGGCAGCAGTAAGTTCTAAAACGCCTTTCAAAGGCCAGAGGACCATCTTTCAACATGAGAACATGTAGTTTTCAGAGCTGATTTGAATGGGAACTGAATCGAGTCATAGAACCCAGGCTCCATTAGCCTTTCAGAGTGATGTGGTGGGCATCACCTGAAGCAAAGAGAGGCAAACCCAGGGCTTCCTGTGACACCAAGTAGAGGCTGGGGAAGAAGTCAAAGGCTCAGCGGCATTCACGGAGTGTCCCACACACGGCTGGCCTCCATCAATTTTCACAAATTTCCACAGCCCACTAAAACATTCACTTTGGCAAATTCTTGGGTTTACTGTGACGGCATGGATGCAAAACACAAACTCATTTTATGCAGTGACAGGACTCACTGCATCTACATATATACATGTACAAGGGGAAAGAAACCATCAAAAAGCCTTCAGTACCCACCTAGGGGATTGCTGTACAAGTACAGAGGCACTCTTGCTTCCAGACAGCAAAGGAATGAAGTGGTCATAATCCAGCAATAGCAGAGCGGAGCCGTCAGCAACACGCTCTGGTCTCCCGAGATCTGAAGTGTAACTTAACTGGTTCATTCACCCATGGAACAAAGTTCCAGTGACAGATAAAGAGGTCAAGTGGTAGGGACATAAGAAAATGTACAGCTAAGTTTAGGCAAAATTGATATGTGTAGGCTCCCACATATTTGTGGCCACTTGTCACAATGACAGTGAGAATGGTGACACGTCTTCAGCCTTCTGTTTGCCTCTTAACTGAAAGCCCTCATCTCAACACATTGAGCTGTGATTCATGTTTATTTTCAAACATCACACTGAACCCAGGGTCATCTGCTGCTTATGGATTGTGTCAGGACACGTTATGAAGTGGAGCTCCTTGATAAGCGGAAAGACCTTTTCATGAACTCCCAAGATAATGAAGGAGTTGGGTGCTTCCCAGGAGTACGATTGGCCGTGGTGGACAAGGAAAGGTCCACGTTCGCTCGTCGGAGAACCAAGCAACCCAAGTCTGAAGGATTAGATGCGATCCTGCAACTTGGAGTCAGAAAGCAAATATATTTGCTTAGGAGAAAGAAGCCAATTCAGAGCACAGCGCAGTGGGAATGTTCTCTCTTATCTAGGACAAAAAAAAAACCCCACAAACAAAAAAACAAAAAGCCCCCCAAAACAACAAAAAGGGTGGGAGGGAATAATACTTGAAATCAAAACAGAATGGCACTATTGCCTAAAGACAAAGCATATCTGGAATTTGGGGATTACCTTCTAAAGTGAGCCTTACTGCTACAATTTAAAATCTAGAAAAAAAAATCGGAACAAAGGACTTGGTATAAAAGTATAAGTCACTAGCAAAAATCCAACACAACCACCACAACAGAGTTGAGCCATCAGCACTTCTCTGTAAGCAGTCACGTTTTTTTTTTCTTTATCAATTATATTTTCTAAGGGAATTTAGATATTTGGAAAATTCTATGTTTTAGCTGATATACTAAAATTAGCTCCCTCTGATGCAACTATGGATGCCGATATGCTTTTCTCCAGAAGGGCCCGGCTGGGCTGTGTGTATTAACACAATAAATACCTTTTGGACACTTTGGTGCTGTTCTAGGTCCACTCAGTGCATCAGTACACTGCATAAGCCACAACGCTTACTTACTCTTTTGAAATCTACTAAATAGTTTAAGCAGTATGAAAAGAATAAACAAGCGGAAGAATACCGGCAATTTTGTTTTTGTTTTGCATTCACTGTTGGGTGGGGAGCAGGCATTTGGTGCAAGATGCCATGTGGAGATTGCATTGCCTAGCACAGTGCCTGAGTTCATGTCCTGTCTGCACCTCAGATTCTGGTTTCCCGATAATGTGCACTCTGGGAGGCAGTAGCTAATGACTCAGGTGGTTGACTCATTGCTAACCAAGCAGGATACCAAGACTGAGTCCCTGGCTCCTGGCTTTGGCCTTAGGCAGTCCTGGCTGCTGCAGACATTTGGGAATGTACTGGCAGATGAACGATGTGCCTCTCAAAAATTTCAAAAAGCAAATACTTTTTTTTTTGCATGTCTGATTTGTAACTTCCCTAGTATTAGCCCCAATTTATAAGAACACTGAAACATTACACGAGATTTGAGTCAATGTCCCAGATCTGCTGTATCTCTTCGTGGGAATCATGCAGCCCCATCTCAAATTTCCTATGGTTAGGATCACAACATGCAACTTGAGAATTTCTAATTTGCCTTCTCTGTTTTGTAACCAAGAATGAACCACTGCCTGATTTGGAGAAAAGTAGACAACCTTGAAAGGAAGGCGTGAGTCCTGGCAAGTCTTTCACTTTATGAAATTGCAAGCTACTTTCACATGGCTCAAAGGCAGTCACCACTAACAGCAGCGCTGGGACAGCCACCAGGCTGTCTGAGTGTAAATGACTGAAGTAGGTAAGGGAAATAGAGCCCAAGTCTAGGGAAGCTCCTCAAGTGGAAGATGGGACCACACATCCACAGCACCTCTGCAAGAATCATTCACCACACTTTTCCAGACAGAGTAATTTAGGTAATTCTATGACACATATTGCTACAATGAATCTCAAGATGATGTCTGTGCGTGTGACACAGCTACTGTGCTTCACTCATATTACTAACTTAATTTGTCTTTAAGTGTTAGCTCAAGCATACATCCAGTTCAGAAAGGAGAGTGAGGGCCCAGGACAGTAGCCTAGTGACTAAAGTCCTCACCTTGCATGTGCTGGGATTCTGTATGAGTGTCAGTTCTAATCCCAACGGCCCCACTTCATATCCAGATCCCTGCTTGTGGCCTGGGAAAGCAGTTGATGATGGCTTAAAGTCTTGGGACCCTGCACCCACCTTGGAGACCTGGAATAGTCTCCTAGCTCCTGGCTTCAAATTGGCTCAGCTCCGGCCATTGGGGCCACTTACAGAGTCAATCATTGGATGAAAGACCTTTCTGTTTCTCTTCCTCTCTGTATATCTGACTTTCCAAAAACAAACGAACAACAACAACCTCAAAACAAAGAGTGAACTAGAATGAATGGATGGGCACACGGGATGGCCTCTAGATTGTTTCTATATCAAAGCCTGCAGTGAAAACAGAGTAGACGTGAGTTAGACCCATCGTTCCATTAACATGACTCCAGTATTCTTCCTTGACTTGCCACCAAAATCTCCAACACAAAGCAACAGGAATTTACATCTTTTCACTGGACTGTATTAATTGTGATTTGAATGACTTAAAAACGCATTTTTATATTTTTGAACTGACTTGAAATTCCAAGGATATGACCCTGAAGCATCTCAAATGATCTTACAACTTTATCCCCAATAAATATTAACCATTCATCAACAGATCAGTGCATATGTCCTTAGAATGAGTTCTGGATTCTTTAGTGCATCTCAAGTGTCAGCACCTAACTCTCTGCCAGGGAGGGTTCTCCACTGGCCGCTCACAATCACTGAGCAAGCGGTCACAGAAAGATCCAGTGTCCTTCTTCCAACATTTGTCAAGGAGCTGGAGGGCCAATCCCCAAGCTCCCTCATTCTCTAGGAGCAGTAACGCAACAATGCAGGTTCCACATTCTCTCTCAGCATCCTCCTGTAGGATCCAGTGAGAGCTTCGCACATGGCAACTTGCACAATGTGCACTGTCTTGGCTTATTTGTCTTCCTTGTGTCACTTCTTACCTCCCCAGATTGTAATTTAACTACAGACACTGATATGTTGTCATCTTCTTAGAGAACCCAAACTAAGCAATACACAAAAGCATCTGGAGTGCCTTCCTATTCTTGTCCTATAACAGTTCCCATTGCCATATTAATAAGAAAGGTGTACGAACAGCTCATTTAGAAGACACAGTATAGAAACATTCATCAATAGCTACAAGAATATTAAGAACTGATTCTACTAATGGTCTGAAAACTTAATCTATAGGTAGAGGCTGGCCATGATAAAGAGTTTTTAAATTACTTGAAGTTAACAGAACAAAGTAAAAAGCAAAAATAGCCACAAGGCTCTCAAACAGCTTTGTTTGCACTACTAATGAAATACAAATTTAAAATACAGCCACAAACACGGATTTTTAGGAAATCAACAGATTGTCTAGACTTCAGACATAAATAGCTTTGGGTATTTTACAGAAGATGTTTACATCTTGATATTCTATCACTACCAGTATTACAGAAACATTATGATTTTTGCTTGCAGTACATAATTAGTTTTATAAAATGTCTACATGCATTTTTTAGATCTAACGCCCCTTTCCTTTCTGAAAATGAAGCTACAAATTCACAGTAGACTAATGTTAAAGCTTAATGTATGAAACTTAGTTAACTAAATTTAACTAAAGTAAAATTTTTAACATACCCTGGGTTTGTAAAAAAAAAAAAAAAGCAACAACAAAACAGCATTTGAAACTCAAATTTTTTAAAGGTGCTAAGCAAAATGTCTGCCAGCTCAATAACATGGGAGGAGTCATAATAAGGAATGAAATTGGATGGATTTATTTGGAGTAAATTTAGAAATCAAACATGATAGTGAGGATCTCCAAATGCTACACTTTTTCCTGAATGTTTGTTATCACATTAAAAAATATGACCTTTCAACGAAGCCAAGCAGTGTGATGCTTCTACCAGTTTTCTACACTTTTCAAGGCAAAGAGACAACCTACAGAGTGGGAGAAAGTATCTGTCAACTACATCTACGATAAAGAATTAACACAAAAAATACATTAAGATCTCAAACTCAATAGCAAAAAATACACAATGCAGTTTAAAAAACAGGCAGAAGAGAAATGAACAGCTTTACTAATCATCAGGAACATGCAAATCAAAATCAGAAGACATTGCATCACCCCAATTCAATCATTATTCTAAAAAATGACAAAGGTTATTGAGTGTTGAGTATGTGAAGAAAAGAGAACTTCTGTATATAGTTGCTGGGAAAATACTGCCATTATAAAAGTGATATGGATATTGGTAAAAAAAATGAAAAACAAAACTTAACACATTGACTAGATAACTCAGAACTGGGTGCATAATCAAAGGAAATGAAATCAATGTTAAAAAATAAGTGAATTCCTATGTTTATTTCAACAGTCTTCACAGCAGCCAAATCAAGCTATCAATCTAAGGGTCCATAAAGAATAATGAAAAAGAGACACATCTGCACAATGGAATATTGTTCAGTGATAAGAATGAAATCCTGTCACTTGTGACACCTTGCACAATCCAGGGGACTTGGCATGAAGTGAAATAAGCCAGGCACAGAAAAATTAGCACATGATCTCACATAAACAACAGCTTATAGAAACAACAGAATCATGCTTAAAGAGGGTGGGTTCATTTTGGAGAAGGAGGTTGAGATACCAGTCAACAGATAATTACAGCTTATTTATACTCATGGCTGCTTCTCGTTTCCAGATACTAAGGTTGTCTTGTTTCCAGACAGCCTTTTACAACGGTCTGTATGAGTTATGCAACATGTTTTGATATTCATATATACATGTATATGTATTTAATGTAATGATGAATACAGTCAAGCAAATTATTCTTTCCATCACCTTTCACAAAGACACTTAAAACCTATTCTAATTTACAATGCAACATGACCTATAGTCCTCATATTAATTATATACAATGACTCATTCTATACAAATCTTAGATCTAATTCTCCTCATTTCCACCCTGTCCCTTACCATGGAATTCTCTTTCCACATAGTTGACATTTGTTTTTAAGACTCAACATATTTTTCTTTTTGTATCTGGTTTATGTCACTTGCTACAGTGTACTCCAGATTCAGCCATGTTGTCAAAATGCCAGAATATCCTCTTTTTTAAAGGTTGAAAAATATCTCTTTTTTTTGAAAAGATTTACTCATTAATTTGACAGGCAGAGTTGCAGAGAGAGATGCAGAAACAGAGAGGGAGAGCTTATTCTTCTGGTTTGTCTCCCGCCCCCAGATGGCCACAACAGCTAGGGCTGTGCCAGGATGAAGTCAGGGGCCAGGAGCTTCCTCTAGGTCTTTGCAGGTGCAGGGCCCAAGGACCGAGGCCACCTCCGGATGCTGCTCAAGCACAGCAGCAGGGAGCTGCATTGGAAGTGGAGCAGTCACACTTTGGGGTGCTGGTGTTGCATGTAGCAGCCTCACTCATGATGCCACAGCACTGGCCCCAATCATGCTCTACTGCATCTTTTTTATGTCACAATTTGTTTACCCATTCGTCAGTTAATGTGTCATTTAGGTCGTTATGATATTTTACTTTCTAGACTAATGTCCAGTCTAACCTTAACACATATTTCATCTAAATGGTGCAGTTAAGTATTTACTTATTTGATCTTCTAAAGTTTACATATTTGACATATTTTGAAACCAAAAGCACATAATACATATACATATATTATATCAATGCAATAAATGCACTTACTTCCATAGTGCATGTATTTCCATACTTTGTTTCTTTTATCTTTCACATGATTCATTTCTTACTGTAAAAAGCAATATACTCTTCATGCATGAAAGAAATTATGGTAGTTGATAAAAAATATCTCCCTATAAAATATATTACAGCAACTGCCTGCAAAGAGTGTGTTCCAAAGTAGTAGTAAGAAAAGATAAGAGAAACCAATAATGAAATGATGAACAATACAATTTGGTAATTGCTACTTTTTATGACAAATTTATTGCCAGAATGAGATGCTGACAAGCAATTGCAACTGAGCTAATTGAAACAAAACAATGAGAAGTGCAATCAGATTGTAGGTACAATGAAACAAATCGTACTCAGCAGTCATTTTGGAACTTTTTACAGAGGTACTCTCAATGTACCTATATGATCACTTCAGTGGAAACACTTTCACATTAAAATTAATTTCTTAGATCCCTCTGTTTGTATTGGAACAATCGAGGGATTGAAACACTCTTGGAAGTTCACTTCTCTTCCATGAGAATTTTCTTTGAATTAAAAATAAGGTAGAGGGCCCATCTGGCTCAACTGACTAATCCTCCATCTCCAAGCATGGTACCCCATATGGGCATGGGTCTGTGTTCTGGCTGCTCCATTTTCCATCCAGATCTCTGCTTGTGGCCTGAAGATAGTTTAATTCCTTGGATCCTACACCCGTGTAGAAGACCTGAACGAGGATCCTAGCTACTAGCTTTGGATCAGCTCAGATTTGTCTATTGCAGCCTTTTGGGGGAGTGATTGAAGATATTTTTTCTGTAGATCTGCATTTCCAATAAAAATCTTAAAATAATGTAGAATCAAATGTTGAGAAAATTTGAGATCAGTGGAAAAGCGAGACACACAATGAAGTCCAGAACACAGGAGGGTTGAGGGAGCCAGTGATGAAATGCTTTTCACTGTTCAGAATGTCCTACTATCTGAGGCCCCCTGGTTTGTGCTTATACAGCCAGTGATAGTTTGTATCATGCCTTTGCTACTTTAAAGGTCAAGACTGAGAGGATATTACAGATTGCCAACTTTATGAAGGCCTGGCTCTGTATTTTATCTGCAGGTGCATATTCCAAGGACATGTGGGACTATCTAACACCCAGAAAATACTAAGGGAGTGTTTGTCTACAAAGAGCTTATACCTTAGGTCAACACCTGTTCTCACCAACCAGGAAGGCCATATCTCCTGATGTGTGTGTTACTTAATGGGAGTTACAGGCATTAAGAACAAGCTTTGTTGGGATTTTTCTGTGACAAGTTCCACAGCAAAACAGATAAACATCCTCGGCTGCCACTCACACCAGTGGCAATTTTTAGTCACCACAGCACACCAAAGAACTCCCATGTAATTGCAAAGGTGAGAAAACTTTATGGAAAACAATAACAGTACTACTTTATTAAAAATGATAAATTCTTTACAGAAAAGTTGTAATTATTATTGTGGCTATACTTGAAGCTTACTTTTAGTGTTTAATAATACTTTATTAGGAACTCGCATCTTTTTCTGTTATTTCTCTTCCATTAGTTGGAAAGTATATTTATATTGTTTGTAAACTTTTGAAGACAAGATTCATTTTTAACCTGACTATGCCCAAAAGTTGTATAGTTATGGGGCAGAATGGAACATGAAGTTTCAACTGTTTCCTGTGAGTAAATTTTCAGTATCAATTATATTCTTTAGTCTACTTAAAATAGGGATTAACTGCTGATTAACTACCCTCACTCTGTTGAAAAATGGACACCAGAACATGAAAATTAGTTCTTAGTATAAAACCTTTATATCACTCTTTTCATTCTTCAAAATTTAACCAAAGAATATGATTTTAAAAAGTGAGAAAAAAATCTGGAAGTGAGAGAGTTGTTTTGGCATTTTCTATACAAGAAAATGAAAACCATCTAAATGCAAAAGTACTGACTACACAGAGAACTTTAAACGATAATTATGACAAGCATATTGCAAGAGTAAAAAATTATTCTAGAAAGGTTTTTGACTGCTTAATATACCATCTATAAAACAGGCTGAAATAAAATTGTTTGAACAGAGTAGACCTGGAAGAAGGAAACAAAATGATGGAGAGTGTTCCTAATCAATCTTGTATTTAAAATAAATCACAAAGACGCCCCCAAAGTTTTGTAGGAGTCAATGCAGTGTATCTCAGCTTGCTCACTACACGCATGGTAACCTCTGCTAGAGCGAGCAGGAAAGGTATTTCTCTTGAAATGTCAAAGATAGCAGTGTGGAGTACAGCAAATAAGTCCCTTCTCTACAATGTCCAACACAGCAACAACTATGAATTCGTAAAAGTAAAAAAAAAGAAAATCATAGTTTAAAAAATCTTTGCTGTATATTAACTATGCAAAACCAGATGACCTATGTGGTCCTAGATCAACATAAAAGGAATTTAGACTAAGTCAAAGTTTCTGGAATTTATATTGGGTAAAAGTCTCACTTCTACAATCTTCAGTCTTTACATCAATGCATTTGTGAATTGTTTGTACTCGTGTGTGCATTAAATTGCATGCTATTGTATCTAACCAACAGCAGGAAATAAATTGCAACAGCTACTATCCAACAATCTTGATAGAAAAGTCTATCCCTGCAAACAGAATGATCTCCACAAAATTACCAAGAGTTTTAAAGCAGTTACACTCCTTTTCACGTATCACAATCTTTTAAAAGGAGAGTAGGAAATCTGAAGAACAGTTAGCTCACAGATGGCCCAACAGGTGACACTGCATGGTTTATAAATTATTTAATTACTACAGGCAATCCAGTTGTAGTGAAACAATCACTCCATAAGGGCTTCCCATCCGCTACGTTATTAGCAAAGCCATCACCTTAGGTCTTGTAAGATCTAAAGATGAAGAATCATTTAAATACTAGACATCCAATGTTCAAAGCTCTCGATTATGATCATGCTTCTGCAAAGCTGTCAAGTAATTCTAGAATAACTGCTGGGACTCTGTATGATGTCAACACTTAGCCTTTATCCCCAGGAGAACTTTTCTCCACGTGCCCACTTTTTTCTGCCTGCTTTATTAGAGGGAAACTTACACGTCAGCAAATCTGTGGGATTTCCTAACTTTGAAATCAGAGACAACACAGGAACATTCTCCCCACAGATTTGACATCAAAGCACACCACTGTACCTTGCTACATGGGATTACCATTGTTTTAATATACACTGAGGGACTGTAATTTAGAAACAGAATTCATGGTTTAGGAGGTGCCATTTCAAGTGCTTATATAGATGGTATAGTCTTCCTCAAGAAAGTTATTTAATCTGCTAAGTTTTGCTAGTGGAAATATATTGTAGCAAAGTGGTTTTATATTTCCATGCTTTTTTGGGATCAAATTCATTGGAATTCACTTTTGGATCCTTTCCTTAACTCAATAAAATCTGTGAGAAACTTACGGATCAAAGACATACCCCTGAATGAAGTACGGGGAAATACAATACTTGGGTTCAACAAGGGATAATTCCATGAGATCCAAGTTTTAAATTAATGATCATTCCAGAAGGAACAGAACAATTCTTTACTACAGATATAATACTCACGTAGGGTGGTCTAGGAAAAGTAAATATGGATTCTGAGGAACATTTCCATTTAATAGCAGACAATACTAAAACACAGATAATATGAGTATCAATGCAAAAATTGGTACAAGCATCATGCCAAAAGTCTTTATGGGAAATACAAAGAAAAATGAAATAAAAGCTTAGGGCTTTTCCCCAGCTGTAGGCAACTACCTAGTTTGCCCCTTACTTAGGCAAGTGCTATACTGTTGGGAAAAAAAAAAACTTGTAGTAGGAAAATGTTACATTTTGGGGAGAATGCTAGCCTATGCTGGTGGGCATTCTGGGCTTGGTTAATGCCAAATTCATGTTAACTATGCCAGTTTACCAGGATAGTTACCTTCTATTTATTATTATTATGATGATGATGATGAAAGGGGGGAAGACAAGAAAGGCTGGCCTGGGGACACATAACAGCAGCCCCCAGTCTGAGGCTGCAGATAGCCCAGGGAATGGGGTCTGAGGACATACCTAAGTAGGAGCAACTGAGCATATGTTTGACAGGGGAGGAATGGTTTCTGGGGCTTTCCAGGGGCCAGGACACTGTACTCACAGGTAGGTGATTAAACTGAGATGGAGAGGTTTAAGGGGAAGGAAACCAGAGGACATTTCTGAGTCTGGCAAAAGCACAAGTACACGTGGGAGAGCTGGGTTGGGGTAGAAAGCATCTTCCATTCCCTGCCTGCCTGCTAGTGCATGTAGATGTTTGGGCTAGAGGGCATGTCTGGATAGGCTAAGCCACAGTACCTGCCCATGATTTGCAGAGCAGGGAGAGAGTCATGTCAGGTTGGGCTGCAGCTCAAATATGAGAACCAGCTCTGGGGGCAGATTTTGTAGGGCACTTGTAGACGCACCTCTGTAGGACTGTCGTAACCACTGTTTTACATGGCGAGCTGGGGTTGGTGATCGGCCAAGCCAGGCTGGACCACAGAACTTAGCTGACAGAAACCCACCTAACATTCATAGGAGCTGGAGATGGGAGGGAGGGCTAGTCACATGCAAAGGCTGAAACTGAGGTCAGACTATGGCACCCTCTGGCATGTGTAGGATCCAGGGCTGGGAGCAGGCCTGGCAGAGGAACTGGGAACCTCCCTGTAGGCTGCAGCTCCCACTAGAAAGCACACGAGTTGAGGCTGGGGGCAGGTCAGCCAGGCAAGGCTACAGCACTCATCAGTATCTATGTGGGCTTAGCCTAAAGAAAAGCCTGGCTGGGCCAGGCTATAGCACCCACTGGCATGTGAGAGCCAGGACATTGTGTGGGCCAGCTGGACTAGAGTACAATATCCACCAGCAAGAGCTGAGCCTGCAGGCAGGCCATTCCATGCTGGGTTGAAGCACCTGCCAGCACATGCAAGACCCAGGGTAGGAATAGGCCTGGTGGGGGAACTCGTGGGGACTCCCTCTCTTGATCTTACAGCTCCCAGTAGTGAAACTGCCAAGGTTGCGGGCAGGCCAGGTAAGACTATAGCATCCATTAGCCTGTGTGTTGGTTGGGCCTGGGAGTGGGCCAGACTTGGTTAGGTTTCAGCACCTATTGGAGCTTGAAAGAGCCAGAATGGGTGTAGGACAGGCTGGGCTAGGCCATGGCACCCACCAGATTACAGGACAGCTGGGTCTGGGGTGGGTAAGATTTGGTCAGGCTGTAGCACTCATTAATGAGTGCCAAAATTAATGTGATGAATGTGAGCCACTTAAGCTAGTCCATAGTACCTGCTATTGCATGCTAGACCTGGGGGATGGCCATGCGAGTCTGAGTGGCAGTATCTGCTGGCACATGTAAGATTTGGGGCTAAAAGACCTGGAAAAGTGTTTGGGGAACCCCCTTGCTAGGCCACAGCTTCCAGCTGGGAACACACCAGACCAGGCTGGGCTGCAGCACCTATCGGCATACATGTGGGCAGGTCCAGGGGACAGGTCGGTCTAAGGGTCAGAGCACAGCACAAACTAGCAAGAATGAGAACAAAGACAGGGTGCAGGAGGGGCCTGCTTGGACTACAACACCCACCAGTTCACATGTGGTTGGAGGTGGGCCAGGTTGGGGTAGGCTGTTACACGCACAGGTAAGATATGAGACTGCGGTGGGCCAGTCTGAATTACGAGACTGGGTCACACCATCTGCTGGCTTGTGCAAGACCTGGCCCTGGGAGCCAGCCTTGTAGGGAAGCTTTGGGGACTCCTGTGCTAGGTTACAGTTCACGCTGGTGATCACAGGAGCCAGAGCTGTTGTTTTTATTAGGCTGGCAATGCAACAGCACCTATCAACATGGCATACATGTGGGTTGTCTGGGGGCAGATCAGGCTGAGTTGAACTGCAGTAGTCATGTACGTGTACAAGAGTCAGACAGAATGTGCAATGGACAAGGCTAGACCACAGCAAATGCTGATCCAGCAAAATCTGGGGCTGGGTATGAATATGGGCCTGGTGGAGGTTGTTGGGGGTTAACATGACTAAGCCATGGCACCCACTGGTATGTGTGAAGATTGGGTTCATGGCCGACTATTCTGTGCTAGGCTAGGCTAAGCCACAACACCCATCAGTTCATGTGAGAGATGGGGCTGGCAAGGAATGAACCAGGCACTTGTATCTACCAGTATGTGTGTAGGCTAGGGCAGGTGATGAACCAAATATGACCCTGTATTGGCTGGCACATGCAAGAGTTCTGAGATCACCCCAGGGGAAGTTTCTTGGGGGATTCCCCAACTAAATAGCTGCACTCAAACCTCAGCCACAGAGAATCAAAATATATGTGGTCTGATGTTGGAGTGCATGTGTTGGGATTAGGCCTTGCTGATGCCTAAGCAATGCTCAACATACTCAGATGCACACAGTGGACATGACAGCCACCTCATCTATGCCAGCTGAAGACGTCGAGTGCCTTACCAGATGATGAAAACCAAAAGAGGTTGGGCCACTGTTCTGGTCAAGCTTTGCAACATGTTCCTGCGTCTGCAGATGCTCTAAGGTGGACTTGGTCATCCAACAGATGTTGGAAAGATTTTCTCAACCCTCCTGAAATGAAGCCGATGAGGTCTCAGAACTATCAAAACTACTCAAATCATGCCCTCAGAACACTTCCTCAGATGGGGTCTCTAAGGCATCATCAAAAGACTGTCAGCCCCTGCTCCCATCCCTGGGTGGTCTGACAGCAAGGAATGCCTCTGTTTTCTTCCCCTACTGTGGACACAGGAGAAATAAATTAAAGCATTTGTTCTACCCACCTTCTTCCATATCTCAACCCTCACCAGCCTAATCAGAGACCACATGGATGTTCGTCTCTCTTCACCACGTAACAATGTTAAATATGAAATTAAATAGCAGCTTGGGGCTTCCAAAAATTTTTTCCCTCCACCTTTCCAATGGACTAACATGTCCTTTTAACACATGAGAGAACCATGGAAATCACATTAAAACATGCAATGCATGCTGACAGCATCCAACATTCTTGCATTTATAGAATTCTTTGACTTCATCACACTTAAGAGTAAAAAAAAGAAAATGAGAAAGGATTGAGAAAAATCTATGCAAACAAATTAGTTGTCTTCAGGAAATTGATTCTCTACATTTATCACAAGTTTCTGAACTGCACTTTTTTGATGGCCCATCTGGCAGCATCGTAAAAATGCTGAGTCCCAAGTGATTAGACAGGAATTACTTTTGTAAATCATTTATGACTATTACTGATGAGAGCTCATCCTGAAACAGCCAGTGACAGAAGTAGCCAAGGACAAAGAAAAAAATCTGGGACAGGATCAAAGTCTTTTTCTCTTCAAGAGGAAGGTCTTGTCATTGATGATTTAAAATCAGAAAATTGCTGTCATTGCTATATTGGCACTAATTAAACAGACCCCAAGGAATCACTCAGCACTTTCCTTCACCTGTTAAAGAAGCACAGTCTATTTGTTTTCCCTGGGAAGATGGGGCACCCTGAGACCTCCAACACAACTTGCCAGTTAAATTTCTCTTGCCATGTTTTGTGATGGAAGACACTCACAGGGAGATTAGAATTTTATTTTCCTCTCAAATTAACACATGCATACATATTGTTGCTCTCATCAGTACTATCAGCAGCACACCAAAGCGGGCATTCCACTTGGAAACTATCTTCTCCCATGAACCTCTGTGTTGAGTTGTCTGTCGGTGGTTAGAGACTAAAGCATCACAATGACTGACTGCTCCATCCTGTGTCTGAGGAGATCTCTTCCAGTTGAGCTGGAGGTCATCTTGGATCCAAGCACTTCTATTGAAGTAGACCTCTGAGAAATAACTCTTGTTCAGACATCATCACGGTCCATTTCCACTTGACCCACAGGTGCTCTGTGTTCTTCTCTCACCTCCAAATTAGGAACTGACCCTTATGCAAAAATCTACACATCGCTAAGGGTCCATGCCAAGACCTTCCCCCATGATTCCATGCTGTCCTTCAGCAGACCTCTGGGAAGCACACAACAAGGGCACATATAGTATCAGAAAGCCACTGAGAAGAGTGCATCCACGCTCACAGTATGGGCTGCAGGTTGCTACTGAACACGTTGCCCTCAGTGTTCCATCACCCACTGTCTACTGGAGCTGATTATTTTCTGCAGGGTACAAGTTGATCTTCCCGTGGGTACTACCTAGGCTCCTGTCCCCAAAGGTGGGTTGTTATGTTGGCTCCTTGGCTCTCTGATAAGCAAGTCTCACCCCCAAATTCATGACTGCTCGATGCTTTACAAAAATGTTGGCAGAGAAAAACTGCTTTTTTGGAGAATTGCCTGCAGGCCGTGGAGATCATTTATTCATCTTGACACACTAGTATTTATTTTTGGATTCGACTCAGGCTGTCACAGAGCTATGTACCTGGAGAAGCTGTTGTGGAGCCCTGCAGGGAGCTGCTTTCACTGATTGAGCTTTGGCATGATTAATTTGACCTATACGGAGGGAACATATTAACATATATACACACACACACACACGCACACCACAAGGGTCTAAATATTCACTCTATGTGGTCCCTTGTATTTCCA
Source organism: Ochotona curzoniae (assembly GCF_017591425.1). Taxonomy (NCBI): domain Eukaryota; kingdom Metazoa; phylum Chordata; class Mammalia; order Lagomorpha; family Ochotonidae; genus Ochotona; species Ochotona curzoniae. The sequence continues at coordinate 10,958,805 of NW_024465035.1, read as the reverse complement.
GATCAATTTTGGTCTCATCTTTTCTATTTTGAGGATATTGTTTGGGTTTTGATTGGGATCATACGGTTTCTGTAAATTACCTTCAGTAATATGGACATTTTGATGATGTTGATTCTACCGATTCAAGAATATGGTACATTTCTCCATCTTTTCATGTCTTGTCCTTTTTTAAAAAATGTTTTATAATTGTCATAATAGAGTTCTTCCCTGTTTTTGGTTAGGTTTATTCAAAAGTATAGATTCTTCTTCACTAGTCTAAGGAGACTTTACTTACACGTTCTTTCTTAGCCATGGAATTATTTGTTTATACCAGGTGTAACAGTTATTTTCAATAATTTTATACTGTTTTCTTTTCAAACTCTAATAAATTCCAATAGTCTCTTGACTAATTATAATTCCTCATTTCAGATTTGAATTCCTTTAATCATCTTTTCTTGCCTAACAGCTCTGGCTAGGACTTCCAACAGTATGTTGAGTAACAGTGGTAACAGTAGATATCCTTGTCTAGTTCCAGATCTTAGTAGAAAAGCTTCCAGTATCTCCCCATTTAATATAATGCTGGCATTGGATTTTCTGCAAATTGCTTTGGTTATATTATAGAGTATTAGTTCCTATGCCTACCTTTTAAGGGTTTTTTAGCATGAAGTGGTGTTGAGTTTTATGAAATGCCCTTCTCTGCATCTATTGAGAGGATCCTATGATTTTTATTTTTCAATTTGCTGATGTGATGTTTCACATTTTGATGTAAGTTAAATCATTCCTGCACACGAGGGATGAATCCTACCTGAAGAATCTCTGTCTGGCTTTGGTATTAAGGTGAGGTTAGATTCATATAAAGAGTTTTAAAATACAAAAGACCATGAATAGACAAAGCTATCCTGAAGAACAAAAATAAAGCTGGAGGAATCACAATTCCAGACCTCAAAATATACTACAGGGAAGTGGTCAGCAAAACAGTCTGTTACTGGTACAGAAACACCAGACGGAATAGAATAGAAACAGCAGAAGGGAGCCCACAAATGTATAGCCAACCTATCTTTGACAAGAGAACTAAAAACAATCCAGGGAAAAAAATTCCCAACAAATGCTGAGGGGACAGTTGGATAGCAGCTTGCAGAGGAACAAACGAACTCCACATGTCACCTTACATAAAAATCAGCTCTAAATGGATCAAGTACCTAAATATGCACCCAGAAACCATCCAACCATTGGAGGAAAACACAGGAAACACTCCACAAGATATAGGAATAGGGAAAGACTAAAAGGTCACCAAAAGTAGAGGCAGGCAAAGCCAAATAAAGAAATGGGGCTACATCAAACCAAGAAGCTTCTGCACATCCAAGGAAAATGATCAACAAAACTAAGAAGCAACCAACATAACAGGAGAAAATCTTTGTACACTGCACAACAGGTAGGGGACTAATTTCAGGATTTACACAGAGCTTCAGAAACTCAATGACAGCAAAATAATCCTGTGAAGAAATAGGTGAAGAAAATGAGCAGGCATTTTTCTTTTCTTCCCTTTTGCTGATATATTCAAAAGAACAAATTCAAATGGCTAACAGACATATGAAAAAATGCTCAGTCTCCCTAGCTGTTAGAGAAATACAAATAAAAATCAAATTGAAACTCCACCTAACTTCAGTGAAACTGTGCCACATTCAGAAAGCTACTAACAATACCTGTTGGTATGGTAATGGAAGAAATGTACCCTATTCTGCTGTTGGTAGGAATGTAGACTAGTGCAGCTACTGTGAAAGTCAGTATGGAGAATACTGTGATACCTGAAAATTGATCTAACACATGGCCCAGCTATCCTACTCCTGGAACTATATCCAAAGGAAGTGAAATCTGCATATGAAAAAGTGACTTGAAACTGTATATTTAAAGCAACATAAGTCACAATAACAAAGACATGGAAACAACCCAGATGCCTGTTAAAAGAGAACTGCACAAAGAAAACTGGTTCATCCACTCCATGGAATACTACTCAGCTATTAAAAAGAATGAAATTCTATCACTTACAACAAAATTGTCTCAACTTGAGACCAATTTGCTCAGTGAAATAAGCTAATCTCAAAAGGAAAATTTCATATATATAATATAAATATATTAAATATATGTGTATATCATATATATAATATATAAAGCTATCTTGAATATATGTATCTCTACACATGCATCTATACATATGCAAACTTCAGGCAAGATATGAGTAGATATATATTAAATAGTTATATACATCTATTCTGAGATGAATGGTATAAAGGAGACCAGTATATCAGGAAGTGAAGATACATTGAAGCACATAAAGAATCACTCACAGTGGAACTGTTAAATATACCTTGACAATATGATAGATTTTCTTCCATTGCCACAATGCCATGATACACCTAAACAGCAAAACGTTGAAATTGTGACTATTGTTGAAGGACTATATTATTGTAATAATATTGGGGCAAACAGTGTGGGGAATATTTAGGGGAGCTTGTGGGGGAATCTCTTTGACATGGAATCATATCATGAAAAATTAATTTGAAAAAGGAAAAAAATATTCACCATTAATTTAGAGTTGGGTAGTGGTTCACAATAGCCATTTGTGCTGCTCTGCTGCCTGAATAAATTTCATGCATCCTCTGAACCACAGCTCTATGGGGCATCTCTTCTTGGGACATTTAGATCATATTAATAATACTTCTTATCTACATTGCAAAGATGCATTCTTAGGCAATGACTTCAAGTTGATTTCAATCAATTCCCTCATATATTCTCTTTCCCCCAATGTACACATTTGCAATTGTGAAGAGTTGTGGATTCTCTTTTTTAGAAAGAGTCATGAGACATTTTTCTAGATACAATATGGTATTCATTAGTAAGTGAATTCAAGAAATTATATCTCTGCTGTAATAAATGGGATAATTCACACAGTTTCTAATACAGGTGGTAATAATTATTACCATGGATAGTAGTAACATTTATAAGCTATCTGTAGTCTGTTAATACAGAAAGCCGTAGTCATGGATGCAGTACATGGATACCAGATGGAAGAGGTTTCAAAGAATCTGAAAATAAATTCTGTACTCCAAGATATCTCTTTGGAAATTCTGTGACTGAAAAGTCCAGATCCTAGTTAAAAGTTAGTATTTCAAATATAAACGACCCTGTAAAGGATTCACTCCCTGGAAATGGAATCAGGTATGAACGCTAAGAATAATGATCTAGATTTCAGTAAGGTGTTAGCTTCAGCTGCATGTAACTTTATTATCTGAAGTTCTTTTACTTTAATGCATCTAATTAGTTATTTTTAGACATGTCCACACAACAAACACCTGGCGAATACCTTCTATGTTCCAAGTACTAAGCAGTAAGGATACTACTACAACTAAGATGGTACCTGAAGGAGTGTTATGGATAATTTGTTTATCCAGGTATAAACTATCCATAAACTCCTCAAACACTGTCCTAAACCCACACTGCTGTTCAACAACATCTGTTTGTTCAGAAAGAGGAATAAGACTATGGTTTTAAGACTAAGGTTTTAAGACTATGCCTTTCTCTAGATTTGGATGGATCTTTGATACCAGCTTTTTAACTTTATGCTATGCTGGCATTCACACTTTTCTCCTAAATCTCAATGCTGCAGATGTTTAAATATATTTTTTTAAAGATTTATTTTTATTAGAAAGTCAGATATACAGAGAGAAGGAGAGAGAGGAAGATCTGCCCGATGATTCACTCCCCAAGTGACCACAACGGCTGGTGCTGCACCCATCCGAAGCTGGGAACCAGGAACCTCCTCCAGGTCTCCCACATGGTTGCAGGGTCCCAAAGCTTTGGGCCATTCTCGACTGCTTTCCCAGGCCACAAACAGGGAGCTGAATGGGAAGTGGAGCTGGCGGGATTAGAACCGGCACCTATATGGGATCCCAGCGCATTCAAAGTGAGGACTTTAGCCACTAGACCACGCTGCTGGGCCCTTTAATAGATGTTTTTATTGCCATCAAAATGTCGCCGTAAGTTTTGCTCACTGGTTTTAGACATTTTTCTCTTCTGATTTGCCTATCTTTGAACTTCCTCATTTTTATGCTGGTTAATCTAAATTTGAGTTTTCTCCTATCATTTTAATTTAACTAACTCTACTTTTCAATATATCTTCATTGTTTTCTTGAAGTTCACTGAGTTTCTTAAAACAGCTAAATCTGAACTCTTAATCTGAAGGTTTGCATAGATGAGTTCCCACATGATCCATTTCTGATATTTTTTGTTTACTAGATGATGGCATGATCCCCTCAAAGTTCTGAGTTTTTTTTAAATTAATGGATGACATTATATGTGCATTCTGGGGCTGTTTGTTCCAACCAACATAATCTGGCATTATGCTCGTTTTTCTATGAAGTGTTAGTACTTTTCAAGGCCTTTGGAGAATTGTTCTGTGTTGATTGGTGGGATCCTAACTGTAGGGTTACTTTGATTTTGCTACTGGTGTGATGTTGTTTCAGCTTGTAAAGCGCATGCTTATCCCAATTTTACCAAATCTGCAGTTGGTATGTTCAAAATGCACAGGGAATTGCGTGAGAAGGACAGGTTGTCCTTGAGGGCCTCTGCACAGGGTGTATGTTGGTCTGCATGCCTCATTCACAGTATAATCTGAGATCAAGCAAGATGGAATTCTGCCAAGACTTTGGGTCTCACCATTGAGGGACTAGACCCAAGCTCCAAAGCAATGTTTTTAAACTTAACCCTTTGCTTCCTCTAGGTGAGTAATTCCTCCATGTGTGTTATGCTGAGTTGTGGAAGCAACAGGGTAAGCATGTTGTCATCATTAATGCGACCGTGCTGGGTTGTGCTTGCAGCTCGTAGTGAAGATCAGTGCACTACCGGAGCATGACCGAATACGTGCTAGTCACACTGAAAGTTAAACCTATCAACTCTAACTTGATTTCCCACTGAATATTTTTTTATTTCTATGTTTTCCTAAGACTACAACATTTTTTCATGAAGAACTCACAGGAATAAAATACATAAAAGGATATTTGAAGGCCATTTTAATTACTGCAATTTTTTCTCTTTAGAAAGGACATTGAATTCTACTCTTCTACTCCAAGTTGAATGTAAGTGTTCATCTCTTTGTAGCCCAGATAACATTGGGAATCTTAACTCCTTATTTCATAAACAGCAGATACAACCTTAAATTGCATTTCTTTTAAACTTTCATTTGTACAATTACTTTTAATGCTAAAACTTTTTCTATTACCCTCTTGTCTTTTTTAAAATGAAAATTGTGATAAGAGTAGAAACATTTTTCTTTCTCTTTCTAACACATGAAGAATAGAACTATTTTTCATTATCTTAAAAAGTGTAAATTTAGAGCCTACCACAATAGTCTAGTGATTAAAATCCTTGCCTTGCACATGCCAGGATTCCATATGAGCACAGGTTCTAATCTTGGCTGTTCCACTCTCCTAGCTGCCTGGTTGTGGCCTGGCAAAGCAGTCGAGGATGGCCAAAAGCCTGGGGAGACCTGGAAGAAGTTCCAGGCTCCTGGCTTAAGATCGGCTCAGTTCTGGCCATTGCAGCTGCTTGGGGAGTTTACCAACCGACAGAAGATCTTCCTCTCTATATATTTGCCTTTCCAATTAAAAATAACCAAATCTTAAAAAAAAAAAAACTGTACAGCTAGTAGTTACAGAGTGTAACAAGTCCATGCATATGGTAAAACTTATTAGAAAATGACTACTTCGCCAATTACAACCTCCTTTTACTGTGTCCACCCATATGCTTCCTCCAATGGCACTCACTGGTTCATTAACTACTAAGCTATCAGTTCCCTTAGACTTTGGTGGAGCTTAGAACATGCTGACTTCAAAATGTTGCACCATTTTCACTTCTCCCTCACCTTGCTTCCCTGGAGCAGGCCAAAAAGCCAAGAAAGGTGGCGCAAGACTCATCGGAACAAGTCTTGCTAACCCCCTCTGTGTGGTTTATTACGAGTAGGCCAGGCTCTCTATGCCACTGAATAGTTCTGCTCACTTCTCCAGCTCTTCATTTTTCTAGGACGAAGTACACAGATGGAAAACAGACTTGACCACTTGAGCCATCACTGGCTGCTTCCTGGGGGACACAGTGATAAAGCTGAAATGAGAAGCAATGCCATTCTGACATGGCTCGTGGGCATCCAAATGGGAGTCTTCAGTCAAATGTCTGCTCTTCCAAATTGACTTTCATGAATGTGCTACATACGTTCACTTTTGCTGCTTATAGGCATTTAGATATAAAGTTTTTAAAACTATGACGAGTGTTTCTATGAATCCTGACAAGCATGTTAAAGAGTTTCTCTAAGATAATCCATAGAAATCAGATGAGTTATAGAACTTCTGAATAGTCTTATAGGACAGTGTTGAGTCATTTCAGAATATTACTTTTCTGTAGCAGTGTGTCTCAAAATATTCGTTGATCTACATTCTCCAACATTTGTTATCACAGTTCTTAAATTTCTGTAACTTTAATGGACATAAAATGGCAGTATCTTTCCTGAGCTGTATCTTTTACTACTGAGGTGACTTTATATATGATATTTGAATTTTTTAGTGAAATATTTGTCTACTACTATTTTGTGGTTTTCCTCTGCTGTATATGCATCCTTGCTACTGTTTTTCACATATTCCTTTAAAGGCTTTCTCAATTATATTTTTAGTTACAATATTAGGATTACTGGGTAACAACCATGGTCTTCTTTATTTTATAGTACTTCATATTTTTGTGCAGTAATAAATATATAGTCTGCTTTCTGTTCGCAAAGCAGGGATCAAGAAAGTGTCAAGTAGTAAAGATGTTAACCTTTGAGTTTTATGTAATTATACATATTTTTGAATATATAAATTATCTATTAAGTGAAATTACAATTAAACATTTGAAGATTCAGAATTGAAATAAATTATAAATAGTGGTATGTCAGGTCCTGGCGCAAGAGCCTAGCAGCTCTAGTCCTCACATTGCATATACCAGGATCTCATATGGGCACCAGTTTTAATCCTGGCAGCCCCATTTCCCATTCAGTTCCCTGCCTGTGGCCTGGGAAAGCAGGCTAGGACAGGCCTTGGGACCTTTTACCCATGTGGGAACCTGGAAGATGCTCCTGGCTCCTGGCTTTGGATGGACTCAGCTCCAGCCACTGCAGCTATTTAGGGAGTGAATCAGCAGATGAAAGATCAACTTCTCTGTCTCTCCTACTCTCTGTATATCTGCCTTTCAAGTAAAAATAAAATCTTTTAAAAATCTTTTAAAAATAGTGGTATATTACATTTGGATTTGTTATTGGGTTTGAATTCCCAAGTAAGACTGCTTCTGGAAGACACAGAAAACAAACCTTGAAATTAATGACAGGAAGTAAGGAGGGGAGTCAGTGATGTTATGAAGGTCACTTCATGTCTGAGTTGTATCATGATTCATGTGAGCTCTTGGGTTGTCCAACATTACACCAAGCTATTTGCATAAAAGCAGCTTACTACATACACTTAAGGGTAGTATTCTTTTCAACCATGTGTTGACTGTCAACGTTAATTCTTTCTCATAGATATCTTTGTTCATGAACTTGCTAGCTTCCTATTAGGTAGTTAACATAGTAGCTTACTTTTCATAGAAGCAAATACATAATGTTTGAGAAATGAACATTAATATAAATCTCATTTAAATTTATTCAAGGATTATTTGATATAATTTTAATTGAGGAAAAATGACCTTTCAACCCTGCAGATCCAAGGAAAAGGAAATTTGGCTTTTGGACAATTTTTTAGCTATAAGAAACTAAAGAATCGCAGCTGTGGAGAACGAAAGGAGCCGAAATAAAGGCCAGCATCATGCACAGAAGTGATCAAGTAACAAAATGAACTCTAAGCCTAAACGACAGGAATGCACAACTGAAGGCAAAACACTGAGGACTTGACACGGAAGTAGTTAAAATCTGTGTATTCAAAAAGGAGAAGCCACCAAGAATTCAGGACATTCGAAGGTCAAAGTCATCTAAATTTATAGCTCACAATTCTTGGAGACAGCCAGCCAGATAAGCCAACAAAGCAATGCTCACAATAAGAAAGAGTTGATTCTTACAATATGATCACTGCCACCAATAATCTTGCAGTGACTAGAACTTGAATATAAACTTGTCATGTGAATTACTGTTCTGGAGAAGCTCACAGAGGCCAGTAAGACAGCGGTAGCTAGCCCTTCAAAGTTTGGGGACAAACCAAGAGAAGAATGGGCATTAAACAGAGCATGTGGGAGTCAAGACAGGGTTTAGGAGTCCGGCACTCCACAATAGGAACAACAAAAACAAGATGAATGCACTGATTCATTTTTTAACAATGTGAACATTGTGAATCAAGATTGATCTACTGTGAAGGAAAAGTCTTTCCCAGTATTACTTATTAATTCAAGCCAATGGAACCACCTAAAGTAAGAAAACGAAGTCATGTGAGGATGAAATTAGATAAACAATTTGGTTTGTTTAGACAGGGAAAAGATCAAAAGCCTCATTTTCCCTTTTCAGTGGAAGTTATGCTCCCTATATTAGTTTCCCAGGGCTTCCGTCACAAAATATTGTAAGTCATTCTGGAAGCTGCAAGTCAGAAACCACAGTGTTGGCAGGGTTAGTTGCTTCTTCCCTGGGCTGTGATTGTCTGCCAGCAGTCATTGGCAACCTGTGACTTCTGGGTTTGTAACTCCAGGCTTTGCACGGTGTTCTTCCTGTATCACTGTCCTTTTTCTCTCAACAGACAGAACATTTGGTTTCTAAGTAGTTTCATCGGCACTCTTTTTTTTTTTTTTTTTTTTTTTTTACTGATTTGAGATCCATTTATTCCCCTATCAGCATTTTGCATGCAATGATTTTTAAAATATTTTATTTTTATTGTAAAGTCAAATTTACAGAGAGGACAGACAGAAAAAAATCTTTCATCCGCTCATTCACTCTCCAAGTAGTCACAACAGCTGGAGCCGAGTTGATCTGAAGCCAGGATCTAGGGGTTTCTTCTGGGTATTCCACTTAGGTGCAGGGTCCCAAGGCTTTTGGTCATCCTCGACTGCTTTCCCAGGCCACAAGCAGGGAGCTGGATGGGAAATGGAGCAGCCGGGATACTAACTGGTGCCCATATGGGATCCTAGCGCATGCAAGGTGAGGACGTTAGCCACTAGGCTACCATACTGTGCCCTAAAGTGCTTTTTTAGTAATGTACTTTATAACAACTGTGAACTACTCCAAAATCAGTCATTCACATTCTACCTATATACACAATCTCAAAGAACATAATGTCCTGATTGGAATAGCAAGAATGAGTGTAAATTGACTGATTTTAAATAGTTACGCCAATGTGTAACTGCTTAGATGTAAGGAAATAGTAAGAAGGCTAGTCCCTACGAATTGAGTTAGTGACTATTTTAGCTGCAAAGTTAGGTTTCTGCAGGCATGTTGCATTGACAACTCAAATCCGAAACAGCGCTGTCAGTGACATGATCTGAAATTGAATTAATCTTTAAAATGTCCCCAATAGATCCAAGATTAGCCTATGCTTTATTTGCAGTGCAATGATCATCCTAAATATTTTAGGGCCTAAATAATCATGCACCATGTCTTTCATTTATACCAAAAATGCAAATTAGGTTTTAGACTATGTTCAACATATTTTCTCTTTTGGGGGGTGGTTAATGCAAATGTCTGGTGGGACACTGGAAAGTCATGAATATATAAGGTGATTTTAAAATTTTTCTTTCATACTGCTTGCACAAATGAGAAGGATGCATATCCCTGAGGACCTCTGATTAGGGTGGGGAGATCTGATTATTTCCAAGTATTGCACACATCGCAGTAACGATCAGCCAGCCTCCTAGCCCAGGCCACTGAACACATATAGTAATCCTAATTGAGGGGTCAATCAAAAGCAATCTACAGGTTTCTAAATTTTCCTTACAGCAAGAATCACTGATTCAGTCATTCAACAAACACTGAGTTATCTCTAAGTTCTAGGAAGCATGCGGACGGATGAGCACAGGAGGAAGGCTAAAGATAGTGGGGTAGGACATACACAGTAAACCATAGAATAACAGTGCCTACCAGGTACCTGCTGGGATAGGTTGTCACAATTTCTAAGGAATCTAGAACTTGAAGGCAAACAGCAAACAGTGTTTTTGCTTCTAAATAATTTTAGATGATTATAACTAGCCACTAGACATCTGAGACCCTGGAAGATAAACACATTACTTTAAAAACAAAAACACAACTGGATGTCCTCTTAATGTCCATAGGATCAAAGTTGTTTACATGGATTTTACCTCTATTTTCTTAATCCAGCTGTTAGATAGAGGTAATGCAGGGATCACAATAAATGAACACAAGATATTTTGAAATATCTGTTCTCATGGCAGAGTGAAAGATTGGTTGGCCTAGCGATAAAGTTCTTGGAGATTCCTCGGACCTCAAATAACAGAATTTGATTCATACTCCTCCTTGTCTTTCTGTCCTCCTTTCTTAGCCTCTTTCCAAGTCAAATTACAAAAATTCATGCAAATGTTAGCGAAAGCCACAGTAGAAAAACAGAGAAGCAACGACAAAATGGGGGGCTTAATTTCCTTGTTAATCACAGAGCTTTTGTGGGTTTGAGACATCAGAGAAGACAACCTAAAGGCTGCACCTGGCACCACTGCATCTGACCGACTACCCACCTGCATTGGAAAATCATCTTCCCTTACTGAAGGAGTATCTGAAATGCATGGGATCTTGCATTGATGAATTTTAGGCAGAACTGTCCCCAGGCAGAAACCACCAGAAGGAGTTACTCGGAGACAAACCCACTTCTTCTACTTGTTAAGTTTGCTTCTATGCACTGAAAGCCCACTCGCATTCAATAACCTCTTTCGTGGTTGAGTCTCTCCTTTGAGCACCACGGTGTATTTGATGAAATCAAACAATAATCTTAATTCATAAGGGTATATGCTTCATTTCTTTGGGGGTTAATTTCAACAGGTAAAACGAGCTCAGCTCTTCATTAGATGGATGACATTGTGTACTTAATCTAGAGAAACAGTGGAGATAAAGCGTACATAAAGATTCCTGTATTTGGTGGGAATAGCAGCACTGAAATCAGTCATTATCCATCTTCAAGGGATGGACTCTAAGGTAACACATGTGTCTCTAGGCCTTAGACAAGGCCATTAGGTTAGTTCTAACCTTCAATAGTGTGAATGCCATTGCTCAAACATTCAGTACAGCCTTTGACCTCCCCAATAAGCTAAGATGAAATGGACAAACTGAGAAATGTTGCAACTGAGTCCATTGAAATGCTTTGTGAGTTTCTGTCCTAATTTTTTTTTTACCTTACCTTTATGTGGCTTAAAAATGCAAAAGATATTAGTACAGCTGACATTCATGAAGTACCAGCACTATGTTAACCCCAGATATCTTAAAATCAGAATGCTGCCAGACAAGGTCAGTGTGCAAGTTTAAGAACAGGTAGGCTAAGAAGGCTAAGAAGCAAAAGGTGACAGACTACAGGAATTAATGAGTTCGCTTTACTTGCCATCCACTGGACCAACTGTCCTCAATTTGCAACAAGGAATCCTAACCCAACTGTACACCCTGCCTCAGAGCGTCAGTAACAAGGCTCCTCATAGCATAAAACAATAGAAGATGCATTTTATGTCCTGTCATTGATAATTCTGAGATTGCAGAGTCTGCCCAGAAGGTTGCCTTTTCCTTTAAAATGAATACCGTATTTTGGGATTTTGACAGGAGAGCATTTTCTGATCATTAAGGAAGCAAAGGAAAAGAACTCTCATTTCAAGATGCTGGAGTTAAACTGAGATCATTTTGAGAGCAATTCTGAAGCCAAAATGCTTAATAATATTTTCCAGCTTGCAACTGCCTATAAAAAACCCACATGTGCAGCAATAAAAAACAAGCAGCCGTGAACGCAACATGAAAGAAAATTTTACAGACCGACAGTTGTCCAACTTTCACAAAGAGCCATGGCACACAGAATTTTCAGTGTTGTCCTGCATAGCATACAAGGCTCTTGGCTGGAACTCCTGCCTACTGGGGTTGTCTACTCTCAGCACCCCCAAGTTGCTGAGAAAGAAAAACCAAAAAACAAGAGCTTTTCTTATAGCAGGTGATAAAACTAAAGAGGATGCAAAATCTTTCAGATGACCCTCACCACCAAGGACTCCCTGAAGCATCATGGGAAAGAGATGCTCAGTTTATCCCTGATTTATGCAAGAGGCTAACTTGTCATCATGACCCAACGCACTGGCAAACAGAGACACATTGGGATTCCAAGACCCTCGTTTGCAATTTGACTCCAACCTTAACCAGTTAAGGTTGCTTAGATTCTCTCCTCTAAATCTTGTAGTCTGTCTGTAAAAAGGGGAATTCTCAGAACGGTCTGGTAGCGGTGTTAAGAGATGATCAAAGATTAAGAATGGCCTGCACGAATGTTTTGTGAGTAACTTTGGAGGCACACAGAGCTATTTTCCTTATTCAGTATTTTTAATTCCCCTTTTCTCAGATGTTTCTTATGTTCTCAGCTTGTAAGACTCCATGCTACAAAAAAATTTGTAAGGATATAAGGGCATGTGCACATGAAAAAAAATGCCTTTAAATTTGGTTTTCATCTGTATTTTTTTTTTCCTTCAGCATAGAAAGTCCTAAAGAACAGACTTACAGAAAAGCAGTTCTATTTAGCCAAGCCCTGATATCTCATAAGAACAGCACCACCATAGCACAAACATGGCCATGACTGTGTGGTTGCAAATGGCATGTGGTCCAAGACAAAACTAATTTCTATACCATCCACCACCTGTTAAAGCAGACAAGGACTCAGAAGATGAGGCTGCTTCCTGTTACGGGACAAGTCCTCCAACACTTGCCCTTCATCCTTGAATGATTTGAATGGAGCTTCTATGAAACACGATCCTATAGACATTTTACACGAGATAAATGCAAGCAGGCTATACTCACCTAATTGTAAACTAGTTACAGGGTGATAGCGTATTTAGGAAAAGTCACATGAAATGACATTACCTTTTAGTTTCATTTTACTACATACTTTTTGTTGTGAGAGGCAAGACAGAAAAGAGAGAGAAAAAGAAATGTCTACATCTTCTAGCTTTCTTCCCAGAAGTCTCAAGAACCATGGTATTCAGGCTGATGCCAAGAGTCAGGAATGTGATCCAGGTTTCTGACATGGGTGAAAAGAATGCAGAGATGTCAGCGTCATCACTGTCATCACGGGTTTGCCTCAGCAGGAGGCTAGAAGCAGGTGCTGGAGCTGGCTAACAGGTACTGTCATGTGGGCCTTGGGCATCTTGATCCACATTTTACCCAATCTACTAAACATTCACTCCTCCACAATCTTTTTGGATTATGCAGAAGTGGGACAGAGCAGTTTAGCCAGAGGGAAGTTAGATTTACAGTTATATTTGCTTCTCCAGAACAGGAATCCTTCTCATGTCTTAACTCTTTGGCTGTATCCGTCATTGAGGAGAATGGGATAGGTGTAACAATAGCTGTTATGGAAATTGCTCTTGCTCATTCTTCAGATAGAAGAAGGTTCCTGAGCCTTCACAATCACACGGTGCTGACAGAATCTTATTTAAGAGACAGAAGAATTTGTTCTTTCTGGCTGACTCGCAGAATCAAGATGTGTACAGATTATGAGAGAAGTATCAGCACATTCCACAACCCAGTGGCATGAAACTCATCATCGCTGAACAATTCACCAAAATGTTTGTTCTCATTTAATTTTACATTAGACAGTTGTTCTACCCGAATTTGTGTGTAGCTGCGAGGTCAGGTAGTTTAATCTCAGTGCATGAGTAAATCTTAACATTTATTGTTAGCTCAAACAAAGTCCACGCGTAGCTTTTAAGATTATGTTTTCTTTTAGGGTCTTTATAAACCACAGGCCTTAAAGACAAGCTCCTCTCTCAGGGTGACTGAACAGAATGTATAGCAACAGTGGTTTCTTGGGAAGGTTTTCATCTGAGCACTTTACCTGCCATTACTATGTCATATAATAGTAATAACAATAAACCAAGGTCTGAGCCAAGAGGAAGGAAGCGAGGTGTGACATGTGCAGCCTGAATTTTCTGAGTATACTCCTCTATCTGCCCCTTCCCAATCTCTTAAGGGAAACTCACTGGGTACCCTCCCACAGGTCCTTCAGCAAAACCTGTCAACACCTACTTGTTATTTTATTTGAACTTCAAACCCTCTCCTTCTAAAGGTTGCATCACATGCAGTGGTCAATATTTGACTAATTCCCATCCAGAACAATTGCAACTCCATTTGGTTTGACCCAGTAGCAAAACCATCTCAAGCTTCATTAGTATTGCTAAAAAGAACTACCTCAGATTGACTAGTGAAAAGAGCCTTAGATGTGACACAGCCCAGCTTATTCAGGGCATGGAATGAAAAAAATCAGTCAAGATGGAGATAAGGAAGTACAACAGCAAACACTATTGTTAGAGACAGACCCTGAATTTTAGTTGGGATAATTTCACTTCAGCAACTTAATGTCCTTATCTCCATAGCAGGGGCAGCAAACCTTTTCTGAAATAGTACATAGAGTATTTTAGAATCTGTGTGCTATAAGCCCTACGCTACAGAATTCTTAGATCCAAACATATTTGCAGCCATGAGTGGGGACTTTGCACCCTGTATGCCTGTTTCAGGATTCAATGATGATGCCCAGCATAAAGATCTAAACCATCCTCTCCATTTATTGCATTCCATATTTTTGAAGATTTATTTATTTATTATTGGAAAGGCAGATTAACAGAAAGAAGGAGAGACAGAAAAATTTTCCATCCATTCGTTCACTCCCCAAATGGTCTCAATGGCTGGAACTGAGCCAATCTGAAACAAGGAGTCAAGAGCTTCCTCCTGCTCTCCCACACAGGTTCAAGGCCTCAAGTCATTGGGCCATGCTTGACTGCTTTTCCAGGCCATATGCATGGAGCTGGATGGGAAGCAGAGCAGCCAGGACATGAACTGGCACCCATATGGTATGCTGTGCTTGGAGGTAGAAAATTACCGTAGTTTAATCAATGTGCTGGCCCTTCCACTCTGTATTTTGAGACCAAATTTCCATAATGTAAAAGCAGGGCACAGCCTCCTACCTGTTTCACTTAGCACAAGGTGTCCCTTGCCTGACTTTTAACTTAACAAAAGAAATTCATTCTTAAGAGTGTGATCTAGCTGGCCTTATGAGGTTCTAATCATGGGATTAAAGAATCATTTGCTTCTCCAATATAAGAGAACATTAATGGCCGGTACTGTCCTGAAGTCATTTGGGTAAGGAAATTCTAACCCCCAGGTCAACTGGAGTTTACCTGGCCTTCATAGATTCCCTCAAGATCATGACATCATTGACCAATCAAAGGAAACTCATGAACTCTAATGAATGACTGAAAACTTGGGCATGAGATGATCATTCCCCTCTCAGCCCTAACTTAGACTTACAAGGACTTTCACCCCTGACTCCTTGGGCAGCCCAGGAATTAAACAATAGCTGCCTGGCTCCTTGCTTTGCAATGTGCAATGCACACTTGCTTTCCTCAACTGCAATGTTAGTGATTGGTTTCCTGCACATTAGGTGAGTGGTTCCAGTTGAGTGAGGTAAATGGTTCCAGAACAATGCCTGTAATCAATCTGGGCTGTTAGGCAACAACTTCCCTTAAGATCAGTAGTCAGAGCTGCCCAGAGCAGCTAGGATTTGCTGCTGTTGGACTCCTGCTGATTTCTGGTTGCTTAGGAGTCTGAAAACTGCTTGATTTGTTCATCTAGGACAGGAATCTCATTCCTGTTTTAACTCCAGGAGTTCATCTACAAAGTGTGTGTCTGATCTGATGAAAGGAACTTGTTGGAATATACTGCCTACCAGGCTGGCCAAGCCTGAAGTCAGATTCGGAGGCTCTTGGGTAGAACTGTAATAGACTCAACCCATGTTTAGATTGAGATCCTTCATGTATGAGCAGGAAGGAAGATCAATATTTCATTTGCACATTGGGTTAGTATGGTTTGAATCAGTTAACTGAATCAGCAAGATGTTTGAAAAACAGCTACTTTCTTTACTTCTCTCCCAAAGCTACTTTGTGTCCACGTACTTTCAATCTGAACCTCCAAAACATGAGGGGAAATGTTATTCATTCCAAAAACCTTAGTGGTTGCATGCTCAGGCTGGAAATCTAACACATAGAAAAGACTGATCATACTAAGTAAAAACTCAGCATTTGTATATTTTCTACTCATTGCAATCAATACCCCAACATTGAAAGGCTGTCCATTTGTTGAAGAATCCATGCATGCTCTGCATTAAAGATACCATATCAGTAGCCGAGTGACCCTTCTCAGGTGAAACAAGTGCCAGGGAGCCAAAGATGTAGTAGGTGGGAGAAGCAAAAGCACAAGAAAATGTAAATCAGCACTTCAGAGAATAAACTGTTAAGGGTCAAGCTAATATTGAAGCAAGGTAGTGGAATGTGAAATAGCCACCAGGGAGACCCACGCAGTGCACACATTGCATTACGAGACACAAGAACTTGAAGAATGTGCTATGGATTGAACTGTCCCAGAACAACTGAATCAATATGCCTTTGGCCTCCTAGTACCAAGCTAGGTGCTTGGTCTACCACCATTTGTCCTAAAATAACTAACTACTTTAGAAACTCACAATACAGGTGCTTTCTGTGTCAAAGTCATGTTAGTCTTGAGAATTCTCTCATTGCTTTTAGAGTATTTCACACATATGCAGTGTAAGATGTTCTTGGGCAAGCAAAAGCTTACTGCAGAGCCCAATATCATTGAAAAGACATTAAAAGAAGCCCAATGTGAAGGAACTGGCAGCAAGGGTTCTTCAGAAACATAACTCTCAAGACATCCTTCAGGACCAACAAAAAGGCGACCTCACAAGCAAACCGAATCTCAACTCCAGGATTCCCATCAGCAAAAGGTAATAGTATTACCTTGTAACTCGCTGCTACATGACACCTCAAACAGTCATATTCTTCAAATCTGCTGGTTGCATCCGCTCACCTTTTGTATTTGCATTTCACAGAGCATAACAAAAATGTCAAAGCAACTTTGAATGAATCAAATTCTGAAATTCATCATTTATCTGGTCTCAAGTTGCAGTTTAACCTACAGAAATGATGGCAGAATCCTAGATCAACAGTAATCAATATGCGAGCAAAGAATTCATCCAGGATATCAATCCTTTGGCTTCTCAGCCCCAATCAACCAGTCAACCAGGAAAAAAGAGCAAATCCTAGCATTACTTACTTGCAGGTGATGGAGTGCTGCAACCGCTGGGAGGAGGGTGGCCGTGCAGGCCATGCAAGGGAGGCAGGGAAAGTCCTCCGATGACAGGTGGGAAGAGCAGCGGGTAGGGTGTGGCTGGATAGTGAGTCATGTGGCTGTTCACTGCTGGGACTGGGCATGCGTGACTGCTGGTAGTCATGTCTTAGGCCTCACAGAACCAAAGAGGCCCCGGGACCAGAGCTCATCACTGCAGATCTTGAACCAAAGTGAGGGGGTGAACGCAGGGCAGGAGCTGAGGCACAGCTGTGTTTTGAGCCAGAGGCAGGACGTGTTACCCCATGACCTTGCTTCTGCCCAGCATGTCTTCTTCACTTCTCATTTTGTTTGCAGAGGGTAAGAGGCGTATTTTTGTGTATCCAGGTAAAGGCTGGAGGGACTCTGGCACCTTCCAATTCCACAGCTGTAATTCCTGCAAGAAAAAAAAATCTAGGCTATATAAATAGACCCTACTATAATCCGAGTAATTCCCATTTTAAAAAAAATCTAGTATGCAAAAATCTCTACTATTAATTTATGTCTCCTAACGTATTTTGTTTCACTCACTTTTTTGCATCCAGAATTCATTTTCTTAAACTCACACTGTAACACAGTACAGAACCTTGAAATAATCTCAGGGACAATTGATTTTTTTTTTTTTTACACAAAATAGAAAAAACCCCATGGACATCTCCTGTTCACCAAATCTGCCCATGGCCCTTAAAGCACTTGATCTGCCGGGAGGCATGCTTATTTCTGACTGCCCTCCCCTTGAGCTCCTCAGGAGGCCAGAGCAGTCCTCTGTGGTGTTACTGGTTCTTCCCAAGCTTTTGTCAGAGCACCTGACACAGGCTCAATTCTTGTTCATGGAGGCAAGAACATTTTTCTTTTCAATATTTTGGGAAAACCGCTGAATGCTACTATAACCTGTGCTCCCAAGACAGTGTCTTTTACAAGAACATTAGATTTTACTACAGCCATTTCCAACAGCATAAAAGATAAATGTGAGAGAAAATGATAATATAACTGAATGAAAGAAAAAGAGTATGTTCCATCAGTTCCTTATAGACTTTGTATGCCTTGCCGATAGGTATATTGTTCATCCTTCCAACACCTGATCCATTAGTTTGTGTCTGCAATTACTTACTCATCCTTCAATGAAATCCACAATATTATGTACCAAACACCAATGGAGAAACCAGAGATATGCAGCCAAAGCACTCATGTTCCTACCCTTTTCTGTTTTTATTACTAAATCCTTATATATGTATTTGTTTACTTGAAAGAGTGACACAGAGAGGCAAAGATCAAGAAAGAAATCTTCCTTCTGTTGATTCACTCTGCAAATGGTTGTAATGGCCAGTGTTAAGCCAGGTGAAGCCGCACTTTATCCAGGTCTCTCAAAAGGTTCAGAGCCCCAGGTGCTTGGACCATCTTCTGCTGCTTTCCCGTGCACATTAGCAGGGTGCTGTACCAGAAGTGGAGCAGCAGGGAAATAACCAGTATCCATGTGGGATGCCAGTATGTCAGTATTGTAAGCAACAGCTTCACCAGTTACCGGTACCCATGCCAGTTGGCTTATCAACCTACTGTATCACAGTGCTGGCCTAGGATTTTTTTTTGAAAGATCATTTATTTATATCCAAAGTCAATTACAGAGATAGAGGGGTATGGAGAATAATTGTCTACCTGCTGGTTTCACCCTCCCTGCTCTTTCCACTTTCCCCAGGTTGTGCCTTCCCATGTTGATTCCCTGTGTGATCCCGGTTTTATCCTACAGAGGAAAAGCTTCATAAGCCTCGACATGTTAGCATCTGTGCTCACTTAGATGGCATCTGCTCCAGGGCATAGCATTCCTGGCCTTGGGACATGAAGAAATGAATAACCTCAACAGTGAGACCATATGGGCTGAGCCCTAAAAGCCCTGTGAGCCTCGCACAGGAGATCACATCCCCACTGCAATCCTAACCCCACGCAGGATGTGAGGGCTTTTCAAGTCTGACACCGTAATTTCTCTCTCTGATGAAGTCAAGCTCCACTATTCACCTAGTGCATCTCCCGGTAAGTGCTTTTCGTCATTTTTCTTCTGGAAAGCATATACCATCAGATATATTTAATACATTTATATTGTAGTTTGTAGCAAATTAATTAGCAAATAAACAATGCCATTTACTATTTGCTGCGTATCTATCTAATTTGATTTTTACAGCACACACAAAGCCCAGCATAGTTACAAATGGCCTTTTCTATCTCCCTTTGACAAACAGCCTCATTAACTGAGGGAGCTGACAGCTCAGGAAACCCACCCCCGCAGGGCACAATTCTCAGATTTTTAAAGCTTTTTTTTTAAGCTAATGGGGGATTGTTTTTAGCCTTGAAAATCCTCCATTTCAACCACTGCAGACTATCAGCATCTTGTCTGCTGGCTTGAAGGCCTAGAGTCATCTTGTGATATTTGGGGGAAAAAAGCAGCAATGAAAACTACTTATGCTGTAAGAAGCCCAAGAAAACCAATGCCTTGGGAAAACCTAGTTCTACTGGTGGAGAATCCGAGGTGCAGGGTACATGCCTGCCTAAGTGACTGGTGAAGGCTGCTCCCAGGACCAGAGTGTTCCCTTTGTTTGAGGCTTCCAGAAAGCAATGGTCCCTGGGATGCTCCATTTTTCTTGATTGACTTAGCTTGGTACTCCCTTGGGGGTGGTTTAGATCACCACCTGAGCAAAGCCAATAGCCACTTGTTTGAAGAGGGGGAGGGAATAGAGACCATGTTAGGAGATCTAGAATCTGAGACCTAGGAGATTGTCTGGGCCTCAGCTTTGTCATCTGTAAAAGGGGTCCAGAGAAGAGATGAAATACCAGACAGGAAGATACATGATTTATCTACCTTCAAAACACATGACTAACAGGCCGCTTCAATGGCAGGCATTTGGGATACCTTAACATTATGCCTGCGTCTGCCATAGCCTGCTATTAACAGAACACGGAATGAGCTCCCTAATTTAAAGTTTTCATTCATTAACCCTTTTTCTTAAGTTGGTATTTTAATATTTTACATTACATTTCATTCAGGGGAAATTGTTTCATTTACGCACTTCAGCTCAGGTGTGCATGCATGCATATAACCTTATGTTTTCCAACATTCAAAATTTATCTTAGAAATGAAATATTTGCACATGATCTTAAAAAAAATGAATTATTTCTTTAGAATAGTGGTTCTCAGAAGTGGGTTTTCCAAGCTGGCAGCATCGCTATCACCTGAAAACTTAGCAACAATCCAAAGTCATCAGGACCCACAGAAGAGACCTCCTGAGTCCAACACCATAGTGATAAAGCTAAGATTTGAGAGCTGCTATTGCACATAAGGTTGATAAATGTCCTCTGCAACAGGCCAGGAATCAACAGTTGAGATGCTAGAGTGACAAGGAAAGGTGAAGCAAGGAAGGGAAGGAGAGAAAGGGGAAGGGTGCAGAAGGAGAAACAGACACAGCTTTTGTCCGCTGCTTTACTCCCTAAAAGACGTCAACTGCCCACCTTGGTTCAAGCCAAAAGCCATGACCTTCCTCTTGGTATCCGACATGCTTGGGAGTAGCCACCCTCTGCTGCCCTCTCAGGGAAAATCCTGGAAACCGAGCAACTGGAATTTAAACCCAAGCTCTGATATGGGGTGTCAACATGACAAATGACAGTTTACATCAATAATACAACTCTGGCCTTTCTGTTCAATTTTTTAAATTATTTTTCATGATAATGTTCTATAGGTTCAAGGATTTCCCCTTTCTCTTTCCTCGTTAGTGCCTCCACCCCTCCCCCCCCACCCTGGCCCCAATTCCTCCCTTACAATAGTATAGTCCTTCAGCAAAAGTCACAGGATCATCATTCTTCTAATTAAATGTATCATGACACTGTAGGTATAGGCAATAGTACAAAGTCCAGCATTGTCAAGACGTATTTAACAGATTGCTTAGGAGTCCAGCTTTAATTTGGAAGTCAAGATGCATTCTGCACTGTATCTTCTCAGTATGCTAGCCTCCCTTATGTAGTTCCTCTAGGTGAATATATGTATATGCACATTTACCTATGTATCTACCGATTTGACATTTTGCATGAAGACTGCCTGGTTCAGAGAGAACATATGTTACTTGTCTTTCAGGGACTGGCTTATTTCACTGAGCATAGTAATCTCCAGTTAGGACCTTTTTGTTGTAAATGGTAGGTTTCATTCTTTTTAATTACTGAGTAATAGTCCATGGAGTAGATGCACCACAGTTCCTTTATTCATTCTTTTGGTGTGCATTTGGGTCATTTCAATGTCTACGCTACTGTATATTTTGCTGCTGTAAATATAGAATTATAGATCATTATCTAATGTTCATATCATGTTTCTGAAAGGGAAACTTTTTTACATTAGGACTTTCTCTTTCAGAAGTCTTGTTTCCGAATCACTAACCTTTCTCTTCTCTGGTTTTGTTTTTAATTTAGGTAACTTCGTGAGACTTATCAAATTCATAATACATGGAGGTAGGCTTTTCAAGTACATGCATGTATTAAGTTATTGTTAATGTGTTCCTCATAATCATTTGACAGTTTGGCCAGGTATAACATTTTAGAGCAGAATCTAATTTTCTTAGAATTTGAAGTATTGCTGTACCATCATTCTAAACTTTTAAAAATTTTTTAAAAGTTCAGTGTTACTTGTTTACATTTTATATATGAAATTCTTTCTCTTCAGAGGTTTCATAATCTTTCTTTCCCATGAATTTTATATTTCCTTTTCTGCTTTGTGTTAGACACTTGGTAGATGCATTCAACCTGCTGACTCATGTGCTTTGATTAGGGAGATTTTTATTTTATGCTTTCTTCAATAGTAAGTTTCTTAACTTCTATTTTGTTCTCTTTTGCAAATCTTACTTAGAAATGGGACTTTTTGAACTAATTTTTTCCTTTATCATGAAGTTTATTGTATAATAATCTACAACAGAAAGATCATTAAAATGCTTCAACAAATACTGTCAGCTATGACTGACAGTAGGCAGAGAGGATATTTTAGTAATGTTTAAATTGATGCAATACTTCCTAAACTCGTGGTAGATTGCTGGTATTCCAAAGATGCAATCACAATTCCAGGGGCAACAGCACTTGCTCACACACCTTGGGATCTTTTTTTCTTGATGATTTGTTTAAATATTTTTTTATGGCATGGTTTAATGGCACTGGTGTGTCCCTTCTCTCTCCCCAAGTTCCCTCGTCTCCCCACTCTGAACTCTACTTCTTTATCCATTTGTTCATATTTCTGGAAAACATTCTCATCTTTAACTTCTGATTACCCTATTGAATTTTATACCTATGCCAACATACTTTTAACATCCAAGGCATTTTGGTTATTCTTCAATATTGAAGAATAAGTTCTATGTCATGATTTTCATACTTTCTGATACCATTGAGGATATTAAAAGTTGTTTGTTTTCACAAATCTAAAGCCAACTAATCCTTTAAAATGAATAATGCTGGGAACATCATGTATTCACATGCAGAAAAACGAAGCTATTCCCCATCTCCCATCACACACAAATGCCAGCTCAAAATGTATTAAAAGTATAACAGACCTGAGAGTTTGGAACTGTTAAAAGAAAACAGAAAATACCACAGGACAATGAAATAGACTAATTTTCTGGATCAGATCCAAAAGTATAAGAAATAAAAGCGACATTAGACAAATATGATATGGTCAAGTCAAAGAATTTGCACAGCAAGGAATCAGTGACAACTCCAGAATACAAAAAAAAAAAAAAAACCCAACTTGCAAGCTAATTATCTGACAAAACTCTGTATCTGAAATAACTAGTATGTACCAAAAACTCAAAGGTGAAAAGCCCCTCCCATATAATCAAATTAAAACTGGCATTACATCTAAATCTAATTCTCTAGGGAGACACATAAATGACTAAAAGGCACATGGGGGAAAATGCTCAACAAAACTTGTCATCATGGAAATTCAAGTCAGGACCACAATTAGATATTACCTCATTCCCATAATACTGGCTTTATCAAAGAGACAAAACATAATATCCAGTCATCTGCTTTCCAGCACTTCCTGCATCAGTATTTACAGTAATCATGAAACACAATATCAGTGTCCAGTCACTGATGAATGGATAATAAGAAAACTGGTACACAATGAAGTACTATTCACTCATTAAAAAGGCTAAATCGTGCATGGAACTGGATGTGACTGTCGAATGAAATAAGCCAAGCAGAGAAGCAGACATCACTCACACATAGAATCTACAAAATAAATGTTCTCAAAGAAGTTAAAATGTAATGGAGGTTTCCAGAGGATGAGAAGAGAATTAAAGAGAAGCACAGGCAGATATTGACTGACGAGTAACAAATGACAATGATAATTACTTACAATGGAGGTATAAAATGGAAAGAAACATAAGTGTTTCGTTCTGATTATCTTGACCATCTTTTTTTTCATGTTTTATTTCCTAAATATTTGATTTTAATGCATTCTCTGCGAAATTCTTTAGTCCTGTCTTTCATATTTAGAAAAAGTATCCAGGAGGCCCCGTTTTCATGGATGAGTCTTTTCAATTGGGTTAGTTTCATGATAAAATGATCCAGGATGGAGCATGTCTGTGAGAACAACTCTACCAACAGTCAAGTATTTGGAACTCTTGGAGCTTTCTTGAGAAGTCCCACAAGCATCTTCCCTAGCATTGGGGTAAACTCAAACACTTGGCACAGTTGAATGGAGCCAATAGGCCACTACTACACATGAGCTTATTACTAAGGCATGAGTTCCTTAGTTCTTCCTCATTATTCTACAGCTGCACCTTTTAGTCTACCTTCATGACTGGTATCCAGAACTCAACAACCCCTCTAGGTTCATCGTCTTCAAAGAGTAGCCTGTCCTTCTAAGCAAGGGTGGGTTACAGTGCACGTTAGAATACGGCAGGTGCAGGGGTGAATTTAATCACTCCTTATGCGTAATAGGAGGCAATTTTTCTCTTTAATAGTCACGTCTGCCTTTCAGGATATCTGCTGTCTGTCTTCTGGTAGTGGTCAAAATTCCACAGCATGAAAATCCTTTCCTCTCCTTCATTCCATTCTTGAGCAAGGGCAGTCTGGTTTCTGAAGTTAGTTCTTCACCACACATCTGTCTTCACAATTTCAGATAGAGTCATTCTAGTTACCTGTCATATTTTAACCTTTTTACATCCCTTTATAATTACTTCAGTAAGTTTTTTTTGTGGGGAGGATAAAAGATTTATGTCTCTAACCATCACATTTAACTTGAAGTCCATTTACTTTAAAAAAAAAACACACACACACACAATTTATGGTCAAATACTGTAGGAAACCCAGACTGACAGATAAGTATACTTTTTGCCTGTAAGTAGTCATTGCACACAAAGTGAGGTCAACGATAATCTATGAAGAATGTCTCACTCTGGACTTTCGGATGAGATAAAGACAGCCAATATGTAACTATGTATATATGTGAATAATATGGCAAGATCAAGACAGTGGTCCCTATCTGAAACAGGGCAACCCCCATACCCCATCAAATGAGGTATGACTTGCCATCATGGATACATCTCATGGTTATGTCAAAACCTAGAAGAAAACATTTGCCATGCCTTGGTGATGTATGTGTACGCATTTTAGGAAATGAGAGATACCATTTGAAACACTGATGGCTTTGATGGCTTTTAAGGCTTGGAGAGTTCTTTCCTGAGAATGGCAGCTTGGAGAAGGGCTCTGGTTATAGCCTGCCCTAAGCCACAAAAGGCCACAAAGCAGGAAGGGTTAGTTTCACATTGGAGCCCTTTAATGTGATCCAGACAACAAAGATTTTAGAGAAAACTGTCTTTACTTTCTTCTGCTGCTATTTGAGAGCATCATAGCTGCACGGCCAACGTGGAAAAAAACACAATTTCCTTTGAATGTCTTGTCAGAGCCCAGAAAATTCTGCATTTCTTGAGCTAATACAGAACATGTTAAATTAAAACCTTTGCTTTGAGGTATACTATCTGCAAACTGTCCCTTTTCTCAAAAAAAAAAAAAGAATTAGCTCAAATTCCTTATTTATCTAAGGCCTTATTTCAAGGTAATGTCATTTATATTTCTCAGCTGCATTCAGCCAAATGCATGTTTTCAGTCAAAATGCTAAACTCAGCACAAATTCTGACCATTGTTTTTGTTCATATTCCTAATAGAAAGCCAACGTATCTGCAAACAGGTCACTTCTTATTGCCGGCTAGGTGTGTGGCTTTGTTTTCAGCATCTTCACCACAGACATTGCTGATAAAATTACATTCAGCTTAATCTAAAGAGAAACCACAATGGAAAAACTTGAACGTGGCCAAAAGGAGGTATTCCTTACCTATTAATTTAATCTTGGGGTTATGATGACCATGTCAATTAAGGGAATAGCATGGTCCAAGGAGTCTGTTAGACCACCAAGTGGGTAATGAACACAATTTGCATGGCTTCCTCTATATCAAGAGGGGTCACTTGATGCATTAAAGGTATTTTAAAGCATATACAAAAAGCCCCTGCATTCCTTTTAGGCCAATTTTTAAAGGTCCCATCTGTTTTTAAAGAAGTGAAAATAGGACTTTCAGAAAAGTAACAGGCAGAAACACACATACATTAGAATGTATAAAATGCCAAGATCTGAGTCCCAGAAATTATGGGAACAGTAGCATAAATCTTGGTATTTAGGGAGTCAGCACTAATGTAAAGTTATTTCATATGCTAACATTACATACATCTTGAAGGGTTAGGTTTCACCTAACCTTTTTTCAGAGATTACAAAACAAAAAATATGAAGCATGAATTGGACTGAATGTCAAATGGTAGCACTAGTTCTGGAATCCCATCATTGACCCCAATGCGCTGTTTCTATACCATGTATGATAGCATCCTGTTAAGCCAAACAGAATGTTGAACTAGGCTTTAGTTCAAGAGACATTCAGACCCCTTTAGACTGTCTAGTGGTCAATGCATTAGCTTAGGAGAAGGAGTGTGCCCAAGGGAAATTCTTTCTTAGGATGATGACCCATAAATCCCATCAGTCTTGGTATTGATTGGTTTGGAATGTCTAACACATTAGATCAAGACGACTTGTGTTAAACTAAAAATACAGAGAAGCAAGCAAGCAGAAGCCATGAGGATATAGAAACTACGAATCAGTAAGAGGCAAGACACAGAGCACAGAACCAAGTTATGGCTAAAAATTGAAATCATCACAATAGTTACAATTATGCTTTTAAGACTGCCTTCAAAGTCAAGGTCAATGCTTGATTTTTTTTTAAGTTGGAGTCATCCCTTCTCTGACTCAACATTTTCTATTCTCCGGCCCCGCATGGTAGCCTAACAGCTAAAATCCTTACTTTGCATGCATCAGGATCCCATATGGGCGCTGGTTCTAATCCCAGTGGCTCAGCCTCCCATGCAGCTCCCTACTTATGGCCTGGGAAAGCAGTCAAGGATGGCCCAAATCCCTGGGACCCTGCACCCATGTTGGAGACCTGGAGGAAGTTCCTGGCTCCAGATCAGCTCAGCTCAGGCTGTTGCAGCCATTTGGAGTGTGAATCAATGGATGGAAGACCTTCCTCTCTTTTTCTCCTTCTCTGCATATCTGACTTTGCAATAAAAATAAACCTTTAAATTTTTCTATTCTCCCTCTCTCACAACAGACTCTCAAACTGCATCTTTAGGCTTCAGATCCTTTAGTAACCAAGTATTCAACTTTGCTTTCTCAGAAGCATAAGGTGGTCATCGTCACTTATAAATGTAATCATGGGCCACTACTGGGACATCAACTTGCATGTTAGTTAAGACTCACATCCCATTGCCAAGTGAGGTTTGAAAATATTCATTCATGAATGACATAAGTACTTGCTGGCAGACAGCCAAACAACATAGTTGATGTTCCAGTGTATAATAGGGAAAGAACAAAGAAGACAAAGCACCTCACTACAGCAAAACACCATACCATATGCAGGTGTATCTTATTTTGGAAATAATTTTAAGTTAATGTTCATTAATTTTATATAATGAAAATCTGCCTATTAGGAATTATAATGGGGTTCATAGTGCACTTAAAGCTAATATATACATCTTATAACATGCTTGCATAGTAGTCTATTTTCGAAAGTGAAAGCTAGTTGTAAATGTGTTTTTAACAAATTCATACACCAAGAAATGACAACAAAAGAGAAAGAATCCTCAAGGCTCTTACAGGCTTAAATAGTCAAATACACAACAGAGTAGTATGATTTCCATGCTAACAGGAATACAAACTCAGGGAGCCGCAAAATGTTTGGACACAGGACACGTGGGTTGGCTCTACCCACTGCTGTCCTACACATGTTCTGGTACTAATGTGAGCATTTCTACTGCTATAGGAAAGGGTAAAGTCAACTGGGGAGCTTCTCATGCTAGCAAGCAGTGTCTCATAATATTCTTGCCAAGATCGTATGGACAGTAATTAATACTTAGACCCATTCTCATCTGCTTCACAGTTGAAACAAGATCCCAAACAGTTGAACTGTCCACCATCCCACTCCCAGCACCTTCTAGCTGAGGTCTAGATAACTCAGCTGGCTCTTCCCAACTGTCTTTTCCCCAATGCTGGACCTTACTTTTGTGATGCTAAGAAATAGCCGTGGGCTTCCATCCTTCTGGACACATAATCTAGGATTATCAATATACAGTCCTGTTGATAATCACTGTAATCTGACTTTACTCCCTTTGCTATCCTAGCTGAGTCCTCATGAAGAAGGATCAGTACCAATTTGCATCCCGGGTGTCACATGGTTAGCAACATGGAGAACAGCACCAAGGCAGAAAGACAAAATGGCTCACATCTTTGCCCATCTCATGGTCTCATGGAAGTTGGTAGAGAATGAAAGTAATTCCATATTCTTAAACCAATGAAGACCACCATGAAGAAGCAGTGTCACATGCGAGTCAAGCTGCTGCATGATAGAACTAGCTCTGGTAGAAGGAGAAATGGCTCCCCACAGTCTGTATGTCCTCATTTCTGCGATCCAGGAATGTTACCTTATATGGTGAAAGGAGACTTTACAATTTGATTTAGAGCAGGAAACTCTGAATGACATCCAGGGTTATACCAGGTAACCCATGATCATCCCAGGAGTCCTTCTCAAACAGAAATAAGATTTGATTTTCGAAGAGGAGAAGGTAAGGAGGTTCAAGCACAACATGGGATGGTGTTCTTTGAAGTTAGATAAAGCAGCCCAAGGCCAAGTACTACTGGGAGCAGTTGGAAAGGACAGAAACCTGACTAACTCAGTCTGCATAGAGAACTGAATCAGTCAACACATTGACTTGAAGCTCAATGGAAATCATGAAATTTTTTTCCCTCCAAAGCTGTAAAAAAAAACACATATGATTTAAACTTATACTAATGTATTACAACAGAAATAGGAAGCTAATTCATCAGAACATTAAGACCTAGTCAATCTCATGAACCACTAATGCAAATACTATGCTTAACCTAAAGCCAGTATCCAGTTTTGTGTAACTGTACTTAATTAACAGACACTTCAGATGCTCACTGCTGGCTACTAAAATTTCCTACAATGCAGAAGTGGAGATGAGACCATCTGATGTCAAATGTAAAGAAAAAAAAAAAAACAGCCAGAGATCTAACGAGAGTGGGAGGAGAGGCCGAAGGTAGTATCCGTAGGAGAAACACAAGAAGCTTTGAACAAGTGATAAGAATGTTCATTTCATAATTTTGCATTTATTAAAACATGCCATGTGGAAATTGTGCAAGATCATTTGTTTATCTGCAGCCTTAAAGCCTCCCTGAAAACTGCCAGAATCTAGATATAAAGGGCACGGCTAAAGGAATTGGCAGTGGAGACCAGGAACACTGCTAAAGAACAGCAGGGCTCATCCACTTATTCGAGGGTTGGGAGAGTGTCTAACACAGACGGTTCAATTCCCTTTTCTTGTTTGTTTTTGCATGAAGAGTTTTCCTCACGGTCTTCAGTCTGTGCTTTTATGGTTCTCGATCCATGTGGCTGAATTCTTCCGTCCACTAGGTGTTTCTTAGTAGTTTCCTTTTGTTTTCTGTGTGGTCTTAACAGTACATAGATGAAAATGAGAACTTTCACCTCATTAGAAATAAATCTGGGGCCTAGTGTGATGGTTCGACAACTAAATACTCAAGTTGCAAATGCTGAGATCCCATATGGGCACCAGTTAATGTCCCAGCTGCTCTACTTCCCTT
Organism: Ochotona curzoniae; assembly: GCF_017591425.1. Lineage (NCBI taxonomy): Eukaryota > Metazoa > Chordata > Mammalia > Lagomorpha > Ochotonidae > Ochotona > Ochotona curzoniae. Next base: position 10,929,187 of record NW_024465035.1, on the reverse strand, counting down.
CCAATTCCCTGTTTGTGGCCTGGGAAAGCAGCAGAGGATGGCTCAAAGCCTTAGCACCTTGCACCTATATGGGAGACCCAGAAGAAGCTCCTGGCTGTTGACTTTGGATTGGCTCAGCTCTAGCCAGTGTGGCCACTTTGGGAGTGAAGCAGCAAATGGGAAATTTTTCTGTCTTGTCTTCTCTCCACTGATCTGATCTGCCTTTAATAAAAAAAAAAAAACACTTTTTTTTTAAAGAAAAGAAATCTAGAATCCCACATTAGCAAATAACTGATTTCAATTCACCAGTGTTTTCTTATCCCTCAAGTTGGCAGTTTTTGTGGCCTCCAATCAATCATGTCCTGGTAATTTTCACTCTGTCGATATATACATTTCCAATCTAATATATGTCTCAATCTAATATATATCTGTATACATTTTCATATATATGCCATAAATATAAATACAATATATTGCTTATCTGTTTATCTATCTAAACTTGAGAAGCAGAGAGAGCAACAGAAATGTGGAGATTCACAGACCACATGCCTGTAATAATTGAGCTGTTTTGCTGCGTTAAGTTAGGCTGAAGTTGGGAGACAATAACTTATTCCCAGTCTCATGCATTTAACGGATCATCCAGTGAAGCCATGACCTGTTGCCTCCCAGGACATTAGCAGAAGGCAGGAATAGGGAGCCAAAAATAGGACGTGAAACAGGTGCTATTGTAGAGGATTGTGGGCTAAATTAAATGTTCGTCGCTGACTCCTAACCAATGTTTCTGCTTCTCACAGTGACCCATAAAAGGTAACTGGAAGATCAAGAAGGAAGCATCTTAAGCTATTTGCCCTACTTCTGAAAGAAAGCACACGGGCCATGTGGATATAAAATAAAAATCAGTATTAGAATCAGAATGTACTTCTGAACAGCACTTTTCTTTTTAGGCAGCTATAGTGAGCTCAATGACCCAAACGATGCTGTTACTATGCACTTGGTGTCCATTTTCGGAAAAATAAAATCCCAATAGGTAACACGGCAAAAGACACCGCTATGCTTGCACCAAACCTTAGGTTTCTCCTTCACATCAACGCTATTTCCCAGCTTTCCCTGCAGGCCAGATGGAGGTGCACTGACAGAGCTGTGCTGCTTCCAGAAACATACCGCTCCTTCAGCCTCTGCTTGGCTTCTACTTGGGCTGGCTGCAGAGGTGCAGGGCAGACCTCCAACAACAGACAGCCAAGAACCATCACATACAAGGAGCCTGGGTCCTTGAAAGGTTGCAAGAATGCAGCTTTCCTAATGATCAGACTGTGACATTAGTCAAAATCCAATCTTTACTGCTAAAACCACTAAAATATGGAGGTACGTTTTCCAACTAGACTAATGAAATCATTAGTTCTCTAACAATTTAATGAATTTTTAATTACACTTGATTTTTGATTGTTTAATCTCTTCTGCCCCCTTGTAGACTTTCTTTAAACAAATTCGAAAGCAAATCTGTCTCAAGGATGAGGAATTGCCACCTTTCCAAATAAACTCAAGGTAAAGAGAAATAAATGTAAAGCAATGAATTGCTAAGACAGTTTGATCACCAAAATAGATCTGCTTCTGCAGGGATCACGTTTGAAGCCAACTGCATTCGTTTCAAAAGATTCTGTGACACAGTAAGAATTCATACCATGGAACTACTAGAAATTTTTCAGTTGATTATTATTTCAAAGTACTCTAACTGAAAGACACTTCTATAATGTGTGTGTGTGTGTGTGTGTGTGTGTGTGTGTGTGCGCGCGCGCATGCGCATATGCTAAGTGACCATGTGATATCCCAGATGAATTTATGGTAGCCAGTCCCAAGGACAAAAACAGGATAAGGGAAATGCATAAGGAAATGCAGCAGTATTATCTCGACAGTTTGACCATTATGTTTCTTAGTTGTTTTATGTGTTTGGGCAGGAAATTTTCATGAAAGTATTTAATTTCGCTTGGGTAAATATGATCTTGGGAGATCAAATGCTGTTTATGAACAGCTGCATTCTTTTGAAGTGATCAAAACCAACATGTTAGAGAAGTTGTTAACTGAAACTGTGTCTGATCACAGACATTTTAGAAAACAAGAGTCTGCTCTATCAGTTTGGTGTGTTTCATTCAAACTAGCAGAAAAACAGAAGCAACAACAGTCCTTAGCTCACATGTCTGAGAAAGATCACCCCAGTTCCCACCTGCATGTAGAATTGTGTCTTAGAACTATATGCACTGCAGAACACTAGTCACTATTAAGGTGCTTGAATCCATAAAAACATCCAATAATGTTGTGCAAGTCTGATTAAGCCAGTTCATATGCACAGGCAGCTGAAAACAGGAAAAAACGCTTTTCCCAAATTAAGTTTTAACCAATATCCTGTTGTCTCCCATATGATGTTATTTATCTGTCTCTTTGTAGTGATGGGTAATTTACAATATATACACATCCTTTTTGAAAAGCTAAATGTCTTAGCTTAAAAAACACAACTTAGGAAAATTCCTTTAAAAAATGTTAAGTGTATGAATTGGTCATTAGCTTCCCTGACTAGGGTTCTGTCAGTGCTTGCTAAATGAAACCTCCACACAGAACTAGCTGCAGCACCCAAGCAATCCTGCTGGCCATCAGTCCAACCGACAGGCCTGTCACATTCTTAACTACAGTGTCACTCCAGCAATCTGCAAGAGACAGCACCTCTTCAACTCCGTGCTACTTAAGACTCAGGCTCTTTCTCTATTCCTTAGATTCGATTTTCAGGAGGAAAAAATGTTCGGCTTAGAAACTCCACTGGGCCAAAACTTAGCCTTAGGCATCTTCTGCTAAGACAGACTCAAAAATATGAGTGGAAGCAGTTTTTGAATCTGTTGCTGGGACAACAGCATTGCCATGTATACTTTAGATTTTTAAACAGCTGTTCTCTTTGTGGACAGGCACTTAAAACACATCTAAATTTTTAAAAAAATAAGACAAAACTCCAAATGTTTTGTTTTTGCTGTAGCAATTAATGCAAAAATATCTGTAGCCAAAGTGATTTAAAATGGAGAGACATTAATAGTGGGGAAGCTCTCACTGGTGATGTGAATCAACGGCCACATTTCTGTGCCATTTTACTGCATCCACTCAAACAGATGGGATTCCAGAGCTAACTGGCCTCTGTTGAGATGAATGAGATTCCACAACTATTAGCACATTGGCATAGAAATGGGCTGGATTCGGTTGCAGAGGCATTCTTAGAGAAACAAAGAAGATCACAAAGCTACCCTGTCCCCCAGTGTCCATCAATGCAGACCCATTCGTTATCGAAGCCCATTCATTCCTACTGAAGCTACATTCTATATCAGATGACACTCTTTAGCACCGTATGGAAATCCCAAGGATCTGATCATCTATTAACTACTATTGATGCTGACATGGCTGGTTTGCTTCCAGAAGACCAAGCGGCACTCTCACAAGTGGTAATCCAAGTCAAAAAAGCACCAGGCAAAACTCAAACATGCAGAGAAAAAGTGGACTCACCGATAAGCAAATGGAGTAAAGGCCTCCTGGGTTGGCAAAGGTCATCCAAGACATTGAAATTCAATGAAGGAGGTTGGAAGGAAAACAGGCAAGCACCAGGGAACCCATCCTGTAAAAAGGCTGGGGACCAATGCCCCCTTCCTATAGAAAGGAACCAGCATGGGGTATGCTTTGCAGATGGACTGGGATAGCACACAGGCTGCAGAGCACATCTGGCACACAGGTGTATGGCCTGGTATTCCTAAGCCAGCCATCAACAGCCATGGGGAGAGTCCTATTGCTGTCTTGGGTGGAAAAGAGGAATTACAGCTGAGAGACTGCAATGATTTTCAAATACATGAATGAATAAATAAAGAGTATAGGTCCTTGCCGAAACATTCTTCTTCCAGTAGATTATATTTTTAATCCACCTACTTCATTAACTAGCTCCTCAGTAGATCAAATGATATTAGTGAGTTAGAGTAATATTGCCACTGGAGCAGCCATTTAATTCTGGCAACTCTAAAGCAAATTATTTCATAAATGGATAGTTTATTCAATTCAGTTCAGTTCCAATTCAATTCTGAGCCCCATGTATGACCAAAGCACTGAGATAGACCTATGGGGGAGTAAGAGACAAACAATTTCTGCCCACAATCTAACAAGGCAATGTAACTGCTCTACAAATTACAGCCATACAGTATAAAGTGTGTATGTGCTATGGTGGATGGTAGGAGGAGAAAGTACGTTAAAAGGCAGGAAGGTGGATTATTCTAATGTACAGGGAAGCAGAAAAAGATTTGATAGAGCAAACAAGAAAGATAAATATTGAATGATACTGGTATGAAAATGGAATTCAACAGATTGAAGAAAGACCGATATACTGAAGGAGTAGTCACAGTCCGGACTGGCTGAGATTTAAGACATATAATGAGAGTAAAATAAAACTAAGGAAGGGCAAAGAAAGTAAAAGGGCCACAGATGTGAGAATGATACAATCTAACAAGTGATTAAATGAGCTGGGCCAATTTCATGAAGGACTGCTTGATGTTGGGTCTCAGGTGCTCGGATATGAAAGTTAAGGACAGGCTCATGCCTACTACCTTCCCCTAGGTGCTTAACAATGTAGGATAGGGGCACACAACCCTTTGGATTCATTTCATGCTGATGCAGGTAGGTGCCTAGAATTCTGAAAGTCCCATGTCAAAATTTAGTCAAGGGCTGGGGTGGGAACAGGGAGGTGGAGTACAACAGAACCAGGTACAGAATCTTCCAAACTTTAGTAAATGCAAGCAAAGCCTGTGATCACGGAACTGGAAAGATCCCAGAGGAAGACCCCCATGTTAGTCCATTTCCTACTGCTGTAACAAATACACATGATGGCATACTTCTCTACAAGAAGTCCATGCAGATTAGGTTTTTTGAAAGTTGAGTCATAAAGATCAGGTGGCCTTGTTTGTGTGACCTCTGCTGTGGGCCTCATTGGCTGTGTCTGAACACAACAGCTGGCATCACAGTGGGAGCACATTCAAGATGAAGAGGTAACAGGATCAGGCAGGAAGCCAGAGAGACCTAGGGGCCAGGCACTCTTTTTTTTACAACAACCAGCTTTTGCAGGGAACAAGGGTTACACAAAAAAATGCAACAATTCTTTCTGAGAGCAGCACCTCCAAACCCTAGTCTCTCTGCACTATCTGCCCTCACCTCTTGAAGTTTCTACTACCTTATTTATATCATCTAGGAGGAGACACTTTAAGGGACAAACCACATACCAACCACAGGAACCCAGTGTCCACTCTTGGAGACTGGACCCTTGGCCAGCATTTTACAAAGAGTGGAATGGGGCTGCAAGAAGTTTTCCCAAAGGCCACATTGGCTGTATGTGGACAGGTGGCAACTCTTGGAGATGGGTTAGTTACATAGGAGACCCCACTGAGAGGTTCAATGACTTCTGTCTCTGCCATGATGATGGCAAAGGCTATGAATGAGGGAGGCATGGACAGAAGGAGGCAATGGAAGATTCACATTGGGCATTGGGGCTGTAACAAGAGGCGAGAATCAAAGCTGTGCAGAATGCCAGTTTTAAGAACTAACCAAAAAATCATTTCCTTCAAGGAACTAGGTAAAGAGGAGATTTAATAAGGGATGATGCTGTTGTGGGGTCTCCGTGGAACAAAATAGAAAGAAGTTAATTAACAAGAGTTCAAGCTAAATGTAAGTCAAAAATCCTACAGAGAAAGCAACAACAACAAAAAAATCCAGGCTTGAACAAAATGAACAACTGTGAACACACAGTGAACAACTGTGTATCCAAATAACTGGCTTCTCAAAATTCATCATGATCACAGAAGAAAGTAACATAGGGTGAATAAAAAAAGTGAAAAAGAAATACAAAGTTGAAGTGGAAAAAGCTTATTTTTTAGTTTCATTCTATGTGAAATGCAGAGATAGAAATTTTCCATCCACAGTTCACTCCCTGAATGCCCACACCAGCCAGGGTCAGGTGCCTGGAAGTCCAGGGTCAGGATGCATGGCAACAGGATGCTAGAACGTAAGTGGAAGATCAGGCACTTTAAGGAAATCAAGTGTCCCCAACAGTTATTTCACCACCACACCACACTCCTTCAAGACTGTAATCCTATACAGAATCTTGGCATTCTTTTATGCACTTGTTCAGAGAAGACAGTTACTAGCATACTTGGTAAACAACAAAATCTGAGCTTTCATTCACCTGATTTATTTAATAAGCATGATTTAAACAACTAGCATAAGGAAAAGTAAAGGATATCAAAATGGATAAGGAACTGTTCTTAACAGCATGATACCACCCACTGTGTATGACCACAGCCCTCTAGGGAAGCTGTAAGGAGGTGAACCATCAGCAAAGTGTTTTAGGACTTTTGATCAAAGGAAAGATGAGATAAAACCTCAAATGAAGAATGGGTGATAAAACTGAGCTGATCCTTTTCCAAAAAATTATTATATAATTATATATATATATATATAGTATATATTATACATATTAGCTACATGGACCTTGGGCATAGCCTTTACATTAAAACACTATGATTATGTAGTGTCTCGGTATCTCTATACTTTTCTGAGCTATGATTAATCTGTCATCAAGGTAAAAATATATACATATCTTTAAATTGCTCGACTGCTCCAGTAACTGCTCTTTCGGGAGAAGAGCTGCCTCTTCTGATGACTTCACAAATGACCATGATATGAACTCTTCTTCATGGATTTTCCTGGATTCTCTCTCATGAAGATGATAGAATCCTGATACCACACACTAGTTCTGACTTCTCATTTTGCTTCTCCTAAGCCACCTCAAATTTAGCCTAAATGTTTTTTTTTCTTGTTTGAAAGGCAAAGAGAAAAAAAAAGACAAAGGAAGGCGGCAACAGAGAGGGACTGTCTACCTGCTGGCTCACTCCCCAAATGCCCACAACAGCTCAGTATGCATCAGGCCAAACTCAGCAGCCCCAGAGCACAGACTTCCACACGACCCCAGGACTTGAGCCATCACCTGTAACCTCCCAGAGCACACATTAACAGAGCACTGGAATGGGAGCAGGGCTGGAGCTTGGTCCCAGGCACTCCACAATATGGTTCCAAGTGGTGTCTTCACAACCACACCTAACGCTGGCCTCCAAAGCATGCATTTTGAGTTCCATTAAGACTGTCCTTTTGTCTATTCCAACAAATCTCTGGCTTCAGAATCCACCTAAAATATCTTTAACGAAAAAGCAAAACAAAGCCACTTCCTTCCTCAACCCCCAGCACTCTCCAAGAAGTAAAACTGGGATTCCCCGACTCCTTCCCTGGAGCCCAGGCTCCCTGGGGAATGGAATTCTTTTCAACTCATACAACACCACAACTTCAGGACCTAGACCTGAATAACCACAGTCATAACTATGAAAAGAAATCACCAAACATTCACATTGTTTAATCACAGCAATGCAATCGTATGCTGCTGTTACTATTGCTTCACATTGGCTCAATGACCACAAATAATCAAGGCATCACTACCCAACCCAAGCTTTACTGAATTGGCAGCTGCCAATCTCTAACAGAAGTCACACAGACGGACATGAGTTGGCATACTGCATACTAACACCTCAATGAAGAGATTACCTTTCTGTATTCCTAATGAAGAATAAAACACTGGTCTTCATTGTGGCAGGTAGCATTTAGGAGCGATATTTTGCTAAGCTGCTTTGAAAGTACTTGTACAGAGTCTGGGAATGAGGCTCACAACACTACACACTGCTCTGTGTGCCCGTGTTTGTGTGTAATAGCTATACATGGGTTTCTTGATGAAGACTCGGAATTCAAGACACTCCCAGTGATGATACCCACAGCCTGGTTTGGATGACAAACGTGAGGCAAGGAACCAACAATTCCATGAAAATAGGAAAAGGATGCTCATCAGTGGTTGCAAAACTCTTCTGTTTTTCCTTGGAGGAATTTCAACCTCCTTCTCCCATCACAGGCCTTGTCATGGTGCCATACAAAATAGTGGAGAGTGCCCTTATCCACAATCACAACCTACACACTCCAGAAACCTCGGATTTTGTGGGAAGCATCATCTGCTAGCAACCCCAAGCAGATCTTGTTCGGCTGATCAATTCTATTAAGAATATAGGTCACAACATAATTGCTCGAATACATATTTGCAATGATTTTAATATATTCTGAGGAAATATCAGCTACCATGACTCAGTTATATATTTCAAATTTATAGAGAACACATAGATTTCCTTTAAAAACATTAAGTAGTTCCAACGGACCAGGCCTAGTAGTATTACTGTGTATAAATACATACATACAGATATATATACACACATACACATATACAAGAGTATATAAAAATCTTAATGGAAATCTGAATTAAAAGGGAAGTCAGGGACAGAAAAATAAATTGAAACCAACGTATATGCAAGGACTTCAAAGACAGGAAACTGCACCATTAAAAAAAACTGTACATAATTTCAACTTTTCCTCCCACCAAAACAAATTTACTTGTGAGTCTTTTTCCATGGACTCTCTAATATGTGCACATATATGAAGTTTCAAGGAATAACATTTGTTTTCTCTAAGTTCAGGGTTCAGTTAAATCGAATGATTAGTTGACTTTGTCTCATGTTCAATTCTCTATAATAAATTAAAAAGAACCCATTATCCTTGATGAGGGATTAACTTTTTTATTCCCTGACAATCAAATATCTTGGGATGTTAGAGGAACAAATGTTACTGAACACTAATCAATTTTATGAACTATTTTGCACCCACTTAAAAACTTTTTAACTGGGTTTGTAACAGAAAAGGGTAAAACCTTTAGCTAAGTTTTCCTAAAATAAAACAGACAAGTGACTTGGAAGCACAGCAATTTGAAATCAGAGAAAAGCCAAACTCTACCGACATCCACTCATCTACAGAGTGTTTAAACTATTTCACTTTATAAACTTCAACAGAGGATATGATTTCTGGTATTCTGGCTTATAGAATCACTTGGGAATGAATAATTCATAGGCTTCTTACCAAACCTCAAGTGTAAATCAGTCAAATATAGCAACATGATATTCATGCTGAATTTTTAAGCACTTAAAGCATTTAGACGGAAACTTTTTAGAGAGAAGACTGTCATTTTTCCCTCTGCTCACGATGCCCAGGCATATTTTCATTATGTGCTTTTAAAAGAAGTCTACAAAGAGAGTTTTCATTAAACAATCAACCAGTCGAGAGGAGCAGAAGTGAAGAAACTCAAGAGAAAACTTTCTCCGTGCTATGTTTTGTTTATTAACATACTGATGTGAAACTAAACAGAGAAAGCAATCTAATAACCCACATTCCTTTGAGACATGTTCAGGGAGCAAAAGGACATCCACTTATTGTTCTGCCCGTCCGATTGGTCCATATACGGCAATAAAGGTACAATAGACGGAAACAGGAAACAGACTGGCACATCTGTAGCATCTTATTAGCAGCTAATGGATATCTGAGAAGAACACGCATATAATGCTGAATCGTCTGTACCAATCTCCTAAGCAATTACTCTTAATTAGCGGGTTCTGTTTATAGATTCAACTTAGTGTACCCTTATGGATCAAAGAGAGGAAGGCAGCTGGAGAGAAAGAAATGATGCTTTTAGAAGAAAAGTATTATAAGATGTTAGCAGATTTCTTTTTAGAGAAGTGAGACTTAATTTCTTTTCCTGTCCGGGTAGAAGCATGCTTTCTTTGTTGCCAATGATTAAAGAAGAGGTAGAAAAAAAATTCCCAAAGTATGCTAAGTGAAAAAATTATTTTGTCATTTGCCTCAGAAAAACACAAAGGAACTCGGTGAAACTAAAACAACTGTGCAGGACAGAAGCATTCGCCTTGTAGTATTCCCTTCGAACATCACCAGGCGGCCCCATCTTTGCAGTTCTGATCCAGAGCAGGCAGTACTGTTGCTCACAAACACAGCACCTGCATCTAGTGTCTGCCAAATTTGCAAGCCCAGGGGCAAAATGGGCGGTGTGGCCAGCTGTCTCTCCATAAAAGAGAGAACACCAAATGGGTTTTCCAGGCCAATGCAGTCAAGAGGGATCCGAATATATACACTGAGCCACTAAGAAAATCACCCACTTTTGTAAATGGAAAAATATTGTAAGGATCAGCTTCTCTACACTCAGGGCTTTCATATATCTGCCTTCTGAACAGGAAACAACATCCTTCTGAGTGGGTGATTTGCTTGAACACTCCCTGTCTAAGCAAGCCACTATCCAGGTTCCTCAGAGAGCCAGGGTGGTTATCCTGCCTCTGTTATGTTTCTACATCTTTTAAAACACTGGCTTCTTGAGGTCTCCCTCATCATTTGTGGAATATATTGTTCTCTCTTCTACACCAAGGAAATTCTTTGCTGGTCTTCTGCAATGCTAAGATCACTGGGGATTCAGGACCACCATGCTGCCATATGACCCGTGACAATTCTTCCAATGATGGGTAGTCTCTGTTGATGGGAGGAAACCATGTTGGAAAAGGAAAATGTCCAAGTCAGGACAGAACAATGTTTCCTTTCTGTTCTTCTGTGTCCATCATTCTCCATAAACCTGCCTCCCTAACTTTTCCAACCAAGGAAACCAAGATGACTTTTCCCCTAACCTGGGTGTCCAGAGGACAGGCTTCTTGGTAGCAGCCAGGCTCAGGCTATGCTCAGGGGCTTCAGTTCCCTTGAAGACCTTTCCTGCTTTTGGAAACCAGCCCCCAGGTTGTTCTGCTTCTCACATAAATCTCCGTGGAGCACCTGCTTCTTCATCCTACCAGGCATTTGAGTTCCCATCCGATTTAAAGTGCAAGAATTTTTTTTACCAAGTGTCCTACTGTTCATGCATTAGACAAAATTGTTAAGGCATCATTAAGTTTGTAAACAGCATTCTTCGGCCAACTTACTCTTGCGCAGTACAGCAGACTTGCACAAATGAGGACTTCAACAGAGAAGGGGATAGGTTCCTCGGTGTGTGCATCTGATTCATGCACAGATAAACCATACGAGCTGTGCAGGTAGGATATCAGTAGGAGGGATAAAGGAACAATGTCAACAATAGACAGTGATTTCATCTTCCTGCTGAAGAAGTCAGAGTCTGGGCATCAGCATGTAACGGGGGGCCTGACAGTGGCATAGCCCCAGGAGGTCCCACAAAGTGTGAGGGAAATCCTTCATGTCATACCAACAGAAACGGCTCAGAAAATCATGTGTTGATAATTATGTTTTTGGGTAAAATGGATTGGCAGATACGGTTGTTTTTTTTTAAGTCATGTGACTCTATAGATTACACACTTAAAAATGGAAATTACTGCAAATAATTGCAGGTATCAAACCACATATAAATGGATCTGTTTATGTAAAATTTAATTTTCTAGGCAATTTTAACTAATAATTAGAGGCATTTTTAATGAAATTTAGAACACAGCTCAATTGAAGATCGTTAAAATACTACTATGTCTTCAACAAGATAATGTAAAATGTTGAGATATCTTCAACAAGATAATGTAAAATCATGCATTTTTAGATTTGTTTGCTAAAATTCATATTTTAATTCCATTTTCTGCAAACATTTTGAAGTATCTTTGAATTGCCTGCAGACTAAATCATCCTCCTCACATCTACCATTTGTCTCCCTTCTCACCCAAATGTATACCAGTTGTAATTGTTCTTCCCTACTCTGCTGTGTTATATCTGGAAAAAGTCCAAAATGATTGACAGGATGGTTATATTCCTGGATGGCTTTCAGTTGCTCACTTTAGTAAACTGGGGTAAAAGTAATTCTTCATTTATCTTGCAGCTTTCTCTTGCTCAGAGACCATGAAGACAGTCTGGCATAGAGAGCAATGCTTGAGGTTAGCAAGAGGAAGGAGTTAAACTAACAAAGATAGAGGAAGCAGCCACTGAGGATTTCTTTCAGAGGCTAAGCTTTACAAGGTTAGAATCCAACCTAGGGCATTAGTACTCAGAGCATTAATGGTAAGGCTCAGTGACCAGTACCCTGGCATTCACAATTCGGTTCTTTCAGGAAGGCTGAGAAGCAGCAAGTCCTACTGGGCGCGTGGCGAAACTGAGGCACAGGGGATCAGGGAATGCACTCAAGATCACAAAGTTAAAAAGCTTTTCATGTAGAATCTTCCCCTCCCTCTCTTCCACTTCACCATATAGAACACTACAATGCCTCTTAGCCATCCTATATACCCTGGGTTGGTCTCAGGAAATACTCACAAAGGTCCTGGTACATCTAAACCAAAAGAAAATCCATGACAGGAAACCATACAAATCTAAGCAAGAGCCATTTTCCTCGATTTGAACCTATGGAGTCAGTGCGAACTGCTGACCCAGTGATTTTGTTACCTCTCAAGGTTGTAACTCACAAGATTAGTTAGGAAGTATTGCTTGAAAAGTAATAACCATGTTAGCAGACACACACATTTTCTTTTACAATTTTGTCCACTGTTAATTGAAGCGTTTTTACCTCTATTCAGTGGAATCAACAGTGTCTTCAACTCATATCAATGGATGCTTGTTTCTTCTGCGTGCTTACTAGAAAACCTCCCTGGTTCCAAACCAACTCAATTGGCAGAGAACCTACTCCCATTTCACTCAAAGCTGGGAGTCTAATTCTGAAAGTGAAGCAACAGCACTTGAGCTTACCACCCACAGCAGCTTACCATGACACATGCTGGCCATAGTTTCTAGACTGAAATGTTAAAAACGTTGGCTCTGCAAGTAACTCCTTTGGCTGCTGTTTAGTACCTTCAGAAAGTAACCACGGTGTATTAGAATAAAGGGTTCATCTTGAAACTCAGCTTCTGTACATGTATTTGATATAGATACTTGATGCTAACAGGCCCTGGTCTCTCAGTTGACTTTCCTTAGTATGAAATGATCTCTTCTTTCTTGCAAATCAGCATCCTACTGGAGTCACTATATTGAGAGTGGTACGGCTGGACCCATAGGATCCTTGATCACAAGACTCACGATAGCATCTTAATGTCAGGTCTCTAGTCTTGAATTTTATCAAGAAGCCCAAGCCCTGGGCATGGTAAACAGTAAACAGCATCTTACTGACAAAAGTTCACTCTGCCATGTCAATTCCCTCCCCCATCCCCAAAAAGCACAGTGTCACTGACCAAGCAAAGAAGGCCTTGAGCAATGTTGCCCAACCAGTGAACAGCACAGACACTGAACACCTCTCTCCACCTCAATAAATCTGTAGGAACCTTCACCTCCAATGCCTCAAGGACCTGCAATTAAGCAACAGTTGCCTGGTTTCTTGCTGTTTGAAAATAAGTACTTTTTCCTACCACTCTGGTATCAGTGATGACCTGGTGTGCAGTAGATAAGTGAATCCAGATTTTAGTAACTTAATCGCTTCTTGGCCTTTTAGCTAAGATCAAGTGCAAATTTTAGTATCTTGGAATGCAGGAATTCACAGGATCAGCAGAGTCTCCCAGCCTTCAGGTAGGGGAGAAACTGCAAAGTTATACTTTATGACAAGAATTGCTATGGGGGACAAGTTGCCTGGACTTGTCTCAAGATAAGAATCACCTGGAGTGCTTATTTAAAGCACATACATCTAGGTTGTAGACCAGAACTGAAACCAAACCATCAGCTTAGAGGCCTGGAGGATTTTCCTTCCTTTAAACTAATGACTGTCCCCAATGAATTTTCCCATCACAGGTGACTTAGGAAAACCCAATCAGAGGTTCCCAAGCCAAACAGCTCAATCGCCTGACTAGGACAACAAGCACAGAACAGTACCCAAGCCTGCACTCAGATTTCATTCATTCACTTAAAGGGTAGAGATGCAGAGGAGAGACAAGTAAGTATCTTCCTTCACCACTCCTATCCCCAAACATCTGCAGGCCAGATCTGGGCCAGGCTGAAGGCAGAAGTCAGATTCAATCCATTTCTTCCACATGAATAACAGGGAACCAAGACTGCCAGAAATCACCTGCTGTCCTCACAAGATGTACATTAGGAAGAGGTTGGGAGTTGGCACTGAGACACAGCATATTAAGCTGCCACGTAAAATATCACTGTCCATGTGGACACCAGTTTGATTCCTGCTGTTCCATTTCCAGTCCAGGTCCCTGATAATGGATCTAGCAAAGCAGAAGATGGCTCAAGCACTTAGGCTCCTTGCCCATGTGGGAAATATGGAAGAAGTTTTCTGCAGCCTGGCCCAGCCCAGTTATTAACAGCAATTTGGAGACTGAACCAGCCAAGGGAAGACTTCCGTAACTGACTTTTGAATACATAAAGTCAATCTTAAAAAGAAGCTAGAATTGGGAGCAGAGCTGGGACTTGCACTAAGTTATTCCTATAGAGGATCCAGGCACCCCAAGTAGTGGCTTACTGCTGTGGCACACAGTCGCATCTCTGTTCTTAGAAACATCTCTTACAAATGCTGAGCATTTCTGACAGTAGCTGCACCAGGTTCAAGACAGAAGCTGTAGGACAGAATCCCAGCTTCAATGAAGAGTTAGGATAGCTAAAGAAACTAATTCACAAGTTGCAAAACCATGGCCTCTAGTTCATGATTGTGTAATCAAAGGTTTATGGGAACACAGGCCTTATGCCTCTGCCATACAACGACTGTAGCAGTTCTTCATTCTACAATGTTAGAACAAGTTCCAACAAGACAGTCTGTGGTCCACTCGGCCCCAAGCATTCACTATGACAGTTTCTAGGAAAAATCCCCCAACTCCTGAACCAAGTGACAGATCAGAAGTAGCTGAGAAAGCAGCAATGACGATACACAGACAGCGAGGTTATGACACCTGCCTTAGGTCACAGACGTAAGGAAGGACCAGGCCAGGATCTAAAGGTAAGCTTTCTGCCTCTGGGATTTTACACCAACTTTTCAGGTTCATTAGGATGTCTCCTAGGTATGCAATGGTTGACAAGGAGTAAGAAGACAAATAACCTTCAAATTTTTCCAGCCTGTGGCGAGTCCAGAAGACAGATAAATGTCTTGAACCATCTAAGCCTCACTCATCTTTTCCCCCATGCCTAACATCCTCTGAAGCAATTGACTGAACAGGGCTCATTCTTTAGTGAGCCTGGAAAACAGGGAGTGCTGAGCTGCACAATTTTTGAATTTTTTTTTTAATTTACAGTGTTCAATATGACTAACTCTATGAGCTAGAGCATTAAGAATCACTGAAGGCTCCCAGACATATGGCATTATGATTACTTCCTCAGCTACATTAAGCCTCACACTCTTAATTTGTTCCGTGATATATTCAATATGTTCTTCATTTTCCACAGGGTTGGCAAGATAGACAGGTTGCTAGTAAAGATTACAGACATTATTCTGGAATCACCATTTGCTGTGGCTTTTTGTCTAGGGAATGGTGAGGCGGTTAGAAGAGAACACGTATCCATTAAAACAGAGGAACAAAGACCTTGTGGCGGCTGGTAGAACCAAAATAGCAACTTTATTATCAATATTTTGCTTTACAGGGAGTCCATAGAACAATTGAAACCTCTAAATTAGATGCTGGGATAGCCAGTCCCACAGAATGGCCTCAGGGCTAGCTGCTGGCTCATCCTCACAATGGAGCCCACATGGCAGCAGTAGTGAAGACAAGGCCACCACAGGCCTGCAGGTTTTTTTGTGCCTTAGCATCTGAGACTGTGTGCCAAAACTTAAGGTTCTGAACATTTGTACTATTTTACAAAGCACTCATACTAGATGGGCAGAATCTTATGCAGTTATATTAGATCACAAAAAGAATTCCTACCCTGAATATATTTATCGTTTGTTAATGGATATGTACACCCTAAAGAGACAGACTGACCACATGATGATAAAGACCAGGGAATACAGTTTAGCTTTGTTTCCCTTCACACACTAGACACTGAACCCATAAGGCCACTGTCGATGCCGGCAAGGGAGAACACAGCTGGATCCACTTAGTGTTAACCACAGTTCAGCCCGTTAGCACCTGGTGTTGTGCCAGGGACCCAGGTGTTAGGCAAAGCAGGCGCAACAGTCAGCTTGTGCTTTTTGAGGCTTTATACTTCATATCAACTGCCGGTTTGCTCTTTAATGCTAAGTATGTGGATTAGGCTTGAACTATCCAACCAGAGGACTTTGGTTTCTGACTCCTTGGTGACCGTGACTTTCTCCCCTGTAGCATGTCATGTGTTAGGAGCAGTTGGCTCTGTAGTATTAGCCTCAGCCTCCGCTATACCTATTTTTTTAAAGGTGATCAATGTATTCATTGTTGTATGTGTGGACTTCAGTGTGATGATCCAGTGCATACCTGCATATATATTTATGCCACAAGCAACAACCAAATAAGGAGAGAGCAATGCTAGACGACCTATCCTTTCTGTGTCCTCTACAATGTCTTACACTGGCTTGTGACTCCAGGGAGGGACTAGCTGTCTTGTCTTCCCTTAGAAGACGGCCATACTATTTTGAGGCAGCCTCTCGATCATTTTGAATCCACTATGATGCTTCACTCCCCTGCTATATTCTAGTTTGAGATTTGTAAATGCTCATAGAACATCACACCTGCAAGAATGCCCAATCCTTGCAGCTAGAAACTGTGCCTCAAGTAGTTGCTTAATAAATGCTGTTTTAAGTATGAAGTGAAGGCTGTCAGCATAGGTCAATCTACCTGAAGGTGAATGTTTATAAATTAAAGTATCTTGCACAGAAGGTAAAGCAGAGTGACTACTTCCATTCAGAGCTGTAGGGAAAGCAAGTGAACCTTTCTACATGGGCTATTCAACTCAAGGTACTATGCTAACTTAGTACATTTGAGGCCGAGCACCCTAGAACACAATCTCTCTTTTGGCCCTCACAGAAACGCACTGTACAAATGTCAAGAAACTGAGGATTCAGAGAAGTCTGGCAACACGTTTGCATTCATGTACATTCAAGGGCCTGGCAACCCAGCATCTTAGTTCTACAGCATGGGGGCTCATTCACTGAGTTCCACTGCTTTTAGGTCTGGAGGAGGCATGGCTGTGGATTACTCTGGTTCAGCGGTATCAAGGAGAGAAAGCAAAAATCTAGAGGCTGGCAAGGCATTCTGGGAGCTCCTTCAGGTGAAGTAACAGCAAGTAAACAGTCTGAGTACAACAAGGTGATAGGTCACTCCACTCTGAATGGAACTGGTGTAACACCCACCTTCGGAATGGCGACCTATAAATGCCACATTGCCAGTACGACTTGATATGAATTTAAACTTTGAGCCAAACGAATTACACAGCCTGGCTGAGTGATATGAAAGAGAAGTTTCAGAAATGTTTAAGAAAAACACAAATGGGTTCTCACTGGGATTTATACAGAAAAGCCAGTTCTTACAATGCCTCAGCAATTCACCTTCCCTTTTAGCCTACAGTGAAAGCAGGTCAGTGGCTGCCTTGTCCAATTTGCCTCGGTTTGTTAGCAACTGCCAACTAACGCTAACTGCTAAGGGACAGCTAGCTGAGTTGGGAATGTGCATCTAAGCAGGCTCCTCCACAGCAGCACCAGCTATGCTTTCTTATGAGTAAGAGATGGTTTTCTGATATAGGTGGCCACTTCAGGTTACCCTGTACTTAGAATAAGCGCCCTCAGCTAACAGCTCTGCTCTTCTGCCCACCATGGCCTTCAGTTCCTCTTCCAAAAAAAAAAAAATCATGTAAAGATGGAATTGAAAGTTTGTAGTGCTGCAAAAACTTCTGAAATTCATACATTATTTATCACATACGTTTCCCACAAACTTTTTCAAGTCCCCTTGTATTAGCATTTCCAACACAAAGCTTAAGAATGCCCACAAGTCTGCCAAACACTTCTACCCCACTCCTGCTTTCCGTACTATTACACTGTGTGCAGAAGGTGAGAAATTATCCAGGCAGCTTCATTTAATAAAAAATATTAAACTGTCCCCTACTTCCTTTCTAAAATGGAATTTATGTTAGGATTCCTAGAAGTGAATAGGATTTACTGTTTAAATTCATAATTTAAATATAGTTGGACTGGAAACTTCTTCATGATCAAACTGGGAAACACCCAAACTGGAGAATGCCAGAAAGGAGTTAGCAGCAGCATGGCACAGAAATGGACACCCTTGCCTTTTTTCCTTCATTTACAAGGCTACATCTGTCACAATCTTCAGGCTTTCAGCTCCTCCCAGATCGGGGGTGGCAAGATCCCACCATTCATTCTATCCATCCGTGGCCAACTGAGAAGTGAGTGAACTGAGTCAGTTTAAATCAGTCATATGCTTCTTCCAGAAGCACGAGATCTTTAAAGTTAAGGTAAAAAAAAAAGTGAGAAGATCCCAGAACTGATTCAATGTGTGCTATCCTACACACTTAGTGCACTAAACTAGCAACACAACTCCCACAAAAGGACGCGTCTCCTGAGAGCATTTGTCAGTTTCCTGGTTCCATAAATTTCACCCACAGTGTTTTCAAATGATCTTTAAAATAAAGCAACTTAAACAATTCAGAAAAGTTAAAGTTGAAAGTAATGGACAAATGGTGGTCTCAAAAACAATGATCCGTGCTGATATTTCAGAACGGCAGTTTCTCCAGATATATGACAGCTATATTAAAGTATTGAACACTCACCATTTATTAGAATGCCTCTGAAGCTAAAATAATTAAGTTACAAATTAATGCAAATTGAAAGTGGTTTCACATCGTTTTGTACATAAAACCAGATGAAGAATGAAATGAGTGGTCCTTTTTAAGTAAGGTAAAATTTGAAATTGGCAGGACTTTCCTTCAGTATTTAAATGGTATCTCAATGATACTACCTACCTTAAAAGCTTATGTGCCATAGTCCAGAAACAAGACACAGCAGCTATTTTTAATCATTTCTTCATGGCTATATCTGCTTTCATCTATGCACAACTATAATTTGAGTGTTTCCCAACAGTTCCCAATCACTAACTCTCGGGCCATGCCAGATGTTGGAGAACTGCTTAAAAGGCTGACTTGCAAGCTCCCTGACTGGAATTCCCAATCACCCCCAGGTACAGCAGCTGAAGTGACAACAAAGCCTTCTGGACCTGTTCTTTAATCTCTTCACTTGCCTGACCATGCCTCCTGTGAAAGTAATCTCACATTTGATCTTAGGTGGAAAGGATGTTTTGAGTAGCTTTACTCCTGTGTAGACAATGGCTACTTCAGAAAGATCAAGTCTTTCAAAAGCAGAAGATTCTTTTAAACTCGACTAACCTTTACCTTCAATCTTACCAAGTGCTTCCGCCTCTTCGTCATTGTTAAGGGCTGAAAACACAGGTGTCACAGGGCATTTAGGAGGAGGGTCTCTGTCAACATTCCTTATGAAATGTCAGCAGGACCTCAACACGGGCATTGGGCTTCTTTTGATAGTTACGCAAAGGACAATGCACAAATCTACAACCCAGACACCTTCACAGGCCTGTGAAACTACACTGAGGTATCATTTTCAACTGCAAATTCAAAATCACAAATTCAACAAGAATGTGTTTGTAATACATAAAGTTCTCCAATCTTTAACAGTAACATGGGAAATAAGAAACTTGTACTAAAACAAAATCCCCATGACTCCATTATATCTGACCTTACTGGGTTCTTCCAGTCACTCTAAATTCCTGGTAAAACAAAACCTTATAATACAAATAGCCCAGTGATCCCAACTTTCATATTGGCAAACTTTTTAAAGCTTAAGAGAAGACAAAAATCACATGTTTTATGGTTTCATTTCACTGTTGAAGCAGAGAATGTATCTTCCAGTATCAAGCCATTTCTTATTGCCGAGAAATTTTAAGCATTCCAGCTGCATTAAGAATTCCTTGAATTTTAAGTCCTTTTAAGCTTGTTTTCTTTGGCTGCATAATGCTGTTCTTTAATATTCAGCCACAATGAAAGATCTTTTCAAATGGTAGAAATGTTCAGTGTTTGAAGAAATAATAGGCCTGTTGGTAGACACTGAATAGCCTGATATTAACTATCCTTCATCTGAAAACAGTGATTTTAAAGATCTGTCTGCTGCTCCTGGCTTAAATCTTGTTTTTTCAGTCAACAATTTAAGTGCAATCAGATAACTATTTTGCACTCCCATCAAATCTGTTTGGTATTTGGTGCTATTATCAAACTTGCTTCAACTCTTGACCACTCTCCAAACAGGAGTACCTATCCCTCTATGTGCCCTCTATGTTCTCCTATGAACACCACAAAACCTTCTCTCACACTTCCTGAAGCCGACTTCCAAGCCAGTGATGGCCGTGTCATGTTCTGCATGGTTGATGTTCAATTATATCCCATTATATTTCATCATCTCCACTCAGGTCAGGACTGTTCAGGCAGCCTGCAAGCTGAAGGTATCTGGCATATGTTATACTCAGCTCCCTGCTAGTCCCTCTATGGTAATATTTTTTTATCTAGTTCAATCATTGTCACATAACTGGTGATACCCATTATCCTCATATGAAGTTACTAATGAATAATCGAGAAATCCTATTATTTATAGTGCAATCCAATATTCTCTATAGAATATTGTTATGAAAATATAAATTAGGTGTCTTCATTAAAGTAAAAGCCATTAATATCAAATTTAAGTACACCCACTTTTTTTTTTAACAATAAAGCATAAAGGTGAGAGAATGACTTACTCATGTATTACAGCCCTGGATTTTGTCCTGGAACTACTCAGGCAGTTCAACCTGAGTATACTATTCAATGGAATCTTTAAAATGTCCTTTAATGAAAACTTACTGTCATTGCTATGCCTCTAAGGATACAGGCTATTCTGGCATGATGAGGAACCAGTGGTTCAGTAAATACTTTAAATTCGGAAGTTTTCAGACTGCCTATTCTGTTCCTATTTTATGAGAAATCAGAAATGATGGTTGCTAAACTCAGTCTTGCACAGATAAGGGGTGGAGTCACACATTGGTGTTGCTTATTTTTCCAAATGCCAAGAATTCGCAACTTTTATGAAATAGTTGGAATATAATGCATTTTTCCAAGATAATATAGTCCCTGTTTTCCTGAAAAATTAGTTTCAATATTATCACTGCTGTTCATGACACTGACATTCCTTGGGGTTTACTCGGAATTGAGCTTTTTCCTTTGATGAATGTTCCCAGATTGACATGTCCTTATAGTTCAAATGTCAGCTTTTTCTGTTTTATTTCAGTTTTCTTTGTGCTTCATCTACTGCTGCCTTCCTAAAGTGAATTAATATTTGCTATTAAAACAGTGTTTACTCTTTCCTTTCTGCAATTCAGTTATATCTTCTCCTTTACATCACTATGTTTTTGGCTTTCTGCATGTTTTATTTACATCCAATTGTTTACACTACAGTCCCTGACTGGCTCAACCTATCTTGTTGAAAACACTGACACAGGAAGGACTATTTGTAGGATAATAATGGCCTGGTTGGTATTTTTTTGTTGTCATTTTGAAGTTTTTCTTAGTTATCTCTGGTTTCCAGCTAGCAGAAAAATGCCCATGTTCCCTAAAATCAGACGTCCAGATAAGTGAGATTATTCTGATGATTCATAAGGAAACATTCATAAGAAAACAAAAATGATGTGGGGAAGAACCATTTGGAACTGTGCATTCCAGTATGGTAGGGTAGTGGGTCTACGCTTGTGTATCAAAATTAACATTAAAAATCTAGTTCCTAAGTTACTGTAACAGATGAAGCAAAAAACCTCCCATAGGCAAGTAATTCATGGGTTTATTCAGTCCAGACCAAACAAGAAAAGAAGTAAAAAAAAAATGATGCACTCCAAAGGACTTCTATTGTTTTGGTCCCAAATTCTTACTACTGGATTTGCAAACAATAGGATAAAATAGAGTGTAATCTTTAGACAGTATCAGCAATTTTGAAGGTCATACGAATAATCTACTCATGAATCAAGTGCCACACAGCTGTAAAGAAAACTTAAAATGTGACACTGGTTTCACGATGCAGTGCCAACTCAAGTCTATGCCATCCCCAGTGACCTGCTGATCCATCTTTCCTAGACATGACTGCAAAAAAAAAAAAAAAAAAAAAAAAAAAAAAAAAAAAACAAAACAAAACCAAAAAACCCACCACTATCACCAAACACAAAAACATGGATCCAGGTTGAACAGAAAACCAAAACCCAAATAGGACCCACTCAATTCTGATGCCCCAAAGGTAGGCAGAGTTTCGTAAAAGCAAATCGAGTTAATGGGTAATGAATACTTTGCTTGACACAGAATAATTGTAACATATCAGGATCTTAGTTATCCCCTCTATGTGAACATGATCAGACCTTTGCCATAATTTGCTGGTACAATTCTCAAGACAAATCTGATAGACAGATGGGTTTTCCATTTTACCAAGGAGACACAGAGGCACAGAAAAGATAAAAAAGCAAAATCCATAGAAAATACTAAACCAAGCAATTCAGCTAATTGGCAATAAAACCTAAAATGAATATCCAGGATACTGCCTCCAGACCCTGCATATACGCAATTTCCATCCACAACTTGTCCATGTGGCATACAGAAGATTTTTAATTTTTAGATAAAAAGATTTGATCATTTCAAAGCCTGTTAAGTATCAGTAATAGTTCTGCATCAATTCAGAAAACAGTTCATATATTACCAGATTTTATTACCAACAACAATTTTTTACTCAACAAATGATCTGCAAAGAAATGGTAACAGATTGGGCTAACAAAACACCAATTAGTTTATTAATCTACTTCAGCAGATAGGTACAAAAGACATGATAGGGAGGTAGACTGATAGTCATTGTTACAAGGGAGGAATGCTTTTTCAAATCATGGTGTCTTTTTTAATGTAAACAGTCCTCAACAGGAAATCTGAGTTTTTGCTTTTATTCAGTCAGGACTATGATGTTTAATTAACTTCACAGCTAGATCAACATATTTGTGACTTTTATACTCATTTTTCTTAAACCTTTTATTGTAATATTATTTCCACTGATCCTTCTTCCCTTCCTTAATTCAGTTTTTTCCTCATACTGATCAACATGCCTATTTGCAAACCTCTGCTAGTAACTATCATTTTTATGGTTTTCTCCTTCAGTCTTTTAAAGGCACCTTTATAGAAAACCAGAAGAGGGTAGGTGTGGTTATAGAAAACAAAACTTTTACAGATGGGTATTAATCTTGTTTTTAAGAAGTTAGACTTCTCATTAGGGCAATTTTTCTGGACCAAGGAAGCCATATTAAGTATTTGGGTTTATTTTTCTTTCTGCCTTTAAGTAGACAGAAAACTGTATCACTTATCGTAAACTACGTGTATGTTTGAAAAACTTATTTAAGAAGCAAAGAGACAAAGGTTGGTGCAGAGAACAGGGAAGAGGGAGAGCACCACACATGTTCCCCAGATCATTCTTCAATTGCCCAAATCGCAAGGGGTGGATTGGGGCAAACCAGGAACTTGCCCTCCATTCATGTCTCCCACTGGGTGATAGGGACAGTCACTTGAGCCATCATCTACTACCTTGTGGAGTCTACATTGACACAAGGCTGTGGTCAAGAGCCAGATGTAGGACCTGAATCCAGGTACCCTGAAACCTCGTATTTCTTCCTTTTAATATTTCTGCTTACAGTTCCTGCCCTCTGGGTACTATTGTTTTGTAGTTGTCACTGGCTATGTAGCACATATCAACTGACCAAGAAAACCAGAGGTTTAAGACATGAAATTCTAGAAATAGTGGAATATTCTTAAGATACACACATGCACACACTTGTTATCACAATGAATGATAATCTGGAGACAAATTTCAGGAATTCCGGCTTGAGAAATATTTGGGAATTGTCCATCTGTTTAGTGACACCTTAGTCTATTTCATTTACACTTTCACTTTAACCTATGGATAAACACACAAGAAAACTTATGTAAACTTAAAAGAACTCTTAATGTAAAAACAAAGAACTAGGGAAAGTTTCAATTGCAGTATTTGAACTTCTTGTTGGTCCTTATAATAATGGGATCATTAAAGTTTACAAAGCTACTTTTTAACATTTAAGAGAACACTGCACCTTAGTTATTTGGAGAATCAGCAAGACAAAGCTTGAGGTTCTCCTTCCTTGTATTCCTGAAAGCTTAGATGGAATTGACTGATATTTTAATTCCATTGTCTTGTAATTAAAGACAGAGGTATCCTTCTCTATGCTGGCACTGTGGCATAGTGGATCAAGCTGATGCCTGTGACACCAGCATTCCACATGGGTGCCAGTTAATTTTCTGACTGTTCCGTTTGTAATCCAGCTCCTGGTTAATGCACCTGGGAAAGCAACCAAAACATGGCCCAAGTGTTCTCTTTCTCTCTCTCCCCCTTTCAGGCTTGTTCTGACTTGCAGGACAACCAAACTTTAAAATAAATAAAACACAAAAACCTATTTAGTTCTGGGAGGATTAGATACACTTATACAGAACAGCAACGTGCACTCACTCCTTAATATACGTAGTCAGAAGTAAGATAATCCTTTGCTTCTCGGATATATGTACAAGTCACAAAATCCATGCCTGTTGATTTTCTTCACGTGTCAGGGTTAGGTCCACAATGTCCTTGAGAGGGTATTTTCTATTGTCGTGCTGCTACCACTTAGGGTGCACCTGCATCACATTGAATTACTGCAGTGAAGACCTGGCTCACTCTTTCACAGCCTTCAGCTAACGTACTCTAGGAAGCAGCAGGTTCAAGTACTTACATCCCTGCCACTCGTATGGGAAACCAGGACTGAATTCCTAGGTCATGGTTTTGGCCTGGTGGTGCATTGGTTATTCTGCCTAAGGAGTGAAGCAGTGGATGCAAACACTGTTCACTGCCTGCTTTCCCAATAAATAAAATTAAAAACAAACAAACAATGAAATAACCTTTCTGACCTCACAGTGCTAGTGTGATGCTCAAATATGTAACATGCAGAAAAGCACAAACTGCTATATAAAAATGCTGTTATTTTTAATTGGAGTAGCAATTGCTGCTCTTAACACAGATCATGCTCTCTCATGGTCACATGCACTGTTGACCAGAAAGGGTTCCTGCTTGTACTCAAGCAAAGGCTGAAAGAGGAAGAGATTGAAGTTGACCCTTGAAGAGCAGCAGAAGCTAGGATTAGATCAAATGTTTCTTTTCTTGTAAGAATTTCTGAAATCGAGTATCAATATCATGTGAAGTGTCAAGACAGGATTTTAGCTCAGCCAATGACTTTCAATGGAGCCACAATCATTAGACCCTGTTTCTCTTTCTTTTTGACCTTGACCCATCCTCACTAACTTTACCTTCTATGCACCCTTAATCCCATTTCCTGTTCTTTATTCCAAAGGCCCACAATTTCCTATGACTTTATCCATCCCAAATACACTTAGGACCCTTAATGGTGAGAAACACAGCTCTGCATTTCATTTCCCTTCATGTAGGGGAGCAAAAGGGGGTGGAAAGAGGTGGTGCTATTGATCTTGGCACACTCCTCGAATTAGAACTGTAGAAGTGTTTGTGGTCTTATCTCCTTTCCCTCTGGCCAGCCTGGCAAACGGTTTCATTCTCTTCCGCCTTGAAATGTTTCCTCATAGAAACCTAAAACCTTTACAAATATATTTTTCTTAGCAGATGAAGAACTTTGAAAAATTACAGCATGCCAGACGGGTTTAAACAATTCATCTGGTATGTTGAAGCTAATTAGACATGCAACATAAACACTGCCATGATAAAAATGTACAGAAAAGGCATTTCACAAACAATTTGACTATAAAACTCCACATCTGATCAAAAATGTTTAAAAAGAATCAAGGCTATGCCAAAAGTATTTTCCAAAGTCCATTATTTTTAGTGCGATAACTGCAGAGAGGGCCAACTCACTGAAGAGCTTGATGTCAAAGAGTGAATGACTCAAGCTAAATACAAAATGATTAGGAGCCGGGGGGAAGGCAGTCAGTCTTCGCTGTGTTGGTGTCCTTGGCTTTAGCACTAAGAATTCGCCTTAAAACCTGGCTTATTTCTACAAATGCCTCACTTTGTATAATGTCTGGGTTTGCTCTTTTGGTCTTTTCTAAGATCTCAACTGACTTTCCTTTCATGCTTTTTCCTCCTAACACAAAAAGGTTGAATCCAAATAAATAACAGAACACTGTTGGAATTAATAAATATTAATTGTCTTGGAACATATATACAGCCAAAAAGGTGGATGTAGGATGGTCAATGTGTTCATTTCAAATTTCCAGATGGTTCTATATGCAAGGATGGGATTATGGAATATAGGCAAGACAATGCTTTATTAGCTAGGAATCACTACAAGGAAGCCAATATAACATACCAGTATCTATAAGGTGGCATAATGCTCAGTTTTCAATGACAGCAGAAAGGCAAATACCTTCCCCCCCCACCTTGCCCCCATACAGGTGCTTTTTAAAAGTTCCCAGAAAAATCTCTACTCAGCCTTTTGGCTAAGATTAAGTGATGAGTTCCCAGAAAATAGGCATTATGAAATGCATATATACATATTTGAAGCCGATTATATATTATATAATTACACATTTTAGAAGTTTTTATAAATTTAATGTATAAATATATAACCTTTGTTTTTAGATCAAAATACATTTTTCTTCCAATTTAATTTTTCCAAGAATTTTTTTAAAGCACCTACTAACTTACTATCGTGTTGCTATTGTAAGATTGTGCGGGAAATATAATCCAGGGCACCAAGTATCAGAGACAAAGCGAGCAAGATGGAGGAAGAGAGAAAAAGAACTAAATGCAAGAGTTACCACTAACCTGGCCATGATTCTTAAAGACCAAATAGGAAGGAAAAACGACAGAACAAACTCACCACACTGACAGCCTTACAGGAAAAACAATCACATCAATGTAACACTGATCAATTTTTTAACATACCCTTGTGAAAGTTTGCTTACAGAGAAAATAGAACATCTTCTAATCAAAGTGCATCTGAGCACACAGGAACACTGTACGTTGGCATTTCGGGTCAGCTTTATGCAACTAGAAGGATCCTAGAAAGGTCTATCAGGAAGGAGAGCATCATACAGGTGTGACAGACACACGTGAAGGTACAGGTAAACATGCTCAATTACTGCTACAATAATTCCTTCATTCTACCAAGCAGACTTATCGTGAGCCTTTCTGTCCCCTGCCTGAGTCTCATTTTGGAGTTTCCAATATTTCTAATATTTCACCAATGCCTTTAATAGGATCATCCTGCAATTATTCCAAGCTGAATTTTTAAGTCCAAAGATTTGATTATGGGCAGTAATGAATGCCTGCATTAGCTGGAATTGTGCCAAGAGCCAAGAACTCCATCGAATCTCCCACAGGGATGGCAGGGGCCTAAATACGGGAGTCATCACACATGGTTTCCTCGGTGCATTAATGGAAGCTGGATTGGGATCCGAGACCAAGCTCGACTGGAGGCACTTCAGTATGGGATGAAGGCATCCCCAGTGCCAGCTTAACTTGCTGTGCTATCAACTTTTAATTGGCCGAAAATCATTTTAAATACTTACTGATTATTTTCATCAGGCATTATTCCACTTCAAATGGTTGTGTAACTAATACCGAAGATGAAAAATGTACTACTTCGGGAAACAGTAAATCCAACTTGATGCTTTGATCTAGAGACTCCCTAGTTAGTCATCACAGATTTTGATACGAATGAATTTGTTTATTGAGAACAGACTAGTTAACAGGAACTAGTCAACTCTGATGTTTTATGTTCATTTACAGTGAAGTATTTTGTGGTCCATATTGAAGCAAACAGAAGGTTTAAGGCAAGAATAAATATAAAGGCTAAGAATGGCAATGTTGAATCTCTTCGAACTTCATCTTGGGACTGCTTATTAATTTTTAAATTTATTTAAGCAAAAGGCAGAGCAATAAAAAGAACCACACAAACACGCAGAAGCAAAAAAGAGGGAGTGATTTCTATTCCACTGTTCATTCTTCTAATAGTCCCCAAAGCATGTTTAGACCAGGCCATTCCAGAAAAACTCCTTGTCTCCTTCATGGGTGACAAGGGCAGGGGAGTGAGGTCATCTTGTGTTGCCTTCCCAGACACATTAGCAGTGAGGTGAATTTTGAAGAGCAGCTGGGACTTCAATTGGAACACTGGTGTGGGATGCCAGCAAGACAAGTGGCAGCTTAACTTGCTCAACCCCAACTCCAGCACCAAGATTAGTTTTTCTGATACTAACTAAACTGACAGTATCAAATTCTTAATATGCTAATTGCATACCCAAGCTCCAAATTTTGTTTAAGAAAAACAGAATTTAAGGAACTCCTACCATTTCACCACAAGACACACTATAAATAATACCTTTAGATGCATATTGAAGACAAAGAAAATTCATCTTTGAGAACTTGGAATCACAGGTACTAATATAAATCATCAAGAACACAGTTGACAAAAAGTATGGATTAAAATGATCCTCTAGTACATAATTCATCTGCTTTAATCATTTATTAATTTTAACCAAAGGAATAAACACACCTGCAACTGTAGTGTAAGATATTTGTCCAACAGAAAATTCCCAAGTCAATTTCTATACTGAATTAAAATTATTTTTCCAAATATTGTTGCTTCATTAGGCCTCAAATTGGATTTTCTTACCCCATCCCTCATGTCTTAATTTTATCACACTGTTTTCCTCAGCTAATCACAATTTTTTTTCTCAGTTGGTTTCTAATTAAGTATGCCTTCAACACATCCTAATCTGCTACTTGTCCCAACCACCGTTTTAACTTACTGCGATGTTTGATTTTTGTGCTAAATCTCTAAAATTTCCTCAAGTCCCTCCTGAGAATGCTTTTCCAGGTAAAAGGCAAGACACTGGAATCAGAATCTAAATCCCACTTCTCCCACATCAATGTGACTGCAAGGGTTTGAAGTGATGTATTTATTCTCTGAAGCCTGAGGAGTCAGATTAGAGCCCTTTGCTAAAGAGGCTAAGTAAACACCCAGGGGCATTAGAGCACTTCTGTGTTCTCCACTACAGAGCTTGGGGCTAGGGAGAGGAGGGACCAAGATGATTGGCTAATCAGCCAAGGAAATAGCATTCTTTTCTTTGTCCTGACAGCAGGCCTAGCTAGAGCTCTAACAGAATGCACTTATCCTTAGTGGGGAAACTTCATTAGCAGTATCATTCTTATGTAAATTTCCCAAAACGGTGCCTTTTTTTTTTCAACTCCTTTCAGTTTCTGGAAATAAAAGTTAATGACGTTCGTAAAACCCTAAACAGAAATGAACTTCTCTTAGTGAAAATATATTCCTGAGCCCTTAAATTATACATAATTTCTGTCACTGTCTTGCACAGAATATGAGAAAAAGGTAATTTCTAACAGCGCTCAGAACCAGACTGAAAAATGGGGCAGGTTTTCAATAGAGGCTGTTGGACTGGCTGCTTCTGATCTGTCCTCTTTTCTCTTGCAAACTAGGCCCTGGTAGAGTTTGACTAGTATAGTTCCTGGATCAGAAAACAAAAGGATCCAAAATAAACACCTTCAGGAAGTGATAAGACAATTGAAACGCTGAGTAATTGGGGCCCAAGTGCTGCAGTTGCCACTGAAGGAGAAGGCAGACAAGCACCCATATTTAGGTTAGAAATAGGTGGGTGCTTGGTCCAACTGAAACAAAGCATAAGAGGAGGTCCTGGAATACCCTAGAGATATTAGCTGCATCCCAACTGGGAGCTCCTTCAAATAGAATGGTTCAAATTTCTTAAAAAGCAAAGTCCTTTTTGCTGCTACTGGCTCTGATTTTGCACTGCCTTTAGGACTCAGATCCTAGAAGCACATCCAATTGAGAGATCATGGCAAGATACGGAAAGGACATCTTCCTGTGATACGTAAGAGACAAGGAAGACTGAATGCAAAGTTAGTTATCCACTGACTCGGTGTATGGTTTGCCTTTCCAGAGATCAAAATTGCAATCTGAGCTTTGCTACTTCAAGTCCACAGACCAGCAGCACCGGACCACCATGTTTCTCTCAAACATCATCCCCGCTACAGACCGAGCAAATCAAGAGTTGTTCATGTGCATGTTAAAGTTTGACATGCAAGGGCCAAGAGACTAAGTGATCGGAGAGGATATCCTTCATTTTATGGATAACATGATAGCACCAGCTGATTTCACTTCAGTTGCTTTGGAAGACTGGCTGCCTTCAGCAAAACACAGGAAAATGTCAAAATCCAACCCCACCCCCAGTGTTGCTAGGTGGTTTGCTCATCACTGTCTTCACCAACTTTCTTTCCCTTTCCAACGTTCTTAGCTCCCATGATTTCAGTAATTGCACGTAAGAGAATGGAAATCTGCACAATTAGCAGGCAATCGGGGGTTTTGTGGTCACAGTTTTCCAGTAATTTTTTTTTAAGTCAACACTTTCTTCATTTATAAATAGAGGTCACAGCAATTTCTGCATAGACCCCTAAATGTTTTATGTGCTTAATAGAAAAAAGACAAAGGAGGTAGTACTTGAATCTCCCTCTCTAATCTCCCTCTCTCTCACACACACACCAGAGCAAAAATTATAATGAACACATTTATGTACTCAACTACATTTTCCATGTGTTCCGTGTCTATTTTGAGTAAAGCAATTGCTGAGCTGATTTCACTTGTGTGGAGGGCAACCTATCTAAGAAAGCTAGTTCTCCCAAATCTTAGTACCTTTTCTGAAGAACTCTCCCATAATTGAATGCAAACATTTTTGGTTTAAAAACCAAATCGGGATGTTTCACGCAGCAGTGGAGTGATATCACTATGTCGACTTGTGCAGAGGGTTATTAATCTCAGTGGAGAGAAGCAAAGTTCAATTCAAGTCAACAAGTATTTATTGAACACCTATAGCACTTGGTCTGAATTATGTACATAGTCACTCAAAGTTGCTGACTTGGAAATTTTGCAGAGCAGAAACTTAGACAAAAGGAGAGCGCTTTTCTTAAGACAACTATAGTGATGTTACTTTTTAAACACTATAACTTATTGTCTCCTGTTTTAAAATATTTAAATGTAGCAATGCTGTTTATAAATGCCCCTTCCATCTCAGAAATTCCAAAGTTTGATTTTTATTTTTTTAATAAAGATGGAATTACATTTTAAAGGCAGGTTTACTTCCCAAGTGGTCACAATGGCCAGAGCTGAGCCAATCCGAGGCCAGGAATCTCTTCTGGGTCTCAAGAGGGTAGAGCCCCAAGGATTTGGATCATTCTCTGCTTTCCCAGGCCACAGGCAGGGAGCTGGGTGGGAGTGGAGTATCTGGTACATTGACACCCACATGGGATCCTGGCTGTTGAAAGCAAGGATTTAGCCACTAGGCTACTGTGCCGAAAACTCAGTTATTTTTGTTACTCTGTCATACAACCCAGTATAATTCCATAAGACTTCAAAACCTTTTGTTATTTTGCTTCTTGTATCTTTATTTGCTTTGGATCTGTCCTCTTGTTAGGACAGTCCTCATGAGAACAAGCATCTCACCTGTTATGAGCATCACCTGCCTAATCGAGAATCTTCCCAAACCAATGAGGATTTAAGCAATGAATACATGTAAGAGGCAGACTATCCAAATCTTCACTGCACTAAGGAATTCCTCCTTAAAACAGTTGGGCCACAGCATCCATTGGTTTGTGTAAGAGATGGGGCTGGAGACAGAACTGACCCAGCAACTACAATAACCAGCAATACATAAGCTGATGTGGGAGATGGGCTGAGGCAGACCCCATACTGGAAAGCACATTTAAGAGTCAGTTCTAGAATCACCTCAGAAGGGGTTTCTCTTCTGAAAAGTTGGACTCAGAACTTCAGACATGGGGAGGACCATAGAATCTGAACTGGCCATGGAATGCATTTAAACTGTACCTCCTCAGCAGCTAAGATGGAGCAGTGGACGACATACTCAGATGCACATGGAGAATATGGCAGTTCATTGGAGCCTGCAGAGGATATCTGGTACTAGTGCAGAGGAAGGAGGACAGAACAAATCGCACAACTACCCCAGCTGGGCGTTGACAACAAATATTTGCAATAATGGAGAGTCTGAG
The DNA here is from genome assembly GCF_017591425.1 of Ochotona curzoniae. NCBI lineage: Eukaryota > Metazoa > Chordata > Mammalia > Lagomorpha > Ochotonidae > Ochotona > Ochotona curzoniae. The sequence continues at coordinate 10,897,164 of NW_024465035.1, read as the reverse complement.
GTGGACTATGTCAGCCAGTGGACCTTGAAAGGATTTCCTCGTCTTTGGATTGACAGCGTATCAGAACTACTGAAACCACACGAGCAAAAACCTCAGAGTATGTTCTACACTGGGGACCTTGGAATGACACTGAGTGACCCTTCCCCATCCCTGGGTACTGAGGCAGTTGAGAGGCTGGGTGTAGCTTCTGTTTATCTTCTCCCTTCCCACTGTTAGAGGAAGAAAATGTGGAAACAATGGTCTCACCAACTTTGCCCTGGTCCTTGATCATTCCCATCCTGATCAACTGCATAAACATCAAAAATTTTAAAAAGACATCCTGATTAAACCTCATTTAAAAAATTCTTATTCATTTGCTAGTCTACTCACAAACAGCATGCGTGTTTGGGTATAGTTTCTTTCCTAGAAAAAAAAAATTTAAGGAATTTTTAGTCCTCTCTCCCTCAAAATCTCAACTGGATATGGTCTAAAAGCAGAAGCAATAAGCAGACAGTATCTAAGCTTTAAACAAGGGCAGGGTGCCACAGATGATTTACATAAATTACCCAGAAAGTATGAAGCAAAACCAAAACCCCAGTTTACAGGTCAAAAACCAAGTCACATTTCTGTGGATATGTTGAACAGGTTCACAGATTCAAGACAGAATCTGGAGATATCTCTAGGATAAAAATCCTGAAGTAATCTTTTTTTTTCCCAATGCAAAATAACCAGCACACCTTAGCGTCACCTGAATCCATAGATTCGAAGGCCTGGAAAGGGTATGGAGGAGGAATCACGAGCACATTCTGTGCAATCTCAGTATGGGATCAAACGGAAGCATCTGCCAGATGTACTTCTTCATTCTATAAATAAGAAAGCTCATCTAACAAAGGTTGGGTAGCAGAGAAACAGCACCACCCACAAGAGCCAGTGTTAGAAGCCAGAACTGAACTCAGGATGTTCAAATGGGCAGCAATATCAAGGGTGTCATAGACTGGGCACTTGCAGGGGGACCTGCCTTCCAACATTACCGGAAGGAGTTTGCTGTATTGATTTTTAAAAGGAGGTACTCAAATTTGAAAGGCATATTAAATTATTATTTATAATCCAAGGCTTTACACAAGTTTACTACTAAATAATCAGATGTCTGAGGCTAGAAGTGACCGATAGGCCATTAAGGTCATTACACAGAGTGTGGCCTTTTCAACTCTCCCAAGTCTCATCTATAGTGAACACTGTAACACAATAACATTCTTTTATTTGAAAAAAGATTGTTACTTTATTCACCCACTTTCCCATGGGCTTTTTTTTTTAACTCTGATACTGTCTTTTTATCTGCTTAGTTATACATGCAAAAGGCAGAGAAAATGAAAGACACATATAGATCTTTCATCTACATGTTACCTCTCCCAGCAGCTGGGGAAGGGCTGGGTTCAACAGGTAGGTTTCAATACCAAGTCAGGGTCCCCTCATGACTGCAGAAAAATTCACTGGTCGCTATGGAGTAGTTCTTCCTCTTGATAACCGTTTTTAAAGAAGCTATATTACCCTTGAGTTGCCAGTGTGTTGTATGTGTACTGTGGTGGTGGCAAGGTACCCAACTTGTCTTTCATTATACAAATTCCCAGACCACAAGGAATCAAATCAAGACATGTAGATTCATTTAGCATCAAAGATGCTGGATCTGAGTTTCATGCTAAACTCAGAGGGATTTTGATTTTTTTTTTTTGAAATTTCTTCTTTTATGCAAAAGCAGAATATTCCATGTGTGGCTAGAGGGGAGTTATAGCAAAGGTTCACCTATCAAATTCTATGCTATATCTTTTGTAGTGTCTTGGCCAGCAACAATGAAGCTATTTTACAGTGCCTTGCCTAACTTACCATTATCTATGACCATTTAACTAGGAGCTTGTTAATGTGAACAAGGTGGCTTCACAGTGCCTGGTGGAGACCTTCAAGGGGGTAGCCTTGCTCACATACTTGGGTTTGCTCCATGTCTGAACAAGAACCTGCCCACAAGCCAGCTTTAGCCATGTATTCTACATACAGAAAGACCCAAGGGCACAAGTTTCCAAACAGCCACAAATTATGGCACCTTAGGTTGAAGTAATCACCAGTACCTGCAGGTCAAAATAAGTATCTCTTTATTCCATTTTGAGTAGTTTTAAAGCACTTATATATATAAGGAAACTCATGAATAACTACTTAAAAACAATTTGTATATACTGAGATATTTTCTTCCTCAACCAATAACTTACTTGAGATTTGTACATCTTGAACAGTGTACAATTTACTAAATACTACCGCTCTCATTTCCTAGTCAACATTGATATTTACACAATACTTCCTTTTTAAAATTACAACTGCTGAAAAAAACAGATTCCCAGAGGCAAGACATCATTAAGATAAACGCAGTGTGAGATCTGATAGTGAAACTAATCAATCTTAACTGCATTTGGGGCTGCTTGGTTGCTACAACGACAGCCATCGTAACAACTATATTGACTAAACTCTTGGATAACTAACGCAGAAACAAAAGAGCCCATCATGCTGAACGAGAACGAGACACGGGTTTACTAACTGACTCTTACGTTCTGGGGGTGCTGGACTAAGGTATGCAAGGAAAAACAAAGGAAAAACCATGATAATGGTATTACCTGCAATGTCAGGATATGCTTAAATAGCCGAACAATGGACTTATGACTGCGTATGAAGGACTAAACATACTGTAATAACATTGGGGACATCAGTTGCAGGGAGAGAACTTGGGGAGGAAGTAAAGGAAGTCCCAGAGCCTGTGGGATTTTATCATAGAATTAAAAATAAAAAGGCAAAAAAAAAAAAGATATTTTATGAGATGCATTCTCCAACAGGTGTGATGAACCCTCAAGTAACTTGGAGTACTATCATCCATCCCTGATCCTCTTATCAAATGATGATCCTGAAGTGTTAGAGATTCTGCAAAGTAGGAATTCAATGTCAATTATTTTGTAAAGCTCAATTATTAATTCTTCAAGTACTTACCATAACTACTGCATAGTGAAATAGATCACACAATATCCCTTGTAAACTGAGTAAATTCAGTCACCTGACATCTGTGTCTCATTGGAACAGAAACTGTTCACTAATTTCAACTGATTAATCCAATTAGAAAACTCCGCTTTTCTGTGTAACATATTCAGTATTCCCATTAATAGGTGTGTTCATGCTTCCATTTAGTGTGTGATGCATCATTTTTTATTCAAAGTTCTCTAATCTCCAAAGAATAACTTGAAAAAAGCGCCAAGCCTGGACTTGGAAATTCAGAAAACTAAGGTGAGAAGCTTGCTTCATTGTCTCCTTAATTCAATCCTGGGAGTTTTTAGCCTCCTGGATCACCTCTGTCCTCTAGGAGCTTAAATCATTCATTGTGATGCAAGCATGGTTTATCCACAGGGAACCTGGCTCTGCCTTCAAGACTTAGTGTAGTCAGCACTTCTGGGCAGCTTTCCTCTCCAGCCTGCAAAGAGAGAACTGTTTCCCTGTTTCAGGTTCCCCTCAGCATGTGATACGCACGCATGAATTCATGCATACCCATCTATTAGTGGTACTTCTCAAAAAATAGAACCAAGATTTGGTTGATGTGTTCATTTAAATCCAGTTAGCCAATTTCTGTGCTAAAGGGTTTGATACTAAACATTTCAGACTTTGTACACAAAGCAGTGTCTGTAGCAACTATCCAGTGCTGCTTAGCCAATGGGAAAGCAGCCAGGGGAAGTATGTAAATGAATGAGCATGGCTCATTTTCAGGAACACTTTGGCTGAGGTTAGATTTGGCCAAAGGATGAGGATTTAGAGTCCTGATGTAAATCCTTAAGATGATAAACTCCATATTGCCATTAGGTCTTAGGTTATTCATCTTCAAGAAATTTCCTGGGTTTACTTTAGTTATTTCCCAAAATTCTGTGGGGATTTTTGAACAACAGGATTTAGTTTGGAATGAAGAAATGTGGAAAGGGCTGTCATTAACAATGTATATAAGTTTACTTCATAAAGTTTGCAGAGTTTGAATTAAAAAGTTTATCCTGTGGCCCGGCGCAGTAGCCTAGTGGCTAAAGTTCTCACCTTGCATGTGTTGGTTCGTGTCCTGGCTGTCCCACAAGCTCCCTGCTTATAGCCTGGGAAAGCAATGGGCAAAGCCTTGGGCATCCTGCATCTGCATAGGAGACCTGGAAGAAGCTCCTGACATTGGATTAGCTCAGTTCAGCTCTGGCCATTGCAGTCACTATGGAAATCAATCACTGGATGAAAGAACTTCCTGTCGCTCCTACTCTGCCTTTCCCATAAAAATAAGCCTTTAAAAAGTTTATTCTGGTGCAAAAATATCGATGCATAGTTGTCTCATAGCACACAATGAATCATGAACTTTGGAAGATCTCTTGTATGCAATTTTAAAAACGTTTATATTCAACATCTTCCAAATCAATTCTGCCTTTTACTTTTCTATCAATCTGCAGATAGTTCAAATCAGTGGAAAAATAGCTAAACTTCAGGTTCAGAAACTCATACTTGACCAAGTATATAAATGTTTTTCTGTGATTCACAATGTTATCTTTCGGACATTTAAAATACTAAGAATCAGTTAAGATGTAAAAATTAAAATATTAAAAAAAATTTTAAATTGTTTTCTCAACAAATTTGAAGTCCTGGCCATTCTCTTATCTTCCCTTAGGCTAGCAGTTCATTGGACCCAAAACACAGGTGCTCTTTTTAAAAGGAGCATGGAGGGATGGATGTAGTGGTGCAAGGAGTTAAGTCACCACTTGGGACACCACATCCCTTGCTAGAAAGCAGGTCCCTGAGCCCCAGCTATTCTGGTTTTTCAGCTAATGTGCAGTTAGTCCAGTGGTTAGGTCTCTACCTCCACATGGGAGACCCAGCCTGAGTTCTGGGAAGGCTTCATTTGGAGAGTCAATCAGCAGATGAAGAGTTTTGTTCTTCCTTTAAAGTAAATGATTTTTTTTTTATTGTTTCAAAAAGCAATCATGAACTCAGGATATTTTCCATCATTCTCACCACTTTAATGTATCTGTAACTTTGACTCTGTCAATTCTCTGCGCCATCTTACACATACCCGGCCTCTATCATAGCTGTCAAACTTTTGGGTTTGCCATCTTTGCTACAGGTATTAAGAATACCCAGCTAGTTGCAGGCCATGGTCATCTTTTCCTATAGTTATCAATGCCTTATTGCTATCCTCTGCACTCATGACTAGGAAGAGTAATCTTTGAGATCAATGGCCTTTAAAGCTGTATCCTGAGAAGATTCTTGAATTCTCCCTTTGCCTCCACACTAACCAAACCATCCCTTCTTCTCTAGCTTTCTTTTGCTTTCTGATTGTCCACTGCCTCACATGTTGTTTCAATATGTCTACTTAGCAGAGTCATCATTTGAAAACTGTAAATATTGATTTTCTCAACAGTAACATACAGGCACCAGCTATATAAGTACCGGCAGCTATATAACCCAAGTGAATGTTTACTGTAGCTGGCTGCTGTACCTGAGTGAACAGTGAATAGTGTCTTACTATTGGCGAGGCGAATTGCCTCTATGCTTACTTCCTGACTAGCAGCACTGAGTTGGGCCGAGTTAGCAGTCAGCATTTGTAGGATGGAAGGAAGACAGGACATGCATTTTAACTACAACTGGTTATAGCAACCAACTCCATTAAGCATCACTGGTCCTCAACATTAACCCAAGAGCTTTTACATAGCTTTGTTTTATGCTCCCCATGTAACATAGGAATGTATAGTATTCCTGCATTCATTTTATAGTTGACAGAATTCTCACACAAACATCAGTTTATTTGCCAAAACAGATTAGTAGGAGGTTTGCACCCAGGAAAACTGATGTGAAAACATTTTTCCTTTCTTTTGACTTCTAACACTTCCAGCTCTCTATGAGCAGAGGAACACAGAGCAAAACCAAGCCTCTTGTCTTACTAAGTGCAAAACCAAGGTGCTATGAGCAATCCTAGTGAACTAACTGAAATCTAACCGCAACAATGCATTCTAGACCTAACCATATTCCTGGCCATCTGGCTTAGTAATATAAAAAAAATAAAGATTTACTACTCCTAGGCTTAACTAATATGTGATACTGGTTGCAATTTTGACAGAAACTAAAACTGCATTTTGTTCAGCTTATGCTGGGAATGACACTGTTAAAGATAATATGATCTCTGGATACTGTATTTACAAAGTTTTTTTTTTTTTTAATTACTACGGTGGGTGTTAGATTGTAACTGCTTTAAAATTGCGATCAAGATTCAAGTTGTGTCTTAAAACAGGGCACTGTGGGACCACAATTTCTCATTTGTCTGTGGTATAATGGACTCCCAGAATGACTTTCTGGGGAGAACTCTCAGCTGCCTGGGAGAATTCCTATGCTTCACTCCTAAGCAAAACCAGGGTTCCTTCAGCTGAACCTTGTCTCATTTCTAAACGCTGTGACTTCCACAGGATGGTATTAATTCCCTCCTAGCTTGGCTGAGAAATTATAGCTTAGCATTTCCTAACAAAACACAAAAGCTACCCTATCTGTATTTCTAGTGCACAAAGACCTTGAACTCATTGATATGGCAGTACCTTTCACAAGTTGACAGAAGATGTTCTTACAGATGATGCTACAGACAGTCATCTTTCCTATTCTGACATCCAAAAATCACAGAATCTACCCCACTCCATGAAAGCTCAGGAATTTCAGACACAAGACAAAAAAATTGCATATTCCATTCCATTATTGAGGGTGGACCAGGAAGGACAGATTTGGACCACTTGAGGTTAAATCAGATGAAAATACTGCCTTTTCTTCAAGGATTGATTTTCAATCCATCTTGTCTTGGCAGATGCACTGGTCCATATGGAGGCACTGGGAAGCAGGAGCTGATGGACCTTACCAGTGTTTACGCTTAGGATGCTGCTGATGACATACAGTGTTGTCTCCAGCACAACTTATTGGAGAGATTTCTCTTTGGTCTCAATATCAGGCAGGATGGGGCTTCTCGGAGCAAGTGTTTTGATTTCACTTATGAACACCATGAATCATGTTTCCCTCCTTTGTGCTGCTGGAAAGCTCATTGTCTGAGAACTGGCCTCCCCTAACCTAGGTGGGCCTTTGAAGATGTGCTCTTTCCCTTCTGACCCACTTTACCTCCAATCATTTCCTTTTAAAAAAATGTTCTTCTTTTATTCTTTTTCATTATGCTGAGAAAATTTTAATAACACATGTTAATCAGATTTTTTTTGAGTCCCAAGCCAGATGAAAGTCGTTCATTTCTTGGGTAATTTTACCTGTATCCTAATAATCCCACCACAACCATTAAAATCTAATGCTCATCCTCAATTCTTCCTTCTCCCTTATTTCCATGGCTGATGCTACTTCAAATTCAGCCATTTCTAAAATGTTACTTTAACAAGTTGGAAAAAAATGAATGATTACAATTAAAAAGAATTAAAGATGTATTTGGGGGCAGGTCCTAGCTCTAGTAGTTAAGACATTGCTTAGGATACCTACAACCCATATGGGGGTGCCTAGTTACACTTTGGTTTATGTCTCTAGATTCTGAATAATGCATACTGAGAGAGCTAGCCTGATGGATCTCGCAGTAGCATCTGTGTCATCCACCTGGATTAAGTTTCTGGCTCCTGACTTTGTTCTGGCCCAAATCTGGGGTTTGCTAGCATTTCAGAAGTCAACCAGTGAATGAAAGTTCTCCTAGTGCCTCTCCGCTTTTTCAAATACAGAAATTTTATGAGTTGATTTAGGTAACCAAATATACATATATGTTCTCATAAATGAACTGTATAATGGAGACTAATTTATTGAGAAGTGAAGGCATGTTGCAGCAGGCAGCTGCAGTGACACAGTTACACATCTTGACAATATGATGCTAGATTTTCTACCTTTGCCTAAACCTGCCATGATACTAGTTTAACATTGTGTTTAGATATAACTGTTACTAAAGCAGCATTCTGCTGTGTTGCTTTGGGGGAAAGTTTCCAGAGGGGGAAACAGGGAGAAAATGGAAATGGGGTGAGGGAGCAATCTCAATACCTACCAAACTTTATCATGGTAAATAAAAACTTTGGTTAAAATTTTAGAAATAAATACAGCTTAGTATACTTTCTCTGTGAACTTTTTAATGAAACGTCCAGTGCCATGCTCTTTAAGCTACCAGCATTTCTCTCCCGCTTTACTCCCCATCTATTCTGTAATATTCAGTCATGCTTGAAACACTACAATGAGTTCTATTTGACTTTAGGATATTATTGACAGCTCCTAGTTGATCTCCCCGATCCCTGAAAAATTAGGAATGAAGAAACTAATTTCATCCTGGAAGCATCTGTTTCTCCCTTGTTTTGGATACTTGCACATTGTCCAGTTCACTTGTAAGCACCCTTATTCCACATTCCTGGCTATCTTTTCTTCAGTTCTCCATTTAGATGCTCCTTTTTCCAAGAGGATTTCCTGTCCTCTGGAAGATTCTGTCCTACATTCCTGTTAGGTGTCTCCAGGAGCAGTTATTACTTGAGAAATACAGATTAATACATTTGAGTATAAATATCAGATTGTGCATCTTCCTGATTATGTTACAGGAGGGGTTCACACGGTTCCTGCTCATCACCTCGTAACCTGTGCTAAAAAGAAGTCAGCTCATCATGGGCACTCAGTAGATACTGGCTGATTCAATCAAATCAGTCAAACCTCACAAAGGACAAATATATAATTTCGAGCTGGTGTACATTTGGTAGACCCACAATTCAAACATCCTAAAATAACTTTTTCTTAATAAAATGGTTATTTTAACCTTTTAATACTATTGCTTTAAAAAGTGAGGAAAGAGGGACAGTAATTAAAAGAGTGATTAATACCCTATCACGGTACTTGGATTTGATGCTTAGCTTCTGGTCTTCAGCTTCTTGGCAGTGCCAACAGTTCAAGTATTTAGGTTTTTGTCATGTACTTGGAAATCCTGCATTGAGTTTGCCTTGTGGCTTTAACTGTACCCAACCACTGCAGGCATCTGTGGAATAAACCAGCAGATAGCAGCTCTTCCCACCTCAAATTCTTACTTTAAAAAATTTACAAAATAAGATGAAAAGTTATACAAGCTTATCATTCCTAGTCTGATTCCTTACTTAGTTGCTCTAAATCACCCAGAGTAATGCAGCAATAAAACACAGTTAATCTTCAGAGATCTGTACTCTTATCTAGGGAGACAATATTTAGACTTAAGGGATGGCTCTTATCCTGTGTCAGAGAAAACAAAGACAAGAGACAGACACCAAATAACTCAGCAACAGCAGTGGCTTGCCAAACTCAGTGGTATCTTCACATACATGTGTCATTTGTGCAACACAACCTGGTCTTAGTGTCAAGTATGTCCATCTTTTTATATACTGAAACATTTCATACGGAGGCAGTTGGAGAGTGAACTCTCATGTGTTGGTTTACTCTCTGCTTGCCCACAGTATGCAATGCTGTGAATGTCAACAGAGGGAGCTGGGAACTCAATGTGGGTTGAAAAGATCCCAAATCCTCCTAGGATACACATTAGTAGACAGCTGGAACAAGAAGGTGAAACAGGACCCAAATGTAGACACTGCTATATGCAACGCAGGTGTTACAAGCAACGTCTTAACTGTTTCCTTTAAATTTGTTCTCCTAGTGCCGCAGGCCCAATTCTCCACCAAGCCTCTAAGGCTACAGACATACTGGAACAGAGACAGCCAGCAACCATGGGAAGATGGAAAGTGATATGACACACCTGGTGCAACAAAACCAACACCAACTCAGAACTGACACTACTCAAGTAACATCCTGAGGACATTCGTCCCCTCATCAGGGTCCCTTGGATGATAGCAGGGGACCATATCTGTCCCCTGGTGCTAATGTGATCCACAGCTTCTGCTATCCTCACACCCCCACCTTGACTCCCCTCAGTTATAGTAGGTAGACCTGCATGGGACTGCCATCACCTCACTTATGTAACAAACATCTAAAAGTACATACATTAAATATAAAAACAAGTTAGCTCTTCTGTATGTATTACAAGATAATGTCACAATACTTCATTCTAAATAAGGAGGTCTGTGATAACCAACAGGCATTTAGACTTCCCTTTCACTATTTCTTGCATGCTCACGCATTGCTTTTTGATAAATCCCAACAAGATGTTCTTACTTGACACATACAGGGATCCCTCAGATCACGGACTGCATACAATGATGCAATATAGGCGTGATCATTTCAGCTTCTGATGAAACAAACTTTTTAAAACCAAGAGTGCTACACTAGGGCAGTTCCACACTAGTTAGAACACTCGGTGTTTTGCAAGCAGTGCAGCTCAGTGGCAGAGCCACCAAACTAAAGTTTGAACTACTCCTCATCTGGGAGCATAGCTCTTTCTCCATAAACAGAAATTTCATGCAAGCAGAGTGTTCCAGGGTTTGCTCAAGTTTCATGAAGGTCAAAACTCTTTACCTCTGTCGATAGTACCAAGACAGATGGCATAGCAAAGATTTTCAGCACAAAAGTTGTAGAAACGATCTTACCTTACCCTATTGCTTACTCATCCTTACAAATGATGGTGCAAGCTGCAGTCTGAATATAGCCAAGAAATAAGCAAGGTAAGAACATATTTAAACTGAGAAAAGACTTTTTACATAACAGCTTTGTATGCCTCATACTTTCGGGGTTATGTTGTTCATATACAAAATCCAGAAATCGTAATAGTCACTTCCAGAACAGGGCAGACCTATGCATACTGTTGTCCATTGCTTCCCAGGGGGTTACATTGATCCTCTGGGCCTGTGCCTCAGGAGGGGAACAGGGTGCTGCCAATGCAGCTCACCTTTCCTATTTTCCACTCTGGGTCTTTTCTTTCTGACTGGGTGGCCACTGCATGTCACGCATGGGATTTCTGGAACCGATTTTCTCTTGGTATTTATTGGACACCCATTCCGTAGTCTACAAGCCTACACCTAGGCAAGAAGGCAGATTTATCTGGGATGCCCAGGGTAGCAGAAAGCTAGGAAGATTTTGAAGCACTACAAGCAGCACTTACTGGAGATCATCAGAACTGCAGGAAGCCAATGCACTGGAGCATTCACTGGCAAGCACACACATCACCAGAAGTTGTACAGAAAAATGACTTACTACAGATTATTTTCTTTCTACAAAAATAAAGCTAGCCTTTCTTCTAACTTCTGTATTTTGAAGATGACTATTTCTCAAAATAAATCCAAAGTATTCCCATTGTATGTTTATTTTTTAAGAGACCCTTGGTTTCAGGATTGTCAAAATAAACTGAATATCAACAAAATTAGACTTTCAGGAAATTTACAGTGACACTGCAATGTATTGTACCCAGTGGTAATTTAATTTTCTTATCAGTCTCTCCCAAGAGAAAATGGGAACGGAATGTATCCAATCCAAGAATTTTTGGAGAATGAAGAAGCTAAATTGCTAATTGAGACATTCGGTACCAGATCATATCAGTTCAGATAATACAGATATAAAAGGGTAAAAACAAGGAAATGATGTGAGAAATGGGAACAAGGAGGAGAAAGAATAAAAATAAACCAAATGACAGAACACTTTATACTGCAACTCGGTGCCAAATAAACAGCAAGTCAGGACAAGACCACATGAAAACAAATCGACTCCCAGTGCTACTCTAAACATCTATCAAGAATATCACACACAGCTACACCCTAGACAAAAATAAAGGACATTAAAGAACTTGAGGATAAGCACAGAAGACTTTACAGTCTCTAGTTTTTCAACCACTGGGTTGATGCCACTCTGTCCCCCCATATTCCAAGCAGAGTGCTAGATATATATATTTTTTTCATCTAACAAGGTTAGGTAAACCAGGAATTGAATAAGGTGTATTATTTAGCATCCATAACATGGGAAAATAAAACTAGAATGTAATAACATACCATAATGACTATTATAATTTAAAACATCGTTTAGCATTTTTTATAACATTGAGAAATTCGTTCAAGGTGTCATGTATTAACTGAAGTATATTTGGCTAGAAAACATGAGTTGCTTGAGGCTGCTGCTCGATAATTGTCACTGGGATATTGGAGGCCACTATGTCAGTGCTTCTCCTGTCACCTGGGAAGCAGAAATCCACACTCTAAACTGAGGCCTGGGAACCCGCATGTGTTACATTTCCTGGCAGTGCTGTGTCTGCTGCTTAGACTGACATCTAAGCTGCTCAGCACAGCGTTTGCCGTTGTTGTAAAGGGTGGCCACTATGTAGATTTGGACCATTTCAGCAGCATGGATCTGGTCTCAATTAAATCTTGGTTTAAGATCTCTAATGTATAAATAACCACTACCTTCCACAAAAGCCTTTTCTTTTGCTTTAAATATGATTATCATAATGAAAACACTGAACAGCTGCCTAGTATCTGTGGGGAGGCAGGTTAGAATGTAATGGGAAATATACATTCCTGCCACCTTGGAGTTTATACTCTAACATAACATTGGTAAATTATATGCAGCATTCAAAAGCAAGAGAACAATGCCTAAGTTGATGCATGTCCCCAAAAACACATCCAAACCAAAGGTATAAATGGTTTTAGGAGAAAAAGGACAAACATATGTAGAAATTGAGATAACATAGCATAGCAAACTTAAAATGCAATGTTGCCATAGAGCTGTCAGTTTTCTTTCAGGCAATCTCTTGTGAAAACACATTTCAGAACTGATGTAACTCAGTGTGCTAGGCTCCCAGGCAGGTACTTAGAAGCATGGAAGTCATAAGGCTACTGATGTCAAATGATTCAGGATGATTTACACCTATACTAACAGTACTCAAGATACTAGAAAACTTAATGAGGGTTGCTAATAATTAACTCCTAAAATAGTATTTTGACTCTTGGACATAAAACACTTCCTAAAAATCAATCCATGAAAATGTCCTCCAAAAGCTTTATGAAAATATATCAGAAAATGAAATCAAAACAGTATTAGGGCTGATGACTTGCATGTGAAAAAACAAGATGGGTCTGATACAGACTCTGAAGTTCCTAGCTGCCATGGCTGTATAAAGATTTTGCTGGTAAGAAAATAATCTTGCCCAACTTTGGAAAGACTCTGGAGACCAGAAAGAGCCAAGATGTTACAAATACCTCCCAATTCCCACTGTTCTCTTTGGTCAAATTCATAATAATGAACAGAACCTGTACAACATGTGTAAAAGGAGGCTTTAGTTAAATCAGTCAACTTAAACTTGGAGATCTCTGCATCTTTGACATAACACTCATTGTTTTCCTGAGAAAGGAGGATGGGGTGTTTTACTACCTGGGGCAACACTTGGACTATTCAACCACAGTGGTGGTAATGAAGAGCAGATTCCCAGTATTGAAGCTTGATCTACTTCAAGTATGTTACTAAACACAAAGGACTCCTTCCAGAGATTTTGGAATTGTTGTCTTTTAAAACTGAGAAGGCTGACAATTCTTACCTCCCATTGTAAGACAGCCATTTGAAGCTAGCTCTAGCTCCACTACTCAACCAAGCACAATGGGCAGGCTCCCCTTCACCGTGTTAGCCAACATTTTAGTCCCTTACTGGAGAAAGTCTTAATATTGAAAACAAAATTTCTTGTGAGATTCAGCACTTGGTGCCTTAAAGACATTCCTGAAAGATATCTTAATAGAGGAAAAAATACTAAATTAAAACATATGATTGAGTCTAGGGCTCCTCTATGAATTCAGCGACTTCAGTCATTTCACAGGCTGTGGTAGCTCCTTTGTTACTTTAAGCTCCTTGGAAACCTGAAGCAAAGGTTAGCTCTGATAACACAGAGGGATGTCTCTAGAAAATACCGAGAGCTTGACATTGCAAGGGTGACATCATCCTTGGTGAAATCGGCAGCATTTCAGAACAGTCAAAATCACTTGGACAGAACCCTCAGAATATGTAAACATTTAGAATCTGTGTTGAAATGAGACAGTGGTTCCTCATCTCTGGGTACTGCAACATGTGGAACGTCATGAGTGGTTTCACCCTTTGTCCCTCCCATCCCCCCAAGAACAAAATGAAGAAATAGCAAAATTGAAATCAATGAGTTCATCCAATTTTCCCTATACCTCAATCCTCTCCACACTGATCAACCACGTCTTTATTAAAAATAAAATTTATACAAAAGAAAAAGCACAAAATTGGGAAAAGCTAAAAAAAATATGGAGAGTTGTTAGTTTTACACTATGTCTAAAAAAATTAGTCTACTTGCTAGTTGCTGGTAGTTCAGAGGTTAGTCCTGTACTACCTTAATTTATACGTGGTTTTGAGCTAAAAACATTGTATAATTTCAATAAAGTAAAAACCTTAAAAGAGTAAGAGCACTCAGAACTGGCAAAAGTATTGCCAAAAACACAAACTAAAAATAAGCAGCAAAATGGGATAATCCACTCATCAAACCACACTCTTGACTTTTGATGTGGGGCCTAAGTTAGAATAGATTTCATAGGCTTATTTGGAGGTAATTGTGGCTGAATCCCAGCCAATAGGAAAGCCAGCAGGAGTGGATATCCTGACCTGATTGAAAAAGCTTTCCACTCTCATTTCTTTCCTCTTGCTGGATAATGATGATTTCAAGGCCCCAGAAAACCCAGGCAATTCAAATTGGAAGAAGCCAGGAAGAATGAATGATACCGTGAAAGGAAACAACTTGGTGATCTCAGCTCTATTAGGGACTCTCCTGCAACCGACAAGCTGCAAGCACCAAGCCTTCAAGGCTGAGTGTACTCGCTGTGCTTTACTCGCTGTGATTACTCCTGAATCAGTGTGTGTATGAACTTCCCGATCCAGGATCTGGCAATGATAGCTTCATGGCTAAATCCTCCCCTTGCACGTGCTAGCATCCTGCCTGGGTGGTGATTCTTGTCCTGGCTGCTCCATTTCCCATTCAGCTCCGTGACTGTGGGCTGAGAAAACAGCTGAGGATGACTCAAAGTCTTGGGGCCCAACACCCGTGTGAGAGACCTGGGAAAAGCTCCTAGCTTCTGATCAGCTCATCTCTGACCACTGTGACCACCTTGGGAATGAACCAGCACATGGAATATCCTTCTGTCACTTCTCTTCGTAGATCCTGCCTTTCCAATAAAAGTTAATGAATCTTAAAGAATTATCTGGTCATAACAGTAGTACTGAAAATAACAACCAATGTTCAAGTTCTCACTAAGATGATCAGAACTGGTTTAAACACATTTCAGGAATTAATTGATTAAAGACTTTGATAGGCTTTGTCTCAGAATGGCTCTCAAGATTCCATATGACACAAAAGAACCCAGTTAGATGGTCTGCAATTCAAATTAAGTCAGAGGAATAAACCCAGCCAAGAGCAAGACATATATGTAAATAAGATGACTAAAAGGAACTGATAGCTAATTGCTTAACAGAAGAGCAGAAAGAATACATACATGGAGTGAAAAGAAAAATTCAAGTTGGTGCCATTTGGTGTAGGGTCCTAGCTCCTTCCCCACCTCACCCTCTACCCCTCCAGTCTTCAGGTACTGGTACTCCTCCCAACAGCCGAAGATCAGAGGGATGGGTAAGCTGTTGCAAAGCCAAGCCTTGTTTCCTCAATCCTGCTTAAGGAGGAGACAAGTATCACAGTGTGCTCATGATTATTTTCAAGTGATATAGTCAACCTCTCTCTCACACACACACACATACACACACTCTGCTGTTTCCTAAAGGATGAGATTCTGTTGATTGGAAAATTTGCTTAAAAGAAACAGCAAAGTTAGGCCCCCAGTAGTAACCTAACAGCTGAAGTCCTGGCCTCAAATGCGCCAGGATCTTATATGGGTGCTGGTTCTAGTCCCAGAGGCTCCACTTCCCATCCAGCTCCCTGCTGGTGGCCTGGGAAAGGAGTCAAGGATGGCCCAAGTAGAATGAACCAGCCAATGGAAGATCTTGCTCTCCTCTCTGTGAAAGTGCCTTTCCAATAAATACATCTTTTAAAAAAAAAAAAGCATACACACTGCCATCTTTGCAGGGAGAAAGTACCTTTCAGCTTCTCTGCTTCTCTGATCACAGGAGCCCATGCTCCCAACTGGTTTCTTGGCCCTCAAGCTGCATTTGTTCCCTTACAATTGCTGTCATTTTGAGGCATCTAATGGGAACTGTGGAACTGAGCTGGCCTATTCTCCTGCTGGGATTGGTAATAACCACCCCACCAATAGCACAGAGCAATCAACCTAGAGTTTGTGCTTCGATTACGTGAGCCTGCCATGCCCAGGAAATACATGCTTTAATTTTCCTCTTAGGTTAAAAGTGCTAATGCATAGAAGATATCTGTTCATGATTCTGACTTTATAAAGTGAGTTGATTTGGCTTGATAATAGCAACACTCACACCATCACATGTGCTTTCGCAGTTTAGAAAAGCCAATCTACAGAAAACAGTCCAGCAAGTAAAACACACCAGGGATGGCATACAATCCCAGCTGCAGAGAATATAAAGAAACTGCTTCTACCTACACACCAGGAAGTGTCAGGAGAGTACATATCTGGTAGCTACATTCTTCCAGTCACTCCCTCCAAACGCACTGAAGCCTATAAACAGCCAAATCTGTTACAAAACAAAGGCCCAAAAAACACCTGAGACCATTCTCTCAGAAGCTATACAGTCTGACTTGGCAAAACATGTGACTCATGCCCTTTATGGCACCACAAATCTATTTCCTTTTGTTTTGTTGCACATGTACACACAAACAGCTGTCACTTCTTTTTATACCTGTTATGAATTTTTAAAAAGTGCTACTGAAGCACGTGTTTCACTTTTTATGGTCTTTCCCCCCTCCGTTTTACAGTGGGTCTCAGAAGCCCGCGTGCACATCCTCCAGCTCATTAGGTAGGGGAGGAATAAAGTCCAGCTGTGTGTAGACTCTCCATGGGGATTCAGGATATTTGTATGCAGTGTAAACTACGGGGGGCCAAAATAAAATTTCTCTAACACCAACCATAACGTAATTGTGAAAATATTTTACCTTTAGAGTAAACACACTTGGGTCAGAGTCATTACTTCCTCACCCTTAAGAATTTTAATGTTTTACTTTTTTTTTTTTTTAACTGAGGGCAAGTACTCAGGGAAACAATTTTTGCTATCCAGCTGGATAAGTTTTGATCCAACATTTGGATAGCTACCATTCAGATCACAGAAGATGATCAACAGTCAGAACGTCTCCTGATGTGATTATGTCCATGCTCCAGACTTGCTACACTGGAGAATGTTTTATGTGTACATATGTATATATATGCAAAACCAAAGCATCAAGCAGCTTATACTGTTTCAAATGGCAGTTGTATCCACATTGGCCAAAGTGGTTGTGGTTCGCTCACTCTCATTAAAGTGTGTTTAATCATTAGAGAGATATCAGAATGCATTTACCATTTCTGATGAAATTGTGGATGTCTTTTCACTTGGTTCTGTTAAGAATAGTCTTTCTGTGACATTTTTGTTCCTATTTTTAGCGAATGTGCTGCTGCGCCGACTTCGGTTTTTACCTAGGAAAGTGAACTTTTAACTTCAGCAGATACTGCAAGGTGTTCAATGTGGTTGCACCAATTTGGGCTTCCACCAATGTATACAAGTTCTATGGCATTTTATCCTGCACAAAACTTGATGCTATCTGCTGTTATTTCCCCCATTTGGGTCGACGTGTAGTAAAAATCCCATCATGATTTTAATTCGCACTTCCTTTCTAATTAATGATGTAGAACAGGGCATGAAGAGACCTTGACTACTTTTCAAGGGAGTGTGTATGTTATAGACACCTTTGAAACAAAGATCTCACAGATGATCTCACAAGGACAAGAAATATACACCATGTTTGCCCCTAGTGACCATGAGCCCACCTTTGCCCAAAGGACTTAGTTTCTTATTTGAATGGATTCAGTTTCAAAACCCTCACTATCACAACTCAGTCACATAGCCCTTCTAAGCAGCCAAAATCATTCCAAAAATGTTAACTTTGCTCTAAATCTACCTGGGACGGCAATTGTATTAGAAAGTCGGGACTAAGCACACGAATCACCTTTCATTGTTAGAGCACACAAACTAAGTTTAACACCACTCCTGTCCAGCACACATATGAGAAAACAAGACAACTGGGTTGGTTATGCTAGCAATAGAAGCCTGTTTTCTGAAGAATCAGATGCGTGACTATATTCTAGGTCTCATCATTGAGTTTAACATCTTTGCTTTTCAGAAACAGTTAATTTTCCAAATACTTATTTTTCAAATCTAAGTACATGGAGCCTTCAGCTAAATGATATTCAGAAAACTTTCAACTTTCCAGAACACACTTCAAAGGTACCTACCTTTGCCCCTCCAACCAAACCTGGTTACATACCCATAACTTGCTATTTATACACTTAAAGAAGATTTCTCCCTGCCTCCCAGAATGGAAGTATTACAGAAACCAATAATGTTTATTTTAGTGATCTCTGTACTCAGAATGAAAACGGTTCTGTTTGGAAGGATATGGCAATGAAGCAAGGGTGAGAGCAGGGATGAATGCTGTGTAACCTCTCATTCCCTTGAAGGTGTATCAAAATGTTTTGGAAGTTCAAAAAGCATAGCAGATATGGTTTTTGTACGGTGGAAAATGAGAATGAAACAAGCAAGTGTTACTTCCAAGGCTGAAAGGGCCATAGCAAAGGCATCTGGTACCAACCACAGTGGCCTTCCTATAGAAGAAAGATGTGGTGGGGTCTAAGAGGCAGTTGGGCCTGCACAAGTGAGTCCAGGATATGCTAGGCATAGGACTGTCCATGGTGACTGAGCACTGGGGAAGTGAAGACAGTGAAAGCAGAGAACTCTAATGACCTCTATGGATAGCGTGACATCAGTAAAACCTTTGCACAAATGTTTAGGCATCATCTCCTTAATAATGAAAGCTTTTTCTTTTTATCCTGAAAATACTCACGAGAAAGTCAGAGGGAAATTGACAGTAATGGAAAAATGTTAATAGTGTAATAATATCTAAGAAGATATAATTTGATTCAATGATACATACGCATCTTAATCTTGGCATTTTTCAGATGAACTTTTTCCCCCACTAAGTTGTGCTTTTCTAAGACATTATAAATGAAATGCTTCACCCAGAATATTCATTTTCCCTTGACACAGTACATTAATATCTTTCATTTGAAAGCTTGTCCTGGAAATCTGGCCCTTCTTTTTACTCAGTGTCATCTAAGGAAACCTGTGGCAGTCCGCAATAGTTTTATGCCTGCCCTGAAACAATGATGGATGAGAAATATTGAACTTTGCTCAAGAGGGCAGAAAAGTTAGGACACATAGGGTTCATTTACATTTGAGTTTCAAGAAAGATGTACTTCTTTAAAGCTGAGAGGTGCAGGAAGTCATTCTTTATTCTTTTACTATCTTTCCCTGCACACCTGTAACTCCTGTTCAACACTTCATCATGCATCACTTTTCTGTCTCCTTGCTTAGCAGAACACCAAGAAGGGTACTTACAGGAAGGAGTGGATTCAAGCTTCTGTTTTAGTGAGGCTGACTTCCTTGCCATTTTAAGTAAGGACATCACAGAGTATGGTACTTTGTTTCCTACAGAAAACATTTCTAGGATTTCCTGTAACTATGAACCTAATTCAATGAAGGGTGTTTATGATTCAGATTGGACTTGGAGGTAAAGAGATGGTCAGGAGCAGGAAGGATTTCACACTAGGAATTGAAAATTAAATTTACTCAGGACTAACAATAATAAATACTTGCACAAAGGCAGGTCAGGGATGAGCAAATTTAGGTTGTCAAGGAGCAGACCATGTGGGCCAAGCAGTTTCTGCTACGACTTTTAATCTTTCCTGCTACAGCATGAAATCAACCACACACAGTGTGCACGTTAAGGACCACAGCTATGTTCAAAGAAAACTTTATTTATACTAATTGTATACCTGGGCCACATTCCACAGTTTGCTAGTCTTCGTCTAGATTTATCTCTTCCCATGGTGATGAAGCTGAGCCTTGGCAGCCCTTGTTCAACACGACTCAGGTGGGATTTGCTTGTTCTCTCTGCATCCCTGAACTCACCCAGTTGTTAATGAAGTCAAAAAAGTAGAAAATGAGGCTGGACAATAATGCAGTAGAAGCCTCAAATTTATGATTATGGGTTGCCATTCACATAAGCAACTGTGGTTGAGAACAGTGATGCGTAAACACAAAACAGGAGGATTCTTACCCTTGAATATCACCCTCTCCACATTGTTGCCTGCCTTTAAGGAACCACTTATGCTCCATCTTCTGGCTTTACTTCCTATGTGAAGCTACCCCATACTCTCCCAAAACACTCTGATGCCCCTCCTACAGCGTGTACCAGTGGTACATTTTCCTGCATGTACACTGTGCTTTTACAAAACAAAAACAAAAAAATAAACTAGCACAGGCATTACATTTCCATGTCTGAAGATCTTAATCACCTTTCAACCTTAGTCCCATGCAGACACATATAAGGCTCTACAAAGTTCATCAAGAAATGGTATTAAAAGAAATTTTCCATGAACTTTTTAAACCTTCCTTCTGATACTCAGATGAGCCTAAGGGTGGAGTGACGTGGAAAACACTTTCAAGGAAGAAACGTATGATCTGAGCCAATGATATGAAGCAAAGCTGACAAGGTTAAGGCAGGAAGGACAGGCACTCAAGACTTGTGTGAGGGAAAATCTGGGTATTACAGTCACACCCACTGGTTACAACCTTCCTTCTTAGAGTAACCTTGTGCTGTTCGAGTTCAGAAGTGTTCCTCATTGCCAACATTCATATACAATGTTAGCAAACTATCTCCTTTTTTTCCATAATGAAATCATATTTTATTATGAAAGCCCTAAAATAACAAGCTCAATTCATTTTTGTTTATACCTTGAAACTTGCATGGGTAAGATTTTTATTTTACCACATGCATCGTCTTATTAAATTTTAGTTTTCAGTTTGAGCTAGGTGGGTACAGTTACGCCATAATTTCCAACAGCCTCCAAGAATTTCAGTGCATTATGCAACAGGCCATGTGTCTCTCCATGGGTCTCTATCTTGATAAAGATGGAAACATCATGGGAAGACCAGTTTTTCTATCTCTACCTATCAAACCACTCATTTCCTTCTTAGGTGAATTGCTACAAAACCATGGTAGGGAATAAAGATTCACAAGGCAAGGTAAGTGAAGAAGGAGCAATAGAGCTTTCCTTTTCCCACACAGCCATGGAAGTTTGTCCCTTTTTAGTCTCTCAACAAGCTGCAGGAGCCTTAGAGATCAGAGTTTCAGCCAACAGCAAAGGAAACATTTTACACCCTGTAACACTGAGACAAAGCCATTTTCCTACTGTAGGGCCTATTCTGTTATGACAACGTTACATCTATTATTAGATTAGCCTTCTCAGGAGTGTCAACTGGCAGATCATTAATATGCAGGGTCCACCCCCAGATAAATCATCTCGAGATTTCAGGAGGTGAAATACACCCACCATTCAGCCCAGGTAAAAGCAGCTAAGCTGTCCTTTCCCCTATGCGTTCTTACCCCTCTCCCTCTACCTATCCTTATGATTTCATCATTTTGGAATGCACAGGTTCCACAAGAAAGAAGCATCTACAAAACAGAATGGTGATTACCTGATTGGTTAAGTAGACATTATGCATATGTACATGTTGAAATGCTACACAGCAGTAAAGGATACAATGATTAATAAAACAAGATATTCCTTGCTATTTAAGAGGAAATAAATTTTAAATGACATTGAAATAAGAATCCACTGTCATTTTCTGATTAAACAGTGTAATTCTATATGTAACAATGAGGAGGGTATCCTGCATATGCATGATAGAATATTTCAGAATTATTAACTGATGCCAAACAGCTGGATTTTTTTCTTTGGATCTGCACAGTAAATTGAGATGCTGTTTCCACCACCTCTCCCTGCAGCCTCTCCCAAAGTCTGCAGTGATGGAAAAATAGTTCCCTTTCCTTTCTGAGGTTTCACGTAAGTTCAGTCTCTAAAGGATTTCATTAACTTCTACCCCTCCCCACTATCCTGGTATCTCAGTTTTTGTTTTTCAACAAACCAATATCCTAAGAACCAGTCAAACCTAAGCTAAGCAGGTCCTGTGTGAAGTCCGGTTGGGAATACATTAACATTGAGACATATGGTAAAAAACAAAACAAAAACAGCCATGTTGAAGGAACACACATAAAAGGACATTAAGGAAACTAGTTAAAATACTGAGCTACTAAAAACTAGAATGTTGAAAAAAATCGTGGTTGTAGGGAAATGATGACCATTTACATAGCCCTGTGACAGGAAAGAGGCAGAGGAGAAGTACCTTCATCTATAGCTCAGCCGCCACGCCTCCCAGACACCTAATGCCTGTTTTCAGACATAAGCACACAGCTATTCAGAAGATGTTCAATTGAAGCACATTGTGGTTTGTAGGAGAAAAGGTGCCAGTTCGTAAGACATCTTCCTTTCCAAAGAAGCAGAGTAAGGCATTAGCCAATGACTCAAGTCAACTCAGGAAATGAGGATTGCCCCCGTTGATCTCCAGAGCTCAATTCCTTCCTTGTCCTCTTTTTTTTTCCAATGGTAAAAGATATTCTGCTCATTCCAGCTGAACAAAAGATCCCAAAACACCCCCACCATCACCACCTTCATCTTACTCCTGCTTCCGGCAACCTTCACCATCAGGAAATCCATCTTTCATTACCAATCTGTCATTTGGGTTTAAAATGTATTTCTTCCAAGCTCTGGCATCAATGAATAGAGTCAACAGCTGGTTACCACTTTCCACATCATAAACCTGTTGGGAGGATGTATGGCCAAGGGCGATGGCTTGCATCAGAATTACTTGGAAAGCTTGTAAAAACACAGATTGCAAGGCTCTACCCCATGGGATCTGTTTCATAGCTCTGTTGTGGATACTAAGAATTTGCATGTGTAACCACTCTCAGATGCTAGTGATACTGGTGAACTAGGGATTACACTTTGGGAACTTCTGCTCTAAACTGTTCTAAAATTTATCTCCGAAGCTCTTGCTCCACAATATTGTCAACTAGCAAACTTTTATAAGTCAAATGCCTTGTTTACTAAGTAAACCAGAACATTTGTGAGAATACATTAGGCATCAGTATTTTCCAAAGATCTCGTAATGCAATACAACCAAATCTGAGATGCACTTGCTGCTGGTAATGCAATTGTAGAAACTGGAGAATGTATAAAGATATTTGGGCTCAGCATTATAGCACAATGTTAACAGGTCTACACATGGTGGTGGCCTTCTTGCTGACAGAGACACAGGACATTATGTAAGGTGTGTAGTCTCTGGTCCATTTATGAATCCTGTGGTTAATCATGACCTCAATCTAACCCAAATCATCCTTAAAAGATTACACTTGCAAACAGCAAATTCAGATACCTTTGTTTTATGAATATTAAGTGTGATTTTTTGATGCACTCAAATGTGCAGGCCTGGACTCAGAAAGCATGAGCTCCCCAAGTTCTTGATATCTAGGTTGTCTTTGAATGGAATTGTCCATATCTCACCAGGTTGCAAACCTTATACCCAGAGAGACCCTGATCATTGTCATCATCCACGATGCTTCAATAATCAACCTATCCAAAGCTGCCTTCTCTCCTAGTATCACTATCATCTCAGGTGCTGAGTTCCGTCTTTCCATCTGTCACATTCCCAAAGAAGTTAATGTTTTATCTTCATGTAGCTCAGACGGTATCATCCAGACCACAAATGCCTCCATATTCACTTATCAGAACATATGACTTCCACACGGTATGTTTAATGTGAGCTACCCATACCAAACTTGACATGCCTCCAATTTGGAGGGTGTTTACACCCTTGCAACTCACAGGCCAGGAGCACCCACAGCACTGTAAACTCCCAGCCACCTCCTCAGCTTCCTGCAGCAGACCCTGTGTTCAACATGCTGAACATAATTTTCACGTGACTAATTCCCATCAGGGGTTGGGAGGAGCTGGCTTCAACATCTCCATGAGGGGCCAACAGTTGTCTGACAGATAAATGTGAGCACAGATGACTGATCTGTTACCAAGGAAGGAGAAAGCAGCTCTAAGGGCATTTCAATCCCAATTCAAAGACAGGGCTAGACAGAGAACTATGACTACTCTATGTAACAATGGGGTAATGATTTGTAAGATACATTCTCATAAGATAACCTGACTATATAACTCTTAAATTTCAACAAAACAAAACAAGCAAACAAAAACCACATATATCCAAATCCAAACACAGGTTGAATATCCCTAAAATGAAAATCTAGGGACTGGTGTTGTGCTGCAATGAGCAAAACTGCAGACTGTGATGCCAGCACTGGTTTCTGTCCTGGCTGATTCAGTTTCCATGCAGCTAGCTCCCTAAGAGCCTGGGAAAAGCAGTGGTAGATGGCTCGGGAGTTTGGGGCCCTACTACTCACAAGGAAACACTCCTGGCTTAGTTCTGGCCATTGTGGCAATCTAGGAAGTAAACCAGAGGATGAAAGATCTCTACTTGTCCTTCTAACTCTAATGTTCAAGTAAATAATTCTTGATAAGGGAAAATCTGAAACATTCCCAAATCCAATTTTTACTATCAATGATACAAATGACCAAGTTCACTTGACAAGCTAGAATCAAACCAAACTAAGAATTTCATTAAATTACCTTCAGTCTATGTGTAAGTCTTATATGATGCAGAAACTATCTACATTTGTATGCAGAAATATTCTTAAATGTGAAAAAAATCCAAAATCTCAAATACATTTGTTCTCAAGCATTACGGATTAAGGCCAATGAAATCAGTTAAGGAAAAACAGTACTGAAGAGTGATGGATCATAGAATTCTAAATATCAGGCAACCAAAATCTCATTCCAGTAGACAAGGTAACAAAACTAAGCAGTAACTTGTCAATGGTAAGAAAAAAAAATTCAATTTACCACCTGCATATGAAGTAAGACATTTCTTGAAAGTAACCCATGGTCACTACATAAGCAATACCTATGATTTAAATGGGAGTTGAATCACATTTAGTTAAAAATTCAAATTGAAACATTCAAAATCTATTGCCCATCTCTAATACTGTGAGAAATGTCTTCCTTGTTCTGAATTGTGGACATGATCCTCCCTTCGTCCCTCCTTCCCTTTTACATGGGAGACTATACGGCATAAGAAAAAATGACCAGCATACCAGACATCTCCCCTTCCACCTGAAAGTCACATTCAGGTGACATTATCTGGAAACCCATGTAACAGAAAATTGTCACCATAACTGCAATTCCATAGCGAGACAGCGAAATGCTCAGAGGCACGTCTTCTCACATCTGCAACATCCACAAAACTTGGACACAGCTGGAAGATGTGACACTACATCCTCTTCTGGAAGGAAGAGGAACCAGCATGTTATGTTGAGGCCAAAGGTTCTTTTCTAGGTAGCAGTCTGTGGAGTTAGAGGCACAGACAGGGCTGAAATTTCAAGTGCACATCACAGACACACTGGGAAAGGTAGCTTTAGAAACCACAGCAAACAAACAAAAACAGCAACTCTTTCCCTTCAAATCTTCTGATTTCCAGGGCAAATGCCTGTCTACCACTGAGCACAACAGAGCTTCGGTTCTTTTTTTTTATTGGTAAGATCTTCAGCAAACAAAGTGAACAAACAAAAAGCCTTAAATGAAACTAAGAGCAGCAAGCATTTGGAATATTTGCTTTGCCATCCCATTCTCACAAGAGCACAAACAACACCGTCGTTTGCAACCTTTTCAGCTCAAGACTTTTTTTTCTGTCACTTAACAGATGGGAAAGATTTTGTGAACTTTTCAGAGGCACAAGCAGGACCCGCCTTCTCTCTGCTAAGTGCCTTGTCAGCGGATTCCTGGAGCCTGGCCTTAAAAGTGCTTGCTTCCATTCCTCACCCCGCCCCTCCATCTCCAAAAGATGCCTCTTAAGCTATAGTAGGCAGAGCATAACCATTCAATTACCCAAATACTACAAGTCCATAAAAGAACTTCGGGCTGCAATTGGTTTCTTAATTTGAGCAAAACAGCATGCCCAAGACCATTCCCCCAGATCCCAAAAATGCACTGCACACACACTGATTCAACCACATAGCAGCACATTTTTTGTTTTATTAATTTTAAGACAACTTGTAGAATACACATACAGAACCATCAGATTCACAGCACCATAGAGGGAAAAATAAACCATTAAACTGAACTATTTCAAATGTGTATTCATACTGGCCCAATAAACAAATTTCTTGATACAGATGTTGAAATTTCAATTTCCAGAATGCCTTTTAAATGTATTCAACTGTTTTACTGTGACAAATGTCTTTCAGTGCCTACTCAATGAATATTTCAGTCATACTTGGTTGCCTGCATTTCTGTTTACCACCACTCAGAGAGTAAGTGGGGGAAAAAATTCTAAACAAGCTAGAATCTAATTGCAAAATCCGTAAAATGCCTATCTACTCCATGTGAAACAGATGGTGGATCTTGTTGATGGCAAAAAGCAATGTGCTGTCCAAAGTTTTGCTTTGAATCCACTGTACCTTAGGATTAGAAAGAAAACATTGACAAGCCACAACTTCCATACTGTTTGTCAGGCTCACCTGTGCTTAGGAGGAAGGCAGTAGTTTCAGAGATTTCCAAAACAAGCCATAGAATCCAATGGGCACACTGAACTCAGCTTCCAATCTTTGCAGTCAGGATACAGTATGCTTCCACCTCCCAGCAACCATCTGGATAGCACAGTGCACGTGTAAGTGTGTATTTATCTTGGAAAACAAGTTCTTTACTCTCTGTGCAAACCTCCTTATTGCCGTTGACATGGTCTTGCCCCAGAGATGGACTTGTTATTCTATAAAGAACCTTAAATAGATGCTCCTGAAGAAACCTTTAATCCAAGCCTCAGTATCAAATGCCTGCTACTGCCAGAGACAATGATAGAAAAATTTATTTCCCAATTAAACAATTGCATGAGAAGTTGTGGCTGTTCGTTATGCCCTTTAACCTACTTCAGCTTCTCTGGAATACAGCCAAGCAGCTTCATATTTTACTTTAATGATATGCACACAGTACTTTTGAAATCATGGATTATTTTAAGCATTTCTTCCAGGTAACAATCTATTCCTTCCACATGAAAAACAGAATGTGCATTTGAACCAGAGATGGTTATTGTTTTCACTGCATAGCAATTATTCATTTAAGTGCATAGTAGCTGTGTTTAAAAATTCTTTGCTCACCATTAAAAAGCTACACAATCGCTAGCGTGTAGCATCTTTGTTGCCTTAGTACTATTTTTTTTTTTACCCAATAGAAACTGTTTATGTAACAAAAAAGTTTGTCAATAGAAAGTCTGAGTCTAAAAAATCCTAAATTACAGATTTAGGCATCAAGAAAATGTTCCATGGGAAACATCCAGGATGATACTAGGTCTTGAAGCTTTTATATTTAAGATTTATTTTTATTGGAAAATCACATATACAGAGAGGAGGAGAGGCAGAGAGGAAGATCTGCCCTCCTCTGATTCACTCCCCAAGTGGCTGCAACAGCCAGAACTGAGCCAATTCAAACCCCAGAGACTCCTCCAGGTCTCCCACATGGGAGCAGGCTCGCAAGGCTCTGGGCTGTCCTCCACTGCTTTCCCATGCCACAAGCAGGCAGCTGGATGGGAAGTGGAACAGCTGGGATTAGAACGAGTGCCTATGTGGGATCTTGGCACATGCAAGGCAAGGACTTTAGGCAGTAGGCCACTGTCCCAGGCCACCTTAGCTATTTTAACTTATTCAGAGAGCAAGTGACTGATAATCATAACGGATTTTCTTTGTAAAGTACAGAAGTCACATATTGAGCATCAAGTAGCAAAATAGTTCTATAGAGTAAAACACTTGCACAAAAAGTTTTCAGTGTTTTTGAAATGCAAAATTGTTTGAACAAAAAACAAATTGTAGAAATATGGAAAGATTCTACACTGTGCTACAACAGAATTTTTCCTCCAAGTCTTTTCCCAACAAAGAGTGAAAAAGACCATGTGGAACTATGGACTCTAGAGTGGCTTATTTTGAATCCATTTCTTTTGATGACATGCAGTTTTACAAAGAGGTGAGCTTGCCTCTCACCTCCTTCCACAGGATGGATTTTTAATTCTTCACAGTTGTCTCGCATCTGTGTTATTTTGTGCTTTCATTCAGATTAACTATGGATTCTAATTACTGTGTTCTGTCATTTGGTTAAATAATATATTTCTAAGTCACATCGGTGAACTTGAAGTTACAGTCCACACCAGGTCAATGTGAAGCGATTGTTCTCCAAGGACCATCGATTCTTGTGCCATTAAAGTGGGGGACTGAGTGCTTATGTACCAACATCTGGGAACTGTCTTCTACTTTCAAAGCAGTGGGATTTAACTAGGAAGACAATCTCCAAAAAGCATTTTTTTCTGCTTTGACTTCAGCATCATTCATATGGAAACTATTTATCTGTTCAAACTTCTTTAAAGGGGCGGAAATGAATTGTAAATGTTTTTGACTTCTGTTCCAAGAAGAGGCTTGTTACTGCTAAATCTCACTGAGAAAACAATGCAAAAATCAAATTTTAAGTAATGCCTGTATCAATTGGTGCATGGAAAAAGCGAACAATATTCCTGCCTCAGACCACTCACTGTACTGCTTAAGCTGCCAGGACCTGATAACTTAGTACAGAGAATGAACTGAAAAGAGCATTTCAACATACTCTTTTCACAAGTTAGGGGGTTTTATGCAATGTAGTCCAGTCCTCATCAGTACTTGACATTCTTTCATTTTTCTTTATTACTGCCTATATCCCTGCTAGAACATTCTTAATCACCAAGATACTTTGTGTAAATAAGCCATGTAAACTCTACAGTACACTCTAATGTTGTTTCAGTGGCATGCATGTTGCTCTACTTCTGGATTATTCACTTACAACAGTATGTATTTATCCCTTTATGCACAAGCTCTTGAAGCATGACCTGTTTAGCTTGCAAGGCAAGTTTTATGAAGGAAAAACAAATGCATCTGCAAATAATAAAAATTACTCTTCATAATTAATACTTCAAAGATATTTTGGCTTACTCATTCAGGTCCTTGAAACAAACTATTTACTTTTAGTATCTTAATATCAATTTGTGAACCCTGCACAAATATTAACTTAGAAAGTTCCAAACTCTTTGAACTAAAAATGTAACAGGTATAGGGTGAGAAAAGAGTATGTCACTGAATCCGGCAATGATCTGAACGGCAGTTAACAAAAACCAGATTGCGACAAAACTTCTAAGACAAAAAAAAAAAATCTGTACTTTTCATCATTAGAAAGATCTGTACATTTAAAGAGGTTAAAATTGATCCTATCCACTGACTGACCCACTTATCAGGGACTTTGGGGTTGCTTTCCAGTATCAGTAAACTGAAGTACTGAAGTAAAATTTTGCTTTTTGGAGTAGCAAATATATGTGGTTCACTAAATAGCTCTGCTTTCCTTTAGAAATGTCCTACAATGAATACATTAGCTTTAACATCTATTCTTTTGATAAGCCATCTTGAGGTAGTCTGACTTTTGTTTTCTTTACTTTCACAAACACACGCCTCACCATGATTAATGGCCTCCCATTGGGTATATGGAAAATTTCCCAGCCTGGTTCCCTTGAGAATGCTCCACTACATGGATTTCTAAGCAAAGCTAGATTAAAAGAGGAGGAGCATGAGCTATAGTTACCCCCACCCACAGCCATCAATTATATACAGTTATAAATCAAAGTTTTCAGCCCGAACAAAGACCAGTACGGCAAGCCAACAAGGGCGTTCACGGCAAATTGTTTTCAGACGGAATACAACTCTCAACAGGAAACAATGGAGTTGGGAAAGCCGCTGTCAATATCATGCTAAAGTTTAACTGATTTATGAAGAATTAGACATGGTTTATCAAGTCACTGGCGGATTGAGAAAATCTCCAAAAAGTATGAATACGCCAATATAAAACCCAATGAAACCATTATCTACAAAAATGTGTACCTAAACGATGTCTCTATGAATTTTGACCTCCTGCCTTTCAGATCTTGTTGTGATTCCAGTTACCCCCCCCCCCCTCCCATTTCTTACTCTTGGATTTTTTTACTACCGAAAATGCTGTTTACAACTCCTCTATGAAGCATGATTCCTGGATCACACGTTTCCCTTTCTATTTTTACACTTGGGAGAATTTTATTCTACCTTTTTTTCACATACTCTTCACATGCCCACATAAAAACCCATTTTAAAACAAAAAACAGGAAAATATTGGCAACTGTAAAAGAAAATTAAAAAAAAAATCAATGGCCAAGCAAGTGTCATAAGGCACTAAATTAATAGTTTTCTATTTTTTAATAATATACATCTACCAACAATAAACTCATAAGGTGTTCTCTTTTAGAGTCAATGATTGCTCATATTTGAAAAAACATGCAGGTACCTTGGTGAGGGCATGGACAATAACAGGATCAACCTTTGTTGAGAATTTACTATGCGCCATGTATTCTTCGATGCCATCTATCTTATTCTGCAAAGGAAACTTAGAAAGTGTTCAGTATTGTCCCTCCCCATTTTATGATAGAAGAAATGATTGTATATAAAAAAAGATAGCTGGCTTGAAGTTACATGGCTTGGAATTTATGTAACGCATCTTAGATTCTGGCTTTATCCCCAAAACAATCTTGAACCTCTCATGTTAACCATTCTACACAACCACATCTTTGTGATAAAAAAAAAAAATCCCCGAATATGTTGCTGTTAAAATCACTTCAATTTCATATGAAATCTACGTGATGTACATAATATTCACAAAGAACAGCATCCTCATATCTCCCACTTTCTTCCCTTGGTGAGCTTTAAAATTCCAAGGAACTATTCCCTATAATGCTGGTATGTGGATGAGATCCACATACTGGTGCTCCTCAAATCCAGCCTGCTGCTGACTGCCTGCGAAGGGCAGCATAGGTTGATGCAACTATTGGATCCCCATCACCCACATCACGTTGTGGGTGGAGCTTCTGGCTGAGTGAGTTGGGGCTTGAAGCAGAAGATGAAGGATTACCCACTTCTCCACAGCACGGAGTTGCAAATAAAACAAGTAGTCTGAGTAAACAAGCATGCAAGGAAAAAATGCAATACAGAATATATGGTATCTTGCCCATAATCACGTCTTCGTCATGGTAATACAATTTTGTTTCTTATGGAGAGCACATCCTACGCTCTTCTGGTGGGTATCAGACAAGTGGCAGTCCTGTGATCAAGGCTTAGAGTTCTTTAAGCCTCATCACAACATTGTGTGAAAGATGTGAACATCTCTCAGCCAAGGCATTAAGCAGCATGCAAGCCTCCATTATGTTCAGATTCATTTTCTACCAAAAAACCCAGACATGGTGAATCAATGTACAGTGGATGGAAAAAGAACCATGTGGAAGGGGCCCAAGTTCATGACTATGAGGAGGAGAGACGTTTCCAACAGCAGCTTGATATGAGCAGAAGCTCCTCTATATTATTTGAGCATTGCATTTTTTTTTGGTCTGTTTGCTGCCACAGATTGTTCCATTATTCATGCAAGGATAGCAGAAATTCCAGCAGTACTTTAATTAGGTTATTTCATGAGTTTGGTCAAGAAGAAAATCATGAATATCTGAAACAAATCTGGACAATTATAAAAGTTCTGGGTCATGAAGATGCAGATGACAAAATTTCATCATCTGGGAGAATGTAAGGCCAGATCAAGACTAAGAAATCAAACAAATTTTTCAGTTCAGTGGTGTTCGCCATTAGTTTGATGCTCATTAAAGTGAAAGAAAACAAAATGGTATGAAGTATAAACCTAATTAGACAAGAGTACATGAAAGTATAAAGGGATGGAGAGGAAACAGAACTGTACAAGAAAGTGAACTCAATTTTTCCAATTAGTGCTTAACAGAAGTAAGATTCTGGAAGGAAAATTTCTTTAGAGGATAGCATAGAAGATTTTGGAAAATATTACTTTAGAGGGTAGCATGCAAGATTCTGGAAAAACAATTCCTTTAGAGAGTAGCATCCAGCTTTGCATTCAACATGCCCTTGTCTTTGTCCAAATGTCTTTATTCAACATCCTACAGTAGCTCTGGACTCGGCTTCTAGCTGATGCATAATTGGAGAATAAGGGCTGGCTCCAAAGTAACTGGGTCCCTGACATCCACGTGGGAAACTTGGGCTCAGTTCCTTCAACCTGGCCCTGACCACAGCTGGGGAACAATGCAAGCATTTGGGGAGTGAACAGGTGGTGTGCTCTCTCTGCCTGACAAAAAACTCAAAAATATACTCAAAATAAGCTGACTTTTAAAACTGATTTAAGTTTGGTTTAAAACAGATGAGAAACACGTTCAAAAGATATGTGGAAATAAAATATGTGGAAAGAATGTTCAAAAATCCAAACTGATGGAATACAAAAAAAGGGAAATAAGCTGTAGCAATACAAAATCAGAAAAACAGAAAAAAATCTGTTTGAATTTTCTGATGAATCCTATAACAGCTTACCAATATGGTGTTTGAATACTGTTTTATCAACCACTCCTGAAATCCCAATAATTATCCGGTCATTTAAATATGAGAATAGTTTCTTCTATATAGAAAGATGAACTGTAAGTAAAGAACAAAATAAATACCGATGATAGCAATGCATTTTTCAGTGTAGCCCAAGCACATCATTAAAATGGAACAAAGTGAGGAAGATTTTGTGACTGCATTACAAATTTCATGGTCAAAAAAATCTGAATTCTTTATGGTAGCTAGTACCATAGTCCAAGTGCTGAAGTGGACTTCTTGCAGTGAACAAAATCCTTTAAACAACTCAGGGAATTGCATGAGACCCTTTATGGAAGGGAAGCAGAGGAGTGAGCAGAGATTCTGCTGGGGAAAACTTTCCAAGCTGTAGCACCAGGAGGAGGAACTCCAACTAGAAGTAGTGCATTCTTGGAGAGCAAAGAAAGACTGAAATACGCAACACTGAGGCTACAAAAAATGTGAAGAATATGGTTTCACATAGGAACTTAATGTATAGTCAAGGAGTCTCATGGGAGTTTGAGAGGTCTCATTAGTCACTGGTTCAATACTACAACACCTGCATGATGGATGAGCCTGAGAGGGTTGGCTGGCCAACAGTGTTTGAAGGAGGACTAAGTTTGAAGAATTCATAGGACTACACAGCGTTTTAATGTTACCAAAATAGATAGAGCCTGCTCAAAGTAAGAGTACTGGCTGAAACTCTGTAAGGCTCCAGTTTAGGAATATGTGAATTCTATTTCTTTAAGAAAAGCTACTTCAGATTTGTGCCCAACAAGCCTAAAACCAAGGATAATCTTTCAGTTGGCTTACTGGAATCAGGCTCAGTTAAATTTAACAAGGATTAATAAAAACACACTGACAACACAGGTATCAAATGGTAATTCATGATGAAGAGTTGGAGAACAAAGATCCTAAATGTTAGCTGACAAATGAAACCATAGTATTCAGGAAATTAATAGATCAAATAATCTATTGCTGAAAATAAATCCTAAATTTTGAACTATATATTATAACTGATGGAATGTTTGGGTTGATTTCTTTTCGAAAAGCTGACTGTTCTGTGTATGAAGACTAATGTAAAACTATTGCAAACTAGAATGGTCGTGGTCTGAACTGGCATTCCAACTGTTTCTTGCTTTGGAATTTATGTTAAAATACATGCCAAAAAAAACCCCTGAAAAATATGCTCTGAAAGCAGGCATCTTACTATAAGTGCAATGGCTACATAATTATCAGAATAAACTTCAAAACAGATTAGCTGGTACTAAGATGGATGATTCACTGTGATGAACAGATATAGATCCTAATACCCATAGCTAGTAGCACTGTTTCAGATTATTCACACAATGAGCAATAGTAGAAAAAGTGAAAGAATCAAAAGATAAAAGCCCCTCTCTCAGTATTGAAAAAAACAAAAATCAGCAAGGACACAGAATATTTGTGGAACATTATTGACTAACGTGGTCTGGGTCATAGAGTCATATGTTTCTTTAAACTCAGAGGAAACAGAGAAATAGATATACAGAAAAATTTTTTCCATCTGCAGGTTCACTCCCCAGTTGGCTGCAAAGGTTAGGGATGAGCTAGGCCCAGGCCAAAAGCCTCTTTTGGGTCTCCCATGGGGGAAACATGCTAAGCTGCAAGCTCACATCATGAAAGAGGAAATGTAAAATATAGCTGCTGTGTGAAAGTGGGGTGGCCCACATCTTGTGTCAGTTGTACTTCTAGACATACGTCCACATGAGCTAAAAGGGAAGGCGTTAGTGCTTAGTTACACACCAGTGTTCACTGTAACCTTCATTTAAGGAAAACATGAAAGCGTTCATTATCAGATGAGCAAAGAGAACATGCTATGAGATTACGTGATTCTGTTTATGTGAAATACCTATAGTAGACAAATTCTGAGACATTGCAGAGTGAAAGACACCAGATTTAAGGCAGACAGTGGAGAGTGTAACTGGTTAATGCAGAATGAATTTCTGTCTATGCTCTAAAAGGTTCAGAAATACTGCTGGCAGTCATTAATTACTGTGGATGCATATCACGCTGCAGAAGTATGCATTTAGAAGCAGTGAATACTTCAAATTCCACCAGGAAAAAATAAAACACAACATACAAAAACTGAAACCAAAGTAGGATTAACACTTCACAATTCATTATATAAGTCTGGATAAACTGAAGAAAACCAAATGAAAGATTGCAAGTAAAGAAGTTCAGATGAATAGGTTTCATGAACTCCACCATGAGAAACGAACCAACCTTTAGAAATGAAATCCAGCCATATGTGAACAGAATCACTAAGCTGCTTCCCCAGAATAAACGTCAGTAACTTCAGATATTAAAAAACTGTTATTTACTATATTAGCAAAATAAAGGGTAAAAGACTTGGGCCATTTGCATTGATATAGAAGCGCCTTTAGCCAACCAATGTACAAGTCTAACAGATACTTCCAGTGAGCTAAGAATTGAAGCAAGGAGTTTCAGTTCAATAACAATGTAACAGTTAATAGCAGAATAGTAAATGCTTTCACCCCAGACTGAGAAAAAGACAAAAACGTCCATTTTGTCACATTAACTACAGTGCTGGAGGTCCCAGCTGGTATCATCAGGCAAGAGGAAAGAACTATGAGCATAATTTAAAAAGAGATCAATGTTTTATTGAACACCACAAGAACTGAGATGTGTCCACAGAAAATTCTAAAGAATTTAAAAAATTAAGTGAATTGATCAAGTTGGAATGTTACCATTAACACACACACACACACACACACACACACACAAAACCCCACACTTTTTCAAATACTAGGAAACAATTAGAAATCAAGATGGTGTTAGCAACACTGACAGTAGGAAAAACACAGAACACTTGGAGATGTAGTTTACAATGAGTGCTAGAAGTTAGAATTTAATTTCCCTCTCAGTGTTCTAAGTACAGAGATAGACCATGTTCAGGGCTTAGAAGACTCAGTACTGTGGAGACATCCATCTCAAAGTAATCTCTGGAATCAACAAAATTCCAATCAAGATCCCAACAGGAGTTTTTGCAGTTTGACATATTGAATCTGAAGTTCATGTCCAAGTATAAGGGACCCAGAATAACTAACTTCAAACTTGCACAGGAAACAAAAGCAGAGGGCTTATACATTGATTTTACAATGCAAGGATATTGCTAAAAAAAAAAACCCACCTCAAAGTAGCCTGAGGTGTTACTGTAAACACCTTGATCTCTAACAAAGACAGCAGGAACCCAAGAATTTGGGCCTTCCTCTGCTGCCTTCCCAGTCACAGTTGCAGGAAATTGGACCGTAATTGAAGTTGGTGTGGATGTGGGATGCCAGCACCTAGCGGTAGCTTAACGTACTGCACTACATTGCTGGCCTCCAACAAGCTTCGGTTAACAAGTCAGAGCTCTGGCTGGCTCAAAGTGGAGAAGAGACTAGGAAGAGACATAAGGAAACCTCTTTCAGATGAAAACAAATCTTGGTAGAGACATTCTTCACTTGCACATGCTAGTCAGTTTTAACTTTTGTAATGTCTGGAGTTCAATGTGTGTGTATACTTTAATAGAACTTTAGAAAATAAGGACCCAAGCTTTCAAAGGTGTGGTTTAGACAAATATTTTTAAGGAGTTTATAAATCAATAACATTGGGTTTGACAATTTGGGAAGAACCGAAACACAAGAGCTGTTCAAAAAGAAAAATGAAATGAAGCTTGATTTTTGTTTTGCAAGTTTTGAAATGCATATATAGTTCCTCCATAATGTGCGTTTTCAATGGGCTTTTAGAAAATTCGTTGTATTTATTCTTCAGTCCCTTGTTGAGTTAAATTACTTTCGAGAGCACATAGTAAGTGGCTCTTAAACTAACTGTTCTTTCTCCACTGTAAGAGTTGGAAGACTGGAAGCCAGAATAGTCTGATTTTCAGTCATACCTGCACCAGTCCTAAGCCGGGAACCTGGATCTCACCCGCATGGGTGGCAGGAATCTAGGCCCTTGAGCCATCCTCTGCTGCTTTCCCATGTAGGTTAGCAAGAAGCTAGATGGGAAACATAACAGCCAGGACTCAAACTGGTGTCCAATACAAGGCAATTAGCATCAGAGGTGGCAACTTAAACTGTTGTAACAGAATGCTGGCTTTATTGTGTAGACTTTAAATATTAAAAACAGTTTATTGGAAAACATTTCTCACATTGTTTTATATAAAATATTGCTCCCTAAGTTGGAATAAATTCAGAAAGCCTTTCATACCTACTTGACATGGAGATAGTTTAATAAAATACTGGGCAGAGACGCACAAGGAAAACCTTTAGTCAATTTCAAGAGAGCAAGACTCGGGAACCAAAATGCCAGTATTTGCCATAGAGTTCTACTAGTTGTCACCGAACGTACAAATGACATGCAATATCCAGGTTTTAAAACTGACCTCTGTGGATAGCCAGCTTTGTGGATTTCATAAGGAGCTGAACTCCTTTATGGTGTGACGCATCCTAAAGGATTTGAGATAGAGAACACACTGTTTAAAATTAGTTTTTCATAAGTACATACTCAAATTTTCTATCTTTATCGTTCTGAACTCTAACAGCAAAAGCAACTTATTAACATAACAGAAAGGGCAAGGGAAGTTACTCTTTAATTTGTTGGTGGTTGCAATCATCTGTCAGTTGACAGACATGAACTCATTTTTTTCTGCAAGCTCCTTACCAGCCAACTCCAAAGCTCATGTGTGTCTTCCTGGCATCGTGCCTTTGAACTACTGTGCTGAAATAATATTGTACCAGGGGATCCTCTAACAAATGCCACAGCCATTTGCTTTTCCAGTTTATCTCAGGACCATTTTCTCACTAAATCATCTCCAGCTCTCCCTTTCCTATTCCCATTAACTATATGGGTAATAAAATCTTCCTTTGCAATTAGCAAAATTCCAGCAAAAATATTGTCCCCTCGTTGTACTTTAGCAATAGCCCAGAGATACTGTAGCTAGTTTAATGAGCTCCCATTCAAGTAGAGACATGGAGGGTGGCAGCTCAGGCATGCCCCAGGCTCAGTATCCCTCTTTGCTGCTTTCCTGCTGCCAGACTGACACTAAATTACTTTGTGGGCTGTAACCATAATGGTGCCACCAAATCTAGTTTGTTGGCTAAAGGATACATAGGCACTGAAGGACAGTTTGCAGTAACAGAAAAAGATGGGAGAGGAGACATATCTACCTAGGAAAGCATAGCAAACCCAAGGACAAAATCCAAGCAGACACCTGTTAATTGAATTGTAATTGGCTTGTCATGTGGCAGGCATTTGCTGAATCCTTGTAAGTAGCCTACGGCTGCTCAATAGACTGATCCATTCTGTGTCCAGTGGCTAGGCTCAGAGAAGAATTTCAGCTTTAAAATTCAGCTGTTGGGCCCGGCGCGGTGGCGCAAGTGGTTAAAGGTCCTCGCCTTGCACGCCCAGGATCCCATATGGGCGCCGGTTCTAATCCCGGCAGCCCCGCTTCCCTTCCAGCTCCCTGCTTGTGGCCTGGGAAGGCAGTCGAGGACGGCCCAAAGCTTTGGGAACCTGCGCCCGCGTGGGAGACCCGCAAGAGGCTCCTGGCTTCGGATCGGCATAGTATCGGCCCGTTGCGCTCACTTGGGGAGTGAATCATCGGATGGAAGATCTTCCTCTCTGTCTCTCCTCTCTGTATATCCGCCTTTCCAATGAAAAAATAATAAAAATAAATCTTTAAAAAAAATTCAGCTGTTTAGGCATTTTTGCAATCAAATCGAGCAAGACAGAGGAGTAGCAGTCTTTATAAACTGAATTGATACACTAGTTTCAGAGAATAAACTTTTTGTTAAAGCATCAAATTCTAGGCAGAGACCACAGATTGAGGAAACTGGGACAAATAAAGTCAGTATTAGGTAAATTTGGAAGATATGTAACAGTTAGTGTACTCAAAAAGGCAAAAGATATGTCCCCTAGGACAGAGAGCCAAAAGGGGAAAGTATACTAGATGACCAGTGTGAGGCTGGCAGGAGTCATTTATCTCAGTATTTATCTGAAATTTTTTAGTAGTAAAGGGCGATAACAGTACTCAACTGATTTTAAATACATCCATTAGAAGTTAGTCTTTTAATACAAGTGAGAAAGTAAAATAAGCTAATTGCTGATATGTAACTGATCAGGCTTTGAAATGTGAAGCACTTACAGACAATTAGAAGAGCCAAATATGACTTTATAATGGTGTGGCACATGACTGGGGCCTCTAGGATTTTAACTGGAGATTTAGAGTGATATTATTGAAATAGAGTAACAAATGGCAGCAGCATGGACAGAAAAATATTTTCTAGGGGTGAGCAGAAATCCAAGTGCTCTTAATTTACAGTAGTAACTGTCCAGTGTAAAATGAATATATTCTTATCACTATGTGATCGTCATTAAATGATGTTATTATGTGATGAGCAATCCAGTTATTATCGGAAGCCCCGTATATAACCATGTCAGGCCAGTCTCGGGCTTGAGACATATTGATAGCTGGCTTATTCAATATGAGACAAAAATTCTTTGAAGACACTACTTGTGGTTGGAAGTTGGCGGCTTCCTATTGTGTTAAA
The DNA here is from genome assembly GCF_017591425.1 of Ochotona curzoniae. NCBI lineage: Eukaryota > Metazoa > Chordata > Mammalia > Lagomorpha > Ochotonidae > Ochotona > Ochotona curzoniae. The sequence continues at coordinate 10,857,930 of NW_024465035.1, read as the reverse complement.
CCATGAATTAGAAAGATACACTTCAATTTGCTTCCTGAATTTAAGTTGCAAACAGCATTGGTGAGATACAAAATCACACAGTGGGTTCTTCAGAAATGTCGAATGTATCAAATCCAAGTCAAGATGGATGAAGGTCTGACTTCACCAAGATTTGTTCTCCATTTTACAACATTTCAAACACTAAAATGTGTGAAAATACGATTCGCAACATTCCCAATTAAAACTTATCTCTTCTGTACATATTGGTACTTCGGCCCTATCTCCCTGTTATTTGTTTCAAAGGCGCTGTCCAACTAAGAGCTCCTACGGAATCACATTGTCTATCACAAAGTCAATTACTGTATAGCCTTGCAAAAAACAATTTCATGCAGATCTAAAGTTCCCAGCATCAGGTGGGTTTAGGAAGTAGATCATAGTGGTTTTGTTCTTGGAGATTCACTTCGAAGTATGTATCTAAGAATCCCTGAAGTAAAGCAAGTGGATGCATCCTCCGGATGCACAGAATCATAGTGTCTACCAAGTATAGCTCTTGTGGAACTTGCCAACTGATGACTTGCACTGCTCTAGTATTTTAAAACCTAATGAACACACAGTAATGCAAAGATAGACAAGTCTGGCAATACCCCAGGTGCCTCATGGAGCAAGAGCCTTGCTATGTCAAATATCCACCTCAGGTCTGGGGAATCCTAACTGAGTTACGCTGAACACTCAATTTTGGAGAAGACGATTGCAACAATCAGATGCCAGCAAGCAATGATCAATCTGCTACAGAATGGCCACTCACTGTAGCTCATTCAAGCAATGCACAGATCGGCTGCCTTCAGATATACCATATCCCTTTATTAACATCACATCCTCTAAGCGTCTCTTGCCCAATTCTTCGCATTTAAAATCCATAAAACTTTTACATGATTGACTACCATAGCATGCTACTGAAGAATTGTATGTAATAGAGGTTTACTTGAATTTCCCTGAATGGATTTTCACTTCAATAGCACTACCTCTTCTTTCTTGCTCCCCATCTTTTTAGACTTGCCACCTAACTGACTGCTCTGCTAGCCTGTAGGGTTCCAGAACGAATTGCTCTGTTTCTTAACCAATAGCATTGATTTTCACATGTGAATTTCAGAAGCAAGCTATTGGTCTCCACGATGGGTTCTCATTTTCCACCTTCAAAAGAAACTATCCTTGGTTTTCTGAACTGGTATCTCAACTGCCTTGTTCTATGGTTAAAGACATCTTAGTTACTGAGTGCAGTTTTGTAAGTAATAAAATGCAGCACATTTCAGTCGAAAAAAATCCTGACTCAGTGGAGGGAATGACAAGCACAAGAAAACCACAAGGGACAAATGCGCCCCTATCATCCAAAGCCTGCAGCAAGAAGGGTCAATATAGAAGCAAGCACCACACTTCTATTTTCCACCATGTTTGTCACTTGTAACAGGATTTTCTTGGGGGGAAAAAAGAACTCCCAGACTATTGAAATATCAGAATATGTAATTTTTAAACAATTATCAACCTATTCATGAAACGATGGAGGCCAACAGGGAGTCAAATGCAGGAAACTTGAGAATTTACTTCCAATAAATACAAGCTTTATCATTCAGTATTTGGGTTGCAGGGGCTGCATCAAAAAAATGCACCACTCATTTTGCAGTGTAATATTTTAACGTGCAATATTCACTACTCAAAGTTTACTAAGGATTTCTTGATGCAGGGAGAGAAACAGGTAGTCCATGAGACGGGGATTTTCAAAGCAGACTTGGAAGCACCATCATTCTAGGATGTTTCCAGGGATCTGGTGCCCTTAGACTTCTACTCAGAAAATCATGCTTTGCTGAGTAGTAAGATGCAGCATATAAATATTAAAATATACGCCTATTAATTCAACAGAATGTCAAACGGTTTGGGAAAGCCCTCACAAAGGTTTACTTTCTGTGTCACTAGGAAACTGAATGATAGGAAAGTTTATGAAAATGAGATTTTCTCTAACTTCTGCCTCTAGCGAATAAATCAATGGGTTTTTTCAAGCCCCTTTTTAATCAGTGTATTTATTCCATAAGCAGGCATGCACTTGCAGACAGAAAAATAATCCAGTCTTTCTCCTCTCTCCCTTTTGACTTACCTTCCCTGTCTTACACCTTTGTCCTATTCCTTCTGTTAACTATAGCAGAAAGTATTTGAATAGTGCTATCAACTGTCATGTGGCTTTTACAAGTCCTAGTAAGGGTGGAGGGGTTGGGTCATGACTCAATTTCCTTTTTTCCCACTTTTTCTTAAGAGAAGATTTAGTCTCCCTAGCCCAAACTGGGTTTCAGGGTAATTGTGTATCTGCTTGAGGGCTGAATGCAATCTCCAGCCTTTTTCATAAAGTTTATGGCCCTGGTGCCCCTTTAAAGGTCTCATGTGGCTGATGGATAGGCTCATTTCTGATACTAACCATAAAGGATGGGCCATCCTGAAGATAAGCTGCTCTCCCCCAGGAGCATTGGCAGAGGGCATCATGGGTTGCCATCGATGATGCTTCCAAGTACAGATGGTGCTGCTTGCCTCAATCACATCCATCCCTCAATAGCATGAGCAGCCCTCTGCACCGAGGGACTACACCACAGGATGCAGGAGCTCATGCAAGTCCTCTTAGTCAACGAGCACCTAGGGATTAAGGCACCATGCTGGATATGCACAGAAACAGCTAATATCTTATATCATTGGTTTATTATTTGTTAATGACCCCAAGCTATGTCAGCAGACTTGCAGCCGGCTTATTTTAAGCCTTTTTCTTTTACCCTATACTCCAAGAATTCTACAGCTATTCCTTTAGTACTCTCTTTTTCTAAGTTTGCATCTCTACCTTCTCTAGATATCCTTCAAATACCTTGTCATGGGACCATGTGGTGATCAGTGACACACAAAACAAAGTTGTATAGATTGATGAGTTGGCCCAAACAGCATCTCTATTTTTGGTTACAGGTGATGAAAGCAGACCAAGAGGGAAGAGCTGAGATACAGGGAGAAAAAGCAGATAGGGAGATTTTTTGGATATAGAACTTTAAGTGCATTTTCTGGAGGAAGAAGAGTCTGGTCCAAGCCAAGAACAATGATAGAGAGGCCGAACCAATATACCTGACAAGTCCATCAAATGCAGCAATCAAATAGAGGAAAGGATAAAAAAAAACTACAGGAAAAAAAGGGTGGAGACAGTCTTGGAAAATCATGGAAAGCACACAGCACACACAAAAAAATGTACTGATTTCAAATGATCTTGCAGCAAAGCAAGATTTTCCAACTATGCCTGTATAGCAGAGACACAAAAAGAAAAATGTGAAGACATACAAGTTCTTCATACTAATGCTAACTGGCAAAGACAGGCCCACCGACTTCCTCTCATTCACATGCAGTTAGATGGAGGCAGAGCACACTTACACTAATTTGTGAGTCTTTCAGGAAAGTACTGCCAATCTCTACTTTAAAATTTTTGTTATCTATACCAGGGGACAATCCTATAGCACCTACTTTAAAAGCAACTGATCTGTTCAACTTATGAAGTGGGCCATATGAAAGTGGCTTTCCTAGGAGTGGCCCCTATGAACTGGTTGTTAATGGAAGACATTCATAACCTAGATTTTCAGATACAGTAGCATACATCATGTAATGATAGCTTTGAGGCACAACCAAAGGACAGGAAGTAAGAATCTGGATCAGCTTGGGTAGAACTTCAGGCTCATGGCTGACACATTTATGCAGTAACAGGATGAGCAATCAGTGTGTGGCACATCTGTACACCTAATAAGCACCCATGAGCTCTGAACCAGGACAGCATGATCAGAACTGCTTATGGCTAATGCTGCTTCAAAAGCTCATTTTGTGACAATAGTTCAGACTCATCTGAAAATCAAACACACCCAGCTTTCTGTTTAAATCTGTCTTCATGAGAAATCACATACTGTCCAGTAACTACTTTTAATTCCAGTGTCTCAAGGACAGTTTTACTAGGAGTCAGCTGTCTAAGTATATATGGATGAGGACAATCTCAGAACCTTGGTAGAGGGTTTTCATAGTGAATCATGAGAGGAGAAAAAAATAACCTGACAATAAAACAGACTCCAGACACACAAACGAAGTTGTAGGATGCTGTTCTAAGTCAAGGATACATAATCCATGTGTCCCTCTTGTTCAATCAAATGAAACCTGCGTACTGCACTGGATCACTATTTTGTTGTACACAGCCTCAGTGGAATGACTATTCCTGAGGCCCAGGAAGGCCCACACAGCATAGATGTGCAAGTCAACAGGTAGAGCTATTAGCATGCAGAACAGAGTAGATGACAGAAACACGCAGCTCCGCCACCTCGTTAAGACTTAGGAAAACTCAGAAGTTCAGTTTCCTAAGATGTAATGTGTATAAACAACACTTCCTCCTGGTTCATGATATACTGATACACAGAGGTGAGCGCCTTCTCCCAGGTTCCCGGTCTCCGTTTCACAATAGCTCTGGGTCAAACTACTTGCCTCCTGGAACAATTAGCACTGTAGACCATCAACATCCTTTGCTAACATTCCAAGGAAGTTTCTACCAGCACTAGGCAGGGATCTATTTTTGGAAAACTTACAATTCTAAGCTGGGACTGGAAGGAGGGGGCACTTCAAAAATTGCTACTTTTGACTGCTGATGTCATGGACATTGGCAAGAATATTGCGGCTGTATTTCAATAAGATTTTGGGGTAAGTCAGCATAAGAATAAAATAGAGCTCTCGTAAAATTGAGAGATCTCTCTCCAGCAACAAAGTGAATTTATGAGATCATATTTCAACAGAAATGGAGAAAAAATGGAAATCCATTGTCATTATACTACTATTTTGTTGAGATGGCAATCCTATAATGAATTGTAAAATTCCAGCTTTCATATCCTAAAGAGGGTGCCTGCTTACTTTAATCATGGTTATCATTATATAATTCAAGCCATCACTGAAATTAGCCTTGGCGTGTAGAAAAACGCAGGCTAATTTCTACCTCTCCTCTCTCCATGATAATCCCCCATCTCATACTCCAACGGCAACCTCGGATGACAAAAGTTCAAAAGTGCTCAGTTGCAACCAAAATTGGGTAGGTAATCACAACTTGGCATTTGGTGGCTAGTCTTCCCTCCATGTGTTGAGTTACAAAGAGGTTCTTTACAAGATATATATTCCAGTATACATATCCAACAAGTATAAATTTATATGTATACATAAGATACTTATTTCCAGTACATACATACTGTATATATGTGTATGTAGTATGTCTACATATGTATATATATGTATACTAGGCTGCTGTACTGGACCCATGCCAAGAGATTCTTCATTCAAAGCTCCTTTCTCTGAAAGCACAACTTCAGAAATACTACATAGTGAGGTTGCCTGCTCTTTAGCACTGCTTCTGTTTTCTTGACAGAGTACCCAAGCTACAGGAATATGTGCTTCCACTACTGGTATACTGCTTAAACATTTGTAAACATCTGGCCCCCAAACAGTTGAAAAATCAATCCAGATATCCCACATTAGTGGCAAGAACCCAATTACGTGTGCCTTTACTACTGCCTCGCACCACCTGCACCAGGAAGAAGCTCGAGTCCAGAGATGATGGTGAGAATTAAACCCGGGTGTTCTCCCATGAGTTGGGAAGGTCTTCATTTCCAGGCCAACACTACAGAGGTGGATTTTAACGCAAACCTTGTACACCAAATCATTTATCAAATTATTTTTCAGTCAAGGTACATAAGGCTAAAACAGATCCCATGTGTCTATTTTTGTTTTTCCAAGTTTATACATTTGACAAAAAGGCAAAGGGAAAACATCTATAATGAGAATACATTAAAAATAGGCAACCCACCTAATCATTCCTCAATTCCATAGACAGAAGTTACAGTGTCTTGTTTTGAATAAAAATAAGATTATGTTATTCATAGCTCTTGCATTTCTTACTTGTGGACATATTTTTGTATCACTTGGCACAGATTTACCCCATTTTAATAAAAACTATATGATTTCATTGGATTGAGATACCATGATTTATTTAGCCAGCTTTGGGTCTTATTTTTTCTGTTATACAATAAAAATCTTGAATATATATTTCATGAATTTGAGTAATCTCACAGCTTTTCTGAAGTCAGTCATTTGGGTTTTTGAATGACTGTAATTGAAATTTTAATCTACATCAGCCATTTTTTTCCTTTAATTCATTATAAATGGTGGCCTGGACAGAATACAGAATTCCCAATGGCCTCTCCGCTGCCAGTTATTATGAAGATTTCATTCTGCCTACAGAAGGCAAATGCTTTCTGAAATGCAGTTTGTATATTTAACAGTAGCACACTTAGCCAGTTTTTCCTTCTGTTTACCATCCATGGATGCTTCTTAGAATATCTGGTTACCATCAGTCACCTGTCCTTCCTAACTGCTTACATTACTTTTACATATCTGTATTCAAACATATTCCTATTTCTTTAAGATGTGTATTGTATTGTCATTTTAATTTCAAAAGCAGAGTTCTGCAGACAGGGAGAAACAGAGATAAAAGGCTTCCACCCACTGGTTCATCCAAACAGAAAAAAATGACCTAAGTTTTGCCCATCTGAAGCCAGGAGCCAGGAGTTTCTCTGGGCCTCCCACACAGTAGGCACAGGGGCCCATGGATCCAAACCATTCCCCGCTGTCTTCCTAGGACACAAACAAGGAGTTGGACTGGAAGTGGAGCAACTGGGACTAGAACCAGTGTCCATATGGGATGCCGGCACCAAACGTAGAGGTTTTACTTATTATGCCATGGCAACAGTGCCCAAGTTTCTCTTATTAAAGATGTTATTTCATTTTTGTGTATTTCAGAAGGTGAGTGCCAGGGAGTTGAATTTTTCTTCCTGGTTCTTCCCACAAATGCAACAACCAGGTTTGAGTCAGAACAAAGCTTAGCACCAGCAAATTCACCCAGATTTCCCACATTGGTGACATCCTCCTTCTCTCAGGAGCTTAGTCAAGACTGAATCCAGGCACCTCGCAGGCATCCATCCTAATCTGCAGCTCAATACATAATACCACAACACCTGTTTCTTTAGTTCTTATGGAAGTGTTTTTTCTTTGCCTTTAGGACATTTCAGATTTTTATGTTCTCTTTGATACCCTTCACTGAGCCTCTATTTTGTAATTTTTCTCTTGGAAGTGAAATGTATGTTTCCTCACATTGCATCTCAATATTTTCTTTTATATTATTATGTTGCATTAATCTCTTTCCTTTAAGCTTTATTAGAGCAGATGCTTGGCATAGTGTGATAGGCCAATGGCTAAATCCTCAGGTTATAAGTTGCAGGATCCCATATGGGTTCCAGTTCGTGCCCTGGGCTGCTCCACTTCCCTTCCAGCTCTCTGCTTGTGGCCTGGGAAAGCAGTATAAGGATGGTCCAAAGCCTTGGGACCCTGTACCTGTGTGGCAGACCCAGAGGAACCTCCTGGTTTGGGATATGCTCAGCTCTGGGCATTGTAGCACTTGGGCAGTGGGATAGCCTACAGAACATCTTTCTGTCCTCTGTAAATCTACCTTTCCAATAATAAATCTTAATAGATGCTGATCGATTTGGCAAGTTTTTAAATACCTCAACACTTATTTTTGCAGCAAATGAACATTATATAGATTTGAATCATATCTCTAATTAGTAACCCATAGTATTAGCACCTCTTAGTCAACATAAACTACTATATTCCAACATGCTTAGTTTACATTTGAATTCAAATGGAAGAAAAATACCTCCGAACTGCTAAGAGGGAAAAACAAAGCCAAATCGAAGGCAGCTAAGTCCACATCTTCAAGTACTCAACTGAACATCTAACTGCACTAACTACAGAAAACAAAGTTACTAAGCCATAAAAAATACATTAAACTCCAAATGAATTTAAAAAGCAATGAAGTTATTTGAAACTGCTACAGAATGACTCAAAAGGTTCATTTGAAGATTAAATAAAAATATGATTATGGACATAATACATATAGAGTTAAGTAACATTAATTCCTTTTCTCCCAGTACATTGCTTTTCTTTGCTATTCTTTCTACATATTTATCTTTCCAATAAAACACAATGAATAATGAAGGAAATGATGGGTAAATGAAATTTTATTTTCCCTATAATTAGATTTCCTTTCTCAAAAATCTTCTATCTTTTTAAATCACTATGAATTAGACTGTAGTGTTGCTGCTATTGCCAGCGTTCCATGGCAAGCAAGCCAGCCATCTCTCAGGAGAGCTCAGGACAGCTTTGCTGCTTTTACATTAGTTTCCTCTGTCATTGGCTGGGAAGATTTGGCCAGGATTTTGAAAAAAATCCGCATGACCCAAATCTTACCATTTCTTCCTTTCCCAGATATTCATGTGAAAGCAAATGTGTTTTTCACAACCAAGTCAAGGAGAAGAGAATCTTCTTACTAAGCAATGGACGAGTTACATCAGGAATCCATTTACTCTTCAAACGAAACCCGCCGCATGGTTACTAGTTTCCACATTTAACGCAGAGAGCAGTCAGTTTACCTGCTCTATTCAAAGACATGTTTAACACTGGAAATTCAAACCTAGTTCTTTCATATGCATCCACAAGAAGCATCATCCTTGCCCTCAAACTTAATGGTTTTATAGAGTGACTCAACCTACCATTTTTCATAGCGTGGGAATTAGCCAAGTACAAGTGTCATGTGTTTTCACCCATAAACACCAGTATGCCTTTTATGAAGGTACTATCAATAGCTGGTTTTACAATGCAGCAATGCAGACATGACAGATACTGCAAGGTTCAAACACACAATGTCCCATTTTGGCTCTGAAGAAAGTTTGTCTGCTCTGTTCTACCCTCATGAGGTGGGAGAGAAAGACAGTTAGCTAAGCAAGCTACAATGATCATCCCACACCACAACTATACCTTTCAAATCAACTCCTGTCCTGAAACAATGGCTGTGTTTGAGGTAGTACATTACAGACAACTTTGTTTTAACATCTGTTTAAACGTCTCTCTTAATCATCACTCACCAGGTATGGTGGGTCTTTTGGGCAAGTCACTTCATCTGTGCTGGTCTTGCTAGCATCTGTAAGAAAGAGGGGATTCACCATCTTAAAATCTTTTCATGGTAACATTCTTTAACTCACTATAAAACGCAAATTTCACATCAATACATTTTGGTAACTACTGGTCAGAGATCCAATCACTTCATTTTTTTCAGCACAATATACTCTTCCTATACGATTTCCAGATAGTTTCAATGTGACCGCAATGGAGTAGTCACAGCAAGTCTAACAATAGTATACAAAGGGACTTCAAAAAGTTAATCTAAAGATGAAATTAATCACTTGGAGAAATAAACTCATGAACATTTACACAAGACATTTTCCACTGACATTTTGAAGGTATTTCTTTCCATGAATATTCAAACGTGCTGTATAGAAACAAACTGAACTTTTCAATCTTTTCTTCCCTTTATATTTTTATTTTTATATTCCAAATTAAGCCAAACCTAGAAGAGTTCAATAAATACTTTCCATAATTAATAACATGCCATATTTGCTTCATATGTTAACATATACATACTATCTTTCCGTAAAGCAGACCTGGCCATATTATTTCTAACTTCAAAATTCACAAGCAAGATCATAAAGAATGTACTATTATGAGGGGCATATCTATACCAAATAACATAGCTGCCATGTTTTTCTTTGCAAATACATATCAACTTTCACATATTAAAGGCATATATATATTTGTTTTATATATCACGTTTCTTAACACGGTCATATGCTAATCAACAGTAAGCTGTTTCTGTCTAAATTATGAAATGGGTTGAAATTAACATTACAAGGCAAGCATCACTTTTGCATGCTGATGCTCTTTCCCCCTTTGGGATGTTACCAGGAGCATGAGACCTGCATTATATGCCAAATCCTCTTGCATTTTTTTTCCCAAAATCATTGCACAATTCCTCCACCCATGCCTGTAATGATTTGCATAACAAGTATTCCATAACAAGTGTCCTTCTCCCTACAACCTTACTAGTGTTGATTAGTTCTTAACTTTTCAATCATAGCCTTTCCAACTGGAGCCGAGTGGTACCTCACTGCTTTTGATTTGCATTTCCCTGATGGCAAGTGATTCTGATTATTGCTTTCATGTTTTGTTGGCTATTTGTGTATCTTCTTTTGAAAAATGTCTATTCAGATCCTTTGCCCTTTTCTTAACTGGGTTGTTGAATTTGCTTTGTTGAATCTGTGGATGTAGTGAGTATCAATTCTTTATCAGATGCAAAGCTTACAAATCATTTCTCCCATTCTGTCACAGTGACCTCCTCCCTCTTCATCTTTGCTGAGTGGGAGCGCCTTCATTTATATTCCTATTTATCTATTCTCTTGGCTCTATCATTGATGTTTAATCTAGAAAGGCAGCCTATTGCTGTGTCTTAGAGTGTTCTGTTTCTTTAGTAGCTTCATAGTTTCAGGTCTTGCATTTCTATGTTTGATCTGTTTCTCATGACTTTGAGTAGCATTTGAGGAAAACTTCCAATTTCTGCATGTAGAAATGCAATTTTCCCAATATCCTTTCTTATAGGAACTCTTTCCTGGAAATAGGTTTAAAATATTTATCAGACTTTAGATGGAGATATACTTACTTTTAGAGCTCCCTATTTTTTTCATCCATTGGTCTGCCAATGTTGTGATGCCCCCCAGCTTTGTTTTTGTTGTTTAAGATCGTTTTTACTACCTGGGTCTTTGGCAATTCCCTAGGAATTTAAGGACTTTTTTCTTCTAATTTTGTTAAGCATATTATTGGTAATTTGATAGCGATTATGTTCAACCTGTGAATTATTTTTGTAGAAGAGAATTATTCAACAATTTTTCCAACTCATGAAATAGATGTTTGCATTTTCCTATGTCTTCAGTGTCTTCCACTAGTGATATGTAATTAATATTACAGAAATGTTTGAGCTGTTCAGTTATATTGATTCCAAATAATTTTTTGCAGCTATTGTTACAGACTTCTCAGCAAGATCTTTATCAGTCCATAAAAATGCTGATCTTATATCTTGAAACTTGGAAATGAAGTATAAAACAGGCAACACTTAAAGGTTACTTTGTGATTGCTGAAGTGACAAGAGTTAAAAATCGAAACAAGTACCTCATGAAAGTGAGGTATACTGAGAGTGCAAGGACAAGATTATAAGCAGTACAAGTCTATACCTGTACCTTCTATGGTACGAATACTGTTCACCATATATCCAAATCCTCATGAGCTTAACCATGCAATTTCACTTTTAGGAGCATACCCCGAGGAAATAATTAAAAACAAGGAAAGAGAAGTGGATTCCGGTATTATAAAAGTGAAAAACTGGAAATACAAATAGAAGTAGTAGGTGGGCGTAACTGAACTGCGATGCAAAAAGGTAACTGAAAACTAGGCAGCCTTTAAAACTGCATTAGAAATGGTGAAACATCATGAGAAAGTGCTGACTCTCGAAAAGCAAAGCTGGATATAAAACAGTAAATGTTGCAGAACTTTATTTGTGGTATAAATTCATAGGTACAAATATTTAAGCATTTGTTAAAATTGCTGGAAGGATACTGACCAAGATGTTAACACTGGTTAACTTTGGCGATAGCAGAAATACTTGTCTAATTCCAAGTCTAAAGATTTGTGCATTGATTACACACCCTAATTTATGGCTCATAAATCTTAAATATGGACTTAATTTAGGATCCAAACAATAGCCTCCAATATAATCATAGCTATATGGAGCATACCATTTCAGTAATGTAAGCAGTATATCCTCTTATTAAAACATAATTGATCGATTACATATTTGATTGATCTTTTTTCTTTTGTACAGAAGAAAACTTGAAGTAATCTAATGTCCACTAAAGAAAACAAGACAGTAAGAGTACTGCCTTTCTTGCCCACTGCTACTCCCAATTTATGTGTCTTAGCACCCTTTGTCTTCAACTTTCTGGTCTTCATCTTATTGACAAAGCTGTAGTGCTTGAACTTAGTAGATTTGTCCTCAGTTTTGGTGTTCCCATGAAAGCACCATAAAAAACAGTGATATTTTATGGTTCATTCAATACTCATTCAATGAGATGAGAAAATTAACTAAAACTTGTGACATCGTCAATCAAGTGGCATTAGTCTGGCCAGTCTCTGGCACTGGTAATGAGCATGTAGTTGGCAAAACGTGCCATGAACTTAACCCATTTGGAGCTTTTGCAATCCAACCACAAACAAGATTCTTTATCAACAGCCAGTGTGTTTGTGAAAAGCAATACCATCAACTGATGATTTAGGGAATGTCAACCTTCTTTACCTACACCGCCATCATTTAATTTTATGCATTTAAAAGATTGCATCTGGTGAATCAACTGAAGAAATAATTAACAAATGGCAATCTAGTGTCAACTACGCAAAACCCCTAAAAGTTTATGCTTTGAAGTCAATTTTTATGAATTGAGACAACAGAAAGTACCTGATTAAATGTTGGTCTAGGCAGTATTCAGAGAAAGATGTGATTCAAGAGAACCAAATATAATGTTAATTGTTCATGAATTTGTCTTTGTGGCACCTATAAAGGTAAGTTTTCAAGCCAGGTGGTAGTAAATGCAATCTATTATTATACTCCATGAATATATAAATCAATCTTAATAAGTTCTTCCAAGAGATTGTTCTGTCAAGCTCATAATACACTGTCCACAGGGAAACATGTAATTTCCTTGAAAATTGAGCAGTCACCATCATGTAGGTCAACTTTTCTTTAGCAAGCAAACGAGTGAATAAAGGTTTATCACTGCCTTGGAATAGAATAAGGAAATGTAATTCAAAGGTCAAGAGGCAGACACCTCAAGTCCTTCCCATTTTTCCTTTGAAACTTGCATCCCACAGGGTCCACAAATGAGTAAGCCTTTCCAATATGAAGTCTTCAAGGCAAAAATCAAAGTGGAAAGTTAGTCATTTAGCTGGCAAACCCAGTCACGGAGATTCGCCAATCTAGATTAATGGAGCTTTTATTTTTGTACCTATTTTAATTGTGATTTTCCTAAGCCAGAAGGCAGTTAATAGTCTCTAGGGTAAGTATTATGTTTTTAATAAGTGAAGAACGAAAACAGCTAGAATATCAAAATTCCACTTCCATTTTCAAATATAGTTGGACAAAAGATAGCAAGACAGGCAATTAATGAAGACAGATCTGATGTTAAGCCATAATGAGCACACAAAAAAAGCTTATTTCAGGGTATCCCTGAAACTATTTCCTGCTAATATGTATCTGCCAACAAGGGCTGGTTTGCATGTCGAGAAGTAATAAGCAACCAACTTCCCAACAGGAACAGCAGGGGAGATGGTCTAATAATCCACTGAAGATGGCTTCCCTACCTTGAACATGCTTACTGCACTTGCTGAGACTATATTTGCCTAGGAACATGTAAGAGGGAACTCATTTAACACAGAAAGGAGTAAGTATCTTAAGCAAGTTAATACCTGTGACCACAAAACACTGGCAACACAGGGTGTTACACAGTACACTAGCAATTGAATGTAGCTTGTTCCACTGTGAAGTTGAGAAAATCACATTTGAATGATCCTAAATCTGAGACTGCCCGTATGTGCTTGCAATTTTGTAGATCTTCGGTCCATAAGTCCATTACACATTTTTGGCAGCAGAGCTATACATGATATATGTGTACAGTACTTAGGAGTAAATACTCTTGTTTCATAGTAATATTCAAAAATGTCTGTAGCTATCACTGAACTAAAAAGAACCCCACTGGTTAGCTTTCTTTAAGCAACACGGAATGAAAGGGCTAATATATGAACTGAAATCCCAAGCCTCAACATGGTTCTGTAATTTCAATTTTGAGTAGCATTTCTGAAACTTTGGCTTTTGATTTGTAACCCTTGAGAATTGCTTTACGGCAAAAGCAAAGTGAATAAATGCTGATGACAGAGTAGGCCTTGGATCCAAGACTGGTGTTACAATTTTCTAATACATGAAGTATTTAACGAGTGATGAGAGAATACATTATATCTGCATGGTAATTTAGTTCAGAAGTTCACAATTATTTTATTTTCAATATTAATTGCTTTTGTCTCTCAATAAATGACTCCGTAGGAAGTGGAATCCAATTTCATTCATTTTCAATAATCGAGATTGCTTTGAACTAGCTCAATAACTCTCGGCTCCTCTTGGCCTTCGATATATTGCTGGTGGTAGCACATAAATAATCCGGGTTTTCTTTCACATTTGTGGGCAGGGCTGACTAGCCTTCTGTAAATAGCTAAGTAGGCACAGTCGGCTCTCTACATGCTCAGCCTTTCACTGCATCTTCAGAATCCACCGTCTTTCATTTCCCTTGTCCTTCTGTCTCCCCAAAGCTGGGTGCTTTGAAACCCTTTTCCCACCACCGTATCCAAAACTGCAGCTTTCTTGCCTTTGCTTGTCATATGCCTTCTACCGAAAGCACATTTCTGGGGCAAGTGTTTAATCTGTTGGTTAGGATTTTCAAGTCCATTTCAGAGTGCCTGGGTTCGTCTGGCCTTGGCTCCTGACACCAGTTTACTACTAACACAGACCCTGGGAAGCACTGGTAATGTTTCAAGTAATTGGATTTCTACGACTCCCATTCAAAAGCCTGGATTTAGTTCCTGGTCCAGTCTTCCACCCAACCCAGCCCCAGCAGTTGCCGGCATTTTGGGGAATGAACTAGTTATTGCAACTTCTCAACCTGGATCTGTCTCTATTGTGTGCCTCTCAGGTAAGAACTGAAACACAGAATAAAGTAATTTTCTGTTTAAACAAACATAGAAAGAGACCATGATTTCTACCCCAAGATCACCATCTCCACAAAGCCTCTGCAGAGATACCAGGTCTACCCCACCCTGAGCCCCAAGACCCATCTGTATTCATTCTACCCTTTTATGGACTGAAATGCACACACTTCTGTAGCAGACAACTCCATTTTCAAGGTTACGTATTGCAAGCTATTTATCCATACGCATCAGGTAGTACTTCGCTATCCATGTTCCTTATCAATTTCACACATCTGCATGAGTAGATGAATCAATGGATGAGTCTTTGGCTCAAGGGAGGCAACTACAACTGTTTTCAGCTCAACCAACTTTCAGTTCTTTCAACACTGTAGGACAACTGATTATACAACCTTTGAATGAGAACAACTGATTGCATAGAACAAAGAGCAGTGCTTCTCTAAGCAGGGAAACAGGAACTAGGAAACCAAGGAAAGGAAACTCCCTTTTACTGCTGAAATGTAAATTTTCCAAACCCTCCTCCCTAATGCCTACACGACCTACATGATCTTTAAAGGGTCTGATGCTGTTGATAAGCTTCAGCTATTGACCATCAGTCTGTAGTCCATGCATGTTATTATTGCCTCCATGTACCAAGTCCATCACTGCCAGACAGTGAACACAATCTCAGCCTCAGTAACTCATCCCACAGCCTTTTTAACCCAGATATTTGCCCTGTGAAGTTATACTGAACTTGTATTCATGTGGGTCTCTATGTAGCCCCTACTTGACTGAGGACTCCTCTAATACAACAGTAGTGTGACATGCACTGGGCCCAAAGGTTAAACCATAAAAGCATTACTACATTGTATTTTTACCACTCATTCTTTCAAAGGATGCATTTCAGGAAGCTACAATTACATACCTTTGGAAATTTAAAAAAAAATATGAAAACAATGCGAGAGAAGGAGGGGAGAAATGTAGAGTGGGACGATCACTACTCTTTTAAGTATGTATATAAAACAGAGGTAATTTGTACCCTTTTCCATAAATAAGTAAAGGAAACACAGGCAGGACCCCTCCTCCATCATTTTATGAAGTTATTTCTAAGTCACTGAATGAGGGTCACAGGTGCTATACTGTACAGTGACCACATTACGCAAGAGTTACTTCCATTATTCAGGCTCTGGAAAAGTTTAAATTTTTTTTTACTCAGCATCTAAACTGAGAAGCAAACCCAGTAAGCTATCAGCACTCTTTGTATACTTATTGCAAGATTTCTTTTTTACCCATGACATTTCAATTTTAACATACCATCATTCACAAGCTATTACTGTTCTGCATGTCTTTCTCACGGCTACACTCTGAGCTTCTGTATGGGAGAACACTATCTCTATGCTCACAACACAAACACTTATCAAATGGAAATTGGTTTAGGAAAGTAAATGACTCCCAAATACTGGAAATGTCCGTTAAATGTATGGGCTATCACTCAGTCCATCAACCTCTATAACCAAGTTCCATCAACATGAAGGCACTGTACTAGAGTAATGTTCTAAGAGTATACTGCATAAGAAACATTTAGCACCTTCTTACCCTTGCACAAAGATCTGAATACAAGGTAAGGCCTAAGATGAATGTAAGATCTAAGATGAATAGATAATGAATGTTATGAGTATAAAATTTTCCCACACATTCTTAGATTCAATGCTGAACCTGTTGTACCTTTAGTATTTGATGTACTTCAATGTTGACTTAAATCACGCATGCTTGAGTTTCTATACGATAAATCTATTTGTAACATTTCTTCATGAGCCTTAATCTGCCCTTCTAAATACTGTTTTTCTCCCTGTTTGTAAGGACTCAGTTTGTTCTAGGGCTAATCTAATGGGACTGACAGCTTATTCTAAGCTATTTCCATTGTGTCTATGGAACTTCTCCCACTGAGTTGACCATTTTGGCTCCTACCTCTGTTTATTTATGTTACCAATGGACTTGGTTATTAGTAAACAAGGTTATTTATGTTACCAATGGACTTAAGTGAAAAGGAGGCCTTCATTAAAAACAATGCTTTCATTTCTTACAACAATGTACATGGAAAGCCTCACAGATGAGGAATTATAGTTGTCTTAGCCAGTAAAACCTCACTTTGTTATCAAATATTAAGCTCTTTGTATATAGATAGAATGCACCCACAAATTTTACACATTGTATACAGCTGTAGACAATCTGCAAGTAAACATAATGCAATAAACCCTTTGTCACATTTCTTCAAAATAGACACTGTACTATAATTGACATGTTTTACTATATGGGAGCTGCATGCATTTAATTGAGATGTGACATACTAGCTCCAAAGAGGAAGCTGTTTTTGCACAGGGCATTATCAAGGTATAGCTGTTCAGATGAGCCATGTGAGAATTCCAGATGCGTAGCCAACATGTCAAAAAGCATCCAATTAGCCATTTCTCAAAATTGTTTCTCACTGTGTAAACAATATTTCTACACAGTGGAGAGGAAGGAAGCAATTATTCTGCTAATATGTGCAAACGGAACCTGAGTGATGCAGTCCTGAGATGCTGGTGAGCAGCATGGTGCTAGGCAAAGAGCAGGTGTTGAAACTCAAAGGATCTCTATTATGTTTTGAATCTCAGTTTACCTGTTTTTAACAGCAAAAAGAAACAAGGATCATTACACGAGGTGACAATTGAGCACCAGGCTAGGTTGCCACCAAACACACTGCTCTTCTTTCACCCCTGTACACCTAGTCCCTGTTTCTTTATCACCACGTTTTTGGTATTTATTATGGCATACAATGTAGTACATGGCGAGTCTACGTGATTTTTCATACAACTCCGTTTTTTTCCATTGGGTTCTTTTACATAAACATTTTTGTAATGACTCCCCCAGCCTTTCCTTGTGGAGTGTGCCCCCGACCTAATTACATAAGTACCTGATGGGCTGGAACGCTTCCAAAAGGACCTCTTAGGAGAAACAATCTGAAGGGTTTTCTTCCCCTTCTTTGGTAATTACATAATTACTCAGCTGACTAATATGAGTCACCGTGCACCATTCTAATTTCCCAGGCACAAAATAGTTTTATTATTTTCCTCGGAACTACCTAATTATCCAATGGATAGCAATAACTCTTTGGGCCGTTTTCAGTAAGTAATCTGTAGAGCTGGAGGCTGAATTCCTTTGCAAGTCTTTGCACATGAAGAATTTGGACTCATAGCAATTTGTGACATGAAGCACTGCAGCTCTTAGTGACAAGGGTGGTCCAATGATGCCTGACAGATGGAGAAAAACTGCAAGATTCTGGGCATAAGATATGCTAATGGTGCAGATTCTTTTTGCTGGATCCTAAGAAATCAGAGTTCCTGAATCACAACAATGGTTGAGTGCATATCTCATTAGTTTAAGAAAATGCTAGCAAACTCTCAAAACATGTGCATGTTTCAACTATATGAATTTGCTATGACTGACCCATAGATGAATATTTTTGGATCATTATACATAGAAATATCTTAAAGGGAACCCAGTATTCCTTCCATTTACAAGGGACTGCCTTTCACAATATTGAAGCCTTTGGTGTCAAGAACTCATAGTTGCTCTGTCCATCACCAAGTGTGTACATGGTCTATTGTGATTCTTCATTGCATTTTTCAAAGAATGCATAATAAAGTTAAACAGCCACTAAGCATACGGTCTACCTGAGGTTGTTTAAAGGATGCTCAGTAGCCAACAGGTGTTAACAGTTTTCTTCATCCTGAATTCCTTCCCCCAATTTCTATACAGCCCCAGAAAGGGTGTGTTTGTGAACGCCTTTTTGTGATTCAGAGTCACAAAAGCTGGAGAGATTAGAGGATTTACTGAGCTACCATGTTGGCTTATGCCATGAGAATGACAGATTAATAAAAATGCATATTTATCCAAGCTATTGAACTGCTGCGTTTGATCAATATTAAATCTGATCAAGTCCTCTTCTAATGTATAATAAAATACTAAATCATTTTCATAGTTTATATTTGGAACTTTCCTCTATAGCTCATTCATTAAAGTGTTTTAAGAGTAAAACCCACATTTCCAATCTATGAGTTCATGCACATATTGAACCTAAAGAAATTCTGAAACTTGAGTACGGCTGAATTTACTGTGCTTGTAATTGACTATAGACTGATGCACATTCCATCACACACGTCTGTACTCCATGGATTCACAGCTCAACTTTTTAAAAATGTTCAGAAGGTGTTAGAAACCAAAGAATGAAAAGAAACCTGTCAAGTCTGGTTGTTCTGGTACATAAACACACACACACGGAAGTAACAAAACTCAAGTTGTCTTGACAATCTACTACAAACAGAAGCTCGCAACAGTGAACACATAGAAATAGTATACTCCCTAGAGGTCAGGGCCCTGGCTTCAGACGTCGGGAAAAGAGCCAACAGACTGCCCGTAAAATTAAACCTCTCACATACCAATACCTCCTTCACTTTCTATCCCTTGCAATGGCCTTCTAGGGAATACCCTCTTGTCTAGGCCAGCCAGCCAGCCATCATCTTATATTAAGAAAAGGGAGAGGAAAGCATGAAGCTACTCGAAGATCTAGAAATTCCCGTTTTGCTCTGTCTTCCTAGCTGAGAAACTTGGAGATTCTTTCTACATCCAACAGCTGAGGTCACAGCCTGTACAGGGGACTCATTTACACTTCCTGCCTCTGCATTTAAACCTCAACTTCTGAAGAACGAACATGGCAACTTCTCCTCAAAGACCTCTTGGCATCCCAAAACTGGACTTCAGATTTGTCATTGTTTCAGAAGTCACTGGTCCCCACCCATGCGTCCAAGCAGAAAAAAAGAGCCAAGTGGATTTCGATCATAGGGTTGATCATTTGCCTTCAAACTATACACCTTCAGATGCTGGCACAATGTATACTGAGAATGGCGGGACACAAATTAAGACACAGGACTGCCCTCCTATGGAAGTGGTTCAAGGATAAGCCTGAGCCTTATAGGACAGTGCTGTGAGGATCAAGTTTCATACAGTTGTACAATCTTTCAGCAATAGCAGAAACACTTAGCAACAACTAGTTCTGTCTATAAATAGTGGAGTAACTGCTATCTTTCTAAATATATCTCAATTATTACAGGCTGGGCAGGTCCTGGACATATATTATGGTTTCCAGCACCTGGAGCCTTTCTGAACCAATTCTAGGTTGTGATTATGTGAGTAGAGCTTGATAGAGAAGTATTCAGGGAGTTTTTTGAGCCCCGATAAATGTATGTGTGGAATTGCGAGCAAAGAAGAGAGGCCATCATTTTAACAAGCATTAAGGGTCCAGACAGATTTGGGAAGAGTTCCAGGAATAGAGAACACATCAGTGTAGTAGGATCCTTGCCTCACGTTCACAGCATGTAAAAGATGCTTGCTTATGCTTTGCTCAACCGGAGAGTAAGTAAAAATCAGATGCATAAGGATACCTAAAATAGTTCATGGGAAGTCCATGTTATAGAAATATACAGATTTCCACAAGTTTAATAGAATATACATGTTGTTCTACATTTTCATACATTTTTAAAAAGTACCTCATATACCTAATCCTGTAGCTATCACTACTCCTTGAGGAGGTTGAGGACAAAGGATGGTATTTAATAGTCTCCCTCTTTGAACAAAGCTCTGTTAAGACATGACTAATGGGAATGGTATGATGGGGCACATTAAACCTTGGCCTGTGTAGGTGAACTGGTTTGAATTTCAGATGCTGAACTTTCAATCAAGCTCCCTACACACACGCCTGGGAAAGCAGTGCCTTAAGTGCTTGCATACCTGCCATTCATGTCAGACACCTGGATGTAACAGCAAGATCTGGCTTTCCTGCTGCCACAGTTGTTATGGGCATGGGGGAGTGAACCAGCAGATGCAAGCTTGCTGGTACTTTCTCCAACCCCTGCCCCATGTACACCCCCTCACTTTAAACTCTTAGAGATAAACTTAAAAAATGAATTTAACTTTCCTGTTTAAAATTCATCTTTGATATTGTTTACTTGTTGACTCATTTACATATACTTCAAAGCACTTTGTAGGATACAGTTGCTAATTAAAAAAAACATCTGGAGAAGCTTTAAGTGTGCAGAGCCCCAGCTGTTGGGACCACAGCCCCACACATGGCTTCTATTAGAAGCCTGGACAAGGACTTCTGAATAGCATCAACCACATGTTTCCTAACTGAGCCACAATATCAAGCACTATGAATTTTCACCAACATTCAAAAAATGATGGTCATTTACTACCTATGTTTAACCACCCACCATGGTCTGAGGTTTGCTGTCCTTTCATGACCCATGGAAGAGTCTGGCATCTTAAGGTACAAGGTCAGTGGTCAGCACAAGTTTACGGCTGCCCCTAGGTCACAGTCTAATAAGCTATTCAGACAGAAATCCTGATGCAATTATGATAGAATTTTTGTCTTAAAAAAAGACTAACACCTACTTTGCTTTTTCTCCATGAAATATGGTAGGATTTTCTTTCTAAAGACATTTTGGAATCTGAATATACCACTGCAAAATTTTATTTCCAAATTCTGTTGGGCTCTTAAAAGATACTTTGTTAGTGAAAAAAAATGCAATACAGTATGTATTGCATTTTATATTCCCTGATCATTCTCTTGTTACAAGCCTCTGAAGTGTGGTTGACCTTTCCTGGTGTATTTATTGCTGTTAATAAACGAGATGTTGGTCTAAGAAGGCAAATTTACGTGGCTCATGTGTAAACGAGCCTGTGCAGAGTGACCAGGCACATATTTTACACGACTGAGTAATTATGACATTGCAAAACAGCTTGTGAATTCAACACTCAAGAGAAAAATGGAGCCCAATGTTATTAGAATGCTTGTCAAAACATGGATTTGATGAGTTAAGTCTATAAACTAGGGACAAAAGGAAAGGATCAGGTTAGGTGAAGATCATTGTAGAACCTTATGTTCACCAGAAGAATCTCTTACCCTGATGGCCTGTAAGGGTCAACTCTGCTTCCACGTGCCTGTATCATGAAGGCACATTCAATGCTCAACACTGCTCTAAGATTCCCATCTGTGTGGACTGGATGAAGGACGCGGGAAACAACACCCACTCAGAGCAATGAATCTTTGACATGATTCAAAAAATCACAAAAGCTCAGGATAAAATGGGTTGGCCCAGGACTGGTTAGACGTGGGTACAGGGACAGAACTTTGCATGACCTGGATTGGAACTACGGTTAAGACCGTATTGTATATGCAACACTTTCTTAGTTTGTCTCTAGCGTACTTCACACACTCGCTGTAAATAATGTAAGGTGAAAGATATTCTTACTGTAATCATTTTGTAAGAAATACCCATCAAAATTTGGGGGCAGCCATAGTGGTGATGTACGCTGCTCCTCTGAATAGCTGCCACCCACGTGGGCAACTGGTTTGTGTCCCAACTGCTCTACTTCCCATCAAATTTCCAGTTTATGGCCTGGGAAAGCAGCAGAGGATGTTCCAAGTTCTCGGGCACCTTCACCTGCATAAGGGACCCACAGGAAGCTCCTCGTCCCCAGTTTCAGATCAGCCCAGCTTTGATCATTATTACGGCCTGTTGGGGAAATGAACCAGTAGACAGAAGACCTTTCCTTCTCCAAGAGCTGCATTTCACATGCAAAGAAATACACCTTTTTAAAAAACAGTACGGGAGCCCAGAGCAATAGCCTAGCTGCTTAAGTCCTCGCCTTGAATGCATCCCGATCCTTTATAGGCTCTGGTTCTAATCCCAGCAGTCCCACTTCCTATCCAGCTCCTTGCTTGTGGCCTAGGAAAGCAAAGCAATAGAGGATGGTCCAAAGCCTTGGGACCCTGCACCCCATGAGACCGGATAAAGCTCCTAGCTCTTATGTTCGGTTTGACTCAGCTCCAGCCATTGAGGCCACTTGGGGAATGAAAAATCGGATGAAGAGCTTACTGTTTACCTTCCTCTCTGTATATTTGCCTTTCCAATCAAAACAAGTAAGTCTTTAAAAAAACAATAGTGCAAATTTTTTAAAATCCTTAGGTGGAGAGCCTTCTGTCACTACATAAATTTTAAACTACATCTCTCCCAAGATAACAAGGAAGCAACTGATTTTTCTTCTATTTTTAAACATGCTTTCTATCATCCTTCCCTATGCCTCTCCACTACAAGCAAATGTGACATGTTATTTGAGGGAGAAGAATGTTGCAAATGGATTTACTGATCGCACTCTACACACTTACCAAATTCAACTTCCTAATGAGGTATTCAAATACTTCAACTCAACCATCTTGAAAATACCGATTCACACACATCTATCAGTAGAAAAAGTAATAAAGAATAGATTGTTCCATCCAAGGACCATGAGGAGGAGAAATTCAGACCGTGGTGATAATTAGCAACTCAATCTCATCCTCAGGCAATTCTTGTTTTCAGCCACTCCATGGTGATACAAATTTTCCAGTAAGTCCACTAAGCATCACCCTTCCCCTTCCCTTGTAAAGGAAAAAAAAATCTTCAATAAGCTTAATGTGCTTTCATCAAGTGCCCTCTGTACAACAGTAGGTAACACAGCATGAACACAGTAACACCATTCTGGCTTCATGGAGCTTATGTCTCCCAAATAAGCTATCTTTGAGCCATGTGGGCATGCAGGAGTCTAGGCAGATCTTACATCAGGCAGTCTGTCCATGTCCTAGAATCATTCTAACTATTTAATAAGACAATGGATACAAAAATTACTTTGTAACAGAGTTCCATGAAGTTTGAGTGCAAATTGTATTATGTCAATGACTAATTTGGATTCTTTGTCAGATGTAGAAACAAGCCATAACAACCAACTCCAACCTCCTGAGCGCCACTAAACATTTCCATAGATGTCAATTTATCCCAGACCTAATGTATGTTGACTGCAGGAATGGCAACTCCAGTGATGGCATTAAAAAGAGAACAGAACATGCGATCTGAATATACGGCCAGACGATCATTCAAAATGGGTAATTTATTCCCCAAAGAGCTTCATTTTGTCTCTCTTGGTGCATTTTCCTCCTTCTGGTTCCACAACATTTAGACCAGAAAACAATGATATACTTGTAACCTACATTCTCAGCAAATGCCCCTGGCCTGCCCCACGGCGCTCACCTTGGCAAAGCCAGCGACTGTCACCATCGAGTCAACTCTCCAGGTAACATCTCTTTCCTCAACCAAGTCAAAACCTCCTCAGAGCACAGTGGTCCCTCCTTTGCAGGTTTCCAAAACCACTCTGTCATCTGGCCAGCTAAGGCAATGCACAACTAAGCTCACCCTGGGTCACGTCTGACTATGCACAACACCTAAGAAGCCTCACTTTGGCCAGCTCTCTGCAAAGAGGTCTCTTTTTAGGCTGGGTAATTTCTGACAGGGTTGGGTCTCAGGCAGCGTAATTATGTCTGTTGCCTCAAAAACAAACAAACAAAAAAACAAACAAACGAGGCAGAGAGACTAGCTTCCCTTTTGGGTCTCAGGTTTCACTCCAAAATGGTTTCCTAGCTTTTGTTCATTTTTTCATGCACATACAACCTTATAGTATACTCTGTGATTAGATATGTAACACCCACGAACCTTCTGGGATTTGTGTTTTAATATCTGTCCTCTCTCCTGAGGCCCTATCGCTGAACAGTTCTTGAAACACTGAAAGCACCTAAGTATTTGTTGATTTACAAAAATACATTATTGAACAGCATATGAAGCATCAATACCTTCTGACTGATGTTTCGTAGCGCAGATTTTTTATGAACAGAATAAAACAGGCTTCAGTAATCTGCCTCACCACTGTCTGATTTAATTCATAGCCCATTTTCCATTGAGGCTGTGTCTCAGCCTCAGCTATTTCCTGCTACTGCGACAGGGCGCCACATCACAAGTTTCTCACTTCTCCCCTGCCTCACCCTTCTTTGTTTCACGTGTGGCTCCCCCTAATCAAACACAGAGTCCATGAAATACGATACGCGATCCCATCAGCACAGCTTGATTTTGATGTATTTTTGTCAAGCCTGTACAGACAAGTAGAAAAAAATACGAAACAGAAGCTGGGAAAATACTGCCAGAAATTATGTCAACAAATAACTTCAGAGTTTACTTTCCCATTAGTTCTAAACTCTTTAAGCAAAGTAGCTGCTCCTTTGTCTGTAGGTCAAAGCCAGAACCTGAGTTTGTGGGAGAAAAGGCAATGCAAACCTTTAATAGAGCATTTTTCATCTTATGGTCTCAGATACTAGATGTCCTTTTATTTTTTCCCTTAAAACAACAAAGGTTTATGCCTTCACATCTGTTCACATCATACCCAGAGGCTGGCAATAAGGCCCTTGTCCATACTGAATAAATCTCCAGTAATGTATCGATCACACTTCATGTTTCTTTCTATTGTTCTTAAAACCTAAGTAGTGTCTCATTATGTTAAGAAAAAGGGGCCAAGTTTCCACACTTAAATGCCAACCAAGGAGAAAAATCCCTGGGAAGCTCATAATGAAACAAAGGTAGTTTTCTTCAGCAGAACTGCGTGTGCTAAATTGCAGTTTTATGTGATTTTTAGGGCAATTTGCCACTTTCTTGGCACCACTTCATCACTTGCCTTCAGCGACGAGAAAACCAAGGGCGAGCATGACCTATATATTACAGCCCTAACAATGTGTGGGATTCACATTCAATAACGGGTATTTCATGTCCTTAAGTTGTAGGGATCGAGGCTGTGTTCTCATTCCCCCTGAGGATCGCTGCTCCCTGTATGCCCATCAGGAAGGTTTTCGTTTTTCAGTGGTGTGAACAGCAACGTTTTCCCTGTGTTCCTTGCGAATTATGTTTTCTATGGACACACCCCTTCCTCTTCGCATAGATTCCTTGACTTCCTGAGAAGCTGTAGGTGGTAATTATCAGATTATCTTATCATAAAGATGATGAAACTGAGGTTCAGAGATATTCTACAACTTGCCTTTCCCCGGTGCAGACTGTCAGTCCTGAGGGATTCCATGGCTGTTACAAGGGGCTACCCTGGATGGTAGGAATGACAGCCACTAGCCAATTGGAACTCCCACTAATACTAGCTCCATGTTTCACATCTCAATAACTAAACAGTTACTTTGCAGAGGTGTTCCTCGTGTGTGTGGTAGGTTAAAAATGAACATGGTCTCACCCTGTCATTGCAGACTTGGTTTCCTAGTTAAGGACTACTATGTGATGGTTTGTGTCAGACCTTACCTCTTTTGGGAAGCCTCCCTGTATCCTTCCAATTAAGTCTGCAGACATGGCAGGTACCCTGTGCTTCTGGATGTGTCCCTGCCAGTGGTGGTGGGATCCCATGGAGCGGCATGCCTTTTAAAAGCGTATTAGGAGCTCTTACGAGGTGGTTATTTGTTCTTTACCTCTGTGCACTGCCTCCAGGCCCTGTCCTTGCTCCTCGTAGTTCTCGTGTGTTCCATAAACGCTCGTTGAGGGAACATCATGGTATGCACTCAATATACCAACGTCAACATTCATATTTCTCTCCGACCTTCTTGCTCATGAAAATTGCACACAGTGGGGATTTTTCACCTTTTCCACATCAACCCATCTACCTCTTTGAATACCACACTTAGTTCACGGCTTCAGTGTAGTGCTAGCTGCCTCCTATTGTCTGAGGTTCTCGCTCTCATTTCAGTGTGAACAAGAATAGTCGAGGAATAGTCACTTCTGTGCTTAGTTCTTTTGGCAAAACAAACCTCCCTCCTTCCCTTCTCCTCCCCCACCCCACATTTGCCCTGAATTTGACTTCACCACAGCCTGCATTAAGAGGAACAGCAGCTAAACCTTCTTTGAAACTGTATTCACCATGGCCAACAGGGAGGGGGGAAAAAAAGCTGGTGAAATTCCTTTAAAACGCGCTTTAATCTAGCTGGAATGCCATAAATTGCTTCCAGATGTGCACGATACAAAAGTCAATCAAAGCTATTTATACTGACACTCTACAGTCCAAACAATCTGAAGCCGAATGCCATGTCTCCGCTTCAACAAAGCTATAAATGTCAGTTTTGTTGAATTTGGAAAGGTGTTGAAGAGTTCATGCAAGTTTGAGCTCTTGACTCTTTTAGAGCCAGCAGTAATTTTCAAAAACCATCACACACACAAACCTGGGTAAATCCCCTTCCCTTGCTGAACGTACCTCCCATACTCCCATACACGACCTTGAACATACCACAGGTTAGAAGCCCAAACTCCGTTTTATGGGACAGAAAAATGCAGCTCTGACATGATGCCCAGCCATCTGGCCAGATCCCCAGCCCCACCCTAAGCACAAGCAAACCCGTGCAGGACAGAGTTGGCTGCACGGCCTGCAGGGAGATGGCTTTCTGCCACTCACACCATCTCATCGCTCTCTCAAGCAACCTCCACACAAAGGCAATTCACACTGTTGGCAGCCGACTCAGGTAATGGAGCCGGGGGTTCAAGTGGCTGGTTCTGCATTTTCATCACCGAGAGAAAGGTTGTCTCTTTCTACAGCAATCACCTCCAGGCATTTTTTCCCTCCCTCAGCATCACGTAATTAAATTCTAGGATTGTAAGCCATGCAACAGTCTCACAAAAAATGCACACTTTAAGAGGATCTTGTTGGTTGTTCCTTACAAATATGCTTAATAGAGGTGAATTGAGAACAGAAATGGGGTATGTTTGACAAAACCATCCTCAGAAAGTGCATAGGAAATTTACATTAAGGGGGAAAATGTATTTGAACAGTTTATACCCAAAAAACTTATCTTTTGATTCTGCTGTTCATGCACTTTAGCCAAGTTTATGGATTAAAGAGGCATCGATAGAGCTTCCATCACTGAATTAGTTTTCAAATGCCTTCAACAGCTGGCCAGAGCTGGAGGCATACTACACAGTTTAGGGTCAGCCACCTAGTCCTCGGAGCCATCCTCATTGCTTCTTAAGTCCGCATTAGCAGGAAGCTGCCATCAGCAATTGAACCGGGAATTGAAGCAAGTGCTCCTATGTGAGATGTGGATTTCCTACGAGGTGGCTTATTGGGTAGGCCAAATCCCCACCTTCATTTCCTGGGGTAGAACTACATCATATCCATTCTTTCACATATTCCTTGGCTACTCTAGTGTTACAAGGGTAGATCTACGTCATCCAAATGATCCTGGAGGAACCATAAAGAGAGGTCTGACCACCCTTGACCACCATCACCTCATCTTTGTTGTCCAATGTTGAGACTGGAAGTAACTTGTTTCTCAGATTCACTGGTTGTTCGCTGTCCTGGTCAGACTTTTTACCAAGCCACCTTTTCCACAAATGAGAAAAAATTTTAATTTATGAAAAATCTGACCAAGACGTGCAACAGCCTCGCAATCCTGGCAATCCTGGGTTGACATATCAAGGTACGCGGCTGCTACTTACTTGTGTCTATCCACTTGAGTTACTGGGAAAGCCGGGATTCCCTTGTTCACCCTTAGGACTCTAGAAGCTCACAACTGCATTTCCAAAGTGAGTATCAGCTCAAGAAAATGGAATCAATACTATGATATGAGCACACCATATCCTTCTCAAAACCAAGGTGTAAATGTTGTAGAAAGGAAAATCTAAATCAGTATCTAGCAACTGAATAACTTAACACTGATACAGGCGAAACGGAAAGGCAGTTGTCACCAAACAAGTTCTCCTGGGGTTCGCAATATGACATTCACCTCATGAGCACATTGTCCCATGAATCGTGAATCAGTTATAAGCATCGATGCCACAACCTAGTTTGTCATTACACTTTCGGGAACTCCCAGAAACACTTTAGCAGGATGGATTATTAGGCTTTAACAGAACAAACGACGGCCATGGATTTAGTTTCTGCCGCATCACAGCATTTCTGTTCCCTCCAGATGAAGTGACACCCCTCTACCATGTCTGACCCATTCATGCCATCAACAATGAATAAATACACCCGTTTCCTACACATTCTGGTCATTACCATTTATCTTCCATTTTTTTTTAAAGCACTGTCAATCTGATAGGTAAAACAACTTTCAAGGTTTATAGTGAACGTTGGTTTAGAAGTCAGTTTTCCTGAACTTTCTTCTGAATCACTTTAGAGTCACATGATCAGTAAATAAACCAGTGTCATCCTGGGCTGGGATTAACTTTATAAAGCAGCAAGGGAAACTGAGCATTTGTGTAGCATTTCAGCTAATGACTCCAACTGGGGGAGAAGGTACTGCTGTTCATGTTCAGTTCATAGCGACATTAGCTTTTACTGTCTTTGTTTTAGCTAAGGGGAGGAAGGTGGGGAGAAGGCAAGCTTCATTACTCAGTATTACTTAATTGAGATAAGAGTTCACAGGTAACTAACAATCCAGTGTTCATGAAGGCTTTTGTTGCCATCATGGGCTGGTGGTAGCAGAGAACAATTGGAAAATTTCTCATAAACGGTATTAATAGTTTTGTTTGGAGGAGGTGGTAATTTAAGCATAACTAAAACTGTTTTAATTACAGGCTGTCTAGAAACTGTGGATAAGATTATTTCTAATGGCTTTAATCAACACCAAATCTCTGAAGAATCAACTATTTACCCAAACAGAATGTTAAGAAAAACTGCTGTATTAATTCTCAGACTTTCTCCTGCACTGTATTCACATCCAATTTGGGGAGCTTTCGGTTTTCCGTTTTTAGTTATATTAACCCCTAAAAATGGGGTAAAAACTTGACACAAATTAGTGAAGACATGAACTAATGTTTAGCTGTTCTCGTTTCACAAGAGAATGAAACTAATACTGCAACATTCTCTCCCACGTCTATTGGCTAGGAAAGCAAACCATGAAAGGCAATTTTCCTTCCCTGAATCACTGCCATTTAGAGCTTCCTGCACACAGTGGCAGGTAGGGCAAAGTTGGAAGTGAGCAGAGAAGGTGAACAGGAGCAAGGCTGCTGTCTATACTGTCCATCTCTTTCCTCTCTACCTCTACTATAATGCTCCACTCTGGGTGTTAGCAAAAAAAAAAAAAAAAAGTCCACATTCTAAGGAGAATTTTGGTACATATTGTGATTGCAGTAACCAACCTCCTCTGAGGAATTTGGTAGAAATGTGCGGTGGCCAGCAAGGGAGCCACACATTGATGAAAGCTAAGGCAGCTCATCAGTGAAGACCCAGGAAGAAACTCTCAGGGGCCAGTTTGGGGTTTGCCCCTTGGCATTGATTTCTTAACACTTTCACATTGAGACCTCAGCCGGGTGTCAAATGGCATGAACCTAGTCCCACTGATGTTCAATGTGTGGGTGTGTGGTAGTAATGGCAGTGCTATGGTGCTACAGAAGGGGAAGCAATTTTGTCCTTGGGGACATCAACACCATTTGGCCACATTTTAGTGATCTCAAGCAGGGATACTTATGACACTTATTGAATTCAGGCCAGGGTCACTGTTAAGTCTATAAATGCCCCATGGCAGCCCTTTCTCAGCCAATGTCATGCCTCCAAAGTCCACAGAGCTGATGTCAGAATTCCTATTGCAGTCCATCACAACAGCATCATATTCCATAGTAGAAAGGAATGGGCAGGTGGCCCCTAGGAAGCTCAACACAGACAGAAATTAGACTATTCAGACACTGATTGTCATGTATCAGTCCTGAAAGGGGTTTGTTTTGTTTTGTTTTTTATTATTAACCAACACATACTTGAACATGTAAACTTCACTCAGAACAACTTAGTCAGGACTCCCAGGGCCCATGCTTTTCAGGAATGTACACGTGGAGTTACAGAAACCAGACAGGCACATTCAGCCAATTCTAAAGTACCTCAAAACGGGACAGAAGAGCAAGCCAGAGCCCGAGCAAGCCAGAGCTCCAGCAGTGCCAAGAACCCTCCAAAGATTTTTCCAGAATGTTGCAGGACTTCCTGAAAATTATGTGGCAAAACACTCAATAATCCCCCAGAGGCATCTCAGCTCTGCAAAAGCTTTTTCTGGGTCCCAATTTATGAATTTTAGCAATGGTCTAGAAAAGGAAAAAGTTACGCTATGTTTTTATCACACTTTCTAATGTGTAAAACTTAAAAATTCAATGCAAATTTTATACATTCACTGAAGTAAACCTTGAAATTATTTCATTAAATATTGTTACATACTTTTATGCTGTTATTAAAAGATTAGGAATAAAGTTTTTAGCCAAAGCCAGATTACAGAGGACTATGAAATTGAATTATTGGTAAATAGTCAATATTTTAACTTTGTTTGTAAGTTCTGCAATTACATTGCTAATCTAATCTAATACTCACTTTAGAAGGGCAGAAGAAACTATGAACTTCAACTAGCATCAATGGCTCTAACATGAGAAAGAGTAGAAAGTAACAAATTCAATTATACAGTACTTTTCCTCACCCAGTCTTTGTCTCACAGAAGCTCAAGCAGAATATTTTCTAGTAGCACAGTAATAGGAAAGGTATAGACCAGCAATACTATCTCTTGATCACCCTGCATAACTCCAGTCTCAACAATGAGAGCTCAATTTGATGCCTAAGTATCTGTCAGAGGAATAAAGGGCATGGGTAGCACACAGAACCTAAAGGATGTGATCTGTCTTGCCTGACAGCATATTCTGACAATCCCCAACTTCAGCGACCATATTTCATACATAAACGAGATATTTTCACTCAGGTATGGCTTCTTGGACCCAGTGTTTTGTGGACTAAGTACAATTGGATTTCTGACTTCCACTCTTCTCCATGTTAGTTACCTTTCCTCATTTGGATGAAATAGGAATCAGTAATAAGGCTCATGCCAAGAAAAGCACTACTGCTGGGCCACAAATGACTCATTCCCTGGTTTATGGACCCAGATCTCTCAAAGGATAATCTTTAATACAGGTAGTACCCTAGGAGTGCTAAATAGGGCTTTAGAGTATTGAAGTGGTTGATAAATGGGTCAGTGGCACACAGGCAAGGCAAATTCCCCATTGGCCACACATTGATGAAAGCTAAGGCAGCTCATCAGTGAAGACCCAGGAAGAAACTCTCAGGGGCCATTTCTGCAAAAACAAAACTTGAAGTTGTGAAGCAGTTATGCAAGTAACTGTTGGACCAGTGTCTGGACCATTCATCTAATTTATCTACCCTGGGAATCTTACTTTAATTTTTAGTAAGGGTTTCCACTTTCTGGGAAAAGAAAACCTTCAATGATTTTACTATTGGGTCCCCTGCAGGCTGACCTGTATTGTATGGCAATTTGGAGGATTACTATGGGGAAATGTCCAGTAACAGGTATTCCCTAAGGTACTACCCCCTTTTGGAAGTGTCTACTATGTGAGTATGGACTGCCCAAACAGGCTTTGTGAAATTAAGTAAGGGCCTAACATCGAGGTCAAGTTAGACTGTTCCACCCAGCAGCCTGGAAGCCTCCCCAGGGGACTCCTTCCTAGTGACTCACTAGTGGAAATGATCTTATCTCCTGTTTGTGATGAGAACACAACTATACCCTCCTGTGTGGCTAACAGGTGTTTCAGTGCTGAAATGAAAAGAATGAAGAACAGATCAGACTGGGGCATGGGAGAACAAGGCTAGACACACTTGATGTATTCTGTATAGTTCAGAACAGGACACATGTGACAGCTCTGCAATGTGGTCCTGCCTCAAAGCTATAGGACTTCTGCATTTAGGTGACAAAGCACTTAATGATCTATTAGAGGGTGATGGTGTTGGGGAGTGGTACTCTGAACTCACGTAGGTGGCCAGTCCCTCCTCCAAACCTGCTTTTTCTACTCACAACTGAGATGATCATCATGCTACCCACTTCTGCTTTTCCCGAAATCTACCCTTGGAGACGGTGTTGTGTTCAGCAGGTTAATGCATGGCCTGCCTCCTACAGCAGAATACCAGTACAAATCCCAGATTCTCAGCTTCCGATCTCACTCTGATGAAGCACATGGGAAAGCAACAGTACATAGCCAATATCCATGGGCCTCTGCTACTGACACTGGGGACCTCAGTGGATTTCCTGGATCCTAGCTGTAGGGGCCATTGGATTATGAACCAATGAAGAGTTCTTTCTTCCTCTATCATTTATAGTTGAAGTAAATAAATCTTAATAAGATCAGTTCCATTCTCTGAACTAACCTGGTTTTAGGCTCATGTTTTTGTCTCAACTCCAAAGAAGCCACCCAAGTTCATTACTTGGAGTGATATTTTGGCAATTACATTGTCCCCTGTGGAATCTCATTCCTGGGTTAATTTATCAGGTTTGAAATGTCCATTTCTACCTAAGTTCCAAGTGACAGTTTCGATCCCAGGGCTATCAAAATGCTGATCCCCAGAACTAGGAAACTGAGAAGCATTTTCTATGGAAGAGGCACCTGACCATCAACCTGCATCAGAATCACTTTCAGGACTTGCTTAAGTACTAAGTGCTGTGCTGATCTGTAGTGATTCTCTGTCACCTGGTCTAAGGAAGGGCCTAAGAAAGTCCATTTCTCATCATTTCCCGGGACATGCTCATGCTGGGGGGTCCAGGGACCATACAAGGCTGCTTCCACAAGTCTGAATGGGTTGGGGTGGGAGTTCTTATCACAGTGGCAAGCACATCACAGAAGCCACACTACATGTAATACTGCTGCATTTGAGTCTTAGCTTTGTTTCCAATTTCAGCTTCCAGCTGATGTGCACCTTGGGAGGGTCTTTTAACTATACTCTGCAAATTTTTGAAGGACATTTGTAGCTTGGACAGCATTCAAATGAATGTCGCAACACAGGATTATCATTTTGGGTTTCAGGTAATTGGCTGATGATTGAAACCATTTCAAAGCCTTTTTTTGCAGAAGGGAAGGAAAACCCACAAGCTACAGCATCTGATAATCTTTGCACCCATGTATTTGAAGCAAGATGCATGCCGAAATCCACTGGTCGTAATTGCCTTTTTGGGTTTCTGGTTTTACGGAGAACAGCAAAGTGTTGTAAAGACAAAAGTCCTTAAAAATTATCTTACTAGTTATTAAAAGTAAACTTTTTCCCTTTCCATAAATTGATCTTTTGGAGCGACTGTACCGTGTGAGCAATGGGGAATCTGAACGACTGATTTTCTCTGTAAGCAAGTGTAGAAGACAAAAGAAATGCAAAGGGCTGGGCTATTGTGTACGTGGGTATTAAATTCCCAAACTCTTGAGTTTAGAAACTTCTGTAAACTTTCCCCAAGAGGATGTATTTAAGAAATGGGGTTCAGCTAAGTTGTGCCTTGCTCCCATCATCTGGCTTGTTTCGGAGGAGTTAAGACAAAGATTTATCCCATCAAAGCACAGGTCTCAATCTTCCCATCATGCTCCCCTTATTCACAGCTGCATTAAAACCAGCCCATCCTCTAT
The DNA here is from genome assembly GCF_017591425.1 of Ochotona curzoniae. Lineage (NCBI taxonomy): Eukaryota > Metazoa > Chordata > Mammalia > Lagomorpha > Ochotonidae > Ochotona > Ochotona curzoniae. Next base: position 10,823,779 of record NW_024465035.1, on the reverse strand, counting down.
TATTCCTTTTAGATTCTTCCAGCTTTTCTCCCGTATCCTGTCAATCATGTCTAAAAGATTGCCTGCTAATCATTTCTGAAACAGTTCTGTTAATTTTCTATTCATAGTGACAATTCTACTGAAGGGTGACATGGTGTACAGGAGCCAATTTTCCTGCATCTTAAGCCCAGGGTAACATTTTCAGGAATTTCTCTTGCTCCTTCTTAAACACAGGAATTACTACAATTGAATTTCATAAAGTTAAAATTTGAAATAAAAGCCCCAAATCTTGTCTTCCTTTTTTGTTATTATCTGCCTTTGAGGATACGGACATCTGTATATCCCAAAGGTGGAACTGCTTTGGAGAAAAGTGCTGCTACATCTAATAACCTAAGGACACAATCAGCGATGGCACAGGGTAACCTGAAATCAGTCATGGTAATATTACCTACACAGCAGAAATTCAACCAAAGTCACAATGATTTCTCTCTGGTGAGATGCTTGTCAAAGTCTACCACCATGTCAGATACTAAGGGACAGATTGTTCCAAATGTTGCACAATCAAACCATAGCACACATGTGATTTGAGACATGATTTTTTGAAGACTGATTTACTTTATCAAAGATTCATTTCTATTTGAAATGCAGATCTATAAAGAAAAGGATAGACATTGCAGTTGCTGGTTCACTCCCCAATTGGTCTTAATGGCTAGAGCTGTGTGGAGCCAAAGCTAGGAGCCTCCCCTGGGTCTTCCGTATGGGTGCAAGGGCCCAAGGACTTGAGCCATTCTAGTCTGCGTTCTCAGGCCGTAAGCAGGGAGCTAGATTAGAAAGGAGCAACTAGGACTCAAACTAATGTCCACAAGGATGCCAGCTGTTTCATGTATAGAATAAGCCACTATGCTGACCCCATGAAGATTTGTTTATAGACAGAGATGGAGAAGGAGAGAGATCCTGAGAAGAGCTATATATAGAGTCTCCATGGTTGACTCATTGTTCAAATAGCCACGAGAGCTAGGGCTGGTCCAGACTTTAGCCAGGAGTCAGAAATTCCACTTGTGTTTCTTGCATGGCTGAGAGAGATAAAAGCTCTCAGAACATCTGCTGCTGCATTCCCAAGTTCATCATCAAGGAACTGCACTGGAACTGTAGCAGCCAGGGATTGAACTAGTGCCCATTTGGAAGCAGCAATCACAGAAGACAGCTTAATCCACATCACAACATCAGGCCCTGAGACAGGGATTTTAAGCAAGTTTAAAACGTTCACTGAGGTTCTGTGTCTAAGTCCAAATTCAATGTCACTGGTGTCATACCAGAAGAACATGGAAAGCGCTTGGCATTCAGTCTCACCTCTGCCCCCAATGCAGCTTCCAGGTAATACATCTGCGAGGCACCACATGCTGTCCTAAGCACTGGAGTCCCCGTGATCATGTTGGGAGAGCTGAGCGGAGCTCCTGGCTGCATCGTGTCACAACCCTGCCTCATGGACATTGTACCAGAGGATCAAAGACTGCTCCTTCCCCCACCTTCTCATAGCACATAGGGAGAGTTACTAGTTATTCTGGGTTAAGACTGTGAGCCCAGAAAGATTAGTTCCTGTAAGGTTAAATTTAAGATACTTAATTTTTTCTGAGAAGTGAAAAGGAGAAAGACTCCAAGACTCAAAATAAATTGGTCTCAGTTATTAATGGAATAATTTGCTTCTACCTCTCTACCTGCGTTTGCCATTATCTGAATGTAATCAAGCTGCACTTCGGGTCCATCTTGGAATATTCATGTTGCTGAAAATATCATGATTACTATGCTTCAGAAGGACAACATCAAAGGAGCAATATCAACTTTTCCTTCCTGTAAATGCTTAGATCTCTTGGCAGATGGCTCTAAGCAGTTTTTCATTTAAAAAATTTTTCAAAATTTGTTTTAATTTCTTATCTTGCTCCAGCGGAGATCACTGTCTAATGGCTTTGTACACTGTTATGTTACTTATACTGTTTAGGGACTATTGTAGGTTACATTATTGATAAGAGGCCTATAATCACATTTTTATCTGTGAAGATAAATAAAAATTGATCTCCAAGGCACAATTTGTTCCTTAATTAATGTTCCACAGAGTGTCTATAATTACTCTCAAATGTTATTATTGTTAATCATGTCCGTTTATATGGATTAAAAAGCACAATGCAATTGTATCTCTACAATTTCAGTGTTAGGGAACTTCACACCCCCAAACACTGCCAAAATATTCTGATCATTGTATTGACTAACAGTCGATAAATAATTCCAACCAAATCATCGACTACCCATAAAATCGAATAACTGTCTCAACATTAACTAGAAAAGAAAAACCACCTTGTGTTTCTTAGGGTTACAGAGTAAAAGCCACATGCTTCTATGGATTTTAATTATCCCAACATAGAGAGCTCATTAGAAAACATTTTACATTCTACAAATCGAACAGTCACACACCAGAACTAGATCACCTTACTAATTATTTAAGGCCAGATCTTTCACTTCATAGGTACAGAAATCCACATCTGGATGCAATAGTCCATTTTGAGATGCCATCAAGTGAACACTAAAGCAGACTAATGGAAGAGCCCAGAGTGTCGTACTTCATCTACACGTGTGTTTAGAGGATATGTTGGATCTTTTAGTTTAATCCCATTTTTAATTCCATTATTGCAGTGATTGCTTGGTTTTGCCTATGTATTGAAGTTTTACTAGATAACAAAGGAATTAACTTTCTCAGCTGTCTCATACTTGTTTCAATACTCAAAGGTGGATACTATGATCTAGTCCTGCATGGTAGGCTCCCAAGCCCTAGCTTTAGCGTACACAGGTTGAGTGGTTATTTGCAGTGGTTAATGCTAACTAGCCAGGTCTCCCATATGGGCGGGTGTAGCTGCTTGGCCCAGAAAGGTCTTCTTGCTTCCCTCCTCCAAACACTTTGCTCTCAGACCTCGGCTTATCTGCAAGTACAGTGGCCTTGTATATGGAAGCCCCCCAGAATTCATTTTTGACCTGAAACATACTCCCTCAGTGGTCCTCTCTTCCACACATTCAGTAACCTGAGCAATCCAGTGTCTATGCTCAGGAGCACATGGGTTCCTCATACAGGTCTTCCCAATCCTAGTTTTCTGGTGTGATGGTGTGCTGGCCTGGAGTTCTGCCCACTCACTATGGACTGAAGTTCTTAGCATGGAGGAGCCTACCCCTCTGCCCAACCAAGATTCAAGCATTTTCACAGGTCCTTGGTCAAGTCTACCAGGACACCAGCATACTAACATAGGGATCGTCCCTCCCTTACTCACCATAACCAGCAGCAAGCAAGTTTCAAAATTCCCAGGATTACTCTGCCTGCCTCTGCCCAAGTCCCTGAACATCCTCATGGGTGCCATCTCTAAGGCCACCTGCAGGACCAAACCCCTAGGCCCCCAGAAGTCTGCCTGTGCAAGCCGAATCCAGGTGCTCACACCTGCGGAGATACCGACCAGTTTGAAATAACAGGAATTTAAGTCAATGTTTGACTTCTGTAGTCAGCTAACATTGGAAGTAAAAATATTGGGCCTATGTCAACACAACAACTTTGGACACTTCATTTGGTCTTCATATGCAAAGTCTTAATTTATCAAAGGTGTAATATGCTACCTTCAGAAATAATCCAACTCCTTGCAAACACTATCCAAACTCCTCACTTGTATCTTTCACAAATCTTCACCTTCAAGAGCATTGCACTTTTGTCATCTAGGAATTTTCTCGAGTGTACCATTTTAGCTTTCACTTGAGGTGCTGTGCATTGTAACTTTCCTGAAATAATCTTGCTAGAAAATGGAAAATCAGTTCTTGAGCTTTTATTTGAAAACAGTAGGAAATGCAATGCTGTTTACTCTTCCATGAGGTATCTATGAATCATCCCTAACATATACTTGCCCTATGCCTGTTTAAAGTCAATATTCAAAATCCTGAATCCAATGAAATCCAACACCATTTTAAATCCCTTCAGCTAAATGAAAAAGGGTCTACTTGAGCAATAATGCTAAATATTCAAAACCAGCATCTAAAGATACATTGTGCTCATTTGTTTTCTCAGCAAGTTCCTTGGTTGTTCAAAGTAAAGCAACCAGGAGACAGTACCATATGCAAGGCAGTTAAGTCTTGAATATAGATCTGTGCTTTTTCCAAGGGCTTGTTTGAATCTCCACTTATAGAATCAACGGTATTCCGTTGTCCAGAAGGGGTGCACCAAGATACATGTGCAAACATTTTTCTTCAGGGCCGAATATAACATTCTGGATTGATCATGTTATCTGCAGACCGAATATCCACATTCTAAACCTCAAGAACTCCGAGCACACAGTCCAGGCCAGAATGCCCGGGCTGGCCCAGTATTCTACCCTTCTTGGATGCCTGGTCATCGGTTCTCTTCCTCAGCAGTTGGGAGTAGCTACAGAATGTCCCAGACGCCCCCATCCTTCCAAGAGCAGAAAGGAATGGTAATGAATGCTCAACCTGTCTTTGGAGTTGCAAGGTTGGTTATTGTCTATACTTCTTAAGCACACATAAAAAGCTCTGATATTCGTATTCACAGCACATCATATATTAATGCAAATTAAGTCCCCTGAACCTTGAGCTACAAGGAATTATTTTTAGAAGGTTATAAAGGAATTGAAGACGCAAATTATGGGGAAGTTGGCATCACTGAAGCTTTTACACAAACTGCACTTCAGATGCTAATCCCTACACGAGGCCATCCAGACAGCATGGTTAATATTCCTCTGCACTAACCCTCAAATTGTGTATCATGCCTTATTTTTCATTATTTCTTTGTAACTCCTTTTCTAGTTGCCCTCCTTTTTACCTGATCATTTTTTTTTGAGTTACACTCAAATACAGTTCTAAATTTGATTCAACATTTCTAGGGCATTTTGAAAAGATAACCATCATATTTAACAGGAGACATGAAATTCTCTAGTACAGTTCAGTGGGTGCTATCGTGAAATGCTCAAATGAGGTATGACTGGGGAACCCTCAGCAATCCTGAAAAGCTGATTTCCCAAGAGATGTTACTGTTTAAAACTAGCTTAATATGTGGACTACTTCTGTTTCTCCTATTCATGGTTTCAACAGGCAGTTCGATTAAGACAGTCAAATATGTTTCCTTTGGAGTCTTTAAATGAGTTTCTAGCAAAAATTCTTAAGACAGATTAGTAAGGGAGCAAATGAAAACAATGGATGGGTCTTCCACATGTTTTTCATGTTATTACAAAAGTTTCTTATAACTTGAAATGCCAAGAAAATTGGCTGTTTTAAGGCAATGTAAGCAGGCAGCTAGTTCAGGGTCTTGAGTCTGGAAGCCAAACCTCCTACGGGTGAGTCAAATGAGGCTCACGGAACCTAAGGGGGGCAGTGTTGCGTTCTTGTGTAACCTCTCCCCTCAAGCTTCTATAAAAGTCCCTATTGGATTGGGGCTGTGGGCTCTGGCTCACCTACCTTGGACCTAGTTGCTCAAGAGCTTGCTGCAGACTTACTCTGAATAGATTGCTACCTATCTCTCCCTTCCCCTTTTGCTTTATGGCCACTCTTCCTAAACATCGCCATGTACTTCTGTGTTTCTTACCCTCTGAATAAATATTATTACTTGTTTAAGCCATGTTGGTGCCTGTGCTTCAAATGCTTTTTAAGAAACAGGCAAGAACTTAGGAAGTATTTGGTCCAAAACAGACCACAAATGCAGTAGAACTCCCAAGTTCCAAGTTATCATGAAGTTTCACATCTCCGTCAGCAGGCCTACATAAAAATAGCTACCTGCATGAAGTTAGGTTTTCAAATTTTCTGACTCCAAATCCATCTTTTTACACTTCTGTAGAATGTCACCACCTTAGCATTTTCCATGGATTTGATCAGTGTCCTATGTTTCTATTTGAGGGATCCACATAACATTTAAGTTCAACTCTAACATGTATGAAAAATGAAACCCATGTGGTGATTTTTTTTCATTTCATACATTTTCTATTTATTTCTGCAGGACTCTATAGGAGTTGGTATCTTAATTCATTATTTGTAATGGCTTTATAAGAGGAAAACAAATTTAATTTAAACATCATGTCAGTATTAAGAGTTTTAGCCTTATATAAGATGCTAAAATCCTCAACTTGCACAGATCATCTTCACTTGTTATGACTTTTCCCCAGTCACTGAACTCTTAGAACACAATGTATTAACAGATCAATGAATGTAATTCTGGTATCAGAGTCCACAGTGGCTAGAATTATCAACCTGATTTTCATTGCTTTAGAACAATGCACATTAAACTAATAGCAATGATAGGTTATAAAGAAGTTTTATTTGATTGTATTTGATGCTCAGTTGAACATGTTAGATTACCACATCTGTTGATGTTAATTATGCCACCTATGCCAACACTTAAAATGGCCTTGGAAGCTTCCAACATACCTTCATATTAGTGGTCTTAATCCATTTGGACAATGATGACTGAATACTAGCTGGCTTATATGTAACAAATTTGTTTCTCAGTGCTAGAGGCTGGCTAGCCCAACATCAAGGTGCCAGCTGATGGTGTCTGGTAAGGGCCTGCTTTCACTAAGGCAACTTCAAGATGCATCTTCACATCTTGGAGAGGATCAACCATCCTCTCCAGGGCCCAGGGTGAAGAGTACCAATCCCTTTCATGATCCATAGCCTTCCCAAGGGAGCATCTCTCGTCCCATCACACTGGGTCACGCAGAATACTGCATGATGACTGGGACTCCTCTTTTGTGATGTGCCACTTGGACTTGCAATGGTTGGCTTTGGTTCATACATTCAGCAGTACCTTTTATTCTACCTGGAAGAATTACATTTGGCACAGTAGGAACAAGCTGTTTTCCTGTTTACCTTTACCCTCATCACACAGATACTCAACACCAAGCGAATGATCAAGCAGGTGAATTAAAGATGATCATTAGGTGTACTGATTAGAGTATTGTATAAAATATGTTCCACAGAAGCCAATACTCCAGTGGAGCCCTGATCCTTAAAATGTTTTTTCAGCTTTGATTTTGATGGTAGGTTTTTCAAAATGGTAAAATTTGCCTCTTTTTTTTTTCTTTTATACATGAAGAGTGACTTAAACTTTAGGGATACAGTCTTGGTTATGTGGGGCCTGTGAGAACAGAACATTTATAGCCAGTTGAAAAATTATTCATAACCCAGTTCAATTCCCATTCTAGAGATCTGGGGCAATAGATCGTTAAAGAGACAAAATGGGAAACCTATGAGTAACAGTGCCGATATGAAAAACCAGTGATTGACCAACTGTTTTCCAACAGTGATAATATTATCTTCCATCTCATGGCCTTCTCTCTGCATGATGAACCTTTTCTTTGCCACAAAGAAAAGTAGTAATTCTCCTGGAAAATGGAATTGGCTACTGCCATAATTCCAAAACAAAATGCAGTTTATGCTGCGTGTTCCAAGGCAAGATCGGAAGAATCCTTTAAAACTTTTGCTGTTGTCTTTTCAAGTCAATATTCTGAAGAACCAACTGATATTGGAGGATGTGTTGAGACAGCAAATAGAATGTGAGCACAGAATTAGCTGTTTTCAATATTTAACATGTATTAGAATAAAAACGGGGATAGCACAGCAAACAATTTCTAAGTGTCCCCTATTCTATTTCCCCAGTATTGTGCATCTGTGGCTTCATAAACTGAAAAAATACTGTGTTGGCTCTGAAGTTTCTGCCACTCTAATAGGACAAGACTGCCCATCATTCATATTCCCTAAAGAAGGATGAGAGAATGGACAGCTACAGTGTGACCAGTAAGCAAGCTCAAGAGGAATACAGAAGTGTCAAGATCCCTGTGGAACTTGACTAGGCCAAGAGCAAGTCAATCTTGACTTCTCAAATTCTCTAACTCCAATGGTCTCAGAGCCAAGGAAAAGACAAGTTGTAGATCTCCAGGTGGCCCCACTGTTGCAGGTGTATGCACAGAAGACCTGCACAGCCCTCACAAGGTCTTAATGTTTTGCAATTACCTGGCTGCCACACAGCTGTACTGTCGTATAGTAGCCCAAGCTATTTACGCTCTACCTTTGTGAACTCATTTGCCACAGTTCAGCACTCGGCTGGAAGAGGATACCCCAGTATAGGAACAAGTCCTACCATGAGGGCTGTTGCTCACAGTAAGGCTGTTCATGAACTCTGCAGTGATTCTACTGCACTCACATCGTGGCTGCAACACCATTACCTGAATTGCTCAAGGATTAAGAATAGAGAAGCCAAAGCAATGGCTCTAAACATATCTGGGCTCTACCCTCCACTGATCAGGGCAACTCTGGCTAGCTCTGACTGGGACAAATCCATGCACCTGCATCTGGCCCAGTAGCCATCCAGATGGCGGTCCTACCCATCTGGGAAGCCCCACTGCCAAGGTATCTTTGCAGTGCCCAAGCACTTAAGTTGAAATTGAGAGACTACAGATGACCCAATCTGACAGCAAGGTAGCATACTGCACAGCCAACTGGACTCCATCACCCTTATTTGATTCAGTTTAACACATATCTAGATAGTATCTCTACCCCTCCTGGTAAGCCAAGTACACAGTTGTCCTTCCTGCAATAGTCATGCCAGGCCTAGTGTTCATCCAGATGGTGATTCTGCCCCCCAAAAAACTATACTCTGCACTGCAGCCACATACCTGCAGTGGTGAGGAATACAGTTCATGTAGTCATCCTTAAACACACTACTACATGTATCAAGAAGTAGATATTATACTCATTTAGCAGTCTAACCATCCACACACAGTCTCCTTACTGAAAAGAATCTGAATTTTAAATGGCAACTAGCACAGTAGATATCATTACAGGTCATAAACAGGAAAACGGGAGGTTAAATATAACAATGCCAAGAGAACAATTAACAGAACTCAGAAAATGCTTGAAAAAGTCAAAATGAAGATTCAACAATGCTCAGAAAATACATTGAAACAATAAAATCAATTATATGATTGGGGAATTTAATAGGAATATAAGCAATCAACCTTGTAATGAAAATTTCATGAAAAAACAAAAACCCATACTGTTTGATAACAGCAATTACTGTATCAAGGTTTTTGTTTTTTTCTGACATTTGAGATGGACTTAATTCACCCAGGTTGGGGGAGACAGAAAGGAGAAAACACTTAACAGTCAAGAAGAGAGTAAGACCTGTGGGATGCCATAAAGTGAGTAAGTCATGGGAGTTCAAGTGAGAAGAGAAAGACAAGAAAGCATACTCAATAAAATACCTGAAAGTTTCCATTATCTGGAAAGTAGGTGAACATCTTAGTGATTTTACAACAATCTCAATCCAAGAAAGTCGTGTAAAAGGCCTATTAACATCAAGATAAAATTACAAAGAGGTAATGCTAAAATCAACTAAATAAAAAGATATGCAAGCAATTCCCATTGGACAGATTTCTTGGTAGAAGCTATGCAGGTCTGATACAGTGGGATGACAAATTTAAAGTGCTAGAAGAAAACACTGCCACTTAGTATTATACCCAGTAAAGCTAACCTTCAAAAAAGGAAAATAAAGCCTTTCTCAGACAAGCAGAAAAAGCATCACTAGACTGCACTGTCTACATTCACAAAGGGGCAATAATTATGGAAACAGAGTGCTGCAACTCACTGGTAGAGAAAAATGTAATGAATTCTAATGATCACAGAATGCAACCAAAGTGGAAAAATAACTACAGAAGCGAAGACAAGACAACCGGAAGGTCATCAATAAATTGATAGTACTTAGAGTAATAGCAGATATATAAAAACCTACTTTAGTGTAAATGAATTAAATTCCACAATTCAAAGACACACTGTTGAACAGATGAAAAAGGGGAAGGTTTAATGGCATGCTATCTGGTACCAAACTCATTTCGCTGAAAGGGACACAAAGATTCTTTACAGGAAAACCAACTCAAAATCAATGGCTTAAAAACCCCAAATTAAACTTGAACACAGGCAAAAGCTTCATGACATTGGTCTTCTACAAGCAGTAGAAGCCGAAATTTACATGTGAGTGCACATCAACTAAAACCCTTGTGCACAAAGAAACCATCAATAGAGCAGAGGGGAACAACCTACACAAAGGGAGAAGTGCTTTTCTAGCTGCATCTGATGAAGGAGTTAATATTCAGGATACTAAAGTTAAAACAAAACCAAGATAATCTGATGTTAGAAATCAGTAAGTGATCTGAAAAAAAAAAAAAAACATTTTCTAAAACTACATGTAGAAATGGCCAATGTATCAAAAATGCTGACTATGAATATATCTGAAGTAAACGTATCAAAATCACAATGAGGCATCAGTGAATTTAACAGAAAATAATCCATCTCCTTTTCACTTTAACTCTTGCTCAAGTATATAAATATGTAAATGATTAAGTCATACAGCTCATATGAATAGTACTGACTTAGAAATTATCATTTTAGCTCTACCAATCGCATAGCTTTTCTTTGAACCATGTATAAAAATGGCTTACTGTAAAAACAAAGTAACGTATTTAGATTACTTTCACATTCACATTTTGAAGTGGATCATTCTAGCTATGGCTTGATTATTTTAAGCATGTCCAAAAAAGTTCAAGCTACAAGCATGGAACTGTGGTTAATTTTCCCATTCATCTTCAAACATCCCTCAATTTTGTATCAAAGATCTCAAGATCTTGGGAAAATACAGAATAAAAACATGAATTCTACCAAAAAAAAAGTGGAAAGGATTTTTGCATGAACTAAGCAAGTCAGGAAAACAATCCTCTGGAATTAACTCTTTCCACTACAGGTCGACTAATACCATACCGTTTGATTTAGTAATAGAGACCCCAAGCATATTAGCTCAGTTGACTTTGTTTATTATTTTTTTATTGGAAAGGCCAGATATACAGAGAGGAGAGACAGAGAGGAAGATCTTCCATCCAATGATTCACTCCCCAAGTGAGCGCAATGGCCGGTGCTGTGCCGATCCGAAGCCAGGAGCCTCTTCTGGGTCTCCCACGCGGGTGCAGGGTCCCAAAGCCTTGGGCTGTCCTCGACTGCCTTCCCGGGCCACAAGCAGGGAGCTGGATAAGAAGCAGGGCCACCAGGATTAGAACTGGCGCCCACATGGGATCCCGGGTGTGCAAGGTGAGGACCTTAACCACTGCGCCATTGCGCTGGGCCCAGTTACAATATTCCAACGAATACTCCTTTTTCCATTGGACAGATTCAAGGTAGTTTAAAGAAGGCAAAGTCCCTGCCTCATGTTTTTGAAACCTGGTTCTAGAAATTATATGATCCAACATATTTTAGTGATCAAAACCAAGTCAAGAAAGTGTCCTGCTTTAAGGACAAAGTTGGAATAGACAGCATATCTAAATGAGAAAGATACAAAGTTTCACTGCAAGACTTCATACAAAATTAAAAGCCATCTTTGGGAAAAGAAAGAGTCCACGAAAAGGCCTAAGTTACAGAAGTAGGAGCAAAGTGTTTTGATTCCGTTTGAGTGGATGACAGGAGAAAATATGTATTGATTATAGTGATCGTCTTACACGGGAGTTGATAACTGGTCTGAGAAAGAACCGGATTCAAAACCGATCAAGGAAGAAAGCTGATGGAGCACGTGGGTTAAGCACCTTAACTCAATCATGCCCAAAGCTCACACCATTCTGGACTCTCCAGATTTGTGACTCAAGGAACTCCCTTTTCATGTGGAAGCCAGTTTTAGTCTTTTTTTGACCACAACAAAGCTCAGTTTTTTCACCAGCATTCTGTCCTCTTAAAAGCCAACCATTAGCCACTTAGCAAGATTATATTTAGGCTACGGATGAGATTTCTTGAAAATCATTGCACAGATTTAAATTAGTGCTTGGTTTCCATACAATGGTTGACTCTGGCATTGTCAAGTAGGTGAAAAGGTAATTATGATGAAGGATCCAAGTCAAAGGTCAGGGCACAGGAAACACTAGCAGGCCATAGGCTCCTCAAGGAAGGACAAGGACAAACTTCGCAAACCACAAACTTAGCAGGGAAAATGCTCAAGGACAATCTGCTATGTAGAATAGATGAGAACAGGTCAGCATGTACTCTTCACTGAAACTGAGGTTTCTGAAGACCTAAGTGATGGGCAAATGTGAGCCTCACACATGTACCATGTAGTTTAAAGGTAGCCCACCAAAATCCAAACAAGTTTTTCATCTGGAATATATAAGTTGACACAAAAGTTTGAGAGTTTGAAATGCTTAAGACTAAACTGAACTCTGATCTTTAACTTCAAGTTGACTCCCAACCTAATGCAACCAGTTGGTTTTGTTTCCCCCAAGGCAGTTCTTTCTGCAACATGTTATTTCAGTCTGTGTTAAGTATTAGGATTTCAGCAGATTTCTTTATGCTTGCAAAACAGTCTGCGTCATATCAAAACACTTTAAGTCCATTACATCCACTTCTGCACTTTGCTACAGAGGTCTTGATGCGAATATGAAAGTTACCATTAGCTAACGGACAATTTAAAAAATGTGCAAATTTCAGTAGGTGATATACCAATGCGGTTTACCCATTTCATGTTTTACAATTCTCAAACACCTCAGTACACTGTAGCACTTGTGTGTCCTAAGCAATCCAGTTCAATATTAGAAATTTAACAAGGTATTGTTAAACCATCCAATGACAACAACCACCATGATTAGGAATCCTAATGACAGTACCAGAAACTACGTTTAGTATCTCCCATTCAATCTTATGTGATCTATGGGAATGGCCTCAAAATCATGATCATTTTTCAGGTGTGCCATGTAGTTTTATGTAGAAGAAAATCTAGCAATCATCAATGAATTGCATTTTATGAACATAGATATTGTATACTTATCAATGCATTTGTGTAGATTACCTTTCCCATGTGAAAAGATAAAAGCGCCTCATCTTTCTTGCTACCTAGAGGAGAGCAAATGTAAATCACCCCAAACATCATTTAGAAGCTCACTCATTAGAAAGTCAAAATATGCCAGCCTGCAGAAACAAATACACAGGACATTTTCCTTTTCAGGTCTTTCTCGCTGGTGTTTAGACATACAAATGAAAATCAGTGCTTCATTCAAGTTTCTAGCATCCTAAAGTAATCATATCATGCTCTTGTGAAGTGTTGAGATCTGTAGGTGTTTCTCTACCTTGATTAAACAAGCTCCATAGGAATTCAGATAAAGTACACGCTCTGATGCCCTACTCACAACCTTGAGAATCAGAACATCTGGCCATGAGACTAAGGAATAGCTTTTGAGATACTTCCCAGGTGATTCAATTGGTTAGGTAAAGTTTAATGAGAAACAAATAGCTCAGAGTCAAAAACTGAGCCCAGATTAGTTAAATTTCAGGATGCTAATAGCACCTTGAAATATTTAACCTAAGTGTCATGTATTTTTGAAGTGTTTAACTCCCTATACAGTGTTTAGCTGGCCAGTGTGGGCCACAAGTACAGAAACATGTAGAATTCAGCTGTCCATGTAATCACTACTTTCCTCCACTGACAAAAAGAACTTACATGGATTAGTAGCATTTGTTTCTCATTGTGGGAATTCCAATCCAGCTTGGATCATGTCAGTTCTGCCCATTCAATGTAAGTAAAGGACATCAGGTCAATGACCTTTTGTCCTAACTAAATTGTACCTCTTCTCTCTAGGGTTTCTCATTCCTGTTCAACTCCAGGCCCAACTGACTAAGTTCTTATGTTGGATTCGTATTATGTGCTTTGGTTTTTCATGTGGGTTATCAGTCTACCAATGACCTGCCCATTTCTTTGATTTTGTTTCCTGTGTAGAAACAATACTGTAATTGGCTTTAGATCAGAACTTTAAGTGTTAGGGGAACACTGATCCATATTTAAATACAGAACTTGCTTTTTAATAGATTTTGTCACAATTTCTTGGTTAACCTAAGGATAAGAACATGACAGGCACTTGGATCTCACATTGTCTAGTTCCTTCATCTGTAAATCAGAAAACGTAGGCAGAGCAAGTTTAAGATCACTTCTAATAAGTAAACATAGCTAGAACTGAATACAGAAATACTCTGGCTTTTGAAATTAATGTTGAAAAATTAAATGCACATTAAACTTCAAAAGTGATACATATTACTGTGTACTTCATCTCTTGTACTTTTTTGAATGTCACACTTTCAGTGAAATCTTCACTACCATGTAAGTACCAGGTAGGCAAGGATTTTTCTAGGTTTTGTTCACTTCTATAAACCTAGCCAGCTCCTTTATGGGCATTTAACAGATATTGGTTTAGTAAAGAAATCAACCAGTGATTAAACAGATTAAGTGAGCATGATTCAATTTAAGGAACAGGAACTGGTGAGAAGCACGCTGAGAAGGACAATAAGGGATATGCAGTGTTAGACACAGATATATCCCATATAATTTAAGAGTGGTTGAAATTCTTACCCAAGAAAAGATCAAGGAGGGTTCACAAGAGGCCTCATTGGAGTTGGCCACAGAATTGAAACTTGGGGGCAGTCATGGAATCTCTTAGCATTGCTTTGCCCTTCTATAAGATAAACCATCACTAAGATGATGTGAGAATTAAGTAATTCAAGGGAAAATGTCCACTTTGGTGTGAGCAGATAGCAGTATGTTCACTGAGTGCAACACGAATAGCTATCCTCATTGTTAGTATTATAGTAAGTGAGGACAATGATTTAAATTGATGAAAGTCTACTGAATAATTCAAGTACGCATAGTTAAAATCATGCTTTTCAAGCCTTCATGGAAATTAAATGATTATACCTTTCATACTTAATATGTGAGTTTATTCACTTTTACACTTATACAAAATAATTGTTTCTAATCTTGGGCATGCATAGTTACAACATCAACTGTCACAGCAATTCTTTTAAATCAGATCTCTTTTGAAATTCTTATAATTTGTACTAGTTTATAACAGTGAAGGGATTTTGTTTGTGAGAGGCCTGGGAAGATTGTAGGAGGCTTTTATTTAGGATGCAGAATCTAATTGAATTAAGAATGCAAAAATAATCAAGTATATTTCTTGTAGATTTCTTTAGCTCCTCTTTTTAGCCTCAGTACAAACTACATTGAGTCCCCAATATTACAAATCAAGACAAGGGTAGATCATGCTTTTCCTTCAACAAAGCACGTAAGGAGTCATCAACCAAAGGGTCATGACCCAGCATTTCGGACTGGCAGAAGGTATGAGAAGACTACTTAGGGTAGAGTCTGGCTTTTATAAAATAAGAAACAGCTTTGACGTCAGCACTGTCCCTGATTTGAACTGCTTGAAGGTTAAATCAGGTTCAGTTGAATTATCCCTTCCTTCCTGCTTGTCTCTCTTCCACTGCTTCCCCTAACCCTGACACCAAAGTCATTGCACTCTGACCTTTGTCAGACAGAACAGGGCAAACAAACTCACTTCCCATTCCCCTCCTGGAGTAAGACTTATTCCAAATCACAGTCCCTGCATCAGCTAAGGGTGATGTAGGGAGTAAGGGTCAACTGCATTGGGGTTGGTGGAGAATTTCCTGAGACTGATTGTCTGACATCCACAGCCCTGGGGAGTGCCAGCAAGTAACTGGCGTCAAGTGCGACTACAAACTCCTTCCTTACAACCGCCCAAACTCCTAATCCTTAGAAAATGAGTGAAACCAGAGAGCTTACAACTATTCCCAAGTTCGAGCTTTGTGATAAACCTACAGGGTTCCATTTTTCGGGGGGTGGGAGGAGTGCAGGAAATAGATTGTAACTGTCCATTGGGTGGAAGGACTGTGGGGGAAAGCACAGATTGATGGTATGATTGCTTCATACAAAGTCGTGGAAATTAAACACTGCAGCATTTTCCATGTGGAAAAACAAGATGTTCAATGCATTTTAAATGAAGAATTTCCCCATAAAGCTAGCGATAAAAAAAAACTTAGACTCAAGCGGATATGTATTTTCTATCATTCATTTACACATACTCATGGTCTCTGAATTCTCGGCATGTTACATGGTTTTGTAGTTAGCCAAGTTTCTCCAGAGTTAAGTGATTTGCTGAAGGATATGAACCAATTGTGGCCACACCTCAATCTCATTTCCTAGTGTGCAAACCGGGACCTTTCAACACATTACAACACTTCTTTGGACCATAGGGTGCATTTCATTGCATTTCACTCTGAAGCCAGTTGAGCTTTCCAAGAGATACTCAGTCTTTAGAAACTTAACCCCCCGAAGAGGACATTACTTACTACAATGTTCCAATGTAATAGTATCATTCCTACCTCAAAGTTTCATGCCACAAAAACCCGAATGCGATAAAGTGAAAGTTTGAAAGCATACAAAAAGGTCCTAGTCATGACACCAAAATTCTTATCAATCCCCAGAATGTCAGTATCTAGAGGCATCAAACTTGGGCATCAGGACAGCAAATGTGTGAATTAGATAGGATTTAAGAGACAGAATGTTTCATGTTTTTCCCTGACAAAGAAAAACTGGATTAAACAAATCATTGGGCAAGTGGGTATAGCAGAAAAAGCTACTGTGTGCAATTCTGGCATCCCTTTTGGGTACTAATCCATCTTTCAGTTGTTCTGCTTCCAACTCACCTGCCCACTAAAGGACTGGGAAAAACAAGAGTTTGGCCCAAGTACTTGGGACCCTGTTCCCCACATGAAAGACCAGAAGCAGCTTCTGGCTTCAGGCTGACCCTTGTCACCACCTAGGGAGTGAATTAACACATACAAGATCTCTTCAGCACAAAAATCTTTTACTACAATTTATTATCATTACTATTTGTTTCAAGGTATAGGCTCATAGCATTTGAGGGATGCAGATGTACCCTCACTTGGGTGAGCATACTATTTCCATATTAGTTTACTGGTGAGGTATTTAGGACTCAAAAGCCAAGTCTTCAGGGAGGCTAGACAATAAATGATAATCAAGGCATGGTCTCAGGAGTATCATGCTGTCAATCTACTGAGGATGAACCTGAGTTCAGAGCCAATGCAACAGTCACCTCCTGCAGTAAAGTGAGCACCACACATATAGCCACTCAAGTCATAACCACAGTTGAGGGCACAAGATACAAGGCAAGAATGGGATGGCACATGATGGGCTTCTATCTAAATCCCCGAACTACAGAGAGCCATCAAGCTTGTTGCAAATCTTGTAAGGTGCAAACCCGAACCAGATGTGTTCTGAAGTTATACTTCCTGAATCATTCTGCTGAGTTTCATCAATGGGTTAAGGAATTTGTGTAGTTTTGTTTCTGCAGGGATTTCTAAGAGGTTTCACAATTCATTATCAGAATAGGGTATGTGCGCAAGAGCTGTGAGAAGAGCTTGTACCAACAGAAGCTCCTCAAAAACTCATTGAAAATGTACAAACAAGGCTATATACACACTCCAGTAGTTTTGGTACAGAAATGAACTTACTCTATTTTTCATCAACCTCTGATGTCCCATATATCTCTTACTATTGCTACATATGTCACATATAGAAAGGCCAACACTATAGGATCAATTCCCAGGTTTCCTTATTTGCCCATGGTTTTTTACAGGGCATGGAATTAAACTTCAGTCATCTGACCCCCACATCAAATCCTCTTTCCACCACAGCAACACAGCACAGACTACGGAGCACTATACAGTTAAAGTGTTAGTTAGCAATGAAGGGTAAGCATCAATTGAATCCTCACATTGGGAAAATAAGGTCTTTTAAGTTTTGTTGTACAACAGAAACTCAGGTTTAGCAAGCCACTACTCATAAGAACTTAAGTTTTTAAATAAATATGTTCACTGCTTTTCAAAAATGCACAATTGCAGCAGTTAGTGTAGAATTCTACTGTTAGAATACCATCTTTCATTAGTTAGGCACTCTCCAGCCACATACCCTGACCAGGGCAAGATCAAAGGGCAAATGTTGCAATTTCCTTTGCCTGCCCATTTGTAGCAATCACACGATTCAGGCCTCAAGTCACTTTGCTTTATTGCAAGATTCTTAATTATCTCTGAATTGGTGTTACACCTCTTGGGTTTGGCAGACGCTACATAAATCACCCTCACGGTTCAAAGTGAATTCCTCTCAATTTCTTTGCAATGTTCATCTTTCTTATAAAGAAAACATGGGAAATCAAAACTGTAAATACTGTGGATTACTGCAAGATATTACTTTCAAGAACACTTCATCACCAACATCTTGTCATGCAAGTTCTAGGACAGAAAATTTGGTTGTTAGAAAAAATTATAGTAAGTTAGTGTGTATAGTGTGATTCCATCTTCCGTTTATGATGTAGGCACTTATAAGCATATGTATAAATTTAAAGTTTTAATTTACACAAAATTGTATTTTCATATGCTTGCAAATATACAGGTAGCATAGGAAATGATGGTAGGAAATTCATGGAAGTATTAAGTGACTTGGCAACTTCTTTAACAAACTCAATTTTCTGTAAGCTGAAGTAAAAACCTAGCTGAAGACCATGTATTCCTAATCAATTAAGCTACACAAAGCATTTTGTTCGAGACAATGTCCCATATGAGTCACCTGCCCACTGGTCGAGCGTCTCATGTCAGGGACTGCATTAAGCGCTGGTGATAAGAGTGAACATTTCAACCATCAGAATAAATGTCTACAGGGTTCTGCTTCCTCATAGCATGTATATTTTTCCTTGAGACAGAAAAGCCCCAGGCATGGGAATTTTGCTAACGCGACTTCACATCCTGTCACAACGACTGTCACAAGAACCCAACACATGTAAAATCAACTTTGCGTTTCTTGAACACACTGCATTTTCACTTGAGAATCCACAGAGTAAACCCCCATCTCCTCCCTAAGCGATTACCTCTGAGGTTTAACTACAGAGGTAGTGATGCGTCCCAAAAGCATACTTCAAAAACAAGTAGCCGCTTTATACTTAGATTTCAGGAATCAGATGACCGAGAAGGAAAAGCTGTGTTACTGCACGATGTGCAGCAGGGAGCCTTGGTTGCTTTCCTTTCCTTTGCTTCCTCACCTACACAGAGCTCCAGCCCAGGCAGCAACAAGCCATATAGATGATCTCTGGTCTGCTCCTTCCAGTGTCACAAATACCAGGGTGTCATTTGTGGCAAAAGATGGATCTCCTGGATCCTGCAAACTGATTTGGGGAACATTAGCCCCAGATTTATGTTCATAAACTACACAAGCAGGAGAATACACCTTCGTATCTGGAAGCAGACACCATAAAAAACCTATAAGAATATCAGCTCCCATCTCCAGAGAGCAGGGTAATGCTCCTGCTACAATCTGCAACACCAGAACCAACAACTTGGTCTAAATTTTCCAGCGTCAGTGGAATCCATCTAGTGGTCATAGGGAGGTACGTAGATGCAATACTCCTTTCTGCACTTAAGGCCTCTAGAGCAAAACCACCTTGCAGTTACGCCTAAGCACCCAAACTCAAGTCCAGTTCACATTTTGTATTCCTGGGACTAGGAGTGTTAATGTCTAAAGCTACAGCGCCAATGGGATTCCTGTAGCAGGACCTGAAGGGTCAGTCTAACACAGTCCTAGAGTCACAAGTGGGGCCATAAGCTCAGACTTCAGCGATACAAGACACAAGTCTCTCCCGTCTCCCTCGGCGCCAAGACCCTAGCTTCTTGCATTCACCAGGGAAGCGGACACCGAATTTTCAATGGGCTAAACACACACACTCAGGAAAGCACTTTCTCTTGGTAAAGCCAAAGTATCACTGCTACCAACTGCAACAGACTAGGCCATCGCATTGAACACATCCAGGTAACATCAAGTTAAACAATACACACAGAGCACACTCCAGGCTCACTGAAAGCCAAAGCAACCAGTCAATTCAGATTCTGGATTCCAACTAAACCATTACCTTTCACTATAAAACAGTCCACCAGAAGAGATGCACACACCGGATGGGCAGATACCAACCAGGGAAATAAGAGACAGAAGCAAGGCAGTATGATATTTCCAAAACAATAGCCTTCCAGAATTAGATCCTGCACTGAAGGCTATCTATAAGCAGATATCGAGTCCAGAATTACTAATCTAAGAGTACTCCACGAGATGCAAGAGACTACATATACAAATTTGTGCACAATGGGTGCCAAGGAATAAAAACACTATTAAGGGAACGTAACTCATTGAGAAGAACCAATACAAATTTAAGGTGATATCTCCAGTGATATGAAAATGTGAGAGGCAGTAACAGCAAAATTGACCAAGTAGAAGAATCAGTTTCTGACCTTGAGAATCAGACATGAATCAAGAAAAGAAGAATAAAGTCTGCATGAAATATAGGACATCACTGAAAGATCAAGTATTCATATACCTAAAGGAGAAAAGGAAAAGGGTCTTGGAATTTGTTCAATGAAATAGTTGAAAACTTCTTCAATCTTCAAATTGATATGGAAATCCAGAGACAAGAAAAGTCAAAGAAACCAGGTATCTAATCATGGGAAGCTTTCAAGGCATATCAAATTGTCAAACTTTATGACAATCCTAAAGAAAGTGCAGAAGTATCCAACTGAACATAAAAACCAAGTAAATTAACATTTCCACTTCAGTGGAAACCCCACAGGCCAGAAAAGATTGGGATGGTATTTTTAAGTTCTTAAAAGAAAAAAATAGCTTTAAACAAGAGTACCTTATTAGTAAAAACCATCTTATCTGTAAAATACTTGATTTCTCCTTCACTGGTAAGTAAATACTAGCTTGTAAGAAATCCTGAAGGGTGTACTGCATTGGAAAAGTAAATAGAAAACATCACTACAAAATTCACTAACAGCAGGCATAATCATTACCCAAACAATGACAGGTCTTGTTTCTTACAATAATCACAAACAAATGGATTAGTTTCACCAAAAGACTTAGGTTGGCTGATTGGATAAAAACTCAGTGATCGATAAGGACACTGAAGAAATTAAGATTGAAAATGTCCTCGGAACAAATGAAAATGGAAACACCCACCCACAGAATGAAGCAAATGCTGTAACAGGGAAGTTCATAGCATTAAGTGTTTACATTGAAGCGAGTAAAGTCTCCAAGATCAGAAGGCACATCTTGCAGGCTTTAAACAAACCAAATCCAAAAATTGTTAGATGGTGAGAAATAAAGACTATTGTAGAAATAAATGAGATTCAAACTCTACACACACAATATCACCACAAATTTGGTTTTAGAAGACAAACCATAGGTCTCTAGTCAGAATAAAAAAAAAACTCAGTAAAGCAGGAAAATGAGATGCTGTAAGCAATAAACCTGAATTACAAAGGATGCTAACAAACCACTATGAAGAATTATATGGCAATAAACTGGAAAAACTGAAGGAAACGGAAGCATTCGTGCAGTAACAGGCTACCAAAATCAAGACAAGAAGATACAAACTAAGTAGACTCACAACCAATGTGATTGAAGCTGTCTGATGACAATCAATAGTAAGTCTAGGATCTAATGACTACTTCTGAATCCCAAAGAATGTCCAGGAAGGAAGCAAGTCCAATCCTCAAAAATCCTGGAAGAAGGGAACTCTGCCAGACTCTTTGAGGCCACTATGACTTTGATACCAAAACCAAACAGACACTACACAAAAAGAAAACTATAGACCAGTATCTGAAGAACATTGATGCAGATTCTGAATATGAGAAAATCCAACCTAAACCACATCAAAAAGATCATACATTATACTCAAGTTATCCCTGAAACGTAAGCGTAGCTCAACATTTGCAAATCAGTGTCATAAATCACAACAGAACGAAGATCAAAAGCCATATGGTAATCTCAGTAGATGCACAGAAAACGTTAAATAGCTTCACATTCTTCCATGCTAAAAACTCTACAAATTAAGTATAGAAGCAACATTCCTCAAAGTTGTAAGGGATATGTATCACATGCCAAGCCAATATCACACACCTCAGGAAAAAGCTGGAAGCACTTTTCCTCTGATCTTTAACAGAGCAAGAATGTCCTTTAACTACTCTTATTTAATATATGTATTGGGAGTTTTAGAGAAGTTAGGGAGTAGAAAGCAATACATGACATCAAAATTAACCAAGAAGTCAAATTACCCTTGTTTGCACATAACATGTTATACATGGAAGAATTGTAACACGCCAAAAATGTTGAAATTGAGAAATCCAGTAAAGTTGTAGGTTACTCAAGAACAGTTTCTGTATGCTAAATGCGCACTGAAAGAATTCTCTTGATTCGTACATATTGTGAAAGACATTCACAATAAAAATTATACAACATTGATGAAACAAGTCGGGGAGAGAGATATTCCTTGGCCGTGGATTGCAAGCAGTATTATTGAATGTCTATAGTACCTAAAGCGGTCCATAGATTCAGTTAAATTCCCATCAGAACACCAAAGCTATGTGACCGCTGTTGAGATGTAGTGGGTAAAGCTGCTGCCAACAGTCGTGCCAGCATTTTGTACGGACAGTGGATTGGCAGCTGCTCTACTCGCCATTCATCTCCGTGCTGATGCTTCTGGGAAGGGAACAAGTGATGGCTCAAGTGCTTGGGTCCCTTCACCTATGAAGAAGAAATTAAACTCCTGGCTTTGGACTGGTCCAGCTCTTGGCTCTTGCAGTCAGTCACTTGTGAGGTGAACTGGTCGATTGAAGATCTGACTCTTCCTGACTCTCCTGATCGAGATCTGATTTTTAAAAAAATATTTAAAAAATACCAACGACATTCTTTACAGAATGACAAACAAAGCAATCTTAAAACTAATACAGAGGGGCCTGGCACGGTAGCCTAATGCCTAAAATTCTCACCTTCAGTGCTCCTGGATCACATACAAGCACCAGTTTGAATCCTAGTGGCCCCACTTCCCTTCCAGCTCCATGCTTGCAGCCTGGAGAAGCAGTCAAGGACAACCCAAAGCCTTGGCACTCTGAACCCATAGTGGGAGACCTGGAAGAGGCTCCTGGCTTCAGATCTGCTCAGCTCCAGCCATTGCGGCCGCTTGGGGAGTTAGCATTGGGTGGAAGATCTTCTGTCTCTCCGCTTCTCTGCATATCTGACTTTCCAATAAAAAGAAATCTTTTAAAAAGATCATATAAATTTGCAATAATGGAAGACTTAGAATAGGTCAGATGGTCATGAGGAACACCAACAATGAAAACCAAACCAGAGGCATTACAACAACTGACGTCATAGCATACTTACGCATTTAAAATCACTACCAAAGCATAGACATTGGATAGAATAGAGCACCCAGAAATTAATCCACATACACCTGGCCAATTGGTTTTTGTCAGTTGTGCCCAGTTCTTACTGTGGTGTAAGGATAATCTCTTCAGCAAATGGTGGTAGCTGAGCTGGATGTAAATATGCCGAAGAATGAAAATAGCTATCAGTGTATGAAAGTGGACTCAGATGAACGACAAATTTAAAACCTGAGTCAATGGGCCCATCAAGATGGCTCAGTGGCTAAATCCTCACCTTTCAAGTACCAGGATCCCATAATGGCATCAGTTCATGTCCCAGCTGCCCCACTTCCCATTCTGTTTCCAGCTTATGGCCTGGGAAAGCAGTAGAGGATGGCCCAAGGCCTTGGGACCCTACACCCATGTAGGAGACCTGAAAGACTCCTGGTTCCAGTTCAGTTGAGCTCTGGCCATTTGGAAAAAAATTGGACTGAAGATTTTGTTAATGTTTACATATGCTATATAAATGTTATATTATAGCCAGCAGTGTACTGTTGTTACAGAATAATCCAAGGCATGGTTAAACTTCAGACAAGCTTTAGAATCTAAGTACTTAGATATCTAAGATTTTAGCTTTAGTCAGAAAACATTTATCTATACAGCAGAAGAGGATATAAAAAAGCTGAGTATTGTGCAATGAAGTCCATTCCATATGAGTCAGACAGATTCTATACAGCAGCTTTCAGAGAACGCATTACAGGTCACACCTCCATTACAAGGGGATCAGACATGGATATTCTGGCAATACCTTCATCATGCATTATTTATGTATAAATTACTTTTGAGAAATGGAATGCGATCAGTGTCTACCATGTTGCTGCAAACAGCCTGACATCACGGGTAGGAATGTGGTCTTCCTCTAAGCGTTAGGACATTGAGAAATAGAAACTATGTGCAAACCAGTGGATTTCCTGAAAATGATACAAAACTAAATCCCTACGAGACAGAAGTAAAGGAATTAAAAGCTACGATGTTCATCTCAGAAAATCACAGAAAGGTACTAGATGTAACTCCTAAGGATGAAACACCAGGAATAACACGTGTGTCCTCAGGCCTGAAACCCCAGGTCTATCAACTGTTGTAACATCAAAGGATTATTGTAAAAGCTCAACTATGATACAGCAAGGAGCAATTCATGAGACTGAAGATGACAGTAGCAACAAGAAGTTTTCCATGAGAAACAGCATTATAGGCACATACAGTGTTAGAGGCACATGACACTTGGACCTAGCAACACCAAGTCCCTTGTAAACAAAATGATTTTATCAATCCTTCTGTTATTCAAATTATGGCTCCACAGCACTTCAAGGGAAAACTTACATACAAAAGGTAACTACCACGTCACTGTGTCACTGTAGGATAATACAAAAGGCATTTTGCTCAGTTAATCCTGGTGAGAGTCATCCTTACCTTACTCAATCTTGAAGGGCTAAAATAAAGACTGGAAGCTATTGCCAAGGACTAAAAAATGGCCACCAGCATTAGCAGATCTATGAACATCAGCAATGTTTAGTAGCTATGCTGAAGCTGGACAAAATATACTGAGATTAAAAGTACTGAGTCAATCATTTCGTAACAATGGAAGCACATGCAGATAAAATTACAACAGTTTGGAACATATTCTCCCATTGAACCTCTAGAAATCAATGTATGCAACAATTGTTTTAACTGTTAAAGTTGGATAAAGTGCCTAGAAGATTGTATCTAATACTCAAAGCGAATGTTTTCAAGGAACACTGTCAATTGTATGCAAGTTAGGAAGCACACAAAATCCCCACAAATTCACATAAATGTAAAATACATAACATCAAAATTTAGTAGCTAACTCAAGATGAGAAATAAGATGGGGGTACTGGTGCTCTGGCTCTAGAGGGTTCAGTTTCCACTTGCAGTGCCAGTCACATGGACAGCAGTTCAAAGCCCGGCCACTCCACTTCCAACACAGTTCTTCTCTAATTAGCCTGGAAAAGCAGCCCGAGAACGACACTGCTTGGGTCCCTGCATCCAAAGGGGAGATCTGAATGAAGCTCCTGGCTTCAGACTGGCTAAGCCCTGGACTTTGTTGCCATTTGGCAAGTGAAACATGGCTTTAAAACAAATATTAAAAGTTCCAAAGAAATAGCCCTGGAATAAACCAGGCTCTCCTTAGTATTGAGGCATTTTACTTATCTTCACCTTTTGAGAGCTCAAAATTACTTTATTCTAGAAATTAACATTCAATAACTGAATTAGAAAATATTTAACATAATTCTGATCTATTAAGAGGCAAATGTGCAATTTTAACCATGCAACATTGAAAAATAATCCCAATGAGTGTTTCAACTGAAAATTTAGGAAAAGCAAAATAAACTCAGGCACTTTAGTCCCTATGATCATTTGAGACCTGCGTTGAGAAATGACTCGGCTTCAGTCCCAGTAGAGGCTCGTGGGTAGGTGCAGAGTTCATTAACAAGGATTTTTATCTTTCAGGTAAATTTTAAGAAAAAATAATTTAAGAAAGCAAAATGAAGACCTAAGGAAACAGTAACAAAATGGGTAAAACCAAAGCAACAGCAATATGTATACAAAAACAGTGACAGAGCTATGGTACTATTGAAAAAGCATTTGCAACTATATGGATCTTTGAGTGTAAGTGTGGCTTTGAGAAATTTAATAAAGCAATTTCAATGTCATTAGCACTGCATTTTAAAGTCCAGAGGAACTACAGACACATCATTAAGACCAAACTTTCCAAACGTAAGTAGGTTCATGATGCTAACTTGAGCACGCTGTAAGATGTGGTAACAAAAGTTAAAAAAAAAAAGCCTCGGATGGGCTATTTGTATTTTGAGAAATATATAAGGTTCAGTATTTAACACAATAAAAGGTATAAAGAAATCAAACGCAAGCAATTCAGATGCAAAAATCTGAATGGTTAGACACACGGCATGAGTTCTGACCTCAATGACCAGAAAACATGAAAAATTCAAGCCCTTTAAAAAGTATATTGTAATATCAAGAGCTCCTATGGATGCAAAGCAGAATCAGGTATTACTAGTAAGAAAGGAAATACAGTGTCAAAGAATTGAGAAGTTGAGCGTTTCCCTTTGCCACAACATTCTAATTGCAGGCCATGTTAGAACACTTGTACACCTAATACACCTTTGGCAATTGTTATGACTGGCATCTATTCTGTGTCCTATTCCAAATATTTTGACTAACACTTTAGCAATGTGCACTTACCAGCTTAATGTAGGAAATACACTTCAGAATCACATAGCAAGTAATGTGTGACCATCAATACAAAAATGGGTAAGTTGTCCTGTCAGGTAATAGCTCACTATCACACTGCAGTTTAGTAGCTGAATTAGATCTATGAGAAGCAAGTTGGATATGGCTGAATATATGGCATTAAGGCAAACTTTTCCAACAGAATGATTTAAAAAGCCTGTTGTAATTTCTCACTAGCCCAACCAAAAATGGACGAAAATGCTAATTGATAGAATGAGATGAAAAAGGAAATGCAAGATATCTCCGACATACATGGAATAAATAGGAAATATTACATGGAAATGCATGCTAACAAATCAAAAGACCTAAAAAAAGGAATAGATTTTTGGACACTTAATTGTTTAGATTACTAATTGCCCGATATATCTAACTGGGGCACTGATCAAATCAATTAAATCCCTCCCAGTCAAGAAAAGGCCTGGACCCAATGACTTCATTGCAGAATTCTACCCAACAGATGAACTTACCAAGGTATTCCAACTAATAGAAAGGGGGGGAAATCCTTCCAAACTCTACGAAGTTAATATCACTTTAGCACCAAAGTCAGAGGTATTACAGAGAAAGAACTACAGATTGCTATCCCTGTTGAACATAGACATAAAAATCAAAATACTAGCCAACAGTATCCAACAATACAGAGGAAAAAAAGTCACCCAGAAAAGGTGGTATTTATTGCTGGCATGCAGGGATGGTTTCAAACACACAAAACCATTGTTTAACAGAGCAATCACTTCCTCCTTTTCTCCTTGCAGTGTACATTTCAGATAAGGATTCTGCTTGCCCCTTGAGGTCAGTACTTCCTTCACTCCATTTCTCCTTTAAGAGCAGTTCCTCTACCAATCTCCCTGCTACAGCCACTAAGCTATTCTCCCGTTAAAGTTCCTGGGGTTTCACCCTGCCCGCACATTTGTTGGTCTCCATCTGCACCTCAAAATATTTTACTAAAAAATGAGGAAAGAGCCATTAACGGATGCTTACTTTGAATTAATGATTTCTAAACATTTCCCTTAGAAATGTCTTGAATTTCATGTCATTTCAAAGGTGATTAAAAAAATACTTCCAACTGGACTGAAGTTATTTTTGACTTTTTGCAAAAAAAAAAAAAAAAAAAAAAAAAAAAAAAAAAGCAAGGTCTCTATATAGGCCAAAAAGGATTGCACTTCAACATTCGCCGCCCTGTGATTTGATGGGCTTCCTTTGGCGCCTTTGCCCAGCTGAAGCTTAGAGCCCCACAGAGCAGTGAAACTGTTCAGGTTGGCTTCTCTGCCATTTCGGCAAAGGGGCAGGAGTTCAGCGCACAGCCATGAGGCGTTCACAGGGAAAGCTGCGGTGTGAATCATCACACGGATTCTCAGGCAAGTTGCAGTATTGCTTAGCTTCTCTGAAATAACATCTGTTATTTGAACCATAAAACACACATGCTGCACTCTCCCAGAAATTAACTACAAATTGTTTTTATTCTCTCGTTTAATGATCTTTATGAATCAATTAGAACAAAAAATAGCATTATGCAAGCAGAATCCAGAGAAGACAAATTAAATTTCAGAGACACAACATTAACTACTATTAATATTTCTTTAACTAAAACCACAAAAACCCATTTTCACATTAATCCTAAAGTGATCTACCAACAGCCAAGACTCATTCTGGTGAAAGGTAAAACTATAGCAAGAATTGACTGCAGCACTGGGCCCTTTTTATGTTTCTGGGTGATTTGCATGTTGTGGCTCCATCTACCCAACACAGACATCCTCTTGAAGGAGCCACAGCAGTTGTGGATTTGGACTGTAATAAATACAGATGCATGTGTACCCACATTTCACATTTTTACTGTAATGGCAGCATTTGCTATGGTTAAACATGCTCTATTTAGTTTCTATTCTTACAATCCTCTTTCCAGCTTTAGCATTGGGCACTGGTATGGATTTGCTCAGTATGTGGAGAGTGGGTGGAATGCACTACGTGGTGAGCTGTGAAGAACTATCTGTACCTTAGTACTTCACCTAGCATGGTGACAAGCTGGTCTGATCTCACCCACAGCTCTCAGAATTAGATTCAAATACTGCCCGTCTGGCAAGAAAAATATTCTCATATTTAATCCCATAAATATTTGATGGAATATCTAATATGGACACAGAGGAGCCCTACGTCCTTGTTTTTATCGCTTTTCTCTTTGCAGTTTCACCCTGTCCTTTCGGTTAGCCTGGGATGGCAACTGCAGCGGGAGACTGCCATGCATGGAGGCTTGAGGCTGCCAATGTGGCAGCAGGCACCAGCCTCAGTGCTGTGACATATCTATTTAATTAACCCAGCTGTTGTAGCTACTATGTGAAGTGCAGAAGAGTGCAACTGTTCTGGAAAAGGCACGGCTCATAAAGTAGGACATAAAATTTCTGCAAACAAAACGCCCGTATACTCCCATTTTCAAAAAATGGAGTACTTTCGTGTTTTGCTAATCCAAGTTAGACTCAAAGGGCTCTTGACACATATTTCTCATTTGTCGAGCAGGGATCCTTAGTTTCCGCCCCCAAAGGTAAACTTTCACTATGAAACTGCTTTGAAAACAGTTATCGATTAACCAACACCTTCTCCAAATTTGACAAAAACTGCAGCAACTATCCTCAATTCTATTTAAGTATGAATTGAAAAAGGCAATGAAGTTATTATCAGGAAAATGCTGGCCAGTACACAAGTGGAGCATGTTCAGGTGTCACTGTTCAGGGTTCAGGATGTTTCTGCACAGTGCCCGCTGAATTTGCAAGGGAGCCCTGAGAATAACTTCTGGTGATTGCTAACAGCCCCTCATTTCCACACTAGCAGCAACAGATCAACTGGAGATGATGTAAAACACTGGATGTATTTAAACTATTTTGGGTAAATTTAAATCTGAATTCTTACAGATTACTTCTTAAGACTTCCATGACTTGGTAATCTGTTCAACCTCAGAAGTTCCCCTTCAAGTGGAGACCAATGCACTCTGAACTTTAGTTTTTATTGAACTAAAGTTATCTGTATAACATTTTACATTTATTCGTTTTTCTTGAAAACAGATAAACAAAGAAGCACAGGTATTCTATCTGCTGCTTTAGTCCAAGTGGCTACAACAGCCAGAGCTTAGTCAATCTGAATTCAAGAGCCCAGAGCTTCTTCCAGCTTCCACCTTCCATGCAAGTGCATAGTCCCAAAGCTTGGGGCCATCCTCTACTGCTTTACCATGCCAGAAGCAGGAGGCTAGATGGGAAGTGGGGCAGCCAGGATAAGAACATTTGCCCATATAGAATTCCAGTGGTTGCAAGGCAAAGATTCAGCCACTAAGCCATCCCATTGGGCCGATTAGCTTGTATTTACGTTCCCATGTATAGCGATTATCAGAGAATTAACCTACTTTCTGAATCTTTCACCAAGTTGTTTAATATAGCCATTAGTATTAAATCTTTGTCAAATACTTTCCAACAGTTTTAATATTTTCCATGATGTTCCGCAAATACTCATGATCAGCTATGGTCCTCGGAACAAAAGTTCCATTTCTAGATTTATTCATACTTGCTACCTGCATCTTGGAGACCTCTGACCAGATCTTCTGCTTCCCCCATTAACAATCGCTGCATTACTTCTACCTGAAGTTCTGTGTAAGGGAGATCAAGGGTTAATGACTTTAGATGCGTGAAAATGTTTAAGTTCAAGAGGAAGATCCTAAGTGAATTTCTTAGAAGTTTACTCTGCCATACTTGTTTCTTGTTCTCCCCTTAAGATATCCTGGAATATCACCAATAAATATTAACTCAATAAATGAGCAGCCAGATGTTTTGCAGTGTATGCTGTTGAGCATTTTTCCACGTGGCTATTGCTTTATTGTCATTAACAATTCCAACTATTCTTTGCCATTCCACTGCACTGAGCATCATTTGTTTGCTTTATTTCTTTTGCTAGGCTTAGCTTAAATTTTCAAGGAAGAATTATCAGATCAATAGGAATGTACATTGTAATGACTCTGGATTATATAGCTAAATTGCTTCCAAATAACTTTATCTATAGTGATACTAATGATGGAACAGTTCCATCACAACTTAAATAAGAATTTGTGAGAATCAAATGAAAACTAAATAGAAAATTAATCAGAAATTGCTGGCTCTTTATTTTATTTTATTTTATTTTATTCCATTGTGTATTTCTAAATGTCTTTGATAATTTTATTTATCCCGTGTTGAATCATCTTTCATGCTCATTAGCATCTTATTTGAAGGCTAGGTAATGGCATTCCCACACTTCAACCTAATGGCTTTTTTGCTCACACCATGATTAAAACATGGGAGGAGTCTGGCAAGGGAATTACAACAGATCTGAAGCATTTGTAAAATATTTGATAAATTCCAAGAAAGTGAATCATAACCAATCTAACCTTTTAAATACTTGACATTTCTCCCACAACATGAAAGCTAAAGATCCATCAATGTGCTAGTTATCTCAGTATGTAAGTGTTCAGAGACTAAAACCACTAGGAAACATGAGGTGGGCAGAGGTGGGAAATCTGGAATGTAACGGCTATAGATTGAACACTCATGATTTGGTGGTCAACTCAGGTGCCATGTATGGCATATCCATGAAAACATGTTTTCCCAGTTTGACTTCTATAGCCTTAGAAAATTAATGCGCATTAATTTTGTGTTCATGTATAGCAAGAAGTTACAAGAGACTTCCATAGTTTAACGTGCATAAACTCATTTAAAAGACATGAAGTTTATGCACTGTGTACAATAGTCTAGAAAATCACAGAATACATGTATTATAACCAAGCAATGCGTGGATTTCATTTTTTTTTTTTTGCAGTAACAACTTCTCAGTTTTTTTGCACCAAGTTTCATCATGTGCATAGCTAGCTGGGGCTTTTATGCTTTGAAAGGTATTAAGCATTCTTGAACTGAATACCCCAAGACTTTATGAAACTCTTAGCTGCTGATAGGAACCTGGGCTAAGAGGAGGAAGAAGCCAATACTCCAGCCCTGCCAGGGAATTAGACAAATACAAGGAAAGGTTCAGACACCTGTGCTCTTACTGCTCACAATTTTCTACCCACAAATCCAAGTGTTTCTAAGCAAAGAGGATAAAGCAAGGGTGGAGAGATAGTTTCCCCATCAGGACTAGAGGAGCTGGTGGTACCATGGAGCACTGCATCCCAGCCCCCACAGTGATGCTAACAGAACAGCACAGCATGGCCAGGCAGAAGCAGGGTTGAGGCTGAGGTCAAGTTTAGCTTGATGACGATGATGGCGATGCGGTTTTATAGACATAGCGATTCATTCCTCTCCCTCCCAACATTCTTTCCCATTTTCCCTTTCCATTGTTTCCCTTCATATTTTAACAGCAGTATAGTCCTTTAGTAACAGCTTTAAGTTTAACTTTATTGTTTATATGCATTAATTATAGGTATGATAGGAAACAATATTGTATCATCAAGGTGTAGTTAACTGTTTCACTGGGAATCCTTTTGTTCAGGAGAAAGGTTTTCTGACCCAGATTCAGTTCATCAGTTTGGAATGGGGGCTTAAAGTTCCACATACTGAACAGGGATGTTGAAACCAGCTGGGAATCTGGGAAGGCATCAGAAAGGAAGGAGTAACCATGAGGATAATGTGGCTCTGGCAGACATTTGGAATGTGCAAACTTTTAGTGAAGAATCATCATTTAGCCACTGTACTATTATACATAGCAATAACCACGAACAAAGTCACATTAGATAGAATTCGTTTACTGATCCATGCTCTTACCCTGAATCAACATTGAATTTCCATAGTTTGACTGATACAGCATGAGTCTTAGCTCTGTGCCACACATTCACTAGGACTGGGGTGCAAGGATATCCTGGTTTTAATTCAGGAATTCATTCCCATTCTCTTAAGACTTAGAATTCATGTCAGAGCAGCCACATTTCATGTCATTTAGTGCACCTGGCTGTCTTGTTGCTAACACATTGATGGGCTGTGTGGCTCCATAAGGGTAGCTATCCTTGTGACACGACTTATCATTGTACAATATACTAAGCAGTTCCAGCTCATATGTCCACACTGCTTCCAGCCCTTTATGCACACCTACAAAACTGCCTTTTTCATATATGTGGATTGTTAAACCCAAGTGTCCCCGTAGACCTTTCAGTAGTTGAAAAAAGTTGCGTAATTTTATATTTGCCGATGCCCCTTTGTGCTTTTTTTCCCCCCTATTTTAAGGTTTGGGAACCCTTTGTTTATTCATGTTGATAAATTTGCTTGTATCAGGAACCTAATGACTGCATGAACAGCTGTGCTGGGAGTGAACGTCACTATTTAGAGTGACAATCTGAACGATGGTGACAGAAATGGCACTGTCTCCACCTTTCCCAGAGACGGATGGGGAGCTTGGCCAGTTCATTCTGTCACACTCCAACGTCTTCAAAACTGCGGCCAAAGAACACACGTGATCAGCACAGTGATGGAGTGGCTACTGAGCGAATCCCACTCATGGGCGCACTTTTCAGGAGCTTAGCCTTTATTCATGAGAACGCTCCAGTGCTTCACGCGGAACCACACCTTCCAGTGTATTCCTCTGTTTTGAGAAAACAAATCGGAGTCCCAGGTTTTGCTATATGCCGAGTCTCTGGTATGCAAGTCCAGGGTGTGTTAATGAAAAAGCTTTGTTAGAAAAAGGGGATTCTCATCATTTTTACGTAGTTGAAGTCACTGCTCTCATCTTGGGATGATCTCCATCTCCATGTCTAACTAGTTTTGTGACATTAATCTTGATATGTGTTCTGAAACTTCGTTTAAGATATTCTGGCATTTATTGAACTAATTCTCTAACAATAAGTACTTCACAGTATTATATGCCCACAAATAACTCAAATATTTCATACTGAAGTACTAGTGTTCCCCTAACATTTCTATTATCTGTATTCAATTATGTTGTTTCATCTATGGATTATCTAAGACAATGTTCTTGATTTGTTTTCTTTCAAGTAAGAAACTAGAATCCAAGCACTCAATGATAAACATGATTGCTTCTCTATCTTCATTTCCTCATCTTAAAAATACTCATACCATTTCACAGATTGATCTGGTAAAATACATGGCATCATAGAGGTCACTAGCCTGGTACCTAGCCCATCCTCTGCCTTCAGACATCAGTAGTGCTGTCTCACTAGGCTCTTGCTGCTGTCGCCCAAAGCAATCTCCCCTTGTTGTAAGACAAAAAACAGAAGTGCAATCCCACATAACACTGACAACATCCAAATCACACACTGGGCCCAAGGGGACACACCAAGCACCCATCTGAGGTTACTGGCACCTAGTTCTTACACTGTCTGGTCCCACCATGGCTATTGCAGGAATTAGATCTTACATGTACAGGTTCACTCCATTTTCCATTTCTGTCTAAAGCAACATGTCATTATATGAAAGAATGATTAGTAAGCAACATAGGTTGATGGGCTTGGAAATTAACAGATGTATTAAAGTAGAAAGATCTTTAGAACTGTTCCCATTTTCGTTATCTGGAGTCAGAATAGCAGACAAAGTACCTTCTATGTCAAATGGCCCAAATTTAAGTTCATGACCTAAAATTATTCAATGACCAAGTCTTTAGGAGGAAACAGACAGGTAATGTTTTACATCCTTACTTTCTCAAGCCACAGGACTAGCCAGTAGGATTTGCCTAATGTGAGCACTGAACCAAAATGCCTTTCATCTGTATGGAGTAGATGTTAATCAAAGTATGCATTTAATTCAATTCTATCAAAATCATGTTTGAAAATGTTACACCAAAACTTCCCATTTGCTCATTTTTGAAGTTCCAAATTCATGTTGAATAAAAAAATTTAACATCCTAAGTCCTAAGAAGGTCACAAGATAGCCAATATAGCTAGAGGAAAGCTGCACTAATTATTTCGACTATTTGAGCATCACCACCATGTAACTAATATACCAATACATGACACTCTTAGGAAAGAGATGTTCTTTTCTATGCACGGATTGATTTTAAGATTTAGAATTCCTTCTAGATTATCCACATAATTGTCTGGTTGCTTTGGCTATAGAAGCAAAGGAGAATATCCAGGAGGGTGAAATTGTTGAGCGACAGGTTAAGCCACCATCCACGATGTAATTATCCTCTTATTGAGCAGTTTCAAATCCTGGTTCCCATGTTTCTGATCCAACCCTCTGCTAATTTATCCTCAAATGTAACTCAAGATGCAGGTGTTTGGATTCCTGACACTGAAATGGGAGACTAAGATGGAATTCCTGGCTCTTTGTTTCATCCTCCCCCAGCCCTGGGTATTACAATTATTTGGGAATGAACCAGTGGATGGGCCATCACTTCTTCCCTTTCTCTCTATCACTTTTTATGACAAGTATAGAATTTGCATCAGAGCCCCTATAGCCCCCATAAGCAAAGTGTGTACTGTCTGGTCCTTTACAAAAGCAGCATTCTCGTTCCTATATTAGACAACAGGTCCCACTGCCAATCCTCCACTACCTATACAATTAGGTGATGGCAGATCATGTCCTGGTGAAAGAGCCCAGTAACAGCTGTAAGGATTATGTACAACAGTGAGCTGTTCACAGCCACCTGTCAAGCTAGGCTGGGAGGAGATGCACAGCTCCAACTACATTTAATAATGTAAGTACAATGGTCTACACAGATACCACCTTCCAAGACTCATGTTTTCCATATCACCTATTACCCAAGCTCTGAAGCAGAACCTGTTACCTCACTTATAGGAAATATATAGAAGGCTTCACATAGAAAAAGCAACTGAAACCTAGCCCACTTTTCTCTCTGCTCCTAGTTTGAACAGAATTAGTTGGCAATTTTATACATCAAGCATGATATAAGCACCCAATCTCCAGTATGCTAAAATAGAACAAGGAAATAGTCAGGGAAGCCAAATGCAGTACTTCAGAGTTTAAGGTATGAACAGGTATAGCAGATGTCATCAACGATGGTTGGCCTAGAATGAAATCTGGGGTTGGGATGTTCAAAATCTCCCTTGTTGGAAGTGATGTGTTACCACCATCATTACCATTGCACAGCAGCAGAGGCAGCACCGAGAAGCATCCTGGCTATCACAAAATGCTGCTCAGTTTTCAGGGAGGACTTTGCATTGGGTACTAAGAGCTATCATGGAGCATGGCAGAAAGCAAAGAACATGCAACTTTGAAGTCTATAGATGAGCAAGCTGGACAAGGGTGGATACACACAAAAATCTGCTAAGTGGTTTATTTGCCATCCATATACATGACTTTGCACAGTCATGAGGTATCTATATGATCTTCCGTGAATCACTGTCAGTATTCTGTCACAATGGCAAATCATTTTTTCCCTCCCTGTGCCTGAAGCAACTCATTTTAAGTTGCTTTTTTAAAATATCAATTACTAACTGAAAACATCCTGTGTGCTAAGATCAAGTTAATGCTTATGTGAATCCAAATAAAAGTTTATGGTGGATTTTCAGTCATGGCCTCTCCTTTATGCACTGTGTCCTTGCTTTTAAATCTTGGGTATTGCTGAGAGACTCCAGACTTAGCCATGTGACTTGCTTTGGACAATGATTCAAAACAGCAATTGTGAGGCAGAAATACAGCATGTACGTCGACATTGAGTTATCCTTGCTATCTGCTCTCGGAACCCTGACTCCTGCATGAGTAAGGTTGGGCCAACCTGGAGCATGAGGACAGTTATGTACTTGATATATGCCCAGGACGTCACCAGCAGCCAGCCAACTCCAAGCTGGGCTGCCAAATGACCACACAGTGGCATTCAGCAAGTCTGAAGAGATCTGACCAAGTCACCCTGGGCCAGGAGAACTACCCAACATGATCATGAGTTCAATAAATAGTGGTTATTTCCACCTACTGTGTTCAAATGTCGTTTGTTACTTGGTGTAGTGAAAAAATTTGCTATCCCCAAAGCAAAGTTATTTTTATCGAGGGAAACAGAACAATCTTACATGAAGACTGAAAATCTTTTAGCCAGTCATTAGAAGGAAAACTGCTTTAGGGAGCCTTTTAAAATTGATTTATGTCCTAGGCATATTAAGTCAACTAGTCAAATGCGTAATGCAGCAGATGGTATTAGATTTATATGTTTTCATGTAGCACATGGTTTAATTGTCCACTTTGCTGTCCATCTTCCCTTCCAGTAGATGGTTATTTATAATAAACTGATACTTAAACTGACTGAAGATAATACAGCTCCATCGTTTGGATATACCAGGGAAAGAAAGCTAACAAAAAAAAAGTAACCAAAGCTCCAAAGAGCTATCATAATTGTTTTACAGTTTCATTAGAGAACATCCTGTCTGTTAGGCTTGCTTCCGGAAACTCTAATGATAATGGTGTTTGTTGCTACTTCTTAATTTCCCCTTAGGGTGTCTGCCTTTTACAGTTACAATTACAATTGGAAAGTCATTCAGCCACATGTTCACATCCATTTATCCATTAATTTATTTGACCTGTTAATCCATTAGTTACTTGTCCAATAATCCATTAAATTGCTTAAAATAATATTTGAAGTCTCCAGTGTAGGATGCCTTTGGGTCAAAGATGAGGAGTCCAAATTAATAATAATGAAGCTATTTTATTCATTTTGGAAACTTTGATAGTGCTATAAAGCAAACTGTGAATGCCTTCTTAATTACATGACTGCGGAGGAGCTCATAAAGGCCAGTCACAGCGTAATAACTCATTGCTAGGCTCTCACTATCATTCAACCACTTCATTCTCTTCCCTGGGAAACAGGCTCATAGACATGAGCAAGGCAGCATCTCTACGTTATGTGCTGTGAGATAAATTGGGAAGGTACTACAATCTATGAAGAAAAGTTGATTATCTATAGAGGTAAGAGTAACTAGGAAAGCAACTGCTTCTAATTTCAGAGGGGAAACCTAGAAACTACTCTAGCAACTTATCCTGGGAACTAAAGGTTCTTGAGAAATCCTAGAAAGACCTAACAGGTGACTTTGCTTGCACTCCAAGGTCCCAAGTTCTAATGTTACTGGAGGCAGCTATTTTTGTGCAATGTATTGAGGTATAGGCAGGTCAGAGGACATGATGCTTCCTCTATCCAGCCATGAAGCTTATAGTTACACAAGATGACTGGTACCAAAAAGCTTTGCACGATGCTAAGAAATCAGCATCTAAGAGTTATTAGCCCTGCTTACTTTTTATAGAAATTCTTCTGTGTATCACTGACTTTCAGTGTTTATCTACTTTACTCAAAATTGAATCCCATCAGAGTTACACTTGAATAGGAAGAGCAACTCGTTACTTTGATGGTAGAAAATTCTGAGTTCAGAATGGAGCAATGACAGTGACTGGTTCAGGGAGGAGTGTATAGTTCAATTTAGCTTGGGGGGGCCAGAAAGTTATTCAACTGCTCAGCCTTTTGATCTATAGGAACACGTGAGTTATCGATAGATGGTGTTAAGAATTTACACTGGTAACCAAATCCATGCTTCTACCTCTGGTTGCTTTTTCAAATAGGTTAGCCTTTACTGCAGGCACCACTGATCTGTTCAACATCCCCAAGTGTCTCCACTGTTCTGCTTCTTGTTAGGGACCTCAGCTCAGGAGACAAGTATAAACCAAGGTCATTCACAGATAGAAGTGACCCTTGGCATTCCTGTACTTAATCAGCCGAAGCAATGTGCCTAGAAAAATACATACTGAGGTGTGGAAACCATAAAATATCACCAGAGAAATGAGACAGGCTGGGGGGGAAAAAAACCTGCCGATATGAAACAAGTGATAGTGAGACATATTTTAAAAGAGCCTCAAGTATTATAACACCCACCCACATCCATTCTTTAAAAATCATTTCCGCAATTATCTATATTCTGACTCCTGGCTTATTGGAAAATCTGCCTGTTTTCCCTTCGTTTTTACTTACCCAAATTCCAGTAACACATTCCAAGGGCAGAGTAGCCATCCAACTAATTAAGACTATGAAAGGTCATAGTTAAACCAAAGTAATTTAACAACCACTTCCAGCAACAAAAGGAATTAAAAGATCTGTGCCATTTTGATGGACCTCGTTTCTCTACTATCATTTAGGGAAACTAACCGGGACAGTATGTTTCTTAATTTTATATAGTTAGATTAACACTAACACACAAGAATGTTTCTCAGTGTTACTCTATATAAGACCAAGAAATTGAACAGCCACACCACAGTGCTTCATAGTGCTTTACAATGACATATCTGCTCACAATTATCTCTCCAGAAGATTACAAGGTAGCATGATTCTTTTCTGAAGAATGGGGGATGAGAAAATGGGGATTCAGGTGAAGTGACAGCTGTAATAAAAGTGACAAACTAGCTGTAATTGTCACAGAAGAATTTACCAATGTTTCACTCTGCAGCAGTGCCTTTCACATATTTTACATCTATTCTATTTCTTATAATGGAGGCAGATAGCCAGCTTTCTTGCATTTTACAGGTGGCAACCAAGCTACAGGGAAGTAAATGAAGTAGATGAAAGTCAAAACTTTGTAGTACTGAAATTAAACAATCCAAGCCCAGAATTCATGTTTCTTCTGGTCTTAAAACAGCTCACTTCCCTAGGTTGAAAGCTCTGGTTCTCCAATCATTGATCCGTTGTTTTCACTCCCCTCTAGCCCAATCTGCATGCAACATCTACTTTTGTGTGTATAGCTTTAGGTTAGCATTAACCTTCCTCAACAAGTGTAACTTCTGCTTTCAGATATGTGTACTTTCTTAGGCTGCCTTGTGACTGCTTTACTCCAGGATTTGCAAATTCCTTAGAATGTTTACCATCAATTCCTGTTGGTACTGAGACTGCCACAACACACCTGCAACATTCATTGCGATTAGCACAAAAGGGGGGGGTACTGCATACATCTTTGCACAGATGCTGAGCACTGACAGTACAAGAGCCTAGTAAGCACGGCTCTAAATTTTTCAAGCCAAGGTAACAGCCCAATATATTGTTTCTTTACTTGAGAAAACTTCTGTAAATTCAAATTTTGCTTCATTCTTAGAATCTAACCACCTCACCCACATTTTGTTTGCCACTATGAAATCTCCAAGAAGTTGAAAGGAAATGGGTTTTATGTCAACATTATGCAAGGATTTCACATTTGTTTGTAATGCCAACACACATTGTCATTTTCCATGCACTTTTTTCAATCCCTTGGTATATCTATCGATATGAACAGTTTCTAAGCGTGAATAGCATCATCCATGGTATTTGTGTCAATTTAGTGACATGTTTATTCAGGAACATACCCAAAAGCATCTTCCACATCTCACTTAGTATATTTACAGCATCTATTATTCAGAACCTCCACTGTGAGAGAACACATGTGTGATCCTAACTTCAGAGGACTGCATGAAGTGTGTGCCAGATGCCTAGCTGATGATGTGTGGGAATTCTTTCAATTCACCACTAAGTCCTACATTTGCAATAGAAAAATTCACTCCCACATTCATAGGCTCATGGTATACCTATCTTTGGGCAGGACAAGCAGTAGCATCATGATACCCAAGCACTCATCTATTGGGTCCCATGTTCACTGGAGTCAGGTACCAGCCCTTCCCAGTGTCAGGTGTGCCTTCACACTCCATCTCTGCCTGTTATGAAAGGCTGGAACATTAGATGAGCATTATGGCGTCCTGGCTAAGTCAGATAATTTCTTAGGCAAGGTCCTCAATACAGAATGTTTCCTGAAGAAAAATATGAACAGCAGCACAAGGCTGATGCTTCATAACTGACAAGTTTCTCTTAATGAGGGCTAGCTATGAAGATTCCCAGTCCATGTCATTATACTCTTACTGATAAAATAATCAATGATTTAGTAACAACGGATACATATCCTTTCTCAGACAAGAACACTCCCCAAATCCCAATTACCATTTTACAGTCAAAGAGGAGTCATTATACGTTCGTGTACACAGCTAAGGGGGCAAAAATCCAATGTTACGTTAATGACCAAAAACGCATGTAGTAAGGATTTTGGTGATGCTAAGAGAAAAATAACAGTGCTAAAATATTGAGCAATTGCTCCTTTTGTTCTGCTGTTGCATCATTTGTCAGGTATGGAAGCCCTCTGCTGGTCAACCCTGCACACAAACCCAACTCTAGAACTCCAAGACTTTTCAAAGATTCTTTCAAACATTGCCATTGTACTTAACCTTTAAAAGAAATTTCGAAGATAAGCAAATATTGGTCAGACTTAAATAATGTATTTTCTGCAGAAACAAGACTGACTTACTCTGGGCTCCTAATTTTCCTGAGAGCTTTTCTGGGATTCAAAGCACAAACTGCACTCCCAAGAGGACCCTGTGCCCAAGTCCAAAGAATCCTCCCACTGCTTGGCAGATGGTACTTGTCTGAACGGTGAGCTTTTAGCCAGCTTTCTTCAGTTCGATGAAGCAACTGCATTTTCAGGCTTTGGAACATTTTGTCTCCAAAGTTATTCACAAACAAAATTGAGGAAGCAGAGTAACAATCACATGTAATGGAAAATGTCATTGTCATGAAAGGCTCAAAACCAAAGTCAGCAAGAAGGCCAACTAGATCACAAAGCTGTTAGAGAATAAAGGCTTCCCTTCAATGTAACGCTAACACTTTAAGCATAGCACAGCTGATCAAGAACAGAAAGGTAAGCTCCTAACTGCCCATTTCTGTGACACCCATTAATGTAAACTTTGCAATGTTTACATTAATGGACTAGCCCCAAAGTTATCCCTTTTCAAATACCCAAAGATCCCAATGGGAAAACCACCATGTACTATGAAATGGTGCACAGCTAAGTTGCAACAGGAACATTCCTCATAAATTCTAAAGCACTAAGTTCATGAGCTTCTAAAATGTACCCTTTGCCGGACAGAAGTCATTCTTGTAGGATAAATAGAATGAGTAAGAAGGCAGAGTTTTGCAGGCTTGTTTAAGAATTTTAAGTTTGATGACTATAGGTTATTAAGCCTCCATAGATTAGTTACCCATCTGTAAAATGGGGATCACCACTGGAACGGCTTCATCAAGTAGCCGAGATGATCCACACACCCCACAGACTGACACTATTTGAGAGGAATAGTTATCTGTCATTTAGACTAGGTACACAGGGATTTTACTCATGGAATATGGTCACCAGGATCCAGACACATTTAAGGACTGGGGATGCTGCTTGCCATTTTAGAGTAGAAGCTCAGAATGTTAGAAAATATTTCCCCAGTATATAGAACAGTTCCTCACAATGCTTACTTGGTCCAAAAGGTCAACACTGCCAAGGTCAAGGAATTAAGATATAAAGGTATGACAGATGATGAAGATGATCATGGAAAAACACCACACCCCCTACACACACAAATATTTATTCCCAAAGATTTACACCAAAATGAACTTTGAGTTTTACAAAATGTCCTTGTGTATCAGAAGGCGTCCTGAAAGGCATATGTGATCTGTTAAAGCTGTTATCACCAAGTGCACACGCATGTGCACACACACTTGGAGAAAACCAAAAGGGCTCTAATTGGTTGACTAGTGCAGTTGGTACTTCAACAATCTGCAACTGGTCAGCTGTACTTCAATAATCTGAAACAATCATCGGAAGTATAATATTAGGCCCATTTCCCTGAGAAAGTAAATATATTGCCAGTTATTTGAAGAATGAAGTTTGTGTCCTACAGCAGATACTGGTCTCGAAAATCATGGGGAAATTGGAGCTACTGTGTAGCCTAGGATGCCTGGCACAGAAGATGTTCATTTCTTAAGTTTAATAATAACTATGATGCCACTCAAAATTTAAGAAATTCTAGGTACCTAATTATCTCTAATTTTAAGACCAAAGGTACCCTTAACAATTGAACAGTGCTTGGCAGATTTCAGAAATGTTTTCTTAGGTCTCTTACTCAAAACCAAACACATTGCATTAATTAAAACTTATAAGGAAGCAGACCTTAGAGCATATCCCAATGCTTTGTCTCAGCAATGAAAGGACTTGCTCCCAAGATCATTATGCTAACGTTTGCCTAGGATTTCCCATGGTTTCCAATTCATCTGCAGTTTACTGGTATACCAAGGGGCATCTGATTCTTCAGGCAGTCAGAACTTATGCTGTGGGGAACAGAATTTCTCCATGCTTTTTTTCCTATAGTTTACTAAATGTTTTCTATGATTCAGGACAGTTAAATGACAAGTTTAAGAAAGGCGTTTCAAGAAAACTTGTTTCACGAAGTGTTCACAGGGACTCAAACTGTTGTTATTTCAACAATCCAGAGAATTCACCATCTGGCTCCAAGTGCTGAAGTTACTGCAGTTTGTGGTGGTGCTAAGTCTCCAGGGACAGAAAACAGGCAGGAAAGTCAGGGACACAGAAGGAGAAATGGATAAAGCACGAGAACACAACTTTTCTGAGTATTAAATGAAACAAACCACTAAGCCCCTATTTACAGTAAACCAAAGAAGCGTTAGTTAAGCCTATTGCCCCCATAGCATCAGCAGCACAATGTAACCTTTGGAAGCAAGTTAATTTCCTCGACAAGAAGTTAAGTGGGAATTGAATGGGTGGAACACATCACAAATGTGATAAGGAAAAAGCCTTGGAAGAGCAGGGGAATGCATATTGGGTGGGAGTGGAGCACAGAAAGTTCTATTTTTGATTTTGACAGAATTGTTTTTGAAAAAAAAAAATCTGTAATTTCCTAGGCACAAAGGCCTCTTCTGACACATGAGATCACTTCTCTACTATCTATTCAGCGTCTATCACCTAGCTATCTATCATCCAGCGATCTCTATGGCAACCATCACCACCACACATAGGTGTTTTGACACTCCAGAACCCAGCTCCTGGTTCATGGAATTTATCGCCTGAGGTGAACAGGATGCATAGCAGGAGATCTCGGGGCTTTTCTTAGAGCATAATGTAGTGTTTAGGGGAACCCGAACGCGGCCCCTAGCCTTTGAATGAGTCCCAGTCAAGAGATTTCCATGTACTTTAGAAATTAAATCAGGTATAGATGGTTTTGCCAGGTTTGGGCTCTGTGGTTTTACTCCGTTTCTTTTGAATATGCATTTCTTTCTCTCACCATGCCTGCTGGCAAGTTTCCAAGGGTTTATCAAACCATCTAGGGAGTGCGTTACTCATTTTAGGTTATTTAAATGAAAGACATGCATAATACCTCTTGGCATTCACATTTCATGCAACCCTGCCCATGAATTCTTTTATCTACATGCATCTATCTCCAAGGTCCAGCTCAGGCTTCTGTCAAGGTCTTCATTGAAGGTGCTCAACTAAAAAGCAGAGCATCTGTTTACAGATTAAAAGGCATCCTTTGATTCAAAGTATGTGTTACATATTCTTTCCAATTTACTGGTCATTATTTACCCTGCCTGTGATGCAAATGGAACTAATGTCTATGGGGGGGGGCCTTAATGTTGCAACATCATTTGCTAAGTTTTAGATAAATTTAGCAAATACGTGACATTTAAGGTGTAATGAGTCTATCAGTGAGAACAGAAGAAAGTCAGCAGGTTGAAACAGGTATGCCGAGCAATTGTATTCACTGACACACTAAGCACCTGTTCTGCCATGCTTGAGGCCAGAAAAGTTGAGACAATCACCTCTTTGGGACTCAAGGCCAAGACTGTTCATGTTCATATTGGACCAAAGGCTAGGGACCAGCACAGTGGCCTAGCGGCTTAAGTCCTCCCCTTGAATGCACCAGGATCCCATGTGAGCACTGGTTCATGTCCTGGCTGTTCCACTTCCCATCCAGCTCTCTGTTTGTGGCCTGGGAAGGCAGTCAAGGATGGACCAAAGCCTTGTGACCCTGTACCCATGTGCGAGACCCGGAGGAAGTTCCTGGCTCCTGGCTTCAGATTGGCGCAGCACTGGCCGTTATACTCACTTGGGGAGGAAATCAGAAGATTTTCCTCTCCTCTCTGTATATCTGCCTTTCCAATAAAAATAAAATCTTTAAAAAAAGGCTAGATGGGTAAGTGGTTATTTAGCACTGGTGGCCGTTAAGGAAAGCGTAACTC
Organism: Ochotona curzoniae; assembly: GCF_017591425.1. Lineage (NCBI taxonomy): Eukaryota > Metazoa > Chordata > Mammalia > Lagomorpha > Ochotonidae > Ochotona > Ochotona curzoniae. The sequence goes on along the minus strand of NW_024465035.1, from coordinate 10,779,283 downwards.
ATAGGAAAGCTTGTACCAACATTCTTGAGTAGGTCGAAAATACACTGGAAATAGAATTTGTGTCTAACCATGGGAATTTTAGGAAAAACTTCCACGTAATATCAAATTAGCATGCTAGACTACATCCCTTTAATCACTTTAAGCAATTAGGCCTGACAAGTATTAATAAGGAAAGGCATGTATAACGTTTATGTACCTGAACATTAGTAAAATATTGTGATAATTGTCTCCAGAGTTAATGGTCATGTATTATGTATACCTTGGGTCTATTGCTGTATTTCGACAATTCAAATCTTTGCTAGCAGTTCTCTAGATGCAATATGACGACAAAACTTTACCAGCAAGGTAACCTAGCAAAGAGCTGCACATAACATTACAAATCCCAATTATCATGGAGCCCCAAACCTAGTCACTTGGATGTATCACATGATCGTTCAGCATCATTATGCTCATTGAAATCTCAGTCTTAATTACTGCTGAGGAGTAAAAAATTGTGCCAGTACCCCTGGCCTTACATCATAGCCTAACTCTTGGCCACCACATACGTGGCCTGGTCTCTGGTCATGGCTCTTTCATTCCTGTTGGCCTGACCCACATCCAGTTCTGCAGAGCACCATGCCCATCCCTCTCCTGTACTGAGTCTTCTGCCTAGAGACTGTCGTCTCCCAGAGCCCTCAATCCTACCACTGAGTTTGCACAGCAAGGAGTTCAGGAAGGAGGCTGCTCGAATGGTGCTGGTGACTGCTCAAAGCTGGCCATAAAGCAAGCTTCTGCAAACACCTCATCCACTGTTCCCTCAGGACCTTCCTTCTAACACATCTTCATGGTCACTGGAAAGGTTATTTCAAAGCTTTTGCACTGGAAGTCACTGTTTTCACAGATCTCCCCCTGTTCATCTTTCTGTCCCTGCTACTTTTAGCTCACCGAGTTCCAAGTCCTTCATTCATTCACCCATGCACACACAACATCTGAAGCACTGACACCCTGGGGGAAAACTACACAAAATCTACTGCAGCTTGGTCCTTGTCAAACTTGAGTGTACTGGGGGACTCCAGAGACAACTTCCTGGGCCTTCTGATTTCCAACGTACACTGTGGCAAGCACACTTCTATCAAGTCCATGGGTGAAGCTCCTGGTGGCTAAGGGACACCTGGAATAAAATCACTGGCAACTCATTTGTATGCGATTTACTCCAGTTACCCTTCTTTCTCTTGCCCATTTGCCACCTTTACCATCTATTCTTCCTGTTCCTGCTTTTGTGTCCTTATCCCTTCGTCTCCCAGCAGCCATGCTGGGCTTTGTCTAGCTATTCTGGTAACCACCAGGACAACAATTTCCATGCTTGGTTCTATTGTGTTCAGCTCTAAAATAGCAGACATTAACTCTGCTTTCTGCCAATGAAAACTAATGTGCGGTATTTCAGATGCATTTCATGAACCAGAATAAACCAGCATATTTGAGCAAAGCTCTGTTCTGGATATATTCAAGCATAGAAAAAAGCTGGCATGAAAATCAGGTCTCGTGTAAACAGGAGATTATTATTACTTAGAATCCTATAATGTGCCCATCATATGGATCTCTAGGGCATTGGCAAACCCATTTTTACATAATTATGTGAAGAACATGTATTTTATATGAGGTGGTGAAATTAAATACAAAATAGGGCATTTTGAAATGGCTGTAATGTTTTAAATGAAGAAATGAAACTGTTTTGAGACATATGTAGGGGAGAAAATTTATAGACCAGTTTTTAAGAGGCTCTATTAATTCCAAAGAAAACACAGAATGAAAATGAAATGCCTACGGAATAAAGTAAGACGTCTCCCATAAAAATCACTCTTTGTGATTCAAGTGCTTAGGTTTGCCTTCTAATAGTGGATTTTACAAGGTGATGCTCACCTACATTAGCATTTCAATGGCACGATATTTTTGGTATACACTGTTGAAATTGCTGTTACCTGCCGCCCTTCACCCTTCCTCCTGTTTTGAGTGCCACCCAAAAGGTAAAGAGATGCCTGGATGGATTTTTTTTTGAGTCTGTTCTCTATACCTATGCCAGCCAATCCAGGTTAGCATTTAACCTACTTTTTGGATACAGAGAAAATAGTCAAAGGAAAATTTGACTATTCAGTAAACATACAATTTGGGGTCACTTGGTGTAGTAGGTAAAGCTACCACCTCCGATGCTGGCATCCCAGAGGGGCACGGTTCCAGTCCCATCTGCTCCACTTCTGATTCAGGTGCTAATGGCCTGGGAAAAGCAGGAGCAGGTGGCCCAAATGTGTAGGTCCCTACCATGGGAGACCTGCTTGATTCTTCATAGCTCTTGAATTAAGACTGGCCCAGATCTGGTCACTGCAGCAATCTATGGCATCATACAGTAGATGAAAGCTCTCAATCTTTCCTTAATTGTTCAGGTAAGAAGTAAACATCCCATTTCAAAATTGTTTTCAGTTTAAAATACCCTTTTCTATTTCAGTAACACTGATGTCCAATTCATGGCATCTCAGGAATGCTCATCCGAAGTTCGTGGACTGGTAGGCAATGGATACAACTGTGAAAGATCCGCTTGGGATGCCGTAGCCATATGGTAGACTGTGCTCGAGTCATATCAACTCCAGTTCTAATCTAACATGTCGCTAACGTGCATCTGGGAAGGCAGATCATGATTCAACTATTGGGTCCCCGACATCAAGTTGGAGTCCTACATCAACTTCTAGGTACACAGCTTCAGCTTTGTCTATTCCTGGCTGTTCGAAGGCTTTGGTAATGGAACCAACCGTTAGAAGTTTTCTATTCAACAATAAACTGATATTGTCAAAATTCATGGAGAAGGTGTACAATGAAAAATCCAACATGAACTTTTAGACTGCACACCGATATAAATTTATCTTTAATTCTAGCTGAGTATAAGTATCCTCACTCAAGTATTTAATCATTTTTAGACTCAGATGGCAAAATGTACAAGTTCTCATTCCAGCTTAGTGATTCTATAAAATTTCTAGTGTGACACTGTTCTCAGAGTAGAACTGTGCTATCTATATGTATTTTAAGTCACTACAAAGCTCTGTATGAAAATGCATCTTTTCCATTTGATCTCCACCTTTGCCAGGTACCACTCGTTCCTAGCAGGCGACAATGGAGGCCCACCTATCTGCAACATGTACTTCAGGGGAATGTTATTTTTTCTATATCCTCAGGGCATTGTTAGGGCCCCTGCATCAGTTCTGAGCAGAAGAGCTGTCTAGCACTTTAGTGGTCCCACCTGCAATGAAGTCAAGCCGTGACCTGGCTGGGCAACTTCCCACTGACAGTCCCTGAACAGGATATAATCCTGTTTTCCCTGTACAGTTGGAGCTTTAACCAGTTTTGGTCTTGGAAACCTATAGTGTATTTCAGCACCAGTGGGCAGCTGGTACCCAGTGCTAAGTGTTTTTAAGGCTACAAGAGCCTTCACCAACTCAGTGTAATCAGAATGTTAACTCAGCCTCATGCGAGAGGATGTATGACCCATTCTACAGTTTTATCCTCCTGGACAAGTTAGGAGTGGTAATTAAAAGGGTAGTTTAAGTGACACTGAGTTACAATCTGCTTCTACCTCCTGGACTTTCTTCTACGATGGATTTAAAGCCAAGAAGCTAGAGGTTTCCTAGTCCAAGGCAAAGTGACCTCAAAATGGGTGGTATCTTTTCAGTTTTCCCTCATCTTCTCCCTGTATGGTCCAATTTAATCTATGGTCTTAGAGATGAAGATAGTATTTGCAAATCCCATTTTTTGCAGGATTTATATTACCATTTCTTCACTGCATTACCCTCTGCCTGTACTGATGCACTTGTACTGGAAAAGATTTGCCTTTCGTACCCGTTCTTACTCCAGGCAGCACACCAAAACTGCAAGTGACACGGGTGGTTCCCTCTCCAGGGCCGTAATAATGGCCTTTGCTGATCTAGCCCTAACTCTCAAGGCCATTTAGTCTGAAAGGTGAGCCGTAGGCGTTAACAGAAAAGGCTTACCTGGCAACTACCTCAATTTCTGGATGGAGCAAACTGGCAGTAACCACACAATTCCATAGTTACACACTCACATTTTGAAGCATTCATAAAAATAGTGAGCATATACAAAATTTGCCTTTTCCTATTAGAATTCTTAGACATAACTGGTCCAGAGTCGGACGTTAAAGCAGAGATGGGGAAATGTTGCCCCTGTGTGATTCCGATCCCTCAAGCAGCCATAACTGATTTCTTCATTCTTAGCATGCTGTGACTAAGGATCATGCGTAGTTAGGATAATGAAACCAACCATTCTCTTGAAACCTTACCAGGCCACTGGAGAATCAGACACAAACCACTGCCACAGAATGCCATTTATACATGCCAGCCTTCCTAGCAGCCATGAAAATGGATCCCCTAGGTGTCATCAATATAGATATACATGTTGCCATGGCATACAGGAGATGCTGGCTCACAGCCCGAGGCTCCATTGGCTTCACTTACGATTTACACACATTCTGTGTAACAAGGAAACACAGTCTCAAGTATCTAACCTTTTAGATGCCATGGGTGCATTATGTTTGTAACATAAGCTTACAGTCCTTCACTGCAGAAGGAATGTCTGTAACACTAGTTAACCCAATGGGACTGGTGAAGAATTATATAATCTTGACATTATGTAGGTTCATGTAATTCCCAGTACATTTATGTTTTCCAGTAAGTTATCGGAAGTTTAATGCATGATGCTTTAGTATAAAACTGCATATTGAGATTGAGGTAATGTTGTATGCTACAAGTCACTAATGTTTCTCCTGCTGGGTTTATTTGGCCACATGCCTCATCACAGAAAGGCATGAAACAATGTCATTTTTCCATTTACCTTGACTTATGCAAGGTCTTAAACTTCTCCAAGGTACTCTGAAGCAGTTTCATATACAATGGACGTGAATTTGAGTTCCTTTACGCCAAGAACACAAACTTGACAATTGTAATGGAAAGGCTCATGGGAAAGTTCCATTCGAACAGGTAATTGAATATTTGGTTTGAATGCTTTGGAAAACGTTCTACTTTAAGAAAGGATATGGTCTATTGTATGTGGACAGTCTCCAATTTCCCACCACCTTTTCTGAAGTGAATAGCTTTGGTTTTGTAGCTATTACTTAGAACTGGCTGGGTGTTTTCCAGAATTAACACTTGATTCTTGATGTATTCAACTGTACAGTGCAACCACGTCCATTTCAGTAATGATTATATCTTATCGAGTTTTCAAAACAGGTGCAAACATAGTTAGGAAGTTTCCAAGAAGACAGAATGTACATCAAATTAAGCAAGTTTGAAAGCATAGTGGTAAATACTTTGAGCTGGTTTCATTGACCATCCCCAAATCTCATGGGCACTTCACTGACTTTAGGTAAGTCATGCCACACAGGAATGGGTGTGTAAGTTACCAAGGGGAATAGAAGTGTTACCATGTTCAGGTATGTTTTGTGGGTGGCCAGCATGTATACATGTTACAATCATCGAGTGTCATGAAAATTTTTTTAGTCCCGGGCAAGAGCATTATGTGTTTCATACTGAACTAGACACCGAGAATATGTGTTTGATACTGTAAGAGAAAGTCAAGGTAACTACAGCAGGAATTAAATGGAAGAAATTACTTTCTTCAAAGTGTTGCTTGAATCCAGATTCACAGAGCTCCAGAAAAAGCTAACTAGGCACAGCTTCCACTTATGATTTATGTATGTTCACAAGCAACCCATACCCATACATGCTTACACATACTATACTTAGACCGATTTCTTGAAAGCATATGGTATCCAAAGACTGATGTGTATATGGATGGGACAGACTGGTGCAGTAAAGGTAATTATGGTTTGTTTCCCAATATTGACAGTGTCTTGGAATTAATGCTGTAAATATACAACGAAAACAGACTCCTAGATTACTTTAAAGTAGGAGTGAAGAGTGTTAACTACCCAACTTAAGTGTAACAGGATTAACCATTAAAACTGTCACACTTTCTAATGTGCATCTGGCCTGACTGGAATGGTACAAGTGCTAAAGTATAGCAGAAAAACTTCACCTACATGTTCTGTGGGGATTACCATTTGCTACTCCCATTCTCTAAACCCTTCCCATCCTTTCATAACACTGCCTGCATTGACACATTGTGTTCATATTTACACTGCTTCTGTGGCTCCCTGACAATGTCCCGAAATGATCAAAGAGTATGTCCATATCAACCTCGTTCTGGCTACTAAAGCTAAGTATGCAACTCAAGGAAATTCATACACCTTCCAGTATGTATGTGAATTCAGATTTCTAATCAACTTAGCATAAAGTATCTGAAAGAATCTATATGACATCACCAAATAACCAGCCCAGGGCTTGGATGGGTATTCCTCACAAAATTTATAGTCCTGTCACTTCTGTTTCCGTGCCTTGATGCAGGTTTTAAGATTTCCCTTAGACTTGTTTGCACACTTGCCAAGCAACCAGAACAGTCCTCATCTAAGAACATTAGCAGGGTATATATACAGTGAGGAAATGACACTGAAGTAATGAGTCCATGGTCCAGTACTCCAAATTTTAGTATTTTGTTGGTTTCTAAAAATGGTAGCTGTTTCTTAGGAATCACCTTCAGTCACTGAGCATTAACTGCATATAAAGCACTGTGCATGAAGTGCTAAGGGCAGAGTTTGCATCCTCAAAGACATCCTGAAGAAAAGATAGGATGGTTGGATAAACCACAGGAACTGACAAACCAGAATGTCAGGTCTCCCATGGGCTGAGTAGGTATGAGCTACCAATCCATAAATACACAATTTCTTAGTAAAAGGAGTCAGTTCGATTTAGGTTGGAAACCCAGTTAAGATCTGAAATATTCTGGTCACTTCAATTAACATATTCTAAGGTATTACATTCTGAATTTAACATAAAGAGACTTTGTCCAATGTGGTGATCTTTCTAGAAATGCTCCACCTTCATGGCAGCTGATCTCAATACTAACTTTTTAAAAGCACAGAAAACTAGAATGATATTTGATATGCTATCATTTCACTGTTTATTCAGACAATGGACCCATCTGTAGGTATAAAATGCAATTTAAGAAAACGGCACCCTAAAATATTTTGACACTATGTTCCATCAGCAGTCCTTAGAGTTAGACAAATAAAGACAACGAAGTGCCAGGCAGACCTGTTAACATCTGCTCAAAACCTGTGCCTGCATTTCTATGCCTCTTCCAGCACTAACTCAAGCTAGAATTCATTTAGGTAATTCCTTAAGCTTAGAATGCTTAGCATGTCACATTTCCACCAAGTCTCATTTATATAATTAGTGCTAACATATGGCCCACAATCAACATTGGAGATTTTGAATCATTTTTAGCATGCCGCTAGACCTAAAGGGGTATGGATTCAATATGGAGGGTAGAGAATTAGGCATGCAAATTCCATTTACGATAACAAGAGCATGGCAATGGAAATTTACCCCCAAAAGGTTTGGCTGCTAATCACATAGCAAGCAGAAAGAATTACATTCTTAATAACCTTCACCAAGTGCAATAAAAGGAAATAGAAGTTTGTTTTATGTGGTACTTTGGATTACTATTTCTCCCCGTAAACTCAAAAATGTTTTATAAACTACAGCTCACTGCTAACAAAATTCACTGTTGTACGGTCTGATTTAGGAACCTTGGTTTAGTACTTTTTTTGCCTTCATTTATTCCAAGTTCATGATCTATACTGAAGACGTTTGTCTAGGTAGTGGTCACTCATTTAGCAGTGCCTTGAGCTGTCTCAACTGGTCTTTCCTCCAACCTGTATTCCACATGTTGTCCCTTCCACAACTTCTTAGAGCCCAGATTGAGGTAACAAGATAACAGGTGGCCCATTGAGCCAAGCATGGGCATTACAAATCAAATACTAAATCCGTCATTTTTGGCAGAATGAACCCCCTTAAACACGTGTTAACGATTAGCACTATTGATAGTAATACTTACGTAGCCACCACACAACATTCAACAAATCCTCATTTATACTCACACAAAATTGAGACTTCCATAGTTGAATAAACTGAGGGTTCACAGGTAAGTGCACCCAGGTCATAATTTGATCCAGGTTAAGTTAGAACAGACAACTGCTAATTCCATGCTGCCCTATCCCGTTTAATTCTGCATCTCTAAGCTATTATGTGACCATGAATATTTTATTGCCCAATAGCAGAATTACTCCAATCTGTTTTCATCACAAGTATTTCTTCATTGTGTTATCATCTCAACTATGACTTGAATAAACTAGGGTCCACTGAGATTTGCTAGTTCTAAGACTGTTTTCTGAAGAGTATATCACTAGTCATAGCTCCATTGAGCACAGCTACCCATATGATACATCATTACATTCTCGCATGCAACTTATGGACAGTGTGTAGAATCATCTGAAATAAGTCCATGTCTAAAATCAGAAATCTTGAGTTGGATCATAATTTGATCACAAGACAGTTGTGTTATTTTGAATTACACACCTTTTAAACCTAAGTAACAGATAGGAAATGAGACCAGAACAAAGCAAAGGAAGCTCCACACAACAGGATAACCATTCCTGTGCTAACACACAAAGCTTTTTCCTCCGTTGTGAGGGAGGAAGTCATTCCTTTATCCATACTTTCTCATGGGAAAGTGGAGATGGAGTTACTAATTTGAACATAGAATTTATCCTGAAGTTTTTGGCTTCATTACCACGTAAGATTGATCAGACTATTTCATGTCAATATAGATTTCCATAGCTTTAAAGTAACTGAATATGGATTTCAAGCTCTCATGTGCTGGTTTCTTATTACCTCTTCATTGCCCATAGATGGGTAGCACAGTGAATTTCCACCATGTTATATGGTCAGCCCTTCATCTTCATGAACACTATACCCATAGTTTAATCCAACTGCAGATTGAAATACCGGAAGTAAAAACTTAGGGAGTTGTTAAGCCGATTAAGGAGCCCCTTGGGATACCTACACATCCCTATTGCCTGGCTGTCAGTCCTACCGCTACTGCACAGCCAGAGTCCTGCTAAATTATGCTCTGGGAGGTAGCAGACAATGCCTGAAGTACTTGGGTCCTTGCTCCCCATAAGGGAGACAAATGTAGCTCCTTACTTCCTCCTGATGCAACCTCATTTGTCATGGACATTTGGGGAAATGCATTGTTAAAATTGCTCCATGAGTTTGTCTTTCAAATAAAAATTGCTTTTATACTATATTGGTAATCAACTTCTATAGATTTCTCATTACTGTTCTGACAATTACTTAAAGCATTAACAATTTAGCGTACTACTTAAAACATACAGGACACATGCATACAGCATGGACACACTACACCATTCTCATTATTGGAACATCATGGGGTTTTTCTAGGAGGGGGTGCTCTACACTAGGAGAGGAATGCCCCACAACAGGCGAACACAAGTATAGAGGGATGACTATTAAACTTGCAAGACAGTCTTTCGTTATGGTTGCTTATCAAACTAAATAATCACTCCAAGTTAGCGGTCTTCGAAAATATGCAGGAGGACTCCACTTACCTCCTACAAAGATTTTTAGTTTGGCTAACTTTCCCCATCTTGTACCACTTTCTGTGACCTTTACTTCTGTAGCCTAGTAATGCATAGGTGAGACTTTCCATTAACTCACTATTCCTTATATAAAGGCATCACCCTAATACTGAAATACTTTCCTTTCCAAGTTAGTAGTAACATAGTAACTGCAAGGCAGGTCTACTTTCGCCTGCGGAGCGGGGCTTAACAACCTGACATTTAATCTCTATTGGCCCTCCTTTTGAATGTCCCTTGGGCAAGTACAGCCCAGTTACTGCCTGAAGATTCTTCTGTTCTCATGGTCCCAGTTCTCATTTCTCAATCCCAGTATTTCCCCCACTAAGCACAGCAGGTGAGAAAAATGTAATGCTCCAAGAGGTTAACCTGATGCCCAAGATGACAAAGCTGGGAAGAGGAATATACCCTACTCCATATTCAGGGTCTTGTGACTCTTAAGCCCAGTTTCCCAACCTTTGCAGAGATCAGCTCCTGCCTGTAGTATGTGTTAGGTCTGATGCCCAATTACATGAACAGACAGGACTCAATCTGCCCTCCATTAAGTGTCTTGTGAAGTACTGCTACACAGATGCATGGAAAAGTAATTGGCTAGAGATGAAATGTGCATCGTTATTTACCCCGGTCATTCACTCTTATGTGATTATTCAAAATTAGAGATAGTATCTAAACCTAGTCCCCTTTTCGTGACATACAAAAGGAAATTCAATTTAGATCACTAAATCCACGACATAACCCCTATTCCTCCTCAAATCTGCTCTTCACATCACCAACATCAGAGCTGTATTTAGTCCTGAGTCTCTGGAGCCAATACAGAAGATCCCACCCACTGAGCTGCTCCCATTATTTCCATGGTTGAATAGAAAGGACTATCTGGTATCAAGTTGTCAAACAAAACTCCTTTTCACACTATGAGAAAATCAAACGTGTGCCACACCTTTCACTGCAGACAGAGCAGGACCAATTAAAGACCGCATGTCTGGACTGCTGCCAACAGCGTCTTTTCCTCTGAAACTAACAATAAAGGCTCCGGAGCTTGCTTTAACTTTACAGTCATCCCTGCAACTCATTTGCATAATAACGTTAAGGTCTGCTTAAATACATGAGGATATTGTTTCGATGTGAATCATAAAGTGGTATTCCCTTTTAAGGAAAATCATGGCATAAATTGTTACCTACGTAAGTAGACTCTTGTGAATTTGTTTCTTACTGTATTTCGTATATATGGTCAAAACAACCACTCATGTATGGTTACATGGATGCATTTAGGTGAAATTTGCTTTGGTGTGCTAACAAACTGAATTTCAGGTATTAGAATAGGAAGCCAAAGGAGTATAATTGTTACTTCAAGGAACATACTAATTAGCTGTGATGGCTGTCTTAGAGAAATTAAAATTAACTATTGCCATAGAAGTTCATCTAAAAAATTTGCAGTATGGGGTTAAAAGATGAGGGTACAATCTGGTTCAATCTGATATTTTTGGCAAGTATCTAGGACGAATTTGCCTGTTTTTCTGATCCGGTGACCAATTTCCACGATAAATAGATGACAGTCTGAGTTCTGTGATATACCACCTGGATTTCAAAGGGCCATTAGAAGATTGCATTTGTCACCTTTAACATTTAGTAGTATTAAGTTTTTCAAATATTTGAATATAGTATTAACACAAAAACATGATTGTATTTCTACATCTACACTCAAAATATGTATTAATAGGAAGTTATACCTCAAAATTCAGAATCAAATGTCCATCAATAGATGAATGGATAGGATATGCATACGCAATAGAATGCTGTTTAGTTTCAGAAAGAAAATAATTATGTGAGCTGCAATTAAACCTGGGTACAATGACCAATATTACACCTTGAATTTTTTAAGTTACCCAGAATAGGCAAAATTACAGAAAAATTGGTGCCAGTAGTGTAACAAACATGCCTAGTGTCAATGATTTGTACACCTGATAATGTTGTAAGTATCAACTATAGTGGTATATGTATCTTACGAAAAAATAAACGAATTTTAAGTTTATGATAGCAAGAGGCGACTACATGTGTAAATGACTATTTGCATTACATACAGTAACTTCTAGAAATGAAGGAACTGGCTGTGGATGCTAGCATTCGGCATCATGATTTAGAAGCCAAGTAGGATACCAGCTTCCTACATTCCAAAGACTGGGCTCATTCCACACACCTGTGCTCCTAGTTCCAGCTTCCTGCCAGCATAGACCCTGGGAGGCACTAGGTGATAGTTTAATTTTGGTGGGTTCTTGCCAATCGCTTGGGAAATGTGAATTAGTTTTCTGGCTCCTGCTTTTACACCATAGCTCCCTTCCTGCTGGGTCTCTATTCCAGGCATTTGCGGATTGAGATAACAGATGGGAGCTTTCTCAAGCACTCTGTCACTCAAATTGCAAGATTCAACTGTGGCATAATGAAGCCGACAGTGCCTTAAAAGGGAGCATCCAAACAGCAATCCCAGGTGTCATTTTAAGTGAGAGCATTTCATGGTGCACCACATAGAAGGCTACCTTACAGGCCCAGCATGGTAGCATATTAGCTAAAGTTCTTGCCTTGCATGCTCCAGGATCCCATATGAGCACCATTTAGCCTGGCTGCTACACTTCTCATCCAGTTCTCTTCGGGACCTGGGAACGCAGTCAAGGATGGCTCAAGTCTTGGGACCCTACACCCATGTGAGACTGCAAACTAGCTGCTGGCTTTGGTTTGGCTCAGCTCCATCCACTGAGGCCACCTGGGGAGTGAACCAGCAGATGAAAGATCTTCCTCCACCCTCTGTAAATCTGACTTTTCAGTAACACTTTGTAAAGACTACCATGAAACCCTTATTCACTTCTGTCCCTTTGATCATCTCCATCATCATGCTATCTAGCAGCACCACACTGAATCAACATAATAATTACAAATCCTGGACAACCTTGTCATGTTATCTAGTTAGTATCTATTTTGCAAGTGAAGACTATTTTCAACCTCTGATGTTTACATCATTGCAGAAATCTGGGTTTGGGATTTCATTCTCTTCAACACATTTTCATTTTTATCAAGATGATGCATGTGAAATATAACATCTGTGGTCCAAGTCCCCCTATCCACTGATTAGTGTTATAATCTAACTGGAACATCAAGTTTATATTTCCCATGACAATGTTTTGTAGGTATAGGGATTTCCCCTTGCATCTCCTTGTTTTCCCTCCCTACTCATCCCCCTGCATTATTTACCCCAGATAACTATAGTGGTATAGTCCTTTAGCAATAGTCCCAAATCCATCATTCTACTTAAATATATTGTGACATTGTAGGTATCAGCAATGGTAGAAGGTCCAGTAACCTGTCAAGCATTATTTGTAAGCTTTAGTGGGAGTCCTATGCAGGAACAGACAGGCCTACTGTCATGTATCTTCCCAGTATACTAGTCTTGTATACAGTTGATTTGTGAGAATATACGCAAGTGCATGGTTACCTATGTCTACTGATCTTGTACCTTGCATGAGATTGCCTTTTATCAGAGCTGGGATACAGTTCTTTGGGGATTGAGTTAAAATTTTCATGCAGCCTTCAGACAATAAGTTTCCAATAGACATGAGGACTCTTCCCACTTCATATCCTACACAGTATCTTTTCCCCAGTCTTTACCTAGTTCAAATACTAGTATTTGCTTGAGATTTCAGAACATTAAGCTGAACTTGTCTTTTGACATCTCTGGAGGGTATTTAATTATGTCTGGACAAATGGGGAATTTTAGTGAGATTTTTTTTTTTAAATGCAGGCATGAGTATTTCTTCAAAAGGTTTCTAGGAAATGCATTCAAATACTATAGGTAAGCACCTTTGATTGGGAAAGCATTTTTTCAGAGTACTGAGAAACAGGCAGGATAGAGTTAGGCAAACTGAGCTTAACTCAGAATCAAGTTTGGGCATGTGGGTGAATTCCTGGGGTAGGATGGTTTGTCTGAACCCCCGCCCAGCTTACTGTTCTGAACATAAAACTGAGTTCATAAGCATTATATACAATGGACTTATTTAAATCCAGTTATCCCAGTAGTTATTCCTGGCAGAGAATGGAGGTTAGTTACAGGAAAAGATAAGAGCAAAAAAAGAGGAAGAAAGAAATGACTTTAATTTTAGTCTCCATATGATGATAAATCTGCTTTACCAGTTGTTCAAAACCAGGGCATGCCTCAAATGAGACAATTGCTTTTTGAAGTGATAGCCTTAAATTATACAAGACTAATTTTGCATTCTTTTACAGACAATAGTCAAGAGCGATTCGTTTTTTATTCCTCTAGCAGCTTTAGCAGTCATATGCAAGCAGCACTGAAGACTTATCCAAGGCTCCTCCTAGGTATTTAACCGAGGAATGGCCTTTTCCTGTGGAATTTTGGCAGAGTCCACCCTACAAATTCTGCGGCATTTAATTAACTGGAGACCACTCTCAAGTACACTTAATTATAGGTCAGTATTCTGTCTACATAAATCATGGAAAAGGAAAGGAAATGACACAAAAGCCCTAGACTAATATAATTTATAGCTATCTGAACTAACACAGGGAAAGAATGGTACTGTGCTATAATTAAAGATTACGTTAGTGCCAAAAATCATAATTTTCTGCTTGGCTTTAAAAGCAAATGTCATGTTAATGACAGTTAACTTTTGATTATGCAGAGATGATTATATATAGTTTGTGGATTATCTATGCCCTCATTTTCTTCTTTTCTCTCATGTTGCTTTATTGCTAATTAATCCCTCTATCAGAATTCTGATTAAGGAAAGGAAGAGAAGTAGAAAATCAAATTAGTCATTTGGGCTGATTGTTAGCTGCCTCACTTAAGACACTGGGTTAGGCTAATACACAAAACGCCTTTCTGAATCAATCTTTTCCGTGACTGTAACTATGAAGATCAACTCAAGCATCTTCAGAGCATAGAACAGATTTAAGAGGATTGGTCTGTTTTTATTTGTTTAAGTGAACCAAAACCCTAACAGTTAAGTTTCAGTGAACTCAATGCATTCATCTATAAAACCAATAGAGCCTTAGAAATAATTCTGCACTGACAGGGTTTGAAATCTTAAGACTATTTGTAAAGCTTGCGTAGTCCTGTTATGTTCCATTGGAGTGGAAACCATGAACAGGGTGCAAATGCCTACCATTCAAGCAAATTCTAAGGGCTGTCCAGAATACAACGTTGGGAGTCGCAGATATTAATGTATATATTGGACCCCAGCTAGCTCCACTGTTTCCTAACACTCAAGTTTTCAGACCTTCATATTCCCTCCAATTTTGCCATTTACATGCTAATAAATCCTCTAACGTGTATCTTTTGTTTAGTAGTGTTTCAGAGAAGATTCAGAGTAGAAACCATGACCCATTACATGGAGCTGCAACATGCCTGCAAGTGCTAGCTAGTAACCTGCGTGTCATTGCCATTCTGTCCTGATTACATCATATTAGAGTAATCATGTAGGAAAGTGAAAATAAACAACCCAACCAATTTTTGAATGGTAACAAGATTCCCTCATCCTGCCAGGCCTCTTTGAAAACACATTCCCATCACAAGTTGCCGCAAACATATGGCAACACATTCTACATCCTAGGCATTGTGAGAAATCAGCACCAATCTCATTTTCCAGTATCTGCCTATGGAATCGCGGATGTCAATGTTTCAAAACATGAACAGATTTCTGAAATTAAACTCCCGTCTGCTGTGAAATCAGAACTGACTACAGTATGAGCAAGGGTTGAAGTGACACAGAAGACACCAAGCTACACAGAGTGAACAGAATAGCCTATCAGCTTTGTGCAGGTTGCTGCGACTTGGCACTTTTTACTAAGAGACTTGTCTGTGTGTTTGAGGTTACAGACCTACAGCTTAGCAGCAATAAGGCATTTAACTCCTGGAACCCAGTGGGAATTGTCTGTAGACCTAAGACGACACATTGCCCCTTTGTCCTATTGTAATACAGGAATCTTAAAATCTGCAACAGACCAAAGTGTCTTGTTGATTCACTCAGCTGGCTGAAGCCCATTATTGATATTTACAGAAAAAAAAACAATAAGCAATCATTTTTCTCTGGAAAATATACGCTAATGTAGCTATGGTCCAAAAGATACCTTACCCAGTATGACAATACCACATGATACAGCTTTGTGAACACTTCAGGTCTGTAGGGTGCTTTTGGAATTACCAAGCTACTTGTCATATCCCTACTATAATTCGGTTCTCCAAGATACCATTAAGTGTGCCAATTTGCTTTCTGCTGCTTGATAAATCTTGGTTGTCATTCAGACGCTAAATTCATTTTATATTTTATGAAAGCTTACTTTCTAGTGCAGTAAATGCTTTAGTAAACAAAAAAGCATATTTGGGGATGGAGATACAGGAATATGGCCACATGTTTGACAGTAAAAGTAGTATCATAGCAATACATACTCTTTACTAAAGCAATCAAGATCCATGAATGCTAAACGTAATTGTGATGTAAGCATTGTGAAATTAGCTAACTCGTGTCTACCACAGGACACACGTTTCTATCAGGGATTAGAGATGGGACTTCATTTATTGACCAACCAACTTCTAAGGGTGTGAGGAATCACCCCTGGTTTTCTGCTTGGCCTATGTGGGAGGCCAGAGGCACATGGCACACTGAGGGAACCGCTGGCTATAGTTTTGGCTAACCAAGATCTCAACCTGACCTATTCACTGGCCATATAGGCAAGGGTGGTGTATTGCATCCTAATCTCTCCTCTGTGCTTGAATGAGCTCTTGTGGGACTTCCTTGACAAGCAATTATGAGAAGTCAGGTTCAGGCCGGGCTACCTGGTATACATGACCCACATCCTACCTGCCAGCCATGAGGGTTGAACATGACACCTAAGACATGACTGGAGGGTTTAGTGAGATGTGCCTTCTAGCCAATTCCAGTAGCATTAGGTGAGAGGAATGTCTCCCTGCTGCCATCCCATTTCTTAGTCTGTAATGCATGACAATAAATGAATACACTTGGTTAGACCTTCTCCAGTGGTTCTTGTTGCTAGAGACACTGTTGCCTCACCCTCTTGGTGTTCATGGCAGCCTGGTGGTCAAAATCATGCAAGTAAAATTCCTAGTATGCTTCAAGAAAGTTCAGCTAATGAGCAAGTAAAGACAAAATAAATTCAAAAGTCTTTCGAGCCAGGCCACAATAAGCTAGGAACTTTTGCACCTCTCACCTGGAATGGAAACCAACTGGCTAACAAGGGACCTTAACACTGGATTTTTCGTCTTTGGAGAAGCCACCTTGAAACAATACTGCTTTTTCCCTTCTCTGGTGACCAAAACCCAGCATGTAGCTTCATTTCACAAGCCAGATGAATACACAAAACTCAAACATTCTTTCAACAATGGCGAAAGTCCTTTTCCACTCTGCTTCAAGGGAGTTTCACTAAGATGCACCAAATGTTTAATGAATGGATTTTGCATCAAGTATATTCTTTATATAGTAAGACTATCCTGGTTTTATTTCAAGAATGTTTTCATACCTTAACTAAAAGTTATGTGATTACCTTATTGGAATATGTAGTTGTATATAAATCCAGTTTTAGCCATGTATAGTTTATAATGAACAGTTTCTATCTAATGTTTGATACCATCTTCGATACCACAATGTATCTTGTAATGCTAAGATTACTGAATACTGAAAACATTCCAATGCTTTTGCCTTATTTCTCCAATATAAGAAACACAGTCCTTGCATTGTGGCATAGTAGGCAGAAATCACTGCCTGTAAATGCAGCAACCTGCTTGGGTGCCTATTTGAGTTCCAGATGCTTCACTTCTGCTATGGCTCCAACTAATGGTCTGGGAAAAGCAGCCTAAGATTACCTAAGTACTCGGGTCTTGTCACCCATGAGGAAAAACCCATGCGAGCGTCCTGATGTCAGGTTTGGGCCTGGCCTACCCATGGCCACTGAGGCCACAGGGGAAATCAACCAGTGAATGAAAGTCACTTTCCTTATCCACCTTTCAAGAAGTTAATGGCTATAATTGCTATTTGTTGAAAGGTGTATTTGCTGGTCTTTGGATTGTCTATAGATTCCTGTTCCTGAAGATCTACCATCGACACATTGATTATAGAGTGTTCATGTCTAACCAAACACAGCCTCTCCTGGCTGGCTAAAATCCTGGTTTTTATTCTCTGGTCAAACTCACAACTGCAAGGCATCAGTCTCTGGAGAGCTTAATTAAACTAACATGCCTAAACACACTTTTAATTGACTTATGAAAACAGGCCTTATTTGTGTACAGAAACCACATTAAAGCTATATCTAAGTAAGGCTATAAAGTTTACATTTGATACATTTTCATGAAGATCAGCAACAAAAGAACAGTGACATATTGCTATTAGTGTTTTTCCTCCAATCAAAACCCAGTTTTTAAGATGCATTGCTTCAATCAGCGTTTACTAGAATTTGCTCATTTCCCACTATTTCTTTTGGAAACTGAAAGCACACATGGAAACAACCTCAACATATTCTTGCTCAATCCTGCTTCTTCCCAGAATAAACCTCAATCTTACATTTTGGAGAAGATTCCTTCCCACTTAAATAAGCTATCATTACATAAGGGAACCAGCAGTTCATTAGTAGACAATTATTTTTTTCTTCCATAGTCATTGCTTCTACAATCTGAGCAGGGTAGAGGAACACGTGAGAGAAATTAGCACTAAGATCAATTTAGTCAGTTGAACTCTTCTCAAAGTTTCAGTTAATTATAATATGATCTCATGAGGAGCATTGTTTTAATGTTGAGCAGTATTTTCCTGGCCGCAAGTCAGTTTATTAATTCATGGTCCCTTGTAGAGAACATATTCAATGCAATGTTTTGATTCTATACATTTAGTTCTTAAAAATATTTCTTTAGGAAAAGCATAAGCACATGGTCATGAAAAAGATGGCTTTGGGAGACTAAACAAATTTACTTTAACAGACGCTAAGAACACAAATTTAATGAACTCTGAGGTACTATCAATGATGTTAGTACCTCAACTAAAACACCTTGTATTTATTATGGACTTGAACATTGTTATGTTGGTCAATGCAAGACCCCTTCACATGCCTGTCATTTTTATGTTAAGATTTTTATATTAATTACATTGCATTATGTGATGCAGTTTCATAGGCTATGGGATTCCTCACACCCCTCCCTGTACCCGTCCCCCCATGGTGGATTCCTCCACCTAGTTGCAATATTACAGGAAAGAATCTTGACTGAAAATGCCTCACATTTCAACACAGGAGAACTGAAGGAAGAAAGCTCAACTAGCTTTAGGTTAGATATCTTTGAATGGTATGAGTTACTGCCTTCTTCCCTTCTATGCTTCCCCTCTAGATCACAAGAGGCTATCACTGTCAAGTTCAAGAGCCCAACTGTGAGACCCATCACTCGCACACAGTATTTAAGATGAATAACTTTGTCTCTCCAAACTAAAAAAGGTGGGGGGCATGATTTCTGTTCATGGCAATCACAGTTTCACATAGTCTAATTCTCATTTGGAGCCATGTCTTTCTATTAAGCTGAGCATAACTAGATCAAAGTTCTTCAACTTAAGTGCAAGAAGCAAATACATGGACAACATCCTGAAGGTAATAGGTAAGAGGCCGACCTGATACTTTCCAGCTTACCTAATGCAATTAAATGCCTCATTTTCACTGAAAAATGTCCTTACTGCATCCCTAGTATAGGCCGGTAGCACAGCTGCCCAGTGCAGCCTGGCAAACTCAATGTTCAAGTCCAAGCAGCACCCATTCACACTGCAGCCAACAGGAACTTTCTAGACTGTGAGGAAGACGTCTGCTGATCCTGTAGACCTAAGAGACATTTGTGGGACCTGCTCCGTTAGATCTGTCAGTTCTTTCCTCCTAAGGTCTGGATTATTTATACAAATGAGACAATTCCTTGGTGTTAGAATATTTTATTCATCTGTTGTCCTAACCATGAAAATAGTCAAAATAAGGTGGCAAACAGCCTTAAGTAGAACAGTCTTTACTGACTTGGCATGAGTAGAATCGTTGCTTTGTTTGGAGAACAGGACAATTTTAGGCAGCCAAGGTGATTGGGTACATGACTAAACATATGGCAAAACTGATAAAATTCAAATCCAGAAGGCATAGCACAATAGTTTAAAAAGTATCTGCTGAGGAATTAGACTACCTGGATTTGAATCTCTGATCTTGGACTTACAAGGTTTGTTGCCTTAATTATTTCAGCTTCAATATATAAGTTTCCTCCTCTTCACTGACACGTAGCTATTACATGATTGCTTTCTAAGGGTGGAATAAATATGGTAAACATGCAACATGTCTGGTACACAGGAGACAGTGTAAGATGTCTACTTGGAAGTCATGAACTTTTGACATGTGCCCAACATCAGTTATGTAAGATTGGAATCAACATACTAACTGCATGATGGGGCTCACAGCTAAGTAGTGTTCAAGGCACTACTGGTTCTTATTTAATGACGAATCAGTTACTTGAGTCTGGAATGTTCAGCTTTATGATGCTAGGTACAGCATATTTTTAATTTAAATTGCACTAAGATACAACACTAATGGTGGTGAGGTTTATGCCCCTGGATGCCTCCCCCTCTTAGCTGCTTTTTCATTTGGAATCATGAAAGTGTAAGACTCCTGCAACACAGCCCTCAAAGGATGGCTCTGTATTTTGCTGCAATTCAGACAGCTGTTGTGTTAATTTTATTCTGTACTTCCTCTTGTCATTGTTTTAGTGCACTGATTCTCCTTTCACTGCTGTATTTCATCATGTGAAAAAACCTGCTTGTTAATCCTAATTAAAATTTCTCAAAGTACATTTCAGATTTTAGTCAATAGTGCCTTCTAAATACATCTAGACTTTAGGTAATTAAACTACAATTCTCTTTCCCAAATCTTCAACCATCAGAAATGGGGCAGAGATAACATCACAGAACAGGCACAGTAAAACACATACCCTTTGGATTCTTTACAATCACTTACAATCTGACTTGCTAGGGACCTAAGAGCAGCATTGCCCTGGTAGCACAGAAATTCTATGCCACTGTCAGATAGCTGAAGTCAGGCACAATCTGGAAGCCCCAGTCCCTTTCTCAAAGGGCTAGGAAGAACTTAGAAATAGGGTAGGAGTAGAGGGGAGTGAATTGAGCTATTGTGGGTCTGGTTTGATTAACGTTTTCAGAACTAGCATGGTATTTTTCTGTAAATATATGGATTCAATGGATATTTGTTCTCCTTAAACAACTTAAGGCAGATACCAACTCACTCTTAGCTATTTTGTGATTGTTCCAAACTCATGAACTACAGCTCGAAATATTTCCTTCAGCAAGTATTTAGTGAAGACCAGTCACTTTTCTGCTTACTCTGAGAATGGCAATATCTTCCTATCATCTATTCTCAAGAATAGCTAGGGTAATGTACAGATGTAGAGATTTTACAATGCATTCTTACTTTGAGATCATTTATTGAAATATTAAGCATAAGACCCTGGGGTTCATGTTAGATTACCTTAGAAACCTATTCTCACTATTGCTCTCAGAACAGTTAATGTTTTTCCAGATACAGATATTTGCTAATTAACTTACTTATACCACTATTAAAAATGGCCTTTTCACTGTATACAAGATAAAGCATCACATCCCTAATATTAATTCTTTCAGTCACTGTAATTTCCAATTTCAAGGTTTTCTAGTATGACTGCTGTATATAACCATAACGTTCGGCAACTGATGATTTGTGAAATGTTAGCATCCTGAAAAATAATTTGTTCATCTTCATTTATAAGTATATATATATTTCACATGTAATCCAAGAAACAGGATCATCCAAATAGAAATCCTCTACGGAAGACACACTCAAGCATTTGGTGGGGAGTAGGAAAATCAGCTCCAAATATCAATAGGATATGCAGACCTTACAGGGCTCTTATCTGGAAATGGTTAAGTTTACACGGAGCTATTACTTTGCTTAAAGAGCTGAAAAACCACTATCAAGAAATAACTTAGAGATTATGCATGAACTTAAAATTGCGAATACTGCCTCAGTTGTAATCCAGTCTTAACTGACTTAACTTTCAATGCTATGTTATTGAAATCCACCCACAATGGTTCTTCAATTTGGAACCAACTCTGAGTGTTCTTTCCTTAGTTGAGCCCTTCTTAGACTAGATCGGCACTCAAAGAATCACAGAACTGAATTAGTCCCTCTGAAACACTGATTCATACTACAGGCAGTGTATATTCCACAAGTACCTTCTGTTTCTAATGCTCTCCACTATTATCCATCTCAACCTTACTCACTAGATTGTTACAGTTGTGCTATTGCTATGCCTTATTTTTGCTCAGAGACTCAGAATGAGGATCCTGTAAATCAAAGCCCTTAAACATGCTCAACACCACATCCCATCGATGTCTAGCATTTGCAACTATCCAGAATGATTATACTTGGCAACGAAGTGTTCTCAGGTCACCTACTGTCCACTTTGTCTAGGAACATACACATTGCTAATTTCAAAGGATCCAAGTGGGCACAAACTTCAAGGATATGTTACTGTAAAACCAAAGTAAATTGCAGCTGGTAATCAAAGCCTGCGTGAGACAGGGCCACAGATGACAAAGTCAAGAGAGACTGATCGATCCTCGACCTTAGGAGCTCCTAAGGTTTCAAACAAGCAAGCGTCAGGCAGAGATCTCTCCAACAACCTGCAGCATGTCACATTGGAGGGGTTTCTAAACTATGTACCAGCTTGAAAATTTTTCATGAAGGAGAGTATTGAACATATGCGGACATACTAATTGTTTCTAAACAGTTTATGGCTGCTAACACTTAGTAGTTAACAAATACGGCATTTTTGGGTATTGAAGAGTCTTTAGTGTACCAGACGATGAAGTTGTGGGGATGTAGTTTTGTTTCATCTGTTAACGCGTGTAAGAGTAGGAAAAGGCAACTAAGAAGTTTGGCATCTGATTTTGTATTTATCTGTCAAAAAAAGGTGTTTGAGAACAAGGTATAGTTGCACTATAACCCTGGAGTAAGGTTCGATCACCTGAGGTGGTCAAATAGTGACTGATCTACAAATCTCAAAATATGCACTCATTCCTCTAACTTCTCCACAGCCTTCCAGGGAAAGGGTAGGGACTCTGCAAAGTTCACACAATTGGCGTGAGTACACAAGTTCCTCAAAGAGCTGCACCTCTAACCACAGCCCTGCAGCTCCTGCCCTATGAAATGTCATGCTATACTTTCTGAAAGTAGGACATTCATCTAATGTTCATATGCAATAGTGTATCAATGTGGAACAGTTACATGGTTTTATATACTGATCTACACAGCACTGTTGTCTAACATACTAGCCACAACAGTCTACAGAATGTAACTGCATCAAGAAACAGTTTCCAAGTTACATGCTACTGTTTCCAGAACTAAGCACCCATGTGGGCAGCAGTTAAAGATACAGCACACATCCATTTTCGCATGTTGTATTGGATAGCACTTGTACAGCCCACCTCCATTACACAGTCTCATTCCACTATCCTGTTCTAAGAATTTAGCAGTTCTTTGATACATCCACAAGGTGCGACTGGTTTCTCTCAAAGATGGAGCATAGGTGATACTGAATAAAAGGAACATAACTAAGGAGATCATGAACTCCTACCCAAGTGGAGAGTTTACAGCTGAGATTTGTGAAGGATAGACAGCTTCTTCATCACTGGGTGACCACTTCATGTATTTGAATAACTTGTGCAACTAAATGGCCCAGAGTTATTATGGAAGATGAAACTGTATGGCCCATTAATTTCTAAGATCTCATTCTTTCCAAGTACCTAAAATATCTATGATCGTATAACCATCTTGTCCATTACTCCTACTCAAAACTCCTTGTTAGTCCTTTTAAGAAGGATTAAGCATTCATGACAAACTTAGACTGGTAGAGTGTAGCTGTAGATTTAGTCCAAGTTTCATAAGCTACTGAACTCCAGATTTGCTTAGCTTCCTTTTCTCATACATTTTGAGTAATTCTACATGGTTTGTCCAGGTGTCATTTGGATTAAACATGTTGATTTAACGAATATTTTAACTTGCCCTAAGGAAAAGGCCTGTAAAGTTAGTGCTGGAGATTACAGGGATCAATTCCTGTCCAGCAACTCAAGGCAAATTGTCAGCTGTGACTCTGCCTCTGCATGCTGCAGATTCAAAACAGACATGACAAAAGGAGCAAGAAAAAGGGAGTCTATATAAGGTTTTAAAATAACGATTCTATAATTATTGGTAGATCTCAATGGATTTAGTACATCACTAATTATACTGCATTACTGTCAAATGAGTTCTTTTAGCATGATTAATGTTATTATACCAAATCCCAAATTAATTCACAATGAGTATCTTAAAGTCTCAGCAATGCTTTCAAAGAAGGGGAAAATGACAAATTAAGCTGGGCCATTATATTGAAATACAGAGAGGTTTGCTATCTAAGCAGTTCAAGTATATTACTAGAATTAACCTATATATTTATGAAGCACCTTCTCATCTCAGTTTTCTGTAGAATTCCCAGCTGGGAAAATCATGTACTAAATATGAACAGCTCAAATACCCAGTCTCTTGACCTTTTACCCTTGGTCTTAACACTTCTATTATCTTTTGTTGTAACCTGCTTCAAGCTTTCCTTCTAGACATCAGAATACAAATAAAGTATCTAAATACACATTTTCCTTGCTAACTTTAAGTTAGCAACTTAGATGTGTCAGGATCTGATTATCCTTAGACAACTTCAACATGAAGTTCAAGGCTTGACTACCTGAGGTGTCTTTTCCTAAGACTGCATATATGTTTTACTCAAATATGAACTGCCTGTCACAGCCCTCATGTCCTTTGATGCACCTGAGCTGACATGATTTTTGTACTTTGTTGTAAGGCACCATAACTGATTAAAGGAGTGAATTCTTTAAGTCGTGTTTATATGTCCCTGCTGACTGTATAAAATTTTGGATAAGGGAGTTCACATCTGTTAAGTTCAGTTTCCTCACATTTTAGGTAGAGCTCAATCAATACCTCCTTGTAAATATTGTCTCAGGTATTTGTAAGGAATGTAGTTAAGCATTGCTTTGACAGGGCTCAAATACTAGAAGCATCTTAGCTTTGGTTATTCCATCAACATGGAGAGTACAGAGGCCCAAACCCTACAGTACCACTATTACCTCTTCTAACACAAAATTCTAAGCACCAGATATACTCAGAAGGCATTTAGCAAGCATTAGCTCATGCAACTGCTATCTCTAAGCTGAGACAAGCAGCACTGGCAGAACCAAGGTTTGAGCCAAAGTTAAACCATTTTTCACCTTCGGCACAGAAGTATTTTGTGAAACAAACACAGTAATGATGTTCACACTTCACTTACGTGAAACTATTACCCTGGTGAAAAACTTTCTTCATACGATCACAGCATTCAGACCTAAACTCAGCAACACCAGCTTGTCAGAGATGCACAGGACAGGGCCATACTTTTCAGGCTGATAGTTGTGACTGAAGTAGACATGTGGGACAGGCAAGACATTAATGCATATGTAATCACCCGATCTGTAATGCCAGAAGTTTGTCAATCCCAGCAACATTATGCAATGTATCATTTCTCAGAATTACATCACGTACAAATAACTTTCTGGGTGCATATTTAGGAAACAAAGTACTTGAAGAAAACCAAGTAGTACTCTAGAAGATTTAGAACTTGGGAAAGACTTCTTGGAAAGCCACCAAAAATACAGGCAGGCAAACTCAAAATAAACCAATGAGAACATAACTAAAAAGCTCTGTCCAGTAAAGGAAACAGTGAAGCAGCAACCAACACTGGACAAAATCTTTGCACATTATACGACTGATAGAGGACTAATATCCAGGATATACAGAGCTTCAGAAAATGAACTGCAAAAAAAATGCTGTGAAAGGGTGAGAGAAGTGAATTTTTCTCAAAACAATTTCAAATGGCTGAGAGACATGAAAAAATGCTCAGGTTCCCTAGCTATCAGAGATACAAATGAAAACCACACTGATGTTCCACTTAACTTCGTGAGATTTGGCTTAATTAACAACTCCACTGATAACTTTATTCCCATATCCAAACTAGCAGGAGTTATCCTTCACCGCTGCTGTGTGTGTAGGCTATTACCACGAGTATGGCAGTCGTATGGAGTGCTGTAAGAAAACTGAAATTTGATCTGCCATGACCCAGCTATCCCAATTTTAGAAATACATCAAAAGGAAATGAAATCTGCATATGAGAAAAGGATCTATAATTCTGAATTTACAACAGCAAAATCTACAATAGCAAAGACATGGAAATAACTGATGCCTGTCCAAAGAAGCGTAGATTAAGAAAATACAGTACATCTACTCAATGGAATACTACTCAACCATTAAAAATGACATTGTTTAAATTGCAACCCAACCGTCCCAACTCTAGACCATTATGCTCCGTGAAGTCAATCCGTAGGGGACAAATGCATGTTCTCATAAAAGGCAACCTTCAAGAAAAATACAAGATCAATAGCCCTTTCAATACTGTTTTTTATACATCTCATGGGTTTTGAAATGTCTCCCAAGATTTTTCTTCCAGTTGATTCACTGACTCAGGTCACACAGTATCATTGTTTTCTTCTAGAAGGCTTAATTTTCTATGACACATGGGCCATTTAGTATGTTATGTATCATGTTAATTTCCTATTTATCCTCTTATTTTTACAGCATTTAAGGGAATGTATAGTAACTGTAATAGTTACTATAATATCCAGATGTGAATATATAATGCAGTATGCATCTGTTTCCAAATTAAAAATTGACTCCCAATGAAACTTAAATTTACCTTGACATAGGATGCTAGACACTCTGCTAGTGTCCATATGTACAATGTCAAACTACACTTTGAAGCAGAGTGATGGACGAATGACTGAAGGGCTATACTACTGTAATGGGGGGGGTGCAGGAAGTCAGTGGCAGGGAGGGATTTGGGAAGGAAGGAGAAAACCAATCTTAGCTTGTAACTGTATAATAAAAGAATCAGAATGCTCTTTCAGGTTACACCAATTGGAATGCTAGTCTCAGGTTTACGAATTCATTTCAAAACCAACAACTATCAGCCAGCAAAGCAGCAATTAGCTGGATCTGAAAGTAAGGGCTACCTGTGGAACAGACACACCCATCCTTGATCTGTTTGATATACTTGCGTTTCCATGTTGTCTGTACTATGTAAATATTGACTTAAGCAATGACTGTCACATTGGCAGTTAGACCAGCATGATGTGGATGTGATGTAATGCCTAAGACCTAATTATGTTAAACGATTTATCACTGCAATTGTTTCTATAGAGTCCTTTGGACCACCTTCCTAATCCTGATGCTTAACACCATCCAGTTTGAAGGGGATTTATATATTTATGCAACACTAACAATGACAAGTTCTTAACCATAGACAGAAATGGTCTGTGAGTCTGTGATGAAGACATAGAAATGGTTGTGACATAACCAGAAACAGAAGTTAACATAGACAGAACACACAATTTGTAGCTATGAAACAGATTTCCCATCCAGTGCAACTGCTAGTATGTGTTCTGATCAGGAAGAGGGAGGGTTAGGGGAGGAGGGCTGGGAAAGATGAGTGATTTCACTACAATGTTTTAAACTGATCAACATTATACAATTGAGAGCTGAAGCTGCAATGTTTGAGAGAATTCAGTGTGTCAATGTGTATGAGCCAAACTGCCATTATTCGAGTCTACTGAAGGAATCCGTTTGAAGATTTCATTTAATTGTTCTGAGCTATGACATTCTCTTAATGTACAATGGAAAGATGGCATTTGCTCTAGCAGCAGTATTAACGGATTACTTTTGGAAACTGGTCTTCACCAGGGATACAGGTTGGGTATTCATTACTTTTTAAACACGCCTCAGCATATTTATATGCAAACCTTGCTAGTTGCCAAATTACAGGAAGTGCCAGCAGGACTGCTTCAAGGCAGCACTTGGTTAGCCTAACTGACATTTGTCCTTAATTGCTTTTGCATTTTCCCAAGCTTTATCTGTTAGTATCTAGTCAAAATACCACAAGGAGTGCTGAAACCCACACATTTTGTAGGGAACACTTCAGACTTTAATGATAAAGCTGTGCACCACAAGGCATTAAATAAATAAAAGCATAGGCATAAGGAACTGCTTAAGGCAGGTCTTTGCATAGCATCATCGTTAAAATTAAAGGTGCTACTGAAGTGTATCCTGACAGTTTAGGCATGGACAATGGCATAGAGTTCAGCATCCTATTGTAAAGATACAGTCAAGTTTTGTTGGGAGTGCACTTTTGATTTGGAAGTAGAGATGCAGACTGCATTTCATCTTCACATGTGTGAGTCTACTACAACCCCTTAAGTGAAAAGCCATAAGCCAAAATCAGCAGAGAATAGGAAATGAACAATGACAACGTTAGATGGAAGAAAACATGTATCCCATCACTCTTTCATATACATCTTCATTCCCTCAACACAACTGCTGGGGTTGGACCAGGATAAAGCTCCTCATCAGCAACTCCAAGATCTCCCATGTGGGAGGCAGGGACCCTAGCTCCTGAAGCCTTCACCTGTTGTGCTCCAAAGTGTAATCAAAGTTAGATCGCAGAGGTGTAACTTGAACCTTGACAGCCTGTTGTGGGATGCAAGAACCCCAAGTAACAGCTCAACCTCAAGAGTGCCTCTATGCTCCTTTAAGTGCTTCACCGTTACATTCCAAGGACTTAGCTAAAACTGTGGTCATCTACTTCTCAGTTCAGCTTTCTGACATCAAGTATACACGGGCATGTGCAATGCTCCACCTGGTAGCTGCATCCACCATGAAAAGCCAAGCATCACACCACTTCAGGAAGCAGCCCAATAAACGTAGGCTGTAACAGAACAGACCATGCATCTGATTAACAGGCTGATGCCATCTTGGCACCCACATACTCACTTTCTAGTCACTTCACACCGAAGAGAAAGTACCGCATGTGCCAAATTCAGGCAATAACTTGCCTCCTTCTCCAAGCAGAGCAAGGCCATCTGACAACTGTTCTGCCTCTAATAATTTAATGTCTCAAAAAGTCTACAGTTTGCGTGGCAGTATGCTAAAGACCTGGGACATAGTCATCACCAATATGTCCCAGGAAAGCCCCTGGAACCTGCAAATAGTCCAAATATCAAACTTGGCTACTATGGATTATGCAAATAAGGAATATAAGAATCATAAAGCACTCCTCATCACATGTGCCTGAGCTGTAGCCTATCTATAGTCACACAAGAGTGGAGTGGGACAGAATGTGTGAAGACACTATCTCCTGTTTCTACTAATAGTGGAACAGTTGGTACCATAATGTTACCATGCCACCTGGGCCATGCCTTCCCCCAGGGGCTGTCCCACTTTCCACATCTGTGCCTGTACCTGTTGTACTGCATGAAGACGGACAAGCTGGCCTCACACAGCAGAGCTTCATTTCTCAGTAAATACTCTAAGACTTTATGAATCAATAGAGTGGGTAGCACCATAGTATTCCAGAATGAGCACACCCAACTGTCTTTAGTTACCTGTAGGCTTAAGGATAAATTTAGTCACTGACCTGATCATTAAAACCTGAGGATACCCATTTTTTCACAATCCTGTACCATTTTAAGGTGCAGTTTAATATTTACTTGTAATATTGCGGGCCAGCTTAATAGTACATTGATGACAAACTCAGATACATTCTGCTTTAAAGCCAAGTTTACCATTTTGTTTCCTAGTTCTTTTATATTTCAAAGACAGGGAGGAAGAAGGACAGTGAGAAATTAAAGACTTAAAAAGCAAAAGGAGTTTCCAACTGCTAGCTCAATCCAAGCGTTTACAACCAGCTGGCATCCAGATCAATTGGAAGCCAGTAGCCAACAGTCTCAAGCGTGGCAGAAACCCAACCGACTGAATCACACAGTGTACATCCTGAGAGGCAACGTCAGGAAGCTGGAACTGGAAGCAGAATCAAGATTCAGAAACTGACTGCTACAGGATGTTAGAGTCCCAAGTCACACCCTAATTGCTGCAAATGCTTGCCTCATGATCAACGATGAAAATTGATCCCTTATAACTGGTAACTCAGACTTGGATCAGCATTAGACAATAGCTAAACTACAAAGACATGCAGGGGGAATCAAGAACGATCCTGACAACCTCTTAACAGGAGGTCATGTGCAAAGACCAGGGCGGGGGACCCTAGAGTGGAACAGGAGGACAGGAGGGGGCTTGTATCCTAACCCTGCAGAATCCCGGATCCTCACCAAGGAATATCAGTATGGGCATCAAGGACTATATCCCAACAAAGAAAACACAGGGAATTGGAGTGCCCTCGGAGGCCAAGAACTCTGATGAATCAAGCAGGAGTGGATGACTACCACATGGGATGAAAGAAGTCCAAATCCTCCCTCACAGGATCCAAGAACATCAGAGCAACAGCCAAGAGCCCTGAGCAGTCCACAGAAACAGATGAACAGTAAACTTCCTTCGGGACTAGGGAGGGGAGCCCTCTCTGGTCCTCACTTATTTCCAACTTCGGGTCCACACCCTCTGACAATGACCATCAGGATCGTTCCGGAAACCCCAAACAAATAACCAAACAAAAAATCTAGAATAGAGAACAACAAGGAAAGCCTACAATCAGACAGGAAACGGTCAGTGTGGATTCACTTATATCTTACTAAGTGGGACACAAAGATTAGTTACTCCTAACTAGGGCATTGAAGATTTCTCTGCACATGCCTCCTTAAAACTGTTCTGCACCTAAACTGTTGATATGTCTTGTTAGTTGTAAGCCAGTCTAGACTTCCCGGAAAAAAGCCAGGTTCAGCAAAATTATGCTTCAATGCTATAAAAAAATACTACAATGAAAATAGACACGAGACAGCTGAAAAGTACCCTATAGCCATTTTAAGGTGTATAGAACCTGGTTGTATATAAACTAAAATCAAAATGTCAATGAAGTAGTCACAGAATATGGTTAAGAACTTGCATTTTTTTTAACATATTGGTTACTCAATACTATGTCAACTAATTCCATGACGTTATAAATTGTTGCTGATGTCATGTTGGGGCTTTTAATTGATTGGGATGATACTCTGCAAGCTTTACCTGCAGACCAGAGATGGTCTCCCCAAGAAGCCGTTGAACTTCTCTGGACAATAAGATACTGGACTCTGTTTGGTAAATGCTTGCAATGAAAGAATCTCAACTGAATTTGAACTGTGGCAATGCAGCAAGGTGGAGGAATCCACCATAGAGAGGGTTTGGGGAGGGAAGGGGGGAATCCCAGTACCTATAAAACTGTCACATAATGCAATGCAATTAATAAAATCAAATTTAATAAAATCTTTCAGAAAACAAAATTGATCCTTTACCCATTGTTTATGTCCGATGCAGTTGATTTTGTAGATGCTTCCTTACAGTATTAATTCCAATGATGTTCTAGGAAAAATTATGTGCAAACACTAACTGGAAGTGTTTCAGTCTGTCCTGGACTTCAGATTTTTACTGAATCGCTGTATTGATGATCTAGCATGTAGAGATGAATGTAGAACTTAATCATGTTCAGCCCTACAGTTAATTGTAAATACATATAAATTTCAGCACGAGAACAGTTTTAGTAAAAACAGTACTTGATAGATGCACTGTCACTTCCAAGAGCCAAGGCTGTTTTTTGAAGATGACATACCTATGAGGTGATTATACTTGCTATATTTCCATGTCACCTATGTAATTGAGAATTATGAAACATGCTTTAGAGAGAAATTAAAATCTTCAGAATCAAGTTCTAACTATCCTACCTTTAGGAAGGTTGTTGAAAGCAATCACACAACATTCACTTTATAAAACATGCCAGGTGTAACCTCATTTTACCATGTTCAAAGATTCTGATTCTGCTAAGTATTAAGTGTTCTCCAAGTGATGGGAGTTTACCATTCTGTGCTAGGTTTAGCCAATACAAGTCAGCTTTTCTACATTCAGACAGTACCTTCTTATAAGAGACCTCTTGGTTAGTAGTTACTACTAAGGGCTACCTCTGGTATGCTGAAACTCACCTTACACCTGAATTGTTCTGAAGGCTTCAAATAATGAATACAACTTACCATTTTATGTTGCACCAGGTATTCCCCCCTCAAGTATAGTTTGTATTATTTCTATATGTTGTTGCAAACAGCATGAACCTTTCAAGAAAAACAGGCATGATCAAGTTCCTAGCTCATTTAGTAATTACAAACCAATCATCTTGAAACCAACACTGGAGCTCTCATACGCTAGTATAGACGCACGCTGCCTTTCTGCTTCATCACCCCTCATTGGTCCATCTCCAACAGTTCCTGGATCCATTAAGATGTTTCATCAGAGTGAATCGCAGAAATACTACGTCAGTATTTCATGAACATGCACCCAGTGAACTTCACTTATTGAAGTTCATTTATTGAAGCTTACTGGATGCATGTTCAAGTGCTTTAGATTTAGAAATGTCACCCGAACATTGCGATTTTACCATCTTAGGAGCTAATTATACATATTATATCTGCCAGTCTCGATGGTCATTCTTTCGTGCATCAGTGGAGTCCTTACCATTTCAGGGGATATTCAACTGGATGTGCTGACAACCCCAGGACGACTCAGACTTTCCACAAACACTCATCCCCCAGACAAATCCTTTGCCCCAGAACTCAGTTCATTTGTAGGGCCCTCCAATGCTATGCACACAAGAACCAAAATTAAACTTTTCCAGAATAAATGAGAATTAGGTACAACTTATGCTACACAATAGTTATATTTGGTCTGAAATCACATAGCCTAGGCTTGTATCTTTTCCAAATATGCAATCATAGCATTGTGGGTTTTAGCATCTAACTTATTCAAAGTTTAAAACATCCATTTGTGTGCTCTTGATTAAAAACTTTAAATACATGTTTTTGTTTTACAAACTGAATGGTCCTTTCAATTTCATTGTGTAGTCTTCTCATTAAGAATTCTAATTCTGTTATAGCAAGTGTTACAGCTGTGAACAACGCTGAATAGATTTCCTCCAAGAGAGAAGATGGTTTTATTCTAGAGATATTTTTAATTATTAAGCAGTTCAACTTAATTCATCATTAGTGCCTATAATGAAACACAATAAGGCAATTTGGAGGGAATGGAGCAGAGGTGCTGTAAAATAAAATCCAGTCGTAACATTTATCACAGCTTGCCGTACAGAAATTTATTCTGCTGGAAGCAATAGCTTTGCACGTAAAACCAGAGCTGTTAAAGAACTTATGTTGGCCCTGTAGCGGGAATCGGCTAGCAATGTACAATACCCAGTTAGCTTCCCTTCTGTGTGCACATTTCAGCTGTGCCTTCCTTGGCACTCTGTGGTAGGATCAACACCAAGTTTAGTTTCAGCCAGAATAGAGTGGCAGTGACAGAAGTCATCCTGAGATCACCCCCTCCAAAAAAAAAAAAAGACCATGAACACACACCTTCTCTCTTGACGCTGTTTTTGCATGGCTTTGATGGAGAAGCCCCAGCCTGTGACTTCTGGGGCAAGCAAAGGAACCTTTGACCCACTGAGTACAGAGAAGTGGCCAGGAGATCCCACGTGGGACTGGTGCTTGACTAATACTGCTCTTCCAAGGATTCCATTTAGTTACCAGTTGTAGGGATATATGGGTTATTTTAAGGCCGTACTATCAAATTCCTGCAAGTCAATTGATGTGATACAATGTTGCCTAATTCCACTGCCTAGTGATTCATTCAAAGACACAGGCTATCTTGATGTGGAGACTTGGAGACTTCCTCATCTTTCTCACGTTATCCAAGGAGACTTCGCTATCTTCAAGTTTTAGTATGTACTACATGTAGAAACATGTAAAGTAGAAACATGTAAAGCCATGGACAAAATTCTTAGAACCAAATCAACCTCAAACCATCCTTTTATTGCAACAGCAAAAACAATTACTTCCTCCAGTGACAATTTGGCCCAAACTTGGCAAATCTGTAGACGGAAACTACCAAGGTCATTGGATTAAAAACATAACAGATGAGCTCTGGTCAGAGCAGCTATGCAAGTGGAGGCGTTTTCAGGCAATACTAGAAAAACACAATTAACATCTTCAGGTCTCATGTATGTACTAGGAACTCATTTTGCTCAGCCACCACCACAGGGATCATCTAAACTCCAGGGTAAGAAAACCTGTGAGTCACAGATCCCCCATCCTCTAGCACCATTTGTTGCAGAGGGTTCAGTAATTTGAAAAAAAATTAAACTGCACTTCAGGAAAAAAAAACCCTGAGGTCTTAAGAGATCAGTGTGATTTTGAAAGTGCAGAAATCAACACCAACTGAGAACACTAGCTGTATGCCAGACATCTTCATACACCATCATAACCAAGGGGTCACGTCAGACCTCTGTGTACTGGTACCATGTAAGTGTCCCACCCGCAAGCTGAACTTGCCTTGAACTTCACAGCATTCCAGATTCTCCCTGCCACCTTCCTTTCCTTCCTGCTGTTCCTCGTCAGACTTGCATCACTTCATTTTCCTGAGTTTCCTTGGCTTACTCCTGGGCTGTTTCTCTTTGCTTCCATAGGAAATTCTTCTGATACCCTTTAGCAATAATTCTTTCTGTATCTGACATTCTGCATGTAAGCACTTCATACCCGATACAGTAAATGATTAGTAACATCAGCTGTACAGGAAGGTCCTGTGACAGTCTAAGACTGCTGCTAAAGGAAGTGAGCTTAGATTATTCTAGGAACAATGAGATGCTTCAAGAACAAGGGGGAAGCTTCAGGTGCTAATGGGGTTTCTTGGACTGGCATTGAAGCTATCTGCTGTCATACTGTCAAGTACACACTTTGCGCATGTTTTAGTTTTGTGACATTTCCAGAGACCCTGGGATTTCCCATATTACAATATAGTCCTTCAAAAAAATTTAAGTACATTTATTCTGCTGTTGAAGTGTATCCTAAGATTGTAGGTATAGAGAATGGCAGAATCTAGCATCCTAGTCCCAAAATATATTCAACAGTTTCACTGGGAGTCCATCTTTGATTTAGAAGTAGATATTGTGTGCAGCCTATCCCTTGAAGTGTGAAAACTGCAGGTCAAACAGGTAGAAATTAAGGTGATATAATGATCGGTGTGACTTCTCCCCCTAAATTAGCAACATTTACTGCTATGGCATGACCTGTCTGCTATGTAAGGCCTTAGCACTTATTTGTGATGTATTTAGGAAGTCTATATATGCCTGTATTGTGCACCCTACTAGTATTCTGATGAGGAAATATGAGGAACACTGAAGACCAACTGACCACCAACAAGTGCTCAAGAAACTAAGCCCCAAAGATATTTATCAGAAGGACCCAGTTGGACAGGCAAGTTGCTCTGTACTAGCTCCTGAAGGAATAGCTTTCTCAAGAGCTCTCAACCTGAAGAGAGCTCCAGCACCCTCAGAGATGGCTTCGCCTTCTCCCCTGCACTCCAAGCAGGGAACATAGTGAGCACTGCAGCCTTAGGATACATCTCCCACTTGCAGACTAAGTTTCATAAAGCCTCTGTATAGATAAGAGGCTTCGGATTGGAGGTGTATGAGTTTGGGATTTTAGTTGATGTTACTAAGAATTGATGTTTGTCATGTCAATAGGTATAAAACATTGGAAGACATGATTGTGATAAGTCTCTTATTTGTGCTCAAAGGTAATAGACTCACTAGTCAAAGTATCAGGAATGCCCACTACTTCATGCATTCTTTCAGAAGGAAGTGTCTACCTGTAACACTCCTGGACTCCTTTACGTAACTGCTCATGTACGGTCTCTGCAGGAGACGCATGGCCTAGGAGAGCCTTACTTAGCTGACCAGGACAGTCAAGTCTCAGCGCTGTACTTTCTCATCACCTGCCAACAACATACCAAGCTTTGTTCCTGGACAAAGTCACATACCTAACTTCAGATTCTATCAGCAGAGGGAACAAAGAGATAGGGATTCAATGCTTTGTCTTGGTTCGGTTATGAAGATCCTGCCTTCCGTAATCAGACCAATGCATCTCCTGTGGATACAACCTCAGGTTAAAAAAAATGGCCTTTTATCTTCCCATGTTTCTTTCTGATTCTATTACCCGAGTTTTCTCCATGGCTTTATCATACAGGCACTTTCACAGGATCACTGCTCTAACTTAGTATGCTACTTTGCTGAATTAGTCATGTCTCTCCTTCAGAAATTTATGTTGTATTTAACACACTCATGTTACATTCTTATTCCCATCTTTTGAGAAATAAAGAACTGCATTGTGCCAGTCTTGAAAAAGCATTATTTACAGCAAGCTTTGGCAAATTAGATTATTATTAAGCAAAACAATACAGTGCCCAAAATGATGCATTAACAGTTTCTAATGTTATTGAACCAAACGACAAGAGAGGCACTTTGCTCTTACTCACTTGGCAGACAATTATTCTTTACTCCAGTAATACTTCATGTGCATACTTCCAAGGAAGACTCATGAATGCAAAGGTTCATTAAGGGAATGAGAGAATCGATTGTAAAATGGAAAAGGCCGGGTGAGGTCATATTTCAAAGAGATGAATATGGTACACTCCATTATGTTGTAATCAGCTTCTCTTTTATTCCCCAAACTGTAATAGTTTATCCTGTTTTTTTTTTTTTAAAAAAATAGGATAAACAATTACTGCTGCCTTCTGGCCATGTTCTTCCCTGAGCCAGGCAAGGAGTCACATATGCTGCATTTTCTATTTACCACAATCCTTGGAGTCCAAACCAATGTTACTGACCATTTTTCTCTTTAATAAGAAAAACATTCAAATGCTACTATTATTGCTGCCCTGGCAAACCACACTTAATAGATGAGACTTGCCCTATACATGACACTTGTAACATTAATCAAGACTGAATTTTATTTCAATTTATTATGGTTGCTGTCCAAATGAAAAAATGCTCATGTCGTAAAAATGTCTCACAATATAAATGTGCCAATGATGTAATCACAGATTTCAGGCAAAAGAAATCCTGATTTGGGTTCAACATTGGCCCATTATTCCTTCTAAATTTTTCATTGAAGTTAAATGTAACAAAATAATGGGACTATTAAGAGGTTATGTTGGAGCTGAGCGGTAGTCACATATTAAATATTTTATATCTTTATGAAGGAGCTTTATTATATTTTCTTTAAGAAAGAAGTTGGTATTTCCAAATGATCTGGGATAAATGACTTTAATTTCACTTTCATTGAAGGCTCATCTGCAATTTTTTCTTTCTCCTGGAAACGACATTCATCAGGGGAACCGGCTCTGTTCAGCTTATTAGTGTGGAATTTATCCTAGGCCACAGCTGTTGAACGACAGAAGCTCCTCTGGGTCCTACTCGGTCCCCATCAAGCTTTAGTCTCCAGTGAGGGGCAATACAGATGTCAAAAGATGCTTTTCTTCAGTGAAAAGTGGAAGCCTTGTAATATTTTGCATCTCACAAGATCCGGTAATGTAGAACCTTTCTCCTAATATCCACCCAGTTTAACAAGAAGCTGGAAGGTGTGGGAAGTAACGGTACCAAATCCAGCAGAAACCTGCTCTTTTAGCGTTTCTCCAACTAGAATGTGCATCATGACACCAAGAGGGCAAATTCAAGGACCTATGACATGTGCTGTCAACACAGCCCCTATGACTAAAGGACCTATGCCTAATTCAATGCCCTGTCTTGAAACTTTCAAAAACACTGCATGGGAGCAATGTCATTTTCTGTTAACTTTCAAAAATTCAGTCAGTAGTTGCACAGAAGATAAAGATCTAAGTACTTGACTAGTGCATATTAAATCAGGTCACGTTGGTGCCACTCTGAAGTACACTTTGAAGAACACATGTTAGATGATATAAGAGTGAACACTTGCTTTTCCTACTTAAATTTGGATGAAGACTTTTTTAGAACAAGTTTGATGGTAAGTTTTCTAACAATGTCTTGAGTAAAAAAATGTAACTTTTCCAAGCTGCAGATTCTCCATTCTTACTTATGCTTATAATACAGGACCTGGGCAGCACATACAGCTGCCACATGGTACAATAAGAACAAACTACGCAAATGCAAATACTAGAGCCAGCATATTAACTGCAGCAAGTATGGTCAGTATCGTACAACATTACCATACAATGAAAATTCCTAGACAATACTGAATGGACCGATACACTATAATTAGTATACAGAGCTGAAAGAATAATCTATATTCAGGAAAAATTCAACTTTGAGTACATACCATGCCATTTGACAATTGCACTATACCTAGAGTTTATTACATTTAGTTGTAATCATACCAAAAATTTGCATCTTCACTTGAATAGCTTTAGATTCACTACCATTAACAGCCATCATTAACTGCAATTTTTCCGGCTTTGTTATCTCACAAGGTCATCTCAGGCATGATTCACAGTGAGACCCTGAGTTGGTCTGGAGCAAACAATGCCATCAACCGGTGGCCAAGCATCAGAGCTACAGCCCAGCCTAGATGTAGCAATCGACAGAACAGCAACTCCTAACTTGAATTTTTACTCCTGGTTCCACAACAAGGAAACCTTAAGTTCCGTAGACTTTGCATTCTCCGTTTGTTCAGAAGCCTGTCCTGTTTTTCCTTAATGCTAAGAGATACCTCTGAAAAGATTAAAGCTTTCATGATGAGTACATTTTCCAAGAGGTAATTTACTTCTTGGCCATTCACAATGCAAATCAGTGAAGTTAAGGATCTTATGCAATCTGTAGTTAAGTTTAAAACAAAATTTGCCCACCTCATTAGGCAGAACACTGCTTTCTTCAAGAACATAGACGCTAAACAATGTTTGTGTAAAATTTCTACGCATCTATTGTCACTAAACAAATAGAATGGTGATGATAGATCTACACATTCTATTTCCTGGTTTCTACAGAGGAACCAGTCCCTGTGGTTCTAAGTTTTTGTTGTTGTTGTTGTTATTGTATAAAAGCAACAGAAGATCCAGGGAATGACAATCATTGTCATGTTTGATTTAATCACACACTATCTGATGTAACTAGTTTTCTATAGTGACATTTGCAAGGAGCAAGAAAGTCACTCCTAAGTGATGAAACTGTTCCCATAGGGAGCAATTACCCCATTTAAGAAAGCATGAAATTCAGACACAGTCTATTCCTTTGTACCACGGGATCACCAGGAACTGGACACACTGCCCAAGATTCACAACTGGAAATCAAGTTGTGGTAATCATTCCGAAACATTTCATTCCATGTATTTTACTCTCAGGTTTCTATGCTAAGCTCATTTCGGTCACTTTGAGTTAAACAGCTATCCCTAAGGTTAGAAATTATGAAATGATGAATACAGACAACCTCCTAAAATGGCAATGTCTTGGTTTACGGAGAAGGAGAGAGAGCATGAAGCCAACTTCATACGTTTATTTAATTAGCAGCAGCCTAATAGAGACATGAGTGTCAGACAGACATCAGGGATGCCAAGTCAGGCAGTGTCTGATCTCCAGCTGTTTTCTATGAGCTCCACATAGCAACAATGGCTATCTATCCAGACACTGGACAACTTCACTGCGTGCATTGCTTTGTTCAGCTTCCATCACAGCTCAAGTCTTGGTATGCCACGTCATTTTCTTTAATTTCATACTCTAAGATCGATCAGTCCTTTAAGAGAGACCATCATGGTCAAATGCTGCGTAGAGGATGGCATATCCTTTAACTTTTTAAAAGATTAGTTTACTTGCAAGAGCATGGTTTAGTGGCACTGAGCACATGTAGTGTTACCCCGAATTAAGACTATCCCCAACCAACCACAATCCTAAGCTAAGACTCCGTATCCATGCAGTGCCAACTTTCTCTTTTCCCCTACTCCCACCTTGCAGTGAACATTTTGTCACCAACTTTCCTAGTTCTTGGTACCTGAACAAAACGAATTTTGCTACATTTCAGTTTAGTGTTTCCCACTTAAAATCATGTTCACTCACTGTATTGCATCTGAATTTCATTATCATTTTGCTTAGTGTATATTTTCCTGTTCATATGAATCACATTGTGTTGATACATTTATCTATTTCACCACTATTTTTGGCTGCTATGAGTGATGCTCGTATGGACATGCATGCTTCAGCTCTTTATTTCTGCCTTCAATGATCTGGGCTGCATGTACAGCAAGATCCCTGGATCATGTCAGTTCTAGAGGTGTTCCCCCACCCCCATGAACCACAACAGCAGTTCTACCATTTTACACCCTACCCACACGCAAATACTCCAATTCTCATCTCGAAGACTTGAATTGGGTAACAGCCATCCAATGAGTTGATAGTCTTTGAGGTGGTCTCCCATAAAAAAGGCAATTGGAAGAAGTACTTGGAAAAAATTCTTTCCCAAGGTCATCTTCGGATTAGTCAAAAATAAGCTTTTCGTCTGAAGTTCTGGTTCTCAAAGGTTGCTCTGTATGAATTCTAAGGTTCAACCCAGAACCTTCTTACCACAAACTCCAGAGAAAATAGGCCCAGCCATCTATGCTGTAGTGCTCTCTTTGGGCAATTCTGATGCAGTTTGCCAACTACTAATCCATAGTTCAGGATCAATGCAATCACCAGGCTTACTTGGACTGCCTTTGAATACTAATGGAGTGACTCTAGATTCATACCTTAAGGAACTAGTCGAGTGATCTCACACAATACCTACAATTCTGCACTCTTCAGTTAAAATTAGTTTAATCAGGCATTGAAATTGTGTTAAGTGCGTAGTGTATTACCTGGTAATGAGTCACTGTTTAGTTTCCTAAACCTCTTAAGAGGGATTAAAGCCTGTATAATTCATTTTTATCTTCTGGAACTTATAAAATCAAGCAAATAAATTAAGTACAGCTCCAGGTTACAGCCAAATGTGTCTTTACATAGCCTCAGCTCACTCGTTCATTTTAGAAAGTTCACCCTAGTCTTCATCTCTCCCACATCTAACTTCTGGCAAAGCTTGAACTAGGTATTTATACACATGGGATACCAATTTCCAAAAGGAATATATTACAGCCTTCCTCATGTATCCCTGACTGCTAAAACAGCAAGTAGACAATGATTATTGCATTTATGCTACATAATTTCAGTTTATCATTATCAAATGTAGAACCAGAAAGTCTCTGAACTGTGAATCTCATTGAAAAGCACAGACTTGCTGTAGCAAGAACTACAATTGTGTTTTAAATTCATTGGCTTGTTAGAAGATCCAATGAAATTATAGGCACTATTTCTGAAAATGCTTTACTATATAGACAAAACCATGCCAGTTAATTATTCTAATTCACTACAGTCAGCACTGAGATGAAACAGCTAAATTTCTGAATCAGGAAGCACCTTGTAGTGAGCCAATATTAAAATAGTTAAATTTATCAGTAATATCTCCATTTTTTACCAAGCATTAGTCCTTTCTCAATATTGATCGTCTTGAGGTTGTGGTAATTTTGTAATTCTATGTAACCAATTACAAATACATTCTTAAAGTGTTTCCCAGAGACCAACTCAATGCTTGTCAAGATCAAGTTATCCAATTGGTCACACAGTGTCCCAAAACAATTCTTCAACTATTTTATTATGTGGTATTAATGAGAAATTAGAGGAGAAATTGCCATGGAGCAGGTTAACTCGTTGTTACCAGAGCTCAAAGACTCCTTTGGGCAATATGGAACCCATTGCAATCTCCTGGTAACTGTCAGCATGTATGTTTGTCTGGCAAACGAAGCCCCTAGAAAGCTCTTTAGTCAATATCTTTAAAAAAGTTACACCCAGGACTAAGAATGCTACCCTGGATGAAACTAAGTGCTTATCAATACATCAACCGTAACATCTAGGTGCTAAGGTTTATTACCCACAGCTTTCAAACTAATATCAAATAAAGGTACAGATGTCTGAATTTATCAAGTTCTGAGCATAAATTGTTACTTTAGTAGCACAAGTAACTATATGCTGGGCAAAGGATGGACCTAATGACTATTCTAGATGTCTGCTCTACCAGGTTTACTGCATCAAAAGTTGCCATTAACTAGAATATTCAGATGAACAGGTGTATGTCAATACAAGCTTTTCACAATTTGTATTATCAATGGAGAACTCATTGACAGTATCCCTTTATCTGTAGCTAAACGTGTGGAACTAGAGATGCTAAGTGGAATCATCTAGAACCAGACATAGCTCATTTTCTCCCTCATATTTGGGAGCTAAGGACAGACACAACCTACACATAAATGTTGATTACTGGATACTTGGAGTAGGGGAGGAGGAAACAGGACGAGGAGTTTCAATTAAGAGTAAATTGGATGTGGTTTGTTAGGAAAATACACTTATGTTGATAAGGGAACATGATGGGGGCTTACTGCAGTTTGTATAATGATCTAGATACACAGATGTTGCACCAAAGCATACACTAAGCAATAAATAGGAATTTGCTTTTAAGGATTTGGCACACGATTCTTCAGCTATGTTTAAGGAGTCAGGGTCACTGACACTTGAGTCACTTTGTTTGGGTCATCCTCTGTAAAGTGCTCAGTGCCATCAACCACAGCTAATCATATCTGCCTTGCTTGCCACTGCGAGATTTAATTAATGTTATGCTGAAAACCCAAGCAATCTTTACTGAGTTGGTCACATAATCTGGCCTCAAATCTCTGCATCTCATTACCACAAATGAGTATCTGAGTTTACATCAACTGGATTAAACATATCTGTGCCAAACAGGCCACTCTACTCCCTTCAAGACAACGTCTATTAGAGTTTTCTTCTAAAGTAGAACATTCAGACCCCTTGCATACCATTCATATAGCTAATTCCAGTCCTATACAGATCACTCACTAGTCCACACGATATGGGTGAATGAACTCCTCTTGAGTTCTTCCTGCCTCACCTTGGCTCCACCTGAAGTCTAGCTGGGCTGACCTTGGGTTCTTGCCTAGTCCTTTCAGAAGCCCTCTATTCCCTACAGGTAAACCCTACCATCTCCCCCTCATGTCTTAGAGAACAACTCATTCAGGGTGGTTCCCTCAAGTTCAATTTAGGGGTGTTAACCTGAGGTCAGATGGCTCACCAGGGCCATATATGTCAAGAACACAGCTTTATGCTTCATTGCCATGTTCCCCAGCATGTTCAACTCACAGGTCAGAATAATATTTCTCTCATGTGTCCATGTATTCTTCCTACTATAAATATTTGAACTTGGGGAAAATGTTAGGATGACAAACACTGAAAGATCTAAAAGCTGGGCATGGGAGGAGAGTTACCATTTGCTCAATGTTCACTATGTTACAGAATGCAGATAAGACACTTAAGGCAATGTTTCATAATTCCCAGCACTAACCTAGAGGAAGCTGCTGTTCTTCCCATCAAGCAATAGGAAAGCTCAAGGGCAAAAACAAAGTAACTGACCAAGGACAGCCAGCAAGTGAAAGCAACAGATCCCAGAGCAGACATTTGTACTCCAATCCATGGCATTAAGTAGGGACACTGTAAGTGATATGCAAAATTACTCAGATCCCAGGTTCCTAAAACCAACCAATGAAGCAAAATAAGTGTGTCTTCCTATTTGAGTATTAGAGACCACAAAGTAGCATAAAAGACTAGAATTTGGTCATTAGCAGGGCTGGTTTTCAAATTTTCATTTTTAGAATCATTTTTGGGTAAACCAGATCACAACTTCCTAGACAACATTCAATACTCTGAAGCTTTTCTGTGTGCCATTTTATTCAGACATGCTAGAGTCAACCAAATTCCCAATTCAGTAACTTCTTTCCATTTCAGAGACAAAATAAACAGGGTGATTTGCTCAAGCCACAGAGCTGAAAGTTAAGCACAAACTTTAATCTCATGTGCCTTTACCCATGACCCTTACGTAGAATACTGCATAAGCTCTTTCGGAAACACCAGGTCAACTAACACTTCACCCAAGAAAATAAACTAAGGAATTGTTCTGAATCCAGATACCCCTTAGACCTCTCCAATTTTTAAGTACATCTAGGGTCTCTTAAGTTTCACAGGGCTCCAATTTCAATGCTGTAGTCCACTAGAAACTTAAGTCATTTCTTCATGATGCTGTCCAAAATTAAAGTCTATCTTCAAAGACTAAGCACTGTCAATACAGACATACATCTTTAGTTTCCTGAAACCTCCATCCCCTCACTGGGTAACAGAAATGTGAGCATCTTCAACACCAGCCATGGTCAAAAAAAAGTCTATTCAAGACAGGACCTACAGGTGGACAATCAGCAGCCACTGTCAACACCAGCACTGCAAATGCTGAAGACTGCCACTCTCAAGGGTTGTAAAAGCACCAACTATTTCTAGGAACCAAGTAACAAATCCATGTTGCAATGACGGCAAATCAACCTTCTCCATTACCCCAATTTCTTAATATCGTCTTCTAGTAAGGAAGAATGACATGCCCCTGGTCACATTGTAATGAATTTCATGTAATAGTCATGAATATTTTATGGCAGCCTGGTAAGCTGGAGTTTAGTACTCTTCCTCTAAGGTAATGCCTGGTGTACACTTTTTTGGAAGTGGTTTACTGAACTTTTTGCCTGTGGAGTATTGTTAAATTTTGAACCAGAATAAAAATCAAAGATGTGTGTTGCCACTGTACATGCCATTAAGATGTAGGTGTGGGTGTTTCTAACATCAGCATACTCACTAGTCACCTGTAACCACATATACTGTTCATCGAGTTGCTAAGAATCGGAATCAACCCGGATGTCTAAACAACTCATGACTGGTAGGGGAAATGTGGTATATGTATACTATGGACTACTCAGCCCTAACAGATAGTAAAATTATCTTCTGCAACAGGGTAGATGCGGCTGAAATTATGTTAAAGCAAATGAGTCTCAAGATAGTTTTCTATGCTATATGGGATTATGGTATATAAAAATAGAATTCGAGC
The DNA here is from genome assembly GCF_017591425.1 of Ochotona curzoniae. NCBI lineage: Eukaryota > Metazoa > Chordata > Mammalia > Lagomorpha > Ochotonidae > Ochotona > Ochotona curzoniae. The sequence continues at coordinate 10,734,677 of NW_024465035.1, read as the reverse complement.
AAAATTTCAGGTTTATACCATTTCTCTGTATTCTAGAGGTTTGTTTTTCCTGCTTGCTGCTTGTCAAGCTTACCTAATGGGATATTAAGCCTGTGATAGCGAATAACAATGTCACTTTCAGTTCAACAGGGTGGCTGGGTAACAAAGGCAGCAGAGGGAACGTATGGTGAAGAGTATCATTACATTCAAATCTGTTGCAAAAAATTAAGTTGGCTCATTTGCATAAATACAGAAATGTAACAATCCTTCTGCCTTTCAAGTAGAACATTTAGGCAGGTGCTAAGCATTATGGAGTAGTGGATTAAGCCATTGCCCATATGGACATCAGTTCAGGATCTGGCTGTTTCCATTTCGGATGTAGCTTCCTGCTAAAGTGCTTGGGCAAGCAGTGGAAAATGGCCCAATTGTGTTAAGGCACCTGCGCCCACATAGAATCCTGGATGAAGCTCCTTGTTGCTGGTCTTGAACCGACCAGCTCTGGCTCTGCCATCTGGACAAAGATTCCTCCCTCTATTATCCTATTCAAATAAGTTTTAATAATCAAATACAGTAGAGCATATACAGCTGTAATTTCAAGTATAACTAAATGTATTTTTTGTGGGATATTTGTAAGAATCAAAATCGCATGTATAGATTTGAACAAATTTAGCAAACTCATACTGTGCTACTTTGTCAATTAAGTTTCTTTGGAAATTTGTGTAGCTGGCATTGGGTGTAATAAGGATGTCACTTGGGATGTCTCCATTAGAATGCATGAGTTCAAGTCCCAGCTCTGCTTCTGATACCACTTATTGCTAATGTGTTTCATTAGAGTCTGAGCACTGTGATCCCTGCCTGATGAAGACCTACATAGAGTCTCCAGTTCTGAGACACTTAGTACTATAACGGTTTTCTTGGGAGTCTGACACAAGCCAAAACCTATTTCAACATTTAATCAACTGGTCATCAGAATAGTTATTGCCAGAGTAGAAATTCTTGCTTTGTATTGACATTCTGCATTGAGATATCACTTAGTGGATATCAGCAGCCGCAGGTTGAATTTGTCAAAGACAACAGATGTATGAAAATGTGATTAGCATGATTGGTGGTCACAGCACTCTATCAGCAATAAAAGGAAGACAAGGCTAGACTGATGGAAGCTCTGGATCTTGATAAATCCACCCATTTGGTGGTTGAACTCTACACAGTGAGCCCTCCCAAACGACAGTGCACTATCACTTCCTGCCCTCCCTTAACAGACCGCCCCCGTTATTTGCAAAATTCCCAGTAATTCCATTATCCAATTAGAGAAGGAAATTCACAATATTATCAAGAGGAAATTAGTCTGACAGTTGCTGTTTTCCATTCAAAATCATCCAGGACTGTCAGCTATAGAGCAAGGAGAACTTGCCAGAAATGCAAGAAGCTTGAGGAAAAGTCTTCCAACACACACAGTACAGCAGTCCCCTAAGAAGCCCCAGCACCCACTTTGACAGCAACACAGACACTACCACTTCTTGCTCAGATCCTCTATTACATGGGCACATGATACAGGAATGGTTTAGCCAGCAACTGGTAGCATTATTTATAATGAACTGCCAGGGCTAACTTTCTACGCTGAAAGTACCATTTTCCAGAACACCAAGGTAAGTGGTATGAAGACTATGGGCCAACTACCACATTCGTGTAATTTCAATTAATTGACTTATCACATAATCTACACATAGTTAATAACCAAAGCTTTAAATTCCAGCTCCAATTATCCCAATATTATTGATGTAGCTTACCTTTTGGCAAGTTTGATCACTAGCAAAGTCATAAAAGCTTAAGTACACAACATGTGTACGTCATGGGCACCCACATTATGATGGGCCAACAATTCACTTAGCATATGTAAGCTAATTCCCAGAAGAAAAACCTACCAGTGATATTCTATCTCGATCCCACTGTACTATTCTATTTTGTCAAGGTGCCTCCTGCATTCCAAGGGTACTGGTCTAGACAATCCACTGCTGGCAAAATTCAAACCTGAAATAGTTGGCCCTAATCAATGCTGCTTATCTCCCAAGTGGTCAGCAGTAGGGGCCCAGTACAAGGTAGAATGAAATCATTCAAATCTAACACTAAATCACAGGTATGTATCACTACCAGCAGCAGTTCAAGTGGATTATTCCTTAATTCAGCCAAGAGACTGCATTCCCTCAACCCACCCAGTATTAAGTCTCGTACGTTGCTCCTGCTTTGAGTAATTAAGCCACATAATGCCTATTCTAGATGAGGGCATCTTGAAGATTTTTTCTACCTTGCTGATTTCCATTAGTGCACAAGAAATTTCAGCGAAGTTGTTGTGTAATCTCATCTCCACAAACTTTCTGAATTTCCTATGTAAATATAACCACACTTTAGTGAGATGTTCTAAATACAGCACTGTGCTTCAAAGAAGTTATTCAAGATTATTCAGGAACTATGTAACTAAAGAAATAGGGCTCCATGTACAAATCCATGAAATATTGCCCAGAGATAATTTTGAGACTTACTATGGTAAGTGAGCCTCTATTCAAATTCAACTTGCAACTACAGATACAAGCACTGAAGTAACAAGAAATACTTTTGTATTGTAAAGTATTCCTTAATATCCCTCTTGTACCTTTTCTCCATGTATCATCTTTCTCACGCACATCAGTTAACAGAAGTAATTGGACTTAAAATACTGTGCATCCCCATTATGCACAGACTATTCTGTAATTGATGATCCTTTCTTATGAAGCCTAAATCTGCAGGTGTTCAAAAAACCAATTTTCATGCCTCCATGGCTTTGATTTAAGGAGGCAGAGATGAGTACAAGTCTATGGCTCTTACCTGAAAAATCCTTTTCAAACTACTACCAATAGCACATTTTTATGTGAAATATGAATCTCAACTACGAGTCTGTAACTGTGAAATCAGCTAGTTTGTATGGAAAATTCCCAAAGGCATACATTAACAATTTAAAAATCATTCAAACCCTTTGTGGGCATATAGCAGGTATTTCAGACACTAGAAGCTTAATAGAGCCAGCTCTCATTGTGCTGTTTCCAACAAGGCCATCCCATGTTAGAAGGGTTAGTTCAAGTCTGAGCCCTTCTGGCTCCCATCTAGCTATCTGATAACTTGCCTGGGAAGGCAGTGTAGGATGTTTCCAATTCTTGGAACTTCGTCACCCATGTGGTAGACCTGGATGGGTTTCCTGCTTTCTGGCTAGTGAGAGTTGCTGTGATTTAGGGAGCCAACCAGAGGATTCAGTATTTTGACCTGTTTTGTCACTCTTTCAAAAAGAATTTAAGAAAGCTTCATGCAGAAGAACCCAAAATTAAGCTAGCAAAAAATGTCACCTTCACATTGTCGCTTCCAAATATCAGTGCTAACGATTTGTCAGTGGATACCATCATCTGCCAGAATGGAGGTGGGGCATGAGGACTTTTCTAAACCTGCAAAGCTCCCTATCCAATGAAAGATTACATTATCCAAGTTCAAACAGTCATGAGGTTTCCAACACTGGGTGGCCTCCAAAGAGTTGCCCCTATACAGAGACCAGCTACATCCAAGTTCCCTATGCAGAGCAATGAAGCCAAATACATTAACAATGACGTTTGCCTTGTAAATAAGGAGTGCCCAGGCTACAATGGTTTTTCATCTTTTTCTGCGACTGATCGTTATACAGGGAGAACCTGAAGGATAAGCAGACGTGAAATAAGGTTGTGCTTCATACAGAGAACTAATCTAGCAGGCAGATTGATACACATGGGTCAGTATAGTCAGGAAATTCAAGGGTAACCTTTCCTAACATCACTGTGTAAAGTACAATACACAACACCACTATGCCCAATGCATGGTAGTTTTAGCACTGGTTACGTTTGTTTAGCGTTCAAACTTCCTAGGAAACAATGGTACATGGTTTAACTTTAATACCAGGTATGTTCTGAGGCATAATTATGACCATGAAGTTTTTATACAGGAAGAACCTGTACTACAGACTATGTTAAGGGAAATTTTGCATCATGTTCCAGGGTCTTCAGATGCCTTAAGTCTTACTCGATGTTACCCTCTAGCTTACTAGTCCTAGAATGCAATGCTAATGCCTAACATGCAATCTTGGTATTTCTTCCTAGATTGTTTTTACAATTCAAGCCCTTTCTCATATTAATCCGAGCTACACTGCAATCACAACAGATTGCACTAGTAGAAATTCAGCTTTTCATAGGAGTTCTCTATTATAAAGCACTTCAAGGTGCCCAGCAACGTTGAAACCCACGCAGTTCAACTCTAATTCCAAAAGATTCAAACACCTAAGAAACACTAACTTGTGTTGGTGAAATGCTCAGTCACCACATGACGGACTATTAACTAAATGACCAAATTCACACCTTTCATGTTAGCCACTCCAGATGCTCAGAAATCTTTGGAACACCTCTCCTGAGTCCCCAAGTGTTAACAGGCACTCAGTCCTGTTGGAACACTTGGAAGGCAGGAATCAAGATACTTAAAACTTTGATGACTGAACAGTCTGCTCTCCTAGTCTCTGTAGGTGCTCATTGCCCAACCTAATCATTAATAGCACTTTAAAATTTCCGAGATATCTACCCTTACAAGTTTACTGTCTACTCCATTGCGTTAGCATGCAACCTCAGCCTAAAGTGCCGAGTTTCTCTTCCAGCTCTTTCACACATCCAGTTGACCAAATTCTATTACTACCCATTGTTCTTTAATGACAGTTTACTTCTATGTCAGTTAAAAAAAAAAACCATGCAATGTCACCTACACATAGCAAGCATATTGTTCACATTTTAAAATTAACATTTATATAAAAAATGTGAACAGGTTTAACAGGATATATTTCCAACTACCTTTTTCATCGACCATTTAAATCCAATTTACTCCTCAATTAGGGTGCTTACCAAAATTTAGGCTGTTTGCAATGCCAAGCACAGTGCTAGATGAAACAGTATTTAACACTGAACAGTTCAGACATTTGAAATAATGCTCAAATCTGAATTGTGGAACAGTGGAATCAAACTCCATTTAGGCAATTTGAAGAAAATGTATAACAATAAATCCAAATCTACCATTGCTCTGTCACTGTTATCTGCATAAACCAGCCATGGGAAAATTGTACAAGACTTAAAGAACTCTGGAAGAAGCATTCTTTTGATAAATGTGTCCTTGGTATTTCTACTTCCATTTTTCCAACTAATCCATCATAAAACTCACCAAGAGTTGAGCCCGATTCCTTTTAAGTCTAACAGCAAATTTCATTACCCTTATGACTCACATTTCTTGAGAGCTAACATACTGATACATTCTTCAGTTAGTAGATGCCATATGGAGTGTTTATACAATACTAGCATTGCAGTTTAAGGGTTGCTGGGCACCAAGAACTACAGACACTTGCTGGATCTTCCCCTGAGAGCATCATTTAGGGCATTACGTTTTACCAGTGTTTTATGTGATTCACCAAGTAATGATTTTACAGTATTAGAATAAAAAAAATCAGTGTCGGGTAGCCAAGACAACATATAACCAAATACACATTCATTCAATATATAGAAATGGACTAATCTATATGACTGTGTGGCTTTGTTGGTGAGATTAATGAAAATTAAATAACCGCATTCAGGTTCAAGTCAGTCTGAGAACATGTAGATACAAACGCAATGGTAAAATACTAGCAACTTACAAAAAAAAATCCATGTATTTTCCCTGATTACTATTTCCATGATCACAGTGTATTAGGCACTTGTTTGCTTGCAGTGTTTTATATTAACACTCTATATCTGACACCCAATTTGGAAATCAATGCTTATTTCATCATTTTTCTCTGAGGGATTCTATTATTTACAATTGATTTAACAGGAATGAAAGTCTTGCCATTAACAAGACTCAGCTGCTGACACTTCATAGATGAATTATTGAACTTCAAAAAGTGAATTAACTTAACCATCGGCAAGACTGATGGTTTGATGATTTTTTGCGCCAAGTCTAATGTATTTATAATTAGAATTTCAAAACAATCGTGTTCTTGCTTTGCCCCTTTCGTCAAGCCCTTCACTTTGTAGCGTTTGTAAGTCTGTTTGCTGCATAGACTATCACTCCTATGAGGAAAACCTGATAGCATGATTGTGTACTCTGTTCTACATCTTCATTGTCCCTTCAACCCTGTACCACATACGTGAAAGCAGTGTCCAACCTAATCACCCTCAGAAAAATCCATCCATGTTTTTGCAGTAAACAAAAACCAACCAAACCATATGTTGGTTTTGAAAACCAACGTATCTGTCAACAATCCGTGGTCAGGAGAACAAGATTTCCAGTATCAATTTTAAACACATAAGGAAGTTAAGCAGTGGGATTCTTTGGCAAAATAGCCAATCTTCCAACAGGGTGTGTGGAGTCTGCTGACAGGGTAAAAATTCATGCTAATCTATAGTATTGTAACCTCAAGTTTTGTTTAACCTAACAACTCTTCCAAGTCTTTCATCTACTTCTGCCCTCACCTTGTTCTTCAAAACTCGCATCTCCATGTTTGCAAATTGTTTCTCACTGCCTAGCTCTTGCCTGCCATTATCACCCTACACACATCTCAGCATTCTCGAGATGTAATTACTTGTAATTTGATTTGTTCAATAGTTTTCATTAGTGACTATGTAAATATTGTTTAGAGTGAAGCTATGGAGCCCATGGCTATGTTATTTCTCAAACATTTTCCCTAGAGCTAAAAACAAGCCAATGTCTGGCTTAGTTTTGTTCTTTCAATTCTACTACATTATTAAACTCAGATGAATTTTAACTCAACCTATTCAGATTAGATAGCTAATGTCATTTGTGTCACCATCCCCAGAAGATACTATTTTCCTACACAATGTATGGGGCTTGAGGCTACAGGGCCACAACTCACTACAATTCCAGGGTGGAGTTATGATTTCCTTCAGAATTAAAGGTATTGCCCCAGCCATTCTTGAATTCTAATTGCTCATTTGCAAAAATGTCATTGTTTCTGATGAAATCTTACTCGTCTAGAAAATTAGGATTTTGTTGTTTCCCAGAGTTCTGAGGTAATACTGTGCAAAGTTGCCTATTTTATTAAGTGCTACATAATGAGCATCACTCTAGAAACTTACCCTGTTAAGATTGAGCTAGATTTTTCTGAGGTAGTATTTACCAGATGTTAGACCACCTGGATAACCACTTAGGTAAACTTTACATTCTAATTGAACTCATTGCATTTGAGGATATCCTAAAAGCTTTATAGAAACTTTCTACAGATAAGGCATTAATACAACAGGTATTTAAGTAAACCTATCATGCTGTAATAATCCTTAAAATCTTGAGTTCCTCAAATAAAATAGTAAAGATGACATTTTACATTTTCCAAGTATCTTTAGCATTCACTTTAGTACAAGGTCCTTGTTTGCTTTTGCATTCAAATTTTGAAAACACATTCTTACTGGAGTCGGTGACAAAAATTCCCATTTGGGAAAATATTTTAGGTGTTCTCAGTCAATCTTTTCTAGGCTCTTAGGAACTCAGAACCTTTGATTTCATTCTTTTTCCTTTGGAATTTATATTTGAGAGGGGTTAATCAAATCACCAGAAGAGTGACTGAGACCCTATCTTCTATCTGCTGGTTCATTCCCCAAATGGCAGCAACAGGAGGGCCTAGACCAGGCCAGAGCCAGGTGCTTCACCTGGGTCTCACTCCTAGAAGAGCCTAGGGATGTTGTATCTTCAGCTGGCTCTTTCATGTCATTAGATATGGATCAGAAATGATGCAGTCCAGAATTCAACACATGCCCATGTGGGAGATGAGAGCATCCCAAACAGCAAGGCTTGATCCTGAACACTGCAACACTGACTGCTCTCTCCCTTCCTGTTTATTCACTTGGTTCCAGGTCAACCTTGTCTTCCCAACAATTTTGGTTGCTACTGTGCTCTGGTCATTTTGTATTGATACAGTTCAAATAGGAAGTCAGCGAGGAGATGAAACTAAAAAGTAGAGCAGACCTGGTTGAAACACCTTGCGCTTTCTGAACAGTGACTACATCCTCAAGTCTCAGTCCTAACTTTCTAGTGTACATGAACAATTTGTAGGCTATTGAGGCCAAACCAAACAAGTTGAAGACCTTCCCAGTGATGGTCTTCAAGTGACAGATTTCACAGTAATGGCATCCCAACCCTATATCCTAATGTAATCACAAGCTACAACCAACCCATCTGAAGTCCTGAATCTCGGTCAAATGTCAAAGAAAAATCTGAGATGATTAGGCTGTCATGAGGTTTGTAAGACAAGTCTTTCCAAGGTGATCTAAACTCTCAAAATGAAGAGCTTATAAATTCTTGACTGACCGTACTCCCAGGGATAACAGAAGCAGCAGCCAAGTCTTGGTGAATTTTAACCTTAGCCTTGGGTTTTTCAGAAAAATTAGAAAGCCTGTAGAGTACTATGAAACAAAGCAAGATATGAAGTGAACTAAAATTAGTGATGTGTTGAGAAGTATTGAAATCGAAACACATTAATGTTGTGTTTAAGAAAGTGAGCATCAGTAAACAGCAATTTAATAAAAAATATCAAGCCACGTCTTCCTCAACAGGTGGAAAATGGTTTTCTTGGACTATCTTAGTCTAGAGGGAGCAACAGAAATTGACACTAGGGGATTCCAGAGTCTATGCCATACACAGGCAACTTCCTGCAGGGTTCAACCACGTACACTTTATTCCTTAATTCAGAAACCTCTGACCACTTGGTATGTTGAGACATGATTTAGGTTCTCAATTGTGGAGCCCTCATGGTGTCTAGCAGATAAAAGGCCAGGTTGCTAACCATCCCACAGTCCACATGACAACCCCTGTAACAGAATCATGTGGCTCTGAGAGCCAATGCTGCTGCTATTGAGAGTTGTCATTTAGCAGGTCTCACCACTGATAATCTCCATTGACCTTTCAGAACCCACCATTCCCCCTCAGCTGTTTTCCTTTATAAATCACAGGAATTCAAGCAAGGCTTTCACCACCTAACTGAGCAAGCCATTTAAAATACAAGATAGAGGAAAAACAGGAAAGAAAAAGTTGAGATAAACGAAGTAGGATGAAAACTTAAAATCCCATTGTCTGCTACAGAACAATGCAAGCACACAAGTTCTACAAAATAAGGAAAGACAACCTCTAGCAAACAACCGATCCAGCTATGATAGTGTTCGGGTAATCTTGAAGCTTGACTAAGACAGGTGTCAAGTAACAGTAAGATTTTACTAAGACAAAAGTCAGAACATCATGCAGCTAACATAGCCCTCAAACACTCACTTCACCGTTTTACTCTTCTCATGGGGATAAAAAAAAAGTTGCAAAATGAGAAAGGCTATTGAGGCCAAATCAAACAAGTTGAAAGGGATGCCAAGAGCGTAGATGCATAGAGTCCAGTCATGCTATTCAGGAATAGAAACCGCAAGCATGTTGGGGCCATGCATACGGCAAAATTTTCCGATGTTGCCACTGTCATTTTATCCTCAGACCCTTACCACTGTCACAGGATTTGCAGTTCTCCGATTTCTCTACTGGGAGGCTAACTTGCCACTTTTGCCAGAGTCAGGTGGGAAAACAAAACCTAGAGGTTCCCTTTTGCATCATCTGTCATAGAAATTCCTGCTGTTACACCAGCCCTTCCTGGAACCTGGTAAGGCCGATGGCCACCTTATGGACTGCCAACAACCCCCATGTACCACAAGGATTGTTCAGGTATAAGTCAAATTACTGCTTTTGAGCAAATGTTTGAATTTTCAGCCATAGTTGTACCTACACTTTTAAGTGTTGCTTCTGCGTTTTATTCCTATATTAGTTTTAACAACTGTAAGAACAGTGTAGTTACTTCAAAATCAGAAGTCTCTCCACTTGTATTGTGGACATTTTACATGTATAGGGGAATCAAGTACTTTCAAAAGGTTAACTTAGTACTATTTATCCCCTTTGGGAATTACATTTACAAGTATTTATATCAGCCATATTCTAAGAAACTACAGCTAAGGAATAATCCCATTTATGGTTGAAACAGTTTACAAAGTCATACAAGCATTACTTGTATAGTATGTATAACCATTAGGATATTATTCAAATTTAAGAAACAGATTACCACATTTTATGTAACTATACACGTATCTGAACTGCAGTTTACATTATACCAGGTATTAGAAGTCTAAATAGCACCACGGGTAATAAAACTGTCCAATACTTACCAGTGAGTCTACTTCTGCTTTCCTTCTGAGTACATTTCTGCCTCAGATCGGGTACCTCTATTTTCCACTTGTACATAATCGCCTGTATTTCAGGATGAAACACCACTACCTAAATTCTTGATTTCTAACTGGCATAATTCAACTTAAGAGATAGGTTTGAGCAATTAGTTTTTTTCTTCCCGAAGTTAATGATTTCCTATTATAAGCATAGAGTATGTTTTCATAGACATTTCTAATAGTCCGATGGAAGCTTGACTGAGAGTTAAGAGTTTGCTATCGGCTGCACTAGCATTTCAGAAGGTATGCAATTCATACCCAAAGCATGTTCTCATTTTTAAAGTTGGTTTAGAAGTTTATTCTACATTGTTTCTACATGCTGAATTAATTTGCCAAAATCAGTGATTCAAGTTGACACCGACAGGTTAAAGTTCTGACCCACCTGTTTGGAATGGTATCGTCACTTCATGGAGCATATGTCACTTTATGCCACTGATCCAACTCATCCTGACAGTGACCAATCTCCAAAATGCACTGAGAATGACCTGTTACCTCTGACACACTGATCAAGCACAGCCCCCATGCCCATCATGAAAAATTCTAAATTAATGGGCACCCCCAGAAAAAGACCTCTTGCCTAGGTTTTAAAAATGTCAACATTTTGAAAGAACAAATGACAGGAAACCAAGTCTAAATGTAACTCTCCAGGGTGTATACTGGTACAGTCAGAAGACTCTAAAGGCAAACTAGTAAAATTAAAGGTGTTACTGTATAATTTTCTTGGTGTTGGTAATTGCAGATAAGTCCAAGATATTGATGTGAGGAAAAGCCAAATACAGAGGCCTCTTCCTGAAATTCATGCTAAGTCTTTATAAAAGTAGTCATGGATTTTAGAACTTGACCAAATTGCCACGCACAACTTTCTAAGCATCTTTGTATACACGAACTGCCTGAAATGTCCAATTTTTCTACAAGTATGAAAGTGATAAAAAAAAGTGATGTACATCTGTAGACAGTGATAATTAAGATCATTTTTGAATGCTTCTAGTTGAGGCAGCATCTTAACCCCTTTACAGCAAGCACACATCCTAAGATGCTGATGCCGTATCAAAATACCCTGGTTATTTTCCTGGCTCAGCTTCCCAAACCGACCCTGATGGTCAGTAGTGAATCACACTTCCCAACTAGTCTAACAATACTTTAAGAAGCATGATTCCAGTGTTAAACTCAGCATGCAATTTAAAGTATTGTTACATGTATGTGATTACAGAAAGCAATGTCACTAATACAATGCTATGCAGTAAGTACATTGTGAAGGTATTTCTGTTAATACATTCTAAGGCTTATGCCTTGAATTTTGACTAGCAGGTTTTGATTTGTTAATGTAACTGTTCATTTCTAAGAACAATTGAAAGGATGGAGATGAGCCAAAGTGTATAACAGAAGATAGAGCTTCAGTGGCTATGTTCTATTTTGTGAAAGCTTTTCTAAGATCAAGAAATTTAGAGTAAATAAACTAGAAGACTAATTGCCTTCAACGTAAATGAAATACGATATGAAACTTAGTTAATGTTATCTGCTGAATTAACAGGTAAGAATGAACAAAGTTAGCAAGCTTGATGAAAATGTACATTCATAGCACAAAGTACAGTATCAGTTTCAAAGAAAATTTAAACACTGAAGTGCATTTTGGACCATAGAGCCAGCCATTATGACAAATTTTAGAAAGCAGTACTTTATTTCAATATTCTCTAATAAATTTGTAGATACAATTTTTAAACTTAGCAGCTCAAAACCATATCTTAACCAACTGTCAAAGATTAGATTAGGCAATATTGCAGACTTAATGACTACCACACATAGCAATTTATGGTATAAATTTAAGTCACTTGTTAAAAGGAACTTTAACTGAGATGTAAAGAGGATGGAGAATGTAAGAATTACTGACAAAAAGCAAACCAAAGCAGGAGTTGATGAATTAACACAATGTACTATAGAACACACACATCCCACTCCACCCCTTACCCGATACCCTTCAAAAGGAAAAAAGCTCAGGTAGTGGTCAGGGCAGCTTAAGAAAGGCAGAGCCTTAGTATTCAGAATATGACATGACCAGAGGTGAAGTGAGAGAAGTTTGACCTACCAACACTTCATACATGTATAAAGCTCATTTCACAAATATTTTAAAAAGCATCAGTGAAATTAAGGAGTGTCCTCTATCCAAGAGACAGGCTCTAACGGTTGCTCTAAGTTACTGATTCCTGCACACTAATTTGTCTTACCAGCCAAAGACGACATTTAAGAACTCATGAGCAAAATGTGACTGTCAAGCAAGTGCTATTGGAACACAGCAAAAGCCTTTTAAAGGAAACACCGACTATGCTAGGACTTTCCCTTGCTAGAACTGTAGCTGCAACCAAGACCACATCGGCCACAATGCAGAAAATTGAGACCCTTGGAGCAACTATTGACTGCTCAAATTCCATGTAAGGAAACATTTAATATTCAAAAATAAGCCCAGAAAACCAGATTCAGTGCAGTAAGGAATAGGGGCTCTACCCAAGTATACATTTTTGAATATGGGAGTTACTCTAATCTTTTCCAAGATATCAGTCAAGACAAAATAGATCAGGGCTCTGAAGGACAGGTGGAGGAGCCCTTTCACCTTTTGGAAGAGGTAAGAGGTGAAGTCAAAAACAGGAGTGCATGTTCTATGCTCAAGGCATGCAAAGCAGGCAATATGGCTGAGATGATGTGCCAGGTGTCATGTTACAAAGGTGCTCAGAGAGGGTGGGTGTATGTTGAGGTATAGGTAGAGAGAAGTATAAGGTTCTTGTAGACCAGTGGAAGGATTCAAGTTTAACTGGGAAAGGTTTCAGGATTTTAACTATTTGTTATTCTAATAGGGATTCTAAAATTCACTTAGGGTTAAATTGACTACATTTTGTCGAATGTAAGTGTTTCAAAGTGGGGAGCATTTTGAAAATTTTCGAACAGCTGCATGGAAGACCTGACTAACAGCAGTGGGAAGCTTGAGAGGCATGCAGAGTCTGCATGTATTTGAAGGAAAAAGGTGACGGGGTACCTGACTGCATATAAAGTCAAGTACAATACAAGGAGGCTATGGAATAATCCTGGCCTTTGGTCTGATTGGTGCAAGGAAGTTAAGTAATTGATCCATGCTTGGCACAAGTCTGGGGGGCCTGAGGATGAGTTATTAGTCCAGTTTGTTCAGATGTTGAGAAGCTGAAAAAGCCATGTTATGCATATAAGTAAAATGGTATTAGTCTCCAGGTTATACAGAGAACTTCCAGAAACTCATGAGCTATGGTTAGTTCTATAGATAAACACTCAGACACAACCCGATTACTCAGATGCAAACAGAGTATGTTTGCCACATCATGCAATGTGTTTCAGCAACAAAAAGCCAGAACATACATGTCGAATGCTGTTATTTCAGCTATGCACAGGAACACAATTAACAATGGAACCATTACAAAATTCAGCAGGATATGAAGTCTCAGGCAGACACATGCAATTCTGTTGACTTCTTATGTGTCATAGGAAGTATTTTGTTTATCAAGAGGCAATGGTTAAATATTTGCTGTAATAATTGTTATATATTAAGCAGGCCTCAAAAATATTCAAGCTGCAATCGTTAATAGGAAACTTGTTTTGCTTATGAAATTTTAAGTCATTTTAGTTTGGCAAAGAGCATATTCATCTACCTCTTAAAGTCTGGGATATTTCATAATTTTCTACTTTGAACTTTTTCTCCCTTTAATATTTTTTAAATCGAATACACATTTCAAACTATTAGACATTAAGTCCATGAAGCTCATTTGTATCAACTAGTGTTTACAAGAGAACCACAATCCACCATGGGAGGAGGGTTATGGGAGGGGTGGGGGAAATCCCAGTACCTATAAAACTGTCACAGTACAATGTTATTTAAAAAAACCCACAAATCCTGAACTCAAATTGCACTCTGATAGCATGTCCTTCATGATCTTAAAACATGTGAAGATTCCATGCACAAATGCCAAAAGTAGCCAACTAGCAACTGAACATTTATCATGAAAAATATTCTAGACTGATGATTTCCAATTTTACTTGTTTGTGTATTTAAGACATTCCAAAGAAAGTCCTACCTAAGTGAACCAGGGAACATTCCTTAAGAATTACTCAATTTTTAGACAAAGGACAATTAAGTATGCACTTCTTGCCTTACAAAAACAGAACACCCACAACTAGGGAAGACAGACTCGGCCTGTTAGCTCTAGTTGAAGCTAAGCATTCTGAATGTAATTTAAGTTTTTGATACAGTTCTATAGGGCTCAGGGATTTCTCCTTCCAGCCTACCAATTCCCCCACCTGTTTACTGATTTCCCCAATATTGTTGTAGTATCGTGCTTCAACAGATGTCCCTAGTCCATCATTCTGCTATATTAACTATAGCATGACACTGTATAGACAGTGGCAGAAATACAGTTTCATTGGGAATCTACCTTTGGTTCTGGAACAGATGTATGCTGAAGTTGATCTTCACTACCCGGTATGCTCATCTCTATATTCAGCTCCTTCTAGATGAGTAGATGTAGATACCCGTTTTCCTATACACCTATTGATTTGATATTTTACATGAAGATTGCCTTATATCAGAGAACATACCATATTTATCCTTTGATTCGGCTCTCTTCACTGACCATGATAGTCCCAACCCGAGAAGGGGATTTAATGCTTACAAATCTTTTATAAAACTTAACAGAATAAGCACTTAGTAAGCCTGGCATGTTGCTGATGTGTTTCTAGTGTATTTGATTCTTGTTTGCAAATTTAATCTCAAAACCCTATATTTTCCATGTCAACACAATGCAACACCTTCTGGATAGGTTTTGAAAGAGGCTAACATCCACATGTAGTTTCGTAGTGCTTTATGGAGTCAGCATCGAGAAGGCAATTTCAGTGCAAAGATGGTCCCAGTAAGATTGTAATCTCATAACTGTTATCAAAACCCATTTTTCTCTGCAACTCAATCTGACATAGAATTGTCTTTCCTTGGTAAGAACAAGGGATTTCCAACCCTGGTCACTATAATGGGCACCTGTTATCTCACTGAATACTTCTCTCAATGAGACATCACTTGACACTATTTGGAAACGTGCCTGTAGCTGAGTTCATCTCAGTGACAGTCAAATTTCCTAAGCCTCAACTTCTTCACCCTTGTTATTTTGACATGCTTTCTCATCTAATGGCTCACCGACAAGCTGGCAGGATCTAACAATAAGTAAACACGAGCATGTGAAAATGATCTTATTTGAGTTACCTGGATGTGGAGGCAAACTCCCCTTTCTGCCAGGGTAAGGTCTTGCATTTTGGACTCTACTTGCCGTAACATCAGCAACACTTCTGCAACACAAGGGTTAAGCAATACCCTCCAGGTTCTTAGCCGGCCAGGTTCTAAGCAACTGGATTTTAGTCATTCGTCTATGATGAAGAGTTATGACACCATTCCTTCAGTGATTTTACCCTCTCATGCTTCTAGTATGGAATAACGGGGAAGAGTCTACATTTGGCAAACAGCATCAGGCCAATTTATAACTGAGCAATACATTGGAGGGGATGTTATGAAACACATCTCCTGCCAATCCCACATTTGTCAGTTTTCTGATTCTCACTGCAGCCCTTTTATCCAAACATAGCAAGACATGAAATTTATCTTCAACTACAGTACAGCTAAGGCTGCCCATATAATATTCTCAATCACTTCCATGTTTCCCTGTATGTATGAAGGTTTCTAAGTGCTCCATGCTTGAGCAGGGGTCCAAAGGTTCCATGCGAGTTCAGTGCAAGAATTCGAACAGTTGTTTTAATGCAACATATGACCCAATACCTGGATTATTAGTTCAAGTAGTTTGCCTCAAAAGCAGTCGACTATTGGGTGAAGTCTCAGGAAAAACTGGTAGATGAAGTTGTAAGAGGTGGGCAAGAATGGATAGGACACCCGGGCATGACATTACTTAATCAGAAGAGAAGCCACTACAAATCCTATCCTCCTTGCATTGGGGAGGTCCATGGATTTTTTCATTTGTGCACGGACAAGAACAAATAAAATACCCCTGGAAATAGTTTAAGTAGTCAACTTTGGGTTTGGACAGCAATCAGATCAAGTATGCTATGGAATCAAAGTTTTGAGTTACAAAACATTCAGAGTTCTCATGCTTCAATCTGCACAAGCAGGTCAAACTCACAGGAATCTCACTGTAGCAAATCTACACCAAGTCGTACTGCAAAGGACCATTTAAGATTCAGGAAGGCAGCAGCAATGTATAACAGGTATCAACTTAGGTTTACCTGAAATTGTGCATTTTGTGCTCACTTGAGCTCAATTTTACAGTTAAACAGGAATCAGAACTACAGAAAATCTCGGTTTACAGTTTTAGATGTTAATGCTCATAATTTGGTAATGATACGGAGGCAGGACATAGCTGCAAGCCTCAGACGCACATTGTCACGAAGTAATTTGACAGCACTGGAAAGATTGTATTTGGTTGAAGTTAATCTAATTCTTTCATTTATGACAAACATGACAATTGAGTAATTTTACTGAAATCAACTTGAAGTGTGATTCCTAGAGAGTCTAAAGGAAGCTTTCTGGAAAAGCCAGTTCTGATGCCTCTCAATCCAAACTCAATAACTAGAACCCAACAGTTGAGACTTTCCCAAGCACTTCATA
Source organism: Ochotona curzoniae (assembly GCF_017591425.1). Classification (NCBI taxonomy): domain Eukaryota; kingdom Metazoa; phylum Chordata; class Mammalia; order Lagomorpha; family Ochotonidae; genus Ochotona; species Ochotona curzoniae. Next base: position 10,717,706 of record NW_024465035.1, on the reverse strand, counting down.
AAATCTTGATTTCCTGTGACAAGAGTTTTTTTCTTACCGTTTTCCCATAAAGACTTTCCCACATGAAGACTGCAAGTTTCACAAGGCACATAGTCTAACAAGTGGGTCTAACTGTATCCCAAACTCATTTACACAGAGCTGACAGGACACTTGTGTGGGAAAGCCAGTGCCAACAGACTAAAGAGAAAGACAATGATTCAAGGACAAGCAAATTTGGGTGAAATGTTAAGCTCACTAAAATGACTTGTTACAGTTAGATGTCTAGTGCTAGTTCAACGAAATACTCGGCTTAAGTGGTAGAGTTATAAGATGTTTATCAAGAATCAGATGTTTACCAAAGCTATACGCTAATGTCAGGTTGATGAGCTTAAAGATGGCAACCAGGGAGGATCTCCAATAGACCACCCAGTGCTATACAGCAAAGGCAGCTAAGTCTTCCAAGACAGAGTGAAGATCAAGAGACAAAAGCCAACGAAGGAAGATCATTGTCTCTGGGGCACCAATGCAATAGAGGTTGGAGGAGAGTTGCCAAAGGATTCAATGTTATCTACTAAACCAGCAAACCAGATATTCCCTAGGCCCAGGGTCCTCATGGGTGAGTGGTGGTAAAAGGATCGTGTCCAAATGAAAGGCAACTAAAGACAAATCCATGAAACTTTCTCAGCTTAAGTGAGCAGGGACCCACTGAAGCTAACAGGACAGGGGGTAACTGATGGATTAAGATCACTCAGGAATTGGTGACATCAGAAGCCTCAGAACACAAACTGGCATTGGACAAAGGAAGCAACATCCCTGCCAATACACTATAAAGCTGAACAAACAGGTTAAGGAGTTTCAGGGTGGGCAGCAAGATTGCCTTTTTCTTTGCTTCACTTTATCAATAAAAGCTTTTCAAATACCAGTAATGACAAGTTACTTTCGTTTTATATCCGACAAGTTATAATATATTCCCACCCAGTTACCAAGAATTGGCCGTGCTTTCTAATTACATGGGATTTATGAACAGGCTAGCATATGACAGATTTTTATTCCCTATTCTCTATTTTGGCATTCGCTTCTTGATGCTCTCCCCTTAACCTAACCCAGCTTATGCTGACACGATCTTTGACTTCCCGCAGAGAAGCACTCATTTTAACTGGCAGGCAAATGATATTATACTCCAAAGGCCCATTGCGCTAAGTGACCATTAAACCATTACACTCAAGAACTGCCTCTCAAGACACAGGCTCCAAGTGCTTCACACACTATCACTGTTTAACCATCAGCCTTTTATAGACAGGGAAATGTCATCACGCAGCTCACATGAATTCCTCCAGTTATAAACAAGGCAGCTGTGGCTGGTTCACGGGTTAGTTCATGCTGGTCACTGGCCAAAAGCTTGCAAGGAGCCCTTGAAAAGCCTTTAGGGTGGCTTCAAGCATGGCCCCTCCATCTGCCTTCCTCCTCCTTACTCTACCACACATACTGGTGCCACTAAGGCTTCCTCCCCAGAACATTCTTGCTCCAGATTCGTTCCACCGTTTTCTCCATCCAATCCTTCCCTTGTACTTCAGGGCTTAATTGCCAGGTCCTCAGTTAACTCAAGTCTCTAGGCTCTGTCCAACTGAACCCAATTATGCCCAATCTACACTCCACAATTTCATGCCAAACTTACTCTATCACCGTGTGATAGGAATATCAATGTTCAGAAGTGGTTCTTAATTGCTAATACGAATACCCATGTATATAACTGACATGCATAAAGTATCTTTGAGGCTCCCCATGACCTTATAGTTTAAAGGGGAACTGGCACTAAAGCTTAGAACTGCTTTTAAATCAAGGGGTAGTGAAGTGCTTGCCAAATGTAAGGAACTCAAACTCCTGAGACATGGATATTCACTTTTACTTGTCAAGCAGATCAAGGAGCATTTACTGGCAGGACAGCCCATACAATCCTATGAAACCAACTTAGATTTACATCCAATCAGACCATGGAGAAATACAGAGGATAGCAGCAAGCAACAGACCATGCTCCTCTGATCTCTGCTCCCCAAGGTCAGCTTGGGGAGAGTCCCCACTTCAAGTCCTCACTATTTCATACACTCATTTTCTAGGGCTACCGACAGGGCACCACAACCCAGTCAGCTTCAAAGTTTTGCAGCAGCAAAGGCTAGAAGGCTAGATTTTCCTGCAGTGCCCACCTTCCAAGTCTTTGCTTCCAAGTCTTTGCCACATGGCCCACATACTACAGGTTCCATCCTTTACTGTTTCTCTTACCCACATCCAGAATTGGTTATTGGACTAGGGTTCTCCACTCGAACTTGACACTCTCCACCCATATGATCAACCCTCCTCTCTTTCAACGTCCTACTTAAGCTGAGTTGTTATGCCCAGGAAGGCTAGGCTTCAATACCTGAATTTCATAATACATTTCATCCTGTAACATTGTGAACCTCAGCCTTTTAAGCTATTTCCTACGGTTTTCCTAATCCAGTTTGCACACTATCCTGTCTTTTTGTAAAGGATAAGCACACCAACAACCCTCTGAGTTCATGTAAAACATGCTCTTCATTTTAGAAAAACCAACTAAGAGGTAAATGCAAACCCAAGTTCACACAGCATGTTCAATGCATCGTCACAACTTCAACATGTTTAGGGAATATACTGATGACCGAAAGCTTACAGTAGCTTCAAGTAATCAAAGTATAACTTGAGTTATTCTGAATTGTTGCTCGTTTTTCCCAATAATGTACTGATTTATTTTGTATCGGAAAGACATGGGGAGCAACATATGAGTGTTTCCTACACTTTAGTTGGCCTATATTGGAAGCAAAAATCCTTGCCAAGTGTCTGAAATTAAACTAATTACAGAAGAGCAGTACAAAGTCAAACCTTCTGCAGAATGACCTCTTGAACAGCTGAGCGGACTTCTCCCTCACGTCCTGCTTGCCGGGTGAAGAACTGAGACTGGAAGAGTTCAAAGATCAGTGTGTGGAAATAGGACAACCCAGGCACAAGGCATTTATTCCCTAATCCAAAACCACGTCCACAACACCCAATGTACTCTAACGACGCGTCCCTCTCCTACAGTGCACAGCTGAAGAAATGATGCCGACACCGCAAAGGCTTTAACTTCGCTAACGTGTGCCAGTACTTCTGGAAATCAATACCACGTGCGCATAATGCAAGCATAGCAAAAATCGAAGCACGGGCTCGCACAACCTGATTTGCTATTTTAGCTCAAAAAGCCACACCTGCAGGCTCAATCCCGGCTTCTACCCACTCCTGGAATTCCCAGACTTAGACTTGGGGGAAAGAAAGCTGGTAACAAATGAGAACACATAATTCATATTTCAATGTGCACGAATATGTTCACTGGAATACGAGACACAATCTTTCAGATATTACACAGGGTAGCTTTGCTGCTACAGCACGAGAACTGGGTAACTGTATGGCTCAGAAAGTTCTCTTTTCCTTCAGTCTTTACACACCTGACCTAACTTGTAATTTCCAAAACAAACTACACAAGTCTGGGCTTCCCATTACAAGAGCGCTACACATTGTTCTAGAAATTTACGTAACTGAGTAAAAGATTCATTACACTGGCTGAGCTCAGGATTTGGTGTAACACTGCTCACCTGAACAACAATCACATTTAGAATTAGCACAGCCTGTGCTTGAAGAATAACAAGTCCCCAAAGTAACGGAATTACTTCAGACATTAACTTCCAGGAGACTACAACAGCACTTAGAAGTTACTATAAACGAGCATTTGGTAAAGCTTCTCATGAAGACATTCAGGGCCCAGTGCGGTAGCCTAGTGGCTCAAGCCCTTGCCTTGCACGCACAGGGATCCCCTACATTTGCAGGTTATACTCCCCACAGCCTGGCTTCCCACACAGCTCCCTGCTTGCGGCCTGGGAAAGCAGTCAGGGATGGCCCAAAGCCTTAGGACCCTACACCTGTGAGCAAGACCTGGGATACACTTCAGACTCCTGGCTTTGGATCAGCACAGCTCCAGCTATCGCCGCTGCTTGGGAAGCAAGTCAACGGAATGAAGATCTTTCCGTCTATCCTCCTCTATGTATATCTAGCTCTCCAATAACAGTGAAGTTTTTAAAAGAACATTCAGTTCAATAGCATTTAATAAACACCCCGTTTCTATTTCATTACATGGCTTTCTGACGGTCCCCTCAGCTACCCTCTTTCGCAGCTTTTCGTCTTTTAAGACAAAGGAACTGTCACAACCCTGCCACCAGCAATTTCCAGAGACATACCAGAGTATCAGCTCAATTTCTGTTTGAACTCTTCCTATCAAGCCCACCATGGATTAAAGTCATTAACTATAATGAGCTTTTCAAAAGCCACACAGAATTGTTTGTTGGACATTTCGAAGAAGTACTTAGAGTAAGTCAGAACAGACCTGTGCTCTGGAACTTGCAAGAACTTTCTAGGTGAGCACGATGGGTGACCTCTTCATGGTGCCTCTCACGACCCTGTAAAAGAAATAATCTTCATTTGACAGCTCTAAATGTAGCAACACAGCAAAACAAAGTCAGACTTGACCCTTCAGAGAGTCTGGTTGTGTCTTTACAATACCTCCTCTGCAGCGTGTACCATGTTTGCCCCCTCACAGTGAAGACAAGCCTCCAACCTCCTCGTACAGCTCAGACGCAGAGAGAACCTGCGCCAAGTGGAAAGCCTTTTTATAGGGATGGAATCACGTGCCTCTTGGAGGCGTGCTCATGCTGAGCTTTCTGTTAACTAGGCACAGGTGTGAACCAAGGCGCCTTGCCCGAGTCTTTTACCCAAAGACTTCACACAGGTGACACACCTTCATTAGAATGGAGATTGCTCCAACAGGCTGTTCAGCTGACTCAAAAACAAATTGAAAGAGGCTGGAAAGAAGTTCTTCTGAAACCTAAAAAGAAATCGGGGAAAGCATGTGCTGGTCTGCCCGGTTTTTACCATTTGTAAAGATCACATAAATCCAAGCAAGAGACTACTTAGAAATACCTCCAACCATGCCTTCACTATCTTAGGGAAAAAACGACAATGACTTCTCATATTTCAGAAAAAAAAAAATACAGTGCTAGTTTCTTGACAATCTTCTACCCAGAGAAAATAATTTTTCTAAATTTCTTTCAGATGAGGAACCTAAATAATTTGCTAAGGGATTGAAGGTCCATGATCATAATTGAAAACTCCTGAAATCCAAATAGGGTTAGAGAAAAGCAGAACAACTAAAATTTCCAGAATTAACAAAAGACAGGATACTGAGTTATAATCTGAATTTCAGATACACACCAAATACATTTTTAGTACATGTGCATAATTAAACAATATTTGGCACATAACAACACTTAAAATATATTTGCTATATATTGGAAATTCAAATGTAAGTAAGATTCTGAATTTCATCCGAAGACCCTAGAAACAACTTGAATTCTTGGTGAACAAATGATGGAGAAAATAGTGAGTGCTTTAGACATACTCTTGGAAAAATCAAAGCGCTTAAAAACTTTGGAACAGCTCCAGGTCCCTTTAAGCCTCTGTTCTCGCCAAGAAATAAAGGCAATGAAATCTGAGTGTTACATGTTCTTAAAATGAGAAATTTTTTCAAGAGTCCTGATTGTCCATTTATAAGATGAATGGGAGCATCCTAGGTTCAGTGAATGTTCTTACACAGCATGGGTATGAATCTTACTGGGAAATATACTTGATTTATAACAGTGTGCTTAGATTGTCCAACAGAACTAAGCCCAAACTGGGTGCTCCCATGTGGTCCGCATTGTGAGCTAAAAGGGGTAGTTTAGTAACTATGCTATCAGTTTAGTTTGGGACATTTAAAAAATTATTTTATTTTTTTATTTGCAAGTAAATCCATCAGGGTTGCCTCAGTCCATGCCTGACTTTTTGAACACAAAGAGGGGAAATGAAAGCAGAAAAACCTAACAGTTTGAATGGTTGGCAGCTTCAAGATTTGGTGAAATTGAACCTGCAACGTTCCATATGGCAAATAAGGATCAGTAACATCACCAAAGTAGCATGGTGACAACGGTTCATGTCTAAGGACTGAAAATGGTCTAAAATACACAGTCACTTAGGAAGGTCAAGCCTAATGACACAGATAGGCCAGGTACTCGGGGAGCAGAGAGAGCAAAGAAAAAAAAAACGAAATTAACATAGATAACTAGGCACAGGGAATCATTTGCCTTAGGTGACTTGAATTAACTGACATCATGGGGATGTAAGACCATATCAACTTCAGGATTAGTTTATCACACACTATACTAGAAAGTATTTCTGTTTCTTAATATTGCTTGCTGGCATAAGCAAACAAACAAAAAAATAATAGTTTCCTATGAAGAGTTCCTTCAAATTCAATTCAGAAACCCTTACCAGGCTCTTAGGATGATCCCAGAAGGCTATTTACCTCCAAACCTTGGTTTATCCTTGAGAAGGCCTTAGAATCTCACACATTTAGGCCAGGAAAATTCTACTCTCGGGACATTTACAGCAATAAAAGGAAGACTAGGATGCAAAGAGTGAAGAGTTTCAAAATGTTGTGCACACTTAGGAATCAACTCGTAAAACCTGCCACAAATGTGGATCTTCACTCTCCATCACAGGTTCTGATGTGCTCACTTAATTTTTCTGCTTTTTCCTTTTCACAATATATATATCACGTTTATTGATTTGTACTGTGAACATGAGGGGTTTTCAAAAAGTTCATGTATATTGCATATTATGAAAAAATATGGACTGGTTTCAAATTTTGTGCTCACTTTTCATCTTTTCACAGTAGACCTACAGTGCTATCAATCTTACTTTCTACTTTGTTTTTAAGATTCATTTTTATTGGAAAGGCACATTTACAAATATAAGGAAAGACAAAGAAAAAGATCTATGTGCTGATTCACTTTCCAAATGGCTGCAATGGCCATAGCTGAGCTGATCCAAAAACAGGAGCCAGGAGCTTCTTCTGGGTTTCCACAAGGGTGTCGGGTCCAAAGCACTTGGGCCATCCTCCCCTGCCTTCCCAGGCACAACCACAGAGCTGGATGGCAAGTGGAGCAGCTGGGACATGATCCAGCACCCACATGGTATGCCAGTGCCCATAGATGTAGGATTATCCCATCCAAAACAACACCAGTCCCTTTCTCCTTTTCTTACAGAGTGAAAACTGCGATACACTGAGGTCAAGAAATATATTCAAAGACACACAGCTGGTTCACGTACAAATAATCCTCTGAATGATTGATTTCTCTCTCTCAGATCTCTTCTCCAACCACATTCCTGCCACACCAATCTATTGTGGTATTCTCACTTACTGTCTACTCTTTATGCTGGTACTGTGGTACTTATTGCCCCTGGGTCCTACCAACTTCTTGCCCAGGAGCCCTGCTTTTTTTCATTTTCTTGCCCAAAGAATTCTTCCCCAATACCTTTTAGTTCTTTCACTTCCATCAGTCTACGATCAAGCCTCCCCTTCTCAGGGGAACCCCCGTCCTCTGTACCTGTCTCCCCGTCCTTCTAAAATACAACATTTAATGGACAGAGTGAAGGCACCTGCGGCACAGCACCCTTCACTCTTTGTGATTCACCCACATGTACCCATTAGTTTCCTACCCAGCTCTTCCTCTAGGGTGGTATTTTCATACCTTAGCGCCCTCAGGAATCACCAGGACATTTTAAAGCGAACATTCTTCATTCCCATCCCCCTGTTAGGATTGTGGTTGTGCTACCGATACAAAACCACCCCTCCACAATGCATGGTTCTCAACAGGGGATGGTTTTGTCTCCCTCCCCATTTTGCACTAGCTAGAGATCACAGTATAATCACTAAAGTTTTATTCACAGACCTCCTTCTCATACACAGTGATCCAATACCAATGATCGCTTCATTACATATTGCATAAACAGTGATGGTGTTTTAGATTTAGGTTGGTGTTGTGGCAGCAAATCTGAAAGCTCCTTTTATTCCAGTGGAATAAAAGCTCCTTTTATTCCAGTGGAGTTCAGGGACAGCCAACAAAGTCAATCTAGAGTTTTCAGGTTTGCCCCAACTCCCCTAACAGACAACCTACTGGGAGAGACCTACGAAAGAAACAAAGTGTCAACTGTGAGTCTGTATTTTCCATTTATAGCTGATGAAACTACATGGTTCTGTAGTTTCATCAATTGTCATACAATGCCTATTTTCCAAAAGGAAGACCAGATAATTAATATGAATGCATATTCTTCTAGCTCTTCCATCTGACACTGGAGTGTGGTATCTTGCATTTTAACACAGTTGGGAGCAGGTGTGTCTTGACTAAGCTTGCAGGTTATAGCCACACCTCTGGCCGTTGTTCTCAAAGATGCTATCTCCCAGGTGCTGCCAATTACCTCTCCTTACATCATTTTCTGGGAGAATATTATATTCAATTCCTTTAATTCAATGCCCAAGGCCAAAAATGAAGCAGTTGATCTCCATAATTCAAACATGTCTGATATCTTGGACTCAATTGCCCAATTTAAGACAGGCATTTAATGAAGAAGTAGAAAAATAGAAGTTTAATGGCTAAAGTGAAGACACTCCATCTTACAAATCTCTTTTCACTCAAGTGGAATCATCAGCCGATGTTATTGATTTACATTTACCGACCAGACTTTCTATTGTTTTCAGATGCTAGTATCTTCTGCTGGTGCCTGCAGGCTGTTACTGTCAGGGTTGGCTTGCTGTCCCTAACACGAAAGGTTTCTCTAGTGAATTGAAAAAAGAAGCTTCGAGAATCCAACATATTTTAGGAAGCTTAAGAAAGTATTTCACTGATTGTCTTCACCTTAAAACAGAATCTACACAGAAATCATTGAAATCTTAAAAAACTAATATGGTTTACTCTTTTAACACTGAGAAATAATTAACATGAAAATACAATGCAGCTGTAAGTGTGCAATTCAAGAGTGGTGCAGCTATCGCCACTCTTTAGAACTTTGCCATCACCCTTACTAAAAAGGGACACAGAACTCTTCTGCAGTCTCCTGCCATCAGCCCCAAACACTCCTCTTCCTTCTGTCTCGAAACATTCGCCTTTTCTGATGATATGAGTCCATGTATTAGAATTCCCATGAGTGGAATCATGCAATCTGTTGTATCTGCCTACTTTTCCTTTGCAAAGTGTATTTCTGAAGTTCTTCTATGGTGTAGGACGATCAACAGTTCAATTTTCTTGATTACCAAACAGCATTCATTGTATGGACGCATGACAATTTGGTCATGGGCATTTGTTTTACTCGAGAATTATGAACATTAGTCTATGCAAGGCATTATGTGGGTATGCTTTCAGTTCCCTTTGATAGAGTCCTAAAAGTAGAAGCCCTAGATCACAGGGCAGATATTGCTTAACATTTTAGGAAAAGTCAAATTATTTTCCTAAGAGGCTACCACACAATCCTACCAGTAATACATGAGGGTCTCAGTTTCTCCAGTTTCTTTACTGCTTACCTTTTTAAATATAACTTCACATGGGTCACCCTTTTTTACATAAAAAGATTTATTTTTATTTGAAAGGCAGATATTACAAAGAGGAGAGACAAAGAGGTCTTTCATCCACTGGTTCATTCCCCAGAAGGCCACATGAGCCACAGCTGAATCAATCTAAAGCCAGGAGCTTCTTTCTAAGTTCCACACCTATGTGCAGGGGCCCTATGACTTGTCCATCCTCCACTACTTTCCCAGGCCAAAAGCAGGGAGCTGGATCAGAACCAAAGCTCTGAGGACACGAACAGGTACCAGTGCAGGGTGGGCAGACAAAGGATTAGCATGAAATACCACCGTGTTGGCCCCAACACATGGCTGAATGTTAATGTTGAAATGTGTGAAAGAATGCTTTCAGATGTGTGACACAAATATAAAAAAGGCACTCAACATTTATTAAGGCCCATATGATGCCCTTTCAATATGTTACAGCTAACCTATATTAACACGATGAGACAAAACCCAGAATTCACAAAGGGACAGATGAGGTACACGATGTTCTAATTTTGGCTATGAAACCACAGGAAGCAGGTGGCAAAATCTGATTTCAGTGTCAGCGGTATGTAACATGAAACTTAAATTTACGAGTTACTCATGAACAAGTCAAGAAGCAAACTGTAACCAAGGGGCTTCACCTCATTAATCACCTCCAATGTCAATTACAGAGAGGAACAAATTGACAATGTTTTCAGCTGTTCGTTATGACTATAGAAGCCGTACTTACATTCTACAGAACAACTTCACCTTAAAATTTTTCTCTTCTAAAGTCAAATCCCACAGTAGCACACATGATACCAGCAAGGTATTTGTGACAATCTAAACTCAAATGAAGCATATTTCATTGCAATGAACATGCTGAATGGTTTTTATTAACTGCACTGAATCACTTGCTACCATTTAAAGATGTAATTGCTGACAACTGCTGAATGTTTGAATGCTCAAACCATTGCCAGGTTTGGGAGTCTGACCTCCTGTTTCATGTTTCTTGCATTCTATTACAAATCAATAGTTGGCAGATTGGTGGCCAAAGACACTGATGGAACCACTCCATCAGATAATCCTTTAACACATTTTCTTCTATGGCTAATGCCTCTTAATCTACCTCCAGATTCTCCAACCACCAATCATGACTCCATCTGATATGTCCTTTGTGATTCAAAATTCCAGAGTGTTCTCTCAAAGCCCGATTCCTCACTCCCTTGGAGATCTGGCTTCAAATGCTCAGCAATTCAGGACGGCTGCTCTTTATCATCATTAGTAGATCTGATTGACTTAAATGGTTTGCCCTGTTTTGTTGTAGCAGCAAAACCAGATCTTTGCCGTTCAAATATGGTTCATAGATGATTAGCAAAAGCACCATCCAGGAATGTGTTTGAAATGCTGGGGCCAGTGCAATGGTTCAATTAGCTAACCTTCTACCTACAAGCACCAGTATCCCATTTGGGTGCCAGTTCATATCCCTCCTGGTCCTCATTCCATCCATTTCCCTGATTGTGACCTGGGAAAGCAGTGGAGGATGGTCCAAAGCCTTAGGATCCCACCCGGGAGACTCAGAAGAAACTGCCAACTTTGCATTGGCTCAGTTGTGGCCATTACAACCATATAAGGAGTGAATCAGTAGATGGAAGACCTTTCTCTCTGTCTCTCCTTCTCTCTGGATATCTGCCTTTCCAATAAAAACAAATAAATCTTTAAAGAAATTGAGAAGTTCAGGCTTTTTCCCTGATCTGTGAAGGAGAAATTGCATTTTACTAAGCTTCCAGGAGGTAGCTAAGTCATTTCCCTTAGCACACTCCCCCAAGTCCGAGTTATAGAGTCAGAACAGCATCAGTTTAAGGTCTACTACTAGGAGTGATATCAGGAGACACTTACTACTCAGAAAGTGCTTTCTTCTCTCTCTACATAGGTTTCTTTCTTCTGCCCCCTTCAAGTGCAATAGGCATTCCCTTTTTAAACAGTAACAAAATTTTTGGAATGAGAACATGTGTATTATTATCTACATTTTTTCTGCTTCCTCTCTGTATTAAACATTCCCATTCTGCAGAATCCAGCTCTACCTGCATGTCTTGTTTTGATTAGTGTAAGCAAAAGCAATAGGTATCTAAGCAAAGCTGCAAGGGTCAGCGGATACCTTGCATATTTACTCTCTCTCCATTGTCAAAAGTCTGCCAATGACCCAGATATAAAAGGCCCTGCTACCTTGACACCGGGGAGAAATAGCAGGGGACAAAACTAAAGGTGACCTGTGGAGGGCTGTTGAAGATTTGGAGTCCATTTGTTACAGCACACCTTATTGACACACCTGGAATCATTATTGCTTTCATCATTTCTCAAGATCACAGATGTGTCCTCATTCTACATCAACCCTGCTAAAATACATTCAGGGTTGTCATTCACCTTCTGACTTCTGGATGCCTCCTGGTCTACATTATAATTTTTATCTGTGCACAGCAAAGATCAACAAACATCTTCTCAAAAGGGTGAGGTAGTATAAACATTTTGGCTTTATATAGTGTATGACCTCTTTCACTCTACCAGGATGCTGAGAAAAGCAACCTGAGACACTTTGTGAGTGAGCAAGGATGACTGTTGCTAAGGTCTAAATGTGTCTCCAAAATTTATGTAAGAGAATTTTAATCTTCCATTGTATGAGAGCAATGACAGGGTGTATGGGCTGAGGTGTTCAGACTGGGTTCCTGCCCCCTACTGGAGAGACTAGGTTTGCATTCTTGGTTCCTAGTTTCAACACTATGCCACCACTAGGTATGAGATAAGAGCATGCTCGCTCTCTCAAATAAATTGTTAAAACAAAAAAATAAGAGGGCATGATGCAGGAGAGCTGCTGTTTCGCCCTTCTACCTTCTGCTCTGTAGGACACAGCACAAGGTCCTCAATAAATGCAAGTGCCTGAATCTCGGAATCCCAGACTCCAGAACTGTAATGAATGAATCTCTGGTCTTTACACATGACCCAATCTCAGGTATTTTTATTACAGCATCACAAGATGAACGAAGACAACTATTACACAGAGCCTTTTGAAGCCAAAGTTCAAAATATAAGGATTATTCTTAATTTATCCCACACCTGAATCTCGAACATAAGCAAGGCATCAGATAGAATACCACAAACCTCAATGTCTGAAACCCACAGTTTTACAACTGAGAAACTTAAGCTCAACTAAAAATCCATGCTAAAAACAGAACTTGTTAATGTTATGCTTGCTGAAATATTAAGGAAGAAATATACCCCTAATAATATGGATGGATGAATTGTTAAAGTGATGGATATCTAGTAAGTGAAAAGTTATGGATAATATGTTGCTCATGGCATAGAGGTGGTAGACATGTGACTATTCCCTGCAAAATTATTATTATCTTCCCGTGTATTTATAATTTCTCATAGCAAAATGTTGAGGTGGGAAAAAGTACACCCAACCTATATAGTCTACAAATACAGGAGAAAAATTAATTGAGTTGCAGGGTATGATTTTACAATAAACATCTTTAGGAAATTTATCAAGCAGGGCTGAAAAAATCTGTCTCAACGAGGTCTTGAGACACTACCTCAAATAATGTGTTCATTCAAATTAACATTTTATTAAGCCACCGCTGCACACTAGATCCTGCACCTTGATTACAAACATAAAATATGGAGTCCAATAGGAGACAAATAATAATGCACTCTGAGTAGGTTTGAAATTTTCTAACATCTATTGTGCCAACCATTAAGCATCTACTGCCCATCATGCTGTATTTGAGCCTCCTTCCTCACAGACTGCAAGCTCTTAGAAACACAGGGGCTTATACTGATTTGAGGGTCAGGGCCTTACAAACCACTTCCAGCAAAGCCACATTTGTTCATAAAAGGAGGGTTTCTGATACTGTTAGATAGCACGGTATAGCAAAGCAGTTTTTATATCTTTTTTTTTTTATGCGACGAGTAGACCTGTTCCAATACATATCCAGCAGCTATCTAACAGCTTAAAACAAACACTATTGCCCCTGTAAGTCAAAGTAAAGAGTGAACGAATGAATCCTTATCCATCTGCAGAGCAGGCAGAACTAGCTATCAAGGGGAAGGCTATATAACAAAACACAATTGATCGTCATTTGTGGAATCTGTGTTTGTGAACTTGCCTGTTCTCTAAAATTCATTCATAACCTCCAACTCAATACACAAGGCACTTTCACTACCTTAAGGGACATGTGCAAAGCCTTGAGAAATTTGAGTTGTTCAAAGCACACAACAGGTGAGGTCAAAGGAGCCAGTGCTCTATACTACATTGTTTCAGCTCATGTCATAGTGTCCTTTTGTGCTATTTATAATGTGATTTCTCAGAAACTTTGCGTTTGTTGGTGACATTGCTGTTTAAAAGGCCTCAAACACAGTATGGAAGTTCTGGCTCATGTTCCAAAGGGAAAAAAAATAAAGAATGTATTATGTCTTAAAGAGAAAAATACATGTGCTAATGAGATTACTTCAGGCAAGAATTACACAGTGTTATTGGATGTGAGTTGAATTTAATGAATCAAATATATTAAATGCTATATCTTTAAACAAAAGCACATATGAAATAAGGTAAGGTTGTGTGTTGGTTTGTTGATGAAAATGGTGTGAGCATAGGCTCATAGGAAGCTAACCTGTACTTCCCCTAGGAACAATGATTTCATATCTGCTAATTCAGCATTGCATTAGAAAACACAACTACCATGAACAACAAACCAACTTTATAGAATATCTGAAACTTTTATGACCAGCAGCATCTTGAGCCCTATTACTAAAATCTGTCCCAGGACAAGCCCTCTTCATACTGTTCACAGCACATGCGGCACGCACTCAGAAAGGTGCTAACGAAGACACAGCAGGCCGAAGTAGATATTGCACGGCAGCGGGATTCAGAGCAGAGCTGTCCAGAGTGTGCAGTAAGGAGAAATCACATCATCAACAGCAGAATAAGTCATTTCTTGTCCCTTTGGGTGGCCATAAAGTACAGGCAAGCAAATCTAGATACAAACACAGTTTACGATGATCTGAAAGGTCACACTGAAACTGGAATTATTTTTTTAAGTAATCCTGTAGGACAACCTGAAGTAAAAGACAATCCATCATGGAAACAGATGGGCTACAGGATGTGCTGCTGCTACATTGCAATTAGTAGAAGGGTATATGGACAAAGAAAAACTCATTATGCTGAAAAGGAGAAGCCCTATAAACAGCCGAGGACCTGACAGTCAACCACAGCTGTAAGCCGAAGGACAGAAGCATCACTGAGGAGACACAGACAAGGCCACACATGATGGATATTCCTATCCCAGGCTGTTCACAGAAGCTCAGCTAAAACAAGGAAAAATAAGTCATAAAATGAGAAGTCAACTGGCTTTAGAATGCCCCATTCAGATTACCACAGCCATCACTTGCCCTATGAATGAAGAATGTAAAAAGAAAGAAATAGTTTGGGGATTCGATGGATTATGAATTCATATCCCAGAGCAGCAGAGATTTATGGGCACCCACATAAGAAAGTCAAACTGCACAATCTGCAGCCTTGGGTAGGGCTCTAAAATGCTCTCTCAACTTCCCAGTGCCCAACAGTTCGGTGGCTGTTGGCACCCACAATCCATTTGCACACACATCAACTCTCCGTATTCCAAGACTGATGCTCTGCTTTGTGGTAGGTCAACAAGGAGCATGATGAGCAGGAGAGAACGGCCAGTGGGAACTCACGTTCTACAGTTTAAACCTAGAAGCACTGAAAAAGAGCTTGTACGAGGCTGCAAATGTGTACAGCACAGTGGTTAGGTTGCTGTGGTTAAGTCATGCCTGGGATACCCATATCTCATATAGGGGAGGATGGTTCAAGTACGTTTTTCCACTTCCAATCCAGCTAATTCCTGCTAATGCACACTCTGAGAAGCAACAGTAATAGCTCAAATACTTGGAGATCTCCAGCTGATGTGGCCATTGGAGGAGTATACCAGAAGATTAAAAATTTTTCCCATCTGTCTTTCAGTATCTTTGCCTTCCAAAAAAAAAAAAAGATAAAATTTTGTATAAGGAGAAAGCATTTAGTCTACTAGTTAAGAACCCCTGTGGCAGTGAGGTGAGGGGCTGGTGTTGTGACACGTCAGTCTAAGCCATTACTCACAGTGCTGGCTGGCATCCTATATCAGAATTCCAGCTGGGGTCATGGCTACTCTATTTTCCATTGAGCTTGTGCCTGGGAAGACAGCAGAAGACAACCAAGTACTCACACCCCTACCACCCATGTGGGAAAATCAGATGGAGTGCCTGGTTCCTGGGTTCAGTGTGGCCCAACCCTGGGTGTTGCAGCCATCTGGGGCAAAAACAAAAGACTGGAAAATTCTCCTTTCTCTCTCTCTCTCCCCCTTTCCCTCTCTCTCTCTCTCTCCTACTTCTGTGTCTCTATGTCTCTATGGTGCCTTTCAAATAAATAAATAACATAAATAAGTATAGATTTAAAAAAAATAACTTAAAATATGTTGAGACCCTTAAATCCCATATGGAATTTTCTGAGTTTTCTGCTAATGATTCAAGCACTTGGGGGACTGCTACCCTCCCACTGGGAGATCTAGAATGAATTCTAGACTACTGGCTTTGGCTTAATCCAGTCCTCTCAGCTGTTGCAGGCATTTGGGGAGTGAAACAGCCAATGGGATCTACCTCTTTGCTTCTCAAATGCACTAATTAATTACTAATAAATTAACCCAAAGGAAAAGAGGAAGTGCATAACCTCATAGTTACATAGACCGACTGGTTAGGACGAATGAAACAACTCACCCTCAAGGCAAGGCCAGCAAGGGACCCAACTGCCGCTGATGGAGCTAGTGCACTGGCACAAGGAACATCAGTCCCTCTGCTCTTGCCAGGGAGACTGTCCCTGAGGGGAGGTGTCCGCCTCACTCTGAGCCAGCACCAGCCGCCCACACGTCAGGCAGTTGCACCTCAGACACCCTGTCCTTCTCAACAGGCTGACTGTGGCTCATAGGGAGAGCAAGATCCTGCCAGTTTCATTCACTAAGAAACAGCATATTTCTTCCTTCCTCTGTTTCACTCTCACCAGTAATCTAAGACCACATATAAACACTCCTTTGGATTTCATGAACTAGATACCAATGCTCTTGATATTAATGGGGCAATAAAGTAAAAGCTGCTATCTATGAAATACATGTTATGTCTCTGGTATTATCTGAAATATTTAACCTTCATTATTGTACAGAATACACACAATAGCAGGTCACTACAATAATTAGTAAAAATTGAGAAATGGTTAATTAACTTGTCCAAGGTAACCCAGCAGGCAGATTGCAGAGCCAGCTCACCACCAAAAAGGTGTTAAACAATCTTTTTTTTCTTTTAAAAATACCTTGTTTTTCCAGAATTTTTTTAAGGTTATAGTAGAAACTGTGTTGCATGCAGAAGCATGTGCTTTTGCCATGCAAATGTGCAGGGTTAGGGCAAGAAACGCAGGAATGGTGTTCTGGAGAAGTAGCAGAAACTGAATCTGGATTAATTATTGGCAAGAGTTAAATTGTGACATGTCAAGATTCTATTCTTGCTTCACGTGTGGGTGGTGGGGGGGCAGTTCTGTTGCAGTGAACTGACTCTCAAGTTAGGGCAGAAGGTGTCAAACCTCTTTGCTGAGTGGCAGGAGAAAGCGAAAAAGGGAACAAACGGGCTGTGTGTTTCTGTGTAAGACTACAACAATCACTGATGTACTCAACCAGGTTACATCTCTCAGCCTCCTTTGCAGCTAAACAAGCCTACATGACTTAGTTCTGGACAATGGGATGTAAACAAGCATGTACCATAAAACCACCCACACCTGACTCTGCCCACTGGACATCAATATTCGGAGCAATGTGAGAAGACAGCAAAGTCTTTGCCAGCCTGGGTCCCTGAAAGACTGTGTGAAGTAATTCTTCCCCATTATGCCTCTGTGCATGTATGCCATCATTATATTGTTTCATACATGTCACCTTCAATTCTGCTTTATTAAGTCGCTGATATTGGAAGGGGTTCCTGATACCACCATTAGTATTAGCCAAAAAATCTGCATTTTGCAATGTTGTATATCCCCCCCAAGATTCCCACAAGATTCCACATAAATTCGAAAGGACAAATAGTCTTTTGAGGATTAGTGGAGATTTTATCTGTGTTCATCTGTTTGAGAGAACACACTAGGGGAGCAAGTTCTGATTGTTCAATGGAGTTTGCAAGAGTTGGTAGCAATGATGGAGGAGTTGGCTAAAGGAGATGTTGGTCCAACTAAACTCACCAAGTACAACAGCGAGTTGAGCAGGGACAAGGCAACTGTTCAATAAGAAGCCATGTAGCAATCTCACTAGCACTGCTTGATAGAAGGGACAAAGGCAAAAATTGTAGTGCAAACTTGCTCTGGGGAATATAGTCTCCCAGGACTAGTGGTCTGAACTTCATTGAAATCCACTCTAGGTAGAAACTGATAAAAATCCGTTGAATCGTATCTGTCACAGGCAAACACTGGTGCCTGGGTTCAAGTCCTGGATTTGCTTCCAGTTTCAGCTTGCTGCTGATGCACATCTTCACACATTGCAGATGAAGGCCCAAGTCACTGGGCTGCTGTGGTGAATGTAGGAGTCTGGGTTGGAACTCTTAGCTCCTGACTTTGGCCTGACCCTGTCTCAGCTATTGTGAGTGCTAGGATGATGACTCACTGAATGGGAAACCTTTGTCTCTCTCCCTTTGTGTATGTTTGCTTTCAAGAAAAATAATATGAAAAGTAAGTTTAAAGGAAACCGCAATGTAAATAAATACATTTGTCACAATTGTTCGGATTAAGGGAACATTATATTTTCTTCGCTCAAGGCCATGTAGTACAATTAATTTCCAAAAGCTTCAAGCTTACAATTTCCTGTTTCTCACAACCCTTAAAGCTGCCAGTTCTCTCGAGCTATTTCATCTTTCCCTGGGCAACATCACCAGTTTCCTCCTGCTGCAGCCAAAACTGGGAAGCAGTTTCCCTACTGCCAAACTGGGAAGCAGCAACTCAGACATTTGAAATCAATAGAGGAATTCTGAGACATAGATCAGTGTTAGTCCCAGCGTTGTGAAAATGTGATCCTCACTGTGCCTCCTTTGTCCCTCATGAGCAAGACATACTAGCACCCAAAGAAAACGTTCCCCAGCATCAGCCCTGCAGGTGGGAAAGAAGGAAGAAAGGCAGCCTCAGGCCTTTGTTCTGTCTGCATTCATTTGACAGGCGCTCAGAACGCAGCACATTTTGTGGCAATTGAGCAGCAGAGCTGAGCCCTCCTCCCCTTTGGGCAGGGGTAGTGCCTCCTGGCAAAGATCTGGAGCCCATTCATCTCTCCCCAGGCCCTTCCAGGGCTGCTGTGCGTCTGCAGAACAGATGGGAGCGTCTGCTTGTCTGATTGTTGGCTGTTTTATTTCATTCAATAAACATTTATTGAGGATCTACTAGCGCCAGGCCCTGTGCGGAGGACTGTTTCTCTGGCGTGTGGGCAAATAAGCATGTGTTGACCTGCTCCAAAGCACAAGCACTGAGACAACATGTGTGACGTGTGTGTATGTGGTGTGTGTGTGCTTGGTATGGTGTGGCTACCAAATGATGAAATTGCCCAAATCGGTGTATGTGGTGAAAGGAATGGATGGATAGCATAGCTGATCAACTTTGTCATTGTCTATCTCTGTGCTTCTCCAAGGAGACCAGGCTTGCTAGTCACCTGGGGATCTTGATGCAGCAGGCCTAGGGTGGGGCCCTAGTTCTGCATTTCTAATAAGCTCCCAGGTGAGGAGGATGCCTGGCACCTGAAGACCAGAGAAGGCATGGTGAAAGGTTTATCTAATTTTCCTGCTGATCTCATGTTTTAGTTGGTTCCTGTGTGAGCAGACAGGAGGTGTGTATTCGATTCAGATTTCTTTGTTCCTATGAGTGAAATGAGTGTATGCAGCTCACTGTATAATGAGCCCACCATGTGCCAGGTACTTTGCCTCGATAAATGCAACCAATTTCTAACAGCTAGGTGTGCTTCTGTCTCTTTCACAGGTGAGAAAACATAAATCCACAGCAATGAAATAACTCATCTGAGGGCTCACAGATCCCAAGCATTGCAAACAAGACAGGAAGCCAAGTCTCCCCTTTTCAAATCCATGTTACACCTTCTCCCCCAAGGTGTCTCTATCCATTCAGGTTGCCTCCTGTCTGATTTAGAAGAGAGAGTTGCCCTCAGGCAACTCTAGAAACTCTAAAAACCAATCTGTGGTTCTTCGCTCAGTGGCAGTCTCGGTTAATACAATTTAAACAACAATAACAAAAAACATGACTATCATTAAAACCTCAGGGTGGATGTTGGAAAATTAGAAATACCCCCCTCCAGCTGGCTTTCCCTTCCAGGCAAGGAACTGATGGCAATGGATATCGGCAAGATGATGGGCATTCATCAGTTCAGACCACAGAAATGATCACAACAGAGTCCTTGGAGCTCAGAAGAAATGCGGACCTGTTTCCTGGGACCTTTGGCTCAGCCCTGCAGACTCTGGGAAGTGAGCCTACAACCACAGTTACGCAGCACAGCCAAGTACTCATAATATATATACTGGGCCTCATGGTTAAAGAATTATGTTTATTGTTTCCTCTAATCAATTTTACTCTACAAAATAAATAGTGATCCATCATTCTTAAATTCTTGGAAGAGAGAAGTGTCAGAAATCTTACACATGAAGGACATGGTAGAGAAAACAGGCTGAGTGGGCCCTTGCCTACCCTTTATGCTCGTAGGAAATCATGACCTCGAAAAAGTGCCCATGATTTCTCAAGAGAACTATTACTTAACAAAATTTCCACCGTAACAGTGAATAACGGCCTGCCAAGAATATAAATAGAAAAGGATTTAATATATATCCCATAGTTATGAGATTATTGGCCAAGGGGGTCTTGTGCTAATAAGATCACTCCCTCAACCCCCAAATCAAATTCCCTGCAAAATGATATTTATATTACTAACCCTTATAAGGAGAGAAGATAATCCTCTATAATTTGCAGCCCAACTGGCATTTATTTTTCTATAAAGAGAAATAAAGGAATCAAAATGATAAAACAATTCCATTTTGAAGTAGCATTTAATATGCTGATCTAACTATGACTTTGGATTTATAATGCTATGGGTCCCATGTTTTATATCTAAATCCAATGAATCTCTAAAAGAACTAAAAAATGAAAATAGCATGAATTATTTCCCATCATTCTCTTAGTTCCATAACTGTAGCCAAGCTTGGGCACTTCTCAATTTTTTTTCACTTCGTACTTCACCCTATTACTCTTAGGAATGGTGCTCAATAGACATTCAAAACACACACACACACAAATGGAGAATTCTTAATGCATCACTAGGAACTCAGAGCACAAAAATAGCATCAATTTAAAAAAAGGAATTTAGGAATATATTTTATATTTTCTGATTTTTAAAATTAAAAATGATCATTTTACAATGAGTCCTTTTACATTTTGTGATAATCATCTACTCCATGTACTAGAATAAAAAATGAAGAAAATTCATAATATGTATGTGTTAATGAGCATATTTTCTAAAATTTGCATATCTATGCTCTCTAAAACTACTATTCTCATTCATACACAACAACTCTTGTTTAAGTTATATTTGTTAATTACTTCACTAAAAGTAAGCTATCATATTAGTCATTTGTTGATATACTAAATACTTTTGAAAACACTATTATGATTAGAATTATGAAATAAATTTATCTTCAGTTCTGAAATTTTTGCTCAAAAATATGAGATGTACACAACAGTGTTCAACTTCCACATAAGAAGTTACAATAAATTCGTTTACATACTTTCCCTTTGCAATATAATTTCCAGTATAGCTGGATATTACATGATATTTTAGTCATGAGATGTGCAATACACCTTCTAGAATACAGTAAACAAAATAAGGACATGCTGATTGATTGCAACTCTTTGGGCTGCTCCAATAGCCCTTAGCAAGGCAATAGTCCTGATCAACTGCAAGTAAAGACCTATGTTAGGTGATCAAAGGCACGGACAGGTACATACAAGTGCATGCACAACCTTGGTTCTCTATTTGTTGTCACTGAGGTTTTGCCTAATAAATTCACTTCCCCCCAATTGTCATGCTTTTAAATCTATGTAATCGTTTTAGCAATGATCCTATTAGGTGGGGAAATTTAAAAAACATGCAGAAAATGATTGAATTGTGTAAGCAGGAGTTAACATTGAGGAAAGCAAGAAACTTTTGATGTGGCTTGGCTTGATTTTTTTTTCTTTCAGAGTATCTCCTGGATGTGTTCTCAAGCTATAAATTATTTTAATGATATTTCAATGAGGAAGTCTTCCATCACACTCACTGTTGTTCCACCGCTCCCCAAGTATGCATTTCCAAAACTTACACCAACGCACACATCCATGTATTGTGGTTTGTATTCCTAGCTGTACCGCAACTTCCAAGAAGTTAGGAGATAGCAAAGTGGTTTCGGGGCACTGATTTGTTTTGCTTTTATCTCCACACCTTCAGTAGCTGGAAGAATATAGATACCCAATAAGTCTCTGTGTGTGAGTGTGTGTGTGTGTCTTTTTACAGGGCTCAGAAGTGGCTGTGTCAAGCCATCTTTACATTTGTGCTTCACATCATCTACAGATCTTTTCTCCTGTTCACACTGAACTGAAGAAAACAGTCCAGCAAAAGCACTAGCAAACTAAAACCACTTAGATTCCAAAGCTATAAAATGGATTTTCATGTACTACTTCAAGTAGATCTTTCAGGTCCGTGGTGCGTTAGTAATCCATGTTTTCCACTTCATATGAGAGGAACTAGCTCAGAGAACTTGGGGATACCCAGTATATGTATATTCATTATTGGCATGTTCTCAAAGCAGCATTTGCATCTGGGTCTTTGAACACCCAATTCAAATCTTTGCTATAAAAATCACAGCACTACCCATGCCAGAAATGTCCAGGAAACAAAAACCCCCTCCATCCGCAACTCAGCCGAAGGGGAGAGAAGCCTGAAGGACTGGCCCAGGGTCTGGAGTCCAACACTCCAGTTACTTTGCTTCATATGCCAAATCACAGGTATATCCAAGACCTGTCCACACAGGTACCATACTTCGAAAAGCACAGCACTGGAATCCACAGCAGTTGACTAGCTGTCCACGCACAATTATAGAGGTATTTAACAGGAGTAACAGCAGAAATACCAAAGTGCTATAGAGGCATCATTCCATGGAATCCTTCATAACCACCTGGAGCCCTACTTTGCAGGTAAGGAAAGCGAGACAGAGAAATGAAAGGAACTTATCAAAGATCATTCAACTGCAAGGAGAGCCCTCATTTAAAGGTCTGGGAGTTTGACTCAGAAGAGGTGCTGTCGGCCTTCACTGGAAGCAAGAGGAAGTCCTGAAAATCCTTGTTTTTGTTAATTTTCTACTTTTATTTCCTTTTTAAAAAAATTTTGTTTTATGACTCTTCATTTAAGGGAATGTATAGTAACTGTGCAACAGAGACTATCACACCCAGATGTGAAGATACAATGCAGTATGCATCTCTACTTTTAAATCAAAGATGGACTGCCTATGAAACTGTTAACTATATCTTGACAATAGGATGCTGGACTCTCTGCTATTGTCCATACCTACAATGTCAGAACGCACTTAAGTAGCAGAATGATGGACTTATGACTGATTATGAAGTACTATACTGCTATAATAATATAACGGAAATCAGGAGGAGGATAGGGATTTGGGGATGGCGGAAGGGAAATCTCAGAGCCTATGGAACTGTATGATAAAATAATAGAATAAAGTTAATATTTAAATAAATATTTACAGACCTCAAAGTCAATCTAGATAACAAGTTTTCTGAGCTTTTTCATGTGTTCTGATATATCATAAAGGAAAGTTTTTTAGAAATTCATATTCCCTATCTCTGAAGAAAAGATGCAATTCTGTGTTAGCCTCATTTTATGTTCCAATTATTCAAACTCTTTGTTTCTTCACACTCCTTGAAATGTGTTGGGTAATTCACACTTTCTCCTGATCCCTGTTGCTGATATATAACTAAGGGCAAGATAAAGTATCCCAGTATGTAATGGTGGCACCTGACAACTGCATTATAAAGTTAGCTGTCTTCTTAGTTTCTTCATTTCCATAAGCTAACAAAAGTAAACAACTAAAGTTGTGATATTGCATCTGGAATCAGAAGTCCAAAGCTTCCTTGCCTTACTGCAATGGAATGATTTAATATTGCGGTCAATGCCAATTCTTAATTCAAGTGTTTTCTGCATATTGAATACTTTATTTACTCAAACATGCACTTTACTCAGTAGCAAATAAAACCATAAATTACTGACTGGCAGCTTACAAGCCATACTTAGTCCCCCAATGTATTAGCTTTTAGTGCTTGTACTATTCTAAATGTTGATTTCGTTGGCATAAAAATAAGCCAGAGATTTTACACAGATTCCCAGATTCATGGCAAAGCTCATATTTCAAAGCTCTCACTTCAAGCCAGGCATTTGTCACTGTGAGATTGAAATTGCTCCACAACAAAGTGGGGGTGTGGAGCTGAGCTAGGCTCTCTCTCTCCTCCAGGTTCCTCACCTGCACTGTTATTGCCAAATAGCCCGGATTCCTCTCCCTTCCAGATTTCTGATGGCAGTGTTCAATCCCGGCCCTCAAATGTTCCTCTGCTTCTTTTATTAAAAGGATTTATAGTCTGGTCTGTTTCCTTATGTATTTGAAAAGCAGAATGACGGAGACAAAGGAAGGGACCATGTGTGACAGATCCTCCATTCATGGCTTCCTCCAGGGATGGCTGGCAGAGCCAGGGCTGGTTCAGGCTGAAGCCAGGAACCAGGAACTCCATGAGGGTCATTATGCCAATGCATCCCAGTCACATTAGGCAAAGGGAGGACTAGAAGCAGAGCAGCCAGCTCTCTAACTAGACACTTTCACACAGCGCACTGGCATCCTACACTCCAGCTGAACATGGGGGCCACAATACCAGCTCTTCTTTCTTTCTGTCAGCTTACTTTTATGGAGCCACATCTCATAAAATTTTTTTTTTGGCTTTATTTCATATCTTGACTGCCTCCAATTCACAGTGATTTTAATAGAGAAAATATTTTTTAAAAGACACAGTTGCCTCCTTTGTCAAAAGATTTCATTTTTTTCAGTATAATTAAAATAAATTATAAGTCTCTATACTTATAAGATAAAAATAAGTAAAATAAAAAAAGCTTTGTGCAGATGCAGGTAGCAGAGATGCAAGAAAAGGTAAAGTTAGGAGATCTGAAACAAAGGAAAGACTCAACTTACTAGTGCTGCTGTGAAGATGGATCAAGGATATTTCTGAAGCCTGACAAAGACACCCAACTTGCTTCCAGCAACCCCCATCCTACAGGCACGTAAAGCTGAAATCTGCCAACGACCTGGATGTACTCCGACTTCCTCAGAACCAAAGTTACGGGACGCCTCAATTTTCACCATGGAAGACCCTCAACAGAAGATGCAGACAAGCCTGCTGGACTTTTAATCCATGGAAACTGAGATGATGAACTAGTGATTCTTTAAGCCACTTACTGTGTGACACCTTCTTAGGGCACTGTTAGAAATAAACTCAGGTTCTTGGCCAAGGCGGACCCTACTTAGCAGTACATAAAGGTGCAGAAGCTTCTTCCTTCACAGCAATCATGGCTTCCTTTTTGATGTGACTTGGTGGTTTATCATGAATGTGTCTGGGCAAATCACAGTGATTTGCAGTCTATGTTATTTTCCTATCAATGCCACCCGACATTAACATGGGCAGCGAATTAAAGGACCAAAGTTGGTACTGATGCAATAAACTGAATCCCTTAGATTTGTTTCACTAGTATCATTTCTTTTAAACTATGTCAGAATAGTTCTAAATTTACAAAAATTAGCATGTATTCCAGAGTTTTACAAACCACACACTTGATTTCCCCTATTGTTAATGATACATTTGTATGATACATTTATCATCATTAATAAACTGTAGCTACATTCTCCTATTTTTTTAACCTAAGCTCTCTCTCTCTCCTTTTCCCATTCCTCCTAGCCACTAGGAGATAATTCTTTTTATCATAACATTTGATATGAAAGGTAAGAAAAGCTAACCTATTTCCCTTTATTATATAATATATCCAAAGCATACTAGTATCACTTTGTAAAAGCTCAACTTTTAACATAGTTTTAACATAAAATGCAGAGTACTTTCACAATTCTTTTATCAAACTGTTTCTCCAAAGATGTCTGAAGCTATTAAATATTACTCATTTGAAGTGAGCCTCATTTTAAAAAATAAAAACAAAAAGAATATGAATTTTGTTTTTAGATTTTGTTCACACCTAAAATTCATACTATGTACAGTAGAGCAGACAGAAAAAATAATCCCATATTCATTACCTAGAAATGGAAAAGATGTGGGATCTGTAATCACACCTGTCCCCCAACCTGGGAACTCCCTGGATCACGCAGGGCCATTCATTCACTCATTCAACAAAGGAGGCAAGAATGAGGTCAAGGAGCTAAACTGTATGCTGAGGTTTTCATTACAGGAAGTGGTACTACCTGAAATTACAGCTTTACTTGCCTAATTTATATAATACGTGTCTGCTAATGAAATGTCAGTCCCAGGGAGTCATGGAACTTGCCTTCTTGCACACCGACAGGCATCTGACCTCTACATCAGTGTCTAGTACACAGTAGATGCTCAATGATTTGTTAAATGAATAAATAAATGAATGCTAAGAAAAATCCAAGTCAGCACTTGTCAAGCATTTTATTCCTATCTGCTCACAAAATAAGCCTGTTTTTTCTTCACTTCGATTTCCATTAGCACACAAACTTTCCCATTCTTTCCTTATTTAACAAACACTAGTGAGCACCTTGAACAGTGCCTTGCTCTCTAAGAGTCATTCGTTTCTGCATTTATTCATTCCATCGTTCCACAGAGATCAGTGATGCATCCAAGAAGACAGCAGGTCAGATCATGAAGAGTGATAAGACCCCAGCAAGTCTTAGGCTTCTAGTAAGAATGAGTTGGAAAGTCACTGGAAGACACCGACACAGTATATCAGTTTGTGATGAACATCTTCATACGGCTGATCCGGATGTTCTAGGAGGCAAGCTCGGCAGCAAGTAGCCAGCCCAGAAGCTGTAAGGATACACCTGTGTTTTTTGACTTCCCAGGCTCTCTGGGTAATGCAAATGAGACTCTCAAATGGATTATGCCAGAAAACAGGATTGATTTTGAAAGTCCTTCTATGACATTAAGCATTGGCTGTTCGTTCTGGTGCCCAGTCCTCCTCTATTCATCGGGCACAGGACAAGAGACTGGCAAAAAACTGAAGCGACACCCCCACCCAGTTACAACTAGCCTAGCCAACAGAAAAGGAACCTCCATTTTGCTAATTTCAAAGTTGCTTTTATCCAAACAATGGCATCCAAACTCTCCTTGGCTCAGATTAGTTCTATCCATCAGTCACTGCCTCAACAAACTACAGCACCGTCTCTCCAAAACTTTGTCTTACTAGAGAATGAAGAGCATTTGTAGGAAGCCACCCATGTCCCTTCAATAGCCTTTGACACTACAGTCATCCCAGACTGAAAATCCCCATGACATATCACCCTCTCTTATATTTGTATGCTAATATTCTAAGCTGGGGGCCCAGTGTGGTGGCCTAGCGGCTAACATCCTCACCTTGAACACACCAGGATCCCATATGGGTGCCAGTTCTAATCCTGGCAGCTCTGCTTCCCATCCAACTCCCTGCTTGTGGCCTGGGAAAGCAGTTGAGGACGGCCCAAAGCCTTGGGACCCTGCACCCACATGGGAGATTCAGAAGAGGTTCCTGGCTCCTGGCTTCAGATCTGCTCAGCTCCAGCCATTGCAGCCACTTGGGGAGTGAATCATCAGACAGAAGGCCTTCCTCTTTGTCTCTCTTCATTTCTGTATATCTGATTTTGCAATTAAAA
Organism: Ochotona curzoniae; assembly: GCF_017591425.1. NCBI lineage: Eukaryota > Metazoa > Chordata > Mammalia > Lagomorpha > Ochotonidae > Ochotona > Ochotona curzoniae. The sequence continues at coordinate 10,690,153 of NW_024465035.1, read as the reverse complement.
ATAAATAAATAAATAAATCCTAAAAAAAAATCTAAGTTGAAAATCCACCCACTGCCCTCTCTAAGCAGCTGGTGCCCTCAGGGACAATGCCCCCCTTAGCACCTATCACCTCTGATAGGCCCACTTGAAAGCAGCTCGCAGGGTGCTGCACGACAGATTACTACCAATATGCATCTACTCAGGTACCGACCAGAACACGGTTAAGGAAGAGCCTCCATTACAACAGAGCAGTAAGAAGGACTTGAATTCCACTTGATAACATTTCATTCTGAAATGCTGGCTTCAAGTCATGTAACTTCAATTTGTTTCATCAACCAGAACAGAGCTCTATCAGGTATGGGAAAAAACAGTGATCAGAAACTAGTCCAAAGCACGCACTCTTTACAAATCAGCTAATAGCACTTGCTCTCGTATGCCAATTCCTACCATGCCTGGGAAGAATGTGCATTTTGCAGAACAGTGACTGAACCTACGAAGTCATCATTTGCCTTGTTGGCTTTATACAAACCGGTTAAAAAGATGACTCTAGAGAAAAACCCACATTCAGGCATGGAAGTATGGATCCCCCAGACACCACGGTCAACCACCTTTCTTTCATCTCTTATAGCTTGATCAGCTGGCACAGAGAAAATCAACACCACAATTTGAACATCGTTGGTGTCAGTTTGAACTGATGGATGTATAGGTCACCAAGTACAAAAGGCAAGAGCAAAGACACAGACAAAACCCTACAAAGGTAGAAACAGCCGGAGAAAAAGCTCTTGAAGATCTATTTTGTTTGCTTTGCATTTAAAAAATGACTAATGGGAAAGTGTTTGGCATGGTGGTTGAACAGGACACCCAAATCCCATATAGAACGCTGGGTTCCAGTCCCGCGGTGTGAGCTCCTGGCTTTGGCATCCCTCAATCCTGGCTGTTGTAAGCATTGCAGAGTGAACTAGCAGATGAAAATCTTTCATTCTGTGTATGTGTGTGTGTGTCCATCTCTTTTCCTTTCAAATAAACATGCAATAAATGATAAAGAAAACATTTTTTAAAAAAAAAATCATGAAGAAGGACAATTAAAAAAGAAAAGGGCAGAATGGGAGAGGATAAATGGGATAAATGAGAAAGAATAGCTTAATAAAAAAAAAAGAAAAAGCAAAGGGAAAAAAAGACAGGAAGCAGAAGGGAGGAACTCAAAAGTGGAAGGGAAGAAAAAAGAAAGGAAAGTCAGGGAGAAAGAGGAATGATAGGGCAACAGGTCTACCCTCAAGGCATGCACAAATAAAAATCAGAATCAACATAATGAGAATAACCAAGAATTTTAAAGTGCATTTACAAATTGAGTTCTTCCTGCATTCTTATCACTCTTTTGTAAATAAAAATGTCTCTGCCTCTAGAATGTAGAAATTGAGACTTTAAGACATCCCTCAGGGAGCACTTGAGTCTTCTGATCAGAGAGTGTTTGGATCACAGCCTTTGGAGGTAGATGAGGGGGAAACCAGAGGTGACAAACAGATCTGGAGCTGACAGTGATGAAACTTCTCACTCAAGTTTTATTTTGTTTTCATTTCCACTGCTTGTCAAAAACCTCTGCACTCCAAGATTTAATATGCTTGATATTTAGTCTCCAAAAAAAAAAAAAAAAAACCCACTAGATTAGGTTTTTAATTAAATGTACTCTGTCAGCCAAGGGGAAAATTATTCAAGGTTATGATTACTTAAATTTGCTTTTTCTTAGTAGTAGAACTTTAATCAGACTTCATTTTTCTAAGATTGAAAAGCTAGCATAGTGCCAAACTTGATAAAAGTGAAGATTCATAGACTTATTTTGGTCTAGAATTCACCAAGCATAATTCTCAGTCCACAAAGCCCTTTTACCTAACAGTACTCGGCCTTGACCTTAAACTGGTTAATTACTAAGCACAGTATGAGCCCTTTCTTTACTGGTGTTCAATGTCCTAATGTTGCATCGCGTAGAACAGAGTAGATCACTTTTCTGTTAAATAGTGACACTACTAATTTACACATAAATCTACTTATCAGGAAAAAAATGCGAGAGGTAAAATTGGACTAGACCCCGGGGGGATTACAAGAAAGAACAGAGTGCCACCAGTACTGGTACAGGCTGGTCTGTTTTTGATCAGCTTCTTGCTAATGTGCGGGGAAGGTAAGGTAAGGTACGACCCTGCCACCCACATGGGAGACCTTGATGGAGTTCCTGGCTCCTGGCTCCTGGCGTCAACCTGGCACAGGCTCTAATCATTGAAGCCTTTTGGGAAGTGACTCAACCGACAGGAGGTCTCTCTCATTCTCTCCTCTCTCTCTCAACTCTCTTTTACCCCTCCCTCCCATTCTCTATCTCTCTCCTATCTCTTTCTGCTTTTCAAATAAATGATAAATAAGCTTTAAAAAATAATGAGCGCTTACTAACTATATTCAGTAAAAATGAATAAAAGTGAGTTAATCCAAAACCAGATTTTAGCCTAGAGACAAAGAAAAACGAAGACTCTTCCTAGAGAACAATGTTATAGAGAACAAAAGAAATGTAGAGAAGTGGGTCAACACTTGAAATGTTCAGGACAAAAAAGTAAATCAAAGAAATGATGAATTTCTTCGAGTGAAACAAGAATTATGTCTGCATTCCAAATGTCCTTTTTTTTTTTTTTGACAACATTGCACTAAGTTTATAACCAGTCAACTAAAACTTGGCCCATTGTTAATATCCTCCACGATCATGAACAGCTCACTTATGCGTGTGCCTCTATTTCCTCTGTGGCTAAAGTGCGTTCAACACGTGTATTTCCCCAGGGTAATTCTGAGTTCACTGTGCTGTTGTGCACTAAACCAGCATATTGGCTCAGGAAAGAGAAAAGGTACAACCAATGACATTACCTGGCTTTTTATAAAACATTCATGGGACTCACTGAACCCTCCCCATGTCGCACATTGTGCCCGGCCATTGCGACTGGCATGTCGCTTCAGAACCATCTTAATGTTGTTCTCAGTGTTCCCTTTCAAATGTTTAAGGTGGGTTTTAGCACATCTCCAAAAGTTAAAAGACACAAAATAGCCCTAAAGTGTATATATTCTGATATGTGTCTTAAAATAATTTAAGTTTCCATGGAAAAACTTTGTAATGGGCTTTGTCTGTTACAGTTGGTCCTTCTCACTTTGAAAACATTTTACTCTTTGAAAGTTCAAATAGGAAAAAGTGATTTTTTTCAGGTGAACAAAACTGCCTCGTGATGCAATGTGGGACATGTCAGGTGGGTTGAGCTGGCTAAGATTAGCCACAAAAGCAGGTGAGGGTCTGTCCATTTTCCAATGATACACTTATACAGTTAAAAGCCACTTGGGCCAAGTTAGACACACAACAAGGATGCGTGATGCAGGCTGAATTTGCTCTCTAATCATTCGCAGACGGCTTCTAACCCCACAAAGTTTCTCTCCCCTGCGAGCTGAGTGTAGAGATTACCTACTTGCTTCTCCTCCAGTTTATCTGTAAGCATCAAGTATTTTTTTCCAAAAAGAGATATACTATACAATTTAGCTATTCATTTATGCAAATGATGGTAAACAGAATTATAAAGACAGATAATAAACAGCAAATGAGGTTATTTTGTTTCACGCTTTATGTTGTCAGAGTTTTGAGCATGGTTTAGTGTTTTCTATTCATGACTTTATATTACCAAATTACTCCCTGATGGTGTCTCAGATGTGCTTTTGTCTGCAAATGAGAAGGAATAAAATACCAGGACATTAACGTTAAATTACAATCGTTAATGGCGTAAATACGAAAATAATTACTGCATCATACCATCAATTGTTATGTGTTCATTACTGAAGTTCTCGCAAAGCCTTCATTTTCTTGTTACAATTATTTTTTTTTTTCCTTTATTTTTGTCTGGCTATTTTATAGCCCTGACAGTGCTTCGGCAACATCCAGCAGTTACACAAGCCATTTAATCCTGCTCAAAGCTTCATTTAAACTTAATTTAGCTGCGTTTTATTTGTGTATATATGCCTTCTACTTCTTTCTGCCAGCCCAAGGTACTTCCGGAGTAGGTGCTGGCAAGATGTGTTTGAGCAGATTACCTAAAACCCGCCACAAACTTCGGAGGGGCTTCCGTTTCTGTCTTTAGCACCTTTAGGTAAAACATCTCTATTAAATAATCAAACTAACTGCACATCCATCCTCCAAAATTTTAGCTTGGGGTATCCCCCACCTCCTTTTTTCCCCTCAAATCTTTTCTTAAAATTGACTTACAATTCTACAAGCTATCTCTCAAGATTCTTTCTGATCTCGGCTCCACCTCCCCTGAGCCTATGCGTTCCCTCTCAGCTCCACGGCACCTGCGTTCCTCCCGTGTCCGTTCTATGCTTCTCCAGAGTCCCTTGTCTCCTCTCCTCTCTTCCTCAGCGGGCTGGGAAAGGCCTAAGTGTGCACGCGCGCAAACACACACACACACACACACACACACACACACACACACACACTTTCCAGGCCCCCCCCCCCCCCCCCCGCGGAGGCTCGCCAGTCACACCCTTTTGTCTGCTCCATTCTTCAGCCTTAGCTTCCCAGTAGCCTGCCAGCCAGAGACAGGAGTGACACGGAAACTCACTAAGAGAGGACAGAGAGGCACTGAGGGCGGGCCAGCCCCGGACCATCCCCAGACGCTGTGTGAGCGCTCAGACGCACACGCACCCATACCATCCCCCCTCCACACACACACATTCACACGCAAACATCCACACGCGAGCGCACAGGCATGGGCTGTCACTTATTCGCTTGCAAAGCCAGCTCTGGCACTTGAAAAAAACTTGTCGGTCCGCCTGGTCCTTTCTGCCAACCTCACCTCCCAGAGTTTGTGGGACGACAGGGCATCCAGTGTACAGCTTTCCCAAAATATCCGGAGAGATGGAAAACTTCACCTGGAGAGACAGAGATCCTAATCTCTCTCCTCCCCTCTTTTTCACCCATCTTCTCTGTGGTCACATGGTCTCCTTCTTGCTCATTTGCGCACACTAGCATCCAGTCCTCGCTGAGAGCGGAGGAGCAGACCCTCAGCCTCCAGGGTCCTGTCCAGCTCAAGTCCCTAAACACATCTAGCCCCTAGCACTCTCTCCAACTCTTTCCATACGCAGCCTGGAGCTGACGGCTCCCTAGGCCCAGTCACAGTTCCAAACTTTTTCTTGCCCTTTCTCCCGGTCTTTAACCATAAACAACGCAGAGGCCCTGAAGCCCCCACGCCAGGGCCCAGACCCCACAGGGGAGAGGGCGAGGACCCGAGCTCCTCCAGTGAACAGCGGGTCTCACCGTGCCCAGCCCCCGTGTGCGCAGGACAGCGCTGGACTCAGCAGAATTGCAAAGGGAGCCAAAGCGGAGCCGGCTGGCAGGTGTAACTAGCCCCGACTCCCGGGTTCACGCCCAAGGGGCGGCGGGTTTGGCGTGATGAGAACAAAGCTGGAGTCCCGGGAGAGGCTGTCAAGACGAGAGGCGCTAAGACAATAGCAATAAAGCGAACTTGGAGGAGGACCGCTGCTCGAAGTTGCTTCCGAGTCTGGGATGTCCACAAGACGGCTGCAGGCTACTGCTGCTGCTGCTAGACCCCTAGAGCATCAACCCCGGCCCCGCCGCTCTACACGCAAAATAAATAAATAAATAAATAAATCCCCGCTTTGCAGCAGGTCCCCGGATCCCATGCACATACCCTGGGCGCCCAGACGCAGCTTGAGGCGCCTGGACTCCCGGGCTTGGCCGGCAGCCACCCGGCAGAGAGACCCGCCTGCGCGCTCTCTCGGCTTTACCTTTCCGCGGGGCTGCCTGCCTGGGAGTCCGCGGCGCGCCGCCCGCTGGCTGTGCCCTCAGCCCTCGCCGCCGCCGCGAGCCGACCACGGGAGCCCCGTGCGCCGCGCCCCGCCCCCGGGCGCAGGACCCCGCCTCTCCGGGTGCCGCGCCCCGCCTCCACGCGCCGCCTGCGCCCGGCACTCCCCACGCGCCCCGCGGGCTTTCTGCGCGAGCTGCGCTGCTGCGGCCGCAGTGTCGACCGGGGTTACTTCAGTTGCTACTGGCCCTCACATTGTAGCCGCTGTCGCCAGGGCACAGCATGGGCCACGAGGTCCCCAATTGCCCAGGGGTATCTGTCAGCCAAGGCGACAGTTGGAAATGACCTCCAGAACAGGGCTGCTCTGAACCTGGGCCTGGCACCGTCCTCCTGGGCATCACCTGGAAGCTTTCTGGAAACGCAAATTTCTGCGCCCGTCCACGCCCCCCATCCCTGCCTTTCTCCTGATTCAGAATCCCTTGAGATGGGGCCCAACCATGAAAATCGTAGCAAGCTCCTAGGGTAACTGAAAGCATGGCAAAGTTGGGACACACTTGCTTTTGCGGTGGGAGAAGTGAGTGGCTGAGCAATTGCGAGCCCCAGGCTCCCATCCGGTTCCAAGTTGAACTTGGCGAGGTCTGCAGGGTTCCTGAGTGCGGCTGTCTGCGCCCTGCATGTCATTCATCTCTCTTTATTGACTGCAAAGCCGTTGCAGATAAACAGAGAAGGAAACACATTTACTTCTGATCTGACAGTTCTAATGAGCTCAAGGAAGAATTATGTAAACATTATTAAGTGTAATAAACACATGTCGGCACCAGCAATCTACTCTGGAGCAGGGTTGGCAAAAGCCGGCAGGAGCCAGCATTTTGTTTGTAATGTCTTTTTAACTTTATGTGGCCTGTGTAATCGGCATTTGGCTGTGCTATTGCCCAGACGGAAAATCATTACCCCAGTAATGGATGGGCCAGTGCAAAAGGAGAGTCACTGCGATGGGGCACTTCCATTCATAAATGTTGTGTGTCGGAGACAATGGGCCCCATCACCTGCCAACTTAGCCATTTTCAGGATCCCAGTGTTACCCAGGTCCTCATTTCCACTCCCTGAAGCATCACTTGGCTCAAGTTGCAAAAAGAAAAGCTAGCTGCTCACCTTGTTGTTTTTTGCAGGGTGAGCTTTCTTTCACCCACTGTTCTCTTATTGCAAGATTTCATCCTCATCTGCCAATGGGAGCGACTGCTGGCATTGCCATGGCCTCTACTGATAGGTTTAGGAACTGATTTTGGCTCAAAACTCTTAGTTTGATACTCCTGTCCTTCAGGAAAGTTTGACAGTGGTATCTAGAGCAAGTGGGACCACAGGAAACCTTACTGCCTAGCGCTTCTTCATCAAAAATAACAGCTGTGGGAACATGTATTCAGCCTACCTGTGAATGCCAGCATCTCACTAAAGAGCCTGTGTTGGATTCCACCTCTGGGGGCCAGTCCCAGCCGCCTGCCAGTGCAGACCCTGGGAGGCAGGGCTAGTGGCTCAAGTGGTTGAGTCGCTGCCATCCAGATAGGAAACCTGAATTGCCTTCTCGTGTCCAGCTTTGATTCCAGCCTAGCCTGGCTACTGTGGGTAACTGAGGAATACAGCCCAGAGGAGAGCTTTCTGTGTCTCTCTCCTTCTCTCCCTGTCTCTCTACGTCCAAATTATTTTTTCAAAAAAAAAATTTTTTTTAACTGTCAACCAACAATACTATCACATTGAGTAATGATTAGGAAGCAATGTTATCAAGATCATTAATTCATCAGATAATGCAGGGCGGTTAATAGTCACACAGAGCTTATTTGGATATAAGGTGAAATAAGGGGGGGCAGGGGAATTAATCATTAAGGCAGGAAGGAGAAAGGAAAAAGAGGAAGCACATTAACATCTATTGAAGTATTTGAAAACAATCAAAATAAAAACTGGCCGGTGGAGAGGGGTGTAGCGCTGAACCAACACTATGCTTACACAATGGCATGCCAAGAACAGATCCCTTGGGTTCAATAAGATACAGGATGTCCACGGTCCAGATATCCCACAGCAGCTGGCAGGGCTGGTTTACATTCTGGAGGGGCACTGAGAGGTTGAAGTTTCCACAGTATCCCCAAATCAGGGAAGAGAGCTGGGCATTTCTATTCCCTTGCCTGACAATTTACAGATAAACACCTCCCAGGGGAAATACAATTTTTAGCATTTGGGTTGTTCCAGTATCTTGGGGGACAGTCCTTTAAGGAAAAGGCAAGGTTGTAAGCAATAGAAAACATGGACTAAAAACATTTAGGCAGTGGTGGCGGTGGAGCAGGGAGGCCCCAGTGCAATCACCTAGCGGCTAAAGTCCTAGCTTTGAGTGCGCCAGGATCCCATTTGAGCACCGGTTCTAATCCCGGCAGCTCCACTTCCCATCCAGCTCCCTGCTTGTGGCCTAGGAAACAGTTGAGGATGGCCCAAAGCCTTGGGATCCTCCAGACATGGAGGAGGTTCCTAACTCCTGGCATTGGATCAGCGCAGCTCCAGCTGTTGCAGTCACTTGGGGATTGAATCACACAGAAGATCTTCCTCTCTTTTGTCTTGCTTTCTCACTGTTAACCTAATCTCTTTCCATTAAGAATTATAAACATTTAAATAAATCAGTGTTTTTGGAAGGTGTACTGGTAAGTCTAATGCAACTCACTTACGGAATTCTGTATCCCTAAATGGGTTTTTCTTGTTGAAATTAGCTCAATTGAATAGTTACCTTGAAAAAGGAATTTTCATATTTCATTTACATAGGAACAATTATGGACAATTAAAATATGCATATAATAAATTGAAATATGTATACAATACTCCCAGCTACAGATGCTGCCATGTATTCAAACTTGTGTGTAAAACATTCATTTTTAACATTTACAAAAATGAAATTGAGTTCACTTCATCTAACACAAAAGGTTATATTTGAAAATCCTCATCAGAATTCTATGAAATGCACAGTGCTGTGTCACTTGTTTCTGTAACAATACAGAGGTGAGTTCACTCAGAAGACTACATTCAAATCGCAATGCTCTATGTTTACTTTTCTTCTCCCCTTTCTCTGTCTCAGCTTCTCAAACGTCTGTCTACAAGCAAGTCAAGCCTCGGAAGCATTTAACGCTCTGAAGAGCTAACACACACACATACACTTGTGGTATTCATTAATTTAAAGAACCCCAGGAGTAATTCTGTTTTAATGTTTTATTTGGATTTTAAAATGGAATTAGATTCCATCACCAATCTTCAGTGATGTGTGTATCCACAAGGGCAGCTCTCCCGATTTTACATAGCTATAATTAAATAATTCACCTCTTCCTAAATTAAAAGTCAAGGAAGGTCATCGTTAATTTAATGTTTACTGACTGCTCACTGTGAACTAAGAGCTATCATTAAAAAGATGAACAAGTCACAGTCCTCCCGGCTCACTGTGGTTTGGGGGCCAAATTCCTGGAGCATGTAAACTCTTACATGGATGAAAGTGGTAGTTTCTTGTAAATGGCATATTCCAAAACATACTTCACTTTTTTCCCCATTACACTCACAATTACTAAACCTTTCTTTCAGTTAAGCTTTAAAACTACAGCTGTAGGTTTTCAAAAATAATCTCTTGGGGATTTTAGTTGAAATATTTTGTAATAATATGGCATGGTACAAAGGACAGTTTTGAAATTACATGCTGTTTTGATTTTTTAAATTCCTGTTCCTCACTGGAAGGATTAAGCACATTTTTCCTCTTTCTCTAAAGTCATCTGGAAGTTATAATTTTTAGTATATGTCATAAAATAACATTTTTAACCTATATTTCAGTATATTGATCATGAATTAAGCAACCATTGACCTATCTGGCACAAATAATATTTTTGTATACCTTTATTACTTTCTTCGCTCTGAAGTAGCTCCAAATAAATGAAAATAGAGAAATGTGAGATCTAACATGCCATTATCACTTTTGGACTCATACATGGCCTTCCAAGAAGTATTTTTTTAGTATCAAGTTTCAAAATCACATTAATGAGGTACAGACTAAGAATCCCAATGCTGCACATGCACACATCATTGAACGTAAATGGCCGGCAGATTGTGGGAGTCGTGTCTCCCATTGTTGTAAGAGGTTACAGATGACAAAGAGAGGAGGTCTGAAGGACCCATAAGCAATGAGCTAGAGCTGGAGAAAGGACGATCCACTCTCGTTTAGCTTAATCGATATATACAGATGTCTATGTAAGAAATATTTGTAGCAGCCTTAATATATACTGGCTTGTATATACATGCACTTCTTCTCACTACATCCACTGAGTGGGTGTGGAAGCAGACACAGCTAAAAGCAATGTAGATACCTGGCACTCTAACAAACAGAACCAGTGTTTCTTGGAGAAACGAATGATAGCAAGACTAGAGCAGAATCTTTTTTATTAAAGATTTATTTTTATTATTTTTTCATTGGAAAGGCGGATATACAGAGAGGAGAGACAGAGAGGAAGATCTTCCGTCCGATGATTCACTCCCCAAGTGAGCGCAACGGGCCGATACTATGCCGATCCGAAGCCAGGAGCCTCTTCCGGGTCTCCCACACGGGTGCAGGTTCCCAAAGCTTTGGGCCGTCCTCGACTGCTTTCCCAGGCCACAAGCAGGGAGCTGGAAGGGAAGCGGGGCTGCCGGGATTAGAACCGGCGCCCATATGGGATCCCGGGGGTGCAAGGCGAGGACCTTTAACCACTTGCGCCACCGCGCCGGGCCCTAGAGCAGAATCTTTTAAAGGTTATTTGAAAACTAGCATTGAGGGCATCATGCCCCCATTGCTGTCAATTTGTTAGATATTTTACATGTATTTTCTCATTTAGCACTCTGAAAACTTACCCTCTAAGAAGAGCACTGAGCCAAGTTATTATGTTGATTATCTTGAGTTAGGCTGCATTACTCAAAGACATCATAATGAACGTGAAGGCATTCTCTCTCCTTTTCCCCTCTGCTTGTAATTATTTCCATCAAATCTTCTGGAAATATTTTAAAATTTGTATTTTTGTATGTTTACACAGAACCCTCAGGGCACCATTCTTCAATTACCTGCCTCTGCATGCACCATTCTCTCCAGATACAGGAAGTATGAATTCTACAAAACTCTCTTCAATAGCACTCACAGCTTTGCTCTTCTCTGTCATTATCCACTTACAGACACATCCCTAAACAACATAGTTAGCTTGGACTCTGTGGAAGCTTCTGTGACTAACCAATGTGTGTTATTTTAAGACTGCTTTCCATCACTCATTATTAGGATTTAACACTCATGCATATATATTTTTCAAATGGCTGTTGCTCTTAAAAACCGTATTTGAATGCATAACGCAACAAAATTGCCCCTTCCACTCCAAAATGGGTAGACATTCAGTGACTCTGAGATTTGGCCTACTGTAAACAATGATCCTCCACTGCCTTTACTCGTATTTCAGGATGCAAGCGAACACACTTTCCTGAGAGTATTTACACGCAGTGGGTTTTCAAGGTTCCAAGGTATTTGTACAATTAACTTTCCTAAAAGACACCCAGTCTTTCCAAAATGACTGTATCAATTTACACTTATCATAGTATTCTACAGAAGATTTTGTTTGTCTGGACTCTTTGCCGGTATTTGGTTTTTTCAAAAGTTTTTAAAAAGCACCTGCCAATCTGTTGGGCAGGTAGTGCTATCTCATTGTGGTCCTACTGTGCGTTCCATACATTATTGATAAGAATGCACAGAACACTGCCCTTTTCAGAAATTTCGGGTGTAAAGCATTTGCTTGTTTGTTAAATACCTGTTCTGTTCTTTTCTTCTAGTACGGCATTTATCGAAAGAAGGTTCTGATTTAAAAAATGTTAGCACTGACAACCCAGAAGCTCTTGCTGACGTTAAAATGAATATAACTCCTCATTCTCAATGCACTTAGAAAGCATTTCATTGAACCTTAAACCTCCCTGCCAAACCGAGCCAATAATAAATTATAAATGCTAGAGGAAAATTAATACATTTAAATTAGTTAATGTCTCTACATCTGCAAGATGGATTGTGCAACGAAAGCTCTTAGCCACAGTCTGTAAAATACATTGCAAATAGTTTAGAAACAAACTCCTGCAGGTGCTGTTTTGACTTAATTTTTCTAAGCAATATCTGAGATAACGTCTTAGATAATATTTGAGATGTTTGTAAGCAGTGTCTGAGCTGCTACATATTTTTAGGCTAAGTTTAACATCTTAATAGATTGTTATGATGTTATATAAACACCAACAACAACGACATTTATTGAGTTTCTTTCCTCTGAAAATAAATGTCCTAGTGAGAATTGCTGTGGTTGGTTGAACCCTGTGGTTAAGACACAAAGGTCTCTATCCGAAATAGACATTAGTTTTAAACTCTGTACAGAGGCGATCTACTGACATCTTTCTACCTGTGCATTAAACAAATAATAGCACTAATCAGAATATGAAATATAATTATCAAATGGTCTTATTAAAATGTTACTCTGCTTTATATAAAGAGTTCTATGTTTAATAATGTATGCACCATGCAGAAGTGTTTGGAGTTTATTAAGTGTTTGCTTATTTCTTTGGAGAATCAGTTAAAATATCAATTTTATAGCTGAGCTTACTGCTAAAAAAAAGCGCAAAAATACTACAGAAAACTAAACTGGTTTAAAATATCCATTTGGAAGTGATTTCTGCCTTCAACTCTGACAGAGTAACTGGTACTAGATGCAACTCTCAAAAAAAAAAAAAAGAGAAAGAGAATCACACACATACAAAGCAGGAAAAATATATGAATCACTGTTTTCAGGAATTGAGAAATAGGACAGACACATCTGTGGCATTTGGAAGAATAGTACTGGAAGTGAGCCTCCTCATCTCCCCTTCCCTAATCTCAGCATTCCCAGTCTTAGGAAGCAGAGCTGAGGGCAGTGCACTCACCTGAAGGCAAAACTGCTGAACTTTTCAAGGCAGAGCCCTGCAGCCAGTCCACAGAGTGACTATAGTCCTAGTACTGTGGGGAACATGGTTCTAAACAGCAGACTGCCTCCATTCTTATCTCCCAGGAGAGGAGAATTTTCACATAGGCAGGCCAGCGAGCAGAATAAGTGGATTAGAGCAGAAACCTTCTGCTGCAGTGGGCAATTAGGGGCCTTCAAGAAAAATCGGCAGCTGTGGATAAGAGACGTGTAGCAAAACTCACCAAAGGGCCGAAATCGCAAGATGCCATCAGAAGGGTCTGATCCTTTAGCCTCTCCAGGACAAAGCTGGAAACTCAGGAGAATGGGGATCAGCTCTTCTGATGTGGCCAAATGAAAGAGGGGACCTCAAAGTCTCCAAGCATGAAGCAATTAAAAGAGAGGGAAATATTAATTACTCTGATCTTATTAGTAAATGATGATTAGTACAATAGATTATTCAATACATTTATTGAAATATCACACTATATATGCATATTTACTATGATTCAATCAAAAATTAAAGTTTAAGAAGATGAAATTGCTAACCAGCCTGATTTCATCAATACATGACTGAATTATTAGATTATTACACTGTATCCCATAAATATGTACAACCACAAATTTTTTTAAATAAAAATTTAGAAAGTTAAAGCACCATAATCAAAGAGGTAAGTTCAAATATAAGGTTTTAAATAGTTTATGCAATTATAACTCTTAAAAATATGTTAAATGATAATTTTTAAAATATGCTAAAATATGTATGTTAAAATAGGTTAACACTAGAAAAAGGCAAGTCATGCTAGTACCAAAATTCACTTTGAGTCATTCAAAATGATAAACCTTGGAAACAGTTTGGATAGAGGGTCGTTTGCAGCCCCATTGTTCAGCCATGTTTAACCTACAAGATAACATATAAAGAGGAATGGGCATCTGGCACACTGGGGAAGATACTTAGGACCCCCACATCCCAGAGTGCTTGGTGGAATCCCAGCTCCTCTGCTTCCAAGCTATACATTCCTGCTTCCTGCTGATACATTCCCCGATTATTGAAAGGCTGGTAACTATGTACAACCCTGATGACCACCTGGGAGACCCAGCGTAATTCTGCTTCCTCTCTTCTGGTTGGCCCAGCCTTAGTGATGGCAGTGATGAAGAGCTATTTTTGTTTTTGCGTCTCTCTTTCTGTCTTTCAAATTAAATAATAATGAAGATAGTGTACCTTTTAATATCTATTCCTCTTTAATTAATTAATTAATTTTGTGTTACAGTTTTATAGGCTCTGGGATTTCCCCTGCCTCCTGTCCAAATCCCCTCCCCAACTGATTTCCCCTATATTATTGCAATAGTATAGTCCTTCAAAAAACAGTCTTACGTCCACGATTCTGCTATTTAAGTATATCCTGACATTGTAGGTATGGAGAGATAACATAAGCAGAAAATTTGAATCTTGATTTGCTTCTCCATCATGCATATATTTTCTAAACTCCATCATTATGCTTGGGTTTTCAACGTTTATTCCAAAGACAATTTCTTTAATTGAAATCCTTTACAGAGGGCCAATATGGAAGGAAACATACATAAGTAATGCTGTTCCGTTCCACGGCAGATGAACTCCCATTTAATGTCGAAATGATCTCCAGAAAGTCACTGATGTGGAATATTTTCCCTATACACGAGTATTTAAATTTCCACTCATACTTAAATGCTGTTAAATAATCTGTTTGCAATTAATGTTATAATCAAAACTTTTGATATTCTGACTCGATATTTTTAAGACATGTATTAAAATAGCACATTTAAAAACATATCTTAAAATTGAATTTTATTACTTCTGTATCTGTAATTCTAAAATCACTTGGATTTCAATAAATAAAATCAGTCTTCCATTTAGCCAAACTTTTCTTTGGTCTACCAAGCTGACCAATAGATCACTGCATGACTCGACTTACTAACAATGGAAAAAAAAAATACCAAATTATCCATTTATTTCTGCCTTTATCTTCCATTGCATCTTCCTTCTAGCACCTTGGACATTGGTTGAAAGGTATCAGTATTGATAAGAATGCCTAAATCAGAAGCAGAATAGCAAATTTTAAAGGGAATAGTTAAGATCATTTGTACTCAACTGTTTTAACTCACACGAAAATATGATTTTTTAAAAACTACTTTTATGGAATTTTTTTGTTAAGAACATATATCTTAGTGGTTCATTAACTCTTTTTTTAAAAAAATATTCATTTATTTTTATTTGAAAGTTAGATTTCGAGAGTGAATGAGAGACAAAGATCTTCCATCCCCTGGTTTGCTCCTCAAATGGCTGCAATGGCCGGAGCTGAGCTGATCTCAAGGTTGAAGCCAGAAGCCAGGAGCCAGGAACCAGGAACCAAGAGCTTTCTCCAGGCCTCCCACATTGAAAAAAGGGTCAAGGGCTTTGGGCCATCCTCCACTGCTTTCCCAGGCCCCAAGCAGAGAGCTGGCTGGGAATTGGAGCAACTGGGATATGAATCAGTGCCTATATGGGATCCCTGTACTTGCAAGGCAAGGATTAGGCTGTTGCGCCATTGCACTGTGCCCTGGTTCACTAACCAATAAAAAGTACTAACTTACTAAACATAAATTCGATTATATTAGACATGCTTAGTCAAAATTCTTCTTCTAGACAGCCATTTTAATTTGTCAATTTGATTTAAAACAATGACATGTATTTTCAATGTAAGTTGATTTCCTTTATTTTGAATATTTTGCCAGTTTGAACAAAAATAGAAGAAAAAAAATAGTTATAAGGGTAGTGTGCTAAAAATTCAGACTATATAGTTATAAATCAAACTATTCACTTGTGTAGAATACATCAACATTATCACTCAGCAATTAAATTTCCAATGAATATATTTCTTAATTAAGAAGCATCAAATTTCATTTTACAGCTTGCATTCTTTATAGCTGAGGATCACATAATTCTTTATAAATGATACACAATGAAAGATATTCATGAAAAGAACAGTTTCAGTAGTGAATCACATTGATGTGTACAATGCCAGTAGAGGAAGCATAATGTTTAAGCTGCCTACATTTGAAATGTGCAGGTGCACAAAAGCAATTTTCAAAAATAAAATAAATCCACAGAAGATCAAGACACTGAGTTAAAGTTCTGAAAACTGGAGAAACAAACACATGTATCCCCCCCCAAAAGGCCACATGATTTCTTTATATGGTTGAATTTAATGATCATTTCCACTATTATAAACTTGCTTCCTTAGTAAAAATCAATTGAAACGCTTTAACGTGCCGGGATCCCATATGGGCGCCGATTCTAATCCCGGCAGCTCCACTTCCCATCCAGCTCCCTGCACGTGGCCTGGGAAAGCAGTCGAGGACGGCCCAAAGCCTTGAGATCCTGCACCTGTGTGGGAGACCTGGAGGAAGTTCCTGGATCCTGGCTTCGGATCGGCATAGCATTGGCCGTTGCACTCACTTGGGGAGTGAATCATCGGACGGAAGATCTTCCTCTCTGTCTCTCCTCCTCTCTGTATATCTGACTTTCCAATAAATAAATAAATCTTAAAAAAAATCAATTGAATCGGAATTAAGCAAAATGGACATGTAGGAGGTTGGTGTACAGAATCAAAGGGAAGACCCAAGGAAACACAAGAAGCAAAAGGAGGCCAAGGAGCCTTAGCAAATCTTGGTAGCATGCAATGGTCCGTGACTTATTAATCATCTATTGCTGTTTAAAAAAAATCACCCTCACAATTAGTAGGGTGAGCAATCATAAACAGCAAGATATCTCAATTTTAATGGCTAGTAATTTGGAAGCATGTTGACTAAGTACTAGCTCAGGGTCTATTATGATGTTAGTGGCTACTAGTATGAGATTAGAGGCTACTACCAGGTGAGGCCTTCACCATACTAGAGCATCCACTTCTAGGCAGGTTCACTCACAAGGGTGTCAAAGTGAACCTGCCTTTTATCAAGTGCCTCCAGCTTCTTAACATCGGGTTTTTGCACATCTGCTAGAAAGTTCACATCAAGTTGGCTGATTCTCACTGAAGAAAAGAAGAGCGAAAGGAAGAAGAGAGGATGGAAAGGAATGGGAGAGAGGTAGGGAGCGATGGTGGAGTGGCAGAGACAGAGAATGGAAGCCATATAGAAGTGGGATCATTCAGCATGTGGCCTCGCTTTGGGGAGTTACATGGAAGTGATACATTCTGTTCCTTAGAGGCAAGTCATTGGGTCAGGCCCAAATTGAAAGAACAGAATGACGTTTCATCTTTTGGAGGAAGAATGGCAAAGGATTTGTAGATATGTACTGAAGCCATTAAAACAGCCTTGTTAGGATTTCAAAACTTCTGCCCTGTTTTTCATTGCTCTGCTAAAAATTAAATGTCAAGAGAAAGATCATTTCTGGTCACAGATGTAGACTTTGATGAGGGAGTGGCAAGATATGTTGGCTTACATTTCTGTTAAAATTGCACATAATTATATAATGTTTGATTCCCTAAGTGAAATTGAGGCAATTATTTTGACTTGCATTAAGTGAATGGTTTGAATCCAAAGCAACAAAGAGCTACAACATGTCAATAGTAAATCTGGAAATCACCCTCATAAAGCAAAACTTAAACGGATCAGATGCCACTGATAGCTCCATGTGTTGCTAAATATTCTTTGGCTAATACTTCCTGCATTGCTTTTGAATTGAATATTTCAACCACAGTAAGATTTTCCATCCCATGTGCTCATGGATT
This sequence comes from Ochotona curzoniae, assembly GCF_017591425.1. Taxonomy (NCBI): domain Eukaryota; kingdom Metazoa; phylum Chordata; class Mammalia; order Lagomorpha; family Ochotonidae; genus Ochotona; species Ochotona curzoniae. Next base: position 10,672,603 of record NW_024465035.1, on the reverse strand, counting down.
TCCATTCTTCAATAGTTTCTCTGAGCACACAGTGTACCTGCTCATGCCCTCTTCCAACTGTGTTTCAATTAGTGGTAACATTTTTTTCTGTTACAAACTGGAAAAATGTTGACATAGAGGATGCTAGAAACTCAACAGTTCTTGCTTCACAGATAAATAAAATCTTTTCAGAAATATTCTCTGAATTAATGTTATTGACCTCTGAGGTAATGAGAAACGAGACAGGCAAACACTGTCTTTTACAAACCTTTTCATAAATAAGATATATGTGTAATTCAGGAAGAGATTTCACCTAATTTACTCCTTCTGCCCTTACCTCCTCTTTTCTCCCTCAGGGTGAGAACTTGAGCCACTAGACTACTGCGCCAGGCCCTCATCTGGTTTTTAATTCAAGCAGTCTGGGTGCAATGGATGCACCCTTCACTACGGTTCTTTCTCATATTTTAAATTTATTCATTTTTGCTTGTTTGAACTGGAGAGATTTGCTGGTTTACTCCTCTGACGGTTTCAAACAGCTAGCTCTGGATCTCCTACTTGGCAGGGATGCAAGTACTTCAGCTGTGGCCTCACAAAGTACAGGATAACAGGAAACTAGAAACACTTTCACAATGGGTATGGCTGTTCCTATCAGCGCGTTAACTGCTGCTCCAAATCACCCCCAAGAGGCTGTGCTGTTCTTCAGGTCAGATGCAGGCACAGCCCCTCAGTGGTAGAATTATCACCTCTGCTGTAGGAGCGATGGCTGTTTTCCCAAAAGCGGCAGCAACCATGGGATACTAATGGAGCACTTACCAGGTGCTAAATCCTAGGTGAAGTGCTTTACATGCTTTTTGTCATTTAAGATTCCAAGATTTAAAACAATAAATATGTAAGGGATGTTAATGTGCCTGACAAGAAATGCCCTCAAACAAACAAACATTGGTGGAGAAATTATTACTACTAGCTAGAGAGTGGGAGGTAGGGAAGTGCCTCTTACAGGTCAGGTGAGGCTCATTCTGATTCTAAAGGGACGCAGAAGCCGAATCAGGATTTATGAATCACACACACACACCAAACTTTAACAGGCATGATCTCATTTGGCATCATTGATCATTATTATTTGCACCTATGACTGGGAAGCTTTGAGGTAAAGCCCAAAGTACACTGTCCAGGGGTCCAGGGCAAAGGGGAGTCTTCAGCACCAGACCTGGTGTGTAACATGACATCAGCACTTCAGTATTCTGCTGCCTATCAGATCTGAATTGCCTAAAAAATGAACACGTCCTTGATGGGACTCAAAAGTAGATACAGATGAGAAAAACTGGGACATTTCCCTTCAGCCAGTAAAAGAAAGTCTACATAGCAACCCAATAAGGCATCACGTGGTGTACAGGTTTTAATGTTTTGTTGTTGAGCCTGCAGAATCTCTGAAATCCTTAGAAGTGGCATAGCATGTAGAATGCTATAGACGGCAAATAAAGAGCTGAACACAATTATACTGCATACGTTTCATGAAAATATGAAATGAGCACATCACAACTCTTCATCTTATCTGCTACACACACATGTATTCTGCTACTTTTGTAAATAAGATTTATGTATTGGTTTCTTTTTTGTGAAGGAGGTAGAGAAACAGATCTCTTTTCTTTTAAAGAGTTATGTATTTATTTATTTCATTGCAATGTCAAATATACAGAGAGGAGAAAAGACAGAGAGGAAGATCTTCTGCCCGATGATTCACTCCCCAAGCGGCCGCAACGGCCGGAGCTAAGCTGATCCAAAGCCAGGAGCCAGGAACCTCTTCCAGGTCTCCTACACGGTCTCCCTAGCGCGATGAAGTGGGGCAGCAGTGGCCTGGACGATTGGCAGTAGTGATCAGAGATGGGCAGAAAGCACTGGTTGTTCAGAAGAATCTAGGGCTTAGATCAATTTTGGCTTCCATCACACACAAGAAAGCTGTGTGCTTCTGTAGGTGTTAAGAGAGCGAGTCTAAAATCACCAATTCTTTCATTCAGAAATATACTGGGCATTTTAGTTGGCAGGAATGTGTTTTTTTGCCTCCTAGATCAGGAAAACAGAGACAGGTCTCCAGCAAGCATCTTCCATTCGGCAGCTGTGAGCCACCTCATTTCTTGTCCCTCTGCAGAATTTCATGCTAGAGGTCTTTCTATTGGGTGACAGAGCAGGCTTTGATGTGCTCTCTGTTCCTGCCAGCATCAAGCAAACAGACATGCTTCTTCGACAAAACGCACTTGCGGAGGAATACAAATGCATGCGACTTGATGATACATGTTTCCAAGTAAAATTACACAAATCCTCTTTGAAGAGGTGCAGAAGGTACAAATGACATGCCATGTGTGACTATTCAGTTATAAAACCCACGAATGAAAGACACAAAAAAGCCTGCCCACCCCCATGCAACTTTGTTTTTCACACTCAGACTAATCTGAGACAACATTCGGCGACGACAAATTAAATACCAGCATTTTGAGAGAGAGAAAACAGCTTTAAAAGAGTTGTCACATCTACACTTTCTACTTTAGTTGAAGGGATTATTTAATCCACAAGCACCCTGGCATAATATCTTTGTCCCTTTGCCAAGTCCCTGGAAGGCACTGGAGCAGTCTGCACAGAAACAGAGAGAACAATGTTCAAACAAGAGCACTATGGAGATGGCAGGAAGGGATCCTCGGTGGAGAAGTGGCATGAAAGTCTCTTCAAACATACCTTTTGAGGAACCTTGGAAATGCTACCACGTGCCTAAGGAAACTGAATTGCTAGCCCTTTCCAAGCCTGCCCTGATGGACCCACTCTAAACCTTTCCTCGGTTTGTAAACCCTGATGCAAGAAGATGGCAATCAAAGAGAAATGAGCATTTGATTTCTTAGTCTTCAGTGCTTCCTGAGCTATAGACACATTTAAGGAATGATGTAATTACTACCAACTTTCCTGACAGCCTGAGAGAACAGGGGCCTGAGAAAATGTAGTTGGAATGGCTAAAATGACCGATTTAAATAAAGTAGTATCGTCTGGGACTTCATCCTGGATTCGTGCCATTCTGTCAGTTGAGCTAAATGAGGTATATACCAAAAAAAAAAATTGTTTTTAGAGAGATTTCCCATTTCCTCACTTGTTTCCACTCAATTTTTAAACTATGCATGCATTTTAACAACTGTTCCACAGTCTTCATTAAAATCTCTCAGTAACACGGACCCAGGCCTCTCAGGTAATGAGATAAGGGCTTGAAAAGGGTGAGCCAGCCATTGCTTGCCAACAGCAATGAGAGTTACCAAATGATTGTGCTGTAATCCTTTACCTTGAAAAGAAGTCTGCTCACCCATCAGTGTTTCTTTGCTAGAGTACAGTTACGTGCCTGGCTTCCTTGTGAAGTTGCTTTACATGACAGAGTTTGGATGTTAGACGCACACCATATATTACAATCAGGATCTATACTTTTCTTTTATTGGAAAGGCAGATCAAATTTATGGAGAGAAGAGAAGACAGAGAGAAAGATCTTTCATTTGTTGTTGGTTCACTCCCCAAATAGCCACAATGGTCAGAGCTCAGCTGATCTGAAGCCAGGAGCCAGAAGCTTCTTTTGGGTCTCCCATGTAGGTGCACGGTTCCAAGGCTTTGGGCCATTCTCTACTACTTTCCCAGACCACAAGCAGGGAGCTGGAAGGAAGTAGAGCATCCAGGACACAAACCAGCACCCATATGGGATCCTGGTGCTTGCAAAACAAGGATTTGGCCATTGAGCCAATGTGCCTGGCCCAGAATATATATTTTGTACTCAGGGGGACTATAAAATAGATACTCAAGAAAGTAAAGCTTCATATGTAAGCTTGTACAAAACAAATTGTGCAGGCATTAACAACTGTAGACTCTGAACAGAATCAAGATCAACCATCTTCTCTCTCTGGAGAGTTGAAAGAAAGAAGAAAAAAAGGTGATAGAAGAGAAAGAAAATGAGCCAAGAGGAAAGAAAGCAGGAAAATGTTTATGGGGAGTGGGCACTGTAACACAAGTTAAGTGACTGCCAGGGACACCATCATCTCATACAGGAGCGCTGATTCGAGGCTCAACTGTTCTGCATCTGATCGAGATACCTGTGAATGCATGCAGGGAACTGCTGATGACCACCAGGGTACTGGAGGTCCCGTCATCTATGTGGAAGACAAAAGTAAAGTTCCAGCCTCCTGGCTTCAGTCTAGGATGGCCTGAGCTGTTGAGGCAATTTGGGAAATGAACCTGTGCTTCAAATATTTCTCTCTCTCTCCCTCTGCCTTTAAAAAATATTTAATCAATTACTCAAAGAAAGATCTTTGCAGATAAGATGAAACTTTGAAGAACCGAATGGTAAGAGATAAACTTCTTACATTTATAGGTTTTCTGACATTAGCCAAGTTTTAAGGTATGACACAGAGCAATGAAACTTTTGTAGAAAACTGCCATTGTTCTGTCCTAAGAACCAAGCAGAGCCTGGAATAACAACCATAACACAAAAACATCAATGCTCTTTAGAGGAATATAACAAAACTTAGAGCATTTCCAATATAAGATTGACCATGCTCAGGATCTAATCCAAAATCACCCCTCCCTCCAAAATTTAAATCAGAAAGTGTAGTTAATTTTCAAGAAAAATATAATAAAAACCAGTGTCCATATGGGATCCCAGGGCATGCAAGGCAAGGACTTCAGCCACTAGGCTACTGTGTCGGGCCTCCCAGTACTATCTTTTAATCAACAATATGCAATATAAATTGGCCCACATTTTTACTTATTTATTGCACAAGTGTTTTTGAAGATCCCGTCATGAGTTCCTCACCACTCTAGGCAGTGAATAGAACAGAAAAATATACCTGCTTCTGTGGTATTCTGTTATGTCTGGATATGGAGTATCCTTGAAATACCAAAATGGCATTTTTCCATTTAAAAAAAGGCAAATTAGTTTGATTTTCCTACCTTGAAGGCTAAAAGAAAGGATTCCAAAAGCCACAAGTGGCTCCTACGCAGGGTCACAAGCTGTGAGGCTTCCAGGACAAGTTGCCCTGACTGGTAACTTGGGTCAGATACTAAAGCTATTCACTTGGGTACCAGATGATCATCTCCAGTTAAAGGCAAATGTTGCAGGATTCCAAATGTATCTGTGCCTTTCGGGAATTCAGAGATCTTCCTACAGAAAACCAAGCTAACTCCTCTTTGTATTTACACACAGGCATCTACAAATTGTATATGAATGGGAAGATTTGACATTAAGTATCAAAAGTATCCTTACATTATCAGCACGTACAGTAGTCTACAAATGGAACCAGGATATCTCAACAAGCCAGCCTTCCTCACGTTATATGTTTTACTTGCTTTCCACACCTGAAAAGGTTCAGACGGAAAGAGAAGCAGCTAAATTTAATCCAAAATACACATTTAAACGTATCTTCTAGTTTTCCTCCACATTGTTTAAATTGGTACTAGTTATAATGCATCACAAAACTCTATCTCCTGAAAGAGAGGGTTCTACAACTTACACTGGTTAGCTTCTATTGTGTTTACTTTAACAATGTCACCCTGCTCATTTGGCTTTTGCTCATGACAAAAATAAATAAGGAGTCAGGGGAAAAGGTGAATCAGATCCATACAATACGACACACTCACTTTTTCCATTTGTCAGCTCATATGCTGCATGAATGCTGCTAGTGAATTGTAAGCAGCAGTATCTGTCAATATAATCTTGGAAGCAACTACAAAGAAATTGAATCAACTGAGAACAAGGGTGACTAATAAACTCCAATGAGAATTAAGAAGCTGTTCAAGAAGCAGAATAAACGATGTATTGCTTGAAAATATGATTATGGCTTCCCTGAAAAGTCTATTCATATCATACTTTTTAGATCTCTGGTTTTGGCAACAGCTCCCAGGAATAAATTGAAGGTGATAACACAAGTAAAATGTATTAATTTCATCACTCAAGGTAGAAGTTTAGGCAGGGCTTGGGGGCCTGGCATTACATGTATATCAAGCAAGAGAGTAAGAAACAGAAAATAAGAGCAGTTGGGGACATGCCCTCTCATTTCTCTTTGCTAGCGGGTACACAGCCATCTGTTTCCTGTCTATGGGGAATGAATAATGCAATTAGAGTAGGGATTCAGGTAGGTAGAGGGAATAACTGTGTGTCCTTACGTAATGAGGATAAACTTAAGCCTTAGAGTGCTAGAAGATACGATTCTCTTCTATTGCGAATATGGCGTGTCCAGAAACATCAAATGAGACACCTGATTTGTTAAAGAATCCATGGACTAGTATACACCTGGGGGCAGACTCTCATGGTGGGATAGGATACCCCCAACATGCCAAAATGATGACAGAGCCAATGTGACCCCTAAACGAAAGTCATCAGTGAGTGATGGTTTCAAATGTAGTGTGAAATTGGGACTCTGCAGCTTCTTTTCCTTCTCTGTCCCCAAAAGGATGCGTTTACTCTGGGAAGGACACACATGTGGTATTTAATAGCTTTTCTCAGCTTTGAAGGAACACAAGAACCGATTGAGGCTTCTTGTGAGAAAGATACATCTCAACCCAGCAGTTCAGGGTTGGGAGACGGAAGGGAATTTTCACCCACTCTGGCGATGCTAACCCTGCTGACACAGAAGCCATACGTTAAGTGGCACCCATCAAGGAGATTGCTGGATCACTTAGGATAATCATTCTAGTAAGGGAGAGTTCAGAGAAAAGTATGATCACAGAAACAAGGAGAAACTTTTCTTGGGCTGGAAGGGGAAGACCAAAGGTGGTCACCCATGCAGAGGGAGATCACATCCAAGGGCAGCCAGGAGGGTGCAAGGTCATTCACTGAAGAGATGTAGGAAGCCAAATGCTGAAGAGTTCAAGATGCAGTATCTGATTGACACAAACTGGTTCCATCTTAACTGCCATGTAATCCTAGGCAAGCTGCTCATCACCTCAACATCTATTATATGTTGCTGGTAACTGAACCTGCTTTCAGCAGTTGTAAGGAAGATTAAATGAGATAATGGAGATAAAGCCTTGGTACCTATGTAGACAAAAAAAGTAGAAGTTAGAGACTTGCCTTTTGACTCTTGGTTGCATTCCTATGCATAAAAGCACTCATAAATGATAGAAGATATTAGTGAGAGAGAAAAAAGCAAGGTAAAACATAATGCTCTTCTCTTCCCCCACCCTACCCCACCCCTATGGACTCTGGAAACAGTAATGGCAAAGTCTGCAAAGCCTCAGGAACATGGACACCCACTGCATCAGAGATCATGGAAGTAACTGCCAGGTGCTGCATTAGTGGCATGGTTATGGCAGCTGTAACGCAGAGACAAATAACTGGGGGCCGCCATTCCAGCAGCCTCAGCAAGACCGGGCTCTGGCACACCTGCAGAATCAGCAGAATCACAGACTTCTTGCTTCATGCACTACCACAACAAGCAATGCTGGTGCTTTTTGTAACAACTGTGTTACTGATGACACTCTGGCACTCTCAGCAATACAGCTCCGTGGGCTCCAAGAAACGCTGTGGTGCATTTTGTCCACTTAGCTCTAGAGGCACAGCTCCTTCTTGGATACTCAGAAAAACAGCACATCTTCCTTCTTGATTCTCCAGCTAGATCCATCCTTTTGTAACTAATCTACTGTTAAATTTCCCCTGTTTGAAATAACTAGAGTGATTTCTATTTTCCTGATTTTGTGTTGGTGGCCACCATGAAAGTCATCCAAGGTAGCACTTCAGAGACTCTAGGGAGAGAAGGACTAGAGAAGTAGCCATTGGCCCTGAAGTCTGATGCACTGTAGGATTGGATCCTGAGATACACTTGGTTCTGTAACATTGTTAACCTTACCCTAAAACCTGATGTGATTAACACTTTAATTTCAGGATTTCTAGTTACAGTGAAAGATTTTTTTAAATCAAATCTGTGACATCAAATTAAATTTAAACCAAAAAAAAATGGATTAAGAGAGTTGCAGAATTGTATCAAAAACTTAGTTAAGACATACATGCCTTTTAACAGAAGAAATATAAAAGTTTGTAAGGTGCCTGAGCACCCAAATACTTTGAGTTTCTAGGATTAGGACAAGATAATAAACAGAGGAGGTTATAATATGGCTAGGGGAAGTTTTGCACAACATCTCGCGGAATGGCTCTTCCTTCGTTCAATTTACATTAAAAATGATGTCAAATCTTAAATAAAAGTGATAGGAAAAAGATTTGCAGAGCTGAGAGGACTGAGTGTACAGGTTGTAAGAGTTCCTTTAATGTATCCAGAGTAATGGAGAAATGATGGTATAAATAACACCAAAGTGCTTAATTATTCACATTCAGGAAATCCAGTTAAAGAGGATGTTATAAAATCTTTCAATGAGAAAATATCTTTCAGAAGCAACAAGAGATCACAATGACACTGGACTTGAGAGAAGCCAACTCTAAAAGCTGGAAGAAAGGGTCAAATGGACAAAACAGCAGATGTGTGAGTGTTCACGTGTGGGTTTATGCACGTGTGTGTCTCTACATGCGTATCTATTTTAAAAAGTGAAGTAATTTTTAGATTTATCTTTTATTTATTTGAAAAGCAGAGCAACAGAAAGGGAGGGAGACACAGAAAAAAAAAAAACATTTACCCCCTTGTTTGATTCCCCAGAATGGCCACAAGAGATGGATCGGCTTGGACAAGGCTGAAGACATGAGCCTGGGACACTGTCACATCTGCCACATGGCTGTCAGGAACCTGAGTACATGGACTATTATCCCCTATGTTCCCTGGTGCATTTGCAAGAAGCGCTATTAGAACTAGGGCAAGCCACACCCCAATACAGCATGCCTGTGCCGCAGTTCACTTCTTAACTCACCGCATCACATAGTCCCAAACTAGTTTTATTTTTCAATTTTCGTTTTGCTGGAGAAAGAGAGATCCCCCACCTACAGTTCACTCCCTAAATACTTACAACAGACAAGTCTTGGCCAGAACAAAACCACAATCCCACACTTCAATCCAGACATCTCATGTGATGGAAAGTCACTCACATTTTGGGACCATCCCCTTGTGTCTGCAGGCTGTGCATTAATAGAAAGCTAGAACCACCAGAACTCAAAGTAGGCACTCTAATACACAATGTGGGCATCCCAAGACTTTACTGTGCCAGAACCCCACAGTCTATTCCATTACGTTTTGTGATACAGTCTTAGAAAACTATATACCAGGATCAACCATCGTACCACAGCAGGTAAAGTCACAACCTGTGGCTTTTAAATAAATGAGCAAGTATTTATTAAAAAAAAAAATTCAAGTATATAACAATGTATGTATTCTATTTTCTACATGAATACTCAAGAAAATAACAGGGCCCTGTGCTGTGACCTAGTGGCTGAAGTCCTACCCTTGAATGTGTGGGAATCCCATATAGGTGCCAGTTCTAATCCCAGAAGCCCCACTTCCCATCTAGCTCCCTGCTTGTGGCCTGGGAAAGCAGTCCAAGACGGCACAAAGCCTTGGGACCCTGCACCTGTGTGGGAGACCCAGAAGAGGCTCTGGGCTCCTGGCTTCAAATTGGCTCAGCTCCAACCGTTGTAACCGCTTGGGGAATGAATCATCAGATGTTAGATCTTCCTCTCTGTCTCTCCTCATATTTGTATATCTGGCTTTCCATTAAAAATAAATAAATCTTTTTTTAAAAAATAAAAAGAAAATAACAGGTGATTATCTTGTAAAGGTTCAAGTTGTGATGAGGAAAATTTTCCTCTTTGTATTACTTTTTGGTTCACTTTTACAAAAGGTTTTGTGCATGGTTCTTCATTAAGAATTATTTTAAGCAATGGCAAAAATATTCAATCATGGATGTATTATTCTTATACAAATCTTTACCAAGACATGATGAATTACTCACAGAGAAAGTGCTGCACAAATACTGGATGAATGAAAGAATGAATGAAGTATGCATGATAGGATGGCCAAAGGAGTTCAACTAAGGGAAGAGGTGGTGGTGTTGCAGTTGACAGAGAAGCCTGCTTGAGGGCAGACATCTGGGCAGATGGCTTAGTCTAGAGTAACGGACTTCCTTATGAACACTAGACCAGATTAATGGACAGCAAGAATATGCATACGGAGAAGGTTTTTTTTAAAACCACACACAGCGGCCTGAATTTATGGAGCCATTTTTTGTGTTTCAGATCGGCCATTGCTTAGCTTTTCTGTTGCCTGGAATTTGAGAACATCATGTTCTGCTCTGTTGTCTTATTTTCTCACCAGGATTTTTCTTTCTGCTTCTGTTTTCCAGGTGCCTTACTCATCTGTTATTTCTCACCATCCTCGGTGACTCTACTACTTCTTCCATGACACTGCTGCCGTGATGGGGCTCCTCTTTCTGAGGTCCATTATCAGTGCAGGGTTTAGGGACTCCCACCATCACTGCTTTCTTCGGCTCTCAGCCCTCTCACTCACAATCATGGGAGCCACGCGTTTTTACTGGTGAAGGTATATTTTCCTCCACTTCAGAAACCTTTGTTTTGTGTGCCATCATTTTAAAAAAATGTATGTTATGCCTATCATATTTTATGAGCCAGAAGTAAGGGCCTTATGTGAGGAGGAATGGGTGGCTTGTAAAAAATATTATACTGTTTTCTGCATTGCCTCTATTTCCTGCAGGTAAACTGACTGATATTTTCATTTCCTCTGACTCTTTCGAAAGCTCTCTAAATGAATGTTCTGAAGAAAATATATAACTTTGGTTATTATATTTTATGGTTATTACTGTGTACACATTAAATGTGAATTAATGCCATAAAACAGTGCATTTCACATAAAAATACTATGAATTTCACTGTTGCCACTGACACAGCACATGCATCAACATAATTACGGGGCATGAATTGTCGCCAGAAGGGAAGGAACACTTCTTTGATAGTCATTTTCAAGCTTTCAAAACAAGTGATGTCTTTGACACCATGCTCTTCCTGCCCCAGTGCTGTTGCCCAGGTGACTTTTAGGAGTCCAGCATTTGTTTTAGACTTAGCTATATCTTGCTTTGGGTTTGACAACACATTATGGTATGAGAAACATTCAGGGAAAGCCGTTGCCTTAACTCATGCCTGAATCACTAGGTATCCACAACAAAATAATTTTTTTTAAATTTGAAAACTGTTCTATAGGTTATTATCCAACTACAACTGTTTTTATTGCTTTAGATTTAAAAAAAAACTTAAAAAAATATCGGAATGTCAAGTCTACAGACAGAAAAAGAGACAGAGAAAAAGATCTTCCATCTGATGTTCACTCCCCAAGAGGTAGCCAATGGCCAGAACTGAGACAATTCAATTCAGGAGCCAAGAGCTTCTTCGGGGTTTCCCACATGGATGCAGAGCTCCAAAGCTTTAGGTCATCCTCTACTGCTTTGTCTGACCAGAAGCAGGATGCTGGATGAGAAGTGGAACAGCCAGGACAAACCAGTGCCCACATGGGATCCCAGCACATGCAAGGCAAGGACTTTAACTACTAGGCTATTGTACAGTACTCTTATTGCCTTAGTTTTTAAAATTTTCTTCTGAAAGTTTTATTTATATAAAGAAGTCAGATTTCATGTATTTCATAGGTAAAATACTATATATCTCTAGAACCTTCTGACCCTCTTCCATCCTTCTCTCTTCATTTTTTGTACATTTTTTTGCAAATAAACAAAACACTCTCTATGATCACAGATTTAATATGCCACTAACCAAAATGTTCAACAAACAAAATATACAAAAATCCACAGTCCCAAAGGAGTATAAAGAAGAGCAAAAAATCCCCCAAAATATTATTTAGATTTTCTCATAATACCCTTATGAAATATAAAATCTCACTATCTTCCTGCCTCCACATTAATTTTATATGGTAAAATAAGCTATATTATTTGAAATGCAAAGTTTAGAAAATTCAAAATATATACAGAATCCATTTATTGTGTAACTTATGCTGATTTCCATAGCAATTGCTCCTTCCCTTTGAAATATTTTTTGAATTCTTAGATTCATTCTTAAAGATCATCTACATTTGTCATCATGGCAGAAAAATAAAACTAATTAGAGATGAATGTTATTAAAATGATGCCATATGACCTAAAGACCCAGGGAAATACATAATTACATGTAATCCCACGCAGTTACTTAATTTGCATGAATTAACAAATTGTGCTTTGTCATTTTCACTTCAGGACAAGGAGTAGATTTCATATTATTGTGGGGTTTGCAGGAAACATTTAAATAAACTTTTCTTTTTTTATTATATATATATTTTTAATTACATTGTATTATGTGACACAGTTCTATATAGGCACTGGGATTCTCCCCACCCCTCTCCCAACCCTCCCCCCATGGTGGGCTCCTCGCACCCCCCCCCCCCGTTGTGCAACCACAGTTCAGGTTTAGTTGAGATTCCTTCACAGTATAATAAACTTTTCATATGGCTAAAATCTCACTGCAGGTTATTATGTGTCTACATGAGATTATGTATATAAAGATGGAGCTCTGATAGGATTATTCACATGTTCCAAGAGACAGAAGAATAAATACACTAAGCCTTATCTTTTCTATTTGTGTAAGCAGCAAAAATGAGGAGAAACATTCATATTTCCATTTTTCACAGTGTTTTTTGCATCATATCATCATCAGTTTGTACAGCAAGAGGTTGCCATTGATGTTATGTGTTAGGAAGATTCTTTTCTGATGACCTTTAAATACCACAATCCCAAGTGATGATGCAGAGTGACTTTGCTTTATCCCAAGACCTTCTTTAGAAAATTCAAATGCTTCAGGGTATGTCACTGGGATAGAGATGTAAAGTTAGATCTTTTTCAAGATGTTAGAAGAAGGAAAGTTTGTTAAATCTTGAATGTCAATCATTACCTTTCACTAAGCTATATTTGTCTTGCTTGTTTGTCACATTTCATTTTCTTTTGAGGGCACTTATATTCTTTTTCGCAAAAGCATGTAATAGCCTGAGCCCCAAGCCTTTGAAACAATGTTATGGACAAAGGGTGTTGTGCATAAATGGGGCTAGGAAGCAAAGCATACCTTGATGACGATGACTGTGAAGACACAATTTAGCTCGACTGGGTCACGTGTCAAATCATGATGTGAATCTGTTACTCAGCCGACCCTGCGCAGATAACACTTCTCTACTCCCACAGGTGCTTTAGTGTGCCAGCTTTCAGTGTCTATAGACCACCTGGAAGCAGGTGTTTTTTCCAGTTTTCTCGTGCAAGTCAGAGCTCAAGGGATTTTTTTTTTATATAAGATGACACAAAACTGGCCAATTTTCTTCCCTTTAAAATGTTTATTTTGTGGCATGTAACTATAATAATTAAAGGAAAAATTATTTTTCACTATTCCTCTCAGGGAAAATACCTGAAATTATTTGAATTAAAATAATCGAATTGAAAGTATTTGAAAATGATCTATTAATTTGCTTTTAAGTTGGAGAAAGATTCAGTGGGAAACTGACAGATCACTGTATGGTCAATGAATGTCTTCTTGGACAGGGATCGACACTTTAGAGTTTGGGAGTATTTTGATGACTAAACACTGTATTTGGCAGTTATCACACAGGGTGGAGTATATCAGAATCTTGCCATTTCAAGTATCTGTTATAGTTTGAATACATACCCTTTCAGATTCAGTGTGTCACTGTACTTGTATGAGGGATCTTCACATAGTTCATGGAAAATATGCCATGTAAAATGCTACATGGATGTAAACAGCTTTTGGAATCAAAATAAATGTCTCATTCAATCTCACTTTTCCACCAACTTTTAGTCCACTCATGTTAAGAGATGGGGTCTTTAAAATGTGATGAGACTTTGAAAATGCTTCCTTAATGAGTGAGAATAAGGTATATATGGTTCTATTTATTTCATTCTGTACCTGGTTTAGATATTATCTCCAATGACTTTAGTAACTTCCAGCCCCTATTTGGGTTACAGAAATATGATACCCAAACTCACAAGAGCATCAATGCCTTTGTTCCGCTCTCCTGCCTGTTTCCTGTCTCTATCAGTTTACTGATGAGACTATAAGTGTCATTTTTTCACCTGTGCTATTGTGTTTTTTATCTCTGGTTTTCCACTTAATTTCTTAGTGATTGTTAAACTATGTTGAGATTCTCAGCTGAAAAAAAAATGTGAAATAAAAATAGAATACATTGTTTAAAAACTACATACTTATTTAAACAATTCAGTTGCCCAACAAAATAAAATAGAATAGATCAGGAGTAATATTTGGAAAAATTAATGCACTGTAATTATCTATAGTGACCTTCTAACAATAAAACACAGAGAATAGTCAGAAAACACTAAGGAAGATAAATATCATATGTACACATTAGGACATATTAGTAAAGATGATGAAAACCAAAGACAGAATATCTTCAAGCAGAGAAACAGAGAAAGAAATACGAACACACAGGAACCACAAATGAGAAATCAAGCCATTTTTGTTCCCTCAAAAATCATTCAAGTCTATATAAAATGGAAGGACATAAAATACTAAAGGAATGTTTTGCTTGTGAAAAAAAGAAATGAGTAGGAGGAGTGTGTTTATTTAGCTGCTTGGAAATTCTGCATCTCATTTGCAGCATCTATGGTCAAGCCCTGGCTCTATTCCCATCCCACTTTCTGTTTAACGTGCACTTTGGGATATAACAGGTGCTCGGGTGCTTGGGTCCTACCACGCTTACTCAAATTCCCAGGCATTTGGACAGTGGATCAATGTATGGGAAGCATCTCCGTCTGTTTTTCTGCCTTTCAAATAAAATAAATTAAAAAATTAAATATTTGCCAAGGATACAGATGTAGCGAAAATGCTTTCAAAATGAGGGAGAAGGACTCAAACAAAAGCAGATGTTTCATTGCCAGAAACCCTACTATAGAAGAAATGAGAAATGACATTCTTCAGGAGTCTTATTTTAATAGTTTAGAAAGATGACTTGGTTAGAGCAAAAGTACTGATATTTGCTATTTATAGCAAACATTAATGTAAAATGTATGATATCAGTCATAGAAAGTTTGGGAGAGAAGAATGCAGAATCTAATGTTTCAAACTTCTTTGAGCTCTTAAAACTAAGCATAATGTATTACAATAGTCATCAAAGATAAGCTAAACAAATTTATATCCTGTAAATTTTAGAGTGACTTCTAAAATTTTAATGGCTTGCATAACTAATATGTCAAGAATTGAGATAAAATTTAGCAATAATAAATGTTCATTTACACTATTAAAAGAACACAGAGAATCAGGAAAAGAAGAAAAAGAGCTGATGAAAATCAAATAACAAATATCAAGAAGATAAACTTAAGCAAATCATATTACGGATCAGATTAAATATGAAATACATAAACTTTGTAAACAAAATGAAAACAACTGTCATTTTGGGTACAGAAGCAAGTTTCCACCACTACATTTTGCTTGTCAGAAATCTACTTTAAATGTAAAGACATAGGTGATTTACTAATGAAAAGATGTTAAAATATATACCTAACACTAATCACAAAAAGGCCTTTTACCACCATTTTTCCACAAAATGCTTGAAGTGCATTAATAGAGCACTATGTAGTTTCTGTTTCTATTTACTGACAGGGCTGCAGAGCAGCTAATACCGAACATATATATAGCTTTCAAATCTTCATTCCCAAATCAAAACCCAAGGCACTTTGGGGATTGGGTTGATTCCAAGTCTGAAATTCAGAAAGTATTTATCAAGTTTGCTGCATCATATGACTCCAAGATGTCACAAAGTGCTCACAAACGGATAGGTCATTGTAGAAAGACCATATAAGAGATGGCCAGGAAGAAATCTTAAAGGTCAAATTCTCCCAAAGCTGGAAAAATATGAGCCAAATAAATGGTGATCAAACTGGGAGAGAATTCATGGAATGTAATAGTTATTCATGAGACAATACAGATAAGAAGTAAATTCAGCAGCTCTTCCTTAAGAAAGAATTCCAGTGGATAAGTGTATGAAGAATGAGGAAATTAGAAAATATTAAAACATCATAGTAATTATAATTGTTCCTGACAATATGTGCCAATGAAAGCTGCAATTAGTGGCTGAACATATGAGCAGAAACGTATTATTTTCATAAACACGAAGTATCTCTCCCAGTACCATCATTGATGACAAAGGAGTAAAATAAGAACTTTCAAGCGGAGCAGCCAGCAGGCAGCACTTCCATCTCAGAATCAAGGTCCACATCACCAATAATAAAGCACATTGATGTCACGCTAAGTCCCTGCAGGATGCACTGAGCAGGGCACGTCCTCTCTGTGATATGCTTGGCAAAGAAGCCTGCCCCCTGCTACTTTCTGTTCTCATTGATTCTCAGAGGAATTTTTCAGTCATTCCAACTGATAATGTTAGCCTCATAGTGTTACTATTTTCTCACATTATTTCATTTTTCTCGAATGTATACATTATTTTAAACTTTCAGCTTTGGGTTGCTAATATGATAACCAGAATTTACCTAAAAATACTCCTTGGTAATTAAAAAAAGAATGAGAAATGCCATTTGCTTTTAAACAGTTACATTTTTTAAACTAAGAAATATAACTATTTGGGTGCCGTGTGATGTTTTCTTACATGTGTATATTGTGTAATGTCCAAACAGGGCAACTATATTTATCCTTTCAAGACGTTAACGTTTCTTTAAAGTGCAAACATAATGGTGCCCATATAGAATGCTGACATTGTGGGCAGTAGTTTAACTCACTGAAATACAACACCAGCTCCTAGCATCTAGTTCTTTTTCACACAAAAACACATGGTACATTAGCTTTATCTCCAGTCACCCTAATGAACAACAGATCCACATAACTTCCTTCTCCTATCTAGGCTTAACCTAGCATCTGTCAATCTGCCTTCCCCTATGGTTTCTGGTAACTTCCATGCCTCCACTGCATACGCATAGCAGCCAGCTTGGAGCTGTTAAAGGAGTTACTTTCAGGGACCTGTAACTTCAACTGATGGGCGTGTTGCCTGAGTACCATGGTTATGACAGAGAAGCCTGCAGATATCCAACCTATGCTTGGGAAAGCACAAACTGATTGGCTTGCCAAACGAATAAAATAATTTTCAGTCTCTAAAATGTTATACAAATTCAATCATACCATGTTTTGCCTATTTTGATTTAGAGTAATTATTGTGAGTTATTGATATAATGTTGCATGTTTCAATAATATGAAAACTTTTTTAAAAAAACCTGTTGATAAATATTTCATTAGATGTTTACACTATAATTTGTGTCTGCAGCCATTGTATTGCTTCCAGTTTTGGCTATCACAAATAAGGCTGTGACATAAACTCCCAGGTAAAGTCATCATGTTTTCCACTAAACTTTGTTTTCCCTTAGGTAAACATATAAGATAGAATCCTGAATCACGTGACAGGTACGTTTAATTCAAGAGCCTGACAAATTGTTCTGCAGAATTGTTGCTCCACCTGGCATTCCCTCTCCTCCAGCCAGCCAGGAGAGTTCTGATTGCCCTATATCCTCCATGCTCAACCTGGACACTGGATATAGGCCATCAGATTTTATTGGGTATCAAGTAGTAGCTACAGTTTTCATTCCCATATTTTGGTAACAAGTGATATTGAGCATCTTTTCATGTGTTTACTTGCCATAAATCTATTTTTTGGTGAATCTTGGGTATCTTTTCCTTGATGCCTTCCTCAGTTAACTCCTAGGTTGACAAAGACTTTTGCTCATCTGCGTTGGAGGCATCATCAATATTCATTGTATCTCTGTCTCTTTTGCTCTTGATCACTGCACTTCTGGTTAGCAGCTTCTTCTCCTTAGCACCAGTTTCTAGGCTGTGTGGTACACAGGTTGATTTTAATGATTGCATTCAGTACCCAGTTCTTTTTTTTTTTTGCAGTCATTTGTTGCCACTCCCTCCAGTGAGTTTCAGGCCTGGGCTCTTGTACCACAGTCTCTGCATCCCAGCTCCTGATTCATCACTTTCCACACACTGTGATGCTTTGCTGTTGCCACACTATTGCTTGCACAGCTTTTCTCCCACTCCAAACTTGAGCAGTACCCAGGATTAGGCAGACAGCCACTGGGTTGTCAGTAGTGCTGGTCTTCCCAGAACATATTTTGGGTGGAACCCATGGGATGCCAAGTTGGTACTATTTTCACTATAGGACCATTGCAATGCATTGAGCCAAAAGTGAGATCTCTCCTGGCTCATGGCCTGTGCAGCTCTCTATCATTCCTTCAAGCCCACAGCCTTTTCTCTCAGCACACAAAATGACATCCAATGTGGCACTGATGGAGGTCTGGGCTTGCTGGCTATTAGATCTGGAGACCACCTGGACTTGTTTTGAGTGAATCTTGCAGGATGCCAAGTTGGTACTGTTTTCCCTGTGGAGTCAGTTCAATGCATAAAGCCAGATGTGAGTTATCTCCCAGCTTAGCACACGTGCTGCTCACTGATGTTCCTCCAGTCCCCCTGAGTATACAAAATGTTTCCCACTGTGGCATTGGTGAGAGTTTGGGCCTGCTGTTCATTGGGTCTGTGGGCTACCTGGGCCTATCCTGGGTGGAATCTGCAGAATGCTAACTCAGTGCTGTTCTTGTTGGACCAGTGCAATGCATCAAACCAGAAATGAGCTTACTCCTGGCTTAGCACATGTGCAGCTCACTGTTGTCCCTCTAGCCCCATAGCCTTTCCCTCAGTACACAAAACGGTGCCTGATTTGGCGCTGGTGGGGTCTGAGCCATGAAATCTAACCTGTTCCTGTACCCACCTGCTTGGCTCTGCCACGCTGCTTCTGTTCATGATCGAATCAAGCAAATCAGCAGGACAGGCAGTTCTATGCCTGGGTTTACCTTCTGAATCCCTGGGGAGCTCCCCTTCCTTCCTGGTTGCTGGTGGAGCTCTGATCGCTGATCACTGTGGATATCTGGTCACTACATCACTGCTCTGCTGTCTCTGCTGCTTCCCTGTGTCCATGGGAGTCCAGGTGTCCCTCTGATGTCAGCCTGTCCTCTCCTATTTCCTGGGATTGCAGTCTTTCTGCTTCACTCTTGCTAATGATTCTCCATCTGTTTAAACATGTCCTTACCATATTTGGCCGTACTATTTTTTTCCTATAATTGAATTCTAAAAATTCTTTGTAGATTCAGGAACTAAAGCCATTGTCAATAAGTGCTTTGCAAACATTTTCTCCTAGCTTGTGGCTCTTTATTAAAGTGAATGTTAGCCTAAAAGAGGATAGAATTATTTTTTGAGGAATCATTTAAAAATTATTTTAAATCATTTAAAAAAAGATCTCTACCTGCTATGTAAAAACTAGATGGAGGAGAGGGAAATGCTGTGAGCAGTGAGCACTGCTATAAAGCAATGAGGCAACTGCAATAATTCAGGTAAGAAGTGATGGTTTCCTGGGCCAACCTGGTAATGCTGTGGTAGAAAAAAGTTATACTTAGATATAATTGGTGCTAGTGTCCCAGGAGTGACACAGAGGAAGCCATCCATTCCTGGCACATACAATAATGTGAAGAATAAAGGACATTAAAACTAAGTCTGCCTGCTTTTTATTGTCACTGTGAACATGTAATTTTAAATAATGGCAGTGCTCAACTACTCCTGTGAGAAGAAAATACCTCTTAATCTAAGTTCTAAACAACTGGCGCTTTCTTCTGAGCTTTTAAGAAGACAGAATGATGGATGGAGATAGGGCTGATAGGGAGAGGAAGAAGGAGAGGAAGAAAGAGAGAGGAAGAGCAGTAAAGGAAGAGAAGGAGGCAGAAAGGTAGAAAGAAAACTCCGTAGAACCAGGAAGCAGACTGGAACAAACTGCGTGTTTTTAAATTAAGAATAATACGGTCAAAAAGTGTCAATCCACTACTTACATCTTTTTTTTTTTTGCACTACTATTTTATTCTTTTTCTTTCAACATTAATTTTTATGGTCTAATATTTTATATGAATTTCAGTGAAAGAAAATGAACCATTATCTATATTTCATCTCTGGTTATTCTTATTAGTAGTAGTATGTTTACTTCATGATTATTACTAAAAGTAATTTTCTTATGCAATGTGAGAGATGTTTGAAAAAATTCATCATGAATGTCAAAGCCTGGGAAACCACTTAATTTAGGATCAACCATGTTACTGGTGGCCATGCCATGGTGTGCCAAGGCAAAGAGGTTCGTCTGTCTGAACACTTTGTTTTGCTTTGTTTTTTCACTTGAGCAAATGGAAGGGTGGTATTGACACTTACAGGCATGTGGCAGAAAAGCAGATGCTTGGTTTGGGACATGCCAACTTCAAGCTGCACATTAGAAAACTATGGGCAAATACTAAATCAGCCACCTATATCCCAATCTGTGATTTGTCAATGAGGCCCAGACTACGTGGTATCAGCATGTGGTTGGTGTTTAAAGGCAAGAATGGTGTAAAGTCACACAGGAGAGAACTATGTATCAAAGAATAACATCTAAGGGAGTCCTGGCTGTACCAGCACCGAGTTGATCCTCTCTGATCTGCCACAAGGACATGCTTGTAAGAATGCACAAAAAGGACATTGGTGCACACAGGTGATAGGCAGCATACGTCTGCTTGGTCTATCAGCTTTTTGAATGTGTTAAAAATTTCTGGAGTAAATTCTCAAATAGTTTTTCCTATCTTATTTCTTTCTCTAACATACTTGTTTCAGAAGAGCTTTATATTTACTAAAAAAAAAAAAAAAACATTGAGGACAGATCAGAGAGCTCCCATGGATGTCTGCACAGGCTTTAGTCTCCCAATTAATATAACATGGTACTGGCATGGCGCATGTATTACTATTAATAGGCTACTTTTTTTTTAAGTTTCTACTGCTTTTATTACAATCATAGAGATGTTCACATCAGACACGTGCGCACACACACTCCCAGTTTCTCATATTGAAAATTTTATAACTGCTAGAAACATGATAGACTTATCAAAAGAGACTGAAATTCAGCACTAACTGTAAATCGTGCTTCTGTTAGTCCTATAATAATGTTAACACATCGCTATGACATAGTTTGTTCATAGTTGGTTGTCGGAGCACACTATCCTAGAGTTGCAAGGTTCTTGATTCAGCACATCTTGCTTAGCTACACTGGACTGTGGCGGTTTCTCAGACTGGGAGTATTTTTGAAGATCTAGCAATCTGAGCAGTCATTAGTCAGGTGCATTGCCAGACAATGCTCTGTTTGCATTTGCTTTGTTACCTGAGGGCTGTAGAGCTTTGGGCAGATTTTACCATACTGACCTGACTGAGGCTTTTGGATAACAACCTTGACCACCTGGCAGGGGTAGCATTCATTAGGTTACATCATTACACTGTTACTCATCTTGACCTCTTTCCATATTGAGTCACTGGAAGGTTCCCATATGTAGCTCAGTCTTAGGGAGGTGGGTGTTGTGCTTTCCTTCCTTTGTGGCAGAATATTTATAGTAAGTGTCTAGAATTGTTCCACATGGAAGAGTTGATTCTTCTCCCCTATTGGTTAATTTACCCAATCAGGCACTGATTTATATCAGATAAGGCTCATAGGCATTTGTTCTATAATTTAGGTAATAACTCAATATTCTGTTATTTATTTTGTTCTGTGAAGAATTTTGCCGTTGGTCATTGGAAGCTGGTGGAATCCTGTGCCCTTTTGACAAATACAGCAGTGTAAGTAGGACTTTTTTTCTTTGTATTGGGAGTTTCCTTTTCTTCACATTTATCTACTGTCTGATGCTACAAGATACTGCACACTCAACTAATGTATTTTCTGCTCTGGTTTTACAAGAATTCAGTTCTATAAGACTCATATGGGTTTGATTGGAGATGGCTTCAAATCACATTCAAGAACAAGGAATGACCATTGTTACTTGGATATGTCATTTGTTTCTCTTCGTATTTTAAGGACATTGCGCATCTGTACTCATAATGATTATTGTAACTTTTCGTAGAAGATGCATGGATTTATTTGAAAGGCAGAGCTAGAGAGAGAGAGAGAAAGAAAGAGAGAACCTTCCCCTTCCACCTGTTAGTTTACTCTTTAAGTGATCGCCAACAGCCAGGTTTGGATCAGGTGAAACCAGGAGACTAGAGTTTCTTGAGAGCCATCACATGAGTGGCAGGAAACATGCACTTGAGTCTTCCTTCATTGCTTTTCCAGCCATATTAGCAGTGAATGGGTTGGAAGTGGACACTGATGTGTGCCCATATTGGATGCTAGTATTGTATGTTGGATCTTAACCCACTATACAACAATGCTGCTCCTTTTTGTAAAATCTTGGACTTTTTTCCTTCAAATATTCTTTTACATGTGTGATTTGACATTAAGTTTCAATCTGACATGCCGTTTTTCTCCAGATTTTCATTGATCTAAATAGCATCTTATATCACATTTTTCAAACTTCCGAATATTGTTGTTTTAGACACATTTCTTGTAGACAAAGCATTTGGTCAATTTTAAAAATTCAGTCTGAAAATTTCTCTTAAAAGGTGAATTTGAATTTTATGATAGTATATTTGCTAAGCCATGAAATTCTGTATTTGGAGACTAATTTTTGATATTTTGCTTGAAATTTTTTGCATGCTATTGTTTCTTGTACCTTCAGCCTTTTTTGCATTTTAATCTTCTGGATAAGTTGTTCTAACTTGCATTGCCTGGTATGAAAGTTATATTTTTTTACTCATTTTTACTCTTCTCAGAAACCCTAATTATTAGGACACACACTTCCATATCTTATTTTTCATTATCAAATTTTTCAGTTTTAGTAAAATTGGTCTTGTCATCTAAACCAAACTGAAAATCCCAGGCTCTTGGCCCTAGCTGACACCCCAGCTTCATGGCTGAGATAAACATGATTTCCTTTGGCTTTGAGAGCCACATTTTAAGGAGGTAGGGAGCAAAATAATTACTGCCTGGCCTATATTAAACCTGTTCATCCTATTGATGCATTGTGCATGCCTGCATTGCTTTGATGCTTCAAAGCCGGTTTACATGATATCACGAATCTTTTGCTGCTTTACAAATAGCAACAACATGCTGAACACTTTATTATGAAGGATTACGACGTTAGTGCTTTCCTGACTGCCTGGCTCAGCTCATAGGCTTTCACTTTTGAGTCCGTCATGAAACAGCCATCTGTGGAGGTTGAGGAGGCTCAACAAGACTGGACGTCTGTGATAGCTGCTTCCCAAAGGCTGGCAGGACATGCTGACCCTTGTCAGAGATGTCAGCCAGGGAGACCACACATGGCTTCTCGATGTGAACTGGCACTCTCACGGAATGGTGACAGGTTCCATGGGGAAGCATTCCAAGGATCTCAAGAAGAAGGTAGAAGACTTATGAAGTCTGGAAAGTCCTAGTTTGTCACTACAATTACATTTAAGCAGTCACACAAGCCGTTACAGGAAAGGAAATAACTGAAGAAGGGCATCATTGGGAATTAGTTTTCACATTTACTTTGCAAATTATAGGTCTGTTCTCTGACATAGATCCATATAGAATAATTCTTTCTGGGAATGCTTTGAGTGAAAACAATTGACTGCTGTCTTTCACCAGTGAGGGAAACGAGCTCTGCACTACCCTGAAAATAAAAATTGTCATTGTATCACAGAATATGTGCATGCATTTTTATCTGGAGTGGTGCATTCTATATGGTGTGTGTTTTTATGTTGACACACATGCTCTCTCTCTCTTCATAAAACTACACACACACACACACACACACACACACATCGTTAAAATATTTCTACAATGGCTACATACTTTAATCTCACTCTTTAAAATTACCTAGACAGAAAATTGTCTGCGCATTCATCTTCATAAGTCAGCTACAATTTAAAGAAATCCCTTTCTTTTCAATCATAGGCATCGATCATCTTGAAATAAGTATCTCATTCAATTATACTTCATCATGCCAGATAAAAATCACAAGAACTCTAACGCGCATTTAAGCTTAATAAAAAGGCAGGGAAAAAAGTTCAAGGCATAATAACTACTGCAACCAACTTAAATGTCATGTTTGGCTAAGCGGAAATTTAATTTGCTATAATTTCAGTGAATTAGAAACAGTTGTCTTTATTTTAAAATGCAAAACCCAGAGTGGGTGTTTGATCTAGCAGTTAAGCTGCCAGGCAGGACACCCATGTCTACTATGGGGTTATTGAGGTACCTAGGGTGGAGTCCTGGCTCCACATCAAATTCTAGCTACCTGCTGATGTGTCCCATGTGGAGCAGCAGGTGTCAAGATTCAATGATTCTTGTCATCCAAGATGGGGACCTGAATTGGGTTCCTGGCTCTTAGATTTAAGTTGGGCCATGTCCAACCTTGCAGACACTTGGAAAGTGAACCAGTACATGGAAGCTCTGTTTACTTGTGATTGTCAAATAAATAACAATAAATATTCTAAAACATGTGAAATGGTAGTCCTTGGTATAACTATATCCCTTTTTATAAAGTGTTTACTTCTTTGTTTATATATTTCTGCTGTCATACATGACTTATTATACTTAAAAAATCATAAAATACATAGGAGGCACTGTACCATACATGCAGGTAATTCTACTGATTTCTTATTGGAGTGGTTGAACTGGTGGGAGTAAAATTATGTTAGGAATATTCATACTAGAATTATACAGATACAGTATCTGACAAATGTAGTGAAAAATTTGAACAAAATCTTTTCAAACATAAAAAGTGAATAGAGAAGTCACAAAAAAATAAATAGAAGCAACAACAAATGTGGAAAATTTTCACAGCATGATTTATGTGAAAAGCAAATTAAAACAAACAAACTGCACATTTCTCCCCCTGGCTTGTCAAATTTTCACTAAAGTACACTAAATGTAATTGATTTGTAAAAGAGCAACTAGACAAAAGTATCTAAGTTATGAATGTCCACAAACATTTAGAATACACATTTATGTCATCTTTTAATGTGTACTTTGGACAGTTTATTTAAGCAGAAAAATAACTATCAGCTGAGAGGATGCCTAAAGCAATAAAGTCAAATGATCAAAGTTAGGTTGGAAGTTAACTCCATTTTTCTCCCAAAATTTGCTGATATTTCACTCAACAATTTAACCTATGACTCTGATAAGATCCCCAGTAACTGTAACCATTCCTTTGTTTATTTAGCAAATGTGCTTATATATATATATATGAATAGCTACTATTTAAGAGAGGAATCAGCCAACTTTTTTTGTAAAGGGCCAGTAAGATTGTTAAGCTCTACTCTCCTGTCTTTGTACTATGTGAAAACAGCCATAGACAAAACCTAAATGAATAGATACAGCTCTGTTTCCGCAACATTTATTTAGGAAAGCAGTTAGTGGGCCAACTTTGGCCTATGAGCCGCAGTTTTGGGAGGGTGGCTTTACAATATCCCTACCTGTTTCCCTTTCATCACAGTGTGTAGAGCATAAACTTATTCAAGCGAAGAAGGCATTGAGAAACCTAGGACACAGGGATGAAGGAGAAGATTTGGAAGTGAAAAAGGCAAACCTACACAGTGAAAAAATGGCAGCCCACCAGCAGAGCCTATATGTGGTTAGTCTGAGCAGAGTCATAACCATAAATGTGTAGACATGAGGGCAAACTAGGAAAGATGTCTATTACTTGGGGTAATTATATTCACTTCATTCAGAATCTTTTTAGTCACTCACAAGATAACCCCAGATCTATAAGTTACTGAGCAGCTGAATATGGATAACAGAACAAAACAAAACAAACAAAAAAAATATCAAAGATTAGTTAGGGCCAGAGCATAGAACAGAAATCAAAGGAGATGACACAACTTTGAAATACAAAGCACAACTGAAAGTCTGAAACACAGCATTAAAGAGGAAATATTCAAATTCTGATACAGCCTCAAAATTCCTGCTGTGCAAACTGCCTTAACTAGGTAAGACAAACCCAGTCCTCTGATGAGAGAGCTGTGGGCTGGGTCAGCAGTTTTCTTCCCCATCCCCCCGTTATTCTGTGTCCCTCCAGAAACTTCACTGACCTCCCATCTCCCTCTTTGGGGGCAAAGATGAAGTCATTCGGTGCACCCCAATCAGAAGTCCCTGACCGCTGAGCCCTGTCCTTGGCGATTTAGCCATGATGGGTATTTCTGAGAAGGTCATCATTTCCTTCCATCGCCATGAGTGATTGACTCAACAAGGAGTTCATATTGCACCAAACACCTTCAGAAATGATTCATGTTAATGGCATGTCTCAGGGGATTGATGCTAAATAGAAGCTACAACTAAAGCTTAAAAAATGATTTAGCAATAGGAAAGCCCACAGACCACAATACACGTAGGCACAGCTGATGGTAAACATCCAAGAATAAATACAACAAAAAGTCATAAAATCGGATAGACAATAAATCTGATGGTTCAAGACCTTTGGGGGCTTGAATCGTAAAAAATAAAATTACTTACTCAGGCATTCCCAGCTTTATTTATTTATTTATTTTTTATTTCCCACCACACATCTTTTACAAAGCAGTGAACTGAAGACAGTTTCATATTTCTGACATGTTAGTGTGATTCACAAAGGTGGTTGCCACAGAAAGTAAAATCAAATGGACAACTTGAAGAAATGCCAGCCTTCCCCCACCCCCGGTTTGCTCCACAATACTGATCACTCCTTGAAAGGGGAGGTCGTGGCAAATTCATCCACGAAATCAGACTTGAAGCGTTTATAGTTTTCCCACGGCAGCCACAATAACGTAACAAAAAAGAGAACCAATATATCCAAATCATTCTAGCTTTTTTTTTTTTAAAATCGCCCTACAGTCCTTTTATCTTCCAAAGGGGTCATAATTGGGTTTGTAGAGTCTATGTTAGAAAATAAAAAAAAAGGATGATAGACTCATAATATTTTAGATGAAACAATGAATCGAAGAGAGAAGGAAAATAGGACTCTAAAGTGAAATGAAAGAACATGTTATGCCAAAAATACATTTTTTACTGTATTCATATATATATATATATAAATTCTAAATGTCTTTGCTTGAAATATAAAATGCTTCTTTTGGAAAAGATTCTTTTAAAGGATATAAAATAGGATATTTAAATATATCTTCAGATAAATGAGGGAAAAAAGAATAAGAAGATTTATACTTTTCTCTTGAAGACATGGCACCTAAGCTATTAATTGTAAATTTCAATAGCTATTATTTGGAAGATACTGTGTTAGGACCTTTACAACACTGGACATTGAAAAGCACAAGGGTGCATGCTCAAGCTTTGATTTAGAAAGCTCCTCAGTAATGAGATCACATCCCTGCTGTGTATAGGAACACAGCCCTGGCCCTCTTCAGTTACTTCTGCCTTTGCTATTGCTTTTACAGAACTCTAAATGAACTATTTACTCTGCCTATTGCTCTGACTGCCCTATTAGAGATCAAAGTTCTTATTAATAGGGGCTGGTATTGAGGCACAGCGTGTGAAGCCTCTGCTGTGTATAACACCAGCATCTCATATCAGATCTCTGGTTAAGGACTCAATGGCTCCACGTCTAATCCAGAATATTTTGGAAGACAGCAGGGGACTAACTGTTCAGGTACTTGGTCCCCTACTGCCCTGGAGATCTAGCTCCTGACTTTGACCAGATCCAGAACTGACTCTGATAGTACTTTGAAGAGTAAACAGCAGGTGGAAGATTACTCTTTCTGTTGCCCTGCCTTTCAAAAAAAAAAAAAAGTATATTTTAAGAAAATTATTAATACATTAGATTCCCAAGTTCATAGCAAATGCATAATAACTACTAGAAAACAATGATCAATTCTCATGCTAATGTGATATTAATACAGAAAGAACAAATTGAATGTAACTCATAGAAAAAATTCTAAGAATGTAATTATACTTCCCTACCTATACACTCCCTTCCATTTTTCCTTCTTTTTCTCTTTCTGTCCTTCCTTTTTTCTTTTTGATAAATTCTCTAAAAGAAATTTTTTATTAATGTTTTCAAGATACACTGATTGCCTACAAATTCATGTCAGAATCTGTTTAACAATAGCAAAGTAATGCCTCTGTCATTTCAGAGAAAGCAGCTGAATAAGAATAACAATAAGCCAGAATTATACAATGAATTATTTAATTGATTTTGTTAGGAAAAAAACAATGGGCATTGCCTAGAGATTGATGTAACATATACTCCTAGTTCCCACACAGTTTGGTAAAGAAGAAGAACCAAGGTTATCAGTTTATTGACAAACAAATTTTAGATGTTGCATTAGTCCCATGGAGATGAAAACTGCCTTTGGCAGAGGGGAAAATAATCTTACTCTTTTCATTTTCAGGACAGATACACCTACATGCCCAGATAG
Source organism: Ochotona curzoniae (assembly GCF_017591425.1). Classification (NCBI taxonomy): domain Eukaryota; kingdom Metazoa; phylum Chordata; class Mammalia; order Lagomorpha; family Ochotonidae; genus Ochotona; species Ochotona curzoniae. Next base: position 10,644,285 of record NW_024465035.1, on the reverse strand, counting down.
ATGGTATACCTTAGATATTAAAATAGCATCAGGGAATAATATAAAGATATCCAGAAACAGAACCTTAGGGAGGTTTTTTAAAAAGGTTAGTCATTGAACTCTCTGATGCATAATATCACCAGCCCACTGGTATAGACAATATAAACTGGGGTTTGGATTGGTTAAATACTTGCCTGAGACACAACTTGGGATGAAAAGCCAGGCTACTTGATATGAAACCTCATTACCCCAAGCTTTTTATTTTAGTAGACACTACAAGACAAAGAACATTTGTTAAGTGTCACTTGTAAGGTGATTTCTTTGGGAAATGTGACCTGCATTCCAAACACTGACTTGCTTTAAAAAAAAAAAAAATCGAAGTATCTTAAAAAGAAATTTGTACTGATGAGTGTTTTTTCTTGTTTCCTTTGGTGAATTAAAGTTAGCCAAGAACTCTTGGTGTTTGTACTCACCAGGAAGTGAAATTCAATTATTCACTCCATTGATTGTGTTGGGTTCCATGTACTTTGATTGACGGAATGCAGTGGAAATGTGATTGGGTCAACTGTGGGCCTAGACGTCAAGACTGACAGCTTTTCCTACACTTATCTGAGAAGTGCATTGCCATGCTGTGCGGAAGCCCAGTAAGTCACACAAAGAAGACCATGTTGAGAGGAACTGAGACACCCAACTAACAGCCCCAGCTCCCAGTGGCTAGCCAACAACAACTTGTGCATCACAAGAGTGAGGACAACATGCTAAGTGGGTCTCCCAGCCTGAGATAATCAACCCACACTTATACCATGTGATGCAGAGGTAAGCCGCCTGTGCTGAACCTGGCTCAGGCTGCCAGACCTGAGCACATAAATGATTAGTTTGGGGGTAATAAATAATCCAAACTATTTTGCAAGGCAATGGGGAGTGACTAATAAAGGAAAGATGACTTCCACAAATGAAGCCAGGCAAATTATCCTCCTGCCAAGTCATGAAACTAAAATTACCAGAGATGAAAAGTTTGAACACCCTTTATCTCTTCACCAGAGCGAATGGTTTTAATTAAATTATTTTGATGATAATGCTTTCTGGAACCCCCAACATGAGGTTTCTGTTAGTGAGGCACCTGTTACACAGCAGTGCCTGCCTTGACATTACCATAGTAAGAACTGCGTTGCTTAAGCCAGTACAACTTTTTTTTATCTGTTCTTAAGCTTTAAAAATATACTACTCATTTAATAATAATTTATTATGATGACAAGGAAATATAATTTATTGAACACTTAAATATTATTCAGGCTCCACATTTGGTCGACACTTCAAAAACTATTTGGTTGCAATTACAAACTTGTGGAACGTTTTCCCTACCTATGTACATAAGGTATCAAGAAAAAAAGTTAATTTACAAACACTTTATTTTTTGTTTTTCAAAAAAACTCTAATTGACCATGAATACCTTGAGCAAATACTTCAAAATTTGAGGGAAATAGAATTGAATAGTAAGTAAGTTTATTTTGGTGCAAGAAAAAAATGGAATTCCTGTATAGGCAGGGTCTTGAAACCTTGGATCATAGAAAGTGTGTATCATGCAAATACCATGTGGTTTTCAAAATGTTTTGCTGCAAAATAAACTATGTATCTATTCCGTTTTCTCACAAAACTTTAAAATATCCTCATGTACCTCCTTGAGCTCAAGACCTAAAACTATCTCTAATACACAAATACACTTTTCCTTAAATGATGCAAATGCACAATTCACCATCTAGGAAACGTCTTCTTTGTGACTCTACAGCATTGGAAGCTTGCTCCAAGATCATCTCTCCTTGATACACACAACAGTCTTCTGATAACAGGTTCTGAACTGAGTTTCAGCTCTTCAAGCAAGCACCTTTATTGTCCCATTGCCTACTCCATATACTGTCATTTAAATCTCCTCCAGGGCGTTCCAGCTCCTTTAGCAGCACTTTCCCAAAATATGTGGGAAAAAATTCTTTTTAAAATGAGTGTTCTGGGGCAGGAGCTGGGGCAGAAAACATTACCATTTCAGAATCAGCACCCTACTAATGAACCCAAGTGTGTGGGCTCTTGCACCAATGTTGGAGACCCAAATGTAGCTCCTGGCTTTAGCTTTCAGCTGACACAGCCCTGACCAATCTGGCCATTTGGATAACAAACCAGTGGATGTAAAATTCATTCTCTCTCTCTTGTTCTATCCACTGGTTCACTCTCCAAGTAACCACAGTATCCAGAGCTGAGTCGATCTGAAGCCAGGAGCCAGGAGCCTCTTCCTGGTTTGTCACATGGGCCATCCTCTAGTGCTTTCCCAGAACACAAGCAGGGAGCTAGATGGGAAGTGGAACAGCCAGGATGCGAAGCAGTGCCCATATGGGAGCCCAGTGCATGTAAAGCAAGGATTTAGCCACTGATACATCATGCCAGACCCCAAAAACACATATTTTAAAATTCTACCCCAGTATCCTGAACCAGAATGTCAAAGAGCAGAGCCCTGTAACCAGCGTCTTTAGCAGTTCTGGTGATACGAAAGTCCACAGAAACTTTAGGCTTTGAATGTAGGCTCAAATTTCTTCATATTCCATAATGCCCAGACACAGGTACTATGTTCCACTCTGTCACCTCCATAACTACAGCTTCCAACTCTCCAAGAAAACCTAAAGCTTTTAGGATTCTTCCTGCTTCCCTGGGCAGCAAAACTTTCATAAGTCCCTCCTGGCTTGGGAAGTTCCTCCTGGCCTGTCACTCCTGTGACAATGCAATCTGTTTACTAAGACAAGAATCAACCAGGCAAACCCTGATCTCATTGTTCCCAAGCCCCATTCACTCTCCCGTACAGCCAGGGTCTTCCCTCCACATTCTGTGCTTTCCTGCTACTGCCTCAAGGTCGTGGTAAGAATGTGTGTAGTAGGATCCTATTCTAAGGCCTTTTTTCATTAACCTCAAAAAACCTTAAAGGCCTGCCTTGTTATTCACTTATTTTTTCCACTCTGGCATATAATTTGACCTAAAAAACATGTTGCATGTAGAAATGAATAAACAAATGTGACCATGAAATGTGTTCTGCATATGTCCAAAGGTCTCTAATTACATCCTAAGGTCAAATTAAAAGTCACTTTCTGTCTACTCTGTCCCCCACTGCTCCACACAGAGCACAATAACCATGAGCAAACTGGTGCACCAGCCTGACCGCCTGGCATGTATGCCCTCTCCTTGAAACAACAACACCTCTAATTTATGAACTGCCACTTAGGACTCACTCCTATTTCAGTTCAAATGGCTCAATGGTTATTTGAATAGCTCTATAAGGGTTCAAACCTTTTTAAAAAATGAGGCTGTATCTCATAAAATGATAGCTGATATGGTTATAAATTTTAGGAGTCAGACCCAGGCTCTTTGTGCAATCACATTTGGTTTCAGAGCACATTAAAGCCACAGCTTTGGAAGGAATGGAGGCTCCCACTCTCTGCTAATTATCAGGCCACATTAGAATCTCTTCCTCTTATGAAAAGAGCTTCAGATGCCTTTGAATATAGCACTTCAAAGTCTCCCTTTCATAAAATTTTTCAGATCTCAGTCATCGAGATTGTCACAGCTTGACATGCTTGTGCATTTGTCACTTTCTGGAAGCCCACCTTCAACCCTGGACCTCAGAAAAGCCGAAACCCCTTCTACTGAAAACGCTTTTTTAAAGAGAAAGCAAGAGAGTACAGCATACTGCGACAAAATAAGGAGCAATAAGCCTATTGGGTCAAGGAATGATGAATATGGATGTTTTCCCAAGTTATCAAAAGTGACATTACATAGCTTACTGAGAGCTTCTCTCTGGGCACTGTGGTACCAGGTCCCAAATAAATTAAACTGCTGGATATTCTTCAGGGTCTGGATGAGACAATGATATTTCAAAAAAGAATTTACAAAGGTGTCAACAAGATTTAGAGAAGACACCTTATGATGGTGGAGTCCCAGAGGTTAGCTGCAGAGAGGAGCCAATAGCATTCAGTTGGAAGGAGACAGGAAAGTGAAAGACCTCAAGTTAGTTAACAGAACTAGTAGGAGTTGTGGCCTTCCACAAAGGCACTCAGTCAACCCATGGCCACATAGCACAGAGAGAAATAAATATTGCAGTATCATTCTCTTCCAATCCTGTACATTCCTGCCTGCATTTCCCACTGACTGATGTCGCAAACAGAGCACAAGGAAGTCCATGATAATGTCCCTGTGATTCCACCTTATAAACTGCCCCCATGGAGAAGGCAGATTGACTTCCAGAGCCACATTGAAGGCATTCAGCCTAGGGACCTAACGGTAATGTGAAATGTTAAACTGAGCAATGGACAGATGGAAGTTTGCCTTTGATTATGTCAAATGAAGGGACGTTCACTTTATTTGATACATCTGTAGTGCAATCAAGCAACATTTACTGGAGTCCTTTTGTTGCTTGATTGCACTATGCATATATCAAACCCTGCTTTAATTTCCGGTAAGTTTTTGAGAATGTGAATCAATGCCACTACAGATGCTGTGATGTACATGAAAAAAAATAACAATAAATATTAAACTTGACAAGTATCTGAGAGTAGACAGTGTCAATACACATACCCAATTCTGCAAATATTTTTTTTAAAAAATACACAAAAATAGGAATAATCCTTCTACCTCATATATATCTCTATATATAGATATATGTAGATGTAACTGTGGTAAAGCATACTAATTATTTTTGACACCTTATCATAGTGTTAGGCATTACAAAGTTTTTTATCTCATTTAACTAGCAATTGTCTATCATTTGAAATGGATATGAATAGCTTTAACAGTATTTTGTGATTCAAACTCATACAAATTGGTGAAAATCCAATGTCTTACATTAATAGTTAATGGATTAATGCTCATCATGGAGGGACTGGAACTGGAGAGTTGATCTAATTATGGCATCTAGGAGGTAAGCCTGGTGGGACGCAGGCCTTTAAAGACTTTCCCTTGGAAGATACCTCTCATGAGAGAGTTAGTTCTTTAAGCCAAGTGAGCTCCCTGTCTGTGTCTGCTACTGAATTCATCCACACATGCTTGGCCATTCTTAGCTCCATCAGACAGCAGACTCATGTGGCAATCTGATATGGAACTGTGAACTTCCACAATTGTCAGTTAAAACAGATGTCTTCAGCCCGCTATGGTGGCTTAGCAGGTAAAATCCTCACCTCAAACGTATCAGATCCCATATGGGTGCTGGTTCTAATCCCAATAGCCCTGCTTCCCCTCCAGCCTGGGAAAGCAGTCGAGGATGGCCCAAAGCCTTGGGACCCTGCACCCACATGGGAGACCTGGAAGAACTCCTGCTTCAGATCGACGTGGTTCCGGCCATTGCGGTTACTTGGGGAGTGAATCATCAGATAGAAAATCTCCCTCTCTGTCTCTTCTTCTCTCTATATATGTGATTTTGCAATAAAAAAAAATCTTGAAAAAAAAAAACAGATGTCTTTTCTACGTATATCTTCTCAGACAATGTCATGAGAGTAATGGAAAGCCGATTAACACAGGAGGGCATGACAGGACTTGTCCATACCTTATTCTAAAGAATACAGGCTAGGAAGAGTCATTGATGAGTCTCTGGACAATGAGGTGTCACCAGACTGTAGCTGGAACTCAAGGCCAGAGGAAAAGTTGTAAAATGAAGCTAAAGGAAAGGAAGATACCACATGGATTCACCAGGGAGTGTATATAATATATATTGCAATCTGATTCAGAGGTCACATTAAGCTCTTTACACACTCTGTCTTATATAGGCAATATAAATTCTATGAAGTAGGTAGTGTCAGCACCCATTTTTTTTTCTAAAGGCCATAAATGAAGTATAAGGAAACTTACTAACTTACCCAAGAATGTAAATACAATAAATGATGACAGAGAATGAAGATATCAGAATATGTGCCTATTTCCTGAGATGTGTGGCATGCTCTTTTTCCTTCTCTGCAGTTGGTTCATTGGTGAACATACTAGAGCTGGTGTTGAATTAAAAAAAAAATCCTTAATATGACACACTGTACATTGCCCCCAAGAGAAACATTTAGTCATCAATTCATTGCTTTCAATACATGGAAGCATAGACTGAATACTGACTAATACCTAAGCTTTCATGAAAGAGTCTACAAGGGTGAAGAAACACGATCTTCTGCCCAGATTCTAGCAGTGTAAGAAAGGCCTGTCTGACTGGTACAGACCAGAGACGAAGAAGTTAGGCATCTGCATTCATAAATCATAATTTGGAATCAGAAAAAGCGGAGGTAGAAGAGAACGCAGGTTAGGATAGTATAAGGTAGACTACACCATAATTACAACAACAGCAACAAAAAATCTTGGGAGCTTCACAAGACAATGGTTCACTTTTCAGTGATCCAGAGTTCATGATGCCTCTGAATGACCAGGGATCAAAGTAGAACTGTCCTTTCATGGCTAGGAAAGGAGATTTCATTATCCCACACAAAGACCTCATTCCCTATCTCCAGAACAGCAGACATATCAGTTGAGAATAAGTCATGGGGTTTTTGCCGGTTTAGCTTGGAAACAAGGATGTACCACTAACATTCTGCTGGCCAGATGAGGGTACCTGGTATCCAGGGACATACATTTATGATTGTGAGAAGAGTAGAAGAGGAGAGACATAAATTGGGGAAACGCATGAATACTGACTATAGTGCTTGGTAACAAATACAGAGTTCAGCCACTTATGAAATTATATCACACAATACAGTGCTGTCATGCAGGCTCTGATTTCAGTGTACATGATCCCAAATGCAAGTGCCAACGAATGCCAGATGAGAAAAAACATGAATTTGGATGATTTCAATCTCTATCCCTGCTGGGCAGCAGGGATCTTTGAGAGAAGTAACTTTCAAGGTTAGGAAAGGCTGAGAGATGTGTTTGCTTGCTTTCAGACTGCCATTAGGAATCCACAGGACCTCCATGGCAGTAAAAGATTTTCAAAGGTAGCATTAAGAAATGGTTCAGCTTAAGACAAATTGCATGGAACAGAAAAACTCCAAAACTTGCAATTTACAAATCAGGCACATTAAAGGCTTGAACACACTAATTAGTTCTTAGTCGATACTTTGCAAGCTTACTCTGAAATTATTGCCAAATTGCATAAGAAACATGCTTGGAACTGAAGGGAGAATGGAGAATTGGAGAAATTAAGCCCGTTACTCCATATATTTCTGGCATGACTCAATCCTATTTTCATTGCCCCCTTTTGAACCTTTTCTCTCTTTTGTGTTCCTGGGCTGATTAATGGAATTTAATATTAGGTTCTTTTATTTCTTTCAGTTGCAGGTGTTATTTGGTCTTCCACATGAGTAGGAGGATACTTAGCCATCTTGCGGGCAGGTTTCCGATTCTGGCAATTCTGGATCTGCATTTCCTTCTGACAACAAACTCAGAGGCTGAAAAATGGTTTTCCCTCCAAATGAATGCTCAAGATGTTGTAATATTCTGCTTTCTCTATATATTTGCAAGTTTTTTATACTGCTTCCAATAAACCAGTGACAGAGTTTCAATGCTTTTTTTTTTAACATTTCCTACATAACAAACATTACTAATTGTTTTATATTATTTTAAAGCTCTATTATCAAATTCATATACATCCATGCTAGTAATATCTCAGTGGACTATTCTTTTGTGGTAATTTGAAGTTCATTTTTGTTTCCAGTATTGTTTTTCTTTTCAAAATTTACTTCTGTTAGAATTAGTACCAGTTTGCTTTTGATGATGCTTTGCCAAATGTGTCCTTTTCTATTGTCTCATTTCCCTACTCCTTAACTCCATTCTAGTTGTTCTTTGAAAGCTTTGAAATTGTCTTTAGCTGTACACTCAGATTCTAGGAACCAGATCTCCCATCCATATGCTAGGCTATCATCTAAGAGGAACAGCCACATGACTCTCAGCATAGTGGTGTATTAATTTAGTTTCATTCATGTCGTCAAATACCTAAGACCTCAATGAGGGAAACAGACTCATTTAGCTCATACCTTTGATGGTTCAAATCCAAGATCAGATTGTCTGATGTCTGGTGAGAGTAGCAGCAGATAGCAATGGTAGACATCCTGCAGAGAAAAGCTCACATGGTGATCCAGGGGACAGACAGAATGGCTACTCCCACGCAGCCTATTATAACCAACTCTCCTGTGAACATTGCTTTCTGCGAGCACAGTCCCTGATGAGGTGAGGACCTCCCATGAGGCCCCATATTCTAAGATTCCACCAGATCCCAGTAGTGCCTTCTGGGAACCAAAGAGGTGACATGGGTCTTTGGGGCTGCTCACAGCAGTGTCCAATCCTTAGAAGCCACACATTATAAAAGGGCTGGCTTATCTTCCTACATCCCCTAAAATACTCATCGTGACTTGGAATTGGCGCTGTGTAGTTTCCTGAAACTGTCTCTTCGGAATGTACATTTAGCCAAATAGTTAATGTGCTACTCAGGAGCCCACACCACAACAGAGATGGGGTTCAGTACCCATCTCTGGCCAATGACTCAGCTTCCAGTCAGCTTCTTGCTTACACAGACTGCAGGAAAAGTAATGATGGTTCAAGTAATTGACACAAGTAATTACCAATGCGGGTAATCTGGATGGAGTTCTTAGCTCTTAACCTGGGCTTTAGCCCAGACCTAGTCACCTAGTCATTGCAAGCATTCGCTCTCTCTCTCTCTCCTCTCCTCTCTCTATCTCTCCCTCCCTGCCTTCTTCCCTCCCTCTTTCTCTCAAATATATCCTAAAAATATATCTTTAAAAAATGACCTAGCATTATCATTCATGGAATTTGGAGGTGACTGTAGATATTTTTCAAGTCTGCCAAATAATAAAGATAATTATTATTGTGACAAATACATAATTTCTTGGTCTGAGGAGTAAAACTTATATCTTAAGCTCCTTTCTCAGTAAAAACCATGTTTCCTACATGAAGATTCCAGGAACAGCTCTTTATTCCATCCTTTACAGCTGGAGAACAGGCTGGAATAGGAGCTGCATTCCCAGGGTCATAATAAAATTTAAGAGGAAATGTCTTTAAATAAGTTTTATGTCTTCTGTTTAGGGGCTATGGGAGTATAGCATGGTGATGCCATCTCTGGCCTGTCTATCTCAAACCCTTCATCAACACCATTCAGATGTTATTTTATGAGATAATAATGTAATGATATTAAGAAAAGAGAGGAAAGCAACAAAGACGGAGACTGAGGAAAAATAAAAGCTCTTGGATAGCAAAAAAAAATAATTTACCATAAAGCTGAAAAATGTGTATATAGCTGGCAACCTAAATTTAAGCAACTCAATGATTCCATAAATTGAAAATCGGCCTGTCATGCTATGTTCATTCAAATTTTCCTAATCTAACTGCTTCAATTTATTGTTCACTAATTAGATAGAATTGTTGTCCAGTATAAAGAAATCATCATCCCATAATTACTTCATTGTAAAACGTAATGAGCATCCAAACACTGACACATACTGTAAAAATCACAGCACAATAAATAGAACACTGTTTTCCAACAATAACCCAGCAGTGAATTCTGCTAGTGTATTTCTTCGTGAAACATGTTTATGTGATAGTCTTCCAATTTTATGGCGGAAGTTTATCACCATAAGGTGCATTTCATGACAGTCGAATAACTACATTCAGTTAGGCTTGTCACCATGTGCCTTCCGTATCAAGACACATGCTGATTGTATCAAATACTGTTGACTGTCTTAGCGCTGCGAATGGAAAAGATGATTACACTGTTCTGTGTAGATATGATTCAATATTATTCACATTGCGAGAAATTGAAGGTCAAGGTTGTCTAACAACATTAGAAAAACAGGGTACTGAAAGCTTCTTAATGTAACGATGATTCACTAATAGGCAGATGACAAGAGTAGCCTAATCTGTGGGTGATTCTTTATATAAACAGGTGGGATGGAGGTATATGCACACCAAATTATTGCATAGTGTTGAGTGGGGGTGTTGGTTATTACTTTGCCTCTCTGGAAATGAATCAAAGCACTGCTCAAAATGTCCCCTTCCATTTATTGATTTATTTAAACAGATCAGACTAGTACATGAAAAGCACAATTGTTTTGGAAAGATTTATTTGTTTGAAAGACAGAGCAACATAAAAAGAGGGAGACACAGACACACACAGAGAGAAAGAGACCTTGCAAGCTCTACCTCCTAGTCTGTACAAGAACCAGGTCTGGACCAGGCTGAAGTGAACAATTCTATCCAGGTAGTGGGGGACCAAGTACTTGTGCCATCATTTGCTGTATTCCCAGGCACATGACAGAAAGCTAGGTCAAATGCAGAGCATCTCAGGACTCATATTGTCATTTTGTTAAGGGATGCTCATATTGCAAGCATCACAAGACTGGCAGGTCTAGAACTGAACCTCTGCTTTTCACTGACGATTCCTGTGATGACGTCTGCAGGTGACAAGCATGCCTGAAGCTTTGGCCTCGCCTGTGTTCTGATTGGAGCATAACTACCGTTGACTTTACCTTTCACCTACTCTATGTGTGCTACAAAGCATATTCATTAGTCTTTAACATAACAAAGATTGTTATCAGGTTAATCAAATTTAAAATGTATTTATAGTCTATTTTCTAACTGTAGGATCCTAGCTCTTCCATTAAAGAAAGTCTATGATCTTTGATATTTAATTTTATCAAATCTTATTTGGAGGTTTAATATATAGTAACTTGTGATCTTTATGGATCTTAGAATTCTTTAATAATAATAATATACATTGTACTTTGCATGAATGCTGCCTAATATTAAAAATAACATACATTTGTCTTTTGTGAACTGGCTTGTTTCATAACAGTCCCCAGTTAGGGCCATTTTGTTGTAAATGATAGGGTTTCATTCTTTTTCATGGCTGAACAGTATTCCACAAAATAAAAAGGTTTTTTAATCCACTCTTCTTTCAACAAGTATCTGGATTGTTTCCACATCTTTGCTATTATACATTGTGTTGCTATAAATATAGGACTGGATCACTTTCTCATATGCAAATTTCATTTTCTTTGGATATATTCCCAAAAGTGGGATAGTTAGTTCATACAGCAGATCAATTTTCAGTTCCCCTAGCACTCTCCACACTGATTCCACAGTGGTTGTACTAGCCTACACACTTACCAACAGTGCAGTAGGGTACCTTTCTCCCCATATCCACATCAACAAGTGTTTTGGAAGGATTCTAAATGTAGGCCAACCTGGAACCTCGAAATAGTTTTCATTAGTATTACCCTAATAGCTAGTGAGTCTGAGCATTTTGAAATATGTCTATTAGCCATTTTAATTTGTTCTTTTGAAAAATACCTGTTCAATTCCATTGCCTATTTCTTCATAGGATTGTTTGTTTTGCTGTCCTTGAGTTTTGAAACTCTTTGTTAATCCTTGATTTTAGTCCCCTATTGTTTGTGCAGTGTGCCAAGATTTTCTCTCATTCTCTTGGTTGCTTCTTCATTTTGTTGATCATTTCCTTTGCAGTTCTGAAATTTCTTAGCTTGATGTAATCCCAATTGTTTATTTTGGCTTTGACTGCCTGTGTTTTTGGTGACTTCTCTATGAAGTCTTTATCACTGCCTGTATCTTTTAGAGTTCTTCCTATGTATTCTTCTAATGGTTAAATGGTTTCTGGGTGCATATTTAGGTCCTTAATCCATTTAGATCTGATTTTTGTAAAAGGTGAGAGGTGAGGGGGAGGGGGGGATCTTGCAGGTGCAAGATCCCAAGGCTTTGGGCCATCCTTGACTGCTTTCCTAGGCCACAAGCAGGGAGCTGAATGAGAAGCGGGGTTGCTGGGATTAGAACCGGAGCCCATATGGGATCCTGGTGTGTTCAGGGCAAGGACTTTAGTTGCTAGGTCACTGCACTGGGCCCTTTTTAATGCTTTCTATATGCCAACACAGAGTGTGATTTTTATTCATCCATTCAACAAAGAAAAATCTCATGTATCTCTGGCCCAAGCACCTGGTTACATATTAGGGCAGAGAAACAGCAGAGTCCACTCATTACAAGTTTGTCATCTGGCTGAGAAAAGATATCAATGAAATCATCTTATAAATGTATGAAAGCTATCATAAGGAAAATAGAGAGAAACGATAGGGAGAAAGTAGAGTTTAGAAAGAGATTTATCTGACCTCAATAGGAGGTAAGAGGGACTTTCCTGGAAAAAGTAGTATTTGGGAGCAAAGGGCAATGTAATTCAATCAGATGACATCAAGCACGCCTAGGACCCTGAGGCAAGAGCTACAGGATCCATTCAGAGAACTAACTGAAGGTCTAGTGTGGCTGGCTTGTGCGGGGCATGAACTGGAGATGCCAGGCAGCCCTGAGTCCTTCCCATACAGTGCTTGGAGGGGTGCCTCATCCAAGTATTCATGACTCCACTTTTGCAGGTAGGGGATTTTATTATGTCTGTTTTTCACAAAAGTAAACTGAGGCAGAAGATCTAAGCAATTTGGTCAAATTCGCATGAATGAATCACATTCCCGAGCCCAACTGTAAGCATCCAGCTACAGTTGGCATCTCTGATGCCTTCACCAAGGTCATGACAGCAAGGTGTGTGATATGTGATTTCTGACACCCAGCTGCTTGGGAAGCAGGTGCATGGCTTCATAACATAGCAACTTAGATAGAAACTTACTCAGCAAGTTGAACAAATGTGGGTAAAAGGAATGATCTTATGATAAATAAATATATGTTATCAATTGAACCTTTCTAAACTTCTGTGATGCCATGTTTTCAAGTTAATGAAGGGATAATGATACCTCTCCCCCAGCACGAACACAGGCACACATAACTAGAGACCCTACAATAATATAATGGACAATCAATAAATGTTGGTTGTTATCATAATGAGCAGAGACTTGGTAATGGAATGTGGAGCTAATGTTTACTCATCATCATTGTCATCCAAAGGCAAGCAGCCTTTTGACACTCATAAGTCCCAAAATGGCACAGGCATTGAACTTCAGTAAGTATTAAATAGCTCAATTTCTAAGAAGCCCTATTAATTTCCCAGTCCACATCCAACCCTATGATCTTAGTGACACATGCACCACATCCATTAGCCCTCTCCCACATCTACCAATGGGATGAGACCAGGAAAACAATTTCAAAGCACTCTACCAAGGGGAAACATTAATCTTCATGTGAACCCAGAGAAATGCAGGCCCCTGGCCTCCTTGCCATGTCCCCAATCTCTCCTTTGGGCTAGATGTCATGTTTCCTAGTATGCCAGATTTGAGTTGAAAACCCACATTTGCTTCTAGGGCATATTTTGGGAAAAACATACAACAGAGGACACATCACATATGGACCATTTGCTAACTTACCAGCTGAAAAGGAAAACCAACACCAGTATTTGAAATCAATAAAACAGCCTCATTCCAACACTGGGTTGGAACACTAAATTCAATTCCAACACTAAAGGAATTGAATGAATACTGCCTTCAGAAGCCTGTGGAGTGTGACGGTAAAGAGCAGGCCACTGCATTTAGACAAACATCACCCTTCGACTTACAGGCTATGTGGCAATAGGCAAGTCGCAAAACCTCTCTGGACCGATTTCGTCTATAAAATGGGGCAATATCCACCTTGTGCTTTTCTTAAGAATCACATGAGGTTCTACACAGAACCTTCTTTGTAGCCTTCCAGACATGCCAAGTAAATACCACAGTAATTATTATCTTCCATATCATTGGTATCTCTCAGACCACTGCAGTAGAAAGCAAGGTGCCTAGTAGTCGGGCTATTTATTTACTTAGGTATAGAATTGCAACATCATATTTTAAATTACTATGAAGAAGGATTCCTTGTCCAGGGTTTCACCAGCTGCTCAGCCACATCCAGCTGTTGCTTTGAATTCCCCCTCATAATCAAGTATTGCCTCTTGAAGATACTTGATGGAACTGAAAGTTTCTTTCAGTTCAATGAAGCATAAGACTCTATACATAGTTTTCTTTCCATAATTCATATTCCTGAACTTTTGGAAACCCACTACAAATCGTTTCCACTATTTATCCTCAGAGTGTAGATCAACAAAATCAAACTTAATTTCTCTATAATGAAAGGAAAGACACATTGAAGAAACTAGAGACAGACTGAAGTTACTGGGATTTTTTAAAAATCCATTTTCAGCTAATAAAACAGCCTATTGGATCCCAGTGGCTAATCACACCATAAAAAGGCGGGGTGTCATTAGAAGTTGTTAAATTTCAAGTATTTGCTTTAATATCCCTCTTTAACAAATTTCCTCCATTTTAGCCATGAACATAAGAAGCCTAGATATCCTTAACCTCTACTTTATCCCTCAAAATCACTTTCCCTTGCTCCCAAGTTATCCTTCTGTTTTCATGGGTATTTTGGAGACTCAAAGAGACCTGGCAGGTGGGGCCAGGTGGTTCCTGGTTCCTGCTGTTGGCTTGATCAACTGAGCTGTTGTGGGAATTTAGGGAAGGAACAAACTGATGGAAGATTCCTCTGTGTCTTCCTCTAAGTCACTTAGATTTTCTAATAAATTAAAAAAAATCTTTACAAAAGAGAGAGAAAGGAAAGTATCAAGTAGACCAGCCCCTTCCTCCAAAATAATAATGTGTGAGTGAGAAGAACCTTTAGCTAACGTTTTGTCTTCAAGCACTATATGAGAAATCATTGAATTTTGAATCTCTCTGCCTTGCTCTTCCAAATAAGATGCAATGTAATTAAAATGATACAGGCATGGTGGTTATTATACATTGCTCTTCCTTGTGGCTGGCCTTACCCAAAGCTCATAGTGTCAATGATTGGGTCCTACATCTTTTCCAAGCTTCAGTTTGCTCATGTGTGCAATAAAGGAGTTTTCCAGATGCAATTCAGATGAGCCTCTGACTCTGGAAATGTTTAAGTCATCTGCCACTTGCAATCTACCTGGCACCCTCTGCAAACTGTACAGCCAAATTACGGCCACTAGACACCCTGTTGTGGTTTTGTCCTGGATTTGCTTGATTGCATCAGGATGTGTCAACATCAACATACTTCCTTGAATAATCTGAATATCCAGCTTCTCCTAATGAACAATAAAGTCTGGCAACACAGACACTCTTGTTAGATTTAAAAAAAAATCAAACACCAAGGATCCATCAGCTTCCTCAAACCCTGCTTGTTCTCTGGGGTTTACAACAATCTCCTGTGCTCCTGTCTCTCTCATGGATCCAGCACTCTCACTTATTCACATGGCCTTCCATGCACTGCCCCAGGCTTGAGGACATCCAGAAGCATTCTAGAATCACAACTAAGACATTTTCCTGAGGATACTGAAACTAATCAGAAATTAAATAAATCACTGTTTTCACATTACTAAATCTTATAGCCATTAGGAGAATTTTACAAAGAACCAGTTCCCCCAATCCAACTCATAAAATTTTAAATTCTGTTGGTTTAAGTGGCATGCGCATGGAATGCGTAGTGATCGAGAGACCCCAAGAGTTGGATGTACGCCAGGGTTAGGCATTCTATCAATCAAAATGGGGTAATGGTCATTCAGTCTTGGCTCCAGATGTCATTCCCTGCATCATCTCCTCGTTCTTGGAGTTTTAGGCTTACCATGAGGGCTGTCTTTATGGTCAGGTAACCAGGCCAGTCACACAGAACCTCAGGCCTGGATGGGCTCTGTGATTGTTTTGCTAGGCTGAAGTACAGCATCTTAAAATTCCTGGTGATTTAGAACAGGCTGTGAGCCCCGAATTTTCATTTCATACTGGCTCCTGAAGATTCTGTAACTCATTCTACTTCCATCATGCTGATGTTGGACTCTCCCAAAAGTCATCTGGACTCTTAACCTCTTGGCCTCTAATGTGGGTCGCAGCGCTGGGTTTTCTTGGCATTCTGAAACATTGAGCTGTTTCCAGAGGGTGGATTGTTTCTCCCTTTTCCTATGTTCCTCTCTGTACAACTTGCCTTGAATGGCACTGCAAGAAAGGATGGTCCCTGCTGGCTGCTGCCTTTCCTGCTTGGTATTGGTATAGTGACAACAGGTGTAGGCAGTAAATGCTAATTATACCAGGTAAGTGCTACCAAACCTTGGGTACCTTGCTCAACTACATGTGCCTCAGTATTCTTACCTGTAAGAGATTGTCATAATCGTATAAACTTTAAGGGGTTATTCTAAGAATGAAGAGAGTTTGTAAAATATATCGCGGGCCTAGAACATATTAAGGGCTAAGCATTAGACACAGGGCAATGCAATCAGGTTGGGATGGAATAAGAAACCAATTGGAATAAGATGCTTCAAACCTAAGCCAGGTTCTCCCATCTGACATGGTCAACTTGTAGATTTACTTGCCTTCCTCACCTGTCATATTTCTCATAGGGTTTCGATTGTTACAAGGAGGGCACATGGTTAACAGTTTCCCTAAAGCAGAGGTCAATCTTAGCTTCATTTTGCCACTTTTCTCATCTACTCTTTGTCTGCACATGGACTGTCCCCAAGACCTTCTATTCCTCAGCCCCTAAACATCGCCACAGGCCCACAGTCCCAGAGTGAGAAAGGCTTTATAAAGTGGGAAGGTGCTGGCATATTACCTTTCATACAAGAAGACTAACAAGAGAGAGGCTGTGTTGCTGGGTTGAGTGAGAATCAGGGCAATTGCCCTCATGTTTGACCCATACTGATGGACACTAGGAAATTCTCTGTCAGAGTGGGGATTAGGATACCCTGCGAATATTGCATATGTTCAACCTTAACACGGACTGGATTAAAAGCATAAAATGGGATGGGCAGGAGAACAAAAGGATAGATGAAAGGCCAAGTGGTTCTTCCCTGATCTGAAAGGTGGCTTGCTGCCTGAGCTGTGTGGGAAACCTCTCACAGGCAGTGGGGCTGGGAAGGCAGGTCACACAGGGGTCTTGGCTCCAGAAAATGACCCCCTCCTGTAGCCTTGTTGTTTGCTAATATGGAAGAAAATGAACAAAACTATCCCCATGCTGTCAGCCGTCTGGATTTATTGATACTGTAGGGAGTTTGAAGAAATAGAGATATTACTATGGCTTTGGGGTTCTTTGTTTCAAAAGAAATGTTTGAATTGTTCTATTTGACAAAAATGAAAGAAAATAGCTTTGACAGTAAGAATGGCTATTTCTTACACTGAAAGGAAAGAATGGGAAAGATAAAGGAGGGAATAAAATGGTTTTTTTGTGCTATGGTTATTCGATTAATGATACAGAACACCAATGATCTTGGTGGGAAAAGTATGATATAATAAACAAAAATACCCACACCTAATAACAAAACAACCTTTGTTATTAGCTGGATAGCTTTGCCCTGCAAATATCACCAGAGTGGCTAGCTGAAGTCATGCTGGAATGTATTAAAAATATATATTTCCCTACCAGATAGTGTGGGACAACTCGGGTCAGGCTCCATTACCGAACACACCTAATATTGTTTTCTAAATTTTCAACAACTATTCAAATAGAAACCAGAAAAGAAAAATTGCCTCTCACTACAAAGCCTTAAAACACACCAAAAGGCACCATATTGCCACTTTAGGGACACATTTGTTCCCTGCTGTTGCTATTTTATATGTCGTTTCAGTCCTGCAGTTAGCTATAAAGCAAATCTTTTCTTTTTCCAGAGAGGAATAAGAGCTGCCTGAAGGGAAACAAGAATGAGAAGCATCCTTAAAATGACTGATTTACACTTGGCAAAGAGACACAATATGAAAATTACAGCTTTCCCATTTTGAAGGTGGGGTCCTCAGCTTTCACTTTAAAGCTGTCCTCAGGGGGCCCCTCCATGGGCCCAAGATATAGGCTTTCTCAGAGTGGCTAGTTGGGTTTTCAGAAGATATAGAAGATATAGGGAAAAGGTGTGTGTGTGTGTGTGTGTGTGTGTGTGTGTGTGTGTGTGTGTGTGTGTGTTGGAAAGAAGGAAAGGAGAGTGGAGTGGTTAGGGGATGAACTCAGCAGGGGGTAGTTAGAATTAAAGGCGATTGAAAGAAGTTAGTACATGCCACAAATCACGATGCACCAGAGGCAGTCTAGCCTAAACATAAACTTGGAATTCAGGTACTTCAAGTTGTAATCCCTGTTCTGACAGTGACATATGGTGTACCCTTAGGCTACTCCCATGACTGTGCTTTGACCCTAACTTTTCATTTCCAATAAGGAAAATAACACCCAATGAAGAAGCACACATTTACTTATGTTGCCCAAGGGGCACGGGAGATCGCAGGTAAAAGGTTGAAGATGAGCAAAGATTCTTTGCCTGTCAACAGCTCATGGGCAGCCCAAGTGTAGCTCCTCACTGGTTTAAGCTGTTGTTCATGGCCTTCCAGAACACTCCTTTATAGCCAAGAGAAGAAGATGCCCTGTGTCTTCTCTCAATACTCAGGGGAGGACTTACACAGTCAGGTGTAAGCGGCTTCTGAGATGGTTCTGCCGATTTTCCCCTCCTAGTGTTCTCGCTCACGTGTTTTCCTCCCAAAGAAACATGGGTGACTTATTTACCCAGCAGAATACAAAAAAAGTGATTTCCAAGGATAGGCTATAGAAAGCATTACTGTCTCCGCCTTGGAATACACCTTGAACTACTCACTCAGAAAAAGCCAGCTGCTGTGTGGTAAGCAGATAGGATAAGCGATAGGAAGAGGCCCAAATAGGGAGGAACCAATATAGAAGTGAATCATTCAGCCATAGTCAAGTTTTCAGATGATGGCAGCTACGTTTGCAAAAAGGCACCTAACAAGCCTATCATGCGGCAGGATTGAAATTCTATCTGTAAGCCATGGTACTGTTGAGACACCGACTAGGCTAGGTATTTGGCAGCCATGGCTGTGCTGATGATTCATTCATCCTTCACCAAATATGTATTAAGTATCTTTTCTCAATTCTAGATTTTACAGGAATTTCTGGGAAAGTCCATAAAACCTTCTCCCTTACCACTGCCCATCTAGTGCCCTTGTGAAGACAAACAATAAACAATCATAACACACAGAGAGGAAAACAGTTATACCAAGGAATGCATAAAGCATATTGTGGGAACCTCCACTGGAGAGGGAAGCTAACTCAGTCTTGAAGAATCAGCAAAGACTGTTCTGAGAAAGCATTGCTCATGGACACGAGCAAAGGCCAGGGAGGAGTTATCAGAATGATGCAGCAGAGAGGCATAAGGGCTGCAGTGTGATGAACTGTACAAGCACAGATGGATGGAGCCACATGGTGTAAATCTGAGGGCTTCGAGTGCACCAGCAGTGGCGGTAGGGAAAGGTGTTTTCCTCTTGATTCATACCTTAGGTCAATGCCCTTTCCTACGTAATTACCTTTCCTCTCCTGAAGTCAATGAAACGTGCAACTGCATAAGCTGTCGGCCAAGCAAAGAAACAAAAGGCCTTCACTTCTCCATTCGGGCATCCCCAGGTGTTGGCCCTCATCCCAGTCTAGGTGCTCTTTTTCATTGCTTACAACCAGGGCAGAGAAATCTTCCACACTTCAGGGGACATGTTTCATGGCATTGTACTCAGCAAGGACGTGATCAAGCTCTTTCAAAGTGGTGTATCCCCTCTACTACAAGACCATCTCTGGCACCTCCATGTGGACAATCAGGCTCTTAGCTTCCCAGGATCCCATTCATG
The DNA here is from genome assembly GCF_017591425.1 of Ochotona curzoniae. Classification (NCBI taxonomy): domain Eukaryota; kingdom Metazoa; phylum Chordata; class Mammalia; order Lagomorpha; family Ochotonidae; genus Ochotona; species Ochotona curzoniae. The sequence continues at coordinate 10,624,651 of NW_024465035.1, read as the reverse complement.
TCAGTTCTCACAGAAACCATTACACTGATGGGTTACCTTTTATTTCATTTGCTGTTTACCCAATTAGATTCAAGACTTGATCTTCACCTTGAATAACATCTTATCACTCATTTTAAATATCTCTTTGATTCTAACATCGGACATACTCACATAGGCTCAAAAAAAAAAATTGAGAATTTAACCCTTTCTTTTCTCTTATATTACCATCCATGGACAACTTAACCTTCCTTTCCTCTTACACCCCCATCCTTATTGATTAACTTTCTTCTTTATCATTATTTGAAAGTATTTATGCATGTCTATTACTGTTGTTTCCAGATTTACACGTTCAATATTTTGCACTCACGCAGCCCCGGCAGTTTGGTGGTAATGGCCATTTTGCACTCTGGCTTTACACTGTCTACACTGAGTGGCTCAGTGTCTTCCAGTTAGTTAGCCTTCACTGGATAATATTTTAGATAAATAAATAATTTCAGTTAGTTCTTGCTATTGACTAAAAATGCAGTGTGGTTCTACATTTGTGAGCATTCATGAATCTTTCTTACTACCTCCTTTGAGCATTAATCTTTGGTACTAAGAACAGAGGTGTCATTTCTCAATGAAGCATACATAGTGAGTTTTAATTTAGATTCAATATACTCGTTTTTATTAGACTCTTTATCCAAAAGCCCATTTGTCAAGAAAGCATCCACAGAGCTGTGCAAATAGGTCGAAACCAGACTTAAGTCTTTACGTGAACTAAAACACTAGATAAAATTATGAATTTTAATTATCAATTATTATGTAAGGTTTGGGTTAACACTTAATAAGATAGCAACAAAGTGGGACAGCAAAATGTCCCAGCCTGTGCACAAGTCTTGTGCTTTCACACCATGTCTAATGCACATATATAATGCCTTTGACACAAGTCTAAAGCTATTAGCCTGGGTACGCTTTTGGCAAGCTGGGGTGTGAAAGCCCAGCTGCAGGTAGTTTCCTTGTGTTTGTGGCTGGCAGCAAAATGGTTTCAACAGAGACCTAATCAGGCGTGGCTTCTTCACACCACTGATTGGCCAGTGAAAGTGAGAAAATAAATAGGCAGGCATGCTTGAGGTGCTAGGAGGGGGTCTCAACAGACACAGGGACATGGGCAGAGAAAGGCCCCTCGAATCAGGTTGAAATGTAGGCTGTAAGCCTTAAGAAACCCACCTCACACGCAAATGAAATTTCTTCATAGAGAGTATTGGAGAAAGGAGAGCTGTGTCAGCTTTGGCCAAAGAGAAGCCCTTTTCTGCCCTTCCAGCTCCGAGAGAGATGTGCCTGAGAACAAGTAGTGCTCTTCAAGGGCACACACATATTCTGGTACTGAATAAAGGGAAATCTGAAATTTTTTTCCTACGATCTTCTCCGGGGAGGAAATTTCCACACACCAATGGGCCAAGAATCCCAATAAGATAATCCCCAAATAAGAAGACCCATAGAGAGTCCTTTGGTAATTTATTTCAAATAACTTATATATTACCCTTTTAAAATATATCCCAGAAGTTTAGTAAGTGATGCCTTGGTTTGGAATTAGACTTATGAAATCAGAGGATACAGAAAACAGCAGCTGAATTAATGACTGTGACTGTGAGTTTATTAACTATAAGTTGGTGAGAAGTAAGTCATCATTTCATATTACAAGTGAGTAAATGGCATTCCATCCATACTTAGCCCTAACCTTTCCCTGAATTTTCAAAACATAATTTAAATAAATGACTCAACATTGTTCATCAATTAGCTTTAAAATATAAAAGCATTTTAAAAATTCATGGAAAATGAAGTTAAATGCATGTCATTTTTTAAAAAGATTTATTAATTTGTATTGTAAAGGCAGATTTACATAGAGAAGGAGAGACATAGAGAAAGATCTTCCATCTACTGTCTTACTTCCCCACATGGCTTCAATGGCCAGGGCTGAGCCAATCTGAAGCCAGGAGGCAGGAGCTCCTTTCGGGTCTCCTATGCTGGTGCAGGGCCCCAAGGCTTTGAACCATCCTCTGCTGCCTTCTCAGGCCACAAGAAGGGCACTTGATGAGAACTGGAGCACCTGGGACATGAGCCAGAGCCCATATGGTTTCCTAGTATATGCTAGGCCAAGATTCAGCAACTAGGCACTGGACCCCACATGTCACATTTTCCACAAACTTTTTGAAGTCCTCTCTTATACATCTCTTATTAGCATGCTGCACTAATTATAACCAATCCTTGATTTTTGCAATTATTTAGAAGGCATGTGTTGAACACTGCACTTGGATTTGACATCACTGAGGCATGGTTTCTGCCTGTAAGGACTTCGCTATTGTAATAAGGTGTACGCTTTGGTCTTTATTTGCGATGAAGTCGTATCTTACACTGATGATCACAGTGCCTCCATCTCGCCTTATTGCTTTTGTAAAAGGGAAGGAAAGCCACAGATAACTTGTTTTTAAAAGAATAACACTTTAAAAGTCATTTCTATGTAGATTCAAAAAAAAAATCAATACTACTTCGACAATGCATTCCAATCTTTTAAAGATACCAGAAACTTAATTGAAGTGGGCGTTATGATGTCTTCACTCTGAAAGAGCAGCACTGTTTTTACATTTCTTCACCTGTCCTATTACTCAGTGTTGCCCTAGTCTGCGCCCTTGCACATAGGGCACACACCTCCCCCTCCCTGACCTGGAATTTCACTTTCACTAGCTTATAGGACAGATCTTCAAGCTCAGTGTTTAGTGTATTCATGAAAACTGCAAGATCTATGACAATGATTCAATTCACCTCCCTTTGTATCAACAAAGAAGCTGGGAGCACAGCTTTCTTGAAGCTGCTCATGTAACTGGAGATGTTCTTTAGAATCTTTGCCAGAATTAATCGGAACGAGGAGATGAAATGTGGCACCAAAGTTTTTGTGTAAATAGATCAGTTTAAAAAAGGTCATAAGAAGACAGATTCATAACTCTGATAATAAATCCACAACTGCAATAAAAATAAGCCAAGCAGGCATCCTCACAATTCTTAGTTGAAATGTCTTTGGCTGAGAAGTTGTCACACAAAGATTCTTGGTTAATACCTTGAGCCACCTGCTATATCACCCTAGGAAAACATGACAATAGAAGGCTTGCACTATTCAATTCCATTAAAATGCTTCATATTACATACGTTTAGGGGAAAAAAATTATTTGACTTCATTATTTGACTTCATTTTGTGTCTTACTTGATGGCCACGAATGTATCTATCATCTTGCCATTTGTGATTATTTATTTGAGAGCAGGTTTTCTCAATTCAGGCATTCTGGTGTTTGGGGCTAGCTGACCTTTTGTTAAGAGATGTCCAGAACACTAAAGAATGATTAGCAGTACAGTAATTGCATAACATCATGACCAGTCATCAATGATGCCAACAATGGAGGTGGAAGCCCACTTAGGTGAAGTAAAGCTATCGCATGGCTTTCCAAGATGACACTTATATTTTATGTAGGGTTTTGCTTATTTAGTATTTGGGTTCATCGTTAATTAGCTTACTGTGATGGATAATTTTGTGGGTCAGCTTGATGAGGCCACGGTGCCTACTTTGGGCAAAACATCAGTTATGTGTTACTATGTGGAAAGTTTTAGATAGGATAAAAGTTTCTACATCACCAGATTGAGTAAGCAGATTACTCTCCATAATGCACAGCTGCTTTTGTTGCATCAGCAGAAGGCTCCAAGAGAAAGACTGGGGTAACAAAGTCTTGCCTCTGGTCTCTTTTGACTTCAGACTTTACCAACAACCCACTGATGCAATTTCCTACCTAGCAACTTTTGTGCATTTCAGCTCCTACAACATCCAATCACCAAATCAATTCCTCGAAATCTCTCCCATTCCCTTTCCCTCTCACTCTTCCTATCTTTCCCCCTGGTCTCTCTGTCTCTATACACACCTATACAATTTTGTTTCTCCCAAGAATTCTTACTAATGCACTCAGCATTGCTTATCATTTTCAGGTAATTTGCTATCTTTCTAATGCTAGATTTCTAAAACCATTTAGGTAAAATGGGTTCAAAACACAAGTTGGCAACTGAAATGCCACATGAACATTGTTCCATCCTTTGCCAACTCTAACTCAATATTAAGTAAGTTTATTTTGAAATGGAAAATTTAGAATTTCTTTCAGATTAATATTGAAATAAATATCAAAATTTATTCTACTTTGTTTTTAAGTAGTTTGTCTTTTAGTTGAGATGTATGTAATAACGTTGAGCTTAAGGGACTAAATGAAGTATGCCATATAGACAAGACATGATTTGGTCTTCATTTGGATGCATTTACATGCACATTCTGAAATCCATTTATTTTGAAGCTGGCATTATTCTGTTAGCCAAGGAAATTATCTGAATCGCTGGCTCTTAAAAATAAGATGCTTCTACCAACCAGAGCAACATAGACTAAGGTACATGTGAATCTTACAAGAAAGTTTCACTCTTCAACAGAAGTGTGGCTTGTATCATCTTTAAACTGTGGTTCCTATACCACCCTCATGATATACGTGAGTTACTTCTAAAATAAATACAAGATTACGATGAGAGGACCCAGGAATATGCACTTTATACAAGTGCCCCAGGGGATTCAGCAGAAAATAAAACCTGAAGACAGGTAAATGAGGAAGAAGAATAGGAGATGAACAATCTTTGCAAGACAGAGAATTCCCCTTAATCTGTAGGTAGAAGCTCCTGGAACTGATGGAGTGTAGACATTCAGAAAGCTTCAGGCTATTGTGTGCAATTTCTAACAGTTTCCTGGACATTACAGTATTTATGCATTCTATGGCACAACACGTGGATAAGATATTCACCAGATCATAAAGCCAGATCTGTGGGGATGATGAGAGAAGCTCTGTTAATGAGAAAAGAATATATGCAAGGAGCTACAACTTCCCAACATTCTCAAAGAAAACCAGCTATAAAATTAATAGATAATAGAATGCAAGTAAATGAGTTCTTTCTTAAAAGCTAACACTATGTTTTAATCTGTAATGTGGATAGAAAATAGAATATACATAACGGATAGACCAACATGAATTTTCATTCTTCAATGAATTATAGAGCCTCTGTGAATTATAGAGTAATTACACCCTTAGAAAATGGATTCATGTTAAAAAATTTTTAAAAGTGCTATTCAAATATTACACAGAGCTAAGGGTTTAGATTTAGAAAATGATCAAGAGGTTCTTCACCTACATGCACAGTAAGGGACACAAAGTTCGCATGAGATGCACACTTGTCCATTGAAGGAGCATATCCCATTGTATAAAATATCACAAATTTTATGTCACCCCTACTCTCAAACGCCAGTACCCTTTACTATGGGAATATTAAGGAGAATCTGGATTTTTTGGTATCTACTGCATTATCCCTTCTTTCATCAGGGTCTGTAAGTTATACAATCCACAGCGAAAGAATAGCCTCAAAGCTCATCTGGTCCCATTTAGAGCTTAATCTCTTCTGCAACATCTCCACCAAGTGGTCGTCCAACCTACTATCATAAATGTGGCTCGTCATACATCACCTTCACAGAAAGCAACCTAATCCTCTCACTTGTCTTACATTCCAGAAAGCATGTGATGGTGAGTGTGGAAGGCCGGTATACTTGAGTCCATACAAGTTGTCCAAATCATCTGTACTAGCTACACTACAGATGGAATTGATGACAGTTTCTGCCCAAAATCTCTTCTGGGTCTCCCACGTGGGTGCAGGGTCCCAAAGCTTTGGGCCGTCCTCCGCTGCCTTCCCAGGCCACAGGCAGGGAGCTGGAAGGGAAGCGGGGCTGCAGGGATTAGAATCGGCGCCCATATGGGATCCCGGGCGTGCAAGGCGAGGACCTTTAACCACTTGCGCCACTGCGCCGGGCCCCTGCCCAAAGTCTCAAAACAGCATCTCTGAATACAATATCTACAGTTCATTCGATTTGCTCCCAGTCTGTGAAATTTATGCATATTATACTAATTATTTAAGCTTTTGCTATTTTAGTAAACAGCATATAAACAAATAAAGAATGAGCTATGTGCCACCTAAAATTATCTTACTATCTATAGCTCATCTATTCCAGTCTCAACATGTATGAAGTAGCTTTTGCAGCAACTTATGGGAACTGTTACTTAAGCATTAATTAATTTAATCAAACATAGTTTATTTTTTAAAATTCATATGTTCTACAAACTTTTTAAAGGTACCTCTTATGCATGGATTTAAAGTGCTTTCTTTCACCCAATTAAACTTATCACATCTTAACTATTTTTCACTTATTTGTTTTCACTTTATTTGAAAAGCAGAGAAGCAATGAGATGCAGAGATAACAGAGAGATTTTTCCATCTTCTGCTTTATTCTGAAAATGTCTGTAACAGCCAGGGATGGGCTTGAGGCAAAGCCAGGGGAGCAGAAGTCCACTCAGATTTCTAACATCAGTGGTATGGACACAAGTACTGAAGCCAGCACCTGCTGTTTCAAAGTGTACACACTAACAGGAAGCTGGATTTGACATGCAGTAGCTTGGAATCAAACAAGGTACTCAGGTGTGCTTTGCAGGTGTTCTGACCATCCACTTCACACTGTACCAAATGTCTGGACATGAGCTGATCTTATGATCCTATTTTTTCACAAAAGTTTATATATGCTTTTGTAGGTACTCTTTATTCTACCAACAAGGCTCACACATGAGTTCTCTTCCCAATGCAGATCCTCTCCTCAATTCTAGCATCTTCTTCCCTATGGTATGCTACCTCCTGAACCACCTCAGCATCACACAAGTATCACCCCTCCAGGCCTTTTTCTCTGCAACCTGACACCTTTCTGAAAGTTCTTTCCTACAGAAATCAGGATTTATTTTTGTTGAACTGTTCTTTAAAAGAACATGAGCTCTCTTTACCTCTAGTTTTGGATTCTCTCCCTGCCACATGGCAGAAAAGATGGAGAGCCCTGACCTGAATAGTCATATAGAGACTAACTTGTTTATGCCTTAACTAACTAACTCTCTTACCCATGGCCTGCACAACCAGACTGATTGGATATCAATGAACGTTTTGGAATTTTTTACTATTAGGACCTGTCTCAACAGTCAAAGCATGGGAGTTAAAAGAAAGAAAATCTTCCAAGCACTTATCATGGCTTGAGGTTATCAGGTCTACCTGAGGTTACTGGTTCAACAAAGGCACTGGTTAGATTGAAAATGAATTCCCTGCTTTAAACACCTCCGCTCTTACTGGCAAAAGACTCTTGTTTTGTGATCCTACTGCAGGAATGTCATTCATGCCCCAGAGTCCTTACCATGGGTTTGTAGGAAGTCCTAAGTACACGGTACCACTTACAGGCCTATGTCTACTACCCTACTCAATAACAACACTGCCAGTCAATCAACACACATGCCTGTGTCACCTGCTACCCTGGGGATGTCAAAGCTGTTCAAAGTTGGAGAACATTAGCGTTTTCTCCCACCTAAATTCTTTGTTGGTAGATGACTGCTCTTGCAGATGTTTAAGTTTGGTAGAAAAAAAAATACCAGTGAGAGAAAAATCTAAATTGGCAATCTCATAAAGGCATGGCAGATGACACCATGATAGTGTGATCTGGGAGGCTCTAGGGTTACATACATTCTTTACTGTGTGACTACTCACCATCAGCTTCCCCAAAACAACACACATTTTCCTGAAACTTATAAGACACATGTCTTGAGAAAATCCCATGAACATCTGAATTCCACACCTGCAGGAAAACAGAGAATGCTCAAAGACACAGGGGACAAAGGGAGATGACTGATTGGTTGCAAAAAGAGTTTCAGCTTTGAAGGACCTTAAATCTATTCATGAAAGAAAATTACATGTATAAGCCATTAAAAAAAATAAGCTATATAGGTACAAAAAGAGAGACAGTGAAATTTTAGTTCAGTTAATTCTCAGTGAGGAGCAAATTCCTGGGAGGGAATTCACTCCTCACTGAGGCTGAAAGAAAGGATCTGAACTGGCCATAGGATCAATTTATTATTTTTATTTTAGAAATTAATAGATCCACCAATTACATGGCTAGAATGGAGAGTGACTGTTAGAATGATTTCTATGGCTAGTATTATTTCATTCCTAAATTATTTTATGAATGTTATTTGATTTTAAGTAATACATGAATTGAAGTGTAAAGTACAGAAAGGGATTCTATAAGAAAAAGGTAGAGATATTTCCATTTCTTGAGCCTCATAGTTCATAAAAATATGTGAAGAAATTTCCCAAAAGGTTTATCGAAAGAAACTGCAACAGAATCTCAAAAAGATCTTTGCACTCTCCTGTTGGCTGCAGCTTTAATCACAGTAGCTGAGAGCTAGAGACAATGAAAATGCTCATCAGTGAATGAACTGATGAAGAAAATACGGGGGATATACACAATAGAATATCATTAAAGCTTAAAAGGGAACAAAGTTCTGACACATGCTGCAGTGTGGATTACCATGTGGAAATTATGGGAAGAGAAATAATGCAGTCAGAGCAGGACAAAGATTGTGTTTCTATTTAAGTCAAAACTGTTAAACCCGAATTAAAAGAAAGAAGTGTGGTTCCAGACGTTGGTGAGTAGGTGATGGGAAGAAGTGCTGCTTAATGGGCATAGAGTTTCGGCATGCAAGATGGAGAGCTCTGGAGATCTTCAGAGCAGTGTACTCATAATTAAGACTGCATTCTCCATATTAAAGGGTAGATTTCATGTTATATGTCAACTATAATGATAAGATTACGATGTGTTGAAATGCTGCAGTAGACAGTACTTTCATCATAGCATAAAGTTAATAATAGGTAAAATTTGTTGGGCCTGGCACTGCAGCCCATTGGCTAAATCCTTGCTTCGCATGCTCCAGGATCCCATATGGATGGGCTCTGGTTCATGTCCCAGCTGCTCCACTTCCCATCCAGTGCCCTTCTTGTGGCCTGGGAAAGCAGCCAAGAATGGCCCAACGTCTGCACCTTCGTGGAAGATCTGGAAGAAACTCCAGGTTCCTGGCTTCGGATCGGCTCAGCTCTGGATGCTGTAGCCACTTGGGGAGTAAACCAACAGACAGAGCAGATCTTTCACTCTGTCTCTCCTTCTCTGTGTTGGTCTTCCTTTCCAATAAAAAATAAAGAATTTTTTAAATAAAATTGTTTAGAAGGTGCACTCATTGCAGTCTCAATAATTCCATTTTGCTATTATCCCAATGGTACAAGTGAAGAAGCTAAACACAGAAGGATTAAGTGATTTGCCTAAAATCATAAAGTGCTGAAATGTGGAGCCAGAATTGGAACTCATATTCTGACTTACTACATGATAAAACTTATGATATATCCTAATGTGAAAAAGATCCCACTGTCTAAATTAAACATTGTTGAGGAGTATGACCCAGTTGCTGTGATAGAATTTGAAGACCCGAATAAGTAAACACTTGGATATCTCTGTATGTGTAGCAAATTACATTTTTATAGACAGGAGGACAAGTACTTGGAGGATCAAGTTGTGTCCTTACATAGAAAAGCACCACATGAAAATCTGCCTGGGTCTGGAATAGTAGATTAGGGGCTATTGATCCCGTTTGGGCGCCAGTTCATATCCCTGCTGCTCTACTTCCACCTAGCTCCCTGCTTGTGGCCTGAGAATGCAGTAGACAACGGTACAAATCATTGGGACCCTACCCCTATGTGGGAGACCTGGAAGAAGCTTCTGGATCCTGGCTTCAGATCAGCATAGCTGTGGCCACTACAGCCACTTGAGGAATGAGCCAGCAGATGAAAGATCTTTGTCTTTCCTTCTCCCTGTAAATCTGATTTTCTAATAAAGACAAATAAATCTTAAAAAGAAAATCTGCCCATATTCAAAGATGGATTGTTAATGATTAAATTCCTATGACTGAGTTCTTTTCTTTGCCTCAGGCATTGTGCTCTACATTCAAATGAGCATGAAATACAATTACATCAACTAATTGTGTTCTGATGCTCTATATAGGTTACCAGAAGTGCAAAAGGACAATGTTTCTAATAATTAACTCCTGCAATTAACTCCCCATTAAAATAATTGAAGAACGTTCATTTCTCTCACTGATATTATTTTAGTCTGGTCGCTGATTCAGCAAAATCGCAAAGATTAATTTACTTTTTCAATAAAGAGGAATGGGGAGAGGGAGAAAGAAATGCCTCACAGAGAAGGCACAGTTAGATCATGGTTCAAGGTCTCAACCAAATGGGCCAAAATACGATTGAGGTGTGTTCACTCTCAGTCTCAGATCATGACTTGTCAAGTTTGAAATCAAGGAACCTGGACTATTGTCAAAATTTAGGCCATTTGGGAAAGGCATTGTATGACTCTAAGCCTCATTGACTTCAATCTTACAATACAGATGATAGACCAACCTCATGAGCCTGGGTTGGGGTGAAAGAGTGTCCTCATTGAAGCATGTGTCCAAGTCCTCTGTGGATTCTCAAGGCAAGTACATGACTCTCTCAAGGATACCCTTAATTCTGAGGTTGCTTCTGATCATCAAGCACTGACTGGTTAACACGAATACGGGATGTGGCTATTACAGTTGCAGTTGCATCAATTCCAGTAATTTGACTCCTCAAGAATTTCAATAACAGATTGAGGCAGCAAGACTTCCAGGTGGACTTCCCTTCCTTAGAGAAGAGGCTTTCATCCTTATCTTGCATATCTTACACTTGTCTCATTTTTTATTTTCTCAGTTACAGATCACATATCTCTCTATCTCTGCTCATGCTGTCGCAGGCAGCGATATTCATGAATTTCCGTAACTTGGACTATACAAAACCAAGGATATGAAAGATCTCTACAATGAAAATCACAAAACATTGGATTCGGCATGGTGGCTGGCAGCTAAAGTCCTCACCTTGAATGTGCCAGGAACCCATACAAGCATTGGTTCTAATCCTAGTGGCCCTGCTTTCCATCCAGCTCCCTGCCTGTGGCCTGGGAAAGCAGTTGAGGGTGGCCCAAAGTCTTGGGATCCTGAATGTGTGTGTGTGTGGGAGGCCCAGAAGAGCTCCTGGCTCATCTCTGCCCCTTGTGGCTATGTGGGGAGTGAACCAGTAAACAGAGGAGCTCTCTCCACACTCTGTCTTTCCCTCTAACTCTTCCAAAAGAATCAATGAATACTTAAGGGACATCAACTTGAGATGTATCAAAGCCCTATATGTCACACCAGAAAACTGATACATTTTCTAGCAGAGCATGTAAAATATACCTGTCAAAACATTGGTGAATGTGATAACTTCTTGAAGGAGACTTCCCCAAAGCCCAGATAACAAAAACAAAATCAGAGGATTATAGTAAACTCAAAAGCTTTGGCACAACAAGGAGACTATCAACAAAGTGAAGAGACATCTGACAGAATCAGAAAACATGTATCTCCATCCTGGATATATCACCTCCAAAGCCTGAACAGCAAACACCAATCCAGTTAAGAGTTAAGAAATGAGCAAAGGAGCTAAATAAATACTTTTCAATAGAAGAAATACAAATGGCCAACAAATACATTTTTGAAAAAGTTCAATATCACTAGCCATTGGATTAATGCAAATAAAAACTACATGGAGATAACACTGTCAGAATAGTTGCCAAATGATGCAGCTGACAGGGTTATACAGAATTCATACATTGTTGCTAGGATGGTGAATTTGTGCAGCCACTATGTAAGACATTATGGAGATTTCTTATATAGCTAGAAATAGACCTGTGATACAATTCAGTAATTCCACTCCTGGGAATATTCCTCAAAGATATGAACTCATTTTAGCAAAGAGATACCTGCTTTGCCACTATTTTAGTGGTGGTGTCCATGGTAGCCAAGATATGGCCAACCAAGATGTCTATCATCAGACAAATGGATAAAGAAAAGAGAGTTGATATACATAATGGCATATTACTCAGCTATAAAAAATGAATTTCTATCATTTTCAACTAAATAACTGGAACAGAAAAACATCGTGTTGACTGAAACAAGCTGTACATAAAGATGAATATCATATGTTCTCCCTTACATGTGGGTGCCAATTTTTTTTTTACAAAAATCTCCATCTGAATCCTGAATGTTCATTACTAGAGACTGAGCGGTACAGAAGAAAAAAAAAACCAACAAGTTCAGGATTTAAACAATGGGAGAATCTGGATGTAGTAATTCTTTGTGACAATAAGATAATACAAAAAGTCAAACATTATAGAATACATACTATATGGATACCTTTAGATAAAACTTGAAAACAAGTCAAATGGTTAGCAATGTTAAAGGGCAGGTGAGAGAGTAGGTGTGGCAGATACCTGCTGAAGAGGGCTTCGGAAGTTAGCTTTTGATGTAGGTGCTAGTCAAAGTGTATGCCAATTTTCTGAAAATGTCCTGAGTAGTACTCTTACAATTTTTGTATCTTTCTAATGCACATCATAATCAATATATGATTTACTTCTAAAATAAAACATCAAAATAACATCCTGAATTTTCCCCCAAAGCCCAAAGCTGCTCGTGATAGGATGCAGAAATTGTTGTTGGTTATCTTCAGTGATACACATTCTCCTTTCCCATAGAGCAGAGCTATCCAGAGCGCGTACAGGCAACACATGACAAGTCCCAAATGCAAAGATTATGCCTTTTATCTACCCCCATTCTATTATCGACTTTGAATGTGTTTTCCAATAATGGCTCCACATTTGTGCTGATTCATCCTCATGACCTCCCAGATGCCCTGCTTAGTAAGAGATGGACTTTATGAAGATAGAGGAAAAAGAAGATGCTGTAGCTCATTTAGTTCCGTGGTGCTAACAAAGTCCTTGAGAAAGGACAAGGGCCAGGTCTCCACAGGTCGTTTTTGTCAGCCCTTGCTGAGTGGCCATCTCCAAAAGCCACTTGCTCCTTCTGTATTGAGGGGTCCTTCCTATCGATCAGGTGGTGGTGCATACACTCTCCTATCAATGTCAGAGGAAGAATTAACACAGTCTAGAGAACTACTGAGGCTGAGACCAGCCAGACTGGTGCTGGGATTGAGCAGGAAGCTTGGAAAGGGAACAAAGAGAAATACATCTGTAGTAAACAATGTTGGCGCTGCCCCCAAATCTCCTTCAATCCCTCCATTTTGTTTGGTGTGCTTTAACATTCAATGACCAGCACCACCAGCCTGCCTAGAGCTGTTTTATCAGCACTAGCAGACTTAAAACTCTGAATATCTTTCCCAGGACAGCACAAGTGGCAGCTGCTACCACCTTTGCTCTGCCCAGCAGAACACTTGAGGCAGGTCCAGGACCAGGTGTGAGAAGACAAGGACACCCCCATTCAGGGAGGTATCCAAAAACCCAGCCATTAGAATAACTAACATCTTCATGCAATACTTCTAGAATATTCACTCAAAGGATCCACTGCTGCAGGTATTACCTCTGATATTTCTCCCCATGCTGGAATTTGGCCAGAACCCAAAGGCATCATATGGCCTTTTGATATTTTGGGAAATGGGAGGGTTTTTTTTTGTCAAGAGAATATTGATTTTATTATTAAAGTTACTATTAATATTTTCATTATTTTACTGCTTATGTTTATTATTTGAAATTGGGACTTTTTAAAGGTGCATTTATTTTTTCATTTTTTATTGGAAAGTCGGATATACAGAGAGGAGAGACAGAGAGGAGGATCTTCCATCTGATGGTTCACTCCCCAAGCATCTACAATGGCCAGAGCTGAGCCAATCTGAAGCCAAGAGCCCAGAGCCTCTTTAGATCTCCCACACACATGCAGGGTCCCAAGACTGGGCCATCCTCAACTGCTTTCCCAGGCCACAGGCAGGGAGCTGGATGGAAAGCAGGGGCACCAGGATTAGAACCAGTGATTGTATGGGATCGTGGTGCATGCAAGGCAAGGACTTTAGCCACTAAGGTACTTTGCTAGGACCTTAAAGATGTATTTATTTATTTGAAACAAACTACAAAGAAAGAGAGAGAGTTACAATCATACAGACACACAAATACACAGTGAGACCTTCCATCTGTTGACTCACTTCTCAACAGATGTCCACAATGTTCAGGAAGGGGCCAGGAATCATCTTGAACCCGGAACTCTCTCTGGGTTTCCCATGTCAGTGTTAGGAGCCCAATTACTTGGATCATCTTTTACAGCCTTCTCAGGTTCACTAGCAGGGAGCTGCATCAGAAGTGAAGCAGCTGAGTCAAAGTCGTGGTTATATGGGATGCTGGCATCACAGGCAGCAATTTAACCCACTACACCACAATGTCAGCCCTTTAATCCCCAGTTCATCACAGCCTAGTTGTCCATCTCTACCCTGCTCCCCAGGGATCTTTCCCAGATGTGGCTCTGTGCTGAGCTCACCCTTTTCTTCTGAGTCCTTTCCCTGAAGCCCAGGTGCTGCTCACCTGCCAAGACTGTTCAACCTCGTGATATTTCCTTGGGCTTTTATTTCTTGTGAAGACTTTTGATCAACCTCCTTTATGTCTTTCACAGAGTTCTTCCACTTCCACAGCTACACTCCAATTTAACCCAGGTTAAAGTGAAAGAAAAGTTTGTGTGCAGAGTGGTGTTTATTTTTCTAACCATTAGAATGCAGAGTGTGCTATATCAAAAGGTATGGAGTTTGTAAAGTTATAGCTGCTCTTAAAAAAATTGATTGATTGGAAAGACAGAGGAGATAAAAAAGGAGAGACAAAGAAAAGGAAGAAGATGAGATAGTATGCACACACACACACACACATCCAGGTCTTTCATCTGATGGTTCATTTCTCACATAGTCATAACAGCTAAGTCTGAGCTGGGCCAAAGCTAGGAGCCAAGAGTTCCACCTGGGTTTTCCAAATGGACAAAAGGAGTCCAGGTACTTGAACCATCTTCCTATGCTTTCAGCCAGGTTAACAGTGAGTTGGACTGTAAGTGAAACAATGAAGCCTGAAGCTTACATGTAGATTATGTCATACCTGCACAGCAGGCTACAGCTTAACCCTCTGTACCACAATACCAATAGCTAAAGTTGTTTATGTTCACCTGTAGGAAGAACTAGAGATTCAAAGATATCTTGGAGGAGAAAAAGAATGCTCTGATTCTGAGCATGGCAAAATACCAGGAAAATAACAAGACCTGTGTCCTGTAGACATTTTTTCATTGAAAACCTATGTTAAGCAGAGAGACTCTGTGAAAGAGCAAAGCTCAAGCAGACATGCAGCAGTTCATGGTATGCCACCAGCAACTCCCGCAGCTAGTGGCTTCCACATGTGGGAACTCGTGCAGGGCACAATTACCCAGAGATGACAGGATTCGGCCAAAGCCTGTGCACCCCTGGTCATCATTGATTCCATTGCCACCAATTCTAAGCAGAAGAGCTGGCAGCTGGCAGGATGCCAACTTTACTCTGAATGGAAATCACACTGCTCCCAACCAGAATAAGGCAAATGATGGCTACAGTCACCTGTGTGCCTCTAGAGGTTTCTGTCAGAGAGAGAAATCCATGCCACTGTTTTCCAGATGCATTAGCAGGAAGCAGGATTGGAAGCAGTGCTGCTGAGACTCAAATTCACAACCATAGAGGATAAGCCACACAGGTAGTGGCTTAACTCTCTGTGACACTTCACTGGCCTTGCTCATCTTAATCCTGATTTGTTGTGCTGGAAAGTCTCTGTGAGCACAATTCTTATCTCACTTACTTCTTATCTTACTACTATGTGTGTGTAGTAAGCTGAAAAACAGCCTTCTAAGTACCATGTGTAAATGAACCCTTGGGATGTATAAATGCTGCCTTCATTGGAAGCAAGGGTCCCAGCTTTGTCATCAAGGGTCTTGAGGTGGGTAGAACACCCTTTATAATCCAGGTAGGCCTTAAGTAGTCACAATGATTCTCATAAGAGAAATCCTGAGGTTCCTCAAGATTACACCCAGAGGAGATGGCAATAATGCACAGCTTAAAAAGATGCTGATCTTGAAGAAAGCTGGAAATTGCCAGCAGCCAGCAGGAGCTAGACAAGGCCAAGAAGCTATGATTCTCCCCCTGACTTCTAGAAAGAGCACAGTATGACTGTAGCGCAATGATGAGGTTTGGGAATTGTGGCTCCAGAACCTCAAGGGGGAACGGTCTCCTATTTGTGGTGATTTGTTACTGCAGCCACATGGAACAAACACACCACAATGGGAGGAAATTGTTGCACTCATTCAGAGCACCAGGGGCAGCATTCAGCCTGCAGAAGACAGCATTGCACAGGGATCCACGGGATCACCTAAGAGGTCCTTTCCAAAGAGTCTGCACAACCTCCAGTGTAGCATTGAGGCTGATGGGGTGGTAGTGGAGGGTATGGACAGGATCACAGACAGAGAACCTCAAACTCCTCCTCTCTCGAGTTTACTTACAGGAGATGTTGCAGGAAAGCTTATGCTTGATCTTGAAGAGGGGAGAAGGGCAGGCTACTGCAAAAAGGGAAAGCTGCAAAAAGCCCATCTGAGACACATGTTGGAACACAAAGTGCATGAATGTGAGTGTTGAGGGAACCGAAAGGGCCTTCCCCTGCCCACTCTTCTAGACCCTGGCCTGTACTCCTGCTCAAACAGCCCTCGCAGTATTTTCTCAGGGAGGTCGTTTCTTTGGGGACCTCTGCCTTCCCACTGTCTCTTTCACTTGTTTCGAGAAAATCCTTCCTCTGAGCAGCCTCTGCCTGAGGCTGACTGAATATACCACATGTGAATGGAACACTGGTACGGCTAACATCTCATGGCACAATGACTACTGGTATGCCACAAAAGGTTGCCGCTGCTACAGATTCTGTGTTCAGGAAAAAAAAATAATAATTACCAGGACTCTTCCTAAAGTCAGTGTAGTTTTCTTTCGCATACCACACGAAGCCTGTCCCATTCTAAAGCCCTTCATCTTATCCCACCACATCCTGAGCACATAATGGAATTAATTCCAAAGCTGCCCTCTCCATTTCTCAGGAAGTTTGTAAATACACTGCAAGTCAAAGTGTGGCTCACAAGCCAGTAGAACCACTATGGCCTGAGACTTATCTAGATATACAGATGCTTGGCCCCACCTGACCTGTGGAACATGAGTTTGCATTTTAGCCAGATCTCTTTGAGGTGGTTTTATGCATGTGCAGGTGTGAGAAGCTCTTGTACAAAACTCTGGAAATCAACAACATCTTGAAATGGTATCAAATAGCTGAGCCTGCATGTAAATCCATAGCTACAGATATTAACCTAGCAGGAAATCCCAGTATTTCACAGAACATCTTAATGGTGCATGGATACAACATCTACTTCCACACTGGTTAGTCGACTGCTTTGACATAATACATACCATTATTAATATTGCAAATATGTTATTTTTTTAAAAAAAGAAATAAGACTACTTCTTTTGCCTAGGCCATTTGCTAAAGTACAGGTTTTATTTGGGGCTCTTTGTTTGCCAAGTTTCATGTTGCTTTCTTCCACCAATGTTATTCTGAAGCCAGCTGAGAAGGGCAAGCTTACCCAGCTGGGTTTTCCCTTTCCTATTGTTGCTGAAAGTGGCAGACTTGCTTTCTCTGCTGCCCAGTTTGAGAGCTCTGTGGGTGTTCTCTGGGTCTGTAATTGCATGGCATTTGTTTGGTCACAGTGATGTTTCCATAGTTCCGACTGTTCCATTTGTCTGGCTCCCTGTTACTGATGTTTTTGCCCTCACTGAGACGTAAGAGGTAGACTTATCCATATTTAGTTCCTCTGTTTGCCTGATGTTGTGAGGTAATATCACAGAACACCGTGCAAGTCTTCTAGCCTTTCTCCAATTCTCTATTTCAAAATGTTCAGAGTTTGGCCTGTGTTTTCAGGATTAAAGCAAAATTTGCATTCACTCTACTTTCACCCGTTCCAACCTGCATTCCTTTGATGTGGAAGAGGTGTTCTGGAACCTAAGCCAAGTAAACATTCAATATTTTTTCCTAGTTGCTTTTAGAGAAAATGTATACTCCTATCTAAGTTTGTGCTCTAGAAAAATAGCCACAGATCACCAAGAAAGAAGAAATCAAAAAGAAAAATCAGTGGCTCAAAGAAAAGTGCTTTACAATGACTTACAGAGTAAGAGTAATAGAAACCTCATGGCAACTGCACATCCCTTCTCCGGAACAAAGCTTCCTGGGGTTAGAGCCAAACCACCAGAGCCGCCAATAGCCAACAATCCATGATATCAACCAGGCAGGAGGATAACTATGAGCAAGTCAGCGTTGCACTCCTCTCCAGGCAAGGAAAAGCAGTTCAACAGAAAATAGGAATGGGTTCCAATAATACCATTCTTTAAAACAAATATTCAAGCAAAATAGCCATATGGCAATAACATGTTTAATCAATATTTGCTTTTGCTCTCCATTTCCTCTAGGCCAACACAAGTGAATGGATAGGTTTAAAAACTTAACAAAAAAAAATTTTTTTGAGAAGCAAACAGAAATCTATCACCTGCTGGCTCACTCACCAAATACCCCAAATGGTCAGGTTATTGCTGGAACTGGAGCCAGGAGCTAAGAACTCAGTCCAGTCCTCCCACTTGGGAGCCATCTACAGTGCATCCTAGGGTCTCCACAGGTAGGGCATTGGAGGGAGGAGTTGGAGGCAAGTGTTAAACACCAGCACACACGAGTGTCTTAATCACTAGGGTAACTGACAGCTTTTGTAATAGACAATAATTATTTTCAATTAAAACTACATGTCAAGTCAAATTTATGTAGATTCGAGATTCAAATAGAAGCCAAAGAAACCAATGACTTTTTCTCAAGAGGAAACTTCTCAAGTAGCCGTACCCCTAAAGTTCCTATTGTTAAAGAGAATTTGCCCTTTTTACTTTACTTAATTTTTATTTTTGTTTTAATGTTATTTATAGAGTTGAGAGAGATGGATGCCTGTGTGGGCCTCTGATTAGGGTGGAGAGGCACAGGTATGGAGGAAGGTGGGCAGGACAAATGCTTCCATTTTTTTCTACTGTCTCCCCAGAGGAGAGGGTTGATCCTTCCTGTCAAATTATAAGAATGGGAGGTAATCATTTGATGATGCCTTTGAGACCTTGATATGGAGGAAAGAGTATCCTGAAGGGTGTGACCTGAGTGGTTCTGATATTCTAAGAAGTTGGTTTCATTGCTCCAGGGATGAGAAAATCTTTCCAAGGTCTATTGGCTAAGTCTACCTAAGGGCATTCACACACCCAGGACATGCTACAAGGCTTGACCAGAAGAATTTTCCAACTTGTTCTGCTTTCCATTCCTTGACAAGACAGTCGAGATCCCCTGCTGGCCTAGATGAGCTGGCTGCCAAGACAACCATGTGCATCTGGGAGTGCTGTCTACTCACAGGCATCAGCAACTGAAAAGGCCAAGTCCCAGCATGAGTACTCCAAGGTTGGACAGCACATTCTGTAATTTCTCCCTGTGGCCAGGGTCTGATCCAATGGTCAAGTTGGGGAGTTCCACAAGAAATTTTGTCTGGGGTGACTTCAGAATTGATCCTATGTATGCCAGCCAGTGCAGGATCAGGCAGAGTATGCCACTTGCAACAGCCAATGCACATACCGGAGGATGTTGTCCACATGTTGGGCTGGCACAACAGCATGGTGGCTAAATCCTTGGCTTGTCTCCACCAGGATCCAATACAGGTGCCAGTTTGTGTCCTGGCTGCTTTACTTCCCTTCCAGCTCCTTGCTTGTTGTCTGTGAAATCAGAAGAGGATGGTCCAAGATCTTGGGACCCTGCACCCACACAAAAGACTCAGTAGAAGAAGCTCCTGGCTCCTGGTTTCAGATCTGCCCAGCTTTGGTCATTGTGGCCACTTGGGGAGTGAAGCAGCAGATGAAGACCTTTCTCTCTGCCTCTCCTTCTCTCTCTAAATCTGTCTATCCAAGAAAAAATAACAATAAAGATGAATTGCTGCCACCTACTTTTTCCAACCTTAGAAATGTTTTCTATCTATTTCACAAAAATATATAGAGGAATTCAATGTGGATTTTCTTTCATAATGCTGAACAGAATTTTCTTTTTGCAGAAAACATTACACAATATCTCTGGAGAAAATCACTTCCACTCCTGTCCCAAACCCCATGGAGGTGTTCTTTCTAGGGCAATATTGTAGAATTTTACTAGGTAGTTATATCTTACCACTTTTTCATATTACACTCACAAAAATGTTTATTCTAGTAACTCGAAGAATAGAAAACCAATTCCTTAACTTGAAGCACAGTAAAAATTTGAACAAAACTGTAAGATTTTCAAAGAGGAAATTCAAGGCAAAACTTTTGGCCCGGGGTCCCATATCTGTACTGCCACTTATCCATTAGTTATTTTAATATGTAAGAAGTAATGTAGCCTGTATGTGAGCAAGGTTCTATGTCTTATCCATCTTCATATGATGAACTCTTTGAAGAAGCATTAATTGAGTTTTAAATGGAGGGATGAATTCTGGCTGCCTGATTGAATGGCCAGCTGGCTACCTGCCTGGATAGACAGAAAAATGGGTTCCTGGATATATGGCTACTTGCCTAACTGGATAAATTAATGAAACTGAAGGGAGAAAAAGATGTGTAGAGGCCAGAGTGAGACTTCCAATAGGAAGTCAGAAATACCCATGAGGAGCCAGACATTGCCAATGGATTAGTTTTCTCTTAGCTGGCCATGTGCATTTCCACCTAAATAATTATATTATGCCATGAGTATAAAGCCACCTATGTGATTTGATCAAGTCTATCAAAAAGCCTTGGCACCAACTTTCTTATCTCTGAAAATGGAGCAGCCAGATCAGATGATTTCTGATTTTCTTCCAGTTCTATCACTGTAAGGCTTTATGAAAACATGAGCAAAAGGACATTGCTAGTGAGGAATACATTTCAGATGTTTTGTCTATATGCATCAGTGGATCTTTGGGACATTTTTCCTAATTTTAACCAAAAAAAAAAATATTTGGAAAATCTGACTCAGTAATTTCACTAGGAAGAATAAATTAGGCATCTTAATGTAACAGAAATTTTGTAAGGAAAGAAAAAAAAAAGTGAACATAATGAACCCTCCTTTGTTTCCTGTGGAGTTTTCTTTATAAAATTTTAAAATATATAGTTAAAACACAGAAGTAAAGAGAGAGCATTCTCAGCTCCTGGTTCATTTTCAAATGTCTACAATGACTAGGGGACCCTAACCTGTAGATAGAAACCGAATCCAGGTGACCAATCCAATTGACTGGAATGCAACTACTTAACCATCACTGCTGTCTGCCAGGGTGTACATTTGCAGGGGGTAGGCTCAGGACTCGGAACTGGAGTCAGACTTAGACACTCTAAGTTGGGAAGTGTGTGTGTCCTAACCATTAGGTGAAATGTCCTCTCTTTGCCTGTTAATTCTATAACCTAATCTGTTATAGAACAATTTTGACAACAGACAAATCTTATCCTATTTCTCAAAATATCTATCTGATGTATCTTTCAACTGGTCAGAATTCTGGTTTTAGTTGAAAACACTTCTGCCACTTCCCCTCTTTTCTTTCCCCAGGGAACTTCCTTTTCTCCTTACTTGTGGTTCTGGCAGTTAGGAGAGGGGGACCATCAATCCTATCACCATGTATTGTCACCCAACACACAAGTGGACGCATGATTACAGGTGTTCAATTACTCTACCATCTAGGATTAGATTATTTGGTGAAAACACAAAGGGTAATCAGCGGTTTTATTGCTTAATCATCCAAAGGAAGCCCAGGAGAAGATGATATCCTGGTTCTGCAATTTTAGGCAATGAGCTTCTAACTTGGTATTGCCTAAGAATCTTCTGAGTCCTGATCATACCACAACTGATGCTCTGCCTTCTAGATGTCTGATTCATTCAGTTTGATGTAAGAATGGGAATTTCCGACTCAAGCATGCTTCAAAGTGATACTGATGTTTTGGTTTACAGACTGAACTTCACAATTGCTTCCAGAAAAGTTCCTGTTGAGGACTGGTTTCCCAATAGTTTTCTCAGTCTATGAACTATTCAACATCATTTTTAACAAATCTGAAGATCTTGTTTAAGTTACTTAAACTTGGTCAAATCCTACATCCTGAACAGAATATTGAAAACTACAGCTCTTGAATCCTCTGATCCAATTAAATGCTTACATTTGTAAGATATACAGAAGGATGGATTAATCCTAACAGCCACCTCTCCCTGCTAACTTCCTGTCCAATCTAGTTTAGGTTTATCTAACAGTCTTGCTGCCCCCAGAATTCCTTCTGCTGCAAAACAGCTATTTGAACCAGCTCCTAGTTTAAGAATCATACATGCTGGGGCCCATGCAGATGGCTGAACCCATTGAACCTTTTGCTAAACCTATTGTTTTAGCAAGTTTCATGCTTTCTTCCCTCCTCTTTGGAAGAAACATATTTTGCTGATTTATCTAAATGCTTAAAGTGTTCAACATCCAGAGTCAGATCTATTATGGTGAAGTTTTTTTTTTAATTCTTAAAAATATTTCCATGTGTGTTCAGTTAGCCCACTGGTTGGGACAGCTGTGTCCTACATCATAGGGCCTGGGCTCAATGCCTAGTTCCGGCTGCTGATTCCAGCTTAACGTCAGCCTGGAAAATGGTAGTGATGGGTCAAAGAATTCTACTTCTGCCACGTTTGCCAATGACCTGGAATGCCTCCCTAGCACCTGGATGTGGCCCTAACCCAACCCCACTCATCATGGGTATTTGGAGGGTGAATCGGCTTATGAAAGCTCTGTCTCTAAAGTAAATAAAAGCATAATAAAATGTAAAATGTTTGCACATGGCATAAAGCAAATGATTGCTCAAATTCAGGACACATGCCTTCTCTACTGGAAGTAATTCCCTGAAATTTCTATAAGATGTTTCAAACCCAGCTACTCTGTTTCTAGCCTCTGATTTCAATGGCTCTCAAAGCTAACCTCAAGATGTGTAATATTTGCTCAGCCTTTACCAGATTATAAATATATCCCCACGAAGACTCAGATGATCACTACTTTTCATCCAAATCACATCAGTCATCCAATGTCCTAGCCTTGACATCATCTCTGTTTAGAAGTTAGTTTGTGACAAACAATGATTTTGCTGACCATCCTATTCCTACTGCTATGTCTTGCTCTAGTGTGGACTAAGCAAAATCAGTGAAATAACTTGTTTAATTTTTATACTCCTTCCATTCAAGTTTAAACTTATTGATGATCTTTTATTTTAAAAGCAGAGCAGGAGAAAAAAAAAACAGAGAAAGACAGAGAAATAGAGACAGAGAGAGAAAAGAAGGAGGAGGAGGAGAAGGAGGAAGAGGAGGAGGAGAAGGAAGAAGAGGAGGAGGAAGAGGAGAAGGAGGAAGAGGAGAAGGAGAAGAAGAAGAAGAAGAAGAAGAAGAAAAAGGCATCTTCCATCCATTGGCTAACTCCCCAAATAGTTACGATATGGCCAAGGCCAAGAGCTGAATCCCACTCACATGGGCCCCAAAGCCTGGGGTCATCATCCACTGTTTTCCCAGGCACATTAACAGGGAGCTAGATCAGCTGAGTGAGAACTGAGATTGGAACTGTTCCTCTGATATGCAATGCTAGCACCACAAGAGGCAGGTTAAACTACAACTGGACCCTATCCTCTGATGACGTATCTCTAGTGTCTAGGTCTTATTTGTTGAAAATAATCAAAGCATTTGTTTATAGAGGGAACATTTATCAAGGTCAGTGTACTGGGTTTTATCTAAGCACAGAGTATAGCTGGTTTTGCCTCCCCAGAATTCATTCTTTTTTTTTTCTTTTTGAAACTGTGCCCTAGTATTTCTGCTTCATCATCTATCCCACACCCTCAGTCAATGTGCTTTGAACACATCCGACCCAACTATAGCTTCTTGGAAAAGCATATGATCAAAGCTTGATGTTTTAAAATCTTTGACCAAGAAACTAGATGAATGTTCTCTCTGGATCTGAATAGTCCTAACAGTTCTTCCATAAAGTGATAAATAATGGAAACTGTGAAATGCTCAAAGGGGTATTCAAGGACAGCCCAAGTTTTCTAACCAAGAGGAATCATCACATGAAATAATCTGGAGATTATAAGATATATTTTCTTAACCACTGCGCCACCGCGCCGGGCCCATAAGATATATTTTCTAAGACTTTTTTGGTTTGTTTCTTTTTGTTGCTAATCTGGTTAGTTTTCAATATCCAGCTTTCTAAGTGACAATGGTTTCAGGAATGGAAACAAGATCCATGCAGGACATCAAGAGGTCCACGTGAGACTTCAGTGCTACTTGGCCAATTAAGCTTTCTCCATTTCCACTCATTAAATATATCTGTGGATAAACTGGTATGTCTTCTGGATGGTATACCTCTTCCAAAGAAGAGATTACCTGGGAACTAAGCTAACATCCAGAAAGAAAAAAGCATACCTGAAAATGGAAGGATAATTTTCATGATGCAAGGTTGGAGGCACTTGGATTTGTCTATGTTTGAAGTAAGACTGGACTTTTTTACTTCAACTTATAAGAACCGCAAACCATGTCTTTATACCTTAAGCCAATTAGTGCAGCTCTTGCCACTTTCAGTAGAAAAATCTTAACCAGGGAAACATGCAATTGCACACTTAATTCTTATCCTCAGTAGGAAATTATTTATTTTCTGATATTAAAACATAGTCATTGGCAAGCAAGAGCTTTTTTCACTTTTTCAATGTCACACAATAATTAAATGACAGAGTCAAGGACCAGAACCAGTATCACGCTCCTGCCAGCACGTGACAATGCCTCTCCCACGGGAGAACAGAAAGATCAGTGAACACATGATGCCTTGTCTAGACGCACAACCTATTTGAGGACCCTTAATCTTTGAATCTACACAATTCTATGTGCAATAAGTGCAACACCATGGGGTTGGAGAAGGGAATCGAGTATGCTTCCTTACTTCCAGAAGACAGTATATTATACCATCCTTCCCTGAACTGTGACTAGTCACCCTACTCTTAATACACAGCTACCCTCTTAACAAATGTTCATTCTACTTGAGAGTTCACAGAATCGAAAGATTCTGGGAGATTTTTTTAGAGATTATGTTCTCGCCTGGTCACTAAAATGTTGTGAGAGTACCATCAGAGCAAAAATAAGCTGGCATTTAGAGTCAACAGAGAAAAAGTGGTTAAGTTCACAATTCTCCACTCAGTTTCTAACTGGGAACCTGGAGGTGATGCTGTTGCAGTTTAGGGTTACTGTGGAATGGGCTTTTAATGTCTAGATTTAACTAGGATTCCAGAAGAATCTGGAATATTCTTTGAATGCCAGAACTCTACTTATCACTGAGAAGTTAAAATTTCCATCTGGGTTATACCGCATTCTTCCCAACACAACTCCAACTCTTGCAGTCTCTGCAAGGAAGCTGGCATTACACTAGTCATCATCACCTTTGATGCTTTCCAAAGCTTTAAGACAAACTCACAAAATCCAGTTGGGCACTTCAGTGTTGAAGGGGGAGGGAAGAAATGGGAGGGAATAGCTCATTTGTTTCCTCACTTGGTAGATTAATTTACATATGCCAAAGTACAATGATCTAAGATGGAGAAATGCTTAAGCATTGAAATCTTTCAACCTTACATATGAATCTTTGTGTGATCTTCAATAAGTTACTTAAACTCAGAAACCCTCAACTTTCTGATTATGATATGAAAATAATCAAAGCACCTGTTTCAGTATTGTGAGGATTAAATAATTTTCAGGCATAGATGTATCTACTGCAAACATTTCAACTAAAAGACAACCTAATGAGTATCCAATATATTGATTCCCAACTGATTACTGTTCCCCATAACATCTGGCAATTTCCAAAACATGCCACATTGGACCTTATTGGCTGGAGACTGGATCCAGTTCAGTAATATCTTCCGATAGTTACTTTTGTGCTAACTTTCCTCTTTCTTCAACATTTGAACACATCCTAATGGCAGCAGCTGCTTTAAAACCCAGCTTAATACAAACGTTTTCACATGTGGAACTGGTCTCAAATGTGCATGAATGCTAGTTAGACATAACATGTCTGCATTCTTCCATGTGGTGTAAATTTTAAGCCTTACACCTTTTTCTGAAGTTTTCATGCCTATGCTTGTAAGTCTTTAGGATACTCCCTCATACTTAAGATACACCCCCTCCTTGAGATGGTCTAATTTTCAATACAACTCCCCAATCCCCAAATCCTTGTGCATCTTTTTTGTGGCTTAACAGAAATCCCTTTACACTGGCTGGCAGATGACACTGCCCACCACTTATGAGGCACTACTTCTTTGATGTAAATTATAGGGTTCAGTAGGGATCTGAAGCAATCTATGACTCATTGGTCATACAGGTTTACATAAGACCACAGGAGATCAATGAAAATTCCATAGAGTGAGGGGAAAAAAGGAAAGACAGTCAAAATCTTCCAGAGACAAACTTCTACGCCTGATTATGGATGAGAAATTTCATATAAATGATATGGATGCTATTGGGTAATAAAGGTAGAATTTAAGCCACTAGGAAAAGCTGGTATAGAGTTCCCATCTTCCCTTATCCATTATTTGCATGCTTCTCTGTTGATCATATTGCCAGTTGTAACTATCTCTTCTATATTTTCAATTCTACATTATAACATTATTCCATTTTGAAACCACATGCGACTTGTTATTCTCTTAAAGGGTTGCACAATTTCATTAGAAGAGCTTTTGGAATATTACCAAACTGGCACTGTTCCTCTGGTGATAGTTCTTGGCCTTAATAGAATAGGATTTGATTGAATCAGAGCACTAAACCTTTTAAGCGAATGATCCAAAACTTTGGAGGAATAGCTGTTGCCAACCCAAAATGGATACCTTTGGACACAGTCAGGTGAAAGATTCTTTTGCTCTGTTTACTTAAATGGTATATTATTTATTTTACCTGGGACGCTAATAAAGTCTTTCCTTAAAATGGTTACCAGACTACAAATTCTTAAAATCTGGTCTGTTCTTTTATTTAAAAGGAAGGTATCTGTTGCTTGTTGCCTGAATTTTTAAAATACTTTTCCTGTTTTAACACACAGTTATAACATATATGATGTTTATTTGTTGGCTGAGGATAATTCTCCTCCCCATCAATCCCCCAGAGAACATCTGGCAATTTCTGGAAACTTCTGCTTCTCGAAGCCATGGTTGGAATCCCCTAGCATCTACTGAGCAGGCGCCAGGCATGCAAACTTTCCTTTCCAGAAGCTGGCTGTTATTTAACTATTTTCTAGGTTTAATTAGAGATACAGCAAAACCAACACAATGAAGTCAGTAATACTCAACAAATATAGAAAGCAGTAGAAGTTACAAAATCACAGTTGAAAAGGATGGACCAAAGTGTGCTCAAAATGGATTTAGTAAAATTTTGGCTAAAGTTACAGTTTGTAACTTAAAATTTTTTTTGACTGACTTGGGACAGATACTAGTTGCCAGGGACATGGTGAAGTTTTCTAGAAGAATTTAATCCAGGGATAACTTAGTAAATGCCAACCTCATGAAAAATCTTAAAATTCTAATATGCATATACAATAAAAGTAATCAAAAACATGTAATAATTATTAAACACTAAATGCAAGTCACTTGATGAAAAAATTGCCAAAAAGTTGTATATATTAAGATGATGTTTTATTGTCATTTTTCCTAACTGGCCAAATTGACCCTAAACGATATAGCAAAAATGAGTCAGAAAGGAGTGACAGATACATACCCAAATATTAGCTTTTCCCCCTCATTACCTAATTTCTCCGTTATCCAAAGAATGATGCTGCAAAGGTATAATCCCTCCCTTCCCCACATAGCCAGTTTCTGCTTTGGTTGGAAGGGGAGCTTATCTCAAGAAAGCAAGTGTGCTGTGGTAGATTGTGGAGGCGAAGGCTTGCTCCCAAACTGTCAAGCATGTCTTGTGGCATGACCTACTCTGAAGTTCAAAACCTTTGGTACTCCACAATATAAGATGCATCTTTCTTTCTGACTTGTAGCAATATTGATATTACCCAGAATACTGCCTATTGAAGAAACACGTTGCTCTATTGTAAATCTATACATCTTTCTTCACATTATCAAATGTTGACATTAGTTATTTTTGGAATAAAGTGGATTTACTTTTAGATAGGAAAAAAAAAATCCAGCTGAACATAAACTTTAAATTCTGAGAGAAACACCCAAAAGAAGCCTCACAAAATCTCATTTTAAAAGTCAACAAATTGAGTTAGGTGCTTATTTGTCTACATAGTCTGAAATACAATAAAGTCTTCCAGTAACCAAAACTTCAATTCCACGGTGCTCACTTTGTAAAATAGCACCAACATAAACTTGTTGGCACTGCTGTCAGCAATGCTGCTGAAAGGCCCACTGTTAACAAAAAATATGCAACTATGACATTGAAATAACAGAAATTTGTCTTCTAAACAAAAGATGAGAAAGCGAATATTCCAACTCAAAAAACAAAAAGATGGTGGAAATTTCTTTGGTTTGAAAATCTGGCATTTGCTAGTATGAATGACTTAATCCATAAACCATCTTGTCTAAATCCTCTGCTGGTTTCAGATCACACCTGTTAATCTTGTAGGAATGGCTTTTGGTAACATATCTGCCTATACATGGAGATTCCCAGGAGAACTCAAAATCTCATGATCACAAGCAAAATGTTCAAAGGGAAGGAAATTATTTATAAGCAACACAGAGTATTCTTTTAAAAGTTAAGATATGCATAAGATATATATTACAATTCTTCGGTGTACAATGGTCAAAATCATTAACTGGGAAAAAACAAAATGTCATCTGCATACCCACAAAAATTTCTACACATGTGTACCATTCTAGAAAATAAATTTTAAGACCATTACCCAAATATGTTGTTTTTAACCCTTGGTGTCCAGAGTAGAAGAAAGAGAGTGATAACAAAAACTGTTCTAAATTTGGTAAAGAAGATAAACATAAATGGATTCAAAAAGTTTAGTAAGGTTCGAACAGAATAACAACAAAGAAAATAACACTAAAGGATGATGTGCCCAAACTGTTCGACTGAATCCTAAAGAAAAATTGGAAAATCAGAGAAAAGTGCTATTATGTACAGTGAATAAATCAAAATATTGTCACATTTTCAAAACAGGTAAAGACAAAAGACAGAAAAATAAAATATCCAGTACCTAAAAAAATACAGTCTGGACTCCTATTTCCATCTAAGATATTCTTTAAAAAATCAAAATACAATAAAGGTATTTTCAGATGAAAGAAAACTAAGAGACTATATCACCAGCAGACCCGAAATGCATAAATTCAAGCTACATCAAATGATGTTAAAGAAAAATGCGAATTTTCACAAAAGAATGAGGAGCACCAGAATTAATAAATACATATTTATATAAAATAATATGTGCCTAAAAATATTTTGTTCTTAACATCTTTAAATATTTAAGAAAATTTGAAACAAAAATTAGATATAAAGATTTTTTTAAAAACTCAGGGAAAACAAAATTAAGAGACAATTTTCTTTAGAAGCAAAAATTTTGAAATACATACATATAATGACTCTTCAAATAGTCTATGGAAAATTAATAATATGAAAAACTGCATGTATTTCATAATGCTGCTGTTAATGCCTTAAGGAGCCAAAGAGTTAGCTAAGAGTCTGCAGTGTTTGATTTTCACAACATAATGAGAAAAATGTGTTCAAGAAAGGAGGAGAGCCGCCGTGCTGTCCTTCCCTCAGCCCTAAGTGGTTCGGCCTGAAAGTGACATCTTTAACGTACCGCGTGCAAGAGAGTATAATAAGATCAGACCGTAGACTTGAGATGCAGGACCAAGCTTGCTGTCATGGAAACCAGCGTTAGACCAACACCTATGGCCTCTGCCCCCAGAAGAGTCTAAACTTTTGGGTAAAGGCTCACCTCCTCCAACTCTCCCTCAACCACAGCAGACTCTGGCTGCTGGGGTCTAGGTTTTGCTTGAAGTTTAGTGCTGGGTCGGTCACGGTGAGACCCACACCAAATGGAGCCCAAAGACCTGTACTTCCAGACCAGGGCTTGCAGACATCTTTTAGATCTGCTCTAAAACCAGGTAATAACATGAACTCTGGCAACATGTACTTGTTTCAGCCTGCCCCACTGCCAGCATGGTGCCAGGCAACAGCAGACCCCCTAAGATTGTCCAGAATCTGGTATCTATGAGACCCCTCCAATGTGAACCAGTTTGGTTGCATGACCAAGAGACTGCATTTACCATCCTACTCTACCCTCTTGAAGCCAGCAGAGCAAGATTCCAGCTGCTGGGGGTGTAGGGGTTGGTGTAGGGCACAAAAGTAAGGTTAGGACTGCTGCAGGCTGTTTATTTAAAAAGACAAAACATACACATACAAAACAAACCAGCTTGATTTGATAAGGAAGAGCAGGGTGGATGGTGTCTGGAATCTTGAGTTCACAGACTGCTGGCATCAGAGACCAAGGCCAAAGCCCATCGGCAATGGTAGGCAGGTGGGCAAAAGTCCGAGACCAAGTTCAAGGCCTGTGGTGAGAGTCCATAGCTGGGCAAAGGTTCAAGGCCACAGAACTGTGTACTTTAAGGATATCCTTGAGAGAGCCACATACTGACTTCTGTACCCTGGTCACACTGTTGCTTCCTGGCCATCACGTACTGGCCAGTTAAGATGAGTCTGGGCCATGACTATCAGTTTGTGCCAAATCAATTCCTGTAATTTGACTCCTCAAACAGTTCAATAAATGGTTGAGACAGCAAGATTTTTGGGTTAACCTCTTTTTCTCTAAGCAAGGGAAGGTTCCCTAAGGTCACCCTGCCTTTATAATCCCTATCTTGCTTCTGTCTCAATTCTTATTTTTTCAATTGCATGCTGCTTCCCTCTCTAACACTGTTTATGTTGTAACAGGCAGTGGTTAGCACAAAGCTGGTCCTACTGCCAGGAGATTCAGCATTAGAAAAAGACCAAGAGCCTCTATTCCCTGGCCAGCATTAGAGAGACAGCCTCTAACTCTGTCCTATCTTAATGCGGAGACCTGCAAGCTGGTGTGATGGGGAAATAGTTCAGTCTGCATCATCCTAGCACCTCCCAGGCACAGTGTGCACCTGCAAGAACAGGCAAGGTACCACAGCTGTGAGATTCAGGTGCAGCTGAGCTTATCATGATCAAGTTGGATTCTCTCAGCACACAGAGATGGATGAACAAATGCAAATCAATAAATATAACACATCACATTAACAATAAAAATCATGATCATCTCAATGGAACTAGAAAAAAGATTTGAAAATCAACATCTATTAATGACAAAAGAATTCAAATAAATTTGGTATAGAAGGAATACACCTTAACACAATAAAGGTTCGATGTAATAAACCCACAGCAAACATCATAGTGAATGGGGAAAAACTAAAATCACTTTCTTTAAGACCCAAACCCAGACAAGGATATCCACCCCCATTTTCAATTGAGTACTGCATTGCACATTTGCAACTGAGTACTTCATGTTTTGCTCAGAGCCATTAGGCAAAAGAGAAAAATAAAAAGCTGGAAAGGAGAAAGCCGAATTGTCCCCATTTACAAATGATGTGATTTTAAAAAGGAAGAAGCCTAAATCCACTCAAGAGACCATTAAAACTTACAAATGAATTCAGTAAAGATACAAAAATAACCCCAAACCCCAACGGTGTTTCTATATGCACGCACACCTTACTGAGAAAGAAATTTTAAGAATAATCTAATTAATAATAGTTATAAAAATAATAAAAAGCCTTGGAATGAATTTAACAAGGAATGGGAAAGACTTTGTAATTAAATTATTAGCATGGATGAAAGAAACTAAAGATGATCTCCTCAAATCTAAAAGACCCCCCCATGTTCATGGATTATCACAACACATATTACTAGAATATGCATATTATCCAGAGGAATTTACAGTTTTTACAAAATTCCTATAAAAGTACCAATGTTATCATGGAACTGGAAAAAAAATTCTGAATTACACCTGGAAATATGATCAACTAGTCATTGCAATATTGAACAAAAAAGCAAGAGGCACCACAATACTACAACTACAGAGTTACTGAAACCAGCAGGTTTTAGTTTTAAAACATAGTGCAATGGAACAGAGACCTCAAACATTCATCTACACATTTACAGCCAACTAACTGATTGTCAACAAATGTATAAAAAATAACAAACACAAAATACACTGGGAAAAAATAATCTTCAATATGGTGCAGTGGGTTAAGCCATCTCCTGTTCTGCTCCCATTCAATATTGGGGTGACAATTTGAGTCCAGGCACCTCCACTTCCAATAATGCTGTTAATGTATATTAATGGCAGCAACTGGGGCCTCAAGTGCCTCAGTCATTGTGGGAAATGTGGATGAAGTTTCTGGCTCCTTGCTTTAAACTAGCTAAGCCCTGGATGTTGAGAGCATTTGAAAGTGAAGAGTGGATACAATAGCCTCCTTGCCCCTGCAAAGCATGCAGCAACTGAACCTTCTCACCTTCCCTACACACTATACTCAAAAACAAACACACACACACAATATAGACCAAAACTGAAACAAGAAATCCAGCTTAAAATCCAACTTAAAGAAATCCAGCTTAAAATGGGCAAAGCATCTGAATATACATTCCTTAGAAGAAATATAAATGATGGACTGGAATTAAAAATCTCAATGATGGGCCTGGTGTGATGGTTCAATGGCTAAATCCCCACTTGGCAAGGACTGGGATCTGCTATGGGTGTCAATTCCTGTCCTGGCTGCTCCACTTTTTATCCAGCTCTCTGATTACAGCCTGGGAAAACAGAGGATGACCCAAAGCTTTGGGACCTTGCACCCATGTGGAAAACCTGGAAGAAGTTCTGGCTTCGGACCAGCTCAGCTCTGGCCATTGGGGCCATTTGGGGAGTGAACCAGAAGATGGAGGATCTTTCTGTCTCTCCTCACTATAAAATGATGCATTTTTCCAGTGAAAATAAATAAATCTTTAGAAAAGAAAAAAATTTAACTCAACATGATAAAGGCATACTTATTTCCATATTCACCATAGCACTATTCATAAGGTGCGGGATAGTAAATCAATGTAGATGTCCGTTGCTTAATAAATGGATAAGGAACTTACAGAATATATACCCAGGGGGATAATATTTAGCAAAAAGCAAAGAATGAAATCCTGACATTCATAGCAATGCAAATGGTGATCATTATGTTAAGTGCAATAAGTCAGACATGACAAGACAAATATAGTATGTTCTCATTCTGATGTGGGCGTTAACATCAATCTCAAGTTCCAGTAGTGACGACTGGAGTTTGAGAAGAACAGGACAGTGAAGAGGAGACAGAGGGGGGTGGAGGACAGAGTAGAGAGAAGCAGCCAGTTGCTGCAGTCCCAGAACATCCCTGCGTGAACACAGTTTACAATGATGTGTCTTACATTCTGTAAAAAGAGCTGGAACACAGGAGCAGGTCGGATCCAGACACAAAGGAAGGAAAAGCATACAGACAGGCTCCCTGCCCGACTTAGCTTTGTTTACTCTTTGTTGAAACAGTACACCATACTCCCCTGAAATGAACAAGTATTATGTGAAAATTTTTAAAAAATTAATAAATTGGGGCTGGCACAAAGGCTCAACAAGCTAATCCTCTGCCTGGCAGCTCAGGCATCCAATGTGGATACCAGTTCTAGTACCGGCTGCTCCACTTCAAATCCAGCTCCCTGCTGTTGGCCAAGGAAAGCAATGCAGGGTGGCCTAAGTCCTTGAGGCCATGCACCCACATGGGAGACCAGGCTTCTGGTTTCAGATAAGATCAGCTCTGGCTATTGCAGCCATTTAGAGAATGAACCAGCAGATGTAAGATCTTCGCCTCTCCTTCTCTCAGTGAATCTGCATTTCAAATAAAAATAAACAATAAAAAAAAGCAAGGAAAAGAAACAGGGTAAATAAAATCACATGGTAAGGTGACATTTAAATTCGGATATGTCAATTAATAAGTTTGAAATATTAATGGAATAAGCGCTCCAGCTTAAAGAAAAAGGAAAACTTTAAATAAACTTACAAAGCATGTACACAACCATGTGGCTCCTAAGAGATCTAGTCTCATTCATCTGTACATGGGCACATGGGTATCAGTTCTCCCAGCGCTTGTTAGTATGTTCCTACTGTCTTTGTCTAAAATTGGTTGGTTGAAAATGATGATTGGTTGGTTGAAAATGATGTGGATTTATTTCTGGGTTACCTATTCTGTCCCATAGATCTACGTATCTATTTTTCTGTCAGAATGCCATGCTGTCTTCTTATTACACCTTGTGAATGCCTTGAAGTCAACTAATTTAATGCTTCCAGCTTAGTTTTTATTGTTGTTTTGTTTTGTTTTGCTTTTTTCCCTCAGGACTGCTTGGTCTGTTTGGATTCTTCTGTGTTTCACTGAAAATTTTGAGTTTTTTTTTTCTATCCATGTATACAATATTATTGTTATTCTGCCTTGCATCACATGAGATCTGTAGATTATTTTTAGTATGCACATTTTAAAATAGCAATTCTTCACATCCATTCATATGGGTTATTATTCTCTTAAATTTCTCAGTGTGATAGGTTTTCACTGTAGAGTTCTTCCCTCCTTGGTTAAATTTATGTCTAGGTATTACACATTTTTGCACCTGGTGTGAATGAGATTGCTTTCTTGACTTATTTTTTTGGTGGGGGAGAGGTCTGGCTTGTTATCAGTTCACACAAGTGCTATTGATTTTTGTATGCTGATATTGTGGCTGCAGTTTTTACTGATTTTGTTTATTAGCTCTAGCAGGCTTTCTGGTGTAATTTTTACGTACTTTTATGTATGAAATCATGTCATCTGAAATCAAGGTTGACTTTTTCCTTTCCCATCTGGACAGCTTTACTTCTTTACCGTACTTAATTGTTCTGGTTAGGAACCTCCCACCCCAGCCCCACTAATCTATTGAACAGTAGAATGAAAATGATCCATTGACTGGTCAGCTTAATTTTGACTGCATGCAGCTTAATTTTCCACCTGGTGATTTCTAATTTTATTCTTTTGTGCTCAGAGAAAACACAGGATTCTGATTTTTAAAATGGATCAGGCTTGTTTTGTGGCCTAGGGTGTGATCTATACTGGAGAACGTCCCATGTGCTGATAAGAACAGTTTGCAACTGTTGAATGAAATGTCCCAGAAGTATTAGGTTCATTTGACCTTTAGCATTATAGATTAATTTAATGTTGTATACTTGATTTTCTGTCTGGATCATCTCTCATTGATATGTGGGGTGTTGTCATCCCATTTGATAGTAAACCCCTCCAGGTAGATCTGACAGTGTTTGTTTAACCTACTTGGAGATGCATCAATAAGGATAGATCCCTTTGTCTCATTTGTGTATCTACCAATCATTTTGCACTTTCCATGGTGTTTCATGACAGTATTCTTTCTTATTGCTTCTACATGTATAACTCTGTTAAGCACTTCTTATAACGCTGGCCTTGTGGCAATGAATTTTCTCAGTGTTTGCTTACCTTAAAACTTTATTTCTTTCCTGGCCCCTAATAAGGTTTCTACAAAGAAATCTGCTGTGAGTGTGATAGAAATTCCCTTATAAGTGACTTCATGTTTTTTCTCTTGCTGCTTTAAGAATTCTCTCCCAGTGTTGACAGCTTGGTTGTAATATGCCGTAGAAAGGACCTTTTGGGCTTGGGTTTGCTTAGAATTGTCTGAGCTCCATGGCTGTAGAAGTTCATATCTCTTCTATGACTTGTGTATTTTCCCCCGATGAGAAGATGCTCCTGTGATGAGCAGCTATGGAAAGCAGGAGAAAGGATCCAAGGCTGAGCAATGGAAGACTCAGATTAACACAGTCTCAATGAGGGCCTCACTTGGCATAATGGGGAGCTCTGGAGCAGCGTCGTCGTCATCAGAAACAGAACAGAGCCTTTGTTCTCCTAGCTGACCAGTTACTGGACATGGGGTGTGTTGGTAAGGGACATGACCCTCGCCTTCAACAAACATAATTCCAGAAGATAATCAAGTTGTTCTGATCAAGGATCCACTTCAAATAACAGACTACAAGATGGCTCTACATACTCTTTATAACAATTACTTAAATCTGAATGAATACTATGAGCTCTGTGGAAAATAACCATTATACAAAAGCTCTGCGTGGATTTAAATTATTTTTGGTCTACTATAAACTTTTATAGTAACCCTATTACTCCAAGATTTTTGCAGCACCCTCGTATATCTCTTAAGGTAAAACTCAAAAGTCACCAAACCATAATATAAACATTCTTGCTTAGCATGAGACCATAACAAGAAGAGTTAAGTCACATAATTTAAATGCTTAATGACATTAGAACCCAATAATGCAATATCCACAAAATGATGTGGTCAGATTTGTGCCAGGTTTTTAATATAATACAAGAGCCATGTTAGCCATATTATGTAGTAGTTAAATTTATTTCTTCTCTATTTTAGGCTTTCCTCCCTCCACCCCTCCCTTGTCTGTAGTAATTAAAGTAAAAATACTCCAAACCCCGACCCTGAGGGACATTGAACACTGTGCTCCCTAAGGAAATCAAACTGAATGATGAAATCAACAGTGCAGAAATAAATGAACCACTTTTACCCTGGGGATAACAGAAAGCCCTTGACACTGGACCTGTGAAATTTCAGTTCCCTCTGCTCGTTCATGCCTGACTGCGAGCATGGAAGGCATCACTACCTGTCTGATAGCACCACAAAATGGAGCTGGACTTGGGTGATGTAATTAGATATGATGAGCAGGCCCTCCCAATGGCAGAAATCAAGAGGGGGTTATCGCAGAGAGAACAAACAGGAAAAAAAGGCCATGCGGAAAGAAAAACAATGAGTCCACCTAGACGAAGGGATAAATGTTATCGTGGGGAGCACGGCGAGGTGAGGCAATATTTGTACCTCTGAACATCACTGTCCAGACCAGCCCAAGTCCATGAATTCTCCCCGTTCAGCATGTGCAGCCAAATACAACATAGAATCTGCTGGATAGGCTTGCTTAAATGAAACTGCAGAGCTGATGTAATTACAGAATGGAAGATGGGGTTATATTAGTAGCTATTTTGGAGGTACACATTGGCTGAGGGGGCATGAAGAAGCCATCTGTGACATAGGAAATGTTCTGCATTTTATATAGATGGTAATTATACATGTGCCTATATTTTAAAAACATTCATCAAGATATAAACTTAGGATTTCTGCACAATTGCCACACATAACTGTACCTTGAAAGGAAATAAAAAGCAAATATGGTCAAATTAGATTAAATCCACTTTTATGCATCATGCTTCTTTGTAATTTACTAATTTGGAGAAAAAAACACAAGTTGTATGTAACAAGTTGGGATAAAAATGTAGCTTTGGTTTCTATTATCACAGATTCATAGAATAGAGAGGCCCTGGACTGTTCATCAAGTTATTGGTGTGTGTTAACCCAATCTGAGTAACGTTCTACATGTGGGGGAAATGAGTCTTAACGTGCACAAACAAGGTTGCTGATCTGGTAGGTAATATAAAGACATTAAACTCGAGCTGATCATCTCCAGGATTTGGAGGCTCCCCACCCCTACTGAAAATTCTACTTCTCTGAAATAAGGTAAGGCAGTACTTAATCCTC
This sequence comes from Ochotona curzoniae, assembly GCF_017591425.1. Taxonomy (NCBI): domain Eukaryota; kingdom Metazoa; phylum Chordata; class Mammalia; order Lagomorpha; family Ochotonidae; genus Ochotona; species Ochotona curzoniae. Next base: position 10,587,006 of record NW_024465035.1, on the reverse strand, counting down.
TTTCTAAAGCACGGAAGTGCTTCCAAATGTTTGAATAATGGCATCAGACACATATACATGTACCACTGCTCAGCCTCTCCCCACTGCATACCAAAATCATGTGCTTCAAATACGGACTAGAACAAAAACAAACAAACAAACAAACAAAACTTTTAACTCCTAAAATTAGCTCTTCCCAATCCCTTGTCACTCTCTTCCCATCATGGAAACATGTAAAATCCGCCAAATTCCTGGGACCTTAAAGACTTTCATTTTTAAAACTTAAAGAATAATTCTCATGCTATGAACTGTGTATTTGTCTCTGCAACCTCTGTGAATTGAAATTCTAACCTTAGAGATGATGGCATGAGCATGTGGGGCCTTTGGAAAGTAATTAGCTGATGAAAGCAGGGTCCTTGGCCATGGGATTGGAGCTCTTGGGAAGGGGGTTAGTGCCTTATTAAAAACTTCCTCGGAAGAGCCTCTGCACTTTCCACCCCATGAGGTTATAGCAAAGGAATGATCATTGAGGACTCAGCATATGGGTGCTCACCAGAAACCAAGTTTACCAATAGCTTGATTTGACAACTTCCAACACCCAGAACTGTGAGACATAATTTTGTGTTGTTCATAAACCACTAAATCTGTGAATTTTTATAGTAACCATCTGGATGAGTGAAGATACCTTATGAAAACTCAAATATGTTTGGTATGTCTAGTGTTTAACCTGTAATTGTGAAGTGAAGTAAAACTATGCTTGTGTAAAAACTAGGGAAAAAAAAAAAGAAAGGAAATAAGGAAATGAAATGTGTCTACCTTACATAAAACCAAAACTGTACATATGCAGAAAGAAATGGGAACTATAAAAATATGACCTGAGGAATTACGACTGTCAAGCTTTCTTCATGATAACCTTGACTATGGCCCACTTTGCCCTGTTTATGTAGATAATATCCTTAAAATATTCTGATGACCCAATTCCCACATTATAGACTTAAATCGTGCAATACTAGTATGTGCTACTGTTTTAACCATGAGGGTGCTATTATGTCCTTAATTATACTGCGAGCATTTGGTTGACAAGTTTTTATTAAGCACCTACTATACCCAAGAGGACAGCAAAGTGGCATAGTACATTGAGCCACAGCCTGCAATGCTAGCATTTGGAGGGAAGCACTAGTTCAAATCCTGGCTGCTCTACTTCCAACCCAGCTCCCTACTGATGTACCTGGAAAAGTCAGTTTTCCCAGGAGCCCTGATGCCTGAACCCTTGTCACCCTCATGGAATTCCTGGCTCCTATGTGGGCCTTCGTCTGCTGCTGGTGGCTGTGGCCAGTTGGGGAGGATATCAGAGGATGGGAGCTATTCTCTCTCTATCATCGAACTAAACAAAATTTTAAAATGCATTTTAAAGATGAAAATTAAAAAAAAAATACCAGTGACTTAGTGATAGCAATTTTTCATCCATCCCTAAAGAACTGAGGTTCCTGTAAACACAATGATTTTAACATAGTCTTTTAACAGTTATTAATCGAATGGACAGGCATTATGTTACCGTGAGTTAAATCACTGCTTGGGGCACTCTCATCCAAGAATGAAGAGCAGCTCAGCTTACAAGTATTGTGCTTCCAAGTCAGTTTCCTGCTAATGTGTTTGTCAGTGAATGTTGGCCTAAATATGTAGGTCCCAGGTACCCAGGTGGGAAACCTCATTAGGATTCCTAGTTCCTTGATTTGGCCTTACTCAGCCAGCCATCTAGGGATCTCTCTCTCCTTCCTTCCCTCTCTCCCTGCCTTTTGTGCCCACATCAATCAGTATCATGCATTTAAAAGACATAAATACTTCTACTACTAGTATATATTCCCAGGATCCTTCATCAATCTTTTAATGAACATCCTGCCTAGAGATAGTCCAAAATTCCTCCTGAATAAAATGCTGAGTTATGGGGCTAGCACTGTGGCATAACTGGCCAGGCTTCTGGCTGCAGCAATGCAGGCATCCCATATGGACGAAGGTTTGTGGCCCAGCTGCTTCACTCTCTGTTAATGGTCTGGATAAAGCAACCAAATATCTTTGCTATTGTCCAAGTGCTTAGGGCCCTGCAGCCATGTGGGAGAATCAGATCAGGCTCATTGGCTTTAGCCTGAACCATCCCTGGCTGTCTGAAGAGTGAACAAGTGAGCTCTGTGTGTATGTGTGTGTCCTCCTCTCCCCTACTCCTCCTCCTGTCACCTCGGTAACTCTGACTTTCAACCAAATAAATGACTCTAACAAACAATGAGCTGGACAACTCTTGCTTGAGCATCTGGCATGTTCTCAGTCAGAAATCTGCCAGCGCTGCAGTCAAGTGGGGCCACTGAGCCCCTTGACCTGGTGGGCAGTCTGCATTGCCGTCTGCTGATGGCCAAGCTGGACTGTCAGTCTTTCATCCCCAAGTGTCCTCTCGCCATCTCAGGGAGACCAGACATTTCACAATGGCAGTTGGTTCTCCCCAAGTCCTTTGAGCTAGACTTAAGCTAAAAGAACCCATCTGGCCTTAAGCAGGAGATCCATCTCACAAAAGACGGATGCACCTCTCCGTCTAATGCCTCTTTTGGCAAGGCTGTGCTGCACAGTTAAATGAGGTGCATTTCCAGCAAGTGTAAGGCACCCCACTGTAAGGTTTTAAACTATCTGAGCCAGGAAATACAAGATTCATATTCATGCGAAGGGGGAAAATAGACAGCTGTGAATACTTGTTTGACCAGAAAGGCTTTTATGTGTCAATATAGTGCTGGTTTGTCAACATGATGTGGCATATATGTCCCATAAAGAACAGTTGCTGAAAGTCTTTTCACATTCGGATTAAAATAACATGGCTGAACAAAAGCTATCTCATACATAGGCCTGAACCTGCATAGCTTGAAGGGGTGTCTGAAGAGTGCTTTCAGTGAGCAGCACCGAGAATATTCTGATCTCTGGCTCAGTGCTTATCGAGGAGCCAGTTTTTATGAGCAAATGTATTTGACTGAGTTGTGTGCATTTTCTAATGGATGACTTTATACTTTCAAGTACATTGAGTTCACGCCTAAAAGCTAAAGAGAGCTGCTGGGAAACAGTAAGCTGATCAGAAAGTGGGCGCGTGATTCAAAGTTTCATTTTCAGAAACATAATTTCTGAGCCTAGTGTGTTAGAAAGTCTTGTGAAAAGCAACTCTGCAGTAAGCTTTGGGGGAAAGACAGAGCCTCGGTGTCACACTGCCTCTGACTTTACTCAGACACAGGGCACATCCTTGCTCGAAATTGTTCTGGACAAGAGACAGAAAAGGTAATTTCCCCAAATCAGAGTTAAAACCATATAAAGTACTATATAAAACATCTAAACTATATCATTGCCCATCATTCTCATAGCTGCTGGCTACTTCGGTGGCTCTAAGAGTGTTGTCAGATCCCACTATCCTGTAGCTGCTGCAGGTTGCTCCGCCCCATCTATGTCCCCAGCTGGATTCCACAACCACACAACCTGGGATGCTTCAATGCCTGAGCAATTAAGTAAGAGTCAGGGGGATCCTGGGCAGATCACTCTGCTACATGACTTAGGTACATATACCCCCATCGTGGATACAGCTTGAGCACGTCTACCAAGGGTTTACGAGCTGCAAGCTTGATCCTCTGTAGGGCCACGCCCCTGCACCTGCAGAGCTGTGAGCTCATAAACCTCTTTTCTTTACCGATGGCTCATCACTTGATATAGCTGTACACAAGACTGGTACATACTCCAAACTTGAGATGCTGAGATTCTACCCAGCCACCCACCCCTCTCCAAACAGTGGTATCAGAATACAGAGACTTGAAAAGATGGTTAGGTCACAAGGATGCAGTCCATCAAAGAGACTGGAGAGAATGGCATTGCCCTTAGCGTTTGAGGAAATACACAAGTCTATACAATTCAAAAAAGCTGATCCTCACCCAATTCACTATTATCTTGATATTGGATTTATCCATCTCCAGAACCAGGAGTTACAAAAGTTTGTTTTAGAAGCCTCCTTGTCTACAGTATATTTTTCCACAACTGCCAGACTGGACTAAGGCAACATCATAGATGAAAATTCTTGCCTAGGACTGTTCTATCATGTCTTCCTTGCCTGCCAAAGCTGTTATACACTAAATCAGATTATCAATCACAGCAATATGCAAGGAAACTTCATAAGAAAATTGACTATGTCTAAAATTTCATATTTCTCCAGTATATATGTGTGTGTATACAATTATTTGACAAATACAAAATTTGCCTATATAGAGTACAAAATGTTACTTTAATATAAGTATGCATTATAGAATTATCGGAGAATGAACATTCTCCTACCCTCTTCCAGTTATTTGAAATAAATGATTATGAACTGTAGTCAGCTTACTGTGCCGTAGAACTGGAAAACAAGAACACCCATTCCTGCTCTGTACCTGTAGCCTTGCACCTGAACCCATCTCTGAACGCATCCACCTCCCCTCTCCCCTCCCCCAGCTCTGATAACCAATTTTCTACTCTCTGGTTTTTTTTTTTTTTGAGTAAGACTATATAAAAGTCTGTACATCACAAGGTGCCTCATTTATGTCACTCAACATGACATCCTCTCATGCTTGCTGTTTCAAATGATTAAAATTTTCTGGGTTTTTAAACACTGAATAGTTATCCACTATGTACCACTTTTCAAATACCCAGTCTCAGAATACATGACTGTCCTAGAATGTTACGTAAAGGACAACGTTCTTGTTGGCCACCAAAGCTGAAACTGCTTTACCACTATGCAGGGCAGTGAGGTGGGCACACAGGTAGAGACCTGAAACCTCTTGTCATCTCTTTTCTCAGCTCTGAGCAAATTTCAGGCAAATCTAGGCATTCCTGTGTCTCATGCCTTCTTGTCACAGGTAGACAAGTTTTCTGGCTTTCTAGTTCTAAAATTTTATCTCAGGAAGGAGAAAAGCAGTACCCTACCTGTCAGACTGAAGAAGCATCTTTAAATTGAGCTAAAACCTTAGGAATAAAGCATCATAAAAAATGCTCTGTACATTGGAACAAGCAGCATACTGCTACTAATTACTCAAGTTTCATGAAAGACTTCAGGAGGCTTTATTTTTTTCATCCCTTCTACATCAAGTACAAACGACGTCTGTCAGGGAGAACAGTAGTCTGCTGGCGTTTAATGTTCATTGTCTCTGTGCTCAACAAGTTAGCATCAACCTCCTTTCAGCTAACAATATTCAAGCGTTTCAACTAATTTGCGATTAATAATCAATATGTCAAAAACATTTTTACAGTTAGGCATTTTGAAAATCATTTTTATTGTATCATTTAACCAACAATCTTCATGATCCTTTTGTATATTGATTGCTTCCATGTGGTTGAAAATAAATGCTAATTATATGGTGAGCGGGCTGAATATTTCAATTTATCAAGTATATGTATAGTGTATCTTACTGTTCTTCATTTCTCTAATTGCTGGCTTGAGATGAATGTGTGGCTACCCTGAATTAAGATGTCTTTAGATCTTTGAGAATTTTGCAGTTGGTATTTCTGTAGTGGGGTTTTTCTCCATTGCTTGTAAGGATTGACCATGGCTTCACGGAAAAGCATTTGACAAACTGGAAGTAGGACCACCAAGCCACAGGCAAAGCAGGTAGCACAGAAGATGGCAACTAAACAAGTGGACCAAAGTTTGTCAGACTTTCTTACTGAATTGAGATTTTATAGAAAATCTCCATAACCAACGAGAGGCCGGAAGTGTTAAGAGTCATTCCACAAACAAATAGTTATTATAACTTATTTCTTAATCATTTGGAAAGCAGGGAGACAGGCAGAGAGAATGCCTGTGAGAGCTAGGGCTGGGTCTAGCCAGCACCAGGAGCTGAGAGCTCCACCCACGTTCCTCAGTCACTGGAGCCTTTTTATCAGGGAGCTGGACTGGAGACTGGAGAGACCCGTTCCTGAAACCAGATACTCCCAAATAGAACGTAGGCACCAGAAGCACTGTGCTACTTACAATGCCAAGTGCCCGCTTACTAGCGAGAAGGAATTTCAAACACTCCTCGTGGCATTAGTTCCAACACCAATAACCACCTGCAGACGCAGCAGAACAGCCACAAAAGCTCTCGTCAAGCAGTGATTTCAAAAGGAATTATTTGAAACAGCGTTTTATTTCAATGACTGATATGACACGATGAATAATTCATATGCCTAAATTCATATCTAGTTAGATGATTGCATATTTCCTTTTTCCAATCTCCAAGAAATGTGGATATTTGCAGATTCATGTCCACATTATTTTTACAACACCATACTATCGAACTTTAGAGTCAAAACTTCAGCAAAAAAACAAACACTCTGCTATGTATAAAGAAACATAAGCCATTGTTGTGTCCTGAACATCAGATTAAAAAAAAAATACCTGATTTCCTAAAGATAGGATTTTATTATTTGCGTAGCAATGAACTTAAAAACGGAGCAAATTTTGTAGAGGTGGCTCGTGGCATCTTACATTAATGGAGAAAGCTCAGAAGCTCCACCAGATGGCAGGAGAGGAGAGCAAATTCTAAGGGAGAACGGCTGAGCCCTTTGCGCCAGAGCGCGATGATTCTTAAATTAGTACTCTGCATCCACTGTCAGGGCATGAGGAATCTCTGACCCATACTAAATCAGCAGGTCAGGACGGCCGGCAGAAACTTGTGTAGCGAGGTCTTGACACAGCTTTTAAGTGAAAGTTGACTGTGGAAGACACCAGGGGATATCTGCTAACGACAAGAACTCTTGCAGTTTGCCAGCCCCTAAAAAGCAGGATGGGAAGCCAGCCCCAGCATCCAAGCCCTCCAGGCTGCAGCTTCCTGCTTCTTCATTTTTAACTGGAGAAGATCATATATTGTATAATACTCAGAAGGTTAACATTTCACAGAGGACTAAGGGCCTCCTCTGAATACTTTTATTTCTCTTTAGGCAATATTCAACTAGCGAGTCAGTGTCTGAGCAGCCTCGGCTAACTGGAGCTTTGCTGCCCTCTGCTGACCACTCTTGGTACGGATTTGCCTCCAGCTGACAGTCCTCTCCCTTAAATTAAGGTACACAGAAAAGCAGCTGCAGGTAGCCAAGAAATTGAGTTATCTGAACTTACTCCCTGTTTGCTTTTTTTTTTTTCACCTGAAATAGTACCTATCTATCGAATCGGGCTATTTTTCATAGCCAGATGCAATTTTTTATTCTCGGCTAAGTAAGACACTGGACTGTCATTTAGTGGGTCAGGAAAGAGGAATGGAGTTAAGAATTAGACACGGGCCCGGCGCGGTGGCGCAGTGGTTAAGGTCCTCGCCTTGCACGCCCGGGATCCCATATGGGCGCCGGTTCTATCCCGGCAGCCCCGCTTCCCTTCCAGCTCCCTGCCTGTGGCCCAGGAAAGCAGTCCAGGACGGCCCAAAGCTTTGGGACCCTGCACCCGCGTGGGAGACCCAGAAGAGGCTCCTGGCTTCGGACCGGCATAGTATCGGCCGTTGCGCTCACTTGGGGAGTGAATCATCGGTTGGAAGATCTTCCTCTCTGTCTCTCCTCTCTGTCTCTCCTCTCTGTATATCCGCCTTTCCAATGAAAAAAATAATAAAAATAAATCTTAAAAAAAAAAAGAATTAGACACACCCCCAGCTGCAAGGGGCACAGACTGTGGCCGTGGAATACAAACACTCGTCCAAATCCACTTACAGTACTGGAGTTAACACAAGTTTAAAGTGTCTGAGGACATCCTCTTCTTTCTCAGTTTTCAAACGTAATTCATGTTGGACCTCGTGATGACAATAACCACCCCGAGAGTTACGGCTTTCTTTTGTTTTTTTTTTCAGTTTTTATTCTGAAGCAGCCTCAGGTATTGATAAAAATCCCTCTCCTCCTATAATGCTACTCTTGTATTAAAGGTGAAGGTGGCATCTCAGGAAGATTAAATGACTTTCCCAAGAACCATGGTATGGAAGCTTTGTGGGCTAAATGGTGTCTTCCCAGAAAATTGTAGGTTAAATTACTAAGCTCAGGCATCTCAAAATGTAAGAGAGAGAGTTTGGGGGCAGGAAGGGGGAGGAAGGAAATATACTCTGAGAACGGCATCTATGGACTGCATTCAATCTGTTATCTTTGTGTTAATACCACATTAATATGAAAAAAATCTGATTATTTTAAAGTCACTGTATACGGAAACATGGTCTTTAGAAAGTAATTAAATTACAGTGAAGTCATTAGCAAGGTTGTAGTCCAAAATGACTTAGAAGCAGAGGAAATGCAGCCAGAGCTCTGAGAGGAGGGAAGAAGACGGGAAGATGCCAGCAAGGAGTTCAGGAGAAAGGCCAGCGCCAGACTTCACCCCGTGGCCCTCGGGAAGACCCTGCCCTGCGCACCCCTGGATCCTGGGCCTCTGGGATCCTGGGCCTTGGAACAGTTAGCAAGTGTATTTCTGTTGTGTGGGCTACCCAGACCCAGAGGGAATTCGGATCAGCAGCCCCTGCAAACTGCCACCCCGATGTAACCGGGTTTTGATTCAATCACAGCTCACTTCAAGCTCTAGCCCACTCCTACCAAGACCACAGTTATTCACATGATAAGCTTTTTATACATTCTTATTGGGCCTGGGCTAACTCTCTCCTTGCAAGTACCAGGATCTCATAAAGACATTGGTTCATGCCCTGGTTGTTCCACTTCTCATCCAGCTCTCTGCATGTGGCCTGGGAAAGCAGCAGAGGACGGCCCAAAGCCTTGTTCCTCAGCTCGAGCCACTGCAGCCATTTAGTGAGTGAACCAGTAGATGGAAGATTTTTCTGTCTCTATTCTCTCTGGAAATCTGCCTTTCCAATACAAGTAAATAAATCTTAAAAACAAACAAAAAAAAAAAACACTGTTGTTAGCTATTCCTACAGATGATCATAAAAAAGTCATGATCATCCACAGTCATACAAACTTATTTTCATCTTTCATATAATTATTCACAAGCTAGTCTTACAGGATCTTTTTTTAACTGGCTTTTTTCTGCGTCTGGCCTTGCCACGTAACTCCCTGTCAGTGCTTGCAATTCTGTGCCCTTCTGGTCCTGGCATTCCTTTACCTTCCTAAACTCCGAGACATGTCCCCCTTTCTCTTCTCTATTATCTGATGTTCCCACCATGGCTGCGTTTTCAGTAGTTTTTTCCTATTCATGAGAATACTAAATACCCACATATTTTTCATATTGAACAGCAGATAACCACGCTCCACCTCCCTATCCTCCAGTCAACAGCAAGGTAATTCATGTTGTTCCTTTTGGCCTGAGTGGAGCTAATGAGCTCAGGGGGAAAAAAAAAAAAAGATTTAATCCTATTTTGCTAATTTGGAAACTCGCCTTTTCTGTGTTTCTTGTTGTCTTCCTACAGGATGAAAATACCACCCCGGCCTTCCAACATTTTTATCCTTGCGAATGAAATAACAGCCACTTGTTTTGGCTCCCACTTCCTTCTCCGTACCCCTCTGTGGCTGGCTGGGTTGTTTTTCTAAAGGGCTTATGTTAATGTCTTTTTTGGCATTTTTGAGGCCAGAAGGCAGGATTTACAGATCATATTCCTGTTGCAACATCAGGATGAAAATACCACGAATGGTTCCTGGGCCTGGGCAGCCCACCTGAGGTTTTCCAATGAGTCACAGCGTTGAGACGGTCTCTGAATCATGTAGTCCAGGCAACCACAGGCCAAATCTTACTGCCCAGCTGCCGAGGGAAAACATCCACATATAGACGCTTTCCTTCACAACCACACAGGCGTTTCTGGGGACTCTTGAGCGAGCAGGGACCTGAGTGTGTTGGAAACCTCACCCCCATTCGACACGCCTATGGCTTCAGACAGGGGGTGTCATGGAAGCCCCTTGGTGTGTGTAGCTCCAGCTACTTAGCAGAAAGAAACAGGAAGTGACACCGGATGACAGGAGCAGGAAAACACTTGCTACAGAGACCCCAGGATCCAGGCTCAGACAACACGAGGAGGGCAGTGAGCAGCCCCACCGTGCCTTGGCCAGATCTGGTCGGAGAAACGTCTGTTGTCTCCACCGATGAACACTGAGAGCCACGACTCACATCTAAAGGCTGGATGCTCTCTGTTGCAAATGTATTGTTTTCTGGTTGTAGTTTCTTCGCATCTCTGTCATGAGGTGTGGATCAGGGCTAAGCAAGTATGGTTTGCCAAAGGTATGACAGGACCCTGCTTCATGGTGGCCCAGTGTGATGAGTAAGTAAGCAGGTAGCCTCTTAAGATTCTAAGAACAAATAGTCCATGCCTCTACTGGGATTCACAAGCTGGGGACTTCTCAAACCTAGCAGAAGGAGAAGGAGTTTGGCTGCTCTGTAGCAAACGTGTGCAGCCGTCCTTTAGAGTCTGTTGCTTTAGCAGCCCAATACTCAACATTCTGAAATTTTTCCTACCTAGTCTAATATAGTTACTCTTCCTCTTAGTTGAACATCCTTAAATGCAAAGCTGAAATCCAGAATGCCTCAAAATTTAAATCGCTTTGACCAGAGCCATTACACTCAAAAAATGTGGGGATTTTGGGGCATTTTGAACTGTACATTTTTTGATTAGGGATACTCAACTGTTAGAGTCTACGCAAATAGATCAAATCCAAGAAAATTTGGAAATATGAAACGCTTTCATCCCAAGTACATTAAGAACTATTCCTGAAGCGTCCTTCTTGCCAAAGGAAGAAAACTTAAAATCTCATTGCTTAACACATTTAGGAATCTGAGGAATGTCAATTCTGATATTGTGACAACCCTGTCTGCAGTATGTCCACTGGAGCCACCTGGATGCCACTTCCAACATGGGCTTTGTAACAGAATGGCATGAAGGACAAGCAGAGATAACCAGTGTATACTATTTGGGGATGTAATTAAAAGCTAACCTAAGTAAATTTGCACACATGACTGCAAGAAAGACCTATTGGATAAAAATACTACAACATACTCGTTTAAGAACCGGCCGTAGTTAACACAGCTTCCTTCTGCCAGTCTCAACTGTAAATGATTGATTCCATGGTCATTGGGGGTGTTTAACTGGCATGATGACCTTGAACTTAGTTCTGAGGGTTCTGGATATCACAAGGAGTAACACTCCAAGTCTTTCCCTCACCCCTCCCTGCTCCAGTAGAATCTACAGTGTTCAGACATTTAATCCAGCAGCTGGATAGGAAAACAACATATTTTCCCCAACTTAGTCATTAGGAAAAGTAGCGATGGGAAACACCTCTCCCTCATCAGCTAGTACTTGAGGATTTAATGTAGGCTCTTAAACAAACTCCATCTCATTTGGGTCATTCCTTGAGAGTACAGACAAGCCTGACAGGTGGCACTCAAATCTCTTAGCACCCAGGCTCCCAGCTGGCGCTATAGCCATTTCAAGAAACAAGCCCATCATTCTATCAGGCTACACTGCATGGGAAACACGATGCATGAGAAGACTGGAGAGTCTTGTGAACTCATTCTTTGACTTGTCTTGCTGTAAGTTAACCCCCCGTTAGAATCTCTAGCATGCCTAGGCATTCAGGACATCCATGGACAGTGGTGAGGGAGAGGCTCAGTGCACACAAGGCAACTGAAAACTCACAATAAGAGTGCTCCCTCCGTGGCTGAAAGGGCTTAGTGTTGGACAACACAGTACATCTACCGAAAAAGGACTAAAGGCCATTCTTGGACAACGTATCGTTGAGTGTGTGGGAGCAGAAAACTTACAAGTCAAAATTAAAAGTGTGTAACTGCAGAGGCAGGCATTTAGCATAGGGCTTAAGACACTGTTTCACATCATGATCCAGGTTCAATTGTCAACTGCAGATTCCGAGAGCAGCTTCCTGCCAATTCAGAGCCTGGGAGGCGATAATAATTGCTAAAGCAATTGAGTTTCTGCCTGCTTACTGAAGAAGGACGGGATTCCTAGCTTCTGGCTTGGGTCCCATCCCAGCCTTGAGCACTGTGGGGATTTTGGGAGTAAACCAGTGGACAGGAACTCTGTCTTTAAAATTAATCAATAGTTTACAAAGCATACAAATTCAGACAAAAGGACCCCAGAGTTGTTGATACACAGAATATGCTAAAACTTAACACAGTGTTGTTTCTCTTTTTGCTTTTCCTAGAGTGGAATTTAGAAATACGCAAGCTGATTTTCTTTTCATTTTTTTTTTAATATTAATGGAGAGTGGAGCAGGTGGACAGGAGGAGGCTTGTATCCCAACCCTGGAGACTCCTGGATCCTCACCAAGGACTATCAGTATGGGCACCAAGGACTATATCCCAACTGCCAAGAAGACCACAGGGAATTGGAGTGCCTTCAGAGGCCGAGAACTCTGAGGTCATCCACTCCATTTCAGATCTCCCACATGGGATGGAAGATGCCCAAATCCTTCCTCGCAGGATCTAATGTCATCAGAACAACAGCCAGGAGTCCTGAGCAGTCTGCAGAAACAGAAAAACAGTAAACTTCCTTCGGGACTCGGGAGAGGAGCTTTCTCTGGTCCTTACTTAGTTCCAAGTCTGGGTCCCCACCCTCTCCTGCAATGACCAACAGGGTCGCTCCAGAACTACCCTCCTAAAAACAATAACAAAATTAGAATAGACAGACAGAGAACAACAAGGAAAGCTTAGAATCAGACAGGAAACGGTCAGCGTGTGCTCACACATACCTTACTAGGTAGGACACAAAGATTAATTACTCCTCGCTAAGGCATTGAAGATTTCTCTGCACACCCCTCCTAAAACTGTTCTGTGCCTCAACTGTTGATATATGCCTTGTTAGAGTTATAAGCCAGTTTGGACTATCCTAAAATCCACCAAGTTCAGTAAAAATTATGCTTCAACACTATAAGCTGCTAAATACAAAAATGAAATAGACACGAGACAGCTGAATAGTACCCTATAGCCATTTTAAGGTGTATAGCAGCCTGTTGTGTATAAACCAAAATAGGAATGTCAATTAGGTAGTCATAGGACGTGGTTAAGAACTTGCATTTTCTAATATATCGGTCACTCAATACCATGTCAATTAACTCCACAATGTTGTAAACTATTGTTGATATTATGTTGTGCTTTTAATTGGTCGGGATGATATTCTGCCAGCTCTACTTTCAGACCAGAGATGGTCTCCCCAGGAAACTGTTGAATTGATCTGGACAATAAGATGCTGGACTCTATGCATGGTACATGCTTGCAATGAAAGAATCATGAGTGGATTTGAACTGTAATACCGCAATAAGGTAGAGTCCACCATGAGGGGAGGGTACGGGGAGGGGTTGGGGGGAACCCCAGAGCCTATCAAATGGTGTCATAAAATGAAATGTAATTTGAAAAAAAGAAAAAGAAAAATACTGATGGATTGCAAAACAAGTATCAAATAAACCTTCATATAAATACTGGTTCCAAAAGAGAGTCTTGGGCTCGATTTAAGAATTGCAGACAATTTATGCAAAGTTGGGAAATGAGCTACTCTGAGCGAGATATGATGTGGTCTTAGGGGGTGCATGTAAATGAAAACACTCATTCTAGTCCTAAAACTTAAAACCATATAACCGCTTATGAGATTAGTAGACTTCCGCTGTCTGCTACATCCCTGAAAAATTTAAGTTCAATTTAACAAGTAAAATTTCTTATAACTACACTACGAAGACAATAACATACATGTAATTATAATGGCAAATGAAATAATTTTGGTGGGGGTCAGTCCCATGGCGTAGTATGCTAAGCTTCTGTCTGTAGTGCTAGCATCCCGTTTGGGCAGTGGTTTGTGTCCCAGCTGATCCACTAATGATCCAGTTCCCTGCTGATGGCCTGAAGAAGCAGCATATGGCCCAGCTCTCCAGTGCCCTGTACTCCTGTGGGAGACCCTGCATGAGCTCCTGGCTCCTGGGTTTGGTTCAGCCTTGCTCCAGCTGATGTGGTCGTTTGGGGGAGTGACCCAAAAGATGGAAGATCCTCTCCTCTGTCTCCCTCCCTTTTTCTGTATAATCTGTCTTTCAAATAAACATAAATCTTTTTAAACAAGAATGCTGGTTATCTACCATACTAGGATTATTAACACCTTAACTTTCAGTGGTTGTCGTCTAAACAGTCAACTGTTTACATTTTTAAAGGACTTAGCATTTGGATCCAGAGTAGCTGAAATTTGACTTCCGAGCTATTTGGTTTTGATGTTCAATTTTTCCCACTGAAGTCAAATGATTAATCTACTTTTCCAGAAATATTTTCTAAATAAATCACAGAGATATAGAAAAATTTGCCAAAAAAAAAAAATCCTTATGTCTTATGCTAAGGTTGCAATATCCATAGAGTTCGCTTATCTCTGTCCTCAGTCCAACTGTACCACAGAATTGCAGCTATAGGACATAGCCTATCACAGCACTCTGGCTGACTGCAAAATTCTGGTTTTAGGGATTTCATTACCCATGGAGTTAGATTTAGCAGTAATCAGGGAAACACTGGGAGTCTTGTAGGCAGAAAAAGAGCTGGTACTAGTCTAACAGCTGATTATATCAGACACCAGCAGGGGGCGTCTTCCTCTACACAAGGATGACTAACCAGAGTTGATAATATGAGTTGTATTTTGAATTTGCAAGACCAGATATGAAACACGTCTAACAAAAGCTACATAACAGCCCATTTATAAAACCCATTAATATTCAGTTATACCACAACACTAGGCCACAAGAACAATAATAATAATATATGCATAACTATGAACATTCTTATGGAATTTACATTTAAAATGGGCCCAGCATGTAAAAATCGCACCTACTTAGGGAACACCATATAATACTTTGATACATGTGTATTATGCTGTGTCATGTTCAAATCGGTGTAGATTAAATCCATCTTCTCAAACACGCATCTTCTCCCTGGTGAACACCTTCGCAGTCCCATCGGTGTCAGCAAGGTGCCGTAAGTGCTTCGTGCACCCAAGAGACAAAAGGAAAATTACCGCAAGACGTGATGCCAGTGGGTGGGAGCGGAGCAGATCTCGCCCGTCAGTTTCCTTCTTCTTAAGAAGTATCTCTTGTTCCTACAGATGTTTGTCCCTTCCCCCTCCCCCTAGGATGCCAGCACTGCCTCTTTTTGTCAAATACTCACCAGGCAAAGAATTCATTGGCAAGCCCTTGTTCTGAGCTGTTAGGGTGCCCTTTTGAGAATGTTAAATAAAAATTCCATTTTCAGAGAGGCATTTCTCCAAGGCGCTTCTTAGGAAATTGTTGCGTTACATCAGTACACTTTGTTTCCCTACATGTTTTCCTAGCCAGTCTCTCTATTAGTGAAATCAACTTGAACAGCTGATGAAACATTTCAGTGAGATAGCAGGATTTTAATATTGGCTAATGAAACTAATTTCTTGATTCATGCATTTAGTTTTTTTTTCAAGGGCATTCAAACAAATAGGCTTTCAGAAAAATTAATATGTTGTCTTCCTTTCATTAAATCAACTCTGAGAGATTAGCCAAAAATATGGCAGAGAAGAAGTCTGGTTATGCTTTTCATATCCTGCTGGGCAACCGGGCTCTGCCCACAGTTTGAGGCTCATCAGAAGAACAACAGCTTGATTAAGAGACGCAGGAAATTGCTTGGGACGGAGCCTTTGATGCGCTTATCTCTTAGCACTGATTGGTTCTTGGTGGTGGTTGGCACTGTCAGCCTGGTTCCTGTCTCTGAATTGAAGCTATTTCTGTCTTGTCTGTACAATGTCCTCCCAAACGGGCAAGGGCCACCAAGAGTGATTTTGAATAATTGATTGGGACGATATTCTGCCAGCTCTACTTTCAGACCAGAGAAGGTCTCCCCAAGAAACTGTTGAATCGATCTGGACAATAAGATGCTGGACTCTATGCTTGGTATATGATTGCAACGAAAGAATCTCGACTTAATTTGAACTATAATACTGCAACTAGGTGGAGGAATTCACCAAGGGGAAAGGGCACAGGGAGGGGTTGGGGAATCCCAGAGCCTATGAATCTGTGTCACATAATGCAACATAATTTTTTTAAAAATGGCTCACATTCTCTTGGAACACTATGTAACCCTTCTTCCTGACTACTAGTCCTCAATGATTTAAACAGAACCCATATGCTTCTTGTTCATTTGGAAACCTGTCACTTAGAAAACAGCATACCATACTTACCAATAAAAGTAGATAACAAACATATGAAAACCATATCCCTACTGCCACAATGTGTCTCTCTCTCCCACTCTGTCCTCTTGCATCTCCCCTCCTGCTGCCTCCCACTGGCTTGCTAGACCTGCCCTGCGCCAACACCGATTCTGTGTGCTCCTCCCTGCGCTTGGTGTGTGTGCTTCGTCGGTTTTCAACTTCTTTAAATTGATGTATATGGGAAACAGAGAGAACCCCCATCCATTGACGTACTCCCCAAATATCTGCCATGATCAAGGTTGAGCGGAAGCCCAAGTTGGAGAGCCATCATCAGGTCAGCATTAACAGGAAGTTGGAGTCAGAGGTCAGAAAGGGGGATCAAACCCAGGCACCCCAATATGGCACTTGGGCTTCCTCACCGGTGTCTTAACCAGCATCTTCGTTGTCAGGTCCAGCACCTGTCATGTTACACTTAGCTTTAGAAAGCTAAACTTCTAACTTATACTAAGGGAATATATACTATTATGATAACATGGGGGAGAATGAAGGGGAAACTGGGAAGAGAAAGAGGTAGGCAATGGGGAGGAATGAACCCGGCACCTACTAAACTGCATCATGGAAAACAATAAATCAAAAAAAAAAAAAAAGACCCTAAGAAATAAAAAATAAGGCAACATCCTAGAGCAGTCTCCCAGAAACCCAACACTGCCAACTACCCATTTGTGTTATGTGCTGCAGTGAAATATGGCCTTAATTCTAAAATAGCATCTTGGACTATGAGAAAAATGTAACATATCAAAAATAACATAGGAGTGGGCATTTAGTCTAGTGGTCGCGATGCCAACATTCCTCATTAGATTCCTGGGCTGAATGCCCGGCTGTATCTTCTAACCCCAGCTCCAGCCCATGCAGCTCCAGGGAGGCACTGGGGATGGCTGAAGTGACTAGGTTCCCACTACACATGTGGGATATCTCGGTTGAGTTCTCATGATCCTGTCTCCGCCCTGACCCAGCTCTGCACACTGAGGGCACTGGAGAACGAGCCCCTGGACAGCAGCTCTCTCGCTCTCATGCTCTCTCTGCCTCTCAATTTAAAATAATTACCAAGAGGTCATTAAAGATGATTTGATTTAGAAGCTGACCCAATTTAGATGAGCTGACTGTGGTTTAGGCTTAGTTCAGCATTTCCTCAATATGGAGGCCAATCACTTGATTACTGGTCCTTTGTAATAATAGTTGCATATGTTGTTATGCTCTTATTTTTGTTTGCAAGAAATATGTCTATGTTTTAAGTTTCAAGAAACTTGCAAATATTTATCACAAGGTATTTTGACAAGCACATTATTCTCTACTGCCCTACATTTTTATGTGCTGTGGTTGACTCTAGGCATACTGTGCAGAGCCACTATACCAGTTTTGCATTGCCAGTGGGCAAAGATCTCTGGGTCCACAGGGGAAACCTACCCTAGCCCTAGGAGATTAAGGCAGCAAGGGTAATTCCTACCTGTCAATAACATACCAAAGGATAGACAATTGGCCTGTTTCTGGCAGAGATGTCAAGAAAGGTTTGTTGGTAAGAAGTATCCCATCCCAAATAAAATGGCTGATCTTTCTGAAAAGAAGGCCTTCTTGCTTTTTTATCATTGAGAATGTAGACATACAGTGTCAAGTTGTAACAGATGAATTGGAGTAAAAGCTCACTCCCTCAGGATGGTGCTACAGCAGGACCGGAAGGGTAGGGCTCTTTGAGAACTCTTTTGAAGAGTTGAACCAGCCTTGGCTTTCCCAACCCACCAAGTTCTCACTGGGGGAACAAAGTGAATGTGTCTATTCAAGCCATCAAAAACTCAGCTTGTATTCCTAGCGATTGAACATCTTCACAACAGTGATACAGAGAGAACTCAGAACTATGTTGGTCAGAAACCAACCTAGTACTTAAGTTATAACATTTTAGTTATTCACAGCATTTCTATCTGGATAAAATTGCTTGCAATATTGGTGATTCGTTGGTCAAAGCCTACACAAAAACTGGCTTTAACTCTTCTTTTATTGAAAAATTATTAATGAGTAAAAGATTTGACTCGTTAATTGTAAAACTACACACTATTAGTAAGTTCTGGGTCCCAATCTCACTTTAGATCTGGAAATACTATTTCTTTGGATGTTTTTCCTTTAATAACAGTTTTTGATGTAGTGATACTCTGGCAGATAAATTTGGTCTTCCTAAGGTCTAAGAGAAAGATTTATGGATATTTTCTAACTAGTTTGACCAGGGCAGGGCAAAGCCTGAGTCATCTTGTTTTTATTTTTGCAAAGATTTTTTATATCGGACAGTCAGATATATAGAGAAGAGGAGAGACAAAGAAGATCTTCCATCTGATGATTCACTCCCTAAGTGGCTGCATTGGCTATAGCTGAGCCAATCCGAAGCCAGGAGCCTGGAGCCTCTTCCGGGTCAAGTTGCGTCCCAAAGCCTTGGGCCAATCTCGACTGCTTTCGGAGCTGCATGGGAAGTGGGGCCACTGGGATTAGAACCAGCGCCCATATGGAATCCTGGTGCATGTAAGGTGAGGACTTTAACTGCCAGCTATCATGCTGTGCCCCTAAGTCATCTTCTAGAATGCTTCTAATATACTTTTAACACACATGCCCTCAAAGTCCTTCCAATAAAAGGTAAAATTTTAAATCTTTGTATTCCAAACAACTACCATCAACCTCTACAACTTGGCACACAACATAAATCTATCTACAACCTTGATTTAATTGTTAAACAGTTAATTAAATATGGCTTGTCTTTAGTCATTTACACATGGATGGTTTGTTTCTTTTATCAAATATCAAGGAAATTAAGCAAAGCCCACTGCAGGTGAGTTCACTGCCACCATAATCTCCTCCAAACTACGGTACAGAAAAACATTTCAACAATAGCCTTGATTTATACGTTGACAACAAGACAACTACTTAGCAAATCTGTTATAATGATTTGTAATAATGAACTGAAGACACAGATAGTGTCACTTGACTCAACATTTATCCTATGTGCTTTACTCTACACACTTAGGTGTTTATATGCACATGCATTGCATGTTTTGTTAGGTAATTCCCTACCACAACACTTACATATTGTTTTTGTATGCTTTTTGAAACAAATTCCTTGATTATCTCTATATGATGTTAATCATATCAATTCGGTTGAGAAATTAACATAATTTTGTCTTCTAGTATCTTTCAACCCCCAAAAAATTCCTATCAATGTTTAAAATACGTTTCTTCCTGCTTCACATCATGCTACTGGTAACCTGGAAATTTTGAATAAAGTGGTCAAGTGAAGAAAAACTTGTTTGTTCATTTGGCATTGTAAGACTTCAGGTGTTACCATGTTTTCTATCACCGTGGCAAATCTTCCACCCTCTTGAATTGATGCTATTCACGACTCTGTTTGTCATCTTTGACCCTATTAAGCTAACATACTGTAGGTTTTATAGCTTTATCATCAAATGTTACTATCTCCTGTCAAACAGCATGGGGCTTAAATCTTTTCTCAGTATTGACATATCTCACCTTTTGCATTAGTTGGATTGTACCACAGTCCAGGATGCCACTCACACTTCTATTTGAAATTTATTGCATCCTCTTATTCACATTACAATTGAGCATAGCTTATGCAAAACACTTGGAACAAGAAAGAAGTGTTTTAAATTTGAGGTTGCTGTATTTTCAAATACATGTGCAAGAACTTCAAAAATATTCATTGAATATAAAGCTAAAATATTCTTTTAAAAGATGAAAAAATTTTTAAAAGAGATTAAAAACATATTCTGGGGTGAGCATTTGGACCAGGAGTCAAGATGCCTATAGCCTATATCAGAATGCCTGGGCTCAATTTCTGGCAACTTTTTCAATTTGAGCTCTTGCCAGAGTAGAACCCGGCAGACAGAAGGGATGGTTCAAGTGATTGAGTCTTCATTTTGGAGGTTCTGTATTGAGTTTCCAACTTCTGGTTCCTGTCCTGGCCCACCTTGCGCGTTGCAAGCACGTGGCAGAGTAAACCAGCAATTGGAATCTTTCTGATTCTCTGTTTTTCTATCTCGAATAAGACATTTCCAATGTAACTTTATTAACATAAAAACCATCAGGCTCAAAACGCTTTTGTAAGAAATAGTATCAGTAAGTAATATATCTCTGAAAAGCTAAAGATCCTGAAAATTTAGCTATGCAAACACATTCTTTTTTGTAAGATCATCTTAAGAAAACTGGGTGTCCTTCAAGAATTTTTTTAAATTGAAAAACAAAGAAAAGTCTGAAGGAACCAAATTCGGATTATAAGATGTATGTGCAATGATTTTGCACCAAAATCTTCGCAGAATTTTCCAAGCTTGATCAACAGGTTTGGGAAGCAGCACTGGAAGGGAGGGCGTCAGTGGACTTGTACACTGACAAGGAGTTCAGAGGAGATGTCCAGGTCATTTTCTGGAAAACTTTGGCCCACTTTCTCAAAACAGTCTCCTCACATGTACACATTATCATCCTTTGGCCATCCAGAAGGTTAACAAGAATAATGCCTGCAGAAGAACCCCTGAAGAGATAACAGGACATTTTTTTTTTCTGTATCGGTTCCTCTTGCCTTTGATTGAGTCATTTCAACTTCTTGATAGCTATTGCTTTGATCGCACTTTGCCTTTGGCACCGTGATGAAACTGGAAGAGTATGGAATGCTTTCATAAAATAGATCATGAACGTAACCATGATGAATATGATTTTAAAAAATAGGTCATCCACCTAGTCATGTTCATCTCCTGTTACAATCTTGCCAAAAAAATTGCTTCCAGATCTGGATCACACTTGCTTCCAATTGCCATCAAAAGCTCTACTCTTACCTGCAGATCTTGATGTGACTGTGTTGGCACTCAATGAACAGAAAATTTTCTCCACCCTAATTTTTTAGTAAGCATTATCTAAGATGAGTCACTTTAGAGGTCTGTGCTGTTCGTTATTGTTTCTTAATAGTTTGCTCTCTTCAGTTGTTTTACCCTTGCAAATTGAGGTGAGTGATCTGCTGCTATAAACTTAATGGTTAACATCATTTTGTCCCTTATTTTAAAAAGTATTTATTGGTAAACTGCTGATATATCAGAGCCATTTCTCCAGAAGTTTTCATAAATCATCAATGCCTTCACCATTATTTTATTTTCCTAAAGATAGATAGACAGATAAACAGATAGCTAGATTTCTTTGTTTATTGGAATGGCAGAGCTACACAAACAAAAAGGAGTGGATGACCTCAGAGTTCTTGGCCTACAAGGGCAGTCCAATTCCCAGTGGTCTCCTTGGCAGTTGGGATATAGCTCTTGGTGCCCATACTGATAGTCTTAGATGGGGATCTGGGAGTCTCCAGGGTTGGGATACAAGCCTCCTCCTGTCCTCCTGCTCCACTCTGGGGTCCCACCCTGCTCTGTGCATATGGCCTCCTGTTAAGTGGTTGTCAGGATTGCTCTTGATTCCCCCTGTATGTCTTTATAGTTTTGCTAATGTCTAATGCTAATTCGAGCCTGTTGTCTATAAGTTCATGGACATTTTTAAGATATCCTTGTTTATAATATAGCTTCTTGGGGATGGGATGCAAATCTAAACATTGAAATCATTTATATTTTATATATACCACATAGCCAAAAGATACTTTTATATAAAATTTTACATTATTGTGCATAAAAAAAGTTTTATGTTATAGAAATGTGTGACATGCATTGTTATAAAATTCAAATTCTGCATTATCTTAAATTTCATATTTTCATGTTAGGGTTACTCAACTTGTACTGCTTCACTTCAGGTATAATAATTTAAAATATATATTGTGTTAAGATCATTGTGATATCAGCATTTCTTCTTTGGTCTTATTAATCATCCTACCTGTTTTTGTTTATTGTTTCACTTTGTATCTGATTTATTTCTTAGTTCCTTAGGAAATAGAATTTAAAATGATAAAATATGTCTCTCTTAATACGTTTGTGCTGATACAACAAATTAACCCAAGTTGGTTAACTTGTAAACAAGAGCAATTGGCCTCTGTGCGTCTGGAATGTGGTTATTCCCAAGGTGCTGGTGAGAGTCAGTGCCTCCCTCAAGGCAGCTCACACTGCAAGGTTCTCTGGAGGGATGAAATATTGCGTGCTGTCACAGCAAAAAGCAGATGGGGTATACTACATCTTCAAACCCCTCACTGGGGTCTGAATGCCATTTGTTTAATAAAAAGTAAAAAAGATGCATTTCACCTAAAAGGCCGACAGGGAAAGAATGAATGAGAAGAGATCTTCCACCCACTGATTTACTCCCCAAATAGCCTGGATGACTAGGGCCAATTCAGGTCAAAGCCAAGAGGCTGCAATTTCATCCAGGTCTCCCACAAAAGCAGCAGCAGGCCAACTACTGGGGTCACGTTCCACTGCCTTTCCAGGTGCATTTGCAAGGAGCTGAATCAGAAGCAAAACAGCTGTGTCTCAAACCAGTGCTCTCCAATGGGATGCATACAAGTCAACAAGAAGGAAAAGAGTTAAAGCCTAAAGTTTCTTTGTCTGGAGAAAAATGTCATAACAAAGTTACATGAAGTGCTGATTAATGAAAAATGCAGAATGTATTTGTGAGAGAAGCTACTAAGGAAAAAAGCATTCATGTGTTTAAATTCAAATAAAGGGAAAAACAGAAAAATGAAAAGTTTTCAATTATAAAAAAGGGGAAACTCAAATAAAAGAACAAGTATGAGGACAAAGTAAATTGTCCAGTGCTAGCCGCCAACACGATGTTTCTCTCTCTCTCTTAGAAGCATACATGGAGAACAAGCAAAGTTCCCCAAACTGGACTCATATACACAAGTACATCTTTGCATTATTTGCAAAACATCTAAGGCGAAAAGATCCCTAAACCCTAAAGTAAAAAGAAGCAAAGCAGGAGAGGCGTCGGCTGAACGGAAAAAAGCTTACCAAAAAGGCAAGCCAAACTGTAGGACAAAAATTATTTATATTCATAGTGATTGTTCATCAGGAAAGGATTACAGATACTCATGTTTTTTATGGTTAAGAGATCTAATTTTGTATATCTAAAACTTCAAAGTATAGAGAGCAAAAATGTGAGATACATACTTGTACAATAAGACATTTAGTAACACTACATAGCTAAAGGCTATGAAGCAACTTGTTGATAGTTCTCCAAACGTTTATCTAAAACACTGATCATCAAAACACAAAGAATAAGTTGATATCTACAGGCCACTTTGCACAACAACTGCAGAAATGTTTTCCTTAAAAAAAAAAAACACTGAACATTTACAAAATTAATTACTTGCTGGGCCACAAAGCCTGTGTCTCCAGGAATTTCAAAGGACTGATAATCACATGGAAAAAGTTTTCTGATCACAATCCATTTAAGCAGGAAATTAAAAGCTTCAGTCAATCAAAAATGAAAAGAAAAAAAAATTTCTATATGCTTTTAAATAAAACCTTCAAGCTTACAAATCACACAAGTAATAAAACTGGAAATTAGAAAGTAGCTTTAACTGAATTGTAGGAAAATGCTACAATTCAAAACTCACATTATGTCCTAAATAGGTTTACTCGATCTCTTCAGAACTGGTGTTAAGGGTTGGATATTTCATTGCTGTAGCAGGTGGCTCTGAGCACTGTAAAAAGGTTGGCATGCCTGGTGTCTGTCCACTAAAGGCCCCCAGTACTACCCCTTAGTTGTGACAACCTAAATATCTACAGATGCTGCCAACTGACCCCTTGAGGACAAAATCATTCCAAGATTAGAAACTGATATAAAGTGATGCCTAGAAGGAGAAAAAAACTGAACTCAATGCATTTCTCCACAGAACCAACTCTAAGAAAACTACATTAAAACTTAAATGAAAGGAAAATAACAAATAAGTACAGACACCTAAAAATTGAAAAATAGAATGAAGCAATCAGCAAACCTAAGTGCTTTTCTTTCAATAAATCAAAAACCTGCACGTATCTGGGCTAAGACTCATCAAGAAGGGCCAAGAAACACAAATAACTGGTAAAAGTAAACAAAACTTCACATTTTAAATAGATATCATGAAGCACTTTTATGTAAGTATGTTAAAAAATGAAATGCAGTAAAAAAAAAGTCGAAATTTACATTATATAAAATATTTAAAAGATGGAATGTAAGACTTGATTAACTCTACAATGATTAAAATGATCTATAATTAATTACACATATATCATAGCAAGTATAAAACAAAACACCACTCTAGGTTCCTTATGTTTATATTAAATAATGTCCTCAAGTATTTAAGGAAAAAGTAATAGCCACCCTGGGGAAGCTTCTGGGGAGAGTGAATGATGTCAAGACCGAACAAGGCATAAAAAAGGAAAATCAAGGGCTCATCTCATCCATAATTACGAATGCAAAAACTGCAGACTTAATATTGAATAACAGATTCCAGAAACATGCACAACACATCATGAGCAAGATGAACTTACTATTGAAACATAAGGTTGACTTGATATCAACATTCAATTATGTAATTTTCCACCTTGAGAGATAAATATACATATAGTCATTATAATATGCAATATATAATTATATATTTACACATAATATATAGTTACAAATATAATCATTTAAATGGGTGCAAAACACTTATATGATAAAACTTAACATCATGCCAAATGTGTTTCACAATCTAAGAATATAATGTTAATTGTTTAATGTGACAAGTAGTAGCCACTCCTCTTGCCCGAATATCTTACAGCTGAGTTTCTGGGAAACTCAGAAAATTTGCCCTTTCTCTTCAACAGTGCACTGGAGAGTCCAACCAATCTCAGGGGGCAACACAATCAGACAAAAGATAAAGGAATTAGAAAAGAAGAAATAAAACCTTTACAAAGTAGGAATAATGTTTCTTCCAATTGAATCTTTGATAAGAGCTAAATACAAAATTACCAACGGGGAAGAGGAATTCCTTAAGTCTGATAGCAATTGGCACTTACAGTCTTGATCCTATTTGGGCAGAAAACGTTAGGCATTAGTAGTAGGCTCATAAAATGGAGCCCATGTTTATCTTTCATTCATTTGGTACTAGATATACCACACAGTAGCAGTAAAAAAGAAAAAAAAATCTGAGCTGTAAACAAGAAGTTCAAATAAATAATATGCAAGTCATCGTATTTAGAGAAAGTACACCAATGTCCACAACATACTTTGAAATGATTTTTTTTTTTAAATGGTTCTACATGGACTGGGCCTGGTGTGGTAGCCTAGCAGTTAACATCCTCGCCTTAAATGCAACGGGATCCCATATGGGTGCCAGTTCTAATCCCAGTGGCCCTGCTACCAATCCAGCTCCCTGCTTGTGCCCTGGCAAAGCAGTCAAGGGTTGCCCACGGCCTTGAGACCTTGTGCTCATGTGGGAGACCCAGAGGAGACTCCTGGCTCCTAGGATTGGATCAGCTCAGCTCTGGCCATTGCAGCCACTTGAGGGTGGCTCAATGGACGGAAGA
Organism: Ochotona curzoniae; assembly: GCF_017591425.1. NCBI lineage: Eukaryota > Metazoa > Chordata > Mammalia > Lagomorpha > Ochotonidae > Ochotona > Ochotona curzoniae. The sequence continues at coordinate 10,561,376 of NW_024465035.1, read as the reverse complement.
TCTTCCTCTCTGTCTCTCTCCTCTCTGTATATCTGATAAAAAATAAGTAAATCTTTAAGAAAAATGGTATATGGTCTGATGGACAGAGCACAGAGTTGTTACAAAACCTTATTAAAACACGCATTGCATAATCTAGATGTCTGAATCATTGTAAAATTTTTTATTTCATTCTTTCCAACATCTCTATTTAAAAATTTGTAGCAAACATTAGGAATTGTGAAATAATAAAATATTAACATAAAGCAAATGCATGTTTTCAAGGCACCTATTATCGCTTTTCAACAGAATACTTTTAATTCGTTTTTACTTTATAAATACATTGAAATATATTCCTGTAAAAATATTCAAGCATTACCATATCTTTCTTGATCAACATACTAAATCCTTACTCTGTAGACCTAAATCATGCTATGGAATTTGTTTTCTTCAAATATACCCACATATGTGAAGAAATACATTAAAATTTCTCTTACTTAAGTAAACTATAAGCTCTAAAGCAAGAAGGAAAATTGATGTCTTCAACTTGTACACACAGTATCTAGAGTTGTGTTTATAACACTAGTAGTTAGTAAAAAAAAAAAAGAAAAGAAAGAAAGAAAGAAAGAAAGAGACAGAAAGAAAGAAAGAAAGAAAGAAAGAAAGAAAGAAAGAAAGAAAGAAAGAAAGAAAGAAAGAAAGAAAGAAAAGTTCACTAAGTGGATGTACACCTGAAAAACATACTACTAACACATAGCAAGATAGGCAAGATAGTGGTCATAAATTATAGAAACCTTTTTTCCTGTGGTTTCTATTTGCCAATTTGGAATGGATCTCTCAAATCCAGCTATAAAAGGAATGAACTATCACTTAACAGACAAACATAATCACTTTAAAGCACGACAGTTTTAGTAAGGTACGATCCAGTTATTGACACATGCATTCACTAATGAGGTCAACAAGAATTTATTGACAGAATAGAAGGCACAATAGTTAAGCTGTCAGGGTACTGTTGGGATTTTCAACTGTGGCCACAGTTGACATCCTGAATGATTGATAAAACAGATAATATTTTGCTGTGGATGTTTCCTGTGAATGGCACAATGTTAGTGGCATTCCTGTCTTCCACCCGTGAAGGGTAAATAACACCACAGGAGTAGAGTCTTGACAATCAAAAATGTCTCTAGACATTACCCACCATTCCTAGGGAAGCAAAACTGCCCCCAGCTAAGAGTCACTGGGGCTTGCTGCTGAGTGTGGCTTTTGTTTGGGTGCTGGCACTTCCCCCATCGAGAACACATACACTCCACAAATGAGAGCAGGGTTTACTGTGACTCCGAGTACCTACACAATTCTCCCTGGCTCCCACGTTTTTGGTCTAGAAACTCTTTAGAACATTAAACTCAAAAATGCAGCCATGAAAGTCCATTTCAAACATCCATATGTCACTGTCTCTGCTGAAAATGACCTTTGCTTCTTCAGGCAAGAGAATGTTTATGAGATTGGAAAGGCTGGGAGAATGAGACCAGAACTAACCTCAATTCAAACAGGAAACCTTCAGAAACTATAGACGAGATATAAATTAGTTACATCCATTATGGGGAACTGCGTGCAGGTTTCTTAAGATATCCACCATATGACCCATGACCATATGACCCAGCTCTCCCACTTCTCGGAACATATCCTCAGGAAAATGAATCAGCATATCCAAGAGATGCCCAGCATGATGTCCACTGCTGCACTGTTCACAATAGCCAAGAAAAGGAATCAACCTAGGTGCACATCATCTAATGAACAGATAATGAAAACGTGGCATGAGGACACAGCGACACAATGGACTATCACCAGTCACAAAAAGAATGAAATCATACAATTTACAGCAAAATTGTAACTAACATGAAGATATGTTACGTGAAACAAACCAGATGCATAAAGATGAATAGTGCACTTTCACTCTGATATATGGAAGCAAAAAAAAAAAAAGTCAGCCTCAATGTTTAACATTGATTACACTAGAGGTTGCAAAGAGAGAGGTTAGATGAAGTTTGCTAATGGGTACCAAAACACACTTCCATATAAGGAATAAATTCTAGTATTTTATAGAACAGTATGGTCACTATAGCTCACACAACCTACCATGCATTTTATGGATCGCTTGAAGAGAAGAACTCAAAGGCTCAAAGCAGAAAGAAATGATAAGGAAATGGAAACAGCAACTCCACTCACTCGATCAGTACACATTTCATCCACTTGGGAAACAATATGCCGTACACCAAATTAAGTACAATTATCAAATATCAGTAATATTTTAAAGTAACTTATCCTTAACCTATCCAAGGAAAATGTGGCCATCCTTTCATGGAGAAAATTTTCTCTCAAGTTGAATAAGACAAACATAAATGTAATCTACGCAAAGGAGTTATGCTACACAGCTGGTCTCCATTAGTCATGAGAATTGTCTTTCCAACTAGAACTGAATGCCTTACACGATATTCAATGATTCTGTAGGCAGAGTACTTACTCAAAGGGTTGTCATGTGGCCCAACACGGAAGCCTAGCGGCTAAAGTCCTCGCCTTGCACTTGCCGGAATTCCGTATAAACGCCAGTTCTAATCCCTGTAGCTTCCCATCCAGCTCCCCTACTTGTGACCTGGGAAAGCAGTTGAGGATGGCCCAAAGCCTTGGGACTCTGCACCTGCGTGGGAGACCTGGAAGGAGCTCCTGGCTCCTGGCTTCAGATTGGCCTTGGGGGTGAACCAGTGGATGGAAGATCTTCCTCTCTGTTTCTCCTCCTCTCTGTAAATCTGACTTTCCAACAAAAATAAAAATAAATCTTTTTTTAAAAAAGGGAGTTGGCATATCATAGACACTCAGTAGATATCTGATGAATAGATGAATACAATGTGTTTTATAAAGTCTGAGAGCATTGTGGTACCAAATTACTGTGGCTATGCAGAAATACTGCCCGTCCTGTGAGTGAATCCTTGTACTTTCTTCATTTGCAACACCACCAAATGCATCTGCTTTTCTGTTCCACTGGATTTCAGTTAAATTTCAGATGGTGACTAACGAAACTCCGAGTCAATTTGATGAACGATGCATTTAATCAAAATTACTTTTAGGGTGTTTTATGGTCTGCCGAGATGTTGTCATCTCACTATGGAGTACCTGGGTTCAAGGCCCAGCTCTGCTTCCAATTCAAGATTTTTGCTAAGGCAGACCCTATCAAGGTGATAACAATAGCTTAAGTAGTTGGATTCCTGTTACCCACGTGGTAGACATGGACTGAGTTCCAGACTCTTGGGGATGGCCTACCCCAACTGTTCAGGTAATTGAGGAGTCGACTGCAGTTGTGAAAACTCTGCCTCCACCTCTGTCTCTCCAGGTTTCAAATAAAAAATACAGAAAAAATCAAATTAGAGAAATAAACATTAAATATATGTTTTTTGAAATCTATATCCCAAATCCTAAAAGTTTTCATATGAAATATTTCAAATTAATTTTCTCATAAAGACTGTTTCAATCCTAAGCTATATTGTTCCATACTTTTGCTGGAAATTAAAGTGAATGTGATTCATTAAAATCACATTCATTCATTATGAAAATAGAGTAGCAACTCACATTCATTGTAAATGGATTCATTATGGGAGTAATTTGGAAACTATATTAAGTCCTTACTTTCTAAGGGAAACCTCATATTTTATTCACGTTGCATGCTAATTACCATTTTTAAAACCATATTCCTTACTTAACAAATTTTGTTTTGCACCAATCTCTCAAGTTAGCTGTATCTTTTATGATATGCTATATCACATATATTTGCCCAACAAAATTATGGTTTTATTACTTACATCAAGCTTAAAAGAAACATAAAAATTCTCACTCGCTAGAAAATACATTTATAGGCAATTTTCTTTCCCTGTCTGATTTATATTTTCCTGCCTTGACCCTGGGAAACTGCAGAATCTTCTTCTATTTGCTTTTGTTCTTTCATACTATGCCAATTTTTAAGCTCTAAAATGCAACATAAAATTCAGGCATCACGATGAGTGCTTCCATATACTGTTTAATCCTCTTTGGCACATGACATCCATCATCCAGAGAGCGTCTGATGCACTGCCCACATTCCAACGCTCGTGATACTGTGCTCACTGAGAAGAAGCCAATGCAATCGTGTCTCCTGGGGGAGAAAGAAAAGACTCTCCTCTATTGCTCCCAGAGACGCCTGGTCCAGTAATCTCGTCGTTGAAAGGCCAGAGGTGATTCTGGGGAGAGGACAATGTGCTGCCAGCAGCAATAATGCCAGATTGCATAGAAACAGCATCAACAGGAAAACAGTGAATGCTGTGGGTGTCGGGCAACACCACAGGACCAGGTAGAATTCTGCTGCCCATCCCTGCTTCTCTTCTTCTCCCTAGAGACACAAGCCCAGTAACTCAAATGGAAAGCTTTGGCTTTTTAATTTTGTTTTTTTAAAATTTATTTTATTTATTGGAAAGGCGGATATACAGAGAGGAGAGACAGAAAGGAAGATCTTCCATCCGATGATTCACTCCCCAGGCGGCTGCAACGGCTGGAGCTGAGCCAGTCCGAAGCCAGGAGCATCCTCCGGGTCTCCCACGCAGGTGCAGGGTCCCAAAGCTTTGGGCCGTCCTCGACTGCCTTTCCCTGTCACAGGAAGAGAGCTGGATGGGAAGTAAGGCTGCTGGGATTAGAACCGGCGCCCATATGGGATCCTGGGCATGCAAGGCGAGGACCTTAACCACTGCGCCAATGCGCAGGGCCCAGCTTTTTAATTTTTTACACTGTTGTTTCCCAAAGCATTCTATTTAAACAATTGTAGCTATTTAAATCTTATATGGAAACATGAAGAAATGTTTAACTCTGAGATAGAAGAATGCATAGATTTAAATGTGATCTAATGGCCCCTAAAAAATGAGTGTGTTATCCAGGAATAGTTTGTAATAATAGCTGAAATCTTAAAATCTGAGTAAAACTATTGATGCTTCAATACAGTGCTGAGTGTCTGCTGACAGAGAAAGAATACAGGTCAAACACCAAAGCTTTATATAAACTTAGTTGTATCAGGTTAAAGTGCTTGTCCAACATTGCTTGAGATCAATATCATTGCTATTTTCCTTGGTGTCCTCTCATATGTACAAATTATTAAGAAAGGATTCAGATATTTCTTCACAGTCCACTCAAAATTATACTTTCTAAGTAGGAGTGGAGAAGTCAGCAACAAATTGAGCAGGAAAACATGCCGGGTGTGCAAGAGGACCATGCCTCAAGGCAGTACAAGGAACCTTAAGATTTTTATTTGTTTCTTACAGAAGTGAACAACAATGTAGCTGCTCTCAGGCCACAGAACCAAGTGTGCAAACAGATGCCATAATTTTATTTTCTTGAATTACATCTAACATTCAGTCAAAATAGTCAACCTTAGCCACCCTTCGGCCCATCCAACCTCCCATCCTCCCTCGGCACAGCTATGAAACTGCAGAAGCTTTGGGACGAGGTTGGGAAGCAGAAGGCAGAGGAGCCTTGGAAATGTCCCTACAGCAGTACCAAACCTGTTTGTGCCCGTAGACCCAACTTTCCTGGCTCTTACAGTCTCTCCTATTCTATCAGTGCTTTGAAGACAGAAGTGTGGCAGACATTGAGAACCAAGGGTTGTCATCTCTCCTAGACATCGCACATGACTTCAACCTACTTATGTCTGGCCACACGTTAGAGTGACAGATAGGAACATGCCCATCACCCTGTTGCCAGCAGCACACAATTTTACAGTCGCTGACAGTTATATCAGCAGCACTGCCTGAGTAAGGTGGTAACGAGTCTCCAAAGAAAGGTCCCAAGTGAACAATGAGCCTGGGGCACACACCCTTCCATCATTCCCTTCTAGCATGAGTGGAGTTGACTCCATGGCTCATTTGAATCAGTACAATTTGGCGGAAGAGGTAGAAGATCTGAGATTAAGACTTGGCAACTCCCAGGACTCCAGTAGAGTGAGTCTTGAGTCACCAGGTACAAAGGAATTATTTAGAAAGGCAACAGAGACTGACAGACATCGCTGGCACAGTTACACAATTCTGGCTTCCTGCCTTCCAGCCAAGTCCACCAGGACCAGAGAAGCCAGTATGCATGCTCCAGGTATGGCCATCACCACCTGCACCTGTTCAGGAGATCCTATCAGAAACCACTAAATTAATAAAGGAAAAAAAAAGAACAGAAAACCTCATTCCTTTACATCTTCATCAACCCACAAGATGCTGAGAAATAAGCAAATGATTATTGTAAGCACAGATTTTCAAAGTGGTTTGTTATATAGTAACAGATGAACAAAGCAAATGGAGAAAAGACACCTGCCATCCTGTACTAAACACTTAGTGGTCAACCATCCCTTCATCTATGAATTCTTTAACTGTCTCTGTTACTGCCTACTAAACACTAGTCAAGTCAGTAAAAGCACAAAGGCATTACCTGCTTATTTTCTCATGTCTGGCTGTACCAGAAACAGGTGACAACAAACACACTCTCTGCCACCAGGCGTAGCATCTCCGACTCCATATGATTTTTCTGAATGGTGGCTCTTGATCCCCCATATGATTTTTCTGAATGGTGGCACAGACCTTGCTAAATTCAAATGGGTAAGGTTCCTGATAGGGAAGTTGTCAGAGGACCCTGTCTGGCAGGGTTGAACGGGCAGATGTGCACTTGCTCTGATACCAATGCTGGCACAGCTCATGCCCATTTCTATGCTCCTTTTTTGGCATCTGGGGAGTGACCCTCAGTGAGCCATGTTCTCCTGGGAAACCATTGGGAAAATCAGCTCCAATTGGACGGATCTACCTGCTGCTTCCATGGGAGCTGCAGAGCAGAACAACCACTCCTGAGCCTGGACTTATCTTTTGTTCCCCAGTACATTATTATTGGAACAACTGACAGAATCTCTATATGTCCTTTAAATTAGGTAAGAGTACTGTTAGCTTCCTGCATATTAAATAATTGCTCTTTGGTTATATACAAACTTTCTTGAAGTTATAAAAACACATACACATGAAGGAATAGTGGTCTATGTTTTTAAGAAGATTCAAGGCAATCACATTCACAGATATGGAGGATTGCATAAATTTGCATGAAAACATGCATGGCAATTTTTTCTGTCATTATGAGATTGTAAAACAAAAAAATTCATAATCAGCAAACAAAATGGTAGAGTGGGCTAAACTTCTGATTCTAGCATCCTATAATGAAGTGCTGATTTGAGTCCCAGCTGCTCCATGTAAGTCTTGTTCTCTCCAACGAGCCTGGTGCATCAGCAGGAAGATGGCTCAATTTCTTAGGGTCCTGCACCCATGTGGGAGATCTGCAAGAAGCTGCTGGTTTCTGGTTTCAGCCTTGCCCCATCCAGGTCATCACGACTATTTGAGGAGTAAACCAGTGAATGGATGAATGACCACTCCTCTCCCCTCCTCCCTCCTTCCCTGCATCACTCCACCTTTTAAGTGAATAAATATTTTTAAAAAAAAAACTGAACAAATGGTAATGCCTGAGTCTGGTAGAAACTAACCAGAATCCAAGTAAGCATGGCCTAGGCATAAATATTATCATACTCTCCAATTAATCCCAACAGCACCGCAAATGGGAAAACACTGTACCAAACCTACCGACCAGAGGCCTCTTATGGGGAACAGCAGGAAAGAGGGAGGCCAGAAAATGGGGCTGACAAACCTGGGCAATTCCAGCTCAGAGGAAGGCAGGTGACAAAGCTGACTTTCTACCAGCATTTCCTGGATTGCCTCAGAGATGGGTTGACAAATAGCAGTTATTTGCTATGTAGCATGATGTTCAAATCAGCCATAAATACTGATGTAGCAATGATTCCTTACTTTGAGTAATACAATCTGTTGCCCTCACTACCATCCCACAAAGTACAATTACTTAAATGATAACTATTTCCAGGCATCCTCACAAAGTTGGTGTTTGAGTTCCCTCCCATACACAGAAATTAAACCAAGGGTCCAAACAACATGAAAGGGCATTCTCCCTTCAGATTTGGATAGCTGCATGAGTAACAGGTGTATCCAGAGCTGCCCTTCCTATGCCTCAATTATCTTGCCCTCCTGGAAGCAGCTCTGAACCCTGCCTGGCTCACCATACTCAAGACTCACAATCAGACCCGGCAAGTGAATCAGAAGGAGCAAAAGTTCTCCTGAAGACATTCTTAGGAGCAGTGTGCCATTCTCAAAGCTGTCTTCCCCTCCACCCCAGAGGCTAACCCCTATCTTGCATAGAATTTAATTCGATGACATTTTAATTCCCAGTCCAAACACTGGTTAGAGGAGTGGGTTTAGCATGTCACTCAGAGTACCGAATACAAAGATGCTTTTCTTTTCCCACATTTGACATGGTATGCTTTTAATGTTACTCTAAATAAAGAAACATTATACTTTGAAAAATTAGCATGGATTTTTCTGTTCATCTTAATACTGTGCAGTATCAATTTTAAGAGCAAATATGGGAACGTGAATACACAACCACCTAAATTACAGTTTGTCATTTGTAGCTAGACTGTATTTTGTTTTCTTAACAAAACAGTAGAAATGGGGTACAAAAAGAACTCAACTGCTTTTATTTCCCTTCTCAAAATGTACGTATGCTTGTATCAAACTCTATCTTCAGGTTGCTGATGAATGTGGAGGAACTGGGAAGAAAACAAACCATAAACTGCCTCTTCCTCTTTCTGTGACATAAACGTAGCACAAGCAGGATGGGCAGGATTCCCTGGTTTGTAGCAGTTGTGCTTGTTGGAGTGACACCTTTCTGCATGTGGGAATCAGGAGCTATGGGATGGGCTGTGCCATGTGCTAGCAGTCACAGATACAGCAGGGCTTGCTCAGAATCCTCTGGAATTCAGAGCTCAAGACGTGTTGCCAAATATTGCCTGTGTTCATGTGCATGCTCCACTTCCTCATCAGGTGTCACTTATACAACCAAAGGTCAAAGATAAAATCACAGAGATTGTTTCAGGAGCTGCAGCAAAGATGCAAGCAAGCTCAGGGCTGTTGAAGAAGGTCACAAACTCCCCAGCAGTTCTGTTCAGATAGTCGGACTCAAGGATCCCTGGTTTCATTGCTTTCTCTCTTTGCTTCCCCAAGTCCCAGACACACTTTATCTAGGTTTAAGGGTGAAACTGAACATTCCATTGTTTCTCCCCTTAGCCTCAGAGTATATCTCAAGTCCTCTCCATCTCCTCAAATTGCAGATCATACATGTTGGCCTGGACCACACCGGCTTTTGATGTCTTTGCCCCCCTTTTTTTGTTATTAAGATTTATTTTTCTTGGAAAGGCAAATTTATGCACAAAAGGAGAGACAGAGAAAGAGATCTTTCATCTGCTGATTCACTCTCCAAATGATCACAATGGCCAGAGATGAGCCAATCCAAAGCTAGGAGCTGGGAGCTTTTTCCGGTCTCCCACATGAGTTCAGAGTTCCTGGATTTTCGGCCATCCTCTACTACCTTCCTAGGCCATAAGCGGGGAGCTGGAAGGGAACTGGAGCATCCAGGACACAAAAGTAAGGGATGCTGGCACTCTCCAGTGGAAGATTAACCAATAGGGGCAGCGTACTAGTCCTGTCTCCTTCTTACTCTTTCCCAGGTTAGTCACTGTGGCACTTGCTGGTCCCCATTCCCTCGTGAAGCACGTCTAGTTTGACCTGCTCCACTGTGATGAGCAAGAACATCCAGCCTTCCCAGAACCCCCAGAACTGCGTCAAGAGTGTATGATCTTGGCCATTTCTTTTTCAAGTTCCAAAGTGACTACCCAGACTGGGCTTCTAGGAAGCCAGGCTATTTCAAGCCCTGCAAACGTGGAGGGCTCTGGAAAAGTCTTCAGGCAAAGATCATAGTGAACTGTTCTGGTTAAACAGAACTGAGGGAGTCAAAATAAGCTGAACCTATGGGAAAGTTAATTAGGCAGTCAAAACTATTTCATCCATTCCTAATTCTGTAATAAAATATGACTGACATCAAATAAATTCCATTTCTCTTCCAACACACATTCTTATAAAAACTTAAAATAGTTTTTCTTGAGAACAGATTTTTATATTTCTTTTAGCTCCCTAAATAAGTAGCCAGATTTCTTTTAAACACAAATTACACGGACATAGTTAATTATATATAAATGCGAATGTATTTAAAATATTTTGATATTACTATGTAAGCAATTAGTCAGAAGCAATGTGAAAACCATATTGAATGTAAGTATTTTTATTTTAAAATTGTGTTGCAAAAGGAAACTGGCATTGACTACCAAGAAATATTTCTCTCCCAAAGACTTTATTGGAGTGTCTATATATATATATATATATATATATCCATCCACTATGTGGATGTATATATATTAATGCAGTTGGGAGAACTCAGAATCATTTAGAAAAGTTTGCTCTTGTAGTTATGGTTCACAGATAAAGGAGGGAGATGATCGATAAATATTCTCAGAAACTGGTACTGTGGCACAGTGAGTTAAGCCACTGCTTCCAAGTCCAGATTTTATATGAGAGTACTGATTGAAACCCCAGCTTCTCTGCTTCTGACTCAGTCCCTTGTTAAAGTGCCTGGAAGCGGAACAGAGTATGGTGTAAATGTTTGGCCCGTGCCAGCCCATATTGGACGAGCTGGAAAGATTTCCAGGCTTCTTGCTTTGGCCTGGCCTATATCTGCTTATTGCAGGCATTTAGAGAGCACAAATGGATGGAAGATCCCTGTCTCTTGCTTGACCTTCTCTGTCACACTGTCTTTCCAATAAACAACCCTTTTAAAAAAATTTAATGACCTTCCTACCCGTAGTATCTCATCTAAGTCAAGTTCTCAAAGTTTGACATGCCCAAATAAGATCAAATTACACTGGACTTACAACATCATCCTTGTCTTTATCAAAATCCTCATGGGGCTGGGGGGAGCAAATAACAGGTAGAAGAAAATACTGGGCTAATACAAATACTAAAATATATAATTCAGTAAAATATTCCTGAAATTTAATAAATATCTATATTTATATATTGATAAAGAAAATTTTCATGAGAGGCCCGGACCGCAGGAATGAAGACAGACAGGAGCTGTATGCCTATGAAGGGAGCACCACTGGCACTGCGTTCTGCATCAGCCAAGCATAGTGAAATTGACATTAATTTCCTCATTCTTTCTCATTTCTAAACTTGAAACTGAGGTTAGGAGCAGGACAACTGCTTAGTTCTCCATCTTCCTACCCCTGCTGGAAGACAAACAAAACAATAAAGAGAATAAACTTGAAGCCATGAACTACATGCCTGGTCAAAGGAGGAGACAGAGAAAGATCCACAAACTCCAACTTAGGTGTACATATGGCCAAAGGGATGGGGATGATGTGTCCTGTGCAGGAAGCTGCCATGGTGTGTGGGGAAGGGATTGAGACTAGAGCAGAAGTCTTTGGCATGAATGTCAGAAATCAACACATTTTTAACTTTAAGTAAGACCTGTTTGCACGAACATTAAATATAAAAAAACTTAATTGCTGGACGAGCTAGAGAAAGGCATGGAAATTCTGAGAGGAACCTGGAGAAAACAAACTTTAAAAACATCACTGTTTGACAAAGAAGGACATTTTTGAAGACAAGGGCTATGTCTCTTATTTGTGAGAACCAGTAAACGACCCTTGGGAGATGAAGGCTGATGACAACAGGACTGTTCTTTGAGCTCCAGGAACCCGAGAGACAGCTCCTGCTGGCAATAAGGAAGGAAATGGTGTGGGGAAAATAGCCAGCATGATTAGCTAGGAATAAATGAACTCCAAGACCTTTCTACACTTACTGCCCCTAGCTCTGCATTGTCACTCCACCCTTGACCTGTCAATCTAGAGTGCTCATTTTTCCATGATGCACTGTGTGTGTGTGCGTGTGTGTTTTCTTCTAGAATTAGAAAGGAGGAGATGCCATGACGGATACGTGGGAGTAAAATTGCACATGGAGGTGCCATGAAACGCCTAGGAAACCTCCCACACACTGAACCCCAGCCAAACTCCATTCAATTGGTGTATCAATTAGGGAATCACCCCAAAAGCCATAAAGAGGACAGGTACATGTGGAAGCCACTCTGTTTGCCTTTTGGCTTCTTTTTTCTCTATTTGTTGGCCCTTTTCTGGCCTCCTCCAACATTCTCTACTTGAAGGCAGCTCCCTATGTTTCACCCTTGATGGGTATCTCTCCAGGTGGAGTTGCCCACACAAAATTGTGAATATATATACACTCTCAGGCTCTTAAATAACTCTCTCTCTTTCTTGTGCTTTCTACTCAGTCTCTTCCTTGAATTCTTATCTCTGTGGGGAAGAGAACATGGAATACAAATTAAAATGTATATTCCCATAAATGCAGAAGCAGGAAAACCCCAGAACCTCAGCTGTCCCTATTTTTCTCATCACCAGTTCTAAGTGGGGAGAACTCTTGCTAGCACCTGACTTAAGACAATGTAAGTCATTCAATTTTGGTAACCAGGAAAACAACAAACAGATCTCCAGCTTCAGCTCTGATAAATGCAAAGTTTAGAAATCATCGTTCTATCCTTGCAAGCAAAGGCTGAAACAAATGAGAAGGCCCATGACTCATCTCGAATGTCTCAGAATTGAAGTTGCAAAGCAAGTCACCACCCTGAAATCTGGAGAGACGAGTGAATACAAGAGTCATAGCCAAGATCTGAAGCCACTGGAGCTGTAAACTGGTGGGAACATGTAAACAGCAATTTTAGAGAATAGCTGGAGGCTGCTTGTAGAAAGAAAGAGCTTGAGAAAGCAAGGCTTCAGAGACCCCACCTTCCGTAAATCTTACCTCCAGGAACCCCACTAAGTTCTCACAGTGAATTTCCAAGAAAGAGCTCCTTGCTACTCTACGAAGCAGAAGCAAGGCTAACTATTGGGAAATACACTTGTACCCAAGGCATTCTCCATAACAACAGCCTGTACTCTAGAGAAAAAGACACACTGGAGTCTTATGCCACTTGAGGTAAGGGTACTCTCTGTTTCCATCTTCCCCTATGCTCAATTACCATGAGGAAGACAGCAAGAAATACTTGAGGAGACATGTTTAGGGGCATGGACTCATTGAGACAGCAGAACTATTGGAAATTCCCCTCCCCCTATATGTTACCACCATAAGAGGATGAACATCATTGTGTATTAAAATGAAAAAGATCTAACATGTCAATGGAATAGGAGGTATCAGGTAAACTCCAAAACAATAAGGAGGAAAAGCAATAACATTAGAGGAATCGGAGACCCTTAAATATAAGCACAGCAAACAAAAGACAGGCCAGCACCCTTCCAAGTTCATTAGGATCTCAAACTAAAAGTTTCTTCAATGTAGTTCCTATCAGCATACATTTTTCCAAAACAGCAAATGACAAAGCATGATAAAAGGCAAGACAAAAAAAAAATAGCATCAAAATTACTTAATCCTATGCCTACAAGCCACAGCATCTCATGCAGACCCTAGTTGTAGTCCTGGCTGCTCCATTTTTCCATCCAGCTCCCTGCTTACGGCATGGGAAAGCAGTGGAGGATGGCCCAAAGCCTTGAGACCCTGTACCTACGTGGAGACCAGGAAGAATCTCCTGGTTTCTAGCTTCAGATCAGTTCAGCCCTGACCATTGTGGCCATTTAGAGAATGAGCCAGCAGATGGAAAATCTTCCTTTTTGTTTTTCTTCTCTGTAAATCTCCTTTTCAAGTAAAATAACTAATTGTTAAAAAAAAAATCAGACTCAGATATGACACAGATTTTAAAATTATGAGGAATGGAACTTTAATCTGGTTAATGCATTAAAAACTCTGATGGAAAAAGGAGACAACATTCAGAAACAGATGGGAAATGTAAGCTGACAGATGGATACCCCAAGAATAAAAAAGAAAATTCTAGAAATCAAAACGATCAGAACAGAAATATGGGTGCGTGATGTCTTTGACGGACTCATCAGTAAGTTGGACACAGCGAAAGAAGCAATCAGTGGATTTGAATATAGGCCAATGATAATGTCCCAAACTGAAATGCAAGAAGACAAAAAGGTATTTTATATGTAACAGAATAGACCATCCAAGAACTGATGGACAGTTATACAAAGTATAATCTAGCTATAATTGAAATACCTGAAGGAAGAGGGAGAAGTGAATAAAAGAAATGACAGAAGGGATTTGGAAGAAAACTTTCCAGGCTTAATGAAAGTCCCCAAAATATAGATTCAGGAAACTGAGAATACCAAGCAGGACGAATTCCAAAACATCTACTCCTACACATATAATATACAAACTGCAGAAGTCCAAACACGAAAAAAGAACTTGAAAGAAGCTAAAGCAACAAACACCTTACAATTCAAGGAAAAGAACTATAGCCAACTTCTCATCAGATCACATGGGAACAAAAAGTGAGAGGGGCAATAGTGTTGGAGGAAAACACCGCCAACTTAGAATTCTATATCCAGTTAAGAATAAAAACTTAGAAAAAAAAAAGAGAGAGAAGGAATTTATTGCCAATAGATCTGCTCTGAAGAAATATTAGAAAGAAAAAGGGAGGAAGGTTGAATAAAGGAAGCATAAGGATTGTTTAGACAAGCACAGGTGTTTTGTATAATATGTTAGATATCAGACACAATGCATTTTTTACTTCATAAAGGAAAACAGACATCCATGTCTTCACATAAAAGGGAAAATCATCAAGGAAATAATTCATGAAAGTAAAATCTAATCATTGATTTTTTTTTCCTTATTCATGACACAATAGCTAAATGTTTGAGGCAACTGTAACACTGTATTTTATAATTATAACATATGGGTATGTGACATAAATAACAATCATTTGAGAAGAAATGAAGACATTGCAAGTATTTTGTTATAAGTTTCTGGTCTTATGCATGAACTGTTATTTGATAGATTTATATTCATTGTAAATATACCTCTGCATCTAAAATAATCATTTTAAATGTTTTAAAGAAGCATAACCGATCTGCTAATGAGAACATTACATTAAATCATATAAGATGTTTATTTCAAATCAGAAAAGGCAGAAAAATAGGGGCAAAGAAACAAAGAGGGGCAATGAATAAATACAAAAATATGATCAATATTAACCTTAAATGTGAATGACATATACTTACATACATCTATAAGAAAATATAAATGTTATGATGTAGACTGTAAAAGATGATAAAATATAAATGTCAGCCACTTTAAAGAGTTAGGTAAAATTAAAGTTATAAATGGAATGCCTATATTGTAGTGTCGTAGGTAAGGCCAATGCCTTCGATACGGATATGTTATACGAATGCCACTTGAAGTTCCTACTGCTCTACTTCTGATACATCTCTCTGCTGTCACAACTGTGAAATCAGCAGAGGATGGCCCAGTTGCTTGAGTCCCTGTAGCCACATGGGAGACAAAGAGAAACTTACAGCTTCTGGTTTCAGCTTGGCCCAGCACTGGCTGTTGCACCCAATAACCATCAGAAGGAATATTTCTGTGCTTCTTCAATTTCTCTCTATCTCTGTAACCATTTCAGATAAACAAAATAGATCTTTAAAAAAAAAAAAAAGTAAACCGCAGAAAGTAAAGCCAATCAAAACAAAGTCAGAAACGCTATATTACTGTTACACAAAAAAGATATCTGAAAGTATGACATCATGACAAAAGGTTAACTTCCCCAACAACAGATAACAATCAACAGTCAAAAGATCATATGAGCTTATCAGTTGATGCAGGAGAAAAACATTTGACAAAAGGCAACACATATTTGTTACAAACATTCTTATCAAAATAGAAATGGAAGAACTTACTCAACTTCATAAAGGACATCAAAACACCTAGAGCTAACATCACGCTTAATGAAACAAAGCTAGACAACTAGATGGGTTCCCTGCATGACAGAAAAAATAGAAAGATGTTGTTTCTCATACCTCCCATTTAGTTTCACATTGAACTTCCTAGCAGTACAATGAAAATAAATTAAAGAAATCGATACATATTGCGAAAAAAGAAACAAAGCTGCCTCTGCAGATAAGAGGATTGGTGTATGTAGAAAATCAGTTCCTCCCCTACGCCCTTCCAAAAAAGAAAAATCAGTTCCCAGAAAATCAGGAAAAAAAACTCTCGTACTACTAAGTGAAAATAACAAGTTCACGGGATATAAGACTGATACACAGCAGTCTGTTTGGTCTTTATATAGCAATAACAAATTACTGAATATATATGCTATTTATATATGTAGTATATATGCACTACTTATATTACATATATATATATACTGTTTATATATATATATATGCACTCTCTCTCTATATATATATATTATTTAAAACAGTACCCCAAAATAAAATAAATTAGCAATACAGCAAATATGTACTTCCAAAGGTGGCCAATGGCAGAAAAGGACAATACATGTGAAAAGGAATAAATTAGAGCTTTCTCTAAAAAATACTGGACTGAGTATTATGAAAAGAAGAAGCAAGTATACCACGTACCTGCTGCTTAGATCATACATAATATACATTTGTGCATTGTATTCTAAGGGTCCAGAACTTAATAAAAATTATTTGTTGACTCTTAGCTTATTCGATGTGGAGTTATCTGCCTTTAAGCTGATAGTTTTGGCTGTAGACATTAAAAATCTTTCTAAATGTTTTACTGCAGCAAATCATTTTGTGTATCTTTCTCTTTAAGAACAAAATAACAAATTCTATGTGCAGTTTTCCATAACCTCTATAGAGTGAATCCAAATTTTATAAAAATCCTGAACTGTTTCTTAAGATGGATGAGATTCCTAGTTGTAGTAATATTTAAAACATAAAAATAAGTAAGTAAAAGGCATTACACACTTCTGTTTAATAAAGTAAGAAATAAAATCATTACACATAATTTTGAAAGTTAAGTATGATAATATTCAGTCAATGTAGAAATACTCACTGGTGCCAGGCTTATTTCAAGAAGCATACTGAATCATTTCTCTTATTTCCTTGTTTTGTGATTTTCTTTTAATTTTAGGTTTTTTTTTTTTATTTGAAAGAGAAGGACAGGGTGTGTGTGTTGTGTGTGTCATGAATCTTTATCATCTTGACCTGTTTTTCTTACAACTGACCAGTTTTATCCCACAATCCCACAATTTTTTCAGCTTTCTGACAGATGGCAGTAAGCACTCTTCTTCCAAAAAAGTACATGTTGTTAGTTTTCTTTCTGCTAGAAATAAAATGTTTTACTCTAACATGGCTAAAATGTATTGCTCCTGAAAGTGTACAAAGTATGAACAAGGCTTTTATTATTTCTACTTTTTAAAACATTTATTTAATTTAAGTCACAGATGCAGAGAGATAGAGAGGCAGACAGAAATCTTCCACCCGCTGGTTTACTCCCTAAATGGCTGCAATGATTAGTGCTGGGCCAGGCGTAAGCCAGGAGCCAGGCACTTCATCCAGGCCTCCCCCATGTGCAGCGGAGGCCCAGATACTTAGGCCATCTTCTGCTGTTTTCGTATTAGCAGGAAGCTGCACCACAAGGAAAGCACCAGGACAAGCTGTGCCCACATGAGATGTCAGCCCACAGGCAGCAGCTTTACCTGTTCAATCACTCCAGTCCCATGAAGAAGTCTAACAAATGTCTCATTGAGCTGTTTCTTAATGTTTCTATTCATACATTGACACCATCTGATGTTCCACATTAGTATTATGTATTTTCTTCTATATACATAACTGTATGTGCAAATAAGCATATGAATATTAATACATACATATATGTACACATGCATATATGTGCATATTTATAATATATGTTTGTGTAAGAATTGAAAATAGTATAGGTGCATATTACAATACACGTATATGTATTTGCTGAGTATATATATAATATATATACTTGGTGAGTACTAAAATAAAATCTCTAAGTTGCTTAGTTATGTCATGAAACAATGTACAATAATTGAATCCTGTTACTTTCAATAATCTATGAAGACTAAAAATTATTGTAGCAATTCTGTTCCAATGGAAATTCTATTAATATAGAAAATAAACAATGCTTTAAAAATTATGTAAAAGCATTATCAATTCCAAGGTAAATTATTATCCTGCGGTGCGTACTATGGCACACATAAGTTAAGCCACTAGCAAAGGTGCCTAAACCACACAGGGGAGTACTGGTTCAAGTGCTGGTTAAAGAAAATTAAGACGAGAAAACAGAATGATGTGTTAAGAGGAAGTTTCAGAAGTATATTTGCATAATTAAACAAGCATGGGAAAAAATAGCTGAAAGTAAGAAAAACATTTCAGAGGTACTAATTTCGATTACATAATTTTTAGTACTTTCCACTTTTAGAGCTAAACAACACAGTTAAACAACAAAGGGGCAGAGTAGGAATTTTTCCATCTGTATCCTAATTATAATGGATGGAGTTCAAAACAAACTAAATGAGAATAAAAACCTCAACAAAATAATGATTTTTTTATATAGCTGCATAACACTATAACTCAAACACCAAGCAACAGCCTTCCTCATCAGATATTGTCCACCTAAAGCATGAAATTGTAATTTTCTAAAAGATGGACTAGGTAAGAAGTTTTCAGGAAGTTATTGCATGCAAACCCCTTTAAACAGAAAAAATAAAAACGATTTCTAAGAATCCTATAAAGCCCCGTCAACTGCTCGCCTCTGGCCCTACAGCACTTTCCCTTCCTTAGACAAGTCGCCGCCCCACAAGGCCGAGGCTCCGCCCTTCCCGGGGCCACTGAGGCACCTGCTCAGTGCAGAACTGGGCGCGCTAGGCCCGATGTCGCCTGTAGGTGCTCATGTTTGGTGGTTGCAACAGTGACTGTTGGGCAGCTCCGCAGCCTCGGCGAGCCAGGCCATGGCCAAGCTCTACCAGAACACCCCAGAGACCTTTCTAGAGGCCTCCAATCTACTGCTCACCTACGCTGATAACATCCTCAGAAGCCACACTTGGAGAAGACACACTTGGAGAAACTTTTAATGGGCTTAATAAGCAGAGACAACTGTATCAGAAACCATAAGAAAAGAACTTCTCCATAGAATAACTGTAGAACTTGTGGAGTTTATATCTCCCAAGATCCCTAAACTTAGAGAACTTGGTGGAAGAGTGTCTGGATCAGTCACTTGGAGAGTAACCCGAGGTGAAATGAGTCTAGAGAGAAAAGAAACCCTGTTCTTCCCTTCTGGAAATGAGAATATTTCCAAACAGCTCCACCTTTATTATAATATTGTGGAAGATAGCCATGTCCAAGTTTCAGGTAACAAATTGTTTCTCAATGGGAGAACGGTGTGTGGAAAATGGAATCCATAATCAGAAAAATTGAAGCAGATCGGCACATGGTATATTTAGCAAGAAAGGAAGGATCATATTTTGCATGTATTTCCTGGAAGTTTGAGTGTGGATCAGTTGGCCTGAAAACAGACAATGTTTCCACCAATGCAAGTAGTGAAACCTTTCACATTGGAACAGTGCAGTGGGAGCTGTGATCTGATACCATGCGGGTAGACCTAGCAGGTCATGAAAATATTCACTCCTATGATGATTTTTCTGATGCCACTGAAGTTATTTTGGAAGCAGAATTAACTGGAGGAAATGGTGATGTTGCTTGGCAACATACCCAGCTGTTTAGGCAAAGCTCAAATGACCATGAAGAAAATTGTTAGGAGATAATTATAAAATTCTATGACCTTTAAGAACCTGAATATTATAAAAGAGCTGGCATAATCAAGAACTTACTGCTGTCTACAGTACTCTGTTGGCTCAGTGCATGCTTATTTGACAATTTACTACTCTGCACCAGCATATTTCTCTTGTGTGGCCTTTTATCATGTGACTCTCATTAAAATATATGTTTATAGTGTGAACCATAATAAAATCTTGAATTAAAAACTCCCCTCCATATGTGACTATAATTTGAGATAAAGTGCTGTTGCCTTCAGAAGAAGTTTAAAGACTGTAAGTACAATTTTAAAAGTAAAATGATAGTATATATGATTAAGTGCTATTCATGATTATGATAAAAATCATGGCCTTATGATATTAATCTCATGTTTATTGATCAGCCATTAGTTTCTTCAATAATGGTCAAATTACATTTTTTCTGAGATTTTAAATTTTTGATAAATATGGAAATATAATTATAAGAATTCTAAAAGGTAAACATTGACAATTTAAAAAGGTGGTATTTTTTGCTTCTTATGCATTTATATTATATCTAAGAAATCACTGTCACATTCAGTAACATGAAGCTTTACGTCTATGCTTTATTTGCAGGAGTGTAAGCTTGAATTCTTATATTTATGCCTGTGGTTCATTTTGAGTTAGTTTTTTTATATGTCTCAAGGCAAATGGCTTCATCTCTTAGATGTAGATAACTAAAGGTCCTTAGTGCCATTTGTGGAAGAGGCTGTTCGTCCCCACCCTGAATGGCCCTGGACCCCTTGATGGCATTCATTTGACCCAAGCATGAGGGATTATTTCTAGGTTCTCAATTCTATGGCATTGCTGCATAGCTATCTTTACACCAAAAGTACAGCATAGCAGATTTTAAAACCAACAAGTATGTGACTTTCAACTTTTGTCTTCTTTTTGAGAAAGTGTTTCAGCCATTTAGGGTTCTTCATGATTCCTTAAAAATTTTAAATTGGATTTATTTTGTTTCCACATTCAATTTCTATCAGAAAATTTATTATTTCTGTAAAATAGTTATTTTATCCTGCTTGCATAAAATTACAGAAGCATGATACTGGTGATTTTTGTTGTTGTTGATGGAAACATGAAAAGTCAGTATAATAATTCATAATACCAAGAATGAAGTCAAAATATTACAATAATTGTGGGCACATAATGCAACATGGAAGTGTGATTACAGCATATTCAATGGATGAAATCTTTTAGAATAAGAAATTTTGAATATTTCTAAATCATTCTCAACTCCTGATATAAATAATGTAAAATAGATAACAATTACTAATAGATTTATGGCTTCTTAAAAATATAAATATTTCCTTTTTTAATGTTTTGGAGAATTTTCAGTAAAATATGACTATTATATACTAATAAATAATTTCCATAACCAAACCTGGACAAAAATAGCTTGTGAGTCTAGGGATAAAAACATGTCACAAGTGTATATACGGAAAGCAAGATAATTTACAACAAGATTCTAAGATAGAAAAATCTTAGAGAATCTTTCTTCATCCACATAAATTCTGAATTTTTTTTTCCATTTTATTTGAAAGTCAGGAGACAAAGATTGGGAGGGATCTCATATCCACTCAGTCACTCCCTCCCACTGTCTGCAACAGAGCTAGTTCAGGCTGAAGCTAAGGGACTAGAACTCAGTCCACGTTTCTGCATGTGGAGGTGGCAGATTCCCATAACAAACGCCTGCCAGGTACACAGCTGCAGGAGACTGGCACTAGCCATAGGACTGGGACTCAAACACAGGTCCCAAATGGCACCCTACCCACTGTAACAAAGCTCTGTCCCTCGCTGCGTATTTTTGAAGTGGGTAAGTGAACAATGAAACACAAATCATAACACTGCTCAAGTGTTTAATTTAGCCTTCAACAACTACACAATGAAGTGTGGCCTTCGGTGAATCATCAGAGTATACTGAAGGAAATGTTGATTTGAAACACCTTTACCAAAAATAAATTTGAAGAGGTCACGACAAACACAATGGGACAGTAGAGGTGATGCTGCCCTATGTCTAAAACTTTTCTATTACA
Organism: Ochotona curzoniae; assembly: GCF_017591425.1. Taxonomy (NCBI): domain Eukaryota; kingdom Metazoa; phylum Chordata; class Mammalia; order Lagomorpha; family Ochotonidae; genus Ochotona; species Ochotona curzoniae. Next base: position 10,539,618 of record NW_024465035.1, on the reverse strand, counting down.
AACAATGAGTGCTGTGGTTTTGAATGGTGGGTGCTATTTTAAAAGTGTGACAGTAGAATATGTACTTCAGAAAACATTTCCTTTTAAATGCATTTATCCTTAGCTAATGTAGCATGATTGCAGTATATTATAAGCAAAATAATGGGAGAATCCAGTATGGTTAATCACCATTGAATAAAACAAAAAGGAAATTATCCACAGAAAAATAAAGCTGACTTATTAAAGCAATGAATTGTTGGTGATATGTTGAACCCTGAGATCCACTGTCAAGGATCCCTTGTGGGCAGATCACGCTCTAGGTTATCTGTTAAGGAGACACAGTGTTTCTAGCAACATCCCTCCCTCCTGAGGCAGACAGCCCTCCACCCTGTATTTAACACTGGCAAAAGGGTCAGTCCTCCTTGTCCCATCTCTGGACATCTAAAATGAGCCATGCATCTCTGGACACGTACAAAGTACCACCCTGGCCTCAGACCCTGCCAGGTGGTTGGCTGATGTCTGTAGAGATTACATTACAACTTTTCTCTCTGCCCAATTCCATTTCCTTAACCTCCTAAACCCTTTTTTTTCCCTCTCTTCCCTTTTCCATCCATGCACCAATAAATCCCTTGTATGTTAACATTCATCTTATGTCTAGTTTATATGAAACCAGCCAATAGTACACACTTGCCACTTGCTAAAATAAACTCTTGCCACTTGACAGTAACAACTTCTGCAGCGCAAAAATAAATAAATAAATAAATAAATAAATAAATCTAGTGAAAAACAGATGAAGGAAAATATATCTTTCCTGCAAATCTATAAGCAACCTATAAATAATCCCATAATGCATTATCACTTTTAAAACCCAAGTTTAAAATAATAAGAGCATGCTGTATCATTTTGATTCCTGATCTGTATCATTCTTTGTTCTGATACAAGTGAGACTATGTCCCAGAAGTTAAAATAAATTACTTGTACTAAACTGTTATTACATGAATCACTTCTTCCTAGACTTTTTATTCATTTAATCATCATATATTATCCAGCACTCTATTAGGTTATCTGTGGCGGGGGAGGGGTGGTCTCTGCTTGAGTAGCAGGAACCCAGCTACTTGATCCATCATGTATTTGCATTTGCCTGAGTGTGATCCTCAGGAAGTCTACAGCAGAAGCGGAACCAACACTTACATCCAGCCATCCCAATATGGGATGTGAGTGTCCCAAGTGTTGCCTTAACTATTACGTCAAATGCTTACCCCCTCTAGCAGGTTTCAGATGATGTTATAAAACTTCTCTGGAAGAATAAGTCCTTGGTGCCAAGACTTGTGTGAATGTAGTAAGGGAATCCCTGAAGCTATATCTGAGGAGGTACCTGGTCTTCCCCACCCTCTCAGATGGAGAGGAGCCTCTGGATGAAGATGCTGTAACATGGTAACATGGTGGTTTCCCTTGAGGACAGATGGTGCAGAAACAAGACTCAAAATTAAACGTAGAAGGAAAGCATATGTGCTTCTCTTTAGAAAAATATGGGACTAGAAATGTGTTTTCCATTAGGAATATCAAAGAGCTTGGTAGCTGGAACTTGGAGACTGACAGACCAGTATCCAGAAAGCTACAAGACTGGTAACCACAGCTACCCTTCTTTAGCCCCTGAAACCCAAGAACCAGGGAAGAATTTTGTGAGAGTCTGCAAATCTGCTCATTTGTTTTCCTGGTCCATACATTAAGGCCCTTCAATAAAGGGTTGTTTAAAATGCTTGCGAAACCTTGGTTTGTTAATTACTTGAGTCATAAAACAACAGCTATTGTGGAGATTAATGATGGGTTAACAGCCATAGATGTTGCAAATGATTCACAAGGAAGCTTATTAAGCTTTTTCTAAACAGGGAGAATTTTCAAAGGCAATAAACTGCAGCCTGCAACTATGTCATTACAAGAGCTGTCCTCTTTCAACTGTCCTCAGGAAGTTCATGGGAAATCCAGGTTTGAGAAATCATGCATGGGTCTCAAAAAATGTTGGTACCCAAGTAAATGTATTGCTTCATTACATAAGCTTTTTAAAGTATATGCATACATGTGTAAATCAACGAATACTCTCATGCGAAAATCCTACTTTATGAGTATGGTGCAGGTGTACATGTGTGCATATGTATACAATCATGTCTGTGTATATATGTGTGTGTGTGTGGATCTGCATACATATATGTACATGTGAGTGCGTGAGCACGTAATGCTGGAACAGATCAGTGCCCCTTACAGCACAGCCCGTAACAGCATCTGCACCTTCACATTGGAATATGTCAAAAAATGTAAATTTCACCCTCTTCAAAATACATTCAAATTATAATAACCAGGAAATGGAGACAATCTAGTTATCCAATAAAGAAACTGTGGTGCCGACACACCATGAAATATTGCTCAGCTCTAGAAAGCATGAAATTTTGTCATCTAGGACAACATGGATAAAACTGTGAATCATCATGTGAAGTGAAGTAAGCCAACCACCAATCATACAAATTTCACATGAGCTCATTCATATGAGAGCTCTCATATGAGAGCTCATTGATATGACATCTATCAGATTATCTATTCCTGGTTTTGCATTTTATATAAAAGAAATCTGAGTTGGCTCTGTGGCTCATCGAGTGAAGCCACCTCCTGTGATACCACCATCCCATGGGCGAATTCAAATTGCTGCTGTACCCCTGCCAACCCAGTTCCCTTCTAATGGATCCAGGAAAACTGCAGAAATGTCCCAAGTACCTGGGTACCTGCCAAACATGTGAGAGACCAAGATGGAGTTCCAGGCTCCCAGCCAGTTAGTTCCATTGTGTCTATTTAAGAAATGAACCAGCAGGTAGGAGATCTGTCTCTCCCTATATCTTTTTTACTCAACATTTCAAAATAACAAAGAAAATAAATCTTAAGAAGTAAGATGCCAGTCTTCTACTGGGTTGGAAGTGTCAACTTGTCAGACATATTTCCACTTTTCTACTGGAAGCAGTCATGAAACCACTGTCTAGAGTAAAAAGAGCCACCCAACTCAATTTAGGAGTCTGTATTTTAATGATATTTATTATCTATAGGCACCTAGTGACCAGCTGAAATCTGGGATTTATGTTTGAAAGATTTGTTTCTGATTATAAACGCTTTGCATTTTCTATAAGCAATCTAGAAAATACAAATGAAAATAAGACCTTAATGTTTAAAATAATGTCAATGGTCATTTTTGTATGGCCTTCCTTGTTTTTTCTAAATATGTAGGCAAATATTCCTAAATTTAAAATATTTTTCCTATCAATGTAATAGTTATCTGCCCATGGTCCAAATATTAGAAAATACACAAAGTTCTACAAGATAACAAATATCACTCATAATAAAAATCCTAGCATTTATTTTTATGTTAGCTTCATTTCCTCAAATAAATGTAAACATTTGGAGATACCTTTAATTGTCACAACTAGGGACAAAATAGCATTGCATCCATGGGCAAAGTCAGGAATACTGTAAGCCATCCTATAAAGCACAAAGCAGGTGTCACCACACAAAGTCGTATCCATTCAAAATGTCAATAGTGTTGAGGCTGATAAACCCTGAGCTATCCCCTTCTTCTGCAAGTACAAGGGACAAAGAAAATATTTCACATGTACAGGTAAGCTGACAGGACCAATGCATCCACAGATACTATCAACGATTCCCGCATTTTCCCAATATCAAATCCAGACTTTGCAAAGATAATGATGGGACAAAGCAACAATCCCCACCACTACCACCACCACCACTATCCTACCTCTCACCCCCTGAGAAGTTCCTAGCTTACATTTCCTCAGCTGACTAGTGCCTGGATTCAGGTGTGAACTGCAAGCCTGAAACTTGGAGTATTTTTCAAACACAGCTGATGGGAAAAATCGTTCTTTGATTGTCCTCCTACTGAGTGCCACTCAGAATTCAATCCAGTCTTTCTGTCTGCACCACCTACACATCCCATCAGTTTTGGAGCCCAAAGTAGGTGTGACAACACATTTCCTTGAACAGCAATGCACATTGAAAAGATTCGCCAACCTGAAACACATGGCTCTCCTCTCTAGAGAACAACCCTAAGGACAAGTGATTTCTCTGTCAAATGTGCCAACCATGCTACATTTGTGAAAGCCTCACTTTTCAAAGAGCTACAGATTCCCTTTTCATTATATCTTACAGGTACTATTGTGGGTGATCTCTTTCAATTTTTCTCCCTCTCCCTCTCCTTCCTCTCCTTTCCCACCTTGCCCCTCCCTCTCTCCCTGTGCGTGTGTGTTAAATGCAAGATTGTTTACTCATTCAAAAGCACTTATTTCTGAATGATTCTGTTTTTATTTCCTTCCACTCTTGATCACTTTAAATGGCAGAAGAGAATTCCATTATATAAGTGAAATAAAACTTAAGTGATCTCTTTAGTAAATATACTGAAAGCTCTACTTTTCAGTTTTATAAATATTTCAACAAACATCTTTTTATCTCTTCATGTCATGTTTAATTATTTCAATGCTACTGATTTCTAAAGTGACATTATAATTCAATTTAGATACCCAGGTTGAAGTAGAACTGTAATAATATATCAACACATACAACTTGTGTGAAAGTTCCTGCTTTTCCACATCCCCTCCCACTCTGAAATTTGCCACTCTTTTAACTATTTGCAAATACATTAAGAGAAAAAAACCATGGCTTTCTACTGCGAATGCAATTAATGTTCATTTTCTGCACAGAAGGCCATGGGACACTCTGCACTTGCACAGAATTTGCCAAGTTAGGGAAGTGCTAAATGGTGTTCAGGAAATAATAACCCTGATTTTATCCTACACTGGCCAGTCACTGAACATTGGACCAGTGACTTTCCTGAGCGCTTTGCTTGTTCTCAGTGTACATAAGGCAGTTCTCCATCCTGAGATTCAGATAATTATTTTCTGCTTTAACATAATAATAGAAGGTATCAGCCGGTGGCATTCCCATTTAAATAGATTATCCAGACTTTGTTTTATTGTATGTTTCTGGGACAGCTTGCAAATTTTATGTGCCATAGTTCAATGTTACTGAAATTATGAATTCATTCATTGTTGTTTTGAATTTAAAGTTGAACCAATTTGCTACTAATAGATTGCCTGCTATTTTGGTAGTAATAAGTGATAATAATTAATAAGTGATAATAACTTATAATGAATAATATAGATCAGGTTCTGAGCTATATGTATTTTGTGACAAGTTATTATCCCACCCCACACTCCCTTCTGTACTGTGACCAGACAGTCAGGGGTCAACAATGCTGTCCTGTAAGCCAATTCTAGGATGCTACTTACTTTTGTAGATAAAGATGTAATAGAACACAGCCATGCCTGTTTCTTCACATATGGCTGCTTTCATGTACAGTAGCATGAGTCCTCACATAGTCTATGATGCATAAAATTATCATCTAGTCTTTTACAAAAAAAAAAATGCCACTCCCTGGATGAACAACACATTGCCCAATTTATTTGGAAGACCTTGCTCTATGGGAAAATGTCTGACACTTAGGGCCTCACTTGCAAAGTCACTTGCCAGTGACTTCATTTTTCTCTTCTCTGAAATTTCTATTCCAAACAAGCTTTAAAATCCACAAACCATCCAACACAACAGCTTACACAGTAACTCTATTTAATCCACAGCACTATTTCCCATATTTGTCCCTCTCAAAAAAAAAAGACCCATGAAACCCCAGGACAGACATCACCTTGGAACTTGCTAGATCTGCAGAATCTCAGATTTCCAACACATTCCAGCTGAGTTATAACCTGCACTTTCATGAATGACTAATCTAAAGCACAGTTCTGGAGTAGCACTATCCAATAGAATTTCCTGAAATGGTAGAAATTGTCTCTCTTTGCAACTACAAACTGGTAACCATTTAGCCATCTGTGACTACTGAGCACTTAAAATGCAATGCCAAGAGATTGAATGACTCTTAAATTTAACTTGAAAAAGCCATGATATGAGAGTTTATGGTCACCATATTAAAGATGACTGTGTCCTCCAAAAAGGAACCCTACTAGGAACTTGTAGCTCACCCACAGTCCTCCAAATCATCTGGAACACTCCAGCTTTGGACAAGTCCTAAAGAGGATTTGGATTTGGCCTAGAGAGCACCCAGCAAGGACTCCAGAGCCAAATGCTCCCAAAGCACCTGTTAGTCCCACATAAGGGGATGACATAAGGAGGATCAGATGTAAGGAGGCAATCAGGGAGGTGGTATGGAAAGGCCATGATATCTCCATCAATCTGGTACAACCAATGAACAGAACCAGACCACAAGGCAAAATCCTTCTGACCTTGGACTTACTATTCTCACGCCTCAAACTACATGAGTCTGGGCACAAGATCCCAAAAACAAGCACTTGCCAAGCCATTTTGTTTGTTTAAAAAACGAGCAACTGTTACTGAAGTCCTCCAAGGAGAATGAGCTTGCATACAGGTATACAGGGAGTCAGGGGCAAAATGATATCTGAGCCAAGATCATCTTTAACAATTTCAGCGACAAGACATGCAAAGATTCCCTGTCCAGACTGGCTCAGAGGCCAGGATGCCACTGAGACTTTGAGCCCCGTCCCACAAGACTGAGCCCCTCCCAGGGCTATGTTCACGAGGCTCCCAGTCTGGAAGCGGTACAGAAGAGAACTGAGGAATGCACACAGGTGTTGGCTGTTATGTCCCAATGCTCATACTTGGCTCCTAGAGAGCTCTGCTTGTCATAAGCCCAACGTTTTCATTGCCAAGGGCTGCTGTAGCGAATTGCTAAAACCTTGTTGGTTGAAAACCAGAGAAATGCATTCTCTGCTAGTCCTGGAGTTTTGGAGTCTAGATCCAAGTGCCAGCCCCACTCCAGAAGCTCTGGGGGAGTTCCTTGTCTGCCCCTCCCAGCCTCTGATGGCTCTTAGCATTCCTTGGCTAAAAGCAGCACAACAGACCTCTTTGTCCTCTCCTTTCACATCTTTAAAGATTTATTTTATTTTTCTTTTAAATATTTTATTTACTTTTATTGAAAAGCAGTTTAGATTTACGGAGAGAAGGAGAGACAGAGAGAAAACCCTCCATCCACTGGTTCACTCCCCAAAGAGCCACAATGGCCGGACCTGAGCTGTTTTGAAGCCAGGAGCTTCTTCCAGATCTCCCACATGGGTACAGGGTCCCAAGGCTTTGGGCCGTCCTTGACTGCTTTTCCAGGACATAAAAGGGAGCTTGATGGGACATGGAGTAGCTGGGACATGAACCAGTGCCCACATAGAATCCCAGCACTTATAAGATATGAAGTAAGAAGCTCAGACACTGAGTGGATGGAGGGTGTGGGCACTGCTGGATGTGAAGTCTTGCACACTCGAGTTAGTAAGCTGGGAGATATGTTTGGCTAAGGACAAGCAATCTAAGTTTGAGTGTGGAGGAACGGCTGTGCAGAGAGCTGTAGATATGAGAGAATGTTTCATCTCAAAGCACAAAAGCAGGATGGAGAGAGTAGAGAGCATAATAACATACCACTCCAAGTTCAGTGGACTTCCTATATATACTTTATGCTCTTTAACTTTTTAAAGCAATACTCTATTTGAGAGGGAGAAACAGCTCCCATCTCCTGACAGACTCCTCCAAATGGCTGCAGTGACTGGGGATGAGGCAAGCCAAAGCTGGAAGCCACGAACTCAATCCAGGTTTCCCACATGAGCCACAGGAACCAAAGGGCAGGAGCCATCATTGCTGCCTTCCAGGATTTGCACTGGCCAGAAGCAGGAGTCAGGAAATGAAACCCAGGTACTCTACTGTGGTCCACGGGCATCTGAACTGGCATCTTCAACTTCTAGACCAAATACCCACCCTTATTTTCAATCTCTGAATGTGTTCATTATTTTTCCTTAAACTTCCTTTAATTCAAACAAGGTGACTGCATTTCTTTCCTTCACCACCAATAAATAACTAAAAACATTTCTCGTTTACAATTGGTTGTAAGGACCATCCAATGGGAAAATATCTTATAAGAAACAGACATTCAATAGATTGCAGTTGAGGGAGAATAAGCAAACAATAAGCAATGAGACCCCAGTGAGCAAACTGTTAGGAACCAAGATTCTTTTCCACTGTCATTTCACAAGCTGGCATTGCGATTTATAAACTGATGGCTTGTAAATTCAGTCCACGCAAATTATTCCTACCCTGGAGAACTCAGTTACTTGGGGATGGGCTGATAAAGTTGTGTTTCTGCAACTGACATTTGAGGTGACAGCCACAACAGTCGTAAGGACTTCATTAAGCATGTTGGCGGCCCTTCACTTTCTTACTACATCTGCTCTCAGATGCTCTGCCAAAGAACGAATGAAAACAGGAGGAGAGAAAGGCAAGCAGCACATGCTCATAGACAAAACCATCCTACCTAGAGCTGAAACTGAGACTTTGCGTTCGATTCATGACACGATAGATACATTAGCAGTGATTATTTCCCACTTTTTAATGAAAGAAACTAAATGCCATGGAAAAATAATTTAAAGTCTTGTTTTCTAGAATGCCACAACTACAAGTGAAGAAAACACACTGAAATGTCATCTTCGAAGGGTTTGTTTTCAAGGTTCACATGTCACATGGGAGAAGAAGAGCCTGAAACTTTTGTGCCAGCTTTTTCAAAAGAGCAGTACGTGGCTTCTCAAGGTCTACACGGGTTTCTATCATGGCAGACCTGTGCAGTTTCAGTGAACTGACTGACAATTCGTTGCTCAAAAGTTTTAATAAATCCCATGTAGGTGTCAGTTTGTGTCCCAGCTATTCTGCTTCTAATCCAGCTCCATGCTAATGGCCTTGGACAGCAGCCAACTACAGTTCAACTCCTTGCACCCACAGGGTCCCTATACCCACAGCGGAAACCCAGGAAAAAGTTCCTGGCTCCTGGTTTCTGATTGGCTCAGCTCTAGGGAATACAGCCTTTTGGGGAATGAACCAGTGGATATAAGATTTCTCCGTGCTTCTCTGTAATTTTTCTTTCAACCAAAAATAAAAAAAAAAAATTTAAACTGATAGGAAAATTGCAGATTTAGAAATTTGAAAGCTTAGGTTCAAATCAGAACCTTATACTGTTAGTATCCCAAAGCATAAGGAAGTAATGGTAAGACAGAGACAAAAATCTGTTCCTTGGTTCACTCCCCAAGCGGCAGTAATAGCTGGAGCTGAGCCAATATGAAGCCAGGACTGAGGAACTTCTTCCAGGCCTCCTAAACAGATACAGGGTCCCAAGACTTTGGACCATCCTCTGCTGCTTTCGCAGGCCACAGACAGGGAGCTGGATGGGAAGTGGAGTAATTGAGAACCAAATCAATGCCCATACTGGATTCCGGCACATGCAAGGTGGGGATTTAGCTACCAGTTTATTCGACTGGGCCCAAAATGCAGTTTTGAAATGTGTCTATCTAGAACATGGATAGGCTTTATTCCCTAAGCAATAGTTCCTATGCATTTACAAAGCATTTGTGCTTTCTTAGGTATTGTAAGTAATCTGAGATGGTTTTTGAAATGGTCTTTAAAGTTCACAAAAATGCATATTATATATTTTCATTTATTTTGTATATATTATGTTTTAAATTTTAAAACAATACATAAAATACATAAAATTTTAAAATAATTTTTCACTAAAATAAATTTACATTTTAATTCCATCTACCATGAACTTCATAAAGTATCCTTTTGTATATGCTACATAATACAATAATGGGAAATAAAATACAATGCAATTCTTGAAGGAGAAATACAGTAAATCTTAAGTGCATTTAAAAGGAATGCATAAGTTTTTCACAAAAGCTTTAGCTACAAGTGAGGATTATACAACACAATAAGATATTCATTTTAAATGTATACTATTTCTCTCATAGACTAAAAATAGTCTTAAAAAACCCTCCCTCTCATGTTTGCACACTCTCATTCTGACCAACTTAATCCCCAACTCCTCTAGCCTGTTTTCTCCCAACTTATGCAGACCTCGCGTCTAACTCACCGTGTGCTTGAAAACACGATCCCATGCTGACTTGGGAGGCAGAGGGTATCAGCAAGTTATCTATTGGCAAATGTGGACCTTGTAATGTGTCAGCCAGCTAACTCAAAACTCCCTCTTAGATGGCATTGTGTATGCTTCTCTTTTGGAAGAACCTTAATAAACAAAATTGATGGAACCCTTAGGCAAAACAGCAAGCCATTGGCCCAGGTCTTTTGTTGTTGTCATCTTTTGAAATCTGGAAGAACTCTCACCATCTTTAGACTTGAACTGGCTACCTCTACCTTCTAAGCTTAACCGAAATATATCCTTTCTTACCCAGACTTCAGATATTAAGTCTATAAAGGTTATCCCCAAACCTTTCTTCTGGTTTAAAATAAGGTGTATTTCAATCTTCCACTTGGTTCCACCCTACTAAACATTTCCATAGAGGAGTCCTGTTGGCATTCTAAAATCAGTATGTCTGAATAAAAAACCTCCTCTACCCCTTTACTATCCTTACCTAACTTATTTTCCATTAAGGATATTTCCATTTTTCAGGTTAACTCAAGAGCCCACAATAGCCCTCTCTCTCCTTTCTCTTTATTTTCTTGCTAAACTCAACTGCTAGGGACACTAGTAGAAAACACGTATGTGGAAGACAGAAACACATCTCCCTAACGAACTCCAAGCTAGTCTCCATGAGCCATACTATATCTGGTTTTAGATGTCTTCGGTTTGAAGGAATATACTGACAATGATGATTATTTAGAAATCATAATTGATGGGAATGGGATGGTTGTCAAAAAGAAAACAGAGTTTATGAGATACAAAATTTAGCTGTGAGAGCAACCTCTGAGAAACTAATTTTCAAAGAATATTTAGACCTGCTTGCACAATACATAAGCCTTCATCTTGATTAATAATTTCAAAGAGAGAGTTTTTAAGTAAAGAAAGAGAAAATGTGAAATAACTTCCATCAGTTACATAGTGGGTTTACATCCTCTCATTCCCAACACCAAATCCATTGTCTTCATTGTGGGAAGTAATAGTTGTGTTAAAAGAAAGGATGAAATCAAGAAAATCCAAAGACCCAGTGTATCACCAGTTGAAACTAAACCTAGACAGTGATACTGAAAGGGAAATGACCCACAGGGGGGAAATCACCTGCAATAAACAGCAGACATATGTTCCAGGAGGGGGAGTAATTTAAAGACAATTCACTGAAAGCAAAGTCACAGTGGATGGGTCCTAAAGCTCTTGTTACTCAAAGCATCATCTATGAGCTAGCACCACCCTAATCACCCAGGAGCCCATCAGAAACGTGGAACATCAGGTATCACCCAGGCATACAGACTCAATCTTCCCTGTCATAAGGTGTCCTCATGATTCATACACACACTCGACCTGGAGCCTTAGGAATAGTGTCAGCTAGGATGTCAGGTAGTCGTACAGAGTGATATACTTCTTACTCCAGTAAGGGCTATGCAGAGGCAAGAAGACTTTCTGATCTGGGACATTATATCAAGACTTTACCCTTTGGCTTAGAGAAAATGCTTACATTCACCCTAAGGATCTGTAATTTGTGCTGCAGCACAGTTATATATTTGGGGGAGGGGTGATTAAAGTCTGTAGAACTCTCTCCATGTAAAGTGCTCCAAAATTGGACCTTGTGCTTCTTAATGTTCATTATCTATGTCTATATTCTTCTGCCGCTTCTCTTTATGTGAGCCTGTCAAATATTAGATCTCACTTGCTTCCCACTCATTCTTAATTTGCTGTTTCTAATCATCTGTGGGCTGCAAAACATATGGCCAAGCTTGGGTGACTTGTTTACCAACAAAACAACACGTTCTGCTTCTCATAGAGAATCTGGGTTTGTAACGTCTATTGGCTATTTGCAGAGCTTTTCCACTTTCCTTCAGAAAAAAATGTCTCAAATGGACAAGAGAAGTAGCCAAACACAACAATTTTATTGAAACTTGATCCATTCAGCAGACCGCTGAGGGATGATTGTCTCACTGCCGCATGTGTCACTGCAGTGCAGATACTCCAATGTGTGAAGTATAGATCTCTAAATGCAACTTTAGATCTATCACTAACAGCTAGTATCAATCAGGGGAGATCCTCAACCTCCAGGCCCCTGTTCTTTTAATCTACAGTGAGAGGCAATGACACTTATTTTATAGCATTACAGAAACTAAGGAATCTTGTGTCTGTGGTGCACTTGACATGTTTACATAACCAGCAATTTTTTGTTCCCTATTCCCACTCAGCTTAAATTTTCTTCAACTCTTGACACTCAGTATGCAAGGTATATAAACAAACAGAAATACATTCAGAAAGATGCAAAGTCACGACACACATGAAAAACAACTCAAAGACCTGGAGACGCTTTCTCTGAATAAGCAAAAACTTAACAAAGACTGCCATCCTCAAAGGTTTGAAAGCCAGGTTTGTGGGAAGAGGTTCAACGGTTTCATCTGGAAAGGAATTCCTTCTCTTATTTTTTAATTTTTTTTTTCCCTCCTGCTTGCTACTGCTTCATGCCAGGTAACCACCATCTCTTACCTGGGCCTCTGCAGCCATCCCCATTCCGACTCCCCTGACTCTGTCCTTATATCATCTTACCTCCTGTCCACTGTCCAGACCACATCCAAAAAGACACGCCTTCTAACGATGCACAAAACTAGCTATCCCCTTCTTCCATTTGAAAGTCCCCAAGCCCCCTGTTGCAAAAGCCACACTCATGCCTACCCTAACCCATTTGTTTCTGTGAGTTAGCCTCATTTCCCATCACTTTTACGGGTCAACTCCCATCTACTACTGCAACATACACCTCCACACACATACTTCATGTTCAGCAATACAAATGCAGGTAAAGTTCCTTTGACATGCTTATCTGTCTCCATGCTCAGCTACCTAGAACATCTTCCAACCTGCCCACAGGGTAAAAGCCTTAAAACTAAGTCATTGTGTCTGAGAGACATTTTTAATCTATCCTCTTCCCCACCTTCCACCCACAGGATTAATCACTCCTTCCATCCTACTTCTATGTCTCTTCTATTAATAATGTATTGTATGTGTATGTTTACTTGTGTCTTCTCAGCAATGAACTTCCTCACCACACACTCTAACTAACCGTGTCTTTATTTCCAGTGCCAGCAGCACACCTTGTACAGTTCCCAGAAACCTTAGGCAGAGTGTGGGCTGCCAGTCGTGCACTCAGCAGGAAGTCCTTCCTCTAGGTGCCTTCTATGTTGAAGGTACGCTATTTTCAGGTCACTATGGCATCTTTTTAAGATACAATCATTAACCAACCAAGCCGTTGAGTTCCTCTAATTTGGAAACGTTACCATAAAGTGGAGAATTAGGTTAGAGTGGACCTTCTCAAGCTTAAGATGTTTAAGAATCACCCAAGGAATCATATTAAATGCAGATTCTGTTCAGCATATGTATCTGGATTGGGACTTAGGATTTGTATTTTGTAAGATTTATTTATTTTTAGTGGAAAATTAGATTTACAGAGAGAAGGAGAGACAGAGAGAAAAAATCTTCTGTCTGCTGATTCACTTCCCAAGTAGCTGCAACAGCCAGAACTGAACTGATACAGTTAAAAGCCAAAGAGCCAGAGCTTTTTCTGGGTTTCCTATGTGGGTGCAGGGTCCCAAGGTTTTGGGTCATTCTCTACCTTTCCCAGGCCACAAGCGTGCAGCTGAATGAGAAGTGGGACAGCCAAGACACGAACTGGCACCTATTATGTGGTGAGGACTTTAGGTACTAGGCTACCGCACCGGGCCCAGCATTCAGAATTTTTAACAAGTTCTCTGGGACTTGGATTCATAGATAGGCAGACCAAACAAATATCCAAAGATGCGAGGATTTGTAGGTTATTGACTTCAACTGGCAGTCTGGCAACTGGATTTAGGATGAAAATTCAAACAGAAAAGCAAAGTCAACATTTCAAAAACATGTACAAAAAACAAAGCCCACCAACTGAATAAAGCAGAATATTTAAAACAATTACAAGAAGTTATTGAAAAGTACTTTGCGGGGTGTTTTGCCTACCAGTTAAGGTATTGTACGTTGGCGTTTATAGGGTCAAGTCCTGCCCCTGGCTTCTGATCCCAGCTCCATGTCAAGGCATGTCCTGTGAGGCTGCAGCAATGTTTGGGGAACTGAATCCCGGCCACCCCCGTGGGCAATGCAGTCCCAGCTTCAAACTTTGCTATCTCAGGCTTCTGGGGAGTGAACCAACAGATGTGAGTTCTCCGTGCTTCTTTCTGCTTTTCAAGCTAAAAATAGGCATTTGGACGCAAATAATTCTGTTGAAGGAACTGTGCAACTATATGAAGAAATACAAGTTCAAAAAGGCTAAAATACGAAGGGAAGGTTACTAAATGGTCATTTCTAACTGTCAAAGCTCTTGGTTTGGTTGTGAAAGAAGGTTACTCGTTTTAATCAAAGAAACAGAACTAGTCTCCTTCTAGAGCTGTCTATGACTTCATTTAGCACTTTTACTGTTGATCCATGTCAGTAAGTTTTGATTGCTAATGGACACAAATTAGAAGCAGAGTAACAAAAGCTCACAAAACTGAAAGACTGAAGGACTGGTTTACGTTCCTTTGGCCAAAGATTCATAAAGAGGAACTTGGTGTAAAATATTATTCATTCATATTGCCAGTATCAAAGTGATAAAAGTCCACTTGGAGAAATTCTGACTTGAAAAATTCTTGGCTGGCTGTAAACCAGTAGAGGGGCTTTGGGACAAATTATCAGGCCAGAAAGCCAGTGGAACTTCAAGAGCCTTTCCGAGGGCCGAACCTACAATCCTTTCATCAGCTGCATTTCCTCTTACAGTCAACACCTCACCTATGAAACTTGGGCCAGTGGGAAAATTTCAGTTGAGTCAGGAATCACACACACACACACACACACACACACACACACACACACACACGCTAGCATTTGCACAGACGGAGGGAAGAACAGGCTGCAGTATCTAAAGAGCAGCACAAACATCTGCAGGGAAATGTCACAGGCTGCCACCTCTTACCAGGAGCACATGTGAAATTCTCCATCAAAAGACACCCATTTCACATGCTGTCCTGAGAATGGGGAGTTTTAAAGGCGTATTCTTTTCTGACTCCACTAATCCTGAAACCTCTTCTCCACCCGGGAAGAGAAGGCATTTGTTTTCCCGATAGTCATGTATATTTTCTCACAAGGGTTTGTTGACATCCACAAACACATTCACTGTGGCTTCCACAGGAAAATCCCACCTCCTGAGCTATACGCTGTAGGCCTGTAACAAATCCTGACACCATCATGCCAAGTGTTAGTCTGTTCCAAGCTTCTGTCATCTTCTTTGGAAACCCTTCCAAACCCGCGCCAGGAAACAATGATTATTTCTGAAGAGACTGAGTTTTCTTAATAGTGTCTTGACAGATGAAAAAGCCAGGGCATTTAAAAGACCGCATAAGATTGGAACTGTAGATATCACCAAAACCAGGGTTACTGATTTCAAAGAAAAGCAAGAAAATCAAAACCATTTTTTTTTCTCCAAGAAAATAACTATAATTAATCTCCTTGATTTTGTCTTCATCATCTAAAAAACTGGAGCTTCTTTCCTGAGAGATTTGATCCCAAAGGAAAAGCTCATGGGAATGGGAAAAGCAGGAGCTTTACTTCTGCCCCCTACACTGCCATGCTTATGCATGTCAGATTTTTCCCATTAAAAACGTGGGTACATTTTAGTTATTGGAAACAACTATTTTCTTTGTTTGCTTTTCAGCAGAAGGGATTAGCATGAGTGCTTGCACTCCTAGGAGTGAGCATCTTTTATTAGCTTCAAAACTTTGATTAGCTTAGTTCTACAGAGCCAACTAGTGAGGTCAATGCCATGAGTTCTGGCCTGGGATGAGGAAGGATAGTTAGGTTTCTTCGGGTTTGCAGTTTAAAACTTCTGGTCCTGTTTGAACACTTGAATCAGCGGGCTGCAAATTTGTATCTACACAACAATCACTTAGTGTCCTCTTCAAATTGCTTTGAGTCAAACAAACCAAGAATGAAAACATGGATCTTCCCTTCTAATCCTTGCCCCATGTGGGGCTGATGCAGAAGGGCTGGGACCCCCCACTTTGAGAAACTCTACAGGGCACTTACTATTATTATTATTGTCCATGATACGGTTTTGTAGGTATAGGAATGACTGCCCTCTACCACCCCTTTCCACCCTCCACACCCTCCCCCTCACCACACCACTTTCTCCCAGATTATTACAACAGCATAGTCCTTCAGCAGCACTCATTAGTCCCAACTTACACATGCTGGAAACTCAAATGAATCAGTAGAGAATAAATGCAGGTCAGAGCAAAACCATGGCCCACAGAACAGTATGTTTAAAAAATGGTTATCTTGGAATATAATAAATATGCACAAATCAGCGGCAGAAGAAGAGCTCTCACTGATTTGGAACACAAAGTACCTGTTCAGAAATGACTAATACGCTCTTCTCACCCAGTTCCCTGCCTCAAAGACTTTCCCATTTTGAGAGCCCAGAGAGAGCTATCAGTTTTGTTCAGGATTGCTGCAGTTGGCTTAAGCTTTACACATCAACAGTTCGAAGAGCTGTTGGACTAGAAGTATAAATAGAAAACCATAACAGAAGCGATATATCATGAGCGCTAAAGCAACGGTACTTTCAAACTATTTAAAACAATTTATTATCCTGGAGTGTGGGAAGAGTGGGTGGTAAGCATAGAATTAGAGATTCGTTCTGCTTACTTTTATCTTAGCTGCAACAATCAAAGGAAATGTCTGGATTTCCGGATGTTCCTTAGTATCTCGGTCTTAATGACTTGATAAAGGTTTCATGCAGGAAGTTGATAAGTACCTATCTTTTCCATCTGTTACTTTGTCAGCACAGCTTCATTTTTCAGAATAAAAACCAGCCATGGTTACCATTTCCCGAGGAATGTAGCTTACTGAGAAAAACGTGCATTGGGTCAGAGGTAAGGAGAGTGGGGAGGGGGCAGAGGCCTCGGAGGAGGTCCAATGGATGCTCCATAGTGGACTGCTGGTGCAAGTCAGAGACAGAAAGGTGTGAAAGTGGGTGAAATGAGGTTTCTGGCGGATCTCTCATAAGCTGCATTTCCCTCCCCAGATTGTTTTTAGATAAGGATATTGTATAAGAGTCTACATGGCAGGTAACCCAAGAAGGTGGAGAACTAGAAGTCAGTCATTAAGGGACTGAGGTTAACTGTGCCAAAAAAGGCTTCAGCATTGCTCCGCCTGATGCTGAAGCAACTTGGCTATTTTTCACCAGTTGTATTCAATATTAATGGAGGGTTGCTCCCAGAAAGCATTGTCTCTGGAGCATTTCTTCTCTGCCTGATATATGGGCTACGTGGATTTCAGGGGCAGAGAAAAGTTCAGGGAAAAAAGCTACAGTTGGGGTGCTCAGAAATAGGTTATCTACGAGGATATCGGTAGGGATCTGATAGTAACTGCTACAATGCGAGATAAGAAATGGAAGTTGGCACAAAGACTAGAGAATCCACACAGGATACCTTCTTTCTTAGGTAAAGGAGCAAACGATTTCTTCCAAGAAAATAGGTACTCAATTTCATTTTTCCTTCTATATTATCTGTTTTTAAAGGCTTTTTAAATTTATTTAAAAGGCTGAGTAACAGACAGAAGTATCTCTTTCATCTGCTGGTTTGTTCCCTAAATGGCCAGAACCCAGGAGCCAGGAACTCCATTGTCAAAATCCTCCACGTGGGTAACGGGGCCTCAAATACTTGGCTCATCTTCTACTTCCATCCAAGTAGCATTAGCAGAAAGCGAAGTTGGAAGTCGGGCAGCTAGGAATTGAACCATTGCTCATATGAAATGTTGACATCAATAGAGATGGACTAACATGCTCCACCACAACTTCAACCTGAACTTTTTTTCTACTTCAGAAATCTATCTTCTGGGCTAGGCATCTGCCACAGTTGTCAAGACCCCACTTAGGATGCCCACATTCTATATTGAAGGGTCTGGGTTCCAGTCCCTGTTCTGCTCCCAACTTCAGCTTAATGGGAGATAGCAGGTGTCAGCTTAAGTAGTTGGATTCTTGAAAATTCAGATCAGAATCCTGAGCTTGGCTAAGTTTCCTTGGCAGTCTCCCAGCCATGCAGGCACTTGGGAGAAGGAACCAGAGGATAGAAGCTCTCTCTCCCTTTCCTTGTTTCTGTCTTACAAATGAGTCCATAATTTTAAAAACATTTTATTTATTTACTTAAAACTCAGAGCTAAGGAGAAGGGGAGGGGAGGGAAGAGGAGGGAAGTGGAGAGGGGAGGGGAGGGGGGAGAGGTGTCTGATCTGCTAGTTCATTCCCCCAAGAGCTGAAAGGCCAGAGCTGAATCAGGTTGAAGTAAGAACTTCCCAACTGGGTCACCCATGTGGGATTGCAGGAGCCAAAACACTTGGACTTCTTTTTTTTTTTTTTAAAGATTTATTTTTATTATTTTTTCATTGGAAAGGCGGATATACAGAGAGGAGAGACAGAGAGGAAGATCTTCCGTCCGATGATTCACTCCCCAAGTGAGCGCAACGGGCCGATGCTATGCCGATCCGAAGCCAGGAGCCTCTTCAGGGTCTCCCACGTGAGCGCAACGGGCCGATGCTATGCCGATCCGAAGCCAGGAGCCTCTTCAGGGTCTCCCACGCGGGTGCAGGGTCCCAAAGCTTTGGGCCGTCCTCGACTGCTTTCCCAGGCCACAAGCAGGGAGCTGGAAGGGAAGCGGGGCTGCCAGGATTAGAACCGGCGCCCATATGGGATCCCGGGCGTGCAAGGCGAGGACCTTTAACCACT
Organism: Ochotona curzoniae; assembly: GCF_017591425.1. Lineage (NCBI taxonomy): Eukaryota > Metazoa > Chordata > Mammalia > Lagomorpha > Ochotonidae > Ochotona > Ochotona curzoniae. Next base: position 10,520,769 of record NW_024465035.1, on the reverse strand, counting down.
TGCGCCACCGCGCCGGGCCCAACACTTGGACTTCTTACTGCTGCCTTTCCCATGCCTTCATCAAGGAACTGGAATTGGAAGTGAAGTAGGCAGGACATGAACTGGCGATCATATAAAACAGGCAGTTGTTTTAACCACAGTGCCAGGCCCCAACAAGCAAATGTTTTAAAGAAAGAAATGTTCCTTCTGTGGGTAATATGCCTGATGTTAAAAAAAAAAAAATTAAGAATTCCTGAAGCCAGCTGTACAATCAAAACATAAGACAAGAATATATAATTCATTAACAGCAGCTAGAGTGGAAAATGGTAGCAAAATTTTCCATTGTTTGCCTAATACAGCTCCTCCTCCACCACTACATTTTAAATGATCTTTGTTTTAGTACTATTCTTAGTATTATTACCAAGTTTCAAAAAACAGCTAAGGACGTCCTCTGGGCAGTTGCGTTGATTTCTCTTATAAAGGATACGTAGTTGTCCCTTCTGTATCTTCTTCGCTAGCTTTGTACTAATGGCCTGGAAAATTCCATCTTCCCCTCACTCCTTGCTTTTGTTGGCATGCGGAGGAGTGCAGGTTCTTGTCTTTAGCAAGGATGAGACATAAATAAGGTAGTAGAGGAATAAGCTTTACTAAGCAAGTGTAAAGACACATTTAGAAGAAGTGCAGGGGGCTGGTGTTGTGGTATAGCATGTAAAGCTGCTGCTAATGAAACCCACATCCCATATGAGCTGGATTTGAGTCCCAGTTGCTCCTCTTCCAATCCAGCTCCCTGCTGAAAATGGCCCAAGTGCTCAAAATGGCCAAAATGGCTCAAGTGGGGGACCGAGAAGACGCTCTCAGCACCCAGCACTGGACTGGCCGAGCTTTGGCTGTCATAGCCATTGGGGAGTGAACCAGTGGATAGACAATTTTCATTCTCTTTTTCTCTCTCTCACTCTGTCTTTCCCGAGAATTGCAGACTCACTCTGCACCTGGCTTTAGCCCCAGGCGGGTACTTTTTCTATCTGCCAGAGCAGCTCTGGGGTGCTGCGGCCACTTCAACTCAAGCTGTTGAGTGATGCAGCTGCCCTTGGGAACACAGTGGCAGGGGGAGGGGGAGGATTTAAGGAAAAAACTGGTGTGGGCAGTGTGGGGAGGTTGGGAGATGTAGTAGTAGCTCAGCCCTGCTCTAGAATGAACTGCCATCCATGCAGGCATAGCAGGTGTTTGGGCATAGCTTTCCAGGAAAGGGAAATGATTACCAGAAAGTAGGTGACCGTCCAATTTCTAACATTTTTAGGAAATCTCATAAGTGTCATAGCATCAGTAGCATGATGGTAGTGGGGGTTTCATCCAAGAGGCCATAGGTCATCACAGGAATGCAATCAGCCGCCATGTTAGATATTTTTGGCTGGTACTCGTTCTGGGCAGTGGCAATGCTGCAGTACTGATTTCAGGTTGTCGGCCATGGGGGAAGGGTTTAGAGGCAACATTGGGGGCACGGGATGACAGCTTACTTCCTCTCACTCTTTATCAGATCTCCATCTCTTGTCATACAACCTTTCTTTCTTCCTCCTTTCTTTCATTCCTTCCCGTTTCTTCTCTTTCTCATTCTCTCTTCTTTCTGCTCACTTTCCTCCTTCTCTACCTTCTGGCTCTCTTCAATAATTTTATTTGTTTATATTTGCATATACATTTGCAATGTAAACATATATTCTATTATGAAATATATATTTGTAATATATTTATTGCATATAATATATGTTATCATTGATTTTATATTTACAATCATGTATTTCTTGTATTTGCTTTATTTAAATGTTAAATTTATTAAAATAGTGTTAAATTATATTTATTCCATAATATATACATTACATTTATTGTATTTACATTGTACCATATGTATTATGTATTATGTATTATATATATATTTGTCTATATTATATTTGCATACATTTTTATATGGACATATTTTCTTTTCTTTTTTTTTTTCTTTTTGACACGTTTGCTTTTAAGTTAAAGTAATTGGTAAGTTGCAAATCACTCTTGAGTTTGTGCTTTCATGTGCCTTGGACTGAAAGCTGTTCCAGGCACCCAGACTTTTCATTTAAGCATCCTGGCTGTGTCAGGTCCCTGCTCTGGTGCAACACTAAGGGGTGGGAGACTGCACCTCTCTCTTGGCAACCGCCCGGAGACTTGCAGGGACTCTCAAATGTGCTGCTCCCCTGCTGCTGCAACCTTAAGCCTGTGGGACCAAAATGTCTGCCAAGGCAGCTTTGGGGCTGAGACAGATAGAATGGGGAGATAAGTCAGAGGAAAAGGCTCAGATAACTCTATGTCACACTTGAGAGTACCCCAGAGGATGCCCCAGATAGGATTTCAGATAGCAGATCCCCCAAAGTGGAAATTTCCCAAAGCACTCCATTTACCCATGCCTGCTTGGTTCAAAGGCGCATTCCCCAGAGTACAGAAGAGCCCCGAGGACTTGGCTCAAAGATTGGATTTTACAGGCAGCCCACGTCCCTGCAAGTCAGCTTATGCTACTCACCAGAGCTCCTTCCAACCCAGAAGGCTTGCACGCTCCCGTGAAACACTGCTCCACAGTCCGCTCAATTAAGCAGCTGTAAAGTAACCTCAATCATCCCAACTGTACAAAGGTTTTCTAATTACAAAGCTATCATTTTATTTTGATTCTTATTTGAATGCCTGCATGGCCAGCACCTATTTCTTTTCCTAGGTTACACTGTTAGCCTCTGGAATATCTCTAATATTCAGGTGTTTCCAAAAGTTCATGTAAAGGTGAAACTAAAAGGTAACTTCATTTTGGTGCAGAAAACCAAAGGTTTTTGAAATCCATTCAGAGTTTTCCCTGACATGTTTTCCATACATGTTTTGGAGACCTTTCAACTGCGTGTGCGTGTGTGTGTGTACACAAATGGCTTAATGGATGATCACTGTAGTATCTGTGACTTCTTTTTCTTATCTACAGTTCTCATGAAATATTCCCCAAGTCGAAACATTGCTCACACTGCCTTTTGAAAATCCCTTTGAAAGCAGATTATCTCCTCCTTTCAAGCATGGCAACATCTTGGGTGTCTAGAGATAACGGTCAAGCCCAGTGGCGCAAGCTTCCAAGGACAAATGGTTTTTTGATCACTTCTCTACCTTCCACTGTCACAGAAATGGGGGGCGAGGGAGGTCATGCTAACATTGAATCACATTTTCTTCATTTACTCATCAGACTGTTTCTCCATATAGTCTACTAACAATGTTCAGACCACAGAACATAGGCTATCTGGACAAAGCCAACCAGGAGACTCACAAAGCGCGACAGGCCCCCTTACTTGACTGCACTGAGAAAGGATTCCTTGGGGAAGGGACACAGGCTGTCTTGCAGCTGTCTGCTGCAGGGACGATGCTCAGAACATAGTCAAGCTATGGTTGCAGGACCCCTGATATGATCAACATCCACAATGCCTCATGGAAAAACAGCCCAGTCTTTGCAGATTATATGCCCGTCTCTCTTCCTGTTTAATTTAAGTCATCTCCAGCTATATGACTCATACTACCTAATTTGATATAGATGCTTTGTAAATCATTTTAACACTGTATTAATGAGGGAGAAATGGCAAGAAATTGTCTTGCAAGGTTTACTCTAATGTAATTAAAAATATATATCTTTGATTCACATTTGCTTGAATTTGTGGATGTGAAACCTGTACCTGTCACAGGCCAGCTCTTCGGTAATTCCATCTCTGAACCTTGGAAAGCGCAGTCATCACAAGGACCACAAAGTCCCTTTGCCCTTGCAGGCCTATCAGAAAGTCTGCCAATGGAAGTTATCACAGAGGAATGTGAAAACACACTTTGCTCTAGAAATTGCACAAAACAAAAGGATTTGTCAAGCAGGAATTCCTTTTTAGATTTTCGCAAGTAATAAAATCAGGAAAATAGGAAACAACTCTCCTTCTAAGAATGAAGCCTTAACAATCAATCTACAGTCGTTAGAGCTTGGAGGAATCTTCAGATGTCGAGCAACAAGAAGGATATGTCAAAGCTGACACACGTCCAGGTACCAGAACATGGCCACAGAGCAGATACAGTCAGCCCATCAGCCACACTGTACTAGGGGCTCTTGTGCTGTCCTGTGCGCTCACAGCCTCTGTATCCACCACCCTTAGTGCAAATGCTGTGAAAGGTGGTCCAATGATCAACATGTTTGAGAAACAAAGTATCCTTAAGTAGCCAAATTAGATAAATGGCTTGGTGCCAGGTTATCATCCTCCCTAGATTAAAATGTGATTATTACTTGAATACTATCCAATAACATTTACTAGCATTTTCCAGTGTTTTAACAGTCACTGTGGGCCACAGTTTTTTTGTAAATATTTCTAAACTTAGTGTTTCTTATAGATTAATCGAACATTTCTGTTCAACTATAATAATGAATTTTACAAGTATGAAATGCATTGGGTATATTTTAGGAGTAATGTCTGATTTTGGGGAACGTGCAAGAATCCTGATATTTTTTGCCTTGAGTCCCAGATACTGCTGTATCAGAACCAGGAAACATTGCTAGTTATCTTTCTAGGAATAATGAAAGGGCTCTTTAGGGATGGCTCCCAGTAACCCTGCCTTCTCCTGGGAACTATATTCCTGTCTCCCACCTGTCCTAAGGTCCGAATAGGCACCACCTGCTCTTTCATCTGACCACACATGGGTGTTCCAGACATTAATACTAAGGAGTCCTTCCCTGAGCTTTTGCAAGTGAGAAGTAGGGAAAATATTTAATTTTACATGATGGCAGAAGCAATGAGATGCAAAGAACACAGAAAAACAGATGAGAGACTAGGAGTGAAAAGAAGGAAGGGTTGGCAAGGACCTATCTCCTGTTGACAATGAATCTACCTGCACCTCTGTCTTTCCCTTAGATTCACTGCTGCTCGATTTGCCCTCAGCTACTAGATGGTTTTCTCCCTTCTGCTTAATAATTTCATGTCGGGCTCTTATTTCTGTAACTAAATGATGTCTTGATTAATACACAGGGTAAACTTTGGACATTACAATCTAGTAGAAATATGTGACCTCTAAAAATAAAAATAGGAGAAAACAATACAGAAAAAAAACTTCAAAATGACAATGTCACTAGAAGGTGTGATATATTAAGTAATCAGTTATTGTCACTTTGATGTAAATTAAATGATCACAACATTAGATTAAGTGGATGAGCACCATTTGTTTTTTTCCAAATAATTATACTGTTTTCTTGTGATGTATCTATGTTGGCCAATGCCTTTGAGAAATGGTATGTCTCTTACCCCATCACTGTATCCAAATACCCAAGGCATAGTCAGGTAAAACAGCTATTTCTACAATTAGAACAATGAACACATGAACAAAACTATAAGGACTGTAAGTACATGGATGGAAAGGGAGTGGAAACTAGATATTAAAATTATCCAGCTATTTTGATTAGACAAAAGAAAAAACGATATCTATACATTAAACAAAACCAAAAAAACTACCAGAAAGCAAGACAACAAAGGTTTTCTTGAGACTGAAGACTTGATCTTGAAAGGAAGAAATGGGTGCATTGTCCAGACAGACATTACCTGCTTCTCCGAGCAACCAGGAACAGTGCTCAGTGGGTGCAGGCCACCACACTGCTTCCTTGAGATCCCACAAGGTCAGCCAAAGGGAGCCTAACATTCTTTCCCAGCCCAAGCTAAAATTCACTATGTACTAAATTCTACCAGCCAACAAAAAGAAACAGAATGGATGCTGGGATTGAACTCTGTCTCCTTTCCTGACCCATCTACCTTGAGGATTATGAAGGTGTGAGACAGACAAAAACAAAAATTATTAGAAGATTAAATTTGGGGGTTTCAGCCCAAATGAATGTTTACTTACATGCCAGAAACGAATGACTTTGTCTAGATAGCAGTGTCTCAATGGAGACAATTGGTGCTGGCCACCTAGATCAGAGTACCAGAATCAGCTAGGCTACTTGGCTGCACATCCAGCTTCATGTTAGTGGTGCTGGGGAAGATGACAGAAGAAGGCTCAAGTGCTTGGTTGCCTACCATCCACAAAGGACACCTGGATGGGGTGACTGGCTCCAGGCTTTGGCCTGGCCCACCCCTCAGCAGTAGAGCCAGTTGTAGATATAGAATTTCTCTCTCTCTCTCTCTCTCTCTCTCTTTTTTTTTTATTCTCACCATTCTGGTCTTCCCCCATTCTCTTATTCTTCCATTCTCCCTCTCTCCCTCTGTGTCCCTTTGTGTCTCGACCATTCAAACAAATACATCTTTTCAAAAGATGAATTCTAAAAATGTGTATCATTTGGAAAGCTTCAGCAGTATCTAGAAATAATATATATTTAAAACAATCAGCAGATCCCATTTGGGTGCCAATAGTCGTGTCCTGACTATTCCACTTCCCATTCCCTTCCCTGCCTGTGGCCTGGGAAAAGAATCAAGGACAACCCAAAGCCTTAGGACACTGCACGCACATGGGAGGCCCAGAAGATGCTCCTGGCTTTGGATCAGCTCAGCTCTGGCTGTTGCAGCCACTTGGAGAGTGAACCAGCAGATATAAGATCTTTCTCTCTGTCTTCTCATCTCTCTGTAAATCTGACTTTCCAATAAAATAAATAAATCTTTTTTAAAAATCAGCTATGAGGCTTGAAGAAGAGGAAAGGAAATAAGATAGGAGGTTAGTTGATCTGCCAGGTAGACTGATATGACAAATAATAAAGTCCTCTTAAGGATTAAGAATACAAAAGGACAAGGCAACCTTAATGCACAGCACACTAAGCCTCCACCTCTACCTCACTAGCTCTACTTCTGATGTAACTTTGTTTTTAAATAAATAATTCTTGGGAGATCCAAGATGGCTGAATAGAGCGTAACTACGCTAAGTTAAACTTCTCTGGGCTAAGAAAAGAATAAGAAAAAAATCGCATTTCCAGGGATCTGACAAAAATTTAATGAGGAAGTGTAAAAAAAAAAAAAAATGAAGACTCAATGGTACGATAAAAGGGAGGACAGACAAAACCACAACCAGCCACAGAGAATAGCCAGGTGAGCTGCCATCTTACCACATCAAGGTAGAAAGAAATTGCAGCTGTGCATCCCAACATTTCCTCTACTCACGGAGCGCCACACTCATCAGCCACACATTGGGCAGAGGGCCTTGGTTCTGCTCCTGCTAGCACCACAATCACAGTTGGGAGGAAATGCCATTTTCTTAAAAGTGAGAGGAGCTGCCTGAGGAAGAACCTTGTAGATTACACTGCCTTTGAGTCTGGACTGGAATGACAGTGAGGGACAGGGCACCCACTAAACCCTGTGAAAGGAAAGCACACCACCTGCTTCCCATCTCCCTGACAAGAACTTCCAGCATCTAGCAGGAAGGAAGCACTATTCTATGAAGGTGAGCACAAGTTCCTGCAGCAGGCTCACCCAATGAAGGGGTTTTGAATCTGGGCTGGAGAGTGGGCAGGGGGCAGAGTACCCACTGAAGCCTGTGAGGTGCTCCCATCCCCTCCTCACACTGCCAAGGCAGAACACTGAAAGGCAGTAGGCTGTGAGAACACCTCACCTCTCTGTGGATGGGGCAGGCTTCCAAGGCCGTGAGTGGATCCCTGTGACTGTGGGAATTCAATGTCTACATGCTAGGCTGCAGTGTGTACCTGGGTCTCTGGGCAGAGACTGCCTTCAGATACTCAGAATTCTCTGAGTTCCTGGAGTGGATCATCGCAGAGGGTTCTGGGTTCACACTGAGGACCATACAGATCCTTTGTATGGTTCATGCATCTGTGTGAGATAGGTAGCAACAGTGAAGTTACCCTCGACATTGAGCACCATGATAGCGAGAATGTGAGGCAGTGATCGACCACACCAGCTGACATGGCCAAAGGCTTCCACTTCCAGCTGCCAATAAAGGGGAGACACGACACCCAGCTTCGGTGTAACCTTAATCTCTTGCACCATCCCTGAGCACTGACCGGAGCTCCCTGGCCCCTTCTAGCACACACACGTGAATAACCACTGAATGACAGACTAAGCCACAGACGCATGCTTCAAAGATAAAAGCCAGAGAAGGAAATCAACATTTGTTCCACAGGTCCCACAAATGACTACAAATAAAAACACAAAAATAGAAGACACACAAAAAAGACTCTGCCAGAGGAGCACAACAACAATTCAGCGTTAGAATTGCAGATGACTAGACTGATAAAATGCCAGAAAAGGTATTCCAAAGAACGCTCATAGGATTATTCAAAAGCAATCATGAAGCAAATTCATGAGTTAAAGAAATCCATACATCATACAGATTAAATCTTTGTAGATAAACATATTAAAGATGAACCAAAACCTAGAAATGAATAATTCAATATGCAAAATGAAAAACAAAATGATAAGTTTAACAGCAGATTGGGTGAGGCATAAGAAAGAAAATCCAAGTTAGAAGAAAAATCTTTAGAAATATCAGTGGACAAAAAAAATCAAATTAGAAATGCTGAGAATACTGTTTAATATTTCTGGAATACTATCAAATGACCTAACATATGTGTCGACAGGCTATTGAATTAAATAATAAAACAAAACTTCCCAATTTGGAAAATAAAGAGACATCCAAGTAAAGGAACGACAAAGAACTCCCAATAGACACGCCCAAAAAGAGTCTTCACTGCAATGCATTATAACCAAACTTTTCACAGAAAAAATAAATAAACAAAAGATTGTAAAAGTGTGTGATAGAAATTTTAGGTTACCTTCAGGGAATCATAAACCAGTAGATGGAGGATCTTTCTGTCTCTCCTTCTCTCTGTAAATATCCCTTTACAATCATATATAAATACATATATGTATATGTAAATTTGAGTTAAAACATATCTTCCCCCTCTGGCCCTCACTTACTTTTTGTTTCAGTGAGCTTTTTATCCAGCTCTTAGTACTCTTGTTTTGTCAAGTTGTTTGTTGTGGTGCTGGTTATAGTTGTTTTCCCCTTCAACTCTTTCTGAACACTCTCAGGTTTCTTTTAAAGGGACCATTCTATGACCTAACTTGTAAAAGAATGCACTTTTAAGCATTTTTAAATCTTTGTCACAGTAGATACTTACTATTACTTCTTGTCTAGTCTCAGTACAAATTGATCCTAACTTCAGGCCATAAAGGCAAGGAGGGGTTCTGATTGCTTTTGTTGCTTGTTTCTGATTGTTTTTGTTGTGGTTTTGGTTTTTTGAACTCAGGTTCAAAGTTAGTAACTCGTAAGATTTGTAACATGTTTTAAAAGTATCTTTTATCATAATACCTAGATTGTAATAAACTGAATATTTTCTCTAGTAAAAATAACATTCCAACCCTTAAAAAAAAATAAAATAAAATAAAATGAGAGTTGATTTCTCATCACAAAGCCTAAAGGCTGGGAGAGAGTGGAGAGACACAGCCCAAGTCTGAAAGAAAAATACTGTCAACCCAGATTACTGTATCCTGCAAAGCTGTCACTTATACATGAAGGTGAAACAAAGATCTTTTGAAACAAACAGAGGAGATTTTTCATTACTTGTCCAGCCTTACAAATCATACTTAAGGAAATGCTACACACAAAATAGATATTCATCATAATCAAAGAATGTGAAGGCAGAAAAATCTCCTAGCAAAGGTACAAAGGAAAATCAGAGCAAACAATATGAAGATTTATGAGTAAATGGCAGGACCAAGTCCTTACTTATCTCAATAACTATAAATATAAATTCCTAAATTCTCCAGTTAAAAGATAAATATTCTTCAGGAAAAAGATAAATGGCTGAATAGATGAAGACATAAGACTAACCTATCCAAAGGACTTCACTGACACTAGTGAGTCGTATCTGAAAGTTTGTTAAATTTTCAACATACAAATCAACAGCCTTTTGGACCCCGTACAATAGCTCAATTGGCTAAATCGCCACCTTTTAAATGCCAGGATCCCATATTGGTGACAGTGCATGTCCTGGCTGATCCACTTCCTAGATAACCGCCTGCATGTGGCCTGGGAAAGCAGTTGAGGACAGCCCAAAGCTTTGGGATCCTGTACCCACCTGGGAGACCTGGAAGAAGCTCCTGGCTTTAGATTGGCTTATTTCTGGCTGTTGCAGCCATTTGGGGAGTGAACCAGCAGATGGAAAAGTTTTCTCTCTCTGTCTTTCCTTACCTCTGTTAATATGCAATGTAATACCAGCTTCCAGGACATACTACATGTAGATAATCAAAACAGCTTGGAATTTGGTACAAAAATAGGCCAATGAAACAGAATAGAAACTCCAAAAAACTTATCCTCACAACTGCAACCAATTAATTTGACAAATGAGCTAAAACCAATCCCAAGGATCAAGTCTCTTTAATAAATGATGCTGGGAAAATTGAGTCTGTACCTGCAGACATATCAAACAAGACCTAGCTTAGACCTTTTACAAAAACGAGCTCACAATGGATTAACAATCTAAAAAAAAAAACTGATACTATCAAATTATTAGAGGAAAAAATTAAAGTAACTCTTTAAGACAGTGACATAGGCAAATAATTCGTGAAAAAGACCCAAAAGTACAAACAATAAAAACAAAAAGGTGTAAGAGGGATTATACCAACCGAAGAAACTTCTGCAAGGCAACACAGTCAACAAAATGAAGAGGCAACTGATAGAATGGGAGAAAATATTTACAATCTATACAAATGATAAAAAATTAATAAACAGAATGCATAAAGAGCTCAAGAGACTCCAACAATAATGAAACAAGCAGTCCACTTAAGAAATAGATAAAGGACATCAACAGGCATTTCTCAAAGGATGAAATTTAAATGGCCACATACATGAAAGTATGCATCAAGGAAAAGCTTAAAAAACCCAGACACAATGAGGTTTCACTTCACCCAAGTTAGGACAACTGTCATCGAGAAATCAAACAATGAATGCCAAAGAGGATAAGAAGAAAAGGGAACTCAACTCTACTGCTGGCTGGAATGTAGAATGGCACAACCATTATGAAAGACAGATCTGAATATAGATCTCCCATATGACTCAGCCATTCCACTGCTGAGAATTTATCCAGAGGAAAAGAAAACAGCATATGAAAGAGTCTTCTGTACCCTCTTGTTCACTACAATTCAAATCAGCATATCACCATAGCTAAGATGTGGAATAAACTCAGGTGTCCATCAAAAGATGAGTGAATAAGAAAACTGTAGCATATATATACACACACTATGGAATACTACTGAGTTGTTATAAAAAATAAAAGACTGAAATACTGTCTTTTGCAACAAAATGTTTACTGTTATGCTTAGCAAAATAAGCCAGTACCACTAAGACAATTATTATATGTTTTTTTCTGATTTGAGATAACTAATACAGAACACAAAAAGGCAATTTGTATGAGTGAAATTGGCATTTTGAGATTTGATTACTGTTTACAGACCTTCACTATAGTCTTGAGGAACAGTGGTTTTTCTGCTACTAGTTTTTAAATGCTTTATTTAGTGGAGAGTTAAACTCGTGATTGTAAAATAGACTGGAAGCATGTCATTGTAAAAATTAAAAGAAAACGTAAGAAAGGAAGGAAAAGGGAGGGTCAGCACATGGGCGGGAAGGAGGGTCCAGTGGGAACTATCATTACACTCTTGAATTTGTTCACCCTATTTAAATAAGTAAAGAAATTTCAAAGAATGTAGAAGGAAAAACACAGGTAGAAAAGCAGAATTATCATCTTGAGATTGCACATAGTGCCACCTCAAGTGTGTCTGGGAAGCAAAGAGAAACACTCATTGGACAACTTTGTCGTGTTAGTGTGAAAATGAAATGAGTCATTGTTGCAGAAACACAACAAACGCCACAGTGAGGGAACCGGTACAGGGCTTTTCCTTTGCTTGTGTTTTCTTTCACATTCTAATGTTGGCAAGGTAAGGAACCACAAGCAGACATCGTTACTGTCCCTGCAAGCTATCATTGGAAGAATTAAATTTAGAAATGGAGGCTAGAAAACCAGTGATGAGGACAGGAAAGAAGAAACCTAATTTGTAAGTGATTGATTTAATGTTGATTGAACCAAGCGATGGGCACAGCAGAAGTCATTGACTACATGTAGTTAAGGTATGTACCGTAGAGTACGGTAGCAGTGTGCCATAAGCACCAATTGAGTGCAACTTTCGCTGACACTTCTGGTGTTGCGCGATGAAAGTGAAAACACGAGCAGTAGTCTAAAGACTTAATACAAAATAACCTAATAAACCTTGCTACTTTTGATTTTGGTTTTATATTAAATTATAGCATTTTCAGTATGCTGGGTGAAATAGAATGTATTAACACGTATTTCATTTTCTGCTTCTCATATGCGGCTTGTACTTGTGACTCATATGACATTTTTTTATGTGGCAATGCTTACAGTGCATTGTGACTACTGACTCAGCGAGTCTCTGCGGTTCCTGCATCTCACTTGACACGTGTCTTCCTCTAAGCCACGTGGACCTACTCTCCCTGGATTCCAGTTGCCTCTGGATTCCCTCTTGGCCAATTGTTCACTATCAGGAAGTAAAGTGTAAGTGCTCCAAGGAGATGGTTTAGGACTTGCCAAGTTCTCTTGGACACACCTTCTGCCTTATTGGAGCACAGCCCATGCTTTGACACGTAGTCATCTTAAATGATCTTTTCCAATCAAGTCCAGTCGATTAAAGTCAGAAGGATCCTTCACAGTAATCTAACCCCACATCCACTTTTTAGGGAAGTTCAGAAAGCACACCTAAACTATATTTTTTCTGTTATCCCACACTTTCCCTCCAGATGGGTTTAGCTGACCTGAACCTGTTTTTTTTTTTTTTTTTCAAAGACAAACATTTGTGCAAAGGTGTGGGAGAAGACAGCAGGCTGATTGGAACATTGCTCTGCTGATACTTGAGAGGTGAGTGGATTCACTCCATGCTGCCTGTGTTTCAAAAAATGAGTAGGACAGAAGGTCTTCAGGAGTCAGCGTGCTTGGAGAGCGAAAATTGATCATTCGGAGAGTAGGAGATATTTAAGGCAAGAGCGTGGGGGAAATGGACAGGAAGTCAGCAGAGATGGTAAATAAAAGGTTGCCTAAGCAGCAGAGAAGGTCTTGGCTCTGAATGCATCACCATGAGTGGGTGTTCTAATAGAAAATGTTTTAAAAGCAATACATGCAGGAATCTGTGGTCCTGTGCGCTCTCCCTTAGAAACAGCCAAGTCCTAAGGCTGTTCATAATAGCCAGAAGCTTTCATAAGTTTAGAAACAAGGATACATGACATTTCCATGATGCATAAAAACTCAAATCAGTCATCTAGCTTAATTTTACAGTAAGATAAAAAATATTCATTTTCTCACTTCTATCTCAAAGGTCATACAAATTATACTTAGCTATCTGTCCTTTATTTGTTTATTTATTTATATTGTCCAAAAGGAAACATTTTATTTTAAACTTGAGCCTTTGTAATTAGTAATTCCTGAAGAAACAATATTATATAACTATTTTCATGTGATAAATAAATCATAGCAGTTTTTGCAATAATAAAAAGAGATGGAAGATAAATTGAATGAGGACATCTTAAGTTTCAAGGAGTATCTGCAGTACTATTTGAGAGGATTTAGGATGAAATCCTCCTCCAAAACAGAGTATTGGCTTGGGGTCATAAAGATCAGTATCCCAGCAACTGGAAAACAAGTTCCCAAATCTTCAACAAGTGAGCCCAATCTTCCCTCCCCCTTGGTATCATTCTTGACTGACCATCACCTTCGCTCCCATTGTAAATCAGTGAAAAAGTAGGGGCAGCTTGCTTATGAACACTGGTACTTAAACTCTTCTTCACAACAAGTATTTTATCCTGTATAATCACTTCATAGATGTTGTCACTCTACATTTTGTTAGGCAGTAACTTTCTGAAAATATCACTTACATCTGTATACAAAATAAATGACATATATGGAACAAGCAAATGCTTCCAGAGGGACTGACTAGGAAGAAACACTGAAGTTTTCCAGGCGCAGCAAATCCATAAGTCTCTGGAGCCATGGACTGCCCCATAAAGTATTACAGTTCATCAAGAAAATTTACAAGCAGGCAATGCACCAGGTATCCTTTCATGGAACTTGTACACCTTGTGAAATACTCTTCATTTGGATTTCTTAATTGTTTAAAAATTAAGACATCACTCCTAGCTCTTAGTAAGTAAAAGCAGGTGCTGAGCAAGATGAGTCCTGCTGCTTATCTCTTTATTGAATTATTAAGTATTGATAATTACTTACTTTCTGGATAGTGATTCCTAATTTATTTTATTTTGTCTTAGATTTACTGGAGGAACTCAAAAACTCTATTGCTTTTCCCTTCTTAGAGCTCTTTTTGCGTGCTATTTGCATTTATTGCAAATCTTCACAATGAGTGATTTTGCATATTATATGGATTCATAAAACACAAGTTAAATTCTGTTTAACTCCAATGTGGAGTATAGTAAAAGATTGAAACTAAACTATCTATGTAATCAGCATGGCATAGCAAATAATCAGTAAAATTTGTGAATAAAAAATAATTGATAGTTTGTGTTAAATTGATCAATTAGGGTATCACTGGTGACATTTAAAAAAAACTGTCAATTTCTCATTATATTAGTGTAGCTGTAATTACTAAATAACGTATGAAGGTCTACTTAATGAAATATAACCTTAAATAATGTTGGTTTAATTTGACTAGCTTTTAATTAAAATAAACCAACATTGGCTTAACAACATTTGCTGCACTGCTTAGAAGAATAAATTTGAAGTGAGAGTAGAGCACGAATATGAAAACATGAATAATTTAAAGATAATGACTCCAGATCCATCTTCCATGTATTTTTTTCCCTTAATGAAGCTAAAAAGGAACTTTTAATTGTTTTGTAGAATCACAGAGTAGGGTTTCTGCTCCCTCTCTCCTTATGCTACTATATTATACAGGGTTCTCTGGAAAAATCAAAGCAATAGAAGACTCATACTTGGTTAGATAAAAGAGAATCTCTTAAGAGTTTGGCTGGTGCAATCCCTGAGGTGATGAAAAGCTCTACAATGGCTGTTAGCCAACTGGAGAGCCTGAGAGGGCATAACATTGCTCATCCCAGGAGGATGGAAATTGTAGGAGTGGGGTAATCTCTAGTCCAAGGCCAAAGGTCTTAAGCCTTCACAGATTTGCTGGCCCAAGTTGCAGAGATGAAAGTCTGAAGAACCCACAGTCTGGATAACCCAGGGTGGTAGCAGTGAAAAACATTCCCCACTTCAGAAGGAGTAACCAATTTGACCCTTCTGCTTTCCTGTTCCATTGAAGGTTCCATTCCAATGGGTGGTGCCCTAGCACATCGACAGCATGGCTTCCCAACTCAGATGACCTGCGTGTATCGTATCTGGAAACACTCACAGACACACCCAGAAATAATAATGGACCAATTCTGTAAGAATCCCTTGGTCCAGTCAAGCCATCACATGCTGCTATGCCTAAATGTGAATTTCAATGTAGTCAACCTTAAGATAAGGCAATTGAACTACCAGGACTGAATAGAATTATAAAATGGACCAACCAACTGCTGCACAAATCCTGAATCAGCAATCTAGTATGCGAGGTTGAGCAATCCAGGTAGATAAAAACAAGATTTGTAACCAGTAAGGGACAACCTGTTTTTTGCTAACATAATTTATGTTATTTGATCCAAAAACTCATTGCACAAGTATTTATTGAAGTTGCACTCTAATTGAGACTGGGATATAACAATAAGTAATATAGACGGGCCCTCATCTCCCTAAACAAACTTTCTAGCAGAAGGAGATAAGGAACAAGTAATTACATATGTAGTTTGTCTTATGATAACAAATTCCTCTAGCATAATCGTAAATGTTAGAGATATATTAAAAATATGCAACAATCATGACATTTTTCTGATTGAGCAAGGAACTATAGCACAAGGATGCAACTATTTTACATAGGGTGGCCAAGGAGTCAACTCTGTTGAGATATATTTGAAAATAACTAAATGAACGAAGGGGAAATCATGTGGACATCTATAAGAAAATCCTCAAAACACACAGAGCAACAAGTGCAAAGGCCTGCTTGTAATACAGACTTTCTTAAAATGTTCCAGGAACAGTGAGGAGGCCAATGCATGTGGAGAGGAGTGAGGCAGTGTCATCTAACAGACAGGTATTTTTCTCTATTTTCATTCACATTCTCTACATAGTGCTTAGCAAAGAGAACTAAGTATTTGCTGCATGAGCGAAGGCATGGGATCAAAGGGATGTGGATCACACAGGGAATCATAAATTACTGGATATGTTTAGATTTAATGAATAATAAGAACAACCACTGAAGGGTTCCAATCAGAAAACTGTTAGGATTTATTTTTTAAATGTACCCTCAGATGTTCAATATGTAAGGGAAGAAGTACTGAAGGAGAGAGAACAAAAGGAAATCTCAGTAATAAAGAGCATTACACTAGAATCAACACATCCTGTTATTAAATCATCAATATCTGAACTAATGATTTGAAAATTAAGGGGATGTTGTATATTAAGCATACAATATCATAAGCTAAATGGTAATAAATTAGGACAGAGAACTCCAGTTGTTTCATCATAGGTGTGGGGGTTCACTCATCAGAACCTCTGTGCTGCAGATTATTTATAAATTCACATATAGTAATAAAACTCTTGAAAATAACTCAGGTCAATCAAATACCAATAATGAAGATGCAGACATAGGCTACAGGAACAAATAACACAGTCAATGGTAGAAACAAAAGTTTAAAAAGTTAGCCAACAAGGTAATATCTAAGATTCCAATTTATATGAACTGGAGAACTGTCACCAGAATTCTATCAATTGAAATAATAATCTGGCTCCTATGAGACCCGATGCTAAAGATAGCCCTCCAGTGAAACAGGGTTTCAGGACTCATTTTCTAGCACCTTCATCCACCCTCCCCTTGAATTTGGGCTCAGGGCTAACAATTCTTGCCAATAAAACAGGATGAAACTGATTCTTCATGACTACACCAGCTAGGTCAGAAGCAACCTTACAGTTTGCACCTTGTTCTCTCAGGGTACTCACTCCACTGATTGTTTTAGACCATGTGGAGAGGCTCTGGAGCGCCAGGGATAGAGATAGGACCATGCAGTAAGGCATTAAATGCTAGATGAATACTATTGTTTCTAGTAAAGAATTGCCAAACCAACTCCCAAATAAACTTCTGATCTGTATAATCCTGGGGGGTGGGGGGAACGGAGTTATAATTACTTTAAGTCAATTAATGCAAATGTATGTATATATACATAAATGTATTAAATATATATATATACATATATATATATATATATCTTCAAGAAGGAGAGAGAGAGACAGACTCTGCTGGTTCACTGCCCCATAATGGTTGAGACTGGACTGTGTCCAAGCTAGGATCTGGGAACACCTGGGCATCAATGACAACCATTTGGGCCATCATCTGTTGACTTTCAGGGTGTACATTAGCAAGAAATTGGACTCAGAGGTATCAGGATCCCTATTCAAATACTCAGATATGAAATGGGAATGTCCCAAAAAGTGTCTTAATTGCTACATCAAACACAAGCCCCTAAGTCACTCAGTTTTCGGAAAGTTTTTATGCAGCAATATATATGCAAAACAATAGTATGTGTTATTAGAAGGACTAATTTCATTAACCACTCAGAGTAGATCTAAGAGAACTATCAGGCATAATTATATGACCACTGAGCATCATACAATTATGAAAGGGCAAGGTGATGTGATGTACAGGTGGAGTGTGTGTATCTGGATCCAGTCCCTTCAATTGTTAAGGAAATAGCAAAGCTGAGAATTTGCCAAGAGTTTTCTCCACCTGCCCCCCAAAGCACAGGGTGCTCATGGGTGTGGGTCGGACTTGGAGCATTTGGCACCACTTTTCTGATCAGAAGACCCATTTGAAATAAAAACACCACAATCAAAATATTTCTGTGTGCACACAAGATTAACACATAGAAAGCAGATGTCTTTATTGGAATAACTCCACATTTTGTATTTCAGATAGAAATTAGATATCTGAGATTAAAACCAGATGTTTAACATTCCTTAAAGGACAAAATTGCAACTGCATTTTAAATAAGAGCCTACCCTATATGGTTCTCCTTGGTCTGGGGATGGAAATACTAACAGAAATTGAAGGCCATGTTTTGAACTGGTGTATGTCCTTCAGTTCTCAACACAGGACAGATAAAAAATATCATGATATGATTTGGCTGTCATCATCAAAGACTTCAAGGGCAGGCATGCTTTGCCATTTTTCTCAGTCCCTTCCAAGATGCTCTGAGCTCAGCAGATGAATACAGTTGAGTTTTTTTTCACTTCTGAGAAGCAGTCTCTAAACAGCACAGTAGTATCTAGTATTGATTTTGAAAAACACTATTTAGCCCCAGAGTAATAGTTCAGTGGTTAAAATCCTCTCCTTGCATGTGCCAGGTTCCCATTTGGGTGCAGGTTCTAATCCCGGATTCTCCACTTCCCTTCCAGCTCCCTGCTTGCAACCTGGGAAAACAGTAAAAGGTGACCCAAAGCCTCTGGACCCTGCACCCATGTGGGAAGCCTGGAAGAAGCTCCTGGCTCCTGGTTTTGGATTGGCTCAGCTCCAACCTTTATGGCCAGTTGGAGAGTGAACCAGCAGATAGAAGATCTTTCTGTCTTTCCTTCTCTTTAAATATGCCTTTTCAATAGAAATAAATCAAATCTTAGGGGAAAAAACATTATTCAAGAAGAAGACACATAAACAGAACAAGGCTTTTTAATTATTCTTTGCAAAATTCACAAGGACAATGATGCTTAACAACTGAGTTTTAAAGAATGCTCATTTATGGTACAAGCACTATGCTATAGAAGTAAATGTCGCACAAATCCTATAAAATAGGTATTATTATAACTTATATTTTTATTAGAGAGTGGGGGTTGGGAATTTTAAAATAGTTATGCAGGTTCAGCAGCAATGCCTTGTTCCTAAGTCTGTATAAAACACTATGCTGCAGGTGGCTGTAACAAGGCAAGACCTGGCAACAAGACTGTGTAAGCTTTGGCCCTGAAGAGGGCGATTTTTATTTCCACTTAAAATTATGTTCCACTATTCAGATAGAAAACATAGAATGTATTTGTAAGAGAGGCTTATTGTCAACACCAGAAACTATGCAGATATTACTTTGGCATTAGATTCCCATATTATTTCATACATAATCAATTATAGAAAATGGCTGTTGATCAAACACACAAAATAGTTGGCCCTCAGAATAATGTTTAGCTGAACTATTATATTCTTGGAATAAATATGAGAAATAGGAAAATCTTGAAAGACATCCGAACTCATTTGGGATCATCTGTGATTCTGGCATGCTCCTCCTCATTTATTTTGCCTCTAGGGTTTTTACAGTGTTGATGACATACCCATAAAAAGGGGGGAAATAGTCATGGTTGAAAATATGGATTTTATTTAAACATTTATGAAAATTATAATTTCAGTAACAAGTACGCTTTGGGTGTGTGTTTGTATGTGCGGCCAAAAGACATAAATTTATTTAATGTGAACATCAGTGAAGTTGGGTGTTTCCATTTAAAAGGGTGTTGAGATAACCTCTTCATTTTCCAACCAGAGTATCCTTGAAGTTACAGAGATCTACGAAAGCCTGTAACATTTTCAAAAATTAATGCAACTTATGTAAGGCCAGCATTTGGAGGAAATGTCTAATGCTCAAACTGATGGAACCACATGGAGAAACGCCGGATGGTGGCCCCTGGTGCCCTGCTGGGTGATGCCCTGCATGTCTTTCTGTTTAGAAGATTGGAGGGAAGAAGTTTTTCCATTCTGTCTGAAGGACCTGAGACGGTAAGGGAAAAAACGTGACAGCCTCCTGCACCGTTCTGCTTGCTGAGTTCTCAAAGGGATGCTCTCCCATTATCAATAACACCGTAAATCCCATCAAAACTGTGTCTCTCACAACTTAGTGGGATGAAGCTGCTCAGTGTGGCAGACTTGTGCTGACCTGGATGTGGACCTGGTGCTGGCAAGATGTTATGGAAGCACAGTGGGGAGTAGGGGGGGTACAGAGGGAACGTGAGGTGTTGTCTTCTGCTTCTTTCATTGAACACTTTAGCCTCACAGAGAAACCAACAGGAATGGAAGGAATAGATTCTTTTTTCTAGTACTCTAAACACATCTCTGTTAGGTTTAAAAGTACAACAATTTACAAGGGCTACAAAAACTAGAAAGAATGTCAATTTTCCTTTAATATTCATTCATGGAAGGTCCAAAGTTTTAAACAGGTTCATTCATGACAAAACAGGAAGAAGAAAAAGTAAGGTTCTGCATAGTTTGATATATTCTCACTAAAAGTACTCAGCAAAGAACCACCAACCTCCCAAAGAACAAATCTAAGGAAGTAAGTATCAGAGCTAGCTCCAAAGCTGTGTGTGCATAGAAACCAAGAAATATACATTGCCCTTCCACCAAGGGAAACAAAATGCCCTATTTGTATATAAGCATGGATTCAATCAAGAGTTAAATAGATGCTAAATATTATAACAAAACCTTCTAGCTAATGCAATTTAGAATACCTGAATATCTTACATTTTCCTTGATTTGTGGTAGCTAGTATACAGAGTACAAAAGCTAATATTACATGCATGAGTGAAATTGACATTTTGAGATTTCATTATTGTTTATGGTCCTTTTCTATATTTTGAAGGAACAGTGGTTTTTCTACTTACTACTTGTTGAATTGTTTTTTCATTGGAGGGTTATGCTGGTGATTATAAAGTAAGTTGAGGATATGTCATTGTAAAACTTAAAAATAAGGAAAGAACAAAGAGGGAGAGTGGGCATAAGTGAGTGATGTGGGGAAAGAAGAAAGGACAGGAAATATTATGCTCTTAAAGCTATATGTGACATATATGAAAAATGTTCCAGTATATAAATAAAAAAGAAAGCCATAAAAGAAAAAAATAGGAAAATAACTGGGTTTAATCCAGCAGTGCAAGGAAATTTTGACATCAGAAATTCTATCTGTGCAACAAATCATATTAAGAAACTAAAAGATTTGATTACTTCATCAAATACTTAAAACACAGTCGTAAGTAAATCACAAATTGTTTTCTGTTTAGAAATAGGAATATTCTTAGTTGAAAACATCTATATCTTTAAAAAGTATACCAAAATTGGAAAACTGTTAGCACATTACAATTAAGATTATGATCAAAAGAAGAATGCTACTATAACTGCTATCACCAAACAAAGGATTTAAAATCTTCCAGGGGAAAAACAAATGACATTTTCTTTTCAAAAAAAAAAAAGCAATGAGATATACAAACATTTTTAGAGATGTTATTGAAATACAAAACAATTAATACACATGATCATTAGCAAAACATTTAAATTACACTAAATAAAACCATGTTGGTGCATATAAAATCTATTTCAGCAACACAGACAGTAAGATACAGATTCTTGATAATCTAAGGGAAACTAAGATACTACTTGAAATCACAATGAAAACTATAAGGCATTCACCAAGATCTTTGAGCATTTTAATTTTTAAAATAAGAGAACGCCCCCCTCCATCTCCCACCAGCACTTCTAAACTACCCCGCCATGTTGGAGGCCAGGTGACACCAGCGTCACGAGTCATGGGAAGGGTTAGCCCTTGCCACACAGAACAGAGCAGGGGGCGTGATTGGATCATCTATTTTCCTCACTGCTTCACTTGATCACCACCTGTTGCTGTTCAGTGTGCTGTTGTCTGCCACCACAGTACTGAGAAGTCTCCTGAGATTCGGCTAACACCCTTGGGTGTTCCTTCAGCCCGCAGACCATGGGGGACCTCCAGCTACACTTAATACCTGGTTGCTTCACTATCTCTGCTTTCCTTTATGGTGTTCACTAGTCTACAAATAGTCCCTTCATTAAATAATTCCATTAAATCCATTGAGGGTGTCATTTGTTTTCTGCCAAGATTCTGACTAATAAACTGTAAGTAAGAATGCTAGCTAACACAACAGGAATAAGACAGAAAATCCTTAACTGTGCACACAGATTGTGCTTTCTTAATTTGTTTAAAATTCACTTACTGGAAAGGCAGACTGACCCTCAGAGAGAGCAATAGCTTCTGCCTGCTGATTCGCTCTCTCAAAAAACTGCGATGATTGCTAGGCCTGAGCCAGGTGCTCCACCCTAGACTTCCACATGAGCATCAGGGAACCAAACACTTGGACAATCAACTGTGGTTTCCCAAGTGCATTAGCAGGGAGCTGGACTGAAAATGGAACAAATCTGTGCCCCAATATAGATGCTGGGTTCATAAGCAACAGCTTCATTTATTGCACCACAATGTCAGCATGAAAATATGGTATTTTCTTTTGGAGTCATCTTCTAACATTGGGGTAGATGATTCAGAGCCTAAATTAAGAAAGTGGATTTGTTTTTCTAAAATGTGAAGTAAGATACAATTTTGCCCATCAAAAATGCAGCTTTCTTTTCAGAAATTTTTCTTTCAGTCAAGTAAATACCTCATTTTAACAGTTATTTTTTCCTTAAGCAGCATCAAAAGGGTAAAGAGCTTAGAAAACAATCAGAAAATAAAATATAAAGTCCCTTTGTAGAATATTTTGCAACAAGTGCTTCCAACAATGGTTTCCAATTACTGTCAAGCAAGAATTCTGATGAATTCCTTTAGCTATTTTTCTTCTGCTTTATCTTCTTCATTTTGGGTTTTCAAAAATGAATAATTTAGAGAGCTGAAATTATCACCTATAAATTTTATCATTCCCCTTTTAAAAACTTATGTTATTTGGGCAACTTAGAGGCATTTCTGCTAGGTATCCTAATTCAGCATCGGTATTCTCAATTTCTTAACAAGTCCTTGAAAAGAACACGAAGAGCTATGAGCCAAGTTTTCTTGAAGCTTGTGAAATAAATCATGTTTTATGTGTAGCAAAATCATCCAAGCCTGCTGCTCTCAATGGCATGTGTCATATTTAGGAATGGGTTTTGGCCACTTCCTAAAATACTTCCAGACCCGTTCTTCTGCTCTCGACTCTGCCACCAACCTAGCCAGCCTTCTCGTTCCCCCTCCTCAAAAAAAAAAAAAAAAAAATCCTACCTATACAAAAAAAAAAAAAAAATCCTACCTATACATTGCCTAATAAATGGTATGCTGTAATATGGCCTGACAGCTTAGAAAAAGTATGCAATAGATTGGAGGGTCTATATTTATGACAGATTTGGTAGAAATTTACTGCGTCCCCTTTAGGTGAAAGGTCCTTCTTGGTCATGAAATGGACAGAGAAAGTCTCTAGGTCATGGGTGAGTCTATTTTGTTAAGGAAATCATTTCATGAGTCTTTTTCAGTGGAGGCAATAAGTTGGTGATTAGTTTTTAAGACTATTGGAGCAAAATTCTTGCATATTTCAAGATTTCTAACTTCAGAGGTATTGTCTTCATCCTCACTTCTTAAAAGATGCCTTCCTTTAGAAAGTCGGAAACAGAAAAAAAAAAGAGTAAGAAAGAATTTGCCATTTGTCATCTGTTCCTTCACTCCCCCAAAATGGCAGCAGCCAGGGCTGAGCAGGCTCAATGCAGGAGGCAGGAACTCCATGCAGTTCTGCACATGGATGGCAGAGACCAGCACTTAGGCCATAAGCCATTGACTTTTCAGGGACATTAGCAGGAAGTATGATCAGAAGCATAATAGTGTTGAACTGACCCTCTAAAGTAGAATGTTAATTTTGCAAGTGGTAGCTTAACCCACTGTGTCACAATGCCAGCCCCTACACAGACTTCAGCTTCATGGCAGACTTCGATGATTGGGATCACAGTTACTGCACAGAGCCAGAAACTTTTTCCCTTTAAAAAGGTATCAGTTCTTCAGTGACACATTGGTCATCCATGTACAGTAACTTTATAACAGAGACTATCATATGCAGATGTGAAGATACAATGCAGGATGCATCTCTACTTGCAAAGATGAACTCCCAATGAAATTTAAATATATTTTGACCATAGAATGCTGAACTCTCTGCCATTGTCCATACCTATAGTGTCAGGATACAATAAAATAGCAGAATGATGGTTTATGACTGTTTATGAAGCACTATGCTATCGTAATGATACAGGGGAAATAAATTAGGAGGTTGAGAATTTTAGGTGGGGAGGAAAGGAAATCCCAGAGCCTATATGGAATTGTATCATAAAATAATAAATACATTTTTTAAAAGATATTAAAAAGACAACCTTGAAAGCTATGCCTTACTATGGGGACAAAGGTTTTTAATCCATGGTTTTGCCCTTCGATGTTTTCATAAGAATTCAAGTCCAAGTTCAGAGATTTCAAGCAACCCTTCCATCGGTTCTGTTAGGTGCAAGATAGAGGACGGATTTAGGGTTAGATCCTATTTTACTAGAAATATGCTGTTTTTAACGTGTTAGAATGATCCTATGTAAAATCCTGACAAGGCCGAGTAGCAAATGTTTGGGGCAAGTTGCATCCATAAATAGTGCAGCATCTGCGGTCGTTTTCAAGAACAGTAACTTCCATGTGAGAGCCACACCCACAACAGAGCCTTACAAATTTGGTCCCATCTGTATAGGCAACCTATTTTTTAAATTGATTCTATTATTGCTTCAAAGTACTCTTATTTTGTAGAAAATTATTTTTCACAGTTGGATTTCAATGTATCATCGAGAATATTTGTTTCAGCAAGCAATTGTCTATTGTCAAGGATATCTCAGCACAAAAATTGGTAAGGATAGTTTGGTTTTTGGTTTTATTTATTTATTTATTTTTGCTTGTTTGTTTGTTTTTAGTTCCCTAGAGCAAAGCAAGCATTTAAAGATCTGCCTTGGTTCAAGTGCAGAGGCTGTTGTTGCTAAGTCAATTCACAGGTTGGGATAGAAGAATAATTCCCAATGGCTTTATTCACTCCCAAGGTCATTGTGAGAGCTCAACAGGAAAAGCTGGATCTGTTAAAAAGCCTTAATAATTTCTGGTTAGCAGCAACTTTCATCTCCATCATGTACTTCTCAGTGATATGCACAGAAAGCAAGAGAATTTAAGTAAGCATGCATTCACTTCCATTCTGTGGTTAAAAACAATTAGAAAGTGAGATAAATTTTTAAAAATTCCAAACAGCAAAAAAGCTTTAAAAGTATATTATCAGGTCCATTGTGTTGGCTCATCAAGCTAATTCTCTGCCCTCGGTATGGAGTGATAGTTCATGTGCCAGCTGCTCCCTTTCCAATCCAGCTCCCTGCTGATGATCTGGGAAATTGCTGGTGGATGACTCAAGTTCTGGGGCCTCTAGACCCACAAGAGAAACATGGGAGACTCTCTTTCTTCCTGGTTGGAGATCAACTCAGCTCTGACTGTTGCAGCCTTTTGGGGAGTAAACCAGCAGATCAAACACCTCTAATCTTCCCTTGTCTTTCTATAAAAATCTGCCTTTAAAATAAAAAAAATAATTTTTTAAAAAAGTAATGTATTATGTATTCTTGTTGAAGATAAATTTGGACTTCATACAGGTGTAGGGCAAGGTTTTTCCACCATGGCGCTATTGACATTTGTTGTTTTATTTTAATTGTATCTATGTATTATTTCCCATTATACAGTTTTATTAGCATAGGGGTTCATTCCTCCCCTTCTGTTCCACCCTTTCCACAATTGCATCCGACTGTTTATCTCCAAATTATCACAAAAAGCACAGCCACCTCATTCACTATTATAAGCTTAACTTTCTGATATATAAATGTCTCATGAAACAGTAAGTATAAGAAAAGGTATAAAACAGAGTAATGTAGTGTAAAGGCCTATTAGTTGATATTAATGGGAGTCCTACAATTAATCAGGAGTAGAGACACATGCTGTGTTCTTTGTGAGGATAGTCTGCAGTAACACCTAATCTCACCAACTGTGACAAACAAACATATTTCCAGTTACTGCTGAAATCCCCTGGGTGAATTCGGCCTGATTTAAGAACTACTCCCCAAGTTGAAGACCTGTATTTTGACAATGAAAGTAAGTGATGGAGAAGAATTCGTATCTCTCACACAATCTGATAAAAGAGCACCTTGATGGAGCTGGCATTTAGCACAGAGGTCAAGACATCAATTAAATTGCCTGTCTGACTTACCAAAGTACCTGGGTTCAATTCCAGTTCTTGCACCAGACTCCAGCTTCCTACTGAAGACCATATAATGCAGAGCTAATGAATCTAGTTGCTCCATCATGCCACGCATACAG
The DNA here is from genome assembly GCF_017591425.1 of Ochotona curzoniae. NCBI lineage: Eukaryota > Metazoa > Chordata > Mammalia > Lagomorpha > Ochotonidae > Ochotona > Ochotona curzoniae. Next base: position 10,494,468 of record NW_024465035.1, on the reverse strand, counting down.
GAGACTTGGAATGCATTCACACCTCCCAGGTTCAGCCTGGCCCATTCAGGCACTGAGGAGAGTGAGCCTGCTGATGGGAGTATGCAGTCTCCCTCGCCCTGTCTCTCAAGTAAATAATTTTTAAAGGACGCCTGTTTGGGAACTTACATTAGATTTGAAATGGGCAATGACAGCATAGGTGAAGGGATCCCAGAAAAGAGAGGAAGCACGCTGACCATTCTCTTTGGCGGGGGGGGGGGGCGGTTAACCCAGGCAGGTCCAGGTAAGAGCTAGTTCATCCCCAATTTGGAAAGCTCCCTGCAGATGACATGATAGCAACATGAGTCGTCAACTCAGTTTAGGTTCCAGGAGAACACCGAGGCTCTGTTACACAAGAAGTCAGTACAGGAGGATCATGTGACCCCCTCCCAGCGTACTCCTTCAAAATCACTGAGTTCTTCCAGGTGAGTTCCATTTCCAGAAAAACAGCTCAAAGAATTGATTTTGACTTTCACCAAAAGTTGGGAATTCATGAAGCCCACAAGCTAACAAATCCCAAGAGTTAGTTTCCGTGCTGCTACCAAGAATATAACTTCTTATTAGAAACAAAAATAATGATTTTTAAAAGAAGTAGTAAGGTGTTGGCAGGTAATAAATGAATGGGGAAAAACGGAGATTTTCAATGAGAGCAGGTTCTTTAAGAGCCATAATGAGTGAGGTGAACTGAAATTGTGACTCAAGAGCAAAATCTGAAAGCTAAGAAACTTTCCCACTGTCATGAATCGAACAGTCCAGAGAAGTTACTAGGAAGTGAGAAGGGTGACAAAACTATGGAGTCAACATATCGAAAAAGTTAGAACCGCAGATACTAAAACAATCAAAACACTAAGAAAACAGAGATGAGGAACACATAAGAAAGCATGAATACTAATGAGATAAGCCAAAACAATGTTTGTTAATGCACTATACAGTTCCCTAAAAATTCTAGAGGGTAAAGTTTTGGGTGTTTTTAACAGAAAGAAATATTAAATACTAGATGGGATAAGTATATTTGCTCTGGTCAGATATTACACAATGTATTTATAAAGCAAAACACCACATTGGACCCCATACATTTGTTTAATTTGTTTAATTAATCTTTCTCCAAAACATTTTAAGAAACTTCTACATGTCCAAATCATTAACTATCTTGATTTCTACGAGAAAGATTTTTATAATCCATCATCTGTATCCAAAAATACTCAATCAAAAAGTTCTATAAGTGCCCACCAAATAAATTAAACTTTAAAATTGCTTAGAATTTTCCTTCAAATTTGGCTTTCTTTTCATTTCTCATTAAGATCCAAAATGTTGCCGATGTTAAATGCATCACTTCACTATTTTTAGTTAAGATTTAAACACATTCTCATGATTTCCCCCCCTAGTTTTCCATGTGAAAGTTGGGGCAATCTATTCAGGGATCCCACACGTGGCCATCATTTTGTTCAGCAAAACAATAGTGTATTTTATCACTATTCCTTAGTTAATGAAAACATTGTCTATTATGTATGTTTTTAAGATTCATTTTATTGAACAATTACAATGTAGGAGCTAAACTCCTTACGTTACTTCTGTAGGCATACTTCTGTACCTTTAAGCTAAATTACAATTTTAACTACCTTTCATACAGTATTTTTTCATTTAAAAAAAAGATTTATTTATTTTTATTGGAAAGTCATATTTACAGAGGGAAGGAGAGACAGAGAGAAAGATCCTCTTTCCTCTGGCCGAAATGCTCAGTCAGAGCTCAGCCAATCCAAAGCCAGGAGTCAGGAGTCTCTTCTAGATAACTCCCCACGTGAGCTGAGAAAATCCAGAGCCCAACTAAAGCCATGAGCTTGGGTGCAGGGTCCCAAGGGTTTTGGACCGACCTCCACAACTTTCCCAGATCCCAAGTAGGAGCTTGAAGGGAAGTGGAGCAGCCAGCACATGAACCGGTGCCCATATGGGATCCCGGTGAATGCAAGGCAAGGATTTTAGCCACTAGGCTACCGCGCCAGGCCCCATTTTTATTTTTTAAGGAACGAATTAATATATTAGATTCTCAAGGTCACAAAAAATGCATGGTAATCAATATGACACAAGTCTCATTAATTCACATGCTAATGTGATGTCAAATGAACAAATCCAATGTAGTTCAAAGATGCGATTCAAGAAATATAGTAATATTTTCTTTTTTCCCTTAGTCTTTCTATTTTCTTCTTCCTATACATTTTGAGGAAACATTTTAAATGTTACACTACAATCAAGGGCATTAATCTCCAATAAGTAGATTACCAAGTAAAAAATTAAAACACCGTAGTGCAGCAAGAATATAGACAAGGGATAGAAACAATAACCAAGTGAAAAGATGTCCATTTCACATATAAACAGTACATTTTGAAATAATCACAGATCACTCAGTGTTCAGGTGAGATTTATCCGGAAAGCACAAAGATTGGCTGCTCGTACCAGCCAGCTAGGAAGGGGTTTACCATCTACACAGCTGATCATTAATGTAGTCTTTCCAACTGTGAAAGAAAAAAAAAGTTTTTCACCTCTACTTGAAACCACGCACTCTCCTGTCCTTTCTCAGGTTCTCTCTCTTACCCTTCCATCCATTCCACCGTAAGACTCACCACATTAACACCTTCCTTCAGAAGCCTCTCCAGATCTTCAATCTATCACAAATAAGAGTCGTGCGCAGACATATTCTTGATATAGCCAAAGTCCAGAATCAAAAGCAAGCCAGCTTAAGTAAATTTGCAGTGTTTACTAAACCCAAACATATGTTTTTAATACAGTCCAGAAATTTTCACTTAGGTGTGTACATGCTAGGAAAATGAATGTCTATGCTCAACAAAAAGCAGTTTTAAAAATGTTCACAAGGGCCTGGCAAAGTAGCGTAGTGGCTAAAGTCCTTGCCTTGCACGCACTAGGATTCTAATGGGCGCTGACTCTAATCCCAGTGGCCCTGCTTCCCATCCAGCTCTCTACTTGTGGAACGGAGAAGCAGTTGAGGCTGTTTCAAAGCCTGGGAACCGTGCATGCGTGTAGGAGACCCAAAAGAAGCTCTTGGCTCCTGGCTTTGAATTGGATCATCTCGGGCCTTTGGGCCATGGACACAAGATCTTCCTCTCTGTCTCTCCTCCTCTCTTTATATCTGATTTTCCAATAAAAATTAAATTAAATTAAATGTTCAAAAGCAGTATTTTATATGATATCTAAAAGTCTAGAAAAAAGAAATTATTTCTTAGTAAAGGGAAAAACAAAATATTATAGCTAAATTTGAAAAGAGGAATGATTATAAATGAATTTAGCAATGGTCATGATACAATATACATATAAAAGAACAACAGTACTTCTATACAACAGCAAAGAGCAATGCAAAAATAAAATCAGGAAAGCAATTACGGGCCCAGCACAGTAGCCTTGTGGCTAAAGTCCTCGCCTTGCATGTACCAGGATCCCACACTGGTGGTGGTTCTAATCCCGGCAGCCCAACTTCCCATCTAGCTCCTTGCTTGTGGCCTAGTAAGCAGTCAAGGACAACCCAAGCCTTTGGGACCCTGAACCTGTGTAGGAGCCTGGGAAAAGGCTCCGGGCTCCTGGCTTTGGATCGGTGCAGCTCCAACTGTTGCGACCACTTGAGGAGTAAACCATCAGATGGAAGATCTTTCTGTCTCTCCTCCTCTCTGTATATTTGACTTTGTAATAAACATAAATAAATCTTTAAAAAGCAAAAGAAAGCAATCATAAAAAGGAATGAAATATTTCATAATTCACCATCCTTTATCTTCTTTGGAAAAATTACAAATATTTCAGTCCCAGCACAAGGTCTAAATACTCGCTTTGCAAGAGCCAGGATCCTAACTGGGCACCAGTTCGTGTCCTGGTTGCTCCACTTCCCATTCAGCTCCCTGCTTGTGGCCTGGGAAAGCAGTTGAGGACGGCCCAAAACCTTGGGACCCTGCACCTACATGGGAGATGGGAAGAAGCCCCTCGCTCCTGGCTTCAGATCAGCTCAGCTCTAGCTGTTGTGGCCATTTGGCGAGTGAGCAACTACATGGAAGATCTTTCTCACTTTCTCTGTCTTTCCTTCCCTCCATTAAATTTGATCTGCTTTCCCAATAGAAATAAATAAATCTTTCTTAAAAAGTAAATATCCCCAGATCCAAAACTTCCAAAATCTGAACTATCTCTAGTTCCAAACATTTCAAAGAATACTGAACCCAAAGAGATTCTGATCCAGAATACATAAATAAATTTACAACTCAACAATAAAAACCGTGCTTTTAAAATACAGAAATGACTCAAGTGTTATTTCTTCCAAGAAAACATACAAACTTGGCAACAAACACAGGTAAATGCTCAGCCCCATCAGGCAGTAGTGAAATCTGGTGAATACCACAATAAAAACCCCTTCATTCCACTAGCATATTTATATGATATATGTATCCATAGGGTGGAACATAATGTCTCAACAAGCTAATCCTCCACCAGCAGCCCTGACATCCCATTCAGGTGCTGGCTCATCTCCCAGCTGTTCCATTTCTGATCCAGCTCCCTGCTGACGCTGTGGGGAAGCAGCAGAGGCTAGCCCAACTGCTTAGGTCCCTTCATCCATGCGAGAGACCTGGAAGAAGCTCCTGGATCCGAGCTTGAGTCTGGCGCAGAGCTGGGGACTGAGCCAGCAGTTAAAGGACTTCTCTCTGTATCTCTTCACTCTCTAAAATCTGCCTTTCAAATAAAAATAAACCTCTTTTTTTAAAAAAAAAAAAAAAAAAAAAAGCAGAACCAACTATGCTAGCTACACAGATGATGTATTCAGCACAGATGGAAATTTCCAGACGTTACGCTGAGCCCAAGAGCACGAAAATACGCAGTGTGCATCTCCTGATGTGGAGGTCAAGCTGTTGATTACTCTAGGATGATGGAGGCTGAGCAGGAAGCAGCACAGGTCATATTTCTGGGTGTTAGAAATATTCTGCATCTTGATTTGGATGGTCATTGCTTAGGCATTCACATTTGAAAATTTCCTTGATTTCCACACTTTAGTGTGCTTTATCCCCTTTACAGTTTGTGTTGTAACTCAATTTAAAAGTGTTTTTAAATTTATATATTTTATCACTTTGTTAGTCATCTGTAGACGTAGGAAGTATGATTCATTGTTAAAATGGAGATCATGATGATAGGTGCCTGAAAATCGTCTTGGAAGAACATGTACATGAAAGTATTTGATAAACTAAAAATGATAGAATTTATTGTAACTTCATGAAAAAGGCAAAATGCACATATATTCAAATGACCAGATAGATTTTCTAGAATTTTAATTCTAGGTTTTAGTTCATTCTTACTTGTACCTTATGTCATTATGGTAGGAATATAGGAAAGATTTAAAGGAAATAATCCAGTAGAAACTTTTATAATCTTTGTAAATACCATTTTGCTCCATTTTCTAGGATTTATTTTTATTTTTATTGAAAGGCAGATTTCCAGAGAGAGAGGGAGAGACAGAAAAAAAGATCTTCCCGCTGCTGGTTCATTCCCCAGGTGGCCTCAGCAGCCAGAGCTGAGCCAATTCGTTTCCCACACAGGTACAGAGTCCCAAGGCTTTGAGCCATCCTCTACTGCTTTTCCACATCACAAGCAGGGAGCCGTGTGGGAAATTAACCAGCCAGAACATAAACCAGCACCCACATGGGATCCCAATGCTCTCTTCCTTCACACAAGGCACAGACTCTGCTCTAGGAATGTCAGAGTTAAGAGTACAATCTAAGAAAGAAAGTGAGAGAAAGAGAGAATGCAAGCAAGCAGATTATGTGAACACCTGCTAACTGAAAGTTGAAAATCCCCAATTTAATGTATTGGCAGTCCAGCATTTACCCTCCAATCAGAAAATCAGAAAACTCTTCTACTGGCACGCAAACTGCCCAATGATAATGACATAAAATAAGGACATAAAACCATTGGAATGCAGCTACACAGACTGTCCTACCCATTTTCATATTGAGAAATTATAAATCAACTTTCAGTATATATTTAAAAATCTATTTTTGTAGACCACCACCATCATCATCATCATCATGATTTAGGGTAGAATTAGCACATGTTGAACTTGAAATTCTTCATATACAATGGGAGAGTGTCAGTCTTGATCAGTTTCATATTCCCTCATTCTCAAGAATTCACCTCAAATAGCTACACGGGATTTGAGAGTTGCTTTTCTTCTGACCTATTTTAACTATTGTATATTTGAGGCACTCATTAGTTCTGAAGCAATTTTGAGTTTTGGCACAGGATTATCTGGCCAATCGACATTCACTACTTGCCATGTTTTGCTTTGTAGCTACAGCCAAAAATGTGAAAATAGCCATTGTTCAAGAATTTTTTAATAGTGAAAGAATAGGAGGATTCTTAAGTTTGACATGAAATAATAATACACTTCTCCCTTGGTAAATTTTATCTTTGCAAAGGGGAGTTAGCAAGAATGACATTATTATAAATGGCACTGATGGGAACAAGTGGGAATGCCATCTCATTTAAAATCGACTTTTTTGCCTGGAGTCTATGTGTTTACTGCATTGTGTCCCTTTTAGAGCTGGCAGACAAGACAGAATGAAGCTCCATAAAGCTCAGAAAGAACCTAAAAATTATATGCGTCATGGCTTTCAATAGCTCTATTTGGAATTTTCAACCCTGAGGTTAACAGTGCTTGGATAGTTAAAATATATATATATATATATTTATTTATATTTATATTTTTATATATATTATATATATATTATATAGATTCTGAAGCATATATATATTTATATATTATATTTTTATATATAATATATAATATTATATATTATAATATTATTATATATATTATATATATTATATATTATATATATATATATGCTTCAGAATCTTCCTTTCCAGAAACTGTCAATAAAGGAAAACACTAAAAAGTCCTCAGGCTACAAAATACTCACAGGAAGTAGCCCACATTTCATGCTCCAGCTATAACCTGGAGACAGGGTGAAGTCTAGAAACTGCCTGTTTCAAATCAACTCCATTGGCAATCAAATAGCATCACCCCTTGTAAAAACACATGTGAAACTCTAGCATCACTTGCAAAAGGTAGCACAACTTAAACGCTAGCATCTTCAAAAGGAAACGCAACTACCAGTGGGGGCCTTGCACAGTGAGTACCCCAGGCAAGAGCAGGCAAACTTATTTTCCTGAAACTTTGTATTCTTGGGAACATGGAGACTATTTAGAAAAAGACAAAAATAACACCAGGATCATAGCAATTCTTTTAACATCATAGAAAAGGCCTGAAATGCTTTCTTTTTGTGGGTATATTTGAATGAAAACTACAACTGCGGATTCTCACAGCCAGACCTCCAATTTTGACATTGTATCTCTAACCAGAAAATTTCTGTCGGATAACATTTACATTCCTCTGTATGGAGGGAGGCTTGGTAATCTTTGGATTCGAAAACAGGCTAATCTCAAAACTCACTCAGATCTCTGTAGGACAGGTAGTTCCAGCAAGACAGATAGGTAGATAGGTAGGTAGATACATACATACATATGCATATATGGTGTGTGTAAATATATATATGTGTGTGTGTGTGTGTGTGTGTGTATATTTTTTCTCCACCAAGAATTGCTCAAATGGCATCCTATTAGATCTGCATATGGTTCAACTGCATACAATTCTGTTGAATCATACATCAGAAAATAAGGCTGAATGTCTGCCGCATGAGTATTATTTCTTTTCTTTATCCAGTAGTGCTTTATCCGTGTGTGCACCTTCCTTTCCTAAGGCTATCTCTGAGTTTGATTTCACCAAGATTACTTCACATGGGATGGTTGCACTGTTCATTATAAACTTTCCATTTTTTCCAATTGATTATAAATTTTTAACTTTTCAATTCCCTCCCAAATAGGGGGAATAAAAAGCCAAATTCACAGCCACGATCATAGCCTTTCCATTTCTAAGGGATATCATTTTTTTTTCTTCAGGAAACTTTCAAAAGATCATCTGGCGATGGAGACTGTGACTCACCAACATCCATGTTCTTTCAGTTGTCAGGAAGAAAAAATCTTATTAGAAAATTCAGAAAGCATGTGGTGCTTTCAACATTGCTGGTTTGGGAAGGGATGCAAATCACCCTGCAAATTGATTCCTAGTGAGTGATTCACTTAGTGAATGACTTCCTGTGTTGCTCCACAAATAAAAAGGCAACTATGTTTCATGTGAGTGTGGTCAACAATGCAAAAATTCTTTCCTCCATTGTATTATGTTTTAACTCTTCCACCCTTGGCATTCATGGATACCAGTGTAACTTATGGAAATGACAAACTGATGTCCAAAAGTGGCCTTGTAGAGAGTACAGGAGTGAGTATTTGTTTTGGGAAAAACCAGAACGACCATAGTTTTGCAAAAAGAGGCCAGCCAGCCTGAAAAGGGGCCAATTCGAGTTGTAGAATGAAAATTGACCCCGGCTCTGAAATTCCGCTTGGAGGCTTCCAACAAGATTTCATCACTACATGGACCATGGTATTTATATGGGATGGGCTAGTTTAATAAGCTGTTTTTCCAGCTTCTTAACTTTCACTACAAATATTTCTCCAGAAGCCAAACCCTCCAATCCTGCTCATTTTGTGGGTTTGAAGTATTAATTATAGTTTATATTCTACAAAAACAAGTAGAATAACAGAAAACATCTATGCCTGTTAGTTCTTAAGTTCCTACGTTTCTTAGCCATAACTATTTTTGTTGTTGTTTTTGTTCGCTATGTTTTGGTTCAAGTTAGCAGGGACTTCAGCATTTTAGAGAACTTATGAAACTTATAGATACTAAAGTCTTTCATAAGCCATCACTCTTTAAAAGGCCACCTATTTTATTTTACAAAATATGCCATCAACACAGGCTTAAAGGTAACAAAGGAGAGGGGAATTCACCAAGCCATATACAGAAAATATATCTAGTTTAAATCTCAATTAAAATCAGTTAAAGATGTGTTTGTCGGGTAACCCTTGTGGCTTCTTTTGCTTGCTAGCAAGAGAGGGGTCAGTGCTGTGGTGTAGCAGGCTATGCCTCTGCCTGTGGTACCAGCATCCCATATGGTCACTGGTTCAAGTCCTGGCTATCAGCCTCCTATCCAGCTCCCTACTATTGCAGCTGGGAAGTAACTATGGATGGCTTAAGTGCTTGGATGTGTGTACACACACGGGAGACCTGAAAGAAACTCCTGGCTTCTGACCAGCCCAGCTCAGGCCATTGCAGCCCCTTGAACAAGGATGAATCAACAAATAAAAGGTTGCTCTTTCTCTTGCTAAGTCTCCTTCTCTCTCTGTAACTCTGTCTTTCAAATAAATGAAATAAGTCATAAAAGAGAGAGCGCGAGACTAAGATCGAATTACACAGAAATGCCCATAAGAACGAGAGCAGGACCAGACTAGAACCAGGAGCTGGGAACTCAATCCAGGACCCCCAGGGACAAGGACTCCCTTGTCCCCTACTTGCGCCGAGCTGGTGGCCCCCCGAGGCTCTGCATTAGCACAAATCTGGCACCAGGAGCTGGAAGAGGGAACTAAAGCCAGGTGCTCTGATACGGAACAAGACCATCTTAACTACCTACTCCCAGTTGTTATTTTGATGTCAAATATTAAGTTTTCATGCTAAATACTTAAAAAGTAGTAACAAGAAATACCCTATTCTAAAAGCTATTTATAATAAAGGTCTTGGGCCCAGCACAGTAGCCTAGTAGCTAAAGTCCTCGCCTAGCATGCACCAGGATCCCATATGCACACTGGTTTGTATCTCTGCTGCTCCACTTCCCATCCAGCCCCCTGTTTATAGCCTGGGAAAGCAACAGAGGATGGCCCATAGCCTTGGGACCTACACCAACGTGTGAGATCCAGAAAAAGCCAGAAGCTCCTGGCTCCTGCTTTGAATTGGTTGCAGCCATGTGGGGAGTGAATCAGTGGTTGGAAGAGATTTCTGTCTCTTCTTCTCTCTGTAAATCTGCCTTTTTGATAAAATAAATAAATAAATCTTTTTCAAAAAAGAATAAAGATCTTTTCTATATCTCTAGTGTTGGAAACACATGCAGTTCTTACACGATTGTCATCATTGTTCGTAGACCATGTGACTAGTTTATTATTCGATTGAAATCTCTGTGTATCTCTGTAGCCCACGAATTTGTCAGATTTATAGGTAATATTGTGATTGTTGATATGTCATCACTCATAACCCAATATTCAGACACTTGTCATGACATCTCCGGCACATGCATCTATGATTACACACTACATTAATTTCCTAGCTCTGCCGCAGCAAAATACCAAAGTATGAAAACTTGAAACTATAGGAAAAACTTCTTTCACAGTCAGGAACCAAGAAAGAGCCAGGCCATGCTCCGTGCAAAAGAAGAGTCCTCTCTTGCCTTTTGAAAGTTGATACCGGTTGTCCCAGCACGCTTGGATCCTGTCAGAATTACTCCCATCTCTGCCTCACATGGCTCCCTCTGTCTCCTTTTTCATGCAGACACCAATCATGCTGAGTTAATGGCCTACCCAGCTCCACTGTGACTCCAATGTAACTAATTATAACTACGACAACTCTATTTCCAAATATGGTTACATTCTGAGGATTCAAGAAGGACATGACATTTGAGGGACACTGTCCAACCTAGAACATGGATCATGAACCATCATTTATAGTTATGCTAGCTAACTTCTCAATTTCCATTGGACAGAAAACACTCATATTTGCAAAAGATGTAATTTCCAAAAATATGCATGGCTTTTAGTTTACCTCTCCAATCTAATTTCAGTGAGAAAGATAATTCAGCATTTAACCTTATTTTTAAAATCCTGACTTTCCCAGACATAAAATCTGCTTTCCACTTTATATTTAAAAGAATAAAATATATTTGAAGCAATCAACATGTTTTCCAGTGATCTTGTCCTCTAATCTAATGCATGTCCCTTCCTTCCAGAGATTTGGAATTGCCCTGTGGAGCTTGAGATGGAACAAATAGCTTTTTCCTCCTCAAAATCTAGAGAGGAGATCTCACATCTCGATAGACAAGGGAAGCTCATTCACAGAAAAATTGCTTGCACATCACATTCTTCACCACCATCCAACATTTTACAAATATTTACAGAGCTTTTAGAAGCTTTTAGACTAAAAGGTGAATATCCTAAGCACAAGATGATGAGGCCCATGAGTCAGAAAAGCCAAAATTCCTAAATGCATCAGCTTTTACACAACAGGTCTGAGCAGGGATGTCCACATGTGTTCCCCTTAACAGCCTTTTACATGGCAATCAGCCCACAGCACCCTCAGCCTTTCTCATCAGTACGTGCACCATCGATGCTTCAGAAAGGTTGCAAGGGTCTTGAGGGGGAGAGAAACAACAATGCCGCGTGTTTTCTAAAGATCAAACATCTCCGATAAAATTACCACGGTGTGGTTTTCTAGAATTCTAAAAAGTTAAGAGTTTAGACAAAACAGTATGATAGTGGCAGAGGTATCAACATTTGCGCATCCAGAAATGGAAGAGTCACAGTTAGTATTTTCAAAGATCCTGAGACAAACACAGGAACCCATGTGTAGGATCAATGTGAACCTGGGGATTCGCACCCTCTGCATCTAGCCCATGAACACACAGATGCTTTGCAGCCCTAGCTGACCATGAGTGTCTAGGGGAGCCTTTCAGAGCTGGGACCTCAGGTCTCAATTTCAACTACAGATTTTATCCTGGAGCCCAGGCTGTACTCCAAATTAGTAAAATAATCATAACTTTAACAATCTCCTCATGTGATTCAAATATGTAGCTACTCAAGCTGACAACTACTTTGTTCCGTGATGCTTTCCAGATCCCAAAAAGCATGAAATTGGGAGGCAAGCTCTGAGTTCAGTCTTCACCACAATTCATTCAATATGTAACCTCAAGCAGGGCTAGGAGCTCTGTCTACACAATCTTGAATTATAGAAAAAAAAGTCAAAAACTTTGTATTATTTCTCTATCAAAAACCTTCATAAGTACATGAAGTAGCTCTTTTGATAAAGAAAATCCAGAACTTTTGGCATGATTTTTTAAACATAATTCAACATCAAACCAAATTTTCATCTATAATACAAATTTCCATCTCTAATATATCCAATACATCTGTGAATTGGAATAGAATGAAACTACGTATACCAAAATGTTAACAGTGCTATCATAGGGAATATGAATAATGGATATTTTTCTTCTTCCTTCCTCCCTCCCTGCCTCCCTTCTTTTTTCCCTTCTGCAAGGAATATGATTTGAGAATCAGGCTATCCCAATTTCCTCAATTCCAAGACACTGTACCTATTTCTGCCACTATCCAATTAGAAAAGTCAGTGTGGTCAAACTCTTTAAAGTCTAAAGCTTATGCAAATTTGGGACCTTTAAAACAAGAACAACAACACAAAACAATGCAAATATCAATTTGCTAATGTCATTCCAGTTCCCACAAAGTCTCTGAAATCCTCTACGTTTCCTTAGCGTCGCTGTTATCTGTCTCCAGAGCTCAGACCCCATGGCTGTGACACTGCCCCATGTATTATCCCCACAGACAGCTGAAAGAACAAGAAATGAATCTGCATAATATCCAGCTCATAGACTCGCTCATACATAACTCTCTTCTTTCACTTGTTCCTTCTCTTGCCTGCCTGGTTCCCAATCCTCCCAGATTCTTTTCCAGAACTTTTCCCAAGCCGGAACTGATACGACACGTCTACTTCTGGCTCCACTGCCCACTACTCACTTCAGAAGCATGCTGCAATCTCAAGATGCTATGATGAACATAGTTCCCTTGCACTACCCTGCACATGGTGAGGCAGCCATGACTGCACATGTTCAAGGTAGCCTTACTTTCACTCCCCGTTCTTGGCTTACCTCATAGTAGCTTTGTAAGTTTCCTTCTTTTATTTCCTCACAAACGTCTTGGTTTCTAACTCATCAACAAATACATCATGTGAGTAATTTTAAAAATATTTTACAATCCTATGTCTGAAAAATGATAGGATGTTTCTATAACATGCTTCATTTATATGTATTACCTATTTTTCCTATGGGTGATGTAGTAATGGGTATTCAAAAGCATTCATTCATGGAAGTAAAATTATGAGAAGGCTATCTATGGAGTTGAAAATGTTTTTGACCCAGAATAATCATATCTTTCAATACCATTTTTTCTATAAGCTTTTTAAAGTATGATTGCATGATGTTTGTTTGTGTAAACACCAGACAACTTTGTCCCAGCCTCAATGGATCAAACACATATTCAACACATACATACATAGATACATGAATGTATGGCCATATACTGTAATAGGTGTTGGGAGGGAAAACACCTGATGATGTTGCGAAACAATAATGACATAGAAGCACACCTACCTTGAATGAATGACCAGGGAAGACTTTTCAGGGGATGAGAGATTTAAATCGAGTCTTTACACACGAATGGGAGCCTGTAAGGCAAAAAAAAAAAGTTTCAATGGCGAGGATAACAAGAAGTAATTTGTCCTCCTAATGATCACTTTTATTTTTATGTGAAAAACGTTTTGCTTTTTGGGTGTGAAACAAGATAGCAATAAATTGACAAGCATGAAAAAATAACATCTTTCTTTTCTCCCTATATCAGCAGTCTGAAAGATATAGAGGAGCCAGTGCCTGCTCTTTGTAAAAAAAGCTACATATAAAACCTTCAGACTCATTTTTTGGTCGTGTCTATAGCTGTTTTCTCTCTACAAGGCAAGAGTTGAGTAGTTGTTAGAAAACATAAAGCCCACCAGGCTATCTGGTTCTTTACAGGGGGTCTTTCAGAAATTCTAGAAGCCTTAAAATCAGACTTCCTCTTAAATTTGGGTAAGTAGCTCAGGTCACATGGCCTGTCGTGGATGACACTCCCAGCTTCCAGAAAATGATCAGGCAAGGCTGATAAGTAATCCCTTACTTGTAAGGTCAATGTTGGGTCAGTGTTGAGAAATGTCATGACTCTACAGTCTTTTTTTTAAAGATTCCTTTATTTTGTAAAGTCTTAGTTCTTGCAGGATTGATTAATTCTGCTTGGTTCGTAAGTACACAAGCATCATCAGAAACAGAAGTTTTGTGGCCTAGCGGTTACCAGGCATGTTTATTGTACTGGAGTGTTTGGGTTTGATAACTGGCTCTCACCCTGACTCCCTTAGCTTCTGGCTAACGTGAATCCTATAAGGCAGAATTAATGGCTCAAAAAATCAGGTTCCTGCCACAAACATGGGAAATCTGAATTGAACCCAGCCTACTGCTTGCATTTAAGAAATTAAATCAGTGGATGGTAGCTCATTCTGTTTGTCTTTGTCTCTCTACCGCATAGATTCAGGCTAGATAGATAGATAGATGATAAATAGATAAGCTCTCACAAGGTAATTTAAAAAGTCCTCTTGGAGAAGAGCAAGTTAAGAGAAAGAAATTCTAGCCTTCTCTTTATTGTGGGTAACAACAATGGCTGGAAGGAAGACAAGACAGTAGCCTTGCTCAGCTACAGACCATCCTCACGTGCCATGGACGACCCTGCACCGAACTGCACTGTCCCCTTTCTGAAGCAGCTGGCCTTGCTCCCAGAGTTTGGGTAACCCCGTTACTTGGGAATCAGGGGTGACCTCAGGATGCTGGCATATGAGGGCTGGTAAGAGGTCTGTGGGACAGCGCTAACCCAGACCAAAGTGGGGCGGGCCAAGTCTGATCAGGCCCCAGCACCCAGTCACTGAACTGCACAGCAAGAGAATTTCAGGAGGCTCCAAGCACTCTTGGAGTCCATCTCTCCAGCTCCTCTGTGACATCCACCTCTCAAGCCACGTTTCTGGCACTCAGGAGTGACCCCAGAACACGTCTGTGTACGAACTTATAATAAGAAGCCAAGCAGAGAGTGGTAAACCCCATGCTTTTCTTGCATTTTTGACAAATTGTGTATTACCTATATGTGTTTCTCAAATGAAGCTTATCTACAGACCATAAATCAGATGTTTTCTTGGAAAAAAATCTAAACCTTTCCAAATCTTCATGTATACCATTGTGATGGAAAAGTATGTACTTTTAAAAATTGGGAAGACCTCATAAGGGATTGTCTAATACCGCAATGAGTCTTCCTGTTGAAAGCACAGTGAGCACACGATTGCTCAACACAGTCACTGAAATCACTAGAATTGGTACGTTGACATAGGGTCCAGTGTTGTGGCAGAGTGGATAAAAAGCTGACACCTTCACCACAAATGGGTAAAGATTCAAGTCCCAGCTGCTGCACTGTTTATGCAGCACTGTGATAATGTGCTGGGAGAAGCAGTGGAGAATGACCCAAGTCCATGGGCATCTGATCCCATATGGGAAACCCAGAACAAAGCTCTTGGATCTTGGCTTTAGACAGGAGACATCTGGAGAGTGAACCAGCAGATGAAAGATCTCTCTCTCTCTCTCCATCTCTTTCTCTTAACTTACCAATTTCCCTCTCTCTATATATGTAAGTCTATCTTTTAAATAAATAAATATATCTTTAAAAGATGTTTTGGTACATATGCATGTTTTTTAAGTACTAATATATACAAGAGATTCTGTTACTTCAAAATAGAAAAATGTTACAAATACTATATATATTTCATGCCTTGGGTTTCCTGGAAATAAGCTATGATGCACTATAAGAGTAATATGTGAAGAGTGATTATAAAAGCAACAGAATAACTATCTGCAAAAATAGCAATTCAGACACACAGTATAACATCACCTATAATTGAAATAGTATCTTCCAGAAAATAGCAGTTGGAGTCTGTGAAGGTTTGAGAGTATTAGAGTACAAGGCTGGCCTTTCCCCAGTTGCCATCAACTCAAGCCAAGGGCTTCCTGGCCTCTGTCAAGGTCTGTGAGCAAGGTGGCATTTACCCAAGTGACATTCATACCAATTTTCAAAGGCAGGGCACCTTCAGAATGACAGGCCAAGATAAAGAACTGGCAAAAGTAATCTAAGTACAGTTGATAGAGAATGTGGCTCTTAACACACAAGACTGCCAAGCTCTTTTTTTGCTTTCCCTCTTCGATAAGGAGTGTAGTCATTCTGTTTAAGTCCTGTCAATACCATTCCACTTATCTGGGTGGATGGAACTGTGACTTTGCATTGTTGGTATGATGTAGGAAGACAATTGATTGGATATCATTTGTATGAGAATAATTGGATATACAAAATAAAGAGAGCTGCTTCCTCTCCAGGCAGGGGAAAGGGAACTAAGAGATCAAGGAAAAGAAACTCCTGCTGTTAGTATGTAAATTCCTCAAACCCTCCTCATGGATGCCTTCAAGACCGTCAGTGTTTCAAAAGTCTGATGCTGTTAATAAACTTGGGCTATTGACCATCAGTCAGCAGTCCATGTGTGTGGTTATCGGTTCTATACACCAAGTCCACATAGCAGAAATGGAAATAAAGGCTGCAAGCAGAATTCTACAAAGACCAGAAATAACCTTCCCCTGACGTTTTGGACCAATGTGGAGATGTTCTTAGATCACGTGGAGAAAAGGAGTTTTCCTGAGTTATCCATTTGGCTACAGTGCAGTAGTGAATAAGTTACGTTATTCAATGTATCACATAATGGCCTAGGACAAGATTGATCTGTCATTTCTTTTGGACATACTACCTCTGGAAGAGTGTTTACTGTATTTAAAAAATAATTGGAAAACTATTTTCTTTTAAAGCTATATAAATAAGATTTATCTGATCTTTAAAGATTGAAAAATTCATATGTTGAAAGAAATAAAAGCAAAAAACATACAGTAAAAATGATTTCATCAAGTTAATGTAGTTATAAAGTAATTATACAAAAATCAGTAGCATTTTTACACAAATAAGAACACAATAACTAATAAAGTCTATTAATAAATTTCAAGAAATCAGTCAAGTAAATACAAACTCAGTAAAAGAGCATATTAACTTTCTACAGAAACCCCATACATGATGAGTAAGGAAAAATGTGTCTTGGTACTGGTTAGGGGATGTTAAAATGCAAGATCTTCCTCTCTGTGTCTCCTTTCTGTATATCCGCCTTTCCAATAAAAAAATAATAAAAATAAATCTTTATAAAAAAAAACACAATGTCCATGATTTCTAAAAATTAATGGAATCCCAATTTAAAAAAAAAAAACTCCCAAGAGTTTGTAACTGAGAGGATCAAGACTTGGAAGAAAACTAGATAAGTATGAAAATCCACAGGAAAACTGAATATGTAAAACTATAGGAAAGAGAAGCTTGGAAAGTGAAAAGAAATGAGGAGACACCAGCACTAGCCACACTTCCAAAATTTTCAACTTGTAAAGTGGTATTACGCTGATGGAGGAACAAATAAGGCAATGAGAAAGAACTGAAACATGCAAATCCAATGAGAGGATTTAGTCTGCAACAAAGATGGCAGCCTCAGTCAACCTAATGAGGACTGATATTGCATCAGAGTTATCTAAAAATAGACTAATAATTGAAGCACGCAATAGGATTACTACTTAATGCATTACAGCAAAAATTAATTTCAGCACAGTAAAAGATGTAAATCTATTTAAACAAAACTCTAAAATGTCTAGAAATCCAGAGTCACAGAGGCACATTTGAGTCTCTGTGGTAAAATGCTAAGCTTGTGCATTTTTACAAGCAAAAATATGGTAAATAAAGCAAATGACAAGCAGTAAATGGGTAAAAATGAGGGTGTGGGTGCAGAATGCATTTGACAAACTGCTAATTCTAAACATATTTTGATCAAATGCCAGTTGAGTAGAAAAACATGGTATCTTTGTTTTAATTTTCAGTTCTGTAATTATGAATGAAGTTGAGTTTCTTTCGATGTGTTAATTGGACATTTATACTTTTGGTTTATTTTATAATGTTCCCAATTTATAGAGTTTATTTTTATTGCTATGTAGAAGCTCCTTGAATATAAATTACACTAATCATTGGTCTGCTCAATGTTATATATCTTTTTCCAATTTGTCGCTTATTTTTCTGTATCAGCTAATAAGAAGTACAGACTTCTTCAGTTGTGATGTGGTCACATCTCTTTTTCCACGGATTCTAGATTTCATATATTATATAAAAAGGCATTTTTTTCTTATCCAAGTTAATGTAATATGACAGCAGATGTATCATACACATGCAATGTCACATGTGTGTCTTATAGATGGAGCCCTGTATTTCTTCTCTTTTCATAGAGAAATATTTTTCCACAGTTTACTGAATAATCTATCTTTTTTTTACTCAGTACATAGTTTGTTGAATAACCTAACTTTTCCTCAGCCTAGGGAAATTTCTAGTGTATTCAATTGCAATACACCCTTGGATCTGTGTGTGCTGGTAACACTATTGCTTCAAAGAACTTACGTTTTCATGCCAGCATTATAAACATCACAGTACTTCCTCTTTTCTGTATTATCAAAAACATATATACCATGCGCATTCTTCATCTTCAGAATAACTTCTTTGTTTTTACATAGGTTTTTAAAGAATATTGACTCATTTATTCATTTATTCCAAAGCCAGAGAGATAGAGGTCTTCCACCTAATGGTTCACTTCCTAAATGGCCACAATAGCCAGGGTTGATTTAGGCTGAAGCTAAGGGCAAAGAGCTTCGTAGTGATCTCCCATGTGTTTGGCATGGGCTTGTACGTTGGCCATTTCCACAGCTTTTGGTAGAAATAAATCTTCCCCACCGCTTCACGGGGCTGGGACAGGACCGCAGACTCTGTTCACCTCTCAGCAACTTCTCTCACCACCAGTACTTGGTCTTCTTGAAAAGGGTATGGCCATCCATCCACTGGTACCTGCTCCTGGAAGAATCCTTCCGCCTTATTCAGCAGCCCAGGACTTATTCCACCTCCACATTGTTGCCCAAAGTTCTGTCTCCAGGAAGGCTGTCTCCCCAGTTGAGTTTATTAACCCTCTATTTCCCATGCGAGTTGATTTGTGCCTCTCTCACAGCATTTTTTACACTAACTCCTCAGCATACCTTAGTGCTCACTCTTCCTCCCCATGAGAGAAGGAAATAATTCATTTAATCCTACCACTTATAGCATAATAAGAAGCATCTGCTTCTCCAAAAGTTGATAAATGCTTTTGGTGTGAAAACCTTCTCAGTCATCTTTTATTCATTCCCTTAGTACCTAGCATAAAAGCCAGTAAATGTTTGTTGAATTGAGTTGAATCAAGTATAAGTCAAAAAAAGAAAAAAACTTTTTTTAAAATCTGGCCCATCTGGCATGGAAATAAAGAGACTGATTTCTTGTTTGTTGGCTTGCTTTTTCTTTTCCACTTCTCTTTTGTGATTCTACCATCCCTTCAGTATAAACACTTCATTCACTCTGTCTAGATCTTTTTATGTACTTGTAAATGTCATAATTCAATTGATTATCCCCTATTATAATTCAATCTTTTACATCTTTAATGGTGAAGATCGGGAACTCAAATGTTATTTTCTGTTTTTCATTTTGCCATCCATTTCCTTTATTATGTTGAGATTTTCTCTCTTAGAAAATATGTGGTGCTCAAAATTGTTAGAAAAGCATTATCTTTGCATGAACTTCTTATTCAACTTTGCTCATATACATGTAAAACTTGAACCCTCGGGCCCGGCGCAGTGGTGCAGTGGTTAAGGTCCTCGCCTTGCATGCCGGGGATCCCATATGGGCGCCGGTTCTAATCCCGGCTGCCCCGCTTCCCATCCAGCTCCCTGCTTGTGGCCCAGGAAGGCAGTCCAGGAAGGCAGTCCATGACAGCCCAAAGCTTTGGGACCCTGCACCCGCGTGGGAGACCCAGAAGAGTCTCCTGGCTTCGGATCGGCATAGCATCAACCGTTGCGCTCACTTGGGGAGTGAATCATCGGACGGAAGATCTTCCTCTCTGTCTCTCCTCTCTGTATATCCGCCTTTCCAATAAAAATTAAAAAAAATAATAATAAATCTTTATAAAAAAAAAACTTGAACCCTCTATTTTAAACATGTATTAATTTATAGAAGGAAAATATTGACAACATGCGCATTACATAGACAGGGTTGGGATGTGATCAGGTTCCACTCTTGCTTCACATCAGTCCTTAGGTCTTCTCCGTGGTTTATGCACCCTCTCCATGATTTGGTCTGTTTGATCACACATTACTCCAACCACAGGAAACTGCTCACAGCTCATTGAATATGCTCTTTTCATGTCTCTCATTGAAAATACCGATTTTCAATGTTTTGGAAAACTTGGCAGCATTTTCATTGCCTATGCATTTGTTACTCTGTTCCAGTTCCACAGATGACTTCTTTAGTACAATCTTCCCAGACACTTGCAGGTCACTGGGTGACTCTTCCTCCTACGTTTAGGTGCTTGACACACCCCTTACTTACACCTGCCATGCAGAATTATAATGCTCGTATCCTGATCCACTGTAAAAGTCTAGCTCCCTTACTCCACCTTACCTATCCACCATCATGAATTCTCTTGTTTTCACAATCTCTTTGTAACTTTCTAACATAGAAAGTATTTTCTCAATATTTTCTCCTAATGAAAACAGGCTAACCGGTATCACATTGGCACTATTCAAATAAACTAGGATAAGTAGATGAAGCTAATATGCTCAGATACCAGTCAGTAGGCAGCACAGGACCACGGTCTCTGAGAAAAGGGGAATTTCTAAGGGAGCCCCACAACAGTCCTGGTGTTCCACTTGCGGGTACTGTCCCAACCACAATGCAGGGGCAGAACCCGAGCAGAGCTACTGATATGGCTAAACTGAGAAATTAGACTTGGGCGCTGCTGGGGATGACAGACGGCACTGGCAAGAAGGCAGCTCACATTCAAGGTGCTTCAGGGTAGTTCTCATGGGTTCCCTCTCCTCCCTGCCTGAATGCTAACCCGTGCACATGCAGATAAGACACCACAAAACCTGGAAGAAAACAATGCGCTGAGCAGAGTCCAACATGGCACAGGACTGGGGATGCCTGGGGCTCTAACCCATGTGTGACTTGTGGGGAAATGTTATGCAGACAGCAATTCACGCAAATGGCACTGCAAAAGAAGTGGGGAGGGAAAAGGTCCAAAAAAAAAAAAAAAACATTTTTTTAAATAGGTGAAAAACTTTTCCTATTTTGAGAGAAAGACAAAACTACTAATCCAAAAACTTCAAATCTCTGTAAGCACCTGTTTATCAAAAAAAATAATAAGACTACATATAGCCACTTTGTACTCTCATGTAAAATGTAGAAGAAACCAGGAAGGAGGAGGGGGAAGACAGATGACATGCTGCTCCTTTTGGGGGGAACAATGGTGAGCACTGGCACGGATTTCTTCCTAGAACCAGCCCATGTCAAAGACAATGCTATGACATCTGCAAAGCGCTAGGAGGAAAAAGCTGTCACCCATGAATTATATATCTAGCAAAAATATCCTTCAAAAACGAAGGCAAACTAAAAATATTTCAAGATGAACAGATGCCGAGAGAATGTACCACCATCAGATTTGCTCTACAAGAAATGTTAAAAGAAGATCTTCAGGCTGTGGAAAAATCATAGTAGGCCAAAACTGAGACCTGCATGGAGGAATGAGGAACCCTGGGGATGGAAATCATGTCAGTAGCAAGGAAGTGGCAGGAGGAGGGTCGGCCAGGGGGCCACGGCAGAGTTGGCTTTGGCTCTACCCCAACTAATAGATGAAGATACCCCTCTGTCTCACACTTCCTCTTTCTCTCAGGCTCCCCTCTAATAAATTAAATAGGTGGATAAATTTAAACAGCAAGATCAGTAACAGTTATTGGTTATAACCTCTTGTCCAAATTGGAGTCGACGAGCCCATACCTACATAATAAATTAAAGGTTTATGAGAAACTGGACTTATAAAGTACATCTCTGTAAATAAATATATTGGTAATGAAGGAAACAAGGCTAAATTTATGGTAGGGATGGCTGGCACGCATCATCTTTTAAATAGATTTAATTATGTATTTACTTGAAAAGCAGAGTTATTGGGGGGAGGGGGGACAGAACTAGAGAGATCTTCCATCTGCTGGCTTACTCCCCAAAAGATCTCAATGGCTGGAATTGGACCCAATGGAAGCAGGCAGCCAGGAGCTTCCTCCAGGTCTCCCATGTAGGTGCAAGGGTCCAAGTTCTGCTGGCATCCCTTCTGTTTTCTTGGGCACATTAGCAGGAACTGAATTGGAAGTGAAACATCCAGGACACGAACTAGCACCCATAAGGAATGTGGGTCATGGGCAGTTATCCATTATGACATAGCACCAGCACCCAGATATCATATTAATTGAATATACATGGTATATCCATAAGGGGACAAAAAGTGTGTGCCACCCTATGAAATACAGTGAGAAATACACAGCAGGACCTCTGTGATGTTTTTGTTGAAGACACATATTTGGGACACACGAGAAATCATTTTTTTTTAAATTAAAGGGCGATTCTATAAAATTAGAGCTCTTGAACCTTCCTGGAAATTAAGAAAGGACCAAAGAGATCTGAAAACCAAATGCAACACATGACAGGGTATACACTGTGGTATGATTCAATCAAAAAGCACAGATTGGGCCCAGCACAGTAGCCTAGTGGCTAAAGACCTCACCTTGAATGCACTGGGGTCCCATATGGGTGGTGGTTCCAATCCCAGCAGCCCCGCTTTCCATCCAGCTCCCTGCTTGTGGCCTGGAAAAGCAGTTGAGAACAACCCAAAACCTTGGGATCCTGCACCCACATGCAAGAGCTGGAGGGAGTTCCTGGTTCCTGGCTTCAGACTGGCGCAGCTCCAGCCATTGCAGTCACTTGGGGAGTGAATCACAGAATGGAAGATCTTTCTATCTCTCCTTTTCACTGTATATCTGACTTGCAATAAAAATAATAAATAAATCTTAAAAAAAAAACATAAATTGCCAGGACAGATAGAAAAGCAAGGTCCAATCACATCCAGTTTCCCAGAAGTATGTAAGTTATAAAAATGTTTAAATACATGTTTGAAGAGCAGTTCTTCAAATATCAGGCACATTGCCCTCCTTCAGTAGATTATAAATTCCATGAAGACAAGGATTCTTTCAATATTACCATCTCCTCAAGCTCTGTAGAACCTAAAACAGAGCCTGACACATGACTGAATATTCTTGTTAGGCCTGCAGAACATGGCCCAGGTTACCTGAGCCATGGTTCCCCAGTGACCTAGCACACACAAAGCCCTCTTCAATGAACACTGATGGGATGAAGAAAAGCTTGAGTCATTTGTTTCCCTGTTATGAAATGAAACTAAATTCATATGAAAGAAGTTAAATAATGATTTATTAAAAAATTGTAGTACGGCTCGACATGCAAGTATACATTTACTAAGTTATCTCTGATCGGCTCCTGCTCCTATTCTTTTTTAAAGCAGCTATAAATGGAAACATTTTACCAGGGTTTTTATTTCTACTAAAACAGATACCCAGGTATTGATTACTAGATGATGGCGATAATGACCATGAAACTTCATGACCACTAAAACGCTGGGCCCAGCAAAACTTAGCTTACAGTGGTTTTGGGTTTCTTATAAGATACACTGATAACAGGAATTAAAATATCTTCTTAACTATATCATGTCCTGATTGTATTCTTGCCCGTATTTCAGTACACAAAAAGAATCCACTTTCCCTTTGCAATCCAATATAGAATCAGTTTTGTTCTCCCATAGAAATGATATAGTTTTTATACATTAAAATGACAAGTGATT
Organism: Ochotona curzoniae; assembly: GCF_017591425.1. Classification (NCBI taxonomy): domain Eukaryota; kingdom Metazoa; phylum Chordata; class Mammalia; order Lagomorpha; family Ochotonidae; genus Ochotona; species Ochotona curzoniae. Next base: position 10,470,692 of record NW_024465035.1, on the reverse strand, counting down.
TGAACTTTCTCAAACATCTTGGACTAGCTCTTTTGTGGTCCCAAGGCTAGTTTCCCATACTCATATTCATTAATCCCTTCTTTCTGAAAACAGGACTAATGCAATGTAGAAGTTAATACCTTTTTTAAATCACTGTATTAGATGACTACTGTCACATGTACAACTCACAATCATATACTTCACTGAACCATCATACAATGAACTCTTTAGAATAACCACAGTCTAGGTCAGGAAGTAGAACTTTGCACCCTAACCTTGCATTTGTTCTCCACCCTCAACCATTCTGTCTTCCCTCCTCACTAAAAATATTCTTTCGCCTAACCTCTAATACGACAGATTGAGATTTTTTTTCTGCCTCTGAATTTTATATAAATGCTAATGTTCAACACGTACATTTTTGGACATGGCTTCTTTTACTTGGCATTATGTTTCAATACAGATTACATTTCTATTTTAAATGAAAAGGCATTATTAAAATTTGTGTGACCAAAGGTATTCAAAACCTACCCTTGAATTTCTTTACAAATATTGTACATTTTAGCAAAACATAGTTTTACTATATGTTACAAAGTCACTAACAGAGATGTTGAGGACAAGACTTCTAAATTGGATTTTTCTCAAATGTCCTAAAGTCATTCAAGCCATTCCTCAGCTAAGCAATCCACAGTACAGGGCTGGGAAGTCATGTCCACTTTTGCACCATTTGTCCCCAAATCACTGTAGCCACACAAATGATATTTTGATCTAGGCCCTGTACACTTCATTGTTTTGAAGTGGGCTCTTTGCAGAGGGAAGCCTGCATCTGCATATCACTCCAGCATCATATACATTCTAATGGCCTTTCCCTTTCATTAGGCTGTCACAGATACTATGGAGTTTTACAGATTACAGCTTTTGCCTAGAGCAACAGTCAGCTCTCTTACCCAGTAATTGGATAGACAGATTTGGCTCAGCTCAGCAAGTCTGTACTTCTGTATGCAAAAGAAGCCCTGCACTAAAACCCAGCGGCTCTGCCAGGGCAGGATAAACAGAGCTCCGTGGGCAAGTTTGCAAAAATCTCCCTTTAAAAATACCTTTAGCCCCATTTCTATGCCTTCATTAATTGAATTCATATCTCCTATGTTCAAAAAATGCCATTATGCGTTAAACAGAGTAAGCTAAAAGATTGTCTCTGTTTAAAGGAATCCCTAAACTCCAAAATGCTGGCCTGACTAAAAATGATTGGCTTCTGACTTTCTGTATGAATACACATAAATGGAAACTTTTCAGACTATGGTTGGTTTTAAGACATAGCATTGCTGTAAGAGAAAGGAAAGAAAAAGAGAAAAGGTCACTACATGAGCACCAAGAGTCGCTGTTTGATTTTAAAATCTATAATTCAAAGCTAATTTGCTCGTAGCACGTTTGCTCTATAATAAAACGAAAATCTGGAGCATTCCATGCAACAAATTTATGTACAGTGTGGGTGAGCTTATGACACCATGAAAAACTCCACTTTTTCACTTCATAAATTTACTGCTATATTGGCCCAAATATATGGCTCTCTTAGATTGCCTAAATTTTCAAAAAGAGGAAAATTTCAAGCTGCAAAAATCAACTCTATCATCGAAAACTTTCCATGTCTAGCCCCCAGGGCAGTCAAAGGAGTGAAAATATACCCCCATTCCCTTCCTTCCTTTTGCTGCAGGTGGTTCCAACCAGTGATACTGATACTGAAATTTAAATACAATTGGTGCCTTGGAACACCAGACAGTCTGTTAGAAGTTGCCTGCTGCTCTGCTGGCTCTAAATGGGGCCAGTGTTTCACAGACTGGGGCATTGTGAAAAACAGACAGCTTTTGAAAATGGAGATCTGCAACCAGAGTGAAGGTGATTTAATCACCTCCCTCCTTCGGCCCTCCCACTAGCCTCTCTCCTCCAAATATCTGCAAAGGAAAGCGAGGGAGGAAGAAGCAGGTCTTCAGTCACTTGAAGTGGGGAGATATTTGAGAGCTGTCACCTCTGTGTCCATGTCAGTGCTCCAGCTTGGAGAACTCTGACTCTTTAGCCAAACAGCCTTTTTTAGTGAGAATTCTGGCTCTCCTTTTGCTATTCAGTTCGGGCAGTTTGTTGTTGTTATTTGTTTTTGTTTTAAATGTCTCTAAACCTCAGTTTCATCATTTGTGATATGGAAATATTTCTTCTCTCGTGGGACCATTGTGAGAATTATTGGGGGGGGGGCACCAAAAAAATAAAAAGTCTATGAGGCTCTTTGCACAGGGTAAGCCCTAATAAGTATCAACACTTGTGAGCACACGCTTTGGGACCATGGGACGGTATGGCCCAAGCTCTTGCTGTCCAATGCTGCTGCTTTCCCTTCTTCCACCCTGCGGCACAGTCAGATGGTAGAAGCCAAGCTTTCTCCCAAGCAGCAAGAGTTAGGAAGCTGAGGTCTAGTCAAGAGAACTTCCTGCCACTTCCAACTCAAAGCTGTTCAAACGTGAGTGTCCCCTTTCCTCTAATGAGAAGCAAAAAAATATTATTAACTCCTAGGAGATAGAGGAGCCAGAGACAGAAACAGTGAGGGCCCCAGAGAAAATACAGCAACAGGGATTGCAACCAGCGTACCCCAGCCAAGAACAACATCCTCTTGCCATTATTTATTTTTGAGATGTATTTGTTACTTCGGTCTACCTTGCTTAATGAAAACAACTGGTAGGAAACCAGGAGTCACATTTAAAATACTCTTGAGCTGGCAGGTCAGCAGTTTTGCCATAAAACAAAGGAGAAATTTTCAATGCCAAGCTTGCCTTGCTCCTTTGTGTCCCCACATTGAAGGTTTCCTCCTAAGCTTTTCTCCTACTGCTCACCCTGCCCAGATCCAACACACACACGAGCCCCTTCTTCCTCCTAGACCTAACTGTCAACAAGGTCAAAACTGTGTATATGGCAATGGGTAATGTTTTACTGAAATTCCAGAGGAAAATAAAAGCAAAATAAGGATTCTAGTTTTCTAATGCTAAGAAATGTTGGGTTGTACTAAACAGGAAAGCTCTGCAGGCCCTAAATTTGGATGTGTTCCTGTTTGGTTCTAGTCTTACGTGTGAATACTATCTTGTTTCAGACTCTCTAACAGTGCAGCTGCATCCAAAAACACTAGCTTTCCATTTGTAGAAGAACACGTTTCCTTCCCAATTCTCCCCCTCTTTATAGGCCAGGGCACTCAGAACCTATCCCCACCGCAGAGAATAATAGAACCAGTTTACAGTTCACGTATGAGTCAACAGTGGTTAGACACCTTGAGCCCCAATAAATGATGTGGGCTTTCCCAGCTCCAACAATAACTTACTTCGTCCACTGTCTAAGGTGTTCTGTGACTCAGGCTCATTCTCAAATCAGATATCACTAATGGCACAGATACACGGTATCCATAAAGTTATGCCACAGGGTGTGTACATTTTAGCTAAGAGCAGTACCCAAGCTAGTGAGGTACAGCAGGTTAAGTTGTTGCTGGTAACACCCATGTCTCACAGATCAGGCTGCCAGTCTGAGTTCGACTCTGTTTCCAGTTTGGCTTCCTGCTAATGTGCCCCGGAAGGGAGCAGAAGATCCCAAATACCTGGGTTCCCGACACCCAGAAGGGAAACTACCACAGAGTTCCTGGCTTCTACCAAGCTCAGCCCTGGCTGTTGCAGCCATTTAGAGAATGCAGTAGGAAATGCTACCCTGCCACTACCCCTCAGTCATTCTGTCGAATGAACAAAAAAATTCCTTAAAACCTGGTGCTATTAGTCAGATGCAGAAATGAACCCAAAGTCCCAGGTATTAATGGCTGACTGCCCAGATGGCATTATTGGAAGGTGGGTGAACTTTTGGGAGGTAGGGCTTAGGGTTTACTAGAAAGGCAGTTCTTGAAGGACAATTGTGACTGAGGCCTAAAGTTAGCAACACCTTCTCTCTCTGCTTCCTGGCTCTTCCTGTAATCTTGTCAATGTATCTGCTACCCATCCCCCATCACAAGCCCCTTACCACAGCCAAAACCTGCCATGTGGTACGGACTGAACCTCCAAAACAAAACTGGGAGTCTAATCAAACTCCTTACTTCCAAAGAAGGTCATCTCAAATATTTCATCACGGGACCCAAAAAGTTCATTTAAATGGCTTCAAAATACATACGGGGCACAGCTATTTAAGTTTACTCTGAAACCTGTCCCTCTTCCTCCAGATCTTCTTTATAAAATTTCAAGTCTTCAGGGTTATAAAACAAAAATTATAAAGGGGCCAGTTGTTCAGCTTGTTTGTCTTTATGCTAATTCATAACCTAAAGTCTATCAGTCACATAGTAACTACAGCTTTAAGTGAAATAAAGAAACAGAATTGAAACTATTTCTATGGAGTGTTAGCAATGCCAGTGCTGAATCAGGGTTGTTGTCAGTGTAAAACACTTTGAAAACAAAAACAATACCAAATCTTCCTGTCTTTAGTCTTTCAGAAAAATTTCCCATATATGGGAAATTCAAACAGTCCCCAAACCGATGCATATCTGTGCCCACGACTTGGAGGCAGTGAAGCAGCTTCACTCAGCTACCACCAGAAAACAAAAAGTTGGAGGCAATTTTACATGCTTTAAGTAACTGCCCAAAACCAATCCGAAAACACAATTAGGATTGAGTGCATTCCAAGCAACGACAACCTAAGATTACAACCAGCTTTGTTTAAAAAAAAAGAAGGGTTAGCTTTAGCTTTAAAATGTTCTACTAACATCTAGGAATGCAAACTCTGAAAATTTCATAAGCAACAATATGAAGGAAGCCATTATCTGAAGTGTAAGCAACTGCATGGTGCTATTTTAATTATGCATCGCAGGGAAACTGTGATTGTGTCCTCGCCAGTATTTTATTAGACTGTCAATTCAATTGAACTGCATCCCGTGGGAAAGATTAGCATGGATTTCAGCTAGGGATGTGTGAACGTGTTGCTGTGCCCAGGCCAACTTTTAAAAGTTGTGTGGTAATGAGAGTGAAAATGGAAAGAGAAGTGTGAGATTCTTTAGTCCAAGAAACCCTGCAGCCATCCTGGCCTCCATTCCTCTGGAATCCTTACTACTTGTGCAAGTGGGATGAGCAGAACTCAAAGCCTGTCAGACATCAGCTCTGCAGGAGGATCAAAGGGACTTAGGGGCAAGTAACAGGCCTTCAGACGCCCACTGCTCAGATTACAACAGGAGAGGAGCGAGTGGACATTGAACCTTACAGCCAAAGCAAATGGACCAGAATCGAGCAAACCACGACTGAAGAAACAGGTGCAGGAATCCTAGGTCACTTGACTACCAAACTCCCAGCAAAGCAAGGGTCCAGGTCGTCCAAAGCACAGTAAAGTGCCCCTCTTTTTATATTGTTCTAGTAGTTTCTGGACAGGGTTCCAGCACCTTCCATGTGCTTGCTCCTGCATCCCTCTATACTTCCCTCTCCCTCTTCTTTCTCAAATCGAAATAAGTGGGAAATTCTGAGTGTACGATACAGATGTTTCTTGGGCCAGATATAAATAGAATTAAGTAAGGACCAAGAATAAAAAGGGAACCAGTGCTTTGGGGAAATCTGCACCGTGTACCGGTTTTCTGGGTGCTGGTCTTTGGAAATCAGCCGAGCTACACCTCTGAGAAACTACCTATGATTGGCCTTTTTCCTTGCGCACTCTTTTTTTCTTTTGTCTTCAGTGTTTGCAGAAGTTATCACTGACAACTCAAATGAAAATTAAAATTACCTCGGAAACTCAAAATCTCTGATGCCCGTGGGGCCATTGGCAATATCTTCAAAACTCAAGTTCTGAGAAGCACCGGCTCTCCTTAGGCAGGGGTTCTTTGTGTTCTATGGGCCCCTTGATCCCAGGACAAACGGGTGGTACTGGGCAGATAGGGGTGTAAGCCCGCGCTCTGAGGGTCAAAGGTGGAGGTGAGGAGAAGAACCCCGAGGCGTGCCATGGCCACACTCTGCCTCCCTCTGGGCCAGGACCTCCGTCCTGCCTTGGGAGTGCAGAGCCAGGACAGGGGCAAGCAGGACAGGGGCAAGCAGGACAGGGCCGCCCTACCTGCAGGCCCTGGCCGCAGCGGCCTCCACCGCAGGGCGGCGCACAGGCCTCGAGGCCTGCTCCGAGTTCTTGGGGTTCTCCGGGGTTTGGGGAGCCGCCGGCCGACCTGACCGGCTGCACCACTCATGGCTGAGGTCAGAAGTCCCGAAAACACCAAATCGCCCGAGCCAGGTCAGGAACCACTGGTGCGTGAAACGGCGGGAGCATTAGAGCGTGGCTGTCGCGTGCACTTGGCTAACTTGCCTCCCTCCTCCACACAAGCCGGGGTCTCCAGTCCCTGGGGGCCACCTGAGTCCCCCTGGCTCCTGGGGCAGGGCTCTCGGGGACTCCGTTCCCTCTTCGAGCTCGGGGCTGCCTCGCCTCCTCCTCTGCCCGGCCTCAGGGGTCTCGCGGTCCCCACTCTCCCGCTTCCCCCGCCCTGGCTCGGCGTTCTCCGGAGACCCGGGCTCACCCTGGTCCCGGGCCTGCTCCTGTGGGAGCCTCGTACTCTCTCCTCACACCGGGCGCCGGACTCGGGGGGTCCTCGCTGTCCTCACTCTGTCCCCCGGGCCCGCCGCCGCCGCGGCCCGCCCTTCCTCCGCCGCCGGGTCACTCCGGGACAGGCGCCGTCCCCCGCCCTCCCAGCGGCGGGAGCCCAGGCCTCAGGCGGCGGCGGCGGCGGCGAGCCCCGTGCCAGTGCCGGGCCTGGGGCTCGTGCGGAGCCGGCGGGCCCTGCTCCCAGCCCCGGCGTGGCCGAGGGCCGACCCGGAGCGCCGAGAACTTCCCGCCGTGCGTGGGGCGGGAGGCGGGACCAGGGCGCCTCCTGTGAGGACGCTGAGGCGGCGTGGCGGCTCCGGCCGGAGAGTGAACCTCCTGGGTCGTCCCGGGCACTGCCTGCCCCGAAGCCCGGGAGCCCGGCCCGGCGCCTCGGCGCCCTCGCTGGTCAGGCACGGCAGGTCCTTCGTCTGGTTGGTTTTAAGGACCTGAACTTGAAGCCGGCTCAGCTTCTTACAGCCATGCGCCCCCTCCACCATTGTAACCCCCTGACTTCTAACACTGCCGTTCATCTTTACATTTTGTGTTGCTTTTACCTAACATCGTGGAAGGGAGGTGGGAGGTTCATGCGTACTTTTTGCCTGTGGTTGAAGATGGTTGATTCTTATTGCTATATTAGTATTTCTTTCTATGAATATACACAATTTATTTAGTCTTTCTATTTTGATAAGAAGTAGAGTAGTACCCAGGTTCCTGCGTTTGTTTCAGAAAGTGCACCTCTAGGAAGTATGTTTTTGGTGGACATGCTGTCGTAAATAGGTGCCTAGGAACAGAATTGCTGGATCAGAAAGATTTCTGCAGTGCTGTGTACATTAGCGTCTCACCAGCCGCTGATGGGATTTCCAGTGGCTCCCAGGTCAGTAATGGATGGCGGATCATACCCTGTGGAGTGTTCACAGGAGAAAAATCCACCAACACCCAGACCAGTAACTGCCTCGGGGGGAGACTAAAAGAAGAAACCCTAGCTCAAGACTGGCCGTGAACCTGAAGTTACACTCTTTCTCCCCATATTAATGCTCATATTAATCCTCATATTAATGCTGCCTCTCCTTTGCCAGTCTTCCCAGGCTTGGGGAGAGACAGCTTGCAGCTTCCAAGGTCTTTTAAGTTCTCCGCACCGCTGCTTGGGTGGGCTAGTCCTGGGAAAGCCCCTGGCTTGAACCTACACCTCACCTGGCCTCTGAACTTCCAGACAGTCCTCTCTAAGGATATTCCCAACTCCCGGTTGTATAATTAGTGCTCATTATACTTTATGTATCTGGCATTTGCCAAGTACCTCACCACTTGAAAACATATTTCTGACTTCCAGTCATTGATGAAGTAGCCGGGTGTTAAACACACAAGGAGTCCCTGGCGAAGAGAACACCCGGAAAGCACGGGCATGCCCAAGGCCAAAGGGCAAGGCGGCGAAAGATCAAAGGGTGCTCTGGGCACCGTGCTGAGGACTTCTGCGTAGTATTCCTTTCATTCCCAAGCAAACCCTGAAGATGGGCATCATCATTAGCTTTATTAACCCCACTTAATGCCTAACTCACCACGAGTCACATAGTTAATCATTAGGGAAGTCAGATGCAGAGGCTCAGTTGCCTAACCCTTACACCCAAGGTCTCAGGCCAGGTTTTCAAGAAGGGGAGCCTGAGACTCAGAGTCATGTTGAAGTGGTTTTTATGGAGAGTATACTTAGGGGAGCTTGAGGGATGCAGTCCTCCTGGGATGACTCCTCCTACCGTGGTCTAGGTTTGGGCCTGATAGTTATTTCTTAGGTTTTGTCTCTGATTTTAAAAAGGCATTGAAGCACACGGCTCGGGAGTGTGGTAAGGTTTAATCAGAGGTTGAGGAATATAGACACATATGGGTCATGTTCAGGGAGCGTGAAGCAGACTGGGTGAAGGGTAGGAAAGTCCATCCAGGGGCAGCAAGGCAGCAAGCAGATAATGAAAGACCACGAGCCCGAGCGTACCAGGGACAAAGCAGGCACAATGAAGCAGTGGTTGCAGAGTGAAACCCCGTATGAACACAGGTTTTTAAGGGACTTAAGGGTCATGCAATAATGCAATACCTCCTTTCCCCCACCCCCTCCGCCCTAGGTTCCAGGTACTGATGGGTAAAAGTGTCCTTTGTCACACAGGTGGGCAAAAAGCATTATGCGAGGGTCGGGGGATGTGTGGCTTCCCAACTTGTGACCCTGAAAGGGCTGCCAGCTGAGAACCTAACAGAGCCCAGTGTGTGGGTGAATCCTCATTCAGTGCGCTCTCCAAACAGGCCATCTCCCCTAACCACTCTAGTAGGAGTCTGAGACTGAGCGCTTAGAAACACAAGTCTTCATGGTACTCTCTGCAGGTTCTGTTCACCCCCTAAAGAATGCTGGAACTCTGAGTATTGAGGGAAGTATCTGAAGTACACTATTGAATGAGCTTTAATTTTGCCCTCAGGCCCCCAGATTCCTGCTCTGCCGTGAAGGCCTCAGAATAGTGCATGCTGCAACTGGCTTATACCTCTTCACAAGAGCTGATTTGAGTCCGTCTCTTCCCAAATGGCAAAGACATTGGCCAACACGGGAATATGAGCACCTTCCCCAGAGAGCTAGCTATTAAGCTTTGAGTATGTACCACAGCAACTCACTTTGAAACCTTAAAGAAACATTAAAAAAAATTTAACTCATGCATTAAAAAATATATAGTCAACAATAAAATTTAGTCATCGGTGATGCCAAATAAATAACAGGACATTTTAGAAAGTTTTTGGAAAATGAAGTTAAAAGAGGCGTTTAGAGGCAGCTGTTTGGAGCCGTGCTTAAGTCATCCACATCCCATAGCAGAATGCCTGAGCTTGAGTCCAGCTTTGCTTCCAGTCCAGCTTTTTGCTTTTGCAAACCTTGCAAGGCAAAAACAGGCAATGGCTTAAGGGCTTGGATTTCTACCACCCATATGGGAGACCCAGGGAAGTTCTGGGTTCCTGGTTTGGCCTGACCCAGCCCGGCTGATTAGGAGCATTTGGGCATTGAACTAGCAGATGGAGAATCTCTGTCTTCCTGCCTTTCTAATAAATGCATGAACAAATACATTCTAAAAGACAAAGTCATGTTGTTGCAAAAGGTTTGAAATTTCATAATATATGTTTCCATGAATTTTTTGGAGATCTTGGTATGTATGGATTTCGAAAAATATTTTGCACCAAAATAAATTCCGCTTTCCACACAATTTTTGTGTGTGGTACTGTCCTGAGTGGCATCCTGTGTTTTCATTTTATTCTTATAATAATCCACTGTTTTTATCCTAAGGCTGAAGACAGGAAAACTGAAATCTTAACAGTTAGTGGCCTGTCCCATTTTTTATAGCTGGTCAGAGGCAGCCCCAGTCTTTCAGATCACATATTCGTACCTTGAAGTTCTAGATTCTTTCTATTACTGTCTCTGTACATGTTTGCACTCTGAGAAAAGAACAAGTCTTCAAAGAAATGATGCTTTAATGTGGCGGTTCACAAGCATTTTGTCCTCAGGTCCTTCGCACACTCTCAGAACCTACTGAAGAACTCAAGGACTGTCAATCAACTACATTAGAATGGAATCTTAGAAACAGAAGTATTTAGAGCATTTTTGTAAATTCATTTAAAGACACTAATGATTGTGGTGGGCGTTTGGTATTGTGATCAAGTTGCCTCTTGTCAGAGTTGCATGATGCATCAGAATGCCTGGGTTTGAGTTCTGGTTACTCTGCTGCCAATGTAGCATCCCGCTAACGTGGTTCCTCGGAGGTAGCACGTGATGGCTCACATATTTGCATTCTTTCCACACACACAGGAAGTCTAGACTGAGCTCTGTACTCTTAGCTTCAGCCTGACCCATTGCAGATATTTGAGGAGCAAAACAGCAAACGGATGTTCTCTGTCCATCACTTTCTCTTGTCTTTGCGCCTTCCAAATAGTAGTGAAAATAAACACACTAATTAATAATAATAAATAAATAGAAATGCTAGTGATAAGCTGTAACATTTTATTTAAAATAACTACGTTGCAAAATAAGAAAGTGTTTAGTGAAAAGAATGGCATTATTTTACACTTTTACCAATGCCTTTCTTATGTTGTAATAGTAAAACATCTGGAGCCAGCTGATGCCCATAGCTGTTCCTGCACTCCATTTGATATAGGACATTGTTTGATTTGAACGATCTGAAGATCCAGCCTTACCCAGACTAGAAAAATATTGCATTGAATTCAGAAATTGTCTAGGAGTTCTTGATATCACTGTGAAGATTGCTCATCTATAATTTGAGGCTCAGAACAGCAATAGGAAAGCAGTGGATTTCAAGTCATTAGTCTCTCCAGTCTTACAAGCAAGCGTACCTTGATGGTTGATTACCCAACAGCTGTTATGTAAGGTAAACATAAAATGTATTTTGTGGCATTCCTTTCTTTTCCATTTTCTTTTCAATCTCAGGCATTGCTATCCCAGTGATATTCCCCCATATAGCTTTTGCAACACCACTTACTCCTTCAGCAGGCATTTATTAAGTGTCTCCTGTGTGTGGGACAGCCTGCTGAACACCAGGGATCTAATATAGGACATTCACAGTGACTGCCTTCTTAGGGCTTACAGTTTAGTGGGAAAGACACACTGTGCTGAGCCCAGAAATAGAAGCGTAGGCGGTGCTATATGGGAACAATGGAAGATTTTCTAAAGAGAGAAAAATCTTTCCAGGTTAGTGCTGAGGGGAGGCCTGAAGGATTCCTAGAAGTGAATTCAACAGGGAAGGGGTAGTAATGGAAAGGCTGAAATGGTAGGAAACGAGTCCTCAAAGCTGTGTTGAAGGCTTGGGTCTTCCTTCCATAGGGAGCCAAAACCAAACTTAAAATGGAAAGCTCATCCAGAGGCTTAAGCAGAGCAGAATGAGAGCTGTAGCTCACATGGATGGAGGGAGATGAAGACAAGTGCGCAGATTTGAGAGATGCCATACTAATAGGACTCCGTGTTGGTCAAATGTGGGAGAAGGAACAGAAATAATCCAATTTCTACATGCCCAGCATTAAGCACAGGTGATGCATATTTGAGGGTGTGAGGCCATCAGTGGCTAGGCATTAAGCACAGGTGATGCGTATTTGAAGGTGTGAGGTCATCAGTTTCTAATTGGCCCTTTGGGTTTTCTTCCTCCATCAGGCAAGAGGGTTCTGGCCAGATGATCTCCATGAACATGATTTTTTCCCACTCTCAATGTGATTCTAAAATGAGGGGTTTTATGTGTAGATTTTCAAATGCAGTGAGAATAGTTGAGGTATTACTAACGAACATATATTTTGCTGAAAACAACAAGTGCTTTCTTGCAGTTACTGGCTTTGCTAGTGTTTGGATTAACTGGAGTCATTAGAAAGCAATCCCTTTGGTGGTTCTTTATGCATTTAGTGCGTTTGTTTTATGGAAAATCAGATATTAATATGGCAGGAAAATGTAAACCTTTCATGGTTATTGGAGTTAATCATGAGTCTTAAAAATGATAGAAAGAAATGCTGTTGCTGTTAAGATAAACACTTCATTATTTAAAAATGTTTTTGTTTCTGGGTGTCTGTTTTCAAAGAAAGAACTTGAGAAAAAAATCCCCCAATCACAAGTTTTTGCAATAATGCGTAGAATGAGCAGAAATTATTCAATATTATAATCAGCAGCCCCAAATCTCTTTGAGTTTGAGTTCAGATAGTTGAGGGGAAGGGTCAGGTTACTTATTTGAATTTTATATTGGCCTTTTATTGTGACAGTGTTTTTTATTCAGCTTTTTTAGGTTGAATTTGCTGAACTCCTGATGGAAGGTTACCCATAACAAAATCGCATTCAGTTTTGTAATGTGATGAGTTATATCACATGGTAAATAATTTATAATGCAGGTCATCCAGTCTTGACCTCTGTCAGTAGACCCTTCTAAATCTAGCTTACCCTAGGAAAAAATAGCCAAATGATAACTCCCAATTAAGTATTAATGAAAAATGATATTTGCCTTTTTACTTACTATGTAAAACCTTACTGATTTGATTTGCTGCTAACGAATAGTTCAAAAACCTGTTGGCATAAAATAGAATTATGTTTTCCATAATTTTAGAAGCCGCTTCAATACCATTAAATATGTCTAAAACAAGGCATTTAATCCGTAAGTTTCATAAAAGCACTGTTTTAATCATAAAAGATATCTCTTGATAAATTTAGCAAGCAAGGCCCATTTGAGTTGTCTTTTCTCCTTAAATATGAGTGATTAGAAAATTAGAAAGATGCTATATCTTTAATAATACTTTCCTTCATTACCTTTCAAGCTTAAACTGGAACAGAATTTAAACTTTATACAAAATGTATGTTTTTACAAGAATGAGTAGGGAAGTAAATATTTTCATTTGTTTTAAAATTTTTAACTAAGTTTTAATTAATTAAGTTTCAGTATGATTTGTAGACACAATTCAAAGACCATAGTCATATTCCTTTCCTTGTATTTGTTTTGTTTCAGTATTTTAGATAACACATTTTAAATTTGCAGTATAGTAAAAGGCTTAATACTTGACTGAGTTTAGTAAGTAAAAACTTAGTGGAAATATAGAAAACAGCTAAACCAATAATTAAGTGGAAAAAAGATCAATTCATCCATATAGAGTAAATTTTAAAGTAACCACTGCTGGATGAAATTACAGTAGTGTGACATTATGTTTTTAATTTATTTGTGTATTTATTTTATGATATCATTCCAAAGGCTCTGGTATTTCCTCACATTGATTTGCCCTATTTTATTGCAGTAATATAGTCTTTCAAAAGCAGTCATAAGTCCATCATTCTGCTTTTGAAATGTATCCTGAGATTTTAGGTATGGAGAATGGCAGAGTCTAGCATCCTGCTATCAAGATATATTGAACAGTTTCATTGAAAGAGGCAAACGTTTTCATCTGTCTTCTTGCAGGAAGCCCTTTGTCCTGCAAGAAAGCATGATTTATCTCAATTTCTATGACTTTTGAAATAACTTTTATAATGAGACAATTTAAATGTAGATTGTCCTTAAACCAGTACCCTTCTACTAATGTCAAAAGTGCAGCAGTCAATGACATAAAGTACATTTTCTCAACTTCTAAGATAGGAGCTAAACTTACTCGTGCAGTTTTGGGCATAGATAAGAAACTTGACTGACTCAAGCTTTATAGTCACCCAGAGATTTAAATAAGGCGGGATGATTGTCTATCACAGCTCATAATAATGCACTTAAATTTAGAGTTCCAAATACCCCTACTCACCAGTCGGCATGCTTCTCGAGGCCTTCAGCCTGAAAAACTGCAGCTGTGTTTATGCAGTAATTTAGAATCCCTATTCCATATGCAAGCAACTGGGTTCCAAGGCTCAATCACAATTCATTCATTTTGCTTTTTTTGTACCAAAAGAAAAAAAAAATCAAAGAACTGTATAGCATTATGACCAGCCCTTCAAAATCACAAAATCAGGAGATTGAAAATTACAGTCGCACACAAAAACTGCAATTCTTTTCCATTTCCTGTAAAATAAGATTCACAACAGAAATGCTAGATATATGCGGATAAGGTGTAGTATTCAGATCAGCAAACATTAAATCATGAAAACATGGTACCACCATAAGAGAAATTAAAGCTCCAATAAGGCAAGGATTATACATTGAGAATACTGCAGCCTGACAGAAGACACTTATGATTAGACAATGTGTGTGTGTGTGTGTGTGTGTGTGTGTGTGTAACAGAACTTTCCCATGCAAATGTTACAGAGTCATGTTATATTATTTATGATTCATACAGCAACAATTTCTAGAGTACTCATTTACACTCTAGAGCCATAGAGACCCCAGCAGAACTATTCACAGTTCATCTTATATTTTTCAGCCAATTTTTAATTATTATTATTTTTCATGATACAGTTCCATAGATTCAGGGAATCCCCCTCTTCACTCTCCCCCCCCACCATTTTTGTTCCCCCATATTATTAAAATACTGTAGTCCTTCATCAACAACCATAAGTCCAACATTCTAGTATTATTCATCATGTCACTATAGGTATATGTAAAGAGATAGTCTAGTATCCTATTGTCAAGGTATTTTTAACAGTGTCATTGGAATACCGCTTTTTATTCAAGAGTAGAGATACATACTGCAACATATCATTATTTTGCCATGTTAGTCTCCATTATATAATTCATCTCTGAGAATATATGTTTACCTATGTATCTATTGATCTTGTATTTTGCACGGATGTTGCTTTATTTCAGAGAGAACATAGGATATTTGTCTTTTACGGATTATAATCCACATTTAAAATTTGTCTAAAATTTGGCTTTTGTGCAAATAGATCATTATTTTCACAATGCTTAATAATTAACCCAAACTTCAATTTAAAAGCCATATACTAATTTAGGTGTTTGCTTTTTTTAGTGTAGCTGGGTTTTTCCTATACTATTTTAGCTTGCTGGATATGTGTGCCTAATGGTGAAGGGTTATTGGGATAAGTCATTTTACTCTGAAATGTTCAAACACTTTTTTAAAAGGTGCTATATGGAACCAAGCTTTGTAATTATATTGGAACATCACACATATTGTTTGCAGTTGACTCCTGCATTTCAGATGTTATGTTGAATGAAATGCCAACGTTTTTATTGGAAACAATCTCTTTTGTGTTGCAAGCAAGCACACAAGCACACAAAAGGAATTAATTTACCTGTGGCATATCTCTGTCATAACTGCTTCTAAACACTTTCTTTCCCCTTTGACTTTTGAGTGCCACTGGGTAGGGAGATCAATGGCTCTCATGAACGTCTTTCTAATTTAGTGGGCTTCACAACTTCTAAGTCCCAAGTGATGGTAAGAACAGTAGATGGATTAAAAAGAAAGACCTGGGCCCCTGGCACAGTGGGCCTAGCAGCTAAAGTCCTCACCTTGCATGTGCCAGGATCCCATATGGCTGCTGGTTCTAATCCCGTCAGCCCTGCTTCCCATCCAGCTCCCTACTTGTGGCCTGGGAAAGCAGTTGAGAATGGTCCAAAGCCTTGGTACTGTGCATCAATGTGGGAGACCTGGAAGAAGCTCCTGGCTCCTAGCTTCAGATCTGCTCAGCGCCGGCCGTTGCAGTCACTTGGAGAGTGAATCAACAGACAGGTCTTCCTCTCTGTCTCTCCTCTTCTCTGAATATCTGTGTATCTGACTTTGCAATAAAACAAATAAGTCTTGAAAAAAAAAGGGGGGGGGGTGGAGAAGGAGAAGACCTGAAAGTGAAACAACTAAGGGCTGGATGTGAAGGAACCATTGTTTTCCCTTCTTAAGCAGCAGTAAGAAAGAACTGCTCTCGATAACATTAATAAAACAGAGAGGGACAGCAGTAAAGATGTTGCTTGGGACACTCACACTCTTTAGCACAGTGTCTGGTTTGAGTGTTGGTTCCTTCACTCCTAACTCAGCTTCCTGCTGAAGCACAGCCTGGGAGTTAGCAGTTGATGACTCAAGTCCCTGGGTCCCAGCCACTCACACTGGAGACATGGATGGGATTCTGAGTTCTTGGCTTAGACCTGGGCAAGCCCTGGCTGTGGCAGACGTTTGGTGAGGAAACTAGAGACCAGATCTCTCTCTCTCTCTCTCTATCCCTTTCAAATAAGGTGAAAGATAATATATATAGATAGATCTCAAGCACAATGGCTGAATCTTTCACATTCTCCACTCTTCTAATAACCAGATAGAGAGAGATGGACAGATGGAATGTAAGAAGGAGATGGATGGACAAATGAATGTTAAAGCAGACAAATGGAAAAGAGCATTTAGCATTAAGGAAAAATGTAAAGGATACAAGTAAGCCAAAAGTTCAGGCTACTTTCAAACCCAATTCATGTGACACAGACGGTGGGACCCTATCCGCAATGTTGATTCCATTAGTCGTTCTTTCATGGAGTCAACTGTCACTGTCCTGCAGCGATGGACTTGGTGCACAGAGCCGATAATAACATGCATGGACTACTGACTGATGATCAATAGCCAAAGTTTATTAGTGGCATCAGATTTTATATATACTGATGGTCATATGGGATAAGGGTGGAGGTATTGAGCTCATCAACAAACCCATCAACTATTTCTATGCTTTTGTTTGGAACTCCTTTTGTCTTGTATATTCCACAAAGTGTTCTCATGTACATGCTTTCCACTCAACTGTTCTTATACAAGTGATATCCCATCAGGTGTACAAAAGGTAGTCATCCGTTTGTTCTCATGCAAAGGAAATCCAGTCACACAAAAGGCACCCTTTCAGTTTATCATACAAATATTGTCCAATCAACAGTAATCCTGTGCTCACTGACCTTCTAGGGTCACAATGTCCTCCTACAGTTAAGATTCTATATTTCTGTGGGTTTTCAGGTGATATGACCGTGAGGGTCTGGGGACTCAATTTTGAGAACCACTAATGACTTAATAACCACTAATGACTTAATAACCATGACCACGACTAACCAATGACTTTTTACACCTGTCCTGAGGACTCTCTGGAAATGCCTTTCCACAAAACTGAAACTGACCTCACCATGGACATTTTTTCATTTTTACTCGTTTTTGATTCACATTTTCCAAAATGAGTCATTTTTTTAAACGTCTGAGTGGGAGATCTCAAAGATGATTTCACTTTTTCTTTTGTATCGAAGGCATCAAGTCATTCTTGATCTCATATATGACTTTCAAAAAGTGTAGAATTTTGACTTAAAATTAACCTGGACAATATTTCTATAATGATCTTATGAAGGTCTGGATCCCTAAAAAAAAAGATAATGGCAAAACTGGATACCCTAAGAATAAATATAGAAGATTAATTTTGTTTTCTGTATCGTAATGATTGCTGATTATTAACGGAAGCCATTGTGCAAGCACAGATTGGACTAGCCAGGAGTGCACAGTGAGTTGACTAATAGATGGCTGTCATCTTGAATATGCTTCTTTTAGAATGCCAGAAGATTCTAATTCTCAGTCATGCATATTTTTATTGAGTAGATGGCCCAGAATATGGCACATTACCTACAATGCAGCATGGATCTGAAAACACAGATTCAGGTGACCTGAAAGGCATCACAAAGAAAATGCTTGAATGCTAGAAGGAAAGTTACTGTGCACCTTGAAGCTTCATAAGCACTGGAACTTGATTCTCTGATATTTGCCTGATAGGACACAGCGGTTTCCCAGGAAACATATGCAGATGTGTTTAGCAGTAGGTGACCTGGTCCTTGCTGCCAATAGGATAGCAAACTAAATCAATAGTGCACACTTCCCTGCCCACCTATGTCTAAGTCCATCTATGCATTTTCTTCCATACTGTACTTTGATTGCTGGTTCAACTTTGCCTGAAAACAGATCTACTAATTAGAAAAGGAGAGCAAATGTTCACTCTAGCAGGCTCATGGAGACCCGAAGGGACTGTTTATGAGAGTTGGCTATTTGGAAAGTGTTTTCTCAAGGAAAAAAAGAAAAAAAAAGGAAAGTGTTTTCTCATCTCGTATTTATGTTTCAGAGGAATGAAGCTTCTAGAACTGTTGTGTATTAAAATGAGATTCAACCATCTACATTTTGTTGTTGTTGTTATTTTTTACTAAAGGGTGACAAATATAGTAATGTTGAATTCTTTGTTTGGATACATTTGCTGTTAATTTAAATAAGTTTGAAAATTCAGTATTAAGCCAGTTGATCTGTATACTTTTAAGGATTTGAAATCCTGGAATATTTTTTCATAAGATGCATTATCATGAATTCTTTGAAGAACCCTTGAATGTATCAGTCCCAAAATGTTTTATACCGCATACAGCTATCTTTTAATTCCATTGTCCACATGTTTTGAAAGTTCTTTTGTATGCATGCATATCTTCTAAGCTCCATAATTTCTCATTTGTTATTGCTCAACTGTTAATGGTGGATGAAAAAGTGTTTTAACTATAAAGGAATTTGCAGAAAACTAGTTACAAACCTCATTTTACTTTACCACTTTGTTCCACATGTTCTTTCCGTGGGTGGCAACAAACTAGTGAGGGTCCACTTAACTAAATGTCAGTTTTATTGGATGGACTCTTTGATTTACATTTATGTCTCATGGCCAATGAATGCCTTCAGTCAGGATGGGCTAGGGTCAGACAGACTTTTCATTCATCATCCCTAATGACTTGAGAATGTTCCACTGGCAGAAGCTTTTATTTCAGAAGCAAACATTTTGCTAACTAGTCATGGGTCACACAAACACATTCACAGCTCCCTGTTCATCTATCGTCTCTGAACAGCAAATCTCCACTGAGTCAGCTAGGCTCTTGTACCTCTCTTGACTTTGTGGTGTTGGCAATAACAGTTCATGGGCATTGCTTTGTCTTGCCCATAGCCTACAAAAAATTAACCTCTGCAGAGTCCTTTAACCCAATGAGACTCTTTAACTGCTGCTGTATTCTAAAAAGGGGAATTGTTTTATGATATAATCTTTCCACTAAGTAAGAGTATCATGTAAGTGAGATAGGAGAGAGTATAGAACTAGAAATTTAGATGTGCTGATTCTATATTCAGAAGAGGTGATAATACTGTAAGAATAAATAAATGACTCTAATATAAGACATATGTCAGTGTTCTAAGGGCACCATGTATTTCTAAGTTTATTAGTTTTTATAACTACACTTTGGGAAACTGTGAGACAGAGAATGGTAGGTGATTCACAATTAGTGAATGAATATGTTTTTCCTTGGTAGCAGTTTGTGAAAGATGCATTTGTGGGTCAGGTATTTTGTGAATGTATTATACAAGGTGTTAGCCTTTGAAATGTTTTTGTTTACTTTCATTTCAAGAAAAACATTCAAATTTTGATCTAATCTAATTAGTTTAGGGTAATAGTGAATACAATAGTATATTTTTAAAGCTCCGCATTTTTCTTTCTTTAGTATGTTAAAACATGTCAATCGACAGTGTTTGTTTTTAAATGCTTACTTATGTATTTATTTAAAAGGCAGAGTGATACAGAGAGAGGGAGGGAGAGAAAGAGAGAGTGAGAGAGAGAGCAATCTTTGTCTGCTGTTACTCCCAAAATGGCCACAATGGCTGTGGCTGGTCCAAGCTTAAACCTGGAGCCCAGAACTCCATTAGGTCAGGCAGTGACGTAATCTGCCACATCACAGCACCAGCCCAACAAGTTCTTAATCTAAAGAATCATTCAACTGTAGCAGCAGCATTCAAATTCCCTAGCATGTCAACTAGAACAGAAGGTTTTAACTCAGGATGGATTTGCCCCCACGGGGACATTTGACAAAGTCCGGAGGCAGTGTTGCTAGTCCCAGCCCAAAGGCTGTGGAGAGCTGGATGTGTGTTCTTCTGGCATCTGATGGGCAGAGGCCAAGGGTGTTAAGCAACACACAACCTCCCATAAGGAACTGCCCTGTGCAGTCAGGCATGCTGAGACTGCCAGATGTGTGCCTGCAAGCTTGCCTTAAGTATTAAGGCCAATGGGCAGGACCTGGCATGGTAGCCTAGTGGCTAAAGTCCTTACCTTGCATGTGCCAGGATCCCATAGGGACACCAGTTCATGTCCCCACGGCCCCACTTCCATTAAGTTCCTTGCCTGCGGCCTGGGAAAGCAGTGGAGGATGGCCCAAGGTCTTAGGACCCTGCACCCATGTGAGAGACCCAAAAGAAGTTCTGGGCTCCTGGCTTCAGCTCAGCTCCGACTATGTGACTATTTGGGTTGTGAATCACTGGACAGAAGAACTTCCTCTCTGTCTCTCTTCTTCTCTGTATATCTGACTTTCCAATAGAAATAAATAAATCTTTAAAAATATATAAAGGCCAATGGAAGCAATTGAGGCAGTACGAACTTTACCTACTCAACTCCGGATGTGAGAAAACACAGGTCTCTGTGTGTCCCACATTGCCTTCAGCTGTACAAGTCTATGAACTCTTCCCTCGTGGTGAATCATGATCATCTGTTTACTAGTTCTCACAAATAGTTTGGTCATTTCTAATTTTAATATACCATAAAATCAGGATATAGCATCACCAGACACCATGAAATTTATTCTTCCCTTTTCTAATAGTGATGGTTAAATGTGCTCTTTAACTTGTGAAATTTGTTCTATCCTTCTGCTTTTCATTCTGCTTATAGAACACAGCCTTTAAAGCAGGATGCTAATTTAAAGCAGATGTTCTTCTAAATTAATTTTTGTTCCAATCTAGCAAAACAATAAAAGGGGAAAATTCCATGGAAAATATTAATAATCCTTTAGGATGAAGAAGTTTAGGTTTTATACAATGAATGTTAGTTCTCATCCTTAAAAATTGTTTGAAAGGCACACTGACAGACAGATGGAGATCTCCCACCTACAGCCTCAGTTCCCACACACCTGCAGCAGACTGAGCTGAGCCAGGTAACAGCCAGCAGCCAAGAACTCCATCCAGGTCTCTCATCTCTCAGTCATCTTTGTCTGCCTCCTAGGCATATTAGCAGGACATTGAATCAGAATTGAAGGCGATGTATGATTCCACAGACTCCAAGATCCAATGCGGAGGCCCCGAGGGATGGCTTAACCTGTAACACTACAGCATTTGCCCCAGCTCTCTTCCTTTTCAGAGCATATTCTGGGGTGTTGATTTGTCAGTTTGTTTCATTTGTCCTTTCTGATTTCTACTGGTTTCCCTTTCTCCTGTATAGCATGTGATCTTTTGTGCTAACCCCTCAGTGCATGGCTGAGATGTCACTTGCACAGAGAGGCCTTGTATGACTATCCAGTGTCAGAACACAGTTGAGTCTCTTTGGCCACCAGATTGCTTAAGCAATCTGTTTCTCTCTCTCTCTCTCTCTCTCTCTCTCTCTCTCTCTCTGCATTTCTGTAAATGTGCATGCATTCATCAAGGTATCTGTTTATGTATCTATCTAGATATGCTTTTCTCTAAAAAAATTCAATAAGTTTATTAGCAACAAATGAAGAAACAATAGTAAGTTGTTCTCTGGTTGATTAGTGAAGGTTGTATTCCTGTGAAACACCATATTGCAAACATCATCACACTAAAACAAATTGAACATCTTTCCTTTAGAAAAATCTGTTACAGTTTTCTAGTACTTATTACCTTTCTACAGTCAAATCTCTGCTCCTGTGTTTGTTGCTCGCTATCAGATTTCCAAAGTCCACTCCTTATTATCTTCCTTTGCCTTCTTTTCCATCTGTCCAAAATGGCAGAGCCAAAATCACCCTTAATATCTCTTCTTAAACTACATTATTCTCTTCCTTAAGACAGAATTTCAACATAACCATGGGAAGGTAGCATAATTTTGGTTTGCTTTATATTTAATTGATATTTACTAATGGACCACATAATATTTATGGGTCACAATGTGTTTTGAAACATGTATGTGTTGTGTAGTGATAACATCAAGGTCGTTAGTATAGATACCAACCACCTCAAATATTGGTCATCTTTGTAGGTGAGAACATTTAAAGTCTGTCCTTATCTGGCTATACATCTAGATGGCTTTTTGACTTGATTCGAAATTCCTTAAAGGATAGGATCAATCTACTTCATCCACCATAAACTTTCCGGAGCCTGGCACCTTGCCCTCAAGGATTATTAGATGGGAGAAATGAAAGTTACTTTTTCAAGGCACATTGACTCATAAACCCTAGACCCAGGAAGCCTGCACTCTCCCTTCTCTGTGATAAGGTGAGTGCATATTGCCACAGTTGTTCAGATACAAATATACTCTTATTTGACCTCAGTCTATTTTCCCCCCTCCTCCGTACATGTGGCATAAAATAGGAGTGAGTTCACACCTATCATTATGGAACACAGTTTTGCCAAGACCAACTTGAAACTCAACATCATCTTTAAAAATTCACATTCACAGGGCAAGTACTATGGCTCAACAGACTAATCCTTCAACCTGTGGTGCCAGCATCCCATATGGGCTGTGGTTTGTGTTCCAACTACTCAACTTCAGATCCAGCTCTCTGCTTGTGGCTGGGGAATGCAATAAAAGATGGCTCAAGTCCCTGGGGCCTCTGACCCCACAAGGGAGATCTGGAGGAAGCTCCTGGCATTGGATCCTGCCTGGCTCAGCTCTGGCTGCTGCAGCTATACGGGGAGTGAATCAGAGGATGGAAGATCTTCTCTCTCTATTTCTCCTTCTCTCTGTAAAATCTGCCTTTCAAATGCAAATAAACAAATCTTTAAAGGCAAATTCACTTTCACATCTTCCATCTACCAGTTCATTTGTTAAATGCCCACAAACAGGACTGGGCCAGGACAAAACCAGGAGCCTAGAACCCTATTCAAATCTTTCCTGTGGGTGGCAGGGACACAAATACTCCAGCCATAATTTGCTACACCCTAAAGTGCACATTGGAGAAAAGCTAAACTGGAAGCATAGGTTTGAAGCAGGCACTCCAATAAGGGATGAGGGTGCCCCCAGAGGTGCCCTAACTGCCCACATTTCAAAGTCCAACCTGACGCCAGTGCTGCTCATGAGGAGCCTGGTTTGGAAGCTGTGCAAGGATCAGAGCAGGCAGCTGAAGGCGATGATCACAGCATGTGCCATGGCCCCGAGGCAGAACTGAACTTGCCCTGTTGACCATTTAGCAAAGATTAATTGTTTTAATAGTCGGTGCTATCATAACAAGCCATGGTCTCTGTTGCCCATCACAACATGAGTGTTGGATGACTATCTTTCATAGGCTATGGCCATAAGGGTACACTGGGGTTCAACTTTAGGCTCAATTTTTTTTTCTGATGAGAGTAACATTAGAGATAGTTAACTGAAAAACTGAGGAGTTTGCACTAACTCAGTGACCCAAAAATCCAGAAGCGAAGCTTCTCATCGTTTGCTCATTGAGATCTGCAGTTCTGACGCTAGATGTTAATGCATGCTCTGAGTCCTTGACTCTGGCTTCAAGCAGTCTGTGATTTCTCAGGTTATGACATACTGTCTCAGTGTTACATCTTCTGTATTACCCACTTAAATCTTCATTATTTAATTTCATGATGCATCATAGACAGAAGCCTTATATACCTGTGTTGCTGATGAAAAAACGGAGACTTGCGGTCACCATTTCTCAGTTGCTCAGAGTGACCTGTTCTTTCTTGTTCTTTCCTTGACCAGTCTTCCGGTAAGCAAATCAATCGCGCAGGCTCTGGTAACTACACTGGCAATTGTCAAGCAGGGGTTTGAGACCAAGTTGATACACATTCTGCCATTGCCTCCCTTGAAGAAACTTGGTCCCAGGCCGCTGCCAGGCATTGCTGTACACTTTATCCTTGCCATAAATCATGACCGGTGTGGCTTTACTCCTGAGGAAAATCCTTTGTGAAAACAATAGGAAAACTAACTTCTACTGATCAAAGTATTATTAAAATATGGTTTTTGATAGTGTCCTTAGAAATTAGGATTTTTCCCCCCATTTTGTAGATAGAAACACACACATATGACTTAAACAGTTAATTAAAGGCAATGACATGAGTGAGTCAACATTCTTTCTTGCTGCTGGTGTTTCCTGTAACCTCAGGAGCCACAAAGCCTTCTTTCAAATATTGCATGGAAGCCTGGAGGATGAAGGAAAACAAGTGGGCATATACTGAACAGGAGTGGGATCCTTCCCGGTAGGATTTTTAACTCTCAAGTTCATCAATCCAAAAGTTTAATTCAGTAACATTTATTTATTTATTTTTTAGAACCAGAACTACAGAGGTTTAAAATCTTTATGTGAAATGTTCTTCACCTTTGGAAATCTTCAATGTTCTCATGCAGAACACCACACCTCACTGTCATTTTTCAAATGTCACAGATGAGTGTAAGCACGAGCAGTAGTCATCAGGAAAAAAAAATCATAGAAGAATACTTTATGATTTGCATTTATAGCTTCTCACACTATCACTTATTAAAAGAAAATGAATAGGGAATTCAGTTTGTAGTTAATCCAAACAATCAAATAAAAATTTTCAGCCAGTGGCAATTGGATATATGTACTGAAAAAAAAAATCTAAACATCATCAAGAAAAAAAAGAGAAAGCAGGGCCAACATGGTGGCATAGAAACCAGTCCTCTATGCCCACAGTACCAAGGTCCCATCTGAATATGGGTTCAAGTTATGGCTGCTCCATTTGCAATCCAGCTGCCTGCAAATGGCCTGGGAAAGCAGCAAAAGATGGCCCCAGTCCTTGCAACCCTGCAGTTACATGGGAACTGGGGGAAGTTCCTGGCTCCCAGCTCCAGGCTGACCCAACTCTGGCTGCTACAGCCATCTGGGAAGTAATCTAGTGGATAGAGAATATTTCTCTCTGTAACTCTTTCAAGTAAAATAAATAAATCTGAAAAAAAAAAATGCTTTCATGTCTTCCTCAGAGACACTTCCTTTCTGAGTGGAAATGAAATCCATTATATTTTTACCCCATTCAGTGGACCAGAGCTTGCTTTAAACATGTTAAATTCTCATGTTCCTTTGTCATTTTTAAAAAAATGTCATAAATGAGTGCAAATGGCTCCACAAAATAAAAGCCTTTTTTCTGTCAATGGATATGCAAGTGAATGGATTTTCAGAGCATAAGAGCTCAGAGGGTCTTATTTAGTGTGTTCCTTGCATTTTTAAGTATGGACAGGAGAACCAGGAAAGAAATGACTGGGCCAAGGGCACACAAGTAATTCTGAGCATGGCTCAGAACACAATAGCTATACATTCAACATTTGGACATTTCTGAATGACTTTCTAGTCTTCTGTATGTGGGGGCTGGGAGGAGTAAGTAGCAGCATTCTAGAAGCTTCCCATTAGAAAAACCTAAGAATTTAGTAATAGTTCCTTATGACATAGAAGAAAACCCAGAAAGATTTTTCTATGAACTGAGTCATTTCCTCTGAAAGACCACGGTCAGATCAGCAGGGCATCTGTCTCCAGAAGGCAGCATTTCTGCACGTCTCAACTCAGCCATGCTCTTAGGTTTGGGCTCATCTTCGCTAGATACCCAGGAGTCCCTCTTTCACTGAACAGACGCCCCACGCATTGACGTCCACGTTCCACGGAGGGGAAGAGTTCGGCTGTCTCGCTGAATGTTCTCTCCTTAGCACCTGGAATAGCTTGCCCAGGTAGCAAGTTGTATGTTGTTGTGTCTATTTGTAAGTAAACACTAAGTAGTTAATTTAGGGGGGGAAAGTACTTTCCAGCATAAAGGCTTCTCTTCTGTCATTTTTCTAAGTTTGCAAATCCTATGTATTATTATTTTTTTTCAAAATAACGAGAGAGCCCATGAATTAGTCACTTTGATTGCATCAGACCCTGTGCACAGCATTTACTCATCTATGATTACAGATTTCCCTACCACATAGATGTGATGGATTCTGTGCTTTTTTACAGGTGAGGAAATGGAGGCCTAAAAAGAATGTGCCTAGGGCCCGGTGTGGTAGCCTAGTGGCTAAAATCCTCACCTTGCATGTGCCAGGATCCCATAGGGACACCAGTTCATGTCCCCATGGCCCCACTTCCATTCAGTTCCTTGCCTGTGGCCTGGGAAAGCAGTGGAGGATGGCCCAAGGCCTTGGGACCCTGCACCCATGTGAGAGACCCGAAAGAAGTTCTGGGCTCCTGGCTTTGGGTCAGCTCAGCTCCGACTATTGAGGCTGTTTGGGTTGTGAACCACTGGACAGAAGAACTTCCTCTCTGTCTCTCTTCTTCTCTGTATATCTGACTTTCCAATAGAAATAAAATAAATAATAATAAAAAAAAGAAATAGTGTACCCACTTCCATACTTGTGACACTGTGTAATATTTACTCAAGAAATCATGAAAATAGAAAAAACACAAGCCTGGAACTCAAATCCTTCACCAGCATTATCATCTTTCTTAAGCACTGTGGCTAGCTTTGCTCTAAATATGCATGAGTGAAACCTAGATCTTTCTTATGCTGGCTCTGATTTGATTGTTTGCCTCCTCTTTCACTTATAGGTGTTCCAAATGTGTTTTTAGTTGTGTTTGTAGGAGTTCCATGACTATTATTGCATGAGTTGTATTGCGAACGAAGCTTGAGTTGAGTTTCATTATATGAGAGCTATGATAAATGAAAATAAGAGATGTCAATTAGACCTATATTTAGTCTATGTCTTAGTTCTTAAGAAATGATTTGCTGCTGCAATTAGATCAATTGCTACTTAGGGCATACAGATTTTTCACTACCAATTATTTTTAACACTTCCATACTTGTGACACTGTGTAATATTTCCTCAAGAAAGATATCACATGACCTTCACTATTTTGTTTGCAAAAAACAAGGGAAAAAAGATTATTAAAGGAAGATTTTCAACTGCAGCATTCATAATTTTCTAAAGGTCTCTTCTTTCTCTTTATTTTCCTTCCCTAGCCCTGCTTTCCTTTAAAAGCAGAGAGAGAGAGGGGGAGACAATGAGAGCTTCCATTGGCTTGTTCACTCTGCAAAAGCCAGTCACATTTGGCACTGGGTCAGGCAGAATCCAGGATCCATGGTTCGACTACCTGAGCCATCACCCTATGCTTCCAGAACTGGGAATGGAGCTAGAACTCTAACAAGTGTTCCAAACAACCTCTTAACTTTTATACCAAATGCCTGCCCTAGGCCTCTTCTGGTTGTACCAGGGCAAAGCAGTACCTTCAGCAAGGAGCCAGGAAGATGAATCACATTCCTAGTCTCACGTGCTTGCCCTGTGACTCCCACACAGGTGGTGTGATGGTGTTGGAAAAGTTTGGAGATGCATTCTCTGCCACAAATACCTGGGCTTGAGTCTTAGCAGGTTCTTGTGTTGTCCTATATGTTAGCTTTTCCATCTGAGAAATAGAGTGCAAAATAATAGTTCAAGTGCTTTGAAAAACAGGTGAAGGATTTAGGACAGTGTCTAAATCCCATTTAGCCATGTTTCACAGCTGACTGTATTTCAGCTGTGAGTTGCTAGGCCTGATCATGCCAGAAGGTCTACTGCACTTCAGTATACTCTATTCTTCCACCACAATAAAGGATCAGCTTTGCTCCCCAGGGCCAGTTTCATGGACATGCACCTGCCTAGGAAGGGCTCAGTGCTTGGGTACTGCTATTGAGCTTAAGGTTCTGTTATTCTACTATTACAATTTCGAATGCTTTTATGTTTGAGGTTGTGCTTTGTAAGTAAAGCCTGGAGGGGCAGGGGCACATGTGCTCGACCATGGAAAATACACACATGACTACTGCCATTCTTCACCGCTACACTCACATATAGCATGCAAGAGTACAGGATTCCATCAGACCCACAATGTGTGGGACTTGAGGAAACTCAAGCTGAATGTAAGGTAAGCAGGTTGCAATATAGGTTTTCTGTCTCAATTGGAATTTCTTTTGAACAGAGAAAGCAATAGTCAAGGCATCCTTTCATGACCTTTGCTACTTGTAATACTTCCCTCTGTTAGTGAACCACCTACTATGAAAATGATGACATAGAAGGAAAGGCAAAGATGGGGTAATTTATATGTAATTCCTTTTCCTGGCAGTTCTTTCTTACTCATCATTAAGTCAAAGGGGGTGGGCTGGCAATATGGACATGTATCAAGAAGAGAAGTAAACACAGTTCGATGTTTTGCTTCCAATGCTCTGCCAGAACACAACACTTACGCATGAGGTACAAAACATAAAAATGTCATCTGTTAATATCACACGAGAGCCCAATGTGCTTATGTTTGCATTGGTAATTGACACTGCACAATATAAGAATGAATGGTAAAAACTGTATTAACGAGGTGTGTTTGCCTTTACGTAGAATATTAAACACTAAAACATGACAATTCTGAAGACAGAACACAGAAAAAAGGAAACAGCTTTATGCCTTGTACTCTCAAAACTTTTCCCCTTGTAAAGAGCTCCACATTTTCATCTTGTACTGTACTCTGTAAATAATATAGCCAGCTCTGTCTTACTTCTACCAAAAGCACAGGGTGCCATGACTTTATGCAGGAAATCCTCCTGACAGCCCCTCCTTCTTCCCTGCTTAACTTGGTCTCCTTGCTACCTCTCACATTACAATGTATACAGTTGATCCTCCAGATCTGTGCATTTTGCATCCATGAAGTCAACCACCACAGGTTAAAATGACTGGGGAGCAATTTGTATCTGTATTGAACAGGTTTGGACTTTTTTTTCTTTTGTTATTAGGTACCTCAAAACACTCTAAAATATAGATTATCATTGTCTTTAGAGTGTATTAAGTACTATAAGTAATCCAGGAAAGAAAGCATGTGCTTAGGTTATACGCAAATGTCAAGCCATTTAGTCAGTGGGACTTTAACGTCCCCAGATTTGCATATTGTAGGGGCAGGGGTTCCTGGCACCAATCCCCTTTGAAACTGAGGGATGATTATATTTATATCTTTCTCACTGAACTTTTACCTTTGAATTAACCTTGAACCTGTCATTTCTCTCAGTCTATCATTTTTGAGGGCTGTGTAGGTCATATGTTCTTAGCCAGCTCCTCTGGACTTCAATCATAGAAAATCAAGTTCCAGAAACCAACAATGAAGCAATAGAACCAGGGCTAGGCCGTTTAGCTGCCCAGACAGCTTCAACAGTCATCAGCTAATGAATGAAAGAACATCAATGGCATGTCCACCATGGCCCTTGCTCCTTTCTTTATTCTGGCCTAGCTTTGATGGATTGATTCCAGTGATATCTTTTTCAGTGACATCTTCCATGATTTTTTTTTTCTCCCTTCCACCTCCATCTCTATCTCTCTGTCCCCAAATCCCTTGCCATATACCAATTAACAGAAGCTAAATTCTCAGTTGGATTTTACCTCTCTGATTAAACTCTATAAACATTGGGGCGGGGGGTGGAGGGGGGCCAGGAAGGCAAGGTCTAGGCTTAGCTGACTCAGGCACAGAATTGAAGGGCATGCAAAATAAACAAAAAATCCCCCAAAACAAATAAACAAAAAAAACTAAGTGAACAAGGGGTATTTTTTAAAATCAGAATTAATGTAGTAGCCAGATGTACAATACCTGAAAATTGAAGTAGAGCCTCAGACCTCACTGCAGACTGATGTCAGCCCTTCAGATCCTATACCAGCCATGCCTGAATGAATGCATCTATGAATGAATTGCATCCTTGAGCCGGGACATTGCCTGGACATTTCGAGAGCCTGGTGAAATATGATCACAGGTTCTGAAAAACAACCCGAGAGTGCTCTCTTGGACCCGCTGTGTGGGAACACAGGTCTGCGTGCTCTGAAGTTTGGCTACTATGTTCTACCTTCAATCAGGTCCTCCTGATGTTCTCTTCCTTGGCTGGTCCTCTCACGTCAAAAACAAACACCCTGTTTTGCTGGCAACCCTTCACTAACCCACAGCTCTGAGGGTCAGTTCTAAATGGAATCCTAATAGTTCATTTTGCTTCAGTAACATGCCATTAAAACTGCTTCCCCATTGTTATATAACATTTTACAAAGGTCCTTGTTCTATTTCATTCTCTGTGTGTTTCCTGCTTATTAGGGAGTTCAGCAGAGTAATAATGATTTTTTTTTTTAAAGCTCAGAGTTAAATTCAGCAAGAGACAATATGCAGTTCCAGAAGGCACTGGGACCTGTCCCGAAGGAAGACTTGCATCACCGCTCCTGCCCTCATTCAGAGTCTGCAAGACACAAAGGACCGTGGCCCCCACAAGGACAGGAAGATCTGCTTGGCCACAGCCAGGGCCCCACCTGCCCTGCTAAGGCCCTCCCTAGCCTCCTGCTCTTCCACCCTCTGTCAGCCACCAGGGGGCCGCCTTTTTGGAACAAGTAGTGTGGACTCCACAGCTTTCCTCCAAACCAACCAAAACATCCCGGGGCAGCTTTGGAGCAAAGCCCAGGAACTTCCCTGCCTGGAAGGGCGCTCCAGTTAGGCACCCACACGTCCTCTGGTGCCACCTTATTCTGAGCGGAAAAAGAAAGCGCAGTTGTCTCTCTCAGGACCAAAGGGAAACCCGATCCCGGTTCTGATAAGACAGGCTCCTCTCAGTTACCAGAGAGCCTTGGGGGTCTTCCGGGACGCAGAAACCCCCTGCTTCTGCGCTTTCAGGGGAGCAGCCAGAGCTCATGACAGCGGTGGTCGCGACTGCTGCCTGCTTTCGCTGGGACAGGGATGCTCTGAGGAAGCTTGACTGTGTCATCCGTGGGAGATCTGGAACACTCCTATCCTAGGTCAGCCAGTTGAAGCTACAGATGGTTGTAACTCTATGACACGGTGTCACACGCATCTCCGTGTATACTGAGTTGCGAAGTCGGGATTGTGTCAATATTGTCTCAGAAAATAATTGCACTCGGTCGCCCAAGTGGTGGCCGTGGCTGTAGCTTCCTACCGCCTACATTTTGTCGGAGTCTGGCTGCGCAGTGTCCCGCTCCAAGCCTTGCAGCCCACAACGCAAGTCGCCCGAGTCCTTCTCTTCTCCCAACCTGACCCACTGCTCGCTCCCCACTCCCACGCACCGGGCCTTCAGGACTTAAGGTGGGTGGCATTGAGAGCCCTGCGCTCCCGGGGACAAAACTCGGCAGAGTCGAACTTGGTTTTGTCTTCCGGGTTTGTCGCGTACGTTGACAAGGGGAAAGCTGAATTCCTTCTGGAGTCCTCGGAGCGTCCTAGCACACACCCCTCCCCAGGGTGTGTGTGCACTGCGGTGACACGGCGGCGCGAGGGGGCGGGGGGTGTCCCCAATCAGTCAGGGCCGGAAAGACAGTTTCCAAACTTCCATTCCTGGGGTGGCGGTGGTGGAAAGAGAAGCGCCAGACGGCCTGGCTGGCGGGCTGGCGGCCCCAGGAACAGCCAGAGCGCCGCGCCGCCCCGACACGCGCGCGCCACAAGTGGTTCGCGGGTGCAGGAGCGGCAGCACGGGCCGCGGCCGTGGACCGTGCTCACAAAGGTCGCCCCCTCCCCCCGCGCCCGTGTCACTCGGTCCTCTTCCCTGCCTCATCTCCAATTAAGAGAAATGACGCCCAAATTGCGCACCTCCGCGCGCACGCAGTCGGGTGGGTGGACGCGCGGCCACCCTACCCACGGCATCGTCACTACTCCTGGGAGGGCGCCTCGGGGGCGGGGGTTGCGCCGCACCTGGGGAGGCAGGTGCGGAGGCGGCTGGCTCGGGGGCGGCGGGGTCGCGGGCCCGGGGTCTGGGTCAGCGAGACTGGCGAGGGTGAGCGCCGGGCAGGCTTGGGGTCGTGGCGGCGGGGAGCGTCGGTCCCGGCCTGGCGGCCCGGGGCGGCGGCGGCGGGGTGCGCGGCCAGGAGGCCATTTCCTCCCTGCGCCCCTGGTGGAGCCCGGCTTGCCTGCTCTTGGCCGCTTTCGCCGTCGCCGCCGCGCTAGTCGGACCGCCGGGAGGACTGGAGGGGAATCCAGGTCACCGGTTCAGAGATCCGGTCCGGAGCCGGCGCCCGGGCCCGGAGTAAGGCAGCGCGGCCGGGGAAGCGAGCTGGGGCGGGCCGGGAGCGCGGGGGGCTCCCGAGAGGCGGGGTCTCGGGCTCCACGACCGCACTCTCTCACTACGCCCGCACTCGCTCACTACGCCTATAAAAGTGGAGTGGCCGAGGAGGGCCGGCGCGGCCCTGGCTGTGGCCGCCTCTCGTCGCCTGGGGAGTTGACATTTTGTAGGACTCGCGCGACGCCCCGTCGCCGACACTACCCGGGACCCCGCCGCCGGGAGGAGGGGGCGGAGGAGGGTGGAGACTGCGGGGCTTGGCCAAGGAAGGCGCACATCCTCGGGCGGGCGGCCGTGACGCGGCGGGGATTAACTTTGCATGAATAATGTGAGTGCGCTGGGAGAGGAGACCTTCTGCCTCCCCGGCTCTGGCATACGCCCGCAGGCTGCCTCCCCGGGCAGGGGCGCTCGACCCCGCCGGCTCCACGGCACCGGTAATTGGGCAAGAGGACCGCGCGGAGGCGGCGGGGGTCGGGGGTGGCGGCTGAGGGGCTACACTTGCAGGCGGGATGGTGACGGCAGTCGCGGGAGCCCGTGGGGCGTGCGGGCGGTGCTGGCGGGGGTGTCAGTCGCCCTCGCTACCTGCTCTGCCCTGTGAGGCTGCCGCGCCTGGGTCTGCAAGCGGCGCCCCCTCTCGCGTAGGGCTGAGAGCGCCACCGGCGGCTGGGGAGCCCCGGCGTGGGCACAGTGGGCTGGGGCGACCGGGGCCCCCTCGGATGGCAGCCGCTCTGTGCCTCCGACCCAAGCCCAGTTGTTGACAGGCTCCTTGTGAAATGGAGTTTGGCATCCTCAGCGCCGAGCCCAGTGGAAGTTTCCATGATGAGGAAGTTGTTGAACGCGGGGGTTCGGAAAAGGTTGGCAAGCGTGGGTGTGGGGAAAAGGTTTAAAGGGACGGTGGGTCTCCCACTACTCTCGCCCCCGTCCCTTCCCTCTTGCCTCGGAGCTCGGGGTTTGGAAACCAGAATTATCCCGAAGGCCAGTGTGCACTGTAGCTGGTGCCTGGCGTCTCCCTCCGCCCCCTCTCTGCACAGCGGTGGAGGCTTGGGCAGCCACCCGGGACGCGCTCCTCTGCTTTGCGTCTCCAGACGCGTCTTCCTCCGGGTCTCCTGGAGGTAGTGGCGATGCCCGTGGTGGTGTGGTCAGGACGCCCGCAGCCCTCCAGGAGGGACTCGCCACGGGAAGGGAAGGGTGGCGTTTTGTCCTTGCGCTAGCTGCAGTTGTGTTGTTGGAGGACTTCCCAGTGACCATTGTGGGATTATTATTAGTGCTAATTCTTAAGCCTTCTGATTTGTTTCATGGAGGCGCTCGGGAAAGAGGGGAGGGGGGAGATAAGTTGGGTTATGATTATTATTCATAAGGCATTCAATATGTAATGCTTCCCTAGACTCTTTAAAAGAAGGCTCTAGAAGCGGAACAAGTGGTAAACTGAATCATAGAAGAAAGAGGTTACCTGAATGGCCAGGATCAGATTTCCATTCTTGTCGCTTCTGGCACATTTAGGAAAATCTGTGAAGATTCAAATGCTACCCCCAATCAGTAAACACATTTGAAATAAATTCTTCCTCTTGGCGTGTCGTTGGTCTGAAGCACTAGTGAGATTCATTTTAAATACCTGCTTTGTAGTTGAAGAAATGAAGCATGCTTGCAGTGTGTTAGCACCAAAGCACAGCAGTTGTTGTAGTTGCAAATATGTTAGGAGGTCCTGTACACTTGTTGAGCCACATTTTCATTCATTATTTGGCCTTAGTTTTGCTTATTCACACTGCCACAGTATATTGCATGCATTGAGTAGCAGAGGAATAAAAATTACATTTCAGGCAAAATGTTCAGTGATTCATTCTGAGTATTCATGATGACTGATCCGCTCACCGTTTCACATCTGCTTAATTATTCCTAATTTTGAAAGAAGTAAGAAGCTGGGAAGCATTCAAAAGAAAGGTGTTTCCATGCAAAGTTTTTCTCAGCAGTGCATGTCTTCATGTCATTTTAATTGACCCTGACAGTAATTCAGTACTAAGGGATGTGTTAGGGGTATTTTTATGTGAAAGCATGGGTGAACAAACACCCATTTATTATTTGTGCATGTTAAACAGATACTTTCTGGATTTTATTTTTGTTTAATTTCAAAGGCTTATTATATATTGCAAGTGGAACCATCTGCTAGCAAATAGTTTGTCCTTGTCTTATTGTGAGTGAAAGTAGATGCTGCTGAATATAACTACAAAACTGCTTTTGTTTTTTTGTAGCGAAGCAATTCCTGTTGGCATCGCAATGCAGAGGCATAATTCCATTGACATTGGGATATTGTTTCATAAACTTACACTGCAAAGAGGAATAAACGTTCTGCTTTTCCATTTAGCTGCTCAGTAGTGGATTCTGCTATAATTTAGTGATGAATTAAGACATCTTCCTTTTAACTCAATTTAAGTAAAGCTGGTTTCCTAAAGTCTCCTTAGGCTGGGAAGAGGTGGTGGATTCCCTTCCTGAGGGTTTTGCAGTTGTTTGAAGCCTGGGGTGTATGAAGCCACCAATGGGTTGCGTGTTTCTTTTTATAGTAAGCTCATCCTTTTGATGGAAATCAGAGTAAAGGTGATTGCTTTCTTCAGCTCCTTCTTTTTTTAGTGTAAGATTATATATCACCTTCTTAGAAAGTTCTTTCATGACCACCAAAGCAAAGGCAGTCTCTTATTCCTTTTCAGAATCATCACACTGCTTGGTTCTTTTGTTCTTTTTCCTCCTTGGGTCTTATTTGGGAGCTGAAGTGCTCTTTTCCATGGATGCTTGACAATTGCCTGCTTTCTCTAGAATATGGGACCCAGGGCAGCAAGCATCATGTCTGCCTCATGCATGTTTTTTCCCAACACATAGGATAGTACTTGGTACAGAGCAGGTGCTGGGTAAGCTTGGTTGAATACTTTGGTAGTTGTGCCAAGTATCATGGTGTTCCCCCAATGTCTGATGAGGTGTCCCAATTGAAGGGCTACCTGCAGATGCCAAGATCTGTGCTGTGTGTGTATTTGGTTCAAACATTGCTTACTTGTATCTCTCTTATTCCTTGAGACAAAAGCTGGCCTTCTGTGCAGAGTCACTTCTGCGGGTGCCTCCTGGGAGCATTTGCCTTCAGCAGTGAAAATCTGAGGAGCAGAGCTGGTTGTCCATGTCATCTGGATTTCCTGAAGACATTGACTTCCAGCTCCCTGTCATGAACTCCTGTGGCACTCTCAGTGTGGAAGGATTCCAGGGACCAGGCATCACTGAGTGACAGCAATATCTTCTCATTCAGCAGGTCCCAGTAGTGCCTCTGGTCTTGGCAACCTCATGGGGATTGCAGGTGGGTGTTGCGATGGTGCAACTGCAGAAATAGCTGGTGGGAAAGGGACAAAAATGCACTCATTAGGATCCAACAGGAGAGAAGGATCCCTTGGGGACAGATTGGAGATGACCCGATTATCTCTACTGATATTACCTCTTGCACAATTTTTCATAAAAAATATTTTGAATCAGGTGATTATGGAAAATATTGCATTATCTGCATTTTCGAGTGGTCAGAATATGATACCCAAATGGCCATCTTCATCTTCAAAGTAATTATTGAAGGAAACTCTCGCCAATTGGGAATGAAAGGAAATGACAATTGATGACTATCATAATTTGTTTTTGTTTATTGAGTATCAACTTTTGGAAATATGTCTGACTATATGCACAGTAATGGTCTCATAAAATGAGAAAGAGCAAAATCTTATAGAAGCTAGAAGATGATTAAAATCCTAAGTGGTTGAAGCTTTAGAATATTTAATTCAGCTCTCAGGTTCTTGGTAGCCAAGTTAACAGAAAAAAAAAAAAAAAGACTGGAGATGAAAGTTGTAAAGACAGATCAGATAACAGTAAGTAGAGTGCTTACCAAGGTACCTGGCAATGAGCATCCACTCATGAGTGTAATGGACAATACCCAAACTTCACCTCTGCAGAAAGTGGAGTAGAGCTGTTTATATGATCATGTCTTTCACCAATCTCCAAGGGGGAAAATATCCAGAAGCCAGAATGGTGAAGGGAACCCAGCATGCAAGTTAAGATGGCTCAGAAGTAGAAATTCTGGCAGTGATCTGCTGTACAGAACTAGAGCTCAGAAAACCTAGATGAATGAATGGGCAACATGCTCTTTAGGTTAACTTTCTCAGATATCCAGTGTCTTGGCCAGAGCAATCTGACAGGGCAGCCAAATGCTTGAAAATGACTATATGTAAACTTCCCTGAACAAGTGGCCCAACTGCCGCTTGTGCTCTGGTCTTCGTGGCTGTTCTCATCCTGCAGGGTAGTCTGCTTCCGCTTCTGCTCCCATGTCTAGGTTGTGGTGAGGGGCTGTGTGTGTTTGTCCATCCTTGATACCCCTGTGTCTAAGAGCTTGGCACTTGAGCACA
The DNA here is from genome assembly GCF_017591425.1 of Ochotona curzoniae. Lineage (NCBI taxonomy): Eukaryota > Metazoa > Chordata > Mammalia > Lagomorpha > Ochotonidae > Ochotona > Ochotona curzoniae. Next base: position 10,434,240 of record NW_024465035.1, on the reverse strand, counting down.
AATCAAACACAGGGAGGAATAAGTGGGAGGTGGTGGAGAGAGGCAGTGCTTCTCTTTCCCTTCCATGAGCAAATTGCCATCCTCTGATTTGGTTTTGTCCAAAGGGAATGTTTGCAGCCTGCATTGCATCATATGTCCAGATTGCGGCTGAATGTTTTCTAGAAGGGCTTGTTTTGGTGTCAGAGCTGATTGAGCAATGCATGGCAACTTAACCCCTTGCTTTATTTAAAAGTTGCTGTGGTCCTTTGGTGTCACTGCTCTTTCAGTCTCCAGATATCTGTGTACCCACTGTGTGCCTGGTCCTGTTAGGGACCTGCCAGTTCAACACGCAACCTAGTGATCCTTGAGATGATGTGCCTGCGTGATGATAAACGGATTCTCCATTATGATGAAGTGCATTAGGTTTTCTCATATGAACCCCAAAATGAAATAAAAGTTGTTTTATTCCTTTGGAGGTAACTGTTTCATGGTTTGTGTTTTGCAAATGTGTTAGTACAAATGCCAAGGGGATGCCCCAGCATTCTCTTGTGTCCGAGTGGTGTGGGTGGAATGTATCAGGCCAGGGAGTTTCTGGCTGAGGATGTTCATTCTGCACTTAAAGTTCCCAAACTTGTTAGTCAATTATGTCACTTAAGCAAGTGAAGGGCAGGCTCCAAATCACTGAGTCACAAGTCATGCATTTCCATATCCTCCTCTCAGGAATGTGGCCAACTGACAGCTGGAATGGTGATCTGCGTTCAGGGCTAATGTTCTCTGGTCCCTCCTGTCCTAATTTCTGAGGACTTCAGAGACTTTCTATATTGGCAGCTCCTCTTGCGCAGTACTATTTTTATTGAGGGAGAAAATGAGACCTACTGAGAACCTACATATCTCTTCCAAGTAGCAAGTCAGGGAAGCCCGGAACCCAGGAACCTTCGCTGTCAGTCCAGGAAAACACACTGTAGCTTTTCCATCGAGACAGTCTCACACTCAATATGCAACTCCCAGAGGATGCGTCTGGTGGAGGTAGTTGTGGTTTGTAGCACTGCTCATCCTCCTGCATCTGCTTTTAACAATTTGCAGTATCTACTTTGAGCTTTTGCTAGAATATAGAACCTTGAACAGTCTGATGGGTAGTGATTACATTGGCATGAAAATGCTTAAAGAACAGGCAATCAAAGGACGCATTCATGACACAACTTGTAACTATGAAGAGGGTTCTGGCTTCTATGTCTGAGCTCAGTTTTATTTTTCTTCCTTGTGTATTTTTTAAAGATTAATCTTATTTGAAAGGCAGATTTACAGAGAGAAGATAAGGAAGAAAGATATTCCATTCACTTGTTCACTCCCAGATAACTAAAATGGGCAGAGCCGAGCTGTTTCGAAGCTAGGAGCTTCTTCTTGGTCTCCCACTTGGTTGCAGGGACCCAAGGACTTGAGTCATCATGTGCTGCCTACCCAGGCCATAAGCTGGGAGCTGGATCAGAAGTAAAGCAGCCAGGACAAAACTGGTGCCCATAGGAGATGCCTACCATAGCAACTGAAGCATTAACCTGCTGAGGTACAGGGCTGGCCCCTCCCTTATGTATTTTAATGTTTCCTAATTCTGTTTTTTAAAACATTAATATTTTACTCTTTATCATGCACACAAATATATACATACATAAGATTATATGTGAGTGGACAGACAGGAGATGAGCCACCTGTAGTCGTTAGGAAAAGATAGATCTGCAGTTCCTGATTCAACTTCCTTGTTCTGAAAGAAGGTCTTCAGGGAATTATGGCTTCTCTTCTGTGATCAAGATTGTATGGCTTTATCAGAGTCATGAATGATGAACTAATTGAAGCAACGTGTGATCAAAGCCTGCACACTGAAAGCAGATATGGCTTCCTTATTTAGAAGTGTCCTGCACTTGTTTGACATCTTATGGTCCCAGAAACATTTGTGATGAAGAGAGTTGAGATGAAAGGCATGGTTATGACATTGTGCCTGACTGTGACACTTGGGAACTCCTTGAGGATTCTAATGCTTGGGGCACATGTTGTTCATTAGTTCTCCAGACAGTGGAGATAGACTCTCTCCTTTAACTCTGTATTCTCTAAGATATCAGAGATGGCTGCACGAAGCAAGCGATTAGCAAATGATGCTTGGTGGTTATGATCCTCACATTTCCAAGGCTTGGCCCACGTTTTTCTCCCTGGTGCATAACTGTCTCAGCAACACACATGTCCGTGGAGGCAGATTCCAGTGTGTGTCATGTTCTCACATACAGTGCGGAAGGCACACGGATCTCTGTCTTCTGTTGTGCTTCTTATTCCAGGCTTCAAGAGAAGGGTGAACATGTCACAGGTGAGCTGATTTCCCAAGAAAACTGAAGTTCTCTTTCCAGTTGTTTCTACTTACTCCTAAATGCATTGGTAGATCCTCATTTAACATATGTTTGTTGTAATATTTGTTTTACTCTATGGACAATTACTTTGGGGAAAAGCTAAGTTGAATAACACAGTGCAAAGGTTTTCAGAGCCAAGTTTTATACTAGTGTGCATTGTCCAAGGTAGGGTCAGAGGCAGAGGTAGCAAAACTTGCTTGATCACCATATTTTTAGTGTATTTGTGTGTGTGTGATGTGCATGTGTGTGTGGGTGAGTGTGCATGTGTTAAACCTCTAGGGGCTGAATGAAGTTCATTGCAAGAGTTCACTGTGTTACAGTTACAAATCAGCTTCTTCTATTTTGACCTCTTACAACATTTCATACTAAGTGACAGGTCAGAGGAATAGCATCTAGCCCCAGGGAAGAAATATTTTGCGCTTTCACAGAAAAAAAAAAATCTAGCAGCTATTTACAACGGAAGTTAATACTGACATAATAAAAGACTTCTGGGATGATGTAAAAACCCTATTAGATTTCTTTTTTTTTTTTTTTACTTTTCAGCTGTTAACATCATGATCTGTATCTTTCCTTAGGTCTGATTTTGTCATGTAGATTGTTTTCAACTTACAATGGGGTCATGCCCCGAATACCCATCCTAAGTTGGGGAGTTAAGTGTAGTGTGAATGGGGCACAGCACTAACCAGTCGCAGGGTGTGTAGAGCATTGGGGGTTTCCCTGCGTGATGGCAGAGCACACTGGCAGCTGCTGACCACATTTAGAATCAGCAGGAGGATCACACTGCCTATCAGTAGCCCCAGAAAATGAGAAGCTGACCATTCTAAACTTGAAGTGCAGCTTCTGTTGAGCACGTAGCTCGCAGAAAAAATCCTAAGTCACTGTTGGAGGTCAGGAATCATCTTTATTCATGTACACAAGCCAGAGACTGGTTTACTTGTGCTGTATGTGTTTTTCCTCCTTTTCAATTTCACCTAAGAGTCACTGTGATTTCTAATGCAATCCTACTACCTGAAGATTGAGACTAATGGGTTTAGATCTAACATAGCTACAAAAGGGAGCAATTAACGTTGTATTTTCTTGTATCTTTTATGTCAAAGGAAAAGAAGAAGCCAGGGGAACTTTTCACTGAATATCTGAATAATTTAAGTTAATGGCATATAGGGATGCTAAATCCTTCAGTTTATTCTGTTGCACAGTAGTTAGACACAATTTGAAAAATGTTTTGTCTCCTCAAGGAGAGAATTTGATGAGAATTCCCCTAGGAATCTTGGGCACTTTGGCATGTTAATATCACCCCAGAATCTGCACTGGTAACCACAAGGGGTTTTGAAGGTAGAAGCATGAACTTGAATGGACTCTGCTTATATTTGTTTCCTAGTCATTCTGTGTAAGTGTTCAGATTTCTGTACCGGGTTTGCCACAAAAAGCATATAAACCTCAAAATACATCAAATGTCTTTCTCCTGGAGTCTGGCCAGCTATCCATCCTAAAGGCACTGGTCACCTGAGAGGTGCCAGGAAATATTGTTTGTGTAAGGCAGCCTGGTGAGCATTTAACAGTGCTTGCAATATGGATAGTCCCCTGGGGTGATCTGCAGGAAGTGATTCAGTATACAGCAGTGTTTCTCAGCAACAGGTACTATTAGCATTTTGGGTGCAATTTCTCTGCACCTTTGAGTCATCAGTCTTTGGAGTCAAATAATTCTTTGCTGCAAGAGGGCTGACCTGTGTTTTGTAGGAGGTGTAGCAACCGGCTACTTTCCTTCTAGATCCAGTATCTTCACCTGCCTTCCAGTTGTGATCATCCAGTGTCTCCGGATTGTTACTCAATGTCTCCTGGGAGGCAGACACAGAGATTAAGGACCAGGACGTGGAATGCAAGTGTGTGGATTTATAATCCTGGCTTTACTCTATGTGGTTAGTTTCCTTATCCCTAATAAGTAAAGATCAGTGGAATAATGTAGTGCTTGACCCGCAGTTAAGTGTTCCTACATATGAGCTTTTTAAGCTATGGTAGTACACGTATTTGAAGAGGACATTTTGATATGAATAAGTTCGTTCATGTAGTAAGAACAACATCTGGTGGGAGCATAATCCCAGGTGGGAAGGGGTCTAGCCAGACAGAACACAGTATACATAGACAATGGTGTGTGTGTTGGAGGGCGGGGTGGAGTATGTAGCATTTAGGGATTACATGGAGCCTTGGTTGACAGATGTGCAAAGGACAGCAACTGAGGCTGTTGCTGGGCAGGACTCTGATGGTAATAACTTTTCTGGCTTCGGTAAGCAGATGGACTTTTTCCTGGAAGCGTGAGGAGGCTGAAGCATGTCCAGCAGATCGAATTTGTATCTTATAGAGTTCTTGGAGTAGGTGTAAAATGAGAAAGGGAGAGAGAGAGCACGCCAAACCCAGTTAGGAACTTTGGGAAAACTCCTGGGAAAACTGCTGAGGCTGGGACAATTCCATGTTACTGTGGTGTTCGGATGACAGATTTCACTTCTCCAATATGTGGCAAATGTGTTCTGATTTTCTCCTGATAACAAATATTTTCAGTGGGCAAGCTCTACAGTGGAGGGAATTTAAATTTAATTTGCAAACAGGAGAGATTCTCTTAAAGTGTTTTCAAAGGAAGCTTAACTTGAAGCCCACCTCACAGCCTTTGCATGGTTGCGTCTAACTGCCAAGGGATGGCAGACATTGAGCTCACCTCCATAGAGTTAGCCTGCCTGACAGAAACATACTTCTGCATGCCTACATTCATGTTGCATTGCCATAGCTCTGTTGAGTTACTTTACTTAGGTTTAAATGTTGATTTCCTAACTAATGGAAATTTCTGTAGTGATTAAGACTCAATGTAAGTTAAGAGTATGCACGAATGAATGTGGGAATGAGAGATGGCATAGAGAAATACCACTTAAAAGGAATAAAATATTCTGAGCAAATCTCTACTTATCTGAGCCTTAATTTCCTTACTCATACAGTGATAATGAAAAACCAGTAATCTTGAAATTATCTTTAGCCAAGTAATGTCAAGCATTTTTTATACTAGAATACATACAAGTATTTTCAGCTTCTCAGCACACAGCAGTTTTTGCTGAAATCCCTCAAGTCTGCTATCATATCATGAAGGCAGTGTCTGCAATCTGTAGACAAATAGGCATGGATCTGTACCAATAAAATTTTATTTATGAAAGCAGGTGGTTATCTATAGTTTTCTAACCCTGGCCAATGCAGCAATATTCAATAGAAATATATCAGTCACAAAAACAGTCTAAAATCTTCTAGTAACCACATGATAAATAAGTAACAATCTATTAATTTTAATGTTATTAATTTGAATACAATACTTTTCCCAATATATTTTCAAAATATTACTGACATGTAATCAATATAAATTACTAAGGATATGTCATTAATTATTACTGCAATGTTTATTTCTTTTAAATAAAAGAAGTCAGTGACTTAATTGAGATGCCAAGAGCAGAGGCCTGAGCCTGGTTCTTGGTATGTTGAAAAAAGTATTGTGGCTATTTTCCTGGAATCATTTTAAGAGCTTTAGACCATTTAACTGACTCATTACATAATGTTTTCTTTTCAAATTTTTAAAAAAACATTTATTTATTTTTATTGGAAAGTCGGATATACAAAAAGGAGGAGAGACAGAGAGGAAGATCTTTCATCCAACCTCTAGGCTACCGTGCTGGACCCTTCATAATGTTTTTAAGACATTTTCCTAGTGTTTATGCTAGTGTTTATCCTAAGGCATCTTACTACAATGCAGTACCTGCTTTTTTAATTTAAAAAGTTTGCCTGTTTTGTTCTCAAATTATAAATGTGCTTTATCAAATATCTGTCCTAGTCTATAGAAAGGATTCTCTGGCAGGAAACTTGAGAGAGGGGTGGATTTAAAGGTGAGAGAGCTGAAAAGAACAAGGCCATTGCCTTCTAAGGAAGCACACTCTACGTCTCTGAAACCTGATCTCTCAGCTTTCATCGAAGTGCCTTATTCTCAGAAGTAAGGGAACACTCAAAGGGCACGTGCACGTAGGATTATTAAGAAATCAGACTAACCACTAAAAAGAAGTATCGTATGTGGGACAGAGAAAAATATTATCAAGTTGTTTGTCTTTATGTTAGCTGAGCAACGTGGTCTTCCACTGCACAAGTTTCTGTAAAGTATTTTTGAAATATTTTGGGGGAAATTTAAACCTACAATATTAGGAAGTTAATCCTGAAATGTCATTTAGGTACAAAATCCAGCTAATTCTTGGCATTCCTTCATAAGGGAGAAATATTGATCACAAATCCTGATTTGTTTCTAGTCCAGTACTGGAATATCTGGGGCTCAAGGAAGCCCATAGTTTGGGCTCCAGGGGCGTTCTGTTTTCAGGTACTGCCACTGAACAGGGAGAAAAACAGTAGTAGCTTAATGATGTGGGAGGATACGAGCCAGGGTGGCCTGGGTCCTGGATTGGTTGGGAGCTAGGACACTGGAGAGGGAGATGAAATGAAATGGAGGAACAGAGGGTGGAAATTCATATGAGTGTTAAAAAAAAAAAAGACGGAATGGTTGCTCAATGTCATCACCTCCCAGGCATTATCGCACTGATATGTGCCTGCTTTGAGCCACAATCATGCATCTGTACAATGGAAATAATACTGATAGGAGTTACAATTTGAAACTCTTTGAGAAGCAGGGAGAAAAACAGTGCTCTAAAAATTGCAGCCACATGGTGCTGTGGCACTGTAGCTTAAGCCCCTCCCTGCTGGGACTCTTACTTATGGTCACCTGTCGAGTCTGAGCTGCTGCGCTTCCAGTCTAGCTCCCTGTTAATGTACTTGGGAAAGCGACAGGTGATATCTCAAGTGCTTGGGTACCTGCAGCCACCCAGGAGACCTGGAGAATGCCCTGGCTCCTAATAACTCAACCTAGCCCAGCCTTGGATGTTATAGCCATTTCAAGGATGAACCAGCAGACAGAGGATCTCTCTCTGTAGCTCTACCTTTCAAAAAACAAGTGCTTCTTTTTAGAAAATTGCAGTCTCAGCTGTGTTTGTGACTTGCAATAACTCCTTCCAAAGGGTCTGTTGATAGGGCACAGTGTGGATGTACTTGTCTCGTGTTGTTCATGTGGGACTGGTTTCAGAAAAGCCTGTAGATGCTCAAATCCACAGATGCCCTAGAGTTTATGCAGAGTGGCAGCCTATTTACCTATAACCCACACCATCCCTCTGTGTCCTTTCAATCCTCTCTAGATTACTTACAATACCCAATACCATGTGCTTGCCTAGCATTTCCCAGCCTCAAAGAATGATGTTCCATGGTCATTGTTGAGGTTAATGGAGAATACTGAGGCGTAGCAGCAATAGCGAGTTAGAGATGTTATGTTATCAGCACAGAATTGCAGCCCCTGCATGCCACCTGGCTGTCCCGCTCACACGGAGTACGGTGCCTCAGTGAACTCCGCCCTTCTTTTGTCTTCAGTGCCCTTTCTTGCTGTGTTCTTGGGCTTTGTGCTGTCCATGTTCCCATTTCTGCTCCTACACATCCAGTCCATTTTTTCTCCCACTCATGTATCCATTCCACTTCCAAGGATCCTTTATTCGAGGAACTCCTGAAAACCCTATCCTGAGTAATTAGGAGTGAGAGCCAAATCCTGTCTGGTTCTGCCTGCGGTCACATGCCATTTCAGTGACATGCCCTCCCCGCCCCCCATGTACACAGGCACTGTCATTTACTATATAAATATTCTCCACAGGTCAGTGTCCAGACAGCATATTTCTCAATGAGATATTTCTTTGCTAGATGTTAAGTTCCAAGAGGGCAGGGATTCTGTGTTCACAAAGTTTGGTACTGCCTGGTAGGCAGGCCCAGTACAAAGGTGCTGAGTAATGCTTTCCCGATGTTTGGGCCAGCCCCACGCAGGCTGTTTTTGTATAATTAGGATGAATCTAATTTTAAAGTGAACCATGGTTTGTCCTCAGATGAACCAGAATATACACTTACAAGGCCCCGCTGTCCTGCATTATAAATAAGGGAATAGGTTGTCCTGTAGAAAAACTCGGCTGTTCTTTTCCCTTAAAAAATGTTTGTGTGAGTTTTAGAAAGGTATCCATGTACATGCAAGAACTGAGATAGAAGATCTCTTGCTGACAGCTAAGCTTGCAAGAATTCAGGACGCTAAAGTGGATGTTCTCTGCAAATATGAAACCCAGTGAAAAATCCAGCAGTGGATGGTGTGTGAGGAAACAGGCTCACTGTGAAGAGACCCTCAACCTTGATGGCCAGGGGCCCTGAGGGTGGGTAAAAATCTCCTTTGGAAATGGGTTCACATTCCTGCAGGGCCAACTTTCCAATATGGATTAAAGTGTGGAGCGATGTCTGCTTTTAAATGGTGTTTTTCCTGATGTGAAGAGTCCCTTGGACACAGAGCTCTTGTGACAGCTTTCCCATCCTAACTGTTTCTGTGGCTGTCTTCTTTGCTTCAGATTTTCAGCCTGGCAGAATTTCCATTATAGGAAGATGAGTGATTGGGCATCGCCCTGAGGGAGTTGTATGCTTCATTTCTCTTCATTGTCTTGCAGTGTTTTGAAATAACTGTTTCATCTATCCTGTTTTGTGGTTTTTCAACGCCCACTGGAAATTCATTCAAGTTTCATTTGAACCAGCGCCATTGTGGCTGTTCATCCTTGCCTGCTCTCAGCACTGCAGTGAGACCCTCCTCTCTGAGCCACTGATGACCCTTAGGATGCTTCCTATGCAAATGTGAAGGCCAGCAGAGGCTGTGTTTATGCTCGCAAGCATGGAATGTGCCTGGAATTGTGTTTCTCGTGATCTGAAAGAAGTGGGACCAGAGCTTGTGGCTCCAAGGACTTTGATGCTTCATTGTTTAGGACCCCAGGGTACAAACATGGGCCATTCTGTAGTGCTTCTGAACACCCTCCCATGGGAAACAGGCCATGAGCCCAAGAAAGCTCATACATCAAAGGCATGGGATCTTCAAGCAGCCCCCACTCCAATCTTCCTTTACAATGTCTTCCATCTGTTTGTGTTCCCAAATGCAAATTCTGCAATGGTCATCATTCTACTAAAAGTTATTTTGAGGACCAAGCAAAAACATTTAAGATGGAAGTGAGCTGAGGAAGGAATAGCAGTCAATATAGGAGCCACTACCAAACCAAGTTGCCACTGGGAATTGTTCTAGGGATGTCTTGGATAAAGCCTGACGATTGCCCCACCTAAGAATAAGGGAGTGGGGCAGACATTCACAAAATCTGTAGGCATTAGGTGAGCTGCCTCTGGAGCCGAATTCCTGGCATTTTCAGATTTCCACTTGGGTAGCAAAGATTAAGCCACCAGGCCAAGGGAGCAGAAGTTGGCAACCAGAAGATGAGGCAGGGTCTAATGTAGTGGGTTAAGCTGCCTCTTCTGGCACCGACTTCTGATGTTGGAATGCTGGTCAAATACTGTCTGTTCTGGTTCTGATCTGGATTCCTGCTCATGTGCCTGAGGGGCAGCATGTTATAGTTCAATTGATTGGACCCTGCCATTCATGTAGGACACATGGATGCAGTTAATAATCTTCAGTGGATACAGTCATTTGTGTAGTGAACTAGCAGATAGAAGATCCATTTTCTCTCTCCCCTTCTCTCTGTCACTCTCTCAACTAAATATATAAAAATCTTAAAAAAAAAAAAACCCTCAAGATAGTGGACATCAAAGTGATGTACAAGGGGTGTGGCCAGGGCACTGGCAGTATCTGTACTGCTTTTGCTTTTCCTGTCATTGGCACCATATGAGACAAGTGCCATTAGCACTCATCCACCCTCAGTTATGACCATTACAAATGCTGACAGGTGTTACCAGTCATCCTCCAGAGGCCAAAATCACTTCCATTGGAAATCACTGCTTTTAGATCTCAATTGTAAAGAACTTTTAAACAATTATTTGAGAAAGAGAAAGGAAATCTCGTATCCAGTGTTTCATTCCCCAGTTGCTTGCAACTGTTGGTGTTTGGCTGTGCTGGATTTAGGAGCTGTGAACTCTGTATAAGCCTCCACGTGGGTGGCTGGGATGTCAGTTCTTGAAACATCAACTGTTGCCTCCCAGGATCTGCATTTTCAGGAAGCTGGAGTCAGGCGACATGGTAAGGACCACTGTTGAATTCTTACAGGACTCCAGATGTTCTGATATGGAACGCAGCTGTCTTAGCCGGCATCTAACCTGTTCCAAATGTTAATCCGTCTCCCCGCCAAGCTTCTCTTCTGTTATGGTGACCTATTTTTTATGATTCTAGTTCTTGTAGGATGGGAGGAGGCGTTCCAAAAGCTAGAAACTTGGAATGTGTTTCTCAGTTGATTCTGATACATCTCCTGTCATGATTCCTCATACTCTACCCCACCAAGAAACCCACATCCTGTGTTTCTTCTTCATCTTCATTGTGAGCCACGACAGTGGAGATTGCCTCTTAGTCTTGCCTTCTTGCCTTTTTTTTCCTTTTTACTTAAACATTTTAAAATTCTACCTTCCATGTACTTTTTTATTGTAAAAAAATGTTTATTGAAAGAAACAGATCTTCCATCTGCTGGTTCATTCTCTAAATGGCTGCACCATTATTAAAAAGGCACATCAGATGTATGGAGATAAGACAGAAAGATCCTCCATCCGCTCATTCATTCACTCATTCAGCCACAGTGGCCAGAGGTGAGCTGATCTGAAACCAGGTATAATTCTCAATGGTGTTCTCAGACATCTGGGTCTCCCACATGGATGTAGTTTCCCAAGGCCCTGGGCCATCCTCTACTGCTTTCCCAGGCCATAAGCAGGGAGCTGGATGGGAAGTGGCACAGCCGGGATATGAACTGGCACACACATGGGGTTGTGGCAGCTGCAAGGTAAGGATTTAGCCATTGAGTGATTGTGCCAGCCCCCCAAACTATAAAGTGCTTGTGTGGAGTAAATCACAACACTTGTCCCATCTTGCTTCCTTTTCCAAGTACTCTATTCAATTCAGTAAAGCATGCTCTGTCTCAGCAAATCAACTGATAAATTATGTAATAAAATGGAACAGACTGTTTAAAATTATGTCCATCCATCCTTCTTTTGTGTTATCATAACTTAATATCACTTATCAAATGATAATATCAAATAATATCCATATCAAAGAATATCAAATACATAGCTTTGGTACAGTGGAGAGCAACATACTCTCAGTCTCCCCAGGTATAAACACAAAGTGACAATGGAAAGGACAACTTATCCAAACTGTGTTTGCCTTATCAGTCTGTGCGTTCACCCAGTTCTGGGTGCTTTACCACCAGCGACTGTTACAATGACTGGGTCAGCAGTTCCTAGTTTGAGAATTCTAGCCATGTCAATGATGAATTCATGCTTTGAATTATAGGATTTCCTCCTGTCATACTGAGTCTGCCTTGACAAACTAGTTTCAGGAGTTAAGTTTCTTAACTGAAACATAAATGCATAGTTCACAGTTCTGTTTTTTTTGTTTTGTTTTGTTTTGTTTTTGTTTTTGTTTTTTTTACAGTTCTGTTTTTTTTTAAAAAAAAAAAAAACATTGCTTTTGCTGGTTTTATGTGATGCGTTCCTGCTTTGTCTGAGGTAGCTATCCTCCACGGTTATTGTTTGTTTGTTTAGATAGTTCACTCCAAAGTGGCTTGCAAGCTGTTGGATATAGCGCTGTATTGATCGACTATGTTGGCTGGAGTAGATTTTGGAGAAAGGAAATCCAGTAGAAAGACCAAAGAGGAGAAGGATATGAAAGCATAGGTGTTGCATTGGAAGGGATTGATGTTGCCTGCTTTTCCTGATGCTGTGTGCTGTAGGTGTCCTGGGGAAACGCTTGGAGAGATAAGGCTCATGGGTTTGGCAGCATGAACTTTAACATGTCCCTCCAGAACTGTTCCTTTCTTTCTAGAACATTTTTACCACTTGATTCTGATGCCCCTTCTGTCCCATCTTCCCATGCTTTACTCCATGCAGACATCAGAAATCATATTCCTCTTTCTCCCCTGTTTCTCTGTCCCTACTTTACCTTCTGCTGTTTTCTCTCTGATTTTATCCATACCACTGAGAACTAGTTGAAAAATGCAAATTCCAGGGGCTCACCACAGAAGCTGAACAGCAATCTGAACTCAACAGCATCCCCAGGGGATTCATATGCACCTGAGACTTTGAGAAGAGCCCTATCCTACTTCTATTTTTAATTAAATAAAAAACAGAAAGTAGAATCCAAAATGGTCAGGATAACCCTGACCTTGTTTATTGCTTTTCAGAGTTGGTTATTAACACATTTATGTGCCTGAAATGGACATGAGTCAATAAAAGTTTCAAGTAGAAAGGACTAAACTAGAAAGTATAAGAGTATATCATATGTTTGTTTGCTTTTCCTTCTCCTCCTTTTCCTCTTCCTGTTTCTCCTCCTCCCCTTCATCTTTCTCTTTCTTTAGAAGCAGAGAGACCATGACAGAGAGAGCTCCCATCTGCTGGTTCACTCCCCAGATGCCGTCAGGATTTAGGGCTGGGCAAAGCTAAAACCAGGAACTAGAAATTCAGTCCTGGTCTCCCACGTGAATGGCAAAATTCAATCCCTTGACTATCTGCTGCTTCCCTGATGTGTATCATCAGGTGGTGAAGTTGAGAGCAGAACTGGGACTCCAACCCGGAGCTTTTGGTATGGGATGCAGGTATCCCAAAGCGTGTATTAATTGTACCAAATGCTCACTGCTACATGTTTTTTAAATATATATTTCATTGAAACAACACGAACACACATGTATACACTTACATATACTCATATCTTTATCTGTGTGTCCTGGGTCATGATTTCAAAGGGGAAATCTAACAGGACTACAGTTTTTAAAAAGAGAGAGAAATACAATCTTGATTTAATATCTTTGTATAATATAGGGTACTCCAAAATTTTTCTGGAAAATAGAGTTAAAAGATGAGTTCATTTGGGTTTAAAAAAATATTCAAGTCCGTTCACACAAGATGTCTTTAAAAATCTAGTGAGAAATAGTGATTGTAAAAACACTACACGGATTGCCAAATTTTTACATCTTTCAATTCTGTTTTTTCTATGAGCTTTTTGAAGTGCTTCTGTATATTGATGTGTGTTCAAATGCAAGGATTGGATGACATTTTCTACCTGATTATAATCTCTACCTCACATTCCTGAAGAGCAAATAGGAATGTTAAACTTAGATCAATTGCAGAGGAATCAAAACAAAGATTTTAATTTTTCACTCAATATCAGAGTATCACAAAAAAGAAGAAAAAAAAAACCTTTAAAGGAAAACACTCGCCCTCTGTCAGGAAAACAGTGTAGATTGACCAAAATATACGCAGTAATTTGAGAGACATAATTCTTTTAAACCTGAAGGACATCAGGTTGTTAGAGATATAAAGCAGTTGTACAGTTTTAGTTCTCAGTGTTTTCAGAAGCATACATGCTACACAGTTATCAAAACATTTCAAAATTTTATTATATTTCTTTTGCACTTATTTGGCCTGACAGATTTTAAAAGGTATATTTTTTGTATTCATTTTTCTGTTTCAGTCCCTCTGATTGAAGATAGCAGTCCCTCTGATTGAAATGGTGGAGTAAGACTCAAAATTTTTGACTCAAAATTTGCTCATCTGAGTGCCAAAGAAACTCAGATAAGGAAATATGCAGACCTGCCTTTTGTAAGTTTTTTAACAGTCATCCTTGGGAAGATGTGAAGACCCTGGGGAAGGGCCGGAAAGCAAGTCCCTGCTGGAGCCGACCTGAATGAGGCTGAACCTCTGAGAACCCTTGCAGAGTCAAATTTCACCACGTGTGGGGAGAACTAGTCTGTGGGCTGAAATCGAGATGCTTGGTGCGGGAGGCGTTAATGCCAGGCTGAGCCACAGTTCCAAGAGAGGCCTTTCAACTCTCAGGCAGGGGCTGTGCCAGACTCTGGCTTGTCTTTGAAAGTGCCTTTGCCCTGGGATAGCAGTAGCTGGGGAAGCCTGTAGACCCCTGGCATTCTCCCCACTGGCCTGGCAGGTCAGGCCCTTTCTGGACTTGCTCTCAAACTCAGGATCCCTTGATATCCCTGGAATTCCTTAGAAAGATGCAAGGCAGTTACTGAATAAAACCGTATTGTTAAAGTACGTGGTTTTGTTCATTTGGGTCAACCAAAAAGCTACTCCTTTTCTTTGGTCCAGAATTAATCATTAACAAGACCATGATTTTGCCAGGGGATGATTAAGACTATAGATAGATAGATAGATAGATAGATAGATAGATAGATAGATACACACACATGCATATACATACACATACATATCTATAGTGTAGGAATGGAGGAAACAAATGCCAGATATTAGCTGTGTGTGTCTACCATCTGTCTATCACAGGGCTTCAGATAATTCGGGAAAAGAGACGGAACTAAAGTTTATTTTGATACAAAGAAAATTAGATTTATGTATATTTTTTGCATGGTAAAAATTTCCCACAAGCTATTTGAAAACCGTTCAAATATATAATGGGAAGATAATACATAATACAAATTATGAATTATGTTTATGGAATATCACTCTAGTACATATGGACTGAACAGAAAATCAATATTGGGAAGCATATAGGAGCTACTTTAAACAGTAGCACCTGGAGAAATTGTTTACATTTATTTCTAGAGGAAATAAATTATAATTCTTGAATATTGTGTTTGATCATTTTGTTCTTATTTACAAATTGCATTCTATTCCATAGAATAAAACATCAATTTCAATAATATTGACTTGTACCCGTTCATGTTTGTCATAATGTATATGTAGCAATTTTTCGTTAGTTTGAAGAATTCCAAAATTCATATTTCTTGAGCACATCAGTTAAAGCAGTATAAAGGAGTGCTGTTGCCCTCAAGACTAATGGGAACATTACCAGTTAAGAGGCTCATGCCAAAGAGAACATTTCATTTTGTTTTCAGAGCATTGGCTATAGAAAACCACACATTGGCGTAGTGGTTTCCCTTTGTGACTTATCTTTGATATAATGTTGTTTCAATTAGCGCAATTTATTGCACTAAGTCATTGTTACAGTATGTTGGACAGACTTCATATATAAGTTTCAAATTGTTAAGAAGAGCAGATGTTTTTGCATGCACCTATACATATGCAAGTCTACACAGTTGAATTAACTTTACCAGTGTATCAATATTTGAAACTTGAACTGGCCCTATACCCTGTCCCATGGGTACCTGCATGTGGCATTCATGATCTGTAGGTGTCTTCGGATCCAACAACTGTCGGTTTTTTTTTTTGTTTTTTTTTTTTAAGTATCAAAGGAAGAATCCTTGATGCAAGTGTTGTGTATTGGAATTATTATACTGGTTAGTTTTTTCCCTTTGTGTCAGAAACCTGAACTAAAAAAGTAACTGTTAAACGTACAAAAAACGTACAAATTCTGGAAGATCTTTCAAAAAAAAAGTAACTTTTGCCCACTACGGTAGGTTTTGCTGGGTTAATATGTTTGAAAAGTATAAGGCCAGACTTCTGGGCTTAGCAATTAAGAATGTTGTGATGGATTAGTCATGTCTGCTGTGAAGCAGAAATGGGAGAATGATGGGCTGTGTGAGTGCGTTTTCCTGTCTGTGCTCATGCTTGAGGAAGATACCATTTCCAAGACTTTGCACCGTTATCTGTTTTGGTTTCTTTTAGTTTTATGTATGTACTTGAAAGGCAAAGCCACCACAGAAAGGGAGAGAGACAGACCTTCTGTCCACTGGTTCACTCCCCAGGCTCATTATCAGGATTGTAAGTGGGACAACCAGAATTTAAGTTGGTGCCTATATGGGACACCAGTGACGCAGGCAGCAGCTTAATTGCCTGCATTGCAACTCTGGCCTCACACCATTATACAACCTTTAGCTTTAAGATTTGCACTTTTAAGTGGATACTGCACTTGTTCTGAATAATTCTTTCAACAGTAAATTAAAACATTTCCTCTGTGAATCAAGGGAACTATGTCTCCCTGATAGGTTGAAGTAGTAGCAAATTACGCAAAGGATACAGTGAAGGTTTTCATTGTCACTTTTGATTTCTTTTTTTTTTTTTAAGGTTTATTTATTTTTATCACAAAGTCAGATATACAGAGAGGAGAGACAGAGGGAAGATCTTCTGTCTGATGATTCACTCCTCAAGTGAGTGCAACGGCCGGTGCTGCACCGATCCAGAGCCAGGAACCAGGAATCTCTTCTTGGTCTCCCACACGGGTGCAGGGTCCCAAAGCTTTGGGCCATCCTCAACTGCTTTCCCAGGCCACAAGCAGGGAACTGGATGGGAAGTGGAGCTGCCAGGATTAGAACTGGCGCTCATATGGGATCCCGGCACGTTCAAGGCGAGGACTTTAGCCACTAGGCCACGCTGCTGGGCCCCACTTTTGATTTCTTAAGTCCTGAGAATAAGTCTGGATGCATCATACTAGTACGTTAAACAGTGAAATGTCAAAAAATTAGTTGGGACCCTTAGAAAAACCTTCCAGGTTCTTAAATGAGATTGAAACAATTTTTTCCATTCTATTTTAGTAAGTTGAAATTGTGCTTGTGTGAATTATGGCATTGACTTCATGGTGCACTCTAGCTTTTAGTTGCAGTACTCATGCTGTTGGAAAGTTCTGACAAGCCCCTTTCCATAAGCACAGAAAAGACATAGATTGTAAATGTGAGGATAAGACAGATGGGGAATCACAGGCAACCATATATGGAGCTGCAAAGCTAGGAAGACAGAATTGACAAAGAGATTACTGAAGTGCAATAATGGCTTTAATGGTCCGTGGTATCTATGTTTGTAATCTTATCAAGATGAATTGAGCCTTCTGTCAATCAATTTGATTGAATCCTCTTTAAATCTATCCATGAGAGGGCCTGAATGGCATGCCCTTCCCTTATTACCTAAACTCTCTGTCAAACCTGGAAGCTTGTCATGACTTAGATCGCAGTAAGTGACTGTACAGTCCTCAGAACATAAGGGTGCAAAGAAAGAAACCTTTTGTGCAGCTGGTTTTTGGCATTCTCTTCATACAGAGATGAATCACCTTTTTCAACAAGTTCAGGATTTGACTTTGCTAAGACTAGCAGAGAGAGTAGGAGGAGACAATGGCTTTGTGTTACTGCCTGTTGCAGAGGTGACATTCTTTATTTTTAGGGGCTGATGGTCTCCAGGACACAAAGAATTGTGGCCAAATGTGTCTGGACACCTTACAGATTAGTGCAGAAAGCACTGAGTAGCAGATCTTCATAAATGTTTCAAAATGATGCATGCCATGCCGATGGCTGGGATCTTCATTGCTCTCACGGTCAGTTACTGAGTTTTCACATTGTCTGGATGAAGTGTAATAAGCTATGAGGGTCTCAGTGATTTTCTGAGCATCTCTTTCTCCTTCCACACGCAGTCCAATGTTGCTATTATTAATACAACATAGCAAGCAAATTGATAAGTTTGGTCAACAGACAGGAATACAAAAATGGCTACCCCATCTAACTAGCTGCTATAACCTGGGGACAAGTTATTTAACGTTTCTTGAGTCTCAATTTCTGATCCTGTAACAATGTTTGTTTAAAAATTGTTTAAAATATTGTTCAAAAATATTGCCTACCCACGTAGGACTATGAAGAATAGGTGTGCCTGAAAAAGAGAATGAAAGTGGTCTGAACAGAGCTATGCCTGTAAGTCAAAGGTTTGGGGAGACTTCAGTGCTGCTTTGAGAGACTGGGGGAGAGGAGAAGTAGGAAAAGGGAAGGAACAAAGGGAAATTCAAGATGACTATCCATAGCTCTTCTGCACACAGGGATTTTTGTTTTAACTTTGTTCTTTGGGCAATTTAGATCTCTCCTAGTGTCCCCTCAGACAAGATGGAGTCACGCAGTCCTCTGGTAGGAAATTTCACAGGTTGAATAACCCATATGCCTGGGGTGTTTTCAGGGATTAGCAGTAGTAGGCTGGATGAAGAATGATCTGCCAAGAACCTTTGGCTTTCTGCCCAGCCCTGTCTGTGGATGATGGGAGGGACATCATGAAGACACGGATGACATGCTTGTCAGAAGTTTGAAGGCACAAAGCTTTAGAGGTGAACCTAAAGGCCAAGATCACAACATGAATTCAGAGTTTGATGATTTGGAACAGTGGGTTTAAATCAAGAAGGCGAGGAAGGGGAGTCAAATACCACTTTGGACATTAGAAGCCCACATTCTAAGAGACCACTTGTCATCAGGTAACCATAAACAAATGAACGATGTGAGTGCTGCCACCATACCTTCAAATTGCCTTATCACTGTTATTATTATTTTTAAAGATTTATTTATTTCTATTTGAAAGACAGGTTTTGCAGAGAGAGAAGGAGAGAGAAAGGTCTTTCATTTTCTGGTTTACTCCCCAAATGGTTGTAACAGCCAGAGCAGAGTCGATCTGAGGCTGAGAAGCTGGATTCTCTTGCAGGTCTCCCACACAGGTGCAGGGTCCAAAGACTTGGGACATCCTCTGAAACCTTCCCAGGCTATAAGTGGGGAGCTGGATTAGAAGTGGACAAGCCTGTCACAAATTGGTGCCGCTATCAATGTCTGTGCTACAGGGTGGAGGATTGGCCCCACTTTCAAGTTTCTGTAAGACAGTGGATCTCAGTCTCAAGAGCTGCACTGTGAAAACCTGGAGAGCTTGTGGGATACTGGGTAGCTTAGTGCAGGGCTAGTGACTTGGTGGATCTGGGGTGCAGCAGAACTGGCATCTCAAGGGAGTCCCCAGATACTGCTGAGGCTCCAGGAATTGCTGCCTTGGGAAATGATTGCACTGGAAGGGCAATGTTGCTCATATTCAGGGAGGCAGTAGTTTTACTATCTTGTGCTAAAGAATTGTAGCAATTTTGAATTCTTTAGTCAGGGCATAATGCTGAAAGATGTGAGAGAATTCTGGAAACAGAAATATTCAGGGCCATTGAGGAAAGAGGAGCAGATAGAGTAGAGAAAAAGTCTTACAAGATGTAGTAGTTGCCTTCAGATGCTTTTGAGATCATGCTGAGAAGTCTTAGTAGCATCTACACTGGATGCTGATCAACCTGGCTTTTATTGTGGAACTGGGACTTGGATCCAGGTGATCACACGGAGTCCACGTTCTTAGATACTACACAGTACTGCCTGTATGCTCTGGGTTTCTTTCTGATTATTGGTTGTGAGCTTTTAGTACTGTGACCAACATCTTGGCAGTTCAGTCTCTTCATCTTTAAAACAGGGCATTAGGCTTTTGCGGTATTCAAATATAAGTGGGAGCCCAGTATAAAGTTAGTGTATATCTCATGGGACTCCAGGGCTACCAAACCTACCTGTTGTGAATGGGATCCAGGAACATGCCAGAGTTTCATCCTAGGAGCGTATCTCAGAATCCAACTGGGCTTCTCTAAGGACAGCCATGGCTTGGCTGTTCACCTGCAGCAGGCTGAATTGACGAACACACTGATGTCAGCATTCTGCAACTCTGGAAAATACTGATTTCATTCATTGCAAGTGTCAGTCCTCATCAACTCATCTATTGTTTTGCTCACTTAAAGCTTTATGCAGATTCTGAAAGATTCTGCCTGTCACAACTGAAGGCAGGTATAAAAATAAGTTACTCAAACTTTTTTCCGTTCTTTACTCATACCTCGCTTTACACCAGCATAGACACCTGTTCATAATTTGTTGCTCTTTAACTCTTCCATCCATGTAAGTTAATAAAATGTGTTCTTGTACCTTGTCACTATTTCTTGCTTGATTTTTGTTGCATCTCAGTTTTCCTTACGAACAAAGTATCTTGAAGCCTGCCAGTCACTGACACTGTCGAATTTTAAAGCAATAGTCATCATTTTCTTAGATGTTTCATTGAACTCTCAAAAAGTAAGGCAGATGTTATCCTTGATACACACATTCTCAATAGGGAAAACATCTGAAACACATGAAGAGCAGGCTTGTCTAGGGTTCCTTGGCTGGTTGGAGACTTGCACAATGAGGCTGATGTGAATGCCCAAAGCCCATGACCGTGGACTTTAGTTGAGTGATGTTCCTGGTTCCTCTACAGCTGCTGCATTAAGAGCAGCTCTGTCAACCAGACACCCAGAGGAATGAATACTTCAGGCTTCTGTTGACCGTATTCTGTGTCAATAACTGCCCTGAGCTCAGAAGACCAAGATGAGTTTCCCTGATTCTGGAGAATGGGTGATCAATTTAGTTACGGAGGCAGGGGAATACCTGCTAAGAAAGAACGAAACCCTGGGTTCTGGGAGATGTCTTAGCAGAGGCATCTACATGATGGCGAACAGCAAACAGCACAGAGAAAGGGATGTTTGATTTGTTTGGAATAATTAGTGCAATCAGCCTGGCAAGAGCCCAGAGGGTGTGCATGTGTTTGTGTGCGTTCACGCGCCTCGACTTGTTGCTATTGCTGGGTTGATGACCTCCACATGTGGTTGAGAATCCCAAGGAGAAGAAAAAAACATGAAGACTGAATTATGGTACCCTGGATTTTTTTTTGAAGATTTATTATTTTTATTGGGAAGTCAGATATACAGAAAGGAGGAGAGACAGAGGCAGATCTTCCATCCACTAGCTTACTCCCCAAGCAGTTGCAACAACCAGAGCTGTGCTGTTCTGAAGCCAGGAGCCAGGAACTTCTTCTGGGTCTCCAAAGTGGGTACGGGATCCCAAGGCTTTGAGTCATCCTCTATTGCTTTCCCATGCCACAAGCAGGGAGCTGGATGGGAAGCTGGGTCACTGGGATTAGAACTGGTGCTCATATGGGATCCTGGGTGCATGCAAAATGGGACCTTTAGCTGCCTGGCTACTGTGCCAGGCCTGGTATCCTGGATTTTGCTCTACAATATCAATCTGTAAGATGAAAGGGTAAAAGAGCACCTCAGAAGGAGAGGGAAAAAATGGAAACCATAAATAGGAGAGAACAAGAACATTGAAAGATCAATTTAGATGAATCAATAGCCTTTAAAGTTTTGTGTATTTGAGAAGTATAGAGGAGAGAGAAATGTCTGTCATTCTGTTTGAGAAGACAAAAGAGCAAGAGACCAGGGAGAGGGCCAGTGAGGGAGAGAGAGCTACCGTTCTCCGTGCGGGGTCAGGCTGCGCTAAAGCCTGGAACTGGAACATCAATACACGATCCTAGCAGGAAGCCAATCACTTGAGCCATCAATCTGCTGTCTTCTAGAGTCTGCATACCATGGAGCTGGAGTATAGAGACAGAAATGGAAGTCAAGCGTGTCTTAACCACTACGCCAAACACTCACCCTTCAACATCTGAAAAGAGAAATATCAGGTAGGGAAAACATCATAGGGAGAAGGAGCTCATTGAGAGTTGGTGAACCAATTTAGAAAGATCCTCATGCTTGGTGAGCAGGGAGAAAGCTGTTTCCTCACCCTGCACAGTGCAGAGTAAATGATACCTCAAGCAAATATAGCATGTAATACAGTCCATGTCATTATTGAACTCGGAGGTAAAGGCTTCTTTTCACAATAAGTGAAAGAATTTGGAGCACTTCTCTCCTAAGGGAAGAAATGGGATGGGGAGATGGGATAGTAGTTTTTCATAACCCATCCTATAAAAATTATCTGAAATTTGAAGTACCACATAAATTTGCTAAGTCCAAGAAATTTCCGAGGTCTCATAAAATAACAGTTCAGAGATAGATAAGAAGTTGAAGGTGGTGCTGATGAAGTCACTTAGTCCACATCTAGGACACAATAGTTCAGATGAAAGGTACAGTTTAAGTACTAGGCAGGATATAGGAAAACACTAAGACTTGCTGTTGTGAGAAAGCAGACAAGCAAATGTAAAAGTAGTGAGGAGGGGGCCCAGTGCGGTGGCGCAAGTGGTTAAGGTCCTCACCTTGCATGGCCGGGATCCCAGTTCTATCCCGGCTGCCCCCACTTCCCTTCCAGCTCCCTGCCTGTGGCCCAGGAAAGCAGTTGAAGACGGCCCAAAGCTTTGGGACCCTGCACCCGTGTGGGAGACCAAGAAGAGGTTCCTGGCTCCTGGCTTCGGATCGGCATAGTATCGGCCGTTGCACTCGCTTGGGGAGTGAATCATCGGACGGAAGATCTTCCTCTCTATCTCTTCTCTCTGTATATCCGCCTTTCCAACAACAACAAAAAAATAATAATGAGGGTATAGCAGCAACAGCTAGTCAAGTTCTCTAGAGCAGCAGAAGATGCTAGATAGCAGTGGAGTTTATTTCAAACTACTGGGCTAAGTGGTTAAACCAGCATTCTGTACTGACCAATATCTGATTCAGAACCAAGGATGTACTTAAAATATGTTTAGATAGATGACCCTGAGCTTCTTAACCACTCACAGACTCTTATTGAAAGCGCTACTAAAGGATATATGTGAGAAAAGTGAGTTAACCAAGAAAGAAAATACAGCATGCAGGACATACCAATAGACAAAAAAGCTGATCACCAGAGGAAAAGGAGAAGGGGGAAGAAGAGGAAGAGAAGGAAGGAACGGGGAGAGGGAGAGCGGAAAGAAGGGGAAGAGGAGAGGAGCTACAACTTGGTAAAACAACAGAACTGCCTATGGTGAGCTTTGTAAATAATACTGAGCAACTACTAGAGTAACATAGGAAAGTGGAAATGAAATGAGGAATGAAAGGGATATCTTTCACAGTCTGATTTCAGGGAAGGATAGAGGTAGCATTTTTAAAATTTTAGTTGAATATTTAGGGATAATCCCCACCAAAATAGAGTATTTATCTCACAAATCTGTGAAATAGGATAAAGAAAATTCAGTAAAGCAATTCAGTAGATAACAGGAAAAGAGAAAAATATCAAAGGCAAATAAGACCAACAGAAGATAGTAAAAAATGCCTATGAAGTAAGTCCTAGTATATATTTAATCACAATAAAGGTAAATGAACCAAAGTATTCTGTCTGAAGACAAAGACTGCAAATATAAATGCATATCAGTTATGTACAATTGACCTGCATCAGATTTGAAATATGATGATACTAAATATTTGAAAATAATGTGTTAGAAATAGATTTGTCAGGGAAATACTAATTAAAACAAAGTCAAAATGACAATATTCTTGTTAAATAAAAGGAGATATTATCACAAAGCCTAAAAACAACTATATTATTGCCATGGATAATTGGAACTACAATTTAGTGATAGAGTTACCTGTATGCATTTGTGTTGAAAGGTATCCTATTTACCAAGCCAATGCAATGATTTCTTCAGATGGTTTTTATGCATTTCAAGTGTGGATAGTTCTTTCACAGAGAAAAGCACTTAACAAATTACTCTAAATGTCCTCAGTGATGGCCTTATGACCTAAATGAGTAATTCTACACTGATTGGTGTTCATGAATACTCAGAGAATTGCTGGCAGTGCTTGTTAACAGCCATATCATCTGCCTAATTCTTTAGAAGTAGTTACTCTAGATTTCAATCAAATATGCCTTTAGAAGTTTAGAATATTTTTAGATTTCTACTTATTGCCAGAATTCTTCAAGCAGCTTATTTCATTTTCAATCTATTTGAGAAGCAGAGAATTAGATGTAGAGAGGGAGACAGAGCAGAGGTGACCCATCCTCTGGTTAATTCTCCAAATGCCTACAAGTGGGAGTTGGTCCAAGCTGAAGCCAGGTATGCTGAATTCAATCCAGATCTTCCACACAGGTGGCAGGATCCCAGCTCCTTGAGCTGTCACCACTGCCTTCCAGGGTGTGCCTCAGGAGAAACTTGAAATTGGGATGAGAGCTGGGACTTGAACTCAGGGCCTCTGATAGGGGATGAATATATTCCAAGTGGCATCTTAACTACTAGGCTAAACACCTGCTGCTTGTTTTATTTCAAACATGTTTCCTGTAACAGTAACATAATTATCCATGCCTTCACTAGCACAGTCTCATAGGGTCTTTAAAGGCTGATTATCAAGTTTGACATTTCTCCCTCCTTTTAATGTTATGTTGAGCAGCAAAGTGATGGAGAACTCTGCATCATAATAATACTGTGTTAAGATTCTGGATACTTACTCCCATCCTACCTCTTCACTGGCAGCATCATGGTCTTACTCATCAGCCTAAACTGATCTCTTTGTCAATAGCAGGTCTCAATTAGGTCCTGTGGGATGAGTCTTCCCCTGTGTCCCGGAGGGAAGTCAAATTGTGTAACCCTACAACAGAGATGGGAGCAAGGTTACATGGTGTGGGTGGAAAATCATTCTAACTCATGCATACAAGCCACTCAGCTTTTGGGTCCTGGCTCCATTCAGCTGGGTGCCTTGCCCAGAAGAGGGTGTGGCCGGTAGCCTGAGAAACTGGGTATTTTCTCCCAGCTTCTGGGTCATGCCTGCTACCTCTCAGTGCCGCTTGAGGAGCATCTCGAGGAAAAGTTTCATTGGCAGCACAATGACCCGCAGGTTCCAGGGGAGTAATCCAGACAGGCGCATCTGCAGGGTTCATGGAAAGTGGGATTCTGCACATGGTGTTGAACACGAGCCTAGTGGTAGCAGTTTAAAGCGTGCTTTGTTCTGTTTGGATTTTGAGGCTTCAAGTAAACGCATGTCCTTGCTATTTGTTACTGTAAACCTGTTTTAATCCTGATATTTAATCGTTTGGGCCAGAACTAAGACCTCAGCGATGCCTTGCTCTTTAAACACAGTGAATGGTAACTCTAATTCAATCAAGCAATTTTTTTTTCACAATTACAGATTTTCTTAGGAAAACCATTCTTTTCTCATAGCAAGAGTCAATTTTATTCAATGTGAGTGCTACAGGAGCGTGCTGTCAATTGTGTGATTTTGCTTTTGATGGGTATGTTCAGATCAAAGTTCATTTTCTTGAAAGGTACGCTGTCCAAATGTGCAATTTACATGTGGGCTCATATTTATGTTCAGTCTCTTTCAAATGATCTACTTCATTTTGTTCTTCATTAAAATGAATAACATCCCTATTATGTAAAATAAATCACCAATACTGGAACTATTGAAAATAAAAGGACTTTATCCCAGTGACTAGGTATCCTCTTGGGGTATGCATTTACCATTGGATGGGCCATTGTGGAAAAAGTTTTGTTTCTGAAACATGTGAAAGAAGCTCATTTCATATAGCAGAAATATAATTAGCTATGCCTTGGCAAATATATTATCAGCAGGGTCTTTAAAATTAGATTATCAGGTTACTATTCTAAAGTATCGGACTGGATATAGAGATCATTTACTTAAAACTTCTCAGTTCCTATGAGAAATAACTGGCTGTAAAGAGAGTAAAGAATTTGTCTTGGGTTATTACTGGCCCAAATGCTTGGGGCCTTGCAACTCTTGTGGAAGAACTGGATGGAGACCTTCTTACCTGGCTTCAGCCTGGCCCAGCTGTCGTTATTGTGTTCATTTGGGGAGTGAAATAATCAATGCCTGAATCTGGATCTTTCTCTCTGTCTTTTGTTCCTGCCCCATAACTCTACCCCTTAAATGAGTTGATCAGTAAATGTTTTGTAAATAAATATGCCTGTGTCTTCACTTCAAACACATGTCCTTCCATCTGGAATCCTTCCCAGAACATAGTACTGATCACATGTTTTTAATTACTTATCACTTGTTTTTAATGTCTTATTATTAGTTTGATCAGAAAAGCAATATATAGCCATTGCAGAAGCATACCCATTATCTTGCTACCCATTGTTGAAATGTTAATAAATTTCAGGCATTTTTTGTGTGTCATCCTGGTACAAAATCAGGATCAGACTTTATAACATTTTTTGGACTGTTGTTTTGATTTAATGTGTGATGAACATTCATATGTGTCATTTCACACTATTCTTCAAGATTATGTGTAGTGGTTATGTGGCGATCTATGTTGAAGATGTACTATACTACCTAATAGGCACTCTTAATGGCCAGTGTTTTACCACTAAAATATTACCTTGAGCATGGCCATATGTAAGTCATTGTATGTTTCTCATGCTGTATGAAAACCCCTCATTCCAGATAGTCAATGGTTCCATAATTTAGGAAATTCTTGGAAGCTGTTAGAGACCTTGAAACCCAAAAGTTATTTCATGCATTAAATTTCACCAAATTAGATTTCCTGTACTTGAAGTAAATGAAATCAGATTACAAATGGGTTCAGATTTGATTTTGTCAAGGATGGCTTAATCCCTATTATACTAGCCAGCCGCAAACAGTGTTAGGATAATCTACTTTTACTTGGTAATAAATCCTCCAACTTCACGATGTTTTATAAAATGCTAGCAAAGTAAATCATGATAATCATCATAAAAATAACACCTTCCATTTATTGAGTGTACAAAGCCATGCGCTAAGTTCTTGATAAACATTGCACATACTCCTTAAAATATCCAGTAAGGCCCTGGTGTTACCATCGCTTTGCAGTAGCAGGAACTGCAGCTCACAGAGTTAAGCGACTCCCCTGATGTTACCCAGTAAGAGGCTGAATGCAGACTTGAACCGAGGCCTGTTTCACTCCACATCCCAAGACGATGCCCCGCTTCCCCAGATAATCTTTGCCTTGATGTGAATTTCTGTAGTGGCAGTGGTGTTTAATTTTTCAAGATTGCAAAAATCACTTGAGATTCTTTTGGCCTACCAATATATGAAAATATGCACAGCTTTGAATTAAATTTTGGAAATTATTCAGCCTCCAGCCTAAAAACTTTGAGATTTTACAAGTTTTCAGTGTTTGGAAATCTGCTAAAATACAAATTACCCATGAAGTGTTTGTCAGTGAGAATTGTGACATTTTGGGGGATAGACTGTTAACAAATGGAAATTTTACACATTCCTCATATTTCTAGATGAGATGCCTACAAATTTTAGTCTGATACTTAACTCCCAGAATATAATCTCATGCTGAATAATTAATTTTCAGGATAGTCAATAGTTACTTAATCTTAGCAGAAACATTCGTACTAACCTCTCCTTAGAATAATTGAATTTAAAGAAATGAAAGAGAATTGTATAAATATTAGTTTGTGCACAAGTTAACAAGATAAAAAAGAAAGAAAGCCATTACTGCTGAAAAAAGAAAGAACATTACAAAACTGAGACAGTGGTTTGTACGTTTCCCATGTCATTTCTCTCTTTACTAAGGCACATAATTGGGAGCAAATAATTTTTCAGGGTAATTTATCTAATCATCTCTAAACTCAGATTCTCCCAACAATGTTAGCTTCATAATTTAAACCAGTGGATTTATCTTCCCAGTGTAGCATAAAATAACAACTGAAAAAGCGTAACTTTTACATGTTTTTGGAAAAATCAATCTCGGTTAGGCTTGTCTCTTTGGTCTTCGTATTTTGCTGTTGACATGACAGAATTTATCAGACAATACAGTGCCACTAAGTAAATGTGCTTGTTAGAATCTCCTTAAAGTGATCAGTCACCTTAAATTAAATAGAATATTCTTTGTAAGGGAGATGAGAGCAAAGGAATGGGTATAGTAGGTAAGATGATCAGTATTGTCTGATCTTTGAGGTTTGATGTAAGTTGTTAGCATTGAACAGCTGGGGAACAGGTGTTTGACCTAGCAGTTAGGAATGACTGTTTTCCAAGCTGGAGTACCTGGGGTCACTGGCTCCCATCCCCACTCCAGTTTCCTGCTATGCACATGGACACAGCAGGTTCATAGGACTGGATTCCTTCTACCCACATGGAAGACCTGGATTGAATGACTGTTCCTGGCTTTGGCCTGACCATTGTGAGCATTTGAGGAATAAACCATGAGATGGGAGTGCACTCCCTCTCTCTCTACTTTTCAGCATAAAAAATAAGAAATTGAAAAAAGAGTGGAGCACAAGAAAATCGTCTGTCTTATCCCCTGAATCACCTTGCTGAAATTAACAATTTAGCAGGACCCCAAAGCACAAATAGCTGCATCCTCAATTGGAAATATTCACATGAAAATTCCTGAAATGGAAACCAGGTACCATGATGGCCTTACTTTCTAAGATATGCATAGTACAGAACGTTCGGGAGGGATAAGGGCCACCCTGCATGGCTGTGTGAAGGTCTGTGTAGCTATCATGTTTCCTGTGGTGTGACAGTTGATGTGCAGTTTGGCTTCCCTGTGTGAGTGGTTTGAGTTGAATTCTCCCAGGGTTTAGCTCACTCCTCAGTTGTAAGCTGAGTGTTCATAAAGGAACACTCATTTTTTTCCCCCAAGCTACTGATCCTATATTGTTACACTCAGGGGAGGGAGAAGACGCTTGACTCAGTTAATTTTACCATGTATAAAAGGTTTAGTGGAGGAAATTGAAACTAATAGCTAAATTATTACTAGCCAGTGCATTAACTAGTGCCCTGCTGAGTGGTCGAAAAGGGTTGAAAACGCTGAACTCACTGAGAGGCAGTAGTGTTCCCGGTGGGGAGAAGAAAGCCCTTTTTAAAAAATATATTCAAAGGATGATTCAGAACATAAATGGTAAATCACAATTCCAGTCTTCACGGACAGCTTCTTTGATGAAAACTCTCACTGTGGTCTTGCTTTTTCCTGGGACTTCGCTGTTCAGTAGGCTTTTGAACGTGTGAAGCATCTCTTTGAAAGAGAGGGTGGATGCAGCCAACCAAATTGAGCTGCTTCATCTTTCAGGACAAGACATGATTCTGAGATCATGTGCCTGGCACGTATTGTCAGCCTAGTGACTACTGCCATTAAGCCTTCAAGTGGGCTCCCTTTCCTTAACCAGTGTGTGACCCCATGGATGTCCCCTGGGCAGCTGTTAGAAATGCAGATTCACAGGCTGCACCATGGATTTGCAGGACCAGAATCTGCTCTTAACCAGGCGCCCAAGTGACTCATGCTTGTTTGCCAAGAGCAGTTGTCAAACCCTGAAGCAATTTCTGAATAATCGCCTCTCTTGTGACCCTAAAGAATTCGCTTTTGAAGGCATCTCCCCAGTGTGGCCATGTCCTCTGTGGGAAATCTGCACTGCTTTTTCTCAGGACTAGAAGGGTCTTAGATTCTTGTCTATTGAGACATTTACATTTTGCCTGATCATCTTGTTTTAATGAGTTACTAATGACATGTTGGTGGTAAGGCAGCCCTATATCTTGAAAAGTAAAACCAGAGGGGGTCGGCCTTGTGGTACAAGTGGGTTAAGCTGCTCCTTGAGATAGCATCATCTCATATGGGAGCGTCAGTTCAAATCCTGGCTGTTCCATTTCTAATTCAGCTCCATTCTAATCACATCATGCTTTAGCAGGAACCTATACTAAAGGTAGAACAGCAGAGGCTTGAACTTGTACTCCAAAAATGTGTGCCACTGTCACACAAGTGGTGGTTCAACTGGCTGTACCACAGTGCCAGCCTTTCCCCTATACTGTTTCCAGAATGGCAAACAAGTTAGCAATTAAGTGGCATCACAATTTACCATCTTTGTCCCTTTAGTGTCTACCCAGGATAAATGATTCAAATGAATTAAATCTTTGACAGGAAATTATTATATGCTCAGTTGGTATACAAACCGGTAGCTGAATGATGGAAAATAATATATTTATTATTGTCATGGGCACCACTCTGCTTCATTGTTCCACGGAATGGAGAGGAAACTGGATTCCTTTAAAGGCAATTTCTATCTGGTAACAATTTAAAGAGATTGAATTTCTATAAGCTGCATAAATACTATCTTATTTTTAAGAGAGACTCAAAAGAAGATGCATTCTGCTTTTTTTTTTCTTATTGAATTTCCTGAGTGGATAATAGTGTACCGAGAAATCCAGTGATGCTGCTTGTACACTGCTGAAAAGTCCGTTTCAGAGCCTTGCATACTGACAGTGATTCAAGCACTCCAAGTGCTCTGGCCCATTTCCACGGTCACTGGTCCTGGGCATGTTCATTTCTCATTAACAGCCAGAAAAAATGGAACAAATTGGATCCTATGTACCATGAACTTTCATAATACAGTTCTCTCTTCTTGCTTATTAAGAAAATCCATTTGGGACAAAGCCAAAGTTCTTTATTAGGTCCTTTAGATTTTCTGAAATAGAGGGAAATTGGAAAGAAGAGGTAGAGTAGGGGGGGAATAAAAGTAAAACAAAACAAAACAAAACAAAGCACTAACTTTTGGGTTCCAAATGTTTGTCTGAAGAGATTAGTTTGTCTGATGATGCCTTAAAGTATTGTGTGAATATCGGTGTCTTAATTTGAATCATAAATAATGATTTAATTGAAGTTAGCTTATGTCATTAACTCACAGCAACACTAAAACAAACCAGTCTTTGGGTTCACGTTTCTCGTTGATGCCAACGGAAGAAAACACCAGGTAATGGACGACCCTGGATTGGGTGAGATCTGACAAGACTTTAAAAACCAGGTGTTTGACAAAGAAGGAATGGTAAGGAAAGGTATATTTTCTAGGAGTAGAAGAGAGGTGTTTGTTTTTTTAGCTGGAAAGCATGAAAAGGTATGTTGGCATGTCAAATGCCTTCCATGTCGACTTCTTCCTGAGTCATGGAGGTCACATGTTTTCAGTATTGAGCACCTTTGCAGTTTAACTCTTAGGGTTAGAGACTCCACTCTCAGCTCTCTGCCCTACATTCTTGTTAAAAGAATGCCTTCATCCTTAATAGCAGATCAAGCACTCCGTGAGGCTTACTGAAGTGATGAACTCAAGAAGAGGCAATCACTATGCATTTAATTCTTGCACTTTTCACGGTTCAAATAGGATTTCTTTCCCAAGCATGAGACTCAATAGTGGAGAAAGTGGAGAATTCGGGGCTGGAGTTGTCCAGAAACATCACTCACTACTTTGTTTTTGGTGTGACTGCTATGGGACAATTAATACATTTTAATGTGGAAAGTTCTGATTCTCACTCATTATATCCTTTTTATCTTGGACAGATGTATTGTCTTCAACTCCTCATTTTCTTACCTTTAAACTAAAACATTATGTGTTCTCTTATATCCATTTCATTTTGAGAAAAGGGGAGGATCAGACATTCTTTATGATGAAGTCTCTCTGCTCAAATGTAAACTATAGGTACTTTTTAGTTAATTCCTCTTATCCATTGTAAATGCTAAACACAGATTCTGTTTTAACATGTGGTTAAGACTACCACCTGTTCTTTTTTTATAACAACTTTATTGAGATATAATCTACACAGAATACAGTCATCCTTCTAAAGTGTATACAGTTCAGTAGTTTTAATGTATTTACTCTTTGCAACCAACATCACCATCTAAATTTAGATCATTTTTATTACTCCCCAAAGAAAACTCAGACTTGTTAGCACTCACTCCTCATCCAACTTCCAGCCCCAAGCAGCCACTAATCTGCCTTTTGTGTCTATAAATTTGGCTAGTGTGGGCATTCTAGCATGTTACAGCATGTATTTCTTTTCAGTGCATAAAATGTTCTCATTGCACAAATATATCGTGTGTCACCCATCCATCAGTTCATAGGCATTTGGGTTGCTCCATCTTTTGGAGAATATAAATCATGCTGCATATCTGAAAGTAGAATTGCCTGACTCCATGGTAACTTCAACCTCCCAATGAACTGCTAGACTATTTTAAACCATGTTGCATCATTTGTCATTCCCATTGACAGTACAAGAGGATTCTGGTTTCTGTACATCCGTGGCAACACTTGCTCTTACCAGTCTTTGTGGGGACAGTCATCCTCATATGTGTGAAGTGATGTTTGCTGATGTTCTGATCTGGTTTTCATTTTCCCTAGGGCTAATGATATCAGGTATCTTCTCATGTATTTATTGATCATTTTTTATATCTTTTTAAAGGCCTCTTCAGTATGCTGCCTATTTTTAAATTTTGCCTTTATATTATTGAGTTCTGTAAGTGAGAACTCGTAGATTCTAGTTAGAAGTCCTAAAGCAGATTTGCAATTTGCAAAACTGTTTCCAATTTTGTGTGCCTTTCTTTCAGTTACCATTCACTTCACGTGTTGGTTTTATTTTGCTTTGGGAGGCAAAAAGACAGAGTGTTTGTGTGACAAAGCGATAAACAAATCTTCTACCCATTTGCTCACTCCTCAAATCCCAACCTTTGCAAGCACTTGAGGAGTGAGCCAGCAGTTGGGTGTTCTCTACATCTCTCAAACAAATAAAAAACAACAAAAAAATTTTGGTATAAAAAAAGTTAGAAATCTCTGCGTAGTTTACTCACAAGGTGCACATCATATGATGTTTGGGGAGACCTCTTGTACATCATGGAGTTTTCAAACAATAAAAGAAAACTACAAATAAATGTAGACCTATACATTTTGAACTTTTTCTATGAGGAAAAGTATGTTAAAGGGGTATTACATGGAGCCTGTTTAAGCAGGCTGGAGTGGACAAAGTCCTCAGAGATATGATGGATTATCTGGAGTCATCCAGTTTGGGAGGAGAGCCTTCCAGGCAGGTGGGAGGGGGCAGCTTGTGAGATTTGAGACAGGGAGACACCTGCTGGGTGGCAGGAAAGACAGAAAGGCCAGCGAGACACAATGTGGAAAGAGAGGGAGAAAAGGGTGGCTAATGCAATCTGGGGAGAAGGCCAGAGCCAGTTCACACAGAACCACACAGAGCCACATTTGAACTGGAATTTTATCAAGAGAGTAGTTGAAAATTTTTGAGGATTTTAACATTTAAAAAAAATGACCTGATAGAACTAAACAAACAAACAAAAAAACAAGAACAGAAAAGGATTTTCATGGACATTTGACTTAAGGATTAAGACTCCCACATCCCACATCAAAGTGCAGGTTTGATTTCTTACTCTGGCTTCCCGCTGATGTAGGTTCTGGGAGGCAGTGATAGCCCAAGTGGCTGAATCCCTATTCTGGTTTGAGTTCCTATTTCTAGGTATTGCAAATGAGAAACAAACCACAGGATGGATGCTTTCTCTCTTTTGTCTTTTCTCTGTCTCTCCAATTCTCATGTCTATCTTAAAGAAGATCGTTCTGGCTGGCTCATGAAGATTGATGTGTAGTTGTGAAGTAAAAATAGGATAAAAACAACAGGTATTGGAAGTCAGCAGCAATGGTGGCTTAACCTAAGATGTGGGAGTGTGGAATGAATGAGGGAATGAATTTGGTATTACTTCAGGGATATAGCTAGTATAGGAGCTAATAGTGTGCTTTGGAGCCTATGTCTTGGTGTAAGGGTTAAAGTTGCCTCTTGCAACTCCAGCTTGGTGCCAGTTTGAAAGCTGGCTACTCCACTTGCAAACCAGGTCTCTGCTAATGTGCATGGAAAAGCAGTAGCAGATGGCGCAATGTCTTGGGCTCCTGCATTCACTTGGGGAACTTGGGAAAAGCTCCTGGCTACTGGCTTTGGCCTGGCCCAGCCCATGTCATTGTGGCCATTTGGAGGAGTGAACCAGTGGATTGGAACACATCTCTCTCTGTCTCTCTAAACCTCTGCCATTCAAATAAGTAAAATTAAGTCTTAAAAAATGAAGTGTATGTTCTGAGGTAAGCTTGACTGGGACATCATACAAATGTCCCTTCTTACTCGTTGAATGATGCTGCTGGGCAAGTTAGCATCCTTGTGGCACTATCTCCATAGTAGTAAAAGGGAAATAATAATAGAGTCCATCTGTTTGAATTGTTAGGAAAATGGAATGAGTTAATAATATTGTATTTGCATGCTAAGAGTTTCTTTTATAGACAGTGCTTTGAGAAGTATTACTGTTACTCATTGTTTCTACTATTTAAATAGACAAACATTGTTGATTGTTTGGATGGGGGATAGGAGACAGGTGTTGAAGAGTACAGATGGCTGGCTTAAGTACAGATGGCTGACAGTGCCAGTTTCCAAGCTTGATGCGGAGAAGATCAGTGTGGTTTTGAACAGGTGAGTTTAAGATGTGAGATATCGGAGGAAGATACCAGGCAGCTGGAACCTGGTGCTCAGAGGAATGTCCTGGGCCAGAGCTTGCGTTGCAGATCCAATGCTGTTTTACTGGATACAATACAGCTCAGTCACAATATGGAAATAATTCATCCTTGTTCTGAATTCAGTGCTAGGAAAACAAAACGATTTGATGAGAACAATTTTTCCTGAAGGGATGGCAGATGAGGCAAAAAGAGTGAAGGCATTGTCATCCAGGAGTCCATCTTTGACTGGCATCCTCCATTAACCACGTTGGGTGATCACAGTCACAGATGCAGGTGACAGATCACCTGAGCTGCAGAAGAGGGATATTGGACAACTGCAAGGTGAAGACTTTGAGTACCAGGTGGTTGTTGCAAACAGGTCCTGGGATAAGGGAAAGCAGTTAGAAGCATGCTTCTTGCAACCTCAACTGCAACTTAG
The DNA here is from genome assembly GCF_017591425.1 of Ochotona curzoniae. Classification (NCBI taxonomy): domain Eukaryota; kingdom Metazoa; phylum Chordata; class Mammalia; order Lagomorpha; family Ochotonidae; genus Ochotona; species Ochotona curzoniae. Next base: position 10,399,581 of record NW_024465035.1, on the reverse strand, counting down.
TAGACCTTGCTTGAAGCTGAGGACCATAACGGGTATGTGTGACAAGCCTGGCCCATGATCTATGCTCCTGTAGTGCTTCTGGTATAACTTTTGGGCTCTTCTCACTTAGCTGTTAGCATCTCCCTGCACCTGCCTAGGTCTGTTTCCATCATTAGATGACAGTGTTAGGGACAATGAGATGGCACAGTGGGACAAGGATTTGGATGAGGGCAGTGAGCCACTTCACTGTGGTTGTAGAATTTAAGAGAACACCCCAAAACTAAGCAACTGAGATAAATATTGCTATCATGCGGAAATTCATGTCAAAATATTCATAACAAATGGAATACTAATTTTTTAAATAAATATAGGACCACAATTACTAGTTCTCCTTCAGTTTCACCTTGTCCCATGGCGATGCATATCACTCTCATTTCTCCTGTAATTGGTACCTCTCATTAGAGCACTTGAGGCAGCCAGTGATGTCAAGATGCTGATATTGGGGCTTTTGGCCCCTAGAAGATCATCCCCCAACCTTTATCTATCAGTTGCAACATGACAGTTGGAGCAAGGTTCCCAGTTCATCCCATCTCCGTAAACTCAGATCTTGTGACCCCTGGAACTGTTGAATAAACACAAAGTGAAATAAGCCAATGCTCTATTAAAGACTGGAGTTTAAAGGTCAGCTACATGCTTATCAGCTGCTGGTTGAATCCACTCCTGAAATGACTCCCAGGAAGGTTTGTACTTGCAACAAGGACTGAGAAGTGAGTGTTTCCGCTCAGAGTGCAGAGCTGTTTGCTTTGCAAGGAGCTGTCATTGCCAATAGGAAAAGTGCCGATTAGCAGCTGGTGGAAAATGAATGGAGGACCTGGAATGAGGGCTGCTCGCATCTGGCTTTGACTTAGAATGCAACAGGTACAGGTGCTGGCTTGGGGTGGTTCTCAGCTGTTTCCCACGACAGTCAGGAAATTCCCTACTGCAGCAATTTGTTAATTACAATGCTGTCAGCAGGTGGAGAAATAATAATTAAAACACAGCTTTCTCATACCTTCTATCTCTTTAGAAATTTTCAGCTGTCAAATTTTGAGCCTGTGGTTCACCTTTCTTCTAACCAAAACTGGTGTGGGAAACTGCATTTTAAACGGTAGGCTACATAAGCATTTTATCTGGGTTTAAAGAAAACCTGTTGTGATTTTTAGGATATTTTGCTGTAAGTATGATACATCATCATAATGTATGTTTTTGAGTGACTTTGAGTGAAAATATAACTCGTAAAAGGATGGCATGGATTAATCCTATGTTGCTGCTAACGATCCTGTGCCACTACGTGTCAATGGCACTTTAAGATTGCAACATCGTGTTTAATGACCTTCATACCAGTTGACTGTATGCACCTTAACCTCTCTCTCAAAAACAGCTGAGCCTGCTATAGATTGGCTAGTTGAGTGCATGTGTTGTTTCAACTCAGTTTCTCATTTACTGATGCTTTATAACACCTGGTTTAATTTGTATTGAAGGGTGACGCCTATCATTACATAACCAAAAATGCAATCTTCGAGTGCTCGGAACAACTAAGTTCAAGGGTTGCCATGAACTGAAGCAGAAAGGCCTTGCAAATGAATCAAACGGTCCTATTTTCAGAAAAAAGAATATGTACTTAAATGCATACAGTGGGAAAAAAATCCCATTTGGAAAGTAAGGAGGTATCTTTCAAACTTTGAAACTCTATAACTGAGGAGTTAAAAGCCTGAAAAAATGAGCTGGTGTTTAAGTCGCTGTCACAGAAATATTGGGTCTGCTCTAAAATCATGCTGTCCAGGAACGGGTCCCTCTCCAAGTGTCTCTTTTGAGTACTCAGCCTCTAATTTCTCAAACTTAATATAAAGACTTCTCAGATTAAGAATAAATGTCACATAATCCCTGAACTATAATTCTATAGAAATAAACAAGATTTTCTATTGCAGAAAGTAAGAATGTTAAAAGTAAAGTTCTACTGCTTTGTTCACAAAGGATCTCATCTCCTTCCTCTCTCCTTTTCTTTTTTTTCCCTAATCAGTCATACAAAGTTCATTTAGGTACTTAGGTGTTAGATTGTGTTATCTCTGGGATTATTCTTTTTTATATCAAAACATTAAACCCGTGAAGCTGAGATGGTATCTGTCTTTTGACTTCTTATTATTCAGCCCAACGTAATCTTCCTTTTTCCCATGATTACAGGCTATTACCAGAACTGGAATTTGTGCAGAAAATATTATCAGTATAGTCCCTCCTTTAAGATATCCTCACACATATAGCATCTCGTTAAAAGATAAGGTTAATCTTTAGAATAACTTCCTTATTTCAAAAAGTCTTTTCTTACCTCCTTAAGTCACATGCACATATTTATAGAGTCTGCAGACAAACATTATGCAGAAAATTGGTAAACCTGACTTTCAGTTTTCAGGGGAGAAAGTCAGAAGTTTCACTGCAGATTAGAGCTTTTGGAAAAAATGTTGGTCTATTAATAAACAGGAAGAATGATTTACCTCCTTTCCCTACTGAGCTAAAACGGGCCTACTGTTTTCTGTCCAGTGTCCTTCTCCAGCATGGGTTCCTGGGACTGTCTGACCAAATGCTGTTTTCTGGGAACAGCTAATGTGACAATGGTGTGACATACTGCATTTTAATATTAAAATGACCTGCTCTGATGTCAGAAATGAGTCATGTGTGTGAATCCTTGCAAATGACTAAAAATATAAGGAATATTTATAATGCTGCTATACCCTGTTCATCATGCTTGCATGGAAATATGTGCACAGATACCTGGCATTCAGGAATTTGTAATCATGGCTCCTGAAGACCTTTTGATTCTCTTCTGTCCTCTCTTCGTTGTTTTTTGGCCAACCTTCCACACCCTGCTTGTGTCCCTCTCAGTAGCCATATGCCATCATTCCCCTCCCTCAAATTCAGAATTCGACCTACATCTTCAAACTGAAGCCGTTTCTGCTTTGGCCTCTTTCTTTCTGAACCCACCTTCAGTTGTTTATTGTGCCTTTCTCTGAGCTCACACCTCCCTGGCCTGTCTTGGTGTGGCTTCCCTGTCATTTATTTTTAACTGGAAGCACATGGTCCTTTGCTGTCACCTGCCGGATTGGGCTTTCCTCCCTCTCCAAAATGCCAAGGGCCTCGCTATGTGCAAATATCAGTTTTCACACCCAGAACTTGCTAACCCTTGGCCATCTTAACCCGTAATTAGTCAAACAAACCAAAGCTGTTGTAAACATTCAAAGGCCAAAGTTTCTACTTTTCATATGATTTTGTACTTTCCTCAAGGTCCTGAACTGGGGTGTATCTTAGTTCAGGCAATGTATTTCTCAACTGCAGCCCTAGCAAGATGGGAGAACTACATTTGTAAGTTTATTTTAATAAAGATTCATATTGTGAGGCTGTTTTCCTTATATAATGGAAGAAATCAGGGTAAGGCCTACTTATCTCTATACTTTAGCTTTCCTAATCAATAGCAATTGTCTCTGGAAAATCATTTGTATAGTTATGGAAAATGATCATTAATGTTACCCACATTGCCAATTGCATTCTGTTGAACCTCTTATGGGGGCATTGTCTTTCTCAGAGTTAAGCAATAAGATCTTTTCTAACAGACTTTTTTTTTTCAAATATAAATTTCTGTTTCAATGGCATTTGCATTTGTATTTCTGATTTGCAGTTCTGTATAATTATGCTGATTATTTCATAGTGCAAGTTTTTATACTATGTTTTTCTGTTATTCTTATTTTAAACTATTATTTATTGACCCACTTTATTTCAAAGACAGAGAGAGAAAAAGAGACAGATCAAGATGTCCCATTTGCTGCTCGAAACAGCTGGCCCTAGGTCAGACTGGAGTGAGGAACCCAGAACTCAGTCCACGTCTCTCCTAATTGTGGCAGCAGCAGCCCAACAACCTGAGCCATCACCTGCCACCTCCCAGGTTATACATTAGAAGAAAGCTGCAGCTGACCTGCGGTGTGGGTCTCCCAAGTGCTGATTTGACTACTGCACTGTCTACTGCTTCCTCAAATAACGAATCACCAACGAGAGCCAAGTGGCCACCCATCTGGTTGCTTTTGTGCTTATAATGTATCAGGGGTCAGCACTCTGCGAATGAGAAGCGTAGAAAGAAGGATTTGTGGAGTGTAAAAGGCAGCCAGTGCTGTCACAGGGTATAAACTACATAGAGAGAAGTAGCTGAACCTTGCAGATCAACACGATATTTTTTTGTGGGAAGAGAATATCAATTAAGAATGGAAGTCATTCTCTCAGTGCTCTCTGAATGATATGGTCATCATGACTACTGCTCTCTTTTGGTAACTCCAGTGGTCATTCTTGGTCACTCAGGAATCCTCCTCTCATGTCCTCTCATTCTTGCAGAGTATCAATCCTCAATGCATTCTAAGTATGGAAATGTGCAGCCACTCAGATTCTCATGGGTGTTACTGGTGATTTGTCACTAGCCTGCTCATCCTTGTTACTCCAGAACTTGGTCCTCACAGTAAAATTGTGCGTATTTTGAATGATCTTTAGGCATGATCCTCACTGTTCACTCCCAGGAAGAGGAGTGTAGAGCTCAGGGGAAGTAGGAGAGAAGTAAAAGTACTGACATTCTGTATCATAAGGACTGCCAACTGCAAACTGATACCCGACAGTTGAACTTGATGGAATTAATAGATTAACAGGACCAGATGAAACAAAAGGCATTCTCTCTCATTACTGAACAGAAAGCTCTCATGCTAGGTTTATTGACGGTTCACTTAGACCTGTTGGAGTTGTTGAGATCATTTTAAGTTCCAAAGCTTTTATTGGTTTTTTTTTTTTTTTGTTCTTTTGTGTCTCACCTTAGTAGTTAATTGGTACAGAAAGGTGGGTTGTATAGAATATTCAACAATACTTAAAAGGAGTTACTGGTGGTTTTTTCATGGCAATTTACTGTAGTTAATAACATTCATTAAGTGCTTCAAAAATTTTTTTCTCTAATTGAATTTAAAAAATATGTGTGTAGCCATTCTTTGAAATTTGATTAATTTGAGTTGAAAGTAATTTTACCTTCGAGGTTGTGCTTATCAATTTTATAATTAAAACATGTGCTGCAAAAAAAAATCATCTGCCTTTATTTTTAGATTATTGAATTTCTTAAAAACAGAGGTGCTCTGTGTCTAACTGCTTACAGTGTGTTCTATGCTCCTCTCTCCTGTGAGCGTGGGAGAATGGAGGTTGCCAAAAAATACTTCACAAAGACCATAAACAATGCATGACTCTTCTAGAATATAGCTTGTGTTGAAATCTGGCTTATTTCCTTTGAGAAAATAGGGAGGTAACTAATTCTCTCTAGTAACATTACTTGATGCAGTGAATATCCGGAAGACCCAGCTAGACCACTGTACTGGTATAAGTCACATAAACATCGCTATCAAGTTCCAGATTTTGATTAGAAATGGAAATACAGGGAGGGAAGGAGGGGCTGAAGCTGAAGCATGTGACGTTGAAAATGGAAACTCCAGGTGTGTATGCTGAGTCCCCCAAAAGGTCATGTTTTGTTTTGTTTATGCCTTTAAAGGTTCATGCTGTACAGGAAGCATTTCTGGATGAGATATTCCCGTGACTCTTCCGTAAATTAATCTGAGACCATTGGCTTAATCTCTTGGTAATTATGTTTATCTCTTTGTCAAAGTGATAATAAAATTCCCTCTCCTTTCTTCCACTAAACATCTTACTTCTCGCACATGTATATGTGTCCTCTCTGTGGAACATTAGCTCCCCAAGAGCAATGCTGTGGAAGGCAATCTTGAGTATTATTTTAAAAATTTACTTACTTCTATGTGACAGATGCATAGTGAGAACAAGAGACAGAGAAAGAGGGATCTTCAACCAGTGGTTCACTCTTCAATGGCCACAGCACCTGGAGCTGAGCCAATCCAAAGCAAGAGCCAGGAGTTTCTTTCTTTGTTTCCCATGTGGGTGAAGGAGCCCCAAGGACTTGAGCCATCTTCTACTGCCTTCCCAGGCCATAAGCTGAGAGCTGGATTGGAAGTAAAGTAGCAGGGATAAGAACTAGTATGGGATGCTGGGACTGCACCATCTACTACACTAAGGTATCAGCCCTGGCCTTGAGGGTTTTAACATGTAAAGAAATAGTCTTGCCCTCCAGGATCATAGGTTCCTGTTGGTAAGAAGAAAGTGAAATACTTACAAGGCTAACTAAAACATTGTGTCTTTCAAGTGTCTTCAGGCAAGCAGGGCAGATCAAAGGTTGTGTAAGCCATAAATAGTTTGAAGAAGGGATTCACCCGTATGTCTCAGTGTCTGGCACATAGCACACACTGTTAATGATATTAATGCTCACAGATAATGAAAAGCTTTTGTGGTCAAATACATCCTTGATAGAAAAATTTAAGATTTTTTTAGAATTATTTATGTTTCTAGGAAAGGCAGATTTACATAAAGAAGCAGAGGCAGAGAAAAAGATTTTCTGTCCACTGGTTCATTACCCAAGTGGCCACAATGGCTTGAGCTAAGGCGATCTGAAGCTAGGAACCAAGAACTTGTTCCAGATTGCTCCTACACAGATTCAAGGTCCCAAGGACTTGGGCTATCCTCCACTGTTTTCCCAGGGCACAAGTAGGGAGCTGGATGGGAAGCGGAGCAACTGGGGCGTGAACTGGTATCCATATGGGATGCCAACACATGCAAGGTGAGGATTTAGCCATTGAGCCATTGTGCTGGGCCTTCCTGATAGAAATTAAGTGAAACCAGTTTCTCTTTACCAAGGCTTATTTGAAAGGTAGAGTGACAAAGAACTGGAGAGACAAAATAGTGAGATTGTTTCCATCCACCAGTTCATTCCCAAATAGGCACAATAGCTAAGGCTAAGCCAGGCCAAAACCAGGAGCCTGGAGCTCCATGTGAGATGGGACGACTGACACCCAGCTACCTGAGCACCACCACTAATATCTCAGGCACATTAGCAGGAAGCTGAGTTAGAAGTAGACTACCAAGGACTTGAACTGGTATTCTATATGGCCTGTAGGTGTCCCAGATGGCAACTTAAGCCATTATGACAGAGTACCCACCCCTGAAATCAGTTTCTAAATTTTCTTTCACATGGTAAAGCACATTGTGAACTTCTAAAGGAGTGATACTGTATATTTACCTAAGTTGACAACTCTTTAAAATTGCAGATCATATACATATATACCTATTATATATATTATGTGGATATATGTGTATATAATGTATGTATACACACATGTATATGTATACATATATATGTATATGTGTGTATATATATATATATATAAAATCTAACAATGACTGTAAAACATTGGGAAATTCTGGCAACACATGAAATGCCTTATTAGTCAAAAGGCTATGACAAAGATAGTGCCAGATTTCACTGGCTTCCACTGCAAGGACTGGTTGCAAAAAAGCTTATCACCAATTTGGTAGCTTAAGGCAATACACATTTATTATCTGGAAGTTTACAGTGGTTGCAGCAGTCTGTGTTCCCCACAGAGACTGTGGGGGAAAGAGTCTGTTCTCTTGCTTTCCCAGTGGTTGAGGCTGGCTGTGTTCATTGGCTCCCAGCTCCACATCACTTTGACTTCTGCCTCTGTCTTTATAGCTCCATCTCTTGACACTACACCTCCCCTTCCCTCCCCCCTAACTCCCTCTTTTTCCCAATACAGATCCCTGTGATTGTTTTAGGATCACTCAATGCAAAATGAACTCTCATCCACCAGATTCTTAGTTTGCCACATCTATAAGTCTCTTTTATCGTGGAAGATAATTGTAAATGTACAGAGTCCTGTATAGGGATGCAAATGTTTCTGGGACCCATCATTCAGCCACGTTTAATAGCATAGTATTTCTCAGCACCATAGGGGCACATCCAGCAAATATTTGTTACTCAGTATTGAGAGAGCAAATGCAGTGGCTTAGGTAAAACCCCCAGAGTTACACTAGTGAAAGAGAAATGGACGTGTGATATCACGTCGTTGGAGGCCTAGCAACAATTTTGAAATTTTGAGAAAGATCTTTCTGGTATGTAGCAGAGGCAGCACAGTGCATCTGTGCAGAAACAAACGCCTGTCCCTCGATAACCTCCCAGCGTACTGCCCTGCCCGCAGACCTCCTGTCTGAGTTGGGATTATTTGCTTGTGGCTAGACACCAAGCAGAGAGAAAGAGTTGGCTCAGTTAAGCCGGCAGAGATGAGAGTAGAAGGAGCAATGAACATTAGCTGTTATCTAATGGAGGGATTGCTTTTGAGATAATTCCTTTCAAAGGCTGAGACAGCCAAGGGCACACCCCCATGACTCAAGTTCCTGCGGTGCACAAAAATTAGAAAGATATACAAGCAAACGCTTCCTTGTTATTATTTTTATTACAAGATCATGGCCATGTGTCTGGTTCCTTTCATTTTGTTTTTATTCTAAAGTTGATTGTGGAAAATGAAAATTACCTAAGTAATTTTAATTAGGTAAGGCCTCTATCAGAGATATTTTCAAATCACATTCAATATTTTTCAAAAGATAACTCTTCAAAGACTGTGTACAGCCGCACGTTCAGGTGTCCATCTGCACCAGGATGTTATGGCTTGTTACTGGAATCAGTGCTACAGCCTTGAATGACCTCATGTTACATGTCTTGCTACATTCTTAGTGCTTCTGCTGGGCAGTTCCTATGAAAGGAATGAGCATTTCTGATTCTTCTCAGGAATGGGCAAAAGAGATTAATTTACACTCTTGTTGAAAAGTGCATTAGGTTATTTCTCCACTTTTGCAGAAGCATTAGGCATTTGAACTCATTTTTAAATGCTTATTTGTTATTTATAATTTTTTTGTAACTTGTCGACCATGTTCTTTATCCATTTTTCCATTGGGATATTAGTATTCTGTTTGCAAACTGCCTTTTTTTTGGTCATATAGCTGGAAATCATTTCTCTGGTTTGTATTTGCCTTTTGATCGTTAATATTTTGTTACGTGAATTTTTCGTGTTTATTACTGCAGGTTTACTATTCATTTCATATACATTCTACTTTCATATTTAGAAATTTTGCTTTTCTCAATACATAATAAAAATTTCCTATACTTTATGTAATCTTTTGTTATTTTACTTTGATACTTAGCATATAATCCATCTATAATTTGTCTTGATATACACCTGTCTTAAGAGATAGGAAGAATATTTGTAAATTATTCAGTTAATCCAGTGTCATATTGAGTAGTTCCTATCTTCTTTATTGAATTGTAGTGAAGTCTATCCTTAATTAGATTAGCCCATATTTCTGTATTTGGGCTCTGTATTTTGTTTCTTTAATCATATGTTGACTCTAACGGAACCATTTACCATCCCCTGCAGCTCATTACAATTGGTATAGCACAGTTCTGTTTCTAATACAGTAACTTCTAACTTTTTTGTTACTCTATAGTTTAAATGTATGTTAACAATAATCACCAGAGAATTCTTCAAGCTTGATGTTGTCATTAATTTCCCAATTTAAAAACTCTGGATGTATTTTGTAGTGAATTACGTATACACTATTAATTATTTTGGGAGGGTTTGCATCCACATAGATTTCAATAACATTACTCTATCTCTGTTTCTTCAAGTCTTATGTGATGTGATGGAAAAAAAGATGTTTTCATGAAGATGTCTGACATATTTTTGATGTTTATTTCTAAGGTACTAGATATTTTATTTAAGTGCATTTGGATTTTTGTTTTCTGTTGAGATGCTTCTAACTTGAGATGTTTTTAAATTAGTGTTTACTCTTACAAGAACACAACTTTTACATTTTTATTTTTTTAATTATCAGTGTTGGTCATTTTAAACTTAATTTTCCTGCATTTTATCAGTATACAACCATGGAACCACCATGTGATGTTTCTGTAAGCTTTCCAAGAATTTTCTGGCAATAGCTAGGATTTCCACAGAAATGCTAAGAACACTGGCATTCCACTCTTGTCTTATTCCTGATTTGAATAGCTCTGTATTTCATGACAATTTTCTTCAGTTATAGTAAAGCAATCTTATTGCATTCATGCTTTCCTAATGATTTTAAAAATCAGAAATGAGCTTAGAGATGTCATAAAATTTCTTTTTGATTATTTTGGTTAAATTGCCATCTATAAGATGAGCATCAGATGGAAGTCAGAATATAACACTTGTGAGCAGATCAGGTTAGGCTCAAATCCTGCCTTTTCCTGTTAGAATCAGGTAACATTGACCTGCAGTCTTGGCATCTAATTCTGTAGTGTAAGGATAGTGATACAGCTATCTTGTGAGGATATTATGACTATCTAGAAAGCATTGTTCACAGTGCATTTAATAGCACACTTGATGCTGTCATATTTCCTTTTAAATTATTGTGTAAATTTTGTCTTTCATTTGTTAAAAGGATGTATCCTTATAGATTTACTAATATTTAATTATTTTATTCATCAAAATGAAATGCCTTCTCAACTCACTACTGTATTCAATATTTATTTCAGATCATTCTGTCAATTTTTAAATTGGCTTGTAGAATTGGATACAAGTTTTCACTAAACTTATATGTGCAGGAACAGTGTTTTGAACCAAATAATGGTTTAAATTTTTAAGATTTTGTCATGCTTTATACTTGTTTGATTTTTCTTTCTAGTAAGTTGGGCTATTGCATATTTTCATTTCTCCTTGCATCAATTTTAGCCATTCCCTTTATATCTAAAACTTTCATTTTGTTAATATTTTCACAGTTGGAAGCATGGAGTTGAACAGAGTATTTTCTGATAATTCCCAGTTGAAATCTGGCCCTCTCTCTTCGTGGTTTCATGTGTACCTCTGAGGTTTACTTATTTTGAAGAGCTGTCTCTTGTAATTATTCATTTTGCTCCCTTCCTATCCCTCACTTCCATAACTGAATCCTGTAGTGGCTTACGTGAACTTCAATGTGCCATGGACTCTCAACTCCAAAATGGTCATTGCTAATCAGCTTTCAGTTTTTGAGTGCCTCGAAGAACTCCCATCAGACAGTAGTGGGCACTTGTTTTCTCTCTGAGACTGTAAACTCTGTGAACCAGTCGATCTAGACTCAGATTCCAAACTGTAAAACCCCGAAGAACTTACTTAAGTGCTCCGTGCCACGGTTTTCTCATTCCTTATCTGACTGTAGGGCTATGAAGCTTTGAGAATAGTGGGCCATCAGAAGCAGCTTGTAGATATCGTTGTTGTTGTTTTTAAGAGTAAAAACTGTGATTGTTCTTGAGGTTACAATGTGTAAACACCATTGTGAACAGAAGAACGCTAATTGGACATCGAAGTGTGGTTCTTCATAATGGAGAGAGGGCAATGCAGCTTTTAAAACTGGACTCAATAAAAAGGGTGATGCGAGTATTTGGAGAAAAGAAAATAGCCCACAAAGTTGCAGTTAATCCATTCAAGCTTTTCATTATGGAACAAACAGCAGTTCCTCACGTATCCTCTCCTGTCTGTGTGTTCCTCTCACATCTGCAGGTATCTTTACTGAAGTCAGAATAAGTGTTTTTGTTTTTGTTTTAAGCATTAGCAACTTACAGGAAAGGAATTCAAGCCCTCCCCCCCCCCTCCGTACTTCTTCCCCTGTATTTTGTTGAAAACTGGTGTTAAGTGCCTCTGTTTGGAAAAGCATTTCTGGTGCTATGGAACATTTTGTCTGTCATGGATCTGTTGAAGCAAGCGCTTAACTGCAGTGGCAGCGGAGTCAGTGTGGTCTTGGCGTCTTTTGTTACTAGGGGCACATGAGAAGATAGATGATTAACAAGTGAGCCATGTGTATGTATGGGTTGTACTGTGCTTGCTTCTCTTGTGTCAGTTCATTCTATGACGTTAGTTCAGAATGCCATGGTTTCTAGAACACTTTTCTTAACCACTGTCACTAACTTTTTTCTATACTTCCCCAAGGGGAGGAGCTTCCATTGATAGAACTCCATTGCTTTTAGGATAAAATTCCTGCTCCCTGACTGGGACAAAGAGCCTTTCCCTACCCCCAGATCCCTCTCCTATCAAGGTTCTTCCCTATGTCTCAGCCAGACAGGTGGACTTAAAGAATGACCCTGAAGATCCTCCCACAACCCACGTGTACAAACTCCTGTATTTTTCCCTCTCTTGGCTATAGAAAGGCCGTGAATATGGTGGCATGGTGCTCCCTTGACCACTTTACATCAGATAAGACCTCTTCCTGGCAGAAGGAAACTTTTTACAGCTGGCCTTGAAGAATAAATTGCCATAGAATTGTCAGGGTCATGTGGTAGGAAATGGCTAGTAGTCTCTAAAAACTGAGAACAGCCCTCAGCTGGTACCTAGCAAGAAAGTGAAGAGGCTAGTTCTATAATTGCCAGGATTTGAATTCTGCCAACAGCCAGTGTGTTCATAAAGGAACCTGGAGCAACAATGGGTGTGCAGCCCCTCCAACACCTGGATCTCAGCCTACAGAGAATCTGTGCGGAGGCTTTGCTACCCGGAGCCTCGGCTCCTGCTCCTGGACTCCTGACCCGTGGAAACTGAGATCAATGAAATTTGTTACTTTGAGGTGCTAAGTTGATAGGAGTTATGTGTATATATATATATGTATTTATTTATTTATCAGATTTGGGATTGCCATGAACCCTGCTGCCACTGCACATCTTTCAGTAACAAAATTAGGATCCATAGAAAGAATTTTAAGTAGCAACTATAGGCTAAGATTAACTTTTAATTGAACAGGCATAAAAGCCTATTCAGTCATTTTTATTATGCCTCTATAGAAAATGGCTTTCAGATCCCCCAGAGATACCAGAATCCTCCAGTGCTCAAATTCCTGCTATGAAAGTGTATAGAATTTATATACAGCCTACCCAGCCCTCCCATACACTAAAATCACCTGCAGATTACTTATGTAATACAGTGTTCATGCTGTGTAAATAGGTGTAGTGGATTATGAAGGAAATAACAAGAAAAGAATCTGTACATGTCCAATATAAACGTAATTCATTTTTATGAATATTTTTGATATAAGGACACCAACAGCCAACTGTACTTATGTTAAAAAAAAAAAATCAAGCCAGAAACTAAAGATGGGGTGAACCAGAATGTGCATGCAAAAATATGTAGATGAGTTGTTTACAAGTCAGTGTAAATCAGCAGCATAATGAGTCTTGTTGTAGAGTTTATTCGAATCATAAAGTTAATTTTAGTCTGCATTAATTGAAGTGCTGTGGTCAAAGGAGGAAAACTTCTGCTTTGAACCATGTGGGTCACAGGACTCCTGGAGGGCTGGCTTGTCCTGGGTGCCTCCTTACATGGGATCAGGTTTTAACTGAAATTTCTCCATTGGGTAGGAAGCAGATGGGGAAGCAGATTTGAAATCATGTCTTATACTGTGGAGTAATCTGAGCTGCAGCTCTTTCACCTGTAGAGGAGAAAGCTTTCTAAGAATAAGACCTCTTTCTGATGACTGGTGAATGGAAATGATAAGGATGTGGAATTTGGATGTGTTAAGAAGATTGCTAATGTGTTCACAGCAAAATAAAAAAAATGAGTTTCCTTTGAAAGCTATTGGGCCTATTCTTGAAAAGCTTGGGTGGAGGATAGCAGACTTATAAAAAATTCTCTTGCATGCCTTGTCACAAGGAAATGATGACTGACTGAAAGATACCAACAAACGTAGAGGCTCTGAAACATGCAAAAAATTGCGTGATTTCATAAAACAGGAGGTAGTGCAGGAAGAATCCCACCAGTGATTTGGTTCCCCAGGGCTCCCACAGTGTAGGAGCAATCAGCTTGGAAGTATGAGGGCACCCAGACTGGAATAAGACCAGCCGTGTGGAATGCTGCACATCTAGGTTTCAGAAAGTTATTTTACAGGTGCAATTAGTCCTTCACCCAGATCCCTTATGGAAGATGTGCAGCTGTACTCCAGCTCCTCACAGCTGCACTCCCTCTGAAGAACTTCCTCATGACATCTGGCTCAACCAGAGTCATCTGGGAGGTGACAGCTGCTATCCCAGGAGCAGCCTCAGCTGGAGACAGGGTGATAGGGAGGGGCATCTCAGCCTTCTTGCCTCCATACAGCCTAGAAGGCTGTCAATCATACTTAGAGCTCTAGTTACACCACCTCTTGGCCTTTTCCCCTGCACAGGCATGCTTCCCTCCCACCCATGGATGTTGTCCCTAAGACCCTGACTTAACCAGCAGTTGTCATCTTGGGCTGTGCTCCTGGGTGTCCTGAGCCAAGGCACTGGGGGTATGTAACCTCCTGCAGTTGTACTGCAGAGGGAGTTTCTGCCTTCTCACCTGGTGCCAGTACTCCTCCTGGAGACAGAGAGCATCCTCCAGCAGCTCTGAGTTGTCTGAGGAGCCCTGTAGCCACACTGGAGCAGATATTGGGCCCTACCCCAATATCACTGCTCTGGAAGACTCTTAATGCCATTTCATTCTCTAAATAAAGAATGGGTACAAAACATGCACGTGCATTTGCCTACTTTCATTTTGTTCCTTCTGCCAATGGTAATGCTGTTGACTCTGCCATGGAAATGAAGGAGCCACGGTGTTCAGGACCTTGCCAGAGTAGAGAAACATGAAGATAGTTGATGTCCAACTCCTCCACACCCTCTCTCAATTTCTTTATTCTAAAAAAAAAAAAAGTATTTGAGGGGTCAGCATGGTGATAGAGTAGCTAATCCTGCACCCTGTAATGTCAGCATCCTCTATAGGCACTAATTCATGTCCCAGCTGCTCCACTTCCAGTCTACTGCCATACAAATGGCCTAGGAAAACAGCATAGGATATCCCAAGGACTTGGGCACCTGTACCCACATAGGCGACCCAGAAGAAGTTCCTGGCTTTCAGCTGCAGATCAGCTGAACTCTGGCTCTGATGTAAGATCCCTCTCTCTGTCCTCTCTCTGTAACTTTGCCTTTCAAATAAAAATAAATGTTTTAACAATTACTTGAAAGGCACAAAGAGAGATCTTTGTGAACCAGAACACTGGTTCACTCCTCAGTTGTCCACAGTGATCAAGACTGGGCCTGGTACTACCCAGAAGCTGGAACTCAATCTAAATCTCCCATGTAGATGTAGGCAGCTCCAAGTACTTGAGCTATCACCACTGTCTTCCAGGGTCTGCATTATCTGAAATCTGGAATTAAAATCAAAGCAAGGATGCAACTCAAGAGATAACTGTGTTAAATACAGGATATGGGCATTCCAAGAAGCATACCGGACCAAAGGCCTACCCTTCCATTTCTCTTCTTAACTGCCTTGTATCTCTATTCCTTTGTTCTGCTTTCCTGACAGTCTGCTCTAAATGGCCATCTGGCTGACCACCAGCCATATAGGGAGCAAGTGAGAAAGGAGATGGAAGCAAGCATCATAGTATAGTAGACTATACATGCAATACTGGCTTTCCATAGGGGTGCCAGTTTGAGTCCAGACTGTTGCACTTGCAGTCCTTTTTGGAAGACCAGGAAGTAGTCCCCGACTCCCAACTTTGGATCAGCTTATTGTGGCCATTTGGGGAGTGAATCAGTAGATGGGAGATCTCTCTGCTCCTTCTCTCTGTAATGTTGCCTTTCCTATAAAACACAAACTAAATATTTTGTAGAAAGAAAGAAGGAAGGAGGAAAGGAAGGAAAGAAGAAAGGAAGGAAGGAAGGGAAGGAAGGGAAGGAAGAAAGAAAGGAAAAGGAAAGAAAGAAGGAAGGAAGGAAGGAAGGAAGGAAGGAAGGAAGGAAGGAAGGAAGGAAGAAAGAAAGAAAGAAAGAAAGAAAGAAAGAAAGAAAGAAAGAAAGAAAGAAAGAAAGAAAGAAAGAAAGAAAGAAAGAAAGAAAGAAAGAAAGAAAGAAAGAAAGAAAGAAAAGAGGAAAATCTTGAGAATGGGGCGAGAGTCCAGATTTGGGAGCCTGGGTTGTAGTGCTTCATTCCTGTCTGCGGGATTCATCAGGACAGTCATGTGACCTTCCAATCATTTCACCTTTCTTAATCTCGGCTGGCTACGTGAGGAATGAGTGTCATGTGCCTACCCCACCTAACTGACAGGCTCATGAAGCTGAGGGAGATAGTGCCTCCAAGGGCATGTGAGGAAAGTGCAAAGCCCTGGACAAACAGGAGCTGTGTGTTTGTCTACTATGATGTCAAGAAACAGTCCTACCTGCAAAGAGCTTGCAAAATAGCAGGAGAGCCAAGATGTGGACATAAATATGAACAATTGTATCTGGAGGTTGAACTGTGTCATCAGGGAAGGACAGAGTTCTGTAGAGGCTCAGAGGAAGGCAACCTCATTTCCTGCTTGGTAAATATGTACTCTGGACCCCAAAGGGGGTTCATTTTCTCGCTTCCATCTCCTCTCTGCCTCAGGATAGTAGGCAACAGGATCCTCGAGTAAATCCAGAGGAATAACAATGATCTGTCTCCTCCTTATAGGCTTAATGGAAAGTGGGTCTGGTCCTTACATTTGATGATACAGAGACTGAATGAATCAGCTGTTTCCCACGAGACTTAAAGGTCTTCTATTCTCTCATTCTCTTCCTCTCTTGTTTCCTCCTCTTCCCCCCTCCTCCCCTTCTCCCCTGTTCTCTCCTCTTTTCCTCTCCTTCTTCTAAAATATTTATGTTATTTATTTCAGTGAGAAAGAGATTATTCTTATTCTTTTATTGGCTGATTCACTGTCCAAATGAGTGCAATGACAGAGTTGGACCAGGCGGAATCTAAAACCTTGGCCCTTTGTCTGGGTCTCTAAGCACTTAAGGCCATTTCTTCTGCTTTCACAAGCATGCTAGCAGGGAGCTGGAACAGAAGAGCAACTGGGACTCAAACTGACCTTCTTATGTGTTACTAATGTCCCAGGCAGCGACTACAGCTACTGTACTATAAAACTGACCCCTGAGTTATCCTTGGGCCTTTCAGACTTTTGACTCCAGCTGGACTTGAAGCCCAGAATTGCTTTAGTTATCTCTTTCCTTTTTCATTTTTTTCCCTGGTTCTTTCATCATAAAGAGCTTCACATGACACTCTTTATTGTTATTCATAGATAGCTGGATCTTTCCTAGAAAAAGAAATGTGCTCAGAGCATTTCAAAGAAAATAATCCTAGGTAATTCAGTGTACATGATCTTCTGGGCCACCCAACTCAGAACTAATTAGCACCTATATGACATGCTGACATTGCAGTTGGTGGCTTAATCCATTACACCACAATGCTGGTCTCTATTATCTTTTATAAGAAAATCCTGGGCTTGGCGTGGTAGCCTAATGACTACAGTCCTCGCCTTGCACATGCCGGAATCCCATATGGGTACTGGTTCTAATCCTGGCGGCCCCTTTCCCATGCAGTTGATTGCTTGTGGCCTGGGAAAGCAGTCGAGGATGGCCCAAAGCCTTGGGACCCTGCACCCTCGTGTGGGGGACCTGAATGAGGCTCTAGGCTCCTGGCTTTGGACTGGCTTAACTCTGACCGTTGCGGCCACTTAAGGGAGTGAATCAACAGACGAAGTTCTTCCTTTTTGTCTTTCCTCTCCTCCTCTCTGTATATCTGACTTCCTAATGATAAATAAACAAATCTCTTTTTTTTTTAAAAGAAAATCCAAGCTTGGAGTTTTAACTCTGACTTTCTTAGTCAAATCACAGCCCACACTTGACCTCTCTGTTTCTCTGTGTGTAAATTATGCTGTGCTTTCCGGGGAGCTGCACAGCCCCTAGCTCCTGTCTCACCTTGCAGTGCTGGGCTTTTCCCACCGAGAATCAGCCTGTTGCAGTAGTGTCCTTGTTTCCCTTTGGAAAGCAGCATCTCTTGTGGTCTGTTTTGCACTTCTTCCTGTTCGAAACAATGCCTGTGTGCTTTGGACCATATCAGTGGTCCAAAATTTCCCCCAAAGTGCTCTCCTCATCTGTTCCAGCTGCTAGAGACCCAGGAATACCTACTTTCACTTTCAGGTTTCTTTCATGCTGAAGTCACTTGTCTTTTGCATGTAACCGAATCTCACCCTGGTCTCTATCACAACTTCCAATCTTGTGCTGAGTTAAATAAGAATGTGTTTCTTTTCTTTTTTTTTTTTCTTTTTTGCATTTACAGAATAATTTATGGATGGGAAAGTGTTTTTCACAGACTTTTCCTCCATGGTGAACTAGGAAAGCAAAGATATGAAAGGAAGCTTCTGTTCACCACACTGTGGTGTCTGTTCTACTTTCGTCACATTCGATCCCTATTTACTATTATCTACAGTTTTAGCAACAAGGAAAGTGTGTCAAGCACCCTGCCACTTAGAAGGGTCAGAACCTGGTCAGAAACCTTGGTGAGGATGGCTGGCCAGCCCTGTTTGTGGAAGCAAAGGCCTCGATTAAAGACAGAAGGAGCCAGGGGAAATCCAGATGGACCCTGAAAGCTAGAATTTTATGCTAAGAAAAAAAAAATTTGCAAAATGTTGAATAAATTTTTGAAGCATACATTTTAAAGTAAGAACCACTACTCCTCTTGTCATGTTCCTTTTTTGTTATTATTTTTTGCGGGGGAAGACTGAGAATAATAGAGGGAAAGAAGGAGGCCTTTTATCTGCTGGCTAATTTCCCAAACGCTTACAGTAGCTGAGAACCTGAAATTCTTTTCAGGTCTCTCATGTTAGTGTCAGCAGCCCAGCTACTTGACCTGCTGTTTCCCAGGATCTGTACTGGCTAGACTGGATTAAGGAGCCAGAGCAAGCATTGGACCCAGGCATCCTGATGAGGGATGTGGACATCGTTATTGCAGGGCTTAGTGATACACACTAGTTTTCCTTCTGTGTTCGTCATGGCATTAGGCCTATCTAGTCAGTGTTCAATGTCATGATCAACTAGGAGTTGGCACTAGAGAATCCAGAGACACTTTGCAGGTTCAACGTGGCAGAGGAAAGAGGGCAGACTCAAAAAGCACTTCTTGATCTACCTACGTAGGCTGAGCCTATCAACTTTGAATTTTAGAGTTTACATGATCCTGCCTCTAATCATAGTTGAGGAATAAATGCTTAAAGAAGTCCAACAGCTGTCAGAACCTTTGCCCCCAGGGCTGTCCTCTCCCCACATAGTTAATGTAACAAGGCTAGAAAAATGCCCTCTGAAGAATAACCGAGGGTGCCCTGATACAGTCCGATGTGAGGCAGAACCTTCATTGGACAAGTTGGTGGATAACGGGTATAGTAGATAATCATGAAGTCTTCATTGGTTGAACACATCTGATCCTCACAAAAACCCTTATGAGACAGTTGGCATATTCCTATTGCTGCTGTAAAAAATATTCAAAAGCTTAGTGCTTTAAGCAGTGTAAATGCATTGTGTTGGAAGTCTGCAGACCCTAATTCATGTGTGAATTTCACAGGGCTCCAGTCAGAGGCCTGCAAACCTGATTTCTTGTCTTTTTTAGCTTCTTGTGGCTGGCTGTTTCTTTCACTCATGCCTTCCTCCATTAAAAAAAGATACTTATTAGAGATGGGGTTGGGAGAGAGATTCTATGAAATGCCTAGATTGGCCAGGGCTGGGCTGGAGTTGGGAGCTCAATTCAGTTCTTCTCAGTGGGCAGGAAACCCAGTGCTGGAATCCTCATTGCTGACTCCCAGACTCTGTAGTGGCAGGAAGCTGAAGTCAGGGGCCAGAGCTGGATACTGAACCTATGAACTTCAATATGGGACACATGCACCTTAATTACAAGGCTAAATACCCACCCTTTCCTCCATTTTCAAAACAGTTGTTCCAATCTTGGCTTTTATCATCGTAGAACCTTCCTCTCTGACTGTTGTGCACTATTCTTTGTGGCTAAACTGGTCCCATCAAGTCATCCAGTATAATCTCATCATGAAACACTTAATCACATTTACAAAGTCACACTTGCCATGGAAGATTACATATTCATAGATTCTGGGAATTAGCATGTGCACCTTTTAGAGGGTATTATTCAGCTTACCACAGACAGAAACACTCATTGGACAATAAGAGGCAAAGAAACTGATGCTTGAAAAAGTTAATTAACTTCATACAGTTAGGTAGTTAATGAGAAGCAGAGTCATTCACAGTTTAACCCTATTGGGAACTGAGTTCGAATAGATAACAAATGATGTAACTCAAGATAAATATCATATTGTATGATCTATTTTAGGGTTAAAATTCATTAAGCCTGTCACCTGAATTATACAGTACAGTCTATTAAAGTGAAAATGGAGGTTCTAAATGTTTAACATTCAGCTTCTTTCACAGCTCTAGGAAGTACTTCGACTATAATAGACCACCATCCAGAGTTAGACATCCTGCTATTTCCTGTGAACTGATATTTTAATTTTCAAAGCCCAAGTCAGCCTCAGTACATTTTTGTCCTTTGGCAGTAGGTGGCCACTCTATATGCAGAATAAAGCTAAAAACTTTCAAACTTCACAGCATATTTTTCTGTTTTACTAATGTTTGAAGTCATCTATTGCATTTCTGTTAAGTTCTTTCGGCATTTGTCCTAGTTGAAGATTTCAGATTCAGGTTCACTTAGCCATTCATGCGGAAATTGATTTTCAACACCCCAGTGTCTGCATTAATTTTTTGAGAAAGTTCTCTACTCTGTCAAATTCTTTACATAAAACATGTTCTGAAAAGCATGGTATTGCAGATACACTTTGAGTATTGCTGAATATTCCCAGAGTTTCTCCGCCCTTGCCTAGAAGGTGGACCCCAATAACCTGGCCCTGTTAACGAAGCAATGGAAAACTGGACAGATTGCCCCCATGAAAGAATCACTGGACCCCCGTTCAAAACTGTAGCTTGACTGATACCTTCTGCTTAAATACAGAGAAAGAAACAAACCCTCCTTTTGGTCTTTGGTTTCCTGAATGGGTAAAGAAGTTCTGTGTTTTCTTGGACTCTCTCTTCTTCCCTGCCAGCTTGTCTTCCTGCCTCCCTCTCTCCCTCCCTTCCATTCCTCCTGCCCTTCTCCTCTCTCTCTCCTTTCCTTTCTTCCCTTCCATTCTCCTTCTCTCCAAAGGAAGCTTTCCTCCCTTCCTCCCTCCCTCTTCCCTGTCCTTTCTTCCTTCCTTTCTCTATCATTTTTAAAGTTTCAGATAAATTTACAAGTTATAACATATGAAGTATGTTATGAAGTTTAATAATGAAATAAATCTCTGAAATCCACAGTGATTTAAGGGAATAGGTATCACCAATAATGTTGATGTTGAAAAATAATATTCATTCCTGACACCATTTGCTTCCACTATTTTGAATATTGCATTCTTCATCCTGATTTTTATTTTTGTTTTCTATTTATTTTTATTGCAAAGTCAGATATACAGAGAGGAAGATCTTCCATCCATTAATTCACTCCCCAAGTGACTGTAATAGCTGGAGCTGCGCCAATCCAAAGCCTGGAGCCTCATCTGGGTCTCTCACACAGGTGCAGGAACCCAATGCTTTGGGCTGTCCTCAACTGCTTTCCCAGGCCATGAGCAGGGAGCAGGATGAGAACTGGGGCTGCCAGAGCTAGAACCAGCGCCCATATGGGATCCAGGCTCAAGGCGCGAACTTCAGCCACCAGGCCACTGCACCAGGCCTGCCATGCCCCATTTTACTTTTGATGTGTGTGGGTGTATGTGTCTCATTAGATAATGTATGTTCCAAAATTTGGCCACTCTATGAACTTTGCAAAGATGAAAGGATTCCATATATATTTTGATGCATATTTTTATTTCTTTTTTTAAGATATTTATTTTTATTTAAAGGCAGGATTACAGAGAGTAGGTCTTCCATCTGCTGACTTATTCTCCACATGGCCACTATGGCCAGAGCTGATCTGATCTGAAGCCAGGAGTCAAGAGATTTTTCTGGATTTCTTACATGGATGTAGGGGCCCAAAGGCTTGGGAAATCCTCCATTGTTTTCCCAGGGTATAAGCAGAGAGCTGGAATGGAAGTGGAGTACCCAGAACACGAACTGTTGTCCGTATGGGATGCTACATGGTTGAGGATAGCCTGTTGAGCCAAGGTGCCAGCTCCTTATATTTGTATTTGTATTTCTAAGATTTGTTCATCTGTGTACAAAGCTGGTTTTGGTCCATTTTCTGTTGCTGTTTAATTTTCCATGTGCACACATCCCACTTGTGGATCTCTGTGTGACTTTGTTACATTTTGTGTAGTGTGTGTGTGTGTGTATGTGTGTGGTGTGTGTTTAAGAAGAGAGAGGGGGGAAATGCTAATCTTTTGTCAGTTTTGGATTTTGCAAAATTCTCTCAGCTTGTGGCTTTGTTTCACTTTATGGTATTTTTAATGAGCATATGCGGTTTTTGGTAGCTTGTAACTTTGTTTGGCAATCAGTAGTTAAATCCTCTCCACATTCACTGTTTTGAAGGTGCATAGATAATCAGTAGACAACTTGTTTGGTGAATCTTCTTCCTTGTTTTGTTTTCTGGCCAATCACATGTGGTTAGGGTGTGGAACAATCTTTATTCTTTTCATCTAGACAGCTCTGTTGGTGTGCACATCCGAAGTTTCCACATCCTTCATTTCACACTAATGGATCATTTTGAGTGCCCAGCGGATGCAGTTCTTGAAGGTCCTCCCGTAGATGTCCTAGAGGATTTGAACAGTGTGTTCCGAGATCCACAGCCCTCTGGTGACAGAGGAATATTCTCACCATCCTTGTCTGTGGGAATCATTGTCAGGACCCAGCTACAATACAGTCAAAGTTATCACTCCCTTAGTTATGCTTAGTAGCTTTTTAGTTTTTTGGTGCAATCCTTTCCCTCCTGTTATATTTTGTCTATGTCTTTGCTTTCTGTCTTTGTATTTATACATCTAGATTGTTGTTATATGGCGTGAGGTAGGAATCTGATTTTATATTTTTCATGTAAGAGATGGCTACACTAACATAGCTTGTCCCCCTCCCCACCCTCTGCTTTCCTCTAGCATAACATGTTGAATTGCCCATGATTTTCCCTTTGGTCTTTGATACTAAGGCTCAAACAAATAAGCTTATCTTTCTATTCTATTTTCTTTGAATGTATATCTGTTTCTCTGGCAATATCTCATGTGTGTTTTTCTTTCCCTCTTTCATTTTCTACTCTTCAACTTTCCTGTATGGATCCCAGGTTTTTCATCTCTTGGTTCATTTATGTCCCAGCTCAACCAGTTCCTTGGGATCTAATATCCATCCTGGATCAACAAAAAACAAAAGGCGTTTCAAATTACCTTCTTCTTGTAGTACATGTGAGTATGTATAAGTCCACATCACCACCACTATGAAAACTTTAATGGGAATGAACAGGTAAAATAATAAAGCCTGTTACTCCAAGATCTCACTGCATCTTTTTTAAATAATTGTCCTCATATTACTATTTTGACTCTCTTTTTACATCTTATCCCCTGTCAACCAGGTCCCCTCCAATCATGATCCTTGTACTTGCTAATTTAAGTGTTTATTGGAAATGCCATACATTATACTTATTCTTTAAATTGCACCTGATTCATTTCTACCCATATGTTCTTTTAAAATTTGTTTTCTATCCATATGTTCACATTAGTTTTGAAACATGATAATGTTATGTCAACTATCGACCATCAATCTACTGTGATGACAGCCTTCTCTGTCTTCACACAAGCCAACAAAGATTTTGAGAGGACAGAACTACGGCAGTCTTTTTCCACATGCTGTCTTCCAACTGACATAGATTCATAGCGGTGTTCAACCCATCCGTTCCTTCTACTTCATTCAGGCCAAGGATAACGTAAAGAGATTGCAGGACATCTTGCTGAAATAGGTATATACCATTTGTACATCTTTATGTATATACACATATGCTTTTATATAATTTATCACACAGTATATCATATAAAATATCACTTGTTATGATTACATATTATTACATACTTATTTATGTTTCCTCCCCAGCCCCTTATTGGTTATCTCAGAGTTATCTTTCAACATTATTCATAAATCAGGTTTTAAAAAATGACACAAAATTGTGGTTTGTATGAATATGGTATTAATTTCCATATTCATAACACCCCTATCACACCTCCACACACAGTGTCCCAGACAACTTTTGTAATAAGCAGAACATTTGTTGTTTTCAAATACAAAAGAAAAAGCTTCTCTTTATCATTTCTTGTTTGTTTTCCCTCACCTCATTTCTTCTCATGATCTCAGGTGTCTGGACCTAAAGTCGTGGCCATACTTAGGTTCTTACTTTCAGTCTTCACGTGTCTTCATTCCACTTCTAAAATGACCCACTTTAGTTCTTTGTGTGTTTGGATGTCCTTCTGGTTGATGACAATTACAAAAGAAGCTGGAGAGGAAGTTATTTTCCTTCCCCTTTGTCATGTGTAACACTGCACCATCTGGCTTAAGCCCTGTGTCCAGTCCCTTTTGTTCTCACCAGGAACATCACCAAAAGTGCATTTTGGTAAACTCAGCATTTGTTTTGGAAGCTCTCACTCATCCTTTACTCCAGTCTTTTTGACATTATTCTGGTATATGTTCATGCTGCTAACCACCATCTTGGGCTAGGAATGTCAAAAAGAAAAAAAAAATAGCTTGTCAAGATAAAGCTGAAGTTTAAACAAACACCAACGTTGTTGGTGACCCTGGCGGAGAGTGCAACTAAGCTAAGAGAGGTCACTTCAAATAGAGATGTCTGTGAATGCTGTCCGTGACTGCCGGCACATGCCAGGCAACAGCTCTGAGCTAGCATCTGTTCTTAAGAAAAGCAACAGTCTGCTGTTTTCATCTTCAGCACCTACTCCCATGCCAGGCACACAGTAGGTACTCAAAATAGTTTGTTTATTAACAGAATGAAAACACTACATTTTGAGTGAGAGGGGGGAAAGGATTAATTTCTTCCAGTCATATGAGGAACCAAAGCTAAGTGTATGGATTTAATTTTTTCATATTGTCTTTGGATCAATTTAACATTTTTTTAGTTTAAGTTTGTGCCCACTTGGGTCCACCGGGAACTCTTAGTAGTGAAAACATGGAATTGTCTCAGCAGATTGAAGACAGAAGCCAGAGCAAGTATGCAAACCTTACTTACTTGTTCGAACTAAAAGAAAAGCAAGGAAAGGAAGGAATTAATGGAAATGTTCACATCTACATCCCTTATAGTTTTGAGGAAAAACTGTGAGTGACTCAACCAGGTAGATGACTAAGAAAGTCTTCTTGGTTGGAGATATTGTAGCAGTAATGTTTCAAGTTCAAACATCCCAGAAAAGCATCCGCTTTTTTTTTTCCTTTCTTTTTAGAGTATTAGTACAAAACCATCGTAATACTCTACTAGTTTGCAGGCAAGTTAAAATTAGGGAGTCGCCATATGTTGTAGCTTAGGAATTTGGAGAAATTAAGTTACTTAACTCTCTGAGGATTGCTTGTAATGATCTCTACATTTGCTCAAGTTCTGTGGAAATAGGCATGGCATACATGATAGCTTAGTAATCAATTCCCTGCCTGTTTGTAATGACTCTGTCTCTCATTATTCACGAAAGATCATTCGAACCATGCTTCTTTTTTGGTTATAGATAAAAAAAGGCACAGTGATGTGAACTGTGTTAACTGGTTACTAGCCGGAAGGGAAAGGCTTTCCTCAGTTGCAGATGCAATTTCAGTGCAGGGCTTGCTATTTTTAATCATAGAATTTAGAAGCTTAATTCAGTGAAAAAGGGAGGAAGTTATCAAGGGAGGGTTGCTAAAAGTTCATGCTAAATTTGCCTAGAACCAGATTGTGTTCATTAATATTTATACATCTATGGTTAGGAAAGGGCGATTATGCTTCTTTAAAAACACTGGGTATTCAATTTCCATGTATTGCACAGCCTTCTGATTAGGGAAGGTGGGTTTTCATTGTATGATCAATAGAGATACAGATGGAAACCATCTGGTGCCTCATCCCCTTTTTGTCAAAAACCTTGTCTTGTCTCTCACATGTCAATGGTGAATGGAAGGATTTCAAACTCCAGCTGAACAATGCAGTTTGAATCCCTCAGCTAGCCAAGGGGTTTTTGGCAAGCATCGATGGGCTTAATATTTTAAAGAAACCAGCAATCATTTTAATTCATTAGTTGAGGCCTGTTGTTCTAGACAGTGTTTTTGATTTGTATTTTGGGGCCTGGCTTTGTTTTTGATTCACAAGCATATTCCATATGGGTGTATTTTCTTTTACACAGTATAAATCATAGGGACAAAAGTGGGAGTTTTATCAGATAAAAATGACCCAAATGCCGAGAGATTCTTTTAATCATCTTCTCCATTAGTCATGATTCATATTAAAAGTTCACACCAAAATGTCCCAGTTAGTTGGCACGGAGCATAAATCGGAGAACACAGCATTGAATCGACCTAGCTGTAGACAATGAATCCCAGAATCAAGCTAATGTTCTTGTTTTGTGAGAGTAAACTTGGTACCAGACTATCCTGGGGCACCTTGGGGAAAATGCTTCTGTGGTTTTTTGGCTGAAGATGCATTCCTCTGGAGAAGGCAATCAGCTCACAGGATTGGCTTTACAGTCAGCATCCAGCCAACAAAAACCAGATTGATTTTCCAGCACTCCACATTTAGTAGAGAGAGGTGGATCACCGGAAAGTGAACTGATGCCAATGCCTTATGCAGAAATTCATTTCCAGAATATAGGCAGTTGTTGGTAGAGATTCAGCCCAACTTTGCACAGCTACAAAGATTGGTCACCTCTCTCGCGATTATAGTCACCACTAGTTTTTTTTTCTGGAGGTGCAATTATAAAGCACATAATTTGCAAGTTCTTTTTTTTTTTTAACGAAAATATCTACTACCTGCCAGATAGATCTAGATAGGTAGGTAGATAGGCAAATCATCGTATGAAATCTTTGCTCATTTCATTCCTACAACCACCCTGGTAAGTAATTTCTATTATTATTCTCATTTTATAGATAAATTAAGGACCAGGGGGGATTAAGAACTGACTCACATCCCATACATATTAAATAGTAGAGTTGGAATTCAGATCCCAGTAGTGGGGCTCTGAAATCTGTGTGCTTAGCCATTGTACACACTGTGTTCCACACTGGCGTACAAGGTGGGAGGATTTTGTTGTTTCTGTTTTAAGGTCGAGGAAACCAAAGCACCAAGAGGTTAAGTTAATTGAATTGGTCAGGATTGTCCAATTGATAGCCAGTCCATCCGGACTTGGGCTTTTTGAATCCTGTTTGCACAATGGGGAATGTAGACTAATCAGCCTGAGGCCACACAAGATACCCAGTCATCAGAGACAGACTGCATTTGGTTAAGTTTAGTACAGTCGCAGGAAACAGAAACACAGTGGCTTTCTACAGATTTGCAACAGTACAATCCACCTAAAATATTTACAGTTAATTTCTAAAAATAAGAAATTAAAGTTAGCACATTTTAGTGTCACTCAATGGATTTTTTAAAGATTTATCTGTTTAGTCAAAGATCAGAGTTAGAGAGAGAGTGCGAGTGGGAGAAAAAGTGGGATACTGAGAGAGAGAGAGAGAACTTCTGTCTGTTGGTTCACTTCCCAGATATGTGTAAGAGCCAGACTGGGCTAAGCCAATGCTAGGAGCCAAGACTCTCTGGGTTTCCCACTTGGGTAGTAGGAGCCCAAACACTTGACCATCTTCTGCTGTATTTTCCAGGTGAATTAGCTGTTCTGGAGGTGGAGCAGGCTGGACATGAACTGGCGCCCATAAGAGATGCCAACATTGTAGGCAGTGGCTTAACCCATTATGCCACAGCATTACTTCTCAGCAGGGTTTTTACCATATTTTTCTTTCTTCTAAAGATAATAAATTAACCCTTATTATTATAAGGAGCTTTTATAATTCCATAGTAAAACAATAGCTACATTTCTGAAATAGACCAAGAATTAGAATAAACACACATGAGCCAAAGCCAAAAACACAATAACAAAAAGATGTAACCTCATTAGAGAAAATCAGTATGAACCCAACCTGAAACTTCATTGACAAAGATTAAGTAAAATGCAGATGCATGGCATTAATGGAATGGGCACCTTCACACACTGCCAATAACACAGCATTTCCGAAGATGGCTTTATTTACTTATTTGAAAGGCAGAGCAAGCAAGGTTAGGGAGAGAGAAGGAAAGTTCTTCCATTTTCTGGTTCACTGCCCAATTGGCTGCAACAGTCAGGACTGAACTGGGCTGAAGCCAGGAGCCAGGAATCCCATTTGAGTCTCCCGCAGACACTGGTCCGTCTTTCCCTGCTTTCCCAGGAAATTGGATTGGAAACAGCAGCAAGAGTGTGGTGTTTTTGTTTACATTTTAATTGATTAATAATTTAATGATACAGTTTCATAGACTCTGGGATTTCCATTCCCTTTTCCCCAAATTCCCTGCCCCCACTACTTCCCCTACATTATTACAATAGCATAGTCCTTTAAAAATAGTCGTAAGTCCAACATTCTGCTATTTTTGTGTATCCTGATAATGTAGGTATGGACAATGGCGGAGAATCCAGCATTCTACTGTCAAGATATAACTAACAATTTCATTGGGAGTCCATCTTTGATTTGGAAATAGAGATTGGAAAGTTTGTCGAAGTGTATCAGTAGAGCTATTCAAGGGTTCTTCAGAAGGTTCATGTAGACATAAAATTTAAAAATAAGTTTGTTTTGGTGCAAGCAAAATTTGAAATCCAAGCATATACAGTGTCTTCAGGAAGTTCCTGGAAAATACTTGTTAGGAAAATATTATTCATTGGTCTCAAAAATTCTTGCATCAGAATAAAGCATTCTTTAATTCAATTTTTCAGTAACTTTGTGAAGTATCCACATATACTTTGATCCACCAACTGTATATCTGAGAGTTGATCCAAAGAAATTGTTAATGAAAATATTAGTTGGAAAAGACAAAGATTTTAAAGAGTTGCTAAGGGTTTCATTAAGCAAATATGATACATTCAATACAATTAAATGTGAAAAATTGATGTGTAAGACATTTTCTGCAATAATGGAATGTAAAAGATGTAGGCTAGAAGGGTTATAAAACACCATGTATACTATGTTCCTTTTTGTAAAACTGGCAGAATCAGCTACTGGTTGGTTCTTGTCTCCAGCTTCTGAAAGTGTAGCAGGTGTCAGGCAAACTGCAAGCTATTGACTTACTCTAATTCTGTGGTTCTGAGCGGAATCCACATCTTCATTGTTGATGATGGTCACCAAAGCAATCCACTATGGGAATAATGTGCATCAGGTTTGGAATTCAAACCTGGGATGAAAGGATGCAGAAAATTGTTAGAAGGTAAGTCATCTCTTGGCATGTGTCCTATTAATAGCCACCACCATCAGCATTTTGTCTTGTAACCAGGGTAGTGCACCATGCTTAGATCTAGATGATTAAAATGATCAAGGATGCAGATTTGGCTTATTTTGCAACCTTTCTGTTGTGTGGTATAAGCGCATTGGAAGGTCCCCAAGTGGCACTTCTGATGGAAATTCGACTCTATCGGATTAGGAAAGCCTAAAGACATGGGAGATGTATGAGGAAAAGACATATATTGTATACCAGCCAAGATTCGAGTCCTTGGTGCTAGGTTCCTGGATTAATTCCTTTTCCTTACTTAATTTCACTTAACCTGTACATGGACCCTACAAAAGAAATGTACTTATTGTACTCATTTATAGGAGAGGGGAAAAAAAAGACTTAGATTTTTTTGACTTTGTGGAAGTTTCATACAAGAGTGAGCCATAGAGCTGGGGTCTGAACCCAACGAACGTCTGAGTCTGAGCCGTTCAGTGCTCACCCTGAACTTCAGCACCAGTTCAACAAGGCCACAGAGATTAGACAAGGTTTGTGCAGAGGCAGTTGCACAAACAAGGCCTGGGTGTGTCCAGGGCCCAATGCAGACTCCAGGGCCCAATGCTTGGTCTACTGCTCTGCTGGCACTGCTGTCTTTAAAAGTTAAATTATTTTTTAAGCAAATGGCATTTTCTAATGAGTCTCACGAATGACACTGTTAGTCCCAGGACATGCAAAGGGAACATAGGAAGGAACAGAAAAAGGGAGAGGGAGTTAACATTTGCCGAGAGCCTATTATAGACCAGTATTACCAGTTTTACAAACCTTAACCAATTTCATCTTCACTACAACTCTATGAGGTAAATATGTTTATCACTGTATGGCTTAAGTGACAGATTCCTACAGAGGTTAAATAATTTACAGGAATTCCTAACTTTTTTTTTTTTTTTACTGTTCTTTAAATCCCCCCAGACTGCTGCATGGTTAAGATGACAAATAGTCACAGGTCCAGGTTCAGGTGAAGACAACACCAAGTTTGAAAAATGATGTCTGTGGTGGGCCTGCATGTAAGGGATTTAATAGATGTGACTTATATCCCATATATCAATATTTCCTGTGCCAAGTTCAAGGTAGACTCCCAAGAATTGATTGAGCAGCCATTGCTGTTAAATTTGTTGTTCTTCATGGGTCCCGAATTAGACAAACTTGGCTCAAAAATTCAGGGTGTCACTTCTACATAAATGCAAAACATTACATGTTTATTGATTCTCAGAGTGTAGAACACAAAATATTTGCAATATAATGCTATAGGAACCTTGCTTGAAATAGTAATCTTGTTTGAAGTTGAGATTTTTGGAATCCTTCCTACACTTATTTAGAAAATCATCAGAGGAAAAAGCCCAGGAATCTTCATATTCACATTTTCTCAGAGATTGCTGCACATGTATATTTGTGTTTGTTACTGAAGTTGAATGGTTATTCTTGATAAAATCAAGAAACATTGGGCCCCCTGCAATGGCTTGATTGGCTAACCTTCCCCTTCAAGTGCTGGAATCCCATATGGACACTGGTTCATGTCCCGGCTGCTCTCTTTCCCATCCAACTTCCTGCTTCTGGCCTACGAAAGCAGTAGAAGATGGTCCAAAACCTTGGGACCCTGTTCCCACTTGGGAGATCCAGAAGAGATTCCTGGCTCCTGGCATTGCGGCCACTTGGGAAGTGAACCAGTGCACAAAAAATCTTTCTCTATGTATCTCCTCTCTAAATCTGCCTTTCCAATAAAAATAGACAAATCTCTTTTTCAATAAAAAAAAAGTTTTATTGTTTAAGTGGTAATATTTTCATGTGGCATGTCACAATCAGCCAATGGGTGGAGGCACTTTTCAAGTGGGGCTAGAATTCAGTAGAGGATCACAAGAAACAAAAGAGTTTAATTAAATTAATTGTTCCATATAAAGTGTAAGAGATATAAATAAATTAAATTTCAGGACAAAAGCTCTTTTTTAAAAAAATGTCTCATGGTCATGGTTTACTCAACCAGGTAGCATTATGTAAGGTCACAGAAGTGTTGTATTTTTTTGCTCCTTATTCTCTTGATGTGAGAGGGTAAGTGTGGGTGTTTACATATAAACGTGCCAACAAGAAAGGAGAACAGAGTTAGAGAAAACCACAATAATAGCTTGAGGGTACAGTTTAAACAATGGTCAACTTCTTGGGCAGCAAACAGCCCTCTGTTTATCTGGGTAGGGGCAGGAAAGGTAAGGGGAAGAAGAAAGCAAATGTTTAGAAGGCTCTAGAAAAGGCCCTGCAATGAAGACAAGTAGTTTGAGCATGGGACAAATTTACTAAATGCCATGGGCTCTACACCAGGCAACCTGAGTCTGAATGTGAAACTGCCACTTAACCAGGTCTCTGATTGTGGGTAAATTCTCTAATTCCTCTACATCTCTGTTCCCTTATTTGTGAAAATGAATAATGGTGGAAATGACTCAACTAGTAGCCCAGAGATGATGAAAACCACGCACACCGTGCAGACACGCAGTCAGCACGATGAATGGCATTCACTGCACGGGTCAAAACCGAAATGACTTTCTCTTTAAAGGATAATTAATTGGGGTTGTTATTCAGTGTGTCCTCATTTCCCTGGGACAGCATGTGTGAGCAGCACTGCTGACTCCTGAACAAGGGGGTCAATAACCGGGATCAGCAGCTGTAGAACTGGGGCCCAGGGACTTTGCCTTGAAGTCCAAACATCTCAAAGTATACCTTAATCAGCCACTTAATTGATTCAGCAGAGGTATTTTGAACTTAAGTTTTTCCCTAATGTGTGAGCTGGAGTCCTTGAAATCCAGTTGCTCGCAAACTTGAGTATGAAGCAAAAGCTTGTGGGGACATGAGGAAGGGGCAACTAACTAGGCTCCAGCAAGAGGAGTAAGGAGGCTTTATTAAAGGGAAGCTGTGTGAACTTGGCTTTGAAAGTTAATTAAGAGTTTTCCAGGGCCTGGTGCAGTAGCCTAGCAGCTAGTCCTCACCTTGCACATGCTGGGATCCCCTATAGGTGCTGGTTCTAACCCTGGCAGCCTGCTTCCCTTTAAACTCCCTGCTTGTGGCCTGGTAAATCAGTTGAGAATGGCCCAAGGCCTTGGAACCCTGAACCCGTGTGGAAGACCTGGAAGAGGTTCTGGGCTCCTGGCTTTGGCTCAGCTCTGGCCGTGCAGCTGCTTGGGCAGTGAATCAATGGACGGAAGATCTTCCTCTCTGTATATCTGACTTTCCAATAAAAATCAAACAAATCTAAAAAATAAATAAATAAATAAGTTTTCTGAATAGATTCCAGGTACGGAAGCCCTGTCAGGCAGAGGAAAGTGTTTTTGCTTGAATACACTACAAATGACTCAGGGACTGGAAAAAACAAACAAGTGCCATTTCCTTCCCTTGTCTTCATCTTCTTCATATGTGGTGGCCCCTAGGCCCTTCGGTCCTTGCTGAGTCTGTCACCCAGGACCTGAGAGTTTTAGTGTAAATGACAGCAGACTCATGGAAGGAAAGGAAGAGCCCAACTTTATTTCAGAAGGGGAAAAGGCTAAATTCCTGACTATGTAGCTTGTAAACCCTAACCGAACACTTCTAGAAACCATATGCTCCTTGGTGATATTTTAGAGTCAAGCAAAGATCTGAGCACTGCTGCCAGGTCCTCCAGAATCAGAGGCCAGATAGGACCATGCACAATGATGTTGGCATTCTGTCCCTTCTAATTGGTTTGCAGGAGGTGCATGCATTCCCGCATGCTTTCAAGCATATCCACATACAATACGCATTTCATGAATTCATAAACAGTTGTGGAAAATGTGTTTTATTAGTAAGACACTTCAATTTGGAACGCATGCAATAAGATAAACCAATCCTAACTGTGTATGTGTTGTGGTTTATAAAATGTGGTGAGTCAACAGAGGCTAAATATGCATAAATGAAAATATATCTAAAGAGATGCCTGCTGAGTTCTAAGACTGTTCCTTTATAAAAAAGAAGGAATATCTGCTTTCTTAAGAATTTCTGGCTAAATTGAATCCGTGTTCAGAAACATTACATTCCAAAGCGAAGCAGCATTCAGTATATATAAAACCTCATCATAAAAATAAACGCTAATCAGAACTCTACACAATGCAGATTATTCGGCTCACCTAGGAGACTGATTCGGGACACTTGGAGTGGGGCTTAGAAGTCTGCCTTTTTAAGAACCCAAACTGATTTAACAACTAACAGCTGATGCAAAAGTCTGCTGAGATCTTTCCCTTTTAGCCTGAATGGGTCACTAAGGTCAGACGAGGTTAATGGGGGTGCTTGATGAATACAGAGTGAGAGTAGAGAAATAGGCTCTTCTAAAGGGAGAATCCCAGCTGAGTCCGAAGTACCACCCCGTACAATAATGGCAATAATCTGTTATGAAGAGGGCACCTTACACATGGGACAGGTTCCAAGGAAGACTACCCAGTTCTTGTTCTGTTCCTCCCTTTGGGAATTCGTTTCACTCTTCACTGACACATCATCCTCCAAGCCCAGACGGGCAGCTGCAGTGACAGCTGGGAGGCATTGGGACTTCCTAAAGACATCTTTGTTGTATCTGCAACTTGTTTATATGCATGGCTGCCTGGAAGGCTCTTGCTAGCTACTTTGATGTGTCCCAAGCCCCTTCCTTCTGGTGGACTCCTGTCTCTCTGCATCCAAGTATCTTGTCTTGTAGAATCATATTCTCATCTCCCTTGGGTTGTCTACCTACTCCTTGCTGATCCTTGACTTCATATGAAAGCACTTAGTGGGGAGAAAATAAAACTGTGTTCATATATGGCAATATCATTAATGCACTTTAAAAATATACTTCATTATAACTGGTCTAGAATTTCACAGTGGTGCTCTCATATATCCAACAGGAACCCATTATGCACAAGCCTTTCCAAAACAGATTCGATTTTAAATATTGCAGTCCATAAGCACCATGCATATACACAGAAGTGCTTATTGGAACATGAATCTGGATTATTGGCTTAGATATTAGCGTGATTAAGTATCAACTGGATCTGTCATGTGACATTCATTGAGGATCACAAATTGTGAAGCCAATTGGAATTATGTTGAAAAAAATCTTACCCATTCAGCATTTCCTCAGCAAAAATCTTCAAAATACATGGAAAATGTATGAATTTTATAATCGTATCTCTATTGTCCTTACACATGGGACAGGTTCTCTAATCTGTTCATCTGAATTTTATATTTCTATAAGTTTCTTAATAGCTTGTCATTTGATTTTAGCAAATTCGTATTTCCCCCCTCTCAACTACACGTGTCATTGAATTAGTTAAAATTGTTCTCAGACTAATACCAGGAATCAATTATCTTCCACAGCCTCCAGGTCCAGGTCTTTTCCCCTTAGAGAGCAGCAAGTAGTTATCCCAAACTGGGCAGAAACAGTTAACTTCATGACAGACCACTAAGACAATCGTGCACGGAGTCCCTCAACATCAAAAGGGGATCAGTCCTTTGTAGGGTCCTTGCATGAAAAGAACTGTCAAGAGTGAGATTTTTACCCCACTTGCAAACTAACAGGTTGGCCGGCACCATTTCCTAAATGAAGGCAGAACACATGATACTCTTGGGTCAGATGCAAAAGATTGTTTCTCACTCACAGTTGTAGTAGTAGCTAAGATATCTGTGTTTGTCCATGCTTGTTCCCTGTACAGTAAAGAGGTTCAGGTGATGTCTGTATGTGCAGCTAGTTGCACTCCACGGTTTCCTAAGCTTACGAAAGCTGCATCTTTGGAAAGAGGACTGTAAACTCTCCTTGCCTTGGATGCACATCTGTTCACAATACAAACTTCCTTGGAAAGCCAGCCTAGCACAAAGGCAGCCAGTGCCTCCACTCTCTAGACCTGCAAAAACTTGAAAGATTTATGGAGACTTCTCCAGCAGCACCATGGCGAGTACTATGTTCTTGAACACATTTATTTGAGCCTTTGGGGCAGGGATTCTGGTAGGTATGATTTCATTTTAAACATGCATGGTGGTTAATCCAATTTTCTAGGAAATTGCTTTTCCTGCCAAAATTCATGAAAAGAGTATTAGCAATGTAATACTCATGGAAATCTTTGTTTTTATTTATTCATGGTTTTCTTGTGGTACAGCATAAAAGGTCAATATTTTTATTTCAATTTTAAGATGTCAGCTTTGATTGGTGGGCAGTTTACTTGCTATCTTAATACTTAAAAAGATAGACTATTATATATGACATCATATAAAAAGTTTTAAGTGTATATTTATTTTTATTTATTTAAAAAGGAGGGAGAGATTTTCTACATGCTGGTTCTTTCCTTAGAGGCACACAACAGCTGGGACTGGACAGGCTGCATAAAGTCAATAGTCTGCAACTTCATCTGGGTTTCCCACGTGGGTGGTAGCATTCCAGCTCCATCAGCCATGATAGGTTACTTCCCAGGGTGCACACTGCTAGGAAACGAGATTGCAAGTCGACTGGCTTATGGGCTGTGGGGATCCCACGTAACAGCTCAACCTGCTGCCCCAAGTGCTGCTGCTAATACTTGAGCATATACCCCTCTTCCTTTTTAGTTCCCAAAGAGTTTACCATAGAGAGCTCTTGGAAGAGGGTTAGCATGTGCATGAATCTTTTTAAAGGGATTTTGACAGTGGGTGGGGTTCATTATTTATCCATTATGCTTACCATTAATAACTTTTTAACCTCAGGTTCCAATTTTGTTAAAATTCTTTGCATCTTTTCAAATACCACATCATTGAATATATTAAAATTAACTATCAATTCAAATATGATTGACTATTAAAACCATTCAAGTATTAACTAAAAATGTGTCAAACACCAAAACTATAAAACACACAGAAGAAAATATAGTGAAAAAGTCTCTTGCTTGTGTCCTGAGAAAGCAGTCGAGGATGGCCCAAAGCCTTGGGACTCTGCACCCACTTGGGAGTCCTGGAAGAAACTCCTGGCTCCTGGCTTTAGATCAGCATAGCTCCAGCTGTTGCGGCCATTTGGAGAGTGAACCAGTGGATGGTAGATTTTTCTCTCTCAGTCTCTTCCTCTGTATAAATATGTCTTTCCAATAAAAAAATCAATGAATCTTAAGTAACGATTGGCATTTTACAGTATGTCTTATTATACAGACAAATCAGGACATGAAATTACCATTTGTTTTAATTAACCTTTTGTTCAAATACAGTGCCATCAGTTCATGTAGTAAATTCAAACTGGGCAGTCAAGTCATAGAGATGGTCTTTTCAACAGTATATATTCATTTTTATTACTATAAAATAGCACTAACCTTTTTTTAATGTTTCCTTTTAATGGAGTGCTCTGTACATATAATGTTTGAGTTTTCCCTTTCCCTTCTCTTCTCCCAGACCCCAAATGATGCTAGGTGCTACCCAAATGATCAGATCCCTGCATTCTGCTTTGCTTATTAAGAACAGTGTTTTTCAGCCTCAACACTGCTGATAGTTTCAATTAGATGATTCTTGGTTGCATCCTGACATTGGAGCATCTTCCGTAGTGCTCACCAGCTGTATTGT
The DNA here is from genome assembly GCF_017591425.1 of Ochotona curzoniae. Taxonomy (NCBI): domain Eukaryota; kingdom Metazoa; phylum Chordata; class Mammalia; order Lagomorpha; family Ochotonidae; genus Ochotona; species Ochotona curzoniae. The sequence continues at coordinate 10,362,745 of NW_024465035.1, read as the reverse complement.
TTTCTGCACCCAGCCCCATTATTATCATAAAACAAAGTCTTCAGGCATTGCCAGGTATCCCCTGTAGAATAAACTTGTCTCTGTTGAGAATTATAGATTCAGATCAAAGTAGTCAATATGCAGCAAAATAAAATTTAACTTTTTATTCTTTTTTTTTCCTTTTTTCTTTTTTTTGGAAATTATAGTCATTTAATCAGGTTGAACTTAAAGAAATCCAATCAATTACACAGTGATCCCCTGCCCCTGGCTTGGAAAAAAATTCAACCCCAGAGTATTCTGCTTGGCCATGCAATCTCAACAAAACCACAGTAGGCGGAGTAACATTACGACTGCTAAAAGCAAAACACCTCAGAGATCTCTTTTGACTCATTCATCCCTACTTAGCCAACAGTGATGACAAAATTGAAAAGTTCTTAATTCAGTCACTATATTGGTACAGGTAAAGGAATTATGTTCTGAACTTGAATATTACAGTTTTTGATAATATGAAGTGGCCCAAATTCTAAGTCCATGATTCTTTGAATCGTCTTGCCTTCGATTTTAGCCTATCATGATGGCTGTCTGAACTAGTTAGCTCAGAAGGGGTTTATAAGACGATAATGAGGCCAATGTTGCAGTTCCAATTAGCTTCGCAGAAGAAAAATCCCGCTTCACAGCGGCAGAATGAACCGCTAACCCTGGCCACCACGCTAAGCCAATGGCCAGAAGAAAGACGAGACCGGAGAATGTTGCCAACTCAGCACTCGCTAGACCATTCAGCCTGGATGACAGAGGTCGTGTCTCTTTGATGATGACTGGCTGTCCTTATTATATTCCTACACCAATTCACTGCAGAGACACAAAGCAAAGTGCATTGTCCAGATCAGAGCTGCCTTTAAAGCCAATGCAGATCACTGAGGCAAAACGTCTACTCTTTTTTGTTTTGTTTTGATTTAATTGGACAGAATATTTGAACAGTTTCATTTTTGAGTTTTTTTTAAAGCCATTTATGTGAAGCTAAGGGTACTTTTGCTATACTCAAAATTATTTTTTAATATTTTTCTTAGAGGGATGGGCCATTATAAGTATATATTTGCCTGCTCCTATGTAAATATAGTGGTTCAATGCTGTGATTTCTTCCTTGGAATGATAAGACCTTTGTAAGTGTTGAAATCAGATCGAGCCTTCCTTGTATCTGCTTTTTGCCTTGCACTGTGGAGAATAGTAAAAAGAATCATGGGACCAATTGCTGTAGTATTAATTTATGTGTTCTGTGGATGGTAACCATCTCTGGTTGCAGAGATCGGCTTCAGTTCTGCTTTGGGGAATGTTTGCATTGTTCTTGCTGACCTGCCTCTGTAGGTGTAGAATTGACTGGCCTCCTTGGAAGCTAGGCCTGTTCACCAATAGTCTTCCACCCTGGACTACGATACATTTATTTCCTGCCAGTCTTTGCTGGTTTTTGAATTCTGATGTCACATATCCAACTGTGGACCACATTTCCCCAGTGGAGAGCTTCTGAAATTTAATGACATGTGTCCCATGATTTTCTTTTCTCATTGTCACCGAAATTTTTCTTCTGGCTTCTCAAGAAATCCATAGGCATTTGAACTACAACATTGGTGCCCTATTCTAGTGATGGACAGATATTCAAATTCAGGCTCTCCATTCAAAATGCACTTACCGTCATGCGGTGAGTTGTAGTGGCTTATGGAAAAATAACTTTCAGAAATTGGTATTTACCTCATCTTGTCAAAGATCTCCTAAAGGAGTAACAATGGAGAAGTCAAACAGATTGAGTCTTGAGTGCAGGGTTTTGGGCCCACAGTTGTTTATAGGGCTTATTTCTTACCCAGTGAATTAAAAACCATATGGAATCCTGGTGTTTGGGGTTTTAAATTTGAAATCTACAGTTGCAGCTGCATGCAGACCACATTGGCCCAAATGTCACTCTGCTGTCATTAGTACTATTGTATTCAGCATCTCTTGTTTCAAAGTACTTAACATCCCCTCCTTTCCAATAATTCTAATATTTTCTTTAAGCATTTCTTTGTGTCCAACATTGTGCTTAGCTGTTTTCACGGATGAATCAATGTAATTTTTTATAGTAACCCTGTGTATGCACTAACTACTATTTATATCTCCCTTGTAGAACCAAGGAAAATGATTAAGGTAGACCAAGATCCAGAGTGCTATACTTGCCACTAGCACATGACCAAACCAGAACCTGAATTGGGTCTATAGGAAACCAGAGCCCATTTTCCTGACTGCTGGACTTTGCTGCCTCTCAAAGTCATTGTCACAATGTGAATTATTTCATAATTTCTAAGAACAATGTGATTCTTTACACAGACACTGATTAAGAATAAGTAATAATGATACCAAAGTATCTTTCATGTGTCCCAAATCTGGATTCCTATAGAACGTAATAGCACGTTGATACTAAGCTGGATTTCACCTCTAATTGTCAATGATTTTAAATCTGTGGTTGCAGACTGGCTCACATTTTGAGTCATTGTATTTCAGTCTTCATGACATTTTGGATACTTAGAACATGTTCAGTGATGTTTTAAAGAATGCAATTTGCACCACTTCCTTTGGAAGACTATAAATAAAAAACGATAGAAAGTGTCAAACCATAATTATATTGAGGGTTTTAGTAGCCTCATAAACCACCAGAATGAAATACCAGGAAAAAAATTTTTTTTCACTGCCACCATCAAAACCTCATTTGCCGAATCCATTTTCACTGCATTGATGGAAGTAATCCAGTTAGGCTGACGTTTTTATAGAGGACAGTTTAATGTTCAAGTAAGCCCTGTGTTATTTCATGAGCTCTGTTTTTTATGGAAAATGTTCTTTTCCTTCTGTAATAATTTGAAATGTGCCATGAAGTAAATGAAAATGCATTCAGTTGGGGGGATTAGGGTTTCAGCAGATAGACACTAATGGATGCAAGGGTCCCTGCCGTAACTATGGTTGATGTTTACAGATTCACACCCCACCTCTTGTTTTTAATGTCATTGTTGTATTTCTTAATGCATCTAATCACAAAAAGAAAATGTGTCAAAAAGGAAGGAAAGCTCGGTCTCAAACATATGCTTGACTTTCTGTTAGCAGGAAACAAATGTCTAAATGGGATTGCTTGCACGTTCACACACATGCAGACACATGTGCTCAAATACAGTTCCAAGTGCAAACCTGGTGACACGGTGGCACTTCGAGCCAGATACAGCATATGTCAAAATTTGGTGTGATCACAACAGCAGAATGGTACAATATTGTTTCATTCATTCTGATGCAGGAAGAGAAGCCAAGTGACAGCAAATTATAAAACAAATGTCATTCCCTTCTCAGAAGTGTAATGCCTGAATAATTGAGTGAAAAATAGGACCGATATATTTCAGCATGACTTTCTTGTCATTGGTAAATTGCTGGGTGTATTCTGCTCACCGATAGCATAAAAGAAGCTGACAAACCATTATTTGTTGAAATATGTTGGATAAAATTGTTGATGTTCGTTTCTGTGCTAAAGGTCAAAATAGATATCTCAGGCATCAAAAATGGAATCAGCAAATTCATAGAACTCAGTGTAACAGCAAAAATATTTCCTACATTCATTTTCCTCCTTTTAACATTTCTTTCCATGTTTCTGAAGATGGCACATATTCTCATCCATAGGATGAGAATACTGTTCTTCTTTAACAGTAAATTCACCAATAGTGAAAATAAAATCCTTCCATTCCCTGTGTTGGCTTGGCTTACAGGATAGGTAGCTTTTTAAATCTTTTCCTCTAAGGTCCATTTGGCTGCTTATAAAAACATGTTCTGGACACATAAAACTATCAGTTTACAAAGTGACCTGCTGTAAATTGATTAAATTTGGAGTCCCACGTGTCCAGGCTTGGCAGGGCCAGACCACATGATTTCCCAGGCCACACGCTCCTTTCCCATCCTTGCATGCTTCCTTTCCCTCTGCTCCCATCCTGGCAGATAATAATAATAATAATAATAATAATAATAATAATTCCAGAGAAAAACCAGTGGTGACTAAATGATAACTCTTGCAAGAAATCCTCCGGTACCATTTTAGCAATTGACAACTCAATGAAATGGCCTGTAGACTTGTGGATAAAAGTCGCATCAGAATTGTGCTGTGAGCATCTCCCAGCTGCCATGAGAGGATCCACACTGAGAAGGATAGGACATTGTGACACTGAAGTATGCTGCATGTCATTTGCCCCTAACATTTAAAAATTTGAAAATAACCAGTTATTTCATTCTTTAATAAATTGAAACTTTTCAAAGGATCCCCTTAAAATGTCTTATCATCAGTATTTTCAGATAGGAAAGAAAGCTGGGCACTTTTAGCCGGAAGGGTTGGGATTTTATGCGTGTCCCTTGGCATTGCGTGTGGAAATGATCCTGCAGAGTGGTTCCTGTCTGTATCTCTGGACCACTCTCGTAACCTTTCCCAGTGTCAGCAGAAATTGTCACGTTTAGAAGCAGTTGCTGATGTGCATGGAGCCAGCAAGGACTCGGATTTCTCAGGTGCATCTCCCTGAGATGCGTGGTGGACAAATGCCTGTGCCAGCACTAGATGTGTTCTTCACAATGGATGCTATAGGTCTTGAAGTGTATTTCCTTCCTGTGGACAGTACTAGATTCCCACTTACCAATGTTTGAGTTTTTTTTTTTAATGTTAGTTTATTTAATCTGGCTATTTTCCAGGAGCTGACCTTTTCTTTTTGTGGATGTTCCTTTTTTTTTTTAATATATTTTTTATTGCAAAGTCACATATACAGAGAAGAGGAGAGACAAAGAGGAAGATCTTCCATCTGTTGTTTCACTCCCCAAGTGACCACAACGGCGGGAGGGGTGCCAATCTAAAGCCAGGAGCTGGAGCCTCTTCCGAGCCTCCCACGTGGGTGCAGGGTCCTCAGGCTTTAGGCCATCCTTGACTGCTTTCCAAGAGAAGCAGAACCACTGGGATTAGAACCAATATCCATATGGGATCCCAGCATGTGCAAGGCGAGGACTTTAGCCACTAGGCTATTATGCTGGGTCCTCTGTGTATGTTTCAGTATCGTGAAAGAATCCATTGTTGATCTCAGTCCAATGCATATCCTCGTGGAACTAGGAGAATGGTTTAGCCTAATTACTTCAAGGCTGGTAAGAGAAAACTTTCTCCCCTTTTCTCTACTAATTGTTATCATTGTGGCCTCCATTTACCAAGAAATGAAACTGTAAGTCTGACCTTATTGTTTTTGCTGCTGTTTTTAATGTCATGATTGTGAGCTCTCCATATGTAATTTAGTTGGATAAATTCATACCGTATTTTATTCTAATTATATTAATTGTTCTCTGATTTATGACATAATTTGTATAAGTCTTTAGACTTAGCAGGCATAATGTATTCTATTGATTACAAAAAGAAAAGATGTGATCATTCCTCAATTTCTTTTTTGGAAAGATTCATGTATTATTTATTTCTTTGGCAGTTATAGCTACAGAGAAAAAGGGAGAGACAAAGCGATGCTGTATTAAACCAGGTCTAGGAAATAGGAGTTTCATCTGGGTCTCATAAAGGGGTCTCAGGGGCCCAAAGACCTTGGTCATCTTCTGCTACTTTTTGCAAGCCATTAGCAAGGAACTTATTTGAATGTGGAGTGGCTGGGACACTAGCCAACATGTGCATAAGATGGCAGCACAGGCCACAGTGCTGGCCCCAATGTGTGTATGTGTGTGTGTGTGTGTGTGTGTGTGTGCGTGTGTGCGTGTGTGTTTAATGGTACAGGATAATTCTAACAAAGACATCAAGAAAAACCCTAGAATATCAACCACAACCTTGAAAAACTCTAAAATCTCAGCAAATTCAACTCACATTGTGTTGAATGTGAGCAAATAAAAGCAATAATAAACCAAGCAAATTTGTTCTTAAAAGCACTAGACTTCTTACTGTTACATAAAACTATAATTATAATTATCAATAAATTGAGAAAATTTCTGTCATCACTATAGATACCTGACATAAATAATACGTATTATTTATTTGAACCAAAGATTAAATACTTGTTTAGTTATATAAAATATAAATTTCTATATTTATTTCCAAGTGTGAAGCAAGAAAAGTGATGTAAATTCAGAATTCCCTTTCTCAATAGTCTACTAGCCAAGACAGTAACAGGAAATATTAGGCAGAGGGATTAGAAAGGAGAGCACTAACAAATTCCTTTTTTCTTTCTTTTCTTAAACCTTCAGGTTCTCAATTTTATTACATTAATCCCTCTGTTTATTCTTTTACCAATTCCACACTGTCTTTTAATTTTTTAAATTAGGATTATTTTCCATGATAAAGTTTTGTAGGAATAAGGATTCCTCCTTCTTTCCTCTTCTCTGTAGTGAAAACTTAAGAGAACAAACTGGGAGAAAATACAGGTATTAAAATTGTCAAGAATAGAATCTGGTATCTACTTACAAAAAATATTCCTGTTATATATGAAAGAGGAATACACAAACACATGCCATTTTTGTGACTCTAAAATAGAAAATAACCAGGCATAAATATAAAAATAAATTTGTAAAATTGTCTTGAATAAACAATAAACCAATTTTTGAGTAAGGTGATTTTGAACAGGAGACAGTCTAAGCTCACTGACGGATGGATCAGTATTTTAAAAAGATAAGTTCTATAAATAATAATCCAACAATTTAATTCCATCACAATCAGAAGTGCTGATTCTCTCAGGAACATGACAAAATAATTTAAAAATTCACGTGAGATTAAAGAAAATAAAAATAGCCAATGAACTGTCAAAATAATTATCCTCAAAAAGTTAAGAAGAAGTATTCTTCAAAGCTTCTATTTGCTGATTGACTCCCCAAGCCAAAGCCAGAGCTGCACTTGGTACTTGAATCACACCCTGTTGCTTCCTGCATACACATTAGCAGGAAGTTGAATCAAAAGTGGAGTAGTCAGGACTAGACTCATGCACTTCAATATAGATGACAGGCATCCTAGGTTAGCCATTGTGGTACAAACCCACCATACAAATAATTATATTAAAAGACTGAATCAGGTTACTACGTGAAATATAAAATCTCTCTACAATGTGGAAAAAAATCCACAAACAAAATCTAATATAAATATGAAGGGAAAACATCTTCAAGATGATTTCTTATCATTTGAAGGAATATTGCAGATGTATAGGAAAACAGAAGCATTCTCTTAGAAAAGACCAGAGACCAGCAAACTTTGCCTGTTAAGAGCAAACAGTAAATTCTGTTGGTTTTGCAGGGCGCACGGTCTCTGTTTAAATTCCTCAACCCTGCCCTTGTACTACAACAGTAGCCACAGATGATGCATAAACAAATATGTATGACTGTTCCACAAAACTTTATGCACAGCAATAAGACTAACAGGAAGTGGGAGAGATCTGGCCTGTTGACCGTGGTCTGCAACCCTTCAATTGATGCAAAACTTGTTTGCATTACTCTGTTTACAGATGGGCATAAGAAGCAAGCATGGCATATATAAGATATTCAACATGCTCTCTTACCATTTTGTCACTCAATCTTTCATTTCTTTCAGACTTTTTTTTAAAGGTTTATTTATTTGAAAGAGTTACCAAGAAGGTAGAGACAGATTTTCTACCTCCTGGTTTACTTCCTGTATGTCCACAACAGCCAGGACTGAGCCAGTTTTAAACCAGGAGCCAGGAGCTTCTTCTAGATCTCCCATATGGATAACAGTGCATCTTCCAGAGAGCTGGACTAAGCAGGAGGGGAGAACGACCATGCCCTGAAATGCAGAGAACTTGCAGCTTGAGACATGCTCATGTAGGAATGATATCTAATGGGAACTGACATGCAGGCATGCATGAAACATAAGCAGTTTTGTCATTTTTCAATATTCAGCAGCCAAAACAGAAACCCTAACGGAGGGAGGTTCTGGTTCTGCTCCCCACCCCATGGCCGCCTGCAATCTGAGAGAGAGCCACAGCTCCCACAGCCGCAGCCTAGATCAGCAGGGAGCTCACTTTCCTGAAAACCTGCTCTGGATTTTGTTTTCTTCCTCTTGTTTGTTGGCAGTCTGCCCTGCAGCACACAAGATGAAGCCTGCAGGTGGCGGCTCAGGTCTTCCTCCTCACTTCACTCCCATTTCTCCCCGCTCTTCACCCCAGCACCAGAGTCCCTTCCTCTCTTAAGGAAGCATCTCAAGTGTGAGCCTAGGAATCTTGAGTGAGCTTCTTGAAGCACTAGCCTGGCCCCTACCTCAGACCTTTTGATTCTGCAGGTCTAGCATGGAGCCCACAAATTTGCATTGCTAATGAGCTTGTAGTCCAAGGATGACACTGACAGAGAGTGAAGCGGCCATCACAAGGGGACAGAGTAATAAAATGCTTGTGCCAGAATTCAGAAATGCAATAAACATACTCAACTTAAGGCTATATCCTCATTAGAATGCAAGGCACCAGCCCTACTTGTGACACTGTGAGGGTAACACTGACAAGAACAGTCATAAAGTATTAATAATGAAATAACCAAGTAAATACCTACAGATCATTTTTGCTTCCCATATTATGACCAAAAAAAAGAAGAGATAAGAATTTGAATACAAAAAAAATGTTGCAGATTCATAAATTTTGAAAATGTCTCTTTAAAGGGGCATATTACATTTCCAGGGAAAGCAAGGCCTTCAGAAACAGAGCAGACCTTAGGATCCAGAAAAGGTTGTTTCTTTCCCTCCTGCAGGGTAGTATTTGTCTTTAGCTAATAGCTTCAGCCAAGCCATTTTTATAGCTTTCCATGTTATCAAAAGTGTTTTTATTGCTCAATCTAACTACTCCCTTTCTCAACCTATTGCATTAATTCTGTCTTAGAGGCCAAGTGTAAACTGAAGTCTAGATAAAAGGGATGCTTTTTTAAAAGCCCGTTTGTGTTTTTCCTTTTTGTGTTAAATTATGAATACCGTAATTGGCGGTTAATGAGATGTAAGTGCTGTAGTCTCAGACACTTTGGGTTATTCATGTCTCTGCACCGTTTTCATCTGGCCCTCGTTTTCCAAACACCAGACCTGTAATTATGCCAAATTTTATCTGAGCCAGAGAGTATTTTGTTTTTCCTTATTGCTACCTACAAAGCATTAGGCTGTGGACAGTGTTGGATTTGCAAAACCAATTTTTAACTTTGTAGTGAAACTTTTGGGGGCTACTCACTGAAATGAAAGTAAAGGTGGATGAATCACATATTTGAGTTTCCAGAAGCATGTAGAAAGCATTAGATGGAGTCATTTGCCTGTATTGTCAAGCCCATGTTGCAAATGAATCCATCCTCATTTACAAAAATAAGATATGAGAATATTGCAAATAGTTTTAAATACATATGGTAAAAAAAAATACATGGGTCTTAGATACTGTTGCACCAAAATTATTCTACACTTTAATTATCGTTTCTATAACGTTCTGAAGTTCCTTTGTGTGTGTGGATTTGATTCCAATTGCAGATTTACCTGGCCAGCAATCCCATAGCATTGAGTCTTATTTGAAGGAGCTGCTTAGCACTGGCTTTTGTCTCCCTGCCCAACAGTGTTTTTTTTTTTTTTCCATTGCATCGTTCTATTGTCAGCTACCTTGAACTCTTTCATCATCTGCTTGAGTGTTTTCCATCTGTTTCTAAAGTTTCATTTGTATTTCATGTGTTCAGTGCCCTTCTATGACTGTGTCCTTGCAACAGATATGTCTGCGGTAGCTGAGTTAGGAAAAGAGATACATTCAGTTTTGTAGAAAAGGAGCCCTGACTGCCTGTTTACGTTGAAAATGTCACTCTTTGTTTCCACTCAAGTGTTAATCTTTCTAAAAATGTCCCTCACCTTGAAGGACATCCAAAAGGCAGTAACTTATTAGAACCTTGGGTTCAGATTACAAATGTGTTTGGCTCGCTCCGTGTTGAAGTTCAAATTATCTTGGAATTATTTTAAATATTTGTACAGGAACACTGATTAGTTTACCAACGTGCTACCTCATAACCATCTGCTAATAACTACCTTGGCCTCTAGTTGTTAGCTCCTGGGGCTGCAGCAAGCTCTGAGCAAAGGTGATTTGCTTCGTATGCTGTCATATCATGTCTTAACTCCGGGACTTGGAAGTGTGACGCAGAAAATGACTTTGACTCTTTAAAACAGCACTCTGTTTTGAGGGAAGAAAAGCTGCAGAGGAGATTCTGAACAGGTAACTTTCTCCTCCTCTCCCTTTTCATTGTTTTTTATTTTTCTTTGTAGTACTTCTTTTCTGGTTGTTGGTTTTTAACCTGGAGGGAAGAATGTCGTTGGTGTGGGAATGGTGATATCTGGGATTTAGTGCTACCTCTGTCATTCGACTCATACCCTTAGACGAGTCATTTCATTTCTCCCATGTTGTTTTCTACAAATGAGAAAGTGACACAAGGAAATTCTGAAACTGTCATCCAGCTGGAAGAACTTGTCAATGTGTTCATTCTGGCCAGAGGAGCTGAGCCAGCCCGAAGACAATGGGTCAGTGTGTAGCTCATACTCACCCAGATCCTGCCTCCCTTACATCTGACCTTTGCACAGGGCCTGTTTCAGGACCTGCAACCTGGGCTGGGAAACGCTCTGAACCTAAGAGTCCAGACTTCATTGCCACCTGTCTTGCCAATCTGAAGAATTTCCCACCAGGGGTCCTGCAGTTTCTTTCTTTTTCCTTTTGCCTAGGCAACTTATACAGCCAATTTTGTCTTTTGTTCACACATTTCATGCCAGTACATCCAATAGAAGAAAACAAAAATAAGCCTCAAATATTGGTCACTTTTGCCATAATTGTATCTTTGAAGGAGAGTGAGAAGGGATACTGTTGATGAAAGCTTTTAGCATTTCTGATTACCTACCTTTCTTCTATGCTTCCTTGCTCTGCTTCAATCAATTTTTAAAGCATGAGATATTTATCATGTATTTTGAGTGCTTCCATTGCTGTATAAGTAGTCACACTACAACATAGAGGATACTTTTGACTTTGGGTTAGCACTGTGTTGTACATTTTGATGTATCTGGAGAAGTGACATTTCCCACAGCTTGACAACTAAGAGGGAGAATTCCTCCAGTTAGAGGGCTTTCTGTCTGCATGCATGGAGTGTGGGTTGTGTCTATCAACAGCTGTGTTGTTCAGTCCAGATGAGCTCCTTTTTCTTCTTTGGAAGTGGAACAAGCCTCCGTAGTGTGAGAAGGTGCAGGCAGTGTTACCAGGGACTTGTGAAAGGTGCTACAGTGTGCATTCATGCAGGAACCAGCTGGACTGTGGATGTTAATCCTGATGAAAATGCCTGTGTGCCTGCAAAGAGTGCAGGCTGTCTGGGTTCATACTGTGTCAGAGATGAAAGAGCAGAGAGACGCAGGGGAAGGGTTTCTGTGGGTCCGTTTGATGACTGGTGGGGCTTTGGGTTTGAGTCTGTTTCAGAAACTGAGAGCAGATCTCTAAGCAGTTACATGGCCACACTGCATATCACGTTGATTATGAACCGCTTTGATCGGCAACTCAAGGTGTCTATTTTGGTTGAAGCCTCAGACTTCCTTTTGGAAGCCTAGAGTTCAGGATCCTCCAAAGTGTGTTAATGAAGTTTTATTCCACTTAAAAATTGAGTACTACTGACTTTTAATATCTGTATATTTTAAAATAGCTCATCTTTTTTTCCCCACAAAATTGCATCTAAGTGATAATCTCTCTTGATGTTGAGTTCTTAATTGCTATCCTGGCTTTTAATTTCTATATCGGGAAGCGTATCATCTTTATTTTTTTAAATTACATAAACATGTGTTTTGATTTACACTTGTGCTGAAGAGCAACAGAGAACCGCTAGGTAAAATCTAAAAGAGAAGGCAACTGGCTGTTCAGCAGTGCTGTGTCTAACAAGGTAATAGCTCCAATTCCCGCTTGCAGGTTCCCCACACTCAACGCATTCAATAGCCCAGTCATGATTTTATAACTGTGAAACTGTAGGGTCTTAGATTAAAACAACTATGGTAAGATTCCACAAGTAATCAGGGAAATGTTTTGGTTCTGCGCTTTTCCTTCCAGAACACCTTTTGAGTGCTGTTTTCCACGCGTTCTGCAGCAGGAACCTGGAAGCCTAGGGGACAGTGCCCCTGTGAAAAGAGAGGAAATCAGAGGTTCCTGGCTAGATCACCCATGTGAGTGGTCCATGGAAGGGAAGTGCTCACTGCCTTCTCATAACTGTGGGTCTCTCCTGCAGACTGATCCAGAAGTTTTTCAATGGCGTAACAGGGAGAATTCTAGGCATGTCCTGAGGTGACATCATTTTAGCATTCTCATTTAGTGGATATTTGGGTGAATAAACTTGTTGGCTAACAAGAATAATGTGAGGGCAAGCATTTGGCCTAGCACCTAAGACTTGGTTAAAACTCCCCAGTCCCATATCAGAGTATCTGGGTTCAGTCCCTGGTTCTGATCCTGACTCTGGTGCCTCACAGATCCTAGGAGGCAGCAGGTTCAAGTTACTGAGCTCCCTGGTACCCAAGTGGGAGACCCAATTTGTGTCCTGATTCCTGGTTTTGGCTCCACCCCAATTCTAGCTGTTGGGAGTATTTGGAGAATGAATCAAGGAATGTGAGGGTTCTCCATCTCTTACCTCTGACATTAACCCTGCCATGTATTTGCCTTTAATTTTTAAAAAGTGATAAAACTGCTACGAGTTGTTATGTAAACATATATGCCCATTTCTCCTGGGTATGCATATAGAAGAACTTGCTGGGTCACATGGTAACTTCATGTGCAACTTTTTAAGAAACGTCCAGAGTGTTTTCCAAGGCAGCTGCCTCTTTTATATTCCTATCAGCAGTGTGTGAGGATTCCAATTTCTCCACATCCTTGCCAACACTTCTCTTGATGTCCTTTTTGATGACAGCTGTCCTAGTGGGTGTGAAGTGATACCTCGTGGTTTTCATTTGCATTTCCCTTGGGGCTAGTGATGTTGAACTTCTTGTTCTCTCCCATTGTCCATTGGTGTATCACTTTTTGAAAAATATATTTTTAGATTATTTGAGCATCTTCCAAATGGATTATTTATCTTACAGTTATTGAATTATAAGAGTTCTTAATATAATAGCTCATATGTATATAACATATACATATATGTGCACATAACATAGATATACTAACATATGTATATTTATATGTATAACTGAATGTATGTATGTACATATGTGTTAGAGTTGTAGAAAAAGATGGGAGATAGAAATTTTCTGCTGATTCAGTCCTCAGAGGGTCACAACAACCAGGGCTGGATCAGGCCAAATCCAGGAGCCAGGAATTTCATCTGGGTATCCCATATGGATGTCAGGGGCTCAAACATTGGAGCCATCTTCCTTTGATTTTTCCAGACTGTTAACAGGGAGGTGGACTTGAAGTGGATCAACCATGACATAAACCAGTATCCATATGGAATGTTGGCATTATAGATAGTTTTACCCACTACGTACAGGCTAACCTCTTTATGTTTTAGACATGAGTTCTTGTAAGATATGTAATTTGAAGGTATAATTGTCTTTTCTATTTCTCAAAGGTCTCCCCTGAATTGCAACATTTTAAAAATTTTGAAGTCAAAGTGGTTTGCGTTTTCTTTGTTGCTTGTACTTTTTTTATTATATGTAAAAAGTGTTTGTATAAACCAAAGACTATTGTTTCGTTCCAATCTTGTAATCCATGTTGAGTTTATTTTCCTGTGTGGTACAAGGAAGGGTAATATCATTCTAAGGCATGTGACTTTCTAGAGTGAGTTTTGCAAAGAGACACTTCACTGATGTGAGTGAACATCTTGCTGAAAACCAGCTGTGTGTTGAACTTTATGGGGCATGGCACATGGGGCATCTACACAAATAAATGGATTATCAGGGAGTTCCAACTTCTTTCTACTGTATCCTAGGAAGCCTGTGCACTGACTGACAGTTAAAACACACACTTGAAACTATCAGAGAACACAGGACAGCCCAACACAGCAAGCTAGAGATCTTCCTACTCTAGAAAGAGTGCTTAGCGATCAAATGAAGATTGCACTGACCCACACAGTATGCTTTAACCATTGCATGTGTTTGGGAGGCAAAACATGCCTTGCCCAGTGCTGTGGTGGTGTTTGATGATGTTAGTTGCTTTCTGTTCTTTGTTGTTCAAGAAAGGACCCTTCCTGAACATTTTCAGTCAGAAGTGAATTCTAAGTAGATTATGGATTTGTGTCCTCTGAAGCTCTTTCAGGAAAGTACAATTAAACTATTTTCAGAAGATCCCTGAATAAAGTTGGATCCAGAGCATATGAACTATAACCACAGCTCTCCTGCTGCCAGGAACAGTGGGAGGACCAACCAGATCCATTTCCCCTGACAAATTGAGAAAGCTGTATGAGCCAGTCCGCTAGATTGTGAGCCAAAGGTTAGGGAGAAGGCAAGTGCCTTCCCTCTTTTCAGCTGTAAAGGTGCACATTTTCATGGAACTGGATTTGTCTTTCACATCCTTTGGGTTGCTCTAGGGACAGAATTTAACAGGCATCTTTCTGCATGCCGAGCTTGGGGAAGTCAGATTAATGTATTAGTATATGCTGTAGGGAACCATCTCAAAATCAACACCATTTCCAAGAAGTGCCCAGGAAAATACTCAACAAGACAACAACAGGCAGAGAACCATATATATAACTGAATCCAAATCATGGCTCTATCACACACAACACATGTAATGATCAGTGAATTATTTAATTTCTTTGAGTCACATCTTCCTCTTTTAAGTTGTGGAAATGTAAAAATAACTTTGAAGGTCATTGCTAGATTAATTGAGAGAATTAATTCATACCCCTGCCCAAAGTTGGAAGTTTTCAGTTTGTCTCCTTGTCTCTTTCAATACCAAAAACATATCAGACTCACAGCTTCAAAAAATTTTTTATCATGAATCAAAAGAATGGAAAGGGATGTTAGCAAAAACAGGGTTAGAATAACAGTAAGACACATCGGATGTGCCTTCTCTATCATTCCATTCCTTCAGTGGTCTTGAAACCTCATTCCTTGGCATGCTGTATAGCCTCCCATCATGAGGGCTTCCTACCACCCTAAGGAAAACACCACTACTGTCCATGATTTTAATAATCCATCAGCATTCCAGCAAAGTACCCAGCTGTCTAAAGCAGCAGGTATTTATTTTCTTTGGTCCATATATGCAAAGATGAAATAGAGCTGCCTGTTTTTGGAATCACTATGTCATTTGGTGAGGTTAGGCAGTGGAATGTATTATGCTGTTGTTCTATGCCCCAGCCTTTCCCATGAACCCTCAGACCTTGTTCATGCAGATACCGATAGGCCTTAACCTTGAATTTGAGCCTAGACTTCAATAAGATTCTATATTGAGTAGCTAATGGTTCAACAGGAATACTGTATGATGGTCAGGGGAAAAGAGACATAAACCCTGACGACTGTGTGAGGTACAGCTCAGGAGTTACTATGAGGAGGCATGGAATTTGGCTTGCTTCTTTGACCAGCAGTGAAAGTTTAGCTTCCTGAGGACTTTTCTATGATGTGAAAACACTGATCTTCTCATCTCTAGGTCTCCCCAAAACAGGCAGAAGGTCAGTAAGGCTGAGGCTTGGAGGAACTTCACTCCAGGAACAATGTGTTGATTCTGCCAGTGACAAGTGTCTTATCCATACACCTGTGGAATTAAAACCAATTGTTTCTAACCAAAAGATTATAACTGAGAAATGAGCCTAATGATGATATGTCAGATATGTGAACAACAAATTTAAGTACAAATGAGTAAGCATGAAAAGAAATGTTAATTTAGTAAAGAATTTGCATTTATTTTATTAGGCCGTATGATCACATATGTTCTTTATTAATACTATATGGCTATAGGTAGACATAATAAAAGGAAGAATAAACTACTTATTCTCCATATCAACAAGAGAAGAATCAAGGTAGATGTAAATTCCAGGCAGGATATGTTTTAAATCTATGCAAATCCTTTCTGGAATTTGCCTTGGTACCTAAAAATCTAAACATACTAGTGCAAATGTTACTCAGATAACTTGAAATATATGTAGACTAAAACATTTGATTTTTGAAATACAGTCAGTTATTGCTTAAGTTACACTTAAATATATCCCTTATTTCTGCTGAGTCTAGCATGTCCCTTTGAAAAACATAAGCCTCTGCCTTATAATGAGAAAAAGGAAACCATTGGTAGGAATTTGAGTGTGGTTTATGGTTAATTATAACCTTAACATTTTAGGTGAAGTCCATAGTATTTCTTTAAATTAAGTCTAGAATACATTGTTAAATAAATATACGGTTTTTATCTGGGAAAAAATGTTCAAATTTCCAATAAAGTCAATAGTAATAAAATGTTAAATATTTGCCCCAGGCTTAGATGCATGGAAGTTTCCAGTTTAAACAGAACTCCATGTGTGGTTGTAAGACTCAAGCCAAAAGATGCACATAAAAGAGTGTTGGAAATGGCAGCGTGCTCATGAAGAACCCACCGTGAGCAGCAGCAGCAGCACGTACTTGGGGCCTCAATACATGTGTGCCAATTCCAACATGGCCCTCTCTCCATGTTTTAGTCAGTATCCACATTTGAAGTAGGGTTGGATATAGTTCCCACTGCTGCTACAAAGAACCGATTGGTCAGCAGGTGTGCAATTCTCAGGACAGTGCCCAGCACACAGAAAACTCTCAAATCAGGCTGGTGGACGTGATGAGAGTGGTGCTGCTGGTGGTGACGATGCAGGAAAACAGAGAGGGAAAAAGGAGTGCAAGAGAAAGAAGGATTTCATTCTCGAAGTGGCAGACGACTTAGCTGACCCAATCAGCTGAAAGAGTAGCAGACAGAATATTAGAAACAAAATTGGCTGAAAATTAAATGAAAATTTCCTAGTTCACAAATATGTTCTAAATTGAGATAATTGTATCCATTGGTACAGGTAGAAATATTAGTGAGTAGTATTTAGCATAGTTTAAGATGGAATCAGTTGAGCATTATGGCACAGATATATGGAGCCAGGAAGATGCTGGTTTCATACAAACTTTAATAAGGAAATACTGTCTCCAGATTTAATAGCAAGTGTTAATAGAGATTAAGAGATGATGTGGGATAATAAATGTTTTTATTGCCACAAATATGGGATGACGGCATTACTCAAGAATGGTAGACAAAACAGCCTGGCTCCAAAGAAGAAGGGACATCTGTCCGCAAGACCTTTTCCAAAGCTGTACTGCAGAAGTTCTTTCATGACTCTGACCATAGTTTACAACTCATTGTATCAAACAGTAGCAAAGTAACCCATGTTGAGAGGCTGGCACTAGCAGGGCATTGCCTTTTTGTAGCTGTGACCCTTGGTAGACCTGTTGCTCCCCAAAGAAGATTTCTAAGACAAACCAGCCTCCTTTATGTATGTGCCTGATGGCTCCTTTGCTGCCCTTGCCCAGCTGAACAATGCACTTGACTCTGCCTGGGTGGCACCTTCCCTTTCGTGGCCACAGACCCAGGCTGGATGAAATGACTCCTAAGGAGATCCATCTTTGTTTTCGTACCAGCTGGGTTATCTCATACCTGTCAAGATCAATTCTGCAGTTCTTGGCAAAGACCCATGCTGTGAGTTCTTCCTGTTGCAAATGAGAAATAAGAGCTAATATCCTTACTATAATTTTCTTAACTCTGGGAGTTTAAAAATTATTCATATATTTTTTTCAGGAAAGAATTAGGAAGCAACTGGATGGCAAGTTAAGAGGCTGACTGAACACAGGTAGCTGTGTGTTAGTCTTAAGCCTATACTGGCTGCAGAACCCTTGATTTCTTTGAACCCTGGCCCTAAGGATTCCAGGCCATAAAACAAAGCTAACAAGTGTTAGCCTTTCTAATTTCTTGTGACACATTCAGAATAGAGCTGGTTGTTCAGCAGTTTTCAAGTGGAAAGTATTACAGAAATACTTGTGATAATAAAAGGCTAATTATAGCATTTTCCCAGGTTCTGGGACTACTGTAATAAGAAGAATAGCACATGCAAGACCTAACATGTCTGTCAAAGAGCTGCTGGCAGGACGTGTCCAAAAGTAAATACTCTATTATATATGGTGATATCTCATATACCGATCAACATAATAAACCTAGCTGGACAGCTGCTATTTTAAGATAAGCAAAACAGGCATGGGAGTGTTTTAAAACCATTTATGCACAGGTCAATGTACCTAACATACATCTCAGTTGGAAAATAGGGGTGGGAGGGCTTGATTCTGCTTCTTGATAGCTTCAGGTACCCCAAGAAAATAGGGGTCTGGCACCCTGACCACCACATAGTCGCTTGAGTCACTGGCTCCCTCCCCCTCCTCTAGCATATTGTCCTCTGAGGGATGTGACTCATTAAACTTTGAGTGCCAAGAGCAAAAAAAACTTGTGGGTTCTCTCTCCTTCTCTCTCTGATTTATGCGTTTTTATTGGAAAGGCAGATATATACAAAGAAGGAGAGACAGAGAAAGCTCTTCCATTCGCTGGTTTAATCCCTAAATAACCACAGTGGCTTAAGCTAAACCAATTTGAACCCAGGTGCCAGGAGCCTATTCCTTATTTCCCACACATGTGCAGTGTTCCAAGATGTTGCGCCATCTTCCGCTGCTTTTCCAGGTCATAAACAGGGAGCTGGATGGAAAGTGGAGCAGCCAAGACACAAACCATAACCCATATACGATGCAGACATCTACAGGTAGAGGATTAGCTAATTGAGCTGTCACACCAGCCTCACCAGTGTATTTTCTATGCAAAGGTAGCCTTGGGACAATTTTTCTGGTGCCTCCTTCTAAACAACTTGTCACCCCTAGGTCACACCTGAAAGGATATTTTTTTGAAATATCGTTGGTATCCTTTTATTCGGAGAGAGCTCTAGAAATCCCTGTTGGTTCAACTCCATTTGGTTATGGACGTTTGCAACATTCCAAGATTACCATCACTTCAGGTGCACACCATGGAATGGACTCTTACTTGTTGAGTATTGCTTATGGCTGAAGCTATTTCTATAAACACTGTCAAGAGCTTTTAATCCTCTCTCGGCTGAATGTAACTGTGGGGTCGTTTTTGTTGTTATAGCCAACCTTTTGGCAGAGAACAGAGTAGGGGAGAGGAGGGAATCGTGATACGAAGCAGTCTGTAGAAAGCTCCTTGGAAAAACCTTTTCGCCTGCATTACATTTTGCAGTCCATTAAAGAACCATGGGTTGAAAACAAAGCACAAATCTGGCTGAGAACCTGAAAGGCAAGTTTCAGCTTGAGTGAATTTTTAACCGCCTCAAAGAGTAGGTTAAAATGAAATTCTGACAACCTTAACTACGTTTCTTTCTTAAAGCATTGCTATAATCATAAAAGGTGAAATGTCAGCAGTCACATATTATTCGCTGTAACAATACTTTATAATTTTTCCTCCATGGGAACACTTGCCCTTTTATAGTCTTGATGGCTGCGTTTTGACTGGCTGCCTGTGGACAGCAATTACTTAAGCCATTTACCTGCACATGGGCTCTGCACTGCTAAGTTCTCTAGAGATTTGCTTTGAGGGATTTTGGCCAGGGAAGTACAGTCTGTGATGTGTGCAGCGTCCTACTTCAGGGTTTTAATCCACTCCAACAACCTGTTATCTGTAAGCTTTGAAAATACTTGTGGGGTCCTCCTGATGGCTAGGAGCAGAATTCAGCTTCTTTCTTCGCGTTTGAAAAATGTCATCACACATCCAAAAAGTCATAGACTTCCCAGTGTGTTCTTGGAGAGTGGACCCACTGCTTGTGGTCATCGCAGAGTGGTAGAAGAGGTCTTCTACTCAAGCTGTGCTTGTCTAGCAAGCATGATCTGAACAACTTCTTGTTCATGATTCTAGAGCATCTACAGAAGAAAGATAGCAAGAGGATGGTTGCCCAGGACCAAACTACAGAAGCACTAATGTTTTGTGTAACTGTCAGAAGCTAGGTATACTTTGCTGTGGGAAGTAGATTGATGAAGGATATAAACTAAAGTGGAACTTGCAATCAGTCGTGACAATCCACTGAAATGTCTTGTGAGTTTGCGAGGACAGAAGTAAATGAAGATACTGGAGCACGAGGGAATTGTTTAAAGAGAACACAAACCCTCCACTCCAGCTCCCCTAACATGTGCGAATATGAGGCTTTCAAAAGTGGCATGTGGAATGTGCATATTATTTTTTTTTAATAAAAAATATTTTGAGGATAGTTTAAACCAAAATAATATATATATTAATTCAGTTTTTGCCTGAACTTTTTTCAAGTGTCCTTGTGCTGACCCATTATTGGTAGAGCTGAACCTTGTTCTGAAGAATTACTTCCAAATGTTGACAACCAGCTCATGAATTTTATTAACTTCTGTGTGGTCACACCAGAAAGTTCTAGGAACCCGACAGCCCATTAGGCACCTCTTGGCTTTGGTGTGTGCAGTCATAAAATTCCATCCCATCTTTGTTGTTATTTGTTGTTATGGGTTATGTTCACTGAGGACCAGATGCTGAGCCAATGTTAAGCCAGATGGAGATTGATTGTAAAGTGTTTTTGAGAACACCAGTAGGCATGGGGGAAAAAAAGGAAGGTTTTGACAGAGGAAGCAGTTGGGGTGTGATAAATTTTCACTGGAGGTCTCTGCCAACCTCCAAGGGGTATTGAAATTAGGATGGCCTTTCTGACTAGCTCCAGCTTGGGCCAGGAAACTGGGCGTTTATCACCATGCTTGAGGATGACTATCAACGGGACTCACCTGGCGATGGAACCTAACTTTGGACGAGGAGCTCTCTTGAGCCAAGGGAAGATCCACCAGAGGCAGCTACATTCACAAAAGCTGTGAAATCAGCCCATCCCTCTTGGAGGGGAGGTTGGGAGGGCATCCAGTACCTGTCAGAATGGTAGGCAGGCCCTGAAGAGGACTAAGTTGCAGTCATCTTTGGACTGATCTGACAACAATGCCCTTGAGAAGAAAGATGATGTCACATTAATTATTTTCCTCAGCCCCATCTTGTCTCAAGGCTTGTCTCTTTCTCTACTTCTTGCTGGGCTGTGCATTTCCCACAGAAGCCACTGGGACAGGATTACTATCCTCCCTCCAGCACTCTCCTGTTATGGGATACAGACCATATTTGCACATTTGTGAAGATGAAATTTTAACCTAAATGTGTAGAGATGTCATCTGGTATAACAAAGCACTCATTTTTATAACCAGACACGCTATGTTTTGGTAGTTAGTAAGTTAGTTTTAATGTGCTTTCAAAACATTTAATTATTTTTAACTTTATAAAGTGTATTTCACAACTGATGCATAGTATAATGTTACACATTTACAGGGAATATTGTGGCATTTCAATAGTGTGTAAATGACCAGATAAGAGAAATTGGCATATTTATCATCTCAGTCATAGATCATTTTTTGTTAGGAACATTTAAAATCTTGTGAACTATAAATATTCAATGAATTGTTGTTGACCATTGTATTCCCACTGTGCTATAACCCTATACCCTCCTCCTATCCAACTATACCTTTGTACAGTTAACCATCCTCTCTTTCCACCTCCACTACCAACCTTTGCCCTCCCCAGCCTTTCATAACCACTAATCTATATTTTCTATCTCTTTGATATTTGCTTAGCTTCCACTTATAGGCAAGGACATGCAGTGTTTATCTTTCAGTGCCCGACTTACTTCACTGCACACAATGCCCTCTAGTTCTATCCATGTTGCTACAAATGACAAAACTTCCTTTCAGTCTTTTTAGTAGAGCTACTCTCTTTGAATAAAATGTGATCTGTAAGGGTTTTAGTTGATAAAACAGGCTTTAGTGTGACAGCTATCTCATAGTGGTGGGCACAGATGCTGCACTGAGAGGCCACTTAATTCAAGCAACTAGTCAGGAGCAATTGTAATAAGCATGATAAACAGTGATATACAAGAACAATGTCAATAGGGCTAGAGAGGGTGATGTTATAAAACGTGTTAGGGAGGTAGGATTTTCAGGCATGAGTATGGAAGTGAGGACTCTAACACACTGCATAAGATACAGGCCGGAGTAATTATAGCCTTGGGAGATATGAATGAATGATGGTACAACTATGTAGAAAAAACCCACAAAACAAACTATATACTGCTGATGTTTATGATATGACTTAATGCTAAAAATTGTTTATGGACCATATTCCTCCCTGTGAAGTAAGATGGTCATTCATTACTATTTCATATGTCATATTTTAATAAATGTTATCAGTGGAATCATGGACAGAGGATAGGGAGAATAAGAAGAGGAAGACATTAATTCTAACTAAAGATTCAGAGAAATTATCTTGAAGTAGATGATGATAATAATGATGGTGGTGGTATTGGTGGTACAATAACTACTATGAATGTTGGTGTTCTTGGTGCTTTAACCTCTCAGTACTGCACTAACCCAATAGTCTGAAGTCAAAATATGGTGTCTTCCTACAAACTTATATTGTGTCTGGCTCGATACTGATCTTGAAATATAACCGGGAGAGGAGACATTACATTGACAAAGGTAAGATGGTATTGTGAGTTTAAGGGCAGATGAAGGAGGTAAGAGCAGACCGTAAGTACAGAGTAAAGGTACACTTTGAAGATTAAGTTTGAAAAGTTTTAGACTATGGTCTCCTTATGGTTGGCCTTAAATGCCAACCAACTGGGTTATGCTTGTAGTCCTTGTGGAAAAGTGAACCCTGGAAAGGTGGAAGCAAGGAAGTTTGTGAGAGCTGGGTTTTGGAACCACTCTTACTGTGAAGGGCAAACACAGGATGAGGAAGCTGTGCACAAAGATGCTGAGTGGAGGAAGACCCTGAAAGCTGCAGTGTTATTTGTAAGCAGGCCAGGAAACAGAACAAAATGAAAGAAGCGATTTGATGAGGAAAAGACTCAATTTGGTGGTTGAAGTGGTTTTTGTTTTGACTTCGAGATATGGAGAATGTTCAAGAAAGATCAAGTAGGGTTGCAGAGGGAGCCTGAGCTAGATTTCAGACTGTGAGAAAGAGGCTTGGGCCACATGAGGGTCCTCTAGACAAGACCAAAGAATCTCCTACTTACAAATGTACAGGGGTGCTGGAGTTTGGATAAAATTATTGTAGTTATTGAAGAAAGACCTTATAAGCTGAGAAGTTTGGAAGCACTGAGAGGGTAAAGGAAAATGAGTTTGTTTTTTTTTTTAAAAAAAGGTTGGTTTATTTTTATTGGAAAGTCAGATATACAGAGAGGAAGAGAGACAGAGAGGAAGATCTTCTGTCTGATGATTCACTCCCCAAGAGGCCTCAACAGCAGAAGTTGAGCCAATCCAAAGCCAAGAGCCAGGAGCCTCTTCCAGGTCTCCCATGCGGGTGCCTTGAGCCATTCTCAATTGCCTTCCCAGGCCACACCTGCTTGAAAAACCCAGAAGAAGCTCCTGGCTCTTGGCTTCGTATCGGCTAAGCTTTGGCCATTGCAGCCACCTGGGAAGCGAACCAGTGGATGGAAGATCTTTCTCTCTGTCTCCCTTTCTCTCTTGTAAATCTTTCAAATAATAACAATTAATAATAATAATAATAATATACACTCCCGGTGCAGTCATTTAGTCTTCCAGAAAGCAAGTATATCTTTACTGAAGTTTTCTTTGAATAAATTATTAGAAATCATCCAAACCTACATTCCAGCATCCAGCACGCTCCCTATATTTTAGCAGTCCACACCTCTGCCCTAAGATAACCAGTGTTCTGCCTGCAATGGCATTGGCTGGGGATGTCTGGGTTTCAAGTACAAAATTTCCCTAGTAATCAAGCCTGGGTTGTATCTATTGGAGAGTGCTGGAGTGCTTGGAAGTACTCTTGACTTCTTACCAAAGGTCACTTGTTTAAGAGGAACTCTTTCTATTCAAGAGACTAATCTCTAGGCATTTGCAATCAGAAGTGGCACAGTCTAATCCTACTAAAGGTGAATTATACCACGAGTGGAAATTGTGCTGAGGGTGAATGATTTTATAGATTTCTAATCTCTAAATGAGATCACAGAATTCTCACTGCTTACTGAATGTCCTCCTTTTACTCCTTCCCCACACTCAGGGATCGCATTGGGTACTCTCTGATTGACTCTACTTTGGGAGATGTGTGAGTTATGCCTTATAAAACTTCATAGCTTTTCTCAGGGGTTCCTCAGAGTTGTGAACTTACAAGAATGCAGAAGTTACTAAATGATAAGACGAAACTGTCTCTCTTGTGTAACAATCCAGGACCTCTGAAAACAACACTGAACTAACCCATAAGTGCTTCTCTGGAACCATCCTACCACCATTGTGGTCTAGGTCCAAAATTGCCCCAATTTATAAACCAAAATTAGAAGCCAGAGCTTAACATCTGCAACAACTGTGACACCTGCAAGGATGCTTGGTGACCACACATAAAGGTGGTCTCACCAGCAGCCATTACAACTACTGAAAAGAATTCTCTGTTCCAAAGCCATTCTTAGAGGAACTAGCCAATGGGTAATGTAGAAACAGAGACCACGAAAGATAGCTTCAGTTACCATTTCCAAGAGTTCTCTTAGCTACTCAGGATTTGCTTTTTTGGACTGTTGTAGGAGCTGGTAGTTTCTTCAAGGGAAGAGTATCTAAGGCAAATTGGGTGAAAGAGATTCCTTTGTTCATTAATCAACATCGAGGGACTCTGTTTCCTGCATACTGTTTCTTTCTGCAACGGCTGTGACAATACGACTGAATTTCTCGGGGAGATTTTAGAAAAGAGTAAGGGGAGAATTGAAAATAAAATGATTTAATAAGAACAAGATTGAGCTTGCAATGGGTTGAGTTGTAGGAGTAGAGGAGGATAGAAGTTGACACACAAAGGCATGATGAAGCTTCGGAAGTGGACATTGATTGAGGAAGTGTGGCTGTTTGAGACAGAGTGGAGAGCTTTCGGGTCTGTTTGCTGAATCTGCTTCATGAGGTGTGGAGCTTTGTCCCAAAATTTTCTTGCTGAGCAGGGATACCTGTACACTTCCACTCCTGGGTAGGGAAAAGTGGCTCAGGCAAAGCAGGAAATAAACACTCAAATACCTCTTATCATTGCTCAACTCCTCTCCACTCCAATGATCCTGACTTTAGATATAAGTCCCTTTTTGTGTGTCAGACAACATTCTGTGCAAGATCTTGTTTTCTTAGCATCTTCTTCTGGGAGTTTAACAGTTGACAAATAGTACTTGACCTTCCTTATCAGTCTGTTGCTTTCGGTGACCTGACGGAAACCTGTGTTTGACATGGAGTGAGAAGAACGAATTAGAACATTCCGTGCATAGTTAGAACACTCAGGATACGATCATGAATATTTGTGGGTATATGAATGTAGAAATGAATCCATCAGTACATATAAAGATATGTGTGTGTGTGTACAAGGATTATTCATATAGTCCATGGGAAATGGAATTAGAAAACAAGTTTTTTTTTGTAGTTGCTGCTTTTTTTTTTTTTTTTTTTGCTGTCAGATCAATGTGTATGGGGGGAAACCTTTAAAAAGTTCATGAAGAAAACATATTATTGGAAACTATAAGTGGATTTAAAAAGTACACTAAACAACTTTTCATTCCATTATTCCATATACTTTTTTGAAGTATACTGGTATTTTTTTTAGATTTATTTGTTTTTATTGGAAAGTCAGAATACAGAGAGGAGGAGAGACAGAGAGGAAGAGCTTCCATCCACTGGTTCACTCCCCAAGTGGCCGTAAAAGCTGGAGGTAAGCTGATATGAAGCCAGAAGCCAGGAGCTTCTTCCAGGGTCTCCCACTCAGGTGCAGGGTCCCAAGGCTTTGGGCTGTCCTTGACTACTTTCCCAGGCCACAAGCAGGGAGCTGGATGGGAAGTGGAGCAGACGGACCAGTGCCCATTTGGGATCTCAGTGCAAGCAAGGCGAGGACGTTAGCCACTAGGCTACCACGTCAGACTGTATCCTGGTATTTTTTAACAGATAGATTTACATACACACAATTTGTATGTTCATGTAAAGGCATCCAAGGCAATATAGTTCTTAACTGTACAGGCTTTGGGATTAGGCGGAGCTGCCTGACCCTCCTATAAAACAGGAATAATACCCATACTCACCTCATATACTTGCTATCATGATGAGATGAAATGAGGATTACAGATTACTTTAAATTAATTCTGGAATTGAAATAACCTTGAAAATTTATCTCATTTTTAAATACAATGTAATAGGTGTGTTATAAGATTTTCAAAACTTTTGCTTTCTTCTTTATGCTTATATCTTTTTTTCTAGATTTTCCTCTAATATTGTTATCTATAACTAAAAATAAAATTGACATAAGAAAGGTATTTTATTAACAAGTGTGCTTCTTGGAATAGTATTTCCAAATATAAAATCTGTGTATGTTTTTCGATGTGTTTTGAGTTAGCATTCTTAGCTCCTGTGTTTCTTGTGGAGGATACCCCTCCCTCTTACCTCCTTGCAGCTTTGCTCAACTGCTCCCTCCTACAGAACACAGGCACAGTGGCCCCCAATACGCCCAACCTCCAAGGCCAGTAGGTCAGAAAGTAAATACTTAGTGTTTGTTTAGCTCAAGTTGCTCTGTCTCCTTTTACATGTCTGTTTCTGGCTTTATTATTTTAAACACCAAGCTTTCCACAATGACAAGGCTAAGAGAAGAGTGGTGGAGTCTCTGTGCAAATACAGCAAGAAATTTCCCACCTAGCAAACCAGCAGCTATCTTTAGATCTAAAACAAGTGCTCATTCTCTGTGACACTTCCTAGTGACTCTAACAAATAGAGGCATGGGGACAGTCTGATGGCTCATCAGGCTAAGCCTCCACCTTACAGGACCAGCATCACATATAGGCTCTGGTTCTAGCCTTGGTTGCTCCACTTCTGATTCAGCTCCTTGCTTATGGCCTGGGAAAGCATCAAAGGATGCCTCAAGGCCATGGGCTCCTGTAATAATGGGGAGACATGGAAGATGTTCCTGACTTGTGGTTTCAAATTAGCTCAACTCTGGCCATTCTGGGAGTGAGCTAGCAGATGGAAGATCCTCTCTCTGTCTCTCTTCTCTGTAAATTTTTACTTTTAGGTAAGTAAGTAAGGAAGTAAATAAATAAATAAATCTATCTAGAAAATGTAGAGATGGGAAGCAAATATTATATTTGTCAGAATACTTGGCACAATGTTTTCTCTTTTTTATTTATAGCATCTGTCCTACCTCATCGTAAGTACAGAGACAGTGGAGATCTGAAACAGCTGAGTTGAGTGTAGACTGTAACCTTGCACTGTGTAGTTTGTGCCTCATTCACAGTGAGTGTTTCTGGAGCCCATGTCTCTGCATGATGGAATTGGCTTGATTCAAAGTTGCAAACAACAGGTATAAGCTGCTCAAAGAAACAGTACATTGGGGAGCTGAGAACCTATATAACGTTTTTGTCCTAGCTTTGTCATTGCATTCCTGTATATTTCTTTTCTTTTAAGATGTATCTGTTTCTATCAGGAAGGCAGAGTTACAGAGAGAAGGAGATACAAAGAGATCTTTTGTCCCCTGATTCATTCCCCAAGTGGCCACAATGAGACTGCAGCTGAGCCAAGCCAAAGCCAGAAGCCCAGAGTTTCTTCCAGGTATTTTACAGGGGTGCAGGTTCCCAAGGCTTTGGACCATCCTCCACTGCTTTCCCAGCTTACCAACAAGGACCTGGATGGGAAGTGGAGCAGCCAGGATACGATCTGGTGCCTGTACAGGATCCCGGCATTGGCAAGATGGAAGATTAGCTAATTGAGCTATTGTGCCAGGGCCTTTTATATTTTCAATCTTATACTCTTTCTGTGTTAGCTTAAAGGACTCACTTTTATAAATTAACATTCACCTGCTCTCTTTCTAACTTTGAAAAGTTCCATATTTCATAGACTGATGGAATATTGTGGTTGGAAAGAGCCCTAAGAGGCCTCTCTTCTTAGTGTAGCAGGTGCAAGTGGCAGGAGGGAGGAGTTGACCTGAAATAATTTAGCTTTTTTAGAAGAAGCCAAGACTATCAACTTTCAGCCATTAAATGTTGACTCTCTCACTAGGAAATCAAATCCTGAGTCATAGTGCAGCAAATATGCTACCATGAGCACCTAAATTCCTGCCAGAAGTCTTATTCCTTAATAACATAGTACTAGAACCGTGCTAAACTCAATATCCAACTTTCCTAAGTCCTTCCCACGTGTATAAATGCAAGGGCACAAATGGCATCTTCAACACCCACATCCCTACTTTTTGTCTCTTAAGCAGATTCCCTTTTTGTAGCATGCATGATGTCATCAGTCCTCCCACTGTCACATCAAACTATCTTGAATGGTAACATCTTCATGGGACAGGTGCCCCAGAGGACATTATTGGTCTACCTTGAGTTTGTACCCTTCCCAAAGGCCAAAACAGACATTCTTTCTCCTGGTCACTTGGCCACCAATGGACAGAGTGCTGTGCCCAAACCAATTCAACATACTTGCTATGGGAAAGAGGATTCCCTTAATATAAATTTGTGTTCTTCAGTGTTTGGAGTCAGACATGTTAGGCTGGCAGAAACAATAACCATCCGCTTCAGAGGTCGGACAGACTACACAGGCAATTGTTTTTAAATTTATGATGGATGAATCAGTGTTGAGACTTCAAATGTCATTGTCTTCCTTTACAGAATGGCAAGTTTTGTTCTTCAGGCGTTTAGATTTCTGGAAGAGCAGCTGCAACTAGTCAGTGCTTGGTTTCTGGCTTCATTAGGACAAATCTAGGGTGGTTCTTACTCTAGAACTGGAGTGGCCTTTCAAAGGTATTAGCTTTTAAGAATTTGCACCAAATGTTGACCTTGTGTAGCAACCTCTTTCTTCTGGAAAGTTGAAACTCCAGTGTCTCGTGACATTCTTAAGGCCGCAAACTGTCTTCTGTGCTCCCGGAGTAGCTGTTGGAAGGTCTTACATGTTTTCTTTAATATTTGGTTCAAGGCTGCAGAGAGAACGTATGCATATTTGTGGAGCTCTTTCTTTGTTCATCTTCTTCTCCAATTACCCTACCCCACAAATTCCTGCCATGCCTGCTGCCCAGAAATCAGATCTGTCTCCTCCACCCTCGGTGCTATGGAATAGGACTTTCCTGAATTGCAATTTGAAAAGTGTACAAAGAGAGAAGCAAGGGAAAGGTGGAGTTCACCTCCTATTTTGTGTTCCTCCCAGGGATCACCAGCAGGTGTTGTCTTGTCCTGGCCCTGTATTTAGTGCTTTCGAATATGTTTGACTGGGGTAATGTCGGTTTATATCCCTTTCTTCCTTACAGATGCCTTCTTTTGTGCATAAATAAGTTTGATCACTCCCCACATTTGACTCTGCTTCATAGTTGGAGGCAATTTTGACAAAATGCTAAAGACAAGTTTAAGCCTCTTTAAATGAACTATGGGAGTTGCTCTGGGTCAAATCTTTTGTGGAAAATGAGTAATTCTTTCCTAATTGGTCAACATTTCTTTAAGTTATCTTCTTAATTTCTAAGTAAGAGTGCAGACATCAATTGAAAGAACTGCAAAGAAAGGTCCTAGCTGTCAAGAAATTGAAGTTAAAATCCCAGCAGAACTCAGCATTCCTAGGCTTGAGGCTATCTGTATGAAAAATGGGGTGAAAATACCAACTTGGGGGGTTATGGCAAGATTGAGAAAAATTTTCCAGACTTTGTTTTTCCCATCAATAAGAGCTTGCAAGAACTAGAAAAACTCAGCTGTCAATAGCATTTTGAAACATTTCTTGAGGCACTTTTTTCTTTATTTCTGTGTAAGTAAATATAATATTAATAAACTGAACACTAAGTTTCATTATAATGAAACAACCGAATCTAAAATTATTATTGGCTACTTCAAAATATAGTGGAGGGCACTGTGCTTTCCTTACAGAAACTTGTGGGTTTTTTTTTTTCTTTTCTTAACCCTTCAGTGTTATATTTTGAAGCTTATTCTCTAAAAGAAAGTAGTTGCAACAAAAAGAAATATGCTGAAGAATTCACATGTTTGAGTTTTGTATCTCCAGTGCTTAACATTTTTACAATCCAGGTTTATAACTTTGAGAATAGTAGACTAACCATCTTAAGCACTTTAGCTTTGCTAAAGATTAACTTTTTACGTGCCTCACAAGTATGATGAAATTCAAAGTTTCAGTGTACTAAATGAGGAATATTTTCCATCTCTGCCCATTTCTGGATTTTTGTTAAGATATTAACAGCTATTCTGAGTGTGTTACATTCATTTGTAGCACAACCAATCTGATCTAGGCAATTTCATTCTGTGTGTCCCTTTGCCTAAGAAAAGTGAACTAACTGATAAACTGAAGTTTAATTTAAGCCACACTTTCCTAGTCATTCTTGTTTGTGTTTGACTGTTAGATTTTAAGTTTTACCTAAATCTAAAATCTAAAATTTTAGAATTTTAGATTTTATCTAAAATCTATGGGACTAAGAAATATTTAAGAATCCTTTTCCTAATAGATATTAGTGTTCCAGTCTGGATTTTGCAAATGCTTTAGTTACTGTTTTTAAATTTTTGAAATTATTTGATTCATTTTTTAAATAAGTCTGTCAGTCTTAACATCTTTATAGTCCAACAAGAATATATATGGTATTTTAGTAATATGAAAATACATAGATTCATATTATGCAATTATATGTTTATTTGGATACTTTAAATCTTATTGGAAATAAACCTTACAAAACTGTTCAAAAAGTTCTCAGAAAAAATATAAGATTATTTGGGTGCAAAAAAGTTTTGAAATGCAGGCATACAAAGAGTGTTCAGAAAGTTCATTTAACATGTATATTAAGAAAATGCTATGCATCAATTTCAAAGTTTTGTACCAAAATAAATGTATGTTGTAATTCTATTCTTCTATGAGCTATTTAAAGTACATTCTTTTTGCTTTCTTGTATGATTTTCCATTGAGCTTCCCTGTTTTAAAAATATGTGCTTGAGGATAGGTCTGTCATTGGCATACAAGCTGGAATGCCTTTTCTGATAACAGTGTTTGATATTTGTCTTGGGCAGACTTCAGTCAATACAGTAGAGTGCAAATGAAAGCCATCCTTTTCAGAATATCACAGTGTCCCCCAGTGTCCCCATTTTCTGTGGGAAGTAATTGAACCTACCTTGCCTACTTAGGAAGACTTTCTCTCTCTTACTCTATCTCTCTCTCTCTTTCTTAGATTTTCCACCTGCATCATGAAATGACTGCACGTTCGTAGGTCTGTAAAGTGCTTCTTGCCATTATTCCCAGATTCCTTGTCTGTTTTCCTAGAGGCCTTGTCAGAGGTCTGTGTGGCTGGTGACACTGTCATCCAGCAAAAGTGGTGAGAGTGATTACTTAGGTGTACTTGTTCAAGCAACCAAGACCTCCAAGACGTCAACTATGGGTCTGCAGTGTGAGAAACCATAGGATAGAAAACTCACTGGTAAGGTTGCCATACATAGGGTATTGGAAAATGCACTTGCTTTCAAAAAGATTCAGGCTAGAGCTAAAAGAGCGGTCATACCTTGAGTTTACTTACTGCTTCTCTATTATTAGTGCATTTGCACATAGCTTATCTCCCCAGATCGTGGGAAAAGAGCAGCCTTTGGTTTATGAGAACCAATATCTCATACCAAGGAGCGTTGTTTGAAAATTAACAATCTAGACCTTGGTCCTTGCTGGAGTTTTCCAACTTTTTTTTTAAAGTGATAGAACATTTTCTTCAAAAGGAATCTTGATCCATGCCTAATATCTAAACAGAGGAATGCAGAGGCAGCATCTGAATTCACTTTCACTTATCCCTTTAGTCCTAAATTCCTCCAGTGTTGCCCCTATGTAGCCACAAGTTTCCACAGAGAATAGTCAGAAGATCACACGAAAAATAGATGCTGTAGCATGTCCATTGCCCCCTTGTTGTTTTCATAGGTGTCCTGTAGTCCATACCATGGTTCCCAGGTGTCTTTGTTCTTCACAATATTGAATAAAGCATCCTGCTGCAGCATTGGAGAATCCAGTGATGACCTGTCACCTCCATTCATGACTCCTACTCTAAACATTGTGACATTGAGCATGTCATTTAATTTCCAAGATTTTGTCATCCCATATATGTAAAATGGGAATGATCTGACATGCATGGATAGAAAGTCCCCAAAGCTCTTTGGCTAAAAGATATGAAATCATTAGCATTGACCTGAAAGAAGTTCTTCATCTTGGTCTCAAGCCCTATGTAAAGGAACAAACCTCGATCACTTAAAGGGCAAGCTTGCCTCATCCAACAGCCTATCGTCAGGGTAGAGTCCTTGAAAGTGGAGCACAACTGTGTATGCAGAGAATTTTCTGTGGCTGAATTCTCACAAAGGAGCTCTATATTGTATATGCTCAATGTATTTGTGAGTGCTATAAAAGGGGACATTTCTAGTGAGGAAGTGAGTCATTTACCAGTAAACAATTGATGGGGACTAAAATTATAGACCTAGTATTCTTAATAAACATCCAAAGCCCCAATTTTCTCATCTATTAAACATGGAAAACCATACCCCACATATTTGTTGTGGAAATTCAACTGTATGTTAAAGAACTTTGGGGCCCGGCGCGGTGGCGCAAGTGGTTAAAGGTCCTCCCTTTGCACGCACGGGATCCCATATGGGCGCCGGTTCTAATCCCGGCAGCCCCGCTTCCCTTCCAACTCCCTGCCTGTGGCCTGGGAAAGCAGTTGAGGACGGCCCAAAGCTTTGGGAACCTGCACCCTCGTGGGAGACCCGGAAGAGGCTCCTGGCTTCGGATCGGCATAGTATCGGCCCGTTGCGCTCACTTGGGGAGTGAATCATCGGACGGAAGATCTTCCTCTCTGTCTCTCCTCTCTGTATATCTGCCTTTCCAATAAAAAAATAATAAAAATAAATCTTTAAAAAAAAAAAGAACTTTGAGAATCATTAAGGATGCAGATGGAAATTGTGGTACACTCACATCTTGTGTCTAGTAGGGCACAGAGAAAGAGCATAACGAGTATGAACTGAACCTGTTTGCTTTTAAGAAACACACAGAATAAATGTCACTGATTCTGGTTCTGTGAAACATGAAATTGCATGTGATTTTAAAGAGCTGTGAATAGCAAATGTAGGTTGAGCTGTAGGTTAATACATGAAAATGCCTTCAGTCTTTCCCACATGTGAGGTCACTGGGTACGGAAGGGATTCTGTTGGGCATCAGCTTCCCAGGGGGTCCTGATTCCAACTTTGGGATGCTTCTGGTAGAGTTCCCATGACACAGCACAGGGGATGAGCTGGGACTAGTTACCTCCTTTTAGCTGAAAGCTGGGCAGCTCTGACCAGATCAATGACAGTCATCCACACTAGGATCTGTATTGAAATGTCATCCTGAATGATTCCAGATCTGCCAACAATTTCTACAGGCGATCTCAAGCAAAATCTAAAGGGAAATTCTGAAATAATGTGGCTTACAGGCAAATGATCCCTATTGATGGGATAATTATAGAAAATTTCCATCAAGTATACTTGTTCAAAAAGTATAGGAGTATACCTCAACCTTTTCATTGAAGGCTTGCTTGAAATCTTATGTTTCAGAGCTACAGATTCTGCTATAAACTTTTTCTTTCTTCACTGCAAATGATGTAACCTGGGATCTCCAGAGTCCTCAGGTAAAAATATCTTCATGCACATCACAAAGAGGCAAACCTTTTTTTTTTTAGTTCAGCCATAAATGAAATGTATAACTTTGAAGGTTTTTCTGTTGCAAGTAGGATCTCTGATCTCCCTGTTGCTCAAAAATAGACCATTCAGCTTGAGGATGGATGTAGGAATTATGTTTGTGACTACAGCTCCATTGCTGATGGATCCCTGACTCTGTGAAACCTTCATATCCTTCCTGAGTCTCCATTTCTTCATCCACAAAATAGGACTAAAATAATAGTCTGTCTCTCCTAGGCCTCTTTTGAAAATTATATGCAGAGGCCAATTAACATGAAGGCATTAACCTGTTTAAAGAATGAGTTGAATGGTGCGACTTGGCGTAAGTTCAAATGATGACTTCAGCTGGGTTGTTGACCAGCGATGCCACTGTGGTGAAACTGGAGCCAGAGTGGCCAAAGCTAAACCTTGGCCAACCTCCAAGTGTGCAGAACCTTTGGCCTAGTGGAACACCTCAGAAGTAAGACTGGCACTGATAAGAAAATAATGATGTGGAGCTTGAAGAAGTGGCGTTCTGTGTGCAGGGCTTCACTAGCACTCCCCGTCACGGTCCATCTGGCTCAGGAAGATCTCCTCAGACAAGTGGGGCTCACTAGAGGACTGGAATAGTGGAGCATGCAATGGGTTGTTGGGTTGAAATGCTGCATTCCATACTGTAGAATCTTCTCACCTTGGTACTTTGTGCACACCTGACACACACCTTGCCATGACCACCATATAGACGTAACACCAAAATGCATAAGGAATAACAGAGCACTGTGAAGTCATGGAGTGTACCAAGCAGGAGACTGAACTTGCCATTTCTTTCCAAAATAAGAATTCCTACTTTGTGGCATTGCAAGAGTGGGATGATAGAAATTGTCTGTTGCAGATACTCCAGACAACAAGGACAATCTGAAGAAAAGTTTTAAACAATGATGAAACTGACAAAAAGCTGACATCATCAGCATACCTTGTTGTCAATAATCTCAGTCATAAAATATTGCCCTAAGATCCAAACAACTGCTGCAGTGACTATCGACTTTTACTAACCTGTATTTCTGCTTCAAATTAGCGCCTTTTATTTAACAAATTCACAAGAAAGTTGATTTTGTACATTCCCAGTTGTCCAGCTGGTCCAGGTGCATGGGACCTGTGCTATATGTGCTGATTTCCAGTGTCCTTACCTAAAGCTTTGGAGTAGCACCCGATGTATTGAGTACACTTTGCTTCTCAAGCCTTGGGCTATTAGTACTGGGCATTTGAACAGACTCAGAATCAATGACAGAAGCTCAGTGATTGTACTATCAACGCAGTACAAGTACATCTTGAATTACTTCCATTCTGCAATCCTACATGACAATCTGGGGTTTTCATTTGTGTCTTAAATTGAGCACAGAGAAGTGGGGTAAGCACTGGCAGGCAAAATGTACTTGATTAGTAACTAATATTTTATTTAAATGTGAACTATGTTTCATTTTATAGTTACTGGTGAAAACATATAGAGAAGAAGGGAGCTCTACAAAATACATAAATAAGTTCCAATGTGAGGTGTGGACCACTAGCTAGACTTACACTTTGGGACACGTTATAGTGGAAATTTGTTTGTTATATTACTCTCTTCTTGTCTTTCTTTTCTCTGGTTGTTATCAAAACACAGAGTTCCCTGTTGTGGAAACATTTTGTGCAATAAAAGTCTCTTTGAGGCCAATAAAGACCCAAATTCAAATTTTAGCTGTCACTCATAGGCGAGAAGGTCCTTAGGTATAACATTTCATCTCCATTTCCTGATGTACAGAATGGATCAGATTTGCAGAGTTGTGACGACTGAAAGTATTCACTCTTTATGTCTTGGAAGTATCTACTATTTGTACCACATTAGAGATATGGAATCAATTTTCTCCTATGTATCCTCCCTTATCCTCCTTTTTCTTGTATTGGCATTTATTTGTTCTCCAATACAAATAGATGAATGTTTTTATAAATCTCATAAGTTTAAATTAGTATCTACATATTTATAATATCTTATCTATGTAATCAACAAAAATGCCACAACTTATCTCCACTATTTATAACTTGATCTGGATTTCAGCTGGAAATGCAAAATAAAGGAATTTTTGAGCTAAACCCCAAATCTAAAATGGTGTGTAAATGCTGTGTACATGAATAAAACTATTATTGCAAATACAAAGTAGGAATGAGAAATGCTGTTACTTTGTGAGTTCATGTATTCATTATGAGTTTGAAAAATATTTTCTTCTTGGCCGCTGCTAGAGTGATGCGTAGTTATGGTAGCCAGCAACAGTGTGCTGATTCAATTTTTACTGGGGCTTCTGAGAGAAGAGGAACATGTAGATCAAAGAAGGGAAGCAGGACATAACTAGGCTGAAACGGTTTACTTCACTTTTGTAGCCAGGTCAATTGACACTCTTGGTAGTATCCAAAAGAGCATTGATGATACTTCTTTGGCCCTTCTGTGTGGTTGCAGGGTTGTCTTCTAAGTGGCTTGTATTCAATCTTGACACAGCCTATCAGGCAGGAGACAGGCTTTTTACTTTGCTTGAAGGGTATGTGTAAGAACTGAATTAAGTAAGATATTGGAAAGATTTTATACATCATAAAGCATAAGTTAAGCTTTTATCACTATCTTCCTTCAAAGAAAACTGATCTACAGATCAAATCTAACTTTCCACCTGTGCTTACACTAACAGTGTGTGGTGAGGTTGCTAGATATTGCTTCTTAAAGGATTTTTAACTTAAATGAGGCCTGCCATCAGTTCTGTTTCCTTATGCAGACTTTGGGCTAGTGCTTCTCATCCAAATGCTTGTCAGCGTTGGACTCCATGGCACTCTGGGTTCGCCCATTTGCTCACTGTTCATTCTTCCTATTCTTCCTTGTTTATATATTCATTGTGCCCTTTAGAGAATCTTTTTTCCTCTAAGTCCAACAGCATGTGAAATAGTTGTTTGTTGTAATCTTTCTATGCTTCCACAGAACATCTTTTTGAGTATCTAAACCAACTTACAAAAGGAGAAATCTTTAGATCATATTCATGTACTTGTATTCTTAACAGCAGAAGAGAAAAACGGGGAACTCCAGCAGCTTGTCCACTGTCTGTTGACTCTAGGTGATAAAGTAGGACTTGAACCTGTCACACTGAGCCAAGAACCCAAAGTAAGCCTACTAGACTACACAGTAACCGGATACTTCCAGCCCGAATGCTGACATGTGCCCTTTGAGGAAATAAACTTACAGAATTGTTATTTCATGTCCTTGTTAATCCCAGTGTGGTTGGATTCCAGTGAAGGACTCCTCCCTTGGCTGCAGTTTCTGACCTAAAGAGTAATTAATCTTTGTTTAATATACAAGAGTCTTTTGCCATTCTTTCCTGGAATTTACCAAATATTTAACCACTGCTCTGAGTTTGCTGGCTTCCCTGGTCTCTTTCCGTGGTGCAAATGCTCACACTTCTTTAGTGTCTTTGCTGAACTCTGTTCTTACCTCTAGCACTTGGTGTCAAATATCCCCATGTCCTATCCCTCCCATGATTTGAAACTTCTGTAAAAATGAGGATTCCACCAAGTAAGTTAACTTTTATGCCCTCAACCCTAGCTCCAATTCCCAACACCCAACTGGTGCTTGGTCCATGTTTGCTAAAGGCCTTATGCATGTGTCAGTAGTTTTGCAAATGTTAGCATTATTTAAAAGGAAGTAGATGTGGTATAATCCCCACCAAACACACCACACACACGCACACACACACACACACACACACACACACACACACGCTTGTGTGCATACCAAATAGATTTGATGAAAAACAAAAATGCACTGGATAAAGTACAAATAACTTGACCTTGCAGTCTTTGAAGCTAACTGAGTGCAGCTATTTCCACAGAGGAGAGAGGCTGGCGTGTATGTGATCAAAGACATGGGTGAATAAAGAAAGCAATACAATTTGGGACATGACCCCATACTCTTATCAACACTGTCACCTGTTCTCAGTTTCCTCAAGCATGGGGGTAAATTTGAAGTGGAAGACTGTGGCTGGTTCCTGACTCAGTTTAACCTGCTGTTGATTTGTCACTTCCATGCACTCCTGCAGGTAGGCTAACAACTACAATTTGAACAATCAGAAGATGCTTGCCATCTTTAAATTCTCTTTGACAATCATGGTAGACAGCTGCAAGTATCATTGACAGATCATGTGTATTTCCTACTGCCAAAAATTGCAGCTGGGCAGGGTGGTCCTGACGCATCAGCATTAAAATGAAACTCTGTATGTCTGATAATTACATGATCAATCTGGTTTTCCAAGCATAGTTCCAATTTCAAATATTCATCCCATTGAATTTTAAGTATGCTTATTACTTGTCAGAAATATTTTGCTTCTTAATGTTGGAAAGGCAGTATGCAAATAAAGTGCCTACCCAAACTAGTTCATATCACTGGAACCAAGTAAGAAAATAATTCTGACCTCACAAATGCATCACATCCTATTTTTAGTCAGTGAGTTGGGTTGTGGTCAAAATATTTCTGGTTAGAACTTCTTTCTCCCTTCTTTGTAAGATTTCCAAAGGTACTTAAAGTTTCTTTTTTATGTGTTTGGTGATACATGGCAATTATTGATAAGGAGAAAGTAAATGCTAAATGAATTAGTATTAATCCTGAGCTTCTGGAAGCCATATAGAATAAGCATTATAGTAGCTAAGGAAAGATGGATAATGTGCAGAGAGTATAACAGTATCATTGGATGAGACTACTGGAAAGCAATCATACTTTTTTTTTTTTCATTTTTCAAGTTCAAGCTCTTAAAAAAACTTTTTTTTTCCTAGATGACAGACATAATCCATATAATTGACTATTTTGGTTACAGTTGCCACATTGCAACCTTGGAATTGCCACATTATTACTTTGGAATTGCCAAAGTAACAGTGTAGTTTATCCTAGTGAGCTGTTTATGCGTGTGCTCTTACCAGGAATCTTATTGACAGCCCATGTTTCCAAAGAGTAAACTGCCCAGGGACCTTATAAAGCAGGTACAATATTAAGGTTGTTGAAGCAGTTTAGTCCGTTGAAAGCTTTAACTTATTTGTTTTTATAAAGTCCAGTGACATAAAGTTGGCTGGGGACTTTGGCATTAATCCTTTCCCCTGTGCAGTGTATCAGCTTGCAAACCCCAGGCAGAGGAGTGTCCCAGTTGCCCTCTGCCCATTCCTGCACACTCCTGAGTCTTGCAAGTTCATAGGGGATGTACTTGCTGCTGTCACTGTTTCCTGGTCTAGGGTACTCTTTCAAGTAACTTTTGGTAAGAAGGCAGAAGATTATGAAAATGACTAAGGCAATCAAAATGACAACTATATGATTTTTCTTACAGATTTGTACATATTAAACAGTTTAGCTCTAACAAGAAAGGAATAGGGAATCAAATTCTGGCATATTCTGCACATGTCTCAAAATTAGGGACAGCAATAAATACATTTTTTTAAAAAGAAAATTTCTGGAGTGAAAAAAATATAGATACTTATACACAGACATGTAATATCTATGTATATTGCCTCATTTGCGAAGCAAAAATAAATTCTAAAAAGCATTGAAAATATTCCTTTAGAGATATTTTTATATTTTATTTACTTGAGAGACAGACAGAATGGAGAGAGTGAGAGAGCTCCCATCTGCTGATTCACTCCTCCAATGGCCACAACAACAACTGAGGTCAGACAGTCAGTCAAGGCCCCCCACATACATGGCAGGAACCAAACAGCTGGACTATCATCTGCTGCCTCCCACAGTGCACATCGTGGGAATCTGGAATCTGGTATGGGAAGCACTGTCAGGACATTTACCCAGGCACTTCAGTACGGCATGCTGGTGTCCCATTGTACCAAATATCTGCCACCATAAAAAGAATTTTTCAAGGTCAATATTTCTGCTATTTCTTTGAAAGGTTAAAGACCTAATTTCATTGACTTCTTTCTTGTAGTTTTTCATCTGAGCACCCTGTGGTCTTTCCCCCGAAGAACAATAAAAGTCCGACCAGGTTATCATCTGTCATTTTCCGTGAGGCTCTGAAATCAGATCTGGTTTTGAATTCCGATTTCTTTACTGTCAAGGAGATGCAGAGGAAGTGATTTAACCTTTTCAAATCTCAGTTTTCTGTTCTATAAAATGGCGGTGACAGTGTCAACTTGATTAGATTATTGTAGAAGTTAGAAATGAGTTGTGTCAAGTTCTTTTTTGTATTGAATATCTTTGCTGAATATTAGTTATTACTATTAAAAGAACTGTCTGACATCCGCTAGACACTTACGGAATGTCACTTTCTTTCATCATGAACCACTGCACTGTCTCATGGAGGCGGGCACAGTCACCATTCCACTCTCTCCAAAGAGGAAGCGTACTGTTGAGAACTCTTATTGTAACTGGCCTTCATTTACTTGTCTGTTTACATTTTACTTATGCTTCTCTGTTGTCATTTTCAAAGCAATCCTCCCTCTCTCAGTTTATTTTTTCAATATTGATTTGCCAAGTAACCCTAAATAAATAAACACTTATATTAAGAGTGTCAAGGCCTTTTATAACTGAATCTAGTACCTGTTTTATTTTAATAAAGCTTAGAGAGAATGTTTGAAATACAACACAGCCATTCTAGACCCATGGATTGAACCCTGGCTCCATTCACCTTTCGTAATAAAGTACACAACTAGGTTCTTATGTAAGAAGTGGAAAATAACTGTAAATTGTTTAAGAGTATTCATGAATAATGGAAGACAAAATGCTACCATGTTATTTTTAGACTGACTTTGTACTTTGCTACTAGCAAAATAGACATATGTGATTTTATGTGGATCCAAAGAGTGATTCATTGAAATTAATAAGATCAAAATGGCAGGTCAGTAGTTTATTTCTTGTCCTTAAGTTGAATGAAAGACTCATGAAACTCATCTGTCAAGTTAATCCTGTAGAGAGCTCCTGTTTGGATATATTTTCTCGAACAACTTTCAAGTGATGTGGGAAAATTTTTTGCCCCCTTCCCCCAAAAAAGTTTTCTCCTGTCTCATTTTTGATCTTTCAGTTTGGCCAAATATACAAACCAAAGCCTTATAGACCAACCACTTTGACCCACTGAAAACTCAGGCTCAAGTAGATTGCTTAACATCTACAAAGTTCCCCCAAGGCTTTCAGCACCCTGTGTCTGTCGTGAATTGAATCTAATGTATTCTTAAGGAATACTGGAACCACTAAAATCAATTGAGTGAGCTCTCCGCAGAGCCTTAAGGAGCCCAGGGCATGCATTTGCAGTGACAATTTTCTTTAATGTCTTTGGACTCTGAAATTCCTGTAACTTGCTCTCATGAGGAAATTCTTAGCACTCAGGATCTAAATTGGCTCTTGACTTATTTATCCTGGAAGGAAATACTGGCTAACCCAGTATTATTTTCCTTCACCATAATACTTCATAAGATTCCATCTCCTTAACAAACAATCCTCCAAGAAATTGTATTAATTGCTCTAAAATCAAGAATTAACTAAACAAGGAAATTAAGATAATCAAAATCAGAGAATTCCCTTCCTTTGCTCAACCTCTCCAAGTAAGTGTCCTAGTTTCCATGCACCCATGATAAAGCCTGACTTCTAGTTTCTAATTGCCACAGTTAACCATTTTCCAAGAAAATAATCAAAGGGTTAAAATAATGAGTTGAGTCATGTACTACCATGCACTGATGTCAAATTGCCTTTGGTTTACATCTCTAGCAATTTCTTACCTGTGATCTTAGTTGAAGACAACCTCTCTGAATCTCATGACTAGCATTTAAAAAAAAAAAAAAAAGGACAATTCTAGGACCTTTTTTTCACGCTGGTTCTGATCATGAAATATACTCATTTGTTCATTCTAAAAATGCTTATTGAGTGCCACCTATTTTTCTGACATTGTCCTAGTCACTAAGAGTACAACAAATGAATGAGAACATAGTCTCTGCCTTCAGGAAGCTTGCAATCTAACAATTCAAGTGTTAACAATATATTGAATGTCAGCAGGGGGTAAATGCTATGGAGAAAACAGAGGATGCACAGGGGATGTGATTGGGAACATTGGGTTTTAAATGGTTAGGATAAGGAAAAATTACTGAGAAAATGACACAAGTGATACCTTGTATATCTGAGAGAAGGCAGCTTCCTGCCAAGGGGACAGCCAGTGCAGGATTCTCCTATCTGAGGGACAGCAAGAGTCCTAAGAAGCTGAATGGAACAGATTGAATGGGATGGATAAGAGTAGAAGTGAAGATGAGAGAGAAAATGAGCAACAAAGAGGTTTGGATGTTGTTGGACGCAGAGCATTGCAGACTGCACAAGGGACTTTGCCTGGGACAGTGTTTGAAATGGAAGCCAGTGATGAGCGTTGAGAAAAGGTGAACAAAATCTGACTACTCTTTTCAAAGGATCAGTGTGGACATTGTGTTGAGAGTAAACATGTAAGGTATTTGGTAGATATGGCCCATGGTAAACATTTTGTCATTGATAACAGCTGTACTAGTGATGGTGGAGGTATCAGAAACAGCAACAACACCACCATCACTGTTTTTTTATTTGTTTGGTTCGTTGTTTGATATTGTCTCTGTCTTTTATCATCACGAAACAAATGCAGAGATATGGATGATCAGCATTACATTGGAACCTTCTGTCATCAGCATCCAAGCT
Source organism: Ochotona curzoniae (assembly GCF_017591425.1). Taxonomy (NCBI): domain Eukaryota; kingdom Metazoa; phylum Chordata; class Mammalia; order Lagomorpha; family Ochotonidae; genus Ochotona; species Ochotona curzoniae. The sequence goes on along the minus strand of NW_024465035.1, from coordinate 10,320,315 downwards.
AAATAAATCATCAGGAGGTTTTAGTGCCAGCAAATTCAATATCCTGGACATTTCACTCAAAGTGTCATAGGCTGCATGGCTCAAGACCATTGCCTAGTTTCAGTGGAGGGTCCCTTACTATTTACTACTGCAGGCAGATAAGTCCAGACCAATGAAAACAACAGTTGTGAAAAACCACATGGAAAACTTCTGCTTCTGCCTGTGACACTTCTCTCACATCCCTTCCTTTCTTGTCTGAGTTTTCTTTTGGTTTTGCTTTGTCACTGAAAGGGGCTTAGGCAGTAAAAAGAATTCATGACAGTAGCATCTTGTTCATTTTTCACAAAACCTGAAAATACCTCCTACTCTCTTGTTTTGTTACACATTCCCTGTTTCTATTGGCACATCCAGGCATTGTATAGAAACACAACGATTAGGTAGAGATTGTACTTCTCCAATCCTTTGGCATCTGAAGTGTTTGTGTTGTTACTCTGTTGTAAGGCTCATCTCATTGATTGTAAGGAACAATATATTGACTCATTTTAAGGCTTGCATGGTGATACAGTGATGTTGGCATTTTTCTTCCGAGGCAGCAGTAGTGGTGGGATTTATAAACATCAGACAACAAGGAAATCATGGATATCCAAGAATATGATCCCTCATCTAGTAAGTGCAGTCATCCCTTTACAAACACATGTGTGTATGTTGGCACACACAAGCTGCAGGTGTGGTTTATTTTGCTCGCATCAAAATCTGAATTTGTTGTCAACGTCTATTATAAAAAAATACAGATTTTAATGTTCTTTAAAAAATCAGAACACTTGGCACTCTTCCACCCAATTTTCTCCATGGCAACCATCAGCTGGAGGCAAAGGAGCCAACCCGGTGGTTCTCAACTCAGGCTGCACAATAGAAAAAGAGATTTTTTTCAAAAATGCTAATGCCTGAGACCAATTCAAGCATCATTTTCAGCAACAGAAATAGCAGCAAATGCAAGAAACTACCCTGTAAACAGAATTGATATTTACATATCAGTTCATACACATAGGATGTGTATAAAAATAGTAACAAACAATGATACCAGATTTAAGATAGGTTTAGTACCAACTGAGTTATGAGAGGGTCTTCAAAAATACATGGAAAATGCAATATGCATGCATGGATCTTAAGGGTTTTTTTTTTTTTTGCTCTCAAATTTATTTTGTCTTCCTATTTTTCCATACATATTTTGAAGTGTGCTTACATATAAATAATGATTGTTAAATTGTATTGCATGTTACAACTACCTAGGAAGTTCTGAAAATACTTACTGTTCGGGTTGCCTCCAGATCAATGAAATTAGAATTGAGAGGGAGAAGAGGAACTCAGATATACAGACTCCTAAAAAAACACTAAAGGGAGTGTTTGACCTAGCAGTTAAGACACCCGTGTCCCTGGCTCTAGCTACGTATTACAACTTCCTGATAACAGATTCTGGGAGGTAGCAGGTAATAAGTAACTAAGTCCTTTCCAATCCATGTGGGATACCTGGTCTATGTGTTGATTAGTCTGATCCTGGCTGCTGTGGACATGTGGACATGTGGACATTTGGAATAGCCAGCTCTAATGTTTGTTGTGATGTGTGGATAACTTTCACAGCTAATCCTCAAAATGTTTAATCACTTTAATTTTCACTCTGTCTTTATGCAAAATTACTACCCAGTAACTCCTTTTTAAAAAGCGACAATTGAGATTCACTCTTTCTGCTCCTGACACTCCCTTTCTCTGCTGGAGAATCCAGAGGTTGTTGTTTTAAACCACTAAATTTTGGGGTGGTTTGTATCATAGCAGTAGATGCATAGAACCAAGATTTAGTTCAATTTCGTTGTAAAAGCCATGTTCACTGTTCACATTGAAGCAAATCGAGGGTTCCTTTGGTGTAAGTCACAGAAGTTGTAGGGGATCGAGCTCACCCAAGATTTAATGTTATTTAATCTGAACTAATTTGCACAATGATCTGGTCCTAATAAAATAGTAAGAGAATGTTTTGGCATAATTGGCTGGTTCAGTGGCTTCTGATGCTTATTTGGAAAAACAACCATGTGCGAATTGACAGAAACACTATGTAGGGAAAGGGTCAAGGGATCTCAGCCTTTCTCGAATGTTGAAATATACTCTAAAGGAATGGAATTAAAATAAGTGTTGTACCAACACAGGAATAGATAGCAAGCAGACAGAAGAGAACAGTATCTAATTGTGGATGTAAACATTTATGGGAACTTAAGAAAAGCATGGATTATTCTTTAATTAATGGCGGGTCTGCTGACTACTTGGGAAAAATAACAAAGTTGAATATATGGCCACTACTTATGCCAAAATAAATTCCAAGTGAATCAAAGATTCCAGCATAAAAACAAACCGTTGAAGTACCAGACACATTTTTAAAAATAACTGAACTGCTCAAGATCTTCCTAACCAGGATACAAAACCCAAAGGCCACAAAACAAAGAACAGATATTTTGATTATAGAAAAACATGATAAAGAATAGTATCGACAAAGTCAAATCACCACATTGGAAAAATTTTGGCAAATGTTATTCTTTTAAGATTCAGCTAGTGATTATGTTGATATTCTTAAGAATTGGTAAGAAAAAAACAAAACAGTATCCAGTAGTAAGTTATTCATTTATATATCCACTAAGTATTCGTCAATTTCCTCCCAAGGCCCAGTCATTATTCTCTGGCTAAAGAAAGACAGCAACGTATAAAGTGAAATTCCAGATCCAAGGAGCTTCCATTCTAGTGGGCAAAAATAATTTAAAGCAGGCAGTGATAAATTTTACAAAGGAAACGAATGCAAAGCAATAGGGTCAAGAATGATGAGGAGAGTATTTGCTAGTGATGTTTTCAGAAAAACACACCAAATTCCTTAATTGCATAAAAGGTGGACACAGTTAAAATACAACATTCAACCAATAGCATGGGTGGAGAACATCTGGCTTGTGGACCATATAAAACCTGAGAAAACATTTGGTGTGCCCTGCCAAAGCAACTACAGGCAGGATTTGACACTTGTATAGCAGGCTAATTTTTAAGTTGATAATGTTGTGTGAATTGCATACCATGTAAGAAATATACAAATAGCCCTGAGAAGGAAAAAAAAAAAAAGATGTTTCCTACCCCCGTAAGTATATGGCATCATTTCTGATCCCAAAACTAGCAAACAGCCTCATGGATTTCATTAGAGGAAAAGTTTCATAAAATAAATGGAGTAAATACATGGAATACTATACAAACAATTTTTTAAAAGGCATTCAAATTAAATATGGATATGAAAGGAGTGCAAATTAAGGGCCAAGCAAAATGGGAAGATACACTCACAATGTGAGCCTTCTTCTATGAAATTAAAAAAGATGTATAGGGGCACATGTATATGTGTATACAAAAGCATTTCTAGGAGGGAAAATGTCTTACTGGTGATTGTCAACTCTGGGGAGGCCCAATTTCCATGGCATACATTTTGAAATTTTAAATTTTTTCAACTATGTGTTTCATTTCTTCTGCAGCAACATTTTACAAAACAGAGGGATTTCTAATACTGCTGCAATGCAAAGATGGAGAAAAAAAATTAACCCTTTCTCTGCTCACATCCCAAAATGTAAATAGAGGAATTCTAATATTGTAACTTCTGCTTTTACCTTTTGCTAGCTCTGTGATCTGAAATATTCGTATTATTTTTGCAAAAAAAAATAATTAAAAATACATGAAAGCATCAAGAACAAAATCTAACTAGGCCACTTTTTTTTTTTTTTAGTTTTAATCTCTACTCAGAATCTTTCATTTTGGATTAAGTTATTGGTGCTAAGACACCAAAAATGGCTAAGTGTTGAAAACATGGAAGTTAAACCTCTGTATGCTATCATAGGAGAGTTTATTTAGTGTGTCACCTACAGATACTGCACTCCCAAGAGGAAGGTTCTTGGGATTGGCCAATTGTGCTGGCCTTAAGAGACAGCACTGTGACACAGCACAGTAGAGGAACCCAGGGTATTTTCATGCTTATTCCCTCCAGACATAACACAGCACATTCTATCCTATGTGACTTTTGTTATAACTGGAAAATAGGATGGGCCTAGAACAAATGCCTGAAAGTGTGCATGTGACTTTGAACTTGACTAATAGATAGAAGATGGAAGAGGTTGAGTCACTTGCAGGAGATATGGACATGAGGGTGATTTGGTGGTTCGCCAGGACAGCCATGACTAGACATGAAATTATAACAGCTAGCACACTACTAGTGTGCATGAAAGAGTCAAGGTCAGGGTACATATTAAGACAGAGTGAAGAAATCCCTTGAGCTTCTTGGATTTCACAGGCCCAGACCATTGAACTGTTCATTGGAACACATATGTTCAAGGTCAAGAGCCCCAAAGGCAGTTACAGATGCCAGGGCCACCACTTTGATTTCAACCAGACATACAACCGCTGACTGAAGCCTTTGCTGCAGGAACTCTGTGGCGGGGTGGGGATTGGGGTTGTGAATGGGGATCCCATTCCAGGGTTCCTGAAAGTCGAATCATCGCACCAAGGAGGATTTTTCTCTGATCTCCAATCTGTCTAAGTTCGCCTTGCCAGATTCTGAACTTGCCTGAATCGCTTCACCCTTTTCCTCTTTTCTGTTCATACTCTGTGGAACAGCATAGCTATTCTCTGATGATCCCATCATTGCATTTTGAAAATACAAAACTTTTCTGATTTCATAGGCTCATTGTTGGTTGGCAAGGAACTGCCCCTCCAGTTGGGACATTCCTCAAGTCTCACCTGTCTCTGATTACGACTATTCTTTCCAGAACTCCTTGGACTTCATGCTTGATATTGGAATGATTTGAGACTTCAAGGGTTACTGGAGTGGAGTGCACATATTTTGCATCAACAAAGTTTACATGTGTCCAGGGTATGCCAGATTCCTGTGCGTATTATGAGGACTTTAATATGCCCCCTGCCAGCTGTCCTCACCAGGTGTGTGCTCACTTCACACACATCCTTGTTCTCTTCAGAGAATACGTGGAGTTCCACTTCCTTGATCACTTCACCCCAGTTGGCTCCACTCTCAGGAATAGTCAGGGCTTAAATACGGGTCGAAGAAAATGGTGTCTATCATTCACCTTTTTGTCTTTCTTACGGTCATTACTGACGACTTCAACACGTTTTCTAAGAACAACAACAAAACTCTTACGTAACCACAGCACAAAGAAATGCAGCATTGATATTAACAAATTTATATTCTGTATTCCAGTTTTGTGAGTTGTCCAGTGACCTTCTTGATTGTAACACTTTTTTTTCTCCCAGTGAGGATCCATTCCGGAATATCATGTTGCCTTTACTTGTAGTGCCTCATTAGTCTCTTTTACTGGAAAACCGTTCTGCAGCCTTTTTATTCTGTTCTTTGACCTGGCATTGTGGGAGGATAATTGGCACAGGCCAATTATTTCCTAGAACTTCTCCAGTATGGATTTTTAAAAATCTTTCCTCCATCTTAGATTATGCCAGCAGAAGTAATCTGATGTCCCCCTCTGTGCATTTATCAGGAAAGATATGGTGTCAGTTTCTTCCATTCTTGATTATTTCTGTTGCTTGGTTAATGTGCTGTCTGCTGTGTTTTCTCATTGTAAAGTGACTTGTCTGTTTGCGATGAACATATACATTGAGACTTCACAAATGTCCTTCTCCTCCCTTCATTTTCACTCACTAGCATCAACATCTGATGATTTTGTCCAGCACCATCCTTCCTTCTGTATTTATGAGTTGACATTCTGCTCTGAGCAAGTGTTCCCTTCTTTCCTTGTATTTCCTTGTATATGTATTTCCATCACTGTAGCCCTCCTGGAGAAATCCTCACCCGAGTTCTTGTGCATTCACCAATCTCCTTCCCCCATCAAGATCACTGAGAATGAGCCACAGTTTACTTGCACTGGCCTTCGCGCTGCTTTGGAATGGGGTCATGGAAGGGTGGTTGTGCAGGGATGTCTTCACAGCCATGAGGAATCTGCATTTTGGTTCCAAATCCATTTGTTTATTTCACCTGGGAGCTCTGCTTTTTTTCACTGTCTTACATGGGTTAATACTACAATCCCTTCTTAGAGTTCAAGAGTCCAGATACCAACACAATCTCAGCCCCTATTTGCATTCACTTCTCTTTAGCTTCCCTCCAATGGGGCTTCTCAGTGGCCACAAAGTCGTTGGTCAAGTAGTTAACTTCCTTAGCCTAAGAACTAGATGACACTCTAAGATTTAAAGTTTACCTCACCCCAAAACAAGAAAACGCAGTGCTAGTCTTCCATTGTGCCTCCAATGTGTTTATCAAACAGAGCATGTTTCTGTCTAATTCATGGTGGCAGTTAAAGTTCCTTGGAAACCTTTCATTGAGATTAAGGTCTAAAACTTTCTTATGGTAGGTGGTGCATTCATGTGCCTTACTAAGAAATTATTTAAAAATGTTAGCTGTGGTTAGTAGGGGAATGCTTGCCATAATCTCAGCATTTAAAATTTGCTACAAAGAATGTGATTACTAAAATTTGCTTTATTGAAATGAAGGGATAAAGAGCAGACTTGTTTGGATTGATTGGCTCGTAACAAGATTTTATAGGAGTTTCCTTTCCTTTGTTTTTCTTTCACCAGATGGAATTTTCTGTCAAATGGAAAAAGCCAGAGAAGTAAAGGACAGAGCAGGATAATTCTTGTCTCTAACCCCCCATCAGGGCAACCTGGAGCCTTGGTAAGGGGGCTCAGTTGACAAGGACCAACCCTGCTCAGTCAAGTGACAGAGTCACCAGAAATTGGGTGCAAGAGGAGGTTGCCTGACTTTCACGTGTGTCGGCGTGCCTGCTGACTCTCAGGGAGGGTGCTGCACTCTCCGCTTGAGTAAGACAGCCTCGTTTCTTTGTACTTGCTTCATTTCCTTTTCAAATAGCTGTGCAGATTCATCTGTTGTGCACTTCTGTTGGTAGCCAGCTGGGTGACATGAAATGCTGTAGGAATGGGAAATCCATGACTATGTGACATTTCCACAAACTGTGTGGGCTTCCAGCAAGGCCCTCTAAACCTTTAGTGTTATTTATGGACTACAGTTTTAAATTATTCCACACATCCCACATAAATATATATATATGAAAAGGAGCCCTACCAGTAATTTTGCTTAAAAGTTGATTTCCTTTCATTAAATATACCCAGTGGGCTGAGAATGCTTGATTTTTACTTTCCCTAGGATCCAGTGGTTCAAACACTCCTCTTGCTTTTTTGAATCGAAAATGTGATCGTTGAAGAGAAAAGGGATATAATTTTGTCTGGATTTACGATTCACAGAATGAATAGGATAGAGTTTATAAAGAAAGGCATCAACACATTTTTAAAGATTCCTTTTATTTTTATTTATTTATCTAGCTGTAAAAGCAAGCTATATCCGCAGTGAAAACCTTACTCTTAATTTTACTATTCCATGTTGTAGCTCCCATTAGCATTTTTGACTTCCCTTCCAAATTATTATGGTGAATATGTCATATACAAGAGCATTTTAAAAACTTAATGGATTTTGACACTGAAAGGTAAACTCTTGGTAAAAATAAATTTAAATCATGTCTGCAGATATGATTCAAAAACGTCACAGAAAATGTATATTATGGAAAACATCTACCCAAGGATTTAAAAAAATGTTTCATAACAAAAATAAATATATTTTAGAATAGCATTTTCTTCCAAGGTTCCTAAGCTATTCTGGAATGTATAGGCTTTTGAATTATGGCCAAGCTCATATTTTGTGTGAATGGTTTTTCACTCTGTTTTTTAACATTTCACTGTAGCAATTTCTTGAACAATGAATTTTTATTTGTTTTATGGTTACAAAAATCACTTTTTAAAGACTTCTCGCACCTCCATCTTGGCCCCTCAAAGCTCTTTTGATTTCGTATTAGTAAGACCAACGCCCCTGTAGAGGTCTGCATGAGTCAATCTTCATCTACCCTGAGGCTCTTTCTTTCCCTGTCCCATTCCCAGAGAGTCTGACCCCAGGAGGCTCACATTCACAATCCCTCTTTAGCCCACAGCCCTGCCATCACAGGGGCAGCATTACTACCAGGGGCCATGAGGCTCGGCCCAAAATATATCTACCTTTCTTTGGGTGTTGAAGATAAGCTAGGATGGGCAAGTAGCCAAAAAAAAAAAAAAAAAAAAAAAAAAACGATCCAAGAGCCTTTTGTAGGGAAAGTTTTGTTTAATAGGGCAAAGAAAATACTTTAAAATGAAAGTTTTATTAAGCTGAAATGTGTACCTGTGTTAAGAAGATAAGCTTTCTTCTCACATACCTGAACTAGCTCCTCCCAACATGTTTGTTAGCTCCTCTACAGACACACGGTTTCAATGGCTTGAGAAAGACTTTGCACCCTGAAAAGAGAGATAAAGGAAATTCTAGACCCTGAACGCCTTTATCTCCATGATGCACATAGATGCTCACACCATTCTTCATTGTTAGCTATAGAATCCTTTGTCCCTCTTTCAAAAAAGTGTCTTTGTGTTTCTCCGAATGAGCAGGCTCCCTCTCTCCCATCTGTCGGAAATGCAGTAAGTGTGGTCCCCTGGAAGGGTAGAGGTGAGCACCAATGACCCAGTCCCATCAGCCACTGCACGCATGTGTCCTGGTGCGTCAAACCTGGTTGCAGAGGTGAGGTGGGGCAGGAAGTGTCTGGCTTCCAGGGACTGGGTTGCCTACTTCTAGAGGCTGGTTGTGCCCTGGCAACAATTTACTGTTAAACTTGAAAACTTATTCTGGAAGAAACTAGACAACTTGGATGCATATGCTATAGTAACCTGATATAAATCAGAAAAGGTTAGAAGGCCAGGAAAGAAAAGACTACAGGCTAACAAGCTAGGGGTCAGACAAATATGCAAAATGCCTACCATTTCTCATTATTTGCAACACATTCTTGGTCCATGAAACTATCTTGAGGAGGTGACTTCCATTTTTAACGGATTAGAACAGAAACTTGGAACACTGAATGAAATAAGGTGTGGTTTCCTAAAATACATATTACAGATTCACATGTGTGTTTGTGTATTGGGTCATGATGTAAAAGGTCATGGTATTAAAGTGGCCACAGAAAAGAAACTGTGAAAATCATTGATCAAAAGTATACAAAAATTTATGGCAGGGTTTTCTAGAAGCCAGTGGGAGGAGGAGGAGCTGATTAGTTCTACCAGGCTTAGTGCTGTTCTCCTGTGACTCCGTACAAGAAAAGCATATGTGCTGTTCTTCAGAGGAAAAATTGAACGACATACTATGCAAAACTCTAATAGCTTAAGACCGTTTCTGTTTGCTTCCTTCCATCCCTAAACCCTCATAGGGTGACAGTATGGCTACTAAGGTTGCCAAACTTAACTCTGATGTATGGTTTAGGTGCTATCATAATTTCCTTTTCTCTTTTAAAATTGTTTTCTTTGAAAGGCAAAACTACAAAGAGAGAGAGAAAGATCATTCGTTAGCTGGTTCACTCCCCAAATGTTTCTGGCTTTACATATTTTGAAAGTTGGTAATAGGTGTATTCAGGTTTATAATTCTGTCATTCTATGTTTGATTACTTTCCTATCATTAAACATTACTTTCTGTATAATAATATACTTTGTCTTAAGTTCAGTGTCACCAAAAGGCATAGTTTATACAACTTATTTTTTTCATATTGTGTATCCTTATATCCAAAGTGTATTACTTTTTAATGATATATATATTTGCTAATTTGACAGAGAGAGTTCACATTCACTGGTTCACTCTCCCAATCTTCATGATTGTTGGGGCTGAATCAGAGCTGAACCAGGAGCCAGGAATTCAACTTGGGTCTCTCACATTAATTACTGCTGTTATTGCCTCCATATGTTTGCATTAGCTGTGAGGCAAATCACGAAACGAGGTCAGGCATGAACCCAGGTATTCTCATGTGTAGTTACAGTGATCTCGTCCACAGCTTCACCACTGAGACTAATAGCTGCCCCATATGTATCGTTTGAATAGCATTTAACTGAGATTTTTGTTTTGTTTTTTCTTGTTTTTAAATTATGTATTCATGTATTATATTGATTTGAAGGAGAGATAGAAATAGAGGAAGACAAAGCCTTTGAAGGTGGCACGGTGAGATTAAAAAACTCACTCATTAATAAACTTTATAAAGTTTATATTTTACTGTTGTTGAAACCCGAATCACCTGTACTTTTCATACCTGTGCTGGGCAGGGGACAAGTACTTCCCACTTGGAGAGTTGCCAGCGTCAAGCACGGGTTATTTTTAATCTGTCTTATTTTGGAGAATATCATTAAGACTAGAGAATAAAACTGAAGTCATCAGTAATCCAACCATACCAAGATGAATGGTTTTAGCCATTCATTGTATACTCTTCTTGCCGTTTGCCATTATAAATAACAGCACGTGTGCATCCTTGTCACTAAACCAAAAAGTTCAGGGAAACTTGAGCTAAAAGATAAGTTTATTTTGGTACAAACATTTTGAAATCCACACATGTAAACTTGATCATTTATTTATCTAAGGCAAGTTCTGAGAAGTCAGAATACTGAAATAAAGAATGTGAAAAATTTTAAGTATTATGGTACACTCACTCATGTTTATTAGTTATGGTGTTAGGGGCGGGGGAGAGTAAGTGGTTGAATGCAAAATGAGGTGAAAATAACCATCCAGAAGAAAAGAATATTCCAGAGTACCAACAAGGCAGCTCCCAAATTATCTCTAGTATAGTAGTTGTACAATATTTACTATTTTCTTCTTAGAGAAACGAGTTTTTAATTTTTCCAATAAAGTGTGTTGCTTTGGGAGACAGCACGAAAACACACAGCTTTTCTGAAGTGTTGTTTGTGTTTTTTTCTGGCAATTATATTGCTCCAGTTCTAATTGTGTCAACTCCAATGCAGAGGTCATACCAAGCTCTTTCTGACCTCTAGTCTGGACTGGCGGCTTCGATCCTGAGGTTCCGATTTTGCTCGTTCGTGGGTAGCACTTTCCTGCCATGGTTTGTTTGGAGATAACTGCAAGGGTGGCCCTCTGGAGTGGTGAATGCCACCCTTGTTCAGAAGGATGGGAGGGAGAATAATCTAATTCTACCTAAGAGAGAAGCCGGTAACCTGATGCTGTGTTTCCATTGCTCTTGGAAAAAGAACAGTAAATGACAGCAAAATTGAATAGCTTCTACTCACACGGTGTGAATTACCCGGCGGAAGAGATGTGTTGAGAGGGAGAATGAGGACTTGATCTCTGCCTTTCAGTTTTCAGCCATTGTCAACCACCAAGTACAAAAGTTGGCTCAGCAAACCTCGGCTTCATCCAGAATACTAGGGAGCAAGCCAAGAGATGTTTTTTTTCCCTGCTAAGTTGCCCAGGATTGGTCTTTGTGGATCTGTTTACATGGGTGAATAAAGTCAAAGTGCTTTAGTCATTTTCCTACAGTAGTATTTTTCAAACTGTGGGTTGGCCCTATTAGTGGGTAATGAAATCAGTTTAGCAGGTCATTATTAACCTTTCTAATGAAATGTCATACAAAAGAGAATCGTGTGGCATTTGATGGAATAGAAGACATTCAAGTGCGTCACATGAGGAGGCGTATTATTTGTGGAACTTTTACTTTACGTATATATATATATATATATATATATATAAAAATGTACACATACACACATATATTTGCACACAGAGAGAGATGAAAAATTATGTTTCCAGACCACACTCAAATAATTATGCTGAGAATTTATTACTTTGTACTTCTATTTCAATTTTCTGGAAATATTTTGTCTAATCAAAGCTGTCAAAAATGTTGCTTGTTTCCATCTGGAAAGGTCATATTTTAGAGCTTGACATTGAAGTAAACAGGCAAAGTCTTCATGTTAATGTGGCCCATAGTAATTTTCCTGCTTTTCAACTGCAAGTGGAACACAAATTTCCCTCATCTGAATCTGTTTTTATTATGATTCTATATTGAAAACAGCTCTGGTTATTACACTTCCCTTCAAATGTCAGATGAAAAATGTCCTATGTTGAGGATACCACTAGCCGCGGCATTCAAATACCAACCCAACTTTGAAAGGGGTATGGCTTATGGTAATACTATATGTTTAGTTCTCTATGATTATTTAAAAATTTGCCAACCAATGAAATCAATCCTAGCTGATTGTGATAACATGGGCTGATTGTTATGATGTGACAAGTGTTCATCTATACAGATCATTCCACTTAATTTAAATTCAAATCTATGTTATTTGTTTTGAGTTAACATTAAGTAAACACGTGAATGTGGTGAAGATCTAGTTTCAACTGCATGTAATTAAGATTCTCACATGCGGAAAGTGTGTATCTAAGTACACATATACAGCCTATATTAATGTATGATACATTCTACCAAATATATTCATTCATGGATACCATGTTTTTATGAACTCAAAGAACAGAAAGCCCAGTAAATTAAAATAATAGCTCTAGAAAAAGTCTTAGAGCAGATAAAGCCTTTAAGTCTCATCTTCAGCCTTTAAGCTGTGCGTACATGAAGTGCTATTTGACAAATATTTGGAGGTTTCATTTGAACTCACCAGCCAGAAAAGTTTGCATATGAGCAATAAAATCTGTGGCGAATATAAGAAGAGACAGTAGTGACACTCATGCCTTGTGGTTATCTTGGAACTTTTCAGATTAAAATAAACACAAGCTACTTCCTCCATCTCATGTGAGGAAGGAAAAAAAAATAGTAAATGGGTGCCTGCAAGAGTTAAATCTTCTAGCATCTCTTGTCCTGGTTTTGTTTTTGTTAAAATGCACCAAGATTATTAGTGGAGATTGTGCCTCATACATCTTTATATCTGTTTACTGTTTCCATGGCTGTTGCCACTGTTGTAGTGTTGGTTCCACTTTCAGTGTTGATGGGGGTCCAACGTTGGGGGCTCCACTGCAACCCTGTGAAAGCTGTGCATTGTCTCAGGAAACTGAATGATATCAAAACTTCTACAAATGTGTGAAAGAGGATTATGAAGTCTCTGGTGTCTACACTTAGATAATAACTCCTAGTCTAATTTGTCTGCAGGTTAATATTCCTAATGCACAGTCTGGATCATGTTACCATCTGCTCAGAACCATTGAATTTCCTGTTAGAACCAAAATCCAATCTGCTTGGATTAGAATCCAAAATCTTCCAAGGATTGGCCCCATTTCTGCCTTTATGGCCTCATTACACCCTCTCCACCCTTAATTCTCCTCCCAAATACACAAACGTTGAAGCCAAACCACAACACTTGCTGTCCCCCTAGCATTTCTGCACAGTGCTGCCTGCCTGGGATGCTGCATGAGTGGGAATTCTTTTCTTTGTACTCCTCAGCACTGAACAGTGCCTGCTATAGCCCAGCACCTTACATAGTGCCCTCAACATTGTGATGGTGCAACTGTCTGTTTGTCCTCCCACTCTTGGCTGCCCTTCCCCGTATTACAAAGAGGCCCCTTCTTGAGGTTTGGACATCCTCTGGATTCAGCCACTAGCATGCCTTCCAGGGAGACTAGAAGACTAGTTGAAGGAATCAGCCAGGATGTTTCTTCTCTCTCTGCCTCGTTCTGTCTGATAACAGCCATGTTTTCTCTGTTCTTGCAATGGCTGCTGGAGAACTCTTTTGTGCATTCAGATTCTACTGGGTGACATTGGTCCCGGGGCTCCAGAATCAAAACCTCTTTTCTTGTCCAGCTGTTGCTGAATTCCTGCAATCCTCATTCTCCTCTATTTGTGTCATCAGTTCCCTGTACTATAATCCTGCTGTTGACATACTTAGATTCTTTTATACTTACATATTCATGTATCAGCCTTGACTGATGAACCTGGCATTTGACGGATAACTGCAGAATTTCTTACCAATATTTAAGTCATCTTCTATCAGAGAATCTCATTTTCGGGATGCAGCAGGACTAATTCTCTAAACAATTGTTAGTACCTAATAACATTACTTGGAGTTATCTGGGGTGGTGACAAATCACCCCAAAACTCAGTGGTTTGGAAGAGCAAGAATTTATTATTAGTTCCTGAGTCTAAGAGTCAGCCAGATGTTGCTCCGCTCCCAGCTGGGCTCCCTCACTTGTCAGTGGTCAGCTGTGCAGGGAGCCAGTAGGCTCTGCTCGTTTCAGCAGGGCTCTCTCCTAGCTTTGGGACAGTGTTGCTTTAGGCTGAGCTAGAGTGGCCTTAGTGGAGATAAGAAACCTTAGTCATTTGCACTCTGTGTTTGTGACCCATATAGGCTAGCTAGGCCTATTTCCATGGAAGGAGCAGAGGAACCAAAGAAAATTCTTCAGCATAGTAGCAAAGTTTCCTGGCTGCTATATATGCAGCCTACCTAGTAACATTCCAATGGTCACAGCAAGACTTGTAAATCAAAGGGTACAGAAAAAAATAGAATTAGCTTCTTCAGTGAAAGGAAAACATGACAAAAAGCTATGGGGAAGATGAAGCAATGCACTTACTGTTTACAGAACCATATGGCGCTCTTAAAATATTGTCAGGAGGTACACAATTGGTGAAGCTTTTGAAATGTTGCTTAAGACACCTACATCCCATATTCAAGTGTCGGGACTCAAGTCCTGGCTCTACTGTCTGATTCCAGCTTCCTGCTAATGCTTACTTTGGAAGGCAGCAGGTGATGGTTCATATGGTCGGATGCCTGCCACCAATCTGAGAGACCTGGATTCAGAGCCTGACTCCAGACTTCAGCTTTACCCAGCCCCATTTCTGAGGCCATTTGGGGAAATCTCCTCCTCCTTCTCCTCTCCCCTCTTCTCCTACTTGTAAACATATAAGTAAATAAACAGACAAAGCTTTCAAACATTTTTGTTAAGATGATGCATCTTACGCTAAATATTTTATCACAATAAGAAAACAAAATTGGAGTGGGGGATGGGGTCTGTCTGCATTAATAATGCTTTCAAAAGCAAGCCAAATGAGAAAGGATTTATTTCTTTTAAAAATTAAGGATATCAACACATCAGTTCGAAAATATTTATCAGCACTGCAGAAAAAAAAAAATAAAACAAGCACAGGCAAGCAAGAAGGAAGGAAAAAAGATGGGAGGAGGAGATGGAGGAAACTTTATAGAGTAAGAAATGCAAATAACTTGTAAACCTATCCAAAGATCTTCAACTTCCTTCAGCCCAAGACATACAGGAATCCAAGCTAGGATGGTATGTATTTACTACGAGGCTAATATTCAAGAATATATCCTATTACAAAGGTCTGTACAAACAAGACTTCTAGACAAGGAACATAAATTGAAGCAACAGCTAAAAGTCTAATGCGGAAGTCAATCAATATACAAAAGGGTCATTCCCATTCACTGGCTGATTCCATAGTTTTAAATTTATTCTATGTATTATCTGATGTATATGAGAACTAGGTCTTAAGCAAAAGCATGAATTATAGACCTCCTTGAAATAAAGGGAAGGACTTCACTGGCCTTCGATCAATGTGTTTATGGATTAATGCTAAAACGGGATATTATGTAATTGTTAACATATAAAGAGACTGAGTAAGTGCCTCTTCTAAAAGGAGAATGTAGACTATTAATGTAGTGTATTAATACAGGCTCCTGAGACTTATTGAGAGGTACAGTAGGATAAATAGGTAAGATTAATTTTTATCACATTAACTGTTTTAAAAATAAATTTTAACTTAACTCATTTGAAACTTTACAATAAAGTGCATATTACATACTTATTACTTTGTCCTGTGCATTTGTACAAAGTTACCACCCCAAAGTAAAAAAGAAAAAAAAAAGCCATCTAAAGATCCATTTATAAATAACATATTAGTAAACCAAGTTAAAGGGGCTTATTTATCCTTTAACCTTCAATTTGCATTCATTGGGAGCAGTCATGGAAATAATGCCAACCTCACCTGGGTCAGATGGCTTAGCAAAATGAACTGTTTCATGCCCAGAAATAAATGCATCCCAAATATAAATATGAATCAGTTACAAAATAGATCCTTTTGAAACTACAAAATAACCGCACTGTTAATATATTTGTGGCCCAATTAAGAATGTGTAAAGAACACACATTCTGAGCTAAAATCGTCCCAGAGAATGATTCTCATTTTTACTTTGAATCTTGTGTAAACAAAACCAAGGAGTCTCATTTGAATCATGAGCAAAGTCACAGTTCTCTGTTTCTCAAGAAGAGAGCCATTAAAAATTGGTGTTTGTGGGGGCAGGATCTGAGGCTTGACCCTGCTGCTTCACATCTCCATCTGACCCCTCATCACAGAGAACTCTGAATGTGTCCCCTGGAAGAAGTCTCCTCTGGTGTGTATCCACCGGGAGGCAACCATGTAAAGGTGGCGTGGCTTTGTGTTGTTGCACAATTTGGAAGTTACCCAGCTCACCATTTTTGTACTCTTCTTAGTCATTTTATTGTTAAAATCCTAGCCTGTTGCTTAGCCATTTAGAACAAAATCCATGACCTCAGACTGCCTGGGTGAGATCCTGGCTAGCTTCTCTTTCTCTGTTGGAGCAAATGTTTTTAGCTCTTTTCTGCCTCTTCCTTCCTCATCTACAAAATGACTTTGTTAATAATACCTACTCTAAATGGTCAGTATGGGATAAATTAGTGGAAATAATCAACACAACTGAGTCCCTGAAGTGTGCCAATAAAGATGGTGTGTAAAGAATGTTTGTTATTTTATGAGAACTTTCAGGTTATTTTTCTGGAGTCAAGTTCTTACAATATACTTCAAAGTCTGAATCAGAATTATACTCAGAAAAATATGGTGATGTCTAATACTGTTTTGGTACAAAGGCACTGTTTATTTTTAACTATTGATGTCAGAGGTAATAGTGCATATTTACTCATAATTTTCCTAAGACCCTAAGAGTTAACACCACATGCTTCTTCTCGGGTTTGTTAATGTAGTTTTTGAGAGTGCTTTTAGAATGTGGTACACTTCTTTGAAATGTCTGGCTCTTCAACTTGCCTCTGTCAGTTTCTTGTTTGGCAAACAGTGAGAGGACATTGAAGGTTTTGACTTTGAACGTTTAGATCCAGAACGGTGAAGAGATACTTTGAAGAAAATGGACAAAGACGATTCCAGAATCCTCCTTAATGTTGCTTGTTCAAAGAAAGAAGATGGATCGTGAGCAAACCTCTTTTCATAAAAAATGGTTTGCCCTTTACCACTCTGAGAGCGCCTTTTACACTGAGTCGTGGTGGACAACAACCACCATAAAAACCAGGCAAGGCAGCATCTTCAGAAGCCCAGAGAGTACAGCAGCGAAAATGTGCACATATGCACACAAACGCACACCCACACATAACCAACAATCACTTTAATGATATAACAAGCGCTTTTATGGTGCCATAAATGTTGACTGTTGGGTAAAGAGACAATAACCAAGTGTTTGTTTACTCAGTGTGGCAGTTAAAGGAAGGAACTGTTGGAGATCAGCATAGTTAGTGCTCATATTCTGAATGTCAAATCAAAAGTAGAGAACAAGGGGCAGGCCACAGCCCATGTTGGAGTGTTG
Organism: Ochotona curzoniae; assembly: GCF_017591425.1. NCBI lineage: Eukaryota > Metazoa > Chordata > Mammalia > Lagomorpha > Ochotonidae > Ochotona > Ochotona curzoniae. The sequence goes on along the minus strand of NW_024465035.1, from coordinate 10,302,777 downwards.
CTGTCTATACTCCTGAGGCTGGCTTCCAACTGATGTGCACTGTAGGATGTGGAGGGTGATACACCAAGTACTTGGTTCCATGCCTCTCACATGGGAGATGGAGTTCTGGGTTCTTGGTTGCAGCCTGCCCCAACACCAGCTCTTGATAGAATTTGGAGAGTAACCACAGATGGAAGATTTTCTGCCCCTCTCTCTATCTCTCCTTCCCTCCCTCCTGCCCTTTCTTTCATATGAAAATATTTTGGAGGGCTAGCATGGTGGCTTAACAGGCTTAGTTTCCACCTATAAGAGCCAGCATCCCACATGGGTGTCAGTTCAAGACTCGGCTACTCCACTTCTGATCTAGCTCTCTGCTTATAGCACGGGAAGGCGGCTGAGGGTGGCCCAAAGCCTTGGATCCATGCATCTGCCTGAGAAACTAGTCAGATTAGCTCAGCTCTAGCCATTGCAGCCTTTTGGGATGGAAGACCTCTCTCTTTGTCTCTCCTTCTCTCTCTGTAAAAACCTGCCTTTCAAATAGAAACAAATAAATGTATAAAAAGGAGAAGAAAATAACTTCAATGGAAATACATGAGCCGAAATCTGTATCATGTAAGTTAAATAACAACATGCAAATATGGTCCATTGTCTTGGATACAGATATGTATGTAAATACAAAAATAAATGGATAAATAAATATATAAAGTTATCTAGGAAGATATAAACAAATCTTGATCTGGGCTTTGGATGAGCTATGATGTCTATGTGCTTTTAAATTTTCTAATATAATTTAAAGTGATTCCTGGGATAGGTTTTTACCATATTTGGTTTAATGTAGAAAACAACACAGTGGCTATGACAACATGTGAACAATGGTCCCTCCTGAATAGTGGCAACCCAGACGTTTGTGGCACTTAACTCAGTCTCTTCTCTACTTTCTAAGTTCCTCCCGCCCCCACTCTAAGACAACACACATTGTGGACTCATAGAGCTTCCAAAAAGCAGGTCCCAGCTGCTTTGTGGGTAGACTCAGTGGCGCCCTCTGTGGCTGGCAGAGCAGATGCAGCTGGCGGGGGGCAGCTGGCAGCGGGATCACTGTTAGGACCGTCTAGGGTCTCTGTGGTTGAGTGCCCTGATACAGCCCTGGCAGAATCGGGTCGCCCCGCCTGCAGTCACAGCTTCTGTGGGCTGAGGCCTGTCACAGAAACCATGCTCTGACAAGAAAACTGGATTCTCTTTACACACAGATCTTCCCGCCTGGGTTCATACTTGCTTTTTAGGAAGTCTGCCTTTCCAGAACGCTCGGGTCGTATGTTCCTGAAAAGCCACAGAAAAGTGGGTCTCTGGCCCCCTACAAGCTGTCCCGTGCCTAGAACCATCTCATCTTCAGGATAAGATTTTCATCTTGTTGATTGGCATCTATTGAAAATCAGAGGCTAAATCAACCCTGAAACCCGATCCTATTTAAACATCGAAAGAGTAGTTGTAGATTAACTAAATGTTGATGAATTTAAGCAAAAATAACTTACATTCCTCTTCTGTTTCCTCTTTTCCAGATCTGCGGTATCGCACCCATTGGCTGGACTGCGAGGGGGCCAACACCACACGGGATTGGATGTCTAAGAAGGTCAGAGGTCAGACTTGATGGCTCTTTGCAAATTTCTAATTTTTGTTGTTACTTGTTGCTGTTTACCTTGTTGAGACTCATTTGCATCACTGCTGCTACTGCCACCTAAGAAAGTTTTGAACTCTGAAGGTTTTCGGGAAAAAAATATAAAGCAGACAAAAGGAATGCTACTGATTTTCTGGGGGAAGAAAAATGACCTCAGGACAGCAGAGTTGAGAGGTCCCGTCTCTAATAGTCGGGAAACAAGCAAGCTAGAGTCACCAGTGTTTCCTGGCGTGTTTCCTCCAGTGCTAAGGAGAGCAAAAGCATGTGCTCTCCCGGTGGTTAGAGAGGGGACAGCCCAGAGATGGGGCAGACACCTGTGCAGGGCACAGCTGTGTTCTTAACCCAGGCACCCTCCGAAGGCTGCCTTGGGTTCCAGGGTATTGACATTCAGCATGCCTGTTTGGGCAGTAATTTGAAAAGTAGTTTGTTTACATTGCAACAACAGCACAGTTTTGACTTGTATCTGCCTTTGAGCTAATGTCAGCGCTTTCCTTTCTGTGGTGGTTTTTTTTTTTTTTTTTTCTTGGTCTGGTTTAAACACTGTGACGAAAACGGGTTTCTGGCGGAAGGCGACGTCCAGGCTTGGCTAGGGATCTGGTGGCTTCTGCAGAATTGCTCGCTGGCTGCAGGAATGGATTCTTTGAATGTGGTCATTGTGCGTCCTCTTGCCCATGGCCTCTGGCCTATTGTCTGGGCGCCTCGGTTGGACCGGTGCTATCTGATTGTGACTGGTACTAACATTACAGCCGTCGGTACTCCCGCCCTCCCCTTAGGGCCCCCAGTCTGGCTACCTGGGTCTCCCAGCCCTCCCTGGAGGGGTTCTGTCACAGCTCTCATAGCAGAAAATGTTGTCATCTATAGAATCTATAGACCTTTCAAAGACAAAAGAGAAGTAGGAATCTTTGAAATCAAATTTCTGTTTTGGTGTTTTGGGTTTTTTATCTGTTTGTTGGGGTTTTATTGGGGGGGGGGGTGTTTTGTTTTGTTTTGTTCCTGCCAGCAACCCTCTCCTTTTTCCTAATGAAATCTTCCAGCAACCGCCCCCCTCACACACACACTGTGTAAAAAAATGGAAAGGACAGTTGTCAGGTTTGAAGATAAAAAGGCCAACTTTAGGATCCACTCCTCCCCCTCGGCCTCATGGTGCTCAGCCTGAGTGATCTCCAGGGTCCACCCCCCCACTCACCCACGGCGAGAATGTGGGTACCCTTTGTACACTCAACCCATTTTCTCAGGGCAGCCCACTCTACTAACATTTCTAGAAATGAAAGGGAGATTGCTACAGGTGTTTAAGACATAAGGCAGTAGACACACAAGTGTGCATATGGGCTTAAAGGATTTTTTGTATAGCTCTGGAAAGGATGGAAGGAATCTAAGGTGATGGGGAGTCAAGCAGTGGTTGCCCCAGGGAGAAGAGAAGGTTGACTGACAAGGGGTGTGAGTGTCCCTGTGGAGTGATGGAAATGATGCCTGTTGTGTGCTTTTTATTGTCTGTAAATCATCCTTCCATTCAAAATTAAAAACACAGGGGGGTAAAAAGCAGAAAATAAATCAGGCATTTGACAAGTGAAAACATGGTGGCCCAGTATTTGAATTTGGTCAACATCCTTAAAGCTGTGTGAATGATTGAGTCTAAGGTCATTGTGAAAAGTTTCTGAAAGTTTGAAAGTTAGAAACCATACTCTTCTTCAATGCCCACCTCCCCGCCCCCAAATCAGGGTGGATGGGGGAAATCTCAGAGAATTCTAAACAGTGGGACTACGTTGGAGTCCCCATGATGGAGGGAGGTGTGACACATGGAAGTTCTAGGTCAGGGTCCTGAATACAATACTTGATTCCATTGAGTCTGTAGGTCAGAATCATGGCTGTCTGCCTTGTGGAGCAGGAAGAAGGCCAGGAGTCGCAGAGAAGTATCTCTTTCCATCCTCTGTCTCTCTTAGTGTTAGGGACACCCAGAAGCTATGGAGGAGCCGCTTCTGGAGTGATCTGGCTCACCCACCCAAAATGCAGCATGGCGCCTCCCTTTTTGGCTATTGGGTTTCTTATTCCGCTTCTCTGTTCATAGAGTCCATAAGTGGAAACCAGTGGGTTGACATCACAGTGTCTAGGCGCTCTGCTGGTCTGCTCTTTCCTGGAGCAGTCTCCTGGTGTAAGTACTGCCTTGCCTGACGTACCCAGGGCTGTCGCTTCCTCAGCTGTGCAGGTAGACGCTGGTCCAGCCCTGACACCTGCAGAGCCTCTGTCACTCAGACCCAGCTAGAGGTGACAGAGAGCCTTGGATCACCCACCTGGAACAAGCTACCTTCTGTGTCTATGTAAAGAATCTTGATCTATTCAGAAATATTTTGGGTTTATTTCATTTATTTGTTTGTTTGTTTATGTTTATTATATTTTTGACAATCTTTACATAGTTAATTTGGGGGAAAAGGCTCAAGGGCTACAGGAAAGTAGGTAAGACTATTATTTCCATATTGTTTCCTTCATGCTTAAGGGAGAAGGCCCACCCAATTTCCCACCCTCCCCAGGTCCCTGATGTAGGGTATGCTCCGAGGTTCTTGCTCAGGTGGTTTTGATAGTTCACCAGTTATGAATCACTGCCAATCTTGCCACTCCAAGCACTAGGAGGTTGTGGAAGAATCCACTGGTTGACATAGTCCATCATAGAGCCTGAGGTGTTCTCTGACCAGATTCTTGTATGTACTAGCACGTACAGGCCCCGGCACAGTCCATCGCCCGTATCAGCTGGTGGTTGCAATCGCTGGGTTGGTTCTGTTTTCAGCCCCGACTTCCACTGGAACCAATGGGATAAGAAAAAAAAAATTCCAAACAAACTTGGTGCCCTGCAGAAGTACTGAGTTCTAAGTGCTCACTGTCGACTCTTTGTGCAGTGTGGTATTGGTCATGACCCAGAGTAACAAGTTGCTGTGGCAGACCCCACCTACGGGGACTCCTCAAAATGTGATTGTTTAAATTCAGATTGTGTTTTGTTTGGTAATTTCTGTATCATAGCTGTAAACCTTAATTTTGTCATACAATACTTTCACGTACTCTATTAGCAGTATTTGGCAGTCTTCATAACATTTTTTATTCTTATATTCCTTTTTATAGTTTCGAAGGCATAGGGCTTCCATTCCCTTTCCCGCCTTCTCCTCTTGCCTTTTCGTTGTTGCCTTTATTTTAGGAAAGTTTTCCAGCTGTAGTCTCGACTCCAGCATTCTGCTCTTTATGTGTCTCACGACATTGTAGAGTTAAGTGGTGGTAAAGGGTCCAGTATTTTGTTATCAAGGTATTATTTACTACTTTTCTTGGAGTAGAAATGCATACCACAGTTTCTCTTTGCTTCCTAGCATTCTACTCTCCATTACTTAACAGTCTATGCTTTGCTTCTGTTCATCTGAATGATTTTATCTTTGGCCTGTAAAGTGTAGGATTCCTTCTCAGCTACCTTATAGAATGGAATTCTGCTGACTGAAATTCTGCTGTGATTGAAAAACAGGCTACTGATGACACTTGGTGAAGAGGCTAGGTCTTGCTTTCGGCTCAGGTCTCATAAAAGGATGAGCCCTTTAGACCTATGTCTTTCCCAAAAGTCATTTTGACTCTCTACAAAGCACTTTCTTCTCCTTGAAATATTTTGAACCAAATCTATTGAAATTTTCCTGTGTATGTGTTTCAGAAGCCAGGCAGCACAGTAGAAAGGTTATGGTTTGAACTGAAGCAAACGAAAGACATAGACCAGAACAGGTAAAATCTGCTGGATGGGGGCGGGAAGAGTTCAGTTCTGCAATTGGGAGCCTATTGAACTAACGGGCTGGAAAAAGCAAGGAAACTGATTTTCAGAAGGAAATGATGGCAGCATTAGGAAATAGCAAGAAAAAGCCCAGTGCAACCAGAGCAGGAAGGATCTGGAGGTACGTAGGCACTCCAGCCTTTGGAACTGCATTACCTGCCTCCAGGAAGAGCCTACTGTCTGCCACTCGAGGGACTGACCAACAAAGCCCATCTTGGTAACAACAGGACTCCACATGAACACAAATTTAGCTCACTAATGAAGCTATGGTAAAACTGAATCATCTGTTTAAAAAAAACATTTTAAATAACCAGGACATTTTTTTAACCCACACGCATCGTGCTTTGCCTACACATGACGCAAATTTCCTAATCAAACCAAATTTAATTTAGCAAAAGATTCTTCTCCATCCAGTTCGGTTTAATGTGCATGAGAGCAGAAATGAAATTACGTAATGTACGAGTTTAAGCAGAATTTGCTTTCTTGCAATTCCATTTGAAATGGCTTGTTTCAAGGCATGAAGAGTCAATTTAATCAAATGGAAAATACCAAGGCAGAAATTGTGTGTCTTCTCCATGCCTGTAACCTTAGTCAAGTGGTCCTCTTAGAGTCAATGTTGTTGAGTTGAATTTCTTCTCTCTCTCTCTCTGTTTCACTCTCCCTCCCCCTCTCTCTCTCTCTCTCCTCTTCTCTTTCTGTGTTTTTATTCCTCCTTTCTCTTCCTTCCTCTCTTCCTCCCTCCCTTCCTTCCTCTCTTCCTCCCTTCCTTCCTGCCTCCCTCCCTCCCTGTCTCTTTGTTGTGTGGATACTGCAACGTGTGTATAGTCGGATTTGAATTACAAGTCAGAATGGATATGGGAAATGTCTATGGTAGAAGTCTACGTTATTGACATTTTTCCCTATTGACTTCTTTGTAAGCAGCAAGATAAATCTTCCCAACCACGAAACTGCTTGTAAGATTCATTATTAATCAGTGAGAAAATATCCTAATTTGAGTTTTATCTCCTTTCACTCCCCACAACTCTTTTCTCTTTTGATATCGTTCAGCTAGCAGCAACCAAAAGCATACTGAAAGAAAAATAACATATATTATAATCTGCATATTATTCTTTTGCTCAATTTCCAAAGAAACTTAGGAGGTAGGTTTTTGCTCAGACCTTTCCGTCTGACAGCCCCATTGCTTAAGAAAGAGAATCAATAGACTAAAAGTAACATCTAGTGTTACTGTAAAACTGGAGAAACACCTGAATTTGTGAAGAAAATAAACTACTATTTGGGGTCTCCCCACAACAGCAACAACAAGTCAAGAAGAGTGATGTGAGCACAGTTTATCTTTCTCTCCAGGGATGGGGGCATGGTTCTTTGATCAGCTAATATTAAGACACCTTCATTCTAGCTTGTTGAGCTGTTATTGTTATATGATTTTATTCTCAGAGTTTCCTCTTGGTTCAAGATAGCTGCTGAAGCTCTAACTCTCACATATAAATTCTAGACAACAGAAAAGATGGGTGAAGGGATATTAAAAGGCACACACTGAAAGATACTTCTTTCTTCATTGAGGAACCTTGCCAGATTTCCCATCTGAAAATGTCTACCTACAATCACATCTAGCAACTCCTAGTTGCAAAGAAAGATGGATGATGTCAGTGGGTACCTTGCCACCAAAAGGCAAATGGGATTTGATATAAAGGAACATTGTGGAAACTCATAGGAGACCTTATTGTAATTAGGTGATCAATGGAAGTCTTGAGTTATGGAGGAGGTTGATCAGGGCAGTGCTTGTGGGGGCTCTTCTTGCAGCCACAATGGATAAAAACGGGAGCAATAAAATGTAGCGTGAAGGGACTGGTTTGTGATGACAAAGCTTTGTATGGATGAGATGTCATCAACAAAAGAGGTAATAGGTGTATGTGATGGAACTGGGGGAGAACGAGGTAACAAATTGTTAATTAGACACATAGTTCAAAACTCTTCTTGGGCATTCACCTAGATGAACACACATGTATGTAGGCGTGTGTATAGAAATAAACACATTTTATGTGTGCTTGTGTATTTGTATATTAGTGAAATCCAAGAAAGGCATCAACATTTATGTTTCTGAGAAAGAAGATGTGTATAAACAAGCAAACAAAACCCTATGTTACATTTTCTATAGAAAAAAAATTGACTTTGAACTTAATGGAGCAATTAATTAGCAATACATAATAATATCAAATAACTATCAGCAGACATACAACAACCACCACCACATAAAACTTTCCTAGGCCTGTACATCACCAGTAGCAATGATTTTTCAAACTTAAGCATTATTAATAACAACTTGGAAAAAGAAAGGAAAGCCAAATGGCAGGGTTGAGGGGGCTGGTCTATGTTATGAACTTTTCAGAGGAAAGAGAGGAGGAGTTGCACAGATAACTAAGAAGCCTTCATGAGAAACTAGAGGCAGGCATTTGGTACAGTGGTTAAGCCACAAGTTGGAATTCACACAGCCCCGGGTCAAAGTGCTTGAGTTCACAGCAGAGTTCTGCTTCTGATTCCAGCTTCCTGCCAGTGCACACCTAGGAGGCAACAGGTGATGTGCTTGACTCATCTACCACGTACATAGGAAACCCAAACTGACTTCTTGGCTCCCAGCAGCACGCTGGCCCAACCCTAATGTTTGTAGGCATTTGGAGGAGTAAACCAGAAGATAGGAGATCTCTCTCTCTTTCCCTACCTCTCTTTTTCTTTCCCTTCTCCCTCTCCTTTTCAAGAATTTTTAAAATAGAAAAACCTGGTCTTAAAACAGCAAATGCTTATACACTTGCATAGCAAAAACATCAAGATATGCATGATCTAAACACACACCAACTATGGAACAGAGGTGAGCATGGATGGGAAAAGGAAAGAGGAAATATATCATCGGTGATTTGGTTTTCATAGGAAAATGATGCCAATATAGCAAATCTGAGTGGTGGGTGCTAGTAAAATTTTATTTACTCTTCTGGAAATATGTCAACATTTAAAGTTGTTTTCAAAATTAAGCAAATGCCCCGTTGCTAGCAAAGCAATTTGAGTCCTTGAAATGACATTTTAGCTTTTATTTCTGAGGAGCTCAAGCTAGTGTTTCTCAAATTTTAGAAAACAACTGACCCATTTTGGGGGGGCTTGTTGAAACCAATTCCTTGACCCCACTTCTGGAGTTTTTCAATGAGTGTTCAATGAGTGTTTCCTATTCAATAGGTGTTTCCTATTCAATGGGGCGGGGCATGAGCATTTTAATGAGTTTCCCAATGATGGCACAAGCTGCTGATCCAGAGACCACAGGTAGGGAAACTTGAGTTTGGAGAATTTTTCTAAGAAACTGGAGTTGGTTAACTGCTCATTTTTTGTTCTTTAAACAAGTGTCTGTTGTGTGGTCACAAGAGTACTTCAGATAGTTCATAGTGTTCAGAAATAAGCTATTTGGGGACAACTTTTTGAAATCAATCAATTTTTCTATGATTTTTCTATAAACTTGCTGAAAGCCCCTTGTGCCTATCTGGCACCAACACTTGAACTGGGCCAGATGCTCCACATAGAGGCATAAAGATGGTCTCCCTTGTAGAAAGGAAGCAGAATGACCCAATAGAGTCACAGATTTAACACTGTAAATGGACCCCACAGGAAAATTGCAGCACAGCCAAATGCAGTAATTCTGAGAGCCAAAGAAGCAAACCAGTGTTTGCCAGGACTTTAAGACATGCTGTGACTTTTTTCTTTTTTGATACACAACATTTCTACCCTCGCTATTCACTGGACTAATCGCTCTCTACACATTTTAATGTAATGTAAAAATTTTTATTAATATATATTTCATGTAGTTCATGCATACAGTTCTAAGATAATCATACTTCCCTCCCTCCCTTCTCCTTCCCTCCTTTTCCCTCCTTTTTCTTTAATTTTTGCAAATATGTTATTTCAATCTATTCTATGATCACATTTGCAATAGAAACATATATATACATATATATACACACATGTGTATGTGTGTATGCTTGTATCTTTTTACAATTTCCATTAGATGTTTTTATTAATTTCCATGATATGGTTTTATAGGTATAGGGATTCCTCATGTGATATTAACGTGCACAATGTTCTTTGAAAAAATAAAGAGGATCTCTAAACCCATGAATTGGGGTCAAGGAGCTAGGTGAGGTCTAAAGGTTGGGATTCCTTTGTTGAATTTGTGAAAGTGAAGGGAAGTTAGAGTAGAAGGGCAAGCAGAGGAAGTAGCATGTACAAAAATGTGGAGATATAATATGCAATCCATAGTAAGGCTATAGAGAGTGAAGTAAGAAATTTAGGTTGGCAGGATGAAAGAATTGACTATGAGGAACTACATCATGAAAGGGTCCATAATATTTTGCTTTTAATCTGACAAGAGCAGGGAGCCATGTAAGGCATTTGAAGAAGTAATGATTGGATCCAGTTTTGTATGTTAGAAGAAATCCTGTGGCAAGGATGTAACAGATGGCTTGTGGGTGGGATTGGCCATAGTGAGCCAGGTAATGAGCTAGTTATTAGTCTAGGCGCAGAATGATGAGGGTTGAACTAAGGTAGTTCCCGTGTGAATGAACACAGTGAGATGCATCCAAGATGTTACAAAAGCAGAATGGATAAAGTGCCAAGGTTGTTAGAGACAGGAAGTGAGAGAGAGGGTGTCGATCATGATTCATAGGTGTGTGTCAGTACTTTTCACTGAACAGAGATAGGGAGAAGATTTAATTTTCCATGAACTTTATGAGTTGCACTCAAACACTTAGACATATCTTTTTTCATTAGTTTCTCGTCCCTCAGGAGGTATTTTTAAAATAAAACCTGCAGGTAAATTTTAGCCAAATTATTTGTTTTTAAAAAGAATGTATCATTTCATGGTTTCATTAGCAATTTAGAAATTGTCAGTCTTACCACAATTTCATCATTATTTAATCTTCATTACTGGGTATCCCCACAGTTTGCTTTTGTATGTTCTTGCCTCATTAATTGTGCCATTGAACATCTTTTGCTTTCTGTTGACCTTCATCCAAGGATCATCTGTTCATGCTATGTGCCTCTTCTTCATATTAGGTTAAAAAAAAAAAACACCTGATTTTCAAGATGTTTTTCCCTGTTTAGGATATTGCGTCTTTGCCATCTTATGAATTTCCAATATATTTCCAATTTTTTATTTGTCTTTTCTCTAATAGTAGGACAGTTCTCTGCCAAGAACACTCTCAGGTATCTCCCAAGATACTTTGCTGCTCTAGCAAGTTCTCATTCACAGTTTGTACTTGGATTGAAATCTACTCTGACACCCTACTTACTACTTCAATTTCCCAATCAGCACAACCCACAGAGGTCTTGATAACCTTTTTAGCTCTAAGTTTTTACCAAAGCTCTTTTTGCCTTACCACATACAATGCATTAATTTTGTTGCCAATGTCCATCCACTAAGATAACAGGACACAAAAAGCTTCTGTTTTGTTTACAGATGCATATACCTGGAGCACCCAGAATACTGCCTGGGTACATATTTGCTAAAGGAACACTAATTACTTTTTTATAGTTTTGTCTGTTGTCCCAGGCTTTCAAAGTTTAATCCATGTAGCTTTATCATTTTTTCCTTTGTTATTTCTTCAGTGTGCCCTTAGAAATATTTCCCCAGTCTAAACATCAGTTAAATATTCAACTGGGTTTTCTTGTTTCTTTAAAAAATTCTTAAAATCATTACTGCAGGGGGCCAATATTGGTGCAGTGGGTTAAAATGCCTGTAATGCTGCCATCATAGCAGTTCAGGTCCTGTCTGCTATTCTTCTAATCCAGCTGATGAACTTGGGAAAAGAGCAGAAGTCAGCACCAGTGCTTGAATTCCTGCTACCCATGGGGGAGACCCAGATGGAGTTCCCAACTCCTGACTTCAGTCTGGCCCAGTCCAGACCATTGCAATCATTTGAGGAGTGAACCACCAGATGGAAAATCAGTCTGTCTTTCCCTCTTTTTCTTCTCTCCCTTTCAAATAGAAACAAATCTGAAAAACAAAATAATCACTCTGTAAATCTATAGCATGCATTAAATGTATAGTGTGAGATGAGCTTAAAATAATAGTAATTTTATCCCATGCTACCAATTTCTATTTTTTTAAACTGCGCCATTCTTGTGTCATTAGTTTATAAGGTGACATTTTTTTTTCTTTTTTTTATTATATTTTTGACAATCTTTACATAGTTAATTAGGGTAAAAAGGTTCAAGGACTATAGGAATAAGGTAACATTTTAAAATACTAGATTAAATTCCTACAAATGTTCTGAGTAGAGTTGTGTAGCAGGTGTAGTTGTCTACGGAACAGTGTTTTAAATCCTTTCCATCAGGGTTTGTTGGTATCATTATAACAAGCTTGTGTTTGAGTTAGAAGCGAAGTTCAAATTTCTTCATCCCTAAATACATCCAGTAGAAATGGGAGAATAAGAAGAGGTCCCCTTGCATTGCTGTTCATCAAACTGATGCTTGATGTTCATCAAAAATATTCAACTCTTCAGCAAAAGGTTCTAATCACCTAGTTTCTTTTAAACATGAGTTTTTTGCAATTGTTGACCCCTGTGTTGTGTGGGTTCAGCATTACTCATGTTTACAACTAATCCAAATGAATGGAGCAGATATTACATATTCAGGATGCCAAGAAGGGATGCTGATGGATTGATACCAAGCATGTAACCTTCACTGAGAAGAACAGAATTTGTATCATGCCTAGAAGAATAAGTAGAATTTAATTTCTACAGGAGAGGGAAAAGAGACAGAGGCATCAGTGCAAAATCCCGGTTCCAACATTTTGCTAATGTTTTCTTTTCATATTGTCATTATTGGAGCTCTAATCATTGGGTGGTTTCATTTCTGGACAATTGCTTTATTATGTTTAATAGATGTCTGTGGAGCTTTTTTTCCTTTCTACTATAAATATTTGACACCCTGACAATGTTTTAGAGTCAAAATTAATCAATGAGGAAAATTTAGCAAGGATAGTTATATTTAGACTGATCATCAAAAGATACCAAGTGTGCCCCCTGCTTTTTGCAAACCATTTGCAATTCAATATCACTTTCTTTATGTCATGTTTTTTCCTTTTCTGGGAGGAAGTATTGCATTGTGGCAGCTGTAGTGCCAACTACTAATGATCAATGCTGACAGAGTCAGAGACATCTATACCAGACTACCTCACTCGCATGATCGGAAGATCACCAGTTGGTAATTAGTTTAGCCTTTTCTCCCAGCAAGTCCTGTGTGCAAACGATTTCTGAAGAACAGATGCCATCTGATAGATTACACCCTTAGCTTCTTGTGTTGCTTCTCAATATGATCTGTAAAAGGGCGAAAACCAGAAGGCAAGAGGATGGCATGAAGAGTTCAGTCCACAGTTTGAAAATACAGACCACAATGACACCTGAGCATGCCTGAAAATATCCATTTTATTCTGTCTAGATGCCCCTGTGTAATTAAAAATGCCATCACTCATCTTCTACATTTCCCACTTAGCAATAAGTGAAATAATATGCATTTTGTATTGAGAAAAACCCAACACTGGCTGACTAGTTTCATGACAATGAAGAATAAGCAGCAGACAGTCCAGTCCAAGCAATAGAATTCATGGACCTCAGGTTTTCTAGTTTAAGTGTGGCCCAAGAATGATGGCATGTCTCATAGTGTTATTTAGTAAGTTGTTAACGAAAAGCAACTGTTTTCTTCGTTAAATCCAAAGAGAGTAGAAAGAGAAGGTAAAAAGCCAATGTGTATGCAGCTTTCCCTAAGTGTATTATGTTTCACAATGAAAAAGAAAAAGAGGCTAAAGTAGCAATAACTGTAGTACAACACAAAAATGTTATCAAGTAACAATAGCAAGAGCATTTCTTTCTGTAAAGAAGAGATTGGGACTATTTGGGAAAATGCATTGACCAGCCTGCTTGGAGGTAGATCAGAGGATGTGGGTGACAGTGGATCTGTTCTGCAAGAGACATGAAGGGGGTTGAGTCATCTCCAGAGAGAGAAAGGGAAAGAGAAACTGGATGGATGTAATTGAGCATGCAGTACGGCAGAGAGAGGACAGAGGCTAATAAAGAGCTAATCACACAAACCTGATGGGAGGCAAAGACGAAGTCAGACTCCATCTCTTCCTGACTATGATCTTCCTTTCTCCTGATGTTTATTCATTTTCATTTATTTGAAAGAGTGTGAGTCAGATCTTCCAACCACTATAATCTTCCATCACTCCCCAGATGCCCACTCCGTTTGGGTCTCCTGCATGTTGGTAAGGGTTTTCCAAATTTAAACTATCCTCTGCTGTCTTTCAGGTACATTAGCAGGGAGCTGAATCAGAAGCAAATGAAAAGTAGGAGGAGATCTGAGACACTCTAATAGTGGATGCAAGCTGGTCCCACTTCATGACCTTGACCTTTCTGATCCTTAGGATGTAATGATTCTAGTTATGAACATGTAACCTGCAATAGAAACCTAGTTATTCCATCTGTCCTTTCCTTTGAATGAATGTAAAATTGGAATGTACTAGAAAGCTACACAAGCATGCCTACCCACAGTTACCCTCGCAATTTCAGACCTTAGAGTAAAGGTTGTATAGGTCTCAGAGACAACAGGCCATGATTCAGTCCTGCCTGTACTCTGTGTTTTATAGATGAGTACATTATAGCCATATTCTATTTTACATTCCTTGTCAGGTGCCCATTCCGCTCAGTGGAACCTGGGTGTGGTGGCTGGTGTCAATCATCTTTCACTTTGAACTGGCAACAGCTGACACAGTGTTTGGCACATAGTTTTTGCTCACAGCAAAATCAGTTGTCGACAACCAGGAGAGGTTAGAAACATCATGTATACACAATATCTTGGGGACAGGCATTTGATCTAGCATAGAATATAGCTCTAGAAATGCCTTCTGGGTTTCAGTCTGATCACTGCTTCCAGTTCCAGCTTCCTGTTAATGTTCACCCTGGAAGGTAACAGGTGCTGGATCAATTTTCTGAGTCAGTGTTATCCACAAGGGAGACTGAGATTCTTTGATCTGGCCCTGCCCCAGCTGTCCAAGGAATTTGGGGCGTAAGCTAGCAAATGAATGCTCTCACTCTCTCTCTCTCTCTCTCTTTTCATATATTATAATAAATATTTTTAAAGTTAAGCATGTGTAAACTTCATCTTAACTTCCATTTTCCATTCAACATACTGCCGTTTTTAAATCTACCCCTACTGAGAAATTGAATCTTGAGCATTAAATACATGGTATCAGACCTACCAGCAGAAACAATTGGTGTTATGAAAGCCTCTGTACGTTTTTATGTTTGTCATTAATATAAAATATTTTGCCATGCTTTTCAGATACAGATTGAATACATGAGTCCTACTTTAAACATACCTTCCACGGGCGTATTAGAATTTACACAACAGATAGATTGGACAGTAAATATTTATTTAGCAAAATCTTTCTTTGCGTAAGGATTCAAAATAACTGATCCATGTCACAAGTTACTGAATAAACTTAAGATAGATTTTTGTACCTAGTATTATTCAAATTCATGTGGAGGTATATATGGAGACCATTTATGTAGCTGTTTTGGAAGGAAAGTGGCTAAATATCCATTGAAAGAACTAGCAGGTAATGGCTTTGATCCACGATCGCTTCATTACAAGAAGCTGAAATGTTCTGAAGATAGACTCATAAACTTTTCTTATAAACCCTCCTGTTTGGATAAATATCTACAATTGGTGTTTTTTTTTGTTGTGAGGATAAGCATCTCAATTTGTATGCAAATTCTTGCCCTCACAGAGGTAAGAATTGTAAGTTGCACAAGAGAGAGAAGCATTTATTTAAAAGAGAAAGCTTGAATAATTTTTACAGAGATCTCCATCATAAGTAAGACATATATTGGGGTGAGGAAGACCCAGAAGTAAGGGTCGGAAGCCAAAAACAAAAATGTGAGCATTCCCATGCTTACCGGTCATTTTTATGGGGTAGGGATGGTGCCCTAATTGGGGGAGAAAAAATAAAGGCAACTGCATAGTTTGATGTGTGTGAGACTTTCTGAAAGTTTTGTAACACTTCCACGTGGAGCTGAACTTCCTTGTGGCCATCCTGGCATCTCCCCCCCCTTCCTGGTTCCGGATGAGACACAGCTGCTTTGTGAGAAGGTGGCCACACTGGATTGACACATAAGGGGTGGAGCTATGATACAGGGCTAGAGGCAGAAATTCTTAGCAACAATTTCTGGCTGGCCTATTTCTTCCTAATTTTCCTTGTTAGTTCTCCCAAATCATTGTGACTTCTGGAGTCTTGTTTATGTTACAGTGTGTGCCTACGTAGGCCAGCCATCAATGTTTCTGGTCGCACAAAACTATAGAATTCTGGAGATGATGTGGTTTTAGAGATGATCTGTTTTTGGCATTTAAAGTATGCTTTGTGACCGGGAGCGGAAGCATGTGAGAACACAGAGTCTTGGAGTCCACTCCAGATTAGTGAATTGGCACCTGCACATCAGCAAAGATCCCCAAACATTAAAGCTATGAAGCCCAAGAATCCCATTCTGTGCCAGGTGTGGGTGTGACCCTGGCCGCCCTAGAAGTGCTCAAAAACAGACCCGGTCAGTAACAGCTGCTACCATGCTTGGTTTAGGGGTTCTGATGTCCTCTTAAAAGGTGCAAATACGGTCCCCATAATCGAAGTGAGCACAGCAGCCAAAACTTGACCTTGCTCCCTGTAGTTGCTTGCGAACTGGGTTTGTCAGAACAGGCAATTCGTTGAAAAAATCATGGTAGCTGCTTCATCTGTGAACCATGTAAAGCTCTTCTGGATGACATCATTTTCTGGAAGCCATATACATTGAGAGTGGAACTTCTAAATTTGGGGTGGGGACAGTACGGAGTGGAGTGAAGGGAAGACAGGTGCACCCGAATGTACATGTAGAGCTCCTTGGGAAAAATGCAGCACTTGTGGCCAAGTTCACTATGAGTTTTATCTGTGTGCTAACCTGGGACTGCTCTGGTTACCAGCATTCTCACCCTCTTTGTGCTGCAGAAAGTGGCAAGACAGTCTGGAGAGGCGGTAGCGCTGCAGGGTCTGATCCTTTCTGCAATAGATTAGATGTTCAGTCACAATCGACGCAAGCACCTTTGAAGCCAAGGCCTGTACAGGGGCACAGCAAGCTGATTCTCCACCCTATGGGCACTGGCATCCCACGCGGGTGGTAGTTGACATTCCAGCTGCTCTACTTCCAATCCAGCTTTCTGCTTATTCCTTAAGAAAGCAGCAGAGGATGGCTTAAGTCCTTAGGGACCCTGCACCCATGTAGGAGACCCAGAAGAATCTCTTAGCCCCCAAATTCAAATCCGCTCAGCTCTAACTGTTGCAGCCATTTGGGAAGTGAACAAGCAGATGGAAGATTTCCCTTTGTATCTATCTCTCTTTCTCTCATTGTAAAATCTGCCTTACAAATGAGAATAAAACTTTAAAAAGAAATTGGTGGTTTTTAGTAGAATGTTCCAGAGGAGTCAGAGCTGTGATAATAATGATAAAAGAAAGAATGCACAATGAGGTGATGCTCTACTCCTAGGAACCTGGGCAGTTCTACTGCTAAGCCATAGAGAACATTGAAGGAGGATGACGCTGCCTCCAAACCTGCAGACGCACAGAAGCAAGCTGCCTTTCTGAAGAGCCCAGCAAAGAACCAAACCCTGGGAGATTCCACTAAACACTTCACATTCTATAATTACCCTGTGCAGGCCATAAAACAGAGGTGAGGAGCTAGGCCGAGCCCAAGGCAAATACAATAAACCCTTCCTTATATGATAGAAATAGATTAGATTATAAAATAAAGAAACTTAACCCATTTATCTGTTTTTCCTCAGGAACTTTCAAAACTTGCTGTTAATCTACCTCTGCTTGGAAATATGGAAACTATACTTTTGATTTAGAAAGTCTGAAACAGCTCCTGCTGTGGCTTATTTTCTTGGCTTAGTGATTAAGGGAAATTTAAAACTCTATCCTAGATTTCTCCAAACCAGTATTTCAAAAGACTGTTTTTTTTTTAAATCTATTTCTAGTTTCTTACTTTCCAAATATGTTTAAAATATATCCCCAGATTTAATTTCTCATGGACTGCTGACATCATTTTATTTTTTTCAACTTTATACCATCCCTCTCAGTACTGTTCACCAAGTATGCAATATGCACCACAAATTCTAAAGTTGTGGATGTATTTGTGAATTTTCTCAGCAACCACACTAAAAAAAAGGAAAAGCAACAGGTAAAATCCATTTTACATTTGCTATAACTCATCCGTCTAAAAGAGCTTTCCAATATACAAATTATTGTGGGGTCTTTTGCATGTGGTTTTTCATGCTGAGCCTGTGACATCTGTGCGCATGACAGCTTGCAGGGCATCCCGCCCTTCACAGCTGCAAGGCAAAGCTGTACAACAGAGAGCGGGCAGCAGCTGCTGTGAGCTACAGCTCGGCCCTGATCCACAACATGTGTCCCAACGTGGGAGAGTAACGGTCCTTTAGGGCAACTTGATCATACCTGTAGAGTTCTCTCTCTACCTTTCTAAAAAATGCACACTCCTATCTAGATTTTCCAAAGCTTGGTGAAGTCCTAAGGGCCCGTCTTGGAACTCTAAAAATTAGATTATCCCAAGGGCTTTCAAAGCACCCCAAATTGCCAAAATTCCATCACCAGTCTTACATTAGTTTATTTTATTTTAAAATATGTTTTTGTTCTTATTGGAAAGGCAGATAGACAGAGAGGAGAGACAGAGAAAGATCTTTCATCGATTGGTTCATTCCCCAAATGGTCACAAGGTCTGAACTGAGCTGATCTGAAGCCAGGATTTATAAGCTATTGTATGCACCTAACAAAGTGTACACAGCTCACAGTTTTTATGTAGATCTGTGCCCCATAATCAACTCTCAGTAAGACATGTAGAGCAATTTGAACAGCATCAAAGATGCCCTCCTGCTTTCCCCATCAGAATCGAGTTTTTAGGAATTACCACTCTTCCGACTTTCTACCTATGCTGGAACCTATTCTATAAGATATTACATGATAGAAACTCTTGTGTTTGGAACCTTTTTTTCAATATACCATCACTGAAATTCTTGTTGCGTATCAATGCTTCATTTTTTTACTGCTGAGTAATTTTAGTTACTACTAAAGATATTACACAGTCTCCTGTTGCTTTTAATTTGGGGCACTTCTCTGGTAGCCGTATCTGTCTCCCTTTCCTTTGTTTCTCTTAGGTATATACCTGACTGTAGAATTACTAGGCCACGGAGTAGAAATATACTTCCCTGTGTTAGAAGCTATCCCATCGCTTTCCAAGCATATGAGAATTCCCATTGCTGTATATTATTTCCAGTGTTTGGAAAAGTCAGTTTTCTCAGTCATTCTGATGGGCGTGTGGTGTTTTCCCATTATGACTACAATGTTCATTTTCACCTGAAATAAGTGAGACATCAACGTTTTTAAAGTTCACAAAGCTTTCAAATTCTTGGCACAGTCTATGACACATGCAATAATTACTAACCCTGTGAAGGAATTCTAACTATTTTCTGTTCTTGGGAGATGCGCTGCCTAGCTCTACCCTAGGTCTAGCTTTGTTTGATGTGAAAATTCCTCAACCACACCCTTCCTGCCCCCCTTTTGTATCTCTCAGGTGTGGCCCTGATACTAGGTGTATGAGAGACAGCTAGCGTGGTTATCACAAACTGTCACAGTGAGCTTGCCCCCGCACATATCAGGGTAGCCTGCATGTTCAGTAATTGCCAGCGAGCATCTATTGAGCACTTACTTTCTTCTAGGTTGGGTTCCAGTTATGAAAGAAGCAGTAGGAAATTCGACATGGTACTGCTCTCAAAAGGCTCATAGCCTGTGAGGGAGACAGAAAGCATTTCCACTGCTGTCACGCAGTGTGATAAGGCGTTGAAAAAATCTGTGTGTTCAGTAGGCTTGAAGGTACAATACAGAGGTCCTGGAACAGTAGGAACCCAAATGAGCGCTGCAGCAGGGAGAGGGTCAGGCAACTGCTCTGCGTGAGTTTCTCCACTGTTGCATCTGCAAGAGATGTGGTCAGGATGCATGCAGGTCCTATGAGAAAGGGTTTGCTTAAGTGGAAACACAGTTTACAGACTTAACAGCACAAGGAAACTGCTTTTTGTTA
Organism: Ochotona curzoniae; assembly: GCF_017591425.1. NCBI lineage: Eukaryota > Metazoa > Chordata > Mammalia > Lagomorpha > Ochotonidae > Ochotona > Ochotona curzoniae. The sequence goes on along the minus strand of NW_024465035.1, from coordinate 10,283,132 downwards.
CTTGGAAACAAGTTAATCAATACTTACCTTTGGCTGCTGTCTCTGAAGTTTTAACCTGTCCTCCCTGGGGCGACTCTATATGATGTTAGACTTCTAACTTCTTTTCTGGAGAAGCATGTATTTGCTCAGTTTTCCTAGGTGAGATGCTAGTCTAAGAATTGTAGTTGCATGTGGCAGGCACTTAGAACAGAGGTTGAAGCTGATAGGGAGAGCTGCATCCCATATCACAGTACCTGAGTCCTGAGTACTGCCTCCTCTCCCAATTCCAGCTTCTTGTTAAAACACACTTTGGAATGCAGCAGGTAGTAGTTCAACTATGGGGGCCCTGCCACTCATAGAGGAGACTTAAACTGAGTTCCAGTCTCCTGCCTTTGGAATGGCTGGCCCTGGCTGTTTCAGGCAATTGGTGAGTGAACCAGCAGATGGAAAACATCTCTCTCTCTCTCTCTCGTCATCAAATAAATAATAAATGAAAAACTTGTAGTTCCATAATAATGTTTCTTCTTAAATGCTCTCCAGACCACTCTAATCTGTGCAATAATCCTAGGTTTGGTTAGTAAACCCACTGCTAATTTTCATGTGAAATAGAATTGTATTTATGGCATCAGCATCTGTCCTTTTGGTTGGAGGAGTAAGGCAGATGTGCACTCCTAGTAAATTTACTCATTTAAATCACACCAGTCCTAATAGTGCCTGGAACCTTTTCTCTCCAGCATTTTTGGAACAGACATAGAGTAGCAGAATTAGCTTCGCTAACTCAAACAAACTCATAGGTAGCCTAAATCACTTGTCATGACACTGGCTGCATTCTAACTGCATGACACAGAACAACTTTTTAAATTCTCATGGTCACCCTAGAGCTGGACATTATCATGATTTCCACCTTACAGATGGAAACAGTAAAGTACCAAGAGATTAAGTAACTTGCGAAAGTCACAGATGCAATTTGAAGGCACACATTCATACTTGTAAACACTGCCTCATGATGCTTTCATCATGCCTGTAAGACATCCAGGAGAAACTCAAAGAAAAAGAGTTCATTCAGCAAGCACATTTTGAGCAACTGCCTGTTGGGTGAGTCAGCAAGCCCTTTGGCCCAGGAACTATTTGGGGAGACAGATAGGAATAAGCGTTTGCAATGCAAGTAACTGACTTGGCTTGATGATGTTGGGGGAGGATTGGAGCCTCAGCAACAGGCTGGGTCTTCCATGCAGAGGAATGAGTTAGAGGTAGCATTTGCCAAAGCTAGGATGAGCCAGGGCCTGCTTGAAAGGTGTGTGGACTGAAGGCGGACACAGTGCTGGTAAAAGAGTGGCATTTAGCCCTTGGCGTTAAACTTGGCTTCTTGTGCACATGCTGAACAGTAAGACTTTGTTTGGTCCTCAGTGGGAAGCCATTGAGGGTTGTTCAGTAGAGGAGAGTGGTGATAAACCACCTTCCAGAAGGCTTCGGTCTAGATGGTATGGCAATGATCCAAGAGAGGATAGAAATTAGCGCCATGGGACATTGGGGACCTAAGAGTATCAGGTAAGTTGATAGTAAAATAGAATGTCTGACAAATCAGAGGTGACAGAGGATCTAAAGGAGACAGGTGAGAGAACAGGAAGAGAAAGAGGATGAGAGAGAATGGTGTGTGCCAAACATTACTAGAAAGGAAGGGAAGAACAGGATGAGGTAGGAAAAGGTGAAAGGTTGGGAAGAAATGAAAAAAGAAAACAAGCCTTTACCTTGAAAATCCTATGGTAAAATAATACTGGCATTGTTCCTATAAGAGTCAGCCTTTTGCAGTATTTGTTCAGCCAGATTTTTGTTTTGCTAATTCACCAACAGTTATTTTCATGGCTCTCTAATAGCCCATGGAGATTGCTTCTATCTGAAGATAATTTGTCAGGTTTATGTAAGACTTCATTTTGGGGGCATTGCCTTGGCATGCAGACAGCTTCCAGGCCTTCTACACCAGCAGAGACATGTTCACTGAAGAGTACAGGAGGCAAATTAGATTTTTTTTTTCCCCAAGCATCCTGATAGCAAACAAGTGCTACTACACTAGGCACTCTCTGAATAATGACTTTTATCAAAAAGCAAGCATTTCTAATTGATCTTCCCAATTGTGAGCAGTGAGTTTTGATGACTTCTGACCCAAGGCAACTGTAAATATATTGAACTCAAAACCCATGTTAGAAGCCATAGTGTTGCTATCTCCTCAGCCAGTTATAAGCAGCATAATTAGCAAATTGTTACTCTCTGCAATTATTAGGATCGGGGGAGTTGACATGACTTGGAGTCAGGAGGGGCATGAAAGTTCTCAGCATCACAGGACCTGTGGACATGGATAAGGTAGCATGTCAGGTGTTAGCTGTCCAGGCAGCCTCCTGAGGCTGGAGGTGTCTCATTTCACTCAGGGTTTAGGTTACCACGAGTTTCGCTCATCTCCCTGATGCAGGATTAGTTTGTGGTTGCCAGCCGGGAGGCATGGTGTGGAATCCCCAGTGAGACAGAGCAGTCTAACTTGGTGAGCTGTTTGACTGGGAGGGGGTGCATTAGGTAGCAAAATCCATGCAGTCATGACGCCAGACAAGCATCAGAAACATTTCAACAGCATATAATTGGGTAGCCCAGCCACTGAAAGTGCAGGACGTGGCTTTGGGTTGCAAGCAGTTCGTTGAACTTAGAAAGTCTTTACTGCATCTGATTTGGACATGGAGTAACAGAAGCTCCTGCTGAGGGTGTGGAGATGTTAACAGCTCCCTGAAGTGCAGAGGAAAGAGGGTAAGTGTCAAACCAACTTGCTGATGCTCTCTGGATCACAATTGATGGGTGGGTCAAGGCCTGTCTTTTTCCCAGGCATGAACTTCCAATGATCCAATTTTCTTAAAATTCTAATACTACCCTTGCTCAGAGTGAGATTGCCTAAACTTATTTTTCCACTCATTTTCATGTCTTGCATTGGAATTAAAAGGAAAGGGAAATATAATTTTTGTATCTCAACTGTATTTGCTGGGGGATGGGAGATAAGGATAAAGAATATAGATTTACATGGCTGGGTTTGCTAAACTCTGATATTTTTAATAACTTTTTGAAGGAAAATAAATGATAATTCTATTCTGAAATAATATGTTGAATGAATACAAAAGTGTAAAATTGTCATCTGGTACTTAATGCTGTACATGTAAGGATGTCCAATTCCCTTAGGGAACTAGAAAATGTTCCCCAAAATGATCTATAGCAATTGAGGTTGGAGACCTCAGTATTATAAAGATTGGGGGAAAACTGGAAGTGTTTAGCCTGGAGAAGAATGTGGGAGAAGAATGAAGGTAGGAATACAGCTGTTCTCAACTATATATGAAAAGAAAAGTAAGGCAAAAAGATTTTGGTTTTGGGGAAGGGAGTGGATAACAGACCCCTTTGAAAATCTGATATTAAAAAAAAAGTCCTCTCCTTACATCAGATATTTGTCATCAATACAAATTGGTATGTACTGTCAGGGATAGTATTGAACGCTGTGAAGTCCACATAGAGAATTCTTGTTCTAGATGGTCTTCCTCACCCTCTAGAACAAGAGTGGATAGAAACTTCAGCGTTAGGCTTGATTTAAGGAAAAATTTCCAAGCCATCTGGTAAGTGGACGCTGCAATTTCCCTAGGGTGGCCCACTCCCCATCACTAGAATCTGAATGAATGGTTGTTTGGAAGAAAATCTCAACGCTGACAGTCTCCTAGACCTGAATTTAGATGCAGATGCTGTTGTTTCTGGCTGTGTAACTACACAGAAGTTATTTAATCCTACTCAATATCTATTCAGTCACTGTGAAAGGGAGACAAAAATCTGTCACAAGGTGATTGAGATAAAAAACGAACAAAGGGTATGTAAAATGCTTATCCCGTTACTAGAGTAGGTTATGAACAGAAATAAACTTTCCTAAGTAATTCTCAGAGATTGTGCATTGAACAGAAGAGTAAGGGAAAAGCTTAATTACTGCCTCAACCTAAGTTCTTCATAATTGTGTTCCTCTTTTACTGTAAAGAATGTTATAGACAGCATTTTAGCTTTGTGTAGAAAGGTACAATAAATGTCTAGCTCCAAATAGGCCCCAGATTTTTATTTTTCAGAGACTTTAAAAATGAATGAAAGGTGATATTATGATATATGAAAGGTTTTTTTAAAAAAACACATTCTCACCAACGTGTGAATGGACATTATAGAAAATGAAATGTACTTCACATAATTCTAAGTATTTTCAGAGAGAAGAAACTTACACTGAATTTCTATTTAATAGAAAAGAAAATGGGACTTAAAGGTAATACTTAATCATGGTAAAGAAAAGTAACTGCATATCAAATGAAAAGGGATAATACTAAATAATAACAGAGTATGTAATAGATGTTGAATGCCTGTCTTTAAGATTCTAGAGAAACAGAATTTCCAAAGAGTTTTGATAATGGGCTTTTCAAACTGTCCAATTGCGATAGATCTGTGTGATGTGAGCAGTAAGCAGGTGGTAGAATGATCTTAGGAACTTTCAGGAAGTTTGCTGCTTGTTGAACAGCATTCAGTTCACCAAGCAACAAAGTTGTGTATAGCACCAACAGCAGGCAAGACTGTCTCAAATATTGCTGGGTGAAGGTGGTGTCACTCACCTTCCTCACTTTCAGGGAACATAAGGTAGGTTGGGAAGTGTAGCACACATTTCTGAAGAGACAAACAACACAGGCAGCAATTTCCCACTCAAGACATTGAGAGGAAACAGAGAGGGTTGAAGTTTGGAGATAATGACAGCCTTAAAGGAGGAGGTAAGAGCTGCCACAGGCAAAATTCACTGTCTTACCATCTCAGAAGATGGCAAGCAGTTCATGCCTTCAGGTGTTTAACCTAAAAAACCTAGAAATCATCTATCCTTGCTCTTTCCTTCAACCCAAGAACCAAGCTCAACAACTCCTACACAGTCTACTCAAAATACTTCTTCAGTCTGCACATTCCCACTGTCTCCATGTCTGCCACCATCATCGCTTTGAATGGTTTATGTGGTCTATTAGCCAGTCACCATCCTTCTACTTGTGGCATATCTTCCAGTTCATTTACCACAGAGTAACCAAGGAGATGAACTCACTACCTTGATTTAAGCTCTTCAAAAGTTTTCCATTTGGATAAAAGTAAAATCTTTACCCCTTCCTATGGTCTACCAGACCCTACATGTTGGGGGCCCAGCCCCACTAATCTCTCCAACTCCTCTTCTTTCATTTACTCCCATGGCTGAGCCATTCTGATTTTCCTTATTCTGTGATCCACTGTGATGTATAATACAGAAAAAAAAACCAAAATGGATGTGAGACGTGTTGAAGCCTATAAAAATTAGTTCTTAAAATTAGTAAGAAAGAAGCCCAGCGCCATGGTCTGGCGGCTAAAGTCCTTGCCTTCAATACGCTGGGATCCCATGTGGGTGCTGGTTCTAATCCAGGCAGTCCCGCTTCCCATCTCAGGCTTGTGGCCTGAGAGAGCAGTCAAGGACGGCCCATAGCCTTGGCACCCTGTGCCAGCATGGGAGACCCGGGAGAGGCTCTGGGTTCCTTGCTTTGAAATGGCTCAGCTCCAGCTGTTGCGGCCACTTGGGGAGTGAAAGGAGTGAAAGGACAGAGTGAAAGGAAGATATTCCTCTCTGTCTCTCCTCCTCTCTGTATATCTGGCTTTCCAATTAAAAAAAAATAAATCTCTAAAAAAACTAGCAAGAAAGATTGATCCTGCAATGATTCACAGATGTGAATCTGCTACACAGATGTGGGCCTGTCAGTGAGAAATGCAAGAGGCAGCATTTGATTTCAGGGACCCCTGAGAAAGATCCTTGTGTATCTCAAAATGTATCTCCCTACAGTGGAGGGCCATACCAAGAAATACAGTCAACATTTACTGTGGCAGGTGTAGAACCAAGAACAATATATATGATGAGTTTTAGAAAGAGACATGACAATCCTAGCTTCATAGCATTTTTCAGGCAAACGGGGGACCTGCCAATTACAACAAAAATAATTATGATGAGAACACGTTGTCACCTAATTCTGACTTGGGAACTCATGGAAAACCTTTCAAGGGAAGTGCCTTTTGTGATGGAATCTCAAATAGTGAGAATTTGGGCGGAAGGCAGGGGCAAGGGCTGTTTTTCCTCTGGCTCAGTGGGAAGGGGATTACTCCCCAAGGATAGTAAAGCTCACATGGTAAAGTCCCTTATCTAAAATGCTATAGGAAGGGCAGACTTTGAGATATTGCTTGGGATGACTACATCCCATGCTCAAGCTCCACTTCTGCTCCTGCTTGCAGCTTCCCACCAATACATACCCTGGGAGACAATGATGATGCATCCATTAGTTGAGACCCTTCCATGAACATAGAATACCCAGGTTGAGTTTCTGAGACATTATTTAGATCTTCCGGCCTTTAGGACTTTGGAAGAGTGCACCAGCAGTTGGAAGCTCTCTCTGCCTCTCTCATTCTCTGCCTTTCAAATAAGTAAAACATATGCATACATAAGTAAAATAGTGTTATATTTACATGTAACCCATGTACATCCTCCTGGTATAAATTAAGTAATTTCTGGACTGTTTGTATTACTTAATACAGTGTGAGTACTGTGTGAATAGTTGGTATACTGCAATGTATAAAGAATAATGACATCCAGCCCCCAAATCAGTGCACGTTCAGGATAGATGCAACTTTTTTAAAAATATTTTTTTATTTGCAGTTTTTAAATTCATGGGGGCAAAACTATAGAGTACCAACCATATATAGGTATCCTTGACAAAAGAATCAGTACCTACTAAAGGGGAAAACTGATAGAGAACATAAAACCTAGAAAAGTAAAGAATGGTTGGAACATGTTGTGAGGCCAGCAGAGCGAAGGGTCCAGAAGTGGGCAGGCCATACAAGAGGCTGTTCTGTGATACAGCCGAAAAATAATGTTGGTGTGAACCAAGGTACAAGTAGAAGGGAGGGAGGATCTAGAAGGAAGAGTTGAGAAGATTCCATAAAACTTGGACAAGGACTGGATGATATGGGATGAGGAAGGAAACAGCAACCAGAATGGCTCCTGACTCTTCACCATAGGCAATCTTGCTATAGGTACACTGACTGTGACAGGCTCTCAGGCACGAGAAGAGCCATACAGAAGGTGGGGAGAAGTCACATCTGATTGAAAAATCCATTTTTGCTTTATTGTAGAGCAGGCTTAGTTTGTGGCATGGACTCCAGAAATGCTGGAAATGGAGGGAAGAAAGAATCCATGAAAGAAGAGATGAGAAGAAACCTATGAGAATCCTTCAGTCCCTCCTAAGTTTGATTAAGTCCTAGCCACAAAGCCAAGCAAGCTCTTCCATCATGAATAAACAGGATTAAGAAGAAATGTTGAGTCTACTGGTGATAGCAAGGTCTTTCTAAGTCCATTATGCTATGGTGTCTGGCTGGTGTTTACATTTTCCATGGTCAAGGTATTCCAGAATCCTATCTGCTTTGGACAAGGTAATGGCAGCCCGGGGGGAATGAATAGAGATATTTTCTCATCTCCAACTGGCTTCAAGTCCCAAACATAGGCCCTCATTTACATTTTGGATGAGAAAATGTCTGGGCTGTATGGTCTTTTATAAGCTTAATGTACATGTGAATGTGGGAGAGACAGACACAGAGGAAGATGACAGTAGATACCTGTTTGAGACACCACCCAATTAATTTAATGTCTGTGACATCATCCCACTTTACTTGAAGGCTTCTGAAATGAGTACCTCTTGTTTTACCTGTTATTTAAGCTCTTGTTAAACAAAGTGCTTCCATGAGAAAGAGACTTCCTTTAGAGCAGAGTTTCTCAACAGCAGCACTTTTGACACTTGGGACGGGACCATTGCTTGTTGAGGACAACTGTCCTGTGTGCCGCAGTGTGTAGCAGTATCTCTGGCATCCACTCCCTAGATGTCAGCAGAAAAACCCCATACCCAATTGTGATGCTGAGATGTGTCTCTAGACACTGCCAAATGTCCATTGGAGCACACAGTTGCCCCAGTTTGAAATAAAGGCTTTACAGTAGTGGTACTCAAAATGAGAACCATCATCAACATTTTAATACCTGCTAGAATGGCACCTTCTGTTCATAACCCAGCCCTGCTGAGTGGGTTCCGGTGTTCCTTGTTTTATTTACTCTCTTTGTTGTCTCCTTCCCGCTCAGGGAGGCAGGGGAGGAAATAAAAGAATGAAAGAACATCCTCTTATATGTGTTTATTCTTACTTGAGATGCTAAGAGAGGGATGGGGAAAAGACAGAGTTTTCATCTGCTGGTTCACTCTCCAGATTTTAGCAATGTCTAAAGATCCAAAACAGGAGCAAAAAATTCACTCCAAGTCTCGCACTTGGCTGTGTTCTCTGCGTTCGCAGGAAACTGGAATCTGGAGCAGGGGCCAGAGATCAAACCCAGGCATCTGAGGTGGGACAAGGAATCCTCCTTGTAGACCCCATACCCACCACCATGCTATTTCTGAAAGGCAAAACTTCTTGATAAATTGTTACCTATCATGCAAATTCTTTTGTTAAGATGTATTTATTTTTATCAGAAAGGCAGATCAGATTTATTGAGAGGTGAGACAGAGGGAAATATCTTCCATCCACTGGTTCACTCTCCAATTATCCTCAGTGCCAGAGCTGGGCTGATCCAAAGCCAGGAGGCAGGAGCTTCTTCCAGGTCTCCCACATTGGTGCAGGGTCCCAAGGCTTTGGGCCATCTTGTGGTGCTTTCCCAGGTTATAAGCAGGAAGCTGGAAGGGAACTGGGTCAGCCGGTATTCGAACTGGCCCCCAAATGGGATCCCGGTGCTTGCAATGTGAGGATTTAGCCAATTGAGCCATTGCACCAGGCCCCTATCATGAAAATTCTTATAGATAATTTCTAATTCTTACTAGAAATTTTTAACTTAATGGATAATTTTAAATCACACAGGAAGTTGCCTTCATTTTCCTTATATTACAAATGCTAAACTGTGATAATATGATCCTGGGTCAGACATTTTATTTTATTTTAATATATTGTTATTGTTTGACACATGGTAATTTGCATGTTTATGGGGCACAGGATCACATTTCAATGCAACATTTACACTGTGACAGTCAGGGTTACCAGCATATTTATCCTTCAGACATTCAGTATTCCTTTGTATTAAGGACAGCAAAAATCCACCCTGGCAGCTATTTTTAAATATGCAATCTCTTATTGCCAAACACGGTTATCCTGAACTTAGAAGTTATTGCCTATATTCAAGTGCCCAGTACCCATCCTTTGCCCAGTTCCCTGCCCTGCAGCCTTCCCAGACAAAGAGAGATTAAGTCCAAGGGAATACATTTTGCAAATAGAATAGAAATATGATATGCAGCTTCCAGTGTTATAAATGGCTTCCATTCAAGTTAGCAGGCCCACTTGTCTGCCCCAGTACACTACAGCTTTGGGAAGCAAAGCTAGACATTTGCTGAAGAGCTAATGCTCCTCTTTTTACTTTCTTAGGTTGTTTTTCTACTTGTTTCTTCACTTATCCTTTTCTTCCCTAAACGGCACCGAATAGTGGAATTGAGGTCTCTGATTTTTTTTTTTTTTTGCAAGTAGCAGTTTTAGAACGCAGTGTACAATTTATAAACGTTCAAAGTCCTGCTTTTCAAGTATGTATTTATCAACTTTTCATTACTTTGAATAAAGTAGCTGAGAGGAAATTCTTTGGGGAGGAAACTGTTTTCTTTTGATTTACAGTTTGGAAGTTAGAGTTCAGGATTGGCTGGCTCCACTAGTGTGGCGGCCGATGGAGGCTGGGAGTGGTAGAATGCATGTGGAGAAATGATCATGTGTGAGCCAGGAGAAAGAGATTGAGTAGCTAGGCAGAACTTGGTTTAAACAATCTTCCTAAGGCAGCAGCTACAGCACAATCAGTTAAGCCACCACTTGAGATACCCTATTCCAATAGCTGGTTTGAATCCTGGCTACCCCATTTCCAATCTAGCTTCTTTCTAATACATCTGGAAGGCAGCAGATAATGGCGCAAGTGATTTGGACCCTATCTCCCATGTGAGACAACCAGATAGAGTTCCAGGAGCTTGGCTTCAACATGGCCAAGCTCTGGCTATGGGTATTTGGGGAGTGAACCAGCAGATGGAAGGTCTCTCTCGCGCTCTCCCTATCTCACTGTAATTTCATCTTTCAAATAAATCATCAAATAAACCTTTAAGACTTTCTTGAGAGAAGTAACTTCTGAGGACAAACCCTCAGAAACCTAAACATCTCCCACCAGGCACTTTTCGCAGGCACTCTTCCCTATACATTGGCATTAATTATTAGCATAAAAGTTTGAAACTGACACATCTGCATGAGTCTGGGGAGTCAAGTCCTGTTTAGTCAGTAACAAAATATATTTTCAAATTCCATGAGATGCCAAACCTTCCCTGAAATGCTGTAATAGGTATCCGAGTGTTAGATTGAGTTCCAACAATTTGTTTTATTATTTTAAAAAATGTGACAATTAAGGAATAAATTTTAAATAAAAGCACAAGTATGTCAAAACAAGGAAGATAAATTTGGCAAGACTTCATTCGTTCACTTATTCATTCTTCTCATATATTTATTTATATAAAAATTATTAAATTCCAACTTTGAAAAAATATTTTCAACGAAATGCCAACTCTGTACCAGTGAACAAAACAAATGTATGTTCTTGGGCCTCATGGAGCTCACATTGTGATTTTTGTAGGCTAAGTGTAGGGTGTGGGCAGAAACTAAAAGAAAACAATTCAGTATTTCAAATTTTGGGTTGTTCCCTGGTAGTATATTATGAGATCATTTACTGAGTCATAACAGATTTTATGATTGTTTAATGAACAAACCAAAATAAAATAAAGAAAACAGACTTTATTCTAACATACTTAAGTGTGCCATTTCATCTAACTCTATGCACTTAAAAATTTAAAAAGTTCTGAAACTTTTTACATACTGCAATATCCTAGATGATTGCAAGTGACAAGTCATGCTATGAAAAGACCAAGGGGCTGAGATGGAAACTACCACGTGCAGCCAGGTAGGAGCCAATTCCAGGGTGTAGACGGCCTTTGTCAGGAAGAAACCTTGTAGCTATGCCTGACCCAGGAGAGCAGTCCATGAGACTGGGAAAGAGCCTTCGAAAGAAACAAAAATGCAAGTGGGAAGGTTCTCTTTCCGTCCTGACTTACTGGGGTGTGGCAACCCAAATGGAAAGCAAAATGGATTGTTGGCCAGCTTAGGAAGGAAGATTCTGGAAATTTTGGCTGGTAGAAGCATAAGAACATAAGGGAGGCAACGAACCCATTCCATAAATACAATAAAATTTCATTCAAAGACATGATGAATCTGCAATTCAAATACCAATAAAAAGATAACATATTTCATTAAAATTCAACAAATGTTTGTGTCTTTATCATGACAAAGCATTCACTACGCCCCAGTTGTCAAGCCATACTCTGCCTGAGCGCCCTGAAAAAGTGGCAATACACTCGCCTCCTCTCCTTGAGGCCAAGTTAGTCAGCTTCATACCAGCACCTACAAAGCAAACTTATGCTCCTCTTTGGGAGATCTTCGCTCTTCATTCCATAGCCCTGTTTATAATTTCTACTCTCCTGGAGCTTGTATTTATGACAACCCAATCATCTTGGCATGTGCACTGCATCTCACTGTGAGGGACAGGAACCCTTGGTGGAAAACAGCTTTGTGGAGCAGACCACACTGTTGACAGTCTCCTGCCTGCTCCTGTGGGTGGTCTGCAGCCAGGAAATCAGAGCTTACCAAGAGGGGCTTGTCATGTGCCAGGAACTTGAGATTTGGGGAGCTGTTATCTATTACTGTTATGAGCCTCCTGAAAGCCAGAATTACAGGTAACTAATATTTCTTTTGCTTGCCAAAGTAAACCCCAAACCCTTAATTCCCAAATGACTGTGCTATTAATATTAAAATGGTTTCTTTTATGTAGCATGTGTAACTATTTGTTCGTCCATCTCTGGGCCAACGCAATAAAAAACATCATTGAAGGACTCTAACTTTGAAGTGTGTCCTCATTAACTAGCGAGGGAGGAAGTATGTTATCTGGGGGACAAGACACTTTTTGAAGTCCCCAAGAGGAGGAGACAGACCCAGATTTCTTGGGAATCAATTCAGTCTCAGGGAAAAAAAGAATGTTCTAAGAGACTTGAGAAGAGGAGCCAAAGCAGGATTAGAAAAAAGTAAACTTGATTTTGAATCCTGTATAGAACTGGGTGTCCTTGGGTACGTTCCTGAATGTTTCACATTTGTTTCCCCATCTAAAAACTGGAAGTAATCATAACCACTTCTGTGGAAGACATAGACGGAAATAAGAAAGGAAGTAAAATGCCTGGCTTCTGAGGCATGCAATTCATATCCATCTTTGCCTGGTTAGTAAAATACATTAATTTGCCCTTAGAAATTAATTAGAGGGCAGCATGCAAATGGTCATGCCTAAGTTAGTTTTTGGATCAATTACTAACAGTTATTTCTACCAGTATGAGGTGATTTTCAAAAAAGCCATGGAAACATGGAATTCAAATGTAAGTTTGGGGCCTGTGGGTTGAGCGACCATTTGCAACAGTGGTGCACCATGTAGCACTGGTTCAAGTCCTGCCTGTTCCTTCTATGATCCAGTTTCCCACTGATGCACCGGAGAAGCAGGAAATGAGCAGTGGCACAAGTACTTGGGTCACTGCCATCCATGCGGGAGACCTGGACGGAGTCCTGCACTCCTGACTTGGTCCAGCTCTAGTTGTTACAGACATTTGGAGAGTGACCCAGTGAATGGAAGTCTGTGTTATTTGTATCTCTCTCTTAACATTACTCCCTGCCTCACAAATAACTGTTTTGTATTATTTTTTATTGGAAAGTCAGATATACAGAGAGGAGAAGAGACAGAGAGAAATATCTTCCATCTGATGATTCACTCCCCAAGTGGCCACAACAGCCAGAGCTGCGCCAATCCGAAGCAAGGAGCCTGGAGCCTCCTCCAGGTCTCCCACGTGGGCGCAGGGTTCCAAGGCTTTGGTCCATCCTTGACTGCTTTCCCAGACCACAAAGAGGGAGTGGATGGGAAGCCGGGCCATATGGGATCCTGGCACATGCAAGGTGAAGACTTGAGCCACTAGACTATGGCCTGGACCCATAAATAATTTTTTTTTAAGTAAGTTTACTTTGGTGCAAAAAATGTTTGAAATTCACACATAGATTTTTTCCCAGCATTCCCTACATGAGTGGTTTTAAAAACATTTTTCCCTAAAATAAATTTGTTTTTAATTCCATTTTCCATGATGTTATTGAAGTACTCTGATCTATAAACATCATAATATTGATACATGTACCAAACCCTTTGACTTTATCCCCAGTGGGAGCTTTTATTATAGGCAGAAACTCCAGCCCAGGATGTTGATACTGCATCTACCAGCCCACGCAACAACATCCCAATTGTTAATTTTTACCTCAGTGCCCTCTGTAGTTCATAGTTCATAAATATTCTGACTAAATACCTAAGTATACATTAACATGAACGAGAACCAGTATACAAAAAAAGGTAATAATGTGAGAAGAAAAAAATCTATGGACAAACTCAAGCTAATCTCTCTGGAAAATGGAATGTGATGATGAGACAAAAGAAAGGAAAATGGGAAGCATATTCCTGAAGATAAGACAGTTAATAGCCTTAAAAAGAAAAGTATTATGTTCATCTACAGCAATGGTGCTCAGGATTTAAAATGCACTTGTCACCTGAGGCTTGAGATCTCTGGAACCCTCCACCCACCACCCAGAGTCTCTTATCTAGTGTGTCTGGGCAAGGCCAGGTAATTTTCATCCCAATAAGCTCTCAAAGGAAGCTGATGCTGCCAGTCCAGGAAATGCTAGGAGAACCACTGATCTAATTCATTTCAAGTGTTTAGGGGATTTGTATCTGTGCCACTCATCTGGAATGGTTTAAATACCACTAAATCATCTGTTCTTTGAACACTAGGTAGAAACCAACTTCAAAAATATTAAAGGATGAACATTTAATCAGTTTCAGTCTCTTTTATTAAAATTTTTACTTCCTTGTGAGTCAATTAATTGCTACTTTTCTAAGAATTCAATCAGGTTTTCTACATATTTGCATCTACTGTAAAAGGGTTAAGTATAGTACCTTCTTAAAATTATTTTAAGTCTCTGTATCTGTGTTCTTTATTCTCAAGTTGATATGTTTTGCCTTTCTTTAGTCTTGCGCATGAGAAAATTAAATAGTTTATACAGGAAACAACTATTGAATTTATTTGTTCTTCTTCCTACTTTAGTATTTATTTTTAGTGCCATCATTGTATTTAGGTTTATTCTTTTGTTCTTTATGAGGTGTCTCAAAAAGAGCACTGAGTTTACTAATCTTTCAATAAGTAAAGTATTTTAGTTACAAGCTATCCATTTTCCTTTCACTAAAACTTTAGCTATAAAAAAAGTTAGCTATATTTAAGTTTTCATAGGAAATACTGTCTTTCTCATGGAAACCATAGAGTCAACATTTTATTTTTGCTTTTCTCATTAATCCTAAAGTTATTATGAAGAATGATTTTTATTTTACCAATGATTAAAATATAGTAGCTACTGATTTGTTGTTTACGGTCAATTTTATATGCTTTTGATCTAAGATTATGGCCTATAGGGAAAAAAATCTACTTAAAAAATAAGTTAAGATCTTCTTTTTAATCTTGCGGTACATTTTTTTACTACTGTTCACTGAGTAATCAGGAGTCAATTTTGTTAATTCATGTAAAGTACTTCTGTGTACACCTCTATTCGGTTAATTGAGTGGATTATGTCATTCATGTATTTATGTCTTAGGAAAGACATTTCATTTTTGAACTCTGGAAGTTCCAAAATTGCTTCCCCAAGTTAATAAGGCTTTTATTCCCTGCATTGGAATAAAAATATAGGACGCCCCCCACTCCCCGCTCCCTGTTCCCACCAAACAAGGTGGAGTTGAATAGAGGAACAATTTCACTTATACACTTAGGGTAGAATTTGTAAATGAAATGAGCTCTTACTAAGTGGATATAATGCCATCTAAAAAGGATAATACACTGTGACCAAGAATACAAATGTGGTTAAAATCACGAGATTTATCAAATAAATTGTCTCATCAGTAACTTAAAGAAAAAGATATTTGTAGCAGTACAAGTTGAAGTTACTTGTAAAATTCAACAGCCATTTCTATATATATTGTTTTTGGAAGGCAGGCAGTGATCCAAGTATCCAATATACAGGTAAGATACCCCTCATTGAAGTGTGTGGGTCCTGCTTCAGTTCCAGGTCCCAAATCCAGCTTTCTGTTAACGTAGACCCTGGGAGCCAACAAAGAAACCTAGACAGAGTTCTGTCTCCCAGCCTTGATCTGGTCCACTCCCAGCCATTGTAGCACTTGGGAAGTGAACCAGTAAGTGGGACCTCTTTCTGTCTTACATGTATTTTAAAAATCTAATCATAGCATCTATTGCTATTTTATTCAAATGTGAAAAAGACCATCCATTAAGAACTAACAAAATGTTAAAAGGTAAAACTCGGGCTGTTTGTAGTAAAGTTGGATATAAGGGTATTATTGATTTCTTATTACAGTTATGCCTTGTGATAACTTCCAAACCTCAGTGGTAAGTGGTCAATAAGTTCAAGTCCATGGGGATCAGGGAATCTAGGCAAAGCCTGTCCCATCTAGGTAGGTCTGAGAAAGTGCTTGGGTCTGCTCAGGTATCTGGCACTGGCTGGCTATGGGCTGATGGAAGATGGCCTGCACGAGAACAATGGAAATACTGTCCTCTCCACAGTGTGTTCTCAGTCTCCAGCAGACTAGCACAGGCATGTTCTCGTGATAGTAGTAGAGGAGCAAAAACAAGAACAAACTCGCTGTCCAATACCATGACAATCACATTCTACTCCATGTAGAGGGAACAGCCAGGTCAAAGGCATAAACAAAGCAGTGTATGCAGTTTTGCTGCAAGAAATGAAGAATGACGTTTACCCAACTGTTGGGACACCTGCATCCGACATTGGGGTCCCTAGGTTTCATTTCAGCCTCCAGCTTCTGACTCTAGCTTCCTGTCCTCGTGGCTACATCATTGTGGCTACTAGGAGGCGGTTGTGACAGCTCAAGTACCTGAGTTCCTGCCATCCACATGGGAAACCTGAATGGAATTCCCACCTTCCAGCTCTGGCATGTGGGGAATGAACCAGCACATGAAAGTGCTCGCTCACTCGCTTGCTTGCTCTCTCTCTCTCTCCTTTTCTCCCTCTTTCTCCCTCTCAAACAAAATCCTAATTTTTTAATAAAAATTATGGATTAAAAATAGAGATGGAATTGTCACCATTACTACACAAATTGTGAAACAGCAATATATGTATTTTATATAGGAAATGGACAGGAAATCCCACATTGAAGGTCATAAAACAAGAACTGTAAAAGCCCAAGACCCAAGAAAGCAATGTAAAATCAAAACCACAACAGATTACAGAGTGTATTGGGAGCTAAAATTATAACCCTGCTTAGCATGCCCAAAAGCAAATAATAGGTAGACACATAAAGGTTACACCTTTCTTAATTAAGCAGTGAACACCTATTGACTTTTCCATTGCTGCCATAACAAGGCAATATGAATCAAGCTGTTGAGACAACACAAGCATGCACTTCCAGCCCTGCAGGGAAGGTGTGATGCAGGTCTCCCAGGGCTGTGGTCCTTCTGCAGAGTCAGAGAGAACCCGTGTCTTGCCATTCCCACAAAGAACCCACTTCCTTAGCTAAGGCTCCTATCCTTCACCTTCATAGGTATACCAAGGTTGTGCCTATTTGGCATTCTTCCATAGACAAAGCCTCCTCTTGGGGGGCCAGAGACAAGGTTGTGGATCCTGGGCAATGTCCCATCTGGGCTTGCCCTGAGTCACATGTGCAGTGTCTCTTCTGCCATGACAGCAAGCATTCTGACAGGTTCTGGGTCAAGGGAATGGACAGCTGGGGGAACCATCCCCATGCCCAGCACACATGTCTTAGCGAAAATTCAGAAAAAAAAATTATTTTTATAACCTGATTGTTAGGAAAACATTAATAATGAACAGGGGGCTTATTTAAAAAGGAAAATGAAAAGAGAAAGAATACTGCAATGTTTAATGTTGTCCATGATATCGTATGACCAAAACCTACATCATTGAAGTAAAAAAAGATATAGGTTAGATGTATTATAACATATGGAAAAATATTGATATCAGTATTCTAACAGCATTTGTAAGAATTCATGGTGGGGAAGACATTGCAGCATAAGAGGGCAAGTCCTACCTATGACACCAGAATCCCATTTGGGTGCTTGTCAAAGCCCTAGCTGCTGCACTTTTGATCCAGCTTCCTGCTAACCAGCAGAAAAGGAGCAGCAGTTGGCAACAGGTCTCTGGGACTCTGAGACTCACATAGAAGACCCAGAAAAAGTTCCTGGCTCCTGGCTTCAGTTTGGCCCAGCCACGGTTGCTATGACCATTTGGGGGAGAGACCTGGTGAATGGAAGATCTCTCTCTCTGTATATCCCCTTCCCTCTCTCTGTAGCTCTGCCTTGCAAATAAATAAACCTTTAAAAAGTAATTAATATGGGAAAAACAACCTTTGAGAAATGGGGAAAGAATATGAATAGTCAATTCATAGAAAAGGAAACCCACATGATCATTAAAACCACATGAAAATATGGTCAAGCTCAGTTACTTTCAGAGAAATACACCACAAATTTATGTATGTAACCACGAGTTGATCAGTTTTGTGGGGCTGCCATGATGAAAGACCACAAATGTGGTGGCTTGAAACTGCAGGAATTTATTCTCTCATCTTTCCAGGGACAAGAAATTTGAAATCAAGGGACTGACAAGGTACACCCCTTCTGAGGGCTTCAGGAGTTGCCTGTCTTTTTCAGCCTTAGTGACTGCCAGGAATTCTTTCATCTCTGCCTGCATCCCCACTTGTCCTTCTCCCCATTAGTGTAGCTTGTATGCAGATACTTGACCCTAGGTTGACAACCTTTCAAATAATCCAGAATAATTTATATAGAGAGCCTGCATTATGTGTGTTGCAGTGCTACCAATTAACCACATAAATGACATACTATTCTTCCCAAAAAGTTAATAAAAATGCCCAAGGCATGGTAATACCCACTTCTGTGATACATGAAGAGATGCACAGAGGAGTCTCATGTGAGGGTTTAAAAATTATCTGTTAGTTTTATTTTTCCAAAAACCTTTTGATACACCCTCAAACTCTCCTGTGGTCTTGTGACTCTTTTTAAAAGCAACCTAGCAAACTCTATTAATAAAACCCACACATCATGTATTCTATGACTCAGCTTCTGGAAAGTAGCCCATAAAAATAAAAATAAAAGCACCAGTGTGCAGCACTCTATATGTAAGAACGTTATTACATCATTTCCATGGCAAGGCGAAGAATTTGGAAACAAAGAGAATCTCCAAACAACTGGGTGATGGTTGGGAGGGAAAGGCACTGCAGTACACCTGCATTGTCAAGTTGTAGATATGAGATATTTGAGAACTGTGTAGGAGGGAAAAAAATGTGGATTTTTCTGATGGGGAGAGTGACTGGTAGATCATGCCAGAATTCTTGTTGGAGTATTTAAGTGAAAATCATTACTTTCTTATGATTCACACGATGCCTGGGATGATGCATCAAAAGTGTCCTTCCTTCTTGGTATAGCTGAGCAAAGTCATGTGCAACCAGCTGAACCTTGGGTAAGGAGATGGCATTGTTGATCTGCCAAGTTCATTACCTTTGAGCCTATGTTAAATTCCAGGAATCCCAAAGGGCTCTATGCTCCCTGAGGCATGGTGAGAACTTGGTTTTGTGATTAGATCGGACAGATCTAGAAATGTATCAGTGGCTTTTAAGGGAGGCATTGTTGAGCGAGTGAGAAAGTCCCTGTGCCATTTAGTCCAGGAACTGAGCTGGTATTGGAGATGAGCAGGTCAAACCCACCCTGCTCCTGTTTCCTGTAATTCCCCCGGAGAACACAGGGTACACAACTTCCTGCTCTGGAGAAAACCACATGTGTTTAAAGGTATAAACTCTGGTGTGTTTGCTTTTTTTTAAAAAAAAAAAAAAGGCACACTTGCCCATGAACATCAAGTCCTTCCTGGACTTTATGTTAAGAATGTATTTACGATCAATCTCTAAACACCATCATTTTCATCCAGGACTATTAAGAAATAGGAGAAAAGCAAAAAAGTTTCTTTAATCATCGCCTCTGTTTTCTAAATTTGTGGGAAAAGTACAAATCAAAGATAGGCTTTATTGATTGTTTCAGATTGTTCACACTGATTGTGGGTTAGAGCGTCAGATCTGAACCATCTCCAGGAGAGCTGGAAATAAGTTAGTCACAACAAATATCTAGAGAAGCGTCCAAAGATATTCATCCTCTTTTCTCTGAGCAAAACAGGAGCCTCACTAAGCCTTCTCTCCAAGGTCCATTCCTGTTTTTTTTTTTTAAAGATTTTTTTTTTTTTTTTTTTTTAGCATAAAGTTCAGCGTCTTATTGTCCAGATAAGTTCAGTGGCCTCTTGGGGAGACCTTCTATGGTCAAAAAGACCAATGACAACTCAAGCAAGTGGGAAGGCCTCTTTAGTAAATGTTGTTGGGACAACTGGCTGATAGCCTGTAGAAACAAAAAGATAGACCCACATCTATCACCATACACCAAGATCCAATCTACATGGATAAAAGACCTAAACCTACATCCAGAAACCTTCAAACTCTTGCAAGAAAATGTAGGAAATACCCTGCAAGACCTAGGAGTAGGTTCCGACTTTCTAAGAAGGACACCAAAAGCAATAGCAGTTGAGAACAGAATAAACAAATGGGACCTCATCAAACTAAGAAGCTTCTGTACAGCAAGGGAAACAATCAACAAAGTAAAAAAGCAACCCACAGAGTGGGAGAAGATCTTTGCACACGATATAGGCGACAGGGAGCTAATTTCCAAGATATACAAAGAACTTCAAAACAACCAAAAAACCAAAACAAACAAGCCACTAAAGATTTATTTTTATTATTTTGTTATTGGAAAGGCAGATATACAGAGAGGAGATACAGAGAGGAAGATCTTCCATCCGATGATTCACTCCCCAAGTGAGCGCAACGGGTCGATACTACGCCGATCCGAAGCCAGGAGCCTCTTCCGGGTCTCCCACGCGGGTGCAGGTTCCCAAAGCTTTGGGCCGTCCTCGACTGCCTTCCCAGGCCACAGGCAGGGAGCTGGAAGGGAAGCGGGGCTGCAGGCGCTCATATGGGATAGAACCGGCGCCCATATGGGATCCCGGGCGTGCAAGGTGAGGACCTTTAACCACTTGCGCCACCGCGCCGGGCCCCATTCCTGTTTTTAAAGAACACACGTTATAAGAGTTTCTTCTGTGTCTTTGTCTTAGTCTACAATCAAAATGAATTGCTTTTCTAATCAGAAAAATAGCATGATCTTAAAAACGTATCTCTATGGTTTGAGAATTATAGTTCACAAAGTATTTTTGGAATAACTATTTAAAGAAATAGCCAAATTAGTTACAATTCATTATCCTGCTTTGAGGCCTTTTTTTTTTTTCAGGTTAATTTCCAAAGATTAAATGCTCAGCTGATTACAGCTATGAGCGACCATGTGCCTGCTGTGTGGTGCCTGGGCCAAACTTCGGCACTTCAGTTCCTCTCTGAGACTCCATTTGTCTTTTTTCCTTTAGTGTTCATTCAAAATGCCCACCACCACCCCTACAAAACAGAGCCAGTAGGGAAAGTAAGAGAAAGACAAAAGAAAAGATTCCCCATTTGCTGGTTCATTGTCTAAAAGGTTGTAGCCTCCAGGACTGGCCAGACTGAACCGAGGAGCTATAACTCAACCCAGGTCTGCCACCCAAGTGATTAGGACTCAATTGCTGGAGCTACCGCTGCTGCCTGCCATGATGGAATCAGGAGTGGAACAGAGAACAGGCACAGCAATATGGGATGCAGATGTCGCAAGCGGTGTTTCCCTTGCTGTGCCAAATACCCATCTCATTCCTTCATGTTTCAGCTGTTAAGTTGATGGTAACTTTTGTTTTCCTTAATTGGTTCAAATCTAAGTACAATATTACAAAATATCTGAAAATTGAACTCAATAGCTTATAATGCATGAAAATCTAGGACAGTGTGTCTTCTGGCCTCATTTTCTTCTTTCTTGTTTAAAATAACTATCAATGAGAGCAATGGAAGATGTGTTAGGCTATTTATCCTCCAAAAACTATTGGCTTCTTAATTATCTCCCAAAATAATCATTTGTTTTGAACTAGCCCATTTCACCACAATTGTACCAAATTGGAAGAGATGTCAGAACTCAGCTTTCCATGTGGAGAAAGGTGGTGTGTGGAGGGGAGAAATTGGTGAGCTCCAAGTTTCTAATAGGAGATGTGTTACACACTTTGTGTTCCTTCAAAGCATATACAACCTGTGCACAGATCTGCACAAATGTTATGTGCTTTTTAAATAGAGTCACTGTATTATGCTTGTTTGAATGATAGAGTTACAGAGAAGGAGAGATTTAGGGTAAGAGAGAGAGACAGAGACCTTCCATTCATTGATTCACTCCCCAAATACTTGCAACAGCCCAGAATGGGCCAGACCAAAGGTAGGAGCCAGTGACTTTATCCACGTCTTCCACATGGGTGCAAGGGCCATCTTCTACTGCCTGGAGCTAGATTAGAAATGGAGCAGCCTGGACTTGAACCACTGCCCATGTGGGACACTGGTGTTGCTGGTGGCGGTTTAACTTATTAAGAAACAGCACCCACTCTGAGTATTATACTTGAATGAAAAGTTGGAAACAGGAGGGAAAAAAAGCCTCAGAAGCTATATATTCTCCACATTTGTTTATTTTTGTTTCAATCATTCTGTCTGAATGATTAAATCATTCTGTCTGGCTCACACTCTACCCACGACAACCAGGACAAGACTAGGTCCAAGCTAGGAGCCAGGAACTCTATCAAGGTCTCCCATTCAGGTGGCAGGGACCGAGATATTTAGGCCATCACTGAAAGCTGGCTTGGAAATGGAGACAGGGGACTCGATAACAAGCACAGTGGATATGGGCTGCAGGTGTCCCAAGACCTGACTACATAGTCTTTAATGGATCTCATTCTTTAAATATCCTCACATTTAATATGCAGAACATCAAAACAGATGTGAACTTCACAACAGAAGTTTTCAGATTGGTCTTAGAGTTGATTAAAACAAAACAAAACAAAAAGAGCAAAAATAAACTGGAGCTCCATTGGCAAAATGGTCATCCAGTGGGTCTGGGGTGGGATCCAGAACTCTGTGAATGCATTTGTTTTTTTAATTCCAAAGTCAAGAACCACTGACCCAAAATCTAACTACATGTTCTTTAAAATGTGTGTGTGTGTGTGTGTGTGTGTGTGTGTGTGTGTGTGTGTGTGTGTGTAATTTATTTGAAAGACAGAGTTACAGAGAGGAAAGAAAGAGAGAAAGAAAGAGAGAGAATCTTACCCCTGCTGGTTTATTCTCCAAAGAACTGTAACACCTAGAGCTGGGGTAATCCAAAGTCAGGAACCAGGGTTTTTTTCCAGGTTTCCCACATGGAGGCAGAGATCTATCCTCTTCTACTTTCCCAGGCCATTAGCAGGGAGCTAGAAATAGATCAGAAATAGAACGGCTGGGATCAGAGCTGGAGCCTATGTGGGATGGCAGCACCACAGGCAGAGGGCTAGCTTGCTATGTCACAGTGCCTCTCTCTGCCCCACCAAAAAAAATGTTTTTAAGCTTTCTGAATGTTGGAATCATTTGGGAAGTTTATACTCCTATGCAATTTGGATCCCAATCCAAGAGGCTCTGGTCCAGCTGGTCTGGGGTAGGACCAACCTGGCCACTGGGGTTTTAAAAGTTCCCAGATGAGTCTAATGCACAATGTTGTCTCTGAGCAAGTTCTCAGGCAGAGGCCAAGAGCTGGGAACTCACCTTTATGTGTTTATCATCAGCTGCTGGGAACAGGGAAAGACCTGGGCAGTGTTTAACCACCTCATGGCAAATTTGCCATCACCCCACCATTTATTCTGGCCTGGGGCTTTCATGTAAGGCAAATATTTATTATATGTTTCTATAATGAGTATGTGTTTGTTTATAGGGCCTTAATATCCTGTCTGCGTCATCATCCTCTTTTTAGCCTGTAAATGTCTAAATGGCAGGGGTGAGGGCAGCTAAGTGCTGCAATTAAACAGACGATCATAACAGTGCAGCAACAATTCCTTCTGCATCTCACCAGCGTTGTGGATCCTGTCTGCTCCCAATAACTTTACAGTAGTAAGAGGAGAGACAGAAAAGCAAACTGCTCATGGAGACTAAATGCCTGCATTATGCATGTTAGCATGAGGCTCTCCTACATATAGTGTGTATTCAAGATCTGGTCGCTCTGGTTTTTAATTGCAAAGTCAGTGCTCCAGGTTGATACTTCCTTGGCCTTTGACTCCCTTCTAATCCACAGATCCTACCTGGCAATCAGCACCTAAGAAAGATGTCTACCTTCAACTATGCCTTATAGTTTCCTATACTGAGTTCAGCAGGTGGAGTTCAAAGGGTTAGAGATAGATGCTAGGGCCTGTCATCATTCATACTGCAGTAGAAATTGCTGCTTGAAATAAACAAAGATTGAGAACCCAGAGTTTGAATTGGTCTACCGATTTGAGAAATTGCTTGGCTATGTGAAAGGCTTGTTACAGAAATGTAGTCAAATCAGCACCCCTTTCTTGTTTTGTTCTCTGAAACTTAAGGCATGGAGATTGTCCTAGCCAACTGACTGCTGAAGGAGACAGGTCCTCAGCCCAGAAGCTAAGGTGAACTCATTAGGACCCTTCATGGAATCCCTAATTTCTGAAATCTGCCCAAGCCCACCATGAACGGTGCTGAAGATTCATTGCTTCTTCTGTTTAGTCATGCTGTTCACATATTTTTAATTTAAATGGTGGAGAAACATGGGCCTGACACAGAAGCCTAGTGTCTAAAATCCTAGCCTTGCATGCACTGGGATCCCATATGGGGGCCAGTTAAAGTATTGGCTGTCCCAATTCCCTTCCACCTCCATACCTACATCTCTGTTTTTGACCTGGGAAAGCAATAGAGAATGACCCAAAGCCTTGGGACCCTGTACCCATGTGGGAGACCAGAAGAAGCTCCTGATCCCTGGCTTTGGATCAGGTCAGCTCTGGCTGTTGTGGCCATTTGGGAAGTGAACCAGCAGATGGAAAATCTTTCTTTCTGTATCTCCTTCTCCCTGTAAATCTGACTTTTCAATAAACATCATAAATAAATCTTTAGAAAACAAAAAGGTAGAGAAACAGAGACTCTCCCTCTACCCACTTGTTCATTTTCCAAGTACCCACAAGAGTTAGGGTTTGGACAAGCTGAAGCTAGGAGCCTAGAATTCATTACAGGGCAGGCACCTGAGGACCTGGCCTATCCTCTGCTGCCTCCCACGGTTCACATTAGTAGCAGGTGGCAATCAAAAGGGGAGCTACAACCCAAACTTGGGTACTCCAATATAGGATCCTGATGCTCTAAGGGGCATCTCAACCCTGTGTCAAATGCACACTATATGTTCCCATATTGATCATAGGATGTGTCAAAATGTGTTATAAATATTTACTCTCTTACTCCTATGTCTAGGCTGAGAATTAAGCCCTACTTGAATGTGTTGGCCCTTACTAGGGTTTGCACCATGTTTGGGGACAAATTGTCCATTTTGACAATGTGCCTATATTTACCATCTCAAGCTTTGAATAGTAAAGCTTCCAATAGAAGCTGACATTATCCTAAAATAGGAAGCAACATCAGCACTGCCTTTTGATTCAATAAATATCTGATCTCCTGCCTCCAACAGACTCTTGACTTCTTAGCTGGGTGTTAATGGAAGATCAAAGAACCTCTTAAAACCTGGGTCTTTGCTGTGTTTCAGGAAGTGGGTCCATGCTGATGGTTTATTATAAACTCTTGAATCTAGGCAGTAATGGGGATATATATGTGGCCTTTATTTCTAAGCGAAATAGACAAAGGAGGAATGTTGCAGGGGTGAAGGTAGAAAAGACAGAACACAGTGAAAGTTGGAAGAGTGGGAGTTGGAATAACGCTCAGATGGGAAAGACTGAGGTCACCCATCTATACTCCCATAACAAGAGCCTCTAGCCACAAGTAAATATATGTAAAACTAAGCCAAATTAAGTATTCGGGTTCTTGTTAGCCACATGTTAGGGGCTCAGTAGCCATTTGAAACTAATGGCTACCACTCTGGGGAGTGAATGTTGAGAACATTGCCTAGACAGTGTTAAGTGCATCCCATCCTTCTCCAAATGTAGAACCTGACAGATGCTATTCAGTAACTGATGCAAGGAAACACCACTCTTCTAGGACTGCTCCCCAGCCTGCTTGCAGGAACTCCAGGCTCATCTCCTGGCACTGTTGAGGTCGAGTTCACCCACTTTCCCTGTATAATTTCTCTGTGTACACCAAAGAACAGGAAGAAGGCTGGCAAACTTCAGCTGAATTCCAAAATGCAGAGTAGCTACTAAATGCTGGCATACTAAGAAAACTTACAGAAGTACAATTTGTAAGCAAGTAAATTCAAAGCTAGTGTTCATATTAACTGCAAAGTCGGGGCTGGCATAGTGACATAACGGGCTAATCCTCCTCCTGCCGGAGTCAGCATCCCATATGGGTACCAGTTTGTGTCTTGGCTTCTCTACTTCCCTGTCCAGCTTTCTGCTTAGGGCCTGGGAAAGCAGCAGAAGATGGGCTCCTAAAACCACATGAGTGATACGGAAGAAACTTCTGGCTCCCAGCTTTGGGAAATGAAAGATCTTTCTCTGTTTCTCTCTCTCTCTCCATATTATATATGTGTGTGTGTGTGTGTGTGTGTGTGTGTGTGTGTGTGTTTCTCTGACTTTCCAGATAAAATGCAAAACGATTTCTGAATATATATCTTTATTTTTAAAATATTAACTATGTCTCCTAAAAGTCTACCATCCATTTATCCAGCTTAATGTCAAGTATGGCAGTTGCATGTTAATCAATATCCCCACAGGTACACACTTAAATTTGAGTGGCTACTGTCATACAATTATTACGCATTATTGTATAGTAAAATGTCCCCAGAAGAAACATGGCTATCCAGACCTTCTGAGTACCAATGCTTGTGGTTAGAGTTATCATTTACCATATCTGGATGTGAATTACCTAGCTTCATAACATAGTTCTTATGCTCATAAATGTTCACATTTCTCTCATACTTGCATCATGAGTTTCTTTCAATCATAGTGCAAAAAGCTCATTGGTAAATGAAATTCAAAGACGTATTTTGGTAAAAAAAAAAAACAACTTGAAATCAATGCATAACTTTTCATAATATATGTTTTCTGTGAACTTGTGCATAAGTTTTTGCATGTAAGGATTCTTTCACACCCAAATGAAGTTGGCTTTTGATGGCATTTTCCACAAGCTTTTCAAAGAACCCTCATACAATACGTTGTGGATGTTTGACCTCCCATTAAGAATGCCAGTTTCCGTTTACATTTATATTGAGTTTTCAAAAAGCAGGGTGGTGAGTCTTCATAACAGGATAGTATTTGTAATGATTAAGTGAAGAATTTGAGCTGGTGTCATAGCTATAGGGACAATTTTTTTTTTTTGAAGTGGCATTTCAGAAGGCCGAGAGCTTCCATTGCATTCGCAGGTAATTTATCATTCTTATATTGGAGTGAAGACATCTCTATCCTGTTTCTGTTAGCACCTTGGATGGCTGGGCTGGGAGCCAGTGTGTTATTTGAAAGTAATATGCAGTTGGTGTTAAAGGAAAGTTCTCTCTGCTCCCTGGAGTCAAATCAATTGTGCTGGTATTACTTTACGGTAAATTTCAGAATTTTGGATCCAAAATGAGTTGCCAATTATCTCGTAGAGCAAGCACTGTAGAGGAGGCCAGTTGCAGAGTTTGTCATGACAGGGTCGTTGGGTACCTTCCATCTGAATGCTATTGTCCCCACATTGCCATTCCCAGGCTGTACCCTCAGTGTCACAAGTGTAAGCCTCTTAGGTTTGCACAACCTCGTCCAAAGCCTTGGGGAGAAGCAGTTTCTCCTCCTCCTATGTATCTTTCTTACAGCAAGAAAACATCTCATCCAGAAATGTTCTGAATGTTACCTCTAGCCCACTGTCTCCCAAATCACATTGACCAGAACTGAGTCAGGGGCTCGTATGGCTCATGCATTAGCATTGAGGGTGCTTTAGTTTTTTCAGTTACCAGTAACATGAAGCTAATCACACTAAAACACGATAACTTTAAACAACAGTTTTTTAACTCTATTAATTCTGAAACAAGATGGTATTTCTGCCTCAGGGGGTATCTGCTGGAGTTTAGCACCCAAGCCTCCCTAGGGATTGCCAGGCATCTAAACTGTATTCCCATGGTTGGTACATGTGGCTGGCTTGAGCTCCGTCATAGTGTGGTTGCCTCAAGGTAGTGTGATTGCTTACATGTTGGCTGCCTCCCAGTACACTGTGCAAGCAGAGCCACAAGGCCTCGGAAGTCACACCAGGCCACTTACTGCACTCTCGAGCTCAGCAAGGGTCAGGCTTAGCTCCACGCAGAGGGAGCCCGCTAAGGAGCGGCAAAGTCACAATGCCAATGCAGGATGGGAGGCGTTATTGCAGCCACTGTGGAAAATACAAGGTGTTTTTAGGCTCTAGAGTCCAGGTGCATGGTGGGAAGAAACCTGAATGGTGAGGGCAGTAAATGGTGAGTCTAAACTGACCTTGGTGCTGCAGCCATCACAGTAGATTCTGGTTGGCTGCCTGCTCATAACCTGGGCACAGGCAATTTTAATTAAGCCTTTAGGTCTGCAATAGTCACCGTTATCTGCAGTTTCATTCTGCATATTCAGTTCAGTTACAGTCTGGGAATCTAAACAGAAAATCCTGTAGGAACAATTCATAAGTTTTAAGGTGTGCTACATTTGAAGTAATGTGATGAAGTCTCCCATCCCACTCTGTCTGGACACTGTTGGCTCCACCAGATCCACACTGTGTACACAACCCAACCATCAGTCACTTAGTAGTATTTGCCATAGGAATTGAATCAACAGTTGTGCTATTGCAGCTAATTATGTTCCCAACATGCAAGAGTATGATGCTGGCAATTCAGATACACCAGGGAGAAGCCATCAAATGCCAAAGTTGTGAAGAGCTACAGTAGAAATTTTTTTTCTCCATGAAATTACAAAGAAGAAAATCTAAATTTGTGCTGGTTTTGCCATCAAATCTTACACTGTGAACATTATTGCCGTGTGCAAGTGTTTGTTTAAAAAGTGTAAGGCATTAAATGTGCGTGTGTGTGAGTGTGTGTATGTGTTGGAGGGGATGAAAAATTTAGTACATACAGGCTTTTGTTATCACAGTGTCTAACAACCCCAGGGGTTCTTGTAACATCCTCTACAAATGGGTTGGGGGTGTGAGGGAGGTACTTACTGGATTGTTCCCATATACCAAGTTTAGGAAATTATACTCTGAACCTGAATCACATTTGAAAGAATACCCTGAACCTGAATCTTATTTGAGAGAATTAAATTAAGCAAACTTCACGTCCTTGAAAATTTTATTGGCAAGTACAGTCTACCATATATGTATAGTAAACAGAATAAAAATGTAGGTAGAGCTGATGAACACTGAATTCAATAGTATGTCAAATGAAAAAAAATGTGATCAATTGAGATGGCATGTCCTTGGCCTCTGTTCTTTAATCCTATATACTTTCTTGCATGTTTCACTGCACCTGTATATGATTTCACAAACAAATGATAGAGTGTTGCAGTGAGCTATAGTTTTCTTAAAAGGACATTTCTAGTTGATTTTCAGTTCTCTCTTAGATTTCCAGAGAGAAAGAGGGAAGGAAGGAGAGAGAGAGAGAAGAAGAGAGAAAGAAGGGAAAGGGAAAAGGAGAGGGAGAGAAAGAGAGAGAGAGATCTTCCATCGGCTGGTTCACTCCCCAAAAGGCCACAGTGGCCAGAGCTGAGCCAACCTGAAGCCAGGAGCTTCTTCCAGGTCTCCCAGTTGGCACAGCAGTCCTAGGACTTGGGCTATCCCCTGCTGCTTTTCCAAGCTATAAGCAGAAAGCTGGATGAAAAGTGGAGCAGCCAGGACACCAACTAGCACCCATATGGGATACCAGCACTGTCGGGGGAGAATTGGCCGAATGAGCCACTGTGCCAGCCCTCTGTGTCCCCTTTTTCAAGAGCATAGCCCAGGATTAAGGACTCTGTAGTGTCATGATGACACTGGTCTGGGTGATGCCACACTCCAGGGCAAACTCAGTTACTGGATCTACAACACCTCTCAGCCCTTCAACCCTCAGGGTTCCCAATATCTGGACAGACCACCACAAAAGAATGATGTACATAACTTTCAAAAGCAGCATACCTCATCTTGGATGAAATCAGCTAGTATTTTAGACTTGATTCTGGGACAGGCAAGTGAATGGTAGCAGGTGCAGAAAATTATGGATAAATAAACAGACTTTGCAGCTGAGAAACTGGTAAAAATCACTATATTTTAAGCTTCAAGTTCTGGGATTTTGCTTTAGAATATCTCCATGTAGACACCAACATGTCTGAGAACCTCTGATGTAGGGTAATAAGAGAACCTGAAAATGGAGCTTAAAAATATCCTGTTTACCACATTATGATATTGTTTGGTCAGAGTATACCTAAAGCATTACTTATAAACACAAAATCAATCGCATCGTCTTTTACCTTTAATGATTCATACTGTGCAGAACTCTTTACAGATATCATCTCATTGAATCTTCATAGCCCTCACACAGGTTGGATTATAGGAACCCAAATTCTACTGCTAAGGAAACTGGGGTTGAGTACATTGGCCCAGGTTTCACACCTGTAAGTGATGGAGCTGGTTTTTAAGGCAGGATGTCTTGACTTCAAAGGGACTTTAAGACAATGCTTCTCAAAGACAGGGTCCAAAAGAAGCCCTGAGCCTGGCTTGACAGGCTCAGGACTTGTGGAAGAGGCAGAGCTTAGTGTATGCTGCTGGTTTTGAAGTAGAGAAAATGGGGCAGTGCTTTAGTTGATTACCATAAGTTCTTAAGTCTTCTTTCCCACCTCCCACCCCAACAAATCCTGCTAAGGGAATAATGTAATCAGTCTGAATGAGCACTTTGCCAAAATCCCTCATCCAGAACTTCTGAAGGAACAGTTGGATTCCAGCAAGCACAGTTTTCAAATCCTAGTGAAGTACACACTGTGGGAATAGCTGTCCTTTCATACAGGAGAAGGAAAGGGCTTTTCACAACCCAAGAATTATGAAGGTAAAAGCCAGACACTTAAACAGCTTCCAAGGAGCAGGTTCAAGGACTTCCACAGTTTGGAGTCTCGTGTCTTATATACTGAGTTTGAGGTTTATGGCTAATTGTACTTGCAGTCTCAAAGCAAGATGCCTCTTTCCCTTATTTGTTTTTTAACCTTAATATTTAATGATCTGTTAGAACTATAGCTGAGTTAAGGTCATTGACTCTGTGACTTACAAGGTTTGTTGATTGTCTAACACTTGCCAAGCACAAGCCCCGAGAAACAGAGATCCATTCATAGTTCCAGACACCAAGCAAGGTGGAGAAAGGTGATGTCCAGGGTGCCATCAGCAGGGAGCTTAGCAGAGGGGATCAGCAGGTCACCCCCTGGGACACCTGACATCATAGCATCACTGTCATCCACAAAAACTAAATGTGTCCCTGATGCCCCTTAGGGCTAAAAGACATAATTTGTATAATTCCTATGACTACAGAGCTCTTAAGATGGTGTTTTAGTAAACACAATATATGCTTGTAGTAAAAATAACATTGAAAAGTTCAGAAGGCTATAAAATGAAATATGAAAGTCCCCTGCCTAACTATAGATCTCAGATCCTGCAGGTGTTCACCAGTAACACTTCTCTTACAAGAGATTTTATAGTGAATATATATACACTTATATATATATGTGTGTGTGTATGACTATGTGAATATAAATGCATATGCATATATTTATACATGCACCATTTATATGTATATATACATACATATTTTACATAAATGTCACTTTTTCTATAAGCAATACTTTGACACCTTCCCATTTCAGTCCACTCTATATTTTTCCTTAATTTCCTTAATTGCCACATGTAGTACACTGAATGATCAGATGGAGCAAAATTGATGCCCAGAGTGTACTGTTCATGGATATTTCAGTTATTTCCAAGTGTTGGAATATCTCACAAGCCACGATTTATATATGTGTGTATATTTGTGTCAATTTGTGTGTATGTGTGTGTGTTATATGAGTGAATTGTGTCTGGAACAAATTCTATTTGTATATGCATAATGAGATACCTTGAGGATGGGACCCAAGTCTATGCACAAAATCTATTTTTGGGATAGTCATGGTGGTACAGCAGAGTAAGACTCATTTTGGGATGTCTGTATCCTATGTCAGAGTGCTTGGCTCAAATTCTAGCTATTCTACTTCAGACCCAGATCCTGTTCCTATTCCTGGAAAAGACGGGACTGACTGTTCAAGTAATTGAGTCCCTTCCACTAATATGGGAAACCAGATGGAGGTTCAGGCTCCTGAATTTAGCCTGGTCCAGCCCCAGCTGATGCAAGTATTTGACCGTGAGCCAGCAGAAGAAACAAAAGACAGACATTCTTTCTCTCTCTCTCTCTCTCTCTCTCCTGTCATTTTCCCTTTAAAAGCAAACTACTTTAGTCTTTTAAAGGCCACTCATTTCATCCATATCTTAAATATCTATCCTGAAGTTGTCATACATTATTTTTAGTGCACATGCCTTTCAACTGACCATGTCCTAATCCATGAGATCAGGTGTAAGATTTTCCACATGTATTATGTCAAGGAATGGTTGTGAAGGTTTTCTGATTTCAGATTTTCAAATGAGGAATGTTCAACCTGTGTTACCTAGCTGTTGTAGCAGCTTTCACTCTTCTTGATGATAGCCAACATGACTGACATTTCCCCTGTGCAAGGAAATCCATGAGAGTAACTTAGGTGTTCACTAGACAACTAAAGGAACTTTGGATGCAAAGACACATTTGCACCTGCTATTTGAGATAGGTCTGTGCAGAGCCTGTGTCATTTACTCATACAAAATAATAGCAGAACTTGGTATTCAAAAGGCCTCCCATTTTCTGGGAGTTTTTAACTGCTGCATTATAAAGATTTGGTTCAGGAGTTTACCTGAGCTTTGGGTTCATGTTCAACTTGGCTTCTAGTCTCCTGATATAGTAGAAGTGTGGGCACTGAACCTATTTTGTGGGTCTGTATTAGATAAGACTCCCAGGCCATTGGGTGTGGAAAACAAGGGAGAGGGAATCCAATGAGTGCCTTTGCTGTAATTAAACACAGTCCTATGGGGACCCAAAGACCAGGCTCCCGTTAGCATTGGTCCTCCTCAACCACATATCTTTGCTACAGAGATTTGTGGGAACTCACATCACCTTGCTACAGTCATGCTGGTCATGGAAACTTCAAAAAACATTTGGGGATCTTTTATTTCATGCCTGGCAGAGCATATAAAATGAGTGGCTTCTAGGGCTAGACAACTGCTTTGGGTCTCTGAGTGAAAACATTCACGCTTTCTCTGACTTGCAGCTGAATTTCTAATTAATTGTGATGTATCAACCATTTAATCATGCATTAGACTTCTTGGAGAGAAAACTGAATTGATTTGATGGAAAATCAAAACTTTCATGAGTAGAATTCTTCTACTGTATCTAAGGGAGAGGAGGGATTAATTGCCTTTCTGTTTGCAAATGCTGGAAGTCGTGTTTGAATTTTGCAGTCTTGCAGCCTGTCATGTGGTGCTGACTTAAAGGAACAAAATACTTCTTGCGCCAATTTGGATACTCCAGAGGGGCTGAGAAGGGGCTGCCATGCTCTCAGCATGGCAAACAGACACCAGAATTACCTAGCCCAGAAGAAACATATGTGCTGCATTGAATCAAAGTGACTGTCAGCTTTCTAGAAAACTCTCCCCTTACATATCTGAAAAGAAATCTAAGCACCAAATAGTTTTCTTGCTTGCCAGTATTTTGGGATTTTTCTTGGCTCATTTGTTTTCGGTTCAGACATTGTGGAAAACTTTATTGCCTTGCAGACATGCCTCTGGGCAGCTAAGGAAACAAAAATAAAGCACAACCTAGCTGGGTTTTTTTTCTCCTAAGACATACTAGCCAGATGGGTAACTGCTGTCTACCATAGGTAACAACCAGAAAGGAGAAGTGAGGCATCAACTTTGATATCGTGACCTTATTTATATGAGATATTGAAGGTCTTTACTACAGTTGGGTCATCCACAGGCAAAGTCCAAGAGATTTGTCGACATGATGGAGAACAAAGACTTTGGACTTTCAATATAGAGGAGGGAGTTCATGAGAACCTAAAACTATAAGATAACTTTATTTCTTTAAAAAAAAAATTCTTGAAATCATACATATGTGTAATCTTCACAATATTCAGGCACATTACATAATATGAAATAATTTGTGTGGACATCAAAATTTTTTGCATCAAAATAAACTTGCTTGTGATTCTAATTTTCACAAGCTTTTTGAAGCATTCATGAATGTGCCTGTATACTCTTTATCTCTTTCAGGCAAACATGCATTTTTAGAGGAAAAAAATGAACTGTTTATCATGTCAGTAACCAGGGAAATTGACATCAGGATGACAGTATTTAAAATAATTTAGTGGATTCTCATGGAGAAAAAACTGTGACATCATCTTCAGATGTTTTAGCCTAGGTCACCAATTACTACCCACTAATAAAGAAACAAATTTCAGGTCCGGCGCAGTGGCGCAGTGGCGCAGTGGTTAAGGTCCTCGCCTTGCATGCCCGGGATCCCATATGGGCGCCAGTTCTATCCCGGCAGCCCCGCTTCCCTTCCAGCTCCCTGCCTGTGGCCCGGGAAAGCAGTCAAGGACGGCCCAAGGCTTTGGGACCCTGCACCCGCGTGGGAGACCCGGAAGAGGCTCCTGGCTTCGGATCGGCGTAGTATCGACCCGTTGCGCTCACTTGGGGAGTGAATCATCGGACGGAAGATCTTCCTCTCTGTCTCTCCTCTCTGTATATCCGCCTTTCCAATAAAAATAAAATAAATCTTTTTTTTAAAAAAAAAAGAAACAAATTTCTTAAGATAATTAGGTTCCCCTAAGTAGCAGCTGTATTAAAAAGCCAATTGATATTTTAGCTTTCACTTCATTTCTGAAAGACAACTTGTATTGTAATCCTTAGTCTCCTCCCTCGAAATGAAAAGACAGCTGGCTGGCTGGATAGGTGGCTGGAAACACACCAACATACTAGAACAGAAGAATCATTAGAATACTACTTCTTTGATGGCAAAACCTTCCTATCAAAATGCCAGTTTTGTAGGCTATAATGACCAGGTCTTGGTAATTTTTGTGTTTTAACCTAATAAAATATGTGTCTCCAACACACTTGACCTTTATTTGCTTCTGCCAAGGCTTTAACTTTGTGTGAATTGTCAGTCGCTCAGTTTAGGAGCCATCATTCTCACAGGGAAGTTGCATGTCTGGAGCTCTTGTTGGTGTGCTTTTAAGTCCTATAGAATTGATTTCTTTAAAAATTCCTTAGTCTTCATACAACTAATAAGCAGGAGTAATAAAGCCCTCGTTTGTCTGGTTGCCAGCCTTCCCATTTGGCCAGCAAGCTCTGGCTTGAAACTCCACACTGGGCTCTTGTCCATTTTTCGTGGTTCTCCTCATCCCCTCCCTTTTCTTAGCCAGCATTCTGGACGACAGTCAGAAATCACAGGGATTTTATTTCCTTAAGCAAGTCACTTCTTTCAGCATTTCTGGCATGATTTTGGTGCAGTGGCTTTCAAATTGGTGACCACAGCCCACAATAAAATGTATGTTTTACTTAACAACCAAACATACAATAGGTGTGTGTGTGTGCAACTCAAAACTTTCACAAACAATCCTTGCTCTTCTAAAAGGCAATGAATTCTGGTGCGTTCCAGTTTCTTCTATATAATTTTTTTAAGGTACTGCTTGCTACCCACCAAATTGATTTCACAAACCACTGATGGGTTGGGACCTATAGTTTAGAAAACACTGCTTTAGTGTATTTGAGTCAACCTGGGAATTTCAAGTCTTGGCAGAATTTCTCATCACAGCAGAAAAAGGCAGGGCTCTTTATTGCTGGGGACCCAGAGAAGACATGCTTGGGTAGTTATCAGAAATCTTCTTTTAACAGCAGTGGGCAAAGATAGGTATTAATGGAGGACAGGCTTAGCCAAAAAATAGTTGAAAGAAGACCCACCACATGGTCTCTGAAGGAAGATGGAATCCCACAGAACCTAGCTTTAGAATTTGTCTCTGTGTTCAGCTCTCAGCTAATAGCACAGGAAGTCTTTTTCCAGGTGGTAAACAAGGTGTTTATAGATGGTTTAGAGGCAGGCTCTGGAGAAGAAAGCCCAGCATGCTGCTGTAGGAAACTCTCCAGCTGCCTGTCACACCTGTTCTGTGAGGGTCAGCAGTTGAGTCTGCTCTGGGCTGCCAGTCACTGCCTTTTTTTCAGCCACAACTGGACTTCATCCATCCTTCCTTCTACTCCCTTTGTCCACAGCATGTTCTGCTTTGGCCACTTTGGTGAAAACTTGACTTCTAAACTAAAGACGTTCTTTAAAATCTAGAAGATGCCCCTAAGACCTGTAAGAGGTCATGGTCAGGAGCTCCTGCGCCTGCTGTATTAATCTGTCAAATGACAATGCTGCTCCATACAGCTTAGCGATGCAACTTGGTGAAACTATAAATGTGAGAAAATTTGAGATAAGTATGCAGCAAAGTCTGTGTTTGGAAATTTTTATTATTTAATGTTCTTTTCTCCTCTTGGCCTTTGGCTTCTGAGGTTTTCTTTTAAATGCATACCAAAGTAGGATGAGCATTCATCAAATGAACAGCAAGTGTACTGGATTCAATTAGTCCAGAAGTCTAAATTGGAATTATTGTCCTCCCACACAGTATCGGCTTCTGCTTTCTGACTTTCTTGCTCCCCATACCATCCACAAAACATTAAAAAGGCAATCAAAAGTACTTCCTGATGATAAAGATTCCTGAACGTTTTGAGATTGCAAAAGGAAACAGACATTTCTCCTATCTCTCTCTCTCTTTCCCTCTCTCTCAACAGAGAGAGGAAAGAATATGGAAAGAATATGGAAAGGAAACTTGTAAAACATGGCTGTGTAAGACCGACTGTATTATGCCTGCAGCTTGTACTGGATCATCTAGAAGCTCTTAAGAGTTTTATTTTCTACTAGTACAGGGCCTGGAAAATTTTGGTTGAGTACCTGCCTCTTAGGAATGTTGGATTTTATTCATTGGAATTTACCCATCTTCAAATCTGTCAACTTTGATCGTCACCTTCTTGATTCACAAAAAGCACATTGAAAGTGAGAAAGCTCAATTAAAACCCTTTCCTTGGTTTTACCCTGAACCCCAACCACAGAAACTAATGCTGAGAAAATGTAGAATATGCTCTCCCTCATTGCAACATGGGAAATAAAGGTAAAGAATTATTTTTCCATAGAAAGAGTATGATGTTTTGAAGAGGAACTTTTGTTTTGATATAAAATTTCTGACAAGGCCTCGGTGTTAGACCTTGATATCGAGCTCCAATTTTTTAATGAAATGGATTGAATTTACATTGAGAACCCTCAATCTTAGAATGGATCAACATTCTTCAGCTTAATCCACAAGTGCTCTAGCTGTGCAAATGCAGATTTTTTTTAGATGATTGGAGGAAAGGAATTTAATTCTCTATGCTGAAATATCAAACATGAGTATTTTGAAATAGTAAAAATGAGCCATAAGCAAGCATTAAGTTGGGGTCGGCTATTTAACCCAGAAGTTAAGACTCTGATGAAGATGTCCACTAAGCTCACTATATCGCACAGCAGAGCACCAGGGTCTAACTCCTGACCCTGATCCTGCCTCCAGCTTCCTACCCAGCACAGACTTTAGGAGGCAGGTTCGGGTAATTGGGTTCCTGTCATCCACATGGGAAACCCAGATTAAGTTCCTGGCTCTCAGCTTTGGCCACTGGCATTGTGGGCATTTGAGGAGTGAAGCAATGGGTGGGTGCTAGCATGTCCTCTGTGTGTGCCTCACAGATACTTCTTTAAAGAAAAAGAATTAAGTCACCAGTGTGCACAGGATTCCTCCTTGGCCAAGTTGAAAAAAATGGACATGTGTGGAATTTCTTTGCATCTGTAAGCATTTTCTTGATCCAAACCAAAAAAAATTATAGAATTAAAAATGCAATGTTTTCTTTAGAAAGTTATTTTTCTGTAATAATAACAATATGGCATCATTGTATCATGCATTATTGATAAAAGTTTATGAATGGGAAGAAGCATGTCTTAGTTTTACATACTGCAATTAAATAGCATAAATTGGGTGGCTTAAGAAATAGGCATTTGCTGCTCCAGTTTTGGAGGCTGGGAGGTTCAACCGTATGGTGACGGCCAACTCACTGTCTTCTGAGGCCCCACTTCCTGGAATGGGCCTGGCTCTCCTGTTACTATGCCCTCACATGACGGTTGACTTTCCTCGCTCTGTGTGTGGGGTAATCTCTCCACTTTGTCAGGAGCGCTAATCCCATCATGAAGTCCCTGCTGTTGGAACTACCTCCCAAAGGTCTTACTGTCAGATACCATCACATAAATAGTTGGGACTTTGACATGAGTTTTGGAAGAACATAACTATCAGCTCACGAGAAGACGTAACCCTCCAAATAAAGTTTAGACAGCATTGAAAACCTTCTAACCTCAGTGGTCAGTGCAATGCAAAATCATTTTTACTCTAAGTTAAGAATGTATGCTATTTCAGCAATTGTTTATATAAGCAGAGGAACAATGTTCGTGGAGGTATTTGACATCTAGTAAATACCTGCGAAGTCTGGCTTAAATGGCCAGTCTTTCAGGGAGGAAACAAGATGCATGGGACAGAAGAAATCTGTTCAGCCGACTGCTAGAGTAATAATCCTCTTGAAGCCAATACATCCTGGTACTTTTAAGCCATTTCTGTGCCATTGACCCCTATGGCCATCTAGTCAGAGCCATGGACTATTCTCGATATAGCATTTAGTGTATAAGATGAAGTTCCTAGGATTGCAAAGGATGCCAGTTATCCTGAAGTAGAACTTTCTCCCTGTACCTTTGAAGATCATGAACTGTGGACCACAACCCTCACCTTGCACACCCAGGATCCCAAACGAGTGCCAGTTAGTGTCCTGGCTGCTCCACTTCCCATTAAGCTCCCTTCTTGTGTGCTGGGAAAGCAATCGAGGACCCTGTACCTGCATTGGAGACCCAGAAGACCTTCTGGCTTCAGACTGGCTCAGCTCTGGCTATGTGGCCACTTGGGGAATGAAGTAGCAGACAGATGATCTTTCTCTCTGCCTCTCCTTCTCTCTATACTCACATACCAGAAGCCCAGAAGGTAAGGGAAAAGCACAGGTGAGAAGCAGCAGCATTCTGGAACATTTCAGCTACATTCTGTCTCACAAGGTAATATGGGAAAGAACGACAAAGCTCCTTAGCAGATCTAAAGCCATCAGAAGAGCTCATCCAGGGACTTGAAGGGAGAGCTGCTGAGAATGATCCCGGCCAGTAGGACCTGTAGCTTCTTTCCTAGATTCTCTTCTCTCTTACAAACTTTCCATTGGCTTTTTCAGTATAAGCTGCTGGTATTTTTCTCTCAGGAAAGTGGACCTGTTCTCCCTCGTTTATATATTATAACTATTTCTAATTCTTCTTGTGTAGACTCAAGGGAGTAAAAACCAGGTTCACTAAATATGAACCTAAGAGATGGGTGGTGCCTACTTATGCTGGGAGCCTGCCACCTTGGCTGCTGCACTGGTTGCAAACATCTGGAGGTAGTGATAGACAAATAAAAAGGCCATCTCAATATGAGAGATTATTGAGTTTTAAAACTTGTTTTCTCAAATGCTACAACTTAGAGGGTTTTGATATAATGTCTTCATTTTTTCATAATTCTGGGTTCTTTTTAAATAAAAAAGTCATCCTTTTGTGAAAGTATATCATGCTGCATATTCAAGAAGAAAAAGTTCATTTTTTTCCTGAAGATGCTGATAGAGCTTTAAAGGCCCGTTATTTTATCCTCCTCCTTTTAGGCAAGACAGTCTCAGGATTTACAGGTAGAACAGAATCTGCTTGGGTCTTTAAGGATTACACCAGCTCTCTTAGCACATTTTATTTTCAATTTTAACAGTGCTCAGTCATTTCTCATTTCTTTTCCAGTTTCTGTGTAGTAGCTTTTATGTCTGTTCATTCCGAAAAAGGAAAAGTCATCAAATACTACAATGCCTAGACACTTTACGTGTTTAATCGGAGATGGTGGTAGTGAGCTGATAAGAGAATGAGTATACGTGCTTGAAGACCTAAGTCTCCCGTGCTCTGACATTCTGATCCCTTTTGTTTTTCTGTGTGTCTTCAACCATCTGTCATTATAAAATCTGTTAACGTGTGTGTGTGTGTGTGTGTGAAAATACAGACACAGATAAACAGAGATCTCTCATTTACTGGTCCGCTTTCTCTTCAATTAAGAGCATGAATGGAGAAGTTAGGGGAAATAGACACCTGAATTCTCGGGTATACACACATATATAAAGATTATATGCTGCACATTTTATACATTTGACATGACAAACAAGTATAAAATGCTTCTGTGTTATTGAGAAAAATAGATGGAAAGGCAAATAATATATTTGAGTGAAAACTTTAGCTGGAAGTAGAATTTTCTGTTGAGCTCAGTGTTTAAGTTTCACTAAGCAGTAACCACTTATTGGGAAAGCAACAATGTGCTCTTTCTACAGAGAATAAAATGTTGTGCCTCTTTGCTTCACTTTTTCTAGATGCTTACCCTTATGGGATTCAGCTGGTTTCTATGTTACAAATAGGATATAAATGCTTTTATTTATGATTTTAAAAAGAGAAAAAAAGCAATAAGGTGTAGACAAAATGGGAGTTACCAAACTGTTCACTACAAAGACTTTACAAATTATTTGTGTAGGTATTTATTCTGGTGTCTTACTAGAGTGCTTAAACAACATATGTAACACACAAAGAGACCAAAAATGAATCTATAGGAAGTTAATCGTGGTTCACACCAATTTTCTTCCCTAGTTAACCTTAGCTGTTTATACATATTTGTTGTGAACATCCTATAATTTAAGTTCTACATAAATAACATTTCAAGGCTGTATATACTATTAGGTCTGTGTAAGTTCCCTTAGATACAGGGAACTGGAAAATAGGAAAAGTCCATTTAGTACAGACTCAATTACTTGAATGAAAAGCAAAATTACAAAAAGTATACTCTCAATTGCTCTCCAGAACCCACTCACTGAAATGACACAGAAAAGGAGGATGAACAAAACTTCCTAAGGTCTTCTAGGCCATCCCACCTCTCCATCAGCCTGCGTATTCTGATTGTCCCAGACACCTGCTTGGCAGCGGGACCCTTGGACTGCAGCATTAGCACCACCTGGAAGCTCATGAGAAATGCAGGCTCTTGGCTCCTCCCTAGTACCGAGTCAACATCTACATTTCTGCCTGGTTCTCAGGAGGATTTGTGTGCTTGCCAAAATTTGAGAACCATTAGTTTGTATCTTGTAAGGCAAAAGAAATCAAAGGCCACAATCAAGAAGTTGAGATCAATTTAAATGTAAGCACCCAAATGTGATCTCATGGCCAATATGGGACGCATGAAATATTTGGAAGAAGATTGATGGCCTATTCTTATGAGCCATATGTAAAGGAAGTTATCTCTAGAAAGGTAAGGATTAACAGACAGAAAAAAAATCCATACTTGATATGTGCAGTATTCTGAGCTTGTACTGCATAGCACAAGTAGTTTTTAGATGTTTCTACCACATTCGTGTTTGGTGACCTCTTATTCATGACAAGTGATGGAGACTAGTGTTTTGTTTATTGTAGTATTATAACATCCTGGGTAAAGACATACATTCCAGCCTTTCTAAGTGAGCCAATAAAAAAATATAATAGTTAAATCCTATAGCAGATGGATATAGATTAGCATGTCAGTGACTGCACAAGAGTTTTGTTAGTCCAGGTCAGGATTGCATTGATTTTCACATTTCACCTTCAAGAATCATATTTTAAAAGAAATACAGGAGTCCCAGACTTCCTATTTTGCCAAATAAATTCGAGAATAGAGAAGCCAACATTTGCCATCCTTTTCACATTAAAGAAAGAATATTTTCACACCCATAAATCAAAAAAACAAAAAAAAACCCTATCAAAAAAAAAGATAGCCTTTTCCAAGATAGACATAAATTACAGACCCACATCCTTCATCCAGAATCCTTGCAAGGAAACAGA
The DNA here is from genome assembly GCF_017591425.1 of Ochotona curzoniae. Lineage (NCBI taxonomy): Eukaryota > Metazoa > Chordata > Mammalia > Lagomorpha > Ochotonidae > Ochotona > Ochotona curzoniae. The sequence continues at coordinate 10,241,538 of NW_024465035.1, read as the reverse complement.
AGAGTAGTTTTAAGAAGGTAGTAACATTCATATGTTGTCGCCAATGTTATGTGGAGGAAAACTCCCTAACAAATACATTCACTTCCACTGAAAATGGGATCAGTCATGTGAGACCAGACCAGCTTTCAGAACTTTTGGGTTTTTTTTTTTACATTTTAATTTATATTTATTTGAAAAAACAAAATCTTTCATTCCATTGATTCATTCTTCAAATGCTTGTAATAGCCAAGAGGGTGCCAAACTGAACCCAGGAACTGAACACACATTCCGGTGACAGGGACAGAACTTACTGAGCTGTGACCTGCTGCGTCTGCTCCCCCGACAAGAGGCACATACGCAGGATATGTTCATCACTCTCCCAAAAGCCCACCCCAACTTTGTGGATGCTGAAATTACAACAAAGGAGTCATGTACACTTTCGTCTTGTTGTGTTGTGAAATTGGGGCCACTGTGTCGCTTAACAGGTACAGGACTGAGAATTGTTGTACAGTAGTACTCAGCTGCTTGTCACCACATTGTAATACATCTTCTAATTCTCTAAATAGGCCCATTACTCTGTGGCAATGGGATGTGCCAGTTAATGTCCCATTGTACTTGACTATGATTGAAGAGCTATCTGAATGGTCTCCTGCTAGAAAGTACAGTTTGCAAGGCTCATTGATTGAACCCAAGCACTGAATACAATACTAGAGGGCCAGACACATGATAGCTGCCGAGTATTTGTTAAGTGTAAAGGAAAGATTTGCAAGTTATAAACCTCTTGGGAAAACTAAAGCTACTGTTGGCAGCTTACAGATCTCCATTGTTGAGTTGTGGTATATATATCAATTCAGGGTGATCTGTTACCGGTTTCCTATCACAAGAACCTGTGTGTGCCTGGCTCTATAGTCAAGAATAGAATTTGGAGAAAGCAGTTCCAATGATGATGTCATGTTTTGAATCATCTGAAACTCAGTTAACACAAACAAGTGCTGGCTGTTTGATGGCTGTTTTTAAAATATGAAATATTTAATTTTCTTTGCTATTCAAATCTAGATGTTCTAAAAAAATTAGTGAGCTTTAATAGGGAAAAGACCATGAGAAGAGTGAAGTAATTCAGTGGGTAAATATCTGACATTGAAAAGGAAACTGCTTAGTAAGGAAGGATCTGAATTGATTGACGTGATCACAAATAAATCATGACTACAGCTGGATGAACTGTGATGCATAAAGAAAATTCATGTCATAATGGCATTATGCAGAAACAAGTCAGTTTGGTTTTGACAGAAGTGTGATTAGATGAGCCATATTTCTTTGCCAGGGACAAAATTTTTGCCAACTTGGAGTAAACCTGTCATAAGTGAAGACCTTGTGTGAGAACATCTCAAATTGTTGGCAATTTTCTGTAGAACAAAGACAAAATCATGCATGCAGTGAATGTTTAATGTTACAGTCCTATTCGTCTCCATGTAAGAGAGCTCAGTGAAGCGTAAGAAGACATTCTTTTTTTCTACACATAGCTCACAGGCTCGGCCCTGACAGCTGCCATTTGGATGGCGCTGGGTCCTGTACAACCAAGATGACTTCAGTTTACAGACTGGAAAGTTGGTATCGCAGTATCCACTCCCACTTCACACTTGAGGGAATTGGAACTCTGAAAGTGTAAATCACTTTCTCAACTTGTATCAGGGTTAAGTGGCAAAGAACAGACTGAATTCCTGCCTGCCTGAGCCATGTATGATCCAAATACCACACTGCCTGTAGCAGACCACATTGTCATGCGGAATCCTTGAAAAAAAAAGCCTTTGGCTCTGCTGCATAGGAATCACCAAAAAGCAGTAACAAGCAATCCTAATGACTGTTACACAGTTTCTTTTCTGTTGAGTGTTTTCATCTAATGCTGAGTCTTACAACGGCAAATTGCCCAATAAAACAATCATACAGTCAAGAGCAATTCACCTCAGCTACTAGGTTTTCATCTTTACCTCATTATTGAAATAGTTCTAGAATAGGTTTGTGGAGTTCTGATGGCCCAGTTAACTTTTTATTGAACTACATTTTACTTTAAATAATAAAACTTTCAGTTACATTTTTGCCAGGCACAAGCAGAAAAGAATGGTAAGATTTCTATGATGCAATATAATGTATTTTATACAAAGACTCTGCTGCTGAGCATATCAAAGAAAGAAAAGGTTGTCCTAGAAGTCAAATGTAATTAAAACTTCAGATCCTCGATTCATTTCTTTAACATATCTCTTGCTTGTGTTGGGTATTGGTGCATTGGGCAATATAACATACTATTTACTAAGAAGGTGTGGGTCTTAAAATGATGCATGTAAGTATCCTGTTAAAGCTGATGTGTGTGACATGACACCACAAAACCTGTAGAGTATTTCTTCAGTTACAACATATATGACCTAGAATACATTGTTTTCCTAGAAGTGAGACTTTGCCCTCCTGGGAGATTGCTTCAGTTATAGCCAGGAGATGGCAAACAGAGGAGGATGAGGCATCCCCATGGACAGGCCTACTTGTTTTGACTGTCATCCCTCAATTCCACTCCTCACTGACCAGGGCTGGGCCAGGCTGAAGTTGGGAACTGAGAGGTTGACCCAGGTCTCCCATGTGAACCCCAGAGACTCAGCTTAGAGCTGTCACCTACCTCCCCCTCCAAGTTAGCAAAAAGCTGGAATCAGAGAGTGGATCTGGGACTTAAACTCACACATTCCCATGTAAGATAAGGGCTTCCCAAGGGCATCTTAGCTGCTGTGCCAAACACCTGCCCCAAGGCCTTCTCAGTTCACTTCATCTGTGAAGTGCCTCAACATTTCTTGTTACTGTTCGTGTCTCCCTGATAGCACTTAGGCCTCAGATCACTGGCTTGTTCCTAAGGACACTTAACTAGCCCCAAATTTATAACATCACTTTATTTTCCATAATTATAACAGTCCATACTGATTTTTCACTTAGTAGTAACATAAAGTTGCCCTTTCCAATTAATTCTAGATTTCAAGTAGGGAAATATCACATGTAAGCACTATTCAGGTATGACCAAAATTATGAAAGTTATGTTTGAATGAGTAAAACATTTTTTTGGAGATACAGTAAAGAAACCAGTATTTTAACCTCTGTTATCTACCAGCTGATCACATAAGCTAGGCAAAGTTATTCACCCTCAACAGGCCTCTGATTTCTTTAACAGAAAGTCTGTTAAGCTGATTTGCAGTTTAGTGGGTACAGCTGCCACTTCTGTCACCAACAGCATGGGTTCATGCTCCAGCAGTTCCATGTTCCAACCTTGCTCACTGCTAATGTGGCTGGGAAAAGCAATAGAATATGGCTCAAGTGTCTGGAACCCTGTCATGCATGTGGAAGACCAGGATAAAGCTCCTGACTGCTGGCTCTTGACTTTGGATTGGTTCAACCCTGGCTGTTTCACCCATCTGGGAAGTGAACCAACAGATGGAAGAGCTCTCTCTCTCTCTATCTCTGTCTGTCTCTCTGTCTGTAACTCTTTCAAATAAGGATAAATTTTTAGAAACAGAATCTGGACTGGGAACACTTTCGACAAAGTTTCTTTTGAGATCTCCCCAATCAAAATGCCGGACTTGGAACCCTAACCAAGGAAAGACAGAAGACAGAACAGCTCAATCAATCATCTCAGCTATATGTTGGCAGCGAAATACTGGACTCTGTGATGGACTGTGTCAATCAGTGGATTCTTCCACAACCTCATCATGCTTGGAGTGGCAAGATTGGCAGCGATTCATAACTGGTGAACTATCAAAACCACCTGAGCCAGAATCTCAGAGCATCCGGGACCTGAGGTGGGTGGGAAACTGGATAGGGCTTCTCCCTTAATATCCCCCTTTACCTCAGATACATGAAGGAAACAATATGGAAATAATAGTCTTACCCACTTTTCTATAGCCCTTGAACCTTTTTACCCTAATTAACTATGTAAAGATTTCAAAAACATAATAAAAAATGAAAAAAAAAGAAAGGTGGGAGTAGATAAAAGCCTTAGGGAGACTCAGCAAAGTGTTGACAAAGAAACAGAAGAGGACAGAAAAATTTTACTTCCCTCACTTAGAATAACTCATTTAATCTTTCTGAGGAGGTTCAGGGTCTTGGGCATTTACTCATGATTTATTGGTGTAACTATTATTTTTCAAACTTATCCCCACATAGGAATGGGTGTTTGAGAAAGAAAGAAAGGAATCTTGATCAATCTGTCTACTTCCAGCCCTCATCTTTTCCACAGCATTCTGCTTGAGGAGATGGATTAGGGAAGCAAGGATGAGTCTAATTGGTTTGGTGTTGTCTTAAGCCCCATGCTTCAAAGTTCCAGTATCAAATGCCTGGTTTTATAAAGCTGGTGTCTTGGCTTGTGTTAAGAATAAAGCAAAGAAGGAATGATCCTTGGGTTCCAGCACTGAATATCCTCTGTGTAGATAGGCAGTTTTTACTGCCTCAAATCACACCCTGCAGATAAATAACAGAACACACTCTGAGGAAACAGTGACAGGTGTATTTTCAGATACCTAGAATGGGCAAGGTTGTGTATCTCAGGGACAAATCTCTCAGGCCTGAGCTTGCAAGAAAGAAGTTTAGAAGAGAGGCGAGGCCTTTCTACACCGTTCAGGAGCCTGTCAAAGGTCACTGGGCAGGGGAAATTCAATCTCTGCACAATATTTGATGAAAATTCAAGCTTTTCATGATCAAAACATGTTTGAGGGGGGAAAAAAAACTTGTTTATATCAACAAGTCAAACTTCCCCATTTTACAGGGAGATCCAAAGGACAAACGGATCTGCCTAGGAGCTCCTGGCAGACTGAGAATGGAAGTGAGGGGAGGCCAGAACTCACCTCTGCCAACACCCTGTGCCATGCAGCTCCCAGCACATCACCTTGAATTCAAGCTCCAAGTCCTGGTGGACTGACTCTCGTTAACTGCTGTCCTGAGCACCTTTTCACAAACTCTTGTAAGAATTACGTGGATGTCTGCCATGCTTCTAGGAAGCCCCAGCTGGAAGGAGTGGGCAGCATCTGATTCCAAAGCAGCCTGCATAATGGCACATAGATGGATCCTCACAATGCTAATACCTACCACTGCAGGCTGCCTTCATTAAATGGCAGCACAGATCCCTTTACAGTCTCGATATTTCAATAATTAAATATGATTCCTGGCTCATCTCTGACCTGACACTTGTATTTCATTTGTAAAATGAGTCAGGGAGTGAGAAATCCTTGGTAGCTTTGCAACACAAGCTATACCTGCAGCTCATTAAAATGTGTTTGAAGTTTAATAAAGTATAGCCCATCCAGTCCTAGAGCTGGCTAAGAACTTAGCTCATCATGCTTGCTTTTAATGGCTTGTTCACTTTTCAAAAATGTGGCACAAGACAAATCATTAAAAAGAAACATACAATCCTGCCTTAGAGGTGCAGTTGTACAAATTTGCTATTTTCGGTAGAACCACCTGTTACTTTTGCTGTTTCCAAAATATAAAATTCTGATCTGTAAGCACTATAATTTAAAAAAAAAATTCATTTCACCATCTGAGCAAACCCACCCATCTGTGAGAAGTTTAACATTACTGTTTAATTTTTTTTTTTAATTTTGAACTTTATTGTACAATTCTGTAGAGTCTGGGATTTCTCCCCCCATCCAATTCCCACCCACAACTGGTTTCTCCATATCATCACAATAATATAGTCTTTCATAAGGAGTTGTAATTCCATCTGTCTGTTATTTAAATGTGCTCCAACATTGTTGGTACAGACAACATCAGACAGTCCATCATCCCGTTGTCTAGACATGTCCAAAAGTTTCACTGAGAGTCCATCCCCGACTTGGAAGTAGGGATGCATATTGCATTATGTTCCCACATCTGGATATTGTAGTCTCCATTACTCCATTACTACACATTCCAATTTGCATGATGGTTTCCTTATATTAGAGAGAACATATGGTATTTGTCTTTTGGGGATTGATTTATTTCACTGAGTATAATGGTTTCTAATTGGGACCATCTAGTTGCCAATGGTATAATTTCATTCTTTTTAATGGCTGAGTAATATTCCATGGAGTAGATATACCACAGTTTCTTTAACCACTCCTCTTTGGATGGGTGTCTGGATTGTTTCCATGACTTTGCTATTGCAGATTGTGCTGCTGTAAATATAGGAATACAAATGCCCTTCTCATATGCAATATTTATTTCCTTTGGGTATATTCCTAGGAGCAGGATAGCTGGGTCACAGGGCAGGTCACTGTTTAATTTTTTGATGTTCACATACATTACATGTTTCTCAAAAGGGGGAAAATGCTAACCTATTTATAAGAAGTTAAATAGTATTGTTTCATTTATTTGATCTTCAGACATACTAATTGCAAAAAGAAGTCTAAGGGGAAAATAATTCAGAAAATAAAATGAAACAAAATTATTGTGTCAACCATAAATGTATGCATCAAAGAATCCAAATTCTCATATTTAATCTCTTACTGGTAAAGTATCTCTTTGCTCACAGTACATGTCGAAGTGGATAAAACAGCAACGGAACACAGAAGCTGATGTCATTGCCCTTGCTCAGAAATGATTTAAATTATGTATGTCCATTTAATACGCTTGTGGGAATTCTGCCCTGATTTTTCAGACCTTTCTTCTTTAATTCGCTACATCTTGACTTCCCTTCGCATTTGTGTCATGTCTTGCTGTGACTTCAACCACACTCCTTAGCAGAAGTCAGCATTTGATACTTGTGGGTAAGTGATCAGAATAATGCAATGGACAGGAAGCAATGTGTCAATATTATTGTACCTCATGTCCCTTTGTGGAACTTGGACACAGTAACACATTCACAGTGTCCCGGGAATGGCCTGGGTGCACGGCTAAGCACAACTGCTCACGAATGGAGTCTGCATGGCAAGGCCAGTGCTAGAATGTTAGAAAATGACTTCCTTTTCTTATTTCAAAAATGTTACTTTTATAAAATATAAATAATGACTCAAACTACTTAAGAGTAATTTGTAATAAATGTCAAATTGGCTATTAAATTCAAAATAAAGCAGAAAAATATAAAAAAGGAAAGCAAAAATAACTCAGGCCTCTATAATCCAGAAATAAGGAGCAATCGAATTTGAAGAATATTCTTTCTAAATCATTTCTCCATGTATATGAACAAAATAGGAAATAAGGGGGAATGAAGGATGGGTGAATAGAAATGACTTCATAAATATGGGATCACATGATAAGGCTACTTCTAAAATAAATGCTAGATCTAATTTTATTTCAACGTATTAGAAAAGCACTAAAGAAAAACTGAAGAAATTGCTGAATATTTGCTAAATGCTGTTTGCCCAAGGGTATTGGATTTTAAAAGATTCCTATAAAATTAGATTTTCTAGATGAGGTGATTTTTTTATACACTGTTTCAACTTAAAACAATATTGATTCACTCCATCAATAGATTTATTTATTTTTATTTATATATATATATATATATATATTTTTTTTTTTTGGAAAATCAGATATACAGAGAAGAGGAGAGTCAGAGAGGAAGATCTTCCGTCTGTTGATTCTCTCCCCAAGCGGCCGCAACAGCTGAAACTGAGCTGATCCTAAGCCGGGAGCCAGGAGCTCTTCCAGGTCTCCCATACAGGTACAGGATCCCAAGGCTTTGGATGGTCCCCAACTGCTTTCCCAGGCCACAAGCAGGAAGCTGGATGGGAAGCGGGACTGCCGGGATTAGAACTGACATTCATATGGGATCCCAGGCATGCAAGGCGAGGACTTTAGCCACTATGCTATTGTGCCAGGCCCTCCCACAAATTTTTATAGAAATTGATTTCTCCCCACCTTGCCAACCCCACGATAAAATTTCCATTAATTTCTTACTTTTAATAAGGCTGGTAACGTTGAAATTCTTTTTCAATTGTTTAGTTATTATCTATGTGCAAATAAGTGAAACTCACCGACAGCCCTTGCTCTCTGCCTTGTGTGTTCTCATTTCATGCTTGACTGGATGTCATTGGCAAGTGATTTTTTTGTTGGTCTTTGCAAGAGTCATTCAGGACGACTTTGACTTCCTGCATGCCTTGGCTGGGTCCACTCGCTCATCTTCCAGATTTTGTGGACTATTGCCTCGTTGTCTTTGGGGTTTAACGCCATTGCAGAAAAGATCTTAAACTGGCTGAATCTATTGCCCTTTGAGTGACTTTCTGCCTAGTTGAATGAAAAATGATTTTCTTAACACTGAAGTTGAGTTTGTATCTAGGATTTGGCTAGCCGAGAAAACAATATTCAGTAATACTTGTGAAAGCACAGTGAGGGTGACTTAATTAGGACACTGCACTAAGTATGGGGCTCGTGGCAATTCTAACAGTGGAGTAAATTCACTACCCTCAACTCCCAACACAGCACCAGCAGCTGGGCATTTCCAGCCAAGAAGCAAGAGAAATCAGCAAGCATCAGGAGACAGGGAATATGTGGCCCAACCAACGTAATGAGATTCTTGCTGCATGCAGGCCAGGGTGACCAAATATCACCTGCACTGGTGAAGGGTGAGAAGCCTGATCAAATACTGGGGATCATCAGATCCGAGAATGAAGGGTTCTGCTGAACTGCCTTAGCAGGGCTCTCTGCTGGAACCAAATTTCACCAGGAAGCCCACAGCTGGGCCTGGGACGGGATTCAGTGTTTTCTCAGAACAACATGTGTCTCATTGATCTGTAGCTCCCAGACTTAGTATATTTCAGGGAAAAAGTTAATATTTCTACTTTTACATCTCTTTTGCATTTTATTTTCCATCTCTAGAAACACCAGTTAATATTCTGTTCGGTTTTCTACCTCTGCCCAGATTGGACTCTGTAGACTCAGCCACTTCCCTCCCCCTTAACTATTGTATGAAATTTTCTTCCTATCATTGTTTTAGCTTTCTGTTCCTCACTGCTTTGATATTTTGATTTCCATCACTGTGACATTTTGGTTCTCAGTTTGCTTCCTTAATTCTGCCCTGTCCTTCCTCAGCTCATTCTGTTCTCTTATACTCCTATTTACTTCCTTGCTTTACTAAATGGAGCACCCAGAGAAAACTTTCTTCTTTATCCTCCACCCTCCATGGGTGCATACTTGCTCATGCTCAAATAGAAAATCCAGTTTTTCCTAGTACTGTAGTGGAGTATAGGTGAATTCCTCATGACATTTTCCCCAAAGTCCTCTCTCAGTCCCTGTCCTCCTCCCTAAGGACATTTTGTGGTATGCTTGTTGGCTTCCAAATGCTTTTCCAAGGCAAGAAGATGCAAGCAGCAAGCACTAGTACAGTCAGGGCTGCAGCTGTTGTCTTTGCTTAGGAGTTAGGCTTGGCTCCCTTTCTCAATCCCGTTAGATGCCTCAGACCCAGGACTTTGGCAGCTCGCAGTAATAGTTTCTGTGGCTGAGTATACCAGCTCTAGCCCTAGTTTGTGTCAGAGCCATGGGTTTGCCAAGATCTCATAGTCATGCACAATAGCTGCTGCTTTTGTTGTTGTTTGTTTTATTGTTTTATTTTTGATGATGTTTACATAGTTGACTAGGGTGGGAAGGATCAAGGGTTCGGGAAAAGTGGGTGTGATCTTGGTTTCCAAATTTTCTTCTTCCTCCTCCTGTTCCTGGGAGAAGAGAGCTGATATGGGAATGAGCCAGGTCCAGCCTCCCAACTTCCCCAGTATACCCTGCTAGCTGGAACCAGTCACTAGAGTCATCATCACTGCCTCCTAGTGTTTGCAGTGTCAGGAGGCAGGAGTCAAGAGCCAGAGTATCAAGTCCAGGCAATTTGGTATGGGACTAGAGAGTATTAAACAGCATTTTCATCAGTAAGCTAAATGCCTGTCTCAGTAATGTTTTTTCATGGAGTTAGAATTTCTAAGATAAATAATCTTAGTATCAGCAAAATAATGTAGTGGACATTATAATAAATCTCAATTATAATATTGTGTTTTGGAAACAGATCAAGAGAATTCTTTATCTTATCTGCTTTATTCCAGATTGAATCTTGGAACACAAATTTGTGATAAATCTATATATATTTCAGTGCTTTTTTTCCTCATAAATTTAAGCCCAAAAATAATCTTTTGTAGTGAAAAGTAGAGAGACATTTCTTAAATTGCTTTCATCATATCCAAAAGTACAATTTTGTTGTCTTCATCAGTGCCCTTTGGCTTTTCCTGTAGTTTGGAGTAGCATAGTGATTCAGTGCACACAAATCTGGGGTCAGAAGGATCTGTGATCTAATTCCCATTGTGTGTTATTTGCAAGATGGACTTGTCCCTGTTGATATTTTTCATTCCTCACCCCTTTCAGTATGTCACATTCATATAAGCTTTTCTCTTCCTCTCTCGGTAAACCAAGACCGTGTTCAAGAGCTGCTTCTTCAGATGCTGCACATGTCTACTCAGAGCTCACCCTTTCTGCGCCTTGGATCAGTCCTCCACACAGTCCCCTTGAGCATTACCTATTTCATTACTCTGTTTTGTTTTCTTCACAGTATACCTTATTATCCAAAGAACCTTCAAAATGGGTTTTATTGAGTATATTATTGGCTTACCTCAGTACCAATAATTCCCTCCCACCCACCCACCTCTACAATGAGGGGCACTGCCCTCTTGTGGAATTTTAGGATATTGCTACTTAAAAAATGTTTTGTTTTGCACTTACTGGTTTGGGAGGCTCTCCAAGTGCTAAATACTTGAGATTTGTTGATTTACAGATAACATATTAATTGTATTTTTAAATTTGTCTGGAAAAGGAATGGCTTGGAGTGCGAAATAACTTTGGTGTAACAACAATATACTTTAATCAGTATTTTTTCAGAAGCAACCACTGTCCTAAGAGATTGTCATATATTGTCTCATTTAAGAATTGTAAAAGTTAATAATTTGAGCAATATTAATAAAACCTGTCCTACGAATTATGCTGATACTCTATATTAAAACTTGGTGAACAACTTTTCAGGAAAAACAAATATGTAATCGTAGGATTTCTTTTAAGCAACGAAAAGGCTTGAATTTAGTGATTGCTTTTCAACTTAGAGGTTTGTTTTTCCTTTCTAGGGCTTGGTTTCCTCAATGGTACAATAAGGCTGAGAGCCCATCCAGATATGGAATGATTTCAACAAGATCTAGGAACCAGGAACTGTGTTCTATTAATGCCAAAGGGAGGGACATTATATTTTTATACTTCCCAGGTGGAGTGGCTCAAAAATCCTATGAAGTAAGACAACATTTTGGATGAGCACTTAAGACTGATATACTTATGTCTATAGAGTTGAAAACTCTTTTAAAAAATCCTTGCTTCTCAATCAAGTTAATTCTTAAAGTTTCTAGAGATAATCCCTAATTTGTGAGTGATTAAGATATTCTGATTATAAAACATCAATATAGTTAGTTATGTGTATGTTTACCTCAATATATCTTTTATTTAAAAAAAAAAAAGATTTGTTTATTTTTATCAGAAAGGCAGGTTTACAAGTGGAAGTTTCACTCCCCAAGTGGCCACAATGGCCAAGGCTGAGCCAACCCAAAGCCAGGAGCCAGGAACTTCTTCCAGGTCCTCTATGTGAATACAGGGGCCCAAGGACTTGAGCTGTCTTCCCGATTTCCGAGGCCAAAGGCAGGGAACTAGGTCAAAAGTGGAGCAATTGGGATACAAACTGGCTCTCACGTGAGAAGCCAGCACTTGCAGACAGAGGATTAGACCGTTGAACAATTGTACCAGTCCCAACAGACACTTATCTTATAAACGCTTGTTGAGTTTCCATTCTGTCCAGGACCTGGTACTGGTATAGAAGAATTATCAACAAAAGTAGTTATGATAATAGTAACGATAGTAACCGGAACCCCAACCCACCTGCGGTTTACTGTGAAGTGTGTTATGAAATCATTCTCAGTCTCATCTTCAAAATTAAGTCAGGAGGTAAAAAGGCAGCATTTAAAAGTTGGGAAGTGTGTTCTACACATCAGCAGCATCACACTATGGCTCCAAAAGAATGCGTGTTAGAACCTTGAAGCTTCTCTCTCCACCTGTGAGCTGTGTGATCTTGGCCCAGCCACGTCCCCCTCTGTGCATCTGTCTCCTCCCTTGAGAATCAGAGATAATGCTCCCTAATTCACAGAGGCTTTGTAAGGATTAACTAAGATAAAGGGTCTGGCATCCACACTCGGTGCACAACAGTTCCTGGAAAAGAACAGAGTCAGAGAGGATGACACTGGAAGCAGGCAAATAAGGATTGGCAGAGTCGGAACTGCCAGCACTTCTCTCTTCTGAACATACGCAGAAGAAAGGCCTAGAAAGGTGAGGGAGTGAGATCCTCTTCCTTTACGTTTGAGACCAAAACCAGAAGGCTTTTTCTCTTTGTAGCATACCAATGACTATTACCTTTCAGTCCTGGGTCCAGATATACTTCAGAAAGGTTCAGCTTTAATTGGCCATTCTCACTGGCTGAAAGAATATTTACTAGGACAAAATTGAATGAGGAAATCCATCTCATGCCTGCTAGGTGACCATAACCCTGTAGCTACTGGAGGAATGAGTGTATGGAACAACTTGCTGCCGCTTACTCTATGGAGCCTTGTGTGGGCGAGGGAATGATAATGAATCATATAAAAGAAGTAATCGAGATTACATATTACAAGGTGAAAAGTTCTCTGTAGATAAAAGAGGGTAATGATTGCGAAGAGGGGTGTATAATCATAAACAGTGATTAGGTAAAAGTCTGATGCAAAAGGTAATTTTGGAACAAAGACTTGGAGAAGTTGGTGGTAAGGTCAACAGTGTGCGATAGAGAAGCTTTACAAACATGCTCCAAAGCCGTGAGACAGGAGTGACACTCAGGAACAACAAGGAGGTGAATGAGTAGAAGGGGAATGGTAGCAGATGGAATCCAAGGAAGGGAGACTCGAATTCCTACCCTGAGAGTGATGGGAAGTCATTGCAGGGTTTAGTGCAGGAGGATGAAAATGAACTGTCCTAATGAGAGTGGAGCCGTGGACATCATTTATGGTTTTTTTAAAATACATTTTTTGTTTATTTGAAATGTAGAGTAAACAGAGGGCGAGCTAGATTGTCTTTCTGCTAGTTTATTCCCCAAATGACAACAACAGCACTATGGTGGGGCCATGCCAAAGCCAGGAACCTGGAATGCCATCCGGGATTCCACTATGGATGAGAGAGACACAAGTAATTGAGCCATCCTCTGCTGCCTTCCCAAGCACATTAGCAGGAAACTGGGTTGGAAGCCTGGACTCCAATATGGGAAGCCAGTGTACAAGTGAGGACTTAGTTCACAGCATCACAATGCCAGACCCTATAATTCATGATTCAAAAGTGTCAGCCCTTAGGGGCTGTGATTAAAAATAGCATGTTTGGGGACAAGGATGAAAGCAAGTACTAACCCAGGCGAAGGATGAGACAGTAATAACAAAAGTAGGAAGAATGCTTTGATTCCCAATTACCTAGAAATGGAATTTACAATTGTTAAGAAAATGAAGGATAAAACAAGTTTGTTGGAGTTCCTAAGGGGGGGTCAGGGGAAAGTCTGCAATCTTGTGTTGGAGATGTCTTAATTATGTGTCTATTAAAGCAGACAACTAGATATACAAATCTAGAGTTCAAGGAGAGGTCTAGGCTGCAGATTAACATTTGGGATATCTCAGCTCATGGGGAGATATCCAAAACTAGGAGACTGAATGTGATCCTCAAAAGGGTGAGTACAGATAGACAAATATCAGAGTATCCAAAAAATGTATCTTGAAGCATCCTGCTGGGTAAATGCAAAAGAACCAAAAAGATTTTTTAAAAAGGAGAAGGAGGAGGAGAAGTATCCAGTGATGGGGAAGAAAATCAGAGTGTCTTGTCCTCAAGAACAAAGGAAGAAGGCTTGGAGCAGGTGGTGATGAACTGGCTACATCAAATGCCCTGAACAGATCAATGGAATGAGTTATAAGGATGGGCCATTGGGAATAGCCAATTGGAAATGTGAGTAGCATGGGGTTCCTACCCTAAGACAATTCAGTGGTAAGGCTGATTGCAGAGGGTTTTAAGAGAAAAAGAGCAGAACGGAATCTAATTTGGGCAGGAAGGACAACTCCTTTGCGGTAAGGGGGAGTGGAAAAACTGAGCAGAAGAGTCCAGAGTGAGATAACAGCATGTTTGTTTGTTCGTGGATGGGTCAGCCCAGTGAAGAAGTGCAAGTAGAAATGAAAGGGAAAGGGGGAGGGGAGTGCTGCTTCTCAGTCCCTAAGTGGGAGGATGTGGAGCCAACGCAGAAACAGACAAGTTGACCTTGGCTAGGGCTGGAGCCACATTGTCTACGGCAGCAGTTCAGATCGAGGCCTAGCATGCTCCATCCCAGAGCTACTGACTCAGAAACTCCAGGGTACGACCCCATAGTCTGTTCTAACAAGCCCTGTGGGTGATTCTGACACACGTCAGAATCTAAAGAACATTATACCAGACTATACCCCAGAGTACCACAAAAAAAGGGTTTGTGGAAATGGAATTAAAACAAGCTTATTTGGATGCAAAAAAAAAAATTGAAATCCATGTAAATGTTTTTCCTAATAAGCTTTTTTCCATGAACTTGTTGAAGACCCCTAGGATATATGGATTTCAAAAAAGTTTCTGCACAAAAATAAACTTAAGAGATTCCAATTTCTACAAATCGCTTGTAATGCCCTTTAACCTGTATAGATGGGGATTGAAGCATTGATGTCCTGGGAGGGTGGAGAATTACCCTCTGGTCACTTCTGCTTTCTCAGTGAAATGGGAAGGAAAGGGTTAGCCGAGAGTGAAGCTCAGAAAGGGGGTAGGGACTTGAGGAGACAAGAGTGATTTAAAAGTATGAACCGGGAGAAAAGGAGAGTGAGTGATATAGGAAATCAAGTGTGAGTACCCAGAACACTCAGTGCCCACTGAGGTTCATGATGACATGTTTACACTGAGACCAGCGTGAGTGTATCTTTCTCCTGCTAGGCCCAGCTGGAGTTGCATGATAAATGAGCAAACCCGAAGAAATAAATAAAAGTGACTAATGTCTCATAAATTTGAGCTTTATGGGTAAACGCTACTTTCCAGGGGCCAGCATTGTGGCACTTACTTGAAGTCATTGCTTGTGATGCCGGCCTCACATATCGGAGACCAGAGACTAACATGGAGTTCCTGGCTCCTGCTTAGGCCTAGCTGAGCCTGGGCTGTTGTAGCCATGTGAGGAGGGAACCAGTGGTTAGATCTTTCTTTCTATTTCAGTCTTTCTACTTCTTCTCCCTCTCTGTTCTCCCTCCTTCCCCATCCCCATTCTTCCTCTTCCCCCATACTCATCTTCCTCTCCCTCTCCCTCTTACCCTTCCCATATTCTCTCCACCCCCTTTCCCTTCCCCCTGCTCTCCCCTTCCTCCTCTCCTTCTTTTTCTCTATCACCCTGCCTTTTGAATACATAAGTAAATAGCGTTTTTTTTTATTACTTTCCAGCCTGTTAACTATCCTACTTTCCTGAAGACATGCCCCCTTCTGATTTCTTGGAAGTCCAAATTCCAGCCCAGAAGCTGCGTCTGTTTACCTCTTGGTGAGAGTCCGGTCTCAAATCTTGCCTCTGGCACATAGTTCATGACTCTCGGGAGCTACAGGTGGCAGAGCTGCCTGGCTAATCCAATGGCAAACTAGTCAGTAAGATAAAAGCTTGCACTCAATTAAAAATAACAATTTTCCATCCTCTTAACTGAATTTCCCTGTTAGGCCAAACTTGTTATTTAAGCATAAATTTGCCAACTAGAAAAGATTATAATACTGTATGATTTTTTTTTTCCATCTAAGATAAACAAAACTACAGCAATGGAAAGCGGTTGCTTATGGCTGGAGGCTGGGGGTCTGGGGTCTGGGTAAGAGGCAGTGATGTCATAGGGCTCAGGACTTCTTCGTGAGGATCTAACATTGACTGTAATGATGAAAGTGAAGACTCCATGACCCATTGACTTGTACATGTTGTATGGGTGAAAATTATATCTCAGTACAGCTGTCAGACTTGCGCAGAAATCAAAGCCTGGTGCATACCAACAGGCTAAGTTCCTTAAATCTCTGGCTCTTTTGTACCTCCCTTGAGACAAACAGAGCTTTCCGTGAATACTGAGAGCCTATAAATGCTGAGGGCTATTCAAAACAAACACATCGTCTTCCATTTTTCATATGGAAAAAATCACGTTTAGGAGTTAAGCTTTTTGCTTTAAAAAAAAAAAAGGAGAGGAGCTGGTTCCACTGTGTAGTGCTTTGTTGTGAAACACTTGGACCACAAGCCGTTGTGCACTCTGCTTTCCAGCGTCTCAAGGTCCTTTCATCACAATGCACGTGCTGCTGGGAAGATCCCCACATCCCTCAGCTACATGGCTGAGCGCTAACCACGGCCTCCATTGCACTGCTGTGTTAGCAAAAGAATTCCTTTTGGTGTCATAGTGGAAGGGTGCACCTTGTCCCTGTTGAAAAACACTCTGGCGCTTACTTACCTAGTGTTTCTGGTGACTTAGAGCAACTTCTGAGTCATTCTTCAATTTGTACTGGAAGAGTTCCAGGGATTACACAGTTTCTAGCCTTGCAAACCTTGAAAATAATCCCAATGAAGCTCCTCATTCACCCTCAACTTTTTGATAGATATTTGCCAAAGGATCATTGGGGACTCATGGTGGCACACAAAGGAAGCATCTCAAGGCCCAGTTAGCTTTCTCAGCCTTTGGCTGTGTGACCTTGGGCAAGCCAATCTCTTTTCCACTTCCACATCTAAAAATAAGGAGTGGAATCCAGCCATCTCTGGGGCTCCTCCCAATTTCCCATGGTCAAAAGGGCAGTGTCCTTGTGAAAGGGGAGGAGACAGGGCCCTGGGCTCACAGTGACCTAGCTTAAAGATTGGTTTAGCTACTAGTGAGTAACCTCTCTCCAGTTCTTTACCCTGTATATCCCTCAGTTACTTCCTGTGAAAAGAGACTAATGGTCACAGCTGCTGCCTAGGTACAACCTGGAAGGAACTGCTCCAAGGTTGTAGTGGAATGAGAGCTTCCATCATTGTCTGCACCAGTGTTCACCAACTCAATACAGTGATGACACAGGAGATGTATGAGCAACATGGTACCTGCATGTTCTGGCTGAAGAGCAAAGCGCTGCTTTTAGGCACAAGGGCAGCACTAGGTCCAAGCAGAGTTTTGGGGAAGAAGAGTGGAAGAGGCCCTGGCAGCCGGGAGCTTCAGGCAGACTGGCTCAGGGCCGGAACACTGATAGAAAGAAACTTAACACTGAAACTCTGCCTGTTTGTTTCTTTCCTTCCCTTTCCCCCTTGAAATCTCCCAAGTTTATTTTGGTTTGGAGACCAGACCCACACAGGGAAGCCAGGAGAGCAGCAGACCCTTCCAGCTTTTCCTGTCTTGGAGCCTCCGACAGGCAGGACTCTCCCGCCTGGTGGGTTCTCAGACGTGGCTTGCATTGCTTGGTACCCTTTCTCAGTTTCCCCTCATCCCCCACCAGATTGCTGGACACTGACCTCTGAGCCTGATCCCGCTTCCTCACAGACTTCCTTCTGCTTTTTCTTCCCTCCCCAGCCCTGTGATCTGTTCATAGGCACGTAGAGCCGGCCCTGTGAAAAAGAAGTGAAGACGAGGAAAGCGTTTTACACCAACTGGATCTCGAAAGGCTGTAGAGCCAGTTTATTGTGATGCCCTTGCTGCTTTGCTGTGTGCGTGAACTGCCTGGCCGTATCCCTGAGCTCATGAGTCCCACCTGCAAAGCCGCTGGCATGAGCCGCTGCAGAACGCTGGGCTCTGCTGCATGCAACTGAGGAGCTTGAAAATGTTCCTGGGACATGCATGCCATAGAAAAACAATGCCAGCATGCCAAACACATGTTGTGCCAAAATAAGCTTATCATTCAGCTTCATTTTTCACAAACTTTTTGAAGTACCCTCACGAAACTCTCAAGGCCTAAAAGTGACTGTGGAAGATGTCCCATGTGCATTAGCAGTGTCCTTTCACTTGCTGTCTTAATGTGTTTGGTACATTAAATAATCCACGGAGTGCATATGGTACACTTTGCCCACTGCCTCTTTTTTTAATAGAGTAGATTTGATTTTGTGGGGTTTTGGTTTTTGCACTGTGCTTGTTCACTTAGCATTATCTTTGGCTGCTTTTGCACTGTATGCCATGGTTGAGCAGTTGCATAAAAGATTATTTGTCCCCCAAATCCTAAATTATTAACATTAGTTGATACATTGAAAAATTTTCCATCCTGTGATTTAGTTGTAGAGACTCCAGATACTACAAGTCCTTGAGGATAGCCATGTAAATTACCCAGTTTTTTTTTCTAAGGAAGCATGTTTTTCTACAGATTTTTCAAAGTTCTGCTTTATTTTTTAAATCAAGGTTAAATATATCCATTGAAAAATCTTGATAACCTCTAAGGGTTGCTCCGTGATTGTGGAGAGCATTCATGAATGTGTGGAGACTTTAGGTCTCGTTTCATCTGATATCATGTGATGAGTTGAAGAAACTGGGAACCAGAGAAGGATGTGGCCAAGGTCCCATGATAAGTTGTGGCTACCTTAGCCAATAAGCTTGGTCTCCTAACTTCCTGCCCAAGTTTTGCCAGCTCTGCTATTAAACATAAAATATCACTGACCCACGCTGAAGGGTACTGCTTTCAGTCCAGCCACCTGGTGTCAAAGTGGCTATCAACATGAAATCCTACCGAAAGCCTCTGTCCACAGCTTTGGTTCAGATTTCATTCTTCAGTGAACTTGTAAATAACTCCCAGCGCCCCCCCTTAGCCTCCTCAGATAACCTGAGCTTCTGCATTTGAGAACATTGAGCCTATCTCAACAAAACTTTAATTTTCTGACACCAAATGAAGGCATCCAATGCAGTTGATGCCCTCTCCTCCCCTCTCTTCCTCTCTTTCCCACTTCTCAGTCTTTTTTCAGCCCCTCTCAAAAATAAAGATGTGCGAAGCTGTGAGTACACAAGCCTATACATTTCCTGCAGCTAACGTCCAGCTGTTTCCTCTCCCAGAGAAGCACCATCTCTGTGTCCTTGTCTCCCATTTCTTTTTCCAATCCAACATGTTTGGCTTGAGCTCACCCACTAACCTAGTAACACTGGCTAAGGCCATTGATGACACCCACGTTACTAAACTGTGGGGCCAGCTTGGAGCCCTCATCCAACATCTCAACAACATTTGAGACCCACTCTTCCTTAGGGTCCGCTGCATAACTGACTGGAGAGGCACTGTACCCCTTAGGCTCTCTGGGCTGCTCACTTGATTCTCAGACCCCATCACTAAGTTGCTTCCCCTTCCTGACTTTTCAGGGGCACAGTACTGCCTCATGTGTGCCGCACTCCTCTCCTTACTTCACCTGCTACTGAAAGTCAAGGTCATCCTTGCAGGCATCTTTGATCATCACTTGTCCATGTGCCAACGCAGTTCTTCCTCGCCCCTTTCAAAACAATGGCTTCAGTGATTTTTTTGAAAGGCTCCTGCCTGCCTCCCCAGCCTCATCTGTTGTGCTCCTAGCCTGTCTCCCCGACCTGTGCCATCACCCCATGTGCAGGCCAGGTTTCCTCCCCTCTCCCTGAAATCTACATTTCATCTTGCTCTTCTCTCTCTCTGGCTAAACAGCTCCTATTCGCCCTTGAAGCTTGTCTTAGTAGGAACTGCTGGTAATATTATCCTTCTGATTTTCTAGGGAGACTTCCTTGCCTAAGTCAAATTCCACATTTGTGTCTTTCTCTTGTGACAGTGACCTTGCTTAATCAACTGTTGTCCCCAGGTGACAACAAGTTCCATAAGAGAAGATGGTATATGTTATTTTAATTTGACATGGTGTGCCTAGCACCTAACATAATGGTAGATCAGCAGTAAGTGCTCAAAAATTATTTCATATATGGATGGAGAGAGAAAGGGAGCAAAAGATGTGTGGATAAACAGTTACAATGTGTGCAATCTAAGATAATATGCTTTAGCCTGGATACTACATTGATAAGATAAATGTTGTGCAGACTTGTCATGAACGAAGAGCAAGGGAGCAATACAGGCATTTGTCTTGGTAGATCCCTCCTGACACCTGCACACCCTTTGCAGGGACGTTGTATTTCTTTGGGAATGCAACAGTAATAACAAGTGCAGCATGTGTTTCCTAAGGACCACAAATATTCCTGAAATGCAAACACGTGGCTTCTGATTCATACATCTCGCTAGAGAGGAAACTGCAAGCTGTCACATGCTCATTAAAGCTCTGCGTTCTTCCTCATGATGATTCTGCATGACTAATGTCATTGGCTGACCACAGAAACTGAGCCATTGGCCTTAGGAAAACAAACAAAAAAAAGGTGTGTGTCCTGGCTGGGTCTGGCACAGAGTTTGGTTTGAATAGGTGTGCACGCTGAGATCCTTGGAATGAATGGCCTTACAGCATCTAATCAGGTACAAAGAATAGAAAAACAACCTGACAGCAAGGAAATATATCCAAAATGTTGATTCTCTTATTAAACGCTTGGAGACCTGGGTGATGTGTATCAACAGATATTTTGAAGGGTTTTTATTCATTTTAGTGACATTGCCCTTATTTTAAATAATTGTGATTTGTCTTTTGGGGCTGCCTTCAAGGCTGAGAGTATAATGTTTAACAGCCTAAGGATTTTGAGGGTAAATATGAATGTTAGGAAACCTAAATGTTACAAAGTATCATGTCTGGTACATAAAATCAGGGTCCCCACAAGACTGAAGCCCAAAATGACACAGATTTTCTTGCGAGGTTTGTAAAACAATGGCTGTGAGGAGTTCTAGGAACGTTGGAAGAAATGGAAAGTACAGACAACTTCGTAAGGTGTCAGGGCTTACAAGACTGTCGTGTTTGCTTTAAAACTAAATCCCGCTTTTGTAGATTTGAACTGGCCATCCACTGGGCCAGGTTGGCTGGTAAGACATGTTTTATTTGGCTATCATGATAGTTTTAATTTAAAATTGAGTCAAGATTTAAAAATCAGGCGATTCCAAGTACAAATTTGGATTTCTGGAAATCTATTCCCACAACCCCACATGACAACGTTGTTCCTAAAGCAGAGTGTATGCTGCCTCCTTTAGGAAGGAGACAGCGAGGCCAGCATCTTGTGCTGCCACAACTGTCCCGAATTCATTGTTTCAAATGCCACTCTCACCCCGTTCATTGTGAATTGTTCCATGTGGTATTGATTGATTGCCAGGCCCATCTCCCTATGGAGTGATAGCTCTATGAGAGCTGAGACTTATTTTTCATGTTTGTTCCGGGCTGTGTTCACAGGGCTTGGCACATGGCTGGCACTCAGGCACCTGCTGAACGGAAGCATGTTCAGCCCCTGTGGGCAGCAGAGTCATACTCAATAGGGGGAAAAAATGACTAAATCTTTACCTTGGTAGGTAAAAGCTATTTGTGTTCTTTTCCTTTCTTTTCTAGTGTTTGTTTTCATGCCGCTTGCCTCACTGCGTTTAATCTTCACGGCAGTTCCGTAAAGTGCGCGCTGCTCCTGAGTCTCCCTCCAATTCTCAAACTTTAGTTTGTATCCACTTCGCTGTGTTGTACTTGTTGCATTCCTTGGGATAGAAAACAAATCCTATGCATGCTTCGGAACCCAAAATGCATTCTTCTGAATGCAATAACCATATCTCCTAGCCATCCAGATCCCTGTGTCACAGTGTTCAAATCTGCTGTGTGTCAGTCCATTACTTATCCTTGGGTATGGCTTCTTCCTTTCTGAATACATGGCTTTCGCATACTCTAGTTAAAGTGATGCACTTTGCTTTGCTCACTCAGTATTTCTTGGAGATTGTTCTGCATCAGCTCAGGAATAGTTCCCTCCTTCCTTTTTTATATTCATGTATCATGCCAGTGGATGAACGTCATATGGATTGTTCACCTAGGTCTTTGATGGGCATTCACATTTTGTGTCTCCTTATACGGATTCAAGATATGGGAGCTACAGGTGTATGATAAATGATATTGTGGATGGTTTCTAGGTTTTTGTACCACAGTAAGAAAATCTTCACCATTTTAAAACTTTGAAGGATTTTGTTGTTGTTGTTTTTCCCCCTTTTAGATTTTCATGTGAGACATTTAATTTTTTTTAGCCACTTGATATTTAAGCAATTATTGGGCATGAGTGATAAATTAAACCATGATTTCTGAATGGTTTGCTATTTGTCCAACTTTTACAAATTTAGTAAGCCAGTTTTTATCATGTTGTACATATGAAGGTCCGTTTCCAAACTCATGCCTCAACTCCATTCATCTGCAATCATTTCCTGCACCATGCTGCACTCCTTTTAGTTGTTAAGGCATTGTGATATGATAGAGTTACTTCCCCTTATTAGTATCTGATAGTTTTATTTCCCTCATCGCTCATTTTTTCATTTACTTATGGCTATATCAAGATAGCATTCATTTAGTCTTATCAGTTGTGGGTTCCATAGTCATTAAGAACAAGTAGTGAATGGTATCACATGACATTTTACCACATTTTAAGGACATTAAGTACTATTTCACTTGTTAGATTTACTACTATGATTAAGAGTTTTAGCATTCCTCATTTTTTTCCACTTTTTTTGTTATTTATAGTTATTGAATTATTGAATAGCTATTAGGTGTCTTATATATAGCAGATGAAAAAATAGAAACAGATCATCAGTCCAGAGTAACTTTTAATTCTTTTAATTCTTTCAATACTATCCAAGTATTCATCATTAAAAAAAAACATTTTGCTGAGTTAGCCCCCACTCATCCCCCTAATTTGTATTCAAAAACATGTTTCTCATGTGTCTTTTCAAATACTGAATTGTGCCTTCGTCCAGTAAGTATTCAAAACACTGTGTGAAAGACTAGAGGAATCACCATTGCTTTCATCTCTGACAGCCAAAGCCAGTGAAGTCAAACTCTTTCTTTTGGTGGCAGTGAAATTCTGCCCTTTAGAATGTAGGGAAATGGGGAGGATTTCTCACACATATTCAGCTCATGGAGGAAATAATCACCTCTTAGACTTAGCAAGGCAGGTTTGATTGTAGTAAACGATGTTGCTTCTGCTTCCGCTTCTGCACCGCTTGGGAACTGCTGTCTACCACAGGCCTGGCACCAACCTGCAGCAGAATCCAAGGAGAAAGCAAAACCTCATCAAGTAACTCACGTAGAAAGATTTTATTAAAAGAATTGGTTGTGATGTGAGATTATTTTAAAAAGCTCACGGGAAAATGGAATTAAAGATCAGTTTATTATTCATTCAAAACATATTGAACTGCGACTAGTTTTTGATCATGTACGTTTTCCGTGAACTTCCTGGAGGCCTCTTGCATAGGTATTGAAGCACTGAAGAAGACAAAAATAGGAACACCGGGTAGCCCAGTTGCAGGAAGCAGCTATCACATTTCCTTTTTTTAAGGCTTATTTATGTATGTATTTGAAAGACAGAGTCACAGAGTAGAAGAAGGAGAGAGAGACACAATAGAGACAGAAAGAGAGGGGAGATATTCTATCGACTGATTCACTCTCCAAATGGCTGCAATCATTGGGGCTGGACCAGGCCAAAGCCAAGACCCAGGAGCTTCATCCAGGTTTCCCATGTGGATGTATGAACAAGCAAGAATTTGTTCCATTCTCCGCTGCTTTCCCAAGTGCATTAGCAGAGAGCTGAATCTTGCATAGGAAAGCTGGGACTCAAACTGGCACTTATTTGGTCTGCCATTGCTGCAGGCCATGGCTTAAGCCACTGCACCAAATTGTTGGCCCCAAAGCTATTGCCTTCCTTGACCTGAGAAAGTAAAGATGGGAATTCTCTGACATAGAAACTGAGAGGAGCCTTCCTGTGATGTGGTGCTCAGATCACAAAGAAAAGAGGCTAACCAACTGCTAAGCGATGCACAAAGTTTGTTTCTGGAAATGCCAAAAGCGGCACATACCCCAGCCAGCAACCCCTGCTGGAGGATGCTCAGGAGGGCATGAGGGACATGAGAACCAATGGAAAGGAAGGTCTTTCTCACTTCTTACCTTGCATTCTGCCTTGCCTCCTATTAGCAGAATTGACTAGAATTCCCTCTAGCAAGGAACTCTGGGAAATAGCTTACAAAGTCTGAGCCCCATCATCACAAAGCAGAAAGTAGAAGGGTAGATTTGTAGCTGAGAGACAACAGGTGCAAACTGGCACTCAGCTGAGGCTGGAGATTCAGCAGATCTGTTAAGTGGCTGCCAGCTTTATCCATGTTCTATCCTAAACCTTTCCGCTTTGCAACTACCACTGTCCTACATTTCCAAATTTCTCTGGGATTTTCATAAAAAGAAGCTTCCCTTTATTAGGGTGCTCATTGGTAATCCTTTTAGAAATGTCTGGTGTCATCAATAATAGGATTGAATATGTGAGGGATTAAAGGGCAGTTCATACACACTCCTACATGATTAGTACATTTACAAGGCTTATTCTCATGAACTGGACCCCGGATGATAGGAATAATATTGTCAATCAAAAAGAAACCATAATTATTCATAGAACCTCTAATTTTCTGAACAACCATGTACCCTTTACTGAACTCAGAAACATCTCATAGCTAACAAGAAATGTCTCCTTGACACTGAAGTAAGAAATATCTCACCAATAGCAGGTTGGCTGTGTAAGAGAGTTTCATACTCGTCAACAGTGAACTTCTAAAATGATTTGTTTCAGCCTGACCAGATCCTGTGTTCCTGGCAGAGGATGGCCTGTGTCTCCCCTGTGGGTGCAGGACAAGGTCTTAGGCCATCCTCTGCTGTTTTCCCAGGCCATTAGCAGGGAGATGCATGGAAAGTGGAGTAGCCAGGACACAAACCTGTGCCTATATGGCATGCAATCACCACAAGTGGAGTTATCCTTGGTTTTTAGGGAACCATATTGTGTATGTGTACAAGATGGATGATGAGGACTAGTGTGATGACTCAACTGGCTGATCCTTCACCTGTAAGACCCAACATCCCATATGGGTACCAGTTTGTGTCCTGACTGCTCCACTTCCCTTCCAGCTCCCTGCTTATGGCCTGAGAAAGTCATGGGGGATGGCCCAAAGCCTTGGGACACTGCACCCATGTGGGATACCTGGAAGGCACTCCTGGCTTTTGACTTCAGACTGGCTCAGCTCCAGCTGTTGCAGCCATTTTGGGAGTAAACCAATGGATGGAAGATTTTTCTGTCTGTCTCCCTTCTCTCTGTAGATCTGCCTTTCCAATAAAATAAGAATAACATACTTAAAGTATTGTTTTTCTTTTCTCTCTACTTAACTTCATCAAACACAGCAAAATAAAATCTCTTAGGTCTCCTGTGGATTTTGATTACAAAGCCAAGAGCCACATTTTGTCTAGTTAGCTTTGGCCTTGAGCTGAGAGGTTGCCTAGATATGCGTTTCCCGTGGGATCCATGTGAATTGTGTGGTGTTGTAGAAACTGGATTATTTCTCTTTCTCTAAAAATCTCTGCTTGTTAAGAAAGAAGTTTTTTTCAAATGTCTTATGTCCCTGTAACAGTAAAAAAAGGGAAAATCAATAATGCAAGTTAATAAATAAGACCACTGCCTTTCATTTCCCTATGAGAAAACAGGTTACTGAAAGGGTCTTACTTACAATAAACTTGCCCTTTTTAAAAAGATTTACTAATTTTTATTTGAAAGATTTCATAGACAGAGGAGAGACAGAGAGGGGTCTTTCATCCACTGGCTTACTCTGCAAATAGCTGCAACAGCCAAATCTGAGCTGATCCAAAGCTGGGAGCCAGGAGTTTCTTCCTGGACTCCTACATGAACACAGGGGCCCAAAATCGTGGACCGTTTTCCACTGCTTTCTCAGACCATAAGCAGAGAGGTAGATCTAAAGTGGAGGAGCCAGGACACAAACCAGCATCCATATGGGATGCTGGTACCACAGGGTGAAAGATTAACCTTTTATGCCACTGCACCAACCCCAATAAATGCTCCCTTTTGACTAGAGATAGATCTGGTGAAGAATTCCAAGTTACATTTATTTTTTAAAAAAAAAAACTACCATTTTGGAATCAAACTGTATTCTCTGAGAGAAAGTAGAAGTTGTCAAAAATATTGATTTAGATGTTCTCTCGCTGGGAAAATTGTAGCAGAAGCCCACATAGAGATTTTAAACGAGACCCATTAATTATTATGGTACTGCTTAAAAGAATCAGTTCTTCTCCGGCTATCCCCAGAGAGCTAAGTTATCCTTACACAGTAACCACCAGAGGACGGAAATCCCATTGTTCCCTAACGTTATTAACTATTCTGCAAGAAATCATTTCTCTGTTGATGAGATGCTCTTTTCAAAAACCACAACTCTGCAACCTGTACATGAAGGAAATCAAGTTCTCAACAGGTGCAATGGCACTTAGTAAAGACTTTTCTTCCTCCCCTCATTGCCCTTGCTTGGAAGGAGCTACAACTTCACGTGCCAAGTCGTCTCTTTCTGTGTGATAACCAAGACTCTGTGGATTTAGGTCTGTAGTACACAGTGCTCAGTCCTCCAGAACTCGTGACCAACCATGCCTGACAACTTACTATCTGCAAGGCAATGTTCTATGGCTTCTCTTGTGTGACCTCATCTAATCCTTACAATGTCTCCATAATGCTTCTCCTTTTGTATATGTGCAAATATTAATAGAAGTCAGTATAGGTATTACAGACTATGTGGTCAGAAGGATTTCTGTGTAATCATGTAGAAGTCACAGAAACAAACCAGGTACTGAAAGGTACTCAGTTGGAATTAGCTCTTCACTAGGAAGATTGGTATGCCCTCTGCACAGGATGGTCTGCATAGAATCTGTGTTTTGTAGAGCTGGGTTTCTTTTCTAAGTTATTCATGTCTTCCATGCATCTCAATGGGGCTCCACAATCATGGTACCTCCTCTTTTAGAATCTTGTGTGTGTTGTCATCTCTACGACTCTGTGTTTGCCACAAAGGGAGGAATGGATGATGGTCATCTCTGTTCCCATCACCCAGCTGAGTGACAGGCACATGGTAGTGGGGAGCAATGTGGCTCAGCAGATAAGAGCACAGTTCTGACTGGTGTCCCAATTCCTCTCTCCAGCTGAGAGAGAAAACGAGATCCTTGGTCCCTCTAGCCCTGTTTCATCAATGAGAAGGAAACTACTCTGAAAATACATTCCTTTGAATGTCTGGTGACTGACGACATAGAAGTTGTGTCTTCTCTTAGAATTCTCTTGAGTCATCGCTCACCCCCTGAGAGTCCCTTGTGAGAACACCAAAGCCAGGCCTCTGGGCAGCATCCTGCCCATAGTTCAACCAGAACATCAGTGCTGTGGCAGGGCCATCTCAAGGTTTGGGGCAGTGCCAGGTGCAAAGGAACAGAACAAAGGTCCATCCCCCTTTGTAGCTCAACAGTGAGTGCTGTTCTACTCTCGGAGGAGGGAGGATGATCTTCATCAAATTGTTAGTGTCCACACCATTTTTATCACACAGTGCCAAGTCCATGCATGTTATCAGATAACCCCAATGTGAAAGCACCAGAAGAGGGTCACAGGACTGCTAGCAGGCAGCATCTCCGTCCATAGCTTCAGACACTGTGACCCTGGGAAGTGTAAGACAGTTGGCCATTAATAGATAGTACCTGATGGCACCATTGCTGGAGTTAAGCTTGGTATGATAAATTAATCCCAAAATGGAAAATCTTCACAAGGCTTATTTCATGCAAGGCAGCTTCCCATTTTCTAAAACTACCCTGAAGTCCCAGGAAAGACTTTCAGCAGATGTGAGAGTCATTAAGGAAAGCCACTTAGCCCAAATAAATTGCTCTTAAGTCTTGATCACAAAAAAAATAAGCTCTATTTTTTTTATCAACAGATCAACATCTGGCAGCAAATGAGGGCTTCAGGAAGCTTTCCCATCCTCTGCTCAGAACTCAAGCTAGAGACAACCGTTATGCCTGATAAGGAATAGCATCAGCCTATGTTATGTTTTCTTGCTTCAGAATTGAGGGTTGTGGTTCCTTTCTTAGTAGTTGTATTGAGACATATTGCAGCATAATGTCTACTTCTTGAAAGGGGATATTATCATGAAAGTGGATTGTAGCTTACTGACAGAATTCTGCAATGATCTCCACAATCCTCAATTTAGGACAAATATGTTCACTTTCCCCTGCCAAAAAACAAAACAAAACAAAAAAAAACTGGCATTCAGGAGTAGTCACTCCCCTCCCCAGACCCATCACCCATCTCACTCCCATCACCCAGCCCTAGAAAACTACTCATCTCTGTTTTGTCTCTAAAAAGGTACATTTCTGTCCCTAGCAATTAAAGTAGAATGATCAAATGTTTCCTCCGTATCTGTCACCTTTGAGAAAATTCATTTTTTTCTCATGTAACTGAGCTTCCCGTCCTCCACACAGCATCTGCCTTTTCTTGGCACCCATAAAGATGGGTGCTGCTATTATAGAAAAGGTGCTAATGTTTAGTAAAGGTTTACTGTATATAAGCCAGAGAAGGATCCCTGTCTCCCAGGAGGTGACTTCCTGACAGAGGATGACGAACCAATCAACAGCAGCAACTGAGCAGTAAAGCATCGAGTGAGCTGGAAGATGCCAGGGATTATGGAAAGGAGACAGTAGAACAGGGTGAGGGATCAGGTTAGAAGGGGGCACAGGTCATTATTGGGGTGTCTGAGTGGGCATCCCCAAGAAGCTGGGGTTTGCAGACTTCCCAGAGTTAAAGGAGTTGCATGAGCAGGGTACAAGTGCCTGATGATCTCAGACAGGAAAAATTCAAAGTCCTCTGACTTGGGAGCAAGGCAGTGTGCTCCAGGGATAACCTGGAAGATGGAATAGCTGCAACAAAGGGAGAAGCCAGAGAGATAAAGGACGGAGGTTCCCAAAGTCGTGGAGCAGACTGGAGACAATTGCCGAAATGAATTCTTCCAGGACCACCATGACTGCCTTAAAAGAGAGGAGATGTGGCAGAACTCATGGCTCTTAAGGCCACTGGAAGGCAGTGATGAGTTCCAGAATACTCTATGGTCTGGGGCACAGCCTGAGCCCCGGGATCACTCCAAGCTGCCCAGGGGACATGGATGTGTAGACCAGGATGGTCAGAAGAGCTTTGGGACTGCTAAGTAGCCATATCAGCTTGACTTTGATGCTCAGAAACAAAGCCCAGAGCCCTGTGACTGATTGGCGAGGCTGTGTTGAGTGGCAGCCAAAGGTCTCAGTGCCCTGGCAGTGGCAGAGCTGGCACCGTAGACCAGCACACAGACCAGGCTGGCTGGAGCCCGCCTAGCTTGGCAGTCCTGGAGTCCAGTCCAGCCTTTGGCTGAATCCAAACCTGAGCCTCTGAATGTGAGAGCCAGACTTTCTCCCTCTACTTAAGAAGGGCTTGTATTGTATCAAAGCAGAATAGAGGGATAAGATTTGAACCTCAGGAAGTGCATATGCCATTCATTCGACAAATAGTTTTTGAGAAAAATCATGACAGTGTGCCAGGCATTGTGCAAGGAGCTGCTGATAAGGTCTGGCTATTCTGGCCCAAGCCAAGTGGCTCAAAGTGAAGGCCGTGTAATATTTCAGAAAATGTTATTTGGGGGAAGGGTTTCAGTAAGCCAGGGGGAGAGAAGAACCTTCGGTCGCGTAGCTGAGCTGTTGGCATTTCTAATTCAGAGGAATGAATAGCACGTTATTGTGTGCATCGGCACCAGTGTAGCAAGAGGGAAGAAAGATGCATGGGGTTGTGAGCCAAGCATGAATCAGCAATCTCCTTCTATTGTTTAGAAAATAATCCTCACCACGCTGGGAGTATGGAATTTAAGAATCATGCAGAAAGACCCTTCCACCAGCAGGAAACAGACACCACTTAAGCATGGAGTCTTGTTTTGGTTGGTTTTTTTTTTTTTTTTTTTGGCTTCCTGAACTGAAAGGAATGTAAAAACCTTGCAGAGAATCTAGAGAAAGCTGATTTGCAGTATGGAAACTAGGACTCATAAGTGGGAGATGGACTGCCACCCACTGTTGCAGTCCCTGCAGAGGTGGCACCCCAAGGTACTGCTGAGGCAGGCAGGGGAACGGGAGCTAGAGCTGCCCACTAGCAATAGAAAGCAGGAGCTTCTTGAATTCTCTCTATGTGTGGACCATCGTGCTAGCTTGTGGAGAGAGGAAGAAGGGTGGGCTTGGCCTTTCGAAGATCTTCTCATTGGTAGAAACAGACAGAGGCACACACAAACCCCATGCATGCCTTAGAATCATTGCCAAGATGGCTTGAGACAGTGCACACTGCTGGACCCATGCTCATCGATTCAGTGGGGCTGGGGCAGCATTTCAGCATTTCCACATGTGTCCCAAAGTCGTGTGGATTCTGCTGGTTGTGGGGTTGGGGGGACTACGCTTAGAGAACCTGCTCCTAAGGAGTAGAGACATGGGGCCCAGCGTGATATTCTGGCAGCTGGGGTCCTCACCTTGCACATGCCAGGATCCCATGTGGGTGCTGGTTCTAATCCCACGGGCCCACTTTCTATCCTGCTCCCAGCTTGTGGCCTGGGAAAGTAGTCAAGGACAGCCCAAACCTTTGGGACCCTGGGTGGGAGACCTGGAGGAAGCTCCTGACTTCTGGCTTCGAATTGACTCAGCTCCAGCTATTGCAACTGCTTGGGGAGTGAATAATCAGACAGAAGCTCTTCCTCTCTTTCTCTCCTCCCTATGTGTCTGACTATCCAATAAAAACAAATCTTACCCAAAAAAGTAGAGACATGGGGCTGGTGAGCAGGGAGTGACATAAGTACAAGCAACCAAGGACTGGTTGGTGCCATAGTGGGTCTCCAGCACAGAGTGAATGGTGGTGTTCTCAACACAGGGTGATGGTTGTGTCACCTGTCCCCACTCGCACAGTCATACTCAGGAGCAGATGGTCTCAACAGAACCACCTGCAGGGCCTTTTGAGCACACAGGCCTGAGACCCAGGCTGGAGGTGATTCTGCCATGAACCCCTCCTTGAGACCCGAGAACCATTCACTCAGTGGCCTCCATGGCTGTGCCTTTACTAACAGAGAAGCAGGATGCAAGACCAGTTTCTCTGACACTTCATGTTTCACAGTAGGAGTGGAGCATTCCAAATTCAGGGGTGCCCATCCAAAAGGCAAGCAACCTCCACGGATGTTGGAGAACTGGGATGCTCAATCAGGAGGAGCACCAGAAGTGTTCTAGAAAAGGCTGACTGTGTGCTGGCCAAGTTGTGCCACCTGCCTTGAGTCAAGTGCAACCTATCAGGTGGTTATATCACTTCCTACAGTGTGCCTAAATGGTATAAACATGTAGCTTTGTGCTCTCAGAAAGAAGAGTTAGAAGATCATGCAACCATATCCTTGGGCTTTGTGCCATGGTTCCCAAACTCTGTACCAAGACACCCTGGGTGTGCCACAGCAATGCAGTAGAGGGGCAATTTTAGTTGTTGAGAGAAGCACAGTAACAACTACCAGACACCAAATAGATATCGTTCTTTTAGGCTGTTTGAACCTGATTACTTACACAGCATCTATGGATTTCTGTTTGCCTAGGGTCATCATGAAAAAATATCAAACACAAAAAGCGCCAGGCACCCAGGAAGATGGAAATGCCCATGTTACAGCATCGCTGCTTCAGGGGCAGGTGTATCTTTACTGCATTCTTGCATTCTTCCTGGCAGGGTCTTATATTGAAGCCAGCATGCAAGAAACTACACACTCTAAATTTAGCTTAAATGTCAGGGTGAAAAAAAAACTATAGAAAATGATAACTATGTGTGTCTTTGAAGGGCTTCTCTTCTCTCTAACCTTCCCTAGCCACCCCCATAACCTGACTCAAATCCTTATGCAAGGTTCCTGCACTTCTCAAAAAAGAAAAATCATTAAAACCTAAATTTCCATTTAGTATGCCAACCCATTCTTCATGACTTAAACGTTCAAATGCCTTCTTACACATTTGAGGAAATCATTGCTCCAGGACATTCCTGGAGATCACCCTTGGAACAGATCATTCAAAGACACAATTCAGAGTGTGCCATGCTGGGCACATGACACCCCACAGGAAGCCAGTGAATGTGCTGATAAAGTTGCAAGAAGAGAGGCCAACTAAGCTGCAGCAAACAGAAACCAGAGGAAGGAGTGGACAGGGTGGCGGGGGATGGTACAAAGTTTTTGCCTCTGTAGGAGTTTTGCCACAAAGCCCCCCTCCCCCGCTCATCATTTGATATTGAATAGGTGGTCATCAGTTGTAACCATATTTAGCAGTAAAAGCTGATTTTTAGCTACAATGAATTTGCGAAACAAAGTAGCCATCCTAACAGCTTAGAAAAATGATTCTTCTTCTCCCAGGCTGAAGAACTCCACTCGGAGCTCTCTACAGATTCCAGAAACAGCAGAGCAACAGCTCACACTGGGAGACACCATCTCCCTGGACTAAAATCAAGATTTATTTTCTGTTGTTACCATAGATGGGGCCTCTCTCCAGTGGGCAAGTGGTAGAGCCTTACCTTACAAAGTCATCCAGGGCTGGGGAAGGGAGTGGGTTGTTTGTTGTTCTCTTATTCGTCATCAAACAACACTTTTTCAAAAATCAATAATAAATCACTTGCTTCAGTGCTAATGATTTGTTTTCATGTTCCTGCCTTATTTTTCATGCATGTGTCTCAGTGAGTCATCTAACCACAATTGCATACACAGGCATCTGGCAGTTGGTTCTGCGTGGTATCCTCATTCCCCAGGAATTATTTAATTCCCCGATATCTATTTATCTGGCTTGTATATTCTCTCTCCCCCCCAACTCCACTTTTCTTTCTTTCTCTCTCTCTCTTTCTCTCTCTCTCTCTCTCTCTCTCTCTCTCTCTCTCTCTCTCTCACACACACACACACACACACACACACACACACACACACACACACACACCAGTTACTCTGCTGCCCACCAGGTGGCAGTAGAAGCAGTTAAAACTGCTGGCTTCGGTCTGCAGAGACTATGTTGAAATTTTTCTCCAGAACCATCTATCTGCTTTCCTCCCTTACTAAGAAATTGGCCTGCGTTTCTTTTTTTATTTCTTTTTTTTTTTATTTTGTTTTTGCTGGCCTGCATTTCTTTTTTAATTTTTATTTTGAATTTTGAATTTTATGGTACAATTCCATAAAGACTGGGATTCTCTGCCCCACAATTTCCCACCCACCGACTGATTTTCCCCATATTGTTGCAATAGTCTAGCCCTTCATAAGGAGTTTAATCCCATCGGTCTTGTTTATGTGTGCCCCAACATTGCTGGTACAGACAATGTCAGACAGTCCAGCATCCCATTGTCTAGATATGTCCTACAGTTTTCATTGTGAGTCCATCTTTGATTTGGAAGTAGGGATGCATATCGCATTGCATCTTCACATCTGGATATGGTAGTCTCTATTGCTCCATCACCGTACAATCCCTTAATTGAGAAGTCATGAAATAAGGTCAAAAAACAGGTATGTAGTTAAAACAACAACAAAATTACAGCACCATGGAGTTGAAAAAGTGCACCACTGAATAAGCAATGCATGGATGATGAAAATAAAGCACAAAAGCCTCTTGGGTAAAACGATGCCACTGTGCAATCCATGAGGAAGAAATGAAAATTAAATTAAAAATGTCAAACCGCATAGAATATAGCAAAAAAAAAAGTATGGAAAGGGTTTTTGAACTTACAATTTGCATGATAGTTTCCTTATATTAGAGAGTTTGTACCTTTGGGTTTGACATATTTCACTGAACATAAAGGTCTCTAGTTGTGGCCATCTGGTTATAAATAGTATAATTTCATCCTTTTTAATAGCTGAGTAATATTCCACAGAGTAGATGTACCACAGTTTCTTTAGCCACTCCTTTTTCAATAGGCACCTGGACTGTTTCCATATCTTTACTATTGTAGGTTGTGCTGCTGTAAATATAGGATTACACATTCCCTTCTCGTATAAAGTTTTCATTTCCTTTGGGTATATTCCTAGGAGCGAGATAGCTGTGTCATATGGCAGGTTTATTTGCAATTCTCTAAGCACTCTCCATACTGATTTCCATTGTGATTGTACTAGCCTACACTCCCACCAGCAGTGAAGGAGGTCACCTTTCTCCCCACCTGGCTCCCCACGCCAGCAAGTATTAGTAGAGTTCTGAATGTAGGCCAGTCTCCCTGGAGTTATGTGGTACCTCAACATGGCTGCATTTCTTAGGGAGTCTTCTGAGCGAAACAGCTCACATGGCCATATCGGGGAAACACTGCCCACAGGGAAAATGTGCCTTAACCATGACGGGTGAATGCGTTGGTTCCTTCAGCCCTGATCTCCTTTAAACTCACCCTAGCTGGTTTCATTTTGACTTTTCTGTGATCCCATGATTTTGTTGAAAAGCCACCACCTGTTTCACTCAGCCTGACCATGAATGTGGTAGATGCATTTTTAATTCTGAAAGCCCCACTTCAACCTCTACTGACTCAGTGCTCCAAGAGAAATAAGATTCTTCAAGCTATGGCCACAGAGCCTGACACTAAAGGGGAGAAACAAGTGCATACCCAGTCTTAGGTCAGAGTCAGGAATAACCTAACACTTGGGCATCTAACCTTTTCAGGTTAACCGAGAGGAGTGCTCCTGAAGGGTCCTCCTGCCCCCTCCTGCCTCCTCCTGCCCCTAGTCCAGTCACAGATCCTGGGGATGACCAATAAAACACGTACACACAGTTAGACACACTTTGTCACATCAGTCTGCACAGCCTTTGCTACCCCTCCCCCTGAGCAAGACCAAGAAAATAAATCCAGGGAAGATGGTTTGGCAAGGCTACAAAATGCCTTCCTTGGAAAACGTTTGAGATGTAAGAGGGAACCATGTTTCTAATCCAGGAATCAGACAGTATCAACAGTGACTCATCAGGCCAATAGGGAAATAGCTTTCAAGGGGCGATGTTTATAATTGTCGCTTCAATGCCAAAACTTAAGTTAGACAAAGGAAACACAAGAGGATAGCAGGTGTATGGTCTCAGCAAATACCCTGTAGTTTTTCAGAAAGAGATAGGGCTATTCTCTCTGGCACCAATCTGGCTTCGTGACCTTGAATGCTGAGACAGGAAAATGGCAATGAGCTCATTCAAACAGGTGCCATGCCAGGGATTGTGTCCTGAACTGTCCTGCTCACCCTGTGGCAGGGTTGTAGTTCTCATACTGGCTCACTCCCTTAAGGATCTTCCGTTTCCTATAGAATAAAGTCCCAACTCCATAGCAGACTTTACAAGACTCTTCATGATCTGGCCTGTTGATACATCTGTGTTATTCTTGGCCACTTCCCATCCCTCCCACCGAAGTTGAATGCCCTGTCCCCTTGTGTTGTTTCCAAGTTATACTTTTCATTCCCAGAAAATACCAACTGTTTTTTTTTTTCAAAGTGAGGCTCAAGTGTCCACTGAGTCCCCCTAGAAGCCAAATCTATCCCACTCTCCTTGGTGCTTTCAAACACATCTTTCACCCATCTTGTTCACTTGATCTGGCACTCAGCAACAGGCTGCCAATCATCTAAGTTCCTCCCCCTTTCCCACCCATCCAGGGACAAGCTCTGTAGTATTTCACCTTAAATGATCCAGAGCTTGAGTTAGTGCCGGATGGAATGAATAGAGTAGCCCTAGCCCAAAGCCTTATGTTGGTGGATTCTTCTTCAGGCTCCAGCCTCACTTCTTTGAACCCATCATTCCTCTTCTCCAAGGGGATCAAGAGCTGCCTGTAGATTCTTGCCTCCTTACCCCAGACTGTGAAGAGTTTTTACGTCTCCTTTCCATCTCATCCTCTAAGTTCTATGTGACATCAACTTGTATCTGCAGCCAAAGGTTAAGATGACATCTGGGAATGAGTTTTTACATGTATGTTGTATCTGTAAATCCCATGGAAATATGTGTGCATTTTTCAAAGGGAGGTGCTGTACCTTTTGTTACTGTCACTTGAGTAGACCACACCCCTCCATCACTGAGCTTTCGAGAAGTTAAAGGGGGAGAATGGAGCAGACTTTCAACTTCTTGCTAGAACCTTATCAAATATGGCACCTGTGCTGTTGCAGCAGCAAGATGCTGAGCTTCTCAAGAGGGACTTCTTGTGCCCTGGGAACAATGAGCAGCCTTGCAGGGGTTGGGAGAGGACATTTACTTGTATGCAGTTGCCCTGCCTGGGAGTTGGGCCCAAGGGGAAAAAGAGAAAGTGCCCTTGACAGGGTCACCAGCAGCTTTCCACCCATCTTCAGCACACTGAGCAAGTCTGGACACTCTTGGCAGCCCCTAATATTTGCAGACTACTGTCTGACCTTCCTACCACTCTTCACATTGTCTAGATTTCGTTCAATACTTCTTTATGATGTCTTCCATCATCCAGGATATTCAGCATGAGATCTCTCTCTCAGAATGTAGCAGCCCACCTGTAGTGTGGCCCATATCCTATAGGCTGCATTTCTGTCTGTACAACCGAAGATGCTCTTCGAAAGTTGTCAGCAGCAGTCATAGTTGTTGGGAGCCCGTTGTCTTACAGAGTTGCTGGACCTTTTTTCTCAGAAGTGTGGATAATTGTACTGACTTTAACATTTCAGTGTACTCAGGAACAATTTGCCCATGGATTGCATTTTAAAAATAGAAATGTGCTTTTGTGTTTGAGAGGTGAGCACCCGCTTTCCACTCTTCTCAGTGGCCCAAGATTAAGAGATAAGGTACTGGACTGGGAGTAGTCGGGATGGGCAGAGGACAGCTCAGCTTTGTGTGAGGCTCAGCACCACCCCTTGGTTCCTGGCACCTGTAACTTGTATTTTTAGCTGCTGCTTCTCAGCCAGCTTGTAAAATGGACCGTAAATTCCTCGAGGGCAGAGAACCTATCTGTATCCCCAGTGTTTATCCCAGTATTAAAAGTTTATCATCATTTACCTCTGGTCAACCCCTGTGATCCTCAGCTTGTCTTGCATCTGTTGCATGCTCTACTCTGACTCTCTCTCAGACCATTCAGGAATCACCACCTGACTAGCCATGCACCAGCCACTAGGAAGTTTCAGTCGGATCTTATCACTCCCCCTGTCTAAAACCCACATGAGTGCCCCACATTTTCTGCACCAGACTCCTTTCTTACACAGTAATCCTTCTGCTTTAGGAGCTCCTGGAAGAGAACAAAGGCATGAATCATGACCTGGAAACAGGCACAGGCATACTTCAAAGGAAAGGATGAGGCCTTGTATGAGTTAAGCCTCTGCTTGGAACACTTGCATCCCATATTGGAAGGTCTGGTTCGAGCTTCAGTTACTCTACTCAGGATCAAACTTCCTGCTAATGTGCACCTTGGCAGACAGAAGGTGACGGTTCAAGTACTAGGGGTCCTGCCTCCCATGCAGGACAAGCATGCTGGATTCCAGGCTGCTGGTGTTGGCCTGGCCAAATCCCAGTGGTTGCAACCATTTGGGGAATGAACCAGCAAAATGATCAGGAACTGGGGCTCTGAGACTCCTGCCACCCCAGGGGTCTACCACAAGCTTCGTGGGAATTACATTTACAACTCTGGAACTCATGGAAGAAAAATAGTACTAGATGTTATAAGTACTAAATAATACCTGATAATAAAGCACTGTAGTACTAGTAGTACCAAACAAAGGGTACTTGAAAAATTCATGGCAAATGGAATTAAAAGATGTGTTTATTTTGGTGCACAAAACTATGAAAGTCATGCATACAGGATCTCCAAAATGTTAATAAAAAAAATGCATGTCGTGGAAATTATGATGGATTTCAAAAATGTTTGAACCAAGATAAACATATCTTTTAACTCTGTTTTCTTTTTTTCATAGTGAAGTACTACAAGGATCAAGTGATGCTATCGTTAAAGGAAAATGGTACACAACCAGTATGAAATGTTGTGGTGATAACACTTCCTTAAAACTTTGTCCCTCTTCCAGAACGCTCGCTTTCCAGAGTGATTTGCATACAGCATTCTCCAGAGTTCCCCCTCCCCTAACCTGTTCAATTGGAGTTTTGAAGCTAAAGATATGTTGGGGCCATCCTTGTGACACTACTTGGCAATGTGGAATCCATATAAGCACAAATTTAAGTTCCAGGTTCTCCAGTTCCCATCCAGATCCCTGCAAATGCTCCTCGGAAAGCAGTGAAGGATGCCCCAAGTTCTTGGGCTCCTGCCACACATGTGGGAGACCTGGATGGAGTTCCAGGCGCCTTATTTCAGCCTGGCCCAGCCTGGCACATTGAAGCCATTTGGAGAGTTAATAGGAGATGACAGATTTGAGGAGTGAGGTGAAGATGGAAGAAGTCTCTCCCCTTCTCTCTTTCTCTCCTTTTCTCTAATCCCACTTTTCAAATAACTAAGTCCTTTTTTGTAGAGACACATTTAAATCACATAGCAAGAGCATAACTGGGATTTTTACTACTTCACCTTTAAGATGGTAAAGAGGATACAAGGCTATTCTAGCACACTGTTTTACTGCATCTTCTTATTGTGTTTAAATACAGTTGCTGTAAATCAGGAGTCTTTTGGTTGCGAGAGATAGAAACCAGACTGAAGTCAGTGTGCAGGAAGGATGGAAAGTTTCTCCTAGGGTCCCCAGATGAGGCTGAGGAGGACTGGAAGGGGACACAGCTAAGCTTTAGGGAGCATGGAAGCAGGGCTTGAGGCCACACATCCTCTTACTTCTGGTTCTGTGTAAATGTCAGACTGATCCTTTCTTACGCAGACTTTTTCCAGACACTGAGAGGTGTGTCCGCAAAAAGTTTTCATTTGTGCTCCATGAGGGAAAACAAACCATCCCTCTTTCTCATCGTCCCTTCCTCCCTTCTTTGCTTTCTCTTTTCCCAAAGATCTGGGGGGGCGGGGCGGAAAGCATCTTAGCAGCCCATCTCAGGTCTTGAAGCATTTGTCCCTGAGGCTCCTCACCAGCCCCAGAACATGCAGGAGTAGTGTCACATCACAGCCACTTGCACGAGCTGCAAGGAGCCATTGCATTGTTCAGGAAGAGAAGTGGAATGCAGACATTGAATACTTTTGGTATGACCTTGGCGCTCACATATTTCAGAGCCTGACCCCTCTCACTCAAGACACGCAGATGGATGGGTAAATAAAGGAGAGGCAGAGAGCTTGTGGCTGGAGCTCTTGAAAAGCTAATTAGCAATAAAAAAAAAAAAAGCATTTTCCTGGTAGTTAATATTCTTCTGTTCTTTCAGGTGGCTTTTATTATGCCTTCTCACCCTCATTTATTTTGTTTGGCAATTCAACAAGTGTTTGTTGAGTTCCCGTTGTCTGACACTCTGCTTGACATGGAAGACATAAAAACGAGAACAGATCTCAACCATAGATTACTGTGTGGAAAGGCAGCTGTATCAGCACGTGATTCACACAGGGCCATGACAGAAACTATGATCAAAGCCTAAATGTGTTGCTGAGGTCTTAGATGTGCATCGAGAATAAATAGCCATAGTCCACACATTTCCTCTCTGCCGTGTACTTCTCCAGCTCACTACTTCCCATCAAGGTCATTCCTCATCTGATCTGTACTCATCAGCCACCTGTGCCCACCTGGGCCGTCCACCTGTGTGCAGCCCTCTGCTCTCTTCCATTGGTTGGTACACCTGTGGTGTTGCCCACCCCCAGACTGAAGACCAAGTCTTTGTTGCTCTTAAATCTTACTGATGTCGTGGCAAAGGGAGAAGAAAGGCAAAGATCTGAGTTCAGTCCACAAAGCACAGTGTGTCAGGCTGTTGGCCTCATGTGAATCAGCTGTGATCTCATCCAGATGCAGATACGGGTTCAGGGGACCTGGACAGGGACCCACAAATTTTTTTTTTAGCAAGTTCTCAGGCAGAGCTGAAATTGCATATCTGCAGGCCACTCTTGGAGAAGCAAATGGCTAGATCCAAGGAGCTGATACAAGTCAGTGGGCAAGTAGCTTCCTTAAAAACCTGACATGGAAAAAATGTGACCCTGTTAAAAAATGTTATTTAAAAAATTCTGTTTGTGGTAAGAACCCTGAGATGAAAATGTCTTCACCTCTTGGTCTTGTAAGTTCACGTTTACCGAGCTTGCCTGACTGCAGTTCTGCCAGTTCAGAGTGGAGAGCAGCAAATCGTGTCTCAAGGTCATATTGAATGTGATCGTGTTTGGAATAAAAATGTTACAGAAAAATGCAGGTTATAATCTGTGGTGTTTTCCCTTATTTTTTTTTTCTCTGCAGGAGATGTCAGTGAAGAAGCAAACCCAGAATGATCACTAATCCATGACTCCCAACAGTATGACAGGTATCTGTAGTTTTCTGTATACCTCCAATTCTATTACACCTAAAGGGAAACAGCTTTGCAAAGACCAACCTGAGAGTCTTAGCAATGATTATGTCCAAGCCTAGAGTTACTGAATCGTACAAATACATCCATACAAATGCATCTTCATCTGCTCCAGGAATTGTGAGCTGCATCAGTTGTCAGAAAGATGATAAAGCAGCAAAGGTGACACAGTAGCAGGGTTGTTTCAGCCTATCATGATATCCTTGCACGCTCAGTAGATCCACTCTTTGCAGCCATTCAGATCAATAGGATAAACACTCCTGCAGCACTTGAGACCACAGAATCTACTAATCATCCCCAAAGTGGGCTGTTCACTGCATTCAGCAGCAGAGTCAGAGTGGAGTGTGAGTGCACCATACAAGGTAGGAATGAGCTAGACAACTCTCGGCAAGGGTTAAAGAAGAGATAAAACTCCCTCTCCCAACATGCACACACCCCTGGAGGAACCCAGGCTCTACAGACTGGGCAGCTCAGCCAGCTAAGCCAGCCGACTGCAAAGTCTGGAGGCAAGAACAGCACGAGACTAGTACTGATGCACAGGCGTGAGGCTTGGAGAGTCCAGAGATCTGTTTGTAAAAGAAGTTGGAAATCCAGATTTTTAAATCTCAGTCTCTAAATGTTAGTGGCTAACTTGTGAAAACATCGAAGACTTGTGGACCAGTCAAAAAATGATCACTGTCCAGACTTCACTGAGGAGCTGCCCACTTACAGCCTCAACTATCCGACCTTCTACCTAGCACCAAACATGTGGCTGTCCTCTTGGGACCACGGTAGTGGGACAGACAGCTGGAGACTTCTGCACGCCGTGGGTGCAGGCTGATCTTAATCCTGTCATGCTACTTCCCCTCGTTGGGATGAGCTGGAGGCACTGGACCATTCCTCCAAGAACTCATTCGACAACAGAACTGAGAAATGCAATTCATTACAAGTTGCCACATAGCTTTCTGTATGTTTGAAAGCCGCACAGTGGCCATTGACAGTCTCTTTCCCAGCATTTCCCCTTGCCTCTCTGCCTCCCGGTGTCTGAGTTCCTGATGTAGTGAAAACATAGAGTACCTAGAAAAATTGTGATACACACCTGCGAACTGTGAAGGCCACAAAATCTCATTTCATCATTTCAAATCAGTCATTTCCAAAACTTGCCCACTCCCAATTCTGCCCCACATAAGCCAGACTGTTACCTACTTAAATCCTGCTCCTTTTATATCATTAACCTGCTCATTGAATAGAGAATTGGTATAGATCCACCTTGGGCTATAGCCCCAGTGTTTGGGTTGGTATAGATGGGAACCTCAACCAGAAGAGATGATGGTATGAGATGGACTGCTTCCTTGGTGGCTCCAAACTCTAGGCTCTTTTACCCACCTGCAAATGCTTCCAAAGATGAAAACTTGAAGAACGTATCCTCCAGAGAGAGGAACCAATAGCAAAACCTGACATATGAGCACATCATAAATTGACATTGAGCTAGATTAAAATAGTGACCGTCCATCCCAATTCTCCCGGTCAAAGATTAGCAGCCATTTGTTTTCTTAAGACCAATGACTGAACATTTTAGTTCTTGGCATCCATATTTTCTGTTCTAACTACTCAATTGTAGCAGAAAAAAATCAGACTTTAAATAAATAAATGGGGTTGGCTGTATCTTTTTTTAATTTTTAAAAACGTGTAATTAATTTTTAACAGATTCAACATGGTTTTCATACAGTTCTAAGAATATAACGATATCCCTTCCTCCCTCTTTTCCTCTCTCGCCCTCTCTTTCTTCCATCCTTCTTTTGTTTCTCAGTTGACTGTCTATTAATAAAACTTTATTTGCAGGGCAGTTATTAGGGCAGCAAATTAGGACAACTGACATTTGCTGATTTTTTTCAAGAGCCAGGAGTGACCCAAAAACTTTTCTTCCAGCTCTAGACCATCCTAATATTCAGCAAGACCCATAAGGCTGAGCCTGCTTGAGGAATGAACTAAGAATGTAGGCTCACTCCGGGACAGTTCCAGACTACACTGGCTTTCCACCTGCCCCGTGGAAGCAGGGATGCTTTCTCAGCTAGGATACCTGCCGCCCCCTAGTGGAGCAGGGAGTTTTCACTTCCAGGATCAGCTTCAAAGTTAAAAACTAAATACAGTTCTATTTTCTAAAGAAGCCCACTCCATACACATATATTCCTAGGGTATGTCGGTGGACCCAGATGAGGAAATCATTGCTTTCAACACTCTTGTTTGTTTTTTCCCTCCTTCCAATGCTGTGAAATTGATCTACATGTTTAAGAAACCTAAAGAGAGGCTATAATAGAGCTGTAATTCCTTAGAACTAAGTGCTTGTTCTCAAAGCATAATTAATGTGTTTTTTTCTGTGAAAAACACAATAAGTAATATTTCTTTTATGCAACACAGGAAACCAACTAACCCTCAGGAAAAGAAAGCCATTTTCTCAGTGAGCAGTAGTTAAGAGCATTGGCCTTAGCTTCCTGCACATGAGCAAGGCAGCGCTTTCTGATAGAGGAGATGTGGTTTTGGTATGTGGGCTGTTCCAGCCCCAGTGTTTATCAAATGTATGTGTTTTTTATTTACTCAATTGGAAAAAATGTTTATTTTCTGGGGTTATTTAATGTCGTTTACAGTGCAGTCAGGTCTTGCTAAATTTTTCTCATTGCATTAACTCAGATAATTAATTTCATGCAGTTAAGAACTGTAAACCAGTCAATGAAACATTCTGATTCTTAAAGAGGAAAGTAAGAAAGTGCCTGAATGTGATACTTTATTGGTGTGGAATTAAGTACCACTTCCTAGGTAATCTGAGGGGAATTTGCTGACACTTATGACATTATAATGAGCTCTGTTTTGAATAAAACCGTGATTCACAGCACAGGGGAATTTGCTGTACGATGTGAATAACTAAGATTTTACATACCAAAGTTAAAGACCTTTGGCCTTGATTGAAAAAGAAACTAGAATCTCAAACTCTTCTGATTGTGCCCAAAGAGGTTGCAAGAATGGACTGTTACGTTTATATCGAACTTGGCTTTATGGATTAGGGTATAATATAAA
The DNA here is from genome assembly GCF_017591425.1 of Ochotona curzoniae. Classification (NCBI taxonomy): domain Eukaryota; kingdom Metazoa; phylum Chordata; class Mammalia; order Lagomorpha; family Ochotonidae; genus Ochotona; species Ochotona curzoniae. The sequence goes on along the minus strand of NW_024465035.1, from coordinate 10,198,133 downwards.
GTTAGCATAAGAGGTCACGCGTTCATTGAAACGGGCCCCCAATAATTTAAAGGCACACTCAAATTAATTCTTTCACCTGTACCAAATTCAATGTTCACCTTGCAGTTCCTGTGGCTTAGGTGTTCATTTAATGTCCTTGGTGTGTGCGTGTGCGTGTGCGTGTGCGTGTGTGTGTGTGTGTTACTGAGTGTGACCTGGGTGCCAAGAGAGTAATGTATACAGGAATGGCCAGGTGCTTTTCAGTTGATTGTTTCCCAATATTTTCCACTGTGTGGAAAATATCTAGCCTTGGTTTTTGTTTCCTTGCTTTGGGAAATTATCGTTTGTGCAGAATGACTTGGGTTTATAAAGCTTTGCCTTTCTGTTATGAGTCATGAGGCTGAGTATTTTCATACGTATCAGCCACTTGCATTTCTTCATCTGTAACTCTCTTGTTCGTATTTATTATCTATTTGCTCACTCTGATCTGCTTTTTCGTTATTTGCAAGAGGTATTTACATATTACTCTTAAAGGTATCATAAATGTATTTATTTATTTATTTATTTTTATTGCATTTGAGCAGCAAAGAGAAATAGCTCCCATTTGCTGGTTTACTGCCCCAGTTCCCTACAACAGCTGGAGCTGAGTCAGACTAAACCTAGGAACCCAAAACTCAACCCGGGTCTCCCACATGGGTGGCAGGGACTCAACCATGTGGCCTATCGCCCACTGCCTCCCAAGTTGCATATACACAAGAAACTTAAATCAAGAGTAGAATCAGTGCTGGAACAAAGAAACTCCAGAGCATCCTTAGGACAGGCTTGCCCAGGGCCAGATGTCCACCTGAAGTTATCAAGGAAGTTAACTAAGCAATCGCTCTACATCAGAGACCCCTCAGCAATTTCATGACAACGCGAGACTGCTTCCTCTACAGCACCTTTGCCCAGTGGAGGTTAGAGCATATTCTCTCAAAATCAAACATTTACCAATCACATTTTCCACAAAGCAAAGCATACACGCAAATAGAAAGTAAATGCTGGAGAAATGCATTTGGCATTGAGAGACTTCCCTTCTGAAATGGAGTCAAACAAAACGCTTAAGCAGGGAAGGCTCAGAGTCGTTTAGTGAAAAGCCCAGGTCATGTTTTCAATGCCATCAGCAGGCTGTCCCTTCCACCGCTCTTGAGTGGAGTGGTGTGAGTGTCCTATAATCCCTGCAGCATCATTTGCAGTAGTGTCAGAAGGCCATTGACAGCAACATGGGGCCCCACTCAGCCAGAGCTAATGTTAGCGTTTCCCACGGCCAGGGATCACTCTTCTTTAAAAGGTTTTTGCTCACGCTACTTAGTAATCCATCCTGCAGGATATAGTCCCTGGTTATTAGGCTGTCAACACAAGATTAGTATAAATAACATTTGGTAACTATATTCTTACTAACTATATTAACATAATGAGGATATATTATAATGAACAGTTATATATACTTTTGCAGTTCTCTATTTCTTTAGGATAAATCCTACTAAATAAAGAGCTAGGTTAAAGAAACTGAGCATCTTAAATTTTTTTTTACTTATTTTTATTGCAAAGTCAGATATACAGAGAGGAAGAAACTCCATTGTAACTGTATATTTTCCAGTGATGGAGTGTTTATAACTTATTTCGCATGTTAGGAAGCAATTTGTAGACAAACTTTCATCACAGCTTTTCAAAACTTTACTTATGATGATAAATTTGACTAGGCCTGTGCATACGTATTGATTGACCATATGAACATTATGCTTTGTAACTCATTTAACTTTTTTTATTGTATCCTTTGCCTTTCTTATGATTCATATTAAGAAGTTAATTCATCGTATATCGTAAATGTTCCAAGAATATTTCCTGTTCTAATAGAAAACTCTTATCTGTGGCAGTATTTGACTTTTTCAAAGCTTTTGTCTTTTGGAATAATTTTATAGCATACAAAGAACTCCCAGCTACCCTTTACTTGATGTAAGTTTGAGGTTCATGTTAAGAACCAAAAATCCACACAGGATAGAATAGAGTTCAGCTTAAACCTAGCTTTATTGGGAGCGATCCTGGGCGAGGTTCCTTGGCCGGTACAGAGATGGGGGCCAGAGAAGTCACACCCACGGGACCTGAGGGTTTTTTTTTTTTTTACTAAGGGGCTATAGAGGTGTAAGTTGAGGACAAAGGAATGTGCCTTGCAGAGCGTCATGGGCTCGCTTCGACCTTGGTGGATCCCTGCATCACTGCTGGCCAAAGCCGCCTTCTCCTCTGCGGTCCAATCAGCCACCCTTCTCAGCCTCCGCCAATGGGCTCTGCAGTGGGCTCCCTGGGCAGTTAGCTCATCTATCTGGATATGAAACCCTTCTGAATTAGATGCAGGAGTGGTTTGGGTAAGGTTGAAGAGTTTTCTCAACCACACCCTCTCCTATTCACTCGCGTTGGAGACAGGAAACCATCTCCTCGTGCGGTAGGGGGACCTTCTGCCCTGCCATCAGACAGGCCAGCCACACCCCTGCCATCAGACAGGCCAGCCACACCCCTGCCATCAGACAGGCCAGCCACACCCCTGACACTTTGGACTGGTTCTCCTGAGATACACATTACAGAACAGAAGGCACACGACGCTGGACAAAAATGCCAACAGAGCCGGGCTCTGCCTCCCTCCCAGCCTGCCCCGGTGCAGGGAGACTCTGGGTGGATGCATACATGGTGGGCAGAAAGAGACCTAGAAGATTACTGGAGACTTATTTCACTTTCTCCCGAATTCCTGCTCTCTCCGCTGTGACCGAACATAAAGCGTGGTCTTGGCTGCCACAGAGCTGACTGTTCACATTGGAAATGTTGCCACGAATCTTTCTGCAGGAAGGAAAATAGAGGCCTGCTCTGCTGCCTGTGGGACCAAGTACACAAACAAAAAGCTGTGGGTTTTCTGTCATGGGGGTTCAAGCCCAGGCCTTTGTGCTTCTTCCTTGCAATGGGGTTATGTCTAAGAGAGAAAGATCTGGTAGCAAGCAGGCTAGACAGGGAGCTTCCGTCATCCCTGACGGCTGTTGTGACACAATCGTCCTTAAGGCCAGGGTCACTCCTCACAGGAGCTGGTCTCTGTCTCTCTCCAGAGCCTGAAAACCCATGTCCCCAATCACAGGCTCCTTCCCCTGCCGTCAGAACGCTGGAATCCTCTCTCTTCCTCTTTGGCCCCCATTATTCCAACCCCAAACTCATAACTTCACCCATTTGTTTTATTAGAGGATCTCAGCCCCTTTTCTCGACCTCTTCCATTTGCATCTCCTATCAAATACCAATCACAGGTCCGGTGCGGTAGCCTAGCAGCTAAAATACTCTCCTTGCATGCACCTGGATGCTATATGAGCACCAGTTCTAATCCCGGCAGCCCCACTTCCCATCCAGCTCCCTGCTTGTGGCCTAGGAGAGCAGTTGAGGATGGCCCAAAGCCTTGGGACCCTGCATTCACGTGTGGGACCAGGAAAGAGGCTCCTGGCTCCTAACTTCAGATCAACTCAGCTCCCGCCGCTGTGGCCGCTTGGAGAGTGAATCAAAGCAAGGAAAATCTTCCTCTCTGTCTCTCCTCCTCTCTGTATATTTGACTTTCCAGTGAAAGTAAATAATTTTTTTAAAAGTAATAATAAATAAATAAGAAAAACCCACTCCGAAGCAGGAGTTTGTCGCCAGCAGTGAAAATACCAATGAAGACACTTGAGGTACCCGGGTTCAGAAGCTCACCTTTGGCTCACAACTGCAAATTCTTGCTCACCCGGTCCCTAGAAGGCAGTAGTGATGGCTCCAGTGTGTAGCTCCCTGTGATGCAGGAGGGAGACCTTGACTGAGTTCCCAGACCCTGGCTTCAGCTGTTGCAGCCATTTAGGAAGTGAACTAGTACATGGGGACATATTTCCCTCCCCCTCTCTCTCTCTCTCTCTCTCTCTCTCTCTCTGTCTCTCTTTTTCTGCCTCCCACCAACTTTTTTTTCTAGAAAAAGGAAAAAAAAAATGAATGCACTCAACACATTGTTTACAAAGTAACATAAGACCCCATCTTTCCTTGTGGACCTTGAAACCAAGGGAAGGGAAACCATACATGTTTCGTTTCCGTTCCTCTTCCCTGTCACACACAATGGCAAATGGCATCAAGTGGCACTCCCTGCTTGGTGTTGCCCCGTCTGGGCAGAGAAGAAGTGGGTACTTCAGTTCATGAGTTTCCACCATGAGAAGGGAAATTCCAGTTTCCACCAAGGCAAGAGGAAAACCAAGAAGCCACAAGAAAAGAGCGTTTCTGTGTAGTTATCACACCGCCCTTTGCTTTCAAACAAAAGCAGATGCTTCTTGGTGAACAGAAGGCACGGCAACCTTCGTCTGCCCTGAGTGGGTGAAGGATGCTGGGCTTCTCCCCGTGGCCTGCTAAGGAAGCCTGGCCCTCCTGTGTTCTGCTGGCCTGACTCTCTCCCATCCCACTCCTCTTCCACTGCCCAAACTTCTTCAGGGAGAGAAACTTCCTACATAAATGCAGGAGGCTTTCTGGGAGAGGTCAGATTCAGGAAATCTCATCCAATCCAGTCAGATTCATAAGAAAATTGACTGGGAGCTCCTGGAAACTATCGGACAGTTGCATCTAGAGCAATTTCAGTGTCCAGATTTGAATTGTAGCCAAGTGATTAGAGGTTAAAAATATCAAAAAAGACAAAAATTCAGAGGGAGGACTAGCTGGGAACAAAAGAACTATGAAAAATACTTACGTCTCCTTCAGTAACCGTGTTCTTCCTAGAAGCCACCTTGGACCATGAGTGGCTTCCCCTGCTCCATCATCCCCCTAACCCTACCTCTGCCATCACTGCCATTGCTGTCATCATCCTCACCATTATGGCAAACTTATCCCAATTCCCTTCAGGCTGTGACCAAGATCTGCCCAGCCTGTCTTCGCTCTAACATCTGCTAACAGTCACGAATGGCACTCATCCTAAGTAGCAACCTTCATGTAACAGCTTCCTTGTTTTACCTCCCAAGTGTCACTCAAATCTACAGCAAGTGTACCTACATAATTTCAAAGTCTTTCGAAAGGATGGAGATTAATTTTTCCCAACATGCACTTTACTTCATAATGAAAGTGTTAGATTTGCAGTGAGACAAGAGGTTTTTTGGTAAGGATTTATTTCTAATCGTAATCTAATTATTTACAATTTATTTATTTATAAATGAATTTATTATTTATCTATTTATTATTGTTATTTATTTAATTGCTACAGAGTGGGGGGGGGGGATTTATCTTCCATCTGCTGGTATACTCCCCGAATGTCCATACCAGCCAGGATAGGCCAAGCTGAAGCAAAGATCCAGGAGCTCCGTCTGAGTTGCAAGGGCCTGGCATGTGGCAGCTCAGCTCACCGCACCGCAGCACTAGCTCCAAGCAGAGTTGTTTTCTATGTCGCTACCACCTGCTGCCATCCCCGGGAGAAAAGGCCCACTCAAGCCATCATCGGTTTCCTTTCAAGTCCTGGTGATCATGACATTCTCATTCTGGAATTTGGCTGTGGTGTCACAAGGAAATAGTGTGGAAATCCAACTCCCCAAGCCTGCAAAGTGCAGTGTGTTCTTGTCCCGATGCCGGGGGTGAAGTGAGAATTATTTTCTGCAGGTGTCGCAGTGTATACATTGGTAGGCTGAGGCCAGTGTGCAACAGTGATTTGCCCAAGGTCGGCACATGGGTTGTCAAATTGTGGGATAATCAGAATTCAAAACCTGGGAAACTACGAGTAAGTGAGATGAGTTCAAATAGTAATGATGTTTCATTTTATTTTCTGTCCTTAGCTGAAGATGTTAGTTTTAGTCCTGCTACTATGCATACCCAAATGTGTATTCAGCAGTCTTCTTGTCTTAGAGCAGACCTCCCACCCCTCATTTATGAGAACATCTAACTTTTCCTGCTCAAAATTTCCTGCACATTAGGTTCACCAATGTCCATACCATCCCAGACCAATCAATCAGAAGTGCTTGTTGGGGACTCAAGTTTCAGAATCCTTTTAAAACTCCCCAGGTTGTTCTAACACACAGCCTAGTCTAAGAATCGCAATCTGAACTCAGAGGTTTTCAACCCTGGCCATCCGCTGCTAGCACAGAGAGCTATTCAAAACTACAGATGCTTGTGCCCAACTTTTAGACACTCCAGCTGATTTGGTCTAGAGATGATAGAATCTGTGTTTAATTCCTCAAGTAGTTGCTCCCAAGCATGGTGGCTCGGATCAGAATCAATGAGAAATCTGATGAGAGACAAAAGTCCTCTGCTACCATTTTGTCTAATGGCAAGTACAAGTACCTGGACTTCTCTTCAGGAAATTCTGACACATAGACACTTGAAAACCACTGATCTAGAGGGATTTCCCCTCCAAGGGACCTGTGTAAGAAGCTGTTAATTTGGGCCTAGTGCAGAAGCCTAGCAGGTAAAGTCCTCACCTTGCACACACCAGGATCCCATACGGGTGCCAGTTCTAATCCAGGCAGCCCTGCTTCCCATCCAGCTCCCTGCTTGTGACCTGGGAAAGCAGTCGAGGATAGCCCAAAACCCTGGGACTCTGCACCCATGTGGGAGACCTAGAAGAAGCTCCTGGTCCCTGGCTTCAGATCAGCTCAGCTACAGACATTGTAACCACTTGGGGAGTGAATCAGTGGACGGAAGTTATTTCTCTCTGTCTCTCTTATTCTCTATATATCTGACTTTATAATTAAAAAAATAATAAATCTGTCCATTTGGGTGCATAAGGTTACCCTTCAGGCTCACATTGGCCAAGCTAACAAATGGAAATGTAATTCATGCTTTGCTCTTACAGCCTAAGAATACCTCTTTCTTTGATTCATGAATGAAGCTAGGCATTATGCCAGAGGATGTCAGCCTCTTCATTTTTCTAAGTGCCCAGTTGGAATGTCACCCTCCCCGGTTCAGTTGGTCACATAGTCCTTCAGGATGGACTCCAGGGGCAGCAGGTTCATTTCAAGTAATGGAGCAGCCATGAGGAAACTGGTTTCTCTCACAAATTCTTCATGATCAATTCCACAGAGAGTGAGCTTGGTATGCTGTTTCTTGCTTCTTGAGGGAGCAGAGTTGAGGTGCTGGGACTTTGGTGATGGGAGAGGATGTTTTCAAAATTTTTTCTTTACTTTTTTACTCAGTGAAATACCTCTCACTTAGAAGGTCTGGGGAGAATGCAGCTGCACTACATTGTGATGCCCGTGGGAAGCTGAAAAACCTGATGAAGAAATGCTAGGATTTTCATTGCTTCACATACACATAGTCTAGAGCACTGGGACACAGCATTGAATCCTCCTTCTTTTTTATGTATTTTTAAAAAATATTTATTTATTTTTATTTGAAAGGCAGATATACAGAGTAGAGGAGAGACAGAGAGAAAGATCTTCCTTGCTTTGATTCACTCCTCAAGCGGCCACAAAGACCAGAGCTGTGCCAATACAAAGTTTGGAGTCAAGGGGCCTCTTCCAGGTCTCCCACACGTGGACGCAGGGTTCCAAGGCTTTGGGCCGTCTTCGACTGCTTTCCCAAGCCACAAGCAGGGAGCTGGTTGGGAAGCAGGGCCACTGAGATTAAAACCGGCATTCGTATGGGATCGTGGCACGTACAAGTGAGGACTTTACCTGCTAGGCTGCTGCGCCAAGCCCTGAATCATCCTTCTTAGAGTGGATCTTTTACACAATAGGTACACACTAAATACCACTGTATCTGTAGAGAAACCGCCCATAGAATGACCGTACTGCAAAGGAAAGAATATGTGAGTGCCTTTTATCCCGATAGAGTTTGTTTTAAAAAATTTTTGTATTATTTAAGGGGCAGAGTTGTAAAGAGACAGGCGGAAGACATTCAGGTAGAGCTCCCGTCCACTGGGTTATACCCTAATGTCAGCAACTTCTGGAAGTGAGCCAGGCTGAAGCTGGGAGTGAGGAATTCCATGCATGTCTCCTATATGGACAGAAACAACTTCGAAACTTGGGATATCACCTGTTGGTTTCTAGGGTCTATAATGCAAAAATCTGGAATCAGCACTAGAGCCAGGACTTCTTTTTTTTTTTAAATATTTATGTATTATTTTATTGAAAAGTCAAATTTACAGAGCGAAGAAGAGACAGAGACAAAGAGCTTCCATCTGCTTGGTTCACTTCCCAAATGGCCACCATGGCCAGGGCTGAGGCAATGGAGCTTCAGATCAGCTTAGCCCTGAAGCAGTGGATGGTTCTGTCTCTTTCTCTCTCTGTAAGGCTGCCTTTCATACAAAAATTAAATACATCTTTTTTTAAAAGTTGGGAAATAATTCATTTTTCAGAATTCAATCTTATTTTACTTTCACACTGTCACGATGTGGCTCCCAAGACCTCTTCCATCCTGTTCACAGACCACTGCTGTTGACCCCGTGCTTTCAAACTCTTGCCTGCTAAATGGCATGTAAGTAATAGTATTTGTTGACTTTAGTAATCAGACGTACTCAGTTATTATTTGGTATTTTTGATGAACAAGATGAAATGCTCAATGTTTTCACCAATATACAGAAAGAAAAATGTTACCTTCTTCAAAGTAAGAAAATGTAGGATTTTGTGTGTGTGTGTGTGTGTGTGTAAGTGGCATAGGTTGCCTTGTATCACTGTAAATGTATAGTTTCCTTCAAACTTTTTAAATTGCTCATCACTTCTCCCTCTACCGTTTGCATGGACTTCAGATCCAGAGCCATCTGAATAAAAAAAGAAAAAAAAACTGAGTATTCTTACACTGCAAACTTCTTAACTCTGAAAAGAAATTACACTCCTATATTATTTAGCCAAATAGAACTATAAATGGAGCCATCAGAATACCAATTACTGCTGGCATTGCCTTTAATCAAAAAAATCTTTCATTATTATTATAAACTCATTCTTCAAAGATTAAGTCTATGTAAATGAATATCAAATAGCCTATCATGCTCAGTAACGCATTATGAAATATTCATGAGGGTTTCAATCATTGGAATCCATGCTCCAAACCAGACCAAGAAATTATTGGCATAAATCAGAGCATTTGTAAATGGGTTTTTCAGCAGAAAATTCTAATTAAATTTGAGTTTTTCAACAGAAGATTATAATTAAATTCGAGTTTCTCAACAGAAAATTCTAATTAAATTTGACTTTTTTAAAAAACATCCACAGTATTGGATACTATGCATATAAACATGACTGAGAAATGGTCTATGTTTGAGAACTTCAAAAGATCATAAAATCTGAATACATCAATGCACGCCTCTTAATGGCTGGGAAGACATACCAGGCTACTTCAGAAAGTCCTACTTCCACTTCTGGGTAGCATACCTGGGAAGTACACACTGAGGATGGAGTTCCTGGCTCCTGGCATCAGTTGGCCCAGCCTCAACTACAGAAGGCGTCTGGGGAGGAAACCAGCAGACGGTGTATGTCTCTCTGTGTCTCCTTCTCTGTCTGTGACTCTACTTTTCAAATAAATAAATAAAGCTAGAGAAAGTTCATTGGAAAATAGAATTTAGAGTATGACTTTATTTTGATGCAACCATATTTTTTTGCAGTATTGTTTTCATAACAAAATGCACGGGATTCAGCAAAATGGCCTAAAATTTTCACCTTGCAGATTTTAAGATCCCATATGGGAACCAGTTCACATCCCAGCTGCTCCATTTGCGATCCAGCTCCCTGCTTGTTGCCTGGGAAGGCAGTCGAGGACGGCCCAAAGCCTTGGGACCCTGCCTTTCCAATTAAAGTAAAATAAGTTTTTTTTAATACATATTGTGGAAAAGTTAGCATGGATTTCAAAATATTTTCGGCGTGCAAACAAATTCATACTTACAATTCCATTTTACCATGATCTTTTTGATCTTGTTTCATAGAAACTCAGAATTGGAGAGATTATTAGAAGCCATCTTCTTTCATATCTTAATATTACAGTGAGAGAAAATAAGCATATGAACTGAAAGTAAAGTGGGTAGGGCCCAGAGCCACACACCATGCAGATTTTTTTTATTTTTCTCCTTGATGATTCTTCATACCTATCACTTCTTAAGCTTGCATCGTCTCATATTATTGTTGTAAAATATTTAAAGATATGATATACAAGGAAGCTGTTTGCTCAGGGCCTCTGAAACTATATCATAAAATGACAATAATTAAAAAAGAAGAAGAAGAAAAACAAAACTAGCACATAGGGAAAAAAAGAGAAAACTATTTGGAATCATAAAGCAGCTATTGGTATAATAATGTTTTCTGCTACAGTAGGTGAACTCCAGAATCAGTGACTTCAAAAAATAGATTCAGGGCTAATTTATGTCAAATCTGATGCCTTCCTTCTTCCCTCCCTTTCTCCCTCCCTTCCTCCTTTCTTTCTTGACTTACTTGATCTATTTGAAAGGCAGAATTACAAAGAGAAGAAGAGAGAGAGAGATTGTGTATGAGCTGGTTTACTCCCCATATGGCAGCAATGGTCAGGACTAGGTCAGGCCAAAACCAGAAGCCAGAACCCAGGTCTCCCATGTGGGTGGCAGAGTACAAGGGTCAAAAGAAATGAAAGGATGTGTTTAGCACCATGTCTGGAATGCAGTGAGTATCCAATCATAAATGACCAACTTTTTTATCATGCTCCATGACACAACCAGGATATTCACTGGACAAATTCAGCATGCTTTCCAGGAAAACTTAAGAAACAAATGCAGCTGTCTTGTTATCTTGCTTCCAAATACTAGAAAATAAATTCAATATAGTCCATTAAACAAATGCCCACAGCTTTTCTTAAAAAAAAAATCCATTTCATAATCCAAGAAGTAGCCACAGATCTAACTCAGAAACATCTTGCAGACTGGCTCTACAGGCATGAGCCTTGAGTATTAACCTTTAATTTGAAATAGCCCCTTAGAATGTTTGTTGAGAAGGTGCTACCAAGAATGTATGGCTGTCTGACTGTATTGTCCCCTGCTCTCCCAGATAAGGAATTCCCAAAGACCCTCTTGTTGGGTGTGGTTCTTATTCAATGCCTTCTCATAGGAGAACTCAGAAATGATCAAGCAGGGCTGGAGTTAGCTAATCTCTGTTCTGAGACAGTGGCCATTGGATCCAGGCAGAGACTTCCTCTCCTTTTCAAAGTCCACAGAACACATTTAATTAATGAAAGCTGGGGTAAAATTGCAGATTTCCAAGACTAAGAATGTGCTCTCCATTTCCTGACCCTGCCCTGCCCCAACCCGTCACAAGAATTTTCCATGTGTCACAAATCATTTGAATAAAGAAGGCCTTTGATGTCCACATGCACTGGCCAAGAGGATGAAAATTCAGTGGGGCGCCTGAACTCCTTGGCCCATTCCAGGGATCATTTCACCAAGCATGCTTCCTCACCCGTGTTCTGTGCCCATGCCACCTGCACATGTGATAACACTCACCATCTGAGAACCTCATGTACTTTTAGCGCCCTTATACCTTCTCACTACTTTCTCCACTCCCAGTGTGCCTATCACCCCACCTCACCAGAGCTGCCCATCCATCTTATGGGATGTTATTCTTTGTCCCTGTGCTCCAGGGACACACGGGGACAGAAAATCTGCCAGGTGTCTTAGCACAAAGCATCCTCTAACCCCTGCCATCATCCTAGGGCATGTTAAAGCAGAGGCAAGATGGTCACTCTGCAACAGGAGGGCCACCTGCCCTCCATCACTCTTGCCCCAGAAGATGCTGCAGCCTCTCATAGGCCTGATGGAGTCCTGTCTTGGCAGTTTGCATACTTGTTGGGATTAGGGAAGGGGAAGCGATCAAGGCTTGTTTTTGCTTACATTTGTTCCAGTGGCTTTGACCACACCACAGCACCTTCTTGAACCTCAGATTTCTTTTATATAAATGAGATGTTTCATTTGGGGTGGCCCTCATGTCTTTTTTTGATTCCTCTCTTCCAAAATCACAGCCTTCTGAATTCGGACAGTTGAGCTAGTTCATTTGCCTCTGAAGCTAGGCATGGCATATGACTGCAATCAGCTTGTGACCTTACATCCTCTGCTGCTTTCCAGGGCCACAAGCAGGGAGACAGATGGAAAGTGGAGCAACTGGGACACAAACTGACACCCATAGGGGATGAAGGATTGGACTGCTGAGCCATGGTCCGAGCCTCCAAATGGCCTTTTTAAAACTCCCAAATGGGCAACAAAGAAACAAAGCAATTCTCCACCACCTTGGTTATTTTGATTTTGTCTTTGTTTTTCTAAGGTTTTTGTCCACCAGAAACAAAGCCCACCATAAACTTAACCTTTAAAAATAAAAACATCATAGGCAGCCTGCATGGGAAAGAGTTCTTGCCATACAGCTGTCTCTTGTTTGGTAGGTTTACCAAATAAAAAAAAAAATGGGTGAGTTAATTAGAAAAGCAACCTCAAGTGTCTGAGATATACACTCAGAATGTCAGAATTTGAAACAGCATTGAGATTGAGCAATAAATCCTTCTTGTGTACCAAAGAGCATATGTTTTCAAGTAGAAGCTCTTGAGAAGGAAGAGGCAGTATACTCATTCCGTCTCTCCTCCTCTGGGTGATTTGGAGGAACCATGTGACCTTTCAGAGCCCTAATGTTTTTGTTCAAGACTTCCAACTATTTATTTTAGCCCATAGAATGCAGTATCTTCTCCCAGTAATGATTAGGTAGGTCATTTGATGTTGACATCCTATTAAGATTAGAGACTAGCATAGTCAGCCACAACCACTTGGATTTGGTTCCTGAATCCATCATTGATCCTACTGTGTGACCTGGACAAGTTGTTCAACCTCCTTTTGCCCCAGCATCCTTACCTGAGAAATGGGGATATTTTTGCTTCATGGAGTTGCTGTGGAATGAGTGAAGAGGACCCCAGAAGTGGTGTCTGACACACACTGAGCCTCTGCCACATATGATCTATGGCTTTGCCTGTTTTTTTATATGTATCTAGAGGAGGAAGATGAAATTATAATCAGAAATCTTGGAGTTGGATTTTCCCATTTCTTGAGATTTACCAGCTAAATATGTAAGAAATGAGAACATTAAAAGCATTCCCTTTTCATTTCTGGCATATAATTTTCCTTCCCTGCTATCCATGAAATACTACTTTCCCCTCTGATTCTTAAATAGGAAAATCACAGATCTTATGTCTCTATGGTAAATATTAAACCCCACCAAAGTTTCAGTTGGGTAAACACATGTGTAACAAATTCTGTGCACTTTATATGGAGACTGAGTCTCCGTGTCAGACATTCATGCTCCCATGATTCACATGGGGATCTTGTTAACCTGCAGATTCTGGTCCTTCAGGCCTCGGGCCACAAAGTTGTATTTCTAACAAGCTCTCGGGTGAACCTGCTGTTTCAGATCCTCAGATGACACCAGAGCAACGAGGACACAGGTGTTCACAAGCCATTTGAGGATGGAGGGGACCTGAGGCTCAACTGACCTCAGCTAGGGACAGGCAGGTGGGAGAGGGACAGGCCTCGAGGATTGACTGCCTTGCTTCCTTTCCAACCCCATCCTTGCTGGCTCTATTTCGGGTCATTGAAATATTTAAGAAAAACAAATGACAGAAAGATATGGAAAACAACAGAAATCCCACCAACTTCTTGTGATGCCCCAGAAGGGTCAAACCATTGAACAGCTGGCAGAAAGCAGTCTGCCAACATGCAAGGCTAAGTTGTCTTCCACAAGACAGGTAGATGGAAAGCAGCCTGATTCTCCCGGCCCCTTCTATTTCTGCTGTTGGATAGGCCCCAAAAGGTGCAAATACCCAAGGCAGAGCCTCCTGGGGGATATCACACTCCCTGGGGGTAACTCTGTCATCCCATTAGGGCCAATTCAGCTAATGTGTTTTGGAAGGTTTTCATGGTGTTCTGATGGCTTGGACACATCTCCAAAGCACCTAACCTCATAGCCTCTTCTGTCTAAAACCCCCACCTGCTCTTATAACTTCTGCAGATGGAAATATTTCCTTCGTAAATGAAAAGTATATCTGCATTGATCTTGATGCTCATGATTTTTCACCTGAGGTGGGGGAAGGAAAAATCATGGTAGATTCCCTGAAAACACAGGGAAAACAACTTGTGGCCCTACAACAACAACAACAAAACACTGTTGGAAGACTATACTAGTACAATGAGACTCCTTTTATAGTGTGATGGATAAAATTGATCTAATTACCACAAAATCACATTTTGACTTTTTATTTGAGAAATTATAAATCTCAAGTTACCTATCCACAAGTCATACCACAATCCTCATTTCTGTGGTTGGATGAGTCCCATCTGTTGCCTCCTTGGGGAAGAGGCACCTGACGTTTGGGAACAAACAGTGGGACTCTTCCTACTGCTACATTCTGCGTTTTTAGAAACGTAGATTCAGATGGGCAACAAGAATAAACACTGTGCTCTGAACTTTCACATAGAAGAAATCTAATCCTGACAATGAACATCTGTTCCCTTTTATGTGTATTTGTGGCTCTTTAATAGGAATGTGTATGGAACAGATGTAGTTTTTCTAATATCCTAAATGGAATCTCCGTGGCCTTTAGGGTAATTACCTTAAAGTTTGAGTCATCCAACCTGAGGATTCTTTGATTAAATCCATAATGAATTATGGAAAAACTAAATGACGGCTCCTAAGGGAAGATTCCACTGAGTCCCAGTCTTTGGGACCTCTGGTCAATGTTCCAGCAGCCAGTTTGTTCTAATGTGGCTAAATGGTTGTAAGTCATTGCCCACGAACCTCATCACCGCCATGCATCCACACAGCCACAAGCAGTTACCGCCATGGTTTTTAATACCCGTGTACAGCTGTTTTGCTTTTTTACTTTGTTTCAGGCTTCACATTAAAACAGATTAATGTGCATCCCATTTAAATGGTCTCAACACACACATTTGAGGAATGTTAATGGTTTCCCCTTGTTATCAAGAGATTATCCTGGTAGTTTCTGGTTTCTGAATGATTACTTGAGAGTTCTGTAACTATGATGATTGTTTTTCATTAGGATGGTGATTGCCTAATGGAATACACAGAAAAACCAAAGAGGGAGCAGCCAGATAAGGAAAAGATTTGTTTGTCTCTTAGCAACTCCCAAATCTTGTCCACCTAATGGACCGAGAATCCCTGGTGATGAAGTAAGAGAACCTTGTAAGATAGCAAATTTTGAGTCACCTGTGTACATAGACAGGCTGATCCGGTCTCAACCTGAGGGAAAACGAATAGAGGAGTGCTTGTTAAATGACAAAACTCCACCAATGAAAGGCAGGATAGCTGAACAAAGAGGTTAATATACAAGCCTTTGAATACTTACAGGCATTTTTGCGGGTACATTTTATATAACTGAGCAGAGGCAGACCAAAGGACCCAGCTCCGACAAGGCTCAGGTGTGAAACAGCAACCTTCCCCGCCAGAGGAATCAGAATATTTGGCAGTATCAGCATCCCATACCAGACCTGCTCAGGCCTAAATACAATATTAATAAGCCAAATTTCTTTTTGCATTTCCAGTGAAAACAACATAAGTAGGAACTGATTCTTTTTTTTTTTTCTCAAACCTCAATGTAGGGACATGTGCTCTAGATCTTGACACAGACATGAACATTAAGCAAATGGACAGAGGCAGAGGTAAAGGAAAATATGTTTGGGGCAAACGGTATGAGAACCAAGAGCAGACCATGAGAAAGCATTTAGTGAGTGGTGGGAAGACAGCATGAGGTGGGAAGGGGTCTCATTGACTCCTGTCTCCCATGGAGCAGAAAGAAGGGGATGCAGACAAATGCTGAGCTGAAACTGATCCCACTAACCATGGATTTGGCTCCATAGTAGACCCTTGGATACAAAAGTGAACCAGTTGTGATCTCAGCTGTTGAGGAGCCCTCAGATCTAAGCAACACATCCCAAGCACAAATAGAAATCAGTAACCTTCTAACCTCCCTTTTTTCCTCATTGGGTGAAATAAATGACAGAAATAATATCTACTAATTAACATAGTTATGTCAGTTACGTGAGACAATACATAAAAAGTGCTTAGAATGCTACCTAACACATAGTAGGTGTTCATTTAACAGTAAGTGTTACTTGTGGTTCCTAGCTGGTAGATTGGCAAATAGTCAGTGGTCAGTAAATTTCAACTCTCCTTCACCTTGGGAAAAAGAAGGTGTTCCTAAGGGTTTGTGACAAAATGGAAATAAAAGATAAGTTCATTTTGGTGTGACAATATTAACTCCACACACAGTTCCCTCATAGAATTCATCTTGAGGAACTTCTGAAAGATGCCTTGCATGCATGATTTAAAAAAAAAAAATGGGGGCACTCATTTTTAGTTTCATTTGCTGCAAACTTTCTGAAAGTGCTTGTGTGTTGTTATTAGGTATATAAAGTACCTTACGCACACCAATAATTTTGCTTTTCTGTCTTTCTCATCTCTTACTGCCAATTCTTTTAGAAGCCAGTGGTCTGGGAGGTCCCCCTGACCAGCTACGACCCATGCTTCCTTGTGTCTTACAAGAGTCAAGACTAAATTATGTAGAATACCAAAATAGTATCTGGTCACCCTCTGAGGGTCTGAGTGTTCATATTGGGAATGCTAACACACATACCAATAATATCTTAGAAACAACATACAATTACATGCTATTAGGACAAAAATGAATGTGTTTTGCAGGAAACAAAGCCTGTTGGCAGACTGAAAAACAGGAGAAGGCCATGTGGGTGGGACCAGAACTGAACTGAGAGGATGCACAAGGTTTGTGGGGAGGATAAAAAAAAGAGAGCAGGAGAATCCATTCTTCACGTTGCTTCCCATGAATTGAGAAGTGAAAACTTGATCCCAAAGCAGTAAAAAAAAAAAAGTGGAATGTAATCCATATTTACTAATCCATAATCCATAATTACTCAGTGAATTTCTACTCGGAGCTCTTCCTGATACATGGGTCAGCACACACAATCTTCACACCAGCATTGGGAGGCATTTTCACCCCTATTTCCTAACAAGACCTAGCAAGATCCTTCCATCATAATTTTTCAAAGTGGTAGTAGTGTATGTCCTTTTAAAATAGTAACCAATTCAACCTCTCTGTGTTTCAGAGATAGTTCCCATCCTTTGCCCAATTATTCCAAAAGTGAAAGCCTCATGACCTCAACTTGGCCAGCACTGCCTCTGCAGAGACCCTCATGATGGCAGCAAGTGGCACCCCGGGGACTGCAGCATCAGGCCAGTGTGAAGTTTCCCAGGCCAAGTGCAAACACCAAGATGGACTGACAGGCACTTGGAAACATGAGCCAGCAGGCTGTCGCAGGCATTAGCAGACTAACAGGAATATGTGCATAGTTCAGAGTACTGAAAAGACAGTGTTGAGACACCAATAGCCTTTGCCTTGGCGTTCTTTGTGGAGTTTTTCACCAGACACATGTCTGGACAGCAAGCAATGAGCTAAGCCTGTGGTTTAGGTGGAGTGTACATGGACTACCAATGCCAAAGTCAAAGCAGTTGGTTTACCCAGTGTGGGGACTAGGAAAACAGAGATGTCTACCTGCCCTTCCGGCTGTCTGTGTCCACAGAACATGTCTACATTGCAGCCTCTGTTCATGGAAGAACACTGCAGAACGTGGATGGCTAACCAGTTGTGGCTCACTCTGTCTTGCATAGAGCAAATCATAACTCAATGGATAGAAATTCTAGGATAAGTAAAGGATTGTCTATGTCCTGCTCAGCTTCAGGAGTATTTGGATCTTTCTATGTTACATTCGATTGTTTCAAATATTTATTGAGGTCCTGTCGTGTTAAGGTATTATGCTTCAAGCTGTGCAAATTGAGAGATGGGTAAAGCGGTTAGAGTCTAGTGAGGGAGGGAAACATGGTGTGCCATTGACATAATACAAGGGGGACATGCTATGTTTTTGCCTGAGAAAAGACATAGACAAATACTAGAGATATTTAGGAAAGAAATCCACAAATGTAGAGTAATTGAGCCAGAATCACAGTCAAAATCTGAACCCTGAATACCAAACCCTGTATATGGTATCCTGCCTCTAAAATGCAAAACAATTTTAATCAGAAAAGCATTTCTAGGAGGGTAACTCTTCTGCAACCACTTGGTTAGAATCTTATTTCCATTGTCTTAGTTCTTTCCCAAGGTACCACCTTGCTGTTGTATCCTGAAATACTTGAATATTTTAATATCATTCTTCCTTTTCTGGTGGACAGATTTTATTTCTGTTGTCTTTAGTGAACTGTTCAGGAATAGCGTGTAAGGGGCTGCAGTAATGAGATTGCTGTTTCTTTATTGCAAAAGAGCCCTTTAGGTCAATGTTGTGTCATTAGGTTAAGGTTAGGGTTAGGGTTAAGGTTGGGGTTGGGGTTAGGGTTAGGGTTAAGGTTAGGGTTAGTGCCATGCAGATGATGCTCAGCAAGGAAGGGCAAACTCAATCATTCACTTCCCTTGAAATACACAGGTCTGTATGTATCTAGTTACTGTAGTAACAGTTCACATAGCACAGCCCGATTGTTGTTTTTAATTCTGCTTGTCAATCTGCATCACAACTGACAAGTTGATAACTGTCTTGGTGTCTAAAATGTGAAATATTAAAGCCAGATACTATCTGGGATCCACTAAATAGCCAAGGGTACGTAGTTAATGTGAACAACAGATGTGATCATTTCCAGAATCTCCTTTATATACTGAATTTTTAATTAATTATCTGAAGCACAGAGTTTCAGAAACAGAGCTTCCACCCAGTGGTCCACTCACCAAATGGTAGCAATGGCCACTGCTGGGCCAGGCAGAAGTCAGGAGTCGGGAATTTCTGCCAAGTCTCCTACACAGGTGCAGAGTCCAAGCAATCAGGCCCTTTCCTGCTGTTTTCTCAGGCACATTAGCAAGAAGGTGGATTCAAAGTGGAGCAGCTGGGACTCAAACCAGCATGCATATGGAATGCCAGCCTCACAGGCACGGGGTTGACCTGTTACACCACAGCACAAGTCCCATAGTATCTCCTTTTTAAGATGTTTTTGTTTGTTTGATTGGTTTTTTTGTAACTAGTGTTTGCACTATGTCCCAGATAATGTGCAGAACAACAATTTGTATTTACAGCCCCACTTAGAATTTATATCATCTAATTCATAAAATGTTGGGTTTTTTTTATGACAATGCAAAGGTACTCCAAAGCTTTGTAAAACATTAGAGCCTAAGATGGAAACAGCATGCTTACTCAAAAATCTGTCAATCATTTTTTGATTTTGTTGTTGTTGTTGTTATCTCAGATGTGCCTTAACCCTATGGGTCTCATACTCCATTGAGTATCGGAATCACCTGGAGAACTCAATAGATCTTTACCTGTCCAGGTCCTATCCTTCTTCCAAGAGCCTGACCTGCAGTGTTATTTAACAGCAGCGTCTCAGAGGACTGTGGCACATACCAAAATGTGAGAGTCACTGACTTAAAACTTTAGAGATATTAATCCCTGTGTAAAGAAATGGCTCATCATTATTTCGGGAGGGGCATCAAAGGGTATAGACATTGAACATAGTAAACACAACACAGGAAACCATTATTTCCCACCGTGTGTATATGGACATAACCTGTGGCTCTCACCACCAGCAGAACACCCAGCGGGCAAACTGAGAAAGGTTGACACAGTGGGGGTCTCATATCTTTTGGGGAATGGAAGAGGCATTACATGTGCCTTCTTTACCACATTTTTCAGAGGATACAAATCAAGAACTTTTTTTTAATAAACCCCTATTGAATTTTCCCATGATCCCACCATTTTTTTTCAGTGTCTAAGTTTCCCAGCAATGCCTCAACCAATCAACCTGTCAATTAAGCAACTGAATATCATTATCGTAAATGTAATTATAGATTATAATTATGAGCTTGTAAATGCCTCCTGTGAAGGAAGCCCTTTTCCCAAACCATCACAGCTGCTTCTTGTAGGAACGTGGAAGGCAACAATAGTCCCTACCTCACCCCAGCTATGGCCTCCCTGCGTGCTTGCCCAAGGGCTGCGCTGAGCAAGCTTTCCCTGGCTGTGGTTTAAGGGGGAAGGTCCCCTTGAGGGGAGGCTTGTCTCCCAGCAATTCTCATCCAAGCATCCTTTCATTAAGAAGTGATGTCTACTCGATTTGTCTATATTTCCTCATTTCTTTGGGGGCAGGGGAATTAATGCCAAATGTTAAGATGTTCCTTAGGAAAACCCAAAGTCGAAGGCTTTACACAATAGTATGAGAACTTCCCGTTGTTTAAGTTGAGCTTTACAGGGTGCAATTTGCTCAGAATTTAAGAGTTGCTGATCATAAAGCAGATACTCTAGAAATATGCATGGGACATAGACTTTTTTTTTTTGGCTTGGTTTTGCCTTTTTTTTTTTTTTTGGTGTTTTAATTTTAGATTATGTTAACAGTTGATCAGGGTGGGAAGGATGAAGGGTTAGGCAGAAGTGGGTGTGATCATTGCTTCCAAATTTTCTATTTCTTCTTCCTGTTTCTGAGGGATGGAGAGTAAGGCTTTTAATATCTGTGAAAGTGAAACCCAAAATTAACCCTTGCATTCAGTAGCCTTATATTTAGCTCATGAAAACCTGAAACTCTCACAGATAAGAGATATTTAAATGAACTCTACATAGATTGGGCTAGTTTAAAATGCAATGCAAACTCCTAAGATCTCAATCAGCTATGTTGTTTTTAGAGACCTTGAGAATAAGTGCTTATAATTACAGCACTAGCTGCACGGGTGGAAAGCCAAAGAACTTGAGTCCAGGTCTTTTTGATTCATTGTGCAGTAAATAATATAAACTCTGGGAAGAAAAAAAAAACTTTTTTTTTTTTACCTTACCTCTTGCATTAGCTAGCACAGCCTTTTGTGAATCTCCATAGCTCCTCTCTGAATAAGATAAAGCATTGCAACAGAAAGCCAACACACTGTGATCAATTTCAAGCCATGGCGTTTCCATTTCCTGTAACACAGAAACCTCATGCCAGTTCTGACGATTATCATCTCTGCTGCCGATGGTCTTCTCCTGGAGTAGATAAGTGTGCTTGGGGACTGGAATTTTCCTTTAGTAGCTGAACACATGTAAGGAGGAATATAGCTTCCAAAAGTTGTTAGAGAAACCATCCTGACTTACATCAAATGAATATGTCCAAAAAGTACGGAAGATGCTATGAAAACCTAAAGCACTCTTACCTCTGAATTAAATAGCTTCAGATTCATTTGGAGTATCTGAGAGGCAGCTTAAAATTTCCTATTGTTTCTCTAGGCAGCGTGGTCATTAGTTATTTTGGCATAAAATAAAAATCCACATACAAATTCCAGTCCTTAGATCATTTGTTATTAGTTGTTTAAGAGAAGAACTCTATTATTTTTTTTCTAATTTTGACAAACTAAGAATTTCTGGAAATATGGATGACCAGATGGATTCTGTTTTTTTTAAATATATGTACAACATGCATCTAAATATGTATTCTAGGCTGTTTATCAGCTGTCTTGCTTTTGCTCTCTACTCTTTATCCACGAACAGTAAGGCTATTCAAGGAGGTAAAATTTGCCACCAGGAAAGGTAATGTGAGAACTCTTTTATCATATTCCTTTTTTTTTTTCCACTTTCTAAAGAGCAAACCTTAAAGTCCTGATGAATGGATAGATACAAGCAATATAATGTATATAACTAGTTAACCACCAGGTACCCCTGCAGAGGAGTTTGGAACTCATCATTCTAATAGTAGGGCTCCTAATTTGCTCTACACTAAAGCCCTATATACCTTCTTCCTCTGATCTCCTTGCCTGTCCAGGACTACACAGAAACCATTTACAACCTCTCTATTTGTGCAAGCCAATGTTTTTGTGTTCTGTTTTAGTTGTGGTGTGTTTAGACCATTGGGAGTAGTCACAACAGAGTTGTCACTCTCAGTGTGGCCACGTGAGCCTGTCCCAAGTAAGTCCCAGGGTGTCCCTCAGGTCAGCCCGTGATAACACCCAAGTCAAACAAGGCTGAATCCTGGCTGTTTTATGGCCTAAGCATCTGACCTCAGGCCAACCCTGACTCTCAGGACCTCACACGGTCATCTGTGCAGTAACATGAAGGGTGTGAACCCGCTCATGGGCCACTGAGGTGGAGTGGGATTGGTGAAAGCACAGCCTCTCCATGGAGGAGCTGGTGTCTTTCTAGGCACTAAAAAGAAGGAGGCATGTGTTGATCACTGCGGCAGGCAAGCCACAGGACATGCATGGTTAAATGCCCAAGGCTGACCAACCCTGTGTCTTATCACTACTGTCAAGTCGAGGTACAGATGAATACTGTCAGCCCCAAAGAACTGAAAAGCAACTGGTTTCCCAAAGCTCTGCATCTCAGCAAACTCTTGACAATACCAACAGCTCATCAGCTCCTGTTTTTCCACCATGCAGAAAATGGCCTTCCAGCCTGGGACAAACCAAAGCCCTGTGCAGACGGAGAGCACGCCTGGAAGCTACGAGGAATGTCTGAAGCCTGCCTGCACAGGAAGAGCCATCCGGAGAGGCGCAGCACGCTGAAAAACGAACAGTCCTCACCACAGCTCATCCAGAACACCTGGACTAGCTCGATATTCCACCTGGACCCCGACGATGTGAGCGACCAGAGTGTCTCCATTGCCCAGCCCTTCCAGACGGAAGAGAAGAGATGCAAAGGTAACTGCTTTGTTGTTGTTTTAAGATGCGATCTCGTGCTGCAGCAAGGAAAACCTCTCTGCCGTGCCTGTGTGCTCGGCTGTCCTCTCCTCCCCCGTGTGCCGGTGTGAGTGTTTCCCCCACCTGTTCTGCGTCGAACTTTCTGGATCTCCAAATCTTTAAGCATCAGTAATGGAAGTGAGAGTCAAAGGAAAGCAGTGCATTTCAGTTTCGTGTTGTGTTGGGACGTTTAGGGAGAAGACATTTTTACTTCTCTAATAAACAGATGAATGGTTAGTTTTAGCTTTCATTCTGTTTGGGGATCTAAGGCAAAATAGACATCGCTGTAGGTATAGAACTACCTGTTTTGTTGTATGTGTGTTTGCACACATGTGCACATCTGTGTGTGTGTGTTTTCCCAAGCTAATGGGATTTAAAAGCCTACCTTTAACCTAAATAGACAATTGATGCTCAGAAGAGAGGTTTTAAGTTGTTGTCTTTTACATAGTAAATCTTTGTTATCCTGAAAGGAGAAGGATTATGGTATTAGCAGATTGTCACCTCCCAAGGGGAGAACACTGAGTTGCCGCTTGCATGGGATTTAACCGCCTTTGCCTCAGGTGGCCTCCACCCTGACAGATGCCGGTGCGTTGATCTCTTGATGGTCTTAGGGCTCCCCAAATCGACTTCTCTCATCGTGTCTTTAAATGTCCAAGTTCACCTATCTTCCCAGTTTAATTTTCAACGTTGAGTCTAAGGGAAAAAAAATAGTCTTTTCAGGTTTTTCTTTGGTATTTAGGACTGGGAACTCAAGATAATGTTTTTTGTATGTTTGAAAATGTTACAATCATATACTAATGCATAAGAATGCAATGTGCAGACATATATGCCATGAGGTCCTAATGCATGTAAACACCTGATCGTAGCTGCCAGAGAGCTGGCCTTTTAGTTTTTCTGAAATACTTGGAAAGCCCATGGGAAGCACCAGATTACTTGGGGAGTTGAATGTGCCAAGTGGCCCAGTTGGAACTAGGGCCCTTCTCATACAGTCATGAAATCTGGTTAGAGTTCTGAGAGTGGCCAAAATGATTAGTCTTCCATTTGGAAATATTTGGGTTTGAATTATCTCTCGTATTTGCTAGTAGAAAATTTGGGAAGTTAAAATGCATATTTTTTTAAAAAGCAAAAAAAATTTTTCTTCAAAGGATGTAAGAGAGGTTTGTCTGTGTGTGTGTGTATGCCCAAACACGCACATTTGCTCAGTACACAATGGAGGTGCCATCCTAGCAATTACGACCAGACTGTAGCTTCAGCGTTTATGGGTTAGCATTAAAACAATGCCAGTCTTTAGCTGACAGTGAAATGCCAAGAGGAAACTGTAGTGTCCTCATGATTTAAGGATCTCATGAACTAAACTTAATTCATGCACAATTGGTACCCATAGTAACTCATTCATAGTAGCTCATTCATAGACTCCACCTAAAATTTTTCAGTAATAGGGGTTTTGAGTACTTGCAGTTCCCGACCTAACCCTTTCCCTTTGCTGGGGCACCTTAGAAGCAAGAAGAGATAGTTTTAGTACACAACCAAGACCCTAAGTATGGGTACTGTGCTTGAGACCACGTGTTTTTGAGACTGACATATTTTGGGCTAGAATCCTGAACTGTCTACTTTCTGTCCTTGGGCAAACTTAAGTAATTGTTGAAAGGATGAAGTAAGATCATGCGTTTACACATTTAGCATAGTACCTGACATATAGGACTCTCTGAAGGGCAACTGTGGTCATTACTGTGTGGTTAAAGATGCACCAAGCCAGAACTGTGAGCCTGGTAATAAATGCGGGACATGTGGGAGCAGAGCATACAACTGTGGGATGGGCAGGACATTTCATTAAAAAATGCAAGTAATTTTTGAAAGTTCTTCCTCAAGATTCTAATAATGAAGGGAGACCACTAGGGCAAATTCTCCTATGGTTCCTGGAGGACCAGCAAGGCTCCGTGACATGGATATAAGACAATGCCTTGATTCAACAGGAAAATACTGCTAGAAAGAATACGTCTCATGGCTCCAAAATCATATAAATGAAATTTCTCTGCCTCACAGTACACACCTGTATTTAGTGAGGCACCAATGAGGTCAGAAAAAAACAATGTGCTTCATCATTTTTTTTTTCTGGAGTTGGTTCTTCTCCATCTGCTATGCTTGGCTGTTACCTCTGTGATGATACTTCAAAAAGTTTGTGAAAGAATGAAAAAAGTTAGTTTAATTTTGGCACAAAAATGTTTACATCCTAGAATACTTTTTCCTATAATATGCATTTCCCATGAATTTTTGAAGATCCCTTATATGCATGGATTTCAAAATTCTTTTCTTCCAAAATCAACTACACTTTAATTCCATTTTCCACAAACTGTTTTTGGAAGGACCTCATACACAAGTACAGTCACTGTGCAGAGAGTTTGGTTTTAATATCCTCCTGCTGTATGCTTCCTGGCTAACTGACTACTATGCAAAATATCCTCATCCTGGGCTACAATTCCATTGATGCTCAGTGTCTGTCAAGTACCCAGTCCTTGTAGTATATTGTCTTTGATATCCAGGTATAAAGAAATAACAGTGGAACCAAGAGAACAGCCAACTTTCCTCATTCCAAGGACCCACAAGGAATTGGTAATAGCAAACTGTAGTGAAAAGATATGGAAACATTAAAATCTACAATGTAATATGCAAAAAATACAAGTTGGCTGTTTGAAATTGCACAATAGACCCATCTTCCAAAGTGGCAGTCGGGTCAGGCTTATCCCGTGTACCTCTAACTATGTTCTGTGAATAGCATTCTTCCAAAAACTTGATAACATCGTCTGTTGGTATGAGTGCAGAAATTAAGAATAAACTGCAGGGCTCTTGCAGCAGTGGAGCACTAACACACACGTGTGTAGTCGGTGAACTCATCTCCAAGCAGTGTGTTGGGTGTTGTCAGACTTGCGTGGTCAGTCGGGTGTGGCTAGAACTGTGGTTCTGCTATGCAGGTATCCCTAACAGACCAGACTGGCTTTGTGGCCTTTCACTTGAAGCACTGTGGAATCGTTGATTTTGGTTTGTAGCAATCTCAGGATTTTTTTTTTCTCTTTAGGGTTACTCTGGGCTTGTATTTAATGTTATGTTTTTCATTCTGCACTGAATACTGGTTCTCTGTTCAACTGTTCCTGTGTCAGCAAGCATTTTATTGGCAGCACGTTTAACTAGAATGCGAGCTGGAATCCTCAGATTGTGCTGCAAAGCCCACAGCTCCAGTCTGAGTTTCAGAGACTCTCCCAGTGGGAACAAGTGGCATTTCCTTCCCCCGACACACCTGTCCCCCTAGCTCTGTGACGTTGGCGCTGGCATGCTAATTTGAATTGATTGCTTGATTCTGAAGACCACATCCTGTTGTCCCTTGTCTTTCTCCTCTCTTCCCTGAGTCAGTGCTCAGTCTGCTGAAAGTGTGGGCTGCCAGCCAGTGCCAGCAGCAGCACCTGGAGATTGTTAGAAATGAATATCTCAGCCTCTGTCCACGTTAATGAGCTGAAAGCTCCGGAGTGGAGCCCAGAAATCTGGGTAGAGCCCAGAAATCTGGGTGGAGCCAGTGCTCTTGATAGTTCTTGGGACCTGAGGATCAGGAAGTGAAGGGCTGGAGAATACTTAGTCTTAAGAGAGGGTGTGCCACCTAGTGGGCACGTGGGGAATGTGTATTTTTCTTTGCACTGAGGAACTCTGGAGTCTGTTTCTACATTGGGGCCTTTTCTTAGGCCAGGCTTACCTTAATAACCAACTATATCGCAAGCTCCTAATCTTACACCCACCTGGGAACACCCAACCCTGAGACATGCGGTCTTCTGAAAGTCCCACACTGTTAGGCTGGAAGTCTGATCCTCCCCGAGTTCCTGCAAAGTGTGTCTACTCTGCCATCTCATCTCCTCCTTGAGCTTCTATCAAGGACCCACAGAATCTCACTGGTCCCACAAGGATGCTCCTAGACAGAGCCACGGAGCCCTGGCGCTGGATCTAACCATTGAACCAGTTAGGTCTTCATATTTTGATGTTTGCCTTTGATATTAGTTAGGGGAAACAGAGGCAGTAACTGACCTGCCTCCCTGTCTGCGACAGAAGACAGATCTGCTCCAAGCTTAATATCAAAATCGTGAGTTTCAGATACCTAGGAAGGCAAGTGACAATAGCCAAAGTCATTTTCATGACAAGTTACTGTTTCTCATGATAAAAGCCCTAAATGGTCAATTGAGAAAAAAAAGAAAATTTCTATCATTTTTAATATTGCAGATCATTGTTCAAATCATATGTTATGTCCCCCAAGGACAAGCTTTGATAATTTTTGTAATATTTTGGTCTTTTTCCTGGGCACATCTTTTTTCTTTTCTTTCTTTTTTTTTTTTTTTGACCAACTTGATATATTGGACATAACATTTTTAATCAGATTTTGGTACTTATCAATATATCATGAACATTTCCCCATTCCATTAAATATTCTCCTAAATCCCAGCTTTTATTGGCTATAGATTATCCGTGCTTATAGATGTGCCAGAATTTATTAAACCACTACTCAAGATTTAGACAAGTCAAAGCAATTTTTAAAACAGTATCTTATGTCAGCAAAGGGGCAGACTACTAACTCATGTTCTTTATCAAGAGAAAAAAAAAGAATCATATCAGTGATGGCAATTTTAAATGATGTACAATTCTCATGTACTAAAATAACAGAGCGTTCTGAAAAATGGAGACATAAATGCAAGCCGTCGCGTGCATGATCATCCTTCAAGTCAGACTTGCACATTTTCAGTGGCTGATCACTGTCCTGCCGTTAAGTGAAGTACAAGGGCATCTTTAGGTGAATGAGAGATCTAGAAGCTTGAGCCCCTCCCCACGCCGTTGGGCCCCATCCGTCTCTGCTCTCCTCTCTGGCTCTCCTCTCCATCCATCAGCGTCTGCAGTCCGCCGAGCACAGCTGTGGTTCATACAGCGCAAGGGCGCTTGGGGAGACTGGGAGCTCATCGTGAGCACAAGCGCTGTCTACCAACTTCGGCATAGAAGGAGAAGGAGAGATATGTGACAGAATCCTTCAGAAATGGGCCAAGGCAGAAATGGAGGGGCAAGAAAGAAAGAAACACTCTTAACCAGAGGTAATGGAGAAAGGAAGTAGAAACTGAAAATTGTCAAAGAGAGGCGGCTCTCGGGATTTCAAGGATCTGTTCTGTCCAAGTTCATTTTCCTTGAGATATTGTTTAGAAGTATCTGTCCAAAGTTCCTCTTATAATATCCCCAGAAGTATTCACGCAGCCACCCAATAAGGAGGATGTGTGTCAGCTGTGTTCTGTGCACCTTTATTTAAAAAAAAATTTTTTTTTTAAAGGAAGGAAGGAGACAGAAGGAAGGACAGAGAGAAAGATCATCCTTCCACTGGTTCACTCCCCAGAGGACAGCAAAGGCTGAAACTGAGCGAATCCAAAACCAGGGGCCAGAAGCTTCTTCTGGGTCTCCCATGTGGGTACAGGGGCCTAAGGCTTTGGACCATCCTCTACTGCCCTTCCAGGCCACAAGCAGAGCTGGATGGAAAGTAGATCAGCCAGGACATGAACTGGTGCTCATATGGGATCCCTGCACTTGTAAGCAGTGAATGAGCCAATTGATCCATTGCAGGGCCCAGGGAACTATTCAAATAGATTATGTTATAACTAAAGTAATCATTAGGGAAAAATGTTTTTAACTTTCTTAAAAATGGTGCCCTTAGAGGGCTAAAGTCCTAAGCTTGCATGCGTGCCAGTTCCCATCCAGCTCCTTGGAATGGCTCAAAGCCTTTGGATCATATACCTCATGGGAGTACAGGGAAGGCCCATAAGAAGCTACTGGCTCCTGGTTTCAGACTGGGTCAACTCCAGCCACTGCAGCCATTTGGGAAGTGAACTAGTAGTTGAAAGATTCCCTCTCTCTCTCTCTCTCTCTCTCTCTCTCTCTCTCTCTCCTCAAACACATACACATCAATAAGAATATTTTAAAAAAAAATAAACTAGTAGTTCAATATGATTATATATGTCTCCTTAGAGAGAAAATATGGCAGAAAAAAATTAAATCAGTACTGAGCCTTCAGTCCCTTCACCGAGCTAGAATTGATGTGAGCCTGTGCAGAGCAAGAGTTAACCAGAAACCCAGAACCTACCAAAATGTGGGAGTGAGAGTAAGAAATCCTCCTGACCTGTTGCCCATGGCATTGAACTGACACGAGATTATGACTTTGCGTGAACCCCCTTCCCTAAGAAATTTGTCAGGAATGGCTTCTATAAAGGATTTCTCATTATTGAACTTCTCATCTTAAAGCATAGAATAATGCTGCAATGTTTAAGATATCTCTATTGTAAAGTCATTTGACATTTGAGAATATTGGCTTCTAAGGCTACATGGCTATTGTCTGAGTACACCCCTGCTACCTGTACTGCCCTATAACGCACAGTGGCAAAGGCCATACTGCTTTAAGTCAAGCCTCAGAACTAACAAAAAGATATTTATTGAACTCTGTTTGCCTTGAGGTAGAAAGAACTTCTTACAATAAGCCTAAGATTTAGAGCGAAAGGTCAAAACTGTGTAAGTAAGAGAAGCTACTGCCCTTTAAGGGGGAAAAATACATGTTAATTTTTGCAGCAATCTCAATTGAATGGGTTTCCAAGGAAACGAGTATCTGCAAGGGGTTCAACTCACTTAATATTTATGAGCAGACACTGAGAATGGTGCTTTCTTGTTACCTCTTCCTGGTCACACACAATACGCTCATTCCTAACTTTTCTTTGTCATTCTAAGTCTCATTTTTACCCTAAAAGGAAAAAAAGAATGTATATTCTGGTTCTTTTTTCAGACTTTGCCGTGTCAAGGATACAAATCTGGTGATCACCACTAAAAAGGGAGAAATTTACGCTAATCCATTTGACTCACTTTTCTTGACTGAATCAAAGGTACTTTGATTGTGCTTGCCATTGTTTTTAGCGTCTGCTCACTTGTTGAGTCCTGCCTTTTCTGGGAGTTGAGCTAGAAAGACTTGGCCAGTGACCTAGTCTTCAAGTTTGAGTAAGCTAGATTTTGTTGAAAGATATCCTAAGGCAGATTTAAAATTTTCACTTTTTATATTTTATTTCAAAGTAAGCTCAGGCTTACCCAAAGTCATAATATTGCAAAGAATTCCATATATTCTTCACTAGCTATTGACATCCTCCTGCCAACAACTTTATTGTCCTGTGTGTGTGAATGTTTAAACCATTTGACAAGTTGCAGGCACTAGCTCCTGTTACTCTAAATACTTGTGTTTGTCTCCTAAACTGACGGAAGCTCTTCAACAATCATGGTGCAATGATTAGAATCTGGAAACCAGACATAGATATATACTACTGTCTAATCTATAGACTTTATTCAAAACCTACAAACCTTTATCTCCACCCCTCAGAGAGGCCATCAAGGCCGCACTGGTACCATTTCCTGGGGCTTTGTTTCCTGCACAAAAGTGGGCCAGGAAATGTGTGGCCCATAGTCCTTCCCCAGTCTTGCTTCCTCATTCAGGATCCAAGATTACGCATGCACTCTAGGTTTCCTGTGTCTCTTGTTTTCCAGTTCCACTCCTGCTTTGATACGGTACAATTGGTATATATTCCTGGCATGCAATGGGAGGTTTTGATATGTGTACATATTTTGAAATTACTAACCAGGAAAATTGATCTATATGTCACCTCACATCCATTCCTGCTTTTATGTGTGCTATGAACATTTAAGATGGACTCTCCTGCTGTTCAACTACATTACACATTATGGAGTCAGTAAGCTGTATGACAGATCTCCAACACTTACTCATGCCCTTTACAAGAAACTTTTGGGACTCTTTCACCAACATCTACACATTTTATTGCCAGCCCCCTACCAGCCATTGGTAACCCCGCTTCTCACATTCCATGACTCTGACTTTTGAGTGTTCCATACAGAAGTGAGATTGTGCAACACCAGCTCCCTGTGCCGGGTTTATTTCACTCCACATGAAGTCTTGTGGGTTCATGCCGATCTGCCCTAATCTGGAGCAGACTCACAGTCTTTCTCTGTCTTTCATGACATTGTCATTTTTTTGAAAACCACAGACTGATTATGCTGTAGAATGTCCTTTAGTCTCAGTTCGACTGATGTTTTCTCATGATTAGAATCAGATTATGCATTTTGGGCAGAAGTGCTGAATCACAATCACATCACATGATCTTTGTTCCTGCAAATGTGCGAACATTGCTGTGTCCTTTAGAAATTGGTTACCAGCTTACAAACCACCTGTGCTATGTGCACGAGGGCCTGGATCCTTGGTGGTGAACTGGTTCATCCTCCCACTGGGTTAGAAGAAAGCACCACCCCTCCAAGTACCAATTCCAGGCCCTGAGAATGAAGATCTCAAGTAAAAGCTGCTTGTTTCTCTGCCCCACCCCCGACACATGTAAGGTTGAATCACGGCGTGATACCTATCTTGAGACAGCATTTCCCAGTGACAGAGACCCAGCACTGACCCTCCACTGCCTGCAGACTCTTCCAAGAGTGTCACACACTACCACTTCCTCCTCTCCCCACGTTTGAGCCAGGCATTCTTTGCTTTTCGTAATCTAATCACCTTTCTGTGACACAACTGAGACCGCACTGCATCTCAAGTCA
This sequence comes from Ochotona curzoniae, assembly GCF_017591425.1. NCBI lineage: Eukaryota > Metazoa > Chordata > Mammalia > Lagomorpha > Ochotonidae > Ochotona > Ochotona curzoniae. The sequence goes on along the minus strand of NW_024465035.1, from coordinate 10,166,774 downwards.
GTCTTGATGTTTGCTGTGTACCCTTCTAGAACATTTTAACAATTGAAGAATTTCAGTTCACAGTTCCTACATTCGGATCTCAGAGGCACAAACCTGCAGTAGGTCCTATTTTTGAAAACTCCTTTTATGGAGCCTCACCCCTAAAGGTGCAGTTCAAACATCACTTCTGTTGCCCTCTCACTGATTCCCATCACAATGACACAATGAGGTTTTTTTTTTTTTCTTTATGTTGCCATAACATTTTATTCTAGTATTAACCACACTCTGCTTAATCTTTCAGTGACTTCCAAACATGCCTGTTTGGTTGACAAAAGTATAAATTCATCTTGATGTATGCCAACAATTTATTATTTGAGTGTGTGTCCAATACTGGATCATGTGCTCAGAATAAGTGTTAAATGAGACACCTCCTTATGTCGTTGAAGTTTTCAACAGATGTGTTGCTAGGGCTTGGGGAGGAGGCCACCAGGACTGCCTTGATGAGAACTCCGTTGCCCCGGAAGCCCTCTCTGTTCTATCAGTGTGCTGGCTCCACCACTTGAGCCCCAAGTGTGCCTTGTTCCCACTTCAATGTTCTCATCATAGACAGTTCTGTTCCACTGCACCGGATCAGAAGGCAGTCCCTTTATGCTAATAAACCACACTGTCACTTTTTCAAGCACATTTTTGCAGAAACACATTCTGCTTGGTGATGGATTCTGTGCAGAAGGTTCCCCGGGGTATGCTTTTGTGGAGCTATAACAGGCGAGAACTATCAAAAAGCTTTTATTAAATACTGAAAGAGAGAAAAATAGAAGCAAATTCAGAGTCCAACACTCTTTAAAAGCAGGAGAACTTTGCATTTCCATTCCTAATGACACAGAGTCCATCTAAGAGTCCCAAAGGCCTGTCTCGTTCTGTGGCTACGTGGGGCTCACACTTCCACTGCGGCCTTCCAAGTGCCCTGGCACTTCTGACCAGTGTCTTTCCTCCGAGACTGAAAATAGAGCACTCCACTGCTGCAGCATCCCGGGTGCCTCCTCTGTGCTCCAGGTGCATCACCTGAAAAACACATGTCTCATCCAGGTGGTGCAGCCCAGCAAACAGTCTTGGCTCCAGGCTATACATCCAACAGAGCAGAATACTGACTTTCTCAAAGTCTGGCTCAAGGAGAACTTATGACAGACGTTACAAGACACACAAGGCTCTGTGATCAGATATGTTTGGGAAATGTTGTTATACAAACAGTTCAATGTACAAAGATCAATTATCTGTGTGTGACTCTCCAAAAATACACAACATGTTCTGTTCCAAACTTGTGTGACCATAGAACCTCTTTGCTATGGTTTTTTCTTCCTCAAAGTATTTCTTGGGACAGGTTTAATTAGACCACTTTGTGGATACTGTCTATTAATACAGTATCACAATGCTCCCTTGCTAAGAATTATACAGTTACAATGATTTAGGTCCATTTAGGGGTCCATAAATGGAGCTTACTAACCTGCCTGGAACTGAGGAAATAAAATTTTCTAAGGTGTTTAGAATTTGGCATGGTCCTAGAGGTTTCGTTGTCTATATAATTGATAGGAAGGTCAGGGGAATTCCAACCCCAGTCCAAAACAAGCCTCAGAAATCCCTTCCCTTCAAAGCAAGTTCTAACTTGAAAGCACTCAGATCATTTGGGAAAACAAAGAACCCACCTAGCCTGGAAGAACCGATAGAGTCACAGTATGTATGGCACCTGGCCCTAGAAGCCACCACCCACTTTGTGAATTTTCTCATAAAGTACATGTGGAATTTATAGCCAAGTTCTGTGTGTCGCTTCCTAGGATCCAGGAGAGACCCAGCACCCATGAGCCCTCATGTGCTATGGGTGTGGAGAAGGCTACTTCAGGTGTGAAGTGTCTAGTGGAGCTTGCCCAGCTGACACCTTTGCAGTGGTAATAGTTTGGAATCCTCATTTAAGAAAAAAAAAAAGCAATGAGATAGAAGATTGCAGAAAGACCACAAGAGTATGCTCAAAAGTTTAGTATATCCCTTGAGTCACTAAAGAATTTTTTTTTTAAATACTGCCTTTTATCTAGATATACTTTTGGCAGTTTTGCATTAATACCTGGAACCACACCCTTTGACCTTTAGAATGGAGACTTTCCTCCATGTGGAGTAGCTCTGTCTGAGAGCCTGGGTATTCCAGCGCTTTTGACAACCTCTCTCTTGGCAGAGGTAACCAGCAGCAGTGATTCCTATTCACAGTTCCATAATTTCATTGGCAGTAGGTTCAATCAACTGGCCCTACTCTATTCTTTAGTGGCAAAGATATAAAAGAAAACTGGATTGACTTTAGACACACAAATGTCTCTCCAGAACAGTCCAAGACTGAAATAAACCCCCTATTACAAATATATGAACTTTTCTCTTTAATATAAAAAAGATGCAAGTATTTTAATATACAGAAAACCCATTAAGTTTCTGCTGTGCTCAGTGTCAGGGACTTTTGGGCCAACAATGGGATGGAGAGGCTTATGAAATGCAGAGAAAATGACATTTCAATTCAATTCTGGAGGAGGAGAAGGGCTCTGCTACGTGGGGAGCTGAAGAGAGGGAATTTAAAACACAAGAACCTCTGAAGTGTCCTTGAGGCAGGAGCTTCAAGTTTCCGAGGAACTGGAAGGACAGTGTTTCGGGGCCAGTCAAGTATATGAGTGCAAGATGGTAGTTGATGGAAGGCTACCTTTTGGCGAAGAGTTCAAATTTGATTCTATTTGCAGTGAAAAGCCACTGAAAGAATTAAACAGGGGAGCTATGATTGGATGTTCAGTTTTTAAAACATCATTCCTTGTTTGTTCTAAGAAATGGGGCAAGGCCATTGCAGAGGCCATTCTGGATGCTCTAAAAGGAGAGAGAAGCTTGGGCTAGGATAAGGGCATTGGAGATATAAAGGTTGGATTAACAATATCTTCTGGAGGAAGAGCTTGTTAATGGCTTGGATGTAGATAAGAAGTGGAGAGAAAACTCAAAGAATGTTCCACCAGTGTTTCTCTAAAGCCCTCAGGTGGCGCTAAGACTGTAGGAGGAACAGGTCATAGGAAGAATTAAGTAGGATTTGCCTATGGCTGGGCACATAGGGATGGCAGTTGGTTCTAGTTTCAGAGGCCACATCTGGGAGGGAGACACACTTGGTGTCATTGGTTTGCAACTGATATTTACAGGTCTGAGACAGGATAAGTTGCCCCAGAGCAGGAACTGGCAAGCTTTTTACTTAAAGTCCCAGAAAGTAAATAGTTTCAGCAGGCTATGTAATCCTTTGCACCTACTCGATCCTTGTGGTGCAAAAGCAGCTGTAGATAATAAGTAACAAATGAGTGTGGGTGAGTTTTATTAATACTTTATTGATAGAAGGTGGGCCACATGCTGACCCCTGGCCTAATGTAAAAATTTTAGACTGGAAGAGAAGGTGACCCAAGACAGGGGTTAAGGTATTTCAGTAATAATAGTCATGATTATGTGTACATAAATATATCCTACTAGGCCTGTTTATTCTAAGAGCTTGACTTTATAAGCTAACTTCATATTTGTAATAGGAGAGGTAGTGTCATCTGTATTTTCCAAACACAATGCATATTTTATAAATAGCAAATGGGTACTGTTACCCTATTATACAGGCAAACAACTGTGGTGCAAATAGTTTATTTCTCTCTTTAGAGAGAAGTTGGTAGTCCAAGGCTAGTATGGCAGTTTTGTGAGTATCAGCAACCTGGAAGCCTTCCAGCTCATTCATCCACCAGCCCTAGAGTTTGATCCTCTTCTCATGACTCAATATGGTGTCTGGTGCTCCACGCACTTTATTTACATTGCAGGCAGCAGGAAAACAGAACGAAGGAGAAGCAACAAATGACATGTGCTGGTTGTCTTCTAGTTGTCTTTTGCGTTTCCTGGATGCCTCCTTCTATTACCTCTCATTGGCCAGAAGTTAGCTCATATCAAGCTGAAAGGGAAACTAGGAAATATGTTTGCTGGTTTGTTTGTTTAGCAAACTAAAGTGTGCCCAACTAAAATTAGACTTTCTGTTACTCAATCGAAAAAAAAACAGTAGAGGAAAAACTAGAAGTCTCTGACCAGTTGCTTTTGGGACTACCCATTATCTTTGTGCACTTTTGTGCAAATATGAAAGCATATCCAAAAAGTCCATGAAAAGATGTAATTAAAAGTAAGTGTGTAGGTGTTAAAAAATTGAAATCCACATATAATTTTTTCATAATATGCATTTTCTGTCAGCTTATTGAGGATTTTGATATAGTTGGTACTCCAGGCTTTTCCTGTTCAGCTGTCCTGAATGTCAGCCTCTTGGTGTTGAAGGCCTTCCTACTGTTCAAAATCAAGTCAGATATCACTTCTACCATGCTGTCGCTGGCTCCCAAGACAGATTCTTCCGGTGGCCCCATAGCAAGTGTGCCAGACTCCCTGGTACTTTGTCACTTCCTGGTATGTCTCCTTCAACTGTCTCCTCTGCTTATTTCAGCTCAAGAAGAGTTGAAACTAGGTGGAAATGTGGAAGGTCAGTTGTTCAGAACAGGAGGACAAACAAGTGAAAAATGTTCAGTGTCACTCAATATCTTGGAAATGCAAATCCAAACCACAATGATGTATCACCTCACCCCTGTTACAGTTGTTATTACCAAAAAGACAGAGAGCAGCAAATGCTGGCAAGGATAAGGAAAAAGAGGAAGTCTTATACACTTTTGGTAGAGATGTAATTTAGCACAACCACCGTGGAAAACAGTAGGGAGAGTCCTAAAAAGCTTAGATAGGACTGCTGTATGATCCAAAAATCCCATTACAGAGTATACACCCAAAAGGCATGAAATTATTGTGTCAAAGAAATACGGTCTCTGCCATGCTCATAGTAGCAATATTCACAATAACCAAGATATGGAATCAACCATACAGAAAATATGGTGTGTGTATATGCACAATGAAATACTATTTAGCCATAAAAAATGAAATTTGCAGCATAATCGTTGAAACTAAAAGACATTATATCATGTTAAATAAGTCATACAGAAAAATAAATACTTGTTTCCTCCTAATATGTGGAAGCTTTAAAAACTCACTGTAAACACAGAATGGTGATTAGTAGAGACTGGGAGGGGTGGAAGTGATTGAATATGGGTATTACATGAGTTGGAGCAAAGGAATAAATCCATGGTGTTACACAGCATAGTAGGGAGACATAATTCACAATATTCTAGTATATATTATAAACACAAATACAAGTAGAAAGCTCCAAACCTCTGTTTGTCATAAAGTGATATCAAAGAAGGGGGAATGTTGGATACTCCCGCGGGATCAGCGCATGTGTTAAAGTGTCATCCCACAGTCCACAAACAGGTGCAATTGTTATTCACTTAATTATAATAATAATAATAAACACAGAACAAAGGATGAAGCGAAACTGCAAATGAGGAAAGCGCGCAGGATGTCCCAGTCCGTGGTGGAGGGGCTGGGGTCAGACACCCAGTGGTTCTCCAAATTTGCTGCTGATGCATATAACTTGCAAAAGTTAAAAAACCTTGATGCTAAAGTTTCACCCCGCATTAATTCAGACTTTCTGAAAGTGACCCCTAGGCATCCATAATTGTTAAAGTTTCTCAGGTGATCTTGAAGAGCAGCTGTATTTGAGAGCCAACACAGTGGAAGCCAGAGGAAGAGAGCGACCTTGAGTGTCTGTTGTTTACCTCTGATTTTCTGAAAAGAGGAAGTTAGTCTTGTCCATTGGGTTATTTCCTTCTAGCTATTTCTATGATAAATTTGTATTGCTTGAGACACTTCTGATGAATGTTATTAAAACCACACCCAAGCTTAGTTAAGGCACTGTGGCCCAAATAACCCTGAAGCTTTTTCCTAAGTAGCTAAATTAGAACTGTCAGTCAAGAGCATGAGAAAGTAATGTTGCTGAAGCTTACCTTATTTGTGGCACATAATATATATTCAGTTTGCTTTATCGACTTAACATAGAAGCACACATGATTGATCACAAGTAACAGCTGTGGCTGTGTCTATTGGGATGTGGGCCACCATATTTCAAATTCAATGTCAGTGTTCAACTCCCGTTCCAGCCAGTAGTAATGACAGTGTCGTATGTTCATTCCAAGAATATTCTCACTTGGTATGAGAAAAGAAAGTTTTGGAATTCCAGAAAACTTTTTCTGCTTTCTCCAAATATTAACAAAAAAAAAATTAGTAAGAAGATAGGTTTTCTTAAATATTTTTTGAGAGTTTATTCTTTTTTAAGATTTGTTTTTATTTGTTTGAAAGTCTACATAGCCAGAAGATAAATTGGAGAGCTCTTCCATCCGCTGGTTCACTCTCCCAGATGGCAGCTACAGAAGGCAGGAGCCAGGAGCCCCTGGGTTTCCCACACGGGTAGCTTGGATCATCTTTACCAGGTGTATAAGCAGGAAGCTACACTGAAAATGGAGTAGCTGGGACCTGAATCAGCACCCATACAGCATGCCAGCATTGCAGGTGCCACCTTTCCCCCCTACACCTCAATGCCAGCGCCTGCATTTTTTTTTCTATTCAAAAATTTCTGAAGGAATTCAGGATTTTTTTTTTTAGATTTAATAAAAATGCTGCTGATACTCAGACATCTCTCAGATGTTCGGCCAAAAAGGTAAGAGAAACGAAGTCTTTCAGGAGCTAGTGTTGCTTTTTTCACTGCAAGGAAATATTTCTAGTGCCAGAGTAAAAGAACACTGTGATTTGTCAAGCACATTTACAGATTTCTGGAAATTGTTTTTAAGTGTTCCTTTGCAATGGAAATTGAGGCTCTGGCTTTAGTTGACCTGGTTATTGGTGAAAAAAAAAAAGAGCTTGCCTGGATTTGTGCTTTCAGTGAAACAGAGAGGAAAAAATACACTGGGTAGAACTACAAAATGGGATGGATTCGATTCACAGCTCCCAACCAGAGACAGGGACCTTGGAACATGTGTGCTTGCCAGGGGGGAAAAAAAAGCTGCTTTATTGAAAGATTAATTTTCAAATTCATTTTGGAAATTTGAGATAAATGAGATTGGGGGGAAAAAATCCTAAGGCATGGATCCTTTTCTCTAGAGGGTTTGCAGAAAATAGTCACTGCTTCCAATAAAATGTTTTGACATTTTCAGGAGGGAGAAAATGTTCATTATAATGTTACGTATATGTCTTCCCAAAAGCATTTGCAAACAAATCTTTTATTTGTTTGAAGAGTAATCAAAGAGTAAAAACACGAGTAAGATGTTAGCTGTGTTCTTCATTCCTTAGCGTACCTTTCGTGCTTTCTAGGATGTTGTAATCCATTTCCCAGCTTCAAGTGTACAAATTGCAAAGCATGTCTTTACTTGTTTTATGGATCACTTGCAGTTTTCTGAGGAGGCTTGTGGCTAACCATCCCCCGGGACTGCCTGGGTTTCTTATTTGGTCTCGTTCCTTGCCTGTTCTCTAATTCCTCATCATCTTCCCTTGGGGCAATGGCCCTCTGAACCACAATGACCTACCTTACTTTGTGCATGTAACACACGTGCTAGTAAGCCACTCGGCAACAGAGGCCATGGTTGGTGTTTTGTTTTCTATTTTTTTAAAACAGCCATTCCTGTAGCTCTTACCTCCCTGCTTTGTTGAGTAGCTGTCATATCTTCCTGCCATATACCCCTGTCCCAGTATTCACATTACAGTGATGACCAGAGCCGTACACATCCAAAGCAGAAGTCTCACTGTTGCAAGTTGGAGTGGGTCTGTGGCCCTTTAGGCAGGCATATCAACAATGTCACATACTCATGAACCAACAGTAACCCCAGTGTGAACATCACCATCCAAGGCCCAGTCTCGCAAATAGTTTGTGGAAAAGAAGCAAGCATCGAATTAAAAACAAGCAATCTGCCCCTACTGATATTATAAGATGCACCATAGGCACGTATGTGGAGACACACGCTGGCCACCACCTCAGGGAGAAATGCTGACAACTAATCATGTTAACAAACTGCATATTTGTTACCTTCCTAGTTGAAAAGATCTGGTGATTCTTACAGAAAATCCTTCTCCTTTTTGGACCACTATCTTTTAATATCAAGTGTATAAATACTGCTGAAGCCACATTACAGCTTGAAAATCAGCGAATGATAAGATTTCAATGGAAATAAAATGACAGATGTACCCAATTTAGAACTAGTCCTCATTCAAAACATTGTCTCTTTCTCTCTCTCTCTCTCTCTCTCTCTCTCTCCCTCTCTCTCTCTTTCTTTCTCTCCCTCCTTACAAACAAAACATAAATCCAGAATTGGACGAAGTTCATTTAAGCTCTAGGGCTTACGTCTATTAGTGCTAATGAAGTAGAAAATCATCAGGTGTGAGGGACAGAATATGGACACCTGCAGCGTTTTCATACATTTGTCTTCCTTGGCACATTTGCAAAACCAGCAGGATCCATGCGTCATGGGGAGGTGTTTGGATCCTGCCATCAGATGCCAATCTGTAACACTCAACAACAGATTCAGCCGCTCACATTTGTACAACTGGATTAATGTTTTGGAATCAGCTCATTACTCCTGGATTTTCTCTGGTTCATGCTAATAAGCTAGATTATTGATTTTAGGATTGTCTGTGCGCCTCGGGTATTCTCTCAGATGTCTTTATCATGTTTCAGGCTTAAGTTGTCAACCAAACTGACATCACCATGAGTAATCATTTTCTAATCACGTTGAAAGGGGTTAAAAGCAGCATGTAAGATGAATCTTCACAACGTCAGAGTACCAGGAACCTGCCTGCCTGTCACTCCTCCTGTCTGGGTGGAGGTCATTCCCACCTGCCTACCATCTTCCCCAGGAATTAGCTGCATGTACAGCTTAAGACCTTTAGTCATAAATCTGCTTTCCAATACGTTTGAATGGCAGGAGAGCTCCAAAGACACCTCCGTGAAAATAGGATTTTAGCACATCAAGTGCTATTGCAGAGGAAAGCCGGCTGGGTTGCAGTGTGGGGTGGTGTTTGTGTGTCCTCCCCTCTGTTTCATGTGTATGGATGTATGCTTCTGAGTGTATATGCCTGGCTCATAGGGGGCCTGGAGTTCTGCCTGCATGCATAGAAGGTGCATATATGTAAAGTAGAAACTGAACCAGGGTACCAAAATGAACTCCTGTATGCAAGAAATATATGAAGTGCACCCAGCTGCCAGCAGCAATCGCTCCATGCAACTCTCTGATTCCTACGCGTGTTTGGAAGACAGTCCAGGTTCCAATAGCTGTGGAGCAGTGGCTGTGCCCAGCCACAGTATATATATGGAGCAGGCCTGGGCACTGAACCAGCCTTATACCTGTAGTTACCCTGGAAACATGTTTAAAAGCAAGGACTCTGACTTGGACATGGCCCTGAATCAGTACGGCCAGCCTGAATATTTCACTGAAGAAAAGCCTACTTTTCCTCAAGGGCGGTCACCATCGTACTCTCAGAGAAAAGGTAGGGACCACATCGCTTCCATTTGTTCAAAGTTTCAGTGTGTGTCTCCGTTGCGTCTGAAAGTTGCTGTTTGCATCTGCGTTGTCAGATTTTTGAATTTGAACACTGAATATTCGAAATTAAAATCAGCTGTAAGGGAGGTTGCTAGGTGATTGAAGGACGATCTGAGCACAAAAATCCTCAAGCATTATTGTCTTTATATATAAAAGTGGAATTGAGTTGGTTTTTCTAGGCTGTATTCTGCAGTGTGACATATATATGTATATTACATGTATATATTGCCCAAAGTGAATATTGCCACATTCTTTACTGAAAAAAAATTATTTAAGTGGCTTCCCCTTGCTAGAGAGAAGGTAGCGCCGTAAGTCTCCCCTGTTTGGGTCCACATTAAAAACCTACTGGACTTTTTCTTGATGCTTTGGTGAAAATATCTTTTTGTTAATAAAATATTTCAGTGATCTCTTTGACATACTGAACTGATTTGTTAGAGTTTCTAAGTGTTTTCATAGATTTACTTGTCAAGGTAACTGGAAAAAAAGATCTATTTGCAACTATATAGAATTCTTGGAATGTAAAACTCAAATAAAAACTGATGTATTTTATCTGGCGTTTGTGTTCCTGAAGTATAACATTCCTAGAATTGTGTCAAATAAACTGTATACGAAAGCAAGTGAGATTGCCTTTTTAAAAATCCAGTATTAAAATAATGTGCAATATCTATTTGTCTTCATAAACACTGTGACTATCTAGAACAATTTAGTTTTCTATAAATAAAATATTTTGTGTGTTACAAACAATTACAGTGGAAGTGAACAGGTCGTGCTCAGGGACTTGGTAATAACTACCAGAAGATGTACTTTTAAAAATATCTTAAATTCTAATGCACATATGCCAGAAACTTGATTATTCTGCATATAATCCACAGGCTATACATAGAGAATCAACTTTGTAGATTTCCATAATTGGCAAACATATGATGTCCTTTGGTCTTAGAAGGTAAATTTCTCTGTGACATTATGGTTTATTTGATTATGCTTTCTATAAAAATTGTCATTAGCTTTTCTTAATGTGATTAAATGTAGCCTGTTAAGAAAACCAATACAGAAATTGCTGAAATTAAATTCCCTGTGTAATGTTTACATTATGTATAACATTGTTCTATAATGCTTAATCAGTGTAAACAAAATGACAGAATTTAGTTTGTTAAGTTAGTCAGTATTTTCACCTAATTTCCTATCCTCCTGAAGAACACCAGAGTCTCCCGTTTATGATAAGGGCCGTGGCATGGAAAGTCTGTAAGGGCAAATCTGAAATAGATTGAATTGTGTGTACTCTGTCTCACTATTATAAGCAATGCACCTTTGAAAAAGAAGAAATTAGCATTGCCTCATTCAGCCTAGTTGGGTATATCGTTCATGGATATATCTTTTCATGGATCATAGGAAAATACGGGTTTTTTTTTTAATGTTTCTGTCTAGGTATTCTTAAAAATTCCTGTATTGCCTCTTTCAGTTCTTTTCCTTTTCGTTTTTTCCATGATATTTTCTTCAAGCAATGTTGGGAAATGTTTGCTTACAAAATGTGACACTAGGGATTTTTTGCTAATTACTTTGATGCATCAGCTGGAGGAAAAGACACATTGTCTGCATATATTGATGTAATTTCTCAAACCCATATGCTATTACAAAGCCACTGCCACCTGCCAAATTCACTAAATCAAAGCAGACAAATATTCTTAAAGCGTTATTATTTACTGTTTCAAGTCTTCCAGCAAATCCCAGTAAAACTAAACCTAGCTGTTGACTGTCTCTTAGGACAGAAGGTCGTACTCAACATGCTTATCCATATTGATCCACTATTGATTTTTGTTGTTGCTAGAGCACATCAGTAGAGCCTCATCAAGGCAAAGTTAAGAGTATAAACAGGTACTCGGAGGGGGACAGTTCTCATTTTCCAATCGGGCTTGTATTTGTTTTCATGAAATTCATAATTGTTTCTGTGTTTGTTGCTGTTACTACAGTTCTGTAACTTCAATAAGGCAGCTGTTTTAAATTTTCTTTACTTTTCTAGAATGGCTTACTCTCTAGCTTTTGATTGGGCTTTTCTAGTACACAGAGAACGGGCATAATTTTGTTTTTTAAAAAAAATGAAAAATAAAGGACAAAAAAGAGTAAGGCAAGGACAGGGAAAGAAAGGAGAACATGGTGGGTACACATTGTTGAAATAAAGGAACGCTATGTTCCCTTTGTGGAGCAAGCATGATCATCTTTATTAGCAGGCTTTAGAATAATTTTGTGTTTTGTTTCCGCTGTTTCTCTAAGTGTTTTAATATATACCCAAGAGAGGAAAATATTAGGAACCTCTTAAAAACATTCAGAACAGGAAGGAAGGAAGGAAGGAAGGAAGGAAGGAAGGAAGGAAGGAAGGAAGGAAGGTAGGTAGTTCAGTTCATGGAATCACATTTAAAATAAAGCATCAAGTACTAAGAGAAGAAGGAAGTAATGTGATTTTCACAGTGAGGAGAACTGAGATGCAGAACAGGGTGTCTGTCATATCCCAGAAGGAGTATGAGAAAGCAAAGTTTTGAAAGTGACAAATCATGGAAATCCGTCAGCTGTTCAGAAGATAGGCACTCCTTGTCTTTCCAGGAAAAAAAAGTAATGATTGGTTGTTTCCGGATCAGTCAGCATGGTCAGTTTTGACTGCACTCTTCTAGTCCCCAGAAGTTCGAGAGAAGGAACAAGTTTGGAAACCAGAGAAGTGGCAGTGGTTGCGGTTTCAGTAGAGTTTAAAGTCATGACATCTCTTTCACCAGAAACTCCAATCATATTCCAAGTGCCAAACAGCTTTCATCTGGCTGCTCTGCAAGCCCCTGTTGCCCATCAGCCACTGGCCGCGTTTAAACAGAACCCTTCCTGGGAGACTATTCTGTGCAGCTCTCCCTCCACGGCATTCTGTGCTTGGCTGCTGTGTCCCAGCTTTCTTTAGAGAGATGGCATGTTCTAGAGCATTCTGCTCAAAGCATAATGTCCTGATTTGGGGCATCAAGGAGCTGGGTGTGTTTCTCCTTTGGTAGTTGGGAGTAGAAGCGCCACATAGTAGTAAGGTTTCTGCTTCCATTGCCGTGTGTGTGTGTGTGTGTGTGTGTGTGTGTGTGTGTGTGTGTGTGTGTGTGTGTGTTTCTGTAACTGTGTTGACTCTGTATGACTTTAAAACAATGGAAATTGTAAGTTGTGGGATGTTTGAAGTGACCCACATCCAAAGAATTAAACAGTTAAGCTGCCAAAGAAATATAATCTCAAATTGGAATTTCTTCGGCATCTTATAAGAATAGAGAAGAATTGCAATTACTTTTCAGTAGAGTCAGGAATGGGGTGGCTCTGAAATCTTCCCCATAAAAACAGGTTCCAATAAACTCTGGATTGACAGTCTAGTGAAGGTAACAGAAAAAGAAACCAAACTAGGGAAGATTTGATTCCACTGCACAACCATGAACTTGAACTTCCAATTTCTCTTTCTCAGCCTTTCTGTGTCCCCTGCTTGCTCCCACCGTCTCTGTTTCTCTCCACTTTTCCAGCATTTCTCTGCCCTCCTCCCTCACTCTTCCTCTCTAGTTGCATTTGTTTAATTTAAACATAGAGGTAATCAGTCTATGCAGTGAACCATTGAGTATTGGAGACATTGTCTCCCACTAAATACTATTAAGTGACAATAGCACTCTAGAAAATGTGCCACTGTTTTTAAAAAACACAGAACACATTTGTCTCTCAAAAAAAAAAATTAAATGAAGAGCTTCTTGACATACCCAGGCATGGCAGCAAAGAGCGGTAACAGTCTGCAATCCAGGCACATGTGCAGACAAAGGCAGGCGTTGATGTTCCTTCCTTTTCTGAGAATTAAGTTATCTGAATGTGCCAAAGGCACAGATGTCAGGGACTTCACTAGATGCCCTGACCTCATCTAAAGCACATGCCTTTGTCTCTTTTGGTGAACACAAGATGATAGAATCCAAGGCTATGGGAACAGGTAAAAAGCAGACAAGTGGCAGCCTGGGTTGGCTTCAGGTCCATCTTAATATGCTGGCCTCTGTCCCTGAGTGGACACTTCCCACGGGCGGAATTCAAGCTTTCTTCTCAGCTCCAGTTCAAGGGCATTCAGCCTGGGACCAAGCTGCTGCCCAACCCACCATCCCTGCTGGCCCAGCCTTTCTGAGCCCATCCTGTTCTGGTCTCCTCCTCTGTACCCCTTCTGTTCCCAGCAGTTTGGTGGCAGTGTTCCCACCCTTTGCACCTGCCACAGGGATCCTTCTCAAGGTTCTTACCCAAGGCTTTGGCCTGCTAGGACAAACACCAGCTCTTTCCTGGGTTTTGACCCTGGCTGCACACTTCCGTTTGCATCAATTACTGTTCAGTTCCTTCCCACCAAACTCTTTATTTAGCCAGCACCACACTCTCTCCACAACCCCTTCCTTCAAAAGTAAGTATTCCTTATTTTATAAAACAGTTCCCAATCATTTGTGCCAGCAACATATATATATATATATATAGCCAAGCTAAGTGCCTGCATTTTACATTCAAGTACCTGGGTATAATTCCTGGCTCCAGCTCCCAATTCTAGCTTCCTGCTAATATACCTTGGGAGGGAGCAGGTGGTGGCCGAAGTACTTGAGTCTCTGACATGCATGTGAATGGAGTGCCTGGCTCTCCTGGCTTTTGACTTCAGCTCTAACCCAGCAGCAGTTGTCATGGGTATGTTAAGAATGAGCCAATGAATACATCTCTCTTCCTCCCTGACTCTCTCTCAAGTAAGTGTTTACATTCTTAAAATAAAGTGTGTGTGTGTGTGTGAGAGAGAGAGAGAGAGAGATCAGACAAGAGTTTCTCAACTTGGCACTATTTAGTACCAGAAATGCTTTGCTGTGGGGCCATCCTATATGCTGGAGGTATTTAGCAACATTCTTGGCCTCATCCCCTAGATGCTAGCAGGAAACCTCCCAGTTCCCAGTTGCCACAGCCAAACCTGACTCCAGCTGTTGCCAGCTATCCACTGGCAGGGGAGGCCAAATCACCCCAGCTGACAGCCACTACATTAGTGGTGAAGAGCTTAATATTTAGAAAACATCTGAAGTCAAGAATCCTTTCATAATGTGAAAATCCTCCTGCTTTGTAGATGCCCCAGTTCTTTGTCTCTTGAGCTCTTTTCAGCTAAATACACAGACACTCATGCAGCTCCATCCTTACCTCTGTGTCTGTGGTCTGAATTTGCTTCTCTTTGTCATGTGTGCTTACCTGTATCCGGTCTATATCAATCGCAAGAACCATGGAGACGATGCTCCCTATTCACACTCTGTAAGGTGACATCCACCACAGTTGCAGAATGCACCTGCAGGGACACCACACAGCTGGCGACAACGGTGGTGCGACTCAGGTAACATGAGCACCCTTCCTACAACAGAAACCCAAAGAGCTAATAACCCACAGTGTTACAGCTATAACCTTTTATTCCATTTTGAGGAGATTTTCAGATTTTCCAAAAGGTACTCATTTTGCTCAAGGATTCAAGTCATGAAAAAACTATGGGTGCTTTCGTATGAATCCGGAGCCATAAACCGATTTTCCAAGTAAAATCACAGCAAAGTCTTTCTCACTCCCTTTGGTGCTTTCAGTTTGTGCTTTCCTACCCTTCCAATAAGCTTTGCCATTTTGCTTTCTAACCCATGTCCCCGTTTTATGTTTATTTTCACTTATTCCAAAAAGCCACACACACAAGAGAGAGAAAGATCTTCGATCTACTGGTTCACTCTCCCAATGTTCACAACAAACAGGTTCTGTTCCAGACCAAACCCAGGAACCAGAAACTTCATCCAGATCTCCTGTGTAAGTGGCAGGACATCGGGCTATCATCTGCTGCCTCCCAGGATGGAAACTGAGTTACAGCAGAGTAACTGGGCAGCCTGAGTGATGGGTTAACCCACTGCACCACAATGCCCACCCCGTGTACCTCATGTTAACACAGGCAACAATTTCATTAGCATCAAGATTCTTAAAACTCCAACACTTTTAAGAACCTGAGTGCCAGTACCCATAAAAGAAAAAGAGAGTTCTTTTCCTAATGGCTGCTTAACTACACTGTTCAACCAAAATACACTATGTCTCTGTGTTGTACACTGAGGATATTTTTCACTTTCATAAAGACGTGTGTTCTCTTTAGTTTTTTGCACACTTGTTTTGTCTCCCTACTTTTGATAAACATGAAAATTCTGTTAAATATTCGTTTGCTTCTGAAACAACATAGAGTGATCACTCAGAGAAAGGGTAAGCAACGTTTGGTCCAGGGGTTGGGGCATGGCGTGCAGTGCCGGGGAGGCCTCACTGAGGTGTGTCTTGGTGGGGAGATGGAGCTGTCTTCTCCGTTCAGTGGCTTGCTGCTCTCTGAGATTGGTCTCAGTTATTTCCAGCTCTTCATGGAAAGCCAGAACTCTGGATTTCATTGAAATCTCCTAGTTGTAAAAATCAACTCCTATTCTTTTTGTAAGCCCTCAGTTAGCCGCACACTGTAGGCTGCAAATGCATGCACCTTTTTGATTACAAGTCTGAATGAAACTCATTATACCCCCCTGTTTGCTTTCTTCGTAATTTGCATCATCATGTGTTTTAACTCAGACTGTGGATGGTAAGGTTGTGTTGGCCACTCCAGAGACAGGGAGAAGAAAATTGAGCTAGCGACTTCCTGAGTGTGAAATGATATCATGCCCAAGCCTAGTCCTAAAAAATTAGTTGTGTATGTTTTAATAAGTTTTAGGAATTCTTGAGCCAGGAGAAACCATCCAAAACCATTTTACCCTTTAAGATCTCAGATGGAAACCCAAAGTCCTCATGCCATGTTCTAGATGAATCTCTGGCCGGACCCTGCTCTTGTTTGCTTGCCTTGCTCCACCCCCAGTCATTCTGGGTTCAAAGCGTTGGACTCCAGTGTCTGCTGTCCAGCCAGCCAGCCAGAAGGTGGAGAGTGAAGGGAAGTTCAGCGAGGGTGGTGACAGCACTGTTCTGAAGTTTTGGGGAAGCAAGAGGCCGTAAAGCAGTTCTGCAGGAAGTTTGAGCAGTAAAACAAAAAAACCCTCTTGTCGTTTCAGCTGTGAACCTGGGGCTCCTGCACGGAGCAGGCTTGTACACACTATTCAATAAATAAATGCGCAAATGGAAGGTCTGATGAATTATAAGAGTGTTTATCAGGGCTAAAGATTAACAGGATGCAAAGCTTGGTTCCTAATGCCAAGAATTAAATGTAAAAGGAATCAGGATTAGTATATTGGGAAAAGGCTAGAAGATAAGCCATTTAGGGTTTTTAAGTGTGTAAAGAAATGGCTTAGGGAAGAACGAGCAGAAAAGAAGCTTAAATTAGAAAGGTCTAAGCTGTAGGCTGAATTGAGGGAGTTCAGTATAAAATTGAATGGAGATCGACTGTGTAATGTTTTCCCAGCTCTGTTAATGTACTAAAGGTCATTGAGTTATATGGTATGTGAATTATAGCTTAATAAAGTTATTGCCCAAAAATGTTTTAACAAGTGATATTTTACCATGTCAACCTACTTCATGTGCAAGGTAATAATTAGCAACTCATCAGACACTGCCAAATGTCAAGTAGAAAGAAAAACTGCCAAGTCCTATGTTGAACAAACAGATGGGATTTGCTTTCATGAAAATATGCTTAATCAAGTGGCAGCATTGCTTATTAGTCTGAAAAAACAGTACAAATAAGAGTTAGGGAAGCCTCTCAATGTGAAATAATTGCCCCTTATCATGGCTTTCATTTGTTTTCTGGGAGGGGCAGGCATTAGCCAGGTTCTTTAGCAGTCACCTGGGAAAGAACACTAAGGAATACTTCCTTAGGTGAACAGCGTAGCTTCCAGGCCTACGTCTCCCGTTTGTGTTTCTGGATAGAATTCAACACTGACTTTATAATATCCCTCTGTGCCCACTTCCACCAGCGGAACTAATTCTGTATTGTGTATTCTCCTTAGCTCGGTACATTGACCAGTATGGGATTCATTTAGAGAATCAGCAGATGAGAAACATGGAGATACAGAAATAGAGCACCAAGAAATGGTTACATTCTACAGGAGAACTGATTAGTATGTGATTTCCAGTATATCTAGGAACCTGCAGTGAATACCCAACTTCCTAGTCATCATCTGTAGGATGATGTTCCCTGATGGAAGTTAGTTAATGAAGAATCATGGACTTGTTCATCATGACTGACATTTCACTAGGCGGTGTCTGCTTTAGATGAGTAAGATGGCTTGGATTAATACGTTAGAAGGTGGAATAAGCTAGTATGATCATGTAGGCAACCACCATCGACTTAAGTAGTGTTTTCTGCGAACGCTTTGATAGCTGAACTAAAGACATGTATTCACCTCCACCCACTAAGAGGATAACTGGGGAGAAAAAGGAGAATAAAGCAAAGCAGTGAACAATCAGAAAAATGGAAGGAGTCTCTGCCACACACTAATTCCAAGGCTCACCAGAATCCCACAGGTCAAACAGTTTGACCTCAAAGTTGTTAGGCTACAGAGAGAAGAAAGCCTTCAATGTCCTTTTACTAATGCCAAAAGCAAAACAAGCAGGAATGAAACAGGGAATGGAATGGAGAAGAGGATGAACTACCTACATCTTTCTGACTCTGGTTCATGTTCTCCGACACCATGTTACAGCCTCTCCCAAAACAAATGGCACAAGGACCATGCTGCCCCAGTTGCATTAAATTGACAAGAACCACAGTGTCCCAGCTAGATTAGCATTGGCCTCCTTAGCTTTGCATTCTCCATTTGATGTGAACAACTCCACAGTGTTCACTGTGTGGGACCAGTTGTGCATTAGACCAGGTGAGTGAGATCCAGATGTAGCTTTCCTCACAACATCTGCTTTTACCAGATAGTTTCAACAGTTGGGTTGTTTTGTATGAAGTAGCCATCTCTACGCATACACAAGCACATGAGAACACATCCTTATCAACGCTTGTCATTTATTTCAATTTGCTGAAACATTGTTAGTGAGTGGAAGGTGATATCTCATTGTGTTTTTAATGTACATTTCTTCATAATGATCTTAAGCTTGTCTTCATGTTCTTTCCTTTATTTTCACCTCTCTTTCTTTCACACGAATAATTAGGCTTGTAGAAACAACTCAGTTGTTTACATAAATGCTTCCCAAAGTACTGGCCTAGCACTAAGCCCATTGTAGATAGTAAATAAATGTCTGCTGAATTCAGGGATACAGGGATGATTGGATGAATGCACAAACTATCCAAGTTCGTTTTCTTTCCTAAATTTCTCCCCAAATTCTCTTTTTAAACATGCCTCATGATCAGGACCAATGTGAAGGCTCAATTGGCTAATTCTCCCCTTGTAAATGCTGGGATTCCCTTATGGATGCTGGTTCATGTCCTGGCTGCTCCTCTTCCTGCTCCTTGCTTGTCACCTGGAAAATAGTAGAGACCCTTGGGACCCTGCACCCATGTGGGACACCAGAAGGAAGCTGCTAGCTCCTGGCTTTGGATCAACTCAGCTCTGGGTGTGTGGCCATTTGAAGAGTGACCCAGTGAAAGAAAGACCTTTCTCTCATCTTTCCTTCTGCCTGTAAATCTGCCTTTCCAATAAAAATGAAATAAATTAAAAAAAATACCTAATGAACATTTTGAAACCCTAGAAGTGAATTCAACAGATGACTCATGGTTTGCATGATCCGAAAGTAAACTAAGAAAACTCTGATGCTTTAAAAAGATAATCTTGTACATTACTAGTCTCACTTTGATGTCATTTATCTGCCTCCTGAGAAGGAACATTTTTCTAAATTAAAGTGTGAGTAAAGTGATTTCTAAGAAATTATGAAAAAGACTCATTTTTCTCTTTTCAGCATGGGTTCTTTCTCTGAAAAGTAAGCCTTCAGTGACCTAGTTTAATAATAATAATAATAATAGGACCTATGAAGATGTCATGGCAAAATATGCAGTAAGCATGTGCCATTCCAACCTAATTAATCTTTGCTAAAATCAAAGGAAACTCACTGAGTCAAAGAATTTCATGAAGGTGCTAAGATCAGGAGAAACAATAATTTTTGCTTTCTCAGTCTCTCCCTGGTTCCCATCCCAACCACTCATGCCTTGTTTTTGTTGATTTCTTGGTCTCCTCTGTGTATCTATGGTAAAAACCCTGATCTGTGCAAGTTGCATTTGGCCTGATCAATCCAAGACTGCTCTGGGGCATCACTTCTACACTTGATCTTAGGCAAAAGGCCGAGAAGTGATTGGCGGCATCATTTCTGCATGAGAGGGAAGCTGCCAAGACAGAAGTAGAGTAACTGCATTTGTCCTGCATGAATAGAACCTCGATTACTTCAGACTACCCAGCATTATTAGATAGTGTATCATTAATACCACATCTACCAGATTTTATTCCACTGATGGTCTTACTCTATTTAAATGCTCTACTTTTAGGAGAAAATAAATCAGCCTCTCTTACACTGGAAGGGTCACCTCTGCTGATAGGTTCTAGTGTGGCCTTGAGGAAGGCCAGGCCTCAGAAGACTTCTTTCTTTACTACAGAAGTCCCTAAGAATCACCCAGGAACTGTACAGCTGACCAATTTTCTCAACCTTATATCCTGCAGGATAATTCTAAAATGGATCTAATCTTTTCCAAAGACAAGCTCCGGAATCATAAGCCTTGCACAAGTCTCTACTCTTGTCCACTGGACCAGATTCAGGCTCTCACCGCCTTTCTGGCCTTCCTACCCATACAGCAATGCTGCATGCTGGGCCCGAGGTGAACTGCACAACTGGAACATACTTACTGTTTGCTTTCATGCAGGCTTTCTGCCATCACCTCCTAGTGGAAAACCAATTTAGTCCTGGCCAGGTGCGTTAACTATGATCTGCTATCATTTGATGTGCTGTCATTTTTTTTTTCACATTCCCCCTTTTGTCTCCATCACAGGGTACATCCCCAGTTATTTGGACAAGGATGAGCTCTGTGTGGTGTGTGGTGACAAAGCGACTGGTTATCACTACCGCTGCATCACATGTGAAGGCTGCAAGGTAACTGACCTGGGTCTGCTTGGAACCCCTCCCATTGCCCCACAGGACAGTGTATTTAAGTTCAAGCTCGACTTTCAACCGGAGTCCAACACTCATGGCCTGGAATCGTGTAGGTGTCTAGTTGTGCTCTTCATGTTTATTGTCTTTTATTGTGTTTGAGAGGCTGAGAGACAGATAGGGTGCTGCCATCTGCTGGTTCACTTTTCCAAACACCCCCTACAGCCAGTATTGGGCCTAGCCAGAGCCAGGAGCCAGGAACTAGAGGCCTCCCATGGGATTGCTAGAAACCCAGTTACTTACAATTGCCCAATTACTGCAGAATCTGCATTAGCGAAAAGCTTGGACTAGGAGCCGGAACCTGGATGTGCCAATGTGGGACGCAGGTGTGGGAACCATGAAGGCGCATAACCCATCCAGTGTTCCTGATGTCACAGCTAAATTTCTCCTAAAATTATAAATAGCCAAACAACGTGTTGTGAGAGTGTGCTAGCTAGTTTCTTCACATGCCAGGTTTAAAAAAAAAAAAAACAGAAGAAGAATTACTAACGTGAAAACAAATTATGAAAACTCTTACTTTGGGTTTAGTTGTCATGTCAAACTCAGAACCGTCTCTCCTGCTGCTGGAACTCCAGCCAGTGTGTGAGGAGACGGGTCCCTCCACAGCTGCTCTCTGCTGCTAATCCGAGTGGATTTGCTCACTTGAAGAGTTTCCTTAGGAAGCATCTTTGAGGCTTCTTGGATTGGCATATGCTCTGACTTTTATCCAGGTTGGCTCTCTGCACATCCTGCAGTGAGTAGATTCTGGTCTTCCAGTAGCTAACACAGTGCCTGCAGACTCCTCTTCAGATGACACATGATAAGGAAACAGCAGTGAGCAGCAGTTCATTCTCTTCCATGTGGACCTATCTATAATCTTTACCAACCAAATTCTATAAACTTTATGCGAAATATCTTTTGGTGCATCAACTTTGCCTAGAAAATCAAGTCTACCACTAGGGTGAATAAGCTTAACTCAGTGTTCCTATGATGTTTTGTAAGTGAGAACATACTTAAAGCAGGCAAAGACTTCTAAAATATTGTTGTTAAATGTTTAATTGATCTTTCATATTTCAAACTAAATTGTCACGAGGTGTGAATGCTAAAGCAATTGTGCTTATATTTATAAAACAAGTCCATCTTCTCTTCTCCTCTGTCAACAATGTCTCCCTTTTTCCCTCTTTCCTTTCTTGATTGCTCCTCTACCTTCTGCACTTGCCTCTAACCACCAAACTTGATATGTTTCAAACCAAAGTGTCCCTCATTTCCCTCCTGGGAGATTTTCAATGTGGATCTCTGGTTTGTACCGGAAATTAGGAGAAGTTTGCTAAAATAAAAATACTGGGACGATGCAGTGATTGGATATGGTCATTTGTAAGGTTCCAGAGCCTTACACTCGCAGGATGTGGAATGTAATGTGATGTGTTGTGATTTATCCAGACTGAATTGATCTGGATCATGGAGTCTTTTAACAAATCCTGGGCTAACGGTTGCCATTATGTCTATGAAATAATGGATGAAGGCAATTGCAAGTCCTGGCTGTGCTTTAATTAGGATACTTGCAGGCCATCTCTTGAAAGCCTGGTTTGATTGGCTTGATTTGAAAGTAAGAAAAGCACAGAATTCTAGATACATTTCCCTCATTATAAAGGCTCCGTGTTTGGTCTTTTTTCTCCTAAATTATGAGCAATTCATAAAATCTTATTTCTCTGATTATGCAGTGTTGAGATGCTTTTAGATTTGTTTCTGATGAAAAATTTTGGATTGTGAGAGATGCTAATGAAGATTCCATTTAATACTTGACTTCCCAAAGAGTCTGTAAAGACAGAATGTGCCCTGAAGAAGGTTTTGAGCTTTGTTAACAGCTCACTTAAAGAAAGGGAGTCTCAAGCCTGTTACACTCATGGTCCTGCCTTGTTTATGTCTTGGTGATGATGAAGAAACCAGTCTTTTCCCAAGATCACTAGACATCTGGGAGCAGTTTCAGTTGAGATTTTTTAAAAGAAGCAGCTACACAGAAGAAAAAAATTTTTCTCAGCCGCAGTTCCCAGATCTCAGACGAGACCTGTTTTTGATATTTCCTCCATGATAAAATCAGAATACAGCCTTCTAGGGGGTGGCCTTGCAGAGCACTGGAGAGCAGACATTTTGGAAAAACACAAAGAAATTGCCCAAATGAAACCATTAGCAGCAAAAGATGAAGAAAGGTACATTCCACAGCTCGTGTCTTCAAACCTGTAATTTAGACATCTTTCTGTCCCATTCTTGCAGTGTGTTTGGGAAGAATCTTGTAGCCCTCTCAGCAGTGAAAGACTTTGGAGATGTCTTCTCCATTGTGCTGTACCAGCTTTGGTGTGTCGTTTAGAGGGAGTGTTGCTGCTGCCCCACCACATTCTCCAAGGAAGACCAAAAGCTTTCTGATGATGACTCAGATGCTAAACTAGGAAGTGACGCTTGACTCCTTGTCCCACTAGGTAGTGCTTTACCTTGAACCACTAAGACATGGCTCCAGTCCTCTCAGAAAGCTGAGAAATGTGTGTGATGTTGATTTACAGAAACCAGAGCTCCACTCAGCAGCTCATCAATGGAATATATACCCTTGTATATCCCCTGGTACACGTCTTTTGTGACCTAACCTCTAGAAATGTTTTTAGTAGACTATTTTAATTTTAAGAGGCAGAGAGATAGAGGAGATGGAGAGATGAACCACTTGCTTTTTCGCTCTCCCAGATGCTCACAATGTCCAGGATGAAACAAGGAGCCAGGAACTCACTCCAGGCATCTCATGTGGGTGGCAAGGACACAGTTACTTGAGCCCCTACCTACTACCTCTTAGAGTATGCACTGGCTAAAAGCTGGAGTCAGGAGCCCACCAAGTATTAAACTCAGGCTCTTCAGTCTAGTTTGTGAGCATCACAACCACAAAGCTAGACACACACCCCTGAAGCTATGTCAAATATCTTCTAAGCAAGTTTACTTCCAGGAATTAATTTTCATCACTTTTCAAAACTAAAGGACTTAGCATCTTTACATTTCTTCAAATTAAGCAGTCCCTCATCTGATGTCACAATAGTCTTTGTTACAACTCGGGAACGGCCAACATCTCAGCAGGAATTGGCCATGTGTTGTCTAAGAAATGTCATGAGACTCCAGAAAGGTGGCACAGTGAGCAGTAGGTGAAGCACCTCATTATTTTTACAAAATAAGACAAGCCGGTACCTCACCAAGGACTATCAGTATGGGCACCAAGGACAATATCCCAACTGCCAAGGAGATCACTGGGAATTGGAGTGCCCTCATAGGCCGAGAACTCTGAGGTCAACCATTCCTTATCGGATCTCCCACATGGGATGGAAGAAGCCCAGATCCTTCCTCATAGGAGCTATGTCATCGGAACAACAGCCAGGAGCCCTGAGTGGTCCTCAGAAACAGAAGAACAATAAGCTTCCTTCGGGGCTCGGGAGAAGAGTTTTCTCTGGTCCTTACTTAGTTCCAACTTTGGCTCCACACCCTCTTTTGCAATGACCATCAGGGTCACTCCGGAGCCCCCCAAAATTAGATCAGATAGAAAGAGACCAATAAGGAAAGCTTAGCATAGACAGGAAAAAGTCAGCTTGGACTACCATATATACCTTACTAGGTAGGATACAAAGATCAGTTACTCCTCACTAAGGTATTGAAGATTTCTCTACACACCCCTCCTAAAAATTGTTCTGCTCCTCAAATCATTAACGTATGGCTTGTTAGAGTTATAAGCCTGTTTGGACTATCCTAAAATTTGTCAAGTTCAGTAAAAATCATGCTTGAATACTATAGGCTGCTAAATATAAAAATGAAAAAAATAAAACAGGCACTAATGATTTCCCTCATGTCATTAAGAAGGTGCCCAGAGGAGCCTTTGCAGAGCAATCAGTGTCTCCTTGTTTTTGGCGTGTCCCTCTCATCCTGTGCTCCTGTTGTTTGCTCAGCATGTTCCCTGTACTCTCCCCACCCATCCCTCTATGCCCTGCCACCAAATCACACAAGTCAGTCTCAGAGTCCAAGTGAGAAAGAGCACACTGCCCTGCCCCTACGACGGCAGCCACCACTATCGCTGAGTACCTGGGCTGTCAGCCTCTCCACCTGTAAGGATTGGTGTCCCCCCCTCAGGAGGAGCCTTGCTGCACACCCCTCTTCCCCCACTGTCTGAGACCTCTGTCCTCTTGCCAGCCAGCTCACAGTTTCTTTTGCTCTCTCTTGCCCTCTTCAGACCAAGGACAGCAGAGGTCAGCAAGAGGGTTCACAGTGGCACTTGTTTCTCCATGGCACACCCCACACTTGGGGAGGCATGCCAGCCCCGCATATGGCTGACCTGGATGCAGTTTTCCTGAGTTTCACAACAGGAAGTACATCCCAGTCCCTCAAAGCAATCAGCTCAAGCAGTCAAGGACATGGAACCCGAGGGACAATGTGACACTTTTCCTGTTAAAACGTGAAAAATGGCAGTGACAAGGGATTTGTGTCCATGCCCCCAAATGAAACCCATGAGTCTATTATTCCCATCTTGTTCTACTTTGCCCAGCATAAAAATCCTGCCTTGGAGCTTTCCATTCTAAGGGAGAGCTTTGTGTGTGAGCAAGGACTAGGCCAATGGGTATATGCACATGGGCAAAGCCAAAGAAAAATGAAACAGGATGATGAAAACGCAGGCTGTGACTCCAGGTGCCATGCACCCTCCGTGTAACAGAGAGGCCCCTTGAAGCCTCCGCACAAGGCATGCTTCCAGACTTGTTTTGCCTCTATTCTGTCAAAACGAATAAAATGGAGGATTGTAAGTTTTTGTGAAAAGAGGGTGGGAAGGAACTTTTTAAGTAATCCCTTCATTTCTAAAATGCAATACACTTTGCTTATTTTAAAGCACACAAGTTGTTGAGCCAGTAAGATTAGGAGTTCAACTTCTGAGCTTCAGACCAAGTTCCAGCATGTACCTATCACATGATTTGTGGCAAGAAATTTAGCCTGTCTGGAGCTATATGTTTTAATCCCTACAGGGAAGACAGTAAGAGGAGCTCCCCGTTACTATTGTGGGGAAGACGGAATCCTATGGAGTGCATCTCCAGCACTTCTCAATGCAATCCTCACAATATGTGCTAATGGCTGCTCAGAGTTCTCACCACAAGATGTGAGGCTCTGGGCCAGAAAGGCTGCAGTGTAGCATGCTCCACACTCATGAGAGCGTGACAGGAGTCACCCAAACTTAGACCTTAACAGTAGCCCTTGATGCTGTTCCAGTGCCACTTTCCGGTCCCTTGAGAAAGGAAGAAACGTACTGAAATTGTAGCTGTGTGTCTACAGATAAGAGGGAGAAAGTAAGTATTATGAAAGGGAAAACTCTATTGCCATGAACTAGAGGGGAAAAAAAAAACTGACAGACAACCTGAAACTTTCCACTCCCTAAGCATTGTTTCAATGGCTAAGTGAGCCCATCATGATGATCTCAAGAGTCAAAAAGAATTAGGGATGGGTATTGTGGCATAGCAAATTAAACCACCACTTGAGATGCCTACACCCCATGTGCCTGGGATTGAGTCCTGCTCTATTTATGATCCAGGCTCCTGCTAATATACCAGTGAGGCAGCAGGTGATAGCCCAAGCACTTAGCCTTCTGCCACACATGTGTAAACAGGTGAGCTCCTGGCTCCTGGCTCCTGGCTCCTGGCTCCTGGCTCCTGGCTTTGCTCCACTCTGGCTATAAAGAGCCTTTGGGAGTGAATCAAATAGAAGATCACTCCTTGTACCTCCCTCCCTCTGTTACTGTGCCTTTTAAATAAATTAAAATGCTAAGTAAACATTTTATTTTGAAAAAAAAAATACTTAAACTAAATCTCTAAACGTTGTGATCGGAGTTCTGAATGGAGTTTTTGGCTCTTGCCATTGAACTGGCCCAGTCCTGGCTGCCACTTGGGCAGTGAGTCAGTGGACGGAAGATCTCTCCCATATCCTCTGTCTTTTTTTCCCTCTTTCAAATAAATTACTCTCCAAAACGTAACAATAATAAAAGTCATTATTGCCTCTATTTAATTACTAAATGATGGAAATATTAAGCATCACACGTATTTACTTCTTTTATTGTCTAATTTAAAGAAGCAAATCTCCTAGCTTAATTGAGGTGATACCAAAGAGATGAAAGTCACTTATTTAAATTAGTATCTAGAGAAAAATAAAAGCAAACACTAGACTCTCCCGTTGACTTCTTTGCCTTGAACAAATGCCTAAACCCAGATTTAGAATTATTTAGATATCTCTGGGGCCCATAGTTCTATCTTTGAGTCTGTAGAGCTAGCACCCCCAAAAAGCTTACGATCCAAAACGATTTATGTCAGCTATGAGGACACTAAATGCCAAAAATCAGTTCTTTTTAGAAAATGTGAAACTGTTGTCTTGGGTCTTTCTTTTTTTGTGTAGGGTTTCTTTAGAAGAACCATTCAGAAAAATCTCCATCCATCCTACTCCTGTAAATATGAAGGAAAATGTGTCATAGACAAAGTCACGCGGAATCAGTGCCAGGAGTGTCGCTTTAAGAAGTGCATATATGTTGGCATGGCAACAGATTGTAAGTAGATCTTCATTTGCTTTCCTGCTCCAGGAGTGTTGGCTGGGGAAGGGTTTGCTTCCAGAAAATCAACCAGGGAGAAAGGGAAGAGCGGGGAATGGCTTGCTTTCCTGCACACCCCTCAACCCTCACTTCCAGGCGGTAGCTACCCTTTTCTGGACAACTCCTCAGTCTCAGAGTAGCCAGATGGCGGCATCGGGTTGTGTTTCAATGGCCCTGTTGTGTTTACAGACCTGTTCCTGGTGTCGCAGATGAGAAAATCACATAGTAAATGTTTCAAGAACTACTCCCCAGAATTTTGCAAAAGAAGAGGCATTTACAGACTTTTAGGGAGAAGGAGGCACTGACTGACAACAGGGCTCAGAAATTCGCAAAGAATCCGAAATGGAATGCTGTGGCAGGAGTCAGCCCCCATTCTGCTCTTCGTTACGTTGTCAGCCATAGGGACAATTGCAGCTACAGGGGTCCCACGTCATTTTCAGAGTGCCACGGCATATGGTGGTGGGATTAGCCCTTGGGATCCCTTCTCCCCACCCCGTGTGAGGGATTGACCCCCATCACTTTAATTAATCATAAAAATAAGAATTGTCCTACTCAGCATCACCAGCCTCTCTTTGGTGGGCATTAGTGTTAATGATGTCTGCTGATGTTTTTAACCTCACAGTGAAGGATTTTAACCATTAGGTATACAGGAAAAAGAAAAGGACAAACAAAAGAAAAAGAAAGGAAAACCCAAAAACGTGCAAATAGGGTTTTTCCTGATGAAAGAAGACATCACCCTGGTTTACATTTTATGTGATAAATCTTAGTCTCAGGGAAGAAAAATAAACAAAATGTGCTGGCCCGTAAAAGACTAAATTTAAAATCTTGAAAAACAAGATGCTCTTGGGAGAGTTGCCAACAATATACCCGGTGAGGACACGCAGAGAGGATTGAGGGCCACGTGCTTGGGCTGTCACTAAGAATCCGGTTACCATGAAACAGCCATTCCGTGGTTCTAGTGAGAGGCTTCGCATGTGAGTGTTTAAGAGGTTGAAACTCAGTATTCATCCACACTGTGGAAGCAGAGGTGGAGGGCCCTTTATTTGCTTGGGAGGCATTCTGAGAGCTCAGCGTTTATCAGAAAAGCTTTTGTTTGAGTCCCCCGTGTGCCACTCGCTAGCCTTGTGGCCTGCAGGATGAAATCTCAAGTTCACTTTCTGGGAAATCATCACCCACCTCTGAGGGTGACTGCGGGGTTAAGTTAGCTAGTACACGTCAAATGCTGCAACCCCTGGCACTTGGAAACAGGGCACTGGGGGGAGGTTCCCACTCCCTCCTTACCCTTTAGTCGAGGACCCAAAGGACATCGTGTGGCTCATGCACGTCTTCCACATTTACGAACACACACATCACTTTGACCGTTCAATCACATCTGCGTGTTGTGGGGTTTCATAGTGATTCTATTTGCGGACCAGCTGGATTCCTTGGTTCTCTTTACCTGCTATATCTGCTTTTTTTCTTTTTCTACCAGGTTGTCAAGATATGGCCCTAGGACAAATGATGTTGTAGAACTGGAGTCAGGAGTCCTGGGTCTTGCCTTGGCTCTGCCAGGAGCTTGATGTGTGACTTTAGGCAAGTCACTGCCTCTCTGGATCACTTTCCTCCTCTGAGAAGGAAGGAAGTTGCACCAGATTGTACCTAAGGTCCCTTCCAGTTCCTAAAGGCCATGATTCTGCGATGGAAAGCTGAGCCTTCCCGTTTCATCCGGTGTCGCTAGGAGTCTAGTGCAACTCACAAATTCTCTACAGAAGCAAGACTACTGTCCCTAAGTCCCTTTTGCACAGATGATAAAGCTTGTGGCTATAATTCCTAAGCACCTAGAGTACCTTATTGCACTGACTACCCTATGACATCATAAGGACAATGGCCTCATTTCGTGTAGGAAGAAAGGAAAGCTCAGAGAGCCTAAGTCACTTGCCAGAGGTCACACAGCTAGAATGCAGTAGTGTCGAGATTCAAATCCAAACCCTGAACTTATTCTCTGGGGAGGATTCATGAACTTCCCATTTACCACTCTAGATTTTTCCCAAAGTTGGAGGAGGAGTGGGAACAGAAACCCTGAGAGCAAATCCAGTAAAATCCTAGGCAGGAGTATCCGGGATTCTAAAGGGGACAGGAGCTTTCAATCCCCTCTGTTCTTCTCTTCATTAGGGTCACATTCCATGCAGTTGAGATGCCCAGTGTCTGAGTCCCTTGGGACTTTTTCTGGAAAACTGGCTGAGCCATGGGGGGGTTGGCATTGGGGCTCATGTTGGTCAATAGCTAATCAATACTAGTTTGCTACTAAGGTGGGGGGGAATGCACCCCCTGGGACCCACCCTGCAAGCCCCACGCAACTATCTGAGCATGGATGGCCCCTCCCTCAGTCTCCAGGACATACAGTCACCCCTGGGTCTCACCTTGTCCTCCCTGCCCAGTGGTACTTGATGACAGCAAGAGGCTGGCCAAGAGGAAGCTGATAGAAGAGAATCGGGAGAAGAGGCGGCGGGAGGAGCTGCAGAAGTCCATTGGGCACAAGCCGGAGCCCACCGATGAGGAATGGGACCTCATCAAGACAGTCACCGAAGCCCACGTGGCCACCAATGCCCAAGGCAGCCACTGGAAGCAGAAACGGAAATTTCTGGTAAGCCCTGTGTCAGCTGTAGATGCTTTCTTCCTGACCCGTTGGTACTGGATGACAGTAAGGGCTAGTCAACCAGTACACATTTTGTTCCCTAAGTGGATTTCAGAATATCCTGCTGAAAACAACCTCCAGGATACGGTGTCCCATGCATGCTAAAATGTATTTTTCTATCAATAGTAAGTCAAAAATGTCTAGCTTAAATGAGTATAAGTCTAGAAAGGTAGTGGGGATTAGAAGAATGGGCAGAGGACAGTACATGGAAAGAACATGACCTTTCTGATGCTTGGAATATCAATATTTAATAAAAGCTAGCAGCCGTGAAAGCCCCTCCTGTGGCTCACTTGGGCTTCCTAGTGTTTCACGTGAGGGTGGATTTATTAGCCCCATTTCTAAAGATACACAAAACAAAGTCATGTTGCTAAAAAATGGAAACCAACGGCCAACTTGGGTCTTCTGGCTCCAAGGTCAGGCTTTAGCCACCCTCCTCATTAGAACATTGTCAGAACCTGATCTGCTCTTGGCTTATGATGTGAAGTACTTTCCAAGTACCCCACTGGCCCTGAGCATCGTATGGTCTGGATTTGTCCATGTCCCCAGGACATGTTAGAGTACCTCCCCATCTGAACAAGAAGGTTCTTTGTGCTGCAGTATCAACATCAGAAAGAGGTCTTTTTGTGTTGCTGTTAAAGTGATATAGCAACAACCTTAAAGAAAAGTTTTTTGAAAGAAGGAACTTACCTGCAGTCCTCCTGTTCTGAAACAGTTACCCTCATTGGCTTAATGAAATAAAAATGTCAGCACTGTGTTGATGGCTTCTGCCCAGATCAAACGCTCAGATGGCAGTGCATGCCTAGTACCCTTCTGTGTGCTTGGTACACACTAGCCCCCTGACCAACCCTACAGACAGATGGGTTAATGGCTCCGTTTTACAGAAGGGAGAACTGAGGCAAGGAAGTTAAGGAGACTTGGCTGAGTTCCCGGAAACAGGAAGTGGTAGCAGTAGGTGCATCCAGCATTCATCTCTGTTTTCCTACCCGTCACCAGAGGCAATTTTGCCAGCTTCTAGGTGAATGAGAGTGAGGAGAGACAACATTTCTGTTGGGGCTATCAGAAAAGACATCTCTAAGGAATAAGACTTGGAAGCAGAGAAACCAATGCTATGAGGCAAATGTAATAGAATCTCCTCTTAACTGCAATCTCTTCAGCCAAAATAGCACCATGCCTAGGAATTAGAAGGAGCCTGAAGCTATACACGTCTGGTTTGTATTGATCTGATCACCTGGAGAAACAACTCAAGATGGAATGGTGCCAAATGGTTGACCATTCCTTTTTCTGTGACAGTATCCCTGCATGAGAGCTTTGTCTTGAGGCAGCTGACAGATCCAGAGCAGTTGTTTGACCTGCAAATTCACCCTCCCTCTATAGAGCTGACATGATTGTTGGGATGTAAATAACACTCCTCTTGGTCCAGATATAGTTAACTCCTTCTCTAAGTCATTGTAGAGGCGTATTGGGGAAATCAAAGTATTCCATTACCCCATCTGCAGCTACAGTGAGCTTTATTTCTCATTGCACAACTTTCTGGGCTAGGGTCAGCCTTGCATCTCCTTGAGGGAAAGGACCCTATTGCACTGACCATTGGCACTTGAAGGTCTGCCCTATGTGTGACTGAGGCTGGCTGTGGCTTCTGTCTGAGATGGCTGCTGTCATGGTCTCATCCCTCTGGACTCATTCTCTCCATGGAGAGGTAGAATCGATTCCTCATTCCCCATGGGTTTGGACTGGCCTGGGATTTGGGCAGAAGGGATACTTCTTGAGTGAAATCCAAGGCTGTGTCTTTAGAAGACTAGCAGTTTCCACATGGGTATCATTGGAGAGGCAAGCCACCTGGCCTACCTAGTGCAAATCAACTGCTGTATAAAAAAAAAAATCAAACTTCTCTGAGACCATCGGGCTGTGTGGAAACCTAAGCAGGCCAATGCAGACCAAGAGAGAGCCCAGCCTGCCCAAGCCCTGGAAATGCAAATAAGGAAACCTTCCTACAACAGGGAGCCTCTGTGACCATGGGACAGCCCCTGTGGGAGGAATCCCAAGTAGGAACTCCCCAGCTGTTCTTCAGTCCCCAGACCTCTGAGGAAACAAAAGTCGTTACTTTAAGCAACGAAGTTTAAGAGAAGTTTATTATAAAGCAACAGGTGAGCAGAACAGGACTCAGCACTTGTTGAAGTGAACATCCCGTCCCACACGCCCCATCCTTGGGGATAGTACAGTTAAGCCCTGTGTGTCTGTCAGTTTCCATATTTACACATCTGCTTGCAGAGGGGACTCCCATTGAGTGTTTGTGTTCAGGATGAAAATGTGACTCTCCTGAGCAGTGAAATTATTCCTGCAAGAACATAAAGAACACTCGCTTGAAGACGGACTTTGTAGTTTGTGTTCGTATGCTGGAAGGCAGCCCTGGCTGAACAACTTGTTCCATGCCAGGATTTGAATCTCCTGTGTGTGACTGATACTCTTTCATTGTGTTCACAACATTGTTGTGGATCTTATTTTCACTTATTTTTATGTGTTGATGGTCTGCTTTTTTCTGACAATTGTTAATAATGATATTATTAATAATGACTGAATTTTAATGTAGTAATATGGTATTAGAATTAAAGGAACATGGAATTAAAAATTAAAGGGTAAGCATTTAGCCTAGCAGGAAAGATGCAAGTGTTTGTAGCCAAGCCCTTGTTGGGATATTAGGTGGATATCACTGGGTAATAGCTTCTCTTTCTCTCTAACACTTTCTAGATATCTCTCTCTGTCTCTCTGTCTCTGTCTCTTTCTCTCTCTGCCTCTCAATTTAAAAAGAAAAACAGAGAAAGTTTGTAATGGTATCTGCTCATGAAAAATATTTATCAGGAAGAAGTAAGTGACTCATTCCCCAAAAGGGACTACAACTTCATCTTCTTTCACCCTAACACCAGGACTCAAGTGAGAAATAGATTTGACCTGGATTTCAAATCTGTTTAGGGTTGAGAAAATTAGAGTCGGTGTAAAATGAGGTACTTCTGCAAAAGCTGTGCAAATTTTCATATATATCCAAAGCCTTTCTAAAAGCATTGCAATCATGTCATTTTCTGTTTTTTCTCTAATCCACTCAAATCTCTGCGGGTTCAGAAGTGCCCAGTTTTACTAGCAACCGTGACAGTGGTGGTAAAGAGAGTAAGTAGCACTTGTTGCCAAGCAAAATTTCCTCCACCAAGATAATGTTTCCTTATTGCCAAGGGCAGTGGGGGATTGCTTTGGCATAAACCCCAGACCAGCAGCTGTCTTGTCTGTTGGCATTCTATCATTACTGTTCTCCTTCAGTTCCCTGCAAAGGTGTGGCTCTGGATGTTCTTTCTACCCAAGCGTAAACAACGACTTTGCTTTTCTCATGGCAGAGCCACTCTGATTTCATGCAGTCACAGCTGAGATTAGCTCAAAGGAGAGGCATATGCAGAAGCACTAGGCAGAATGGGTCAAGCTGACCATGTGTGGTCTACAGGAGGATGGATGCCATCGAGTCAGGAATACATCGGACACTCCAATGGCATCAGAAGGATACAGAGTGGAACAGTTACAGGATGGGAGTTGGAAGTAGATTGTGCATCCCTTCTCGGCCTTTTGGCTAAGATCAAGTGGAAGTAGATTGTGCATTCAAAGCTTGTCTCTGTTGCATTTTGATTATGGGACCTTGGCGAAGATTCAGTTCCATGTGCTTACCAGATGACATAAAAGCAACAGAAGTCAGAAATCTAATGTTTTGGGCACATTAACATAAGTGTATGCATCATTTCTACCACCAACACCTCTGCCATCTTAATCCCTTCTCCTCTCAGGGAAAGGGTGAACCTATAGCCATGTTCCAAGGCCTTGGGATCTTAAATCACCATCAGCCCAGGGCCTCCTTCCTGGCCTTGCAGGCCTTGCCTGTGAGCAAGCAGAAAGAGGAGTGCTTCTTTGGACCCCAACCCCAATATCATTCTATATGTGCTCAAGCGCTGCATTCAGAGTCCCTGGCTGTGAGCCAGGCTCCAAAGAGAAGTTAACTGGCAACATTTTCTACTCATATTGGACAATAGCGATGAAGCAGTCAACACTGAAAATCACTTAACTGAGACTTGTGAAACCCCAGCCACCTCGAGCGCTGAACAGGGGCTGGTACCCAAACCTGCACACACCCGAGTGTCTCTATTTGTATTCTCCATCTTCTCTACTCCAAAAGAGTCACTGTGAATTTCCTTATCCGACATCCAGCCCTTCTCCTGCCTCTAAAATAAGATTTGAAGTCTTCCTCTTGGCTCCATCTCAACTGCACACCTGCAATCCAGCCTACTTCAGCCAGCCTCCACTGTTGCCTGTGCCTTCCCCTCACCCACATTCCCTGTTCCCAAAATAACCGTAAATCTCCACATCCGCTCTCCTCCACATGCCATTAAGAGGGTGTCACATTGCACTTAGAAGTCCACCTCTTCCTCATGGTCCACAAGCCCAACATGAAAGAACCGTATTCTAACCACATGGACCTCCTTTCTATCCTCAAGGCATTTCACTGTCTTTTCCCTTTGCCTTGAGAATTCTTGCTCCAATTCTATGGAGGATTGCCTCCTTGGCATGCTATCCACCCCAGCTCCTGACCCCTGTGCCCTATCCTGTCACCTCTAGTCTTATCACAATCCTGTGAAGGTGTGAGTTGTATGTCCTTCCTCACTACAATGTAAGTTCCTTGAGGTTGCTTTGTCCATTGCTGTAACCTCAGTTTCTAGAGAGTAGGCTTAGCCAACAGTAATTGCTCTATGAATATCAGTGGAATAAAAGTCTGAACACATGTAGTCATTCACTGAACCCAGTAGCATTCTGTCTTCCATCATTTGGCCATTTACCCAGTCGATGAAGGCGTATGAGGCCTGTTCCTCCACCCATTGGAGAAGTTCACCTCTTTGATGTATATCTATTTAAGTTCAATGAACTTATAGTTAGACATGCCTGAAGGCCATATGTTTGACCTTGTGTGTTCAAGGGAGGTCAACCTCATTTCAAACTGAGCTCATCTGCAAAGATCTCTAGGGCAAGACAGAGTTAGAGTTAAATCTTGTGGAATGGGTGGGATTTGGAATGGGCAGAGATGAGGGACAGAAGGGGATTGCTTCAGGAAAGTGAAAGTCCATGGAGAAGGTCACTCTGAAATTGAAAAGTACAAGGAAAGTTGTGGGGGAGACAACGTAAGTTGAGAAGAGGTCAGTAGGAGTGGCTTAGCAGGTCCACGTAGGACAAAAGCGTTAGGAATTCAGAGTGCTGAAGTACACTCATGAACAAACGAAGACTATTGGAGCCACCAATACCAGTATAGATTCTCCCTAGTGGGCCTGTGCTGGTGAGTCCACATGCCAGAGCTGTTTCTTCAGTTTCTGAGCTTTGTCTCAGGTGTATCAATACATGTGTGTGGATCTGAGCAAATGTATTTCATGTAGTGATTTACAAAGCTGCTAGCTGGTGATTGTGTGTGTGTGTGTCTGTGTGTTACTTCTGTGTGTTGTCTGTGTGTGTGTTACTTCCTAGTATCCAAGATCCATTATGAATATAAACCTTAATAATATGCTAGAAGGTTTCTATTTTGTGTGGAATTTGTTTTTACTTTGTATATAGTTACACTTCTAGCAGTTGTACTTATCATTAAATACCAAAAGGCTTAAAAATAAGCAAGGCTTAAAAACAAGCAAGACTTAAAAATAAGCTTATTGCAGGACTAGCACCATGGCAAAGCATATTAGGGCCCTGCCTAATGCACTGGCATCTCCTGAGCACCAATTCTAGTCTAGGTGGTTCCACTTTTGATCCAGCTTCCTACTTGTGAGAGGGCAGCAGAGGAAGGCCAAGGTTCTTGGGCCCCTACACTCACCCTTGTGGGAGACCCAGAAGAAGTGCCTCACTTTCAGTTTTAGAGCCACCCAGCTCTGGCCATTATAGCCATTAAGTGAGCCAATGGACAGAGGATAGCTCACTCTCGCTCTCTTCCCCTGCCTCCCCCTTCTCGCTCTGCCTTTCAAATAAAATAAATAAATCTCTTTTAAAATATGTTAAATTTGTTGTACCCTGTTTTACAAGGGTAATACAAAATATTGGCAGGAAATGAAATTGAAAATACTGCATAAAATTTTGAAATCTTTGCACGCAAGCAATCTTCAAAAGAGTTCCTAAAAAACATATTATAAGGAAAAAAAAACTATGCATGGATTATAAAAGCTTCTGATCTTATCATTCCATCTCACAAACTTTTTTCAAAAGATGAGTTGGTGAGGTTACATTTTGGTGAGTTAATTTTAATTGAAATTGGCATAAGTCCTTGTAACATTTCTCTCCTTTTTTTTTTCAAATCTTTAGAGGAGGGAGCAAGTGAAATTCAAACACTCTGGGCACATATAGACGGACTGGAAATTAGTAACATCAGTATTAGCCAATCATATCAAAGGACGTTGGGTGGCATTTGAATAGAATCAGATTAGCTACCAACCTGAACCATGTCATTCTGGCTCACCAATAGACCACAAATGAGTGGAGGTTCTTATGATGACAGTGACTTTAAAAAGACAGTGGAGAGGATGGTGCATGACAGGAGATGCTTGGTAACAAAGGTATGTGCTGAGGAAGCTCACATCCTGGAGGTCACTAAATGCAAAGCTTTGGAGTTTGATGGCTCCAGTGAACATGGGGAAGCTTACCATGTGCACAGATACCCTGGGGTTCTGGCATGCTGCTTCTGCACTGACAGACCTGGGAATGGCCAGCGAGTGTTCCAGTTGATACCCATTCTGCAACCCCAACCTTAGAGTAGCAAAGACCATGCATTCTTCTTGAGCAAAGGAGAGGCAGAGAGGTGTCCTGAGGGCATTAGGTACAAGCCTCGATGGAGGCCTTCCCAGAATGCACAACTCAATATCCAAATGATCTTTTCCCTGCACCTTCAGCTGAGACCATCCCAAACTGGAGTCCATAGAGGAAAGAGGAGCTCTGAACCCCAGCATCTACCTCCAAAGCAAGAAGGAATCCACTGGCCATTGTTTGCTAAGGCTCACCCATTGCTCTTCCCCAGCACTCCCCACACCACCCCTAGACACATCGGAGTGCATAATGCTCTGCCATTGCTATCCCAGAGTCCCTGGAATTTATGTCTTAAATATACAGCCTGGGTTCCTATAGAGCCAGAACTCAGATTCCTGTCCCCCTGTCTCTCCTTCCCTTCTGTCAAGTCTCTCTCTCACGATTTCCCTCGCCCTTGCCCTCATCCTCTCCCCCTGCTTCTCACATTGCTTTCACCATTCCCACAACAATTTTGTTAACATCTTTTAGGAGCCTATTGAAACAGTGGCCAAGATACACATCTTTGCCTAAAGAAATAAGGACATGAAAAGTGTGTGGCTTGTTAATGAATGTTTTTAAAATGGGGATGTCCATCCAGAGGAGGTTTTCTGCCACGTGAGGCCCATGATTCATCAAGCACTGATCAGCTTCTTCACTCAAAAGCCTCCTTGTTTCTTCCCCTCAGCCAGAAGATATTGGACAAGCACCAATAGTAAACGCCCCGGAAGGTGGAAAGGTCGACTTGGAAGCCTTCAGCCATTTTACAAAAATCATCACACCAGCAATCACCAGAGTGGTGGATTTTGCCAAAAAGTTGCCTATGTTCTGTGAGGTGAGGACAGTTTTTATTTCTGCATTATTTCCCGTTATGGTTCACCCATTTCCAAGAATGCTGGGGATAATTTATGCTGTATTCATTTGTAGCAACTTACTTAGTCACAGGAAAGCAATGGCTATACAAAATGCAAGTGCATTCCCTTTCCGCTGTCCTCCCCTGCCTTCTCTTTCCAATCATCACACATTAGCTTATCCACACAAGGCCCATAGAGAAGTTAGCAAAGCAGTGTCTTCCTTTTGTGCAACTCCTAGGAGAGCCATTACTGTGTTCAAGCTTGCCCACATTGAATCCAGTCTTAGTACAGATCTGCAAGGCA
The DNA here is from genome assembly GCF_017591425.1 of Ochotona curzoniae. Taxonomy (NCBI): domain Eukaryota; kingdom Metazoa; phylum Chordata; class Mammalia; order Lagomorpha; family Ochotonidae; genus Ochotona; species Ochotona curzoniae. The sequence goes on along the minus strand of NW_024465035.1, from coordinate 10,128,878 downwards.
GCTTGTATTAACCCCAGCCAAGAGGTAAAAGAAACTAAGATCAGAGAGCTTCAGTTAATTAATCCTGCGGTGCCAGTGTTTGAACCTGGCTCTGTATTCCTTCAAGATGGCTCTGTGGTGATTTCTTAAACCTCCAGGATGAGTGAAATAACCCTCTGTGAGTGAGATTGCTAATGTGGCTTTTAATCTTGCCTCTGTCTTTGAAAAAAGAAAAGGGGGATTTTTTTAAAGTTTTATTAGAAAGGCAAATCAGATTTACAGAGAGGAGAAACAGAAAGAAAGATCTTCATCCACTGGTTTACTCCCCAAATAACCACAATGGCCAGAGAACTAAGCTGATCCAAAGCCAGGAGCCAGGAGCTTCTTCTGGGTCTACCATGCAGACACAGGATCCCCAAGGCTTTGGACCATCCTCCATTGCTTTCCTTGGCCATAACCAGGGAGTGGATGGGAAGTAGAGCAGTCGGGACACAAGCAGGTGCTCATATGAGATCCTCGTGTTTTACATTGAGCCATTATGCCAGGCTCAAATCTTCCCTCTTTTACTGTCAGCTTGTTCTTCCCTACCCCATCTACAGAGCACTACAAAAACTTACCCTTTAGACCTCAAAGGTGTCCCTTGGGATACTTCACCCATATCTTTAGCAGCCATGCTATGCATTGGCTGAGAGCAGGGGCTCTACAGTCAGCTGTGTGGGCAAGAATCCTAAACAAGTCATTTAGCATCATCAGTGTTCAGTTATCTTTAAAAGGGGAACCATAATATTGGCTGCCCCTTGATGCTGTTGGGACGTTTAAGTGGGATAACACAGGTCAAGTGATTGTTTAGTGCTTGTATTTGTTGTAAGCATTCCGTAAATTCTAGCTACTAGTGATGCTGTTATTTAATCTATTACATTTCCAGCCTACCTCTGACTTTGCTTTGGTGAATCAAATGGGGTTGATTATGGTTTCTGGAGAATTTTTCCCTTTGAAAAACGCTACTAGATGCCCACCCATGGCTGTTCACAGCCCCAAGGAGACCTGGAAGAACAGGACCACACATTGCTGTGAGCCTCTTAGATGAATCGTCTGAGTGGAAGTGATTCTAGTCTCAGCTAGAAAGGAGCTGGATTGCCTTGCCTGGGATGACTGTACTGCCTTGGTTTCCAGCTTCCTGTGCCTTTGAGTTTGCCATCACAGGAGCCCAGCTGGACTCAGACCCCAGTCATCAATGAGGACAATTCTCATTGCCAATACCCAGCAAAAGTCAGAAGGACACCCAGTGTCACCTCCCTGATCTGAGCAAGAGAGACAGCGTTTGTCTCTCATGTGCCTGTCTTAGCTGTGGTGGGAACTAGGCACCTCAGTCTATTCAGGCTTCTGGAGCAAAAATACCATTGATTGGGTGGCTTCTAAGCCACAAAAATGTCTTCCTCACACTTCTGAAGAGTGAAGACCAAGATCAGGGGTCCAAGATTTGGTGAGAACCTGCTGCCTGAGTCATAGGAAGCTATCTTCTCGCCTTGTCTTCAGAGAGTAAGGGACAAGGGACTCCTCCAGGTCTATTTTGTAAGGGCCTAAATGCCATGAACGAGGACCTTGCTTTCATGCCCCCGTCACTTTCCAAAGGCCCCGTAAAGCTGGATTATAACATTTGAGAGGAACATTGCCATGCAAGGGTACTAGATATGCTGGTACTCACAGCTCTGCCAGGGGAACGATTCACACCCCTTCCCTGCAGGATTCACTGCGTCCTGGAGGAGGAATTTTGGCTTATACCTATGTTGACATGGAACTCCCTGCATCAGACGCCTACTTTTAAAATTAACATTTTAGAGAGTGTTATAGAAAGAGTACCTATCTGCTAAAGAGATACACAGCATAATAAAACTAGAAGTTCAGGGTGATAGCCCCATGAGGTGACATTGCTAACATCTTGGAATTTGTCTCTTTTTTCAAAAATACACACACATACAGATATACATATATATATATATATATATATATATATATATCTACAGTCATGCAAAGATGAAACAGATATAAATACAAGTTATATCACCATGTACTTTTATCTATGAAACTACTTTTTCTTCCAACTTTTTATTAACAAGTCAGGAAGAAATACCAGAAGCATATGGCTCATGAATTTATTCACCTAACCAACAAAGAGATCAACATGCAAAATAAATTTTTTGAAATTTATTTATTTATTTGAGAGGCAGAGAGAAAGAGAGATAATCATCAGCCCACTGAACCATTCACAAATTCCCAAAACAGTTAATGTAGAGCTGGTTTCAATCTGCCCAGATCTGACTGTTGCAGCCATTTGGAAGTGAATCAGAGAATGGAAGATCTCTGTTTATCTCGGTCACTCTTTCAAATAAATGTATAAATATTATATACATATACACTGCATTGAATATTCTAGTGACACTGCCTTTTTCACATGATTATTGCTTAAAAACAAATTCTGGATGTGGGATTTTTTTCCTTTTTAATATATATTTTAAGATGTACACATGAAAAAAGTAACTCACACAGCATGAAAATATCTCATTTAGCAGCATGAAAAGTTGGTTTCTCCCACCAAACCGACCCTCAGCCATTTCCCATCAAGATAACCGCTGATCCTGGTTTCCTGTGGCTCTCCCTGTCCCAGGCAGACAAGGAGTGTGAAGACTAGGCTGCAGATCCCTCTGAGGTTCCAGCAGGTATTGCCCCCGTAGCCCTTGAGGCAGAACTCACGGGCTCTAGGTGATGTTCTTGTCTTCCACCCTGGGCCTTTGCTGGTCCCCGATGACTAGCTGTGTCCATAGCTGTCATCCCTGAGTGTCTATGGAAGCTTGCAAGCATGGGTCATGGCAAACTCTTCAAGTTTCCCTCAGCAACTTCTACCTGCTTCACTGTCACGATCCTCCTTCTCATTCAGCCCTTTTTACCTCTTTTCAAAAGAAAAGGGGAGTATGGGCAAATGGCATTTACATCAGAGATGCATTCATTTCCAGTGATTGTAGCCTCCTGGGGACTTACAGCCTATTAAGCTGTCTGAAACACAGCAGAGGTTAGTGAAGTATGTAGGCCCCTGAGCGACCCCAGGTGCGGACTGGAGACCCCAGGGACCTCTCTCATGCATTTGCTGTTCAAATTGTGTTCCTGGCCATTGCTCCAGTAAGATCCATGCCAACCTACCCAAGGAGGTAAGTGTGACACCAAGGCATCCCAAGACTCCAAGTACTTGCTGGCAGCATTGCCGAAACAGCTCACAGCAACCTCTCCAGATGCACTGTGGTCTTTGCCGATCAGCTTGAGGGTGGCCAGGAAGAAGCTGTGAGAGGATCTCACACCGGCCTATCAAGGTCATGCAGTGAGTGTTTGGCAGGTGCCTAAGAGAGCGTTTTACCCACATGTTGAAACAAAGCTCATCAGGATCCTTCAGATTGCTCCTAGAGGAAATGGCTTCTGGCCCAGTTTTTAAACCATGGGTACTCAGCTTTTATTTAAATTAATCATTAGCAGTTTTAAAAAAGAAAACATCTGTTTTATCCCTAACCAGACTTGGTTTCAAAAGTGGGAACTGACCAGGTGTGCATATCTTGTGACAGATTTTTTTTCATTTCCTAGACTTACTAGAACAGACAGAGCTAGAGAACTCCCACCTACTGGTTCGCTCCCCTTAGTGCCCGTGACACCCTACATTGGACCAGGCTAACACAGGGAGCCAGGAATTGAATGCAGGTCTCCATGTGGGTTGCAGGAATCCAGCTTCTTGACTCAGGGCTGCTTCCCAGGTGAGCTTTAGCAGGAATCTGGGATCAGGATTAGAACCACTCTAAAGTGGATGCAGACATTCCAGGCAGTATCTGAACCACTAGACCCTGTTACCTTGTGACAGATCTTTTTTTCCCCCAATGGTCTGATCTGATAACTTATCTCTAGTTGTAGTTCTATGCCAGGTGCAGACAAATGCAGAGAGAGATGCAGAAACTCAACAGGGAGGCCAGCAATCCGTTTAACAAGCCGTCAGCATTCCCAGTGGGGCTGAGAGGCAGAGCCCCTGCCCTGGGCTGAGAGCCAGCCTCTGCCCTCTCCAGCCAGTTCTTCAGCTGTCCTGCAGACTAGAGACCCTATCTCCACTGGATTTTGCTGTTTCCTGTCATGCTCTTGGGCCAGGCATCCAAGGATGTAATTGATGTGTAGGAATCAGAACCTAAAGCAAATCATCATGATTTTTTTTAAGATTTATTTATTTTTATTGGAAGGGCTAATTTACATAGAGAAGGAGAGAAAGATCTTCCATCTGCTGGTTCACTCCCTAGTGGCTGCAGTGGCAGAAGTTGAGCTGATCTGAAGCCATAAGCCAAGAGCTTCTTCTGGGTCTCCATCCTCCACTGCTTTCCCAGGCCATAAGCAAAGAGCTGGATCAGAAGTGGAGTGGCCAGGACATGAATTGACACTCTACGGGATGCCAACACTGCAAGGTAGAGGATTAGCCAGTTGAACCATGACATCGGCCTTACCATGATTTCTTTTTAAATGGGTTGCATGGGGCCAGTGCAGTGGCCTAGCAGCTAAAGTCCTCACCTTGAATGCACTGGAATCCCATATGGGTGCTGGTTCTAATCCTGGTAGCTCCACTTCCCATCCAGCTCCCTGTTTGTGGCCTGGGAAAGCAGTCTCTCTGTCTCTCCTCCCCTCTGTATATCTGATTTTGCAATAAAAAATCAATAAATCTTAAAAATAAAAAGGGCTGCAAAAGATTATTCATATGCACTGATTCCTAGATTAAATATGAAATGACTCTTATTCTATAGAAAAAGCTAAACAGTTTGAAATTCACTGCTAAGGGGAGTAGGAGGCTGAGCTCATGGAAAATACAAAATAGGGCTTTAAATGTCATTCATTAGCAGGTGGGCATTTGCACAGTGGTTAGGAGGCTACTTGGGATGCCATGTACCAGACTGAACACCTAGGTTTGAGTCCTGGGTCTGATCCTTCTCCTGCTAATGCAGACCCTGGTGCAGGGAGGGGTCAGTCATTATGGCTCACAGAGTTGGGTCCTTTCCACCAAATGGGAGACCTGGATGGAGTTCCCTACCCCTTATTGGCCATTGTAAAAATATACAGAGTGAACCAGCAGATGAGAGCCATCTTACTCTGTCCAGCTACCTTCCAAAGAAAGGGATAAATATAATTTTCATGTACTTCAGTAGTATTATTTTCACTTTTGCATAATAATATCAGTTGAATGTTATCAAAAGCATTTCCCAGAAAGAACCTGTAAGTCCTTTAATAAAAGTCAAGATTTTGTCTAATTTACATGTAAGTTATTTTTAGAAATGGTCATGTGTAAGATACTTCAAGAGAGAATTTCTATTCTTCTCTTTGTGTTAGATTCTAACAGTTCTAGCGTCCACTCCTAGCCTCATCCACAAAGTATTCCCATGACCTTAGGGTGTTATTCACCCTCTCAGTTCTTGGGTTTTCATGTCTGTAAATAACATTGGGGTTAGAACACCCACCTTGCTGCTTTGTGATGATTAAATTAAGGCAATGTATGCAGACCTTGGCAAGACACCAATTCATCGAAAAACAATAAAAAAAAAAATTCACAGACCAATAGCCTTTCAAACAAGGTGGTTAGTGGTGTTTAGTTACTCTTCCCTTCCAGGAAATAAAATTCTGTTTTTATTCTTTTATTTAGCAAAGTTCTTTAAGTGTGTTACTAATGTTATCAGATTATCACAAATCCTAATTAGCAGCATAACCAAATGAGCTGATAATGAGATCTCCACACTGGCACAAAGATGCAGCATGTTGAATAAACTGGTGTCTGAAGTGCTGGAAGGACCTCACTCTGGGAGTCCCAGGCCTGAACTCCAGTCTCAGCTCTGCCTCACCTCAGTGGGAACCCTCCGACAGTTCGTGTCCCCAGGCCTCGCAGGTTGCATGCCTCTCTAAGCACCCTTTTAATCCAGTGCTCTTGAGAGACTCATGGAGCCAATTCACTTCTGAAAGGAAAGAAAAGCCCAGCTGCCAGCTAAATAGCAGTTAGCTATTAGCTCCTGGAGCCGCAAGACCCAAATGACATGGTGAGTTTGACATCAGCAGTTATCTCTTGGAGTCATAACCTCAGTTCCCAGACTAAGAACGGAGTTATCATAGCTTCCCACATACCTGGAATAGAACTTAGAGTGTACACTTGTGACGAAGAAATGTGAACTACTGAGATTAGGATCGGTGAAGATTATAACCCACTAGGATATGAAAATGGTCTAGAGCCAAGTAGGGAAGGAGCAATCGCAGACTCAAAGAACGCAGGCCACTGTGGCTCACAGCAAGCTCCTGCTTTGAAGAGACTGTGTGTTGTGCCTGGCTGGCATGTGTCCCCTTATTCCTTGCTGATGTGAGCTGGTTCTTTACAGCTGCCATGTGAAGACCAGATCATCCTCCTCAAAGGCTGCTGCATGGAGATCATGTCCCTTCGTGCGGCTGTACGCTATGACCCCGAGAGTGAGACTTTGACCTTGAATGGGGAAATGGCAGTGACACGGGGCCAGCTGAAAAACGGGGGTCTTGGCGTGGTGTCGGATGCCATCTTTGACCTGGGCATGTCTCTGTCTTCTTTCAACCTGGATGACACGGAAGTAGCCCTCCTTCAGGCCGTCCTGCTGATGTCCTCAGGTGAGTTACACAGCACTGAAAGAGCCTTGGCTTGACAGATGCTGGTATGTGGTCCTCCTGCTGGCAGCCTTAGTCTGGCTTCAGGAGAGAGACACCTGTGCTGGGAAAGTTCAGCAACAGGAATTGCAGAGACCTCTGGAGTTCCAGGGTGTTCCCACAGCCCTCAGTCCCCCTGCAGAGAAAACAAAACAACACAACACACAAGACAACTAGTGGCTTGTCTAAGGACTCTGGGCTTCATTGACCTTGCAGGAACTGTATTCCTGGAGGACTCAAAGTCGTTTTTTAGCTAGGTTATAATTTTTAATTTTAATGATACAAAGACAAATTTGAATGGCAGTGAGAAACTTGATTTTTTTTTTTTTTGCAATTTTCCTCCTAGCTAAATAAGGCACTGTTTGTGGTTCAGCATGGTTCTAGTCTGTCTTTAACACCTGCTAACCCCCCCTTTGGAACAAAGAGCAATCTGAAATTCAGAATCTTCAGCAACCAGCTTTAGTAAAAATCCAATAAAATTTTCACAGGGATCCGTTTCTGTGGTCCTCGTTGGTTATGGCAAATGGATTTTTCTCACTGAATAAAATGCCATTCCCTCTGTCATGAATCGATTTAACAGATTATTAAATAATCTGTCATGTGGATAAGCGAACAGGTGGAGATGGTGGGATTGTGAATGCAGTGCCAAACACCATCAAACACCTAACTAAAAAAATCTTCCAATTCTAGTTTTTGTAAGACTGTCACTGCCTAAAAGCCAGGTGGCAGGCTTAATAACTTTAAAAGCTTATCCAACCTTAGTAATGTGGACACTTTCCCTTAGTATTGAAAGAAGCAGACACTATAGTTACAAGGCGGAGTTCATTTGGCAAATGATACTTACTGCTCGGCATCCCAAGCCTCTAGTTCCTCTCAGCCTCACCTTCTTTTGTTGACATTTTAATGGCACAGTATCATAATCCTTTCCTACAAAGCCATTTCTAGGTGCTACTGATGGTCTTGATCCTATAGTGGTGAGCAGAGAGCGAAAATAGAGACAATCTGAGAATCATATCTTTGAGAAAGTCTGTCTGAAGGAGCAAATAGCAGTCGTTGGTCTTTAAAATGTGACTTTCTTCATAGACCCACATAGCATGTGCTGAGCATCATCAAAACTTCTGTGTCATTTGTATGACCATCTTGTCTTTATATCTCTCATCAAAGGACAGAGTTTTGATACACAGACCATAGGCCATTTTGTTGCTATTGAAGGAATAAAGCCAAAGCAATGTAGTGTTGACTTTCCATTGGGATGACAAGTGAAAGAATCCTGGAGAGCATTCAGACAACAGAAGGGAGACATGAGAGAAGTTGAGGATATCCAAAGAGCTACAGCCTCAAATTTGAAGAAACTCAAAATGGAATTTCACAAGTTACCATCTGGGCCCAAATATTCACATAGTTTGCTTAGACTGAGGAGGATGTTTGGAAGCATTGGCCCTGGCCCTTCTTTGAGATGACGAAGAACCCTGGTTGGATTTCTTGACACCTGGGCTCTTGAAGAGTACATTCATTTTATGTGAGCTACAAATCAAAGAGAACAGAACCAGGGAGGACATGGCTAACTCCCAGGAGCTACCTGAGGAATGCACTCAGGTTAACAGATCAGATTGTTTTTGGTTATTGTTGTTGTTATTTTTGCCCAAGTACTTGTAGCATGGATAGTCCCCCGTCATTCAGTCTTTTTATGTCATCCCTTTGCTTCTCATTTTTTAAAGGACTTGAGTTGCCTCCTGCATATTATAGAAAGCCTAAGGGATCCTTCCACAATTTACAAGGATTTCTGGGATGTTGCATGATTGTGATCTGTCCACTGCAGCCACTCTCTTCCCTCCACAGGGTGCCTCAAGCACAGCACTCTTCCCTGGTTTTCTTGTTTGTTTGTTTGTTTGTTTGGGGGGTTTCCCCCACCCCACGTCACCACCAGCACAGACTGCTACAGGTAGAACTTTTCTAAAAGGAAAAGGAAAAGGAAGGAGGATTCCCTGCATCCTGATACACAACTGTGCAGTGGTTATGTTCTTCTCAGTCCTCCAGGGAGCTACCTGAAGCCCTTTGGTGCTCCTGTCTTTTTCATATCCCCTTTGTTCTGCATGCTTATCCTTGACCACCCCTATTCCAGGCAGCATCTTCTCTTTATGCAGAGTATTTCTGCATCCAGGCAGGTGGCTGTTATACACTAAAGATGCTTATTTTGACACAGTACTGACCCCCTTCATAGAAAAGATGCCACCCTACGCTTACACCCCAAAGTTTGTACCGCAATTTACATTCATCCCAGATATTGACAAGTCACAGGTCTACCCACCCTCCACGATAGGATGTGAACTGAATTGAGCAAGCCTTCTCCTGCTCACACTGAGTTAATATGCATCTTCTTCTCCCCAGATCGCCCAGGGCTTGCCTGTGTTGAGAGAATAGAAAAATACCAAGACAGCTTCCTGTTGGCCTTTGAACACTATATCAATTACCGAAAGCACCACGTGACACACTTTTGGCCAAAACTCCTAATGAAGGTGACAGACCTGCGGATGATTGGCGCCTGCCATGCCAGCCGCTTCCTGCACATGAAGGTGGAATGCCCCACGGAGCTCTTCCCTCCTTTGTTCTTGGAAGTGTTCGAGGATTAGACAGACTGGATTTATTCTTAAAATTCCCACAGCACTACTGGGTGTCATTCCATTCCATTGCCTAGAAATTTTCTGTTTGTTTCTTCTTGTCTTCATGTTGGGAAGAACTTTGGGGGGATAAAGGGAGCGAGTCCTTGGCATAGACATGGATGAAATTGCCCCTTGAATGCGGGTACGTGTAACTATTGCGTTTTGTTCTTCAGTGCTTTGATGTGAATGCTTTGAAGGTTTTACAGCTGTGGAGGTGGGGTGGGGACCACCATTAATTCACCAGCACCAAGTCATCACCAGCTCCCACCTGTCCCTGGCCAGAGACTCAGGCACGCAAAATGGCGCTGCAAAAGACTACAGAAGCCTTAAGTCCAAGGGAATATGGCCGAGTTGATCCAAGCCTGGCTGTTGCGAGGTTTAAGTTAGCAGAGCACAGACCACTTTTGGTTAGGGCTGGCTTTCAACATTTTAAGGAAAGACTCAAGCCCACTGATTCTCATCTATTCAAGATTATGCTGGCTTCCAGCACTCTTTGGTTCTCTTCCAGCGGCGTCGCTTGGTACGCACACTTGTCCTAAAAACAAATCAGCTGCCTGTTTTGGTCTCATTTTTATAATCTTATGATTTCATTTTATTTGGCTGATTGCGGCCAACAAGGAAGACAGTTTTCTTCAGTTAGCCCAAAGAAATTAGAAATCTTTCACAATGTCCATGACACAACAGTCCCCGCCCTCCTCCTCCTCCTCCAAACCGCCTCCCCTTCTCCCCAAATTCCATAGGATCCTGCCTCCCAGGAGGAAGGTGGTGAGTCACAGGTTAGGCTCATTTCCACAAAAATCCAGTCTGTTTACAGGGGTCACCACTCTTCAATGGTATCTGAGCTGTCATCTCCCTAGTTCCTGAGGTGTCGATCCTGCTCGCATCTTTGCAGAGCTGACCACAGATTTCCCTAAGGATCATATCTTCTAACCAAGAAAACATTGCAAGCTGAGACTGCACTCTCCAGCTGGAGGCGTTCTGAGGCAAGCCTAGTGCTGCTACGTGCTGAGTAGTATGGAAGCATGGTGTTCCAAGAGCCCTGCAGGGCCCCACAGCTTGGGATCCTCATGTTCTTGGCTATCTTCATCTGTGTTTTCCCAGCCCACTTTTCCCTCTGACTCTGAAGCACTGGTTAAACTCTACACAGTGCCTGTTTGTGCTGCAAACCCTGCCTTCCCCTTCACAGCTTCAACCTGACAGATCTCAATAAGAAACACCTGCAGAAAACACCTGGTACACCAATGCTTCCCTCCCCTGCCCAGCCTTGTGCCCTTTCCCCCCAACGATCGATGATGGAGTCTCAGCTTGTGCACAGAACCTCAGTGGTGACACCATTGCTTCAATGTCAGAAAAGGAGCAAAGAATGTACCCTTGCAACTGAATGTATCTCATTGTTCACTGGCACAGTAGAGATCAACGGTTCCTCTGCCTGCCTTTTACTGCCTTATCCTGGAAATATTTGGGGAAAATAAGCCATATCGGTATGACTGACCTGAAAACAAAGCAGTGAAAGTCACCGTGAAAACCAAGTGAACTGATTTCTTCTAGGTTTGGTGGAGCCTAACTGGCCTAGACATCAGAATGCCTGAGTTCTAGGTCATGGCCTGCCAAATGGGAAATTCATAACCTTAGATCTTAGTTTTCCCACCTAGTGAATAAGAAATAAGTCATGATTGCTGAAGTCCTTTCTGCCCTTAATATTGTATGGATATCAGGGTTAGGGGGGGAATCTGGTTATTTTAATAGTTTCTTTTATAGTCAAATTTCTAGCTTCATTAGGGAAAGAGTATGACCCACATAACAGTTAAGGAACATATATTTGGCATTGGTTCAGGGTAAGAATTTGATATAATACTACTCACCCTGTTAGAGGAAAGCAGATGACCTTAAGGGAAGTAGAAGGACATCATTAAGAATCTCGTCTGGTTGGAAGTATACAACCAAGAAAGGAAATAGGCAGAGAGATGAAAAGTCTGGGCATGAAGTTCATGGGCAGATTACCAACTTTATTTGCAAGCAGGCTTTGGGTTTTTGTTTTTTGCTAGGCAGCCTCTAGCCAGCCTCCCCAAGTCCCTGCTTTATTAACATCTCAGCTCCATCTGTTGACTCTACTTGGAAGACACTCTTTGAAAGCTAAATACCCAGATGCCTCTAGGCTCAGGCTGATGCTGTCCTGGGTGGTGCAAAGTTTCCAGACACATAGATTCACCTGTGAGACTGGAGTCTGATCTCACTCTGAATCAGAATGCTATGGGATTCATCATGATTGGAACTGCCAGGGGAGTTCTTCCTGCACAGGGATCAAGTGAATTCTGAAGTGATGCTCAGCTTCCGAATGCCTGAAACAGGCAAACTGCTGACCAAGAAGTGTTGTTGAAGGTTGAATCCTTTTTGCTGAGGAGGATGAACCTTTGAGTACTTCAGGCTGAAAGGAAAACTTACAAGGATTCAAAGAATCGTGGCCTTGATGGGTCAAGTGACCTGTTCTGAAACAGGCTGAAGTACTGAGTACATCTCAAGACCCCATCCCACAAAACTCTATTAGAAGGGATCTGTTCTGGATTTTAAAAAAAAAAAAAAAAAAAACCCTGGCCTTGTCTGGACTTTCAAATCAGTGGACCTGATGTCACAGTACCCTTGGCATCTGACCCTCCTCCCCGCCAGCGGAGAGACATTCCAATAGAGAATCCAGCGTCGTGCTGAGATTCTTACTCAGAAATCACTTTTAGGGGTGTGTGTTGTGGCACGTGTGTGTGCGTGCACGTGTGTGTGCGTGTGTGCGTTTGTAACCCCAAGTGTACTTTGCTCTCCAAGTGTGCAGTATCACCAGAAACAACGGGAAAAAGAAATCTTTCCTTCTTAACAGTTCTGTTCCTAACACCGCGTGCCGCCTCAGAGCTTTTTCTAGTTCAATGAGCCTCTGTCCTCAATGACGCACTTGGCGTGTTGATGCCTCAGCCCAGCAGCATCCCTTCACTTGTGCCCCCCGTGACGCCTCCTTCTCCTGCGGTGCAGATGCCAGTGTGGATGGCCAGCCTTGTGACTCTGCTCCTCCGTGAACAGGTGTACCAACCTCGGCCCCTCCTCCACACTAAGCCCCCAGACTCAGCCTCCGTGAACTGCCGAGCTCCCCCTGAGCATGTCGTCCGTGACCCAATCTCTACTCTCTGAAACTCCTTAGGGGTGTCATCCCAACCTCTCTGCTGCATGAGTCATAAATTATGAAATCAGTCTTATGGTTTTTGAAATGTAGCCAGCATTTGTAAGGCTAAACCTTTTTCATGAACTGAATTGAAAGTGAATAACCCAGCCGTAGTCCCTCTTCAAAAGCGGGACGATGACCGACATTTGGATTTCTTTGTCCTTTCCAATGGCAATGGCATCGGGTTCTAAAATAAGCTCGTAATTTTTCCTGTTATTTTAATAATATGGAAATATTAGCATAGTGTTTCTTTTGATAGTGATAGATTATAATCCATATTTAAATTTTATAGAGAAGAAATTTTATTGTACTGTGATGTAGATATTTATTATCCAGGTAAGGCATTGCCCGGTGTGTATTTTTTACAATTGAAAACATTTTACTTTCATCTTTAAAAAAATATGTTAAAAACACAACATACATAATAAAAATTAAGATAGGGAGAAAAAAAAAGGTTTGGCCTTATAGCAGAATTTTTACTGTGTTTATAAATGTTTGCAAATGCAAAATGTGCATTTCCAGTGTGTTTCCACAGTCCTTGATGCCGCCTTTAAGAGCAATATTGTGCAGATAAAATGCTGTTTGTGGCTTTCTGTTGCACAGTTAAAACGGACCCACCTTATGCACAAGACAATCAACTAGACATCTGCCCTCCTCAGGATGCAGATAATACTCGTGTAACTTTTGGAGCACAAAGTAAGACAGAAGAAGACACTTGACACATGTATTATTAATATAGAAATTGTCAGGGCATAAACGAGCTGGCGTGATGGTGTGCCATTTCTTTGTTTTGGGCCTCCCTTCACTTGGCAGTTTTAATTTGATTGTAAAGCCAAATTCGTTCTCCATTCTTCAGTCAGAGAAAACTTTGTTTTTCCATAATGCTTTTATGCCCTGAGAATCTGAAAAAATACTTACAGACTAAAACAGATCTACAATCATTGTTTGCAACCAGTGTTTTGCAACCAGTGTTAAGTGATATTGCTAGATTGGTAATATTTTTTTTTTCAGCCTAAAACTCTGTTGACATCTGTGATCAAAATGTTTTGAACTATCCAAAAAGAAAATTTGTATATTTGGGAAAAAATGGATTTTGACATAGCTTTTGTATGCAGATATTAAATTGTAATTATGAATATAGTGGGCGTAGACAAACTCATAAGCTTAAATTCTAAAACAGAAAAAAAAAAGAAAAAGCTTATAATGAATGCACTTTCCTGTCTCTTTCTTAAAATATTCCTATTTTCTACAGAGAAACAGAGTTGCCAACCCTCCTTAGCTGCTGCCAATGGGCAGGCCACAGGATGGATGGGCATTTGTTTCCTCGACATCCGCTGGAATAAGCATTTACTCAGGAGTGCGGGGAAAATGGAGAGCAGAGAAAAAAAAATGCTAATCACGGGTTAACCACTTTGGAAGAGGCCATAGATAAAGGGGGAGGAAAAGGGGGCTCAGTTATTGCAGCCCAAGGATTTCGTTGGTCATGTCTCAAAATATTCCAGAGTATTTTTACTAAAATGGTACTAACATCTGCTACTGTATTAGTCAGCTTTTCTTTACTACAATAAGATGCCAGAGGTAGCCTAACCTTTAAAGGAAACAGACTTATCTGAGTCCATCGTGTTCAGGCCCATGTTCAATTGGACCCACTGGTTTGGCCTCTGGCATTGGCATCCCTGTGGGTAGAGGCCGTAGGCAGTGCACAGCATCATATGGCAAGAGACAGGGAGCTTGTATCTGTCCATGCCTCTACGGTCTCCTAGGAAGTCAACAGAATACAGTCACAGGAGCTCCACCCAATCATTCCATCGACTCCAATGACCTCTTAAAGGCCCCTGTCTCACTTCATGGCACATTGGATCAGGTTTCCGCCTCTCCGTAGCATTAACACAAGTCTTTGGAGGAACACACGTTTGGTTCTAGAGGCACATACATTCAAACCATAGCAACCGCCAACATATATCTCAACCTTTATTGCCCTGAACACATTAGGACTCTTATTTAACAAGTGGAAAAAGCTAAGACAAAATGATTTAAGCATAATAAACAAGACTGATTTTTACTATCTGGAAGATATGTGGACGTGATAGCTTCAAGTGTGACTAGCTCAGGATGTCCTCTCAACATTGTCATGGAAGCTCCTTCCTTCATCGTTTTCTTCATGTAGATTTCATACAACATTTTTCTCTTTAGGTGCCTCCCCCACCGCCAGAATCTAGCCTTCCAGCTCCAAATATAGTGAAAAAAAAAAAAAACAGTTTGCTTTCTCCTACAATTCCAATGAAAAGCATGGGCCTAATTCCCACTGGCCCCAGCTAAGTCATGTGCACACTCCCAAGCCAATCACTGTGGATAGGAGGCGAGCTACGCTGGTGATTCGGATCTTCTGAAACCCTGGAACTGGCTGAGGAAAGAGGGACAGTCAGTAGCATCCAAACTTGGAACTGAAAGTTGGGATGGGGTGATTCCTCAAAGGGAATTCTAAATCTTGTTTCTCTAGCAAGTGGGGAAGCATGCAGGGCAACTAAAAGCCTCATGTGCTCACGGTAAACAGTGGGTTTGAAAGCAACGGGACCTCCCAAGAGAAGACCAATTCACTAGAACCTGAATGAACAAAATGACGATTTGGGTCACATCTTCTCTGGCTCCTGGAAAAGGCCAGTCCATCATTACCCTGGACAAGATCACTTCAGAGCCCTTTTTCTGAGTTCTTTCATTCTGTTTTCAAAGACTAGATGTAATTTATACATTTATCTTTTTAAAATATATATGAAGATTTATTTATTTTTAATGGAAAGGCAGATTTTTACAGAGAGGAAGACAGACAGAAAGATCTTAAATCCACTGGTTCACTCCTCAAATGGCCATAATGGCCAGACCTGAGCTGATCCAAAGCCAGGAGCCAGAAGCTTCTTCAGGGTCTCCTATGTGGGTGCAGGGTCCCAAGGCATTTCCAAGGCCACAAGCAGAAAGCTGGATAGAAAGTGAAACAGTCAGGATATGAACCGGCAGGCACCCATGTGGGATTCTGGTGCTTGCAAGGCAAGGAGTTTACCCACTAGGCTATCACACCAGGCCCTTATCTTTTTAGTATATTAAGTATGCATCCCAATTCATCCTAATAGACATATTTCCCTACCCCTCGCCTACAAGGAAACATATGAAAAGAATCTCAGGTTTGACTTCTGGTGCCACCAACCTGAATGTGTAATCATCCCCTACAGCAACAGTTGAGCCAGTGAAATAAAGTCTACCATCTGTCTCTCCATGTTCCCTTTTTAATCATCATCATACCGAATCCTGAGAAAAGTTCTCTGTGCAGCCATGAAGCAGACAGGCTGATTTAGAACCATTACCAGACAGACTCATGTACCAGAATCAAAGAACAGCTCTACAGTGATGGGGGAGACACAGCAAATAAATTCCAGGATAATCTGACACACCGGGAACACATTGGTGTCACTGGTTCGTCAAGGATGCTGCATCCTGCAGTGGTTGTTAAGAGTCTGCCTCAGCCAGTGAATGTGGACTTAATTACCTCTGGTTGAGACTCTGCGTGTTGGTTGTTTGCCCAGGCATGAATTTATTTTGACCAAAATGAGTCTTAATCAGCTTGACTGAGGAAAGATGTAGCCAAAAAACATAGCCAGCAGGCAGTTGGAGAAGCTTCTGCAACAACTGACAGATTAGAGAAGAGTGCTTTTTTAAATGTTCTGCAAGGAATTAATCCCTCTCCTGTATTTCAGAACACGTTTGTCCAATGCCGTGTTTGCTCACTGCTGAAGACTATCTGTGGGATTATTAGGACTACAGGGACAGACTGGTGCCTTAAAGTGGGCCAGGGTGTTCTCAGTTAAAAGTTCTGCTGTCAGAGATCAGCTACTTCCACAAAGGAGCCTCATGGGGCATGAGAGCCAGGAAGATGGCTTATTTTGAATGTCTACCAAAGGTGGTCATGATTGGATTCTGACCAGTCTGAAATATAGTGAGTGACAAGCAAGACTACAAATGTGCTGGCGCAACTCTCGCCTCCAAAATAGTGATTACATGTCACATGTTCACTAGGGTTGATGACATCCAGCTTGTTAGAAAAACATAGCATGTGCAATCAGTCACATCATCTCCAGGAGCCCCTTCATTTCACATCCTTGTGCCAGCATCTTCTTCTCCAAAAATAGGGTTATGTGCTCTTCCTAAAAGAGAATGTACAAACACTTGTCATCCAGACAGGGATACTGAGGCACAAGCAACGGGAAGCACCACAGTTCTGGAAAGCTTAGGGTCTAAGACATGTAACAATAGAAATACTGACCTCTGAGAATCATGAAAAACAACACAGTACAGTATTGACTTGATCCCAAATATCTCTGGGGTTCTGAGGACACTTACTCTCAGAAGTCAACAAAACTTTATTAAACATCTTCGACTTCCAATGTCATTCCAAAGGTAGTATAGTTATTAAAACTGACCAAAGTATTATTCAATCATCCAGATTATTTCAAAACCAAACACAACATTTCAATCATACATTTGCATTTGTGTTTGCAATGTCTTTCATGTTGAGTAATGTATTTTAACAACTGCATGTTAATGAAGACCAAATAAACAAAAACCAGAGTTAATATATAAATAAGACAGTTCAGAACTGTCCATTACATCACTGGGCCAATGAAATATTTTTCAGTCATCAGTGAAAGCGAGTTACAGGCAGATTGCCTTATCCCAATTGAAATCATAGCTCAGAACTTCTGAAATTCTGCACATCTAAGGAACCCAGAGAGGCATTTGGTATACATACAGGTAAATCTCTCAAAAGATTAGTACTGTCATTAAAAGGTATTTCAATTAATGATTTGAAATGAGATATCCCAGCTGTAGGCAACTGCCTAGGTTGCCTTGTTAATGCCCAATTTTAATGTGAGTCAGAATTATTTTGATGACTTGTCACTGCTTTCTGAACCCTGCAGAATGAAGAGGCCTGGGGTAAGGACTAAAATCTGCAGAGAAAGAGATGGAAAGAGAGATTAGTCTCCCATCCACTGATTTCCTTCCCAAAAACCTGAAACAGCTAGTGCTGGGAGGCCACAACCAGGAGCCCAGAACTCCAACCTAGTGTCCCATGTGGGTGGCAGGGCCCCAAGCAACTTGGGTCATCTCTTCTGGAGCTGGGTCACAAGTGGAGTAGCCAGGACTTAAACCAGCACTCCAGAACAGGGTGCCTGCATCACAAACGGCAGTTTTCACTCTGCACGTGTTACGTTTGGAGTTCTAACAAAGTTCTCATGTGACACTGGGCACCATCCTTGGAGAATCATGGTTTTGCTGCATTCTAAACACCAGGTTTATATGAAACCCAGCCCAATGGCACTCAGCTGGGAGTATATGTATCAGAAAATAAAGGTTTACATTTCTCATACACCACCACATAAAGACAAAGATTCACACTCACCAATGACACACAGTCTCCTAAATCCCTGCTTGGTGATTTCCCAGAAAGCATCACTCCTTGTTCCAGTGCAATGTGAATTGTAACTCTGAAATACCCCAGTAAAATATTGCTGATGTGTTTGTTCGACACTAGCAAAAGTAGTTCATTATATATTGAAACCCACCATCAAATAAAAAGTACCTTAAATAAATTACAGATACAATACAGTGATTTTTCTGTAATATGTATTCTCAACCTGACTCTCTGCTCAAAACTCCCACAAGAGATTCTCATCTTATGCAATTAAAACCCAGAGGCATATCTGGCTTGGGTCCCAGCTACCCCTCCGTCCTTTCTCCCAGCTTACTCCCTCTGCTCCAGTTCTCCTGATCCAACCCTTGTCTCTTTAAGAGTCAAAGTCCATTCCCAATTCAGAATACTCATGCCTACCGGGTACCAAACAGCCACCTGCTCGTCACCTTCCTGTCCTCCAACTGCCTCATAACAAGCTGTTTTCTCTCCTACTACTGATCACAACCTGGCTGGTCATGTTTTAGTTCTATTTCTTAATGGCAAAATAGAGTATGAATCCCATAATGCCGTTAATTTTCTTTTTTTAATCTTTTATTTATTTGAAAGGTAAAGAGCATGTTCTCTCAACCTCTGGTTCACTCCCTAAACTCCCGTAATAGTCCAGGCCAGGACACACTGAAGCCAAGTACCTAGAACTCAATTTGGGTCTCCCATAAGAAAAATAGGCAACCAAGTACTTGCGTCACCCCCAGTATGTCCCAGGGTGCGCCTGAGCAAAAAGCTGGAATCAGGAATAGAGCTGGGACTCAAAGCTATGTACATGCAGAGAGCTCATGTGGCTGAAATTTTCTTTGTTCATTCTATCCTCAGTTCTCAGAACCCAATATCACTTGGCCAATACATGTTAAATGAATTAACAGGGAGGAAAAAGTTGAGGGTGGGGAGCAACAGACCAAAGGAAGCAACAAATCTAATCCTACAATCACCCTGAGGAACGTGAGGCTAAAGCACATGACCAGAATGCCACCCACCGCCAATCGCTGCTACGTGACCTCTTGCTCTTGCTCACTCATCATCTGACACCCACTTGCACTAAAAAAGCACTACACATGTGCTGTTTGCAGCATTTAAAAAATGCAGACAATAACCCATGGGTGAGGCAAGAAACAACACAGAAAGCCAGGGGAGGCAGAGAACTCCTTTTGCACCCTCAGGTGAGGATGGAGGCAGCCTACCCATAATCTCCTGACCACAGGCAACCGCAGCTCATCATTTGGGTGAATAAGCATCCTTCCAGTCCTTTTTATGTGATTAGGACACAAGCCTGCTATTCACATTTTCAACTTTCAAGGTGGACTTGAACCCTGACAAATATCTCTGGAAGTTAATCCACAAATTATATTAAGATTACACAACTGAATGGATCAACTGGGCAGGAATGCAGTCAGTGAAAGAGATGACACTGAAGCACTGTTTGCAGGGACTTCTGGACGCAAATTTCTCTGTCTCAAGGTCTACGACTATAATTGCTTCCAGTAAGTATTATGTTTAGATCAGCAGTGTCAAAAAGGTCAAAAGCTTCTTTTCATTCTCAGCTTTTATCAGAAACATGGAAGTGCCCCAATCTAACTCTCAACTACCATCATTTTCCTTGGAGACTTTTGAGAACAAAATGAGTCTGCCCTTTCATACAAGCTGAGCATTCAAATTATAAGAATTCTTCTAACAACTTGCATTAAAATTATTCCAAGTGTCTTTTAGCAGTTGGGTCTTAAAAAAATGAGAATTGAGTTTTTTCTGAGTCAAAACTCATCTTCTTCCTTAATACACTAATAAAATTCTACCAAAGATGCACAGGGTCCTCATTAATGAAACCAGAAATTCAGAGAAGCCAGAAAAAGAGATTGATATGACTTTCTATTTCTCTCTTTTTAAAAAGATTTATGTGAAGATTTGTTTATTTTTATTGGAAAAGTCATATTTACAGAGAAAAAGGAGATATAGAGAGAAAAATATTCCATCTACTGATTCACTCCCCAAAATCTCAGAGCTGAGCCAGTCAGGAGCCAGGAGCTTATTCCAGGTCTCCCATGTGGGTGCAGGGTCCCAAAGCTTTGGACCATCCCTGACTGTTTTCCCAGGCCACAAGCAGGGAGCTGGAACGGAAGTAGAGTAGCTGGCACACGAGCCAGAATCCATATGGGAATCCCAGTGTGTGCAAGGCGAGCATTTAGCTGCTAAGCCATTGTGCTGGTCCAAGACTTTTCTATTTCCGGTGGTGAATTCAGGAAGAGCAACCTTCCTGACTGTTAACACTCTCCTCCAGATGTTATCATCATGAGCTTGTACTTACAGCTGTGCTAAGTGACCCTGACAAAGTATGGTTCATTTTTCTCTCTGTGCTTCATCTACTCCTACCACAGAGCCAGATACACAGAAGGCTTTAGATAATATTTGTAAAGGAGGCTGACACTGTGGCATAAAACCTCTACCTGTGGTGCCAACATCTCATATGATCACCAGTTACAATTCCAGCTGCTCTACTTTCAATGCAGCTCTCTGTTAATGTGTCTGGGAAAGCAGCAAAAGACGGCCCAAGTTCCATCCAGGAACTGAGGGACAGGTGTCCCCAGAGATGCCTGGGCAATAATCAATGCCAAATTGTTCAGCCCACTCTGAGTACCAAGAGCAGATTCCAGCATCCTCTCCAACTACAGGCCATGGGACAGCAATGTTGTCCTCAGGTGTGTGCCAGAAGCCATGAGTAATTGTTCTAGTATTAAGTTTCACATGTGTTAGCATACTGATTCATAATAAAAGAGCAATGTGGTAAACTAATTTTTCAACATTCTTCCGGTTTTCAACAATTTATGATGGAAATATCATGGGCTTCAGAATATAGAGAAGGATTTGAATTCTGGCTTCAAATTGTGTCCTTGGACAAGTTTTGAAACCTTCCTCTGTCTCAATTTTCTTGGTTGTGAGACGGGAGTTATTCTTTTGTGTTTGGAGGGACCATTCTCTCTGTGGATCTCGTGAGCACATACATAGTAAGAAGGTTCTGCCAGAAATGCAAGGTCCTCTTTACACTTGCAGTGAGCAACCTTAACAAATGAAGACATGTCTCCCCCTCTTGAATGAAGAACAGAATACACACTACTTGCTACAAAAGTCACAGACTCCAAGCTACAACACAAACAAGCTGTGACCTGATAGCCATCTGGTGTTATGTCATCTTTCCCCTCTGATTCATGGCAACAATGTGAACTGATGCAAATGCTAAGACTTGTGACACTGAGCAATGAAGTACTTTGTCTTGGGTTCAGGAGTCTCCTGTTTCCTGCCAGCATCAGAAATAAGATGTAAATACCCAGTGGAAAATCCATTTAAAATGTCAACAGTTGAACATGTTAACTTGCAAGCAGTTTCAATGAAAATCCTATACCTGATGCTCTACAGAGTCACTAAAAGATCAAATGAGGCAGCTTAAATAAAACACCTGGCAGGCACTAAATAGGCACCGAAACATTTTCCCTGAGCATATTTCCAAATTTTCTTGATGATTTCTAGGTAAATAAGTCTGGAAAAACACCATGGCAGTAAAGGTGACTCCTCCCTGTCACTTTCCCCACACACTCCATCGTGTATCTGGTCCACCTGCCATAGCAAACTGTTAATCACATTGTCAGAGAAGGGCCTATAGCAGTTCCTGCTCTGATCTTGAAAACTGAAAAAATGACAGTCAATATTCTCAAATAGTTGGATTTCAGACTGAGGGTAAAGTAGGTCTCTGGGGGCAGAATCTCACATCTGTTCCCTTCAAGTCCCAATATTCTCTGCCGTAGCCATCATCCTTCCCTCCAGTCACCAAGTCCTCTAAAATTCACAGCAATGGCTGGGGAGGAAGCAGGTTTCATGCCCAAAGATCAACTGAAAGATTCTGACAATGCCCTAGCATTGACTGCTCCCTTGATGTCCGGACCCTGCTTGCTACTCGCTAAAATACCTAGAAACAAAAAAGCATCTTGCTTTCTTTGTCCCTATTACTGTAATAATAACTTGTCACAAATTCGGTGGTTTCAACAGCATAAATCTGTTGTCTTGCATTTTTGTAGATCAAAAGTCCAAGACAAGTCTTACCAGGATCAAACCTAAGTGACCACAGGACCCCTGCCTCTCGGGAAGGACCTAACACAGCATCTGTTTCTTGGCCACTTCCTGTTTCCAGACACCATGCACAGTTCCTGGCTCCGGGCTTCCTGTCCACAGTCCTGGCAGGTCGAGTTCTCTGGTTCTCTGCAAACATCAGGAATTCTACTTTCAAATTCCCTGCTTTCAACAGCCCCCTGGAATAACACAGGATAATCCATCCTAAGGTCCTTAACCCTAATCACATCTGCAGAGATACCTTGCCAACATCCTGAGAGCTGTTTACTTCGAAGCTTCACCATGTCACCGAGGAGTTCAAATTTTTCCACCTTAGTGAGGACACTCAGCGGTGCCAAGTGATTTGTGCATCTGTCATTTTTGTTCTAATTTCTACATATTACACAAAAAGTAATTAAAGGAACACACTTGAGATTCTCGAGGAAGCTTTTCAGCGCCAGTAACCATGGTGATGGAAACTTCGAGAAGACGGTGAGCTTCTTTGATGTGCGAGCAGATGAAACCAAAGCCTTGGCCCACATAGCAAACCTTTGGGTAGCAACATGTTCTGGAAGAATGGGAGCTTGAAGAGCCCAGAGTGCTTTTCCTTTAAACACCAGCAATGTCTGAAAAGACTCCTAACCACGAGATACTTTGTAATGGTGCATAGTTGGGAGCTAATGAGAGTGAAAGAATAGCAAAGTCTGTGTTTACCTGGGAGGCAGAGGGAGGTGTGGCATGAGGGGGAAGAGGAATCGAGGGTAGGCACCTTCAAGGCAACACCCGCAAAGTCCACTTATTCAAAAATACTTATCAAGCACCCTCATGTGAAAAACAAGATGCTTTGGGGATGAATTAATCAAGAAAGCTACCTCAGAAATTTAGACTCTGGTACTAGAAATAGGAAACAACTGAATATAGATGAATGAATCGTAGTTCTCTAATGTTTCTGGAACCTTTATGTGCTATCTCATCAAAATGCAGACTTAGTAGATCTAGCGTAAGACCTGACACTGCATTTCCAGTACCCCAAGAGATGAAAGTGTGGCCCAAGGACCACATTTTGAGCAGCAAAGACTTGGAGGACTATTTCTCCAGTCTCTCACTGTCCTGAGAAATTCCTGGGGAAATCTCACAAAGATGCCCAGGACCCTCCTATAGAGTTATAATTAACCACAAATAAGGCCAAAGCAAGTTTTTTTTTTTCAAAGCCCCCACAGTGATTTCAATGTGCAGCTAACCACTGAGTACCATTAACACAGAGCTTATCATTGCAGCTACCAACAAGCCTTAGACATTTGCTCTCACAACAGGAAGTTCAGCCCAAGCAACAGCAGCAGCCCTTTGAAACTGGTCAAAACCATAAAACGCATGGCCTACCCCAGAGCACTGAATCAGAAACTCTGGGAGTGGGGTCCACGTAGCTCCAATTTAACTCATTTTCAAGTGATTCTAATCAGCAGTCACACTTGGGCATTCACTGATCCAGTGGTTGACAGCTGCTGCCAATCAGAGATGAAAGTTCACATCACCTGGGGAATATTTCGTTTCTACAGAGACCCTAGTCTCACCCTGCTCAGTCAGCTGGTCTGGGATGGAGTCTAAATCGACTCGAAGGTGTCCCCAGACCAAGAACTGTGGATCAAGGCTATTGCCTCGCTCAAAAAAAAAGAAAAAAAAAAGTCTTACCCTTACCCTTTTCTGTTCATTTTCTTCCACACATTTACAAAGCAACTACCTGGTCCTCACTGGCAAAGAACCCCGTCCCCTCGGTTTATCAAAGGAGACCGAAGAGCTGGTAAATGGCACAGAACAAAACAGTGAGTAAAGCAGGTTGAAGGGCTGAGCACAATGAAAAGATCCTAAACTCAGAGAATGAATGGGGCGTGATGGGGGTGTTGTGGAGAGGTACAGAACAGATTCTGGGAATTTAGTTGGAGACCTTCACAACAGACTAGGAAGAGATGAGTTCTTCCCCTCCTTGGTTTCTGAACGTAGCAAACATAGATACTGAGATGAGAAATGGAAACGGAAATACTTCTCTACCAGAAGACTCCTGACTAAATATTGCAAGTCTTGTTAACTATGGCTCGTTGCTGCCTCCACTGGCATTATTCACTGCTCATGGCTGTCATGTTCAGAACTCTCTCCCTCTGCTTTTCCCTTACTTTCTAGGGTGTGCAGTGACTCATCGTTAGTAAATTGCCTTTAATCTCATTATCCACATTCAGCCATCAGAGGCAGAAACATAATTTCCACCTGCTGGTTCACTCCTCAAACGTCCAGAAACTCAGAACTCACTCCAAGTCTCCCACAGGGATAGCAGGAACGCAACCGCTCTCCCAGAGTGCGTGTTAGTAGGAAAGCTGGACTGGAAAGCAGAGCATGGACTCAAACCCAGGCACTGTCATAGTGGCTAGGGGTGATGCAAGTGTGATTTAATCACAGTGCCAAATGTGCACCAGAGAGGGAAGTTTTCTACCAATAAAAGTCTTTTGCTCAGCATCCCTAAAGAACAGTCCAAAGCAAACAGTTCTTAAGCATTTTTTCTGCTGGCCTGGTGGATGTGGCCCTGACTTGTTCATGAACTGCTGATAAACAAAAGAATGCAGTCCTGTCTCAGAGACTGAGTGCCTTTTCATTTCATAAGACTTCTGCCAAGAGAGACTCCCATCCTATCATGAAGTAAACAAAGTTTCAGAAAAAAAAAACGAACAAACAAACAAAAAAATCTTTTAAGGAACTCAGGCAAGATGGGTAGTAACTCAGGAAGAAATATCTACTTGGATAAGTACATTACTGAGTCATGAAAGCCATAAGCGCCATTGTCATTCGTGTTTTCTTTGCATTAAATAAGAAGATTTCAAAAGGTTCATTGAAATGTATATTATTATAAAATAAAAACTATGCATGAATTACAAATACTTTGTACCAAATTAATCTTCTAGAAGTATCCTTATAACATACAATCAATAAGCCTGAAAAAATGCACACCAAAACCGCCCAGGAAAACGTCCCTTCCAGAATTCATGCGCACATGTCCTGAAACCACACTTTTGGCTACAATGATCACTCGCAGGCACCAGAGCTAAGAGGCTGTGTATTTTGAAGGTCACAGTGAAACTCCCAACAGCACTGGCACAGAAAGGGACCGTTTCAAAATGCAGAGAGAACATTGCTCAACACGTGGAGTGAGCCCAAATTATTAGGTTGTTATTTTTAAAAGGCTTCCAAGAACTATATAAAAAGAACTTCCAGAATCCAGGGGAATTGTTCATAGAGCTCCATGCTTCAGTGTCAGTGTTCAGGTCATGTATTGTTTTCAAAGTGTTTGGTTTCTATTGCACTATCAAGAATGCAGCAGAACGTGTAAATCTGCAGACCAGCTCTCTGGGTTTGCCTCCAACCTGCTCCCGATCACACAGGGCACCCTATGCAAGGCCCTTTCTTTTCTCATCTAAAATCAGAGAAATGAGGAAACCTACATCAGAGTGATGATGGTTACAGAGACCATGTCCATAGGTTATTGGTACTATGCTGGCACAGTGTAAGTACATAACCAACTGGCTACTGGCTCATTTCCAGGCATTTGAGGCTCTTGGCTGATTACATGGCTCACAATAATACCGAAGACAACTCATTAAGATTAAAATACTCAGAAAATACTTCACTTTAGATATTCCAGGGTCAGTGCCTGAATTCAATCAGTTCTAATCTTCTCCCCATCCAAGCAAAATGCATTTTCGAACATATCTGTTATTAACTACTGCAAATCTTCTAAAAATTATGTAATTCAAAGTATTTTTAAAAAGAAAATATTGGTACTGCTGCTATGGCACCATGCATTAAGCTTTAGTCTACAGTGCCAGCATACCGTAATGGCATAGCCAGTCTGAGGCCCTGCTGCAGCACCGCAACCCAGCTCTGTGCTTCGATGCCTAGGAAAATAGGACATGGCCCAAGTGCTTGGTCCCCTGACAGCAATGTTGGCAACCTTGATGAAGCTCCTGGATGCTGACTTCAACCCAGCTCACCCTGGATTTTATAGCCAATAAGGAGTGAGCCAGCAGTAGAATATTTCTCTCTCTCCGCATAAATCTATCGGTTGACTCCTGAAGTTGATGACACGCCCAGTTCACCAGCAAGGAAAATTGGGACAAGTGTTGTGCACAGAAGGTTGCATTTCCACTTGGATGACCACCACCCCATGTGATATTCCTG
Organism: Ochotona curzoniae; assembly: GCF_017591425.1. Taxonomy (NCBI): domain Eukaryota; kingdom Metazoa; phylum Chordata; class Mammalia; order Lagomorpha; family Ochotonidae; genus Ochotona; species Ochotona curzoniae. Next base: position 10,102,486 of record NW_024465035.1, on the reverse strand, counting down.
GGATCAAGTCCCCCTCTGCTTCTGATCCAGCTTCCTGCTAATGTGACTGGGAGGCAACAGATGATTTCAAGCCCCTGAGTCCCTTCCACCCAAACGTGGGATCAGGAGGAAGTTCCTGACTCCTGGGTTCAGCCTGTCTCATGCTGTTATAGGCATTCAGGGAGCAGGAAGCCAGTCATCAAATGGAAAATCACATTCATTTTCATTCATTCTCTCCCCTTTCTCTCTCTCTTCTGTCACTCTGCCTTTCAAGACATAAAAATGAATAAGCAGATATTTTAGAGGTAAAATGAACACATTTATTAAGAACAGAAAAAATCAGGGTGAGGAAAAGTTACTGCTAACAGAAACAGGCCATTTTGAAATAGAGATTATTTTCTAAATGTGTTGATGATTATCATTGCCAATCCTCGATGAATAGCTATTAACATCTGAAATAATAAACTGAGTCATCACAAAACAATGGATATAAATAGACCAATGGACACCATGAGTCACAGAAGTAGTTATGTCCTCACTCAATCACAAAATAACAATAATAATTCAATTAAAAATGGGCAGTACATCCAAACCAGCATTTCTCAATGGGCGATATATAAATGGCCTACAGGTACATAAAAAAATATTCAACATCAAGGAAATGCAAATCCAACTCACAATGGGGGACTGGTGATGTGGGTTAGCAGGTTAAGTCACTGCTCTTGATGACTGCATTCTATATGGGTACTAATCCAAGTTATAGCTGCTCTACCTCTGATGCAGCTCCCTGCTAATGTGCTTGGGAAAATGGCCCAAGTGTTTGGACTCCTGCACCCACGTGTGAGACCCAGAAGATCCTGGCTCCTAGCTTCTGTCTGGCCCAGCTCTAGCCATTATGACCATTTGGGGAGTGAACCCACAGATAGAGTATTATTTCTCTCCCTATCTCTCTCCCTGCAACTGTCATTCAAATAAGTAAATCTTCAAAAGACACATAAGCACATACAATGCAGTATCACCTCATTCCAGCTTATTATTAAAAAGACAAAAGAGGACACTGCTAATGAGGAATGTGGATAAAAGGAACCCATGCAGCTTCGGATTGGCTCAGCTCCAGCTGTTGTGGCTGCTTGGGGAGTGAATCATCGGATGGAAGATCTTCCTCTCTGTCTCTCCTCTCTGTTTATCCGCCTTTCCAATAAAAATAAATAAATCTTTAAAAAAGAAAACAGGAACCCATGCATACTGTTGGTGGGAGTGCACATTCGTGTAACTATTATAGAAAACAGTGGGGGTGGGTCCTCAAAACACTACAACAACCATATGATCCAGCAATCCTATTGGGTTGATAACCAAGAGAAATGAAGCAACCTGTGGAGACACCTGCATTCCCATGTTTATGGCAACACTATTCATACTAGCCATGACATGAACATAATTAATGAATAAATAAAATGTATACAATGGAATATTGCTCAACCACAAAGAATAAAATCTTGTCGTTTGCAACAACATGGATGAAACTGGAGGTCACTATGATAAGTAAAATAAGCTAACTCAGAAAGACAGGCAATCATACGGACTTGGGCAGGCAGCCAGTTCAGGGTCATCTATTTGGAAGCCACATCTCCGCAACCTATGTAATCCTTTCTGCCCGCCTGTGAGTCCTGTCATTACCTAGGACCTGAGGGGGTTGGTGTTGCCTAACCACTCCCTTTCAAGCCCCTTTAAAAAAAAACACGCTGAGGAGAGACTAATGGTCTCTTGTTTCTCGCACAAGTGTATGTGCTGGCTCTCCTGCTTCCCATGGACAGACTCTGAGGACAAAGATAGCAATGTCCCCTCCCTTATTTCCTTCCTGGACCACTCACCGTGAAATGACCCACATGTGTCTGTTTCCTGCCTGTGCTTAAGATGATTTTTAAGTGAGAGGTAAGAACCTAGGAAATAAATATTCAGCCCGAACTTGGAGCACAACAGTACCATATGATCTGAAATCATTCCATGATCATGGAACCTCCAATGTAAGGATAGTTAGGGACATGGTTCCTGGGGACATTTTTCTTCAAAAATGTAAAATCTTGCTCTCCCCCCGCATCCCTCCCCCTTGTGCTCCTCTGAAAGGCAAGTTCTTTCTGGTGCCTGATTTTATCATAAAAATAGCAAATGAGTGGTTAGGTGGAGCCCTTATTGGAATGTGAGTTCCACCTCTCTGAGTTCCAGTTTTATCGGGAAATAAAAAAGGTTGGGGTCAAGAAGTCCCATTGAGGAACCACACAGGGCCTCCCCAAAAGGCTAGCTTTAACCAGATCCCATCTGACCCAGTGTCCATTCCCATCTCTTTGGATTTTTGTCGTGAGGAACCAAGGAGATGCTGGTGGAATTTCAGCTTTTCATGAATATGGAAAGAGGAGGCCACCAGTCCTGCCTTCCCGGTAGCTTTTCTGTTTGGAATAAGCCAGACAGGATTAGAATTCTAGCCTTTGACTGTTAACTGCTGTTTGGGAATGGGAGAGGGGGAGTTATCTCTCTCAGAACTGCTAAAAAAAAGACACCAGTTCCACCACTTTCTCAGGTCTTTTTTTCTCTTGAAACAGCACCCTTCCTGCTGTGGCAGGAGGTTCCCATCTTTATTACATCGAATAAATCTTGCTCTGTTTACTGGAATTGTCCGCATGACAATTGTCTTTTTTCTCCATGTGAGACAAGAAACGAGGTCACCTTCATCTTCCCATGGGTAAATCCCCACAACAAGAGGCAAGCCCAAGTTGTGAGGGACAGCAGCGGTTACTAGCAGCTGGGCACAAAACTGATGGACAGACCCCAAGCTGCAGTTCAGACAAAGAAGTTCTGCACAGTAATAAGTCATCAAAATAGACTCTAGATTTCGCTGAAGAAAACTAGAAGAAAAAAATTTAAACTTTTTTTTACCGTAAAGCATTGTGACATGTGCGGTAAAATCTGCCTCATGCAATGCTGGCATCCCATGTGGGCACCATGTTTGTGTCCTGGCTGCCCCACTTCTGAGTCAGCTTCCTGCTAATGACATGGGAAGAGCAACAGAAGATGGCCCAAGTGCTTCAGCCCTTGCTACTCTCTTGGCAGCCCTAGAAACTCCTTGCACCTGGCTTTTGCATGGTCCAGCCCTGACCCTTGCAGCTGTTTGATGAGCTTATCATTAAACAGATAATGGAAGATTCTCTCTGTAACTTGACTTTCAAATAAATAAATATTTTTTTTAAAAAAAATGCAAGACAAGGAGAGAATGATTAAAATTAGGAAGTGATGACTGAAAAGAAACCATTCACCAGCAACTCCCAAACTAGGTTTACTGCACCCTAGAGCATATCCAAGAGCTTCTTATTATATTCTAAGTAAAATTTGTTTTATCCAGCACAACATGCAGATCTGAGAAGCTGACACTTGAAGCATTATTTAACGCAATTGTTTATACTGCTACCTAAGAGAAACTGAAAAAGTGTAGAATGGGCTAATCATTTGTTCTTACCAATTTCTCTTTTTAAGTTATCATACAGTCTATAATCCTAGAAAACTTTTGCAGTCATTCATTTGTATTTCCCGAAAGAAAAAATAACCAAGCTGACATTAACTATCAAAAAATAATCATGGCAATCATCTTTACTGCATTTCAATAACAGATACTGAATGTTTGCTAGCAATGTTCTAGGCCTTGAATAAGATACTGGAAATGAATTAGCCTATTTCATCCTCATGACAATCCTATCATGCTGACTCCATTGTTGTCTCCACAGACTTCGGTCACATGCCTGACTTCCTTCCAAATGTGTTACTTACAAATTTGTACCATTTTATAATGCAGAAGAGGCACATAAACTTCATTTGTTAACATATCCTTTGTAAACTGAAAAAATCATCACAAGAAAGAGGGTGACGTATATAGAGGGAGTTTTCTTCTTCCATGTTAACATTTCTGGCCCTGTTCATTTTCTGAAGCTTCCCCCGCTGCAGCAATTTGGAAGTGAAAAACAGGGTTTGCTCAGAATGGCTCTTCACCCTTAAGGACTGTCCTGTTGAAAACCCTGGTTACTGCACGCCTCTGCTTTTAACGACTCCCCACCACAACCCCCTCTGTTGCCTTTGTCTGTTCTGTAAGCCATGAAGCACAAGCCCAGAGGCTTTTAGCCCAGTGAAGTGGGCACAACGCCTTCTCCACCACTTACTTTGCCACTGGTTCTCAGACTGACTGTTTAGCCAAGGGTTGAGAGCCCCATTGTGCGGAGAGGAGCCATCTGTTCTGCTTCCAGGTAAGCTTTCCAGAGCTCACTTACTGATTTCCCATTGCTAAATCCTCCTTTTAAGCAGAGGTTTGTGTAAAACTGATTTTCCAACCACCTTCCTCTATTTTTATTCCATTTCAAAAAAGAATCTATGGGACACCTCAAAAATTCATGGAAAGTGAAACTAAAAGATAAGTTTATTTAGGTGCAGATATTTTTTCAAACCATGCACAGAAGGGGTCTTCAAAAACTTCATAGAAAATTCATATTACAAGAAAACTATGTATGGGTTTTTGAAACATTTTGACAAATAAGCTTTTCGTTTAATCCCGTTTCCCCATGAATCTTTTGAAATAGTCTCATATAGTATACCTTGTCTTTAGATAAGTATTTCCAAGACACCCAAAGTTATGTTAGTACTATCTTGGCTGATTTCTAATACTTCATATTCCCTGTGGCTTAGGATCTAATACTAACCATGGCTCCTCATGACTTTTTTCCATCTTGAGCAGATTGTCAAAATATGCAAAGTAAGTTCCCTAAGTGACAATCTAGCCCAATGTCTGTCTGACAGAGTGGAATGCTACATCTGCTAAAGTCCCAGCACTAAGACTCCACTGAGTTTCTTAATATTTAACTTGCATTGCATACTTTGCCGTCCCAGGTACATGCTCATTGATAACAGACGCCCTACTACAGAAGCCCTTCTGGACTTTATTTGCTACATATTGTCTATGTATTGAAGTATGCTTTTGGAAGCATGGATGAATGGAACCATGGATAACCTATAGGACCTTCTGCCAATGAAGACTAGCTCTGAGCTAAAAGGGGCATTCATACCCTTAAGGGACACACAAGCTTTTAAAGGAAATAGTGACAGAATTTGAGTAATTCTGCACCAGAGCCAATGGGGTCCATCTTGGGCTGTGAGCCTTCAAAATCATGAGCCAAAATATACCCCCTTCCCTCATAAACAGTTTCTCTTAAGTGATCAACTGACAAACACGATAGGCTTTCATCTGATGGAGAGGTTAAAGAATGCTGTCTGGAACAAAAGATAGTTCCAGAATTAGTTGTTATAGAACGTTAACTTACAGTATATAAGTTATGCCTGTACAGTAGCAAACTTGCTTCAACACAGCTTCCCCAATTGACAACTGCTCTTTGAACCAGCCTAACCATTGCTACAAATTTCCTGAGTAGGATAAATGTTTGCTAAGTACTTACTCTATATTTGAATGGAAAAAAAATGTTTTTAAAAATATTTTTTAAAACTTTAAATTGATACATTAACAAATAATGATACACATAGTCATGTAGTCACAATTATGGCAAGGATCATGGCAAAGTTCAGGGCTCACAAAGGGGGAAGAGCCTTTGAGGACAAAAGGCCAGAGAGGATTCTCCAGGGGGCAGACATTCCTTGGGTGGTCTTCCAGCTATCCCTACAGACTCCACATCACAGATAAAAGAACCAAAACTTCAATACACTTGCTAAAGCAAGATTACTCTGTGTTGCTACACTACAGCAGTCTTAACAATAAAAATAATTCATATCTGTTGCTTACTGAATGTCCATTCACAACGTCTTAGTCCTTATAGAAAACACCAGTCTGGGCTGGTGCTGTGGATTCATTTTATTTGTGTTTATGTCAAAAGTTGCACGTGGTTTCATCCATGTAAGACATTCAGGCAATACATATCTAAACAGAGTACAATAGGAAGACCCTCCAAGATTCCTTCTCTTTCTTCCTTATCTCCCCAACATGAGTCACTATTTAAAGTGTCTTCTTTGTCTTTTTCAATACACTTTTACATCTATAAGGGGATTTTTTTTATTCCACATAAATAATACTATGCTCTATTCATTATTTCACAACTTGCTTTTTCACTTTCAATATCTTGTTGATTTTTTGCCTTATCTGTGTATATGCATAGTGCTCCATCAAATGGACGCACCATAAATTCCTTTGCTGTTCTCGTATTAGTGAGTAAGCTAAAGGTGACGATGATCTTTGCTACAATGAAAAGTACTGTATATTTGTGAGAATTGACACAGAATAAATTCCTAGAATGTTTATTTTCTCTAAATGAATAGATCACCATTAGCAAGAATCATCCTAAGTATTTCAACAAATGACCTTAGATTGGCCACTTCTCCTCCATTAAACCCAAATCCCTAGGTGCCTGCCCTATTTTAGAGAATGGTATAGATTCAAATGAGATGAAGTTGTGAAAAAAAAACCTCCAGAAACTGTTAACTGCTGTATAAACGCAAGGGACTAAGGATCCAGAGGTAGTGAGTGACGGATGCGATCGCATGGGTTAATCACAGACTTTGCTACACTGTAGTGTATCTGAGATTCAAATACTTCCCTTGTATGGGCACCACCTCCTCTTTCTGTCAGGAAGGTGCTCCTCTTCCAGCTCTGACCATGAGCTTTTAGTGTGGGCTACCACTGATAGAACATGATGATTGGTCCGGGATGGGTGGACATGATTTCCACAAGGTTAATAAGGGATTGTTCCAATTGGGCCAGAGAAAGAGAGGCCTTTACAACTGGAGATGATGCTATAACACAGTACAGCATGGCACTGCCAGCGACCATGTCTCTAGCTGTGAATGAGAAGGCAGTCTTAGACAGGCAGGAATGGATGTCTTGAATTCCACCCCCACCCCCAGCATAAGTGTGGGCTGGACAGTGGGGTCTGTGAGGCTGAGCTAGGCTGTGCACTCAAAAACCAAATAGAATATGGGACAGACCAGACTAGCTTGCCGCACTTACCAGCATGCACAGGAACCAGGGCTGGGGACAGGTCTGGTGTGAGTCATTAGGGGTCACTACAACCTGGCTGCAGTTCCCACTGGTGTACATGAGGGCCAAGTGTGTGGACTGGGCCACAGCAGCCACTGGTTTATGTAAGAGAAGGGGCTGGAAACAGAATTGATGTAGCAACTGTAACCAGTATGTGTTTAGGCTGACTTGGGCAACAAACTGAGCTGGACCCTGCCTCTGGCTAACATACACAGGAGTCAGGTCTGGGGTCACTTCAGATGAGGTTTCTTCGGGGGACCTCCCTGCCCCAATTGAACCGCTGGACTCAGAACTCCAACCATGGGGAGAATTGCAGGATCTGTGGTCTGACCATGGAGTGCATGTATCAGACCTGGGCCTCCCCGTTTGCTGAAGATGGTGCAGTGGACAGCATGCCCAGATGCACATGGAGGACATAACAACCAGTTCATTGAAACCTGCAGAAAGCATCTAATACCACGGAGGATAGAACAAATTGGACAACTGTCCCAGCCAAGCATTGACAGCAAGTATTTGGGTGAATGGAGACTCAAACATGGACTATATCAGTCAATGGACTTTAAAAGGATTTCCTCATTCTTGGAACAATAAAATCAACATTTCAGAACTATTAAAACCACTTGAGCAGTAACCTCAGAGCATGTTCCACATCAGGGACCCTGGAATGGCACCCATTGGCTGTCCCCCATCCCTGGGTACTGATATGGTTAGGATGCTGGGGGCAGCTTCTCCCCTTCTCTTCCGCCTTCCTCTAGACACAGGAAAAAGAAAAAAAAATTGGAAACAATGATCTCATCCACTTGCCTGCATTCCTCAAGCCTTCCCACCCTAATCAGTGGGCTGACATGAGCATGCATCCTTATCAACTATGTAAACATCATCAAGACTAAAATATAAAAAGCATACTAAGGAATTACACTCTTTCTTTAGAGATGAGTGACTCAATTAGAAACCTCAACTGCTCAACTGCTTCAAAAGGAAAGTCCCCCAACTTCTATGAGAAACCAAAAATGTAATCCCGAACTCCACAAACTAAAATCTCAGCCTTTCATTGACGGAAAAGTTTTATAATCACTTAGAATTGATTTAGTCATAATCTTCTTTACTTTTGTCTATTTGTCTATGTACAAAAAGCAGAGCTAGAGAGAGATGGAGAGCTTCCTTTTGCTTGCTCACTCTCCAAACGCCCACGACATCAGCGATTGGGCCAGGATAAACTCAGGAGCCAGAAACTCGATCCAGTTTCCCTCTAGGCGTGGCAGGGACCCAAGTCCTTTAGTTGTCCCTGGCTGCCCCCCCTGGGTGTGCATATTTTAGAAAGAGAATTAATATTGCATATCCCCACCTTCATGAAGCCTTCAGTCTGGATGGTCCAGGGCAGTTGTGAGTGACTGCACAGATTTTTACATTGTTAGCACTGCAGTGGGATGGGGCAGACTTCTAACTCTCCCTTCCCCAGTCAGCCTTCCCCTCTGGTCACTAATGAGCCTCCAAGAGCACCAGCAAGGGCCCTGGGTTGGAAAGTGTGTCTCCTGCCTTCCTTCTGAGTTAGCCCAGCTCATAGACGTATTGGGTGCTACTTCCCACCCAATGTGTGGAGGGATCAAAACTCCAACTCTGGTTCATCCTGGTCAGTTAGGACTGTTGACCATTTTTGGTTTTGCATATCAAATGATCGGGTGCCTTGTCATTGTTTATCTCAGTGGCTTACATTAATTTTTATCATGTTCCTACCACGGGCCAGACATTGTGAGAATACAGACAAATAAATCTTAAGAAGAAAGAATTTAGCTCCTTGAGTCCTCCTGAGACTAGAATTCAGGCTGAAGTTGCCAGACTTGGCAAATAAAACACAGGATGCCTGGTTAAATTGAAAATCAGATAAAGTATGTCCCAAATATCACATGGAACATTTATACTAAAAGAAAAAAAAAATCTTTGCTGTTTATCTGAAATTTGAAGGTAACTGGGTGTTCTATATTTTTTCTGGCAGCCCAAACCTAGGTCTTTTTTTGCCTACAAGTAGCAAGAAAACATTTTAGTTGTCTCTTTTGTTTTGGTTTTCTTGGTTTGCTTTGGTTTTAAAAGATTTATTTATTTATTGAAAAGAATGAATGACAGACAAAGAGAAGCCAGGAGCCAGGAACTCCATCAGGGTCGCTTTTGTGGATGACTGGGGCCTAAGCACTTGGGCTGCCATCTGCGGCTTTCCCTGCTTTAGCAGGTAGCCAGATGGGAAGCAGAGCAGCCAGGACTTGAATCAGTGCTCTGACACAGGATTGCAGCATTGCAAATAGCAGCTTACCTTGCTATTCCACAACAGTGGCCAGAAGACATCTTGAAAGCAAGCAATAAAATAAGGAATTTCCTTATTTGGCAATCTCTTTTAATTTATTTCAGCCATCCTAGCTGACCCATTCATTTTAACTAACCCTGATTCCAGTAAACCTCTCTGTTCGTATTGTCCTTTGATGTGGATACTGTTTTATTCACTCGGGGTAAAAGTTAATGTCATAGGGCCCAGCACAGTAACCCAGTGGCTAAAGTCCTCACCATACACACAGCAGAATCCTACATGGGCACCGGTTCTAATACCAGTGGCCCCACTTCCCATCCAGCTCCCTGTTTGTGGCCTGGGAAAGTAGTGGAGGACGGCCCGAAGCGGTGGGACCCTGCTCCCACATGGGAGACCTAGTAGAAACTCCTGGCTCCTGGCTTTGGATCAGCTCAGCTCCAGCCATTGCGGCCTCTTGGGAAGTGAATCACCACATGGAAGATCTCTCTCTCTCTGTCTCTCCTCCTCTCTGTATAACTGACTTTCCAATAAAAATAAACAAATCTTTAAAAATTGTTTTAAAAAGTTAATGTCATAACATCAAATGGCAGGGAGCCTGGCAAGCTATTCTCAATGAGCAACTTCTGCCTCTATATCCAGCCGAGGTGCCTGCCTAAATTGCTGCCCTTTGGGTGGGAGTTTGGATACAGAAGTTAAGATATCACTTAGGACATCTGTAACCCATAGAGCCTGGGTTTGAGTCCAGCTCGGCCTCCAGTCCAGCTGCCTGCTGGTGCACATGCTGAGAAGCAGCAGGTGATGGCCCAAAACCTCAGGTCCCTGCCACCCATGCGGGAGATCCAAATGGAAATCCCAGCCTGGCCCAACCCTACTGTTGGAGGCATTGGAGAGTGAACCAGTGGATGGAAAATCAATCTCTCTCTCAAGTAAATAAATAATTTTTAAAATATCACCAACATATTAAAAATAAATTAAAATTACTATCATTAACCTTCCAGGATGAAATGAAAATGAAGGAGTGGCCAGTTTCATTCTATTTTTTTTTTTTTGGAAAGGCAGATATACAGAGAGAAGGAGATACAGAAAGATCTTCCTTCTATTAGTTCAATCTCCAAGTGGACACAATGGCCAGACCTGAGCTGGTCCAAAGCCAGGAGCCAGGAGCTTCTTCGGAATCTCCAATGCAGGTGCAGGGTCCTGAGGCTTTGAGCCATCCTCTACTGCTTTCCCAGGCCACAAACAGGGAGTTGGATGGGATGTAGAACAGCCAAGTCTCAAACTGGAGCCCATATGGGATCCCAGCATGTGCAAGACAAATGTTTCGCCACTGAGCCATTGCGACGGGCCTGACCAGTTTCATTCTAAGCATGGGTTCTGGAAGCACCCAGCACTCCTGTTGGCCAAGCTGACTTTCAAGGAGGACTAGGTAACACACTATCCAGCCAAGTGCCCTGCTCCTCCTAAAGCGAACTCCTTATTGACAAGAAGGGGAGTGGGGCTGGCGAGGAGACAATTAGCAGTCATTGCACCAGCCCACTGCAACACTAACCAGGTAAGTATTCAACCACTGCCCCTCACTGCACACCAAATGCTCCTCCAGGACAGGGATAAGGAGCCAGCACTCCCCTCCATCTCCAGGGTCTGGGGTCTTTCTGAAAACATTTCATAATGTGTGCAAAGAAGAGAGGGAGGAATTGAAGAAGCACAAGAGAAACCCTCCCCAAGCCCAATCTCTATCCTCCCACCCCTGGGCTAGCCCCGTTGGGAGCTCTGGAAAGGCCTGCCCTGACTTCCATGGGGGCTGACTCCAGCTCTGTGCCCCTCTCCTCCCTGCCAGAGACTTCCTGCCTCCGGGTCCCAAAGACAATATCCATTCTCACCTCCCCAGGTAGTTCCCCATGTCCCTGAGGTCACTCGGCATTGCTCATGAGGCCTGGCCAATGGCCTGTGGACTCTCCTGATTGTAGGACCTCATCATCAAATGATCACACCTGTTGCCTATCTCCTCAGCCCTTAGTGTCATTACCAGGACCTTCTCATTACCATGTGGGATTCTAATTTTGCCTGGGGTTTCTCAGTAGGATCAGCCCAAATGTCACTTCTACATAAAGACCTAAAACTTGTCCTGCACAAAAAAAAAAACCAAAAACAAACAAAAAAAAAACACTTCCCTACCTCAAGGGAAAGGACCACCTCCTCAGACAAAGCTGCTTGCCTTGAAGGGTACCACAGCTGGCATTTCACGTGCTGGCATTCTTTTCTGCCAGAGCTGCCCACAGCCTAGAACAGCAGCAATGACGATGATCTGAAACAACACGGAAGCCTTTTATACACTGGGCTACAGAATGGAAACGATACCCATTCAGAAACAGGTAGTTGTAAATCCACACATCGCCTCAATCCTGATTAGCCACGTGACCTGGGTAAGTTACTGAGCTGCACTGAATTGAAGTTCCATCATCCGTTAAAGCATGAGTAATAATAATACCTACTCTACGGAGCTCTTGTAAGGACTGAGTAAGAGGTTTATTTTATTCAGTATCTAGTATGAGCTCAGTATCACGGGTTTGGGGGGAATTTTTCATGGCCCTAGTTCCTCTATACTCTACCCACTGAAAGGTAGACTGTGTTTTATCGCTTTGAGTTTGGGTGAGCTTGTGCTGTGTCAATCAATAGACTACGGCATAACTGGTCTCTGAGGCTAGGTAAAAAAAAAAAAAAAAAAAAAAAAAAAAGGGCCCTCCTTTGGCTTTCTTTACAGGTCAATAATTCCCAATCCCCCTGTGATGTTTGCTCTGGGAGAAGTCAGCAGTATCCAGGCAGAAATCAAGGTAACCTAATTAGAGACCATCAAGGAAAGGCCCCATGGTGATGGTCCAGGCAAAGACCCCCAACTGGACTCTCCCAAAAACTGCGAGTGACCTGCACAGTCCAGATAGGACGCCCATCCCAAGATGCCCACCACTGGACCTCTCACTGCAACCAAAGCAGCAAGCACTTGGCACATTCCTAACCCACAAAATTGTGAGCCAAATAAAACAGTGTCTACCCTGAGCACACTGTAGCAGCTGTTACACAGGAGCAGGAAGTGGAAACGCAGGGAGCAGCAAATCGTAGCCAATAGTAACGGGAATGTGGCATCTGCATCACGTGAGCTCCAGCCCTTTAGCTTCCCCAGGGTTGAATTCTAGGGGGGTGTCCACAATCCTTGCCGAACCATCTGCACAGAGAGCGCCCTCTCTCCAGAGCCAGCCTCCTCTCCGTCCGCCACTACGTTTGCTAACTTCTCCATCGAGAAAGTCTGGAGAAACTTGAGATAAACATTTTAAAATTATTTCCTGGAAGTTTCCCAAACCCAACATGTGACTTGTCCTCAGTCTGCACAATTGAAAACAAGTTATGTAATTCCTGGTTCTGGGGGCGGAACGGGCTCTGCGCGCGATGGAGAGCTGGGGCTCTGCCTGCCGCCTGGCGTCACACTGGAAAGAAATACACAGAGGGAACCGAAATGGGAGGAATAGACATTAAAGAGCAGCGGGCCGCAGGGACTATTTCTGTCTCTCACTGAGCATTCCTGATGGTTTAAGGTAGGAGTTTGTTGCCAAGGAAGTGGTTTATTTTGAATGTCTGTGAACATACTGTCTGCAGGACACCCGTTATTTCCAAAAGCCTACGTTGTGCCGCTCAGCTGGTCAAGTCACTGAAGGACTGAGGAATAGTTTGAGACTCACAGTAAACGTGTACGCATCTCCTTCATCCCATCAGCTAGCCCAGTTACTTTCAGAGTTCATTCTCTGATGAGCATGTCATTTTCTGGAGAGACTGGAATTAATGCAGGTTTGAATTTTTCCCTCCTTTTGGCTCTCTTTCCAGTCCATCATTTAGAACAGTCATCTCTGAGATGGTGTTCAAATCTTCTAGGAAACAGAAAATGAAAGACTCTTATCTTGCAACTCCACACTGTCAGGATATTTTGTGGCAAGACTAAAAAAATATTTGCAGTTGTGTAAGTATTTTTAAAATACTCAGGATCTCAAAATCTTAATGACAATTGATATGGATAATGAATATATTAATTTTAATGACTTATTTATTGATTGGAAAAGCCAAGTTACAGGAAGTGGGGAGAGACAGAGAGAAAGCTCTTCCATCTACTGGTTCACTCCCCAAAGGGTCGCCAATAGCTGGAGCTGGGACAGTCCACAACCAGCAGCCAGGAGCCTCGCTCGGATCTCCAAGGTGGGTTCAGAGTCGCAAGGATTTGGGCTATCTGCCACTGCCTTCCCAAGCACATTAACATGTAGCTGGATTGGACGGAGAACAGTTGGAACTAGTGGACCTGTGAGATGCCAGATCTGCACATGGTGGCTTTCCTTTCTACCATCACAGAATCAGCCCCCGAATATATTCATTTTTAATTCAGATTCTTTCTTTTAAAAATGTTTTTATTTGAAAGGCTGAGTGACAGACTTTTTCACCCACTGGATCACTCCTCAAATGGCTGCAACAGAGGGCAGCTAAGCCAGACCAGAACTAGGAGCAAGAATTTCATTCAGCGCTCCCAACTGGGTCAAAGGGCCACAGGAACCCAGGCACTTAGGCCATATACTGCTGCTCCCCTAGGCACATTATTGGGGAAGTAGAGCAAGTGGAATTCAAATCAGCACTCAAGATAGGGGGTCTGGCACATCACCAGCCCTAGTCCTGGTTCTTGCTTCCCACTGGGACAGAAATCTTCAGCAGAAATTTATATCATGTGCAAACAGGGACAGAGGTTTTTCAGCAGTGAGACAATCAACACACATTCATGCACAAGTGTGGGACACCCCTCACTGAGAAATACTGAGCACGAGTGGGCCAAAGTACAGTCCATAAACTTGGGAGAAAGGAAAACCATAGCTGGTACCTGTAACTCGGAGGGTCCTCTGGACAGTGGCAGAGAAGGCCAGTGGGAAGGCCCAGCTGAGACTGTTTTGGAGCAAAGCACAGTACTTGCAAGTCATTCTGTAGTAGAAAGAGAGCAAGGGCAGGAGTGTGCTTCAGGAGAGAGCTGCCCTCTGTCTTCCATCTCTTTTTATAAGAAAGGAGGTAATACCCCAACTGGATATGGAAATAAGGTGAGACCCTAGTCCTGGGGCATTCTGGGAAGGTGGGCATAACCAAAATAACAGTTAAAGAGACAAGGCCACACTCGAACAGTTCAAGAAGTAGCATCACATTACAGTGATACCAAGATTCCAGCTCACCTAAACATTAACTGCCCAGTCACTGTTCTTGAGAAATTCATGTGCGTATCCAGAAAAGTGTAAGCAGATTGTTGGTGCTGTAGTGATTGGTTGCTAAACGTCACGGGCTGCCAGAACCAGCCAAGGATTTCCTCTTGGGAGGAGGAAGGAGTCAGGGCATCGGGGATGGGGGCTGAAGAATTCGGGCGCATGTGAGAAGATGAGCCAGCTGGCTTCCGTACTTTCAGTCCAACTGTAGCCACAACCTGTGAAGAAACCTTGGGAGGGAGGACTGGACACAAACAAGCAGCATATGAATCTCAAAAGGAAGGCTCACCCAAAACCTTCCCAGGTCCTGGACAGAACTGAACAGCCCCCTTCCATTTACTCAACAAAAACTTTTTAAGGATCTAATATGAGTAATGTATAAGATGGAAGCAATGGAAGAGCGTGATTTACTCTCTCCCATCAGGAAATTTGGTGAGTACGTTTGTTCATGTTTGTGGAACACCTGCCAAGTGCTGGGTACTATTCTAGAAGCTGAGCAGCTTCTGTCCTCCTGCTTATGGTATCAGCACAACTTAAATTCCTCTCTCTTTTTTCAGATTTATTCCTAAGCATTTTTTAAATTTTTATTTTTAATAACACATGATTAGCGTACATATTTATGGGTTATCATATTCCAATGTGTGGAAATGATGCTTCATAATAAGAGTAACTGGTGTTCCTATCACACCAAACCTTCGAACTTTATGTGGGGAACATTCAAAATCATCCTGCCAGCAAGTTGGAAAGATGTAACTGTCACCAGCTACTGTCATTCTACTGCATTACAGGATGCAGGTGACACAGGACGGTGGCTTGAACCATTGCATTCGCATTTCCTGGAGCCAAAGCTGTACCTGCAGGACACTGAGCACAAATTCTCCTTAAGTTCTATGCCTGGACACTTGGCCCAACCCTAGCCCCGCCATGAGCTTCAGAGGCTTCCAACGTGGGACTAGCGCATGTGCAAAGGCAGAAAAAGAAACTGGCAATACACATGAAAAGTTCAGAAACGATGGGTAATCGTGTGTAGCCTAACTAGACAACAGCCATGGTAGAAGATGTGGCTGCAGGTTTTGCTATGAGCTGGGACCTCAGGTGCAAACTACATTTATGAAGTCCCTTGCAAACCATATGTCCCTCTCTGACTCTGTGATGGGCATATGATCCATTTTCTCTTTTGAAAGACCACTTTGGTGGCAAGGCAGAAATGCAGCTTAACAGAAAGACCATGGAGACTGAGGGGGAAAAAAGGAGCTATTTTATGTAGAAGTATGAGAAAATGACAATAAATATGAACACTCTATTCATGGAAAAATGGAATAAAAGATCTCCCTGAAGCTCCACTCCTGACCTTCTCAATGAGGCCCTGCTACAACCTTCCTCACCTCCGCCCACACTCCCACTCCCTTCTCCTTCCTTTATTGCTCGCCCATAGCACACATCACTCCTGTGTAAGCTCGATGAGAGATGTTTTGCTTTGTTTCACTGGCTGCTTCGACATCTGCAACTGGAACCTGTCCCATAAAAGAAAATCTCTTTGACAAGTCCATAATGTTTCAAGGAATAGGTCACTAAAAACTAACACGAACTCTTCTACAAAGAGGGAATATGGTGCATTCATTTTGAAGACTAGCATACTCGTGACTGCTGGTAAGAAAAACCAATAAAGGGCCCGGCGCGGTGGCGCAGTGGTTAAGTCCTCGCCTTGCACGCCCGGGATCCCATATGGGCGCCGGTTCTACCCCGGCAGCCCCGCTTCCCTTCCAGCTCCCTGCCTGTGGCCCGGGAAAGCAGTCGAGGACAGCCCAAAGCTTTGGGACCCTGCACCCATGTGGGAGACCCGGAAGAGGCTCCTGGCTTCAGATCGGCATAGCATCAGCTGTTGCGCTCACTTGGGGAGTGAATCATCGGATGGAAGATCTTCCTCTCTGTCTCTCCTCTCTGTATATCCGCCTTTCCAATTAAAAAATAATAAAAAAAAAACCAATAAAGAACACTGTTATGAAAGAAGTTGCCAAAACACTAGGTAAAATATTAATCATTCAAATATATTCATGTATAGGGAAGGCCAGCAAAAATGGTCAAATTAGATACTGCCTAGGATGTTTAATTAGCTTAATCACAGAAAATCAAATAATATAACTTACCATGTGGAAATATGAAAGAAGAAATGCGATACGGATTTCACACTGGAGGTATGAAAAGTATCCAACAAAATTCAGTTTCCATATGTATCTGTAGATAATTATCCAAATGAATAATACTTTGTTAACCCGGAGTCAATGTAATATGAATTTGCCTGACTTTATCTTTTATGGAAAAAAAAATGGACTATAGACCCACGGAATAGGAAGGAAGTTAGGCTCATGCAGGAGGGCAAGGAAAAGCTGGATCTCGTTAATAAACACCGCTGGAAATAAATTAAGGCAAAAGAAATAAAACTGGATCATCACCTTAAACCAATTCATAAGCCTCACCCACACAGAAACACTACACTTTGCAGTTCAGTGTGAAGCACACACACACACACACACAACTTGTATTACACATTGGAAATGACTTGAGGGGTTAAGTGTGTCCAGGATTCCTGGGAGAACAGTCAAAAACCCACGCAGCATTTCTCCATCTCTGGATGTCGCCTGGTTTGTTAAAAAGTTTCTTCAATCCAATATTCTTCATATAAATGTAACTGGAGATTTTAACAGGATGGAGTCTTGGGCCAATGTTAAGTTACTGGGTTTAAACCAGAGGCTTGCACTGATGAACGCTAATGCTATTCTCGCTCCCAATAGAAAAAAAAAAAAAAAGTTTTGCTCTGAGAACACAGTGCTTTGGAAATATTTTCCATCAGTCCCAACCAGTATCATTTATCTGTAAAACTGTACTTCAGGCAAAGTTTAAAACAACAAAAATCAGCTTACTAAATATCAACTGTCCAAAAATACTTGATTTTCATTTTCTTAACCCACATCACTCACTCTACCCTTTAACTTTTAGGAAATAAAACTCAACAAACCGATTAATATAAAAACATTAAACATTCTAGCCAGACCAAAATGAACTTACTCAAAGTTCAAAACATGTTTCTTCTATCCATTGTCTAACTTAGATTGAAACAAATTCACCCTCCTGGGGCCCAATCCAATAGCCTAGCGGTTAAAGTCCTCACCTTGAATGAGCCAGCATCCAATATAGGTACCGATTCATACCCCGGCAGCTCCACTTCCCCTCCAGCTCCCTGCTTGTAGCCTGGGAAAACAGTCAAGGACGGCCCAGAGACTTGGGACCCTGCACAGGAGCCCAGAAGAAGATCCTGGCTCCTGGCCACTTGGCAAGTGAGGCAATGGATGGAAGATCTTTCTGTCTCCTTTTGTCTGTAAATATGACTTTCCAATAAGCGTAAGTAAATCTTTTTTTAAAGTTAAAATAAAAATTCACTCTTCTTCCTCATCTTTGCCTATTAACTAATCGTCTTCTGAATATGTTGGGATTGTGAAAAGAAGATATGAACCATCTTGCTCCTAGACACAGATGCCAACAGGATTATTGTAACTAGACCCAAAACCACAGGGAAAATTGGAAAGAGGAGGGATTTGCTCCATTTTTATGACATTATGAGGTTATCGTTTTTTTAAAGCGGGAAACCTAACATCTCCGTGGTTTTGATAGGATAGTGGGATGATAACAGCACAAAATCAAGTTATAGTAACAAAGGAGGAAATCTAGCACTTTCCATTTCTCACCTGTGGAGTGACTGCTCAGATACCTACATCATATGCTCTGTGGGATGCAGCCAGCCAAACAAGTAGGTCCTTAATCTTTTTATCATGCCATGGCTCCTTTGGGAGTCATGTGAAATCTATAGTTCCCTTTTATTTTTAAATCCATAAAATAAAATAGGTAATGTTACAAGGAAATCAACTTTATTGAATCTAGCCGTGGATTCCACAGACTCACATAGCAGAGTCAGTTACACACAAAGCTTGGGATTGCCATTTGCTACTCAATCAGCTGGCCTTGCAGGCTTGCATTGGGTAAATGGTTATGATTGAAGGAGAGAGAAAAAGAGGGTGAGAGAGAGAATGAGTTGAGTGACTAGTTTAGGATCAAGACATAGACTGGATGCAATCACCCCAGATCCTTAGGGAACAGACTAGAGCCAACAGCCAGTAAAGCTGCGCACTCAGCAAGCACCAGCGGGCAGCACTAGCCCCTGCACTGGTGGATGCATTCCGAGGCATCCCTGAGACAGCACGGGGAGGACACCTCAGTAGGCACCTCAGCGGAGTGACAGCAGAGTTAGATAAAGGCAATATGTCAAGGGATGCAGATAGGTGTAAGGGTAACTAAGAAAAGTTAAGCAGCCTTGGTTAGTGGAATGTATTAGCCCTTCCCACCCGCAGCAGCAAAGAGAGAGACCAGATAAGGGGTCCCAACAGAGGCTGAGAAGACACTTGACCTCATTCCCCAACTCCCTGCAAGTCTCTCCGTTCTTGCATCGGCTGGACCTCGCCAAAGCCCGTGTTGCTCAGAGCTCAGCCTCACAGGCAGAGCAGGAAGGAAGCAATGGAGAGTCTGAGAAGGCAGACAGAGCAGATGGGGGTTTAAACCCCAAGGCCCGGTTGCACTGGGAAATAACTAGAGTTAGCAACAGTTAATTGTATATTTCAAAACAGCTAGTATAGAGGATTGGGGTTTAGAGGGTTGTTTATTTACTTACTTATTTGAAAGGGAGAGAGAAAGAGGAGAGAGAATACCTGAGAGAGATATCTTCCATCTGCTGGTTCACTCCCCAAATAGCCAAAACCAATCGGGACTGGGCAAGACTAAGGCCAGGAACTCCATCCAAGTCTCCACAGGGATGGCTGAAGCCTAAATATTGAATAATCATCCACTATTTTCCCAGGTGCCTTAGCAGGAAACAAGATCGGAGGTGGAGCCGTCAGGAATTAAACTAGCTCTCATATATAAAACTCCAGCATTAAAGCAGCGACTTAACCCATTATGCCATGATGCCAGCCACAGCAGAGAGGAGTTTGAATGCAAACCACACACACACACACACACACACACACACACACACACACACAAGCAAAATGCTTGAGGTACCGTACATGCTATTTCCCAAGACAGTGTATACAAGTATTGAAACCACACTGTGCCCCATCGATGTGAACAATTATTAGATATTAATTAAAGTGGTTTAAAATATTCTTAGATGGTAAAGGGTAACCAAGGGTATTTTTTTACAGGAAGAAGAAAAAACGGTGCAAAAAGATATTTAATTCTAAATGAGCCCAGTATGATGACTCAGTGACTAAATCCTCACCTTGCAAGTACTGGGATCTCATATGGGCACAAACTCATGTCCCAGATGCTCTGCTTCCCTTCCAGCTGGTGGTCTGGGGAAGCAGTGGAGGATGGCGCAAAGCCTTGAGACCCCGCACCTGCATAGGAGACCCAGAAGAAGCTCCTGGATCCTGGCTTCAGATTGGCTCAGCTTCAGCCATTGTGGCCACTAGAGATGCTAACCAGTGGGCAGAAGATCTGTCTCTCCTTCCGCACATAAATCTGACCTGCCTTTCTGATAAAAACAAATCTTCAAAAATCTGCATTTAATCTGTAAAAATCACTTCTACCTCCGCTTAAAACCTGGATCAATAATGTTCATAGTAGATAATGCCTTTGTCCTTTTTTTTTTTCGCATGGAAGACAAGCAACCTAGAGAAGATGAACACAAAGCAATCAGCAAAAATGGGATTCCAGCTCCAGTCAGCTTGACAACAGACCCCACACTTCTAGCCACTCTACCGTACAACCCCCAACAGTTACATTTTAAAAGTAGAATTATCCAATGGCAACAGGACTTGAATCTAACCCATTTGCATCTCACTGCTCCAACAATTTTTTCTAAAGCAATAACATATGGACATTCTTCATAAAACCCTTTAAGAGAGAATTATAAGCTCTTATATGAAGACAAGCAGCACAGAAAAAATGGTCTGTGTTTGGAAATAGTCAACCCAAAGTAAGAAATAAACTAACGTTTATCAGTCTGGGCAAAGCTTCAGCTTTTCAGAAATACACGAATTTTAAAACGAGGCCTCAGAACAAGCCAACAGTGCTGATTGGGCGAAAGCTTACAAAGCGAGGCTGGTTGGGCAGAATTCCATTCTGTAGACTTTGTATTCCATGAGAAAGTGAGAAATGTTTAAAGGAAAGGAATGCACTGGGTATCTGCTGAACACCAAGGAGACAACTTGGCTTCTTGGTTTCAGTAGATTGACACAGAAGTTATCTCCATGCATGTACTCATTTCTGTATATGTAAACTTTTCAACACGTTCGTGGAGGGCCTGGCACAATGACTCAATGGCTACATCCTACCTTGCATGCACCAGGATTCCAGCTGAGCGCCGGTTCACATCCCAGCTGCTCCACTTCCCATCCAGCTCCCTGCTTGTGGCCTGAGAAAGCAGCAGAAGATGACCCACGTCCTTGAGACCCTACACCCACATGAGAGACCTGGAGGAAGCGTCTGGCACCTAGCTTCGGATTGGCTCAGCTATGGCCATTTGGGCTGCTTGGGAGGGAACCAGCGGATGGAAGGTCTTTCTCTGTCTCTCCTCTCTGTAAATGTGTCTTTCCGATAAATAAATAAATCCTTATTAAAAGAAAAAAGTGTGGAGTGGGCATTTGGCCTAGCAGCTAAGGCAGTGCTTCCAACAACCAGCAGTGGTGACTGGCTCCAGCTTAGCATGGATGTAGAACCAGGTGGCAGGAGTGATGGGTCAAGTAACAGGGTTCCTGCCATTCCTGAAGGAGACCTGGATTGCATTCTCAGCTCCTGACATCAGCATCAGCCCAGTACCAGCCACTGGGGACATGTGGACACTGGACCAGTAGACAAAAGCTCTCTGCCTCTCAAGTAAATGGGTTGAAATTACATGGAAAACGCATGTTGGGAAAAATCTATGCATGTGTTTCCAAAAGTTCACATCCAAATATGAGTTCAGGCCTTCCTAGTTTCTTGAGCAAAGAGGATCCTGGGGGGGGGGGGGGGGTTGGCACAACAGCTCAATTGACTAATCCTCTGCCTGCAAGTACCACAGGGTGCTGGTTTGTGTCCCAGCTGCTCCACTTTTTATCCAAGTCCCTGCTTATGAACTGGGAAAGAGGCAAAGGATGGCCCAATCTCCTGAGACCCTGCACCCATATGGGATACCAGAAAGAAGTTCCTGGCTTTGGATCAATGAAGTTCCTGGCCGTTGTGGGCATTTTGGGGGATTGAACCAGCAATAGAAGATCTTTCTGTTCTCTCCTTCTCTCTGTAAATCTGCTTTTCCAGTAAAAATAAATAAATGTTAAGAAGAAAAAGAAGGAGGAGGAGGATCCTAGGTATCTAAGTAGGCAGGTGTGTATCGGGCTGCCATCTGACGAGGCAGCAGCACCATCCAGTTAGGCCAAATCAGGACAAGTCAATAATAACCTCTTCTCCACCCTGGTGCACAGTACCTGAGCAGGCAGCTTCCAAACACCGCATTCAGTGTGGTAGCCATTAGATGTGTTCAACTTTGTATGTGAATCATAACTTTATCAAGTGGTTTTTTTTTAAAGATTTATTTTTATTATTTTTTTTATTGGAAAGGCGGATATACAGAGAGGAGAGACAAAGAGGAAGATCTTCCATCCGATGATTCACTCCCCAAGTGAGCGCAACGGCCGATGCTATGCCAATCCAAAGCCAGGAGCCTCTTCAGGATCTCACACACGGGTGCAGGGTCCCAAAGCTTTGGGCTGTCCTCGACTGCTTTCCCGGGCCACAGGCAGGGAGCTAGAAGGGAAGCGGGGCTGCCGGGGTAGAACCGGCGCCCATATGGGATCCCGGGCGTGCAAGGCAAGGACCTTAACCACTGCGCCACCGCGCCGGGCCCTATCAAGTGGTTTTTAAGACAAAAAGAAAAATGCGGGAAGGGCAGTGTTGTGATGCGGTAGATTAAACTGCTGCGTTTGATATCAGCGTCCTACATGTGAGAACCGATTCAAGCCCCACTGCTCTGCTTCTGCTCCAGCTCCCTGCTCATGCGCCTGGGAAAGCAACAGAAGACGGCTCAAGTGCTTGGGCCACCTGCACTCAGAGAGTTGGAATTCCAGGCTCCCGATTCAGACTGGCCCAGCCTTGGCTACCGTGGCCCTTTGGGAAACGAACCAGTGGACAGATCATCTCTTTCCCCCGTCCCTCTCTCTGCGTCATTCCGACCTTCGTATGATTTTTAATCTTTAAGGAACCATGTGAAAGCAATCGTTATGACCAGAAAACACGTTTTCCCTCTCACTAAGGTAATGCTTTGGGACATTTTCAAGGCGTTACAGTGTCACTTAACTCCCCTTCAAGGCCTGGAGGGAGGCCAGCTGTAACCCAGGCCTTGCCACTTAGTCCTGGCTACATCTGTGAACTAAGCACTCTGGAGCCTCAGTTTACCCAACTATGAAACCAGGGCCACAATGCCCAGCACACAGGGTCATGATTCTTTTTTAGCCAGTCCAAAGGCTTTATAAAACAGTTCAATTTCTCCCATGTCAGGTTTCATGAACTATGCTGAAAATTTACTTGAAGAAGGTCTAATACCCATGTGCAAAACAAATGTCCACACCTATATCCAGCCGTGGCCCATTTGTGGCTGAAGATGCACACAGAATGAGTCTCTGTTCAAGAGGCCGATAGAACACATTTCCCTGTTCATCAGCTTGTATCTGTATATCCAGCTTCCACTACGCAACCCCTTCACATCTATAACCCCAACACAGGTCACAGCACTCAATCACTAACATTGAGTAAACAGACAGACGGGTGGACTCATGATTGATTCCCTTCCTGCCTCAGTCAGATGCTGTTTTGAAGATCAAATGAGATAACCTATCTGGAAGTCCTTCATTCTAAGTGTTTCAGAAAAGCTCATTGAACTCTTGTGATTTCATAGGAAGAAGGTGGCAAGCACTTTTCAAGACAGGAGATGAGATGGCTGGTAGCCAGACCTTCAGGAAAATGGAAAACATGGAGCAGACATTGGAACTCAGTGGGTTAAGGGGCTGCTTGGGGCACCCACATCGCATGTGGCTGTGCCAGGTCGCTCCTGCTCGCAATCCAGCGCCGTGCTGGTGTGGACTCTCTGGATGGTAGCAGGTGATGGCTCAAGCAGGCATGTCCCCACATGCAGGTAGAAGACCCAGCTGAGTGCCCAGCTCCTAGCTTCACCTTGGCCTTACCCTGGCTGTTGCAGGCATTTAGGAAGTAAACCAGCAGATACCAAAAATAACCAGACAACTTATTATTGCCCAAATGGTCCTAAACTATTGACAAAAGTAAAATTGCATTCATAAACTTCTGCTTTAAAGGGAAGCCAGCACAATTGGTAGACAGATGACACTGAAGATAGAAATGATAAAAAAAAGATAGATAGATGATTGATAGATAGATAGATAGATAGATAGATAGATAGATAGATAGATAGATAGATAATAGTACTTGATGCCTCTTAGGCTTTGGGTCAGTTTGTTACTCTTCACTGCTTACTCTGTGAAGATGAATTACATGCTTTAAATGTCTTCCTTTGCCCCCAGACAAGATAGTAAATTTTGTCAGTATAGAGCACTGGAGAGATTGCAGAAGAAAGAGTTTTGCTTTGTTAAATAAAATTTCTGGGAGCTCACCATCTGCTTCTCTCCAAGACATGAGACCACACCAGAATGGAGTCACTCCAGCCAAATGCCACATAATTAAACCAAGCTTGAAAACAGGTGTAGGGTACACACACACACACACACACACAGCCCAGCAAAGTAAAAGCAAGCACGCTGAAGGAGTCCAGTCCAGCTGGGCCCTGGGGACTAAGCCAGCTCCTGCACTTCAGCGCTGTGAGCAAAGCTGCTCTGAGAGCTGGCTCTTCCGTTGCCTCCTCCACCCATCAGCCTGCCCCCTCTGCTCGGCTCAGCCGGGCTAACGGATGTGCTGTATGTGAGCTGCTATTCGGCTGTGAGTCACTGAGGACTGCCACTCTGACCTTTAGACTCAATTAAACAGCTTCCTGG
Organism: Ochotona curzoniae; assembly: GCF_017591425.1. Taxonomy (NCBI): domain Eukaryota; kingdom Metazoa; phylum Chordata; class Mammalia; order Lagomorpha; family Ochotonidae; genus Ochotona; species Ochotona curzoniae. Next base: position 10,077,775 of record NW_024465035.1, on the reverse strand, counting down.
TCCTGGTCCTGCTTATCTCCCGGAAGACTCCGGTGTCTGCCTTCGCAGCACGGACAGGTTCTTCAGCAAAGCATCTGGGTCCCGCTGCACCAACTCTCACCCCCTCGCCACCGCGCCCAGCGTCCAGAGGACACTGTGTCTGTCCCAGCAGTTTGGAAGCTGGGAGGCCTCTGGGGGGGGAAACATGCCCATGAACAGCTTTCCCTCATCCCTGGGAAGGTGGATTTCCAGCAGGTTTCACCGAGCAGGACCCAGTGAGCCAGGGACCCTGCCCTCTCCAACAAAGCCTGGAGCCAGGTCCTGGGTGGGGAGCAGGGAGCTCCTGCCAGCCCGAAGGGAGAGGGCCGTTCTCCTTCTCTGGGTCGTTCTTGCATGACTTAGAGATCTCTTTGCCCCTTATTGGCTAATCCTTCATTACACTATCCCCTGTGATAGTTAATAATCATTTATATTAAACGTTCCCTGTTCAAACTGCTGAATGACTTTCACAATATAATAAGTTTTAGCATATCATTATCTAAAATAATTCATTATACAGGATGACTCACTTCCCCTGCTCATGGTATGATATTCACCCATGCATTCATTTATTTATCACTCATTCAACAAATTGTTTTAAAGATATATTAACTTTGTTTGCTTGTTTGAAAGGCAAATGGCTCACCAATAAACCCCAGTCCACTGCCTTAGACAATCTTATTTGGGATAGGAGCAGGGGTTCTAGGCTCCCACTCTCACAGCTACTGCCAAACTCTGTATTTCACTCTGGGGAGCAGCATGTTCCCCCAGCTTAGGGAGGTGGGAAAGGCCACAGCCCTCTCCATCAGGTAAGAACCTGCGACTCTGAAAATGAACCCTCAACCCTTCCCAGTCTTCACCCAGAAGCAGCGCTTGGCAGTACCATTTCCAAGTCAACGCTCCCTCAGAAAGCCCTGCAGTGGCCTCAAGGCAGCTCTCCTGGGGTGAAGAGACACAGTGAGGAACAGCATGGTTTGCAAGCCTGCACTGGCCACCATGAAAGCTCTCGACAAGGGGTTGGCACCTGCAAGCATCGGCAATCTCACATGGTTGCCAGTTCATATCCCAGTTGCTTCACTTCCCAGCCAGCTCCCTAGGGAAAAGCAAAAGAGGATGGCCCAAGTCCTTGGGACCCTGCACCCATGTGGGAGACCCAGAAGATACTCCTGGCTCCTGGCTTCAGATCAGCGCAGCTCTGGCCATTGCAGACATTTGAGGAGGGAACAGCAGATAGAAGACCTCTCTCACTCTGTCTCTCCTCTCTCTGTAAAAGCTTTCCTTTCAAATAAATTTTTTTTTAAAATATTCTCAGCCGGAAGTACCTCTCAACTTCCTGTTATGTGAATAAACAATGTTTTAAAACACAACAGAGGGGTGGAGGTTGTGTAAGCCATCACTAGGGATTCCTGCATCCTATATAGGAATACCCGGGATCAAGGCCTGCCTCTGCTGCGAATGCAGCTTCCTACTGATGAGTGGCAGTAGAGACGGCCCGAGTGCTTGGGTTCCTGCACTCACCAGGAGTCTGACTCCGGGGCTTGGCCTGGCCTAGCCCAGCTCTAGTTGTTGGGGGCATTTGGGGAGATGGAAAGTATCTCTCTCTTCCTCCTCCTCTCTCCTTTCTCTTCGCCCTCTCTTAGTCACTCTACCTTTCAAATAAGCATGTCTTCACACACACACACACACACACACACACACAGAGCTTAACAAGCACAACAATAGAGATGAGCTGTGGATAACTAACCCATATTGGGAGGGTTTCCCTAGACGAAGTGGCATCCTAGTTGGATCCTAAGGAACAAATAGTTTTGTCTAAGCACGATGTCAGAAGACGGTGCCAGCAAAAGAAAAGAATGCCACGGAAGTCTGGAGAAGAGAGCGCGCTTTCCAAGCACTGCCAGTTGTTTCTGAGACAGACATCAGCTCGCACCTACGCAGCACCAGGCATGGTTCTCAGTGCTGGTGGGCTGCGAGAGCACAAAGCACAGTGCTGCCTTCACCACGCTCGCCTTGCTGACCCTCACGCTGCTCGTGCGAAGCAAGAAGCAAGGGGAGGGACAGAGAGAGAGAAGGCCAGAGGGCAGACAGGGCCAGATAAGAAAGATCTTGGAAGCCAGCCGGGAAATTCTGGCTCATACTGAGGCCATGAAAAATACCACTGCAGTCTATTTTAAGCAAAGGAAAGGCTTGAGCAGTTTCCATCACTCACTCCATTCCAAGGAGCATCAATTCCATAAAATTCCTTCCCATTCAAGACCAGCTTGGTCCTGTTCCCATTCCCTAACAAAGGTGGCACATGAGCAGGAAGGACAGAAGAACAAGGAAATGGGACAGACATAAACCTCCACTAGCCCATGGAGGGCTCATTACCCACCTCGGAAAGGACAGACAGGACATCACCCCACATATCAGCAAAAAGAGAAATTAACGCTAGGAAACCCTGAAATTTAAAAAAAAAAAAAACGGCTTGAAGAAAACATAAAAAAGATCATTTATAACCCTGGTACAGCAAGGCTTTGCAAAAGATGACAAGAAATATTCCAAGATTTGACAAGTCCAAATGTTGAAAATCAAACAGGCAAAAGTTATCATCAACAAAACTTCAGATGACAAAGGAGCAAAGTATACACTCTGTAACACCTAAGGGAGCGCCCCCTGCAGGCTCTTACAAATCAACATGAAACAGCTCAATGTCAAACCTGCAAGATGAGAGCGAAGGCTTCGCACACACGACTCTCAGCACGAGACAGACATCGGTGAACGTGGGGAAGATGTCTCAGCAGCAGCACTGAAGTTCATTGCGTTTTTGAGCAGAGCCATCCACAGGCCCGTATCACACCTTTGAAACTGTATGGCATATCCAAGGCTCTTGATCTTTTTTTTTTCTCATGCTAACCAAACTGGGTTTTCTTCATTCTGTACTTGCATGATTTCTCTCGTAAATATATATATATGCATATATATATGTCTTACATATATATATGAACATATAAAAGTGTATTGTATCTGAGTTAAAAGTCTAAATGAGAGAAGGGGAATCACAAAACACAAAAACACAGGTGCAAAGACATCAGTGATGTTCTAGTGGATATGAAATATTATTTTGCTATTAACTCTGCCCTCCTAAACATGGGCAGCACATCTCATCGCAGAAGATAAGAACAAAGTCACTAAGTTCGCAATGGGGAGAACAGCAGGTGTTAGAATGACCAGAAAAACACTCCTTGTTGATGCTAACATTAACATAAACTTCAAGGGAAAAAAAAGGGGAAGGAAGGTCTAGTGCCTGTCATGGGGTAATAAAAACAAGGATCAGCACAAGCCCAGCCGTGTGGGGTCCATCATCCTGCTGCGTGCTGAGGCGTTAGCAGCCAGAGTCCCCCTCGAGATACAGACCCATGGGCCAATGCTGGTAACCACAGGAGAAGGCTCCAGGGGCTGCTTCTGGAAGAGAACTGGAACCGGTCAAAGTCAACGGAGCAACAGTGGGAATGGGGTAAGATCCAGAAAAACAGCTTTGCACCCAGAAATTCACACCCCAAAGAGACAGCCCAAATATGCAATCAACTGAAAGCAAAGAACGCTCCGTCAAGCCACTCGACCCCTCTCCCCATCTCTCCCCCTCCTCCAAGCACAGCTGCACATCCCTGGGCTGTAGGAATTCAATCCACTTGCAGCTAAGATGCATCACAAATATGTACAGGCTGGAAAATTAGCACTGCGAAAGAAGAAATACCGTATGAAAAAATAATAGAATTAATCTCCAAGGGAATCAAGAAAACTCCAATAAATAGAATTAACCTTTCATTCAGAAATATTTGATATTAGCCATCAAAAATAGCTAGAACGTGAAATACTGTTTCACATTTACATTTTGACAGACTCCACAGTAGAAATTTGGCAGCCTGAATTAGTAGCCGAAAGGGCAGAGGGGTTCCAGAACAAGAAAGATTAAATGCAGTGAAGAAAAACTAACCAGCACTAAAACCCCCAGCAGCTACATAAAAAGGAATTTAGAAAAAAAGAAGACAGAAATTGTGGAAAGCTTTATAATATTAAATAAATAAATAGAAACAAATAAAATTCTCAGAGTTAAAAAAAAAAAAAAAGAAAAAAAAGACCAACCTTATTTGAAGACTTCATGTGTTAATGTGGCTCAGTGGAAACAGCCACACCTCAGCCACATGCTAGGGAAATTCCAGAACTACAGAGAAAAAGAAAAAAAATATGAAAGCCTAAGAGAGAAAAGTGAAAGGATTCAGATTTGTGTGAGTTGTCTGATGATTAAGAGCATGTGTATTTTCCTCTTTCTGCGTAAGTATGAAAAAGTTGGTAGAAAGAATCAGAAAGAAGCCAAAGAACTCCGAAGGAAGGTGGGATCGTATGAATCCACACAGGTTCATCTGGCCCCAGCAGGCACACCCTGAGCTCCTGGGACGTTACCCCAGGGCCCCTGCTGCTCCCACAGACGTGCAAGGGCAGAGCAGTCCCACAGAGGTGCGAGGTGCACTGCTCCACACCGCTCCCCAGGCTGCACTCCCTCCTCCTCGCCTGCGCATATCTCCACGGCTTCTCCATCTCTCCATCTCCTTTTAACCCCAATGCTTTTCCTTCCTTCCACTTTTTTTTTTTTTTAAAAAAACAAGGCGCTCACATGAGTCTGGCGCTTCAACAGATTCGAGGACTTTTTTTCCTGTCCTTGAAACGACAGCTTGCCTTTGCCCTCCAGTGTCTTTGTCGCGATGCCTGATAAACTGTTTATTTCGCTTCACAGCTTTCCCTTCTCGCCTGAAAAACAAACACGAACCAGCGTCCTTGTTTCCCCATCGCAGGTGGAACTTGCGATGCGATCCCTGGGGCTGCAGCGCCGCCTGCTGGATCCGCGGGGGATAGCCGTCCTCGACCTTGGCCGGGGAGTCGGGATTTGGGGTCTGGGCACCAGGGGGATACCACTAAGTGCTATCACAAGCCAACGTGCAAGCTGACTTCTCACCCCAGAGCCGGGACTAGCGCCTCCCTCCTTCTGGCGGCTGGCACTTCCCCGATGAGGGATCCCGTTGTCTTGGGCATGCAGACATGAAGATTGTGTGAAAACTCCACTTGGGATCTGCCCTGGTGTGGCACCTGCCCTGGCATGGCACACATCACACATGGGCTGTGCTCCACTCTGCAAAGGCTCACCAACACAGGGCAATTTTAGACACATTTTTTTATTTTTTTAAAAAAGATTTATTTATTTTAATTGGAAAGGCAGATTTATAGAGAGGACGAAAGACAGAAAGGGAGATCTTCCGTCTGCTGGTTCCCTCCCTAAGTGGCCACAACAGCCAGAGCTGAGCCGATCCAAAGCCAGGAGCCAGGAACTCTTCTGGGTCTCCCACGTCCCAAGGCTTTGGGCCGTCCTTGACTGCTTCCCAGGTCACAATCAGGGAGCTGGATGGGAAGCAGAGCAGCCGGGATACGAACCAGCACCCATATGGGATCCCAGCGCGTGCAAGGCAAGGGCTTAAGCCACTAGACCCTAGACATATTTTTTAAGTTTTGTTTTATTCTAAAGGCACAGATAGACAACCATATTTCAAGTCACTGGTTTACTCCCCAAATGCCCACAGCAGCGGAGGCTGGGGGAGCTGAAGTCAAGAGCTCCAAACCCAAACTGGGTCTCCCACATGGATGGCAGGGACCTCAGTATTGGAACCATCACCTGCTACATGCCAGGTGCACGTTGGCAGGGTGTTAGCAGCCCCAGGCCCTCTGATGTGGGATGAGGCATCATAAGTGGTACTGCACCAAACACCTGCCCTAAAAACTGAGTGTGTTTAAACTGAGAGCTCTGCGTTATTGTTTTAGATATAATAGTGTTACACACTGAATAGATTGTTGTAAAACAAATAACTTTTCTGTGTGCTGGAGGAATAAAATCCCCATGATGCACTTTATTGCAACACTTGCTTTATTGCAGAAGTCTGGAAGTGAACCCAGGGTGTGCCTGTACTAAAGGCAGCTTTCCGAGTTTTATAGCTTTGATCTACAATGTCTGATATCTTTCCTACAGTGCACCACCCAAGGGCCCTTCAGGTATGTGAAATGGGTTATAATAGCCCATAAACATCCAAAACAAAATTCACACCCCCTCATAAACGAAGAAGCATTTAAAGCATGAGTTTGTGCATGACTTTGCATTGTAAAAAAGGCAATCCCGGCCTCTAAAAGTTGTAATAAAGTGATCTGGAAAAGGGTCTGGCACAGTAGCCTAGTAGCTAAAGTCCTCGCCTTGCATGCACCAGGATTCCATACGGGCGCCTGCTCGTGTCCTGGCTGCTCTACTTCCCTTCCAGACTCCTGCTCACGCATACCCCGAGAGGCTGTGAGCGATCCCTCCAGCAGCTGGGTCTAGTCACCCAGCTGGGAGTCCTGGATGGAGCTGCCAGCTCCTGATTTCAAACCTGCGCTGGCTCTAGATGTTGCAGGAATTTGGAAAAGAAATCATCAGTTCTCTTTCTCTCCCTCTCTCTCTTTCTCCCTCTCTCTATCTCTCTCTCATTTGTAAATGAAACAAAAACAAATCCATAAAAGCTTTAATGATCTCCCTACCTATGCATCATCTATGATTGCATTCATAATCCAAGAAAACCATCAGCTCTCCTATATTCATCTTAGATTCTCCCTCCCAGAAAGAGGGATTTAGTATCCTGCAATATGCAGGTAACATCAGCTCTCAGGATCGGTGTTAGGAGGCATAACTGGAAATAGATAAATGACAGGAGTTTGTGCTTATTGAGTGCCTGCAAAGGTTGGAACTTCGAAATGCCTTTTAACTCATCGCATACATTTGTAAAACCCAAAATATTTTCCTAAGGATTTTGTCCTCCATCTCTAAACCCAATGGCAGGCTAAGCAACACATGAAATCCACGTACTATTGCATGGACTCATGATCCATTCATAACAGCACTTTACATCACGCAGCCCTCCAATCCTCGTTTGCAAGAATTATTTCAAGGACCAATTGTTCTGAGGCTAAAACTTTAGAGTTTGCTTTTTTTTTTTTTTTTTTTTTTTGGCCCTTCACAGAGTTTTGCAATTCACAGACTGGTGAGGTAGTTCTGTGGCCCTGGAAGAATTGTCCCACCATCCACACACAGCGCAGGAAAGCAGCTAGGAGCAAGTGGTTCGTAAATCTGTCCCAACAGGAGATGGGCAGCATCCTATGCCAGATCCACTTCTCAAGGGCCAGGACCACAGTGAGTCTGGGTATGCGTTCCTTACACACACACACACACACACACACACACACACACACACACACACAACTTTAAAAATAAAATAATTTCAAAAGATTTATTTATTTCTATTGGAAAAACAGGTTTACAGAGAGAAAGATCCATCTGCTGCTTCACTCCCAAGTAGCCGCGACGGCCAGAGTTGAACCAATCCAAAACCAGGAGCTTCTTTCAGGTCTCCCAAGCAGGTGCAGGGTCCCAAGGCTTTGGGCGGTCCTTGACTGCTTTCCCAGGCCACAAGCAGGGAGCTGCACGAGAAGTGGAGCAGCCAGGACATGAGTGGGCACCCCTATGGATTCCCAGTGCATGCAAGCCACTAGGCTACCACACCAGACCCATTAACACACACACACAAATTTTTTAATGACTTCTCTAGGGATTCCTGTTGGGGTGCAGCTGTGCCTGGAATGCTAGCATCCCACATGAGTACCAGTTTGATTCCCAGCTGCTTCACTTCCGGTTCAGCTCCCTGCTAATACCCTTGGGAAAGCAGCAAAGGATGGCCCAGGTGCTTGGGCACCTGCATGCATGCTACAGACCCAAATGGAGCTCCAGGCTCCTGGCTTCATTATAGCCTAGCTTTAATCATTGTAGCCATTTGGAGACTGAACTAGCAAATCAAAGATCTCATCTCTCCTCTGTCATTGTAACTTCTAAATAGATGCTTTTAATATATATGTATATCTACAGTAAGATATTCATAAGTTCTTCCATCATCAATTTCAGTAAAATGTATTGAGCAAGAGTCTTAACAGACACGAAAGCAGGCCTGGTGCGACAGCATAGCAGCTAAAGTCCTCGCCTTGATCTTGCCGGGATCCCAAATGGGAACCGGTTGTAATCCCAGCAGCTCCACTTCCCATCCAGCTCCCTGCTTGTGGCCTGGGAAAGCAGTCGAGGACAGTCCAAAGCCTTGGGGCCCTGCACCCGCATGGGAGACCTGGAAGAGGCTCCAGGCTCCAGCTTCAGATTGGCTCAGCTCCAGCCGTAGCGGTCACTTGGGGAGTGAACCATTGGACGCAAGATCTTTCTGTCTCCCCTCCTCTCTGTATATCTGCTTTTCCAATAAAAATAAATAAATCTTTAAAAAGAGAGAGAGAGAGACTAAAGCTATGAAGACAAGGAGGTCTCTTCTCCCCTGCTCGCCAGTGGGGACTGGTGTTGAGACAGACCTTGAGTCATTCTTCGGCCAGGATCCCCCACTGCAGTAGTGCAATTGTGGCCTCCCAGACTAGTCAGTGGAAATCCTAACCCCAGTATCTCAGAACATGTTGGAGGTTAAAGACCATCCCTTCAGAGGAAAAGACAACGCGAAGGACAAATTATCCCTCGAACGCTATGGAAGATCTGACTCCACTCCACAGACTGCAGCAAGAGAAACCACGCCAAGACGCCAAGGACACCATACACACCTGTGGATTCGGAAGGAGTCTTAGAAACACCCAACCCTCCACCCATTCAGTAACTTCCATGTGTGGGATGTGCTGCTTCGGAGGGCACATTACCTTCTGCGGATACTCCATGGAGTTCAGTCTTGGGAGAAGGGCTGCGCCTCTCTCCAGCCCACCCTGCAGCTTGGATGTCTGTGCCATCCAGTACCCTCATAATGCACTGGCACCTGGAAATCACGCAGCACCCAATTCTTGCAGAGTGAAGACCAACCCTGATGTGCCAATTTAGACACACACCAGACCTGTTTCGAAACATTCAGCCAGATGTGCTAACTCAGAGTTCACTACAGGCCCTGGTGAGTGTAAAAACTAAAACCAGATCCTATTGGACTGCCCCCCCACCCAAAAAAAAAAAAGAGCAAAAAGAATAAAATTTTAAAAGTGTGCAACAATTCGTTGAGTCTGGTCAACACACGAAGTCAGTACAAAGCTAACGAGACCTTCTTCTCTGAAAGCCTGCTTTCCCAGGGGCCCCAACATGCACTGAGGACAGAATCAAAAGGAGAGGTTTGTGGAGGAAGTTGTGGGGCAACCGGCATTCCAACCAACATTTCCTCAGTGGGTGCACCGTGCACAAGAGAGAACAGAATTGCATCAGGATATCCCAGTAGCCTCGTTTCACCCCACACGTCCATAGATATTTGCTCCAAGAGCCCATTGCTCCCATCCGATGTTAATGAATATGCACAAACTAGGGCAGCACGGCAGGTGGTACAGGTCTAAGTCACTACAGTAACTGTGGCAGCCTGGGCACAGCTGGAGCAGGGTGAAGGAAGCAGCCTTACTGAGCCCCGTGCCCGACTCATGGCCAAGGCTGCCCCCCCCCCGGTGCCCCCTCATCACCTACCACATACCATCATTCAGGTGGTACAATGGAGGACAGAGTGCTTGGCAGAGTCTCAACACACTCTAAAATCTTTTCTAAAAGCTCTGCATGTACACATTTCTGTGTCCTGATAAGAGATGTATGTAAGAGATCTTGCTAAGCTCAAGGGAAAGGCTACTTGCAGTAAATTACCAAAGGTTTTTACAAGAACATCACGGTGGACAGACACCATACGTGGTTAGAAATAGTATTTATTATACTTGCCCCCTGTGTACAGGTTATTTCTTGGAAACAAGAAGATATTGTCCAAGTCCTCAACATTTACAGTCTGTAGAAAATAAACTTAACTCAGGACCTATTAACAATCTATTTCTAGCCTTTTTTTTTTTTAAAGCAATAGCCATTTATCTTTCCATGTTAATGCAAGAATAGATTCAAGTTTGATGTTTTGGATCAAATCAAGACAAGCTTTGTTTCTAGGCAACAGTTTTTCTCACAGAGCCCTCCCCCCAACCCCTAAAAAAATTCTATATCCTAAGTGATAAACTCTTCTTGTACATTCAGCAAACTTTATATTGGAAAAACAAGAATATTTCGGATAGGTGTTTACTCTCGTGCACAGTAAGTCTAGCCGAGCTTCTACACGTTGCTTTGCAATGCTGTTTACATAAAATAAATCATCTCTTATCAAGTTACAATGGTGATTTTTTGAAATACAGATATGAAAGCACACATGTTCTGCACTGACATTCCCTCCTCGCTTCGCAGTGTGCAACAGAATCACCACCTCCAGGCAGAGTTCACCCCACGGGGCGCGTCTTCCCCTCAGCTCTATCAGCTTACATCCTCTCTCAGACCATGTAGAGACACACTGAAAACACAGGGGGAAGAGAACAACAGTTTCAGCTTGCTCACATAATGCCCTTAAGTTTGCTAACATAATGCCCGTATTTCAACTTGGAAGTATAAAATCAGAGTTAAAGCATCACGGAATTCATACAGTACAGGATTCATCGATCAACACTGTCCCCAACTGCTCATCTCCTCTGCATCCGACAGGTTTATAACCAGACTCAGTCAACAATGTGCTTCAATAGGCTGCTGGTTTAATTTTAGAATTAGGAGTTTCATAATGGGCTATCTGCAAATACAGAAATGCTACAAGTGGCATATGAACCATTCATTTTGTCTCCCATTACCTAAGGGAAGAATATTCAAATGAAATTTTACAAGACAAAATGTGACTCTATATACCTATATATAGATGTATACATGTATTTTATATTGAATCTAACTAAAGTTTCATAAGCGATTCTATCATAGTTCTGGTTACACGTTTCTGAAGACTTAATTGTTTTAAAGATACATGTTATAAAGATACATGTTATGCAAAAGGCAAAAATTAAGAATATGGTCTTTGAGGTTTTCAGTATTACTTCAGAAAGCTGTTTCTATCCCCTACAGAAGAAAACTATGCATTTGGTTATCTTAGGAAAAAAAATATAAAAAGATAATGCTATCATGTAAAGAATTCACAAAAACTATACTGTATATCCCATGAAAGTCATACCTACGTAAGGTAAATTGCAATTATGTTTTCATTGTATTATAGACGTCACCATTGCCTTTCCTCTTTAATAATGAGAGGGTTTAACTTTTTAACTTACTTAACTAGTGCCACAGAAATTCAAGTCCCAGTGGCAACAAGTTAAACAAGATTACAAGATAAGGCATTCTGCTCTCGCGTCACAGGCTTGGTAAAGTGGGCTGTTCTTTCACCATTTAATACAATCTAAGTACTATATAGAAGGCAATCTTTATGCAAAATAAAATAATTGCTATTTTCTAGGGGAACAGAAAAACATACATAAACTCCTCAATTTTGGCTATTTCTCCTACTGCTGTAGACAGACTGAGCCCTCTAAGCAATATGGATGAAATGTCTCCAACTATGCCACACCTAAGCCTGGAGGTCACAAGCTAAATGATTTTTCAAATTATACATTAAATCCAATTTGACAAAATCCCTGTGGTGTTACTTAGAAACAAACAAAGCAACAACCAAAAAAAAAAAATTGACTCAGAACACACAGGCACACACACACGCACACACACACGCACACACACACGCACACACACGATACAATAAACAGGTTCCTTAAACATCAGTTTTCCAGAAAGAATCAGGTCATCGTGAAGCTGCAGCATCCGCGTAAGGGGCAGCGACGTAAGAATCTGAAGGAACCTGTAAATGACTAGTACCTTGAACCAACGATGGCACCCACGCGGAACTGAGACACGCACTTGAAACTGGACTCAACGGCGTGCTGCACTTTTACATTAACTGTTGCTTAAGTAAACAAAAACAGTACAAACTCAATATCCTACCGTCCAAACATTTTAACGCAATGGTTTTGTCATCATCAATAAGTAAAATGCACCTAACTTGGTCTCCTGACACCTCTCGCTTTAAGTTTGTCTTATGATAGAGTTCTTCACAGTTTAAAATATTGTGAAGAACATATATTTATGTATAGCTATATTCACATACATATTATGTACAAATACTACATACTTGATGTACTCATAAACTTTGAATATGTGTGTATCAACAGGATACCCACACATATGCAGGAACCCTGAATAATAGACTGGTGTGAACTGTGAAATGATTCCCCAGAAATGCTTAGAAATTAGAAAAAAATTATGAATAATTATAACAAAAATTTCACCTTATTTACATAGTGCCTATCTCCCAAGAGGTAAGTATGCTTTATAAATATGGTTTAGTGTGTGACCCAGGGCAATCAGGGACACTGTGACTTTTCATTTTCCACAACCCAGTAACCTGTCAGGGGCCAAATGTTACCAGTGGCAAACCAAAACACAGACACGTGGATCTCCTACCCCCCAGGGTCTCTAATTACCAGAGCAAATGGTCTCGGGGTAATACCAAGTCAGCCACCACTCAAACAGAACTTCTACAAAGAAATAAGGTCTAAGTCCTCATGGACCTATGATTGTGCGTTATGTAGTTACACCACAGGGAGATCAAAATGGTTTTTGGTTTTGGCAGATGAAAGTCTAAACATTCAATGTGAGTATAATTCAGTGTAACTTCTCCAGTTGAAGTGCAACACAGCTGATTGGTCTATCGGGGAGATGTGGTCGGTGCCAAGTCATGGCTGAAGAGTTCTCAATCCAATAGCCGCTGCAATCTGACAAGGCAGCCTACAACCCTGCATCATCTCCACGAACGGTACACACACAGAAATAAGCACTGTGGCACAAATGCACAGTCAGCTTCAGCTCATGTTTCGATGCACAAAGGCCTTAAGGGTGCACTTTAAAGGCCAGCAGCTCCTCAGAATGCATGTTGTTTAAAGATCGAAGATCTGGCAACTTGAGAAGTAGCTTTGTAAAAATAGAGGCCTCATTTGGATGGTTTTTCATTATTAAGGTCCTTAGTGCACGGATAAGGGTCTCCTGCAAAGCCTCCACAGAGTTGGCGTTTTCTATTCCAGATCGATCTAAGGGGAAGTAAGCAAGAGAATTAAGCAGAGCACAAATTATTAGCACGAAGTACAATACTTGCTCATCAATCTAGTTAATAAATTCAAAACAAAGTCCTATAATTGGAACAAGGGCAAAGGCCAATTGAAAGAGTTTAAATCCCAATAGCAAATTGTCTAGCTATTTGTTGTAACGTATATAGGAATTTTTGTTCACAAAATCCTATAGATTCTAATTCTTTTATTTAAAAAAATACATTCTGACTTCAACTGGCAGAGAATCATGTAGCATAGAAATGTATTCTTTCTACACATGGAATACTTTCTCATTTGCAATGCTCTTGTGTGTGACAAGAAATCTTTCAAATGGCCTCTGATGAGCCCCTCATCCTGATATCCACACCCTTGTATAATCCCAAGTCACATCTAAGGAAGAAAACACAGAAAAAGTGACAGAACGTCACTTCTGGAATCAGGTCACCAAAGGGCACAGACATTTGGGGGCATGGTTGAGTTGCCACCTAAGACACCTGCATTACATATCGAAGTATCAGATTCAAACCCCAGCTCCTGGGCTTCCGTTCCAGTTTCCAGCTACCGCACACCCCAGAGGCTGGGGGTGATGGATCAAGTACTTGGGTCCCTGCCACACCATGTGGGAGATGTGGATGGCATTCAAGGCTCCTGGCTTTGACCTGGCCCAACTCCGACTGTTTGGGGGCAATGGAGTTGGGGAGCCAATCTACCTTTCAAATAAAATGGAAATATGTAAATTATTCTAAAAATGTTTTTAACTTCTTTTTTTAACCAAATACTTTCTAATGTTTTAACAAAAAGCTGAGGCTCTCACCCTAGGTACTCACTGTAAGATTAAAGTCAGCAGCCATGTTGGCAGCTGCCCTACGGAGAAGCCCACATGGTAAGTAACTCAACTTGATCTCCGCCCAACAGCCAGCAAGGGTCCAACACCTGGTAAGGAAGTGAACCCTGCCAATAACCAACTGTGCCTGCAAGCAGATCCTCCCTGCCCTATCCCAGCCTTTGCCTGAGGTCTCAGCCCTGCCCACAACCCACCTGGAACCTTCTAGAAAACCCTGCACCACAGGTGCATAACTACACCCCCCCAGTTTCCCAACCTTCGAAACCTGTGAGATAATGTTGACATTATTCAGCCACTAAGTTTTGGAGTGCTTTGTTAGATGGTAATAAGTAACACACTATGTCACGTCTACCAGTTTTGTTACCCTGCTTCCATTTCCATTTGGTATACTGCATTTAACATCTTGGTGATTGGGTCTAGCGCAATAGCATAGTGGTTAAAGTCCTCGCCTTGCACGGTTCTAATCCCAGTGGCCCTGCTTCTCATCCAGCTCCCTGATTGTGGCCTGGGAAAGCAGTTGGGAACCACCCAAAGCCTTGGGATCCTCCACCTGCATGGGAGATCTGGAAGAAGAGCTCCCGGCTCCCGGCTTCAGATCGGCTCAGCTATTGCAGTCACTTGGGAGGTGAATCATCAGACAAAGGATCTTCCTCTGTCTCTCCTCCTCTCCGTATATCTGACTTTCCAATAAAAAAAAGATCCTGGTGATTTAGCAAACGCCTTAGGTGGGCTTCTCCACACCAGTCCCCGCCCCTGCTACGGCGTGCCCATGGGCTTCACCAGCAAGGCTCTCTTCCTCCCTTGACCACAGGCGGCAGTAGCACACAAGAAATACTCAGGCCCAGGTTTAGGGAGGCTGTCATCAACCAGAAAGACTTGGGGAGGAAGCAAACTTCTGGCCGTTCCTATCCCGCGGCTGATTACAGGGATGCTGAAGACATCCTCATTAGGACTGAAAGCTGCAAAAGCCTATTTGCAGTGCACTTAAAACAAGGACTAAAACTGAAGGCAAAAGCATGAGTAGCTGCAGGCAAAATAGATAAAAGTAAGCTTTTTTTTATATTTAACAAAAACATGAATTATTAAAACTGTGCTAATTTTACACAGGAAAAAATAAACCTGGATGTTGACAACCAACTCAACGGTCATGCTTTTTCAGACAAAACTTAGACAAAGGACCTGTTCCCTCATTTAACTTTGGTCAGTCTCCAGGATTACTTCTGTAAAAACACTTGAATCTTTCAATAATGCTTCTACATGTTAGGAATTGGCTATGAATAAAATCAGCCAAAATCCCTTCCTTTCAGGTGCTTCCATCTGGACTGTTACCAACAGTACTGTGAAACTCCAACATCGGAGGCTGACAGTGACGCCCACAGAGTGACCCAAATGCGGAGCAGCACAGGCTATCTCGGAGGAACTGAGAGCATCAGTCGTTGGACCCTCAGTGAGTATGTTGAGACGACGACCTAGACTTCCTTACACAACTCAGAGCTTCGGGAAACATGGATACCTACAAATACAACTGCACTACATTTTGCTAATGGTTCAATTTCTACATCCAGGGTTGTTACGGCTTCACGGTCAAAAACTCAATTACAAAGCCCTGGATCATCAAGAACAATCTCTGGATCCTGAAACATTTGAATGCACAGACTGCGATGGAAATTCACCTTCTAGATGGTGCGCTAAGGACTACACTACCGCTTGCATTTGTTAATCATAGCTTCCACTCCCTTCACCGGCTCCCAAGTCCGCACTCTGCACCAAGGCTTCCCACTTCCCACAGGTGGAAGCCGAAACCTCTAGGAAGACAAGTGCAACCTTTTATCAAGACGAGCTTTGCCTCACGCCTACACTCCAGTCTCTACGCCTACTGTGGGCAACTGCTGCCACTCTACGGCCCAGAAAAAACAACTTCCCTCCCCGTTGTAAGTCCCCCTCCGTGGCATCGGGAATCTTCCAATCTCACAGGCAAATATCATGTTGACATTTCGCTCTCCCTTAGCAGCTACAGCTATTCTGTTAACAAGTAGTACAGTGGAGCTTTCGGACGGCCATGGCGGCGTGCGGTGATGGACGCGTGGTCCCCTGCTCTCCAGCCGCGCTGACCCGGCCAGGAGTGTTCACTGTGCCCCCCGGGACGCTATGGGAGTCCAGTGTCCAAGTGGAAGCGCTCCTAGGCGTCCCCCTCGGGTGAGGACCTGACTTGTGTACTCCGTGACTACAGGAGGGCAGCTGGCCTGGGGCAGGAGTGCGCGGCCCCTGGTTCCCCAGCCTGAGGAGACCCCAGGGGGCAGCCAGCTCCCAGCCACAGCTGCATGAAGGACCAGCCCACAGTGGGGCTGTGGTGGATGCCACTTGTCACCAAGGCGTGGCAGAACTGGAATAAATAAATAATAGTGGGGGAAAAAAACAACCAAGTAGTACAGTGGAAAGGCTTTGAAGCCACCCTAAGGGGACCTACTTAACCAATGACTCAAAATGCAGCATTGAGGAAGTTACTCAGCCCTCTGCCTTCTGTAACTGAAAATGGCTCCCATGTAGCTCACTTCAGAGGCCTGCTGCAAGGATAATGAAATGCAGAAACTAAGTGACATCTGCTAAACAACCTCTCCTTTAAAGGCAGAAAATAAATACATAGTACTGAGGGCAAATGTCAGTTTCTAAGGAAAACAAAAATTCATTTAAAAGATAAAACCAATTTACAATGTTGCTTCATTCTAACCAATTGACAGAAAATAGAAGCGATCCCTCTGCTGCCTGCAGCTGGAACGCTCCCTCTTCAGGCTGCAGAGCCTTGCAGGACCCGCTCTAGTATGTCAACCCCACTTGTTAACTTTTTAAAAGATTAATTGATTTGAAAGGCAGGAGGGCAGAGACAGATCTTTCGCCCACTGTGACTACAATAGCCAGGGATGGGCCATGCCAAAACAGGAGCAGCCAGGAACTCCACCCTAAACACTTGCACCACTACCTGCTGCCTTGCCGAGAGCATCAGCAGGAAGCGGGAGCAGACGCACAGCAGCTGCGGAGCTCTGATACGGGATGCCAGCATCACAACCAGTGACTCCACCTGCTGGGACACAATACTGGCTCCCCTGGGTTCTGACTTTTCAGTTTCAAGAATCAACTGATATATGAAGCATGAGAAACAGTCAGTCATATAACAGAATAGAAATACTTTAATGTATTAAATTGTGTTATCTGAGAGAGAGAAAGAGACAAACAGAAAGTCTCCATCCACTGCCTCACTCCTCAAATGCCTGCGACAGACTCAGGTCAGACCAACACTGCCAGGAGCTTGGAATGCACTCTGGCTTTCCCACACAGGTTACTAGCTGAGCCATCACCTCCCAAAAAGTGTACCAGCAGGAAGGCGGGATCAGAAGCAGAGCCAAGACTCATATCTAGGTGCTCCGATACAGGACACAAGCAATTTAGAACCACCTATGTGCCTAGAGATACACTACGTTTCAAAAAATAAACTCATGAAATAAAGAAGCTGACTTGCAACAAGACAGTAAATGTGAGGTGCAGATCTCAACATTCTTTTATTACATTCTTTTATTTTGACCTTAATACTGACATGATGAAAAAACTGATACAAGTGCATGCAGTTTAGCATCTTCTTGATTAAGGCCTTCTCCCAGGAACACCTGCTGGGGCCCTGTCGGCTGCCGTGTGCTGCCTAGCCGGTCACTGTATGCTAGACATGGCACCATTCTGAACCAGCTTCCTCACCTGCAGAGACGAGGACAACTGCTGTAAACAAACTCATCTCTTCGTCACTGAGTTGGAGGGCATTCAGCTTCTCGCTAAATTCAAACATGGAGTTGAGCAGCTCCCCTGCTCCCATGGAGTGTAAATCGTCCACACTGTACCTCTTCCCGCTTAAAAAGGTGACAGTACGCTCCTTGGCATCAAACAGTGATGCAAATCGTACCATTAAAACCTGGAAAAAGAAAAAGACTTACGTACTTGGAGAATAACAATGTGCTAGAAGATAACTCAGTATTGAAGTCAGTTAAGAAAGCATTCTACATATAAAAGTTGTAAAAGAAAAGCTCTTTCTACCCAGAATCACTTTCTTGAGGCAAAGTCTCTTCCAAAACAATAAATATTCCAGAAATATCAAAAGAAATCCCAGCCACACAGCCCCAAAGTATTTGAATCCTATGATACTCTTAAACTCTACTAAGACTCTGAAAGGTAAACATGAAATTGAAGCAAAGGACAGTGCCAAGAAGCTTAAAGCAGCCACAATCAAAGCATTAAAGAAACTGCAGGATACCACGTGTATATTACATGTCTCTATGCCTGAAGTACAAAAAACAACATTTCAGTGCAGAAAAACTTGGAAATATCAAAACACCCAATGCAGCCAAGACCAACACAGCAGGCAAATTCTAATCAGACTATTCTAAGAAACCACAGCCCGAATCACAATCAAGGTGTTCTAACTACCAAGTTATAGACGCCAAACCAAATCAGTTAATTTTCACATTACTTACCTCTTCCTTCCATTGCACTGAACATAGCATGCATTCCTGTCACACATTTCTCTGACAGCCACAGGAGCACTGAATAAACACCTTCCCTTTGCAACGCTCCCAAGCAGCGACTTGTTTTACCCCAGAGTGAGTCTTACATGAAAATGGTGCTAACTTTGGTACACAAGCTCACTTACAAGGCAGAAAAAACAATACAAGCTTCAGGAGTACACAGTGTGTTCAGTTCTGGCTGTGCTGTCAACTCACCAGCAACTGAAAAGCCTCCATACATGTCTAGGTCATGGTTACCGCTCCTCCAGTTCTTCTGGATCTAAGTCGCAGGCCTACTCTTGCTGTCTGCTGAAGGCCTACGTGGTGAAGCATTCATCTGGGATTTGGCCTTTGCTATCCCAGCACTAACTATGACTTTTGCTCTGCTCCTGTCCAGGTCCTCCAGAAAACAGAAGCTGACACAAAAAGTGTGCATGGGCAGCAGTAGCGAGCAGAAAGGACACGCAACAGGCAAGGAGAGTGAGCAAGAACTGGAACACATTACTAAGCTGGCCAGCATCAATATCAAAATTAACTCACACTTCCAACTTGTAGAACCATCCAGGGCAAAGCGATGATACTATATGGATCCAAAGCTCAAAGATTTAGCCCACCAGACATCAACAACCCCCAAATCACCCCAAATACTGGAGTTACACTGAGGTGAGCTCCAAGCACTTCCAAGGCTCTCACATGCAGTGACAGCAAAGCAGCCACAGTCAGCACCAGGCAAGGCACCATGTGATCGTGTCCTGCTCAAGTGAAGGCCGCAGCAGCTATCCCAAGTCCAAGCAGGATGCGGCTCTGGGAGAAGCTGCAAGCAGAAACAGCAGCCACAAATCCGAGATGGGAGACGCCACATGAGAGGTAGCTGATCTACCCTCTGTGATCACTAGAAGACAGTCTAAGGATCCACAGTCCACCTCTACTTCTTACTCTGTACTGAATACAGTAAACGCCAGGCAAGGATGCCAGTAGGTGTCCAAGTCCACACCAGAAGACAACACTAGGACTCAGAGTTCACATGCTGGGGGTAGACAGCCCCATATTTCAAGTCCTAAGTAACTGTGGGGTGACCTGCACTCTTCCCCATATCCTGAGATGGTTATTCACTGGCTGGTAGTGTCAGACTCAAAGCTATACAAAGAAGACAAGTATCACTTATCTGAAATGCTGGGATGAGAGATGTTTCAGATTTTGGAATATCTGCATATACACAATGAAATTATCTTGGGTAATGAAACCCAATCATACACAGGAAATTCATTTATCCTTCATATATCTTATATATACCACCTGAAGGTAATTTTACAGCATGCTTTTAGTATGCCCATATGAAATCAGGTGTGGAATGGTCCACTTGTGGCATCAAGTTTTCCCTCAAAACGTTTCAGACTGTAGAACAATTTGGACTTGGGATTTTCAAATTAGGAATGCCCAATCTGTACTTCCTTAGCGAAACAATGAAAATAAAACACTGTATGGCCTGTGCATCCACATTCAGATACAGGAAACCTACCTCAAAAGTTCCAGCCTTCAGCAGGCTGACCTGGTCATGCTGAGAGAGATCTCGGAACCCAGGAATGCGCTTTGCAAATTCCACCACTTCTTTCACTGCTGGTGTGAAGCTCATCGAAAATTCTTCCCAGATTTCATGCCCCGATTTATGTGGATCCACATATGGAGATTTACTCATTGGACAAACCTGGTATACACAAACAGAGAAGTTCTTAAAATGTGAGAGATAAGGAAGAAACTCCAAAAGCAGCAACTCCATCATGAAAATTAGTTAACACTCCAACTTGACTGAAATCTGCTGATACTGCCTCTCTTTCCACTAGCTGCTGGCCTTACTACAGAAAGTCTCACAGCTTAAATGTATGCAATTAAGAACTGTCAATTTATATTAAAAAAAAATAAGTGAACAAATTCTAGTCGATGTAAAGGAAGCCTATCCCCACAGATGTCATGATACACTGCAACAGCAGAATGACAGATTTGTGACTGTTGTTGAAGGACTATACTGTTGTAATAATATCCTGTAAATCGGGGGGGGGGGGGAGGAATTGGAGAGAGTGGAACGGGAAATCCCTTAGCCTATTGAACTGTATCATGAAAAATAAAATTTTTTTAAATATGCAGTGATGGCAGATACTTTTATATTATTTTTGGATCTCATCAGAAAATTCTGGAATATTTCACACTTGAAAATATATATACATATAAAACTGTTTTTGCTGTAGCCTCGAGAAGTGCTCATCAAAATGGGTAAGTTCATGAAACCCTGGAAAGTGGTGCTGGTCCTGGATGGATGCTACTTGGGACGCCAAGCTATCATCGTGAAGAACATCAATGTCAGCACCTCGGAGCACCCAGCCACATTCTGGTGGCCAGCATGGACCACTATCCCTGCAAAGCAACAGCCACCACAGGCTTGAGGATTGCCAAGCAGTCCAAGATCAAGTCATTTGTGAAGGTTTATAACTGCAACCACCTCATGCCCACCAGGTGGTCTGTGGATGCTCCCTCAGACAAAACTGTACTCAACAAGGGGTGCCTTCACAGACTCTACTCTGAACCTCAAAGTCCGGCATGAGGCCAGAGTCAAGTGTGAAGAGAGGTACAAGACCAGCAAGAATAAATGGTTCTTCCAGAAGCTGTGGCTTTAGATATATATATATATTTTTTTTTTTTTGCTCCACTCATTCAAGACTTAAAAAAAAGAAAAAGAAAAATATAGAGTGGATAAAGCCAACATCTGTGGCACTGGCATTCCGTTAGGGTGCTGGTAAAAGCCTCAGCTACTCTACTTTCAATCCAGCCCTCTGCTAATGCAGAGACAGCCCACCTGCTTGGGCACCTGCACTATGTGGGAGACTGGAAGAAGCTCCTGGCTCCTGCTTCCAGATCAGCTCCATCTCTCTGGGCCATTGTGGCCACTTGGGGAGTGAACCAGCAGATGGAAGTGCCTTCATGCTCCAACTCTGCCTTTCAAATAAATTGGTATATATATTTTTTAATTATATAATCTTTTCATTAAAAAATGAAGCCTTGTGGCAATCTAATTTAAACAGCAAATTACCATAAAAGAAGTAACCTAAGCAAAAATGTCATCATCAAGCTACTTCAAAAACCTGCTACAGAGGTTTAAGACTATTTTGTAACATTGCTGCGACCTTATGCTAGCATACACTGCCTTTCTCAGGAACTATAACAATGGTATTTCTTTAGATCTGAGAGATCCAGTGACTTAGCCAAAAATACAAGTCCCTGGCCTAGGATCCAAAGCTATGTTTAGGCTCTATTTCAAAAATGCACTTATCACTAAATAGGCAGAAACACAATGTTGTGATTTCCAAGAGGAAGAGACTAAGACATGTCAGTTTTTATAAAGGTCATTGGCATTTTTTAGTTCATGAACAACGGAGGGACCATTGACCTCTACCCACTCACTGAGGACCAGAGGAGGGGAAAGAGGCAATCAAACAAGGCATGCATCAATCACCGATGAACACTGTGAAAACGCACCCCATACTCCATGGGGAGTTCATCAAATCTACCATGAGGGCCAGGAACCAGGTGATTTCAAAACCTTGGAGATTATCATCATTCAATCAGAACCTAAACGCTTAAGGAAGTCACCAAGCCTAACAAAATACAAGGTCACCTTGCAGTTCCCAAATCGAATACTTGCAAGGGGTACAAAAATCAAACATGAAGACTGTAGCAGAGTTTACTGTATTGAAAATGAAGAAAGAAGGCAGTAATTACCTGTTGGTAGAAAATATCAAGCACTATCAAAGACCCCATGGTTTAAACTGGAAATGCTGTTTTTGATGAAATTCTGGCTGAATATGAGCTTTGTACTTTCATGTAGAATGTTGTGTTTGATGAAAAAAAACTTGAATGAGGAACATTAGCTTACTGCATAGGAAGGGATCTAGGAAAATTCTCAGATACTAGCCTATTAAATTAAAATATTCCTAAATCTCAAAACAATCAAACATCTTTGTTCTATATCCAAAGACCTTTTGCCACTGTGATGATTTTAAAAAGAAAGCCTCTTTCCTCAGAAATCAAAGACTTTCCAGACTACAGTAAGCAAAGTAGTCAGCTTTTTGAAAAACTCCCAAAGCTAATAAGGTATTAATTAATCAGAATGCTCACATTGTCAAAGGAATTTTCAAAAATTACAGGATCAATGTCATATGAATCACATGCAATACACAAAATCCTACTCCCCAGCACAGGAACAATCAATCATACGTTGGTACCTAGTTAGTGTGAAAAGGTCACTCAATAAGGACGTTTATTAAAACTACTTGACCCAAAGTACTGTTCAAAAATATTTTTATAGATATCTTAGGTCTTCTTACTGCCTTCCCAAAGCTGGAATAACCCCCAAATAAAAGAAAACCTTCAAAGCTTTCCTTGATACAAGGTGAGCAAAAAATTGATTTCACTATACCAGATGCATCCTCCCTCCAGTGTTGCACAGGTAACTATTCTTGTTCTCATTCTGAGAAAATCCATCTATTGGAACTCTATCACATACTCTTTGAGTATAAGCATTGGAGAAGTTCATACAATGTCCATTTGCAATACAAATGGCATGACCATTTGGGTAATGCATTATGTTCCTCCCTTTATACTGTCCATTGAGATGCTGCTGGCTCTCACTACAGGGAAAATGACTGCTAAGCCCACTGCCACAATGGTCATGATTTAAATTATATGGCTCGATGTTCTTGGGCATCCGTTCTCTCTGGAGCTGCATGCTCTCCGCTGAATTTTCTCGCTGCTCTTGATTATACATAAAGGTATCCTTGTGGGCTCGGGTCACCATGCCAATGACTTCTTCCTTTGCAAAATCAGAAGAGGGAGGAGGAGAGCTTTTCAGGTTTTCTTGCTCCAGCTGGGGCTTGGGTCGCAGCTGTTCCTGGGGTGGTAAGGCCGTCTGTTCCCGGTGTTCTACTAATGTGTCATTCTGCAAGTGACCACTGAACTGGCTGTTCATCATGGTCTTCATCGCACTTTGCATTTCAATTAGCATCCTTTGTTTCTCACGCTTAGGAATGCGACCAAACCTAACAGCTATTAAAGAAAAAGATAGTTAACATTCGTTGTCTAAATAAGACCTGCCATACAAAAGTAGCACAGACTTTTTCTGACAGCTGTGGCCTGTATGCAAGTAATGGATACCAACAGATCTCCGGCTCAAATTTTCTTATTCTTTTTTTTTTCTTAAAGAGTTTTTATTTTTTAAAGGATTTACTTAAAAAGGAGGGAAGGGAGAGGAGTTGGATATGATTCATTATACAAATAGATTGTATAATATAGAATGTTGGCAGCAGTAGATGGGGAGAGGCAGAAGGGAGCTCTGCATTACTTCACAGTGTTGGTTTTTTATATTTGAGCAATTTGAAATACATTTTGTAAGAATAAAATTCACTTGTTTATTTAAAAGGCAGAGTTACAGAGAGAGAAACACAGGATAAAGTTTCCATCCACTGATTCACTTCCTAAACATCTAGGACAGCCGGAACTGGGTTCGTCCAAAGCCAGGAGCCAGCAGCTTCTTTTGGATCTCCCATGTGGGTGCAGGGAGGCCCAAGGACTTGGGCCATCCTTCTCTGCTTTCCCAAGCCACAGGCAGGGAGCAGGATCAAAAGTGGAGCCGTGGGAACTGAAACCAATGCCCCTATGGTGCCTGTGTTACCACCTTTATCCACTATGCCACAGTGCCAGCACCTCTGGGTCAATTTTTCTAAACCTGATAGATGTAATGTACCAGAGAAAGAGACAAAGGAGGTGAAATTTTCCAATTTTCTTCCAAAACAAAACTAAGGAGAATCCTAGACATTGTACAGATAAAAGCCAAGAAAGAATTACTAAAATAACTAATGAAAAGCACAGTTTGAAGCAGACCAGCACTACCACCCACCTCTATATTAACAAGATTGGGGGCTCCCTTCTCAAGCAGGTCTTCCAGACTCAGCTACCCACATCTTCCACATCAATCAGTCCCTGAACATCAGACCCTGGTGTCAAACCATTCTTGTAACTCTACTCTTATGACCCCATTAAATGATCTGCCATCTTGCTTAAGAAGATCTTTTTTTGAAAAAAAAAAAAAAAAAAAGTACCACAATCAATAGAAACGCATTTATTAGAAAATAAATTTGATGGATTTTAATTCACATCAATGAATTCAGAATGAATCAATTGTCTTCCATTCTTTTGGACACGAGTCTTGCAAAGTATCCTGTCTCTAATAATCCTATTTCTGAAGAAAAGAAAAGCTAGGCTTCCTTCCAGTCCAATATTTATAGTGAGATAACACAAATTCAATATACCCACCCAGCAAGCAAAACTCGCTGGTCTGACTGCAATCTCCAATATTATCAAAGACAGACAGTTTTGTCATGTCTCCTTCTTCACCCCTACTTTCACAAAGGACTGCTCATTGCATTACTCCTTGTGGGGCAATGAAAACATTCATCACTTTTACAGAAATGCTATTCTGCAAAATTTTCAGGCAATTAAAAACACAAAACTTCAGCTGCTGAAATCTGTTATTCAAGAAATGCCTTATTACAATGTTCTATATCTGTATCAGTAAGATAGTAGAAGAGTAACACAGGACGCTGCTTAAATGACCTTGCTTTAAACATGAAGTTCATGCCTAGCAATTTTTAACTACTTTATAACCTAATCCCTATGGAAACCACATATTTGTTGTTACTTCAAACAGAGAGAAACTGCACCAGAACATGACTTTTCTAGCCACACTAATCAGGTCTTCCAATGACATCATCCACAGGTTAACACTAACGAAGCCAGAAATTACAGTTTTTCTATTTTTTATGAAACTGGATCAGGCCACAGCTGAACAACCACCTCCACTCCAGCAGCTCACGATACTTTTATTTCCTATCTCCTTCCCAGACATTCAGAATCTGTCCCAAACGCACATCATCATCTCAGGGCTAAAGACGGTAAGAAGAACTCACCTAAGTGGTTCCTCAGTAATGCTAAGAAACCAAAGCCTCCTGTATATCAGCGATAACAATGTTTTTAAGGACACAGTAATCAGAGTATATTTTTAAAATAGGTCTTTTGGGTCAGTGTTGTGGGGTAGTGGATAAGGCCGCCATCCTGCAATGCCAGCATCTCATATGGGCACTGGTTTGTGTCCTAACTGCTCCACTTCTGATCCAGCTGCCTGCTAACTGTCTGAATGGCAGACCCAGGTGAAGCTCCTGCCTCCTGGACCAACCCTCACCATTGTGGAACTCCAGGGGGTTAGCCAGCAGACTGAAGACCAACCCTTCTCTCTGTAACTCTGCCTTTCAAATAAACAAATCTGTAAAATATATGTCTTTTTACAAGAAGTAAAAACAACAACAAAAGAAACAGAGTCAAACACTATCAGGGAAGTTGCTAAAATTTTACTTTAATTAACCTCATGTCCCCAAGGCTTCAAAACGTGTTCCCTGAAACCTGCTTCGTTCTAAGTACAAAGGGTTTAGTCTGGGCAGAACTCCACACGCCTACCATCTCTAACAGGGCCCTACCATCTCTCGACATTCCAACAGACAGACACTTCTTGAAGCGACACTGCTGACATCTGTTCCTGTTCATTCTCATTATGGAACAGTTTTCATTCTTCAGGCACTTCTTGTACTGGATGTTTTGTTGAATACTTCTCCGGAAGAAACCCTAATAACAAAGGAAGATGAACCCATCCATTTACAAGCATCCAAATGAACCCCTTCTAAAGCCATCTCAATACTTAGATATCCGTGGAAATACCTTGGAAATACAATATTGATGTCCACAACCTAACAGGATTCTTACTGGTTCTGGGAAGAAACTGCATCCGTTAGTCATACAAAACTC
This sequence comes from Ochotona curzoniae, assembly GCF_017591425.1. Taxonomy (NCBI): domain Eukaryota; kingdom Metazoa; phylum Chordata; class Mammalia; order Lagomorpha; family Ochotonidae; genus Ochotona; species Ochotona curzoniae. The sequence continues at coordinate 10,051,360 of NW_024465035.1, read as the reverse complement.
TTTCTTTCTTTTGGACAGTCTGTGCTTTACAGAAGCACCCCTTTAACTATCCTGAACCCTGTCACCATACTCTGCCCGCAGCCACATTTCCTAGCTCATACTTTAAACCACATTCAAACTGCAAAACTCCTGTAATATGAAGGACTGATTGCTAAAAGACTGCCAATACTGCATTTAATACCTCTAACTGACTAACTCAAAGTCTGAACTATATTTAGGAGAGTTTGGTCATTGTGGCTGACACTGACAAGGACCGCTCACATGTGGCACAGGTCACAGAAACATGTCAACAGCGGGCTAGGCATCACAGCACACACCCACCAAGCAGCTAACGACCTAAGGAAAGACAGCTGCTGGACAGATAGCCACAAACAGTGTAAGTCCACACTCCGCAGCCAGGCTCAAGGCTCTCTAGCTTAATGCTTTCAGGGACAGCAGAGACTTCAATCACATAATTACCCAAATTATTTTAAATTCATTTTTCTGGACTTTCATAACCACACATGTCATAACTCTGTATTAAGTGGCTGTAGGACACAACACTTTTATATTTCAAATATGCTTGACTTGGACATTACAAAAGCAAAGTTAGACATATTACTAAGAGGTATTGGAGAGATAAGTATATTTTAACATACAATTCAATTCATTTCATGTTTTCCTTTATTATTTAGCAATAAAGAATGATGCCTACCCCCCAATTACTTCACATTTTATAAAGAAAGCAAAAATACCCAGCGTTCATTGAACTGTTAAAAACAGTAGGAAAGTGCAACAGCTATTCAATTGTTCTACCGACTAGTCTTTGTGAAGTGACCCTGCCAACCAAAAGATACTAAAGTCACAATCTATTCACAAGCATCCTAGAAATTATTTCTTCTTTCATCATCTCTAGTCATTATCATGTTGATCCACCATATTTTCCTTGTTTCTGGCCTTAACTGGGAAAATAGCAAGAACATGAGCCTCTGCCACATCAATGTTTAATATTCAGGAGAAACAATTATACCAGGGAGGGGCAGAGAGAGAGATGGACTGATTTTTTAGAAACAAGCAGAAAAGTAGAGATCATTTCATGTTAGCACTAGCTGGGAAATATGCACCAAAACTTACAAATTAAATGTAGCTTCCCAAGTGTTAAATTTTTATAGACAAGATTATTTCACTTATTTGACTTTATTTCTTCAGACATCCCAATTTTACAAGTTATCTGAGAAGTATTCCCAGCACCAAGTACCTGACTTGTCAGACCAGCTATGGCTGAGCTGTCTCCTCAAAGCCAATGTGCTGGCACCCTAGCCCCCAGGGCACCAGCGTGAAGAGGTAGGACCTTGCAGAGGTGACAAGGCCACCAGGCAGGGCTTTGTCCTCACACATGGACAAATGTTAGCATGCCTCCCTGGTAAGGGAGCCCCTTCTTGTGTGTCTGCAGGTGTCTTACCACACAACGCCTTCCACCATGTTATGACATAGTGAGAAGAGCTTCTCATTAAACACAGCCCTCAGGACCAACACTTCCCAGCATCCAGAACTCTGCATCAAATAAGCTTCTTTCATCCATCAATCACACAGTCTATATTATTCTGTTACTGTGTATAGTAGCACAAAGTGAACCAGGGCCTCATCAAAGCCAGGTTTAGCATAAGTTCCTATAAGGGTGTTTTCTTGCCATTTTCCCATCACAGAGAACCACACCTGAGCATTTAGTGTCTCATGATAATATCAGTCCAATCGAGACTGATATTACAAAGAATTGAGAATATTCAAGTTATGTTTACACACCTCTTTAAATGACTTAAAAATAAACCTAACAGGGAACAGCTGACTTCTAGTCTCCATCCCTGATTAACAACTGCAGACAGTGGCAAGCCTGACGCCACTTTCCTAAAGCCCAGAATCAGTAGATTCAAGAAAGAAAAACATGATTTACCTTGCAGCCTTCACACGCATGCACTCCATAGTGGAATCCTGACGCCACATCCCCACAGACTTTGCACAGTAGAACCATGCCACTGAACTCTAAGGGGAAAACAAACATAAATTAAAAACTCAGGGAAGCATCTCGGCTCTTCAACTTTCTTTCCAAACTGAATTATTTTATTTCCTTCAACATACAGGTGCTTTAACAGGACAGATACCTACTTCGTAATATACAAGATAAAATATTAATTTCATTAATTTGAAAGATAGAGTTACAGAGAGAGAGGAAGAGACAGAGAGAAAATGAGAGATCTTCCATCCCCAAATGGCCACGACAGCCATCAGGTCTATAAGCTGCCTCTGCAGGCAGCTGTGCCAGTTCAACCCACTGACAAAGTCTTGCCCCAGCCACTGTTATGTCCACATTCATTCAGGAACCCAAATCTCACTATTCTACCTTTATTAATCCTGCTTGCTTTCCTAGTCCCAAATATCCCCATTCAGATTCATAAAAGTAAACCCCTTCCCACAAAAAAAAAAAAAGATAACTTAAAGTGAAGTATACTAGGTCCCCAAAGGGGACGTAACTACACAAGGCAGTCCCTGAGCTGTACTGTAAAACCATTACTAAAAACTAAACCCAGAAATACACTGGTTCCCAATCCAAAACCCCAAAAAATAAGCCCACCTCAAATAGTAAAATGCCTTACTTGTCACACCACTGTGACTCTTTGTTACCCCTGGTGCATTTGACTTGCTTGCTTTCATGGAACAATCTATCCGATCATTCTTCAGGATGCCTTCAATACTGGGGAGCTCGCCGTTCTTGGGATTGCCATTGGCGTCAGAGTTGGAGCTGTTTGGCGAAGATGGAACAGAAGAGGAGGACTGGAGACTATTCTCGGAGCCCTCACTGTGGCAGGAGGCAGGGCTGGAGGCTGAGCTGGAAGAACTGATGTAGGCAATCACGCCTCCTGGAACGAAGGGAATCACACACAGCCTTAGAAAAGGCTACTGACATTGTTAGTTTATAGACAAAAATAATAACGAATTTCCTGGTTTTCTTTTTTTTTAAAGATTTATTTTTATTATTTTTTCATTGGAAAGGCAGATATACACAGAGGAGAGACAGAGAGGAAGATCTTCCGTCCGATGATTCACTCCCCAAGTGAGCGCAACGGGCCGATACTACGCCGATCCGAAGCCAGGAGCCTCTTCCGGGTCTCCCACGCAGGTGCAGGGTCCCAAAGCTTTGGGCCGTCCTCGACTGCTTTCCCAGGCCACAGGCAGGGAGCTGGAAGGGAAGTGGGGCTGCCGGGATTAGAACTGGCGCCCATATGGGATCCTGGGCGTGCAAGGCGAGGACCTTTAACCACTTGCGCCACCGCACCGGGCCCGAATTTCCTGGTTTTCTTTCTGCTCCAGAAATTCAAGATGCACCCAACTCTCACTGATTTAAAAAGTGAGACAGGGAAGATGGCTGTCCTAGACATTAAGACACAGGTTCAGATACCTCCATCCTATGTCAGAATACCTGGGATCAACTCCTGGTCTGACTCCAGACCCTAGCTTTCCACTAACATGTACCCTGGGCTCAAACACTGGGACCCCATCACCCAGGCAGCTTCAGATTCCAGCTTCAGCACCGGCCCAGCCTGTCCAGTGCGGCTATTTGGGAGAGTGAGCCAACAGACAGGAGACCTAACTCTGTCTATTTTCCTCTCCCTGCCTATTAAACACAGAACCAATCTGGAACTAGGAGCTTCTCCCAGGTCTCCTTCTCGAGTGCAGGGTCCCAAGGACTTGATCCAGCCTCCACTGCTTTCCCAGGCCACAGACAGGTAGCTGGACTAGAAGTAGAGAAACCAGGACATGAACTGCACCCATTTTGGATGCTGGCACTTGCAGGTGGAAGATTAGTCTGTTGACCCACTGTGTGGCCCCTGTTGCTCTTTAAAATACCTATTTCAAGGACCCCATCCAGATTAGAGAAGGATCCCCTCTGGAATGAAGTTTCTTATTTTATCTGAAAGGCAGAGAGATCTTCAAGCTGTTGGTTTATTCCTCAGATGCCTACAAGAGCCCCCATAGGCCTGGCTGGAGCCAGGAGCCAGGAGCTCCATGCAGTCTCCCATCTGAGTGGCAAGGGTACAAGCACTTTAATCACCTGTGGCCTTCCAGGATGTGCTTTAGCAGGAACCTGAATCAAAAAGGGAACAGCTGGGACTTGAACCAGGCACTTCAATATGGGACACATGAGTCCCAAGCAGGGACTTGAACCTGTGTCAAATGCCTGCCCCAGAAATGTGCATTTTTTCAGAAGTTGTCCAGGCAATTCTTTGTAGTCTGAAGCTTAACAATGGCAACATGAGGCCAGTGTTGTGGCACAGCAATTTAAGCTGCCACCTGTGACACCAGCATTCCATGTGAGAGCTAGCTCAAGTTCCTGCTGTTCCACTTCCAATCCAGCTCCGTGCTAATGTGCCTGAGAAAGCAGCAGATGGCCCAAGTGCTTGGGCTGCTGCAACCAATGCACTACACATGAATGAAGTTCTTGGCTTCTGACTTTGACCTGGCCCACTCCTAGCCGCTGCAGCCATCTGGGAAGTAGAGAAATATATGGAAGATCTCCCTCTGTGTCTCTTCTCTCTGTGTGTCTCTCCAACACTCCTTTTCAAATAAATAAGCAATCTTCTCAGGGGTGTGGGGGCGGGGGAAGAGGGGGAGGGCGGGAGGCTGCAAGCAGTGAACTGAAACACAAATGAGGGTAGTTTTGTTTGTTTGTTTGTTATTTTAAATGATGCTTACATAGCTATGGGGCGGGGGGATCAAGTGGTGGGGAAAAGTGGATGTGATCATTGTTTCCAGGTTTTCTATTTCTTTTTCCTGTATCTGGGGAGAGACAAGGGGAGAGCTACCCACCCACTTCAGCACCCGGGGTCCCAATGTGGCGAACACGCCAAGGGTTCAGCCCAGGTGGTTTCAATAGTTCTGAAATGTTGCTGATCTCATCAATCCAAGGATGAGGAAACACTTTCAGTGTCCACTGGGTGACCTTAGAGTCTCCATTTGTGGATATTTGCTGTCATCATCGGGCTGAAACAGGTGTCCAATTTGTTCTGTTCTCCTTCCTCTGCTATGGTAACAGATGTCTTCTGCAGGCCTCCATGGGCCACAATGACCTCTGTGTGGGTCCAAGCCAGCCGTCCACTATTCCGCCGTTTTTACTGAGGAGGACCAGTTCTCACAGGTGGGCCCAAGGGCCCAGGCGACCCAGATCCCGCCAGACCTCCCTCCTGCCCGGGAAGCTCATGGACCTGGCACCCACCACACATGCAGGCCCAAGGACCCCGTCAGGCAATCCGGACCCCACCAGATTCCCCCACTCCCAGGGTTCACGAAATGAGGGCAGTTTTAAAGGCCTGTATTTTCAATGACATGACTACCTTAATCTCTTCAATCTTGCATGAATCTAAACAGAAAACATTGAACCCTATTGTGATATTACTGAGTAAAAACCACTGTGCATCTGCCTCATAAAACTTTAGAGCTCTGAAGTTCACTTTGGCCATCACAGGTGTTAGCAAACACTCAATGAACTCCCTTAGGAAGGTCTCTGAGCTATTGGTACTCTCTCAATCAGTGCCTTGGGCACTAATCCATTCCCAACATCAGGTGGGCAAGAGATAAGAAACTCATGCTTTTTCCTTGGAAATAAGACTTTTCTAGAACAAGAATTTTAAGACAGTCATTTCTCCCCCCGACAGGTCTCTGACCACCTTAGCTTACAAATAAACTTGCAGGGCCCACCATGAAGGCCTAATAGATAAATTCTCGCCTTGCATGTGCCAAGATCCTATATGGGTGATGGTATGTGCCCCAGCTGCCCCACTTCCCATCCAGCTCCCTGCTTGTGTCCGGGGAAAGCGGTCAAGGATGACCCAAAGCCTTGGGACCCTGCACCTGGTGGGAGACCTGGAAGAAACTCCGTGCCGCTAGCTTCAGATTGGCTCAGCTGCGACCATTGTGGCCACTTAGGGAATGAATCAGCAGATGGAGATCTTATCCCTCTGTCTCTCCTCTCTGTACATCTACCTTTCCAATAAAAATGAGTAAGTCTTTACCAAAAAAAAAAAAAAAAAAAAAAGAAGGAAGGAAGGAAACAGAAATCAGGACTAACCAGGTAGTTCAAGGATTAACTAAAAGGGCTGGCATTCTGTAACAGAGCTGGTTCAAGTCCTGGCTGCTTCACTTCTGATCCAGCTCCCTGCCAATGTGTCAAGGAGTCGAAGATGTCTTAGAGACCCAGAGTTCAAGGCCCCTGATGCTGGCCCAGGCCAGCCCTGGCTGAAGTGGTCATGTATCAGCAATAATTCCAAAACCCAACCTAGGAAAAATTACTGGGCTTCAATCCAGTTAAGATCCAATTCCTGGAGCCAGTGTTCGGGCACAGCAATTAAGGCTGCCACCTGAGATGCCAGTACCAAGTTCTGGCTGCTCCACTTCAATCCAGCTTCCTGCTAACGTGCCTGGGAAAACGGCGGGAGGCAGACCAAATCTTTGGGCCACAGCACCCATGTGGGAGACCCAGATGAAGCTCCTGGATCCTGCCTTTGGACTGGCACAGCCCTGGCTGTTGCATCCATTTAGGGGGAGTGAACCAGCAGGTCAGACGCCTCCCTCCCTGTAACTCTGCCTTGCAAATAAATAAATCTTTAAAAATTAAAAATAAACAATTCTCATCCTCCAGAGGCCAAGCAGTTGCTCCAGGCACCACAGAAACAAAGATAACCCAACTAGAATCTAGAAGCAGCTATATTCTCCCAGAAAAACTTTGCCACTGAGTTGTCTTAGCATCTACTCTTAACTACTAACATCAATTCATCAACCTTAGGGGCCACAACACAAACAGGCTGCATTTTAATTTCCTAGAAGGTACATCTAAGCAGTTCCTCAACCTGAGAGAAAGGGAAGTGAAATTAAGTTACCAAGTCTCTAATAAAAATCCAAGCATACAACAGTAACAATTTCACATCACAACTGAATCTCCCAAGGATTCTGATCACCCAGTTTTGTAGGTGATGAGGAACTTGGAGTTCAGGGGGACTTAGTAACACAGTCACTAAGTGGCAGGGAGGGAGTGAAAAGTCAAGGCTGCCCAAGTCCAGGCTATTATTTCCTAGTGAGAAGACCTGGCATACAAGCCATTTCCCATCAAAAACAAGTATTGGTCAGAATTACTGTAGGTGGGCACTGAGACGACGTTCACAGAAAGGCTTATTAAGGTGCTCTCTGCACACAGCTTTGGATAAGGCAAGAAAGGAAAAATCCCCAAACCAGCAAGTCCCAGCACCTCCAGAAACAGGCTGATGCTACTTCCAGACGCCTTGTGCTAAAATTAGCTGAGGCAGTCTTCTCTATTTTCAGCTGGAAGGGCCCTGGAGCAGGGCCAGTGCCTCGGGGTAGGACTTACCCAGCAGCCAACCTCAGACCAGCAAGAAGCCAGCACCCAATGTGGTACTGCTGGCTAGCTCTTCTGTTTCTGCAAATATTGGGGTTCTCCTAGCCCTTTCCCAGGACTGTTCACAGTCCTAGAAAATCCACCTGACTGAATGTATTTTTTTCTGCTTCTTGATTGAAAATAAAACATTTCAGCTCCAACAAGCTTTAGCCTTCTCTGCTCAAAAGCAGGTCATTGATAACAATTCCTACCCTCGGGGTAGTAGAGCAGCTGGGATTAAAGTACTGAAGTTCCCATTGTGTCCTAAGTGGAAGGGCTCCAGGGAACAGCATGCGCCTGTCCTTAAAAGCCTAACAGGCCGGCAGGGAAACTGGTGTGAGCAATGGCTTATACCAGAGACCTGCGAAGACTCAGCTGCGGCTGTGGGAGCAGTAAGAGCCCGAGGAGGGCAAAGGCTGTCAAGGCAACAACACAAAAAGTGAGGGAGTCCTTTGGGAACCGCTAAGATACTAAAAGATGCACTGCATAACAAGACAACTTTTTAAATGGGAATGACAAAAATGGGTCTAGTGTTTCTGTCCCAAAATCAACTGCTGGAAAAGAGGGGTCAAGAGATCAAATACAGATGTAATCCAGTGTTTGAGGGGGAAAGCCAATCTCATTAGCCACAAGACGTTAAAAAAAAAAAAAAAAAAAACACCAATTCTGAAACTCAGAGGAGCTGCAGATGGCACAGCAGCTCTGACCTTACAGCATGGTAAACAAAGGAGAGGCCCGTCTCCTGTGCCCTTACACAAACACGCCTCCCTCACTGTCCATAACCGACCTGCCCCTCACAGCTCCGAAGGTAAGCAGTCTGCACACCCCAGACGGCGTGAGGGCGTCACCGCCTGGCTCCAACACTGTTCTCCGTAAGCTGCACAGCATCGCCGTGCTCAACCCCTCACCACCCGTGTTCACTTGTTTGCAGAGACAGAGACAGATCCTGCCTCTACCGCTTTGCATCCCAAACACTGCAGCAACTCAATCTGGCTCTCCCACGCGGGGACCACTGCGTGCTGCCTCCTAATGTACACATTCGCAGGAAGCTGGAACCAAAGGCGGAGCCAAGACTCCAAGCCAGGCATACTGATGGAGAGGCCACAAACCTGCCCTTGCACCACTTTTAAAATCAGCCTTAAAAAAAATTATTTTACTGGAAAGCCAGAGATACAGAGTGAAGGAGATAGAGAGAGAAGAATGTTACATCTACTGGTTCACTCCTCAAGTGGCTACAGAGCTCAGCCAATCCAAAGCCAGGAGCCAGGAGCCTCCTCCAGGTCCCTCATGTAGGTGCTGGGTCCCAAAGCCTTGGGCCGCCCTTGATTGTTTTCCCAGGTCACAAGCAGGGTGCTGGATGGGAAGTGGAGCAGCCAGGATTAGAACTAGTGCCTATAATGGGATCCTGACACATGCAAGGTGAGGATTTAGCCACTAGGCTAGCACATCGGGCCCAAAAAGGCAGCCATTTTAAGACTGTTTCCTCCTCTATGGTTGTACCTGGGCCAAACAACTGCCCCTAAATTAATCCCTTACCTCAAGGATGGCGCAAGAGTAACTTCCACCACAGATGTAATGCAAGAAGGGGCCAGCATGATGGCTCAATCAGCTAATCCTCCACTCCCAAGTGCCAGCGACCCATAAGAAAGTCAGTTCATGTCCCAGCTGCTCCATTTCCCTTCTAGCTCTCTGTTATGGCCTGGGAAACCAACGCAGGATGGCCCAAACCCTTGAGACTCTGTACCCACGTGGCCAACTTGGAAAAAGCTCCTGGCTCCTGGCTTCAGATCAGCTTGGCCCCAACAGTTCCAACCATTTGCAGAGTGAACCAGCAGATGGAAAATCTGTCTCTCCTTCTCTCTGTAAATCTGCATTTCCAATAAAAGGCAAATTAAAAAAAAAAAGAATCTCAGAAGTACATATAATGGTCCAGTAGACACCATTATACTAGGGTGTTGAATCAAAATAGTTCAAATTGATCCTCTTATATTGCCATCATGTTAAAAAAAAAATTAAGAGGAAAAAAGTCAGAGAAAGACTGCACTCCTCCATGCAGGTTCCCTCCGCAAACACCTACAGAGCACTGAAAACAAGAGCTGGGTGCAGGTGTCCCACCCGGGCGGCAGCTGTGACCACGGGAAACACAGGGCTGTCTGTGCTCGTGTAGGTCAGCAGGAAGCAAGAACCAGGACAAGGACATCGGAACCAACATGGTCAACAGCAGCTCTTGTACCCTCCGGACCCCGTGTCTCTCTGGTTTATCCCCACACATCCTTCTGAACTCCACAACTCCAATAACTAGTCAAACAACTGCCTACTTCACTTCTAACTGTTCCCACGACTCACTACTCCTCGCTCTAAGTTTGTTTCCCTTTATATCCCTCTGACACTTTGCCAACTGGGGGAAAAAACATAGCAAGATAACTGGTTTATAACGGTGTGGAATGCTTTCCTAATTCTTACAGACAGCCATGGTTGTGAACAAAGTGTGTGGAATCAGTTACCTGGTATCTCAAGGAAGTTGGCACAATCCAATGTGTTCAATGACCAAAATGCGATCATTTTTCTCGTTTCACTTAGTTAACAAGACCAGAACTGTGTCACGCACTGTAGGGCAGTAAGAGGAAATGGTTCCTGACTCAATGTGTACCCGCCGATAACCACCTACCCAGAGGGCAGGGCCAGCTGTGAGCCATGCAGCACTGCATCTGACCCCACCCTGGGGCCACGTTTACTACCATCTGAAGAAAGTTTGGGGGAATTCTTACTAAAGCTCCCACTGACAGACATCACCCACGGCGAAAAAATGACTGACGTCCCAGCTCCTAACTGGGGACAAGTAAACAAGCGAAAACTCAGGAGCAACCTCAACTTCCTACACTGCGACAATTATCAGCATGATGGCTGGCCTCTGGCTTCTACACAATTCACATGAAAAGGTCCCCAGTGCGTGCAAGGTTACTGTGAGTCAGCAAAGCCAACTGCAAAAAAAGAAAAGCTAAGCGCTAAGCCTGCCAAGCAATTGTTTTTGCAAGTGGGTCCAAGACAGAGGGCAACCTGGAACCTGGAAATCACCCAGGCACTTCCACAGAAGCCTGTGCACCAGTGGGTGCTACAGGGACGATGAGTGACCGGGCAGGACAACAGAGCAAGGACCAAGGGACAGAGCCAGGAAACGAAACAGCTAAGGATCAACAGAAGCATTTTTATAACCTCTGCCTCCACCAGGCAGGATGAAGCCACAGCCATCCCCAACCAGAAAGGCTCAGAGCAGAGTAACTTCCTATCCACCTGAGCCAGCTCACCTTCTCAGGCTGCAAGGCTGGAAAAATTCCCACTGCACGCCGCACGCAGAGTGAGCCGGTGAACCGGGTAGCCTTTCAACTTGCATTATGTCAAAGCCTAATGCCTGGCTAGAGTGGCTGACTTAAGAATACCTTCAGAGGCTGGCAGGTAGTCCCCTAAACACTGAAAACAGACAAGCTCCTCCTCAGAGCTGCACTTCCCACTGCACCGAGCTGCTCCTGGAATCTCCCTTGCTTCAGGTAAAGGACTCACACAGGCGGACAAAAGCGGAGAAAGGGGCACGGTATCGTTCCTGGGCAAGGTTATCAAGACAAAGATAAAGCCAAACTCTCTTGATCAGGTTCAGCAAGGGTCACACACAGGTTTGGTTTTGTTTCTAAGTAATTCCTTAATCAAAAGCGGCCAGTCTTTCTATAAAGATGACTAGAATCTTCCTTCCCCTAGCTGACTTAACGATGAGCTACGGTGTGACCTGGTATGTGTAACGTGTCAGCCAAGGGGCATCCTAGAGCTCTTTCCAGAAAAACTGTGTCTGTAAATACATTCGTCTCGTGCCAGAGCACACAGCGTTTGTCCACAGCCACGTGACCCCGTCTCAAGGGCAGGAAGCGCCCCTGGGCGCCCCCAGAACTCCTGCGAGAAGGGTCCCCCCAACCGTGTCAGGGGAGCCGTGCGGCTTCCTCCGGGCACCCCTGGCGCCCGTGCATCACCCTCCTCAGCAGCAGCGAGCCCTGCGGCCGCCGGGGTCACGCCGCGGTCGTGCGGGTGTCAGTCGCTGCAGTGCGGCGGCCGGGAGCGCCCCGGGGACGCCCCGGCGCGGGAGAGCGTGGTGCGGGCGCGCACGCGCGGCCTCCTCCGCAGTGTGCAACCCCGCGGCCACGTCACAGCCCGAGGGTTCCGAGGGGGCGGGGTCTCCGGGGGGCGGGGGGGAAGGCCGCGGCGCTTCCCCGCCGGCGCGCGCCCCCCCGCGGGCTCGGGCGAACGCGCACGGACGGACGCACGCACACGCACGCGCGCGCGCGCGCCCGCCCCCACGCGTCCCTGCGGCCCCGGGGAATGTGGGTCACCGAGCCGGGCGGCCTCACGTGTCCCCGCCCGCCGCCGCCGCCTCGGCTCCCATTATGTAATGCCGCGTCACGCGGCCGCCCAGCCAACCGGCGCCCGCGCGCCGCCGAACGTAAACACAGCGCGCACGTGGCTCGCGCGGCCCGGCCATGTGAGGGGGGGGCCGGGCCGGAGGCGGCCGGGCTGCTGCGGCGGCGAGGCGGGGAGCCGGGGGGGGACACGGCCCGGGACCCTCCCTCACCCCGCCGGCCCAGCCCGCGCCCGCCGCCGCCCCAGCCCGCGCCCCGCCGCCGCCCCCACCCGCCGCCGCAGCCCGGCTCTTACCCGCATTCACCTCCATGGCGCCCTCCGGGAGGGGCCCGCACAGGGGCGGCCGCCTCAGCGCCGCGCCGGCCCGGGCAGCAGGCGGCGGCGGGGATCGCCGAGCCCCCTCATGGGCAAAGGCCGAGGGCCCCCCGAGCCGCCCCGGGGCTGCGGCCGCTGCTCGCCGGCTCTCTCCCCACCGCGACAACAAAAGCGGCGGAGGCTTTTTTTTTTTCTTTTTTTTTTTTTTTTGCCTGCAGCCAGCGCACCGCGGCGGCGGCGGCGGCGAGGGCGCTGACGGGGAGGGCAGCGCGACCATGTGACCCGCGCACACACCCCCTCCCTCGGCCCGCCCCGGCCGCCCGCCGCCCGCCGCAGCGGCTCCGCCCTCCCGCCGCCCGGGACCCGCCCGCCCGGGGCCCCGCCACCGCCGCCCCTGGGTGACCGCGGCCCACCGGCAACCGCCGCCGAAGCACACCCGGGCCGGGTCCCTGCAAACACTCACATTCCAAGCAAAGCCTGTGTTTGGAGCATGAGTCCCAGCAGCAGCAGCAGCAGCAGCAGCAGCAGCAGCCGGCGTGGTGATGGATGGTCAGCCCTTGCCTGTCAGATGGAAGGGGTGGCTAAGTGGCTAGGTGGATGTGTCCGGACACGACTGGCAGCACTTTAGATCTCTGTGCATTTCACCTTGGGTGTAGATGTTAGAACCCAAGGGGGTAGGGAGGAACGGAAACACTGCTGTACTGAGGAGGCTTCAAAGCCAAGTCTGCAGTTTGTATCCTTTCTAAACATGAGCTGGACTGGAGGAAGAGACCGTGCACAGATAAACCTAAGTGTAGTTAACATGTGCGATTTAGATGGTGGATATGCACGTATTTACTGACATTTTCTTTCCAGTGTTCTTTGGAATATTGGTGGGGGGAGTGTATGAAACACACAGCTACGTGGGACCTCCTCTCCCCCAGGCTCACGCACAAGATGGTCCACCTGCAACGCTTGTGGTCTCAGCACCCACATCAGTCCTATTCTAAAGCGATTCACTTTCTCCTGGCTGGGCTGCTGCAGCAGTTCCCTAACTAGAACTAGCTCCTCAGGTCCACCCGCAGTCATTTCTCCCTAGCGGTTCTGCGGTGTTTTTAAGAGAGAGGAGATCTGATAACTGCTCAAACCCTTTGCTGGCTTCCTGTTCGACTTTGAAAAACATCCGTCAGCTTGCCCTCGCTGCACAGCGCTGTGTGGACCCTGGACCCAGCGTCTCTTTCCCCCCTCCCTCCCGCCCCCCAGCACGGTTCTCTAACCACCTTAGACCTCTTTTCTTCCCTGCCTCAGGGCTTTTTCACCACTCTCTGATGCTGATGCCGGAGCTCCCCGGGCCACTTTGTAGTTTGCTTTTTCATTGTTATGTGTCAGCCACTTCTTCAAAGGTAAATTGAGGTTAATGGCAATGGTCTAGAAGGCAGAAAGGAAATCATAGAAGAGGCTAGCGCTCTGAAACGGCTGTGCTCTACATGATTCCAGGGACATGGCATTGTGCAAAAGGAAAAATCCGAAACCGTGGAGACTGTAAAGAGATCAATGGGCGCCCCGGGGCAGAGGGGGAGGGAGGAATGCGTGCATGCACAGAAGGTTGTTTTCAGTGTAATTTGTCAAGACCAGGCGTGAACTCTACTGTAAACCGTGGGCTTGGGGTGACAATGATGCGTTAGTGTAGGCCCCTGGAGGATAACCAAGTACCACCCTGGGGCAGGGTGCTGATGGTGTAGGAGAGGAGATCATTAGAATTGTGGACTTCACATCCAGTTTTGCTCTGAGCTGCTGTAAAAACAAAGCGAATAACAACAACAACAAAAAGAATAGAATCTATGAATAGACTGTTACCACCAACGCAGATCCTAAAAGAATGTAAGTGGAAAGGACACTGCAAAGGAGGTAAGATTCCCTTCCCCTCCTTCCTTGACAAGGCCTGGCAACTGTTCCTGCATCTTTGGGCCTCAGGGCCCTCCAGGCTGCCTCCTCCCAGTGCAGCTTTGCAAGGAAGTACCCGTGGGAGACAGAACAGTACCCCAAGCCTGAGAGCAGGCACGCGTCTGGCCCCTGGGCACCTGTGTGGCTGCCGAGCAGCATGCAGAATGGACACTGCCTTGCTGCCTTCAGTCCAAGCAGCCCTGTTTAAGAACCCCCGCAGGGTTCTCAGAGTATTCATGACAGACTTCTACCTGCTCCACCTTGCTCGTGCCCCTGGGGGAAGGGAGGGGGGAATGTGTTGGGCAAAATGACTGTATCTTCAAAAGTTCCCTATTTAAAGAGGCCAGTTATTTCCTGGAAAGGCTACCTCATTTGCCGTTATACACAACTGCAAAAGTGAACACAATACAGGTCAACGTCAGACGTGCACCAAGAAGGCACAGGCTGTGGCGGGTGCTGTGGCGGGTGCTGAGGCGGGTGCTGAGGCGGGTGCTGCGGCGGGTGCTGCGGCGGGTGCTGCGGCTGGTGCTGTGGCTGGTGCTGCGGCTGGTGCTGTTGCGGGTGCCGGGTGCTGTTGCGGGTGCTGCAGTGGGTGCTGTGGCGGGTGCTGCGGCGGGTGCTGCGGCGGGTGCTGCGGCTGGTGCTGTGGCTGGTGCTGCGGCGGGTGCTGTTGCGGGTGCTGCAGTGGGTGCTGTGGCGGGTGCTGCAGTGGGTGCTGTGGCGGGTGCTGTGGCGGGTGCTGCGGCGGGTGCTGTGGCGGGTGCCGGGTGCTGTTGCGGGTGCTGCAGTGGGTGCTGTGGCGGGTGCTGCGGCGGGTGCTGTGGCGGGTGCTGTGGCTGGTGCTGTGGCGGGTGCCGGGTGCTGTTGCGGGTGCTGCAGTGGGTGCTGTGGCAGGTGCTGCGGTGGGTGCTGCGGCGGGTGCTGTGGCGCAGAGGGCCACTCATGTGGAGACTTCAATCTCAACATCGTATGTTATCAGTTAACAGTTAACAGTTAATGTTAATAGTTTTGGGGTGGAAACTTGACCTAATTATGGCTGCTGAAGGTGGAGCCTCTGAGGCATGGTGGGGGTTCTGGGAAGGAGTCATTGAGAAACACACAAAGAGAGAAATGCACAAAGGTGGGGAACTTTTCTGGCTCCTTTGTTTCTGAGTTTCTGTGTGTGTGTGTGTTTCTGCTGCCACAGAAACTTCCCAAAGCTCTAGTGATATTTTATTCATTAAAAATTTTAATTTCTTTTTAAAAATGACTTATTTATTTGAAATTCAAAGTGCACAGAGATGGGAGAGAAGAGAGTGGCTCTGGGGGCCCTATTGACTGTGAGATGCTGGGCACAGGCTGCTGCTGGTCTCAACTCTCAAGCCCCTCTCTCTGGGCATGTGTCTCTCTGAATTGCTTCAAATAAAAACCCTCCCATCTTCCTTTTGGCAGAAACTACACTGCACTCTCACTATTGAGGACAAAGACCTTCTACTGTCTCTATTTTCAGTAAAGCTCCTGGTGCCCAGCTGGGGTGTGGACGTAGCACAGTGTGCAGGGCAGGTAGGCAGCTGGTTCGAACTTTCCATTCTCCCACTGTCTTCAGCCTCCCTAATCATCTTAGACTCGGGAAGCACTTTGCACATGTGAACTCTGACAGGGGGTGTGTCTAGCCACGTGTCTGGCAGTCCCTTTGACTTCGAGAGAGCTTAGATGACTTCTCAGATTTCAAGGTTGGAGTCCTGGATCTGCAGATTATGGTTATTCCTTTGTAACCAAGGTCTATTGTGCACTAACAAATTACTCCACCATACCAAGATTAAAAGCAGAGTTCCACGGATCAGAAGTCCCCCTCCCCCCGAGACTCCAACTAGGTCCCTTAACTGCAGGGTTTCTTAGATTTTCTCAAGGCTCAACTGGGGAAAGATGCACTTCCAAGTTCATTGTGATTGGCAGGATCTAGTTCCTTGTTGGCTGTGAACCAGAGGCCTTCCCCCACCTCCCACTGCCCTGCCACCTTCTTTACCATGTGAGGCCTCCCACAGGGCACCTTGCATCTTTATCAGCAGAAAGAGAAAGTTTGAAGAAGACATGAGACTATCTTTTTTTCCCTTATTTATTTGAAAGGTAAAGTATGAAGGTAGGAGGGCACCTTAAAAAAAAAAAAACTTTCTTTAAAATTGTTCCCCTTTATTTGGTAAGAGGAGAGACAAAGAAGCAGAGAGAGTACTTTCCTCTAAGTCACTCCTCAAATGCCCTTTGTGGCCAGGGCCTGGAGTTGGGAATCGGAACTCCGCCGAAGCCAGGCACTCTGACAACATGGGAACGAGACTCGGGCATCTTACCCGCTAGGCAAGATATTTGTCTCCACTTTTGCATTTCTTACATCCCAGACAACTCCGTTGTAGCTTAGCCAGATCTGCATTTTGAGAAGTGAATGCCCACAGTGTCTGTTGGTTTGCTCTGAAGAATTACACTTGGCCTCTCTCCAGAGACAGAACACCTGCACTTGGACCAGGAACCTCACTCAGCTCAAGACCCTCATGTGTTAGTCATGGGCTGTGAAGCCTTTGGACCTCCAAATGCTTGCCCACATCACTTAAGATAAGGTGTGTAGACAGGAAACAGCCAGTATGTGCTCTGTTGGCTGAGACTGAAACAGTGCAGGATTTTATTCCCATTTTCTTTAATAGAGCTATGTCAGGAAGAGGAGCAACGTGCTTTGATACAAAATGAGAAGCTAAATTTTGACTGAAACTCAAAGAAGTGAATGAAAGGAACGGAGTCCCCTGGATGCCTGACTTTTGTCCCAGGGAGCCTCCATTCTGGACTTGTGGCTTCCAGAACTGAAAGATGATGTGCTTTGATATCACGTTACAGCAGCCATGCAGATCAGGAACTCTGTCAAGTGAGGAGAGAAAAGGATGTGTGAAGGGCCCAGCTGCTGCGTGGATGGGTGAATGGAGGAGGCTGGGCAAGCAGCGGAGAGCTTGAACTGCAAGCCCTTGGAATGCTGACTTCATAGCGTTCATCATTGTTTGCATAAAAAGTCAGGAACAACAGGAAAGACTCAGGATTTTTTTTTTTTAATTTCTTAAGGGAATTTAAAGAAGGCACAAAGGGAAAGAGCTGGAGGACTGGATGGGAATGGACATTACTGAGCAGCCGCGATGGCGTCACCTGCTCTTTCAGGACTGAGATGATAATGATTGTGTGGGTACCATAACCATCTTCCCATATTCCACGGTCTTTTTTTTTTTAAGGGAGGGGCATAGCAAATACTTTTTTAAAAAAGATTTATTTTTACTTGAAGATTTACTGAAGGAAGGAGAGGCAGAGAGAGAAAAAAATCCTCCACCTACTGGTTCACTCCCCCAAATGGCAACAACAGCCAGAGTTAAGCTGATTCGAAGCCAGGAGCCAGGAATCTCCCACAGGGATCCTACATGGATACAGGGTCCCAAGGCTTTGAGCCATCGTCTGCTGCCTTCCAGACCACAAGTATGGAGACTAATGGGAAGTAAACCAGCCAGGACACAAACTGCTGCCTATATGGATGCTGTTGCTGCAGCTGGAAGCTTGGTCTGTTGAGTCATCATGCCAGCCCCACAGATACTTTTTAATGTATATTATTAGTATTGTTATTATTTACACACTCACAAAAGAGAATCATGCAATGGTGCCTGCACTGGAATAATCCTTTACAGCAGGCCTGTGAGGGCAGAATCTTTCACCTCACCTTTGTTTCCTATGACCCTACCTTGTCTTCAAAAGAAGCCAGCGTGCCCTCTTTTCTCCCATTGGACTTTTGTTGTGGACTCATCACAGCTGGGCGTCCCTTCATTGAGAACTCCACTTTGGCTTTCTCACTGCGGCCATCACTGCATTACCCACACCATCACTGGGAACTCTGTCAAGCGGTCCCACCCCGTGGTCCTCTTCACAGAGGATCGCAGGTTCTTGGCTCCTATGTTGCCAGTGAAGTCGATCATCAGGATTACCAGAAAACATGAGGAAATTCAGATCTTTGCCCCAGTGGAGCCACCATGTCCTCCCTATAACATCTTGAGCACCACCAAGGGGAAGAAAGGAAGCAGGCACAGGGAATACTGGGCTTTCCATCTTCTCTAGGTTTTTAAAAACCCATTACATATTACATTTTTTTGAAAGTCCCTGAAAGTTGCTGGTTTTTCTTTTTTTTTATGATACAGCAGGAAATAAGAGATGCTTTTTTTGTTGTTTTTTGAAAGCAGTGTAACATCTCTGAAGAAGGTTTTAATTTCTTGGGAAGATGGGCAAACTGTGGCTTATCACTATTGTGGTTAGCATTAATCACAGAGCTGGTCCTTGTAGGTCAGCCGGATCTCTTTCTCCTGCTTTTTCAATTGAACCGAAACAGTTCCTGCTGACCCAGGAGTGCTGCATGCATGCCTGAGAGTGCCACCCTGCAGGCACTGTGTAATGAGCAGACTCACAAGGCTTACCTCAGCATAAATAGAAATTCAAGCTGGGACTTCAATTTTTTTAACACATTTGCAGTCTGAGAGCAAAGCAGCCAGATGAGCTGCAACAGAATGACATCATTCAAATAGCTGAAGAATTGTTTTGACCGTTCAAAGACCCAGCATCAGCAGAGACATGTCATTATGACGGGGTGACCCAGAGCTTCCGAAAATGCATGCTTCTGCCTGGCTTTATACCCGTGGCAGAACATAAAGCTGTAATTGTGCATGGTATTTGCCTTTGGTATATCAGGTGAGTTTGTGTGTGGGTGAGGGAAGGTGAGAAGATGTTCCTTTCTCTTAATGGAAAAAAACAAGTCGGTGCGGGACGAGGGGAAAGGAGCAAGAAGCAAATGATAAACACATACACCACAGACCTTGCCCGTTCCTTTTGGACTAACAGAAAGTTCAGTTCGTGATTATGTCATTCTTTGATGAGCTAGCTGAAAACTTCCGCTAACCTGCTGATAAATTTTTATAATATACAATACTTCAATTTTAGAAGGCTAAAAGTATCATTTTTATGGAAACAGTGGGGCTGGCCTGTTGCACAGTGGGTTAAGCTACTTACAGCCCTGGTATCCCAAATCAGAGTACTGGTTCCAGTCCTGGTTGCTCTGCTTTCCCACCCAGCTTCCTACTAATGAACCTGGGGAGGCAGCAAAAGATGGTCCAAATTATTATTTTTTTAAGATTTATAAAGTTTTTATTTAAAAGGCAGATTTTACAGAGAGAGAAGGAGGGACAGAAAAGTCTTCCATCTGCTGGTTCACTACTCAAGTGACAGAGACAGCCAGAGTTGAGTTGATCTAAAGCCAAGAGCTTCTTTGTAGCTCTCCCATATGGGTGCAGGGACCCAAGGACCTCAGTCATCCTCCACTGCCTTCCCCAGGTGACAACCAGGGAGCTGGATCGGAAATGGAGCAGCCAGGACTTTGAGCCAATGAAGAGGTACCAAATTCTTGGATCTTGCCACCATGTGGGAGACCTAGCTCATAGCTTCAGTGTGGCTCAGCCTTGTCCATCACAGCCATTTGGGAAGTTACCACAATTGGTAGAAGATTCTAACTTTGCCTTTCCAGAAACAAACAAAAATAGTCTTTTAAAAACATTTTTATTTTAGAATTTCTAGCATTCATGGTTCTATTGAAGTGTTCATGACTTGCCACAGCTAGATTGGCCTTCTTCAAATTTATGATGTCTTTAAGGAATAATTAAGGAAGAGTTAAAGACAGGGAAAACACATCAAACTGGATACTAGCAGTGAAGAAGCAATTTTATGATCTGTTCTTAAGTACGTTTTTAAGCATGCATTTAAAAATGGACTTAATGTGTTGGGAAAAGGCGGTGTAGGAGATCTGAATGGCCAAAGGCAAAAGGTGCCTTGAGACCAACAGCAGAGAAAGACATACCCAGCATTCCATGAAGAGCAATTTATTAGAGGTTTACAAACCAAAGTGCCATCTTGTTGCGTGATACCCCATGCTTTGATGCAGAAAAAAGTGGCTTTATAGACAAGAAATATTAACATTCTCAAGAAATATCAACATTCATTAAACTCCTGTTAGTCACAGCTTTAGCAGTTGTCTTAAAGGCATTCTTTATCCCACGGGGTTTCAGGTAACTGCCATGGTCATGAAGCTTCTTGGATTGAAAGAGTCTCTACCCCCAATGTAGCTGGGGGACAATGGACAGAATTCTTTAATGTGCATGAGTGTTTTTCTTGATTTTCCTCTCTTATCAGAGAAACCTTTGTTAGTTGACAATCAACCGAAACAATGTATTTGCAACTCTCCTAGAAAGTTTACTTATCACATGCCTGATAATTCCATTATCCATCAATTGCTGTTTCTACACTAACCAGGACTGCCAAATAATGAAGATCTCTCTAAATGTCAAGAATTGCAAGCACATGAGTTCAAATGTTCACAGCACCCCAGCAAATCAAATATTTAGTCATTTTTGAGGGATTGAGTTGCCCTTTACCAGGACGTTCCTCCACCCACACATCCTCTAACCCTTCTCCCTGGACAACTCACCACATCTACAGCTGTTAGCAGTGGGTCCCAGGGCTGGCCTGGTCTTCCAGCACTGTGTGGCACAAGTGGCAGGAATTTTAAAGGAAAGTTGACCAGCAGTCTGTAATAAGATCTTACATAAAAACAGGCTGCGGTATGGGTATCTGGCCTGGAGATTAAGCCAACCAAGACATGTGTGTCTCCTACTGGAGTGTCTACGTTTCTATCCTGGTTCTTCTCCCAATCCCAGTTTCATGCTAATACAGATCCTGCGATGCAGCAGGTGTGGATTCAAGCATTTGGGTCCTTACACCCACCCAAGAGACCCAATCTGAGTTCTGGGCTCTCAGCTTTGGCCTTGCCCAACCCCAGCAATCGGGGAATGAATCACTAGATAGATCTCTTTCTCTGCCATTCAAATAAATAAAAATAAATTTAAGTGGCCAGTAATGTGGTGTTAAGCCTCTGCCTATGGCACTGCCATCCCACATGAGCACCATTTCGAGTTCTGGATGCTCCATTTCCCATCCAGCTCTCTGCTGGTGTTCTGGCAAGGCAGCAGAAGATGGCCTAAGTGCCTGGACCCTTGTATCCATGTAGGAGACCTGGAGAAAGGTCTGGGCTCCTACTTGTGGTCGGCCTAGCCCCATGTGTTGCAGCCATTTGAGGAGTGAGCCAGCAGACATAAGATCTCGCTCTTAGCCCTCTTCAAATATAAATAAGCAAACTTAAATAATAAAAACACAATGTGTCCTTCCAAGCAGGATGGTGGTCTCAGTTCCCCTGCCCTCCTGGGCCAGCGGCGCTGCCTCCTGTGCTGGAAACCCAGGGTCCTCTCCAGAACACTGATGGTGTCCACAGGGCTAAGCACTGCCCAGAACCCTGTGTGCTCAGAGTCCCCAGCCCAGTCAAGGGTTTTGTTCCTGATGCCAAAAATCTGTTTCCATAGGGTGCTAGGGAAGGGGTCCTGGACAGGGAGGGTGTGGGAGCAGGGAAGTTCTCCAGTTTCTGCTTTCATGCATCAGGGCTTCCTAAAAATGGACTCCTAGCACCCCATGTCATGTCAGGCACTGTGTGACAGGAGCCCTTGGAAAAGCCTTACGGTCTACTACAAACTCCAGGCAGAAGGGTCATTGTCTTTTGCTGTTGTTCCCTTTCTGAACCAGTGGATGGAAGAAAGATCTCTATTTTGTGGTGCTATGTTTAAAAAAAAAAAAAACTTAAGAAAAATAAAATTGGGACTAGCACGGTGGCCCAATAGGCTTACAAGTGCTGGCATCCCATATGGGCACTGGTTTGAGTCTCAGCTGCTTGCCTTCCCATCCAGTTCCTTGCTTGTGGCCTGAGAAGGCAGTGGAGGATGGCCCAAGTGCTTAGACTCCCACACCAACTTAGGAGACCCAAAAGAAGTTCCTAGCTTCAGAGATCCAGCTATTGTGGCCATTTGGGAAGTGAACCAGCAGATGGAAGATCTTACTCTGTCTCTACTCTCTGTAAATCTGCCTTTGAAATCAGAATTTGGGATTAAAAGGATAAAACAAATAGCTCAACTTTGAAACATGTCAGAACTACAGAGAAAGGAGACAGAGATGTTCCACCTGCTGGTTCGCTTTCCCAAATGGCTGCATCGGCCAGGGCTGAGCCAGGCTGAAGGCAGAAGCCAGGAGTTTCATCTGGAACTCCCACCTGGGTACACAGACCCAAGCACAGGGACCCTCTTCCACAGCTTCCCCAGATGCATTAGCAGAGAGCTGGACTGGAAATGGGGCAGCAAGGACTCAAACCAGAGCCCATGCTGCATAGCAGCTTAATCTACTGCACCACAGTGCCAGTCCCATATTCGATAATAAAGTCACCATTAAGAATGTTGGGCCTGGTACGATAGCCTAATGGCTAACAAGTCCTTGTCTTACACATGCCAGGATCCCATATGGGTACCAGTTTGTATCCCGGTTGTTCCACTTCCCATCCAGCTCCCTGCTTATGGCCTGGGAAAGCAGTAGATGACGGCCCAAGGCTTTGGGACCCTGCATCCATATGGTAGACCTGGAAGCAGCTCCTGGCTCCTGGCTCCTGGCTTTGGACCAGCTCAGGTCTGGCCATTGCGTCCACTTGGGGAGTGATTCATTGGACATAAGATTGTCTGTCTCTAAAACAAGCTCCTTCGCTTGGGCTATGGGAAACACTTTTTTCCATTTTATGGAATGAAGCATTTTTGTTATTCTAAAACAGAAGTTATAGCCAGGGGTAGGCATTTGGCATGGCATTTAGGAAATCACTTGAAACACCAGCATTGCCAGGGTCAAGGCCTGGTTTCGCTCTTGAATTCAACGTTTTGCTGATGCACAACCTTGCAACTAGCACTTGGGCCCCTGCCACGCACGTGGGAGACCCAGATTCTCAGATTTGGCATGGCCTAACCACAACTACTGTGTTTTAGGGAGTGAGTGTACTTCCCTTCTCAATAAAGTAAGATTCTTAAAAGCCAATTAAGATCTTAAATCTCACAAACAAAATAGCTATGAAGCATAGCAGAAATGAGTTGGCAGCCAACCTCTGATTCTTTAATACAGCACCTTGCTAAACAGAGGGGCCATGATACAGAAAAAGGAATAATTAAAGGCCACTTAGTCGCATACAAGACACTCTATTTTATGAATTAAACAGCATCAAGTGAGGCTATTCTGCCGTAAGAACACAACACAGTAGCTTATGATGACGATGTTGTCGTGTAGCTGTATCACCAGTGTCTCTGCCCTCCAAAGCAGGGGAAGCCCCGAGATCGCAGGGCTTTTGAGGGGAGGATTAGCTAGCTGAATCACAGTGCTGCTTTAGACTCTCATATTAGAACCTCTAACTTGTGTGGTTTCAAAGCAAAATCCCAATTTTGTTCAAATAACATGCAGGAATTTAATTACTAACTTGAGAAGGCTGTGGTAGTGAGGGACGAAAAACATGTATCTAAAAAAAAAATTACAAAGGAATCCAGGTTGGTGTGAGATGCTGAGGGGTGGGATGAGACACAGCAGCAGCTGGAAAACTTTGAGCCCGTGTGGGGTCTCTGGTTTCCAGCACAGAACCCCAGTGCTGACTTCAGAGCCCTCTAGTGCCGGCTGGACTGCAGGGCAGCTCTCGGGAGCAGGGTTGATGGTGATCTTCCAAACTCCTTCCCAAGTTAGCACCTGGAAGCTTTAGATACCTTTAAAAAGAATTTTTCTAATCGACGTAATACACTAAAGAGAACCTGCAGACATTTGTCCGATTATTCCCATCATGACATTGACACTTTCTTGCAGTTTGCCTTTAAGCACTTTAGCACCGGACAAAAGATTTAACAGAAGCTCCATTTGCTTAACACATTTATCACTTCTACACACATCTATGGTTTTAAATGGAAAGGAATTGTGGCCTCAGGCTTTAGTGAGCTTGCCACCGAAAATTTCCGAAAACTTGAGTCTTCTCAAATCCTTAGAGGACATAGAAAACTTCATCAGGGAAAACCAGCAATAAGATTTTAAAGTCCAACTTTCCTGCTTCACAATGAAAATCCCCCCAGGGAAATGGAAGCCTAACGTGAATACATGGTGCAAGCAGGAAGGTGGGCAGCAACTGATGGCCAGACCTTGTTCAGTTAGATCTTAAAGGAAGTCTGTAAGATGGTATGATAGATTAACAGGTGTGATTTGAAACCAGGAGCTCATATTTTCACTAATGTGGGCTGAAAGACACCAACTTCAACAGCTAACCTCTTTCCACCATAAATGTGGCCATTTCCCAACACTGACATTTGCCAGGCACCAGTCTACTAGATTCCCACTTTAACGCTCATCACCACCCAGTGAACCTTTGAAGATGTAACCTGTTTCAATCCCCATGAAGACATTCCAGTGCACACACAACACACAAAACCAGAGCTCTAGAACTGAAAGAGCTTTCATGGTATCATGGAATGCACATCAACAGTTTGGGATAACCTAATTTCATTTGACTAATTTCTTAAATTTTATTCGGTGCTTGTAAAAATGATGGCGTTGGGGCAAACAGTTTTCAAGAGGCACAAACTTCAAACATTTAACACTGGAGCAGATCTAGAAAACCGAACATGGTCACCGCAGTCAGGACACTCCCAGCCTATAATTTCCCACATAAATCCAATTGTTTGTCCTTGCTAAACCAATTCCCGGAAGATCATATCACATGCATGAGACAATCTACATGGCTGGCTTCAGCAAGCCCCTTTTGAACAGTTCACACCTACTATACCAAACAGCATGTTTTCAACAACTGAAGAAACTCCCTAATAAAACTAAGACAAAGCATCTTATTAGAACAAGAAACACCACTTAGATCTTTCAACAATATTGCACTTTTACGTTTCATAATTTGACAAAGCATCCATGAAGTACCTGCAGACTAGTTTTAACAAACAACACCTTTAAGCAGACATGACTGTCCTAAATGGTTTATTAGGTACGAGGTTTACAAACATGACTGGTGTTAGCGGTAGCGGTGCAGCTGGAGTGTGTTACGCCTTCTCCAGGCTGCACGGCGAGAACCACCAATTGTGTGGTGGAACTTGTGGCCCTTGCCAAGGCCACGACTCTTGCGGCCTGCAGAAGTCAGCCCACGCATCTCCCTGTGCTTGTGGACGGGCTTGGTGATCCATTGGGTGTCAGGGTTTCTTCTGATAGCTTTGTGGAATGGATCAATGAGGATCACCTCAAAAAACTTGTATGTGGAATCTTCACCAACCCAGTAAGAGTTCAGGACTCGCAGAGCCCCGCAGTGACGCCCCGCTCGTTCCTAGAACAGCAAAAAAGGCCCACGTCAGCCTTCAGCAAACTCCAGCAGCCAGTTCCCCCTTACACCACAGGCCGAGGTTACTTACTTAAGGATCTATTCAGGATCTAAGGGGTAAGCATTTTACAAAGCTAGGAGGCTGACTCACGTAACATACTCAGAATAACACATCCATTCTGCGAAAACACACGTTAGTATGTGGCCAACAGAATTCTGTCTTTTCCCTAACACCACTGAGAGGGCCACAAGCTCTTCTGAGGTGCTTTGCAGGCCATAGCACTTCAGCTTCTCATCTCTTCAATAATGAACATTCTGATAAAGACGACAGATCTTAGTTTGACCCCTTCTAGAGAAGGGAGCTTAGGAACCCAGAAGACCTGCAACCCGATATAACGCATCTCCTGCACTCTTGGGGCGTGGTACTCAGGTTGAAACTGACTGCCTTTTCAAAGCTTCCATTTCAACACTCCATGTCATAAAGCACCCAGTAACAAAGGCCTTCTTTAACAACAAATCACGACCATTACAACTCCCACAGACCCAAGAGTCGCAGCTGGCCTCCCGCCCCACTCACCGCCCCCCGCTCCCAAACTCCTCACCTCGGCCACAGACTGCAGGCTCCGTGCAAACTTGAGCTGGTTAACACCATGATGGACGGGCTTGCCGTAGGTCGCACCCTTAGGCACGGGGCGCTTGCGGCCACCGCGGCGCACACGAATCCTGTAGATGACATAACCTACACACACAAAGTACAGTAAACTTTACTAAAAGTGTCTTGTCAACACGGAGAGATGGCAAGGGAAATCCGACGCACCCGATGAGAGCCAAGTGGTTTGGTTTTTTTTTTTTTAAACGTTGACCACACGGCGAGGTGCGACTTGCAATCTGCCCACGGCCACTTCCCGGTCACCTCCCCGAGCCCTGCACGCACCTTGCTTGGCCTTGTAGCCCAGCCTGCGCGCCTTGTCGGGCCGCGTGGGCCGGGGCGCCCGGTGCAGCGCCGAGAGCTGGCGGTACTGCCAGCAGCGGACCCGCAGCAGGAAGCGCATCACGTCCGACTGCTTCTTCCTCCACAGCTCCTGGATGTACTTGTAGGCACCCATCCTGGCTCACCTGAGACGGGAGACAATGACCGGAGTCCCTCCCTACCCGTCCGTCCATCTTGCTGGGTCTCCACCAGCCACCCTAAGATGGTCGGCCCCGACAGAGCGAGGACCAGCCCCGACCTCCACCCCGGCGAGGACCCCCGCGAGGGACAGACGGGGCCAGATGCGGACGCGGAGCTGGACGAGGGAAGGAGACGGCGCCCAGGGCCGCGTCCCCCGCACGGCCCAGCCACGCAAGGTGCCGCCGCCGCCGCCAACGACCCCTCCGGGACAAAGCGCCTGCCCCCACCCCAGCAGCCATGCTCGCTCTCGGCTCCCGTTCTTCATTCCCCGCGCTTCCTGCAAGCTTCGGGCCCAGCTTGAATTCGCGCCGCCATCACATTTTTCCTCTCGCACGCCCGGAAGGCCGCCGCCTCCCCACATCCCTGCTGCTCCACATCCAGACCCAACTCCAGGCGCACAGCAGAAAAGAGAAGCTCGGAGGACGCAGGGTCCCCAAGCTTGGATGGCTGAGGCAAAGGGAGATGCGCGACGGATGCAAAAGCGAAGAGCCCCAACCCAGCCTTACCTGATGGCTGCCGGCCGACGGAAAGGAAGAAGCCTTTCTCCCACAATCCTTTTGGGCTCCTCCCCTACTTCGGAGATCCTCCTTCCGGTGGAAACCGGAGCCTGTGCAGAGCCTCATGGGACATGTAGTTCCAGCCTCGAGCCCGGGAGGCGGGGTTCTGCATCGATTGGGCCCCGCCTTCTCTATTGTCCCGCCCCCTGCTCTGTGGAATTAGAACCTTCGAGGCGGGCGGCTCGGAGTTGGCGCGGTCTCCCCCGGAGCGCACGTCGGGGTCTCTCCGAGCAGGCAAGTCGGGGACGGGAAAGCCGGCGGCTCAGGTGACTGCTCACCTGCGGAGCCGCTGCGGGGCGCTTCCACCTGCTGCTCTCTCAGGTCCCCGCGGGCCCCGGTCCAGACGCGTTCGGTCGAGGGGGAGCGGGCTTGCTGCGGGTGTCTTCCCGTGCTCAGGATTGCGAACGTGGGCAGCACCGTTTTTCAGCAGAATATTTATTTTTCCAGGACGTGTTTGGCAGGGACGCGCGCTTTTCAGGAAGAAAGGGCAGCGTGCCGGGTTCTTTAGGGAGAAAAAGTTGGCTGACTTCGATGCGTCTTGAGGATATTTTCACTTTTGTTCATTGGCGTGTGGTTTTAACCTCCTTCCACATCCTATGTTTGAATGTGGCCAGCGTTAAAGAGACTCTGCGTCGGTGGTTTTTCGGTTTTTTTTTTTTTCCTCCTCCCGGTACTGTATATTTTCCTTTTGTAGATCCCTTGTTAAGAGTCCGCACGTGGAGCCTGGGCGCACGAAGCCCACGGTTAAAGTGCCTAAATGCCCTGCGCTGTCCCACACGCAGCAGCGAACCAGACAGAACTTCCAGGCTTTGTGCAAAGGGCAGTAAGCTGTTGTGTCGTGTTCAGACTTAAGTGCTAAGGAGAAATGTTGAGGGGACAGACTCTGCACGGCCGGAGCGTTTGGTCAAGGTAGCGGCCGTGGGAGAGCTTCAGGTGTGGGCCAAAGCTCCGCCAGTGAACTGCCGCACCTGTTTAAACCTCTCAGCACACCTGGCACAGGCTGCAATTTTGGATGGAATGTTCTGGGAAAGTTTACCTTGTTTTAGGTTTTATTTGCTTAAAAGGCAGAGAGGAGAGAGAGAAGGAAAGAGAGCTTCCATCTCTGACTCATAACACCAAATGGCCAACTTAGGTGGAAGCAAGGTGCCTGGAACTCCAGCTGGGTCTCCCACAAGTAGGGCAGTGGTTCAGCGTTTGGGGCGTGCTCCTCTGCCCTCCCAGGTGCATTACCCGGCAGCTAGATGGAAAGTGAAGCAGCCAGAACTGGAACTGAGTCTTTGCTAGGAGATGGCCGCGTTGCGGGTGATGGCTTAATCCTCTGTGCTGCGGTGTCGGTCCCAGGGCAGCTTTACCTGAGCAAATACCATTCAGGCAAAGGCCTCAAGGTCTAAGCTTGGGGTTGGGAGACTAAGTCAGAACCCACAGGAGCAGCAGGGAAGCATGGCAGCGAGGTGAAAGTTCCTCGGTGGGTGTTGGATTTCACATTACCTCGGAATGAAAACCACTGGGAGGTTTTGAGCTGAATGGTGACTTCGCCTGGGGCACATTTTAGAAAGACAACTTGAATTTGTTGCTTTGAGGCTAACAAAAAAAGATGGAAGCAGAGATCCCAGCTAAGAGGCTGTGTTAATTTCTCATTGTGGTGTTAAGGAATTACTGCAGGTTTCCTGGCTGGCCATCTCCTTAACGAGTTCATGTAAAGTCTGCAGGTCACTAACTGCTGGAGGCTGAAATGAAGAGGTCTACACAGCTGGAGGCACTAGGGGAGAATGCCTCACGGCCCTTTCTAGTTTCCAGCCAGTTTTCCTTGGCTGTGGACTTCCTACCTTGCAACAGTGTAACAGCTTCACTCATGGCTCTCCTCTGCAGCTGGTACTGCTTTAATGATGCTGTGATTACATTGAGCCCACCAAATCATCCAGAAAACTCTCAAAAGTTGTTGATCCATCACACCTGTGAAATTCCTGCTCCTGTGTAAAGAAACATACACCCAGAGGTTAGGTTACAGACGTCTGTGTGAGAAACCAGTCCTCAGAACACTTAGGAAGTGATGGCATGGGAGGTGGACAGCCCTGGATATATTTCATAACTCACTGATGGAGCAGACGGGGAGGTTGAGAGAAAGGAATTGAGGGTGATGGGCTACACGGTTGGATGATTAAAAATCATCGGTAGTTGATCAGTTTTATTTCTAGTTGATTGAGGTTTTTGAGCAGTGGGGATCGTGTTGGGTTTTGCTCATTTGTTTATTCCTGACGCCGGGCTCTATGGTAGGCCTCAGTAAATATTTGGTGAGCTAGAATCTACTTACTGCATTCTGTTGAAATGTTTGTAGAGCCCTTTTAATGTACCTTTAGTATGTAAGATACTGTCTCCGGGTAAGCCGAAGTAGTGCATGCCATGCATAATATTGAAGTAGGTAACACATGAGATAGAAGTTCTATCCATGTGATGCTAGTTCTTTATAACTCCTCCCCTGTGATGGATTTCAGCATTTGGTTGAATAAAAAAAAACAGTTTTACTCATAAAAATAAGTGAACAGAAGCACTGACAGCTTGGGGAAGCTGTGTCTGACAGCTCTTTAGAGAATGTTGACAAAGCTCAGTGTTTTTCGAAGGATGGCGTGAGTCATGTATTTCTTCAGCAGCTTTATTGATTATCCTGGAAAGCAAAGCAGATTGCATTTAAGCCGGCATTGGGCTTGCCTGTTAAGCACATTGGCTTAGTCATTTACATCATATGAGGTTTATTGATCACGGATCAAATTTAGTTGTCCAACAGTTTCTTAGAGTAGGGGCTGTGACAGAAGTAAATAGTCACAGTGCTCGTTATGCTAACCCCAGTATTGATGAATTTTCTGGATAACCAGTTCCATGACAGTGTTGGAAGGAGACTAAAAGTCGCCCATTGACACTGAGCGCCTTAAGCTCCAGGAACTAGACTCGAGGCCAGGCTGCTACAATGCTCAAATGACCTTTGTGTGTTTGAAAGGACATTAGGTGTGTGTCTTATATTTTGGAATTATGAAATACTATGCTCAGAAACCAGGTTTTAGTAGTTTTTACAAAGTCCAGTGTATGTAAGCATGAGCCAATGATGCATCTATATGTAGCATTTCCTATAATATGTATCAGTATCGTGTAAGTTTGTGTTACATTAGATATTAATTTTTTCAAGAGTTCAGTTTATAAGTTTTACTTATAAAAAGTGAATACATTTCACATACTCCATAATACAGATTTAGAAATGCAGTGATGCCTCGTCTCACTCCCTCATCTCCCCCTTTTTTTCCGCCCTAATTTTACAATGGCATATTTTCTTTTTTTTTTAACTACATTTTTTGAAAGATTTATTTTTATTATTTTTTATTGGAAAGGCGGATATACAGAGAGGAGAGACAGAGAGGAAGATCTTCCGTCCGATGATTCACTCCCCAAGTGAGCGCAACGGGTCGATACTATGCCGATCCGAAGCCAGGAGCCTCTTCAGGGTCTCCCACGCGGGTGCAGGGTCCCAAGGCTTTGGGCTGTCCTCAACTGCTTTCCCAGGCCACAGGCAGGGAGCTGGAAGGGAAGCGGGGCTGCTGGGATTAGAACCGGCGCCCATATGGGATCCCGGGCGTGCAAGGTGAGGACTTAACCACTTGCGCCACCGCGCCGGGCCCAGCAATGGCATATTTTCATTTGACTTGGCTTAACTCTTTGTAGCAAATAGAAGAAGAAAAAACCCTACTGTTCTCAGGAATGGAGAGAGGCTGTAACCAGTAGTTAAATCCCAGGATGTTAATTTCATAACAATTACATTCTTTTGTATTTATTAGTTATCACAGATCTGGGAAAATGGGATTTTTATTTATTTATTTATTGGAAAGTCAGATAGATATACAGAGAGGAGGAGAGACAGAGAGGAAGATCTCCCATCCGATGATTCACTCCCCAAGTGAGCGCAACGGCTGGTGCTATGCCGATCCAAAGCCAGGATCCAGGAACTTCTTCCAGGTCTCCCACACAGGTGCAGGGTCCCAAAGCTTTGGGCCGTCCTCGACTGCTTTCCCAGGCCACAAGCAGGGAGCTGGATGGGAAGTGGAGTTGCCGGGATTAGAACCGGCACCCATATGGGATCCCGGCAGTTCAAGGCGAGGACTTTAGCCACTAGGCCACGCTGCTGGGCCCGAAAATACATATTTTGAAAACGAATCTAAGGAAAGTTCACTTGTAGCTTACTGTTTGCAGAATGTATAAGGCAGCAGTGTTGCACAAGGACACAGGTGTCTGCTGTTCGGTCCCATTCAAGTCCATGAGCATCCCCGGTGATGCAGTGCTTATTTGGGTTTTCTTGTTGGAGCTGTTTCTGACAGACTTGTGCTGTCCTGTTTAGCCAGGGTCATTGTATTAAACCAGCACCCATATAGGATCCCGGTGTGTTCAAGGCGAGGACTTTTAGCCCCTACGCTACTGCACCAGGCCCTCTAAATTGTCCTTTTAAAAGATTGATTTATTGAAAGAATTAGAGGGAAAAGATCACTCCCCATATCATGATAACAAGCCTCAGAGCTGGGCTAGTCTGCAGCCAGGAGCCAAGAGCTTCCGCTGGGTCTGCCACCTGGGAGCAGGATTCCCAAGGACATGAGCTGTCCTCTGCTACTTTCCCAGACCATCAGGGAGCTGGATAGGAAGTGGCACAACTGGGACATGATCCAGGACCCATCTGGAATGTAGATGCCATAGGTGGAGGGTTAGTGTGCTGCTTCCCACACTGGCCTCTAGTTACGCTGTTTTGTTTTGTTTTGTTTAAATATTTGAAAGTTTCCTCTGTGTATTACAGCTGAGATTTAAATATGAAAAAAGGTTGATGTCAGTGGTATACAGTTTAGGGGTACCTGTTTGGCACAACAGGACACCATTTGGAACACCCATATCCTAAATTTTACTGTGTGGGTTCTAATCCTGGTGCTGCTTCTGATCCCAGCTTCTTGCTGGCACACTCCAAATACTAGCTCAAGAAGTTGGGTCCAGATTCTTGGGTTGGGTTCGGGATCCTGACTTGGGTCTGGTCCAGTCCAAATATTGCAGGTGTTTATGGAGCAGAGCGGCAGAAGGCAGATGTTCCTGCATCTCTGTGGCTTTGTCCTTCTGCTTTTCAAGTAAAATAGCACACACGGTTTAAAGAACCTCCATCCTCTCTACAGCGATCTAAGAGAACAGGGGAAAGAGATGCAAGGTTGTGGTTTGCGGATTGTAATCTGGGAGAAAAGCTACAATTTTTTGGAGCAGCTTCTCAATGGGAACAATATTGTAGGTAAGGTCATTTCCTCTAGGTTCTCTCAAGGCTCTGGGAAGTTGCTAGAGCTTTTTTGTCAGTTAAACTCAACTGAAGATGCATAATGAGATACAAAAATGAGGTGTAATTCAGAGGGGTTGAAGGTTAGAAAAGAAGTTAGCAGAAACTCAGAAGAAAAGGAAGGAGAAAAAGATAGCTTCATGTTGTTGCAATCCAACAATGTTTGCTGTAAGTTAGAACAGATACAACAAGAATGACTGTGTGTGCAAACATGCATGTGTGTGTTGTATGCATGCAGTTCCTGTGTGTTAACAGAATGGCTCTAGGAGTCGTAGAACCACTGACTTAGATTATGGTGAATGGTCTTGCTTCAAACGTGACTTTCCAGTACCGCTGTTTACAGTATAGAAATAGAGAAAAAAAAAAAAAGCCCTGCTATTTGGTGTATTATGACCTAATTTTGAGAACTAGACTATGTCCATGTATCCATTCTTGGAGCCCAGTAGTTATTTGTGAAATAGCATCGTTGGCTCCAAGGTCACAGTTTGACAAGGAAGTCGGACATTCTGAGTTAGAATGAAATGGCCTTCACATGTTACCCCTGTACCTTGAGACAGATTGCTTTAACAGTTTTGATGAGCCCTGCTTCTTTTTGGCTTCCCAAAGTAATATTTAGCATTTTTGTTCGGTACTTTTGTTTGTGATTATTATTACGCCTATACCACAAGTTCTTAAGCTATTTGATAGGAGAATCCCTTTACCCTCTTTAAACAGTTCTTATGTATTTGGTTAGAGCTTTTGATAATTTGCTTTATTGGAAATTAAAACAGAAGCTTTAAAACTTACTTCAAAGCAACAGTGACAAACTTACTGCATGCTAAAAGTCATATTTTTATGAGGAAATAATTATACTTTCAAAATACAGTATTAGTGAGAAACTTGATATTGATTTACATTTTTAAAAATTCAGTGTCCAGACTAACTGAAAATAGCTACGTCATGTGTAATTGCCTTGTTTTTATTCTGTAGTGATACATTGTTTTAGTTGAAATATATGAAGACAATCCAATTCACACAGATATATTGTTGGAAAAACTATAAGGAGTGGCCCGGCGCAGTAGCCTAGTAGAGTTCTCACCTTGCATGCACCAGGATCCCATGTAGGTACCTGTTTGTGTCCTGACTGCTCCACTTCCCATCCAGCCCCCTTCTTGTGTCCTGGGAAAGCAGTCGAGGACCCTGCACCCATGTGGGATACCCAGAGGAAGCTCCTGGCTTCTGGCTTCAGATTGGCTCAGTCCTGGCTATTGCAGCCACTTGGGGAGTGAGCCAGCAGATGGGAGATCTTTCTGTATCTCCTTTTCTCTGTCAGTCTGTGTTTCTGGTCAAAAATAATAATTAAAAAAAAAAGATCTTAAAAGATACGAAGAGTGCTTTGAAACTTGTTCGGACAATTGTGAATATTTTTCTTTGGTATTCCATTGGAATTCAGTAAACAGTGGTTGCTTAAAGATTATGACCATGTGAAATCTGAAACTCTATCCATGAGTGTTTTATTCTGTTACATTTGGATTTTGCCCATCTGCCGTGCACTTTAAATGGGTCTTCTGCCCAACCATGTGTTTGAACATCATGAATTGTTCATTATGAAAATATTGGTAAGCAGGTCTTTCAAATAATGTTAATATCACCACCAGTCTCATTAGCATTGGAAAGCTACCAAAATTCATAATAATGAATACAATGCTAATTTTTGGTTAAACACCCAAGACTTATCATTGACAACAAATGCTGTTATTTTTCAGAAATGATAGTCCACTTTTATTGATGTTTGAAAAAAATTCAAAAACCCTGAATAGCCATTGCTTTCCTGTTTTTCCTTTTTTAAAAATTTATTTTTTACTTAGGTGAAAGGCAAAGTGACAGGTCTTCGTTTTGTCATAGCTAATGTGAGTTGCACTGCTATAAGCATGGAGGTATGGATAACTCTTATGCCTATTTCATTTCATTTGGATAAACTCCCAGGAGCGGGCTGGTGGATTGGATGTTGGATCTGTTTGTGTATCTGAGGAATCTCCATTCTGTCTTTCATGATAACTGTGAAGGTTCACATTACCACCAACGGGCTAGGGTGCCTTTCGCCCACAGCCTCACTAACAGTTACTGTTTTCTGATTTCTATATGATAGTGGTTTTCACTGATGTCAGGTAGAACCTCATTGTGGTTGTTGTTTGCATTTAATCCCCTGATGGCTACAGAGTCTAAGAATTTTTTTGTGTATCTATTAAATTCCATGTCTATTTGAATGTCATCTTTTGAAAAAATACCTGGGCCCAGTGCAATAGTCTAGTGGCTAAATTCTTGCCTTGTATCTACCAGGATCCCATATGGGCACCAGTTTGTATCCTGGCAGCTCCACTTCCCATGCAGATCCCAGCTTGTGGCCTGGGAAAGCAACAGAGAATGGCGTCCATGTGGGAGACCCGGAACAAACTCCTGGCACCTGGTTTTGGATTGGCTCAGCTCTGGCCGTTACAACTGCTTGGGGAGTAAACCAGTAGGTGGAAGATCTTTCTGTGTCTCCTCTTCTCTGTGTATCTGCCTTTCCAATAAGAATTATATGTATATAATTGATTGTGTATGTGTGGGTTCATTTCTGTGATTTCTGTTTTGGTCCATTGATCTTCATGTCTGTTTTTGTGCCAGTAGCAGAATATTTTGATTATGTCATTTGTATCTATGTCTGATGTTGTGATACTTCCAATGTTTTTGTTCTTGTTTATTTTTATTGGAAAGTCAGATACACAGAGAAGAGGAGAGACAGAGAGGAAGGTCTTCTGTCCTCTGGTTCATTCCACAAGGGACCACAATGACTGGAGGTGAGCCATTCCGAAGCCAGGAGCCAGGAGCTCTTGTGGGTCTCCCAAGTGGGTACAGGGTCCCAAGACTTTGGGCTGTCGTCAGCTGCCTTCCCAGGCCACAAGCAGGGAGCTGGATGGGAAGTAGGGCTACCAGGATGAGAACTGGCACCCATATGAAATCCTAGTGCGTATTAGACAAGGACTTTAGCCGCTAGGCTACTGCACCAGGTCCACGCAGATTTTCTCTATAAAGTGTGTTGATTACAGATCTGTGGGCAATCTTTTCTGTTCTTGTTCAGTGCCTGGTGACCTGGGATGATGGCTGGGCATTTGTACCGCTCCTTTCAGTGAGTCCCAGCCTTGTGCTCCCATGCTGTGCTCACTCCATGGCTTTCACAGCTGGTGCCACCCCAGCCACCTCCCTTCATCTAGGGTGCTCCTGGCTGTTGGCAGCACCGCAGCCTGCTCAGGCTCGCTGCAGCTCTTGGCTCCCGGAGCACCTAGGGCTGGGGAGGCAGCAGCTGTCTTTAAGCTGTGTCATTCTCACATCATTGTTATTCCTGTTTCATGCCCAGTTCTCTCTTTGCTCTACAATCTAGACTAGTTCAATGCAGAATATGGACTGACTTTCTTGCCAGAACCTGCTAGAATCTAGGTCAAGGGCCAACCTAGACTGTTGTTTGATAGAGCCCGCAAGATCCTAAGTCAGTGGTAATTTCCTGGTTGGACCAGTTATACACATTCATGGCATCAGATTACGGGAAGTCCCCTGGAGAGAGTGGGGTGTGAGTTCTCCCTGACCTTGGCACGTGGCTAGGTTGCCATTTCTGCAGGTGCTCTGACACCCCAGTGTGGGCTCCACCCTCAAGTGGTGCCCCCCCCCGGGTAAGGGGGTTTGGTATACACACTCCACGTCATTCCTGTACCTGTCTGCAGGGGTTTTTGCTGCTGTCTTGGCTCAAGGACTTGGCTTACTGTTCTCTGCTGCTTTCCAGGCCATAAGCAGGAAGTTGGACTGCACCTGGAGCAGTGAGCGCTAGAGCAGGCACCTATAGTAGATGCTGGTGTGACACGGGGTCTAGCCGGTTGAGCCTCTGCTTCACCCCCAAGGGTTTGGGGTCCTGGTTACTGAATATATGGAAGCTTTTGCAGGTTCTCCTTTTTGTTCCCAGTTGAGGTTTGAGTGTCCCCTTCACAACTAATGTTAAAATTAAGTGCCAGGGGGCCCGGCAGCATAGCCTAGTGGCTAAATCATCACCTTGAACTGCAGGGATCCCATATGGGCACTGGTTCTAATCCCAGTAGCTCCATTTTCCATCCAGCTCCCTGCTTGTGGCCTGGGAAAACAGTCAAGGATGGCCCAAAGCCTTGGAAGCTGCACCTCTGTGAGAGACCTGGAAGAAGCTCCTAGCTTCTGGCTTTGGATCGGCTCAGCTCCAGCTATTGTGGCCGCCTGGGGAGTAAATCATCGGACAAAAGATCTTCCTCTCTGTCTCTCCTCCTCTCTGTATATCTGACTTTCCAATAAATAAATAAATCTTTAAAAAAAATTAAGTGACAGGATCTCGTGTGGATACTGGTTCATATCCCGGCTTCTCCACTTCCCTTCTAGCTCTCTGCTTGTTGCCTGAGAAAATGGTAGAGTCGGTAGAGTATGACCCAGAGCCTTGGGACCCTGCATCCATGTGGGAGATCTGGAAGAAGTGCCTGGCTCCTGGCTTCAGATAAGCTCAGCTCTGGTCATTGCAGCTGCTTGAGGAGCGAGTCAGCAGACAGATCTTTCTGTGCCTCCTCTTCTCTGCCTTTCGAAGATAAATACATAAATCTTTTTTTTTTTTAAATTAGTCCTCAGTGCAATAATGTTAAGATGTGTGGTGTTTGGGAGGTGATTAAGTTGTGGGAGTTGTGCCCCTGTTAATAGGATTAGCACCCTTACAAAGGAGTTTGCAGTCGCCAGGAGCAGTTGAAGGGAGCAGTCTGCTGGCCTCCCCACCTCTCGGTGTGTGAGGGTATTTGACTCTGCCAGGAAGGCAGCACCAAAGTGTTATCTTGGAATTGAGTCCACAGCTGACACCAAATTCTGCCGCCACCTTGGACTCCAGAACCGAGAAGTTCTGTCATTTACAGATGACCTGGGTCGCAGTGTTTTTATTGTGGCAGCACAGATGGACAATGAAGCATGTTCTGAAATTTCAGAATTACAGTGTTGTGTCCTAAAAAGGGCTGTTTTCATCCTTTGTATAGAAAGTCAGAGGGTCCTCTCTCTCTCTCATTTTGCTTGAAAGTCAGAGAGATCGAGTGAGTGCTGTGTGTTCCCCAGTGTCCACAGTGGCCAGAGTTCTGGAGCCAGGAGCTCCTCCGGGTCTCTCTCGGGTGCAGTCGCAGGATGCTGGGTGGGAAGTGGAGCAGGTGAGACGTGAACTCGTGCCCATATGGGATGTCAGGAGGTGCAGGCAGAGGCTTAGCGTGATAAGCCACTTTGCCAGTCATTGGGCCCTTTCGACACCTCAATGCCTGTTGGCTGATTCTGGATTATTTAACTCATGATCATGTCTCTGTTTTCTTTTCCTGCGACTCTTTTTGGATGTGGGACGTCATGAATCAGCCCTCTCTCGTCTCAGTGCTTTCGTCTCGCTTCTTGTGAGATTTCCTCATTTTGTTTTCCTGCCCTTCTGTTTTTTTAATCCATTAATCTACTGCCCTTCTAGAGTTATTCTCTCTTATCTCTTCATATACTACCAGGAAGTGTGTTCTGCTTTGTGTTTGTGTAGTTTCTGCTGAGATGTTCTCTTAAAAAGTTTTCTAAGACTTTATTTGTATTGGAAAGTCAGATATACTGAGAGGAGAGAAAGATCTTCCATTCACTGATTAACTCCCCAAGTGGTCCTAACGGCCAGAGCTAAACCAATCCAAAGCCAGGAGTCAGAAGCTTGTTCCATGTCTCACACTTGGGTGTAAGGTCTCAAGGCTGTCCTCAGTTGCTTTTACCAGGCCACAAGCAGGGAGCTAGAAGGGAAATAGAGCAGCCAGAACACAAACCAGTGCACATGTGAGATCCTGGCACCTGCAAGGTGAGGACTTTAGCCACTAGGCAGCAGGCCCACTCTCAAAAAATTTTCAATGTACTTTTATTGGAAGGTAGAGAAGGCAGATCTACCACCCACTGGTTTACTTCTCAAATGATTTAAACAACTGGGGCTAAATTAGCCTGAAGCCAGGTTTACTGGAACCCTACCTGACCTTCTTAGGGGAGCTAAGAGGCTCAGGGCTAAGAAGAAACTGGAATTGGATGCAGACCCAGGCTTGAACCAGGGACTCTGAGATGGGTATCCCAAGAAGTGTCTTACCTGTCATGGCCAACACCCAGCCTGCTCTCAGGGGCTTGGCCTCTTGTTTTGCTCAGGTGTCTGGTAAATTAAGAACAGATTGAGAAGCTAATTGGGAGCTGTAAGCATAGGACAGGGCTCCAGCATTGAGTGTCGCTGAGAGGAGCTGGCCGGGGCATTTGTTGAGAAGCCTGCATTTAGGACTTCGTCGCTGCACGGGGATAAAGGCGTGCCTGCCTGCCAGGGTTTTGTGAGCAGAGAACTGAGGGAATGCAGCACTCTGTGTGTAGGCATGCACGTGCTCACCAGCTGTTACTGCGGGGTCACAATCCTTGCTGGGGAGAGAAGAGAGGGGAGACGTCCGCTGACGTGTGGAGGAGCCGACAGCCAAGGGTCTACTCTTACAGGGCGGGGTGGGGTCAGGTCACCACACTGGGTTTTGGTGGCTAGAACATAAGGAAAGTCTTAGTATTTTTTGCTTTTAAATTCCTTGTAAATCAAATCCCCAAACGTTTGTCTTACTAGAATAGCCTTGAATTTCTTCCAGGCTTAATTTAATGACAAGATGACACACTCACACGTAATCAGATTTGAGAATAATC
Organism: Ochotona curzoniae; assembly: GCF_017591425.1. Taxonomy (NCBI): domain Eukaryota; kingdom Metazoa; phylum Chordata; class Mammalia; order Lagomorpha; family Ochotonidae; genus Ochotona; species Ochotona curzoniae. Next base: position 10,012,207 of record NW_024465035.1, on the reverse strand, counting down.
TTCCTTGACTAAACACTGAACACATCATATAAAGAGGTATGCTAGTGAAAGTAAGTCTTTGGTTTCTCATGATCCAATCTATATATTATGATGTGATTATCCTTTCAAATCTAATACTTAAGGACATGTCATGAAAGGCATCCAGAACAGATCATTCCATAGTATCTAGATTGCTTAGGATTGTAACAGTGTGATTTTGCTTTGGGTTTAGTATGCTCCCCATATGACTTTGCCTGTGGATATAGCTCAGATTTAGATATGAAGGAGGTTACTGGGACCATAGCACATCTATCTACCTTGTATGCTTCTGCACTGCTCATTAAAATTTAAAGTGCTAGTTTTCTTAATTCCTTTGTCAACAAAGGATTATTGAATAGTTGCTGTGCACACAGAATGGTTTCTTTCGGTCAAGGCGTTTAAAGTAGTTGCACAAATGAACCAAGTGATTGTAAAATGTAGTTTTGAAAGATCCCGGGCAGGAAGGGAACTGATGGTGGCCATGTGACAGAGCAGTGAAGATCCTGCCGGAGATGTTCAGACGCCTGGGTTTGAGCCCTGGCTTTGCTTCTAGTTAATGTGCACCCTAGGAGGCAGTTCAAGTGCTTGGATCCATGGATTGTGAGTCTTCAGTTCCTGCTCTCAGCTTGGCCCAAGCTGTGGCAGACATTTGGGGATTGAATCAGTGGGTGGGAGGTGGCTCTCTGCCTTTCAGATAATTTTTTTTTTAACCACGGTGACTAAAAATGAGACATGAGGTATGAACTCACTCATTTAGCAAATGTTGACTGAGCATCTTCTGTGTCTGTCAGTCAGTCTGTTAGTCCTTATATCTGCATAGATGGAATGCAGTCCTGGCTTTCAAGTTGGAGAGGGAGAGCTGTGAGAAGACTGGAGTATAAATGGCACAGCCTGTACAAGGCACAGCAGCAGCAGGGCCCACACAGTGCACCTTTCAGTAGCATTTGAAGGACGTGTTTGCTAGGTGCGCCCTGAACTGCTGCATAAGTTTAGACAGTGAGCCAAGGGGAATGGAGGGCGATGACTGCCTGGCAGCTTCAGCAGTGCAGCGGCCGGTGTAACTGTCCTGCTTCCTTGTCCAGGCAGGACTCTGAGGAGTGATGCAGGAAGGACCGAGGACAAGGGAAAGGGTGGGGAGGGAGGACAAGAGGGGTTAGCGTGAAGTGCTCGCAGGACATTCACAGCAAGTGCCAACATGGTGCTCAAACCTAGACTGGATTTGTATCTTTAGTTGCTTCATTTGGTTCTGGAAATATGGGTTGTTCTGTATATTTCTTCCAGATTCTGTTCTTGGCTATGATAGAGGGAAAGAAAAGCTTTCCTTTTTAAAGCAAGCACCCTTTAGTTCTGTAATCTAGATGTTAATTTCTATTACAGTTATTTTAAAAGAATGTAATAATAAATCAGATTGCCAAATTTGTTACTGCTTTTATTTTTATGACAAAAGAATGTTTTTAAAAGCATTTTGGGGGCTGGCAGGCTAATCCTCTGCCTTGCAACACTGGCATCCCACAGTGCACTAGTTCGTGTCCCAGCTGCTCTGCTTTTGATCCAGCTCCCTGCTTATGACCTGGGAAAGCAGAAGAGGATCCCTCAAGTCCTTGGGTTCTAATCCCAGGGTCCTCACTTTTTATCCAGCTTGGGAAAGTAGTTGAGGATGGCTCATAGCCTTGGGACCCTGCACCCACATGAGAGACCCGGAGAAGCTCCTGGCTCCTGACTTCGGCTCAGCTCCAGCCATTGTGGCCAGTTGGGGAGTGAGCCAGCCAATGGAAGATCTCTTTCTCTCTGTCTCTCTTTCCCTTTGCAAATCTGCCTTTTAAATAAGATTAAATAAACCTTAAAAAAGTTTTGTTCATTTAGTATTTTAGTATTAATAATAGTATTATTGTCCTTGGCTGTGATAGAGGAAATATAGTATTAATAATAGCCATAAGAATTTGGTAAAATGGAAATGTGATTATTGTGGGTGGTAAATAAGAAACCCAGAAAGCCAACTTCTGAAGAGGAGCAAAATACTAAACAACACAGGCTCACCCCAAAAGGATGCCTTCTTAAAATTCCAGGGATGGAAGCCTGTGAAACAATGGAAGAAGTGCGCAGGCTTCCGTGGGAACATTCAGGGAGTGAAGGAGCAGTTACACCTGTGTGACACCACAGGCCTCCAGGGAGGCGTGGAGCTGCCCAGGCATTGTTTTTCATTTGCTGATGGCTTTATTCTTATGTACAGTGTCAAGAGTGGAGCTTCTAAAGAAAGTTCAAAGACAAAAAGGAAGTAGGTATGATGTTTAAAACGTGACATTAGGACTTAGAATACTATCTAAATTATATCCTGGACTTTGGGTTGTTTCACTGTTTAAAAACTATTAAATTGTATTCTCTATTTATCACTATAACATTTTAAAATATTTTTATTGGAAAGGCAGATTTACAGAGAGAAGAAAAGACAAAGATCTTCCAGCTGCTGGTTCACGCCCCAAATGACTGCATCAGCTGGAACTGAGCTGATATGAAGCCGGGAGCCAGGAGCTTCTTTCAGATCTCCTATGAGTATAGGAGTCCAAGAACTTGAGGGATCCTCTGCTGCTTCCCCAGGCCTATGTGGGGAGGTGGATCAGAAGTAGGGCAGCACGGACATGAACCAGTGTCCATATGGGATGCCGGTGGTGTGGGGCGGTGGATTGCACTGTGCCACTGTGCTGGTCCCTCCTGCATCATCATGTTTGCTCTAAGATGCTGTTGGTCTCATTGCATAAGGGGTGCTGTATTTCTATTTCATCGTCCAAGTACTTTTAAAAAAAATTTTTAAAAATGGTTTAATTTTTATTTGAAAGTCAGACATACAGAAAGGAAGAGAGACAGAAAGGAAGATCTTCCATCCACTGGTTTACTTCCCCAAGCAGCCACTGCTAACACTGCCATGTTTCTGTCCGTGGCTTCCTGTGTACCAGGCACTGTGCTTAAAGAGTTCACTTCAGTCTTCACAGGAGCCACATTGAGGGAGGTGGCATTGCTTGTTTATAGAAACAGAATCTTAGGCTTGCATAAGTCACAAGATCACAGAGGTAGCAGAGAGAAGTAGTGGGTCCATTACTTATGTCCAAAGCTGGTAGGAGTTAAACAGGATTTGAACCCACTTCATGTATTAATTTCTCTTCGCCCACAAGCAATTCTGCAACCAAATCATATCCATTCTGTCTTCACAGACTTATTTTCAAAATTTATTTGAAAGACAGTAGGAAGAGGGGAGGAAGGGAAGGGAGAGGGAGAGAAAAAGGAAGGGAGGGAAGACAGAGTGAAAGAGTCGGAGAGGGATGGGGGGGAGAACATATGCCTCTTATTCACCGAATGGCTGCAACAGCTAGGGCCGGAAGATGTTGCAGCCAGGAGCCGGGAGTTTTATGTGAGTTCTCCGTGTGGGTACAGGAGCTCAAGCACTTGGGCCATCTGCTGCTGGTTTCTCGGGAGCATTCATGGGGAGCTGGATCAAAAATGGAGCAGTCAGGCCTGGTGTGATGATAGCTTAGTAGCTAAATCCTTGCCTTTCATCCACCATAAACCATATGGGCACTGGTTTATGCCCTGGCTGCTCTGCTTCCCACCCAGCTCCCTGCTCCTGGTCTGGGACAGTAGTAGAGGATGGCCCAAAGTCTTGGGAACCTGCACCTGAGTGGGAGACCTGGAAGAAGCTCCCAGCTTCAGATAGGCTCAGCAAAGCCATAAGGAGTGAACCAGTGGACAGAGGGTCTTTCTCTCTGTAAATCTGCCTCTCCAATAACTAATCTTAAGAAATGGAACAGTCAGGATTTCAGTTGGTGCCCATATGGGATACTGGTATCTCAGAGAGCGGCTTTACGCAGTATACCACAACACCAGCCCTACTTCACAGTTACCTTTTTGTTGTCATCGTCACCATTCTATTTTGTCTGGCTACTGTAGTGACTGTCACTTTTTAAAATCGTTTTTTGAAAGGCAGCATTAGAGGGAACCAGCAGACAGTTAATTTGCTGGTTTACTCCCTAAATATTTGCAACAACTGGGACTTGGCCAGGCAGGAAACAGGAGCAGGAGGAGCAGGTGTTAAGTTTATGTAATTGGGGAAGGGGAGGAGGCGAAGTCAGGGAGCACAGATGGAGATGAAAGTTTGGTGACACAAGAACTTGAGGGCATAGCTCCTGCTGGAAGAGAGGCCAAGCACTGGGCACCAACCACCCAGAGGCCCCTCTTTGATCTTGCCCTGGAGGGTACATGCAGCCAGCCTTGGCTTAAAGGCCGCTAGAGGCATGGCAGCACCAGCTTGTCCCCTTGGGTTTCTCCTCAGGAGCTCTCTGACAACTCTGTCCCCATCCCAGTCCTTAAACATTCCCATTGGTCTGTGCCTATACGTTCAACACATATTTAACAGGCATTTTTCTAGAACTGGGAATTATGTGAACACCGAAATGTTTATATATTTATGGAGCTTAGTCTTTAGAGGATCCAGAAGTTTCAGTGCCAGGAGTTTGATTTCTGAAGTCCTAAGGCCTCAATCACAGCTCCCCCAGAATCATTGCTCTTATCTTAGGTGTTAATTGCCCAAGACTCTCCATTCACCACTGTTAGTACAGCACATGCAATTTTCACAGTAATGTGTTGGGGGAAGAGAGTCTGTCTCTTATTCCAGTGCCATCTGAAAACCCGTTTTGTGCAGCAGTTTGAGAACCAGCTTCCTCATTCCTCGATTTTGCATAGGAACTGTGGTTGGCAAAATGCCAGTGGGATGTTTTCCATCCATTTCTCCTCAGGTAGCAGTAGTTGTTAAGAAACAAGATCTACTGGAGCAGAGACAAGTGGATGCTGAGGTGGCACAGCAGTCGGCCAAACGCAACAAAGTGAGCCCGTGGGAGGGGACTGCCACGGACCACAGGACACTTGCTGAATCCTGCAGGCTGCCGGCCAGCAAGCTCTCCCAGCCCCAAAGTCAGGCTTTCCTCGGGGTGGAACAACAGAGGCAACTTGTAAGAACCACAAGTCACCAGTCCCCTGGTAATCTGCCAGTAGGTAAGTGTCCTTCCTTCCAAGTCTGTGAGACTGACATGTAAAACAGGTTATTGGCATGCATTTGTGGTCCCTGGGAAACCCCTGGGGAAATAATGTAATACATTTTAGGTTATGATTAACTTAGTCAAAATAAGTTTATTATTGCCCGATCCAGAATTTTCTTTCTTGATTTATAAAACTTGTCTCTGAAGCCAGCACCTGTTACATCTATTGCCTTGTCAAAACAAAAAAGTCTGAGTAGTATGCAAATACACTAATTCCTATCCAACCCTGTTTCAGAAGCTGCCAAACTCCTGTGTGGCTTCATAAAAAAAAAAAAAAAAAAAAAGATTTATTTAAAAGGTGGAGGGACAGAGATGGGTAGTTCACCTGCTGACTCACTCCCCAAATGGCTGCAGCAGCCGGGAGTCAGGTCTGTGACATAGATGGCGGGCACCCAAACACTTGTACTGTTCTTCTTAAGCAGGTGGCGGAGGGGTGGATGGGGGATGCGGGCACTGCCGGCAGTTTGCCGCAACGCGGCTCCCTCTGTGGACTTCTTAGTTCAGTCACACTTTGTTTCTCAAAAGTTCATCAGTCATGTGTTGTCCAGGAATATAAAAATCAGAGTTTGTGTATCAGAATTGGACCAGCAGCGGTGAACAATCTGGGTGTCCAAGTTACATTTTATCTCCTCATTTAGTGTTACTTAGATTATGGCTAGCATGACTTGGCGGCGGTACATAGTCTGAAACAGTTCATCACGGTGTCTACTTCCTTTTTCAGACCCCTTTGTAAACCAGAAGGCGAAACTTCTTGCTTCCTCTTAAGATGGCTAACCGCCTCACAGCATCAAGATGCCATTTTCCAGAAGAAAACGCTACAGTCCTTGAAGATTTTACTAATACCCTAACAACATGGCTAACTGCAGCAAGTTGACAAAATAACACAAAAGGAAACAAGTTACTTAGTGGTTTCAGATGCAGACGTGGTTAACTATTTGCTGTAACTGTAAAATCTGAAATAACGATGTGTGAAAACAACTGCAGTGCTTTGGGAGGCCCCAGTGCGTGAGTGACAGCCAGGAGCTGCTGCGTGTGCAAGATGGTGAGTCAGGTACTGTGTCATTCCTTAAGCTTTCTCAGCACAAACACCTTTATTTTGGTCAGAAAGTCATCAGTCAGTGATGAAGGCACACTCCTGCCTCCTCTACTCATCTTTTACAGTGTGGTGTTCTCCCACTGGGCCCGTCTTAGACCTGTGTTGGTGCCCTGGCTAGGCTTCTCTGGGAGAGACCCAGCAGCGCCCTGCCGACTGGAGGGAGCCTTCGATACCAGCAGACTGTCCTCTGAGGTGATGCCCACCTGCCTGTCCTTGTGACGGAACCCACTTCCCACATACTTGCTTCCACTAAGTTAGAAAATGGGTTTAAAAAGATGCAGTAGACTTGGTCTCTGAAAACTTCAGTCAGGCAACCTTCTCTAAGACATCAACATTTACTCTGTTGTACAAACCTAAGTAAGCGATACCTACTTAAATATCGTTAGATGTAAAATACAAGCCCGGCAGCATCAGGTGGTGGTTTTAATATCGTTTATTAGCACAGTAACAAACAAGGACTTAAGTAGTCCACAACATAAACCAATCCACTGAGAAACTTCTAGCCACGCTTTACAGTAACAGCTTAAGGTATTTCACTACAGGTTTTCCTAAGTCCTGATTCAAACTTTTAATCTTTTCACAAAGTAGATTGGCATATAAAATAAAATACATTAACTACTCATTTCCTATATGATGTCTTATAGCCACATGTCCATTTTATATATATGAGATGACAGTCTCTAAAAACTCTGTTAAATATCAATATTCTGTTCCAAGAAGAGGAAAGAAATTCCAATTTTTTTTAAAAACAAAAACATATGAGACCATAGAGGGACTTTACATCAATGGCCATGGGTGTAACCTGCACAAAATTAAGCTGTTTTACAGACTACCAGCAACCAAACCCAAATGTCTAGATGTACATTCTTTTCTACATCTCGGCTAATACTGCAGAACTAATGACAATTTTAAAAGTCGCTATTACCAATTCTGTCTACTGTAGCAAGATACCTTAAGTTACAACAAAATCTTAGGAAATAAGACTGAATAATATCTGTTATAGAAATACCCTACTCTTTACCAACTCCCACCCTCCCCTACCCCTTCAAAATCATAAGCAGCTCTCTCTCGTGACAGACGAATAACGTAAGAATGAAAGCCCAGTTCATGTAGCGTATCTCTTGGTCCACTGTCGGGCCATCCGGTCATGCTCTGCTCTGTTGGTCATGTACTGAGTGGCAATGCTGCCCACCAGAGGGTCGGCTGCAAGAGAAAAATGTGCATTACTTTGAAGAAAACCTAGCCGTGCACGGCCAAGTGCAATGCCACTGCACTGCCAGCCTGGTCTTCCTTCCAGACTTGACAGGACACCGCATGGAAGGGGAAGGAGGCGTCCCCAGGCGGACACCTGAGCTCTAGTACCGGTCCGACTGTTTCCTGGTTGATTCCGTTACTCTCTCAGCCACCACCATCACCCAGTAAGTTTCTCTGCTCTTAATGTGAGAGGTTGGGCTCAGCACAAACCGGAATGTTCAAATTCCCGACTACTGTGTGTCGGCTGCATTCCCAGCACCCGAGTCCTGCGGCAGTGGTGGCAGTGTGAACTGGACTGGTTCTCTGGCAGGGCACACCATTTAGCTAGAAAGCCAGGCTGCCACCGCAAAACCTAGTTCTCAATTAAGAATAGTGTTTCTTTGGAATTTACAAGCTTTACATTTATACTGGGAATCTAGGAAAAACTTTTTGGAAGGGAAACCTCAATTCAGTACCCACTGAATATTTCAGCAAAGAAATTCTATTTCAAAATCGAGTTCTTCCTCAGACATCGGGTCTGGGGCGATTTCTGAGCGGGGAGGTTAGAACAGCTGCTGGCAGGTGGAAGCATGCACATGGCACTGGCTTAAGAGAACTGTGTGGGGACAACAGCAGGAGGGAGCATGTGTGAAAATGTTGGCTACCCTGTTCCTAGAACACACTGCCTGATGGGAGACTCACTACCTATGCCAAATCATGGGCAGGACTTAAATAGAATTTTTATCTGAAAGGCAAATTCATTTTTGTAATTTGAAACTCTTATTTGCTGTGGAAAGCAAGTATTTTTCAGATGCGGAAAAACAAATGAGGCTTATTAACCTTACCAGGATTACAGTCTGTAAGAAGCGAGCAGATGGAGAGGAGGACTTTAGAAATGGTCAGTGCTGGACTCCAATTATCTTTCAATATGTCCAAGCAAATAACTCCTTGGCTGTTAATATTACAATGGTAGATTCTTGTCCGAAATGTAACCTTAAAAAGAAAGAAAGGTAGTCCAACAAGATGCAACAACTTGTCACTAAATTTTCAAATGACTGAAGAGTTAACACTGATTCGAAACCACTGCTCAGTGGGGCAGGTGGCACTGTCGCCTGGGATGCCTGTCCTGGAGTGCCTGGCTCTAGTCTGGCCCCTTGGCTTCCTACGACACACGCCACCCACGTCAGAGGCCAGAGGGAGTTTGATTCCTGGCTCAGGCAGGCCAAAAAAGCCCAGGCTGCATTGCAAATTTAGGAAACAGACCAACAGATGAAGATCTGTCTCAAAGTAAAAAATAACACGTTTTAAAGTGCTCATAGATTCTATCAGGAATTGCCAATTCCACTGTAAGAGTAATGTCTGTTGACAAAGTTCAATACCCTCCCAAGTTCATTTTAAGCAAGTTTAATGTTTTAAGCGCGAGCATTTTGAAGTATGAACAGCTAATTGTTTGCTGACCTCTTGTGTTAGCTGATGGTACTGCACTACCTCAAACTAACATTACAATATAAAATCTTGAGTACACAGGTAACAAGTACTTCAGGACAAACAAAATGCTTAGCATACAGTAGCTTCACAAAGCGCTGCACAAGATCTGAGCCATCTTTTTGTTTTATTCCAGCTCCTGCAAACATACTGTTCACCCAAACCCAGAATTTACACAATGGAGCAAGTAGGAGAGGCCAAGTGACAACGCCCAGAGCTTGGCCGTTAGACTAGGTAAGTCGGTAAGGGGAGTGCCTGCATGCACTCCCTGGCTCCTGACTGGAGCTTCCTGCTGATGCAAACCTTGGGAGGCAGTGCTGATGGCTGAGGCGACCGCGCCATTGCCACCCACATGGAGACCTGAGTTCAGTAGCTAGCCTCAGCACACCCTGGGCCGTTAACACTGGCGTCTGGGAGGGACCATTTAGGGGAAGACTCCTCTTTCTCCCCAGTTCTGTGTAATTCTGCCCTTTCACTTTTTAAAGGAGTTGCTAGGACTAGAGCTGATACTTCTGTATGGGATGTGGGCAACCCCAGGTGGTAGCTTAACCCACTGGGCCACAAAGCCTTCCCCCAATCCAGTTTTGAGCTTAAAAATTAAACCCTCCATTAGTCTCTTTCATGGGAATTTATGAATTTGAACATAGATGGCGCGTTCCTTACCTTTGGAGGCTTGAAGGGATATTCTGGTGTAAAGGTGATATCAAGGAAGAAGACACCACCCTCATACACAGATCCCGGAGGCCCCAGAATGGTCGACCGCCACTCATAGATGTTGTCGCCTTTGGGCCCAGCGCTGCGGAAGAGCACGTCAGCAGTTAGATGGAGGCATCTCCCACCTTCCACACCCCGTGACAACTGTAGATTCAACTGCAGAAAACAACGTCCCTGGCACAAGTGATTCTAACCTTTGTTAGCTCCTAAAGGAGGATGTTGCTCAATTCTCAAATGTCTCCTTGCCCCTAAGAAAATGTAATGCTTCGTGGAAGTATTTTACAACTGATCCAGCAATTGCAACCACCAGCACATGCATACGCTGATTGGGGCGACGGTCTGGGACGGACCTTGGTACTGGCAAGCACACGCAAGAATCTGGTCTGGCAAGCACTTCAGGTGAAGTTTCTTTGGGAATCCCCCCAAACTGCTGAACCCCAACCATGAAGAGAATTGCAGGTTCCATGGTTTGACCATGGACTGCATGTGTCAAAGCTGAGCCTCCTCAGTGGCTCAGAGCAGTGGACAAAATATCCAGGTGCTCATGGAGGATAGGGCAGTACACTGGAGCTTGCATGAAACACCTGGTACCACAACAAAGGACAGAACAAATTGATCAACTATCCCAGCCAAGTGCTGGCAGTGAAAATCTCGGCAAGTGGAGACGCAAAGGTGGACTATGTCAGCCAGTGGATTCTGGAATGGCGAGATTGGCAGCAATTCCAGAATTGTTGAACTACCAAAACCACTTGAGCACTGCTTTTGGAGTATGCCCATACTGGGGACTCTAGGATGGTTGGAAGGGTGGGTGTGGCTTCTCCCTTTGTCTCTCCCCTTCCAAGTACAGGAAGGAAAAAAGAATGTGGAAACAATGGTCTTACCCACTTTGCTGTAGACCTTGACCCTGTGAACCCTCATCAACCACGTCAAGATCATCAAAATAAGAGTATTTTACAAAAAAAATCTTAGCACAGTGACAAATGACAATAATTTTAAACAAAGCAGCTGCATTTTTCTGACTCACTGGCTAGCTGTCTTTCTCCATCTGTATCTCAATATTCTTGCCCTTAATAAAGACTACAATAAATGGAGATGATTTTTTTTTTACTTGATAAACCAGTAAACTATGCTGGGTGGGAAAAGGAGAATCAAGTATCTGATAACAAGTTATTAAATTTTCATTCAGTATACAGTCTTACTAGGTTCTCTATTATAGTTGAGACACTAGCACCTACAATACTTGGTTACACCATAATCTGACCACAGAACCCTCCAGAGTATTAAAGATTTTTATGTCAAAGGAAGACGGACAGACCTGGGGTTCCATTCTGCTAGTTCACTCCTCACTTGCTCCCCAGCCTAGAGCCAAGTCAAAGCCAGGAGCTGCAAAGTCAATCTAGAGCTCCACATATGCGGGGGGGAGGGGGGGACGACACTCAAGTACTCTCCTCCACCTACTGCTTCCCCATACTGTCACGCCCAACTCCACGATGCCAAGAGACTAACCTAAAAAAACACAACAGACCAACAGTGAGGTTAGTTTAACTGCAGAGGTCACACCCGTGTAGGCCGACTTCTGCCAGAGTTGTGGTGTTCTACATAAAGCCGCTGCCTCAGGTGCCACCATCCCATGTGGGTTCTAGTCCTGGCTGCTCCACTTCTAATCCAGCTCCCTGCTGATGGGTCTGGGAAGGCAAAAGACAACGGTCCTCAACTCTTTAGGTCACTGCCATCTACGTGGGAATCCAGATGGAGTTTCTGGCTTCTACCTTCTTCAGCTTGGCCCAGCCCTGCTGTTGTGGTTATCTGGGAAGTGAATCAGCAGCTTGAAGCTCTCTAACTTTCACATTATTACATAAATCATTGATTTAACAGTGTGTCAATACAAGCAGATTTTGTGGACTGTACAGAAAACAGGTGGTCCCCAAATTCCATCGTGCATTAATCTATGTCTTCTGTGTGCTTGCAGGCTCCCTTGACATTTCAGAAAAGATGTAGAGACTTAGGGAAGCCAAACAACTACGCAGCACAAACAATTATTTCACAGCAACAAAAATACTACATTTCTGCAAAACTTCAGGTAGGTTGTAAGACAATAAACAATGTGACATGAAATTGCATGGTGAAATAATCAAACAGATTGAATATTCAAGAACAGAGACCTGGAGAGACTCAACAATGGAGCAGGGTGGGGTGGTCCTGTAGCCCGAAGGCCACAAGAGTTACAATCCCAAGGTCTGAGAATACCCTCTGGAAGATCATGCAGTACAAGTTTTAACGAATGTTCTAGTTCTTGGGTATCTTGCGTATATATGGACTGTAACTTATATGACAAGTTTATATCTGTTAAATGTTTGTGCTTAAATACATGTATTAACTCTATTATTAAAAAATAAAGGCAACATGGAATAATTTTTAAAATACCACACATAAATGCCTAAATAAAGAGCTTGAGAAATTCACTCAGCACTGGGTGAGTTCATGTAGCTTTTTATGTGCATTAATTATAGAGAAATACAACACTGGTACCCCATTTTTGCCTTTTTTCCCCTTGCAAAGTTGGGCTATGCTGATCTAGAAAGTGGGCAGCCGAGCACGGGGGGGGGGGGGGCTGGGGGCATCAGTGCTGCTCTGAAAGGTAGCATTAGCAGAACTGGGAATGCTGAAGGCTTTGCCAGAAATGTTCAGAAAGTCTGGCCAAGCACTCACCTGTTACATGTTTCTGTGGCATCACGTTAAAACTTTCCTGTAAAGAGCCCTTGCTTACACTAACACAATACCCTGGTTCTTATGTATTTTAGGCCTTTCTCTAGCTGCTCTCGGCAGCGACAGCTAAGGCAGATGAGCAGTACACTGGGCGTGGGTCTGCAGTCAGCAGCAGGAATGAAGAGGGGCTGGGGCACAGTGGGCCAGCATGATCCAACAGGAGCAGAGGCTTAGGGCTCCATCTATTCCAAGTCCATATCTACCATTTGCAAATTCCAAGCAATTCCTGATATAGGATGCCACTGGAGTTGGGGAAGCCAGCAACAGAACAGGTGAGAAAGTGAGTGACAACACCAAGTCCTATCTAATAACTCCCCAATTTGTTATCATCTAGTACCCCTATACTTTACAAAATGTTTAAAGGAAGAAATCCACAATCAAATCTACATTCCCTATAACAAGCACAGTACTCAAAAACCCATTCTTGATTTTACTCTTTCCTAAAGCTGACAGATTAGCTACAAAAGCAATCTGCCAGGGAAGTCCTTGTCACCACCCACGTGATCTTCCAATAGAACAGGGAGTGAAAGCTGCCATCTCCAGAAGAGCTACTGTAGCACATCTAGAAAAAAAAAAATCTTACCCTTAATGTTCTTTTCATAAAACAGAAGCCATTTGTAACCAAGAAGTGAGTAGCAGAAATAACTTTACAAATCAGAAAATCTTACTAATAGACTGGTAACAGTGACAAAGCAGATTAGGGGCAAGCAGTGGAACTGGCAGTGAAGACACCGTTGAGATGCCTGTAATCTCATTTCAGAGTGCTAGGGTTGGAGTCCTGGCTTTGTTCCACTGACGATCTCTGCTTCTGTCCATCCTGGAAGTCAGGAATGATGGCCCAAGAGGTGGGTGACTGTCAGTCACGTGTAAGACCTGGACTCGCTCCCTCTGTGGGAACTTGCTCTCTTGTTCTGTTTTTGCTTCTCAAACAATGAATAAACTTAAAAAAGGGGGGTGGGGGAGTGTGGGAGAGGGAGTGCAAGGCAACCACTGACACAGCAGTGGCAAATATACTAAAGGCTTTCTCCTACAAGGAATAGGGAGGGAAGGGAAGCAGGCTTGCCCCTTCCCCTAACCCATTACCACCATTAGGGAAGTGCCACTTGTATAGGTTACTTTTGCTTGGGAAGAATTTGTAGACCAAAGTGGGCAATGTAAAGGACTGATTCCATAGGAAAACCACCCAGAAATCCACGTGGGTGGTACATGTTCCGGACAGTCATGCTGGAAAGGAGTGAGCCCCAATACAAGGACACTAATTCAGGCAGTGAAGGTCTAAAGCAAGAGCCGCCAATCAATGCCTTTCCACAAAGCCCCCTCCAAATCCTCAGGAAATGGCACCTACTGCCTTCTTGCAGCAGACAGCACCAAACTGCCAGAGGACTTTCTGATCCATAGTTGAACAGGCTTCCAAGCAGAAAGAGCTCCTGGCTCTTGGCTTCAGATTGGCTCCACAGCCTTTGCGGCCACTTTGGGAGTAAACCAGCAGTTGGAAGATCTTTCTGTCTCTCCTTTTCTCTATATATCTGCCTTTGCAATAAAAATAAACCTTAAAAAAGAAGAGAAAGAAAGGTGGACTGGACAGTAGCTCTCTTGTGATTGAGAACAATTCTGAATGTGTGATTAGGCCTCTCCATTTCCCACACAGATAGTCAAGTTGGATTTTGAAGTTGCAGAACTTTAGGGTGAACAGAATGATGAGCCTGCTTCTGGGCGTTCCCAGGGCATGACTGACTGGGACGATAATCATGTCACAGAGGCAGGCGGGGGAGAATCAGGACAGCCTGTCGGGCTTGCTGAGGGCAGAGGGTGCTGGTGTTAGCAATTGTATTCCAGTGCTGAGAATCTCCAAATACAGCAGTGTCACAGGAGAGCTTTCAGAGGATATGGAAACTCCCATAAAGGAACTGACCAGGTTTCACTCAACTCCAGTAAGAGATTTTGGGGCTTGGCTTTGATTGTGATCTTTACTTCAGCTCAAGGTCTCCCACACACACTCACCCCCGCCTGCACAGCTTGTAGGCTGCAACTACTGTCCAACTACTGAGGGTGGGGTGGGCAGGGGCTGCAAGGCAGTGGGAAGTGACACAGATTTTCAACACGCTGCTCAGGACAGACAACTGCCGGAACAATCATGCACTGGGACTTTCTGGAGCTGGATTGGATACAGAGCCAGGCCCTAGTCGGCAAGTTTTTTTATTGCTGTCTTTTGTTCTCAAGTGTTATAGAGGCAGGCATTATGGCAGGGGTTCAATGGCCAGCTGGCACACCAGTATGCCACCCTGGAGTGCCTGGCTCCAGCCCTGGCTTCTCTGTACTTCCTACCCAGCTCCCTGCTAGTGTACCTGGAAAGCAGCAGATGGCCCATGCATTTGGGTCCCTGCCACACACCTGGGAAAGCCACAGGGCATTACTGCTGGTTCTAGCCTGGCATGGGCATTTGGGGAGTGAACCAGCAGATGGAAGACCTCCGTTTCCCCGTCTCTGTCATTCTTGCCAATAACTCCTTTTCTTTATGCTATCTGACAACTCTTCTTCCTGGAATTCTCCTGCACTGCCCAATCAGCCTGGAACTGTCCTGCATACTCTCAACAGTCTTGCTGTGTCTTCACTCTCGACCTGATTACTCCTTCCAGGGCAGCCCAGGTCCAGTCCTGGGACTTCTTATAATGCAGACCTCAAGTGGATTCGCAAGACACAGCTGCCCACAGCTCAAGCCAGCCCTGCACCATCCAGAAAAGGCCAGGCAGTTTTCCAGAGCCTTTCAGGGAACCAGCTTAGCCACAGGTCAAGCTAGTTCCATCAATTTAAAACACCTCTCACAACTGTGCTGAGGTTTTCCTGAGACTACCAGATGTGATGGAGCATCAAATGAATGCAGTAGCCGATAGGAAAATCCAGCTGTTTTCTATTCAGACATTAAAGCAATTTGCAAATATGAAAAACAGTGCTCCTCTTCCAAGTTTTTAATTCGGAAAGTAGTTATTTCCATTGCAAAGGTTATTTGTATTGATGTTTTACTGTCAGTTTAAAATTAATTAAATGTTTGTTTCAGTTTTGAATACAGTAAAATTTTGTGACCATTAACCACACTTACATAATAAAAAGCTCCTGGAGTCCACAATAAATTTGAAGAATATAATGGGATCCTAAAATAACTGACTCTTAAAAAAAACTTCAGGCCGCCTTTTGCCCAGGCATGCCTGGGGGTGGCAGGCTTGTCTCAGGGGGCCTGGGATACAGGCTGGCAGGGGGCTAAGGGGATGGCACTGGCGCATGGGCACCTGGGGGCTCATGCACAGGGAGGCAGAGTGAGCCTGGGGATTTCCCCCTTCTTTGTCCCGGGCAGGAAGAGCATGGCTAGCAGGGTCAGCATGCTGGCTGATGTGCTGGGGATGGGCTTGGGAACTCTGAATGAGCCTGGATCTTGGGTGT
Organism: Ochotona curzoniae; assembly: GCF_017591425.1. Taxonomy (NCBI): domain Eukaryota; kingdom Metazoa; phylum Chordata; class Mammalia; order Lagomorpha; family Ochotonidae; genus Ochotona; species Ochotona curzoniae. The sequence continues at coordinate 9,996,376 of NW_024465035.1, read as the reverse complement.
GTGGAGGGGTAAGGTCCCAGGCCAGCATACATGCCAGAAACATGAGACCCTAGTGGGTAGGCAGAGATCCAGGCCAACACACCACTGCACTGGAAAGACTGGGCTTCAAAAGGCTGGGCTAGGGAACCAATGCACTCCCGGGCACAGCGACTATGAACTGATCAGGGAAGTGGGTATGGGGATGTGTGGGAGGGAGGACTGCTAGGGAGTATGATGCAGGTGAGGAATGACATCGATAAAGCCACTGTACTTGCAAGTAAGCAGAGGTGCTGAGACTGAGTGGTTTGGAGGGCGGAAGCTGGAGGATCTTCCTGGGTCAAACTGATGCACAAATCCATGTGGGAAACCTGGAATGGGCTTGTTAGCATTGTTCACTGCCAACCACCACTCACCAGTGCACACTAAAGCAAGGGCTGGGGGCCTACACGCCAGGGTTAGATGCCAGCACCCGCCAGTGAGGTCACAACAGGGGATGGGTAATGTTAAGCTGGGTCATGACACTGACCAGCATGCCAGCGAACTAGGTCTGGGGCAGATTCTCTAGGGAATATGTGGGCTCACCCCTGTGGCACTGCAATTCCTGCTGGTTTGCTTAAGAAGTAGGAGTGGCCCCTGCGGTATGTGACGCCCAAGTGTGCGTTGGGCTAGGCCGTAACACCCACTGGTTTACTGAGGATGGAGGGCAGAACAAAATGATCAACTACCCCAGTGAAACTTGACAGCAAATTGCTGGGCCAAAGGAGACTGAGGCGGACTATGACAGCCTCATCTGTGGAGTGGCAATCTCAGCAGCATCTCAGAACTATCGAAAACATGAACAGAACCCTCTGGAAATACTCCACAATGGGGACCCTGGGATGGCATCGGGTGCCAGTTCCCGAATCTCTGGGTAATGCGGCGGGCCTAGGAGGCTAGGCATGGTTTCTCCTCTTGTTTCACCCTCTCGTATACGGGAAGAAGAAAATGTGTAACATGGGTCTCACCCACTACCCCCCGATCCTCAACCCTACCCATCCTGTCTGCATCTGTTAGAATGCAGTTCCCACTGGTGAGTGCAAGAACCAAGGCTGGGAGCAGCTCACACCAGGTTGGGCCAGGCCACAACACCAGCCAGTTCACATTAGGGCCAGGACTGGGGGCCGGCTGGGCCAGGGTAGGCTACAGCACCTTCCAGCATGAGCTGGAACTGGGGGCAGACCGGGCAGGGCCAGGCTATAATACCGGCTGACAAATGCTGATGTGAGGTACGCTATGCGACCCTGGGCCACAGCACCCACCAGCAGATGTGAGACCTGGAAGGTGGGGTGCAGGCTGGTGGGGGAGCAGCACAGGCTCCCCTGCTGGGTCACTGCTCCCACTGGTGAGTGTGAGAACTGGGACTGGGAATAGACCAAGCAAGGCAGGGCTACAACATCTGTTGGCCTGCACGTGAGCTGGGTTGGGGGTAGAATCAGACTGGACTAATAAGATCCACTGGTACATGTATGAGCCACAGTAAGTTCAGGATGGTTGGGCTTTGCTGCAACATCAGCTGGCAAGTGCTGGGACTGGGGGGCAAGTTCTGTCAAGCTAGACTGCAGCACCAACTAGAGAGTACAAGATCTAGGATTGGGCCCAGTGGGGAAACTGTGGGCATCTCTCTGATAGGTTGCAATGCCCACTGGTGAGCATGCAAACCAGGGCTGGGGACAAGCCTGGCTAGACAGGCGGTGGCACCAGCTGCATGAGTGTGGGCTGGATAGTGGAGTTGGTTGGGTTGAGTCGCTTCAACACCCATTGACATGTATGAGAGTTGAATGGGATATGGGAGCATTTCAGATGAGGGATGCTCCACCCTAACCACCCACTCCCAACTGTTTCGGGCTCACCCCCTCCCAGCTATGGGAAGCTAGGAAAACCATCAATGGCCACATGGGCGCCATGTCCTGTGACTCTAGTCACGTAAAGGGCAGGGTTGGGCCCCACGTAACATGTAAAGGTATCACAGTCTGAAAGGTGTCTCTCTCCTCCTGCGTGCTCTCCACTTAGGTGCTGTTTCCCAGGAGCCAGCACTCTGTGAGCAGGCCAATCAAAGGGTCCCGTTTACACCAAGGGCACGGGGCCCTGATGGCCTGTGCAGGAGACCCTCCCACTGAAAGGGGGTGTGCCTCTTCCTTTCCTGGACAAGGAAACAACTATCAGCTAAAATAGATGTTGACCAGTCAAAAGACACCCCAGTAAGGAAGATCATTCATCTAAGCATAGGGAAGATAAAGTCGGACTTCAGTTCCCCAGGTTTGATACAGACTATATTTCTGCCCTGGTGTGCATGCACTTAACAACATCAATGTGCTAAAACAGAATGCTCAAAGTTCTTTCATAAACCAATGTCTTTTGATGTTTACCCAAACCCTTTCAATGTGCAAAGGAACCATTATACCCATTTTAAAGATGGGGAAATATGCAGGCGTAAATGATGTATGTGAAACTACAAAGCTTTGAAGTCAGTTCTGGCCAATGCGATCTAGTTTCTTCTACACCAGGCTCCTTTCGACCTCACCTATGGAGCTCACAAATACAGGTATCTACCTTGGGACTTGGCACAAAGCATTTCACCACACTTACAGGTCTGTTTTTCTTATTCACTTATTTCTTTTCTCTTGTTTGGATGCAAACAAGAGTTTGCAGGGCTAAACAAAACAAGAAAAGCTCATATTCTGCTAAAAAAAAGTATTAAAATGTCTTAAAACAAAAATTCTCCTTATTGACGGAATGAATGAGTTTTATGTAAACTTCTCCCATGAAGAATACTTAGTGTAATAGAGAGGTGACTTCAACAACAACGTGGAGTTTCAAAAATGTTGAGCATCCTCTCCTGGCGAAAGCCAAAGATGTTCTGAGAAACCAACATCAACTCCACTGAGTCCAAATTGTATGTCCCCCAACTGCAAAGAGAATGGAAGGAAGTACAGTTCCTCCCTGCCCGAAGCTAAAAAGACAGGTGCACAACATGACACCTGCTTTGTCCGGCTCAGAAGTCAGGCCGGTTCCAGAGCCACTGTGCTCTGCTGTCCTCTAGTTCATAGCAGCGCCGAGGGGGCTTGCACTGGCATGCAAGTGCTCAAAGGGCAGGTCGTTCCCTGCCAAGTGCTGCTGCAGGGGAGGGGAGGAGAAGGGGCACTTGGTGGGGCTAATGCTACTACAGCTGCTTTGTTTTCTCTCTCCTCTGCAGAAACTACAACTCCCAAGTACCAGGAAGCACCAAGGTCAAGGGGTTAGGAGAGCCATTTACTGCACTCTGGCAGTCATTGGCTTTTGGCTGCGGCCCTGTAGAGAAAAGGGGAAGGCGGTTCCTATTTGCAAAGGGCAGGGAGCCTGAACCAGAGAGGCAATTGCCTGGATTGTCACACAGGGCTGGGCTTGCGGGGCAGGGTCTAGCTACATTCTCACGGCCAAGTCTCTTCTAAGTGTTTCCACACGCCCTCCAGCTGAGCAGTAACAGCTTCCACTAAGCGAAGTGAGCTGCTTAGAGGCCACAGATGGAGTGCTGATACGTGATACTTCACAGCTGCCCTAGCGCTGGACTGACAAGCAGACACCGAAGACTTCCACCGCCAGCCACTGCCTGGCCACCACAGCTCATACAGTGACACGCAGCGAAGCAGGGACTGCACGTGTGGGTATCAGCTGCTTCCTGGGGCGATTTAATGTTTACCACCGAGGGAGTACTAGACAGATTTCTAATAAAAACGTGATATTCTAGGGCATGCATTTAGTGCTGTGGTTAAATGCTATTTAAGATGTCTGCATCCCACACTGGAATGCCTGACTTTGAGTCCAGCATTTTGTTTCAGATTCCAGCTTCCAATTCACACCGCTTCCCCCCCCCCCCCCGCCTCCAAGCAGGCAGCTTGTGGTCTGGGAGAGCAGTTGAGGATGGCCCAAAGCCTTGGGACCCTGCACCAACGTGGGAGACCCAGAAGAAGCTCCTGGCTCCTGGCTCTGGATTGGCTCAGCTCCAGCTGTTGCACTCACTTGGGGAGTGAACCATCGGACAGAAGATCTTCTTTGTCTCTCCTCCTCTCTGTATATCTGCCTTTTCAATAAAAATAAATCTTAAAAAAAAAGCAAAACTTACAAGCATGGGCGCTGTACACCATATAAGCATGAGGCAAGATGAATAGCAACCAGACTTACAGGACAGCCACTAAAACACATGGTGCTTCTCTTCACTCAGACCTCTCAGTCCTGCTGGCAGATGGCACTGCCAGTTATATGTGACCATGCTCTAACAGTGAGCAGCACATAAGGCCACAAAGCACAGCAGTCAAGATGCTGCTGAGAAGACAGCACTCAGGAGCTGTTGGTGAGCTGCAGGCACAGCAATGTCCCCAATGTCCAATGTGGCCCACTGCGGCACAGGCCCAGCCACATGGAAGTCTGACCAGGGGACAGACGTCCACCTGGCCCAGCCACGGGCAAAGCCCAGAAGCACACAGCTGTGTGAACGGGCAGGCTGGCTGGTGGGCATGGTGCATGCCCTGAGTTGCAACCTGTTTCTCCCTCAGCAGTGTCAGTCCCTGCCGCCCTGCCGTTCCAAACACCCTACACCAGCAGCGTATGAACCGACACGCAGAGCAGTCGCAGGAGATTCCAGCGGCACCTGCAATAGGGCTGCTCGGGATGGAACCCTGAGTGTGTAAAATCAAGTCAACCCCAGTGTCCCAAGGCCATTCAGCTACTCACACCTTTGCATTCCACACTAAGGCCCTTCTCTACAGGGTGAAGTTACCTCTGGGCTCCTGTGCCTAGGATGGGGAAGCTGGCAGTGACAGACAGCTGTGGCTGTCGGCAGTGCACATCCTAGTCAGGGCGGAGAGGACAGAAAGTAGCACTGGAGACAGCAAGGTGTCCTTGCCTCATGGCCGCTGCAAGGAGGGGAAACAAACCTTGAACAAGACAGTGACAGGGCAGCTGCGGGTACATTACTCTCTGGAAGAGATGGAAAGCAGGCCAAGGATTAAATAGCTTCCTCTCCTCCAGTGAGGCTCTGCAAGCCTCAGGCAAAGGCAGGCTGAGGCAGAGCTGGCATGGGGCACCGTTTGGCCAGGGCTGTTCACTGTGAGTAGTAGCTGACACGGGGAAGCCTCGTCACTACCTTTAACGCGGGTGACAAAAGTCCAGTGTTACACAAGAATGGTCAGAGCCAGTGCCTACTCTCTGAAAGCCTCCAGCTCGGAGGAGGTCCAGGTCAGATGCCTTAAGACCTAAGATGGTGTGTCAGAGAAAGACACGCACGCTGGAGATGCAAACCCACCCCGAGGGCTTCGATGGACCTGCCTTGAGCACAGCGGGTGAGGCGCTGCTTTGGGATGGCTGTGACCCCTGCCGGAGTGCCTGGGCTTCAGTCCCAGAGCCACTGCCGAGCCAGCCTCTGCCTTTCAAATCAATAAAATCAACAGAATTTTTAAATGACTATTTTAACTAAAGAAATGAGTCCAAGGGGTAACCCTGTCCCTTCCCTGGCGACCACACAGACAGTACCAGTCGCAGCACCAGCAAAGTTCCTTCACTGTGGCAAGTAGAGAAGGCAGGATAAGCATCTAGGAAGCTTCCCAAATGAACAGCTCAGTGCTGTGGTGATTCTTACGAATGAGCACCTGGCTAGGAGGAGGTAAACTCCACATTCTTCGTAATGTTATTTATTCAAAATAAAGAGTTGTCCTTTATTTACATAACAAGTTCACATCATGTGATTAAAAATAAAATCACCCTTTCTACAAAACATTGATGTTAATAGTGATTTCTCCCAAAGGTCAAGCAAGGAGATAAAATCGGCAGCACTGTGCCAGCCAGTCACCTGTTGAACTTGGAATTTACTACTGCAGACTGTGGCCCAGAACCTCACAAGCCTGTCCCTTAGACCTCCAACATGGAAAGGCCGCTACCACCCTCTCCCAGCCGGCTGGCACCTGGTTCCTGAGAGGGGTCAACACGTGGGAAAGGCTCACAGGGTGGCAGAGCTCGCGGAGCACCTGCAAACCACTCGACGTCCTGCTTGCCACCAGCTGCCACCACCCAGCCACTGCACTGACTTGGCAGGCACACGCCTGCAGTCTGACAGGCGACCAAAGCAGGGGCTAGGGAAGTAATACGGTACAGGGCGTCCTACGTGTTGTTCACAGGGCCTCTGCAGCGGCCTTGGTACCCCCTCCCTCATACTTCAATTCTCTCCATATGAGAACATGTCTTCATTCTTCTCTCCCCCTATCATTTCAGAAGTGGAGATGCTGCTTCCCAAGAAAGACACACACTCTTAGTTGATCAAAGGCTCCAACAACTGCTCACAGAAACTTCAGAAAGGAATCAACAACAAATACCCAGTAAAGCCTGAAACGCATCCCTGGTCACCTCGGCCCTGCCACCTTGGCCCTGCCACCTCGGCCCTGCCTCCTCGGCCCTGCCTCCCACGCTGGCTTCCTGGCTTCCACCGTGCGCCCTCCTGTGAGGCACGTGTTCCCACTTCCCCTTACTGCTCTGCAGGAAACACTCCCCGAGGTCTCCAGGTTAAACACTCTCTTCCATTTTCCTCATCAGCCTTTTGTCAAGGATGCACCAGTCCTGCCTTTTCCAAAACTCACAATAGGACATGCATTTTCCCAGCTGTAGACAACTGTCGAGATTGCCTTCTAGGCAGGGAAGTGTTACACTGCTCAAAGAAAAGCTGGTGGACATTTTGGGCCTGGTTAATGCCAAATTCGTGTTAACTACACTAGTGTAGCAGCACAGCTACTATATATATAAATAAAAAGACATGTGGGGAAGGTGGAGAATGCTGGGCCAAGACACACCACCCACAGTCCCCAGGTGGGGAAATGCAGACTTCCTGGGGAGGAGGGTGTGGGACTTATTTGAATGGGAGCAACTGAAGGCATGTTTGACAGGAGAATAGCTGCTGGAGTCTTCACTGCACTGGCACATAGGCGAGGGAGCTGAGATGGAGTGCTTTAGAGGGGGGGAATTGAAATGCATGTCTGAGTCAAGCCAAGGCACCCATTTATGTGGAAGACCTGGGCTGGGCTAAGCAGCTTCAACTGCAAGAGAAAGCTGTGGCTGGGAGCATGCCTACCTGGGCTAGGCTGCAGTACCTGCCTGCAAGTGTCAGAGCAGAGGGTGGGACACGTCAGTCTGGGGCACAGCACCCATCAGGATGTAAGAGAATCAGATCTGGGGGGGGGGGGGTAGATTCTGTAAGGTACCTGTGGGATCGCCTTTGTGGGACTGCAGCACCCCTGGTTTGCACAAGAGCTAGGGTGGTGATGGGTTGAGCCAGGCTGGACCACTGAACTCACCTGACACTTTTGAGAGCCAGGGCTGGGAGGAGGCTGGGCTTGGTCAGGCTGCAGTACCTGCCAGGACATGCAAATGCCAGGACTGAAAGCAAACCATACCAGGCTGCCCCACAGAACTTGTTGGAGATACAGAACTGGGAACAAGAATTGAGGGGGAACTCCCCTTTTAGGCTGAAGCTCACCCTGGGGAGCATTATAGCTGGGGCTGGGGACAGGCCAGGGTTGGGCGAAGCCACAGCACCCACTGGCACACACAGGAGACAAGACAGGGAGTGGGCCACACACAGCTTGGTTTGGTTGCAACATCCACCAAAAAGAGTTAAGACTGTGGGTGGGCAATGCTGGGCTGGGTTGAAGCATTCACCTAGGATGCAAGGTCCAGGGTTGGGAACGGGCCTAGTAGGGGGATTCTGGGACTCCCCTGCTGGCCTGCAGCTTCTACTCGTGAGTGCAAGAGCTGGGGCTGTTGGTAGATCAGGCTGGACAAGGCTGCAGCACCCATTGGTGAGAGCTGGGATAGGTGCCAGTCAGGTGGGCTAGGCTGTAGCACCCACCCCTGAGTGCCAGGACTGCAGTTCCTGCTGGTGAGATAAGAGTTGGGGCTGGTGACAGGCCAGGCAGGCTGGGCTGCAGCATCCATCAGCATACATGTGAGCCCAGCTGGGTTGGGCCAGTCCACAGCACACACCGGCATGAGTGAGAGCCAGGATAGGGTACAGGCCAGGCCAGGCCAGACCAGAACATCTGCCAGTTCACACGAGGGCACGGCATGGGCCACACTGGGCTAGGCTATCTCAGACTAGGATGCAGCACTCACTGGCACATTCAAGACTGGGGCTGGAAGTGAACCTAGTAGGGGAACTTCGGGGTTCCCCCCCCATGGGTCACTGCTTCCACTGGTGAGCCTGAGAGCTGGGAAAGAGAGCTGAGAGAAAGAAAAAAATAGAAAAGAAGAAGGAGAAAGAAAAAGGAAGGAAAGGAAAAGGAAAAGGAGAGAGAAAATCTACCCTGGTAAACTACAGCAGTTACAATATGCTGCTTGGATTCTAGTCCCTATTGTACGGGATGGCGTCTGGCTACCCTGTGCGACATGGCAGCGGTCACCCTAAGAAGGGACTGCCCCCCACAGGTATACCCCTCAGATTACAGTTCATGTGGCAACACCAACCAGCCCCTTCCTGACCTACTTGTCAGCTGTTTTCCTGCAGTTTGTTGAGAGTGCTCAATAAACCCAGTTCTGTTCTCTGTGTGTTCTGGTGAATTCTTTCACCACTTCTGACACCTGCCCTCCATCACTTCATGCAACAGCATCTTCCAGACTGAGAAAGTTATGGGGATCTCGGAGAAAATCTTAAGGAAATCACTAAAACTAAATTATTAGAATTACTAAACTAAGCAACAAGGTACAAAATTAACAATGAACCAGCTGCATCTATATGTTGCCAATGACTAATCAGGAAATGCAAATTTTAAAAATTCCATAAAATACATAGGAATAAGCTTAACAAAAGAAATGCGAAATGTATACACTGGCAACTACAAAGCCTAAGGGAAGTTATGAAGAATTTAAGCAGAAGGACATTTCATGTTTGTGAATCAGAAATACAACATTTCTAAGACATAAACATTTCCTAAACTGGTCTATGGATTCAATACATCCCCTATAAAAATTCCAGCTGGACTTTTTACAAGCTGATCCCCAAACTAATTTGGAAATTTAAGAAGAAGCTAAATAATCTTGAAAAATAAAGTTGGTGGACTCACACTTCTCAATTTCAAGATTTACTACAAAGCCTCAGAAGTTAAGCCTCCATGGGATCAGTACAAGAAGAAGTATGTAGATCAACAAAACAGAATCAAAAGCCCAGAAATGAACCTTCATATGGATGGCCCATTACTTTTGACAACAAGCCAGTGCTGCACAATGGGAAAAGAACAGTCTTGCTACTCAGTGGGCTGGGCTGAGGGCACAGCAGTATGTGCAAGAGTGGCCTGCACTCCTCCCTCACACCATACAGAAACCAACTCAACATGGGTCACTGACCCAAATGCAGAAATTAAAGGTGGAAAAAGCCTTAAAAGACAACACAGAAACAAATACTTAAGACTCTGGGTTAAATACTATTTCTTTACACACAACTCTAAAACAGATGTGACAAAAAAGATGAACTTTATCAAAACCACACCATTTTGTTCTGCAAATTATACCATCAAGAAGAAGAAACTCCCAGAGCAGTAAATAATTAATCATATCGTTAACAAGGAACTTCTAGCTAGAAAATAAAGAACTCTCATGTAAAAACAACCCAAAGTTTTAAACAGGCAAAGAATTTGGGGTTGTGATGTAGTGAGTTAATTGGGAAAAGGATTTACATATGACCATGTAACCAAAATGTGTTCAATATCATTAGTCATTAGAAAAATGCAAATCAGAGCTGCAATGACGCAATAATTCACACCCACTAGGGTAGTTATAATAAAACACAAATAAGCGTTTTCCAGATGGAACACAGCCACTTCGGAAAGCAGTTTTGAAACCTAGTTATTACTATCTGACCTTGCAATTCCAGCCCTAGGTGTACACCCAAGAGAAATAAAGCACCATTACCCAAAATGCTGCACATAAATGTTTGCAGCAACATTATTCATGACAGTCAATATCCATCAAATGATGGAAACAAAATGTGGTGTACCCAATACTGACTATCCCGACAATCAAGTATTCCTCAGCCAGGAATGGGAATTAAGCAGTGACACGCGGCAGAACACAGATGAACAAGAGGGCCCCGTGCGAAGGGGAAGAAGCCAGTCACCAAAGACCGGGCATGCGCTCCCAGCTTCTCAGGACCCTGAGCTGCCATCACCTGCCTCCCTGGCCACCAGTTAGGAACTGAATGATAATCCTGCCCCTTTCATACTTCTTACATAGGCTCCTTTTTGGGCTATTTCAATCCTTCCCTAACATCTTCACACCAACTTAAGAAACTGCTAATTTTGTGTAAGTTCTCTTAGAAGTTTCAAGAATCTGCAGCCACACTGTTCACAAGAGCCAACATTTGGAATCAACCAAGGTGAGTTCATCAGATCAATACAGAAAAATGTAACGGGTTATACACACACAGGAATGAAATTTTACCATTTGCAGGCAAATGGACTCAAGCGAAGGACACCATATTGAATCAAACAAGCAAGTCATACTTCGAAAGACAAATATCCCACATCCTCCCTTCTATGTGGGAGCGAGCGAGCGAGTGAGCGAGATGTTTGAATGGCTCAGCACTGCTGCAAATACAGCTTTGTGAAGCTTCATACCTCTGTCAAATCAATCACTAGGAAGTGTTATGCTATTACGGCTGCAGTGATGGGTGATTATAATTCAGTGTTCATGGGTAAATGGTCATTTTTTTTTCTATGTAGCTACTGTTCATAGCTGTTGCCTGTATTCCCACTAAACTAAGGTCTTTTTGCTTTTTACCTGTTAAGCTTATTTGGTGAAGCATTAAGCCTTTTTATTTGCTGTGCTGTAAGTCTAGAGTATGTTATTGCAAAAGTTTAAAAAAAGGAGAGGGTGTGTGAAGGTAGGGAGCCAAGAGGAGAACATCATCGTGTTCTTAAAATTGTTTAATCTGTTAAACATTAATTTAAAAATTTAAGCAATTTGAAAAATAAATCATTTGGCTCATCATCTTCTTGAAGTATGCTATAATCTGATCAATACTTTGACCTTATATGCGGCACAGCTAGGCTCTGCCCTGAGCATATTTCAAGATTACTCATCAAGCACACTTAAAAACAAAAAGCTGAAAACCTAGCTAACAGTTACTTCAAGCAGGAAAAACCGCTTGTCTGGTTCCCAGCTCTTTACAGTATCATCATGAATGGTGCTCATCCAAGGCATTAATGCAGCTCGAGCCCTCCAGCTGCCACTGTTCTCATCCTTTCGTGATGAAGCAGACATTTTCAAAAAGTCAAACACTGAATTAGATTTGCATAGGTACTTATGCCACGGCCCCTCTTCCTGACCACTGAAAACTAGTTCCCTCATAGGCACTGGGAATTGTTGGTATTACGACACAGGAGCTTTTGCAGACTCCCAGTTGATTCGATCCGCCACGCTGGAGCTGGTTTTCAGGCACTCATTGCCTAAGGATCGCCATCGAGCAGGAGAAGGCAAAGTGTGACTCCAGCGGAAGTCAAATCAGGCCCACGCCAGCTAAAGTGGTCGTCACAGCCTGTAAGTTTGCTTTGGGAAAACAGTCCAAAGAAAACTATTGTTTGTGGTGTAAAATTTGCTTGTATATGTTTTACATTGAATTACAAAACTAATATATCAGTGTGGACAAGGATGAAACACTGCCAGAGTCTCCGCTTTAGGCGCGGTCAACAACAGCAGATCCAGAGATCCCAGCGGGGGAGGGGTGGGGAATTCCCACCGTTACCAAGCAACTGAGGTGGACAATGCTGTCAGGAAACGCCAGTCTAGACTCTAATCCTGCAGACCCACAGGCAGAGGGGCCACTGTCCGTGCGCACTTCAATGACACGGCTCCGGCCACAGCCTGCTCTGCCAAGCCAGCCCCTCTCCGGTGCACTACAGCGCCCCGCACACAGCCAGAGCAAAAGGAAAACAGCCTGCTCATTTGGCAGAGCATTCAATTCCACATACAAAGGTGTGTCTTCATGAATGTAAGCATGCTTTTTAAGATACATGTGACAAGCCCTTTGCAGTCACTACCTCCATACAATAACAACCCCTGACTTTCTCCTTGGTCTTCTGCTGCCTCCACAACCTTAGGTTAGAGCTCCTTGGGGCTGGCGCCATGCACCAGGCCAGGGTAGTAAGAACAACGCACCCAGCACCAGGAAAGGCACTTCAAATACAGTGCTTAGCAAAATGTGGAAACGGAGTGAAACATCCGTTTTAATTTACATCCGTTTATGTAAGTTAAAAATATTAAAGCACATTAAATATATTTCTGTAAGGACACATACAAGTAACACACCGGAATGCACTGCAGAAGTGGAAAATGGGACAAGCAGCCACGTAGAAAAACACAGAAGAACCTGGCGACGTGGCCTAGTGGCTAAAGTCCTCGCCTTGAACACGTCGCAATCCCATATAGGTGCTGGTTCTAATCCTGGCTACTCCACTTCCCATTCAGCTCCCTGCTTGGGGCCTGGTAGGATGGCCCAAAGCCTTGGGACCCTGCACCCACGTGGGAGACCTGGAGGAGGTTCCTGGCTCCTGGCTTCATATCAGCTCAGCTCTGGCTGTTAGAGTCATTTGGGGAGTGAACCAGCATAGGGCACATTCTTTTTCTCTGTGAAATCTGATTTGCCTTTCCAATAAAAATAAATCAATCTTTTTTAAAAAAAATTCAGTGTATATACACAGTGTATCTTTCAGGCATAAAATGAAAATCTGGTGTTTGCAGCAAAATGAATAGAATGAATCATTATGTTAGATGAAATAAATCAGATAAAGACAAGTACCACATGTTTTCCTTCCTATGGGAGAGTCAGTCTAAGCTTAGAATAACAATTATTGAGACTGGGAGGAGGGGCAGTGGAAGGGGAGATGGAAGTTGAATAAAGCCCACCAAAGCTGGCCCGAGCGAAGCAGCAGGTTCCAGCACTCTCCAGTGCAGTAGGATTACTGTGGATCCAGGGTGTCACATGCTAGATGAGGTACTGCATCTCCCCAGACACCGGGCAAGTGTGTGGAGGTCGGGGTGCTGACTGCACTTACGCCCTATAAACGCATACAAGTGTTACACGGAAAACAAAAGTGCCATCTGACGTGCCAACTGCCCTCGCGCAAGGCCATTCAAGAGACTCAGAACATGTTATAAGACATTCAGTGGATGATAACAGGGAGGCACCTGGGGAAAGAGAGAAATTATCACAGTTGTCATTTATTCAAAGTTGACTGGTGGGGCCCAGTGCGGTGACCTAGTGGCAAGTCCTTGCCTTGCATGTGCCGGGATCCTATGAGCACTGGCTCATGACCCAGATGCTCCACTTTCAATCCAGCTCCCTGCCTGTGGCCTGGGAAGACAGTTGAGGATGGCCCAAGGCCTGGGAACCCTGCCTCCACGAGGGGGACGCAGAGGAAGCTCCTGGCTCCTGGCTTCAGATCAGTTCAGCACTGGCTGTTGTGGCCATTTTGGGAGTGAGCGAGTTGGCAGAAGATCTGTTTCCTCTCTGTATATCTGCCTTTTGAAGAAAAATAAACAAAACTTTTTTTAAAAAAACATATATATTTTTTTGACATATTGGTTACTCAATACTATGTCCACTAATTTCATATCATTATAAATTGTTGCTGATGTTACGCTGGGGCTTTTGATTGATCGGGATGATACTCTGCCGGCTCTACCTTCAGACCTGAGATGGTCTCCCCAAGAAGACATTGAACTTATCTGGACAATAAGTTACTGGTCTCTATGCTTGGTATATGCTTGCAATGAAAGAAACTCAACTGAACTAGAACAGTGGCAATGCAGCAAGGTGGAGGAATCCAGCATGGGGGGAGGGCTTGGGGAGGGGTGGGGGGAACCCCAGTACCTATGGGACTGTGTCACACAGAGCAATGTAATTAAAAAAAAAAAAAAAAGCTGATTGGTCTAGAAACTAAATGTGAATTTTTGTGGTCAAATACCACTGAAGAATGCACAGAAAATACAGGTTGTGAGAAAACTATACAAGCATTTCAAATGTTTTGCACCAAATAAGCCTATTTTAAAATACCATTTTCCATGAATTTTTGAAGTTCCTTCATAAAGTATGTTATATTTGCATATAAAACTATATATTACAGTATAGTCTGATTATCTGAATAAAGGTTGAGGACAATTTTTTTTCAGACTTCACAGATGAAAATTGACTTTGGGAAGCCCTCTGTCTCTCTGCACGCCAGCATTTTTAGGGTACGTAGGGGGACAGCAGAGAGGCTACCAAGGCACTTAAAACACCTGACTGACTCAGTGTGACCATGAGATAAATGCCAGTCCTGGGTACTGCACAATACGCCATTTCTAACATACAGTGCAGACACTGTGCACTGCTCACCAACCGCACTTCACTGTGAATGAAAACAAGAGTACAGAGCTGGACAGCTCCACGCACGTCACTCACCTGACGACAACACAGACCCAAGCTAGGCCCAAGTCTGCTGGCTGCAGAAACTACGCTTCAACTTACAGGCTCCCACTATTAGAGAGTGAAATCTTCTAAAAAAAATTCATCAAAAAGGATCTATGAAAATACATAGATTTCAAAAACTTCTGCACTGGAATAAAAATGTCACTAGTTACTTTTTTCATGACCTTTTTGAAGTACCTTGTATAATTTATTTCTAAGATCAGAATTAAAAAACAAAACAAAACTCTGGGACAAGCATTTGCCCTGGAGTAAGAGCTGGTCAGGGTGCCCCATTCCGTATCGAGTGTCAGGGTTCCAGGCCTGACCCCACTTCTGATTCTGGCTGCCTAGCAACATGCGTCCACAAGGGAGCAGTGAGGACGCAAGCACGTGTGTTCCTGCGTCCACACGGGAGACCCTCACTGAGCTGGGACAGCCCCGAAGCAGCATGACTGTCACCAGACCCCTGCCAGCCACGAGCGCCTGAGCATGCCAAGCCAAAGACCCAACCCAGGATCCTGCACCGGCAAAGGGGTTTCAAAGACAAAGACAAAATCAAGGGTTTTTTTTTCCTCAGACATGCAAAAACTGAAAGAATCGGTGCCAGCAAGAAAAGTCAAAGTCTGTCAGGCACAAGGACTAACAGTAAGTGAGTCCACATAAAGAGAGAGAGCAGAAAGGCAATGCCTCTGTGCAAAACTGTTTCCTGAGTCTCTTTAAAAGGGCGGGGAGAATCCAAACAATGTATGTGGGGTTATAGTGTTGGGAGAAATCAAATCCATGACAACAGTACTATAAGTGGACCGGGGAACGCGGAGGGACCTCTTACCAAGGCGAGAAGGTGTGACATCACTGGATGGCAGACAACGCTAAGACAAAAGTGCACTCCATAAACCCTAATACCCCACTAGAAAACAGCTACAGCCAGCAGTGCAACAAAGGGAAAAGAAAAAAAGAAAACTGAACCCAAAAGAAAGCATAGAGAATCAAAGAGCACACAGGATCAGGGAACAAATTTCAACCTGAGTGTTCAAGAGCAACATTAAACAGTTTGAACATTCCTATTTAAAAAGCAAAGACCATTTGTGGCACAGTGAGTTAAGCCACTTGTTGGGATGCAGGCACTCCAAACCTGGCATTGAATCCATCTCCACCCCTGCTTCTGATGCAGTTTCTGGCTAGCACGGATAGGACTCGGTCCCTGCTACCTTTGGGAGAGACCCTGGAGGACAGCCCAAAGTGTTGGGACCCTGCACCAACGTGAGAGACCCAGAAGAGGCTCCTAGCTCCTGGCTTCAGATTGGCTCAGCTTTAGCCATTGTGCTCACTTGGGGAGTGAACCATCGGACGGAAGATCTTCCTCTCTCTCTCTCCTCTCTGTATGTCTGCCTTTCCAGTAAAAATTAATAAATCTTAACAAAAAATTACAAATTAAAAAAAATCATGTATCAGCTATCACTCATTTGATACTCAGCAACATGAAAAGTTTCTTTGTAATAAGAACTTCAAAAAAGCTCATGGGAAAATAATTAACAGAACACACAATTTGAGAAGCACAGGCAGATTTTTGCTGAATACTGTTAAATACACAAACAGGTCAAATAGCCATTAGCTCACTATAAAATAAGAAATCGAGCCACTGTATTCTCAGCACCAACAGGAAGGACAGAGTGTGCGCAGTCGGCCTTACCAACACGGGGCACGCTGGCCAAGGTCAACTCACCTCACCTCCACAGCCACATGTGTAGTGGGGCCACACACTGCCCAGTGCTGGAGAACTGGGAACAAACTGGAATGGGGGCTTGGCTTGTTTGACATGTATAAAATGACTTCTAACGGCTTTCAAGGACCAGGCCACGGCACCTGCAGCTAAGAAAGCAGCTGGGACACGGCATGGATTACATGGGAGCATCGGAGGGCCTCCCTAAACCAGTCTGCGGGGGGCTTCTAGAGGGTCACTCAACCAGACTTCTTCAGCTGTTGATGAGTGTGAGAACACTGGCTGGGGGGAAGCCTGGTGGGGGTTCTTTGGGGCTTGCCAGACTAGGCCATAGCACTGCTCAGCAGTGAGGGTGAGCCGGGGCTGAGGTTGGTTAAGCTGGGCCAAGTGTACCCTCCTGTTTACACTAAGTGGGGGCCGGGGATGGGACTGGACAGGCAGTCCAGGCGTTGGGCTGGATCTGGCCACTATACCAGCCTGCACACATGAGAGCTAACACTAAGGATCTCTCAGGTTGAGGGGTTTAGGAGAGTCCCCAACTACACCACTGCACTCAAACCTTGACCTCAGGGAAAACCACAAAGGTATGTGGTCTGACCCTGGAGTACATGTTTTCAATCGCTGACCCTCACGCAAAAAGAGATACTCAGATGCACGTGAAAGGCAAGTCTGTCATCTAAGTCAACAGAAGACTTTGAGTGACTCTTCAAAGGGTGGAAACAAGGGCAGCTGGACAATACTCCAGGCACGTTTTACAGCAAGCACCTCAGTCTGTGGACACACCGAGGCAGACGTGGACTGCAACAGGCCCTGGATAGAATTTCTCACCTCTGTCGCAACAAAGCTAATGACCGTTTAGAACAATCAAGGCCACCCAAGTAACACCCTCAGAACATTGTTCTCCTCATGTCACCCGCCCTTTGTGCCCTGCTCCACCCTAATCAGAGGCCCACTGCACCCCTTAGCTTTGTAATAGATGCTCAAATAAAATTTAAACTTAACAAAAATGGAAAAAAATTAAGAGACTGTTGTTTCAACATCCGAATGTCCACAACACCCAGGCATGGCTGAGGCCAAAGCTGGGAACACATGGGTGGCAGGAACCGAAATATCTGAACCATCACTGCTACTTGCCAGGGTCCAATCAGCAGGAAGCTGGAACCCAGCTATTGTGAGACAAGAACCAGGTATCTGACTGGCATCTTAACCTCTAGCTTACTCGCCTCTAGCAATTTTTTAAGAACCTTCGTAACAACTTATAATAAGCAACATAGATTAGTAGTCAAGTAGAAATGGAAATTTTCAATAGCATCAGTATGATTTGTATTCAACTCTCTGTATTATTTGCCTGCCTTCTATTCAAAGTTTCTGCCATATACTATTTAATTATCCACATTTACAAGGTTTCTCAACAGACTAGAGGTGGTACAAATGCTGCTTTCAAATAAATATTACTTAAATCAAATGTAAGCTAGTCCTCTAAAAATGGAGGGAGGGAAAAAACAAGGGGAGAGTACTAAGTAACCAACTAGAAAACACAAAAAAAGCTAGTAATTTCTTAAAAATATTTATTTATTTGACAGCCAGAAAAACAAAAGAAGAAAAGATAGTGAGTGAGATCCGTCCACTGGTTTACTTCCCAAACGCTGACAAAAACCAGGGGCAGGCCAGGCAGAAGCAAGGAGACAGCGACTCCATTCACGTCTCCCACACGGGAGGCAGGAGCCAGGCACCTTGCTAGGTCATCATCTGCTGCCTGCCAGCCACAGTACCAAGAAACTAGAACAGAACACCCATTCCTAAAAGCTACTTGTTAATGTATCAGCTCTTTGAATTTCAAATTTAGATGAGCCAATGGGTAAAATTAAAAGTACTAGGGCACTTCAAAATATTTACAGAAAGAATTAAATTCAGGGACAGGGTTTGGCTTAGTGGTGAAGCTGCTGCTTGGAGCTTTCATACCCTGCACCAGAGCCCGTGGGCTGCGTGCCCAGCCCCAGTCCCAATCCCAACCCGTGGGCTGCGTGCCCAGCCCCAGTCCCAATCCCAACCTGTGGACTGCATGCCCAGCCCCAGTCCCAACCCCAGCTCCCTGTGAATGTATACCTTGGGAGGCAGCAGGTCCCTGCCACATAGAAAACTGGAATAAATTCCACATTTGAGGAAGCAACCACGAAATGGGAATTTTCTGTGTCTTTACTTCTCAAATAAATACAAATTTTTAAACACTACAAAGTAAAAGAGTTGGTTCAAAATATCTTAACATCCATGTATAGTTTCTATGAACTTGCTCAGGACTCTGCATGCCCAGGAAGTTGGACTGGGATGAAGCAGGCAGCATTGCTAACCTCACGCCCTCATCTGGGGAGGGCAGTTTCACAGCTACACATGACCACTTTCCAGGCACCAGCAAGATGATCACAAGTTTGATATCTACTGTGCACTGAGCTGCTTACTACAAGCCAAGCACTACTTACACACTGCTAAATCCTAAACACTCTACCAGGCAGGCGGGTTCACCCGTTTTATAGACAAGGAAACTAAGTAGACACTTAACACTCTTTCCAAAATCACACAGCCCGTTCCAGAAGCTGCCACCAAGACCACAGCCCTGAGCGAGTCATTTGTTTACAGTTTCCCAAATTGTCTTTTTGTACTTGCCTGTGAGCCACTTAACAATAAGAGCCTTATCTTCATTTTGAGTAATCTCAGCCTCTAACACAAAGAGTGTGAAGCAGATCAATGCACAGATTCTGGACACTCTGTCACGTGTCATTCATGTTCACGTGCCCCTGGGCAGAGGGCGCAGGGCGTACTGATGAGGAACCACGTGCAGGTGTGCCCCGTCCCACCACGCCAGCCCTCGGCTGTGCTATCGCAGCCAAGTCCCATCACTTCCCTAGATCGGAGCGTTCTCATTTGTGAAACAAGAAACAAACTAGATCCAGTTTTCAGTTCAGAACTTTCAGTTCTAAATTTCTAAGAAAAGCTGGTATCACAAGAGTTGAGTCACTGAAACACCTTGTAGTTTTCAGGGAAATATCCAGATTCTCTCATGTCTTATTTTAAATCCTTTGCTCACCTAGACTGAAATGCAACTAGGCCTAGATCTACCGTTTCTTGTTTATAATTCCAAACAATGGCAAATGGCACCTGGCAGACACCTGATGGTTAATGAGTGAATGTGTTATAGCTGAAAACTTGAGAAGTAAAATTTTAAAATACTTACATAGCACTACAAATCAGTCATTTCCTAAATTCCATTGATGGATGGTAATTCTTAATAGCTGGATATTCACGTAAGCTATTCCTGGCCTATTTTAGTTACAAAACTTGGCTTATGTGTTTGTTTACTGATAAGTTTTTTAAAACGCTTTAGAATTTTGTGTCTCAAATGTATTATTCCCATCTATAAACAGTTTGAATTCCAAACTTCCCATTTAACAACCAAACTAACAAGAACAGGAATAGTAAAAACTCAACATACTTTTTTCTGAAATACATGAGCTTGTCTGTGGTATAGCTGCACCATAAAAGCAGTAGCTGAAACGAGTTTTTAGAAATAGGCAGAACTCGGGCCAGGCACGACAGTGTAGTGGTTAAAGTCCTCACCTTGAACGTGCCGTGATTCCATATGGGTGCTGGTTCTAATCCCGGCGGCCCCGCTTCCCATCCAGCTCCCTGCTTGTGGCCTGGGAGAGCAGTTGAGGATGGCCCAAAGCCTTGGAACCCTGCACCAACGTGGGAGACCCACAAGAGGCTCCTAGCTCCTGGCTTCAGATTGGCTCAGCTCTAGCCATTGTGCTCACTTGGGGAGTGAACCATCGGACGGAAGATCTCCCTCTCTCTCTCCTCCTCTCTGTATATCTGACTTTCCAATAAATAAATAAATCCTTAAAAAATTAAAAAATTAAATAAAAAAATAAAAGCAGACATTAGGAGCAGAGGTATAACACATGCAAAATACATGTTACTTCCTTGGTTCTTCAGCCTGGCTTCTGAGTTTTAATGCAGATGTCTGAACTTTCCCTGAAGACGATCCCAAGAGGGGTGGACCAGGGTGCCTGCACCTTCCTGAACACGGTGTCCAAGACAACAGCCTAGCATCTGACTGCCTAGACCGACTGCATTCAGCACACACTAATGCTAATAAGTTACTTCAAGCAGGTGTTCTAGTGAACCCAATATGTAAAACCCAAGAATGTTAAGCGTGGTCAAAGTGCTTTCTATCTTACCAGCCATCAACCTTAGTACTGCCGCCACAATTCGTTACACTGGCTTATACTCACTCAAGGGAATCACAGAAGTCTTTAAATATGGAGAATATCACAAATGTTACAATTCAGAGTAAGCTTACTTGCATCTTACACAAGCCTGTGGGGATGGAGAGGGCTGTGCATCTGCTGCTCACAGCTCTAAGACAGCATATCACTGTCAAGTCCCTGCCCAGCACCTCCCAAAGTGATCCCACGAACCCAATTTCTGAAAGCATTTCTTCTTCGGGCGATACAGTCTGAAAAAAAGCCCAGTTTCTCTGCTTCCACACTTGGCAAGGACGCTAGGGACACCCTCGAGGTTCGAAATCTTATCCTTAGCATACAGACATTGTCGCAAAGGAATCTAGGTTTGGCCAGTCAGGTGTTTGACCAGGGACTAAGCAATGTCTTCCCAAGTCAGCCATCCATTCCATATATATTTTAAGCGAAAATACTTATAACATTCCTAGTTTGGAAAGCACACAGGGAAGTTTTATTCCTTTTCCTTTTCAGTTTAAAGAAAAGGTTGCCAGTAGCCATCAGCAAGTGCTGTTCAGGGAACAGAGAGGAAACAGCAGGGAAGGGAGGCAAATGGTGAACACCAAGAGCTACAGGGTCCCCAGCCACAGAGGTGTGTGGAGCAAAGAGGAAGGCCTTCCAGTGAGAGCGCGAAAAACCACCCAAAATGGTGACAAATATTTGCTCTCTGAAGGACTAGCAGCCCCAATTTTTGGATCAGAAAACAAAGCTTCCAGGAGTTAAAAATGATCTGTCCCAGACTGTAAGCAGTGCTGGAAGTGGCCAAGTGAAGATGTGAATCACATGTTTGAGATGGAAACTCAAGCTCTCATTATAGCAAAGAAAATGGTGCAACTAAACAATGAAGCCACGTGAGGCTCACAATGAGCTGTAAACTGCCTCACCCAGAATTTTAAAAAATGCTCTTAATAATGGAACAAGAATTTAAAAGGCTGTTAAGTCACCTAACAATAATTGAGGTTTCTGATATGAAACTTCTGGCCTCTTAAAAAAAAAAAGCCAGGCGTGGTGACCTAGCGGTCAAAGTCCTCGCCTTGCACGTGCCAAGATTCCATATGGGCACTGGTTCTAACCCTGGTGGCCCTGCCATCCAGCTCCCTGCTTGTGGCCTGCAAAAGCAGTTGAGGATGGCCCAAAGCCTTGGGTCCTGCACCCGTGTGGGAGGCCTGGAAGAGGCTCCTGGCTCCTGGCTTCGTATTGGCCCAGCTCCAGCTGTTGTGGCCACTTGGGGACTGAATCAGCAGATGGAAGATCTTCCTCTCTGTCTCTCCTCCTCTCTGTAATCTGATTTTCTAATTAAAATAAATATATAAATAAATAAAACCTGAAGATCTTTTTGGGTCAGACTGATGCACCAGCCTACATGGGAGTCCTGAGTTGAGCTTGTTAGCATGGAACATTGCTGACTACATGCCAGTCCATGTGAAAGCTAGGGCTGGGGACCTGCCTAGTGGGGGTAGACCCCATATCTGACTGAATGTTTAAAGAGGGGATGGGTCACATTAGGTAGGACTATGACACTAACCAACACGCACGAAAACCACATCTGGCGGTAGATTCTATGAGGGATATGTGGGCCCAACCCTATGGAAATACAAGTCCCTATGGTTAGCTCAAGAGTTGGGGTGGTCATGGGCTGAACTAGGTGTGACCGTGGAATCTGCCAACACTCCTGAGTACAGGAACCAAGAATAGTCCAGGCAGGTCCAGGCGGAAGCACCTGCATGTGCATCCTAAAATAGAGTGTGGGATGGGTTGGGCCAGGCCACGGCATTCACCAGATCATATAAGGCCAAAACGGAGGGACAGACTATGCCAGGCAAGGGCCTGGCACCCACTGGCATGTGTGAGATCTGGGTCTGGGAGTGGGTCGAGTGGGGAAACTTGGGAAACTCCCTTAGTGGGTCAGAGCTCCTGCTGATGAGCATGTGGCCAGGCCTGGATGTCAGGAAGGCTGGGCAAGTAGCTCCGACTGTTGGCAAATGTGTGGGTTGGTTTTCAAAGGGGACAGACTGGGGAGGGCCAAGCACACCTTATGGGCTCACCGGCAAGTGCAGAAACCAGGCTGAAGTATAGGTCATGCCAGGCTAGGCTGTCACACCTACTGGTTTGCATGAGCCAAGGATGGAGCAGACTGAGCAGGGCCAGGTTCCAGCACCTGCCAGTTAGTGCTGGGACTGGGGGCTGGCTAGGTCAGACCAGGCAACAGCATCCAAAGGCAAAGGCCAAAACTGGGAAGGGACTATGCCAAGCTGGGTCAGAGCAACCGTTGGCATTGCAAGATCTGTGGCTGGGAACATAGATTTTGTTCTGGGCCTGGTTGTGGAGCAAAAGGGACATTCTGGCTGGTTGTGGCTCCCACCATTGATGTGAGGGCTGGAGTGGGGTCTGCTGTTTGGACTGGACATGGCTGCAGTAACCCTTGGCACTAGTGTGGATTGGGTCTGAGGTACACCAGATTGGGCTAGACTCTAGCACCCACTGGTGTTTGTGAGAAGCAGAGTAGGTGCAGGACAGGCTGGGCTAGGACTTGGCCCTGCTAAGCCACGTGTGAGCTGTGTCTGGGAGTGGGCCAAGCTTGATTGGGCTGTAACATTCAACAATAAAAACTGGAATGAGTGAAGGCAGGTCAGGAAAGGCCATTGTTCCTGCTAGGATAGGAGATGAACTAAGAAGGGTTGGCCATGGACCCACTGATGGGCACAAGATCTGGCATTGGGAGAAGTTCTAATGGAGGAGCTTGGGGAACTCCTCTGTTGGGACACAGTCCCTGCAGGTTGAGTGCAAGAACCAAGAAAGGGAGCAGCTCAGACCAGGCCAATTAGGGTGATGGTATCCACTGGCATACATTTGGTGCAAGTTGGGGGCGAACCAGGCTGGGCCATTTCATATCATCCACTGGCGAATCCAAGTACCAGAATGCAGCATGGGTCAGGCTGGGTTGGACCGCAACACAAGCCAGTTCACATGAGGGCTGGGACTGGGGGCCAGATGAATTGGGCGAGGCTGTAGCCCTGACCAGCGTAAGGGCTACAACACCTGTTGGCCTCATGTGGGCTGGATCAAAGCCAGACTGGGTTGACTATTCCTACTGGTGCATACATAAGCCAGAATGAGTCTGGGTTGGTTGGGCTTTGATGCAGCATCAGCTGGAAAATGCTGACACAGGTGGCAAATTCTGCAAAGTTAACTGCAGAACCACCTGGAGAGTGCATGATCCGGAACTGGGAGAGGGACCAGTAGGGAAACAGTGGGCACCTCCCTCTTGGGATGCCACTCCCGCTGGTGTGCATGAGAACCAGGTCTGGGGCAGGCATGCCTAGACAGAAAGTGGCACCTGCCAGCATGTGTGTGGGCTGGATAGCAGGGCTGGCTGGGTTGAACTAGGTTTCAATGCCCACTGACATATATGAGCTGAATGTGATGTGGGACAGACTGGACCAGTCTGCTGTACGCACTGGCAAGCACAGGAACCAGGGCAGGGGCGAGCCTGGTGGGGGTTATTGTGGGTCGCTCTGACTAGACTGCAGCTCCCAATGTGAAGGGTGAATGTGTGGTGGGAAAGATCAGGCTGGGCTGCAACACCCATTGGTTTGTGTAGAAGATAGGGCTGGAGACAGAACTGACCCAGCAATTGCAACTACCATTGTGTTTGCACAGTGAGTTGGGTGACAGACTGTGCTGGATGCTATATTGGCAAGCACACATAAGAATAAGTCTAGGATCACCTCAGATGAAGTTTCTTTTGGGATCCCCACAGCTGAATTGCTGGACTCAAAACCCCAACTATGCAGAGAATTGCAGATTCCATGGTCTGATCGTGGAGTACGTGTGTCAAACCTGGGCCTCTTCTGTGGCTTAGACAAAACAGTGGACAGCATATTCAGGTGCACATGGATAACATGCCAATACATCTGCACCTGCAGGGGACACCTGGTACCATAACAGAGTACGGAACAGGACAAACTGATCAACTACCCCAGTCAAGTGTTGGCAGTGAAAATCTAGGCAAACTGAGACTCTAAGGTGGACTATGTCAACCAGTGGATTCTAGAGAAATTTCATCAAGCTTGGAGTGGTGAGATCAGCAGTAATCCAGATCTGCTGAATTATCAAAATCTCATGAGCAGGGCCTGGCGTAGTGGCCTAAGGATAAAATCCTTGCCTTGAACGTGCCAGGATCCCATATGGGTTCCAGTTCTAATCCAGGCAGCTCCACTTCCCATCTTGCTTCCTGCTTGTGGCCTGGGAGAGCAGTAGAGTATGGCCCCAAGCCTTGGAACACTGCACCATGTGGGAGACCTGGAGCAAGTTCCTGGTTTCTGGCTTTGGATCCGCACAGTACTGGCTGCTGCAGTCACTTGGGGAATGAATCATTGGATGGAAGATGATCTTCTCTGTCTCTTTTCCTCTCTGTGGATCTGACTTTGCAATATAAAAAAAAATTAATCTTCAAAAACAAAAACGTCTCATGAGCAGGACCCTCAAAGCATGCCCCACTTCGTGGACCATGAGGTGGTGTCAGGTGGCTTTCTCCATCCCAGGGCACTTAGGGGCTTGGGAGGCTGGGCATGGCTTCTCCTTATATTCCCCTTCTCCCAGACACAGGAAGGAAAAAAAAGAGAATGTGGAAATGGTGATCTCACCCACCTTCCTCTAGTCCTTGACCCTCTGTACCCTAATCAACTAAGTAAAAATAATCAAAAATAGAAAAATTATCATTTAAAAAATACATATATAATGAAGTATTTTCACTTTGTACCACCAATACAAAGGAATTAGAATAAAGGGGGTACTAAGGGACAGACATGGAGACTAAGGAAAAAAACAGGAAAACAGGGACAGTTAAAATACACACACACGGAGATGCAGATCCCTGGTTAAAATGAACATAATGTTTCCATACTTGCTTGTCCTTGCAGATCTCTATTCTTCTAGGAAAAATGCCGTCCCTTCTACTACTGTAAAACCATGTGTCCATTCTCACACACCCCCTATTTCTATCTCGTTCCCTGGATAACAATCAGAAACTGAATGCAAATAGAGCTCATCTGCTTGTCAGGAAAATGATTTACTCATTCCTCCATTCATCACAGCTAACCCTGAACAGTGATTAGTCTCCCAGTGCTGTGCTAAGTGGCTGCCAGGTACCCTCTTGTCACAGGGCTTCAGGTGGGAACCAGCTCAACCAGCCCGTTCTTAAGAGCTAATGAATGGGCATGGCTCCTTCCTTGAGAAACAACTTTTCCTTCTGTTAAATTAGTTCTCACACGTTAGTGTCACCACAACAGCTGACTGGCCCAGAGCCCTAAGAAAAAAAAAAGCTTGCTCCTTGCCCAGGAGTTTGGGACTTGACAAAAATTTTTAAAGTTGCCATGTGTTTGTCCACAGGCACCTCACTCCAGGGCAGCCAGCAGCAGTCTACAAAGTGAGAAAAGCGAAAGCAACTGCAGAGAGATGGGGGAGAAGAGAGCCGGGAACAATGTGGTTGCAGCAGTCCTGCTATCTAGAATGTTCCTGGGTTATCAAAGACATACTCACATTTCCCTAGCAAGTTACCTCTTTATTCAAATGAGCTGGATTGCTCATTCTTGCAACATAAAGGGTCTTTACCAACAAAAGTGGTGTCCATCAGACTGTCTCCCAACTTGAGCAGCCCACAAGTTGGGTGGTGAAGCCATACTGCCTCGGTCCTCCAGGCTCTTGCACTTTCCTAGTCATACACAGCCTAGGCCTTGCTTTCCTCATCTGTAACTGGGAACAGCAGGGACCACCACCGAGCATGGGTTCAGTCTGACACATGTTTCTACATTCAGGCCCTCCGTTTGCTCCACGCTAACACCAGTACTGTGTACACTGTCCTCTGCCAAGGCTGAGACATACCAGCATGCTGCTGCTTCCTCTGTGAGCAAGCTCCAGCACAGAGAACAAGGCTATTCTCACACAGGCAGACTCCCCACCTGGTGACCCCAATAACAGGGCTCCCAGCGCCACACTGCTATCTCCTGGGATGGAGGCACTTCCCAGGAGACACCCCACCCCACCCTGGGCACTCCAGCAGGCCTGTGCTGGCCACCAGATCCAGGTCCTGGACACAACGGCTCTCGGCGTTCACTCTGGTTGAGCGTGGTGGCTGCAGGGCACCTTCTACAAGGCCCACATCCGGGGCCCTGCGACAATCCTGCAGTTATGATTAAATACAGATCTGGAGATGAGCTCATCCCAGACACCCACATGGGCCTTAAACCTGGTCATGATGATGACATCCTTATAAGGGACACAAGCGATGGCCCAGGCAGCGAGCAGGGAGGGGAGTGTTGGTGGCCTGAGGGGCGGGAAGAGAGGAGGATCTCTCAGGACTCTTGAGCTGCTGCCTTAATTTTGGATTTTTGGTTCCCCAAGTGCGAGCCAGCAGGTGTGTGGTAATTTGCCTCAGCAGCCCCTTCCTGCCAATACAAGCACAGACCCATCTGGCATGTGCTTGCATAGTGGGTTAAGCTTTTGGCACCAGTGGGTGCCAGAGATTAGTTGGGGTGACCCCTGATAAACCCCACCTGTCCTATCCCCAGTTTTTGCATGTGCTGGCATGTACCGTGCCCCAGACAGATCCATTCCACATCCCATCTAGCTTTCAGGTACATCTATGTGCCATTTAGTTCAGCCTGACCAGTTTCCAAACCCAGTCCATACATATCCCAGGACGGGTGTCTGAACTGCCCCCAATTCTAGCACTCACGCTCACCAGTGGGAGCTGCAGGCCACAGGGGAGAGCTCTTAGTGCCCCTATTAGGCCTGCTCCCAGGCCCAGATCTTAGGCCTGTCATGGGGTACTGTAGTTCAGTCAAACATGACTTGCACCCATTCCCAGTACTTGCTAGTGGGTAGTAGAATCTAGCGCAGCTGGCCCACACCATTTCTGACCCTTTCATGCTAATAGGCGTGGCAGCCTAGGCCAGTTTGGCCCAACCCAAGACTCAGCCTATATGCCAACCAACAGAAGCTATAGTCCCGCCAAACTGGCCTGCCCCTACAGTCTCAGTTCTCAGGCTTGCTGGTTCCCCAAGGTTCCCCTACCTGGCCTGCCCACAGCCTTGGGTCTTGTTTATGTAAGTGCCAGTCCAGTCTGAGTTAGCCCACCCCACTCTGCATTTACCAGCAGGTGCTGCAACCAGGCTCAGCCTCATCTATCCCCAGTCCCAACTCTTACTGGCAGGTACAGCAGGCTTGCCCCAGCCTGGCCCACCATCAAACCTCATGTGAAATAGTGGATGTTCTAACCTGGCCTGGCCTGCACCCCAGTCTGGTTCTTGTTTGTACCAGTGTGTGCTATGGCCCTGCCTGGCTCAACCTGGACTAGCCTGTCCCGACCCCAGATCTTATGTTCACCAGCAGTAGCTGTGGCCTAGCGGGGCAGTTTCCCAACTTCCCCTATTTGCTCCCAGCAAAGGATTGCACATGTGCCAGCGGGTGCTGCTGCTGAGCCTGGCATGACCTGTCTCCAATCCTCCTAGCACTAACTGGTGGGTATCATGGCCTAGCCCGACTGGCCCACACTCATTCTGGCTCTCAGCAGTGGGTACTACAGTCTAGCTCAACCTTGGCTACTCCAGACCCAGTGCTCATCTAACCTAGTGGGTGCCACGGCCTAGCCCAGCTTGTGTGCACCCACTGTCGCTCACAGTGCGTGCTGAGCCTAGCAGACTTGTCACTCCTTTAGACCCAACACAAAGAAGTTCCCAGTGCCCTGCTTCAGACAGGCTTAGCTTTGACCGTTGTGGCCATTTGGAGTGCGAACCACTGAACAAAAGACCTATTTCTCTGTCTTGTCCTCTTGTCTCCGTAACTCTACAAGAAAAATAAAGAATGAATCTTTTCTAAAAAATTATTTTCA
Source organism: Ochotona curzoniae (assembly GCF_017591425.1). NCBI lineage: Eukaryota > Metazoa > Chordata > Mammalia > Lagomorpha > Ochotonidae > Ochotona > Ochotona curzoniae. The sequence goes on along the minus strand of NW_024465035.1, from coordinate 9,967,997 downwards.
AGTCTTGGTCTCTGTTAGTGGCTGCTAATCTTTTTTGAAGACATTTATTTTGAGAGTCAGAGAGAGACAGGGAAAGACACACATGCAGAGGAAAGAGACAGAAACAGAAAAAGAGAGAGCTTCCATCTGCTGGTTCCTTCCCCAGAAGGTCACAACAGGCAGGGTGGGCCAAAGCCAGGAATTTCACCTCCATCTCCCCTGTGGAGGACAGAGGACCAAATACTAGAATTGTCTTCTGTGCTCTTCCCAGGACATCAACGGGGAGGTGGGTCAGAAGTGGAACAGCTGGGACTCCAGAGGCAGCACAAGACATGAGTCACTCAGGGCTGTCACAACACTCAGCCCCCAACGCTACCATTTCACTGCAAATGTCACTGACATCTATGATGCCTAACTCCAACACCTTCGCCAACAGCTATCTGCACTAACAGTGCCAAATGATCAAGTGATGTTCTCATTTTCTCATACTAATATCAGGGGAAAAAAACAACAAAATTAGGTATATTGCATCTTCTTAAAAACTAAACCTATATTTAAAGTGCTAATTGCTATATTTCCATAAATAACTAAAATCTTCTTTTAAAATAATGAATTATTTAAAACCCATTTTTTTTTCATGGTTCCATCACTGAACCTAACTAACCCTTTTGATTGACGCTAACGTCTAAACAAATGAACTGGTCACATTCATACAATTATTACTAACTAAATATTGTACTCTAAGCACTGAACTTTTTAGGAATCGTATAGTATCTGCTTCTAGAGAAAAAAAAAATCTCATTTTAAAGAATGCAGTATACGGGAGTGAGAAATACAGTCAACCTTGACAGAGGGCTGTCAAGAAGCATGTATGCCACAAGATGCAGGTCAAAGGGCTGATTGTTTAAAAGTAACAAGGGTAGAAGTGGGGGGAAAGAACATTCTAGGGAGCAGATGGAATACAGTAAGTTATGGAGATGGGGAGAGTGTGTCTCATACACAGAATTTTAGATAGTAACTGAAGGGCAGATAGAGCTTTATACTTTTTTTTTTTTTTTAAAATAATAGATAGCAGGATTAAACCTACAATGGAAAACATGTAGAAGTAGATGGACAATGTAAATGTACTGGCAGCTAAGCTACAAAAACAGCCTGTCCAGTCAAATATGGTCAAGCCTATCACTAAAGCCTCACAGGTGCTAACATGAAGCATACACTTCACAGAGCAACAAAAGGCAACACAGCATCATGGTTAGGCTTACTGCTATGAAGACTAAATACTAGTCTAACCAATTAAAGAGACTGGGCATGCTACTTCACTTTTCTTTTTTTTTAAAAAAAAATTATTTTTATTTACTCGAAAGACAGAGAAAGCTCTTCCATCCATCAATTTACTCCCCCCAGACCCCTCGCAGTGGCCAGGGCTAGGCTGGGTCAAAGATGGAAGCTTGAAACTCAATCCAGGTCTCCCACCCGAGTGGCAGGGACCCAACTACTTGATAACACTCCTGCGCCCAGGGGTACAGTAGCAGGAAGCTGCCATCCCAAAGGCAGTCTGAACTCACACCCGGTGCTCCTGGATCTAGTATGCAATGGTCCGAAGGGGTCTTCACCACGGTACCAAACACCTGCCCTAAAACACCCACTCAAGTGTCTTCTTTCTCATGTGTAAGATGACAACAGTCCTGCTGGAATACTTGGAGTTTGCTACTATTTGTATTCTTTTGTAACTCTCCATTGCCCACAGTATAAGGCTAGGCAAGCTTTTATGCAAAAGCTAGCAACTCATACAGAGTACAATCGACCGCACTTTCTACAGTTCTTTCAGTCGTTTGTATAAAGTGAGTACTAGAATATCATTCTTAAATTAGCAAAATTCACTCAAAGTCCAATAGAAAGTTCTTAAAACGGTTTGTATTTTGGTTATATTATTTGGAGGTGTTTCCCTCTGAGTAAATTAGCCATGTTATATTCGTGCTGTAATTTTGTCCCCTGAGTAATTCTGAATCACATATGTAAAGTTTCCACACTGGATACAGGACAAAACGTCCGAAGGGTCCTTTCTTTCCGTTATGTATTAGTCTCGTAGGGGTGATATGGGAGGCAGGGTGAGAAACGGACCCTTCAGTCAGAAAAAAACAGCACTTCTTTAAGAAATGTCGTACTTTCTTATCAGTGGGACCCAAATGCCTCCTGGCAACAGTGTTTTAAGATAGGCTGGAATTGCTTTTCATTTTATGTCACGTGCTATAGTACATGTAACAGATGAAGAGAGTTCACATACCTCGAGTTTCAAAACACCTAAGAAGAATTACTGCTTCCCTATTTATCAGCCTCATTCTCTGTGTTGAAAGATGTACTTGCTTATTTGAAAGCAGAGACAGGTTCACTCCCCAAATGGCTGACCAGCCAAAGCTGGGGTGGTCTGAAGTCAGGAGCTCCTGGGTCTCCCATGAGGATGCAGAGGCCCAAGCACTTGGTCAATCCTCTGCTGCTTTCAGAGGTGTATCAGCAGGGAGCTGAATTGGAAGCGAAGTGCCCAGGACTCCAACGGGCACCCATATGGGATGCCAGTGTCGCACAGGGTGGACTTAACCTGCTGTGTGCCACAACACCAGCCCCTCACTGTGTTTCAACCTCTGCTTTAGACTAAATGTTCCAGCCAGCACAACTACCAACTGAGAAACACTATTACTACCCAAAAGCATCTACCAGACCCAGCCAACCAGAGCGCCTCCGATCTGCCTGCCCTCACAGCCGTGCTGGGAAGAGGCAAGGGCTGCATTCTCAAATGCTCCCCTATGCAGGCTCTGAGACCAGGAACCCAGGAACCCAGGCAAGCAGCTACAAAGACGCCTGTGCAGTTGTTGTCAGCCTGGGATGCTGCCCAGGCATTTACACAGCATTCATACTGCACCCAGTCTGTAGGTGAAGACCAACTGAGCAGGACTGCACCTCCTTCCCCCGAAGTGGTGCCCACCAATACCCCAATTTGCCTGGTTTGCTCCATGAAAGCAGAGACATTGTTCTTTTTAACTGCCAATCTCTTCAGTACAGTGGCACAACTGTTAATGCTTAGTAAGTGTTCAAATGAATGACTAGGCATGGCGAGGAGCTGCTATTTAAAGCTGCACCTTACATCAAAGGACCACACAATGGAACAAGCCAGGGTAGGCAAAGACCCAAGCACTGGCATTGTGTCCATAATGTGCACTGCCCAGCCTCGATCACTGAAATGGGCAGAAACACAGGCAGGGCACGCAGCACGCTCACTGAAAACTGTCTGGCCTCAAGACAGATGCGAAACTAGCAATAAGATCTAACCAAAACAGGGGCCTGGAGGGGGGGGAACAGGAAGGATTCTTGGGGGGTAGGAGGAGGGGAAATTCCAAAAATCTATGGAACTGTATCATAAAATAATAACAACAATAATAATAACAGGATTTAACTAAAACAAAAAAATTCCTGATGAAGGCAGACAAGTCTCAGGACACAAATGACATGTGCTCAGCAGGCTGGATTTTTCAACCTCATTCCAAGATTGTAATTACTAACACTACTGGACTTGGTAAATATCTATTGGAATGTGAATAAAAGCCTTCAAAGCCTGGGCCCTTTGTAATTCATACGCACAGGCAGGTAGGCAGGCAAAGTTATATCTGCTGTTTGAAAAGACAAGGGTAGAAAACGGTTTTCTCTCTCTAATGAGCAGCTACAAGAAATTTCTAAAACAAACTGGCAAACCACTCTTTTTTCTTAAAGGAGCAGGAAGGACACAAGCATGGGAGAGAGTCAGAAATGCAACAGTGCACTAAACAAGATTTCCCAAAAGTGAAAACGCAGCTTCAGCCTGCAGTACATCAGCACCTATCCTGAGCCTGGACTGAGACCATCCAACAATAAAACAGCATTTCCTTCTATATTCTGGCAGGCTGGCTGGTAACGAGTGCATTCATCCTCCGGGAGCTGCAAGAGCATCAGAAAGGGTTCAGAACTGAAAGAGGACCGCTGTTGGAGGTGTTTCCTGGGAAAGTGACCGAAGCTGAACCATAAAAAAACACTCACCACAGAAAGATTTGAAGAGTGGCTCCAGGACAGCAAGGCAAAGTGAAATACAGCACTAGTCACGGGTGGGCAGGATGGACACAACTGTTACTATTTTTCTCTACCGAGTCAGTACTTTGAAGACCGCTTTCTTTACAAATTCATTATCAAATCATACCTCATCAGAAGCAGGACACCCAAAACACCCTTCCTGGCTACAAAAATCCTAAAAACTGCTCGGTGTTGATTTTTCCCAATATTCTGTCCTAACTCGCAGATATCACAACACAGAACTACCTCTCTCGTCCACAAATGTAGGTGCAGGTAACCACAGGAGGGGGCACGCCGTGCTAGAGTACACTGACTCCAGTAGAACCAACTTCAAGTTCAGCTCTGACCTGCAGCTTCTCTTTAGGACTGGTCCCCATCACACGGCAGTGTTTATCTGTGAGAACATTTGTGGATACGAAGCTGCATAAGGAGGCAATGTCTCCTGGGGCTCCCAGGGGAGGAAGCAGCCAGGCCCGGCTTTCCCCGGGTCACTCAGACTAGCTAGTAGCTTCTGATGCTGCTAACTTAATGGCTTGTCTCTAAACACCCATTATCCCAATCGTTTTACACACACCTGTTTTGAAATATTTATTTAAGTTAAAGGAAAGTTATTTTTCTTTCATGTGTATAACAAATTCTCCTGGGTGTTTGTCATAAAGCAAATGCTTTCTTTCAGGGTCTTTTATGAATACCAATTCAGTGATCGCCTTTTACTTAGGATAAATGTGTTCTAGCAAAATCTGCTAAGAAATTTTTCTAACATCAATTCCAATAAATCCCCTAAAAACAAAGATGTATTCCCTCAGGGAAGCAAAGGTGAAGGGTGGTAGAAGAAATTTAAATTATTTCTAGAATAAACCTTGTGTGTACCCAATACACTTTGGTGCCACATGTACTGTTCACTCTTCTGGCAGCCTCTAACATTTCCGTGATTCAACCAACCACCCTGAACTAGGAGAGTGCCTCAAGCCCAACAACGTCTTAATCCCACCCTCTGTTAGCAAGTTTTAAGCAGGACAAATAGCACCTGGCAGGATGGAAAAGTAGGTCAAACGGTACATCACTTTAAGAGTTCTGGAATATCCAGGCCCGGTGCAGCAGCCTGGTGGTTAAAGTCCTCACCTTGCACACACCAAGATCCCATATGGGTGCTGGTTCTAATCCCAGCGGCCCCACTTCCCATCCAGCTCCCTGCCTGTGGCCTGTGAAAGCAGTCAAGGACGGCCCAAAGCCTTGGGACTCTGCACCCATGTGGAAGATCCAGGAGAGCCTCCTGGCTTCAGATAGGCGTAGCTCCGGCTGTTGCGGCCGCACCGGGAGTGAATCAGTGGATGGAGGATTTCTCACTCTGTCCTGAGGGGACCGCCGTGTCAGAGCACTGGGTCTCATGGCCATCTCTGTGTCCTCACTCCAGCTTTTGGAGCATGCCAATCCCAGCCAGGAGCAGCTGATGTCTGAAGTCATGCTGGAAAACCTGGACCAAGCTGCTGGTTCCAGCCTTCAGCCCCAGCCGGAGGCCAAGGCGGGCATTGGAGAACTGAATCAGCAGATGGTGTCTGCGTCTCTCTCCTTCTCTCAAATGTTTAGAGAGAAAGAAAAATTCTGCCCTAAAGTACAAAAATTATATCTACTAACTTCTCTGGATAAACATAATGAAATCTCCTAGCTGCCGAGATAAACATCTCTGCCTTCTTGAAAACCATCCCCTTTCCCATCATCCCCTCTAAACTGAGTCTGTCACATGAAAGTCACAGCAAACTTGAAGGCTGAAAATCCAATGTCCACCTGCTGTCTTAATCTTTCTCCACCTCACAGCAGCGTTTCAGACTTGGTGGCCACTTTAACTTCCCATACTCTGCTTTCAGACACCACACTTTTGCTATTCCTTCTCTCACGTCTCCTTTGCTAACTTCTAGTGTGTTCGTCTGAAGCCAGATGTCCTGACCTCCATCCTGAGCCCTCTGCTCACACCTGTCCTCTCTAGGTAAACCAGAAGCTGTAGAGCATAAATTCCTCCAAATGTCTCTCACACTCAAAAGCTCCTAAGGTCCAATAACCTAATCCTAGCACCATCCATCACCAGGTCTCAGGCATTCTTCCCAGGAGGCCTTCCTCCCATTTTCCTTACAGCACAGGGAAAGCCATGTAAATTATTTCTGAATAGTGTTACTTCCTTGTTTCAAAACCTTGAATGCCTCCTTGTTCCCAGAATGAAATGCAGACTTTTTAAAAATTTATTTATTTATTTATTTGCAAGTCAGAGTTATAGAGAGACTTCTATCTTCCATCTGCTGGTTCATCCCCCGGGGTGCTCAGTCAGTGTTGGGCCAGGCAGAAGCCAGGAGCCACCCACGTGGCTAGCACAGGCCCAATCAACTTGGGCCATCTTTCACTGCTTTTCCTGGACCACTATAGCATGAAGCTGGAACGGGAGTGGAGCAGCCAAAACTCCAACCAGTACCTAATAGGATGCCAACATCGTGGGCAGCAGCTTTACCTGCTAACTCTTTGCCATGGTTCAAGGGATCTGCATCTCCTGTGGCAGCCCACACCTCCAAGGTAATTCTGCTTCCCTTCACCTGGGATGTTCTTCCTGTGTTCTTTACAGGGCTATGTCTGATCCTCTCATGTTCCAGGTCTTTGGCTCAGCATGTTGACAAGCCTACTGAAGGTAACCTTCATCACCGCCCTCCACTGAGCTCTTTCCTGCAGTCACCACACCAGTGATGGCACTGCACTGCCTACTGAGATCCAGGCTTGTGGAGTCTAAGCCCAGCCATCTGAGTCACCTACTGAACAGCGCCTAACACACCGCAGAGAATCTAACATTTCAGTGGCTGTGGCTTGACTTACCTGAGCTGCCATTACTCTGGGTATCACTGCTTCCTTAAACACAACACTGATTTGTAAGATTTCATCCCATCTAAAACTTCTCCCAAGCTACACTATTTCACGCTGCTTGAAAACGTGCCCGGATGTCTTCTGTCGCATTGTTTATTTGGGATCTGTCCCAGACCAATCGCTCATCTGTCAAGTTAAATAGATTCTGAAAAACCCCATGTCCTGGTAGTATACGGAATGATTGCCATTTCAACCCTGACAGACCCTGCCATGACCTCTCTGCTGTCACCACTGAAACTTTAGTACTGCCAGAGGTCACCATATAGACAAGTCAGATGTGACACCCGTTGGGACCAGCTCCTTCACTCTTGCCTTGCATTTCAATATTTGTCAATTCAGGTGAGCACGTTCTTTGGAAATACAGAATTCAGTTTAGAACTATTTGGCTACAGTATGAGTGGATCCACATCCTGAACCCAGTAAGCAGAACTGAGTGATAACTTTAAATTACTCTGCGAATTAAAATCTTGGGCACTACAGGGCTTTTCTGTCTTGGGTGGGACATCACTTCAGCCTTCCAAAGGAAACTCATCTGGGTCATGTGGAAGCATGGTAATCACCTGTATGTTCAAGACAAACAGCAACAGCATGGGGCAGGCCCCTTGGGTTCAAGCTTGGAGAGCTGTTAGCCTACAGAGTGCGAGGTCTCCCAGGTGATACAAGTACATTCTGACACCAGTTACTAGGCCTTTTGTTTCACTTAGAGCATGGCTGCCTAAGAGAGGCTGAGTCAGAATGGGCTTATTATGAAGTGTGTTTCACTTCACTGATGACAGGGCTTGTGTCAGATGTCACAGGCAGGTGCCAGCATCTCTAACACAACCAACTGAGAGAGCCTTCCCGTGGGGACACCTCCAAGAAGCACACTACCTCAATATCAGGTGTTGGCAAACAGTGACCTGAAGTCAAAACACACCTCCAAGGGGCTCCTCTCTCCTTTCTACATCTTCTCCATACAGCCTCAGCACAGACTGCTCTTCCACGCCACAGAGGGGTCAGCACGCCCCTCTGACTATGGGAAGGCAAAACTGCCACAACCACTTGGGGACCGACTCAGACTGCTGCCAATGGACCCTGGCAAAACAACAGCAATCTCCAGCTCTTCTTTCGGAAGAGGGTAATAAAAACCACCTGAAGGAAATCAGGCTTTGTATTTGTTTTCACTTAACATTCACTGTTTACCTACCCTTTCTTGGACACTGTAGGCCTGCAAAGATCCCTGCTCCCCAGAAACTTCCCATCGGCTGGAAAAGAACAAGCCAGGGACAGATGCTGCTGCTTCGCAGTTCCACGCAAGCAGCAGCACTGCTACCCAAGCGCCCAAACTGCTTCTAATCCTCCAGAACACTGTCACTCTCTCCACATTGCAGGCTACCAGTCTTTCCAAACTCAGCCTTGCACTTCTGGCCTCGGTTCCACACTCCAGCCCTTCTCCACAACTGTGTTTAAGGAAACAGTGCCGTTTCCTGCTCCTCACTCTTCTCTCCATGTATACTTCTTCCTCCCAACCCAAAGTACTCCTGAGTTTTAACAACTGTGAAGGCCACCGCCAACACTGCCTTGGCCCCCCCGAGGGCTTCTGCAACGTCACACACACTCACCTCCTGTTCTACTGTTTCTTTCTCCACATGTTCCCCCTGGAGACACCCCTCAGCACGCCCTTCTCAGTCCTCTCGCCCTGGACAATCTCCGCACTTGAACCACCAAACTTTCAAACCCAACATGGAAAAGTTCCAGCCTGCGCAACTATGCCAGCCCAATTCACACTTGGTGTGTTCAGCTCCCAAATACACCTGTCATCATGACACCTGCAACCAGTTTTAAACAATTCCACAAAGCAGGTACACAGAGATAAGGGAAAGACAGGGCAACTGCTGACAAATCCGGGTGAAGTTGGGGGGAGGTGGGGTTCTGCATCATTCTAACTCTGCAGGTGCTTGAAATTTTTTAAACTACACAAACTGTGGAAAACGTATCAGGGTCAGTACCAAAGACCGAAATCATTACCCGTGACTTTTCAGGAAGTTTATAATCTACTCAATTTGTCTAATCTAATCTGGAAGCAGGGAGATCTGCAAGTCCAATAACTGGTAGATAATAAGCTCAAATATATAATCAAATGGAAAATACTTACTGAAGGCCTACTAAGTGGCAGCAACATACTAAGCACTACGTGCAATCAATGAAGCATAGAACTCCTCACTGTACGGAAAGGCTCTGCACCTGCTAGTCTTCCTTCCTGACTCATCTACTTCTGCTAACGGCAGCACCATCCTCCCCTACAGCCAACAGAACCACGAGTTCCTTTCCAAGTTCACACATGTTCTCTCAATCCTCCGCCTCCCTCCTCTGCACTGAGGGCCCACACCTGTCTCCTGCTGCAATCCCCCTGTCTCCTGGCTCCCTCTGGCCTCAGTTTACCTGCTGAGCACTAAAGAACTGGCTCCTGCTGCAGTTTCACCCAGTTCCCTAGCATCTGTGGATGAAATTCAAAGTTTTTGCCTCACGCTCCCTACTTGGGTTTTGCTACTTCTCCCACAGTTTCCAGGCGCACTCCCAGCACCAGTGGGGCTCTCTGCCTCCCTCCACTGGGGCAGTCCCTTCTTCCCAGTGCCTCCAGCAAGCCTTCTCAGATCACCAAGTGCCCTGGCCACAAGCCTCACACCCAGCTCAAGGTCATCTCTCACTCGGCTGAACCTTTGTAACTGGTTATTTGCATGTATTACTTACCAAGCAATATGCACCTTCCCAAGCACTACACAAACTGTGTGTTTCTGACCATCTTTACAAGACTACAAGCTCCTTGAAGGAGAGTCTTCTCACGTTCAACAGGCACTGGAGGTTTCTGATGGCAATTTACTAGCATCTTTCACAAGTACTCAAAAACCTGTGTGTTGCCTTCTCGGCTAGAAATATTTTTCTCAAAACACTGATTTTTCTTCTCAGTGATACATTTTATTGTGCTACAAAGTCTTTCACTTGAGCCATTTTCACTGTGCAATTCGCTATTACTAGTGGCAATTACACTGACAATGTCACCACTCTCTCTTTCTAAAATTTCTTCCAATCCAAACACAAACTCTATACTATCCAAGAAAATTAACTCTCCCCTCGCCACAGTTCCTGGAAAGTGTCTACTTTGGGCTGTGGCGGGCTGCCTACAGATTCCTGCAACACTAACATGATTCACTTGGTCTCCAATCAAGGCTCCAGGCTCACGCAGGTCACAGTCCCAGGCCAGACCCTCACTCCTTTCCGGGGCTCCACAGTCCATTCGATGGACATACACCCCTTTGGATTTTGGGGGTTGTTTCCATTTTTTGTCTGAGTAATGCTGTTCTGTATACTGACACACAAGCATTTTTCACTGATCCGGGATGTTTATCCTGGGTCCACGGTGACTTTTTAGCTTTTGGAGAAACAGCAGTAATACATTTTTGCCATGCAGATATGCCTCCTGGCAAACTCAAGAGTTCCTACTACTTTGGAAAGCAATTCACTCCTGGATAGTTGTATTTCCCTCCAAGCCACGCAGGCCGAGGCAATGCACTAACTTCCTGGGCCTGACCCTACCTTGGGTGCTGTTTGTGCTGGTGTTCCAGACTCCAACTTCCAACTGCCTTTACACTGTCTTTACACACGTGGTAACGGCAACACTGCAAAGGAACACTAGGACAAAACTGATCGTTCACATGTCCAAGCCACATTTTTATCCTTTGCACCTCTAGTAACACCAAATGAATGAAAAAGTACTATAAGCAGGGAAACTTTCAGCTCATAAGATGACAGATTTTGATAGGATGATTTCTATTAAACCCATTTCTTACACCGCAACAGCCACTTACCACACGAACTTAGACAGGACCCTACCATTGCAAAGGGTGGGCCCCACCTCACTCTAAACCAGGGCTAGGAGGCAGCGACTGCTGAACGGACCCTCACTGCGACGACCACATCCCAGGAGGCAAAGACAATCGTAAGCTCACAGAGACCGCCTGGCAGGGCACACAGAGGCAAGCCTGCGCAGCAGAAGAGGCCACAAGGAAGGGCTTTTGCTTTTTATTCCACAAAGTCTACACGTGAGGTTTTCAGAAACGTGCATTCTTGCATTACGGCTGAGCAGCTTAACACACAAATAAAGCAAAGGCAATGCCAGTCAATGAGAATGAGCTATCAAAAGGAGGCTAAAGGGGCAACTGTAGTAACATCACCATAAATCACACACAACTTTACAGCCCTGCAGGGTCACGAAGGCAGGCAGGTATTGTAACTCCCTATTAGATGAGGAAAAGCAGGTTGAGAAAAATTAACTTTTTCAGATAAGTGCACTGATTTTTAAATTGTTCTTCAATGGGCGTTTAAGCCATTTTTAAAAGTATGATTTAGCAGTAAAATGTTAAAACCCAACTGTATCAGATTATATAATACAGTTCTTCCAGAAAAATACAAAGCATTGATGCTGTCAGGTCTCATCTTGAGGAAACAGCAAAATAATGACCACAATGTAATAAAGTGGTAGTAAGGAAATCCATTTTCACTATTCTCCCCATGCTTCAAATATTTAAACTACTTCTCAGAGACAAGCATCCCCTCCTCCAAAACGTGATTTTTTTAGGTTTCACATGAAAAACTTACTCGTAACACAAACGTTTCCATTAAATAAAATCTAAAGTTTAAAGGATTTAGGCAAAATAGACCATTTATTACGTGCAGACATACTGTCAACAGACATTTGTGTCTCCGGGCCAGTTACACAGCTGTAACCAGTCCGTTTAGCAAAGCCGGAGCCCTGAGCTATAAATCAAAGCTGCAAAACCGACTCCGGTGGCCCAGAGTTCACCAGCCATCCACAGGCGTAACTCTACAGCCCGAGGTGGGGCGCGTTGCAGGGGACCACGACAGTAACCAAGATGACATCTTCCCCTCTAGAAGAAGAATGACAAGCAGGAGGGCGAAAACGCCCAACCCAACGCACAGTGGCTGGGGGACTCCCGGACAAAATACCGGAAGAGCCAAGGCACTAAAAGGAACCAGTGATTGTTAGGGTCATACAAGGCTACCAACCTCTGATCTGGTCATTAAACTACATTTTGCTCTTAAAAATAACTACTTCACATAATACACAGCATTAGCAGTTTATATAGTCGTACATTATAGCGCATTTAGCAATTGCATTTCACACAGATTTGCAGCTTACTTCAAATCTAATTTTTTTGTTGTTGTTGCTACCATTGTGAACCCAAGCAACACACTGGAGCGACTCTCCCCCTTGATTTGCAATAATCAACCATTTCATGAGATGTTATCGCGTGCCAAGTGCAACACATTAATAATGCGTTTAGATTGAAAAATGCACAATGAATACTGACTGAAGAAAGGAAGACTTAGGAAGGGTAGAGAAACAAGATATAGAAAACAGATTATTTAGTTCACTCAAAATGATTCATCGTTGAAATTACAATCACAGTGGGAATCTCAAGGCCTAACTGCTTGACCGGTCAACTTTAGAAAAGTTGTTTAAAACAGTGCAACCAGCAAATGTATCATTTGAATCACACATTTTAATTGGATGCTAACTTAAAAGTATCCCAAGTAAATTACCCATTTCCATCTTCTAACAATTAGTGCACTTAAAACATTAAACAATTAAACGGCATCAGGTACCAGCACAAAAGACTAAACGCATTACAGGGAGCTGAATATGGAAGCTGCTACACAAACACTATTATTAACTAGGCAAGCCAGCCCATCTCCCCTGACCAGAGGAAAGATTCAGGTTCCACGCTGAAGGGACAACTCTCAAAGTCACCAACCGACAGCTCTCCTGCGAACTCAGTGAAAATGATGCGCCATTCAGGTGCACTTTTAGTCGTGCTAGTTATCGCAATTCACCTCCTGAAAATCTTCATTTTAACAATCTTAAAGTTGGCTTCAATGATGCATAAAAAAGTCCTACATGTTTTAATAAGTGTTATTAGTTTTGAAGGCATTCTTAAAAAAAATTAAAAAAATAAAAAACACCTTCCAATTTGATCAGCACTCACAAGACACACAAGGAAGAGAGTCAACAGTAAGTACGCCGGCAGGTGCAAGGGCTGTTCCCATACCACCCCAGGCTGGCATGGGCCTCCAGGTCCACAGGGAAAGAACAGGCCATCCCAGGCCTCCGTCTTCATCATGATTCTTTGTGACCTTGAAGGAAATCCTCAAGACGGACCCGCAGTTCAGCCACACACAACCTGCAGCTTACCAGCAATTCAAACTCAAAATGACTCCTCACAACCAGGGGAAACCTCCACCAATAAGCACCTTGCACCTCATCAACGTTAACAAACGTATCCCAAATGGCGGTATTAAGAGTCTGATCCTAACTTAGAAAGTTCAGCGCCAAAAAGCAAAATATCTGTTATCTTTCTCTATACACAAATTCTTGCCTCGGGCCACAGAACGCTTTCTTGTCCATAACTTCTTCTCCCACCTGTTACCTTCAGAACGCTTCTGAAATCTCACAACCCATTCCCACGCCTATCGGAAGTCAGGCTAAAATATTTCTACTTCAGTTTTAAACTATGGGGGCTTCAGAAGGAACAAGGAACCCCCATTAAGTACATGTCCTTCAGAACATCAAGCCTGTCGCCCTGACTTCAACAAAACCAAAACGGCTTTCCTAAAACTGTTCCAAGACCGAGAAACCCTGTGAACACAGGTTCAAATTGTTTTGAAACGAAAACACACCTATACATAGCTTTAATAAAGCGATATCAAAGGGAGACACCACCATGGAAGAGCTCAAATCTGTAAATTAAAACAAAATCTTTTCATCAAAGCCACAAACTATTTCCTGAATTGTTCTGCCACATGCCCAACACAAAATGACACATCCAATGTTTAATCGTCTGCTCTATCAGCTTGGCAGAGCAAGAACAAGGGCAAAGCAGTCCTTTAAACCAAAACGCACCTCAACATCGGAGTTGCTTTTTTTTTAACATCACCCCTAACCTCACATCAAAGACACACAACTGGGCAAGAGGTGGGGCGTCTCTAAATGTACTGTTTGACTCCAAGCATAGAACCATCCAAATACATCCCATTCTCTTCACCACAGTCCTCAACTTGTTGGAGGCTCATCAAAACATTACTCGGGTTAATAAATTTCAGCTGTGACTTGATTTTTTTCAGCTGTGACTTTTCTTTTTTAGCACCAAAACAAGCATTAAGCAAAGAATGAAAATAACGCTCTACAATAAACATGCGGGGGGCGGGGCGGGGGGGGGGAATCCAAGCCAGGGGTTAGGAGAATTTTTAAAAAGTGAAAAATCTGAAAGGCAGCTCACCTGCAGTTGGGCGGAGGGTCTAAAGTGATGTCTGCCAGTTCCTTCTGAATCCTGGAGAGACAAACACAGCAGGATTAGGCGCTGGCAGCCGGGCACCCGCGCGCAGACCCGGCGGGGAGGGTGGCTGCGGGGTGGTAACAAGCTTCGGGCAGTGATGCGGCGGCCGGGGGTCTCAGGTCATGACCTACACTGTGCGGCTTTCGAAGCAGCCTCTACACACCCAGGCTGTTTCTCCGTGTCCTCAGTTTAGGACATAAATTAAAGTACCCGTCCCCCGGCTCCTTCCTTCCCCTGTGCCTCCTCTGGAGAGGAGCTGAGAGGAGATGAGACGCGGCCGTCTGGCACCTGCCTGGCTCCAGCCCTGGCCGCCCCCGCCGCCCAGAGAGACCCTCACTCCCACGCCGGCCGGGCCGCGGCAGGAGAGGGGTCCCGGGACCGGCCGGACACCCCTGCAGCCCCGAGTCCCGGGCGACGCAGCCAACATGGCCGCTCCCCCGAGGCCCCTCGGGCCCTGATGGACCTGCCGGCCCCGGCGCCGGGGCAGCCCAGGCCGCGGGGCGCGCCTCGCCGCTGAGCAGCCGTGGCCGCCCGCTCCCCTTGGCCCCGCGCGGCCGGGCGAGACGGCGGGAGGGGTGTGTCCACGCGGGCCGCGCTCGGCGCCTCCCCCAGGCCGCCCGCCCGCGCGCACGCACGCCCCGCCGGCCCGCGGCCCACACAGGTGCACCGAGCGCGGCCTGCGCCGGCTCTCGGCCCACCTTTCCGGACCCGCTCGGCCCCGGCCGTCCTCACTTCCCCTGGGGCTCTCGCCCTCCTTCCCGGCTCTCCAGCTCGAGCGGGGACACCCGAGGCCGGCTCCTGGGCAGAGACCCCCAGACTTCACAAAGACCCCATCCCCCACGCGCAGGGCCGAAGCCAGCCGCCCCAGGCATTCGCGTGGAGCCTCTGGCCTTTGTCTCAGGCTCACCTACGTGCGCAGAGCATCAGCAAAGTTTGGGGCCCTCACGCGTCTCCCACCTTCTCCACGTTGCCTATTTTTATAACCTTTCCTCCTCCTATCACGCGAAGCCCTAACCGACTGTGTCACAACTTAGAAATCTCACCCAGACAGTGCCGAAATAAAGACAGGCACGCAAACGGGAATTTGAATCACAATGGGTGCTTTTCTCTTCCAAAGATTTTCTGGGGGTAGGAAGAGAGGGTAACTACTTGCCTGGAGGAATGGGGTTTTAGAAGGTGCTGTTTTTCCACGTTGCAAGTAGAGAAATGAAGGGTGACAATTGGGGAAGTTCTTTCAAGCTTCCTAATGGAGGACATTTCCTGTGCCCTGCAAATCTGGTCAACTGCAGAGAGAGGTTTGCTTCAGGTATCAGTAATGCCCGGCCAGAGGCCCGGGCATCCTGGCTGGCTCACTTCTCCCTGTTACACAGAAAGCTCAGGGAGCCTGCTATCCCGAACCAGAACCTGCAGCCCTCAGATTAAACGCATTTTAAGGCAGGCAAAAAGGTCGTCCCCCTGAGCCCAGGGCATATAAAAACACACAAGGACTTCACTTCTTGCCAACTCAACTTCTGCTAGAAAACTTTCACTGAGAACGTAGCTGCTGCTTTAATACCCAAAAACTGCAATCCACACAGCTCCGTGGCCACTTCATCTGGCGGTCAGTGCTTACAGCAGTTGCAGAAGACTAGACCAGCAAGAGATGGCCAGCAGTCACTCCAGTGCACTGACAGTTCCTCCTGGTCCCGGCCACTCCCAGGGGGAGCCTTCCCCTGCCCTTGGTGTACAGGCCACTTGGCAATACGGTTAGGTTATAACCCATCCCTCTGTCCACCGTGCTGCCTTCTCACTCCAGCACCTGGCACTGGTGCCCCTTTCAATTCTACAGGCAATACCACCTTCCAAACGGATGCATTTTATACAGCATAACTCCGTAGGGTATCATGAACATCCACCTGCCCCTCTTTTTCTTGGGTTCACAGTCTGTCTCCATTTTTTTTTTTAACTTTTACAATTAACCTTAGCTTTGCTTTAACACCAACAGCCACCTCTATCGGAATACATCACAGTGAAAATTGAGGGGAGAGGAAAAAAAAGTCCCTCATGTTACTGATTGGAAATCACGATCCGTAGCTCCAATTGTCCTGCCAGTCATTTCCAAACAAGTTTTTAACAATGTGTGTCTACTGAAAAATCCTTCAGCCACTACTGTTCACTGATACGGAGCAGGCTGTGGGAGGTTTGTGCTTTACTGCAGGGACTTTGGCAAAATATACAAATACTAATGGCCTAAAGCAAACACCCTGCCTTGGGCAGGTCAGGACAAAAGCTGAATGAGGACCAGGAGCCTACAGGCAGGGAGAGAAGTGAAGGGTTCTTGTCCAAAGAGAGAGAACAGGTTCCATTGCATGAGAACTGGGTAGGGCCCCGCACATTCAGACCAGACCCACCGAAAACGAGAACCAGCTGAGGCATCTTGCCACTTAACCTAAAATCACACCACACTACTGAAAATAAGCTCAAATCACTCCATCACCTTGCCCATAGTTAAGTCACCAACACAGAGAAAAGTCACTAAGGCAGAGAAAATGACAGAGGAAACTAAGTATAAATTCCAGGGTCAGGACTCAACAGAGACCTGAAGCTTCATATTCCGTTCTCAGAAAGATCTCTAACTCATCACTCGGATTCCTTACTAATTTGCTTTGTCACTTCAAGAACTAGCTGGGTAGGGAAGCATTTATGAGTGTCTGAGGGCTCCCGAGAATCTACTATAGATTATTGTAAGGGTCACGGGATCACAGGATATTACTGAGAGGATACAGATAACAAGCAGTTACCTCGGCAGGCTTAAAGAGCCACTGCTGAATTTCAACTGAAAACAACAGTGGAGTAACACTGCCACAGCCTAAGAGCAGACAGCATGGGAAAACACAGAAATGAGGCTCCCTGAAATTTGGTAAATATAAGTTCTCAACAGCAAAACTGAATCCCCAAAATAACCACTTTACAGTCATTTATGTATACACTTACTTCAACTCTACAAACTAGAAAAATTTAAATTCCTTCAGGCAATATGTCTTCCCCTACTAGTTTTTTTAAAAAATAATTATTTGGAAAGCAGAGGAAGAGAAACAGAACTTGCATGTGCTGGTTCACTCCGCAAAGGCCTGTAGCAGCCACGGCTGGTCCAGCGCCAGCCAGGAGCCAGCATCTCCATCAGGGTCTCCCATGCGGGTGGCAGGGTCTCCTCCAAGGTCTCCCAGGTGCATTGTCAGGAAGCTGGAGGTGACATTCCGTCCCAGGCACTCCAATATGGGATGCTGGTATCCTAAGCACTAGCTTAACACAACCACCTGTCCCACCTACGTTATTAATTTATTTTCTACCAACGAATGAGAGTCACTTACTCTTTATGCAATTTGTGGGGAAAGTGCTATTCAAAAAAGATCATCTGTGCAACAGGTGACCAAAGAGAAACACGGCCACAGAATTCATTTCGATAGAGTTGTTTGAACAGCCATTAGTAATGAACAACTGGATGACAGCCAGGCTTGGGAAGGGTCACACATCAGTGATTGATAGGGTGAGTCGTCCAAACTCAAATTCAAGGGTCACCATGAGAGGCTTCCTACAAACTTCAAGAAATGTGAGACAAGCCCCAACAGCCACACGTGGACAACAATGAAAAACAGAAGCAGCAAAAGAGAAATCAGGACTACCCCCTCTGCATTTTTAAGAACACATTCCCGTGAGCACCGTACCCTGAATTCCCTGGGAGGCAGACCCAAGGCAGCCAGAGGCGCAGTGCCCTGGGTAGCCTGGCCGAAAAGCTAGCCCTTACCTCTTGGCGCTGGTAGACAGGAGTTTGGAGTTTTTGCTCATGCTGACTTTACTCTCCTTCTTCTTGGGGGTGTTGGTTTCTTTCTCGGTTGGCTGGTTGGAGGACGATGATGAGGAAGAGCTGGTGCTGGCCCTCGAATCGTCATCCGACATAGCGAACCCCCCACCCACCCCGCGAACAGCCCCTGCAAGGGGGAAGAGAAAACAAAACAAATCATGCAGGCGGTGTAAACAAGATGCTGTCAGGGGCTCCCAGACCGGGGTGCCCCCCACTCTACCCCGCAGCCCACTGCGTCCTCCACTCGCTCCTTCCCTCCCCCCCCCCACACCCCGAAAGTCTCCAGGCCCAGTAAGGCTTTTCTGTAAGTCGGACGCAGCCTTGCTTATTTTTGGCTCAAGTGGGGGGACACGGTCAGCGGCCCCTCCCTCACCCCCTGGAGCTCCCCAGCAGGCCCAGGAGGGGCAGGCAAGGAGGCGCAGGGTAGGGCACGGCGGGGCTGGGAGGGAAGGTCCCGAGGCCGGCTGTTTTTGTCCCGCTCTCCGGGGGTCGCGGAGGAGGGGAGTGGGGGGCAGTGGCCAGGGCGAGACTGCTGGGGGGCCACGAGCGGAGTTTTGGCGAGGTCGGGAAGAGAGGAGGGGCGGGAAGGAGTAAGAGAGGAAGCCGAAACGGGGGGGGGGGGGGCGCCCGGGGGCGGGGAGCGGGTGCCCGGGTGGGGGAAGGGAGAGGCCGGCGGGGGGCAGGGGCGGCGAGGCCCGAGGCCCCCACCGCGCCGCGCCCCGACGCCCCTCCCCGCCGGTCGGGCCCCTCGGTCGCCCGCCCCGGGCTTGTGGGGGTTGGGGGGGAGGGTGCAGGGGGCTGCGCCGCCGGTTCGGGGTCCCGGGCACACGCCCGATCGCCCCCTGCGGAGGGGCCGGGGGAGGCAGGGGCCCGGTCTCCAGAGCGAGGGAATAACAATGCGCCCGTCGACCCGGGAGGGGCTCCTCTCGGCCGCCCTCACCCCCTCGCCCTGGGCACCTCGGGGCTCCCCCCAACTCCCCCTCCCCCGCTCGCGGACCCCTCGGCGGCCAGTGGGGGGCTCCCGGGGCCGCGCTGACAGTTCGAGCCACAATGCCCCCCCCCGCGCCCCGACGCGAGCGGCCCCGCACCCCACGCGGCCCGGAGTCCCTGCCTATCCCCAGCGGGTGGGCCCCGGACCCCTGGGGCGCCCCGGCACCCCCTTCCTCCGTCTCCCCGCTCGCCCCCACCCCATCCCCAGCGCCGCGGCCCCGTGCCCGGCGGCCCGGGCGGCGCGGGTCGCGGGGGGAGGCGGCGAGGGTGTCCCCGAGGCCCGGCGGCGCGGCCGGGGGGCGGCGGACGGCGGGGGGGATCCCCGTACCTCTCTTTGTGTCTGGCTCCTCCGTGCCGCCGCGGCGGCTGCTGCTGCGGCTGCGGCTGGGCCTGGCCACTCGTGTCTCGCTCTCGCTGGGAGAGAAGCGGAAGTGCAGCAACAGCAACTATTAAACAGGCAATGGCTTCCCCCAGCCACACACGCTCGCACTCCCCACCCCTCCTCCTCCTCCTCCTCGCCCCGCCCCCACCGGCCCGCTCCCACCCACCGCGCTTCCCTCCCCCATCCCCCCCAGCCCTCCGGGGGGCGCGAAGAGGACACGGGGGACCCCAGGAAGCCGGCCCCTCCCCTCCCCGCTTCCACCGGACACCGGGAAAGGGGGCGAGGGGTGTGAATGTGCAGTGGTTTGGGGTCGGGGGGGGGGGGACCTGGATTCTGGGCGGGAGAGAGGAAGCCGGGGCGAGATGGGGGCGGGGGTGTGTGGGGTGCCGCTGGGAGTGATTGGAACTAGATGAAAAGAAGGGGTCGCGGGAGCAAGTTCTTTGCGATGAGAGCTTTAAGCGTGGGGGGTGGGGGTGGCACATGGGTGGAAAAGGTGGTTAGGTGCTGGCCAGGACTTTGGACCAGAGAGAAGACAGCGGGAACTCCTCCTAAAAAGTGATCCGTAGAAAAAGGGGGAAAAAAAAAACCCACAGAAATCCCACCACAGGGATTGGCCCAAAGGCTGGCACTTGCTTCCCTCTCTGGCGAATTATACCTGCCAGGAGCGGAGGTCAGCTTAGATACGCCTGTGAGAAAAACCCCAGTCGAGGACTTTTCTGTTCAAGGCACGAGGCACGTGCAGCTGTACAATGTCAGATCCAGTCACATTTTGTGGAAAGTGAGCCGGCTTTATAAGAGAGGATCCCGTGACAGGTGAGACCAAGGTGAATTGGGATTTCTGATGTCAGAGATGGCCGCGGATACCCCCCCTCCCCGCAAGCTGAATTAGGCTGGAGTTTGAATCTTGGGGGTGGCATCTCACATTTACATAGCAAATCGGACTTGGTTAGGTTGCGTGGAAAGTTCTGGGGACCGCTGGGTTTTCTTCACCTACACTATAAATGCTGTTCAAACGCTGTTTTTCAGAATATCTTTTACCCTTTTGAAATGTTGCTTATTTCACATTTTTCCCATCGGTGATTTTTTTTTTTCTTCTGAAGATATTAAGCCATCAGTACGATTTAGCTTCTCACCCATTCATCATTTCGCTTGAAGGAAGTAGAAGTCTGAATCTTGGCCACATACAACCACACCTACGGGTCCCGTCCACCACAGTGGACAGCCCGGGTAGGCTTCCATGGGCCTCTTTAAATTATGTCACTCAGATTGCCATTTTCCATGACAATGACAGCTGGTTACCAGAGGACAACATGAGATACAGTGGCCATGACATAACTAGAAATCAGGAAAGCTGGCCTGCTCACTCCCCGGTGAAGCCGTTTCCAGCTGTCAGCCTGCAACTCCCAACTTCATCAAGACTCATAAAGTAATTGTGCACACTCCTTGCTCAATCCTGACCAGGAAGTGAGCCCAGTATCTGCCGGGAGTTGTCATAGGTTTGAGGAATCCAGAAGCTAGAAGGAAACTTCCAGGGCCTGGTGTCAACCTCCCATCTCTAGACTGGGCTATCCTCCTTTCCCCAAAGGCTCTAGATTTTGTACAGTTCCCCAAACATATCTTCCTTGCTGTTTGGCTTCAAGAGTCATGGTAGTGCCCATAGGATCATGATAATCTTCGCTGATATTTGAAAATAAATCAGTCTTCAAAACAGATTGTATAGGGGCCAGCTCGATGGCTCAACCGGCTAATCCTCTCCCTCCAAACATCCCATATAGTCCTGGCTGCTCCAACTTCTGATCTAGGGTCGTCATGTTTGTGGCTAGGGAAGGTAGCAGGGGACGGCCCGAAGCCTTGGATCCCTGCACCCACAGGGGTGACCCAGAGAAGTTTCCTGGCTCCTACCTTCAGACGGGCTTACCTCCAGCTGTTGCAGCCATTTGGGGAGTAAACCAGCAGATGTAACATCTTTTTCTCTGTAAATCTACCTTGCCAATAAAAATAAATAAACCATTTTAAAAGATTTTGTACTTTTTTGTATTTCCACATATTTGGAATGCTGATACTGTAAAACACATCCACACTATTAATGTAACCAGCAAAAATATATATATATTATTAAAGCATAATAACAAGGATTAACATAGGTCTTAGAAAATTAAAGATTTGATTGGCTGAAACAGAGTGACAGATGAATTTTTCTTTAACAGTGAGTTAAACATAAGTGGTATATTTAGCCGCCAACTAGTATAATTTTTTAAAAACCCGAGCATGGCATTTTGTTTTATTGTAAATACATGCTTGAACTAATCCCTGGGGAAATCACGAACTCTAAGGGCTCATCAACGCAGGATCTCTCGCCTCAGATCTGGAGGGATCCTAACCATGGTCCAAAAGGGACCATTCTTTCAAACACACATTTGTTTAAGGGTGGGGCTTTATGGTTTTGGAATGACTTGCTGAGGGAGAATTTAAAAAGAAAAAAAAAACTCAAATTATTTAGAAAAGAATCTGTTTTCAGAAAGATATATTTATATCAGATTATTTTAAATATATGCTTGGCGTCAGGGGAAAAAAAATTTAACTTCCAACTACTGGTTCTTCTTCTTAGGGACCTCAAGGCCTAGTGGGCTGGTTTCCCTGGGCCTCAGCATCTCATCTACAAATGACAAGAATCACCGCGCTGTACTGACTGGCAAAACCAAACCCATGTCTCTAATGACATCACTGTTGAAGTTAATCATTAACAGGCTCACTCTGGTCCTCACTCCTCCGGAATTTTGTTAGGTCATAGAGTCTCTGGCTTACAATGGATGGAACTAGGGTGTGAAAAGTCCTCTAGGAGCTGGCACTGTGGCAGAGTGGGCAAGGCTGCTGCCTGTGACTCTGGCATCCCATAGGGCATACAGTTTGAGGCTCAGTCACTCCACTTCCAGTCACTCCACTAATGCTGCTGGGGAAATCAGAGGAAAATGGATGGCTCAAATGCTTGAACCCCAAGAAGAGGCTCCTGGCTCCCAACTTCTGCCTGGCCCAGCCCTGGTCTTTGTGGCCATTTGGGGAATGAACCAGCAGTTGGAAGCTGTCTCTGTGATTCTGCCTTTTTATTTTTTTAAGGAATTGTTTATTTTATTGGAAACTCAGATCTATAAGGGTGAAGGAGACAGAAAGATCTTCCATTCTCTGGTTCATTCCCCAAGTGGCCACAATAGCCAGAGCTGAGCTGATCCAAAGTCTGGAGCCAGGAGCTTCTTCCAGGTCTCCCACATGGGTGCAGGATCCCAAGGCTTTAGGCTTTCCCAGGCCACAAGCAGGGAACTGGAAAGGAAGTGGAGCAGCTGGGATATGAACCCATGCCCATATATGGGATCAAGGACTTTAGCCACTAGGCTACTGTGCTGGGCCCACGATTATGCCTTTTGAAGAAATAATCTTGAAAGAAGAGAGAAAGAGGAGAAAATAAGAGGGGGCTCAGGGGGTCAGGAAACGTATCTCCTGTGCCCTTGTTGAGGCACAGCATCTTAAGCTTCCAGTTACGATTCCAACATCCATATGAGTCTCAATTGCTCAGCTTCTGATCAAGCTCCGTGCTAATGCACCTGGGAAAGCAACAGAGGAGGGTCCAAGTCCTTGGGCCCCTGTACCAATGGGAGATTCAGAAGAAGCTCCTGGCTCCTTGCTTTGCATCAGCACATCTCTGGCTATTGTGGCCATTTGGGGCATGAACCCATGAATGAAAGATCTCTTTATCTCCTTTCTGTAATGCTACCTTTCAAATAAAATAAATCTTTGAAAAATAAATATTGAAATAACTGATAATTTTTAAAGATTTATTTCTTGGGAAAACAAAGACAATAAGAGAGGTCTTCTATCCGCTGGTTCACTCTCCCCGCAAATGGATGCAACAGCCAGAGCTGAGCTGATAGGAAGCCAGGAGGCAGGAGTTTCTTCTGGATCTAATGCTAGTGTCTCTTCTGCTGTTTTCTCAGGGACCCTGGACCAGAAGCAGAGTAGCTGGGACTCAAACTGGAGCCGATATGGCATGCTGGCATTGCAAGCAGTGGCTTAATCCACGACGCCACAATGCTGGCCACCTTTGATAATATTTTCGGAAATATATTAATCATCAGGGCATAGTTGGAGAAGTGGAGAAATGGAAGCAAGTTAACACGTAAAGAAGTGACCCTTGCGGCCAGCATCTGACAGCAAGTTAAGCCACTACCTGTGATGCCAGCATCTGATGTGAGCATTGGTTCCTCTCCTGGCTGCTCTAGTTCTGATCCAGCTCCCTGCTAATGGCTTGGGAAAGTAGCAGAAGGCAGCCTAATGCTTGGGTGCCTACCACGCATCTGAGAGACCCAGTTTCCAAATGAAATTCTGACCTCTTAGCTTCGACCTGGCCTACCCCCCAGCGATTGTGTGTGTGTGTGTTGGAGTGGGTGTGTGTGTGTCCCTCGAATTCTGCCTTTCAAAAATAAATCTTTGAAAAAGCAAATGGCCCTTATTGACGTTTTCTACTCCTCGTTATGAGAGCAATCATTTTTGTTGTACTTTCTTTTTAAAAGATTTATTTATTTTTATTGGAAAATTAGATTTCTACAGAGAGAATGAGAGGCAGAAAGATCTTGCCTATGCTGATTCACTTCCCAAGTGAACCCAGTAGCTGGAGCTGAGTCCATCTAAAGCCAGGACCAGGGGCTTCTTCTGGGTTTCCCATGTGGGTGCAGGGTCCCAAGGCTCTGGGCCATCCTCTGCTGCTTTCCCAGGCCACAAGCAGGGAGCTGGAGGGGGCATGAATTGGCACCCATATGGGATTCTGGCATATACAAGGTGAGGACTTTACCCAGTAGGCTGTGGCACCGGTCCCCATTGTTTTACCTTTATGGATCTATTTTAAGCAGGTGACCCATTTGTGTGTTACATTATTCTAAAGAATCCCTGATCCTTCAGAGGAGCGGTCTTGGGCTGCGGCCTGGGCAAGCAGGTGTATGCATGCATACTAAATGCTTTGATAGAAAAGTCTCCTTACATTTTTGAAAATGCATCTAGTCACAGAAGCCCCAGTGGCACAGCTCAGTGGCGTTCCATGGGCTTTGAGAAAGTGGACTCCAGTTTAACTAGTACCTATTCCTGGTTCTCAGAGTGGTCCAACTCTCTCCTTCAAGTTGCCTGTAGTGTATCAAGTGCTTTGAAGTGGCAACTCATGGAGATCAGATACTGGCTGGTCCTCCTTTAGAGGTAAAACGATGCAGTCGAATCAGAAGGAAGGAGGCTGTGGTCTAACTCTTAAAATTGTCGATTGCACTGAGGTTCCAGTATTCCAAAAAGGTGGCCCATTTTAGGTCTGAAAAATTGTCAAGGAAATTAACGCCCATTAATATGGTTTTTGGAAGGTTTAACCTTACGGCTGAATAGAAAAAAAGATCTCCTTTTTCTGTCCAGAGAAGAAAAAAAAAGTCTTGCATCTGGAATTTAAAGAAAATTTCTATAAAGTCTTTCTGGAAAATAAAAGAACTCGTGGTGAGTTTCAGTCTATTTGTTCCATTTAAAAATGCTCCTTTAAAATTGCTTCTTTGGAATACAGAGAGAGGAGGGACATTTACAAAGACTGGTCAATTTCTTCAAGCCTAAGCAGATCTGAGGGTTTTCTTCAATTAGGGCCATTTTCCCATAGGCCTTTAAAAAACAAACAGGATGCTGACCCTGGTGAAGGACCCAAGCACCCTTGGACTTCATTGGCCCCTACCTACTGCTGCCTGTGGCAGAAAGCTAGGACAAAGCGGAATTATTTTTTCTACCACATGGAGGCATTGAACAACCATGTGATTTTAAGAATTTACCAAGACTTGATAGCAGTCTAACGCTGACTCATCAGGGTCAGAATACTTTATTTGGTGTCCACAAATGGGTGTTGCTTTGTATGAAAACACTCGTCTCAATGTGTAATTTAACCTTGTCTCTATAAAGATGTGTTTTCAGCCTTCGATACATTGACCACGGAAGGACAGACTGCTGGAATGCATTAGACGGCAGTTGAAATCATTTGGCTCGTTTGCCTCTGAACCTATCCTTGAGTTTCACACTTCCAGTTTTCCGAAATTTGAGCAACCGAGTAGTCGGGAAAACCATGTTTATTTTACACCCTTAGTTATCCATGCAGAAACTTTGTAAAAAAAAAAAAAATAAATTTTTCCACAGTTCCATGATGTGGCCAATCTAAAGTCAGGGATACAGCTTTGAACCCAAGTTTATCCTGGAA
Organism: Ochotona curzoniae; assembly: GCF_017591425.1. NCBI lineage: Eukaryota > Metazoa > Chordata > Mammalia > Lagomorpha > Ochotonidae > Ochotona > Ochotona curzoniae. The sequence goes on along the minus strand of NW_024465035.1, from coordinate 9,942,162 downwards.
GCAATTGGCAGTAAGGATACCACTTTGGCTAATCCTGCACACCGAGGTCTGTCTTTACCAGGGTAGAATTTATGTCTGAGTCACAAATATTTATTCCTTGGCCGGTATGGGCTAAGCATGACGCCGAGCGCCATGGCGAATGGGAAGAAGTCTACGTGGTGCTCTGTGGCTACCAGCGGAAGGGCACAGGAGAAGGGCTCACAGCACACTTGAAAAGCTGTACAGGCAGGCCTCGGCTGGGAAATGACATTGAAAGACATGTGGGAAAACATCACACAGAACCCAGGTACTTCATTGTTAAAGTACAAAGTCATATTATAGGTATGTAACAAAATCTAGAAATTATTAAAACAATACTTTATCAAAGCAAAAACAAAGAAACTGGCTGTTGTTATTCAAACAATGCTGTTGGGATGAATGATACAAATTGAAATTCTAGACAACAGTGACCCAGGATCTAGTGGAATATGTGACCTGGGCCGGAACCCATACCACATGGAAAAAGCATCATAGAGAAAAGAATCAGATTGGCTGAAAAAAAAATGGAGTATAAAAAAGATATAGAAATTATTATATCAATGCTGTTTCCTCATTAATAACAATAAACCCTGAGGATTTTTGGTTGTTTGCTTTTGGGAAATATACAGTGAAGGAAGGCATAAGGAGGCAGGATCACTCCAAAGTAATTCAAAAGTTAAGAAAAATAAACAGCAACGTATGTGTGGATGGAGAAAGACCAAGAACAATAAAACAGATGTGCAAAGATGTTTAAAACTGGTGAATCTGGGCAGAGTGTGTCAATGGTCTCTGCATTAATATGGTCACTTTCCTGTACATTTGAAAGTATATATATATATATTTTTTTACATATTTAGACACACATATACACACACATACTATATGTATATGCCTGTTGGCACTTTGGAGAGTATAAAATTGAGAGTAATGAAGAGGAGATTGCTGGCTTATTACATTTATCTGTATTGCTTCACTTCTTAAAGGTGCATTCCTTTACTATACTTTTCAAACCCAATCACAAAATGTTTGATATGCAAAAGAATACATGGAAGCAGAAAACACAGAGAGAGGGAAGCCATGAATCAAACTAACCCAGTGGAAGGCCCCAGAAAAGCGAGAGAATGTTTGTCAAAAAGGATGATGAGAAGGAAGGACCAGGAGCTTAGGGAATGGTGGGGCCGTGGTGAGCCACAAAGGCTTGGTTTCATTAAGGGATAAAAGGTACAAGGGAGAGCTAGGGGCATTACACCCTATACGTATTTCAAGATTAGCCTGGTAGAAAGCCAGAAAGGAGTCAGGAAAACCAAGGACGGAGCCAGACAGCAGCTCCGATTTCTAATTCTCCATGCTGATTTCAGTCAGCCATAGTTTCATGCTGCAGTTCTGGGAGTTGCCCAGACTCCGTCTCTGCTTAGAACTGTTTGAGTATAGTGCTTGTCGTGCAGTAGGCATGCAGTCAAAAATTAATGCAGGTAAAAAACAAAAAAATCATCCTTGTCTTCAGTGTGTTTTCCCTTGTCCCATTTCCTCTAATGTTCCATTGTTCACACACAGTCATGCGTAATTACACCCTCCAGCGGCTGACAAGGAACACAGGGAGAATATGTTGTTCCCAAGAGAGAGTACGGATGACCCCATGGTGAGGCCTGACCTGAGCCCCGCCCCCAGCCCTCCACTACAGGAAGGCATCCCAGCCTGGACGTCAGAGTTGCAGAAATCCAAACCGAAAGAGTTCTGGTCCTGGTTAGGTGTGCTGCAGACGAGGCAGCTGAGCGGGAGGGAAGATGGGTTTGCTGAGGTCAGGCAACCAAAACAAAGACTTTTCCCTGGGGGGTACAGGGGGGAGGAACTAAGGCGTACCCAGCAGGGAGCCTGCCTCGGGGTGTGTGGGTGGGGGAGCATCCTCTTGTTCCAGCCTGGCTTGGCACTGGAATATGCCCCTAGTCTCTGTCATTCCCCTTTCGAGTGGGCACTGGACTCAGAACAGATTTACTATGCAAATACACACACCCCTGTTGATGATTGAATTACGTTCACTGAATTGAAAGCTTCCTTACATCGAATAGTAAAGCAGAGAAGCAGGCTCCTATAGGGCTCTTTCACTCCAACTTCTGTTCTTGAGATTTTTTTTTTTTTTTTTTTTGGCTCTTGGTAATTAGCGGAAGACAGACAGATGGTGGGCATGACCGCTCCGTTTTGTGGCTGAGATGACACCCCCCCCCCCGTGGGTTTCCCCACAGCTTGTCAGGAGTCAAAGTGGGGCAGAAGCCTTGCCTACTTTAACCACCGCTTCACCCATCCCTATTTTCCATCCTGGGGAGGAGCCACTGTTCCTGAAGAAGAGCCACTGTGAAGAAAATAAACAGGGTCCCGTGTGTGGTTCAGCGGGTGGGGATGTGCTATGTTAAAGTGGCAGGCTTTGAGTCCCAGCTCCCTCTGGACCCCAGCTTCCTGCTCACGCAGACACTGGGAAACAGCAGTCCACCAATTTGGGAGACCTCAACTCAATTCCCAGATGCTGGCTATTGGTCTGGCCCAGCTCTAGCTGTTGTGGTCATTTGGAGAATGAATCAGAAGCCGGGTTCTCTTCTTTCACTCAAGTAACTTGAAGGAGGAGGAGAAGAAACAATGAGCGGCCCTGATTTTCATACTTGTGCTACCTACGATTAGTAGGTAAGTAAGTGTGTGTCTTCACAGCTTCAAGATGAGTTGTTTTGTTTTGTTTTCTCTTTTGAAGGCAGACAGAGAGGAAGAGAGGAGATCGATCTCTTCAACTCCTCAACTACCCACAACAGCCAGCTCTGGGTCAGATCATAGGCAGGAACTTGAGTCTTGGAACCCAAGGATTTGAGCCATTACCTGCTGCCTCCTAGTGTGCCCATCAGCAGCAAGCTACAATGGGGAACAGAGCCGGGACCCAAACCTAGGCACTCCAGTCAGGGATGCAGGTGTGCAAAGTGGTGGCTTCATCACCACACCAAAAGCCTGCCGTTGGGGATGAGCTTTTAAACCTTTGTTGCCACCTACATAAAAAAACCGGGATAAAACTCACTTTGAGAGTTTCTTTTGGGGAGAGTCAAATGAGAAACCTGACACTCATCACGCCCAATAAACAGCAGCTATTGTCGAATGGGGCATGGATCCCGCCTAGCGTATCTTTTTAAGGTTTCATTCAGCCATCTGGGACTTCCTTTGACTGTTGCACAGTTAATAAATTAGAAGAGTGCCTACAGCCAAACCTCACTTACACACTATTTGGTGTGGTTTCCTGTCTGTTGAGAAGTCGTAAGCGCAGGGAGAAGAGAGCCTCTGCCCTTATCCTGCTCCAGCACGATGCAATACAGTGCAGTGTGGAACCTGGTAATCTCTTGCCGATAGATTGTTTCAGTGGCAAGAACCTCAGAGCGCATGAACAAACAGGTATGTTGGAAGCATCTGGGACTGCCCAGAAACACTCCCGTGTCAATTAGCACGTCACAATGGGCTGAGTACGTGCCAGTTCTGTTTAGACTGTTCACAAAACTTGTCGAAGGAAAGGGTCTTTCCAGAGGATTTGCATCTATGACCTGGAATGAATTGTCTTTCTCTTTTAGCTTAAAAGGTAGGCCCAGCTCTCAAAAGTGTTGTCAAGAGATCAGAAGAAGATTCTGTGGGCAGGTTGTAATCCTCAGAGGTTTAAAATGCAAGGAACTTCTTTGGGAAGTTTGTTGATCTCAATGTGGCCAAGTGTAGAAAATGCTGGTGGTGGGATGGGCCTGGACAGGAAGACGTGTTTGTTACCTGCTGCAGTCCTAGCCGTGCTCTGGACCCCAGCATTTCTGCTCATGTGCACCTTGGAAAGCAGCAGAAATGGCCTGAGTGGTGGGGTTTCCTTACCACCCACAGGGTCTCGATCTGGACTGGGTTCCTGGCTTCTGCCTTTGGTCCTCAGGTTGCAGGAGTTTAGGAAATGAACTCTTGGTGGTCTCTCTTTCGCTCTGTGGAGAAGAAAGGAGAGGGGAAAAATGCTAGTGAAATGTGTATGCTCCTGAACGTGCTGTCCTTCCCAACAAGCTTTGCACCTTGGATTTCTCAAAGCGTAAACCTGTCCTACTCAGCACTTTCTGTTTGCAAAGGCTGCTTTCTGTGGCATCTGTACTTATGTTTACAGGAGAGATTGACAGCCGGAGCTTTGGGAGAATACAAGGGGACTGGGTTACGTGGCGCTTTCCCGCTTGGAGAGCTGTTAAGGGCTGAGGGCTTGTTCCCTTCCAGTTGTGTCTCAGCGTAAAAATAAATCCTTGGGGTGGTGGGTTGGCCCACAAGGTATATATTTAAGATGTTATTTTTGGGAACTGCTAAAGGATGAAATGAAAACTTGCGATTTTTCCTTGTACTTGACTTTAAAGTAAAATAAAGAGTTGATGAACTCAGAGGTAATATACATTTACTCTTTTTAAGCTTTCTCACTTAGGCCTGGCACGATGACTCAGTGGCTAAATGCTCGACTTAAAAGCGTTGCATCTCATGTGAGTGCTGGTTCGTATCCTGGGTGCTCCACTTCCAACCCAGCTCCCTGCTTGTGGCCTGGGAAAGCAGTAGAAGATGGCCCAAAGCCTTGGGATCCTTTACCCATGTAGGAGACCATAAGAAGATCCTGACTTCTGTTCAGTATGTCACTTAATCCACACACTAACAAGGAGAGACAGGACCAATGCCTTGTACAGGCAAGGAAAATTGAGACATGGTCAGTTTAAATTATCTAGGTAGGATTAAGCAGTTGCAGAGTTGTATATAGTAAATCATCATAAGTGCCATACAAAGTGAAGTTTTGACACAAAAATGCCAATTATTGCGTCAGGGAAGGGAGAAGACTTGCTATGTTCATATGCTTTTCATCTTATATTCCTTTAATAACATAAAATGAGAATCAAGTGTTGTGGCACAGTAGAGAAAACCACTGCTCGGGACACCAACATTCGATGTCAGACTGCTTGGGATTAAGTCCTGCTTCCGCCTTTGCTTGCCACTCAGCTTTTGGAAGTCTCTCATGTGGGAGACTCGGATACAGCTGGCTCCTGGCCTCAGCGTGGTCCAGCTCCATTTGGGAAGTGAGCTAACAGGTGGAAGATCTCTTTCTCTGTCACTCTATATCCAGATAAATACATTGAATTAATTCCAGTATAATGGAATTTAAAGGAAACTTAAATAGATATAAAATGAATAGTACTTGCAGGCTAAGACATACCTAGCAATGCAACCATTTTGATGTCATTTACTTAGTACTAGCTCTACTGGTGTGGACAGAGCCTGAGAGGAATGACATCAACAATAAGAACTTTGTCTAGAGGGAAATAGAATCCATGAACCAACCCCACAGGCAGAAATTCTGCATCCTCAGATCCACAGTTCCATTTCTTTTGTCTTGTTTTATTTGACACATGGCTCATTTCATAAAAATGTTTGCATATTGATTTCCAAATAGCTGTACTTGGTCCTAAAACAATATTACCAGACCATGTGGTTTCTGGACAGATCTGTTCTTCTATCACTCTAAGAAAATGCTTTTTTTTTTTTTCCTAGGATTTTTGGATCCGGAGAATTGGTCGGCCCCAGCCAGGCACAAGCAGTTGCGTTTTTAGAGGTTCCTAAGGAGGCAGCACTGGCAGTGGATCCCCCTGTGTTAAACCTCTGTGTGGAGCAGCTGTCTTCCCCAGGCTGTGAAATCAGGCTTGGCAAACATCACCCGCCCCCCGGAGCTCCCTGCCAGGGCCCTCCGATTCTGTGCCACACACAGGAAAGTCAACCGCAAACACTGTGCCTTCCGCAAAGAATGGTTGCCCTTGAAGCCACGAGGAGGTGTTTCCCCTTGTCTCGCCTTTCAGCTTCACATTTCAGAAACACCAAGTGTTTAATTTGACAACTCTAGAGGTCCTAACCCAGAGATGCTTTATAACTATAAATGGAAATCAGTAAGATCTTCGAAATAGATTTTAAAATACATATAACGACTCACTGAAGGAAAAAAATACCAATAAGCTATGATAGGACAACCATCTAAATGTCACAAAATTGTATTGTGCCTGATGGTTCTAAGGAGATAAAAATGGTTTTATGAAAATTGAACCTAACCTTCCTCTGCTTGGCAGCTTCTGAAATTGTCTTTTTTGCTGGTATGCATGGATCACTCACTGTATCCTAAACACTCCACCTGCATCCCACTTAATTGTCACATTGACCTTTCAAGGCAGCTGCATTTATTGGCCCTAATTTACAGGCAAGGAAACTGTGGCTAACTGGCTGCACAAAGTCTTAGCTGGTACAGTTAGAATTCAAACACAGGACTGTCTGACCCCATAACCCAACTTCTCAGCCTGCTATTGGTGACAACAGATAGTGGCTGTCATTGTCACTGACTAAATTTCAAATACTAACAATGCACAGATTCAAAACCAGCAGACTCCACCCAAGAATTGAGCTGGGAATAGCTTCTCATCAGTTGGTTTGGGACTCACTTTTTCTGCATCAGTGGCAGAAACTAACTCTAGCCACTCCCAGGGCAGGGTCCTCTGCTCCCCGCTCTTCTGAGATGCAAGAAGATTCTCCCATTGGCGCTGGGGTCTGTGGCTGCTCTAGTTCCTTCCCTTCCCCACCCAGCTCCCTTTTCAATACTCCGAGGGAAGTTCATCTTCCTTTCCATCCCCGAGGGTCTCACACAGCAGTCAATCAAGAAACATTTGTTGACTGACTGCATGAATGAATGAATAAATGAATCAGCGGCTGTCAAACTAGCCGCGGTTGGAAAAGTACACAGAAGGACATACACAGTAGGCTGCCTAAAATAGCCTCAGCCTGACCAGAATATAAATCCCACCAACCTTCAGTTAAATTGAGGGAACATGTATTCTGCACCAGGGACCACTAGTGTATTCTTCACATTTCCCACTTGGTTTGCTCAACGTTGCTTGACTTTCTGTGTGACTTGGTCCCAGCGCTTCGTTTCTCTGGTCTTGTTTTCTCAGTGGTCAAACCATATTATTGAGGCACAGCTCGCTGGTCGTCCTAAGAATCAAGTAAGATCGCGGGGTTACCGGGTCACGGGTGTCCCATAGTCCTTGTAGTGCCTCACCATGCTGTCACGTACAAGCACTGGTCCAGGCTGCGGAGGGGGCAGGAAGGGCGAAGGAAGCCCCCATGCTTTGCTCAAGAAGAGCAGTTTCGTAGGAAGAGGATTCAGGCATCCTCCATGCCATACAACTGGGACAAAATAAACTCCAGCCTGAGAAGGACCTGCATGAAGCCAGGCGAGAGAGGCCAGCTGCCAGGCGGAACCTCGAGGGATTCCAAAAAGAGGCTCCTGGAGACCCCAGAAGCCTTTGCTGTTGTCTTGGACATCCTCAGCTACGTCTGTCTAGACAGACAGCCAACAACCCAATTGCATAATTAAGCCATGCAATCGCCTTTTGGTCCTCAGGGCACCTGCCTCGGGCAGCAGGCTCCTTTCCTTGTCAGGAGCCAGGGCCCTATCTTCCCCTCCCCCACCTCCTCTGGGACAAAAGAAAAAAAAAAGGAAAAACAAAACCTCCGATTTGTGTCCACTCGCTCCTTCCCCTTGCTGTGCGCTCTCTGGAGCGTGTGCCGTCATTGATTTCAGCTCAAGGAAAACTCGATTCCCCAACAGTGGGGTCTCTCCCCCCGGGCCCTGGGTCTCTCACCCACCTGCCTCCTGTGTCCCCTCCGCTGTCTGCCAGGCAGACAGCACCCTCTGAGTCGGAGGAAGCCCTTTGACAAAGCCGCGAACTGTCTGCCCTTCTTCCTCCAAGCTCCTTTGCATTCAGTTTTACAACTTACATTTTCCCTGAAAATGGTTTTTGGTGGCTTCAAGAACATAAATTTTTAATTCTCAGGCTCCCCACCCCACCCAAACAAACATTTCCACCGAGAATTTCTAACCTTTTTTTTTTTTTTAAGAAAGTGCAAAGTAAATTTCTATAGCAAAGAAAGACCTAGTATTTTCCTGCAAACAGAGGCCTCTTAGACAATATTTACATCTCCGTGTGGGTGAATTGGGACTGTGCTCGGGGCAGCTGGAATAAGAGAAGCATTGATAGGTTCCAGTAAGTCTGGCAGATCTGAACGAGTAAGTGCAAGGTAGCTGGGGGAGTCCGCCCCAAATTTGTGAAAAACATCTGACATTCACAAAGCACTGGGTCGCGGGGGCCCAGCACTGCGCTGGAGACGTTGGCGTCTCGTTTTATCTTCACCGTAGGAGGTAGAAACCAGTAGAAGCGATCCACTGATGAGGAAGCTGGGACACAGAGTTAAGAGAGCGCCAGTTCCACAGCTGATCCATCCCCCGGGTGCTAACGCAAGCACTCTAACTGCTGGCCCTGCTGGTCCCGTAAGGCTGGCCAGCAGCAGCAGCTGGACACTTGCAGGAAATGCAGATGCTTAGGGCTTGGTTTCCTCAAAATCTGTATTTGATGCTCCTCATCTCTCTTACGTAGGTGGCCCTGAGGTTATGCTCTTAAACTTCTGAGACATTGCTTTCTGCACTTAAAAAAAACAAAACTTTTTAATTTTAAAAAGTTTATTTACTTTACTTGAAAAGCAGAGGCAGAGAGTGAGAGAGCACCCATCTTCACTTCCCACTGCTTGCAAGAGCCAAGGCTGTGACTGGCTGCTTTGGTAGCTGGAAGCTGGATCCTGGTGTCCCTCCTGAGTGGCGGGGGCTCAACCACTGAATCCGTCATCATCTGATGCCTGCCACAGGTGCATCACCAGGATGCTGAAACATGAGAGTGAGCCGGGATTTGAACCCAGGCACTCTAGAGAGCAGGCATCCCAAGCAGGCTCTTCACACAGCACCAAATGCTGCCCCTGTCTCCGCTTTTATTTTTATTTTTCTGAGACTCCATTGCTAATCTACAAATGAAGATGAGCCTGAAACTGTGGAGAATCCATGAGAAAAGCAGAGTCATGAATGGAGCCCAGCACAGCATTGGTCTAGATGTTTCTATGGGACTTTTCTGAAGTTTGAAGAGCTTTTCTTGAAAAGCTCTTGCATAAGTGGTAGCAAGGATGAGACATGGCTTCTACTTGTGCAAAGGAGATATTGGCAGGGATTTGGTTTTACTTTTGTTTTTAAATCTTCAGTCGCTTGTGCTTAGAACTTGGCCTGGCGCATAGTAAGAACCCAGTGAATTTAACGGAATAGCGCACGGTTCAATAAATGCCATGGCAATGTGGAGGGCATTGTGGCTGGTTAAGCCTCTGCTTGGGATGCCTGAATCAGAGAGCCAGTTTGTGCTGTGACTGCTCTGTTTCCAATCCATCTTCCTGCTGGGAAAGGCAGAGGATGGTAACACAAATTCTTGGATCCCTGTCACCTGCTTGGGAAAACTGGACCGAGTTCTGGGCTTCTGGCTTCTGCCTGGCCTCGTCCTGGTTGCTGTGGGCATTTGGAAGGGAACCAGCAGATGGGAGATTTGTCTCTTCATCTGCTTGCCCTTCTCTCTTTATTGATCTCCCTTTAAATTAATAAATAAATCTTAATAATAAACTAGGGCTGGCATTGTGGCACAGCATGTCCTGTCTGAGTGCCAGTGTCAGTCCCAGTACCCACGACTACACTTTGAATCCAGCTTCCTGTTAACGTGTCAGAAGTCAACAGAAGGTGGCCCAAGTACTTGGGTCCCAGCCACCCACATAGGAGACCTAGAGGAAGTTCCAGGCTCCTGATTCTCACCAGCCCAGACCTATCTCACCCAGCACATGAAAAATCTCTTTTTAGCTCTCTCCCTGCAACTCTGATTTAAAAAAAAAAAAAAATCATTTTAAAAATATTTTTAAAAAAATTTTTATTGGAAACTCAGATATACAGAGAGGAAGAAAGACAGTAAGGAAGATTTTCCATCTGATGATTCATTCCCCAAGTGGCTGCAATGGCCGTAGGTGAGCTGATCTGAAGCCAGGAGCCGGAGCTTCTTTGGCGTCTCCCATGTGGGTACAAGGTCCAAAGGCCTTGGGCTGTCGTCAACTACCTTCCCCGGCTACAAGCAGCAAGCTGGAAGGGAAGCAGGGCTGCTGGGACATGAACTGGTGCCCATATGAGTTCTCAACATGTGCAAGGCAAGGATTTTAGCTGCTAGGATACCGTGCTGGGCCCAATAAATTATTTTTCAAAATATAGACTCATTGGGGCCTGGCGCGGTAGCCTAATGGCTAAATCCTCACCTTGCATGTGCTGGGATCCCATATAGGCACAGGTTTATATCCTGGTCCCTTCACTTCCCTTCCAGCTCCCTGCTTGTGGCCTGGGAAAGCAAGAGAGGATGAACCAAAGTTTTGGAATCCTGCACCCGTGTGGGAGACCCGGAAGAAGCTCCTCACTTTGGACTTGTTTGGCTCTGGCCATTTTGGTTGCTTGGGGAGTGCTTGGGTTGCTGCCATTTTGGTTGCTTGGGTGGAAGATATTTCTCTCTGCCTCCTCTTCTCTCTGTAAATTTGACTTTCCAATAAAAAAATAAATCTTTAATATATATATATTAATTTGTAATAAAGCAGTTCTGGGTCTCCCACATGGGTGCAGGGTTCCAAGGCCCTGGGACATGCTCAGTTACCCTCCCAGGCCTCAAGCAGGGAGCTGGATGGGAAATAGGGCTGCTAGGATTAGAAGCGGCACCCATGTGGGATCTCAGAGGTGCATGCAAGGTGAGGACTTTAGTCACCAGGCTACTGTGCCAGACCCCAACATGTGCCAATTCGAATTGCATTTAACCCTGGAAGCTCCCGTGTGGCTTCTAGTTCCAGCCTGAGATCATTGCTTTGCACCTGTCTTAGGAGATCTGTCTTCAAAAGCAAGTGTCCCTGGGAGGGCTGTCAACAGCCTTTGCAAAGATGGTGCTGCTAAGAGTTTAGGCAACAATTTTCCTATAGTTTGCCATCGTTGATGCAATCCTAGATAAACCAGTTTTCTGGGCCAAGTTCTGTCCTTCTGAATATTCATGAACCATGTCCCACGGTTAGCTAGGGTGTTTTCCCAGGAGCAAGGAGATTTTGCCTTTGATAGCTCAAAAAAGGAAGAGCTCTAGGGAGGATCCCAGAAGCTTCCCACAAAAGCTATTTGAGGGTGACCTTTACCACTCCCGCAGCAAAAATGGAATAACCTGCCGAGAGAGAGAGAGAGAGAGAGAGAGAGAGAGAGAGAGAGAGAGACCCCACAACTTGGGGACTTTCCTCAGAGGCAGGTGAGGTAGAGGGCATTGAGGAGAGGTTTGGTCTTGCTCCAGGCCACATCATTAAGACAGATATCTCAGTTCCTTAGCTGATGACAGGGAGGAAGCAAGACACAGGCTCAGTCCCTTTCTCAACCTTCATGGCGGCCTTCCTAATGCCATCTCTCCCAGCCTCAGCCCTGGCTTCCTGCAGCGCCCTCCTGTGAGGCTCCCTGGATCCCTCTGCGGCCTCTTACAGTCTCCCCTACGTGCAGATGCCACTTCCCTGTTCATAACCCTCCTTTAGCTGGCTGTCTGGGTGCAGCAGAGATGGCAGCCAACAAGCTCCTCTGCAACCTGGCCTCCTTGGCCTCCTTCCCAACCTGACCTGCTGTCATGCTTTCCTTGACTCACTCTGCTGCAGCTCCATGAGCCTCCTGGCTCGCTCTGCCTGGGGCCTTGGCCCTTGCTAAGTCCTCTGCTGGGAGCCAGGAGTCTCCTCCTGGGCCTCCTGTGTGGATGCCAAGGGCTTGGACCAGCCCCCACTGCCTTCCCAAGCCATTAATAAGGAGCTGGACCAGAAGTGGAGCACCCGATTGCTTCCTCTGTTTCTCGTCTCCCCCGAGTGATGTCACCCCCTCCTTCCTGCAGGTCTCTGCTCAAATGTCATCCTAGTCTCTAGGCCCGGTCCATTCAAAGCGGTAACACTCTGTCCCCGTTCGACATCCCTAAACCTGCTTTATCTGTTTGTGCCCATCTCTGGCCATGTGACTTTCTGGATATTTATCTCCTTTCCAGATAGACCAAGAATTCTGTGAGAACAAGGATGCTTTCTTTGTTTCATTCACTCTTGTGCCTAAAACGGGCTTGGATCTTGATTTTTTTTTTCCTTAACTGAATATTGAATGAATCCTAAAACAACAATAGTATAATCTATTTTGATTTCTTTTAAACAGTTCTATTGCCATTCTTCCAAAACAGTATTCCTGTCTATTATTTTTTATTACCGGGCTTTTCATTTCAAAGGAAATTCCAAACACGGAATGACTAGGCAGTTGTAAATAGATTCTGAAGTGTAATAAAACATGTAATGATTTTTTCATTTGCTCCACAAACAAGGCTATGGAATAGCTGTGATCTGATTGCGTCCCATGTGCCTGAGTTTCCTGATTGATTTTAAGGAGAGCCAAATGCCATAGGTGGGTGAAGGAGGGGCCGTTCTGGGCTAGCCGCTGGGCCATGGGATAGGGCTCAAGGCTGTGAAGGTTAAACCTTAAACCAGAGTCCAGAGCCCCCCGGGGATTTGAGAGATGACTTTTTTTTTTTTTTAACCTTCTAGACAGTATTGGAAAATGTATTTCATTTCATGAAAAACTCAACAGATACCTCATGGTTCAGTTTAGCTTACTTCTCAAAATTTTCGGCTTGGGGCCAGCGTTGTGGCAACGGTGAGTTTGTTCTTGTCGCTTCTGACAGCAGCATCCCATATGGGCCAGTCTGTGTTTCCGTTTCTCCACTTCCAGGTCTCATATAGATGATGGGAAACCCAAGTATCTGGGCTGACGTGAGCAGGACACTGGATCAGAAGTAGAATAGCCAGGACTTGAGCCAGGTGCTCTAATATAGGACGTGGGTGACCCAAGGGGTGGCTTAACTATTGCAGCAAATACCCAGCCTCCAATGCTGCTTGCTTTGTACTTGCGAAGCCTGTCATTTAGTCTGATGAATGGTTGCTGTCAAGCCACACACCTAAGCAGGAGGGATGCTGTTTGTGAGTTGCACACAGGTGGCTGTTCCTTGTGCCTCTAGATGACTCATGACAGCCCACTCAGTGACCCCCATAACGTGGCTGTGGGGGAGGGGGCTGGGAGCTGCAGGAAAGCTCTTGGCCTGAGGGGCGGAGAACACCCTCAGACAGGAACCCCGCCTGTCTCAGACACTGCCAGGAGGCAACTCTGCCAGAGAGGTGGCTCCTGAGAGGTTTTTATCATAAAGACAATTCTCCCTCTTGGAATGTTCTGGAATCTCCTCTGAAAAGAGGACAAAAAGAGGAATATAAGAAGCAGGCACCCAAGGGCCTGGTGTGATAGCCTAATGGCTAAATCCTCGCCTTGCATGTGCTGGGATCCCATATGGGCACAGGTTCATATCCTGGCTGCTCCACTTCCCTTCCAGCTCCCTGCTTGTGGCCTGGGAGGGCAGTAGAGGACAGCCCAAAACCTTGGGACCCTGCACCTGCATGGGAGACTTAGAAGAAGCTCCTGACTCCTAGCTTGGGATTGACTCAGCTCCTGCCATTGCAACCACTCGGGGAGTGAACCAGCAGATGGAAGATCTTTCTGTCTCTCCTCGCTCTGTAAATCTTATTTTCCAATAAAAAACAAAATCTTTTTTAAAAAGGCACCCAACATTTCACAAGCTCCCTCTTTTCCCAGTATTAACTTCAAAAGCTGGTTTGTCAAGATAAGTTTCGGAGGGATAGATTCAAGACATCCCTTTCTCAAATGGGAATGGGGGCAGGTGTTTGTGGTGTAGTGGGGTAAGCCCCTGCTTACGACACTAGTATCCCTGATTCAGAGTGCAGGTTCAAGACCCAGCCATTCCACTCCTAAGCCACCTTCCTGATCATGAATCTGGGAAACCAGCAGAAGATGGCCCATGCGCTTGTGCACCTGCTACCTGTGAGCGTGATGGATGGGATGGAGTTCCTGGTTCCTGACATTGCGGATACACATGGAGAGGGAGCCACCAGATAAAAAAATCTCTTTTTCTCTGTCACTCTGCCTTTCAAATAAATCTTTTAAAAAAGCAAAATCAATGAAGTGTGGGAAAGACTTGGATTGCTCCATCTGTCATGATGGTTCCTGTAGGTGCCTGTCAGCTCCCTGATGTCCCTTCTGTGGTCAGAACAATGACCAGGCAGGACGCAGCTGCCCCCTCACAGAAGTCTGGGGCAGACTTCACGGGATGGCAGGACCCTGGCCCAACAGCCCCGGATCAAGAGCGCCGCTGTCATACATGGAAATGATTTTGTTAACAGTTGTGATGGGGTGAGACAATGTAACGTTATCTGCCACCTCTCTAGTCCTATTTTTCATTTTTAGTGTTATAAAAAGGCACAGGTCATGCATATCCTCTCATTGTTAAAAAAAAAAAAAATAAGGGCTGGCACAGTGGCTCAACAGACTAATCCTCAGCCTGCAGGTGCCAGCATCCCACATGGGCACTGATTTGTGTCCTGACTGCTTCACTTCCTATCCAGCTCCCTGTTTATGGCCTGGGAAAGCATAGAGGATGGCTCAGGTCCTTGGACCCCTTCACCCATGTGCAAAGAGAATACTGGCTCCTGGCTTCGCATTGGCTCAGCTCCAGCCACGGCGGTCATTTGGGTAGTGAATCAATGCATGGAGAATCTCTCTTTGTCTCTTCTTCGCTCTGTAAACCTGCCTTACAGATAAAAATGAAGAAATCGTAAGAAAAACAAAAACAAAGAGAAGTCTGTGAGTCAAAACAGAAACTGCCATGCATACCCAAAGCAACCTTCGCTACTAGGTAGGTATGTATTGTTCCAAGCTGTTTTCTACACAACGAAAAATAAAGTGTCCAGCAGGGTTAGGCAAGGAATAGATGTCCACTCTACTCCCCAGAGCAATGGCCAAGCCAGCTACCCTCTTGCTCGCTCTGAGGCCTGAGCAGTCCTGGCAAGCCTGTGCAGCTCCCGTCACCCTGGCAGTGTTCCACGCAGCCATCGGCCAGCTGTCCTGTGCCAGCACTTTCTCCTGCCTTCCTGCCGTCTTCTCCATTTGCTTCCTGCTCTGTTTCTTGGAATGTTGGCACCGACAGCAGGGATCTTGCAGTGTCTCCCTAGCCTCCCAGCAGCTCATCTCTGCCCCAGGACTCACTCCACTGCCCAGCCATCACACACCAAACAGCCATTTCAAAACACCACTCCCATGGGTGCACCTCCTGTCCTCTGCAGCCTCCTCTAACGGCAGGCTGCTTGGCACGGCTGCTTGGCACGGCCGCTCCTTTCTCTTGCTTGAACCTGCCGAGCCTCTCCCAGGCCCTCGCACTTACTCTCCCTCTGTCCAGAAGGTTCTTCTGACAGCTCCTTACTTACCTGGGTTACTCTTCACCCTGCAGTGTCACCTCCTCAGAGAAACCTTCTCGTCCACTCAGTCACTCCCTCTCATCACCAACTGACCCTTTCACAAAGTTGATCATAACTACGTTGGTCTCACGGTGCATTCATTTACTCATTTGTCAACTCCCACTAGTTTCACTGTCGAACGCATCAAGTAACTGTTGGTCAGACATTTCATTTCTTTTGGATCGATTGAGAGGCAAAAAGAGACAGACACACGGGCAGACAAGGCTCCCATCAGTTGGGTTACTCTCTGTACTCAAGCCCATTCTCCTGTGTGGGTTGCAGGGACCTAGCGTCTCGAGCCATCACTGGAGACCAACAGGAAGCTGGAATTGGCAGTAGGCTAGGATGTGAACCCAGGCACTCCCATATGGCTTATGGGCATGTAGGCATCCAAAGGAGTGTGTTAGCTGCTATGACAAATACTGCTATGACAAGATACCTCTATCTTTGTTGAGTGAATGAAAGAAATGGGTTCACACTAAATGAGATCACACTTAGTGTATTTGTGATAGTTTTTTTTAAAGACTTATTTATTTTTATTGGAAAGTCAGATATACAGAGAGGAAGAGAGACAGGGAGGAAGGTCTTGCATCTGATGATTTACTCCCCAAGTGGCTGCAATGGCTGGAGCTGAGCTGATCCACAGCCAGGAGCCAGGAGCTTCTTTTGGCTCTTCTGCGCAGGTGCAGGGTCCCAAGGCTTTGGACTGTCCTGGGTTCAGGTTCCAGCTTTGCTTCTGATTCCATCTTCCTGCTACTGTACACTCCGGCAGTAGGTGGTGACTTCAGTTGTCCAGTCCTGCCATCCACAGGCAGACCCAGCTTGAACTCCCACCTCCTGGCTTTGGTCTGGCCCAGTTTCAGCACTTGGAAGCTGGGAGGTTTGTCTCTCAGCATATCCAAATAAAATCAATTCAAAAATATTCAAATGATCACCGATAGAATAAATTCGTATGTGTATCTTTGTGTGTTAGTGTAAATATTTTTGGCAAACTACATTACTTGAAACAGGATTTCTGGGTCAGATAGCAACTGTACCCACTGCACCACAGCACTGGCTCCTCCTGACCTATGATTGGCCTTCTAACTTTGACCTTCTTTGAGGAGACTCAAAATACATAATCCTTACGACCCTTGCATCCCGTATCAGAGTAGCAGTTCAAGCCCCAAATGCTCTCTTCTAATGAGCCAAGCACGGCAGCGGATGGTGACCCAAGCAGTTGGGTCCCTGACACCTCCATGGGAAAACCTGGATGGAGTTTGAGGCTCCTGGTGTGGCCTGGCCCATCCCCGGCTTCTGTCATCACTTGGGGAGTGAACTAGCAGATGGAAGATCTCTGTCGCTGCCTCTCTGTCACTCTGCCTATTTGAAGACAATCATTCTGCTGCTCCTGGTGTCATTGTTGGTGATTTTGTGGTGGGCTGTGGACTCCTGGAGTGTCTGCACGTGCCAGTGTGTCTGCTGTACAGGATAGTCTGGAGTGGAAGGTGCCCTTCTGCCGGCCAGGACAGGTGCTGACCAGGAGGAGCCCCCTGCTGACCAGGGCCACAGGAGGCAGCGAAGGCAGCCCCTCCAGGCTTGTCTGGTTGTGGGTGAGCCTGAGCACTGCCCAAGCAGTCGTGGGCTGGTACCCACTAGGGAGTTTCCCCAGGGGACTTCCTGCTCTGTGCTAGGTTCTCAGAGCTTTTCCCCTGAGGCAAATTCCAGACTCTGCAAGAGAGGAGCAGAGCCTGGTTCTGCTGCTCTTTGCTCTTTAATTAGCAGTCTAGATGTGTCGACCCATCCTCCCCACCCCACCAGGTCCTGCTGCCTCTTTTCTGAGGGGCGTTCCTTGGCAAGCTGCACCTTGTCTGGGCTAATGGGGCCCAGTCCTTTGGTTCTGGAAAGGTTGCAGTTCGTCTCCCTTCAACCACATCTCCTTGTGTTTTTTTGTCCTGGCAGCCTTTCACCCAGCTCCCAACACTGCTTGGATTTTGTGGCTGTTGGTGTTTCTCCAGCCATTTCAGTAGGATTCAAGTTGAAAAGAGGGATAAACACATACACTTAGTCAGCCAGCGTGAGCTCAAGGCCCCTCGGAGGACGTTGACATTCTCACATTTATAGTGATGACTGAAAATGCAACAGGGTATATTTAGAAGCACAATTGGGGGCAGTCTAATCACAATGAAGTTTAAGAAGAAAGAAAAAGAAAAGAAGGAAGAAATTCCAGCCTTGAGATTAACTGGAATCACTTAGTAGGGTTCCCTGTTGGAACATTCCCTGCGTGGACTCCGACATCACGGCCCTCTCATGCCTAACAGGTGCAGTCATCGCTGCTTCCTGGTTAATTCCACTTGCAAGGAGCAGTAGGGAAGGAAGCTGGCCCCTTGCGAGAAGACTTCTACCACATGCTTAGCTCCCTGGGAGACAGGGACACAAAGTCTAATTCATTTCTGTATCCAAAGACTCTGCATTATGCCTGGCACCTAGTAGGCACACAAAGCACTCCTCAGATCGGACTGTTAAACATGTGCCCACATGTGCAATTTGTGAGCCAAGTAGATGTTGTTGTCCTAAGCCATTCAGTTGAAGGCCATGTGACTGCAGAACAGGCCTTCTGCACCTGATTAACTTCACGGTAGAAAGCAGTCTCCCAAGGCCAAAGTCAAGGGCTGGTGAGAGACACCGGGTCAGCCTGCCGGTGGGGGAAGGGGACTGGGCTGGATTGGAAGGGCTTGGGGCTGCCCCAAGGAGATGCCTGAGGCTGCTGGGTGTGGGACCTTGGGAGCAGGTGCCTGGTTGAAGCTCCCAGAGCTGGGAAGCAGTTATTTAGTACCCTGCGGGGAAGTCCTGCTCAGCCCTTTCCATCAGAAGTACCAGGTTCATGAAAGCACGTGGGCCAGCCCTGCATTCTAGAGCTTTCTAATCCTGGGGATTTCAACGCTGGGAGAGTTCACGGAAGTAGCAAACAGCAGAGCCAGGATTCCAATAATGGCATCATGCTGGATATTTTTTAAGATTTCATTTTACTTTTTGTTGGAAAGTTAGATATATGTAGAGGAGGAAAGACAGATAGGAAAATCTTCTGTCCATTGATTCACTCCCCAAGTGGCCGCGACGGCCGGAGCTGAGGCGATCTGAAGCCAGGAGGTTGGAGCCTCTTTTGGGTCTCCCATGTGGGTGCAGAGTCCCAAAGCTTTAGCTTGTCCTCCACTGCTTTCCCAGGCCAGAGGCAGGGAGCTGGATGGGAGGTAGGACTGCTGGGATTAGAACCAGCGCCCCTTTGGGATCTTGGCGCGTGCAAAGTGAGGGCTTTAACTGTTAGGCTACCACGCTGGGCCCTAACCAAACCACTTCTGTCAATTTATTCAACTGCTCTTAACCTTGGTTTTCCTGTTTGAAAAACGGGAATAGTAAGAATTTTCTTCTGCCTGGGAGACTGACACACAATAAGACACACGAGACTTGCCCTGCGTGATGGGAGAGCCGTGATCCTCAGACTGTCTCCGAGCACTCAAAAATGTGGCTGGTCCATCGGAGAAACACTGGGCATAAGATACATGTGGGCTTTCACAGGTTTAGCCTGTAATGCAAAATATCTCGTTAGCTTTTATATTGATTACTTGGTGAAATGATAACACTCAGTTACATAAAATATGAGGCTACTTCAAAAATTTCACCAGAAAATGATACACAATATCTTTAAATCCACACACCATTTTTTAAAAAAATATTCATTTTCTGAGAACTTTGTTAAGAACCTTTCTCTTTATGATTTCAAAAATATTTTGCACTAAAATAGACTGCTTTTTAAAGTCCATTTTTTCAGGTCCCCTTTTATGTTACTTACATGGACTTTTCCTGTTGGTTTGATTGGTTGTTTCGTTGGCTTTTACTTTAAAAATGTAAAAACGAACCTTGTTGGTTCACTTCCCCCATTCCCTGAAATGGCCTTTGGTCAAAACTGAAGCCAGGCGCCTGGCACTCGGTCTGGGTGACACATGTTCAGTGACCTGGGCCATCACCCACTGCCTCTTAGAGTCTGCAAGAGCTGGGGCTGGGAATCAAACCCAGGTTCTTCAGTGTGGAACGCAGGTGTCTCAACTGCCACGCTAAATGCCTGCTCGTTTTGTTTTGCTTGTTTAAATATGACTGCAAAAAAAAAAAATTGTGTTACTTCTGTGGATGGCATGACCCACACTGCTGTTGGAAGCACCGGGTTAGGCCTTCAGCGCGATAACGGCAAGAGGGGCCAGTTAGCACCCAGGCGTGTCTCATGAATCTGCATCGTCCCACCATCTCTGTCATCTCCTTGGCTTGGCTACCTCTTCTGCATAACCTTATTTACTTCTCATAGTAAGAATTCTGCAATTTTATGATTTTTTTTAAAATCTGCTATCCTATATTGGTCATTTTTTCTTTATCCTGCAGCTAGGGGTGAAAGCATTAAACAAAAGGGGCTAAGGGACTCTTCGAAGGAGCAATGATGTCAGGGAAGTGGGGCAGACACGCCAGGCAAGCGAGGGAAGGAGGAGGGGTCTGACAGCGCAAGGGGGAGAGAGGCAAGGAAAGCAGTTTAGCTGTTGGTATCTGGGCGAGGTCAAGGAAAGATGACCTCTTTGGGACAGGATGCCCTGGGGTGTCTTGCAGGTGCTTGCTCTCGGACCTTCCCAGGTGGCCCCTGTCCTCTGAATGGAGAGCAGCCCACAGTCCTGCTACTCTCCTGGCCCCTGTCCTGCACACTGGATGAGCCACTGTGAGGAGCAAATGCAGCCGCCTCCTATTCCCACTGGGCTCATGGTTGCCACAGGCTATTTCAGGCGATGACCCATGGGTTCAGGATTGCAGCATAAGATCCCACCAGCCAAGAGTCCAACGTAGTGCACTGCCCCTGGAGAACCAACAAATTGGCCCCTGGAGTGTCATGTCCACGTTCCACAGAACAAAATCAAAACTCTCCCACTGCCTGTATCACATGTGTTTTCCTTGGAAAGAAAAAGATTCCTCATCCTTTTCAAAGGCTATTCCGGGGTTCCTCTGTGGTGTTGTGCAGCCGTGGCATCCCCTACAAAGATGTGTGTGTGTGTGTCTATGTGTGTGCATGCGCGTGTATCTTTCTGGGACTTTGAGCCACACATAGAGATGGCCCAAACTTTTGGCCTGGCTCCTGCACACAGGGCAGACCCTGGCTTCTGTCAGCTCAGGCAATAGCTACACAATTGAGAACAAAGATGGTCATTGCTCTGGTGCCTAGCAGTGAGCGAGCTGCTGGGGTCCAGGCCTCGGGCTGCCACACGCCTGACCCTGGGTGTTTGTGCACGATGGAGTGAGGTTACGATGGTCTGAGAGTCAGCTCATGTGGCAGACAAAAGGACAGTGTGAGGTCTGACAAGTGTGGGGCCCGGGACTGCTGACTTGCAGGGGAACTGGTGAGTTTGATGGGCTGAGCAGTGAATGCTCTGTGACAGCCACCTGAGGGAATGACCGCTTTCACCCCACCTGTCTGAATCCCTCCTGTGGTGAAGTCTAGGTATCCTATAGATGTCCCCAAATCAGGGAGGCACTTTCTCTCAGTTTCTTTCACAGAACTGGCTCTGGAGAGAAGCCTCATAGCCTGGGTCATGGCTTTACCACCCATATGACCCAATGGCAGATAGTTCAACAATGGGGAGAAAGAAAGTCATGCTTTGGTTTTGTACTTTCAGGGAACATCAAAGATCCCATGGTCTGCTTATTGAACATGAGGTGCAGCAACTCAAAGACGTAGGGCACAGCCAGCCAGAAGGAGCTGGGGCCAGGCCTCCAGCCTGCAGGGCAGTGGAGCAGTGGGGTTGATGCTGCTTTGGGGTCACGGTAACAGCCCCTTATTTGTAGCTGGGAAGCTGAAAGGGAGGAAAAGCTGTCCTGGCTTTCAAAACAATGCCGGGCAATGCGCTTGGGCCTCAGAGAAGCTGCAGGGAGCTCTGGCAGGGGGAGGGATGGAGGTAAGTGTTGTATTGCTCTCCACAGCAATTTACAAAGATCGTGTGTGTGTGTGTGTGTGTGTGTGTGTGTGTGTGTGTGTGTGTGTTAGAGAGAGAGTTTTTGTTGTCTGGAAGGAACATACGAAATATTTCTTGGCAATTGCATCATACAGTTATTTACTTGTAATTATTTCTGGATGAGATCTCTTTTAAAGTGCTATATTCCACCTTTTCTATGGAGCTGTGCTTTCGATCTCTCCTCCTAAACTCTTGCTAAGATTTCTTTCCTTTTTTTTTTTTAATTGCTTTTATTTTGTTTGAAAAAGGACAGAGAAAAGAGAGACAGAGAAAAATCTTCCATCTGGTGGTTCATTCACCAGATGCCTCAAACAGCTGCTCAGGGTGAAGCCAGAAGCCCAGAACTTAACGTGGGGCTCCGATGTGTGTAAGCTGGGACCAATGTGTTCATGCTGCCTTCCTTGGTGTAAAGTCACAGGAGGGCAGAATCCGAAGTGGAGCCAAAACTCAAATCCAAGCACTCTGATATGGGATGGAGGCATTATATAACCACAGGGTCCAACCTCTACCCCTCATGCTGAAATTAATTGCCACTGGGGGCAGGCCTTTTGCTGCATGTTAAGCTGCCACATGCGACTTCTACATCTTATCCTGGGGTGCCGGTTCAAGTCTCAGCTACGCCTGGCTGCTGGTTTTGACCTGGTCCAGCTCTCACTGTTGCAGATATTCAGGGAGTGAACCAGTAGATGGAAGATCATTTCTGTCTTTTCCTTTCTGTGCATCATTGAGCCTTTGAAATTAAGAAATAAGCTTCCTTTATAAAAGGGACTTAATTGTCATGGCAATCACACTAAGAGCTGTGACATTTAAGAGGTAACTGGATCGGGGACCAGTGCAATGGCTCAGCTGGCTCATCCTCCCCCTGTAAGTACCAGGATCCCATATGGGTGCCAATTTGTGTCCTGGCTGCCCTACTTCTCATCCAGCTTCCTGTTGGTGACCTGGGAAAGCAGTCAAGGATGGCCCAAAGCCTTAGATTCCTGCACCCACGTGGGAGATCCAGAAGAAGCTCTTGGCTCCTGGCTTTGGATCCTCTCAGTTCTGGCTGTTGGGGCCATTTGGAAAATGAACCAGAAGAAAGAAGATCTTTCTGTCTCTCCTTCTTTCTGTGAATCTGCCTTGCCAATAAAAATAAATCTTAAAAAAAATAAAATAAAAGGTGATAGATCCCAGGGGCAACACCCTTTTGACTGAATTAGGGCTGAGGTCATGGGCTGGGTTAACCCTAAAAAGGGGCAGAGTCTGGCCTGGCCTTCTGATGCCCTTCCCCAGGGTCTGTGCAGCAAAAAGACCCTGGCACCCCAGGGGCAGCCCCAGAGTCAGACTTCCTGCCTGCAATGCTGTGCGCCAAACTCTTGATCGGTACATCAGACCCAGTTCCAGGCAACAGAAAACATAGGCACACAGGGAGCCTGTGTTGCTACAGAATTTAAGTACTGAGAGAGGGACGCGGATGGGCCTCGGAGAAGCCCACTGAGCGCTGCTCCAGGTTGGAGGGTGGGGACTGGGATCGCCCTGGACCGTGCTCCTCCTGGCTGCTCCTGCAGGTGTGTGTTTTAGGGGCGGCAGCGGTGGTGCAGGGGTGGGTTTTCTAGCCCAGCCCAGTGGAAACAAAACCAGGCTGTGCTTCCGTGGAATTGTCAGAAACTGAGTCCATTATCTCTTTGCTTAGGTGGTTAACACTATTTTATTTTTGAAAAAGGAAAAAAAAAAGGTCATTTAAAAAATGAGATAAATTTGAAATGATGCAAAATAGAATGGGAACTCATTAGATACTTGCATTGTATATGTACATATATTCTCTATACTTCACTATATTTTTCTTTTTTTTTTTTTACCATTTCTCTAGCACTCAAAATTAATAAAGTGACTCAGCATGATAAACACTTGGAAGTTACACAAGAAATGTATTTTTTGGTTAATGTGTGTTTTCCCCTCCTTTTGACAGTTCACACTGGGGGCAATAAAGATTAATCACCAAAGGGAAAAGCAGTAAGTGAAAAAAAAGTGCCTTGGCAGTCACATAAAAGTAGTTTCACCGTGTGTCTAGGTTGGGGACTGAGTTGTCATTACTCTATCAGCACTCCTTTGGAGTTTTATTTGAACAGTTCAAAGAATCAGTCCATTAAAAATATCATACTAAAAGAAAGAGCAATTATTATTTTAAAAGCACGAAAATATTGAAGCAGGTTTTACAACAAAAGCATGCATTAGCCTTGTATGTTATTATTATTTCAACTCTTGGTCCAACAGAATATTCTAGACTCATTCGTTCCAGCATTTGTCAAGAGTTTAACAACTGCTTGGTTTTCAGGGCCGTAGTGAAAACCAAAGTGACCTTGGTGCTTGTACAGCTCCCGTTTGCATCCTGCTTACTGAATTGGTCCCAAGCAGCAGCTAGTATAACGGATAGAGCTGCATTCCAGAATTTGGGGCCTTTAGAAACTGGACTATTTTTAGCTTATCTCTGTATATAGACAGCTACACACAGATACCTACATAAGATTTTACAAGTTGGGTTAGTTCCTGTAAGCAGAACACGAGGACACGTACAAGGGAAAAATGGGATCGGTCTAGTGAGGAGAACTGACAGGCAACATCTCGCCCGAGGGACGAAAGCAGAGCTTGTCAGTAATGGACGGATGATGCGTTGAGAAGGCAGGCTCCGCTTCTGGGCTGTTCCTGCGACAGCCTCATGAGCGCACTGTAACCACGAGAAGACAACACACAGATCCACATGGAGACACGAGCCGCCCAACACGACCCACCGCCTTCAGAACCAGCCGTGTCAGCAACCATCTTAATGGAGACGTCTCAGAGCCCTTTAAAGAAGAGCAAGGAACCTGACAAGTGCGTATCAACTGATCCTGGATTCAGAAGGGGCGGGGCCTGGTGAGGTAGCCTAGTGGCTAAAGTTCTTGCCTTGCATAGGGCCAAGATCCCATATGGGTGTCGGTTTGTGTCCTGGCTGCCCTACTTGCCATCCAGCTCCCTGCTTGTGGTCTGGGAGGGCAGTAAAGGATGGCTCAAGGTGTTTGGACCCTGCAGTCACGTGGGAGACTTGGAAGAAGCTCCTGACTCCTGGCTTCGGATAGGAGCAGCTCCAGTTACTGCGGCCTTTGGGGAATGAATCAATGGAGGGTGGATCTTTCTCTGTCTCTCCTTCTTTTTGTAAATCTGCCTTTCCAATAAAAATAAATATATCATATTTTACAAAGATTTGTGTCTCTGTAACTGCCTTTAAAATAAACCAGTGTTTAAAAAATCATAGTAACAGTGCCAATCCTTAAACTCCACTTTTCTCATTTAATCTTTTTTTTTTTTTAAGATTTATTTATTTATTGGAAAGTCAGATATACGGAGAGGAGGAGAGACTCTCTGAGAGAGAGTCTCCTCTCAGAAAGGAGGAGAGAGGAAGATCTTCCATCTGATGATTCACTCCCCAAGTGAGTGCAACACCGATGCTATGCCGATCCAAAGCCAGGATCCAGGAACCTCTTCTGGGTCTCCCACGAGGGTGCAGGGTCCCAAAGCTTTGGGCCGTCCTCGACTGCTTTCCCAGGCCACAGGCAGGGAGCTGGATGGGAAGTGGAGCTGCCGGGGTTAGAACTGGCACCCATTTGGGTTCCTGGCACGTTCAAGGAGAGGACTTTAGCCGCTAGGCCACGCCGCCGGGCCCTTCTTATTTAATCTTTGCAAGGATTTACCAAAGAAATATTTTGCTTCCCTCTGACTAGGAATGGCCAAGCCACTCAGTCTGGAGGGACGGGAGTGTGGGAATCAGCGCTGGGGAAGGCTACCTGGTCCAGCAGAAGGCGTGACAACCTCAGATCCTTTCATACCATCACTTCCCCTCTCCTCGGAGATCCTGGAGGGCTTGTTGCCTGCAAAATATGTGAGGGAAATTAATTAAAGTTATTCATTTTCCCCAACTCAGTCATTAACGGCGGGGAGCCCTAGCAGAGTTGTTTGAAGGGGGGGGGGATGAGATGGTGTCCCCCGGCTGCTGGGAGCTGGGACCCAAGGAGCTCCCGGGAGAGTTTCTCGAGGGACCCTTCCTCCCTTACTTCCTATTTCGGTCCTTGGCTCCATCCCAGGCTTCGTGCAAGCGGCTGCTCCAGGAATCTTCTCTTTTCCTCACTCACCTTGCATGCATGCTTTGATTTTTTTTTTTTTTAAATCGTTTTGAAGGCATGAGGTAATTTTCAAACGTGTTGTCTTTCCAGCGGGCAGTCCTTGCTTGAGACAAAAGCACCTGGCTGGTCCATCAGGGCTTTTTGGAGTCTGCGGCTAGCTTTGCGGGGAGGGGTGCCATGGCGGGGAGTGGGGCATGCTCGGCTGCATGGTTGCTGAAGGAGACGTGATTCTGGGGACATCCCTAGGGCCTCTGGCTCCTGGGCTCTGTTGGTTGGGCGAGCTAAAATTAAGGCGAGAGGGAGGGGAAAATGTGCAAGCAGATTTAGGGGCCCTTTAGGAAGATGAAACACAGAAGCTGGGCCCTGGGTGGTTCTATTTAAAGGCACACGCCATCTCATCTGTTGCCGAGGATTTACACGTGAGCGCTTCATCCCCAGCTGGCTGAGGCGAGGCTGCCTGCTCTGCGTTAGGGACCTGCCTCCTCCCGTGACCCACCGCAGAGCAGCAGCTGGCCCCGGAGGAAGAGGACAGCTCGCACTGTCACTTCCACCGCAGTTGTCCCTCGGCAGCGAGGAAAGTGAAAATGGAGTTTTCAAAGTCGATTTCACAAGTTCATCTTCATGCAAAGCAAAATCAACTCTTCACGGCCACGTTGAAGAATTCTTCTACCTTTAAGGCAAAGGTGCAGTGGAGGGGGCAGAAATCAATGTGCTCTGTTTAAAGCAAAGGCCAATACAACAACCCCGCCCCATTTCCCCTCGTTGCCTTTTTTTTTTTTTTTTGAGCACATCTGGTCTGAATCTTTATATACCCATGGACAAAAGCAATTAGACAGCCCTGCTTTCCTTGTTATAATAATGAAAGTCATATATTTTCCATGGCTGTCTCGTTTGGTTACCCTTCTCTGCAGAAAAAGCTGAGATGGAGTTTCAAATGCAGGTCTCTGGCTTGACAGGCCTGTTAGCGACCCGAGGGACAAGGGCTCTGGCATTTTCCAGAACCGGCTGGGGAGAAGGGGATGGCTAGATTACAGGTGTGTGCTAATGAACTTCAGTGGGATTTGTTAGCCCTCCGCTTGCCCATTGAGTTTCCTCAGAAGGTGACACTGTTTGCCCCACATTGTCAGGAATTTTGACATTGAGGGACAGAACTAAGTGCAACCTAACCTGAAGCCAAAGACAGACTTGGTTCATAAAAGAGAGATACGCAAGTGGGGGAGGCGGGGGGTTAATCTGGTCAGGCACCACTGATTCCAAAGTTTCCGAAATTTCTGTTTTTTTTTTTTTTTTCTTCTACCTCTCCCAAGATGAGTAAGTGCAGGAAAATGTCTGGCTTGGTCCCAACTCACAGTTCCAGCATTTATCCTGGCGCTGGTTCTCATGGAGTCAAGCGCCCATCTCAAAACCAATTTCAGGGGTCCATGCTTGGAGTTCCATCCTCAAACTGGGTTCGGATGGGGTATTCCCCAAAGGAAAATCATATTCCTGCTTGGAAGGTGGGGGAACGGATGCAGGATGCTGTAGGTGGCCCACAGGCGCCCCCTTCAGGCAAGGCTGGGGATGGCTCTGGTCGCCCTCTGGGACGGGAGCAGAGCTAGGAAAGCTTTTCTATTTCTATTTTAATTTCTATTTCTCTTCTCTTCTCTTCTCTTCTCTTCTCTTCTCTTCTCTTCTCTTCTCTTCTCTTCTCTTCTCTTCTCTTCTCTTCTCTTCTCTCCTCTCCTCTCCTCTCCTCTCCTCTCCTCTCCTCTCCTCTTCTCTTCTCTTCTCCTTTCCTTCCCTCCTTCCTTCCTTCCTCTCATTTTCCCCCTAGGGACACCTGAACAACTGTATGTCGTGGTGGCATTGGCAGGCAGGCTAAACCAGCAGATGTCCTCGACACCGACCTCTACAACAGTCTTTGAATTAGATAGTTTGGCCCCAGGCTTCTCACATGACATGTTTAAATAAACCTTACTCAGAAGAACAGATGCTCAGCCATTACGCACTGCGTCAGGCCCAGGAGATCTGGGCTTGCGTGCGGCTCTGTTTTTACCAGCTGGACACTCTTGCTGAAGTCTTGACGCCTTTTTGGGAGTGGGGTGATTAGCTTTCTCATCTGTTGCCCAGCCCAAAACCCAGCGTGGGGAGAGCGCCGCGTTTGAGGGACTTTCCGGCCTGTGTGCACACGTCCGAATCTCCCGACCTGACTGGGGCGCTTCACACGTGTGACAGTCGTGGTTTTACGGCCCTGACTTCTCCTGGGTGCCCTCACATTGTCATCCTCCCCATCCCCCCAAGGCAGGGGTGACACGCAAATGCCCTTTGTGCCTGTTAGGCAAATTAGCACCCCCTCTCGGGTCTGCCTGCACTTCTGCAGAGGCTGGCTCCCCTAGGGGCTCAGATTCCTGTTCCCCCCCATGGGGGAGGGAAATCCAGCCCCGGGTGTGTGCAGGGGAAGAAACGACCCACCCCAACTTCTGCTTGCCCAACAGGAATTGCTGGCAGTGGAGTGATGCTGCGGATGGATCCCTGTTCATCTTTCCCGTGGCCATTTCACAGCGCTGTTTGCATGGGCCAACAGTCCATTCTAGGACCCAGTCCAGAACCTCACACACCAGAGGCCAGAATTCCTTCCATGTGCTTGGCTCCTCTCCTGGACCTGGAAAAGTCAGGACAGAGGGATGTCTATGAGAAGGGAGATGCTGAAGTCCCCAGGAAATGCAACCCCCTACCCCTCCATGCCCTAAAGTTAGTACAATTCCAGTTCACTCATCACGTGCAAATCGATCTTTCAAATCCTCAAAGATCGGGGTCCCAGTGGGGTTAGGCAACGCCCGTAGGTGCCACTGGATGCCAGTAGTGGAGTATCCAGGGATCCAGGCAACCTGTTACACACCTCAGGGTGCCTTTTAATAATTGCTGTCCTGTCACTCAATGTCTTTGGGAGCTGGAAGAATACAAAGTGGAGAATGCAAACCACGGGCTCAGTCAGGGAGCTGGTTCAGCCTCCAAAGCCCCTGGACGCCCACGACAGTTGGTTCAAATCTTGACTCCTCCAAAGTCTGAGTCAGTGGCACAAAGTTAATGTCCTGGAGCCCCTGGCGGCAGCTTCTTTGGGAAAGGCAAGATAATGACAGCCTTCACGGTGACAGGTCTGGGAAGAGTTCCTGGCACTCAGCCAACGAAAGCTCCTAGCTCATGATTCAGGCAGGGAGCAGCCGTTTGACGCATGCTAGCCATGGCTGCCATTGTCATCCAGGAGCTTGTCTGGACTCAATCTTAGCGAAGTCTGTTGGGCTGGGGTGAATTTCGTTCGGTAAATGAAAAAAGCGAGGTTGTGGGCAGAGGGCAGGAGCAGGCCGGGGGCAGGGAAAGAGATGTTCACAGGGTTTGCAGGAAGGTGGTATGCACTTAGACCATCTAAGGGACTGTAACGTTGCCCACATGGCCTTGACTTTCTGGCCGTGTGGCCCGGGAGAGGTCACGACTTGCAGAAAAATGGTGGTGAGACAGGATCATAGAAAGGAGACCTGTTTGCAGAAGGGATTGAAACCTTACAGTATCTGCAGAAAAACAGTCTTGAAGATTTATTTTTATTATAAAGGCAGATTTACAGAGAGAAGGACAGACAAGATCTTCCATTGCCTGGTTCACTCTCCAAGTGGTCGCGATGGCAGGAGGTGACCTGATCTGAAGCCAGGAGCATCTTCCAAGTCTCCCACGCGGGTGCAGGGTCCCAAGGCTTTGGGCTATCCTCAACTGCTTCCCAAGCCACAGGCAGGGAGCTGGATGGGAAGTGGAGCAGCCAGGACATGAACCGGTGCCCATATGGGATCCTGGGTATGTACAAAGCGAGGATTTAGTCACCAAGCCACTGTGCCAGGCCTTATGCTTATCCATTTTTTAAGAAAATATTTATTTATTTTTATTCAAAATTCAGATATACAGAGAGGAGGAGAAACAGAGAGGAAGAACTTCCATCTGCTGATTAATTCCCAAGTGGCTTCAACGACTGGAGCTGAGCTCGAACTGAAGCCAGGAGCCAGGAGCATCTTCTGGGTCTTCTGCACAAGTGCAGAGTCCCAAGGTTTTAGGCTGTCCTCAACTGGCTGTCCTTGACTGCCTTCCCAGGTCACAGGCAGGGAGCTAGATGGGAAGAAGGGCCACTGGGATTAGAACTGGCACCCATATGGGGATCCTGGAGTGTGCAAGGCAAGGGCTTTAGCCACTAGGCTACCGTGCCAAGCCCTGCTCATCCATTTTTTGTTGTTGTTGTTGTTTTCATTTTTCTTTTTTTTTTTGCTTATTCATTTTAAAAAAGCTTTCTCTGAATCCTTGTTACTCACTCTATGGTATTCGCTGTCTGGTCTCACTGAAGGCTTGGAGCAGCCCTGCTGTGTTACTTCCCCAAGCTGTATGGACACCTACGACTCTGCAAAGTCTGCAGGTCGCCTTGAGAACCGCTTCATGTTAATTTTGAATGACAACTTTGGACGCTGCTGTAGACCACAGAGGTGTCAGTGTGATGGGGCAGGGGAGGGCTGCTGGTGGGAAACGGGGGAGAATGTGTGTGGAGTCTGTGCTGCGGTCCATTTGCAAGTCGTTTTATGTTATGACAACTTTTGCCTGAATAGCAAGTCATAACTGTAGATGCATGGGTAACAGACACTCAGATAGCAACCATCCACTGTCAGAGAAGTAGCACACGGTTATGATAAACAGAAATTTCTGGTGGGCAAACATGTAACTGAAAACTTCTCTGTTTTGGCCATTGTAGTGAGGTGGCTAAAACATCAGAGCAAGTGAGAATGTAATGATCGGAACAGATTATACATAGCATGCTGAATAAAATATGAACCCACCAGGACCAGTGCCATGGCTTAGCCAGGAAGACCACCACCTGCAACAGCAGATGCCCTATAGGTACCAGTTCAAGTCCCTGCTTTTCTACTTTTGATCCAGCTCCCTGCTAAGATGCCTGGGGAAGCAATGAAAATCAGCTCAAGGGCTTGGACCATTTCACTTATCTGGGAGACCTGGAGGAAGCTCCTGGCTCCTGGGTTTGGACAGGCCCAGCGCTGGCCATTGCAGCCATTTTGGGGAGTCAACTAGAGGATGAAAGATTGTCTCTCTCTGACTCTTCCTTTCACTCTCTAACTCTCCCTTTCAAACAAATAAATAAAATAAAAATCTTAGCGAAAAGGGTGAAACCGCTAGACCATTTTGATCCAAACAAATAATTGAAGGTCTGATGAAGAATGACAAATGTATGTAATTCAAGAGTTTTCATAAAATTATTTTTTCAAGATGTACTTATTAATTTATGTGAAAGGCAGAATTGCAGAAGAGGAGAAACAAAGATGGAGAGGAGAGAGAGAGGGAGAGAGAGAGAGAGAGAGAGAGAGAGATTCTCCATAAGCAGGGATCACTGCCCCAGTCTTGCAACAGCTGGACCAGGCTGAATGTGAGCACTGGGAGCTCCAGGTGGGGCTCCCATGTGGGTGGTAGCAACCCAAGGATTTGAAACATCACCTGCTGCCCCCCAAGGTGTGTTAACAAGACACAGGATTGGAATGGTGCAGCCAGGACTCACACCAGCACTCTGACACGGGGCAGCTTCACCTGCTGTGCCACAACACTCACCTCCTACAGAATTTTTTTGCAAGGGAAAAGCAATCCCCATATAGATGAGCAATCTAACGCCCTCAGCACGGGATCTAAGTAAACTGGCCGTGGAAACGGGACAGTTTAAACTGTGCCCCTGTATAATAAAATGCAACAAGGACAGCCATTGCTGCCTGAGTTGGACCAGAAGCAATCATCACATCAAACCAAAACTGACGGGCAATCAAACCTGCTCTGGGACTGTCATCTCTAAAGCGTCAAATCAAGGAAGAGTCCCTTCAGAGGGGAGGAGCCTGGAGAGAGGTGACAGACAGGTGTGACAAGCAATTCTGAACTGAATAATTTCTGCTAGATAAATAGCCTTATAGAAGTAGCTGGTAAAACATGAATGGGGTCCGGAGATTGGTGATGATGTTTAACCAGTAATTTCTTCCCTTTTACAAATGGCTGTATTCTACCTGTAGGAAGAGGTTCCTGCTTGTAGGAAACAAATCCAGAAATCTGCAGGACATCAGGCTGCGAGGTGCCCTCAGCAACACCACTGCTCTGCTCTAACCTACAGGTGAGGTTAGCTGCGCAGAGCAGAAAGTGGAACCATGTTGCTTGCCAGGGCCGTGGTGGTGAGGGAGGGATGGAGGTGAGGTGGGAGGGATGGGGGTGAGGTGGGAGGGAGTGCCAATTTTTTGGGGTTAGAGCTCCATTCCACAAGAACTATGAGCTTCTGTCCATGGAGGGTATGATTTCATAGTGTGAATGTGTTAACGTCACCGAGTTTACACTTGAAAGTACTGACCAGGGTAAGCTTTATGTTAATGTCTATTTTATCACCATTAAAATATTTTTAAAGATGCAGATTCTAATTCAGTAGTTCAAGGGTGGGGCTGGTGGCATTTGAGTGGTGATTTGAGCTAAGGCTCACACTTGAAGTCACAAGATGCTGATCAGCTCAGCCTTTCCTTCCTTCCTTTTTTTCTTTCTTTTTTTTTTTTTTTTTAACAAGCCCCTGCACCTGCTTTGCATTAAACCTCTAGCAGTGGTTTGAATGGAATGGAATTGGACTCTAAATCCTTTGAGAGCTCCAGCCATTCTGCACTCAGACAAGCTGCCAACAAAGCTAATAGGCGCAACTGCAACAACACACTTGCATAGGTAGAGTGATTTTTTTGGTCCTCCAGAGCTGGCGTACTCATGAGAGAATCACCTGTAGCCCAATAGTTCTTCTGGCCCATTCCTAGGGGGTCTCCGGGTGGATTTTAGCCCACAGTTTTTCCTGGGTTAGCTTGTGTAGACTGTGATGTCTAGCACATAAGTGGTGTGTAGTAGATATCCAACAAATATTTCTTGAGTGAAAACAGCTGACACATGCACAGTGGCTCTCAAACACTGCGTGGAGAATTTTATGCAGTAGGTATCTATTATCCACTGTGATGTTTCTCATCCTACAAGCTGACCTTGACATACTTCGCCTTGAGGAACAGGGCTTCCATATCTTCTCTTTGAACCCGGGCAGAGTTACTCTGGACCAAATGGGCAGCTTGAAGGGAAAAGTGAAAGATTGCACAAGTCTGTGCATGCCTTACCAGGCAGGTCAGCCTTTACCCACCGTTGATCGGCTGTAGTCACACAAGCACACTGTCAAGCAGACCCCCCCACCCACCAGGGCTTGCAGCAATTTATTCCCAGGGATCTGTGGGTGAGCTGGGCCTGGCTGAACCATGCAGCGTTCAGCTGGGGTAGGGCAGTTGGGCTGTACACCTCCCATTGTGCTGCTCTAGAATGGGCTTGCCTGGATACATCCTTCTAGCAGAAGCAAGGCTTAAGACTGTGCCAATGTTTTCCAGTCTCCCCCTTGTCCCACAGGTTCTTGTAGCTAGTGGCCAAAGCAAACGTCCCAGCTGAACTCATAGGGAGGGGATGGCAAGAAAGTGGATGTTTTTCATAGAAGGCATACCTTTTCCAAATCTTAACAATAATATTTAGAGATACTCACAGAGTCTTACAAATAAGTGGGGACCATTCTCTCATTCCATGCAGTTCATGTAATGCATTTTCAAAAGCTGCCTCTCACACAAACGTGTCGCAACAGAGCTCACCGCTCAGCAGTTAATATGTCACAGGGAAACCCTCTGTCCATGAATCTTGGCTCATACTCTCTGATTCTTTTCTTTTTAAAAGATTTGTTTGCCAGGTGGTTTCGCAGCCGCTAGCGCACAGGCGCAGCTGCCCAGAGCGTCCTCCGCAGTGGGAAGCAAGAGGTGCGGCCGCAGCCATGCCAGACAGCTGGGACAAAGACGTGTACCCCGAGCCCCCGAGCCGCACTCCGGCGCCCTCGCTGCAAACCTCCTTGTCCAACCCCATCACCTACCTGACGAAGCCCTTCGACGTCCTGGTGGACAGGCCGGTGACCCTGGCGAGAGGCTTCATTGAACGGCAGCGAGCCAAGAACAACTACTACAACTACCACCGCCAGTACCGCCGCGTGCCTGACATCCTGTGCATGTCCCGACATCCCGTGCATGCTCGAGGCCTAGATGTAGTGGCGGCGGGACTATAAAGTGGACCAGGAGATCGGCTCAAGGCGTGCCAGCAGCGGGAGCGGGAGAGCTACCTGCAGCTGCAGCAATTCGCCACCGTGTCCAGCCAGGGCCTTCCAGGACCGCTACCACGACCTGGGCGTGCACGACTCGGCCGGCAAGTGTCTGGCCAAGCAGAAGCAACGCATGCTGGCAGAGAGCAAGGTTGCCAAGGAGGCGTCTGCGGCCTGAAGGCGCCCTTGTGGCCGCCACAAAACCTCAATAAAGTGACCGAATTGAAAAAATAAATAAATAAAAGATTTATTTATCTTTATTGGACAGGCAGATTTTTACAAAGAGGAGAGATAGAAAGGTCTTTCGTCTGCTGGTTCATTTGTCAAGTGGCTGCAACGGCCAGAGCTGAGCCAATCTAAATCCAGGAGCCAGGAACTTTTTCCAAGTCTCCCACATGGGTGCAGGATTCCAATGCTTTGGGCCATCCTCTACTGCTTTTTCAGGCCACAGGCAGGGAGCTGGAGGGGAAGTGGAGTAGCTGGGACATGGACCAGTGCCCACGTGGAATCCTGGAACATGCAAGACTAGGACTTTAGCTACTATGCAGGACCCCTCTCTGATTATTTTCTTAGGATAAATTCCTAGAGCTAGAATTTCTGGATCAAAAGGACTCCAAATATTAGAACTGCTTGCAATTTTGTTTGAGTTTCCTTCAGGAAAGATCACAAACTAACTGGTGTATAGGAATGGGGACTTACCTGCTAATCAGCACCTTGTACTGCAAAATAGCCAAGAGGATGTTGATTGCTCTAATTGGCTTTTCGGTGGCGGAAACCAGTCTTGCTTAGGAATGCTCACCCCAGGACATGGGACATTAAAGTTTTATGGTGAGACTCTTTCTACGCTCAGACTTAGATTCACAGTCAACATGTTTGTTTTTCAAAACACTGCGGTAGGATCCAGAAGAACAAAATACGTTTTCTGTCTTTGAGAAATGTAAGGGTATTTATAAGTTTTATAGAAAACTGAAATTAAAACGTGAGTATATTCTGATGCACACTCTGAGATCGGTGCCTAGTTTTGTCATATAGAGCAGTGCCACAGGTGGTATGAGACCTTGGGGAGGGGCAGGGGCTTTGGCAAACTAGAAAGTGTATAGCTTGCTGCAGAGGAGCCAGCTGATGCGGTCCTGCTGATGTTTGCCACAGAAGGAAGCGTGAGACCGGAGATGCTGAATCTTGGAGCTTTTCAAGAGCGCCCTGAGATTGAGATTTTCATGGAAACTCTCCCACTTTTTGGAATTTGCAATTAAGATTCATATAGAACACCTCCCAGACCCAATAAAAGTTATCTGGGCCGTTTCCCAGAACAGAGTTTTGAAGCCTTTCTCTCCAGGCAAGGTGAAGAGATGTGATCTCTCGGCCTGCAGGGTATGGGACTCCCAGAACACAAAGGCCTGGCACCTTCTTGCGAGAAGGAGTGCTCTTCATTCTTTCTCTGGGAAGCAAGGGCAAAGGCAGCTCCTCCATCCGCCAAGGTGCTTCATGGCAGACACGACAGGCCCATCGTTGGGTAGCTGTTGGCCAGTGAGCAGGACATAAGCCACTCTGTGCACTAATTACACGGCAGCTTTTAGACAGGCCAGACTGGAGTCTGGGAGCGCTCTGTGCCTTGAGGTGGGGACGAGGCTTGTGTGAGGTCACAGTGGTTGCAGCTGGGCCAGGCTGAGCCACATGCCAAACTTGGATGCCTTTGTTGACTTGAGAATGAAGGGGGCAGCCCAGGCTCTCTCGCACTCTCTCTGTGAGGTGTGGCCCAGCCCAGGCTGTGGACCAGTGCCTCCACGAGGGCGAATAAGGAAGGAAGAGAAGGAACCAGGCATAGGAAGAACAGTCTAGAAGCTGTGGAAACTTCTCCAGGTCTGAGCTGAGGGCTGTGCTGGGTGTGGGCAGGAAGAAAGGAAGGGGCAATGGCAGGGGTGGCCAGTGACAAAGGGAGAACTGACAGGAAGTGGGGTCCCGAGGCGGAGGTGTAGGGGTGGTGTGTGTGGTGGGGAGGAAGGTGGTGGTGGTGTGGGGGTGGGGAGCCAAGCCCCCACCGCCCCGGGTTCAGGAACTGGCAGTGGGTGTGGGTGTGGGTGTGTTGGATTATGTACCTGCCAAGTTCCTTTGTGGAAGCCTGAAGCCCCAGTGCCTGGGAAGGGGCTGGATTTAGAAGTAGACTTTATAAAAGAGGTATAACAAATTGGGCTGCTTTGTCATTTTTCCACCGGTTTGGTGGTATTCTGTCCTTGCTTATATAACTTTCACACTGAAGAAGTGGAGCTTATCATCCACAATTTCAAAAGAAACGGAGTGCTGTGCAGTCAGCAGGGGTGCTCCTGCACTGACCCCTGTGCTCATTGCCGACTCCCTCTGTCCCCTTCTAGGGACCTCCTTCCTGCCTGAGGGCCATACCCCAGGCCATACCTGCCCCACAACAGCAGAAACAAAGCCAGGAGGACTTTGGTGATATAGAGCCTTGGCTTCATGGCAAGGAATCTTTTAAATACCAGAAAGAAAAATATAGCTTGGTGACATAATTGGATAAATTCCCCAAGGGCCCCATATCTCCAACTCATTTTTTCCCCCAATTGATCTGCTCCGATGTGGAGAATTTCCACAGGGCTTCCTCTTTTGGGTTCAAACATCACAGATCCTTATGAAAACGCAAAAGCAAACCGTTAGCTGGGAACAGCCGCAACAAGCTGAGTGATTAAATGCCAACCCAGGTGGGCTAGTCAGGCAACACCAGTCTGAACGTTCACCCTATTTCATACACATCTTTGTATTTGATTCTTAGGGAAAACCCAATACCAGGTTACTCTGGCAGACAAGACACACACCAGGAGAGAGGCCACACTCCTACAGAAAGGAATGGTGGAGCCCGAGTTCTCAAGCACTTCATAGGAAATAGGGAAGGGGTGGGAGGAGAGGTTTGGGAGGTTAAAGGAATGAGTCATGCTCTTCCTGCTGTCACCTGACACTTGTCCTTGTGCTTCACTCTGCTCTCACATCCTGCCAGAGTTGGATCTTGTTCTCCTGACTTTCAAAGGGATACAAGTACAAAATCCGGAGTGGCTCAAGTTTCCCGTGTACAGCTGTGCTACACTGTGCTTTGGCACCGAACTGAACAAGACAAAGCAAACACAGGCCACATTTTTGTCATCTTTTACAAGGCAATTATTCTGTCGTTAATGGCTTACATGTGATCAGGTTTACCCAGGTTCTAGAAAAAGACATATAGAGTATTAGTCAATCATTTTAACACAGCTCCAGCTTATACAACTGGACAGACTCACCTTTCCTCTCACACCTCTTCCCTGCACGTTGATGGTTTCTACATAAGGTTTTGTGGTCCTACAACCTCCATCACCTAAAACATTTGTACCCAATGGTCTCTGTCTTCCTCGCTGAGCTTTGCTTTTTTTTTTTTTGGTAGGAAAATACTCATGGGAGAAGCAGTTCCATTTCATTTCATTCATTCTTCAATGACCATATTGAAAAAGACAAGGTGGGGAGGGGAAGGTGGGGCAGTGGCTCCGCAGGCTGATCCTCTGTCTGTGATGCTGGTATGGGTGAGAGTTCTAGTCCCAGCTGCTCCACTTGTGATCCAACTCTGATTACAGACTAGGACAGCAGTGGAGGGATGGCACAAGTCCTTGGGACCCTGCACCCACGTGGGAGACCTGGGAGAAACTGCTGGCTCCTGGCTTTAGATCAGTTCAGCTCCAGCCATTGTGGCCATCTGGGGAGTGAAGCAGCAGATGGAGGATCTCTGCGTCTTCCTTTCTCTTTATAAATCTGCCTTTCAGGGCCGAGCATGGTGGCTCAATTGGTTAATTCCTCTCCTTGCAAACACTGGGATCCCATATGGGCACTGGTTCATGTCCCAGCAGCTCCACTTCCCATCAGCTTCCTGCTTATGGAAGTTTTGGGGTCCTGGTGACAGTTTTATTATGCTGTGGACAGGGAGTTTCAGTGACCCAGGCTCTGCTGTAGAAAGGTGCTCACTGGCCCACTGACAAGACCTGCTGGAGTCGCTGTCAGCAACAGCTGGCATGGAAGTGTTTGCTCTTATTGCTCAGACATTTCCCTAAACAGAACCATTCAAGTTCAATGCCTTCACTTTGCTATAAAGTCCAGCAAGAGAAAATAATTGCAAAGTTTAAAAACTGAACGAATCAATGTAATTCTGATAACAAAGATCTTTGCTCATGACTGGGGAAATAGCCCAGTGATTGACATTTAGAATTCAATTTTCAAAAAAAGAAAGCAATTAGTAAACATAGTTTGCGAGGCAAGATCTATCAAATGTGGGAGAAAAATGTTTAAAAAAATGGTTCTTAGCCCTCTAAGCAAAGTCTATTAATTGTTTAAAAGTTGGCTGCTCTAACACAAGAGGCAAATATTTGCTTTCTTTATGCTGGCCTTCAAAGTATTGATGTATTTGAATAAAGATTAGGTGAACAAATAATCACTGTTAATGCCCAAAGTGCGCTGGAAGCTGGAGGCAGGGGTAGTCACTCAACAACACCAGAATCAGAAGTTCAAGAGCATTGAAAAATACTGACAGGTGAAGGGAGTTGCAGAATCGCCCATTCTGTCTGATACTGGGGGCATCGCTCTCTCTCTGAGCTAGCTCCTCACCGTGAGATTTTATCTAATATATTTAAAGAAAGCGAGACTGTGGCCCTGGCTCTGCTGGAAAAGTCCTTCTGAGTTCTCAGCACGCAGAGCTCTGTGACAGCACAGACTTGGGGCTGGCACACTTTGTATTCAGCCTTCTAATACTTCTGGAAGCCCCTCAGAGAAGGAAGGAGGGGACAAATCACAAGGTGCTGGGTGGGTCCGCAGCCTGTGTGTGGATGTGGTGGGGTGGGTTTGTAGACCTGCTCTCAGCGGGAGGAAGAACTCAGAGTCCCCTGGCACCTGCGGGTTTAGTGCAGTCCTCAGGCACTAAGTGCAATGCTGCCTCTAGTCCGTCCTCATTACTTCTGTGTGGCTTTAACCCAAGGTCACCTCTTCCCACAGGTGTCCAGTGCTCCACTGGCTACAACAACTTTAAGCAGATGGCTAGAGGTAAGGAAGCAAATGCTTGCTGATTTCATTCACACACAGCCTGTGCCTTCCCTCTCCATAGTTTATGCAAGGGCTGGTGTGAAGCAGGTGAGGGGCCCGTGACTGTGGCCAGCAGGTTAAGCCGCTGCCTGTTCTGCCGGCATCCCATACAGGAGCACTGGTTTGCGTTGTACATGTTCTACTTCTGAGCCTGCTCCCCCTGCTCCCTTGCTAATGCGTTTGAGAAAGCAGAGGGAGATGATCTAAGTACTTGGGCTCTTCTGCTCACGTGGGAGACCTGGATGGAGGGCAGGTTCCTGATCTTGTGACCCTCTGGGGAGAGAAGCAGTAAGTGCAAGAGTGTGTCTCTCTCTCTCTTGCCAACTCTGCCTTTCAAATAAAAAAATAAATACGTCTTTAAAACAAATGTGTGTTAGAAGGGCATTTCAGAAGCTGAGGAGTTCATTCTATTCGTTCCAAGGATATATTTTGCAGGAAATACAAGAAAAGGCAAGAAAAGAGGGCTTTTCCATACTTTTAAAGTAACTTGGCATCTCAGTCCTCCTCTGCCGACTGCTTGTTCTTTTCGGCGAGAGGAACTTCACAACTGGAGGGCTGGAGAGGCTGAACCTACAATAAGTAGGGGCCTCGGTTGGGGGGTGAGCAAAATTTAAAGATGCACTTTCTTCCTTGTGTTGTATGAAGACAAACCTGTGCTTATGTGACTCCTCTGGGTGGGGCAGAGGGGAAGGTCCTCCAAGGGAGGGGCCCCCACCCACGGTCAGCGAAGGGCGAGGTTCCCCAGGGAACAAAGATGTCTTGGAACTCTGGAACCCTGGAAGTGCTCAATCAACCACACCCTAGTGAACCAAGAAAAATGGGGGCCTTTAGGTCAACGTTCTGCACCTAGCGAGGAGCAGGCTGGGCTGGATGAAGGCCGAGCGTAAGACAGATGCTGTCCTGGCATGTCCTTCAGCCTGCAGCTTAGAGGACACAGGACCGTGTTGAAGGAAGGCTTGGGCTAAAGGGGCTTGACAGGGTGGGGTGGGGGCGGAGGGTGCGTGACCCCAGCCTTCCTGAAGCGGGCAGATGCACTTATAGAAGGGACTTGGGCACTCCTTTCTCAGGAAGCAGTCTCAAGCTTGGGTCATTCAGAGGTGGGCATTGTGTATGAATTTTACCAGAAACCTTCAAAGGTTTATTTTTATAAACTAGTATTTAGCACTTTGCATTTGCAAAGCAATTAATAGTGTATGTGTTAGTTAATACCCCATTTTTGGTTCAGGAGCAATCTCTTCTTACTTAAAAATTAATAGCAATAGCACAAAGGGCTTATAAAAAGAGATGTATTACTCTGATAGGCAATTCCATATAGCGCTAAGTTTTTATTTGCCATTACTTTAATTACTCAGATATTATTTTATATGTTTTCATTATTTTTAAGTGCCTTGGGAGTCTGAAAGATGTCTTACAGATAATGTATTCCATTTTAGCCAGAACAGCCTAATCATAAGTAGCTGTAGATTAATGCATTTATCACTTCCAATTTCTTTTTAATGTTCTACAAGCAAGCGAAACGGATGTCGTGGGGGAAAGACTGCTCCCTCCCAGGCCATGGGACTCCTCCTTAGCAAATCTTTCTTCATTAGATCAGTGATATTCGTAGAAAAGGAAAAGAATTAAGCTCACAATAAGCCGAGAGAGCTGCACTGCGCCGGTGGCGGGCATCAGGCAGAGCCAGTGCTTGGGAATGCTTGCAGTTCACAGGCTGCGGAGGGAGGACACGGAGTATCTATTTTAAACTGCGCCGGGTCTCGGAGTTCCGCCTGCACAGATGCGTCTCCTTGCCTCCTCAGTGGGTGCATGTGCCTGCTGGTGCTGTAAAGTTGGTGCTGGCAGCGTTTCAGAGAGGGCTCTAAGTGTCCTGCAGCCGTGTAGTTTCGCCTTGCGCAGGCAAAATGGAAGATCACGGTGCCTCACCGTCACGATCCCTGGATGAGGGCTTTTAAAAATAACCAATAGCCTCTATTTTTAGGGGACCGGCCACGCTGCAGTGCTGTGTACTTCCTTTTTATCCAGAAAGTACCTAACGGCCTCTCAGGGACTCAGAGAGCCGAGAGCAGGGCAGTTCCCAACTCAAAAGCAACAACGTGCTGTCAACGCAAGAGCTGCCTGCCCGCAATGCGCGCAAGGCCACCTGACTCTTGCTGGCGGCGAAACCCCGGGGGCAAGGCAAGTCAACAGGAGAAAAGGACATAGTTCCAAACTTGCCAGGGGGCGTTACAAACAGGGGAACTGAGTGAGCCTCCGCTGTTGAAAAGCAGTCTGGCCCTTTCTTTTTCCCCTTGTGACTGAGTTCCTGTGTCATTCACTTTCACTTCCCAGTCACTGAAAACTTGTGGCTGGTTTCAGTGGAATAATTTAAGTACTCTAATAGAGAGACCAGAAGGACAATTTATACAAATTCTCTCTGAGCCGACTGAACGTTTTACACCATGAGAACCCTGTGGTTTGAGCGGAGTGAATCATAGTGTGGGAGCAGTACCCCATGGCAGTACCCCAGGTCCTCTCGATGGTGCACCCAGATCCTGGTTTCAGACATTCGTATAAGTTATTGCAGGCAGGTGTCCAGTCTAGTAGTTAAGATACTTCTGTTCCACACGGGAATGCCTGGTTTGGATGCCCCGCTGCTCCAGCGTCTTGCTAACCGACCCTGGGGGAGAGCGCAGTGACCACCCAAGAGTTCCGGCCCCTGGACCTCACGCGGGAGACCTGAATTTGGTTCCTGGATGTGAGCATTTGGGGAGTAAACTAGTGGATGGAAGATCTGTTTCTCCCCGTTTCTCAAGTAAACATTTCAAATTTATGTATGTGTCAGTATAGTAGTACAAGAGGGTAAGCTGCTATTCATGACACTGGCATCTGATATAGGCACTAGTTGGAGTCCCAGCTGCTCCACTTCTGATTCAGCTCCTGGCTAAATGTACCTGGGAAAGCAGCAGACAATGGCCCCAGTGCTTGGGCCTCTGCCACCTGTGTGGGAGACCTGGATGAAGCTCCTGGCTTCAGTCTGACCCAACCCTGGCCGTTGTGACCATTTTGGAAGTGAATCAGTGTTGTTATGGAGGGTCTGTTTGTCTTGTCTCAAGATCTCTCTCTCTCTTTGTAACTCTGCCTTTCAAATAAATAAATAAATAAGTGCATCTTTTTTTAAAGACACTGTGTCACATATTTAAAAAATTGAATTATGCTATGGTTGCGGTGGACCTGTGTGTTTCCTAACTTCAAGCAAAATTCATTAAAATATGACAAAGGCTATCCATTTGAAAATGCTCCTTGGTTCACACTTTCTTGGAAGACGAGCATAATGCGTATTACTATGCATTGCATGTTAGACATGTTTGCACAGTAAGTGTTCAATAAATGAGAATCCTGATAAATACTTGTTTTTCTGAATGTTACATTCAGCCAGTTGGCTTTCTCATTACAGTTTCTTATTGCCTCTCTGTGCCACAGCTCTTCTTAAATTAAATGTTGTTGTTTTGTTAGAGCACATTCGTCAGCAAGCCACAAGGCTTATGGATGTTATATTTCTTGAGCTCTTACTTTCCAGAAATACCTATTATTTGTTCCCAAGTGAATGACATTTTCATTTGAAGATTATGGTCACCACCTTTTCCCATTAGGATTTTTTTTTTTTAAATCTTAAAAATGGTGTGTATTTGGGGCTGGCATTGGGACACTGCAGCTTGAATCCCTGCTGTTTCCCTTCTGATTCAACTCCTTGTTAATGGCCTGAGAAAGTGGTTGAAGCTGGTCCAAGTGCTTGATTCCTGCACCCATTTGAGAGACCCAGACAAGATGCTGGCTTCTGGCTTCAGCCTGATCTAGCTTTGGCTGCTATGGCCTTTTTTGGAGTGAACTAGCTGACAGAAGAGCTCTCTCTCTAGCTTTACCTTTCAAATACATTTTTAAGAAATAAGAATTTGTACACTTGCAATGTATTTGAAAGTCAGAGATACTAAGAGATGGGGGGATAGAAAGAAAAAGAAGACTTTTATCTACTTGTTACTCCCCAGACTTGACTTACAACAGTCAAGGGTCAGGCAGAGCCATCAGCTTAAAAGTCAGCCCAGGTCTCCCACATGGGCAGCATATTCTCAAGTGCTTGAACCATTATCTGCTCCTTCCAGGGTGTTCATCAGTAGGCAACTGGATTGGAACCAGAGCAGGGCTCCAGGGAAGTTCCAGAGGCGGGGCTTGAACCCACGCACTCTGATACTGGATGTGGGTTTCCCCCGTGGATTCTAAGTCACTGGGACACAAATGTCTGTCCCTATTTTTTAATTTTTAAATTTTTACTTATTTAAGAGGGAGAAGGAGGGGAAGTGAGAGAGGCAGAGAAAGAGCGAGAAAAGCGAGTGGGGAGAGAGTTGAGGAGGGAGAGGAAAAGGGGAGAGAGAGAGTGAGAAAGGGGTCAGAGAAAGGGAGAGGGGAAGAAGGGGAGAGAGAGAAATCCCTCTACCTACTGGTTCACTCTTGAAGTGCTCAGTACTAGGCTGGGCCAGAGTCCAGGAGCCAGGAGCTGGCGACTCAGTCAGGTCCTCCGTGTGCACGGCAGGAATCCAACTATTTGAATCATCACTGCCCTCTTCTGG
The DNA here is from genome assembly GCF_017591425.1 of Ochotona curzoniae. NCBI lineage: Eukaryota > Metazoa > Chordata > Mammalia > Lagomorpha > Ochotonidae > Ochotona > Ochotona curzoniae. The sequence goes on along the minus strand of NW_024465035.1, from coordinate 9,898,751 downwards.
GGTCTGGATTAGCAGCAAGCTGGACTCAGGGGCCACAAACGGGAACTGAATCCAGGCATTTCAATACACACTCTAGCTGTCGCAGCCAGCATCTTACCTACTGGGTCTTCCCAGGTGCTTTCCCTCCCAACAGCTCTCAGCCACTGCGTGTCAGGGGCCAGAAGGGCCTGGGACTTTGTGTCTCTGGGGACAGTGTAATATACCTAACAGGTGCAGGGGATGTGACTCCTTCAGGTGCCTCAGCCCTTCATGGGGCCTCAGCGGTGTCGCTCCCTGCTGTCACACCCTTGGGTGGGCTTCTCCCAGCCTCACCTTACTTCTCCCTGCCCCTATGCATTCTTCTGGCCAACATGTTCTAATATTTTCCGACAAATTCTCATTTCAGGACATATTACATGAGGTTCATTTTTTTTTTTTTAAATTTTCATTTATTTGAGAGGCACAGAAGCAGAAGTGAGGAGATGAGAGGAAGAAAGAAGCAGATGGAGGTGGGAGAGAACGAATTTTCTATTGCTGGTTCACTCCCAAATGTCCACAGTAGCCAAGGCTGGATCAGGCTAAAGAGGATAGGAGCCAGAAACTTCAACTTGGTGTCCCACATGGATGGTGGGAACTCAAGTACTTGAGCCATCAACTGCTGCTTCTCCAGGTGTGCGTTAGCGAGAAGCTGGGTCAGAAGCAGACGCAGGATACAACCACACATGCTTTAATGCTTAGCTCACCGACATGGAACACTATCCTAGGCTTTTTCTTTTCTTTCTTTCTTTTTCTTTCTTTTTTTTTCTTTTACAATTTATTTTTATATGAAAGACAGATTTTACAGAGAGAAAAAGAGAAACAGGAAGGTCTTCTGTCTGTTGGCTCACCCCCTAAATGTTCACAATGGCCAGAGTTGTGATAATCTGGAAGTCAGTAGTTTTTTCCTGATCCTCCATCTGGGTGCAGAGGCCCAAGGACTTGGGCTATCCTGTACTGCTTTCCCAGGCCACAAACAGGGAGCTGGATCAGAAGTGGAACATCTGGGACTCGAACTAGTGTCTATACAGAATGCCAGTGCTGTAGGTAGAGGATTAACCTTCGAGATCACTGTGCCAACCCCAGTTTTTGTTTTCTAAATCACAGGTCAAGTGATGAAAACAAAACCAAAACATTCACTCCAGATGGGCAAATTTCTGTCGTTTGAAGCATAACAACAAATTTGTTATCAATTTTGAGCTGCAAAATTTGGATATGGAATCAGTCACTCATTCCATGATCTAGCTCTTGTAAATAAAACAGACAGAACTCTATCCTCGCAGAGTATGATGGCTGGAGTTTTTGCTGGCTCATTGTCTGTTTTTCATACACACGTATCCACATACCTGCACAAATTCTCTCACTGCTCCCTACTGTCTCTTTTCTTAGCTCCTTGGAAAGCAACTTGATAACCTGTGTCGCAGGCTCTGAGTTTAAGTTTCCCCTTTGATGTGGGAGTATTCCATTTGAAGAAATTTTCCCAAAGAAGTTATAGGCTAAACAAATGCATATATGTAAAGATGTTTGTACTCTTAAACAAGAAAATTTGTAAAACAGCCTCAGTGTGCCTTGCAGGAAAGGTTAATGACTCCATTAGGCCCACTCCAAGGACAATTATGTAGAAATTGAAAATTATAATAATCAAGACCAGAGTGGCTATCATAGAAAATTTATATAATGTTATGTGAAAAGAGCAGACTACAAAATTGTATATACATCTGATTACAATCAGTTGCATGAAATGCATATGCAGGTGGGCTCAGATTGGAGGGATTACATTGTAACTAAAAATAGATATAGGACTAATAAGGCACTAGGATTTCAGGAGACTTCTTTCTTCTCTCTTCAAAACACTGTTTTCTTATTTAGACTTTGTAAGTTTGGCTGTAAAACACATTCCTGGCGCTGGCATTGTCGTGTAGGGCGTTCAGCTGCAGCTTGTGTTGCTGGCATTCCCTATAGGAGTTGAGTCTCAACGCCTTTGCTTCTGATCCATCTTCTTGCTAATGTGTCTAGGGAGGTGGCAGAGCATGATCCCATTTGGGAGACCCACTTGGAGTTCTGGGCTCGCTACTTTGTCCTAGAACATTTGCTAAATAAATGGAGTCATCATTCACTCATTCTACAGATCTTGATAAACCAGGGATGAAATATCCTTTGTATCATAAAACTAAATACCATCAATGAGCTTTCCCTCTATCTTCACCTTCTCCCCCTTGTTGTTTCCAATTTTAAGCTCTGGTCACACTGATTGCTGGAAGTTTCCTGCATATGTGGTGTTGCACCCACCCACGCATCTTCTTTACCTCTGTTTCTCTTCCCATTACGCTCTGTCTCTCTTCACCTGGCCAGCTTCTACTCAAGTCTCAGCACATCTTCCCTGCTCCAGCTGCTGCCCTGGCCTTCACTGCCACATTGACAAAGGACTTTGTGCTGGATCTCTGTCCGTGTAGAACCCTATGAGAAGTAGAAGGCTTGCATCTTCTGCATCACTAAAATCATCTGTCCCTGACATACAGCAGGCACTCAATCAATGTCTGCCAAACTGAAATGAATTGAACTACTGAAGGGATCTAATACACGCCAGGCATGGGGTTGCGTGGTGCTGCATATTTGCAAGAGTAACTGGAAATAAAGCAGATTACTAGAGGTTAATTAGCATGTGCTGTTTCCCCCTAGAGTGGAAATCACCAATCTTCAGCTAATCTCTAAATATTAAGAGATTTTATGTAAAGCCCTACATGCCTGGCTTTTAAACACGAATAGTTCTGGACCCAGAGCAATGAATAGGACTAAGGGAAGTGCTTTCCAGATCCCACAGGTGCACAGCATCAGCTCGCTCCACAACCCTCGGAACATGCACAAGCTCAGGTCTGCTGTTGATTTGCTGTGACCAGTTGTGAGAACTTGGTGGCAAGGCAATAGCATGGCCTCTCGACGCCCACAGCATCCTGTTAAACCCTGCTGGGGATGACTTCATTCTCGCGGATGACACCATCCCACGGGGGAGGCGCTAGCCACCTGTGCCTGTCTACATTTAAATCTAAATTCATGAAAAGTACATATAGGGTGGGCATTTAACCTAGTGGTAAGATGCCTGTGTCCCATGTTGGAGTAACTGGGTTTGATACTCAGCTCTGGCTCCAGTTTCTGGCTTCCTTCCAGTGCAGACCCTGAGGGATAACAGTGCATGGCTCAAGTAACTGGGTCCCTGTCCCCCACGGGGCTGATCCGTATTGAGTTCCTGGATCCCAAAAACTGGATTGTTACGGACATTTGCAAAGCAAACCAGTTGATGGGGGTTCTCTCTATTTAAGTCTTTCTGTCTCTCTCTCTACTGCTCAAACAAAAAGTTTTTGTTTGTTTGTTTAAGATTTATTTATTTATTTCAAAGAGAGAGTGCTCTTTCATCTGTTGGTTACTTTCCAAATGGCTGCAGTAGCTAGGCTGTGAAGGTAGGAGTCAGAAGTCCACCTGAGTCTCCCACGTGGGTGACAGGGATCAGGTAACTTGGGCCATCATCCACAGCCTTCTCGGGCGCATTGGCAGGGGGATGGATCAGCCAGGACTCAGATGCTTGCACAAGCTATGGCTAAACCCTCTGTGTCACCACGCTGACCCCCGCCACCCCACCCAGCTACACCTCAAGTGTTCATTGACCACATGTGAGTGCTTGAACTGTGGCTAGTGTATTGGACAGCACAGAATGTTGACAAAAAATGTATCGGAGATCCTTGATCTGGAAAAATGTACCTTCATTTGATTTACCATGGATGAGGGTTCAGAGTCTGTGAAGTCACATGCTAACTTACAGATTTTGCCCCGGTATGTTTTTGTCTGTGGGAAAAGATAATCCTGTAGGTTAGAGCTGCGCTTCCCAGGAGACACCCCACCCCACCCTGGGCACTCCAGCAGGCCTGTGCTGGCCACCAGATCCAGGTCCTGGCCACAAGGGCTCTCGGCGTTCACTCTGGTTGAGCGTGGTGGCTGCAGGGCACCTTCTACAAGGCCCACATCCGGGGCCCTGCGACAATCCTGCAGTTATGATTAAATACAGATCTGGAGATGAGCTCATCCCAGACACCCACATGGGCCTTAAACCCGGTCATGATGACATCCTTATAAGGGACACAAGCGATGGCCCAGGCCAGCGAGCAGGGAGGGGAGTGTTGGTGGCCTGAGGGGCGGGAAGAGAGGAGGATCTCTCAGGACTCTTGAGCTGCTGCCTTAATTTTGGATTTCTGGCTCCCCAAGTGTGAAATAGTAAACTTGAGTGGCCCTAGCAAATTAATGCAATCAAACATTTGGTACAGGCTGGTTTGCTGTTTCTATGAGAGTCACATTTTTTGAAAAGATTTATTTATTTTTATTGGAAAGGCAGATTTACAGAGAGAAGGATCTTCTATCTGCTGGTTTACTCCCCAAGTGGTCACAACAGCTGGAGCTGAACTGAGCCAAAGCCAGGAGCTTCTTCTGAGTCTCCCATGTGGGTGCAGGGTGCAAAGGTTCTGGGCTGTCCTCCACTGCCTTCCCAGGACTGGAAATGCACACCTGCTTAGTGCACCCTAGCCCTCCCTTGGGTGTCTTCATGTTCCTTTCTTCAGGGCACCTGGAAGAAGGAGTGGTTGGTTCTGTTATCACCCGTCCCTCCCCCTCCCTGGCTGCAGGGGACAGGTCAAGACATCCTTTCCTGCTCTCAGCCTTTAGCAGCCCCTCCCATGCCCTGTGCAGGGCTGCCTGAGAGAGGTCAGACGGAAGCTGGCGGAGTTGGGAGAGGATGGCCAACTGAGCACTCCCTCCCCTAGGGCTGTCTGAGCTGGCACTGCACAGGAGTTGACCCAGGCCAGCCCGAGGGCTCTCTGCAGAAGGAGGGTATGTATGTCTTTGGGGGGTGGGTGTGCACGAATGGATGCCTTTCATAGAATCCAAGAAGAAGCCACTCTTTATTTTTTTTTAAAGATTTATTTATTTTTATTGCAAAGTCAGATATACAGAGGAGGCGGAGAGACAGAGAGGAAGATCTTCCGTCTGATGATTCACTCCCCATGTGACTGCAACGGCTGGTGCTGTGCTGATCCAAAGCCAGAAGCCAGGAACTTCTTCCATGTCTCCCATACAGGTGCAGGAACCCAAGGCTTTGGGCTGTCCTCAACTGCTTTCCCAGGTGGGATCCTGACACGTTCAAGGCAAGGACTTTAGCCATTAGGCCATCATGCTGGGCCCGAAGAAGCCACTCTTGCAAAGCTTACATTCCAAGGGGATTGTTCCTGTCAGGGGTAAGGAGTCAAAGGAATCCACTTCTGCAGGCATTCAACAAAGATCAGAATAGGGGCTTAAGAATAATTCTCAACTAAGCCATTCTCAATAGCCCGAAAGGCTATTCCCTGTTCTGGGCTGGGGTTTAGTTCTGATCTGATGGCTGATTGGTGGAGTGAGGCGCTCAGGATCCTGATGGTTTGAAAGGGGGAGTGGTGGTGAAACCGCCCGGGCTCTGCAGTGTGACTGCCTGCCACAGAATCAAGCAGAGAGAGGGAGTAGGTCTCTCCCCTCAGGCCACCAGTGCTGTCCCCCTGGGTGCCAAAGCATGCAGATGAGACTGGCACCACAATGCTGCCTCTGTGCTTGCCGGGAGTGGCACTGATGGGCTCCCCTGTCCTTGTCCTGGCCTTGTGGTCTTAGCCTTGGTTTCTTTATCTGTTCAATGGGAATAACACTTAGTGCATCAGGAATGGCTTCACATGCAAGTACCCAAACCAAGTCACCAGCATCGAGCCAAAAAGCAGGTTGTTGTTAGAACTGATGGAGGCTGGAGGAAGCTTGGCTGCTGATCCAGCTTCCTGCTAATGGCCTGCGAAAGCAGTAGAGAATGACCCAAGCTTGGTGTTCGTAAGTTACATCTCAATTCAGATGGTTCAAATCTAGGATGTTTTTCTCACTGTCCCTCAGTGCACACAACCTTCCCCACCAATGCCATTACAGTACAGACCCAGAGGCCACCTGTACTGCAGGTGCCAGCTGACACCCACCTGTTTCAGACATCACATAAAACCACAAATACAAAAGCAGGAAGTGTGAGGGGTCTGTTTCGCCAGGCACTGTGGTCTGAATGCTTGGTTCCTTCACCTCTCCCTTAGATTGTCATGTTGAAATCTCCTTTTCAGCTTCTGCTGGAGCCTCCAGATCTCCCAGTGAGATGTTGGCTGGGAGCCACACAGTTGAGGGAGTTTTTCTTGCAGTGGCCCAGTTGGTCTCTGACTGGGTTCTCTCTCTGCATGATGAATTCATCCTTCTCAAAACCAAGGGCAGGTGCATGGAGCACCTGCAGCAAGCTGCTTTTGTGATGCCTCTGTGTGATGGCCTCTTGCCCAGCAGGGAGCAGAGCAGGCTGGGCACTTGCTGAGCTCCTGTGGCTATCACAGGGCAAGCACACGTGGGTCTGCTTTGAGCTGGACACAAAAGTCATTTGGGAAAGATGGCTCTAAGCTCCCTTGCTGGGTTCCAAGGCACCCGGGGAAAAGCATGCGTCTCATGTCAGGGTCCCAGCTCCCCTCCCAAGTCCAGCATACTCTGGGATGCAGAGGTGATGACTCCCTGCTCCTGGCTTTGGCTGGGCACAGCGCCGCTGTTGCAGGAATGTAGGAAATGAAGCACCAGTGGGAGCTCCCTCTGTGATGTCTCTCTCTCTTTGTGGTACTCAAAAAAATTTCTTTTAAGTGTTGGTGTTCTCTTGAACAATTACACATATGCATGAAGTTTTCTTTGAAAGCAATTAAATGTTTTACAGAATCAACTAAGTTGCTTCTGAAGGGTTGGTGTGGTGGCACAGCAAGCTAATTCTCTGTGAAGAACCAACATCCCCTATGGGCACCGGTTTTTGTTCCGGCTACTCCACTTCCCATCTAGTGCTCTGCTTGTGACCTAGGAAAGCAATGGAGGATGTCTCAGCTCCTTGGGCTCCTGTACCCACCTAGCAGACCCAGAGGAAGCTTCTAGCTTCTCAGCCAATTTTGGATTGGCTCAGCTCTGCTCAAAGCAGCCATTTGGAGAGTGAATCAGTGGATAGAAGATATCTCTGTCTCTCCCTCTCTCTCTGTTGTAACTTTGCCTTTCAAATAAAAAGAAGCACATTCATTTTTAAAAAGAAATTGCTTCTGAATACAGAAGTTGATAGTTCGGAGATTTATGAATGGGTAGTCATTCCTAAGAAGTGTCATACAACAAAAGTCTCCATTCCCCTGGATACCGTATGTATTTGTGCATATGTACATACAGCATATGGGCATGAGGCCCTGAAGCTAAGCTTTTTGAAGGTAACTTCATGTGACCCTGATTTAAATCAGATTAACATTCTGTTGATTGGAAAATGAAGTCACTGACTTCTCTTGCACCTCATCTTTGAATTCAGTAGGTCCTTAAGCACTTCCTCATAGGTGAAATTCTTCCATTAAAAAGTTATTTATTTGAAAGGCAGAGTTACTGAGAGAGAGAGTGAAAGAGAGAGAGAGATCTTTCATTTACTGGCTTACTTCCTAACAAGTTTTGGGCCAGTGTTGTAGTATAGTAGGTTAAACTACCTCTTGACATGCCAGCATCCCATGTAAGTGCCAGTTCAAGTCTCGGTGGCTCCACTTCATATCTAGCTCCCTGCTGATGGCCTGTGAAGGCTGCTGAAGATGACCTGAGCACTTGGGCATCTACACCCACATGGGAGACCCAGAAGAAGCTCAAGACTTTGGAATGCCCCAGCCTCAGCCGTTGTGGCCAATTTGGGGAGTGCACCAGCAGATGGAAGATCTCTTTCTGTCTGTGAAACTCTGTAAAGGAAATACATTTTTGTTGTCACTAAGAATGAGGGTTACAAAGGAAGGAACAAAGAAAGAACTTTAGGTAAAACTTTGGGTAGAATCACTTTCAGTAATCCTAGGCCACTTACATTCAACTCAAGGTCGTTCACTAGTAAGTTTTCGATTGATGTGGTTTCTTGAACCCGAGATGCCGTACAGCCCATTTCCATCAGCGAAGAGGGAGTGGCACAAGTTACGTATCCAGAAAAGCACTGTGTGTCACAGTGCTAGGGGAAGACTTGGGGGAGGGAGTTTCTTTAGTGTGCTTTCTGTACTTTGGGAGGTACCTCTGGTCCAGTGAGCTGGCATGCCCTCTAGTTAAACCAACCTCAATCATGAATATAAATTCCACAGCTGGACTTCACACATCCATCACCAGCAGCTGGCACTCACCCAGTCCTACCATTCTCTTCTAGGCCTAGGCCCTTTCTTTCCACTGACTGTGCTCAGTACTGTGGGCCCACGGCCATAGCTACCACCACCACAGCTGGATTGGCAAGGCTGACATAATGAGTGGGTGAGCCCTTGGCAGAGTGCAGAGTTTCCCTTCCCTTCTGCCCTGGATTTTTATTGCATTTTTTTTTTAAATAATTTATTTGAAAGGCAGAGACAGAGATAAACAGAGTGAAAGCTTCTATTGGCTGGGCCAATCCTGGGGGGTCGGTAACTCAGGTCTCTCATGGGGGTGGCAAGAACCCAGCTGCTTGAACCATGAGGGCTGCCTCCTGGGACTACACTGATACGAACTGGAGTCAGGAGCTGGAGCCAGGAATTGAATGCAGGCACTCAGGCATCCTAATGAGTCTCTTGACTACAAAGCCAAATACCAGTCATCCTTAGTTCCCTTTGTAACTGTCACTCACACTGTTTAGCGTGATGCAGTGATACTTTACAGAAATAATATGTGCAACATATGATTATGTTCTCTTTGTGAAAATTGAAAACACCTGAACTCAATGGAACTGTCAATCCAGTGGATATAATTGACATCTACAAGCTCCCAGAACCAGGAGTTTCTTCTGGATCTCCCATGAGGGTGCAGGGTCCCAAGACTTTGGGCTGTCCTCAACTGCTTCACCAGGCAATAAGCAGGGAGTTGGATGGGAAGTGGAGCAACCGGGACACAAACCAGCGGCCATATGGGATGCTGGTACATGCAAGGCGAGGATTTAGCCACTAGGCTATCGTGCCACACCCCACCCCCCCCTTTTTTAAATATTTATGCATGTATTTGAAAGAAAGAGAGAAAGAGAGATTTTAATCACATGCATACCATCACTCCATTTGCTTTCCATGCATTTCAAGTTTTTTATTTTTCAAATTAAAAGAGAGAGACAGAGAGAAAGAGGGGCCTTCCATCTCCTGATTCACTTCCCCATTAACTGCAATAGCTGACATTGGGCCAGTTTGAAGCCAGGAGCCAATCTGAGCTGCCCTGGTTCTAAGCATTTGGGCTATCCTCTGCTGCTTTCTTAGGCACATTAATAGGAAGCTGGATTGGAAGTAGAGCAGCCAGGACTGCTCAGATTGGTGCCCATATAGAATGCCGGCATGGCAGGCAGAAGCCTAGTTTGCTACACTATGATTCCAGCCCCTAACTTGGATTTGAATCACATGCATAGCATCACTCCACTTGTTTTCCATGCATTTCAAGTTTTTATTTTCAAATTAAACATTTATTTTAGTTAAATAATATTAATTAAAATAATTAAACAATTGAATAACTAACAATAATTGTTAAATAGTTATTAAATAACTTAACAATTGAATAATTAAATAATTTTTCTATGTTATATTATTTACATGCTACAAAGAGAGACAGAGACTGAGTGAAGCAAATAAATCCCAGCTACTTATCCGTTCCTGAAATGCAATGGCCAGGACTGGAGACTGGCCCCAAATCAGGAGTTTTGCACTCAGCCTGGGAATCCATGGTTGATGGCATGGCTCCACAGTATCCCTCACAGCAGGCAAACTGTTGGCAGAGAAGCTGCGTAGGAGGCAGCAGTCAGGCACGGGCTGCAGGTGTCACAAGAGGTGCGTGAGCCCCTGCCTCAGATGCCAGCCCTCATTTCTGGTGACATGATCTTTGTTCTCAGCATGGCTTCTAGGCATTGCTGCAGGAAAACCAGTGAGGTGAGTCCGGGTTCCTGGCATCGTTGCTGATTTATGAGACTGGACACAGCAGTGAGAGTAGAGGGAGTTGTACTTAGGTAAGCCAGGGAAATGATGGGAAGCTGGTAGAGAAGCAGGGCGTTTGCACGTCTTTATTACGTTATCTCCAAGAATAAACGTTAGAAGCTGTGAAGGCAGGGGCAGCGGGGAGCTTGTTTCTATTGAAACCTAAATGCTGTCATCTTTGGTAAGTATTTGGCACATGGGACTTCTGTCTTGTTTCATTTAGTGTTTAGTTGCTGGCAAGGATGGGCTTATGACTGTGGGATGGTGTTCATCTGGCCTGCTTTTAGTCCCAAGTTCCCTCATAGTCTTACAAGGATCTTTGTTAGGGAGTGGAGATGGGGAGGAGGGCTCCCACAGTGCTGTCTCTAAGTCTCCCTGGAGGTTCGGGGTCCTGTCTACACTGAGGACCTGCCGTGGCTGTCTCTAACAGCCAAATGAGGCTTTCACACAGTAAGAGATCACTCAGAGTTCTGACTGTGTCGGGCAGGCTGAACATTCACATTAAGTCTACTCTCTCCCCACCTCCTACTAAAAGGTCAGGCAGTTGAGAACAGTGGTCTAAACCCATAAGGACAAAGAGAACAAGTGCGGAGATGCCAGCAATGAGCAATGCCAATAAAATTTTGGAAAAACAAACATGATGAAAAAATGATAACTGACTTAGCAGAACCCAGACACTGAAGACTTATTCTTCTCCTATGGATTAGAGCCAGACCTGCTTGGGAGAACTCTGCAAAAACTCAGAATTTGGAGGCTCAAATGCCTTTAATTGCTGGGGGGGGTAGGATGGGGCTAAAACCAGGATGGATAGAAAGTTTTAGATACCCAGATTTTCCCCACCTCCAACTCCACCCTTCCTGTGCTAGTTATCTGCTGCGGCATAGTAAACTACCCAGTGGTTTAGTGACCTAAAATGAAAGCAAACCTTGATTAGTTCACAATTTCTGCAGCCCAAGAATTCCTAAGTGGCTTAGCAGGGCAGCTCTGGCTCAGGGTCCCTCTGAAGGCATGCCTGGGGCTGGAGGTGCCCTTTTTAAAAAAATTTATTTATAAGGTAGAGTTATACACAGAGAGACACAGAGACAGATAGAGGATAGTCCCTGTGCCGATTCACTCCTGAAATGGTTGTAATATTATTTGCACTCCTCAAATGGCTAGGGTTGGGCCAGGCTGAAGCTTGGAGCCTGGAACTCTAGCCAGGTCCCTCACTTAAGTGTTAGGAGCCCAAGTACATGAGCATCTTTGCTGCTTTCCCAAGCATGTGAGCTGGGAGCCGACTCAGAAACAGGGTAGCCAGAGCTCCAATCAGTGCTCGTAATGGATGCAGGCACTGCAGAGAGAGGCTGAAAGCAGTGGTGGTACACTCCAGAGGATGCACTTCTGAGAGAGCCCCATCAGATGCCTGGCAGGAGAGGCCTCAGCTCCTTGCCACATGGACTTGCCCACTGGGCTGCTTGACAGCCCTTGGGACATGGCAGCTGGCTTCACCCACAGTGAATTGTGCCAGACAGTGAGGTGGAGGCGGCAGTGTCTTTTGTGCCTTGGAGCTGGAACTCACAGTAAGTACTGTTATACTGGTTCCCCAGGCCAGCCCACGGAGTATGAGAAATACACCAGAAACTGAGAATCACTGGGGGTCATCTTCTTCTTTTCTTTCTTTTTTCTTTTTTAAGCATTTTTTTTAAGGTGCTTTGCACATACACACAGGAAGAGAGAGAGACAAAAGATTTAGTCTGTGGGTTCACTCCCCAGATGACCACAGCAACCAGGGCTGAGGCTAGGAGGCAGAAACTCAACCTGGGTCTCCCTTATGTGTGTCAGGGACCCCAGGACTTGAGCTGCCACCTGCTGTCTCCCAGGAAGTGAAGGAGCCAGGACTCAAGCCAGGCACTTGAAGAGGGGCCACAGGTACCCTTCGTGGCAACCTAACACTGCCTGCCAAGTACCATCACAAAGGCTTGTTTGTGCCCTGCCCTCATCTCTGTAATGTGCCACCCTTTTATATAACCAGGATCCCCAGACCCGTTAGGAGAGCTTCTATTGTGAAAACAGAGACTGAAGCAAGAGTAAAAGCAAAGAACCAGAGGAAAAAACTTCAAAGGATTCACTTTTCAGACAGAAAACTACCATATTGCACTGATGAGACAATACCAGGATGCCACGGTAGGGATTCTCAAAGGAGTCATAATGTGACAAGTCCTTTTCTAAACAGAACTGGGTGTGCATGAATTTACTGAACCCTCAAAACAACGATCCTGGAAGACAGGTTCTACTACTTGCTTTATTTTATAGGGACATTTAGTAAGTTCTCCAAGGTCATGGCTGGCAAAGAGGAAAGCCTCAAGTGGAGCCCAGAGGTGGAGCTCTTAGAGAAGAAGGCTTCAGATCCTGTAAACACATCTTTTCTCAGATGCGTGCGGTTATGTCCTGATAAACTCGTGTGAGGTAAGAAATACCCTAAGTCAAAAGTGCATTTAATCATGGAGCCAACTGAATGTCACGGTTGGGCAGCATAGGGCACTGTAGAGAATCAGAGGTTTCCCTTGGGACCACAGCACTGGCTGGGAGCTGCAGCTGCTGCGGCTGCCCTGCACAGCACCGATAGGGGAGCACAGCCCTGTCTGTAAGCCACCAACCCTAGAAAGATCAAAGTTACAAATTCAAAGTTTGGCTTCTACTGCGTGTGCATTGCCTTTGCATCATCACCTTCTGTGAACTCAAGGGAAGAACATCAATTTCAAAAGATTAGTAGGCTAGTACAGCGGCTCAACAGGGTAATCTGCTGGCATGCCATATGGACACATGCACGTCCTGGCTGCTCCACTCCCAATCCAATCCCATGCTTATGGCCTGGGAAAGCAGGCCTTGGGACCCTGCACTCATACGGAGGAGTCAGAGGAAGCTCTTGGTTCCTGGCTTTGCATTGGCTCAGTGCTGGCCATTGTGGCCATTTGGGAGTGAACTAGCAGATGGAAGATCTCTCTCCTCTCTCTCTCTGGAAATCTGTCTTTCAAATAAAAATAAATGAATAAAATAAAAAAAGAAAATAAAATGGCTGAAACTGCTAGACCTTGAGCCAAGCCTTAGTAACAGTCGGGGTACAGTTGGAGCGATAGGAAGAGCAGTTTTGGGACTCCTCCCATCACAGAGAGGAGGCCTACAGGACTGAGAAAACAGAAGAAACTCACGCAGGTCAGCAGCCCCAAGCCCCACCTGCTTCCAGATACTTCCCTGGGCGCATTCCAGATAAAAGCTTTGGGGTCAAATCAGAAGCTTGTGGCATGGAGGCTGGAAACAGGGATTCACAATGTTGTCCAAGCCTCTACAAGTTACACCTGATCTTCCTGTGCCTGCTTCCATTTAGAGGCATTGGCTTAGAATTTCCCACAGCCCTTTCTCACAGATGGGGAAACAGTGGCTCACGGAGATGATGAGACTTGCAGGGTCTCACATTTGCTGGGTGACTAAGTGGGTGACACACCAGGCTGCCTTGGCATTTCCCCTGACTTCTACTAGTCTGAGAGATTACCAGGTCCAATTTTCCCCCCATTGGCATCCATACCCTCTACAGTTCTGGGGCCTTTGTGATGTGCTTTGGTTGATGCAAAGTTAGTTTTGCATTACTGTAGTGAAACACCTGCAGCTGGGGGCTTTAGAAAGAAGAGATCCTTTGGCTCATCGTCTTGGACACTGGAAGCCCCTACATCACGACACTGGCTCATGGTGAGGCCTCCCTGCCTGCCCAGGTGCACTCATCATGGCAGATGGCATCATAGTAGAAACTGTAAGAGGGAGATCCCATGGTATGACAGGGAGCCAAAGAGGGACTCAGGGCTCAGGCCCCCTTTTGCATAAAAGCTCACTCTTAGGGAAACTAATTCAGGGTCCCATTGAGGTCAGCACCCTCTATATCCTAACCCAAACTCACTGGCCCTTCCACTACCTCTTGACATCACCTTGCTGGAGACCAAGCCTCTAGAGATACACTCAGATTGCAGAGGAGCCACAGCTGGGAACGTCACATGTGTGATGCCACCAAAGGCTGGACAAATGCCTCGAGTCTTCCTCTTTTGTGCCTTTGCTAACACTGTGACAAGGGCCTGTCTGGCCTAGATCGGTCTCAGGAAGAGAAGCAGATGAGCCTACACTGGCAAATGTCTAACCCATCAAGTCCACAGCAGGTTAGTGTTTAAAGTCACAGAGCTTTGGGGTGGCTGGTCACACAGCATTTTTATGGCAATAGTTAATTGCATGCTATGTCATAAAAAGGCATGCCAGCAAAATATGTAAGTTAATAGCTGATGATTAGGAGTTAGGAAAAGGCATAGGATCAGCCTTGATAAGGTGTCCATTATTAACAAATGAAAACACAGGATCCTGGTTGATTTAGATTTCAGATAGCAAGTTGCTTAGCCTGGCAATTAGATAGCCATATCCCACATGGGAATACTTTATTATTATTATTATTATTACTTGCTCCCACTCCTAATTTCAGTTTCTCGTCAGTGCAGACCCTGGGATGGCTCTGCTTCCCATCCAGCTCCCTGCCTGTGGCCTGGAAAAGCAGTCAAAGACGGCCCAAAGCCTTGGAAGCTGCACCTCTGTGAGAGACCTGGAAGAAGTTCCTGGCTTCTGGCTTTGGATCGGGTCAGCTCCAACTATTGTGGCGGCTTCTCTCTGTATATCTGATTTTCCAATAAAAATAAATAAATCTTAAAAATGAATTATATATAAACATCAAGTAATTTCTTAGTACATTTCATGCAATATTTGAGAAGAAATCCTAACTAAAAAGATCCGTGGTGTTTTTTTTTTTTGAGTCCCACCTGTAACGGGGCATCTCATGTTTTATCTGGCGTGCCGTTCTGGCAGATTTGCCAGAGTCACACCTTTGAGAAAGCTTCTGGGAGCCAAAGTGGGCCTGAGTAACAAAATAAGAGAATGCAAACAGGATGTCATTTCCTCCATGCTCCGTCAGGCACATGCGGCTTCCCAGGGCAGGCTCGTGTCCTCTTGGGCAGCCTCTGCTTAGAGGGTCTGTGTCCCAGAAAACCCTGCCTGGGACTATAGGAACAGGAATCCTTCCCATCCAGCCTTGTTTTTCACTACTCTAAAGTGGGGCTCCATCAGGAGGAGCCTGACAGTCCCTCTGGTTCCAGAGATGGCAACTCTCCGAGCAATCCGTAACCTTCATCCCTTGGATGCAGCCAGCACTTCCCAGGCTCCTGGGCCATCTGTTTCCCAGGTGTCTGTAAGGGAAAGGTGGTGGGGAGAAAAGGCAGGTGGGAGGAAAGAGCCACACTCTGGGCCCAGGGACTGTCCAAGGACTTGTCAGGAGGCCATGCCAGGTGGCAAGCAATCAGGGAAGCCAGAGAGTAGATGACATCAGAGGGAGACTTGCACACAGTGGGAGGCCAGAGTTCCAAAAGGGATGTGGGCTCCCTCCACCTGCCGCCCTCATTTCTCTGTGGCAGATTCGAGCAAGCCAGGTTTTTGGCTTTGCACAGCCTCCCTGGCTATTTTCATGAGTGGCTGCCAATTCAGTCTGGGAGGAAATTCCATGCCGTCAGCCAGCAGCACAGATTGCTACAGGAAAAATGACACAATTCATCCTCTGGGCAAACTTGCAAATTATTACATATTTCCCCGTTGCTCTTCCACTCACACAGCTGGCTGCAGAAAGGTGTCAATTTTTCCATGGACATTGGAAATTTCTTCTCCCTGTGATTTCTCGTGATCAAACAAATCCCTACAGTTCTTGACTTCACTAATATTGCTGCTTCCCTGGCCCCTGACGTTGAAACAGAACCTATACAGGGCCTCTTCTCGAGCACTTCCCAAGACTCAGGTATTACAAGGTCTCTTACGAATGCTTTGGTACAAAGTGGGTTTCTAGCTAAAATCCTGCACCTCTAGATAAATGACGCCAAGAAAGTAAGAGTCACACACCTACCATGGTCATTGATGCAGCACAGTTTTAATGTAAACCACAACTTGTTCGTCCAGGGACCAAGGTTGAGACAACTGCTGATCCGTGTGCCTCTGTTGCTTTCTGCTGACATGTGCATGTATGCCAACAGTGCCCAGGGATTTCACAGACTTTCTCCCACCTAGATTCAATGCAACTGAGTAATTACCAATCCAGCCAGTGCTCATCACACTGTGTCAGGCTGCTGGGAACACAGTGACTAATAACACACAGGCGCTGTCTGTTGAGGAGCAAAGAATACTTAAGCATTTATGTAATGGGAGAAGGGACCAAACAAGTCCCACGGAATAGTAGTGATGGCTCCATGCACTCCTGGGCTAGGGGAGTCCTGAGGATAGCTTGTACAGTAGGAAGCCTTTGAGCCGGGCCACAAAGGGATTCCAGAATGCTTTGCTAGAAGTCAGGACAGGCATAGAAGTGATGAGAGGATCACCCTGGGGTTCTGAGGGAGTGGTGACAGGAAGCAGGTGTTTACATGTGATGGGAGGTGGGGGCCTCAGTTTGCAATGCCAGTGGCTAGGGAAGCTCCATGCCAGGTGCACGGGTTAGCACTCACCCCTGCCCTCTTATCTCAGGGCTGAAATATTTTGCCCTGATAACTTAAGGGAATGAACTGTGCACATCAAGGTTGTTACTTCCATGGTTTGTTAACCTATTTCCTTAGAAGACCTCAGTGCGCTGAGCCAGAGCTCAGTTCTGTGCATTAAGGCAAAGTGAACAGCAGGAAACCTGGCTGTCAACTGAAATTGATTTATTCACTCAACTGGATTGACCCTGCCCTCTTAGCACCTCCCCTGGCGGTGTGTGTGGGGGGGTCGGGAGGGCCAGGGAGGGGGAATGGTTACTCTCCAGGTCCCGACTGATGACTACATAGTAACAGAGCATCTTCATGAGAAAGTCCCAAGCGACATCACCGTCCCCACTTCGTATGTGGGGAAAATGGAGATCCACAGTCACATGAGAGACTTGCCTCTAGCCCAGGAATGTGCTTAGCAGATCATCCTTGCATGTGATGCTCTCAGAAACAGGATGGACTTCAGTGCCCTCCCTGCCCCTCTGCAGGTCTGTTTTCCTAGAGAGAAGAAAGCCAGGCAGATGCTGGGCAGGAATGTCATCAGAGAGAAGACAGGAAGATGGCTCCATGCCACCCCCTCAGCCCTTCCTTTTGAGGGCCGGCGGTTCCTGTTGCCTTCCCCAGTTCCTCCCAGTTGCTCTTGCTCTAGAGTATTTCTTTACAAGTCTACAGCTTGCAGGCTGAGGGGAGCTCAGAGGCCTGGCAAGCTAAGTTCTATTCCGTCACAAGCTGGCTCCAGGCATTGGGTTTGCAAAGAAATAGCCTGTGCTGTTGTGTCGGCTTCCAGAACTTCCACCTGGACTTGATCACCTGGGGTCTCCAGACATTTGTGTGTGTTGATCTTGCGATGTAAAACAGCTGCTGGCCACTGAGGCGTCTCGGTAACTATGGAAACGACTATGTAAACATCAAGGGGTCTGCCAGGAAGCAGGGGGCCAGTCTTAGGTGTGAAAGCAACAGCATGTGCGATGTGACTTTGTCATTCTGTGCTACAGGTGATGAGAACAGGATTCCTTAAGTCTCGGTCTCCTTAAATGAGATCATTGTAGCTCTAGGAGAGTCCCCAACTATGTCTCCACTTTCATCTGAATGATGAAATGAAAGAGCCTGGCTCTTCTTTCACCTATTTAGCTAATAGGTACTGTGAATTCACTGTATGCCAAGCCCCAGTTAGGCACTATAGATGGGGTGGAGAAGGTAAAGTTGCTGACCTTAAGGGCAGGTGTTGGCATCTTGGTTAAAACACAGCTTGGAATGCCAGCATCCCTTCTCAGAGGGCTGGGGTTCATGTCCTGGTTCTGCTTCCAATTCCAGCTTCCTGCTGATGCACATCCTGGGAGGCGGCATGGAAGACCTGGATTAAGTGCTGAACTCTTAGTTTAGACCTGGTCCCAGCCCTTATTGCTGCGGACATTTGGGAAGTTACCCAACAAATCCAAGAGTCAGTCTTGTGTCTCTCTCTCCCTTCCTCTCTGCACAAAGCTCCTACTTGTAAGAACTTACATTCAAGCAGGAGACCAACCATTACTTCAATCCCAGAATGTGGGAGTCTCAGAACTGGAGAGTTCTGGGAAAGCTGGCCGCTCTGCTGAGAGAGACTTGCAGTTAACAAGAAGTACTTAGAAGTACATGGCACATCAGGAGCCTGAAGGGATGTAGCATGGACCAGACAAGTGTGTTGCACATATTGGTAGATACAGGATCTGAGGCTGGGGGCAGGATGGGTGAGAATTAGTGGGGGTCACCCCAATTAGGCTGCAGTTCCCAATGGCGTACATAAGGGCCAGGTCTATGGCAGGCTGGGTTGGGCCAGGCTGCAGTACCAGTAGGTTTGCATTGGACATGGGGCTAGGGATGGAACTGACCAGGCAACTACAATCACCAGTGTATGTGTAGTCTGATGTGGGAGACAGACTAAACCGGATCCTGCATTGGCTGTCACATGTAGGAATCAGCTCTGGGGTCATCTCAAGTGAGGTTTCTTAAGGGACTCCAAAACTAGACCACTGGACTCAAAACTTCAGCCACAGGGAGGATCACAAGATTTGTGGTCTGGCCTTGGAACGCATGCATCCTCGAGTGCTGTTGCATGGCCATGCACATATGGGGGACAAAATGGCCAACTTTTGGGGGGCCTGCAGAGGACATCATGTGCCATGTCAGAAGAGAAGGCACAAACAGGTTGGACAACTCTCCTGGCTGTGCTTTGGCAGTGTCTGAGTGAGTGGATGCACTAAGGTGGATTCTGTTAGCCATAGGACCTTGGAAGGATTTTCTCAACCTTGGAGCAATGAAACCAGGAGTGTCTCAGAACTATCAAAACGATTCAAGCAATATCTTCAAAACATTGTTCTCTACATCGGGGTTTCTAATATCAAGGGAACATCCCCTCTCCCTAGGTATTGATGTAGTTTGGCAGATGGGAGTGGCGACCCTCCCCCTATACAGGAGAAAGGGGAAGAAAAGGAAAATTGGAAGCATTTGTCCCACCCACCTTGCCCCATGCCTCGACCTTCCCCACCCTGATCAGTGGTCCTCATGGGCATGCATCCTTTTCAATTATGTGAACAATATAAAAAATAAAAATTTAGAAAAAGAAAAATACACATATCATGAAAAGTCTAGCCCTAAATTTACACATCTTCTTGCGACAAAATAAACCTATCTCAGGTTTCTTTAACCTTTCTGGACAGCTTCATATGGTCATCTCTTAGTGTGCTGGGAGAGTGGCTTCAGAATGCACATTATTACCAAAACCCACAAATGCTCTGAGTCCCTTACGTGAAACACCATAATATTTACATAGAACCTATGCACATGATCCTGTATAAGCTCAACCATCTACAGATTACCTTTAATACTTAATGCCACGTAAGTAGTTGTGACACCAGAGTACAGTACACTGCAGTGGCAAGAAAAAAGTTGGTATGTGTTCTGTATAGATGCAGTGTCTGAATTTCCTATTTGCGGTCAGTTGACAAGCAGGGCAAACGCAGCCTCAGAAGGTGACAGGTGAGCTGCTGGAGGAAAGGCTCTGCTGAACAGGGCAGGGAGTGACTCCAGGATGATAATGAACTGGTGTTGCCCAACACTGCACACTGGCAGTTGGCCCCTCCTCCCTGGGGGAGAGGGGACACAGACTACAGTCCAGGTGTCAAGCTCCAGGCTCTGTCCAGGACTGAGAAAGAAGGGGACCGTGATTTGATTCCTCCAAGGCTCAGCTCTGTCTATGGCTGTCCTGCTTCAGACCCCCTCTGTCCAGTGGCTCGCAGACAGTGTGGAAGCCCTGGGACATCAGCATGGCATGTTGCTTGGATGTATGCACAGTGGGCTACAAATAGGAGATACCAGGGAGGTGAAAATCCAGTGACACATTGCTGTCTTAAGTCACTTGAACTTGGCTCCAACAGACCCACCAGCTCTGTGTTATTCCTGTCCCTTGAGGAATGCAGAAAACAGTGCCCGGTTCACTGCTATAGCAGCAACTCCCAATGACTTTATCAGATGTGGTTCACAACGTGCTCTCTTGCCTTCGTGGCTTCTGATAAAATGTTTGCACAGCATTAGAGGGGGCAATACAGAGCTGCAGCAATAAAAACCAACAAGGGTAATCTCTGTGTTGGCATTTCCACAATAGGATGTCAAACATTTCATACTCTGGTGGCATTAAGCCTTTCTGTGCTGTGACTTTCTTTTAAAACATGCATTATGTTCCTTTTGTTATTAATCTTAAGCTGTATCTATATATTATATATGCTTTTTATGTGTTTCTCAAAAAGTATTTTAAACTCTGTCTTAACAATAAATATGTCTGCAACCTGGAGAGTGCTACCACCTCAGGTGACCTACCAGGCTCTTACAAGGGGAAAGTGGCAGTCTTGCCAAAGACCTTCCTGGTCGCCACCTCTCCCAATGCCCTTGTGCCCACACTCCCCCTATTTTTGTTAGCACTCCTTGTAAGAATCATTTTATAAAGGGAAAAAAAATTGGAGAATACAGCGATTAATCAATGTAGATTCATTTCTTTTGTTGTTAGCATTCTTCGTGCAAAAGCTTCCCAGGTGGTGGATACAGGTGATCGGATCTGAGATTAACTGAGGGTCATCACATTTTAAGACAGTTTATGGGAACAGGCATTTAGCCGAGTGGTTAAGATGTCTCTAATCCCTTAGCAGAGGACCTAGGCTGGACTGTGGCTTCTGTCTCCAGCTGCCTACTGATGGAGGCCCCGGAAGGCAGTAGTTAATGGCTGCAGTAGCTGGGGTCCTGCTGCTCACACGTGGGAGACCAAAGTGAGTGCCCACTTCCCAGCTTTGGCCTTAGCCTCAGCCACTGAGGGCATTTATGAAGTGACTCAGAAAAAGAAGTTCTGGGCCTGGCCCGTACTTGCATGTGTCAGTGGTTTCGCTTCCCATCCAGCTTCCTGCTTGTGGCCTGGGAGAGTAGTTGAGGACGGCCCAAAGCCTTGGGACCCTGCACCTGTATGAGAGAACCCAAGAAAGCTTGGGGTTTCTGGCTTCGAGTTGGCTCTGGCCATTGAGACCACTTGGGGAGTGAGTCAGTGAATGGAAGATCTTCCTCTGTCTCTTCTCCTCTCTGGAAGTCTGACTTTTTAATAAAAATAAATAAATCTTAAAAAAAAGAGAGAGAGAAAGAAGTTCTGTGTCCCCGCTGCTCCGCCTCCCAACGAGCTTCCTGCTTGAAGCCTGGGAAAGAAGTGGAGGATGGCTCAGGTCCTTGACCCTCATACCTTTGTGAGAGACCCAGAACTCCTGGTTTCTGGTTTCAGTCTGACCAGACTCTGGTTGTTGTGGCTATCTGGAGAATAAGCCAGCAGATGGAAGGTCTCTCTTTCTGTCTCTCCCCCTCTGTTTGTAGCTCTGCCTTTTAAATAAGTAAACATATCATATTTATTTGTTTGTTTTAAAGGTGAGTGTTGTGTGTCATCCCGAATTGGAGTAGCAATATGAGTCCAGGCTGCTTTGTTTCCGATGTAGCTTCCTTCTAATGCACCTGGGAAGCCCCTACCACCCACATGGGAGACCAAGATGGAGTTCCATGTTCCTTGCTTCAGCATGGTCCAGCCCTGCTGGGGAGTGACTCAGTGGACGGTAGTTCTCTGTGTGTGTGTCTTTCTGTCTCTCTTTTTTCTGTCATTTGACTTTTCACATCAATCAATCCCCCCCTCCAAACAAAATCACCTTTAAAGAATACTTACAAATCATATGTTCTAAAATGAATTGAAAAGTAATGTGTAAAGTGCACACATCCTTTGAGCTTTAGGGCATATATATATATATTTTTTTTTTCCAAGTGGTAACAGCCTTACTTAAATAGGTATCTAAAAGTCAATTACCAGCAATGTTTCTAGAATAGTCATTTAAAAATTATATTTAAAAAGGCAGATTTATATATAGAGAAAGACCTTCCATCTGCTGGTTCACTCCCCAAATGACTGCAGGGACTAGAGCCAGGAGTTTCTTTCTGGTCTCCCACATTGGGTGCAGGGTACCAAGGTTTTGGGCCATCCTTCCCTGCCTTCCCAGGTCACAAAGAGGAAGCTGGATCAGAAGTAGAGCAGCCAGGACACAAGCCAGCATCCACATGGGATGCCGACACTGCAGGTGGAGGATTAGTCAGTTGAACCATTGTGCCAGCCTCAGAGCCTTTATATTTTAAGACACAGCTTTGTAATTAAACCATAGTAAGTAGTTTTTTTTTTTTTTTAAGTATCAGAAGGCGGGGTGGGGGAGTGAGTGAGGGATGAAGACAGGAAGACCTATAGCTTGCTGTGGTTTTGTAGTTCAAAAAGAGCCCTCCAGAGCAGACGGTCCCAGGCACCAAATGTCACAGTGGGTCCCTGGGGACCTGCGGAGGCCCTCTTGTGGCTCACACAGAGCTGATTCAAGGCTGGTCTGACAGGCATGAGGTTGAGGTTCGCAGAGGCCTCAAGGGGAGAGAGCTTGGGCTTTCAGGGGACTGTTGTCAAGGTTCGCCAAGAAGACTGTGGCTATGTAAGAAAGCACAGACATCACAAAGCATACCAAGGTCTCTTGTTTCTTGTCCATCGCAAAGAGAGGAAACAAAGCATCTTCAGCAATCAGACCATACAACAAGCCACTATGGCACACACACCTGTATGCCTAGTGCCCAGCTCCAGGGCCTGGGAATGGTGGGCACTGTAAGTTTAGAAATGCCTTCTGTGCCCTGGGAGGCAGCAGATGAGGGCTCACGGCTTGGATCTTTGCCATCCACATGAGGGAGACCCAGATTCTGGCCTGGCCCAGCCCTGGCTATTGTAAGCAGCTAGGAAGTGAACCAATGGATGGGATCTTTCTCTTTCTTTGTGTCTTTCAAATAAAATGAACACAAATTAAGATGTACAAACATGGAGAAAAGACTAATGCCTCCCATAAATGTGCCCCTGTGATCATCCCTTGAACTTGAGAACAATGTCTTAGACAGTTAAAAGTGATTCACATATAGCCAAAGGTATGACCCCAGATGCAACACAGAAGCAGCTGGTGCAAACACGTTGGAGAGGGGACCCCCACGTGGCGTGAAGACAGAGGCAAAGAACAGAGAGGTGCAGCCACAGGCCTCAGAGACTAGCAGCCAGCAAGCTAGATGGAGCAAGGCAGCTCTGTGGAGCCCATGTGGGAAGCTGGGACCTTGCTGGCACCCTGCCTTTAAACTTGTAAAACTTGTAAAACTGGGAGAGGACCCATTTTTGTTTAAAGCCAAGAATTTTGTGGTTATTTGATTTAGCAGCCACAGGAAACAAATACAATGGCTAATGAGACCAGGAAGAGAGGAGGAGGAAAGGAAATACTTGTACTTAAAAATGTTTTCAATTCCTTTATTTCCTCTATCTGAGAGACTCACCCAGACACACAGAGGCAGATAGAAAGGGAGAGGGAGAGAAAGGGAAAGACAGGGAAAGGTTTTCCATCCACTGGTTCCTCCCCAAACGCCTCTTGCTTGAGGCCAGGAGCTGGGAATGCCATCTCGGTCTCCCATGCAAGTGGCAGAGGCTGCAGCTCTTGAGCCGTCACCTGCTGTCTTCAGCATGTGTGCATCGGCAGGAAGTTAGAGCTGGTGTTCATGGAACCAGAACGTGACCCCAGGCATTCTGATATGCGATGTGGGCAGCCCAAGTGGAGTTTTAAATGCTGAGCCAAATGCCTTCCCCCAAACTGTTTTTCAGCTGCACACTCAAGGACACTGGGTCCTTCTGTGGAGTCACTGTGCAAAGATTCTGGGAGCTGGCAAATAGCAATGCCAGCTTGGGGTTGGCAGGTTTTGATCTTACCCCTGCGGTTGGCCAAGAGTCTGTGCACAAGTGAAGATACTGTCTGCTGATTTTAAGATTGTTCTTAACTGACTCTAGAACACTTTCCATGTTGAGAGTTTTCTACAACTGGCAGCAGATGGGGAGGCAGGGCAAAGGCACAGGCTATCAAGCTTCCATGGGTACAGCTGCATGCTGGCAGCTAGAGTGGGTCCTGACATCTTGCAGGAAGTGGGGTCTTAGTTCTACAGTCAGAAGGAAATGGATTGTGCTAACAGGGAGCTTGGAGGAGCACCCCAAGAACCTGGCTGAAGAATGCAGCTGTAGCCAATTGCTTGCTTTCAGCTGTGACACCCTGATCAGGACCCCGACTATGGAGTGCCTGACCTTTGACCCTATAATGAGCAGGTGCCTGAAGCTGTGAAGTTCTCAGCGATGTTGTTAAGTGGCAACAGATAACTAATACTTGTCCCTAGACACTGAAATGACCTAAAATGGGCAGGCAGTGGGCAGGCACAAGTCTTTCCAGGGTCCACCTCTATTCACACCTATGTTCCTCCTCTGCCCACCACACACACACCACTGAATGCCTGGACAGGTCATGATCTGATTTGTCCACGTTAATTCTGTAGACATCGAGTTCTTAACCTAACAGAGGTTCCTGCAGACAGATATTCAAGTCATGTGATATGGAAGACAAACTTTCCATCCCCCAAACAGGTTCCATGTTTGTTACTGTGCAACACACACACACACATAAACACACCCGCCTACTGGTACAGCTAAGTGTCAAAATCTATTTTTCTCATTTCAAGAAGAGCAACTGCAACTGTTCACCTTGTAACCAAGAGGAAGAAACCACACGGTACCCAATCCAGAGTATCAACTTCCCTCTCTGCTCTCTGCAGCCTGCCTGATTTGTTTTGAAATACGTTCATAACTTCTTGTTCTGCAACATTTTCACATGCTCTCCCTCTATTTAAAATAGTCTTTCCTCCTACTCCGAACTCTTGGTGCCTTCTCTATAAGGTGTGGATTTAAATTAAAGTTCTCTTGGGACTTCTCGCTAGAGTCAGTATTGTGGTACAGTGAGTTAAGCTGCCGTTGGCACTGCTAGCATCCCATATGGCAGTGCCGGTTTGAGAACCAGCTGCTTTGCTTTGGAACCAGCTCTCTGCTGACATGGCTGGAAAGGCATTGAATGATGGCTCAAGTACCTAGGCCCCTGTCACCCCTGTTGGAGTTGGGGAAGGCATTCTAGGTTTCTGGCCTCATCTGTTGTGGCCAATTGGAGAATGGATGGTCTTTTTTTGGTGTCTCTTGCTCTGTCATATTCATGGTGCCTTCGAAATAAGTTAAATAAACTACCAAGGGTAGGGTGGGGGAGCTGTGGCTGCCACAACTAAGTGCCTCAGCCAACTTCCTTTGCAGACCTGGCAAGAAGCCATGCCTGCACAGTCTGCTCTCTGCACTGTGTTCCGGCCTGTGGTCTGAGGCATAAGGGAAGGCTCAGGTGGATGCCGGGCACTGAGGACCCGGGCCAGGAGCATAGGCTCCTCGGCAAACTTGACCCAGAAGCTGCAGGCTACCTGTCAGCCAGGGCCTCTAGAATCATTTAGGAGATGTTTTTGCCCTTTTAAGTGCTTTGGCCTCTTTGATCTTGCAACTCCTGAGGGATTTGTTAGGGGTGGCTCAGATTCCCCTGAGGAAGCTGGACAGGGGCTCGTGTGTTTCCATGGATTTTATGAGCTCAGCCTCTTGCCTACTTGGGAGACCCAGGGCAGGGGAAGACACTTTTCTAAAATGGGATACTCAGTGGTGCGTCACGGTGACCGAGTGATTTAGGATCTGGCCAGCAGTGGGTTAGGCTGCTACCTGTGATGCTGGCCTCTCATAGTACCCATAGCAGAGTCAGTTCAAGTCCCAGCTGGTTCACTTCCAATCTTGCTCCCTGCTAATGGCCTGGGAAAGCAGTAGAGGATGGCTCATTCCTTGGGCACCTGCACCTATGTGGAAGACCCATAAGAAGCTCCTGGGTCAGCTTTGCTGTGGTGGTCATTTGGGTGCTAAATGGAAAATCTATATCTCACTTTCTCTTTCACTTCCAAATAAATAAACTTTATAAAACAAAACAAAGACAACCAAGCATTGCATGCAGTATGTGAAGCATGTGATAATCCTCCAATTATTATCCCTTTTCTTTGGTTTTGCAAAAATAGGTGATCATCTTCTCTGAGTGGGCTGTCCAGGAATGTGAGTGACTGAGAAAAAGGAACCCACTGTTACCCCTTTCACTGCTCTCAAAGAACAGGTCCAGCTTCGCATGCATCCACCTGGAGAGTCGGCACGAAGCCACGTTCCTATATAGACAATATGCATTCCTACAAGACACGCTAGCACCCTTTTTGTTGCCTCTCATAGTACCCATAGCAGTACCCATTGGCTCTTTTTTGTGCTTTTTAGTGAAAAACTTAGCTTTCTCGGGATAGTGAAGCTATCCCAAGTGACGACCCCACCTGTCATACTGGTTGCCCCGGGGCAGCACCTCCTGCCACAGTCTGCTTGTTCTGTTTTAGAGCAGTGGACATCTAGGCTGCTGCCCCGGCTGCAGTGAGTCGAAGATTGTTCTTCGATGGAGGTCTTGATGCACATTTAAATGTTTCCCTGAAGTTCTTGCCGAGTTAGGACCCCCTCTCTGGGAGTAGGGCCCTGTTGCAGGCACCATCATAATCATACCATGAACAAGCCTGCTAGTGCCCTGGTAGCCAATGGACTGCTATGCTCTTTTGTCCTTGCTGCTGTCCTATGGTTTTTAATATATTTAGGGCAACTTACAAGTTGTTATTTTTACCATTTATTGTTGCTGTTATTGATGAGAATGGGGATGGGGGTTGGCAGGAAAGCCACAGGGATGTTTGGATTTAGTGTGGATAGAGGACGAGGACGTCCAACTAGTGAGGCTGGCCAGAGGAGATGGTGGACACTCCTGGTGGGCTGAAAAGCCAGTTTCTGTCAACTTGGCTTCCCCATTGTGCTTAGTAATGGATGTGCATAGGCTCGTGAGGAGCTGGTCCACAGGGAGCTCTAAGGTTCTTCTTGATGACCTGAGGCGGAAATGAAGACTTTCAAGAACTTGTTTGACAAGAGTTCTGAGCGTGCTCTGGGCTGTCTGTCAGCTCTAGCAGGAAACACAAGCTCCTGCCACTTGCCAGGCACCACTCGAAGCTCTTTATAGGCACTAATCCAATCTCTCTGCTCAGCAGCCCCAGAGAGGAGAGTCACGGCTACCACCCATATCCCCATGTTCCTGACAAGGAGGTGGGGGCCCGTGGAGGTTTCATGCCTCGTCTGCTGGGTGGGGTGGGGAGCCAGGACTTGTCTGCAGGTGGGACTCCTCTGTGAAGTTAGCTGCTGCTTCATGGGAGCTGTGGCATCCTATCTCCAAGGGAGATGACAGCCTCCATCCCCTAGCATCTTGCTGGGCCCACAAATGAGATGTGTCACATGACAATAATGATTATGGAGATGGTACTCCTGACAGCCTCCTGCTTCTCATTGTTTGCTTCCACCTTGGGGCGTGTGCTTGACCTAGTGGCAAAGATGCCTGTTAAGATCCCCACATCTCATATCAGAATGCCTGTGTTTTATTCCCAGTTCTGGTTCCTGACTCTAGTTTCTGACCAGTGTGCATCCTGGGAAGCAACTACGATGACTCAACTAATTGGATTCTTGCTGTGTCTCTGGGAGCCCTGGGTCAAGTTCCCAACTCTTTGACCATTTCAGGCCTCCAGGGGAGGGATCCAGTGGATGGGAACTCTCTTCCTGCCCTTCAAAATAAATAAAATACAGTTGCGTTCCTGGGATGTCTTTTTGCAATATATATTTACTTGAAAGAGTTACAGCAAGAGGGTAGACACAGAATCTTTCATCTGGTTCAGTCCCCAGACGGCTGAACAGCCAGGGTTGGTGTGAGGGGTGACCTGAAGATTAAAGGAAGCCTGGGCTGGGCTTCATTTTGGACTTGGCACCATTTTAAATATTCGCTTCCCCTAGGTCTCGGCTTACTTAAGGCTTGTGCTCTCAAGATTCAAATTTTGTTGTCAGCTAATCCGTTGCAACCTTGCGACCCTGTTCTCCACCAATCTGCTGTAACTTCATAACCTCGTTCCCACCAATCCAGTTGTAACCTCATGGCACCAACCTAATGGCCCTATCCACCAATCCCTTGCAGCTCCCCCTCCCTAACACCCACCTACTACCACATTTACCAATCCCCAACGGCCCTGATGTTCCTATCCACCAATCCCGCATGGCCTCGTGATACGTGCCCCACCCCTCAAAAGTGCGGTCCTACCTTGGTGCCTCTGCCTTTTTGCGGCTCTCTCTCTCTCTCAGGCTCTCTCTCTTTCTCCTTTGGAGTGCCTTCCTGTCACTATGGCAGGAGACCTCTCTCTGTTTCTCTCTCTCCTCCTTCACTCCCTCCCTTCCTCACAGCCATCTCTCCCTGTGCCAAATAAAGGACCTCCTGTGTGACTTGCTGCATCTGGCATCTTGAGTTAATGGTGGAAAGTCCTAATAGTTGGGCTGAAACCAGGTGCCAGAAACAGGAGCTTCTCCCGGGTGTCTCATGTGGATGCAACAGCCTGAACACTTGCCTTCTGCTTTCCCAGGCACATCAGCAGGGAGCTGGATCAGAAGAGAAGCAGCCAGGACATGCACTGGCACTCACATGAGATTCAGGCATTGCAGCTAGTGGATTTTGCCTGATATGCCACAAAGCAGGCATATTATACGAAAACATAAATATTCCTGGGAGGAAATCAGATGCTCTAGGAGGCAATCCAGTGGAAGGAAAGGGCCCTTAGCTGAATAGCTGAATTCTCTGCTCTGCACCTTGAGGCTGTGCAGCCCCAGGCAGTTCCCTTCACTTTCACCAAGACTCAGCTTTCTGTTACAGTGTTGCCAAGAACAATAAGTAACGAATTTGAATCACTCAGCCCAGGGGCTGGTCAGGGAGATTGTGGACAATGGTAGTTAAAACACAAACCTTGGGCTCTAAATACTTTCTACCATTTACCAGCTGGGCTAAGTTAGGCAAGTTCTTTTAATGGGACCTCAATGAGAGCATTATTATGACAGGTGAGTTGCACTTGGACTGTCCCCTAACGGCAAGGCTCAGGGAGGCATAGGTATAGAGCTACCTGTACTGTCTGGATTTAAAAACCATTGTGTCAGAGTTCTCCAGAGAGACAAATTCATAGCCGAATGTGTTAGTTAGCTAAGGGTGCTGTTTTGTGAATGTCAGGCTTAAACAACAGTAATTTCTATGGGTCTGGGGGCTGGTAACCCAATGGGAGGGTTCTGAAAGGGTAGATACCTCCTTTTCATGCCCCCGAAGCTTGTTCTCTATGCGGGCACCGCCCTGGCATCTCTGCATTCATATTCCCCTCTGCTGTATGTGCTTTTTGTTTTTAATGTCATTTTCTTAAAAGGCAAAGAGAAAGAAAAGGATCTTGTACCCACTAGTTCACTTCCCAAATGTCCACAACACCTAGGACCAGGCCAGCTCAAAGCCAGGAGCCTGGAATTCTGCTTGGGTCTCCCCTATGGGTGGCAGGGACCCAAGTCTTTGAGCTACCATCTACTGCTTCCCGGGGTCAGCATTTGCTGGAAGCTGGATGAGAAGCAGAGTCAGGACTCGAACCCAGGTACTCCAGTATGGGTATGTCGGTATCCCAACTGGATACTTAACCCACTGTGCCCACAATCCCCACCCGAATAAATGCTATTTGCTTCCCCTTGACCTGAAAACCCTTCACAGTTGTAACAAATGTTGAGGTTAGCTCTTGGCTTTTGGGAAGTACAAGGGGATTGGGGGAACTGATGGGAACCAGATTTTTAATTTATTTTACAACTTTCCTTCCCAGCACTTGCAAATACACCCAAGCCCTGATGGTTTGTTCATACCGGAAGAGCTCATTCAGCGGACATTGAGTGGTATTTTAGTACGTTTCCCAGGTGGCACTGGCACTATGGGTCCAGAGACCACACTTTGGGAACTGCTAGGCTAATGTATTCCTTGCGCATCAGAGGTTAAGGATGAGTCGTACCAGGGAGGGTGCAGGGAGTGACCCAGGAGACAACGGTTTCAACAGGTGCCCCAGACAGCACTTCTTGGGGGGCGTCTGCTGGGATGACCTGTTAGCTTATGCTCCTTTTCTCCATTGCCCTCCCCAAGGATAAGAACCAGGAAGATTTTGCAAGCCGTTTGAAGAAGTTGGTCCTGCTCCACCCTCCCTTCATGTGGTCCAGGCTGATCAACGCTGAGGGATAGAAGGAGTTGGCCCCTGTGCAGAACAATAGCTACTGCATGGGGAGCACAGCTGGAATGTCTAGAAATGTCAGCTCTCCCAGAGTGCCCTGGATTGTAGGCAAAGGCAAGCATCTCCTTTTCATTTAAGTGAGTTTTGAGATGTCTAGCAGTGTTTTATGGAAACAGAAATTGTACCTGATCAACTGCCAGCATTAATCCATTTGATGCATTTAAGGGAGGCATTTTGCAGCATTGCTTTAGCACAATGCTGATAGGGCAGGGGAGGAGCTTGCAAGCTTCCCCCACCCCCAGACAATTAGAAAAAAAAAAAAAAGAAACGACTTTCCATTTTACTTTTTCCTATAAAGAAGCGTATCTCAGTAATCTTAACAGTCATTTGCTGAACTGAAGTTTGGGCTAAAATCCAAAGGAAGTTTTCAGAGCGAGGCAATTTCTGCTGACATCTGTTTCAGGGACTTGGCCATCAGAGGAGCAGTTCGGTTCAGCAGATTGCTGTCGAGCTCCCAGTGTGTCAGGTGCTACACTGAATGTGAGCTCAAGACAAGGAAGGAAACAAGCAAGTGCCAAATGTGTGTCATCGCTGGGCCATTCTGCTTTTGCATTCTCTCAATCTGTGAATGATTTACCTCCTTTAATCATTGCTGAGTATCCAGTATGTTCTCTATAAGAAACCATACCATGGACGTGGTGGGTATTAGAACCTAGAAAAGATCCGTGTTTAAGATGTATTTGTGTACTTATTTGAAAGTCTCAGTGACAGAGGAAAGACACAGATACCTTCTATCTTCTGGTTCACTCCCTGAATGGCCACAACAGCCATCTGGAGAGCCAGGAACTCCATCTGGGTCTCCTATGTGGGTGGTTGTATGTGTGTGTATGAGAAAGGAATAATGACAGCAGCAGGAAGGGTGTTTGTAGCATGTGGGGGATCTATGAGACATCTAGCTCAGTGAGGAAGTGCCTTTCCCAAGGCTATGCAGGCAGAAGAGCCTGGGACAGCTGTCTCCTTGAGTTTCTCCCCATTCTGGGCAGGTGCAGGTTCACCTTCAGATTGCTGCAGAACTAGGGGAGATACCTGGAGCCACTCCAGGCTGGGGCTGACTGAGCCTCTGGGGTTAAGGAAGGGTGGAGTCAAACAAGGGCTAAGCAAAAGGCATGAAGTGGTGGAAGGAGCTGGGTCCACTACCTTTGGTCCAGGCTCAGCTGGTACTCCTTCCAGAACAGGGAGAAAGCCACGGGTACTGCCAGAGTGTTGGGCAGAAGGGCTGCTCCATCTTGCAGGCTGTCCTGAATTAAACTCCAGAAGGAGCCCCTGGAGAGAGTTTCATGGGCCAGGCTGTTATGGGGTATGAGACAGATCATGCCAGACAAGTCTAGGATGTATTAAGGAGACTCTATTAACCAAGATAGGTGATAACAGGACCCACTAGAAATTAGGGAATAACAAGTTCAGTGGCAATCCAGTCTGAATCGAAACCATGAGAGGAACAAATAATCATTACTGTGAAACCCATTTATTAAACTGAATACCTATGTCCCAGCTTCCCCAGGCTCTAAGTTATCGTAAGAAACATGCAGTGAATAACCTGGACACACTTACAAAGCTGCAAACATTCATCTTTTCCTGGCTTCTCTGTCCATATTTCATTACTGCTGTGCCTCACCTCCCCTGGAACTCTTGAAGAGTACAAATTAGAAATACAAAGCATCTTAGCATTAACATCTTCACTCAGTTTCCAGAGCAGTGAACAGAGGGTGAGAAATGCAGACATACAGGGGCCACCTGTCCTTGGAGTTTGTCTGTGGGAAGCCAGAGAGCAAGCAGGAACTGGGGAGGCCAAGAGTTGGAGTGCAAGAGCAAAGGAAGCATGTGACCAAGAGTGTAATTCCCTCCCTATCAAGGGCCTTTATGGGTGCTTGAGAGAGGAGTGGTTTACACAGCAATGAAATACTGTCCATTCTCAGGTTCCAGGTGATGACAGGTGAGCAGAAATGACCACACAGCTGGGGGGAGTATGGCTTCCAAGCTTGTGACCCTGAGGAAGCTGCCTAAGATCACAACAATGTGATACTAATGAACTTCATCTCTGTATTTCCTTTTCAGCATTACAGGGTCTAAGGTTGGAACATTTCTTTCTCTTGCAGCAATTTTAGATTTTAGATTTTGGTTTCTGCTGGTACTGACAGCCGAGAGGCCTGGAAGTTAGGGTCAGTCCTGGGTTCCTTCCTTGGGGAGCTGACAATACAAGGTCACCAGGATCTTCTGGTGAGCTTTTATTTAAAGCACTCTCCTGCTGCATGAGTTGCATTTCAGTGGCTAGAGGCTTTTAAAGGAAAACAAAAGCAAAAAACAAGGGGGAAGACCCAAAGACAATGAACTAAGTATTTCAAGAATGGAAGGAACCAATTTAGGCCAAATTTCATGCAAAAGCAATTTCAGAACCTTCAAGCTTGCTCTTCCAAATGCCTGGACTATTTAGGAGCCATGAAGGAAGGAGAGACGGACCAGATGAGGCATCTGGATGGAGAGCCCTCCTCTGCCAACCAACAGAGCCAATCTCCAACCTATGTGGATTCCCGGGGATGTTGATGTGATTCAGAGGTTCATCAGGGCAATGAGCCTGCCAGGGGGATGCTCCTTAGTCTCACAGTCCATGTCCAGAGGCTCAGGCCAGTGCACATAACCAGCTGGCCAAGCTGGCATGCAAATCAAGACCCCCATGTACATGAAAGAGATGCCCTGCTGCACACACACACACACACACACACACACACACACACACAGCCCTTGGCCACCAGACCTTTGTCAATGGGGAAAGAACTGCATCATTAGGGTGGATGATAACCCTAGAGCCCAAGGTGGAGCTCAGAGGAAAGTACAGATGTCACACTAACTGAACGTTATCCCATTTGCTTAGCTTGCCTGTTATGCATTGGGACAGTGGGACTTTTGTGGACAGGAAATATGACTGGTGCTTCAAAAAGTTTATGGAAAGCACATATTACAGAAAAAGGAAACTATGCACAAATTCAGATTTTTTTTTTTTTGCACCAGAATAAACTTACGTTTTCAGTCTGTTTTCCCAGGAACTGAGGTCCCCAACATAACAGCAGCAAGTCTATTTCACTGTTGGACGGTGACACAAATCTGTGACCTTTGTATCATTCCGTGAGGTGCTATACTAGGCACAGCTACTATGGAGCTTCTGAGGGACAGCTGAACCCAGCTGGAGATGCAAATAATCACCGGATTTCAAAGGCTGGGGATGAAAAAAAGTGCCAACTATCTCATAGCAATTTCTTGGATATTTGTTGAAATGATAATTTTTGGATCTACTGAGTTAAAGAAAATGATAAAAGGTAATTTCATGTTTTAAAATGTGGCTGTTAGGAAAATTAAAATCACATGTGACTCACATCTTTTTGTGGCTCACATTTTCTTTTACTGGATAGCTTCAGACCTCCACCCAGCCCTGGGTCTTGACCATTTAGATGGAAATATAGAAGAAACCATTAATTTGCTCTAACATTTGGTCAAGTCACTTGCATTCCCCATGTCTTACTTTGTGCCAAAAGCTTAAATGAGGACATGTACCCAGAAGCATAGAAAACAGCATTTGGGACAAGTAAGTATTTACTAGATAGCTGTCTTGAAATTAATCTAGTCTTAAAGGTTCCTCATAATGCTGAGAGAGAAGGGAGATGTGGGAGGCGTGGGATTGTTGCTGGTCCTGTCACATTAACTGAAGAAAGGCAATTCCAAATGCACTCACTTTCATTTGGCAATTTGGACACTGAAGGTCTCGGTATGAGAGAATATGTGTCAATTATGTTTGGTCAGGGTGTTGAGTTGTCAGATGAGACCCTGCGGTACAGGCATTCTGCAGATGTGCTAAACACTGATAACATGCTTTAGCAAAGCTGATTCCTCTCCACAGTGTGGGTGGGCTGCACCAGCTGAAAGCTTTAAGAGAGAGAGAGAGAGAGAGAAAAAGCTGAGGTTTTCAGTAGAATGAAAATTCTGCTTTGAGACTGGTAACATAGGGGCTGGCTTTGTGGCACTGTGGATTAAGTCATAACTTTTGTTACTGGACTCTTGACTGCTCCATTTCCAATCTGTCACTCCGCTGATGTGCTTGGGAAAGTGGTGGAAGATGACCCAAATACCTGGTCCCCTAATGTCCCTGGAAGAAACCCAGATGGACTTCCAGACTTCTAGTTTGGTCTGTCAAGCAGAATGCTTTGGCCATTTATAGGAATGAAACAGCAGATGGAAGATCTCTCTCTCTCTTCGTCCCTCCCTCCTCTTCTGTCCCTCGTCCTTTGAAATACACAAATTAATTTAAAAAGATCACTTTAGCATAGAAATACTGCTTAAGTTTCCAGCCTGCTGGTCCACCCTAAGAATTTCAGACACAAGGCCACGATGTCAACTCTCACCTGCTATATAAGTGTAGAACTTTCCAGTCCTCATCATTATGGGAGCAATCCCACAACTCTCCCTCATGCATGCATATGTCTATTCATCCACCTAGCCATAGCCATACATTTATACACACATACAAGAGTACTTGGAAAAGTTGATGGCATAATACATATTATGAAAAAGACATGCTTAACTTTCACAAAGTTTTGCACCAAAATAAAACATTTTCATTTTGTACAGGTTTTGAAGCACTGTTGTATAAACTATAACTGTATTTGATACCCTCTTGGTTCTGTTTCTCTGGAGAACTCTGACCAACACAGGCAGTTACGGCAAGCCAAGTGGAAAATGCCAAGATAATGCCTGGACTTGCGGCTAGACCAGGGAAGGCAGGGAGAGGGCTGCAGTGAGTGAGGCTGGCTCTTAGACAACTGAGGGATGCGAGGTAACAAATTCAAAGTTGTAACTATTTATTTTGTGGTACTTGCAAAACATGTAGGGTGGACTGCTAGCATTTTTATAGTTTGATTACTTGCCCCTTAGAATGCAAGAATTTGATTCCCTCCAAGTGTTATGTTAGTAGTACTGAAAGGGTTTTGGCAACTTGATCCAGTTATGGTGCTTAGAGGTGGGGCTCTGGGTGAACGAGTATTTTGGCTTTGGAGTCAGGGCACAGTCTCTAGGACAGATACTGGTAGTTTTATAGGTCACGTGGGCAGGGTCAGACAAGCACACCCCTTTCCTGCCATGTGATGCTCTGTGCCACCTTGGACTCTGAAAGCAGAAATGCCATCATTCCTGAATCAACGAGGCTGAACCGATGAGGCCTGCCGCTCCTGGTCTGTGAACACCCAGAAGTGTGAGCCAAAATGAGCTGCTTCCAAGTTAACCTGCCTCACACAGCATCAAGGGCCTCAGTTCTCTTCCTGCACTCACAACCTGGGGTAATTCCTCTCACAATGGCAGCTCATTTACTTCCTTGACTCCTTCTGACTCTGTGACTCAGCCAGCAGAAAGTGGGGGTGGGGGGAGGGAATTCTGGCATGTCAGTTCTGAGCTTAGATCTTAAGAGGCCTTGAAAGTTTCCACTTGAGTCTTTGTGTCCCTGCCAAGGCTAGAACAACATGCCCAAGCTAGCCTCCTGGAGTATGAGAGACCCTGCAAGTACAACACATTCATCACAGTCTTCAGGCCCAGAGCCACCCCACATGAACCAACAGCCACTTGACCCCAGATATATGGACAAGGTCACCCAAGGTTAGCGAGATTGGTTAGGCAAGGACTTTAGTCATTTCAGCAATAAATGCTCATATCTGTACGCCCAGGAGGTTTAGTGGTTGTTATGCCTCATTGCGACAAAGACTGACTGGTACAACCACCTGTATTATAGGGACACCAAAGCTCCCAGGGCAAGCAAGCTTAAAAGAGATCAGGGCTGGTGTTTTAGCACAGGTGACTAATTTATTTGTTCAACCAGTGGACAAGGACCAGAAACTCCATCTAGGACTCCCTTGCAGGTGTCAGGTGTCTCTTGGATTATCTTCTGCTGCCTTCCCAGGTAGCAGGGGCCTGGATCAGAGACCAGGGCAGCTGGGATTCCATCAGCATGCTAATACTGGATGCCAGCATAACAGGTGGTATCACTATGCCAGCCCCACCTGCTGCCATTTGAATTCCCCACTTCCCATACAGCTGGAGATGGGAGACTTTTTCGCAATGTACCCAAGTTATGGTCTGGACAGAGCTCCTGTAGTCAGGGCCCTTCCTTGCCTCATCCCACGTGCCTCTCCGCTTGCTTCTTGATCCGCATCCTCTGTCACATCCTTTAGAATAAACAGTACCCATGGAGGTATTTCCTGAGCTCTGGGAGTACTAGCAAATGATGGAATCTGAGGGCAAGGAGGGAACCTCCAGTTCACAGCCAGACAGTGGCAACCTGAGCTTGCAGGTGGCCTCTCAGGTGGGGTAGGGGGCAGTCTCCTACAACTGGA
Source organism: Ochotona curzoniae (assembly GCF_017591425.1). Taxonomy (NCBI): domain Eukaryota; kingdom Metazoa; phylum Chordata; class Mammalia; order Lagomorpha; family Ochotonidae; genus Ochotona; species Ochotona curzoniae. The sequence continues at coordinate 9,862,106 of NW_024465035.1, read as the reverse complement.
CCCTTATGTTGCAGGATGTGATGCCTTTTCCAGACAGACTGTGTCAGAGTGGTGTGCAGGTCTGAGTGTTGTCAACGAGGACATGGAAGGAACAGTTTGTTTAGCTGATGCAAGGGTTGTTTGAAAAGCCCCGAGTTATAGAACTCCTGCCATAAGGAGAATGGCTTTAGAAAGCCAGGACAGGCGTGTGTGTGTGTGTGTGTGTGTGTGTGTTGGGGGTAGGGGGAGATGGGGGTACGGATTGCAGCATTCTGGGTTCTGCATGTGGTTGGCTAGCGGTGCCCTCTGCAGGGAGGCCTTGCACCAGGCACTGGTTTGCTGGCTCTCTTCATTTCCTTGCCAAGACAAACAAACAGGCCTTGGTGGTCATCTCATTCCTTCTACTTCCCTCAGGTCCCCAAGCCAGACGGTTAAAATCAGCTTGAAGTCTAATAATGGGTGTTTCTGCCCCTTTGCCTCCCAAAGGAAGAACATAAGGCTTATTGTACACACTCACCATGAACATGGGGGCTCCATGCTCCAGGTGTGAGGATGAGCTCCTGGCAACGGCCCAGGCATACAGCTGTCAGAAAGAACCCTCAAGGCCAGGAGGGGTTATCTGAGGAGACTCAACAGCATAGCTGACTGTGCTCCACAGAGCAGGAGCAAGACTCAAAGTAAGACTTTCTGAGCCAGAAAGAACCTGCTGGGTTTGCGGGGGTTCCACTTTTCTTCATGCCATGAATCACTGCCAGAGAAGAACAGCCCTGGGAAGCACAGGGAGAAACCAAACTGGCCATCTCCAAAGGACATGGAGTCTACCCTTTCTTCGTGTAGCTCCATTCCCAAGCACTTCTCGGGCTGCAAAATGCCCTCCTCCTTATACTCACTCTAAAACCATTCAGCAAAGGACACAGTAGTGCTTCCAGCTACCATTTTAGCAAACCTAACTTTTGAGAAGGCAGCTGCCAGAGAGTCTGCCCACAGTGGGTGGCTACAGGTCTTATACTGGTCTGAGGCACAGCCTCTTGGGACACCCAATCCTACTAGCTCCAAGATCACAAGATGTATTTCTACTTAGATAAGGAGCCAGGAAATTTCCCTCTTAATGTTGTGTGTTTCCTTTCCAAGGATGGAAAAGACTCTATTTGCCACATAAAAACATAGAGGTGCAATAAAAGAAAATTACTTCTGATATCTGGCAATATCCATTTTTTTCTGCCCATTTTATTTGTTTCCTGATATTTTTTATATTCTGCTTCCATGTCATTTAATACTATAAGACATAATTCGGCACAAAGTGCCATACATAGAGATTTATTTTTGTAGGGAATTCAGATTTACAGAGAGGAAGAGAGACAGGAAGATCATCCGTCTGCTGATTTACTCCCCAAGTAGCTGCAATGGCCAGAGCCGAGCTGATCCGAAGCCAGGAGCCTGGATCCTCTTCAGGTCTTCCATCTGGACGCAAGGTCCCAAGGCTTTGGGCTTTCCTTGACTGCTTTCCCAGGCCATAAGCAGGGAGCAGGATGCGAAGTGGGACTGCTGGGATTAGAACCTCATCCATATGGGATCCCATTGCTTGCAAAGTGAGGACTTTAGCCACTAGGATGCAGCACTGGCCCCAGTGCCATACGTTTTTAACAACAACAAAAAACTCCAGTGAAATAAAAAACAAAGAACTACCTCTATACGCCTATTGGACGGCTGACATTTAAGAATTGACCATACAACCGTCAACAAGGATATAAAACAGCAGGAACTTTCAATACTAGCAGGAATGCAATGTGGCAAAGCACTTCGAGCTTTAACAGTCTCTTACACTGGCTTGGTAGGAGATCCAACAATTGTGCTTAGAGGTGTTTATTGAACAAATTTGAAAACCAACTTCCACACAGTAGCTTTATTCTTTCTTTCCTGAAACTCGAGGTAAGCAACAGGTGCACACAGCCACAGCACTTTCTCTCCAGTGGGGAAACCCAGCCACCCTTTCCCTCAAGTCAGGTCCCATCAGATAAGGGACCAGTCAGGTTCCCCACGAGGGGATGAAAACACGTAGTACCTAGGCAGCTTTTATCTCCAAATGTACAAGCCCTGGCTATCCGACAGGGAACACAAACTCTAAGAGACACTCAACAGGACACCTGACAGTCCTCCTGAAAACTACTGAGACGTTGAAACCACAAAGAGCAGCCTAAGAGACAACAAGATTGAATACAATGTGGTAGTCAAATTGGGACCCTGCCCCACAGATGCAAGGGAAAGAAATCAGAATCAAACAGAATATTAAATAATTAATAATCATGTCAATATTGATTCACTGATTGTAACAAGTGTACTAATCATCTATAAAGATAGGAAACTCGTGCAGGATTTTTGGGAACTCTGTGTACTACTGTTTCAATAATTCTTTAAACCTAAAGCCACTTTTAAAATTTAAAAAAATCATTAAAAACAAAACCCACACATACCTCCAGAATACCGGCTTGGACTTCAAAGGTGAATCCTGGCGAGTCCATCAGGCAAACCTGGATTCTGTACTCAGCTGGAAGCAGCAGTCATACACGGGGCTGGGATGGCTGGAGCTGGGACCATGGTGCCCAACCTAGGAGCGAAGGTCACTCACAAGAAATGACTGTGATCAAGTAAGGGAGTGGAAGGAACTTGGAGAAATACCCTTCCCGGATTCCAACTGAATCTGGTGTAGCCTGCATATTGCAACTCTGAAGACATCACCAATGGGCTTCACCTGCTCGTACAGTGCTTGCAGCTGCCTCCCCTCTGCAACGAACCCTGGGGAAGGTTATGAGCCCTGAAGGAAGGCCCTTGGGTCAGGATTCAGAGGGTGGCTGGCTGGTGGAGGGGTGGCGGTGTGGTAGGGGTGCGATAGGATGGGGATGAGAGGGGCTGTGAACGGTCCTGAGGACCCTCTGTTCCCGTGAAGGAGACGGCTCTGCAGCTGGCCCTCAGGGGGTTCACTGAACATCAGACATTCCTGCAGGGAAACTGCAAAGCTTTGTAATGTGGGTGACTCAGCTGTTCTTTAAGAAAATACCTTGCTAGCTAAATAAAAGTCACCTGCTAGTCTTACTTGGGCTTGAGCCCTGCCTGAGGAACTGTGAAAGTAAGAATGAGGAGCCATCCCTACAGGGCTTCTAAACTGTACCAGAAAGCTGGAAGGAGGTAGGGGTGGAGATTTGCTACAAAGCTGTGCTATGGGGGCTGGCTCTGTAGTGCAGTGGATTAAGATGCTGCACAAGGGCCCAGCGTGGTAGCCTAAAGACTGAAGTCCTTGCTTCCACGTGTTGCGATCCCATGTGGGTGCCATTTCTAATCCCAGGGTCCTCACTTTTTATCCAGCTCCCTGCTTGTGGCTTTGGAAAGTAGTAGAGGAAGGCCCATGGCCATGGGACCCTGCACCCACATGGGAAACCCGGGAGATGCTCCTGGCTCCTGACTTCAGCTCAGCTCTGGCTGTCTTTCTTATTTGAAAGGTTTTGGAACGAGGAGAGTCTGAGAGATCCTTCCATTTGCTGGTTTTCTTCCTAAATGACTGCAGTGATCAGTGCTGGGCATGTCCATACTCAGGAGTTTCTTCTGGATCTCCCACATGCGTACAGGGGCCCAAGCACTTGAACTATTTTCTGCTGCTTCCACAGGTGCATTAGTAGGGAGTTGTATTGTTGTATTGGAAGCGGAGCAGTGGAGACGTGCTCAGATAGGATACAGGCAGAAGTTTAGCCTGATATGCCCCAGCACTGACCTCTGGTGCAGAAAGTTTTGAAATCCCTTTGTATGTGGAATCTGAAAAAGATCATGCAAAATTTATATTATGAAAAAACCAGGCAAAGATTCTGGAATTTTTACACCCAAATGAACTTACAATTTAATTGCATTTTCAACACACTGAAGCACCCTCAGATACACACATCTTGGGAGGTCACGTGGCAGGCTTCAGCTTGTGGTGGGGTTATCTTATTGCCCAGCACACTGCCAAGAATTTAGTGACTCACACAATCACCCCCACCCACCTCTCTGAGGCCCTTGAAAGCTCACTGCCCTCAGGTGCCATAGCACAGGCCCAGGACAAGCCTATTTGCTACATTCCTTCCAGCTTATTCTTTGCTCTCAGGTTGTCAGTAAGGAGCAAGGGATCCCCATGCCAGGGAACCCCTTATCCACCTAAGGATCACAGCTATAAGGCCTTCCAAAAGCAGACTTGTGTTTTCAACTCTGCTTTTATTTGCAGAGGGAGAAAGCTCACTCACCTACTGGTCACCTACCAGCAACACCCAGGTCTGGGCCAGGCAGGAGCCAGGACCCAGGAGTCCCATTCAGCACTCCCTCATGGATGGCAGGGACCCAACCAGTGGCCCAGGGACTCAGTGGAGCTGCCTCCCCGAGTCCTCGTTCAAGGGAAGAGGTTTCAGAAGTGAGACAGGATTCGATCCTAGGCAATCTCGTACGGGATGCAGATAGCTGAATTTGCTGAGCCACACCAGATTCCATGTGTTTGTATCTTTAAGTGCAACTTTCCTTGATTTGAGTTCAATGTAGTTGTTTGCTTTTTCCTCCTTTTGTCCTGCCAATGCCTCTTTTTATCCCCTCTATGCCAGTTTAGGGCACAGATCCTGCCTCCCTCGCCCTTACTGGGCTCCTGGAAGACCCCAGCCTCAGTCACATGAATGTATCTATCCATATACCCTGCCACCAGGAGTGCAGGTTACAGGCTCTGCGGTCCCAGAACCCACTTGGCTGGTTTTCTACCAAAGCCTTTTATTATAATAGTACCTGATCATTATTAACCTTCATTAAGTAGCAAAGCTCAGGGTGTCGTGGAGGTCATAGGACTTGCGTGATATTGTAATCAAATCCAGGAGACATTTCTTTTAGCACTCTGCCAGGTGCTGCTGATGCAAACAGCATCAAATAAAACCTTCCCCTTGAGAAATTTCCAGGCAGCAAGAAAACAGAGAGAAATTGAGAGAGAGAGAAAGAGAGAGAGATGCTTGTCTTATGGGCAGTGCAGGGTGCAGGAAGCGTGGTCTCCCCTGGGGGAGGGAGCCTACCTCTTACGACCACACTCTCTTCTCATCCTGACATCATCAATCTAACCCCTTCTGACACACATTCCCCCTCTGGTTTCCAATAACATGGGAATCCCCAGCTGGGCCAAGCAGAGGGATCCAGGGCAGGCATATGTCTGCTCCCCAAAGCTCCTGCCTGTATAGACAGATTTGTAGCACCAGCTCCCTCCCCTTTCATGAGTGCTCCTGTCCATTTTGGGGTTCTCCAGGGGGCTCCTCTGGGGCTTTGCTGAACATTTCCTTCCTGAGTGACGGGTCTGTGCACTTCCCATGCCAGCGGGGCCAGCAGCAGCATAGCCATCCGGGGAAGCAACTGTGGTGAAATAAAATCATACCACTCACCGCAACCAATGGTTTTCTAGACCTATTGGCCTCTCAGTGGAGTGCCCCCAAATGCCTTTGGATACTCTGACACCTATCACTTGGTAGGAAGGAAGTGAAAAAGATAGGGACTTAGTCTAACACCTTGGGGTAGGTATTTGGTTTAGTGGTTAAGAAGCTGGCTAAGCAGCAGTGCCCGCCATCAGAGTGCCTGGGTGCTTCCTGCCAGTGTGGACCTTGAGAGGTGGCGTTGATGGCTCAGATCACTGGGCTCCTGCCACCCGAGTGGGAGACGGGATTGAGCTCTTGGCCGGGGCCCACTGCAGGCATTTGAGGAGTGAACCAGTGAAGCACAGTACTTATGATTTTGTAAAATGAATAAACTCCTACGAACCGGTAACTATTCATTGGGCCCCTTTCAAGATCTCTCAGGGTAAAGGAAAGCCTCAGTGCTTCCTGGTAAACCAGCCTGTGACATATATGCAAATGTGTTGGGTGAGTCACTGTTAGACCCTTAACTGGGGTGTTGCAGCTAAAAGGGCCTTTCATTTCAGCAGCTGGTTCTGAGGCAGGCATTCTATGGGGCAGGGCATATTCATGAAATGAGGTACAGTCACACGGAACACCAAAGCTCTCTCCAGGCCTGGCCTCAAATGAGGTTAGCCAGCCAGCCAGTCAGTCAGCTGGCCCAGCATGCCCCAGGTGCAGCTCTGAAATTGCCATGTCATGACAAACCATGATGATTGGCCACCCTATGTTGGGCTCAGGGGGAGGTAGAGAGGAAGCATGAACTTGGCAATCACATAGACTTTGGGGCTGTGTCCCTGGCAGCCTTCCTTATATGCCCTTGCATATCCTGACATTGAAAGCAGCCGACACCAGCTTAAACAGAAGAGGGATTTATTGCCAGGGTAACTTCCTCCCTCTGCTTCTTCATCTCCCCCATTGAGTCACAACTTTGGTGATCACCCTGGACTTGGCACACTGAGACTCAAGCCAATAAAATCACATTTGGGCCAGGAGCACAGCAAGAGGTGTGCTCATTCCACAAACATGTATAGTGCCTGTATCAGTCTGGCCAGGCAGCTGTTACAGAAAACCACGGCCTGGGTCATAAACAATAGATGCTTAGTGCTGGGTAGCACTGGAGGGCATGAGTTAAACTGCTGCCTGGGATGCTAGCAGCCCATGGGACTGCTGGTTCGAGTCCCAGGTGCTCCACTTGTGACCCAGCTCCCTGTTAATGCATCTGGGAAAACAGCAGAAGATGGACCAAGTGCTTGACTCCCCATCATGCTTGTGGGAGACCTTGGTGGTGTTCTAGGCTCTCGGCTTTGGCCTGCCCCAATCTCAGCCATTGTGCTCATGGGGAGGAGTGAAGCAGAAGATGGAAGATATTTCTCTTTCTCTCTCCCTGTTTCCGAGGCTGAGAGGTTCAAAATCAAGGCTGATTCAGTGTCTGTTGAAGACCTGTTACTGATGGCTGGGGTCTTCTTGAGGCATCCTCACAACAGAGCAGGGACAAAAGGGCCCTCCCAATATTTTTACTAGGGCATCCATCTCTTGCTGAGGCTGGAGCCCATATGAGCCAAACACCAAGCACCACCCCAGCCCTCCACCGCCAAAATTCTCCATCTCCTCAATACTAAATCCCATGGAGGTTGGGGTTCAACATATGGGATTCAGAGGGACACAGGCATTCAGATCATAGTGACAGCGCTTCTTATTTAGGAATAGGTTCATTCAACTGCCATGCAGAGACACCACCAAGTTCAAAATTACTATTTACGCCGTTAAGTAAATCAGGTGTGAGCAATGGTAAGGTAGAGGGAATGGGGCAAACAGAGGTTCTGGACAGCAGCTTTCGGCCAGCCCAGCCTCTGCCTCTCATCTCAGGAGGCCAGTGTGCGGGGAGCTGTCTGTGGTTCGTGTGCTCAGGAGCTGTGTGGGTGGAGGGGCAGGCAGCATGGAAGGTTGATGGGCTCAGGAATGACATGGCATGTCCTAATCTCAAGGCACTCAAAGGCTTGAAGGCAGAGGCACTGAGATATTCAGGGGCTTAGGGGGAAATAAAATAAGATCTGAATTGCATTAACGAGGGATTTCAGCTCTAGCTCACAGTGATAATGTAACAGGGACGACCACATTGGGGAGCTTACATTCTTCTCTCCAAGAGAAGCAGTTGTATAGCATTTTTGGCTACTTTGAGTTCATGGATTTCTTTCTCCTCCCACTCTTCCCCCTCCCCCCGCCCACCCCACCATCTCCCTGGAAGCACCAACTGAAGTCAGAGTGTATTTCCCCAGATCCAGCTGATTCTATTTATTCATTTTTGCATTGAAAACTCCTTTGTCTGCAAAACCCTCGATGCCTAACCGCCTGGGTCTGGTTCTATCTTTAGCTATGTAGTTGTACAGATAAGTCCCTAGATGTTTCCAGAAAACAGCACTTCAAATCAGAACCCTCCAAGGCTTTCCAAGGGCAACTTAAGCCCGCGTTCCTTGCATACTTTCTCAGCTCTGTGCTTTTTTCTGGTTGCCTTTCCAGTTTCTGCCCTTCACAGGGAAGCAAGCACTTTTCCCAAACACTTGTTGTTTGTCTTTTCTCTCTATGGGGACAAGACGTGGTTGTCTTCCAGCTGGGACTCGCTCTTACTTTTTGCTCCTCCAAAGTCTGGCCTGTCCTTCAGGCCACAGCTCTGTTCTTCCTCTCTCTGGGACCTGCTCTTGTTCTTCCTTGAAACAAGCAGGACCTCTGAGGACCTCACACAACCCAGCATCTCCTGGTTCCTTGGAAGCCAGACCTTACTGCTTCTTGGGCGGCAGCCTGGCATCACCCGGGAGCTTGTCTGACAGGCAGAGCTTCAGCTCCACACCTGAACCACTGCGACCTGAAACTGCACTTTCTAGAACACCCACAGGTGAGCTGTGCAAGGTGGAGTCAGAAGTACCTCTCAAGGCCTCTGGTTTTAAACTCTGGTTGCACCTGTATTCCATGCAGAGCAGGAAGCCCTTCTTCAAACTCATTTCTCCTACGGCGTGAATACTCACACTTCTCTGACACAAGGTGCTCTGTGGCGTGTTCTGACACAGCAAGTGAGCCAGCAGTGCTGTAGCAGTGGGTACCGTTAGGGGTCCTCTCATCCAGTTCTGTTCTGAGGCACTGTACCTAGAGATGCTTCCTGTCACACAGGTTGGCCCTTCACTCCCTGAGACTGCCCCCTTCTCAGCCCCAGGTTCCCACATCACGCCCTACCCAAGACCCAGGGTTTGGTTACTTTGCCAATACAGAAATTCTTTTTCTTTTTCAAGATTTACTTATTTTTATTGGAAAGTCAGATATACAGAGAGGAGGAGAGACAGAAAATCCTCTGTCCGATGGTTCACTCCCCAAGCAGCCACAATGGCCAGAGCTGAGTCAATCCGAATCCAGGAGCCAGGAGCCTCTTCTGGGTCTCCTACACAGGTGCAGGGTCCCAAGGCCTTGAGCCATCCTCTACTGCTTTTCCAGGCCACAGGCAGGGAGCTGGATGGGAAGCAGGGCCACCGGGATTAGAACCGGCGACCGAATGGGATCCTGGTGCAGGCAAGGCAAGGACCCTAACCACTATGCTATCGCACCAGGCTCCAATACAGAAACTGTGGTTCGCTGTCTCTTGGAATGCCAGTATCCTATACTGAAATGCTGATAAGAGTCCCAGCTACACTTTAAATCTAATTTCCCGACAATGCACCTAAGAAAGCAGTCCCCACCCAGCCAAGGTAAAAATGCACTCACCTATGGTGTTTGTGAGTACAACAGGCTGTGGGTCTAGGAGCATGGCAGAAGCAGGGCAGTGTAGCTTCCAGGCGCAAGGCAGTGTGCCTCCCACCTTGAGGAGGCTTCTGTTATCAGAGTGAGATAATGCATTTTTATGTGCACAGTAATTGTGTCACGATGCTACAGCTCCAGAGACACACATCTTCCCTGACTCCGAGCTCTGCAAGGACAGGCAGTGTGCTTGTGGTTGAGTGACAATGAATAGCTGAGTTCGTTTCTCAGGATCTGATCTCACAGAGGTGTGAGCGGAACATGCCTCTGGCCTCCTCAGACTATCCCTCCAAGACAAAGCAACTTTCATGGCCAAGGAGAAGCAGCGAGGTTCTGGAGGCTGGTAAGGTTGCCTCATGTAACGTCAGCATTGTATATAGGTACCAGTTCATGTCCTCGCTGCTTCATTTCTGATTCAGCTGCCTAATAATGAGTTGGGAAAAGCAGTGGAAGATGGCCCAATTGCTTGGGTCCCTATTATGTGCAAAGAAGAGCCAGAAGCAACTGCTGGTTCCAGCCTGGCCCAGCCTTGGTCATTGTGAACATTTGAACATCTAGGGAATGAATCAGCAGATGGAAGATTCTTCCTCTCTCTCCATTGTTGGACTGAGCAGAAGTGACTCCTGAAGGAACTGAGTGCATCAGAGGACAAGGGAACTTATCACAAGCCAGGAACACCTGATAACCTTCGAGCACCAAAGAGCAGACTGAGTCCCAGCGCTCTCTCTTCTTTCTGCCTCCCTCTGGCATCTCTAGCCACAATGCTATCTTTGCAAGGTCAAGCAGACACTCCCATCCAGAAATGTTTGAAATGGCGAGTCTGTGCAGAAGGTCAACACCCACCGTGATGACACGTCACAAGCATGTACAAACTGCTGCCCCACACCTAAGACGTGTAAAAGCCCAGTGCTGCATACCCTGGGCGGCCATGTCCCTCACATGGTCACCCCACCACGTGGAAGTGGTCCCTGGCTGTCTCCCACCGGGGAGGAGTCCATCAGACTCTCTCACTCCGGTCTCTTTCTTTCCCACAGCTGCCTTTCTTGCTAGAATAAAGACTTCCTTGTGACTCACTGTATCTGGATTTTTGAGTTTGTGACTCAGAGAGCTAACACTCTATCCATAGTTCTGACTTTCAACTAAACAAATAAATCTTACAAAACAAAACAAAAACTACACTCAAAAGGAAGCTGGATGGACCAGTCGGTCGATAAGGACTGACCTGAAGATGGCAGTGTGGCCCACCACCAGTGGTCGCAGCAGTATCTCCACCTGCTGATTATCATGCAGAGGGTCCAAAAGGTTAAATGGCAAATCCCAATCCATACATCCTGGAAGGATGAGAGCCTGTATTAGAATTAAATTTTAAATTTAGACGTCCACTGGCAAGAGAGGATGCCAACTGGAGGGAAGGTCAGATCCAGTACAGCTAGAGGTGTCCAGGAGAGGGAGGAAGGGCCTTCTGGAGAGGAGACTTAAGGAGAGGCTGTGGCTCCCATCTCTAAGTAACTGAAGGCTAACCTTCGGCGGGTTCTAGGTCACTCAAAAAGCAGGTGAAGAGTCCTAAGAAAGAATGTCAAAGGAGAAAAGTTTTCACTGAGACTGAGGAAGAATTCTCAAGCATCAGAGCTGTAAAACCGGTAATTGTCCACATTAATAGAGATGGATTTGATTTTACTTTTTTTGAAAAATATTTTTGGTGAGACAGGAGTTTAGGGAAAGAGGCAAAGGTGCATAAGAAAGCTTTTGTGGCTAATAGGAATGTCCAGTTTAAGCACCAACCGCTGGGAACCAGCTCCAGAAGGCAGCATGGAACTTTGGCTTGCTCTGTGGCAGATGGGGACAGTGAAAGGCCACAGTTCACCTGAGGAATGTGCCTTGCTAAGGATGTCCAAGAAAGTGGCTTTTATCAGCGTTAGCCTCAACACACCAGTGACTGAAAGAAACAAGTGCCAAACCCCACCTGGGTTGTTGTGTTGCTGAAATACAGCTGGGATTCAGCCAAGGCTGGAAAAGGCAACTGGAGGAAAAACATCAGCGGTAAGTCAAGAACCAGAAAGGACACCATTTACTAATGGAAAGAAAGCTGTGGCATTTGGTCCAAAAAGAGGGGAAACCTTGAGTGTGTTTTTTGGGCTCACAGAATGTCACCAAAACCAGGTGCTGTGTGCTTTCTGCTCTGTTATTGTGGGGACCACAGCAAGAAAAGATGAGGCCCTCTCCAAATAGCGAATGGACATGTTGACTCTTTTCCCAGGAAGAAAAGCAAACATGGTAATTTTTCTGCTCTTTTCATTAAAGCATGGCCTGAAGGACAGGCACTAAACTGAAGAAAGTAGCTAAAGAGGTTGGCATGAGGCCAGGTAAAAAGGAACATGGTAGCTAGTGCCTTCACTCGATCAGGAGTGACCCCACCAGAAGTCATGGACCAGAGCTGTTCCTGGTTCTTTTGGTCTCCCTGATGGGCCCCAGATTTTTTTTTTTTCATCATTCAGTTATTAAGCATGGTCTTTCAAGAACAACACCTGGACCTAAGACATGTGGAATCCATTGCTTTTCTCCTAGAACTTCAATCAAGTCATTGGTTTTTGACTTCTTGGAGCTATTTCTGGCAGGATAACAACCACTCTATAGTTTCTGAAAGGGCAATTTGAGTTGGGTCCTTAGGGCTTTTTCTACTTCTACTTTTGGATTAGCAACCTAGGTATGGGGTCCTGATGGTGTCTCAGATTTGTGCCTGTGGTTTTTGTGCCTGGATCAGCTCTGTTGCGGGGGCACAGTTCAGAGAACCGTCCACATCTGGAAAGAATGGGGTTATAGCTCACGAGTGCAGTTGGTTACAGACACTTCTGAATGTTCCCATACTAGGATTTCTATTGGGAATTCAGAGAACGCCCACTTGGTCTGACTTTTCTTTTTATGTAAGGAAGTGGTTCTCCAAGAGAGGCCTCTGGTGGTTGTGAGCTAATTGCAAAATGTACCTCCTCTCATCAGCTTTCATTTTTATGTACCTCTCACTAGTAATTCATAAACTTACAATTAGCACCAAGCTCTAGCAGACAGAGAACTTCATTTCCTCTTCTCCTAAGAGACCCAGCCATGATGCTATTTGGCCTTTCTCCTTTGATTTATTTTTCCCCCTAGTGAATAGATTGCGTGACTTAGATTGCACTGTGGTTCAAGTATGAATTAACCACAGCTGCCACCAAATACATTCTGTACATCTCCATGTAAATATCCAATTCCTGTTGTAACCTAGTTTGTCTTCCATTGGAAAGCTGAACTGAGTGGGACATCAGTCTTATGTCTCAACCAATGGTCTGGAACTAGAAGGGTTAGGAGGCACTAGCCCAAAAATAATGGAATGTAGGCAAGCTAACAAGGTTTAGGGCTCAAAACCAGCTAGGGCCAAGTCTTGCTCAGGGCTTCTGTGGACTGGTCTACAGGCAACTGCTGCACCAGGGGACTTCTAAATTTTGAAGTCCAGTCTGTACCTGGAACCACAGAGTCAGCAGCAGCCCCTAGATTGCATCTGCATGGCAGGTGATGGCAGTTGCCCACCCTTGCTGTAGCTCAGGCAACAGATAATCCCTGCCTTTGCGAGACCATTGTTGCAGGAATTGGATCCCGCGTGTGTAAACTTCCTAGTGTGTGGTGACAGATACTCCGTAATGTGAGCTTGCTCAAGGTCCCCATTCAGCCCCAGGCCTGAACTTAAACATGTGGGAGGGAAGTGACATTCTCCTGATAGGAAGTGTCAGTGTTCCAATGAGCTGGTCTGGCCTAGCTCAACACGTTGCCGTTTTTATGGCAAAATAGTGCTCAAAGTCTCTGGGGACAGTCAAACTTAGGTGTCTCTCCTTTTTTTCTATCTCCTCCAGTTCCCCATCCTGCCGTCCCCCAAAGGTACCACAGGATTTCACGCAGGTGACTGACTCCTCTGGGCTCCCTGTTGCCTCATGTGTAAAACAGGAACACAGAAATGCTGATTTTCAAGTGCTACTGAGGAGGTTAAGGAGTTAACTGATGCCCAGCTCATGCCTGGCACCATTGCAGGTGCTGGGCAAACTTGAGTTCTTTTTTCCCACACCCACCTCATTCTAGTCTGGTTCCTTGTTTCATTTAGCACTTACTAAGCTCCATCTAAAGACAAGTGCAGTCCCCACCTTCATCAGGACCCTTTCTGAAATAAAACATTCACAGGTTTTCATGTAAATTTGTGATAACTACTTTTTGGACTTCCTGGACTGTGGTGATGGACTAGATGAAAATAGGTAGAAGAGTAGGGACATGATCCAAGAACTGTGGCACTGAACAAAGGGCCTATATCCCACAAAAGACATGTTGGGGATCTGGGACTGGAAGAACTCAGAAGTGGTCTTACACATCAGGATATCAGAACAACTGTCTGCCTGGACAGGAAACGTGAAATGAGACCTCCTTGCCCACCACATAGAAATACATTCCTGATGGGAGTGAAGATGTGTCTGTGAAAAGTGAACTTTACAGTACTTTTATAACCCTAGGTACAGACCTGATTTCTTAGACACGGCAAAAGGAGAGCTGAACTCAAATGAGAAGATGAGTACATTTGAGTTTCTCAACATGGAAAACATCTGCAAATGCCATAAAAGGATTCAGAGAATAATGACAGGTGAGGAAAGTGTGTTTTTGGCAGTTCTAACAGATGAAAGGTTACATTCAAAATATATAAGGGATGATGCATTCAGAAGAACAAAGCAAACCACCCAATCAGAAAAACAAAACAAACAAACAAACAAAACAACCCAGCAAACGACACATACAGGTAGGATACCCAGAAGGTTGGCTCAACAGTCAACAGAGAAAGGAAAGTCAAACCCCAGAGAATTCCTGTAGCATTAGTGGAATCAAAATGGCAGACAAGACTGAATAGTTAAGACTGTGGCTGAATGGAGCATGCCTGCAGGAGTGCCTGCAGGATTGGTGGGGGCAGTTCCCCATCAGTCGCAGCTCTGTTACTGATGATCTGAGCGACACCTGCAGAAGTTATCGCCACAAGCACTCCAGAAAGATGCAGCATCATCTTTGGATGATGGAACAAGTTGGAAGCAACTTGAAGGGTCATCGAGAGGGGAATAAATCCACTGAGGAATGTCCACAGGGGGAGACATAACAGGGCAGTTCAAGGAATGAATGGGGCCTCTATGTGCCCACACGACTTAAACTCAGTGCTGAGTGAAAAGGACAAATTACAGAAAGATGAGTGTTCGCGTAAGATGCAAAATAATCACCCAGCCACACTGGCCACTATTGATTACACATATGCATGCAGTAGATGTATGGACTAAGAACTAAAAGGATGCGTGAAGTTCAAAGTCATGCTTCTGGGGCCAAGGATGAGGTTAAGTTAGAAACAAAAGAGCCGTTCAGTGTATCTATGATAGAAATGTCAACCTTTGTTCATTTCAGGTGTGGGTATACTGCTGTGTTTTTTTTTTTTTAGCCTATTTTGTTTAAAAAAAAAAACCAGTTTTTTAAAGCAAATAGTATCAGAGCAGGTGAGATTTTAAAGTTATTTTAAAAAAAACTGCTTGGGAGCAAAAAAAAAAAAAAAAAAAAAAAAAAAAAAAAAAAAAAAAAAAAGAGGGAGGAAAGAGAAGGAAAAGGGACTTGTTCTGCCAATCCCTTGAACACCCAGAGCTGCAAGGTCGTGGGCGAGGACTCGGCCCCCTCGGCCACTGCAGGCTGTGGCCTGCTGCCACCCCACACGGGCTTAAGATTAGCAACCAGAACCAGGAACTGCTTCCATTCCTCTGATCTCTTAGCAGCTGACAGCATTATCTAGCTTTGCTGCTTCTCTCTTTTCCATTTAGTAACTGAATCCATGCCAAAACTTGCTTTTCCTTATCTCTAGAAGTTTGCAAAAGGATTTTTATTACGGCTCACATAAAATTACCTTGCTATTTATTTTTGCTTTAGACTTTTTAAAAATGTCATTGATTTATACTAAAAATCCTGACTAGCGTGGGTGAATTCAATTTTGCCCCTTCTCTAAAAATTCCATTGTCAACACTGGTGTCCCTTAAGTGCCCACTGCACACCTGCCCTGAGGTTGTAAGACACACTGACAGGCCTACTCATACAATTTTATTGTGTTATCTCAATTTATAGGAAGCGGCTCTCCTTTAAAGCACACTGCGATCTAATTACATGGTCACAGCCAAGGACTTAAATATATAATAGGACCAATAATTCGTTAGTAAGTGCATGGATATGCTAATCACTTGCATAGATTAGAATTGCTACGGAGTTAAAGTTAAAGGCAATGAAAATGGACCCATCAAGGTGCAGGCATCTTTAGAAACCACATTTGAATAACCATAGCCTTAATAAAGTATTTTACGCTCCAGTACATTTGCGACTGGCCAGCGATTTGCTTCTATGGGGTATAATGCTCAATAATAAAGCCCAAAGATGAGAAACTTTATCACATAATTAAAATATTCTTAGTTCCATTACAGATTGTTCATGGAGGGGTTTGTTTGGGGAGGGGATGTGAACTTAATTTTAATTTCTCACTTTTTTTTTCATATTATTTAACATAAGCAACGTCACAGTCCTCATTTGCTGTCCTTCCTGCAAGAAAGCATGAAGTGGGACAGTGGGACACCTTTTTCTATGCCCAGCACTTAGCAGCATTCTCTACATCACCCATGCAAAATTTTGCATTCTATTTACTGTTTAAGAAGATGAAACTTGACTTCAAGGATGTGCTTTTATTTCATCTTTTTGCTCATACCTGATGTTTTCAAAGAAAAAAAAAATCCAGGAAAGAACAATTAAAGCTACCCAAGGGAACATGCTCCTTTGCGCCATCTCTCCAATTCAGTGTTAGAAAACGTTTGGCTGAATGGTTTTTAACTTCCGGGGCAGCCGTGTCATGCAGAATACAGCTATGGCTTGGCTGCTTTAAGGTAAGATGCTGCATTGCTACTAAGGAGCTCAATCCCAACCCCGCACTGAGCACCAAGGAGCCTCACAGATACCTTGCAGCTGAAAAGCAGAATGTTCCCATTACCTTTCCCGCAACCCTCAGCTCCTGGGTACCTTCTCTTTCCAAGTGGCAAATCCTTAGGGTTTGTGGGGACTTCTTGCTGGCACAGTCACCATTCCTGTACGCTCCAGGGGAGATGGAGCCAGTGGTTCCTGCTCTTCTGCGTGCAGTGTTCTGGCTGGCTGAGGAACTGAGCTTTGCCCAGGCTGTGCCAACGTGAGTGGGGCAGAGATCAGGGTCCCCTTCGCTAACAGGAGGCCACCCATACCACATGCCTTGCCAGGCTGAGTCACCACAGAAGAGACTGGGGCAAGCCTGAGATTCCAGAGCACACTGGCTTTTACACCTGCTGCCTGTGCAGCCGCCCTAGTTGAAGTGCAGAGCACCCATCCTTGAGCAGGCTCACTGACTGTGGCTGGCATTGCAGACCCGAGAGGGACTGAACTGGGTCTCAGGCCCAGAGCTCTGACTCCAAGCCTACTCTTTCTACCAGCTGATCCTTCACCTCATTATACAGCTCTGCCAACCATGGGAAGTCCCTAGCTACAGACCATGACTGGCTGACTGCCACTTGCTTCGCAGATCACACCTGCTGGAGTGCTGCCTCCTGCGCACAGCCTTTGTAAGGATGCTGAGCTGCAGCTCCTTTCTCACAGATTTCTGCATCATCCAGCGGATGACACACACAGTCGGGCGGATGGCAGACAAGGATTTCCAGTTCTAAAACTGCTATCTACCAACAACTAACTGTGTGTGTTTGGGAACCCTGTGTGTTTCTGCTTGCCCTTAGTAAAAATGCAGCATAAATACCTGCTTAGAGTTGATGTGATGATTGCAGCAGTTGGTGGAAGTGAGTTGCTGGTATATGGCAGAGTGGTCATAGGTTCCCCCCATTTCCTTCCCCTGCCACACTCTTCTGAAAACTTACATTGCAGATCCGGCATGATGGTTCAGTAGCTAAATCCTTGTCTTGCATGTGCTGGGATCCTATATGGGCACCAGTTCATGTCCTGGCTGCTCTGCTTCCCATCCAGCTCCTGGCAGTCAAGGATGGCTCAAAGCCTTGGGATCCTGCATCCATATAGGATACCTGGAAGAAGCTCCTGGGTTCTGGCTTCAAATTGGCTCAGCTCCAGTAATTGCAGCCACTTGGGGAGAGAACCAGTGGATAGATGATCTTTCTGTCTCTGTTTCTCTCTATAAATCTGACTTTCCAATAAGAAAAAATACATCTAAACAAACAAATAAACGAACAAACTTACATTGCTTTTCCAGGTCCTGAGGGAAAAATACTGAATATTAGTAGCTGGCTAGTGCCCATTGCTTTTGCTTTCTAAATTGCAAACCTTTATTGATTTGGATTCCATTCAGCCTTAGATGGAAATGGAGACAGGAATGTGTCCTTGTATCTGTACTTGTCTGGTCTGTCCTCCATCCCATTAGGCTCTCATATGCACCAATGGGTGCTGCAGCCTAGCTCAACACAAGTGAAAGCACTATGCTGGTGGGTGCTGCCACCTGCCTAGCCAGGCCCACCCCTAGCCCTGGTTCTCATGCTCACTGATGGAAGCTGTATCCATCAAAGGGGTGTCTATATTTTCCCTACTGGGCCCATTCCCAGTCCCAAATCTTACACTTTCCAGGTAGTACCATAGTCTAGCCTGACAGGACTTGCCCCCACTCCCAGAACTTGCCAGCTAATGCTACCAGTTCTACCTGCCTGCTTCCAGCAGTCTTCAGAGGGCCACTGATGCTGCCCTCCTAATGGAGGTTACTGGGATTGCTTCAACTGGGCTGCAGTTCCCACTGGTGTATGTGAGGGTTAAGTGTGTAATGGGCAGGATTTAGCTGGTCTCCAGCACCTTTTGGTTTGTATATGAGATGGGGCTGGGGACAGAATTGATTAAGTGACTGCAACTACCAATGTGTATGTGTAGGCTAATGTGGGTGATAAACTGAGCTGGACCATGCACTGGCTGGCATACACAGGATTCAGGTCTGGGGTCATCTCAGATGAGTTTTGTTTGGGTCCTTCCAAATGGACTGCTGAACTCAAAGCTCCTACCATGGGAATGATCATAGGATCTGTTGTCTGCTTATGGAGTCATTCACTTTCCCCTAGCTCTCAATCCTTCCTACCCTATGTAATCCTTCTTACCCTATGTAAATATCATTAGAAAAATTGGCTCTGGTTGGCATTGTGGTGCATAGTGTTGTAATAGCAGCAGCACATTTGGGTGTCCTGACTATTCTGCTTCAGAACTAGTTCCCTGCTATTGGCCTTGGAAGAGCAATGGGGAATGGCCCAAGTGTTTGTGCCCCTGCTACCACATGGGACATACAGATGGAATTCTGGGTTGTTGGATTCCTTCTGGTCCAGCCTTGGCAGATGAGGCCATCTGGGGAGTGGAAGATCTCTCTTTCTTTCTCAGTCTCTCTCTCTCTTTCAATCTCCAGCTCTGACTTTCAAATAAAGAAATAAAAAAAAACCCCCAAAAACCAAAAACCAAAAAACAATTGGCTTGACTTTGCAGCAGCCTCCTTTCTGCTCAGGCACCAATGTCTCTAGCATCCGTGGCCAGCACAGCGGAGGAGGGCAGCCTCAGTGGCCCTCTGAAGACTGCTGGAAGCAGGCAGGTGGAACTGGCAGGCTTCTCTCCTGCCTTGTTCTTTCTCACCAGCAACACCCACTCAAAGCAAATACACAGCGGTTTATGAATCACTGAGCTATGGCTCCCTGCAGGGAAGAGCATTTGAACAGAATACAGTAGAGGGCTGTTGTCAGACATGAAAAGCCAAGTGCAGCCACATACTTCTCACACAGCTCCCCACCCAGGCAGAGGCTGTTGAGGGCTTTCTTTGACTGTCTTAGATCCAATTGTCTTTTTTTCGTCTCTTTATTTTGTCTGCTCTGTGTCATTTTCACACTTTCTTTAAAAAAAAAATTAAAGATTTTTTTTTTTTTGGAAGGGCAGATTTACAGAGAGAAGGAAAGACAGAGAGAAAGATCTTCAACTGCTGGTTCACTCCCCACGTGGCTGCAATGGCCAGAGCTGAGCTGATCTGAAGCTAGGAAATTCTTGCAGATCTCCCACGTGGATGCAAGGTCCCAAGGCTTTAGGGCATCCTCTACTGATTTCTCAGGCTACAAGTAAGGAGCTGGATGGGAAGTGGAATAGCCAGGACGTGAACTGGCACCCATATGGTACCCATTGTCATATGGGATCCTTGTGCAAAAATTTAGCCCCTGGGCTATTGTGGTAGGTCCAATAGTCACACTTCCACCTTCTCAGGAAGGAAAGCAATCCTGTGGCCTCAGGAGCTGGGTCTGCCTTGGCCCCTGCAGGTGCCAAGCATCCCCACAAACAACACTCTCCCCTCTTGGTCTGGGCCCTCCATGGAAGGCTTGGGAAGGCCCCCTTAGCTCTCTGTTAGTGAGGCTCATTTATAGCTCTCTATACTTCCTGGATTTTATTTCATGCCTCAGCTTACAGCAAGGTTAACACTGTCATAAAATGTAAATACTGAAAGGTGACTCAACCAAAAATTGTGATGCAATTATGTTGGGAAATGGGAGGGGAGAGTTTGGGAGTGATGGCAGAATGGAGGGAAGGGAAGACGAGGTGAAAAAAATGCCAGGTTGTCATTTTCCTATTTTAGGAAGTAGCTGGATGATATCTACAATGGAAAAAATCAAGAAATCAAGGCTTTCAATTTATTATTTAGAAATGTAAGTGTAGGGACTGGAGTGATGCTTCAGTTGGTTAATTCTCTACCTACAGGCTCCTCCACTTCCCATCCAGCTCCCTGTTTTTGGCCTGCTAGAGCAAAGGATGGCTCAAAGCTTTGGGACTCAGTACCTGCGTGGGAGAACAGGAATAAACTCTTGGGTCTTGACTTTGGATTGGCCCAGCTCCAGCTGTTGCAGCCATTTGGAGATTAAACCAATGGACAGGCTATCTTTGTCTCATATCTCCTTCTCTCTGTAAATATGCCTTCCAAATAAAAATAAATGAATCTTCAAAAAAAAAAATAAAAGAAATGTAAGTACAGAGACCAGAAGACATAGCTGGAAGCTTTACAAATGGTTATCTCCAGACAGCAAGATGGAAAGGGAGAGCCCGGTAGGACACGAATGTCTCCCATGATTAATTCTCAGGCACTTCTTTTGTTCTTGCTTAACATTTATTTGGACTTGAAAGAGAGAGGGAGCTATATCATCCATCCCCTGGTTCATGCCCTAAATGCTCACAACAGCTAGGACTGGGTCAGGCTGAAGCCAAGAGGAGCTCAGAACTCAAACCAGGCATCCCATGTGAATGGCAGAGACTCCAACACCGCAGTCACCATCCGCTGCCTCCCAGAGTGTTCCCCGGCAGGAAGATGGATGGGAAGTAGAGAAGCAGCAGCAGGTACTCTGATACGGGGTGCAGGTGCTCCCAGCACCAAAGGCCCATCCCCAGAACATGTTCTTCAGAGTAGAGCACAGGAAGACAAGCTTGTCACTGTCGGTCCCCAAAGAGCAATGATTTTGCAACAAAATGTACATAGGAAGACAATGTGATTTGATGGACTTCCTGCAGCACCTGCTGCCCCACGCCTGACATGTTCAAGGGAAAGCTGGGTGACCTGCAGCAATATTCTAGAAGGAGGCAGAGGGAGATTAGACAAGCTTCCCTCCAAACTCTGTCCAATGATGAGTTTAAGTGGCTCTGAAAGGTCCTAGACCTGGGTTCATTGCACTGCTGCTTTACAATCCTTATGCCCCAGACTGAAAGAAAGTGTATGACCACTCCATGCACCTCCTCAGTCACAAGGGACAGGACATTTGTCAACTGTGATCAGAGAAAATTGGTGGGTACTGCCTGGTATATATTAGCTTTTCACTCTGTCATCATTACTGCCTACTTGTTAAAGATTGAGAAAAAGTATGACTCTCACCCTGACACCAGGGAATACACCTGCCTGGCTCGGCGCACTGAGATTTGTGAGCTCTTTTGATGCTCAGGAAATCCCTGTTTCACAGGAAGTGGCCTGGCTCTGAACTCACGGAGGAAGTGTGAAAAGTCCAATACAGGTTTCTCAATGAGCTAACCATGTGTAAGGCTTGCTTACGATCTTGAAATACATGTCCAGCCAGAGGGCTGGCATGGTGTGTAGCTAGCACTCAGCCCTTGGCTCTGAGCCTGGCTCAGCTGCATCTCTCTCTGGATTGGGTTCTTCATCACCAAGATGGGGCCAACCCCAGCAGCACCCAGCACGCTTCCAGGGCGGCAGGATTCAACGTGACTGGTCTGTACGATGAGGACACCACCAGGCTCCGGAAGCTGGGCGACTGCAAATGGTGAGGGCACTGGTGATCTCGCCAGCCCCTCATGACGTCTTCAGGTGCCCAGGGACAGGACAGTTGTCAACTGTGGGCCATGCTCTGAGGCTGCTATGACAGTGCCGGCTTCACTCTATCCCAGGCTTCCCTGGGGGCCAGGAGATGGCAGCCAGAAGCAATATAGTGTCCGGTTTTCTTGGTTATCTCTGCAGAAGAAAGCTATGAACTCTTCTGGCGGCTGTTTCTCCAGCCCAAAAGTGTCTCAGGAGCCCGAGCCACCTGCCCCTTGGTCTCATGGAGCCCTGTTAGCCAGGACCACAGTTCTGCACCAGTGTCTGCCAAGAGGATGAGAGTCCTCTGACTGGCTTAATCAAGACCACGTAATGGACACACCCCAAAGCCCATGGTTGCCTTAGAGAGGGAAGAAGAACCACAGAGGACACCTCAATGGCTGCAACAGCATTCACACACACACACACACACACACACACACACACACACACGATCACTGGGCAGATCCGACAAGCAGACACAAATGCAAGCCCCTGGCATGGCAGAGAGCCACAGCAAAAGTCACTTTCCTTCCAATTACGTAGTTTCTGTCTTACACAGGAAGTTTAAACACTTTTCTGAGAGCAGAAAAATTGACTTTAATCACATTCCATGGACAGAGGTACACTGTGACACTGCTTGATTGTGTCGTCTTGCAAACATCACAGCACGTGCTTTTCCCCACCGGGATGGTGTGGGTCAGCCTTTCGAGGTGGCCTCTTGATGCAATCACCAGACGCAGTCAACACAGGATGAACTGTGCTGCTGGCGTGACTCAGCACACTGTGTCACAGGGCGCTTTCTTTTTAAATGAGGAATACTCTCTAAAATGATGAGAAAAGGTGTACTTTTGAGGACACATGAGCTTCTACCTACTCATTTACATACTATTGAGTGTCACGCACTGTACGTAATTGTGCTGCTGTATAACTGGCAGGGCGGTAAGTGTGTTCAAATCAGCACCACCACACATATGCAACAGTTTGCATTATTTCTGTATTGGTCAGTGATTGAGCACAGGCTAAGGGCCAAAGCAGGCACTTGTGTGACACACTGATCCTCCAGGGGCAATCCTGGACCACTGACTCCTTGCTAGTCTTTCTCAGACCCCCACTGCACTCTGAGCCACAGTATTCCTTTCTTTCTCTTTTCTTCACAGGGCTCAGACCATCACCATGGGCTGAAGGCTTCCTTCTCCTGGCCCAGTCCCTTCCCCTGCATCCTTCACCAGAAAGGTATCCATCTATCACTAACATGACTAATTCTGTTCTTCCTTCACTTCATCCTTGGTTACTCAGGATGCCAAATCTTCCTAACTGATAATGTTGGGCCTTGGCTGGGGCTATTCCAAGTTCTTGGATCCAAGCATGAGAGAATCCCAACCATGGAGTAGTGGGATTTGTTTCAAGGGATAACACACACTCAACCTGAGTGCAGGTTGGAGTGGTTTGTTTGGAGCAAGCAGTGATGCCCTGACTCAATACTCGAGCCTTGGCTGGGGCTTGTTTCTATGTCTCCTTGTGTTGGGAAGCCCAGAAATCTCATGGTGTCTCTGCATAGGGCTGCAGTACACACATGGCCATCATGGCATCCTGCACTCGGTGGGGAACAGGTGCCGAGCCTTAGGTTGGACCTGCAGGGATGGGGTGGAGCATGGAAGGGGCTGGGTTTGTGGGTGCAGGGCTGCCACCCTCAGGCTGCCAGCGGTGACTCTGTCTGTTTGCTCACTAACTTCTTGCCTGCTCACAGAAATGTGGCCTTGGACCTTTGTTTTAATGAAAGAAATGCTTATGATAGAGTAAATCATTAGTTCAGATTTTAAAGTGTCAGAAAAAAAAAACATATACTTTCCTTCCAGATTGGAAACTAGTTAAGAACTAGATCTAAACATTAACTTTGTAGACAATGGTTCCCCGATTTTCCACTGAATGGATCTTACCCATCTGTGCTCACTTGGAATAGCCCCCTATCTTCCTCATTCTGTTCCTCTCCCCCACCACCAAGGGCGGCTCCCTCTGGGAGGAGAGCCCAAGAGCATGCTGCAGTACAGCAAGGCAAGGCCAAGTGCCAACCCTTTCCTGCAGATAAACACTGGCCAGTGGGGCAGCTGTGCCTCGCCTTGCAATGATGAGTCACTCCTCCTGCCCCCGGGTGGATGGCAAGGGGGTGTGGAGGAGGTGGAACCTATCCAGGGCTTCAGAGAAGGAGACATTCCTGTTCCCTGAGCCTGCGGGACAGAGACAGAGCAGACACAGCCTCTTTCATTATTGAAATCACGTGATCAACATTTGTTACATGTCAGATGGGGAGAAGGCAAAAATGCTGACGGCTTCCCTTGGCCCGAAGTGAGCTGATAACCAGACAGAGCCGTAACTTTATGGCCATGGCTCATGCATAATGCCAGTGGATCCACTTGCCGTCTCACCCTCTTTCTTGATGCCCTGATTTGTCCTGTTGACTTAAAATTTTATCGTTACGTACTTCTATGAACCACTGTAAATCCCTTCTGGATTTACATAACAAGGTGTGTATTCCTATAAGGCAGCATCTAAACAATTCATATTAATACGTGTAAGACTTTCGCTCGTCAGCCTGGGTTCAACAACTACTTTCATTATTTTCCAATCTGCAACCTGGAAGCAAGTGTGTGCCTCGATTTCTTAATCTGTAACTTGGACGTAATGTAGAGGTACTCTCCAGCATCATGCCTGGCATGGTGAGGCCAGGGGTGGTTTCATGACTGGAGACACACCTGCTGGTCCCACCACTGGCAGCAGGGAAAGGGCAGTACTTGAACTGTAGTGGTAGTCACAGCTTTGGTGCCTCGGGGCTTCCACTGGCGGGGAGGAGAAAAGCCAGTCTGGAGAGAAGGATTGTGGGACTCAGGGAGAGTAGTGGATCCAGGATGAGCTCTAGTCTTCCTTTGGCAACAGCTGAAGAGCAGTGGGGGTAGGAGCCCAGGGGCGCAGCGTGGCTGCACAAAGGATTGGGGGTGCAGGAAAACAAAGGTTCTGTGTTCCCCCAAGTCGGGGTGGGGGAGGAGTTGTTTTTGTGTCCTCGGGAGGTTCAGGTGTGGACAGGTGGGCTCCAGTGCTTCTCCAGCACAGCTGCCTGTGGTGAAGACGAAGTGCCTGGAGCCCAGAGTGTCTAATTTAACGGGGGGGGGGGTGTGCAGGGAGAATCCTCCCTAAAATATGCAAACTGCCTGGGAAGAAAGAACAGCAAGCCAGAGCTGAAGTGTAATTCTGCTGCTAATCCTGTCTATTATGTGTAAAGAATATGAACCACTGGGAGTGTTGTGAGTTTCTTAAAAGCCCAGAAATTCAATCGAAACTCCCCCCGCAAGAGTACCTGGGCCCCTCTTGTTTGATGTTCAAATCATAATGAGATTTTTCCATTACCCTGAAGTAGGCACCTACAGGTTGCTGCGGAATATTCCAGAACATCAAGTGAGAAGCCACCTGAACACACAGGTCCACTTAAAGCTATTTCCAATGTCTTCTGGAAATAGAAACACCCATAAAAATGTAGCCAGAGACCACAAGCACCCTTGAAAAGCCCTGCCTGGGATACTGAAGGTCTCCACCTCCTCTGGATGCTGCTAATTATGTAACTTCCTTCACCGTCAATCACAATGAACAGGCTGAGAGATGAATCACTCCTTTTACTGTAATGACAAAGCATGAATTACCATAAAGACTTTCAATCTCCCAATTTCAAAGCACTGCAATTTGATGGAATGTGCTTGTCTTTTTCCACCTGTTACAACACTGTGTTTTGGAAACTTGCTGGGGTGGATGCTCAGGTGAAAACCTAGGTCCCAGCCCAGGGCAAGGGAGGCTCGTATGCCACCGCAGCTGCAGCTTCTCACTCCCTCGGATGAGCTGGCGAGCTTCATTTTTTATATTGGACTTCACAACCATTCCTATGAGATATAGTGGGGTCAACAAGACACGGCAAGGGCTGGGTCCCAGGTGTGTGACTCTGGTGGGCTGCAGGCAAGGCGGCTATACATTGCCTGGACACCTGGGCACCTGTACGTTGCCCACACTCTCCTGGAGGGGGCGGATTGGGCTGTGAAATTCATCCTGTTCTGCAGCGTCTGTCTGGGATCTACCGTTCTGTCTCTGCTCCTGGTCAAATCAAACAGGCCAGCAGGATGGGCAGTTCTTTGGGTTTATTTCCTGAGCTCCCAGTGAACTCCCCTTCCTACTTTGTTGCTGGTGCAGTTCAGACTGCTGCTTGCTGAACGCCACTGGGGTATCAGTCACTGCAACACCACACTGTTGTGTCCGCTGTTTTCCTGTGTCTGGCAGTCTCCAGGTCCTCTCTACTGTTGTTCTGTCCTCTCCTATTTCCTGGAATGTGTCCTCTCTGCTTCACACTGGCTAATGTGTCTCCATCCTTATCCTATTCTGTCATCTTGATTCTCACATTAGACACATTATTAGAACTATATTGATTATTGCTATTTTTTTAGAAAATGAACTCATAAGACTCAGGCATTATTGTCCCACTTTCTTAAAAAATGTAGCTTTGCTATCCTCAAAGAAATATTTCCTAAATATAATTAGTTCATTTTAACAGAATTGACAAAACAGTTTTTGAGTAGAGAATGATGCTTCTGTTTGAAAATGCTACATTTGAGTGCCTTTCGATTTCAAGTTGCATTGTAACCAAACTTGTGCTGATGTGAGGGAATGTCTTAATTCAACTCTTTGTTGCAGTTGGCGACAGGAAGGACAAAGCATTCTTGGGAGAATTAATAAAGCTTGCGGTGATGCTCCTAAGTTACAAATCATTGGTGCTATCCAGCAAAGTACTCAGCTTGAAAATTCCATTTTAAAGACATCATTTCTTGTTTGTTTACCATTTCCTATTTCATGCAAACATTGGAAAACCAGCATAGGAAGCCCCATCCTCCTGGGACTTGCCTTCTTGCTTGTTTCATATCTCCTCCCAGCTTGGAAACACTTGTCATGTATTTGTGATATAAAGTGGCAGTGAGCTGCCTACATTCTGTTCTGATAACCCTGTGGGGTGGTGAGGAGGAAATATGTGATGTTATTGGAAATGCTAAGAGGCAACCAGAGCTGGCATGGCACAAGTGCTTCTTTCTCTAGGGAGATCCTCAAGTCATCTCTTTTCTTCCTGTAACCAGCCCCTAACGGGTTTCTTAGCTTTCAATACTCTGCAACCATTGGACATCAATTCAGTTAAATGTTGAAATGGAAAACAAAAGTGTGTGTAGGACAGGACTTCCAGGGTGGTGAAATTAGAAAGTAACTGACAGTCCCTGAGAATTATTCAAAGGACATACAGGAAATGGAGAAAAGGCCACTGAGGAAAATCTGGTAAACCTTAGTGAGAAGAGTGAGAGTCTGTGGCGTTTGAGCCACATCCTGCTTCTTTACCTGCTGCCTCTGGAGCCTTCTCTGCAGTCTGATAGCATTACCTACCTCAGGTTTTCTGTTCTGGGCAGGGGTGGCCAAGAACATGAGACTTCCTCTGCCCCTAACTTCCCACCCGAGGCTACATGTTCACCCCAGGGAGGCAGGTGCATGTCCCGGTGCTGTGGTGGCAGAATACCTATCGCAGGCAGGGCAACCTAGAGGTGCAAGCTGAACTCCAGTGAAGCAGGCTGTGAACACCGGGGCCCTTGTTGGTCCCACCATACCCCAGTTCACTGGCTCCTGGCACCATACCCCAGTTCATTGGCTCCCTGCAGTCGTGCAAAGGTGCTGTGGCAGGGAAGTGCCGGTTGTAAGGATAGAGAGCCCAGCACAGAGGCCATGCTGAGGGAGTTGTCAGAAACCAGGCAAATCTCTGCAGCAGTCATGAAGAGGAACTGATAACTCTGAAACTAGGACAGTAGTGTAGGAGCCAGAGCTGCAGAAGCAAGAAAGGGACAGCCAAGAAGCTGGTTCTCTCTGGGAGGAGGGCTGTGCACTGGGCTGTATCCACTGGGGCTTGACCTAGCATTCTGCAGGTCTCAAGAGACTCTGAACGCAAGGACGCTCCACTAACCCTAGGGGCTCAAACACAGCCTCCAACAAAACACTGAGAGGAGGAAGCCAGGCTCACAGGCAATCCTTCATGCGTCCCTTCCAGCCTAGAAGACTGCACACGTCAGATTTGTGCCCTGCCAGGAAGCACTCACTTAGAGAGAAGCACTCATAGAACTTTAAGACCAAGGGACAAAGAAAGCACCTCCTATCCAATCATGCTAGGGACCCCTGAGCCCCCGGCATCTAACAATGAGGGGCTGAGGGTACTCAAAATGCAACCTTTGCCCACTAAGTGGCTTATATTAGAGAATCAGGTCAGAGCAACCTGAGGCTGGATGTCGGAGTACACAAAGAAAACACGTCACAGATGGTTTTTGTCAACTCGCTGAACAAGCATGGGAATCCCAGTGGTTCCTAGGAGCAGCACTCCCGAGGGCCGGAATGGTGTTGGTATCTACGGTTGCTATAAAATGTGAAGCACTGAGACATGCAAAAGTATGACTCATACACAAGAAAAAAGCAAGCAACAGAAACAATCTTAGAATGAGTCTAGACAGAGGACCCAGAAGACAAGACTTCAAAAACAGCTATTAATCAGAATATTCATGGAACTAAAGCGAATCATGGTCAAAGGAAGTTGAGATGTCAGCACTCCACATCAGAGTGTCTGAGTTTGATGCCCAGCTGCAACACCTGCCATTGCAGACTGGGATGCAGCAAGGCAGACCCAAGCAGTTGGGTTCCTCCCACCCATGTAAGAAGCTTGAATTGAGTCCCTGGCTTCTAGACTCGGTTCCAGTCCAGCTGCAGCTGTTGCAGGCTTTTTGGGAGTGAACCAGAAGATGGAAGCACTCTCTCTCTCTCTGTCTATAAAATGAATATATTAGTTAACTAAAAAAGAAAAAAATTGAGAGAGATATCCCTTATGAATATAGACATAAAAATTCTGCCAGCTTTTTAGTCTCCCTGTGGTGGTGGGAGCACAAGCTGGTAGGTATGCTAGCAACTTGAATTACATATATTAAATACGTAAATCGCATGGCACATTAATCATATCTCATTAAGGCTGTGTTTTTTAAAAAAATCAATGAATATTTTAAGAAAGAACTAATGGTCGATCTTCAAAATAATATCAAATGTTAATATTCCTTACTCAGAAATGATTATAACTGGTATGAGCACAGTATTTATGGTTCCAGATGAAAACTTTCAAGGGAAAAGATGACAAGTGGGCACAGGTGGCATGAATTTAGTCCCACTGACTGCTACCAGACAAACTACAGAAAGCGTTTCTGGAAAACGACAAATTAAGAAAAAAAAATCTTATTTGTCTTAAAAATAACACAATTACCAGGAAGCTGTGGGTTTATATTTGGAGAGATCATTTTACGTTACCAGTTCTTGCTATGAAACGAAATCTCTTTCAACTAAAAATTCTGGCAGATTTTTTTTCTCCCTCGTGGGGATTTTAAAATTTTATTCACATGCCTTTTTAAAAGAAGAGAAACTTCTTTGTAAACATGATCTGTTTCTCATACTTTCCAGGGGCTGATTATATCCACATTTTTAAGCAGATGGTGGCCGGGGATACTAACAAAAAGAAAACACATTTTAATTTCCTTTATTAAATCGAGGTAGGAAGATAATCTTGGGATGATTAAATTACAGAACTTAAATAACTCGTTCCTTAGGAAAGTTCTGGCCAAACCCACAAAGCTATTTATGTAGTGACAATGGAAACTAAGCGGCCACAGGAAATGGGGAGAAGGCGCATCTTCTGCACAGCGCCACCTCTGCTCACTTTGTGAACAGCTCCGGATAAGACAGCAACTGCAGTGTTCCGGACGCACACAGCCGGCTGGAAACCTCACAGGCAGTGTTCTCCAGCTCCGCGCACTTAGCACCTTCTCGGTGACCACGGAAGGAAACACCGAGGGTTTCCTCCATTTCCCAGCACTGTGTCCGAAGAGCAACTGATCCCTTCTTCCAAAGGTTCCTCCACTTGATGAGGTTTCCTCGCTCACTTCTGGGCCGTAGCTCTTCTCTAACAGGACTAGCTGTTTGAGTCTGTCAGGTAGGACAGTGCCTTCATGTCTTCACGGGATCAATGACATCTCCCTCGTTGCAGGACTGTAAATACTGTTTCCTGTCCACACGCATAGGAAGGATGGAATATCCCCTGACCTTTGTCCAATCTGCTCTGAGTCACAGGATTTTTTGATGCAACTGTGGATGAAGCCCAGCCCCATACATCTGAGGCTCTTGCTGCCCTGCAGGTTGCAGGTTCACAGGACGGATGGAAGTAACTGAAGAAACAGACCCATGCCACAGGAGAGAAAAACGTTCTGGAATAGAAACTGAGACTTGCCTAGATTTTTAAGACCGCTTGTCTATTCAGTGTTTTGGGAATTTATAATATTCGAATGGGTGAAGGAGAAGGCATGGTACCAGTTGTGCAGTAAAGCGTAATGTTGGTTCTGTTTAATAGGAGCACACTGATCAAGCCTATTCTTGTAGATTCTAGTAAGATCCGGTTGCTAAAAGAATCACTCTCCTTCAGGACAGAAAGTTTCCATTCTATTGTCCGGTCTTCTGGACCTGTGGTAGAGGGCATGGATATCTCAGGTTGCCTGCTTATGCTTGTGATGTGAACTGACATGACTGCTTCGTGAAGCAGGATTTTTATTCCTCCCTCCCCCTCAAGTCCAGGCAGACCTTTGCAACTTCCCTGACAGGAAGAGGTGGAAGAGATTCCATGTGATTTCTGAGGTCACAGAAGGCAACCCAGGTAACATCTGACTCCCTGGTTTTCCAGCATCAGCATCAGCTGTCAAGTACTTGAGTCCCTGCCATCCTGGTGGAGACCCAGAAGAAACTCTTGTTTTTCGACTTTGGCCTGGCCCAGCCCTAGCCATCTGAGCCACCAGGGGAATAAATCAGCAGTGGGAGATGTCTGTTTATCTGTCCTCCTTTCTCCATGTAACTCTTTTAAATAAATAAATCCATAATAAAGTCAATAGAAAAATTGTGACCTTTTTATGGCTTGGGTCACTTCATAAAAATGATTTGCATGTCTCATTGAGACTGACTCTCCCAGTACCTGGATCAGACATGCACTGATTTACAGACTAATTAGTTTATTCATTCTTTTTTTAAGATTTATTTATTTATTATTGGAAAGGCAGATTTACAGAGAGGAGGAGAGACAGAGAGGAAGATCTTCCATCTGATGGTTCACTCCCCAAGTGGCTGCAACAGCTGGAGCTGAGCCAATCTGAAGGCAGGAGCTCTTGTGGGTCTCCCATGTGGGTGCAGAGTCCCAAGTCTTTGGGCCATCCTTGACTGCTTTTCCAGACCACAGGCATGGAGCTGGATGGGAAGCGAGGCCACTGGGATTAGAACCGGCACCCATATGGGATCTTGGCGCGTCACATTCAAGGCGAGAACTTTCACCATTATGCTATCAGGCCAGGTCCAGTTTATTCATTCTTTAACCAGATGACTGTTGGGCAATTGTACTGTAAGTGTAAGAACAGAATATGACACCAAAACTTCATCTAGTTTAATCAGCCTGTCTTCAAATTTAGCCTCTAACAGTCATTAGACTGTGCGAGTTGATGAAAATCATTTAATAGCTTTGTGTGCCAGACTACTTGTCTGTAACTGGGAAGAATAATAACTATTTAACATGCTTCGGGAGGTTTGAAGGTGCTAACACAAAGAAGCATTCAGCTTGTATATTCATCATTCTTCAGCCCTATGTAACATTACTAATATGTAACAGTGTTTCTTAAATCTCAAAGCAAATATAGTAAAGCACTAATATTTGTTAGCTTCTTCTGCTGCATTATGGTTGATATCTAGCTATATGTTAGAAATAATTGATAATTGATAAGAAAGGTATGGTGTCAGTTCTAGAGCAGTTCACTTCAGGCAGGTAGAACAGCAACAAATGTAAAGTGTGTCTGCACGCAGATGCCCTTCAGTGAGCTTCCTCTAGAAGGGAGAATAGTGTTTGCTTTGGGAAAACAACCTGATAAGCTCTTTGGACTTGGGGTTGAAGGTTGGACCTTAAAGGCTGGGAGCTGGAAGCAGTTCAAGGATCAAAGACACAGAATTAAGCTGCCCTGCAACAGAAAGTGAAGGGAGAAAAAGAGGAGGAAGAGATATGGAGGGAGGCTGGACTTCTGCTAAGGTGAAGAGGTGTGTTTTTTGGAAGGCATTCAGCAACAAGTTACAGAAAATGAGCAAGGGCATAGATAATTCAGTAGCAAGTTCTCTCTTCCACGGGAAGTTGGGTTTTGGTGATGGTTCAATAACGCAGATGTGGCCATGGGAACATGCCTTATAGGCCTCCAGCCACAGAGAAGGTAACTGACCAAGACCTCAACTCTTTAAAGCCTGTTGTAAAGTTGGTGCTGAAGCTAGTCTTCCAAGGGGCAGCTCCGAGCAATGGGTTAAAGCAGTGGGTGTACAAGGCAGACTGGCTCCTGGGAGACCAAATTTGGTCTAAAGACTTTGTGAAGGTTCTGAGGAATTTTGCTTAGACTGTAGAGCACTCTCAGATGCTTCTCTCATCCTCTCCTCTCTTCCTCACTTGGAGTCACACTTGCTCGTAATCAGCCAGCTTTTCAGTCTCCAGCTCGCTCCCTGTTTTACCTCACATATAGTCATATCCCTTAATAAAAATCCTTGCCATCTTAAATCCCATCTAGGCATCTGCTTCTTGAAGTACTTAAACTGGTACAGTTGGTAATGCTAAGATTCCTTTGGGCTTTACCCCATGGAAAATGTATATTCATGGGCTGGCTCAGGGGAGAGAAACCTAGGGTACAACATGATCTGATCGTCTATGTGGTGAAAGTGGACCCTGATGGACCCAAAAGAAAGCAGGAAGCCACCAGTGGGTGACGACAGTGGACTTAGAAAGAAGCCAGTGAATTTGCTCCCTTCAAGCTGTAAAAATGAACCTAAGAACCAACACTCTACTCTGTTTACTATACCTTCAGTAACAAACTGTTCTTTGTCTCTGGTCTAGGAGGTTTTTTTTTTTTAAAATCTTCTGCCAGAATTCAAAGAAACAGTGGCAGGCTAACTTGCATCTAAGGTAAAAATTTCAGACCCTTCCCATTATCAACAATCAAGTAACCTGTTTCAATTACAATCTAGATAGTCTTTTCCCTTAGTCCTACACATGAATCTCACTGCTGAGCCAGTCCTTCCTATCGGTACACAGCATTGCCATCCACCTGCTTGCACAATCCTGAAACCTGAGACTTGCTATTAATTTCCACCCACATGCCCAAGCCTCAGCAAGTCGTGTTGGCTCTTCTTCCAAGAACAAAAGGGCAAACCCACAAGAGCTCATCGGGCCTTTAGAAGCAATGCTAATATTACCACAGTCAAAGTAAGTCAGTTGCCTGACCTAAGTTAAAGGGGCGGGGAGGGAGATTCACTTCTTAGTGAACAGAAGTGACACAACAAGGGTATAGGTACACAGGGAAAGTGATCAATCTAGGCATTCATTGGACCTATCGCAAGCACTTCTTTTCCCCCCTAAGGAAGGATTTGTTGTTCAAAATATTCCACAGATACATGTCATCTACTCAGACTTCCAAAGGGCTTTTATGGTGAAACTTTCCAGAAGAGGGTTATTTGGTCCCTGGAGTTGTCAGCAGAGCTGGAAATAAAGCTTTTCCTGGGGCCTGTGTGCAGGAAACACATTTTTGCGGCAGTCAAAACCTGATTGTATAAGATGCATCTCACCATAAACCCTCTCCCCTCTGCCTGGAGACTGGCCCAGGCACAGACATTGCCAGCAGGAGTGGACACTGAGTCAGTGTTTCTCAAAGCCTGCTTAGCTCATCACTGGTTGTACGTGAAGCACGTGCCGATTTGACTCAAAAGGAAAAATAAACGTCATTTTCCATCCTTCATTTTGTGTATTTATTCCAAAGGCAGAATTGCATAGAAAGCCAGAGAGTTAGAAAGGGAGACAGACAGATAGCTCTTCCATTTGCTGATTCACTTCCCAAATGGCTGCAACTGCTAGGGCTGAGCCACCTCAAAGCCAGGAGCCCAGAACTTGACTTGGATCTCCCAGGTAGTCCAGCCATCATCTGCTGCTTTTCCAGAGGCGATAGGAAGGAGCCAGATTGGAAGAATAGCCAGGACTTGAACTGTGCTCTGACATGGGATGCCAGCATTGCAACCTGCCCTGCTATAGGACCTGACGCAATGGCCTAGTGACTAAATGCTCACTGTGCATGTGCTAGAATCTCATATATGTTAGGAATTTTCACCACAAACCCAAGATGCCAGACACAGCAAGTCACGCAAGAGGTCTTTATGCCAGCGGGAGAGCCGACCACAGGGAAGGGAGAGAAGCAGAGGGCAGGAGGCAGGGGTGGAGGGGAGAGAGAGAGAGAGAGAGAGAGAGAGAGAGAGAGAGAGAGAGAGAGAGAGAGAGAGAAAGGTCGGGGGCTGTGAGACCTATAGCAAGGTGGTGGTATTGGGAATACAGGGCCAGGAGGGATTGGTTTATTTCTTGACGGACTTGCCAGAGCTCTTCTGACATACTCTGAAGAATTCTAACAGTTCTCCCCAAATTTTATAAAATTGTTCACCTTGCTGCTTGTGTACATGCAACAACTGCGAGACTGATTTTTCAGTACTGCTATAAATGCTGTTGTCAGATAGGGCTACTTGTTGCTATCCTAACATGACCTAGTTTCTCCAGGTTCTGTGCTATCGGGCTCCTAGCTTCCGTTTCCAGGCAGACCTTTTCAAGAGACCCTTTCACGGGGAACTGAACCACTGGACACAGTTTCTCACTGAGTCTTCGTCATGGGTGTCTGTCATCCCCATTCACTGGATGAGCCATCTGTTTCCCCTTCCATGACTTTGGGCTTGGCCATGTGACTTGTTTTGGTCAATGGAAGTTAGCAGAAGTGATACTAGAGAGGTCAGCAATGAGTTTGTGCCCTGGGTTTGTCCTCTCCTGACTTAGACCCACCATGGGGAGAACTTCCCCAGAGGAACCAAGTACAACAGACTTGGGCCCAGTGCGGTGAGGACCCAGGAGCAGGGAACTACTGTCCAGCCAGGCCAGTCTGACTCACCAGTAGACACACAAGTGCGTTTTGGGTGGTAAGTAACAGCTAACAACGCTTCCCTTGAAGCCTACCCTTGCTCTCTGCTTTCCCCCTCCCAACCCTTACAGGTTTCATCATGAGTTCTTCTCAGTACACAGCAAGCACCTCTTTTACAGTTCTTCTCTCAACACCCCCTCCCTCTGGTGTCTGCTCTTTCCCCCGGACTTTGCTACAGCTTCCTGAGGACAGGAACTGTGTCTTGGTCCTCTTTGCATTCTCTACATAGTTAGTGCTGCCTTGAATTCTACTTACAGTCTATTTCATAATTTTGGCTTTGTGGGCTCTGATAAGAAATCAGTGTTTCATACTGCTGTAGTAAAGACAAACAGAAAAAAAAAAAGCACACACACACTCCAAAAATAAAAAAAAGCAAAACCCAAAACCACTCTTTTTATTGAGTGAGGTTTGTATTTTCTCTGGCAGATAACCTCCTTGGTTTATTGCCTTTCACAAGAGAAGCTGACACCACCCAGGGAGAGGACCAAGCCTTGAACACAGGCGGGGCAGCCATTCTCTTACAAGCTCCACTTCTGCCAGGAATTGCATCTTTACACAAATACTTTTTTTTTTATGTCTCCCTTCTGACTTCAGGGGTTCAACTGTCAGTTTTGAAAAGACCTGATGGGAAAGCAGGACAGTAAAAATAGAAACAAAATGAAGAATGCTCTTCCGAGGAGTCACAGCAGCCACAATCCCTGGTTTCCCCAGGCAGCACAAGACAAATAAGTTGCTTTATTTTTATTTTAAAGGGATAATGTGGAAGATGGCTCACTGGCCTTCCATAGCCTACCTTCTCAAAACGACATGCTACAATCTTCTTCCATGGGCTCAGTGACACTTTCGGGGCTGGCAACAGTTGCTAGGTCCCTCTGGTGCACCTTGTAAAGGGGTCTTGTTGGTTTTCCAGGTGGCTGCCACAATTTGTGTGGTCTATACCTCTTCCTGCATCCCAGTCTTTGCTAAACATGCTAGATCAGAGATCACTAATGCATTTGTCAGCTGTGGAGACAATTCCTGCGGCATTCACAGCCCTGGACATCATAAAAGCAGCAAATCGCAGCAAGTTCTTAAAATGGGCAATGAAAGTGGGAAAGAGTAAATGAGCGTGAGCCAGAAGTCCTTGCCTTCTGCCTGCCCAAGGAAGAGGCACTCAGCTGTGTTCTGTTCCTGTCCTGACGCTGTGTTGGATTTAAATGCCACCTTCTGTAGGCGCCTTGTTGAGCAGACACATTCTCTCGTGACAGCGTCAAAGCTTAGCCACATCCAAGGAACACCTGGGCCTGGGACAGACATGCATTCAGTGGCAGTTCATTTACAGAGCTGGCTGGAGAAGACTTTAGTCATTACTGGCATGTGAGATGACGTGCACGTCAAGGTTTTGCATGCAGAATTGGGGACTGTGATGATACAAGTCAGACGGAGGTCAAGGAGCCCAGGGCTGCCAGCTCCCCGCCCCGCTCCCCCTCATCTCTCTTGCCGGTAGCTGGTCGAGACCACCACTGCCGACCACAGGGATGTTTGGCAAAAATAAACACAGAGTATAAAATCAATCCTAATTACAACAGAAAAGGAGTGACTGCACACAGCAGCAGTTGGCAAACTTTTCCTGTTCAAGTTTGGATTATATGTATTGTATAGGCTAGTGCGCCCTTGTCACAGCCATTCAGTGTTGTCACTATTTTCTGAGGGCAGATTCAAAGGCCAAATAGGCATGCTCATGTTCCAGCAAAACTGCCCACACAAACATGCAGCAGGTTCTAGTTCGGGGCCCCTTACAGAGTGTGGCCTGAGTACAGAGTCATTCATGCGGGGAGCACACAGGGATATAGGATTTCCTCTGCTGCTGGCACAGAGTGCAGAGACAGGAGCGCTGAACTGCTCCTGCTTCAAACTTCCCATGGACTCTGAGCAGCTTTGGGCAACAGCCTGCCCTCCTCTAGGGCTTCAGGAGGCCTGAGGTGCGACCAGGAGCACCAAGCTCCCTGGGTGCTGTGTGGCTGCCACTGCCAACACCTGGAGCGGCAGGACCTCAGTGTCCTGCCAAGTCCTTAGGTCCCCTGTCTGCTTCTGCACCTGCGCCAGAGTGGTGAGTGCGTTCTGCTAATGGCACACTCCTGTAACCAATTTCAGGGCCCTGCTCCTGGTCTCTGGTCCCTGGGTCCCATCACCCCCGACCCCTGCAGCTTCACACAACAGCCACTGTATGTCAGGGTCCCAGGCACTTCTGCCCTGGCAGTGGTGGAGTGCTGCTGGGCTGGCACTGTGCAGGAGAGGGCTCTGGTGGGGCCATTAGAGTGCACACTTTTGCTGGCTTCTTCCTTGGCCAGTTCCTGCTTTCCTGATTTCCTTCCTGGGACTCTCTTGGTGGTGCCCCTCGCCCAAGGCCTGCTGGGCGGTGGTGGAGGGGCGTGAGAGCTAAGCTTAGCCAATCCGAAGCCAGGAGCTTTCTACGGATCTCCCACATGAGTACAGGGTCCCAAGGCTTTGAGCCATCCTCTACTACATTCCCAGGCCACAAGCAGGGAGCTGGATGTAAAGTGGAGTAGCTGGGACACGAACCGGTGCTCATATGGGATCCCAGTGCATGCAACGTAAGGATTTAGCCACTGAGCCATCGTGCTGGCGCTGGCACCACCGCTCTCTCTCTTTTCTTTTTGTTAAATAAACTTATTTAATTCTGTCTCCCCCTCACACTTCCACTATTTTAAGCGAGAGAGACTGACGGCCTACCTTCTGGCTCACTCAGGGCTTGGGAACCCACAACTCACACCAAGTCTCCCTCGGATGATGGAGGCATGCCCCACCTGAGCCCACCCCTGCTGCCCCCACCCCAGGGTTTGTCATAGGAGGGAGCTCCCTGCGTCCCATACAGGCCTCCATTGAAATGCCAGTGGATCTCACCATGGCCAGGCTCCCTACATGGTTAGTGAACTTCCGTGTGAGCTTTTGCCTGGCACATTGGCCACTAAGCGTTCTCAGTTATAATCCAGGCAAGAATTTCTCAGGGCCTTGAGTTCAGGGTCAGGATGGCTGCCAGCATCCCATATGGACACCAGTTGGGAGTCCTGGATGTTCTACTTCCAATCTAGCTCTTTGCTTGTGGCCTGGGGAGGCAGGGGAGAGGGCTCAAGTTGTGGGTGCCCCCTGCACCCACATGGGAAGCCTGGAGGAAGCTTCTGGCTCCCAGCTATGCCTGACAGTAGCCATTTGGAGAGTGAATCAGTGAAGGGAAATTCCTTTTCTCTCTGTAATTCTGTCTTTCCAATAAGCTCAGTCTTTAAAACAAAACAAAACAAAGCAAAACAAGACAAACAAAACCCCAACCAAGTGTGAACTGATCCTCAGCTGAGTCAGAACAGTCTGGGGGCTGTGACAGGCAGATGCTGCCACTCCCAGGACTTGGGAGCAGCTCTGGGGTGGAGATTCTGCCCCAGTGCTGCAGCCGGTGGTCCCGAGGGCACAGTTAGAGAACCACTGGTCTAAAATATGGGAGTGGCCAAAGAACACACCTCTACTTTCTTCTCAAGATGGTGAGGAAGTCAGAGAGGGAGGAAAGCTGGCAGGGGACATGTCTAGAGCTTCGGTGGGGAGTCCTTGTACCTGAGATTCTTGCCAGAGCATGTTGCACGTGGAGAGGGCAGCAACTGTAATGGCCTGGTTCTCTAGGGCACAGCCCAGGCTACCTTGCCCTCCACCAAATTCTCTGACAACCCCAGCAGTTAATTAGCACTGTTTGGGGGCCTAGGTTTAGAAACCTGGCAAGCAGCAGTGGCCTCAAGGCTGAGACGTGGGTAAGGAGGGAATGAGCCTAACTCCTGCAGGTGAGAACATGCAAATCAGGTGTGCTTGGCCATCATGCACATCCTCCCAGCAGCCCAGAGCATGCGAGGAGGGGTTCCCACAGAGAACATGCTCCTGCCTGCACTTGACCAGCTGTTTTGCATTGGGTAGATTGTGCTTTCTACATTCCACAGGAAGGGCTGCATGAGAGCTCAGAAGATTTTACGTAGGGTTAAGAAATTTCCATCTTCACCAGTTTGCATTTGCTCTTACTGAGGTGATTCAACTCCAGGCCTGTTAGAAGAGAACTGAATGGACCCTGCTGTGGGCTGGGACTAGCACATCTTCAGGAATGAGTTCCCATCTTGGAAGTTTGGGGGAAGATTTGGGAGCTCTAAAAAGGAGAAAGTGCTCCTACCTCACACACACACACAAAAATCCAAGAGATAAGAAAACTCATTCCCTCATTTTGATGTGGGTAAAAGAATTCTGGGGGATTTGAACTATACTTGTGTCTCTACGGCATCTCACAGAAGTAAGAAACCCAACACAAGAATAGCTGATGCTGAGCCAAGCCAGGCAGCATGATGTGTGTGTGTGTGCACGTGTGTGTGTTGTGACCTCACTCTGGCCCTCACCAGCCAAAGGGACAGTTCTGGGACGGGTGGTGCAGCTGTTGCTGTCATTCTGTGAGCAGGTAGATGCCGTTGGGAGCTGCGCTTGGGGTGGGAACAAAGTGGATGGTATCTGAGAGGAAGTCATCTTTGGAATCCAGTAGTCCTGAATCGGCCATCCCATGTTCATCTCCCTTAGACAGTCATTAGTCACATTGTAAACACACAGAAGACACAGCTTGCTCTGCTAAAATGGGGATTTAGAAACAAAATGCAGAAACACAAGTAAGTGGTAGGTGTTTGAGCCAGGGGTAGGGAGGTGGGCAAACAAGACA
This sequence comes from Ochotona curzoniae, assembly GCF_017591425.1. NCBI lineage: Eukaryota > Metazoa > Chordata > Mammalia > Lagomorpha > Ochotonidae > Ochotona > Ochotona curzoniae. Next base: position 9,822,605 of record NW_024465035.1, on the reverse strand, counting down.
TCTCATTTTCGAACCTCTATTGATGATCTTAGTGGCCACCCTCTTTACACCCCCAGATGTCACTTCATGCTCACTGGCACTGCTAGCGTGGACGTGACAAGGGGTGACAAGGTTGTATACGAATTGGAAGCTTTATACGTTGCTGACATGGATGCGAAAAAGTTTAACTGCTTGGAAAATGATTTGGAAGTTCCCCCAGAGTTAAACACAGTTACCACATGACCCAGCAACTCTACTGCTGGGTATTCGCCCAGGAGAACTGAAGACATGTCCACACAAAGCTCGCACGTGACTGTCCTTTCAGATTTATTCATTGTAGCCCTAAAATAGAAAGCAGCACAAACGTCGACCCACTAAGGAGCAGATTACTAAGACACGGGGTGTCCCGTCAGGAATGTTTCTCAGCACACAAACAGCACGGAAACATGCTTGGTGAGAGGAGCTGAACACAGAACTGTGGCTTGGTGCCAGTTAAGTGGCATGTCCAGAAGAGGTGAGCCCAGGGAAGAGGAAAGAGATGAATGGCTGTCAGGGGTTGGCAGAGGCAACAGGAAGTAAATGGCTTCTTTCTGGATGATGGGGTGTTCTGGAACAAGGTAGGGGTGGACCTAGAGGCCACCGAATTGTACCTTCTTGAGAAGGTGCATATTATGATGTAGTTTAAAAGAACACGTTTATGCTGGCGGTTTCAAAACCCCAGTCATTCATCATTGTGACAACAGCAAGTTCTAGTAATGCTTTTCTTTTTCTTCTAGTGAAATCCATAACAGAAAAATGCTATACCTATCTACACTGGAATGCCTGCAATAGTAGTTTGTGTCTGTCTGTCTGTCTATCTATCTAAATATATAATGAAGAAGCGAGATGTTTCCCTTTTAGTTGAGTTCATCTCTTGAAGAAGGGTTTGCTGCATAATCAAGTTCCTATCTTAAAGATGGACTTCAACATTTCCTCTGATTTTTAAATATTCCAAATGCTCATTTTAAAGATTTATTTTTATTATTTTTTCATTGGAAAGGCGGAGAGACAGAGAGGAAGATCTTCCATCTGATGATTCACTCCCCAAGTGAGCGCAACGGGCCGATACTATGCCGATCCGAAGCCAGGAGCCTCTTCCGGGTCTCCCACGCGGGTGCAGGGTCCCAAAGCTTTGGGCCGTCCTCGACTGCTTTCCCAGGCCACAGGCAGGGAGCTGGAAGGGAAGTGGGGCTGCCGGGATTAGAACCGGCACCCATATGGGATCCCGGGCGTGCTAGGCGAGGACCTTTAACCACTTGCGCCACCGCGCCGGGCCCCAAATGCTCATTTTAGAAATTAATGTTCAAGTGGAGAAAGTATAAGCTTATGGCTTTAGAGTTGAAACTCCTGAAGTCCTGTAGAAGTCTGTAAAACAGTATCACATAACTGAATTGGTGCTCTGAACAAATAGGAGGAAATTCTTCAGTGATTAAAAGAATTTCTGGGTCAGGGTGGTGGGGAGGGAATGCTAGTGCTTTGCAGTAAAGTGGCAGGTTAGGGGGGCTGGTGCTGTGGCATAAGCAACTGCCTGCTGCACCAGCATCCCATAGAGTTACTGGTTACTAGAACTAATACTATTACTACTCTACCTCTGATCCAGCTCCCTGCTAATAAGCCACAGGAGGCAGCAGAAGCTGGCCCGAGTGTTTGGACCCTTGGAGCCCTGTGGGAGACCCAGAAGAAGCTCCTGGCTCATGGTTTCGGCGTGGTTGCTGTGGGTATTTAGGGGAATGAATTAACAAATGAACAACTTTTTTCTCTCTGTGTGCCTCTGCCTCTGCCTCTTCCTCTTCGTAACTTTACCTTTCAAGTAAGTCAATAAATCTAAAGCTAAAACAAAACAAAACAAAAAACAGACCAAAAAAGGTGCAGGTTAGGATGCCCACATCCCACCTCTGCATGGCTGGGTCCCCTGTTTGATTCCAGCTGTTTGTCAACGCAGAGCCTAGGAGGCAATGACTCCGTTGGGTCCCTCCACTCAGGTGCAAAGCCCAGATTGAGTTTCTAGTTCCCAACTTTGGCCCTGGTCAGCTCTGGCTGTTGTGGATTTGTGACTTGTAGATAGTGTGTGTGTGTGTGTGTGTTTGCCTCTTTATTTCTTTTTAAAACTTCTTGCCGCATTCACATGTATTTCAGCAAGTGAGAGCAATATAAAAATATTCTGACATTTTGTGTGTAGGGTTTTTGGTAGGTATTATTTTAAAGAATGATTTTACATTCTGTGTCTTCCAAGCAATAAAATATTGTGCTTTACTGTCTCTAAAGAGATGTGCCACATACATACATTCAAAACATGGTTATCTGAAATCAATAAACATTTATGGAAATGATATAAAATCACCCAGTGAATGCGAGTTTGTGCTCACATTACCTACACAAAACGTTTTTCATTTACACCCTAAGACGGTTATAGCTCTGCTTCTTTTCATTTATGTGAACTTGACATGAAATAAACCCACTTGCCAGCAAGCAGGAGTTGCGTGGAGCGACCATGGGAGCAGATGCGTGTGTACCGGGAGAGCTGACACCCACACACTCCTGAAAGAGGGCGCTCCTCCCTCCCATGCTACACTGCAGTGAGCAGTCCTTCCTTTTTTTTTTTTTAATCCCACCTTTCTGCTTGAAAAGTTTTATTGCTAACATTTTAAAAAAGCTCAGGAGCAAATTGTCCCAGGTTTCTCTCTCTCTTCCTCTTTCATGCACAGAACTTGTTCATGGTGCTTGTTGCTGCCTTAGGACAATTTGGAAGGAAGGGGTGGGAGTCTCCCTTGCCTTCGTGCTGGCTCTGATGAGAGGCAGCCTGTGCTGGGTTTAGGGCCCTGAAATCATCTCTGAGCAAACTAGCTTGGCTAAGCCTCTGCCAGTGACTTCCTCCTAGGTTGTAGTATCTAAAATAATAATAATAAAGACAAGCGGGTCACCCTAGAAATGCCAGTTCTCCCAGATCACAAGAGTCTAATCAGGCAAGGGGAGGCTGACTCCCCGGGGTCCTTTGATCTGCTTTACATGGACCCCCCCACCTTCTGCCAGATGCAGGCTCTGCAGCTGTGTTGCACCTGCAGCTTTGCACATATCTGCTGGACCCTCCAGCTGCCTGTAGGCAGGCCCACCCTACTGCACCCACCCTGGCATGCGGGGGGCAACAGTGCTGTGGCTGCGACATGGTTGGAGGATGTCCCTCAAGGTCCATATGCTCAAAATTTTGTTCCTGTTGTGGGGATGTCAAAAGTAAAGCCTACTGCAGGGTGATTAGGCGATGAGGGGCTGTGCCCAGCAAAGATTCGTGGAGTTCTCATGGGAGCCCATTGAACTCTCACAAGCAGGCACTGTAGCAAAAGAGTGAATCTGGGGCAGGCATTGTGGCACAGTGGGTAAAGCTGCCTCCTCTGATGCCTGCATCTCACCGGAGCTGGTTTGAGTCCCAGCTGCCGTGCTCTAATCCAGCTTCCTGCTGATGTGCCTGGGAAGGCAATGGGTGATGAATGGCCCAAGTCCTTGGGTCCTTGCCTCTCCTGCAACAGGGAGATAATGATGAGGCTTTTGGCTTTGGCCTCGTCAGACGTGGCGGATGCAACGATCTGAGGAGTGAATCAGCAGATGGAATAATATACATGTACACACACACGTAGATTTTAAAGAGAGTCTGTCATGTGGATCCCAGCTTCCTGTCTTGCTGCATGCTCTCTCGCTCTCACCTGCTCTCTCTCCCCAGTGACATCAACATAAGGCAAGGCTGCCAGAAGGCCTTGCACGCCACTGGTGCCATGCTCCGGAATCCTCAGACCGTGAGCTCAAGAAGCTGTTTTGCTGTATAAAGCACCCAGCCCCGGCCACTTTGTCAGAGCAGCTCACCTGGGGTGGCCCTCAGCTGACACAGCTGCCCACCGCCTAGGTGAAAAAAAAATCCGCAGATGCTCCTGAGTGGTGCACATGATACAATAGCACATGAGCGGCCTACAGAGAAGGGGATAGGCATTTGCTCTGGCAGGTGGGCTGCCTGTTAAGATGCCCCCGTTCCACACGGGAGCACCTGGGTTCAAGTCCCAGCTCTGCCTCTAGACTCCAGCTTCCTGCTTATATAGACCCTGCGAAGCAGCAACTGATAGATAGTTCAAGTACTTTGGTTCTGGCCACCTATATAAGCGACCTAGACTGAATTTTAGGTTCCTGTGTTTGGTCTGGCGACTGTGAGTAGCAGATGGGAACTCTAGGTCTCTGTGTCTGAAATGAATCAAAACAACAGAATAGAAAGTATCCTACGAAAATTGGCACATCCCCTCTCCTTGCCCCCTGGCTGGACGTTTCTCGCTTACTCCCTTGGCCCTGAAATGAACTTCCTCTCTCTCTCAGCTACAGGACCACCTGCTCATTCTGGAATCCTTTATGGGACCTCCCCAGCCCTCTGCCAGCAGCTGGGGAAAGCAGCTGTGCACACAGCGGGCTGTCCATCAGCAGTGTGTGCGGCTGGTGCTGGGCTGGGACCTTACTGGGAGCCAACAACATCAAAGGCACAGCATCTGCAGGCTGGAACTGGGAGGGGGAGGGCGGGCAGTGGCTGGTATGCAGCTGGGGAGCAATTTTTTCAGGTCTGTTGAGTATAGGTTCCCTTACTGGACTGCAGGAGCTGGTTCCTTCTCTGCCTATGAAACTCATTCAGAGTTTGTACTAGAATTGTGTTTTATGCTTATACAAGAAGAAAAACGCAGGCAATGACAGACAGCAATGAATAATAATAACAACAGTAGATCTTATTTACTCAGTGATCCCTGGGTGCCCAATGCTGGACTTAGTATTGAAGCCAAATTTTCTCCTTTAATCCTCATAAACTCATTGAAATTGAATAACCTCCCTAAATCTAGACCAGCCAGGAATTTTCATCTTGACAAAACTTATCTCCGAGTCTGCTCTTCCATCAGATGGCCTTGATGGAAGAGCAGGATGGGGGATGGGGCCACCAGGATGAAGATCCTGGCTTTTGACTTTGGCCTGGTCTCACTCCAGCCACTGTGGTCATTTGGGGAGTGAGCCAGTGGATGGAATCTTTCTCTTGTTAACTGCGCCTTTCAAATAAATAGCATGGAATCTTAGAATAAAAGAGACCTCCTGCATCAGACGTCCTGGGTTAGAGCCCTGGCTCTGGCAGCTCCTGCCCCAGCTTCCTGCTGATGGAGACACTGGGAGGCAGTGGTGGTGCAGCACGCGGCTGCGTTCTGGAGAACTCGGTCATGTTCTTGGCTCCTGCTTTGCCTCTAGTCCAGCCCTGGCCAATGCGGCATTTGGGGAATGAACCATCCATGGGAACTCATGTGCCTGTCTGTCTTTCTATGTTTCTCCAATCTATAAAGATTTATATGAAAGAAATGTTAGCCATCAAGTAGCAGTAAATTATTGTATCAGGATTGGAATATTTATTGAGATTTAAAATCTATACATTGGCCAATAAAACTTACAAATTGCCATTAGCAGAGTCCTCGCTTATTTTTCTTATAGAAACAGCGAATGAATTCAAAACGTAAATAGTAAAGACCTCACAGGACAGCCTTTCATCAGAATTTGTTGCTTTAGATGATTTTGAACTTATTTTCATTGTATTAGAAAGGTAGAGTGAGAGAAAGAAAGATAAAGACAGAGAGAGTATCCATCCTCTGGTTCACTCACCAAGTGCTCACAGTGGCCGGGGCTGTAGCCAGGAGCCTGGAATTTCATCCAGCTTCCACAGAGGAGAAGGGGCCTCAGGACACGGGCCAGCACCTGCTGCCTTCAGGGCGCACATGAGCAGGAAGCACCTGTCCCCAAGTTAATTTTAGAGCAGAACAAATGCGTCAGATGTTCACGCGGGTGCTTTTGTTCCCCCCACCCTGGCTCTGGCTGTGTGCCCTGCTGTGGTTAGCCACAGCCTTCAGCTCCAGTGTGCAGTCAGCAGTGAAGTCAGCGGCCTCCATCCCAGCCCTGCCTGCAAGTTCGAGTCTCCCTGCCAAGAATGCTTCCTCGCGGGGCCTCCATTTCCCTTCATGCTTTGTGACCTCTCTTTCCTTTCTCTGGCTCTGTTTTACTCTGAATGGTTCAGTAGGTACAGGAAATTTAGACCAAACTGCTGCCTGAATTTGGTGTGTTCCCCATGCTGGCCTGCAGCTCACATCTGACAACCTGGCTGGTACCCACCCAGCTGCTGGATGGTGTCAACCTTCTCCGGAGCCTAAGGCTGCTCCTATAACCCAGAGCTGGCTAGAGTCCATCCAAAGCCCTCCACCACGAGGCCCCGGTCCACTCCCAGCCTGGGATCCTGTGATGCCCAGCCTCTGCTCCACCCCAAATAAGCTGACCTCTTCACGTGCCTGCATCCTCTGCTGAGCTGGAAAGTCCACCATGCCTTGCACTGTGCTGCCATGTTGCTGGGTTTACAAGGCTGCCCTTACCTCTCCTGGGTTTCCATTTGCTCCCTTCTCCTTTCTGTACTCCTTCATTGTGGGAAACCTGCTTTGTGTTTGAACACCAAGGCTTCTTTGCTCCTGAAGAACCCACTGTACAGGAGGACAACGCGACTCACCCAGCGCTGCCTGCTGCTAGATCGTTTGGAAGCAAATCCAGATTTCATCACAAACATTTCTAACAGATCTCTGAGGATCCTTTTTGAAAGGCAATCACAAATGCTGTTTTCACGCAGAGTATCACACAATTAACCATTCTTTAAGCTCGTTGCTTTTTCTAATTAGCTAAGAAATTTATTTTTACTTTAAAAATGCTATCTAAAGGGAACAAATGTATTTTATGCATATAGTTTTAAGAGCATGATACTTCCCATCCTCCCTCTTCAATCTTTTTCCATTTAATTTGTGTGACACACTTCAGTTTATTTCATAGCAACAAACCTAACTCACTACTAAATAAAGAATTCAGTAAGTATCAATTCACTGCTCAAGAGTACAGACAAGAACTATAAACAATAACCACATCTCCAAGTGTCAATGTCACTTTTGCATGTTACATTTTATTTGTGCTCTATATTGGCACAAATCAGGGAAAACGTGTTTGTTGTTTGAGGACCAGCTTGTTTCATGAAGCAGAATGGTTTGCAGATGTACCCATTTAGTTGCACAAGGCAGGATTCATTCTTTTTCTTGGCTGAGTAGTATTCCACTGTGTGTGTGTGTGTGTGTGTGTGTGTGTGTGTGTGTGTGTGTGTGTGTGTGTTTTGCTCTCAAGGGCAGATAAATGGCCTAAAACACAGTGAATTCTCCTGGGTATCTAACCCAGAGGCAGGTGCTTCAGGTAAGGTCTTCCCCTTCTAGCCCCTTGGGGTCCATGGCAGCTGTGGTTGGGACTAAGCCTTCAAAGCCCAATAGTACTCCTGCCTGCAGCAGAAGACCACTCTGCTTCTGCCAGTATGGGCCCAGGCTCACAAGGTCCGGTCAGGCTCCCATTCTGTGCAGAATCTGAGGGAGCTGGCCAAGTTAGACACAAGGCCCCCTGACTTCTGGCCTGGCTTAGTTTCCTCCAGTGTGGCTGATGCCCGGGATGGCATGGGACAGCCAGTGTTCCAGCTCTGCCCCTCTGCCTGGTGTTGCCCTCCTGCCAGGCTCCGGTCTGGGAAGGGAAGTTGTCCCTTCCCACCTGTGATCAGGCAGTTCTGCTTCTCTTTCATCCTGGATTGCTTTTTGCGCAACTCTCTCCTGCTGCTGACAGGCTACACAAGTGACATAAGGGCTTAAATGACCCAAGATAACCTTTGTGCTACAAAACCCAGTTTTACAAAAAAAGTTTACTCTAAAGTTGGAGGGAGAGAGGCTGGGCAAAGGTCTTCTAACCAATGGTTCACTCCTCCAAGTGGCCCATCTGAAGGCAGGAGCTTTTTTTTTTTTTTTTCGGAAGGGGCTGCCCACACAGGTAGCCCGAGAACTTGGGCCATTGCTTTCCCAGGTCATTAGCAGGGAGTGGGTTGGAAGAGGAGTAACTAGTATCAACCTGTGCCCACATGGAATGCTGGCATTGCAGGTGGGAGCTTACCTGTCGTACCACAATGCCGTGACCACTGCTTCCCAGGGACTTCATTATCAGGCGGCTGGAATCTGGAGCCAGGTCTCAAATCTAGACTATCTGGGGGTACTGAGTATGGGGTACTGTGTCTGAATCAGCATCATGAACACCATGTTTAACCACCTAATTCACTCCCCCAAAATCTTGCTGCTAGGGGTAACGTCACCTAGCATTTTTTTTCATATTATATTTTAGTGGGAAAAAATTACAGTGCATTCTCTCTTAGCTCAAGGTACTCAATTTTTACCAAATTCTTTTAGAAAATTAAACAATAAAAGTATGTTCATTACAGCTAATAAATAACACCACAAGGGTAGATAAGTCTAATTCACATATATAAGGGACTATGACAATGATTTAAAAAAAATAATAAGCTTAGGGCCCGGTGCCATGGCCTAGCAGCTAAAGTCCTTGCCTTGAACACGCCGGGATCCCATATGGGCACTGGTTCTAATCCCAGCATCCCCGCTTTCCATCCAGTTCCCTGCTTGTGGCCTGGGAAAGCAGTCAAGGACGGCCCAAAGCCTTGGGACCCTGCACCCGCGGGGGAGACCTGGAAGAGGATCTGGGCTCCTGGCTTCAGATTGGTGCAGCACCAGTTGTTGCGCTCACTTGGGGAGTGAATCGTTGGATGGAAGTTCTTCCTCTCTGTCTCTCCTTCTCTCTGTATATCTGACTTTGCAATAAAAAAGTTGTTAAGTTTACTTATCTGAAAGGCAAAGCAACAGAGCAGGATCTCTCTTTCTCTCTCTCACTCTAACACACACACACACACACACACACACACACTCACACACAGAAATAGAGACAGAAACAGAGGCAAGCAGCCATCTTCCATTGGTTCCTTCATTCCTGCTTGTGCAGGCTGGGACTAGGCTCTTCATTTCTCCTGCCTGATTGACACCCACAAGGCAACTAGGGCTCCTGTGAATGCGGCACACAGCTCAGCTCTGCCCTATGTGATAACCTGCCAAGACACAGTTGTGGCCATTAAATTTCCAAGTATGTTTTTACCTATCTGATGTTCAGGTATCATTTCTGATAGGATTTTAATATAAAGTGTTTTCGGATTAAAGGTTGTTGCACTGGAATGGGATAAAACCATTATTCAAAATTTAGTTCAGGGGCCATTCTGCTGAAAAACGAATCCAGCGCTCATCATGTGAGGACAGTGTGGAGCGTGGTGCTCTGTCTCTGGCTGTCAATCCCAGCTTCCTCCCAGGCGAGCGCATGTGTCAGGTGCAGTAGCGTGAAGGTTAGGCTTTCAGAAAGCAAAATAGCACAGCCCATTGTATTTTAAAAACATTCCCAACATTATGCTGACCTGCCCCTTAGGGCATAAGCTAATAATTCTTCAAATTGTTGATGCATGCAGTGACATGCTGAGTGAAGAGGCTAGACATAACAGGGCACATTGATATGACATCCAGGACAGACAGACCAAGCCAAGGAGACAGAATCAGCACATGTTCCTGAGGTCAGGGAGGGGCCTCGACAGCAGAGAAGTGCGGAGGAACTTTGAGTGAAATGTTCTCTGTCTCGTTCTGGGTGTTGTTTACACAGGTGTATGCAACTGTCCGAGTTCATTTCACTCAACATCTGCGATTTGTGCATCTTATTGTCAGTTTAAACAGCTTGAAATCAACAACAAAAAAAAGTCAAGAGTCTCTTAAATTGTTATGAAATGTGTCCTTGGATAAGCCAGGGGGTTGGAAGGTCTGGGTTTGGATTCTATTTCCACAACTCCCTTGGGCAAGTTAATTGACTTTTCGTAGCTTTAGGTTTCTCACCTGTAAACAGTGGTGACCAGCTCGTGAGGGTGTACATCTGGGCATGTTAAGAGAGGGGTCAGCGTTGTGGTATGGTAGGGTAAGCTTCTGCCTTCATGGGAGGTATCCCATATGGGAATGGGTTCAAGTCCTGGCTACTCCACTTCTGATCCAGCTCTGTAACTCTGCCTTTCAAATTTAAATAAATAAATAGCTGTTGCTCATGGACATTTGCTGAAGTCCTTCCACTGACCTCATGTGGGCACTATTTCCCCCTGCCCTGTGACCCCAGCTTTAGGTTGTCCATTCTGTTCTCAGTTCCATTAGTGACTAACAATGGCCTTTCCCTGTCCCTGTCTTTTATCTCCCTGCACAGCTCCTGCCTCAAAAATCTTTGGTGTTTGCTTAGTTGGGTCCTCTGCCTGCAGGTTCTCTGCTGGAGCTGGCTGCCCTCAGACTGTTGTGGTACCCCCACCTGGCCTTCTTGCTCATTGAAGCTCACCTGAAACTCTCTAACATGTGGTTCCAGAATGGCCCTCACCCTGGGCAGTCCTGTGTCTTTGCTCATGGCAACTTTTCCTGGAAAGACTGTTGCTTCCACCATCTTCACAGTCAGGAAGCCTTCTCCGTGCTCCCTTCAGCGGGCAGTGACTCCCCCGTCCAAACTCTTCTACTTCCCAGCTATTTCAATTGTCTTTTTCCATCTATCAAGATCATCATCTGGTGGCTGATTGTGGTAAGTGTGATCTTTGTGTAGTACATAAGGACTCTCCTTCCAATGGGGTTGCCCTCGTGGCCACGCACCTGGCGTGTCCTCAGCAAGCAGCCAGTGTGATGTTTCTCCAAACTCCGAGGTTCTCCCGGGCAGGTCGTCCTCAGAGACCATCAGGGGGCACTCCTCAGAGCCCAGGGCAGACCCTATCACCTGCTAGTGACAGACAGGAAACCCAGTGGGAGGGGTGCTCATCAACTTGTCCTTGCCACAGCAGAGGAAGGAGCTAACAATGCTGGAGGCTTGCAATCCCAGACTAGGTCGTCCCTTGTGAGCTGTTTGGTGACAGTGATGGACCGGAACTGGAGAAGGGATGTCTGATTGGAGCTCACAGCACAGGCAGGGCTGCTCCCTCTGGATGAGCTGGGGAAGGGTCTGCTGTGTGTCTGCTCCAGGTGCAGGAGGTTGCTTGGCTGTGGTAGCGCAGCTCCTACCTCCCTGTGCCATTCTCTGTGTGCAAGTCCCCACTTTTATGAGGACATGAGTCACATCGGATTAGGAACCTTACTCCAGTATGAACTCTTCTTAAGTGATTATATCTGCAAACCTCACCAATTCCAAATAAGGCTGTGTACTGCAGTTCTGGGATTGAAGACTTCAGTACCATTTAATCTGCAACTCTAGGAATTCCTTATAACTCAGTCATTTATACAACAGACTTTGTGATTGTTTTCCTGAGTAAGAGACCACCATACTACTATTTGCTAGTAGTTCTTACTATTTCTTACTTAATACCATAGTACTCTTTACCATAAATGGAAAAATCAGTATCGTGTGGCATAAGAAAGTTCATGGTAAATATAGCATGTAACACAGAAATAGCATAATGCACAGGACCTTTCGAGTAAGGGCTGGGCAGTGAACCACCCCTGGGTTTGTGTGGTCTTTGTTCTGAAGCCTCTCGGGAGCACCGATCCTGCCTAATGCGCTCAATTCAAGTGAATCCACGGGAAAGGAGCAGGGGAGTGATCGTGTAATTTGATCCTGCCTGAAACACCACTGTGTGCCAGGAATGTGCCTGCGCGGGAGTTATCAATGTATCAATGCCTCATTTTATGCAACAGAAATGTGTGCAGGCCAAATTGGCTGTGAAGTAAATAAACATTCCTTTTCCATGGAGTTTAGCCATAAAATGACTGGGAACCTTTTCACGGGAATTGGAAAAGAAAAAAGAACGAACAAAGAAGAAAGCTCGTGCCAGGAGCCTGTCGGGAATGGCCACTGCCTCCCACCACTGCTCAGCAGCGCAGGCAGCCTTCAGCCTCTGCAGGCTGCCTCCTTCCAGCCACCTGGATTGCAAGGACTGCTCTCACTCCCTCCTGCCGGGCGCTTCCAGCGTCCTTTGCAGGGACGATCAGTCAGAGCAGCTGCATGCTGCACTTTGCTCGACCTGAGGTCTCCATGGCTCGAGGCTTACCATGCTGTAGGTGCAAGTCCGGGATCTCTACAGCTTCCTGGTTCAGCCACCAGCACATTCACAGCAATATGTGACCTGGTCAACTCGGGCTAGGAGATGGCCCAGCGTAGCAGTGGTTTGCTTGGAAAGAACCTGGATCTTAGGCCTGGCTTGGTCACTCAGGAGCTACAGGGCTTGCCTCTAACACAACCTCTGGGGTTCAGTTTGCACATCTGTGTGATCCAGGTGACCACCCTCACCTTGGGGCAGTCACAGGAAGGATTAAAGCCAATTCTGTGTACACAGATACACATGTGTGCATACATAATCTTAAAAGGTGCAAAGAAAGAAGGTCTTATGAAAAAACTATACATGAATTTCAAATTTCTTGCACAAAAATACAACGATCCTTTAAACTGTTTCCATGAATGGTGTATATGTATAAACATACACACACTCCATGCTTTGTGCTGTTTGCTGAGTAAATCTTCAGCAGGTGTAGTCATTGTGATAGTAATAATAGCACAAATATGTAATCTTATCTTTTTAGTTTATGTAGGTTACCTTTTTACTTTATTATGAAAATGAAATAAAATGAAAATGAATCAACGAATGAAAAATGAAGCCCTAAATGTTCTGTCATGGAAAGCGTGTGTGTGTGTGTGTGTGAGAAAGAGAGAGAGAGAATACCTCACCCAGGGACCAGTGCAGTAACCTAGTGGCTAAGGTCCTTGCCTTGCACGCACTAGGATCCCATATGGGTGCCTGATACTGTTCTGGTGGCTCAGCTTCCCATTCAGCTCCCTGTTTGTGACCTGGGAAAGCAACTGAGGATGACTCAAAGCCTTGGGACTCTGCAACCACGTGGTTGACTCAGAAGAGGTTCCTGGCTCCTGTTTAGGATCAGCTCAGCTCTGGCTGTTGTGGCCACTTGGGGAGTGAATCATCGGGTGGAAGATCTTCCTCTCTGCTTCTCCTCTCTGTATATCTGATATTAAAAAAAATACCCAATTCTGCTGAATGGCAGGTCCAGGTTGTATTTCTAATCTACAGATAATGAACATCCCCATATGCTGAAAACCTCTTTTTGAGCACATAACATCACCACCCAGGAATGTTCAGCCCAGGATGTCTTGTTACTTTGTTAGTGACACAGAATGTGGTTGGGGCTGTGGAAGGCGTGTCCTGGCTCTGCTGCACCTGTTTGTACAGTGATGAGCAACTAAGTTTGTCTTCTCTCGGAGTGGCAGGAAGGTGTAAAAGAAAAGATCTGGGATCCCAAGGTCCTTCCTCGTAGTTGGGTGGTCTTTTGCGTTTGTTTTCTTCATGCCTCTCTCCAGGGCTTACCCTAGGATTGGAGCAGGAAGTAGATACGGAGAGGCTGGCATGTGCCAGCATGTGGGCGGTTCTTGGCCTTCTCTCCCAGTCCTCAGTGTTATCTTTACCAGCACTTCACACTACAGAATTCTCCCCATTTTCAACACCAGCTGAGAGCAACAGAGGTGTAACCCTGGAATCACGTAGCAAGGATCCCTTCTGCTCAAACTGGAAGTTGATCTGTCCTGGTGACTTGACTGACCCTATCATCAATAAGTGAACCTCCACAATGAAGTGTGCTGTGCAGTGTACTCATGCCAGGCCACCCATTGCTGACTTTGTCATTCCCTTGTCTGTGGACTGCTCCCTACCATCCCCTACCCCTCTGGATGGATTTATAGGTCTGCTACTTCAACAGTTCCTCAGCAGTATCCTTGATTCTCTTGTCTGCTTTGGCTGCTCTCCACCCATGTAGCCAGCAGTATCCATTCTTGGTGGCCTTGTAATTTACATGTGTCCTGGGTAGCTGACTATATTGGCAGAGACACACAGCTGGCTATTTCAACTTCCTTCAGTTCAAGAGCTCAGACTTCCATGCGGACACTCAACCCTGGCCGGCTGTTCTACCAAGTTTCTATGAAGTCTCTGCAGAGATGACCAGTTGATACTGTCTTCTCAAGCATCCCGTTCCCTTCCTGTCTTAGCAGGTGATCTTGTTTCATTTTTATTCAAGAAAGGCAGAAGCTGTCATCTGTGACTCTTTCATCTTTCCATCTCCAAATCTCGAATCAACAATGCTTGCTAGCATCTGTACCAGCCCACTATAGCCTTCTTCCTGCTGTGACGGAGAAGCCATTCTTCCTGCCACAGCTCACTGCCTGGTGTGCTTCATCTTGGCAGCTTCCAACTTTAACGTGTGAGGGAACTGCCTGGGGAGAGGACATGCCCATCCCATCTTCTGTTTCCAGGTCATCTCATCATTATAGGAAGACTCTAGCATCTTTTTATCACTTTATTGTAACATTTTATTTGAAAGGCAAAGAGACAGAGAAAGACTGATGTTCCACTCATTGGGACAGTGAGGGCTAGGCCAGACTGACCCTAGGAGCTGGGAATTCAGTCCTTGCCTTCAATGTGGGAGGCAGAGGTTCAGCCACTTGAGCCACCACTATTGTCTCCAGGACTGCATCAACAGGAGCCTAGACTGAGAGCAGAGCTGGGAATGAGACTCAGGCTCCCTGTGTTCTGTGGGCGTCCTGAATGGAGCCTCAACCGTCGCACCAAGCGCTCACCCCTCTTCCATTTTCAAAGCCCCTCGCTTAATCAAGCCTCTTTCAAACTACCACTCCAACTTCTCTATCTCCTATTCAAACAATTCCCAATTGAAAGAACTTTCTGCTTATGCTACTTAGACCATAGTCTTATATTTGCTTTTCCTTGATTACTAGTCATACATTATTACATTACATTACATTATACTGCACACGTTACATAATGTTATATCCAGCGATGGCAAGTTCACTTTCATTGCCAAAATTTTAAGCTTACTAACATGTCACACAGAAACTACATTCTTTTTCCTTTTTATGTAAGGCTTACTCACAGTTACATTTAAAAGTTTCCTTTTTTTTAAATTTGGAAAATTATTTTCCTATAGAAAAGCAGAGATGACAGCTGTGTATTCAGCCACACAGTATGTTACTATTTGTCATACTCATTGGTTATGTGGTCATTAAAAATACACAAAGTGTTAGTGATAAAACGGAAAGATCTTCTCTGTGCATCCTTAATGGAGTTGCCTCCTTTTCTCAAAGGCCACAGTCATCGTGAAGCTGGGTCAAGCATGTGTCAGGCTAAGATCAGCTGCCAGGGTCAAGAACTTGAACCAAGCAGTGGCTGAAAGAGAGTGAAAGTAGACTTTGTCTCCTGTGCACAGACCTGCGTGGTGCAGCATGCAAGGCTGGTGCTGCAGGGTTCTGGGACCTGGCATCCAGACTCCTGCCTCGAAGCTCTAGCATCCAGTTAGCTCAAGGCAGCAGTGTCAGTTCCCACACCTCAGTTCCCAGGAGGAGACTTCACTCAGGAACAGCCTGTGACCCTGCAGTTTCCTTGGTACACATTTCTGTTGGGGACATGTTCAACAATTCCAGCTCTATCTTTCCGTAATTACCTATATCTTACCTACTGATGACATTCTTCTGGCACCAATGGTCCATTGCTTTGAAAAGACATATTTCCAAGTATGCTAGAATGTCATCTGTGGACTTTTGCAGAGGACAGAGGTGAGTCATGTCATTCACTCACAAGGTTGGTTGTGATTTCTTTATCTTATTTATCATTCAAACTCTCCAAGTGATTTTATACTCTGATGATTCCCAACTTCCCATCTCTGAAATCCTGCACACTGAGCTTTGCTGAACAAGAAACCAATCCCCTCAATGGCTAGACGGTTCTGTTTGGGTGTCCTCAAGGTATTTCAAGCTCAACATGTTCCAGACTTAACTTTGCTCTGCTGCATTCGCTTCGGGTTGTCCCCATCAGTATAGTCAAAAGTGGCTCAGCAGCATCACGCCTATATTCCAGACCACTGGGATGTGTAAAGCGGCAGTTGGGGGTGAGCGGCCTAATTTTACAAGATGACATTGGGCTTGGCTCCTGTCACCCCCATTTGTTTCTGTACGCCAGGCAGTTGTTCTATGGCTGTGTCTGGCTCCAAGGTAATGTTAGTTACTGTTGTGTGACTAACCACACTTTCTGTTTTAAGTCAACGCTTTTTGGGTTGCTTGGTAATTAGAATTGGTTGGACAATGTGTCTGGTCTTGGTTGGATTGATGGATGCATCTGCCATCAGCTGCACATTGGGTAGGAGGTTCTATTGATTTTGGCTGGGTGCCCTCTTACGCTGGGGGATTGGTCTAGGACTTGGATGTCTTTATTACATGGCCTTTTGTATTTTAGCAGGCTAGCCTGATGCTTACTTGTGAGATGTGGAAGGGTTCCGAGAAAGTGGGCAAGAACACAAGGCTTACAGAGGCCAACACTTGAAACTGGAAAGATTCTTCTACCAAACTTTACTGAACAAGACAAGTCACGAGGTCACTCAGTTCACAGAGTGCGGAAAATAAGGATCTACCTTTTCATGGAGGAAGCTGTAAGGAACATGGGGCTTGGGAGGAAGGACTGGTAATCTGAGTCATTTGTTAGGGAGACTGACCAATGTGGTTTCCAGCTGGGTGGCCATGTTCCCTGCTACAACTCCAATGGTTTTATTTATAAAGGGAGGAAAATGGGGATGGATGTTAAGGATAATTTATAAAGTCCGGCTTAGAAGGAATTATAGTTCCCTATTCATCTTTCCTAAATGGAAGATTACTCTAAATCTCTGGCCATAAATAATAAAATTACCACTCTGACAAATTTTCTGAGCTTCTTAACCAGTGCACTTGAAAAAAAATTTTTTTTTCTTGATTTTATCTGCCCAGCAATTTACTCTTTGACTTCTTAACCCATCAAATAAATCAAGTATAAATTGCTCACACATTCTGGGGACTTAATAATACAGTCTTTGAGATATTTTACAGGATCTAACAGAGCAGTACCTTTACATAAAAATCCATTTTAAAATATATACTCATTTAATAAAGATTTTCTATGAAACCCCATAATTTTTATACTTACTGTTTCACTCAGTTTTTAAAAAATTCTAGACATTTACTATGCATTATTATTTTCCCTACATCCAGCAGCCCAAATCTGGTCTGACAAGTACATCCTGCTATTTTATTACACACCACGAGGAACACATGGGAATTTGAGGATTCTTTAATACAGACATATGTTTTACATTGAAACAGAAATGCACAATCATGCTTGCATTTAGAATAATTTCCTCATTTACTGCTTAAAATGACTGGGGCTCCTCGGGGATTAATAGTAGCTTCTGGCATTTCTCATCATGTTTCTAGTAACTGTCCATAAACATTTCTTTTTAAGTCACAGGACGTGGGATCTGTTTGGTGTGAACATAAAGTTAATTGTTGGCCTAACGGAAGGAGACAAAACTGATGAAGTTCATGACAGTGGCCACCTTCCTTTATTTGTCTGTCAGTAGTTTCAGTTTTAGAGTGAACAGACAGGGAGGAACCAATAGCTTCTTTTGGGCATTTCAGCACAGGGCAGGCTGTGCCAGGCGTGTGACCTCGCACTGCCCCTTTGTGCTGGGCTTGCCTAGAGGTTGGGGTAGAAGGTGCCTGCCTAGGGGGGTCTTCCTTATGCTGAGTCGCTTGTAAAGCATGTTACTGCTCTCTCTCATGAGCTTGACAGGATTTCCCAGGAGGTCCGAATGTACTGGAAAGCAGCAGTGATTGTCATTCTGAACTCTGACCTCTGGATTAGATTTTTAAAAAGATGAATGGGAGAGAGAGATGCTGAGTGAGAGCATGGGACTAGAGGAGAGTGGATTCAGGGGTCAGCTTCCCGGGCAGGGTTTCTTATGTAACCAGATGGAAAGTCCTGACACAAGCAGTTCTGGAGCAGCAAGGGTTGGCCCTGTTTTGACTTTGTGAATTTATAAGCAGGTAAAAGGTATCAGGGGTAATGTATCTTCTTCCTTTCTCCAATGGGGGAGCGGCACAACAGTTTGAAAGATTCAGAAATGCGACCCTCTCTCCATAGACCACTCATTCAAGCCCCTCTCGGAGCTGCACAGGACGCCCCAGGCTTGACATGCCCCATGCACACAGACCCAGAGGATGGGCGAATGCGCTGGCTCTGCATCTCTGAGGGAAGTGGTGGGTCTCCCGGTTGCTCAGTGTACTTCTGCTCCAAAGCGTCAATGTGCTTCAAGGAAAACACCGTCCTCAAGGAAAATGTTTCTTTGGGCCAAACTGCCCACTGTGTAGTTCTCAGGACTGCTGAAATTCAGTCCAGCACAAAAGCTGGATTTCCAGGGTTGAGGGGGTGCCCGAGCCACGGGCCTTCTTCGTTGTAAGGTAATTTCAATGGCAGTATCAGTGCTCATGTGAAAGGGCCAAGTAAAAGGTTGTTTAATACAGAAGGAATGTTCCAGGGTGAAGGAACCAGACAGCTTTGCATGGAGTAGCATGGAGGTGTGGGACAGAGAAGAGGCCCAGCTGTATTTGGTCCCTTGCTGGTTTTTCTTTTATTTGAGCGAATATATTTGAGAGGCAGGGAGAGAGGTGGAGAGAGATGCAGACAGACTCAGGGGTCCCTGAGTGATGTTTTCCCAGGGCTGGTCCAGGCTCTGTGCAGCACTTCCAAAATGAGAAAGCTGCTTCCTGCTACTCAGTCTCCAATTTGATTGCAGTTCCACATGTGGATGCTTTGTCTGTTTACTGAACACAGCAAAACCTCACCACACAGAGACTATAAGGGCATCAAGACTAAGTTATGCCAACATGTTTACAGGATGGCCTTGTAGGTAGGAAAGAAATGTTTGTGATCTCCTCCCCAGCCACCCATATATGGGAGAGAACATTGAATAATTATATAACAGATACATACTTTTTTCTCAATTGGAAAATGGGGCGCAGGGTAACACTCCTCTTAGATTTCGCCCCAAGAATCTCAGTGTCATCTGTCCTTCGGAGGACCCAGTTTTTCCAGTAATGATAATGTCTATGAGGATACCAATGGTACCTAATAAATAAGAACATTTTGCTAAATTGTTCTATCATGGGCCCTTACTCCAAGTGTTCACCTTCTTCCTTTGTTTTCAGGATCTGGGCACGTGCTTTTTCATTGAGAAGCCCAGGATCTGCTTTTCAGGATAGGCTCTGTGGGTTCACATGGAATGCACACAGAAGAGTGATGGCATATTCTTTTTTCTGCCATCTGATGCCAAGCTCTGCTTTGCAATTGTAGTCACCTGTGATTTATGGCAATCACATTTTGGATTGGAAACAAATGTTTCAGGAGCGTTTGCTTTGATACATTCAATTCACTGCTCCCATCACCAAGGTGTATCAAGATGCTGCTTAGCAGGTAGGATGAAATATGTTTTAAAGAAAATTGCTTTTTGGGCCCGGTGCAATAGCGTAGCGGTTAAGGTCCTCGCCTTGAACGCTCTGGGATCCTATATAGGTGCCAGTTCTAATCCCAGCGGCCCTACTTCCCATTCAGCTCCCTGCCTGTAGCCTGGGAAAGCAGTCGAGGACGGCCCAAGACTTTTGGACCCTGCACCTGCGTGGGAGTCCTGGAGGAGGCTCCTGGCTTCAGATTGGCTCAGCACCAACCATTGCGGCCACTTGGGGAGTGAACCATAGGACGGAAAATCTTCCTCTTTGTCTCTCCGTTCTGTGTATCCACCTTTCCAATAAAAAAATACATAAATCTTAAAAAAAACCCTGCTTTTAAAGTCTGCTTCTGCATGAGAACTGGTTGGAGTTCTTAGGGGTTGCCCTAATAAGGCCACAGTAACTGGTGGTATGTGTGAGGACTGGTCTGTGGTGGGCTGGCTGGGCTGAGTCGCAGCTTCCATAGCTTTGGGTGAGATATGGGGCTGAGGCAGAACTGACAGAGCTGCACTCATCAGCATGTGCATTTGCCGGTGCAGGTGAGACTGCACCTATCCCTGTACCGGCTGGAGCACAGAAGAATCAAGTCTGAACTCGTCCCAAGTGAGTGTTTTGGAGGGACTCTGACTGCAATGCTGAACTCAGACCCAGCCAGGGAAAATCTACAGGATGAGTGGTCTGATCTTTTGGAGTGCACGTGTTGGGGCTGAGCCTCCTCAGCTGCTGATGCCTGCGTGGTGGACAGCATGCACAGATGCACATGGGGGACATGACAGCCAGCTTATGTAGGCCAGCAGAAGACATCAAGTGCCTCGCCAGAGGATGGAAAGCAGAGCAGGTTGGACTACTCTCCTGATCAAGCTTTGCAGCATGTTCCTGGGTCTGTGGATGCACTAAGGTAGACACTGTCAGCCAGGAGATCTTGGAAAGATTTTTCTCAACCCTGGAGTGATGAAACTGATAGTGTCTCAGGGCTATCAAAACCACTAAAGTTAATACTCTTGAAACACTCTTCCCCACATCAGGGTCTCTAGGGCATCATCAAAGGACGGCCCCCTATCCCCATGAACTGATGTAATTTGGCAGCAAGGAACAGGCCTCTCCCTTTCTTCCCCTGCAGATACAGGAGAAAAAATGTGTCCCACCCACCTTCCTTCATACTTGGCACACCTAACCGTAATCAGAGGCCCACATGAGCATGCATTCCTTTCACCTATGTAAACAATATCAGAAATAAAACTAAAAAGTAACAAAAAAAGACAAATATACTTTTACTTATGCCTATTATTATTTTTTTTTGTTGTTCTGCTTGCTGACATCTTATCTTTGTGTATGCGCCTTTATTTTACTTTAAGTTCAAAGTAACAGAGAGAGAGATCTTTGATCCACTGTTCCACTCCCTAAATGGCTGCAATGACCAGAATGGGGCCAGTCCAAAGCTGGGAACTAGAAGCTTCTTCCAGGTCACCCACATGGATACAGGGTCCCAAGGACATGGGCCATCTTTCACTGCTTTCCAAGGCTATTAGCAGGAAGCTAGACTGGAAGTGGAACAGCTGGGGTTAGGAAGCTGTTGGTGGAGGATGTGCCTACTATACTACTGTGCCAGCCCCAACAGCAAGGGCTGTTGCTGTCACACACATGAATGGTAATCTCATTTGACATTTGTTAACTTCATGTGACTGAGGACCACCTATATACTCTTTACTTTTTAAAAAAAGATTTAGTCTTTTTTTATTGGAAATTCAGATATACAGAGAGGAGAGACAGAAAGATCTTCCATCCACTGGTTCACTCCACAAGTGGCTGCAATGGCTGGAGCTAAGCCGATCTGAATCCAGGAACCAGGAGCTTTTTCTGGGTTTCCCATATGGGTACAGGGTCCCAAGACTTTAGGCTGTCCTCAACTGCTCTCCCAGGTCACAAGCAGGGAGCTGGATGGGAAGCAGGGCCACTGGGACACAAACTGGTACTCATATGGGATCCCAGCACATGTAAGGTAAGGACTTTGACTACTAGGTTACCGTGCCAGGCCCCTATATACCCTTTAAAGGCTAGGGTGAGGTAAGTTATTATGGCTGGCTACACTATATATTGTGAATAAATAATGCCTTTCTTCCTAATCCCCAAACTAGTGTTGTATAACACCTCTGTGCTTACTTTCTGTCGGAGTGCGTTTGGTGTTACTGTAACAGACTATCCAAGATTATATACTTTATGAAGAAAAGAATTTCTTACAGCTCTTCAGGGAGGCAAATCCAAGGTCAAGGGGCCTGCATTTGGTGAGGGGTTGCTGCTGCATCATCTCATGATAGAGGGCGGCGGGGCCACAGAGCATGTGAGAAGGACAGAGACCGATGAAAGGGGGCCTAAAGCCTTTCTTTTTCTTTTACATTAGGAACCCATCCCTGCAGCAATAGCATTAATCCATTATGACGGCACAGCCCCGGTGACTGAATCAGTTCTTTTTCTTAATTTTTGCTTATTTATTCCTGTTTCTTAGCACTGTGGCCCTGGGGATCAAGTTTTCCACACAGGAATGTTAGGGAACACATTCAAGTCACACCACTTGGCTTTGCAATACAACGAAAAAGCTTACTACTTCTGGGACCGCTGTCTTCAATGCACTCCTGCAGATGAATGGAGGGAGCATATCTGTTTATTGCAGTCTGGCAACATATGAGAGCCACAATCTTTCTGAATGATTCAAGGTCAGTAAATACCGCCAACTCCTTTCTCCATGATGAACTGTTTAGCTTTAGTAAAAAAAAAATCTGCCAACATTTGTTCAACATGGCTACAAAATGCTATAATGTCCAAACGTTGTGAAAAATTTAGGGATATTAAGGTAAGAAAATTATTCCTTGAGAAATGTCATCTCATGAGTTCTAGCAAAACTATTTATGGATTTTTGGGTGTCAGATTGCTTCTAAATATTATTTTATAGGCATGTTCAAAAACATACTGGAGTTATATTGTCTGCTAAAATCAAAGATTTCAAGTAAAATTACCGTGTTATCTGGAATCTCTCCTAAGAGATGCTCTCCTGAGCGTTTAAATTTTGAGAGCAGGATACCTTTATTTGTCATGAAACATTCAGAGATCATGAAGAGAAGTTTTATAGCTACTTTGGATCACAGACATGAGAGCTAACATGCCTTGTGCTAAGGCGTGCACAGCTTTGTGACAGCATTCCTTCTGGAGTTGGTGTAATCTCTGGTCCTCAGTTACCACACACGATCTGAAGTAGAGCAGATACGAAATGCAGACCATAATACAGCTGACAAGCTATTTAAAATAAGTGTCCAACAGTGGTTCTGGTATGCTGGAAAACGTTTTCAAATACAGCAAATGGTAAAATTATTAAATAGAGAAACATATCTGTAGACACTTTGGTTTAAAAGTAGTATTCACACTTCTTACAATATTTTTCTTTAGGATTTATTTTAAAACACTTAACAACAAAAGTATATATTTTGAATCGGATATCTAAAATTATCACATATTCAGAAGTGACTGACTTATGTACCTGCAAATCTCACTGTCTAGCAGTGAAGGCATTGATGGTTCCATAGCTGAGACCAGGCCTTCAGATACAATGTGTCAGGTGAGAGCAGAAGTTTGAGTGTTCCAGTATATGAAAATGGTTCCACTTGGCTTCCCAGGCCTTTTGATGACAGGGGACCTCTAATGAAGGCAGAAGGGGCGTTGCTAAATGTAACTATGAATTGGGCTCAGAAGGCACTCCGATTTGCATAGGGCCACATTTTCACTGTTTGTAACCAGAGTACAGCACTTGGCTCACTGCATTAAAAAATAAAATCAATAAGATCATAGGAAAAAGAAACAACAACAACAAAAACAATAAAACTAGAAGTTTCTAGTATGCTGTGTACCACAAGGAACATAGACTTCTGAAAACAGGTTGGCATTTTGACAACTGCTCCACTCAGACCTCGCCTCTGCCTGTTGGAGTCACACAGCCAGACAGACATTCTCTTCCCACTGCACATGCTGGCTGGGCTCGACACAGTTGCTTACTTCTTCCATTAAAATTATCGAAGAAAACAAAACAAAGCTCAAAAGTCAGTCATTTGCAATAATTCTAAAGGAAAAAAAAGAGAAACCTGAAAGTGACAGAACATAATGGTCAATGTAGACTTTCACTAGATGCTATTTTTAGAGTCAAATCTTTTAATTGTTGAGTAAAGTGGGTTGTAACAGCCGATAGTTGAAACAATGGTGATCTACTGAACTAACCACAGAATTGTCAGGATCCTCACAACTGGAGGAATCCCACAGGCCAAGCAATTCAGCTGTAAAGAAATATCAAGGGTATGAATGAAAAATGTGCTTGATCTTGTAATTGAGACAAGACAAGCCTCGTTTTATGAGCAGGTGCTGTTTGGTCACCAGGACACAAAGCCAGAGTGCATTTATCGGCCACAGTGATTTATTGAGTGCTTTAATAATACAAGTGTACATCAACTGATCCACAGTCAAAAGTGGCAGGTCCCTAAGAAATTTACAAGCACTTTAAGTAAATCAAAATACATATTATTTTGTTCAATCCAACAGTCTTCTGTGTGGGGGGACAGAAGGCTAGTGATAAACAGGGTCTCAGTAATGCACAGTGATTCTCATTGAAGCTTTTGTACAAAAACTTGTTCCCAGTAGCATGCACCCACCAATAAAGACTTCAGTACAAAAAATCAACCCTAAGCACTACATTGAAGTAGAAACGAGATATAATTCTGAATTTGTTTTCCCAAAGATCACATAAAAGAAAAAAAATTCATAACAAAACAAACAACAACAACAAAAAAACAAAACCACACAGTAATACAAAGCTTCGTAAGAAAGCTCTTACTATTACAGATCCAACATTGTTTGCACTGAAAACAGAAGTTCCCATCCATGTTGAGGTGGGGGAAAAAATCCCAAACCTTTCAAGTTAATAGAAATCAAAAAGGGAACAGAACGAGAGAAGAGAGAGATGGGGAAAGAAAAGGAAGAAAGGAGAGGGTGGGAGGAGAGGAAGGAGAGATGGATGACATACCATCACAAAACAGTTCAAAATTTAATAAAAACAGGGAAGTAAGAACCAAGGTCTGGAGGGGCGGGTGGGCAGGGCTATTGATGCACTTGGTGAATGTGCTTGCACAGGTCCGGCAGGGGCGGAAGGTAGCAGGCCCCTAGGTGGCGTACCGCTTGGTCCACTGTCTGGCCATCCGGTCATGCTCTGCTCTGTTGGTCATGTACTGTGTGGCAATGCTGCCCACCAGAGGGTCGGCTGCAAGAGAAGCAGAGTCAGGAGTCAGCAAATACCAGTCATGGCAGGAGTGTCCAGAAAGCTGATCTTTCATAAAGGGGCAGTTAAGGAAGAGGTGAGAAGCTGCTGTTCCAATGAGGGTCAAGGCCTACAGCAGCAGAGCCAGCGATTGGCTGCTGAGAGCTCACTGCATGCCAGCTGCTTGAGAGTCACTATTCTATTCCTTGACAAGTCTTTCTGTCCCCACCATACACATCTCATTCTGCTGCCATTATCTTCAAGTCCACTATTTTTTTGAGAAAAGGCGCGTGGGTTGCGGTAGGGGGTCTCCAGGTCCTAGATGAGATCTCAAGGTAAGAGCTGGGGGTGGTTTGGGCAGTCTCTCTATGTGGGGTAAAGGGTGGGTGGGGGGCAGGACTCATGCCCCTTGTCACCTGCTCTGAGCCTAAGCTGAAACCAAACAGCAACTGTTAAGAGCAAATGAGATTGGGAAGGGATGGTCTACTGCTTTGTCAACATTTGGTAATATAAAAACTCTTACAGGTCATTACAAAAATACCGACGACAGATGTTAACAATAGATGACACTCATCACAGTGAAACATGCCCAGGAATGTTCGCAGAAGACACAGAAGGAGTTGACACAGGAGCATACTGGTGCTCAGGCTGAGTAAGGCACCTGCGCTGGGTGCGGCTGGGCAGGGGGCCAGGTTCTCTATGCAAACATGGTCAGGATCAGTGATTAGTGAAAAAAAAAAAAAAGAAATTAAACAAAGTAACGGGTTCCTGGAGGTCTCAGACTCTGCTTCATTTCCCTCCAATTCTCTAATTTCATTTTTCTCTCTTGTTTTTATTCGTCCTAGGGATCAAGACTGAAAAGGAAAAGCAGCAGTTGATCGTTACAAGGAAAGTGGAGAATAGACCGGCAGGTTGCTGCGCTATTTTTAAAGACTTATTTACTTGAAAAGCAGACTGACAAAGAGATAGGGAGAAAGAAAGAGGATCTTCCATCAGCTGGTTCACTCTGGTTCACTCCGCAAAAAGGCTGCGTGAGCTGGGTCTGGGCGAGGCTGAAACCAGCAGCCAGTAACTTCATCCCAAGTGAGTAGCAGAGACTCAAGAACTTGAGCCATCACATGCTGCTTCTCTGATGGACTGGTAAAGATTCTGATCAGAAACACAGCAGCCTGGATTCTAACTGGTCCTGGAGTATGAGATGCAGGTTTCCCAAAATCCATGGTTTAACTACTGTGCCACAATGCCTGCTCCTGAACTATTTATAAGGACAAAGAATATTCTGCTTTGGTTGGTAGGTGGCATGAAAAGAAATTACATTGATTCCTGGCACTGTTTCTTTCTTTCTTTCTTTCTTTTTTTTTTTAAGAAACACAAATAGAAATGGCACAGTATGATGGAAAGGCGGCATGGGCTTTGATCCAGGCTGGAGTTTTACTTCTGCTTCTCCACCAGCTGAACTAAGTTACCTTAGGTTAATTAGCCTCTGTGTATGTATCTCAGTGTTGCCAAATGCAAAACAGGACAGTATAGGAACCATAGCTGGTTACAAGAATTAAATGGATTAATCCTTGCAATGCATGTAAGAATTGTTTTTTTTTTTTCCCCAAAATGAAGACAAATAAGCATTTGGGTACATCTTTCAAAAACATAAGCCTGATTGTCATCTTTGAGACATTCTCTTTAGATAAAACACAGTAAACATGGCTGCCAAGGTCTCCCCTCGTCTAGATCTGCTCTTTCTAATCTCCTCCACCCATTCTTTAACTGTCACAGTCCACCGCCAGCTTTCTAAAGAAAGCTCATGCTAGCTCCCCCAACTCAGATAACCTTTCTCAACCTCTCTGCCTGGCACCTTCTGCACATTTTTCAACACTCACTGTGAGTACAGCCTCCTGGGAGTGTCTCTCAGGAGTTTTGGGACTCTGTTTCTTTCTTGTCAGTCCATACCATCATCATCCCGCTGCTAATATCATTCCTGAGCCATCTGTCTACTTCTCTCTCTCACTGGACTAAAGCCTACACTGCACCTCAGCCTAGGCAATAGAGACCAATGCCAATCAAGGCCCTTCCCTCTGTCATCTGTGTGTCCCTCTTGCTAACCCTATGTTGGCTGTCTGGACGCATGGCTGGACGGACAGAATACACAAGGCACACCAGGACACAACGGCTATAAACAGCACAGTAACTGAGCTGCTCAGGCGTGTTCTTCTGTAGCACTAGCATTATAAAGAGATTTCATCCTCCACATGGATTATTTGCCAGTTAGTGACAGACAGCAGGGGTTCTGGATGGCTTTCTTTTACTTTTCTGCTTTTTTAAAAAAGTTAATTATTTCAGTGCTGGAATTTGTTGTTTACATTTTTATCACTTGGATTTTTCAAGGTTATACTCCACTGCTTCTCCAGATGTCTATTACATCTGTGATTAATATTCCCCTTTAGCCATTCACCAAGTCACTGGCATTTCCCAGGATTAGACTTGCAGTGAGAAGCAGTGGCTTATTTTTCTCTCTTTTATAACACTTTTCTTACCTGGTTTGACCTAGCTTAAATCTTTGAGTACATGTTGGAGTGTTTGTGGTCCAGTGCTAGTCAACAGAGTGTGTATTTTATACTTTTGGTAAACATTGCCAAATGTCTCTCCAATAAAAAGATGGACCATTTACTTTGTGGATATTTGCAATCAAAACTGTATCATTAGTTTTTAAAAACTTGGCCAAGATAACAGAAAAAGACAATCTGACACTACTACATGTATGTCATTTGATGCTTCCTGAGGCTTAGGCTTCTTGGGATGTTGGTTTGCCATTTATGTTTCCTCTGTGAGTTATGCTCTTGTCCATTTCTTTCCCTACAAATATGAAGGAGCACCTTATATAAGGTCAGCTTTAGCCTCAGTGTTCAGTCAAAATCTTTAGAAAACTCAGTAGTCAAATAGCCCCATCCATGTCGGTCTAGTTTTACTGAACTTGTAGAGACAAAGACCATGTAGGCCAACAGTATATCCAGTAAGTGTCACATCAAAACGAGCAGGTATTTAAGTGCTCAAAATGTGTGCAGAAGCCACCTCACAGCTGGCATGCTAGAGACACCACACTGCAGCATCTTAGGGCCATCCTTATAAAAATTCACTTTTAATAATACAACTACAATGTTAAATTCTTAAAAATAAAATGCGGCAGTCTTAATTGTATTCATTTCATGTTAAGATGTAACTTTACCTTACGCTTTTCACTGTTCAGTGTTCCAACAGAACAAATTCAGTGCCCCTTGAAGGATAGCACCATTCATCTGTATGTGGAGAAAGATTTTGTCCCAGAATATCATCTGTGCTTTAACCCAGTTTATGATGTTCTTTGCCACGTGTAAGTTTGAAGTTCTTAAGTAATCCAAGCAGTCAATCTTTTGCTTTATTCTTTGCTCCCCCACCCCTCTTTTTGGTCTATAAAAAATCACTATAGCTCTGTCAGAGGTTGTGACACGCTGTCACATTAGTCCTCACTGCATCTCATTCTTTTTCTTCACTAAAATTTGTGCTTGGAGAACTTTAGTCACACGTGGAACAACTAAAGCTCTTTCAGTCCAGGGATGTTCAGGCTCATCTGAAGAATGTTATCAAGATTTAAAACTATTGAAAGAATCAGAATTCCTCAGCGTCTACTAATTAAAAATCAAGTAGTCAGGACAAAGTCGGAATTTTACATTTTGAAATGTGGGAGAGCCAGAATACTAATTACATTTCTAATCCAACCAGAAAGACG
Organism: Ochotona curzoniae; assembly: GCF_017591425.1. Taxonomy (NCBI): domain Eukaryota; kingdom Metazoa; phylum Chordata; class Mammalia; order Lagomorpha; family Ochotonidae; genus Ochotona; species Ochotona curzoniae. The sequence goes on along the minus strand of NW_024465035.1, from coordinate 9,794,214 downwards.
AAGGCCTTTGAAAACACGTTGGTGTGTCTGCATTTGACTCAGAGCGATTCAGAAAGAAGACGCTCATTTGCACAATTTAATCAAATGGTGGATGTTATTAGGCTAGATCTAAAATTGAGAATGCTAAATAAAGCTGCACACAAGTCCAGCAAGATGTGTTGTTACTCCAGGGTTAGTAACACGGGAGGCAAGAAGTAGCCCAAATTCTAAGCAGACATGGATACTTCCCTCAGGAATTCTTCAGAGGAAGAGGTTGCAGCCAGCTCTGGCAGTCTATCACAAATTGTGCAAAAGGAGAGAGGAAGGCTGAACAGGAAAACTGTGCTACCACTTGCAGTGTGCTGCGGTGGAGTGGGCCAGAAAACTCGAGGAGCAGATGATGGTTCCTCCCTCTCAAAGTCCTAGGAGGAGAGTGCCAGCAGAGCTGACGGTGTAGACTCAGGGCAACTGCATGGAGTGCCAGCAGAGCTGACGGTGTAGACTCAGGGTAACTGCATGGAGTGCCAGCAGAGCTGACGGTGTAGACTCACGGCAGCTGCGAGGGGGGAGAGTGCCAGGAGTCATCGCCGGCTGGAGATTCACATCGGGTGTGAGTGGTTGGGTGGCTCTTCCCTGCTTTGTCCCGTGACTGAGTAGAGACAGGCAGTGGCAAGGAGAAACCTGGCCTTTCCTTGCTATCCTGTTAGTGTCCTCTGGAGAAGGTAGCTTGCAGAGTAAGGGTGGGTGGGTCCCAGCAGCAGCAGCAAAAAAGACTTGCAGGAAGGTGCTGTGTGAGAGGGGCAGCATGCTCTGTGGTCTGTATGCCAGGCCATTATTAAGAATTAAGTCGCACAAATGTGTGGTTAAATAAGTGACACTAAAAATAAAGGTAACATTTAACATACATCCATTCCTAAAAACACTGCAAATTTTTATTAACACCATCATGTATGCTCTTAGTGATGTCAGGAAGAAAACAGTGCGCTACTATAGATATTGCTAATTATACATTCAGTAAGAAACGTGATGGAATGACAAATACTACAAATCAGAACTTGATTTATTGTCTTGCCGACAGTCTAGATTTAAGGATGTGATGAGAAAAATGTTGACAAGGTATATTAAAAATCATATCACATAAGAGTCCTAACTTTGAGAATTGTACAGAAGTTGAAGTACACTCCAACACTAACACTAAAACCATCGTAGTCCCCGCCACCCTTACCTGCCAGCTGTATGCTTCAAAGGCCTGGCAGTGGACGTCTGAAGTCAGACAGCACTGAGCCCTAGGAATTCTGTTTGTTTCAAGGCCCCGCAACAATGCCACATAATACCAGAGTTAATCCGTCTATGTTTTATGCCCTGGTAGCTCCTTTCCTTTCCATCACTATTCTATGCTTTTGGATCATTAATAAAATAGGAGTTACCTGAGCACAAGCACTGAGACACCATGATAATCCAATAACCAAGACAACTATGAAAGAACTATGGTAGGTAGTGCATTTGATCTAGATCTGCTGGACAAAGAATGATTCACATCTTGGTGGGGGTTGGGGGGACACAGGGGAACACTATGAGAGTCCACCATAGTACTTGGAATAACACTCTTTAAGATGTATGAATTGCTTATCTTTGGAATTTTATTTTTGTATATGAAAAGATTTACTTATTCTCATTGGAAAGTTGGATTTACAGAGAGAAGGAGAGACAGAAAGATCTTCCATCTGCTGGTTCACCCCTCAAGTGGCTGCAGTGGCTGCAGCTGAGCTGATCCGAAGCCAGGTCCCAAGCAGGGAGCTGGATGGGAAGTGGAACAGCTGGAACACGAACCAGTGCCCATAAGGGATTTTGGTGTATGCAAGGTGAGGACTTTACCACTAGGCTATTACACTGGGCCCTAGAATTTTATTTTTTGATGGAATTTGGCATTGAACACTTTCAGATCACAATGGGCTAGATGTTAATGGAAACCATCAACTCCACCATTGGGGTGGACCATTGTGTCTGATTTGGTAAAGTTGCTGTTACAACACTGATTAACAAGTCAAGTTTTGACAATCTTTGTTTCACTTTCGCGACTCGGTTGGTTAAGCTACTGCTCGGGATGGTTCCATCCCATTCTGGGGGCCTGGGGGGCCTGGGGGGCCTGGGGTCAGGAGCTGTCTCTGCTTTCGATCGGTTTTCTGAGAATCACGTGTCTAGGAGGCAGCAGGTGAGTTTCTGACACACACACACGAGACTGGGATGGAGCTCCTGGCTCCTGGTTTTGGCCTGGAGGACTCCTAACGCACAGAAGGAAGGAAGAAAAGAGCACCAGCTCTTGCCACAGTAAGGCCTTTAAAATGATACTGTATAGGGTCGAGTGCTGGGCTCACTTTCCGGCTCAGTGCCTGAATCCAGCTTCCTACCGGGCAGCGACGGCTCCTGTACTTCCATCCCTGCCGCCCACACTGAAGACCCGGGTTGAGTTCCCGGCTCCTGGCTTTGGCCTGGATCAGCGGTTCTAGGCGTTTGGGGGAGTGGGCCAGCAGCTGGGAGCGCTTTCTTTCTGTTTCTCTCTTGGCCTCTTGAATAAATAATAATTGCAAAGTGCTGAGTTATTTAAGCAGAGACATTTTGTCCGCTATGTGACAGAGAAAAAAATAAGCTGCTTACTGTGAGATTTTCTAATTCTCATTTTAAACTGAATTTGAAATCTTTTCTGAGCTAAGCTGGACTTCTTTAGCCAGATGGCCCCTGCAAGCTCCCCAAAGTGGATGTAGGTCTTTGATTACAAATCAGGCCTGTGGCACTGGCCTCAGTAACCTGCTGATCTCTCTTACCTGCACAGGCTGGCTGTACAACCCCCATACTCCTCCCTCTCCCCCCCAACTTTTAAAAAGATGCTAGATATTTATTTCTGACAAAGACATACATTTCACAACAGTATAGTAATTCAAAATTGGTCTTCTTTCTAAAGGATTGCATGGTGAGGTGAAACCAGCTTGTGTGGAGTTGACCTCTGCCCTTCCCATTTGACTAACCCCTGGCCTATTTCCTCTTCCCACCCTCAGCTCCTCCTCTCCAAGTCGAAATGTTTACATGCCTTGAGTCATATCAAAAAGTCACAATCACCTTAAGTGTCATCTTTTCCACAGGGATACACACTTTCCAAAAACTATAAAGAGAGGACAGGTTAAACAGAAAGAAATGAAATTACTGCAACATAATGAAAACAAAAGAGAAAATGTGCACATGCAGGTACTTCAAAAAGTTCATGGAGAAATCAAATTAAAAGTTTATTTTGCTAAAATAAAAGATTTGAAATCATTCAGTATTTTCTCCATGCATAACTCTTCCATGAGCTCTCTGAAAATCAAAGCTGGCACTCTGCACTGTCAAGACTCAAGACTGTGTCTGCTATATAAACGAACCTTTCCAATTCTTGTCAACCTGGTTTTGACCACTGCTTCTCATGTCACTAACTGTGCCATTCTTCATGGGAATTTGATACTCGTTGGTGTTTTCACTTTCTATTTTAGCCTTCACTTTATACTACCTTAATTCTTTCTCCAAAATTCATTAAAGGCAAGCACATGGGCTGAAGAAACACGGCCTGACTGTGATCATGACCATGATTAAGTGGACAGGACCATATTCTCAGACCCATGAATGATGCTGACAGAATTGTACCCCTGCGGGCATTAACTCACCATTAGTTCAAGACTGTTCAAACCACAGAAACTCAAGGGTTACTCTTAATTCTGCATGAGATGGAACGTGCTGAGGCCCTGCTTTAAAAAAATGTGGGAACAGAGTCACACGTTTCCAAATGTAATGCTCCATTTAGAGTACTTTTGAGAGGTTGAATTTTGGTGTTAAAATTGAATGTGTAACAAGCAATAAGTTATATGGATACAACCATTTAAAAATTTTCAAAATAGTTATTTTTATAGCAGCTTTATAGAGTTTAATTCATTCCCTTGCCCTGGGAGATTTAATGAATGCTTAAATCAGCTCCACCTATCTTTCTATAACTGGCTACATTTGTTCTCAGTGTAAATACACTGACTAGATTTGCATAGTGATTACATGTCTGGAGCTGTATTTGGGGGGTGGGGAGGAGGCAGTGAATAGACCCTCTGCCCCTAAATGGGAATGCTTCACGTTTGTAAGTACAATTCTATTTCACTTGCAAATTAGGTATCATTTGTTCTGCAATGTTTTCCTTATTTAAATAACCATTCTTCACACATAAACACAATGATTGCTCTTAGGAACAATGGAAAACCCTATATTTTTGCAATGTTGGATCAAACCTCTAAATTTATAAGTTTTGCTCCATATGTCAGAGGTCATAAGAATAAGCTTTTGGTATTTATATATGTTATATTGTCTCACCTAGGTCTTCGAAAAAAACAAAGCAGCAGCCCTATGGACACTATTTCGATTATGGCTTGTGGTAAATTTATTACAATGGAAACCTGTTTTATTTTTGCATATTTGCCAATGTTTCACTTATAAAATACTTGTGCTGCAATTTCCTGCATACAATGTTAAACTGCCAATTTTAAATTTATTAACTTCTGGGAGGGATGCAATCCAAATAAAACAGGTTAAGCACTTCACTGAGAAAAACATCACATAATATGATCTGCTGAGTACATCTGGTTCAACAGCAATAAACATATAAGGGGATGGGCCTGGTGCAGTATCTTAGTGGCTAAAGTCCTCGCCTTGCACACATGGGATCCCATACAGGTGCCAGTTCTAATCTTGGCAGCCCCACTTCCCATTCAGCTCCCTGCTTGTGGCCTGAGAAAGCAGCTGAGTACAGCCCAATGTCTTGGGACCCGGCACCCATGTGGGAGACTGGGAAGAGGCTCCAGACTCCTGGCTTTGGATTGGTTCCGCTCCGGCCATTGCAGCTGCTTGGGGAGTGAATCAGTGGACAGAAGATCCTCCTCTCTCTATATCTGACTTTCTAATAAAAATAAAATAAATATTAAAAAACATATAAGGGGAGGTGTTTCTCATAACAGGTGCAGACTAGCCTTTTGGCTTCTAAATCAAAACACACCCACTGTGTGAATAGCAGTGACTCTATTTTAACTTGCAGATTAGGTTCAGTTCATACCTACTGGACTTTACATATTTAAACTACCAAGTTTAGCACAGTCATAAAATTCAGTTATAAACCAAAACAACACCGGACAGCTACTCTTATAAACATAACAAAAGAGTAAACATTAGTATTAATATAAGTAAGGTTTTTTTTTTCTAATGTGAATCAAGTGCTAAGCCACTCTGGTTCTCAGTCCATGTTAAATATTTCATCTAGATTAATTCTAATTGGTATGACAAGCAGATATTTATGTACTTAATTCAACACTGTACAGAAGGTTAGAATAATAAATAAAAATTGAAAAGAGAAAAGGGATGTACAGACTGCTCATGACATAGCAGGCAGGGTTGCTGAGATTAAACATGATTATCTTATGTTTCTGGAGACAAGTATTTAAAGTTTGATTAAAATGGAAATGAAAATTAGCTTAGTAGTATAAATGTACGCCTCATTTGTATTAAGCTCCAGTCTCTAGTACAGTTATTCTGACTCAGGGCGGGCACCTCAGAGCTCTAGTGTGGAGGGTAACAGGCCATGGTTAAAGTTGAGTACATGGCAGAAAAAACAGACATTTAGTTCTTTCCATGCCCAACTGTTCTCTAGTCTTTCCTGCCCTTGGGAATAATGTTAAATGCTTAATGAGATGCTCTTGGATTCCTTAAAAGGTGTATGACTATACGAACAAGTCAATCTTCAATTTATAATGAAGTTATAAAACAAAATAAAAGTGAGCAATTGTTTCTCTAGGGATAACATAATAAAACTTCAGTGCTTAACTTCATTAGCTGGCTACTTTTATCCTGTCAAAATCAAAGTCCAGGAGGCTGTAGTACATTCAGCACTTACCTGCAGCAAACCACCACTTTACGTTTGTGCTGACACCTGTTTTACACTGGCTTATTTTTCTGGTCTCCTCAGGATTTCTCAGATGACACTAGTACTTACCACACAGGATGGTGTGTAATTCCTGCTATTAACCTCCCATCTACCACCAGTTAAAATCATACTGATGTCCTAAAGATTAATCACCAACAGAACTGTGCTATAAAAAAAATCTGTTGATAAGCGGATCACCTTGAACTCTCTTTTCTTGGAGACCGATTTCACGATGGTCCAAATATCAGAGTCTGGATGTGCTGGACAGATCTGCTTTTACTAAGTCTGAGATGGAGGCGTTAAAGTAAAAAGACACATATATAACTGTAGATTTGCTTATGTGTGTATGTTTTTCGTTAACTGTATATCTTCAAAAGCTTAGGGAAAATGTGCATTAGGAAAAATATGCATGAATTTCCAAAACTTTCTGTACCAAGTGAAACATCTTAGTTTCATGCTTCTATGAATTTTTGGATGGGCATAAAAGCAGCAGTAAAGGGGCAGTATCACTCTGTATTTACAGAATAACATGCAGAACAGAAACGGTTAAGTTTGAGATGAGCTTGCAGTCACGGTGAAATATTTAGGCAGTCAGGTTTTGTTAGGGCATCCAGGTACTGGGGCTTTCAGAGCACACATCTCATTAGCTGGAACTAACCCTTGCCCAGCTACTACGACTGCCATGCCTTTGATTAAACGATGTATGGTACGACCTTCAGAGGGTATCACTGTAGGGAATGACAACGGGAAATGCGGCAAGTCAGCCAGTTGACATGCATCTCTAGACACAGGCTGACCTACTGTGTTGATGTCAATATTGACAAAAAACTAGATTGCCTTTCTAATGAAATCTGTCAGAACCCATAAATTCCAAGGTAGGCTACTTAAGTGTGCCTAGTACACAAGACAGTAGAGAAATACATTGACAGAATGACTTGTTAGAGATATTGTTACCTTTGAAAAAGTTATAGGTGCATTTGCTAAGTTCCTTATGTTTGTAAAACTGTACGAACGACTGGAAATTTGAATCTCATCAAATGTATTAAAGGACTGGTAAATAAAGGAAGGAATAATGCTAAAACTAACATAAGAACCCAGACCTGGAACTTGCTGGAAGGAGTGGTATGAGTGACTGCAAACAAAGAACCAGGTACTAAACAAAACCAGTAAAATTGAATTGTAGACTTGTGATTGACACAGCTTAGAAACCTGCCCCAAGGAGAAATATCTGCTAACCAGAAGTACAATGACCAAGAGCAAAAGAATAGACAGAGGCACAATGAATATGACTGAAGACTCCCCTGCAAAGGAGCAAAAGTCTTTGCCAACCTCAGAGTTACCTGAGGAATACATTGGGAAAATTGGGGAATACAGAATTCAGAAAACTCATTATAAATTTTCTTACTAACAACGAGAAGCACACATAGGAGTTCAAGGAATTTAAGAAATATGTCAGACAGGAAACAGTAACATTGAAACAAAATCAAGCCAGACTATTTAACAGATTTAAGTGATTAAATCTGTTATCTTAAAGTAACTTTAGATTAGTTTCTCCCTGAGATACTCTTCAGCTTTCATCTTTGAAACGCCAGCATGGTTATGATCAAGGGGATTAAAGTCAAGACAATGTTCATGAAACTTTAGAAAATAATGGAATTTAAATGTAAGAATTTCATATAGAAAATATTACTAATATATACTGCAGGATTAATTTTGATATAAATGCTCTGGTAGTTAGAAGACTACCGAGAGGTGAACATTTCTGTGGATGAGCTGCTGCATGCTCACAGCCTGGAAGGAGCATCACACACTGTGTCCAGACACACTGGCATTCATGCACCTGGGCACTTACAGTCATGTCTGCTTTGTGCCCTTTCCTAATGACAGATTTTTTTGGAATTGTAGAGTTACAAAACTTCTTGGTGCATATCCTTTTCTTAGGCCTTCTTTACCTGGTACTTGCAGGAGAGCAATGATCTTAATTCGGTTAAGCATACTTATGCATACTTATGAAATCCAGGTCCAGGTCATGTCAATCCCCCGGTCTCCTGGGTGTTGGCACACGACTTTCAGTGCTCTTACTGACTCAAAATTTAAGTATATTTTTGTATTAGTGTGCTGATGATGGCATATAAAATATCAAACACTGAGTAGTTTAAGGGACAGAAATTTACTTCTCATAGTTCTGTAGCCTGGGAAATATGAGTTCAAGGTAAAGGCCAATGCAGTTTTCAGTGAGGGCTCTCTCGAGCTGCCTCTAGGTAACATGGCTGAGACAGCTCTCTCTGGAGTCCCTCCTTATCCTCTTGGATCAGTGCTCCACCTTACCCTTAGTTAGTGCTCCACCATTTAACCTTAGTTACCTCTTCATAGGTTTTACCTACAAATAGTTACAGCCATATCAGAGGTTAAGACTTCCACACGGTAACTTTAGAGGGACACAGAATTCAGTTCACACCCTTAATGGGTGCCCCCTCTGATCCTAGGATGACCTACAGGGAATCAGGCTTAATGTTTTTATTAACCTCTCCTGCCACTCAAGACATCTTTGTCAGTCGTCCTTTGCAATCTCCCATCCCTCCCTGATGATCACTTCCCAGTGGCTTCTATTCTCTATAGCCACACACTCATCAAAATCCAATGAAGCAACATACTATCTTTGCATTTTCTCTGTCTCCCATTCACTCTCTATTATAAATGGCTGGAGAAGCAACTCCTACAATAGCAGTGATAGTAGCCATTGTAGAATATCCTATTGTGCCTGTTATAGTTCCTGTCAACTAAAAATATATTTTGAGTTGACTGCCTGCAGAATATTCCAAAATTACAGTAATTAATAATTGTGATGGTTATCTACTAATAAGACAATTTTAGCAGACTAACAGTGAACAGGAAAATCATTTTTATGTTCAGAGACCTTTAAGAAATCTGTGTGAGGGAATGTAAGTGAAAAACTGCTAAATAAATGGGTTAGATAAGATTAATTTGAAGAGATTTCTTCCATCAGACACTCTTTCACAGACTTGCAGAGTCCTGTTAAAGTACTAAGAGTAAGATACCCAAGAGCTAGAAATATTTTGAACATCTTGGAAAAAAAAAAGCAAGAACCCTGGAAGTAGATCCCATACCAGCAGTTATATGACAATACAGGAAAAAATCTCCTCCCCAAGTGCAGGAACCTAAGGCTCTATAATCATAAGAACTATTTCTTTCATCCAACCATAAGCTTGCCAATCTTAAAACTGGTTCCCAGAGAAGGCTGTGAGTCTATAATATGCATGACACTGTATGCTACCAAAGACTGTGTGATGAAAGAATCAGTTAAGAACAATTGTACATATGTGTGAGAGAAATGTGCTCTAAAGCAGCTTCTGGAACCTTCCCCACTGTTGACATGAACTTGGGAAGGTGAAGTTATCAAGTTCTCACACCTTCTGTCCTTGCTCTCTTATCTCTGTGCTCCCATATCTCTGAGCTTCAATGGTAACTGGTATCTTGGTAACTGGCAAGTCCACCTGTCTCAGCTAGCTCCCACTGTCACGTTATGTAACGGTTTGGCTCTGGGTTACTTTTCTTTGTTAACAAACTCTTATTAGCTACTGGGGGCCATGGTTCGATGCGGTTGCTTGTGGAGTTGTGGCTGCATGTGGTTACTGGTGAATGTGGCTATGTGTTAAGTATGTAGATCTCTCTCTCACGTATCTGACCTTTGCCATGGATTCAAAGGAGGGTTTCTTCTGTGCTCTGACCACCACGGGGGGAAGTACCTGTCCCTTGTGCATGTCTCACCTTCACTGTGAGAAAAGGAGAAATGAACCCACAGGCAGTTCTGAGTTATTCTCAGACCTGATGGAATCTGAATCTGCTTGTGCTGGGCCCTAAGCCCTAGCAACACACTCACACAGAGCTTTGCTCTTTCTCTTCTTTCTACCTCTGAGCAGACTACTAGGGTCCTCTGAAAAGGTGAGTTCAAGGTGACAAGACATCTGTGTATGGGGCAGGTGGAAGGGTGGTAGAATATACCGTGTGGGTTCACTTATTGAGCCGTATATGTCCGCTACTAAGGACCCATTCTGGCAATGGGAAAGGATGAATCAAAAAAAGGGCTTTACTGCTCTAATTTGTCCCTACCCTGTGCCTCCATATTCTGAATAAACCCTGTTGTGAGTATACACTTCTCGGCTGAAGGGACAGAGACCACAAAAATGTTGATGAAACTACTCATGGTTCTCTAACAGGGTGGTCAGTGGTTTCTAATTGCAGCATACACATCCTGGCAGAACAGGTATCCCCAGGCAAAGGGCTTTAATCTGGGTTAGCTTGGCCTTCATGGTGAGCCTAAATACTAACACTTTAATTTCCTCATGAACAGGACCTTAGGGGGTGTGTGTGTGTGTGTGTGTGTGTGTGTGTGTGTGTGTGTGTTTTAATTTGAACCTACCCCTCTTCTCTTTTTCCCTGGTTCTGGGACCAAATGAGAGTTTGGCTGTTTGTTCAACAACCAGGTGATCATGCTTAAGGCATGCACGTGGTGGCCGTGTGCAGGCTGCGCCTCAGCAGTTTCACACAGAGACCACGGGTGAGTGGGACGATCTGACTGTCAAACAGCTCAGCTGAGTCAGACTCCTGAAGTTTAAATCCCAGGTCTGACCCTTACCTGGACAAGCTACTTAACCTCTCTAAACCATTTCCTCATTTGAAAATTGCAGATAATATTTCTGCCTGCCTCACAGGGTGGCTGAGCAGATTAAATGAGAAAATTAATGAGAGCTGCTAAACACAGCACCTGGTACACAGTGGGCTCAAAATGGCCAACTGTCACTGCTGTTGTTATTATCACTTGGTGCTTATCATCATAGCCACCTGAGTATTAACACTGTGCTTCATCCCATTTCTGTTTCAGTGGCAGAGCGGGTGTGCTTCTCCACTCTCCTGGGACAACCCATGAACCCAACAGATTCCTTTGCAGGAAAAGCTGATTGGTGTCCCTGGGGGAGATGTTTACAGAAAGTACACATGGAGATTACTACTGTCCAGAACACATTTTGCCATTTGACAGATATTAAGCATACAGTTCAGTGGCATTAAGTACATTCAAATTGGTGTTGGATGGTGAGTTTTGAAAGGCAACATTTTATGGCTTTACCAGGAATAATCTCTAGGCCATTTCTCATCCCCTGAGTCTAACGATGATCCTGGGTACGGCCAGGAGCTGCCTTGGTGATGTCTAAGGAACTATGTGCAATGTGGTATGACACCAAATAGGCTCCACATCTTGGTACCAATATTTAACTAAGACTTTGGTTTAGGTTTCTTCTTATGACAAACGGTGACTGGTGGGAACCCAACAGTGGTCATGGGGATATATCCTCAAGACATGAAGTCAGATCTAATTTTCCTCTCCAGAATCACAAATAGAAAATGCACACTGACATATTTTCAGGGGGTGGCATGCCAGCACAGGGATAATAATGTTGTCACTTATTTGACTACTCAAATGGCACAACGCCCACTGCCTCTGCATCTATTTAAGGAATGTTAGGCAATGAGGATTTAAGAAGAAATTATCACAGTCATCTTTTTAGAAGACTTAGAACTTCCTTCTCACAACACACACACACACACACACACACACACACACACACACACACACACACACACACACACACACACCCTCGCCCACTGATTACTATAATGGCAATGAACATCACAGGGATGATCCTTTAAAATACATAGTACACATTAAAAATAAAAGTTACCACTTCTCCAAAGGCATTCCAGTTATCTGGCAGGAGGATCACAAAGCAGCCAGAAGCTACAGCTCCTCCTCAGGCTCTTGCCATGGAGGAGCCTGCTGGCCCATGTTCACTCTTTCTTATCTGGGCATCTTCAGGAACGCCCTTGCTGGCAGCGAGGAGGAACTGAAGCAGCACTTTTCAACTCCCTCAAGAAAGTAGAAATGAATTCTTTGTTCATTTTGAAATGTGTTAGCAGTGATTTCCTACCAAGCTTCTAATTCTTTGTAAATTTAACATCGCACCAGAAAACAATAAATACACATTTTACTAATTACTGGTGAAAGAGAAATAATTTTGAAAAGTCAAATGGAAATTCCTTATGTTTACTTAATGAGTTATTGGTGACTGAAGTGAAAGGAAAAGAATTGATGCTTTAAAAGCATAGAGGGGCTCAGAGAATGTTTATAAAGCACAACCAAGGTAATAACTACGTAGGCAGATTGAGATAGCACAGCAGCTTGCACATTACAACAGCCTACATAGTTTTTCTTTCCTCCTTAACATTTAATGTTTTTGCTCTTGTTAAGCAAAAGAAAGACACACTTTCTAATTCTTAAAGGATCCACACTGCATGAAATTAAAAACGGAATAAACTAGTTCATATTTATTTTAAACTATTTCAGTAATGTACTTAATGTACTGAAGTTTAATTTTCATCTTCCATTTTCACTTGTTTAGGGGTTATGAATTCTATTTTCCTGCTTTTAAAATGTCTGGTAATACCTTATTAGATGTTGAACATTATAAATGTTGCAGTGTTGCATGACAGAATTTTTTTGTGTTCCCTAAAGAAAGTTGCACTTTATTCTAACATGTTGCTTAGTTATTAGGAACTATTTGATTATTAAGGCTTGTTTTTTCAATTCTCTAGAACAGGTCCACTGTAGCTTTCAGTCTATAGCTCATTTATTAGCATGTTATGGGAAAGGCATTCCAGGGAATCCCTGTTGAGATCTCTGGAGCTTTTCTCTGGGTTTCTGTCCCACAAGCACCAATCTTAGACTCTTCTCTGCATCATCAGCTCAGCTGGAATGCCAGGGCTCTCTCCCATTTCTCTTTGATTCTGCTGTGGTCTGGAAACTGCCTCCAGGCTATGAGGTGGGGTAACTGTTAGACTCATCTCATCATTTCTCTTCTCCTAGGGAATGAAGTCTAGACTGTCTGTTTTCCAGTATCTACTTTTCTAGTTGCTAAGGGCAGGTGTTTTAGTCTGGTTCCTCATGGCCAAAAGGAGAAGTCTATTTTGAAGTGTTTTGGAGTCACTAAAAATAATCTAGAAATAATGTGTATCTAGGACGTATGACTGCTTATGAAAGACTATACTATTGCAATGATATGGGGGAAATAAGTTGGGGGAAGGGTATTTGGAGAGGCAATAGCAAAATCCCAGAGCCTATGGAACTGTACCATAAAATTAACGGTAAAATAGAGGGGGAATATAATGTGTATCTAGTCTAGTAATTAAATCCACTTACAGCTAGCTATAAACACAACTAGGTTTCACTCTTCCATCTTAACTACACTGCACCTCAGGAGTTTCCTATCCAGTAGCTCTCCTGACATCCTATTGACTTTTTTGGCCTGATACTTACCTCTTTCTAAAGAGGTAAGAGCTAAGGTACACCAAAGGTGGGGATTTTTTTTTTTTAAATTTTAAACAGGTTTGAACTTGAAATAGGCATTTACACTTGATCTTAGCCAAAAGGCCGAGAAGCGATGAAATAGGCATTTACTTTGGGAGTTCTTCAGCCAGACAGGGATGCATAAGGGGAAATAGTTTGCACATTAATGGGCACCAGGAATTAAGCAGTGGACTTACAACAACTCATTTTATAAATGATACAGGATAATCCTAAGTGTTCAAATTATCTGGAATTTAAAGATAGATGCCTGAAGCAAAATGAAATCATTAAGTCAAATTTGAGTTAGTATTCATTCTTATTGGCTTTATTTACTGAAAAGAAATTCATCACAATGGAAGCGCTAAACTCACAAATTATGAAGACGCCACCTAAGGATGTCATCCAGGTACTGAAGGTCACCACGACTTCCTCCGGACCTTCAGCTCAGTGCACCCCATACAATGCTGTCCTTGTCTTCCACATGGTTACAAAGGTTGATGCACATTTTTTCCCCTCACAATAATGCAGCAAGCTAGGGCCACAGTACAGCTTTCAATATACAAATGAGAGCACTGTCTAAGATCACCAGCTACTTGGTATGAGAGCTGGGTCAAGACTCCAGCTTTCCTGATGGCATCAAAACTTGGTCTGATTTGGTCTCCTTTTTAAAGTACATTTTAAAATGTTAAGATTAAAACTTCATGCTGTGCATATGATCTGTCTGGCAGGTGAGTTTAGCAAAAGGCATCATAAGGTTTGCTGAAAAGAGGCACGCTAGGGCATGTCACTATGACTTTGAGGAATCATACATAAATGCAGGAAGGTCAGGGTCACAGCTTGGAGCTTAACAATATAAAACCCACACTATGTAACACCTCTAACATTTTTATTTGAGTCCTTGCCATACATACACAGAACAAAAGAGCTTAGAACATCAAAATGAAGTCATGTGTGTGACACTGCTTTGGCAATGTTATTTACAAAAAGTACAGGACTTCATATTTAATTCATTCAGCAAACTGGTTAAAAAAAAATTTAGCTGGAGAAAGAGGCCATGGTGTTAAGAAAGTATGTAATGACAGACCAGCAAGAACACCAACACTATTCATAGTGTTCAGACATACTTCCAGGGTTGACACTTTAGTCTTTTTCAAGAACTAATGGGGACATTCTCTAAACTGAGGGCCATTAAATTGGCACAGGAAATGAAAGGAGATACATTAAGGTTATACTGGGGTAACTTAAGTCACATGGGTATAGAGACAACAAATAAGTCATTTTCAAATACAAAGATTAGAAAATGCAGCTTGGGTTTTCTATTTTGAAAAAAAATTACACTGGATGTAAGAAAGGTTAAAAGTAAAGAGCTGAGAGCAACAGGTGACAAAATAAGGGTAAGACAAGAGAAGATGCAGAAGAAACAGCAGGAAGCTGGAAAAACAGACAAAGGGTTAGAGAATGAGAAAAGAGACCAGAAGGGAGGGCTGTTGAGGCAGACAGCAGACAGCTCTGCCCTGAAGACGTAACTGCACCCTGCCATGGGTTCTGGCTCTTACAGAACACAGGGACACTTTGGCAGCTCAAAGGTGGAGTTTGTAAACATTTACTCTGAAAACACAGATCAATTGTGTGCACACTACAAACTACAGGAATTGGAGCAAAAGGCAACAGAGTACCCTGGGCCAATGGGACAGCACAGAGATGAGCCAGAAATGACTGGTAGAGGGTGGGGATCCCCAAAGGTTGAGAAACACAGCTCCCTGTGCTGCTGTGGTCTCTGCTGTGAATGTTGACCTAGGTTATACTATTTATTCTATAATCTCTGTAGAGGCTCTCTTTCTTCTGATCGCTTTTGTATTATAAGCCCAAGAACAGCTGCTTTTTTTTTTTAATTTTTAAAGATTTCTTTTATTTTTACTGCAAAGTCAGATATATAGAGACAAGAGGCAGAGAGGAAGGTCTTTCGTCCAATTATTCACTCCCCAAATGATTGCAAAGGCTGGAACTGTGCCTATCTGAAGTCAGAAGCCAGGCATTTCTTCCAGGTCCTCTATGTGGGTGCAGGATCCCAAGGCTTTGGGGCGTCCTCCACTGCTTTCCCCGGCTACAAGCAGGGAGCTGAATGGGAAGCAGGCTGCCAGGATTAGAATTGGTGCTTATATGGGATTCCGGTGTGTTCAAGGCGAGGCTCACCCAGAACAGATTCTATAGAAAGTAGCATGAGCAAGCTCCTGTGAGAGTTTGAGAGAAAGCCTGAGGTTCCCATTACTTTGGTCCTTTCTATTTGCGAACAGGGCACAGCTTAAGACTTAAAAACAAAAAACAGGTATTGCTCTTTCCCGTCTAACAAAAGCAAAAAACAGCCTCATTAACCAATTCTCTAAGCAAAACAATTCTTGAGAGTCCATGTCTTCACAAAAGGGCCTCCTCAGTACTGGGAAGCTGATGTCAGGGGTCCCAGAAAGTGGTGTTCTCTGCAAGATCAGCTGAGAGGGGAACCTGTTAGACACAGGGGAGGTGAACTGACATAGACTATCATGTCTCTATCCGGCAGAAAAGAAATCATGGCTCCAAGCTTTGGACCCCTTTGGAGGGCATGGTGGGCGATCAACACTTGGGAAAGGTGTTTGAGACGATCAAACTCTAATATAAACACATAAAGGAAACTACATGGTATGTTAGTTACAAATCAGGCACAGGTGTTTCTGGCAATAAATTCCAGTAGGGTAATTCTATTCATTAACAACAAGCTTGCTGTATCAACATCTAAAATCACATTACAGATGTGGGCTGAATAGGGACAGAAATCTAGATCACAAAACAAATGAACCAACAAATAGCACTAAAGTTGCAAGTGGTGAAGGCAATTACCACAACCAGCTACGTAGTCATTTTAGCTCCTCTCACAAGGTATTTTCAATGGCAGAAGAATCACACCTAACATCTCTGTGTGTGTGTGGTGACCAAGAATCTACTGGTTAGCAGGGCAATAGGAACAGGCACAAGAAGTCTCGCTGGAACCAAGCTGCTCAGCCAGGCCTGGCACAGTGTAAGGCAAGGGCCGGGCAGCGAGTGCCAGTGCTTTTACTTAATGAGCAGTTCATTTTTCCACACAAGAGCCACATAATTTGCAATACATTATATAATAATACATGTTATTTTAAATATATTTATATACTTAATAAAATTATTGTACTAGAAACAGAATCCAGATTGTTTTTAAAAAAGCACAAATAAAACTAAAGAAGCAAAAATTTAGCACACATTAATTATAAGGGTAAATATAAAGACTGTGACTGAGTACTAATTTACTGTGCTACTTCACAGCAAAAGAAAAGTGAGGGGGCTAATTTTAAAGAGTGGCAAACATTTTACTTTTCTGAAACTGTAATAGAGCTGTGTATGAAGTTATTAGGGGTACAGGAAAGATGTCTGACCTGAGGGATACAAATGTTTTTTTCCCCCATCATTTTGAAGAAAGTCCTTTTATTCTAAAATATGAAGAATTAATAATTTGAGCTTTAACACTATAATTATCTTCATTTTCATTGCAGGTACTATTTTCTTTTAAAGTGCTGCATGTTAGTTAGGGAGGAATCCTGGAAGGAAGGCGTTACATACTACTTCTTAAGATAGAACTAAACCAAACATCACTTTACCCAAAGGACTGTATAACATAGCAACACATACTGTACCTTACACTAACACATCATTAATGTGACCCCTGCCACTTTAGTATTAGTAGCAACCGTGGAGCAACACTCTGTCCTGAAGTTTACTACCATGCCATATTTAAAAGGGGTTGCCATGAAAATTAAGGGTATAAAACACTATTATACGGGCATGAGATTATTACATGAGGATTATATGAAAATATCTAGCCTATTTAAAAAATCCTCAATAATCTAAAAAACACTTAAGCCCTAACCCCATTTTAACTGTATGCAAGTTTTAAGACTAGGTGAGAAATACAGCAAAATACAGCAAAGTTTCTTATCACTGTTTTCTCTACATTTTGAAATTAAAAAGGTTAACATTTATTTCTGTGAAAATCAGAGAGAAAGAAAGAAAGAGAAAGAAAGATTGATTCCCCACACACTGACTCATTCTTTAAATGACTGCAATAGCTGGGACTCAATCAGGATGAAGGAAAGAATGAGGAATTCAATCCAGGTATTCCCCAGGGGTGACAGGGATCCAGCGTTTGAGTCATCAACCTGCTGCCCTTGGAGGCGCACATCAGCAGGAAGCTGGAGGTACCAGTGAGGCCAGGACTCAGACCCCAGGCACCCAGACAAGGCAGGCAGGCTTCCCAAGCGGTTTCTTAACTGAAATGTGTGAAAAGTCACTCAGGACACTAGTTTAAATGTTTTGCCAACATTTCCTGTATGTTCTACACAGTTCTTCATTCATTCAAACAATTTATTACAAAACGACTAATTCAGCTGACCTCTTAGTTATACTGAATTGGTGAGACTTTATTACCCAGACCGTAGGACATTCCAATCAGAACCCTAAAAAAATGACAACTCTGTAAATGGCCAAAAATATTCAGGAAAGAATCACACCCTAGGGCTTTGTCTTCCTGTTGTGAGAATGCTGGTAGCACTTTACAGCTCAAACCAAGCTGACAGCTGCTAGCTGCTCCCTTAGTCAAGGGTAAGGAAACAGAAGTGAGAAGAAAATGATAAACACAACACTTTATTTTCTTCTCTACTAAATGAGAGCAGTCTCTGCAAAGGCCTTTTTCTTCAGATAACATAGGAGGGCCAAGCTTCAAAGGCATGCTTTTAATGCATCTCATGTACCAGTAAATAAAGTCAAGTTCAGTTTTTTTTTTTTTTAAATCATCTTAAAAAGTTTTTGTAGGTCCGCATTTCTGGGCAATGATCCACAAAGCAGTAATAAAAGCTAATGCTCTTTCACTTGGGCAAATCAGATGTTCAAGGGAGTGACCGGAGAAGGACCATAAAGGACACCCTTGCTGTGCTCATTCTTCATTTATACTTTGAAGCCACCACTCTGTTCCTTTCTTTCTCCTGGAAATTCTGAATAAAAGAATCCTTCACACATCCCACAACTTGGCCATGCAAGGTCTAAACCAACGATGAGGTAACTTCACTCCCCCCCCCGGCCCCCAGTATGTCTTAGAAGACCATCCTTTGATAAAGTTCTGCAAACAACTGGGCCTTTTGGTTTCCACTATTATACTCAGTATCAGTTGCTAGCTTTTTGGGCCACAAACCTCCTCCACATGCCAGGAAATGCACCGGAGATGGATTGTTGGTAGCCAGGGCCCAGCAGCAAGGCTGTCTTTTGGATTGGAAGAGAGCAGCAGCCAACTGCTGAAGAATGAAAACAATTTGAAGGCAGTTGAGAGAAAGAAAGTCTTTTAGTTTAGATAAGGTTCATCAGTAGAGTCTGATGAACTGCTCCCCGTGGGAGACAGCCCAGGACTACTTCCACATGGTAGGGTGAGCACTTGAGGGACATGACACCCAGGGTACACAGCACTGGGCCTTTATATATCATAGGTGTGGGGGTGGGGGAGGGCAGCAGCTCCTCAGTTTTGCACATGCTTGTGGCATGTCACCTTGGTGAGTGTTGACCTGCTGCACAGACTTGGGCATTTCAAACATTTGTGGATGGGAGTGTCTGCTTGACCTTGCAAAGATAGCACTGAGGCCAGGGATGCTTTCTTCTGTTGTTCATGACTCAGGGAGGCAGAAAGGGAAGACAGCACTGGGCCTTGGTCACCTGCTTGGTGTTCCAAGGTTACCAGGTGTTCCTGGCTTGTGATTAGCTTCTTTAGCCTGTGATGCATTCAGCTCCTTCAGGAGGCACTTCTGCTTGGCCCAATGCCAGTTTCCTTTTTCAAAATTCCTAACAACTTTTATCATTGTGGAACTAACCAAGTGGGGAAGTCATCCTTTCACTAGCACTTACAACTCACATTTATAGACAGGAAGGCTAAAAAACGAACGTGCAATTACAGAATGAATTCTGTGAAGGCAGAAAGTCATCTCTTTACAATGTTAATTACTTGGTTTTACTTATCCCTCTCAATTAATTCTCAATTTTTTCTAGTAGCTCCAAAGCATTAATGATATTTTGACTGAACTTATGTTACCTACAGGAATCAATGGAATGAAAGGGGGTAGAATCCCAGGACTGTGCAAGATAATACTGAGTTAGAACCCAAAATCGCTCACAAAAATTTTTAACGTTAACTTACTCTTTTGGGATTAAAAATGCCATGTAGACTAACATTGGCTATTTAGTGTTTATTTACCAACAAGGAACAAAGCATTAATCTTGTATAAGTAAAGCTTCATTTTATCTGGATAGGATGTCATGGGAAGTTAAATGACCCTAAGTGATAACTTATGTCCATAGATGGAAGCGCTGGTTATGAGTGATCTTTTTGGAATTTGGCTTAATTATTCACATGAGATGCTAATTCTTCACAAAGAAAGAAACAGCTTGAAAATGGTAATATGCTGTACCATGAATTTCTATTCTATAAATCTCTCACTTTAGAAGCTGTAGTGGCTACTCTAGAAACTTGATTTTGCATTCCTGTTAAGATAGTTTTGCTTTGAAAACAGGGAGGCTCATCATCTTCACAAATTTACTTGAATTTCAGTTAAATAAACGGTTCTTGGCCAGTTTGTAAGAGTAACAGAATGGGATATGTAGATGCAAGGTTTGCATAGGTAAGAGAGCAGTGGAATCCTTTCACAGTGTTTTTTCAGAAATCTAAGAGTTCAAAGTAGTTATGTTTAATATATATGTAAGTTATGCAAAATGTGCTGATAATGAACTATATGGTCCCTACTCATCAGTAGTCATTATCAATAAGATTTCAGTATTTAGCTACACGATTTACTATCACATCATAACCAGGCCAACGAAAAGAAATCAGAATTAACGCTGAGATACTGCAGACAATTTGCAGAAAAGGATTGTACCAGTTGTTTAAAAAGCAAGTCGTAAGTGATGTGAAGTAGGGATATGGTATTGGAGAATGAGTCATTCTCCTGATGTCACCATAAAGAGCCACTGGGAGCAAATTCCTCTTTTCATCTGCTCCACCGGTTTAAGGAGAATAAAGTAAGCTCTTACCTAGGAAGCTACAGCTGTGCTTACCTTCAGCTTAACGACTGTGTGAGGCTGAAGGTTAATTAGCTGCCATTCTTGGGTCTATTTGTTGCTCTAACAAGGTTTTACTTGAAAGGTGATGTGGGCAGGGAAGCAGCACATCCGTCCAGACCGTCCACATCTGCCTGTGTGCTGTGAGCTTTCTCACCTGAGCTGGCCTGTCCAGCGCTCTGAATGTCTGAAGAGTGGTGGACAAACAAGGACCTCAGGGATGCTTCTGCGGGCCACGTTTTAACACATTCTCTGGTTGCAAAGCTATTAGGATGCCAAAAAGGTTATATCTGAATGGGGCTGCCTGGTTGTTATCAGATTTTAATAGGCCACATTTCTCAAATTAACATCTTTTGGTACATGTGTAATTAAAGATTAAGCTATTCAATTTTAATTTTTATTATTATGTGGCAGGAGAATTTAGTGCAGTCTTTAAATGTACTTTCCCATCTAAAACGATTTTTCATCAATTGTCATCACAATGTTTTTTTCTGTTCTAACAAAAAAAAGGCTCAAAAAGAAAACAGGTACATGCTTTGGGAATAGAAAAAGGAGCAACAGTACTGGTGTTAGTGGTGGTCGACTCAGCAAGTTAGGAAGGGGTGATGTTGGAGTCTTAGCAAGCTCTCATTTGAGGATGGACGTGAGGTGCCTTACCAGGGTTGCAGTCCGTGAGCAGCGAGCAGATGGAGAGGAGGACTTTAGAGATGGTGAGGGCCGGACTCCAGTTGTCCTTCAGGATGTCCAGGCAAATCACACCCTGGCTGTTAATGTTACAGTGATAGATTCTCGTCCGGAAGGTAACCTAGAAGAACAAGGAAAGCTTTCGTGAGCACATAAAAAAGAAAAAATCAGGTAAAATATTACAGGCTACTAGCCAGAATATATTTGCTTTCCCCCTATGCACAGGAGACTCAATCATTGTGTAAAAGCAGTAAATAATACATAAATAATAATCATTTTGGCACAGAGAATGAAATGGCAACAGCAAAAAACTAGACATTGTGTTTCAGATAAAGCACGCTGCTATTTCATGTTCTGACATGGAATTTACTCTCGATGCAGTTACGGGAGTCTTTCCAAGTAGAACACTGACTGTACCTCTGAAAAGTTTCAAAAAACATCTTTGTTGGATTCCACTTGTCATAAGAACTTTGCCTATTAACAATCTTACACTCAAAAAAGCACATGAATACTTACAGAGAGAAAACATTGTACCATAACATAGTTTTAGCACATGTAGTACAGGATATGTAGATAACACTTCTTTTTTATAGAACTCTATTTGTTATTAACTGTATTGGTCACAATCTATCATAGAGTTATGATTTATAAACCATTCCCTGCTTAAATTAAGAAAAAGGCTTCATGGGGATAGACAGTGAGCGACAGTGAACAGGAGTGAGTCAGAGAGTGCGTGCACAGCCATTCACTGATTCAGCTCCCAGATACTCACAACAGCCAAGCATGAGCTAGACTGAAGCTCAGTCACCCATGTGGCTGGCAGGGACCCAAATGCTGCTTCCCATGGTGAACATTACCGTGAAGTTGCAAGTGACAGTGCAGTTAAGATTCCAATCTGGACACTTGAGATATGGGAATCAGGCATCTGAACTAGTATCCCAACCATGACGCCGAATCCCTGCCCCTTTTAATGTGTTATTTTAGAGGCAGTGGTTAACTGGTTGGCCTACTACTCAAATGCTCAAAACAATACTAGGAAACCTGGGAGCTGAAAACTCAACCCAAGCTGTTGACATGCTCAGCAGAGACTTCAAAAATTTATTTGGAAGTCTGAGTTACAGAGAGCAAGGATTTCCATCTGCTGGTTTACTCCCCATTTGGCTCTACATTCAGGGGGCCAGGACAAAACTACCAAGTCAGGAGCTTCATCTGGCTGTCCTATGTGGGTGGCATGGACCCAAATACTTTGGCCATCTTCTGCTGCTTTTCCCAGGCCATCAGCATGGGGTTGGATCAGAAGTGGAGCAGTCAGGATCTGAACTGGCATTCTAGGTGGTGCCTTTACTAGCTAGCCCTAGAAAGTGCCATAATCTTTCCCAGAGAGATTATTCCATTTCTTACTCTCCCCAAATATCGGTAATGCCCAAGACTGTGCTGGGTTTGAAGCTGGCAGTGCAATCCACATCTCCCACGAGTGCAAAGAATCCCATTACTCAAGCCATCACCACTTCCTGCCAAGGTCTGCTTCAGTGGGAAGCTAGAGTCAGGAGTCAGAACTTGGAATCAAAGCCAGACACTCTGATGTGTCTTAGCAGGCTAAACACCTGCTCCTAATTACTTTATTTTTAATACGATACTATTTAGTAAAGTCATCTAAAACTAGTTTAATCAAAACCTGGTTGGCATAAAATAGATTTCCTTCTTTTAATTAATAAAGAAAAATGAAATGACTCAGAAATTTACAATAAATGAGGAGTTAAAAAAAACTAAATATATGCGTTTTCGACAAATGGGTTTTTGTGGTTTGAGACAGATTTTCCAGTAGCATATTCATACATGGATTAAAAAAACCCTGCTGATTCCAAAACACCACAGCTGGAAACGAAAATGACTTGGTGTCTAAACTTAAGAGACACACAGAATCATGTAACTATTCCCACTGTTTTAATTGAGCACATTGCAATGTGTGTATCCAAGTCACAACATAAGCTCCCTTGGTTTAATCCTCTCACAGAGGCATAAGTCTCCCCAAAATCAGATAACTGGTAACAGTTGCTCTTGAACTTCGAATTTAAAATGATTTGAAATTTTAAACTCTGTTTATCTAATAACACATACTCATTAATTAATGCCTTACAGAGGAGACAATTTAACAAATGTCCAGTAAGCCCTCATCTCTTAGAGAAATGATTAATTTCTGCTTTATAGTTGCAGAAGTATCTCATACAGAATGACAATTAATGAGGAAGAACAGCTGACATACCTAATGGAATCCATGTAGAGTATGTAATAAATGCCTGTTTGTAGGACACACACTGTTAGAGGCTGATATAAACACAAACAGAAGGACAATGTTCTTTTGGTGCTTATGATTTTCATAGATCTTTTACTACCTAAGGCCCTTCTATAAGAGGAAACATATTTATAGATTTGCTAAATGTAAAATGGAATGATAATTACAAGATTCCTTGATTTTTCAGGAAAGAAGTAATACATTGTTTGTAGACATACGATTATTTCTTCAGAGATAAATAATCTAATACACATGCAACACAATGCAAAGGATTTGTCATAAGCACCTAGAAGTGCCAACTGATTTTTTTGCACAGCTCACAATAATGCAGAAGTAAAATATTGTAACACAATGTAAAATAAAATAATGACTAATTCTGTTAATGATAGGGTAAATTTTCAGCAATTATGGAGTTGGCTGAATGCCTACTCTCTCGGTGAATGCTATGTAACACACACAAGACATTCTTGGGAAATGGTAGTTCATAAGTAACACAGAAATTTCCAAACTTCCTGGCATATCAGTGAGGGTAATGATATTTCTTCCTTATGCTTAAATCATAAAATTTAAAAATATTTCATGTCTATCACAAGAATAAAAATGAAAAAGATGACTAACATTTATGTGTTTGCCTGACAAGAACCATGATTTTCTTTCATTACATAATTGAACTTCCATATTCACTCTGTGAGTCAAAAGTTTGACTCTAGACTGCAAAGCTAACGAAATAGGGTTTCAACAGCCACCTCAGACTGTGTTCTGGTAAAGTGGGAATGCACATAAAGTGTTTGCTAGAAAGCAATAATTTTTATTATCCCAAACTACCAATCATCTCTCTGAGATTATTGCAGACAAAAAAAAACCAAGTCAGTCAAAACTAAAAAAAGCAACAGCAACAACAAAGACAAAAAACAAACATCTGAGACACCAATACTATGTAACTTTTACATAATCGTTGAGTAATTTAAACATCAGCATTTAGAATATTTAGTGAATGCTCCTTAAACATATGTGGAGAATAAATGTAACAGGAGTGATAGTCATAGCATCAGATAGCTTAGACAGACAGCTAACCAGGAAGCCTGCCTGAAAATTGAAACAAGACCTTTCAAATTTTATTATATTCAAAGGCTTCAGTTTTGTAATAATGCTTGACAGATATTCATAGTATGTGATGATATGAATTCAATTCTTCTTAAAATTGTTTTTTGATACAGTTAAGTTGGCACTGGGGTCTCTCTTCCCCCTCCCCCAAGTTCCTTCCCTCCTGTCTGTTCTCCCCTCCCGTACCACAATGGGTATCTTTTGTGAATTTTCCCAAGTCCATCTTGCTGCCGCTGGAGTGTCTCCCAACCATGATAGAATTCAATTCTAAAATATGAATGGAAACCAAATACATCTTCTCTATAAACAGACACATTTGCAAAAATAACAATTTAGTAAAGTGCAAGATAAGCATAAGCAGATGCCGAGTCTTAAATTCACACAATGACTTTTATATAGCCAACACTGTGAAGTCTTATCTTTGTATACTGTAATAGCCTGACTAGCCCAAAAGGTATGAATACAAGTGAAATTGAAAAAAATTGATATGGAGGCATGAGGGACCAAGTATTGTAGGCAAAGAACCACCAAGACAGATGGAAAAGCCAATTCTGATCTTGGCCTTCATTCCTGGAACCCTGAGGAGAAGAAGATCAGAAAGAAGGAAACACGTGAAAAGACAGAGTGAGCATTCTAGCTCATTGATTTTAGGCAACTTTATAAAGACGGACATGTTTCCCTTTTCACAAACAAACAGGTAAACTTAAACTGGCTCTCAAACTCAAGACTGCAGCCAACTTATTATTTTTTGCTGTGTTGGCAAAGTATTCAAGAGTTTGCTGCCAGTTTTGAAGGAAAATTCAATTTCATGAGGGTATTTTAAGTTTTATTTTTATCTAATTATATCCACATGAGGGTTTGCTTTCCACTGTTTTCAGCTAATTTTCTTGTACCTCAGGCAATCTCCTCCCCCTGGCCTTTCTCATTCTCCATTTTTTTCACGATATAATTTAAGCTACAATTGTGGCTTCCTACAGAATTTCTCTAGTCTCTGTTTCCATCACCTAGGTTTTCTTGCTTCATTCACACACCCGGAGTTTTGGAGCCATACTTTTGGATTTATACTTTTCCCTCTTGAATTCTCTGTAAAACTACTGTCCTTTAAAAAAAAAAAAAAGAGGTTACTTTTTCCTAGGGCTGTATGGAAATATACCTGAAAGAACCACTACAGAAGTCAGTATGGAGAATGCTAAGAAAACTTAAAATTGATCTGCCATACTATCTCATACTATCTTTCTGCCCAGCTATCTCACTTCTGCGAATATATCCAAAGAAAATGAAATCTGCATATGAGAAAGGGATCTGTAATCCTATATTTATAGGAGACATGGAGACAACTCAGGTGCCCACTTCAAAGAGGACTGGATAAAGAAGCTATGTTACAACTACTCCATGAAATACTACTCAGCTATTAAAAAGAATGAGATTCTACCATTTACAACCAAGCTGTCCCAACTTGAGACCATTATGCTCAGTGTCATTTCTCAAAGGACAAATGCCATATGCTCTCTCTAATAAGCAAACTTCATGCAAAATACAAGATCAACAGATACATGCATGTCACCTAGAGGAACCCTGTAATGGAGACTAGTACACTGAGACGCGAAGACACAATGCAGTATGCATCTCTGCTTCCAAATCAAAGATGGATTCCCAATGAAACTGTTATATACATCTTGACAACAGGATGCTGGATTTTGCCATTGTTCATACCTACAATGTCAGGATACACTTAAAACAATGCATTGTTTTCTGAAGGACTATATGATAGCGCCAAAATAAAGGAAAATAAAGGGGAAGTGGGAGAGGAAGTCCCAGAGCCTATGAAGCTGCACCATGCAATGAAGAATTTAATTAGAAAATGGGGGTGTAGGGAAAAATAGCAACAACTCAGAATTGTGTTGGGACAAAATATTTTCCCACCTTTTAATGTTCTATATTGGCTGCCTAAATTGCCTATCCCTAAAGGAAGTCTGAAGTAGTAAAATAAATAAACACTCTATGCTGGCTTTCCTGTTGTCACTGTAATTTGCAACATTCTTTGCATTATAGAAAATTGCTGCAGAATAACAGTGTTCATTTTTTTTTAAAGATTAATTTATTTTTACTGGAAAGTTAGATACACAGAGAGAAGAGACAGAGAGGAAGATCTTTTACATGATGATTCACTCACAAAGCAGCCACAGTGGCCAAAGCTGTGTTGATGTGAAGCCAGGAGCCAGGAACCCCCTCCAGGCCTCCTACATGGGTGCAAGGTCCCAAGGCTTTGGGCCGACCTCAATTGCTTTGCAGGGCCACAAACATGGAGCTGGATGGGAAGTGGGACTGTTGAGATTAGAACCGGCACCCATACGGATCCCTGGCATGTTCAAGAATAGGACTTTAGTCGCTAGGCTACTGCGCCGGGCCCAATGGTGTTAGTTTTTTTAAAAAAAACAATTGTACCACATGTGGGTTTTTCAAAATAGTACTGATGGGGTCTCAGGATGGAGCGTCTCATGCTTGGATCCCAGATGACAGCCACCATGTGCACATGGTGAGTTGTCCCTGGGCCTGACTTGGCTCTTGGGGGCTGCTCCCTTCTGGGTGAGTACACCGAAGGGGGAGGTCTCCGTGACTGGGCAGGCCTGGGGTCCACCCGCCGCCCTCATTGGGCGGTGAATGGGATTGGGGAGGGGTGTGACCTTGGGCCTGGGAGTTTAAACTTCCAGCAGCCTCCTGGCTGCTGGTGGGTCTCAGGACGGGGTGTCTCATGCCTGGATCCCACACGACAGCCATCATGTGCACGTAGTGAGCTGTCCCCGGGCGCCAGGGTGTCATTTGGTGCCAGGCTCTGCCTGCTGGCCACCCAGCCAGGGAGCTTTAGGGTTTTGGTTCACATTCCAGGTGCTCCACTTTGATCCAGCTCCCTACTAATGACCCAAGAAAGACCTAAGATCTTGGGCTCCTGTACCCATGTGAGAGACGTGGATCAAACTCATGGCTCCTGATCTGCTCAGCTCTGGCCATTGTGTCTGTTTATGGAGTGAACCAGCAGATGTAAGATCTTTCTCTCAATCTGCCTTTCAAATAAATAAATAAACAATTTTTTTAAGACAATGTTAGAGTGTAATAACATTCTGGCTGAAGATAAACCAGCTTTTTTTTAAAGATTTATTTTACTGGAAAGGCAGATTTACAGAGAGAAGGAGAGACAGAAAATCTTCCATCTGCCTGTTCACTCCCCAAGTGGCCATAATGGCCAGAGCTGAGCTGATCCCAAGCCAGGAGCTTCTTTTGGGACTCCCAAGTGGGTGCAGGGTACTAAGCCATAGGCTGTCCTCAAAACTGCTTTCCCAGAAGCAGGGAGCTGGATGAGAAGTGGAACAGCCGGGACATGAACTGGTGCCCGTGTGGGACCCTGGTGCATGCAAGGCACTAAGCTACCACGCCAGGCCCAAACTAGCTTATTTTGACTTCTTATTTACTTATTGCTTTGTGCAGTGTAAGCTGCATTGCAATGGTTATGTACATAAGCCTCACCAGTGTTGTACACACACTTGACAGACCTCTTTATCCTGTCCTTTTGGCCAGGATTCCTGGGGTTCTGCTACTATCCTCTGTAGACCTTGGCTCTTCATCATTTGCCTGAAGACCTTGCTGAGTCCTCTGAACTTTCTCAGAAGTTCTTTCTCCATTTTTTGAAGTAAATGCTAGTGAAATGTTACAAATAGTAAAGAAAAGCCCAAGTTTTCCCATTCTACTCAATTTTTAAAATTTCTGTTTCCTTTGCTAACAAAGAAAAAAGATAACTTTAAACAAAGTTCTAAAATGGATTATTAGGCAGACGTTTTCTTAGTATTTCAAGTGATGTTGTGATCAGTAGAATTAAGCAAGGACACAACAAAAACAAATGGCAGCATATGTAACTCCAGTTCCTTTTCAATATAAACTTTGGAGTTAGACTGGCGTGGACATTGTGGCATAGTTGGCTAAGCCACAGCTTACAGCACCAGCATTCTGTGTTGGGAAGGCTGGTTTGAGTCCCAGCTACTCCAGGTCTCCAATTCAACATGCTGGTAATGTGCCTGGGAGGCAGGACATAGGGTCCAACTGGTTGGGTTCCTGCCACCCACATGGGAAACTCAGATGGAGTTCCTGTTTTCTGGCCTCATGCTGGCCTATGCCTGGCTGCTTTAGCATTGACAGTGAACTAGCAGCTGGGAAATCTCTTTGAATCTGTCTTTCTCTCTCCCTGTTGCTTTGCCTTTTACATAAACAAAGGTCTTAAAAGAAACAAAATTACAGACTAGGGTAGTAAAACAGATATAGTACATCTGAACACAGTGTATGATAATGTCTTTTAAAAGTCAAGAGTCTTCAGTAATACAGAATAAGTGTCACATGCAGGTTTTTCACGACTGTTGCTACTGTGTCAGTTAAGATCTCTGATGTGATCACATCATTCTGTGTTTACACACACACACTAACAGTTTCTTCCTGTTCTGGTAGGGAAATACACACAAAAGTCTCAGAAGTCCTCTTTATTACTGTCAATGGCACTGGCCTAATGCCAAAATAAATGTACCAGCTTAGCAGTCATAATTTTTATGTACGTGCAGAAGTTATCATATATGACCAAAGAGATTGTAAACAGTAGGTCCAGAAGCAAATCAGGCTATTGCAAACTTCACTTTGAGTGCATCCTGTGGACAAGAGAGAGAAAATGACTAACTGAATGACAATCAGTTTGTTAGCTGCAGAATGGGCTCAATACACCATTGCTATTTGGTAGATTTAGTAGAATGCTGACATGTCAGTCCACTCTGTCGCTACAACAAAATACCTGAGATTTGGCAATTCATAAAGCAGAGTCATTTTGCTCATGAGTCTGGAGGCTCAGAGGTTTGGATAAATAGTCCTAGCTTGGAACTTTCTTTCTGTACTAAAACATCAGTTCTATTGGATTTGCATACCATTCATATAGCCTCATTTAACCTTACTTATGTCACAAAGGCCCATTTCCAAACATCATAGTTGCATTATATTTCTCAATTTAATTTGAGAGCACACACACACACAGAGAAAGAGAGAGAGAGAGAGAGAGAGAGAGAATTGGTTCAATTCCCAAATGCCCACAACAACCAGATTAGGGCCAGCCTGACACTGAAACTCAGATTTCAAACACATGCTTCACCACTGCTACCTTCCAGAGCGCACAGTAACAGTAAGCTGGAATCAAAAGGGTTGGGACTCAGATCCAGGCAAGAAGTGGGGATTCTATGTGGTGTCTTAATGGTTGTGCCAAATGCCAATCCCAAATTTTTACCCGTTTAATACCTCAACATGGAGACTAAATTCCAATACAAGTACCATTCCAATTTTAGTATATGTGCCGCTGAAGCTAGCACTCAATGTCAGTATCTTAGGAACGCTAAAATCCTAGCACTGGGGAGGATGGAGGGAGGGGCAGGTACAGCTATCTCAGGAGTACAAAGTGGTCAGAGATCGAAGCGATATCTATTAAAACTCATTACTTTTATATTTGCTCTGGCAATTCTCGTGCTTGGATTATGTCAAAAGTATCTATGCACAAGTACACAAAGACAATACTATATTCAGTGAAACGTTATTTATGATAATAAACACTGTTTATGTTTATTGACATTAGGAAATTATAGAGGGATCAGTGAAAGATACTCAGTGAAGTATTTA
Source organism: Ochotona curzoniae (assembly GCF_017591425.1). Lineage (NCBI taxonomy): Eukaryota > Metazoa > Chordata > Mammalia > Lagomorpha > Ochotonidae > Ochotona > Ochotona curzoniae. The sequence goes on along the minus strand of NW_024465035.1, from coordinate 9,763,908 downwards.
TTATGGCAAAATGCTGACAATAACTTCTATGACTATTATAGGGAGCCACATATGGTACATTACTTCAATGAAATCAAGGTACTTACACAAATTTGTGAAAATAATGCAATTAAAAGTATATCTTTCAGGAACTTTTTGCAGTTATGCTCTGTTGTGGGATAATCTTGAGGAAAGTAAATGCAAAGAGTAAATACAGAAAAAACCAAAACAGGTATTTTGTGTAAAGTAACAGGATTTTAGGAAAGGAAGACTTGACTGTGTATTGTTTAAATGGTTGAATGCTTATTGCATATGTAAGTTAATATTTGAAACTGTTTTTAAAAACTGAATAGTTTCATTTACAAATTAAATCAGTCACAAAAATAATAATGTTTTAAAGAAAGGAAGGAAGATAAGAAACAAAGGAAACATGAAATTAACTAGGAATAAATTGAAATAAACATGTTGGTTTGTGTATTATTTTCCTACTGCACAAACTTTTACTTTATATAGTCTTTGGGGACAGAGTTTCAAATAAATTAGTGGCTCAAGCACAGAGGACATAAATATACAGAATACTGCATGGGGATACATTTGTACTTTGGTAAATACCAAGACAAATAATCATAATTGCCCTTAATTTTGGTAGGAACAGAAACAAAGAGGACTTTGCTTTCTTCACATCAGAAAAGAATGCACAGAGCCATCTGACCAGTGGCAATGACGTGGATTACTGTGTGCTTAGCAAGACCACTTCTGAGCTTAGCTGGTTCAGGGGTAAAGATTCAGGGTTACTGGACTTGGAGATCAGGAGGCCAGGAGTTCTAATCCTAGCCCTGGCACCTATTAGCCATGTGATATTAAACACCTCACTTCATCTCTTTACTAGGTAGTTTCCTGTGGTGCCAGAAGTCTACTCCCAACACAGCTCATTATTTTTGACTAGTTCTGGGCCTGAATTAGTTTGATTGGTTCAGTTGTTCATGTTTTCAGGATTTGTTAAGAAAAAGTAAGTTTTTCTCCTCCTCTTGATAAAAATGGTGTTTTGAAAAGTATTATTGTGTAGGTTTTCCAATATGAACACTCTACATGAAAATACCAAGAACACAATGAAAAGAGGAAACTGTCACTCATGTTAAGTCTTTTAAATTATCAGTTTTTTTTTCATTTGGGAAACCAATTTTGAAAATTGATGGCTCCAAAATTTCAATTTAGGTTGAAAAGTATACATCTGCATGCATGTATCTGCTTAACTCTCAAATCTGGGTCTCTGGCTCCCGTTGTTCTCTCAAGCTCCAGATGTGCAAAGCTGCCAACTGAACCTTTCTGAACACTGGACACTAAGCATCCTCTGTGTTCCTTGCAGGCCACACGTCTACCCGGCCATTCAGATTACAAACTAGAGTCCTCCTGGAAGACTCAATCAACCAACAGCAGATACGGAGGCTGCTGTTCCCAAAGCCACAAGCAGACACTGTTGCTGCTGCTAAGCAGAGGTTGTCAACCAGGACTTATCTCCCGCCACCACCAGGGACCTGTGGCAGTATCTAGAGACACGTTCTGTTTGTCACACTGAGGGTGAGGAGAGAATGTCCTTGATGTCCAGCAGGTAGAAGCCGGGAATGCTAACTGTCAACAAGGCAACAGCTAGCTCTCTAGGACAATGATGAGCGTGCTTCAAATGTCAACTGTGTATACTCTTGGAGGGATGCCCTGTTGGTCATTTCTGGATGTTTAATAGCTGGACTGCTAGGTGGCACATATGTATTTCCTGAATAAAGGAAAGCAAAAGAATTCACGTATTAGTTCCCTTGTTTTAATCCTCACAGCTTAGCCTCAGTGCTTTTCTGGCCTGGGCTACTCTATTCGTTCCTAATTGTTTTTCCTTGTCCTCTATGCTTCCTGCAGCTGCATCTTACTCATTTTATATATCAAAGGCCTGGAAAATAGTAGGGACTCAGTCAATATCTACTTTATAAATAGCCTTAAAATAACAATTTCAAAGGTAATCACTTATAAGAATTGTTGGCAGGGCTCTGCTCCAATAACTGCCAACACGTGGATACTAACAGAAAATTGTTATGAATAGCTTAGGATATTATGATTTTCTTACACACAGAATATTTCTCCATCCTATTCATCATGTGGGAGATAAAATATTTGCTTTCATATGAACCCAAGGTTCACTTTATTTGGTGTTTTCTGTGCATATCCTTATTTCCTACAGGGCAAGGTTTACACAATACCTGCAAAAGGCCGGTTGGTCACATCTTCTCCCTGACTCAGTGACTAGTCAGGATTGCATACTGACTGATGTTGGCCAGCTGGGAATAGAGAACATTCCTTTCTCCCTGGGCCTGCTGGAGCAAGTTTCTAAGGGGCTGCTACTTTTTCAAGATATCATGCTTCAACTACAAGGAGAAAAGAAATCAAGGAAACTTGATCACTTGCCAAAAAGGACTGACGTTTGGTGGGAAGTCTTAAAAATGAACTCAGACCTGCCTACTGTGATCAACCTTGAACAAAATAACATTTCAAATAGCTTTAAAAAGGCACACATTGATGAAAGTAACAAAAGGAGAACACTGCCATTTTCTTCCATATAGAATACAATTTTTCTATCCATTCATCAAGCAGCAAAAAAAATTTGTTTTTGAATGTGCAGCCAATCAATAAAGTGTGCTGTTCATGTCCTTTATTTCCACTCTTTTTTTTTCCTGTTCCATATCTTCATCCTTTCCTCCCCACAAGATTAGGAAAATGGCAAGCCTGAAGTTTCTTCCCACCCAAGTGTCACAGAAGGCTATTCCTTTCAATGCCATCTTAGCGTCTTACTTTCTGGGCTCTATGTTTCTTTCCAGGTTCCCATTCTCTGGTTCCTAGGATGACTGAACAGTACTCTTTGATGTTTTTGTCACACTTGGAGGGTTACCTCATACTTCTCTCTTAGAAAATCTCAGTGAGGACAAACTATCCATTGTACAGACAAGTGAAACTTTCCTTGAAAAAATCACCCTGGTAAGGGGCCGCTGCCTCCTAGGCTGGGCTTAGATACGATCAAGCACATTTAATTTTTTTTTAAAAATTTAAACATTTAAATGTTCAGTACAGTCTCCTTTGTCCACATAACTTCCTTGTGGAAGAAAATTCTTTGTGAAGGAATTTAGGCCCATGTATCCCTCCAGGTTAAGCTGACAGTGATATCAAGCAACACCAATTCCAATCTGGAGTGAGGTCACACCACACAGGGAGGGAATTCCAGCGCTTGGAGGAGAATAACTAAACACTGTCTTAGAACCCCATCTCGACAGCAGGGCACTGATGGGGTGGGCAAGTAGAAAGCAGAAAAGCCGACTATGCACCACCTCCACCAGGACTCAAAGTTTAGGTGGCTGGGCGGATTCAGACTGCTCAGCTTAAGCTGGTTTGCGTTAACAAGCATCTCTAAGGAGACAATGATATAGGTCCCTTCTCCAAAATTAGTGAACTGAATTAGGCTACAGAAAACAGGGAGACAGGGATGCTTCCAAAATACAACTAAAATGAACCTTTCGCAGCCCAATTACTGATTAAATTATAGGAACAGATGACTTGCTTTATAATGTAGTTGGTATTCCTTACCCTGAGCACACAGAATACAATCCTACTTTTCAGTAACTCCTAAACTGAGAGTGGTGGTTAGACACACGATGTATGTCATTTCAAAAGTCTAAAGGCATTGTTTTCATTTGTTTTTAATCATCACATCCTTTGTGGAATTTCGTACAAATTAAAGGAGTGTGAATTCACGTGATATTAACAATACCATAGGCCGGTCATTATACTGAGAATACAATGCTGTTTTGTCATCAGTAAAATAATTTAGAAAAAATTTCTCCTTTAGTTTAGGTCTGGCAACATCCAGCAGTTAGCATTTACTAATCATCACAGATTCAGAGAAAAGCCCCCAGTGCCTCAGAAAGAGATCCTTTGGTAGCAGGGGAGAAGCAGACACTTAGAATCTCTTCTAATGTTCTTTACTCATTGTATCACCACTTTTCTCCCAGCTGTGTTGGAGACTAGTCTGATATATTTATTTTATACCAGAATGTATGGTCTAAAAGCAAGCACAGTTTAAATCCTCTCTGTAACGTGAGGAATAGAGCAAGGATTCTGCTATCCACACCCATTTAACCCCTCTGGGCCACACTAACAGGGATAACCAACAGTTTTTTTGTGGCCCTTGTATGGATTAAAGTAATGTGGCTGCTGCATTGCCAGGCATTGCTCTACATGCTAAGAATTCAGAAATGACATCAAAATAGATAAAGTTCTTTGTGCTTGTAGGGATTAGATATTAACTGGGGAAAAGGAAACATAACAAAGAAATAGATAATGTTAGGAAGAAGTCCACAGCAAAAAATCAAGGATGGTGGTGCTGGTAAGCTTATTGGAAATACAGATTTGTCACATATGAGTCTCTCTAGACAGGAAGTTTGAGTGGAGGCCAGAAGGGAGGAAAGGAATGAACTTTATAAATTTCTGGGGAAATATTAATGTGAGCCAAAGGAAGAGTGAGTGCAAAAGCTAGTGGAAGGAACACGTGTAGAGTATATCAACAAAGGGTGATGATGGTTGGTGACTTGAGAACAACAGTACTTTGTGAACAGAGGGATTTTATAAGGAGCCAGGAATCACTGAAGGTTTTAGGCAAACCAACTGACACCATCTGATTTACATTATGAATGGGTCACTTAACATAGTGGTAAGTGACAAGACAGGAAACTCCCACAACAACCAGGGAAGCTAAATGATGGGGATCTCTAGGAGAGATGATGAGTCATGGCTAGATTCTGGATGTTTTTGCAGACCAAGCTAATGGGGACTAGGCTTGGTTAGGCTATGTGACAAGAGTCAAGGATGACTGTAAGATTTTCAGCCTTAAAAGATTAAAAAAAAAATGGAGGTGCCATTCACTGAGATAGGGAAGACTGGAGGAGCTGGTCTGGCTAGAGATAGTGGGGGTATTTAATCAACAGTGCTATTGGACTTAAGTTGGAGTAGGCAATTGGATGCTCCACTGCAGATATCAAACAGGCAACTCCTTGTATGGAAAGATTTGACCCCGGCCAACCTTGATATTAGTGTATGAACTCAGGTGTTAAAAACGAATTACTTCGTTACTGTGAAAACTCTATGTTCTTTAACCAAAGCCAGAGTAAGTGAGTAGGCTGTTGGATCTCTAAGCGTAAACCACTGCTCTCCCTGAAAATGGTGTGAGGGATATTCACTCATTTTTGGAAGCGACAGCAGCAAGGACAGTAAATATAAGTGCACAACAATAATTCAGTAAGTGTGAAACTACAGACCTCACTGTTGACAAAGACCTATAGATCTCTGGATTTCAAATGGTTGATGTAATTGTTTCTTATTGTAACTAATTAGCTACTTAATTAATGAAATAGCCTTGACCTGTCAATTTAATATAATGAGGAAAATCAAAGGAAGATTTAAAAAAACTAAAGGATCTAAGTTAAACTATTTTACTGTATGAAAGTAGTTAAAACTTAACCTATTAGCTGATGTTTCATTAGAAAAAAGGTTCCTAAGACATATGGATATGCTCTAAACTGATCTCTAAAATGTACTTTAAAATATATTTGATATAATCTGTAATAAGGTTTAAAATTTTTCACAATGATTAATTTCATTCATAGTGATAGATGTATCATGTTCCAGTCTTGCATATAATTTTTATTTTAATTTTTAAAACACTGTAGGCACAAATTTTATGATTCCTTTTTTGGACAATGTCCCCTGTCAGGTAAATGACAAATTTGGATTTGCGCATGGATGGGTTGACTTAGCTGTAATAAATACACAAACATGTTAAATTGTCTGACCTACATTATCCTTGAAATTTTTTTGAAAGACAAGACAAGAGAAAAAGACTGACAGTATTTCCACTGGTCAGTTCACTTCCCCAATGTCCTCAACAGCCAGGGCTGCTCAGAGCCACAGCTAGAAGCTGTCTCTGTGGATTTTTGCCTTAAAACCAACATGTAACCTGATATGTCTGTGGAATCTCTGAGACAAAACATGAAGCACGGAGTGTAACAGTATTTTCAAAATGCTTTTGGTATGAAAAAATTAGGAACATAACACAATCTGTTATTTTTCTTCTAAGTTCCTTAAGTATCCTTGTTCACTTTATTTAGTGTGGAACTTAACAAAGTTGGAATTTTTTCATAAGAAGAGAAATAACTGGAAAATAATATATAAATGTATTCCAATTTCATTAGTGGTCAAATAATGCGGGTTAAAGCACAATGTGATAAAACTTCTCATTTACTGGTTGGAAGAGATAAAAAACGATTCAGAGTTCTCAAAGTTGAGGAAGGTATCATAATAATGTAAATGGAAATGATTCTAGAGGAAAATTTGTTAATCTTTATGAGAAACTTCACAAACAGTGCAAACTCTTTTACCCAGAAATATGCCAATTTATCACCAACAGAAAATATTTACTTATGTACACAAAACATGCAATTTCAAGGTTTTTGCCACATTACTGGTTATAATAGAAATACCGACAACAACATAAGTGTCTGACCACAGGAAAATGATTACTTTTTGGTGTATTTATACAATGGAACAGCACATACCTCTTATAATTGAAATGTAATTATATGTTTGTGGGAAGTAAGTATATTACTGCATAAAAATCTAACAAAAATTAGATAAAAAGCAATTTTGGAGTCATGAAGAATATGGTCCAGTCTCGTAAACTAGATGAGAGTATCCATACATATTTATGAATATGCATATATATTTACATGTGTATATATATATATACATACAAAGCACAAAAATCTCATAAAAAGAGTTTTTTGAATAGGAGCACATATAAAGTTGTCTCCTTTTGTATATCTGTAATTGCTTTTCATTCTATAATGAATATGCAAATTGCAAATTTTAAAACTTCCAATACACTTTAAAGTTTTAAAATACAAAGGTATAGATTTTGAGGACAGGAGTAATTTACCCACAATAAGAATGGGAAAAAATTCTTAATAGAATACATAAAGCAACTTTTACTTGACAAATAGGTATCTGAATTGTAATATAAACATTTATCTACACTAAAAAAATAAGTTTTAAGAAATGTTTAGCTATATTAGTAGCTCACTACACTTTCCTTTTTGGTCATAATATGATTCCTAGTTAGGATCCCATTAAACAGCCAACTTTCCAGAGAAACAATATCATTAGTGGATAAAATTCAACTGTAGCCATGACATCAAGCATAACTAACAATATAAGTAAAGATATAGTATAGAGTATGTCAAACACCCTGAAAAAGCCCAAGGATGTTGCAGATTTAGTAAAAGACACATTATTTATAATGATTACAGAAGAAATCTAATAGGCTAAAAATTATACTGAAAAACAGCCTTGATATTAGAAAATTCAACTTATTTGAAACAAGAATATTAAGTCTCATGAACATCAGGTAAAAATAATTTTGCTTTTCATACTAGCATTTTGACAAAGTCTGAAAAAGATATTATTAAAGTAGCTAATATCTGGTGAAAAAAAAGAAAGAAAAAACAACCAACCAACCAACCAAACGGGTACTGGAGTGTAAGGTGTCCAGACTATAAGCCTGCATTCTCCAAAGGTTCCTTTGGCTAGAAGAGGCTTTCCAAATCCCTGTTCTGCTCTGTAAGCTCTATTTGAGCTCCACAGCATTTACCAGTCCTCACTAGGAGTTCTACATATAAGAATATGGCTGTGTATGAAGAACTATACTATAACAATGATATAGGGGAATTCAGTGAGGGAGGAGGGGATTGGGGAGGGGATAAGGGAAATCCCGGGACCTATGGAACTGTATCATAAAATGATAATAATAAAAAGAGGTAGTAAAAAAAAAAGAAGACATTGAGGAAAACAAATCTCAAGCACAGTCATGCTACAGACTAATCTTGTGGCATGGATATCTACACGAATAACCAATGGCATTGGCATTTGTGAGGTCCAGCTCTAACAACAATTTTCCCTGATATCTACTGATTCCTTGGTTCATTTCTTTGGAGTACTGGGAAGTGTTGCAAGAATAACAACACATGGATAATGTGGAAAAAGAGCAAAGGTGACGATAGCAGAGAAAATAAAAAATAATCAAGACAATCTTAAATGTGAAGCATTAAAAGTATGTTTATTGGAAAGGCATATCTACGGAGAGAAGGAGAGACAAAAATCTTCTAGCCACTAGTTCACTCCCCAAGTGGCCGCAATAGCCGGAGATGAGTCAATCGGAAGCCAGGCACTTCTTCTGGGTCTCCCAAATGGGTGCAGGGCCAAGGCTTAGGGCCATTTTCTACTGCTTTCCCAGGCCACAAGCAGGGGGCTGGATGGGAAGTGGAGCATCTGGGACATGAACCAGTGTCCATACGGTATCCTGGTGGTTGCAGGACGAGGATTTAACTATTAGGCATTCTACCAGGCTCTTAGTCTTGTTTTTAAACATTTACTCCAACCTATAACTCAGAAAAATTGTAATTCCCCCTACATTGAGAAGTTAAGTCAGGGCTGGATGAGCATTCTTTCTTTAGAACAACTCAGAGTCCATATTCTCAGAGTTTCCTCTGCCAGATTAGGAAGAGATATGTTAACAGAGAAGATATCTAAAAATCAGATGTCTGACTTACAGGTAGTAGAAAGGAATATGAAGATGTCCTAAAGTGTGTCATACAGGTGATTTCTCAATGATAATCAGTATGATCAGCAGAGTACCAAAAGGACACTTGACTGAGCTTTTATGATGTGTTTTTACGGTCTCTGTGAGATACACTTTTTGTTTCAGTGCAAGTGAGTAGTGAACCTGGGAGGTGACAAAACTCAAAGCTCTGAGACTGAGGCTAGAAATGCTAGTCTGGTGAGGATTCCTCCCTGTTTGGTCTGAATCTTGTCTCCAGTTAGTCTTGGTTCTTTGGTACCTGGGGCTTGTTCTTGCCCAATATCATTCCCCTCATTACTACCCATAAAATGTGAAGTTTTATGCTATTTTATGATATACACCACAGAAAGAAGGCAACGAAAAAGTATGAGAAAAAGTAGTAAAATGTGAGTAAAAAGCGTGGGCATTGGGATAACCCATGATTTTCTGTATTACCTTTCTTTTTATGTGCTACCAGTTCTGGGAAGCTGTCTATGCTAACAGAATAGACATGCATTTTGAGAGATGTTTATTTAAGAATATAATACACATAAAATAAATATAACTAAAAATGGATGAACACTTCATACTGACCTTAGGGGGTTTAAACGGATAGTCTGGTGAAAAGGTTATGTCAAGAAAGAACACCCCTCCTTCATAGACAGATCCTGGGGGTCCCAATATAGTTGACCTCCATTCATAAATGTTGTCTCCTTTGGGTCCAGCACTGAAATAAGACATACAAATGAAATGTGCTTAGAAATTATATAAAGTTTGGAATTCTTTAAAAAAGTCTATGTATGGTAATAATAAACTTAACAATTACATAAAACACAATAAAATTGTTTATTATGATTCATGTCAGCATCACCATTATTTTGAAGTGAAGTATGTTGTAATTTCTTAATAAAACAGATTTATTTTGCCATTCACAACCATAAGCAAATGGAACAAAACATTCCAAGGTCAATGAGTCAGAGTTAGGAGTACAAATGTTTAGCTAAGCATGAAATTACTTATGAATTCCTGAAAAGGTTGATATGGCCCTGGGCCAAAGAGGTAAAATTTCAGGCCCAGTGTTGTGGCATAAGAGGTAAAGCTGCCACCTGCAATGCCAGCTGGTTCAGTCCCAGGTACTCTACTTTTGATCCAGCTCCCTGCTAATGAATCTGGAAAAGCAGTGGAAGATGTCCTAACAAATTGGGTCCCTGAAACCCAAAAGGGAGACCTGGATGAAGCTCCTGGCTCCTGGCTTTGGCCAAGCTCTAACAGTACAGCCATCTTGTGAGTGAACCACTGGATGGAAGGTCTCATTGTCTCCCTCGTTCTAACTTTGACTTTCAAAAGAAATAGATATTTCTTTAAGGAAAAAAAGAGAGAAAATTTCAAAGCTAGAAGGGCCTTTGGGGAACAGCTGGCCTAATCCCTTTGCTAGTAACTGGGAACACAGGTAAGGCTGGTGGAGAGAGTGAATGTGCATGATGCAGAAGACTCAGCTCAAATACCCTATCCCATGTGAATCTGCCAGTGTCCTTCTCGTGCACTCTGAGAACTCTCCTGGCAAGCAGTGTCTCATTACTGCATTTTTAAAAACTATGACATCTTCTGTCCCTCCACAGAAGTTTCTGGAGGAGTAGATTTGTTTTTCTTTGTCCTTGGGTGTCTAGTAGGTAAGTACTTGTTGGACCATGGCAGAATATTAGCAAAAGCAAGTGAAGCCATATGAACGTTAGCATCAATCACATGTCTCTTAGTTTCAGAGATATTTCACTGAGGAAAAAAATTAGGCTCCCAATAGTCAGCTATTATATTGGCTCTCTCATGTGAACAGAAGGGATTAAAGTAAGGTTAGGATTTAGCTTTCCAATGTTCTTTTTGCTTCATAAAACTATCATCTACACCCAATACCCATAACTAAAATCTAATAAATTCTCATACCCTTCAGCAAAGTGGGCCCCCCTATTAAGGTACTTGGGAAAGATTTTATTTCTTATATTTTGAAATTAGGATTTTATCTACAAAAATGTATTGTTGAGCAGTATATCCGAAAAAGCACCTACAATAATCAAATTTGGATTATTCCTGGAATGAAAAGATGGTTTAATAGAAAATCATTAATGTGATCTGCTTCATTAATAGATTAAAACAAAATAAGAATTCCAATAGGTGCAGCAAAAGGACTCAACTGGGTGTAATAGCTGTTCATGGTGAAAATAAGCAGTAACTGAATTATAATAAAAGGAAATGTCTTTAACTCGATAATGCCCCTCTGCCAAAACCTCACAGTGATGACGATACTCACTGCTAGACTACTACAAGCACTCCCTTCACACCGATCCTCAAAATCAAGATGCTCACCATCTCCAGTTCCAGACAGTATAAGCTAGAGATCACATTCATTAAAGTATGAAAACCACAAAACTGGAAGTCACACGGGTTAGGATGGAAGAAATAAACTACAATATTTACAGTATTTATGTTTACAGAACTCCCCACATCCACTGAACTTTAATGAGTTCAACAAAGTGGTTGATAAAGATGAAGTATCAGTCTTATTTCAGCAAGACAACAACATGACTTATAAAACTGTTACAAATATAATGGGACCTATAGATAAATTTCATGAAAGATAAATGTCTTTGTGGATAAAATGACTTAATTTATCAAGATAGGCACGAGAGTTAAATAAACAGAGAGTATATACAGGGAAACCCAAAATTCCACAATTTCAGTTTTCCCAATATTGAATCAGTCCTTTTTAGAAAATTAAACTTAAGCTGGTTCAAAGAAACTCCTAAAATTTGGATGCACATATTGAAATGAGAGCTGATAGGTGTAGGACACCATTTTTATTTGAAAGTAGAGACTCTGAATTTCTACTATCATAAGCATATAAACTGCTGCAAACTGATACAACATATAAATGCAGAAATTGAAATTTCAGAGTCAGAGTGCAAAGAGTGACATGTCAAGCTGCAAAACAGGAAATAACACTTGGATCATAAACTAAATGACCAACCCTAAGTGTCTATATCATGAGAATAAAGATAAATAATCCATTAGAAAAGACATTTCTGAAAAGAGGAAACACATGTAAAAATTGCTAAATTTCATCAAAATGAAGAAAATGAAATTTAACCTCACAATAATATAGTATTTAATAAAATATGCAGGCAAAAATAAAATATGATACAACCACGTATTGACGAGGATGTGGAAAAATTAGGTTTGTGTTTCCTTACTTTTGATAAGGAACGTGGACTTGCTTAGCTGAATATAATTTTGTTTTACACTGCAACAATTGCACTCCTATATACACCCCAGGCCAGAGAAGCTTTTGTACATATGGGCCTTCTGGAAATTTCCATGGAAGCACTACATAAAATAACAAAACTGGAAACAACACGAATGCTCATTGACAGAAAAATAAATCTACCTAAAGGATTATTTGCAGAAATAAAAATATACACAGTAATAAGCAAGTTTAAAAAATAATACAGCAAGTCTAAAGGGAACATACATACTATTAAACTATTTTAAATGAAGTTTAAAAGCAAGCAAACAGAAAAAGATATTTCTGAGGGACATATAAATGTGGGAAGAGGCAAGAAATGGAGAAGGTAAATTCAAAGGGTGGTTTCCTTGGCGGAAACAGCGAAGTAGCAAGGAGAAGCATCCTGAGATTGGAGCAAGTTCTACCATCCAGACTGTGAACGGATTCAGAGTGTTATCTGCTTCAGCACTAGGTTTCATAATCCACTTAGGAGCTAAACAGGCTCTTATGTATGTTTCACATTTTTGTGTTAAGCAAAAGTATACCGTAAGTCAACAAAATGTCATGTGAAAAAAGCAAGCTGCAATGTGTTGTATGAAGGGTAAAAGATCCTGTATATAAACACCCAGCACTGTTAATGGAGATACATCAAAGTCTTTTTTAAGGAATGGTCTGAAAGGATATACTTAATTTCATGATAGGAGTTCTGTAGGAAAAGGCAGTTAGCTGGACTGGATAAGATGGAGGGGGATAGCGCTACAGAGAGCAAATAAAGCAGAATACAGTTTTATTTCTAGTGTCTGATTTATTTTGTTTCAAAAACAATCAGTCATCACAGTTTGCTAATATATGAAATACATTAATCTAGAACACACACATTCCTGCTCCATCTTCCCTCTCACCTACAGTTCCTGAAACTGGCAGTGAGGCACAGCCACAATATAGCCAACCCAGACAACAGCAAAGCTTTGACAACAGCCTCTTGTTGCCAGGAAAGATGGCTTTCACAAATGAATAATCCACACGCCTATATGTAGAGCTGTAAGTAGACACGATATAAACAGATAAGTTTATCAGAAGGAAGATCTTAAAAAAAAATAAATAATGGGTTTGAAGTTACACATTACTTCAAAGTGGATGGAAAATCAGTTTACAAAAACACACAGAGAATACAGCCATGAAAAATGTGCACAAAACGATTTCTCAAAAACATCTTCCCTGAGTGATGCTGGGAAACCTTAGATGTTCTTTCAAGAATGGTACCCAGTCAGCTACCTAGCACAGGCTAGAGAAGGAGTCATCAAATGATGCTGTCAAAAAAGGGATTCAGAGGAGGAAGACAGGAGCTCTTTTAGCAAGGAGGGCAAAGTCTGCGAATAAACTCATTTGGTGCTCATTCCAAATATTATCTGGCTCTCTCACAATTTCAAGTTTTATTGGTTCTTTGAAGTCAGTCAGCTGTCTATGTGGTTATTAACAGTGAACTAAAATAACACAGCTAATGTATTATCACTATGACGTGTTCATGGTGCCAAAGTATGTCTTTTTAGGAAATACGTAGCCAGAAGCAACTATCTTGGAAACAGATGGATTTTTTTTAAGTACAGTATTTCCCTAATACGCAGACTGAATCTCAGCAATCTGGCCTTCTCTTTCTTAGAAATGCTGTGTCTGTCACTCTCTATCCTGTCACATTTTATGGCAGTGGGTCTCAAATTACACAGCACTCCACTCTGCTCCCATTCGGATATTTCCCAACTGAGACTCCCTGGTGTGAAACTCAAGAATGATACTACATTCTATGCCTTGCTGAGTGGTAATTGGACACTTGTGGCTATGGCAAACTAAGACTGATAGAAATGGAAAATTTATTCCAAATTTTTGAAAACTATGCAAGGGAAAGTAAAATATTTCACTAGTAGCTTAAATGTTCAACTTTAACAGTTATGATGAAATAGTAACATTTGATACACTGGGCTTAAAATATATTAAAATGAATCACCTACTTCTAATTACAAAATCTAAAAAATTATTTAGAAGGCATAGAGATGGATCTCTGACCTGGTGGGTCACTGCTCAAGTTCCTAGAGCAGCTAGTGATTGAGTCAGACCAAAGCCAAGGGTAAGAAATTCAATCTGGGACTCTAATGTGGGTCGCAGGATCTACTTGAGCCTTCACCTACTGCCTTACGTGGAGTACAAAAATAGGAAGCTTGAATTTGAAACAGAGATGATATAGATATGATAGATAAATAGATGGTACATATTTTATATGTATGATATAGAATATTTGCATCATAATTGGTGTCTTAATTGCTACACTGAAGCTTCTCCTGTTCTACCTTTTTTCCCCTCCCCAAAGATTTATTTTATTTTTATTGGAAAGCCAGATAAACAGAGAGGAAGATCTTTTGTCCATTAATTCACTCCTCAAGTGGCTGCAATGGCTGGAGCTGAGCCAATTTGAAGCCAGGAGCCAGGAGCTTCCTTCTTTGGGTCTCCCATGCAGGTGCAGGGTCCTCAACTACTTTCCCAGGCCACAAGCAGGGAGCTGGATGGGAAGCAGGACTGCCAGGACACAAACTGGCACCCATATGGGATCCTGGCATGTGTAAGGTGAGCAATTTAGCCTCTAGGTTACTGTTCCAGGCCCTGTTTTCTTTTAAAATGTGGTTGCTAGGGATCTGAACTTATACCATGTGATTTGCATGACATTTCTACCACACAGAACTTCTCTCGAAAAGAAGCAAAACTTGCTTGTTAATGGTGATGTTTTATTTGTGCTTAACCACATACAATAAGGTATTTTAGACATTAACAAGTACATGAAAAGCCATATACTATCATTTCATTTTATTTTTCATAAATTGTTTGCAGTACCCTTTTTTGGCAGCCACTAGCAATTAAGATGAGAATGAGATTGGAGTTAAATTTTTTGGTTTCATTTGATTTTAACAAATGTAAATCTAAATAAGTAATGCTGGTTAGTAGCTACTATACTGGACAGGAGCAGTCCAGAGGCTCTAGTAACTCATACTGATCACAGCAGTTGTTAACACGTCAGATTTATGTGGATCTATACAAAATGAAAGAATGGGCTTGTATGTACTTTAACAAGATTAAAGATGCTATACACTGTTTTGATGTTTTTAATGATGACTTTTCCCTTAGGTTGACCAAGTAATAGCTGAAGATGCTTGCAAGATACAGTAATGGAGCAAAACATGAATAAGCTCTGGAGTCAGGCGGACTCTGAAACCCAGTTCTGCTATTGAAAACCTGCACAGTCCTGAGAAAGCATGTGGTAGCCCTGTGTTTTATGTTCCTTACCTGAAACGTGGAACCGTTCTAGTAGCAACTTCACAGAACAACTGTAAAATTTTAGCAGAATTATGCGCACATTATTTTCTAAATTGTGCAAAGCTTATGATAGCCCATGGTAAGGCCCCAAAGAGCAGCGGTTTTGGTAGTTGTTCTGTTACTGCAGGTGACACAGGAGTTCACACACACACACATATTCAAAAAGCTATTTGGTGACTTTTTTAAATAGAAAGTTTCAGGATTCTAAGATCAGAAAACAGGCTATTGAGACATGGGTGTTAAGAAAGTAGTAATGACCATGCAATCTAGGCTTATGATATGTAATCATGCAGGACCAAACTTGGGCAATCATCAGAATCCATATCTGCCTCTCAGGAAATCAGACTGTCAGTAAACAGAACATCTATATTTAAACATTAGCATCTTCAGATTTACTTGCAGTATGGATTCCTAAAATTATCAATTCCTTATATTTGTATTTTTAGATTTGAATGTCAGCACTGCAGGGAGAGCGAAGAGGAAGCAGAGGGACAGAGATGTTCCATTGCTGGCTCAGTCCCTACATAGTAGCAACAGAGGGGCAGGGCCAGGTAGAAAGCAAAGCCAGAAGATTCTTCCAGGTTTTCCATGTGAGTGTCAGGGGTCCAACAACCTGGGTTGTCTTCTGAGGTTCTTTCCCAGGAGGCTAGCAGGGAGCTGGATTGGAATGGAGCAGCTGGGACATAAACCAGTTCTCATACGATATGCTAGCACTGGGGTACTGCAGGCAATGGTTTTACTTGCTATACCACAATGCTAGCCCTCCAGATTTTATTCTTAAGAGAAAGAAACACTGCTAACACTCACAGTTAAATTATAAAATAAAAGTACAGCTATGTAAAATCTAGTAAGAGGCAAGTATCAGAAAATAATGAATTGGTAGGGTGTCCAAGGTTGCTGGTAGTAGAAACTCTTGGAGAATCTATGTTGTAAGCTGTGCACAGCTTTCCATACACTTGCCTATGGTAGGCAAGCACAGCTGAAATATTACACATGATAAAAACGAACAACAGGACTAGGCACTCACTGTCCCTAAGATCATTAAATGTTCAAAGTGTACTAAATGTTCTTCGGTGTGCTATGTCACATCTGTGATTTAAGATGAAGAGGTCGTAGGTGTGTTTGCTGCCTCATAAGGCTGACTGTTGAGACAGGTAAAGAGGATGAGTGCCTGGGTCGCACTGGTTCTGGCACCACAGGAAAAAGTCTCCAATGTATTATCACTGTTCCCTTAGCTTTTATGCACCTCAATTCCTTCATAGGTAAATAAGACAATAATAGTATCTGTTTTGAAGGGTTATAAAACGTTTAGAACCCAGACCGAACATGGTAAATACTGAATAAACATTAACTATTTGCATTATTAGTCTAAATTTTGACTGTAAAAGATCAGAATGGCCCTTCTGAAAACTAATATTATAATGGAACAGGTGAACACAAAACGAAATTTTAATGGCAATGAATATTTATCTCATATTATTTAGAAACTCAAGCTTACTTAGAGCAAATGGAGTTGTCTGCTGAATCTTTTGGCCCAGTGAGACTTTTTCCAAGATAAGATAGGGAGGTACAACTGGTTCTCAGTACCCTTGGGGCATCTGTTCAAGGAATTTGAGATTTGAAAATCTGTGGATGCTCAGGTCCCTCACAAAAATGACAGATGTACAACTTCTAAATGCTTTGGGTGACGTCTTTATAATACAATGTAAATAGTGTACAGGTAATTGTTAAACGAGATTGATCAGGAAATAAGGGCAAAAAGTCTATGCTGAATACAGACCCATTTTTTCTCCCCAAATAGTCCTGATCTTCCACTGGATGGCTTCATTCAAGAAGAACCTGAAGATACAGACAGCCAACTATCTTATCTGAAGAACAGTACATAGTTCACATAGGTCCAAACTTCCCAACTTATCCACAGGGCAGGGGGATGACTCAGAGCGGACTGGGAGGGATGGTGGGAGTGGTGAGGAGGTATTATGGGGGGATTTCTCAGGAACCCTAGTAATCCCTTTTTAAACATCAGACTCTATTTGAATTTATACCTTCAAGAGGGGAGGCACAGTGTTGACATATGAATGATGCAGATATACTAAACCTATGTCCAAAGTCCTTTTGGAAGTTAGCCATGAGGATATTGAGTTTCTGGATTACAACAGAATCATGAATGTTTCTCTAATATCAAACTGGAAGGAAAGGACAGGTGCCACTTTTTAAAAAGGAAACATGAAAGGTCATTTAACAAAGATAACTTTTTATTAGAACTCTATAGCTTGTATACACTTTTCTTGCTCTCTTTCGAACAGTTTCCTTCTAATTTAGGGCACTGCTCTAAATTCTTCGTTCTCTTGGATGACACATTATTGTCTGCCTGTCTACCCTCAGCCACTTTAGCTTTTCACTATCCACACGTGAGGCCACCCCTATCAACAACACTGATGGCATCATCAGAAACCTGACAATCATCTTCGATATCTTCTCCAAGTTTCCAAATCCCGTTCAAGCTTGTTTCAGAATTATTTCTATATTCAAATAAATAAATAGGATGTAGTAATTTTGATAGAAAAAAAATCTATTTATATTCTAAGCTCCAAGTAGAATCAGACTGTTAAACTTTTCTTTTTCATAAGGATTATTTCTAGCCCTATTTTATATATATATAGTCTCAATTCCCTAAATTCTTTGATTCTTAAGTGTATTAACTAGCTACAGTGAAATGTCTAAGAAAGTAACTTTACCAGGTGAAAAGGTTTATTTAGCTGAGTTTTGGAGGTTCAAGTTTAAAACATGGGAGCCCTGCTGCTTGGCAGCTGGATGGCGGTGACAGAGCATGTGTGGAGGTAGGGTCACAAGGCAAGCCAGGAAGCAGAGACAGAAACTGGAGGCAAACTCAGGCTGCTCTAACAACTTCTGCTTGAGAAATATTCATTTTGAAGGCAAACCACCAACGACCAAACAATCTACTATTCATGAGGCCCCGTCTCTTAATGGTTCCAATAGCACCACACATATGTATCAATGAATGTTTAATAGACAAGAATGGGATTTGTCACCTTCATCATAGTTTTCAGATTTGATAAAAGATAAAAAAGACATTTAATGAAAGATAAAAGGAATGATCTTGGTTAATTCTATTTGATTTCATGACATCTTATTTTAACGTCTCTACTTCTGCACCTTTTTGTTAACAACATTAACTATTTAGAGAGGAAGAAATGGGAAAAAATATTTTAAACAAATAAAAAATCTATTGTTTACTATAATCCATAATACTTTATTTTCCCACAGCAAGCAGTGCTCATCAAGATGGCACGCTTGGTGAAAAAGCTAGCCTTCTGTAGGTCACTGAGAAAGGAAATCTCTTCTTCTAAGTCCATGAGGACCCTATGCTTCTTTGCTTCTCTTTGTGTGTGTGTGCGTTCAATTTTCCCTGTGTAATTGAAGGCAGTCAGTACATAACAGACTTCAAATGTTAGCAGACATAACTGTATGCAGTCATGAACAGCAGAAGGTAGGGAAACTGGGAAGCAAGCAGGAAGACAACAGGACAAAATGCACATTCTTCCTTTTGAACCTACATTTTTGTAAGACAAATTCATTCACGTGTGCAAAACAAGTTGTAGAATATAAAGAACCAAACTTTATGTGTATTATTAGAAATAAGATTACAATGATAGACTCTGGAACAACATGTAGTTTAGCTTTTAGACAATGCAAAAACAAGCATTAGAACTAAATGAGGTCTTTGGGTTGGAATATTAAGCATAAAATCTACCACTTAAAATACGGAATTATAGGTTTCTTACTCCTTATCCTAGCTGAAAAGGCCTCAGAAATTAGTGAACTGAATGATTCTCCACTCTGTCTTTTCTTATCCTCTCCCATCCTTTTTAAAAAAAGAAATGACCAACGTCAGCAGTGAGCCTCAGCTCTTAAACAGGAAGATGGGGGAAAGAAGGATAATGAGAATAAATGAAACTGCACCTTTTCTACTAAGAATCACTTCTGCCTTTTCCTTTCTTTCTAAGAATCATTTGTTTGAAAAGCAGAATTACAGACAAAGACACAGAGACAAGGAGAGACATTTGGCCTGCTGTAAACTCCCCAAGTGGTAGCAATAACAAGAGTTGGGCGAGGCAGAGGTCAGGAACCAGGAGCTTTACTCGGCTCCCGTGAGGGTGTAGGGACATACGCATTTGATTCATCTTATGCTGCTCTCCCAGGTGCATTAGCAGGGAGCTGTCCTGGGATTCTAACTGGCATTTACACGTGATGCAACATTGCAGGTAGTAGCTTACCCAGTTGCTGTGACATGCCAGCCTAAGAAACATTTCTATTCAAAGCCTTCTTTCAAAGATGATGCAGTAACATGCAAAGCAAAATGTTGTGCCCAAGGACACACTGCATAAGAAAAACCAAGGGCTCTAACACACAGTGGAGGTTCTTACTTTGTCACAACTCGTGCCAATTTAAATACAAAGACTCAGTGAACAGAACCGTGTGATTACGTGTGATTACTGCTTTGATCGATAGCTCTGCTTTAGACATGGGGCTAGCAGCTGGTGTCACAGCGCGGCACGTTAACTTGTTACACACGATACCTGCGTTCCACGTAAGTACTAGTTCAAGGTTCTGACTTCCACTTACCCAGCCCCAACTACTGCAGCCATTTGGGGGACTGAACGAATAAAGGATTTATCTCTCTGCCTTCTAAGTAACTCTACTTTTCAACGAATAAGTAAGTACATAAATTTTGAAACAAACAAAAATTATAAGACCAGAGTCCATGAACAAACAGACCCACTGGCTTGATTTCTTTGAGGGTGTTGGGTGGCAAAGGTGTGTGTGTGTGTGAAAGAAGGTGCTGGGTGGGGCGTATGTGTAAGGAGGATCTGCATGTAGAGCCAGGAAGCCGATTAAGGATTCTGGATTTGGATGATGGCAATGCATATGACAAGAGTCATATGACAAGAAATCTGAGGGATTTCCCAGTGATTGCTGGTGTCACCGCCTAAGCATCTTAACTGGATTCAGTTTCTACCCCTTTAGTTCCTTTAATTTATGAATTTGGATTCATATGTTTGTATGAGTTCAGGAATCAGATGATGCCCAAATCATAGCATTAAATGTAATCTGAAATTATTATTTTTATTATTATTTGAGAGGCAAAGAGAGTGAAAGTTCTAGTATCCACTGGTTCACTTTCCAAATGCCCAAGTCAGTAAGGACTGGCTCAGGTCAAAGTCAAGGTCCAATAACTGAGCTCAAATCTCCCTTAATGCATGGCAGAGATCTGGCTAGCAGAAGTATCACTTGCTACCTTCTAGTGTCTGCAAACTCAACCACTCCAGTTTGTCTTAACTGGCAGCCTAACCACTAGGACAAACATTCACACCTGTAATCTGAAGGTAAAAGTCAAAGAACTGCTATTTCTTGGACTGGCTGTGCAGTCAAGGATGAGCCTGATTTTCACACCTTCATAAGTAATCTGGTAACATGGCTGAGTGCACACTGGAAGCAGAGAAATAAAACACCATGGCGGCACTGATAAATAAATTAGATGGCCTCAGCAGTGATTTCTTTATATTTTGTTTAAGACACTTGCAATTGGCTAAAATTACAAATGTCAATCAAAAAGCAGATTATAAACTGTATAGTCTGTAGAAGACACACATATCCTAACACCATCTAAGCACCTAGCAGTTTAGCTAGCAAGATTCCTATAATATTCAGATGGTTTAATATAGCAGTTTATTTATCAGTACTCTAACTCTGACAGAGCACTTTCACATGTGTCATCTCTAACCTTCACCACACTGTGAGGTAGGATTATTGCTCTCAACTGAAGATGCTCCACTTAACATTCTTCCTACTGAAACCCCTATTGAGTGTTCTAAACTTGGATTTCCTAGTATCTTCCAGGGGCTTTCATGAAGAAATCAATATTTGCTGTAAAAACAAACAAAGCAAAAAAATCCAGGTTTCCAGCAATGTCCACATTGATTTTTACCTCCTGACTTTCCTTCTTGGAGGCTGACACTTAGCTACTGTTAGACTTACGTCATCGGTGTCCCAGCTCCTTCTCTGCCCCCATAATTGTGCTGGTGTTTCTATCATCCTCTAAAAAATTCCTGGTTCTGTAGCTATTTAGAATACATATTTTCAAATGATCAAAGAACATTTTGTTCCTCCCAATGCCCACAAGAGCGGAGTCATGACAGTACTTCTGTGGTCTGTCAGAGTCCACTTAATCAACTCCTGAATTATCTAAGGCTGCCCCTTTGTGCTCCAGGTTCCATGAGAGATTCTGCGGTCTGTCCTGTTAAAACACGAACAGAAGTGACTTCTACACCCAACTTGGTCATTTGCTATTATTCAAAATCCATCAGTCATGGAATCTGCATCAATTTCCTACTGTTCAGATTTCGGCCCCTTCCTTACGAACACAGATTCCACAGAAGATCTGCTATTTAACCACCACAGATTCATAGTAGCCTTTAAAAATCCCTGTCAAAGAAGGGTAGTTTTGAGGGATTTAGCTGTTTTCACTTTTGGTGGAAGTAACTTACACTGCCTGGCCGCACTTTAGAGCCTGTTAATAGCAGGGCTTTTGGTTGCCAAGCAGATTTCATTTATTCACTTCTCAGCTTGCATTAACCTTTGAATAATACAGCAAGCTGAGGCTGCGCTAAGAAACAAACTGAGGAATGAATAATTAAAAATACCTTCTCAGCTTTGGCCATGCCAACCCCTAGCCATCAGGGAGACTTTAATTGTGACTGAACTGAGCATTAAAAAGGCTAATTGTACTCTTTATAAACGGAAACAAATGCTAAGAGCATAGTGTGACTACAAAATAGGTAGTATATGAAAAGCCAAGCTCTGAAAGCACCAAGTAATCAGTTCAAACGAAAAAGGGAAGCCTCGTTCTTGAAAAAACTTACTTCTAATGATGGGCACTCTTAAAGTCTAAGCACAGAAAAAAACGACTTCTATTTATAAAAAGCTATTATTCACTTGATGCAGGTGGACTGCTCGAGCAGCATTTGGAAAGATAGAAATGTTACAGCTAAAACAAAGAGTTGAGCACAGAATACATTACAGGAAAACCCTATCTCTTTTGAAGCCATGAAGCGCTTGTGCCAGCTGGAATTTTTTGCTTTGATGGATTTAATTTTCCTTTGGGAAGATCAAAACCCAAATCCAAATCTGTCATATTCATGTGGTAAGATCACAGAACAGTCATTTCATATACTTGTTAAATGTTGTTAGCATCGGATGTAATTTTCAAACCAAAGAGCACCCTACTTATCTGAATAGTTGGAAACAATCAATTATCTGTCTTTAGACCTGCAACAAAGCCAGGCCTCCTCTGTCCCAGCTCCCCACCTACTGATTCTAAAGGATTTGTTTTTCTTGTTCTAGAAAGTTTTTCCTTAGGCTTAGTTTTATGTTATTTTGCTAAACGTAAGGTTCCTCATTTCTATTCCTAACATTATTTTGCCACTGTCCTTCTGATAATTACTGTTAAAAACCACTTTTTGAAGAGTAAGCCCCAAACGCCTTCTTCCTGTTATTCCTGCCTTTTCAATGTCTCCCAGTGAGGATCAGCCTAGCAGAGAAACTAGTAAGAATGCCAGGGTTTAAGAGATTCAGAAAAAGTGGGCCTGACCAGGCAACAATTATTCCAGAACTGCATAGGCAACCAGTTATCTCTTCAATAAGGTTTGAGCACATATAAGCACAAGAAAATAAAGGAAGAGAAAGATGCAGGAAAGAAAGTAGCAGTGTATTTTAGCTAACTGCCACTAAAATGTAGTGGGACAGATTTAAAGTGTATTGTTAAATATTAAAAGCTGTAGAACTGAATTTTCCTAATGTGCTCTAGTTTAGGCTTTTGAACACAAAGGCTAACTCTGTTTAGATAAAATGCACTGTAGAACATACAGAAAGGGAGAGCAGCTATTCGACACTAACTCTCTGGAGGTGGGTAGGGCTGCAGGGTCGAGGGCAAACTACTCAACTGTAGGATTCTTATCTTACTCGGTGGATACCAAATTGAAGAACAGTAGCTTCACATGTTTCTGAAAATACACATGAGCAAACGACCAGCTAAAGTAATAGGAAAACAGGATACCGATGATGCCATTTAGTCGTTA
This sequence comes from Ochotona curzoniae, assembly GCF_017591425.1. NCBI lineage: Eukaryota > Metazoa > Chordata > Mammalia > Lagomorpha > Ochotonidae > Ochotona > Ochotona curzoniae. The sequence goes on along the minus strand of NW_024465035.1, from coordinate 9,740,435 downwards.
CATTAGATTTTCTCTAACTGCCCTCCACCAAAGGGGTCAGAGGCTCTTGTCTCAACTGCATCCTCAGTTCTGAGTCTAACTATCTACCAAGCGAACATGCTGCTCCACGTGGGGTGCTGACTGCACACTGCCTTCCACACTAGTTACAAAGAGGGTGCCTAGAAGTACTACAGTGATATTGAATTTCCTTTAGTTTCAATAGGATTTTTCCCAGTGAGCAGCATCTGAATGAATTTGAGAGAATAAAGTACACTATAAAGCTTTGGTCCTTTATTAACAGTCTCTCCTCTCAAGAAAAGAGGTGGATTACAGTACAGGCTTTACAAACTGTCATTTACAATCTCACTTTAACAAGCACAGAGGTACTAAAATATCTTCATCAGATTCGATTTACATTTAAATGTAAACCCATGCTTTAGTGTTCTTCGAATTCTTTTCTAAAAGGCATTTTATTTTTACCCACATGAAGACATTCTTAAAAGATCCAAAATGAAATTAATTTTGTCTACTTTTTTCATATTTTTGCTATGTGTCAGATATTATGTCCAGAAAATTCAGCTGTGAATAATTCCAAAATTTTATTCCATGAGATTAACATCCTAGTGAGTTGAAAATAACAGTAAATAAATACTCAAGTTTTTATATATTATTTCTAATAGCGAAAAAGAAGTTGGTGAAGGTAGCGTTTCCAAATTATATTTAAACCCAACAAATCAAAAAACCTCTAAAACACATCATGTACAACTCTGGGGTATTGCTATGTGAAATTTATTCCACAAGTTGTATTTTTTTCTTCTAAAACCTAATACAAAACTCCTGAAGATGTGTTAATGTATGATAAATTGCTTGCTCTGTGTAGTATTATTTTGCTGTATATTCACAGCTGGTTGAGAATTTGCAAACTATTAAGAAAAAACTGTCCCAATTCACGTAAGAGTTCTTTCTATTTCAGGCTAATAATTTATTCCATGCAAATATTTACACTGTGACCAGAGCATGCTAACCATTCACAATATAATTTTTAAATGTTAGGGATCATATCTTTGTTTGGGATAATATCTCTTCTGTTCAGCAGAAGTTTTTAAAACACAGTAGTCTTAATAAAGGAAGCAGTAAGAAATTTAACAAAAAGTTCTAGAGTTAAGTCAAAATTGCAACTGAACATTTCAAATACAGAAATGAGTCAGTTAAAATGTTCTTCCAATTCCATTAGGTGATTCTTGTAAATTTATGCACAGTGTAGGTCTCATCATAATGTTCAAGAAAGAAGTGACAAAACTGGTTTATTAAACAATGAGCATGGCAAGGTTGAAAATCAAACCATGTAGCTTCATTCATTTAAGTATGCCTGGTTTTTAAAGTACATAATTTCTCGCATCTGTTACCACCTAATGAGAATTAGCATCTTAAGCTCCTCACAGGTGACCTACACAGAAACAGCAGTCTGAAAGGACTATCTGTCTTTCAAAAAGGTGAGAGGTGTTTCTGAAATCAGCCGCATACTACTAATGGTACACAAATACACTGCTAATGGTATACAGACTTCAAAGTTCCTAGCAATACAGAATAAACATCTCGGGGCTGGTATTATGGCATAGCCGGTAAAGCTGCTCTTGGCAATGCTGAAATCTCATGTGGGCATCGGTTTGTGTTCCAGCTGCTTCAGCTCTGACCCAGATCTCTGCTAATGGTCTGGGAAAAGCAGCAGAAGATGGCCCAAGTGTTTGGGTTCCTGCCAATCCTGGGTGAGCCCCACACCAGGCTCCTGACCCTGGTCGGTCCAGTGCTGGCCATTGCAACCATCTGGGCAGCAAACCAGTGAACAGAACATCTCTCTGCCCCTCCCTTTCTCTAACTCTTTCAAAATAAATAAATCTTAAAAACAATAAGCAGCACATAAAGTGCAGAAATGACAATGAAGACATTAAGTTAAAATTAATACAAGAGAATGACAGCATCAGGGAAACATTTTTGAATTATGATGCATGTCAATATAATACTTCATATTGAAGGATGCTAATATTGTGTTATTAAAAATGAAAAACACATTACAATGCATTCCAAATAAATTCTGTAGTGAAATATTTATGAAGAACCACTGCTGTTCACGCCTGAATTTACAATACAAATAGCACTGGATGAAAGTACAGTTTGTTATAATTTCAGAAAACTGTATCAGTGGATGAAAATCACATTTAATATAAATGTCACATCATACAGTCATATTACTGTTGAAGTAACCATATTATTGAAATACTTTGAGATTTCAGAATATGCAATTCAATCAAGACATTTCAAGTGTACTTTGTTTACTTTCTATTCAAAATCTAACAAATATGCAATATCATAATTTTGGGAAATATACTATATTAGTGTATCATCACAGATATTTATCTTGGAGATCTGCTGAAAAAACATGAGGTTTTGTGGCTTATTACACCAAATAAAAAGTTTATTTTAAATACTAGGCATGACATTTTTATCTCTAATAGAGAATTTTTACAAAAATTTCTCATAGAGACCAAATTTACTAAAAGGAAATTACATTAATAGCAGACTGCTCAGAGTTCTGTTGTCAATGAGTAGGTATCTATTTCAATGACAACTATTATGAATTAATGACAACTATTATAAACAATTTCCTAATATAAGTACATAAGAATCTTTACTTTTTCAAATTTCTTTGAATCAAGAGTTGAGAACACAATGTCCCTATCATATTACAGGAAAGTTAAGAGATGATGACTCATTTTGGTCAGGCTCAATTTAATATGTATCTTCAGAAAGTTCATGATAAATAAGAATAAAAGATAGACATTTAAAACTATGCATTTTTTTTCATGATAAGCATCTTCCACAAACTTTTAAAAGATTCCCTCATAAGTTAAAGCCAATGATACTTGAATTAAATTACCAAGCAATCTTCAGTCAAGAAATGGGCCAAATCATGCAAAATGGAGCAAAAAACTAGCATGGCACTAATAAAATACTTGTTTGGTAGCTGCATTTTAAGTACTGTCACTAATTACTTGTGGGGTTGAAGGTACATTACAGCAGTGGTTCTGGACTTCTATGAGGTCACCGACAACCTCTCCATCCATTCTGAATATGGCCCACATTTAAGAAGCATCCTTGGGCGAAGGATACAGTGGATGGCCTTAAAAGTACTTCAAGATAACAGAGGCAATGTAGTGTTATTTGAAGTTCAGTATTTGTATACCCTAGTTCTTCCCTTCTGTCAGTCACTGCTATAACAGCCTCAGTATCCTTAAATATAAAATGGAAATAATGAAATGATTTAAATGGCCTCCTATGGAAATTACAAGTACTATCATGAATTACAAGGCATTATAAAACTTCCAAACATATGGTTAAAAGATTGATTCAATACATGCAGTTTAAAAATTAGTAGAGTAATTTAGCAATAAAGGATTTTGTTCATGTATTTGCTCCTCCTTGGAATGTGCATTGCCACATGTACTTCCTCCAGTCTCAGCATGTGCAAGCCTGTATTATCCCTTAAGGCCATCCTCAGAAACAACCTCCTTAGAGAACATTCCCACAGCACCACGGATTTCTGTATTTACCAAAGAATTTTCCATTATTCTTATCAAATCGATAGCCACTACTGATGATCCTTTTCATTGTTTATTATATACCGTAAACCATGCTAAGAGCCTCACGTACAATCCATAAAGTGGGTATCATGAACATTTTACAGAGGAGTAAAACAGTAACAGAGGAAGTAGAGCTAGGATACTGAACTGTGCCACATTTGTGATAATGTTTGAGCTTGTATCTCTAGCTTTCATTTTGACTCCAACCAAGTCAGAGGAAACTGCCATTGAGTCACACCTGACCCAAATAAAAACAGCAACTCTGGGAATGTCGCCCACTGCCCTGCTCCCTAGCACTGACATGTACTGCGACAGCTTAGTCCTTATCTCTCCTTCAGCGAGTACTCATCTGGAAAAATAGAGAAATGTATTACAACCACCTAACCTGACAGGATTTGAAACTAAGAAAAAGAGGGGCAAATTTTAAACTACTCAGAAGAAAATTATCTGGCATAACGTCAACTTTGTTAGGCTCTTTTCTTCTTCCTGCTGTAGGCATTTAAAGCTCAAGGGCGTGCTGAGAAGTGGGAGTTCCATTCTGGGCATCCCATTCTGAGATGAAGAAGTCCTGCATTGCAGGAACTCCACAGAATACACAAGTTAAGCAAAATAATCCCAGCAGCAGGTGGACCTTTATAATTTCTCTCCAACACTTTCTTTGGCCCAAGACCCAGATGATTTGCTCAAAATCAGTTCCTGTGAGAGATTTCAGAGCCACAGTGGGGCTTCTGAGGAGGTCGGGGGGAGGGGTGTCTCCTCAGCAATCCTTCTCCAAGCAACACACTTGCTGCCTCCTCGCTTCCTAGTGTGAATAGTTTAAATGTTTAATAAAGGTATGTATATACTTGCAAAAGCATTACAGTACTGTTACCATTGTCTCATGATTACTAGTTGGACTGAAGATAGTACTGGAGTCCTAGCAAGAGCAGCTAGTCAAGGAAAAGAAATAAAAGACATTCAAATAAGAAAGGAATTAGCCAAAAACTTAGTTTGTAGACAACAGAATTATAATATATTGCAAATCTCAAAAATTTTGCCAAAAAGCTATCAGAAAGCTAGAATAGTAAGCTAATGTATCAATGGTAAGATAGAGTCAACACGCAAAATCCAGCAGCATTTCGATACACCTATAGCAAACTAGCTAGATAGAAATAATGGAAGCAATTGCATTTCTGATCATTATAAAAAAAAATGCTAGGACTCTAACCAAAGAGGTGAAAAAGCTCTACAAGAAAATTAAAAATCACTGATGAAAGAAATGGAGGAGGACACAAAGAAAGGGAAAGGCAACCATATTCATAAACAGGAAGAATCACTGCTGCCAAAAATCAATGATATCCTGCCAGACTAAAAGAACTTCTACACAACATAAGAAACATTCAACAGAATGAAGACATCACCTACAAAACTGGAGAAAATGCAAGTTGTAAATCTGACAAGTTGATTGATTGATATTTAGGACATGTAAAGAATTCATCCAGTAGCAAAACAATAAGAAACAGCAACAAAGCCTAAATAATCTAATTAAAAATAAGCCATTGAATCAAGCATTTATGATTACCAAGTACAATACAAAATGCTGACTATCACTAATTATCTGGGAAATGCAAATCAGAATCACAAGAGGAGATCATTTCACACTGGGTATCATTAAAAAAAAAAAAAACCCTGAAAATAGAACTATCATACACCATACACCCAGCAATTCCACAACTCTTCATGTATCCAAGGCAAATTAAACCCGAGGAGATATCTGCATTGTCATGCTACTGTAGCATTACTGTAAGCAAAAAGTTAAGACAAACTGTCACCCAGTGTGAATACAACGCATATGATACAATGAACTACTACTCAATCATAAAGAATCAATGCTATCATCTGCAACAACATAGATGGAACAAGAGGCTATTACGTTAAGTGAAATACTCTGCGTACAGAAAGACAAGTACACCATCATCTCACTCCTCTGCGGAGTTGATAAAGTGATCTCAAATAACTAAAGGGATTAATGGTATGACAGTTGTTATCAAAGGCTGGGAAAAGGTTAATTAGCAGATACTACTTTGTAGTCAGACAGGATTAAGCACCTCACAGGTTCTGCTGTAAAGAAGGGTGCCTATAATATATCCCGTATTTCTCCATTAACAAAAAAACCACTAGAAAACACATCTTTTCTTTTAAAACACATCTGAACAATTTCACCAGAAAGAATGTCAACTGTTTGAAGAGATAAACATGTTGTTAGTTACCTTTATAGAACATTACAGAATGCATACATGTACCAAAATGTTATATAATACTCTCTATAACGTATGCACAATTTTCACACATGTCAACATTTCAAAAACAATCTCACCACCAAACTTTCCCAAATTTAAATTTTAACAATCAAATGCATAAATTTTAACATTCAGTAAAATAATACAAGGAATTGGCAAAACAAGATAATAATTCCATAAAATATTATTCCTCCACATTGTCTAAATAATGATCTCCATGAGATAAGCAATCACTTCACTTTTGTCATTCTTGGCCATTTCCTTAAAGAAACAAAAAAATATATTAAAAAAAACCCCATTAATATGGCTGAATTAATTAATAATCCATATGATGGCAAGACAAGATGTGATGTAGTTTTTTTTTTAATTTATTATATTTTTATTGGAAAGTCAGATACACAGAGAGAAGGAGAGACAGAGAGGAAGATCTTCCATCTGCTGATTCACTCCCCAAGTAGCCTCAAAGGCTGGAGCCGAGCCAATCCAAAGTCAGGAGCCCAGAGCCTCTTCTGGATCTGCCATGCAGGTGCAGGGTCCCAAGGTTTTGGGCCATCCTTGACTGCTTTCCCAGGCTACGACCAGGGAGCTAAATGGGAAGTGGGGCCACTGGAATTAGAACCTGTGCCCATATGGGATCCTGGCATTTGCAAGGCAAGGACTTGAGCTGCTAGGCTACTGCACTGGGCCCTGTGATGTAGTTTTTAAAATAAACTTTAAAAACGTTAAAATAGTTTTATATGTACAGAAAAACTTGTAGATAGTACAAGATATCCCCATATACTTTACAAGGCTTCCTTCACTAACACTGTATAATGAAAGCAACTTTTAATGACATCCCAATAGTGGAAGGACATTTACTCTCAGCAGGTTAAAAACTATAAATGTAATTAATTTGTAATTTCAGTAACCTACTTACCAGAACTTTGAAACTTCTAAGTACCATCTCATAATTAGTGAGTGCTAAATTTAATGTTTCTGTAATTGTGCTGCACACACTATACTAATGTAGGAAATTTTATAGTCTCATTAAAAAGGACTAATAAAATCAGTTATCTGAATGTGTATAACTACCTTTATTTATATCTATGTATATAGAAGTTACAAATTAAAATATGCAAAGTAAAAAAAGCTACGGTTTTAAATATGACTTGAATACATTTCCTAATATTGTAAACTAATTAAAAGTATATAAAGAAAATATAAAGAATAGACTTAGAAATGAGAATTTCTAGTATGACTGATTTCTTACTATTAGAGTTAGATTTATATGAACTATTGTGATGCAAGGTAAATTTTCTAAGATGTTGCAGAAGTAGAGGTAAGGCACTTTATCTGTAGAAATACTTTGAGACTAGATATTTCAGTTATACTACAGCCGGATTTCAAGTTCTTAGGAGCCACGTGCGGTCAGTACTTACTGTCCTGGAAAGCACGGTTTTGGCATCCTTCCAACACTGCAGGAAGTTGTACTTAATAGCACAGACCTAGACAGCAAGATTGCTCCACTAATTGCATCTTACAGAGTCTTAAATAATAGTTCTAAGTTTTTACCCCAAAAAACTTATTAAATTGAACTTCAAAAATGAAGCAAGGGGATAAAAGAAAACTCATATCTTTTTCTGAAATGTTTAAGAGGATGGAAGGCAGAAGGGCCCAGCCAGGTCTCTCACCAGACAAATGGCTATCAAGAAATGGAAAAAGTGTTGAGGTCCCCAACGCCCTTGCTGCACTCATGGGGCAGGGTGGCAGTGTGCCCAGCGGCCTGGAGGACTCAACTCCAGGGCTCCGTCTCCTCACTGGGAGGGGCCTGTGTGTGGGGCCTGCACACTGGTGGGACCTTCTCCTTACATGGCTGGGGTTCCTGCCAGTGAAAAATGGGAACTTTCATTGTTAGCTAGCTTTGAAACTTTGCCCTTTTGAGATTTTAAAAACTGCTTACTGGATTAATTAAAACAGAGTTATAGGAGATAAACTCTTAGAACTGATCAACCATGATGTGTGACCGATCCTGTCTGCTCCTTAGTCCCCAGGGAAGACAACAGGCAGCTTTCCTGGAACTATCAGCAGCATCTTAGATTTAGTTAAAGGGTGAAAATGTCACATTGAATCATGTGATATTTTTTCTGATTAAGAAAAAACCAAAGACAATTATCTTTTTAAGTGTCAGTAATGGGCAGCGGTGAAAAGAGCAAATATATTCAGATAAAACAAACATCTCTCACCTCATCTATGCTTTTAACATGAGCTTGAAAAATGAGAAGCAAATGTTTGAACTTCATCCACTCACCTTTTCCCTGACCATCCTGCAGTTTGGTACCAAATAGCAATAATGACATAGTCAATAAAAACAATCTGTGGTTGTTACTTTTTTGGTCCAATTTTTAAGAAACCCATGTAAGAAGTTTGTTGATATTTAAAACTGTGACTAACAATAAAAACTTCCCATGATCCCTTTCATTTACAAATGCTTTCTAATCCCATAAAATGTACATTTATTTTTAATTGCTTTAGCTACAACACATAGTTACAATGGAAAATGGTGTATGTGTTCTATTGATGTTCTGAAATTCCACAATGGTTATTCTAACTTTCTCAGCTTAAACTCTGGTAGCCTACTTTATGATGGCAGACCACGACATACTTTTTGGGCAGTTAGGTAAAAGTCCAATTTAGCAGCATCCTATGGATATTTCTGAATGATGGGTAACAACTGGATGATTCCTTAACAACTAAAGCTAAGCTTGTGGCAAATGCTGAGGGGAGATTTCAGCAGAAGTAAACAGAGGGAGCTGTACCCCAAAACCCAGGACATGATTTTCCCCACTAGGTCCTGCAGTTCCTGGATCTTTGCCTGACTTCATACTTCTCATCTCTTGAGTTAAGCTTTCTCCTCTGATCTTGTGCAGTTATGATCCTGGACACGATTTAAGAGATTAGGTTGCTACAAATGTATTTTTCAGTTTATGCAACACTGTCGTTTGGCATAGAGAAAGGAATCCTATGCAGGAAAAATTAGATGATACATTTGAATTTAAATTCTGTCCTTTGAAATTGAAAAAAGAAATTTATATTAGATAAGAATTATCTAGAATTCAAGTACTTATTATCTCAGTAACCTTAAATGTTTTCACAATAGAAGCTAAAATCATTCCTGATTAGATTGCTATCAGATTCTTATGTTAGATCATGCATTAAAAAAAAAAAACTAATTCAGTAGATATTACTAATTGCATTTAAAATTTCCATTATATGAATAAATTTGGCTTGTTGAAAGCTGAGAAAATTAATTTTTGACATCAATATGAAAATTGAAGAGTATATAGTTATACAAAAACACAGTCCAAGACTTAAAATAAGTCCTACAGCAAACATCAAAGACAGGCATTCCTTTCAGGAGTTGACCTAAGTACCTAGGTGTGGGAGTGGAATGTTTCCTGGCCAAAACTTCATTCTCAAAAGATTATGAGGTCACTGACCTCGCAGATCCATTTAAAATTAAATTTTTCTAGACTTCCTGTCTATCATATATTCTCTGACATCCACAGATAAAAACTTCACAATAGATATATCCATTGGGGGGTTGGGAAAGTGGAGAGAAGTGGTTTAGATGAAAGAGAATGATTCTCAAAAATGGAAACTTTGGACCCTGATTTGATATTCACTTTGCTATGTAGTCAGTTTTCCTATAACATCTAAGTCTTATTATTGAAAGACAGGCCAACTATACATAATGATGTTTTAAAGTCTTTTAAAAAAATTAGCTTGAAATATTTGAGAGGGAGGCAGGAAATCAGAGCAAGCACTTTCTGCTGCTTTACTCTCTAAACGCCCAGTGGTCCAGGTTGGGCCAAAGCCAGAACACAGTCTAGGTCTTCCAATTGGATGGCAGTAACCAAGTCAATCAGGTCATCACCACTGCATCAGCAGTTGTTGAAACTTGGCATCATGAGACCAGAGCCAGGAACTGAGCCCATGTCTTCTCATGTGGGGAAAAAACTGCTAATTTTAGTCATCATACAGCTTCTTGCCATATAAAAATATTTTATACCTATTTAAAAAGACTATGTTAGGTCTAAAAGTGATTCTTGATGGTATAAATGATTATTTACTAAAATGTCTTCACATGAGACTTCAACTTTTCTGAATCCCATTCCCAGTCAGTAAATGCAGAACATGCTTCCCTATGTTTCCTCTGAGTTAGGGACAGGACAGATGCAGCAAGCAGGCCTACCTCAGGGCAGGTCAGAGTACTACGAGGAAGAGACGAGAGAGGAGAAAGAGGACTGAATACTTGGCTTTTTCACTAACAGCTGTACACAGCCGTTATACAGGAGAGGCAAGCATTCATAAAAGTCCTTTACATTGGCCCAACATTGTGGCACCGTAGACTGAGCTGCCACCCACAGCATCAGCATCCCATCTGGTGGTCGTTCCAATCCATTTCCAATCCAGCTCCCTGCTGGTGAGCCTGGAAGGGTTGCAGAGGATGGTCTAACACCTTGGGGCTTGTGGGACATTCAGATGGAGCTCCTGGCTCATGGGCCAATAAAAGTCCAAATTATGTTAATAAATACCAGTCAACTTCCAAAAGTTTGTGGCAAAATGCAAATATGTGCTTAAGTGTTTGTTTATTATGGTGCAAAAAGTTTGTTTGAAATTTATGTACATTTTTTCATAATATGTATTTCGCCACACACACAAAAAAATTACACTAACCTTTGCACCAAAATAAACGTACACATTCAATTTAATTTTTCATGTATTTTTTGTAATAGTTGTTTAAAAGTCTTAGAACTAAATTCTAAATAAATGCATAACCAATAATATGAATGCTGAAGAATTTAATTAAAATAATAAGGCAAAGCATCATTAAATTACTTTAAATCAATATGAAATTTTCCTGAACATGAATGTCACATCAATAGTAAACATAAGTGTTTCAAAAGACTTAAGTGGAGAGTTTTATCTTGACACTGTCATTGGTAATTATAAAACATGATATATTGAAAATCAGCTCATAATATTGCCTCCAGTGTAGTACAATTAACAACTGACTTTAAAAATAATAGCTTTCAGTTGTTGCAAATCTACTGCCTTAAAAACAGAATTAGCAACACTGAATTAGCCTCTAACAAGAGGCTTTAAGCCAAGTCAATGGTTTCTTTGTACACAACTAGTGGTATTTCTAAACAGATGGTAGCACATCCTCTGGCCATCAATTTCTTCTTTGATTATTTATCCACCCTCAAGCAAATGGATTCCGCCGATTAAAAAAATATTTATTTATTTATCATTGGAATTACAGAGAGAGGGAGATAACAAAAAGATCTTCCATCTGCTGGCTCACTTCCAAAGCAGCCGCAATGTTCGGAGCTGAGCTGATCCGAAGCCAGGAGCCAGGAGCCAAGAGCCAGGAGCCAGGAACTTATTCCAGGTCTCCCACATGGGCCCAGGTTCTCAAAGCTTGGGGCCGTCCTCTACTGCTTTCCCAGGCTACAAGCAGGGAGCTGGATGGGAAGTAGAACAGCTGGGATATGAAGCAGCACCCACATGGGATCCCAGCATGTGCAAGGTGAGGACTTCAGCTACTAGGCTACCTTGCAGGGCCCAGATTCCAACAATTTTAACAATTCTGCAGCACAATGCTGCCTGTCAACACCAGGACAGGTATTAGTTTTCATTTCAAGCTTCTGAGTACCCAAATGGAACAACACCAGGTCAAATGACTTCAGTGCTTGGAAAGCAGGTCTGAAACCACAGCATTTTTTACAATAGAATTCAGAATCCAGTCTGTTATTTCTTTAGAATGTTAACCAAAGTGTCAATGGAAGGGGTTTTTCAAATAGGCTGTAGGTGATTCAGATTCCTATGCTTAAATCCAGCGGACAGCTCTCTTAGGATTTAAAAATTTAGCTACACTGCTGGGATTCAAGAAGAGCCAGTTTCAGGAAGAAAAGAAAAAAAAATTGTGGAGAGAGAGAGGACAAAGTGGCAGGGAAAACCTTCAGGGCACCCTTCTTTTTTTCCTCCCTCCCTCCCTCCCTCTCTCCCTCCCTCCCTTCCTTCCTTCCTTCCTTCCTTCCTTCCTTCCTTCCTTCCTTCCTTCCTTCCTTCGTTCCTTCCTTCCTTCCTTCCTTCCTTCCTTCCTTCCTTCCTTCCTTCCTTCCTTCCTTATATCCATGTCAAGTAATAACTCTCTTACTTTACACTTACTGAAATTCTGCAAAATAGTCCTTAAAAGTGAAATTTCTAGGCAGTATAAATTCACCTTAAACAGAATGAAACATTTAGGCTGATTTCATCTTTTATCTAAGTCTCACCTTATTTCAAAGTGCTAACAGATTAGTTTGGCTAGTATGATCAATGAACACTTCCTTTCTATCAAGATATACAATTTTCTTCTTTGATGCTAAAAGACTTGTGTTTATACAGTATCAGCCTGGGTCTGTAACTCTCAGAATTTGTTTTGAGCCTCCAGCAAGGTAACATTGGCACAGGATTTTCCTACTCTGGCACTCAGTGGCTCAAAGGTTTCTGTTCCTCTGCTATGGGGTTCTCAGCACCTGCCTGTTCAACTGAGGGGCAGCAGTTCACTCTGTTAACCGGAAACACGAAGTCTTACTTTCTAAGAAGATGAGCTTTCTAAGAAAAAAATTTAATTGAATCTATTAATTTAAAGATGAAAGAGCATGAGAAGTTAAATGATGCCTAAATAGCCAGATCTACTTAATGTCATTAGAATCTGTTTATATCCTCTGCCCCACTTTCTCTCCAAAAAGCAGCTATTTTAATGGCACTACAGTTATGTTTAAAGAAAAAAGAGTCCTTAGTTGGGTATATAGCATGAATACATATACAAAAAAGGAAGTGAGTGTGTGGGTAAGTGTGATGCTAGATGAGAAAACGGTCCTTACTGAATTTCTCTGGTGTATGTGATTTTAATTTTTCCATAGTGAAATGTTACAAATATGGGAAAGTAGGAAAGAATGAAACAATTTTTTATTTTGATTCCAACTACTAGACAGCTTGTTAAGCAACAGGGATTGAAAGCTGATACCAACTTAAAAAATTATTGGTGGCTGAGCACCTCTGCAAAACTACTTTCATTTGTGTAAAATTCAGTCATATTATTTGAACATCTCGGTTATCAGAATACCTTAGCTTTATTTGAGATCAAATTGACAACATTTTATAAATTTAAATGTGAGCCTCAAAAATGCATTAGCTCAATTTGCTTTTTTATTCTTAGATGAAACATTCTGCCTGCAGAAGATTTTTCATTAGTGTTACAATTTGCACACAATTCTTAAAATAATATTTATTGACCCCCCCAGCAACATGCTTAAATTATCTTTTACTATAGAAAGACTAAGTGAAAGCCATAAAATTTAGTATCAGTTATGGTACCTACAGAAAAATAAAAAATATGACTTCAGTTGCTCTCCAACTGGAAGGCTACCCACTCTGTCAGCAGAGAAGACACCCCAGTTAACTGTTTCTTTAAGTGGCTGACCACAGATAAATAAATTCAGTTAGGAAGTCATTTGTACCTTAATATGATAACTGCAATCCTCTATTCTCTTTTCATTAATATTCTACGAGGAACTGTGTAATTTCTCTTTTATTTCTTTGGCTTCTCTGGTTGAATAAAGACATTCCTAAAAGATTTATGTCTTATTCAACTTGGTATTTTCTGTAGAGTCTGGCAGATTAATTGTAGAATTAAAGATGATCAAACATTACTTATCCTTCCAAATTAATCAGGGAACAGAAACAAAAGGGAAATCATTAAAGTATTCATTCATTCACAGCACTCGAAGTATCCCCTCCCACTACAACACATCAGGTCAAACCCTAGACTCAGTCCCTAGGGAAGTGTGACAATTACAAAATGAAGAGTTTTTTTTTTTTTTTTCAGGAAAGATGGAGAGACATACTGCTTTCCACACCCAACATTAAATCAGGCAAAAGCAGAAGCATTAGATTATTCTTGACTTTCTCAAAACAGGCTCCAAAAGCTCTCCAAAAGGATTCGAAAAGGCAGCATCCCAGGAAAACCAGACAGATGATACACAGCCAGTTCAATGCTAGCCTTGGAAGTCACCTCCCCAATTTGTATTTAAGGAGAAGGCAATTAGACATCACTTTTTCTTAAGATTTATTTATTTTTACTAGAAAGGCAGCTTTACAGAGAGAAGGAAATATAGACAGAAAGATCTTCTGTCCGTTGGTTCACTCACCAAGTGGTCGTAATGGCTAGAGCTGAGCCAATCTGAAGTCAAGAGTCAAGAGCTTCCTCCAGGTCTAACCCTAACTTTAAATAACATGTACCTGTAGGTTTAGCCACATGACCCAAGTCTTGCCATGTGGATATGCTTGCCTGTGTCAGTGTTTTCATGGCTACCTACCATCTGATGAGCAGATTTATCATAATTTACTGCTCTAAGTTCCATTGCTAAACATTTATGCTACTGTTATGCAAGGTATTACATGATAAGCCATGGACAAATTTCTTTGCAAGTTCAGATTCACAGAATACACAATAACCAATCACCAGACAGAAAGACTAACAATTCCTTCACAAGCTAGGTTTTATCCCTGTTAAAAATAGATTTATTTGAAAGGCATAATGACAATGTGTGTGAGACAGAGACACAGATAGAGACAGAGATAGAGATGGAGGAGAGGAGAGGAGAGAAGAGGAGAAGAGAGGAGAGGAGAGGAGAGGAGAGGAGAGGAGAGGAGAGAAGAGAAGAGAGGAGAGGAGAGGACAGGAGAGGAGAAGAGAGGAGAGGAGAGGAGAAGAGAGGAGAGGAGAGGAGAGGAGAGGAGAGGAGAGGAGAGGAGAGGAGAGGAGAAGAGAAGAGAGGAGAGGAGAGGACAGGAGAGGAGAAGAGAGGAGAGGAGAGGAGAGGAGAGGAGAGGAGAGGAGAGGAGAGGAGAGGAGAGGAGAAGAGAGGAGAGGAGAAGAGAGGAGAGGAGAGGAGAGGAGAGGAGAAGAGAAGAGAGGAGAGGAGAGGACAGGAGAGGAGAAGAGAGGAGAGGAGAGGAGAGGAGAGGAGAGGAGAGGAGAGGAGAGGAGAGGAGAGGAGAGGAGAGGAGAGGAGAAGAGAAGAGAGGAGAGGAGAGGACAGGAGAGGAGAGGAGAGGAGAGGAGAGGAGAGGAGAGGAGAGGAGAGGAGAGGAGAGGAGAGGAGAGGAGAAGAGAAGAGAGGAGAGGAGAGGACAGGAGAGGAGAAGAGAGGAGAGGAGAGGAGAGGAGAGGAGAGGAGAGGAGAGGAGAGGAGAGGAGAGGAGAGGAGAGGAGAGGAGAGGAGAGGAGAGGAGAGGAGAGGAGAAGACCTCTAACTGGCCATTAATAATCAGGGCTGAGCCAGGCAACAAGCCAGTAATTCCATCTAGGTCTCTCACACCGGCATCAGGATCTCAAGTATTTCATTATCTGCTGCTTTACAGGTGCATTTCAGAGATCTGGGCTGGAAGCTAGCATAGGAATAAACTCTGGTAGACTCCACTACAATAATAACGGGGAGTCTTAATACACCATTAACATTCACGGACAGATCAATAAGTCAGAAACGTAGCAAGGGGGCCCTGCGGCATGGCCTAGCAGCTAAAGTCCTCGCCTTGAACGCCCGGGATCCCATATGGGTGCCGGTTCTAGTCCCGGCAGCCCCACTTCCCATCCTGCTCCCTGCTTGTGGCCTGGGAAAGCAGTCGAGGACGGCCCAAAGCTTTGGGACTCTGCACCCGTGTGGGATACCTCTAAGGACGTCCTTTTGAGAAAATATTTCACAAGCTGAAGAAAAAAATGTCCTCGGAATCCTCGGAACAGTTGGGAAATATAGGAAGCAAACAGTTCATAAGTTAAGAATGCCACTGACTATGGTTCCCTCGAGATCTGGAATGAGCTTTTCTCCTGACGGTCAGCCTCCATGCCGGTCCCACCAGGGCCCAGGCCTTATGGAGGAGCTCTGCCAGGAGAGGGAAGGGAATTAAATTAAATACTCTGGCACAGCTTAGCCAGCAGTTCATCATCAGGGAGACTCAAGCACTGCTGGCTGAATTCTAAAGCAGTTTTCCCAATAAGCTGGACATGCATGCCTCTGGGCAGACACATTTTAAGTTGGCAAGATAATTATTTCCTCTTTTCATCTTCTTTACAGTCAACTCAATTATCATGGTCACAGAAGGTGGGGTTAGAAAGGATTCAAGGGTTAAATGGAATACCCCCATGGATAATCTTTCAGAAAATTCAACTATCAATTTAAATCTCTCTTTCTAACCAATAACTTTTACCCTAGCAGCTCATAAATGACCAAATTCATTTAATCCAAGCTTTACTAGATAGTGTTACTTTGACAGTTTCAACTGGATGCATAATAAAAATCTTAAAATCTCGTACACACTAAGAAAACCTTAAAAATGTGTTCTCATTTTCTTACCCAAAACTCCGTAAGGCAGGCTTTATTCTGTTTAGTACTAGGGAAACTGCAGTTTACACACAGATTTAAGCAGAAATGGTGTGTAATAGCCACAAACTACACCTATGTGGGTCTTCCCTGCTCTCTGCAGTGTTTTTACAAACAGAAGGACTTCAGAAAGGAAATCACAACAAGGAAGGCAGGAAAAGAAAGAAGGGAACTAGAAAATCCACTGAGAAACCTTTACAGATCAAGAGTTCCTTGGAAAGACAGAGCCTGCCTTTTAAATTTTGATTTTACCTTTCAGGCCATCAATATAAAACAGCAGTCCAGTATTTTTAAGGGACCTGGTTTTGCATTCAGACAACTGTCTTATTTCTTATTTTTAAATTAACAAACGCTTGTACTTAGATTTTTACTGAGGCAGGTATAACACTTGTATTGTTTAACAATAACACGATGGTCCAAAGGATTAGACACTTTATCCAAAATTAAAATGCTAACAGATTTAGAATTCAAAAACCAAATCAGTACAAAGACTAAGTTGGTGGATAGGAAGCTTTTATTAAATGAACTGATTATAGTACCATTAATCATCTTTAAGTCCTGGCTTTGTCATTTGAGGCAAATAGATATAAGCTAGATTTCATAATGTTAACCAAGTGGCTGATTAAAACAGCTTGGTGGGAAATGGGCTGTGGTAACTGCCAACTAAAATTTCACTGTATTTAATATATCTGCCACTGTCCCATATAACTTGATAGCACAGAAAAATGACTGCAATTTATAGGTGAATCTTTCCTTGTTGTCACAGGAGTACAAAATATAAACATATCTAGCCTGTCAAATATCTGAAAGCTACAGTTGGCAATTACCTTAGCTACAGAGCATTAAAAAAGAAAAAGCTTTTTAAATTGCAAAAAGATGCCAGTTTCAAAAACAACAAAAAAATCTATACAATAGGTTATCTGGGACTATTATATATTATAAACACACATATAAAACATAACTTAAATATAAAAACAGTAGTAAGCCTTAAATCTTTATTTACATAATTTCAAATGCTATACCTCTATAACAGTCACCCAGGAGACATATTCACCAAACAAAAACAAAAATAGTAAGAAAACACAGCTCTCAATCTCTACTGATACATCAAAAAGTAGATCATTTGCTAAAGAATTAGGATTAAGATTCTGTGGGTTACAGGTTAGAAGTCGAAACTGATCGCTCCCTAATACAGAAATACTCCACTGATGATGGGGCATTCACTCATCTTTGGGAGACAGAGATCACCAATCCATTGGTTTATTTCCACATGTCCAGAAACACCAAAGCCTGGCTGGACAAAAGCCAACTTTAGAGTTCCCCTTGTACGTGACAAGGACTCAACTATCGAAGACATCTGCTGTCACACAGGATGCAAGTTAATAGGAAGTCTTTAGGCTGAAGTGGAGTCAGGACTGAGCCCAAGCCACTCCAAAATGGGATGAGTATGCCCCAAGTGGCATTTTAACCACAAAACCACAGCACAGACCCAACGCAAAGTTTCTGATTGCAAGATGCCACACTATAGAGCTCAAGGAGGGAGAAAGCTATGGAGGACCAATTCAAAACACTGCCAACAACTCTTATTGTAGTCATAAAACACCAATGTTTAATAATCACTCACAGATCTTTTTCATCCTGATACTACAACATGTATTGCTACTGAGTTAATATACAAACTGACTACTGTTTGTGGAATCCA
Source organism: Ochotona curzoniae (assembly GCF_017591425.1). Taxonomy (NCBI): domain Eukaryota; kingdom Metazoa; phylum Chordata; class Mammalia; order Lagomorpha; family Ochotonidae; genus Ochotona; species Ochotona curzoniae. The sequence continues at coordinate 9,722,365 of NW_024465035.1, read as the reverse complement.
AAAATCATTTTTCTTAGACACTAATGTCGAAGGAGAAGAGTCAAAAGAACAGAGACAGGAGTTTTAGTTTCAGGATTATAGCCTTTATTGGGTTGCATTCACTTCCTGTTCAAGACTGCAGAGAAAACACAACATTAATGGGATGGGAGCAAACTAGAGATAAAAAGGGAAACAATAATGACAGATTAATCAAAGAGCGAACTCCTTAGCTACTGAAATGGCTGAGTAAGGGTCCAGCACAGTGGCATAGTAGGTAAAGCCTCTAGTAACCCACATGGGCACCAGTTTCAGTCCTTCCTTTACTCTACCTCCAACCCAGTTTCATACTAGTGTGTTCGGGTGGACAGAAAAGGACAGCTCAAGTGCTTGGACCCCTGTACCACATGGTAGACCTGAAGAAGCTCCCGGCTCCTGGCCTCAGACTGGTCTAGCTCTAGCTACTGTGGGCACTTTGGCAGTGAAGCAGCAGATCAAAAATCTCTGTGTGTCTCTCCTCTTTCTGTACATTTGCCTTTCAAATAAGAAGAAGTAAATCTAAAACAAATTCTAAAAGGAAAGGATTGAGTCCACATCTTAGACGGTAGTAGTATTGTTTTTATTGTTAAAGTCACTACTATTTTACTATGAAATTCATCACATAAAATCATTCTGAGGTTGAAATATGCTGATGACAGAGCCGGTCTGTGCCTACAGTGCTATTCCAGGAAAGCTAAATAGGTACACTTAGAGCCAAGGAAGACATTTTCTGTAGAGTATCATATCATTTGACAGATGATTTACAAACTAAAGGATGGATTTTAAAATAAGGCCGTGGCAGTTAATGGCAAGCCTCACTTTACTAGATCCCAGAAGCTTAAAAGGTTTGGAAGATACAAGATTTTCATCTAACAACACCCAATCAAATCCTGCCAACAGGCACTTCTCCCAATATTCAGTTCAAGTACCACAAAGTGCAAGTTAACTGGTAACTGTACAAAAATAATTACATTCGTCTAAGAAGTCAAATTAATTTTAGTGTTATTAGATCTTTTCCATCTTTGGATAATTTTTAAAAATCGATCTGAGTACAAAGCATTGATACAGCAAAAGCCAATATCTTTTTTTTTAAGATTTATTTTTATTATTTTTTTATTGGAAAGGAGGATATACAGAGAGAAGAGACAGAGAGGAAGATCTTCTGTCTGATGATTCACTCCCTAAGTGAGCTCAACGGCCGATGCTATGCCGATCCGAAGCCAGGAGCCTCTTCCGGGTCTCCCACGCGGGTGCAGGGTCCCAAAGCTTTGGGCCATCCTCCACTGTTTTCTCAGGCCACAGGCAGGGAGCTGGATGGGAAGTGGGGCTGCTGGGATAGAACCGGCACCCATAAGGGATCCCGGGCGTTCAAGGCAAGGTGAGCACCTTAACCACTGCGCCACCGTGCCGGGCCCAAATCCAATATCTTTTAAGCATATCAGCACACTACTCACTTTCCAAAGCACCCTGCCTCTCAATCAGCCTTCAGCCCATAAAGCCTGAGCTATGTCAAGGCTGGCTGGACTGCACTTGTCCTCTGGTGGGGACCCAAGTATCTCTGATCTGGTTTGGTGTCCAAATTGGCAACTGATGATGGCTCTGGGCTCATCCTTAGTGTCCATGTGAGCGGAACAGTCACCAAGGCTCATGTGCCTGTTCACAAGACAGAAGTTTTAAAAAACGATCGCTTTTTATTCCTACTTAAAAGCATGACCTGAAATATTTATTGTATTATAAAAATATCATGGCTTCATACCAACAGACAGCTATCAGATGAACTATTTTTCCCTATATATCTAATGAAATATATCTTGTTTAGAGATAATTTCCAAATTCTTGAGAGTTGACAATCTTCAGAGCACTATAGAATACTAACTTTTTTTAAAATGCTAAATATCAGCTCCTGGATTACAGTCCTTAAGACACTTTCTACATCTTATCGATCCTGACACTCTTCTATGATATATGCCAGCCACTGACTGTCAAGTACAATGATCTTCCTGCGTATGACAGTATCAGTAAGTTATTTGGCTATCAAGTAAGGGACCAAAATGGGAAAAATTAAATAAAAATGAAGATAAGACTGGAAAGTGGTTCTAATGACATATAATGTGCTTCTCTGGCTATCCTAGCAATAGCATAATCTAAGATGTTATTTGGAGGGAGGAAGGAGATGGAATAGTCTAGTTAAGAACAAAACAGATTCTTCACAGTTTAGCTCAGAGCACAGGTTTTGCAGTCCACTGGATACGGGCTCAAGAAAATCTCCACCTCTTAGAAAATGTTATCTTGAGCAAACACATTCTCCTTGAGCTTCAGTTTCCTTAGCTGAAAGTAGGGGTGACAATCTGACTTAAGGCTCTTGTGAGGATTGTGAGAAAACAAGTAATGTGTTTAGCAGAATACTTGGCACACCCCAAAGTGAAACAGCAAGCAGCAGGTGCTGTGACTTGTCTTGGTTTGCTTCATCCACACCTCTTAACTAGCTTGCACACTGTGTCACGTCTCATTCCTGCTCATCGGCTTTGACTCCTCTGGTACCACCATTTCACTATACTCCAGTCCTGCCTTATATGCTTAGTTGGTTCTATTTCCTAAAATGTTCTTCCCAGGGACAGTACCATGATCATTTCCCTATAATATGCATATCATAGACTGAATATCACCTTCTAAGAGAGGATTTACCTAGCCATCCATTTCCAGGAAACACACCAGTCATTTTTCAGCAAAATACAACTTTACCTCTAGTGTTTTCCCATTTATCTATTTGATTACAGTGTCTCATGACACTCAAATATAAACACACTGAAAACAGACTTGTTCACAGCTCTGTCCTGAGAACCCATAATTATTTTTAAGGAATCAATAAATATTAGAAGGAGAATGGAAAGGAAGAAATGGAGAGGACAAAAAGAGGGAGGTTAGGAAGTCTGAAGCTGTAAAAAAAATATGGATTTAAGACTTTAAATGTTGCTACAATATTATAAAGGATGGTTTCCTATTATTTGAGTACACATTTTACACACACATAAACACACACACACACACACACACACACACACACACACACACACACACACACCCCAACCTCCTTTCTCTGTCCACATGCAGATTCTGGGATGAATCTTGAGTGACAACTAACTGCTGGCCACATGTTCCTATTCGCACAAGACATAAAATCATCCATTACTGTTTTTCCTCTATTAATTAAATGGCTTGCTTCCTTCTTTTTTCCCCTCAATTTCTGCTGCAATCAAGTACGAGTGGTTAATTAAACAGATTGGCCAATGATGTTAACCTCAAGGAACTGTAATTTTGAACAAGACCAGGATTTTCCAAGTTCAACATTTTTGCAAGTCTTTTTCATTTTGCAAATTGTTTACACTTACTCAGATTTCCTGCAAAACAGCAGTTAGTGAAATTTCATCAGACCTCATCTACAGCATTTTTTATTGCGATTTGTATCTGTATACAGCATTCCTTTAATTATTTTACCAATACAGCAATAATAATTCAGAAGAGATATTTTGTCTTTCGTATTCTCTAACGTATTATAATGCTCAAGGGAAAGGAGCAATTAAAAGTGGTCTGCTGTGTAATAGGGATTATGACTCTCAATCAAATGCTAAACAAGCCACAGGATCACATCAGCCAAGGCAGGAGTCACTTCCACATTCATGCTAGCAGCACGTTCATGAAAATAGAAAAACATGATGTAAACATAATAAGCAAAGCATTACTTTAGAAAATGTAAAGTTATTGTTAGTAGAAGAAAACTGAGCTATACCATCTAGCTTAGTAAATATTTGCACTGGATATTTCATGTTAACTTTTGAATTTTCATTTTCTCTCAAATTCAATGTATATAATTTGTTTATCTAAAGACTTTTATTCTCACTTTTCTCATAATTATACTAACATTTTATTTAGTATCTCATTCATAAGTTGCAGCCACGTGGAGGAGTGAATCAGAGGATGGAAGATCTTTCTGTTTCTCCTCTCTATAAATTTGATTTTCCAATAAAAATAAATAAATCTTTAAAAAAAGACAATTTTAAATGTGACCCCACTAGCCCACTAGTAGCATTAGGTGGGAAAAAAGTTTAATATCTGTTTAGCAGTTTGACAAGCCATTTTAGAAGTTTACAAGAATTCACCAGAAGCACAGATGGTATCATATCAAGAATAACAAAGGTTGGAATCTCTGCCACAAGTGTAATTTATCTTGGTTTATTTTTAATAGGCTGTCAGGCATTCCATATCCACTACCACAGCTGAGTGCTTAAAACAATGTGACTAAAAGCAAAAGCAAACACAAATAATTACAATGATAAAGAAAGAAAGAAATATGAGCTACTGAGCATCCCGACTATTTTAGGGCTTTTTGGTGTTTTTTTCACTCTGGTTTGCCATTTCACTTTCACTGAGGATCTTGACCAAAAACAAAACAAAACAAAACAAAACAAAACAAAACAAAACAAAACAAAACAAAACAAAACAAAACACAGAAGGAAACAACAGCCATAGAATTGGAAGACTGCAGTGAATGGAGGAAGATGGGTTTTGCCAAAAACCAGTACCAGAATAGCAACACAGAACACACAAAAAAGCATAAGAGCGAAACGGTCACTTGGGGATGACTCTTGCTTTTTAACCTATGCTTAATTCCACTGGAAATGTGGTCCTGAGTTTTTTTTTTTAACTTTTACTCATTGAATATTATGAACAGTGGTAAAGCAAGTCTGTGAATAAAGAGAGAATTAAAATTGTGATTCAGCAAATACTGAAGACGTAGAACGGCAGAAGAGCATTGAGAAGGCGCAGGGAAGTGAGCGAACTGTGACATTCTTCTTCAAACTGTACGCGTGGAACACTCACAAGCTATTCTTTGTTAAAAAGAATAATTAAAAAGCAAATAACTAAAACATCTTAAAAATGAGTTGATTCTGCTTAGGTTGAATGTGAAAGGCTTACTGAGACATGAGCAAAATCTCATCTAGCTTACATTTTGAGAACGAAGTACTTCGTGCTTTCTGGGCCGAGGACTTTGTGGCCCCTTTCACATGGTCTGACCTGCACACACAGTAATCTGTAGTTGACACACTACCATCAGGCAGAAAGTCCATCCAGGGCATATGCAGCATATGCATGTGAGTATCTAGGTACACCCCTAAGTGTTCGTAGGTATTAACCTCAATTAAGCAGTCTTTCATAATCAGTCACAGACGTACATCAAACATCAAATACTCTAAAATCTTTCCTATCTAAATTATTAGGGTAAACCAATCAGACAAGGTCAGGAAGTAGGACCATTTGTAATAGGGATTATTTTTTCCAACTCAAATGTTGAATATGGGGTGTGACTAGAAAATATAAGATACAAATCATCTCCATCTACAGAGGAAAATACCTACTTTATCTCAGACTTAAAATCTGGCTTCCTAATGGGCAGATGTAAAATGCTAATATATATCAATTCATGATTCACTTACTTACAGCATCCCTGCCAAAATTTTCATTCGACAATAGCTCTTACTATGTGAAAACCCAAACTATGTCTGCCTCAATTTTACAAATCCATGACACATTTCAAATAAATTTAAGACAATAAATGTAGTAGGCAATTAGTTCTGAGAATATCAGGCAAAGAGCTTCATTTTCTATGCTGTATCAAATGGATATTTTTGTTTTACATCTATAGAGCAAGCTCAAACTTTTTAAAATATTTTCTTATTTGAAAGGTAGAGTTACAGAGAGAAATCTTCCACTGGCTGGTTCACTCTCCAAATTGCCACAACAGACAGGGCTAGGCTGGTCAGAAACCAGAAACCAGAAGTCGGGATCATCTTCTGGGTCTCCTACGTGTGTTCAGGGGTCCCAGAGTTTGGGCCCTCCTTTGCTGCTTTCTCAGGCCATTAGCAGGGAGTTGGATATGTGGAGCTGCTGAGACTTGAACAGGAGCCTATATGGAGTTCCAGTCTGTACACACCAATGTTGTGTGTACATACCATAAAACTGCATACAATGTGTATAGAATGAATGTATTTTCTCTAAACTTAGAGGTTCAGATCCTAACCTTGAAATGATATCATAGGGAAGTCCCCTCCCAAACCCCTGTGTGGTGGTGTAGCAAGCTAACCACCAGCCTGAAGCACTGACATTCCATCTACCATTGCTTTTGTTTCTACTATACAATCTAGCATTTCATCAAGTTGAATTTTGGTATTCTCTAGCTTCCGGTGAATGTAAATCTATTCTTCCCTAAAAATATAACCCTTATTAATATAATTTTCTCGTTTTCATATCTTTACTCATATAGCTTAAAAATCAGTTAATGATGTTCTCATTTTGCTTTTAGTGTGGATTAGGATTCCCATCATTTTAATCTAAAAAAATTATTATTATTATTATTTTGCCTAAAATCAAAGTACTTGGCTTCAGTTCCCACATCTACCTACTGACTCCAGCCTCCTGTTAATGCAGACTGTGGGAGGCAGCTATGCAGGCTCAAGTAATTGGAGTTCACACTGCCAATATGGAAGACCTGCACTGAGTTCTCAGCTACTGGGGTGCAGCCATGGGCACTGCAAGCATTTGGGGAGCAAATCAACAGTTGGTAGCTCTGTCTCTTGTTTCTCTGACTTATAAATAAACGCTTATTTTTAAAAAATAAAAAGGTAAGCCACAGCCATACAGCCATTTATAACCTATGATTAGCCATTTTAACTCTGTTATACATACAGCCTTTTGGTCCACAAAGGAACACATTTACAACAGTAGTCTTTTAAAAGCATAATAGCACTAAAAACTTCCTATCATGTAGCAACATCGTAGCAGTCAAAACGTCACCATATGTTTGTGGTAATGCTGGTATAAATAAAAATACTGTGCTGTCATTAAAAGTACAGCATACTTAATTATGTATTCGATAACACTTGATAATTATAATAAATTATGTTACTTATATTTACAATTTTTTGGTGAGTTGTACTGATTCTACTTAGTAACACAATATGCCATATTATGACATCAGCAGCAACACACATTTTGTGTCTACTACATCTCACAACTACTTCAAGGGGCCAATTGGAGTGATTAACTTATACCATCGAGATCTGGGTTAGTACATTCCACGGTGTCTGCCCAACAATGAAACCATCTAACAACTCGTTTTGCGGGGTTTTGTTTAGCAACAGGTAATTGTAGCTTGTACAAGGATGCCACATAGTCAGAGACCTAATTAATTGTTAACAGCACTCGAGATGTTTTCCCGTTTTCTAGCAAAAGATCCTGATTTTCCGTCTGTCACTGTCAAGAATGATTAAAGCCAAAATCCGTATGATGGGCTGAACAGCTGATTCCAATATCAGAGGAAAATTTTTCAAAACATAGTCATTCAAATATTTGGCATATACATTTAATACGTTTATTTCTATTTATTTAAAAAAGAGAGACACAGAGAGTTCATGCTGTCTTCCATCCACTACTTCACTCCTCAAATGAATGCCTGCCAACAACTAGAGTTGGATCATTCTCAAGCCAGGAGCCCGTACTCCACCCAGGGTGCCTATTAACAAAAAGGAGAATCAGAAGTGGGACTTAAAATCCAAGCACTCAGAAATGGGATGTGAATGACCCAAGCTGTGTCTTAACCTGCTAGACCTCTATGCCTTCCCAGATCTATATTTTCCTGTGTACTGACAGAAGACATGCTAATGAAACAGAGTATGTGAATGAATCCATGTCTGTTAAACTGTTTTGAAGGCACAGATTTCATTCCAAACCTAGGTTAGTAAACATATCAAAAGCAGACAGAATGGATTCATGTGCAGGAAAGCTACATCAAACATTAAAGAATGATGCAGCTTTCTGAGACAGTATTAATATTTGCTCTGAAGTTGATCAAAATCGAACCTAACCTAGCATGTGAAATTGAGGCCTGGCCCAGCTAAGGATCATATCAGATCACTTAGGCAGTTTCATCAGTGTCAGCTGTGAGATAACATTTAACATTAAATGACAAGCCAGGATTACAGTGCGAGCCCTGGAGTCTCGCCAATTTATCATCCTGGAAGCTGTGAGGGATGCAGGGTGGGGATACCGCAAACCAAGCAGACAGAAGGATTAGTTTAAGGACGCAGTGAATCACCTCATCAAATGATTAAATAGCTGTATCTTTAAGGTAATAGTCACAAATGAGGTGATTCATTTAAAGCAAAACTACTTAAAAAAAAACCCCTCAAACAACTGTTCACAAACAACAGACAGAATGTACAAAAGGTGAAACTCAAACTCAGGGACAACCAAATACAAGCATCATGAAAAAGACTAGAATCTTTGTTTAAAACCATTCAAACACAGCATTAGGAATACCATCTTTCATTACCATCAAGGTATAATAATTTTTATCACTTTAAGATAAATACAGTTGAGTTTAATTAAAAAAAAGCAAATATCCAAATAATTTTCTAACATAGAAAATGTTTAAATTGTGGCGTTAACTTAATAAGTTTTCTATGACGTGACATTGATGGACACACAGCTCATCTGCCTAGGAATAATTATAATGGTGAAATGTAGAAAAACTTAGTTGAAAAGCTTTATGAAAGTATATAAGTTGTTTCACCAACTTTCCATATAGACAGGTTTCTAATTTAAAAGTAAGTTATGCTCTATCATTTTTCTACGTGTATATATGTATGTGTGTGTATAAAAATAGAAATATATGTATATAAACAAGAAAAAACTCAAGGCATTTTCTCAAAGAAGCAATAAATAATGGTTAGGTTCACAGATCAGCCCATATAACATGATTTTCTAAACAAGGAATTCTTGCATTGAAAAAGAAAACCACTGTAATTCATAGAAGATACAGAATAACAATAAAAAAAGATAATTTGAATAAGAGAATACACCAGTTAGAACTAGTGATACTTTTGTAGCAAAGCCATCAAAAAGAACATGAATCTGGGACTCCTGCATCCTGCATCAAGGTGTCTGGGTTGGAATCCTGGCTCTAGGTCCAGACTAAAGAGGTCAGGAGGAGTCTTTATTAGCTGAGCTAGGCGGCAGCAGCTCCTGCTCCACTCCAGGAGCCACTGTCCAACTGCAGTGCCCCTTTTAAGGCACAATGCAGGGAGGCAGCGGCGATGGCTCAAGCACTAGGGGCTTTGTGGCTCACGGGGATTTGGGCCTGGCTCAATCCTGGGTGCTGTGCACATTTGAGGAATGAGCCAGCAGACGGGTGAACTCTGACACTCTGCCTCTCAAACAGATAAAATAAACAAATAAACCATTGTTTGCAAGTAGGAATTGGGGTAAAAAATAATAGTTACAGCTAAAACTAAAAATGTTGTTGAACTGTTCTATTGTCTGTCTCTTTCCATTACCAGATCAGCTTTGTTCACTACTCTATACTCACAGCTTGGCACTCAACCATAACTACAGTTCAGGCAACGCATAACAGAGAAAAGTGAGGACGTTTATAGAACACTTCTTCAGAAGTGAGGAGCTTCTTTCTAATAACTGTATACATTGATCAGTTTCAGGCACCTTTCTTCTCAGAGACATTCAATCTCACAATAAGGCAGGTCATCAGTACTTTGAAAGGAAAACTTACTGTTAAAATAGGAAATCTATGGTTTTCCCCTAAGATACATTTTATAAGAACATTTTGAGGATCCCTAGTATGTAGATTTCAAAATTCCTGCAACAAAGTGTCTTTTCGTTGTTTGTAATCTTTTATATAAACTACAATATCAGGTTTGCTTGAATCACTGCTACTAAAAATATGTTAGAGGAATTTCAGAGATTGTCAAACAAGATAGGTAGCAACATCTTTCCCTCAAGTAAAATTTAGGTCAAATAAGCTAAGGTTAAACACCAACTATCTCTCTTTGTTTAGTAGTCTTCAAAACTTTGGTCAGTCAACTGAGTGCAACGTTTGTGTTTTTTGACCTAGCTTAACCCTCTGATAGTTTTAACACTATATTCTTAAATATTCATACTGAAAAATAGTTGACAAAAAAATCACTTACACCTAACACAAATGACCACAAAATTCTGTACACATTACTGAAAACAAAAACAAACACAAAAACAACCAAGCTCTAAGAAACATGATTTCAACTTGCAGTGTCCTGCAGAGATAGTTTGCTGAGATACCATGCCATTACAAGTCAGAAAGGGCCCCACAGCACCTCAGGTGCCATTTCAGCTTCCTGCATGTTGTAGAGCAGAATCCAAACCACAGCACAATTCTTCAGCTGAGAAAAAAATCCAGCTTTAAACTTTATTTCTACATGTTTTACTGTGAAGTTTCTGGAATGAAAACATGATGCAATTTTAAAATAAATTTTAAATTGTTCTTTTATACCTGATTTGTGGTTAACTGAGTATATTCTGCTCAGACTATTTTATATAAACATCATGTGTCTGAGCTCATTTCATCTCGTTTTAAGAAACATGTGAGGTTTCCCATTCTTCCTTTTAGTATTTTTCATCTCTAATCATATACTTCACATTGTAGCGGAATGTAAGAACAGCATGGACGCAGTGACTAGTGTTAGGTGGAGCAGGCATTTGGCACAAAGGTAACCCCACGTGGGACACCTGTATTCCACAGTAGAGACCCTGGGTTTGAGTCTTGACTCAGACTCTGATCCAGTTTCCTGTTCACTGCAGGCCATACCTGGCTGGTGGCAGGTGATGGCTAAAGTAATGATCCCTGCCATTCATGTGGGAGACTAGGATGGCGTTCCAGCCTTCTCATGATATGGGTCAGCCTTAGCTGTTGCAGGCACCTGAGGAATCAACCAGCAGACAGAACATCCTTTCCCTTCCTATTTCCTTTTTCCTCCCATTCCCTTTCCCCTGCCATGCTCTTCTATCTCTCTTTACTTCATCCTGCCTCTTTTCTTTTCAACAAAACCAAAAGTTTTTAAAGATGCAAACAGGTGTGATGAGCAGTTATGGGTGCCCTCATTAGCATATACATTTATTTAGAGTTACACAGTCACCAATGGGGTGTATATAAAAGATGCTCAAAGCTTGACATCCTGGAGTTGGTGCTGGGGCATACCTGGTAAAGCCACATCCTTCACTGCTCTACTTCTAACCCACATCCCCGCTAATGCCCCTGGGAAAGCAGTAAAAAATGACCCAAGTGTTTGGGTCTCTGCATGAAGTAGGCTCCTGGCTCCTGGCATTGCCCTGGCTCAGCCCCGGCTGTTGCAGTCCATTGTGGAGTGAATCAGCAGGGTGGAATATCTCTCTCTGTCTCATTCTCTCTTTGCTTTTCACACAGACAAAATAAACCCTTAAAATTCTAAAAATTAAAATTAAGGTTTTTTAAAAAATGTACTAACGTCTTATGGGGTACGCTACTAAACACTTAATATCTGAAGATTTAACTGTCATAAAAATCCTAACAGAGACAAGGTACTGAGACTTGAAACCTTTATACTAGCTGGGTAGAGGGCACGACACTCGCAAACAGAACAGTAAAATTCACATACAACTATTGGATTTCAGAGCATGTACACTTTAAATTCAGATCCTAAAAAACATCCTGCACCAGATCTTCACAATATTTGTATACTGACCATGATCTAACACATAAACACAGCACTCATTAATTTCTGGAAAATGAAAAAAAAAACATGCCACTGATTTCTATAAAATTTCTGCAAACTGTTCAATTTTGATCTTCTAAAGGTAGAAACGATATTGCTCCCATTGTGAAAATACCAGGCAATAATTACTGATATGAACATTTTCACCTAGATGTCAACATTACTCAAAATTATTGCTATAGCAAGAAAAGCCACACAACACTGTGCTTCAGAGGCATGTGGAGCATTCATACACAGCCCATCCTGCCTCAGGGTTCTTGCTCACTGGGCAATCGGTAGTTATCCTTCTTCCAAGTACAAGGATTCTGGGGTGCAGCTGAGTACAGTGCAAATAACATGAAGGTCAAGTGTTTGATTTCTTTGTAGGCTTGTATGCTACCTGTGATCAGAGATATGACACAAGACTCACTGTCAGCCAGTTAGTAAGTTTAAATACTGTACTTAGAGAAAAAGAAAAGTGTGACCAGAAATCAAATCAAGGAGATGCCTGAGGCTGAAGTTATTAAGATCTTGTCATGTAGCTTGGGAATGATTCCAGACACATAGTCTGCCCCGTGAATGACAAATGTTTTCAATAATAAGACTTGGCATGTTATCTTTCCCTGCTCAAGAACATTATGTCACACCTTATCTGACTCCAGATGTGAACTGCTGACCTCAATTTCTGAACTTCAAAAATACATATAAACCTATGAAACACTTTGAGAACTTATGCCATGGAAGTCCACAGTGTCAGCTGCTTATCCAAAGTGCTAGAGCAAATAGCCTGGGTTATCCAAATCAGCATTGTCCCCTAACTTCAAGAAACTTGATGTGACAGCAATGGATCTCATCTGGAATGGTCAACCAGTTCCTTCAAAGAATAGGCACAGCTCAATCTTTAACTGGATTTTACTTTCTACAGAGGTATGTTTTCATCCTAAAGCAATTAAATTGCAATGATTTTGTAACTCACTATATAGTTAATGTATCGCATCTAGCTAGTCCCCCATTCTTTACCTAAGGAACAAATCCATGTAAGATGTCTACAATGAGCAGGCTACAGAGAAGGTCCTCAAAAGAAGCACAATCCATGCTGCACTTATAAGGCAGCTATCCCAACGTGGGGCTAAGCAGTGGTCCGCCTGTCATCTAGTCAATGGGGGAACACGCAAGCTTGGTTATTACTATAGAGGCTATGTGCGATATACATATGAGATTTAAAATTTCTTTTACATAACTACTTCCTTAAAGTGGGTGGACTCTCAAAGAAACATACACACATACATGTGTATATGTTTTAATTTGAGAATCGGACAAAATGAGAACTCACTCACTTAATCTCCTGGGCCACAGGAGCTAGGAAGTCAGTGCAGGCACTCCTACAAGACAGGAACTCAATCCAGGCCTCTCACATGGGGTGGCAGGAGACCAGATAACTGAGTCATCCTCACTGCCTCCCAGAGTCTGTACTAACATAATCCTGGAATAGGAGTCAGGCAACCAATCCCGCTACTCCAACATGGGACCCAAGTGTCTTAACTGGCAACTGAAGTATTAGTTCACACACCTGTCCAAAAGAGAACTCTTTAAGTATTTGCACATTTTAAGTTTCAAATATTGGTCCCAGTGTGGTAACCTGGTGGCTCAAGTCTTCACTTTGCAAGAACCAGGATCCCGTATGGGCGCTGGTTTTAATTCTGGTAGCCACACTTCCCATTCAGTGCCCTGCTTGCAACGTGGGAAAGCAGTTGAGGACAGCCCAAAGCCTTAGGACCCTGCACCTGCATGGGGGACTCAGAAGAAGCTCCTGGCTTCAGATAGACTCAACTCCAGCTGTTGTAGCCAATTGCGGAGTGAACCAGCAGATGGAAGATCTTCCTCTCCGTCTTTCCTCCTTTCTGTTACATCTGACTTTCCAATAAAAATAAAATCTTTAAAAAAAGTTTCAAATATTTTATAAAGTATCAGCAGTGTATCCAAGAACAAAACTATCTTAATTATAGATGGCTGGTCTTGGATCTTTACATAGAAAAATGCGAACAAAATGATGAACTAATAATGGCTGGAGAGAAATAACCCTTAAAACACATCTATATAAATGAAACTACAAGAGTCTACCAGATGGAAAGAAATGCCATACACATTTAACCATTACAACTCACTCAAGCATTTACTATGGCCACACTTACATTGCACGTGTCCAAGGATCTCTGGACTGTTTCTGCCCTCTATTCACTCCAGTGCCTGCTGTGAGAACAGTGGGGTTTCATAACCCTATATGAATTTTTCTGGTTTTTGGAGCAGCTAGCATTCCCATGATAAATTAAATAGTGATATACCAGTTTATAAATCAGCCTCATGTAAGTTTGGTTAGCACAAATTAATTTTCCAGAATTTGATTCCCTCAGGTGATCTGATAAAATTAGATTTCAGTAGAATGACACACACATCAGGACAGTACAGGCAGAAAGTTTCTAATAAACTCTTGTAAATCAACTATACATTTCTCCAGTGTATATCAAGGGGATTTTATGATAAGTTAACTCTCTTATTTTATCACATTCATTGATGCTCTGTTATATCTTAAGGTATCCATGTAGGAATAAAAAAGTAGCTTTTTTACTTTGGCCTTTTATTACTGTAGAATAGTATAAACTACTTCTTTGATTTTTCTAAGGCATATAACTATACTAAAGCTAAATATAATCTTTACATAATCGAGAGCTAAAAAATTAACACGGACAGAAATAATCACATCATTTAGTAGCTCCTAAAGGCAAAAGACAGCAAGTTTCATCTTGAAAACCCAGCAGGGCACTGTGGGTGTAGTTAACATGCCAGTGTTTTGAGAAGGAAGATAATGACTTTTGATTGGCTCATCACTGAAGTTTCATCCTAAAAGGAGATGAACAAACTCAAAGCCAATCTTAACAGGTGCTAATTAAATTATGGGTCTGCAAACCCATATGTTCTAGACTGAGGCAAGGTGAGGCAACTGGAGGCAAGTAACTTCAGTCATTGAAGCCCATCTCTCTCTGACACGGGATTTTACACCATATCCACAACAGCTGCCTGGCTTTAAGTCACAAAATACAGTTTCATTTATTCAATACATATAAATTAAATAAGCAGGATAACTCATATGAGATAGTCTGCCTTCTTTAAAAGTAGACTAAAAGAGGCTGGCACATCATACAAATTCTCTACCCTGTGGTACCGGGATCCTGTATGGGTGCCAGTTCATGTCCCAGCTGCTCCACTTCAATCCAGCTCTCCGCTTACAGCCTGGGAAAGCCGTGTGGGTGGCCCAAGTCCTCGGGCCCCTGCACCCACATGGAAGCCTGAGAACTGGCATCCTGGCTCCCGGTTTCGGATCAGCTTGGCCCTGGCTGTTGTGGCCATCTGAGAGAATAAACCAGGATAGAAAACTCTAATTCTCCTCTCTGTAAAATCCTTCTTTCAAATAAAAATAAATGAATCTTTAAAAAATAAATTAAAAGAAACAAATGTAAAACACTTGTCTTCTATTAAAGACTCCTCAATGGTCATAATCTTTATGAACAACTGGGTACATGAAAAATTTAAACATTTAATTTTATTATTAAATAGGCCCCATAGTGCACACAGAAAATATGTAAAATTAGGAATTCATAAAGAAGTTACATGGGCAAAAAAGAACAATTCCTAATTAGTCTATAAAGATTTTATGCCATTACATTTGACTTAATGTTTTAAATATGAAGCGGTAATTTCACTCAATTATATGGGTGATTCTAAAACTACCATGCAGAAACTATATCACAGTAAAGAGAATCCTCTTTCTAAAGAGCTTTTAAATTTTGTTTTTAAGAACAGCTCATGAGCATTTACATTTTACATAGTTTTAAACATCACCATCACCACAACCACCAGTTTAATCATATATTTACATTTTGGAACTTTTATTACACAACCCCCATGAACTAAGAAGTGTATTTTGTTATGATTAGTGTGTCGAAATAATTTAACATCCACACTTCTGAAGAATGAAAGTCCATGTCATTCTTTAAAATACATATATTTAAAATATATTATATACATATGTATGTGTGTATTATAATATATAGGTTCTAAGACAACAGATGCAATCAAGGTATATGTGCCTTAGTTAACGAGTAGATAATGGTGATAAAATAATATCTAGATTAGTATTCTCCCTGATATCTAAAGGAAGATCACTGAAAAAATGTCTTTGGAACTTTGGCTTGGAACAACAGGCATACACACCTTTGCTACAGTCAGATCGGGGTCTCCCTCAATTGCCTTGCAGAACAAACCTGCTGCTTAAACTCTGGTGTTTTCAGCCCAGGGCAGAGTGCCAGTTCCATGACGACAGCAGTGGAATCCCAGATGAGAACAGTATGGCTGGAGCTGTGCAAAAAACTGCACTAAAACTGGAGGCTGAGGAACTGGGCAGCTGGAATCTGTGTGTACCCCATAGGACAGTGTCCTGTTCTTCCAGTTCTACCGGAATCGCTTGAATTTGAGGCAGCCTTCTCTTCCTTTGTATTTGTAACAACTTAGTATTTTATGCAGTATCCACTCAAAACAGGGTAAAGACAGCTAGTCTTTAAGTTCACCAGAAATCATTGGGGGAACTATTGCTAATGGAGGAAACAGGGATGGAGCAATCTAGGTTTAGATGTCCCTATTCAATGATCTGTTTCTCCCTATCTTGACACTAAAATCAGACTTCCTGAACAGGAGCAGCTGGGACATGGACCAGAACCAATATGGAATCCCGGAGCATGCAAGGTGAAGATTTTGCCACTAGGTTACTGATGGATTTTAAAATAGGAATTCACCCATGTAATTAGCACTCAGGTCAAAAGGCTGAACATGTTTATAATTACAGAAGTTTTCTCATGCCTCACAAACCCATATTATTAGAAGTTTTCATTCTCTAACAAACCTATATTATTAATTAGAAGTTTTCGTTCTCTAAGTTATTCTCAAAGCACCTCCTGCACTATATAAACTGTCATGTCCTATATATTTTATACAGTTTAATAATCAGAGAGTAGCCCTGCATGGTAGCATAGTAACTAAAATGTTTGCCTTGCATGTTTCAGGATCCCATGCGGGCACTGGTCCATGTCCCAGCTGCTCCACTTATCATTCTAGCTCCCTATTTGTGACCTGAAAAAAGCAGTAGAGGATGGCCCAAAGCCTTAGGATCCATATGGGAGAATTGGAAGAAGCTCCTGACTCTTGGCTCCTGGCTCCTGCTCCAGACTGGCTCAGCTCTGGCCGTTGAGGCCAATTGGAGAGTGAACCAGCGAACAGAAGATCTTTCTCTCTGTCTCTCCTCCTCTCTGTGTATCTGCCTTCCCAATTAAAAAAAAAAAAAAGACGCTGGTTGAAATGCCAGCATTCCACATGGAAGTTACTGGTTAAAAAAACAATAATAAAAAATAAGATCAGTCCAAAATTCCCTCTGTAGGAGCTAGGTTTAAATTTAGAAACTAGATAAATATGAAGACAGTTGCAATTGCATCTACCAAGCCAGAATTGGAAAGGTTCACTCCACATGCTCCAGTGCATAAAATGGTAACGGTATGTAAAATGAAGTTTGTCTTCTGCATGTTATTGCCCAAGGAGGCAAAACACAAGACCTTAATGCCTGCCTGTAACAAAAGACAAAGACGTGTTCAAAGCAGAAGCCTAGTATGATGGATGGATGACTAGCTTCACAAAAGCAATCACAAGATTCCTTCGAGCGCATCTAGAGCGAATGCAAAATGTGGCAGTAGTCTCGCAACACATTATGATCTAACAATAGAATAAATACTTAGGGTCATACTGTACCAAAAAGACAGTGAGGTATATATGAAATAGTAACTTTGAACATACTGGAAGCTTTAAAAAGATAATAATTCCAGTGATTTTTTCCTCTTAGTCAACATTAGAAAACAAAATATCCAAGCCTGAAACCCAACTCAGGTTATAAACCTCAAGGCTGCAGATAAGAAATGTATCACGTAGTCACATGTTAGAGGAAAGCTAAAAGTAATAAAGGCAATAAAACCAAAGGCAACAAAGCAGTAGCTTGAGGTATTGTTCAAGAAAGTCATTGTTATTGGAACCACAAAGCAAATTCTGCACTATCTGATGTTGGATTTTTTTTTTTTTAAGATTTACTCACTTTTTAATTGGAAAGGTAGATCTACAAAGAGAAGAGACAGAGAGAGAGCGATCCTCCATCTGTTGGTTCACTCCCCAAGCGGCTGCAATGGCCATGTGCCGATCTGAAGCCAGGAGCCAGAAGCTTCTTCTGGGTCTCCCATAGTGAGTACAGAGTCCTAAAGCCTTGGGACATCTTCTATTGCTTTCCCAGGCCACAGCAGAGAGCTGGATGGGGAGTGGAGCAGCTGGGACACGAACTGGTGGGTACATGGGATCCTGGTGCTTGCAAGGTGAGGACTTAAGCCACTAGGCTACCGTGCCATAAGATTTTTCTTAAACAATACAATTTCTTTGACCAAATCCATGCTCTGTGATAAATAAAATTTTCAAACAACTGGAAATGTGGCACAGATCAATTAAGACTAGCACCTGAAATTTCTGTGGTAACTAACACAGAATGCACAAGAATGTAATTTATGAGTGAGTCTGACATCTTCCTCTAGGCAAATACTCACATCTGAAACGAGAGCACACTGCTACTATCCTTAACAAAGGACCCTGCACGTGGGATACGATCTTTGAAACAGTACAAGAAACGGGGAGAAACATGAAAGTACTCCTCTCTCCCAAGTTTATGAAAAGATGTAAAGGAAGAAGGGCAAAGGAAGGCCCCCCCGCGTGGAACAACTGAGAATGAGGCCTGAGTAGATTACAGCTCCTTCATGCTCATCACGTTCTCCCTGGCACTTTCATACCCACTCTAGATCTCAGAAATAGGTGTACAGAGAAAATAACATACATGAAGGCTCAGATTTTGCTTCCAAAACTTATCAGCTTTTGTCCATGTGCAATTTATTGCATTTGTATGAATCCAAATTCTCCGAGGGATATGAAAGCATTAAATACATAATATTCTGATTTGACAGGAGCAGGCATAAGACTGAACTTAGTTTCTGGCACATAAAGGTGAAGCAATGATGTACCTATTCGTTTTGAGACTTGACCGACAGCATATTTTGTAAACCATTAAGGTTAAAATTGGAGAAAAAAGAGACGCCACAGTATTGTTAATATAACACAGGCTTCACAGATCAGGTATTCTGTTATCTATGGGAACTGTAATAATAACATAAACTGACACTTCATTGCATAATACACACAAACTGGTTAGTCACAATATGTAAATTGTGCAAAAACAAACATTAACTATATAGTCTAAACTGATCTCTTTCTTAGTTAAAAGCCACCATGGCATAATGGGTTAAACCATTGCCTGCAATGTTGGCATGGAATGGGTGCTGATTTGGGTCCGGGTTGCTCTTATTGTGATCCAACTTCCTGCTAATTCACCTTGGAAAGCAGTAGTGGATGGCTCAAACAAGTGAGCACCTGCACTCATTGGGAGACCTGGAAGAAGCTCCTGGCTCCTGGCTCTGCCTGAACCAGCCTTGGCCACTGCAGACTTTTGGGTAGTGAACCAATGGATGGAAGACATCTCCATCTCTTCCTCCCCGCTCTCCACCCCCACTGCCTTTCAAATAAGTAGATAACTTCATTTCAAGCTAATACTAAACATTTCAAAATGCTGCAGGGAGACCTCAAAACTCTGCGCACTTGATCAGCCATCAGAAATGCTGGGATACATTATAGGGATACAGGGCTCTAACTGCAATCTTTCTCTAGTATACTATGAACAGCAATACAATATCTAACTGCAGACTCACATACATCTATCTCAGTTTTTTCCTGAAAGCAGGGTACACTAGAAATTTTCAGTTATGCACAATCTTCAAAAATATAAAGAATTAAGCCTGTTCTCCAGTCATCAATGATTCTGAGCACAAAAACTAAAACACACTGAGAATAGAAAGTACCACATCCATGTTATGAATAGTCTGTTAAAATTTTATTGGTGTTAAGATAAAATGCCACTAAATACAAATTAATAATGGCAATACCACAAGAACAAATTCCGAATCTGCACTGCACTATACTACCTTTAGTGAAATAGTAAACTGGCTTTGTAAGTATGAACACCTGCATAGCTAAAACTTCACTGATTCCCAGTTAAAAAACATCATGTCTCAAAAGCCTGCTTGCACACTTCTGACAACTAAATACGTTTCACTGAAAGTTACGCTGATAAGTGGAATATGTCATTTCCAACGTGTGATTGGAACATCTGAAAGCAAACTCCTGACTGAATGATTTAGTTACAGAGGAAGAGTACTCATCCTTTACTATTCTGGGATACTAAGAATTCGACTGAACCATTTAACAATGTAGGCCAAGTCTTGACTTGAATCCAAGAATATCTTTCTATGTGCTACAAAAGATTTTTGTTGAAACCCAACAGATTGTCAGTTTTTCTTTTACTATAACTGACTAATTTTAAGAGAAATACATTGTTCAAACTGCTTTTTACGGAAAAGGAAAGCAAGTGTTAGTGAAGCTTAAAAATAACAAGGGAGTAGAATGCATTCCAATAGAACAAATGAATCACACAGAACTGCTTTCTGTTATAACACCATGATCAATTCGATCAGCAACCGCTGAAAACCATTAGTGCCGCTGTTAACATGTTTCCCTTCCTGCTCAGTAGTCTAGTGTCAGTTCATCACTTTCCTACTAACGCAGTGCCTGAGGCTCTGGTAAGTACTACAAAACTGAAAAGAATGAATGAAAAAATGAGCAAAATATTTCAGCTGCGAAAATGTTGCTTATGTATTGAGCAGATACACAGTATCAGCTGTGTAAAAAAGGATTGTGAAGAGTCTTGTGAAAGTAATTCAAATGTTCATTACAATAAAGTAGTAGTTTTGATTTTCTTATGACTTATTTTCATTTGAAAGGCAAGATTACAGAGAAGGGTCAGAGAGAGAGAAATCTTCCAGAGCTGGGCTGATCCAAAGCCAGGAGCCTAGGGCCCTAAACTCTTGGGTCATCCTCTCCTAACTTCCTAGACATATCAGGAGGGAGTGGGATGGGAAGTGGAGCGGACAGCTTTCGAACCAGTATCCTATGGGATGAAGGTGCTAAAGGAGAAATGCTTTTTATGGGTCTTTTAAAAAGTCCTGAATATTTTAAAACATGTATTGTGACGTATTTTTATTTTTAGAAGATTAGGTGTAAATTCTTGTTTCATAGTGGCAACTGGTAATTATTTTTATAATCATCAGCTGTTCAGTTTCATGTCTATTTTTTGAAGCATGACAGGCACTTGCAATCATTCTATACTATGGCCCAGAGTAGCCAAATTATTTCTCCTCATTTACGCAAAGCATGTTTATAAATAAATTGCATTTTAGCTAAAAAACAATGTAAATAAATGCCGAAAACAGTGCAGTGATTACCAGATAAAATTTTTTTTCTTAAATATCTCTTCAACATTCAGCATAATGTGTGGGTAAATTAATAGTGGGTAAATTTTGAGTGTGACACCAGTTTAAAATATCACCACAAATTTACGTTAAGTTTGTGACCGTGGCAAAATAGTTAATCTTCTCAACTACAGCTTACCTACACATTAACTGGAAGTTCACAACAGAAAATCCATGGTGTTATCCAAATATTTAAAGATTTTTGTTTTTCCTCCTTTCATCAAATCCTTTTCTTCAGATAGATCAATATTTTTAGTCATTCCCAGCAATTAAAAATGAACTGAAACACACACTAAGATTTCTCTGATTACTACAAAACAGGAAACATGAAGCCATTTCTGGGAACGTCATTTCTGTATTACTTCAGAGCACAGTAGGAAGAGCCACGCTCTCCAGCCTGCAGCTGGTGCCCAGACAGGCGAGGAAGACAGCCTTGCTTCTTGGGTACTCCCCGACACAGGAGGCTCAGAAGAAACTTGCCCCCACTCCTAGTTTTGGACCAGCCCAACTCTGGATGTTGTGGCTATTTGGGGACTAGATCAGCAGGAGGAAGTCTTCTCTCTCCCACCTTTCAAACACACACATATGTGGCTGAAAAAAAATTTTTTTTTTAAATCTACTTGTTTCCAAGATATTAAGATTAAAAAATTCCTACTGAAGTAAATATTCAGGCCATAATCATACCCAAAACAACACAAAATTTAACAGTATTATCTTCTTTACCAAAACAAGCAGAAGACAATACTTAAATAAGGGCTCTAGTTTTTAGATTTTTTTAACTCTGAATTTTAAAATAATTTCAGACTCTAAATTACAAGATCACAATGATTCCACAAAAGGTCCTCATGTGTTCATCCATCTTCACAAACATTAGCATCTTATGTAACCACAGTACAATCATTAAAACCAGAAAGTTGATAGAATATTCCAAAATTTTATCCACAAACTGTATTCCAACTGTGTTCATTGTCCTTGTGATGTCCTCCCTTTGGTTTGGGGTTCCACTGGGTACCCCACACTGCATTACCTTTCTGTCTCCTTAGTCTTCCCTCACATGGCCCAGTTCCTTAATCCATCTTTAGTAATCCTGACACGTTTTAGAATACTGACCAGTTATTTTGAAACATGGCTCTAAATTTGGTTTTGTCTGATGTCTTCTATGATTAAAGTCAAGCTACACATTTAGTCATTGCCACAACATTGTGTCCTTCTCTGTATCTGATATTCATGCAGTTCATTTCTGATATGCACACTTGAACCACTTGGTTGAGCAGATATCTGCTTTCTCTCTGCAACATAATTGGAGAGGCTCCCCTCCCTGCCTCCTATATGTGCCCTCGCTCATCCATGGCCAACTACAGTGTGAAGACAGCAATTGGAAATGTCCAGAAACAATTCATAAGCCTTAAAATGTATATTGTGGTGAATACTGTGGTGAAATTTGGCACTGCTCCAACTCAGTAGGAATGTGAGTCATTTGTCCAACTGTGCATGCTACCTGCCCATTAGTCACTTTGTAGACATATCTTACTTAACAGACTAAATGTCATAAAAACTTAGTGCTGGGCCTGGCACAGTAACCTAGCAGCTAAAGTCCTCGCCTTGCACATGCTGGATCCCATATGGGCGCTGGTTCGTGTCCTGGTGGCCCTGCTTCCCATCCAGCTCTCTGCTTGTGCCCTGGGACAGCAGTTGAGGACAGCCCAAAGCCTTGGGACCTGGTAGAAGCTCCTAGCTCCTGGCTTCGGACTGGCTCAGCTCTGGCCATTGCGGTCACTTGGGGAGTGAATCATTGGAGGGAAGCTCTTCCTCTTTGTCTCTCTTTCTCTCTGTATATCTGACTTTGCAATAAAAATAAATACATCTTAAAAACAAACCAACAAAAAAAGAAACTACTCCTTCAGTAGTAGCTTAATGCTAAGTGACAATGCTTATGTAATTCTGTATTGCCTTAGATCAAAAGAAAAAGTGAATAGAGATCTTTTGATGCACACAGAGAAACCACACATGCATAGTTATTACTTCAGTATATTATTATTTCTCTAAACTCGTACAGTGTCCTGATTTATAAACTATCATTAAAGTGCGTATGTATAGGACAAAGGCATATAATGTCTAACAGTACACACCGTCTCAGGCTCTCAGTGAGTTCCATGGAACACACTCCCTGTGGATAAGAGGGGACTACCAGAGTGAAAACCTCCTGGTGAGACGCTCTGTGACCATACAAACGCCTTGCTTCTAATCACAGAAAGCACGCATGGCTAAACATCATTTAATTCCATTTCCTGAAACTATCCTCATACTGTATTGCCCACTAACAGATGATTTTTGCTTGAAGTAATTATTGTGACATTTCTTAAATGGTGCCTTCCTATCATTCTTTTTGTATTCACTAATTGCAATTATATGGGAAGAAAAAAATTTCCCTTATGTTCTATTTACTTAATTACATCTGGATATGTGTTTCACTCTATGAATTACAACCTATTACTACTATACCTAAAAGTATCTGTAGTTTGACCACAAAGAGCTCCTTAATGCTGGCTCCCTTTTTTTTGACACAGTCCCATTTTTTTTTTTTAAACATTTCCTTACTTCCTGGTACATTCCTCTTGTATTTCTACTGTCATGGTCCTAGAATGAGCCATTTCTCCAAGAAGTCTTAGTTCCTTTTATTGGTGCTTGGCATTCAGAAAACAAGGTGTAGGCATAAAGTCTATTCATTGCCTCTAGGATCCTTCTTAAGAAGCATACACCCTCACCACCTATCTACTTATCTAACAACATTCATACTGATTATGTCAATTTTAATTCAAGATTTATCACAAAGTTGCCTTTTCTTCACTTGTAGATAAAGCATTAAAATTTTTAATATCCACAACCTGTTTTACTTATTTTCTCACTCTTGGAATATACGTAATTTCAGAATCACTAAGTAATGCTATACTTTGCAGTTTGTAATGAGCATAGATGAGCTATATGTTTTAATCCTAAAACACACAAATTATACACACACACATTCAACCACTGGACATTTTCTGTTCAAGGTACCATACCCCAGAGCTAAACAACCGTGATGACTTTAGATTCAGATTCAGTGGTTCAGGATATTTGCACATCCATTAATTAAACAATTTGAGCATTTTACTTTTCATTCTCTCTACTAGCTTTCTCGGAATTTCACATAAAATTTAACATACTGAACAGGCTGAAACAAACTGCATGATCTTGTACCAATCTTTCCAGCTTCATGTCATGTAATATTCCCCTTCCCTTGTTCCAGATGTTCCATCTGTATTAATGCTTTTTTAAAAACTGTCCACATCAGAGGTCTTCTTCATGCTGTTCTCATTGCCCTAAATGCACCCTTTCTCTCTACACTCTCCCGCCCACTCCCAGCTCTGCCTACTTCCCTAGACTTATCATCTGAGCTTCACTCAAGTCTACTTAATTACTAAAGGTAATGTTGTCTTTAACTCTCACAGTCAAGGTTGGACTCTCATGGGAAATCAGTCCAAAGTATTTGGCATTTCTTGATGATAATCTTTACTACACACATTTGTAATTACCTCTTCAAAGTCAGGCTTCACACCAGATTATAAAATTCTGAAGGGCAAGAATTTCTCTGTTTTGACCACTGATATTTTCCCAAGCCTCAAATAGCACAAAAATGTGGCTGAAATAATACTGAATGAGTACCTAAATAAACGAATAAAACAAGTCAAAATACTGCCAAATTGTTAGGCAGATGATGCAATCTCAGATGAGTGATACCAAAATTAACAGAAACTGAATTTTCCAGATATTTTTATTTTTTAAAGATTCATTTATTCTTATTGGAAAGGCAGTTCTACAGAAAGAATCAGAGACAGAGACGAAGATCTTCCATGCACTGTTTGCTACCCCAATGGCTGTAACAGCCAGAGCTGAACCAAGCTGAAGCCAGGAGCCAGAAGCTTCTTCCAGGTCTCCTATGTGGGTACAGGGTCTCAAGGCTTTGGGCTATCCTCTATTGCTTTCCCAGGCCACAAGCAGAGAGCTGGATGGGAAGTGGAGCAGCCTGGACAGGAACCAGTGCTTACAAGGGGAGAGGATTAGTTAATTGGGTCATCACACTGGGCCCTATAATTTTTGTTGATGTGGAGATTTCTTGGTTTTTTTACTCTATCACATTACCTAGCTTAAACTGACAACACGCAAAGCTTTTCTTACCCAATAACTTTAGGAAAGCTAAAATTGGTTGATAAAACGAATCTGGAGCCAAAATCATGAACATCTGAAGCAAAGGCACATACTAAAAAAGCATTTACTATTCCTTTCTCAACGCTTCATTACATTGATTAGATTTGTACAAACCATTACTTATTTTAAATCCAGCTTTGTTTGTTCTGTGTGCTTGTTGTAATTTTATATTCAAGTTCATGCTGCAGCTGGCATTGTGGTGCAGCAAGATCAGCTGCCTCCTGCAATGCTGGCATCACATACAAGCCCCAGTTCAAGTCCCAGCTGCTCCATTTCTCAATCAGCTCTCTGTTCCTGCACCTGAGGAAAGCAGCAGATGACAGCTCAAGTGCTTGGGCTCCTGCACCCACATGAGACTGGAAGAAGCTCCTGGCTTCTGACCCAGCCCAGCCCCTCACAGTTACAGACATCGGGGGAGTAAACCAGCACACAAAATGTATTTCTGTCTCCCCTCTTCTCTGTAACTTTACCTTTCAAGTAAATAAAACAAATCTTAACTAATAAAATAAAATATAATAAAAACATGATGCTGACAAAAATAGTAATATAGGAAGTAAAATGTTCAAATGAAAAAGTGATTATAAATATTTAGATATTTTGTCATGGCCATTGATGAAATGTACATTGCACCACTGAGTAGACTTTTTGACAGAACTTTCAGTATCGTATGAGACAGACAACTGTAACCAAGTGTAACTCAGCCTTTAAATGTACTTTTCCACCATAATAATTTGTATATAAAAATCTGGGAAGGAACAGTTACTTTTATTATTATGGAATATGGAATCAAAAGCCCTTTTTATTTCTCAGGAAGTGATGCAGGAAAAGGGCCACAATCTACTTTAACTGTTTATTTTGCTTTCTTTTTTTTTTTTCTTTGTCTTCATTTCTGTCCCCTTTCCTGCCCCTTGTTGGTGTAACTCTACCTTCGGGGAGCTGGAAATAATCCTAGCAAAGTAGTGATTTCAAAACTGTAACATAAAAGTTGAACAAGATTATCTCTTAGAATGTTCTTTAAAAAAAAAACCCCTACGACATTCCAGGTAGACTTGTGACATTGCAGTAAAGCCACCGCATTCCATACCAGAGGGCCTGCGTTAAGTTCTAGCTACTCTGCTTTTACTACAGGTTCCTTTCGATGTGCTAGGAAAGAAGACAATGGCCAGGTACCTGGGGCCCTTGCTTTCACAGAGCAGATCAGGATGGAGCAGTTCCTAGCTTTGGCCTGGCCCAGCTCTGGCTACTGTGGCCATTTGACAATGAACAGTGGAGGAAAGATCTCTTTCTTTGTCCCCAATCTTCTGCCTGTCACTATGCCTTTGCATGAAATAAATCTTTAAACACACACGATGTCCTTTGCCCACCTTTGCTAATAAGCTAAAATGAGTTAAGTCTTGCTCCAGAGCATGGCATAGAATGATCCAGCCTTGCTTTAGTCACTGGCATCTGAGAATAATGGAGACAGCAAAAGTATTTTGAGGTCCCAAGGAGATTAAGAGTCAAAATGTACTTTTTACTTAGCTCATTATAATTATTGTGACTTATATAGAACAACCATTCATTAAATTTAATTTCACTAGGATTATATTGGTTAAAAGTCAAAATGCACTTGACTTTGCTAGCAGTAAGCAAACGGGCGCCAATGCAGGTTCAGTCAATGCCTACGACACCCACCATCACAGAGCCAACCCCAAACTGAAACATCTTTGTAAAGCCCTGAAAGATGACTGAACATTTGTAAAATCTGAGGGTGATCACTAAAAACTAGAAGTAGAAGCCTAGGCAAATCAGTTCTTCAAAATGGTTAAATTTTCTATAATGAAAATGTGTCTTTAGTATCAGAATGTTTTTAAACTTGGTGTTTAAAATTGTGGTAAAGTACATTTAACATAAAATTTACCAGCATAACCATTTTTTGTTTCAAGCGTATACATCAGTGTCACTAAACTAATTCATCTTACTATGAAACCGGCACCAAAATCCATCTGGAGAATCACATAATTTCTTTTTGATTAATATTGTTCACAACTTCCCCTGTACACAGCTGATCCAGAGCTGATAAAATAATGGAAAGTATCTTTTCATATGAAAAGGATTCACTAATATCACAAAGAGATATTTTGGGAGCTATTGGTGCAGGAAAGTGGGCAAAGCCACTGCTGGCAACACTGGCATCCCATATAGGAGCTGGCTCACGTCCCAGAGCTCCATTTTTAGTCCAGTTTCCTGCTATTGGTCCAAGACAAGCAGCCCAAGATATCCCAAAATGCTTGGGCCCCTGAATCCACACAGGAGACTTAGATGAAGTGCCTGGCTTCAGCCCAGCTCAGCACAGGACATGTGATCTTCTGAAGAATGTCTCCCTTTGATTCTCCCCAACTCTTTCAAATAAATAAAGACTTAAGGAAATGTTAACAAATACATTTTGAGGCTCATTCAACAGAATGAAAAGGAAGGAGGGTGATGCCTAGATAGCCACACACCTGAAAAGCAAATGCTCCCACAATGGTTTAGGCATATCTCCCAGGATCCACGGGTCAGAGTGTCACATGGTATTGATGCCTGTAGGCGGGGCCCATGGAAGATCAGTAGGACGAATAGTAGTCATAAGCGAAGGGCCCCCATAAAGCATCACTGGCTTTATTGGAAGAGGAGGAGAGCCTCTTCAGTCTGGCCAGGTGATAACATGAGTCACCTCAGGAAGAGGCAGAGTATCCTCCATCAAGATGCAGCCTCTCAACTTTCTTAGCCTCCTGAGCTAAATGGCCACACCCTTGTAAACCGCCCAGTTTATGGTATTCAGGCACAGCAACAGAAAACAGATTAAAACACCATGTATTTAGGAATAGTACTCATTTGCATGCATATTTAATATGATCTTCGCCAGAGCTTTTAAGGCCCCATAGCCTCCTCCTTTCTCTCCAATTTGCATGCAATTAGAGTCCTGATTGCATCATAAAGATCTCTATAGGCAGTTCAAGAAGAAAATGTAAAATTAGATGAACTTTAAGCAGAAGAGACAGTTATTCTGGATAATTCACGTTTAACAGAATTCACAGTTTGAAGCATACAGTTGTCTTGCCAGCGTGTGGCTGAAAGGTGTGCCTGTCCAGAAAAGCACATTAAAAGAACTGCTACTGGAAGCTTGAAACAACCAGAAACAACCAGAAAAAGTATACATTTTATCTTAATTAGCAAAATGTTTATAGATATGCTGAATGTTTACATAGATACTTATTAAAATATGTTGAGTCTAAAAGTCACTGTAATTGATTTAAAAAACACTGGAAAGATTTTGTTTCTTTGCCTATCATGTTACTAGAATTTTGCCTGTCATTAAAAAAAAAAAAGCAGGGCCCAGTACAATAGCCTAGTGGTTGAAGTCCTGGGTCTTGCACACACTGGGATCCTATATGGGAGCCAGTTCGTGTCCCAGCTGTCTCACTTCCCATCCAGTTCCCTGCTTGTGGCCTGGGAAAGTAGTCAGGGATGGCTCCGCCCATGCAACCATTTGGGGAGTGAATCAGTGGATGGAAGACCTTCCTCTTTGTTTCTCCTCCTCTCTATATATCTGACTTTCCAATAAAAATAAATAAATCTTAAAAAAAAAACTTTTTAAAGTGAAACAAATATTTTGATCTCTTTGCAAGTACTTAATCTTTTCCTATGAGTTGGTAGCAGTGGTACTCACAAATGCATTCCACATCAACGGTTATTCCCTACCTTTAGTAACAGGGAAGCACCTTCTGAGAGCTCAGAAGATGTAGACTTATAAGCAGGTATTTATTTAAAGCTTCCTCATGACCTCAAAACCCAGAAACAACAAAAAATATTAGTAAGCTTAACTAAAATACTTAAAGAAAACTCAGAAATGGGCACGGTGGTTAAAATATAGGTAAGCAAGCCTACGCCATACATCCTAATGCCTAGAACCAAATTTCCACTTCTGATCCAACGTCCTAGTAACTCACACCCTCAGAGATAGCAAGTGGTGGTTCAGGTTACTTTGGTTCCTGGCTCCCATGTGGGATACCCAGAAAGAGTTCTGATGCCTGGTTTGCTTCTGCTTAGCTCTCTGCAGCATTTACATAGTAGAACCAGCACATAGTTACACACAAGAATAGGTGTGGAGTGGGCCAGGTCACAATATCCACCAGCTCATACAAAGGCTGGGGCAGAGGGGGCAGACTATGTCAGGTAAGAGCCTAGTACCCATTGGCACTTGTGAGAATCTGAGTCTGGGAGTCAGTCTGATGGGGGAACTTGGGAAACTCCTCTGGTGGGATATAGCTCCTGCTGGTGAGCCTGTAGTTCAGGCCTGGGAATAGGTCAGGCCTGGCAAGGTAGTTCCACCTGTTAGCAAGTATGTGGGTTAGTTCTGGAGGTAGGTGGACAGGACAGGTCCAAACCTTAGCCTACTGGAATGTGCAGGAGCCAGCCTGAAGCGTGTGGCATGCCAGGCAAGGCTATCAAGCCTACTGGTTTGCATGAGCCAGGAGTGGGAGTAGATTGGGCAGGACTAGCCTGTAGCACCCCCTAGCAAGAATTGGGACGGGGGTCAGGCCCGGACAGGTCAGGCTGCAGCATCCGATAGCAAAGGCAGGATGGGGGATGGGCGATGCCAAGCTGGGTCAGAGCAACCACTGGCATGTGCAAGATCAGTGGCTGGGAACAGGCCAGGTTGCAGAGCTAAGGGACACCCTGACTGGAATGTGAGGACGAGTGCTAGTGAGTATGAGGGCCAGAATGAGGGCAGCAATCTGGGCTGGACATGACTGCAGTGTCTCTTGGCAAGGATGTGGACTGGGCCTGGGGTGTACCATAATGAGCTAAATTACAGCATTCCTTGGTGCTCATGAGAGCCACAGTAGGTGCAGGACAGACTGGCTAGGTCTTGGCACCTGCTGAACCATGCAAGAGCTGTGTCTGTGTGCAGACCAAGTGTGACTGGACTGTAGAACTCAACAGTAAGAACTGAAATGGCTGAGGGTCAGATGGGCAAGACAACTGTTCCTGCCAGGACAGGATGTAGACTAAGTCAGACTGGCCAAGGACCATCAGTGTGTGTGATATGCCATTGGAGGATTCTGGTGGAGGAGCTTGGGGAACTCCTTTGTCAGGATGTGGTCCATGCAGGTGAATGCAAGAACCAAGGCTGGGAGCAGCTCAGACCAGGTCAAGTTACGGCAACTGCTGGCATACATGAGGCTCAGGTTAGGGGGCAAGCACGATGTTCATAACCCCATTGGCAGATCTGAGAACCAGGATGGGGAGCAGGACAGGCTGGGTCAGGTCACAACATCAGTCAGTCCATATTAGGGCTAGGACTGGGGAATGGTTGGGTTGGGTTATACGGCAATACTAACTAGCATAAGCTGCAACTGGGGCAGACAAGGCCATAGCACCCACCAGCACACATGAGACCCAGTTTGGGGAGGTACAGGCCTGGTAGGTGGGCTGTGGGGCACTCTCCTGCTGGGCCACTGCTCCCATTGGTAAGAGTGAGTACGGGATCAAGGGCAGACCAGGCTGGGCAAAGCTACAACACCTACTGGCCAGTACGTGAGCTGGGCTAGTGGGAGAGCCAGGCTGGGATAACTGTATCTGCTGGTACATGCATGAGCCAAAGAACAGGCTGGTTTGGCTTTGCCATAGCATCAGTTGGCACGTGCTGGGACTGGGGGCAAATCCTGCTAAGTCAGACTGCAAAACCACCTGAAGAGTGCAATATCTTGGACTGGAAATGGGCCACAGGGGAAACTGTGGGCACCTCTCTGATGGGTTGCAACTCCCACTGGTAAGCATGAGAGTCAGGGCTGGGGGTAGGTCCGGCTAGACAGGCAGTGGCACCTGCTGGCATGAGTGTGGACTGGGTAGTGAGGTTGGTTGGGTTGACCTAGGATTCAATGCCCACTGATGATAGAGCTGAATCGGATTACGACAGACTGGATGAGTCTGCTGCACATACAGGCAAGCATAGGAACCAGGTGTGGGGGTAATATAGAGGGAGTTTTAGGGGTTAGTTCCGACTAGGCCACAGCTCTTGCTGGTATACAGGAGAGATGGTGTGGCAGGCAGGGAAGGTCCAAGCCAAGCTTTTATAGTTTAATGGCCACATGATTTTGAATTTCTCTTTTTAGGACTTCGTTTTTTTTTTTTTTTTTTCTTTAATTGGAAAGTCAGATTTACAGAGAGGAGAGACAGAGGGAAAGATCTTCCACCCACTGGTTCATTCCTCAAGTGGCCACAACGACCAGAGCTTAGTCAATCCAAAGCCAGGAGCTTTCTTGGGATCTCCTACGTGAATGCAGGGTCCCAAGGTTTTGGGCCATCCTCCACTGCTTTCCCGGTCCACAGGCAGGGAGCTGGAAGTGAAGCAGCTGGGACATGAACCGTAGCTCATATGGGATCACACACACACTGCAAGATGAGGATTTAATCACTAGACTACCACACCAGTCCCTCTTTTTAGCACTCCAATAACTGATTTACATAATTTTCTTCTTAGAAGTGCCAGATATAAAAAGGTATTGAATAAACAGCACATACAACAATAGCTCTAAAGCATACGATATCACAACATTTCTACACTTTCTGTTAAAGATGTATTTATTTTTTTAATTTGAAAGACAGATTCACAGAGAGAGAAGAAGAGACAAGAGAGACTTCTTCCATCTGCTGGCTCACTCCCAAGAAGGCTACAATGGCCAGCTCATCTAAAGCAAACAGCCAAGTGGCCCCTGTGGGCACAGGGGCCAAGAACCTGGGCCAAACCTTACTGCTTCCCATGTACACTACCAGAGAGATCAATCAAAGTGGAGTGACCAGGACCCAAATTGGCATCTATTTGAGACACTGGCACCGCAGGTTGAGGCCTAACCTACTATGCCACAGTGCTGGTCCTCACTTTGACACTTTCAGAAGTTAAAAGCCAATTCCTTCAGATCCACATAAAGAAGCACAAGCCTTTAGAAGAAGAGAAAACATTTTGATTGTGTAGTCCAGTCTCATCTTTTAAAATGAATTTTTAAAATTCATTAAATTATCACCTTCCTGCTGTCATTTACTAAGCAACTAATCAAGTATACTCAAATTACCAAATGTTTCTTAGAAAATTCAAGCTAAATCATGCCACTACTCTGTTCAAAGCCCCAATCACTTCCAACTTTACATAAGCCAGAGTCCATGCATGGATCCTGCACCCAGGTGGGAGACCCAAAAGAAGCTCCTGATTTTAGATTGGTCATTTGGGGGTGTGAACCAGTGAATGAAACATCTCTCTCTTTCTCCATAAAATCTGCCTTTCAAATAAAAAGAAATAAATCTGAAAAAAAAAATTAGTACCTCTAAGACAATTGATTTCAAACTTCTAAAACGGCACAGAAATATTAGTAAGTTCAATCGGTCTAAACAATCCTTGTGGCAAAAAAAAAAAAAAAAGCTGTAAACTTGTCAAAATGAATATGCCATTTAGAGAGGGAGTCAGGGATGGAAGATCCCCTCCCAACCCCAACAACCACCATTCTTCCCAGCCCCCTCTGGGACTCCTTCAAATAAAAAAGGTGTGTGTGTGTGGGGGGAGAGAATTAAATAGTATAACATTGTCACTGAAACTCATTCAATGATAGTTAATCACTTCTTAGCTTCTGTGCTCTTACTAAGGAAGAAACGCAAGCTCTTGGGCAAACCTAAGTCACTGAAAATGTATTTTCTGAGCCAAGGATACTAATTTGGTCTGACTACGGGAATAGCTATATAAACAAAAATGAGAGGTTTAGAGTATTTTAAAATCCTAAAGATTTATTGCAGAATTTATCTTGTTCAATCCAATTCTAACACATGAAGACACTGAACAATAAAGAAATCATCTCAATTCTGTCTAGTCAGCCAAATCCATATGATCCAAATAGGAGGCATCCAACTCCCCTTCCCCTGCCATTTATGCACCAGTCAACCTATAATGTGGATTCTAGGGCTCTATATAGTTCATCTAAGCACTTTTTATTATGTGTCAAAGTTGTAAAGGCTATCAAAGCATTAAAATACCTATCACCCATTTCCTATTGGAAAATTCTTCTCATCAGGGCCATCTGGATATTTATAACATCATTCCCAGGATATACAAAATTATCAGCTTAAAAATTAGCCTATTAACGGGGGCTAGTGCCATGGTGTTAAGCTTATTCTCTACCTGTGTCTTGGCTGTTCTACTTTCAATCCAGCTCCCTGTTTACAGCCTAGGAAAGCAGCAGAGGGTGGCTCAAATTCTTGGGCCCCACCACCCACATGGGAAATTCAGAAGTTTTTCCTGTAATCAGAAAAGCTCAGCTACAGCTGGTGTGGCCATTTGAGGAGTGAAGTAGGGAAATGGAAGATCTCTCTTCGCCTCTCCTCTCTCTGTAATTGTTTTTTAAGTCAAAATAAAAATACTGAACATTTTTAAATTAGCTGA
Organism: Ochotona curzoniae; assembly: GCF_017591425.1. Classification (NCBI taxonomy): domain Eukaryota; kingdom Metazoa; phylum Chordata; class Mammalia; order Lagomorpha; family Ochotonidae; genus Ochotona; species Ochotona curzoniae. Next base: position 9,688,493 of record NW_024465035.1, on the reverse strand, counting down.
CTACAGATGTACTGAGTTTAAGGTCCAGCTAAGGTTGCCTTGGTAGGGACAGTCTGGATGATTTCACAGGCGTTCTATGGCCCATGACCAGGAGCCTCCATCCCTGTCCTACAGGATAAACACAACCTGGCCAGCAGTGTAGAATAAATTTACTTTTGACGACTCCTGTTTTTCAACATTCACTTCCAAACAATAAGGCCAAAGTTCTTTCAAAATCCTGTTTCTAAAAGTCTGAGAGAGAATAATGAGCTCAAGTAATTGAAAGTATGATATTTGCAGCTGTGAAAAGATGTATAATACTAAGTTCTGGTCTGAAGTACTTATTTTCAGGCCAGATTCATTTAAATCTGTTTATAAACACTTCAACTGGAAAATAATTTCTTACTTCTGAATATTTTAGGAGACAGCCTCCATTCTGAGAGAGCTAGGGAAAGGCTGGCTTCCAAAATGTTTGTTTCATGCCATGTTGGCTGCCCTCAAATTTATGGTATGGCACCACAGGAAATCTACATTTTTAACAAGATTCCTGAGTGTTGCATGCACAATTAAAATCAATATCAATTGCTTTGAGCAATCACTCAATGCAGAAACAGGACACTATGTAATAATTTTAGTTTCGCGAAATAGGGAGTCTCCATTTTTCTAGGACAGTGGTATAGCTTCAGGACTGTGTTCAAATACAGTAATAAAAGTTGAGTATAAATTGATCAGCCCTTGGTTGCCAAAGGCAGTGCTCTCAGGAGAAAATCATGAGCAATCTGCAGATATGTCCACAATTATGCCACGTTTGTGCCAATGGTGGCAAATCATCTGAGCTGTATCTAATTAGCTTGCATACCAGTGGGAATAACACTGAGGAAATTCAACAAATCTCTCCAACACAGCCTAACCTTTAAGTTTCTTGCATGAACTCATTCAGAGCTATTTGGAGAGAAATACAACCTTCCGACTACCAGCTACATATCAACTTTCTGCCTGTTATTCCATGTTTGTTACTTTGGTGAATATAACCACTGCATTTACATTTAATAGTTTTTAACAAAGTCAAGACAGACAAAGTCAAGACCAGAGATTTATGAATGGTTTCGTCCTTCTCAGCACCTGGTAAAAGGCAATGACTATTCATCTATTCAGTGGATACAGTTGGTGTGCACATAGAGGCGCTCAGCCCAGAAGCACCACAGGGTATCACTGAGTATCAACTTTGAGTATCAACTGTTACTCGAGTTCCTGATTATCAAATACTAAAAGCCATTTGTCAATTCTTACCTTAATCACTACGTAATAAAATACTCGCCAAAAATATTTTCTTGTATTCATAAGAGAGGCCAACTTCTATTTTAGCAAAGAAGATTCAGAGGTGAAATGGGAGACCTGGATGGAATTCCTACCTCCTAGTAGCACCCTGCCCCAGACCTAGCTGCTGTGAGCATACTGGCAAAGAACCAGTGGAGAGAGAAGTCTTTCCTCCTCTCTCTCTCTGTTACTCTGCCTTTCAAATAAAGACACAAGTTTCTAAATATATGTATATCACATCACTGATCTATAAATATATATATTACCAAGAAAAGAGCATATGCATCCAGTTTAAATAGTGCACTTGCCAAATGACAGAAGTCTATTTCACAGACTCAAAGATAGAGGAGACTGTTTATTAGAAATTATCTCATATTTTACTTTGCAAATTAGGAAATTATATGCCTCATTTTTCTTTTCTTTCACATTGTAGCAAACTATTCAGAAAAGCTGAATCAAGTTTTAGATGACACCAAACATTTTTATTTTTTCAGTATCTAATTCTCTGATCACTGGCACGTTTGTGGTACTAATTTCCACATCCTTTACTTCTTCGTTACTACTAAACAAGAAACCAACATATCTATAATCCTACAAAGATTACAATGCTGGAAAGACATTTCATGAAATCAGAACCCTGACAACTTTATCATAAACTCCCAGATTGCACCAACTCCTGCTTTACGCTCAAATGTTTTGTCTGAACTTTACAAGCACTTTACAATGCATTTTTATGACATATAAAAAGTATCATTAGCCTATAGAACTTTGTCAAGCCTTTGCCTGAGTTGACATGAAATGAAGCTAAGAGTTCCAACTTGTACCTTACATTTCACAGCAATCACTTCAACAGAATACATCATCTGATTTTAGGTCATCATTAAGCTTTTATTACTTCACAGGACTATGATAATACTGTCTTTATACTACCCTCACTCCATTTTCCTAAGTTTGTCCTTATATAATTTTGTAAAACTGCCTGAAATAGTCTTTACCCAAGTGTTTGGTCGTGATTGCTTTCTGTTATATAGAAGAGGGAGCATTTCCTTTCTCAAATGGAAAAAAGACAGTGATAACATTAACTTTGTCTGAAAAAACAGAAGAGTGCATTCCAGAATAACTTTTTACAATAAATATAATCTGCATTGATTTATTTGAACATTTCTTCTACATAAAAAACTGCTTAACAGTTTGATATTAGTGAAAGAAGCAGATGCTGATGGGAAGAAACACGTAATATCAATATCAGATTCTGTGTTACACATTAAACTATTTACCATTAAAAGACTTCAGGAAAAATATTTGAAGACTGATTTATATGTAAATGCAAACTTTTTGTGTGTGTGTGATTAAGGATACCAGTTTTCTAATACTGAATAAAGAGGTATTTTGTCCTGTTTAGCATTAACTTTGAATTAGCAGATCTAGTTATCATTAGAACTAGTTGTAGTTGGTTATAAAAAACATTTTTCTTTCTCAAACCTGATACCCAAAATACTCAGTAAAATTAAGTAATTTAGAAAAAAGGAGAGACATATATTGTGTTTTAATTTAACCAACTTACAACCAAAAATAACCGTAATCTCATAGATAGATCCAAGCGACAGACCCAAAAGCCCAAGAATAAACAACCTCTGTGGGGGCAGCGTATCTAACGAGAAGTGAAAATGAGAGCCCAAATTCTTTCTTTTACATTTAAGTTTCCAAGAATCAAATGTTAATCCTCTGCCACCTAGCCCTCTGTTATATGGACATGAATTCAGAAAACTTGTCAATTTAGGATAGCTACACTTTTTCTACGCCCTCCAAAAATCACTTTCCATAACACTCATTTGAAGTAGCCTGAACTTTAAACTCAGTCTGATATTTACATAATACTTCATACTGTGACTCTACATCATCCAAACCAGGATATCTGAAGATGAAAATGGGTTGATATTAACAATTATGCAAAAAGAAAAGAGGTCAGAATACATATGCCTCATAGCTATTCTCATAATTATTTCTCCCTTAGGAAGCTCAAGGATATGTGGGAGTTGGAAATTCATTACTGTTTTCCCACAGGAGCATATTATATTAAACAAAGTCTTACATGCTGGAAAATGAACAAATAAAATACAGAGGACTCATACACATTCGACTCTTGGACACAGACTGTATTTATAAGTCTGTGGAGCTACACTTGAAAATCCAATAAAAGAATGAGAATGAAAATTATCTAGGCTATTCAATTAAACATAGTTCAACAAGGATAATCTTAATAGTCACCACTAATCATTCAAGGAAAACTTCCTGAAAATATATAATATACTTCCAGTGGTTGAATAATTTAACAATCCCCCTCCTCCAGCCAAGTTTCAAACTGGTTTGCAAATGTTGAAGAGAGCACACAAGTTGAATTTTTTTCTATTATTGTTAATATTGTTAATTAATGAAATATATTTTACACTGTCTAAATTCCTGCTCCAAAGTGGAGGGACAGAGACAAAAATATAATTTCACTGGGACTACTTCAACTCTTAAAAGAGTAAAATAATCTAATAATTACATTTTTAGTGATCAAAATTAATTTGTACATAGCAGATTCAAAACTGCTAAAGTGTTCCTGGCATTATATAAGGACCTACCCACCCTGCTTCCCATTAACTTTGCATCAGTAGCCCTATTTCCATTAAGATTAGTCCTAATTGCTGGCAGAAAACAGACAGTGTTAAGATATTTATATCATTTCAGTTCCATTGCGGCTTGCTGAATAGACACAAAATCAATCTTTATCACATATGCCACTCTCCATAATTCATAAACTAGGTCAATTGCATAAAACACAATTTAACAGAATGACCGCAAATAATCAGAATCCTCAGAATTTTTTAAAAAATCTTTTCTCAGAAATAAAGATGGGAAAAAAAAATCTTAAAAACCAAGGAAGCATTCCTTAATAATAATTCCATTCTGTAATTTCAGTTTATACACAAGTCATTATCTGCAATAATCAGGATGATACATGTAACTTGTTTTGTTATTTTCCACACCAACAATATAAGGAATCTGCCCAGAATTATTAAACTGAAAGACAAGAACATAGCTTTCTGTCCCATCTTCAAGTATTATAGCTAATACAAAGTAACTTCAAACAACTCATAGAAAAATGGATTAAAAAATGAGTTCATTCTAGTGCAGATTTTTGAGACAGATGCACATGAAGGGTTTTCAGAAAGTTCATGGAAATCCTCATTAAGAAAAAAGTATGTGTAGTTTTCAAAAGTTTCTGTATTCAATAAACTCATCTTTTAATTCTACTCTTCCAGTACTATTTTGAAACACCTTTGAAAACAGGGAAGTAGTCATAAATTATTTGCTAGAAAGGAGAGGAGAAAACCACTGACTTGGTTTATTAAGCCTTATTAACACTCTCTTGGCTCAATTTCTTTTAAATTCCATTCATCTTTCACAGGAAAGTTAGATCCTGCTTAAATTCACTCTCAGGACAGTGAAGAACCTAGCCGAGAGCCTGGCATGATGGCTCAATGGCTAAATCCTCATGTTGTAAGTGCCAGGATCCTATAGGGGCATGAGTTCCTGTTCCAGCTGTTCCACTTCTCATCCAGCACCCGCGTGGAAGACTTGGAAGAAGCTCCTGGCTTTAGATTACCTCAGCTCTGGCTGTTGCAGCCATTTGGGGAGTGAACCAGCACATGGAAGACATTCCTCTCTGTCTCTCCTTCTCTCTATAAATCTGTCTTTTCAATAAAAATAAATAAATCTTAAAAAAAAAAGAACCTAGCTCTGATTTTATTACTAAACAATCTTGGATGCATTTTGACAGTCTCCAAGCAACAAAAGTTCAGTTTTGTTAAAAAGTAAATTAATACAAGATTACAATGAAAGTGCTTCATCTAGGTCACAAATAACCCCATGTGACAAAAAGTAAAGCAAGGATAAACCAGCCTCCTAACCAACTGAAGCCTGCAGAACATTCATGAAGCAAATCAGCACTGCCTAATACACATTCCATGATCAGAGAGCACACATTGTCTTGCATGTAGAATTTACAGATACTTCGCAAGCCTGTATTATTAACTCATCCTTTTACTGTAAAGATCTTTAAGGAGCTCCAGTACTCTAGGCCTTAAGGAGGGGAATGGGTTTATCGCGATCTTCCCCTTGAAGGTGTGCAATAACCAATCATGGACTTAACAAGTAACTGTATCCAGTGATACAGGCACAAAACTGCTGTAAGAAAGCACAAAAGGGGCAGGAGAGAGAAGGAGGCGAAGAGGTGGCATTGAGTAAAAGTGAGAAAAGAGTATGAGCTCATTCAGAGTGGGGAAAGGAACACTAGCATTCAGGGACGGTTAGCTTGTATTCCCTCCCCCCAGGCTAGATTTCTGTTATTGCCAATGATCCAAATGACTTCTCCTGAACTCTTTAGAGCAAAAATCAAGACTTCTGCAACCCCTGGGGGGGAAAAGCTTTTACTTTTGTACTATTTTAGATTTCAGATTTTCAACTAGGAATGTTAATGTTGTTATGTTAGTTTCTAATTCATGAAATAGTTCTGCAGTGAAATGCATAGAGAACACTGCATACTTACATTATTAACTACTGGAAAGCTGTCTTATGTTTTACGGAACTATACGCTTTTTTATTAGAAAAAATTCTCAAGTCTCTATGACTTAAACCTCAAAATTATAAAATTTATACATACAAATAATTATTTAACACAGAAAAATATAAGGTAGTTCTCAACATTTCTGATTAAAAAAAAAAAAACTATACACCTTTCCATGGACGCTTTGAAGTGTGGGGGCTTTGATCTTCACATAAGAAACCTAAGATAGTAAGGCCATAAAAACCTATGGACTCTATCACTTCATCACATGATGGGGTGGACTGCATGAACTCTAAGGTTTACACTCTCTAAACTGCTGATAAAGGCACTCATAACAAATGAACATGTACAGAGACATAACTGCCTTTCATTCCATAAAATGAAATAGAGCTTAAAGACTGTTACACGAAACACTAAAAACAGTACTTGTGATTACCCCTCATTATTAATGAAGAAGCAGAGTGATTCAATATAATAAGCAACACTCAATCTGGGAGAAATAATGGAAATTTCTAAGCTTTCAATCTTCAAACATCTATCAATCACAGCTCAACTTACATTAGAAAATACAGCTAATTGCAAGAACACTATGTCCACATGAAAACATTTAAAAACTTTAAGTTTGTATTGGTCCTTTTAACTGACTCAGAAAACTGGCAACCAAGATGATGGCTTTTCCCTCAAATCAATACCCAAGAGAGAGATGTGCTGGAAGTTTCATTATGAAAAATTACATTATCTAGTGAAATCTGAGCCTACAAAATATTTTTATTTCAAGAATAAATTTACTGCTTGAAACGAAACGTTATTACATTCTTTCCTAATCACTTCAGTGTTCATTCTGCGTCCTGTGTATAGCCACAAAATGCAAGTTACTAAAGAAATATTTTCAATCTTTATGATGAAGAAATGGAAACCTTTTCAGTAACTGACTATGTTAAAAATATCCTTAGCACTAGAGCAAAGGATAGCTGTTTCCATATCCCTATCTTTGAAGGTACTGCTTTAAAAACTATTCAAAAGGGTGGGACTTCTAGCATGGCAGGACAAGGAGTTTGAACAGTCTCTAAAGCCTCCAGTATTTAGAAAAGTAGCAAAAAACAAACAAACAAGATTTTCATTGTCTGCAGAGTAATCAAAGGACTTGTAACAAATTGTAAAACATTCTCTCAAAATCTATATAAACTGGGGTCTGGCGCTAGCCTACTGGCTAAAGTCCTCACCTTGAATGTGCTGGAATCCCATATGGTCGCCGGATCTAATCCCGGAGGCCCCTCTTTCCATCCAGCTCCCTGCTTGTGGCCTGGGAAAGCAGTGTAGGATGGCCCAAAGTCTTGGGACCCTGCACCCACGTGGAAGACCTGCAAGAGCTCCTGGCTCCTGGCTTCAGATTGGCTCAGAATCAGCCATTGCGGTCACTTGGGGAGTGAATTATCACACGGAAGATCTTCCTCTCTATCTCTCATCTTTTCTGTATGTCTGTGTTTCCAATAAAAATACATAAATCTTTAAAAAAAAAAAACTATATAAACTGAACAATAACAGTGGAAAGCCAAGGCAATCGAGTTTAAGACCACACCCAGCCACTCAGCACTGCGTGATGTAGAGCTGTTGCAGGAGACTCACGATTTGGGGCAGAGTGATCATTCTCCACAAATCCGACACAGAGGAGCTATCATGTGATGCTTGCAGCAGCCAATCAACACAGAGGAGCTATCATGTGATGCTTACAGCAGCCAATCAGCAGCGACACATACCACTGACAACCCCTCCATGCTCTGGGAAACCTACACCAGGCAGGTAACAGGAGTCAGGCAGTGCCCATTTTACTCTTGACCACCCTCCACTGGATCCAGCAGGCTGAAGGGAGAGATAGTTTCTAACCCTACTGCTTCAAACTCCTCCACAGGACAGATCCACGTAAGACAGGTGGAGAAAGGAAGCTCCTCATTTCCAGCTCCGGCTTGGCAGCTAGGGAAGGGTCTGAGCAAGCCTCGGAAACTCGCAGTGTCCTACCACTGCCAAAGGTTAGGGCTTGTCTGATCAGATTGTGAAACCAATTCATGCTCAGTGCGTTAATGAAACAAACACAATCCACTAGTGTAGGGGTTGACCCGTGCACCCCTCCGTCCGCCCCCCAAAATGTGAAGTTCCAATCTTACTCCACCCCATCTGCTAATTTGATATTATTAAAAAAAAACTCACAGCAGATGTAACCAAAGCAAAAATTAATGTTATAATCCAGTGTGACTGATGTTGACACAGAAAAGTCGGATACACACAAACAGCAGTGACAGTGCTGGAAAGAAACAGTCATGAGAGAGGAAGCCACGCAGTAAATTACAGAGGGAGAGATTGGAGCGATGCATCTGCAAGTGCAAGGATTGCTGGCAAAAAACCAAATCCCCGAAGAAAGGTGAAGGAGGACTTTCTGCAAGTTTCAGGAGGAAGCATGCTGCTGCATGGTTTGGAGCTTTTAGTCGTCAGAAATGGGAGAGTGAATTCTGCTCTAGTAAACCGCTCCATTCAGAGTATTTGTTACAGGAGCCATAGGAAGCTAACACAGTTAGAAATTAGTACATGCTAACAGGTCAGTACTATATTAATACTAACACACTAATCAGAAGCTTCACAAGAGGGCAGGGGGAAAAAATAGCGAAAAAGAATCCAGACGGGCCCGGCACAGTAGCCTAGTAGCTAAAGTCCTTGCCTTGCATTGGCCGGGATCCCATATGAATGCTTGTTTGTGTCCTGGCTGCTCCACTTCCCATCCAGCTCCCTGCCTGTGGCCTGGGAAAGCAGCAGAGGACAGTCCAAAGTCTTTGGACCCTGCACCCCTGTGGGAGACCTGGAAGAAGCTCCTGGCTCCTTGCTTCAGATCAGATCAGATCCAGTCACTGTGACCGCCTGGGGAGTGAATCAGTGTCAGGAGATTTTTCTCTGTAGATCTACTTCTCTCATAAATCTGACTTTCCAATAAAAATAAATAAATCTTAAGAAAAAAAAAGAATCCAGGTGAATCCACAATATTTCTCGATGATCCAGAAGAGCTATATGTTCAAACCTATACCATTTGAGGAAGAAATAAACATCTTATGCTGTAAATTTGTGCAAATTTAGGTAACCTCTTAGAACAGTGAATTTTGAAAATCTGGTGGATCAAATAATCATTTAAATAAAGACATTACTCAATTAAAATTTTTAAAAGCATTCAAGCCCAGAACCTGTGATGCATTTGAGCGCATACATATATCCTGCTTTAACAGTGGACAGTAAAGTATGAGAAGCATGAACTGCAATGTGAGACTTATGGTTTAAGTCAAGCCTAGAAACGACAACAATGTGACAACCTGAACTTTGCCTACAGGCTCAGGAGGCAAAGGAACTACTAAGGTAATCAGACTGTGCTGCTGCTAGAAATAACAGTAGTGTCCGCTACGATGTGACTGCGGTCTGTACCTGCTAGAAGCTGGACCTCAGTGTGGTAGTACCTTTAAGAAGTAGGGACCCAACTAAGCTGATGACAAAGGTGCCACCATTCGAAGAGACAGCTGTAGCTCTCACTGGACTGGATTCTTCTCACAAAAGCAGGTTGTTGAGGCATCACCACCCCATGTGGCTGGTCCTTTCTGCAAACAGTGGTCTCCCTCTGCGCTGGCATGCTGCAGTGCAGTCAGGAGCGCCTGACCTAAAACAGCCAGGAAGCAGTTAAGATGGCTCTGTTCCCTCTTGGAGTGCTTGGGCTTGATTTTTAACTCTGGCTCCTAACTTCACCTCCTGCCACCAACACAGTTCCTAGAACACAGGTGATGACTGAAATAATCAGGTCCCCCACCACATGTTTGTGACCCTGGTTGAGTTCCCAGATCCTGGCTCTGTCTCCAGACCAATCTGTCTGTCTGCCGTGTACATCTGGGGAGTGAACCAGAAAGTGGGAGGTGGCTTACTTACTTTCTACTTCTCAAGCAAATGTTTCTAATTTTTTTTTAAAAAAATGTCAAGTATCAACTTTGGTGTACCAGCAAGAAAAAAATATCCACAACCATGTGAAAAGCTACTAAAATATTCAAACACTCTTCATATGCTTCTGTGAGGAACAGCATCAGAAAAAGCTAAAGGAACAGCTGTTAAAGAGCTATTTAATCAAGATTTCAGGATCTTTATTTGAAAATATATATACTTCCCCCTTCACTACAATTTTACCACACTTAAATCATTGTCGAGGCCTAGGTCAAAAGGTTCCTCTCAGTTTTGGTTGTATATAAACAGTGAGATTAAATACACACTATACTGAAAATAAATATCAATCCCTCCATGGAGGATAGTGTTCATTGTTCAACAGTAGAAAGGTAATTATCAAGGATTGAAGATAAGGAGGATCCTTCAGAACACCAGGTGGGCTAAAAGTCCAATGTCCTGAGAAGAGTGCTGCCCAAATAATTACATTCCACGGCGGGCTGGGAATTCAAGTCAGACTGAAAACATAATTATACTGGGTGAACTCTGCCCAGCATAACAGGGATAGCAGTCTAATCCTTACCAGAAGAGCCCCAGGAACCTTTACCGCCCAGGAGCGGCTAGGTTCTGTTAATTACCCGTGTCCCTTCAAACTTGAGCAGACCGACCAAACTGTTCCTGAGCTCTGCTGCTGTCTCCTTTGTGACCCTCATACTGTAACTTGGCCTTTATTTCATGACAAATGTGAAGTATTTAAGGGCCATGCCAGCCACTGGAAACTTAGGACTGTTGGGAAGGATTATACTACCGTGATAACAGAATATCAGAATCAGCAGGGGTGAGGGAATTTGGGGAGATGGGAAGGGAAATCAGAGTGCCTATGGAACTACCTCATAAAATTCTAATAAATTTTTCAAAGCATGTGTATTTTACAGATCATATTTAGAAGTACTTATTACTGGAAAGCAACCTTTCTTAATTCAACACTAACGTGTAACATTTACATATGAATTAAACAGGAAATATAAATGACAATAAAAAATCAATTATACTTCCTTCGTGATGATGTTTCTAAATAAAAGTGGGGGTTACTGTTGTGTTTTATTGTTTTAAATCAACACAAAGAGGAACATGTTCTGCGCTGCTTGTTTAGTCTTCCTGCACAACACAGGTCAGGAAAGGCTCTCCCATAACCCTAACGAGGCCTGCAGTGTGGTTTCAGCAACGTTCTCAGTGCACCCCGGCCACATTCGCCAGCTCCAGCTCCTGACGGTTGCTCACTAAAACCTGCCCAAAGCTGCACAGGAAGCTGGGCTCTGCTGTTAACTAATTTGATTAAAGGCAAACTTCAAACTGTACAACCTTTATAAACATTCACTGATGACTAATTATCTTTAAGACACTTTTTAATTGTAAAAGTATCTAGGATTTTAAATTATAAATGGTGTGGCAGTCTCTAGAATGTAACAAAATTAAATCAAAGAAAAGATTTCTGGAAGGCATGGAATTGAGTGTTGAGGATGTGCAGGGATTTCACTCAAGGAGTGAAAAACAAGGCGTTCAGTAGGAAAACCCAATAGAGGAAGTGAAGAAGCATAACTGATAACAAAACACTTTCCTAACTGGCAGCAACAGTTGCCAATGGGAAATATGGTTAAATATGGCAAGGGCAAGATTGCAGGCAAGAACCACTGGGCCTTTGAAAAGAGTGCAGTAGCCAGAATTTTATTTAAAGTAGATTGGTAATGGTTAAAAGAAATCATAAATTGAGAGAGTAGAGAAATTACAGAAAGCAGATTTGGCATCAGGCCTCTGGAAAATGTGACCCTGATTCAAACATAAAGAGAAAGGATAAATTTATAAGGAGAAATAGCAGGGCCAGGAAGATGAATAGAGATAAATAAGCAATTTTTTTTTCAAATCTGAATTATCAGCAAAGTGACTGATGACAAACTGAGACAGGAATTACACCAGGATGAATGATGAATTCAACATATAACATGCTCATTTTAACCTGGTAAACACAAGAAAAACACTACTGAAATTTTCCAGATTTGCTTAGAAATATGAAAAATTATGTGACAAGTCAGACATAAAATATAAAAACAACATCATAAAGTTTACTTTTATACCTATTAATTTCAAAGGCAGACAGATCTTCCATCCACTGGTTCATTCTTCAAATATAACAGCCAAGGCTGGGCCAGTCTAAAACCAGGAACCCATAGGAACCCATAGCTCTATCCTGGTCTCCCAGGTGAGAAGCAGGGACCCAGGGATCTTGGTCATCACCTGCTGCCTGCCAGGCTTCACAGTATCACGAAGCTGGATCAGAAGTGGAGCAGCTGCAACTCTCAACACACACTGCATGTGGGAATCCTAAGTGGTAACTTGAACTGCTGAACCAAAAGCCTGCCCCAGAATCATGAGCTTTAAACCTGGGATGGTTTGTAAGCCGAACTGGCCACTGAACTGCCTTTAATTCACAGATGTGCCTATTTCAAGTAATTGGCTAAAACATCCTTAAAAACAAAACAAGAATTTCATTGTCTACCTTCTATTTAGAAATATTTGAAGCTATGAGAATATATGAGTCCTCGAAGAATCAGATCAAAGATCATAAATCAAAGAGCCAATTAAGCTTGTTTAGATTGCACATGCACACACATTACAAAGTGAAAACACGGCTTTAAGGCAATCCCTAGGAACACTACACAGCAGAAGATCAGGTGCACATTATATTGCAGTCTACAAACACAAATGATGTGAAATATACAAACCACCTAAACCTCTTTCCCTAATCTGGAATGTTTCACATAGAAATCAAGACATCCCATACATCCCTTGATTAACAGATTCAGGGTAAAGACTGTTTTGCCTATAATATGTAAGCCGGAATCACACAGTGATGATTCCCTTTGGACAGAGCTCTCTTCTCCTGTGACTCATGCCTCCATTTACCCCATTCATCCCTTCCTAGTATGAATCTGCAATTTTCAAGTGGAAATAGTAGTTAGGGCTAAGTTTTTGAAAACAATCTAAGGCATGACAAGAAACCAGCAGATGACCAAAAAGGGAAGGGGTGGGGAGGTGCCAAGGATCAGAGAAAAGTACACTGTTACAGAAACAAGAGAGGACGGATGAGCTCAGAGTGAAGTCAGACACCAGAATTTAGCTTGAAGACACTAACATCTTTGAAGAGCAGATTTAGCTAATCTGTAGAATCCATTCCGTGGTGGATGGATTTGAAAAGGACTAGACATGGAAATGGCAACAAAAGAAAGGAGAAAATGGGTGCAAATAGGTTTATAAGATGGTTTTTTTTTTAAACTCTAAATATTTACATGTATTGGAATGGAAAACAAGAGGAAGTAAAGAAAAATGGTTTAAACCCAGTCTCAGGCAGTTGGAAACAATGAAGGCCCCTGTATTAAGCAAACTGGCTTCAAAAGTAATTTTTAAGACAATCATCACTTCATTCATATTTTTGGCTATAGCGAATTTGAAAAAATTCAAAGTAAATAACGATGAAATAAAATTATACGACAAATAATGTAAATGCTGTACTACACAGATAAAGGGAAATGGAAATCAAATATGTTATTTCTTATAATGTAATCTAAGACTGTAATCAGGAAGTGGAGAGGGGCCAGCTTTTTGGTGCAGTGGGTAAAGCCACTACCTGCAGTGCCAGCATCCCATATGGGACCACTTTTGATCCAGCTCCTGCTGATGTGTCTAAGAAAGCAGTAGACAATGATTCAAGTGCTTGGACCCCTGGACCCAAGTGGGAAACCTAAAAGAAGTTCCTGGATCCTGGCTTCAGACCAGGTCAGCTCTAATCTTTCAGACCATTTGGGGAACGAACCAGTGGATATAAGATCTATGCCTCCCTTTTTCTCTCTGTAACTTTCTCTTTCAAATAAACAAATAAATCTTAAAAAAAAGAAGTATAGAAGGGGCTCATGTCACAGTGGTTCAAGCCCCTGTTAATGATGCCTTTATCCCACATCAGAGTGTTAGTTCCACTCTGGGCTACTCTGCTTCTGGTCCAGCTTCCTGTTATTGTGCATAGGAAGGCAGCAGATGACCAAGGTGCTTGGGAGCCTGCCAACCACGGTGGAAGACCCAAACAGAATTTTTGGCTTTTTCCAGTAAAGTTTGGCGGGCTCATTCCTCGGCTTAACATAAAAACAAGAATCCAGGAATTGACTGCAGTCAAAGGTTTATTCATAATGTGAACAAGTGAATGTGAAAAGAAGAAAGAATGGGAAAGCTCTTCCCAGGAGAGATGTGAGAAGTGGGGGTGTCTGCTAAAAGGAGAGAAAGAGACTGGGGTTTCAGAAAGTATGCAGTTTTTAGGGTTTCCCTGATGCTCCATATCTGGGGAAGAACCTTTCCCACTGGTGGTCTCTTACCCATTCAGGAAACACCTGGGCAATTCGTGTGTTGCTCAATTGAAGGAGCTATTTTCCTGGCCACCTGGTGAGAGACAAATGGGTGTACAAACATGGGCAGTGAGATGGTGGCCCAGGGAGAAGGGCAGTTACAAGGCTTGTCCCCAGATGCAACACAAGATCTCACCTGGCTTTGCCCTGGCTTAGTATCTGCGTCAGCAGATGGAAGATTTTCTCCTTTCTCTGTCATTCTGCCTCTCAAACAATTAAAAAAAAAAAAAAAAAACCACTGCAGAGCACAACAACATTGGGAAATCAAAGGTTCCCATAAATAAACCAAATTCATAATGAGACTACATATGCATACAAACCATACTGACGAGGACATGATAAATATTACTGTATTTCCTAATTTAGCCAGACACTGATTTGCTATTGGCTCAACAGCAACTTCTTTGTGTTGATCTATATGCTGTAAATGATGTGTTTTGACCAAGCCCATTTACAGCTTTTTTTCTGAGGACATCCAGTTGAAAATGCTCCACTCAGAAATGAACTCTCTGCATAATTTTCTTACGAACTATTAGTTGCCTAGCATTTTTTCATTCAGTGCCTTCATAAATTACTGAAGGTAAACAAAACATATTTCTATGTTATAGATTATACTTAGGAGTATCATCGCCACAAAACTGTTTCCCAAATCAAAACAAAACATTACTGTACGGCTTCTAGAGTTGAATGCTAAAAATGTATATCATAGCATAAGAAAGTACCCTTCCCAGTTATAAACCTAAAGAAAAAAGATTGTATTAAAGCCAGGTTAAGGGGTGGGGAAGCCTGCAGTAACCGGGGAGCCAAGAACTAAAAGCAGGCCAGATGAACGCCACCCCACAGCTCATTGCCAACACGTAAACGTGACAGTTAGATGGGTCAACACAGTGGTGAGGGTCAGGTCTCTGCCGGAGTGAGAAAAGGGGGAAGACTCTTTCAAAGTGTGCAAGAAGCTTGCTACTGGCCAGAAGGTACTTTTTGCAAGACAAAAGTGCCTTCCCGCCCTTCAGAATTTCTGGTTTTATCAAGAGAATAAAAAGAAGTTACCAATCACAATCTTCTCACAGTTCTTTGTTTTCTCAGGAGCAAACAGGACAGGATTACAATTCTGGCCTTCTGACTGGTTTTGTTCGGCCCTTTTGCTGACTGTTAGCTGTTATTCTGCTCAGCTTCAGACATCCCCCCTCCATTTTCTTGTGTCTCCCTCTCCTGCCTGCAATAAGCAGGCTTCTGACTTCATAAATCCTGCTTTACTCACTGAGTTGTCTACATCAAAACTCCTCTCTGTTGTGAGATACAAACCGAGGTTGCCTCCACCCCTCTGCCTTGCTTTCCCACAAACACTACGCAAAACCAGATCAGGAACACTGAATAGAAGCTAGAAAGAACTCCGTTAACACTGCCCCCAACCTACAGGGCTTCACGGTAACTAACCAATACCTTTGTTCCTTGAAGCTTATGTGGTAAAGACATGAATAATCCAGGACTGTGAGATCTGAGAGGCTGGGTCTGTATTTGTACAACATCATATTGTTTGGAGTTTGTCTTATTCTTTGTTAAAGCAAATGTCACTTTTTCCACTCTCATAGTTACGTCTGGTCTCTAACTACCATCAAAACCAGGACACAAATCCGAACCCATCTCAACAGTCTTCTTTATTGGCAACAGTGGTTAGCCTTCTTACAGAGGTAAGATACATACTATGATTTTAATGGAGCTCATTTGGTCTCTTGCTAGTAAACCACAAGAAGAATATTAATGGATGATTAAATTCTTACGCTTCACTGAATTCTCTATTAAAATCTGTGTAATGTGTCTAGAACCAATGTTTGCTTTCTTTCTTTTTTCTAAAAGACCATGTTATCTCATAAAGTTACAAAGTTTAGCCACATATTCAACAACATGCTAGCACGTGCCAAATGCAACATTTAGCCTTCAAGGTAGTGTTAGACAAAGCAAGATTTCTGTTGGAGTAATATAACTGATGAAACAATCACCTGGCAAGTCCATCTAATACACAGGAGCTGAAATGATCTTGGGTGGCAGTGTGTATTTTTAATCTGTCCATTCCATACGGGCGAAATTGGGATGGTGACAATAAAGGAACTAAATGCTTGTGGAACTGGAACTGTGCCAGGTAGCTAATAATTACAATGACCATGCAGTAACCATACAAGGCAAATACTACTGTCCTGATTTTTAACTGTGACTACAGTGAGGCACAGACAGGTTACATAACTTTGTCCATGTTATATAAAGACTGCAAAGCCATTAAGAAGCAGAGGTGGGACTGTCTAGCTTAAGCACTCAATCACTAAAACACTCCAGCCAGCAGGACAGTATTCCAAAGACTAAGTGCTCACAAAAAGAGATGAATTTTCATGAGCTACTTAAAACATAAGCACTGTTGATGACTTCTAGGACATACTTAGGAGATAGGTTCACAGGGGCTCTGTAAGGTAAGAGGAGAACTGCCGTTTCGTTTACTCCTGAGTTTTACCAGGCTAAGCCTTTGCTTCTCAAAGATAAGGAAGAAAAGTTAAATCAGGTTGGAAATAAGAACAGCACAGGCTTGCCTACTTGTACAGAGGTGCCCCCTCCACATACAAACATCTGCCACTTATAGCACCAACACTGATTAAAAAGAAAACATTTTAATATCAAAAAACATGATAAAGAACTATTCTTTTTTTTTAGATTTATTTTTATTATTATTATTTTTTTTATTGGAAAGGTGGATATACAAAGAGGAGAGACAGAGAGGAAGATCTTTCGTCCGATGATTCACTCCCCAAGTGAGCGCAACAGCTGATGCTATGCCGATCTGAAGCCAGGAGCCTCTTCCGGGTCTCCCACATGGGTGCAGGGTCCCAAAGCTTTGGGCTGTCCTCAACTGCTTTCCCAGGCCACAGGCAGGGAGCTGGAAGGGAAGCGGGGCCACCGGGATAGAACCGGCGCCCATATGGGATCCTGGGCGTGCAAGGCAAGGACCTTAACCACTATGCTACCGTGCCGGGCCCAATAAAGAACTATTCTTAAAGAGAATGAACTGATAATAGAAAAACCTCACTAACACTGTATTATTTTTTTCCTCATTTTGTCTAAAATCACAAATTTGAGAATCACGATTCTAGACCGATAATCTTTGAAGGTGCCTATTTTCTAAATGAAACATCATCAACAGTACACCTGCATATGGTCTATGCATTTTATTGAAACAACTGAGCTTCCAAAAAGTTTCTAAGAACACATCACAATTGTGATGACAACTCCTACAATTGATTTTATTATTGTTATCACTTTTACAGGGGCTGGCAGTATGAAACGGTGGATTAAGCCACCGTCTAGGCACTGGTTCAAGTCTCAGCTGCTTCACTTCCAATCCAGCTCCTTGCTAATGCACCTGGAAAATCAGCAGAAGATGGTTCAAGTGCTTGGGCCAGAGCCACACACACAGTAGACCCAGATGTGATCCCGAGCTCTTAGATTCAACCTGGCCATCCTTAGCCATTTTGGCTACCTTGGAAGTAAACCAGCAGATGCGAGATCTCTGTCTCTCCCTCTCCATGTGTTTCAAATAAACCATTTTTTAAATGTCTTTTCCTGTATTCCTTTTTATTTGTTTTTAGTGAAAAGGTAGATTTATAGAGAGAAGGAAAAAGATTTTCCATCCACTGATTTCACTAAGTGGCTGCAAAGGCCAGAGCTGAGCAATTTGAAGCCAGAAGCCAGGGCCTCTTCCAGGTCTCCCATATGGTTGCAGAGTCTCAAGACTTTGGGCCATCCTCCTGTTTTCTTAGGCCACAAATAGGGAGCTGGATGGAAAGTACTGTAACCAGGAAGACCAGCAATGGAGCCATCGCACTGAGCCCCTTTTCCTATATCCTATACCTTTATGCCCTGAGATTAAACAAAAACAGGATCGACAAGTATTGTGTTGATTTATATACTACTCAACAGCTTCCAGCCAGCCCAGGGGGTGGAGCTGAAATGCAAGTTTTCAATGTGCTGGGTTATATACCTAAGCAAGGATCCTTGCCTGTACGTGCAAGGTTGATCTATCTAGAAAAGAATTCTCAACTGGATCAACATAAATGCATACATTTATCTCAACAGCTCCTGCATCAAGTCAGCAAAAAACCTGCAGACATGAGCAGCAGTCCTGAGGAAACATTTTCAAGTCCAAGAAAATGCAAAATCTGAAGTATTTTAAAGTCTGTAAGTATACATCTAGAATTACACTTTACCTAAAATTTTAAGTTCTAAATAACAATTATGATAATCCTATCCTTTGCTATTCAGAGTGGTTCTCAGGCCTCCACTGGTATCATTTAAGGAACATGGCAGAGGTGAGGACTCTTAGGCCAAATTCCAAGCCCACTAATACAAAATGTGCACTAAAACATCTCCAGGTGATTCTGATCTACATTCAAGTCTGAGAAACACTGATTTAGACTATTAGAAATAGCACACCGTGAACCTTATGCAGCCAGACAAGCTTCAAGAATGGCTCACAATCTGATTTAAGTGGCCACTCATTTATTTTACTGATTTAGAGAGAGACCAACATACAGCTACTGTTGTTTTATAGTTACCAATCTACCTCCTTAGCAGAGTAAATGCATATTCAGATATTGTTGTAACAAAGTGTGCTATCTGCCCATATTATTTTCAGAAGCCACCTACAAAAACCATTAGGTGGCTTAATTGCTGACTTAAAAATACTTCATATTCACTCCTTTGTTAACTCAGATATGCCTTTACAAGTGTTTTCAATGGGTCCTTTTAGTCATTTTGAATACGCATACAACTCCAAAAGAAATATTTTCAAACTTTTATTTACTTATTTGAGAGTCAGAGGCAAGTAAACAGAAAGTTCATTCACTTCTCAAATGTAGCCCACAAAGGCCAGAAGAGAGGCAGCTACTGGTAACACAATCCAGGTCTCAGAAGGCTGGCAGAAATTCATGTACTTAAGCCACTGTCACCCATTGCCTCCTGCCTCCCAGGCTTCATATTAGCAGGTGCTGGAGCCAAGAATCAAACATGAGAATCGAACTCAGCTACTGCTAGGCAGATGTCTGCTATGAGAGAAATATTTTTAAATAGTTTATCAACATTCTTTATGCAAATATTTTACAGAACTATATTTTTTTCCTATAATAATTTAAAATAAAACTTACTACAATTTAGTAAGTAAAGGCACTGATGTAATGCCACAGGTAGGTAACATGTATTCCTTTACAATTTTATAACTTAAATTCAGCTTAAGACACAATAAGAAATTCTTGAACACTTTTATATAACAATATATCTTTATTTTTATAAATAATCCATAACAGACTTGATTCTACTTCTGAAATTTTATTCTACCAATATTTCTTTTGATTTTGATTTTTCAGCAATTGTCATGTTACTGTGGTATTAATACAAAGAGAACAGACTGGCCATTTTAAAACAAAATTACAAACATCTAAAATCCTGAGTACTCATGCAAGTAATCTGTATATTTAAATTTTTGAAAAATAAGAAACAAACATTTTAAAATGACATTTTAAGTATCAGAATCTAGAAGTATATACTATTTATGGTAATTAATGGAATTCTGTGGCATTTTTAAACAGTATTCCTTATTTGCTTTGGTTTGCTACTTTCCGTTGATACATCACATCTGAAACTTCTTATCTGTAAGTGGCAAGGTGTGCAACTGCTTCTCCCAGAAAAGTCTTCTTCTTACATTAGGATAAAATACAAGTTCCAGGAATGTCAGTTCACACTAATAAACTTCACTGTGAGGAGAACACAGAGCTATTCTCCTTGTTCTCTGTTCAATGTTACATTATCAAAAAATTGGGAGGTGGTGATGTATTACATGCTTCTAAATCTATGCTGTGAAAAACTTGAAATTTACTCATATAAATTTTTAAGAAGATGACAAAATTTCAAACACACTCTCAGGAATGTAGCAAAACCTTAACCCACCTGCATATTCAACAATTTTTAACACATCAGTGACTGACCATGTTTTCCAGTAAACTCCCACAACAAAGACAGGTCTTTAGCATACTCGCTAAGATGCTGGATGGGATGCCTGCTTCCCAGACTGGAGTACCTGGATCTAAGTCCTGGCCTTTTTACTCCCAACTTCCTCTTCATACTGGTTCCTAAGAGGCAACAGGTGATGGCGCTAGTTTGAGCCTTCCATGCACGTGGGAGACCAGGACTGAGTGCCCAGCTCCTGGTGGGAGCCCAGCTGCAGCTACTGTGAACCAATCTCTATCAAATCAACGATGTTTCTAAAGGTCTTATTTTAAAAATAGCTAGAAATAATTTCAGCTGGGGTTGACCCATTGGCATAATAGACTAAGCCTCAGTCTACAGCACTGGCATCCCATACGGGATGGTTCATGTCTCAGCTGCTCTACTTCTAATCAGTTCCCTGCTTATGGCCTGAACAACAGTGGAGAATGGTTTAGATCTCTGGGTCCCTATACCCATGTGGGAGATGCACAAAAAGTTCCAGATTCCTGTCTTTGGATCAACTCAGCTCTAACACTGCGATCACTTGGGAATTCGATCAACATTTAGAAGACCTCTCTGTCTCTGCTTTTCTCTGTAGCTCTGCCTTTCAAATAAAAATAAAAGAATCTTTTTTTTTTAAAGTAATTTATCTAATGGCTAGTAAGAGTAATCCCTTTGCACCAGTGAATGATGGATAACTCAAGCTCTGGGACAAATAAGTCATTTGCACAAGTCACAGTGTATTGAGTATCACTCAAACCCCTAGTCAACAGAAGCTCACCTAAGGTTGAGTAATGGAGAAACTGGGGCTTATGAGATGGCTAATGTGAAAACTCTGCTCTCAGCCATCCAAGTCTTGATGATGATCCAATGATCTGAAAAGAATCTCTGCTATGGACTGAATGTGTTACCCCAAATTCATATGCTTGACCCCAAATCCTTACTGATGTGGTATTTGGCAGTGAGGCTATTGGGAGGTATTTGGACTAAGTCAGAGGGTAAGGGTATTGTGATGGGCTTAGTGCCTTATAAAAGAGGAAGGGATTAGTCTGACTCCGTCAGTAAGCAGAGAACTGGAAGACAAGCATCTGCACAACAGACAACAGATCTACAGGTACATGGAGCTCGAACTCCCCAGGTCAGAACTGCTAAGACATAAATGCCACAATCCTTTCCCTTATAGAAAGCAAAACTAAGCCATGATGTAAGAGGATTCTGAACGTGAAACAAGAAAGAAGGCAACATTAGTGGATAAACAGATTCAGTATATATATATATATATATATATATATATATATAAAGCCAGACACAGAGGAGCTATATTCTCCAATATTCATTCCTTTTATTCAACAAATATTTATTGCGTCAAAGAAGTGGTAATACACCAAGGACTGTATTAGGACAATTATGATTATCATCACCAATGAGTGCATTTTTTTTTCAGATGATAATTTTTGAGTAGGTAAGACAACTTGGGTCATCAAGTTGCTGTTGGGTCAACATGCTTCCCAAGTAAATGGCAATTTCTCCAATGCTAACTGCTAAGCATGGAGCAGAAGAAAGACTACAAGCACATGAAAAGGACCAAAAAGACTGCATGCTCACATTCAGTTTCAGTGACAATCTCTCAGAGTGGCACCAATGTGATTTCGACCCATGTCAGCACTTCACTGTCTGGGGAAGGGAGACTACTGGCCTCCGGACAGTATTTCTCAAAGAAGATTAGCGCTATCTGAACTCTAACTGCATACAGGGGTACAACTCTAACAACAGTTGCAAATAAGAGGGTTAATAATAGTAATAAAAAAAGCTTCCCAGAACTTACATCAGGGACTGCTCTTAGTAAAAGTTTAAAACAGGTTATAATAGGTCATTTACTTCAGCACCCACAGCTTACTCTTTCTACATGTTTCATCCTATCACAGTTCACTTTCTTCTCTGAGAAAATAATTTGGTATCATCAGTTGAAACTTAATGTAGTGAGTCAGATGTTTTCTCCTCCAGCCTTATTTGCATTTATGGCTTTCTAACCGAAAATGTCTAGTGGTTGATTTTAACACCACTAAGAGGATAGGAGTACAGAAGAAAGCAGAATAGGCATTCAATGAACTCTCACCTCAACTACTAAACCAAACATGTCAACTCTCTGAAAACTAATGAGTAATATAAGTACAAAAAGAAATAGCTGTTTAAAAAAACACACTTAAAATAAAAACTAAGTTAAATGGTAAGATATTCTACTCAGTGCTCTACCCTAAATGCATTACAGAATAAATAAAGGTCTGATCAGTAAAGTACACATAATTTTAAAATTTTATTTTTATTTTATACATGTTTTTAACAGTGAAGTGACAACTTAGCATATTAAAACATTCGTTGTCACATTATCTATTGAGGAAATAATTATGCTAATATCTCTATAAATAATGTTATTAAAACATCATAAATTACATCTAACATTTGCTATGTCTGGTTCTTTATTACCGAGAATTGGCAATTTAGGTTGTCACAGTGTGTTTACGCAAAATTTACTGCTGAATTATGCCATGGGTCCATTTGTTTTCATTATTTAAACTGACTATAGATTTCACTAATACTGATTATTGGATTACTGTTTACAATTTAATGTAGTTACATAATTATTCAGTGTCTTTTCAATGTTCCCTTTAGAAAGCAAACACTGAATCATACAACTGTTTCTGTAGAAATACATCAAAATAAAACTACACAGACAGCTAAGTATACATGTTTATTAAAAACTCCTGCTTAAGACTTAAAATCCCTCAAAATCACTTCTTTGGGATCAGGAATATTGTAACACTTATGCTACTCTTATGCAATACTGAAGCTTAAATAAGACTGAATAGTCATCTAGCTTCAAATACTCAATGGCAGAATTTGCTTTCTTTTTTCTAAATATATTTCTTAATTTTCTGGATTTAAATTAGCCACAATAGTGCACTAATTAAATCAGAAATCTTTAGTAATATGAGAAAGTTAATATGTATATTTCTCCTACATGCATGTAACCCGATTACATGTTACTATTCAAGGCATCTAAATACATTTGAATTCATGTTTATTTGGAAAATTGCTCTCTGAAATGAAGTTATTCTTTTTCCCAGAATGTACAAACTGATTCATATTATTTACATACCTTTTGTACTCAACACTACTTTGTTACCTTAACTTCAAAATCATCTGATTAGATTAGATATGAACATTCATTTTCTGTTTTATTGGTTTGACAATGTTAAAATACTGATGACAGCTGGGTGATATACACAGTAATATTTAAAAACACTATGCATAAACCTTATGTAATGTTATCGCCATGCCTATTTCCCAATATTGTATAAGTAGTAAGTCCTTAATTTTTATGTAATTAACGACTGTTTTCCTCAACAAAGATATAATGCTCTGAGGCAATATCTTTATTATTTTGTTGCTTCAAAGTCTGTGAAATACTGTAATCAAAAGATAAGTTCATTTTGGTGCAAAAATTCGAAAACCATGCATACACAGTATTTAGAAAGTTCACAGAAAATACATTAGGAAAAAAATTATTGATAGATTTAAAATTGTTTGTGCCAAAGTAAATTTACCTTTTCAATCCATTTTCTACACATTGTCTAAAGTACCTGTGCATAGTCCTAAAGCCCAGAACAGCCTGCACATAAGCATTCACTAAACATTAACTGAACGGATCTAATTAAACCCTCAGGCCCAAGCTATAGCAAACAGCAGAAGTAGAATTAATTCATAGCCCTCTAACTTAGGGCTCTTTTCATGCATATCACTTACTAGCTTTTCATCATTATATTTTTAAAGCACAAACGGGAAAACTATTACTTTGCAATGACTTATTTCTTTAAAAAAAAAAATTTAAGTTTTACAAACTGATCCCAGGAAAAGTAAGCAGAGGATTTGGCTCTTGTTCTCAAATGGGTTGAAAGCTCTAAGATTTACACAATAAACACAATATGTAGACATAAGCGTTGACCTTTGAAGCCTGCAGGAAATCATAACTGCCTGATATCCACACCATCAATTATCGAATGAAAATCTTATTATCAGCGTGTCTAGTTTTTGGTAGTAGCCAATCTTTGATAATATAAATCAGCATGAATTTGAGAAGTCTACAGTGTGAACACAATAGATTTACATGTTGCAGTGAAATAATGAACATTTTAAATGTGCTTTTAGTTTTATATTTAATGCAGCTGATTAAAAAAATTCTATTCCCTCTTCATATTAATATTCTTGCAGGGTACAGCTGCCAACCATAGTTAAATCTGATTAGACCCCATGCTAAGTTAATCAATCTGATAATGTTGGACATGATTAAAAAAGTACACACGCCATGACCATACTGTCTATTCTCAGACGCTCAGCATCAAGGCCTTCATTTTCCCAGATCACTACAACTCCTTGGACTGCTCAATTTTCATTGTGCCCTTTGCATTTTTTTCAATCAAAACAACAACAACAACAACAAAACAACAAAAACCCAAAACTTTTTTCTCTTCCTTAGCAGGTACTAAAAAAATCTTATTCAAGTAAATATTAACATTATAAAGTGATACACATTTTTTGCTAATTTTTACTTATAAAGAAATAATCTGAAGATCATCTATTAAGTACAAAAGCTCATAACAGAAAATTTTTAAAAAAACGTTGTTACCTTTGTATATAATTATTAAAAGCTTCAAAACACCATCCACATTCCACCTTTGTGATTACTAAATAATTGCTGTAATGAATCTTACCTCCAAGCAAAAAGTAAAATGACCACAGATGTGAGCATATAAATCATTATGGCCATAATACCACTGTAAGGAAAGATTCACACACACACACACACTTTCTCTGGGTCACAAGGGCTCACAAGAGCATGCAACCCTCATGGGGGGTCGTCACCACCACCGCATCAAAGGTGGACTAGAACCCTGAAGTAGGCAACCTGCATCAGAGGTTGTCAGTCCACAACACGGAAGCCAGGGAGCAGCAAGAGTTCAGTACCCAGTACCAGGATTTCCATGCCCAATTGGAAGTGAATTGGACTCAGAGTGCACAGGTAAGCTGGACCTAGTCAGGGGAGGGTAATCCTACCAGATCACTCTAAAGCCTCAGGGGCAAGGGGAAAAAAATAACTTACCTATGGCGAGGGTAACAATGCGGATCTAGGCTAGCTGGGATTGAAGCCCCATTAGAGGAATACAAACCCAAGGTAGTTCAGATCCCCCAGCGGGGAGAGCAGGATAATGGGAGAGCCTAACCAAGTCACAGCACCAAACGTTAGGAACGAATGCCTCAAACCTATGCGCCAGTTGCAGTGAGTCACACAATCAGAAGGGCACAGAAACAGAAGCAGGAACAAAGAGGAAGGATAGGAGCATGCTTTTATAGCACAGGGACAGGTACTGGGAGTATGGACCAAGGGCACTGGTAGACAGGGCGGTGGGCAGGGCCAGGGACACGGAGCCACAAGGGATCGGTGGACAGAGCCATCAGGTATGAGGCTGCAGCATATTGGCAGACAACAAAGTTGGAACCTAAAGGGCGTAAAATTAGAGAGCACGAAACGTGAACCTAAAGGGCATGAAACTAGAGAGCGTGAAACTTTTTTTTTTTAAAGGAAACTTTAAGGGAATGGAAGCAGATCTCAAACGATGCGAGGGTCTCATTGGTCTTTGGGGCCGCTGCTTGCACTGCTCCTCACACCTTCAGCCTGACACAGCTCTGGAAAACATCTTTCTGACTCTAACTCTGACTTTCAAACACATCAATCTAAATCAATCAATACATGAATGATCCAGAGAGGACAAATTTTACTCTAATTTTTTTTTTTTTTACATCATAGAATAGGAGTTCCATGCATCTTAATTTCGAAAAGATATCACTTCATGAGAAAAGAAAATTTCAGGTAAGCGCTGTAGTTAACTACAACCTACAGACATAATACCACATATTTTCCATCTACAGCTCTTGTGGACAATACAGGAGAAGGGCACATACAACTAGTGAATTTTAGCTTTGGTTCTAAGATGGGAAAACTCTGCAATCTACCATAAGATCTTTCACTTGAGGAACTAGGTGGCTCCATTCACCTCTTCAAATATGTTATATCATCTAAGCAATGTCCAAAGGATAGTTACAATAGAAGTTAATTCTTAAACATGCCACATAGAAACATGTTAATATAGGCTGTGGCCTTTATACTTCACTCTAAGAAAACAGTACTTCGGTGATTGATTTTCAAATGCTATTTTTTCAAGAAGAAGTAATATATATTTATGTATAACATATAAGCATATATGTGTATACATATATACAAACACACACACATATATATATGTAGTTTACAGTCAATGCAATGTTTTTACCTCATAGTTAGAGAACAAGGAAAATGCAATCCTCTTGTCAGACTATGCTCAAAAAACTTAACTTAAATAAGACATAATAAAAATGAGCACAAGGACAACCAGGGACTCAGTGACGGGGGTCTCATTAGGGAGAAACTTCCCCTCTTCAGTGGCTCTTAGGCAGCCACCCAGGAAAACCCAGAGAAAGACTATCTGTAATATTCACAGCCCTGTTCCATACATGTGATGCCTTCCAGAGTCTTCACTCTTCTGCACGATGAGGCGTGCATTTTAGAAAGAAGATTTCACCCATACAGAATTGGTCACCTTGAAGAATAAAATTACCGGCAATTTTCCATGTGTCAGAAAAAAAAAGTCAATATATACGTCAAAACATTATGACAAATACTTTCTCCATTCAGTTGCATATGTACATTTTTATAAACCACTATCAAAGGAAACAAATTTGTTATAATCAACCCAATAATCTCATTTTTGATAGTTCATTTTATTGTTACTATGAATAAAACAGATCTATAAAGACAAAGTACTTTAAAACTGATCCACTCAAGAGTAGATTGGTAAAGTGGCAGTTTTAAACAGTACATTGAAATCAGCTAAAACATACTTTACAGTTTTCCTTCTTGCTATTATCACTGTTAAAAACTAATTCTGGGGCTGACAGGTGGTGCATAGTACACCAAGCTTCTGCTGTGGTGCCAGCATCACATGTGGGCTGTGGCTTAGGTCTTACCTGCTCTTGCTTCTGGGTGAGCGGCAGAGGATGTCTCAGTTCCTGGGGTGTCTGCACGCACATGACAGACCCATCAGAAGCTCCAGGCTCCTGGCTCTGGAACAGCCCAGCCCTGGCCATTGAGGCCATCTGGGGAATGAGCCAGCAGATGGAATTCTCTCTCTCCACCTGTCCCCTCTCTCTGCCTCACCTTCATTGTACATCTGGCTTTCAAACAAAACTAAATCTCAAAAAAAAAAAAAAGAACACCTTATTTCCCATACCATGACTCACTCTCATATTCTACCTCCAACCACTGCTGACATTTCTCACATTTGGTCCTACTAAAAATATCTATTAGTCACCATCTTTGTTCCCTTTTAGTGTTCACCAGGTTACACCTCCCATCATTCTACGCAAATCTGAAGTTCTTGCTCTTCAGTTTGCTCAAAGGCATGCTCAGTCTTGCACACTCGGCTGTTCTTCCTGGTAGCTCTCCAGTCCCATTCTCATGCTGTGCTTAGCCTCCATTTTCCAGATAAATCATACTTTATCAAGCAGTCGCACAGTAGCATATGTACTCTCCTCTCTTTTCAACAGCCATTTATTTTTAACTGTATTTCGTAACACATTTCCTGAGAAGTTTTTTTTTCAATGACAGCTGCAAAATAGATGGAAGAAGTCTAAATGAAGAAAAGTTAAAATATAGAACACAGTGATTCAGACCAAGGAAACATATATTTAGCTTAGTCATTAAGATGTTATTTGGTGTTTGGTCACCAAACGGAATGCCTGGTTTCAGTTCACAGCTCTGGCTCCTGAATCCAGCTTCCCACCAATGCACACCCTGAGAGGCAGCTGTAACGGTTCAAGTGATGAGGTTTCTGGCCCCACGTGGGAAACTTCAATTGAGCTCCTAGTGCCTGGCTTCCGCCTGGCTCATTACTGTCTACTCTTGGCAGCTGAGCAATAAAGCAGCCTTTTTGGAGCTCTTCCCCTTGCCTCTCAAATACATATTTTTACACACACATATATACATACACACATCTATTATACACACATACAAATCATGCATCTATATATTTATTTATATGTATTTGGACCCAAAGCATGAGATTTTGTAATTCTGGTTATTTTCAAAAATCCTTAAAGAATAAGAAAGAAAATGCAAATGAAGCCATGTATATTATAAATTTTTCCCTCAAAATACTGATACCTTCTTCAAATCAGAAACACACTGGGTAGTGTACTTTTCAGGCTGTCATCTCTACAAAAAATAAAGACAAGCCATTTATGAAGGAAAGGAGTTTATTTTGGCTCATCATTTCGGAGGTTCACGGTTCAATTTCAAGCTGGTTTGGCCATCTTACAAAGCCGAAAAAAGGCAACAGCGGAATGTGTATAGAGGGATGATCACACAGCAAGCAGGACAACAGCTGAGGCCAGAGACATGCACCCCCAATGATCCAAGGACCCACTAAGCCTGACCCGTAAACACCTTCAGTGGGTTAAATTCCCACTAACTCACTACCATCAGTTTGGCTTTGGGACTTAAACACCTACAGAAATTTGAAAGCAATATCCAATTCAAATAATAATATCCAGCACTTGACATCTTGAAACTCATGTCTCTCTCATACATACCATAAAGTATTCCATCCCAATAATTCCAAAGTCTTAGTCCAACATTATTTCAGAAGTCCAAAGCCCCATGTAAGACTCAACATTTGGCTGTGAGCCCCTGCAGAATTAAAAACTTATTTGCTTCCAAAGTAGGACACACATATGGTGTGAATTCTCATTGCTAAAAGAAGTAACAGAGAAGCCAAAAGAACTGATCACACCAAAGCAAAACTGAAACCCAGCAGGGAAGTTAATCTCAAAGGTCTAAACTGGGCGTCCTGAGCATGCACACTGTGCCCAGTAACCCCTCAGAGACTTTACAGGTCACAACCCATATTAAGGTTCTCACAGGCAAGAGAGCCTTCAGGTGTGGCTTCCATCACAGTTCCCACCTGCCCCCACTTCTACCACAGTTCTGCTTGGCACTGCTCTAGTGGTGATTCAGTGCAATGTCCCTTAAAATGTACAAGACATTCTTTGAAATCTAGGTGGAGGGCTTAAAGCCTGCACAATCCTGTGAGTCTCGGCCCACATGGCTATTTTCTGAAGCTGAACATGGTAGTCAACATCTTTGCCAAGCAGGTCCAAGGGGCAGGTCACTTAACCTCCCTAGTGTTTCCACATCAGCTTTACTTCCATTTTATTGTCAGGAGCTTTGCACAGGGGTGCCAGCCCCAGCACAACTCTGCTTTAACTCTCAGGCTTCCTTTGGAATCTCAGAGGAAGCTGTCGTGATCCTTTAACTCACACAGGTATTCTTAACTAAGTGCCTAATGTTCCATCAACATGCAGGCAGAGTCAGAATTGAAATGAATGGCATATTACTCAAACTATACCAGATGTCATTCTAGCAACTTCTGGGAAAGAGAATAAAATCAAAATAGACAGTAATAAAATAAGTAATTTTATATGTGTGTAGATATGTGCATACACATATGTAGTCTCAGACAAGTATATAAAGCTTCTAGGTTAAAATGTAAAAATCAAATTTAAAGTATACTGCATTAAAATACAGAAAAACTAAGAGGGAACTGAAGTAACAGATGGAGTCACTCCTCTCCCACCAGCACGTGCATGCCTTCGCATGGACCCCCGAAAATGTAAAACTGCATAGAAGAGTCTTTCCAGATCATATTAATCTCAACTGTACCTCACTGTCACTCTATCCTACCACGCTAGCACTACCTTGAAAGCACGAGCTTTCTACAGTCCTAAAAACACAAATTAACACAAATTGTTTTAGAGAGGACACAAGAGGAAAAAAGGTCACCTCAAAATTATTACAACACAAGGATTACAAATTAAAGCTTCTTTTCCTTTCAAAGGTTTACTATTTACATTTTACAGACTACATAATAGTCTATTTTATATATACATCTGTTTATACTACTACATGGTTTGTCCATGTATTTGTATTGGATACAGAACATATTCAATGAATAAAGATATCCTAATTTACTTAGCCATCTCTCTCCACCTAACATTATTGTTCATTGAAACATTTTCATTTTTAATCATTTTCCAAAAGTCAGATCTCTGTTACTTTACTGGGTTGAAAGAACATTTATTGAGTTGAGCAAACATTTAGTTGCCATAAAGCACAGTCCCAACATGGCTTTCAATTTCATCGTTCACAGTCCTCCAACAGCACTACGTATGATTCTTCTCTGTTTTAGGTCACATCTGCCAGATTCCAGCAAGGCTGAGCGTTCCGACATGCCTGTGCACTAGCCATAATGTGAATGCTGCTTACGTGTCGCCCATGTCTCTATCACAGCCATCTTATCAATCTGGCATCCTCTATCTGTCTACAAATACATCTTCCAAGTTTATTATTTGATCCTTTTGGCATATCTTCAGGTTATGACTTTATTAAAATTTCTTTTCTTCATAATTTCCTTTAACACGTCTAGAAGTCATCCTCCAAATCTATTTTTTCCTAGTTTAGTTTTCCTTATTCACCTGTAAGGAATATGTAATCTCTGCACAAATCTGTATAATCTATTTCAATACCTTTTTCACAAGCAAATTAAAATAAAATAAAAAGTCTTTGTTAAAAGACAAATACCAGCAATTACTGTAATCTTACTAATCTCTTTATAAGACAATTAAGCAATTAAGACACAAAAGCAAAATGTACTCTATATCAACGACAAGGCAATGTTGTCCACTTGGGTTGCTTCTTTCATTGCAAAAATATAATTCACAAAGTATAAGAAAAGCTGTTTTTGTTCACAGCCAAATTGTCTGTAGTTAAGCTCTACAAGCTCTTTTACACATACATAGTCTGTAGAAGGTGGTGGGTTATTCATTTTTCTAAAGCACAGTCCTCAGATCACTATCACAGTTCTGTAACTGTGGAGCTAAGAACAACTGAATAATTCATTATAATTCACACCCCTGCTAACAATGCTGTACATACAGTATACAAATGAATCACTTTTATTATAGTAATACTTTGGTAGATTTTAGTCAGTCATTAACTCTGCAGCACAAAAGTGTATACAAATGTGCAATTCATAAATTTAGGTAACCAAGATATTACCTGATAAGGAGTACACACACACACACACACACACACACACACACACACACACACACATACACACATATAGACCTCTCTTCCAGCTTATATATGACATTACTTGGCTAGATGTTACAGGAAAGCATCAGTCAATTAGGTCCAAAAAATTCTAATATAATGAATAATAAATAATAAATAATAAATGTGTCCCCTCTGATTTGGGAAATTTATATGAAGGATCAGCTACTACAATTTGCAACTGAAGATTTACATTACTGTTAAAATAACAGCTGTGGAAATTAGATCAATGGTGAGGTTAGAAGTTCTTGTATTATTTCCCTCCAATATTATACAGGCTGAGTAACCCTTATCTGAAATGCTTCTGATCAGATTTCAGATTTTCTTCAGATTTCCAAATGTTTATGTACACATAATGCGTTACTTTGGTGATGTGACCTTAGTCAAAATATGAAATTCATGTGTTTCATAATATACCTTTTACACATAGCCCAACGGGAATTTTACACAATACTTTCAATGCATCCGCATGTTGACTGTTATTCATCACACTGAGACCATATACGCAATCTTCCAAATATGATATCATGTTAGCAATTAAGAAGCAAGAAACTTTGGATTTGAAGGGATTCAGATGCTTGGGTTAGGGATGTTTAACCTGTAGCATTTAGTTCTAAAAGTATGGGATGCTCGACTGTGCCTGGTCCAGGCCAATACTGTGATGTAACAGGCACACCACGGCCTGCAACACTGGCATACCATTTGGGAGCCAGTTTGAGCCCCAGCTGCTTTACCTCTGATTGAATCCTTGTTAATTCTCTTGAGGAAAGCAATGGAGGATGACCCAAGTCCCTGTGCTCCTGCCACCGAAGTGGGAGACCCCAAAAAAAATCTCCTGGTTTCTGGCTTCGGCCTGGCCCAGCCCTAGTCCTTATAGCCATTTGGGGAGCAAACCAGCAGATGGAAGATTTCTCTCTCTTGTACTTGCGTGCATGTGCTCTAACTCTGCCTTTACAAATAAATAAATAATAAGAAATAAGTAGTTTTTTCTATTCTTTTCTACTCTTCATGTAAACCCTATCAAGTATTTTTGGAAGAGCTGTATCTTATATTCCTAAGAAAATATTTAGGATTTTATAATCTCTTCTGCCTACAAAACAAAGGAAGGAGATGCAGATATATTATTTTCATAAGTAGAGTTTATGATAGGAATGTTATGATCACTATCACCAACTTGAGGCAGGCGTCCTTAAAACAAGTACATATTACAGGTACATGGTTTACATGAACACATCAGTACTCTCTTATGACTATTCTATGTGACAGAGAGGCATGTCAGCTTTAGGAAAAAACTGAAAAGTGTGAAAATCTGAATGTAAAAGGTATAACTTTTAGCCCAAGTATTACCAAGAGTGTATAGGAGGTTTACGAAAAGAAATTCAGTAAAATCAAACCATTAAAATATAGAACTAAGAAGTCAAAATAGAAAATAACAGTTCATTATTATCTTTTTCAGAGGGCTTAAGGAGAGGAGAGGTCATTGAGAATCGGAGAAAAGCAAAGGACACTCTCTCCCAGATTTCCACCAGACACAAACAACCTTGCATATCATTTAAGAGGAGTTCATGAACTCCCTGGCTGATGCAAAATGATGAATTAGAAACTCCCGCAATGGAGAATTAGAAAAGAAATTATGCCTATCAAGGACCTAGGCTAAAAGAGTTTCTGAAATTAAAATGAAACATAATCCAAAGCTTTCTTCCAGCCAAAGTAAACACAGAAACACACAGGCTAAATAATTCTCAATGGCTGACAAAAAGAAGTGTGCCAAATCACAAGGAAACTTTTCTGAAACTGAGTTCTTAAAAAATACATCAAATTAATTCCTGTAAAAGGAACACTGACTATCCAGAGACAATCCATCCAACAGTTTTACAGGATAGAGAAGTATTTTGATTTTATCATTTCATAATGAAATAATTTATAAATTATAAAGATTCATGAAATCTGAGGAAATTAATACTGAAATTACATGACTAAATAGTTTTCTGGTGATTTTATTGGATATAAAACTCAATCTCTATCTTACAAAGTTATTCTGATAGAAAATCAGAAAATGTTCACCGAGTGCAAATCTGGTCTCAGAATCAACAAAGCAGCTATTTCCAATAAATTGGAATGGGCACTTGAAATCTTCATACATGCGACAATAATGTAAAATAATTTAAAATCAGCATAGAAGGTTAAAAAATGGCAAATGGAGCCAGGGATTCTAGATCTGAAACATCTCTTATCTACTTGATAGCTGTGTAACTCTGCTAAGTTTATAATTCTGACTCTACTGCAAATTGTGACAGCAGCAGTTCTTATGCAGAGATGCTGAGAATTACATGAGTGCATATAAAAGAAATACCCAGAACAGTGTATGCCTAGTACCCTACTTTAAAGAACTAAGACGGGTAAATCACCTATTAGGGTCAAACATTGTCCAACTTACAGCTATTATGCAAACTAACAGAGTGTCTAACTTACCAACTTTCATGCAATGCTTCAAGAACATCTATTTTTTTAAAAGTCTGTATTTATTTTATTTGAAAGGCAGAGGTACAGACAGATGGACAGACAGGAGGATCTTATCAGCTTGTCCACAGAACCAAAGTGGAGCAGTTGGGATCTGAACCCAGTGCTTATGTGGGATGATGATGCCACAGGCAGAAACAGCTGACTACACCACAGCACCAGCCCAGAAGCTTTTAAAAAAAAAACCATCAGATTTCATTTTAAAAAATCTGAATATCAACATTTATTTTCAATATAACTGAACTCCCTTTAATTTCAGCTAATTTAAGTGCATTTATCCTGAATCAATCACATATTTCCATCTTGCTTCTCAGTGATCAAAATACACGAAGCAACTTTTAAAGAAACTGATTAAATGATTAAGTACTTCTCTATACTTATCTTACTAAATAAGTAGTATTTTCAGAGCCATTTATTTTCAAATGTTTCAGACTGGCTTCTTCTGATCCCATTAATTTTCAACTCACGAAAGTAAGGTGAAATCACATCTTATTCCAGAACCAGTTTCTAAAGGCTACTGTAAAAGGTAAAAATTGCACACACGTAACAGGATTTTAGAACACCACTTAAGTCGACCTACAAGATGCTATGTGTCAGAATGGCCTCGCCACTGCTCCAACACTGCAACAGACCACCGTGGTGTTCCACTGAGCTGATCTATATTATTTCAATAGTTTAAAAATGAGGGTCAAATTTATTAGAGTTGAGAACTAGAGATAAAAGTGCACTTGTCTGACATACATAATGGGCTATAATAAATCAAAATTTTTATATGGCAATATTATCCTTCTTTCAAAATAGAAAACTAAGGCCTTAACAATGTAGAGTCATTACAATTGCCATATGAATACAAAATGAAAAATGACAAGTGAATTTGCAACTGCCTTTATACAAGTTACCCCTTTTAATATAGTGCAGAGGATGGAGGAAGAAATAAATACCAGAATAATTTTTTTAGGCTAAATTCTGTGGGAGAAATGCAATGAAAAGTTGCTTTGTAAAGAAGCCTTTAAGTTGAACCCAATGTTAAAGAAACACCAAATGTTAAAGAAAACTCTGTGAATTTAGGTTTAAATACAGTACTTACAAATACTGACTCACTGGGCCCAGCATAATTGTTCAGTTAGCTGAACTTCCCCTTGCCAGAATTAATTTCCCCCAGCTCCCTGCTTTTGGCCTGAGAAAGCAGCAGAGCGAGGCTTAAGTCTTTAGGACCCTGAATCCACATGGAAGATCAGGAATAAGTTCCTGGGTCCTGGCTTCAGATCAGATCAGCTGTGGCAGTTGTGTACATTTGGGAAGTGAACCAGTAGTTGGAAGAGCTTTCCCTCTGTTTAATCCTCTCTGTGAAAATGGATATATATATTTTTTAAAAAATTCACTCACATACATAAGTCATACATAGGCAAATTGCTGCATGATTTAAACACCAAGATAGGAGCAGGAATTGGACACAGTACTTAGGAAGCTCACGTCCCTAGCAGTGTGCTAGTTCCAATTCCCATCTCCCACTGCACCCTGTGTGGGAGACCGAGATTAAGTTCTGGGCTCCTAGTTTTGATCCGGCCTCAGTCCTACTATTATGGGAATTCAGCAGAAGAACCAGAACACGGAAGATCAAGATTGATCAACTGCTGTATGCCTTTGAAATAAACAAAAAGCAGTTTAATAAAATCAAGTTAAACAATAGACAATAAAGTACCTGAGCAATAATATAACATCAATTTAGTTTTACATCTCAGCATTTAATAAATTCTCTTATTTTCTATGTTCTTCAAAAATTGGCTTTCTTAAAAATATAATGAAATACCTAGGAAGCCTCCACTGTAGTTATTCACTCACTTAACAGAGTGGCTGACCGCCTACTATGTGCCCGGCAATGATCCAGACGCCTTGTTATAACTGATATTACTCTTGGGGAAGACATATACACAACTAGAAGTAGGTTCTTTTCAAAATCTGTTAAATTTTTAATCCGTAACAGGGTTTCCAAGCTCACAATATACTTCATTGCCTCTTGCTTCTCCATTTGATACTTGTTCTTCATTTATCCCTTCGTCCAATCTATTTTTTAGAAACCTATTTTATTGAAAGGCAGAGTAATAGAGAGAGGTGGAGGGAAGAGAGAGACAGAGATCTTAGCAACTGATTCATTTAAGTGTCCAACCTTGAGGCCAATGACTGGCGAGAAAATGAAAGCGTCAGTAAAAGATAGTTCTGAACCCCCAAAAAACGCAATTTTAGGTAGACCAAGAAGAAAGAAAACCAGTTATTTGGTATATCTAACAAAATTTCAGATACTAAGACAAAAAACATGAAAATGCCTTTTAAAACTGTAAAACGCTACTGGAGCATTACTGGCCAAAATTGCATTATTACTCTTGACAACTTCAGTATTCATACTATTATTATTTCAAGAGTCACCTACTGACTGAGTCGATAATTTAACAATAAAATAATATTCCAGTTTGATAAGTTCAATTGTAGTATTGAATTAAATATATCCAATACTCTGTGCCAATTTGGTCATATTTGAAGAAAATATATCCTCTCATGATTTCTGTTTATTATGATATACAGAAAGAAGGGATTTAAACTACATATTTGAAATTTGGCTTTGTGTGACAGTCAATGAGGTATAAGCTCTCACACTCAGTCTTCCCACTATTATTAGCTGGGAGACAATAATGTGACATTTAAATCAAAGAGAACGACAATACTGACGATACCTTCCACAAATGAAAACTGAATATTTCCTTTGCATCTTCTTTCAGTGTCATCTGTTCACCAGTTACAAAGTCTCCTGTTTCAGACAATGAAGTCCTCTGCAAGAGCCATTTTTCACCTATGACCTCCACGTTTATGTAACTAAAACTGTAAAGTCAATAGCTTTCACTACCTCCTCATCTTTTATAGATCTCCAAAGTGTCTAGCAGACTGCTTAGCCACTTTATAAAACCATAATAAAGGTTCAACAGACATTCTGATTATAATTATATTTACATAAAAAGAAAACAAAGAAGCATATGCGAAGTCAGGAAGCTTCCCAGAAAATGAGATGACCAAAGAGTTAAGTCCTTTGCATAGCAATGGCCCCACTGCCAATTTTTATTCTAGTATCAAATTTATCACAGTATCATTTTGCTTAAGATTTGATTTAGCAAATTATAAGTAAAGCTTACACTTCTGGGTTGGGTTTTTCCATTATCTAACACTATATTTGTATAAAAGAACTCAAAGTCATTGAGAACCAATCAAAACATAACACTTTTCCAATATAATCACCCAAGCAAAATTCTCATTATTTTGTTATAACAGTGCAATAGACACTGCAATTAAAATTAGACATTTCAGTTCTTATTACTGAAAAATGTAAGAATATGGCTAAAAGTTCAAGAATCACCCAAAAAAGGCATTATTACAATTAGGAAGTCACATACACCACCATGCTATTTACTAATCTCTGCATGTTTTTCTCTTTGAAGCATTGGTCTGGTACTCAGCTTTAATAAACAAACCCTGTATATTTAATTATGCTGCTACACTAACAATAAAAAGTTGGCCCTCTTCCACTTAGACTGCAGAAA
Organism: Ochotona curzoniae; assembly: GCF_017591425.1. Lineage (NCBI taxonomy): Eukaryota > Metazoa > Chordata > Mammalia > Lagomorpha > Ochotonidae > Ochotona > Ochotona curzoniae. The sequence goes on along the minus strand of NW_024465035.1, from coordinate 9,650,729 downwards.
ATCTTCATTAAGGAAGCTAATGAACACAAATCCTGAAAAGCTGACTGCACAAAGTGGCATGGAACCTGATAAAAGGAAAAACATGCAAATTATAAAAAGAATTTCACGCAAAACTAGACTCTATCTTTATTTGCAATCAATGTATATAAATACAAATTAACTGAAATATAGTGAAAACAGTAAAGACCATTTAGTTTTGTCTGCTTAAAATTTCAACATAAGTCATGTTCAGTTTAAAAGTCTTAAGTACAATTTTTTTTTAACATAAACCTGTTTCAGATTTATTCCTAGTCAACATTTTTTTTTTTTCCTTAAGTGAAACTCACTGTTTCCTGCCTGTAACATCACCTTAAGCAGACCCTGGCAGGCAGCGGTAGTGACTCAAGCACTTGGGTTCCTTCCACCCACTTGGGAAAGCTTGAACTGGATTCTGGCTCTCAGGTTCAAGCTCCACCCATCCCAGCTGGTCTTTTGGGCATCTGGGGAGTGACACAAGGAATGGATCAGCTCGTACTCTCTCATGTTCACTTAAAATAAATAACTATCTTCACTTTAACTGATGGGACAATAAATTAGAGCTATATAGGTTTAAAATAAAAATCTACCTTAACCCCACACCAGCATGGTTGAAGCATGGAAAAAGTACTAATGGTCAAGCTTATGGATACACAGTCGCAGCTACAGTACCAAGTGATGAGGCAGGCATTAGTGCAACAGGTTAAGCCACAGCTTAAAACAACCTCCCAGTCTTCATGCTGACTTGGTTTGACCCCAGGTTCCAGTTTTCAAACTCCTTCTCATGAGCACCTTCAGGAGACAAAAAGTGATGGCCAAGTAGTGAGTCCCTGAAAGCTAAATAGAAGACCCACATTAAGTTCTAGATTCCTGTCTTCAACCTGTCCAGTCCTCACATAGGAGGTGAACCAAGGAATCAGACATCTTTCATTATCTCTCTATATCTTGGCATTCCAAATAAATAAAAATACACTTTTTGAAATTTTTAATAAAGTATCAAGTGAAAGTAAGTACAGGGGCCAGCAAGGTAGCTCAACTGGCTAATCCTCTACCTTGCAACACCAGCATTCCATTTGTGGGCCAGTTCATTTGATTTCTCCAATTCCCACTCAGCTCCTTGCTTAGCCTGGGAAAGCAGTCAAGGACAGCCCAAAGTCTTGGGCCCCTATACCCACATGGTGGTAGCCTTAGAAGAAGCTCCTAGATCCTGGGTTTGGATGGGCTCAGCTCTGGCCATTGTGACTATTTGGGGAGTGAACCAGCCCATGGAAGATCTTTCTGTCTCTCCTTTCTGTAAATCTGCCCTTCTAGGATAAATAATTAATTCTTTTGAGAAGAAAATAAATATGCATGTACTCTAAGGAAAGACTTTTAAGGCATCATAATTTTCAATTAAAGATAAAACATTCTCTAAATGGGTATTAGGTAGATGGATCAAAATCTGCTACAGTCTAATATATTTACGAATTAGAAAGAGAAGAACTAATCAGGAAAATTTCACTATTAAAGTCACAAAGAAGGCTGGCACTACCTGCAACCTATATGGGATCTGGTTCATGTCCCAGCTGCTCTATTTCCAACCCAGCTCCCTGCTCATGTACCTGGAAAAGCAGCAGCAGCGACGCCCCAAGTGCTTGGGCTGCTGCAACCACGTGGGAGACCTTGAAGAAGCTTCCAGCTCCTACCTTTAGACAAGCAAAGTCCTAGCACCTGACGTCATTTAGAGTAACCCAGCAGTTGGAAGTTCTCTCTGTCTCTTTCTAACTCTGCAGTTAAAATTTAACTCTGTATCTAGAAACATATGCACATGTCATTTTTACCCTATTGTGAAGTTGGAACTTAAATTGTCCTAAATCAGAGACTGTCCACAATTTCAAAAGTGAAACTGTAGTATCAGCTATTATAGAAATGCTAAGAGATTAAAAACAGCAGCATGTGCCCAATCAAATGATTGCATCATCGTTTGTACTACAATTGCTGATCTCCATTACTGCTCTGCTGTAGCACGGAAAGAACTTTTATTCATCAAAAAACCAAACTAGGATAATGTCCTTTCCAGATTTTCTTTGTAGTTTTCTTTAACTTCAATAGCTATTTAATCTTTACGGCATTTCTACTCAATGATAACTATTTTGAAGCAAAGCAGTTGTGGCAGTTATAAGACAGTTGAGATTTTAATTGTTTGTTTAAGAAATGTATTTGCCTAATACCACTGCAGTGGTTACACTTTTTTCTCAGCAGAAAGACTTACAAGTTAGTAAAATGTACTGCTCTGCTTTTCTACATGACAATTAACTTGATCTCTATCTGCAAAATGCTCCACACTGTCAATAAAATAAATTGATCATTACCTAAATCACAAAGTCTAGCAATACACTTAAGTCTATCATCTTTGTGACATTGCAAAGATTGTAGAAACCATTTAAAGCACATTTTCATAAATTCAACAGTCTTTCTGTTTTAATGTACATTTCTGGCTTTGTGGAATGCTCATCACCATACTAGCAAATACAAAAAAAAAAAAAGGATGGTGTTCCACTTCACCTTAAGAAATTGCTTCATAACAAATTGCTACTATGCAATTGGCCTTTATCTGCATGAGACTACTACCCAATCACATGAAAATACATCTTAAAAAATCATCCCTTTTGGGGGCTGGTTTTGTGGCATAAAATGTGAAGACAGTGCAGTGCATGCCAATATCACATACGGGTACCAATTCAAGTCCCAGCTGCTACACTTGTGATTTCTTGTTAACACACCTGGGAAAGCACAGGAAGATGGCCAAGTTATTTTAGGCCCCTGCTACCTACATGGGAGAAGCATATGGATTTCCTGGCTCCTCGCTTCAAGCTGGCCCTAGCTCCAACCATCACAGTCATTTTAGGGGTGAAGCAGTAGATGGAACATCTTTCTCTCCCTCTCTCTAATTCTGCCTTTCAAACAGACTTGGTGAGAAGTATAAGTAAAAGGGACAGTGAGGGTGGTGTCTGAGATGACTGTGTTGCTCTGTTCCCAATCATCGACAAAGAGCAAGTTACTGAGCACTTAATTCTATTCCAAGCACCATTCACACCGCCAGTCCCTTGAGGATAATCACATTCCACTGAGACAGAACACAACACCTGTAATATCAAGGAAATGATGAGCACAGGTAGAGCAATCAGGATAGACCTCAATAAGGTGGCACTTGAGGAGAAAGTCATATAGAAACCTGAAAAAAGAACAATCCACTGGGAGGAAATAGCCGGCATGGAGACCCTAACATTCAAAGCATCTTTGACAACAGGAGCAGTGAAATGAACAAGAGAAAAAAGGGTGAACTTAAAGCGATAAAGTGAGATCTGACCATTTTCCTAGGACATAATTCAAGCTTCATTTTAGAAGCAACATCCTGGCTGTCATTTTAAGAATTAACTAACTCGTACTAACAGAAACAAGGATACTTGTTGGGAGGTTATGGCAAAAAGGAAATTAGGAAATCAAGATAGCTGGGGCCCAAACAGTAACATCGGAGGAAGTGAAAAACAGTTAGACTCCAGATGTATCTTGAAGGCAGGGCAGAAAAGATTTGCCAGCAGAATGTAGGCACAATGAAAAATAAAGTTATCAATGATGAATCCATGGTTTTTAAGGTAAGCTGAGAAGGCAGATATGTTATAAGATGAAAAGACTGTGATCCCATTCTGAGGGACAGGAAAATAAGAGTTTATTTTTGGACTTTGGAAACATGTATCAACTCAAGCTGTGGGCAACTACCTGGCTGCCTTATACTTAGGCAAGTGTTACATTGCTGGAAAAAGCAGCCAGTAGCTGGCAGACATCCAGACCTAGTTAATGACAAATTTGTGTTACCTATGCCAGCATAATTGCTTATTCTTTTTTCTTTTTTTTTGGGGGGGGGGCTTTATCTTTTTTAAAGCTAAACACGGAAGGCAGCAAACAAGGGGATAAAACACACCATCCCAGCCCCAAGGTTAGAGGGCTGCAGATCTAGGGGTAGATTCTGTAAAGGAATTATGGGTTCATTCCTGTGGGATTGCAGCATACATTGGTTTGCATGGGCAGCTGGGGGTGATGATGGGCTAAGACAGACTGGACCTGGTAGGGCAGCTGCTGCCATATGCAAAGGCAGAGACTGAGGACAGATTATGCCAAACAGGAAAATAGCCCCTCATGGCACCCATGACATACACGGATGGGAACAGGCCTGGCAGGAGAACTTGGGGAACTCCCCTACTATCCCATAGCTACCTCTGGGGAGAACAAGAGCTGGTGCTGGGAGTGGGCCAGGCTGGGCTCGGTTGCAGCACTTGTTGCAGCACTTGTTTGTAAATGCCAAGAGTGTGGGCTGGTCATCACAGTCTGGGCTGCAGACCTTGCTGGCACAAGCGTTGGGACTGGGAGCAGGTCTATTAGGGAAACTTCAGGGACTTCTTTGCTCAGCTGCTGCTGCCACTGGTGAGTATGCAATCTGGGACTTCGGGCCAGCCAGTTGGGGGTGGGCCAGGTGGGGTTAGGCTGCCATACCTGTGGGCACTCATGAGAGTCAGAATGGGCACTTTCCAACCAGACTATGCCCCAGCACTAGCTGTGCTGTCATGTGCTAGTCAGGTCAGGCTGGACCACAGTACCCCTTGGCAGGTACAGGATCCGGGGCAAATAACATACCTGACAGGGGTACTGTGATCACTTCCCTGCTAGTCTGTACCTATTGCTGGTAAGCACAAGAACCAGGACTTGGGGAGAGCCAGGTTGGACAGCAGGTGGCATCTGTCAGCATATATGAGGACCAGGTCTGGGGGTAAGTCAAGCTGAGCTAAGCCGTAGCACCCACAGGTATGCACAAGAGCCAGATAGGATGTGGGCTGGGCCAGACTAGGTCACAGAAGAGGATGGTACATGCAAAAACCAGGGCTAGAGGTGGGCATGGAGGTCACCTTGACTAGGTCACAACATCCACTGACATGTGTAAAGACCAGGGCTGTGGTGGGTTGGCTGGGCCTCCTCACAGCCAATACCTGTACAGTGGATACCATGCCCAGATGCACCCAAAGGCCACGACAGCCAGATTATGTACGCCAGCAGGGGATGTCAACTGCCTCACCACAGAATGGAAAGCAGAACAGGTTGGACAATTCTCTTGGTCAAACTTTGCAGCATGTTCCTGGGTCTGTGAATCCACTAAGGTGGACTTGATCAACCAACAGATCTTGAAAGATTTTCTCACCCTGCAGCAACAAAATCAACAACTTCTCAGAATTATCAAAGCCACTCCAGTAACACCCTTGGAATATTCCTCCCCATAGCATGGTCTTTAAAGCATTATCAAATGACTGTCCTCCATTCCTTGGTGCTGATGCAGTTTGACAGCAAGGAGCAGCCCTCTCCCCTTCCTCCCCTGTAGACACAGAAGGAAAAACAAACAAACAAACAAAACCCTGAAACATTTGTCCTACTCACTCTCCTTCATACCTGGACTTTCCCACCCTCCTAATCAGAGGCTCACATGCACATGCATTCCTCTCTATTATGTAAACAATATTAAAAAGAAAACATGGCCCAGCACCATAGCCCAGCAGCTAAAGTCCTTGCCTTGAACATGCCAGGATCCCATATGGGCGCTGGTTCTAATCCTGGCTGCCCTGCTTCCAATCCAGCTCCCTGCTTGTGGCCTGGGAAAGCAGACAAAGAGAGCCAAAAGCTTTGGGACCCTGCACCCACATGTGAGACCAAGAAGAAGCTCCTGGTTCCCAGCTTCAGATTGGCTCAGCTCCAGGCATTGCAGCCGCTTGGGGAGTGAACCATCCAACAGAAGATTTTTCCTCTCTGTCTCTCCTCTCTGTATATCTGCCTTTCCAATAAAAGTAAATAAATCTTTAAAAAAAAAAAAGAAAACAAAAAGAATTTAAAGAGAAACTCTGTATTTCACATCCCAATGGAATTTTGAACAGGTAGGGAGCTGTACCCAGTAGTCAAATTCTAAATGAGAAGGTTTATGTTATAGAAAGCTAAACAAAACTGAAATTTGAACTGCAAAATTAATATTTTACTAGCTAAACAATGTAATAACTTTTCAACACTATTAACATCATTTAGCATATCTTTGTAAATTTACATCATTAAAGCTCACACACTACCAAAAAAATTCACTGAATGCTAACACTGTCTGACAGAATCATAAATTCATCCAGAATACTTGGGTCATTCAGTATACTTTAATAATCACAATTCAACAATACAAAGGCCATACTGGATGTACAATGCTTACAACTGAAAATACTGAAAGATTCTGTGAGATCTTTATCTCTAGCTTTGCACTGCAGAAACAGAAGCCTTACAGTTTCATAATGGCATAAGCTGTGTTGCTGTATGCATCACAGACAAACTCTTTGATCTTTTATTATGGAGAACATGGTAAAACCAGAAGTACTGATAGTTAATATATGCACAATGCTACATAATGCTTTGTGTCATATTTTCCTTACATTGTCTGAACAGCTAACTAGTTCACCAAATAGAAAGAAGAAAATTAGCTGGTTAATCCACTAACAACAGCTTACCAACAATAAGAAACAAAACTGAAGTCCCATGGAAACTAAGTAATTAAAACTCAAGCAGGGAAGAAGTCTGGCACAGCAATAATGACGCTGGTTGGAACACCTGCTTCCCAAATTGGAATACCTGTTTCAAGTTCCAGAAACTGCACTGCTGATCCAGTGTTCTACTAATGTGCACCCCACAAATGTAGTATATAATTCCTCAAATTTTTGGGTCCTTGCCACCCTTGTGGTAGACCAGGAAAGAGTTTCAAGTTCCTAGACTGGTCTAATGCAAGCATGGCTATTATGAGCATTAGGGAGTAAACCAGTGGATGGATGATTCCTCTCTCTTCCTTTCAAATTACACACACACAAAAAAATAAATACAAGCAAAATAGACTTAGGCAAATAAAATGAAAGAAACTGACAATGGAATGTTCTAAAACTAAGTCAGCTACTAGTGAATAAAATACGAATTTTTATTCAATTGTCTTCCTCTTAACTGTTAAGCAATGAGATATGAAGAGATATTACTGAGATGCATAGATTCATAACACATATTTTCAAAATTCAACAACTCAGCTGCTATATGACAAAAATCTATTACCTAAAACAAGACATCATAGGGCAAGAACTTCAAGGAAAAGCACTGGGCAGAAATGGGAACAGTACTATAAAATAGAAATAAAAGTTTAAATTGTACTAGTTAAAAGTTGATCTGATTTCTAACACCTTTTCAAAGAGTTCATTTTATAATTCTGCACATCAAGAGAACAAAACTGTCTTTTCTTCTCAAAGTACAAATAATTAACCAAAGAAGAAAAACCAGCATGTCTCTTAGAATCTCTTCTCTTTTACCAGTACAGGAACGGGCTTATACAGACTCAGTTTTTTTTACAAGATCTAAACTTCAGCAGATCTTACACCTCCTCCTCCTCTCACCCCTTTCACAGGATGTCTTAAATCTCTGAACCTCCATCCAATCATTGACTAGTATTTTTTTATTAGAAAGCTGGATACTTTCATTATGCTGAGTGAAAGAAGTCACACCTTATGTAATTCCACTTATTTGAAATGTCCAGAACAGACAAATCCTTAGAGACAGAAAGTCAATTAGCGGTTACCAGAGCTGGGAGAAGAGAGGAATGAAAAATGACTGCTACTGAACACAGAGTTTCTTGGGGGTGGGGGGTGGAGCATGATGAAAACGTTCTGGAAATAACAACTGTGATGTTTATGCAACTTTGGGAATATTGTATAATAAATACCTCTGAACTGAACATTTAAAAAGGTGAATTTTATGATATTTGAATCAATATGCAAGAAAAAAAAAGCAAAGAAATCTGAGATTTAAAAAAAAAATGAGGCAGGAATTCCACCTACCCCTAAAATTCAATAGTTTCATAACTAGCCAACACATTATTGTATCAGTAGTTAATTTCAGAATAGGATCCCAAGCTAGTAAGAAAATGTTAAATGAAGTATACTTTGTTTGAGAGGAGAGAGGAATGTAAAGTTCATATAAGAAGCTTCTTTTATCTTAAGTGATGAAGCATAAAAATTGGTAAACTTGAGGGAGTACATTTCAGTTGTTCAACAAATTCACCCTGGAAAATCATTTCATCTTCCAGAAAGATATAATGAGTAATTGTTTTAACTTACTTAAACTATTTTTCTTTCTCCAACTGCTTTAGTGATCCTAATCACCAGCTTTCAAAACCAGCCTTTGGGGCCAGTGTGGTGTGGCCAGCTGGACTTCTGCCTGAGGTGCCAGGATCACATACAGGCACTGGTATGAGTAGAAGCTATTTCATTTCCCATCCGGCAGGAGCTGGTGGCCTGGGAAAGCAGCATATCCATAACAGCCTTTTATCCTGTAGTTGTAAGAGAAAATCCCAGCTACATTTCAAGGTTCAGTTTGGGACAGCCTAACCATCCCATTCCCTATTGTTTGCTCCTTTTAACTGTTACCCATATTAGATATGCACCAGATATTATATCTTGTGATATTTGCAAACTGCTTTAGTGTTCTAGGAACTTTAACATACATTACCATATTTGATCCTACAGAGTAAGTGAAATAAATTCAGTAAAAATAACAACTTGTGGCAAAAAATAAAACAAACAGACATTTTTCAAAAAAAAAAAAAAACAGATTCAAATGGCCTACAGATATATGAAAAGATGCTCAGACTCCCTAGCTGTCAGGGAGATACAAATGAAAATCACACTAACGTACCACCTAACTCCAGTGAAGTCGGCCTACATTCAGAACTCTAACAGCACCTGCTGGTGTGGATGTGCGAGAAAAGGTACCCTCCTTCACTGCTGGTGAGAACGAAGGCTAGTACAACCACTAAGGAAGTCAATATGGAGAGTGCTTAGAGAATTGCAAATAAACCTGCCATATGGCCCAGCTATCCCGCTCACAGGAATATGCCCAAGGAAACAAAAACTGCACATGAAAAGGGGATATGTAATCCTGTATTTACAGCAGCACAATCTACAATAGCAAAGTCATGGAAAACAATCCAGATGCCCGTCCAAAAAGGAGTGGTTAAAGAAACTGTGTTACATCTCCTCCAAGGAATATTACTCAGTCATTTAAAAGAATGAAACTGGGTGAAATAAGTCAGTCCCAAAAGGACAAATACCATATGTTCTCTCTAATATAAGGAAGCCATCACGCTTCCAAATGGTTTCTTTTCTCTTGTCGAATTCATCACTGGCTCACGGATCACAAGGTGGCAACATTTTACCCAAGAGGCTTTTGTGTTTTCTTTTCATCTTATATGTGTTAGTTATTTAGCGGCATGCTTTTTCGACTCCATGATGCTGTTACTTTCATTGCTGTTGTTGTTGTTTTAACTTCATATCTGTGGTTGACTTTTTTGTGGCTTCTCATTTGAGGGAATGTATAGTGATGGCATAGCAGAGACTATTACATTCAGATGTGAAGAAGCAATGCAATATGCATCCCTACTTCCAAATCAAAGAGGGACTTCCAACGAAACTGTTGGACATATCTAGACAATGGGATGCTGGACTGTCTGACGTACCAGCAGTGTCAGTGCAGACTTAAATAACACACTGATGGAATCATGACTCCTTACAAAGGATTATTCTATCGTAATATGGAGAAAAGCAATCAGGGGGTGGGATTTGGGGGAGGGGAGGAAAATCCTTTGGAATCGTACCATAAAATTCAAAATAATAAGCTGTTAAACATAAAAATGAAAATAGACACTAGACAGCTGAATGGTACCATATAGCCATTTTAAGGTTTATAGCAGCCAGTTGTATATATACTAAAATTGAGATGTCAATGAAGTAGTTATAGGATGCAGTTAAGAACTTGCATTTTCTAACATATTGGTCACTCAATACCATATTAATTAACCTCATGATGTTGTAAATTTCCATGTTTCTTCCTGTTGTTGAAGCTGTGTAGTAGCTTTTCATTGGAGGGGATATTCTGCCAACTATACTTTCAGACCAAGGATGGTCTCCCAATGAAACTGCTGAATTTATCTGGACAATAAAATGCTGGACCCTCTGCATGGTTCATGTTCACAATGAAGGAATCATACCTGGTTATGAACTGTATTACTGCAACAATATGGAGGAATTCAATATGGGGGGAGGGCTTGGAGAGGGGTTGGGGGAACCCTAGAGCTTATGAAACTGTGTCATAAAATGAAATAATACTTTAAAAATTCAAAATAAATTTTAAAAAGTAACAACTTGCTCAATTTCACAGCAGCAAATCTTACATAAATACTATGTGAGGCATTTAAACTCCAATGAGGATAAATTGCTCAGACTTTTGGTGAAAAATTGATCATGACTACTAGATGAAGTTCATTCATTATACTACACCACACTTCCTTTTCATGCTTTAAAATAATTTTTAAGTGAGTCAGCCTTTGTGCAGAAGCTCTATCTGACACCCCTCATGTCTACTCTACTGAACACTGACGGTGTGCAGTGCTGCTCAGAGACATAAGAGCTATACAACCCAAATGCCTGCAGAAATTAGGTAAACTGTCTCCCACTGAGTACGATTACTGTTTAAAACTAAAGATTAAATTTAAGGGGGCAAAAAACATTATTGGCAAGGAAAATAATCCTAATTCAATTAATGATTGCATAAGTACAAAAAACTAAAAAGCTAACTTAACGATAAGTCAATGCAATATCCTAATAAATTCTCTAATCACCTTCCTTGTACTGTGGGCCCAGGTGATGGCACTTCTATGTACAGAAGAAAACGCAAAACTCTCATTAAAAGCTACTGGCAACCAAGTAATCCAGAGTCACATGCAAGTAAGACGACATTTACATATATGCTTCAATTATCAGAGATAAATAACACATGCAGACATTAGTAACCATGTAAAAATATTTGTTTTTTACATGAAAGATCCCATACTAGATAATGAATAATACAACATGTGATATTGCCATCACCATCCTCAAAATAAATGAGGAAAGTAGATATAGGCAAGCCTTATAAACAACGAGCTTCGACAGCTAACAATTATTGAGTCCTTTTGTGCAGCCACTCCTCTGACCTATATATCAACTCAAATAATTCATAAATAATTCCATGTGATTTTTAGCAATTTAAGAAACTAAAGCCAAGAGAAGTTGTGTGTAACTAGACCAAGAGGATGTACACAGCATGACCAGTAGCCTAGGCAGTCTCGCCAGAAAAAAAGTCCTTGTGAAGTACCTCTTTTAACTCAAGATACAGTGCTGTGAGCACAGTAAGACCAGGGAAAATTTTATGGATGGATATGATTTGAGCTAGACCTTGAAGTTCAAATGGAAGAGATGTACATGTGTAAAAGATGCTTGCTATCTTTGCTCCCTCTGTTTGGCCTCACTATTCACTGGACGTAAGCATGTGTCATGACAGAGGTAGACACTGTAAACATCCACAGGAAATGTGTAAGAGCACACTTAAGCCATTCCTGGCTCTGAGGTTAGCCTTTGCACATCTCCAGAAGTAACACTCAGGACAGCTCTTTGTCAGTGGCCAAAAATGAAGAATGTTATGTTGAACATTTAATTTTGGTGAACACTTAATTTTGTGCTCCAAGAAAAGGAAGCTAGATATACATAAATTGATAGAGTACCAGCAACAATTTTTTCCCTAGTGAGAAACACATTACATCAAGACAAAAACAATAAATAATGACATATGCACAATCAATTGTGTTCAGATTATAGGGGAGAAAAGGACCCATGAGTTTCCAAAATATTCCTAAGCAAGTGAGCCTGATTGGGCAACATGCAAGCAGGCAGAACAGGGCTTCCCAGGAGAAAAGGCTTCCCTCCTGAGTCTAATTACGGAGTCTGGCTGAGTAGCTAATATGGATAATCTTGGAAAATTACAAAAGAAATTACTCTTGAAATCTCAATGTAAGAAGATAGTTTTCCAGTTACTTAATATTTTCCCAGTGAGGAGAATAAGTAATTACTATTTATGTTTTATTCACTCATTTTAGATCAATTTTAGATATGCTAAGAATGGGATGTTCTTTCTTTCCCAACTTCATGAGGATCTCTCTCATGGTTTACCCTCTACCCCAATCCTGGTGTTCTCAGGTTCCTCTGCTGGCCTCTCCTACTCTACACCTCTCTCAAGGCTCTCCACACACAAATTCATCAACTTTTGCAGATTTCAATATGTTTATAACAATTTCAAATTGTTATTCCCAGGGTGCCATTGAGCTCCAGTCTCATGCTAAATTGCCTGCTTTACATTTTCACTTGCATGTCACACAGACATTTCATAATCAACAAATCCAAAACAGAACTCTTGATTCTGCCCCATCAAACTACTCATCAATCCCATCTGAAACAGGCATCTAAGTTACCAAGAGACTCAAACTCAACCCCTCGAGTTTCCACCTTTCTTTGAGCACTCACTCCAACTCTGTCATCTACCTGTAACCCAGCTTTTTACCAATTCTCCTAAAAATATACCTCAGGAACAGATGCTGTGAAGTGGCATGTTCAGTCACTGATGTACTGTATTCTCTATGAGAGTATTTGCAATCAAGACCCTTCTCTGCTTCCAATCTAGCTTCCTGTTAACATACACTGTGGGAGGCAGCCAATGACACCCCCAAGAACTTAAGGCCCTGTTACTCACATGGCAGACCCCAACAGAGTCCCCAGCTTATTGCTTTGGCCCAGCCCTGCTCTCAGTTACTGCAGGCACTTGAGGAGCGAACCAAAGATGGAAAAATCAAATAGTCCTGTTGTCACTCAGTTTATCTCATTAATCACTTAGCCTAGCACTACAAGGAGTTGTTTTCTGAACACTCTAGCACCTTACATACTCTTTCAAGAATATGATACTATCTTGCTGTTTCCCACGCCCCAATAACATTTGGATCTATCCCTAAGCCATCCTATTCATCTCTGACCAGCTGCTTTATTAACCATGGAGGCTATTCTTATCCCTGTGATAACTCTTACCTCTTAACAGCATGGCAAAATGAATTCTGGCTCCCTCCTGCACTAGTCCAAGCTTAATTCTGAAAAGCACTTAGAAAAAAGAATATCTAAGCCCTTAGGATCAGTAGGGCAACAGAGACTCCTCTGCTTTCCAAGCCTCCAACTGACTGTGGGGCATCAGTCCCAAAAGTCCTCAACTATGTTTAACTTAAAAAATTAATGCTATAAATACATAAATATCAATTTAAATCCATTTAATCTCCTATCTTTAAAAAGTTCTTACTACAGTAGAGGCTCTACTTTGTAAAAGTAGATTAGTCAAAATTCTCTAGGGACCAGTGTTGTGGCCCAGTGGCTTCAGCCAGGGCTTGTGACACTTGTATCTAATTTCAGAGCACAGGTTCACATCTCCACAGCTAGGCTTCTGATCCAGCCCTCTGCTAGTGCACGTGGGAAGGCAGCAAACAACGACCCAGGTGCTTAGGCCACTGCCACCTATGAAACCAGGAGGGCCTTCCTGGGGCCTAGCTTCCACTTGGCCCGCCCTGGCTTTGAAGGTCTTTAGTGCAATATACCAGCAGATAAAAATTAATTAATCAATCAATCAATTAACCTCTCTATCAATGCACCTTTCAATTACATAAGTCTTTTTAACCCTTTTTAAAAACTCTGGATTCCCAACTCATAGGGAAAATGAAAGGGAAACTGAAGATCATGCTTGAATTTGAATACGTAAATTCAATTGAACAAACTTTTGTCTAACTGAGCACCAATCTGCAACTGTCTTCTACACAAAGGACCAAAATTCAGCTGAAGAAAAATCTATCAAAAACCTCCAAACCCAATCATGCGTCTTTAACTGGATGATCACAAAACTGCATTTAATTGGTCATATTTCACTCCAAAAGCTTCACTTAAAATGTTGGCAATTCAAGAAAAATTTCAAACATGGATAACAATGACATCAGAAGATATATGCAGTTCTAATTTTGCATATAAAAACTCTGTTAGAACCAACCCACTGATTCTCAGGCCAGTGAGCTCAAAAGTTAAAAGAACTTTAAAATAGCTTTAATCCACTTAAAAGGTGTTTGCATTCAGATTCAGCCCATACATGAATTGAGGAAGTCAAAAGAAACAGTTTTTGAAAACTACCATGATTTTGTTTTTGTTGCTTTGTTTTTGAAAAGGCAGATTTACAAAGAGAAGAAGAGATACGGAGACAAAGTTCTTCTTCCCACTGATTCACTGTCCAAGTGTCCACAATGGCCTGAGCTGAGCTGAGCTGAAGCCTAGAGCTTCCTCCGGGTCTCCCATGTGGGTGCAGGGTCCCAAGGCTTTGGACCATCCTCTACTGCTTTCCCAGGTCACAGGCAGGGAGGTGGATGGGAAATGGGGCTGCTGGGACATGAACCAGTGTCCATATGGGATCCCGGCATGTGCAAGCCATTGAATCTTTGCACCAGGTTCTGCATGACAAACATTAATGATGTATTTATTTACTTGAGAGAGTTACAGAGAGAGAATCTTCCCACTCACTACTTCACTCCTAAGGTGGGTGCAACAGCTGGCACCAGGCCAGACCAAAGCCAGACGCTAGGAACTTCAACCGAGTCTTCTACGTGGGTGACAAGGATCCAAATATTTGGCCCATCCCCTGCTGCTTTCCCAGACCATTAACAAGAAGCCGGAGCGGAGCCAGCACCCATATAAGATGCTAGCATGGCAGGCACTGACCACTGCTATGCACAACACTGGCCCTTCTTACCTGCTTTGTAACAGCTATATTTATATAGTTGATACAAGCTATAAACCCTGAATTTGGTATTTCAAACACTTTACTCATTATAATATATTCAGAACATCATCTGAGATTTATATTCCATGAATACTTTTAAGTACTCTTTATTTTCATCTGTAGAAAATTATCAATTTCCCATTAATGCTGATAATGGGAATATTAATGCTGATAAGAGTCTGTTATCTGAATATTGGAGACTACTTCCGAGGTTGTCTTTAAGTTCTCTTCCTCCTTGTATGCAATGGTAACTTAAAATGAGGCTCTTTTGGTAATATAACAACTAAAGGTACTTGAAGATAGTTCAAACTATTTGGAGTCCCAGAGGAGCCTTACAACCACTCAAATTCAGAGTAAAATTCAGATATATTAACAAATGATCCTAAATACAAAATATTCATTATATGACTTTTAAAAATTTCTGAAGTGTGACACTAATGCAACAGAATAATACATTTAAGCAATTTTTGTTGTCTCTTAAAATACAAATTTATGTGTTCTTTCCCCCTACTTTAAATCCCAATCAATTTCAAAGTCAAATGATAACAACACTTAATATCACTTATAAAGAAAGCTACTACAGTAACAGACAAGGGTTTTGATAAGAAAGCAAGTCTTTTTGGGTCAGCCCAGTGGCTCAACTGGCCAATCCTCTGACTATGGCATCTCTTACGGGCACCAGTTCATATCCTGGCTGTCCTACTTTCTATCTAGCTCCCTGCTTATAGCCAGGGAAAGCAGTGGAGGATGAGTGGAGGATGACCCAGAGTCTTGGGACCCTGCACCCATGTGGGAGACCCAAAAGAAGTTCCTGACTCCTGGTTTCCGATTGGCTCAGCTCCAGCCACTGCAGCCACTTAGGAAGTCAATCAGCAGATGGAAGAACTTTCTCTAGCTCTCCTTCTCTCTGAAAATCTGCCTTTACAATAAATTTTTTTAAAAAAATTCTTTTTAAAAAAAATCATGACAAACCTTTATATCTCAATCTGGAGAATGCAATAGTTAATCAGAAGTATTTTTGTCTAACCCTGGCCGACCCAGGTCAAGAGGATCTAACTCTCATACCCTTTCAGTGTTCATTCTAGACCATGTCTCCCTCTTCCAGGAGCTCAGCTACTGTCATTTCCCCTTCCACAGACTCCCTGCTCCCTACTTAGCCCCGCAGACACTAAAACCACAACTGCTGGCTGGGTTCTATTTGCCTAAATTGAGCCTGACAACAAACTGTCAAGTATTTAAGACAATGCACAGCTGTGTCACTAGTCAGACACCTTGCCGTTGCTAAGCTAAGCAAAGATTTCCTTTCGGTACTTGCAGCTCAATCTGTCACCTTCCTCTAGACCATCATTTAGATGCAGGTCTCACATCACTCTGCTTTATCAGGTCACCGAACTAACACTGCCCTTATCTAGAAATAATGGTCAGCTTTACCTAGGTCTGGACAGAAATTTCAAAATAAACATCTATTAATTGGTAAGATTATAAATGAATCAGGCACTCCACAAGTGTCTTTTTATAGTGGTGGCTTCTTCCTTCTGTCACTTGCTATTTTAAAACATCAAGTTCTTTTTGTAATTCTAACATTTCAGAGTCCACAGATAATCTGCCAGTAAAATTAAATAAGCCTTAATTTTTCTCCATTAATATTTTTTTTCTAATAGTGCAAGTAATAGATTTTCCAAGCACAAAGAGGGGAAGATCATGAGGGTTCTGAAGGTTCTGAACAGTCTGTCACCACAGTTTGATACTCTTAAAGGCATCTAAACTGAGCAAATCAGCATTTAAAATATTTCATTCAATGATTAACTCAATTTATAATAACATTTAATTAGTGGTAATATGCTTACTTCTTGACAGTTTCAGGTGAGTTTACGAAAACAGCATGTTATAACCCAGGAACTATCCAATTGCTAGGTGTCAATTCATGTCCCTACCCTCCCATCAAACTGAGATTTCCTTAGACATCTGCTTCACCCTACCTATGTTAAAGATTTAGTAAGGAACAAAATTACAGACTCACAACTCGGGTATGAACTGCTAGCAAACAAGCTGAGTGTGTTAAGGTATGGCAACTGCCCAGTACAGGTTCAAACAGGGCAGAGAGGCAGCACAATCCACAGGGGAGAGAAGCCACAGATAAGAACATGCTCATCTGCCCAGGGACCAATAGCTGCAAAATAAGCTCACAAGGTTCCCTCCACTGCACACCTGAAAACCCAGACTGCTTTCATTCCTCTAGAAGTGGGCACTCATCACCTCCAAAGTTACCCGTTGTTTCTCTGGATTTGTGTGCCTTCTTAATTAAGCAGAAAACAGTTTCCCTCTAACTTTAAAACAATAATAAAAAAAAGACTAGCAATGCTAGTTATGCTTCCTAAAATCATACAGAATCAGTTTAATCTCTTCTGCATTCCATGGCTCTGAAAACAGTTACTCCAGCACCTCACCTCTCCAAGCAAAGGAACCCCAGTGCTTTTCCTGGATTTGTTTTAAGATAAAGAATTGACAGAAAGACATCTTCGATCATTGTGTTCACTACCCAATGTCTGTAGCATTCAAGGAATAGAACAGGGTGAAGCCAGGAGCTCAGAACTTGACCTCAGTCTCCAAAGCAGATGGGCAAGGATCCAAGTGCTTGACCCATTACTGCCTTCTCCAAAGTGCACATCAGCAGGAAGCTAAAACCAGAAATGGAGCTGGGATTGGAAGCCAGGCTCACTGATACACGATGCAGGTGTCCCAACCAGTCTCAGTGATTAGGAAACCACTAAACCAAATACCTTCTCCTCCAATTATTTTTAAATGCACCTCCCACATAGCAATGCATAAGAATGCCTAATCTTCCCAGTTTTGTGAATTTCATCTAAATTTTCTACGTGCACAGAATGTATTCATCCCACAGATAAAATAAGAAACACATTGCATGATCCAGACTGAATATCAGTGTTGGCTTTGTCATTAAACAGTATGTCCCTGGGAAAGTTCCATTTTTCTCTGGGCTGCAGACACTGCTGTATCATAAAACATTCTCCTTTCAATCACCTCTGAGTTTGCATAAAACAATAAACTGCAGTATCATTTTCATCCCACAAAAAAGTTCAAAATCAATATTTGGTCAATTAATATTTCACTACAGAGGTGGGGGAAATTCTGGCCTGTGGACTTTCTAAAGTCTCACAAAGTCATATGGTCTGGCCTTGCCAAAGCAACTTCTAGCAGGATTCGAAAACCAGTAACTCCACAGAAATCTAATTTTTAAACTGGTAATTGTGTGTGGCCCACAAACTGATCTTGTATATAACTAAATGGCCCATGGCACAGAAAAGGTTTTCCACCTCAGCTTTATATTAATAATGATCTTCCCCACAGTTAAGGAAGGCACTGTTTGATACTATTAGAAACAATAATATGTAAGTATATCTGACTGGTAGAATGTTAATAGTGGGTTGGAGGGCAGATAAATACAAAAGTGATTCTGTAGGATGTAATTATGTAAGCATGGACATATGTATGTGCTCATACAGAATAAATCCATGACCAAAGGCATCATTAAAAAGGCCAAAATAGGCACAGGCAAGTGGAGCAGTGGTTAGGGCACCACTTGTCATGCCTATCTTATAACAACAGAATTCCCCACTTTGAGGTCCAGCTCTGCTCTTGTTCGCAGTTTCTGGCTACTCCACACCCTGAGAGACAGTAGAGAGGGCTCAGGTAGTTGGGTTTCTGCTGCTTGTGTAGCAGAGCTGAACTGAATTCTTGGCTCCAAGCTTTGTTCTAGCCTAGTTCCATCTGCTGTAAGTATCTGGAAAGTAAACTACTCTACACATACCCTCTCTCTGCCTTTCAAACAAAAATAATAAATTTTAAACTTAAAAATGGCCAAGACAACCTGACAGCTTACTCTTACTGGATATTTAAATAAGAAGTCATTTTCCCACAAAGCAGACAGTGTGACATAGTGTACTGGGCCATCACTTGAGACACACACTCTCCTTACTGAAGTTCCCAGGATCAAATCTTGCCGCCTCTTGTTGCTAATGCACCCGGGAAGACAATGGCTCAATACTTGGGATCCTGTCACACATGTGGGAGAACCAGCTAAAGTTCCTGGCTCTTGGTTATACATTGGTCCAACACTCACTGTTATAGGCAGTGGATGGAAGATCTTTCTATGTCACTTAATTTTTCAAATAAACACATCATTTCTAAATTATTTTTTCCAGGTCTGTGCTGTTCCATAGACTACCAAGCAGTCACACATGGCAATTCAAATTAAAAATTCCGTTATTCACCTTTCAAACACTCAACAACAAATAGATCCATATGGCCAGGGGCTACTATACTGAACGATGCAGACACAGAACACTCCTGCACAAGAAACTGAGGCAAGGTTTTTCTACACTGCTGTTTTACATCTAGTTCACAAATGGCAACAGCAGGGCAAGGCCTCAGAGCACTTGAGTGCTAAAGTCTGAAACATTCTGCTGCTTACTCACTGTGTGACCCTGGGGTGAGCTGAGTCACTTAAACCTCTTCAAACCTGTCTTCCCCATCTATATTGTTCCTAGATATCCTCCAATATATCTTCAACTCACACGTGGAAAGAAAAACCTGCTGATTTTTTCTGTCCAATCTTTACCGGCTGTAGTTCACCTTCTTCCTAAAAATTTTTACCCAATTATGGAGGTCAGCCTGGTGGCATTGTAAACTAAGCCTCTAACTGCAGCACCAGAATCCTATATGAGTGCCAGTTCAAATAAATATTAAAAAAAAAAAAAATAGAACTTGGCCTGGTAGCCTAGCGGTTAAAGTCCTCGCCTTGCACGCACCGGCATCCCGTATAGGCACCAGTCCGTGTCCTGTCATCCACACTTCCCATCCAGCGCCCTGCTTGTGGCTTGAGAAAAGCAGTCGAGGACCACCCAAACCGTTTGGACCTTGCACCCAAGTGCAAGACCTGGAAAAGACTCCCGGCTCCTGGCTTCAGATTGGCTTGGCTCTGGCCATTGTGGCCACTTGGGGAGTGAATCAACACACAGAAGATCTTCTTTCTCTCCTCTCTGTATATCTGACATTCCAATAAAAATAAATATAAAAATTAAAGTCCAAATTTAAAAAATTAAAAAGATAAAAATAAAAATCCAACCACATCATTATATCTTAGTATCTGTCCTCACAAAGATAAGGATACAGTATTGTTCCCATATTTACTTACTTAAGATATGCTTTAGCAGTATCAGGTCATACTAGAACTTGAATTTAACTTCATTGCTAAACAGAACAAGTTATCCTCTAGATGACAAAAATTTTAATTACAATTGTAATCTTTAGATTGTCTGGCCCATTTGTTACCAGCTTTCTACTAGCACCAAGGAAATATAAATGAACACAATGGCATTCACAGCTTTAAGAGTGTACCTTTGCTAATTAGCAAGGAATTGAGAAAGCCGCAACATGCAGGCACATAAGGAGCACCAATTCTAACTGTCACGAGTTCCACAGGTCTACAGCATGACTTTTTCACGTATGTCATCTGGCTAAGCTAGTGTATTAAGATTAGCAGCAACAGTAGCCAACAGCACCTCAATCTCTGCTGGCGGCACCAAAACGCCTCTGGTTCTGCAGAAGTCTCAGGAGAGAGCCTTTGCAAACATCATAGGTCAGCTATGATACACGATACAGACAGCTGAGGGCAAGCAAAATACATTCAGATGTTCACAGGCAATCCTCCAGGTATATACTGAATTTCACCCCCAGAATGTTTATTTACTATACCTGCAGCTTCATAGACTATGATTTCTGAAGCAGAAACTATTAAAGCTGTGTATTTAAGCCAAAATGTAGAAAATGTGCAACACCATTAAGATAATTTTAACCCAGCTTCAAACATAAAGCTGTATTCTTCTTTTCTAGCTTATTCAAGGATGACAAAAAACCCTGAAAGTTGCACAAGTATGTATTTTCTATAAGAACATATAATTCAACTTATGAAATCATTTGTAGTTACGCTTTCAAAACATTTATATTTTTCAAAATCAGAAAAAAACACCTAAACAATTATAAATTCCTCCAAAATGCTTTACATAAACATATCTATCTGCACTGAATGATGTAACTCAAGGAGACATTATATTACCAATAGATTCAAGTGACAGATCTGTACAATACTTAAACACATGCTTTAATAAGATTCCATGAGCTGCTTAATCAGACATGAGTAGGAGATGCACCAAAATTCTGAAGTTCCATCTCAAATCTGATAGACACACAGAGCTGGACTGCACTAGTCAAAGTTCCAGGAAGAAAAAGGATAAACTGCATTCTAAATGGAATGAGACACACCCTTATCCCCACCCAGACACCAATAAATTAAATATTTCTCCACTCTGCCTGCCTACCCAGGTGAACCCACAGATGTTTCCGCACACATAAAGTTGAGCTGTGACAGGAGATTAACTGCTCCAAAAAAGGCAAGGGTTCCGAGAGGCATGTGTGCTGGAAAAAGGATTACAAAAGGAGAACTAAGGAAATTTCTTCTGAACTAAGATATGTGATAAGGAAGAGGCTCTAGTTCCTTCTATTTGGAAAACAGCTTTAGCTTGTTGATTTTTGCACATTAAGTCATTAGGTCACACATGAAAGCAATGGAAAACTTCTAAAAATCAACCGCAAAAGCACTATGCATTAGCTTTGGTCAAAAATAAGAGAAGCTACAATTATACCTCACTTGTCTTTCTAAAGATAGTAACCACATTTTCACTGAACTATATGGGCAGATTTACTAGAAACCACATTGAAATATTTGACACCAAACAACCTGAAGACCACAGTAATCCACTTAACAAGCATACCAAGTATCTCATTGAAGTAGCACCGGCACACAGAAAATGTCAAACTCATCACCACTTAGTGATCAGCCACACAACAGAGGAGCCTCTGGATGCCAACGGGCGCACTGTGCAAAGGGAAATGATCTTTCTCTCTGCCTGACCCAGCCCGAGCAACTATTCTGGAATCAACAAAAGCAGCCAAAGCCACTGCACACTTAACTTCAACGGCACAGTTAGAGGATATCCAATCTCCAGACCACATAAGCCAGAGAATCAGCCAGAGTAGCTCTCCTTCCTGATGCTGTCTGAAAAGTTTGTGACTTCTACACTTAAGTGTGAAAAACTATTGTACATGTTTAGCTTTATTTGTAAAGAAACTTACATTTGAACCAGTAACGGCACCATTAACTAATAAAGTCCTGTGAAAAACCAAATCTCCAAATCTCACATGACACTGTATTTATAAACTCTTCTTTTTGGCTTTAAATAATGTTTTAACAATTTCTTTAAGTAAATAATAACTGTGATATTAACTCCTTTCCTCAACCTCTCAAGTCTTTCTGCATTTTACCATACTGATACAACCAGAGATGAATTATTGTATGTATTAATCAAAACTAAATTATTTGACATTTATCAGAAAATAAAATGCTCAATAGCAAGGTGAAACAATCTACATCGTATTATATGTGAATTTCATTTAAACTCATTAAAACAAAGTATTTAGTTTATTTTGCCTATAATGTAATAACTTAAGCAAGGATACCAATTAAATTCACATACTTAACAATTCAGTTGTTTACAAAGGTTATGAAAATACATAATATATCTTTAAAAGACTCAAGCTATTACAACAAGCACTATTTTCTAAAAAGAGATGTCAAATGTAATTCAAACTGGAGTTTTTCCAGAAATCAATCCATTTACATGAATTTGCCACCATAAGCTAAGCAACAATCTGTTATCTAAAACAGCTTTGATATTAATAGCTTTAAATGTGATGAAAAATCTCACATTACAGTTTTATCTAACAAATTTCTGCTCTATCTGAAGCATCCTTTAACATAATTATCCCAAGTGCATATATACATATGCAAAAAACTATGTAAGATTGACCAAACATGATAAGCCTTATTAAAAACTTTACTAAACAAAACAGTTCTCATCTAGTCAAATATCAATATAACCATCTGCAAAAATGTTTACTGTTACTAATATTTATAGTTAATTTTTCACATAAAAATGAGATCCATAAAATAGAAACCATATCAAACAAATTCTACTTTCATTCAATGTTATAAACATTTTCATTTCACCTGCCCTCTCAACTTTCACACATCAGGCTGCCAATTAAAACGATGACAGTTTCATGTTGGCTTGGTTCCAGCACTGACCTAATATCAAAACCAAAATAAATGCCTTTAAAAAGTCAAATAGCCAACTTCCAAATACTGGGCCAGACCCAGGACACAGTATAAGGCAAGAAGCAATTTTTCTCTACTTTTCCTATGCACCTGTACAACATTAACCACTCTCAGACAAACACCTTTACTTCCCATAAGTAAACACTAACCAGAAAATGGGAGGCACATGTTTTATAACATGGCCTCAAATTACCAATTCTAATATTACCAATAGCCATGAGAAATAATGTAAACCAAGAAGAAACACTGTTTAATGTTCTTACACCTTTAAAAAAAAATCTATTTTCAACAAAATAACTGGACAATGATCAACTAGAAAATATTTAGCCACACTATTATTCCATAATATAAAAATCATTTAATGCCATAACACCTCTGCCATTAAAGAAAATTATATTTATTATCCTATCAATTCATATGCTGTTATTCCATCACACTATTTTGGGCAACTCCATTTTATTACCACAAACATATTGCTGAATATGCTATTTCTGTTCAGAGACAACAAGCATCATCTCCACATCCATTTAAGCCTAATTAAGCAGATTACACCAACAATTTCGCAGAAGACCAAGAGTTCAAACACTCTACAAAAAATATACATAAAATCCTTAAGTACTCACCTACAGTTGGGAGGAGGGTCCAATGTAATTTCTGCAAGTTCCTTCTGAATTCTTTAAAATAAAAAAAAAGAACATTACATTAAATGTTTTTCCTCTTAACAAAAAAATCTATCTGACTCTGATATACACTTCCTTTCTTTTCTGAGACCAAAAAAAAAAAAAAAAAAAGAAGAAGAAGAAGAAGAAGAATAAAGGGCGCTTCATACTACCTACGTCAATACTTCCAAAGGCCAAAGTGGCCAGGCCAAGGCTGAGTCGGGAATCCAACTAATCAAACAATTACTGCTACTTCCCAGAGTCTATCTTAGCAGGAAGTTGGAGTCAGGAACAAGAGCTCAGCATCCAATCCAAGTATTTGGATGTGGGATATGGGCATCTTGACTGCTAAGCCGAATACCTGACCCATTTCACTTAAATTATATGTGCAGACATTAAAGTGTAACATTTAAGTACTATACTTAAATAGCATCATTCCCTTTTCAGCATTTTAACTTGAAATACTAATACAATATAAAACAACATGTAGTTTTTAAAGGTAGCAATTTGGACATGAGTGCCTAATTCTACCTACATGGGCAGGCTCCTGAAGATCTGGGGATGCAGGATTACAGGGGGCCTGAGAAATGGCACTGGTAGGGTGTGCAGGGAACTGGGGACTCATGCCCAGGCAGGCAGAGCAAGTTGGGGGCAGGGGAGATGAGAGATCTAGGTTAGCATGCTGGCATGGTGTGCTGGCGCACCAGACTTGGGAAACTGTGAACATGCTTGGATCTTGGGTAGGTGGAGAGGTAGGGTCCCATGCCAACATGCATGCCAGGAACATGGGTCGCTGTTGTGTGGGCAGAGCTCCTGGCCAGCACACCCACCAGAAGATTGGGCTTGGGAAAACCAGGCTGGGGAACCCGAGTACTCCCTAGGTGTACTTGGCCTGAAACTGTTATTCAAATACACAAGATACTCCTTCCCGAAGCTTAAGTTAGAAGGAAGTTGGGCTTTCAGGCAGGACTTTATTCCCACTGCATAAGACTCCTCCCAATATTACAGAAATAATTACTATCATGTCATTGCATGAGTTTCATACTGGGAAAAAAATTAAAGTGTGGCTCTCTCCTCGTGTCATTTTCTGCTATATTTTTAACTCCATCTAGCAAGCTGTGCACGTATTCAAAGGCAAACGGAGCTGCACTGTTTTCTAAGACTATACTTAGCAATCTCTCAACTATCATTCATGCATTATTAGTCTTTGCTAAATCAAATAAAAATTCTCAAAACCGTTTCTTCTCCTTGTGCATTAGTTTTTAAATATAAGTCCATTAACAGCTGGATGCCTCTACTCTGGTAATTATTGTGATACTATATGGATGATAGCTGACTAAAGTATCTTAAAAAAAAAAAACAAGAATCTGAATAAAAGCTTTTGTACTCACAATTTCATTCATGTGTTTTGAAGACAATAACCACAGCTACAAGAGCAAGTGGGGCTCTTTCAGTAGGACTGGGAACAACTTATTCATAAGATACTGTATGCTACTAAAGTAATTTTTCTTTCCTTAAAATTGTGACTTAAAGTTGAAGAGCATTATGAATCAGAACAAGATTAATAAACTGGGGGGGGGACCTTTCATTTTAATTGTGTTATGCCATTAATTGAGTCCTTGGGCAAAAACACCACTTGTACCGGCTCACTGTCTCCTTCTGTGCCT
This sequence comes from Ochotona curzoniae, assembly GCF_017591425.1. Classification (NCBI taxonomy): domain Eukaryota; kingdom Metazoa; phylum Chordata; class Mammalia; order Lagomorpha; family Ochotonidae; genus Ochotona; species Ochotona curzoniae. Next base: position 9,625,323 of record NW_024465035.1, on the reverse strand, counting down.
CACTTTCCTATGCTCTAAAATAAAGACGTTAAGTAGGACAAACTCTGCACCTCTTTTAACACAGTCTAATTTCCTTCTAATATATATTTGATGATACATTCATACACTATCACATCATATGTCCATATTAAATGATAGCTATCTCAAAAATGAGATCTAAGAGAACAACTTGTATGGATAAAATACATAAATGTAGCTCACACGAGTGAACTACACTTTATTGTAAAAAAGTATAAAATGTATAAAGATTACACAAAAGTGAGCAAGAACCTCAGAGCATACCCTACATCCGGGACTTGGGGAGGATGGGAAATTGGGTGGGCTTTCTCCCTTAATACCCCTCTTTAAACATGAAGGAAACAATATGGAAAAGATAATAGTCTTACACACTTTCCTGTAGCTCTTGAACCTTTTTACCCTAATTAACTATGTAAAGATTGTCAAAATATTAAAAAAAAAAGTTTACACAAAAGTATAAAATGTCCCAAACTAAACGGGTAAGGGCTGACACAATGGCTCTGCTGGCTAATCCTCCTCCTCTAAGCACCAACATCCCAAACAAGCACTGGTTTGTACCCAACTGCTTTACCTCTCACCCAGCCTCTCTACTCGTGGCCTGGGAAAGCAGTCGAGGACAGCCCAAAGCCTTAGGACCTAGCACCCATGTGGGGGACCTGGAAGAAGTTTCTGGCTGCTGGCTTCAGATCAGATCAGCTCCAGACATTGAGTCCATTTGGGGAGTGAACTAGCAGATGGAAAACCTTTCTCTCTGTCTCTCCTTTCCTCTGTAAATCTGCCTTCCCAAAATAAATAAATAAATCTTGAAAAAAAAGACATGGATAAATTCAAGATAAGCATGGCAAACTACTAAGCATTACACACACATCCACCTCCTACTCATTCAGGACCCCAAGTGAGAAGGAGGGAGACACGGAAAATGTAAAAGCAAATAGACAACAGATAAATATGGGAGTAGTCACCAAAGAATGAGAAAGCTCAGGGCTATTTCTGTGAGACAATGAGGGTAGACATCAATCAAACAAGTTGAGCAGGTGCGGAGTATGTGAAAACTAAAACTCTGAAGAGGATAGAGTGAGAACAGGAGTATTAAACTGCAGAAAAGCAGAAAAAGGTACAAAAAAAACCCCATCCATCACATATGAAGCAAAACTGTTGTCAAGAGACAAACATTCAGGAAAAAAAAAAGAGGTTATGATCTGGTTTCTCTAAACACTGCCTCACTGGGCAGAACGGGGATCATTACATTGGATTCACAAGAAATCTAACCCCGACGTGCTGTTTATTATGGCATTCAATATTTACTTGTAATAAATGCAGAAACAATTTGTTGGTCTTACTTATAGACAAAAGCACAGAAGATTGCAGTTGCACTAAACAACATAAGTGATATTAACCATGGACACGAAAGAAACAAAAGTAAGTGCAACTAACAGAAACCAGCTGAAAGCGATGAGATGGAAGACCTCAACAGTATCCCATTCTGAAAGGGAACCAGGAAACGCTGCCGAAATTTGAATCAATGAGAAACAGGGACTTGTACATATTCTTTCATGTATAAAGATAACAAATAATCCTTTATAATATCACTATCATTAACTGTTAGGAAGCAAATGGGATAACAAACTAAACACATATTTAAGAGCAGGGAGTCAAAAGACATTTTGTTAGCAACTCGACAAACAAGAAATAAGTGCATTAATTACAGAGATGCACAGAGTCAACATAAAACCAAAGGTGGCTAAAACACTTGGCTTTACAAGACTCAAACTGGGGTGGTTGGAGTGTACAAAAAACTGTCACTTTCCATTTAAAAAAAAGTCTATTGCTTGATCTGATATTAGAAAGATAAATAACTTTGACAAATTGTTTTTAAACTCAGATTTCTAAAGACTATGTTCAAACTATCAAAGAAAACTTTTTAACATAAAAGAACTTCTTTGGAATTCTCACATAACATATCTTCCTTTTTATGCTTATACTGCCCCTTTTGGTTAAATGATATTTTTCTGTTCATAGCATTCTACGACAGAACTTGAACCCCTCCAGATAACTATAATTCCAAATAGATGTTATTGAATACAAAAGGTAATTTACTGATAAATTCAACAACTCTGAGCAATGGGTCAAAATATTAAAATATATTTTGAGCCATTATTATCTTAAAATGGTAATATTTCTCTTGACAGAAGATTACACTAAGAATTGCCATTTAAATGACTGTATGATGTCCTACTGTTTTTAATGACAGCAATTCAGTTCTATCCCAAATGTTGTTATCACGATTTGTATTGAGTTTCCGAATCTTGATGTGTGAAATAAGGAAGGTAGTGACTTCAGGCACTTGTTCCTTATGGTGCACAAATATTTTGAAATGTCTCAATAACTGCCACTTACAGATGATGATCTTAGATGACTAAAAATGAAATAAATATTCTATAATTTGCTAAATAATACTCTTATCAATTTCTATTTAAGAGAAACTAGCTGGAGTAGGTGTCGGGCACAGTAGTTAACATACTACTTGGCACAACTGGATTTACAGTACAGTGTAATATTCAGTTTGCTTCTGTTTCTGAGGCCAGTTTCCTGTGGACCTGCTCCTTGGGAAGCAGAAGGGGAAACCTCAGGTAGTTAGAGCCTTCCCACCTATGTGGGAGACTGTGGTTGAGTTCCCAGCTTCTGACTTAGGCATGGCTCAGGTCTGACTGAGGAGAACAAACCAGAAAATGCAAGACAGGGGGCTGCGTGTGTGTGTCCCTCTCTCTGCCATTCAAATAAACAAATAAGAAAGTGTTTCAAGCTAACTAAGACTATGTGCAATGTTATGGCAAAAGACTGAGGCAATTATCTTGCTAAATCAAACAAAAAGACTTCTTGCTCATCAGAACTTTTAAGACAACATTTTAGACATTAACCAACCAGACAATTGACTAAATTTCCAGACACTGCCACTTCTCAGGTTACTGTGATACTAAAGTCAGCAACTTAGTTCATCACTAAGACATGTCACAAACAAAGCACAAACTGAACTTGAGTTTCTACGACCTCCCCTAACACCTTAACTACTCTGGAAAAAACTTACATGTAAGTATAAAAAGGGCATTGTGTTAGAACTATCATTTGCTCAAAGGAGCAAGGTGAGTGTTACCTTAATGATCATTATTCATTCAGATTTAACTGAAAAATACAGTATCAACATTATTATGGACAACAGAGAAGAGAGGAAGCATTCATTTTTAGTTTTCTTGGATGACAGAGAGAGAGACAAAAAAAAAATAGACAGGCAAGTGAATCTCTGCACTGGCTCATGAACTCAATGCTTACAATAGCAGGAGACAGGCCAGGGTCCGCAGCAAAAGCCAAGAATTCAGTCCAGGTCTCCCACCTGAGTGAGTGAAAGGGGCCCAAACACTCGTGTCGCCCCTGCAGCCTCCCAGGGTACACGCTGGTGAGATGCTGGAGTCGGAAGCCAGAGTCAAGAAATGAACTCAAGCATGCTGATGTGGGATGTGGGCACCTTCACCACCAGGTCAGATGCTTAGCCCCAAGCATTCATTTCAAAATTAACAGAATGGATTAACAGTACTGAACAAAGTAAAAGCACTGCACAAGCACACGCACAACACACACAACTATACATCTTGTGTTAAAGGAAATTCAGTTATTCATTCTAAGCCTAGAGGGCTATGGATCTGTGGACATGGAGATTCACAAAGGTTCTTTCTCAGTAGTTATTTTAAAAAAAAAACCATCATACTTTGTGACTTTCTATATACTCCTATCATCTGAATTCCTGTCATCTAAGAACCCCTTTTATTTAAAAAATAAACATTTTTTTTTAATTTGAAAGACAGAGTTATAGAGAGAAAAAGAGAGAGATCTTCCATCCACTGGTTCACTCCCCAGATGACCACAATGGCCAGGGCTGAGCCAATCGGAAACCAGAAGCCAAGAATTTCCTCCAAGTTGCCCATATTACCTCAGGGGACCAGGAACTTGGGCCATCTTCTGCTTTCCCAGGCTATAACAAGGAGATCAGCCAGGACATAAACCAGTGCCCATATGGTATCCCAGCACTTGGAGGTGGGGGATTAGCCAACTGAGCCATCACACCAGGCCCTATTTGGTTACTTTTTAAAATGGAAGATTTTTCTCTCCTTCTCTCTGTAAATCTGCCTGCCCAATAAAAGCAAATAAAAACCTTTATAAATAAATTAATTAAAAAATAAATTATGCACTTAGAATCAATATAACAACAAAATATTGTAAACAGCAGTAGTACTTCATTTTTATGTGAAAAACAAACTTAGATGTGCTCATATGCTGAAAGTTCACACCAGAATTTACCTATAAATGTAGTAAAACCTTAGACTCTAAAACCAAATATGAGTCAAAGGACAGTATTGAATTGTGTGTCCAATAAAAAGTACAATGTCTACTGTGAACAAAAGTAATTTGAAATCAATGTGATTTAAAATTCATATTTACAGAATATGTCTAGACTTGGATGATACAGCATGATCAATTCAATGAATATATCAAAATTGATATTTCACTGAAACTAAACTCATTGATCAGTTTAGTCAAAATCACCTAAATTTATCATTGCACAGACCAACTATGCACATACAAATAAACTAATAGGCCTTGATAAGAATATGCCCTTGCTTTAAAGAAACAAGTTATTGCCAAAAAGCAAAGATATAACTTTAACCTTTATCCTTACTCTAGAAAAAGACAAAGGTTAATTTACACTATTGTTTAAGGACTCATTGAAATGTTTCCTGTTATACACATCACTACTCAGTAATACCTCAAAAACAAGTTTTCACAAAAACACATTTCCACACCACCAAATTATTCTGCAATTACAGCATCTTTTACAGAATAATCAAGCTTCTGTATGTAAAAACACTTTCCTGGAATTACTAGAGAATATATCACATAGAATAATATATACTATGCAATATATTATATCGAACAACCAGCACTTAGTTATTTTGAGTTTAACAATAACATTAAATTCTCTGAGGCTAACATACACCTCATCTTTTGAACTGGATTCAAAAAAATATCACACTGTAGGTTTTAACTGGCACAAATTTTGGTTAAGGGCTTTTACTATGAGGCACTTAACCCTTTTATCACATTTAGTCCTCATGACAACCCTGTGAAAAGAGCACCATTTTACAAAAAAAAAGAGAGAAGAGAGAGAAAGGCTGAAACTTAGACATCAAATGGATTTAACTTAGGCATTAAATTTATTTATTATAAAATGTAATCTTGGCTTCTGTTTAGCTGCATCTTAACAACTACAAGTTTGGGGAGGTGAAAAAGCAGCAGATAGATGAAAGTTCCCTCTGTGTGTGCCTTTCAGAAAAATAAAACAGTACTTTTAGAAATCAGTAATTAAGAAATATTTTTATACTAAAAATAAGCAGTAAATAATTTAGTCATTTCATACACTGTCACCCAAAAGCCACCAAAAAAGCTCACAGAGGAAGATCATGAGTCACAGTTGAAACACTTCAGATCCACAAGAATGAATTTGCCAACAGGGATTCTTTGAGACAAAAAAGCAGCAAATCAAAAGATACTTCCTCCTCTCTCCAAATGCAATCACACCACTGTGTCCACTGGGCCCTGTCCTGGACTCCACACACACCATCTCTACACTTGCTTCTAGCCCTTATTTTCAAAGGAAGAAAGAATGTTACTGCTACAGTTTACTTCATGAAATTCATCACTGGGGCTGAATATATAACCCGTACTTCCTATAGACATTGTGGTAAATGATGTACCTGAAAATTTCATATCACAAACAGTATACCTCCTTTCACAAGCCTCTAATTCTTCACCCCAAAATACGATTTTGAGGTACAGAAAAGGCCCCATCAAGCTGCTAACTGGCAGGCCCATGATTGAGCCAACAGGCCCAGTAGAACCCCACTTTCCAGGGTCTGGTGAGCCCATCTTGTCCCCCTTTTCTAATAAACAAAAGGGGCTTGTGGGGACTAAGATCATCTCCTCATCTAAGATGCACTTGGACATCTCACAACCTCCTTCATTTCCTCTTGGTGCCACGTTTGCCCTGCCTTTTTCACCCATTCTAACTGCATTCCCATTTACCAGCAGCTAAGCACTCAGTGTTGAGGTCAGGCCACAGCAGGATGAGCCAGGTGAGTCCCATGGACTCCTGATTTCATAGCAAAACCAAACTGAACCCTTTCCCCCACACTGGCACATTCCAGTGCAGAAGTCTTAACGGTCTAAAGTTCGTGGCTCTCTGACTTTCTCCTGCAACAGAGATCAAGAGTCAGCATCACAGCCCCCAGCAGGTTCACCTGAACCCTAGACACCCTGGAGAAGACTGCTGACCCCTCGCCATCGCTTGAACATCTCTCTTCAGGAGGCCTGAGAAGGTTCTGACCCCATCCCATGGACTGACCAACTGACCGGGAAACAAGGTCTATCAGCCCAAAATGAGTTTTGGTCTTTGGAAAAGGAGTTCCTTCTAATCCATATCATCCAATAACATATGAAGCTATCCCTCAGAATTGAGATGTTCCACTGTGCCTGAAAGTCATGCATCATGAGAATAAAGTGAAATCAACACCTACAGACTGCTTATACTTACAATTCCAACTTGATGTTTTTAGTAAGTGTTAAAAATAAGAACATAAAACCACAGGATCAGGAGAAACTATTAAATTTACCTTCCAAATGATATCCCAAGAAATACTGTATCACATAACACTACAAAAATGAATTCCTTCTAAATCCCAACGATATGTCAATCATCATACTTCCCAAAATTAACTATTCTCTAGGAAAAACACACACAAAAAAATCTGATCAAGACTGATCCATTGCCTCAGGTAGTGAAATCAAGATGTATTTGCTAATTCCAGCATTTCTTACTTTCAAAGAAAGTAGTAGAACATAAGGTCTCACTCTACCACTATTTCAATAGATTCCTAATGTTTAGTCCTTTCTAATCAATGGGAAAAAGTTTTTATGAGCAAGTAAGTATAAATTAACCATCATACATTACAGATATGTCTATATAAGCCTAACACCATAGGTCTATTTTATGAATCTGCCACTCAACTGATTTAAAAATCAAAAAGTTTCCTACAATTAGAAACATATAAAAGAAGTCATCATAAACAGAAATGAAAAAATCCATGAACTTCACTGCCCCCATGAGACCATAAAAAAAAAAAAACACCCAGAGACTAAATGCGTCAGAAAAGCAAATCTGAAGATGATAACATTACACCAAAAACAAAGTTACCGTTTAGCACTCGTTGACAGTTTAGCAGCTGTCTTGCTGGATATTTTCCCCTCCTTCTTCTTGGGCTGTACTTGCTCTCGCTCTGGCTCCTGCTGGACACTTTCACGCTGGTCTCCATCAGAACTTCCTCCACTAGTGCTTGGACTGTCATCAACTCTTGGTGCCTCAGTGGACATTTTAGACCCTGTATTAAAGAAGCAAGAATTACTCAGTTGCGGGGAGGACTACTGTAATGCACTTCCAGAAAAGAAAGTGAACCTAAAAAAAAAGCAAGTACAACTCGGTACAAAATGGACTGAATCAGTCATTTACAAAGCAATGATGGCAGTTAGCAAAACTTTTCTTAAATCCATTGAAAACATGCTGGGTCGTGAAAATGTAAATCACTTTTTTATTTTAAGATTTACACATTTTTCATTGGAAAGTCAAATTTACAGAAAGGAGGAGATACAGAGAGAAAGATCTTCCTTTCTTTGGTTCACCACCCAAGGGGCTGCAACAGCTGGTGGAGCAGAGCCAATCCAAAGCAGGAGCCAGGAGCCAGGAGCTTCCCCCAGGTCTCTCGCATGGGTGGAGGATCTCAAAGCCTTGGGCTGTCCTTGACTGCTTTCCCAAGCCACAAGCAGGAATCTGGATGGGAAGTGGAACAGCCAGGACATGAACCAGTATTCATGCAGGATCCCGGCACAGACAAGGTAAAAACTTTAGCCAGTAGGCTACAGTGCCAAGCAAGAAAATGTTAATTTCATACACAAAAAAGTTCATATCAAAATTATTAACACTAGCCAAAACATAAACAGTTTAAATGTTCACTGACAAATTGATTTTTTTTTTGAAGTGTTATATACTAGGGCCAGTGCAATAGCTCAACTGACTAATCCTTTGCCTGCAAGCACTAGCATTCCATATTAATGTCCCAGCATCTCCACTTCCCATCCAGCTCCCTGCTTATGGTCTGGGAAAGCCTTGGGACCCTGCACCCACATGGGAGTCCCAGAAGAAGCTCCTAGCTCTTGGCTTCAGATCAGCTTAGCTCCAGCCATTGAGGCCATTTGGGGGAGTGAACCAGTGGATGGAAGCTCTTTTTCTCTGCCTCTCCTTCCCTCTGTCAATCTGCATCTCCAATGTAAATAACTAAATAATAATAAACGTGGTTTATCCTCAGTGGGTTAATATGTAGTCATTAAGGAGGAACAGTGTTCTGTATCTACATGCAACACAGAAGACTATCGAGTCAAAGCAGCCAAATGATCACAAACTCTATGATTCCATTTATATGAAATATTCAGGATGGGTATTCATGAAGACTTAGATAAGGGGCCAAGAATCAGGGGGAAATGCAGACTGCTGCTAAGGAGTACAGGTTGAGGGAAAATTTTTAAATTAGATAACAACATTGCACATTCAAAAGGCACAGCAACACAAGAGATTCACTCCCCAAACAGCAGCGGCTGGGCCAGACTAAAGCCAGGAATCAGGAACTACATTGGGTGTCCCACATGTGGTCCATCACCAACTGCCCTCCTGGGAACAGCAGCAGAAAGCCTGACCGGAAGCAGAGCAGCCCTCCAGAGCCTCAAACCAGCACTCCATCTCAGAATACCGGCTTTGGGGATGGCAGCGTAAACCACTGTGCCACAGCACTGGCTCCCAAAGCCAGAGTTACACATCTGAAAAGGAGGAACTGTATAATATGTGAGTTACATCTTAATAAAGTAGTTATTTTAAAAAGAAAAAAAAAAGTGAATGAAACGGGGTATCTAAAGGATTGCAGGCCTACTCTTAACACCTAGAATTGTACAAGACGGTTGATCCCACACAGTGAGAATTGTGGACTACTAAGCAAGCCACCTTGCTAAGTATCACAACAGAGAGTAGCCCAAATAGCACAGGTACCGAGAAACAAGGGATACCTTTATATATACACCCAAGCTCTACAATCCTCAGGCCTGAACTGAGGTTCAAAATCCTCCAGTAAACTGGGGTTTTAGCTAACCTCCTTGATAACATCAGCACATGCTGTCTACAGAACACGTGTGATCAAATAAACGCTGAACTACCGGATAGTGTCAGCACTGGTTCAAGCATATACTAGGCAGTCAAGCTTCACAAGAGACCGAGACAGTAGTCAGACACCAAGGAATTCATTTTTCCCCCATCATCTGAATGACATGTCCCTCAAGGTTTGCAAATTCCCTTTACTCTAAGTTCATGTTCCCCAAGCAATTCTGATTATCAGCTCGATTTCTTTTATACCCTAATACCTATGCAGCTGTTAAAATCTAGAAACAAACAAAAACCCAGTACGTGAAAAGGACTATCCTCTCCTCAGTGTCATCCAATGTCTGAGTCTGTTTATTATGAACTCATTACAACCAGCTCGATGTTCTGATAAATCCACAATTGGACCAACAAAAGGAATGCTCTACAGACCCCAGAGGGCCTTGTATTCACTGTTGTACAGTCATCTCACCATCACCTGGAGCTCCATGCGGAGACCTTCTCAGACACTTCCTCAAAAAGCCACCTGTGTTCTAAGAAGCACCATTTATACCTTTACAAAATCAGAATAAACACAACAAATTCATTTGAAAAGGATACTTCTCATTACCCTTTACTTGAAATAAAATTTGCTAACATGACCAAGGATGAAGATAGGTAAAAGATATCTCTCCTTTGTTTCTCATTGACTAAAATGCGACATGACTAAAGACTAACATAACTTTTTCTAAACCAAAGTGATTCTGGAATACAGATCTCTAACAAGGTGTCCAAAAAAAAAATTTTTTTTTTCTTCAAAAAAGCACTACTACTGAGTGGAAGAATCTGCAATCACAGAGAGGTGAAGTACTTTCTCCCATGTAGAACAAAAATACACCCACCCAAACAGCTCTGCACGTCAGGGCTGGGAAATCCCAGCACTCTTCCAGCTCTTCTGCGGCTGCCGAGCATTCATCTCCACAGTGTGACATCTTTTATGAGCACTAAAGTCACTTAATAGAACACTGAAATTTTATATCAGTCTGCTTCACATCCAGCTCTAAAAATCACATTCTGCTCCCCCCCCCTTTTTTTTTCATTCTTATTCCACTTGAGATGATCATGCTTGGATTTAACACTAGTTTTCTTTTTTTTTCAGCTTAGCCTTATCAGTTAAAGTATGTCAAAGTTTAAAACACTGTCAGTCTGTACACAAAAGCACGTGAGAGCAGATGTGCGTGGGCGTGAGAAAAGGAATAATTCTCAGGCAAAGGCACTCCGACGCAGCCAAAGTACTACCAACAATATTTTAAGAAATGTGCAATGAGAAAGAAGTCATTTTATATATCTTAAACCTGAAGTGACCCATTACAGGACAAATAAATGGGAACCTAAATTAAAATTATGTTTTAGTGAAACTGCAGTTTCAGCTTAATACACTGTGACATAAACTGCGCCTTGAGTTTCAGTTGTACGTATTAGCTATAAAGCTTCACTCTTTTCAGTATTTTATTTATATGCATTACACACTATGTAGTAATGCCATGATTATATAACTACTTAAGTACGACTCAATGGCATAATCTGAGCCATAATCTAAATTTCAGATGTTATAGATGACTCCAGAACAGAAAGCTAAAGAAAAATTAGTCTGATGACAGAACTATTTAAAATACCACTTCAAAAATGCCCAGAGGGAAACTGTCCATAGTTTCAGAATAAAGGGGAAAAAATCCTTGTTTCTACTTCTGACCTAAGATACCTTATTTCATCCAAATATTAACCTACAAATGATAAGTTCATCTCACTAATAAGTACTACAGAAACTTTAGAAACAGTTTTCTTATTTCTTTTTAAACTAAAAGTAAAGGGACTTCCCACTGACTTTTGTTTTCAGAATGGCTAATTACAGGAAAAGCATGAAAAAGAAAATATTGTATCACTCAGGTGCAATAAATTTTTAGGAAGAAAAAGTAGCTGATGAAATACTGTAATTAGTTACAAGTATAAAATCAGTGTCTTGTCTCTCTAATGCACAAATGAATAACAATGAATTAAAACTTGTTAATCATTATCTTCTAAATTAGCATTTTTTGATTATCATTAAAAGTAAACCCTAAATAGCTAATCTGATCCAATTACCAAATCTAGAGGAAAAGCGAACACAAGTCTCAGGGTTATAAACACAGAACTGCTCTCTCAAATAAACAAAAAGCATAAGGCAGACGCTCCTATACCAGGCATTGCATCTGAGCCGCATTTGTATTAGTGATGCAATGTGTACCAGTCAGTCCTGGAAGTAACACTGCACAGCGAACATAAATAGTCGATGATTCTGTCATAAACAGTATTGATAACATAAAAGCAATCACACTCACTTCCTAAACCCAGATCACTACGCAGGCAGGCTGGACAATCCTGTTCCATAATACAAAACAGCCATAGTCAGCATTTGTTTCAGCTTTCCTAAACCAGAAAACGTCAGATTCTGTCATCCGTATCACGCTGTCTTCTTACGTTCCTAAACTTTTCTAATAATGTGAAAGAATGTATGCCCTATGAATATACACGACACCTGGCAGTCCCCAGCTTTTAACACACCTGTGAGGGTATCTATGGGGGCAATGGGGACACGCGCAAGGAGGAGGGAGAAAGAGAAGGGTCCGCTGTGTCCCGGGAGAGAAGGGATGGGTCGGGCCAGGAAAACACTCCATCCTCAGCACCAGCTCACCCCAAGAGCCAAGGAGAGCATCCAGTCTAAGACAAATATTTATTCCTAAGCTCTAGACACAAGCATGACACATTCAGCAACACACTCGCAGAGAATCAAGGAGTAAAAACGAAAAACCTTAAATCTTGTCTGAACCTCCGAGGCCAATGTCAGAACAGGTGCTGGTTTTGTGCTCGTAAATTAAAAGATGCAAGGAGGTTCTTGGAAACACGCAAATGGGTCTAAAAGCCACTGAGGCACTGGATGCTATCTTCCTAAAGCGGCCTTGATTTCCTCAAGCGAAGATGGATTGGGCATTTTTGCTTAGTCTTGGGGGGTGGGGGGAAGCCACAAGAAACCACGTTTTATCTTCATTAGAAGTGGGAAAGGGCAAAAGGATCAAAATATTTCGGGGTGGGGAGGGAGAGAGGACAACATTTGGGGTGGCGGGAGGTGAGGGGGGTGGGAAGCAGCGCAGAGGGAATTCAGTTTCAAACCAGGCCAGTGGAGGCTGCAGAGAAAAGACCGGAGAAAAATGGGATTCAGTTCCACACTGTGACAAGTACCAGGCATCACAAAAGACCAATGCAACACACACACACACACACACACACACACACCACATCAGGACACACACAAATACACCCCCCTACAAGGTCTTCCCTGGCGGGCCACCGGGGTGCAAAGGCGGTGGCGACAGTGGCAGAGCCAGACCTGGCACTCGCCAGGAGACACACCATGTGCAGCAATTATGCAATTAGGGAAAATCGCAAAAGATCAAGCCGGGCACTTTCCACCGTGACATTTATCCTGTACTTTTTTTTTTTTTGCACAGACTTAGTTCCAGGATGCAGCTGGGAGAGAGGGTAGGGGCCAAGCAGGGTGGAGAAGGATGGGGAACTGAGAACGGAAGGGGGTAGAAGAAGGACAGGGAGGGAAGAGGCACAAGGGGAGAGGTGTGTGTGGGGGGGGAGGGAGGATGGGAGGAGGGGGAGGGATAGAAAGGGCGAGAATCGGGGGCAGGAGGCTCTCGGGAGGGGGCGCCGGGCACGGGGCACTCCGGGCCAGGAGCAGGAGGCAGCCGGGGGTTCCGGAGGTGCTCCCCGAGACCTGAGGCGCGAGGGCGAGCTGAGGGAAGCCGAGGGGACACGCCGAGGCAGGCCCCCCCCCCCCGGGCCCGAGCGAGTACCTGAGGGAGGGGTGTCCTCGCAGGTCGCGGGCTCCACACGCAGCCGGGAGGGGGAGGGCTGCGCGGCGAGACGCAGGACCGGGCTGCGGGGGGCCCCCGGACACGGGGTGCTCCCCACCGACCCACGGATCGCCGACAGCCGGACCCACGCACCCAGCACCCGATCGCCCGCCCGGCCACGCCTGTCCCCGCCGCGCTCGCGCCCGCCCGGACTCACCCTCCGCGCCCGCCGCTACCGCTGCCGCCGCCGTCGCCGCTGCCCGCGGCCGTTCCAGCTCCGGCTTTCCGAAGCTGCTGCCCGCGGCCGCCGCTGTGGCCGCCTGAGTCCTGTGGAAAGTGAAGCCACCACCTCCGGGAGCCGCCGCCGCCGCCGCCGCCGCCGTCAGCCGGCCGTCCGCGCGCGCGCCCGCCAGTGCGCGTGCCCGAGCGCCCGCCCGGGAGAGACCGCGAGAGCGCGAGCCCCACGTCGGCCGTGCGGGGCCGCGCGCCTCCTCCGCCCCTCCCCCCGCCGGCGCGCGGCCCCGCGAGGGGGCGGGGGCCCGGCGCGCGCACGAGCCGGCCGGCCGCCTGAGGGGCGAGCGAGCGAGCGAGCGGGCGGCGCGCCAAAGTAAAGTGACAACCGCGTCCCGTGCGCCGACCCAGGTGGGCCCGGGGAGGGGAAACCGAGGCTGCAGGGCCGGCTGGAGGGAGGGGATATGGGGGCCTTGACGGGCGCGCGCATTCCAAGCAAACGTCCGCTGAGGCGAGGCTTGTCCCAAGACGGTGCAGGGGCCTTGGAGGGCAGCCTGGGAAGCCTTTAACCCGCGTCCATGGCGGCCCTTGACCTTACACTCACCTCAGAGCTTACACGCGCAGAGGGCTGTTCCTGGTGACCCGCCAACCCTGCCTCGTGCACGCGTGGTGTCCACGGGCACCCAGGAGAGGGAAACTTGACGGTGACCTCGGAGGCTCTCTCGGGCTGAGCCTGCAACCCCAAGGTCCTAACTGCCCTTTGGCTGCCTGACCCAGGACGCTCACCAGCAGCTAGCTGGGGGATCTTCACCCCCGGAACGCTGTGCCTGCTTTGCAAACTCACCTTCCGCAGGCATCCCGCCCTAAACCAAGCGCTCCCAAACTCTCCTGCGGAGAGACCTTAGAGCTGAGAGGGCCTAAGTCCTGCCCAGGCGGGGCTGAAGAGGGAAGCCCAAAGAAAGGGGCAGTAGTCTTAGTATCTCCTGGGTCTCTGGAGAGTGCCCTGCTCCCCTAAGGAGCATGGCAGGTGCTCTGTGCATCCCCTAGCGCCACCGCCATGGAGCCGTGGGCTGTCTGCAAGAAATCTCTTCACAAAGGCCCCCAAGGACAAGAGCCATCCCAGTGCCTAGAGGTGCACATTTGCTGAACGGCTTCTGCAAAGAGTTGACTGTTACTTGTCCAAAGCAGGTTTTTGACATCTAGCCTGTGGAAATCACCACTGAGGAAAAAGCTGGGTACATTCTTGGATGCCGGTTTGATCTGTCGCTGAGGAAGAGCAACTGGCCCTCTTACTCATAAGCTCTAAAACAGACCTTGCCAGATTGGAAGTTAACATTTTCTGGGATTGTCAGTCACATGGCCGTCACTCACGTGGTTCAGCGTGTTAGTAGGTGTGTTGCAACATGAACAAGAAAAGCTGGCCTAACATACACCATGTTTGCTTTCTAAGACTACAACTAAATCATGTCTTTCACAGACCAACGCTTGAGCATAATGCATTTATCCCATGAAGTGCTTTCATATTATTCTTTTCAATTTACTGATTACATTTTGAGAATTCAGAAATTTCGATGCCTCTGCAGCTACTTAATAGGATAGATGACAGAATCCCAATTTTTCATGCTTTTTGGCAAATAATGCTATGTGTGTGTGCCCTGTTTATATCCCACTTATTGTTTACAATGACGGCTTTATAACAAAGCATGCTCCTACTGCAGAAAATGTCTAAGTTGTTTTAGAGTCCTTGCTCCTTGGCAGTTAGGAGCCAGAATGCCATAATGTCACTGTGGAAAGAATTAGAAGGTTTCTCTGCTTAATTACTAAGAGTGTGTGTACTGCAATACTTTGTCAATGGATCTTTTAACTGTTGTTTGCTGTTCACTAACTTAAAAAAAAAAAGGTTTAGTACAAGTCACACTTAGTGTCTTCCTTTGTTTGAGAACAGGCACTAGGCACTAGACACATAACATCAAATAGAAGACAAAAAGCCACATCCACATGGCATTCCCTGTCCCTGACCTTCTGTCTACACTCTACGTTCAATTCATCAGAGAATTCTGTTGGCTGTGCTTTCAAAAATAGAGTTGCAAAGTGTCCACTGCTTCCTGCCCTCTCCCCATGGCTTGTGGCCTGATCCAATCCACTGTCATCTCTTAATTCTGGTCTCCTAGGCAATCTCTCTCCTTCCCCTACCCTCTGTACACACACACACACACACACACCCCAGTCTTGGTACTCCTTGTCAGCACAGGTTAGGTTATGTCTCCTTAGCGGTTACAGGGAGTGTACATCCTAGAGCAACAGCCAAAGTTCTTATCATCACTGCTGACCTGCCCACCACCTCCCACGAGGACCCCTCTTATGTCATGTTGTACAACCTCACTCACCTTCACCTGCGTCAGCCTCACTGGGCTCGCTAATACAGACCACACCAAACATTTCTCAGCCTGAAGATATCTATACCTAGGGTCTCCCATCTCCAGAATATTCTTCTGTCCCAAACCTCCACCAGAATTTATCCTATTCCTTTGCTTTTTTTTTTCTCTCCACCATCCTCACCTGTTTATTTTTGTCTTCCCCTCCCCTTTCTTCTCCTTCTGCCTCGCCCCTACCCCATATAAGCACCTTGAGAGAAAGGATTTTATCGAACAGGATTCACTGCTGTGGACATTCAGTAAATATTGATTGAGTAAATGAAACTGAACTTGGGGCTGCCACCATGGGGTAGTAGGCTAAACCTTTGCCTCTGACAACAGTATCCCTATGCCAGTTTGTGTCCCAGGTGGCTCCAAACCTGATCAGGCTCGGTGCTTATGGTCTGGGAAAGCAGCGGAGGATGGCTCAGGCCCTTGAACTCCTACACCCATGGGGAAGGACTAGAGGAAGCTCCTGGCTCCTGCCTTTGGATCAGTTCAGCTCAGCCCCAGCCATTCCATTCATTCTCTCTCTCTCCCTCCCTCCCTCCCCCTCTCCTCCTTTCTCTCTCTCCCTCTTTCTCTCCTTCTTCCTGTGGCACTGTCTTTCAAATAAAAGTAAAACAAGTATTTTTTAAAAAATGAAACTGACCTCTTTCAACTGATGATGTTATTGACTTTATTCTAATTTTTTCAGCAACAGGGATCAGCACTTACCAAATCCTAAGTTTGTGGCAAGACGAACTTCTAATCACTTTGCGCACACTAGTTCACAGTTGCAGTAAACACTGCAGTTTCATCCAGTTAGCCTCAGTGAGGGACACGACACAATAGCCTAGTTGACCAAATCCTCACCTTGCATGCACCAGGATCCTGTGTTGGTGCCATTTTGTGTCCTAGCTGCTCCACTTCCCATCTAGCTCCCTGCTTGTGGCTCAAGAAAGCACTAGAGGATGCCCAAGACCTTGGGACTCTGCACCTGCATGGGAGACCCAGAAGAAGCTTCTGGCTGTTAGCTTCAGCTTGTCTCAGTTCGAACTGTTGCGGCCACTTGAGAGAACCAGCAAATGGAAGGTCTTTAGCTGTCCTCTCTATATATCTCCCTTTCCAATAAAAAATGCAGTGAGACACGTAAAGAGGTTAAGCCACTTGCTCATAGAGTGGCAGACTTAGATTAAAAATTAAGTTTGACTCTGAAGTATGAGCTTCAGGTTCCCCCTTGAGTCCAGAGTTGGATTTTTATTTGATTTTTTAAGAAAAAAAAAAAAGGTAGCTCACCATTCATAGGGTGCCTGCCCTGGATCATTAACTATTCATCATGGACTCAGCTGCTCCTCATTCTACATTTCTTATCTCTGGAATATAATACAGAGCATACAATGCCTACCCCATGCTCCAAACTGATAAATGAAACTGTATTTTTGAAAGGTTCTTCTTATGGCTTTGTTACTGCTAGTTTTGTGAGGAAGCAGTTACAGCAGATTTTTCAGTTTGGATGGGTGGGTGGTAGAGAAGGCCCCTCTTGGGCAACTGGTCTGGATTTGAGCAAAATCCAGGGAGAACCTCGTAGCTTGTGTGAGAAGCTTCTGTTTTTGTTAGGCACCAGGTGATCAGGGGTTACTAAATATTTGAGTTACACCTCCTGAAAGAAACATGCTAGAGCATGTTCCAATAATAAGGACTGAGAGACTGGGGGTGGAAAACAACCATCTTTTGCTTATAATCTGACTTTTTTTTAAAAAAGGGACACAATGGGAACCTGTGTTTACCTTGACTATTTGGAGGACGACAGTGATAAGGGAAAACTGAGGTCTAATCAGAGCCAAGTCCCTAAGGATCCCAGTGTCTAGTCCAGTAGTGCAAAAAGGTATCTACAGGGTGTTTAACAAATGTTTGCAGCATAAGTGAATAAACGATTGAGTTTCAACGTCTTATCTGCAGTGTCCCGAAAGATTGAGCTAGGAACACCATGCTGAATCATTCCCGAACTTTTAAATAATATGTGTTTGTTTCCCACCACTAAGTTTTGGGGATAATTTATGATGCAGTAGTAGATAATTAACACCTCTTGCACTCTGATCTCCTGGGATGAAGTTCCAACTGCTAGTCCTCTTCATATCCAAGATGCTGCTGCTGTGATCCTTTCTAAAGCAGAGTCCCTAGAAGAGTTCCTGCGTCCAGCAGCACAGAGCAGCTTCAGGGAGTGCTGAGATGGGAGTGAAGGCCTTCAGAAAGCTCACAGCTCCACAGTGAAAACAAAGGAAGTGATTCAGGAGCTCTGTCTGTGGACAGCACAGACACAAGGGAGGTGCTCCCTTGAAATATCTGTCAGACCCGGAAGGACAGTGACGTAGAGTCAGTTTTGTGGTGCAATTAAATTGTGAACCAGGATTTCTTCACTATAGTTATAATAATGTTGTTAGTACAATTAGAATGGTTTCTTTTAAGATTTATTTATTTTTGTTGGAAGGTCGGATTTGTAGAGAGAAGGAAAGACAGAGAGAAAGATCTTCCATCGACTGGTTCACTCCTTAAGTGGCCACAATGGCTGGAACTGAGCCGATCTGAAGCCAGGAACCTGGACCTTCCTTCAGGTCTCCCATGTGGGTGCAGGATTCCAAGGCCTCCTCCACTGCTTTCCCAGACCACAAGCAAGGAGCTAGAGAGGAAATGGAAGAGCCAGGATATGAGCCAACAGCCATATAGTATCCTAATGCGTGCAAGGCAAGGATTTAGCTACTAGGCCATCTCGCCAGGCCCTAGAATTCTTCCTTAGTTGTTTCACTAACCAAATAGCTACAGCTTCCAGGTCTGGGCAGGGTTGAGATAAAGAGGCTACAACTCCAAAAAGGCTCTGCATGTGGCTACCAGGGACCTAGGATTTGAACCGTCACCTATTGCCTCCCAGAATATGCTTTTCAGGAAACTGGATTAGAATTGGAAGCTGGTAAAGCTGCAGCCTATGATGCCAGCATCCCCAAAAGAGCAGCTGCTCGTGTTCTGACTGCTGGGTTCAGATCCAGCTGCTTGCTAACGGCCTGGGAGAAGACGGTGCCATCCCCTTGGGAGACCTAGATGAGTTCCCAGCGTTGGCCTTGCCCATCCCAAGATGTTGTGACCATCTGGGGAAATGAATCCACAGTTGGAACATTCTCTTTCTCTTTTTCCTCTCTTTTGGTAACCCTGCTTTTTCTTTCAGGTCTCCCACGTGGGTGCAGGGTCCCAAGGTTTTGGGCCATCCTCTACTACTTTTCCAGGCCACAATCAGGGAGCAGAATGGGAAGTGGAGCAGCTGGGACGTGAACTGGCATCCACATGGGATCCTGGGCATGCAAGGTGAGGTTTTAGCCACTAGGCTATTGCATCGGGACCGAGAAACATAATTTTTTAATAACAGCTTTGTTGATACATAATTCACAGTCTGTATACTTCACCAATTTAAAGTATGATTCAGTGACTTCCAGGATACTTACGTATTCAGAGCAGGGGCAGTATATTTGGAAATGAGGGAGAATATAGAGTCGTCTGATTTTTTAATTCTGTCTGTCCTGAATATGAATGTATATTCAGAGATTACTTCAATGTATCTCATGTATTGCATATATTATATACATAGATTCAGAGATTAATCAGAATCAAATGACAGAGAAGACAAATGTCAACACTTGAGTTTCTAGCATGGTCCTAGGCAGGTGTTCCCTCAAACACTGACATGTCCCTTATATTGGTTGAGTCCTCTTGGAAACAAGCATCAAGACAAAAATAGACGTGTCAGAGATTGATCTATTCGTATAAGAAAGGTAAAGAGCAAAGGGAACAGGAGTCAGCAGGAAAATCCTTTGGGCTACAGTGCACACTTGGCGCCCGTGAAAGGAGAAAAGGAACAATGTGGCATGGATTGGAAGAGCCTCAGACTGAAGTGTGGCTCTGAACATTGGTTTGGCCTTGCAGAAGAAAGCTCAGGGCAAGGACTGCACATAAACAATGGCCAAGGAAATGCCAGAGCCTAGTGCTTCTGTCGCCTGCTGGGTCTGTCTGCAAAGATCAATGCCTTGTTCAAAAGCTCAGGCCTGTCTTGTGGTACTTAGAGCTGGCAGCTAGCAGCTACTGGAACTCCTCAGAGCTGACAGTACAGTCTTTCTTGAAGTGACCTGAACTATGCATGTCCACTGCTGGATGCTCCCCTTGCACCTTTATCATCACAACTCCACTTTCACCAACACTGCTTGATGTCTACCTTGGGTTTGTTGGCTTGGATGACCTCCTTCACTCATGCTTGTGGTTGCTACTTCCGCTTTAACTTGGGTGATGGACTCCGTGCTTTTTATTATATTTGATATGCTGGGCAGAATTCTTCTTTGTGTTCCCTGGTTGACATCCTCAAGTCCCTGCTGTCACTAGACTGACCACTGAGACTCAAAACAAGTGCCTGAGCTCCTCAGGGCTTTAGTGTTAGAGCACAGGACGGACTTCCTTGTCATTCCTATCATTTCTCTTCTTCAAAAGTAAGAGGTTGGATGAGTGTTCGGCACAGTGGGTAAGATATTACTCAGGGACATTGCATTCTATCTCAGAGTGGCTGCATCCTCTGTTTCCTATACAGCTTGGTGTTAATGCTCACCCTGAGAGCTAGCAGAGGATGGCTTAAGTATTTAGGCCCCTACTGCCCATGTGGAAGACCTGGATGAGCTCGGGCCTCCTGGCTTCTGTTTAGCCCGGCCCCAGCTGTTTTCAGCATGTCGGGAGTGATCAAGTGGCTGGAAGGTTTCTATCTGTCTATCCCTATCTTTCTGCCTTGCAAATAAAATGAAAAATAAATAAAAATTTAAAATACGAGCAAAAGATTCACTCCAGTTTGCTCTGAAGAATACATAAGAATTCCAACAGTTGCTTTTTTTTCTAATCTGTTTGAAAACTACATCCCTAAGGAATTATACACTTGTAACCAAGGTTCACACAGAAGAGCTAAATTCAGTTATCTTTGTTTATTCAGAGGAGAGAACAGCCACAGGTTCTCTGTCCATTTATCTTCAACACGAGTTTACAATGGGCACTGCAACATGAGGCTTTTAAGTCACACTGTCAATTATCCATTGTATGTATGTGTAAATATTTTTGTATGGTGTACTTGTGGTTTGTTCTTAATCTGACTGCAAAGTTATAATACTGGGTTACAAAAATTATTTTGCAAATGCCATCAGAAAGCCATAGCATATCCTCTCCTGCCAACCCCAATTTAGAAGCCATATTTTCATCATGTAAGTGAAACCTTACAGTGAATGACCAATCACATTGTTACTGTTAAATTACAAGAATACCTCTTTTAGCTATACTGGTTGGTGTGTAACCATACCAAATAAATCCTTAAATGCTCTTTACATTTTTAATGAAGTTATTCACACACATATGTCTTTCTCTGCCCTGTTCCATGAAACATTTTTCCATTTCTTACTTTTATTTAATACTTTCCCCCACAATCATCCCTTAGTAAAAATGAGTGGTATAGACAAGAGGAGGGTAAGAATGAAGGACTATAGCCGGATCTAACCTATCTCAACTTTAGATATGAAAGATAGTAAGTTCACGAAAAGAGGCATTCTGAGGAAACTCTATGGATTTAAAACATTTTTTGCAAGAATAAGCTTCTGATTTTTTGTATCTCCGCAGAGTTCTTGGAGTGCTCACATATGTATGGAGAGTGGTAGACAAGTCTTTAGGAAAGAGTGAGATGTTTACACTTTTTCACTTTTGTGTATCTATTTTAATAATTTGAGTCAGAGAGATAAAAAGACACACACACACACACACACACACACACACACACACAAAGAAACATCCATTTACTACTGAATCCATGAATGCCTACAACAGCAAAGCTGAGTTGAGACTAAAGCCAAGAGTTAAAATTCATCTCCCACCTGGTTGGCAGAAACCCAACTGCTTGAGCCAAGGGAGAGATTAGCAAAAAGCTGGACTCCAGAGCAGATCCGGGCACTCTAAGATGAATCTCTAAGACAAATGCCCACACCACAATATTTAGTTGAGAGAGCAAGGAGATTCCTAAGAAAAATTGACCTTAAGAAAAAAAGAATAGAATTGTTTAGGGGTCATTACTGAGTTTAAATAAGACATAGTCTCTGTTGATTCTTGATTTTTCAGGCTCAAATTCTGTGGACTTTAACTTATGTCCAGGGGGAAGAAAATTGATGTCTAAGAACTGACAGTTAAACTTGTCCACAAAATCTGTTTGAAAATACATGCAGTTTAACACTCAAGAAAGGGAGAGAGTCAGGTATCGCCATGTCAAAGGGATTGACAGAGTGGGAAGCATCAGTAATCACAGTGGCTTGGCCCAGTGGTGCAGCTTTTGCCCAAACAGTCCCTGGCCCAATATTGCTTAGAGCTGGTCTGTAGAAGACCCTTTAGCCAGTGATGGGGAGAAAATCACCACTTCAGATTCCAATGGCTTTGGATGCTTTGGCGAATGCCACTGCCTATGACAGCCAGGAATAGAAAAGAAAACATGGACCGTGCTCTGGCTGCCTGTGAGAACACAGCTGGTAATAACTAGGGCGTTTGAGGTGCTCAAATCTCTACATTCCGGGTATCTTCTATCATTGTAAAAAGTTCCTTCAAAGTAAAAGAAGGCTGGTTTGTACAGATCCTATAAGAAATGAGACAGTATTGGGATAACAATTGACATCAACTCCAAGTTTGTGTATCCTAAAGTCACATATCTACAACAATCGCTGCATGGAACTACATAAACAGTCTCAGGTCATAAATTTTCTGTAAAACTTCCTCTTTACTGATTCAAGGTGCATTCATGGAGAGATTTATCACCCACTGGCTTACTCCCCAGTTGCTCTAATCATGATGGTAAGAATCTTGCAGGACAATCAATGCAACCACTGTCTGATTAAGAATTTTGTCCCCAAATTTCACTTGAATGTCTCCTGCAACAGGAGTTGCCTACCTCCTTTGCTAGTTGATTCTATCTCTGGACACCTATGCCTCTCTTCACCCAGGTACTGCACCCCTAATTCTTTTCTTCTCCATGCTTTTGTACAATGCCAAGGGACCTTTTGTAGAAAAGCTCTTTTATGATCTAAGAATGCTAAATTTAGGCCAGGATTTGATTCAGCAGGTCCTACCAACGCTTACTATGCTCACATCTCATATCAGTGTGGTTGGTTGAGTCCTGGCCACTCTGCTTTCCATCTAGCTTGCTGTTAAAGCACTTGGCAGATAGCACAATGATGACATGAGTACTTGGAGTCCTGCTACTTGTGTAGGAGGCCTGGATGGAGTTTCTGGCTTCTGGTTTTGACATTGTCCTATCCTGCAAGCATCTGAAAAGCAAATCAGGGGCTAAATCTATCTCTGTGTCTGTCACTCTGCCTTTCAAGTAATAAATCTTAAACAAACAAACAAACAAACAAACAAACAAAACAGATAAAAGTGCTAACTTACTCCCTGAAGTAAATATCTGCCTTCTTAATTTGTCCCACAAGTAACACTGATTTGTGATCTTTTGCCATTAGGTCACTGTCTTCCAAGTGCATTTTAATTGCCTGTTTCCCTTAGGATATGGTATCAGGATGGAACACAATATTCCAGGAGGAATCAACTGATCTAAGCACAACAGAAATCCAATTGTCACCTGCTATCCTTACCCCAGGAGTTTTCCATTCCCAACTGCTAAATGTCATGTAATGCCTATGAAAAGGATGGACATATTGCTCTCCATGTGTACACTAGCTTAGGAATGACAGAATAAAACATTTCAGGGGACCACAAGCTCAGGGGACATCCTTGGTGAATCAATTCCCTGCATCCTGAATCCTTACCTCCTTAATTAGCATGCACCCCTCATCCCTAAGACCCATAGAAATAATGTCAGCATTAAAGAACAGTCGTAAATTTTACCTCTCCAGAAACTCCTGATTGGTCCCAAGAATACGGGCATTTAGGTTCCTCAGAAGAAATCATTGTTTCTGAAATTATATCATGTTTCCACTTTGGTAGTATAAGTTAATTCTTTTGGAAGCTCTCTAGTTGAGTTTTATCTGCAGGGTTTACACAGCAGCAGATATTTAGGACTTTTTTGCAGTTAGAATTTACTTTTTTAAAGCAAGAAAACTTCGTTAAGTAAATACATTTGCATTTATACACAGAACATGTTCTGGCAGAGCCCTGAATAATCATTAATTCAAGCATGGTTGACTACACAATACAGCTTCATTACACTTTACACTATTAATGGTTTGTTTACTAAACTTCTTTCTCTCCACATCACAAGTGTAACATTCCCAACATGTCCTGTATTTTTAATGTTTTTCCCTAATAGCTGAGTTATGCATAATCATGCCCTTATTTGTGTCATCCTTTAAAGTATCAGGCTGTTTCACACCTCTTTACCTTTAGGTATTGAGATTGCATAACAAACTAATCCAAAACCTGATGATTTCAACAAAAACAACCCTGTGTTCCTTTCTTTTTTAACCCCTTTAAGCATTTTTAATTTTCTTTTAAATATTGTTTACAGAGTAGAGAGGTCTGCATGCCCATTAAAGTCTCCGATTAGGGTGGGGAGAGGCAGATATGAGGGAAGATGGGTGGAACAACGGTTTCCGTTCTTTTTTTTTTTCCTCTCCTGTATGTGCAGTGGGGAAGAGGAGAGGGCTACACCTTGCTGTCGAACTACATCGGTACCTGCGGATGGGGGATAATAATTTGATAACACCCCAGAACCCCAATGTGGGGAAAAATATTTTGAGGTTACTTGAGTGTTTTTGGTAGTTCTGAAATATGTTGGCTTTATTGTACCAGGGTCAGGAAAATCTTTCCAAGCTCTGTTGGCTGATCAGGTCCACTTCAGTACTTCCATAGACCCAAGCAGTGCAGAGCTTGGCCAGGAGACTTACCCAGTCAGTTCTACTTTCCTTTCTCTGCTGTGGCACTCGAGATCCTCTGCTGGACTAGATGAGCTGGCTGTCATATTCCCATGTGCATCTGAGCGTGGTGTCCACTCCACTGCATGAGCATGAGCATGAGCAACCGAGGAGGCCTTGTTCCAACATGCATTCCAAGATCAAACCATACATCCTCTGTTTTTCTCTGTTGCTTGTACACTCCTGCTCCTGCCTTTCATGTTTACCACCAGGAGCTTCAGCCTAGCAGGAGAGTACCCACAGTTGCCCTACTAGGTCTGCTCCCAGCTCTAGATCTCATGAATGCCAAGTATTCTACAGTCCAGTCTGACATAGTCATACCCAGTTCCAGCACTTACAGCAGGTGTGGTGGTCTAGCACAGCCAGGCCTGCCTCAAGATCCAGCCTACATGCCAGCTATGTGTGCTGAAGCCCAGCTTGTCCCCAGTACCAGTTTTCATGCCACCAGTGGAAGCAACAGCATAGCAGGGGAACCCCTGAAGTTCCCCTTCCAGGCCCACTCCCAATCATGGGTCTTGTGCATGCCAGCGGGGGCTGAAGCCCAGTTTAGTATGGTCAGCCCAATCCTTCATCCTGGGACACACTGGGTTAAGCTGTTGTTCGCATTCCGTCTCAGTATCCATTTGAGTCCCAGCTACTCTGCTTCTTAACCAGCTTCTTGCAATGAACCTGGGAATGCAACAGAAGACAACCTAGGTTCTTGGACCCTGCCATCTATATAGGAGACCAGGATGGAGGTTCTACCTCCTGGTTTTGGCTTGACCCATCCCTAGCTATTACAAGCACTTGGGAGAGTAATCTAGCAGGTAGATTTCTCTCTCTCTCTCTCTCTCTCTCTCTCTCTCTCCTTTTCAAATAAATAATCTCAACATTTTAAAAAAGAAATTCAGATTCCTGAGTCTCCTGATTAAGATTCTGATATAGTTGTTCAGGGACCTATGTTTCATTCTAGACAGTTTGAAATTCTCTTTCCATAGACTACATTTTGAGAAATATTTAAGTGTTCCATAAGTAGAATGAGAAAGCATATTTTTGATGTGTGTGTGCGTGTGTGTAAGTATATGGAGGTTGTGTCAGAGGAGCCATGAGAGCTAGATAAGGTATTAGGTATGAGGTTTAAGGCTTTCTAATATAGGAAATACAAGCCTTGCTGCTTATCACACTGACCCAGACCTAGTTTTAAGGATTCTTCTCTTCACTACCCTATGCTTGAAGTTTTTTTTTTTTCCCAAAGCCCATCAAATCAGCAGCAAACGCAAAACATTTGCTGGTCTATCCACCTAATCCATCATAGCACAATACAAAAAGATGGGAAGAGACGAGGGTGGATAAAGGAAATCAATACCTGTTTCCCGTTCTTTGCCTTAAGACCCTTTGTCCGGTTTCAGTATGTCTTCAACAGAATAAGAAACATCACTTGAAGTCCCAACCAAAATCAGATAAGACATCATGAGTCTCTTTTTTTTTCTGCAGATAAAAAATTTGAATTATCACAGTACCAAATTGTCTCAAGGTTTTTAGTTACTAGAAGTATTTGTGTGCTTCACAGTAAGGTACAAACTTAATTATAAGGTACTCAAAAACAAAACAAAACAAGCATTTCTACAATGGAATGTTAAGCAATTTGAGCAAAAGTTGAATTACAGATATGCAGATCCTGCATGTCTTCCAATTCAGATTGCCAAATCTTCATAAATT
Organism: Ochotona curzoniae; assembly: GCF_017591425.1. Lineage (NCBI taxonomy): Eukaryota > Metazoa > Chordata > Mammalia > Lagomorpha > Ochotonidae > Ochotona > Ochotona curzoniae. The sequence continues at coordinate 9,598,829 of NW_024465035.1, read as the reverse complement.
TTGATATTAAATTTTATGCACCTGATTAAATCTAAATATGTAAAGTTTGTAGAAAATAAGATCCTATGATATATTTATTTGGATGCAAGAGAGTTTGACATCTATTTACAGTTTTTTTTTGATAATCTACGGTTTTCCATGAGCTTTTAAAAGTACCTTTGTATTTATTTATGCTTTGCACTCTGTTTCTTGGAGAACAGAAAGATCTAATTCATTAGCAGTTTACTAGCACATTGGTCTCACAAAATGGTCTTTGTAAAATGTTTTACAAATTTTCACTAATTTAAATGGTCTTCATTTAAAAAGAAAGCAGTATATAGATCCTTCATTTAGCAGGAAATTATATGCATATTACACTGATGCTGCATTTTTAAAGCAAACATAATACGGATCAGTGAAATAAACAACAGAGCATTTTACTGTCAGTATGATATCAAGGTTGCTGCTTAATTTCACCCCTAAGTCATTTCTTTAAAGCGACTATCTTCTGAAAGAGCATAAAGACTTTTCCTTAACCTTTCTAAAGATGCTTTTGTACTATACTTGCCGACAAGATCAATAGAGTTGTAGGAAACCTTGATGTGGAGAGAGTGAAGCCCTAAAGAGCAGGTCTAATAAGTTCCATGCCCACGTGGTAGCCCCATGTCCCACATGCTGAAGGAGATCCAACACTTGAGTGTGATTCATGCTGGCTTCCTTTCATTTTATCATTAAAATACCAGACTTGTACCCCAAATTTTCTGCCACAAAAGATGAAGTTGTTGAATATTTAAGACTTTACATACCAGAGTATCTAAAAAAAGTTCACAGATCATGGAATTTAAGGATAAGTTTCTTTTGCTGAAAAAAAAATTCAGGCTGAGTATTTTTGTAATACACAATTTCATGAACTTGTCGAAGACCCTTCTTGTGCATGAATGTAAAACTTTTTATATTGAAAGAAACTTATCTTTTAAGATGTTTATTTATTTATTTATTTGAAAGGCAGAGGCTCACCTTCCACTACTTTCCCAGGAACATCAGCAGGGAGCTGGATTGGAAACTGAGCATTCAGGATTCCAACAGGTGACTTAACCTGTTATACCACAACACCTGTCTGAAAACTTATCTTTTAATTACACTTCTGTGAACTATTTAAAATATTTTCTTGGTTCTTCTATTATGGAACTTGACATTTTTTATTAGATTATATAATATAGTGGATTAAGTGGAATTTGTTATCCCAGCATCCCATATTGGAGCACCAGTTCGAGTCCTGACTACTCCACTTATTCTAGTTCCCTAATAATATGTGCTTGGAAAAGCAGTAGAAGTATCTGGGACTCTGCCATTCATGTGAGAGAAGTGGATGTGCAGTTTCCAGCTCTGTGTTTCATCCTGCCTCAGCCCTGATGGTTGCAGCCATTCAGAGAGTTAACCAGTGGATGGAAGATTTCTCTCATGCTCTGGCTTATTTCAAATAAATAAATCTTTATAAAATAAAAGGGGAATATTTAAAAATGTATTTAAAAATTTATTTTGATAATGTTTATACAGTTGCTTAGGATGGGAAGGGTTGAGAGTTAGAGGAAGGTGGGTGAACCCATTCTTTCCAAAATTTATTTTTCTTCTTCCTGTATCTGGGGGAAGGAAGGAGAAAAGAAGAGAAGTTGCACCCAACTCCCAACTGCATTAGGACCCTGGGATGGGGAACAGCTACCCGATGTTATCTCAAGATCACCGATGTGGGGCATGCTCTGAGGGTTCTGCTCAAGAAGTTTCAATAATTCTGAAGTGGTGTTGATCTCACTGATGCAGGGATGAGGAAATCCTTCCAAGATCCATTGGCTGCCATAATCCATCTTAGAAACTCCATTCACCCAGATGTTTGCTATCAACATTTGACTGAAGTAGTTGTCCAATTTGTTCTACCCTCCTTCCTCTGTTATGGTACCAGATGTCCTCTGTAGGTCCCAATGAACTGCTACATCCTCCACGTGGATCTGGGCATACCATTCACTCCTTCTTAGCCAGTGAGGAGGCCAAGTTCTGACATAGGCCTCTAAAAATCCACTTCAAAGAGAGGTGTAATATTCTTTTTAAAAAAATGTTAAGTGAACCACAGTTAGCTCTAGTTGTACCAACGATGTTGTATTTCATTAATCTGCATTAGGACTGCCCTGATATAATAGTTATTACTTGTTCTTGAGAGAAGTGTAAATGTATATTTTTGTAAGTATTTGCCTAAAGGGGATTGTGTTAATTATACTAAGAAAAAGAGTGATAAGTCTATTTGACTATCTCATTTTCTCATGCTGGTGCATAGATGTGACAAGGAGTTGGAATAAATGGGCTTAGTTCTTGCTTGAGAAATGATGCACATGAGGTTTATTTGAGACTTATAACCTAGTCTTTAGGCTGTGAATTCTTCACTGCAATCTCCCTTTACATTTAATGCACATGGGATCCCTGCGTGTTTTAATTCCTAGCAGAAACAGCACCTGTGTCTTTGTTGAAGCATCAGCCCCAAGCAACTGAATTCTAATCTCACACAGGGTATTTGGAAATCTGTGGGAATTTCTGCCAGATGTGCAGCATCACCAATGGCTAATAGATGCAAAGGTATACATAGGCCAGTTCCCTTGCTTCCTGTTAAACATGTCTAAGGGATACCTATGCTGTCCCCATAGCTTTCCCATTGAGCTGAATCAAAGGGATAGCTGTAGGACATTGTATGAATATGCCTTGCTTGTCCTCTGTTTCCTGGTCTCACATCTCCTTTCGCTAATTATTTGTTTCATTCACATTTCCTAATAATCAGTTTCATATGAATCCCCATTTGAGGGTCAGTTTCTGGGGATCTCCTCCCAAGATTGATGGTTCACTATAGATTCCTGCAGTTCCTAAAACTGTATTGTGATAATCAGACCACACATGACTTTAAGATGGCTACCATCTTTGGGAAGGAAATAAGAGATTTTCCTCTTGGTGGTGGACCAGATCTCTCATTCAGCTCCTAGGCATCCAGTCCCCCAGCTTCTGGGAACCTTGCAAACTTACCCCAACTTACCCCATCCTCTGCAAATTGTCACGGGGCTGATAGAAGTGAAGTAGCTTTCCAAGGTTACACAGCTTGTAAGCACTAGTGGAATTAGTCTCGTACCATCTGGGTTTAAATGTGCACCCCTTTGTGTTTATATATAAGACATCCAAAATGTTGGCTGGATTTTATCTTCAAAGTTCAATAGTGAGTTAATTTTTTAATTTGAGAGACAGAGAGGATATCTGTCCCCTGGTTCACTTCCCAAATGCCTGTAATAGCCAATGCTGGGCCTGAATAAAGCTAGTTAGCTAGTAGCCAGGACCTTAATCTAGGCCTCCCATGTGGGTAGAAGGGACCCAATTGCTTAAATCATCATCTGTTGCCTCCCTGGTGTGCATTAGCAGACAATTGGAAGAGGGAACAGTGCCAGAGCTTGGTACCAGGCACTCCAATATGAGTTGCAGGCATCCCAACTGGTGCATCAGACACTTGCCCCTTAACAATATTAAGACAGTAGCATTGGAATCAGTACCCAGAATGAGATCCATAGCAACACTATGTGCTCCCAGGATACACTTTAAGTCAGGAGAAAGTTTGCATTATGGACTGATGATGGCACTTCCCTTGAGAATTGCAGCTTTATGGGAGAACTTTCATTTGCTGCCCAGACAAGTTTCTGCTGACTATAATTAATGACAAAAGCTGTACATGCATATGAACACACACACACACACCAGATCTGAACTCTATTCTTTTCATTATCTCATGTCAGACTCTCTCAACCTATGAGCAGATAGGACTAAATTAAAAATGTTCATTAAGTTATCTAATGTGCCTAGCTGTACTATAGCTGCAGAAAATGAATGGGATTATGCCTGTTGTTTTGCCAGATATAATACAATGTTAATAACGAGGAAGACATAATCTCTTCTGCTTTGAAGCCTTGGGAGAAAATTAATTCTGAAGAAAGTATTTTAGATAACATTTAAAATTAGGTCTATAATATTTTATTGATATTTACTAAACACATTTCATTAGTACTGTCAAGATGAGAGAGGAGGTAGTACAACGGAAAAAGAAAAGGTGACAATATAGATTGGTTGCTAGGAATGAGAGAGTGTGAGACTGATAAGGGGGCCAAACCTGCTGTTGATTGGTTTCCCCAATTTAATTGCTTTTCTGACCTACTGTGGCAATTCTTCTCACTTGAATTTAAGAAGATAATAATAATGCTGTGTCAGTGCCCAAGAGAACATTCCTATTTCTTCTCTGCCAACATGATAACCACTGGCAGTGACAACTGATCACTTGAAATATGATTAGGGCAATCAAGGAACTGAACTTTATCTTTAATTAATCAAAATGTAAGTTTAAATGTCACCTGTGGCCAGAGTCTGCTGCAGTGGATCGTGAAGCCTCAAAACATGCAAGGTAGAAAAATGTTTTAAATCTTATTTTTAACATTGTTTACATAGTTTAGAGGGATGCATATCTATGTGGATCTCTGGTTAGGATGGGGAGGGTAGAGGCATGGAGGAAGGTGGTTGGGACAAATATTTAAATTCTTTTTTTTTCACTCCTGTATCTGCAGGAGAGAAGGAAAGAGGGGCCACTCCTTGCTGTAAAACTACATCAATATCCTGAGATGGGAGATAGTCATTGGATGAAGCGTTAGAGACCCTAATGCGGGAAAAAAAAATATGCCAAGGGTGTTACCAGAATGGTTTTGACAGTTCTCAGATGTTGTTGATTTCATTGCGACAGGGTTAAGGAAGTCTTTCCAAGGTCTGTTGGCTGACCAAGTTTGCTTTAGTGCCTCTACAAACCCAAAACTTGCTGCAAACCATGGCCAGGAGAATTGTTCGACCTGTTCTGCTTTCCAGTCCCAACACGTGCACTCCAACAATTGCACAGGCCAAGTTCCATTGCATGCACTCCAAAATCAAACCACATATTCTGTGATTTTTGCTGTGTCCGGAGTCTGAGTCCAGGGATCTAGTTTGGGAGTCCCACAAAAACACCTCACCTTGGGTGACCTCAGATTGACTCTTGTGGTCTGTCACCTGTACCAACCAGTGTAGGATTGGGTGTGGTCTGTCATCTGTACCAACCAGTGCACATATTGGTAAATGGAGCTGCAAGGTCAGTTCTACTCTCACACTAACTGATGGGTGCTATGGCCTGGCCCAATCCAGCCCTCCCCAACTTGGCCCGCATCCCATCTGGCTCTCTTGCATACTCATGGGTGTTGCAGCTTAGCTCAGCCTGCCCTGCCCCCACACTCAGCCCATAGGCATGCTGACAAGTGCTACACCCAGTCTGACCTGCTCCCAGCCCCAGGTTTCACACTCAGCAGTGGAAGCTGTAGCCCAGCAGAGGAGTTTCCCAAGTTCCCGTCCCAGACCTGTTCCCAGTCCTGGAACTCATGCATACTGGCATTTCTGTGGCCCTGCTTAGCATGGTCTGCCTTTAGTCATGGCCTTTTATGTGCTGGCAGGTGCTGCAGGCTGGCCCAGTCTGGTATCCTCTCAGCTCCTTTTTCTGTGAGTGTCACATGAGTTCCTCAGTCTAGCCTGGCTCAGCCTGTTACCACTCCCAGCTCTCAGAGCAAACCAGTGATGTTGCAGTCCCACAAAGAAAGCTCACAATTCCCCCTAAGAATCTGCCCCTAGATCTGGTTCTCTTACATTCTGGTGGGTGCTGCAGCCTAGCCTGACATGGCCCACCTCCATGCTCCAACACTTACAAGCAGGTACTATGGCCTAGCCCTGCCAGGCATGTCCCCAATGCTTGTGTGTACTAGTGAGCAAGAGGCAATGCTATTTGCCAGCCCAGGTCTCCCACTGAGCAGGTGCCTTGACCTGACTCAGACAGGCCCTCAGGTTTCCTCCCTCTAAATCACCTCAGCTCCATTGCCCACCTGCAAATGCAGTTGGCCCCATCCATGGAAGATCCCAGAAGCCATTCCTGCTCTATCGAACATGCTGTCAGCTGCCTGTACTCCAATATATCCCCAGACACCCATGCCCCAGGCAACCTAGGGGCTGGGGTGATGTGTCCTAGCCTGACAACTCCTTCCTTCCCAAAATACCCACGTAGAAAGAATAGCTAACTATGCTGACACACTGTGATAGTTAACACAAATTTGGCAATAACCAGGCCAGAACACTCACCAGCTACTGCCCAAGGACTTGCCTAAGGACAAGGTAGAAATCTATCTATGAAAGTCTTTCATCAGGATGTCTTTGAATTCAATTAAATTTTACTTTCCAATGTACATTAGGAAGAAGGTGTTTTGGAAGCAGAACAATGGGAACATGACCTGGAACTCATATGAAATGCCAGACATAGCAAGCAATGGTTTATCTTGCTGGTTCCCCAGTGGAATCTTGACTACCAAGCCAAACACCTATTCCCAGAATTCATTTTAGTTACAAAAATATTGTTCTTTGGGTTGATCAGTGTGAAGCCCATTGGGAATATGTATTTCACTTACTATACATTATTTTAACTTATTAAATTATCAGACTAAGCTAATAAAAAAGTTTCCATTATAAAATGCCCGTTTAGAATCTGAGGCACAAAAAATTGAAGTCACTTCTTCAGACTCACATAGAAAGTACAGATCCAAAGACAGGACTGTGAGTATGGGTCAGTCTTTGCTGCAGAATAATCAACTGTCATAAATTAAGAGAGGTTCTGAAAACATTACAAGAAGAATCAGATGTGGGGAAAGTTTGGAAGTCTGAGGTAAAAACAGCAATAACACCCACAAAGCTACATATGGCTATTTAAACGTAAATGCATAAAATTATAGAGTTAAAACTTCATTTCTCAATCTTACTAGCTACATTTTACATACTCAAAAGCCACATGTGGCTAGGAACTGCTCTAAGCAAAGTACTTGAACATTTGCACAGTCACACAGAATTATCTCAGACAGCCCGGAGTCTAACGATAGTTCAAGGATAGCTGTATCCACTTGACCACACGTTGTGTTTTTCCCTGTGTAAGGCAAGTCCCTTTTTTCTTTGTCCCCCAAACTGCCACTAGAGCCCATTATTTTTGTGAGTGCTCTATGGAGTGAGTATAAACTGAAGAAAGGCAGTATTTCTCACTCAGGTAAGCAAGACACAGCATCTGGATATACTTGAAAAGCAAGAGGCTGAGACATGAAGAGGAGACACAAAGTTTGAAAAAGTCTCATTGGGGACCAAGGGAGCTGTAGTTCCTATAACCCATGGGATTGGGAAGAGTGGTCATGATTTGAACCAGTTCTTAAAACTAAGATTTGTAGATTCAGTGAGCTCCTCCCTCCAGTTGTCTATATTCATATAACTGCTTTGATACTGTGAAAAAGAAAATTCTATTCTGTTCTGTTCTGCTTTTCTAAAAGCCACGATTTATGGTTGATTTGTGTCTAGTCATCCTGCTATTGACTTTAAGTCACCACACAAGTAGCATTCCTGGCTCTGAATAATAATAGTGGCTAACAATCCGAGAGTAAAACACTATTTTAAGCACTTCATATGTATTAAACCTATTTAATCCTCAGATCAACGCAATGAGATGGTTTTGATTATTATCTCCAGTTTAATGGAAACAAATCTAAGGCACAAAGAGATTAGATAACTTGCCACTGGCCTTGTAATAAATGAGAGAGGCAGGATTTAAATGAATTTGTCCCTAGATGTCAATAAATATCTTTTTTTTTTCAGTTGTCAGGTAATTATGCTGACTTACTGCTTGTTGGCTCAGCCACTGAATCCCACCCTTGTGTGTTGGTTTCTCGGCTACTTCATGGAAGGCAGATCTGACTCTGTGGCCAAATTTTATTTATTTTTATTTATTTGAAACACAGAGAATGTGAGAAATAGTGAGGGGAGTAGAGAGACAGAGATACACAGAAATCTTTCATCAGCTGGTTTACTCCCCAAATTCTTGCAACAGCTGGGGCTAGCCCAAGTTAAAGCCAGGAACCCAGAACTCCAACTGGGATCTAACTATTTGAACCATCACAGCTGCCTTCACAGAGCCATCACAGATGCCAGTGCTTCAGCTATGCCTCAACTATGTCACAGCTCTTGCCCTGCAAATAAAGTTTTACTAGAACACAATAAGTCATAACCATTTACCTTTACGCTGTGATAGTTGAATAATTGTAGCAGGGACTGTGTCTTACAGTGTCTAAAATACTCTCTATCTGTCCTTGTATAGAAAAAAATGTTTACCAATTCCTTGCTTAGATGGAGTTGTAAACTGCTGAAACAATTAAGCAGTAATTTCTCTGTGTGATTGGTTATTGTTGCATGTACCATTTATTGTGTGTTTGTCTTAAAATTGCTTCAGTGTTTTTGAATAATATTAGAATTACAAAATCAGTACTCTGTAACTCTTGTGAGTCAATGGATCTAGGCAAAAATTCTCCAGTAGCAATAGATCTAGGCATTGATAATTGATGAGTAATACACAATAGTGATGTCATGCACAAAACTATGCATGTATGACTATGCTACTGTCCTGAAAAAAAGCAGATATTCAAATGGCTGCGGTTATGGACCTAAATTGAGAAAAGCAATCTTCATCTCTTTTGGTACTTACACACACACACACACACACACACACACACACAATTCAGATCCTAAAAATAAGATACTCAGAGACCCAAGCATGTTTCATCAAGGAAGTTGTTGCCTTTCCTCTGATAGTATTTTGGAGTATTTCTTAAAGTGTTTGAATCCTAGTCAGACATGCTTTGCATCCGTTTGGTCAGTCTCATTTCTGATGGCTCCTGATAGGTAGTTAATGTAATTACATCCATATAGTGATGATTCATATATAACCTAATCTCCCAAATATATGGGCAGTACACAGGATACAGTTTAATATTACCAGATTTTCTGAAGGACAATTATACTGCTGATTTAGTGGCTAAAGTGGAGGGGAATGCTAGAAATTCTTTAAGGAATCCAGGGTTCTTATGGGCTTAAATGAGGTAATCCTGGAGTAGTTGGAAAACTTAGTGCCAAGGACTTGGCTTTTCTCTTATTATGGGTCACTTTAGATTCACCTGTCTATTTTCTCTAACCTAGCAAGCTGACCTTAGAAAATTGCTAGGAAAATTAAAGTATTATGTAGAAGAATTTTTATGAACTCTGTAACCCTAGGTAAATAGAAAAGATCATTGTCTAGTGCCATTCATTTTGCCAATGAGCTAAATCCGTTTTTTAGCAGTTGCCAAGTTTTTGAAATGTTGAAAGAGCTGGTTGGCTTTTTCTTTCTCATGTCCAAAAGCAACAACAACAACAACAAAAATCTATTTATTCAAAGGGCAGAGTGACAAATATGGGTTGCAGACAAGGTCTTCTATCCACTGATTCACTCGACAAATGTCCACAGCAGTTGGAGCTAGGCCAGACTGAAGCCAAGAGCCAGGAATTCCTTTTGAGTCTTCCATTTGAGTAATGTGAATCCAAGAACTTGCAACATCGTCAATGCTTCCCTGGTGCGTTGGCAGGAAACTAGATTAGAAGCAGACTACCTGGGAGTCTGACACTCTTATGTGGGATGTGAGTACCATGATACCCTGTACTATTTAGCTTCCTTGGAAATTAGGTGATTTCACCAAATCTCGGCTAGTACCATCTTCATCCAGGGCTTGACAATCCATACTGTTTCTTTAAGTTCAAGTAGCTTACTTCCTATTCATTTTTTTTTTTGTCTCTAGGAAGCATGAAAGGAGGGGAGTTGGACGTTATGTCATAGGGAGGATGCACAGAATGAAAAAGAAGCAGGATTTCAGACCTGATTCCTTTAAGAAATGGTATTTCTCTATAATTTGGCTGAAGATGGCAGAGCACAGTCACATGGAAGAAAATATGAGTAAGGGACTGGCATTGTGGTGCAGGTTAAGCCACTGCCTGAGACCAGTTCAAGTTCTACCAATACCAATTCAGCTCTCTGCAACATGCCCTGGAAAATACGTAAAATGGTGCCCAGGGCCCCTGCATCCATCTGGGAGACTTGGATGTGGTTCGAGTCTCCTCACTGCCACTTGGTCTGGTCCTGTTGCAGCCACATGGGGATTGAACCAACAAAAAACCTCTTTCTCATTCTCTCCCCTTTTCTCTGTCACTTTACCTTTCAAATGACCAACTAAATAAGTCTTTCTTTCAGAGAAAATATGTGTAGAATTGAGAATGTGTGAGGGAGAAAGGAAGAGAAGGTAGCGTGTTTCCAAACTGACACATGCTGGGGTTCTCCATAGCATGATATTTGAAACCCAAATGTTGTTTCTTGGTTTGGGGATGTCCCTGGTGTCACATCAGTCCATTTTCTCCTCTGAGTTCTACACAATCCCTAAAAAGTTCTAAGCACATGGCAAGAATTCAGTAAGCATCCATGAAATGAATAGTTCTTCCATTAGAGCTGGAAAAAAAAATTGAGCATTGGCTACACATATTTCTTCACTTCTGCAAAGGAGTTGATAGCTCAGAGGAGGACAGAACCATTAAAACAACATTGTGAATTCCATCCAGGTTTGAGGTGATTAATTATCATCCTGCTTTCTCTGCCTTGGCCAGACACCCTAACCACTTTTAAATGTTCCTTACAGCTTGAAAATACTGACAGGCTGAAGAGCAGACTAAGAAACCGCCATTACTGTCTAAAAACTTACAGGGATGTATTTCTTATTCCTTTCTTCAAAGCAGGATTCTTGCGCTTGTATACAGTCTAATTGCGACTCACAGCAGAATAAATTTAATTGGTGTAGCCTTTCCACCTTGTCTGCCTCTAAAATGCATCCATGCATAGTTTGCTGTTGTGTTTAAAGCAATTTCCCCAGAGATCATTGTTACACTGATTTTCTGATGTTTTCTATATTAAATATTATACTTGGCAAAGAATATAGACATCAATATCATAGTTTTTAAATGATATGATACATGTAATTTACTTATGGTAAGCTGAACTAGATGAGTTAAACTTGAGTGATCCAGGCAGTAATGGTTTTACACACACACACACACATACACACACACACACACACATTGGTAATTCAAGTCGCATAGATGCAGAGCCTGCGATGGGGATTGTGACCTGGATGATTTATTGTAGCAGCGCTCCCAGCAGAGGGGAAGTGCAAAAGCAGGACATGGAAAGGACAGGAACTAGGCAAGCATGCAAACTCAGCTGGAGATTGCCTTAGCCCCTATCCCAAGGGGGAAGAGCTGAAACACAAATTACACCACAAATTCAGATGGCCCTGGGGGCAGGAAGGCCAGTGCCAGTTAGTCATTGGCTGGGCTTGTCCCTGTAGGGAACAGCCGTGTATGGGGTGGCCACGAGCTTATGGGTCAGGTGGTATCAAGGGGGCTGAAGACAACAGGAGAACAGACAGTGCCCTGCAGCAGGGCCATGGGAACAAACAGAAGTCCTGGAGGGCAGCAAGAGCCCCCCTGTCTGTCTCCAGTTGAATGGTTAGGGAGTTTTGGAGAATCAGTGAATTTTGCTGTGTTTTCCCTGACCACATTTTTCTAATAAAAAGAAAACCAAGGAGAAAATTTTAGAAGTTCAGGAAGAACTTTCCTGCCGCTCAAAATAAATTTTTGATTCTTCATGAATTTTCTTTTGATAAAATAATCTTGGACATTGTATTTTTTTTTACTTCACATTCCTTTGGTTTTTCTAAAGTTGATGAAGCTTGGAGAATTGACTATACTGAAGCAAATGGCTCAGATTAACACTTTGGCATGAATTGCAGAAATATTTATTGCAACCTGCAGATAGACCTGGCAATTTGAGTTTGCTTGTTCAAATTTTGACTGTATTGAAAAGTAAACATTTAGATTATAAAATACTCTATGGTTTAGTTGCTACATAAATAGTGACAATTTAAGTACTAGCTTTCCAGATGCAGATAGAGAAAATGTTTACCAGCATCAACATGACAACTATTATGTCACAGCTGCTTAGTAAATTCTGTCAGCCTGAGTATGAAATGAAGCTTCATATTTGAATACGACTGATGACAATTATTTGCATTAGATAGGATTGAAGCATTGATGGTGTCGATGCATAGATTTTCTTTCTTCAGCTAAACAGAATACATACATACATACACACACATCTATGTATAATACCATTTCATATCAATTTTGCTGCTAACACCAATATGGAAATAACATTTATTACTAGATGAGGTGAAGGGAAAAGAAGATTAGAATTTGTACAACATTTTGCATGGGGCAACGTGTTGAACTTTGTAAAAATTACATATTATCATGCTGATCTTTTTTTACTTTTAAAAACAATCTAACGATGAATGCCTCCTTTGAAGGTATTATTTGCTGCTTTTCACTTTATATTAAACTGATTATTTCATTATGCTAGAATTCTTTTTTTACAGGTGTATACCAAAAATATGATGCAAATGAATGTATGAAACAAATTTTAAGCATGCATGGCACAGTCCAAAAACAATAAATCCCCATGGAAACATAAAGACAGATGCATACCAGGACTCAGATTGGAAGATTTAATTTTACGGTAGAATTTATTTATTTTCATTTTATTTGAAAGGCAGAGAGAGAGAGAAAGAAGAGAAACAGAGGCTGAAATATTTCACCTGCTGACTCACTGCCCAAATGTCCATGAGAGCCGGAAAGGACCGGGAGGTGGTTGGCTGCGATGGTAGTAGAAGAGTTGGGACTTGAACCAGGTACTCCCTACTATGGGACATGGATGTCCCAAGCAGGAGCTTAACATGCTGCAACAAAGGGCTCACACCTTTGTTGTTTCCGGGATGTATTTTCTTGTGGGGAACATAGATCTAGTTCCTTAGAAGAACTATGAAAATGTCTACATGAGTGAGGGCAAAGAAGAATTGGGTGCCGTGGAAACCAAACTGGAGTCTATAAAATTACAGAGTCCCAGCACAAAGTGGCTTTGATAACAGCACAATGATGGTAGATTTTCAGGGTTGGCAGAATAATGAAATGCAATCTGTGGGCATTAGTAAGGTTCCTGGATGACAAGAGTACATCACCATGACAGAAGGATTCCAGGGACAATCAGGAAGATTGTGGGTGAACAGTTCAGAAGGGCCTGGCTTGGTAGCCTAGTGTCCTCACTTTGCACGCACTGGCATGCCATACGGATGCCAGCTCTAATCCCGGCTGATCCACTTCCCATTCAGCTCCCTGCTTGTGGCTTAGGAAAGCAGTCAGGGATGGTCCAAAGCCTTGGGACCCTGCTCCCACGTGGTAGAAACAGAAGAGGCTCCTGGCTGCTGGCTTCGGATCAGCTCAGCTCCAGCCGTTGCAGTCATTGGGGAATGAACCAGTGGATAGAAGACCTTTCTCTCTGTATCTCCTCTCCGTATATCTGCTTTTCCAATAAAAATAATTAAATTTTAAAAAGAAAAAAAAAGAGTGCACTAATGTGTAAGGCAGCGGAGCTTTCCCCGAGGCTCAGCATGAGGTCTTGGCTGCTGTTGGAGACCTCCTGCAGTTTACAACCTAACTGGCATCCTCACTGTGTACTTAAAAAACAAAAGCAAAAATAAAACATTAAAAACACTAAATACATAAGCATCGCTTTATGGAACTGGATCTGTGACTTGGTTCTGTGTCCCAGGCTATCACCAAGACCCATGCTCCAAGCACTGCTGCCTCCAAGTGCTGGAAAACCTAGCTCAGAGGTTGATCCTGCTCTCTGGGATCTACTCCAGTGCGACTCAGTGGCCACTCACAGAAAAATCCCTCTCCCCACTCTTCCTTCCCACTGCCCAGAGAAAGAAGTCAGAGCTTTACATTTCAGAGTTACAAAAGGGGACTTTCCAGGCAGCCTGCCCCCGCCCCCCCGAGAATAGCCAGGAGTTTCCCTAAGGCCTCACAAGAGACATCAGGTCTCTGAAGTGGCAGCAGTGGGTGAAGAAAAAGCAGTCAGGGTGGGTAGCCCTCCTGAGGGAGCCTGAGCTGGCAGATGCCAGAGTAGTTCTGGGCCTAAGTGGAAATCATTGGTGTGCAGATGAAGGGTGTGCTTGCAGGGTAGGGTGGCAGGTGACCCCTGGGGGTGCTCAGAAAATGCTCTGCTCCATAGCTTTTCACTCACAGTTAAGCTTTAGTAAGGATAAATGCATGCACAGTTTTACCACTGGGACCTCACATGTGCGTAAGATGATGAGTCAGGCAGTCTTGAAACATCTCAAGGCAAAAACGGGCGTTCTTCTGCGTGTGTATGCATGTGTACATGCACAAGTGTGTGTGTACAAATGTATGCCTGTGGGACGATGTGTACCGCTGCATGTGTGTGTTCATATACAGGCATGTGTTTGTGAACATGCACACACGTGTCATCTATATGTAACATGTACTTTGTGTGTGTACATTTGTGTATGTGTGTGCATGCACATCTCTGTGAGTACGGAAGGGTGACCTGGGAACCCTTATTCATTTGTTTTCAGAGTGTTGTGATCGAAAGGTTGCTTGCTTCACCATGTTATACATGCAATTTAAATTTTTATAACTATTTTTAACTGAATATCCTCACAAAATGAGCAAGAATATGAAGCAAATTTCACAAACAGGACTCCACTCAATGCAAGCACAAATAATCAACAACAGAGCCAATCACGCTTCCACTCTGAGATAAACTCTTCAGTCACGTAAGAGATAAAAATGATGATGATATAACTAGCTCTGACAAGGTTAGACAAAATAAATTGTTGCTATCAAGATGACTATATGAAATAAAAATACCTTTAGGGACAGGCTTTTTGTTATAGCAGATAAAGCTTGCTCCCGGTGATGCTGGCATCCCATTTGGGTACTGGTTTGTTTCCCAGCTGCTTCCTTTTTTATCCAACTCCCTGCAAATGGCCTTGGGAATGTAGCAGAAGACGGCCTATGAATATGAGTGCCTGACACCCACATAGGAGACCTGGATGAAGCTCCTGGCTTCTGGCTTTGGCCCGGCCCACCTCTACCTTCTATTGGATCCATGTAGTCCATGAGAAGTATCTGCAACACTACCACCCGGGAAATGCAATAATTCTAGTTGCTGCCTTCTTTTTGCCTTCCACGGAGAATGAACTGACTCACTGTTGATACTCACCAGCTGCTGAATAAACTTTGGTCTCTCTTTCAATCTTTCTTCATCCCCGATGTCCGATTGATTTCAATTCATTGTGACTTTATTTCTTAAGCCATTCTCAAATCAGTTTCTTTACACATTTCCTTATCTTCATTTTGTTGATTCAATCTTTCATGTTTTCCTCCTTGATCTGTCTTGTTCTCTTCAAACCTCACCCTCCACATAGCTGCCAGATGATTGATCAAAAAATGAAAATGCATTCCATAGCTATACCTGTATAAAAACTGTTGAAAGTTCCTCACTTGATCAATTGCCAAGTTCCTTATTGTGTCCTCAAAGCTCCTACCTTACCTAGTTTGTGTTGATTTTCCGAGTTCCCCACATGTAGTAGGCAAGCACCATTTTGCCTTGCCTTTTGCTGCTCTGCTTCTGTTGGAAATGTTTTCTGCTCAGTATGCTGTCCTTTCCTTCCTTCAAGTCATTCATTGACCAAGACCAAGCTGTGTTGCAGGGAGAGCCCACCCCAACCTGTCTTCCCACTGTCTTTGAGAGTTAGGAGCCCGCTTTCATCCTTCCAAGTCTCTCATGTCACTATCAGTTCTGATACTGCATTTTCTGTGAACTTCCCCATACCAACAGGTCTGTCTCTCCCGTTAGACTGTGCTTCTGGGAGGAAGGACAGTGTCCCCCACCCCACTGTTTCCTTTTGTTTCTTGCATATTCCTCAGATTGTTGTTCTATAAGCAGCATGATTCTCTCCCATGAAACTTTGAAAAAATACCACTTTTGCAGTTGCTAGATATCCACTTTCCTCATTTTTCATAAAAGGAACTCTTTTTTTTTTCATTTGGGGAGTCCTGCTTCTCTACAATCACTCCATGTGGATCTGATCCATATTTTGGCTCCAGAAGTGAGCATTTGTATGGTCCAGGACTAAACAATTAAATGAGTCTATCCCCTGTCGAGGAGGAGAGAACTCCAGTTAGACCAAGGAGAGATTGCTGTGGAACTTATGTTGGAAGAATTGTCAAAGGGACTCTTTCTAGTGGTGTGGCTAACAAGAGAAAATATAAACCTGGTGTTGCTGCTGGCCAGGATTGGGGAAATCCCACCTGGGAATGATGCCAAGTCAGAGGAGAAGAAAATGCACTGACTGGGAGAATTTGATTCTTAATAACCCTGGATCAAGTCAGACCCGAAAATAACCTAACTCCAGATTCTTAAATTTCTCAAACCAGCAAAGTTCTTCCTTCTCACCTCTTGACTTGGGTTTAAGGTAGTTGGGTTTTCAGTTATTGCCTACACAAAGAGTCCTAGCAGTAGACCCTGCAGTGCTCGCAACATGAGTGGAACTACTGCTCCTCTGGATGACCAAGGAAGATGCCTATGAATGTACTTCTTATTAAGGCTCTGTTGGCTTAAGTAAACACAGTGTGACTGCCTAAACTGTGGGAGTAAGAGTGGTTGCAATTTTAAATAGGCTACACTGAGAAACTATTATTTGAGTGGAGACTTGGAGAAGGATGGGGATATACCATTAGATATTTGAGGTAGAGTATCTGAGGCAAAGGAAACAGCCCGGACAAAGTGTCTAATGCAACCATGTGTTTGGTGCCATTTATGGAACCACAAAGAGGTCAATGTGACTGGAATGAAAACAAGGGAGGGAGTGTAGAAGGAGGTGAGACAAGGAGGTGAGTGGATGGGGGAAAGATAGTAGGGCCTGTGCCATATCCAACTTGGGTTTTAGTTTGAATAGCATGAGACCTCTACAGAGAAGTTGATGCAGAAACAGAATTGATTTGACTCAGCTATTACAAGGATTACATTGGCTGTAGAGCTGAAAGTCAGCTCTAAAGGAGCAAATGCGGAAGTAGGTTCAACACCAGAGATGCTGGTGGTGTGGATCAGGGTGGTGGAGGTGAAGGTGAGAAGCGGCTGTAAACCTAGGTGTTGTTCAGACTAACCTGTCAGGCGAGAGGCAGAGTACAGCAGAAGAAGCAGAATACATAGCCCTCGGCTGGCCCGGGGAAACCAGGTGGAGCACTTTTGAGGGGAGTATAAACAGCTCTGTTCATGGGACAGCCCTTGGGTGTTGCAGTCAAGACACTCACATCCTATATCGCAGAATATCATTTATCAATCAAATACACTTGTTTTGATGAAGATGTCTTCCAATTTCTTCCTTCCTTTTTATTCTCTTTGCCACTATCATCTATTTGTGGTCTCAATAACTTTTCCTTTTGCCTCTATGCCCAAATGGATCTATTAATTTGCACTTCAGTCCTCTGTCACCTCCCATTCTAGGTAATATTAAAAATGGAAATATTAAAAATGGTTATCTGAGTGTATATATACAATACATATATATATGCTCAGTACATATATATATTTCAAGTAAAGTAAATAAATATTCAAAAGAAAACACATTATTTACCTCTCCTTTCTTCTCTCCATTCCTAAGAAGCCATAAATTTATTTTGTATTTTATTTCTCTCTTTTGGATATTTCAAGCAGAGGGAGTAATTTAGGTTGAGGTAGCTTTTTGTGCCTGGCTTCCTTTACTTGTCAAAACATTTTGAAGGTCTATTTGTATTATTGTAGTTTGGATCAATACTTTACTCTTTTTATAGTTATGTTTCATTGTATAGATACACCATTTTCACTACTTAGATGTCTCAGTCTAAGTTGACTACATGCATTTCAATTACTTTCACCATTCAGGTATTACAGGCAATGTTGCTATGGATATTTGTTTTCATTTCTGTTAAATTATATTGAAGAATGGAAATGCTGGGTCATAAGGAAAGTCTACATTTAATTACTTGGAGAACTTCCAGATATTTTTTCCAAGTTGTGGTTTTGGAAAAGCACCTCTTAGGAGAAGCTGACACTTGCTTGCATGCCTCCTAACCCCCTTCTTCTTATCCCATTTTACTCTGTTTCTGTGCTCCTTTGGCCCTCACACGCTGTGGGGAGGCTGTAGTGGACATGTCTGCTGTTATCTGCATGGTCTCCTCTTCTTTTCTCTTCTTCCTGCAGCTTCAGGCTATTGGCCTAAGTAACTGTGGTCACTGAGAACAGTGTCAAGAGGTAGGAACATGGCCCTGCTCAGGCAAACCAGCACCAATTCTTCAACTTCTTGAAGCGCCATTGGGCAATAATTCTATTTCCAAGGGAATTCCTAAGCTGGTGACATGTGAACCTGGATCTTGTTATCATCATAAGGTGAGAAACTACCTTTGGATGAAATCAATGCAGAGCAAAAGAACATTCTAAGGTGGAAAGGCGGACTGCCTGTTGACTTGGTTTCTTGAAATTACACTATACCAGCCGTGCATTTCCAACCATAAGCTCTTGTTGTCATTATGTAAGTGAACCAAAGTAACAGTGTATTCCTTTATTCCCTGGATTTCAAGTTTCTGATGGTAGAGACCAGATCATCTGTTCAGTTTGGCACTTTCCCATAGAAATTGCTCATAGCTGTTGAAGGAAGGAAGGAAGGAAGGAAGGAAGGAAGGAAGGAGGAAGGAAGGAAGGAAGGCAGGCAGGCAGGCAGGCAGGCTGATCCCATCTCTTGCTGTTTTTGGAACTGTATCCTATTGTTTAATGCCAGCAACAGGATTTTCCCTATACGAAGAAAGAGACTGGGCTTTCTTGTGTTTGATTTCCCCAAGCTTAAGATTGAATTAAGCAGTTTTATGTGGGAAGTGGGTACCAATCAAGGATCTATGGTTCCTGTCTTTAGGGTCCTCTTTGGACATCTCACAAACTGTTGGAGAAAACTAGACCAGTTTGGTTTTCACAAAGCAATCAATGCAGCTGCATAAATAGGTCATCTGCCACCGCATGTTGTGATTTATTTTTATGTAATTGACTTTCGGGATATGGAAATGAAGATCTGTTTTTCTCATTACTCAGGAAAGAAGAGAATTTATTTTTTATTCTAACTCTTTAAATATATGAACCCAAAGTTATTTAAGAAATAAGTAGGGATTTTCATAAGGAGGGTCATGTGGTAGAACAAATTCAGACAGGCAAGAGAGAATAGAGTAATCTCTACTGCCAAAAAAAAAAAAAAAAGAAAAAAAGCCACTGTGATTAATAGGAGTATCTGGAGTGGAGACAGGTGTTTTAGTGTTATCATTTGCATGTTAAATGTGTGATAAAGCTAGTTATTTGTGTTTGTCCTGCCTTGCTTATATAGCACAATTATGACAAGTTTTCAAAGCACCACCCAGCCCTACCCTTGAGACACACTAAGGTAACGTGAGATAGAAGCTTTGCGAGGCCCAAAGCTATAGAAAAGCTGCCTTCTGAAGCCCTGGAACCAAAGAGCACACATTGGAGTCCTTTTCTCTGCACAAAGTTGAGATCGTCACTGCCTTGCCTAGTTGTGTGTGCCCTGCAGACTGGTGAGACCAGAACAGAAGGACCTAGTGAGAAGGCAGGGTTCTCCTTTCCAGTTGTCAGTTGGTATTTTCTTATCAATGCATTAAAATCTTTTTCTTTGCAAGTCAATGTCCCGGGAGAATATGATCTAACCCCAATGACTCATTTGAGAGATTCTTTAGTGTCAGGAATGTTCCTTAAAATAGAAGGGGATTTTCACTTTGAGGGCAAGAAAGCTTTTCCTCCTTCCCTTTAATCATAGAGGTTATGCTGTCCCCAAGAAATCCTTCTTCTCATGCCACTTTCTTATATTAAAAATACCCAGGGGATCTCACTTTATTGAAAGCATTTCTGTACACATTCGATGAAAGGATGGGATTTTGTTGTTAAAAAAAAAAATCACACTGCAGTATTCCAGTGTGGTTTCTGCATATGGGGGTCTATCTAGTGACAGAGTCTTCCTCACAAAATGATGGTGAAAGCCTATTGCCTCTTGTAAAGGGTGTCACAGCACACACAACACAGTAGAGGACTTTTTGTGGGCACTGATCCAGAAACCATTATGTCCCTGGGGATACTGTCTGGTTTCCTCTGCTGCCCCAACTGTGTATCTTCTTACAAGTTTTCATGTACTTACCTACATACTCCGTCTTCTGTCTCCTAACTCTCCTATTCACTTCCTATCTGCAACCAACTGCAGACTTACAAGGTCTTTTCACATTCATGGACTTGAATTTCCTTTGAAATATTGTGTGTGTTATCTGTGAAGTCTTTATCAGTTCTATAATTCCTTGGTGCCTTACCTAGGCTTCTGTGTTCCAATGATTTGACTCTGGTGTTAATTCTTGAACTAATCTTGGAATTTAGTTCATTTGAGACAAGTGTCACAAGCAGAAATGGCAGGAAATGGTATCTTGATGTTTTAAGTGCAGGAATTAGAAGCTTATGAATCACAATGAACTTGAAATTAAGTGGTGGAGAAGGTACCCTTTTATCATTTTGCTTGAGATGCCTCCTATCTAAAAGGCAGTCAGAATCATCTGGTGGGGGGGTGTCAAATAAGGACTGCTAGGGATGTAATTATGAGGTGCTAAGCAAATAAATAATGCAAGGAAAATGATAAGATTTGTGACACCCCATTATGTAAAAATTACTCTTGACATTGTATTGTCTCTCCAAGGGTCAAGCCTCCCGAGTGTCTTACTGGAAGTCTGTTCGCTCATACTGGGAGTTCTGAAATCACCCCATCACAAAGTAAAAGCAAGTGCATCACTCATTTTAAGAACTTCAGCAAGCTCAAAGTCATCTCTAAGCCTCATGCAAAATGGTAGGTGTCCTAAGAATATTTATGTTATTTTTCAGAAACTTTTCTATTCAACATTAGATATTTATAGTACCTTTAAACATAGGAAATTTTCTACTTAAAAATTGTATTAGAAAGAGAACAAAATGTTTAGGTGAGTGGGAAAATGATCTCCCAAGTTTTTGTTTTGCTCCGTTATTGCCTTTACATAACCTCATTGATTTCATTGTATGATGATACAAATTAGAGATTAATTGCTATAGTTTGGGCAAGTATGTGGCTATTAAGACAGATCGAAAGTTACTTTGAATGATATTTATAACTGACCATAAGTTAAAATACTGAGAGGACTATCATTTTTCCTTTAATGTAGAATATTACAGGCTGCCCGATGATCAGAGAAACCACAGACTTATCCACAAAGTCAGTTGCAGCTGCCATTAAGGTCAATAGTTCATATTTTAAAGACTCTGAGAGCATGGCATGTGTTTGTTGAGCTGGTGTTTAAAAACATTCATAACTACATATTCCCAGGACACAGGTATTAGAGCAAGTCTTGTCAACTTTCATGCACTTTCATGACAGATTGTTTTTCTTTTCCACACAAAGGATTCACGGCTGATTCAAAGCTCAGAGCAGTTCAATAGCAGTTATATGATACCATGACAAGTTCTATCTAAGCTTGTTGAAAAATATTCCTCAGGGAATGTTTCAAAGAATGGCACGCAGTGACAACTGGAAGGAAACTGCTTTATTAATAGTTGGAAATTCTTACAAATTCCAAGCAGGTTGCACAGTCTCTCCTCAGCTGAGCTATCTATTATGGTTAACATTCATCTCTAAAGCAAGTGCTTAATGCTCGACAAGCATTAAAGAATAATTTCCTGCAAGCCAAGTTTTATCTTAACGTACGAGAAATAAATTGACATTAAGCAAACAGAAGCAGAAATTGCCCTCTGATCAAGAACTGAGTACTCTAAAATGTGAACAAGGTGGTTTGGGCTTAGGTTTTTTTTCCCCACAATCTTCCAGATGAGAGCGAGTATGCTCTCCCCTACATTTCCCGCTCGGTCTTGCTACCCCATTCTTCTCTTTTTTTTTTTTTTCACCGTCTCTTCTGTTTTCCCATGACATTCCATTTCCCTTTCCTTGGCAGCTAGCTCTTTCTCTTTTTGCTCCGTGCTCTTTTTGCCCTGCTTGCAGTATTCGCTTTCTTTCCTCAGTACTTTCAATCCCCCCTTTCATCTCCTGGCCAATGCTGAAATCATTCCTCCCTAACTGAGCCAAGCTGATTCAAATGCAAGGACATGAACCGGTGTCTACAGAAAAAAATTAGTAAATTATGAATTTTCCTTTTGTTCATGCAGGCAGTTACAAGAAATAGAATGTTAACTTTCTGATGTTGCACCTTAATCAGAGTTTCGGTTTGTTTGTTTTATTTGTTTTTACACAATACATTACATATAAAACATAGAATTGAGTTAACTTTTTAAAAACCAAATTCTATTTCATTTACTAGTGACTATTGATAATGATTTAAACTCGGTCTATTAGGTAAACAAGCAAACAATTAACTCATTTGTTTGAAGGATAAATGGCAGATAATTCATGACTAAGTAAATTGCCGTTCATTGCCATGGTCTATTAACTTAAAGCTTTTGAAGCAGTAATACCTCTCAGGTCAAACTCTTTTCCTATCAAACAAAAAGTGAAACACAGGAACTGAGATGATGCTATGCTAGCCACAGTTGGGTCAATGCAACCTCATCCCTGCATCCTTTAGCACTGCCAAGGCCATGGGCAAGGTCATCCCTGAGCCTATTGGGAAACCCATGAGTGTGGCCCTCAGATCTTCTATGTGCCCACCTGCAACACACTGTTATGCATCTGATCTACTGTCTTGAAAAAGCTGCCAAATGTGATAACAACACGAAGGTGTTGAAGCAGGCAATAGAAAGTCCGCTGAAGGACATCAAGCTACACTACGGACCAAGTTTTCTTCTGTGACTTTACCCTCTCCCCTCTCCTCTCCCCTCAATGCCTGCAAAGACTACTTTAACAAGTCCGTTTCCTGACAGAGTTTGATAGAGAAACTGACTATAGCAAAAGGATGGTGGACTTTCTGCTCCATGTAGCCTCCAAGTAGGTAGAGACAGCTAGGTCCAGTGAAAACGCCAGAGCAAGAGAGAAATCCCCAACTCCTGGCCAGGGCAGCGATGGGATTGGGAGCAGTTCCTTGCCCCTGATGAGTCTCCAGTAGAAAATCTCCCCCTTTCACAGTTTCCACTTCAGAACTCGTGGGGAGAGGAAGGGTCTAGGAGCCTTAGCCTGTCATATTAACACCAACAAAGTTCTCTGCACTCCCCCTCAAGACAATCCCACCTAGTAAGGTATAGATGAGCTACAAACACAGGCTGTCTGGACACTAAGGAAGCAATAGTTTTATTCTGCTTATGTTGGCTCCTAGAAAGCAAATATTGAAATAAAAACACTGATGTTAGCTTCTGTGTCTCCATGTGAACCAGAGGACATTGCCTTTTCAGAAGGCATGGAATATTTAATTCTGTATCCTTTCCCCTAAGAGTCTTAATACTAATATTTAATTCAAAAGATAAACACTAGAACTGTGAAATTAGATGATACTACCCTGAAATAAGAAAAACTGTGGCATGATTGTAAGAGTAATATAAAACACTTAGCTCAGTGCATAAAGCTTGCTGATTAGATATCCTCAAATTTTTCTGTTCAGTGAACAAGTCTTGTTCGCTAGGGTCTCAGCAAGAGAGTCTGCTAAGCAATGACATATTCCTAAGTCATCACAATATATTAAATGTCCTGTGTTGGTTGTATCACAATGTGAGTTATTATATTAAAAATGTCTCATATTATTTGAATCAGAAGGACAATACAATAAAAATACTGTGAGTTATTTCATATATAACTTTGTAACAGGATACTATTGCACTTGTACTTTACTATCAGTTACCGCTATCCTTGTATTATATTTAATCTATAAATTAAATTATATTATTAATATTTCTAACTAGGGGAAATACAGGATATGTAGAATTCAGTGCATTTTAGAGCATACACTAGGGATTTTTTTTTGAAGATTTATTTATTTACTTGAAGGGCAGAGATATGAGGAGACAGGAGATTGTACATCTACTGGTTCACTCCCCAGATGGCTGCCAGAGCTAGGCCAGAACAAAGCCAGAGACTGGGAGATGCATCTGCGTCTTGCATGTAGGTGGCAGGAGCTCAAGCTTGTGGGGACCATCATCTGCTGCTTTCCCAGGCACATTAGCAAGCAGCTGCATCAGAAGCACAATATCTGGGACTTGAATTGGTGTTCATATGGGCTGCTGGTGGTGTAGGCAGCAGCTTACTTTGCTGTTCCACAGCACTGTTCCCCTATTGAGGTCGTGAAGATTTACCCTGGAAAATAAGGCAAGACAACTATAATGAATTCATTTAAGCACAATTAACTTGAAAGTGACAGAGCAGAACATAGTGGTAGCAGTCTTGGGAGTAAATATTTAACCCAGTGGTTAGCATGATCATTTTCCACAGTGGAGGAACCGGGTTTGAGACCTGGTTCTGAGTCCTAATTCCAGCTTCCTGCTAATGTAGACCCTGGGATGGTGGTGATGGCTTAAGTGATTGGGTTCCTGCTTATGTACCTGTGAGACTTGGCTTTGAATTTCTGGCTCCCAGCTATGGTCCTGGTCCAGTCTGGTTATTGCAGGCATTTAGTGGATGAACCGGTAAGTGAAAGCTCTCTCTTTTTCTCTTTGTTATTTTGTTTCTCAAATAAATAAATTTAAAAACTTGCTCTTGGGTCCAGCACAATGTCCTAGCAACTAAAGTCCTCACCTTGAACATGCTGGGATCCCATATGGGCACTGGTTCTAGTCCTGGCAGCCCCGTTTCCCATCCAGCTATCTGCTTGTGACCTGGGAAAGCAGTCAAGGATGGTCCAAGGCCTACGAATCTGGTTCCTGACTCCTGACTCCTGGATTCGGATTGGCTCAGCTCCGGCCGTTGCGGTCTCTCAGGGAATGAATCGAGAGATGGAAGATCTTCCTCTCTGTCTTTCCTCCTCTCTTTATATCTGACTTTGCAATAAAAATAAATAAATCTTAGAACTTGTTCTTATTTTTAAAATAGTGTTGTGTTTGTACTTTGCATAAAAAGTATGTATATTCATTTCTGTTCATAGTTTTATCTATCTTGGGGAGGATTTTTGGTTTATTCTTTCTTGATTTTAAAGTATATGATGGTTTACCTGTTTCTCTGTGGTGTATGTTGGAAGTATTGTTCATAGCTTGCCGTTTATCTTTGCCTTCTTAGGTGCATGTGTATTTTGCATGCAAACATTCTCTATTTTTAATGTTGTTGGTCAGATTTATCAGGCCTTTTTTATTGCAAGCAAATTTTTAGTCATACAAACCTTTCCTAACAATTCAGGTTGATGAGAATTTACTTAAAATTTCTCTAATATTTGTTTTATTGTATTTTTTACATCAAGATTTCAAAGCTATTTGTAATTTAAATTTATGTATGTCAATCTGGTTATGATTTTTTCCCTAATGGTCATCAATTATCCTAGCAACATCTATGAAAATGCTTAGCTTTGTCCCAAAGAATATCACTTAGATCATATATTGGATTTCTATGTTTGGACCAATTTCTGCATTCTGGACTTTCTGTCTTGTTACACTGGTGTGTAGCAGTACTGCTTTAATTATCATACAGAAAGAAGGAGAAACAGAGAAAGGTCTTGTGTCTGTCCACTGGTTCACAAATCTTTCTTTGTGGAATGCTTCAATAGATAGCAGAACAGTCACTTATCACAGCTTTTCCTTTTCAATGGGCTTTTTTGGGCTATTTTTGTGTCAATTAAAAATTTCACATAGGGCTGGCGTGATGATGCTGCAGCTAAATCCTCACCTTGCAAACGCTGGGATCACATATGATCACTGGTTTGTGTCCTGGCTGCTCCAATTTCCATCCAGTTACCTGTTTGTGGGCTAGAAAAGCAGTAGAAGATGACTTGAAGCCTTGGAACTCTGCACCCATGTGGAAGGTCTGGAAGAAATTTCTGGCTTCTGGCTGCAAATCAACTCAACTCTGGCCATCGTGAAAATAGACAGATTTTTCTTTGTTAAAGAACACATTACTTAAGAGCCAGGCTCACCAATACTCAAAATGTCTATTGAATTAATGCATTGGAGTTTGTGCTTACAGGGACTTAAAAGACAGTGCTTGCACTCCCATGTTCACATTGTGTATTGACCATTATTGGAAGAATAGGGGAAAATATGGATTTTTTTAAAGTCTGGGATAGTTTCCAAACCACACACTTTGCATAACTAAATCCTCTTCCTCCCTCCTGATTTTCCGTTTTTCTCTCTTCCCTCCTGCTTTCCTTTCTGCCTTCCTCCTTCCTTGTTTTTCTTCCTTCTTCCCAGTTGAAAGCCAGGCTCATCTCGTACTCAAAATGTCTGTTGAATTAATGCATTGGGTTTTTGGTTTAATTTTCACACTGAAGTGCATATCCGAATCCCTCGGACACCTGCTGAAATAATTCCCGATTTGGTTGATGTACCTCAGGGACCACAGTTTTGCTTCCACCAAATTTCCAGGTGCTTGTACGACAGTTTGAGAGCCACCTAGTCTATTCAGATGTGAGTCAATTTTCTCAGCCAGGAGACAGAAAAAGTTAATCATTTGAACAATGAGAATATCTTATGAAGAATTTTAAGCTAAATATAAAATTGTTAACAAATGAGCTTGAACGTTCCAAGGAGGTAGCAACTGCCAGTAAGCATCTACCAAACCTGAGACTCGGGAAGCCTAATGGTTGGAATTATTAAAAGTTGGAAAATTTAGAGAGGCTGAATTCTCAGGTTTCCAAGGAGAGTGCTGCTCTGCTGTGTCTGGGGGCATGAAGGTGGGGCTGGGAGCCTGAGAAACTGTCCTGCAGGTGGTACAGACTGTGTAGTGCAGGGATGTGCAGCAGCTGCTGGGGGCAATGCTCCCTGGAGCAGAAGGCAAACGGGAAAGAGTGTGTGCCTTCAGCTGCTGCCACCAGAGCGGCTCCCTTTATTGCATTGTGTACTGTGCAGCTTAACAGCAGAGCCAGATGGCAAAGAGAGGTGGTTTGTAAGACCCCAGCTCAGAGCATAGCAGACTGGCTGTGTTCTGGAGAAAAATACCAAGGTACAGGAATACCAGAACTTTGACTATACATTTTGTGAAATTTTCTTTCTTTCTTTCTTTCTTTCTTTCCTTCTTTCTTTCTTTCTCTCTCTCTCTCTTCCTTCCTTCCTTCCTTCTTTTCTTTCTTTCTTTCTTTCTTTCTTTCTTTCTTTCTTTCTTTCTTTCTTTCTTTCTTTCTTTCTTTCTTTCTTTCTTTCTCTCTCTCTCTCTTCCTTCCTTCCTTCTTTTCTTTCTTTCTTTCTTTCTTTCTTTCTTTCTTTCTTTCTTTCTTTCTTTCTTTCTTTCTTTCTTTCTTTCTAAAATTGATTGATTTTAGAGTAACAGAGACAGAGGAAAAAAAAGGAGAGAAATCTGTCAGCTGATGCACTGCTCAAATAGCTGCAACAGCTGTGGCTGAGCCGGGCCGCGTCACGTGCTGGCAGTTTCACCACAAGTGCTTGGCCCATCTTCCACTGCATCCCCAGGTGCATTAGCAAGGGGCTGGATTGAGATGCAAACAGCATTTTTATAGGGTGCGGCCCTCACAGATGGCAGCTTACTCCTCTGCCTCATCACACCAGCCCCAGAGATCAGCTTTCTGGAGGTGAGTCATTAGGAATCAAATGGGTTTAAAGATAACAATTTTGAAAAAGAATACTACGGTTGAAGGTTAACACTGCTTGATTTCAAGACATCTCACGAAATGGAAGAAATCAAAACACCATAATATTGACAATAAGTTAGATCAATGGAACATAAGTATGCTCACATTTGTCGTGACCACTGATGTTTGCAAAAGATGTAAAGCTGTGTTCATTGGAGAAAGGATTCTATCAACAGATAGTAGTAGAGTCAGATCTATCACAAGGAAAAAGAAGCAGAAGGAAATGGGGAGAGATTTGGAGACAGAGAAGGAAATGGAGAAGCAGAAGGAAAAAAGATGAATAGGAAAAAGGAAGATGAAACTTTGATACCTTGTGTCTTACACAAATATTAACTTACAATTTGAGAGTTAAAATTATAAAAGTTCATTGTTACTGTCAAAACAGTGTTACAAATCACAAACTGGAGGAAATATTTGTAGAGCATATGTCTAACACAGAACCTGTACCCAGAATGCACAAAGAATTTTAAAGGTTCAGTAATAAGAAAACAAACAATCCAGTTAAAAATAGGCAAAATATTTTAACACCCCCTTCACTAAGGAAAACATAGGGATGACAAATAAGAATGCAATAAGAGGCTAAACATTATTAGTCATTAGTGAAATATAAGGTAAACTATAAGTGAGCTTTTGCTATTTACCAACTAGAAATTCTAAAATTAAATACTGACCATAGTTAACGTTAGAATGCACAGATGTTAGCATTTTAATACATTTATAATGGGAATATAAAATGGTACACTTTTACAAACAGATTGGCAGTTCATTAAATCATATAGCATACACCTGCCGTGCAATCTAACCACAGCACTACAAGGTATTTCATCAAGAAAAAAAAAAGGAATTTTTCCAAACAAAAACTTGTGCCCGAATACTCACATTAGCTTTATTTGTGATACTCTCAAACCAGATATGACACAAATGCCCATGAACAGACAAATGAAGAAACATTGACATATAGATACAGCTACAAATATGAATGAGCTACTACTATACACACTAGAGCATGGACAAGTCTTGAAATAATTCTGCTGCGGATAAGAATCTAGATAAAACAATATAAGCAGAAAGATTTAATTTTCAAATATTTTAGATAATGTAAACTTCAGCTAGTGACAAATCAGATCAGTGGCATGGTTGTAGCATAGTGGATTGAGCTTCAACTTGTGGCAACAGCATTATCTACCACAATGCTAGTTCAGTTCTGGCTTCTCTGCTTCCTACCTAGCTCCTAGTTAATATGCCTGAGAAAGCAATGGTTGATTGTCTCATGATGTTAACCTATTAGTAACCCTAGGAAGTGAATTGCAGAGAGACGCACTGATGATGAAAATCTGCAAGCATTATTGGGCAATCTCCCCTACCAACCAAGGTAATGGTATTTTGGTAACTTGATTTTTAAAAATTTTTTTTTAATTGGAAAGTCAGATACACAGAGGAAGATCCACCATCCAACAATTCACTCCACAAGCAGCTGCAACAGCCGGAGCTGCACTGATCCAAAACTCAGAGCCCCTTCCACGTCTCCCATGCAGGTGCAGGATTCTAAGGCTTTGGGCTGTCCCTGACTGCTTTTCCAGGCTGAAATCAGGTAACTGGATGGGAAGCGGGGCTGCTAAAATTAGAAATGGCGTCCATATGGGATCCTGGCATGTGCAAGACAAGGACTTTAGCCACTAGACTACTGTGCCGGGTTTCATAAATTCCTTAAATTAAGCTAAGGTACTAATCAATTTATTGTCACAAACAATATTGGCATCTTTGTCTTTAAGAACTTGCAATTACTGCAGCGACATTTGAATACGTCTCTCTAATAGTCTTCTAGAATTAGCATCAATTTTGATTCGGCAGAATAGAAAAGCATTAATAGAATAGTAAGCTAGAGTTACATTCTCTCATTTCCTATAGGATCTTTCTTCTTGTCATGCTGGCTGTGACACATTGGTCTGTGGACTTAAATATCAACTTCAAGAATTCCTGTATATCTAGCCTCCACTTACATGTTAACACTTCCTGGATATGCTTATGGATGGTCTGGTCAAATTAGTATGACAACTACCTTCTGGAACAACAGCTTAGTTGCTCCGTGAGACATTCTTTGTATACTACTAACTTATATCGGTAGATTATAATTTGAATTGAGGTTTTCCAACAGTTCGCTTCTTCACCTCCATTCAAAATACTGACAGAATTGGAACTACCATGCAGTTAGTTGTGCAATTTGATTAACTCAAAGAAGTCATTCAATGAGAAGCTCTAAAACTTACCACATTAGAGCCCACACACTTTGCAATGTAACCTGACATTTTTACTGACAATAACTCAGGGTATACCTAATCAAAAGCTTGTTTTTCAAGTTTTTCTTTATGACGTTCCCTGAAAAAAAAAAATCAGAGCAGACATAAAGCAAAAGATCTTAACCCTGGTTTCTAATTAGAATCACTGGACAGTCTTCTAAAAACTGCTGATGTTTATCTCTACCTTGGAGTATCAATGCTTTCTGTGAAATTGGTGGTCTTCAGGTTTTTGTACTTGTTTAAATGATATGGCTTATGTGTTAACTGATTTTTGTATGCTAAAAGTCTTGGTCATGGTATATAATTTTTTTGTGTGTAGAGCTAGATTCAGTTTGCTACTGTTTAATTGAAGATATTTGTTTTTGTATTCATAAGGTGTATTGATTTGTGGTTTTCGTGTAATGCTTTACGATTTAGTGTCCAAGTAATACTGAGCTCATAGAATAGGTTAGTTAGGAAGTATTCCCTATTCTTCCATATTTTGGAAACATCTGTGAATGATTGTTATTAATTTTTAAAATGCTTGGTGGAATTTACCTGTGAAGCCATCGGCACTAGCGCTTTCCTTGTAGGAAGCTTTTGAATTACTGATTCAATTTGTTTGCTTGCTACAATTTCTTTGATATTTTCTATTTCTTCTTGAGAATGTTTTGCCAATAGTGTCTTTAGTATTAATGTCTTTCATTATCAATTTCAGGAATTTAAGTGTTCTCTTTTTACTCTCGGTCAGCTTATTTGAATTTTCCCGTTTTTGTTGATCTTTTCAAGATATTAACTGGTTTTATTTCCTCTCTTGTATCTCCATTTTTGTTCTTCTTTATGCCTAATCTGTATCATCTAATCTCTATAATTTCCTCTAATAAGCTTTCTACATTTATCTTAAGATTTTCTACAATTATACAATAGTGTTTGTTTTTGTTAAATTATATTTGAGAGTATCTACATAGAAAATCTGATTTATCCTTTTAGGCCTAAAGCAAATTCTTGAATAGATTTCCTAACAATAAATTATGCCCAAGTTACTTCTAAATTGTTATGAGACAAAGGAAATGAGAACATTTGTTTTTCTTAAAATTTTTTTTTTGGAGGGGGGAAGTATTTGGCCTAGCAGTTAAAACATAACTTATGATATTTGCATCTCATATAGGATTGCCTGGTTTCTAGTCCCAGCAGTGATCCCATTCTAGCTTCTAGATAAAACGTACTATAGGATCAACAGTTGATGGTGTAAGCAGCCAAGTCCTTGCTAAACTCATGGAAGACCAGAATTGGGTTCTAAGCTGCTGCAGTTAAAGGTGGAGCCAGAAGTTACTGGTAGACAACAGGCCAAGCACTTGCCTCTGCCAGTGATTACAGCTTAGGAACGGGTTAGATGGTGAAGCAAGGCAGCACAATAGAAAGTACAGACAGGAGTTTGGGAGTGTACAGAGTGACTCTAACCTCCCTGCCCCAATCCTGCCCCCAACAACCTGGACTCAGCACTACCTTGAATGCCTAGAATGCCTGCCTACTCAATGCTACCTTAAATCCCGTAGGTCTCCATCCCCTTGAATGCCTGTTTACCCAGCACTGTATTAAATCTCCTTGATCTTGACCCCCTTAAGACCCACTCACCTAAATAAGCTTAGAGACCTCGGGTTTAACTGTGAGCTCCGCCAGTTCCCTGAGGCACTGAGCACTCACTTGGAAGCTATAAAGGTGCTTCTTCCTTTGTTTTCTCTCTTATGCTCTGCTCTTTTCTCTCAGTGTCTGTCTCTTTTTGCTCCCACTTTCTCCCTGCCCCACAGCTACTTCCCCATGTGGAAATAATGACCTCTGTCATGTGGCTCACTCACTGTGTCCAGTGTCTTGGGTTTGTGGTGAAAAAAAGCTAACATCGGTGCTTTGGCTGGGAAAGGAATCTGAGTCAACTGCTTGGAAGGTAGCTACAAAGAGGGGTCTTCATCCATTTTCTATTGCTGTAACAAAATGCCTGAGACTGGGTACTTTATGAGGAAAAGAGGCTTACAGAATGACAGATTCAAGAACATGGCAGCCACATTTGCAGAATGCTGGTGAAAGCCTCACACCTTCTTCACACAGGGCAGGTGATATCACGGTGGGCGTTTGTGTGAGAGGGGCGGTCCCAAGGTAAGACAGGAAAAAAGGCACACTTTGACTTTTGAGGAAGCTAAACAGGATTCCAAGAGAGCAATCTCCCTCCCTAGAATGTACCACTAGCCACTTCACATTGGTCCTCACCTTTTAAAGACCTCATCACCAGTTAACATGCCACAGCTGGAGACCAACATTTCAGTGCATAAACCTTAATGGAGGGCGCATTAAAACCATATCCAAACGGGGCTTAAAGTACACATGGAAAATTGTGAATGGAAACTTCTGGAGATTAGCAGAGGAATCTTGACAAGAGATACAGCTTTTAAAATCGTATAACTGGCTCCTTATGCTTAATCCTCCCACAGCCTTCACTTCTAGGTCACAGAGTCCTAACATGTTTAGATGATGTTTCCATCTTTTCCTGCCTGACACCTATTGCCCGAGCTAGATATCCACTTGCTAGATTTTCATGCCGCCACCTCCCAGTTGTCTTCCTGAGTCTCCTTTGCTCTTGTTACTCACCAGTGTTTCAAATGAAGAAGGTGGATTTCCACAAAGCTCCCAAAGCAGTCTTTCTCACATGCAGATTGGATGTTGTCATTCCTTCTTTTCACACGGCTTTCAAGAGGAAGTACACATTTCTCTTCTGAGAATTCAGGCTTTCAAAGGATTTGCCACCATTTTCCTTCTTATATCACTCACTTTCATCAGAATGCATTTGCCAAAACTGGATAGAACCACCTGCAGGTCACTGAAGGCACTATGATGCTGAGTGTTAACACAAAAATCTTTTACATTGAAATAAGTTCAAACCTACAGAAAAAAAATGCAAGATGAGTACAAAAACTTTTTTTAAAACCTGGATTTATCAATTGTTAGCATTATACCATATCACATTTGCTCTGTTATCTATCTTCCCACCATTTATCTATTTACCTAGAATGATTTGTTTCCCAAACAATTTGAGATGAGTTGTAGACATTTTGCCTCGTTTATCCCTAACATATACTTCAGTGATTATTTCCTAAGAACACAAATGTAGGGAAATTATTTAGGTGACTAACTTTAACATTGATGAATAGTGTTACCTGTTTTAGAGATCTCATTCAAATTGTATAAATTATCAAAGCAATGTATGTGTGTCTGGAATCTCTCCTTGCATGTAAGAACTGCTGTGTTCTGTGGTCTTTTTAAATCTGGGCTGTTGCGGATTTTTCATGCTCCCAAGGCATCTCCCAGATTTGTCCACCTGCCAAGAATTCTTGTCTCTCCTTTCATCATCCAGTTAACTCTTGTCCCGTTAAACATAACCCTTACAGGTCTTCTAATGTGATTTCCTACAAATCTCCTTTCCTGTTACACCAAGTGAAAACCTCCATCCCGGTGAATCTTCCCACTTCACTTATCTGATTTATCAGGCACTTCAGAGTGAGCAAAGAGGCTTTATTCACGTTCATATTACCAGTGCCAGTAAAGTCGTTAGGATTTTCCCCCATTAACCCAAGATGCCAGACACAGCGAGTCACGCAAGAGGTCTTTATTCTGTGCAGAGAGAAGTGTCCACATGGAAAGCAGTGAAGCGGGAGGGGGCTTCTCTTGCCATAGTGACAAGAGGGGGTTCCATGGGAAGAGAGAGTGCTGAGAGCAGACATGAACATGGGATCACGCCTTTATAGCCTGGGATCGGGGTGGGGTGGGGTGGGGTGGATAACATGGGACCATGAGGGATTGGTGGATGGGGTCGTTAGCGGGCTGTGAGGGATTGGTGGATAGGATTGTCAGGGCCGCGGGAGTGGTAGATGCAGTGGTAGGTAGGTACTAGCGAAAGGGGTCACAAGGGATTGGTGGATACGGTCAGCAGGGGGTGCAGTGAGGTTACAGCGGATTGGTGGGAAAAGGATTACGAAGTTACAGCACATTGGTAGAGACAGCGTTGGGAGTTTACAGCGGATTGGCGGACAACAAAATTTAAACCTAAAGGGCAGGAATCAAGACCTAAGGGAAGCAGATATTTAAAATGATTCTGAGTCCAAAATGGCAAGAGTCTTTAGGGTGATGTTTGAGTCACTCCTCACAAAAGTGTTTAACAAGCTTGGTCATATTTCAGTGCTGTCAAGGATGAATGTTTGACCCTCATACCCAAAGAACTCCTTCATATTGATAAATGTGTAGGGAGCAGGGCTGGTGGGGAGAAGAATTGCTATCATCCATTGAGAA
Organism: Ochotona curzoniae; assembly: GCF_017591425.1. Classification (NCBI taxonomy): domain Eukaryota; kingdom Metazoa; phylum Chordata; class Mammalia; order Lagomorpha; family Ochotonidae; genus Ochotona; species Ochotona curzoniae. The sequence goes on along the minus strand of NW_024465035.1, from coordinate 9,564,537 downwards.
GGCAACTGGTAGTTGCTAACAAAATTAGGATTTAAGAAAAATTTAAAATGCTGTTTCAGGGGGCTATACTCCATAATGAAACAGACTAGCACTCGAAGATAAATGTGTAAAATAGCTGATGATGATATCATTATTGCAATAAAGTGCCAGACAGTTTTGATGTTGAACAATAGAAGAATAATCAGCTATAATGTGGAATGTTCAACCAGTTAAAATCCAATGGATATTGTAGTACCTTCACATAATAAGATGGAATGAATTGTAGCTAAAAGAAACTAAACACAAAAGGATGCCAACTTTATGATTTGCTTGTAGGAGATTATAAAATAGGAAAGTCAGATTAATGGCAGGTCTAACTATGAAAGGCACAAAGGGAATTTTGTGGGTGGATGGAAATGTTCTGTACTTGTTTCCTAATAGAGATGTCAGTCAATCCTATGGATATATGCACTTGCCAAAACCAATAGCATTGCACATTTAAGATCTGTGTCTTGATAATGTTGCAAATAAAAATGAATGTGCATGGCCCTTGTACTGATTGTTCTGCTGTGTATTCCCCAAATATCTGTACATAGGAATATGTGTGCAATTAAGTTTGTCATAATAGTATTGATTATATAAGATGAGAACAATCACCAAAAGCTAGGAACTCATTCTAAATGCTCATTCTAGAGAAATTGTTGGATGTGTTTTGATATAATCATAATTCTGCAATAGTTTCAGTAACTATTTGAAGCAGCAAGTACAATCTAAGGGCTGGTGCATTGATTCAACTGGCTAATCCTCTACCTTCAAGCACCAGTGTTCCCTATGAGTGATGGTTTTTGTCTCGGCTGCTCCATTTCCCATTCAGCTCCTTGCTTATGACCTGGGGAAGTAGTAGAGGGTGGCATAAGTCCTTGGGACCCTGCATCTGTGTGGGAGATCTAGAAGAAGCTCTTGGCTTCTGCCTTCAAATCAGCTCAATTCTGACTGTTACAGCCACTTGAGAAGTAAACCAGTGGATGGAAGATTAAAACAAACAAACAAACAAACAAAAAAGAATAAGTATAGTCTAAATGTACTAATCTGGAATGGTGTGCCATTTATTTCTTTAAGAGACAAAGAGAGCAGTTCACAGCCACTGGTTAACTTCCCTATGTTTGCAATGGTTGGGACTAGATCAAACCAAAGCCAGAGACTGGGAACTTATTCTAGGTGTCCCACATGGGTAGTAGCAACATCAAGTACTTGAATCATCCCTTGTGACCTCTTAGGGAACCCATTAGCAGGAGGTTAGAATCAGGAGTGAAACCTGATATTTCCAATCCTATCATTGTTTTTAATGGCAAGTAGTTCCTGTTCTCGGGCTGTCTGGTGTACCCCAATCACCATTATCTTCATTAGCATATAAAGACTCATCACATGGTAATTCCAAAGATTTTAGGACCTAAAGATTCCCAATTGTAGCTTAGGCAATGGCTAAAGACCAAATACGTATTCAACAATTCTGCAGAAGGAAATCTGGGGAAAAGAAATCTGAACGGAAAATGATTGGGAAACTCATTTATTATTGGTCTGAGACATAGAGTGTGTTTGGTGCAGTGCCAATTGTCACACATTCCAACTGCTGTTTGCTTTTTTGTCCTTTGTCCAATTGTTCTTTGTGGAATCAACTTTTGAATGTGCCATATTAATGAGTGGCACTAGCTCTTCTGGAAAAAAGAGCACGTGAGGAAGACTGGGAATACTTCAAAGAAAATGGGATTAAAATATATTTATTCTGATGCAAAAAGTTTGAAATGTATGTGCAGTGTTTTTTCATAATTCATGCTTTCCATAAACCTTTTGAAGAGCCCTCATACATGTGCTCCTATTGAAGTAGAGCCTGTGAGTAAATCAGTAGCTTACAATAAGTGAGGTGTTAAATTAGCACATGTAATGACTTTTGGCAATTATATTTGTGTTTTGGGGATAGACAAATTTTCATGTGTCCTGTAGTTATCTGACCTAAGATTTTGACTTAGGGGTATGTAATAGCAATATACACCAAATGGATTAAATGAAAAATAAATGTTTGCGTGGTGGGACTTAACCACTTTTGCTAATCAGTCCCCAGACCAACGTAGCCAAGTCTTCTGATTCTGCAGAGGCAATGTGCTGGAGGAGAGATAGGTTGAATACAGACAAGCCAACAACTTAATAGAAGAAGCCTGGCCTAGGACAGAAGCAGCAGAGCCCTCTAATTCAGAGCGAGCTGGAGCAGACATCTGTCATCTCTGAGCCACTCTCTCCTCACACTCAGCTGGCCCTGAGATTTGCTGCATTGCCAAAAGATAGCACAGAGCCTGGAATGGATTAGATAATGGGATATCCTAGTGCATGGTTGAGCTTGCTTCCAGTACTTCTGTCACAGTTACACTTGCCCAACATCTTAATGCTTCCCCTACCCTATTCTCTCCCCTAACACACACACTTTGGAAGTCTTGACCTAAGCAGCACAGCTTGGCTCAGAAACAAGGAGATTTATGTAGCCACAACAGGCAACTTTCAACAGTTCGTCTCCATTTGACATCTCTTCTCTTAATGCATCCCACAGTCTCCCATGGTGAAGTGGACTTTACTCTGCCTGCTTCTGTCACTTGGGGTCGAGGGGTACTGGTTTTTGCAGGATGTGATCCTTAGGTGTGCATTTGTGCTGAGAGAGGCAGCAGTCTGTGCCGCCTGACCTTCACTGGAGTGCTAGTCCGCCTAGCTGATGACAGATCATAAACAGCAAGTGGCCTTTGAAATGGAAGCGCTGACTGCAGTTGGGAAAATGAAAGGCTCTTAGGTTTTTGATCAGAGGATATCTTTCCAGCCTGGAGAAGGGGCTTATCCTGCCTGCCAAGCCTCTGATGTGCTGTTACTTCCTTACCCTAGGGAGGAGGGTTCCATTTTATAGCCAGTGTGTTGCATAGTGCTACACAGTTTAAAGTATACCTGTAGATCCATATTTCCCAGCCACTGGCTTTCCTTTTCTCACTCCTGTCTTCCTATTTGACCTGCAGGCAAAAACTGTTCTGTGATTTTTTTTTTAAGATTTATTTATCTTTATTGGAAAGGCGGATATACAGAGGAGGAGAGACAGAGAGGAAGATCTTCCGCCAGATGGTTCACTCCCCAAGTGACCACAATGCCTGGAGCTGAGCCAATCTGCAGCCAGGAGCCAGGAGTTCTTCCGGGTCTCCCACGCAGGTGCAGAGTCCCAAGGCTTTGGGCGATCCTCAACTGCTTTCCCAGGCCACAAGCAGGGAGCTGGATTGGAAGTAGGGCCGCTGGGATTAGAACCAGCGACCATATCAGAAGCTGGCACGTGCAAGGTGAGGACTTTAACCACTATGCTATCGCACCAGGCCCCTGTTCTGTGATTCTTAACTAAAGGACAATTAAGCAATTCTTTGATTCCTTGATCCTTTCTGAAGCCTCACTAAAAGGAGAACAGGTGTAAAGAAGCAAGGGAGTAAATTATAAGAATGATGCAATGTTGCATGTCAGAGATTGGGTAGGAGTTGGTTGTCATGCCCCTGCACCAACGGATGTGTTCCAAGACCTCTGTGCATGCCTGAAATCACCGAGTGTACTGGATGTTATGCACGTTGTCTTTTTTTTCTCTTTACATGTACAGGCATGAGAAGTTTAATTTATAAATAAGGCACAATAAGAAGAAGGTGAGCCACTGTAGCTAGAAGGGAAGTTAGGAATGCTTTTAACATGCGATCGTGCTGGGACACTGGTGGGGAAATTTGGATAATCAGATTTCACTCTGAGTCCACAGTACAGCAGGTCTGTGCTTGGGGTTACAGATCCAGATATGCTGTCTGAGGCCTAAGAGTCTTGGTACTCTTCCTCTCCTGATTGGAGCTAGCTCAGACGATGGAAGAAAGGAGCCGCACCTGCACCAGGAGAGTCAGGGCTGCTGGGCAACGCTCGCTGACGTTCTGCGCGTCTGCACTCTGCCTCCTACGCTGGCTGCCTCCACGCTCTCATCTGCTTCCTCTTCTTTACCCTATTCCATCTCTCACTTTCAGAACTTCAAGAAAATGCTTTTTTTCCCCCTATTTTTCTTCCTCCTTCTTTCCTGTATTCAACCTATGGATGTTATTGTTCCTGCCCATCCCCTGAGCCCCAATGTAAATAAACATACTCCGTGCATCTCTGAAGCTGTTGATCTCACTTGCACCTTCTGTTTCCCTCCAGAATCCCACCGTATAGGGAATGATTTTGTCCTTTCTTTAATGTGTGGCAGACACTCAGGTTATTTTTGTTTACATCTACTTTGGGAGATGGGCCCAACTCCTGCTGCAGTCAGGGTGCAAAATGATGGCTTAGGATGGCTTTAACTTCTCTGTAATTTCCATTTGCCTTCTAAAGCCACCACGATTAAACATGTAATCAAGTTCAAAGAGTGAGTTTGCTACATAATGAACTTGCAAGACAAGTTCTTTTTCCCATACTCTGGAGCAGATTGCATCCCTGAGCCCCACTGGGGAGAAATTCAGGGGCTTCTCCTGACTTGGCTGTGACTTGAGGGTAGCTGTCCCTCCAGCTTTCCCCGAGGAGAGGCTGAGTCTCAAGTTTAGAGGTCCAGCAAATGTCCCAGCAACCAGTGCAACAATTGATAAGATCCCTGGAAACACCTTACAACTTCTGAATCTTCTATAACCTTCTAATTTTTTGAAGATGAGAAGAATCATCTGTAAGCTTACAAACAAACAAAATAGCTTAATATCTCTTCTGTAATTTGGACTTAGCAAGTCAGAGGAAGGGCTTGGGAATGTTGTTTTTAACAAAAATCCAAGGTTTTGGGGAATATTGTATGGCATTTAAGATGGCATCTGAAAAAACAGCTACGCTCAATAAATATTTGCTGAATGGAATTTAATTTGTTTATTATTATTATTATTAGAGCATATTGTGTTCTAGTGATTTCTGTTTCATATTACAAACTTCATCTGTTTTAAAGGTTCTTACCACACTGACCCTTTTAAGCATGCACTCCCTGTAAATTGTGTACATTGAGCACTAACATTCAATATATATTTTATGGTAGAATACACCTGCCTTCATCTACACTTAGCTTCATCTGTAAGACAATTTATTGCCTAACCTTGCTGAACAAAGTTTGTCTCAGGGAATTTCACTGATGTATGATTAAATGGGATATTTTATCACTTACTGATAATGAGCAGTGTTTGCAACTTACCCCAGAAGCATATGCTTTATTAAAGTCATTATATTAGACTTGGCTTCCTAAATCATTTTATGAAGCTAATGTAACGATGCTCAACAGAGATCTAGAACTCTGGTATTAGTAACTGATTCCTCTTACAGGCGCAGAACAAAGTTCTTAAATAAAACACCAGCAAACCAAAAGCAGCATTGTATTACAAGACTAAAATATAATCAATCCATAATTTCCCAAAGTTCAGACATCACTTGATGTCATTCAATATATTAATGTAGTTAAACACGTTAAGAATTGAAAGGACAAATTCAGATGCTGAAAGGGGATTTGACAGAATTCAACATCTGTTTTTAGAGATTTTCACTGCATTTAGGGTTGTAGAATGTTTACTGCAAACAAATAGTCTATGTGATATTTAATGGCTATTACTTGAGGCAGGTCAGTCAAAGATCCTCACTAGAACCTCTAAGATGCCGCATTCTTTTTAAAAATTAATTAATTAATTCCTTTTGGGAGAACAAAGATGGGCGATGTGGAGTGAGATACATCCTTTGATAGTTCACTTTAAATGTCTGTAATGGCCTGGGCTGAGCTGAGCTGAAGCCTGGAATCCAGAACCCAATCTGGAATCCTAGTACTTCAACCATCACCTGCTTCTTGGTAGGGTACACATAAGTGGAAAACTGAAATCTGGAGTGGAATCAAAACTCTAGCGTGGACATTCTTCTATGGAATATGGGTATGCCAAGTAGTATCTTAACTGCTGCTCCAAATGCTTGCCACCCACTTGATGTTCTTATGTAGTTTTTCAAATTAAATTTGAAAAAGGAGAAGCACAAGACTAGATTGATGTTTGTTGTTAGTGATGACTGATGCCAAAGAATCAAGCAAAATAAATTTAAAATCATTAAGACAATAAAAAAAAACTAATAATCATCTCATAAATTGATAATGACTAGAGAATGTATTGCAGTGATTCCAGTCATGAGCCAAAGATAAGATATCCATGCCTGGCATTGTGCTTCAATGACTAAAATCCTTGTCTTACAAGTGCCTGGATCCCATACAGGCACAAGTTCATGTCTTGGATACTCCACATCCCAACTAGCCCCCTGCTTGTGGCCTGGGAAAGCAGTTGAGGATGGCTCAAACACTTGAGACATATGCATTCATGTGAGAGACCTGGAGGAAGCTTCTGACTCCCGGCTTCGAATCCAGCTCAGCTCTGGTCATTGCAGCCATCTGGAGAGTGAGCCAGTGGATGAAAGATCTTTCTCTCTTTATCTCGCTCTCTCTGTAAATCTGCCTTTCCAATAAAAAGAAATAAATCTTATATTCGTCGATAAATATAGCAAGAAATACATAAAATTCATGTGGATTTTATTTTGAAAAGTTCAATTAAAATATGGAAAAGCATGTTGTAATCTTTGACAATAAATTTTGATAATACAGTTTTGATAATAAATCTCAACATTGGCAGGTATGGTGGCTGAGCACACTAATCCTCCACCTACATGTGGTGATATCTTATTTGGGCAGCAGTTTGTGTTGAACCACCTATTCTGTAGTTTTGTAAATGCGTTTTTTAAGGGTAAGATACATTCCTACCCTATCCACTGCCTTGAACCACCTATCAGGCGGTGGCGAGTAGGTGCTGGATTGGTCAGCCTGGGTTCCAATGGTGCTGGGCAAAGCCCTCGGGCTGCCTGGCAGCATGCTGAGGGGACTTGGGTATACGTGCTTACTGGGCTAGTGTGGGATGGCACAGGAGGGGACAACCAGAGATCTGAGTGTTCATGTCCAGGTGAGGAATAACTTCTTGGGGACCTCCATGGACAAGGCCACTGCACTTGTAGGGATAGACCATGGAACCCACCAAAAAGAGGTGGAACAGAGAACAAGTAATGCGAGGCTGGAGCAAGACACTAACCAGCATGGGAGTGAATTAGGTCTGGGGGCATAATCTGTAGGGTGGTATGTGGGCTTACCCCTGTGGAACAGAAATCTCCATTGGCAAGATCTATGGCTGGGGATAAGCCTGGTTGGGAAGCTAAGGGGACACTCCACTGTGATGGTGCTTCCTCTGGTGAGTGTGAGAGCCTGAGAGGAGGCAGCGGGCTAGGCTGGGCATGGCTGCAGTCTCCCTTGGCATTGGTGTGGACTGGGTTCAGGGAGTGCCTGACTGTGTTAGACTCTGACATCCACTGATACTGGTGGGTGTAGAATGGGCTGGGCTGCAACACTAACAGTAAGAACTAGATCAGGTATGGACCAGTTGGACAAAGCCATTGTTACTGCCAGAACAAGAGGTGGAAAAAGTCAGCCTGAGACAATAACCCATGGTGTGCACAAATCTACCACTGGGAGAAGATCTAAAAGAGAAGCTTGGGAACCTCCTTTGTCAGGACACAGTCCATGCAGATGAGCACAAGAACCAAGGCAAGAAGCAGCTCAAACCAGTCCAGGTTACAGTACCTGCTGACAAAAATGTGGGTCAGGTTAGGGGGCAAGCCAGGCTGGTCGGTATATCATCCACTGGCAGATCTGAGAATCATGATGGGTGCAGGAGGGTCTGGGTTGGGCCACAACACTAGCCAGTACACACTGAGGCCGAGCCTAGGGGTTGGCTGGGCCAGGCTAGCTGTATCACCTACCAGCAGGAGGTAGAATTGGGAGAAGGCAGAACTGAGCCAAGCTGAAGTATCTGTGCTGGTGGATGCCAAGGTGAACTGAGCTCCAAGGGTAGGAAGTCTGCTGGGCACCATGTCACCTGACCTGGGTCCTCAGACTCATTGTGCAGTGGGTGCTGTGTCTGTGAGCCTTTACGGCAGGAGTCCAGCAGAGCCTGGGTCATCTGGCTCGGGTTTCCAGTCCTGCCTACAGGGTGGGTGCTGGGTCTGTGAACCCTGGGGGTGGGAGTCTGGCTGGGCCCAGATTATCTGGTGTGGGTCCTTGTGCCTGCTGGTGCAGTGGCTGCTAGTCAGTGAGTCCTGGGGATGGGGTGTCCTTTGGGGCCCAGGTTGCCTAGACCAGGTCCTTGGGCCCACCCGTGCAGTGGGCTACATTGAAAGTTTCTAAGTTACTTTTACTTTGGATGACTTTTCCCTCACTTTATCTTAAGAGTTCTACATGGACACCATTTTAGGGAATCAGATATGTATATTTGAACCATGCTACACTGTTTGGGGATTTATGGCTGCATACTTACTGAGAGTCAAGTAGCTTGGGTATGCTCAAATCCCTATGCAGTTCAAGTTCTCCTATACTAACCTGGTCTAGTCAGTTCCAATGTATTTCTTCCTTGACTACTGCCAAGAACTTATCGAGATTGGAATTTCACTTTAAGTCTTGGCTACTGGCTAGTCTGTTTCTTTCTTTCTTTCTTTTTTTAATGGGATATGAACTCTATTCTCCATGCTCTTTGCTATTAGAATATTTTCCTAAGCCAGATGGACCACTTTGGTCCATCGTGTCATTGCCCTTTGGCCTTCTCATTCATTGATGAGTGAAAATGCTTCTGGGACCCCTTCAGCTATCATCCATATCAAGTGGATCACAGGGCATCTGTAATGTGAGCTGCTGCATGTGGTGTTAGTGCTCCCCTTCTGGCTGCTGAGCCAGGTGCAGGGAAGGAATTCCTCCAGCCCCAGGCCATGTTGAGAGGCTGGTTCTGCTTAGATGATAGCTCTGTGTCTTTTTTCAGGCTAGAGAAATGTGTTGAAAAAGGAGCAATTTTGCTCAAGCCCCAGAGATCATTTTCTTTACCATAAATCACATGAAATATTTTGCCATGTGCTCTAGAAGTTAAATAAAATTGGAGTGGCCTTTACCTGATTTGGAAATAGAGTCAGACTGACTTCACAACCTCTGGGGTAAAATCAAAGTCTCACTGTTTTAGTCATTTTAGAGGGCAAGGGGAAAAATACGTCGTTCAGAGACAGTTTTATTTCTTAGAAGAGTTTGATCGTTTACTTACTGTTTTTAGAGAAAGGCTGCACATTTTGATGGACAAATAAATAGATAATGTCAGTGACGCAGTTATTATACAAATCTATCCTCATATTTTATTTAGTCGGAGACATTTACAGCCCTGTGAAAAGAATTGCTGGCTTGAAACAGTCATATGCTAGCAAACAAATACCCCTGGGCAAAGAGTCTACCCATATCAATTGATTTCTGAATAAAGATTCAATTTAGATTTATAAGTCTTCTATGCACCCAGAAATATCTATTACATCTGCAATTTCCTTGTGGGGTTCTGATGCCTGATTCTACTGTCATCAACTGATTAGCTGCCTTCTTGAGGAAGAAATAGAGCTTAATCAGAAACCTTGTTCAAAGGACTTGTGTTGGGAACCAGTCACCAGGCGTATTCACCTAGTCCTGTCTGTCAACCTTTCTATTTCCACGTTGGGAAGCATCTACTTAGCTCTGAATTGCTGTGCTGTTGAAATAAAATTTCTAAATCTCTCCTGTTTTTCTATTTATTGGGAAATATGGTCAATTCATTTACTGATCCCATTCAGCTTAATACACAGGCATGATCAGACATGGTCCAGTTTTGCTGTACCCACTATCCATGAGTGCATAGGACACTAGGAGTGCTGTTTGCAGCACAGCATCGCAATGCCTTTTCTGTCTTCTCTTGGTCGTCCTCCCCTGAGCATGGGTTGTTTTCCTGATTGTCAGTTTTGCTCTGGCAGCATTGCATTTGTGGGGTGCATTGCCTTCACCCCTATAATTCAGTGACATCCTCATAATTGTCTGTACTTCTCTCTTGCCATCAGCCCTAGAGCACCAAGTCTAGTATTTCTACTGATCGTCCTGATTTCCAGCACATTAACTTAATCCAGGAATGTAGCTGTCCTTTTGCTCGCATGGCTGATCTAAGCTCTGCACAGAGCTTTAACTCAACCTGCCTCCTTTGTTGACTTCCACAAGGAATAGAATCACACCAACCACTGTGCCCTGGGGTTTGTAATTTTGCATAAGATGGCAACATTCCTGGCACTGGCGCTTCCCTGGGCGTTTGGCTTGGGGAATCCTCCCTTGGGCTTTCTCCTCCCGAGGCACTGAACTGCCTGTCTTGTCGACAGCCAGGGCCTTCTTCCTGAGCTTTGCCCTGCTCTGTACTTCGATTCTTCATGAATTTATCGCTAAGGAAACAGTGACAATGAACATGAAGACAGGATGTTTCCTTTGTCCACGCCCAGGAGAGTACTTAGCACATAAAGGTGAGCCCTTAAGAAATGTTTGAGGAATAAATAAATGTGAAAAAGGCTTTATTAATTATGAAGATATACTCTTTTTTCCTTTCCTTGTTTATTTTGCTTTTTGCCATTGTGTTTTTAGTAATGTCATATCTATAAGTGAGGCAATCCACTGACTCCATCAATGGTGCCGGTTCCAACAGTCAATTTTTTTTAAATTATTTATTTTTGGTTAAAAGATTTTACAGAGAGAGAGAGAAGCAGAGAGAGATAGCGAAGGTCTTCCATCTGCTAGTTCACTCCCCAAATGGCTGCAATGACCAGAACTGAGCTAATCCAAATCCAGGAGCCAGGAGCTTCTAGGTCTCTCACATGGATTCAGCAGAGTCTCAAGGGCTTGGATCGTCCACTGTTGCTTTCTCAGGCTGGAAACAGAGCTGGATTAGAAGGGAAGCATCTGGGACAAGAACTGGCACCCATACGGAATGTTGATGCCACAGGGTGGAGGGTCTTCAGCCTGCTGCGCCACCACACTGGCCCCACATCAGTGTTTCTGAAGACAGTTCTAGGTGCTGACAAAATAGATCCTCCTTGGTCCCTGCCCTGTCATTGGCCTGCCTATTCTAGTATTGCTAAGAATCCTGATAACTCATTCTTTACCTCTGAGCACCTGGATCTGCCCTCAAGAGAAATCCGATTGGGGCTGCTGTTTTGGTGTAGCAGGTAAAGCTGCTACCTGAAATGCCTATCTCATATCTCATACGGGCACTGTCTTGTGACCTAGTTGCTCCACTTTAAATCTGGTTTCTTGCCTGGGATGGTCTGGGAAAGTAGCAGATGGTAGTCTAAGTGCTTGTGCCCCTGCCATTCACATGGGAGATCTACAAGAACCTCCGGGCTCCTGGCTTCAGCCTGGCCCTGCTTCAGTTGTTGCAGCCATCTGGGGAGTGAACCAGTGAATGGAAGATGTCTCTCCCTCTGTAACTTTGATAAATAAATAAATCTCTAAAGAAGGAGAAGAATCCAATTAGGTCAGTCAGCTTAGGAAGAACCCCCAGCCCTGGGTATCTTAACTTAGTAAGGTTCTGTCTGCTGACCCCCCTTAGCTATACATTCCCACTTATTCTTACATTGGGAGTTAAGTTCCTTTGTGCAGACCCTCTGTTGTAATAGTATTGAATAAAGTCTTTACCAAGTGCTGGGATCATCTTTTTGTTTTGTGCACACACAAACTACACAAGTAACTAGGTCAAAGACAAAATCATCATACTGATATTAGAGAAGGGGCACCAATGGCCCCCAGCAGGCCTGCTGAAATACCTGGAAGCTGGACCTTGTGGGGAGAGCCTTAGAAACAAGCTGGAAAGTAATGGATGAAGCAACCCAGCAGGATGAAACCCAGAAGTCGACAAAAGGCAGAGATCACAGTGTGCTTTGTTAGCTAGGTGAATGGTTTGGAGATCACGTAGTGTAAAATTGATAATTTCGGCTTAAGAGAAGGTTCTGTCTGAGATGGTTGGTGATGGGTGAGAGAAGTTGTCAAACATCTCACCATCCTGGCAGAAGCTCTCCTCCCCCTGGGTTTGTTGTTATTGTGCATGAGGTTATTGAAAAGCAGGGCATTACTCTCAGGGATGTTACGATTTCTTTGTTTCCCTTTAATGCTCTGAGGTGAAGTAGAAAAAAGAAATCCTAGGAAATAACCAGTAGGCAGTTTATGCTTGGCTGCTTTTAATTACTTCTTACACCATCAGCTCCTCTCTGGGACCCCTCACCTCCTGCTGGGCCTTTCATCACATAAAAGAAATGATGGGTCTGCTTAATTGTTTTCTTTTTCCTTAGATAGTTCTTCCCGGATATCAGAAAATATTGAATATTTTAAGTTATTCTGACTAAATGTTCCAGCTTGGTTATTAAAAAATGGTTTATTAATCCATCTCCTCACTTTCTTAGTCCTTCCTAACAACTCGTTTAAAAGGTGGTCTGCTTATTGTGCATTCTTTTTCCTCATGTTTGGAACTTTACTTTGCAAGTTTGTGACACTGTCATCATTTGGGACTTTAGATTACTTTTGAAAATTTTCAAAGCCTTGTATCAGTCACTTTTATCTGAAGGCTATTGTCATTTACATTCATCTTCTATATTTATGAAACTGAAATTCTGATAGCCGTATTCTGCCTGGATATATATTTAACTTTTCCAGAAACTACCAAACAGCTTTCCGAAGTGGGATCATGTTCCAGGGACTCTACATCCCCTTTTTAAGAACAGGCTTATAAAGTTGTATGGGCTTCCGATTTTAGGTAAATAAAGTTGTTTCTACAGTTCCAGTATATGCCAGTATGTTGACCTGTACATTGTAAAGTTATTTGAAAGTACTATTATTTTAAATTGCAATCCATTAGTTCCACTCCTAACCTTTTTATTTCTATTTTTAGAGACAAAAACAGGTAGAAGAGAGTGGGAGATAGTGCTACCACCCATTGGTCGGCTTGCAAATCATGACTGGGCTGGGCCTGGAACCTGGAGCCAAGAGCTCGGTTGGGTCTCTTACATGGGTGGTGAGGACCCAGTTACGTGAGCCTCCCAGGGTTTACATGAGCAGAAAGCTGGGTCAGAGGCAGGAATAGGACATGAACTCAGAAACTGTGATGCAGGGTGCAGGTTTCTTCCCGATATCTGTACTTGCTAGACCAAGCCACCATCTTCATTTATACCCTTTTAGCTAATGTAGTCAGAGAAACTAAGACTGGATTTATATCTAATTTGCATAAAATCCTGGAAGCGAGACAAAGGAAATGGCTTAGCAATATCTTGATGTGTCCTTCCAAAATAGCAGGAGAGAATCAGATTCATTTGGTTTATTGTGATTTCCACTTGCACCCCTCCCAGGGCACTCTGTCACACAGAGGAACGAAGTTGGAGGAAGGTTAAAGGTAATTACATTGAGAACTGTGATAGATGCCAAGTGTTAGTCATCATTGCAGTTAGGACTGCAAGTACTCTGGGAGATTGGGTTAAATTATCTGCTTTAAAAGGAAAGAAAGCCTAGAGAAGAAAGTGAACTTTTCAAGGTCACTCATCTGTTGTGTTGATGGAGCCAAGGCTAGTACTTGAGCCCTGATCCTTCTGTTTCGTGATTATACTGAAGAATAGACACGATCGGTTGTCTTAATTAACCTGGATATTTTCTTTATAGCGCTTTGTGGAAAAGATGTTTCCGTTCAGAGTTAGAGCTGTTGAAACACAGAAATCATTTGAAGGGATTCTTTAAAGTTCTTGTGAAACAAAAGGATACGTATAAACAGAGACACAGCAATTTAGTTCAGTCTAAGTTTTTCAGATAGATTCCTGAAGTAATTGAGCCTGAGAGGTTTTGAATTTTTTTTTCCTTCTTCAAACTATATGATGTTATTATGCGGTTGCCACGGGGAGCATATGTAAGCTGCCAAAAACCTCAAGCAGATCTTTGGATGTGAAGCAGGTAAGATTAAGTCATAGAGTTCAGTTCTTGTAGAGCAAAATATAGCATTGAGCTGAAGCTCCACCTGTGTGCTCGGAAACCACTACCTGCATTTCCGCATGTCTAGAATTCTCCAGCACTGTTAGTGGCCTATTCACACAAAAGAAGAGTTTTCCTACATCCACATTTTGTTGAAGTGCTGGAGGTATTCCTTTAAAGAAGATTGAAAAAGCAACCCTTCAAGTTAGAACTTTTCAAACAATGTTTACCTTCATACCCAGAAAGTCATTTGTGGTCCCTGAATAAACAAATACCATCTGATTATATCATGCCTTTGGTTATTATGTGGTTCAAATGTACTGTAACCACAGAATCCGGACATGAATGGCAAAGGATTTTTTTTAACAGCTCATGAATTTTGAAAAAAAAATGTAGAAGTCTTAATGCTCCAAATGGTTTTTAAATTCTATTTAGTAGAATGTGCCTGGAGATTAAGTCATGGACTACACATGTGGCATGATGTGTTGTTTGTCTTCCTTAAGCTCAGGCCATAGGGAAAGACCAAGGCAGGTAGACTAATAAGTTCTACAGGAATCCTCAGCAGGTCCATCAGGGTACAGGGTTATGTTCTGGAGCCATGATGCATAAGCCTTCACTGAGTTGTATATGCTCTTCTACAATACAAAAAATAAAGACATTTTATTCCTTGATGAATCAATTAAATTGAATGTTTATTTTGAATAGATACATACAAATAGATACATTAATGAGTAACTGTATCAAGAAAATCATAACTCTGAATCATGTTTTCTTCAGATCACATGAGATTAGAGTGGAAGACAGGTGTTTGACTTGGCAATTGGGATGCTAAGATGTCTGTGTCCCTTATTGGACTGCCTGGGCTCCATACCTTGTCCTGTTCCTTCTGATGCATGCTCTCAGGGGCAGCTGTAATGGCTCAAGCAGGGAGTTGGTTTCCTGCATGGAAGACCTGAATTAAGTCCTTGGCTGCTGGCTATGGCCATGGCACAGGACCGTTGCTGGTATTTGAGGAGTGAGTCAGTAGATAAGCAGTCTGTCCCTTTCTGCATTTGGTCCATCATCTGCTGCTTTCCCAGGTGTGTTAGCAGAGAGCTGGATCAGAAGTGGAGCATCTGGGACTCTGATAGGGGATGCTGTTATAACAGATGTCAGTTTAACTCACTGTGCCCCAACACCAGTCCCCAGATGGCATATGGTCTTGACTTGGCTGGTCTTAAGATTTCTGCCCCAGTACTAAACAACTCTCATTGTAACATGAAAGCAACCATTTCTCGGCCTTGTGGCTAAGATCAAGTGTAGCAATATGAAAGCAGCCTACACAACATGCAGAACAATGACTGTAGCTGCGTTCCAATGAAACTTCACAAAAACAGGTAACATACCCAGAGGATGAAGTTTGCTGACTCCCGAGTTACCTGCAAGATTGTGCTGTGTATCAAAGCAGACTGCAGCTGAAGGACTGAATTGCCAAAAATGTTTTGGCTTTTTTTTTGATGTTTCGCTCCCTTTTTTCCATGGGCTGAGAGTATTTCTTTTTCATGTTATTAGCTACAGAGGATGTGGTGAGAGCTGTTCTCATGTTCGTTAAGGGAAGCATGGCACTTGACAAATAACCTGTTGTGTTCTCTGGAGCTGAGCATACCACCGAGGATGGATAAATGCTAAATAATAGTCAGTTTTTATTTTACTGCCATGCCTTTTATGGCATCCTGTTTGGCACCCTCAAAGGTATTAACCTATAGCTTTTACAATGTTCTGTTGCACACTGACAGTAGCACCTTGCTGATTAAATCACACCCAAGAGAGAGTTAGCCACAAGGCTGTAAGTATTCCTGACAGGTTGTTTTTGCATGGGCTTGATTCCTCTTGTATAAAGATTAAAAAATCTTGTCGCAGCTGGTAAAAAATGAAGCAAACGGAAAACCGTTGAGCATCCATAATTCACAAAGGACCTTCCCGAAAGTCACAATCTAGGTGATGTGAGGCAAAATCCTACAGGGTACAGATCAGGTATGTTGTAGTATTGCTGGCTGTGATGACATAGCCATTGTGTGGAGGGAGTAATTTTTAATATGTGTATAGCTTTCATGATCAATTCAAGAATGTCATGTTTATTACTTAGATCCAAGCTGATAGTCCAATTTTTTGTATTCATTCTGAAGATGAGCTTTTTCCTCTGTGAACTGAATATTTCTTTTCCAATGTCTTTAATGCAATGGTTGTTACACTGTCTTTTTTTCTCTACTTTCCAGTCTTTGCTTTAACTGGACTCATGCCCAATGCAGCAGGAGATGCTGTTCCACAAAGCCAGAATATTTTATAAGTACTGGTAGAGAGAATTTATTACTTCACTCCCAAAACAGTCCAGAGTGTCTGTGGTGGGGTGCTGGGGAGAAGGAGAGCCACAGAACAATGTTCTGGGAGGCACAAAGCCTGTGCCACCAAATGGCAGTTGGGACATGCTGCTTTCTGCTGAGGGTGGTGAGGAGCAGACTCAGCAATGGGTTCTTCAGGGCTGCAAGGTGTAAGCAACTACAGAGACAACACATCTGCTGTTTGGTGTGTTTTTTGGTAAAGAAAAATGCTGAGCTATTAAAGATAGAGATATAAATACCAGAAAAAGTCATGCATATCTGTGTTTTTGCCATCAGCAATTAGCTGTTATTAGGAGTTTATTCAGAAGGAAAAATTTTCCTTCTGCTGGTTAATTCCTCAAGTAGCTGCAACAGCCAGAGCTGAGCCAATCCAAAGCCAGGAGCTTCGGGTCTCCCACATGTGTGCAGGGTTCCAAGGCTTTGGGCCATCCTCAGCTGCTTTCCCAGGTCACAAGCAGGAAGCTGGATGGAACTGAAACATCTGGGACATGAATCAATCCCCTTATGGGATCCTGGAAGATGCAAGGTGAGGATTTAGCCACTAGACTATCATGCTACCCCCTGTCCTTTTTAAAAGATTTATTTATTTTATAGGAAAGACAGTTTTACAGAGAAAAGCAGATACAGAGAAAGATCTTCTATCCACTAATTCACTTTCAAAGTGCTTTCAATGATCAGAGCCGAGCCAATCCGAAGCCAAGGGCTTCTTTTAGGTCTCCCATGCAGGTGCATGGTTTCAAGGATTTGGGCCATCCTCTGCTGCTTTCCCAGGCCACAGGCAGGGAGCTGGATAGGAAGTGGAGCAACAGGGACACAAACTCTGTAGGACCCCAGCGTGTGCAAGGTGAGGATTTAGCTACTTATCCTTGGTTAAAGGTGCTTCTACCAGTGAGAGAGAAAATGATGTTCAGCACAGCAATTAAGATGCTTGCATTCCATGTTTGAGTATCTGTGTTTTAGACCCATCTCCCCTGTGATCCCAACTTCCTGCAAATGCACAGCGGGGCAGTAGGCATGGCTCAAATACTTGGATTCCTGCTGCCTTGGATCCCTGCCGCCTGCACAGAAGAACCCATTGGATTTTTGGTTTCCAGTTTCAGTCTGGTCCAGCTCTGACCATTATGGACTTTTTGGAGCATTGATGGATGATCTCTTTCTGTTTGTCTCTCGTCTTTCTGTGTCTCTGCCTTTCAGATACTTACAATAAGAGAAAAGAACTTTACCATTCCTTGTCCCTTTTCCCTCCCCCACCCACACGTCACCACTATAATGAAGTTGGTGGTTATCTATCTGTGAGGTTCCTGGCAGGCAGCAGATGTTGCATCCCAGACAGATAACTCATGAATGCTCATTAAAGGTGTGGCCAGAACATAGGGAAGTCACAATGACACTCAGAGGCCTAAAGAGGAGAGCAGCAGAAGAGCTGCTGGCTTCCTTGGGAGATGACTGTGACAGGGCAGCTGCTTCGGTCTGTGAGCTCTAGTTGAGGGATGTGCCTACCTAAGACAGCCCTGCAGAGAAGCACTGGGAAATAATTCCCCGTGGTCATTCTCTCTTCATCCACTGGTCACTTGGCAGTGTCCTGACTTGCCGTACCCAACCAGAAGCTGAGAGTTACTGATGAGCCCATGCAGGCTTTCTGACCAAGGTGGAAGGGAGCTGGGAAGTGGATGCAGAGGGGCCTCATGTCCAACATCCTCCACACATGTGTCCTGAAGTACCATGTATTATTTATACATTTCCTTATGCTTCCAAGTATAAAAAGAGTAAATAGCATGGAATAACAAACCTTTTCTCTAAAAGACCAAAGAGTAAATATTTTAAGCTTGGTGAACAAAGTGTGTACTAGGTTATGCATTCTTCTCTCTCTTTTTCCTTTTTTTAATCTTTTATCATCATTTAAAAACACAGTTTGTGATGGGCTGGTTATCGCCTGTGGGCTGTAGATTGCTGGATGTTAGAATACCATCTAGGTTTGTGTAATGATAAAATTTCTACACTGATTTCCTTTTTATTTCTTTTCTAATATTGTATGGGATGTTATCACAGAAATGAGAACTTGTAGGAACAGGCATTCATTAGCACACTGTTCCACAGTTCAGAATTTCAGATGCACTCACTAATGATTTCTTAGGGAGGAGTAGTTCAGTTTATATCCATTATGTGGCAATTTGCTGAGCTCAGTCACATGCTTGAATTTAGCTACTCTTGTGCATGAAGGTGGTGCATCAATATGGGGGAAGAGCATCCTTGATCATAAGGGTACCACTGACTGACTTGGAACCAGCATAAGATACTCTGGTGCTGGGTGTCTTTCAACCAGTGACAGAGAGGGTGTCTTGTTGTTCTTGGAGTTGAAGATAATTGAAACAGACAATAGCAGAGGAGCAGAAAGGTGGAGATCTTCTTGGAGGGGTGATACGGGACTGAAAATTAGTGATGATACACTGGTTGGAGCAAGGTTGAAGAGGTAGAGTGAGAGTGGGAGAGAGAGAGAGAGAGAGAGAGAGAGCAAGAGAGAGAGAGAGAATTAGCTCATCTAGCTAGAACCCAAAGGAAGAGAGGCTCTGGGGAGGGCTAATTTAGCAGTCTGACCATGCTTGTGCTGCCTCCAACTTGTGTCCAAGTGATGCCTGAAGTCCCAGTCACTCCACTTCAGATCCAGCTTCTTGCAATTAAATCTGTAAAAGCAATAGCAGACAATCAGGGGCTTGCGTTATTGCCATCAATGTGGGAGACCAAAATGGAGCTTCTGGCTCCTGGCTTCAGCCTGGTCCAGACCTGACTGTTTAGACCATTTGAGAATTGGATTGGAATATGGACCGTCTCTCTGTCTCCCCACATGCTTCCTTTTGCTTTTTCCTCTCCCCTCTCTCAGTTTTCAAACAAAGACATAAGTCTTAAAATTTTATTTGCAGAACTTAGTATGAGTCAGTTTCCCACAAGGCACATGGCTGTTTTCAGAAGGGGCAGATCCAACAGCAAAATAAGAGCCTCATTAGGAAAAATAGAGATGGGGGAACAGAGAACACGCACACACTGTGGAAATCAATGGCACAGCCCCACTGGGTCCTAGCAGCTGACATCCTCTCAGATGTCTTCAAAGTCTCCAAGGCCACCTGCAGCATAGTTTCTGCATCACTGGGTAAGAAAGTTGAGGTGTAATCAACTGGTTACATATCTGGATGCCTTGAAGGCATTTAATTAACCATTTACCTCTCATTTATACTGGTTTCTTCTCATATTTTTGAAATCCACAAATCTCTCACCAGATCTCAAAAGTTTAAAAAACCATTTCAAAGCTGGTGGATCCTGAATGTCATGTCTACCGAAAGAAGGATAATGAAGCTAAAAGTCTTGTCACTTGTAGGCGACATTTATCTATCCATGATGTGATTTCAAGTGCATTTAGAAAGACTAAATTCTGGTCCAGAGGACCAAGCTGTTACAGCACACATTTGGTGATAAATTTCAGCATATAAAACTGTGGAGGTAACACTTGAAATTTACCAAAGTCATAACAGATGTTGTCGTACGTTTGGAATCTCAGAGTAAGGCAATGGGGACTCCACATGCAGCCAAAGGGAGCCCAGGACACCAAATGCCACATCCTCCTGGGCTGCTACTGTACTGAAAGACCTCCCGGCGAATACATTATATTCATGAGTGCCAGAACATTTGCCTTTTTATTTTAAAATACTTCAAATAATACAAAAAAGCATAAGATGGAGTTCACTGGGCATGCACAGAATGGACAATTTTTAATGAAGATTTGTTTTATTTTAATTGGAAAGTCAGATACACAGAGAGAAGGAGAGACAGAGAAAAAGATTTTCCATTTTTCTGCTGCAGTGGCTGCAGCTGAGCCAATCTGAAGCCAGGAGCCAGGCACTCTTCCAGGTCTCCCATGTGGGTGCAGGGACCTAAGGACTTGGGCCATCCTTACTACTTTTCCAGGTCACAAGCAGGGAGCTGGGCAGGAAGCGGGGCCACCAGGTTTAGAACTGGTGAGGACTTTAGCCACTAGGTTACCACGCTGGGCCCAGAATGAACAATTTTTAACAATTTTTTAACACGTTGCCCTATTTGCTTCATTTGTAAGCACTCCACATATAAATATTCATATATATGCTATTCTTTTTTGAAAACAGGGATCAAGTTGTTAATATCACATAAGACGAAATTTGTGACAAAGAGCATAAAATGAAGAAAGAAGGCTATCGTATGCAAGGAATATAATTCAGTGAAGACAGCATTATATCAAATAATAGGGCATCTATAAATTTTATAAACATAGTATTATATGCAAGATAGGTTATGTATTTATTAACTTGCAAATAGGAGAGAAAACTTGGTGTTTGTCTTTCTACGTCTGGTTTATTTCACTTAGCAGAATGAGCTTCAAGCCTATCCACTTTGTTGCATGTCAGAATTTCATCCTTTCTGATGACTAACGAATTTCCGTAGGGAATATACACCATGTTTTCTTTATCATTCCTTGATGGACGTTAGGTTGGTTCCATCTTTTTGTTTTTGTGAACTGGGCTGCAGTAAGCATGGGAGTGCTTTCATATGCTGACTTCATTGCTTTTGGATATATTCCCAGGAGTGAGATAGCTGAATCATATGGTAGACCCATTTTTAGTTTTTTGTGGAATCTCCACATTGTTTTCTATATATCTGTGGTCTAATTTGCATTTAAATCAGCAGTACATTAGGCTTCCCCTGTCTCTGAAACATTATTATTATTTGCTACATTTTGACTTAAAATTCTTTAATTTTTATTTGAAGGGCAGAGTTAGACAGAAGGAGAGAGAAAGAAAGAGAGAGAGAGAGATCTTATGAACTTAGGGGCTGGTTCATGTCCTTAATGGCTGCAATGGCCAGAGCCAAGTTGATCCAAAACCAGAAGCCAAGAGCTTCTTTGGGGTCTCCTGTGTGGGTATAGGTGCCCCAAAACTTGAGCCATCCTCCCTTTTCCCTGGCCATAAGCAGAAAGTTGAATCAGAAATGTACTAGCAGGGCCTTGAACTGGTGCCCGTATAGGATGCTGGTGGTGTAAGTGGAGGCTTAGTCGACTGTGCCACAGTGCCAGCCCCAATATGTTTTGACACTTTGATAGAAGCCATTTTAACTGAGTGAGATGATACCTCATTGTGGTTTTCATTGACATTTCCCCGATGGCTAGTAATATTCACCATTTTCTTCATGTGTTTATTTGCCATCTGCATATCTTCTTTTGAATAATGTCTGTTGAGGTCCTTTGCCCATTTCTTAACTGCAATGTTTATTTTGTTGCTGTTGAACTTCTTGAGCTTCTTATGTATTCTGGATATTAATTCTTAATCAAGATGCATAGTTTGTAAGCACCTTTTCCTATTCTTCTGTCTTCTCATATTTTAGAGTGTTTGATTTCTTTCATTAGTGTTTTATAATTTTCATAATGGAGCTCTTTAATATCACTGGCAAAATTTATACAAGAAATTTAATTTAAATTTGATTTAATTTTATAGTTACTGTGAATGGGCTTGCTCTTCAGTTTCTTTCTCGGCAGCATCTTGGTTGATAAATAAAAATCCTGGTGATTCTTATGTGTTGATGCAAAATTTCTCAAGAAAATACAAGGAAATTGAATCCAACAATTCATCAGAAAAATCATTCGCCCTGACCAAGTGGAATCTATCTCAGGGATGCAGGGATGGTTCAACATAAGAAAATTAATAAACATTATACATCATATAAACGGAATGAGAGGTTAAAATCATATGATTATCTCAACAGACACACAAAAACCATTTGTTAAAATGCAATATCCATTCATGCAAAACACCTTGAACAAATGAGATATGAAAGAAACATGCCTACGCATGATATTTGACAAACCAACAGCCAATATTATATATTTATATTTTCTGAATAGCCATTCTTTTAAAGATTCATTTTATTTTTTTCTTGAAACTCACTAACATAGAAAACAGAGACAGAAAGATCTTCCATCCACTGGCTCACTACCCAAATGGTGGCAACCGCCAGAACTGGGTCAGTCTAAAGCTGGGAGTCAGGAGTTTCTTCCTGCACTGCTTTCCCAGTCCATAAGCAGGGAGCTGGATTGGAAGTGAGCAGCTGGGATGTGAACCCGATGGGATGCCAGATCCAAAGATGGAGGATTAGCTTGTTATGTCACCGTCCGGCTCCATGCCAACGTGGTGTTGAATAGGAAAAAGCTGAAAGTATTCCCTCTGAGACTTGGCACTTGACAAAGATGTTCTGTCTTGCTGGTCGTGCTAAAAATAGTTCTGGAAATTAAGCCAGTGTCAATAGGCCACAGACCGTAACAGAAGGCATACAGTTAGGAAAGGAAGACGTAAGACTATTCTTGTTTGCAAATGACATGATTTTATATTGACAGAAACCAAAAGGCTCCACCAAGAGACTGTTAGAATAGAAAAAGTTGGTGGATACAAAGTCAACACATAATTCCAGAAATACTTAACTCCACTGTGTAGTGGCACACCTGAAGGATATTTAAGGGATTAAACAAAAGAATAACATGAAATAATTTTCTTTTGTCTGTGGAGGCTGCCATCTGGAAAGGCTGGTATGAGCATGTACATAAATTTGGAGTAGTATATTTGAGATGAGAGGGTATGATTTGGACTGCTGAGCTAAATTCAAGCTTTTTCGTAGAGATCTCTTTAGCAAAGAGTGCTTGCTTTTCACACCTTCTACTTTGTGCAATCATGATATGTAGACCTATCTGTTTGTCCTTACTAACATTTAAATGTTTTGAGGTCAAACTATACCTTTCAGATTTTTTTTATCTCCATGCTGCCTAGAATAAAACCTTGCAGAGGGATGCCATTAAAAAACACATTAAGTGCATGTGAACTAATTTGATCCTGTTCTCCAAAAACATACCAGTCCACACCAAATAACCAAAATGAATCTAAACACCTTGGACTGCTCTCCAGGTGCGGATGTCTTAGGGAACTAAAACCACATCAAAGAGCGTTTGGTGATCTTTTTAACTCTCTAGCTGCCAGATCTAGAGCATGGTCATTTTTCTCTCTTGGAGCATGGCTTTTGAGACCAGTAAGGTGAAATCTGATGTTGAGAACAAAGGACAACAACTTGTCAGGAAGCGGCAAGTGGAAAAAAACATCTCCCTGAGGCTGTGCCTCTTCCAGGTTGTCCCTCCCTGTCCTTTGCTCTGGGCTTTGCGGGTACCAATTGTGGCAGCAGTTTGCTCCACACTGCTTTAAAGCAGCTTTCACCTGTTTATTTTAAAATGACCTGTGCTATGTTTTGGAATCAGTATTGATTCCACGTGTCTTGGTGATTGCACCTCTGACTGGTGTTTTTGTTATGTGCCAATAGCACGGCAAAGCAGTATGCTCTCAGATTCTATCAGTTGCCTCCTCTTTTTGTATTGCAGTTGCTTTGTAATAATTTGATTCTATCTCTGCCTGATAGTTTAACCCTCCTTTTTTTCCAGATTGCTCTTATTTGGGGGAATATTTACCCCAATAGGTTGTTCCACCATAATAAAAACAAACAAAGCAAGAACATGTGGTTACACTCATCTCTTGGTGTTTGTGTGGGCTGCCACTGCAGCTCTATTAGACTTTCATGGAGACCATATGTTCCAGTTATCTACTACTGCATAACTACTCCAAAATTTATCAGCCTAAAATGGTGATCATTTCATCATGTCTCCAGGTGGTATGAGTCAGAGATTTGCATAGGGCAGAGAGAAAATTGACTTTCTCTTCTCTGAAAGATCTGGGACTTGTCCTAAGAAGACTTAAACAACAGGAGCTGACATAGTTGAATGTTGCAATGGTCTAGAAGCTTCTACCCAGGGCTAAAACTACTGCAAAGCATGGCCCTGCTGGAAAGCCACTCATTGGAGTGACTTCTATCTGTGACTAGGGGCACTGGCCTCCTTTCACTGCAGGTTCGAGGAGAGACTGCTGTAAGAGAGCAAGGTGAGAGTCATGCCAGGTCACTTCTGTGGCATTCTCTTGGAAACCAAGAGTCACTAAGGCCAGCACATATTTAATGGGACAGGAATTAGAATCCATGTCTTCAAAGAAGTATTAGAAAATTCGCTGAAATCTTTGAAATTTTTATGATCAATTTTTTTCCTCTTCTTTTAAAAAAAAAGCATAATACACTTTACAACATTTTAAAAGAAAAATAAAAAGGAGTTCTTGGTCAAGGGGATAGTTTGCTAAGAGTAAATTCAAACATGCTGAAGCATGGCAAGGAATAAGGCCAAAGAAAAGAAAACCTTTTTGCTTACAGGAGTCTGCAATTTAATAATAATAATAAAAAAGATGGTGTGCAAGTGCTTGGAAACTGAGTAACATATTTACAAAGTCAGGTATCAAGGAGTGCACACCAACATACCTAGAAGTTTGCTATTAATCATTAGTGATCTTATATAATATGCAAATATATTAGATCTCATCCAAGGGACTGTTTGGAATTTAACTGCTTGCTGTAGGAAATGTGATCCAAATTTCCTTGCAAAGCCCAGGATGTGTTGACAGGGATGCAAGACAAACAATGGTAGGTGGGAGGAACTGCAGAGCTGTTTGTTTTTTAACTCCTTCAACATGTAGACAAGGGAATGAGGTTCCAAAACATGAAATCACAGGAGTCAGAAAAGGGGGAAAATACTGGCTTCTCGCTCTGGGTAAGGTTAAACACGTGAAGCATAACCTCTGTGATTCCAGATTCAAGCTTAAATCCCATCAGTCATCTTAGGCTGTTCAGCTGCAGTACGAAATTACCCCCCAAATCCTGGGGAAGCAAATATTAGCCCTTAAATCATCATCCTGAACTACAGCCAAAGCCTGGTGCCCAAGGAGTGAAGAGACTGATCTACCCTTTAGAAAGGAATTCCTGGCAGGCAGGAGCAGGGTATTATTTGAACAAGAATGCAATCTACCACAGGATAATGCATTGAAGGACAATCAGTCAACAGTGGCGGTGCACGGGATCTGCCTACCCTAACAGGCAGCTAACGGTGACCCCAAGGCTACAGCGCAGCTGGCTCACACCCAAGTGCAGTGTTCCAGTTTGGAGAACAAATCACTGATACTGTTCCTTCCACATTCTACTGCTCAACAAGAACAATCATTTTATCATTAGCAATGAGCACATTCCCTTTAGATATAAGGACTGAGTTTTCAAGGATGGAAACCCCGTTCTCTCTCTCTCTCCTCTTGCTACACACACACACACACACACACACACACACACTGACTGGTTGCCCTCCTTTGCCCCTTAGCTTTTGATATCCTGGGACAGACCTCACTTAATATCACTCAGTTGAAAAATATGAGGATTTCAACAAGTTCACAGAAGAGGGCATTATGGTGCCAGCACCGTGGCATAGCAGGTAAAACAGGTGCAGGAGCTGGGATTCTGTGGGAGTGCCAGTGTGAGTTCTGACACTGCACTTTGGATACAGCCCTGCCAATGTGCTTGGGAAGGCAGTGGAGAATGACCCACATGCTCATGCCCCTGCACTCACATGGGAGACCTGGAAGAAGATCCTTGCTCCTGGCTTCATCCTGGCCTGACTCTAGCTGGAAGGGCCATGTAGGGAGTGAACCAGTGGATAAAAGATTTTTGTCTCTCCCTCTCTCTCTGTAACTCATTGAGGTAAATAAATCTTTTTTTAAAGGACTTATTTATTTTTATGGCAAAGTCAGAGATACAGAGAGGAGGAAAGACAGAGAGGAAAATCTTCTGTCCGATGATCCACTCCCCAAGTACAGCTGCATCAATTCGAAGCCAAGAGCCAGCAACTTCCTCCAGGTCTCCCACACGGGTGCAAGGTCCCAAGGCTTTGGGTCATCCTCAGCTGCTCTCTCAGGCCACAGGCGAGGAGCTGGATGGGAAGTGGAGCATCCAGGACAAACCTGTGATCATATTGAAAGCTGGTGCTTGTAGTCAGAGGAATAACCAGTTATGTGGTTGTGCCAGCTCCATCACATATTTTTGTTTTCGGGGTCCTGGAACCAAAGTAGCAATGTCTCTTAGATATTACAGGGTGACTGTATATATACTTGTGCGTATGTGTGTACACATTGCTAAGAGCCCTTCTAGAGGCTGGCCCCACTTCCATTACAGCTTCCATTGAGGCATCTGGGAAGCAGCTCAAGTGCTTGGGCCCCTCCCACTGAAATTTAAAACCTGGATGGAGTTCTTGACCCTTGACTTTGGTTTAGCCAAGCCCTGGTTGTTACCGTCATTTGGGATGTAACTCACTGGATATAAAATCTTTTTCTCTGTGTTTATGTCTCTCTCCCTCTCTCTCTGTCTTTCAGATAAATAAATCTCAAAATGAAGAATTGTTCTAAATAGCTACTGTAGCTTTCAGTTTGATGGACAGTTTTGTGCTGGAAAGATTTGCTACCCTGTACCTTAAATCAGCCTTTTCAACTTTATGTGTATTTTTTGCAAAGAAAAGACTTCCAGCATGAGCAGTCCTTTTTTTTTTCCCTGAAAGAATTTGTTCTTAAAAATATGTAAATTCCATCACTAGCTCAGTGTCTCTCCCGTATTTTCCTTTTTCTTCTCTGAGGAGGAAATGTGGATGATGGACATTCCTCCATGTTATATGGGGGATTTACATACAGGCTTTTTATAAACCAATACTCTCAACCTCTTATTTTTCAACTAATACAGTCATCAAAAGGCCAGGAGGCTCACTCACTGTGGAAGCTGATCTACAGAATCAATCAGGTTGTTTGCCAGACTAAAAGAGCTGTGATGTTTTGATCCCCAGAGCTTTTTTTCTTTGTAGCCTTTCATGTCGTGTCACCAGATGCTTCTAGATTTAATGCACTTTCACCAGTGGGGTTTTGAAACAAGCCTCTTTTCTACTCTCGCTTTCATTTTGACAGAACTGGAGGGGCAGAATTGATATGCTCTTTCAGAGGGAAGGTAAATTGAGTTCTGTCTTTTAGCTGTGGATTGGGGAACAGGTTGCAATACAGTTGTTAGACCACTAGTCTTGATGGCAACTTGACTTTTGTGCAGAATTTTTTGTATATTTTACAAAGCAAACATAAATCGAATGAACCTTAGTCATGACCAAAAGCCAAACTGAATAAAACCTTTGAAGTGTAGATTTAAAAACCGTGGCAGCATTCGTTTCATATAGGTCAATGAATTATAAAAGTGAGGAGTATTAACTTCAAATAGCCTAGCTTCTCTCCTCGGCAAAAGGCAAGTCCTATGTCAAATGCCATTATTTTCACAAGGTAAAAAGGAAAGGATAAAGTTACAGGATATTTCCTGGTTAAGAAGTAGTGACAGGTCTATATTGACCCATGCTGCCATTAGCGTCTACCTTGGTTCAAGCTTCAAAATGTTTTCTCAAATGGTTATGTATTTGACACATGGGAATAACATTTGAAGTGTTAGCCTAAGCTTTCAGACTAAGCAAAATCCATTGCAGTTGACATGCAATAACACTCATGAAAGATGGTAGCTGCTAATTAACAATGAAAGGCACTAGTCCAGACCCAAATTTGCATATATCCAGAGAAATAATTTGCAGCTTCCTATGAAACCAGAACTATAACCATTTCACTGTATCCTTGCAGAAAAATAAAGATTAATTATCTTATAGGATCCACAAGTACATCTTTTTCAAAACATTCTAGGTGACTAAGATAAAATAAATATTTGAACATTACAGCAAATGTTGATCTTAGCAACAAATTAGAATACAGCTGGTGCTTGTCAGAATTAATTTTGTTTTTGATCAAGATGTCCAGTGCTTTTTAGTTTCTGTTTTATAATGACTAGGATAAAGGAACATAAGTGGCAATAACTTCATTTCTTGTTAATGCTTATGAATGATTAGTGTTTTTTGGCATGGAGATGATTACTCTTTATTGAAAAGTTTCTTTACTGATCTGTAGATTTTAGCCTGAGTTGATACTGGAATCATGGAATTTGGGTGATGAATTCTAAATTCCTGAGCTCTGCAATTGTCTAACATCACTCCACTGGAGAGCACTTCACTGTATAATTATACGTGCAGATACCGGGTGGGAGAGAATCTTCCACAAGTTCATGGGAAAAGCATATTATGAAAAAGACATGCCTGGGCTTTACAGGCTTTTTTTGCACACAAAAAATACATTTTAATTCTATTTTCTATGAACTTTTTCAAGTATTCTTGAAAATATTTTTATAGACAAATACTTTTTTAAAAAAGATTTATTTTTATTGGAAAGCAGAGTTATAGGGACAAGGTCAGATAGAAAGATCATCTCTCTGCCAGTTTACTCCCCAAGTGGGAGCAAAGGCCAGAGCTGAGCTGATCTGAAACCAGGATCCAAGAACTTCTCCCAGGTCTCCCACATGAGTACAGGGTCCAAAGGCTTTGGGCCATCCTCCACTGCCTTCCCAGGTTATAAGCATTGGGCAGGAAGGGAAGTGGAACAGCTGGAGCATATTATATAATATAGATTCCATATATATTCTTTAAACTTTGCAATCTTGATTTCATCTCTTCCAAAAATCTTGTTTTCTACTACTCTCTTCCAGTCACTTCTTCTCCTTGTTAAATCCTAGACTTTGTTCTTATTGATTGCTGCAAACCTTATATGCTCTCAGTTGCATGCATCTTACCATGAGTTCAGGAATTTTCCTGTTCCTTCTTCCAGTGAATAAACTGCAAGAGTTTTTAAACCTTGTCAAATTGCAAGAGTGGGACAATGGCACAGTGGCTGAATCCTCACCTTGCATGCCTCGGCATCCCATGTGTATGTTGGTTTATGTCCCTGCTGCTCCACTTCCCAACCAGCTCCCTGATCGTGACCTGGAAAAACAGTGGAGGATGGTCCAAAATCTTGGGATTCTGCACCTGTGTGGTAGACTCAAAAGAAGCTCCCGGCTCCTGGCTCCTGACTTTGAATCAGTTCAGCTATGGCTATTGTGGCCATTTAGGGAGTGAATTAGCAGATGGAAGATCTTTCTCTCTGTCCTCTCTGTTAATCTGCTCTTCCAATAAGAATGAATAATTGAATAATTTTTAAAAACTCATCAAATTCTGATATGTTGAACATATTACCTTTTCTCCATCCCTCAAACCTCTGATGTCCTGTCAAATTTCATCAAGGTACAATTGTACATTTAGTCATAATCACTTCTTTGCATACATCTTTATCTCATTAAGGAATATCTTGCTTGCTTGTACTTAAGTAATAAAAATATAATTGTGATTAATTCAATCTCCTCAAAGAATGTGACTAGGGAGAAATTCAAAACCATATTGGCGTTAACATGTATCATTGCAAATTCGTGAATAAGGATCTCAATTGTGCCTTTGCCATTGTTTCAAAAATTCCTTGTCTATTAATTATCCTATTATTCTAGATGTCGATTTTACTTTATCTTTCTTCCCAGACCTATGGTGTCTCACCTTACTCCACAAGTTTTCACTCTATGCTGATAATTTTGCTTAATGTTTCATTGAAGGAATGAAAGAAATTTGAAGAGAAATTCGTAGGTTCTATCACCACAGCTACTCACCTGTCAAAATCTGAATACCTTTATGCTGTGTTCCGTTTGCTTATTTGAAACGCTTCTGTCCACCTGGGAACTAATTGTATCTCTTCTTCAGCATCATTTCAGAAGTTACCCTCTTACCTTTGCCAACAATCTTTTTCTTCTCCATAGGATCACATCTGTTTGTTATTTCTCAAATCCTAAAGAGTTTTCTTGATGAACACCCACCAGTGATTTGTGCCTCATCTCTTCATTGCCCTTTGGAACAATATTGTCTGGAGGCTGACGCTTTCAGTTCCTCTTCTTACTTGTCCTCAAACCATTCTGGTCAGCTTATCAGTCATGACATCATTGAAACTATTCTTGTCAGGATAAGCTATGAGTTATAATCCAGTGGTCAATTCTCAGGCCTCGTTGTACATTAGCTAATAGTGTCACCAGGGTTAGTTGAATAGTTCCTCTTGTTTCCTTCACTTCATTCAATAGCTTCCCAGGCACTACCCTACCTTGGTTCTTCTTACTTAACTCATTTCAATAGTTGTTTCTGGTTTTCTTCTGCTGTTTAACTTCTTACTGTTGTAGTGCTTCGAGGCTCAGTGCTGGGATTTTCTTTCATCCTTTTTGAGTCTCCAGGCTTTAGGAATTATCTACACGCCAGCAACTTTCAATCTATCACTAGTTTAGACTTCTTTCTTAAACTGCAGACTTTTATTTTCAACCTATCCAAAAGTAAATTTCTGATCTTCCTCTCCATCTCCAAACTCCTCCATTTTCTGCCATGGTTGATGGCAACTCCAATTGTCTGTTTTCTGAGGTTAAAAAAAAAAAGCTGGCATGAATCCTCTCTTCTTTCATAATCACATGCAATCCATCAAGGAATACTGTTGACTTTATTCTCAAAGGAAATGCAGAATCCGATCATTTCTCAATACAAACAGTTCTCACTACTACTACCCTGGTCCATGCTACTGTTGCTTGTTTAGATTTAGATTACTGAGATAACGCGTTAGTACTTCTTGCTTTCCAATGTTAGATGCAACAGCCAAAGTTTCGGTTTTAAAATATAAGTAAAATCATGCTATGCTTCCACTCAAGACCATGCACTTTTCTTTTCATTCAAAATATGAATTGCAGGCAGAGGTCTAGCTTGTTATGCCATGGTGCCAGCCTTTTGTCTGTCTTTATCATTAACATATGACAAAGGCTAAGCATGGTACCTGATACATAGCAAAGGATAAGTAAGTGTTTAATAAGTGTATGAATCTTAGTTTCTAGATCCACTTGTGCTCTGTTAATGTGTCTCTCCAGAGTAAGATCAACTGAGGTTGGGGATGTGGTTACATGGAAGTAAGTGGCATTGCTGACTTCTAGGTGGAGTCATGCAGATTTCCTAAGAAAATGAAAATGGGGTCAAAATGGAGCAGTGAGCATCTACATAGATGAGACCATAAAATTGTTAAGCAATCAATATATTGTAGGGCTTGGGCAAATTTTAGAAGTTGGATTAGCTTGAAGTTTGCTTTTAGACCTAAAATTCTGATATTTTATTTGTTCCAAAATGTTTATATGTGTCCATTTGCTTTTTTTTCAAGGGAGGAAGATTGGTGTGGACATTGTGGTTCAGTGTGTAGAGCTTGGTTTGTGACACATCTCATATTCGAGTGTTAATAGAGTTGCGGTTATTTTAATTATTACTTTGAAAATATTCATTCATTCATTTATTTATATAACAGGTAGAGTGAGAGAAAGAGAGAGAAAGGGAGATATTTTCTGTTTGCTGGTTCAGTTTCCAAATAGTGGCCCTACTCCCAAATAAAAGGAGACTCCCAATAAGACTATTACATATACATTGACAGCAAGATGTTAGACTCTCTGTCATTGCTTATACCTACAGTGTTAACACACACATTAAGAGCAGAACTCTGGAGTTGACACTATAGCTGAAGAACTGTGTAATGGTAAATTACAGGGGATAACAGGGAGGGGAGGAAAGGGAAGAAAAGGAGGAAACCCTATTAATGGAAAATAAAAGTAAAAACACATACACACACACACAACACTGCATTTGCAGCAATAAAAATGCAGTGGCTAGGACTTGAACCACATGGTGTAGGTATCTGAAGCAGTAGTTTAACCCGCAGAGCCACAATGCCTGTCCTGATCTTACAAGAAAGAAAACGGAAGCTTAGCGGAGTCTGTGACCTGTTTGGTACTCAGAGATCATAGGTGATATTTTAAAATTCTCTAACTCCTGAGTCCTTGTGCCATACAAAGAGCCATTCAGCTGGTTAATTTGGCTTTTTGTATATGGGATGGCTTTATGTGCTAGGAATTTTGGTGCGCTGGATAAACATTCTGTTTTTAAATAAGGTCTGGTCCTGCAGGATGCTCTTTATTTCTGTACTGTTGGTTATTCACTCACGTTGGCATCTTTAAGATCATGATCATAGGAATATTTTGCTCACAAAGTATAAAGTTTTGCAAGAGGCTTTGTCCCTCACCACCTAAAACCAATACAACTAGCCACTGCAGTCTGCTCTTACCAAATCGCTGACCTGGCTGGAAGTGTTGCAGCCACTGGGCAAACAGTGTGACTCATCCGAGGGTTAAGTGTGTCCACTTGGAGACTGGGCACACCCTCACAGCTCTTCTGCAAGTTCTAACTTGGTGCATGGTGCTGCCAGGATAAGGTCATTGTTTATTTTTTCACCAAGTCGGAGACCTCTAAATTGAGACCAAAACTTCTCAAAGAAAATTGTTCTGACCTAGGGAAGCACTGGGCCAAATTAGTAGTGTCTGCTCTTTTTCCTAGCTCGTAAAAACCTCTGGTGGTTGCTTTCTCAAAAACAGGTGGTACCGCTTGTTGCCTGGGCTAGAGCAATGGTCGGGGTGCTAGTGCCTCACCATGGGCAGCTCACCACCCAGCAACCAAGGGACCAACAAGAGCTAGGCCAGCCACAACTAATCATGAGTCTCCAGCACTGTGACAACGCTGCATAGCAACTCCCCAAACAGAATTGCTTCCAACCAAGGGAGAAGAATTTGATGAATGGATTCAGAGTGTGTGGTCATGCCAACAGGCAGTCTGAAGCTGACAAGTGGCTTCAGGCAGTTTGGAGGTCAGCCCTGGAGGGGGACCCTCCAAGCCCAGCAGTGGCTTCTTCTGTTTTCATCTACAGATTCCTAGCAACTTTTCATTCAGCTGAGGTCAGATGCAATGAGTGGGCAATAAATGGCTTCGATGTAGAATTCTGGCTCTCTAGGACATTGGAACTAGAATGCTTGGTTCACTGGTGGCTCTTATTCTTGGTGATAAGGTCTTTGGGAAAGATCAAGAGTCAAAATCTAATCAATACAAAATCTGTGTCAAAGAAATGGTCCTGAAGACCTGTTTCCGTTGAGGGGTGTTGTTTTACAGAGTCATGCGTTTCCTGCAGAGCTACACATGTGGGTTTCCAGTGGGCTCAGCAGTCTCTTTGGCCACACTGAAGTTGTGTCCCTGGTTTTGTGTCTGATTAGTGAAAAGAATGCCTCAAGACCTTCACAGTATTCATACATTTATTTCCGAACTATTTATTGCATGTTGTCTGCTTGCTCTAAAATGTGCTTCTGAAACTCTTAGCCCTTAATATTAATTTAGGAGTGCCTAGATTATCGGACCACAGTCCAATTTGATGCATATTGCTTATCTAGCCTGTTCCTTCCTCTTGGACTCTTTCTCCAAATTTTACATTTTTTCTGCCCCAAACAAACAAAACAAAACAAAACAAAACAAAAAAGAAGTGAAAAAAAATTACAGAGCTGTTTACAATAAATATTCTCCAGTTTGCCCTGATTGAGGATGGTTTAGACATGGAGGTGAATCTCAGAGTTTGATTAGCGTTTTCTTCTTCCTTTAACAATTTTGCAAGCTTAGTGGTAAGTAGAGAGGGAACAGACGTTTCTCATACATCTTCTGAGCTTAAGAGTCCAGAGGTATTTGCCAGAACAGCAAACTGGTTGAGAATAAATATTTGCCATCATAGAATTTTGTCTTCTCGTGGTAATTTTATGGTATTGTAGTGATAATGTTGCCAACTTTTATGTGACAGTAAATATTTGTGTCTATCGGAGATCTTCAGGGTTTTTGAACTATTTTTATGCAGCCTGGGATACTTACAAGAATGTATAATGTTTCTGTTCATTTCTTTGGTATTTGGAGTTTGTTTATCTTTGGCCAATTAGGCCTGCTTAACTTGCTTGGCAATCTTTCATGAATTTAAGTTTTGTCCCTAGCTCTAAGCTTTCCAGCAGCAGGACTCATTAAAAATCAGTCCTTCTCATCACCAGCAGTTACTGATAATTTTTGTGGGCATCCGTGTGATTTCCTAATTTAAAATTCACAAATATAGAGTGTCCTGTCTCTGCTTTGTTTTGCTTTCAAAAATTCAAATTCATTTTTACCTAATGATGCCAAATAATAGGTAAAGTTTCACCACTTCTGTTATATGTAATACCTCAATAAAAAGTTTCAAGTCCAAAGAATAATAAAGTTTTGGTTTGATATATTTCAAAACATTTTAAGTTCATCTTAAAGCTGAAATATGAAATGGTCAAGAAGTACTGGTGAAAAGATTTTCCTAGATTAAATATCTTAAACTTACAGGGATTGTTGAGTTTTTAATCCTATGTACAATAAACCTGCTAGGTAGCATTACCATTTTTGCTGGAGCAGTCTTTATTTTTGTCGGTAAAATTTCCAGTAGCATGCTACCACTGCAAGTCTAGACATTTTTCAAAAACAATCTCCCTTTATACTACTATTTCACACTGTACTTTGCCTCAGAATCAGCAAATGTAGTAGCATCAGTATGCCCATCCTACAATTAAGAAAATTTAGGCTAAGAGAATCTAAGCAACTTCTCAAAGTCAGGTGGCTCAAACGAAGCCTTAAAATGAAACCAAGTTGATGTGAGTTTAAAATATAACCTTCAGATATCTTTAAATATTTTTTTTAGATTTATTTTTTTTGAAAAGTCAGATATACAGATAGAAGAAGAGACAGATAGGAAGATCTTCTGTCTGTGATTCCCTCTCCAAGAGGCTGCAATGGCCAGAGCTGAGCTGAAGCCAGGAGCTTCTTCTGTGTCTCCCACACAAGGGCAGGGTCCCAAGGCTTTGGGCCATCCTCGACTGCTTTCCCAGGCCACAAGCAGGGAGCTGAATGGGAAGTGGAGCAGCTGGGATTAGAACCAGCACCCATATGGGATACCAGGCGCATGTAAGACGAGGACTTTAGCCACTAGGCTACTGTACCGGGCTTATTCTTCAAATGTCTTAAAAAGCATAAATAACCACCTTTTTCAGATCATCAGGTTTTCGTGACTAAACCTTTCAACAATTTCATTGAAATTGCATGTAGCTGATACTGAAACAATTATAGGCTACTTCATGAAGTCTACATGCAGAAGATGCGCTAAGGGTCTTACTCCTGACTCCTTGGCACTTATGTCCCGTTACCATGGCTAAGTTTTTTCGAAGATGTATTTATTTTTATTGAAAAGGCAAATTTAGAGAGCTAAGGAGAGACAGAGAGAAATATCTTCCATCTGTTGTTCATTTTCCAGATAACCACAATGAAGTTCAGTTAATCTGAGGCCAGGAGCTAGGAACTTCTTCCAGGTCTCCCATGTGGTGCTGGGACCCAAACCTTTCCTAGCAGGGAGCTGGATGGGAAGTGGAGCAGCCCATATGGTATGGTGGAGCTTGTAGCTGGAGGATTAGCCAATTTAGCCATTGCATTGGATCCCATAGCTAATTTCTAATAGATAGTATCTGTGTACCTTCAATCAACGACTGACATGGATTGGTGGATAAGTATACCAGTTCCTCACCCTTGGGAAGAGTTACAGATGCACACCCAACTCCTGGAGTTCACCAATGGTTTTCAAGTTGAGTTGCCTGCTGGGATAATTTGCCTAACAGCACATTTTTTATTGGTTGAATGGGAAGTGGAGCCACCGGGACTTGAACCTGCATCTGTGTGGGATGCCTGTACTTGAGGTAAAGGATTAGCCTATTGAGGCAATGCACTGTCCCTGATACCAGTCTTAAAGAAATGGTGCCGGTACTTACCAGAAAAGAAAGCAGAGGAATGAAGTTTGGGATGGAAAGGATGCCAACGAAGGCTGAATTACCCGCCAGTTCCCACCTCGTGCCATTGAAGCTCAGTCCCACCAGTGGCACAGGTGTCAGTGTCAAACATGCTCCACTGAACTCCTCCAGATGAAGGGCAACAGATGTGGGATTTTTTCCTGCCAACTCCCCTTTGTTATCAGTTGGGGGCTGCTTCTGTTTCCTTTTGCATGGCCCCATCGTGGGTCTGGTGCCAGGGAGTAGCCCTTGAGGGGAGAACTACAGATGTTCATGGAGGTGGCTATCAATGTATAAAAGTACATATCTATTGTAGCATTGTTCCGTAGAAATATAGTGTAAATATTAGACTTTCCAAACTTATGCTACATATGTGAGTTTCATTTTATTGGCGTACTTTTTTGGGGCATACATTAAAAACAGCGAAAACTAACAGGCAACATTATTTTTTTTTATATCCTATTTAATCCATTTTGGCAAAAATACCATCCATTGGGATGGACACCTGGCACAGTGTTTAAGATACAGCTTGGAGGTGCAGGAGTTATGGCATAGTGACTTAAGTCTCCTCTTGCAAAGCTGGCATGTGATGGTTGCCGCAGTAACCGGAGGAGGGCATTACTTGCTTCAAGCCCAGTCTAAGGCTGCAAAGAGAAGGGACCACAGAATCCTGGCGGGCCCCTGAAGCAGTGAAATCACGGCTGAACCAATGACAGATGCAAACCAATATCCCCCACCCCCAAATAAGGGCCAAAGCGACCCCCCACTTTAGTTTCTGTGTCAAGGGGAGTTTAAAACTTTTTTTTTCCTTTGCAGCTCCCTCTTGCTCATCTGCCTTTCCGCTGTACCAGGAAGTAAAGCCCATGACTGTGGTTTCCTGGAATAACAGTCACCTAAATTCTTTTCTATACATGGCTGGTGTGTTTCTTCCCTGTTGGTTGGCGAATCTATCAGCATCTATTCTGGAGTATTGGTTCCAGTCCCAGCTGAATGTTAGATGGCGAGGATCCTTGGGGAGCTGTAATGACACAGCTTGAAAATTTTAATGATCCAGCTCCCCAATAATGTGCCAGTGCCCCTGTTATCCATGTGGGAGACCTGGGTAGATAGATACCTGGTTCTGGTGTCTGCCTGACCCAGATGAGTCCTAAGTGTTGTGGCCATTTGGGGAGGGAACCAGCAGATGGAAGGCTTCTTTCTGTCTCTTCCTCTTTGTCACTCCATGTTTAATGTAAATAAGATAAATTTTTAAAGAAACACTTCAGTTTTACTTGTTAAAAAAAAAGAACATTATTTGAAATGTGTAAAACCCGTATGTGAGGGTCAAGGTTTTAATCCCTGCTCCACTCCCAATTCTAGCTTCTAGCTACTGTGCACCCTGGGAGGCAGCACCTTGGTCCTTGCAATCCACATGAAGTGCTGTTCGTGTTGCAGGTTCCTGGCTTCAGCCCGGGGCAGCCTGGCTGTTGCTGGCTAGTGGATGAAAGATGTCTCTCACAGTGTCTTTTGGTCCATTTGCCCGTTTTCTCTGTGTCTTTCTGCCTCTCAGAAAAGTAAAAATAAATAAATTAAAAATTGGGAAGAGTATCATTGTAACAAATAATATAAAAGCTACTGAGGAGGCACTTTACAGCTTTTGTACTAAACCTTTGGAATTCACTGTGTAAAGGCACTCAGCTCATCTTACTTTTGACTAGTTGTATATTAAATCTCTAGCCACATGTGGCTGAGAATAACGCTTGGGTATATGAGGTACATGCTGAGTCCGCTGTACATGCTCATTTCAGTATGCTTTCATGAGGAATTGAAAAACTCTCACATGACCTTCTCAGGCCTCAGCCCATGACTGAGCGTTCACTGTTACTTTCTGCAGTCAAGCACAGTGGAAACCTTACCTTTGGTGAAACTGTCAACATTGCCTGGCAGATGTGCCATTGATTTTACCCAGAGAACTCTCTGGAACCACCAAAGAGGTCCTGAGGACTTTCCGATCTGTGGATTGACATGTTGGTGGCACCAACCCTCTTGACATTATAGATGACATCAGCAGTGCTGCAATGAAAACTGCCTGGCTATCTAAAACAGAGGAAATGTTTCAATAAAGGATTGTCTGACGATCAAAAAACAAAACAAAACAAAAAGCAACCGCACAAACATATATATAGCATCCCAGATGTTTTCTAGAATTAATGGGGATTCTACTGGTTACTAATTAGGTTTAATTCCTGGAGGGAGACATTGATGGATGCAAGTTGGAAGACCAGGACCTGAACCATTTTACTGGGTAGATTTGGAAGATGATTTTTCTACCATAAATTAAGACTCTTCATAAAAAGTGTATCTATCATCTAAAATATATGAGTTCAGTGGTCCTATTTATATCAGCTCTGCACTCACCCTGGCAATTGTTTTATCAAGCTCAAGAATAAAGCAAACAACAGTAAGTGATTTACAGGGAGAAAGAGCCACTTGTGTTTATGTGCAAATGGTGAGGCAAGAGAGTAAGGAAGCTCTATTGTCGTTAAGGGTCTTTGAACTGAACAGGGAACTTGGGTGAGAAAGGTACACAGAGATCAATTTATGGAATACTGTCAGCAAAGCTGCTTTCTAAATAGCTGTTATAGATTCCCTGGCGGAACAAAAGTGAAGCAGTTGGAACGGCTCCAGCTTCGACTTGTAAAACCACCACTAAGTGTATTCAGTGAACAGCTGCACATTCCTGCCTTTGACCCAACCCTGTTCCACTAAACCTACAGTCCCACAAACTAGCACTCACCCAAATACTCCAACTGCATTCACCAAATCAAGGCCTTAACCCACAGTTATCATGGCCACAGCCTCTTGTCCCCTCTCCTTTGGCCATGTCCAATATACTGATGCTCCTTTCTAGTGGCACATACCACAGCAGAGCTTGTCTTCTGCCAAGTCATTCATCATAGACATCGAGTAGGATGGGACTTTGTGTCACAGCACTGGGCACCTTGATTCCTCTCTAGGTCTCTTGTTTATTATAGGAATAGGTTGAATCAACTAGGAATCCCTGGAGAGAAGCCATTTGACCACCCAGTAAGCACTTTGGATTTCTGTTCTGTGCTGAGGACTGTGCTGGATGGTAGTGTGAGGAGTGATTTAAACTTCAGCCCTGAAGGCTCTGCAATTTTGAACCCAGTGCTACTTCCTGCTTCCCCTTCCCACTGCGTGTAACATCGTGCTGTTCTTGTTGCCCACCAATATGTTATAAACTAATGGCTATATCTATATCTATATCTATATCTATATCTATATCTATATCTAATGGCTATAATCTAATGAGAACCCCACCCACCAATTTCTCATGGTCCATCCCTGATCCCCGACCACCTACCAATCACCCACGGCTCCAACAATCTCAGTTACCAATTCCCTGGGACCTATCCACAGCCCCTCCCAATTGTGTGAATTTCCCACAATTCACCTGAGTTGTACAAAATGAGCCTCCACGTGTGCCTTTTCCCCTTTTGTTTGCTCTCCTTCCCTCCAACCTCCATCCCATTCTTACCTTGTTGGAAAAAGAACCCCCTAGGTAGCACATTGTGTCTGGTATTTCAGCTTGTGGTAAACTTATCATGAAAAGAAGACTTGGCCACAGAAATTAGCCACGTGTAAGAACTTAACTGCATGTAAAAACTACCAAGTAGGACACAAGTGCCGGTTCCTTTCTGGAAGGGAAGTCTAGTAAAGAAGCAGATAGTTAACCAGGACTTCAAGGCATCTCTCTCTTTAAAAAAATAAGATTTATCTATTTTTATTGGAAAGGCAGATTTACAGAAAGAGAGGGAGAGACAGAGAGAGAAGGTCTGCCATCCACTGGTTTACTCACTAAGTGGCTACATCGACTGGAGCTGAGCAAATCTGAAGCCAGGAGTCAAGAGCCAGGAGCCTCTTCTGGGTCTCCCACATAGGAGACCATGGACTTGGTCAGCCTCTACTGCTTTCCCAGGCCCCAAGAAGAGAGCTGGATTGGAAGTGAAGAAGCCGGGACACGAACCAGTGTTTATATGGGATGGTGGCATCATTGGAGTAGACTGCTTAGCCACAGTGCTAGCGTGGACTTCACGGCATCTTTGAATCAGGGAGGAGTTATTGGGACATGGTCATGAGAGAGTCCTTGAGGATGGGTACTTAAATTTGAGAGCTGAGAATGAACTGGAATTGCAAAGAGAAATTAGTGAGGCTGCATGTGGAAGGAATTGAATGTAGAGCACAGAATCCTGGAGGTGAAGTTTCATACTAATTTGCTAACAAGGCTATTATATGAAAATTGGAAATACTGGGTCATGCATTTGTATTCTACAAGCTAGCTCTCAAGCTGTAGGCACTGCAAAGAATTCTAGCAGTGTTTCTGGGAGGCAATGTGCTGAGGGAGCAGAATGTGTGTTCTATTGGACCAGGAGCATTTGAAATGGGAAATTAAATGTCTTTAGAATGGGTGGACATAGTTTGTTCCAAATCCTGCCACTTTCTAATGTCGTAAACCACCTGATGATCTGTGTCATTGGCTTGATTTTTAATTGCTAAACAAATAATTTACCCAACATTTACTTTGCCACCACGAAGGGGGCTGGGTATGTGTCCATTTCAGCCTTTGTGAAACTTACTGTCCTAAGAAGAAGGTAGATGAGTAAAATAAGCAAGTGGATCAAGGACTTTGAGGTGGTAATCGTGGCCTACTGTAGACAGGGTGGCCAGGAAGGTCTCTTGGAGAGTAAGCATTTAAGCAGGGGCTGGAAAGATAAGAAGAGTCTTTTGAAGAATGTGCTCCAGGCAGCAAAGGTGGGATCCAGAGTGAAGTCTGGCAAGTTGCAACTTGCTCAGGAGTTCCTTTGCTGTCTCAGCTGGGAACCCTGGTGTAGGGCTACGGCTATCCAGAGAAAGAGATGTGCGATTGCAAAAGGGTCAGCAGTAGCGCTTGGAGAAAGCCCCACCTTGGAAAGCCTGAGATGATAGATCATCATTCTTTGGGAAGCAGATGACTTCTAAAGGAGAATGAGTACTGGGTGGGGTTGATGCAAGCTCCAGCTGCAGGTGTTGGTGGAAGTCCCCAGCAGTGCTGGAGAAAGGTGCTTGGTGGGAATCAAGCTGATCAGGACATACCAGGGCCATCTCTACTAGGAACATTCAGGGAGGCTATCAGTGCTGTGGGAAGTGAAGATTAATTACATGAAACAAGGAAGGAAAGGAGGCAGATGGAGGAACTCCAGCCTCAGGCTAAAGGGTCCTGGGAGACGCAAGTCTCCAGCAGTGTGGGAAAGAAAAAAGGAAACACAGGAATAAAGAAGAACTAAGTGACATTGCAAAGAAACCCGGCACCAGACTTAGGACCTGTAATTGGAGGAGAATCCAGACAAGGTTTCCTGGATGTTGTCTTACTGACCTGATAGGCCTTATGTTGTGGTGACAGTAATCTAACTTCGAGGAGTTTCTAGAACAAGGCCTCACAGGTCGGAAGGAATCAAGGTACACCTCATTTGAAGATGAAATGGGAGGTGAATGGGCAGAGATGCAGGCATGTTGCAACCTGATCTACCCGCCTGGTGACTTTGAAGGCCGTGTGGCGTGACTTGGACTGTGTGCACGCGCGGTAACTCTTAGTGACTTCTGCAGCCTCTTCCCAGCTATGTGAGGCATGTCTTAATGCAACAACTTGTATGTCTCTCACATTCCTTTCCCCAGGGCTCTGGGCTGTTTCTTTTCCCCAACTGCTTTGGCAACTGGCTTCACATGAGCACAATCCAGAAGTGCTCTGGGCTTTTATCTGAGTGCCTGAGGAAGTGTGAGTCAGTACTCACATCATGTGTGTGCCCCCTGAAATTGTGGAGGAGTTGACGTCCTGAGAAGTGAAGGTTAGTCAAAGTAAGATGGGAAGCAGCTGATACAATCTTCTTCCTTCGTCTGGAGTCACAAGCGCCGTGTGTGTCTCAGAAGATGACTGTGAAGTGGAACAAGTAGTGGTCAGCTCTGGAACACATTCTCCTAATGGTTGTTTTTTCTCGGTCACGCTCTTCTTTTTGTCATTTCTGCTTCCTGGGGGTTGCACCTTTAATGACGCAGCATCATCTAAGCTGTGGCCTCAGACTCTGCCAAGTTTCAATGATCAGTTTTTGACCAGTACTGGGGTTACTATCTTACAGGTCAATGGCTGCACAGCCTGGCATTATTCAAGGACTGTGTGTGACTAAAGAATGATTGCATTAAGATATGATGCTAACATATGATACTATCAGATTTTTAAAAATTATTTTGAGAGTTAGAGTTACAGAGAGAGGATGGGGAAGGAGAGAGGTCTTCCACCTAATGGCTTGTTCCCCAAATGGCCTCAATGACTGGAGCTGAGCTGATTAAAAGCCAGGAACCAAAAGCCTCCTTGGGAGTCCCCCATGTGGGTAAAAGGGGCCCAAGGACTTGAGCCACTCTCTGCTGCTTTCCCAGGCCACAAGCAGAGAGCTGGATCAGAAGTAGAGCAGCTGGAACTCAAACCTGGCACCTCCATGGGATGCCAACACCAAAGGTGGACACTTAGCTTCTTACACCATGGTGCTGGCACCGTACTAGCACATTTTTAAGATGCAGTACAACCAAAGCTGTAAAATGTCTAATATCTTTATGTTCATTACATGAAGAAATGATAATAGTTGGATGTATTGAGTTAAATTAAATGTACTATTACAATTCTGTATGATTTTTTAAAAGATTTGTTTTTATTGCAAAGTCAAATTTACAGAGTGGGCAAGACAGAGAGAAAGATCTTCCGTGTTCTGGTTCATTCCCCAAGCATCTGCAACAACCAAAGCTGAGCCAAATTGAAGCCAGGATCTTCTGCGTCTCCCTTATGGCTACAGGGTCCCAAGGTCCTCCGTTGCTTTTGCAGGCCACAGGCAGGAACCTAGAAGGGAAGTGAAGCAGCTGAGATACAATAGTGCCCATATGGGATCCTGGCACATTCAAGGTGAGGACTTTAACAACTAGGCTACCGTGCCAGGCCCAATTCTATCTGATTTTAAAAATATTTTTAAGAACATTATTCGTTTACTTGAGAGGCAGGGTGATAGAATCCCATCTGTTGGTTCACTCCCCCAAAACCTGCAACACCATGGTTGAAACCAGGAGCTGGGCACTCAGTTCCCAGAGCTGTGACACTGTCACTCAGGATCAACATTCATAGGAAAGCCGGAATCAACAGTCGGAGCTTGGGATAGAACTGAGGTACTCTGAGATGGGATGGCAAGGGTCTTAACTCCTGGCCCAAACATTCTGCGCTCTGTAAAAGTGGCTACCCTGTTTTCATCGACCAGCAGTTATTTAGAGTTTGTCATACCATTTAGAAATTTAGAGCAACATCTGGCCTTCTCCCATCTTCTTTTGTTCTTTTGGCTGTTCTTTCATTTTCTGTGGCTTTAAAAAGATTACCCATCTGTGATGCTGTAAATAAAGGATACCTTCAAGTGAGGGAAGGAAAGTGGTTCTCTCGGAGTGGGAAGAGGCAGCAGCATGTACATCCTGACTATGTGACTATGTCAGAGGGCCCAATCCAGATCTGTTAATGCCTGGTTTTACAGAAGGTTGGCTTTGTAATTTGAACTACAAACGAGCTATGACCTCTATTTGATACCCGACTAAACAGATTAGGATAAGTGCAGTGGGTGTTGAAAAGGTTAACAGTTTTGTAAGTGTTAATCTTCCGGTGTATTTTATGAGATGTATTTTCCATGCTATAATTGAATATCATGAACATAGTGCCTAAGGATTAACTCTGGTTCTTTCTTCTTGGTTCACTGCTGTTCGCACTTCTATGTTGTGATTGGGCAGGCTAAATTAAATTTGTTACAGGATTTGGCCCAGTTTCTTTCTTTGGAATTTCCTGGTGGCTCTCTCATCCAGAGTATTTCATCATCAGATTGTCTTGTTAAGTTTCCATGCCCAAGACACTGGCTCTGCACTACATGCAGTACTGAGTCCAATAGCTGTGGATTTTATTCTGTTCTATAAAAAGGTAAGATCCCAACTTGGTGTCACATTCCTGCTCTTGGAATTTCATTCTGGCTGGATTGAAATATTAGTAAAAAAAAATAGTTTGCTGAGAAGTTCCTGGGGTGGAGATGGGGGTAGGGGTCGTATAAAAGTTGAGTGAGTTTACACTTCACAGGAATGTGACTTGAGAGTGAGGGTGGATAAGAGTCAGATTCAGGCTGAGTGGGAAGTGGAAGGAAAGATTCCAAAGGCTCAAAAGGAGCAGTGGGTTTAAAACAACAAATCAAAATCACTGACCCTAGTGCCACACTCTACATAGAAGAGTTTGGGTTTTATTGTAAATCAACTTGATAGCACAGCATCACACCTAGGATTTTATAATGAGGGAAATACACCAACAAGAATTTTCAAGAATATTTGCACCTCCACCCCCAACAACTTTTTCAGGAGACAAGGTTTTGGGGTTGAACATAGTAATATGCTCAATAATGGCCCGGGCTTGCTGTGTTCTAATCCTTCTGTT
The DNA here is from genome assembly GCF_017591425.1 of Ochotona curzoniae. Lineage (NCBI taxonomy): Eukaryota > Metazoa > Chordata > Mammalia > Lagomorpha > Ochotonidae > Ochotona > Ochotona curzoniae. The sequence continues at coordinate 9,520,037 of NW_024465035.1, read as the reverse complement.
TTCTCTGAAATTCTGTGTCTTCTTAAATAAAAGATGCTGAGTGTAGAGAAACAAGTCTCTCACAAGATTCATTTTGACAAAAGATAAAGTATCCAAAAGTTAAAAATGTGCTCATATCTGAATTGCAACAGTAATATTGGCTTTATCCAAAAACACAAATAAGCAGGATACTGGGACCACCACAGCAAATTATTGATTGCTAACTAAAGTGCCTGAATTGTTCTGATGCTCCCTGAGAGGACAGAGTGATATACAGTATAGGAAAGGGAAAGCTAACCTCATGTCCATTTCACAATCCACAAGAATCCTCATGCCGGAAGAGTTCACTGGCAAAGCTGAATTAACTTCATCAATGACAGTTGGAACAACATTCTCAGGTTATGTCAATCTCATGCTGGATTGAGGCCCACTCCCACAGTCATGCCTAATCTGGTTTTATGTAAAACATCTTTTTAAAGCCCTCTAGAAGCTTTCAGCAATCATAAAATTAAGACGACCTTTTAAAACAGTTTTATGATGCAGTGGGGTAGGTTATCGTAGGCAGAAAGTGTAAAAGCAAAAAGTAAATGAAATGCTTTGATATTTTTCCCTCCTGGCTGATCAACATAAATTGTGATATGTATTATGGCCATTTGACAATTTGACAATTATGAAGAATTAGAGTATGCTATTCATGGTAAGATTGGAGGAATGGACTTGGGCTGACCTGCACTGCAGAAGCAATGTAGGAGACTGTGGTTCAAACACAGGCTGTTTTTTCCCCTCATTTGCTTTTCCAGCCCCAGTAGAGCCCTGCCACTTGGTAGTCCTCTGTAATACTTGTAGAATGAACACAGGGTGGAGCGCTGGGGGTTGTCTTAGTGGCCTTGCTAGCTCATCAGTGAAAGTACCTGGATGTGTGCATAATCTAGATGTGAACCAGAAAAGGGAGCAGGTGAAAGCTGATGTGGTAATTGGAGAGGGAGGACAGGGAGAAATCGCTGAGGTTTTCTAGTAGGTTCTGCCGCTGACATTTGTTTGGCTTTCGGAATTTCATGTGTCCTGTTCTGAGAGGCATACTCCAGGGGCTCCAAGAGAAGGGCGATCAAGAGAAAGGCATGTCAAAACGAAGCGAATCAGTTTGTCTAGGGATTCAAAAAATACTGAAAAACTTCTAAGTTCATATGTGAAGAAAGCATTTAATACTGGGGCTGGCCAGGTGGCTTAGCTAGTTAAGCCTATGCCTGTGGTGCCAGCATCCATTTTGGGTTCTGGTTCAAGTCTCAGATGTTCCACTTGCAATTCAATTCTCTACTTATAGCCTGGGTAAAAGCAGCAGAGGCTGGTTCAAGTCCTTGGGCCCCTGCACCCACGTGGGAAACCCAGAAGAAGCTCCTGGCCCAACTCTGGCTGATGTAGCCATTTGGGAAGTGAACCAGTGGTTGAAAAGATGTTTCTTTGTCTCTCCTTCTCTCTCTGTAAGCCCATTTTTAAAAAATATTTCATATGTGTCTTTTTTAAAGGAACTAGAAATTAAGGGAAGTTTCATATAAAGCATTCATTCCAACACCTTTTAAAATACAGAAGGATATTTGGACCATTATGTTTATTTTAATATGCTAATGACCAAAGGAGCAGTGGGGATGGCCAAAGAGGGAACCACATAATGTTTTGTTGGAGGATTTTGATAAAGACTTTTCCTGTGTCATCCCCTCTGACCTTCAAACGAGTGCATACTATTTCAGGAGGGATACTATTTCATGATTCCTTAGGATACTTCTGTAAACAATTCACAAACACATCTTATTATAAGTTTCAAATACCAAGGAAGGACCAGGCACTTGGCTCAGTGGTCAAAATGTTTCTTTGGATGCTGTATCCCATATTGGAGTACCTGAAATTGAGTCCTGCCTCTACTTGAAATCTAGCTTCCTGCTAATGTACCTCAAGGCAGCTGGTGATGCTGCCAAGTATTGGGGTCTCTCCCAAATAGGAGACTCATATTGAATTCTTGGTTCCTAACTTTGGCCTGGGCGAGCTCCGGAGGCTGCAACATTTGCTGCCTAAGTATCTCTGTTTCCCAGACAAATCATAATAAATACATAATTTTAAAAACAAATGCAAAAGAAGATAAGATGGGAAAGGTTTGTCCTTGCTACTTACTGTATCTTTTCTCCATCTTTTACTTTTATTGCTTTAACATATCTATTTATTTTTACCTGAAAGTTAAAATTACACAGAGAGAGAGAGGAAGAGAGACAGGGAGAGAGAGCGAGAGGAAGAGAGACAGGGAGAGAGAGAGACAGAGAGAGGGAGGGAAAATGACAGAGCTAGGGAGAGAGACAGAGAGAGAGAGAGAGGGAGGGAGGGAGAGGAGGAGGGAGAGAGAGACGGGGGGGGGAAGGGAGAGAGACAGAGAGAGGGAGAGAGACAGAGAGAGATCTTCTATTTGTTGATTCTCTCCTCAGATGGCTGCAATGGCTGTAACTGGGCTAGTCCAAAGTTGGGAGCTTAGAGTTTCTTCTGGATCTCCCACATGGTTGCAGGGACCCCAAGAGCTGGAGCCATGCTCCACTGTTTTCCCAGAACCACCAGGGAACTGGGTCAGAAGTGGAGCATCTGTGAGTTGAACTGGCACCCAAATGGGACAGTGGCACTGCAGGCAGAGTTAGCCTGCCTATTCCACTGTGCTTGGCCCCTTTTCTCCTTTTTATATGCAATTATTGGTAACAGTTTTGTATATAGCTTTCTAAGTTTTATTTGCATATATGTAAAATTTTAGTTTTTAAAATGCAAAGACAATTATTGTGGAGCACAATTAATTCGAACAAAAATATGAAGCAATGTTAAAAAACGGCTTTCCCTAACTGTTTCTATACTGCTCTTTGGATTTTTTAAATTTCAGTTCTTTTCTGTAGCTTTTCAGTTACTTTCCGTTATTAAGGTGGTTTCATTGTGGCATCTGACATGTAAAGGGCCCTGAAAGAGTCTGTTAAAAAAGCAGAGTATGAAAAAACTGAGTTAAAGAATTTCTGCACCAAAACAAACCTTAAATTCCACATTTCCACATGAAGTTTTCTCATGTTTGTTTTCACATTTCTGTCTGAAATGCAGCTCAGCGCGTCCTCCCCAATCGCAGTTAAACCCCCCACTCCCACTGCTGTCTCTCTACCTTGCTGGTCTGGTGGTGACAGGGAGCGGATGCTGGAGCTGCCAGCCAAGGAGACATCAGAAAACAGAGTGCCAATCCTGTCTTTTTGACCCTCAGTCCTTACAGGTGGCTCTCATAGAGACTGCGTGGATCGTTATCTTGTGTTGGGAGGGGAAGCAATCAGCTTCCCGTGCTGCTGCTGCGTGGGGGCTGGGACGGGGCTGGCCTCTACCCGTGAATTGCTATTCTCATGTTGGGAACCCCTCCCATCTCAGTTCTCTTTTTTCCAAATACTAGAAGAGGGTGTGGTGCGGTGGGTGGTGGTAAAACGGGTTCTTCATTTTTTGTTTCTCACTGTAAGGTCTCCGCGGGGAGGAGAGTGGCCTCAACGTTGGCCTCTTTTGCAGAGGAACGTCGAGTTCTGGTGCCTTTTTGCTTCAGCCCTAAGCCCTAGTGGAAATTCTGCACTGTGAGAAAAATCCAAGTTGACATTTCGTTTCATCTCCCGGTGCTGGTTGTTGTGCGTTTGTCACTCTGCCCAGGATCTGCTCCCAGTGTTTCTGTCATGCAGTGTGCTTGGGGAAGCCAGCTTCTCTGGACTATTTTGCTGTGGCTCTTGGTTCTCTTGCTTCCGGCTGGTTTTGACTAATGAGAGGCTCTGGGAGGACATTGCAGAGTAGCACAGAAGGAAGTTGACGAGTTTTATAAACCTGACCCTGTGTCCCAACTCAGGCTGCTCTGTGGTTTCAGCTGCTGCCTGGAGGCTCTTCCCCAGCTCCAGCTGTGAGTGTTCCTACAGCTGAAAGCTGCTGAAGCTTCCCACTGCTGCTAAGCCCTGGATGTGTCACCATTCCGGGTTGGGTCCATCAACTGCTTTCTGTACCTTTAACCCTCTCCCTGCCTTCATTAAGATAATTTCAGGAAAGTCCTTGAGTGGCCCATCTGTTTCCTGTAGGACCATGACAAATGTGCTTGCTTTCCCCACTTGGCAAATATCTGGAGGTCCTCCATTTCATTACATACATCCACTTAAATGAAAATGGCTTTGTAATCTAATCATTATGGACATCAGACAAATCCAAATTGAGGGACTGTTTACAAAATAGCTGGCTTGTACTCTTAGAAAATGTCAAGGTCATGAAAGATGAAGGAAAACCAAGAACTATTCCAAATTAAGGAGACTCAAAAGACTTAACAAGTAGGTATAGGGCCTCCATACCAAGAGAGAAAAAGTTTATGAATTTTGCTGTAAATCATAAAGGTAGATAGATCAGGAGAGAAGATGAAAGCAAGAGTGATGTATGTTAACGTTGGGAATCTGTGTGAAGAATGTGTAAGAATCCCCTGTACTGTTCTTGCAAATTTTCAAAGTTTGAAGTTATGTTAAAATTCAAAGTTAATATTAAAACCGTGTGCTGCTTTGCAGCTCAACTGTGCATAGCCACTGCCGTGCTGCTGGTCATTCTTTAGGTTAGCCTGCAGTTTCTCTTTATGACAGTCATACATTGAACACCTTTGTGCACATGTATTTCTGCACACGAGCCATTACTGGCATTGAGTAGACTTGAAGAAGCAGAAGTACTGAATTAAAGGTCAACCACAGCAGCGGACATCTGGGCATGATGCTAAGCTTCTGCCTGTGGTGCCAGGCAGAAGCTATGTGACCTATGTGACCCCATAAGGGCACTACTTCCAATCCTGGCAGCTCCACTTCCAGATCCAATTCCCTGCTTATAGCCTGGGAATACAGAGGAGAATGGCCCAAGACCTTGGACCCCTGCACCCATGTGGGAAACTAGGAGGAAGTTCCTGTCTCCTGGCTTTGGGCCGCCCACTCAGGCCACTTCTGCCATTTGGAGAATGAACCAGCAGATAGAAGCTCTTTCTCTCTGTTTCCTCTCCTCTCTTTGCAACTCTGCTTTTCAAATACAAATAAAATACTTCTTTTTTTTTAAAGGGTCATCTGCATTTCACACTTGGTAGATTTTGCCACATTGTCAAAGACAACCTCCAATTGGTTTTAAACTGTTGAGAAATTATGAGAATCCTTTTATTAAAATATGATAACTGATAAATTATGATGTATCTTTTTATAATAAGTTATTATGACTTATAATAACTCATAATAATGTTGGAATTATAAAAACTAATGGAATTTAGGTCCCTAGAGTTTAGAAATTCAGCCAACTTCAGGTTCCTTGCATTTGTGGTAATTGCTTTTTGCCCTGTTACATTTAGTATTTAGTTTTAATGCCCTGCCTACTCTGCACCCTTTCTTTGCCTTGGGGCTGTTTCTCTCAATTTTATTCAGTCAGAAATGCTAACTAATTTTAGTAAGAAAGGTAAAAAAAAGTCAAAATGCTACTTTCAGAAATTAATGATATGATTTTTACATCAAACATGGCATTGCTTCCTCCCAGGAATATATATAAATCCAAGCTGGACAGTTGAAATTCTCTGCAAAACCACCAAATGATGGAGAATCCAGGTTGACCTGGCGCTGTTATAACGTTGCCTTTTAGGTTATAGAACCCGTGTTTGGATATGATCATCATACAGTGAAAGTTGGAAAGAAAGAGGCCTTGTGGAGCACTTGTCTCTTGTACATGTACAAGCTGTGACTCGCAGAGCTTGTTGAAATCACACATCTGATAACTGGCACAACAAGGGTTAAGTTCCTGGTTTTCTGAGTTTTTAATGTGGTCATTCTTGTTTTATTAGGTGCGAAGAGTCCATAGACTAACCAAGAGTAAATCATACTAACAGTTGAATTCCAAGCATGAAGGTGCTGATTCAGGATAGGACACATGGAATAAAAAATGTTCTAGCATGCCATGAAGAAAAATGTTCAAACTTCTGTAGTATAATAAGGCATAAATGATTTATCCCAATTCCCTAACCAAGACATCTGAGAACTTCATCCCTTTGGATTGCTGAAAACTGCAGGAGTGAGTGTTGCAAACATACTGACATCTTGGGCAGCCTTCAGAGTTTTGCCTAAGGGATATTTCTAATGTATTTCATGCATACAATGTTAAAGATTATTGTCTTTCATAATGACTAGACTTTCCTAGATAGTTTGTAGAGCTGAAACTTAAGTTCCAAATTCTCTTTATAGAAGCATAATTCAAACTAAGACTACATCATTCAGTTTTGCAATTGAAATAAATAAGGCTTTACGTGTTTATGACCCAAAGAGGAAAGATAATGTGTGATTCAAGTGTTAGTGCCAACTCCTCTCATCCCCAACTAAATCATTTATAATTCGCTTGGGAAATACAATTTTGTATACAATTGAATGTGGGTGTCCGTAACATTCTGAAAGCTCAGAACATTTCGCATCGAATCCTCCAGTTTTCATGTAACTAGCTCATATCTCTATCTTCATATTTCAAGTGGGATCACTTGTAGGGTTTAATCAGATTTGAAATATTATCTCAGACAGTTTTATAGCAGGGCTAAATTAACTTGCCATGGTCTAACTTTGAGGGAAAGATGTCCAGTTGGTGGGAATACGGTTTCAGTCCTATAGTGTTCTGGGATATTGTCTTGACTAGGTTGATGGCATTCTGTTAGTGGGTGATATCAGTGAAAGCATCAGTCGAATGATTTGCAGAGTTGCAAGGTTTTACTAGTGGTAGACAGTGAATCATAGATGCCCTGGGAGAGGGGCAGCTCCCAGCTGAATGGCACTCAATACTGTCCTCTCAATTTCTTCACATTCACTGATAACACCATCTGGCTACAAATATGATTTTCAAAAATCAGTAAACTAATAAGAATTTTTAAAATGTAATGAAGAAATCATTTTAATAGATAATGCTGTGCACAATGACATGGAACAGCCTTGTGAACAAGTAAATGGTTAGCAAGCATGTTCTGGCCCTATAGATAGGAAGTGGGCCCAGAGACCCCACACTTTTCAAGAGCTTCCATATGATGTTGGAACATTTCATTCAGTCAGCATACGTGCAAAACGTTGAATAGCTTTTTCCTTGAAGACATGGTGAAGAAATTAGGGTGCGACGTTATGAAACAGAAAGCAGACAAGTGTGGCCTAACCCAGGTGCACTGAATTGTTGATAATTGCCAAGGAGTGGCGTCACTATTGTTAATGAATTTTTTCAGGGAATTCATAAACAATTCTTAATTAAACTCTGATCAGAGCAAAGTCTGTTTTTCTTTGATATGCTTAGTAGTCGCTATCTTGCAAGATCATTTTGTGTTGGTATATAAAATAGTTAACATTTTTTAAAGATTTGTTTTATTTTTATTTATTTGAAGGGCCAAGTTGCAGAGAGGAGGAGAGACAGAGATCTTTCACCTGAAGTTCACTCCCAAATGGTCACGATGGCTGGAGTTGGGCTACTCCGAAGCCAGGAGCTTCTTCTAGGTCTTGTATGTGGGCACTGAGGCCCAAGGACTTGTGCTGTCCTCTGCTGAAGGTTATCAGCAGAGATCTGGATTGGAAGTGGAGCAGCCAGGAAACAAATTAGTTCCTGTATGGGTTGCTGATGCTGCAGGTGCAGGATTAGTGTGCTATGTCATAGCCTCTACCCTAAAATAATTCAACACCAAGCTGAGTTAAGGATGGACAAAATTTGTACCTGTAGGAATGCTGTGTGAAATACTTGAAATCTTGTGCCATGTGGAGCCAGTCTGTACTCAGAACAATCCTGTGGATTTCAGGGCATTTTTAGCACCCTTGATTACTTTCTAACTATCAAAGCAATGAGACAACCAAAAACCACCCTGTGGGGCAGACTGTGGGATTCAGAGTTCAAGTGAGGAGAGTGCTAGTCCCAGTTTGCTACTTAGCAGGTGGCAGAGGGTTGGGCACAGGCACACTGGCAATTAGCATAGAGACCTCAGGGACAGGAAAGTTGGGCTCCTCTGACATACTGGCTGGTCCCTTTGCTTAGGAGAGGAATGCTGTGTCAAAGCTGGAGGGGGAAAAGCTTAGAGTAAAGCGTGTCTTTCAAATGCGGCTGTGTTTGCAGACCACAGGTCAATTTTGTTAAAATGCAGAAACTTCAGCCACAGGCTTGGGGTGGGATCTCAAGCTTGGAGCAGGTCCCAATCCTGACTTTCAAAGAGCTGTCAGGTGGAGAGCATGCCCCACAAGGCTTGCTACCTAGCATGCACTAGGCTTGCTACCTAAACTTGGTAGGTAGCAACTAACCTGGTGGGATTGGGACTGGAGGTTAAAAGCATTGATGAGATAAGCTGACAGCGGCTGGGGGTGGGCATGGAGGAGTGGTGATGTTGATAGTCATCCAGATCTTTCCTCTGTGTAAACATAATTTTCTCTGCACTCTTTTCTATGCCCATGAGTTGCAGAAGAGTAGCCTGTGAAAGTAGAGCTAGCTTGTCTGCATAGGGTTACTGGTTCTTAGCTTTTCTGAAATAGGGAAGCAACGGGTAAAATTTTGTTTAAAGGTCATTTTAGGTTTTGATGATACAGAATAAATTGTACAAATTCTATTGATGTCATCCAAGGAGTTAATTAGGCATACTTTGACATATTGTTAATGGATATTTGAAAGCTAGGTTTACTGAAGCTAACATCTAACTCAGATGATGTCTGATAATTTTGTCTTAAAAAGTCATTAAGATTAAATTGTTATTCAGTCCTACAGTCAAGAAGGCAGAGATACAATACAAAAACCATAAAACAGTGAATTTCGCTGGACTTGTCAGGCCTGGATGAGGTGAGGCAAATAAGGACCTGAGAATGTTGCAAAATCCTCCTAGGATGGTACAAGTGCAAGGTTAACACCTACTAGTGCATGCCAGTGCCCAGGACAGACCCTGCAGGGTACAATGTATTTGCATAGCAGAGGACACCTGCACTCCCTATTGCTTGGTGGATGGACCCTTTACTTGGATGAAGATATCTTCCATGTATCTTTGTTGATTATCTGTTGTCTGGAATATTGCTTATGAATAAGTTTTCTGATTGGCCATAATAAGTCTCCAAAACTATATAAATTTTTGTCATGAAGACATAGAGAGGGAAGAATCTCAACATTTCTTCAAATGGATTTCTATTTACTGTATCTAAAATTTGCTTTTGGTCTTCCTATAACTATGATATTATTTTATCATACATCTACTGAGCTTGCATACTCACTATTTTGAAAGCTTAAGGCAACAACTTCCAGGTTTAGTGGTTTAATGACTAAAAATGTATAAGACAAACCAAAAACAGAACATGAAAGTCCAAACCACAAACCAACACCCTTCTGCTCCACGTAACTTGTAGTGTACAGTTAAGTCATGAAATCTTTTGTTGATATTTTTGAATGAGAATAAGATCCCAAAGGCCCAAACCAACACAGTATCCCCCTGTTGGAAGTAAGTAGTGTTCAGTTGCTGTGTTTCTGGAAAGATGCATCACCTTTTGAGAGTAAGAGGGGAACATCTGAACACATAAAGCTGTGCTGGACTTGTGCAGGCTCAATTGAGAGCTGGAACCCTAGAATGCCTCATATTCACAGTGTGAGAAAATGCTCACATGGTTAAAACAAGTGTTATTTTGTATTTTTACCTAAAGATGTGTCACTAATGAAAAGACTATTTTATTTATTGTGGAAAAACCAACACTACAGAATAACATTAACAAAAATTAATCATGAAGAACTCATTCTTACTTTCTTTCTGGTTAGTTGTCTAGGCTTCAGGGATCTGTGAATTTTGCAGTGTGTTCTGGTCTAAATATTTGTTATACCTTCCTTCCCCTCCCACAGGCTGGGACACTCGGCCTCCCGGTGGATAATATGGACAGGTGGAGGTGGGACCTCTGGATGGTGACTGCTCCCAAGGGTGAGACCCTATGAGGGAGAACTTAAGGGAGACTCTTTCTGATTCAGTCAGGTGAAGACTCAGCAAGGTGCATCATCTAGGAAAAAGAAACCCTCACGAGACAGACTCTATTGGCACCTTAATCTCAAACTTGCCAGCTTTGGGAATTGTGAAAAATCAGTTTCTGCTGTTTGTAAATTACCTAGTTTATGGTATGCTATTAAAGCAGCACAAATAAACCAAAGCACGGTAACACATTTGGTTTAATGTCCTGTTTACGCTATCTTCCCTTATTTTCATTTGATGCTTGGAGCCCACAAATTATGTGACCCATTATGTCCCTTAATATAAGCATATATACACATGTAACTTTGCATAGTTTTGATGCTAGGGCTCTTATGAATTTGTATTTCTTTTTCACTCAAAATTATATCATAATTTAGAAAACTGCATTTTATTTGAGAGAAGGGTTGGAAAAAGATTCAATGACCCAGCCAATGCCAAGAGCTGGGAACTCAATCCAGATCTCCCTGTGGGTGACTGGGACCCAACTGCTTGTCACCTGTTAACTCCCATTGTGCACGTTAACAGGAAGATGCAATCAGTAGTGGAGCCAGAACTTGAACTTAGTCACTAATGTGGACACAAGAATCCCAAGAAGCATCGTAACTGCTTGGCAAAATCTCCAACTCTGCAAATATGTTTTCAAGCCATTTTATGCTCTGAGACTATTTTCAAGATGCTTTACATAATATTCAGTTAATGCTAACTATAATTAGATTGATATTCATAACTTTATTCATACACTTTCTATGGCATGAGCATCTTTGTGCACTTAGCTTTCCCCTTGTAGATTTTTTTTCCCTAGGTTACATCCTCAGGATGGGGATAGTGTGATGGACAGATATGCTTTGTTGAGGACAGAGCACTTCAAGCCTTGTGTATCATCAATAGTCCCCTTCAGCTCTCAGAGCTGTCCCACTTTGGGCTATCAATTTTATGATTTCCTAGATGTGACTGGTATTTATGGCCACTGAACATTTTTAAAAGGGAAGGCTGATGAAATCAAGAGCTCAACAAGAAATGTCATCATTCACACAAAACTGAGACAGTTATTTGGGAAACTACAATATAATACAAAACAATTTCTTTAGAAAAGATGAGCAAACCTGGTTTAAATTATCCACACAATCATATAATGAAGAAGAATGGAATTAATTAAATGAGTGGTAATATGTTTGGGCCTTTTTAATCTTAGCAAAAATATTATTACGAATGTTATCTTTATTTGTTCAATCCACATGTAATTTAGGTATTACAATTTTATTAATCTTACAATTGCCAAGCTAAAATGTATGACAATCTAGCAAGGACTTTACGAGTTCTCCTTAAAAGGATATTTTAAAGTGAGGTAATAGTGTAAGAATAGAGGAAGTGATTCTTCTGCAGTTTAGAAAGTAAAGAACTTTGGTGATGGTGCTCACATAGACCAGGTGAGATGGTCCTGGGGCGATGCCAGCTGGGATTGGCAATCCTGTAGATTGATGCTCTCATTTGTTCATATAAGTAATTCATATCTATTCATTAAATTAGGGCCTTCTTCCTAGTATGATTGATGTGTCTGGCTCTGGTCAGTATATGAACTTGACCATGGCAAAGCTTGACCTCCTTGATAACAGCTCACTATCACACATTACTTGACCCCACTTCGGTCAGGCTTGCCCTTGGATTAAATCCAAATGCATGGTATTTTGCTTCTTCTTCTTCTTCTTCTTCTTCTTCTTTTTGAAACTGGAGCCCCTATTTTGGGATAAATGGAAAAATCCAAGTGTCTTTAAGATGTGATTGGATATGACATTTAGGCAACAAAAGTGTAGTCCAAGATTTATGGGGCGTGCCGAGGCTGACCGAATGTTTCCTGCTCTCTTGGGAAAGGACTTGCAGAGGTCAGGGATGCCTGCCTGGGGCTGTTTGTACTTGTCCAGAGTGGAAGCTGGGCTGCTCCAGGAGGGGAGGGAGTTTTGCAGATTTGATGAGCTGCACAAACTGTTGGAGCTTCATTTTCATCTTACCTTCCTCTGCTATCAGCTTGGTGATCTGGGACAAGTTGCTCATCTTCTCCAGTCTCTGCTTCCTTGTTGTGTATCTCACTGGACACATTTTCCCTGCAGTTACTGGAGAGTTTGATCTGCATTCCTAAAGGTGAAGGGCAGGCGAGGGATAACCAAGAGGCCAGGCAGTCAAGCAGACCTCCAGAATGCTGCAGTTTTGTGCAACTCTCCTCCACGAGTGGACGCCCTGTGCCTGAGGGGAGAAGACAGTTTGTACAGGATGGATCTGAGTGCATGGCTAGTCACGCAGCTCGTTCCCAGGGGGCAGCTAGCTTTTAGGGCTGGGCTTGTTTTGGAAGGTGTGGTGTGGAAATGATCAGCAGGAGGAAGTGGCCAGAGGGAGGATGCTCGGTGACGAGGGCACACATCCTGAGAGTTGGGACGGTGATGCATCCAAGAGAGGTGGTAAAAGAATCTGAATCTAGAGAGCTACTTTAAGCTTAGTCTTTGATTCAGTGGTTTGCAGTATTAAAATGTAGAGTGAGGTGCCAGATGCATTTGAAAGTCTTAGAATAGTCCATGGACTGGGAAGCTCCGACCCAGAAGCAGTTCAGGGACTATGCTGAAGAAGTGTCAGTCTTGTATGGGGTGAATACAGAAGTTGCCAAAAAATACCCCATTGGTTAGTTGTATAGTTGCCTTATTTGGTCTATCTACCTGGAAGATCCCTACTTATATAAGTTAGTGGCTTCTCATTGGTTCATCCGAAGTTTCATTTTTCTTTAATGTAGTAATTAAAAATCAGTCTCACTTATATTTGCAAATCATGCAAAGTTAAGGTCACTTATGCTGAACAGTCTTGATCTGCTCAAGGGTTCTTCAGAGCAGAAAGAAGAACTCTAATTCACTTTAAAGCAAAAAATGATCTTTCTTCTGCAGAATTATAGATGAATGACTGTGTATGTTCTTTCTTTTATTTATTAAGGCTTGACCAGGCACCTACCTCTGGGGATGAATATGAACAAGGGGCAGTGTTTGCCTCCAGAAACCTCATAGCTTAGTGTGCAGTCATTACAGTTAAAATGAACAGAATCTGGTTTTATTTATGACATCTTTTGGCTTACGTGATCTTGTTTTGCAAATAATAATTCTGTGCTTCTTTCTGGGAAGGAGGGTATATACAGTCTTTATCTAGCGTCCCAGTGTCTACATCCAGTGTTACCTCAGTTATTTTTTAAAGGTTTATTTATTTTTATTGGAAAAGCAGATACACAGAGAGAAGGAGATGCAGAGAGAAAGAGCTACTGTCTGCTGGTTCATTCCCCCAGTGACTACAATGGCTGGAGCTGAGCTGATCCAAAGTTAGAAGCCAAGAACCTCTTCTGGTCTCCTCTATGGGACCCAAGGTGCAGAGTCCCAAGGCTTTGGGCCATCCTCTACTGCCTTCCCAGGCCATAAGCAAGGCGTTGGATGGGAAGTGGAGCAGCCGGGACTTGAATCAGTTCCCTTGTGGGATCCCAGAGCATGCAAGACGAAGATTTAGCTACTAGGGTGTCTTACTGGGCCCGAAGATTCAGTTTTGCCATCCTTTTCTCACCTGTGGAGCCAGTCTATGAAGAAGGGCCTACCACTTCCATGTTGTTTCCTTTCTCTGGCTGGCTCTCTTGGAAAACGGGGCTGGAGAGCCCCTTGGATTCTTGATTCCCCTTGGCAGTTGTCCTACCTTGCCTTGGTTTCCATCGCCTCTACCTCAGCTGGTAGAAGGAAGACCCAGAGCTTTATCCTGCTAGCTGTCAGCAAGCCTTAGTCTTATTCCTATTCCATCCAGCCTGATTCAGAAGTTCTGATAACTACTTGTTTATTGTGATTCTGGCTGTCTCTGGCCCCTGATGTGGACATCTATGGGAACAGGTGAAAGTTGTCAAAATAGAATCATGCAGCAAGTAAAGAGAAACACAAGAAATTCTGCCCAAATAGTCTGACTCCATGGTCATATCCATCATGCCATCATTCTAGTGACACTGGGCAGGCATTCCTGCACTGAGTCCAGCAGCCAGTACTGCTTGGTCCTGGGACAATCATTTCAGCATTTCCTTGACATTGGTTTGCCAGTGACTCACTCCTGTGCCTGTTCTTGCCACAGGCTTGTATCTATACATTTGTGTGACTTTCAGTCTCATGGGTAGGGTGTTTGGAGGAAGAAGGGAGGGATGGGCCAACGTATCAGTTTTAACTTGAAGTCAGAAATGGTGTTTTAAAACTCAGCTTCTGAAATGGGAATTAATATTATTTCATAGACTAATTTTCTGGTTATTTCTTTCAATACAAGGGATTCTGATGGTAGCTGGGAAAAATAGTTAATCTAATTGAGAGATTAAAAAAATTCTTTGGTTTATCTGGAAGATATAAAATAATAGTATGTGCAGTATGCTGCTTGACACTTAAATTTTGTTAGTCTTCTCTTTTTATATTAATGTAAAATTAGGACTGCAGTTTATAATGTGTTCCATGCTGTGAGGTTGACATTGCATTTCAGATGTTGGGGGAAAGGATGAGTGTGATGACTGGTGATCCTGTCATCTTTGTGGTTGAAGCAACTCTATAATGTACCTTTTCCTATCATTAAGAACATCTTCTTCCCTCACCAAATACAATTCTCTCATAAATATTTATAGCTCTCCATTCCCCAGGCTTTTTATTACCGAGACTCTCATTCTCCCTGATGCAGAGTTCTGTCTGGATTTTTCTTTTTCTTTTGTTAATACAGGATACACAATTTTTCTTTTGAAACCAGTAAGAAACCAAATCGAAAAAAGAGTCCCAAATATCTGATGTTAGAGTTACTTCCACACTGAAAAACGTTTTCTTGTCTTTTCCCCCAAGACATCATCTACTATACAAAAGTGTGTTGTTTGAAAACTTGGAAAGCAGACATAACCAGAAATTAAAGTAATGAGCAAAAACTTCTCATATTGTCAGTACTCAGTATATACATTTGTTTGATGTATATATACATTCCTTATATTTATGTTTTCATCTAATTTAAAAATTTTTTTACTTATTTTTACTGGAAAGGCAGATTTACAGAGAGAGGAAGAGTCAGAGAGAAAGATCTTTCATCCACTGATTCACTCCCCAAGTGTCCACAACGGCCAGAGCTGAGCCGATCTGAAGCCAGGAGCCTGGAGCTTCTTCCAGGTTTCCCATGAGGGTGCAGGGTCCCAAGGGTCCTTGACTGCCTTCCCAGGCCACAAGCAGGAAGCTGGATGGGAAGTGGAGCAACCAGAATACAAACTGGTGCCCATAAGGGATCTTGGCACATGCAAGGCGATGACTTTTGCCACTAAGTTATCATATCCATCAACTGATGTTTTAGTATGACTCTTTTCCCTTTTAGGAAATATAAGCCAAACCAATCCATTTTGTTGTGAGGATGCTATTCTGTTTTACCAATAAAATAATATATTTAGTGTAAAATTTGCTGACCACCAGAGAAAGATCACATCAGTCGTGTATAGAAAAGAACATAGATGGCCTTTACTCCAGGGAACTGCGGATCACAGGCTTTCCCTGTGTAGCAAACGTGAGAGAACTACAAAGGAAGAATAAGAGCAAGGAGAGACCTGCAAGGGAGTTTTAACCCCCTCCCCCCATTCCCCTGACATGAAAGCTGAAGCGGGGTTGCTTCGACCCTTATTTGGTGGGAAATACTGGTTTGTGTGTGTGTCGTTGGTGCAGCAGTGACCCGGGTGCCTGGAGGGTGCGCCAGAATTCCTTCCTGGTTGTAACCTGAGGTCAGAGTGACATACCTGGTTTGAAGCAAGCTCCGCCCTCCTCCAGTCACCTTGGCAACCATCATTTAGTCAGTTTTCTTTTAATGGACATTCAGGTTGTCGCCACTTTACGTTGCAGCAAGCGTACTGTGAATGTGTGCACACATATGTATTTACCTTCACACATAAATACTGACATGTATCCCATGCACACGTGCATCCTGGATCTTTGCAGATCCCCCGAAGCAGGAATTTCAGGGTTGCAGGACACTCCCATTTCGTGACCTGCAGGAGGGTGGAAATACTTATGCAACCACAAACATGTGCTGGAATCCCCAGTTATCCACACCCTCCCAGCACTGACACTAATCATTCTTTTCATATTTGCCAGCGTCAGGTTTTCCACTCCCGTCTGCAGTGTCGTTCTCCACCCTTCCTTTCCCTGCAATGTGCCCTCAGGAGTCAGCCAGGGGAGCCTTTGGCAGGAGGTGGCCAGATGGGAGCAGAGCGGGGCTGGGACCGTGGCTCTTCCACTCCCTCTGGTGGTCAGGATGACGGTAGGTGGGTTGGCTCCTCTGCACCACAGGCTCGTGCTAGCAGTCTGCTCATTCCGGGTTCCAGTGACTGCTCTGGCCTGGAGAGCCCAGAGGCAATTCCCTGCCCTTGGACCGCACTTGTATAAAAAGGCCCATCACCCTGCTTGAATAGTTCATCTGTTTCCTACCAGGACCCTGGCTAAAAATGCAACAGATAGCTTATCATTTTTATGGGAACATTTTGCCTCATTTCTCCTAACCCCATTTTCCCCCTTTGTTTCATCCAGCCTTCTTTCTGTATTTTACAATTAGGAATTTAATAACCTTCAGATCTATTGGCTTTCTCCATGCTATGTCCTGTTTAGAAAATGTTTCCCACCTTGAATAAGAATGTCTTCTTATATGTTTAAATTATATGTTTAATATTTATGATTAATTCATCTGAGTGAAGGTATAGATGAGGGCTAAATTTTTATCTAATTTAACTACAGCTCTTTCTCCAGTTTCCCAGCAACATGTATTCAATATTTACAGTTTGCCCCACTGGCTCAAGTAACCCCCTCTCATCACCACTCATTCATTGAGTTGCACATCTGTTTTGGCTCTTGCATCAAGCTCTTCTTATTTTTGTAGCTTTATTGTATGTTTTAAAAATCTGTAGGCGTCCAGCACTATAGCCTAGTTGCTAAATCCTTGCCTTGTGGATGCCAAGATCCCATATGGGTGCTGGTTCTTATCCCAGCTGTTCCACTTCCCACCCAGCTCCCTGTCTGTAGCCTGAGAAAGTAGTTGAGGACAGCCCAAAGCCTTGGGGCCCTGCACCCGCATGGGAGACTGAGAAGAAGCTCCTGGCTCCTGGCTTTCGATCAGTTTAGTTCTATCCATTGCAGCCACCTGGGGAAGAGAACCAGTGGAGAGAAGATCTTTCTCTCCATATTTCCTTCTCTGTAAATTTGGCTTTCAAATAAAAATAAATAAATAAATAAGTTTTTAAAAATACCTGTAGAGTAAGTTTCATCTCAACATTCGGTTTCAGATAATTCCTGCGTATTCAGTTTTCATGTTTATCCTTCCAAGCAAAGTAGGAATTATTATTTTTTCAAGACCTCTCTGCTCCAAAAATAGCTTAAAATATTATTTGATACTGTATGATATTCACATATTACTTTGTAGAAAATTGATTTTTTTAAACATTTTAAATCTTCCAAACCAGAAATATGGTGAATGCATCTTTACCTAAACTTTTTAATATATCAATAGTTTCTTCATGCACTTCTTACTTATTCTTTTGCCAAAACAAATTTTCATTGCTTTTGTAGAATTTTTATCTTGGTATTGAAAGGGTATGTATGTTTTGAAAAATCACTAGGAAATTTAAATTCAAACATTATTATAATCTACTTTGCAAGCTAGCTTATAATTTTTTAAATGTCTGCATTCAAAGTAACTGAACCTATACCTTGACATTAATCTATAGTTATATTTTACACAGTATAATTGTTCATTCATAAATGTATGGTGGTTTTCATCTCTAAGACCATGTAACCCTTTAACATGCATTCTTTAAGTTTTACCTAATATTTGTGGCATCCCACAATAACCTTAAGTGGAGAAAAAAGTCTCTCTATATAAATTAATTATCTATGAAACCCACGTGCATACATTTTTAGCAACACAATCTTAATTCTTAAACAAAAAGTGTGCAGTTTTCCTAAGTTTTCTCTAACTCTTAGTAAGTGGGAAAGGAGAGGTGAGAAGACCAATGGGGAGGGGAGGAAAGGAAGAGAGGAGGGGAAGAAAGGGGGAAAAAGAGGGGGGAGGGGAAGGGATGGGAAGGGAGAGGGGGGAGGGAAAGGGGAGAAGAGGGGAGGGGAAATCTTTTATCTGCTGACTCACTCCTCAAATGGCCTCAGCAGCCAGGTGTGGGTCAGGCCCAAGGCTGGAATCAGGAACTTCATCCTGGTCAGCCGCATGGACTGTACTTGGGCTGTCTTACCATCCCAGGCCCATTAGCAGGAAGTTGGATTGAATCCAGCCTCCAGGACTTGGACTTGTGTTCCAAGAGAGGAACAGAGAGAGATACAGGGAGAGAGAGAGAGACACACACACCCACACAAAAGAGGGCAAGTTCCTTTCCACTGGTGTCTGGCTCACGATGGCCACAGCTGAGCCAGGATAAGCCTGGAGTTGGAAACACAAGCACCAAGGATGCATTTACTTCAGCTCGCTGCTGACTCCCAGAGTCTGTGTTCACCAGCAGTTGCAATCACTTTGATGTAGGATGTGGTGTGTTAACTGCTAGGCCAAATGCCAGCCCAATTCTCACTTTCAATTCTGTTTTTCCAGGAACTTCTTGAAGTTTTATATTTCTTGAAGTTTATATTTCTATCCCTGACCTAACCATGTTAGATATTCCTTGGGAAAAAAAAAAAACCGAGAAGGATAATTTCCCCAGTTTTCATTTAAGTAGAATTGAATACATTAAGTAATCAATATCATTTTATGGATGTCATTTTAATATGCCCACGGATGGCTATTATTTGATTTTTAAATAGTTTACTCTTTAAATGCTAGTCTAATGTTTCTTTAGGGGTCATTTATTTATTCTAAGTGGAGAGGGAGTGTTATTAGTTTATATGCAGTGAACACATTTATCATAAATAGTCCCATGAAGTGTTGTAATGGAAAAATGTCAGTACTTAATATGAATAATTCTTAATTGTGCATTATTTTATAAAAGGAAACTACGAAGCTACACGGTTTTGTACTTGGTTATTATGGCTATCATTTCAGAAGATTGGAATTGGCTTCAGTTCTTTTTGTCACCAGGGAGAATAATTTTGTTAGAGATTTTCCAGTAGGTGATAAAATCATTTGGCTGATTAATAAAGTTCTTTCTTTCTGTAGAAAAAAATGAAATTGTTCAGGGTTGGCCGTGGCTGAGCTTGGCTCTTACGGAGCCAATGCCTCTGGAAAGTTAGTCATATGAATCTCATCTTCCAGATTGAGGGCATGCGAACCTGGGACTTGCTCAGCAATATTCTCTTTTTTGTAATTTCTCCCTTTAGATCAAAACATGACAGCATGTGCTTTCTTGCCTTTTTTTTTTTTTTTTGGTCACTTTTCACTCATTAAAATTTCCTACCAAACATCCGTGTTGTTGGATTTTAAGCTTACAGTAGGTATATGTTTCTGAAAATGTGAAATATAAAAATTATAAGATAGCTACCGTGTTTTGGACTTCTACTAGGTGTTAGGCAGTAGCAAGCGTTTCTCATGTACTTAGCACAGCAGTGCAAAGCAGGCTGTGTGCTGATTCTACAGAGAGAGCAGACGGCGAGGTCATCCCTGTGGCAGTCCCGGCAGTTAAGGGGAAGAGGAACTGAAACTCCGGTGTGTATACACTTTACACATTGTGCTACCTAGTCTGTGAATGTGATGTTTTGATGGCACACAAGTGGGACATTCATTCTTGGACCATGAAGAAAATCAGCTTAATTCACTGTGTGGTTGTAGAACCAATTCAAAAGCATTACAAACAATCTAACTACATTTATAAGGGAAATATAAAATTTCTGAAAAAAGGATGCCTTCTTACCTTTGGAATGCATAGCATTATTGCTAATGTTCCATTGTCATCTTTAAGAAGTTTCCAATTACACTATTCCTTTTTCCGATTTGTGCTATATCAGTTACCACCCAGGTCAATATCTGTAAGTCTCAGATTAATTATTCATGGATTTTCTTAAATGTTCAGCTGAGCCCGTTGACCATCTCTCTGCTCTAGACTCTCCCTTGTGGCTCTGTTCCCTAGTGCATGCATACTTTTAGTCTTTCTTATGCTACTATTATAATTAGAAGGAACAGTGGGGCTACTAAGTGTGATCATTAAACACCCAGAGGGGAAAGCAGACACTCCATGAGCTCTCAAGAGAACCTGAAGCACAGGAACAAAGACGGCGAGTTAGTCACATTAACCTCACCCAGGAAATCAACTCACTATTGGGAAAGCAAACATGGCAACAGTGGGCAGCAAAAGGAAAACAAAGATGCAGATATTCTGCCACAAAGTGTTTCTAGGCGTTATGTAGATACTATGGAGAACTAGAGCGTTATCAGTATCAGAGATTCTGTTATCCACAAGAGCCACGGAGAATTCTGGCCAACTTTGGAGTGTAAAAATAGAGTACAAGACATGTTGTCCTGCTGGCAAAAGATAAATTCAAGGAAAGATGAAGGGCATCACTCTGGCAGGGAATCGCCTTCCGGGAAAGCACAACATCTGCATCCAGCGTCAGTCAGATTCTGAAAGTCCATTCACTAAAGAATTTAAGAAAAGGGGAGGGAGGCTACTTCTTAGCAAAAGTATGAACTCATTCAGTCATTCAGTGTCGACTTAGCAACTGTTACATGCCAGGCACTATGCAGTGCTTCTGGTGGACATTTGTCAAAAAAGATATGTTTCCTACAGAGAAAAAGAAACACATAACAAGTAAACAGAGGATGCTGTGGCATATGGGAAACGGTGGAGGTGGGGTCTACTTCTCCAGGCTTGGATATTGCACAATGCCTCTCTGCAGGTGATGGTTAATCTGGCATTTGGTAGAAGAGGAGGAGCCGGCTCTGACGGGTCAGGAGAATCTAACAGATATGGAGATGAGAAGAACATAACATGCACTAACATCACTTCAAAAGCCGTTGAACTCAGGAGGTTCAATATGTGGATTCAATGAATAGTTTTGGAAAAAGTGAATATTCTAGCAAGCTTGTGGTTTTTAAAGAATACTTCAATCATAAAATCCTTAGGACTTTCATGCTCCTATTTGAACATCTTGTGATTAGGAAACAAATGAAACTCTAAAGATTAGGAAAAGAATCTCCCAGTTATAGAATGGTCAATGTTAAGGGTTTCGGAATTAGAAGAATGAAAATTGTGAAAAATAGAAGATGGGGAAATTTCCCCAATGAAAACAATACAGTGAGCATTTAGGAAAGCCCAAGGTGGGAATAAACAAGCAGTGGTTGTGTGATATGTTACTGATGACCGCGTTTTGGTGGCTAGGAAATATAGGAAATATAGAGGAAGGTAAGGGAAGAGCCGATGATGAAACAGTGGCAGATTTGCATGCATGATTCATTGTCTCTTATCATGCGAAAGTCACATATTGCATGAAAGGAAACATTACTCCCTCGTCTTGCAGGACCCAGCTCATTTGCCACAGTTCCCTTCTTGATGATCCTGATAGAGTCGATACCTACTTTCTGAAGTTTCACAACATTCTTAATAAACACACTCACAATATTGCAATTCATACCAGCACTTGAACAGGACTAAATTGCTTTCTAATAGTTTTGTGAACAAGTCTTCCTACAAATAAAAGTTACACATTCTTTGTACATTTCCATAGACTGCAAGGCATCAGCATGTAAAATGTGTTTGGAAAATCTGTTACAGAAAAGAATCACTTATAACAACTTACTATATGTCTTAAAGAGTATGTTTTTATATAAAATATGAATGGATAATTTTGCCAGGTTTTGCCTTAAAGCAAAATTTTTTTTTATTTTTGTTATGAAGGGTGAGTTTGTTGTTCCACTTCTGTCTTCCTTGTAAAAAAAATTCCATCCACTGTGAATCATCTACAATGTGCAATTTCTTGCTGAAGGGATTGAAGACATTTAAAAGCATTTTAGCATTTTACCTTTTTCCTTCAGCCCTTTAAAGTATTGTTACCCTCAAACTTGATTCTACTCTTTCTTGCCTTATTGTAACTTTTCTCAAGTGTTCAGCTGAGATTAATTATGTAATTAGAATACAAGTACACCTGACATAATAATTTATTGGAAAAACCTAACTGACTCTGGTTAAAATGTAACTCAACTGGTGTAATCCCTGTCATCAAGTAGGGTGTGTGTGTGTGTGTGTGTGTGTGTGTGTGTGTGTGTGTGTGTGTGTGTGTGTGCGTGTGCACTGGTCATGAGGCTCCACATACTGTTGGTATCAGGCAGAACATTTGTTTGGAAGGACTGGGAGCACTCCAGTTAATTTATGTTTTAGTGTATGAGTACTTATTTTCATGTTACCTTTGTAAGATAAGAGAGAGAAAGATAAATTGAGAATTTATCTAATTTCTGGTCCCCTACCCCCAAAGCCTCCACAATCCAGGGCTGGGCCAGGCTGAAGGCAGGAGCCAAGAACTCAATGTGGTTCTCCTTAGGAGTGGGAGAAACCCAACTGCGGGAGCCATCACTGCATCCTCCCAGGGTGTGCATTAGCATGAAGATGGAATAGGGAGTAGACTGGAACACCAGTACTCCTATGTGGAATGTAGGTGCCCCAAATGGTGTCTTAACTGGTATACCAAAAGCTTTCCCCCTGCGTTAACTCTCTGTGTCCATTTTTTTTTTCATTTTAAGTCTTCCAGTCACTAAAAATGTTTCCATCCGATAGAATTGTTTCATAGAAGATGGTCAGAATCCTCCTTGAATTAAATAAGAAAATGCACATAAAAGCACAGTATATGTTCAACAATTATTAGTCGAGCCCTAATAAACATTGTGAAGATTAATAAGAAAGTTAGGATAACTTTAGGAATTGCCTTTGGCTTAGTCTCTATTGGGGATGAAGGTTTTTTCTTTTCTGAGAGATTTTTGGGGTCCTACAGTCACTCAGGGACAATCATTATTTGTGTGAGATAAAGGAGCACAGTTGGATATTGTTGTTAAAGAGGGTCTACTGTACTTGTGTGCCTGCTTCCTGCTCTTGCTGTAAATTGGACAGGTGAGGCAATTCTCTATGTATATCAATGTAAAGCCCAAGATCTTTCTCCTCTTGCTATGGATTGAAGTATCAACAGCTGCCTTCAGGGAAGTATTCCTTGACCAGGAAATATTTAGTGTAATATACTAGATAACTGATATCTAGCATCTAATGTTTAGCTCCTACACAACCATGAACTGACATGAAATACTATATGTTTCATGCAGCTTTATGTATAGCAGCGGTTCTTAAGGTGTGGTGTTATGTGGAGAACCCTGGGGCCCCAAGAAGTCAAAATTATTTATATAATGTAGCTAGGATATCAGGTGTCTTTTCCACTCTCATTTTCTTGTGGTTGCATAGTGGGTTTTCTAAAGACTAAATAAGATGTGATAGTTTAACAGAGTAGATACAGAATAGGATAAGCTGTTTATCATCTATACAGCCAGTTATTATAGCAACTTGCAACAATGCTATTCTCTCACTAGTTTTTTTTTTAAAGTTTATTTATTTTTATTGGAGAGTCAGAAAAACAGAGAGGAGGAGAGATAGAGAGGAAGATCTTTCGTCTGATGATTCACTCCCCAAGTGGCCACAATGGCTGGAGCTTAGCCAATCTGAAGTAAGGAGCCTCTTCCAGGTCTCCCACGCAGGTGCAGGGTCCCAAGGTCTTGGGTCATCCTCGACTGCTTTCCCAGGCTGCAAGCAGGGAGATGGATGGGAAGCGGGGCCATGGAGATTAGAACCAGTGCCCATATGGGATCCCAGCATCCAAGGTGAGGATTTTAGCCACTATGCTATCGTGCCAGGCCATAGTTTTTGTTTTTGAAAGCCTATTTTTCATAAAAGATGAATTTCTTATTAGCTATATGAGTTAATGTTCAATTTGAAAAATACAGTCCGTTTGTGCAGACTCCAGCCTGGTGACCTAATTGCCTTCCAAAGGCCCTGCCTCCTTGGGAGCTCACAATTCAACATGAATGATTTTAGACAGATGCAGACATTAAGCTCCTAGCCCGAGACTAACTAGCACTACCTGGCAAGTTTCCTTTTTTCGTATTTGCCTTTGTTCTATGTGTTGGCAATTAGAATGCATTGTCTCAATTGGTACGTGGAAGGGATAGTTGCTCCAATGCCAAGCCAGTGTAGTAATCACTAAGAAAAAGTTTGACTTCTCAAAATAGTGGGGCTAATTTTATATGTGGCTTGATAGTATGCTTAGCTACAGCCTTTTTGCGACATGCATTCCAAGCCCTGACTCATCGGTGTGAGTCATGACGAACAGCGTGACCTACGCGTACACGCTTAGCTTTTGAGAACCGGATAACAATAGGTGATCCATTCCAGCAGCATCATTAAGAGGCAAGAGCAGCTACAAAGGCAAGTCCTTGGAATAACATTTCATTAATTGCCCACATAGTTTTCAATCAGTAGTTAACCCCTAATTATTCTGAAAGTTCATGCTTGAGTGTACATTCCTTAAAATAACACTTATCACTTTTTTCACTTGATCTTAACCAAAAGGCTGCGAAGTGATGATCACTTTTGGCATGTTGCAAAAGGAATATCTACTCATGGTAGAAACTATAGGACAGAATATAAAAAAAGTGAAAAGATGTAAAAATTGCAAGTGAAGCCTTCTTGTGAAGCTCACCCTACTAATATGCTTTTTAAAAAATGTGATCATTGAGTTCATTGAAAGGCAGAGCCAGAAAGAGAGAGAGAGGAGACATGTGCTTTCCTGTTCTGATTCATTTCCCAAATGGCTGAACATGCTAAGCCTGGGTTAAGCCAAAGCGAGGGGCTGGGAACTCCATCCTGGTCTCCCCTCTGGGTGATAGGTGGCCAAGTAGCTGGGCCCAGTTTTTACTGCCTTCCCAGGTGTATCAGTAGGAAGCTGGGTTGGAAGGACAAGCAGCCAGAATTCTAACTGGCAGTCTGATAGGGGTGCTGGGTTGTCAGTGATGGCTTAGCCCGCCGTGCCAAGATGCTGATATTTTGATAAATGTCCCTTCAAGTCTTCTTTGATTTGTAAATATACACAAGTATGTTTTTCTTTTGGAAGAGATAAAGCCATTCTGTAATACCGTCTTATAAATTGCTGTTTTTTTCCTTTAGTGTTTCTGAAGCATATTTCTTTCAAGTCTACATTTTATTAGCTTGTATATTATCTGAGTTTTTCTAAGTATTTTTCATTGCCATTTTCTTAGACTATAAATGTTTTATCACATAAAGTGCTTGGCTGAGAGTAGCACAAATCAACTGCCTAAATTTCACAGAAGAGGAATTTACTGCGAGTACTGGCAGCTCCCAGGTTGGAGTGGAGGACAGGTCAACTGGGTCCACAAAATAGAAAATCAATGTCCCCTATAGCAAGCATTAGAACATCCACCTAAATACATGTATAATAAAAATGAGGTCTACCTGCCTGATTCTTCCCAACCTACATCATTTTCTTAGATTAGAGCTAAGAGGAAATAGATATGGGCTGGAGGCCAAAACAGTGGAAGATTAAGAGCTCAGAGCCAGATGGAAATCAGATGGACTCCTGCAGCTGGGATCCAGAGGGCCCACTGTGTAATGAGATCTGCCTGCTGAGCGTCCCCTAGCTCGCCGCACCACGAGTCAAGTGCAGCCAGGCGGCCTTGCGTTTCTTTGCAGCCTGTTGTTTAGGAAGCACACTTACACTGACTGAGGGAGCTGCCACCGCGGGCTGTGATGCTGGAGACAGGGCTAGGCCAGCTGTAGGCAGGATCCCCTCTTTGTGGAGGGAGGGGAACAGGGAAAATGAGACCAGAAAGTGGTGGAATTCCTAAGGATCAAAACACAGAGGTGTTGTGTCGTACGGTGACAAAACCTTCTCACTGTCCTCTGCTCCCACCCCTCAATGGCTAAGTATGAGACCATGTGTCGCTCTGACGGATGGAACAGCTTGAGATAGGGCCGCTGGAAACAGAAAAATTCTCGGGGCTAAGTGACAAAATATGCTGTTTTGAAAAGCTGTCTGCTGCTAAAATCATTGCGTAATGGCACTCAGCAGCATTGAAAATGACATGAAGAAGAAACAATGCTTGGAGAATGGAATTACACTTTGCATTCTGCAGCGTTCTTGCAGAGACACACGCTCTCAGGCAATTCACTGAAATCACATCTCCAGCAACGATGAATCTGATCCACTGGGAGAAGGTGTTTTCCACGTGACATTTAACACTTTGTACCCCTGCACGCTCCCCCATCCTTAGCCAAAAAAGAAAAAATTTTAGCGATGTTTAATTTTTATTTTATTTAAAAAGATTTATTTTTATTTGAAAGGCAGGGTTGCAACAACGAGTGAAAGTCACACACACACACGGAGAGAGAGAGAAATTGAGAGACTGAGATCTTTCATCCGCTGGTTTACTTCCCAAATGGCTGCAATGGCCAGAACTGAGCTGGTCCGAAGCCAGGAACCAGGAGCTTCTTCTGGGTGTCCACATGGGTTCCAGGCCAAGTCACTGCTTTCC
Source organism: Ochotona curzoniae (assembly GCF_017591425.1). Classification (NCBI taxonomy): domain Eukaryota; kingdom Metazoa; phylum Chordata; class Mammalia; order Lagomorpha; family Ochotonidae; genus Ochotona; species Ochotona curzoniae. Next base: position 9,493,480 of record NW_024465035.1, on the reverse strand, counting down.
CGGACTCAACTGGATTGGAAGTGACGCAGCTGGGACTTGAGTTAGTGCACATAAGGGATGCTGGTACCACAGACTTAACCTACTACGCCATGGCCTGGCCCAGCCCTGTTGATTAAGTTTTAAAGTGAACTTGCTGTGAAAATTAGTGCCCAAGTCTGGGCAAATAAAACATTTTAAAGAGTTTGTTTGTTTGAGAGAGTTAGCACCCCCCCCCCTGTGTCACACACACACACACACACACACACACACACACAGAGAGAGAGAGAGAGAGAGAGAGAGAGAGAGAGAGAGAGAGAGAGAGAAACTTATTTGTTTCCCAGATGACCATAACATCAGTGGCTGGGCTGGGCTGAACCAAAACTGGGAGTGAGGAACTTAACCAAAGTCTCTCACATGGATGGCACAGATCCAATCACCTACTGCCTCTCAATTCTACAGGTTCAAGTCCTGGCTGTTCCACTTCCTATCCAGCTTCCTGCTGATGGTAACATAGTCCACCTTAGAATTTCCATTTACCCACATTCCCATTGTCAACGTTTGACTGCATAACTGACCAATTTGCTCTGCTTGCCATCCTTTGCCCATCACAACAGATGTCTTCTGCTGGCCCCAGTGGACTGCCATATCCTCCACGTGCATTTGGGTATGCCATCCACTGCTCTAAGCCACCGAGGAGACCCAATTTTGCAGGTACAGAGGTGCTATTGATGGAAGTCCCTCAGAGGTCATTCCTCACCCACAACAGATTCCCTCAGTGGTCTTCCCTCGCCACACATTCCTTGCTCCTTCCCCTGATCAATCCACAATGGTGCAAATGAATTCTCCAGCCCAGCCTTCCAGAGCCCAGTCCTGACGTGGGGTGGTGCACTGGCCTGGAACTCTGCCTACCTACCAGTGTCTCAAATTCCTGGCACATGCATACCTGAGACCTTACCCTCTCCTCATGTCCAAGCCCAAGCAAAGTTCCCCAAGCCCAGTCCATCAGCACAGCTGACCAGCGTGCTGGCCCAAGGCCCTCCCTCCATCCTGCCCAGGATGAAGCATGTGAGAAAATCACCAGGCTCACTCTGCCTGCCTGGGTATGAACCCCCAGGTTGCCACAGGCCCCCGCTGGTGCCATCTCCTGGGACCCACGCAAGCATACACTCCCAGGACCCCAGAATTGCGCTACCCAGGCCAGGCCAGAATTGCGCTACCCCAGCGCCAATGGCACTTGTGAGCCAGCCAACCAAAGTGGGCTGTGCCTGACCCCAACAGCACTTGTGGACTGGCCGGGCTATGTATTTTTTTAAAGTTACGTTAATTTATATATTTCAGATTATCACTGTTGTTGGCTAATGGAATACAGTGGCAATCATGTTTTACTGTTTTTGCACAGTAAACTTTAAAAGTTTGTATTTGTTTTTCTGTTACTTGAAATTCAGAGATACAGAGACTGACAGATTTTTCCATCCAGAGGTTCACTCTGCAAATGATTGCCACAGCCACGGCTGGGCCAGGCTGCAAGTGGGAGTCAGGGATTCCATCTGGTGCTCCCACAAGGGTGGCAACACTTGGGCATCCCTGGCTGCCTGCCAGGTGCATTAGCAGGAAGGTGGAATTGGAAGCAGAGCATGGATTAGGACCGGGCATTGCAAGATGGGATGCAGGCATGCAAAGTCGACCTGGCATCTGCAGCAAATAGCGGATCTGAACTTTTAAATGGACCAAGGAGTGTCGTTGTATTTCATAATGTTTCAGCAATGATTTCTCTGTGCTCGTAGTTTTTGATTTGTGTGTGTGTTCAGCATTTGATTTAAAGTGTCTTTAAAATGAAGGTGCTCTCTAAATTATTGTGTTAGCACCTGTAACATGGTGTTAGTTCTCTGTCTTTAAAATAATCCCTGGAACAGGAAGTTTGAACATTATAGAGCAAATATCTTTTTTCTGTGTTATTTTAGCTGCTGACACTTTTAACTCAATTTAGCAGTGGCCCTGTATTTTTAAAGTTAATGAAGTGGATTTCAGGTTCAGTTAGCAGTAATTTAAGATGACAATTCAATCATTAGTGAAGCTAATTATTAAATGGATAACTCATGGTAATACTCTAGCTCATAATGAAATAAAATCTTATGTTTTGTGAGTAGGTGAAGCTTATGAGCCAGGGAGGTAGAGAGCAGTTCTGTACCTGGTATTGTCAACAAGCTAAAGTTTAATCTTTCATTTCATTCCCAGTCCTGACTTTCTTGAGTTAAACCACGTGAAACAGACAGGATTTTGTTTCATAGCATTGCCAGTAGCATCTCTAAATATAAATATATCCATTATTTTTATTGAGTGTAGCTGTGATTCATAGGACAGGTATATTAATTGCTATGTTTATTGCAATACAAATAAAAGAATATTAATGATGGGATGCTCTTGGAGCATTTTAAGACCGACTGCCTGTGTCTCATTTTGGGTGTATGCCTGGAGCAAGATAGCTGTCCCATGAGCAATGGTGTCTTGTGCTCTCCCTTGTTTTAACAGGTAGAACTAGCAACAGTCCATGTCTGCCAGCAGGAAAGCTCATGAATAACTGGAGGGCTGCTGTAACAAAATGTTTAGATTGGGTGCTTTCTACAACCAATGTTCACTTCTGAGAGTATGGAGACAGATCAGCAGAGTCGGTGCCTGGTGAGAGCCTGTTGCCTGTTTCATAGGTATCTGTTTCATAGGTACCTTCCCCCTGTGCTCTCACCTGGAGAAGAGGAAAAGGAAGCCTTCTGGGATGTGTTTCCTAATGGCACCAATTCCATCTGTGAGGGCTCCAACTCCCTGGTTCAATCACCCGAAGTCCTCACCTGCTAATACTATCACAATAGGGGTTGGGATGTCAGCACATCGGTTTTGGGGTCGGAGATGGTGGTAAACACTCATGGTGGAATATCACACAGACATGGATAGGATGCAAACAGACCAAAGAGCAACGTAAAATATACTATATGATCTCCACTTAATTTTTAAGTCCACAAAAGGCAAAGTGAAGCTGTGGTATTAGAAGCCACAGTAGTGGTGAATTGTGGAGAGCAGAGGGGAGCCCTCTGGTGCTGCAGAGTTCTTATGGGCCAGCACTTCTCACCCTATGGTAGTCCTTGAAGCTGTGGACTTGAGATATACAAACCTTCACAAATGCAGGTTAAACTCCACTGAAAGCAGAAGGGAAAAGAAAGGCACACAACTTAGAAAAACAATAATTTTATCTGCTTTGGGTCTTAACTATGACATTGACTCAACTTAAACAGAATCCATTTAAAGTAAAATTTATTACAAAATTTCCTTTCACAGCAATAAAATTCCTTGATAGATGTTAGGAATTTCCTACGCTTAGAGATCTTGCTTTGCCCTTTATTGTTGAGATTTTCCCGAGGCCGTTCCTGTATGTTTGTGCGTTATTACATCTTTAGTGTTTTACTATTTTATAATACACTTTAATTTCTGACAATAATATTATTCTTATAATTCATTTGTTTAAAATCAGTTGTAACTGCTTCCTGATATAATTATTGTGTGAGTCTCTTCCCCTGAAAAAAAACCCACCCAAGAATTTTAAATTTTGATTTTGGTGACTTTTTTCATTATAAATTAATTTCGGTGGTAGTGGTGCGGGAGACATTACCTTTCTTTCAGAATGAGGTTTTTTTTTTATGTCGATTTTATGAGAGTTTAAGTCTTTTATTAAGTCATTTATTTTAAGTCTTTCCTCAGTTCATTATGTATTTATATTTTTGTCTTTTAACAATAATTATAATCACATAAAACATAACACACAAAAAATCTATAAACCCAAATTCAGACATAACATCTTTCTGCTTTGTAGGATAATCCATTTACCAATTTGGAGTAGACTTCTTCAAACTTTTCTACAAGATTAGATATGTATAAGCATACCCAGAAAAAAGTCCGTATCCTGGTTTTTTGATGTTTTTTTTTGTCCGCATGAATAATAGTAGTTCATATTCAAGGTGTGTGTCTGAGTGCTGCTTTTCTTGATGTTAACAATATGGCTTAGACATCTGTCCAAGTTAGGACATTGGAGTTCTCCCCTTAAAAAAAAAATTCATTAGTTGAAAGGCAAAATGAGAGAGAGAAAGAGAGAGAGAGAGGTGGATTGGAAGGTAGAGGTCAGAAGAGATATCTTCCATTGACTGGTTCACTTCCCCAAAGATTGTACAAAATGGGGCTGGATCAGGCCAAAGCCAGGAGCCAGGAACCCCATCCAGGTTTCCAATGAGGATGGAGAAAACACAAGGTACTTGGCCCACCATCAACTGCCTCCTTGGGTGCAGCAACCAGGACTTGAACTGATGCTCAGATATGAAACGTGGAGACCTGAGTGGCGCCTTCCTCTGCTGGACCACGTGCTAACCATATCTCTCATTCTTTCCCCCCACCCCCAGATTTATTTATTTTTATTAGAAAGGCAGATATACAGAGAGAGGCAATACAGAGAGAAAGATCTCTGTCCAGGGCTCATATGGGATTTCAGCACACTCACGGCAAGGATTTAGCCACCAGGATATCACGCTGGTCCCAAACTCCTTCATTCTCTTAAATAACTGATTCCTTTGCCACAGAATGGGTTATTTGTTCATTCTACTGGTGAACATGTAGATCATTTCAATTTTTTTTCTGATACGAAGCATATCAAATAGCATTCTTATACATGTCAACTTGTGCAGACATACAAATTTTTCTGTGAGAAGATTTTGAGGCATGGAATTGGTCCAAGGAATGCACATAATAAATCTCAATAAATACTGCCTAGTGTTCTTTACAAATATTTTCCCAACTGGCATGCCTGCTATGAATTTATGGAAACATCCATCAACACTTAACGCATTAAAAACTGTGAGAGATGGTAAAAATGAATGACTAGTGGTTCATGGAGTTTAAAATGAATGTGATCATGTGTATGAATAGTTGTAAAATACAGCATAACAATGCCTTAAAGGCAGTTGAACTTGTGAAGTAACCTTCCAGTGTTTATCAGTGGGAAGGTGTATTATTCTCCACCCTGAATGCCTCAATGAGTCTTTCTAGGCAAAAAGGTGGGCCTGTAAACACGATCTTCTGGCTCACTAAGACTTGAAATTCATAGACTCAGAATAACCAATTTATTACTACCAATTTAGAAGATAAGAAATGCCATAAAGTCCAGATGCTATCCAGCTGTCTTCTCCTATACCTATTTAGGCCCTACTGAGCACCAAATTATCATCTGAATGTCAGCTAGCCATTGTTATAGAAAATAGAATCTCCCTATGAGGTGGTCCGTTTTTGTATATAGCATCTGCAGAGTTGCTCCATCAGAACTAATTTACAGCCTTGACCAATGAGCCCTGGGGTGAGAAAGAGGGAAGAGAGTGGGTCTAGAGGTGGGAGTTACCACTTCCACCATATGACACCTGCCTGTGATCATAGACAAATATCTGCCAGGCAAAGCTATCTTCTCTCTGCTGTCCTGCTGGGGTGGGTCCAGCTAATATTCACTTATAGCATTTTCACCGTTTTGCACTTTTAAGCAGGGGAAGTTGTCCCTCTGATGGTCATGATATTTTTTTCAGTTACAATCAAGTGTTACTCTCTCAAAGCAATCCATGTTAATTTCAAGAATAAAATCAATAATTACAGTCAATAATATTTGTTTAGGACTTACAATGTGCCAGGCTCAGTTCCAAGTGCTTTAAATACATCCACTTACTTAATCTCCTTCACAGTGTCTTTTTCTACCTCCAGTTGTGCCCATCATATGTGATTTTATAGGTTGTATCTACCTGAGGACATTAGTTTATCTGATTTATACATTCTTGCAGTGATCATTAGAGGAGGTGAAAATTGAGATTCCTGGTTAAAAATGCAGCATGAATTCTAAGTAGGACGGTATTCTTTCTGATTTGGTCAATCAGGGAAACTCATTGGGGAGGAGAAGGGATCTTAAAACATGCATAGAATTTTTGTTGGCAGAGCTGGTAGAAAATTCTATGCCTGAAAACCTAAGTAAGAATTTTCCTTCTTAAAAGGTTAAGTTTAATTTACCTGGAAAACTTCCTTACATGAATCATCTCACTTCTTAATCATAAAGGAGATGAACTTTATCAAAAAATTTACTATGTGATGAGGTAAAGAGACTATGGATGATTTTCTGTAAAGATTTTTATTATCTGGTTGAACTTTACTGATGAAACTTTCATTGGCTCTGTAAACCTTTTCCTTCTAATTGTGTTTCCCGTGTACTTGTCTAGTTTATATCTTAATGAAAATGAGACTCAAGAGATGCTCTCCAAATCGAGGGAGGGAATTAGAGTGCATTGCTCTTGATTGCAGTGCTTGTTTTAAAGGAAAAAGCATCGGTGGTCACTTAGAAATTGTGTATCTGGCCTACACTGCGGAGCTAGCAAATTTCCTTGGGAATCTGATCGATAGCACTGTTGAAAAAGGACCTTGCTATTAGCCTTTACATAGACACAGTTAAAGCTAACAGTTAAGAAAACAACTTGTTCAACTTCCTCTACTATCCCAGAATTCCCATCAGGTAAAATAATCCCTGATATCATAAAAAAGTATTTCATTTACAATGATAACTTAGAGAAGATTTACATAGGGACTTGTCAGTGATTGCAGAACCTGTGCCTGACACCCCCTTTCCTAGCTTCCCATTGTCCGTGATAGTACCCTAAGATTTCAACTGGCAACAGAAAAAGAAGTTAAAACTAAGACAGCACGTCAACTTTGGGATGTTATTTCTAGTGTGTATCATTAGTGGGGGGTATATTGAGAATTCTACTCTTGGGCGCCACGTCACTGTTGACTTTCTGCCTCTTAAGTACAAAGATGATCAGGAATGACAGAAAGAAATCAGTTATCAACTATTGTTTCAAGGCAGCTGTCGTCTAACTCAGAATGTCTTCATCTTGGTCCTATGGATAACAGCCAACAAGATAACTCTTATGAGAATCTGTCCTTTGCATGGTGGGATGTTTAAAGCATCCCTGGCTCAACCCTGCAGATACCAGTGTTCACCTCATCCGTGCTGTTGGGATGACCGAAAGTTCTCCAGACACTGCCACCTATTGCTGAAGGGCAGAACAGCACTTGGCATGGAACCTCTGCCCCAAAGGCTGGAGTGGGCAGAGTTGGGAGCATCCTGGAAGTTCAGTTCAGATTTGCTATGTGGGTGGCAGGGTCCTAACCACTGGGGTCGTCTTCTGCTGTCTTCCAGGGAGTGCATAAGTAGGAAGCTGGAATCAGGAGCTGGAGCTGGGGATCATGTCTAGGTACTCTGATAAGGGATGCAGGAATCTTAACTTGCCCAAAATTCTGATTTCACTTTATTCATCTTTAAATGGGTGTGATAATAGCATCCAGATGACAGGGCTGTAATGAGAATCAAATGAGCTCAATAACCTGTTATGGAGTAGCTATTCTCTCATTTAGATTAGTTTTGTTTGCTCAATGTTCAGTTCGCCATGAATTTTATGTCTTTTCGGGGACATTGTCAGAATGAGTCGAATAAAAGCAAACCCAGTGGAATCTTGCAACCACGAAATACAAATTACTACTGGAAAACTCTCAGGAGCCATAAGCTAAGTTTTTGTTTTGTTTGTTTTGTTGTTGTTAAATAGAGAGATTATCTTGGATTCATCTAGAACTCTAGTTGCTACCAGAGTTTCTTTCTTTCCCATCAAATCTGGAGGCATACCCTAGATCCTGCAACATGCGAGGCTAGAGCATCATCTCGGAAAGAGCATCTCTGCTCTCCTGGTAGGGTCTGCCAGGAGCTAATCTGCCCACATCTTTCCTAAAGACTGTTGCCCACAATAAATGCTGGAGAATGTGTCCATGAAATAGATAGAGTGAGAAGCCACTTGCAGACATGTCATTGAAAAAAACTGGCAGTGCTAATGCAATTCCTCTGGAACATACACAGTTAATTTCCTGGTGGACATTGACCTGGGCACTGCGGGCTGCTGTCACAGTCTGTGTCTGTACTATGCACTCTGATGAGATATTGTCAGGGCAGGAAAGATGCTGAAGTAGTCCTTGCATTGGAGGCCACCAGCGGTACTACTTCCCCTTGACTAGCACTTGGCTCTTGGTTTTGCCCTGGCTTGACTCTGGCTATTGCTACCTTCTGGGAGGATTTGATAGAAGGTTCTCTCTCTCCCTGTTTCCACTCTTTCTTTGTAACTCTGATTTTCAAATAAATGAAATCTTTGAAAATGGAAAGTATGAGCAGTTTCACTTAGAATATTTAAGTTGGGTGTTAATAGTTGCTACAAAAAGAAAGCCATTGGAGTTAATAATGTGTGTTTGCTTATATCAAAAAGAACAATGAAATGTGTTTCTTTTCACTTACCAGTGATGATATTTTCTCCAGCACTGCCTTGTCAGAGAAGTCCACTAAATTAATGGAAATCAGTGATGTTGGCATTTAGCTTAAGTGGTTGAGGTGCTTTTAAGATGCCTTGTTTTTTTACACTAGAGAGCCTGGGTTTGATTCCTGGCTCCTGACACTTGCTTCTCGTTACTATAGATCCAGGGGAGTAGCAGTGGTGGCTCAAGTGGTCGTTTCCTGCCACCTGTGGGACACTGGATGGTGCCCCTGGTTCTTGGCTTTGCCCTGGTCCATCCCGGCCTTTGCAGGCATCTGAAGAGTGAGTCAGCAGGTGGATGCTCTCTGTGATAGTCTATATATGGCTCTCTCTCCCCATATAATCAGATAATTTAAAAAATTTGCTAAATATTTTTTATGGTGATATTTTTCTGATGTCTAGTAAGCTCTTAGAGTAATCACATTTTCTACATTTATTCAAAAGCTGTTTAGTAACTATATCAACACCACCTAGTAACTTTCTATAATTACATGCTGTTAAAATGAAATGAAGAGCTATATAAGGATTCACTTCTTAGCTCTGCCTCTTACTCTCTGACTTTATTAATAATAATAGTAATGGTGGTAGTTAATATTTATGGCAGCTTACCAGGCGCAAGCACTGTGCAGAGCACTTACATCAAATTTATTTAATAATTACCAAGAGCCTTTGGAGGAAGAGATATATGGTCATTATATGCTTTCTATCGGAGAGAAAAAGAAACTTGGGAGAATGTTAGGACCCTTGTCCAAGGTCACACTCTTGGATGACTTGTTTGCCTGGCCTGGTTGGTCTCTTTTGCTGTGTTTTTGCATCTATGTCTATTTTCCTCTTCTAGGTAACTGGAAAGCCAAGACTTGGTGTGGGAGTGAGAGGGACTGGCTCATGGCTGAGGATTTGGAACCAGTGTGCTAGGAAGCAGCCTGGGGGAAGGGCAGCATAGGAATCGGGATGCCTGGCATGCTCTGCCCCAGTCCAAGGTTCCAAAGGGGAGAGAGTCAGTCACTAAGAATCTGCAAGACTGAGCGAGCTGGGGAGCCAGAGTGGAAAACTTGCCAGAGCTGGGGGGGACCTTCAAGCAGGGGCACTTATCAGAGGATGTCCAGGACAAAGGGCTTTGGTGAGGGTAGAGCTGCAAAAATCTGGAATACATTTCGGCTGTTCAGGGAACTCTGTCTCTTCAACAGCAAGTGCAATAACTGATGGGCAAGGCACTTGCAAATCCTAGAAATTTTCCTACAAAGAGTAGTCTGAATGTGTGCTCACTGCAGAAAAGTGACTGTGTTTCTCTCACAGCAGCCTGACTCAGCACTCCTCCATTGTGGTAAAAGGGAAAGGAAGATCATTTTGGCAGAGAGGTGAGAGCTGACTTTCTAGTTTGTCACAGGTTCAGGTGGGAGAGCTGATAACATTTTGCAGTGATATCTTTGCTTCTAGTACTCTGATGTTGTGGTTTCCAGGGGATAAAATGAGAAGAAGTAGAGTGTATGTTGAGAGGTGGGGTATAGGATTTATAATACCAATAGTGTATTTTGCATTGCAGCTGCTGATCCACATTGTTTAGCAGCAGAGAGAAGCTCTGGGGTTTGTGAGAGCAGTCCTTCAGCCCCAGTGGAAAGTCAGCACAACAAGCAGAGGGGCATCTGGGTGCAATATTAGCAGAGGTGGCCTAGGAACACCTTGTTAACACTCCCAAAGTGTCTTGTAAAAACAGGAGACACACAGGTCAGGTTGTGTGGTCACACAGAACATGCTGTTGGGTTTCTCTTCCCCTTCTATGAGCCAAGAGTGCTGAAATTAGCACTGTTGGGAGGCAGCTGGCTTTACACAGCAGCTACAGGGACCACATCCAACCCAGGGGAAAGGTTGTGCCTGATCCTGCTGGCAGCAGGGCCCAGAATGGAAAAGGCAGAGGTGCAGCTGTTACCAGGCATGGAGGACTCGCAAGTGGGGAGCTAGAAGCAGAAAGCTGGAGGCTTTGCAGCTTCAGCAATGCTGTGAAGGAGCTGTGTGGGATGTTTCTCTGCCGCAATGCTCTTGGCTTCTGGGACACACCGTTGGCTCCAGCTGCGCAGGAAATCGACGTTTACATCAACCAGTCTCTGGGTGGTAATATCAGAGGAGGATTCCAAGAACAATCAGGAGAAATAAGTGAACCTAGCTTTCAATTTGTGGGAGAAGCACTAAATGAGGATAAACCTTGCCTTCCTCTAGAATAAACAGAAATCAGAGGAGCTCGTGAAAAGATTCTGCAGCAGAAAAATGGATGCACGCTCTTCAGAAAAAGCAGGAAAAGGATGGATAGTGAAAAATAAGAGGAACTAAGGTGCAGCAGGCAGTGATTAAACAGAAATAATTGGGAGACCGGGGCAAGAAGTACAAGAGTAGCATTTAAATATGTCATAGAAAACAGCTTGCCTAAGCTATGGGAAATCCGATTCTGTCCACAGAAATGGCTGATGCAGTGTCTGTCCCTATTAGTGAGAAGAAATTCAGACACATTCTGGTGATATTTTAGCATTTCAAACAGTTTCTGAGAGCAAATCAATGATCTGCAGAAGCAGGAGTAGGCGATTCTACTTTCCTGGTGTCATCTCCACATACTAACAACTGAAGAGTCCAAGATTATAGGGATAGACAGGACAACAGGTTGGTATGGAGAGATGCAGTTTTATTCCAAAAAAAAGCTAACTCAAAAAGGAGAGTGCCAGCTAAGATTGAGAACTCAATGATGGGATCATCTTGCAAATGGGCTTGTGCTAAGCACAAGTTTTGCATAAATTCAATGTAACGTAATGAGTTGTGGCAAATGTGGTTTTATACCAAAGAAAAATATAAGAATCAGGTTTAGAAATAGATGGCCTTAATGCATTTATCAGGATTGGTTAAATGTATGTTTGTCCAAAGTGCTTGACACAAAGATCCCTGCATATAGGACACTCATGTGTTGGTATGAGGGAATTGGAGAAAGGAGGGTGCTAGTAACTGGGGAAGCAAAATCATCGCCTCTTGTGCCTGTGAAAGAAAACTCAGAATGGTGGAGTGGAACTTTCTGTTCCCTTCATGCTTAAGAAATAAATATTTTGTTATTGCAAAGCAGAAGTCAAACTCATTCTTTCCTTATTGCTTTTATAAGCATGAGAGGTCTTGGTTAGATTCTCTGAGCAAGCAGCACGGAAGTCATGCACTGAGAAACCTCTGGGTATTCTGAGTAGGATAGGCTCTTTTTAGCACATCATAGCACCCGCTGACAATGCCTGGAGGGACAAGGTGTCTTTCTGACTGCCAGTCCTGAGGTCTAAACTCAGTACTGCTTGCATTTCTCCTCTTACTTAATTCATGTAACCTACTTTTCTTCTTCTTTTTTTTTTATTTCATTCTCTTCTGAATTAGGAGTCATTGAATGAAGCTAGTCAGGCTTTTGATTCACAGAGAACTGATTGCACATTGATTCATAACCATGATTTTCTCAAGATCACTACTTGACAGTGAGCTGTGCTGGTGGTTTTATAGATGGCAGCATCTGAAGCTCACTGATGAGCAGGCTGTTTCCCCTTAGAGATACAGTCTGCTATGAGATTGCAGGTGACTTAGTCCAGCAATAGTTAGTGGTTTTGTACTGTAAGCAGCAGCAACAACAACAAAAATCTGTCTGTTTGCAGCCATGTCAGAAGGAGGGCAAAACTAGTAAGGGCAGTGTGGCCTGTTAGCCCCAGGAGCTCTTAAGTGGATAAGATCTGTGCTGCATTAGTCCAAGAGGGAGCCAACACATTCTCGTTCCAGAGGTTTATACTGATTCTAGAATCACCTGATCACAAACCCTGGGGCGTTGTGGTAATATTTACCACTGGCTTTGTTGTTACTCATGCATATCAGATGGTCATGTATGTTCTAAGAAGTAGTTTTCAGATCAAGCAAGCAATGGTGTTTCTGCCTGGTGGATTTATCTGGTGCATCTTGTCATCCCATGATTGCCCTCTCTAGAAGACTTCCAGGTTAAGGATGGTTATAGGGGGCAGGGTGACCAGAAGGCAATGCTGCAGCTCCTGGCTGCTCTTGTGATACCTCTGCGTATTCTTCCCATCCTGCCATTCCTCTGGGCTTGGGTGTGGTGGGGTGCAGCTTTGTGGCCAATGGGGCTTTTCTGGGAAGTTCCCCCAGAGCATGGAGGCTGCAGGCTGTGAGATTTAAGTGCAGGTTCCAGTTGATTCCTGCCCTTGAGCTGGCCCATTGGGAGAATGATTGACTGCTCTTACAGGTTCCACTATAGAGGTATGGCCTGCCCTGCCTGCTCCTCAAGTTACATGATGACCCATTCTTCTGCTCATTTCTTTGTCCTTGGTGTTTGAGTGTTTCTGTGGTCCTACTATGGCGTGTGCGTTCTATATAGGTAGCTAAGTACCTAATTACATTTGTAAATATGTGTAAAGGTGAAAGGTGCTGGAAAGACAGACAGACAGACAGACAGAAAGAAAAAAGTAAAGATCAGAAAGAAAGACAGAAAGAAAGAATGAAAGAAAGAAAGGAAGAAAGAAAGATCAGAAAGAAAGAAAGAAAGAAAGAAAGAAAGAAAGAAAGAAAGAAAGAAAGAAAGAAAGAAAGAAAGAAATCAGAAAGAGGAAGGGCAAGGGGAAGTTGGATGCCACAGGGATGGGGGTAGGAGGCAGATGCTGTGCTAACCAGTGTGGTCATGATGGACTTTCTGGGAAGAGATGGCTTGGACACAGACTTGGGGAGCCAAGGTAAGAACTTCCAGGACAAAGAGGGTATAAAGCACAAACTTCTTTTTGCCTCAAATGTTTCAGACTTCTAGGAAGTTGATTGAAGGGGAGAGCTGAGGGGTGCAGTGGAAGTATAACAAGGCCAGAACCTTATGGTAGGGGCTGCAGACTATGGCTCAGAGCCAACTGCAAAAATATGAGGGGCTCTCCGGTAGTGCATCCAGCCTTATGGGAACATGGCAGCCCTTGTTCATATTTGTGCCGTCTCCTGCTACTTTCTGGCTACAGGGACAGAACTGAATGGTTGTGAAAGAAACTTTCTGGCTTAGACAGCATGATACATTTATTAAAAGTGTTGGCAACCCCTGGCAATGAATGAAATGAGACCTAGTAGGATTTTGAACACAAGAGGGATGTAATCTGGTTTATCTCATGCTTGAGTTACCCCTGCTGCCGTGCTAAGAACAGGTTGCACAGTGGGAACACAGAATTGAAGCCGAGTAGCCTTCGAGGAAGCCAGCACAGCCGTCAGAGCCTGAGAGGGTGGTGGCTTGAATTAGAATGGTAGCAGAGCAGGTGCTGAGTAGTGAGAGGATTCTGATCATGTTTTAACAATCAGCCTGATAGATTGGATTTGGAGTTTGAGAGAGAGCAATAGAGTGAGAGAGAGTGAGCGAGAGAGATGGAGAGAGAAGGAGGAGCAATAAATGTATAATTACGATTTCTCTTAAGTGCTAGTATAAAAGGATTCCTTAGAGCTGCCTGGGGGACAGATGGGGACTGGAGCTGTGATGGGCTTCCTGCCTCGCTGGTATAGCTATTTTGCTCATTTTCAGCATGGGGCTTTTTACTAATGTAGTTGTTGTCCATTTCAGCTGCACATGAGCATCGCCTGGGGGACCTTCAAAAAGTTCTGATGCCTGGTTCCCATCTCCAAATTCTTACTTAATTGGCTTGGGTTTTGGCTCGAAAATCAAGATCAATAAAAGTGATTACTTGATCAGCCAAGGTTGAGAACCCATACTCTAGTACTGTCTTGTAACAAAGTTGCCATGGTTTTCAAATCATGGAAACTGGCTGGTGTTATGTCTAGAAATGTGTGGCTGACGGGAGTTCTCTGTTCAGTGTTTCTCTTCCTAGCTCCCAGCACATTTGGAATGCTCACTGTTTTCCCTTGAAGGAATTTCTTCTCTCCTTGGCTCATAGGCATGGCCCTAGGAGCACCTGTCCTCTACCACTAAAGTGAACTGCCTGACTGTTTTCTTTTTTCCTCTGATATAGACAGATGACAGCTGCTTGACTTGAGTGCAGTTGAGCATCAGTGATGGTTGTAGGTAATTGTTTCAGCCATGCAGGAGAGTCAGCATGGTTCTGTCTGAGATTCTGCAGTCAAGAAATGGCGGCTGAGTGAGTTCCTTCTTCTGGTTCTCGTCTCTCAGATGCCCCTTGACGTTTTCCATCCATTTCCACACCTAGCACTCTGATTTTCTGTTTATTGTATCACTCCTTCTCCCTCCTTCCTATTTGATGTTGACAAATTAAATCCACACTGGTTAAGTTCACCATCGCTGGTAACCCAGAACTCGATTGATCCAGGATGCCTGGGTGGCACTCTTTGCTCTATTTGTATCATGCCATTATTCCAGTCTATTTGCTTGGCAACTGTGCACTGTGATTTCTTTGTTGGAAAAGGGAAAACAGCAAGAATAACAATTTATTGAACTCTGTATATTCAATAGGGAACAGAGAGATATGAGTTGGTGCCAGATCTTTTGGAGGTTATAATAATCATTTATAAAGCTATCATAGCTATCAATAATAACAATAATTTATTAATCATCTAGTTCTTGAAAGCGCAAAAATTTGATTTACTGTTTCTACAGATGCCAAGTGTGTGGTTGGAAAATGCTATAGATGGAAAATCAAGACTGAAACTGGCAGGCGACCAAGCTCTTGTTCTCGGGGACTATTCTGGGCTTTCAAAGCAGAAAGGGCTTGTGTCAGTTTGAGTTCTTCAGGAAGCAGAAGTTCCTGGCTCCTACTTTTAGCTCAGCCTACCCATTACTGTCGAGGGCAGGTGGGGAGTGAGTCAGCAGATGGGAGCTCTTTGTCTCTGTGTCAGTGGGCTTTCTCTCTCTGTCTCAAATTTTAAAAAAGGGCTTTGTGTGCAGGTTGCATGTAAATATACTTTAGAATGTCAGTAGAGGAAAACAGAAGCTCTCTTGTGTAGAAATAGCAAAAAAATAAAATTGACAGAGGAATATTAGCTTTTAATTCTAATACAAAAAGCAACTGATATATAACATTTTACATGTTTATTCTTTTAAAATATTTGAAAAACTTCCCATGTGTATATTTTCACATAATGTGTTTACACACACACACACACATACACACGATATTATAAAATAAGCTTTTTGTGGTTTTAAAGCGTGTCCGAGATTATTTGATACTTTCTCCTTCAAGATAGGGTTCTTTGAGTTAGTGCTGAGACATCGTCAGCTAGGCTGCCTCTTGCAAGACCCGTTCAGAGTACTGATTTATGTCCCGGTCTAGCTCCCTGCTATTGAACTTGGGAAGGCAACAGAGGATGGCTCACATACTGGGGTCTCTGCACCCCCAGAGGGAGACTCAGACGGAGTTCCGGGTTCCAGCCCAGCTTTCCTTGTTAAAGTCATTTGGAGAATAATAGGGTAGAATCTCTCAGTCTCTGTCTGTCTTCTTTCTCCCACTCTCTCCACCACTCTGTCTTTCAAAGAAAGAAACAGGCAAGTAAACCTTATAAGAAGGTGTGGGTTTTAATCGACCTCTTCTCGAGCGTCATGTGGATTTAGTGACTTATCCTGAGGAATAGATTATAGCGGAAATGATGATGCTGGTTTCTTTGTTTTCCCTTGGCTAAGCCAGCTGACGTGTTGGCAGGATGCTCAAGCCACTGCGTGGAGAGATCTATGTGATGCCCAGCAGCTTTCCATGCTCAGTCTATCCGCAGGCAAGTGAGCCATTTGGAAAGTGAATGCTTTAGCACTCACAAAGTCTTGAACACACACTGACCTTTGGAGAGATCCTGAAAGTACTCAGCCAGCTGACTGCAAATTCCCGACCCATGGAAACCGTGAGCTGAAATGTGTCTGCTGCTTTGTGGTGGTGTTTCAACTACTCATATTAAGCTTTTGATATATTCAGGTTGCCTTTTCAAAAGGCCATACAAACATATGCACTTATTAAACCAGGTAGGAATGGGTTGTTCTACCATGCCCTTTTAGATTTAATTCTTATGACTAAAGCAAAAGTCCTTTACCAATATGGAAGAAGTTATTACAAGTCCAAAATTCTCTCATTCTACTTTGAATGGAATTAGAGTTAAAATAATTTTAATATCACTTAATAAAAAACTTTAAGAAACCATAACTCAAGGGCTTCAGAAGACTGGAATCACTGATTTAATTAGTTACTGTCCTTCACTGAGAGAGGATAAGGGTAGAAACTGCTTACATTTATATCACTTGCTATAGCATTTCTATTAATTTTAATCATTGTCTTGTCTTCATAAAGTTGTGTTTCTGCTTACAGTGTGCTTGAAAAGAATGGCAAAATGTTTTTTGTTACATTGATTCTTTTTCTTTTTAAAAAAGATTTTATTTTTATTTGAAAGGCAGATTTTACAGAGAAAGAATGAGAGAAAGAGAGAGATCTTTCATCTCACTTCCCAAATGGCTGCAGTTGCCAGAGCTGTGCCAATACAAAGCCAGCAGCCAGAAGCCAGGAGCTGGAACCTTCTGAGTCTCCCATGTGGATACTGGGGTCCAAGGTCTTGAGTCTTCCACCAGTACTTTCCCAGGCTGTCGGCAGGAATCTGGATTGGAAGCAGAGCAGCTGGGCTGGTGGGATTGCAGGCTGGAACAGTCACTATGGACAATGGCAGAGAGCCCAGCATCCCATTTCAAGACACATTGAATTTTCTTAAAAAAAAAAAACTAAAAATAGCAAGTTATATCTTTGAATTTATTCTTGAATAGTATGTTAATCTGGGACCTCACTGAGAGTCTTTATGATTGTTATTATTTTATTATTATTATTATTTGAGAAGGAGCTAGGTCTGCCCCATGGATAGCAGGGACACAGCCATGTGAGCCAACATCACTGCCTTCCATGGTCTGCCTTGGCAGGAAGCTGGAGTCAGGAGCTTTGGCTGGCTAGAAATCCAGACACCCTGACATGGTACTTAGGCCCTGGAGAGGTCTTTCATTTCTATTGACTGATCCACTTCTTAAAATGTGCTAATGTCCTCTGTTGTTTGACTCTCTGCGCTGTCCATTGTTCACTGTAAATGTACAGGTGGGAGGGTAATGCCTCAGGGATTGAAGTAAGTATATGTATCACGCCCACAAAAGCATTGTTAGATGGCTGAATTTTTTTATTATTTAAAAAATATTCTATGTACATATATTTGTTCTTGATATAACTTACGTATTTAAATATGCTTTACATGCATTAACCTGTGTGCTAACTCTGTTGTTGAGGAGGACCATATACAAACAGCTCCATGTTTACTCAGTGGAACAAGCCGTCTCGAGTTTTTACTGGAATGTGATTTACCTAAACAAACACAAGAGCAAAGAAATAAGAAGAAGCTAGCTTAAACAATGACTGGCATTATGGCCGTGTGCTATCCTCCTAATAGAACTAACGATGAGGTTTTTGTATCGGTGACTCGTGAAAAAAATCATGAGACATTCACCAAGTGAAGAGAATTAGAAGAAATTTAAGTTTGCCCTTGTCTTCATTTTCTCTCGAATTTCGATTTTAGAAACAAGTTTTTCTGGCCATGCTTATTTTTGGTTTCAGAATGTATAGTACTTAAATTTGGCAGATAATTGAGGGACAGCAATCTTTTTAACCCAAGCCCTTCCTTTATGAGCCTTTAACTATCCTGTATCACAGAAAGTTATGGCCACTGCTTCTTTGAAAGTCCAGGATGCAGTCTTTCCTTACAATGTTGGCTTTGAAATATTAGCCTTGAACCCTCACCCTCTGATGTGTGTCTTGGGCTGGCTGGTCACATTGGTCCTACATGTGGCCCTTCTTGAAAGCTCCATTGCTCAGCATGAATCCCTGGTGCTGGGCCCGGAGGTATGATCCACCCCAAATGCAGTTCTCTCGTGCTCAGTGGGAATTGGATACCTCAAAGGTTGATTTTCCCGTACAATCATCGAATAAGCAGAATAACAAGTTGCTACGCATTGCTACTTCTGGGTGCCTCCTTAACACAATTATACGGACAAGGATTATATTGAAAGAGAACAATCATGTGTTTTAAAAAAACTAGCTGTAAGAGCAGTGCTTGCCTTAAAATGATTTCCCTGTCATTTGGAGCTGGCTTTGGAAAGTAAAGTAAAGCAAAACAGATGATTGCTGAAACTGTGCTCTGTGTGTGTGGCAACATTTTACACTACCTTTCATTCCATCTCTGTAAGAAAACAAAGCAAGACAAACCCAACCCAAAACAATGCAGTCTGGCCATCACTGCCTGTGTACTCTTCCAGCCGTGCTCTGTTTCTGCTGGAATGTCATTAACATTTTATCACGATGCTCTTCTCCTGAAACACAAAGCAAAAATATCCCTTTAGACTCATAGGTGCCCCTGTTAGTCCAGTACAAACTTGTGTCACTGGTCTCCACCAATCCTCCTAGTCACCTCCAATTTTGCTTCCTGCTGACTTGCAGCATCTTCCTTGTGCATTTTTCTTTTACCCCTCTGTCATGTTGACTCCATGTGATGGCATGACTTTATATTTCTGATACTGACATATAATTACTGACCATCCCAGACTTTGAGCACCTAGATGGTAGAAGCCTAAACTGAAGAGGAGGGGAGAAGAGGGGAGAGGAGAGTTCACCCCTCAATTGCTCGCTTCAGTCAGGGCTGAAACCTTGAACTCCATCTGAGTGACCAACATGCATGTCAGGGCCCCTCCGCTTTCCCTGATACATCCCAGGAAGCTGGAATGTTCATATCTCAAGCAGGTCTCAATCATTGTGCTAAATGTCCATCCCCAGCCCTGGATTCTTTTGAGACCAGCGAATGTGAAATGAAATGCATGATGTGGAGAAGCAGTGAAGTGTCAGCCCTGGCAGTTGATTGCAAAGACAAAGGCATAATACGGCCATTGGACTCTATGTCACAAACTGTTTTATCTCCCCTTAAAATTTTTGAGTACAGTCTATGGAAGGTTGGACTGCACCCAGCTCTTATATATGAGAGTAAATTTGACAGCATCTCAGTGACATCCCTTCACTCCCTCTGCCTAAAGGAACAGTAATTCAGTGTATCTTTCTATGAAGCCAATACATTTTTATTTGGTTTGTCATTTATCAACCCCTGAATAACTCGTTATAGGTCGAGTGATAGGGTTGAGGGCACAGATTTCTTTGAGACCAGCTGGCTGGCTGGCTGCCCAGGAAAGTTCTCTTTGAGTGTTGTCATCCCAGAATTACTGTCTTACCTGAACTATGTCTGGTTCTTTGCCTTCCATAACCTTGATGTTTCTATTCAGCCCAGAAGTGATTCTGTTACCAAACCCGCAAGATCGATGCGTATGCATCAGGATCCTCAGAGGGAAAAGGAACTGGCAAGCAGATAAGAAGTTCATAACAGCGGGAGTGTGTTCTCATTGTTTCAGGAAAACCAGCATAACAAAGCAAAGTTTAAATCCTAAGTTGCTATGTAGTTTCAGACAAAGGGGACTAGTGAGATGACTGAAACACAAGAGTGTGGTACTGTACATTCTGCAGTCAGATTGGCTGTTTGTTGTCAGAGACTGGGGTAGTCTTTTCCCTAGAAGGGAACCCAACCTTCCAAATCTTTAGACTTCTTGCTTATAAGACCCCCTTGTTGTCAATTCCTAATATTAATAGGATTTCTTCAGAGAGGGCAAAGTAGGACTGTCAAATCTCAAATTTTCTATTAGAGTTTTCATACTAGAATGAACCCAGTAGGATTTCCACTCCATCCCTCCTGGGCATCTTGACTAAACATGAGTGTTTTCAAATCCCTCCAGCCTCGTGTTGTCTTGAATTAATTTTTACATTTAGCTCATCTCATCTATTATGTATTAATTGTTATGACTTCTAGTCTTAGATAAGACAATATTATTTATAGATTTTGAGGGCTTCAGGAGTTTGTAATGACAGTAACACAGTTCTGAGGCTCTTGGTCCAGGGCTACACCGGCTGTGAACATCCCCTGATCAACCCCAAAGCAATGCTTTTCAGACCACACATCCCCGTGCATTTACTGTGGCATAAAGTCCAATTAATGGCGGCTTTGCCTGTTATGCCATGACACTATCTCCTCTCATCAGCATCTTAAACAGTAAACAAAGATAATGAAGTGAATGGTGCATTGTAGGGAAAATAGTTTTAGAATTGTTCTGTGTATTGGCTTGTGATGTGATTTTTTTTATTTTAAAATCTAGTACATGATGAAATGGAGTTGAAGGCCACTCGCAAAATATATTCTTTGAGTAAAAGGTGTAGAAAACCTGTTGCATTGAAACACTGATCATGAAGAATCCTGAATCCTGGTTTTTGGAAGCCTGCCGCATGCCTCATTGTAGGGAGTCTGTAACAAGAGCCCTGGTAACAAATTAGTGCAAGGCAGGTGAAGCTAGAGTGAGAAATCAGCAGGGAGAAGAGATGGCTCAGCTGTTGGGCCAGATTTCTCTATTGAATAGATGACCTTGCGAAGTTTCACTTTCTGGTATCTAAACCCCTCTGCCCCCGACCTGTGCAGACGATTTGGATGGATCCTCATCTCTTGTCCAACTCACTGCTGTTCAGTCTAACCAGTGTTGGTGACTGAGCCCTTACGTGTTTCAGACAAAGAGTTGATGCAAAGGTTAACCAAGCTCCATACATATATGCCTGCCATCTGTTGCTAGAAATGGAGGGCAGTGAAGGAATCTTCCCCAACTCTCTGACTGCCCCCGCTCCAGGCCGTACCACAGCCCTTCACTGAATGCAGCAGAGCGTCATGTCGACCTCTGCAAATGTTCTGTGAAGCCTCATGCATTTGCATCTACTGCATTTCTCAACAGTTGTAACTCAGCAACCCTGATGAAGATGGAAAATCTTCTAGGCAAACACAACACTTTCTTAATGAAAATATACTGTCTTAATAGCTCTAATTCCTTTGTTAGGTCCTTATTGACCATTTTTATTATTTTTTAAAAATATTTATTCATTTGAAAGGCAGTTACAGAGAAGGTGAGGGGATGAGAAGAGAGAGAATCTTCCACGTACTGTTTCTCTCCTCAAATGGCTGCAATGGCTGGAGTGGGACAGTTCTAAAACTGGGAGCCAGGGGCTTCATCTTGGTCTCCCACATAGGTGCAAGACCCAAACATTTGGGTCACCACCTATCTGCTACTTTTCCCAGGCGTGTTAGCAAGGATCTGGATCAGAGGTGCAGCAGCCGGGACATGCCTGGGATGCTGACTCTCTCACGGACTTTTTAAAAGGAACTAATTGCATCTGTTTAACATACACAATTTGATGAATTTCATCAGAATTTTGATTAGATTTTTGAAACCACCACAGTAGTAATGGAGACACAAAGCATTTCTCTCATTCTTCTGGAGTTTCCTCCTGCTCTTTACAGCTACTCCTTCCTTCTGTCTCTAAACCCCATGAAACGGCTGATCTTACCATCACAGCAGGTTGCGTTTTGTAGCAGTTTCCATTAGTGGAATTGTGAGCGTGTACTTCCTTGCATTGGGCTTTCCTCCCTCCGCACAGGGTTTGAGATCCCTCTAACACGTGTTGTTGCTGTAGCAGCAGCTTGTTGTGCTTGCTCTGAGTGGTGCGCTGCTGTGGGCTGTGCGACTTTTATTCTCTTCATTTCCTTTCCAGTGAATATTTATTTCTAGCTCTTGATTATTATGAATAAATCCACTGTACATGATCATATGTAAATCTTGGTGTGGATTTTGGTTCTCTTTGCTATCTGGACGAGTTTGCTTTTCTCTGCGACCAGACTCTGCCTGCCTCAAATCAACACCAGTCTCACCATTCTGTAGTTACTAAAATGAACCCAATTTATGCCCTATTTGGAATATAGCAGTGAAAGCTTTCCACCCCCAACCTTCTGGTGTCTCTTAATATTCCTCAAACACTTCCCATTTACAGTCTTTAGATTTTTGGAACCTCATTTATCCTTGTGGAGAATTCATTCCATTTTAGCTAGCAGGTTTTAAGGATAAATATTATTGAGCACTTAAAGTGTGTAGCACACTAAGCCCTTTGTGTACATTATCTAATTTCCTGCTTGTTACAGTCATACAAAAGAAGTACTATTTAAATGTTTTTGTTTGTTTTCATTTTATTTGAAAAGGGGAGGGAGAGAGGAAGAGAGTGAGAAGGAGAGAGATATTTTTTTTTAAATCTACTGATTCATTCTCCGAATGTCTATAAGGGTTCCACCAAGCCAAGACCATGAGCCAAGAACAACATCTGTATCTCTTGGGTGGGTGGCAGGAACCCAAGTTCTTGGGTCATTATCTGGTACACATTCCCAAGGTATATATTAGCAGGAGCTACTCCTCAAATGCAAACACTCTCACTTGGACTGTGAGCGACCCAAGTAATGTCTTAAGTACTGCATCAAATGCCCATTTTATTTTATCTTAAAAAATATTTCATTTAAAATGCAGAAGTTACAGAGAAAGAGTAACACACACACACACACACACACACACACACACACACACACACACACAAAGCGAGAGAAGGAGAGAAACAGCAGGAAAGTGAGAGCTTTCATCTGTTGGGTTACTACCTAAATGGCTGCATTACACTGGCTGGGACTGGGTCAGTCAGAAGCTAGAACACCAGAACTCTATCTGGGTCTCCAGTGTAGGTCCGAGGGCCCAAGATCTTAAGCAATCTTCTAGTCTTCCAGACTTAATAACTGTGGATTGGAAGTGGGGCAGCAAGGACTTGAGCAGTGCTCTTACGAGATGTTGGCATTGCTAGTAGTGGTTATGCTACAACCCAGGGCTTTAATTTTGTTTTTTAACAAATGAACAGAAACAGAAGGAGATGAAGTAAGTTGCCTGAATTCTGACAGCTGAAGTGCTATGTTTTCCACTATGTGTTTTTGAAGCCAGAATTCAAGCCATTCATAACATAAGAGATAGTGGTGATTTTGAAAAGAGAACTATGCATACTATGTGATGAGTATTTATTAAAAGGAAAGATTATTGTGAGTCAGGAAAATGAGAAACCTCCTTGCCAAGGGGGAGAGAGTTAAAATGGGTCTTGAGAGCTGGCATTAATTGAACCTATGAAAAGTTTGGATGAAGAGCCTGTAGGAGAATAGGCCCAGGGGTAGAAATGGGAGACCCATGGGGCTGACTCAGTGAAGAGCTCCGTGGGCCTGCCTGGGGATCAGGGACAAAGTGGCCCTGAGATGAGCCACAGCACAGCAGTACACTTAGAATCACAGTTTAGGGAGCTAGTCCTCCATGGTGCTATGAATGACATGAAACAGCTTAGGCTTTATTTTATGGTTCATATTGTAGCTTTTAAAAGAGGAAGACAATAAAGTGAGTAAAGCCTGTTAGGAATCTGCAGAATTTAGGAAAATTGGAAAAGGTGATAAGAGGCTCCATCGCAGTGGTGGCAGGGCAAAGTTTGTGCTCAAAAAGTCACCTGAATTCTTCTAAGGGCTACAAATGCAAATCATCTTTGTTCTGTCTGCTGTTTTTTTTCGTGCATGTTGTAACTGTTCTTCCACATGGATATCAATTAGCTTTAAGTGCTTAATTGCATTTATGCCAATTGATATTTTTCTAATGTTTCCGATTTATAAACACAGAGCTCTCAAATTAAGTCATTTGCATGTAGAAGAAATTAAAATGTAAATTAATCGAAGTTATCTAACTCATTCATTGTGCTGCTTATTGTCCTTTCTGGAGTGACATTGGGCTAGTGCCATCATAATAATTTATAGTTGTGTAAGTATTTAGGAAAGGTGATTGACTTAATAAAGTTTAAGTGTACAGTTGATGAGCTTAAAAAATGTGACACAGATTTGTTTATTGATTGATGTATGATTGAAATTGAGATGCATATTTTCATGTACTCATCTTAATACACAATGCGAAGATTGTGACAAGTTTATGGGAGCAACGACATCATTACAACAAGATAGACAACATTTCATCACTCTAATGAGTATTTTCTTGGCCCGTCCAGGCAGTTACTGCCCATCTCTGTTTTGCATCACTCTGGATTGATGTTGACTGCTGTGGAATTGGACATAGATGGAGTACCGCAATGTGGATTGATTTGGGTCTAGCTACTTTGAACATCTTTTAGAGGATCCTCCGTGATTGCTGCCTGGACCCACGCTTCCTTCCTTTGCATGGCTCAGCTGGGTTCTGCCATATGCATTTGCCACCACTGGTTTCACCATTTTGTGGCTCTAGCTTGAACTCAGTTTGGGTCCATCATCAAGAGCATTATTGTGAGCATTTTGGTGTAGGTCAAAACTTGTGGATGTGTTCTTGCATTTCTTACAGATACCCCTGAGAGTTCAGCTGGGGCTACATGGCAGATGCTTGTTTACCTTTGAAAGACACTGCTAGCCTGCTTTTCAAAGTGCTTACATTTTAAAACATAGTTGAGATTTTCATGGATCGGTGCTTCTGGTTTCAGAAAGTCTATTCCTCCAAGACCTTATGGAACTGCAGTATTAATGTAAGCCTTGGAATGGTATTTCCTGTGACTGTGAGACCTTGGTGATTACAGATGACTAGCTTAAACCATCAATGCCACTTCCTCCATAATTATGCTATCAATTAGGGGTGACCCCAGAGTCTTTTCTAGTAAGAACTTCAGTATCTGTAAGTTGAACATGAAACCTCCCCCAAGGTGTTCTTCAGTGTTGCCTCAAGGAAAGACCTGCTGTAATGTCACACAAGTTAATAATTTTGAGGAGCCTCTGGGCTTGGCAGCAGAATTAAATGCTTAACAATAATTCAAAAATGGCTTAAAGAAACTGAAAAATGTGAATCATTTAGTGCAGCTGAAATTATGCTCCTGACATGCATGTGTGACACACGAGAGCGCTTACCTGGGAATTTATTGCCGACTTCTGAGCAAACAAAGCCTGACCTACATTTGACTAAAGTCAGCTGTCTTTGGTTAATCCTATGGGCTTCTTTTTTATTAATGTCACAATTGCTAATGTGGTATAACATTGTCATTACTGAACAGCGCAGCAGGATGAGCTGCAGCTGCTATTTCTCTTTCTGAACCCACTGAGTCATTAAATCTGAGTTTGGGGGAATACAAGTTGTAAAGATTATTCAAATTCTGATTCAGAAATAGGACTACTGGGAAATCGTAGGTACATAAAGTAAAACTTTGAATCAATCAAGGTTTTTTTTTTCCCCTTGGTGAGTCTTGAATATTCAACATTGCTCCTTATGTTTAATTTGAAATCTAATGTCAAGGAAATAGTGAATGTCAGAAAACAAGTGAACAATAATAATAAGTATGAAGTCTTTTTTTTTTTTTCTAATGGGAAAGTGCTATGTTGTTCTAGAAAAATTTTAGGAAGATAGTTTTCTTCCACAAGATCAGAATGGTGTATGAGCTCCATTACTATTTTAAGAGGAATGTTTCTTTTGCTAACAAGCCAGAGCATAACTAACAAGGGAGCTGGCATCGCATTGTTTGTTCCTTGCAGAAGTTTCTCTCTTTTAGAATCTGGTCACCATTAGCATTCTGTACATCTCCAGCTGACTTGTGCTACCTTGGTGACTTGGAAATTATTCAGTGTGAGGGAGTTTTACAGATATATTCAGCATTTGCTGGATGCCACATAACTGCTATCCCAAGATGGACCCATGTTCTTTAAGACATTGTACTACACACACACCTGCTGATTTGTCAGATTTTTTTTTTGAGACTGAAGCCTTGATAGTTGCCATGATAAGCAGCAATTACTGCACTAATAGCAGTGTGCAGATAGAAATAAGGATGGTAATGAAGTTGTGTAGTTGTGAAGTTGTACAGTGCCAGATAGTACATATCTTAGGGTGTAAGCATGGTTATTTAAGGATGAGATAAAAGTTTTTTTTCTTATGTGTATTATTACTTTTAAATGACTACTAAGTGGTTAGGGCAAAAAAATCCAATTAAGTTGTGTGAACTGTTTAATAAAGAGCAGTTAGATATGTCTTTTGGACGGAACACTGTACAATGATTATTGACTGTTTAAGTACTCTTTGAAGTACTTATTTAAGTAACTGTGATTTTGGAGGTCCCTGATATAATCTGACCGATGATCATTTATAATAATTTATGCTGCTATGCTTATTCAATTAAGTGCCTTTTAAAGTTGTGTGTTGGTGTTCAGTTGGGAGCAGCAGAGAGAGTTAAGGATTGGCACTTCTGAAACTCATCTCCTCTAAAGGACATTTTGGAATTCAGCCTTCTGTTGACGGTGTGTCACTAACAGTTGAAGCTGGGCCTGATCTCTATCCAGGTCTCCAACAAGGGTGGCAAGGACCCACACACTTGAACAGTCCTTTGCTGCCTGCTAAGTTGTGCGTTAGCCGGAAGCTAGATGGGAAGCAAAGAGGTCAGGATACAATCAGAGAGCTCTGATGTGGGATGCATGTCTCCCAAGCAGTGTCTTCACTGCTGAGTCAAATGCCTGACTTGAATTTATCTTTAAAATGTCACTTCCTTTGCACCTATTTGGAAGCTTACTGTAAACCAGTGAAAAGTCACCTTCTTATTGAATTAACGCCCTCCACTAGTACTATTTCCCAGAGAGCCTTGGGATTTTGGAAGAAATTCCAAATGAATAATTATTAAGCCCAAGGGATTTTTTTTTAAGTCAGATAAACAGAGAGAAGGAGAGACAGAGAGGATATTCTTCCTCCTTCTGGCTCACTCCCTAAGTGGCCACAACAGCTGGAGCTGTGCCAATCTGAAGCCAAGGTCCTGGAGTCTCCTCTGGGTCTCCCACAAGGGTACAGGATTCCAAGGCCTTGGGGCCATCCTTGACTGCCTTCCCGGCCACAAGCTGGGAGCCAGATGGGAAGTGAGGCCACTGGGATTAGAACTGACACCCATATGGGATCCAGGTACATTCAAGGTGAGGACTTTAGCTGCTAGATCACTACACCGGGCCCAAGCCCAAGGTTTTAAAAATATCTATTACAGGCTGAATTTGCTGCCCCTTCCTAAATCTTACATTGAAATCCTAACACCTAGGTGGATGGTGTTGGAAAATAAATAAGGCTCTATGAGGTATACGAATAGGCAGAATGAAACTAACCTTACTGATACCTTGATCTTGACTTTACCTGTGAACTGTAAGAAGTAAATTCCTGTTGTTTAAACCAGGCAATAAGTGTCATTTAGTTATGGTACCTTTAACTGAGTAAGCCATTGACTGTAACCAGCATGTGTCTCTCTTGAGACCCTGCATGTTCTATCCAGTAATTTTGTGATCCAGAGACTCGTGTGTATATTTAAAGGGAGATATATATATATATATATTATATATATATATCATATATATATGATAGATGATAGAAAGAAAAGAAGAAGGAATAGGAGGAAGAGTAGGAGAGGAAGAGAAACACACACACACACACACACACACATCTCCTTTCTGCAAGTTACTTCTCCTATGTCTACAACTACAAAGGCTGGGTGAGGCTGAAGTCAGGAATCCAGCACCCAGTCCAGGTCTCCTGTGTGGATGATAGAGACCTTTCAAAGTACAGGAGCCATCACTTGCTACCTCCCAGGGAACACGTCATCAAGCAACTGGAATTAGGAACGAAGCTAAGACTTGAACCAGATTCCAAAGGAAATCTTAACTATCACACCAAGCCCTCGCTCTCAGAGCATCCAGGAGTCCTCTCTCAGCCTACTATTTCCTAGACTTAATCTGACTCTAAGAACCCCCTGAAGGCTTATTGCAAATTTTGATCCATCAGAACAGACCCATTCTTACGACCTCATTGATCCGCGGTTCCTGCAGAGCATCTTCACAAGCAGCCTAGATGCTTTTGATAGCTTGCTAATTTTGAAAAAAACAATTTTTTTTTTCTAATCCAAGGAAGTTAGGAGGCTTGTATGACAGGACAGGGAACATATTAGGGAGCCTCTATATTCAGGAGATTTGCCTACTGAGGTAGATTTGGAGGAAAACTATAGAGTCGGTGAGATTTGGTTTTCAGGTTCTTCCAGCTGACCTTACTATATTCCTGTCTTTCTTCCAGACGACTGTAGCTATTCTGCACCCTGATGTGTTGCTGGATTCTGAGTCTCTTAGAAACTATTTGGTAAGAGAATTCTCATAAATGTATACAGGACAAGTTATAACAAGATGCAATATTCTTCCAATTCAAACCTACTGTGGGTGTTTTTAGAAGCCGATGAATGGAGGATATAATTTTAAGACAAGAGAACCTTCTGTATGTTTGTGTTATATTTCTTAAGAGACCGTCAGATCTAATAAGCACAAATACATTGGTTTCTAGTTTTTGTTATTATTTCCAACTCTGAAAACAATCTCAGTAGAAGTGTTTGCAAACCCGTGCAAAGATTTTCTCAATGCATGGTTTCTGAAAGGTCCTAACGTTGAAACATCATCTTTGTCTGAAAAACATCTTAGGTGTTTCTCCACGCCCCAGTTGCTGTCCCTGTATTCGTATCTTTTAGCCTTGGCTTTAGGCTCACTGTGTATTCCCAAAGGAGTTTCACTGGTATGGAGGCAAAAACACAGATGTAAGGCATGTGAGATCTGAACACGGGAGGCAGGGAGCGGGAAAAGGCCTCTTTCCAGCTGCCAAGATGAAGGTGCCCTGAAGACTGAGTGCCCGCTGTTCCCAATTCAGTTGATAGCAGCCTCAGGAACCTAACACACCTGTGATGAGGCCTGGTGCTCAGCGCCCTCTCCAGGTTTCTTCTTTCCTGGGTCCAAGGTATCCTTCAGAGTTTTCTTTACAGTTTAAAATGTATTTATTTGTTTGAGAGAGAATGAGCACTTTCTTTCGTCTTGTTCACTTTCCACATGCCTGGAAAAGTTAGAATAAAGCAGGCCGTATGTAAACTGGGATCTGGGAACTTAATCCGGGTCTCCCAGGTGTGCGGCAGGAACCCAGTTCTTGAGGTTAGGGAGCCTCAGAATCCTGCTTAGCTAAGGAGTTGCGTGTGAGCAAGCCAGTAGACCTGCATATGACAAGTCACGATGAGAGTATTTCTCAAGAAAAAAAAAAAAAAAGCCCTGGTGTGCCTTTTAGATAAGACACCATAGCCATTGCCTCTATGCAAATGAGGTCGTGTAAAAACTGCAATGCTGATTGGCTGGTTAACTGTAATGCTGATTGGCTGGTTTACTGTAATGCTGATTGGTTGGTTTACTGTAATGCTGATTGGCTGGTTAACTGTAATGCTGATTGGCTGCTTAACTGTATAAAAACCCTGCAATTGCCTGCTTCAGGCGCTCGCTCCAGAATGCTTGCTGCGGTGGTCCACGTCCAGAGCTCAGAGGTCCTGTGTGGTGAGTCTCACTTTACTTTGTCGTTGCCGGCTAATTGTTTGGTCTTGCTTTGTCCTTGAATTGTTGTGTTGTCTGTCTTTGTGCCCAATTGGGCTGCTGAATTCTGAACTGCAAGTATCTGCGAGAGGGCCCCTGACCTGATTGAATTACACATGGGAATTACTTTAACCTACATTGGGACTGTGGCAGGGTCCCCTCCCTAAATTAAATTTTCATATCTTTACAAGGAGTGGGTGTCCGTGTTCAGGTGTTTCCACTCGAGGAGCGGGTGGGTCTCCGTGCGGAGTGGGTGGGTCTCCGTGCGGAGCGGGTGGGTCTCCGTGCAGAGCGGGTGGGTCTCCGTGTGGAGCAGGTGTCCCCTGTTCAGGTGTTTCCACTCGAGGAGCGGGTGTCCCGTGTGGAGCGGGTCTCCGTGTGGAGCGGGTCTCCGCGTTTGGGTGTTTTGAGTTCAAAGTTTTAAGAAGGCTGAATGCAGAGTCCAGGCGGACGCGTAATTCGGCCCTTCAGCGTGGGGGTCCTGAGCAGACGGCCCAGGCCCCTCTACAGATGAAGCAAAGCAAGTCCGTGCCTAGATGGTGAGAGTGTGTGCCTGGGTTCTTTTCTGTGCGCCTAAAGGAGTGGGTGACTGCCCGTTGGTTCAGGTGTTGCTTTTCCTTATGCCTAAGGAGTGGATTAAAATTCCCTTTGGTTCAGGTGTTGCAGTTTCGTGCGCCTTGGCAGTGGGTGAACGCCCTCTGGTTCAGGTGTTCTTTTTTGGTATGCCTAAAGGAGTGGATTAAATTCCCTCCAGGTGTTTGTTCCTTATGCCTAAGGAGTGGATTAAATTCCCTCCAGGTGTTGCTCTTCCTTACGCCTAACGAATGGATTGAGTCCCTCTGGTTCAGGTGTTTCTTTTCTGTGCGCCTAGGAGAGTGGGTGACTGCCCTCTGGTTCAGGTGTTCCTGTTTGATATGCCTAAACAAGCGGATTCAAATTCCCTTTGGTTCAGGTGTGTTCGTTCGCATAGAGGGTGAATGCCCCCTGGTCAGGTGTTTCTTTTCCGTGCGCCTAGGACTGGGTGACTGCCCTGTGGTTCAGGTGTTTCTGTTTGCGCCTAATGAGTGCATTAAACTCCCTCTGGTTCAGGTGTTTCTCTTTGATAGGCTGTTAGCTTAAAATGGCGCCGTCAATTCTATTGTTACTGCTTTATTGCTGGTGTATTAATGTGCGAGATGAAAATGTTCTGAAGTACTTGATTATTTGCATGGTCATTGTTACTGCTTTCTTGCTCATGTTAGTATTAACGTGTGTGTGTGGATAAGACTAAAAACCTGCTCTGAAGGTCTGTTTGTCTTGAGCTGCTTGGCTGCTGTTTTGTTCTGAATTTTTGTGCATGTGAGCGACAGATGAGATGGCACAAACCGTGACCAGCCCCGTTTCTCTTGGTAACTTGAGCGGTAAAGACCAGGATGTCAAAATCTTGGACCTCTGAATTCTTAAGTTCTAAACCAAGTCTCCTGACTTTGGGAATTCCAGCAGGATCCATGGAACTCTCAAACGAAACTTGGATATGATTATCATTTGGGGATAATTTAGATCATTAGCAAATTCTGCATTGAGTTTGTATGTTGTATTGAGGTAATCTTCTGCCTCATTGAGTTTGCTTTGCTTAAAAACAGCCGAAGTTGTATACTCACTGGAAGTGTTGCGGTGATCACTGTTTGAACAATTCCTTTACCAGGTATTTTAAGCCTACTTGGCATAAAGTCATTTCAGTAATTTGAAACCTCAAAATTTCAAATTTGCTGACTACCAGTAACGCCTCATGGGAATGTCAAAGAACGTGTCTCTTTGTAGAGATGACCACTGAGTAGGCCGTTTGGATTTCGTCAAAAGGTACTGTCAAGATGTATAAACTTTGTTACGTTCACATGTTTTAACAGACTGCTATTGGTACCAATGTCGAAATATACTGAAGTCTAATGAGCTTATTGCGTTATTCAGTTATCCTAATGAACAAGGCCTAGAGGCCTTTACAGTACAAGTGTGTGTAAGGTCCTACAGGTGGCTCCATGGTGTGCTGTGCAAAGTAAGTAAATGTTTATACTTGACATTTTGTAATTCTAACAATGAATGCTTGATCTTCTAGGTTCCAACAGACCTATTGCATCCATTGCAGATAGAGCTAAGAGTTAAACTACAGGTCCTAATTGATAATATCTTTAACTTGAGTTACTAAGAGCAAAATGTAATTCTAAATAACTGATAACTTTAAACACTTAATTTTCCAGAAAGCTGTCACAAAAGCTGTCTTTTAATGTTACCTGGTATGCATGTACATGTTCATGCAATAAGCTGTCTGTTCATTGGTTCATAAATAAAAATGTTCATGAAAAATTACTCATCTAAACCCTTTTTTGATTTTAATTAAATCCTTGATTAGGGCCACAGAATTCCTCCACCTTAAAATGCTTGAGGAATGACTGAGTATATTCCATTAGATCCTGTGTAGAGAATAGGTAATGCATAGCTACATGATTAGGCTCTTGAAGAGTCATGTCTGTTTTCTCAGGTCCTACATAGTCTGTTTAGCTGTTTAGTTCTACATGTATTCAAATGGACTTACTGTTTAAGGGGCCAGTTTCAAAACTGGCCATGGGACTCCATATACCGATGAGCTAGATGGTAAAATATATGGCTATATGTATGTGGGTAACTTGGAATGGGAAGCAATTCTTACTGCAGACTTACACTGAAAATCTTATAGCATTCGGTGGCCTCAGAATCGACCCAAAGGCATTCTGAAGTGTAGCATTTTCTGGTGTCTCAAATACTTCTGCACTTCACTGTACTTGGATTATGTTAATATTTACAGATTTTTCAGATCCACAAGACACTACTTGGAAAAGTCTTAAGAGCTCAGAATACAGTGGCTACTGGTCTGTAAGTTGGCTGGCTTATAACTGCTCAACCAGTACTACTGACTAGGCTTCCTAAAGGGGTGTTTGCCACCTCCCTCTTGAGTTTTGCTAGGCTTGACACCCTGAGTGCTGTGAAGGAGAGTTCGTGCCTGCCTTACTTGCAAAATGATTTGGGATTTCTCTGCTCACCTACTTAAGATTCTTGGGTTCTTCAGTTGCCAGTATGTGGCTTGTTAGACTATAAACCAGTAGATGGCTTACCTCTAAAAGTGTATGAAGTTCTGTAAAATTTTGTTCAAATATTATAAACTGATGTGGTGTTATAGAAGCCTTCATGTGGCAGGCAGCACTTCCGGACACCCGATGACTTCTACCTTCTATCAGAAATATACCAGTTTGCTGGGGTATTTAAGGTGTATTAAAGTGATTTTTTTTTTCCTGGAAGAGCTGAAAGTTCTTTGGAGAACATCTTTAAACCATAAGTTAAAATACAATGGGATAACTATTGGAATACAATGTGATGACTTAAAGGTTAGAATACAATGGGATAACTACAGATTTTTCTAGAAACTAATAAGGGATTTTTGTCCCATGGAACTGAAACAACCACATTTGAAATTCATCTTAAGTTTAGTCAGCTGTGACATATATGCAAGTCTGTTCCTACAGATTGGCTACAGGTAGTTATGTAGATGGCTGCCAACCAAGTACCAGCTTTCTTGAACAGAGGGTGGGTGTCAATATAACTGTAAAGATGGCACATAAAGAGGGAAGGCAAAATGTCATTGCTGTGCCAGGAGTCAGAAGCCAGAGCCGCTGTACTATCATTAACTCACATAGTAAACTTTGTGGGACTAACTGCTTCTGTCTACTCGTACAACTTGAGGCCATCAGACTCTAGTCCCCAATGTAGCTTAACTTTAAATGGGATATAATTTAATAAAACACAAAGAGCAGACACAGGGTTAGTGAAGCTAAAAATGATTTTAATTGGAAAGCATGCTAAGTTTAAGAATTTACCTATACTGGAGATCATGAAGTGTGCTTTACAATTGCTGAGCAGGCTATAGAGAAGCTGCGAGATTCCTGTCAATGTCACGAGAAGGAAGATTCCGAGCCTTCATGTATATGTGCATTTGTATGATATTGTAAATGTCTGGGAAGACACTAATGTTTGAAATGTAAGATACTTAAATTATGGAAGGTGTCTGTGGGATTCCAACAGGTTGTGCTTATTCTGATGGTTTAGTACTGTAACTGGAAAATTGGATTTTAGTTTGCCTTGGCTGAAAGTCAAGTTCCAGCATTTAAGAGCTGTGAAATCTATGGAAGTTTACTTGAACTTCAAGATATACATTTACAGATCTGCAGTAATAAAGGTAAGTATTGCATTGCTTATATATTACAGAAATAGTCACAGGGAAACTCAATGTTCATGGAAAAGGTAATTTTATGCACCAATAAAATTACTGCCTATTTTTTCTTAATATACATTTCCCTGATCCTTTTAAAGGCACTATATACAAGGATTTCAAATGTTTGTCAACAAAATCTGTACTTAATTTTCCATGAACTTTTTGGAGTACTTAAACATGTCCTCAATTACTGTAGGGTCTGGCAAAAGCATTTAGTGAGTAATATGTTGTAATTCTTTGATCCAATGCCTGTGGAAGACAACATGGGGGCCAGATGGCAACAGGATGTGTGCAAACTTTGTGTTCACAACCTATTGTGTATCTTTCAGTTGGTTCATTTTACAATTTCCAAATTGAGTTTTTAACTTTACAATTGAAGTTATTTTGGCTTTTTCTTTCACTTTGCAAAGATGTATACTCATTACTTTGGTTCGCCTTATGAAAATGAAATTTCACGTATTTCACAATACGTATTCAGGAACATAGTGTTACTTTCCATTCTACCTTCCCTCCTGCTACATGCCTCAGGTGCTCCTTTCCATACTCCTTTAAGGATCTAACAATAGCATACTTTCAGTTATCCCCACCATCACAGGCTTAACACTCCATTAAAGAATGCAAACAGTAGGTACATCTCAAAATGTCATCTTTATGGATTACCCTGCTTTGTACCGAGTATTAATTACCACAGATCAGAGAATGTGTTTACCTTTTAGGGATTCTTTAAGCATAATGGCATTCCTTTTTTTGCAAAAGGCATGCCATTCTTATGGCTGAGTAGTGTCCCATAGCATATATCGTGTTTTTATTTCATAAATTTTTCATGATATAGTTCCTTGGGCTCAGGGATTTCCCCTTCCGCCCTTCCCTACCCTTTTCCCCTACTGTTTTCCTCTATATTGTAACAAGTTTAGCCCCTCGGTGACCGTCAAGTCCGTCATTTTAACTATATCCTGACATTGTAGGTACAGAGAATGGTGTAAAGCCCAGCATTTTATTGTCAAGATATATTTACGTTTCATTGGGAATCCATTTTTTGTTCAGTAGACACATTCTGCAATGTATCTCCATCATGGTATACTTGCCTACATTTTAGATTCTCTAGATATATAGGTAAGCATGTCTATACACATACCGATGTTTTACAGGAAGGTTGCCTTATATCAGGACATATATTTGACCTTTTGGAATTGGTTTATTTCACTGAGCATAATGGTCTCTAATTGGGACCATTTGGTTGTAAATGGTAAGTTTTATTTTCAATGATTGAGCAGTGTTCCATAGAGTAGACATACCATAGTTTCTTTATCCACTCTTTTGGCATCTGGGTTGTTTCCATGTCTTCCCTATTGTAGATAGTGCTGCTGTAAATCTACGAGTACAGGTCACTTATGAACATTTCCTTTGGATATATTCCCAAAAGTAAGATAGCTGGATCATATGGCGGATCATAGTTCAATTCTCTTGGAACTCTCCGTACTGACTTCCATAGTGGTTGAACTAGGCTACACTCCTACCAACAGTGAAGGAGGGTCCCTTTCTCCCCACATCCATGCTAGGTATTGTTAGTAGAGTTCCGAATGTAGGCCAATCTCACTGGAGTTAAGTGCAATCTCAATGTGGTTTTCATTTGTATCTCCCTGATAGCAAGGGAGCTTAAACATTTTCTCACATTTCCTTAACCCAGATGTCCATTAACAGATAAATGGATAGTGTGTATCTTAGCTGTTGTGAACTGAGTTGCAATAAACATTGGTACAAATATGTTGATCTAATTTTTTCGATCAAATTCTCAGTGGGATAGGTCTATTACGATCTGTTGTGAGAACTCTGAGAAATTATTGTCCTCCATAATGATTGTAACAGTTTACATTCCCACCAACAGAAGCTTAGGGTACTTTTTCCCCCACATCCTCACCAGTATTTACTGTTGACTTTCAGGTGATAACCGTTTTGACAGAAGTCTCATTGTGGTTTATTTGTATGTTCCTGACAGCTAGTGATGCTGAGCATTTTTCACATGTCTGCAGGCTGTTTTTATTTCATCCTTTGAAAATTACCTGTTTACAACCTTTGCCCTTTTCTTAACTGGATTCTTTGAGTCTCTTGCTCTTTATATGCTGCATACTAATTTGAGTTTCATAGTTCATATTTTCTTCCATTTTGTTTTTGCTTTGTAATAAATTGTGATATGTGGGTGTACTTAATGCATGTCACAGGCCAACCAGAATGATTACCCCAGGAAGGGTTTTTTGTTTTTCAGTTTTTTTCCTTTTAA
Organism: Ochotona curzoniae; assembly: GCF_017591425.1. Lineage (NCBI taxonomy): Eukaryota > Metazoa > Chordata > Mammalia > Lagomorpha > Ochotonidae > Ochotona > Ochotona curzoniae. Next base: position 9,457,176 of record NW_024465035.1, on the reverse strand, counting down.
ATCCATGACATAGACAGGGTTGTTGAGGGAGACGTGGGAAGAACAGCCCTAGTCAGCATAACAGCACATTGTGTCTTCAGTTGACTTTGCCATTGCACTCTATGCTTCTCTGCCCCCTCAGCCACCATCTTGGTCTAAGGGGAAAGTGACTTCTGCCCTGGTATTCTGCTTCTACCCTTGACCCATAAAGTCCTTTCCCACTTGATTTCCAGAATCTCTTTTGGTTCTCTGCCTTCTCCTTTCCCCAACTTCTATTTTATGTTTTCACATTGATCGTTATACATAGCCCCATGAGGTCTCCTACTGCTCAAGAAACTCAAGATTAGTTTTGTAGAATGCTGACCTACTTGTATTGCTTGCTTAGAATATACTTCCTGCTGATGGCTCTTCAACTTCCTGCAGCTGCAGTTTGTCCTTCTGTGGGCTCCTCAGAGGGGCTTTCTCTTACTGCACTGGCCTATTTTAATTTTCTTCATAGCTTTTATCTGATAATTCTTTGAAAGTTAGCTTCAGAACCAGGGTGGTCTTGTCTGTCTAATCTGATGCTTCATCTGTAGGGCCTAAAATATCACCACCTGTATAATAGATGCTAAAAGGAACCTGTATTAGTTGAACACCTAAAGTCAAATTTTGAAAGAGATCTGCATTGGCATAAAATGGTTATTTTGACTATTTAGAAGAATACAGAAGATCTAAAAATCCTTGCCAGGGAACAACATCAAAGTCTTGAACACATCTTTATCTACCTGCTTCATGGAACCCTGGGACCACTCATTTTTCCCATAAGGGTCTAAAAAGGGCTTGAGGCTAGACCTGAGATCATGGGAGGAGAGCAAATAAAGGAAAAATGACAAACCATCTGCAGTAGAATGGATCTATTGCCATAGAATGTCCCTAAGTCACAGTATATATGCAGTGGAATAAAGAGGGTGATTGGAGGCTGTGAATATTCATAGTTAGCTCCTGAATGGGCCCGTAATCCTTGGTTCAGCTTTGTTCCTGGGAAGGCAGTAGAGAATGGTCCAGTGCTAGACTCATTTCCACTCAGTTCTAAGCTCCTGGCTTTTTCCTGACATAATTCTGAGTGTTTGGCCATTTGGAAAATCAACCAATATATGAAAGATCTTTCTCTGGCTCTTAACAAATCATTCGAAACCTCATCAGTCTAACCATGGGATCACAACTCCGTCAGCTGGCAGCAGACATGGCATTTTGATGCCTGTAGAACCAAGTAATTGGGTGATATGACAGCCAGTGGCAGTAAGCTGATTGGACTATCTGCATTCTTCCTGAATTATGGGGACAGATAGTTGCCCTTTGTAGAAGAGCTTCCATTTGCTCCTTTTACATTAAAATTCCTTCTGATCTTCCAGAACCATGAACAGTTGGGCAAAAAAACATTCTAGATGGTTTGTTTTATTTAAAAATGTGAGGGATGTGTAACTGAACAGGCAATTCCTAATGTCCTTTCTCCACTTCTGCACACAGTTTGCATTCCCATGAGCGTTCATGGCTGGCATTTTGAAGAACATCATGCTTACAATTCCTTTAAGGAGACTCCAGTTTGGCTCAGAGTTGACTTGAAAAGCACAGCTTGTTTCCTTATTTCACCAGAAGAAAATAGCTCCTGTCGTTTGCAATCTGTAGTCATTCAGAACTGGGTAGCCCTGCATGAAGTGGCACTTTAGTTGCTGTGCTTTACAGTCTCTGGATTTTCTCTCTGGTTACACTATTCTGTCTGACCAGTCTTAAGTGCAAGCCCCAGTTTCCCTACGCTTTGCCTCAATTTCTCTGGCTTGTGCTTGCAAATGGCACTCTATTGTGAATTTTGCTCTTGCTGTTCCCCTAGGATCTTGGATCCCTGTGAATTAAGCATTTCTGTGCATTTTCAGTGCATATCACAGGCATTCATAAGCTACCCAGACTGACTCTGGACTTCACCACATCGACAGTCACGTGCTGTCAGCCCTTGAGATGGTAATGTCAAATAGGAAAGGATATGGGAGGATTTTTGAAGTACGGTTCCAAATTCCCCATGGTATTTTCATTCAACATGATAGTTTTGTAGCCCTTTACCAACATTAGGATGTGTGTCTCATGGCTTTGATCAATAGAGCATGGCAAAAATGTAAGTGGTTTCTAGGGTAGGACCCTGAATGCCCTACATTGCCACGTCTAGGTGTCTCAGAAGTCTGCACTTGAGCTGCTTCTCCTGTGATATGTTGGCAGAGCCTACTCTCCAGGAATTGAGCAGTTTGTGTTTTCACTGGAGGGCTTGGATAGGTGCTGTGACCAACAGTCACTGCTGAATCCAACCTTCAAGACGTTGTAGCCAAACAAGTGTGGATAAACCTCTGGTCATCCCATACCTAACCATGTGGATCAGCTCCAGATCCCTTTAGTCTTACTGAGGACACAGACCTTGGAGCTGAGGCCAGCCCTTCTGACGCTTGATCAGGGGACTCAAGGAGATGTGAGAACTTTGCACATGACATTTGGGATGGTTGGTTATGTTGATAATTAGGACAGAAGGCCTGGCCCTGCCTTTAGGTTTTGTGCTGCTCTTTGAGGGGTTGCCAGCAGAGCCCTATGTGGCTCTGCTCCCTCTCCGCTCATTCCCACAAATGGGCTTCCCTACTGGCCAAAGAACCCTGGGCTTGGTTTCTTTCATTGTTTGAAGGCTGAGACGTCTGTATCGATACTAAGGCTGGGCCTATTCCACATCTGCAGACAGTTCCCCCCTAACATTCTTCAGTACCCATTTGAGAAGGCTCTTGTGGGCACATTTCTTCAGTTCTCCAAATGAACTCAGACAAGAGTTAATGCCAGTTATTTCTAACTTACCTAAACTGAATGACATCCACCTAAACTAGAAAAGGGATGATTGGAACATGCATTTAACCTAGTAAAGATGTGCACATCCCACGTCATTGTCCCTCAGGTTAATAACTGGCTCCTGTCTCCTATGAATAGGATGCTAGGAGGCAGCGGTGAAGGCTCAAGCGATGGGGCTCCTGCCAGTCATGTGGGAGACCTAGACTCTGGCTTCCAGCTTCAGTTCCTGAGTGGGCCACCAGGGAGGAGCCCAAGACAGTGGCAACCTTGGTGTTCATGGAGTATCTGAAAAGCTGGTGCAGTTGGGGAATTCCTTAGCCCTGTTTTTGCACATTTGAGTCCTTGCAATAAACTGGATTGTTCATAAGCTTATTTCTAACAGTCTAGGATACTGGAAAGATCAAGATGAAGATGCTGGCAGACTTCTGAAGGGATCACATCCTAGCTCAAAGATGGCTGTCTTACTGCATACTCACATGGGCGGGAGCTCACTGAGGGTATTTTTTTTTTTTAAGGATACTAATCCCACTTATGGGGGCTGTGTCCTCATGGCCTAAGGACCTAGTCATCTCATGTAGTTCCTATCTCCTAATAAGTTGGATTGGATTTCAGTGTGAACCTTACGTTGGCATAAACATTCAGGTCATTGAAAGATTTGCTTCAAATCAAGTGACACAGAGCCAAGGTATCTGCAACATCAACATGAAGGACATCAGAGTAAAACAGCATAAGGAGGGATGGGAGGGGGTTGATAAAGCCAGTGGGGGAGGGGATAGAGGACAGAGGGAGTTGGAGAGTATATTTCAGCTGATTGCTTGTGATGTTCTTGTTCTGTTTCTTGGTTATGGAAAAATAGTTGTATCTGAGCTGAATTCACTGAGATCATATGTAACAGTCTAAACATGGTGATGTGGTCTTTGTTCCCCCAAACGTTTTGACTTTGTGCATCCATTGACATCACTACTCAGAGCACGGTAAATGTGTTTGGAGCAAGCCATCTGCATTTATTTTGATCTTCGCCTTATTGGAAGTATGAGACTAAGTGATTGTGCATTTTGGATACAAGACATTATTTTTCAAGTATTCTGCTGTATGGGCTTTTACTGTTAGATGTTTTGCACCTTCCATGAATTTGTTATGTAGGCTGACTCTACACCAAATTGGTTCCTGTCTAGTGAGCAGTAAAAGCATGGTGATGAGGTGAATGTGTCTGAGGCACTTTGCATACTGTAAGACAACACTGCACTGTGAAACACTGATCTACGTTCCCAGTCCTCTGGGCACTTGTTCACAGGTAACTGCTGCATTGATCCTATCTCCAGGTTGCCAGGACCCTTGTGACTTGCCCAAGGAACAGAATTCTGTAAGTTTTATTACTAGAGAGCAGGTCTTTGTGGTTGAGTAAGATTCTGTCTAGAATCTCTCCACCCAGAGCAATGCACTGAAGCAGCCGCTGACTGCCGTCCATGTGTGCAGGACACTTTGTTTCACACATGATCCATCACCATATTCCTACTTGCCCAAGGGAAGGGACCATTGTGTTATGGTTACCTTTGGGCTGACCGGCCTCAGTTGATTATATACCACCAGCACAGCTGCCTGACTAGGAAATTCTAGACCCACTGGGGATGCTTTGGGAATAAGTGGAGCTAAGAAAGAAGCCTGGTGGGAAAGGCTGAAATTCATCCTCAGACAACTCTCCAGGGCAAGGCAGGCTCCCTTTCTCCTTGTTCATATCTGCATGGCAAGGAAGCGCCTACACAAAAATGAAGTGGAAATGAGAGGTTTGGGAATGAATGTGCCTTCTGGGATCAATTTTCCAAAGTTATAATTCTTACTAAGTGAAAGATGCAGCAGTTAGAGGGCCCCTAATGCCCAGCTGACTGGATTTCTCTCATTCAGGTTGTCAACCACCAACTATATATGGCAACAAATAAACAATCATTTTTATTCACATCTTTCATAGTAGATAACTACATGCCAACTCATGTTTTAACCTGAAGATGGAGACTTAGGACTTTACTTCTTGCTCTGTTGTTTGAAATTATTTTTGAGTGCAGACAAGCCTTTTATGTCTAATGCTAACATGTAGCATATGTGGGCCAGAGCATTACGGAAAACAATTTGACACTAGCCATAATTTCTTATTCTATGCAGCGTCTATATGTAAGTACTAATGTGTAGCAGAACATAACTTCATTTTCTCGAATATTAAATTTCAAACTTGTATATTAAGTCTAGCACTTCTTAATGAGGATTTTAAAAGCAAGTCCTAGCTGCTTGGTGGGAACTGGCATTGCCAAGGAGTTAGCAAATATGCAGCCACAAGGAGGCGCCCAAGCACCAAATTAACACCAATAAAGTGTGGAGCATGCCACTTTTGGCAATGCGTTAAACCGATGGTGGTTATTATACGGGAGAGGTGAATTGTAGGCCCTCTAACCAAACTAAATTCTTGAAGCTTCTGCTACGTTGCTGTATTCTTTGTGTCTTCCCCCCTCATCCCCTCTGTCTCCTCCTTCCCTGTCTCACCCTGCTTATTTTTGCTTTAGAGTTTTATTAGAAACCCAGATGTACAGAGGAGATAGAGACCTTCCATCAGCTGGCTCACTCCCTAAGTGGCTGCAACACCTGGAGCTGCATCAGTCTGGAGCCAGGAGCCTGGAACTTCTTCCTTGTCTTCCTGTATGCAGACCTTACCCCTTTCTGATTCCACATCTCTCCCCAGTCTCACTGCTAAAACCACAGTTGGGTCCTGGAGTGGGTCCTCTCTGGCTGGCAGGGTGATTCTGTTCTGGGTCTGTCCTCCTTCCAGATCTTTGTGTCTGCCTCTTTTCTCACTCTGGCGTTTCGTCCCCTGCTGCCTCCAATTCACCTTAGTCTCTTAGTGTTTATTACAAGCCGGGATTCTTCTGTTGGCTTAGGTGTTTCCCATCCACCTCCTGGCTTCTGTATCTAAACATGCCTTGGGGTGGAAACCATGGCTGCTTAGTTACTTCGACATTCAGTGTAGCGCTGTAGTGAGTGTTAGGTATATGCATAGTAAATATGGCTGCAATGAGTGAGTCTAACTGCAACTTCTGGAACTTGTTCGGTCTTAGTGTATTCATGAAATACTGGCCACAGAAACAACTTTTCAATATGGTTGCCCCATGGCAATGATCTTGACCCATAATGTTGCTTTTCCTACTACCTCCAGAAAAGGCAGCAAATGCTGCCTGAGGAAATCCAAAGAGTTCATAGAATAAACTGGCAGCAGCATTGTTGCACAAACAAAACTAAAACTGAAAAAGCATCTTCCACTGCTGTCGTCTGACCTGTGGGGCTTTGCGCTCGACTCTGGAACTTTAGCCCAATAGTTGCTCCTGACCCCTTGCAGTGTAACTCAGAACCAGTGGAGGTGTTGAAAGGAAAGGAGATAGCTGCCCCTGGCTGTTAGATGAAGTATGTCAGCTGCCAACTTATCTGTAGCTGACGTCTTAGCAAGTCCGTGTCTTAAAAGCAGGTTGCTTGTAAGAGCAGCTCTGATTCTGTCAGAACTCAAAGTTCCCAGCTCTACTGTAGCCAGATGGTACAACTCGACAAACTTGGGATTGTGCCAAATTTATTCCCTTTTCTGTGTATATTTCACTGGATGTATATGAGTTGAACAAGTTTCTAGGACTTGTGCAAGAGTTGGTAAAGCTACTGCCTCTGGTATTGGCATGTCTGTGGGCACTGGTTTGGTTTCTGGCTGCTTCACTTGACTCCAGCTCCCTGCTAGTGTGCCTGGGCCTCTACACCCATGTGGGAGACTAGGAAGAAGCTCCTGGCTCTACACTGGCCAGGCTCCAGGTGCTGTGGCCATTTGGGGAACTAGTGGATGGAAGGTCTCTAACTCTGCCTTTCAAATCAGTAAATCTTTTAAAATTCTTTTCCATCAATGACCATAATTCAAGCTTAATTTTTCTGCTTATTCCCAAGGAACTTCTTAAAAAGTGTATACAGTCACCAGCAAAATAAATGCTTGCCTACTGGAAATGTATTCATGGAAGCTTCTTCAAAGATACATGTTTGATATTTTCACAGGAAGATAGTTGACACATGCTGGGAAGAACATTTCAAATCATATTTACATATTCACTAAAGAACAAGAAGAGAATGCTTACATGATAGTTTAAGATTTCTTTTCGAAAAATTTTAAGGATAGAAGAGGAGACGAGAGAAACAGGTCTTTTATCTGCTGGTTCACTTTTCTACCTGTCTGCAACAGCCAGGACTGGGCCGGGCTGGAGCTAGGAGCTTCTTCAGGTTTCACATTGGCATAGGTGTCTAAGGATTTGAGTCATTCCTTTGCTTTCCCAAGTTGTAAGGGAGCTGGAATTGCCAAGACATGAACATTCATTCATATGGAATGCCAGCATGGCAGGAGGCGGCTTAAGTTACTACCCCATTGTGCTGTCCCCCCCTTTGGTTTTTAAAGTCATATTGACTTTTATTTGAAAGGCATTTTATGGAGAGGAGATAATAGTGGTATGCTGTAGACAGCTGAGTGTATAAAAAAGTGTTGGACACAAGAATGTTGGGAAGCAATGCCTGACTGCTTAAAATCACTTAATTTGGCATTGGTTTGCTACACAGCATTTGACAATTGCTACCTTCAGTACTATTGGACACTGTTTCTGGGTGACAGAGCTGATTACACAGATATGGGTAATTCTGTAACTGGTTTTAGACGGCAGTATTTAGATTTCGGTATTGGGGCTCATTGCTGATGGTATTTGTATGTATTTATGCAAATATGGCTAACATTAGTGACTTCGATGCCGAAGAAGATACTTGGTATTTTGATTATGGTCCTTGGGGCTTTAGGGCATTGGGTGTTGGCAGTATTGACTGTGATAACCCATATGTTGGAACTTAGATTTTCTGTTGGGTTTTGCCATAGGCTGATAACTCCAAATCTTGGGTTTTAAGCACACCTGGTTCCTGTTATGCACAGCTAATTCCTACAGCCAAGTCCTCTTTTCATGATTACTGCAAGCCGAAACACCAGCCACAGTAAGATATTAGGAGGTCCTTTTATTCCAGTGGGGTAGGAACCAGGAGCCAGGGGTAGAGGGGGAGAAAACTGGAAGGGACACATCTCCTGCTAGGGTGGCAGAACGGAGGCTGCCAGGGCAGGGGAAGGGACAAAGATGGAGGGGATAGGGAAGAGCCAGGTGGGAAGGGAAGAGTGAGAAAGGAGGGGCCTATGGGCTTTGTGTTGGCCCCAGGGACTGGTGAATGATATTATTGGGGCTATAGGTAGGTGGGTGGAGGCTGGGGGAGGTGCCAGAGACTGGGGAGTGGGATTCTCTATAAGGTGCCAGGTTACATCTGACAGAATAACTGGAACAGCCTCAACTTCACTAGCTGTGGGGAAGGGGAAGCAGGAAATGGTGGTGGGTCCAAGATGGGATGCTTCAATCGCCCCTCATATCCATGACAGCCTTCAGTGGCACCAAGTTTCCAAGGAAGCTTCATGTACTTGGTTCTTGAGTTTGGCAGGTGGGAATGGTGAGGTTTAGGGCAGTTTCTTCCCGTTGCTTATGCATGCGCATGTGTGAACATGTACAAACATGTTAGAGGTGCGCTCTGGGGCCTAGGCCTGACCCTATTTGTGTTTTTTTTTTAAGGTCTCCCCCTTGCCTGGAGAGGGTATGCAGATCAAGGCAGAGTGACCCAAAGGGTCAGAAAACCGCCTTTGGACTCTAATCTCCAGGCTCTATTTGAATTTGTATTGGCCTCATTCAGGTTTTGTTTAGGAAGAAGCAGAGTTCTGGTAGCTCTAGGCTTCCATCTTGCTGAATTGATAATGGCAGAGGCAAAGCACATCTCTTTCCCATTGTGCTAGCAAATACACAGGAGTGAAGGCTCTTAGGCTGAGCAAACACTGACCTTCTTGAGCAATCAGGGCTCAGCGTGATAAACCATGCTATGGCCATCAGGGAGCAAGGAGTTTGGAGCATCGGACAGTCTGGGACTGGAGAAGCATGGTTTTTCAATTCAAGATGGAGATAGAGCTGGAATCCAGGGCCATGGGAAGAGGTATTGGGAATGCCAAACAATGAGTGCCCATTAGTGTCCTAGAGCATGCTAGAAGGAAAACCAATGACTTGACTCCTCTCTTGATCTTCAAGTATGTGCGAATCAAAGAGGTCAAGGTGGAAACCAAATCGGGGCTTAAGCATGAAAGTGTCTAGCATATTAATGGTGTGGTAAACGACGTGAAAAATTGCAGTCAGAATGATAGAGGCAAGCATAGTGACAATGCAGAAAACACTAGCAGAATTCGCGCATCCTTGGTTTTTGCCCAGTAGAACTTAGCTCCTTAAACTTCCATGTGCATGCCCTTCACCAGGGGATCCATGCAAATTCTGATTCACTGATCCGGAGAGGATGGAGGATCCCTTCTGTTGCGGGTGCAGCAAGTTTGTGTGTGCAGGAACAAGACGGCAGGGCAGGCACTGGCCATCCTTTGTGCTTAAAGAGGAGGTGGGAACAGCTGCCTCCCAGAGCTGTGGAGCTGTAGAATGGTGTCCCCAGTGCAGCATGAAGGCCTGACAAAGCTTGTTGCAGGAATCTGTTCTTAAGGACTATGCCTAGTGGAGCAGGTTGCATGACCCTGGAATGTGAATGCTGGCAGGTTTTTTTGTGCTGCGGCAGCACTTGGAAAAGCACATTATCCTGCTAAGTGGATTATACACAGTGAGATAATCACAGGCCTGCACTGCCAACCGGCAGCTCCCACTGCAATGAATTTGGAGAGGGAGAGTATTAAAAAATAGCCACACTGCAGGATAATGTGTAACCAGAAATATTTTCAAAATGGGCCGTAAAAGGATGTTTGGAAAGTTAATTTTTAAACGTCTGCCCTGGCTGTGTTGTGCTGAGTCCCTAGACAACCGAGATTACCATGGCTTCTCTTGCTACAGCTCTCCTCCCGGCTGTATTTGCAAAATATTGATTTACCTCCTTGATAAACAGAAAATGCAACAGGAGGTTTCAGCTGCTGACTTGAATTTTCATAGCATCCTCCTAATCAGACCAAGCAAATGGCAGAGAACCTGATTGTAAAAGGTGAAAGATTTATACGATCTGAAGAGAAACCAGAGTATGAGAACCTGTTTGTAAATGGTGTGCCTCCTTTATGTTGGAAGAAATATACAGTGGTACCTCTTAAAATAGCACCAAATGTTTGGATTCAAAATCAGACACAAAAACATGCACATTGATGATGGAGACATATCCAACTGTGCCCTGCATAAATTCAGGATATACTAAAATTTAGGATCTAGCTGTTTTTCATGAAGCTATTTGGAATTGGCATCCACGACATGGGCCACCATGCACAAAATGGAACTTTTCGGTAGTATTGTAGATTGTTTTCTCTAACACTTCAGTTTCTGAAAAGAATTAGATATTTGTAAGCAGTAGATCAGTGTGTGTGTTCGCTTTTACCTTTCCCAACTTTGTTTTGAAATGGAAAGAGACACAGAATGACCATATACTATGTCATTCCTGAAACACCTACAGCAGCAGAGCTGGCCCAGCATGAGGCCAGGAGCCAGCGGTTGCAGTCAGATCTCCCACCTGAATGACAGGATCCTAAATATCTGAGCGATGAAACCTGTTACCATCTAAGCTGTGCATTGGTGAGAATCTGGAGTTAGGCCTTGCTTGAATCCAGGCAGTTCTGTGTGGAGCCAGGAGTTTCTTCTGAGTCTGCCACATGGGTACAAGGTCCCAAGCTTTGGGCTGTCCTCGACTGCTTTCCCAGGCTACAAGCAGGGAGCTGGATGGGAAGCAGAGCTGCCAGGATTAGAACCAGCACCCATATGGGATCCCGGGTGTACCAGGCCAGGACTTTAGCCACTAGGGCACGCCAGGCCCAAGTAAACTTATCCTTAAAATCTCTCCTGTGCTCATGTCGTAAAGTTCTTCTCTGTTTAGCTGAGAAAAGCAGGACTGCACAAAACCAGTGTTTCCTTTGTTGCCTTCTAAGAGGCCACTCACATCTCACTGATTGAAAATCCCAATGGAGGCATTATTAAGTCTAGTGTTCCAGAAGTCAGAAAAGATCAACAGCTGTTTTTTTAAAGTGGAACTGTCTACATTGATTTAGTTTTCTAGCTTATTATGGGCTAAGAGCAAAAATAAGCAGAAAGGACTGACTTGTGGTAAGCTTAACAAGACAACTTTCCCACGGGAAGCAATGTGTTCCTGACTTTGTGGTTCCATATTCTTCCAGTACTTTGGTTAGAAGCTCTGTAAGCTTTGCTTCTAATGTTAATGCTTTCACAGGTGCCAGTCTTTCATGTGGGATAACAGATTCAGGGAGCTCAACAAGTCCTACCAGCCTGCTTTACCTGTACCTTTGGGGAGAGGACTACACATCCAATCATGCCTGCCCTACCCCATTCAATTTTTGATAAGGCACACGGCGTTCCAATAGGAGAAGCTGGTGCACTATGTATCAGCTGCCTTCCAAGCAGCTCCTCTTTCCCTGTCTAGAGTATTGAATTCAAATGTCAAATCCTTACTCAGATTTTATCCCTTTTGGGAAATATTTCCATCTTTCCCAGATACTGGAAATTCCCTATCTGGCTGTGTGTCTGACCTCTTCCCTTACATCTGAATGCTACCCTTTGTTATCTTCTATAATGTTTATCGTTTTGTATAGCAATAATCTGAATTTCTAGTGATGGGTGTATTTCATGCTTCTTTACCTGAAACAGCAATTATGTAGTATATTGATGAGTTTATCAAAGGAAGAAACAAGAGTGGATAATTTATTTAGGAACTTGTGTAAATCCAGTAACTTGACAGCATTTCCTAGATATACAGCAATCTTACGAAATAGGTCTTATGCTTCCTATTTCCAAGCCCTGAAACTAGATGATTTGTCTAGATCCAATAGTAGTATGGGGCAGAGAGAACGATGATACACATTGACTTGATGAGTGACCACTGTAATATGCCCAAGATAATATGGGCAAGAGTGCATTCTTTCTGCCCTTAACTCTATCCTAGCTTGCTTCTTCCTTCCCTTATTTTGCCTGTTGTAAGGTGCACATTACATAGCCATGAAGTCTGGTGTTGTAGATTAAAAGTTTATTTTCATTCTAAGAAGATTTTTGTCTGACTCACTCCCCAAGTGGTTGCAACAGCTGGAGCTGCGTCGATTTGAAGCCAGGAGCCCAAAGCTTCCTCCAGGTCTCCCATATGGGTGCAGGGTTCCAAGACTTTCCCAGGGAGGATAGGAACTGGGAGCTGGATGGGAAGCAGAGCTACCTGGATTAAAACAAGCACCCGTATGGGATCCTGGCACGTACAAGCTGAGGACTTGAGCCGCTAGGCTATTGTGCCGGGCCCTGGTGTAGATTAAATCTTTGCTCACCAGACATGTGAATTGTGTGAGGGTACTCCAAAATGTTCATAGGAAATTGAGTGGTAAACTTACTTTGATGTAATTATTTGGATCCACATGTAGTTTTTCATAATCAATATCCTCAAACTTTTTAAATGATCTATACATGGATTTTGAAATCTTTGTGCTACATAGACATTTTTTTAAGCTGTTCTCTAAAGTAATTGAACTTTCTCTTCAAAGTAGGATGCTGGGCATGACCACTTGCTTTGGTCAGTGTATTGTGGGTGAAGGTGACTATGGGTCAGATCTGAGCTGATACCGTGGGTCTTGTATGTAGTGTTTCTGCTCACCATTCTTGCGGTTCATCTTAGATCTTTTCCTGGCTTGTCTTAGACCCAAGGAATGAGAGAGACGGGTGAAGACATTTACTGGTAGAGCGAGATAAATGTTCATGCTCTTGTGAGCCACTGAGACTTGGGAGTATTTGCTACAAAGTGCTGCTTAATACACACGATCTTCTAAAAGCCTTAGCTTTTTTCCTCCTGTCCCTTGTCAATCAAAAGGGAAGGAAAATTCCACTTAGCAGGCATGAGATTATAAATTAGAAAAGGCACCCTGGAGTCTGACACATTATGAGTGGGAAAATGACTGTGAAACATTTTCCAAAGAGGAATTTCTTTGAATGCTTTCCCATTCTCTCCTTGCCCACTTCCACTGCTTTTTAATGAGACTTTCAGTTCCTTTTTAAGGCCTTCTAACTCCAGCTTCAGGAAGTGTCTCAGGAGCACTGACCAACCTTGTCACTTTATTTTCAAAGAGAAAGAATTTCCATTTAGACTAGGTCCAGGGTCTTAAAGAGGAGGGAGGAAGCCAATTCTTGAACCCTGTCTCAGTTCGTTATTTGCACGTACTGATGGGTCGGCTGTGCAAAGCAAGACCTTCGAGTTGGCAAGATAACCAAGGTGAAGGGAGTTTCCTGTTTCTCTGCCCAGACCAAGGGAGTGGGCAGCTGCAGCCATGATCCCACAATAGGACAAGGTAGTCATTTGATACTCACTTGGTGCTCATTCAAGTATCAAGACAAGCCAAGACACCTGGTTTGTTATTCCCCTCCCTGTGCCCATGATAATGAAGAAAAGCTTAAAGCCCAACCTGTTTTCTGAGGCCAGTGTCCAGTTGTACACTCCACTTCCCTACTTCATAGGGCAGTGCTTTCCTGTAACTTTGCTTTGAATAAGGATTCTGTTATACGTACACGTGTTTCCTGGCTTATTTCCACACTGAGCCGAGGAGAGAAACCACTGAAGTTCATGGGTAACATCCATGCAAGGGCATTTATGTGATTTCTGTGTCTTTTACCATCTCCTACCCTCAGACTGCACATCATGCAGCAGTGTGTATGTGGGCTTAAATTGCACATCTCTGTAGGCTGGTGGTTCCTCCCTGCAGAGCTCAAAGCCGGCGGAGGGGGTTGGGGGATGGAGACCGGAGTTGCAGCTTCAGTCAGGCCTGTCATCTCTCTGGCTCTCTGCTCCATCAGATTCCTGCCCTCTTTGCTTGTGGTTGCATCCTTCTCTCCTCACCCTATCCCCTAGAGTTCCAGGTCATGGTCAGCCATGGAAAGGCAGCCTGGTGTTTCATGTTCAGTCTCCAGCTGCATGTGTGCAACTTCATTGCACCCTTAACATGAAGCTAAAGTTCCTGCCTCTATAGGAAAAATAGCTCCGTTTGTTAAGCCTGAAAGTTGAATTGGAATTACTGATCTTGACTCCCTTCACTCAGATTTTTTCTGGCAGATGAATTCTTTGAGTTAAAATATATCTGGAGCTGTTTGTTCACAAAAGAGCCTTGGGCTCTGAGTCCTAGAAACCTTGTTCACACTTGCTTTGCAGCATGTTGAACTGAAGTCTTAACGCTGACTTAGCAGGAAGTGCGGACATGGCCTGGGCTCCCACATGGCGTCCCAGGGCCCTGCACGATGGTCTTAGCACCTGTCTCCTTGTCCTCTGCTGCTGCCCTCATCAGGTAGAGACCAAGGTGGCACTGTCCATGTATACTAGAGAACCAATAGTTAAAGCACCCTTACCTTAGCAGGGAGGAATAGGTTGCAGAAGTCGCCTGGCAGATTCCCGTCTTACTGTATACACGAGTCCCATGCTAGCTTTGAACACATAGCTGGCAAAAGGCCATCATAATTTTCCAAAGATTTTCTTTGGAGCTGAGAAGGTCTTTCTTTACTGTCTGCTAAGATTCTGACAACTTCTAAGAGTCCCAATCCTGGTGAATGTATCTTGATGTCATCCCCCACCCTGGAACCTGGAAGAACCTGTGTGACAAGGACAGCCTCTTGATCACATATCATTGGAAAATGATGATGCAATGATCCTTCCTATGATGTCATATTGTACAAAACTGCCTTAGACTGGGGAGAGATGTCCAGTATGAGGGCAATTAGGCACTAGCGAAAGTCTAAGCCATGAGCTTTGATAGTACAAGGGCTCACGTGGCCTGTGTCTGAAGGTGGCCTGTCAGAACTGACAGCAACTCCAATGTAGCTGCAGCAAATAGGGGAAGCTGAATTCTCTATGAGAGCAGCTGCTTCCCCTCAATCTCAAAGGAATGTAGCCTGACCAATATACCGATTTTTACCTTTTACACCCTCGAACCGAACATCCTAGGTGCCTCTGTGCCTGGGCTCCTGACTTGAAACAGAGTTAATCTTACTGTAAAATACGAAGTTACTGACTGAAAAAAGAATAAGATGAGAACTACTCAGTCCCCTCAACAGCCTGAAAGGATGAGGTGCCTGGTCTCAGCCAACACCTTGATTCCACTTGGAGAGCTGGGTAGAGGGCCCAGATATTCTGCACCAAGACTTCTGACATGTTGAAGTTGTGAAATAATGAATGGGTGTTACTTCAGTTGCTGAGCTTGTGATAATTTTTTATGAAGATGTTATTTTCAAAGGCAGAATAACAGACCCCCAACTTGTCCTGTCCAAGTTACAGTGGCAGGAGACAGCTGAAACAGTGCATTCTTTCAAAACAGATGAGATGTTGGGTATAAAATAGATAACAGGCAATACCTTATTAGCATAATTTTATTTTCTAAATTCACAAACATAAAGTTAATAAAGAAATCATAGCACTGTTCTAAAGAATATACAAAATTGAGGGGTTATGAATGGTAATTACTGCATCTAATTTGTTTCTCAATTTTCTTTTGGTTGTGCAGATCAAGGCAATCCTGACTCCTATTTAACAATCATGCAGTCAATGTAATAAGTTTTTATGTTGTAGACATGTATAAGCTTGAACAAAAGAACAAATACACTACCCTAGAGCTGCAGACTCTGTAATCACTGATAGTTAGGGGAAACCTAATTAAACACAAAGAATTGATGGCAGTTTTTATACCAGGATTTATAGAGCATCAAATTGTGTAGTTGCACAATTAACCCAGTCTCTAGAGTCTTTCATTTTGTTCATGACGTATGTGTATGGTGATTCGGTGAGTTTTCAAGTAGATGAACACCCGCAGAGGTCGTTGGAAAAAGCTCGCCAGAAAGTTACCTTTTAATTCCATTTTCTCAAACTTGAGGTTACTTCAAAAGATTTGTAGAATAATGAAGAGAGAATAGAAACTGATTTTGCTGCCAATGCTTTTGGAAATCTGCATCTTTATACTGTTTCATGAACTTTCTGAGGATTCCTCCTATACAAGAATTTCAAACTTCTTTGCAGCAAAATAAGCATCTCTTGATTGCACTTTCCATGAATGCTTGGAAGAACATTTGTATGAATATTTATGATCTCTGTAATGAAACGTACAATTTGAATCCAAGACCCACGAGACAGTTTTTGCAAGCTCTTTGGATCACATGCAAAACAGTGTCAAAGCTCCTGCTGGATTGCTTGACTCCATGTTGACAACTGTGGGTTCTTTAGCACAGCTGACCACCTCTATGAGAAAACCAGAATCTTCGTAGAGAAGCAACTGCTTCTTGTGATGTTGTCATATTGAAGGAGTCAAGCAGATCCAAGTCTTGTTAAGCTTACCTGAATCTTAAACTCCTCCTTTGCCTCCTTGAGGCAAACTACCTTTTGAATAGGAATATGCCAGTCTGAATATCATTAGGAAACAAATTTTACCAAACACTGGCACACAAGCCACTGGGCCAATCTTTCATGTCCTTTGCTGTTTCTTCATTGAATCTGTTACAATTTGTGTTGATGACAGAAATGATAGTCTGCTGGTAGGAATTTGAATAGGAGTTAAGTCACCATGAAGGAAACAAATGGGAGAAGGGTTGCTGATACAATAATTTCTGAGCTTCAGTGGCTCAGAATATTACACCTTTCTCATTGATCTGCTCGAAGTCATCACCTCAACATGGAGTTTTTATCTTGGTTTTACCTGTCAAATTAGGGTTGTCAAGTTTCTTGAGGAAAGAGGGTGACAAAGGAGATACGGATGTTCTGGGTAGCTGGGCCTTGAAGTGGCTCACATACATTCCATTTAACATTCTGTTGGTCAGTTGGACACAGCTAACCACAAGAAACGTGGGAGAACTGGGATCTGGATGTGTTATGTATTCTAAATTAGAGCCATTCAGAAGCCTTGCTTGTGCTATACTTGTTTTCTGGTGCGCTTTCCAAGAGGAAGTGATGTTTCACTTACCTTCCTGAGCGTCTCTCTAGGGGCTGTTTGTCTCCTGGTGGGTAGTTTCCGTTCTATTTGTTCAACCGCAGTCTGTCGGCTTCAGAGCCATGTCTTTCAGTTGTGAAAAGATGGGTCATTGTCTATGCCTTTGTATTTTGAAAGATTTTCTTTTCAAAGGCCAAAGAACAGGAGTTTCTATTCTTTGGCTCACCTTTTAAATGCCTGCAATAGCCGAGTCTGAACTGGATCAAAGCCTGGAACCAGAAGCCAGCAATTCCATCCAGGTCTCAGGTGGGAGACAGGGACCCCAAAACTCATGCTATCAACTACCTTCTTTAGGTGTCTAAGCAGAAAGCCGGATCAGAAGTGCAGAGTAGCTGATACTGAAATGAGCACCCCAATATGGGGTGTGAGTGTATCAAATAATGATCTTTTCGAAACAAATTCATTAGCAAAGCAAATATACAGAGAATGCAAGATCTTCTATCTGCTGCCTCACTTCCCAAATGGCTGCAATGGGCAGAGCCAAGCCCAAGTCAGGAGTCTTTTGGGTGTCTCAGGTGAGTGCAGGGTCCCAGTGACTTTTGCCATCCTCTGAAGCTTTTGCAGGCCATAAGCAGAGAGCTGGATCAGAAGTGGAGCAGCTGGGACACAAACTAGCATTCAAGATGCCAGTGCTTGAACATAGAGGATTAGCCTTTTGAGCCATGGTGCTGAACCCCCCCAAGTAGTGAGATGTCGCCTGTAACAGTTCTGTACTGGATACCAAAGCTGAGAGTGGGGAACTCAAATCCAGGTCTCGCAAGTGGATGGCAAGAATCCAATCCCTGAGCCATCACTGGTGCCTAGCATAGTCTGCATAAACAGGAAGGTGGATTGAGGTGCCTGTATCGGGTTTTGAATCTAAGCACTTCAACATGCAACATGGGATGCCAGTTCATTAACTGGGTTCGTATTTGGGATTTGCCTAGAACGGATCATGTTTAGCAAAGTTGCAGGTCTACTTTGTCTCCTGATAGTAGCTTTGTATAACCAAAGTATTACAATTCTTGAACCCAGAGGATTCATTTTTTTTTGAAGGCCAATTGCTAAAAATCATGTCTTTAAATAGAGCATGAGAATTTGGAGCGTGTGTACATGTTCAGGGTTGCATATCCAAGTGACTTCTAATTGGGTTGCTGTGTCTTGCCTCAGTGTTCTGTTTAATGACATGAGCAGTTACTTGTTTATCAAATGCTTTCTATGTGTCCTTTTCCTAAATGTACTCTGTGCTTATTATAATCTTTAGATGGAATATATTGAGGTTCCTTATTCTCCTTGTTACATATGGGGAAATTGAAGCAGGGAGAAATCAAATACTGTCAAAGCTAGAGGTTTCAAAGCCATCAGTGTCAGATCTTTGAAATTTGTAGAATCTCTTTTGCCTAATGTCTTTTTGAAAAGTTTTTTAGTCTTTTGTGTTAAACAAATTAGATTTGCCTTACATCATTTCCTAGGTATTTTCACAGGAGGAATCACGTGAGTGCATTGTGATCACAGGGGCATTTTTGTATGAGAACCCAAGATCCTTCCTGTTCATGTTCATAATGGTAATATTGTTAAGGAAATGGGATGGATGAACACTGTTGCCTTTGGACCCCATTTTCCTTTTTGGTGTGATTCTTTCAAATACTTAGTTCTTCACGAGAACGTCTTAAACTCTGAGGCAATGGCTTAAGACTTCTGTACAGAGGATCATTTGAGTCTTCCACATAAGGTGCAGGCTTTCAACAACTTGGTGCTGTTCAACTTGGATGAGAAGGCTGTGTCACACAACTGTCAAATTATCTTTGCATTTATCTAAGTCAGTGACACAATCCAGCACTTGTCAGATCCATTCACTATTGATATTTGATGACTTAAAAGAGGTCCAGAGTGTCATTAGTAGGCTATTCATTTTTCAGATTGTTCAAGAATGAGGTGCTGAAACACATTGGTACTTACACTTTTATATCTCCTCCTGAATCTTGGCTAATGCTCCTTGCTCTTGTTCAATGAGGAAGCCCTTGGAGGTAACTATGAACTGCTGTCAGGGCTCAAAGAGAGCCCCACACACAGACCTCATGGAACTCAAGAATTCCCCACAACATTTTGTAGATTGTCAGTGTGAAGACCTTTACATGGGCAATCTTGCTCCAGTTAATCCTCTTAACCACTGCCCTGTTTTTTTTTTTTTTTTTTTAATGGCCCAGCTCATGCAGTTTTGTGATGGACCTGGGCTCCAAGCAGCATCCAGGTGCAATAACTTCTAGAAGAGTCCCCATAACTTCCCCTTCATTAGACTGAGCAGTTTTTTGGATAGTTTATCAACTGGGCACATTTTGATTGCCTAAAATTCAATCACATCTTAAAGATTCAGTTATATTGTTTCTTGGGCCCAACATTTACAACTAAAGCATTCTGGAGGACTGATGGATTAGCTGCTGGAGCTAGTCTATTGCATCAGTAAAGATCCAGGCAGCCAGTGTGGGCTGAAGGGTTAGAGCCCGTGGTGTGTTGACTGGATACTGTTCTGTATATTTAATTTCTGATTTGATATATTTTTAATCACTGCTTGGCAGAGATTCAGCGTTAAGAAACAGCCAATTATTGACTTTGTGATACTTAGAACACTTTCATATCATCTGGTTTTTATATGTGTAAATCACACTCACACAGATTCCAAATGTGCATTTTCCGGTAGGTGAGCCACTAAGTTCCATGTGACTAGTGAGCATTTGTGCTTTGCCTAGCTTAGATTGAGCTATTCCATAAATATGAAATAGCCACCATAGTTGAAAGAATCATTATGGAAGTAGAAAATATTAATGTTCAAACTTAAAATGACAATAGTCTAGGCATACTACGTTGTGTTAAAACATACAAGTTAATCTATTTCCCCCTTTTAAATGTGGATACTTAAGTTTAAAATTGCAAGTGCATCTTCAGTTGTGACTTCAGTGTTGATATGAACAGTGAATAAAGATTTATGATCCTAAGGTTAGCACAGATGACAGTTGGGAAATATTTGCTTTTACTGGTCTTGGTAGAACAAAGTGTAATTTTCAAAGAGCCATCACAATTAAAATGTCAAATCTTCATTGAGTCAAAGCACTTGTTTCTTGCTAGAGTTCACACATTCATTTTCCAATTCACATACTTAAAAAGAACCACCTGAAATAGACAGGTTTGTGCATGTTCTGGTGTCTGAAATAGTCTCATTGCTTTTTAGTGGATTTTAGCTGAGAAGCAGGAGGCACATGGTTTGTTTTGACAGCTAGGAATGCAAGAGACATTATAGCTTTAACATTCCATCTGCTGTGTTTTTCAAGTAGAAGAGCAGAGGCTCAGTGAAGAGGGACTTGACAGAATGGAGTGGTGGTTCTGTTTTATCCCATGTCTTCCTTTCTAAAAAGCTCATGAACTACAGAAAAGACATAACATTTTTGAGCATAAGTAACCTTGCCAAGTGTAACAGATGAACATCCTTCTATCGAGTATCACTCAGTCTTAGCCAGTCGGATTGCTCACTGCTCTGCCTCAGTGGCGAGCGAAGGCATCTCTTTAAAGCTATATTTCATTTCTGTTTCAAAAGGGACTGTCTTCGCATGGGAAATCGGTAAGACAAATCAAAAGGTGAAGTCGCCTTCTTTGGATCAATCGAAGTTTCTACATTTCCAAGCCTCAAGTTCATTAGAGGATGGGACTCAAAAGCATTGATTACTCCTGCTAATGTTTAAGTGGATAAATAGTTTCTAAGTTCAGGCATCCAGTAAGCATTTCCTGTGTGAATGATTGAGGTTTTTATCAGCTACTTTGGTAGCTTGCCTATATTAAAACACCTTTAGTGAGCTAATTGTTCTGACAGAATCCAACCTACATTTGTTTTTCTTTCATAGGAATGAAGTTGTACCTGGAATGCAGCTGGTCAGCTCGGGATTCCATTCTTTCAAGCTTTCTTAGTTACGGGTAGCCATGTGTAGTGCAGTGGGAAGGGAGATACTTCTCTGGGTCAAGCTCATACATGGAGTGTTTTCTGCACAGGTTCTGCCCGCTTGCTGTGATCCCACACAATGGGGTGTGATGAGCCAGATTTGGCAAGTTTTCAAAGTGGAGCTTTTATCTGCCTGAGTCTGAATGCCCATGTAGAGGACAGACATCTGCCACTTAGGCTCTTCTGGGAGAGGAAGAGACTTGCAATTACTCAAGCTGTTGTATTTTGAGATTGCTTGGATGTGCTATCGGTGAGCTCACATTGGGTTGGTAGTAGCATATACCTATTGCAATATGGCTGTGGTAGATTGCTCATGGAGCCCACGTGGTCCCCAGTTGTAACTACTGTTGTGGTTGGTTAATATTAATCCAGATGTTAGGGGCTTGTCGTGAGGGCATGCTCTCCACACGTAATACACTGTTTAAGGTATGCTTTTTTCAATGTTAAAGGTGAAGTATGGGCCCAGCGTAGTATCTTGGAGGCTAAGGTCCTCGCCTTGTGTGTGTCAGGATCCCATATGGGCATTGGTTCTGGAGTTGGCAGCCCCACTTCCCATCCAGTTTTGTGTTTGTGGCCTGGGAAAGCATTTGAGGATGGTCCAAGGCCTTTGGACCTGTACCCTTGTGGGAAGCCTATGGGAGGCTCTGGGCTCCTAGCTTCAGCTCATCTCCAGCCATCATGACCGCTTGGGTAAGTGATTCAATGGACAGAAGATCTTCCTGTCTCTTCCTCCTCTATATATCTGACTGTCCTGCAAAATTTTAAAGGCAAAGTGTGTGGACAAATGTGAGTCTCATATTTAGTGTGCATAATTTGCCGAATTTTGGTGTGGATGTAGCTGTAAAAGCTTCGCTACAAGCAAAATAATGAAGACATCCATCATGTCCAAAGTTTCCTTGTGCTCCTTTGTGATCTCATCTTCCCATCTCCTCACCCTCTCTGACTTCAGGCAACCACTGAGCTGCTTTCTGTCAATATACATTAATCTTCATTTTCAAGTGTAATATAAATGCAGTTATGCAATATGTACTCATTTTTGTTTCATTTCCTGCAGCTAAGTATGCTTATATTTAGCATCCAAGTATTGAGATTAATTCATGTTATGGTAGGTGCCAATAGTTCATCCTTGTTCCTTAATGAGAAGTATTCTATTATGTGGCTAGGCTAGTTCTTTATTCATTCACCTATGATGGACAGTTACTTTCATGTTTAGGCAACCAAAATTGTGAACATTTAAGTATAATTTGCATGGACATTTGTTTGTCTCTTGCTAAAATATCTAGAAATGAGATGACTGGATAAACAGTAGATGTCTAAGAAGCTGTCAAATTGTTCAAAATTATACCATTTTGTAAGTATTAGCAGCATATAAGGTTTGGATTTTATACGTCCTTGGAATATTTAGTCTATCATTCTGTCATTTCAGATGTGAAATATTGCTGGCTTTGATTTGCATTTCATTGACTAAGATTACTGAACATCTTTTATTTGCTTATTTATGCATTCTTGGTTTCTGTTCAAATCTTGTGATCATTTAAAAGAGGGGAGTGATAGGTCTTACGTCTACTTGTTCCCTCGCAAATGGTTGCATTAGCTAGAGCTGGGCCAGGATAAAGGTAGGCGTAGGAGCCTCTTCTGGATCTCCCGTGTGGATGACACGGTCCCAAACACTTGAGCCTTCTGCTGCTGCTTTTCCTAGGCCAGGGAGCTGCATGGGAAGTGACTTGGACTCTAACTGGCACCTATATGGCATGCCAGGATTGCAGGTGGCGATTTTACCTGATATGCCACAGTGCTTGTATAATTTTTAAGTTCTGTTATTTCCTGAGTTTTGAGAATAGTTCCAAATTCTGCATCTCTGATCAAATGCACAATCTGTAACTTTTCCTCTGGTTCAGTCATGTTTTCTTTCTAAAGAGTGAAGTTTTTAACTTTGAGGCAGTCTTATTTGTTCATCGATTGTGCTTTTTATGCAATATCTTTAAGTCGTTGCTTAACCTAATGTGACAAAGGTTTCCTTCTGTGCTTGTTACAGATTTTGATTTTTTGGCACACTTACACGTGGTATATGGTATGAATGGAAATACTTGCGTGAATGAGTGTTCAATTTCCACAGCATCATTTGTTACAAGGACTATCCTTTGTGAACTAAGCTGGTTTCATACCTTCTGGAAAACCAATTGTCAAATAGATTTTTTCTATATTTTTCACTATGTTTCTACCATAATTGGCTGTCTTTACCAACACAAGTATTTCAAATTTAGCTTTTTGTTTTGCAGTCAGAAAGTGTTCCAACTTTTTCCAACCTATTCAGCTCATCAGGATCCTCTGGATTTTCTGTAACATTT
Source organism: Ochotona curzoniae (assembly GCF_017591425.1). Taxonomy (NCBI): domain Eukaryota; kingdom Metazoa; phylum Chordata; class Mammalia; order Lagomorpha; family Ochotonidae; genus Ochotona; species Ochotona curzoniae. The sequence continues at coordinate 9,433,925 of NW_024465035.1, read as the reverse complement.
AGAATTGTTAGCTCATTTAATGTATTTTCATGCTATATGAATGACCTTAGTTTCTGATTTCAGTATCTTCCTTTTCTGCCTGCTTCCAGAAATCCAACTTTGTAAATTCGTTCACTAATTCTAGAACTGGTTAACAAATTAGAGTTATACCAATTAGAATTGTGGAATCCGTCAAGCTTTCTCCAGACTCAATCGTATCATTTAAGCACATAGTTATTTTCTATTTGTTTGATTCATGTATTTATTGGCAACTTAACACTGGATAGAATATCTGGCAAATTTGGGACAGAAGTTGTAAGAAATGTTTAGTTGTGGTGCTTAGGGAGGGAGGAAGTGGTTTGGGTATAATCATAGCCCTTATTTCTAAGCCAGTGGGAAAGTCCATGTGTTAACTGTGTGGTACAGTTCTGGCACCCATCCATGAATCAGAGCTCTCCGTGCGCAAGGAAAACATGAGCATTTCTGGATGTTCTTGGTCGTGTTCAAGTTCTTGGGCAGAGCTTGCCCCATCCAGCCTTTTCTATCTGTCCGTGGCAGGAAATATCAAGATTTGTTTCTCCTGTGTTCAGAGCCAGCCTCTCCAGGAGCAGTATTTGTCCTATTTCAGTTGCATGAGTTTGTGACTCACATGGGCAATCAAATGGAGTTTATTTATGATGACAGCAATTTAAAAATCAAAGCTACACAGCAATACACCTGAGGCCATCGTTTGATTCCCAAAGAGGTTTTCTAATCTTTAGCCCGCCACCTAGTGGTCTAACATGAATTGCGATCCTTTTGAGGTTTCTATTTTAAGGATAAAACTGCAATAGAAAACTATTCAAATAAAGTTCTTTTGAAGGTCATTTGCTTGTCCTTGGATAATTTACAAATCAGATCAATATGAACTGACTTGCTACTTGCAAAGAAGTTTATATATTACCAAATATCTTGCTTCATTGGCTTTTCACACCCCAACATTTTCTGGGACAAGAGGATAAGGTAGTTCTAATGTAAATAGGAAAATTCTTTCTTAGCTATTGACAGGTAATATTTCTAAAATGTCTTGTCTGCACATCCTTACTTCGTAACACATACTTAGAAAATGACTGCCATGGATTGCCTCAAGACTGAGCAACAATTGAGTTGTCCAAGAATGGAAGTTACCTGGGATTAGCGATTTAGGTTTTTAGCTCGAGTAATCATTCTGCAAAGATACCTGCTTGTTTTGTTTCTTGATGTATTATGAAAACATTTAAACTTCAGCGTGAGACAAGCATTTCAACTCAAGATGTAAATACAGTTGTGGAATGACTGAGTATACAACAAATGGGAAATAATACATTTTTTTATTACATTGCATTATGTGACAGTTTTATAGATACTGGGATTCCCCCCATCCCTCCCCAAACCCTCCCCCCATGGGTTCCTCCACCTTGTTGCATTACCACAGTTCAAGTTCAGTTGAGATTCTTACATTGCAAGCATATACCAAGCATAGAGTCCAGCATCTTAGTGTCCAGATTAGCTCAACGGCTTGTTGGAGACCATTTCTGGTTTGAAGGTAGAGCTGGCAGAGTATCATCCCAATCGATTAAAAGTCAAATGGGAAATATGTTAAAAGAATCTTTGAAATGAGCTTTTAAAATTACTTTCACTGTAATTCCTTATTCTTAAATAATTATCTACCTTTAAAAATTAAAAATTACTTGACAGGTGGGCGAGGGGAGAGCGTGATCCCTCCCATTTACTGGCTCAGTCCTCACATGCCCAGAACAGCTAGGATTAGGAAAGGATGCGACCAGGAGCTGGAACAGAGTTTTGAAGCCATTAGCTGCTGCCTCCCAGGGCATGCAATGGCAGGAAGTTGGAATTGGTGAGACCAGGATTCAAATCCAGGCACCCTGGGATTTGGATATTCAGTGGTTTTCAGCACCACACCTAACGCTTACCTCATTCCCATTTTAGAGGAATGCACTCATTCTAGAATGATTGTCCTCCATTTCAGTAATCTGCAGGACGTGTTAGTGTATGCTAGGTAGGCCTGCAGTGGGAGACATAAGTCTTGCAGTTATCCAGATTTTAATAGCTTTTTGCTGTCCACATGTTTGTATGTCATTCTTCTGAGACCTCAGAGGATAAGCAGGCACAGCTGAGTAATTCGCGATAGACTATACTGTATTTGTTAAAAAGTAGATTTATAGGGAAGCTGTGAATAACTTCCCTTGACTCTGACCTAGTGTCACTCATAAGGATCCAAGTCCACAAACCCTGCGATGAAACATGTTATCTTAAAGTGACTGACCTTTGGTTATCAATTTTGCAAATCCATTTGTCTTACCTCCTTTTTTCCTAGCCATCCCAAATCTATAATCTTATAAAAATGATCAGTTTCAGATTTTTTTCCTTAAAAGGAAGTCATTTTTTTGAGTGAATCAGAATGTTTTATAAACTAAAATTGGTAAAACAGGTCAAATTGAGCTGGGATGATGGCAAAAGCGTTAAGCTCGTGACTCCTACTGGATAGGCTTAGGTTGGCAATAGACAAGGTTGTGCACATGACTGCTCTCTGACCAAGGTGAATGCGGGGAAAGGATTCTGCCAGGTTTGTGACTTGGACCTGGTGCTGTTAGACGTTCTCGGTGAGCTTCAGTTTCTCCCATCTGGGACCTGGGACTGACGCCAGCTGCCCCTCTTGGACATGTCATGGAAGATGGTACATTACGGAGCTTGGAGGCAAGTCGCAGAAATGTGGTGAAACGGCTAGGAGTGAGCATACTTCTGTCTCATAATAAAATTTCAGCTTCTTTGAATTTAGTTTTGCGTAGTAAAAAATATACTTTCAAAGTAATTACCGGCTAAAACAGCTAATCATGAAAATAGCACTTAAGATAATCCAAATTCAGAATTGTTCTACTGTTTTGTTTTTTTTCCAGTGGGGGAGCCGTTCCAATGTTAACGTTTTGAGGTGAAATGTCTTAAAGCCATGCATAAAGGGCCTGGTGCAAGAGGAAGCGAGTTCATCAGACTGTTCATTCTCACCTCAGGGAGCTGCTGCAGTATCGTTTCATTTCTTCCCCCCACTCCCCTTGAGATGAAAGTAGCTTTGAGACCTCAATTTGCAAGTGATTCTTGAGGCTGACTCTAGACCTGTGTCTGACACCCTCTTTAAACTGATCTTTTCTCATTTTACAGAGTTTGAGTGTTTCCAAGATCTTGTCTAAGCAGGTCTGTAAGAAGGTAGCTAACTTGCTAATGCTTTTGGCTTAGGTTGGCTCCTTGTTAAATGTTTTATGAGCTGAAAGTACATCACTTATTTTTCTAAGTTTCATAAATTACCACAGAATTTTTGTGCATGCATAAATTCCAATTTTAAATATACTTCTAATTCATCTTGCTGAGATTAAAATTCAACAGTATGTTTGGCGGGACTCATGTAATCAAGAACACAAAACAAACCTTTAAAAACAAATGAAATCAGAGCAGCCAAAATCGTAATGTGGGCTATAAATGCCTGAAGTGTTTAAAGGTCCTTTCATGGAAATGAGGCCAATAAGAACTTGAGAGGAAAGGTTTTCAACAGCGTGGAGAAGTAGATCATCACCAGAAATAAAATATTTATGATTTTGTCATGACTTCGTAAGGCAGGACTCAATCTTACTTGAATTCTGCAGAGTATTTGCATTGACAAACGCATGTGCTAGATTCAGATTGAGGAACTCTCGCGTGACTTGGACAAGGTTTATTGACTTGAAAGATGGAGAGGGAATGCTATGTGTTTAGGAAACTTAGTGTAGAGCTCGGCTACTGTAGAGCTCTAACACTTCTGTGCACCTGCAACAGAGGCACCCAGTTGTGAATGATAGTGATCCAACTGAGGGCTACATTAGACCTGATGGGCCTTTATATAGTCTACCTGCAAGTCACTTAGAGCTAGAGCAGGTCTATAACTCCTATGGCGGGAGGAGCATCTCAGACAGCATTGAGGGCAAGGTGTACGGGAGATGTTGGTGCACTTGGAAAATATTCTATTTTTGAGGGTGGTATGACACTGAAAAACTTAGATATTTTTTTTCCTCAGAAGATGCCAGATTCTTCAGGCCTCAAGAAGTGGCTGATGTAAGCAGGCTCACATTCAGTCACCCACATATTCGTATGTTCTGTGCTCTGTAGTTTATTTGTCAACAAATGTGGTGGAAAATGTTGATGGGGCAGAGGACTACTTTCAGAGATTCAAGATTGCTTTCTGGGATACCTTGGCAGGATGTCTGGCTCTATTTGATTTCTTTGCTTATTTCTATATTTAGAATATCAGGTCCCCATGGAAATAGTCATGCGAGATCATGTACTTTCACACTTACATTCAGTTCCCTGATGGCTATTACAGACTTGCTGTTAGGATGTATATGAATACTTTACACAAGAACATGGTATAAAGTTCAAGTCTGATTATTGGAGTTTGTTGAGCATTCTCAGCATTTTCTCAATGTCAGTCATTCAATGCTTAAGCATTACAGAGGGCCCAACGTGGTAGCTCAGTGGCTAGAATCCTTGCCTTGCATGTGCCTGGGATCCTGTATGGGTCCCGGTTAGTATCCTGGTTCCTTCCCTTCCAGCTCCCTGCTTATGACCTGACTTCTGATTGGCTCAGCTCTAGCCTTTGTGGCCAGTTGGAGAAAGAGCCAGTGGATGCGGAGTCCTTCTGTTTCTCCCGTCTGTAAATCTGACTTTCCAATAAATTAAACATTTTAGAGCTTTCATTTTGCAAATGCATGAGCCAGATCTCTATTATTCCCCCTAAATGCATGGAGCAGATGTGAATATCACACTACTGATACTTTCTGATCATTAGAGTATGATTATTTAAAAACCTGCAGGCTACAGCACCATTTGCATTTGAAATGCTGTGCGGCACCACCCCGTCTGTGCCATGTATGGACTAGGGGAGCATGCACCTATGAAATCTCATCATGGCCTCTTGTGTTCCTCAGCCCCGGGGGAAGCAGTGCGGAGTCCACATTTCTGTCCTCTCCGGGAGTGATGGTCATACCTGCGGTAGACTCAAATTCCTCTTCATGTGTCCTCTCCTTACACCTACAATTTTGAAATTTTTGGAGGGTTTCGGGGGAATAAAGATCCTTGATCTACAAGAGTATGGAAATGGAGGCAGTATTGCAAATGGAAAAATTAGAATTTGGGATATGTGATTGCTTAGACCCCTTGTGCACCATCAGTGTGCAGGAAAACTTTGGGCTTTGTTGTGATCAGTTGGTCTGTGGAAATGGTGTGCTAGTTGTGACCACGAAAATACAAAATCAGTTCTGGAAGGATCGGTTTGAATGTCTCAGTCGTTCAGGTTTACCTACCTACTAACACTAGTTTAACCTTATTTTGGATGATGAAATTCTTTTAAACTAAAATTCATTGCTCTAAAACATAGCCTGTTATCTAAAAGAATATCCATGTCCCACTACCCAGTTTATCACTGTGCCACACATCTTGACATTCCAGTCACTAAATGACATTCTGTTTCTCAACAGTAATATCCTAAACCGGTCCACCACTGCCAAGATTGTTCAGTAATGCAAGGAGAGAAGGGAAGTGATAGGATTTGGTATGAAAGATTCTGGAGTTTTTGCTGTTAAGGAGAAGGATTTCTGAATGTGCTGTCTGTATTTCTTAATGTCTGCGACTGAGAGCACTGGCTTTTTCCTTTGCTCAGAGTCCACACACCATCCAGACACCCGGGAACGCTCACAGCAGCTTCTGCATCGCCAGTGCTATCGCAAACATCCATTGGAGGACACTAGAACACCACAGATGATACAGGCAGATGTAGAAACTCCAAGTAAACCTTCTGCGCAAAAGTCAGGCACTCCATGCTTAAATCACATGCAGTCCCTCACAAGTGGTAGAAAGCTGATCAACTTCCACTGGTTTTAGGGAAAAACAAATCCTGTCATCAGTGCCCCTGCCTTTCAAAGCTGTCGTTTTGGACAGGCAGTGGCTGGCATTCCCAAGAGGTAAAAAAAGGCATTATCTTAAGCCACCTAAGCATTTATTATGAATTTACTTAGAAATTTCACTTAAGTCTTCATGGACAGGCAAGTGGAGGCCTTTTCAAAATGTTGAATTATTTGTCTGATAATCTATTTTCTAAGAGGACTTTATAGGATGTGTAAACATCTTGGGTCCGGTGTGGTAGCCTAGCAGCTGAAGTTCTTGCCTTGCATGAGCCAGGATCCCATATGGGTGCCAGTTCTAATTCCAGCAGCCCCTCTTATCAACCAGCTCTCTGTGGCCTGGGAAAGCAGTTGAGGATGGTCCAAAGCCTTGGGACCCTACACCCATGTGGGAGACCCAGAAGAGGCTCCTGGCTTCGGATCAGTGCGGCTCCAGCCATTGCGGCTGCTTGGCGAAAATGAATCAATGGATGGAAGATCTTTCCTCTGTATATGTGCCTTTCCAATAAAACTAAAATCTTAAACATCTTGTGGACACCCTTTACTACAGAAGGGGACATGTATTCTTGTGAGACCTTAATGAGACAGACTGACATTTGTAATCTAAACTTGTAAACGTTCTCTTTCCAAGTGTTTCAACCGTCTGTTAGCAATCTGATTTGAAATCCTAATAACCTGTGAGTTAATCATTTAGATATTTGGCCCTCTTAATTTTCTGTTTAGTATTAGGTAAGACTTGTGTTTTAGATTTGAATCAGCTCCTGAGTCCTCCAATTTCAACTAGACTATGTTTGAGTTGAACAATGTTAGCAACAGTACAACAATTCAGAATGTTAGGTTTAAATTTCTCTATTTGAAAGTGGGGGAGAAAGTGCAAGATGAGAGAACACCTCCATCTGCTGGTTCAATTCCAAACACCTGCAACAGCTGGGATTGGATCAGCCCAGGCTGTTAGGAATTATTCTGAGTCTTCATGTGGGTGACAGGGACTCAGGACCTTCTGAACCGTAACGAGACGGCTCCCCAAGTGTGCACTAACAGCTCACTGGGGCACAAGAGGAGGAGCTGGGGCTTGAACCCAGGTACTCCAAGATGGCATGGCTTAACTTCTATGTTCAATGCCTGCTTCTGTTTTAAAAAGCACCAAAATTATAGAAACTTGGTGATAATGTCAGCAGTGAGGACTTATTTCCGCTTTATCCACAGGGGGGCACTCTGCACTCTGTTTGAAGGAGAATGAGAAACAAGTCCAGGACAAACTTAATTCCCCTCCAGCTGCAGTGGAATGTGTAATTGCAAGTAGAAACAACAGGGGGCACACTTCTCTAGTGTAAGCTATTTCAATTCACCTGTTCTTACAGTGTGCAAGGCAAGATTGATTTAAGAAGGTTCCTGCTACAGTGACAGGAAGGGGCACCAATGGAGGAAAAGACCCAAGGGAATGCAAGGCAAAGATCTCCTGCTGTAGTGGCAGGAGGGAGCTCAGGTCACCTCTTCTGCAGCAGCACCGGTTAGCAGCCAATCAAACCTGTGATTTTTATTGGGAAGGTAACAAAGATGAGAAGTCGGGCATAGTGAAGCTTGTGGGCAGCAGTTCTGGAGTCCTAGAAGTGTTCTCTCAGCCACTTGCACTGTGCAGGAGGCTTCCATCCTGCAGATGGGACTCTGGCATACGAGGGGACTCGGGTGCCCACACTGGCCCATTGTTTTGTGCCAGGGCTCAGTTTCCTCATCCTTTCAAGGACTGAACTAACTGCCTCTTACTGAGTGGAGAAATAAGGTAAAGATCAAGTCAATAACATGCTGATGACACTTTAGACTTACAGGATAGTTAATGCAAGTGCCCTGCAAGTGCCCTGCAGTTAAATGAAATCATTATCCTATGGGCACCTAAGAGTGGCAAAGGAGCTGAGCCACCTATGGGACACTGACATTAACGCCTGTCGCCTCCTCATCTTGTTCTTGCTCTTTGCTGCTTTTCCTTAGTCTCGGGTAGGGCCTCCATGGAACCTCCAAAGTGGGTAAATTTGGCAGATGCTGGTACAGACAAGTTATTAGGAAAACAAATGCTATAGTGACTCTAGGCTAAGAATTGTGGGCAAGAAGTCCATTTCTACCTCTAAACTTGAAGGGCAGGGAACCTTGAGTGGTGACTTGCCTGGAGCAGCAAGCCCTAAGGAACGGGCTACTCGGGAGGGACTCGGATCAAGTAGAGAAGTCTCTGGGTCCACTGCCAATTTGCCTGGGGGCACCTGCCTTTACTTCCCTCTGGTCTCCCATCACTGTACCCCACTTGGCTATAGCCATCCAACAGGAGAGGGCAAAGGAGTCAGTGTAGTGATGTATAGGTCAGATTGGGAGCACAGAATTCTGGAGAAGAGGGTGTGGTGTGATTTAGACATCTGGTTTCTCTGGCAGCTTCTGTCGGGAGTCAAATTCTGGAAGTATGTGTTGTAGACAGGACTCCCTCCGTCCCCTCCGCCCTCAGTTTGCTGCTGCTCCAGAGATATGCAACGCTGAATAAGTTTTGAGTGTCTCTCCACTTGCACTTACAGCCGTGACTTGGATGGAGCACAGGATGGTAGTTGATCTGCTACGTTCTATCCTTTGTTCAAATCAGTCTTACCTACACTGTTCTTTCACAAATCTTGCCACCGATGAATATTCCAAAGGTTTTAGAAGACTGCTAATATTGCTGTTGAAGAGGAAAACATTTTAAAAATTCATTGCAGAAATTATGCAGAGAAATCATGAATCTTAATTTCCTTTTCATGCTAGAAATGGGGAACAATCAAACAGGCAAATGGAGAAGTAAACATATTTTCTAAAATTCTTAAGAGGTTATTTGTAATTCTGATTCACCATTCCTACAAAGCAATGTATACTAACTACCTTTTTGTAACCACCTCTACCTGTCTAATTTTAATAATGGTTATGCTATATCAGTGGTAAATATTAGTACTGTATTGAATAATGAACCAGTATTCTGTATTTTTAAACTAGATATATTGGAAACAATTTTCAAACTTCAAATGAAGTAGTGAGAATGGGACTAAGATTGCACCAAATGCTATGTGGCTGTAGCAGTTTGTGCACAAGGAAGAAACTGCTGTATTTGAGAAAAGCTAAATATGAAGGTCTGAAATATGAAGAAATTTGCTCCATTGCCCATCTATCTCTTTGGTCTCCAAGCATCTGTTCTACTTAGCTACATAATGAAGTAGAACAATGCCCCACCAACATGGCCACAGTTGCCCACGATACTTGGACTTCTGATGCTGGCCTGCACTACATATTCCTGCCAGAGTTCTCATCCTAAAGAACATTTTTCCAAGTAGCCTCTAAGTCACTCCTGTGCTCTGTGGTCAGAGCTGGGTTCCCGACAGCCATGAAGCAAGAGCAAACAGGAAATTCCAAAGTGTGAATATCCAGTGACTTTTCTAGCAAGCCCTAGGAAGGGCTTTTCAAAGTTGTGGTTACAGAACTGTCATTTCTTTAGAAATGGGATTGGGCTGAACACGTTTTCTTCAGTACAAGACAATAAATTTTTCCTTCAAAGATGGGTTGCACATCTGTTCCAGATGTTTGTGCCGGGTAGACAAACTTGTAATTTACTTTCAACATTAAGTGAGATTGTAATGAATCTGATCAGTAGTCAATTCCCAGTCCAAATTTTCTTTAGGCGATTGTACGGATTATTGCTCTGTGTGGGACCTGGGGGAATGGGTGTCAACATCCAAGGTAGATGCAAACTTCTCAAGTTCATCAGTCAAATATTATGAATGCAGTCTTTCCATGCCACTGTCATTGACCAATACATGTCTGAAATGAACTTGAGGTTTTCCTGGGCAACCATCATGATGTTCCATCAGCAGAATTTTCCTGCCTGTCGGACATGGCTTTGTCATTTCTGTGAAATACTGATTCACACCCAATTAGCATTAATGGTGTTTGAAAGTTCGGCGACTCAAGGAGACATACATGAAGCTCTAAGGCGGATGTTAAAGCGCTGGTAAAAACCATGTAACACAGGACCTACTTAACAGACCGTGAAGTCCACCTTCACACAGTGCATAGCACATCGATGTTAACCCCAGGCACAGTATCATACAGCTCGTCTCTAATGTTTCCCCACTGCGTGACTGTAGCTTGGTGCTCCCTGAGCAGCCCTGCCCACTTATCCCTCTCATCTCCCTGGCAGCCACCACTCTTGGTGTTCCAATACTTCTAAGCTCACTTTCTTTAATTTACTTTCAAAGTATATTATCAAATTTGCTTTGCAAATGTTATTTTTTTAACTATAGATCCCTCTCTAGGGATCCTAGAACTATTTCACTTATAACAATATTAATCATTTTTTTAAATCAGTGGATGTGACTGAAGCAGGTCCTGTAATTGTGCAAGAAACAATTCAGGGGTGAGGTGAGTGTTGGTAAGCAAGTTTTAGTGGGGCAGGGTATCAGAAAACATGGGAACCTCTCCATATCTGGGAATAGTAGCCAGTTCTTCACACTGGTATGAGCAAAATGAAATAGTTCAATGAAAACACCTGATAGACCAAGTGGGCATCTCGGCCAAGAACAGATCTGAGAGCTGGAACAATATACCCGATAGACCAAGCAGGTGTCTAAGGAAAGAGCTGAGAGTGGAATCTGCTTGTAGACCAGGGCTCCAAAGGGAATGGGGTCCAGGTATTCCAACCATTTCTCCGTACATGCTTTTCCTAGAAAGGGGGTTTGCTGGGCATGAAACTGGGGAAATTGCCTCCAGGATTTATTTGCCAACATTATTAGGCTGGGTAGCTTACATGGCACTGGACAGAGGATTCTGTCCTGAGGAGCTTTGTTTGGGGGAAGGCTGGGATCACCTCTAAAGTTGGGAGCTTGGACAGGACTTCATTGAGTATGATCCTGGGCTGTTTCCAAGGCATGCTTCTATGCTAGAGGCTGCTGCATTCTGTCCCAAGTTGACCATTCTCACAGGCTAGTGTACATCTTCCTAGCTAGCAGTTCAAGCAGTGGGATATGACAAACACCTACATATCCCTTGCCCAAGTTGATCAGGTCTCAACATTTCTTCATGGTGGCTCAGATTTGAATCTCATTTGTAACAAACCAAAAGATCCTAGATACAATTAAAACCCACAACTTCCCTTATTAATCTGGTTCTTCAAGTGTCCCCAGAGATAAATACTACTTTGAATTTGGTGTTTAGCAGTCATGCCTTTCAGAGTTTCAACTCTAGCCAGCTTTCTGGGCACATCACTTATGCAGTGAAATGGGCCACATGGGTTGGCTTATTGCTTTGCTGTTGCAATTTTGAGATGACGGTGTATTTTCTTTTTTTAAATGAGGCAACTGTTAGTGTCCCACCATCGAAAGCTCTTCACTCTAAGCACTGACATTCAAACGGACAAAAGGCAGAATTCTGTCACCTGCAGTTACAAAGAGGATATCATTGCTCCTAGAGATAAGGAAACAGTTGGAACTGTCAGACAACTTACGTAAGATTAGGTGGTGGAGAAGCTAGGTTTCCTGGTGGACTGTGCTTGGACAGCTTGATTGATTTCATCTGGCCTGGGGTCATCCCTGGCTGTCAGGCAATTGGCCCAAAGAGTTTGGAACTCTACATGGGAGATGCTTGAGGTCTGTGCATGGGGTCCTGGAAAACATGACCCTGCTGGGGATATAGTTGGAGTGGAGGCTTAGCAAGCTTTCAGTGAAGGGAAATTGAAACTTTTAGCCGTGATTGCAAAACTGGGTCAAGATAACATTTGCAAAATACTGTATCCCATTTTCATTTTGCATTAGCCCTGCAAATTATGTAAGCAGTGTTGATTATAACTACATTTCTCTCTAAACACACTGCTGTCTTGCATGCTCTTAAACTTTGTGGTCTTTTACGTTGCTTTAACGTTGTTAGTGTTTCATTAAAAACGGCACTGCAGAGATGTTCTTGCTCTCCATGGACATGTGTCCCTTCAGGAAATAGGAGAACCTTTGCTATGGGTTACGTACATACTTAATGTGTCATTATCTCACTTTTAGTAGACTCCTAGCTCTGTAGCTAACTAGTTAGTGGACATTTGCAATTGGCTACAATTTCCATGGTCATCTCTTGATTCTAGTTTGTTGCTTAGACATTTTTTCCACGAGGAGCACTTGAGGAAAATACTCGAAGTTGTGTGTTTTTTTTTTTGTTTTTTGTTTTTTTTGCTGTAGCTTGTATCCTGGCGTGTAGCGTAGGTGTCCATGCAGTCCTTGCTTACACTTCCCTTTTGAGGCTCTTGTAGGCATGGCTTTGCTGCCTCTTGTCTAAATGTTGCTGTTTAAAAATCTAATTTGAGGTTCTGTTCATTATAAGTGTCTAGACGCATTTGTCTGACAGTTTAAAGAAAAAACTACTGTCCAGTGATTTTCTTTCTATCCTGACTTCTAGGTCAGTTTTCTCAGGCATATAATATGCCATTTCAACATGTAAATGCAGCTCAAGAAAAACTTCTTGAAGTAATACTACTTCGTTGGGAAGTGACATGATGATGATGGATAAGGAGGTGTGAGGAGACGGGGCGGGGAGGGAGCATGAATATACCTGGGCCAGGAACTTGATTTTTTTCAAAACAAATTTATACAAAAAGACAGTTACAAGGGAAGGAGGGAGAACTCTCATCCACTGGTTCTCTGACGAAATAGCTAAAATGGGCAGAGGGCCAGGTGGCTGACAGGAGCTTCTTCAAGATCTCTCACGTGGCTACAGGGGCCTAAATACTTGGGCCATTTTTCACTGCTTTTCCAAACACACCAACAGGGAGCTAGATTTGAAGTAGAGTAGCTGGTACTTGAACTGGTACCCATATGGGTTGCTGATACTTCAGGCTGTGGGTTTACCAAGTACTCCACAATTCCAGCACTGAGATCCACATTTTGAAAGTTCTGGTATATTTTAAGTCCCTGAGGGCAGTTATATTTCCTGTTTCCTGTTGCGTATACTGAAGTTATTTTTACATCAACGTTTTTCTGAACTTTGAGCTTTTATTAAGGAAGTAAACATAGATCAGATTTGGCTCAAAAGTAATCACATCATTTGACTAAATCTTATTTCATCAATTGTTTATCAGTTTTAATACTTATATTTATACCAATTAAAGAGGAGTGAATGAAGAATTGTGATGTCATAGCAAACCAGTGGGTTGTGGATAGAGCCTGGGTTCTAAAATTCTACTTAGCTTTACTGCTTTTGCTTTTGGGCAGTCTGAACTTGAACAAGACTTATATTTTCTCAAATGTGAATTTTCTTGATTTGCCAATGGGAGATGATCACCATACAGTCTTTTTTAGAAAGATGTGGATCAGATGAAATAAGATGGCACACATGAAAGTATGGTGATACTCTTGGCAGATGTTCACTTAATGCATCCACGATGAGTTTGCTCTTGGATTCAACTTGACTATCCACTTTTTGGAAACTGCAACTCCTTCATTCGTTTGATAAATGTTGAAACACCTGCTTGGGCACCGAGTGTCCATTGGGGACAGCAACAGACAATGCCTCTGCTTTCGTGACAAATATGTGGTTTGGAGGAGAGGCAGTAATCAACTGGATGCATAAATGATAAAATGCAACGAATCCCACAAAAGGGATGTGATGCAAGATTAGTTTGAGCAGTCAGGAAAGCCTGGGGAGTTGCACTACGGTGGTGTAGTCAAGGTGAAAACTAGCACATGGATTCAGGGTATGTTTACTGATCAACTACTTTTAGGGGGAAAAGTTGAATAACTCCTAGAGTTTTGATTTTACCAATCACAAGACAGGTGAGGTTATTTACTGACATGGGGATACCCAAAGAAAGAAGCACGGTTCTGAGTGAAAATGCAGTCTTCTGCAGTATTTGAGACTATTGAAATGCAAGTAGAATTTTACAGAAGCAAATTTCACGAGGGAGAACATGGATGCCTGTGAGGTGTTGACAATACAAAGGGACTTAGTTCGTGGGGCTGGGTTGATGGCATGCCAGTAGTGCGGAGGGCTCCTGCCAGCCTCTCCTTTGCTCAGCACCGTGGCCGAGGAGCTGTCTCCTGCATGCCCTTTTCCCTGATTACATCAGAAAGCAAATTGTGGGTGGTCCAAGGACTGCCTCTTAAAATCTCCATTCCAGTTTCTACTCTTGGATGTCCATGAAGCACGCATTGAAGTACTCAGTCGTGTTCTAGGGGGACACTTAATAAATGCTACTTATGCTTAAGATTTATTTTTATTGGAAAGTCGGAGAGGAAGATCCTCCATTCGTTGATTACACGACAAGCGGCCACGGTGGGCGGAGCTATGCCAATCTGAAGCCAGAAGCCCAGAGCCTTTTCCGGGTCTCACGCGAGTGCAGGGACCCAAGGCCTTGGGCTGTCCTCTGTTGCTTCCCAGGCCGCAGCCGGGAGCTGAATGGGAAGTGGGGCCACCGGGATTAGAGCTGGCACCTATATGGGATCCCAGCACATGTAAGGTGAGGACTTTAGCCACTAGGCTACCGTGCTGGGCCCACTAATCTTTCATAATATAATCAAAAGAACATTCTCTTCACCAAGATTTAGTTACTACTCAGTCAACACTATTGACCTCCCTCCTAAACCAAATTGAATTGTTTGGGTACATATTTTCTTTTTATTTGCATATGCCACTCAAAGGGGATGCCAGGAGCAATGTTGTATGTCGATCTAAGATAAATTGGAGTCATAAAATCTAACCTGCTGTTACAATTCTTGTATTTATGACTTAGGCTCCATTTCACATTTTTTATGTCTGGTTTTATAGCCATGCACTGATCACTAGCACATCTCGGCCCAAGTACAAAGCATCACCTAGAAAAGTAAGATTGGCCAAACCCAGACTCCGTGGCTGATGACTGTTGCCCCTTCTCAGCAGACAAGCCAATAACCGTTTTCCTCCTGTGTGCCCTGCAGACATACTTGGACTCTTAATGAGCCACATCACAAGGGATAAGGTTTGATTCAAGGACTTTAAGTCTGAGCTGCTTTGTGTTCAACGTTTTGGGACACAAGGAAACTTGTGTTTTGTGAAAGTAACCCTTGATTTGTTTGTATGGTAATAAACAATGCAAATATAAGAAGGAGAAATCACATTTGGGAAACACCAGATGCCAAAGTACTTCACGAAAGTTACTTCATTTAGCCCTCGGAGCATTACTGTGAAAGTGGCACAGTTACGACCATTCTTACAGAGGAGACAGAGGCACAGTAGTACAGTGCAATGCAAGACCTTTAGGGTGTCCCAGGAAGTGGACTCGAGATTTTCCTACAGGATATGTCCTTGGGAGTGTTCCAGGATCAACAATGGGCAATAGGGAGAGAAGCTAGAAGCTTGTCTATATCTGAGTTTTTTCCCCATAGTTGGCCAGTTTGGTATGGTCCAGAGGGAAATGAGTGAGCATTGGCACCCATTTCACTCCAGCTGCTCAACTGCAGCCATGGTTGTCCTTTCCTGGGTGATCTTCACAAATTGATGCACATTATGTTTGGGAAATACCTGTTTCAAATGGAATTCTTCCAAGACCCATCCAACTTCACTGTTTTTATGGCAGTTGCAGAGGAGACGGCTTCTTACTAGTAGGAACTATAGCATGTGAGTTCCGCCATATTCTTGTGGAAGGCTTCTTATGGCAAGTTCAGAGGCCTGCCCCGCTGGAGGATTCATGGGCATGTGTTGCCGATGTGTGCCTCAGTGGTTCTCCAGCATTATGTGTGATGGCATTACATGCAAAGGCTTTGAGGACTTGTGTGCTGTAACATCTAGAGCTTATTACAGTTTGCAGTAGCTTTCCCAGTGACCCTGAAAAATACTGTCAAGTTTTAGAACCAATGATATTGCGATTGGGATGGCTTAATTGACTAATCTTCTGCCCCCAAGTGCCAGCATCCTATATGGATATTGGATCAAATCCTGGCTACTCCGCTTCCCATCCAACTCCCTGCTTGTGGCTTGGGAAAACAGTCAAGGATGGCCTAAAGCCTTGGGACCCTAAAACCATGTGGGAGACCCAGAGGAGACTTCTGGCTCGTGGCTTTGGACAGGTCTGCCTTGGAATGTTGTCAACAAATGGAGGATCTTTCCATCTCTGTAAATCTGCTTTTCAAATGAAAATAAATCCTTGGATGGTGGGGGGAAGAATCAATGATGTACTTTAGCAGTGGATTTCCCATTGAGAGCCCCTCAGTAAGCTGTGGGTAATTTGAAATTGGTTTATCGTGGTTTTAGATGGCTGCTGGCAGCACTTGGCTGTCAAGGCTCGGTCGCTACTTGGTTTATCTGTTTGCCTTTTCTCTGTGGCAATTTCATACTTTAAATGGGTGTCAGATATTTCCTGTGGTTTAAAAAACACAACAAAGTTCTCTTCTGTGGAAGGGGTTGTGCTGTACAACTTGGGCATTGAAAGGGATGTCAAAAGAGAACATCTAAATAGCTGCTGCATTTTGAGAAATCAGTAATTATTTTTCTGGTCCTTGAGGATGTGTGCAGACGTCAATGGCTCGAGCCTGATGATAGCAAGTGCAGGCACAGCAGCAAAAGAAAGCATGGCCGATTGCTGAACTTCGGGAGAGCCTGTGCATCTGCCTGTACTGCTGAAGCATCTGAAGATAACATAATGTACGAATAAGGTGTACTGTGCCTCCAGGAGTGGAAGAACAAGCCAATACAGAATTTTGCCACTGTTTTTGGATGAGCTTTAGGGCATTGGGAGGGCAAGGGAGCATGAAGGGATTTATACAGCAAAATGACAGGAAATACCATTTTGAGCTCTTTGAGGAAAGCATGTTGGAAAAAACTGAGATGGCCCATTAGGGGGCTAATACATGGTTCAGGAGAGGACAGAGGCTTTCGGGATGGAGAAAAATGGATCAGAAAAATCTTGCAAGTAAGATCTGTAAGACATAATGATGCATTGCGTATTGGAACTGGAGAAATGAGGGAGGTGAGGATACTATGTCAGTTTGGGTATCAACAGTGAGATAGTCACTCCTTAGCTTAAGAAGTTGGAAGACTTAAAGCATGGAAAAGATCTCCGTCCCGGCCAGACATGAGATGTTTGAGGAACTGGTGTGATACGGATTTTCAGAGCTCACGTAGGCAGTGGGAAACATATGATTGCCAGATGAAGAGATGTGGGGAATGATCTGTTCCAAGCAGACCTGGATTTACCTGGTAGAGGATGCGTAGGGGAACAAAATTTTCAAGCTGGGAAAAGATGATTGCACTTGGAGTTCTTATGGTGATTGCGCCAACAAGTCAGAATGTTACAGGACACCGAGTCCTTCTGCTTAGGGTGTCACTAATCAGCCTCCAGGAGAAGCTTATTCCAAGAAGGTTTTACTTACAAGAACAAGCAAGGAGACTGTGGGAAAGTAGAGTTCACTAAAGAAGTTGCCTTCCCAAGAAGCAGTTGGCTGGGACTTTCTAGCGAGTTTCAGGGATTTGTAAGAGTCTAGAAAAAGAACAGGGAGTCTTGTTAGCTACACGTATCTGACCCATTGTGTGTTGGAGAGTCAGATTAGGTTCCTTCTGTGGCACACACCTTAAGCTGCTGCTTCTAATGCTGGCATTCATGTTGAGCACGCATTTGAGTCCTGGCTACTCTGCTTTCCACTCAGCTTCCTGTTAACATGCATGGAAAGACTGAAAGATGGTTCAAGGGCTTGGGCCCCGGCCCTCCATGCGGAAGACTAGGGTGGATTCCACTTTCCTGGCTTCAGCCTCAGTTCCAGTCACTGTGGCCGTTTGTGGAGTGAATCAGTGGGTAGAAGATCTCTTTTCCTTCCTGTACATTTCAAATACAAATACATAAGTCACATTTAAAAAGACAGGCTGATGTTTTCCAGTTTGCCTTGATTAACAGCTGTTCTGGCTCCCATGCAAATACAGTAATGCAGGAAAAGTGGAACATCCTTTGAAAACAATCTTATGAGAAAAGCTTAAGATTCTCTGTCCCTTTTTCTTATGCCCCACTATCACCTAAGTTCCACATTCTTGGTTACAAACCAAGGTTTGGTTGAGAAATGATTGAGGAGTAGAAAGCTAAGGAATAGATTTGAATGCACCTCTTACAATCTGTGTTGGCTTATGAAAGATGAAGTAATGACGTCAGAGTTATAACATACATAAGCATAACAGATATAAGACAGTACATGTTTTTGATGGAAAATAAGTTTTAATGTCTAACCCAAGATTCATACTCTTGCAGAAAGTGGATACTGTGAACTTTTTTTCATAGATATAAGGTTCTATAGCATACAGGCTTTTAAAGTTTTTTTCCCTGCATGCATCATATTAAACCTCAGTGCAATTCTTACATTCCTTTCATGAAATCACAAAATTTAATGAGTGGAAAGATCACATTAGCTATGCCTTGAGTAGTATTTGACTTTCTGGAAGTAAATCCACATGGAGCTGTAAAATCAGTTTTGAGTACAGTCCTAGTAGCAATCAATTTGCTTTATAGCATCAAACCATTTGAGTTAACTCCTCAGAGGTAATGGTATCCAGGTTCAGTCTGGTTGCTTGGCTAGTGAGCTCGGTGCTTTTCCAAAATGACATTTTT
This sequence comes from Ochotona curzoniae, assembly GCF_017591425.1. Lineage (NCBI taxonomy): Eukaryota > Metazoa > Chordata > Mammalia > Lagomorpha > Ochotonidae > Ochotona > Ochotona curzoniae. The sequence continues at coordinate 9,415,382 of NW_024465035.1, read as the reverse complement.
CCATAGCGATGCCAAACGACTGACTATTTTCTCTTCCTTTGGAGAGTCAGAAATCATCTTGCTAACGTGTTTTGATAATAAGCTATAGTAATACGTATTTTTCATTTGTTGAAGCAGTGTACATGTAATCATGGAATGACCTTTGTGGACCTTTCTGTGTGGTATTCCTGTATCCTCCTTAATCTGAGGACTGACTGGCCCAAATTTGGGATGTATGACCAGTAGTTTTGACAGAAGATTGCATTGCTAAAATATCACTTGTCATTGATCTTGTTCAGTGACAATGGAGAAGTACAGCACATACAAATGAGGGATACCTCGGATCAAATAAGCCATAATTAAACATGTGGAAAATGCTAACATCAAATTGTTGGCTTCTAAGAAAAAAAGCAACCATTTAGGGCAACTGTCTGAGGCTTGTCATTACACTTTGATCTTCCACCTTTACAACCCTCCTGCCCCCAGCTTTTCTAATATTCTTTCACTGACAAGATAGAAGAATAAAGAGTGAGCTTGCTGATCAGCCCCTATGCAAAAAGATTCCCTGAGCCCTCTTATTAACTTGAAAGGAAGGCTGATAGGTGACTTTACGTGGGGTCTATGACTCAGCTCAGGGAGCATAGGGCTGATTATATCTGTCAGACACCACCCTGGGTATTTCCACTATCAGTAGCTGTGACTGTTTTAATTGGACTGTGCATTTAATTCAGTTACTTAGATATGACTGCTTTCTGATTCATTCTCTGCAGAATTAAGATTTCAACCTCATGACTATAGCTTCCTTGCTAGACAACTTTACCTTCTGGGAGACTTTCAGCCTGGGCTCACTGTGTGTGTAACGGGCATGTGAGTACTGGATTCAGAGATGGGAAGCATGCATGCCAAAGTCTCTCCGGAGTGCATTTTGAGATCTGGGGGAAGTCGGCTCTTAAACAATTTCTTAGGAAAAACAGGTGGCATTGGTTTGTATTCCCAAAATGCATAGTCGGAATTTTCTGGGAGTTTTATAGCTCAGAATATATGGTCTATCCAAGGCCGCTGCTGTCAGGAAAACATCTGGGGAGCATCGTCTTGGAATCATGTGGTTTAAGTTGGGTTTGATAGGCTGTTATGTACAGCACACAGGAAGGGTGGCTAGGAGTATCCTATCAGAAGGGAGAACAAGCAACAGTGTCATTTGAGAGACTTGTCCTCACAGTAGTGGTCATCTAAAATCATAGTCCTTCAGTAAAATTGTTTCCTAGCAGTTCAGTTTTCAAAAATCTCTGTATTCATCCAATATAGAGGCATAGCCATCACAAATTTCATTAACCACTGTGACCCGTGTGGGATTAAAGCAGGGACAGGAGTGTATGTGAAGATGAAGAAAATCACTGGTTTAGAGTGATAGGTGTAGGGTGGGGGTGGTGGATTTGTACAAGAGCTGAAAGGAAGTCAGAATGAAAATACAAACTTCGGGATAGAAAAGTCAGCATTCTTCCCCTTCCATTTTCCCTGGTACTAACCCTGAGAAATTCACCCAGAAGGTAGAGGCAAGCAGCCTTTTTGGGGCAAGTTTAAAGACTGCCAGTCAAGCACTTTTCTACATGGGGCTGCCAGTGTGAAGACGGCTTACTGTTTGCACTGGATTAGTCATCACTGCATGGTCTTGTGAAAATCTGGTTAAGCAGATGGAGTGGATTCAGATGGAGAAAATGTGTTTCATTTTGTCCTGGAAAGGAATTTAGGTTCTCGCTGCCTGATCATGCCGTGTACTTGCCGTTAGCGACTCCAGGAAATATTTAGTGGCTGCAGCCAAGAAACAGTACCCTGGTAATTCTCCAATTGACCTTCAAGATGAACTGATAAACCTTTAAAAGACACCGCGGTCCCTTGATAGTGTGTTTATGATAGCAAGGATCAGAACTCAAATGTATCATTTGTGAAAGATAAAGGTTTCCTGTTTACTTCTTTGCTAAATTGCAATTGATTTGTTAATTATAAATGATACCAACTAGGGTTCCTGTGGAAAATGAATTTTCAGTTTGAGCAAGATTGAACCTTGGGAAAGTTCTGCCGACCTTTTGATGTATGACCACTTGGAGGAGCTGTTGAGGGCTGTTTCACTTGAGTAGGCGATGCGGGGACACTGCACTGGGTCATGAAGTTAAATATATGGGGTTTAGCCATCCATGATTTAAACTGCGATTGACTATAAAAGATATCATAGATAGTATTACTTACAAAAAGATACTACAAATTGCTTTTTGAAATCCTAAGCCACTAGTTAATATTTTATGTACACGGTATATTCTAGGCAGACGTTGTATAGTCACATTTCCTAAGTTTAATCATTTTCTTTATGCTTTCCTGTGATTCCTTTTCCCTTTTCCTTTATGTTGCTGCATCTTGTTCTGGGAATTTAGCGGAGATAACTCATCCTGTCCTATTAGGTTCCTTAAATATTTATTTGTAAAAGATCAGCATTGTAAGCACATCAGAATTAAGCTTTAGTTGTAGGCCAAGAAATTTGCAGGTAATGGTCAGGCACTGTTTTGGAAGGACAGTTTATGGTAACTGAATGGCATATTTAAAAGTACAATGCAATTTGTTTTCATAAATTCTATGTTTGAAAATTTGCTCTAGTGGAACTGAGCAGCATCTTTGGCATTCCTGGTTTTGCTCCTTAGCTGTGTAACCTTGGTTAAACCGATTGACCTGCCCGATTATCTAACTTGCAGGTGGTTATGCGCAGGCGGCGGTAACATCTAGAAGAGATTATAGGTACATTAGTAATGTAAATAAAGAATACTCTATACAGTTGGGATACAAATAAGATTGCTTAAGCTTATTCTAGGCAGTTGGCTTTTCATAAAGAGAACTTAAGGCTGAAATGAACTTGGGAAGGCAGCATAATGCTGAGGGTGTACATAACGGCTTTGGAACAAGAGCAGCCTGGGCTTCAGTCCTGGTTTTGCCATTTGCTTAGCAGCGTGTCTTTTTCTATACCTAACGTTCTCTTTGGAACCTCAGCTTTGATGTCTGAAATTGGGGTTTTATCCCTGTTAGTTACATATCTTGGTTGAAGTAATAACAAACAAGTGCTGCTTAGGAAAAAAGCAAGTTTATTCCAGCATAGTTTTGAAGACTCTCACAGTCCAAAATTGAGTAGCTCTATTAACCTGGCATCTTGATGGAGACAGTATGGAGTATGCATAAATGAACACTCACGGAGGGTTCAGGAAGCAGAGTCAAAGGGAGGACACTCCTCCTCCACATCTATGTGTCTCACTTCTGTAAAACCATGATTTGACCATGCAGCAACACTTCAGTCATTCTAAGTCCCACCTTATTCAAAGATTTATTTTTATTGGAAGTGTAGACCCACAGAGGAGAAAAAGGTCTTCCATCTGCTGGCACTCCACCTGTGGCTGTAATGGGTGAAGTTGGACCAATGCTAAGCCAGGAGTCAGGAGCTGCTTCTGACACAGCTGGAAGGTTTTAAGGCTTTGAGCCATCATTGCTTTCCCAGGGCATAAGCAAGAGACTGAATAGGAACTGGAGCAGCCAGGATGTGAACCAGTGCCATATGGGCAGCTGAGGGAGAAGGATTAATCAACTGATCCATTGTGCCAGGCGAAAGGCCAACCTTCAGATATGACTATTGGATCAACCCTCCACTATCTGAATCATGGACATTAATCCACTGTCAATATAAGATTTTGGAGTTTATCTGCATGAGTTTGGGAAGCTATCCTTTCTGCAAGGTGGCATGCGGGAGAACAATGGGGATTGGGAGTTTCAGACTGGGTCCAATCTGTTCTGCTTGGTTAATCTGTGCTATGCTGAGTCAACTCACAGGGCCCAGCAGAACTTATTTCTGGACCCTCAGTATTTGCCAGCTTGTCAACCTTCAGAGCTGTTTGTGGCACACAACTCTCGGGGCTCTTCGACAGTGGCACTCTGCATGCTCTGACAGTGAGGCATTGCCTTCATTCAGGCTGAGACCCTTGCGGTTTGCTGGTGCTGCAAGGGACGAGTCTGTGCAGACAGAGGCTGGTGTACTGTACGAGTAGAATTCCCTCTTCCCATGGCCCTTCTGGCCGCCTCGCTCTCCTTCCTCATACTTTCCCTTCTGGATATCTTCTACCTGGGCAGATGAGCTCAAGCCACCCTCATTTACTATTACCTGTCTTTTTCTTTTATTCCAATTTGTTTAGACATAAACTCTGAGCTCTGCCTACTTCAAGTCCTAACACACTGTTAAGTTTGGTTTTAGAAAACAAAATACTTTGGTCCAAGACTGCTTCTGCTCTGGGTTTTAAAATTAACTCAGAAACTGAAGACCTGAGCAGTTTCTGCACTTCTGCCCAGTAATCCCAATTCTCTTATGGTAAATTAGGCCTCCGGAGACCATGAGGGGTCAGGTTAGAAGATCCTGGGTTAATAAGCAAAACTTGATGTTCTATTTTGCTGCATCTATTTTAACCTAGAACACACTTTACTTTGATTTGGTCAGTTCACCAGAGAAGGCTTCGATATAACCTTGACCTAGTTCTTGTGCTTCAAGAGTGCCTGATTAGGAAAACAGATTTGATACTTCCGATCTCGCTTGTGAAGACAGATGTGCTGTATTATCTTGATCTCATTCTTTTGTAGCTGCAACAGAAGATAAAAACCAAAATATTCTTTTCCTTACTGGACACGAGTGATGAGATGTGAAATTATAGAAAATGCCCAAATGCTATCATCAGTTTATTTCTCTCCTTACTGAAATTATAGGTCATATTTTCTATGAAACATCTTAATTTCCAGAAATTGTCCATTGGCATGGCTTTTTCCATCTGTTTGTCCATGGTTTGCCGTTTCCATCTTCTGGGCACCCCTACATGTGTTAGCACTGGTGTCCAGATCTTGTAAAATGCACAGGTGTGTCCTCTTTCATGGGACCAAATTATCTCAGCATAGCCATTTGCTCAGGCCCAATAAACTGAATTAGTCAGTGGTAACAATCCTTGGAAGAAAAGACCTCATAGCACCAAGGTATGATCTAATAACCAAGATCTAACCTGTGGGATACAGAAAAGCATGGAAGCAAATAAGTGGTAAGATCACAACCCTCAAATTTTGCTTTGATAAAAACCAGCTCTCCTGAACTGCATTGTCTAGAGATGACTGAAAAGTGAAATCTAAATTGGCTGCTCTCGGAATTGGCCAGCCTTCTGGAAAATGAACAACTTTCAATACTAACATACTTCTTGATTTGTTTTATTTACTGATGCATCACCATGCCTGGAACAATATTGGTCTGTAGCAGGGGTTCAGTAAATATTTGCTGTGTGTAAATTAAAGTTCTATAGATCTGTAGAGAAATTGGTTGTACTTTGTCAGAAGTTTCTAGTTTGGACTATCACTTATTTATGCATCATGTAGGTGAATTCCTCATTCGGACTCCCTGCAATCCCCCTGAGGGTGACTGCTAAGTCTTTTGATATTTAATAGCTTTCCATATGGTATTGGTGGTTTTTACACTAAAATGAGGAAAAATATCAAAGCTATGCCTTGTGGATGGTGAACAGCAACAAACTACTTTTGAACTGAGATACAACTCTCAGACATGGTTACTTCTTATATTTACAGCCACACTTGAAAAAGGCAGAGCAAGCAGAATTGTTCCCAGTGTGAGAGGAATGAGGTCAAATGGGGTGAATGGCTTAGCATGGTCTGTGACCTTTTTTTTTTTTAATTTGAAAATGTGTTTATTGGAGGAGAGTGGGAGAAAGAATTCCCGTTTTTTTCTGGTTCACTCATTAGCTGCTTGCAATGGCTGGAGCTGGGCTACAACAAATCCAGGAGCTGGAAACTCAAATTGGGACTCCCTTGTGGATGGCAGGGGCAAAATACTTAAGACAATGTCAGCTGCCTCCCGGGATATGCATAGCAGGGAGCTAAAATTGGGCGTAGAGCTGGGACTCAGCCTAGGCACTCCAACATGGAAGGCAGACATCCCAAAATTTGACTTAACGGCTAGGCCAGATGTGCTGCACCACCTCCCTTCCCATAGCCCTTTGTTTCTTGGGTACTCTTCCACATTTGCTTTTCCTTATCTAAAATGTGGCTTATCATTAACAAGGCACAAATTTTAACTGATAATTTTGTAGGAGTAATTTTGGGAGAAGTACAAACTTGATCAGATTTAAATTCCTGCTTTGTATTTTATTAGATTTTGAATGGCCCAAGCTCTAGCTTTCCTGGAGTTCTCATTGTGTAACTGTGGGGACTTGCTTTTTCAGAGCTTCACTATACAGAAGGTGAACCCTGTGGATCCTAGCAGACATTGTAGCTGTCTTGTGCTATCGCCCTATTTTTACATTTCCTTGCTAGTATAGAAGGTTCAAAAATGATTTGTGTTTAAGGGCTCATCGAATAATGAATGAGAGCTATTTCATGCAATCCATGTACAAATGGAAAAATAAGGCAAAGTGGGTAAATCGGCTAAAAGGGAGGGAATAAGAGGGCTGGGTTCAGACATGTAACTGCAACATTAAAGGAGATGATACTTCTGAATGAGTAGAAATGGAATGAGCATTACTATTATAACCTACGAGTTCCTGTTTTGCAACTATCATTGTTACTATAGCTGTTGTTCGTGGGCTTCATATCTCATATCACTATTCTCATCTGAACTTCCAAGGTATTAGTCCTGTTACACAATTGAACAACAGCACACTAATGACTTTACTTCATTTGTGCAAGATCAGAATTTTGTTTGGCAAGCGTTACTACCTTTGCCCCATGGAAGACTTTACATTTAAACCTGAAGCTTGCTGAAGCCAAAGAGATATTGGCAAATATGATGAAAGCCAGAACTGGTACAGCTGGGTTATGCTCTTGAACTTCTGCCACCACTGTGAGAAGGCCAGGTTCCAGGCAGCTGACTGGTCCCAAGGTACTGGGAGTTTCATGGAGCAACTCAGGGGAGCTCAGCTGAGATCAGGAGAGGAATTTCAATTTTGAAAGCGTACTGTGCAATCAAAGTTACACAACTTTCATATTGAAAATAAAAACCATTACCATGGGAGTAATTCAATTGTGACACGTTATGAATTGATTTTGTTAGAATGCCTGGTTTGTTTGATTCTCTGCGCTGTTCTATAACCAGAACTGGAACTGAGGGTCTGTTTGGACCTTTTTGTTTAAACAGGAAAGGAGTGTGTGGAGTTGGCTGTCAGAGCACAGAGCATCTGGCTCTTATCCTCATGACTTGGTCTACTTATTAGAACTTGATGCTTCACAGCCAAACACTTCTATGAAAAGTGTTTCATGAGGTTAGGGGTGCCAGAGGAAATATCCCAACATATTCTTTGAATTTAGTCCAGTGTTGCATCTGGCAACAGTCCTCAATGCTAGGAAACATTTATTCTCACCAAAATGAACTAGCAGGTCATCATTGTAGATGCTCTGTGCACCTCTAACAGAATCTGATCTTGGAGTAGGACTAGAATGGTTGTTTGAATCTGTACTGATTTAATTTGCTATCATTAGGACTGTTTGGACACAGCAAGGCTTTGCTTTTTAATTTTTGATTTTTCTAAGTTTTGTAGGTATAGGGATTCCTCTCTTCCCCTCTTTTTCTCCTCTCAAATTACCTGCCCCCCATTTTACCCCATGTAACAGTGGTATAGTCCTTTAGCAACAGTTAGAAGCCTAACATTCTGTTACTTCATTGTTCCACAAATGTGAAAAATGCAATTATCACACTGTCAAGGTATATGTAACTGATTCATTGAGGAGTCCCACCTTTATTCAGGAGTAGACATGCACATGGTAATGTAACTTCACTTCTTGGTATGTTAATCTCCATTATACAGTTCATCCATGAGAATATATGTAAATACCTACTACAGATCTGGTTTTGCATTTTGCTTAGTTTATCCTATATCAGAACATATGATAATCGAGGTTTGGGAACTAGCTTATTTCATAGCATTATGGTCTCTAGTTGGGACCATTTTGTTGCAAATGACAATTTCATTCTTTTCAATGGCTGTAGTATTCCATGGTGTAGATGTACCATAGTTTCTATATCCATTCTTTTGATGGATATCTTGGCCATTTCCATGTCTTCACTATTACACATTGTGCTGCTGTAAACATGGGGTTGCGAGTGACTTTTCATATCAGATTTCACTTAATTTGGAGTGGGATAGCTGAGTCATACAGTAGATCAATTTTCAGTTGTCTTAGCTAGCACTGACTTCCATAGCGGGTGTACTAGTCTACACTCCCATCAAAAGTGGAGTAGGGCACCTTGTCCTTCACACCCTCACCAGCAGTTGTTAGTTCACATCTGTCTGAGCCATTTTCACTGGAGTGAGGTGGAACCTTAATGTGGTTTTTATTTGCATTTTCCTAATAGCTAGGGGGTTAGAGCATGTTTTCATGTGTATTTTTTATGATAAACAGTGAACTAATTTGTGGTAGTTTAAATAATTGAAACAAGCAAATGTACTTGGTCACAACAAACATCTGAATAACAGGAAAAACTGTATAATTTAGCACTATATTCAGTAAAAACTAAAGATTAATTTCCTAAATTTGATTCTACTACATAAACTAAGTATTTGCACCAGATACTATATTTTGTGCACATTTCAAGATCTGTACTTAATCCAGGCTGTTCATTATCACTGTTACATGCTTATATCAAATAAAATTAAACTGAGGCAGAATCTTACCATAACTGCCATGCAGGTGAGCCTCAGGTGAAGGGTATTACTTGGAGATGAGTAGGGCAAGCAGAAGGTTTAAGAGTTTAGGTACCACAGTAGCAAGGATTAAAATATGGACAAATGCTGGTGGGAAAATAGTATTTAGAGCACATGTAGATGAGAAAGCTGTGTTTGGGGACATAAAGAGGCAGTGCCAGCCTCATAGTCCAAGGAAATCCCGGTATGGCCGAAGGGGCATCATTATGGAGAGGATCAGGGATGCAGACTAGTCTTTATAGGCTATGCATTCTTTGTACTGTAACCTGATCACCAAGAATCCATTTTGATATCTGGAGTAGGCAGCGAACTGGGTGGCAGCCTGATGGAAAGAGCATCCAGGTCCCACTGAATCACTATACACCCCTAGGATTCAGAAAGTCGTCTTGGTCATATCCACCTGCCAATAATTTCCTGAGAAGTACTAGGAGCCTAGAACAATAGTCAAAATGTTCTTCCAGACAGGAAGACTCAGGCAGCATGGTGCCCATAAATCTCACCTGTGAGCTGTTTTTAGAGATTTCGGTGAGCTGTTGCAGGATCAAGAGTGAAGCCCAATGTGGAAAAAATAGCAGATCAGCAGATGAGAATGGGTCTGTGAGTCTTGCAACACTAACAGGGAGCACTGGGTAGGGCTGGGAGGACCTGTAGCTGTTTGATGGGGAGACCAGCATCTCAGACCTGGGAATGTGTGTGAATGTCTGGAAGTAGTGCATGAAAAAAGGATCAGGCCTGTCAGCTCAGTGAGGCCTTGGTTTCTGCTCACCATGGTAACTGGCCATCTGAGAGCCCTCTGAATACTTACAGCATCTTTTTCAGATCTGGGGCTTGAACAGCGTGGTGAGGAGAGCTTGACGCTTCCTCATGTCCGGAACTCACTCCTGTAGCAGCTCCATGTTGACCCTTGACACTGACACTCCAGATAAGAGATGAGTTCTGAGATGGGCCCTGTTGTACCAACTGACCCCCACTCTCTATCACACTCGGTTGTTTAAATCCTCCAGCTTTTAAGTTCCTGTTGCTCTTTGTCTAAGTCTCTTGGTAGCTGATGAAATTCTGTGAACTAATTGACCTGTGGTGTTCTGAAAGCCTGTGTTGATAGTCAGTCACCATATAAAATTATTACTTAGTGTATCTGGGCTTCTTTAAGGCATGATCAATCACAATGGACTGGATGGGGGAAGCCTGTGGGACATGATTTCACAAAATATCAGAGGCTGTGGATTCTCAAAAGGTTTTCCCTGTCTGAGACTCCTGTCAAGGTTGGGGCAGTTAGAGCTTGAGAGAATCTCTTCCTTAAGTAGCTGGATACTTCGTACCATGGATTAGCTGTGATCTTTCAGAATTTCTGTGATATCAAAAAGCAGATGCTAAAAGGTGAGAGAACAGAACTTCACAGCTTTTAACCTTGTGTGTTACTGCCCGAGGAGTTGGCAGTGTCTAAGAGCTTGGCTAGGTCTGAATGAACGGTCCTTGAGGAAGGATGGTGCAGAGGGATGGTCCCATCTCTTCATATTTAGTGGTATCTCCACAATTCTTATCCCCAACAAAGGGCTTACTTCAAGATCTGCTTGTGTTTTGGTTGCTTCATACTATTTTTGTTTGAAAGTCAGACTTAGTGAGATAAGGAGATAGCTCTTCCATCTGCTGGTTCGCTTTCCCCTACAGCCACAAAGGCCAGGACTGGGTCAGGCACAAGACAAGCACTAGAGACTTTATCCAAAAATTCCATGTGCATACAGGGGACCCAGCTTTTGAGCCATCTTTAAATGTTTTCCAAGATGCATTAGCTGGGAGCTAGATCAGAAGGGGAACAATTGAGATTTTAAACAGTTCCTATATGGGATAGTCTCAGGCAGTGGCTTAAGCAGCTAAGCCACAAGTTCAGCTCTGCTTAATACTGTTTCTTGTTTCATTTTCTGGTCGATCACTTCTTCCTGCAGCTTAGGAATTGAATTTTGAAGCATCAGTAAAGTTTTCAAAATGAAGGATCTTTTTCTCCTGATGACTTTTGTCCTGGTTTCAATTTCAGATTCGGTGCACTGTGCTCTCCAGGTGGTTAATTAGAAGTTATTCATCTATTAATCCATTCATTTAGTTAGCCTAAAAGTCAATCATCAAACATTTATTTATCAACTATATGGTGTTTGAAGTTGGGGGAGGGCCCTCTAGGAACTGACAAGTAATCTTACTTTATCCTAATCCATTAGTAACTGTCCTAAGACTGTTGTGGATATTTCTTTACCAAGGGAGTATTTATTATAGTAAATTATACAGTCATCAACTGAAAATGTCTCATGTTTGTATGCCATGTAAATGCTCCAGCTTACGGACATCCGTGAGTGGATTAAAGCAGCAGATAAAATAAAATCCTTATTGACTAGATTTTTATTGTTTTGGATTAGTTTCTAGTTATTTTAACCCACTTTTGTTTCAAACAGCTGAAATTAGAATTTTTAAGAAATGATTACACTTTCTGGAGTCTAAACTGTAAAGGAATAGACCATTTTCTCATGGTTTCTCAGAGTTAGAGTAAAAATCTTTGCTGTGAAGGGAAATTCTTACTGGTTGGAAATATATCCACAGAGGCAATCAGACATGTTCTTGGCACACTTTTTGTAAAATGGGAGTTAGAGGGACACCATGAAAAAGAACAAGTCTCAGTGTTACACGTATCATGAGAAGTATCAATGTATGCTTTTATTTATTGGGCTAATAAAGACGTAGTCTAGCTCCAACTTTAAGGGGGCAGGGTTAAGGTGTTCCCAACTGCAATTCCATTAAGTTTGGGCCCATAAAACAAAAGGGCACAAGGTCAGGAGATGAATCATGTTTTGCAGGAGGAATGGGGGGCGGGGGAGGAGGGAACAGGTGTTTCCTTGATCTTCTCCCCTTTTTTCCTACCCAAAGAGACACTTATCAGTTCTACTGATTCTGATTTTCTGTAAGGCTGTGCCAGAAGGGAGTGCCTTCCCTTTGGTCAGGGGAAAAATCAGGACAGTTTGGAGAGAATTTAGTGTGGTCCTTAAGGTCTTACACAGATAGCTAGAGGAGTTCCCAGTTACCTACGGTATCAACAAGATGCAGGAAAAGTTTTAGTCCACCCGTGTTAACATGACTTAGTCATTTGTTCCAGGAAACAGTTGTCTGGAAAAGATAAGAATGCACCTGATCCTTTGCTTCAGGAAACCTCAGTGATGCGTGCATCAGAGCCAGAAGCCTGCTCACCAGGGCAAAGCGCTCGTTTATCAAACAGCTTACTTATCAAGCTTCACTCCCAGTTTTCTCACCTCCGTGTCCGCTAATCCTGAGCCTTAAGGTTATAGGTCTTTCCCAACCCCAGTTACTTCTCCATCTTGACAGGTGGGCCTTAAACAACTTAATCTCAGAACTCAATCCCTATAAATATCCTACCTCTGATTTCTGGGATTTCTATTGCTCACATAACTATGGACTGGGTTAGTTGACAAAGCTTTTTGACTCAGTTCTAGCCCTGGATCAAGGGGCAGTATCTGCTGATAGCTTTCTTGCTGGCAGAATTCCAAGGTGTAAAAGGGCATCTTGTGAGTGAAAAGTGTAGGACATCTAAACAATTGGCTTTTGTTAGAAAACAGACTCCTGAGAGAGCCCATTAACCTGTTTATCCATTAATTACATACATGGATCAGTTCATTTGAGAATAAAACCCTCATTACATCTTAAAGATTTCTTTTGGTCCTACCTTTTTATGGATCCCAGTAATTAAATTTTCTTTTTTTTTCAGATTTATTTTTATTTTTTCATTGGAAAGGCGGATATACAGAGAGGAGAGACAGAGAGGAAGATCTTCCGTCCGATGATTCACTCCCCAAGTGAGCGCAACGGGCCGATACTATGCCTGTCCGAAGCCAGGAGCCTCTTCCGGGTCTCCCACGCGGGTGCAGGTTCCCAAAGCCTTGGGCTGTCCTCGACTGCTTTCCCAGGCCACAGGCAGGGAGCTGGAAGGGAAGCGGGGCTGCCGGAACCAGAACCGGCGCCCATATGGGATCCCGGGCGTGCAAGGGGAGGACCTTTAACCACTTGCGCCACCGCGCCGGGCCCTCAGTAATTAAATTTTCAACGTGAGTTTCAGAGTACACCGTATTCCAACCACAGCAATGACAAAGATATCAGAAAGGGATGAGAGGGGAACCAAGGCTGGCTTCTGAGTGCACAGGTAGCTGGTGGTATTGAGACACTCAGTGGTATGTCATTAGGGGGAAGGTGTGTGAGTGGTGGCCAATTTTTGGTGATCAGGAAAGGAGTTAGGCATAGTTTGGGTATAGAAAAGAAAATGTGACCTTATTTTGCAGTCAGTGGCTGAAGCCAGGAACATATTGGTTATATAAAATCATTGGGTTATGATTGGAGCATTTTCTTTCCCATATGAATGATGACTTACATTTCTTTCATATAATGGATTCCATATATATTTTGGAAATGCAAAATGAAATCTGTTCAGCATGGCCATTCAGATGGCACTAAAATCAAAGCACACATACCATTTAAAAAAAATCTGCAAATTGCATTTAGGCATTTTTATTTGCTTAGTAGAAAATTAAATCCCATATGCACAAATGGACTGTACCCTGCTTGCAATAAGCAGATTTTTTAAACACAGAAGCAGTAAGAGGCAATATGGTAATAAAAAGTCCCAAAGTATCTCTTTCTGCAGTTACCAGTAAGCATTACGAGCAACAATTAAAACAATACTGGAAATATTCAGACATTATGTCTTAAGTGAGTCATCACTTTGGTATCAGCATTAAGATTATAAGATCATTTGCTATCCAACTCCAGGCCCTATTAGCTTTGACTGTTATAGTTCTAGTACACAGAAGAGTAGACAGTTGAAACCTTTAAGTCGCCTGTTTCTTAAGCATGACCTTTTGTTATTGATCATGGACATGGATTGGATAAAGGGCAAATTTTCTTGATTTGGTAAGAAGTTGTTAATTCAAAATGGATGACTTTGTCATTGCTGTTTTTTTCCTCCCTCTGGGTTAGTTTTGGCCTTGAGAAAGTGAATAAGTAAATCAAGTGTCTTTGGTTTCCCATTATAATGAATGTGTTAAGTCATCAACTTTGATGGTAATCTTTGCCTATCTCATTGGAATGCTATAAATCACTAAGTACATGGGATTCAAAGTTCTCAACACACACACCTCCTTACTCAACTTTGGATTTTCTTAAACCTCTCTGGCCCTTCCTCCTTCTCCTAAGCAATAAACTCTATTTTTCCACACTGTTTCATTTTTGAAAATCTAGTTGGAAAGGCAGAGTTATAGAGAAAGGGAGAAAGAGCAAATGACCGCAGTTGTGAGAGCTGGGTCAAGCTGAAGCAGGTGCTCCTCTAGGTCTCAGGTGGGTGCAGGGGCCAAAGCACTTGGACTGTTTCTGATGTTTTTCTAGGTGCATTAGCAGGCAGTGGAGCTGGGTTGAAAGTGGAGCAGGCAGGATTCATTAGTGCCCATATGGGGTGCTGTCACTGCAGATGGTGGTTCCACCTGGTGTGCCACAATGCTGACCCCACAACAGATGCTTTGTCTTACTTTCAGTAAACTGGAGTTTAGAAACAATATTGTGACCTGAGGAAAAGGAGAGACATGCACTTAAAAACATCTTTTTTGAATCCTTGTCTCTCAGCAGTTTCAAAGCAGTCTGTGAACATGCTTGGCAAGCTGGATGGGGGAACCATCCTTAAGGTTTTCCTTCTATTAATTTCGCAGGCATAGCTACCTTCTTGAAATTGCTGATTTTTCTCTTGACCATATATTTCCTGTTTTTGAAAAATTCCATAGGAAGCCTCTTTTGGGGCAGGTATGTAAGGGAGAAGGAAGTCTTGGAAGAAGGAATTTATGATTACAGGCTTAGCAAAGCTCTTGCTTTGTTTTACTTGGTAACCCTGTGGCACAAAGCATCGGTCATATTCCATAGTGGACATAACATGGGCATCCCATGTCTTTATATTTTGGTACAATATGTATCTGATCCTGCCATGGGCACGGATATTGAGGAATACGAAGGGTAGAAGGCCTATTTTTGTTAAAAAAATTATAATTTGAAAGGCAGATTTACAGGGAGGAGAGATGCACAGAGAATCTGCTGATTTACTTTCCAAATCCCTGCAACAGTCAGAATTGAACCAATCTGAAGCTGGGGGCCAGGAGCTTCTTCATGGTTTTCTGTGTGGGTGCAGAAGCCCAAGAACTTGAGCCATCCTCTGTTTTCCTCGGCTACAAGCTGGGAAATGGAGCAGAAATAGAGCAATAAGGACATGAACCAGCACCTCTGTGGGATGCTGGAGCTGCAAGGCAGAGGATTAGTTTGTTGAGCCACTGTGCTGGCCCCTAAAAGGCATTCATTTCGGAATGAAAATAGACTGCTCTTGAAACATCATTAAGGAGTGTTTAGAAGAAGCTTGGATATGTTTACTGAGGATGTGAATGGAAATGAGCGTTCATGAAACAGAGGGCGCCACACATAAGTTTGAGTCCTCAGGAAAAGAAACCAATGAGATGGAGAGTTTACATGCATAAGTGTGTGGATTAGGTTCAATTCACTAGGAGATCCTGCCAAAACAGGAGCATGGGACAAGGACTTAATAAAAACCATTTGGGGAAGTGATCCCAAGGATTGGAGTTAGCACCTTAACAGAATGAGGTAAAGGTAAATGAAGGATTTGTGATTCAATTGGTTATTGCTTGGACAACTCCAGCTCCACTCTTTGGGATCCTTCAGGGACTTTCTAGAATTTGCTGAAGGTTTGTTTATGGAGAGTGAGCAGAAAGAATCATGCACCTAACTGCCTGCTAAGTGCCATGTCTCCACTGGTTTCTTGAGGCCAGTTTGTCTTAAAGTGTGGTCCTTGGACCAACAATATAAGCAACACTTAGTTATATTCTAGAAAGGCTGATTCTCTGGCCTCCTGTCAAACCTGACTCCAAATCCCAGAGGAATGGGTCCAATATTTGTTTTCACAAATGTTCTGGGTAAGTCTGTGTTTTGCCTATGTACTTTCCACTTTTAAGTAGCTACAGGTCACTAAGGGGAGCTTCTGAAAACAAGGAGGGCACATCCTAACCCTGGAGTTTCTGATACAGTAGGGTTGAAATAGAGCTAGGAAATTCACATTTCTAGCAAATTCTAATGCATGCAATGATGAGGCTGTTAGTGTGCAAGGGCAGTCATTTCCCTAGAGGCGTTAATCCTCTTACATGTCCCAATTTCATTGTCAACCTTGGTGCTGACAGCTGATGCAGATGACTTCAAAAGGGTGAGGCATGAAAATGAGCAAAGGCATTAAAGATGTCTTTTAATAAACTCAAAGATAATTTGTAGTATGTTGCATTCAAGAGGAACATGGCACGGTCTTGTCTACCTGCAGGTCCAGGAGAATTTGGCAGAAGCAACTTTATTTTGAAACCAGAGATACTGCTTGTTCCCCAGCATGTTTTACTGTATTTTAAATACTTTGTGGTGTGGCAGAAAGATCTTAGAGGTCATCTGTAGCTGGAGTGAGATTTTGTGTATCTTGTTACATTGTGTGTATATGGTGGGGTTTGTATGAAACTCCTTTGCCATTCCTGGCTTATGTTACAGATTTTGGAACAATTCCAACCTGCCCCCATTTGCCGTGATTTTTCACCCATTAGATTTGTGTTGGTACTCATGTGCCTAAATTTCAAAATAAGGCATGGGAAGTGCTGCTGATAGAAGCCCTGGCATTTGCTTTATTAATGCTTCAGGGAAGTGAACTGCATTAGACCTCATCTGAGAGGCACTTCTATACTTTCTGACCTTTACATATGGATCTGGAAAGAGGACTGCTGCTTTTTCTGTAAGGCCTCAGGAAGCCAAAACAAATGACTTTTGTATTAATATGTAAAGAATGTTTATAAACCAACACAGCAAATACTAGCATCTCATTAGAAAAATAGAGGAAAATGATGTAAACAATTTATGTGATAAAACTGATTCACCAATGAGTTTTAGAACCAATAAATTTGGAACTTGCTCAACTTCTCTAGAGATAATGAAATCATATTGAAGTACTATTTTATCTTTCAAGTTTGCAAAGATAAATGACAACCCATGCAGTACAAGGGAGTGGGAGAAAGGCATTTGAGTAGTGAATGATGGCTATGTTTCTCCAAATCAGTTTAGCATTGGGTATCAGAAAGCATTAGAAGGAACAGAGCATTAACTCAGCAACTGTGCTTACAGGAGTGTGATCAAAGGAGCCCAGATGTTCATATTCGTAGGGACTTGCCAGGTAGGATCCTTTGTTACATATGAATAGGAAAAATACCAGAACCACTGTTCCCCTGGTCCTCAATATAAATCCCAAGAGTATGGATTTTTAAGATTTACTTATTTTTATTGGAAATCAGATTTATAGAGTGAAAGATCTCCATTCCGCTCAGGTAGCTGCAATGGCCAGAACTGAGCCCATCTGAAGCCCGGAGTCCTGAGCTGCTTCTGGGTCTCCCACAAGGGGTGCAGGGTCCCCTGTGGGCTATCTTCTACCGCTTTCCCAAGCCACAAACAGGGAGCTGGAACAGAGAAGCAGTAGGGATAGGAACCAGCACCCATATGGGATTTCAGGCATGCAAGGTGAGGACTTTAGCCACTAGGCTATCATGCCAGGCCTGAGTGTCTGGGTTTTTAATTTGCTTTTTTCCCTTTTTTCCTGAGGATCTAACACTTGCTAGGTACTATATGGCATTTCCCCCCCTTTTTACCTGACAGCAAGATAAGAGTAACAGATATCTCCCCCTTCCAGAAAACATACATTTGGAGGGGAGGGGGAGGCAGGCAAGAATATTGGCACCACAGAATATACTGATTATCACATAGTCCCCTTGCCACCCACACCCTGGCACCCAATGGCATATGGTGTTTGTCATGTTTAGCCAGTGAGGTTCTTGTGAGAAGGTGTGGTTGCTGATGGTACCTGTCCAGAACAGGGAACTGGCCACCTTCACGTGAATTTTCAGTAAACAGAAACCTGCAAAACAAGGAGTCACTGACTTTGACCTTTTGGATTTTAATGGTTCATATTTAGGAAGGTACAATTTTACAAATAATGAAAACATCACTCACAAACTAGATTTCAAAGTATCTGCATCTTTGGGAACTAAAATTTCAGGGTTGCTTAGGTCACTGGTTCTGAAATGAGTTTATCTGTATACAGGCTGTCCTTCTGCATTTCCTCCTTCATTAGTGCAACTTGGCTTTCATTTCATGAGAAAAGGCTGTGCATACCTTGACCTCCTTGGCACTGTGCTCCATCTATGGCTCTCTGAAGTGAGCATCATTGCCTGCAGACTTGTGACCCATGACCCAAAGACTACCCTGGCAGAATCCTTGCTCCATGGAAAGATTTGAGCACTAAGTATAGCCATTGTCATGAAGTATTTCATCAATGAATATTAGTTTATTTAACTTGGGTTAATTTTTGCCTGGTTATTAAAGCACGAAGCAATTTAAATATTGGCAGTTCTGGATCTGAATGTTAACTGCCACATTTCCTAGTGAGTGGGATATATGTCATTTTCCAGTGTTGGGCTACATATTTTGGGTGTTGCTATGAGAATGTTCGGAGAGATCAACATCTTAAAAATACTTCAATTGTACCACAGAAGTAGAAAGATATGGAATGGGTGGGAGGGAGCGATCAATCATTTGTTCAACCTGGGTTTCTCTTGTGGACAGTCAAGATCACAATAGTTGAGCATCACTTGCTGTTTCCCACAGTGTCCGTTACCAGGAAGCTGAAATCTGGAATGGAGTTGCAACTCGGAGCCAGGCAGCAACAACTTCATCAAACAGATACAGTAACTAATTTTCCCAAATTCACATGACTTATGTTAGAGTAAGAATTAGATCCACATAGTTCTGATGTAAAAGTCGATATGTTATTTCATAACATGAAGACAGGTCTTGAAGTTCCACTTTGCTGTAGGTCCCTCTGTTCCCCTGCTGTCAGCGTGACCCTGCTATTCTGAAGAGAATCTGCATTTGAAGCTGTGCTGCACGTTGCTCTTTTTCGTATTCCATCCCATAAGGCATCTGTTACTGGTGTGTAGCCTCCGGACGATTCTCTAGCCGACTGTGCCTGCCAGGGAAAGCACTGATGGTTAAAACTTTGTCTAAGTGCTTCTGTGTCCCCCTTTAATTATAAGGAGATAATGCTGAAATAGGAAGCTGTGCATGTTCCTTTTGAGAACTTTGTAATATTGGCTAGTATGTTCCATGCGTAATTAACTTTTTAAGATTTACTTTTATTGGAAAGTCAGATACAGAGGAGCTGAGAGAGGAAAGTCTTCCATTCACTGATTCACTCCCCAAGTGGCCATAAGGGCCAGAGCTGCCCTGATATAAAGCCAGGAGCCCAGAGCCTCTTCCAGGTCTCTCATGCCGGGTACAGGGTGCTGAGGCTTTGGGCTATCCTTGACTGCTTTCCCAGGCCACAAGCAGGAGTTGGATGGGAAGCATGACCACCGGAATATGAACGGGTGCCTATATGGGATCCCAGCAGATACAAGGAGAGGACTTTAGCTGCTAGGCTACTGTGTTGGGCCTGCGTAATTGTCTCTGGAAAACTTTTATTTGAAAGGGAGAATGACAAGAGTGAGAGGGAGAGATAGATATCTTCCATCTAGAGGTTCACCCCAAAGTTCCTGCAATAGCCAGATCTAGGCCAGGTTGGAGCCAGGAGCCAGAAACTCATCTGGGTCTCCAGCAGGGTAGCAGGAGCCTGGGCCACGATCTGCTGCTTCCTGAGCACATTAGGGGGAAGCTAGAGTAGAGGCGTGGAGTAGCTGGGAGCCTGGTCACTTTGACTTTAGCCTCTAGGCCACCGTGCTGGGCCGGATATCAATCATATTTAATCTTGCCCTTCTAACTGTTCTACTGATCATGGACTTTAATGTTTCCGTTGGCTAATGTGAGCCTCATTCAGTCATCTGTGTGGTGTGCACGTTTCATCAAGAGACAAGCTTGCAATTCCATGTCCCAGTCTGCTTGCTTCTTGAAAATGTTTCTTCTGCCCTGACTTTAGCAAAGAGGAGGCAAAGAAGGACTGAGAGGTGCTGACATGGGAGTGTTGTCCGTGCAGTAGCTTTTCACAGCATGGCTGTGTTTATTGTTACTATTTTCTATGAGACAGCTTTGTAGGTATAAAGATTCCTTCTTTCCCTCTCCCTGTCCCTCCCCATTTCCCCCCTTCTACCATTTGCCTCTGTATCAACATCTTACTTAGCGTAGTCCTTCAGTAAATTACACTCAACCAAATGCTAAACTTGCATCATGGCATTTTGTGTGTAGGTACAGGTAGAAAATTCAGTATCATACAGCTGCATTTCAACACAGCTTTGGTACACTGGAGCAGCTTCACATCTTAATCTGATGCACCAGGAGCAATTTCAGCTTTGTTCTATTTCTCAGTCAAGAGTGATCATTTGTCAAGTATAAAACATGCCCAGATCCCAAATCATGTCAGAAAGAACAACCACATGAAGTGACATTTTAAAAACATTGGATGTGTTCAAAAAAGGGTAACTTCATTTGCAAGAAGACAGTGGGAGACACACAAATGGAATAATCTCCTGCAGTAAAATAAATGGCTTCTGATACCCAAGGAACTCTCTAGATCACATTATGGGTATAAGCAAAGTGGAGCAAAACATAACTTCTGTGGTGGCTCTTATGTATGGTTCAGAAGTTTCCAAATGTTTCCTGTTCAAAAAGAGAATGACTGCATTTTAAAAAGGTGCACTTAGCATAGTTTTGTCATTTCAAATTAAATTTGGAGGAATTCCTTTGGAATCATTGAGAAAGAGACCTGTTTGAGAAAATAGGTGGATGAACTAAAAGAAAAAAGCAATTAGAGATCTGTGCCTGAAGTTTCCCCACCTGGTCAGTTAATACTGTGACCTGGATGCATTTGGAAGAGAAATACAGTTTGAAAGCATAACAGAATTACCTTGGCCTTGAAAGCAGACTTTTGAGAGGGAGATGAAATACCTTTGGTCTTCGTTTGCTTGCCAGGTCAGCTAGCACAAGGCAGCTGTTAGCTATGCTTCTCAGTTTGATGGTGCACTTATTGGAGGGATCAATACACCTGATAAGAGAGGAATACATCTCTTTTCTAGCCCTGCCTATGTTGGTCAATAAATGATAAAATTGGTGTTTTGCAACTTAAGTTTTTGGTGTTTTCACTATTTGACTGATTTTATAATCTAATTTTTAATCTTTTTCAGGTTAGCATTATCATAATACAGAGCAGTCTCAATGTAGTTCATATAGTTCTTGAAACATAATATTCCTTCTTCCTTCCTCCATCCTAATCCCCACCATCCTTGTCTGGATATCCCCACCTCTTTCCTTTTTTCCATTTTTGTCCCTCAGCCTTCCATTTTTGAAATACCTTTCTAATTTATGTTACAGTCAAGTAGTTCATGGTCCACTAAATCAGAAGTTTAGCAAGTGAAAAGTAGAAAGAACAAACCAGCTCAGTGGAAATATAGGATGGGCTATAACAATCCAATCCTCAGATGTAAAGATGAGCACTTCAGCCAATTAGTGAATTTCAAAATAATTAAAGCTATAATAGTACAGTATTATGTTGTAAGAAAAGATCTATTTTTATTGGAGTCTCAAATTTAGAGAGATCTTCCATCCATGGCTCACTCCTCAAATGGTTGCAATGGCTGAAGGTGGGCAGGTCTGAAGCCAGGAGCCAGCAGCTTCTCCCTGGTTCTCCCATGTGGTGCAGGACCCAAAACTTGGGACAACTTCTGCTTTTCTAGGCCATTAGCAAGGAGTTGAATCAGAAGTGGAGCAGCTGGCAAAAACCTGGAACTCATAGGCTGCTGGCACCACAGGTAAAGGCTTAACTGGCTATACGATGGCATCACTTCTCCTACTCTGCTCCCACCATTTTTAACTTCTTGAGATTTATCATTCACTTCGAACACAGGATCCTTCCAGGATTCCTTGTAAGTTTAATGGGGTTGTGAATCTGGACATAATTCGACTTCTGAAGTAAAACATCTGGATATAGCATTCTTGGTTGGAAGTTCTTTTAAGATGTTAAATATAGGACTGGCATTGTAACATAATGGGTAAAACTCACCATGACACCAGCATATCATATGGATGCCTGTTTGTGTACCAGCTGCTCCACTTCTGACCCATCTCCCTGCTAATGTGCCTGGGAAAATAGTGAAAAATGGCCCATGTGTTTGTAACTCTTAAATATCTTCAATAGGTCATCCCATTGTCTTCTGGCATTGGGAATTGTTGAAGTCTCTTTACTTCTAAAGAGAAACCAATTAGACTAACTTGATATGTTTACTGTCTCCAAGAAATTCTGTTTAAGTTTTTGATAATTTGGCTAGAAAGCTTACTATTTAAAATCTACTTGTAGTCCATTGGATTTTCTGTATTGAGATCTCAATGCTTCTTTCAACTATCAATTTAGCCTTGAGTTATTAATGCCTTTTGTCTTTGCAGGGATACTTGTAATATAAATATTTGGTCTTTAATATCCTATATTTAATGTAAGCCTTCATTTACAATCTTTATTTTAGGCTGATGAAATTATTTCAGATGTCTTGTCCTTTAAGTCAGATTCTTTCTTACATTTCATTCTGCTGTTAAAACTCTAAATTGTTTCATTGAAGATTTAATTTCCAAATTTACTCATGATTTTTATTTCCTTTTCATTTTATCACTCACTTTTAATCTGTCTAGCTGCATATTTTCGCATGACACTGCGTTTTCTTAGCAGTAGTTTGAATTTGATATTTCAGATTTTCTTCAGATTGGGATCTAATTCAAGATAACTACTCTAGTTGGCAATGCCATGCTACCTTGCTTCTCCATGCTTCCTGTGTTTCTGTTAGTGTCTGCATGGCTGTTGCAATAGCCCCTTGTTCAAGGAGTGGGCTCTACTGGGGAGAAATTTAGTTTAGATAGAATTTGGGGTGTCAGTTGGTGGGTTGGCTTTTATTCTAGATGAGTTCAGGAGTAGTTTCTGATTTCTTCTTTAATCATGGTACTTGTGTCCATAAGTCTAGTCCAACAGTCTAGTCTCCTATAGTCATAGGAGTAGAAATGTGACTTTGTGGGTTACCTCTGCTGTGCACTTTCAATCCGGAGTTTGCTATCAGACATAGTGAGGAATGCGATAGACACAGCTTTGTTCTTGGTGCTGAGAACGACAAAATACATCATCTCCTGTTGCACTGGTGAGCCTGAGTGTTGCAGGGCCTTTTAGTACCAAATTCTGTTGCTCTCAGACTGATGTGGCTGGACCCTTCCTTATGTCCAGCCAGGGGAGTTCAGCTTGTGCCACAGCTTATAGTACCAACAATCCTAGCCCTGAAACTGGAAGATGAGAACAGAATCCTGATCCAGTTCCACAAAGTGGTGGCAAGATCTTCTCTGCTGTGTTTGGGTCCAAAAAGATAGATGGCAGTTAGGTTTCTTCCTAGGCCCACAACATAGAGTTCAATGAAATTGAGAAATTAGAAACAATTTTTAGGATCCTTGTGTTTCAGGGTACACTAAGGTCATTACCAGATATCCCAGGGTAGAAGAGGATTTTTATGGGCTACTTGTGATAGACCCAGAAGCTCAGGAGATTTCCTGTGAATTACATAGTGAAGAGTGTCCTGGGGCTTATGTCCCTAAATGCCAACATCTGCAGGGTGTTGGGTTGTCTTTTGCCCCATAGCTCCCCTGAGTCTGACTGATTGTTTCTGATAGCAATAGAGCAGGAACCAGTTGTTAAACTTTTCAGAGCCAAACTTGATGCTCTATGTAGGTGAGAGAAAGGTGAGAAGCAAAGCGACTTTCCTTCTCAGAACCCAGAAGTTGCTCAGATCCAAGAACTAGACAAATCTTCCATGTCTGGGTCTTGTCAAGTGTTTCACCGTCTTCTGTAAAAGTCCATGCAAAAAGTGATGCTGACTTTGGAAAGGTTGTCATGGAGATGAGAAGTGATGAGATTCTGGATATGCTTTGAAGGTAGTGCTAACAGGATTGCTGATGCACTTTTGTGTAAGAAATGGCTTTCAAGAAATTATCCAAAAGCCTGTCACAGTGAAAGCTGTGGATAAACCCTCACTGCTAAATGTGAGGAGGCTCATGAAGATACAGAGGGCTCCGTCTGGGGACCTGCATCTCTTACAGTTGGCAGGAAAATGTGCATTTTGCTGCTTGTTAGCCTCTGCAAGTGAGGCAGGAAAGGAGAGCATGACCACATGAAGTGGTCAGAAATAGGGACAACAGCAGGACAGGGAAGGAGGAAACTCCAAAAATGGTGAAGGGAATAAAGCAGAAAGGGCCAGTTTAGGACAAGTATAAAGAGCAAAGTAGTGAATGCCAATCTGGCTTGTGGCGAGGGGACAAGGAGTACCTCACCGATGGATTTTAAAAGGCAGGGTGTTGATGTAAGGTGACAGCATCTATTTTTAGGAAAACATGGTGTTTTAAGTACATTGTGTAAAATTTTAAAAGATTGAAGTGTATATTTCTAACTTTCACCACTTTCTCCTTCTGAATGCCAAGAGAATCCTCTTTGTCAAGAACCCATTTCTTCATGGGTAAGAATGATGATCAGGATGTCAAATAGTTGCAGTTCAGTTTTAAGTGCTTACTAAAGGTCAACTTGAGGTGATTGATGCAGTCTCTTTATGTCTGACTATACCTCTGTTGGGACTGGGTACTATTATAACCCACATATGACAGGGAACGGAGGGCTTGAGGAAAGTACCAAGCTAACTCAGATGGACTGGAGTTGAACTTGACCCTTGGCAGCCAAATTGCAGAGACAGATGCCTTAGCTATTGTCTTGTTCTAGAGTTTGGAATGTGTACAGTGTAGAATCTTTATGGCAGTTTTGTCCACTGCATTGAGCACGCTAATGGAGATGAGGCTGAACAGGCTTTTGCCAGCTCCAAGACCAGCACTGATGAGAAGATAATGGCAATTGGTGGTGAGTACAAAGTCCAGCATAGCAGTGCTGGCTGCTGCCTACTTTGCAATTATAATGCTTGTTTGAAAATTATAGGGCGAATGTGCTTGGAAATAGCTGTTCTATGATGCAGGCAAAAATTTCCCTCTCATCTTGTTTATAGCATTAATTAGTTTAGGAAGCCCTTTGTGACTATAGTACAGGGAATAGAATTCTGCTCGGTTTCATCCTCCAAAGTGAGTCAGTTAAGTCTCAATTATAACATGGCCCAGGTTTCAAGAATATTTGAGGCAAAACTTGGAAGACCAAATCACTTGTAGGTGCTAATGACAAATGTCCTAATTTTTTACTTGAGCTGTATTTTCTGTGCCATCATCCCCATCACAATCATTGGCATCTTTAGGATCTTTAGGATCTCCATCATCTTTACATGATGCTTGTGATGTTTGACTTAAGTTTACTTTGTAAGTGTGGGAATGCTATAAAGCATGACACCCAGCAGTTATTAACTATTGACTGAAGAGTGGAGTGAGGGAGGGAGGGTGTAAGGCATGTATATGGTGAACAGTGTGCTAAGTGCCATGCATGGAAGAACACATTGCATCATGGTCATCACCCTGTGAGTAGCTCCTGTTACTACCTCTGTTCTTCATGCAAGGAAACACACTCAGATTCACTCAACTAGTGAGTGAGAAAACAGGCTTACTCCCCCAAGTCTTTTGAAGTTCAGAGCCCACGATATTCTATCCCTGTTTTCATCACTACAGTCATTATTTACCCTGTATCTGTTCAATAAGGCATATTTACATGAGGATAATTTGAGTTTCACAAAGAAACAGAAGCCCAGTACTATCAATTTTGAAAAATAAGATGGAATTTAGTGGTGCTATCATCATGTTTAAAAGCCTTTCACATTTCTACTCTGAGAGCGATCAGCCTTGATAAACACAAGCAATAGCTTAATCTTCCTCTTGGGTGTCATTCCAGTGCCAGAGATCAGTAATGGTGAGCTTCTCTGTTGAGGTTTTCACATACTGAACATTTCCAGAGTAAGTAAATGATGTCTCCTAAAGGATGTTAAAGGAGGGTGCCACACAGCCTGCAGCGTCTATGGGGGAAAACTATCCTGTAGTTCCTTCTCCACAGCTCCATTCTCATGCATGTGTATTTGTCTCTTTTTACAATTAAACTCTTTGGCTCACATGGACCTAATGTCTGCTTTTACCCAATGAAAAGAAGTTGGTAGGTCACTCGGAAAGCACCTTCACTCAGTAATGGTTGCTAATCCAGTTGGCATTTAGAGACTTGCTTGGCACACTGCCACAGCTTTGGTTTCACAGGGACAGTCTTAATTATTCACTTTTATGGCTGTTGATGAGTCACTGAAGTGACTTTTATGGAAGTTGATGAGTCACTGAAGCTGTGGGAGGTCCTGCCAGCATTGGATTTTCACCATGATTTTCCTGGATCCATGTACAGGCCTTCTCTTTACTTGTATCTATCTTACTGAATTTCCCACCCATACATAACACACTGGGCAGAAGTTTCCGGAGTTTCTCATTTGAGAGGTATCTCCTTGGACTAGCGTAAAAGAAATAAGGACCGTTTGTAGAAAAGGAAAGGATGTCTTGATTTCGAAGTAGGAGCCTGTGGCTATCTTCCATGAGTGGCATATGAGGGAAACTAAAATGCATCCTTTTGTGCTTCAATCTAACAACTCAGTGGAAAATATCTGACAATCATCCATCTGGAGTCTGATAGCTGACTTGAGAATCTTGTGGTTTTCCAGATGCTGCCTCTTGCTGATGGTGTCGTTTTCCATCATCCAAATACTAGAAATTATAAGTACATACTATTAAGTTTTTGTTTGCCGTCTATTCCCTGGTCCCTACCAATTTTGGAAGCTGCAGGTTTGAGCCTCCGTTGCTCCTCAGCATGGCTCTGGCCCCTTGCAGGAGTCTGGTGCCTGAGATTCAGTGCACTAGAAGCAGCGGGTGAGGGCTGGGAGCTAGGTCCTTGGAAGCATGGTGAGAACCAGCAAGGCAAGGCTTCCCTTAGGGAGCTAGTCCCGTTTAATAGAGAAGCACATTTCTTTTGTTACTTGTTATTCCTTGACCATGGGCTTTCCTTACTCAGGGATGAGGTTTACATAACTCCCTGAGCAAGGCAGTTAATGCTTTGACACTGGCTCTGGGGAGCGGGGGGTGGGGGTGGTGGAGTGCAGCTTGCTGTCTGCTGCTGTTTTCACCCCACTGCCATCAACCCAGGTGCTTCTTGGCTTCTATTCTTACTGACTTTGCATTACTGCCCAGCTTGGTTCGTCTTAACTTCATAACTTGTGCTGAAGTCATGAGTTTTCCTTTGTCATTTTTTGGTATTGTCTTTGTCATATTCCTAATGACAAGCCTATACATTTTTTGGAGAGAAATGAAGAATAGTATTCACCTGCTGTTTCAGCTTCAGCTTTGAGTGCTTGTGGTGAATTAGCAACTATGCTACATGTTCAGTAGTGAATAAAAGCAACTTTATAGGATACAGGGTTTAATAGTATGGTAGAATTCCATGTTTAAAAGGAAGGTTCTAATTAGGGCTTTTTATAATTATCTTGTGATTCTGGGTTCAGTATAGCTGTTATTCCATTCATTTCTAATTAGTTCCAGTAATAATGAGTTGAAACTTGTGATTTTACCAAACAAATATACGTCTGAATCCTTATGGGATGAAGGTACTTGCCTGAGATGATATGAGAGAAACTTGTATACAACAGGGAACTAAGGAGTTTTGACCCCAAGATTTCTTAGAGCACTAGGATCACCTCTGTACTTCCTGCTATTTGTAATGGAATTCGAAAGTCCCAAGCAAAGGAGTATGTTAGCTTTTAGGGGTTAATATTAAATGCACATAAGTGCCTGTAGTTGGTTGCCATCTTGCTACATTTATATTTACTTCATAAGGACACAAGCCTTTTTAATGTTGCTTCACTGCTTGTATTTGTGTAGATTCATTGCTTGACCTTGGTACAGTAGAGTATGGAGGTTATCTATAAAGGTACTGACATTGCGTATTTTGTAAACAATCTCTTTAAAGACACATCTTGCTATTTCTGATGGGTTTTCAGAGATTGTCATATTGAGGCAGAGGAGATGCAGGGAGACTTTTTCCCTGCTAGATTTAGTCTTGCCTCCACACAAAGAATTCTAGGAAGACACAGACAAAAAGGTGAGCAGGAATGTAAGACTTTAAGATGAAGGGGAAATACAGATTTCTGAGGGAGTGTGGTCAATCTCAAGAGAAAATGATCATTGGAATTTATGATATGTGGGATCTTCTGAATTAGGGGTGGTACTAGAGGCACAGCCTAATTAATTGAATGGTGGAAGAGTTGGAGGGGTTATAGCTGTATGGTAAAATGTCTAGTTTATGGCACCTAGTATATGGTAGCAGAGCATGTGCTGGAATGTAGGAAGTGTCATAGCGTCTCTGGTGCATGATGGAAAGTGAAGCTCAGGTGCAAAATTGGGAGTGTGTATGCTGAGATTGTGACCATGTTGGATTGGCCAGGAAGTGGGTAGGGTTTGGGTGGTGCAGTCATTAACTTCTTACTACCTCCCTGTCTATATCAAACATATCTACCAATAATTGTAAAGCTGGTTCTTCAATTTGCTATTTGAATAACTCAGTTAAGATCTAAATCTGTCGACTAGCACTTAAAATACTACTAGATGCCAGGATGATAATGAGCATTCTTATGTTTTGCCCGATTTCATTTACCATTAAGTGTAACATTGTTTCTTAATCTAAAAGTTGCATTTTATAACATGTTAAGTGAGTAACTTTCTGTTCATTTTAGAAGATTGAGGAAGTCAGAAAATGGGGGCTAGGTCTTAACACATGTCTTTGTCATGAAATTGAAATAACCACAATTACTTTTTGAGTTATATAATACCTACCTATCAAAGTGAAACAGTTGGAGGTGTAGATGTTCTTTCTTGGCTTTACATTTTCAAAATTGGAATTTGGAAATCTTTGGACATGAGTAATAAAGATTAGGCAGCTGTCACCGTTCTCTTCCTTACTGCGGTCACACTGTGTTGTAAGGCCAACAGCAGTAAGCAGTGTCTGGAATGCTGCCTTCAAGGAAAGATGTATGTTATGTAATAACATCAGATTAGAAAAAATGTGAATCATTGTTCATTTTGGCAGTGCCCATAATTTGACGGTTAAACTCAGCACTTGAAGGGTTTGGGAGGGGAAAGAATTATCATGGAAGACAGTCACATAGAGTTGCATTAGTTCGGGAATCAAAATGGGTCCAGGAGACCATTATTGGATCAGGTTTAAATGGAAATAAATATATGTATTTTTAATCAGATCATCCATTTGCTGTTCTACTCCCCAGGTGCCTGCAGAGGTCGGGGAAGGGCCAGGCTGAATCCAGGAGTGGGGAAATTTATGCTAGTCTTCCCACACCAGTAGACTTGAGCCATCATCTGCTTCTTGCCAGGCACATGAGCAGGTAGCTAGATGGGAAGTAGAGCTGCCAGAACACTGACACCCATACAGCATGCTGAAATCACAGGCAGCAAGTTCACATGCTATGCCACAATGCTGGCCCTTGGTTTTTAGCTTTAGAATACGGCCATCATTTTGTAAAATTGTATAGCATGACTCAAGCTTGCGTGGATCTGTTTTTTGGGTTGTGACCTTAATTAGCTCCAAATGATTTGTTCTCTAAAAGGCTGAATTTATTAGTTGATGAAGTAAAACATCACTTTAGTTTTTTTGACTATTTTAAGCTTTTCTTTTATGACATACCTTTTCAAGTATTTTTGCTTATTGTAAATTAAGGTTCCTTTGTCCCCTTGTTTTCCAAACTCCAGTTATTCTAGTACAAATTCTTGAACTGCATGCCCTACAAAGATTCTTTATGTCCTTTGACTGTTAGCTGCTCTTACGATGCCTTTGGGTTCCTATTTTAATGTAAGCAAATTATATTTAATACTCATGAAGTCTGAGAAATCATTTATTTAAAGAACTCAATGAGGAGATAACTTAGTTTGTACAAATGAATGTTCCAAGCCAAGCTCATGGTAAATTCTACTTTTATTGAACTTCTCTGCAGTATCTCATATCTCTCAATGGAGTTTCTTTAAGAAGTACTGCAAGCATGTTAGACTTATTTTAAAATATTTAATGCTACTGTAAGTGTTAATGCATTAAAATCCAATTTCTGACAGGTAGGAAGGCAATTTTTGTTTCTAGGTTTATATTTACCCACCCACCCTGGTCAATTCTCTCTTGATTATGCTAATAGATTATGAATTATAATAGGGGTTTTTAGACATTTTAAGGACATAATTCTGTAATATGTAAATAACAAGTTGTATTTATCCTTTATATAAGCTTTTCCTTAAATTTGCTGAGATCTACAGAACAGTGTTACATGCCATTCCTACTCTCCTAGGAAAATGTTTCATGGATTTACTATCCTTTGTAATTACATGTTAATGTGATGTAAACAAAACTGTAATCTAAGTACATTTTCCCTTTTTTTCCCCAAGATTGAGTGGGGTTGAGTTTTGTTGTTGGCGATCATTACTTTGAATCTATCATTGGATATTTGGTTTCCTGGCAACCTCAGTTCTCCCAGGTATTCAGGAAAAGTGAATGTGTCTTTATTCCTGTTTAAAGCTTTATGGCTTTATTCAGATTTTTCTCATTACCAGTGTGGGAGCAGCAGTCTGGATTTAAAATTTTATTGAGGCTTATTTTGCATATCATACAATTTGTGCTTTTCAAGTGTGCTATTAAATGCTTTTAAAATTTACCAACTTTTAAAATCTGGAGTGTAAATTCTTCAGAACATTCTCACCATTTCATGATTCCTCCTGCCCATTTCCTGTTGGCTCTTGTACCAGTCGTGCTCTGGTAAGCACTGGTCTGTTTTCTGGTTTTATTGTTTAACAATGTCCTTCCCAGTTTTCTGCAACCTTGGCAAAAGTCAAACCTCTCAATTGCTTCAGGATGTTTTGTTCACTGTTACCAAGAACTCCAGTAAGCTCTGTGTTAGTGTTGACATGCTTTAATCTCTGTATCTGCAATTTATGTTACTTACATATTCCAAACACTTAGGACCATTTTTTATCTGTGTGCTTTGTTTTTCAGAGAGGTGTTTAAAAATTCAATTGCAATAAAAGCTGTATTAAGTCATTTCTAATTTTGATGTTTCTTAGTAAACATAAGCCAGACCCCAAAAGACAGTATAATGTTTTCTGATTCGTGGTAGCTAATATGCACACTACATTTGATGGAATGCTGGGTGTGTGATGCCTGTCAGTTGCCAAAAGCCAAAGGAATGGAGCTGGGTGGTCACACTCCCACATGGCAGGCAGTGGCTGAAGGCATCTGCAAGAAAGTATAAATTCCCAGGCACATCTGGAAACTTGTGTGTGCAGGAAAAGTGGATCCGTTAATCTAAATCTGCTCCAAAGGGTTGATTGCAAGACCTTCCTGTACAAGCACCTCATATCCGTGGTGAGGCCCATGAAAATGGTCTAATAGAGCTAGAAGATCAAGCAGAGCATTTTTCCCCCCAGGACAGTCCAATGTGAGCTTGATGTGACACCTGACACATTTCTCCCATTAGCTTGTTGTTTACTTCAGAGTAATCCCTTCATGAAGTGACAGAAAAAAATTCACTTGAACTCTTTTCCTGAGATCAGCACCCCACAGCCCTGAACTCCATGTGAACAAGGTGCCTTGTGTGGAAGTCCATTTCCCTGTATTGACACACAAACTGAACCAGTCACGGTACCAACCACATTTCTGAAGTTCCACTACATAGAGCATGCTGTTTGGTTTCCAATCAAGATTCTGAATTTTATGATACACACATACTCACTCTAGCTGGGTGCAAGTTGGACGTTTCTAGTGTATTTCATTGTTTTTTTCCAACATAAATGAGGTTGGCAGATCATACTTATATTGATGGGTGGAGAGAGCATAGGATTTCCACTAGGGTCACTGGCAGAATGCCAAAGAGTAGTAGCAAGTTCATAGGGAAGGTGTTTGTGATAGAATTTGAATTCTGCTGTAGCTGTCAGCTCATGAGGAAGCCAGTGTAGTAGCAAGGACAGCCTTTTCTTGACGCTTTGGGTCTCTTCTTGCATTTATGGCTATCCTTCATGCCACAGTTTGAAAATTCACATACCAACTATGAGCAGCGTTGATCAGAAGTAGGAATAGAGGCTACCGCAAATGTGCTCAGACCAAGAACCTCTGAACTAACTAGACTCAAACTTTGTTCCGTGATGGTCTTTCCATGTTGCTATTTCTAGGCAAATTAGCCCAGTTGAAATCTTCTGAGTGAATATGTAAGAGGAAAGTTTAAAAAGAGCAGGTAGGTAGATCACCATACCTTACGGTGAATTATGACAGACTTGGAACTACTACGTAAGTTCTACACCCTGTATACTCCGAAGCACTAGAGTGATTATACGGGTGAAGAAACCGTATGTTCTAAGTCATCTTTGTCACAGACTCAGCTGAGCGTTCTGTCATCTTATACTCTTTGTTTTGAACTTAGGTCATGTCCATGGAGTTCATTTAACTGTTTCCTTGTGATGTACCGGACACAGAATATCATGGAGTAGGGCGGGAGAACGGTGCTTTGGTGGGATTGAAGCAGTGCTGCCTGTGGTCTCATCATCCCATTCTGTGAATACTTTCACGGAATACGGGTGTTGATGACCACATCTGCTTAAATTGAAGCATCCGTTTTTCAGTTCTGCTAGGATCTACTGGGAAAAATGCATGTCAGAAGATGCTCAGAAGCCAGCAAACCACTGAAGTATATCTCTGGATAAGGCTCCACTGTCAATGCAATAATCTCTTCTCTTCATTTACTGATCAAAAGGGAGGCTATTGAATGTGCCTTCAAATCTCCACTGACTGTTCTATTCTCCAGAGAAATCTTCAAGTAAGAAAGAATTTCATTTTGCAGTAGTAATGAGCTCCATCACAGTCTACAAAGCCACACTGCTTTCTGTCCACAGTATCTCAAATTGAATTCATGAAAGAGCATTTTCAGTAAGTCCCCACAACTTCTCCATAGGACTCAGGCATTAAAGCATAAAATGCCTGGGCAATCTTTCGAGTGCTTTATATTCTATACTAAATCTTTACAAACTTCTATCTGGTGTCATTAAACTAAAAAGGGGGTTTCTTTCATGGCATACCCAGTTTATCATTGTCACTGTTTTATTCCTCTGTTAGCATCTTCATACAAATGGTTACCTGCTAAACATTTTTTTACCACCATCCAAGTATGCCAAAAAAGTTTTGAGCTTAGTTTCAGGGTGACAATTTTATTGGTCAGGATCTTTAGTTACAAATAACAGAATCCATTCTGTTCAATACAATTGGATTTATGACATGTTAGTTGCTAGTAGTCTATACCACAGGATTAGGGAGAAGTTACCTTTGTTACGCCTGGAGACGTGGTACCTACTATGAATTTGAATGGATCTCCATACAAACGTCAGTACAAGGATGCTTGGCTCTTCAGCTGGGTTCAAAATGCGTCCTGCCCTCAGTTTGTTCCCTCTTGTAGTTCACTGCTGAATCTCTCTCACATTGGTCCAATTGATTGTTACTATGCAGGTCTTATGCCTGACCCACAACTTTAAGAATTCTTGGGAAATAT
This sequence comes from Ochotona curzoniae, assembly GCF_017591425.1. Classification (NCBI taxonomy): domain Eukaryota; kingdom Metazoa; phylum Chordata; class Mammalia; order Lagomorpha; family Ochotonidae; genus Ochotona; species Ochotona curzoniae. The sequence goes on along the minus strand of NW_024465035.1, from coordinate 9,381,925 downwards.
GACGACGTGGATACCAAAGTAAAGGAGATAGGATCACAATGTGGGTCCTCTGTTTGGAAAAGGAGTTTGCATGATGTTGGATAACTGTCAAAAGATATGCCTATCACATATAATCTTCCATTAGTTTCAGGAGTTTAGTAATAACAATATTAATACAACTGAGAACAGCATTAGAAATTAGTATTAAGCATTTATGGTGTTAGTCATTGTGGTAAACATTTCATGTGTATTTTCCTTATTTACTTAAAACAGCATTGAAAATTGATGTTTTGAATTGTTTGAGATTTTAAAAGCAAGTCTTATAAAAAAAAATCAAATTAAAGCTTAAGAACAAACCACTAACGGGTGGACAATAAGCTTCAAACCAGGCCTATTACATTACAGTTCTTAAGCTATGCTGCCTTCTTGAGTCATAGCTTTCTTCTAAGGCAATATTTTAAATATAAAAGCACTGCCTGAAAGTTTTAAAAATATCGTAGCTCCAGTAAGATATGGTTTTCTAGACCAAATAGTTTGGCTCTTTATGACTGCTGAATGATATATTCTAATACTTGGTATGCTCTCTCCATTATTCTAAAGTTGGTAACTGGATGAATTTTCCCTTTTCAAAAACTGATATTCAACTGTATTTCATTTCAGGAGGGTTTGGTAAATTTTACCTTCTTGACCTAAATGGCTTTTATTCTGACTTGTCTTCCATCATCCTGTGAAGTGTTAATCCATTCCATTAGGTTACAGGAGAAGGGCTAAATTCTCCTGCTGTCATTCTCTGAACATTGTTAAATGGGGGTAGAAAACATTGTAATTCATCTTACTCTATTGCTTTTCTATACATGTTTTATATTGCTTGAAAAACACATTTTTTCATTGTCACCTTCAGCCTATATGGGAATTTTGGTTGACATTTCATTAATCTGTTTTAAAGCTAATTTTTTCTAGATATATTTGAAGATAAAGATTAAAATTTTATTTGAGATGTATATGTATAGATTAACATACATGTACATTTATATATGAGAAGGAAAGAGTGCTCCAGTCACTTGTTTATGCCCTCAAATGTCCCTGAAGGCTGGGACGGATCAGATTGTAGCTAGGAGCTAGGAACTTAACCTAGTTCTCCTATGTAGGTGGCAGGGATCCAGTGACTTAGCCAACTACCATCTCTCAAGGTGTGCATTGGTAGGAAAATGGAACCCAGAACAGAGCTGGAACTCAAATGTGGGCACTATGAGGTGTCAGCAGCCAAAATGGAGTATTAATCACTATGACACTGATTGTTAAAATCTCCCAAGGGCCTGGCGGTGTGGCCTGGCAGTGTGGCCTAGTAGTGTGGCCTGGCGGCTGAGGTCCTAGCTTTGAATGCCCCGGGATCCCACATGGGTACCGGTTCTATTCCTGGCAGCTCCACTTCCTATCCAGCTCCCTGCTTGTGGCCTGGGAGAGCAGCAGTGGATGGCCCAAAGCCTTGGGACTCTGCACCCATGTGGGAGACCCAAAAGCAGCTCTAAGCTCCTGGCATCAGATTGGCACAGCACTGGCCTTCGCACACCCTTGGAATGAATCATCAGTCAGAGGATCTTTCTCTTCTCTAGATATCTGCCTTTCCAATAAAAATAAAATAAATCTTGAGAATTGGATAAACACCATCTTAAGCTATATCCTAAAAAAAAAAAAACTCCCAAATTCCCAGAAACATCTATTCTTTGGAATCATGGATTTGTGAAGCTACATTTTTTCTATTGCTATTAAATTATTCGAGTGTTAGCATGAACAAAACGAATAGTTTATTTCAACTTCATATGCAATATGTGGGAGGAATTTTCATAGCAATTGTATTTCAGACAATTAGAGGAAGCATACAATATTAGAGCTACTAGAGATGATGTATTAAAGACAATGCCAGGATTAATGCCAGGGGATTGTGTTGCGTAAACCGTATTCTACAATGTACTTCTGTGTACATCTGTAAATACACATGCACAGACCATGAACACTTTCCGCATAAGTCATACTTGCTTGCAGTTCCCCTATACTACATGTTTCATAATTAGAATGGAAAGGTGAGGGAGAGTGAACAAGCATGGATGACTCCTGGAGTCTAACTTGACTGACTGGATTGATAATGATGCCAAAAAGCTAAATTATGTGGTTGTAAGAAGAGTTAGTGGGAAAGATTATGGACTGGTTTCTGCTTATTTTCATTTGCGAATCTCATGGGACATCACTGTGCCTCATTGTGGGAAATTTGGAGAGAAAGCATATGCAATTGGGTTTGTTTTCACTACAGATGTGTGTATCAGTAATCCATTGTTCCTATAATGCTGTGTATTGCTACACAACCAGCATCAAAACTTGAGCATATAATAATGAACACTTAATTTATACCCATGAGTTCTGTTTCTAATAGCTGGTGCAGAATGCTTTGAGTGTTTTAGTTCTGTACCATGTGCTTTCCTTGCTGCTTCTTGCTGTTATGTTTATTCTCAGGACAACTGGATAGGAGCTGTAGCTTCTAATCCATTCATATGGATGCTTTTATGTTTCTGTACCATTAAATTGCCCTACAGCTCTTTAGCTGTAGATCATAGCCATGTAGATCACCTAGCCATGCCTGAGTCATAGTGGTGGAATTTTGCAAAGTCACATGATGAAAAGTATTACTATGTGGAGGGGCAAATAGGGTTCTTAATGCAGTCAATTCAACATAAAATGATGGTAGTAACAGTTTATGAAATTATCTAAGAACTATACCATCTAGCCACAGATGATTGAAGACAAGCTGTATAGAAAGCTAGTAATTGTGAGGATAGAACAATGTGATCAAAGATGAGGGATCAAATTCAAAGATCACAATTTTTTGTTTGAATCTAGAGAAATTCAAGTAGGCAGTGGCGAACAATCAAGTGCATAGAGGGCTCCAGTGATGTCAGGATTACTAAATATCATTTGTATTAGGAATCAGTGAACTTTGTGGGAGAAGGTTCATATTCAGTAGCTGAGTTTAGAAAAAAGCAGGAAAATGCTGTTGAGGTAAAGGAGAAATGGAAGATAGTTGGTGATTCTGTCCGCATCTTTCTAAAAGCCACTTTAAAAAAAAAAGTGGGGAGGAGACAAACATTCAGGCAAGAAAGGAATTTATATTAAATTTTTGTGGGGAGAGTAATATATCTGTATCTACAGACAACTTTAAGATAGCAAAAACTTACTCTAGAGAAGGGATAGTCCCTTGTATAAATAATATTGAAAACAATAGATGTCTACATGCAGGAGATGGAGACAAAAACCCTACCTCTCGCCTCACGGAAGTAAACTAAAGTGAATCAACGATCTAAACTGAGGATGAAACAAGTAAACTGTTAATGCATTGAGAAAACAGTTGACATGACCCCAAAATCAAACAAAATTAGATCGTTGATAGAAGCTTCTTGATACAGAGTGGAGCGACAACCAACAGAATGAGAACCTTTCCAAATTATGTCTGGCAAGCGATGAGTATTCAGAAGGTTCTAGGAACTGGAGAAACCAAAAAAACAAATTCAATTTTAAAGCAGGCCAAAAATCTGAATAGACTTTCTTTGGAAAAAGGAATACAAATGGCTGAAAAAATTTATGAACAAAAAGTTCACTAACAATAGCCACCAGGAAAGGAAAATCAGTACTACAGCAAGTATGACACTACTGCATTTCAAATGGCTGTTACCCAAACAACAAACCTAGCAATGCTGACAGGACTGGGAGGAGAAGGGAACTCTGATACATTTCTGGCAGGGATGTAAATTAGTCCGCCCATTATGGGGAATAGAATGTCATTCTCCCAAAACTATTACCATATGATCAAGTATTCTCCCTCTCAGTCTGTATTGAGATTGAAGTCAGATTATGAAAAAGATGCCTGCACTCCCATGTTCATTGCAGCACTATTCACAATAGCCGAGGTATGGATTCAGCCTAACTGCACATCAACAGATGAATAAAGAGAATATGGTGTACATGCACAGTACAGTATTACTCTGCCATAGGAAAAAATTCAACCCTGTCTTCTGCAGCCAAATGGATGGAGTTGAAGATAATTAAGTGAAATCAATCCTACACAAACATTGTATATGGTAGTGCTAGTATGTTAAAATACATTTTTATATAAAAATGTGTATTTAAAAATACTACAATTTGGATGCTGTTTTGCTGCTGATTTTTAATCCATGGCTATTTGTCTACCCATCTATATAACGTATATATACATAATACATACATAGTATATATTATATATAATACATATTGTATATATATATTGTGCAGGGGTTCTAGTTTTCTATTTGAAATTGAGGTTGTGTGTTTATCCCCATGGCTGTTATCACAGATGCATCCTTTCCATTACAAACCAAAAGGTTTGGGTGTGATTTCATTAGGCATTTTTACTACCATAAATATAAAAGCAGCACTTTGCAGTCAGTACTTTATTAAGTTTCCACTTATGTCATCAGTGATTATGTTCACAGAATGAGAATCTCACAAACTTTAAAATACTAATTTTAAAGGATGGACAAGAGCTGATACGTATGCTTATAGATTACTTGAGTTGTAAACTAATTTTCTTGAAAGGTGAGCTATTATAATTTGGATTGATAAATATGAGTAGCATTTGAAAATTGTGTTTCAGACCTGTAAAATGAAATCTCATGGATAAAGAAATGTGAAGACTTTGATCATTGGTCTTTCAGGAAAATTAGTATGCATAATTGCAAAATAGTGGCTTCCATTTCCTGTATTCCTTGAGTCTACACATACCTGCATTACACCATGTGTATAATCCTTTAAAGAGGCTGAAACCAAATGATTAAAAAATTAAAATGTTTGAAATATTTGGAGTATTGAACAACAAATGAGTCCCACAGTGAGCCTGCTGTCTGAAATCATCCCATGTAGTTAAGCAAGTCTCTAATTAGTAGTTACAGATGTTTCGAATATCTTTGAACTCTTTCCGACAGTTGTGGCCCATTAATGTACCTGTAGATGGGAGTGTTTTAGATATCTGTAGTGAGACAAGAGAGGGAAAGGGATAAATGGGTTAAAGGACTGATGCTGCATTACATCTCCAGCTCTGACATGAACACTAATCTCACACTTTAATACAGCAGAGAGTGGAAGTAATAGGGCTCGCTACAGGCTACCACAGTGGGGATGACCACGGAACCATCTCGGGTGGGTGTTGGCCCTGGCATTGCCCCTTCAGCGGGTGGCAGAGATAAATGAGATAATGTACCCAGGGACTTTGATCTCCTTGGGGAAAGTGGCTGTGAAAACATGAAGCTTACATTATTGTTACGGCTTTTCCTTTAACCTGTGATTTTTCCACATTATATAGGTTTGTCAATTATCTACCTGTGCCCTGTTCATACCACCCTGATTTTATTTCTCATTTTTAAAGTTTATGCTTCTAATTGAGAGATATTGATGCTTCTGGGTTCACCCTGGCAGATGAATACCCAGCATGAGAGGTTTGCTGTCAATGGGCATTTTGAATTATGTGTTTAAAATTGCCTTTGATGACAAGGATGACAAATTATTCACTTCACTAAAGTTGTTTTGTGCTTCCTTGCAAGCTATCTGATTGAAAACTGCAGATGTTTGATACCATCTTTTACTGGGTTTGTTTGGCAAGTAAAATTTTTAAATTAGGGTTCTTTGAAATTCATCTTTTTGATGCCACTTATAAAACATTAAAAGAAAATTAAAAATAGGACTTAGTATATCTAAAATGTAGCTTCTAGAAAAGTCAGGCATTGAAGTCAGATTCTGCTTTGGAAGTTTTTTAGGATTCGGAGCATTCTAATGTTGTAGCAGGGTGCATTAGCACCAGGCTGTGTCAGGCACTAATGGCACCGTGTTATCCCCTCTGGCGTGCAGTGGAGATGACATACCCAGCATATGAACACTTTTTCTTTTTCTGGTGTGTTCAATGACTTTCATGAAGAAAATCTGCCAGTTTCACAAATCTTTTCTCCCAGTGTTTCAGTCAATAATGGTCTGAAACGTGTTCTCATAGATATTTTAAGTTTAAAGTATAAATCATTCTTTTTGAGGAAATAGCACAAATGTGGTTTCCATAATTTCATGCCCTTGAGGGAAAAGTGATAGGAATGGAAGAGGAAGAGTAAATATCTGGAATTGTGACATGGATTCCAGAATTGATGAAATTTCAAATGTCTTTTGTCATTCATTTTTATATGAAAGTTCTTTAACTTTTTATGATACAATTCCACAGGTTCCAAGGTTTCACTTACCTTCTACCCAAAGTCCTTCTCCTCCCCCACTGATTTTCTCTATATTACAATAGTATAATCCTTCATAAGCAGCCATAAGTCCAACATTCTGCTATTTAAGTGTATCCTGACATTGTGGGTACTGACAATAGCAGACAGTCCAGCATCCTCTAGCCAAGATATATTTAATAGTTTCATTGGGAATCCATCTTTTATTTAGAAGTTGAGATGCAGATCACAATTTACCTTCACTTCTGGATATTTCTCTAGTACAGTTACTATACATCCCTTTAAATCCATAAAGCAAAATCAACAGTTAATTTATAATGCCATGAAGTTAAATAGCATGCTACTGAAAGACATTCCAGGCCAGTGGTCATCAAAACAGTCTGATACTAGTACAGAAACAAAAAGATCAATGGAACAGAATAGAAAAATCAGAAGGGAGCCCACACATATGCAGCCAACTAAGCTTTGACAAGAAAGCTGAAAATAATCCAGAGGAAAAGCCTCATCTGTAACAAAAACTGTTGGGACAATTAGATAGAAACCTTCAGAAGTAAGGAGCAAGATCTGCACCTGTTGCATTATACAAAAATCGGCTCTTAATGGATCAAGACATAAATCTGCACTCAGCAACCATTAAACTATTAGAGGAAAATACAGGAAGTATGCTCCAAGATATAGGAATTGGGAAGATTTCTTGGAAAAGACCAAAAGCACAGGTAGTCAAAAATAAACAAATGTGACTACATCAAGCTGAGAAGCTTCTATACAGCAAAGGAGATGGTCAAAGTGAAGAAGCAACCAACAGAATGGGAGAAAATCTTTGGACACTACACAACAAATAGGGGACTAATATCCAGAATTTACAAAGAGCTTCAGAAACTCAAGGACAGCAAAAACAACCTTGTGAAGAGATGGGTGAAGGAAATGAACAAAATCGTCAAAACAAATTCAAATGTTTAACAGATGTGAAATGCTAGGCTCCCTAGCCATCAGGGAGATGGAAATGAAGACCACATTGATGTTCCACCTAACTCCAATGAGATTGACCTACATTCAGAGCTCTGCTAATACCTGCTGGTGTGGATGTGGGGAGAAAGGTACCCTCCTTCGCTGTTGGTTGGGAGTGTAGGCTGGTTCAAACCACTATGGAAGTTGGTATGGAGAGTGCTTAGGGAACTGAAAATGGACCTGCTATATGATGCAGCTGTTTCATTGCTGGGAATATATCCAAAGGAAATGAGATCTGAATATGAGAACAGGAGTTGTCATGTGCTTTTATGTACATTAGCCTTCTGGCTATAGATGGAAGCTGTAGGTCTAGCTCCCAATTCCAGCTTTATGCTAATATAGACCCTCGGGTGAGCCAGATTACTGCCACACTTGGAGACCTAGGCTGAGGGTGAGCTCTAAAAAAAAAAAAAGCTGCTTTCCTTCTGATGGTAGGAAAACATCTAGGCATTGTGTTCACATTTAGCATTACAAAGAGGAAGCAGAAACATTTTCTTCCAGAATTATCAATGATCCTTCTCTAAATATATGAAATTGAAGAAATTGGCAATTTTGATGTAAGAAATACCACTGAACTACATATTTTTCTCTTGTCAAACCTTTTTTCGAATTTTATTTGTATAAGGTGAATATATTTCATGTATTTCACAGTGCAGGTTTAGGTGCCATCTTCACTTTCCCAAGCCACAGGCAGGGAGCTGAGTGGGAAGTGGAGCAGCTGGGATACAAACCGGCTCCCATATTGGATTCTGGCACTTGCACAGTGATGATTTAGCCACTATGGTGTCATACTGGGGGTAGAGCATTCTAAATGATCTGTGAACCATCTCCAGTCTGGAATGAATCTCCTTAATTAAGTAAACTTTATTTGTACTGGCATCAGTTTTTTTTTAAGATTTATTTTTCTATTGGAAAGGTGGGTATGCAGAGGAGAGACAGAGAGGAAGATCTTCTGTCCAATGGTTCACTCCCCAGGTGGCCACAACGGCTGGAGCTGAGCCAATCTGAAGCAAGGAGTCAGGAGCTCTTCAGGGCCTCCCATGTGGGTGCAGGGTCCCAAAGTCCTGGGCCGTCCTCGACTGCTTTCCCAGGCCAGAAGCAGGGAACTGGATGGGAAGCAGGGCCACCAGGGTTAGAACCAGCGAGCATATGGTATCCAGGCACGTACAAGGCAAGGACTTTAGCCACTACACTATCGTGCCGGGCCCCTGGCATCAGTTTTAATTTTAGTAAAACTGTTTCTATAAAGTAGAACAAAGGTGTTTTCAAATGTTGGGATTATTAGTTGAAGGGTGTTAAACTGAATAAAACCAACTAAATGGGAATCCAATTACTCAAACCTAAGTTAAGGCAAAACAGGAAAAGATTTAGTTGCTTCCTATAAATATATGTACCGAGACATTAAAGTATGCTTGTTTTTATTAATGAATCTGCCCAAATGTCCTTTTGTGTGGCATATCCTTATAAATCACATTGTCTAAGTAGAAAGTGCTTAAGGGTGCTAAGATGTGGGGATTTCCTGAGGTAAATACTAAGGAGGGAAAATGAGAAGACAGCCAGAAAACCAATGAAAAAACTTTCAGTGTAAATTGATCCCTCTGAATACAGAAAGGGAGGAAGGGAGGGCTTAGGCTGCAATGAAATATAAGATGCCCAGCCTGGAGGACCCAATAACCTTACATGACTGGTCATGAAAGGAAGCAGATTTATTTAAAGAAGCCATCAGTCTTGGGAAAGGAGTGGACCCTTTGATTCCAAATATGCACTTAACAATTTACAAGTTAATCAAAGGGCTTTTCACCAGAGAACATGGGATTTGTGGGAAGAGGTTGGTAAGGTTTCTAGGTCAGCGATAGAATTTAATTGGCAGCTTCTTTGCTATGAAACTTGGCTTGTGGTGGCTGTAAATTCCTCCCTTCAACCTGGGATCTGCTTCTTTGGGCCAGCTCCCTGTAGCTTCAGGATTAACAGTTAGCTTCTGTTCATTAGAGTCCCAAGGTTAGAATGTGAAAGAATGAAGGGAATATAGTGTGGTTACATAGCCGGAGTCCTGCCATCAGCAACCCCTGTGTCTTCCAGGAATGGACTCAGTGACTGGGAGCAATCTGTGGGAAGCATGGCTTTGCCATAAACGTTGCAGGGTCTCAGAATATAGCAGCTGGGGCTGTTGGCCAATTATGCTTCGAACAGTAGGATATCTGAGAGGTACATTTTCATGATTGCCATAGTATGCTTTTTTTAATGTGGTATAATTAGAAAGTAGAGTGCTATAAAAGAAACTGGCTAGCATTTATTAGAACAGAAATTTATTTACTTCTCACTTATTGTACTGATTGTACAAGAGCAGTACTTTGAAAAAAATCACAGGTGGAAGTGATTTTTCAACCTAGAGACTTGCTTCTGTACTATCAGTGCCACAGGAGACAGATGTTTGCCTCACTTTAAAGTAACCAGGGAAAAACACAGTAAACTCGCATCTCAGGGGGAGTTGGTTGTTCCTACCTACTCTCCTCTTCATTGCTTTCAACTCCATTATCCTGCTAGGTATGACAAAGCATTTCTCTGATTAAGCTTCAATTCTACCTCCCTGTGTGTCCCTTGTATTTTTGCTTATCTCTTACCACAACAGGATGCTGGCAGGAACAAACACTTCTAATGGTATGTAGTAGTGTCTTAACAGAAATAATTAGGCTATGGAAGATGGAACTAGATTTTTGAACAAAGACTATTTTTCCATATTACATGTGAAAATGTTTTAATATGACACTGACACTGGATTAATGTGCTGTTTTTAAAGTTGATTTTGGAAGAAAGAGGTTGAGACAGGGAAATTTGAACTGCTGTGCCCTTGACTTGCAGTCTAACTCAGTTACATTCTAATTCATACTGAATTGAAAGTGAGCTTGAAGCTAAAAAAACGTAGGAACAGTTTTGGGTATGTTGGCCTTAAAAGGGATGTTGCTCCTTTTTTCAGTCTATCCTTTTTAACTATTGAATGTGCTTCTCCAAACTTGGTCCCTATTCCCAGTGCCTAATCCAAATAATGAGGACAAGATTTGAGGGTAAAGGAGAAAGGAAGTTTAATCCGTTAACAGATACGAGCGTGGAAGAACTCCCCGTCTCGAACTACTGCCCTCCCGTGTGAATATATTTGGGGAAGAGCAAATTGGGAATAAGGGGAACAAAGGGTAGGAGATGTATGTTGATCTCCATCCAGGCAGTGACTGTCACTGTGCATATGTTCGGCTCGTGTTCTGGCTTCTGGTCAACAATGCTGTGCTCTTCATAGGATATTTGAGAGCCGAGGAGGCTTCCATGTGTTCTGCCCTGGGTTTTGAATTTGCTTGCCTAGACCTGGGGATTCCTTAGGACAATACTGAGGAGTTCAGTGACTAGGATTTTGTGGGACCAGCTATACAACTACTTTGATTTTGAGGGTTAAGCTCAGGGAACCTAGCTAGAATACTGAGTGGCAGCTAGCATCGGTATTAAGTCATGTCTGGGGGCTCCATTAAAATGAATTGAAATAATGCTTGTAATCTGATCAAATGGAAAATAAATTTTAAGTCTTTTGGACTTCAGACAAAAATGAAATTGATTATATGGTAAGCTTTCTAGGAAGCTGAACTGTGGACTCAGCTCAGTTGGCGGTAGCTGTATAACTGAGCTAACTTTCCAAATTTATTGTGCTTGTTCTGTCACTCCATAATCTTACATGTGGAAGAAAAGCAGTGCATTTAGTAATTTCAGAATTTGAGGGAAATCAACCTGCCTTCTGTTATTACTCAGGTATCCTTGTGCTCATGCTAGAGCTGGTGAGTGGGTTTACTAGGAACATGCTTATTGGCATAGGGAGAAAAACTCATTTAAAATTTCAACATAAAAATTTGTATATGAAGACTAGAGTGCTATGAGAAAAGTTGGAAAGAAACATAGGGAAAAACGTAAGTGATTCACAATAAAAGCAAGATTGCTTGAAGGGAAAATGATGTAAAATGCAATAATGCTAAAGTGTATTTGATTCAGTCCTTAATTTGTTTCTTGTCCTGGGTTGAAAGGAGAGAACATATCTTATTTTTTATGTTCAAAAACTTTGGCTCATTCTATTGCACATTGAATTCTCTAAAAAAGCAAGATGATCCTGACAATAGTTGCAGTGTGAGAGAATGATGGTAAGGTAACTGCAAGTGCAGCTGGGACGTTAGAAAGTAAAATGTATAGACACTTTAACATATCTGTAACTTGAGGTTTTATATATTAAAAATAGTCAGTTCCATTGTTAAGTCAGCTATTTGTTAATTTGGCTAACCACTAGAGAGAATGGGATGGGCATTTGGCCATGCAGTTGTCATGCCAGTTGAAATGCCCTCATTGTCATACTAGCGCATGTGGGCTTGGTTCCAGCTCTTTCTTCCATTTCTAGCTTCCCACTAATGTTACCCTGGTCATGAGTTTCAAGAAATAAAAGTGGAATTACCAGGCAGCCCTGTTCATCTCATGGTAATTGCGGAACACCAGGGGAAGGAGCAACATAGTGAGCCAGGAAGAATGGGCAAACTTGATTCATAAACCGGCTCGCTCATGAAGACTGCCTTGAACTAGCAAGCTGCTAATGTCCTAAGGACGTGCCACAAGGCTCTTCACCCAGGTGCCAAAATATACTTTTTATTAAATATGCTTTTTTAAAAAGATTTATCTTTATTATTATTTTTATTGGAAAGGCAGATATACAGAGAGGAGAGACAGAGAGGAAGATCTTCCGTCCGATGATTCACTTCCCAAGTGAGCGCAACGGCCAATGCTATGCCAATCCGAAGCCAGGAGCCTCTTCCGAGGCTCCCATGCGGGTGCAGGGTCCCAAAGCTTTGGGCCATCCTCAACTGCTTTCCCAGGCCACAGGCAGGGAGTTGGAAGGGAAGTGGGGCTGCCGGGATAGAACCAGCGCCCATATGGGATCCCGGGCGTGCAAGACGAGGACCTTAACCACTTGCGCTACCGTGCCAGGCCCTTATTAAATACACTTTTAAAACATTTTGGTATCTTGTAAAGTTGATCATTTGAATGTGTTATAACAGGACTGAGAATTGTCAGTATGTGCTACTATCAGATAAGGATTGAATTCCAAGTGGGAAGACTTGAGACTGACCTACAAGATTTTGTTCAGTTTGTCTTTTTTACTTATGCTCTAATGAAATACATAGGGACCTCAGTAATAACTCAGGCAATACAGATTCACAGCATAGGACACTAAACTGGGAGCAAAAAACCAGTAAAATATGTTAAAACTCTACAAGAGGATAAACAAAAAAAAATGTAAGTATAGTGAACAGTAAGTATAAAGGTTAAGATTATAGATCCTGAAGCCATATGCAGCTGAGTTCTAATTTTGACTCCACCATTTACAAACCTGATCTTAATGTATATATAGCATCTATGAGCTTCAGTTTGCGGAAAGCAGTAATTCTCTAAGAATGGAATAAGTGCAATAAAGCAAGACTGGAATAAACAGGAGGTGGCTGTGTATGTATCACAGCCATGTTTGAAACTACAGTCAGGTTACTAACTTATTGACTCTCTTGTTCTACAGGGATTGTTTTACAAGCAATTCTGTATTTAGACTTGGTCCTATGGGGTTTTATGTTATTAATGGATTTCACTGCCTGTCGCTTGTTCCTTTGTCCTGAAGAGCTGCGGAGGCATAAACAGTTTCTTTGCCCTTGTGCCATGGATATAGATTTTAGTCCACTTCATTGGTAATAAGGATCCAGATCCCCAGAGAAGTTGATGCACAGAAGGCTGAGGGTAATATCTGGGGACTATTCATTGTAGCTTTAAATAAAGATCTTTTTTAAAACTTCAGAGTCAATAGGATAGTTCTATAAGGAAATAAAGAGAAATCAGGTCTGTGGAAGGACTACCTGAAAATGGAAAACGCTGTGGCCCTACACAAGGATGAGGAAAGAAAATGAAATACTGGAGATCAAAGGAAGCTGATGAAGAGTGTATTTTGATCTGAGAGAATTGACCTTAGAGTATCTCAAGGATACTGCTGCCATGAGTTACTTAATCCAAATTTTATTTTACATTGATTTTTAGTCCCTAGAAAATAGACAAGACAGTTTTCATGTATTCCTCTTGTTAACATTTTACATTGCGGAGCACAGCAAAGAAAGCAACATTGGTGCATAACTATCAGCAAGCAGTTTTCAGATACTGGTAGTTCTTCAAATTATCATTTTTTATAAAGTGTGTATGAAGGGAACAAGTTTCATATGTACAGTTTTTATTTTTAAAAATAATATAAAGAAAAGATTTCCAAGAAGATAATCACACTTCCCTCACTCCTCTGATCCACAGGAATCCCCTTCTCCCTATTCCCAATCTTCACTGGTTTTTGCAAAGATGTAATTTTAGTCCATTCAGTGTTAAGAGTTGAATCATCATTAATCATAGTATTCAATCAGTACAAAAAAATAAAGACCAGTTCTACAGGAGCATAAACAAGGACTAAAAATGACAATCATATCCCAAAATGTGTATTTCGTTTGTATACAATTTATGTATTCCGTATCAACTGTCACATTATCAAGGAAAACATGATAATTAACTTGAGACTGGCTGGCTTCACTAGATAGAATGATTTTCAGCATCCATTTCTTAACAGAATTTCCTTTTTATGGCTGAGTAATATTCCTTAATGTGTGCTGATCACATTGATCTGTTGATGGACTTTTGGGTTGATTCCATATCTTAGCTATCATGAATTGTGCTACAATAAGCATGATACAATTATGAGAATTTCATTTCATTTGAGTAAATTCTCAAGAGCAGAGTGGCTGATGAATGAGATACATCTGTTTCCAGATCTTTGTAGAATCCCATACTGTCTGCCATGATTGGTTGCAATCCCACCAACAGTGTATACAGATGCATTTTCCCATACCTCTTCAACAGAATAAATTGATGGGAGCTATTTGATTCAGGGTGAGGTGAAGTTTCATTGTGGTTTTTCTTTTCTTATTGCCAAACATCCTGAATATTTTCCTTACTGAGCATTAGTAATTCATCTTTTGAAAAATGCCCATTTGTGTCCTTTGCCCTTTCCTAAACTGAATTATTTGTTTCATGTTTTTTTTTAAGCATTATAGGTTTTGGGTATTATTCCTTTATTACTTGCATAGTTTGCAAAAATGATCATGTCAAAGTCTTATCTGACATAAGAAAGCTACATCAGTTCACTTTTCCTTCCCACTAACCTGGAATATCTTTTTTCATCCTTTGAGTATCTGCTTACGTTGGTTGGAGAGAGATGACTCCTATAGGCAACAGACACTCGGGTTTTGCCTATTGATCCAGTCCACTAATCTATCACATTTGATTAATGAGTTTAATTCATTTACATTCAGGGTTAGTATCGGTTGTTTTCCCAGGCCACAGGCAGGGAGCTAGATAAGAAATGGGGTCGCTGGGATCCCATTGGTTGGTGCCCAAATGGGATCCTGGCACATTCAAGGAGAGGACTTTAGCTGCTAGGCCACCACATCAGACCCTCTAGTTTCAATTTCATCAATTTCTTTATTTTTGGCTTTTTCATCCTTTTGCTTGCCTAAATTTTAATTTGTATTTTCTATAGATTCTTAAGCAGAAAAATGAAGTTACTAAATTTGGATATTTTATGCCTATTAACTGTTTATTCCTCCATGCAGTGCTTTAGCTGGATACATAAAATTTTGATAAATAGAATCATATCTACATTAAAATGCTGAGTTTCATAAGTAATCTTATTTAGTTCACATTTTGTTCCGAGTAGATTTTTAAAAACTCATCTCTCATTTTACGTTTTTCTACGTTGTTTCCTACCCATTTCTTTGTTGGGAACTACAGTATTGGGCACCTTTGCTTCCCACTAGAAATTTTTTGGAGATTGGGATAATTTTCTTTTTCTACCTTAGCAGTAATCACTGGATTCCATAGACAGAGAGGTCAGCTCTGTGCTGTTTATATCAGAAGTGAAGAAAGACAAATGAAGACAGAAGGGAGTAAGGAAAAGAGAAGGCAACCTAATTGTATCCACACACTGGACTTTATTTGGTAAAAATTTATTTGTGCTTTTATCTGAAAAGAGGGGAGCAGGGAGTAAGGGAGACAGAGGAGAGACAAAGTGCTCTCCCGCACTCTGGTTCATCCCCCCAAAGCTGGGCTGAGTCTAGAGCTAGAAACTGAATACAGGTCCCTTACACAGGATGCACGTATGTAAGCATTTGAGCGATGACCATGGCCTCCCAGGGCTGAATTAGCAGGAAGTTGAAGCCAGGAGCTGGAGCTGGGAATAGAACCTACTTACTCTGATGTGGGGAGTAGCTATCTTCACTGGTAGCCTGAGTGTCCTGCTCCCCTGCCGTACTGTTCACATTCAGAATAAAATTTTTCCTCCTTGACCTAATTTACCAGGTCCTGAAGGAATCATCACTTACGTTTGTGTCCACTTGATCTCCTTTCTGGAGGAGTGCAGCATGTATAATCATTTCTTTATAGATATGCTACCGAGAGTTCCTAACATACTACTTTGATCAGTTAAGAAATGTCTATTCCACCCCCCACTCCAAAATGTATTCCTGGAAAAATAGCAGTAGTGTATCAAACACTCATTTTTTGGCATTGCTGTAGCACCTCACCATTGTTTATACATGTCTAGTGTTATAATCTAAGAATAGTTTACCTAGTTGAATGATAACAAAATAATTTGATTTACTAAATATTGTATATTGCAACTCCCCCAGCATAAAGTTATATTGAGCTAACAGAAATTACATTTACTGTCACATCATTCCAGCATCAGTAGGGGCAAGATAGTGAAAATAATGAAACCTGTTTTAATATGGAGTCGCATTTTTGACCTATTGCTGCATTACCAATTTTGTGATAACTTTGCTTCCAGTTTGGGAGCATTCGTTTATCATGGTGCTGTTGACTTTGTTCCATTTCAAGACCCTCTTTAAAAGCCAAAAAATGTAAAGCATTTCTGTAGTTCCACTGTGCATGATACAGGCATTTAACGCCCTGAGGATTTGCTAGCATTTCTCTTGTAACAGACATAAATTCTGACAGTTCAAATCTTTGATGCTCAAAATGTGCTGGTGAGAGACTAACACAGGAACCGCTGACCCTTGTTGCTGCTGCGTTTAGAAGCTGCCCTGGGATACACGTATGGGCTCTTGCTGCTTCGTTCTCAGTGGAAACCATTGTGACAGTTATCAGAGTTACGAACTAGAAACTAGAACTGTGTTTCTGTAAAGTTGGTGATAATATCCCTTCTTTATGATTTAGCCATTTGAATCTTTTTTCCCCTTGGTCAGCATAGCTAAAGATTTGTCAATATCCTTTTAAAAGAACCTGACTTGCTTGAATTGATTTTTCTCTTAAGTATCTGCTATGTATTTAATTTCCAGCCCTTTCCTTACTATCTCCTTCCTTATTGCTTTGGGTAGCGTTTCCCTTTATCATATTTCAGGGTGGAGGTAAGCTCATTCACTTGATCTTTTTAAGTTATTCACAAATGTAGCCTTTCACAGCTATATTTTTTCTTCTAAGTACTATTTTACCTGAATTCCAGGTATTTTATATGTTGTGTCTTCACTGTAATTGATTTGGAAGAATTCCCTATTACTACCCTAATAGTTTTCTAGGGCTGCTATGACAGATGGCTATAACGGATTGCTTTAAAGTACTGAAATTTATGCCTTCACAGTTCAAAAGGCCAGAAATTAGGACCCAAACTGACAGCAGAGCTGGTTCTTTTCAGAGGTGTTAATGGGAAAAAGTCATCATGCCTGCCTTCCAACTTCTGAAGGCTGCTGGCAACCCTTGGTATTCCCTGGTTGTGTCTGCACCCAGAGCTCCAGGAAACCTCTGGTTTTTAAAACATGTTTTCATATTTCTTGGTGAAAGTATTTCATGCTTTTCAAATTTTAGGGCCGTCCTCAGCTGCTTTCCCAGGCCACAAGCAGGGAGCTAAATGGGAAGTGGGGCTACTGGGATTAGAACCGGCGCCCGTACGGGATCCCAATGTGTGTAAGGCAAGGACTTTAGCCTCTAGGCTGTTGTGCTGGGCCCTTTGCATTTTCTTAAAGCCACTGCCTGAATGGTGCCATCCTATATGGGCAACAATTTGTATCATGACTAATTCACTTCCCATCCAGCTCTCTGCTGGTGCTGGGAGAGCAGTGGAAGATGAAGTAAGTGCTTGGGCTCTGCCACTGTGTAGCTCCTTGCCCTTGGTTGCAGCCTGGTTCAGCCCTTGCTGTTGTGGCCATTTAGAGAGAAACGGCAGATGGAAGATTCGTCCCCCTCTTTTTAACTGTTGCAGAAAAGTAAATAAATACATGTTTTACAAAAGAATAAAACATTGACGCCTGTAGTCATTCCACTGTGCTATGGAGCACTAAAACTTGTTACTTCCGTATTTATGTTTGACTGTATTTTACTATCTATTAAACTTTTATCTCCTTTCCTGATACCTTTTCCATCCTGTAGTAACCATTATTATAAGTTCAATTAAGTTGATTTATTTATTTTTTTTAAAGATTTATTTTTATTATTTTTTCATTGGAAAGGCGGATATACAGAGAGAAGAGACAGAGAGGAAGATCTTCCGTCCGATGACTCACTCCCCAAATGAGCACAACGGGCCGATATTATGCCGATCCGAAGCCAGGAGCCTCTTCCGGGTCTCCCACGCGGGTGCAGGTTCCCAAAGCTTTGGGCTGTCCTCGACTGCTTTCCCAGGCCACAGGCAGGGAGCTGGAAGGGAAGCGGGGCTGTCGGGATTAGAACCGGCGCCCATATGGGATCTCGGGCGTGCAAGGCGAGGACCTTTAACCACTTGCGCCACCGATTTATTTTTTATTTATGTGAAAGACAGTTACAGAGAACAAAAATAGAAACACACCACACAGCGAGGTGTTCTATCCACTGGTTCACTCTCCAGCTGGTCACAAGAGGGACTGGACCAGGCAGGAACAAGGAGCCTAAAGCTTCTGTTTTGTCTGCCACAGAAGTGGTAAGGGACCTAGCCGCTTGGGCCATCTTACAGTGCTTCTCCAGGCACATTAGCAGGGAGCTGGATTGGAAGTAGAACAGCAGGGACATGAGTTAGCACCCATATGGGATCTTCATGTCAAAGGAGAAGGCTTAACTGGCCTGTGCCCTAGGCTATTTTTTTTTTTAGCTTACACACATGAGAAAGAACACAAAGTACTTGCTTTTCTGTGTCTGGCTTATTTCACTTACCATGATTTACATTTTCATCTGCCTAGATGTGGACCTCAATGTTTCATTCTCTTCAAGGATTCGTAATAGTCCATTGTTTGTATATGCCACATTTTAATTATTTTTTCATCTTCAGATGAAGATTTAGGTTGGTTCCATGTTTTGGCTATTGTGAAGAGTGCTGCGACGGACATGGAGTACAGGAATCGCTTTCAAAGACTTACTATATTTTCTTATGTGCACAGAAGTGGCATAGCTGGGTCATGTTTGCTTGTATTTTTAATTTTTTAGGAACATATTCACTATTCCCACAATTATTGTATATACATTCTCTTTTCTGCACATCCTTATCAGCATTTTGTTTTTGTCCTCTTAATAGTAGCCATTGTGGAAAAAAAAGGTTGAAAATATAACTCAGAATTAAGAGCATTTGATCTGTGCTTTAAGATATTAATAATTGATTCATGTATATTGAACACTGCTACTGTCAACAAAATCTTTGGTTCAGAGAATAATACACAGAAAGTGCAATATTCCCCCTTTATCCCTTCCTCCCCCCTCTTTCTGAAATAAAGCTTGCACAGGGACCTCTAAGAAGTGTGGAATTCCCTCATAGGAGCTCATACCTCAAGGAGCTCTCTTGGCAATCCTGTCCTACCTCAACCATTGGCTGATTGTGCCCATGCACTCATTGAGGAATCAAGGTGTGCAGGACAGGTGGGTGATGTAGTTACCCTACTGCAAGGGCTGGCTCTTCGGTCCAGCTGATTCACACCCGCTCATTATAAGCGTGCTGGCTTCCTCTGACAACAGTCTCAAGGGGATTCCTTCTCTTTCATTGCTTCTCTGGGGATAAGGGTACATGGGGATCACTTCTCTCCTCAGAAGGGATTTTCAGATCATTAAATTTAACTCCCTTTTCATTCTTTGCCTCTGCAGTTCTCTGAAACTCTGCTTTTATAGCTTCTCTGCCTTATTGTTGTAGGATAAAAGAGGATAGTCTTTCATGCCTCTCTCCAGTACTAATTGGAAGTGAAAGTGTTGCAACCAAATGTCAGAGTATCTGATGGGAAAGACCCAGGTGAATTTGAACTTCAGGCTAAATGGAGCTAGCCAAGTGATTAATTTTTCATTACATAATATTTTTATCCCTCCCTAGTGTGTCAGACTATTCCAAGAAATGGAAAAATAGCAATATTTCTCTGCTTTTATGAAATTTATGTATTTTGGGGGGAATTGGATAAGAAGAAACTAAATATATTTAACATTTGGTTTTGGATAATGGTAAATATATATTGAAGGGATCAAACAGTAAACGAGTCAAATTTATCTAGTTGATGTAGTGGGTTGACTGTCTAATCTTATCTGCCTGCCTACTCACCCCACTGCTGATGCTTTACTTTGCATTGGACTCAATTGTGCATACTGTCTTGGTGTATCATTGTCACCACCACACAATGTATGGTACCAAATAAAAAGGAGAGGCCACTATGTCTCCTGCTTGACAATCTCTGGCTTATTTAGCAACCTCTTTGCTTCTTCTCAAAATATTTAAAGTCAAAATTAGAGAGGGAGAGACATAAAGACTTGATGTCTACTGGTCCGCTTTGCAGATGGCTGCAATGGGCAGTGCTGGTCCATACCAAAGCCAGGAGCTTTCAATCCTAGTCTTCCACACTGGTGGCAGAAGCCTAAACATTTGATTCATCTTTTCTGCTGCCTCAGATCATTATCAGTAAGTTGGATGGAAGTAAAGCAGCCAGGACACAAACTGGACCCCATTTAGGCTGCAGATGTCTCAAGCAGTAACCTTACCTACTTAAACTGCACAGAATTACTATAAAAACTCAAGGACTCCCACAAGGGTGTAGGGTCCCAAAGCTTTGCGTCGTCCCTGACTGCCTTCCCAGGCTATAAGCAGGCAGCTTGATGAAAAGTAGAGCCACTGGGACATTAACCAGGGACCATATGGGATCTCGGCACATGCAAGGGAGGACTTCAGCCACTAGGCTACCACACTGGGCCCTGAAAGTATAGTTAAAAAAAAAAACTTTGATGCATATGTATTGATAGTAGCATTATTCACAATAGCCAAAAAGTAGAAACCACCCAGATGTCTGACTAATGGATAAGCAATAGGTAGCATACATGTACAGTAGAATAGTTTCCAGTCATATAAAAGATGCAAATCCCGTTGAGTGTTGTCAGATGTACGAAACTTGTGAATGTCATGGTAAGTGAGATCAGCCAGTCACAAAAACAGAAAAATGCTGTGTGATTCCCTTCATGTAAGATTCTCAGCACAGACAAATATGGAAACAAAATGTAATGTCATTGCCAGCTTCTGGAAGAGGAATAATGGAAAATTGTTGGGAATTAAGTATTCAGTTTTATCAGATGAAAATGTTATGGGGTTGCTTCACAGCATGAATCTGCTTTACACACTGATCTGAATATTTAAAATTGTTAAGGTTGTGAATTTTATGTTCTATATTTTTTAGCAACTAAATGTGAAAACCCTAGCATAGACTTCAGTAACGACAGATAGGAGAAGGAGCTAGGAAGCAAATCTCTCTCTCTCCTGTGTCACATTGAAAGTCTGTTAGGAGCTCCAGTGATTTTATTTAGCCCTTCTGGGCATTTCTGAGAGATCAAGTAATTGGCTCTTTTTTTCTTCAGGAACTGAAGACTGAAAATGTAACTTCCACTCAGTTAATCAAAGAGTATACAGTTTATCTCATTTCGCCATTATTCTCACTCCTATTTTCCTAGAATTTCCTGCAATGCATCTTTGCATTTGGCTCTTAAATTTTTTTTTTCTCTAGGAAGTCCAGACACAGGTGGCAGGTTTGTTTCATGATGTGCCTTGGACAGGCATTTTAGAAGGGATGCCGTTCCAGCTTGAAGAAGGAAACATAAAGCTCTTTAGAAGCATTCTGAAGACGGGCAGCAGCAGTTGCAAATACGATGAGGTCAGAGCAAGCTGCGTTTTTGGAGGACTGACAGGATAAACACAGTTGGTATAAAAGTGAAAAAGAAGGCAAGTTTAAGCATAAAGAATGAGAAGGAGTTATATTCCAGATTATTCCGGGGCCTTGTATTTTATAGAAATGAGCCAGTTGGGGGTAGTTCCATCAACTGAACTATAACCTTAACAAGATCTCTGACTATAATAAAGGAAGTGACACTGATATAGAGAAATCGGTCCCCCTATACAGTGCTGGTGGGAACGTAAAACGGGGCAGCTGCTGTGGCAAGGACTGTTGAATTCTTCAGAAAGTGAAACCATCTGACTCGGTGATTCTCCCCTTACATTCTGGTCCAAATGAGCTGAATAGAGTATCATTCTGTTCTTAGAACTGTATCCACAAATCACATTGAATGGTAAAACTAATCCAAAATTAAAGTAAGATCTGTGAAACACAAACACCAAATCAAAACAAAACTTGGTAGGCTCCTTCTGAGTTGTTGTGAAATGTATTCGAGTAAAGTGATTCATAACTATTTATCCTTTTAATGTTGGTAGGATCTGTTTTTTCATTCACATTGGTGACCGAAACAGCTGCCTGTTTTTAATTGGATCAGATGAAATATTTTTCTAAGTGTCCTATGCATTGAAATGAATGACTATTTATCAGAGTATTACACAAATATCAGATCCAATTTGTAATGTTGATTCTTCCCTACGTAACGGGTTCCCTGTGTATTCCGTACATTATTTTCTTGAAGATATTGAAATATCTAATGGTATTTATGGATTTGTCTGCTGTTACAATGCTTGGTTTCATATATGCATGGTTGAAATTAAGCACGTGTACATTGCTAATGTTTCCTTAAGTTAGATGACTGCTTTACTATTAAAAGCAGACCTTTTACGGAAATGTTCATAGCAGTATTGCAATTGTCAAAAGGTAGAAACAGTTCAAATGTTCAACTGATTAATGGGTAAACAAAATGTTCTGTGCACACAATAGAATCATTTTTAGTCATATTAAGTACTGAGGTGCTGATACTGCAGTGTGGTTGAATTTTGAAATTATGCTCCCTGAAAGAAACAACGGGTAATATATTTTGTGATTCCACTTACATGAAATATCCAGGTTAGGTTAATCCCTAGAGACAGAAAATAGATTATTTGTTGCCAGAGATTTAGCGAGGAAAAAGAAAAGGAAAATATTTGTTCATTGGCACAGGGTTTCCTTCTAGAGTAAGAATAGTGTTTTGGAGCTGATGGTTTACAAGATATGAATAAAATCGCTGTGAGCCAGTAAACTGCTTACCTTGCGATAGCTAAAGTAGGGGAATAGTACCTGGCACAGCAGGTGAGAGGCTGCTCTGGATGCCTTTATCCCAAGGGGTTCGAGTCCCTGCTTCTGATCCCACCTTCCTGCTAGTGTGCACCTTGCCAATGAGGTAGCAGCTGATGGATTAAATAACGAGAGTCCTTCTGCCCAAATGGGAGAACTGGATTGAAATTCAGGCTGCTCTTTATTCTGATCTCCCAGCTGTTTCTGGTGTTTATGGGGTACACCAGCAGATGGGAGCTCTCTCTTTCTGACTTTTAAAAGGGTGAAAAAATGATAAAATTTTCTTTTAAAATGGTTTTTTTAATGTTACATGGAATTTACTAAACTGGGGAGAAATTATCTTTCTGGAAGCCTTCTCTGAGTAGGCTGCAGGGATATGGGGGGAGTAGGGAGTCCCGTTAGCAGGCTTTGCATTAACACGGGCACGGGAGGATGGTGGCTTGGGCTAGGGTGAATTAATGAACATCTCAATTCTTGGGGAGATGAAATGAATGTAGGAGACATGGGCAGTTTGAGGAGCAAGACACAGGCAAATGAAATGGATCATTTCTAACTGGGGGCTTTAGAATAATGTTGACTCAGTCAGCAGTGGTCTTTTGAGTGGAGGTTTTGACCCTGTGAATCCGAATCTTACAAGGCCTGCAGATAGGTCGCTAGTGGAGGGAAGCAGCCCAATCACTATTTCCATTGATTTTTTTTTTTTCATTAGTATTCCCATTAGTGGAAGGAGAAACATCTGTTGCCTCTTGCCCTTGGTGAACACACTGGGAACGGTTGTTTCAAGGCTATGTATTTGATAGGTAGGTGAAGAGGCTGTGTGAAGTGGGTAAAGCATTTCATACTCTATTTTGCAAGTCATGTGGGAGCCATGTGGCTGTTCTGACTGCCCTGTTGCTCCAGCATTTTACTGGAAGAGCTTTCTTACCTGTTCTCAGCACCAGTGACTTCTCATACTCTGGCAGAGGACAGAGTTCAAACACTCTGAACTCTGAAAAGCCAAGTGTGATTAGCAACTCAGGAAAGCTTGCTCTATTTCCCTCTAATTTCCTCGATTTTTTTCTAAAAGGCAAATATTTGTATTAAACCCTGTCCTTTTCAAAGACCACATACTGGTGAGAATTTTGTTTCTTTTCATTGTAATCAGCTGATCTTGTGTTCATCAGATGAAGTTAACTCTTGATCCGGATCGTGTGTTTTTAGGCAAGTCCAGATCCATGGGGGTAAGGCAGAGTAGTGGTTGGAACAAGTGTCTTCTGCTCTACGTTTCCTGGAACTAGCTCAATATTTGTAAAGTTTCCCGATAAGGGAGATGTGGGTAAGAATGAATAATGCTCTGGGAGGGGGCTAAGGAAACAATTCCTGTGGCAAAGAAATGGTATCTGTGTGCTCACTTTTTCCTGAACACTCATCTTAGTAGCTTTGTTCAGTATGGTGTTTATTTTTATAACCCACATAACATTATCCCCACAAAACGAATAAGTTCAGATCAGAGACCATGCACATAGCTTAAGTATGATTTCCAAGCTGTCAGAAGTAAGGGATCACTTCTGTGTGACAGTGCGCTAAAGACTTTCTCCACCTCTCAATATTCTGAGGAGCAATTCAGTAACTGTTATGGAAGCTATCCCATAAAAAGGAAAACTGGATAGATACTTATAAAAATGTATTTCATTGGGAAATAACATGCCCAGACTTGGTAAGTTGGCAGCTTAACTTTTTAGTGCTGGAATATAAAAATAGGTCACAGGCCCCATTACGGTATATCACTGTGCAGGCTGTTTGCAGTGACTGTCATAGGCAAGCCGGCAGCCGCGTGTCATAGATAATATGGGTTTTCTTCCTGGGAAATTTCAGCTGTAACTAGACAGGCTCAAAATGGCATCATTCATAAACATCAAAGTGCAGGGGAATTCATATCTCCTCATGTTCAGTCTAGCCTGCCATCCTCTTTCTAGCTTATTGCATCCCAATAACCAACACCTGGAAAGAAGACAGGTGATGGAACTGAGAGCCAGTAGCACTTCCCAGCAGAGTGCTGATTAAAGGCTGCTTCTCTAAGTGATTCTTGGCCATTTTGAAGGTTCTAGCAAATCACTGAGAAAGTGCAGTCCAATAGAGTAAATTCTAAGAACTTAAAATAGTATGTGATATATTTTGGAATGATTCCACTGCCAATATTTTAGTTAGATCAGTGTGTACACATGCATGCACTTGCACACACATACCACACACACAGAAAGACATTCAAGATTTTTCCTCTTTAAGAGTTGAACATTTTTAATTTTAAAATTGTGCTTTCACATGACCATAACCAGCTACTTTCTATAGCTAGAATCAGGACAAAGACTGGGACTTGTGATGTGGAATGTGCGTGTCCTCAGGGCTCTTTTTCTGGGCAAGATTTATTTTTATTGGAAAGGCAGATTTACAGAAAAGGAGAAGGAAATACAAAAAAAGGTCTTCCATTTGCTGGTTTACTCCCCAGGTAGCCCAAAGGCCAGAACTGAGCTGATCTGAAACCAGGAGACAGAGCTGTTTGCAGGACTCCCACACAAGTGCAGGATCCAATGTTTGGTCCATCCTCTACTGCTTTCCCAGGCCACAAACAGGGAGCTGGGTGGGAAGTGGAACAACCATGACAGGAACTGGTGCCCATATAAGATCCTGGTGCTTAAGAGAGAATTAGCTATATAAACAACTTCATTGGGCCCCTAAGGGTTACCTTAACATCTACAACAAAGGCCCAGATCTTTTTATGTTTAAGCTGTTTTTATGTAATTGAAAATTTCTGCCATGAATAAATGAATTGTATAAACAGGCAAATTGGTGATATTATACTCTTCTCATTTTTCCTCCAGATACTACCTACTCATCAGTCTTTACTAACTGGAACAAAAGCATTTAAATTTATAAGTCAGGGTGGCCAATGAGTGGTTACTAGTAGAAAATCTTTTTTTTTAAGAGATTAATTTTTCTTGTAAAGGCAGATTTTATAGTGAGTGGGAGAAACAGACCTTCCATTTGCTGATTCACTCTCTAAGTATCAACAATGGTCAATGTTGAGCTGATCCAAAGCCAGGAGCTAGGGGTTTATTCTGGGTCTCCCACATGGGTGCAGGATCCCAAGGCTCTGGACTATGCTTGACTGCCTTACCAGGCCACAAGCATGGTGGTGGAATGGAATCGGGGCATCCAGGAGATGAACTGGCACCCATAATGGAACCCAGAACTTGCAAGGTAAGGATTTAGTCACTAAGCCATTGCACTGGGCTTTGTTAGAAAAACTCAAAAACCCAGCTGTTTGAGCTCAAATCCAGTTCATGTGCTCCTTGGCTCTCTGAGCTTGGGCAAGTACTTAGCTTCTGTATACCTCATGTGTTCTCCGTCTCTAAGATGGATATGCATTTTGCCGCCTCTTGTAGAGACCTGACAGAGGTCCTGATGTAGACCCCACAATCTGTCGAAGTACAAGTCCTGGCATTTGGTGTTAGACCATCATGAAGCAAAATCTCTTACCCTTAACTTATTCTCAGTTACCTGTACCCTGCCATGGTCTTAGCGTCTCTACTCAACTCTGACTTTGTATATCACTCTCTAGCTTCCTACTCCCTCAAATCCCCATTCCGTTTAACAGTGACTTCCAAGGAGATGTTTCCCTGTACATGGAGATTGGTAGAGAAGGAACAGAGGGAAAGCATGAACCCCTAATTTTCAAGGGAAATAAAAATGGTCATAATTTTAATCCCCTAGGTATGAAGCTTAGGAATTGTATGCCAACAAATGTTTCTAAAGAAATAAGGCAAGCATAATTGCTTTACTTAGAACAATTGAATAGAACCTTTCTTCCATGGCTTGAACTTTGCCTGTCTTCAACGCTCATTGCACAAAAATCTTTCGTATTCTTTCCAAAAAATGTAACTTTCCAATAGTCCAATAGTGATTGATTGATGTCATACACTTTAGAACAGCTGTTAAAAGTGTTAGGGGTGCAAGGTTAGTTTCTCTGTCCCCTCTTTTTCACTACAATTGCTTTTTTGTCTCTGGGGGTTTTGTTTTTCATGTGGCCATCACGGCATCTCTTCCTTCCCTGTGTAGGAGAAGCAGGTGTATTATGGGAAAGTGGGCTTAACGAATTGACACACAAGGGGGTAAGTTTAGAGTATGGTGCTGCAAAGACAGAATTTGTGGGAAGTCTTTCTGCTTATTCATTCCTGATGAAATCTCTGCCGAATTCCCACCAACCAGACATTCTATTAGTTTGTGGTTTTAATCTGTATTGATGGTTATGAAACTGTGTTTACTGAATAGTATAATTAGTTGACCAGATAAAAATGGTCCATTAAGGGATTAAAACATAGAACAACACTCCTGGAAAATATTCGCTCCCAACAATACACAGGACATTTAACCCAGAAGTCTTAATATCCCAAATTGATTTCTGTGTTTTCTGGCTTCTGTTTTCAGAACTTGTTTTTCACCCACTCTGAGATAACCCCTGTTGGCATCAGGCCCATGCAAGAAAATAAATGTGTTTATTCCTAAATAGTTGACAATGTGAAGTTACCCTCCCCAAGGGATTCTTCCCTTGTCTCGTTGGCAGTAAACAGAAAGATGATTTCTATGCTTTCCTATCAAAATGGGAAGGGACATCTCAAAAGCAAATATTCACATTTGTCTTGGATGCTGCTGACACATGTTACTTTGCAGTTATGAGGAAGCTCCTGGTTACAGGTTGGCAACTGAATACATGAATTGAAATGGGGAAATGTGACAGTCCCTACCTTTCCCCATTATCCCACAAATGATGGATCATTTTATAGTGATTCATGGTAATGGCAGCTTGGAATGTAGCTATACAAATCTTTTTCGGACCAAATGCTTGTGAAACATATATATATGAATTTGTACAATTGAAATATGTATACATAAATTTGTATTTAAATATTTTTCCTTTTGTTTTAGTAAACTTTATGAAGTGCAGCTCACTCTAACATTGTCCAACATTGTCATAACATCAGTACAAAGACAGGACAACAGGGAAAAGTTGAGGTTTCCTTTATCATTGATTTAGGACTCATTTCCATGAAGGGACTCCAGCAGCTGAACAACAGCTGCAAACTTGAGTCCCATACCCATGGCCAAAAGGAAAGTCCTTTTTCCTTCCTTCCTTCTATCCATCCTTCCATCCATCCTTCCCTCATTCCTTGCTACTTTCCCCTTCTCCCCTCCTTTGTTTATTCATTTACTCACCTGTTATTTGAAAGGAGTATACACACACACACACACACACACACACACACACACACACACACACACACATCCTTATCTTCTGGTTCACTCCCCAGATTCCCACAATAGCTAGAGATGGGCCCCAAGAGCCCGCAACTCCATCTGGGTTTTG
The DNA here is from genome assembly GCF_017591425.1 of Ochotona curzoniae. Taxonomy (NCBI): domain Eukaryota; kingdom Metazoa; phylum Chordata; class Mammalia; order Lagomorpha; family Ochotonidae; genus Ochotona; species Ochotona curzoniae. The sequence goes on along the minus strand of NW_024465035.1, from coordinate 9,353,672 downwards.
TATGTGGGTGGCAAGGCACAAATGCTTGCGCCATCATCTGCCTCCCAGGGTGTATTAATAAGAGGCTGAAATTGGAAGTGGAGGTACGACTATCTCCCAGGCATTCTAATTTGGGATGTGAATGACCCAAGCAAAGCTTAACTTGTTGCGTTACAACACCTGCCCATCTTTTTCCTTCCCTTATCCCCCTGTGCCTCCCTCTTCCACTTTTGAATTAAGTCGTCTTCTCTTTTCTCTTTACCCTCTCCTTTCTCTTCTACTCTTCCTTTTTTTCCCCCTGCTTCTCTTGTTTCTCATGACTCTGCTCTCGGTTTTCCTTCAAGTTTTGTGGTAAGTTTTTAATGAGGGAGAAATCGGGTAGCATACTGGTTTTTCAGTGAGCAAACCTAGTCTTTGCAGATTTTAATTTTTATTACAGTTTATTTGATTCTGATTGTTAGTCCCTTTGAGAGTTTGGTAATTGCACCCAGAAATATCTGCTTTGTTTCCATACTCGATCACATTGTGCCCCATTATGATGACAAAGTGGCTTTTACTTCTAAGAGGCAAATATGCTGGAATGTACCACAAGTATTTTGTTTCACTTGCGAATTAGTTGTTTCATAAATATAGTACAGCAAGCATACTTAAAATCTAAGAAACGCACGTATAGCATTTCAGAGGATTCTCCTCTCCTAAACATCTTTATTAAAAGAGCATCAGAAAAGAGAGAAGAGTGAGAGGAGAAAGAGATTGAGCTTCCATCTGCTGGTTCACTCCTGGCTGCAAGGGCTAGAGTTGACCAGGTTGAAGCCAGGAGTCAGCAGCTTCAACTGGGTCCCCCATAGGGGTGGCAGGAACCCACGCACTTAGGCCATCTTCTGCTGTTTTCCCAGGGGTATTAACAGGGAGCTGGGTTGGAAGTGGAGCTACCAAGCCATGAACAGTTCATCTAATGGATCCCTGGTTTTTTACCGACTGTGCCACAATAGCAACCCACTAATGTGTTCTTGTTCAAGAAAATTAAATAGTATTTGAGAGGAAGAAAGACAAAGAAGACAAGGGAGAGCATGTCCGTCTATTGGCTCACTCCTTACATGTCCACACATCTGAGGCCTAGGAAAGAGGGCCTTAAGCAGTCAACCTAGATCTGTCATGTGGATGGCAGGATCTCAACCATTCAGCTTATCACTGCTGCTTTTCAGGATCTGCATTGGTAAGAAAATAAGGACTAGCATTGTGTTGCAGCATGCTAAAGTGCTACTTGTGATGCTGGCATATCGTGTTGGAATGGAGGTTCAGTCTTGTGCTCTGCTTCTTTATTACTTGCTGCTAAAGCACTAGCCCCTTCCTCCTCTCATGTGGAGAACTGGAGTTTCTGGCTGCTGGTTTTGACCTTGTCCAGACTATGACACCACTGCCATGTAGGGAGTGAACCGGCAGATTGTATTCGTCTATCTTCCCTCTCTGTTCTGGCTTTTAAATAAGTAAATAATTCTATAAAATGTGTTTTTAAAAAGCAGCTGGAATGAAGAATTGAAAACAGGCCATTTGATATGAAGCTACGTATTTTTAAAGATTTTTTTGGAAAGGCAGAGGTACGGGGGGTGAGGATGGAGAGAAATCTATCTGCTGATTCACTCCCCAAATGCGCAACAACCAGATCTCCATCATGAACACAGGGACACACTTCTTACCTGCTTCCTTTCGGAGTGCTGATTGACAGGGAACTTGTTTGCAAGTGGATGCAGGGCTTGTTTCAAGGCAGTCTAGTCTGATCTGTGGGCATTCCAAGCAGTAGCTGGTTCGTTTCTTCAACTCTCACACCTGCCCGGGTCTACCTTGGGCGTAGTGGGGACTCACTGATCCAGGCCATCCTTGCTGGTTCCAGGATATGCATTAACAGGCTAGGCATCGATCAAACCACTATGCTGTGGGACCCTAGTGTCTGAAAAGGTTTCTTAACTGCAGGGTTAGTAAGTCATCCCCATGTGACTTAAATCTAGCCAGACTTCCTTCCATGCTTTCATCAGTCCAATATTTTTTTTTCCTTCTTTTGATGCTACAGGCTTACTTTGCTACAAGAAGAAGTTAGAATCAAAACTGCTTCCAACCCATATTCACTTTTTATTGAATTTCTACTGTCAGGCAGGGTGAACCTTTGCACACTTGATCACCCTTGGGGCAGACATGACTGTAAGAAACTATAGTTTAAAGGTATTCAATAGAAAAGGATTTGGTTGCTTCTGAAATTGGCTGTATCAATTACTTGAGAGAAGAAACAGACAAGAACAAAGTCAGAAAAGATTGGCTGATTGCTGCTGTTAGGACTGAATGGTGTTCGGTGTGAAGAGGGTGGAGGGTGGGGTGGAGGTTGTAGTAAGACTACTTGCTGTTTATCTTAAGCTTTGCTGAGACAATAGGTGAGTGCACTGATTAGAGCAGGCTACCTAGTAACAGTGGCAGCTTGTGTTCTCATAAATCTGAAAGATGCAGTTTTTCCTACAAGATTGTTCAGACACAGATGCAGCTTGAAGTATCCTGGGAGAACAAAGGGAAGGACATTTTGGAATATAAATCGTGAAGTGGTATTCCCTTTTGAGCTGTCAGCAGCATCCAGGTTTTGATCATGAGCATGCAAGAACAAGATTCCGTGGTGAAAACCCTGAACAGGAAGGAGTGAAGGCAGAGAGGCTAAAAGACACTCAGACGCACACTAAGAATTATTACACCAATCACATCACCAGTAAGGGGTGTACCCGAAAGGGATGTCTAGTATAATTCCCACACTTGTTTAAACATGGGAGCATGATCAAACATGGCTGATGTTTCAGTTTCTGCTACCTTGTTTTTCAGGGAGGAGTGCTCAAGAGACACTTTGATATTTTTAGAATAGAATGGAGGCTGACAAACCCAAGTGAATAGAAAAAAAACAGATGCTTTTCAATAGATTCATTGGCTTAGGGCTTACTGTTTGTAGTTTGGTGTTGGAAAAGAATGTGCATTTCCTTTTAAGAACCAAGGAGCCTTTCTCAGTGCCTGCCTTTGAGTCTGTTCTACCCAGAGAGAGGTCCATGCATGGATTACATCTGTATTTCCAGCTGTGCTGATATAAGGCAGAAACCCAGAAAAGCAAATTACGTTCATGCATTGGTACATTCCCGCTAGGAGAGCATATGTTAACGGTACAGAGCACACAGCTCCAGACTGCAAGAGCACTTTTACTTCATATTTATCCAGACCTCAGCATCTTCTCCCTTAGGAGATTTTGTTCTCAGAGAAGTGCAAAGTGTAACAACTGTTTGCAGACTCTGTACCAAACTTTCCCGAGTTCCAATGTCACTGTGCCTCACTCAGTGTGTTGCTTTTCCTACTGTTCCTTAATGTTTCCTAAATGATGAAATACCTTGGAGCCTGTCATTTTGGGGTTTGAACTTATACCTCATAGTGTTAAGGATCAATTAGCAAAAAAAAAAAAAAAGAAATGTTTGACATTGCAAAGAAAAAAAGGTGTTTTAGAGAGCTAGCTGAGAAGCAGTATGAGAGGGACCTGCAGTGAGGATTAGTATTGGAAAAATGTAGGGAAAACCAGTGGATCCCAATTATGTGTAGACTTCCCAGTGGATGCTCTACATTGCATATGATGTGTGTGTGTGTGTGTGTGTGTGTGTGTGTGTGTGTGTGTGTGTGTGTGTGATTTTTCATGAAGCTCAGCAGGCCAGATGGAGTCGAATGGAGTGGAGTCCTCTGCTTCTGAAGGATTAGGATCAGGCCAAGAATTTCTTCTGACTTCCTGGCAAAGATTTACTGAACACTTTGCTTTTCCCTGTATGTTGGGGTCTTCAGCAATCAATCCTTACACAAATCAAGCATGTCAGTCAAACATAAGGAAAAATAAAAAGCCCAGAGACAAAAGGACTGAACAGAAAAGTCGAACGACAACTTGGCAACTAATGAACCTTTAAGGCAATAAGAGTACGTCTTCTGCCCTTAAACAGTTTTTATGAAAACCTTTGTGGTTTATTGAAGGAGAGTTTAGTCAGAGGTGTGGCTGAATTTGTGGGCTAGGAGATCTATTGGAATAAATATCTTAAAGCATCAAAAATGTGGAAAAATTGTGATGAAAAAGATGAGACCGGGAGAAGAGATCTTGCATGTCAGAATGCACATGCAGTTTGAGAAGGGTATTTCTCAGGATGAAGGGCCTTCGTCACAGTGTGAAAGAGCATTAATGCCCAGGAAATGTGGATGAGAAAGGACATGTATGAAATTCCTGAACCTGAAGGACAGTAAGACATTCTTACAACCTTCCTGTCAGAAATAACGAGTTACCCAGAGAAGGTTCATACCACTTTTTCCTATTTCTAGTCTGCAAAGATAGAATTTAAAAATCTGCAGAATAGTTTCTAGAGATGTGAGGTCTTAAGTTCTACCATCCGAGACTCCCTTCCCCAGCCAAGCCATATCTGGAAGGTCCAACAGTTAGATTTTATAGGATTTTGGAAGGTGCATGTACATCAAAACAAATGGAACTGCAGACAGACTGTTATACTAAGTGAAATAAGACAAATAGATATCACAGGTTTTCACTCCCATGATAGAAGTTGACACATAGAGAAATGTTGTTTGTAAGAATCGGCAGGTTTTACCTTCTGCCTTTTTTGATTACATTATAATGAATATTAGAAGTTGAGTGAAATCAGACATTGCAAATGACAGGAAGATCTTTAAATGCTAAATGTGTGTGTAATTAACACTACTTTTTCAGCTAATTGTGGAACATTACTTGGAATCCATAGAAAACTGCACAGTGTAAAACAGAGTGAACTGGAAACTCATGATGGAGCCAGCTCTGCAGGTTGAGCAGCCTGTGCCTCTGAGTGCCCTCAACATCAGCGGTAAAGATAAAAATTAAAGAAGTTTGACATCAATTTAAAAAATTGAAGCTTTAAGTCTGTCAAAGATCAGGAACAGGAAATTAATACAGGCAAAAATGAAAGGATTAGGGGAAAGCAAAATGAAAGAATGAAAATGTCAAATTACTAATTTTATGAAAAAAAAAGTAAAACATTCAGGATGGGGAGAAGGCAAATGATAAAATCGTGGAAAGCAAATATGCATTAAACAACTGGAAAATCATGAGCTCTGAGTTAAAGATCACTTTAGTAGTAATTTTGAAGAAGTAATTTTCAAGAAATATACTTTGTTGAAAAATTTATGAATTGCCAGATTATTCGAGGAAAAGTGAAGAACTAAATGGGTAATTAGATGCTTAAAGTTGATAGAAAGTGCTGCCTTTATCATTGAAAATTCATCAGTCTTAGTGCAATTCAAAGATAGATTGTATCTAATTTCTAAATAGAACATTCCTATTTAAGTTCACCCAAGGTATAATACATAATCAAAATGATCCCATTTTTATCCAACAAGATAACATCAGTTTAGGAGCAAAACTTCATAATGGAACTATGAAGAGATAGACTTAACTGTATGCATAAACAGAATGGCAGAATTTCTGAATAAAAACACATCAGGATATAGAATCCAGTAATTGCTCCAAAGTTTAAAACATAAAGGTGGGCATTTACTGCACTAGTTAAGATATAAATTAACCGACACCAACATGGTCCATTAGAGTGGTAGTTTGGATGTCTGGTTCTGGCAGGACAGAACAGGAAGGCAGCCGAGTCCTGCCACTGCCACTTCTACAGGGTGACCTGTTACCAGCTCCTGGCTTTGGTGTCCACAGGTGTGGGCATTTGGGAGCTGATTCTTTGTCCCCACTGGATTTCTCAAATGCCCCTAATGTTTGGGGCTGAGTGGAGGCTGGAGTTAAAAGCTGGGAGTGCAGTCCCCATCTGTCATGTCAGTGGCAGGAATCCAATACTAGATCCATTATCACTGCCTCTCAGGGACTGCGTTTTTCTGACACTGGAGTCACAGAGTAAGTCATTGAACTCGGACTCAAATATGGGACATGGGTATCTTTGTGAATTGGTGAGCTAGATTTGTGCTTCCATCTTCGCAGTGATTTGATTGCATGTCTAGAAATTTCAAGAGGAAAAAACTAGAGTAAGTGAATCCAGTAACGGCAACAAACACATTTTCTCCAAATCAGCAATTAACAAATGGAGTATTCTGTGTGATGATAGAATGCTGATACATGAGGAATGAGTTTAATAGGAAACACGTAAAAGTTACATGCAGGAAATGATAAAATCAATTGTAAGGGCATGGAACAGAACTATATAGCTAAGTCTATATAATTTTTTAATAAAAATAGAATATGAAATTTTTAAATCTCAGGCCCACCATGATAGGACTAAGTAGAAAGATATACCATGCTAATAAATGGAGAGAGTGAGAAAAAAAAATTCAGTGCACAGCATCAGAGTTTAATGATGTCATAAACAGAAACCACTACCATATTTTTAAGCTCTGTTATTTATATTTCCCTGTGTTTATGAATTTCCAGCACTATATTCAGCCATGGACAATGCATAAGAAATTGGTCCCTGCCCTAAGGAATGTATTTCAGAGCAATTCAAGCTGGTTAAATCAGTGTCAGGCTCTCAACTTTGAACAGACAGCTGTGAAGAGGAGATAAGCTTTTGAAGATGCAGCAGAAATGGTGTTTGAGAGGGAATGAAAGTGGGAAAGATGACAGGCAACCAAGAAAGGGACAGCTTACCGAAACTTGCAAGATGAATGGCAGGGGAGGAAAAAAGGTGAAAGTTCGGGTGGTAGAGCAAAGGGGAGGTGCCAGCTCAAGCTTATCCTCTGTATTTTTAGAAATCTTGAAATTAAGACATCAACTGGATTTGTTATTTGACACAGCTCTCGGAGTTTGGACTTCAAGCTTGTTGTGCTGAAGGCTGGGTACGCATCCAGTGTAATGAACTTGTGATGGTTCCCGAGACCTTGATGTTAGTAGAATGTGAGTAGGAAGACTGATACATTTTGCTGATTCTCCAGCTCAAGGTCTGCATTGACCTTGGGTTGAAACAGTAACTCTTAATATGTTATGATTTGAGAATTCTCATAGGCATTTTATGCCTTCAGAATATTTTTTGCAACTGAACTCACCCAGCACATGCTAATCTTAAAGTTAAATCCCATGTGAAAGTTGCTCTTCACAGCAATTACAGAAGTCCACTGTACCTTCTTGATATTTTAGCTCTTTGTTTGGACACAGAGGGTAATTTGGAAAGAATTAAGCTGGCAGACGAGTTTTTGTTCTTCTGTGTTCATTCCCTGTTTCTTCCCCAGCTCTTGGTGGGATCTCTGCCTTTCTAGCATCCATTGTCTGCTTCCCAAGATCTTCCCAGCATTGTTTCTGCCATGCCGGGATGCCTTTGACATATCTGTACTCCAAGAAGATCACTTTCGTAGTGGTCTTCATCATGTCCATGTGGTCAGATACAGTTTCCAATTATCACATACTAATTCGGGTGTTGTGAGGATATTTTATAGACATAACTGTATTCCCTCATTATTCAACTTTGCAAAGCTTCCCCTTGCTCATCTTGGTGAACCTGATTCAATCAGCATTAAACCCAAAAGAATGGACTTGAGACTTGCCCAAGGAGAGGAAATTCTGCCCGTGGGTAGCTGGCCTTTCTCATCGCTTCCAGAGTTTGGACTTGCCCAGGCAGTCAGACACCTTGCTTGCATAAGCCACTTCTTTGCCATGCATCTCTTTTTGTATATCTCTTCCTGGTTCTGCCTCTTGAGTCACCCTTGACTGCTTCTCACAAGGATGCTCTGCTGGCTTTTGTCTCTCATGACGAGATTTTCGCTTCCATGGCTATACTGGATCTGAGGCTGGACAGGAAGCCAAGCTTGGCCAGCTGGTGACAGATAACCTTTCCCTTAGGGGGGATAACAAGGAATAAATCAAAAGAAACAATGAAAACCTTACAAGTTGAAGGTGTGTTTTTCTTTCTAAAACAGATGCTCCCACAAGATGGTTCAATAGCTCCTTTTCTTATCTTTCGTTCTACTTTCAGCACTAGCTATTGTGGTGCTTTGATAAATTTTCCTTTTGCCTGACCATAGCAAAAAAAAAAAAAAAAAAAGCTATGGAGCTCATTTCTTCTATTTGCAACAACAATAAAAATCCTTAAGTAATTCAGTCTGAGTGGTCTGGAAGACTTAGGTGACACATCTTGTTCGAAGTGGACTTCCCAGAATATGTTCAGAAAAGAGAATTCCTGAAAGGTCCTTCAATCAGATGCACAGTATTTGTTCTTTGGCATTAAGACATTGGTGAGAACCCTGTTAAAATATTAGCATTTTCTAGCATGAGTAATGCATTACATTGTTTTCCATCATAAGCATTTTAATTCAACTTAGCCTACTAGCTGAACCAATAAAACTGGAAACTAAACAAATTAGAAAGGCAACCTATAGGGCCTGGTGCCACAGCCTAATGGCTAAATTCATCACCGTGCATACATTGCAAACCCATATGGGTGCTGGTTTATGTCCCAGATGCCCCATGTCCCATTCAGCTCCCTGCTGGTGGCCTGGGAAAGTTGAAGATGATCCAAAGCCTTAGGACTCTGCATTCATGTGGGAGACCCCAAAGAATCTCCTGGCTTCAGATGGGCTCAGGTCTGGCTCCATCATTTGCACTCATTTGGGAAGTTAGCTAGCAGATGGAAGCCTGTGTTCTCTTCTCTCTGTAAATCTGTCTTCCCAATAAAGGCAGGCAACCAGTAAAATTGTGGTGCAAAGAGTGAGACATGAAGTCTATAAAATATTTTGATGGGCCTATCTTAATTGGAGAAAGGGTGTGGGAGTCAGTAGGACATGGAACTATAAAATCGGGAGGTTCGGAGGAAGGTAATGGGATCATTACATTGCTGTGTGCAGCCATACTTACTCTGTCAGTAGAGTGAAATGGTCCCCAAAGATGTGCACATTCTAATCAGTTGAACCTGCGATTATATTGTGTAACAACAGGGAGGAGTTGGGTTGCAGATGAAATCAAGGTTGCTAATAGGATAATCTTTAAGAGGTGCCTGAATTGTTCAGATGGGCTCAGTGTAATCAAGTAGATCTTCAAAAGTGGAGCAGGAGGAGAGAAAATGAGCCAGTCTGAAGGGAGGGAGAACAGCCCAGCTCCAGCAGCCATTGCTGATTTTGGAAATGAAAGGGGCTGTGATCCAGGAAGCACATGTGACCTCTAGAATCTGGAAATGGAGAAAAACATGTTCTCCAGAGCCTGTGCAAGGAAACCTTACTTAATGGGACCTTCACCAGACTTCTGAGCTACAAAAATGGTGAGGTAATAAATGTATGCCATGTTAACCCAGTCAGCTCATTTGTTACAGCAGCAACACCTTTCCCTGGCTCTACCACCTGTGGCAATGTGCCCTTTCCAAACTTTGATTTTATTATCCCCTACTTGGACAAAAGGGAACGGCCTTGAAAGTTCCATTTTTTTTCTCTGAATAATATATATAAATATATAATACACATAAGTATATATAATATATACAGCACAATACAGGGTTGGGGCGGTGGGTGAGGGGCAGGATAGGAAACGATTGCAGGATAAGGAGACTGAAATACAAAGCAAATGGAAAATTTGGATCTTGTAGGATTGTAGGAAATTTTGGGTTCAGTATGAGAATGGGTAACAGGAAACCCAAAGGGATCTTGCAGAGGGAAAGTAATTACTTTAAGCAAAGGATGAGTAATCTGGTTTGGCGAGAATAGAGGAATGGGTAAGGATTACAGGTCCTAGAAATCTTCCCTCACTGAGGTGTAGGGATACTGTCTCAGGTCTTCAGTAATATGAGGAGTCTCTAAGGAGATGGTTCTGATAGTTAATGGCATCTCAAAATCTAGTTACCTTTTTTATTGGCTGGGCTGCTTAGATTTCTTGATTCCTGTCATCTTAATTTCCTCAACAATTAAGGAAACACATTAAGCCCAAGTAGCCTAACATTTGTTCAGGTGAATGTGCTATTGTTTCATTATATGTGCTGAAAATTTGATTTATGTAAGTCATGAATTTAAGCTTCACAGCTGAAAAACATCTTCTGTGTTCACAGAGTGGTACCACTCTTTCCAGACTGTAGTTTTAGAGCACTTCATCTACCCAGAAATACTGTCCATCAGAAAGCATTTTTCATTTATCCCAGTGTCATTCTCTTTCTACTACTTTAGTTTCCTATTCTAAAAAGGCCATTAAATCTGTAGTATTTTGAAACTACCTTCCTGTATTAAAAACAATAAAGGGATCCCCTTAGTTCTAGCTTTCACCATGTTTTTCTCACTGTTCTTTAAGCTTCTCCCCACCTCAAGATTTACTTATTAATTTGAAAGAATTACAAGGGAGAGGGGGAGACAAGAGAAAATGAGCTGAATTTTCTATCTGTTGATTCTCTCCCTAAATGGTGTAAAGCATGGACTGAGCCAGGCTGAAGGCAGGAGCTAGGAGCTTCTGCATCTCCCCCATTGATGATAGGGGCCCCAAGTATTTGGATCATCTCCTAATGCTGCTAGCTCTTCTTTTAATTAAGTTTGTGCATTTTCATTCATTTACTCGAAAGGTAGGATGAGAGACCTCTTGTACCTACTAATTCATTGTTTCATTCATTCTTTAAAGGAAGAATTCCTGATCCCTAAAGTGCTGGTATTTGCAGGTGGATCTTTCAGGAGGTTGTCTGTCTCAGACATGGCTGGTACAGGTGTTTAGAGAGTAGACCAGTAGTTGGAAAACCTGGAGATCTGAAAAATTTCACTGTCTGACTGAGTCTTGTCTACTAATAAGTACATAAATAAATATTTAAAGGAATTTCACCTGCCATTCTCCAAAATGGGTGAATAGAGATAACTGAGCATCATGATGGATCTATACACAGTATAAATAGGGATTACATATACAAGTTTTTTATGAAAATATATGAAATTGCCTATATAATCAAGCCATAAAATGACACCAGATGACAATATCAAGGTCTATATGATCATTCTTTAGGATTTATACAACCTTTAGAGGTTCAGAAATGCATGCATACCTTCCTGATTTTCTGGGACCAGAGAGTCTTAATATGAATATACCTTTCATTGCAATTCAGATTTTCCTAAAAGACTGACAGTGAGGTAGAAACAATGTCACAAGGAGGCACAGCTCCTGAGTTTAAGCTAATTGTGTTGTGGTTATGCCTGCTCAACTTTTCCGGAACTTGCTTTAGGGAGGCCTGTTCATGATCTGTGGCCTTACCTATTTTGTGAGGAAGAGTGATGCATGTAAAAAGTTACAGGTGTGTAATGGGTTGAATAGTGGACCAGTCCCCACCCCCAAGGCATAGGTCTACTGCAAGGATCTTTGAAGCTATATTTGAGTTTGGGAAATTAATACCGTTGAATATTCTGTGGGTCCTAAGTCTAGCAACAGGTGTTCATGCAAAGGAAGTAAAGAGGACAAGACCATTTGAAGACAGATCTAGATATGATGCTGTCACTATCCAAGCAACACCTGGAGGCTCTAGAAAGAAGCGGCAAGGAAAAATTCTGTCCTAGAGCCTTACAGAGTAGCATAGTCATGGTAATAACCTTCATGGTGTGTTTCTGTTCTCTAGAGTAGCAAGAAGAATTTCCCATTTCCAGACATGAACTTCATGGTAATTTATTACAGCAGTCATAGGAAACTAATACAAGGCTCAAAGGCAAAGCAACAAGTTGTAGATCATGAAGGAAACACTTGAGTTTCCTGTGACATGTCCTCTAAGCACTGACCAAAAGAAATTGGGCAATCACTTTCCACTTGTAGGAGGAAACTGTAGCAATACAAGAAAATTATGCACAACTGTATGCAAGCATAAAGAGTAGCTCCACCAAGAACTCATGCGTGGGAAATGCTATCACTCATATATAGTGTGATAGGAAATGAAGATACCAAGCATGTGGTGAGCAGAGCCATGGGGGATGCTGGGAGGAGTGGATAATGAGAACTGAGAGGTGTTGGGAAACCAGAGTCCAAGAGGTCTTGCTTGTAAGGCATGCTCCTTCCTCTGGCAAAAAAGTCACCAGAGAGGAGAAAGCTGGGTACTGTGAATTAACAAGCATGGGAGTCGACCCAGGATAGTTCAAAGCAAAATACTAATGGCAGGTTCAAGTGAGAAATGTTTGTTCTGTATGTTTTGCTTCATGGAGAACAGAAACAATACAGTGCTACATTTTCCATAGGACTATTGAGTTCAGTTCTTTATTGCTCCTACTTCTTGTGGTTACTGTAGTTATGAACAGAACCATTTATCAGTACAGGTACTGTGAAAATTTTTCCAAAGCAAAAGACTGAAAATACCTCCAACATGGATGTTGTGCCTCTTTTTGGAATAAGCACTAGTCAGGCAGAAATAGTTTTGGTGACAAGATGCTGAACATTTAAAATTGTGGTGGAGGTGGACAATTCAATATAATACATCAATTTGGTATTTTTCCAGAAAGCCCAGATGGTAGAGAGAAGGCATTAGCAGCTCTTATTTTTCTCAGCTTTGGATAACAGACTAGGAAAAAAAAATCAATAATGCATTTGTTTTCACCAAAATATAATGCTAGTCAAAATCGTCACTAATTAAGTTTGTAATGATACTGAGATACTGTGTCTTTCTAAATGAGAAAGTACTTGGGATAAGATACTACATTCACCATTCTTGTGAAATCAGAGCGTAACAAAACTTGATGAGGCACCAGTATGAAAGCACGCACATGTGGAAACTGAGGGATGAGAAGTTCTGTTTTAGTTGAGGCATGCTGGCACAGAACTGGACTGCTGGATTCCAATCTCATCTTTTTTTTTTTTTTTTTCATTCTGCCGTATTTTTCATCCTCTGTTTCCCAGGAAGGATATTTTGTTCTTGGTCATGTTTTAGAGCTCTTCTCTCATTGTTGAGCTTCGCATCTTCCCAGTTGCTTGTTACAGCAACTTTGCTTACCTCCTTAACGTACAATCTATCCTACCTGGAAAATGAATACTCGGCAAGGGCACAAAATCCATCAGTAGTTTTGGATATCGTGGGCCTTCTCTATCAGACTCTGCAACATAAATCCAACTTGTTTAATTATAATCATCCATATTCTAGAATCACTCATATCCTTAAACATCTTTTGACATAAAATATAAATTGTTAGAATCCCAGGGATTCTTCTCATAGCTGATACCTTAAGACTAGTGCAAGAGTATCTGAATTTTAAGCCACTCAGTGAGAGAACAGAGGGGATGCATGAAGAAAGTAAGACTCTGGACTCAGTTGCTTATTTGATCTCTGGAATGCTGAGCTACAGTTGTAACTAGGAAACCGTGTTTGTGTAGAGCAGAATAATCTGAAAAGATATGAACTGTGGGGTATTTTCCCTCTGAATTCAGTGATAGAGAATAAGTAAGGAGACAAGGAATGAGTATTTAGCAGAACTCATGCAGTTCTTTGTTTCTTTTTTGTCCTGGGGTCATAAGAAAAAGCCCCTGAAGAGGTAATGTTTGGTTGGTTAGAAATCCGTCCAGTGAATTATATAAGTTCCTTTACCAGCTTGGGAGGCCAGGGATGGTCCTAGCATTCTAACAAGTTGTGAGCACTGATCCTTCCCTGGATAATACCAGGAGGATGTTCTGCAGAGTTACAATAGCCATCCTCCCTTGGCATCCTCTTGGAAGATGTGTTGACTCCACTGATCCAAACAGAGACCACTCTTGGACCCGGTGCCTTCTCTGGGTTAGAGTGCCTGATACGGGACCAGAGTAGTCCACCAAGAGAAGCTGGATTTTTGGTTCACATGCAGCACAAAGTCTTCTCTGAAAATATTAGCTCAAAGTAGGTAATTGTGCCTACCATCATTGGAACCTCATGCTTTCCATCAGTCAGTTCCTTATGGGAAATGGATATGGGTGAAAGAGGGTGACTTAAATGGTTATAACCATCTTTATCTCTTGCCCAGATTATCCATGCATTTTATATGTAGTCTGTAAAATGTCCTAGTATAACAATCTGGAACCCAGATAATAGTTCCATACTCAACTTCCCATCTCCTACTCATTTATTCTAGACCAGAATACTTCAAAAAGCTCATGGGAGACCAAATGCAAGTATGTCTTTTTTGGTGAGAAATGGTTTAAAACTCATGTACTTAAGACAGTTATTTAAAAGTTGATGGCAGGTCACAGGTCCCTTGGGAGCATATCCCAACAGGTGTGAGTGCCTAGAGAAGAGATCGCATCCTTTATCCAACCCACCACCAGGGAGGAGCCCAGAATTGGGCCCTTCAGGAGGAGCAGGAGAGAAATTGTAGATGAGCCCAATGCAGCTGACAGGGCATGACAATCTGGAACATTCTGAAGCTCATTGAAAGCATGAAAGGGGCCCATGGCAATGGCACCAACGTGAAACCATTGATCATTGTTCACAATGAACAGATATCACAAGCAGCACAAATGTTAGCAGTTGAGTTTGGGGTTCTGTCTAACATTAAGTCTGGACAAACCGCCTTTTAGTCCTGGAAGCCATGACATCTGCAAAACAAAGACTCAAAGTTGATAATAAAGTAACTCCAAATGGTCTGGGTGTTTACTGTGGAACAATCTGAGAAAGGCAGGAAAGAAAAACACAAAGTTAGTATTGACTTTGAACCTTTCAAACAAATCGGTATGTCATTTATGTAATAATCCCATGGAGAGGTTCTTGCAGCACTATTTTCAGACGACATTCTTTGGCTTCATTATAAGTGATGGAAGTGGTATCTGTTGGGACACACAGTGCAGGAATTAGCAGAGGAATTCTGTGCAAATCCACTCTGGCTCTCCCAAAGCAAAATGGTAGAGGAGGAGGTCAGTCAACCTTGGAATTTGCCCATTTTTGTACCATGCTGTTTAAGAATGGAAGAGCTACATAGATAGCCATGTTCTGAAAATAGCAGATAGCTGTGCAGCTTTTTATTTCTGGGGACAAATTGAATGAGGCTAGCCTAATTTTAGCTGGGCCAGCCATCTTTAAACTAAATTTGATAGTTGATCAGATGTTGCCTTTGAAGTTCTAAAATTAATAGATACATCCTGTGGCAGTGAAAATGAATTCAACCAAGCTATTTTATCTATTGAAATTCTCTCCTATATGAAATTAATTCATGAGAAGCAGTTAGAAGGATGATGTTGTGATAGGATCAGTGCGGGCACAGCAAGTTACTATTTGGGACTTGAAGATGTGCTAAAATATTTGGAAATAGGAGCCTTAAAGATTCAACCAGTCCATGACAATCTGGACATAATGAGACAGATTATTCCTTGCCATGCATAAAAGAAAAACTTTAAAACAAGAGAAGGATAAATTTTATTTCACAAAGAGATGGGGCAGGAATGTGAGCTGAATCATAGCCTATTGAAATTGTATGCAAACAAATATGAAAAGCTTTGGAATTATACTGGAGACTTTCACAGCAACATCACCCAGTTATGAAAGGATTTGGTGCAACTGGAGTGTCCTGCAGGTCCAAATAGATTTATAGGCACTTGAATCCCAAAGAGGGGATAATGAAGATTTTGATCTTGATGACTTCTAAGGTGTGGACTTGTGTCCACCAAACTATGCTTCACTCTTTAATATCCAAATCAGAGAGTGAACCTAATGGATAATCCAAACAGTCTTATTTTTCTTAAACTTGAAACAATTCCAAAACACAGTCCTTAACCATTGTCAAGGAGGAAACCGAAAACAAGACAACTCTATACCTAGGTTCATCTTGATGTCAGCACAGATGCCCACCACTAAGTTCCTAAATGCCATTTGGGGTTAATTTTAAAAATCCCTCCCCCCTTTTTAACTTGATGAAATTGGTTACCCTTGCATTTTATGGAAAACACAATTAAAAAAAGTTAAAAATATTTAAACCTCATGGCCTGAGGTTTAACACGATGGCTGCTGGAGATGCAGTCATCTCTCTTCACTGTCTGACTTCCTTCTCCATGGTGTCTCAGGTATTAGGGACTTTTGTGATGTAGGTGTCTTACTTCCCTCCTTCTTTTGAGCTGCCCATTCTCAATCTGAGCTTTTGTCAGCCTCCTAGAATTACACAAAGGTTTCTGAATCTCTACCATGCTGTTAGCCAGTCATAGAGATAAGGCAAAAAAGTGTTTCTGAACCAGCCACTTAGATATCTTACTTCATGAATAATATTCTAGTATTCTTGGAATGTGTAGGACAGGATGAAAAGGAAGCTGAGTGCCAACTCAAATGCTCTGGGTTTGTTCTTTAAACTGTTTAAGGACTTTGTTGCTGTTGAGTTTCCATCATGTTGAATTTTGCCAGGTATCTATTGTTCCTCCAGGTTCACAGTTAGAATGAAGAGACTGTATCAGTCTTTTTGCTAGCTCAACCAAAACTTCTGAGAGGTGCTACTTACAAAGGAAGGTTCATTTCTATGTGCAGATTTGGAGGATCAAAGGTGTTCCATTGATTCAGCAATCTAGTCAGGCTGGAGGCTGACTATTCCAGAATGTATGTGCACAGAAATACACATGGTAAACCAGGAAACTCAGAAGCATGTTGGGCTGAACTAGCTAAAAGAACCAAAGTTGCCTTCCCAGGGCAAGTGTTCAGTAACCTAAAGACCTCCCACTGGTTCCTCCTAGAAGTTATAATTAAATCTTGACTGTTGATTCATTAATTGTTAATATCAATCTGTTAACCTTACCAAAATCTTAGTACATAGGCCTTTGAGGGATATACAAACTACTATCCAAAGCTTAAAGGCACTGAGTTCCAGAGAATCAACAACCTTACCCTTACTTATCCTTCTACCATTATTTTTAAAAATTGTTTCCTTTATCACAGGTCAGAACGATTTGTGTTTTTGCTTTCTCTGTAACAGAAGCTGTGTTTCCGTCAAATCCTTTTCTATAGAATAAGGCTGTATGCTCAGATCTCCAAGCTTTGCTCCAATATATAACAGGAAAGCTTTGGAGTTTAGCAAAGTGTATGTTTCTAAGCAAAGCCTGGCTTTCAAGACTATTATGATGTGGACTACAGAAAAAAATTTTGGGATGTTTAAAGCCGAATGATTTCTTTGTTCTAGGTAGTGTCTAACTTCCCTTAGAAATAGAATGAAACCATTCTATCGAAGGCTGAGGTGACACGGTTCATGGGAACGGAAGAATCATTGTTTTAAACATCTCAATAGAATTGTCTTCATTTCTGAATATGTATCTGCTACTCAGTAAGCACTCGAATGTTTCTTGGGTGAAAGATTAGTCTTGTTTGTTTTTTTTTTCAGATCACATTTTATAACCTGCCCTTGGGTAACCAAGTTAATGTCAAACCAACCAGAAGATGTCTGAACAAAGCACATTTGTTTTCTATTGGACCTGGTGGATGTGTCTCCTTACATTTACTCAGTTCCACTTACATCCTTGGCTACTGTCACCTCACTGCTGACATGACAATCCTTTAAGGGCACTATCTGGATAATTGTCATCGTCCTCATCCAAGTTGGTTTCTTTGAGATCCAAAATGTCATGTACCATACTAACTGTGCTGAATCAAAAACTCTGAAGTAAGGCCCAGAAATTTACAGTTCAACAAGCCCTCCAGGTGTTCAGGCTGAACACACTCTACCACCTCTGTTTAGTTCTGCCTCTCTTGGGGATGTGGGACAGGTATCATAATGGCCTCTGCTCAACCGAGCTGGCAAACAGGCTCAGCCTACTCATTACCCATCTTGGACCAGATGCTCTGAAGTTCTGGCTTTCCAGAGAGCCTCCTGAGCACAAGCTGGAAATGCCCAGGGAGTAAGGATGCCTACAGATACGTTGACAATAAGTCTCTGAGAAAAGTCAGGCCGTTTAACTGGATTGTCTTGCTCTTGAAGTTGAGTTGAATTTAAGCCTATGTGAGAGTAAATGTGCAACTTGAGACCCACATCACAGTTCGTTCCTCAGTAAAACCTCATTCCGTAGTGGGAACTGTTCATCTGATCTTCTGTCTCTAAGGGCCAGTATTGTGTTGCTTTTCTTAACTAAGCTCACCAAATTCTAAAATGTATTGTGAGCATTTGCATCAGGACTTTCCAAAGATCTGACCTTTAGAAAGGGTTTTGACAAGCTGAAACTTTACTGTAGAAGGAATAAATGTGTAAGGTAAAGTTCCACTAATAATTCAAACAGGCTTGATAATAAACTGCTTTGAACCAACTCTTCCAGTGAGTACTATGGTTCTGATGTTTAACTTCTGTAGATTTTTACTGCAGAGCTGGAAAACACCTTAGGGAGCTGTGTCTGCCTTGATGCTTTCCTCACGTTCTGGTTTTTAGCCATCCAGTGAATCTATTCTAACTCCCATCTGTTCTATATCCCACGATGCCTGCATTTGAATGGTTGCCTTCCTCATTGAATTTGCCAGCATTGCCTCTCTTTGTCAGTAGTGTTCAAAGTTCATGTTGATAAATAAAGAAGTTTCATCAACTGTATGAACAGAGCTTTTTCCTCTGGTTAACTTCCACTGTAAATTTCCATTCAGTTCTGAAACTTCAGGAGCTTTGCTTTTCTAATGGCTATCATCCCTCTCTTTGTACACAATTTTCTCTGAGGGTTTTATCACAATTTGCTCCCATTTTTTTGTGCTCAAGGTCACATTTCTGTGACATCTGTCCTGTTTTGAATAACAGCAAGCCTTTCTTTGATAGAAAAGAACATTTTAATCTGATGTGATCATGCAAGTTCTTCTTGCGGCTCTTTGCTTAGAAGTTACTTCCTGATAATTTCTGTGTTTCTGTCAACTATTTCCACATGACATAGCCATGTATTTTTATTTAACTCCTCTTATGTATGACTGTAAAATCAAAATAATAATTCAAATGCCAATATGAGAATACATACACTGAAAGCAAGGTTAGGGGCTATGGAGGGATAGGTCCCAAAATATTTGAGTAGCAGGTTTGGGTAGAAATTCAAGGAATAAGTGTAATTTCCAAGATGAAGTCTAGATGAAGAACAAATGACATAAATGTAATGCTCTTTTCATGTAGGTTTTAAACAGTCCAGTTGGTAGAACTGTGCTCCCTAGGAACGGAGAGCAAGAACGTGTAAGATGAGAATATCCCAGGCTGTGTAGACATCTACTGCTGTTTGCAGTGACTGAATTACTGCTGGCGGAGCCTAGGATGGAACCAGTTGAGACCAGTTGGAGATGATTGATCACTTGCTAAAATAAAGATAAGGAATAGTTTGTTACCATAAACATCATCAAACTTCTGATTGTTACTACATTTCAAGTTCTAAAACTTGGGGAAATTACTCTTGCTGAAAATTCGTGGTGTGGTCCACAGAGGTTCTTACATGTCTCTAGAGGGAGGGTGAAGCATCTATGTCCGGGAGCCGGTCATTTTTTCACGTTTTTTACAACAGTGACATATTTAGGATAGTCTAAATCTCATAACCATAAAGTGTTAGTATTCTTTAAGATTTTTTTTGTTATTTAAGCATGATTGTTCTGTGAAGTAATTCTTTTCATTTTTATTTTTAAAATTTTAATTTAACTTTTGTTTACATAGCTGACAAGGATGCATGCCTGTGAGGACTGCTCATTAAGGTGGGGAAGATTGAGGCATGAGGGTAGCTTCCAATTCTCCTTTTCTTCCTTTGTTCCCCTGTATCTTTTAGAAAAGGGGATAGGATGGAGAGGGAAGGGGCCTCTCATAGCTGCCCCAGGGATTGAACATCAGAACCCCGGGGTTTGGAGGTGTGCACTTGATGTGATCCTAGAAATCCTGCTATAGAGGAAAATGTACTTTTTATAGTTCTGTGATGCTGTTAGTTTCATTGCTCAAATGCTAAGGAAATCCTTCCAAGGTCCATTGGCTGATAGAGTCCACCCCAGTGCATCTGCTCACCCAGACACTTGATACCAAAGCTCAGCCAAGAGTGGTGTCCAGCCCGTTCTGTTCTCTATCTTCTTACATGACATGCAACATCTTCTGCAGGCCATGATGAGCTGACCATCTTGTCCACTGTATGTACCTGGGCATTCCATCCATTGCACAGCCAACAGGTATTGTAGCCTGGCCTAGCCTGCCTCCAGCCTCAGTTATCACACCCATCAGTTGAGGCTGCATCTCAAGAAGGAAGTTCTCCAGGCCCCCTGTCAGACCAGCTCCCTATCACTGATCTTGCACACTGGTGGCTATTTGGTTCACTCTGACTGGCCCCACCTCCAGTCCTGAACTTCGCTGGCAGGTACTGTGGCCTTGCCAGACTAGTGCATACCGTTTTAGCTCTTACTGGTGGGTACTACAGCTTAGCATATTTTGGCCTGCTTTTAGACCTGGCCCTCATATGGATCATCAGGTACCATGACCCAGCCCAGCCAGTCCCATACCCACTCTGATTTTTAAGTCTGGCACAGCCCCAGACCTAGACCATATAAATGCCAAGGGAGGTTGTAGCATGAGAGCCCCCCATTCTTGCTTCTCATGCTCTCATACAGCCCAGCTTCTTCCCAACCCAATTCCTATGAGTGTCAGTGAGTTCTGTGGTGATGCTTAGCTTGGCCCTTCACCAGCTGAAGCTGTTAATGCAAACCAGCAGGTAATGCGGTTTTACAGGATAAGCCTACATATCCACCACAGAATCTGCCTCCAGACTCAAGTCTCCCCTATGCCAGTTAGCATTATGACCCCAACTAACATCCACTTCTTGCCCCGACACTCACTGGCAGGTGCTGTGATCTAGCCCGGCCAGCTTTCTTGTGCACCACTGGATAGTGTTGGTGCTAACTAGCCCAGTTCAGGTCTTCCACATGGGGGTTGCATTGGCCTGACCCGGCAAAATCCTCCAGTTTCTGCCCTTGACACTGCTCCATCTGCTCAGCCTCTTCATTTACCTATAAGTGCAGTGGCGTGATTGGTGGAATTCCCCAGAAGCTATTTATCACCTGTAATGTGCTCCTTCAGCAGTTCCCCCTCTCCTGAACAAGCCACAGCCCCCACAGCTACAAGCACTTGGGTTCCCAAGCTTGGCCTTCTGGCAGGGCAGTATGCTAGCCTAGTGTCCTGCCTGCATGCTAGGACCCAACTGTGGGCACAGGTCCCCAGACCTGGTCTATCGGCATGCCACACCAGTGTGCCAGCCTGGAACCCTGCCTCCCCAGGCCTGGTCTTCCAGCACAGCATTCTGCCTGCAGTGATTCTTAATATCATAAAAGCAATGAAGCTTTCCTTTGTGTATTATTGCTTTTTCACTGCATTAAAAAAGAAAAGATTTTTTTATTTGAGAGAGTTACAGGGAGAGAGTGATATTTGCTGATTCACTCCCCAAATACCCACAATGATTGGAGCTGGGCTAAATCCAAGCCAGGAGCCTGGAAAGCTGTCCAGGCCTCCCTTGTGGTTACAGGGGCCCAAGCACTCGGCCATCTTCTTGCAGCTTTCCAAGGCACATACTAGCAGGAAACTGGGTTGGATATGGCACTCAAACTAATACCCATACTATGCAAGAGTTGCAGTTGGCAGCTTAACTCACAATGTCACAATGCTGACCCTCCTCTATCACAGCACTGTTACGTGGCTTTTAAAGTATATGAACAGCTTCCCTGTTTTCACTCTTGTCATCTTTAACAAGAGTGAATGCTTTAAAGAGAGAGACTGCTTGTTTCTGATTCCTCATGCATTGTATAAAACAAACTCTTGAAAATCAATACTGTGTCTATAAATGCAGCCAGGTGAAAATTTGTCCCATTTTTAGGGCAATAGATATTGTTAACTTTTGTTTAAACAAATTATAAAACACATCATTCTGTATTGTCATCAGTTGCTTTTATTTCATGTCATTGTCTAGGTTTAGTATTGTGATAATGGCTGTCTTGTAAAGCAAATTGGGAATGTTTGCTTTGCATTAGTATATTTTGTTCAAACATTTGAATTTGCCAGTGGTGTTATTGGACTTTAATTTTTTTGGGGGGGGGGTGGGAAGTCTTTTAATCACATTCTCTATTCAGATTTTTCTATTTTTTTTATAAGTTTCAGTATTTGGTACCATTCTGGAAATTTGTATTTCACCTAAGCTATTCTATTTATTGCCACATTTTTTTCTTAAGGATAAATAGAAAAAGGATTATGATCTTTGTAACAATGCTGCGTATCACCTTAATATTCATATAAGCCCTAGCTTCAAGGTACGTTTATAAGTCATTAGAGGCCCATGATATGGCCTGTGCAGTATTCCCTGAATTGATTCATGCATTCTTGAGTAGGTGATCTAAGCCTCTACTCTCTCCCACCATTCCAATGCTTGTCTTTTTAAATCATCATACACTCCTAGTAACTAATTACCTCAGGAGAGAACTTAAGAATGAGCATTCGAGGTGAGTTAAAACTAGCTTGTGTGGTATGTATTCTGGCTCAACAAATGTTGAAACTGTAGTCCCTAGCAGTGTCTCATTGCCTTCCAATATTATTCTTTGCTTCTCCCTAAGCACTTGGCCCTTAGAATTCTGAAGGCCATGGGAACTAAACTGTCTCATTACACATCTTTACTCACATTCTCTAGAGAATACACAACTTCATTTCCCCCCCAAGAGATTGTTTCATTCTCTGGTTTACTCCCCAAAGTGGTCACCACAACCATAGCTGGGTCAGGTCCAGTACAGAAGCCTAGAATCCCATTCCCATCTCTCACGTGCGTGATATAGGGGTCCAGGTATTTGTGCCACCCTCCTCTGCTTGTCCAGACATGTTAGCAGAGAGATGGATTGGAAGTGAAGTAGTTAGGAGTTGAACTGGTACTTACAGGGAATGCTAGCTATCATAGACATTAGCTTAACTCCGTGTGCCACAATGTGTGCACCTGCTTGTGATTCTTGAAGGTTATTGGACAAAGTCCAAAGAGGCACTGCATATATAAAAGTCCAAAAGACGGCAAAGTGAGAAAACAGCTTCACATATTCATATGTCTGTGTTTCACTATTTAAGATAGGGAAAAGGGAAAATATCATGAGATTTTGGAGTTAGAGGCTCTCCCAGGGTTTATTTTCCTTCTTTTTCAAGGATTCTTTCTTCAAAAGCCCAGCATATTATCCAAGCGTTATTTCTCTGCATGTAACTAATGTGACTGACTCAAAAAAGGAAACCAAATGTGCAAGAACAGGTGCCACACATATTGCTTAAGTGTAGTGCCATTTTTGTTTTTATTTTATCTGTCTACTATCTGTATTTATTTGGATTCACACCATGTGAACAACTTTTTCTCAGGACAAAATAGATGTTAAATAGAGCTGCCTGTGGACTGGCACCATGGAAACGGTTCAATCCATAAAGCAATCATTTCAGTGACTAGCTGAATATGCCGCCTTGTTCATTTTTGTGACGGTTATTGACACTGGAGGACACGTTCACTGAATTCACAGGCAAGAGGAAGCAGTCAGGACACGTTGCAAGTTTTACAACGTGAGGAAAAGCCACAGGCTTTTTGTAAGGATGCTGGCATAATGGTCAGTTTTTAGTGGAAATTGCTTCTAGTTATTTGTATAAGAGTAAATGATAGTGTTGAAGTAAGTGCTCAAGGTGCTAAGACACAATGAGCTAACTCTATGAAAAAATCTCGCTTTGACATGCACTGGAATGTTGATAAGTAGCTTAGAAATATGGAAATTTTAGAGCAAAACGCCCTTTTGTGAAGTACTTAACCCCATTTCTAATTAATGATGTTATTGATTGCCAATAATTTATAATGTTGATATTTAAATATTAATTCAATTATTACTACTCATATTTTTCTTCTTGCTTGGCATTGTCCCAAGCTCTAAACTTATCCTTCCAACTAGACCTAGCACTTTATACAGCACCTAATCCATAATACAGGCCAGTTTCTAAGCTATCCTTCAAATACACTGTCCTTTGTTTAAAACAAAGAGAGCAAGAGAAAAAAGGATAAATTCTGAAGGGCTGGATAATCTGCTTCTTGAATTCCTGCCCATAAAAATACACATTACATGTTTCACGTAACAGATTTAACTGGTTTAATATACACTGTATGATCCTACTAAGAGGACCTAGATATCTTGAGAATGGTACATTTTAGACATTAAGAAAAGGTAGGATAGGGCATGAAGTCTAGCATGTAAGGCGCCCAAATCCTAATTTGGAGTGGGGTTTGATCACTGGCTCTGCTCCTGGCTCTGGGTTCCCTCTAACACAGATCCTGCAAAGCAGCAAGGTAACTCATGTAGTTGGGTTTCTAATATCTACGTGGGAGACCTGGGTTGAACTCCTGGTTCACAGCTTTGGCCCAGCAGAGCCCTAGCCTTTGTTGCCATTTGGGGAGTTTCTTTCTTGATCTCTTTGCATGTCCCTGTTTTCCAAATAAAAATCAGAAAAATTGCTGTTACTATTGATAGCTCTGTAAATGTTTCTTAATTACACCAATGATATTACTATCGCATTTTTCCCCACTGAGATTAAAATTTTAAGAGCTAATTATATCTATGCATTCAATAAGCACTTACCAGCTGTCCCCCACATAGCAGTCGCTGTCTAGTGCTCATAGGATCCAAAGGTAAAGCACGCACGTCTCATTGCAGTACACACTGCAAGCATTGTGAAATATTTCTGTGCTCATATAAAGAACAAGTCAAACTTTTAAATGCAATCTTATCAAAGATCATCTTTATAGCGATTTTTGTTTCAACTAAGAATTTCTCAGGTGAAGAATATGGCTTTTACTTTGAGATAATGATGCTACACAGTAAGAATCCATATGCATAACAGGATCCTCATTTTTTTTTATTCGTCCTATGGGTGGAGTCTGTTTCTCTAAAACAACTGCATAGTTTAATGACTTGCTAAGTAAATTCTGAACACTTTCTTCGCATGTGTATCCACTGGTGGCAACGGTGATGTTATATTCTTAGAAATATTACTAAATTTATGCCAAATTATTTGTCACTTTGTAGTGATTCTACAAGCTGATCTCTATAAACACTATGGCCATAATTGATTGATATTACTTTTTGCTCAGTAGCTTCCCGACAGTTTTAAAGACCATCTTTAGAATGAAGATCCTGCAATATTAGCACAGTCATTAAGTCTTAAAAATAGCTGTGTTGCCAAAAACAATCCTTTCTGTGTTGAGGCATGTATGATAAAAATAACCACATTTATAATCACATCTTGTGTGTGTTGTCAAGTTCTCCCACACTTCATTACGATCATGCTTACAAAGATTGGGAAATGGAAAGTTTTGTTCACTTCTTTTTGTAAGAGGTGTTTTTTTCCCCATAAAGAAACCCAGGGCTACTTCCATTCATGGAGTACAGTTCACCCCTCCGCAAGCCAATAATTATTCTCATTTAGAAAGTTGGAGGAGTTTTTAGCTGAGTAAATATTCTATACGTTTGGCAGAGAGATAATAAAAGTCAACACCTGCAGAAGAAGCCATGGCTCAGAGTTCCTGGAAAAACTGTTTTTCAGCATGAAACCTGCATGGAGTTGACCCATTCCCGGGTGTGTGTTAGGCATGTTCTGGGGGGACTGCTCGGAATCTGACTTCCTTAACCAGTGTCTTAAAATTCTAACTTTGCTCCTCTTCATTTTATTCAGTGTCTTGATAATTTCTTCACTTTACAAAAGGATGTTAAAAACACATGCGATCAGGGGCCCGGCACGATAGCATAATGGCTAAAGTCCTCACCTTGCATGCACCGGGATCCCATGTGGGCACTGGTTCTAATTCTAGCAACCCCGCTTCCCATCCAGCTCCCTGCTTGTGGCCTGGGAAAGCAGTCGAGGATGGTCCAAAGCCTTGGGACCTTGCCCCTGTGTGGGAGACCTGGAAGAGGCTCCAGGTTCCTGGCTTTGAATTATCTCAGCTGCAGCCATGGCTGTCTGGGGGAGTGATTTAATGGACTGAACATCTTCCTTTCTGTTTCTCCTTTATGTATCTGATCGTCCAATGCAAATAAACAATCTGTAAAAACCATGCACTCAAATGTATATCCCAACGATAGGAGTTTCTAGGACTGAGTTCCAAAGATAAACTATGAGTGACAAACTTTTGCTAGCCATCAATACAGTAGAAATGTGATAGGCTTAGAGTGTAAGGTATTATCATTTGCAAAAATAACTGATTAACACATGGTTGCAGTATAATTCTATTATTGATACTGTCAAAATCAAACACTGCATGGCAAGAATTTGAATCTCTAAAGCTGATTAATTTGGGAGAATTTTTTTTTGTACTTAAAACATATACCCTGTTTTATCTCAATATGGACTGGAAACAAGTATATATCATGTTGCTGTAATGTTATAGCATTTTGCTTTTCTATAGTACATTTTTACACATTTTATTCCATGCACAAAACACACAATATATTTCTTAGAACTATTAATGGTCCATTTTAGAATTTTACAGATGTTGGTGCATACTATAGGATAGAAGTAAATATTCTCTAGATCACAAAACTAGTAAGTTGTTTCAAAATCTATCCTTGATAGGATGTTTCCTTTGAATTTTGTGGTTCTTATATGAATGAAAAACTGTTGGTTGCAGTGATTCATACAGGTTAGATTTGCTTTTCATTTTTTGAATTATAGTAGAAATAATCTTCTATAACTTTTGTCACAAAATCCAATTGTAACAGTGGGAATATTACAATAGAACAGCACACATTGAATGCAGTCTCCAGCTTGTGCATCTCGTACGTGACAAATTCATCTCAGATCAATTTTCTCTCATGTGCTAAATTACTGAAAGACTGAAATGAATACTAGGGTTAAAGGATACAGAATTTTAAATTTTTGGTGGAACAATGCTTCCAGGTAAGCCTGTTACAGTATACACGTTAATGCTCATGAGACATGCTAAGCGTTGGGTTCATTCAATACTGATACCACAGGGCCCACTAAGACTCAGTGGTTGCCCTCAAAGAAATGTGATGTTTGACTGTTCTCTTTAAAAAATTAATTTGAAGGGTAATAGGAAGAGAAAGATGACCCACCAGCTAGTTCATGCCTAAATGTCTACAATAGCCATTTCCCAATTATCCTTGACCATGATAGTCAACTGAAGCATGCTCTGAGAAGTGTGGTTCTTTAACCACATTGGCCTGGGGAATCTGCCAGAAATGCAGGCTCTTTGAGGCTTTCCAAGGTATACTAGATCAAAAAATGCTTTAAAGGGAACTTTTTTTCCCCCTTTAAGAATATAAAGATAAATTTACTTAGACTTAGCCTCAAAGTAATGAAGGACAGATACAAATCAAACACGTGACCGAATCACTTCTGGATGTTTGCTACCATGAGCATAGTTCATCCATAAGCGATGCAGTAGAAATTCAATGCATGTAAGTTATCGAGCATGCACAATTTGGCAAGATCTAGTTCTTTGTCATTTACCTATCTTATTGGAGAAGATACTTTGATTTATAAATACTTTCTGTAAAGATTTGTTTACTAACATGAATATAGTAGAGTTAGAGATTGAAGGAGTGTCTCTGAAGAGACACGCTGGTCTTCTATGCACTGGTTCACTCTCTAAATGGCCACAATAGGGAGCACAAGACCGAGTCAAAGGCACTCGCCAGGATTGAAAAGCTTTAGCTGTGTCCTGTCAGCGACGTTAGCAGCAAGTGGGACCAGAAGTGGAGCAGCTGAGACTTGAACTGGTGTCCATATGAGATTCTAGCATGAAAAGTTGGAGCCTAACCCACTATGCCAGGGCTTACGCCCCTTTCTACTCATTATGTTTTTTTTTTTTCTAAGAATATTTCTAGGTATTTTCAGACACAAGTATCAGGGGAGAGACTGAAGAGGTTAATTAACTTGGAATTGACGATAATTAAATCTAAATGATAAAAGGATGTTTTATTGAGCCATAAATCTCACAAAAAGTACAGATTTAATGGATGTCAGGACTGAACAGCCTTTTAGCAATTAGAGGAAAACTTATCCACATTATAATTTTTATGAAACTACCAATTAGTTTTTTTTTTAGCGAACAATTTTGTGTTATCTCTTCAGCATTTTATTACATATTGGCATTAAAACTACAAATAAGAAAACTCTGGTATTTTAATTGACAGCTTCAATTCTCAATCTTTGAGAAATGGTAGTTCAGAACTGAGTCCTAATGGAAGATCCAGTGGTGGTTAAGCCCATCCACTTTCAACAAGGACATTACCCCTCTATGAACTTCAGCTTCCAGCACAATCTACCTTCTAAGATTATTCAGATCACATTAAGTAAAATGTAGGTTTGATATTTATGTGGATTTTATTGTGTAGATCTGTTTAAAGTCTACTCAGTGGTGATTAGTTAAATGAATTAGTTGCATGATTAGTTAAATGAATTAAGAAGGACACCACCAAATATGTGTAAATTCCAAACATTATTAAGGTGATAAAGTTTCTTGGAAACAGTGATGTGAGTACAAGATTTTTCACCTAATTGTAAGAAGAATTGGAAGCAAAACCAGAGGAGAATGGCCTGTAGATTTCCATGCTGTATCTGAACACTGTTACTTGTTTTGTTTTAGAACTGAATTTATTCTTATTGGAAAGGCAGATTTAGAGAAGAGAGAAAGGATCTTCCAGCTGCTGGTTCACTCTCCATATGACTTCTGTGGCCAGAGCTGAGCCGATCCAAAGCCAGGAGCCAGGAGCTTCTTCTGGGTCTCCCACTTGGTTGCAAAGTCCCAAATCTTTGGGCTATCCTGCTATGCTATCCCAGGCCACAAACAGGGAGCTGGAAGGAAAGTGGCACAGCCGGGACATGAAGCAGTACCTATATGGGATTCTGGCTTTTGCATTGTTCTACAACCCCACCCAAGTGCATCTAGGACAAATGCAAAGGGACAGATGCATCCAATGGTTAGTTTCATTGGCCTCTGGAGCATTAACCCATCTCTGCTGGCACTTAACTCCCTTCAACAGACGCTCTGACAGAAGAAATAGAAATGAAAACCTGTTTCCTAAATGCTGTTTGAATGATATACCATCCTGCCATTTCACTCACTTGTGAAATCAATCAGTCTTTGACGTATATACTCTGCATTTGTAAACTGCTTCTAGCTATCTAGCTGTTTGAAAGCAAAGCTGGACAGTTTTAAAGAGAAGTTATTTACAGTGGAAAATTTCCAAGGATAGTCTTAGCAAGAGGGAAAAAGAGGTATTTAAAAGTTTCCCATACCAAACACTCTCCTTCATGAACAGGGTGAGTAAATCCAGGGAACTCCAACTTATCTGTGAGGCATCGTTGGCTTTATAGCTAGCAGGATGATGAGCTAAGATTGTCCGTTTGAAGAAAAGGACATGAACCACACAATTATTTGGCATTACTGGAGCAAACTGGGAAAATGGAGAAGATAACCTACATATTCCAGTGGTCCTGTACACGCACACGCATGTTATGGAAATCTCCTTTTTTGCTGTTTGATTTTGTTTTGTTGTCCTTGCCTCTAAGAGTGGCCGGAAAGTTTCTTGTGAAGAATCAGGGATACTGCATTGTAGAGGATCATTGGATGCATATGGAATTTCTAGTATTAGGAATGTTCATGCAAGGGGAGTCATTTGGTAATTTAGATGCATCAAGGCTTAGAAGAGATTGGAAGAAGGAAAATAGAAATGTGGTTTTGGACTCTGAAATTGTCGGTGCGGTCTGACTGCCCCTAAAGCTGAAATCATGTGTGCTGGAAAGGTGAACACCTGTGGGTGGTAGTTGTGCGGAATCATGGTTCTAAGCAGAGTCCAGGAACAAGGCTCCACTTGGGAAGCCAAACACTATTCTGTGAACAGTGCACCCCCTTGTGGTAACAACTGAGAATGCATATTAACTTCTCTAGTTCCCCTGAATTTTAAATCCAGGAAATCTATCGTCAGGAAATCCAACAACAGCTAATAATAATATATTATGTACTGTATGAAGAAATAGAATACAGGGATAAAGATTAATAGGGCCATATCAAAAAACAAACACAAGGAAATAGAGATGTTGATTAGTTAATCTGTTCAATTTGTTCTATATGCATGTGCTGAAATACTGGATTGTACTCAACAAAAATGTGTTAAGCATTAAAAATGTGTAAGAAAAGAAAACGCAAGGAAGTCTTGCATGTGTGAACCACAAAAGGTGTACAAGGTTCGTTATAGCGACTTCCATTTAAACCAAAATCTCTGCTTGGTCTAAGTGTCCCGTCCACTGAGTGAATAGATATTGCTGATATAATCACCAGTGAACCATTATTCTAAAATGAAAATAAGTGGCCCACATCTATGCAAAATATTTTGAGCACATTTTAGTAACAATTTCTAGTAAACCCCCCAAACATGAACCGTATTATCCTTTTGTTTGCGCCGTAATAAAACACAAAGTGTACTCTCGTGTACATGTCAATGTGTGTGTATAAAATTGCCTAAAAACAATTATGTGGTGAACAAATATGAGATCCTGATTTCCTTCCCAGGTAACAAGGGGAGAATGTACTGAGGTATAGCTGTGTGTTTCCAGTTCTTTGAATTGAGGAGGTTGCATTGAGTTATGACTGATTTCTTTCTAACTGTAGCTTTCCATTAGTCTTTGTTTAATGCTACATAAATAAATGTTCTAATGTTGAAAATACTGGTATTTTTTTGTTGTTGTTGTTTATGTATCCTCTTTACTTCCAAAGGGCCTGTTGAAACTTACAAGGAAAATTTGAATAAAGCCAGGACTTACTCTATGTAACAAAAAGTCAAGTTACTCAAAGCTGTATTAATCTTATCGGTGGAAAGAGAACCGAAAAAACTATATTATAAAGCTGTTGAGTAGATTACAAAGAGAAATGTATGTTAAATTCTCTACACAGCTTATGTAAAAGAGATAATACAGGTAAATACGGTAACGAAATTCTGAATGAACAAATATATTGTTCTTAGCATAAATGTAGATTTAACAATTTTAGCATTAAAACAAATTGAAATCAGACACTACAAAGACCTGATACTGATAAAAAATTGAGACAGATATTTTTTTTCCTGACCAGGAATTGTGGGAGAATCTTACTACAAAGATTTATAAATGACCTTGTTCATTCCAATGCTTGTTTTTAATAACAATCCTATAAAATGTGTTTTTATATGCAAGGTTGACTGCACTTTCAAATTGAAAACGTCCTATCTAGGAATATTGGAAATTGCTAAAAGTATGTTCATCTAATATTTGGAAAATAATTAAAATTATCATGTCTGGAAAAATTCCAAGACTACTGGTATTAATTAAAAGCTTAAAGATAAACTTAAGTGACGAACTTCAAACATGTTGATGTGTGACTTCTAATTTAGCTCCCTGACGATCTTGTCTCAGGTTAAATCAAATATGCAGAGAAAGATTTAAAGCATTGAAACACTTACTGCAGCTCTAATCATCATTTTGATTGGTAAATTATTAGATGTGGCCTAAGCACATCAAAATCCAAAGCTGATATGTGACTTAACAAAAACTACAGATTGTGGTAAAATACTCATTAACTATTTTACATATACATTTCAGTAGTGTTAAGTAAATGCAATGTGGTTAATGTTACACAACTTTAAATGGAATCCTTATTTCTGGTTGATGTAGTATTACATACCCTCATTTGTATTTCACTTCATTTGATGTTACTTTATTAGTGTAATTGATCCTAAGTAAGTCATATAAATTTATATTTTAAGATGATTTTAACATATGCTAACAGGTATTTTAATTAAAGGCATATTATAATTTGGATGAAAAAATCAATATACATTTTTGCAGCTTATACTAGGAAATTTTATTAAAGGTGAATTTTTCTTCTAGGTCTGTTATTCTGTTGGAGTAATAACTATTTCTCTTTTCTATTTATTTTACCTACACTCGTTCATGTACATATATATTGCTACCTATTCCTACTTACTTGCAGCAATATTACCATGCTTTGTTATGTCTGCAAACTCCAATGTGAGTTGCTGGCTTTGCAATTCACACCCAACTGTGCCACAAAGCTGGTCCCTTCTGGTGTTTTCCAGTTTAAACATAGAAAATTCATGTTTTACTCTCATTGGCAAGAGAAACAAACTTTGGTATATGCTGTAGCTTGAATGCGCCAGCCAAAATTTATGTTAACTTACAAGCCGTTGTGTTAACATTGGGTGTGGGATTATAGGAGGCAATCAGTAATGGTGTTTTGCCCTCATAAATGGAGTAATGCCTTCATTACCATGGTAGGTTGATTATTGCCGAAACAGATTTCAGATGCAAGGGATTTCAGTCTAATTTCATGTTTGTATGCAGTGTGCTCACTTGTCTCTCTGCTATGATTCAACTCAAGACCCTTGTCAGATGCCCATGCCAGGTCCTTGGACTCCCAACCTCCAGAGCCATGGGCCAAGTAAACTACTATTTGTAAAGCACTGTCCACGATGTTTTGGTTAGAGCTGTAGAAATTGGACAGATGAGTCCTCAAGCCAAGCTTTGATGAATGAGTGTGTGGACACATGCACGGTTGCGTCACGCTTGTCACAGTGAGGAAGCTGGAGGTGTCTTGTACTTCGACAAGGTGAAGGAGGAAACCAAGGCACGTTCCCAGTCAAGACTGAGATCCTGGAGCGGGAAGCAGTTCACTCACCTTTCCTGACCTTCGTAGGAGGTGAGTTGGTGATGATGGCTGATCCTTGTAGACTCGGTACTTGAGGCTTGCATGCAGTACAATTAGTCATTACCACCGCCAAAATCACCGTGGCTGTCTGTCACCACACATCAGTCGTCTAACCAGAGAACCTTTACATGGGATTACAAACATGGTGGAAACAGCCTGTCTTCTTTCTTTACACTCCGTAGCTGCGCCGTGGGCTGCACTGCAAATCAAGACTTCCATGACTGTCTGTACCCAGGCTCATTCATAAGCAGACTTCTCAAATTCTTACTGTTGGCCAGGCACGTATGGGTTGAGTATGTCTGTGACTGAAATATAGTGGTCTTGGTCCCTGCCCTTGTGCTGCTTAATGTTGGTAAAATAACTTTGATGTGACAAGTACTTTGAGGTGGTGCAGTTCTGAAAGTTTCAAAAAGAAATAAGCATCGGAACTGAGCCCGGAGGGCAGAGAGCACCGTGTGAGTATCCAGGGCAAGTCTGGCAGGGTTAGGAGGAAGCAAGGGACAATGCTGACATGTTTAAAGAGGAGGGCCAGTGTAGAGGGAGTGCCGGAAGCAGGGAAGTGATTGGACCGGAATGACATTAGGGAGGCTTACTTGGTTGGATTTAACCATGTAGAGCACAGGGAAGGATTCCTAGTGGAATATCCTCCCAGTTGAAGCTTGGGACATGAGATCAAGGCTGTGTATTAGAGCCATGATGGATAAATTTATGGTAAAGGATTTGAGAGTGCGTGTTCCAACAAAGAAGATGCTTGCATTTCTTGAATTCACATCCGCATCACCAGGCCTTGAACGGTAACTCAAACAGCAGATGCTCAGTAATGCTATGGGATACACAAGCAGTTCTGTTACGTGTTATCTTAGCAACTTTACTTAGCAGTCCCTGTTTCCCAGAGCTCTTTCATCTACTTACTAATTTCCCTCTGAAAGATAGCTTTTTATATTTTGAAAATTTAACTTTTCTTCAACAAAATGGATCATTTGTTTCTAGTAATCTGGTGTTCCCATTTTATTCATGCAAATTAGATGGCCCCTAACTTTTGTGCAAGGAACTGTACTTTTTGTATTCCTTAATCTGATATGTGTTACATGCATTTATTTTATAAAATGTGCTTTCCCTCACAAAAGTCTCGATTTTCTTTTTAGTTAATTTAATGCCATTGCCACTGGAAAGAGTCTTATCGGTTCCTTCCACATTCACCTCTATTTTATTTGCTCATTCTCCCTTTTATTGTTTCACAGGATTTTGTACTGAAGTGTTAAATTGTGCTTCGCTGCCTTGTCTCACTTTTGTAGATATATTTTGGGATTTTAGAGAGAGCTATTTCTTCTTTTATTTGTCTGACAAAGGTGCTTATTGTTTGAACAGTACATTATAGCCTGTCTATGCATTTAATGTTGAAACTTAAACATTTGCAGAGAGATGACCTCTACACACTCCTAAATAGATGTACTGAGCATCTTCTCTGGAAGGATTTCATTCACTTAATTGTCTTCATTTATTTGTGGTCTCTTTATCACTCCAATTCATCCTCCAGCTAAAGTTCATATTTCTTAGAATTGGCTTTTAGATGTCATTCCCCCCAATGAGAAACTTCTCTGCTTTGTCTACAGAGTAGATTCTGGTTTTGGTAATGCACAATTTTAGGCTCCTTCCCATTGAATTCCCGTAATCATGTGAGTCTCACATTGCCCGTCAGAGCCACACTGTCTCACCTGCAACTGGCTTTACAGGTCATTCCTTTGCTTGATTTTCCTCTTTCTCCGCCATTTCATCTCTTCTAACCCTATTCTTCCTCTACAATGCCATTCTCATGGAACTTTGCTTGGTTTGTTGTTCTTAACCTTCTCTTCTTTAACAAATGGGCTACATATCTATCCTCTGTTTTGGTCTAGGAGCTCTTTAAAGGCAAAGGGAGAAATGTACTTCACATTTTATCACCAGGACCAAAAGCTAGAGCTTAACTAACCAAGTACTCTGGCAATGACTGATGAACAGGGAGTGAGGGAGTCACCAAAGCAATTTCATTTGTAAGCATAGGGTGAGTTGAGCGAGCCGTGTTGTTTTTCACTCTGAAAAACCTCGATAACATGTCAGGAATGTGAGTCACGTTGTTAGTGGAGCGGCTGAAACAGCAGCCGAAATGGTGGGGAAATATACACTCGAAGTGTAAAGTCTCTGATTTTTGTTATGTTAAATGATGTATTTGAGAGTCGCAGAGGAAGAACAACAGAACTTGTACCTTTTAGTTCACTTCCGAAATTAAGACAGGTAATCGAGATCTCCTACAGGGGTGGCAGAAACTCAGCCACTTGAATCATTAACATTATCTCTGATGGGCCGCTTTGCAGAATGCTGAAGTCAGGATTTGGAGCTGGGACTCAAAGCCAGGTACTCCAGTATTAGATGTGGGCATCTTCAATGTTGACATAAATGCCTGATCTCTTGGGTTTTATTTTTTCTCTTGAATAATGCTCCATCCATAGTTTATGCATTTCCCTTGAGTAATATTTAAATAAACTTGACTGAAGTGTGTGACACGAACACAAGTGTGCAAGGTGTAGGGGGATAATGAGGACATTTTTACTGGGATCATGTAGTCAGATGAGCAGCACTTGGTCTGTCACACATCACTGATGGATGTTCTGCCTTGGGGAATCATCTGCATGTGGGGCAAGTGATGTCTGCTAGAGTGGCATGGACTGTGGCATACGGGGCACTGTCAGTGGAGAAAGTTTATATAGTTAATGCCCCTGGAGCAACCCTCAGTCAGATGGGAGGCAGGCCCTACCTGGCCCAGTATCCGGACTCCTCCAGTGAGGTGATGCTGATATTTGCAGCACGGTTTTCAATGAATGTCCAGAGGTAGAAAGTGCAGTAGGATACACTCTTCAACAAAACTCTCCAGCTTCTCCCTCTGCGGTCTTACCCTGCCCATCTCCCCATACGATTGTTATGAGGTCATCTTTGTAGTAAACTGCTTGCATCCAAATCCATGGTGGAATATACTCAAGAGACACTGACCAAGAAGCAAAATATTATCAACCACACACAAACTTACTTCTATCCCTAATGACAATATCCTCCCTCCTACCCAAAGATAATATCCATTTTGATTTCTGTAGGATATTGTGCCTACTTAAAATATGTATCAATAGAATTACGCATTCTATTTCTTATCTGATTCTTACACTGCATTTGTATTTGACTTTCATCCACATCGTTCCATGTAGCAATCATCGATCCATGTTCACTGAGAAAGTACATTGTGCTGTATGAGTAGATGGCATTTATTTTATGAGAACATTTTAATATTCCATTGTAAATAGTTTTACATATGTCTTTTGATACTCATATAAACACACATTCATATGAGGCTTTGATCAGGTGAAGACGCCTCTAGAAGGCACACAAAGGGAAAATTCTTTGGAGCCTCCAAAAGGAACACTAGTTGTTGACATCCAAATTTCAGTCCACTAAAACTGACTTTAAACTTATTGTCCTCATGGTCAAACACTGCAGTTGTATCCGCTTTAAAGTTCGTTGTTAAATTGTCATAAAATTGTCACAAAGTTGTCACAATTTGACACAACAGAAATAGGAAACTACTGCAACATCTCTGTGGCAAAGAGTTTCTCTTCCATCGTTCATGATGGACGGATACCTGAGAAATTCTAATTATGAATGTTCCATTTAGGAATCCCGAGCCCGGCTGCAGATGGATTCCCTGCTGCTGGCCCCATAATACCTTAGTGATAAGAAACAGGTTACTCTGGAAGTGGGATCTCAGATGAAAATAACGAAACATAGGCTGTTTAGTTTTTAGCCAACGAGTCGTACCCTGAAGCATATTACCCCCATTTGCCTAACTCCTTTTTTGAGTCACATTATCAGAATCAATAAATGAAGAGTGCAAACCAATTTTTGCAGTGGTTGGAACTAATGTTCACCGGTGGGCAGGAGATAACACGGTGTAAATGAGCAGGGCAGCAGATTTGCTTCAACTTAGGTATGTAGTTTCCAGTCTTACTAATGAGGAATTGGCACATGGAAAGAACCTTGATATCCTCGGTTACAGGAAGCTGCACTCCTCCAGCATGGCCTGTGGGTCTGTCTGTAGGGAAGAGAGGGCTGCACAGGTTCCTTTTTTCCAGCTTAGCGGCGGGTTCCAGTGTGTCCTTGTGTGACCATTGATCTGTGAGGTGATTCAAAGTGCCAAATGGCCTGAGAATGAATGGCTGCAATTTCTAGTGTTCTTGCTAACAAATGCTTTGTTGCTGTAACTTTCAGGAGCCCAGCCAGCTCAATGCTGCTGACTTACTTTTAATGTCTGCTTGTCTCCTGGTTTGGGGGCTGGTATCTTTGTGGGAGATGGTATGCCGGCTCAAATACCACTGTTTTTATGTAACTGAGTGTTGGTCACATCAGAGGTATGAGAAAGATGGTCCGAAAGAGGACAGAATCTTAGAGTGCCATGCAGGTTGCCTCTTCCAAAGCTGGGATAAAAGAGGAGACGACAAAGTGAGTCAACTGTCACCAACCAATATACACTTTGTGTTTTTATCAAAGACTTTCTGAGAATTTAGATACTTCTAGAATCTCTTGGAATAGGCATTACAGAATTTTAGAGGCTTACACAATTCCATGGTCACATTCTAATCGGGCACATATAAAGCCTGTTTTGAAGTGCAGTACAAGAAAGTGCAATTAGAATCCTGACAGATCAGAGTATGAAAAGGGTAGGTTGTCCTTTGTTATGCTCAACTTTTCCTGATATGATAGTTGTTTAGGAGGTCAAATAGGATGGTCCAAGAAGATGGAGGTCTACTCAGGAAATGCTGCAATCCACTTCTGGTGCCAGCCCGCCCCAGCCCAGCCAACAGAGCTGCTGTCAGTATTGTTGGCCACCAATGGCATTCTGAGCTTCTCTGTAAACCCAGGGTTCTTAGCTTGCAGCTGTAACATTGTTTTACATGCCTTCTTCAATGTATTTTTCCTTCATCCTTACTGTCAGATATGTTAGGTAAAGGAAACACTCAGTATTTAAAACAATAAGAAACTTAAAGGCAGAACTCTAGCCAATGACACTGTTATTTATTTTTATTGCAAAGTCAGATATACGGAAAGGAAGAGACAGACCTTCCATCCAATGATTCACTCTGCAGGTGACCACAGTGGCCGGTGCTGTGCTGATCCTAACTAAGCCAGGAGCCAGGAACTTCCTCCTTGTCTCCCATGCGGGTGCAGGGTCTGTCCTTGACTGCTTTCCCAGGCCACAAGCAGGGAGCTGGATGGGAAGCAGGGTTGCTGGGATTAGAGCCGGCACCCATATGGGATCCTGGCGCATTCAAAGCAAGGACGATAGCCGCTAGGCCACCGCACTGTGCCACCAATGACATTGCTAACTCAATATATGCTAATATATATATAATTATAATTATATAATATATGTGAATATTTTTTCTGAAAACATGCTGGAATTAATGTTCTGTTTTACATAGTTATGTAATGAGAAGATTTATTTATGTAATTTTGCTTTAGACATATTTGGCTTTGCTATGGTCTGTGTCTTCCCTTTCTTCAAATTAATATATTGAATTCCAGAGCTAAGGTAATGATTTTAGAAGGCAGATCCCCTGTGAGGTGAGTAGATCAGACTCCTCATGAATGGGATTGGTGTTCTTGTCAGAGAAACCTGAGGGAGACCCCTCACTGCTAACCTGTGAGGTCAGGTGAGAGGATAATGATGTGTAAGGAGATGGGTCCTCACCGAGACCTAGGCTGTAGCACTTGGGCCTTGGATTCTCCGACCTCCAGTATCATGAGCAGGTTTTCTCCTGAAACCACTTAGTCTAAGTGATTCTATTGAAAATCATACAGGATTAAAATAGTCTCCTATTCCCAATCTTAACTCGTGTGAATTGTAGGGAGTTAATGACGGCGTATTTGCTCATGAGGCTTTGGATATGCTCACTTGTTTTAATTATTATTGTGTATATTTAAGACACAAGGCAATGTTAAGCACTCAGTTTGGGCTCATTATTACCAGTGGGCTTTGCTAAATATTGAGTAATAACCTTAAGATGAAAAATATTGCTTTAAAATGGAAGCCTTATATGAAGCACTTTGTAACGCCACTCATTTAAATAGCAGTGATATGTTTCAATTACAGCAGGTGCTTGGTGTATTTGGCATGTATTTTTCCCTGTTACAAGAACTCCAAGCTCTAATATATTTGTAATAAGAATTCTTAAAAGTAGCCTCGAAAGCAGAAGGAGTACAATAGCAAAGGTTGGTAGCATAAAGGCATTGATTTCAATGTCCTTTTCATGCGACTTTTACCAGTTGTCTTGTTTAATCACAGCTATCCATCCCCAAGGAACTAGGTAGTTTGAAACAATTTCAAATACAAATGTTTCTGAAGCTGGGTGCTTGGTAGTTGGTAGTGGAGAAATACAAAGATTATAATAGGAAGCAGCATAGCCTGTTTTTAAACGGGAAAATTCATATTCTGCAAAACCACTTAGTGCATACTCATGAAGATTTTAATTGTGTGTAGCTGTTTTGCTTATTTCTCCTGAACAGGTGTGAAGGCCATGTTTTGCCAGTGGGAGATTGGGCAATTCATTAATTTCTTCTCACTTCATGCAAGGGAACATTCTCTCACACTGGGATGCTTGCACTCTAACCGCTCTGGCTTTAGTTAGGGCAGGAGGGACAATCCTCAAAATGTCAAAATTCAGTGAATTATGTAGCCTCCAGCAGTGCTTACATTGAAAGGTGCAGGACACGTTAGAAAGATCTGGGATCCATTTCCAAACTAAAGTCCATTTGTATACAAGCTTACTTCGCAGTGGTTGTATTAAGTTGATAAAGTCGCTTAACTGCTGTGAGCATCAGTATTGTCATCTAAAACATTGTAACTAATTGTACTGCTTTGCAAGAGAGTGAAAAGTCAGGACTCTTACAGGGCTTGGTACATAGAAAGGGTTTGATACATGTAATAACTCGTAATAACGGTATTACTGACGGGAATTTATGGAGAACTTTAGACTCCCAATGTTACTTAATTGTGAGGAGGTGCTGAATGGGTGTGGATTGTGTGGGAAGGAAAGTTGTATTTTCAGGATAGGGAGAGGGATATAAACCTGACCTCATACTTCCTTATTAAAGGAAACAAAAGTACAATTCACGTAAGAAGCAGCATACGTATTAAGTGCACAGTTCTGTGAAATTTTTACGTCTGTATACTTGCATGATCACTGCCTAGGTCAGAACTAGAACTTCAGCACCCTGGGGAGATTTCTTGCATCTTCCCAATTACTCCAGTCTTGGAAGTGGTGGTATTTGGTACTCTGACTTCACAACCATAAATTCATTTTGTCTGTTCCTAAACAACATATAAATAATGTATGAGGATATATAATCTACCATTTGGCCCAGTGGAATGTTTCTGAGATTTAAGGAAGTGGCTTCCCATTATTAGACTCTGCCTCTATTTTCCAAAGTGCAAAAGCCTAATTTTGCTTCCTCCATCACATAAGAGAATTGCAGCTCTCCGCATCTTTCCTATCACATATTGAACCGTTCACATCTTAACTACGTCGTGTGAATTCATGGTGACATCTTACTGTACATTTAGTTTGCATCTCCTTGAGTGTATATGGACACTTAGGTATCTTCCGTGAGTTGGCAATTAATTGAATCAAAACACTGTTGATCATTAGTATATTTTATGTTTTTCCTGTATTGAGTATAGACAAGTATGTTCCCTAATAGTAACTGATTTTTGAAACTCAGGTACAATTCTACTTTAATTTCTCAGATTAAGCCTAATTGTCCATAAAGATCTGTGTTTTTCTATAAAAACCACATGGGGCACTCTCCACCAATTGTTTCCTCAAATGTCCTGCACTCAGGTGTTCCTTGAGCTCGCAGGCTGTTGGAACACAGCTGTCAGCAGGGACTGCTTTATGGCTGTCCTCTGCTTTATGCCTGGGGATGAGTGGCTGCTTGCAAACAGGAGATATGGTTAACTGTCCTAGCTGAGGGCTGGCTGGCAGCTTCTCTTGTGTCTGATGCTCCACAGAGGTGTTGAGAGTCCCTCAGGGTGGCACCTGGTATAACCAGAGATTTAAGGAGAATGTGTTGCATTGGCTATTATGTTTGGCAGCTGATACTGAAAATGAATTTCAAAGAAGCAGAAATTCATAAGCAGAAATGAACACATGACTCAGAGAACTGTAGGGTTTTCAAGGTAGAAGAAGTCCTAGAGATAATTCAATTGAAAGATTTCATTTTATGAATGAAAAAAAAGGCCCGAGGCATAGTGATATCCTGGACTTTCTGAACTTAGCAAGGCTTACCTAATGGAGGAATTAGTTCATTTTTAGCATTTTTTTATTCTATGATGTTTACATAGTTGGTCAGGGTGGGAAGAATCAAGGGCTAGGGAAAAGTGGGTGTGAACATTGCTTCCAAGTTTTCTATTTCTTCTAATTGTTTGGGGCGGGGTGGGGGAGGGAGATGAGGGGAAAGCCACATGCAACCTCCCAACGCTTCCAGTGCCCAGGGATAGGGAACAGCCATCCCGTATCAGCACAGGGTCCTAATGTGAGGGTGCTACCCAGGTGGTTTTTGATAGTTCTGAAATGCGGATCCAAGGATGAGGAAACTCTTCCAATGCCAGTTTGCTAACGTAGTAGACCTTATAGTCTCCATTTCCCCAAAATTTGGCTGTCATTGTTTGGCTGGGGTAGTTTTCCAATTTGTTCTGTTCTTCCTTTGCTGTGGTACCAGATGTTCTCTGTAAGCCCCAGTGTGCTACCACATCTTTCATGTACATTAGGGCCTGCTGCCCACTGAAGAAGACCATTCCATGAAGGGTCCAAGGACCAGGGCAAGGAGTCCTAGGCCCTGCTGAACACCCCCTCCCCTGGAGCTCATGGACCCTGCACCCACCGTGCAGGCAGGCCCAAGGAACCCCGTCCCTGGGCTCACAGACCCGTACTCACTGTGCTGGCAGGCCAAAGGGTCCATGCCAGGCAATCCATGCCCTGCTTGACGCCCAGCCCCGGGAATCAGAGCCAATACCCACCAGGCCCAGACTTGCATGGCTCACCTCACCTCAGCATCCACTAGCAGGTGTTGCAGGCTTGCTTGGTCCATCCTGGTCCCTGTCCAGCTCCGTCCCTGTTCCAGCTTCTCAGCCTTAGCATGGTTATGCACCAAAGAATGATATTACGAGGTGGTCAATGCTAACTACCCTAGCTCTGGGATCCCATGGGCACCGGTTCAAGTCCCAGCTGCTCTACTTTCCCCTCCAGCTCCCTGCTTGTGGTCTGGGAAAGAAAAGTGGAATGGCCCAAAACCTTGAGAGCCTGCACCTACGTGGGGGACAAGGAAGAGTCTCCTGGCTTCTGATTCATATCAACTCGGCTCTATCCTTTCTAGCTACTTGCAGAGTGAACCAGCAGATTGAAGATCTTTCTGTCTCTCCTTCTTTCTATAAATCTGCCATCCCAATAGACATAAGTAACTTTTTAAAAAAGTAGCACATGGGATTCCTGATACTTGTATGTGTAATTTCAGAGATAATTAGTAAAAAGGTCAGTGCCAAATTTTTATCAGTAATTCCAGATCCATAGATGATATAATCCTGAAAGACAAAAGCAGTAGTCTCATTGAAATATGTAAGTGGTAGAGCTAGAAAAGAATGAAAATGAAATGGTTGTTCAGCAAATGCTTGTTGTATGAATGGGAATAGCTTATGGTTTGTGGATCCTTTTTGGGATAATCAGTTCCTCCTTTCTAAATCTTCTGCTTTACTTCTAAAAGCCACATCTGTGATATTCTA
Organism: Ochotona curzoniae; assembly: GCF_017591425.1. NCBI lineage: Eukaryota > Metazoa > Chordata > Mammalia > Lagomorpha > Ochotonidae > Ochotona > Ochotona curzoniae. Next base: position 9,311,199 of record NW_024465035.1, on the reverse strand, counting down.
ACAGAGGCACAGATTTTAATAATACCACTTCGAAAATTGTGGGAAAGTAAGTTCGTACAATTTTTCTCTTTGGCTTAACATTTATAAAATGTATCACCATATAAAGAGCAAAGCTACTCCTTTTAAATTCTCAAAATAGTAGCTCTGTGAAAACAAAATGTAGCTTATAATTTAAAACAGCCAATTTGACTTTTTCTGATAAAACTTCATTTTTCTCATGTAATGTTAATTATATCCTGAGAAATATAATTATTAAAATCAATCTTTTGTAATTGCAACAATAATTAAGTTATAGTGTTTAAAAGTAGATCCTGTATTTTGGAATAATTTTAGATTACAAAACAAAGAATGAAGTACCGGGAGTTCCCGTATACCCTGCACCTAACTTTCCTTGTTATCAACAGCTCATTAGTATGATTCATGATTAATGCTCCATGTCCCGCCTTCCCAATCCTTAAAAGATTAACAAAATTATCATAATTATTTATAATGAGATATTATTGTGTTCCATGTCACTTATGTTGTTATATTATCTACTTTTGATGCGATTTATAAAATAGCTTTGTCTCCTTTAGAATATTGTAGCATTCACCACTCTGCCTTCATCTGTTTCTGCCTTCTTCTAGCTATGTACCCCAGGGCAAAATGAAAATGACATCAAAAAGAAATATAAAATCACCACTAAAAGGAACAGTAATAATTAATGGACTTCCGACTTTTGCTAAGGCGTGCCAGTAGAGTTCTGTTCCTGAGATGCTTGGAGGTGTAGTCCACCTTGCTGTTACTGTGCACAGTCAGGACTGGCAGTGGCTCAAAGCTCCGTGCTCTGTCAAGAAAGCTTGTTAAAATGCAAATATATAAGTGATACGATTCGAAGGCTAACCTTGAATGAGTCCTGAATTTCTACAAACCTGAATCTTCACAAATCTTACACTTTGACTGTTATGGAATGTGAAATGTTAGTGACATGCACCTTAATATGTCACGTGCGGGACAAAAGCTGTTGCTATAATTAGGACCCAGAACAGTTTAAGTTCATACATTTCTTTTTTTGTTGTTCTTTTATGAGAAGTCATATTAAGGTAAAGTGAACACTTACTGTACAATTTAGTGATGTCTAATGCATTTACAGTGTTTAGAAATGACCTTTTCTATGAAGTTGCAAAATATTTTCAGCTCCCGCCACATTCGTTTTTTGTTCTTACATGAGATTTTATAGTGAAGAAGAGGCATGTAGAGATTGCTTAGGAATGACGCTGTAGTAGAGTGAGCATAGCCGTCCTCGGCAGAGAAACCATCGCTCTGTGTTTGCCAAATCTATAACCACTGTGATTTTTATTTTTCATGATGCAGTTCCATAGGCTCAGGCATTTCTTGTTAATCCATCATCCTGACATTTCCCTTGACAACTGACATGAATATATCTACACACACAAACAACCCCCTCCACCACCAAACACCTCCACACACGCCCGCAAACATTCCTAGGGCTCCACGTCAGATGTTAGCGCCCATCATGCACATAGCAAAGTATTTTGTTCCTTTGTTCAGTGGATCCATTTCTTGAAGTGATACTCGGAGAATTATGGAAAAGCAGAGTGATGTATCCTGTTTATCTTTTATTCTATAATTGTCACAAAACAGGTTAGTGCTATTGTGAGTAAACTAGCTCTTCAGTCCAAGTAAAAACCTTCAGTGCCTTTCTATTTGTTGTATTTTTATTCATATAATATACTGTATGAATTCCTACTGAGGATCTAACCTCTGAAGTACAACTGCTATCCTTTTTTTAAGGATATGCACTATCAAACTATTATGCTGATTTTACAGATCCTTTGATAAATGAAAGGAATACTTATTCTAAATTACTCATTTCCTAAAATATTGCTAGGCAATATTTGTGAATAACGTTTTTTTTTGAAATATTTTCATACTTAGTTGAATTCTAGAGATTTATGATATGTGGGAAGGGGAGGGAAGGAAATTATTTTTAAACTAAAAACACAAGAGTATGACAAGGAATGAATTAAACCTGGAGAAATAAAAAAAAAATGAAAAAATACCTCCCACTGTTTCCTACAACTAAAGAGGATAAAAAGTAGAAAAATAAATAGGTTAACAAGTATAAATAAGGAAAGTCATCCATGACAATATATAAAGAATGCTAACCAAGATTAAATAGGGGTGAGACTTGCAATTTCTCTACTAGGAATCTCAGAAAGTTAGTAAATGATAAAATTCATAATCTCTAAGAAGCACATATACACAAGGGAAAATTAGGTGATGAGTCTACATTTTGTTGACATGTTATACTAAAGTGTCGGAGATGAATAAGAATACCAACTGTTACAGACATTGTGGATGGCGGTATAAGTTGATTGAAGTGCCTTACAGAGATAATTAACATCAGACATAACCAAATGTTTCCATATTTGGTTACTCTTCTGATTATTATTTAGAGAAATCTAGCACACATATATCCCAGGAAATAAAGAAGAGGGAATAACTGTGGGCAGCGTCAATACTTAAAACAATTTAAATACCACCAATGATAATTTTAATAGTAGGGAAGGTTAAATATCCTGGAGGGCTCTATTTGTGCTAAAACGAACATATCTTGGAGAGATCAAACAATGTAAGAAGGGGAAGAGTTATCAGGAGTGACAAGAAATGGAAACTATTTCCCGAATATTTTGGTCATAGCCGTCAATATGAATTGATTCAAGTATTCTGGCTAAAACATGGAGAACAACACAAATCAAAGTTTGGAAAGTAGAGAAGGATGGGTGCTTGGAGCGGAAGGCAAGACACTGCCTTGGGTACCCAGTTGGGTTTCCGTCTTCTGTTTCTGATCCCAGCTTTCTGCCAATGCACACTGTTGAAAGCATCAGATAATGGCTCCAGTATTTGAGCACCTGCCATCACTCTGGAAGATCAGGGTTCAAGTCTGGGCTTCTGGGTTTAGGTAAGATCAGCGTGGCTGTTGTGGGCATTTGGGGAATGTTGTTCTTCCCTTGCACCCTTCAACACAGAAAATGCTATCAAAGTCACTGTGGGCTTTACTCATACGGACCTAGGGAAATAAGCTCACTTCTTTCCAAAACTGACCATGGGAATACACAGCATCCCAAAGTTATTCTTTGGCTGTCCTTCATTTAGTGCCTGTATTTACAATTTTGGTTTAATTTTAGAAGGTTTTAGAAATCATGATTACATTCTTTATGCCTAGTTTGACAGAAAGATAGATACACTGGTTTATTAACACCACATAATTTTATAGCTATAATAAACACATTTAAATTGTCATTTTAAGCAGGTTTGTGAGTCCATCAAAGGATCTTATTGTGCTGCTTCAAAGCATAGCATCTGCTTTAAGTTAAACTATAATTTGACAATCCCCTCTAGTAAGTATACAAAAATCTACTTAGAATGTAACATTGAAAGTTTGGAGCATTTTGTCAGCAAAAAAAATTTATCTCTGGACTTAAACTTTCAACTTGATTCTTTTTGATAGATTGAGTTCATGGCCACTCTAAGTGAAAATAATAAAAAATTAAAAACATACTGAGAGGCTTCTGAGTCAGTGTGTTGAAAATGTGATGAAAACACTAAAACTAAATGAAATTTGCCTCCTGAATGCTACAGATAATACTCTAGCTTGGTGTGATCTTTGTAGGAAATGACACATATTTTTTGTAAGGAATGGAGAATTTTAAATGATCTCAAATGCCACTCTTGTTTCTTGGCAGAGATTCGGAGTCCTAGCAAATGCTAATGATTTGCTTTAGGGACTTCAAAGCTTCATGTTATCTATGAAACACTCCATTATTAATGCCCTGATGTGGCTGGCAGTGCTGAGTCTAACTAGATTGAAATAATGTTTTGTAGGAAACGTTTGGTTCTGTTTTTTCAAGCCTCCGTGGTAATATCCTGAGTCACGAAGAGTTTTTGCAGAAAGTCATTGCCAAGAGACATATATTACCAGCTAAATAGTTATGTCTGATCATCATGTCTGTGATGGGATAGATGAGGCAAGTAGCTAGTAAGGAAAATGGTGCTGACTAGTTACTGAACAGTCGACATCAGAGCGGTTTCATATTGCCCTGTCATAAGACACTGTGTTAGCCCCTACGTTGTTGCGGTGGAGGGAGAAGAAGACACACGTCCCTCCATGTGAACAGTAATTTCTAATGCCCTTGATGGTGTTGTGCTAGGAGAAACGTGTATAATGGGGGTGGATGCACAATGTCCTACAGCTCGGTCACTACTCACAAGGAGAAAGGAGTAACTCCCCTTTCCATGCCCTCACAGAGTGCCTCATCATGAACCAATCACTGTTCTAAATGCTTTGAAATATTAACTCATGGGTAACTTCGGGAAGTTGATAATGGGAGTCAAGTCTATATTTATGGCATGATAAAAAGGACAATAAAATTGTTAAAAACACAGGCATTTTATCAGTGCTATTATGATGTGGGAGTTTGGAGCTAGGTATAAATTCCTTTCAACCACTCTTCAAATTCCTGGAGATGGTACTTTCTCCTATGAACATGAGATGCGGTTTGTCTCTTGCAAATTGCTCTGCAGCTTCTGTTAATAGCTAATGAACAACTAGGAGTGTCACAGCAATGAAAAAGATTGCCAACTTGTTTTCTTGACCAAAGCATCCTGATGGCATAGTATTCCTAGGTTGTTTTGGAGAGCTCTTCTGGTATCCAACAATAGTCCATTGATACACCTAAACCATGTTTTTTAGTAAGTACGTATCAGTGTCAAAGATGTTTGAAAATGAACAATAGAATTAGTAGTATTGTTTCCAGCTCCCTAAAAATACTTAAAATTTTATTTTCGTCCCTCAAGCTGTCCCTGGAGTACAAGGATCTCTTAAACATTCTGTACTGAAAGGATAGTTACAATATTGCGAAGGCGAGTGATGGGAGATGTGAAATGCCACTAGTAATACCTGTGGATGTCATTGTGCACATCCGTTCTGAAAACTACTGAGATTAGGCATAGCTAAATGTTTCATTTTTTTTTTACTTAAAAGTAACTACAATGTTATAGGTGATCTTGTATTTGATAATGATGCAGCTGTTTGATACAGAAGAAATATGGTATAAGTGCTAAATTACATACCATTTATCATAACAGATGTCATAGTTTAAATATCACATTCTGATAAGACATGAAGGAAGGGGCTATCTGGAAAAATGCATACCTAAGCAAAATGACATTTGTACTGTGCTTTAGCACTTTAAATATTTTTCCTGTCAAGATTCTTTTCTAAAATAAGGAATTATGTTTACTGTAAATATTAAATATGAATACAGCAATATTAAAATACTTTTCTTTATGGAAAAAGAGGCTATTTCTGTAAATGGTTTTATGAAGATACCAGCTAGTATACAGTTCACTGGTTTTCCTACATGTATAGAACTGTGAAACTATTCCAAGAATATAATTTCAGAAAATTCTTTGTCCACAGAAGAAATCTTTCAACCTTTAAGTAGTCGTTCTCCTTTCTTCTATACTCTTTTATCTCATTTTTCTTCCTGAAAGAATAATTATTTGGAACAGTCAAGTTCACTTATAAGAATGTCTAGAAGTTTCTGGAAAAGACAAAGAAAATTAAGTAAATATTAAGAAGTGTATGATAATTAATGCCTAGCAAACAGTAAATATGTTGCATTAAGCATTTATATACCTCCCCCTGCTGAAAATCATTGCAGTCAAAAGGTACACCATACCACTATTGTAACATAAGGAACTGTCCTGGGATACTCAGTCTTAAGCAAAGTTTGGTTCTCTCATGGTCCTTCTGCAGTCTGCCCTTACTTGTAGATACAAGGAGTTTGTGAAGACTGTTCTAGACTGTTCTGCCAGGGGTTAGTTAAGACTCCCTGGAACATCTAATGTTCTGTAGTCAGCCTGTGAGAATATTACCCAACGTCTTAGTGTTTTAAATGAGTGACTCCTTTCAGCCTTTACCTGCTGCTTCTTCCTTCCCGATTCTCTCCCCACTGGCTTTCGGTTATGTTCACATGAAGGGGAACTTGAGGGCAAATGCCTTCTACAGAAATTATCATCAACTCACGATTTCTTCTGAGATAAATTAGGTCATACCATTGTCTCCTATGCAGCTTATTGCATCTGGTTCCTTCAATAGGCTTCCAATCAGGAAGGCACCTTTGTGTCATGGAAATTGATTTCCAATAGGTCAGAATTCCCAGTTTATTAGATAGGCCAACATATTTTGGAACACTAGATCTGTGTGGAAAGATCTGAACCTCAGAAACCTGTGATGCTAGCATTCCGCAGACTATTAAAGGAGAGAAGGGACAGAAAAGTACAGGTGGAACCATCTGGAATTATGGCTGTCAATGCTATCTTCTTCCACCTTAGTTTTTGACTATAAACTGTGATGGTAGTTCTCAATTTCCCAGCGTCTTAAGAAGTCCTTGTATTTCTTATCTGCAGTAGTTTGACTTCTTATAGTTCTATTTAAAACAGAACTAGACACAGTCAAATACTTGCCTAGAAAGTTTATGCTGCAAAAAGCTCTTTGTCAGTGTTGGCAAAACAGTGATTTGGAAAATTAAACATTTGGTTAAATGTTGCAAGTAAAATGTTCAGTCCATTAGGGGTTGTTTGGTGCTATGTGAACCAGAAAAAGGCTGGTTAACTGTTTCCTACTTAAGAAAATTACTGAAGTATATCAAATGAGTCATTTGTGTTCCCAAAGGTAATTAATGTCTTACACAACCCTATATACATTGAGTAAAATACTGTAATTCATCTCACTGGTGTCATGAAAAACTCAGAAGGCTAAAGAATCTTTAATTTCTTGGGAGTTTTTAAAAATAAGTATTTTCAAAAAGCAATTTAAAGATTCCAGTGTAAATATAGTGTTATAATAGGAGAAGAAAATTATCTGTTTCCAACAACAATACTATTGTAGCAGAATCCATTCCTGACCCTGAGTCCTTTTAGTTTGGGGGATATGTTATTAAAAATAATCCACATTTTTCAATTCTTTGGTCTCTTTCATGTGACCAACATACAAATGACAATTCTGTGCTAAGCTGAGTTTCTTCCCTGAGGCAATAAAAAAGGTCAATTTGGGGACAAACACACTCTTGTTTCTCTTGTGTGAAGAATTTAAAACCTCCATGATTAAGGTCATTAAGGTGAGCCGTTTACTTTTCATCATATCCTTTCTCATTAAATATAAAAAAATGTATAAGAGGTACAACCCAGATATTTTTCTAACCATATACGGTCAGGACATGAGAGCCTTCAGGAGTTCTTTCACTTTTTTTTTCATTCATTCATTCAACAGTTATATCCTTAAACGATGAGAAGTAGAGTTGGCGAGTTGGTAGAACAGGTGAGAATGAGAATGGATCCTTTGACATGGTGGTAAAGGGTGGTAAAGTGTGTCTAAACCCCGTAACCATGGCCTTTGACCTGAGTGTGAGACTTAGGCGATTTGTAAGAGGTACTTCTCTGTGTAGAGATGATGGATAAACCCCTCCCTAAGGCTGTGTGATTGTCTACAGATTCTTGTATTGGGTGAACCCAGGTATTTATAAGACTTGTGAATGTTCTCTGGCACTGGACTTGTAGCTAGGAGTCATAGTATGACACCTGTTTAACCATTCATGCTGGTTCTGGAAGTATACATACCTTAAGAACACTAGAGAATTAAAAAACACTCTTCTTGCTCTGAAGGAAAAATTTGTCTACAGGCTGTTGTACCCCCAGAAGAATTATTACATTATGACATTCAATGTAGCAATAGAAAGTAAAACTTCTGAAGATAGCCCTGTAAATGATGCAACTAATTCAGCTTAGGGGGAATGAACATGTTTCATCTAATAGGTGGCATTTGACTTGAGTATTAAAGGATGAGTAGGAATTTTCCAGTTAGCAAGGAGCAGAAAAGGGATGGAGTTGCTGAAATACTGCAATGGGAGAAAAATACAGAAGCATGACCAAGAAAACTGCTTTCCACTTCCCTAATCCTTGGCTCTATTAGACCTTGCAGAGTGAGTAAGAGCCCTCTTTGGGTTTTGCTTTTTTTTATGCTATTGTGTAAGTCAATGAATGTGCAGTAACAAATGGAGTTTGTGCTCAAAATTGCCTAATCCATTAATTTTCAGGTGTTTTTCACATTTTCCATTCGAGTGACTACAGCAGGCCCACTAACCTCTCAAAAGGTTTTTAAGGCAAAGAGAAAACAGCGACAGTCTCCCCGAATGGTAGACATTTATAGAAAAGATGAACTCCTTTAGAGTAACTACTCAGGGAAATTATGGAGAAAGTATCAACTGAATGCCCATCATCTATTAGTTTAGGATAAAATTGCATGTTATCTATGGACAAGAAATAGAGAAGTCTTTTTATAAAGTAAAATCTCTTGCCCTGGAGTTGCAAACCTTGACACCAGGGCCTGCGGTGTGCTGAATCACTCAAATTGTGGCTCAATGCCCAAAACTCAATTTCTATTGTTCAGTGCCCTCTAAAGTATGTTCTGAGACTCAGCCTGTTCTGGACGAAGTGTACTTTATTGAATTTTGCTTGACTTGCTCTTCCTTTGGGGTCTGATTAGATTAAGGTTTCCTACTTCTTGTAACACCCGTTTGTTTCTTCGTCAAGGAAAATTTGCCTGGTTAGCTCCATCTGATTTTGCTTGTGAGTCTTCCCCCAGTATGTCTCTCTATTGCAGAAGCCCAGAAAATAGGAATGTGGTCTCAGCCATTGTTAACTATTAGCAGCTCACCCTTGTACGGTTCTTCCTGTTTGGTAGACATTGTCCTAGGTGGTTGCCATGAGTACTCAATTATCTTTGCAAGGCTAAGATGGCCAAGGTTATTATTAGCACCAACTAACAGATTAAGATGGGATTTTATGTGAATGGTGAAAAATTGATGATGGTAGTTAGTATTACACAGGGAGACGTAATCCAATCATCACATCTAAAAGCAGATATTTAGAGGTGTGATTCGATCGGATTAGGTTGCTGGGCATAACACTATGATTATTAGATCAGGTGGCTTTGAAAAGAGATCACCTAGCTTGACAGATGATGATATGCTCCCTGTCTCCCTGCTTCCTCCAGTTGCTCTTTTCTCTGCACACGCTTTGTGTTTATCATCTTCTCACTAGATTTTGAACCAGTGAGACCTGCTAATAATCTTCCAGAACCCTGAGGCAGGATAATACCCTTTACTTCATACCTCAAAAAAAAAAATTAAACCTAACGTGTAGGCACAGAGAGGATAAAAGCCTTGCCAATGCTCATACAGGTGGCTCATATAGGTGGCAAAATCTACTTGCATACTCAGCCTCAAAATATGAATTAGCAAAAAAAAAAAATCATTGACTGTTAGAATCTTCCGAGATGCTCCTTCTTTTGCTAGATTCTCTCTTCTAGAAAAACTGTCCACTATTTTCTTACGTGTCAGATGGTACTGAGGAACGTAGAGGGAACCTTTAAAATTCATGGAAAATGAAATGAGAAGATAGATTTACTTGGGCACAGAGTCTTTTAATCCACACATTTCTCTATATTCCCAATAGTAAGTATAGGACCTGGCACATAGTACATGTTCAATGAAATAAGTGAATAAATTCTCATCACAAGACATGGTAGGATTACAGTAATAATGGTGAAGTCTCATTTTCCCTTAATATTATACATTGAATTTCATTGCCCATGGTTAATTCATGGAGAAGGAAGGTAACCACAAACATCACTGGCATCACAGCATGAAACCTAAGGGAATGTGGATAAAACTTTAAATAGATTATCTTCCCTAAACATCTAATGAAGTTGAATAGTAGCTGATGTTAGCATCTGGCCAGAGTCTTCTGCTGCTTGATCTAAATTTTTAATTGTAAGCCGCACCGTTTCTTTTAGGTCCTAACCCTGAGGTCTAATTAAGTGCATCTTATTGCTTCTCAGATCTTTAGTATGTACAATAATCATCAAGAGTTCTTGCTAAAAAGCAAAGCCTGACTCTTGAGGTCTACAGTGGGGCTGAAGATTCTGGAGTATTCAAAGGCTTCCAGGTGACATGGATCTTGCTGGTTCTTGGATCACATTTGAGCATCACAGGCATGGCCATCATCATCCAACCTATTGTAGATTATTCTTCTCTTTGCAGAGTTCACTGCTGGCTACTGTGGTGTACCTCTGCATTTCTCAATGCATTTACAAACTAACACAAGTTGAAGTTTGTATACATGTTGCAACAAAATTAATTTCTAATGAGATAAATCTATGACACTCATTCCTTTTATCTGGAGTACCACAAGCAAATGCACCCTCTGGAGGTTTTCCGTATCTGAGATAGGCTTTTGTGCTCTCCCAAACAGTGCTATATGTTTATCTAGTTTCACTACAAACCATGAGCCTCACAGGAGTGATGTGGGATTGCTTGAAAACGACAGACAGCCTCAAAATTTTTATCAGAAACCGGACAGTCATCTTAGCGAAGGTCAAACCTCATCTTATGATATCTTTATATGGCATTAAGAGTGAATGTTCCATTAAAAAATATGAATGGGCATTATAAAGATACTGTAGTTAAATTAAGTCTGATTCTACATGTATCCATAACAATTTTTCAGAAGTTCTTTATTTGAATAATGATCTACCTATAAGGTAGAGTCTATTGTCTACTAAATTTCAATGAATCTTTAAAGGAGATTTATTTACTTACTTATTATTTATTTATAGTGGAACAGTGACCTGGTGCCTATATGCCTCATTGGCATTTTGTAGTGTTATTTGTTTGTAGAAAAATTCTGATGTACAATAGCAAGCATTTTCTAGTGCTTGAAATACTGACAGTAAGCACTGAATTGAAAAAATGAATTAACCATTATCTAAAGAGAAATACAATGTCTTTTTCAGGAAGGAATGAAGATGGCTTGTTGCAAAGTTTAAATTTGCATTTGTTTCCAAGCTTATCTTGTTGTCTAATAATAATGTGTTATTTTAAAATAAGGATTTTTAAAAACAATTTGTTGTAGGATTTAAGTAGAATGACGATTTGGCCTTCGTCTTAGAAATTGCAAACCTTTGATTTCCTACAAACACAGAAGATCTCAAGTTAGTAACTGCCCAAGGGAAAGACGAAACCTGTTACAAAAATTGCCAGGCTCCACTTTGAACTACAGTTTAAAGAAATTGGAAAAGGAAAGCATTGAAATGATCCCTGTCTTTTTTTCTTTCTCCAGTGTTACTAGGTCTGATCTTGAAAATATTTAAAGCCTGCTAACATCAGAAATGAGAACTTCATAAAGAAAAATAGAGAAATATATACTACATCATGTTAAAATGGCAGATATTTATAAAGGTTTATTTTAGCTAAGACATTACAAGAAAACATGCGCTCAGCTCTGAGAAGAAACAGGCAAAAATTGAGCAAATGAAAGACTGGCTGGTAGTAGAGGAGTTGTAGTGTTTATTTTCTTGACTATACTTTGCAAAGGAGTAAAAGGATTCTTGGGAAGGATTCCACCAGACAGATTGGGCTAAGTTGTGTTACAGAAACTTTTTCCTTTCTGCCTCTTCCATCCAAAATAAGTGGTTTTAGAATAACACACACGATTTAATAACATCTGAGTGGCTCTCAGGGTAAGAAAACGCAAAGAAGAAATAGTTAACAAACCAAACACAGAATATTGTCATTGTGTTGCCTTGCGAGTATGTGGTAGGTCATTATCCTGATCCCAATTCTGTACCTGTAGCCACCCTCTTCGCCATGTTACTGTTTACTCTGACCCTAAACAAGATCGTGCAACTTGATTTACTGTTGGATGTTGGATTATAGTTGTGTGATTGGGGTTATCTTGTTTTATGCCTCTGTCCCTGCATGACAGCATTCTTAATGTGGAATATGCAGAAAAACCACCTGCATATACCCACAGTGAAATCTCTCAGATCTGCAGACTCGCTGTGATACATAGCAAAATGTTTTTTTTTTTTTTCAGGTGTAATTAAGGCTATAGACCTTAAGATGAAGAGGTTAGCCTTATCTGTAGGGGTGATACCAAAGTCACCACAATATAATAGCAAGCAAATATCTTCAGCTGGAGTAACAAGATGAGAAGAAGACAGATTAAATAATGGGGTCAGTAAAAAAAATTTTGGACTTGATGAGCCACTATTGGCTCTGAGATAGTTACAAGGAGATAATTCTTTCAACAACCTAAATGGGCTTGGAAGCAGACATTTTACAGGGCTTCATGATGAAAGCCACACTGGTTAATGGTTTGATTTCAATGTTGTGAAAACTAGAGCAGATAAATGAGCCGAAATAACCTAGACATCTAACTTACATAACTGCTAGATAACACATTGATGTTGCTTAAAGCTGACAAACTTCTGGCAATAGAAGACTAATCTACTAGCCTAAATTATGAAGTTGAGTTGCCCTACCCTTCCTGTTCAAGAATAGCTTTAATGAGCTGGTAGCTAATCTACTCCTAAACTTGTAAATATGCCCAGGCAAGATCATTTGCATCACTAGACAATTACCCCAGGTGCAGAAGCAACATACAACTGTTGGCTCTGATGTTTTGTGGTTCTTTATTATGCAACATTTTGTGATAGGGAATATCCAATATGGAGGCCAAGGACGGCAGGATGGATGTTGTCTCAGGATGAAATGCTTTCTCAGATGAGTGAGAAAAATCTCCCACTTAATTATGTTGTCGACTCATGGGACAGAATTTGCAATACTCCATTCATGGAAGTGGATGCGTTGTCTGTATTATTCGTTATATCTATCTGTCTGTCTATCTGGAAATAGAAGGTACTAAAATTTCACTGCTCATATAATGTTTTTTGTTTTGTTTGTGGCTAAGTCAGTGAAAATGCAGTTTACATTTTGGGAGGTTTGAATTAATGAAAAAAGAAACAGCAATATCAGCCAAACAGCTTCTTTGCCAAACTATTAAGTAAACCAAAAATCCAAGTGAAGCAGTTTAATACTTAGGCTTAAGTGAGAGAAATTCCACAGAGTTAAATAAAGCATAAAATGGATATTTCTACTAAGGCTATATTAGCTGAAGCAGCTATTTAAAAAAAAAACACAAAATTAATGTAATTCTGGCTTAATTTAGTTTTGTTTTTATCAAGTCAGCAAAGTTAATTCTATGTCAATAAAAAGAGAAACTCAAGCTGTGCAAATCATTTTTCACTCCATGTGAATTTCCGAAGGAACTACTGAAAACATATTTAAATTGCACTGCAAGAACTGTGAGTACATTTAATTTTACATAAAAAGTGTCATTTGTACTTCTTTGAGACTAAAACAGAGCCAAACAAAACAAACCATTCTATATTGCAATGCTTGGGACACAGTAGGTTACCAATTGAAGAAATCCCCTCCCAGGCCTAAACAAACACTGCCAAACATATTGTTGTTCAAATCAATACTAGACTCAGCAAGGGTGAGGCTTGTGGCTGCCGGTTTTCTCTCCAGCAGCCCAAGGTGAGTGTCCACACTGTTTTATGAATGAAAGACATTTGGTTTCTGGCGGTGCAGAAGCTTAGAGGTTATTGTGCCTAACTTAGGGTGTCGGTTTTGACCTCCTGAGCAATGTTACCTGGTCTTACAGAAGAAGGTAACCTACAGTGAGCTTATAGCTGTAGGTAAATAATAATTATATAAAGAAACCACAGAACTAAATAAATGCGTTATGAGATACAGATATAGTGCAAAATCACAACTGCAGTAGTCGCTGAAGGAAAGCTTAAGATTTTGTATAACCTGTTTCAGTAATGGCATGAAATCCAGCCATGTCCTTCATACGTTGTTCCATATTTTAAAAAATGTATTCTGAAGTGTCCATAAGAACATGTTAGAAGATAATGTTTGAATATTTTTAATCTGTCAGTGGTGGCACAGTGTTTTCTAAGACAACTTCACTGTTGCCTCCAAAATGGGAAATACATTTTTCAAAATACTTGTTCCAGGGCAAAGAGAGAAAGGAAGAAGGAAGACAGAAAGGAAACAAAGGAAGAAAGGGAGGAAGGATGGTGTTAAAGACAGGAAAGATTCAAGGGAAGGGAGGGAACGGGAAGGGAAGGAATGGGAGCGGAGGGGAGAAGAATGGAGGAGATGGGAGGGGAAGTGAGGGGAAGGAAGGTAAAGAAGTTAGCTGGTAGTTAACTTCCCAACAGAATGGCCAGGGCTGGGCCAAAGCAGCACCAGTAGCCAAGACTGTAATCCTTGTCTCCCAAGGGAGTAACAGGACCACAGCTCCCTGAGTCATCGCCGCTTCCAAAGATCTGTGTGAGCAGGTAGCTGGCACCCGCAGTCCGAGGTGGAAGTTGATCTAAGTGACTTGGGTGTGGAATCTGGGCATCTTAACCAGCAGTTTAATTGCTCAAATGCTTGCCCCTAGAATTAACTTTTAAACATTAATGGTTCTGCAAACTTGATAGAAAAATTTGTACAAGTCATGGGTGTGTGTTTTCTTTAATATAGACATGGTGGAAACCTGTTAAACACAATTCATAATTGGGACAAATATTGTTCAAGTAGAGGGAAAAAAACATTCCAATGTGGTGCTTCTGTATGGCATCTGCTTCAGAGACTTTCACAGCTAATATAATCTCTGAATATCTTAGAATTATTTTTTTCCAAAAGTACATGATTTATTTACTTCACACAAGAATCAGATAATGTTTTGATTTCTTATTTGCATTTCAGATTTAGTCATTCTCTGTGCTCATGAGGCTTTTATTGAAGCAATGCTATACTTATATTTGATATCAGCAACAATTTTCAACACTCACTCCATATATATCAATGTCATTTTCAGTAATAATGAAGTGAAATATATGTGTGTATCTAAATTTAGTCTTATTAAACAAAAATCGGTGACTAGTTTGGAAATGGAGCAGCCAAGACTCAAACTGGAGCACATTTGGAATGGCCATGTCACAGGTGGTAGCTTATCTGGCTGCCCTGTGATGGCCACCCTCATTTCATATTTTAGGCACTAAACATCAATTAAAATCCCAAGCAGTCAAATAGAATAATAGAATTATATTAACCTTAATTCCATTTCTTTGTCCTCACCACATTAGAACATTCATTTCAAATCTGATGATTAAGATCAGGCATCAGTACTGAAGATCTTGGACACAAACTGCCTGAAGTGTTTGGATGATTTTTAAGTAGTAGAAACTTAGAGTGTGCAGGGACCAGTGTTGGGACATTGGGTAAATGCTTATGATTCCTGTAATCCATAACAGAGTGTAAGATCAAGTCCAAGTCCAGCTGCCCTGCTTCCTTGCTTACTCTCTTCCACTAAGCTTGGGAAGGGAGCAGATTACGGTTTAAGTGTTCGGATCCCTGTTGCCCACATGGGAGAGGAGGATCAAGTTCAAAGCTGGTCTTTCTCCAAATTAGCTTCCATGAAGTAAGCAAATTTTGTTAAAAGACAAATAACCAAACATTCTAATTTAAAATACACATGCATACCTATTTAACTTTATAATTATATATGCAATTACATATTTGAATATCTTTGAATAATTTAAGTATATATGTATCTACACACATATAACTATACCCATATATATACACGTATATATAAATACATATTCGTATCCATATATATATATACACACATGCATTTAGATTTCTGATAGTAACTGCTGTATTTTTCAGAACTTAAAAGTTTTGAAGGCTAGAACATTACGGTCATGGTTTTAAATTGATTGTGTGATGATTAAAAGCTTTTTTTCATTGTAGTAAAACATAGGTGAAATTAAACTTACCACTTTGGCCACTTTTGAGTGTATGGTTTATAGACGTTACGTACATTCCCACTTTTTACCAACAATTGGCACTGTCCATCTCCAGAGCTTCTCATCTTCCTGCATTGACGTTCTGTACCCGTTACGCCATTCTCTTTTCTCGCTTCTGTCAGCTCCTGGCAACCACCAGTCTACGTTCTGTCTCTGTGGGTTTGACTACTGCAGTCACTCAGACAAATAAAACTCATGCAATGCTTGTCCTTTGCTGGGTAGTTTATTTCACTTAGCATCATGTCCCCAAGGTTTATCCATGTTTTACATATATAAATCAGAACTTTTTTACTTTGTTAAAGTTGGATAATACCTCACTGAATGTATGTATGACATTGTTTATTCATTATGTAATGGACTATTTGATTTTGTTGCATCTTGTCATATGAATGTTGATTTTATGACATTTTCAGTACGTGTAATTCTCGGTATCTTCACTTTCTTAGCACCTCATACTTAGGACCTTTATGTACAGTACATCAAAATGGAGTTGCGAAAAATAACATGGAAATTGGAATTTGAATACCAGATTATCTAGTATTTAAGATTTATAATTCAAATTTTCTGAACTTGTATCTGAAAAATTCACTCATTTGACAAATATTATCATGAACCTTCCATGAACAAGATAGTATTCAAGTATGCTGCTAAATATGGATACATAAAACAGGCAGGATCATTGTCTTCCTAAGACTGAAGTGACTTTTAAAACCAATCTCAGATAATTATAATGATGACTAAGAGATGCTTGAGGCAAAAGTCTTCTGATGCGGAGGGGGGTGGAAAGGAAAGATAATGTCACAGATAAGGCTCAGTTTTCTCTAGAATGGGATTGATGGAACCTCATGTGCTTTCTGTTCCAGTTTGATTCTGCAACACAGGCAATAATACCTTGCATATCAGAGTGCACTTCTATTCCTAAGCTGTTTCTTGCTCTCAATCACCACAGTGACACCCCAATGAGGTAGGGTTCATGGCCATTCCCGTCCCATCAGAACATTGACTCATGGTCATTCCTATCCCATCAGAACATTGATTGTTGCATGTTTTGTTGATGTTTCCCAAGCTTCTAAAACATTCTGACTCATTCAAGTCTTACAACAAATCTTAAGTGAATGACTTTTTCAGGTGATACAAATATAATTGGATTACATTGGATTGCTGAACACTTTTCCAAGTAGTGCCTTTCCTGTATTCTACAAATCGCAATTTCTTTGTAATTTTGTGAAGATTTGATGTATTCCACAGTACACTAGCTGTGGAAACAAGTTTTTCTTGGTGATGTTCTTTGAGGACTTTCACATCTCATTAAGTTTGGCATATCCTCCTTGGGCATGTGGGACTATACCCATTATATAAATGAGGAAACTTAAGACCATGACAGCTGAAGGGACTCTTCTGTGTAGGTGAGAGTTGGGAATTAGTCACCTGGCTTCCAACATTGCGTTGAGGTCTCACAAGCAAATGAACAGGACAGACACCAATACTCACATAAAATATCTCTGAACTTAGATTTAAAAGATAATAACTTTGTTAAAGAAACATGGGTAAATAAGTAAGATTTGGGACAGCTATAAATGAGTCTAGCTATTAAAAGGGGAGTAGTGAGGGAAAAAAAAATAGAATGCTCCCCAAAGTCTAGAGCACTGGATAACTGGGTGGCTGATGAAGCCACCACCTGTAAAAACCAGAATCCATGTGGCTCATGGCTCAGGACTGACCCAGCTCTGGCTGTTGCTGTCGTTGGGGGAGTTAACCAGCAGACGAAACATCTTTGTCTCTCCCTCTCTTTCAGCAATTCTTTAAATAAGCAAATATTTTAAAATGTCCAGTACTACTGCAATGAGTATGGAGAGGTACAGATTGAAATATGTTTCTAAACGTTCTGGACAGCCATGAATTTGCTATTTGGATTCAGGTGTCTATTACTCAGGTGTATAAGAATAAGGGATTCAATTTGATGAATCATCAAGCTGTAATTGGTTCTTGGTAAACAGAGTTGTACTAAGCAAATCAAGAGAATGATTCATAAATTAGTTACTTTACAGTGGAAAACCCACCGCACCTGTGAGCTACTGGGCATGGTACATGCTGGGTGGGATTTGTGTTAAGGCTGGAATACATCAGTACTGGGTGTTATTTCAACTGAAGAGATGAAAGTGTACAATTTATTCCTACACATTTAATCTCATTAAAAAGAACTGATGGCTTTTCTGGCTAAAGTAAGCTGATGATTGCTTTTTTAGACTCTAGAATTATCTCTGTACAGACTTGAAACTAGACATTCAAAAATATCTCCTATTGCTACTCCAGGAAAAAAAATAATTCATTCTTACCTTCTACTCTCTTTGTTAATATCACAATGACATTTCCATTTCGCCATAATATTTCATATTACCATCTTTAAAGTTCATAGTTTCAAACCAATTAGGAATTCAGGGTTGGGACTCAAGAGGCTTATACTTTTTTACTTTCATTTTATTTGAAAGAGAGAGTGAGTGTGTAGGTATGTGTGGGTGTGTGTGAGTGAGATGGGAGGTGGGGGGAGATGTTTAACTCATCACTGATCTATCTCTGAATGCCCACAATAACCAGGGTTGGGTGGCCAAAACTGAGAGCCCAGAACTCCATTTGGACTCCCTCTTAGTGCAACCCAAGTACTTGAGTTTTTGTTACTTGTCTCTCAGGATGCCCATTATCAAAGTTCGGTCAGAAAGAGAGGAACTGGAACTCAGAACAGGCACTGTGTATGGAATGCAGTGGTCTTAGCAGCAACTTAACCACTGTGTCAGATACGCACTGTGGCTGAAATCTAAACGTCAGTCTTATTGAAAATTAGGTAGTGAAATTGAGCCAAATACCTCCTTGTAAAGCCTCTAGCTTCCTCACATGCAAGTGTTGAGTAAACACTCATGATAATTTTATTGTGCTCCAGTGGACTACGAGATATTTAAAGCTGCTCGTTTTTTGATTTCTTATCATGGGTTTCATAAGGCAGATCTCCATGATGTTTTGGCTTTCCATTGTCTACTCACAGCAATTGGAGGAGGTACTGTGATTCAGCAGAGGGCAATTGTCAGATTTCATGTAACTACTCTCATTCTAGACCCCATGGGCCATTGCTGCTTCTCACTGTGCCTCAAGGTTCAACTCATGAAGAGCTGAGAGTCTGGCATCTTCCCCCACCATCCTTAAGTGCTCACATGCTGTTCTTGCCAAGTCAAATGCCTCTCCCTCCTCTGCTTCCCACTTTCCTTGAACTGGTGAAGATTAACCCTCTGCTCGTCCTCTCTCCTTACGTCACGCTTGCTAGGTATATTTTGAAAGTCTGTGTTGTCATTAGGTTTCAGGAAGTAATGGGGATAAACACATGTATTCAACTTGCCAAATTTAAGCAGAAATTACCTGTCAGATGAAAGGAATGAAATGCAAAAGGTTTGGGAAACTTATTTCAGCAGTTACATGTGAATAATGGAGTGGAACAGGTCAGAAGCTGGAGACGGGAAAGCCAAGAAGGCTGTTTCTGTAACTGTAATGGAATGAGAAAAGGGATTTCCTGATAACAGCTTGAATCAGAAAGCTATATTTGGAGGATGAATAAAGTAGGATTTAGTAACTTTTAAGCTATTCCATAACTATGACTAAAAGGTGAGAGACATGGAAGTATACACCATGATTTAGAGCTAGTTGAGTGCTGTTGGTTGAAGTCAGGGTGCCGACTGTGTTGGGGTTAAGATGAATCAAGGCTTACAAGAATTGTTAAGTTTAATTCTGAAAGAACAGGCACTAGATCAAGAATTGAAAGAATGAGAACTCAGAAGAAATTTACTTCCAGTTTGAAGTATATGGACAACCCAGTGAAAAGATGGCAACTTTTTTTCCCTAAGATTTATTTTTTATTTATTGGAAAGTGAGATATGCGGAAAGGAGAAGAGATGAAGAGGAAGATCTTCCATCTGATGAGTCTCTCCCCAGGTGGCCACAGTGGCTGGAGCTGCACTCATCCAAAGCCAGGAGCCCAGAGCCTCTTCTGGGTCTCCCACGTAGGTGCAGGGTCCCAAAGCTTTAGGCCATCCTCGACTGCTTTCCCAGGTTACAAGCAGGGAGCTGGATGGGAAGTGGAGCTGCCAGAACATGAACTGGTGCCCACATGGGATCCTGGTGCATGCAAGGTGAGGACTTTAGGCTACAGCGCTGGGCCCAAGATGGCAACTTTTAGAAGGTGGGTAGAAATCAGCACTTGTGAGAGGGCCCAGAGCTGTTTCTAAAAGGTGCACTTTGGCATACCAAGCAAGGGATGGTTTCCCACTAAGAATTGATAGCCTTGGCACAAAAAAAGCTGGTCAGGACTTTGGGAATTGTCTCATTCGTTCCTGGCTGGCCACTTTTGGGTTTCCCAGAGCAGTTTACTCAAACCACCTATTCCAGACCCTTGCTTAGTGCTAAACACTCCATTGAAAGGACCAGAACTACCGAATTAATCAGTTACATATTATCTAACCTGTATTTTGCATTTGTAAACCCTTTTAGATTATGTAAATATTTATGTAGGATATTTGTTAATTTTCCTTATTTCTTAATGAATTCAAGTAAATTCAAAACTTCATCTAAAACTTTTATAACTTATTTTATCATTTGAGTATATTTTCACAAAAAAGCAGCTTTTTTGAAGTAGATTCATTTGTCTTCTGGCTGCCTCCATCTTTTGGGATTAACCTTTTGTCTTTTTTCTGATGCCTGCAAAAGAACATCTTTCTCTGGACACCCAGTGTATTTTAACTTCGGAGGTAGATTTTTGTGTTTTTTTTCCATGGCTGCATCAAATATTTCAGTGGGAGCAAGGTGTTTTTGGTTGTGTCATTATTATTTTCAGACTCTTCACACTTTGCAGTATCCTGCTTTGTCAGCTGCTACTGTGTGGATATTCACAAGAGGACTGTATTGGCAAGATTAAAAAAAAAGCTGGCATCACAGAAATTAAGAAATAACATTTGTTCTAAAGGAGAAATTTAGAACATACAAGAACATATTGTAGAACGTTTCAGACTAAAGAATTTACCAAGCCAAGAAAGAATTGAATACCATGAGTAGAGTTGTAAAAGATGTTTTAGTTGGCCATGGGGAAAACATGTACCATTTGCATTGGAATCGTTGGGCAGGACTTCAGTGAAAACGAATTTCTAGTCAAGAAACCGATTAAGGAAAACAGGTATGAAAAGGGTGTACTTTGAATTGGATAGATAATTAAAATAAGAGATCATATTGAATTAGAAATTACCTAGAAAGAGAAATAAGGTATTTTCTGAGCTTTAAGGAGGCTATATAAGGTACTTCAAAATGTGCATTTTGGTGGCTTTTAAAAAAAAAGTGCACATAGTTTTTTTAAATAATAGGCACATTGCATGAACTTTTATTTCAGCGCTTTTGTATATGGTGTGACTTGAGAGTGGACTGAGAGACTTGCAATGTGAATTGAGTGTGTATATTTGAATGAATTTAAAGGTAAGGTTAAATGATCCTACCTTCAGGGAATCATCATTTTCCAAAATTTCTGTCAGTGAAATCTTGAATTATTTATTCCTAAATGGACTTGGTATTTTTGAAAATGATGCCCAAAAAACACAATGGTGGCAAAGAAATAATTTATATCTCTCCTTTTTATGTTACATTTGAAAATACATAAAATCTCAATAATATTTCTAAGGACCATGAGAGAACTTGAATAACTACTTTTGATTAATAAATTATAACCCATGGTTGTGCTATACGTTCCATAATTGGGAAAAATTAACAGCTTTCATCAAGTTCTCTGACATACTGATCATAAATTCTCACAGCCTGATACCTCCTTTTAAAGCAGAGGCAAGGCCTGGCTCATAGCCCTTTTGTGTTTTAAGATACTTTGGCAATGCTATGAAATTTAAAGATGGAAAGAGAGAATCATTCTTTTACATTTCTGATCATAAGTACTGATATTTTAAGTAAATCTTCCAGGAAAAAAAAGAGCTTGGAGGAGTTATGATTTGCTGACTACATTGTTGCAAAGCCCAGTGGTTTTGCCTTTTTAACTTTCTTCTCTTAACCTAATTTCCGTCATGATGTGCTCTCACAAGGTTTTTGAAGCCCCTGGATCTTATTGGTAGGTTTATTTCTAGTGAGTACTCTTTCCATTAAGTTTGAGATAACCCAAGAAAAGTAGAGGAATCTTATTTTTAGCTAATATTAAAATGTCTCTGTTGGATATGTTGAGTTGAAGTATAGGATCAAAAATTGGAGATAGGTTTTTGAATCTGAACTTGGATAAGAACTCAAAGGCACATAGAGAAGTTATGAAATAATTGGGAAGCATGTTTGGCTATATTTTTGCATATACATATGCTTAAATTATGTTATATTCTTGTGATTATATCCTTGTGTATGTGTGTTTGAAGTTATTAAATAAATGGACAAAACATGCCTGATTGTATTCGAGTAAAGCAAAGTAGTAAAAACATGAATATAATTTTTCCTTATTGAAGTCAGAAAAAGGATAAAAGAATTCTGCAAATGTTGGAATTATTGTAAGTGTGCAGTAAGAAATATGTGATGGTTATGAATGAGGACTGAAGAATATTGTTTACTGCATTTCAGTGATTTGTATGAACTATTTAGCATAACTGGTTATAACTTCTTGCTTTTGACAATGAAGCCGATAGTTTTATTTTTCACCTGGGCCAATTAGCTTCAAAATATGGACAAGTTAGTAAACAGTTTTATAGTTTGATTCTACACTACAGTCAGATAGGTACTCTGTGTAATCAAGAAACAAGTGTTTTGTCTAAGCACCTCAGCATGTCTGCCCTGCTATTGTATCTTGATAAAATTAAGATTTTAGAGGGTACACAATAATCCAGCCTTAAGAAACATGTTTTTGGGGGCCAGCATGATGATTTAATTGGCTAATCTTCTGCCCGCAAGCACCAACATCGCACATGGGGGCTGGTTTGTGTCCCAACTACCATAGTTCCCAACCATCTCTTTGCTTATGTCTGAGAAAGCATTTGAGAATGTTTAAAACCTTGAGACTCTGTATCTATGTAAAAGACCCAAAAGAATTTCCTGGCTCCTGGCTTCAGATCAGCTCAGCCCTGGCCTTGGTGCCATATGAGGAGTGAACAAGAGGGTGAAAGACCTTTCTGTCTTTTCTTGTCTCTGTAAATCTGAATAAATCTTCAAAAAAATACAAAAAATAAGCGAAGGAAGGAGAGGAAGGAAGGAAGCAAACAAGAAAGAGAAAAGAAAAAAAAAAAGAACCTTACCTTTGGATAAAAGATAAAATCTCATAGTAATTTGTATTGCTTGGTCAAGGCATTTTTTTTAAGAAGTGTAAAAGATTTGTGGGTTTTGCTTTCCGTTGTTTCAGTTAGTCATGGAAAACCATGATCCAAAAATAGAGGAGAACTCTAGAAATAAACCATTCACAAGTTTTAAATTACATGTCATTCTCAGTAATGTAATGAAATCTCATACCATTGGAAATTCTGTAATTTCTTTGTCCAGTGTATCTGCTCTGTGTGCATTACTCGACAAGTAATTACTTAGTAGTTGTCTTGGTTTTCAGATTAGCTGTCATAACGGTCCAATCTTTGTTCTCAACTGAATTCTCATACTTGCTGATACCCCCAAAAGACAAAACTGGTGATGCTTGCATTTTGGAAATGACAAAAAAGTTGAAAAGTGCTTCCTTCAAGTGCAAGGGTGACCTTCCTTGACAGTAATTTAAGATTTTGAGATAGAAGACATGACACAAGCATTATTTTTAATGTAATATATTGCTGCTATTCTTTTCCATTATTGCTATTGTTTATCCCTTGCTGTATCTTCTACATTGAATGTTGTCATGGGTATCTACATATAAGAAGAATCATGGTGTATAGGATTTGGCACTGTCCCTGATTTCAGTCATCTTCTGGGGGCTCTGGACACATTCCCATAGAGAAGGGAGGCCTACCATAAATGTAATATGCAACAGAAACATACAGGGAAATAGATTGATAAGACTCCATTTTGGAACAGCTACTGCTTGCTTATTTGATTAGTCTGACACAACTTCAAGTAAGTCCAATTATCCATGCGTCTGTTACATTCATAGATCTTCATAAAGGAACAGCAAATCTCCACAAGCTACGGAAGGCTATGCAACTTCCTGTACAGTGTAAGCACACGGAGAGCTACATTTTGCCAGTAACCAGACACTGACAGTCTTGGAAAAGCCTAATTTACATGCAGAATCCTCAACAACTGCATGTCTCCTATTCTGTTGCAAAGTTGGATGTTTGTAGGATTTAAGATGATTCAACTTCAGCCTGTTTTAAAAGAAGACTGATACGGTTATTAACATCTGGATAAAGAGCATCATTATCTCTGTCTTCTAAGTTCTCTGATCTTCTCTAAACTTGACTAAGGCTATACTGTGTGCTTTTAATTGAGAGTGGGGAATACTGTGAAAAGTTTGAGACACTGGAATGAACAGACATGAAGGTTCCTCTATCAGCTGTCTGTCCCTTGACTCTTCTCATGTGGGCTTAAGGTGTGTCCCCTTAAAGCAGTCACCCACTCTCATCTCTCCCTCCATGTGGCACCTGCTCTCAACTTGGAGCTCTCGAAATCTTGTTTAACAATCCCAACATGAGCAGCACCCTGCTATGTTGGGACCAATCATTCAGTTATCCTTGTCTTTTCTGCAGCAACAATGTCCCAGAACTTGATGATAAAGGCTTCATGTTTCTGGAAAAAGAATGAGAGAAATGTTAAGAAAGAACCATCTCAAGTTTATAGTAAACCCAGTGGCTTACCTGTTTTGTTACTTGTGCTGTTTGCTATAGTCCTATGAAACAGTTGTTGAGACTACTTAACACAAATTAGTAATAAATGCAATTAGCAGTTTAAAGTCCATGTTTTTACTTCTATGCTATCCCTATAAACTGCCTTACCAAGGCTTGCTTGCTTTTTTTTTAAGATTTATTTTTATTGGTAAGGCAGATATACAGAGAGGAGGTGAGACAGAGAGGAAGATCTTCCATCCAATGGTTCACTCCCCAAGCGGCCACAATGGCTGGAGCTGAGCCATTCTGAAGCCAGGAGCTAGGAACTCTTCTAGGTCTCCCACACGGGTGCAGGGTCCTAAGGCTTTGGGCATCCTCGACTGCTTTCCCAGGCCACAAGCAGGGAGCTGGATGGGAAGTGGGGCTGCCGGAATTAGAACCGGCACCCACATGGGATCCCAGCGCATTCAAGGTGAGGACTTTAACCGCTACACTATCGCAGCAGGCCCCAAGGCTTATTTTCTTAGAAACTTTTTCACGAAACTTTAAATAATATGCCTGCAAATAGCACTTTTAGGAAAGTATAATCCCTTTAAGAGGTGATGAATTCAGAAGCAGTTGGCCATAATCTCCTGTAAGAAACAGAGGGCTGAAGGAGTAGGGACTGCTATTACACCCTATAGGAACTCTAACATTTTCTGGTGTTAATAGCCTCAGTGTACCTGAGGGCATGAGTTACTGCCTCGGCTCAAATGCAGCTGTAGAATGCAGGCAATAATTCTGCTTTATCTTTCAGTGTTAGGGCCTCACTTTGGAGAGTGCCAGAGATAAAATCCCTTTGCAATTTGGACATTGCTTAGGTTGTTACAAAATTACTTCTGTACAGTACAATTTCTGTTTGCCCGATAGCGGCAGCACACAATAGCGATGATCACTTCTGTGATCAGTTCTCGGGTTTCCATCGGGGACATGAACTTGGGGAAGGCATGGAGAGCACAAATCGCACATATGCCTGTATGTACACCTACAGAGTGAAGACCTAGACTTTAAGATTTGGCACATGTATGGAGGCTTTGAAGTACATCCCAGTATTTTACCTCAGAATATTGCACACTTTTGTTGTGTGTCATGATGCTAATCGGACATAAAAGCAAGACTTCTGAGGGAGGTTTGGTCCAGCAAAGTAAAGCCTATCCTAGTGTAGGGGCAGAGCATACAGCGTGTAGACTAAGGAGTGGGCTATGACAAGTTCTGACTCAGAACTTTATGCTGCTCATTGCACTGTTTGAGTTTGTTAAATTGCAGAATGAAGGCTTATAGCAGGAGTGTGAACATCTAGCTACATAGATTGTCTGAGATAATAAATGTATGCTTGTGTTTAGGTATAATGCTGAAATGATACATAGGCTATATGTAGACATAAATCATGATGACATTCTTTTTTCCTTCATATTGCAGGCTGAGTGCATGTTGTATCTCATCTGTTACCTTGAGCCATTGTCACCTACATGGACAGAAGGTTCCAAGGGTGCAGGCTGAGCTCCTGACCGCTATCTTGTGAACACAGCCGTCAGTGCTGTTAGCAGAATTATCTGAGCGGACGACATTTAAGTCCAATTGATTTGTGCTTGAGATCAAGAGTTATTTATTGGAAAATGGGAAATGAAGATAACCAGAATTTTTATCTTTTGTTAAGACAGAGAACATGATTCTTTTTTAGACTTGGTTTGTTTGAAGGTAACAACCCAGCAACAATTTTAAAACTGTCTTTAGTTTTAAGTTTAGTTTTAGTATAGTCTTTATTATTGCTATCTTAGTAAAAGCAATCATTTGCTAGAAATGCTCTCCTTTGTCACAGTTCTCTTTCCGTTCACTTTGGTAGCACTTAACGCTGCTCAAAATACTTTCACTACGGTAGTTCATTCTCCAGAAGGTTATTTTCTAGCTCTCAAAATAATTGTAAAAATAATAGGACCTTTGTTGAATGAATGGCTTCAGGCAATGAAAAAAAAAAAACCCTGCTAACTGTTAAAGAGTACAAGTTCTTTGTCTCATGCAATTCTCTTGGTCACTATTTTCCTGAGTTACACATAGTTCTGTTTTAGGAACTAGGTATGTAATTGCCCTAAGTTTTATGCCATTTTATCATTAGAAGAATCCAATAAGACAAGTATCATTGTAGTCTTTGTTGAGAAACTGGAGACCAGAGGCATTAATTAATTTGTCCAAGTTATGTAGCTAGTAAATTGGAATTGCAGCCCATAGAATCTGTCACCTGAGTCTGATTTGAAATAGAAGAATTAATCTCCCCAAATCCCAACCAACATACTGAAAATGTGCTTGTTCTCATTTCAGTACTCCTTTTCAGGCCTCTCTCCTTCACACGGCACGATCGAGTGTTAATGACCCTGTATTTTATCAAACCCAACCAGTCATTTGGGGGTAATTAATCTGAGTTTTATACCTCCAGTCTCTCTTTTAATGAGTAAACTTTAAGCAAAGTATGCTTTCAGTGTTGGGTATGGGTTCCTACTTGTACAGGCAAATGAGCAGTAGATACTTTGCTTCTGTTTCCCTGTCCTTGTTATTGGATTCAGCAATGATTCCCACGTGCAATGTGCATGTGTTTCTGAATTGCAAAGTAAGGATGGAAATGTATGAGACATTCACTGTGTTTAAGAGTAATACAAGGCACAGGAAGAGGGGAGGACCTATGTTCCCTAGCATTTCTGGCGTGGGTAATGACTGGACGTACTGCCAACCCATTAAGAAACATCTGCCTCTAAAAGGGCCGCTGGCCTAAATGACATCTGTGCCATAGAGGACATCCTTAGGACGGATGAATAGTGTATGTTACACAACTTTTATGAGTTAACTTAAAATATATGCGATTCTTCCATTCTGTTAAAAGCACTTATTGTCAAGAGCATTTGATCCAAATTCAGCTTCTTATGATTGTCCCATTTCTGACTTTAAATTTTTACCCTTGAAGTCGGTCAAACTCATTTTTAGCAGACTTTCCAAAAAATAATTATTTTAAAAATTAATACTAAGCCATTTCCAAGTTCATTTTTTCCTGCGACTTTTAATAACTTCTAATAAGTGGCTTTTGGAGCTATTTTAACCTAAAATTTAGAATTTAGAAGGCTACTTACTGAATTTTGTAAATGCTTACAGAAAAAAAAATGCCTCTCTAATGTAATTATGGTATTGGTTGTGACTAGTGGGAACCCACACTGATGTTAAAGCAGTGTTTTGTGAGGAAGAAAAAAAGGATTCCATCTGTTCCTTTGCTCAGACTATTCTAAAAAGTCTGTAAGTAATGATATGTCAAATTTGTATTGCATTTGCCTATCACTTTATTAGTATTGACAGAAATACTACAGAAAATAAATGAATTATTAAAAGCTCACAGCTATGTGTATCATGGCACCATGTATTATTTAATAACAGCAGCAGGATTTTGGATTTGCAAGGGAAATATGTGCGTCTTGAAGAAATTCTCAGAGGCAATTTTTAAAAGGATGTGAGAAAAAAGACCTACTTGGGTACAAGAATGGAACTTAATGTTTTTGATGGGAAAACAGAGTTGAGGGAAAAGGAGGGCCTGGGGGAGGAACAAGTTTTCCTAGATTATCCTAATGGCTTGGAGAAACAGGCCATGGGCAGAAGTGGGTAGAACTTGGGCTCTGTCCCTTTAATAGATGTCTGATCGGCACTTACCAATTAATTTCAGTTGTCTTCAGTTCACTTATCAATGAAGGTAGAATATTTACTCTGTGGATTTTCAAAACCTGTACAGTATCTGCAATCGGCGTGATGCTGTTGTGATTCTCTACTGCAATACTGTAATAGCCAAGGCAAGACCATCCTCTACATCATTGCCTTCACAATCTTGTTAGGAAAGAAACCGATTATTTTTGCCAACATTATTATGCTTCCTTGTTTGCAGTTTGTTATGTTACAATTATTTGTTTCAAGCCATCAGTGCTTTGCATAATTTATGGATTTCTTCGAAGGATAATTTTGTATTTAACTAAATCCCAGAAAATGTATAATGTGATATTGCCATCATCACAGGTATAAAATTATGGACTATGAGGATATAAAATATCCTTAGAAAAACCCTCCATTTTTGATTTTTTGATTTGTAATTATTCAGTGTGAGAAAAGCTTCCAAACATAGGTAGCTAAATAATCATTGAGTTGAAAATAGAAGTGTCGATTGGATATAATGTACCAGTTAAGCTTATTGTTTTTTTTTTAAAGATTTATTTTTATTATTTTTTCATTGGAAAGGTGGATATACAGAGAGAGACAGAGAGGAAGATCTTCCGTCCGATGATTCACTCCCCAAGTGAGCACAACGGCCGATGCTATGCCGATCCAAAGCCAGGAGCCTCTTCCGGGTCTCCCACGCGGGTGCAGGGTCCCAAAGCCTTGGGCTGTCCTCGACTGCTTTCCCAGGCCACAGGCAGGGAGCTGGAAGGGAAGCAGGGCTGCCGGGATTAGAACCGGCGCCCATATGGGATCCCGGGCGTGCAAGGCGAGGACCTTAACCACTTGCGCCACCGCGCCGGGCCCAGTTAAGCTTATTGTTATCAGAGTAGCTGGTGGCAGTTGTCAGCTATTCCTTTTCTCTTTTGGTAGAGTTACATAGAGAGGAGGGAGAAACAGATGCCTCCCATCTGTGGGTCCCTGCCCTAAATGACCACAACAGCCAGAGCTGAACTAAGTCAAAATCAGGAGCCAGGAGCTTCTTTTAGGTCTCATACATGGGCACAGGGACCCAAAAACTTGAACCTCCTCCACTGCCTCCCAGGTATAGTAGAAAGGAGGGGACATGGAAGTGGAACAGCAGGGACAGATGCTCATATGGGATGCTGGCACTGCAGGCAGCAGCTTAATTTATTTAAGCTATTTATCAGCCCTAACTACTCCACTTTTAAGGAGACACTTATCCTGGATTATCAGAGAATATAAATTAAGGAAACGTTTTCAGTGCATGTTTAAGAATGACTTTGTCAGATAAAATGTTGAAGATCATGTCTTAAGTCCTCTTCATGTTCAGAGTTGTCAGCAGTAGTGCCTTGAGAGAACTTTCCGTAGAAGCTACCACACTGGGCCCTCTAGAAACTTTTTAAGCACCTTTCCTTTTTCCATATGATAGTTTAGATTTAATGTGTGCCTGATTTGTGTAAGATATTATACATATCATCCATTTCTTTGAATAGCTCTATGATTTCTATGATTATCATAGAGGCTGACATGTATGAATAAAATGGCCAGTGGGGAGAAAGGAAGCACACCAGCAAGGGTCAGACAACCCAAACTATTTTTTTTATAAGTTGGTGGGTTCCTTAGTCTGGGTGTTCTCTGTGGGTTTCTAGCTTCTTGCCCCTCAAAATAGTTCATCCATAAGTGAGCAAGCATGCACGAACATGTGCCATAGGTTAGGCACTCTGCCCAGCAGCCTTGTGTACAAGACTGCTCATGTCCCTGAAGCTCAGCCCCTGCCTGTTGTCCTCCCGAAGCTCATTTGAATCTTAAGGACATTGTGCAGTATTCTTTCATTCTGGAATATTCTTTACAACAGTTCCAAATCCTACTCCTCTTTCAAATACCTACATAATTTTCATTTACAACATTTTTCCTTCACTACCTTTTCTGCTTGTTCCCATTGACATACACAAACACATAGTAAACTGTGTTTCATGCCGTGAATTTGAGCATTACTATACCCTGGAAGTTGAGTTCTCAAGGCTGGTGACTGCATTTCTTGTATCTGTCCTAATCACTGTGGCTTGCATAGGACCAGCTCTCGTGCAAATAGAATTGTCAGGGTGACTATATATTGTAACAAGGGAGCTTCTCTTATCATTCTAGAGACACCTCTAAAGCATTGCTGTCCTCCCAGTGTGAAGACTCTCTCAATGTCTAATCCTGTTTTCTTTACAGAGAAAACTTCAGCTCTTCATCAGAAAAAAAAAAGCTTTCCAGTCAAATCCATGACTGTCATAATCTCTACTGACTCAATTCAGGAGTTGGTAAACATTTTGCCCTACGGTGTTTAATACCTTATTTTGTGTTATCAGTTTGTTAATTATTGCAGCATTCTTATCGAGTAAAAGCCCTAGCTTTTAATATCTGGTCTAGAATGTAAACATTTTCTGTTTTTAAGATTCCTACTGCTGGGTGTTGTTGCTGTGGTAGCTTCTGGAAGTGGGCTCTATTCTCACGAATCCCACAGATCTACTGGAGGACAAAGAGGCAGCTAGGCAAACAATTATAACACTATAATTGCTCTGTATGTACAGGAGAATACTGTTTAACAGTCAGTTAATTGTTAGTTATCTAGGTGGTATTATACATGACATTTAAAAAAATTTTTTACTCCTCCCCCAAAACTTTAATGGAAACTAAAGTGTAAAAATCCACAGCTAATCAATTGTGGGCTACACATTGGATTTCAGGAATGACTCAAAATTCAGGTGTGTAGGTAGTATCATCCTAAATGATCTCAATCAAAATGTGGGAGGAAGAATTAAGTACAAAGTAGACACGGATAGAAACTGCAAGTTTCAATGTGTTAAAGGGAAAGTTCTGTGACCTATAAGAGATGGTCTTCCAGCACCCTTGTTCTTCCTTTCCTCTGACTTTTGTTTTAAACTGCATCATTTAGTACTTTATCATTTGTATTGATTACAGTCTGTCTCTGCTGCCTTGCAATCTCCCTTTCCCTGACTAGAATAAACTCTAGGCAGGATCTTTGTTTTATTCATAGCGTATACCAAATGTGTAGAACAATGCATGACACGTAAGCAAGCTCCTTAAATATTTGGAGTTTGTAACTTCAATAAATTCAGTTGGAAGAGCACTTCCTATTAGGCATATCATAATTTCTAGTTGATCTTTGAATTTGCAAGTTTACAAAAGGCAGCACAAATAAAAGAATGGTGGGGTCTCTGCCCAGTGAAACCATCTCCAAAATATGGGAGCATGTTGTGAATGGATAAGTTACATGTTAACTAGTGATAGAGCTAGCTGGAGATGGTATCCTTGAACAGTGGAAGAGAAAAACATTTCAACTTGGCTTAGATTTTGAATTCTGTTTCTCCCTCCAAATTTAGGCAATGTAGAAAGAAAATTTGTGAAATTTCCACTTGCCTTGTCTTCCTTATCTGTCCTTTGGACTAGAAACATCAGTGTTCTGTTGACTCATTATGCACTCTGCCTTGTTTTTGATCAATGGCACAGTCCCTCCCTGGCTTTCACTGCTTGTGATTGACTAATTTCAAACAACACCTTTGCTGAATGAAAAGTAATCTTTCAACCTGGTTGTCAGATCAGTAAACAAAAAATATTTCCCATAGCTCCAATTTAGGTCTCCACATCAAAGAAATAAATATGGCAGAGGACTTGTGAAGGAAGCCATCTGTGTATAAAAGCTCCTAATTCTACCAGTAACAAGTAAAACTTGGATCTTTTATCATCTGTATTATAAATTGCTGAAAGCCTTTTGGGTTCCATGGGGATGGTATTGAAGCATTTGTCTCAAAGACGCCAGTTGATTTGCATTCTTTTTGTCTTTTCAATTGTATTTTAAGGGAAACAAGTGAAGTTCATGTGGTTACTTTTTAGCTTCAGCTTGGGACACTGGTACATGGTACTGCTACACTCAGGATACATTAAGAAAAATATCCTGAAAAATGGTGTCTTAAGCTAGAAGATACAGTCCAAGACCTGCTATACATAGTCTTGAAAGCTCAGAGCCTGTGTTTGGTCCTACAGGATTAGGAACCAGATGCCAGCAAGCACTGAGTAGATAAAATAGAGGGGGAAGAATGGTTGATTGTGGAGTTCTGAGCCAAGGCATAATGCACATCTGTCTGTTTCCTTTACAGCACTTTGTGTGCACATCATGTGCATATAACTTAACCTAAGTAGAATAACTAGTATATTGCGCAGGAGAAAGACAGGTTAATGTACTGCTCAGGACAGCTAACACAGCTTAATCATTTATGCTCTATCTTGAGAATAGGCTGTATCTGTTGCTGCCTATACAGTGCAGCCCACAAGGCACATACACGGATGGTCAGATACCCCATGCCCCTGGGAAACCCTGGCAGGACTCCCTAGCGAGCTGGGATACTGCTGACCGGGTGCTTGAGAACCACAGTTTCGTTAGGCTTCTCTGGGATCTTGTCCCTGATCACCAACACGGTGGGTAAAGACACAGTGGCTATAGAGCAGCAGTCCAATCTACATCTCTTTATGCCATTGAGACCATTTCAGCACTAAGCTATGGCATAGTGCATCTACCAGTTACCATAGGTTTACTGTTCAACAGCAGACCAATGGATTTGTAGTCTATTTAGGCTTACGGAGAGTGTGTTGTCATGGATTAGCAGTGTTTGCCAAGTACATGGGTCAGAAGTAAGTTTGTAGCAGCCCTGTCAGTAATAAAGGTGAAAGACAACTACAGATTTTTTTTCTCATAAGTTTGACTGTAGTGCATTTGAAGCTTGCTGTTAACTAAGTTGCAAGAAAATTACGTTTCTCATAACTGTATTCATTGATCTTTATCTGTTCGATATTTCAAGTGGTTTATAAAACAGCTATCATGATCACTTATATGGAGCCTAGCAAATATTCTCCCTATTTTACAGGGAAGCATTTTATTATAGTTGATGCAACTGATATCCTCAGAGCTTAAAGACCCATTCATTTCTAATACAATGAAATATGGTAACAAACATCAGAAGCCAGAACCATTTAAACACGTCCTATTGCCTCTTGACTAAACCAGGTATATTCTTGGACTAATGTTGGGGATATTGTGACAATTAGTGTTATTTCCACAGAATAAATATGATGGTGATCCCTGCATTTGATTCTAGAGAGCACCTCTTAGCCTACAGATCCTCATCCTTTTAGTGTAGATTGTTAACCTAAATCATGGATCGGAAATACTGCAGCCTCTGGGCCATATCCTACCCACTGAGCTAGAAGAGATGCTTATGTTCTAATGATAATGAATAACTCTGAATAAGAAGTGAATAACTTTGTCTGTTGGTCCACACAGCTAAAAATGTGTACTGTCTGCATTCTATGAAAAAAAAAAGTTTACTACCCCTCCCAGGAAAATGCCCGCATAGTTATGTAACAATAATAATAATCCACTTAAGTAACTTTAAGGCTCAGCTAATTACTTTAAGCCACCTGTGCTTTCATTTGAGATTTGTCACATGTTGAGAGACTTTCCCTTATAAATGATAAAGGATTTTACAAATAGAATCAGGCTGAATTTATTTCATTTTACTTAGCATACGGTCCTATGAGATGGTCTGTTGTTGGAAATGGCAGGATTCATTTTTTCCAGATGACTAATACCCTATTGGATTTATTTTTTCATCTGTTGGTGCACATTTGGATTTTTGTAACCTAGATATTGTGCATAATGCTGAAGGAGCATATGAGTGCAAGTGATTCATTAAAGACACTGATTGCAATCCCTTGGGTTTATGTACCCAGAAATAGGGTTGCTGGATCATATGGTGGTTCTATTTCTAGCCTGTTAAGGTAGCCCCATGATCACTGCACTCATTTGCATTCCCACCAGTAACAAGCAAAGCCCCAAAAGGCATAGCTTTTCTGTAATTGCCAACATTCATCTATTCTGTCTTTCCATAATAACCATCCTAATCGTGTAAGGTGATACTTGTTTTTTAAAGGTATAATTATTTATTTAAAAGAATTATAGGCACAAAGACACACACACACACCTTTGATCTTTTGATCCACTGGACAAAGGCTGCAACTTCCTGTACTGTCAGATCCTGTACCCATTGTATCTTATTTTATTATTATCTCTTTCTTGTTATTAGCTCCTTATGTGATGTGTGGTGTTCAAGTACAAATTTTCTCTTGTTGTGTAGGTTGCCTTTTCATTCTGTTCATTATTTGAGCACAAACGCTTTCGTTTCATTTAATGCTACTTGTTTGTTTTTGCTTTGCTTGCTTGTATTTTTCACTCAATCATAAGAATGTTGTCAAAAACAGTGTCAAAGAGCTTTTCTCCTATGATACCTTCTGTTTCACATTGTTTAAGTTTGTAATCCATTATGAATTTATTTTTGCGCCTGGTGAATACTATACATCCAACTGCATCATTTTTCATGTGTATAGCCATTTTTCCCAGTCCTTCATTGAAGAAACTATCCTATCATTATGATTCTTGGGGTCTCTATCAAAGGTCAATTTACTATGTATGGGTGGGTTTATGTTATTTCTGTTCTCTCTGTTCAGTTCTGATTCATTGGTGCATTTGTCTTTTTAGGCCAATGCCATACCGTTTTGATAATTATAACTTGATGATATATTTATTGTGATCAGTAAAATGCTTCCATCTTTGCATCAAATGCCTCTGTGCATCAAAGCTCCAGGTTGCTTTGGCTATGTGGCAACTTCTGAAATTTTATGTGGATTTTGGATTTCCCCACACACAATTATCTGTTATATGAAGAATTTAAAATAAAAACTAACTCAAAGAAATAATAGCTTCCAGAAAACAATGGATTTGTATCCTAGGACACAAAATTTCCTTTTTGAGTTAAGTTGTTGAGCTGACATACAGCATGGAGGTGGTTCTGTCTACCAACTGTGTATTGTGTATTTGGGAACCTGCTAAGTAGATCTTGAGTGTTATTGTTGCACACACACACACACAAAGAGGTAACTATGTAAGGTAATAGCTATATAGATTAGCTAGATTGCTGCAATAATAGTACAGTGTATACCTTAAATACATTTTTTTAAAGATTTATTTTCATTATTTTTTTATTGGAAAGGTGGATATACAGAGAGGAGAGACAGAGAGGAAGATCTTCCATCCGATGATTCACTCCCCAAGTGAGCACAATGGCCGATGCTATGCTGATCCCGAAGCCAGGAGACTCTTCCAGGTCTCCCACACAGGTGCAGGGTCCCAAAGCTTTGGGCCGTCCTCGACTGCTTTCCCAGGCCACAGGCGGGTTGCTGGATGGGAAGCAGGGCTGCCGGGATAGAACCGGCACCCACATGGGATCCTGGGCGTGTAAGGCAAGGACCTTAACCACTTGTGCCACCATGCCGGGCCCATATTTTTTATTTTGTATAATTAATAAAGCTGGAAAAGACACCGAAATAAATTGTAAGGAGTAAACAAAATTGTTTCACTCATACATCAATTGGCAATGAAGGCTGATCAAGTTAAGTCATCTTTTTTTTTTAAGATTTATTTATTTTTATTGCAAAGTCAGATATACAGAGAAGATCTTCCATCCAGTGATTCACTTTCCAAGGGGCCACAATGGCAGGAGCTGAGCCATCCTGAAGGTAGGAACCAGGAGCCCTCTCCATGTCTCCCATGTGAGTTCAAGGCTTTGGGCTGTCCTCAACTGCTTTCTCAGGCCACAGGCGGGTTGCTGGATGGGAAGCAGGGCTGCCGGGATTAGAACTGGCGCCAATATGGGATCCCAGTGCTTTGAAGGCATGAACCTCAGCTGCTAGGCCACTGTGCCAGACCAAGGTTTAGTCCCATACTAAAAACAAAAGTCAAATAATTTGGACCTATAAAGAACCAAAATATAATGGAATAAGGCAGAAGAATTAATTGGCAGAGTGGCTGTATGAATTGCATGCATTGTCATTTTTGTTACTGAACTACAACTGTCAGATTATTTATCACAAGTGGTGTAGTTAGGTAACCTAGGATTCTGGGTAGTAAGCTCTAGTGGAAACCCACTGGTAGACTTCCATTGGTACGAAATGTATGGAACTGGAACATACAGAACATTTAGGGACAACCAACCTCTATGGCAAGTGGCTCAAACTTGAAGCGATTTAAAATCCCAAAGCAGTTCCTGCAATGTCAATGTTTATACAGCAGATGGGTTCCACCCGAGATTCTGCATTATGAGTTGGGGTTTGGTGCTACCACTTTATGGCTTTGGTTTTTTTTGCAGGAGATTCTCCCACTTTCTCTTGAATCTTGCCGCAAGTCGATCGCAAAGGCATTGCTTTGCCCTTGAAAACCAAGATCATAAAAGTCACAAAACACCTGGACCAAGTTTTTATTTCACTGACAATGTGTTTTAACTTTGACATTCCATCAATCACAGGTTGGTATGAAAATTATAAAGAATAATTGCTTCAAAGTGTGCTTGTCTACCTGGAGGCAAAAGTGACAGTCTGTTGATTGTTCCTGTGAAATAGAAATGTCATATATTAATCGGCCCTTGCAAACAGTGGCCAAATGCTGATGAGGAAAAAAAAAAAAAATCCACAATGTCACTACCTCAGTACACTGATTCTCTATGAGAGTGAATTATGCAGTCACTGTGGTTTAATGTTACTCTGGCTTCTGACTCTTACATTATAAATAATAAAACTGACTTGTAAATAAACAAATGGATTCAATTAACACTTTATTACTTTTTGAGAAGTAAATGCTATTCTTGCTTGAGAATTCATGATATTCTTGCTCCAATATAATTTTTTTTAAAAGATTTATTTATTTTCAGTGTAAAGGCAGATCTACAGAGAAGAGAGAGACAAATATCCTCCATTTGCCGGTTCATTCCCCAAAAGGCTGCAATGGCCAGAGCTGAGCCGATCTGAAGCCAGGAGCCAGGTGGGTCTTGTGCATATCCCACAGGGAAATAGGGTCCCCTCGACTGCTTTCCCAGGCCACAGGCAGGAAGCTTGTTGTGACATGGAGCTGCTGGGACAGGAACCAGTGTCTGTATGAAATTCTGACACTTGCAAGGTGAGCATTTAGCCACTGAGCCATCGTGCCAGGCCTGCAAATTTTTTATAGGCCCAGATTCTTCCCTCTATTCTTTCACACTCTATCGTTCATTATTTTCAATTCTTTTATTCATTCTTTTTTGAAAGAGATTTCTTGGTGTTTAAGGTGGGAATGTATTTGTTATATAATTTGCAGTGACAGGAAAAAAATGAAACCTTTCAGTTTTATGTTTGAATCAGTCATCATATAAAGAAATGATTTGTGGGGCAGGAAAGGATATATCTCAAACAAACCAAAAAGAAAGGAAATGATGTCACTACGGATGAAGCAGGTGGCACATCTTTGCAAACTCCCACTTCAGCTTGTGAGTGATGTGCAGTGAAAACTGATGTGTTCATCTTAGCCAGGTTTAACACAATCCAAGGTCTATTGCAAATTAAGGAGGACAAAAGGAAAGGTAGCAAGAATGAAGAGAGAAAGATCGCTTTAATAGATCATAGATCTTGTTCCTGAATTTTGTTGCTTTCCCTTGAGAAAGTGAGTTCCTAGCTCTGTTGGAGCCAGCGTGCTGAGATGTTGGAGGTAATCAAACAGAAGCTATACTGTTGTGTGCCCATATCTCCCCACATAATAATAATGATAATAATGATAATTCAGAAGTTGGAAAGTTGGGGCCCGGCGCGGTGGTGCAGTGGTTAAGGTCCTTGCCTTGCACGCCCGGGATCCCATATGGGCGCCGGTTCTATTCCCAGCAGCCCCGCTTCCCTTCCAGCTCCCTGCCTGTGGCCTGGGAAAGCAGTTGAGGACGGCCCAAGGCTTTGGGACCCTGCACCCACGTGGGAGACCCGGAAGAGGCTCCTGGCTTTGGATCGGCATAGCATCGGCCGTTGTGCTCACTTGGGGAGTGAATCATAGGACGGAAGATCTTCCTCTCTGTCTCTCCTCTCTGTATATCCGCCTTTCCAATAAAAAAATAACAAGAATAAATCTTTAAAAAAAGAAGTTGGAAAGTTGGAGTCACTCTTCTCTTTATGATTATCCTGAAGGACTTTAAACAAAAATAATTATACTGCGATGTAACTTGTGTTCTGATTTCCAGTTTAGGCTAAAAATCATAACAATTGATGAACATGTTTATTGTCAGTATCTGATATCATCTTTTTACTTTGATTAAATACATATAACCGGGAAAAATAAGAGATAACTGACCTTTAGAATTAGTTTCATTTGAGATCTTATAGCTATAATTCCTTTAACAGAACAAATATTAACATTAGTGAATGCTTTAGAATTCTATTTTTTCTCTCACGGAAAAATCATTGAATTTAAATTTTTTTTTTGCTTACAAGAAAAATTATCACATGCACCTGCTTGAACCTCCATTTTCTTGATAAGTCATTCACACACTAACTCAGCACAGCTGTAGATAGAACTTATTCATAACATCAAATTCTTCAAGGGCAACTTATTAGTAACCAGTTGTATATGACTTTGGACAAAGACACTAAAACACTTGTTAACTAGAACACTTCAGATAGAATCTGAATTTGAAAATGATGTTGAAATTTTTTTTTTCAAAGTTCACTTACTTGAAAGAAAGGGGAAGAAGTGAAAGGGGAGAGACACCCTCCATCAACTGGTTCACTACTCAAATGGCTGCAATAACCAAGGGTGGGCCAGACCAGTTAGGAGCCCAAAATCCGCTTCCAGTCTTCGTGTGAGTTTCAGGGACCCAAGTACTTGGTCTACCTTCTGTTGCCTTGCCAGGAACATTAGAAGGGAGCTGAATTTGGCCCAGAATCGTGGCCTACCAGCCAAAGCCCTTGCCTTGCATGCAATGGATTCCCATATTGGTGCCAGTTGTAACCCCGGCGGCCATGCTTCCCATCCAGCTCCCTGCTTGGGGCCTGAGAAAGCACCCACATGGGAGGCCCAGAAGAAGCTCTGGCTCCTGGCTTTGGATCAGCTCAGGGCCAGCCATTGCGGTCACTTGGGGAGTGAATCATTGGATGGAAGATCCTCCTCTCTGTCTCTCCTTTCTATATATCTGATTTTGTAATAAAAATAAATAGATCTTTAAAAAAAAATCAAACAAGAAGGGAGCTGAATCTGAATGAGGGCAGCCAGAATTCAGACTGGAACTCAAATGGGATGCCAGTACCATGAAAGGTGGTTTAATCTGCTTCACAACAATGCTGACCCAAAGTAAGTAGAATTCCGACTTCCAGAAATCATATATAATTCAATGAGGGAACTTACTTTACATTCCTCTCATAGAAAAATTGAAGAATACTCCGGATTCTTAGGCTATTTTAAACTGTTTTAAAAATAAATGCTAGAATGTAGCAAACTGAAATACTAGTCATTGGTTCATTTATAATGTGGTTGATTCAAGTAATGGCAGATTGCTGACATTAGTAACAAAATGGCACTGAGACTCTTCCCAGA
The DNA here is from genome assembly GCF_017591425.1 of Ochotona curzoniae. NCBI lineage: Eukaryota > Metazoa > Chordata > Mammalia > Lagomorpha > Ochotonidae > Ochotona > Ochotona curzoniae. The sequence continues at coordinate 9,271,319 of NW_024465035.1, read as the reverse complement.
AATATCAGCAGAGATTTGTTCATGAAGCTCAGCATGTTTTCGCTCATTTGTTTTTATTTTTTTTTTCAGGCTCCTGAGAATGAGGTGCACATGGGCAAATGTCACTTTTACCACAATAGTTCTAATTTGGCCTTTGAAGAAAGATTTGGATGAGTGCAAGTCCGCAGTAGGAGAGAGAGGGAAAGGTGAATACTTGTAGTGGTTAAGGGTCCCTGAAACCACAGTTAAGGTCCAAATGGTAGAAATACGTGGGAAAAAGTGCATGTGACCCAAGCTGATCAAAACCGAACAAGTGTTAGGTTAAGTTGGGGGTGGTCCAGTGGGTCTCGTGCCTGCTTCTCTCTCTGTCTCACTGTGTCTCTGCCTTACAAATAAATAGACAAGTAATAACCTGTTTTTTAAAAAAGAATATGTGTAGGATATATCATGAGTCACTAATAGTCAATGAACAGAACATCTATCTTCTTTGATTCCGAGTACAGATTTTAATGGAGAGATTCGAAAAATAGGCTATTGCTCTGCAGTGAAAACTATCTCAATATTTTTCTTTTGTATTACATAGTGTCTAATTCTCTGTTAAGTACATATTATCCAATTGTTTTTTAATCTAAAGCAGACACACAATTTACTTTTTAATGTCTACGCGATTTTGATATGGATATGCTACTCAACACATTCTTTTGCATTTTACGTGAATGGAACAGTTATGATCAGTTATTCTCAATCCAGGGAAGCGTCACGCTCTCTTGTCTGAAAGGCATCGGTTTCTTCAACTCTTCAGTGTGCTCTTGCCAACTGATGAAACTGCTGGTTAAAGGAACTCATTTCTAGAACCTTTGTTTCTCTTGCTTTGTACATTCAGAGCTCCAAAATTAAGCTTTCTACTAGTTTGCATTCTTCGCGAAGCCGACCTCCGCGCACCTGAAGGAGAATCATTCACTCCTGCGGCTCCATGAACGAGTCTCGCCCCCTCTTGCCTGATGCTCAGAATAATAACAGCAGCTCCATTAGAACAGCACTGCCAGTATTTAAGATGCTATTAAATTGCAGTCACTTTGTCAGTTGTCACTGAAGATAGCTCCTAACTGCAGAACTAACAGTGAAGTGTATGAAGAGTATTAAGCAACCAGAGTCTGCCATGTCAGGAAAGAAACAGTTGTTGCAAAAACAAAGCAGCTCGCAGAAAATGCCTGATGAATCATTTTAAAAATAGAATCTAAACTACTTTAAAGCACAGGCTGTGAAAGAAATGCATATGAAATATTGCTCTGGACAATTTTCAAAGAAGAAAAATGAAATAATAGTTATAAATAGATAATGAGGCAGAAAGCTTGTGATCAGTGAATTTGCTTTTTCCTGACTAGAAAAGATAATTTTCATTTTTCATGTTTAGGGAGGAAAGTATTTCCACTTGTCAATGAAAAATCTAATATCTTATTATCATGATTAAGATTCATCGTATATTTTTTCATCTCCTTAGCTATTCTGAGACTAATGGGTAACTTCTCTCTCCCTTAAAAATAAAACACAGGACATTTTAAAAGTGACCTCGATAGCAGTACACAGTGTTCAGCAGTGTGGTCCCCAGGTATGTTACAACAGCATAATCTGGGAACTTGGCATAACACAGAGGCTAGGGACCGCTCCCAGGTGCACTGAATCAGAAACCCTTCCGTGTTCTTAGCAGGCCCGCAGGTGATTCTGATGCACACTCAAATCGCAGCACATGTGGTCCAGACCGTGATTCTCAAATGTTAACCTTGCACCACACCCTTGCAGTAGACCCACTGCAAAGTGTAGAAGCTAGTTATACTGCAGTAGTTGCTTCTGACCACTAGACATTTTGATTTAGCTATATAGTAATGTAGGCATCAACAATTGACTTGTCTATGAAAATCTAGTGATATTGATGCTGCAGCTTGTGGACCCCATTGTTTTGTCTTTGAATGTTGATTTATGTTGCTTACTTGAAAGGTGGAGCAAATGGCAGGGCATGACTGAGGGATGTTTCACCTCTGGTTTGCAATGCAAGTGCACACAGCAGCCAGGATTGGGCCAGTTGAAGCCGGGAGCTTGGAACTCAATCCAGGCCTCCCATTTGAGTGTTAATGGAATAAGTACTTGAACCATCATCTACTGCCTCCCAGGATGCATTAGCAAGAATGTTGGATTGCAAGCAGGAATGTTACATCTTGAACTGGACTGTGATACAGGATATCAACATCCCCAAAACGACTTAACCTGCTATGTCATAACGTGTACTTGTTTTAAGACTTCATGGTGGTGGCAATTTTAATACCACCCAGTATTCCAGGTCTCAATTGTCTAGCAAAGCTGTCCTAATATATTCCTGTGATGACTCTATGCTTATAATACTGTAAGCAGAAACCCTCTTGGTTCTTACTATTATATATTTTCATACATCTTTCCAAGTAGTTAACAAATACTTAGTTTAAAAAACCAGAAGGGCTCATGGTGGAATCCCATATAGGTACCAGCTGCTCCACTTCCCATCCAGCTCCCTGCTATTGGCATGGGAAAGCAGTAGAAGATGGCCCAAATCCTTGGTATCCTGCACCCATGTAAAGGACCCGGAAGAAGCTCCTGGCACCTGGCTTCAGACTGGCTCAGTTCTGGCAGTTGTGGCCTCTTGAGAAGTTAACCAGCAAAGGGAATATCTTTTCTCCTCTCGGTAAGTCTAACTTTCCAATGAAATAAATAAATCTATAGAAAATAAATCAGAGGTAAAAGAAACAGTGGCCATTAGTTTCTCCTCCACCACATATTCTGCTTTTTAGAGCCACTCCAAAGCTCTCAGCTTTCTTACTTGGCCTTTGTCTCTGTCTCACTCCAAAAAGATACTTACTCTATTAATTTTTCATTTAGTAGCTTTAGGCATATTGGCTTTGCACCATAGGAGAGGAAGAGTTAGCTGTCTTGCACTTCCTGCCACACACTGCAAATGGGTACAGAGCCTGTTTCTTGGTCTTTCAGAGATACAGGTATCATTGCTTAGATAAATAATGAATCTTTTTTATGACTATATAAAGGTTTTATAGCTGAGCTGTGCCCAATGTGATGGCTGCTTTTTCTTTCTTGCTCAATGCTTCCCCTTACATGGCCTAATTTTCTGCTTCCTTAGTTTTCAGAGTTCTTAGTTCCAGACTTACATTTGTGTCAAATTCATCTTAATGCTTTCAACTACTTCCGGTAGTCTTGTTTCATTTGTTACAATCATCTTTCCTAGTCTAACCATCTCCAGTTGCTGTTCTGAAAGAAAGTATCATCTTCGACTCTTCTTTCATCCTCTCCGGATACAATCTTCATTTCCCTTTGGGGTTAGTTTGTTTCCTTAGACACTTATTTTTCTTTTTAAAATTCTCTGATTTTTCTAGAAAACTTTCAGTTAAAGAATGGAAATTCTTGAATTTTGGAATGCCTGAATATGTCATTAAATTACATGCACATTTATAGTGACTTGGTTTAAATGGTTAATATACTCATGAAAAGTTTCAAAATTACATAGTACTATTTTTTAAGTTTTAATGCTGTCATTTGTGATCATTTATTTTCTTTAGTCTCTGAGTATATTGGACAGTAAATGGGTATTTTTGCAGATTTATTTATTTTACTTGAAAGTCAGAATTACAGAGAGAATGATCTTCCATCTGCTGATTCACTCCCCAAATAGTTGCAATGGCCAGAGCTAGGACATCGAAGCTGAAAGCCAGGAGCTTCCTCTACGTCTGGTATGGGGCTGCAGGGGGTCCACAGACTTGGGAAATCCTGCGCTATTTTCCAGGCTACTAGCAGGTAACTGGTTCTGAGAGGAGCAAACACCAGTGAAGAAAAAACCAGTGGCCATATGGATTGCTGATGCCATATGTGGAGGATTAGTTTGTCATGTCACTATACCAGCCCCAATAAGTGTATTTTTATTGCAGAAGTCTAGGTTCTTCAAAGCAAAAAATCTTCTTAAAATATTTTGTGATTTTATTTTCCTTTTCGTGTTCTCTCTCATCTTTCCTGTTGGAATGGCTATTCATTGAACGTTGGAACTCCTGTTTTTATTTCTTTGTTACTTTGTATTTGACTTTTTGTTCTATGTTCTAGAATGTTTCTTCAAAAACATCTTCTAAACTCTTCCACTCAATTTTTAATTTCTTTTTGGATTTTGAATTTCCAACATCTTTTTCATGACTTTGTTCAAAGTATTTCCTGCTTACAAAGCCTTTGTTTTGCCCCGGTAGCTTGTTTTGTGCTGCTTCTGTTTGGCATCTGTCTTTTACGCAGGAGCTTTTGCCCCCAATGTCTAGTGAACCTGCCTGCCCCTTCCTGGTTAAGAGAGGATAAGAGACTGATGGGGAGTTCTGTGAGTGCATGCGGCTTGTCAACTCTTAGCTGTACAGTCTGGCAGGGGTTTCATTGGGAAATATTTGATGTCAATGTTTTTAGATCTCTTCTCCTAAACCAGTTGCATTGCCAAGGCAACCATCTTTAATTTCTCTACCTGGAAGTTTTTGAAGTTTCACTGCAAAAAAAATTCTTGCATTTTTGTGTGGAGGTGTCAACATCCAGTTTGTAAATTTTTAATTTTTTTGTTTGTTAACCTCAACACTGTTTGATGTTTCTTGACAAAGTAACTATATATGCTACCCTCTATGGAAAACATAAACAAAGCAAAACCAAAAAGCAAACCTTAGGGAATTTTGGACTTTGGGAAAAATCACCTGGCCTGGTGTGCATCAGGCTGCTCGGGCTCTGCCTTAACTCCACCCTCATTTTTAACCCACCTGTCCAAGTATTGGCTTTGTCAGTTCCTTAGCCACACGGAGGCTCCTTGGTGTGAGCTGTGCTGTGTCCTTGCCTCCCCTTCCTGCTGGTGTAGTACAAAGCTTCATCAAATCAGGTATGTCTGCTAGATATTCCTCTGTGCTTTCTGGTATACCAGTAGGATTGCTATTATCTTCTTTGACCTTGAGAGTTTTTACTGGTATGTGTGTGTGTATGTGTACTTGCCTGTATTTTAGAACTTGGCAGTTGGGAGACAAAAAAAATAAATAAAATTATGCATCTAGAGCTTATCAGTTGTATGACATTTCACTAAAAGCCTTGCCTCTCATTTCATTTTCTAAGATAATCAAGACATCCTAAGTCTGTCAGCCAGTCAATTCCCAACTACTCGAATAATTTTCTGAAATGCTTATTTTTTTAAAGATTCATTGATTTTTACTGGAATAGCAGACTTAGAGATAAGACAGAGAGGAAGATCTTCCTTAGGCTGGTTTACCACACAAATTCTGACCCTGAACTGAGCCAACCCAAAGCCAGGAGCCAATAATCTCCTCTGGGTCTCCCATGCGGGTGCAGGGTCCCAGTGCTTTGGCCCATCCTCCATTGCTTTCCCAGACCATAAGCAGGGAACTGGATGGGAAATAGAGTAGCCAGAACACAACATACCCATATGAGATGCTGGCACCTGAGGTGGAGAATTAGCCAGTTGAACCAACATGCTTCTCTTCTTAAGTCTGTTTTTGTTGTTGCCAAAACTGTGGTCTAGGTATTTTTTCACATGTTCCAGAAAGGCCATATTTTGTTATAAGTACATTTCAGTTACTTTTGCCAGGGTTTAAATTCCTGGACAATAATATGCAGAGTTTAGATGCCAATTAGCAAAATGTTTATGTACATGCAACTTGTCACCTTGTTATGTTTATCAAATATTTAAGCATAAGGAGCTATTCCAAATATAGTTAAAGGGAATATATTTTTGTTTTGCTTTCATTTTCACTCATGACATACTCAATACCCTATGGATCAATAATACTAAGATATGCCTGATGGCATTGTTGGTATGAAAACATCTTATCACTTATCTCCAGCTTCTTCAGGCTGAAAAGATACCTGAAGTTCTGAATCTCACAATTAAATTTATAATAAGGAAAAGATGCACTGAGGAGTCCATCTCAGGGGCTAAATCCTCACTTTGCAAGTTCCGGGATCCCCTGTGGGTACCTCTTCATGTTTTGGCTGCTCCACTTCCAATTCAGCTCTTTGCTAATACCCTGGGAAAGCAGTAGAGGATGGTGCTAAGTGTTGGGACTGTGCACCAATTTGGGAAACCATAAAGAAGTACCTGGTTTCGGATTGGCTGAGCCCCAGTCAATGTGACCACTTGGGGAGTGAACCAGGGAATGTAAGATGTTTGTTTCTCCTTCTCTGCAAAGTTTTATTTCTTTCCAATAAAAAGAATCTCATCATTTGTGATAAGATGGATTGAACCAAAGGGTACTATGCTAACTAAAAGAAGCAACACACAAACAGATCTGCATGATTTCAGTCCTATGAGGCATTGAAAAGCCTGGATTCATAGAACATAGAAATATGGTGGTTACCAGGGCTGACAGTCATAAAGTTGGGAAGATGTTGGTTAAAGTATACAGCAGTTCAATGAGAAAGGAGAAAGAAATTGAAGAGATTCATGTGTAACATGGTTTAAAAAAATGTTTAAAATAGGAATTTCAACTTTGTTTGGAAATGAGACTTATCTTGAGTCTTTGGAAAGCATTAGACATTTTTCTGTTGCATTAGATATACACCATGAACAGAAATGCTAATGACTGGATGTCAAAAATCTATTCTTCTAGATTGTTTCACTTAAATCTATTTACAGTCCTTTTTCCGTGATGAGTTTTCTGAATGTTCTTTTTTTGCTTTGGTTTGGTTTTTCCTAAACACAGCATATGGGTCATGAGTCCCACTCTGTTTTGAATCCTGGCCCTTCAGTCCTTGCTGGCGAGGATGCGGGGAAAAGGGAACCCTACTCCACTGCTGGTGGAGCTGCAAATTGGTACAGCCTTTATGGAAATCAGTCTGGAGAACACTCAAACAACTCAAAATCTGCATACCATATGACCCAGCAATAGCACTCCTAGGAATATATCCAAAACACCTGTTTTACGACAAACCAACATGCATCCCTATGTTCATTGCAGCACAATCAGTAATTGCAAAAACATGGAAGCACCCAAAATGCCCATCAGCAGAAGATTGGATAAGAAAGCTTTGGTTCATCTACTCCATGGAATACTACTCAGCTATTAAAAAAAACAAAATGCAGTTCTTTGTGGCTAAATGGGCACAACTGGAAACTATAATGCTAAGGGAAATGAGCGAATCCCAAAAGATTAGATACCACATGTTTGCCTTGATTTAACCTGTAATTTTTTGTTTGGTTGTTTGTTATTTTTTGAACCTGTCATTGATACTGTCTCAACCCAGATGTTTCGAAGAATGGAACTTGCATTATTTTTAACATATTGTTTACCCAATACTATGTCAATTAATTCCATAATGTTGTATATTGATACTGAGGCCTTGTTGGGGCTTTTAACTGACCGGATCTTTACTCTGTTAGACCTATCTTCAGACCATAGAAGGTCTCCCCAAGAGGCCACTGAACTTATCTGGACAATAAGACGCTGAACTTTATGCTAGGCATGTGTTTGCAAGCAATGAATCTCAACTGAACTTGAACTATGGTTATGCAACAAGGTGGAGGAATCCACCATGGGGAGGGGTGGGGGGAATCCCCAGCGCCTATAAAACTGTACTACATAATACAATGTAAGCAACAATAAAAAAAAACAATTAAAAAAAAGACTCAGAGCATGTCTCATCATGAGCAGGTGCTGGATAAACACTAAATGTGACAGGCAATCTCAAGTGTGTGCTATATAGAGTCAATATGAGTGGAACTTCATGTCAAATGAGAAGCCAAACTGTGACATAATTAGTGTATGTTATCAATATTGTGCAGTGTTTATTTACATTAGAGACAAAATAGCTTTTATTTTTCCCCTTCCTCTAAGCTTAATAAGGATCATCTGCTCATTTTATATTCAAGCCATGCACTTTTGTATCAAAAAAATCCATTAGAGTGTAATTGTTGATTTTTTTAAAGAACATTACAATTCACCTGAGATTAGAATTGCAATGAGGAATGCTTTTATGATGTTGTACAGATTATTTTATTCTATACGATGCTCTTCAGTATTCTTCTACCTGATTTTATTAGTATCTGAAGAAAAAAATTGCAACATACTATGTCTCCATGGAGCGCATGGACACTTTGCTCCAGTGCCTGCAGTTGATAGATTTAGAAATTTCCTCAGCAAGTGATCATTTAAATAATGTTGTAATTCAATCAAACTAATCATAGGGATTCACAAAAGGAAAATCCCATTTCAAACTTTAATGAAGGAAAATAGTATATTCAGTAGATAAAAGTATATAGGAAATGCTGTCTTCACTTTTTTTTTTTAATGAAATAGTTTTACAGCAGTTTTTAACTTTATAGGGAAAAAAGCAGCAACTGGAAAACACCACCCTGTACCTAAGAACACCCCTCACATTTTCTGCTGTCATCAGTGTGGTGCATTCATTAGAATTGCTGAGTCAATATTGATAAATACTTGTTAACTGAGGTTCGTAGTTGACATTTAGTTTCACTATAGTCGCTGAATGTCCTGTGAGTTTTGGCAAGCATCTGATGACGGCTGCCTGTGGTGGTGGTATTACATGGAACTCTTTCCCTACAACGAAAGTCACTTCAGCTGGGGTAGCTTGGTGGCTTTTCAGGCTAATTCTCTACCTACAGTGCTGGCACCCCTTATGGGGCAGCAGTTTGTGTCTGGCTGCTCCACTTTCAATTCTGCTCCCTACTTATGGCTTGGGAAAGGTGTGGATGATAATTCAAGTTCTTGGGACCATGCACCCAAACGGGAGAGCTGGAAGAAGCTCCCAGTTCCTGGCTTCAGATCAGTTTAATCCAGCTGCTGTGGCCATCTGGGGAGTGAAACCAGCAGATGGTTGGAAGATCTGTGTGTGTCTGTGTCTCCTCTGTCAACTTGCCTTTTAAATAACAATAAATCTTTAATAAAATCTGTCATCTCCCAGAAACATGACCTCTATTATTTTGCCTTTTCAGAATGCCATATGTTGGGAATTACACACTAAGTAGCCTTTTCACACAGATTTCTTTTTTTTTTTTTAAGATGTATTTATTGTTATTAGAAAGATTTACAGAGAGAGAAAGATTTTCCATCCACTGGTTCATTCCGCAAGTGTCCACAACAGCCCATGCTGAGCCATTCTGAAGCCAGGAGCCAGGAACCTCTTCTGGATCTCCCATGTGAGTACAGGGCGCCAGGCTTTGGACCATCCACGACTGTTTTCCCAGCCCACAAGCAGGGAGCTGGATGAGACATGAACGGTGTGCCCATATGAAATCCCAGCCTGTGCAAGGTAAGGACTTTAGCTGCTAGGTTATCATGCTGGGTTTGTATTTACTTAACAATAATAAGGCTTAGTTATGGCTTCCCGTAGCTTGATATGTCATTTAGATTTATAACTGAATACTAGTCCATTGTTCTATAACCTATACATATTTATTATTTTCCATGATACAGTGTTGTAGGTATAGGAATGTACCTTCCAACTTCCCTTCCTCCTTCCCTATTCTACTCCTCCCTATTACTTCCCCCATATTATTAAAATAGTATAATCCTTCAGCAATAGTCACTGGTCCAACATTGTCACTTAAGTGTATCATGGTATTATAGGTATAGGCAATGGTAGAAAATCTAATATCGTATTGTCAAGGAATATTCAACAGTTTCGTTGGGGGGAGTCCTCTTATTTGGGAGTAGAGATACAAACAGCAATGTATCTTCATGTCCAGGTATGCTGGACTCCATTATACAGTGTATATTTACCTTTATGTCTGTCTGTTTTGTATTTTACATGAATGTTGCGTTATGTCAGAGAAAACATACAATTTGTTTAGCCATTCACTGTTGTAGGACACCTTGGCTGCTTCACAAGTGTAGACATTTAGGGACAAAGTTACCACAAACATTTTTGTGCAGACCTTTGTAGAAATACCAGCTTTGCAAACGTGTGGATAAATATCAAGTAGTGTGATGCTACCTGGTGCTCAGTCAGTTGAGGTTCTGCTTGGGGTGTCTGAATCCCACATCACAGTGCCAGTTGGAGTCCCAGCTATTCTGTTTCCATGACAGCCTCCTGCTTATACATCTATGAAGGCAACAGAAGATGGCTCAGACACTTGGGTTCTTGTCACTCACATGACAGCCCCAGATGCACTTCCAGGGTCCTGAATGTTGTGGATATTTGAGGAGTAAGTCAGTACAGGGAATATCTCTCTTTCTGTCTCCATTTGTCTATCTCTTCATCTCTGTTGATTTGCCTTTAGATTTAAGAAATCAGTAAATCTTAAGAATAGCAAGGGGGGCCCGGCGCGGTGGCGCAAGTGGTTAAAGGTCCTCGCCTTGCACGCCCGGGATCCCATATGGGTGCCAGTTATAATCCCAGCAGCCCCGCTTCCCTTCCAGCTCCCTGCCTGTGGCCTGGGAAAGCAGTCGAGGACGGCCCAAGGCTTTGGGAACCTGCACCCGCGTGGGAGACCCGGAAGAGGCTCCTGGCTTCGGATCAGCATAGCATCGACCGTTGCGCTCACTTGGGGAGTGAATCATCGGACGGAAGATCTTCCTCTCTGTCTCTCCTCTCTGTATATCCGCCTTTCCAATGAAAAAATAATAAAAATAAATATTTAAAAAAAAAAAGAATAGCAAGGGGTGAAATTTCTGAATCATGGGCAACAGATGGGTTCTTTATAAAGAGTTTTCATCTATGTATTTATCACAGAATCACAGAGGAAGGGACGGCAATAAAAACAAACAATCAAAAAAAGTTCCATCTGCTAATTCACTTCCCAAATGGCTGCAACAGCTGGAAGTGGGCGGGCCAAAGCCAGGAGCCGAGAATTCTCAAGATCACACATGTGAATTGCAGAGACCCACGTACTTGGGACTCCTCCACTATTTTCCCAGGGGTTGTGTTAGGAAGCTGGATCATACTCAAAGCAGCTGGAGTTGAAAGTGGTGTTCAAACCAGAAATGAGCATCATAGTCTGTGGCCCAACCCACTGCCTAAATGCTGGCCCAAAATGCTTGATTTATATATATAAAACTGCTGAACCACCCTCCCAATTAGTAGTACTCTTTTGATTTCTCTAGGCTCCGGATTGCTGGCTTCACTGCGGCCACTTGAGGAGTGAACCAGCAGACGGAAGATCTTCCTCTCTGTCTCTTCTCTGTGGATCTGACTTTCCAGTAAAGATAGTTTTTTTTTTTTTAAGAAAAAGATTCGTTTTGTAAGTATGACAATTGATAACACTCAGAATTATAAGAGAAATGAAAATAAAAACATTTGATCCCTCAGTCATACAGATGTTATACTCTGAGGTCTTATGTGAGCAGGCAATGGATTAAAGGTGATATTTAATCTCATTATGTTGTATAAGAAAATCCAATAGGAAACTTTTAGATCAGGAGACACTTACTTTCAGAAGGTGGTTCTTGTGAGAGAGTTGGCTGTTTAAGCTGCCAGTGGTAACATGCTTCCAAAATATGTAGGAAAATGAAATGTGCCTTAGATTTTGGTAACAACCAAATAGATATTGAAGTAAAAAATCAGATTTTTGATCATTCAGAATAGTCTCAAAAAATCCACCAGATAACAAAATTAACACAAATATGGGAAAACGTCTATGAATAAAGTACATATGAGCATTGAATCCATTGAGCTATAGATTGACAATTAGTATAAATGTGGCAGTAACAGGAGAATTGTAAATACTGTAAATCTAATCCTAGGTTTAGTTTTATTTTCTGCCAATTCCTCATCACACTCCAAGCTCTTTCCATTCCCAAAATTCTTGAAATTGATTATGACTTTGCTATGAAGCTTTTATACAAACTCATCTTCCTGCTTGGGACAGGTTCACTGCATCCCATCACTTACAAAACCCTATGCAAAACCCATTCTTTTCTCTTGTAATTCTTTTATGCCTGACTCAAGGAGCTGTTCCCATCATTTTCATCTGATGCCTTCCTATACTGTCATTTATATGCTTTTCAAACTGTACTGCGATGTGCCTGTTGCCAATGATTTCCCTCAATTACTGCATTCTTAAAAATGAGTCATCCTGTTTTTCCTAGAAGTCCCTAGCATCTTTCACAGTACTTTATATGTGCTAGACATGCAACAGATAAATTAATGCACAATAAAATTTGAATAGTTTTACAACTTTCCTTTTCCTCTCCTGGTCTTCTAATTACAAAGTGCGTGCACACACACACATGCACGCACACACACACACACACACACACACACACACACACACACTATTGACATATTGTGGAAAATGTTAACTTGGAAAATCTAAATGCATTAGGTCAGTAACATGATTCACAATCTATCTTGACTTAGCTGTATCAAGGTCCCAAATAAAAACAATGCATATTTCTGCGGTCATTAAACTGTGTCTTTGCAAGTGTTTGCTTTTTTTTTTGTATTGTAAAGATTAATTTTAACACTTGCATTTGCAAAGCAAATCATTAACTTGATTTATTATGAAACAGCAAACTTACTTAATTTGACCAGACCCCATGCTGTCAATAATTTGACAGTAATGATATTGTTTTTCCCCTCAGTGACTGAGATGAACAAGACCAATTTACTAAGTTAATGCTGGTGTGCATATCACTAAACAATGGAGAGACTGACTTGGATAAATAAAAAGCAAATTTTGACATCAGTATTATTGAACTGCGGAGTTCCGTGTGGTGAAATAAGCTACACATCAAAAATGTCACATGTGTGATATATTGCTTGAGAAAGAAAATATCAAAATAAAGGATGAAATCAAAGTATAGACTATCATCTGATCTGAAGCCAGGAGCCAGATGCTGCTTCTGGGTCTCCCATGCTATTGCAGGTCTCAAGGTTTTGGGCCATCTTCCACTGCTTTCCCAGGCCACAAGCAGGGAGCTGAATGAGAAGCAGGCCACCTGGAAATGAACCGGTGCCCAAATGGGATCCTGGCAAATGTAAGGCAAGGACTTTAGCCACTAGGCTACCATGCCAAGAACACAATTACTATATTTCCATAGAACAATTTGGAGCCTAGAAATATTTTCCTCATGTCAAATGATTTTAAAAATTAAACATATCATTAAACACTGGCTATCTTCATCTACTGTTATAATAATTTTTCATTTGTTATGATGTCAATGGCATTTAAAGTGAATCAACTCTTTGTCATACTAATACTGTTGATACTTATGCTTGCTTTTCAGAGCCCATAGTTGGAAAGGAGGGTTGCAGGACCTGAAAGGCATAATCAGGATTTTCCTTAAATCTAAATTGTATTAAAAGGGTGCTGTACCTACAAGCAATTTTTAAAAACACCCATCAGTTTTAGCATTTGATTCTATCTGACAGTGTGGCTGTACATGAACAAATGTCATTTACCCTAGCATACCCATTATCATTTCTAGAGCATCTGGATGTCATTAGCGAAGTGCTTGCAGCAGTCTAGGCTTGTAGTTTAGGGTCACCTTATCAATTATACTCCAGTACTTCACAGCTTTTGCTCCCATCTGTTTAAAACATAAAAATTCTAGTATTTTCCACTCCTATTTCTTTGACAATTATTTACTCAGCACATACTCCATTTGGGTATCATTTGAAATTCCAGTTGTTAATTTCAAGTTCCTTAGGCCTTGGAGTCTTGTTCCTAGGAAAAGTCACTTAGCGATATCTTCTGTCTGAAGGAACTTTTCATGATATGAATGTTCTCTATATTCAACATGACAACTGTTCTTTGTTATAGCTATGAAATGCTTGCTGTGTCTAGTGAGATAACTGGAGTTTGCATTTCACTGAAGTTTCTTTTAAATACTTTTGAGTACGGTTTCTTCACATTCAGGGCATGACTTCTGTTAGATTTGGGTCATTGTGTGTCTCCTTTTAAATTCCTGGTTCTCATTATGTGCCATGGCTTGTCTACTTATTAGCTCTTAAATCTCCAGAAATGCAGATAAACTGCCATTTATATACCTTTGGTTCCTAGTGAATTTTGAAAATTTAGAATCTAAATATCCTTCCTGCTACAACTTAGCATTTATTGATGCCTCTTGTCTTCTCAATGTTGTGTTCCCCCTGGTCCAGCTGGAGAATTCAGTCTTGGGCCAGGCTATGTCAAGAACTACACATTCAATACAGGCTTCCCATGTGGGTGGCAGAGACTCGGCTACATGAGCCATCACCTCCTGTCTGCAAGAGCGTACGTTAGTTCCTGAGTGCTTGACAATATCCTCTACTTACTTGCTTCATGAGAATACCAGTATCTTAATCCAAACTAGTTTGGTCTCTTGTCTCCCAGTGCTTAGCATAAGCAAGACTTCTTTCTAACTTGCTTTTTCCTTTATCTTGCTGATAGTGTTACAGATGGTTTTAGCGTTAGGAGATAAATACGTGGGTTTTATGAAAGATTTTTTCTTTTTATTGTTGCTTACATTGTATTATGTAGTACAGTTTTATAGGCGCTGGGGATTCCCCCCACCCCTCCCATACCCCTCCCCCCATGGTGGATTCCTCCACCTTGTTGCATAACCATAGTTCAAGTTCAGTTGAGATTCATTGCTTGCAAACACATGCCTAGCATAAAGTTCAGCGTCTTATTGTCCAGATAAGTTCAGTGGCCTCTTGGGGAGACCTTCTATGGTCTGAAGATAGGTCTAACTGAACTATCATACTAGTACACAGGACATAATCTGTGGCATAGTGGGTTAAGCCATTACTTGCAACACACCACCCCATGTTGGAGTGCAGGTTGCTCCACTGGGAAGGCAATGGATGATATCCTAAGCACTTGGTAACCTGATAGCCTTGTGGAAGACCCAGATGGGTTCTTGGCTCCCAACTTCAGAACTGGCTGTATAGCCCCATTAGGGGAGGGGTGTATAAATCCAAAAAATATTGTTGGGAGGAAGAAAACATGGGATCATGAAAAGAGAATTTGAACAAATGCCACTTCTGCCCTTGATTTCCACTAGCTCAACAGTTTTTTGCACTATCCAACAAAATCATGACTAATGGGTCTGGATGGCTTACAGGATTTGTACATAGACCAAGTGTGGAAGCACTTTAAAAACTATTTTTAAAAATACTGTACAAAAGTATCACGAAGGCAATTAAAGCCACATTTGCGGTATCTCATCTGTAGAACAAAGAGATATTGAGTGTGCAACATCTTTTATTTTAAAATAATCTTTTAATTTGAAGGAACATAAATTTAATAAGATAGATTCTTCCAAGGAATAAATTACATCTTTGGAATTAATTGGGCATTTTGTAAGCTACATAAATTTGAACAATAATTTTCTAAATGAAGTTCCGGAGTCCTACTCAACCTGATGCAGCTGATGAATCGGTCAACTGAAGATCAAGTCATCATTTATGGATGAGCAGATCTTTGTAATAGTTAAAATTCTTAGAGTAAATTAGTCAGCAAAATGAATGCAGTACTCTAAGTGTTGAAAATTGCATTAGGCAGTAATGGTGCAAAAAAGGGTAGAGTTTGCACATAGTAGAAACTCATTCTGTCAAAAGTCATTTAAGAAAGGAACAGAGGAGAAAGTTAGCCAGTTGAATGTTATAGGAAAAAAAAATCACAGTGAATTGAGGTTGGTCACAAAAGCTTTTGAGGGGTGACTTTAAGAAAATAATCGATTTCATTTTTACTATTTTAAAGATTTTTACTGTGACCACATTTATGTGCATGAGATCTTTTATGTGATTATTGACAAATATTGACCCATTTTCAAATACAAAGTATTAAACTCTAATTCAAATTATATTTGTTACTAAATCTTGGTGAAATTTGTTGGCTTAAGCTTTCTCCTTTGTTAATTAAAAGAGCATGCATATGGGTTTATTTTAAACAAGGTTTGTTCATTTGTCTCAACGACAGTATTACAGAGAGAGGCAGACAGATCCTCCAACCTTGCTACCAAACGCTATTATCATGCTCACTTAGACATAGAAAATGAAGTCCAGAGACTTAAGTCTCTTATCACACTAAAGCAGTTATTAAATGTTAGTAAGGGAACAAGTCAGAAGTGACTGGTTCTAAATCTCACGAAACTCTTTGGGCTGTTCCAGGGCACCCAAACTGGTGGCATCACAGGAGAAAATTTGTGCAACACACGTTGGTGAATTTCAGCATTCCTGATCTTGTACCCTTATACATTAGAGATGTACCCTTTTCATTAGAGATTCAAGATAGGCCCTGGTTTTTGTTTGTCTGCAAGCATTTTATATTAAAGCTCAAGTAAACAAGTAAAAGGACTGGATAAAAACATAATTGTGATGGATTCATGATTTGACTTAGGACCTTCTCACAAGAGTAGTTTAGAAAATATTGACAGTTTCATTTAGTCAGGATGTTTTTTAAGCAAATATTTTAACATTTTGTTACGCACTCAATAATTGAGCGTTTAATGGGGTACAGTGTGGTGCAGTATTTGAACACGCAGAATAAACTATCAACCAGCAACTGGCATTTGCATTTGTGCTGAGGCCTGCAAACAGTGAGCCAGGGTGAAGAGAGAAACACAGGTCAAGATGAAAGCTCAGGGCCAGAGGGAAGTTCCCCAAAAGCAAGAGGAGCCCTGCAGAGCTCTTTCCTCTGGCCTTTTATTCTTAGAGACCCCATGTCAAAGGTCTCTATCTACATGGCAATGCTCTAAGGCTACATTATCTTAGGGATACCTGTACCTGAGGGCTTCAACCTTTGCTCAACTGCTGCTTGTCATACAGGATGCCCTAGCAGAGGTTGTTTTCAAAGTATCTAGTTCCCTTGTTCACTCCTTTTCAGGCAGTCTCTGGTGATCCCTCTCTCCCTCCCTCCCTCTCTCCCTCACTCTCTCCCTCTGATTCACTCCCCACACAGCCACAACAGCTACAGCTGCACTGGCCTGAAGCCAGGATCCCAGAGCCTCTTTCGAGTCTCCCACGTGGATGCAGGGTCCCGGGGCTCCTAGGGCCATCCTCCACTGCTCTGTTTTCCCAGGCCACAAGCATGGCGCTGAATGGGAAGTGGAGCAGCAGGGCGACAAACCAGTGCCCGTATGGGAGTCTAGCAATTGCACCAGGGGGAATTAGCCAACTGAGCCATCGTGCTGGGCCCATGTTTTGATATTTTTTAAGACATTTTTTCTCATTTTTGCCCATTAAGAATCACAAGCTAGGCTACATATTAAAGTGGCTATTCATTCATGTTTCATGGCACAGATTTGAAAATTAATTATAAGCTTTTTATTTTGGAATGATTTTAAATGAATTTGATTTTATAAAAGATTTAAAACAATGTGAAATTATCACCTTTAAAAATATTTTAATTCATTAATTGAGTATGCAAGAAATAAATACATCTTATTTTTTAAAATAAAAACACCCATTTATCATGTGCAATCATTTGATAGAAATTAAAATTTTGCAATTAATATTGTTCTATATCAAGAAAGAATTGGGATTTTTGTGGCAAGTGGTTCAGAATTTCCCAGAATCTTTTTTATTTAAAAAACACAATACAAACAGAGGAATATTGTTAAACTCACAAAGGAGTCAGCTTAAAGTGTATCTATTGATAAGACTGTTACAATTTGGGTATCATTAAAGAATTTCTTAAAGCTATGAGCCTCTAATAATAGTCAACAAGGGGAAATAATAGGTATTATAAACGAGAGGCATCTATAAATCTATAATGATTATATATGAAAGTGTATTATTAAACAATTCTCATGGAATGAATGCTATATTCAGTTTTATGAAACTTCCAGAGTTACAATAATCTTGTAAAATCCCACAGCCTTTTATGGTACCTCTTTATTTGAAATGAAGGTACTTTCCCACATACACTCTTAAGGTAATCAGGAGTGACCTTATTGCACAGACCTGTCCTTTCCATGTTATTTCTTTCTACAGTGTCGGCTTCCCCACAAGGTTGGTTATGTCACAATTATAAGTGACCAAAGTGAGACTTCAGGAAGTAATTACAAAGACAAGAATCTCTTAGCTATGGGCAGCTTCTATCCTGCTTTTATCTCTGGACCAACAAGAGCCTCCAGGGACTGTCCTTGCTCAGATCAACTTTGATACTCTAAGAAATATCTTTGCTTCTAGAAGAAACAGGGCAGATATCTCTGTAGTGTTTGGAGGCTAAATTCATAAACAAAATCAGGCTGTTGGAAATGTGGAAGAGTATGGTTAAAATGTAATAGGTCACCAAATATGATCACTCCAAGTTGTAGTTTTTGAATACAAAACACTTAAGTCAGTTGTGTTTGACAAGGGATAGAGGTTAAAAAATGAAGGCGTGAGAACTACGAAAGACCTGATTGAGATAAAACCTAAAAATATTCAGGGAACATATTATATATTTGGAAAAAAACATGGGTTTCACAAAAACAGGTCTTTGTAACACTAGACATGCTATGCTTATTGTACTCAATTCTTAGGAAGTAACCATAATTTCCTCACTCCGTTCATCTCACTTATTTCCTTCAGTTTTGCATAAACATTTTCTATTATGGGATTAAGGCATCACTAACCAAAATATTCAACAAAAGAAAAACTGCAAGTTCCCCAGGTGTATAAACAAGGGCTCAAAACAAGTCACAAGATTTATCTTTTATTCCCCCATATTTTTGATATATTATCTACCACATATTATAGAAAATGTATAATTGTGGGACTAGCTTATTTCAGAGCACATAATGATTTCCATTTACATTCTTTTTTGTGGCAAAAACACAACTTCATTCTTTTATGGCTGAATTGTATTCCATTTTGTGAAATTCCTCAATTTTGCAATACTAATTTTTGTTTACTATTTTTATGCATCCTTGATAATGTCTTTAACACACCTAGCTCTTAGCAAATAATATTAATCTCTATTATAAAATATACCTTTTAAGTGGATGGGTATAAATTATATCCACAGTGTTTTAACACAGGTATTGAAGATGTAGCATGAGTACCTTTTTGGTATGTCAGAGCAAAAGTGATGTGAAGCAAATGTGTTACATAATATTTTAAGACCCATCCCTTTTAGTAAGACTTTTTAAAACAAATTCCCATGAAAATATTATTTTGATTGTATCATTTTGGTTAAAAATGATTAGTGTTAATTTTCCAGTAGAATTTTAAAAGTTAATATAATTTAGGAATTTAGTTTGAATTGTCTATTTTTGCTTTAAGTTATCAACAAGCCAGGGGCCCGGCACGGTGGCACAAGTGGTTAAGGTCCTTGCCTTGCACGCCCGGGATCCCATATGGGTACTGGTTCTAATCCCAGCAGCCCTGCTTTCCTTCCAGCTCCCTGCCTGTGGCCCGGGAAGGCAGTGGAGGACGGCCCAAAGCTTTGGGACCCTGCACCCGCGTGGGAGACCCAGAAGAGGCTCCTGGCTTTGGATCCGCATAGCATCGGCCGTTGTGCTCACTTTAGGGAGTGAATCATTGGACGGAAGATCTTCCTCTCTGTCTCTCCTCTCTGTATATCTGCCTTTCCAATAAAAATAAAAATAAATAAATCTTTAAAAAGTTATCAATAAGCCAGAACTGATGAGGAATTTTAAATTTTTTAAAGATTTATTTATTTACTTTGGAAAGGCAGATTTTACAGAGTGCGAGAAACATAAAAATCGTCCATCCACTGCACCACTCCCCAAGTGGCCGCAGTGGCCGGAGCTGAGCTGATCTGAAGCTAAGAACCAGGAGCTTCTTCAGGTCTCCCACATGGTTACAGGGTCCCAAGGCTTTGGGCTGTCCTCCACTGCTATCCCAGGCCACAGGCACAGAGCTGGATGGGAAGTGGAGCAGCCAGGACACTAACCAGCGCCCATACATGTGCAAGGCAAGGATTTTTGCTACTATGCCATTGCATCAGGCCTAGAGTTTAAACTTAGAGAGTAACTGAATGTTTCCAAGTCATTTTTAATGAAAACTGATTCAGGTAGAATTGTGGATCTATATTACTCTAATTACTTTTAGGGTCAAAAGAAAATCTCCAATAGGCTGTACATTGTACTTATTGATAAATTGTTGAGTTCAATCCAAGTGCACAATAAGGCATTAGCTTCTGTATATTTTATCTTGTTTATTTTTTTTTTTTTGTGACACAGTTCCATAGGATCAGGGACTCACCTTTCCTGAATTCCCCTCTCCCCCACTGATTTCCTTTATATTATTTATATTATTACAAAAATATAGTCCTTCACAAACATTCTCAAGTACATTGTTCTGCTTCTTAAGTGTATTAACTTCTAAAGGATTGTGCACCTGGAAATCTTTCAGGATAAGGATGCTAGTACTGAGAGAAATCTAGGAAAAAAAAATATTAAGACTTGTTTTCAAAGGGACAAGGAACTAAGCCTGACCTATTTGTTTTACAAAAATATGCCTGACTAGAAAGAGCAAAACTGTTAGTCCTTTCTCAGCAGTCAGTCATTTACCAGCCATCACTTTCGACATGGTAGATAGTTTGCTGAGTGCCAGGTTTGTTACACACTCAGACATTTGTGGAATAACCATTCTCTTCTCATAATACATCCTCATTTTCTGCTGTCCATGAATGCATCACATTGTGCTGGACTCTTTATACTCCACTGTACAATTTTAGGTAGCTTTTAGACGTTTAGATCCAAGAAAAATTCTAAGAATTTTAGATTACTGATACAAGTTTTAACATCTTTCTTTTCCATAGTGCCGTCTACCTAAGCAGTCAACTGTTCGATAGGCAGCGATGAAGTGAAGAAGCATGTGAAAGAACTGGTCACCTGTGGATGGCATGTGGTTGTTACTGCCTTCACTCTGTCTTAAGTCTGTGTACTGTTGTGGATATGCAGCGTTATGCTTCAAGATCCTGGAAATACTGCCTATATACACATCATTTTTATCATCATAAAATTTGTGTTTAATTGCCAAAAAGTTAATTTTACAGGAAGTTTTCATGTATACAGTGCTTTTCTGGTTAATAGTTGCATGGGTTAGATAGAAGATAATTTTCTTCTTCAACAAGTTTTTCTGTGTCACCTGGATCATAGGAGAGTGGCGTTTCCATGTTGATAATGTGGAAGATTTGCCCATTTGTCTGAAAACTCTACCAGGATATTTCAGGTTGAATTTATGCGTTTGTAAGTACAGTTATTATGTTTCCATCTGGGATTGTGACTGTTAAAATGATTTTTAAAATGTTCATTGCTCAAACAGGAATTAATGGGCAGATACATTTGCATGATGAGATTTTAATAATTAGGCTGATTGGCTATTGAATCAACTGTTCCAAAATGAAATATATTTGAAGGTAAGATGGATTTCTACAAATAAGATAAGCAGGCAGGCAGAACCCGATTGGAGATAAAGGTCAGCAGCCATCTGTTCCTTAGTCTGATTTAGAAGAGCAGAAGGTGTGCTATGTCATGCCCAAGCTGTTTTCAAATGCGTGATAACAAAAATTGGGAAATCATTTGGAAGGAGAATTTTTTGAAATTTCACCTTGAAGCAAATTGCTTCCTAAGAGAAACAACATAACATTTTTAGTTGCTGTGCAGAAGCTTTTTCTATGGAGTTTGAAAAGTTATACGGCTTCCTGACCAAAATGAATGTTTCCCAGACTTAGTCTGGTGAAACAAATTATAGCAGAAAAAATATTAGAATAAACTTAAGGGCTGTATACAATAAGCATCATGCAGATTCCCCAATAGTTGGACACTTTTCGACAGAAGAGATTTTGTTGACCTTTTGATTCCATAGCTTAATCATTTCTTATTTCAGTCTTCTTGTTTCTGACTAACATCTCTCTGTATTCTTCATGAGGACCTATTAGGGCAATACTTTAAAACTCTGATAACAACAGACAAGGCAACGCAATGAAAGGCTGTAGGTGGGTGAAGGCCGCAAAGCAATAAAAAATGTAAACATGACAATTCTTTTTAGCTGCATCAACTCTTTTTGGTATTCCCATAGACGATCTCAATTTTCTCTTTTTATAACAACTCAGTAAGGGGTGTTACCAGAGCAGACAAGCATGAAATTAATTTTTCGTAGAAGTTTACTGATGCTGGGAGACTTGCTGGTCAGTAATACTGGTATATATATCCTGATGCTGGTGTGGTAGTTTCCTTTGCTTTTTAATTGGCACAAATTTTGTCAACATTAATTATACAAAATATGTAGCACCAAAAGAGTGTGAAAGAAGAAAACTTTCTATTCTTATTTAATCTCGATGTTTGTGGCAACACAACTCTGAATTCTCTTGTTAGAACAAGGTGACTTAATGCTTTGTCTTGGCAGAGAGTTGGAGGAAAGGAGTTATTCCTGTTAGGCTTCAGCAATTCCAGAACTCTTTTCCAGAATTAACGGAACCTGCCTATGTAATCCCTAATGGCAATTTTTTTTCCATATTAAGCCTAAACTATTTCCCCTGCCTTGGCAATCTCTTTGGGCTGTAACTGTTGATTCAAAGTTTTCAGGAATCACATCCTCTCTCTCTAAATTCCTTGATTAATACAAATGATCAGTTGTTGGTGACTCTTCTTCTAGTAAAACTTCAGTAGTACTGCACAGTCTGGGACAGATTTCAGAGGTTGGTCCTCTGGGCTGCTTTTGCACTGCTTTGCTTGCTAGGTCACCTTCCTCATTCAGCCTCTGCCAAATGCATCATTTGCTTCTACCCCAAGGTTCAATTTAGCTCTCCCCTTTGCACCAGGGACATGAGTTCCGGCTGAATCTTTCACTCCCTGCGGATAACATTTTAAGGGGAAAACTTCCGCTCATTTCTGAGACAAGTGTATGTTTTGTGAAGGATGTTTTTGTGCATCTTCTAGAGAATAAAGTTTGCAGGTGGAATGAACCTGCTGCTCATGCACTCTCCTGGAGAGGTAAATGGGGCATATCATTTGATGTTCTGACATTATTTGATGTTCTGAGCTGTTTTGGAGCTAAGGGAAGAGAGAGCGAATGGAATTGCAAACCCTCTGAAAAGCGGTGACTAATGGAGCAGGAGGCTGAAGACAGCACTTCCTGACTTCCCACCTCTGACCTTACTGTACCCAAACATTCTGTCAGATTTATGCCTTTTAACAAGTATTTAAGACACAGTTGTTAGGCACAAGCAGGGCAAGGTGTTAAGTTTAGGAGCTGCTACCTAAAAATGGTAACAACGAACGGCTGCAGTCCCTACTCCCAGGAAGCTCACACACCTCTTTCTAAGCATTATACAGGCATGTAAGTCAAAATGTGAGATATAAAATGACGTTATAGCTATGAGCAGTCATTTATTGACTCCTACTAATACTCATTAAATGTTAAAACTATCCCATATGGGAGGTACTATCATTTTCAGGATTTTTCTGGAGAATGAGTTGAAGTACAGAAATATAACTTCCACAAGGCTATTCAGAGCTTACCTATTGAGTTGGAATCTGAAGACTGACCTGGCCTACACATCAGTGTGTGTCCTGTAACCACTTCCTCCATGTGTATTTTTAAAGAAGATACACTGGGATTGCATCTGAATGTATAGAAATGAATTCACAGTGGAGTGGGCTGAGTATTGAAGCATGGACAGTTTCTCTAAGAAGAAAAGAAAAAACAAAGGTGATAGTGTATAGGTGTGTCATCTTTCAAAGCCAAAGAATAATAAAGTGAAATGTTAGACTTGACAAACCCTAAGGATGGGAAAAAGTGGATGATGTTCTTTTTGGAGAGCGGAGCTGGGCTGAGTAATGTAGGGCTTGTGAACAATATGAAAAGATGAGAAAGATTATGCAGGTCTCCTCTGTCAGGGTCTAAAGCAAGGAAACTAAAGAATCTTCAAGTATTTATAGAGGAGAAACTCAAGGAGTCAAGAGACAATCATAGGAAAGTGAAGCAACCCAGAGGTCAGTCACACCTGGAAGCTGCCATTTCTTGGGCTGGCATTGCAAGAATGGCAGTGTTGTCACTGAACCCTAGGGCTAATCATCACTGGTGGGAACTGGGTTGTTTGTGCTTAGCCTGATGGGACAGGAATGCAGCTGGTGAGCAGAGATGCTTCTAAGCCAACAAGCATCAGGAAGAGCCTCCTGTCTCTGCCCTAGTCTCTCAAAGGACAAAGAAGACTGGGAAATGCTCCGTAAGTGTCAGGGCTCTCTGCTGCCATATGGATGAAACAAAGGAGGACGGAAAATAGGTGAGTGGGGCAGCAGGCCTAGATCCAATAACGTCTGGAGAGTTTCATGGAAGGATCGCAATGGATTAGACAGGTAGTCGACTGATTTTGGATGACTGATTTGAGAGCTGACAAACTTGGAGTCACAAAGGGCAAATACAGTTGCATTTGACAAGACATAATGAGAACTAGAATTAAATTATGGGCTGGAGGAATAGATCAATCTTATTATGACTTCATTGTAGGGAAGTATTCTATAAACAATGCAGAAAAATCTCTACCCAGAAACCAAAAGATGACCAGTGTGATTATATTAAAATTGAGCATTCCATTTATCAAAAGTCAGTGGAAGAAAGTGAAAATGCAAGTTATAACCTGGGAGGAGATATTTTCAACACATATAACCAATGAAGCATTAGTTTTGAGAAAAGCATTGCTGCAAATCAATACAAAAATGAGAACCAACCAAGTGGAAAAAAAAACGGCAAAAGGCATGAACTTGTATTTCACAGAAGAGAAAACCTGAATGGCTAATAAACTTATAAAATGATACTCAGTTCAAGTAAATAAGAAAACATAAATTAAAATCACACGATAATGCAATTTATATTTAATCAGATGGGAAATTTAATTAGATTGGACAAAGAAGAGGGTAGATACTGAAAAAATGGAAATGCTTACCTATTCTAGGAGCAAATTTAGGAAGCTGAAGTTACTAAATCCGTTTGACCTCATAAGAAGCTATATGCATAGGCTCATACCCAACACATTTTCTTATATAAGTGAAGCTAAATATCAAATAGAGGCCAAGTTTTGTAACAGTAAACATAAAAGCAGTGAAGCAATGAGACAATCAGAAGTAATTTAGAAGTCTATTCTCACAAAAACTACTTTGTAACTAACAAATAACAATTATATACAGCATGGTAAATTCATGAAAACAAAGTTTAACAAAAATAACTAATCTTCAAGAATATATCCTAAAACATAAAATCTTGTATTAAGAATATATGTTCCGTAAGGATATATTACTATAGTAATGTCTACATATATTATACATAAATATATTTGTATGTAAATTTATATGTGTAATATAACAATTTCACTTAACACCTATGGGAAGTTTTAAAGATTTATTTGCAAAACAGAACTACACAGAGAAAAGGAGAGACAGAAATAAATCTTCCATCCACTGATTCACTCCCAAGAAGCCTGCAACAGCCGGAACTGAGCTGATCCTAAGCCAAAAGCCAGGAGCTTTCTCTAGCTCTCTTATCTGGGTGCAGGGGCGCAAAACAGAACCGTTGTTTGTTTTCCTAGGCCATAACTAGGGAACTGGATTGGAACTGATGCAGCCAGGACTCAAACAAGTGACCATATGGGATACTGGTGCCACAGTTAGAGGAATAGCCTACTATGCCACAGGGCCAGCCCACCAGTTATCATAGTTACTGAAAGAAAAGATTGGGTTAGAAAGTCCTTTCCAGGCTTAAAATCCTAAGGTTGATGATTTACATATGGAGATGATTCGTCATTTGTAAACCTTTCCACTTTAGTGCATGTAAATACTTGAAGTTCTAGTCACAAACCATCTGTGTTGCCTATCAGATGGCAGTTTGTTTCGTTTTTCTACGTGAAACATCACATCTTTGATCATTGCACATTAAACTGATGGGGTCTGCTATAATTTCTCAGCTATAAACTTGAATGTTGAATTAGTACTCTGTCCTTGAAGGATTTGATCTATCTTCTTGGTATTTTACAATGAAAACAGAGAACAACCATCCCTGCTTAAGAATCTAGAGTTCTTGGATTTGCTTGGCATTTAAATGTTAACTGCTATATCACATTATCAGCTAAAAAGTTCATGTGTTTAATGCGTTGTGCTGAAATCTTTCATAACTTACCCTCAAGTTCAACTCACTGGATGCTTCTGATTCCATAAATCAGAATGATCCAACAGCTCTGTTTTACTAACTTCACATTGGCTTTCCTTTCTAACAGCCTTGCTGATCATTTTTAATGTACCTATTTTAGGTGTGTGACTTTGATACCTGCAATTCTTTTTGTAAGTCAACAGTATAAACTTCTTATAAAAGTATCTTTTAATCTTTAGTTTATTTATTTTCAGAAATATCCCTATGTAATGGGGAAATATATGGTTAAAATAGGGGAAAATAGTTGAGCACAGACAGTGGTGAAGGCTACTCAACAGAGCAACGGATAAAATGCTGAATTGTTAGAATGAAGCATATTTTATTATGTGTAGTTCACTACAATAAACAGCAATTATAACAAAGACCTATGTCATTGTTTCTTGATTTTGGAGCTTTTACTCTTCATTCTTGCACACCCTAAGAGTCAAACATGGGAAATCTGTTCTTTATGATTTTTATTTCTATTTTTGGTGTTTTGTAAAAATAGAACTAAGTTCACTTCATTTCTGGCATGGACTTTGTTTGTGGTTATAGTTCTGGAAAACTGGGTCTAGCTTCCAGACTAAAGTAAATTTTCAAGTTGTATCATGAAGTTATCTGTGTTGTTTAAATGAAGCAAACATAGTAATTCATGGTGTGGAAATATTCTCTGTTGCTAAACATAATTAGTTCTATTATAGGAAAATAATTTTTTTAAATCAAATATTAGAACAGAGTAGCCTGTCATTTCTAGCTCAGAGGATACCCACAGGAAAAGTATTTAGAAGATTTATATGACTGAAATCATAATCAAAAGTTAATTGTTTTTAAGGCATATAAATTAATTTATTCACTCATATTTCCTATGCATCAGCCATTCTGAACATTTAAAATGGGACAGCAATAGACAAGTTGCCAAAACGACTCTCTGAAGTGGCCTCAGAACTGCAAATGAAGATGACACAGACAGTGTTCATGACAGGTAGGAGCTTTTACTTAAGCACTCGGGAATGATGGAAGACTGTCAGTCTCATAAGGCGATGCCAAGAAGTAATCAAATTAAGCCACCAGGGCATGTGCTGCTGTGAGGTAACCCCACTTATGTGAATTGGTTTCTGAAAGGCGTGATGTTCTAAGTAGACGTTTTGGAAACTAAAACTTGAGGATTTCAGCAATGCCCACAAACAGTACAAGATGTGCTTTATGATTACAGTAACAAGGAACTAGATAGAATTACTGCCTATTGTGAATGAGTTTGCCTTTCCACTCTTTGACTCCTTTGTTCGCTCTCTGAGATAATTCCACCATTTTCTTGGGTCTTTCCTTTGTTAGAGAGCCCTCCTATCGTTATGGAAGTAGCTCCCTTTCCTAAATACGTCTCACTTTGTACACCAAGAGAAAATAAAAGAGTAGAGCAGAAGTAAGCTATACTATTACACTTAAATGTAAATTTGGAATTTGCAGCTTATTTAAGTTTTCAAAATCATGGCATTGTTTTTGGTCCAGGAGATGGTTGAAAGAATAAAGAATATGACTTCTTAAGACATAATATCTGGAGCTCTCAACCTGGCTCAGATTTTGGGCTAGGCATATTGCCTCTTTACTTCTTAATTTCTGCAAATGATAATAATGGTAGTAATTCTCGTGTTGCTGTAGCAGAATGTGGAAATGCATATTAATCTAAAATCAGGGCAGAGAAACCTGCACAAAGCGTTAGCAGCTGTTATCGGTCTCACGCACTACTTTCAGTGAATTCAATCCTGTGGTATTAATGATCTCCACCATGTTTTTGAGAAATGGTGTTAGTGACAGGGCGCTTACTATTCCATAAGGATCCTATTTATGTTTGGACAAGTTTATTGTATTCTTTCCTGTTGTAACAACATCTGTGATTTCTGAGTTGTTTCCGCACTTGCCGCCTCACGGAGCTTATATAACATCTGAACTGTGTTCCCCATGGCAGCCTTTGAAATGCAGCATCTCATTTCCCAGATGCTTTCTCACTTCCAGGATAAGTCTTCCAAATTGCTAGGTTTTTGCTATCATTTTTTGTTGACATCAGAACACTGTTGGTTGGCTAACCACATATCCATCCTCAACCCTCCCTTCCTTTACCTGCCTCAAAATAAAACCAGAAGTGTTCGTGTACTCAAAAGGCATAAGACTAAGTTCTTGCCAACCAGATGTGTGCAACTGAGGCTGGAGTTTCTAGGAATGTGTACATTTTCCTAATAACCATGATAGTCCCAAGTTGCTTTGATCTGCTTGCATTTTGACTCCTTTTGTCTTGAAATTACAACACTTGGGCTAAATTTGAAGGCAGAATTGGCAGTGGCTTAAGACCACTAGGATGGAATAATACAAAGCCTGGAACTTAGTGACCACGTTCAGCCACTGAACTAGCCCTTGTGGTCAGTTATCTCCAGGTTTGCGTCACTTAGCATAACTGGCCACATCATCTAAATCCATGACTTTTCAGACCTCACTATGCATCACAATCATGGCAGGGATTCTGAAACAATTATTTATTTGAATAGCAGAGTTACAGTTAGAGGGAGAAAGAGATCATCCATCTGCTGATTCACTTCTCCCAAATGACTGTAGTAGCCCAGGTTGAGACAGACTAGAGCCAGCAGCCTGGCAATCTTCCGGGTCTGTAATATGGTGGCAGGGGCTCAAGCACTGAGCCATCTCCATTGCTTCTCTAGCTGCATTAAAAGGTAGCTGAGGGTCTGGTTCGCTAGCCTAGTGGCTAAAGTTCTTGTCTTGAATGTGCTGGGATCCCATATGGGTGCCGGTTCTAATCTCAGCAGCCCCGTTTCCCATTCAGCTTCCTGCTTGTGGCCTGGGAAAGCAGTGGAGCATGGCCCAAAGCCTTGGGACCCTGCACCCGCGTGGGAGACCTGGAAGAAGTTTCTGGTTCCCAGCTTTGGATCGGTGCAGCACCGTCCATTGCGGTCACTTGGGGAGTGAATCAACGGATGCAAGATCATCTTCTCTGTCTCTCTTCCTCTCTATATATCTGACTTTGCAATAAGAATAAATAAATCTTTAAAAATGCACTTGAATTGGAAGTGGAGTAGCTGTGACTTGAACTAATGCTTACATGTCACAGGTGATGGCTTAACTTGCTCTGCCACGACGCTGGTCCCACTCTACAGTCTGAAACATGTCCATTTCAAATGATTTTTTTACCCTATTAACTTATTGAATGCTCAAGATAATGTGTAATGGATGGGAGCATGTAGCCTTCTCCATTTAATAAGGGGGAAAAATGAGATCTAATTAATGACTTGAAAGCCACATTTACAAAACAACAAAGACAAATCTAGAAATTTGAATTCCTAATTCAAAGAACAATTCATCAGATGAACACTTGTCATTAGCTATTGTTACTTGAATTTCCTCCTCAAAAATAATCTGAAAATAGAATTAGCTGCATCATTTTATTACTATTTTATGGTCATAAGTTTGCCTCCAACTGAAAAACAACCAGCTGGTTGAAATGCATTTTGAAGAATCTTTAAAAAGATGTTTATTTGTAAGGCAGAGTGACAGAGACAGACAGAAATTTTCCATTTACTGGTTCACCCTTCTAATGGCTGCAAGAACAGGCAGAATTCGGGAGTCAGGAATTCCATCTTGAATTCCCTCTTGGATGGCGGGTACCCAAGTTGTTGGATCATCTGCTTTCCCAGGTGTAGCAGGAATCTAGATCGGAATAACCTACGTTATCACCTGTACTCTGATGGGGCTTGCCAGGCTCAGAAGTGGCTTAACACTTTGCGCCACAATGCTGGTCTAAGAACCTCACTTGAAATGCAACTTTTCAGCCAGGGATAGATTCAGGATTTTGGTGTGCCTTTGTGTAAGTTTGTACAAAGGTATCTAGCTTAGTGACAAGTGGAGACTAAAATCCCAAACACTACTTCCAGGCAGACTAAGGGAGTATTGCTTGTGAGTTTCAGGATGATAGGGACCATGAACAATATCAAAACCATCCCTGAAAATGAATACCATTGGAGAAGGAATAAGGACCAGGGAGATTAACTCAAGAAGGCAAGCCAATTTAAAGGAAATGTTTAAGTATTTACTGAAAAAGCATTATTTGAAAACGGAAGAGACTGAGTTAACTGATTTTAAATTCAAACCTTCCACCTTCTCCATGGCTCATCTTACCTTCTCACACTGAGGATTAGGTTATTGAGTTTTGGGGGAGGTGACATTTGTTCTGCTCTAACATATCCGAAATGTAGAGTATCCATTTTTACCACACCATAGGGCAATACTTTTCATCTATTTAAAAGGGAAAGAACTAATCCTAATACAGGAATTTATTATACTCACATGATACCACATGAGAAGTGCAACACTTAGAACTCTGATGCTGGAACTGCTTCCAGGCTAGAACAGTGAACGCCAACATTGGTGAAAATGTTTGTGAACATACATAAAGCGATTCTGAGCTCATTACACAGTACTTACTGTTTACGTTCATAATTCAATTTATGTAATCATCTCCATCATCTTTCCCTATTTTCAGCATTTTAAAATTCATGAGATATAACAATAAATACAGAAAGCACTTTTCCAGTTTTAAGAATTTTAGCTAATAGACTATAAGTGTGGCTAGAGAACCGTGCAGGAAAAACAAAACGAGATTTAGAACAAATATTTAAAACATTTTTGGTAACTTAATTTCTGTTTAGGGTAAAGGTTCTAAGTCATATATCCTATTCTCTATATGTGATAAATTGCATAGTAGTAGATTTTTCTTTTTGGGTAAGAGGATTGAAACAGGAGCATTGGAAATTCACACTCTAGGTTTAAGCATTGTGGCCTTTCTGCAGCTCTTTTTAACATGCAAATGAACACGAGAGAGTACAACTAAATTATGTTCTTTACAACTTAGCATAGCTGTAACTATCAAATGGATTCCTTTCGCAGCATAGCAACATAAATGTTTCTAAATGTTTGGAGGGAAGGGCACAAAGAAAAACACTAAAAATTGAGAAATTTTTAGACAAACCAAGTAGAGTGATAGGTGCCAAAACAAATTGTACCCTTTCTTTCACAATTATGGCTACAAGTACTGCTATTTTATTTTATGCTTAAGTGCTAACTACTGTAATTACCATACAATCTAATGAGTTTAACAATGGGAAAGCTGCTTTCCAATAGGATATTTGATGCATGCAGATCCTTTGAAATTTTTGAATCTTAGAGCCTTCTATTATTCTTCTAACTCAAATCTATGAATGACAAAAGGAATTGGAGGAAATGAGAAGGTGTTTGCCTGAAAATTTCAGGAGACACTTGGGGCCATGATTTTGGGCAAACATTTTTAGCCAACATTTCCTTGGGTAGAACTAAACAGAAAATATCTTTGAAATACTAGGCAGGTCAGACATGATAGCTCAATAGTTACATCCTCGGCTTAGAAGCACTAGGATCTCATATGGACATTGGTTCATGTCCTGGCTGCTCCATTTCCCTTCCATCTCTCTACTTTTGGCCTGGAAAAGTAATAGAGGATGGCCAAAGCCTTGGCCCCTGTGTTCATGTGAGAGCTCTGGAAGAGGCAGCCATTTGGAGAGAGTACCAGCAGATGGAAGATCTTTCAGTGTCTCCTTCCCTGTAAATCTGATCTGCCTTTCCAATAAGAACCAATAAATCTTGAGAGGGAAAAATGCTAGACTCCTATGAAAAGTGTTTTTCTCTTGTTCTCAAAAGGGGAAGTAGATGGTTTGGTTAACTTTTGGCATTTTCTTCCATCAACATCTAGCTTTGAAACTCATTAACAGAACAATTCTTCCAACAATGAAAATTCCTTAATATTTGAGGCAAACTACACTTTTTTTTTTTTTGGCGTTTTACAGGATCTTTTGACTACAGCTGTTCTAATTCTAATTGTCAATGTTACTAGTGTCTGTTGACAATACACTCTGTGTGAGACCCTTATTGTGTACTCTAATTCAGGTAAAATATTATTACTAGGTTAATAAAAATCAGTCAAGACAAGGAATATATGACTGAACCTCTATATTTTAACCTAATACATATGAATATAAATTCATTCACCAATTTTTAAATGCAGGGCAAAGGTACTTCTATTAGTGAATATGAGGTCATCATTTACCCCATGGAACTCGTCCTACCTGAGGCACACTGCACTGAATGCCTTTCCATCAGCTATTCCTTTTCAAGCTGCCAAAAGCTTTTCCCCTTTCCTGGGCTCTTTCCTTGCCCTGTGTGAATGGATGATTCTCTACCTTGCCACTGTATAATGTAATGTGTATGACCTGTTTCTGACCAGTGAGACATCAAGAAAACCAGAACGTCTTTAAAAGCTTTTTAAAGCAATGCCCACAGATGGACAGGGACTGCACAGGGGTCCTGAATCTGATTTGGGCTGTTGGCTTATGAGGCTGAGCTTCCTTCAGTGCCTCAGCTATTCTGAGTCCGTAAAGGATGGCTGCTAATCAACTCCAAATGCTTGGGAAGGTAGGTGGGAATGACATGAGATAATGTGATTAAGCTGTTGGATTGCACAGCCCTGGAGCTTTCCTACTTCAGGACTTCTGGCTAACAGGACTAAAAGATAATTAAGCCATTTCAGGGAAAATTGCTTTTACTTCCAGCTGAAAACATCTTAATTAAAGCAACACAATGCCTGGTTTGGGTTTCTGTACTCTGCAATGAGACATTAAAGGCATTTAAGATCTCCCATGTGGGCAGTCCCTCTAGATTATTGTGATATTTTCTAGTCATTTACATCCCATCTCACCTGTTCCTGATTCAAGAGCAAGGATTTTGTTGCCTGGCGTTTAAGCACCACATACACTGGAATTATGATAAGTATTACACTGAGCTTTCAGAGGTATACTACGTCCTTCTCACACTCATATTTGTTTATGTTAGTTTAACTGAAATGCATTACTATAATAATAAAACAAATTTGGCTATATGCTAGTAAATAGACAATTAAACTTGTAAGAACCGTAACTGTGGATATCCTGAAAGTGGTTCTTGGCCAGCAGAGAGCCTTAGGGGATAGAGGAATCTGAAAGAACTGGAAATTGAAGACTTTGATTAATCTATCCCATTTTTACACAGTGATCAGTTAAAACCTATGATCTAACTTCAACAACATGCAATTGTAAGTTTTGTTTCTCTAAAAATTTAACATTGGCAATTTCATATTTCCAGGAAGGATAAAGAAAATGTAAATTATTTCTCAATCCCAATAAACTTAACTTTCAATTAGAAAGCTAAGAGGGGGGAAAAATGTTAAGTCTTCGCTAATGCATGTTAATGTTCTACCCATATTCTCTTGTTTGTATTTTTACTGCGGCATAAAAATTGTGGATTTCAAAACTCCCCCGGCCCAGGCCCAGATACACTCAATGCCGAGGTTGCTGCTTTGTCAGTTCCTTCTCCTCCTTTGGATGTCCCATCCGTTGATCAAACAAGATTCAGCATCCCAGGAGAGTCACAGATTTGTGCTGTAGTTGGCCATTGCATTGATCTTTCCTACATACTATATACTCAAAACCGCTTTTTATCAGCCCACAGCCCCCTCTTCAATATCTGGGCTCTAGGTTTTTGAGCCAGTTTTTTATTCTCTGTTTTATTAAGCATTTCAGATTTTCACTTATGAAAGGAAAGTGCTTTCCAGGTTGATTATTTTTTTCTCATTGAGATGCATAATAAGTAGTCTCTTTTGTTGTTCTGTCAAGTTCTTTCCAAGGTGTTTTTTTTTTTTTTTTGCCCTAGATGTAAATCAAACACTTGGTGCTATGATATCCTACCCTAACCCCGCCGGAAAAAAAAAAAAAAAGGAAGAAATTTTGTATTAAAGATTTACTCTGAAAGACTAAAGAAAATCTGATCCATTGGTGTGCTGGTGTGCTTACCAAACTTAGCTGCTCAGTCACCTGGCAAGAGACTGTCTGGAGAAAATGTTAGTAGCCAGCAGCCACACCCTGGAGAATTTGCAAGAAGCAGGTTGCTTCAGGATATTCTAGAAGGATATTTGCTTCAAGAGAAAACGGCTGCAGAAGCACAACAGCAACAATTCTAAAACCTGAACATGCATCAGAATGACCTAGACTCCATTTAAAAACAAAGACAGCCTGGACCCACACTCAGAATTCCTGTTTCTGTGGATCAGGGATGGAGCCTGACTCTGCGTTTCTGGTAAGTTTTCAGTGATGAAAACAGAGCCGGTCTACGGACCACATTTTGGAACCAGGGTTATTTTCCAGAGTGAAAAAAAAGCAACCACAAAGGAAAAGTGGGGTTTGTATAGGAGCAAGTTTCAATTTCTCCCACTGTTAGTTCTGTCAAGGTTAATTTGAATAGAATTCTACCTTGTGTAACTACTTTGCCCAAAGTTTTCACTCTTCATTTGATTCTACACAAATACGTAATCATTAATTTAAAATCAGCCACAGTATTTTCAACTCTTAGCTACAGCTCCGACAAGCATATTTGCTCTACCTTTGTTCATCCTAGCACTTTGCTTGAGAGTGCTCTGATCCTCACAATTGTTTTGGACTTTAGTACTTTTAATTACCGGGCGTTGTAGTTAGAAAAGTATAAAATCAGAGATTTTTGATAACAGTTGATTTTCTGGCAAACTTTCTATTCTCACATCTGTTCTGCAATGTGGATACTAACGTTGCTCCGACTTTTGTAGAGTGTTTCCAAACATTTTCTTGTTCATTACATCAAATAGGAGTTTAAAAATTTGTGTCTGCCTATCCTTATGCCTTTCAAATAATTTGTTAAAGATTTGTATAGTTTTATTGGGAGGGCAGATTTACAGAAAGATACTCCTTGATTAGCTCCCCAAGTGGCCACGATGGCTGCAGCTGAGCCCATCCAAAGCCAGGACCCAAGAGCTTCTTTCCAGGTCTCCTACTTGGTTACCAGATCCCAAGGCTTTGAACCATCCTCGACTGCTCTCCCAGGCCACAAGCAGGGAGTTAGATGGGAAGTGGAGCAACGAGACATGGACCAGTGCCAGTATGGGATCCTGATGCTTGCAAGGCAAGGATTTAACCACTTAGGCCACTGCGCCAACCCCTCAAATAATGTATTTTTTTTTAATGGCACCAATCAAGATACTCATTGTGTTGCCTTCAAGCCCTGAAAATAAAATACTCAACTACTTATATAAGTTTCAGTAAGCTTGGAAATGAACTTAATGTTGAGCGTTACAAATGACGGTTGATATAGTGGTACAGAACTCTCGTCGGTGAGGGTGATGGTGAAGGGCAGATGCTGCTCAGGTTCTGGTGGCATTGCTGAGGCCTCTGATACGCATTGGTTCAACTTCTCTGATTTTATGCCCTTTACTCTCTTACGAGCCTGGACCTCAGGACTCCTCATGATAAAGTTCCTTTGTGTTCATTTCTTCATCCCCAGAGCCTGTTTCTTCAAGAATCCAAACTAAAGTAAATAAAGTGGTGATAGATAACAGTTATTGACAATTTTATTTTTGAAAAGACAGTGCTTTAGAGAAGAAATAATACACACTTTATAATAGGAGAATGGGGACTTATCAGACATAACCTAAGAAAAAAAAATTCCTTTATTTCTCTGAGCCTCATCCAAGGAGGTTCATACTGGGATTAAACATGCCCAAGACCCAATCATGTTTTGGAGATAATGCAGGCACTCAGTACACAGACGTCTATAAGCAGGTAAAGATGAGTCACTAGAAGACTAAACATTGGAAGTGCTTATTAACCGCGCTCATATGTGCTTCCAGTGTCCACGTTTGTAAGGCTGTGTCTCAATGTATATTTAAAGTTCATACTTACAGAAACTATATGAATTCTAAGAGACCCAATCTTTCATGGCAGAGATTTTCTCCCAAGTTTGAATTTAAGGAACAGTTCTTTTTTTCTAGTGTAAGAACCGGGATTTAGAAATCTGTATTTCAGGCAATGACAATTATGTAACACACATCACTTAATTCTCTGTGGCTTCCAAGGCTGCGAGCAGGCTTTGATGTGTACCCACAGCAATAGCGTTGATGTTCTCTGTTGACACACGGTGTTCCTCCACTGTCCTTTTCTCTATTATCTGATTGTGGCTTTCTATCATCCTGCGTATGACATTGGCATTTCATTATAATCTTTCAGAGTATGTTGGATGAAACAGCTTGTCATGATTCTGACCTCCTGAATTCTCTTTCCCAAGCATTCTTTTTTGGATATTTACTTAAAAGAGTTCCAGAGAGGGAAGAGGGGAAAACAGAGATCATCTTTCTTCTGATTCTCTCCCAAGATGGCTGCAACAGCTGAAGCTGAGCTATCTTTTGCTGCCTTTCCAAGGTCATTATCAGGAGGTAGGATTGCGGGTGGAGCATCCAGGCCACAGAACCGCAGCGCACACAGAATGCTGGCATTGCAGGTGGTCGTATTATTCATCATATTGCAACGTTAGCCCTACCCCACAACAATTCTTGATCTTGGACTCTTTCTATAATTTTCCTCATAGTAAATTGAACGATCTTTGTTGAGATCTTACAATTTCCAGCCTTCTCCCCAGGATTCCTCTGCATCCTTCCCTTTCATGTCTCACTTATATCCTGGAACCTGTTCCCTATTTTCAGCTAGGACAACATGAACTGACTGCACACCACTTGCTGTGTATCAGGCATCATGATAACCACTTTACAGCAATGCTTCTGTGGTTTCCCGGCCAGCAACAGCGGCACAGCAGCGTCACCTAAAAACCTCTAGAGATGCAGGTTCAGGAACACTATCCCAGACCCAACGCTTTGGTAAATCTAAGGGTGAGTGTCAATGAACTGGATAGCCTTTCCCAGACCAGCATAAAAATAAACCCAACTATACATTCCCCCTCTGACTGTTTCATTGCTTTTAATTTTACATATTTAATTTGGAAGGGAGATGGAAAAGGAGTGAAATATCTTCCCATCCCTGTATAGTCCTCAAGTGCCTGCTGCAGCGAGGAATGGAGCAGTGTAAAGCCTGGAGCCCAGCAGCCAACCTGGGTTGCAAGCATACCTGCTGCTGTTGCATCTCCTGCCTCCAGGGGCGCATGTTAGCAGGGAGCTGGACTAGGGGCTCAGATTCATTCGGGCATTTCAGTGTCAGATAGAGGCCTCCCAATGGGCAGCTCAACCACTGTGTGAAATGCTCACCCTGAGTTTTCCATTCTGAGTGGCATCATCATTTCTTCTAGTTCCCTGGGCTTGTAACCTTCACTTGTCATGAACACGTCAAAGTCCTCTTCCCCAAGGATCTACTGCCTATTGTCCATTACATCATAGCACTGTTTGTCACGAAACATCTTTACACTTCAGGCCCACAACGGTTACTGTCCTTCCTACCTTCATGATCCAATGCATAGGGTTTCCATTGCTTCCTAAATATCTGCTCCAGCTTCATTATTTTCTTGTTAAATTGTGCCACTGATCTGTTTTATTGATCATCCTGGTGTTTCTCTGATCCTGGAGATTTCCTGCACAATGCTTCTACAATAAAGCACATGTGGCTCAGGCTATCACCGTAGCCCTGCTGCACGTGACCTCTGCCAGTCTTTCAAGCCACTGCTGCTTTCCTGTAGGTTCTCACACTTCATGCTATGGGCAAAAGGAAACTGTTCTTCCCTCCTTTTCACCTGAATCCGAGGAACTCATCACGTTTAAAAATCTCTTCAATGACCCCATCTCCAGGACATCTATGCACACCTCATTGCGTTTTGGACTCTGGGTGAATACATGGCTGTTCTGGATCCCTTGTCTGCTCAGCTGTGCACTGCTGAACAATCAAGGCAGAGACAAGGCCAGGTTTGTTCACTCCCTTGACACAGCTTGACTAGGATACAGACTAAGTCATTGCTGAACTGAATCTGCAGAATAAGTGTTGAAATCCAAATGAAAATCTGGATGTAGAAAGATATGCATGTACACACACAAACACACACACAGTTAAACCAGCCATGGGAAGCCTAAACACAACCTATCTTGTGTATCAAGTGCGTTTCTCTATTTCTTTATGCTTGGTCTTTGCTCCTCTGATTTGGCTTATCTATTCGCTTAATAAACAATTTGATTACTGAATATCTGAACACTTGCTGCATAGGTACAGGTTAACGGCTGGCCTGGTGAGCAGATGGCTGCTTGGAGGGCACTGACTACATTGTCTTTGGAAATGAGGGTATGTTTGTGGACTGCACATTGTTGGTGTTTTCAACCCTTAGCTTGAGAAGCATATAGAGCCCTACGTTATGAATCTCTCTGTTTCCACCAGCATTACTATTCATGGTGATTTTATTAAAAGTAATTAGTGGTGATACCGAGAGGCTTGCATGTAGAGTACTTGACCCGCTGAACTGTGTTCATGTTGAAGTTAAGGGACCCCCAGAGCTGCCTGAAAGTCTGTGAAAGCCAGCACCTTAGTGACTTAACCATCTCGGCTTATTTTACAAATTGTGGCTCAGCTGCCCTTAGAAAGCAGGTGGCGGGCTTGTTTGTGTTTTACACTTCCAGCCCTGGTTCTTGGAGCAGCTTGCCTCTGGTGCAACGCTAGAAACGGAGACTGTCAGGCCCCACTTCCATTCACGATGGGTTCCAAGGGGAGTCCCTTGCACAGCCAAGTTTGTGCAACAGCTCTAAGTCCTGGAGTAGGTAATTACAGGGTGCTGTGGGGGTGTGTGAGAGAGAGTGAGAGAGCAAGTGATACAAAGTGAGGGAAGGAAAACAGAAGATTTGAGTGCTTCAAGGACTCACACTTAGGGCAGTGGATACTGCACTCCCCTGTGTGTTTGCGCCAGGCAATCTCACAGTGTCTGCTTTCCCAGGTTATTGTCATGAACTAGGGAGGGTTGCTAGGGACTGCACCCAAACCAGGAAGCTAAAGGACACGCACAACACGAAAGCCCCCTCCCCGCTCAGCTTCCAGAAGCAGCTCGCCGCAGCTCGCAGTTAACAGCTATACTTTCTCCCCCTCGCCTTCCCCCCTCAACATCCACGACCTACTCACTCGGTGTGAAAGCAAGTTCTCCTCCGGTAGCCTCGGGGTTTCTCGCCTCGCGGCCGTCTCCCCGGCTCCGGGCCCCTCCTTCCGCGCCGGCAGCTCGCACCTCGGCTCGGCCGGGCGCACCTGGGGCCGGCGCGGACGCGGGAAGCGTGTGGAGCGCCGCGAGTGGAGCGCGGCGGAGACGGAGGCGCGGGCTGCTGCTGCTGCTGCTCCCGCCAAGCCCGCGCCAGGCGGCTGCACGCCCCGGTCCGAGCGGACGGCTCCCCGCGGCTCCCGCCTCCCCGCCGCCGCCTCAGCCGACCCAGCACCCCGGCACACACCTCAGCCCGGGCGGCTGCTCCTCCCGGATGCCAGGGCCGGGGCGCTGGGGGGCTGCCAACCGGAGAATGAAGAGCTCGGCGGGAGGAAGGAGAGACAGGCTCCCGGGAGCGCCGAAAGCTCAGCCAGACCACGGTAAGTTGTGCGCAAAAAAAAAAAAAAAAAGGTGTCTGGGAGTTGGCTGGCGCGCAGGGTGTGGGTCTAGGGCTGAGCCCTTGCGGGTGCCTCAGGAAAGCTGGGGGCGCGTGGGGTCGTGGGGGTCACGGGGTCGTGGGGGTCATGGGGTGAGGATTCCTACGGTCCACATTGTGGACCTTGTCTCCCGAACCTCACACTGTCGCTCCACGCCCTGCCTCCTCTTGTCAGTGCCAAGGAGAGGAGGTGAGGTTGCGGGGCCAACATGGGGAACGCCGAGCTTGAGGGTGTCTTCTGAGGAGACCAGGAGACCAGGGGGCAACTTGGGGCTCCCTGGCCAGTCCGGCTGTGACCGGCCAAGGGCTGAGCCTTAGGTTTGGACGCCGTGCTGGCTGTTGCCTGTGGGGCTTGGTGTAAGGTGCTTTCTGTCCTAGAGGAACCTGACCAAGTTGTTGGGATGAGGAAGCCGAGCCAGTTTCCAGCCCATTCTGCTTGCCTTCTTTCCGTTTGGCTTCTTTTACGAAAATCATGATGATAATTCTCGTTAACACACATGATTTGAGTAGTGTGGGAAGCTCTTGAGTTCTAGGAAGCCTGCGTCCTGGACAGTCACCTGGGCAGTTAGGATGGGGATGGGAGCCCAGTGGGAACCAGGCTGCCTGG
This sequence comes from Ochotona curzoniae, assembly GCF_017591425.1. Lineage (NCBI taxonomy): Eukaryota > Metazoa > Chordata > Mammalia > Lagomorpha > Ochotonidae > Ochotona > Ochotona curzoniae. The sequence continues at coordinate 9,231,123 of NW_024465035.1, read as the reverse complement.
GCCACGGCTTACACTCCTGGAGTGCGACCTAAGGACTAAGTCAGACCTGAGCGTGCATTTGGCATTCCTAGGGACTTCTTGCTTCTTGGAAGAACTTTTACTGTGGGTGTGAACTTGGAGCCGAAGCACACCCGCAGCCTCCACGCTGGTGGGACTCGGTTTCCATTTCAGACTTGGCGCCATCCTGTGTTTCGGGAGGCTGTGTTTGTGCTGGCTGTAGCTGGGGCTGCTGCGCGGCTCCTGAGGCCTCTGACTGGCTCCTGGGGCAGTGAAGGGACCCCCAGGAATACTATACATTCGGTGGGTGTAACTCCAGACCCTGAAGCTGGGGCTGTTCTGTGTCATCCCTGCCAGGAAGATGGGCTGTGTTTGCCGATGCCATTCTCTGGTTGGTTTATTCAGTGTGCATGTCAGGTGTTCAGCGTCTGTCTTCCTCGGGGTGTTATGTCCCCCGCTTTGGCTTGTGTTGGTTCATTTGGTCACACTACTGTTTCAAGGCATAAAAGGCAAAGCTGGGTCATTGCGAATTATGTAGATTGATGCAAACCAGCATGTCTGGGATTTTCTGCAATTTCTTTGCATTTCTTTCCAGATGTTCCTTGCAGGTTGACTCCAGAACTCTATTCGGGGAGCTAAGCGGTAGATAGGGGGTGGGCACACATTTTGCGTTGATGCGTTATTTCACAGTTAACAAAATGAGATGTTGAGCCCTGTCAGCGCTGGGGGAAAGGAGCCTAGGCCGACAGTTAGGCTCCCTGGATAATGTAGGCCCTGTGAGTAACTGGCTGAGGGTTTCTTTGGTGTCTTTTGATGATGATAATAGTAATAATGGTGACACATGATTTGTGTTTGCTGTCTGCTGCTACACACTAAGCTGAGTAACCTCAGTAAACGCATGATGACCTCAAGGCCACATTCTGGTTCTGATCTTTCTGTTGCAGCTGCTCAAAGGGAGTCTTCCAGGTGGCAATGAGTCCCAGAGTTAGTGTTTTAGAACTCAAGATTGTTGTACTTTAAAAGTGACTGACGTTAGACGTTACACAACCTGTTAGAGCTTCATTGAAAAATGAGACTGGGCCCCTCTAAGTTCTGCATCTCGTGGAACTAAGTGCCATGATGACAGGGGCATAGAACAATTCGTGCATGTCCATTCCAAAATGTCCAAGTAACAGAAAGTAGATTTTGAGACCAGAAAGCCAACGATAAGTACATGACGTTTATATAATATGGCCTGCCAGCCCTAGCACAGGCTGATAATGTTCACCTCGAAGGTGTTCCTTGAGTCCCATTCTTATCAGTCAGCCATTGTGTACTAAAGCCGTTAACAATGTGTGGTTTATGTGATCAAATGGGTTTGGTGTTAACGTCACATTTGCATGACTCTGGAGCATTCTGAAGACCACCTGGAAATTCATATATGCCAGCCAGCTTATAATGAAAGCTCAGATCCTCCAAGAATGTTGAGTTTCCATTAAGAGATAGGAGCAAGTTGAAACTTTCCTTTATTATTTTCAACAGTATTTTCATAACAATTACTCTCCCTGCTGTGAAATCCTGTTTACAAGGTGCATCAAAAGTTCAATAAAGACAAATGTTTATAATTCAGCAGTGTATCATCGTCAGCAGTTAGATGACTCTCATTTAATCGAGGCTTATTTTATTTGAAATTAAAAGTCTACATTTCTCATTGAAAAGCATATGTAGGTAGTTCAGAACACATCATCTAGTATTTTTGGTGTCCAACTTCATAAACATATTACTCATGAATTTTTCAGCTAAGTTATGATCACATCTAGAGATTTCTGAAGTTTTACAACTAGGAGTAAGAGCAACAGAAAAAACAGTTTTACATTCCCCCCCCCCAACTGTAATTATTTTGGAATGGGTAAAGTATTTTTAGCTATTTGCACAAGAGTAGAATTGTCAAAATGAAAATCTACTGGGATGCTAATGTAATTAATATTCCAAATGTGAGATGCACTTTGGGAAACAGAATGCTTGAGAAATTAAAGATATTTTAGCATGGCTGTTTTTATTTGCATACTATCTTATAATTTTGAAATAAAGCTGAGTTTCCCTATCCTATTAAATTAGTGGTTATTGTCATGATTTCTCTTGTAAGGTCAAACTGTAGTTGTGTGATATCGTACCTTTATATGAAATGTGACTTTTTCGCTTCTCTTGATGTAGCTGGCGTCTTACTATTTTTTTTAAAAACTTGTATCTTTAAATAAATCACATTTTGCCATTTTCAACAATTTTTTTTGAATATGGGTTCAACAGAGGCATAAAAATAATGCAGTGATAACTTGCCTGGAGGTTTTGTTGATTTTGCCAGTAGATAATGAGTTATAGTAGTTAATATGTTGAACCATAGACAAATGACAAATATTAAAACTGATTATGAACTTTTGTGAGATGTTTTATGACAATGAGTGTTTTGTAAATGTTCAGCTTGGTCACATGGATGCATTTTCTACTGGGCTTTAGAATTTTCTATAGTTTCAGGGTAGTATTAAAGTTTTATTTCATATTATTTGATAATATTAACAACCAGCTCCGAAAGGTAATTTAAACTCTAAATATGAGTCATAGAATGAAGAAACTAATATTGGAAAAGGATTTGCAATTTTGAATGTTTCAAGAGCATGCAATTCAAGGTAGATGGCACTTCTCAGTTTTCTGACTAGGATTTTAATGTGAGAGTTTGAATGAAATAAAGCCTGTTGGTTGAAAATCAAGCAAGCACTTAGGTAGCACTTAGGAATCTAAGATCACTTTATGTGGAATATGTGCCCAAAAGTTTGTCAATGTCATTTATATTTTGAGAAAATGGGTAGCATATTGGAGATCATGTAAGGAATTCCAATGTCTAAAAATATATTTGTGTCTTCTTGGTCCTGCCAAAATCAGTTGTTTATCACTTGTTTAGACTTTGTACTTCCCAATTCCATTGTGTTGAAGGCTAAACCCAGTGTGATGGCTTTTGGAGATGGGAATTTGATAGTGGTGACTCCCATAATGATCAGTAAACGTCTTAAAAGAGGAAGAGACAAAATCAATCTACTCATCACAGGAGGATACAAGGGGAAAGCTCTGTCTAGAAATGAGAAGGGTCCCAGGAGGCTCAAAGTCAACCAGTAGCTTGGCTTACACTAACAGCTTCTAGACTTATGAAAAAAAAAAAAATACCGGTGAAACTACCTCTTCTATGGCCTTTTGTCAGAGCAACCCAGAACAACGAAGATATTTCCTTTTTTTACATTCCAATCTTAATATTAGAAAAAAAAAAAAGCATGAGCTAAAAGACCATAAGAGACAGGGATTAATCAAATCTATTTACAGTCTTTAAATGAATTTTAAATGGGATGTAAATCAGATTTAGAACATTTTATACCACTTCTGGTACTCTGGCTGGATGGTGGGATGTTTAAGTGTGTCTTAATCCAAACCTGTTTAGGGAATCTAGAATTCTAGAGTGGGATAGGATCCTTAGACCATTTACTTTCTTTATTGCTTTAGTAGCATCCAACCACACATTTAATTATTGAATTATTTGGAGCACAAAGGAACAATACTCTCTGACTTATCTATGTAATTGTTCTTCCCCAAATGGGCAAGCTGGCAGCAGTCCTAAGAAGCCCTTTTAAGATTTATTTATTTTTTTGTTTGTTTGAAAGATTGAGTGAGAGAGAGAGAGAAAGGTTGTTCCTTTATTCCCTGGTTCACTCTACAAATTCCTGAAAAAGCCGGAGGTGGACCAGACCAAAGCCAGGAGCCAGGAAACTCGTCTGGGTCTCTCATGTGGATGGCATAGGCCCACGTTCTGGGATGACCGTTCTTGAAGCAACCCTTGGAATGAGAAATGTGTTTGAGGAGAGTTGCTGCTTTCCTATGTCCAATTACATGGCCCATCTTCCAGCGAACTGGAAGGGTCGTAGACTGATTTGATTCTCCGGGTAATGAAAAGACATTATGACACTTCCACTTGAAGATTTTCATTACGGTGTGTCCTAGCATTCTCTACTGTGTGTACGATCTTGCCATATATTCTGTCCTTACTGCTGATTATTTATTCATTGTGGTTCTTATAATACTAGAAATTTCTTTTACTTTCCAATAATCTCTGAACTACCATTGGATATTTCCAGAGAATTTATGGTTTTAAGCATTTCTTAAACATAGGACTAATTCATGAAACTGTGGAAGGCATCTTGAAAAATACAGACTTAAGAACTCCAGATTAAGTACAATGTTTAGGAGTTAGACTTAATTTCCCCCAACACATCCAGATTATCTAAACTTTAAAAAAGAGTAAATGGCCAAAAGTTTCATAGGAATAGTAAAATTGTGTATTATAGAGACAAAATATTTATTTATTTGAAAATCAGAGATCTCTCATGGAATGGTTCAATCCACAAGTTCCCACTGCAGTTGGTGGACTGGGGCAAGAGTCCTGAGGCTTGGAGCCCTAAACATGATCCATGCTCTCCGCAGGGCCAGCGATGGCCTGAGCACGTGCAGCCTCCCCCAGGGCACATTAGCAGAAAGGTGGAATCTTGAACAGAGACTCAAATGTAGGATGTTTGCTATGAGACACGTATGTGCCAAATCTTGTCTTAACCATGAGCTCAGCTCTGTTCTCAAAGTAGTCGTTTAAATAACGTGGTGTAGCATTTCAGACAGTTAGCACTGGGCTGCCTGGGATTGAATCCTTGCAACTGGTTCTAAGCGATGGCTCAACCCTCCCTTGCATACACTGGGATCCTATATGGGTGCCAGTTAGTGTCCTGGCTGCTCCACCTCCCCTCCAGATCACTACTTAAAACCTGGGAAAGCAGCAGAGGATGACCAAAATCCTTGGTAACCTGCTGCCATGTGGGAGACCCAGAAGAAGCTCCTCTCTCCCAGCTTTGGATTGATTCAGCTCTGGGTGTTACAGCCATTTGGTGAGTGAAACAGTGGATAGAAGATTTTTCTGTCTGTCCTGCTCTGTAAACCTGCCTTTTCAATAAAGTAAATAAATAAATAAATAAATCTTAAAAAAAAAAAATCCTTACTCTTTTCCTTACAGGCCTCAAGAACTTAGCTAACATACGTTTTTGTATTCCTCAGTGTTTTTATCATTAAAATGGTGGCAATAAATTTCATAGGCTTGAATGAAGATTTTAGGTGATATTTGATAACTGTTTTCAATTGTATCTAGTACACAGTGAATAAGCCATAGAGGTCAACTATTTTTGTCACCATCATGCATTAGTTTCCTGTGGCATTTCTACTAAATAAATCACCACACATTTGGTGACTTGAAGCCACAGAATTGCCTTTCCTTACCTTCCAGAGGCCAGTGTCTAAAATGAGGATCCCAGGGCTGACATCAGGGTATCCATGGCTGTGTCCTCTTAGGAGGCTCTGGAGAACTTATCCCTCCCTGCCTCTGCCAGCTTTGGGTAGCTGTTTCGTGGCACAGCGCTAGGTCTTGTGTCTGTAGTTTGTCTTCTCTTCTGATTGTCAGATCTTCTCTGCTCTTATCAGAACACCTGTGGTGGGGCTGCATGTAGGGTCTACCAGCAAAATTCCATCATTGACTCCATTTTAAGAGCCTTCATTTAATTATCTATGCACAGATTTTTTTTCCCCCAAATATTACAGTCTTTGGAATTAGCAATTGATATAATCTTGGTAGGAGATAGTGTGTGTGTTGGATCCTGGGGTAAGGATGGGATGATTGTTTTGCATTTCAAACTCATCCTTTTCATATATTTTTGTTTTTTTGAAGATTAATTTTTTGGAAAGGTAGAGATACACACAGAGAAGGAATGACATAACAGGAAGGTGGAGAGAAGGAATGAAACTTTTTCAGTCTGCTGGCTTACTCGGTTCATGTGTGCAATGGCCAGGGTAGAGTCAGAAGGAAGCCAAAAGCCAGGAACTTCATATAGGTCTTATATGTTTAGAGCATTTTATTTATTTAATTTAAACAGTGTCACTAAAGGGTGATACTGAATAGCTGATATTAGTTCTATTTTGCTATTTTGAATATTTACTGCGGTGAAATTTGAGCACTTGGGCCATCTTCTGTTGCTTTACTCAGGAATATTCTCGGGAGCAGGCTGGGAAACAGGGCAGGGAGGACTCCCAATGACACTCCAATGGCACGCCTGTGTTGTGAGCTACAGTTTAACTTGTGGATAATGCCTGCCCCATTCATATTGTATTTATCTGGTGCAAGATAAATCGTGAGAGAGTGAGACCAACACAACCTGTGAAAAATGCAGGGGAAGTCAGATATATTTTTGAAGTATGCTGTTTTAGCTTACATTTAAATTTAGAACAGATTTTGGATCAAAGCCTTACAAGGCCATTAATTATTTTCTGTTCTCTTCACTGTAATGTAGTACAATGAGTAACTATTTTAGATATCACTGCTCTGTAGACTTGGAATGCTAGTGCTGGGCTTATCTACACTGACAAGGAAAGGACTAGCTTAGGCACAGCATGAAGGTACTGTACAAATAATAGCATTACTGTAGATTGCCGTGACCTAAGCGTATTGACTACTTTTATTGAGTTCAGCTGATGCCTTACGCTTGCCCTAAACATTTTAGGAGCCAGGAATTCTTATTAAACTCATGTTAGAGATAAGGAACTATGCCAGGAAATAGTCACACAGTGGGGAACTGCTAACTTTTAAACTCCATTCCCACTGACAGATTGTGCTACTTATGCCTTGCATGTACAACAAAAAGAGTGGTAGCCTGCTTAACCAAATAAATAAAAGATGTATGTGTAAAAATAAAGGGAATTTTATCTGTCACAAATGTAATTAGAAATTTCAGTTGACTTTGGTTTGACTGAAAAGCTGACATTTCCTTGGAACTTACTTTTAAACTTTGTTTTCCCTAAAGGCAATAATGAATAGACAATAGTTAGTTAAATTTTATCTGTTTCATTTTTTATTGTGATAAAATACATGCTGCATGAGGTTTGGCATCAAGATATTTTGAAGTGTGCAACCTAGTGGTGTTAAGTATATTCATATTGCTCAGCAAGCGTTAACCCTGTCCATTTCTAAGCTTCTGTTCATCTTACAAAACTGAAATTATACATAGTACAGTATCACTTGCCGTTCCCCCACTTCCTCTAGCTGTGGCAACCATTTTCTACTTTTTGTGTATATGATTTTTCTCTCTCTTTTTAAGATTTATTTTATTTTTATTGAAAAGGCAGAAACACAGAGAGGAGAGACGGAAAAATGATCTTCCTTCTGCTGATTCACTCCCCAAGTGAATGTAGTTGCTAGAGCTGTGCATATCCAAAGTCAGGAACCTGGAGCTTCTACCAGGTTTCCCACGCAGTGCAGCGTCCCATGGCTTTGGGCCTTCTTCTATTGCTTTCCCAGGCCACAACAAGGGAGTTGGATGGGAAGTAGGACAGCTGGGACATGAACCAGTGCCCATATAGGATCCTGGCACATGCAAGGTAAAGATGTTAGCCACTAGGCTACTGTTCTGGGTGTGATTTTTTTTGGTCTTTTTTGCAGCCTTTAAATTTTTATTTATTTGAAAGCCAGAAGAAGCTTCCCTGACCCTGCCTGCTGACTCACACCTTAAATGGCAGCAGTGTGTGGTACTGGGTCAGGACCAAAACCAAGGTCTGGGAACGCAGTCCGTGTCTCCAAGGTGGACGACAATAACAAAATTGCTTGCAGTAGTACCGCTGCCTGCCATTAATAGGAAATCGGAGGCTGCAGCCGGAGCTGGGAGTTCAGCACAGGTGCTCTGATGTAGGAGGTGAGCCCTGTCACCAAATGTTCCCTTTCTCTGTGATTTTACTATTCTGAGTCATTTCCTATATGTGAAATGATACAGTAACTGTTTTCGGTTTTGGCTCATTTCACTGAACATAATGTCATGTGTCACCATGTTGTGCCATATATTAGAATTTCCTTAAAATGGCAAAACTTGATAATATTACGTCATGTGTACATACCACATTTTGGTCACCCAGGCATCAGTCCATGGACACTCAATTTGCTCCCACATTTTAGCTTTCTGACTAATTCTGCTATGAATGTGCACACAGACCTATTTCCCGGACTCTGGTTTCAGGCCTGCTGATACAATACCCAGAAGTGGCATTTCTGAGTCGTGTGATAGTCCCGTTTTTTAAGTTTTGTAGATTTGTCCCACTGCTTTGCACCATTTACATTGCTACTGACAGGGCACGCAGGCTCTAATTCTCCACCTCCTGATCGTAGCTTGCTTTCTGCTGTTTGGAGAAGGCATCCTCATGGGCGTGAAGTTGGATCTCATGGGAGTTTCACTTTGCATTTCCCTGATGAGTAGGGACATACCTGGGTGGTCAGAGGATTACTAAGTATTAGCAACCAACTTCAAAACAGGTTAAAAAAAAAAGGCTTGACTCGTTTGTGATTAAGAGACATAATCTATTTTTTTAAGTACAGCATCTTTTTATGAATAAAAACCTTCCTTTAAAAAGCTAAATTATGTGAAAGGAATGTATATCAACACAATCAAGACAACACACAACAAACCCACAGCCAGCATCACACCAGATGGGGAAGAGCTGATACCAGGATCCACCAGAATCTGATACCACATGAGGATGCCCACCCACCCATCACTCTTCAGTTCCAGAATCCCCAGCCATAACCACCAGGCAAGAAAAAGAAACCAAAGGGGTACGAATCGGAAGGAAGAAAATCCAGGTGGATAAGTACAAATCGTTCGATCTGTTTGTAGGTGATATGATCCTTTACGTACAAGAACAAAAAGACTCCATCCAGAGACTACAAGAAGCCACAAAGGAATTCAGCAAAGCTGCTGGGTACAAAATCTACATAGAAAAATACACAGCATTTTTATACACCAGCAGTGCTCTGGCTGAGAAAATAAGATCAATCCTATTTACATTAGCTAAAAATTTGAAGAATTTATACTAAATGTAACCAATGATGTGAAAGATTGTTACAGTGAAAATTACAGAACACCAGAGAGAGATACACTCAACAGTCAAAAAGATAATAAAAGAAGTACCCAAACCTGTGATTTTAGTAAGTATGGACTTTTTTGGAAATAGACCACTAATTTGACCGAAAGAGTTTAAATAACCACCAAGCCAAAAGAAACAGATATAATCAGAAGTCTATTTCCTTGGTAAAAAGGGTTATTCCAGGTGCTAAAACTGGAAAAATAATTCCCTGTAATTTTTCATGAAGCAGGAACTGGATGGCCTCGTGAGCAATCCCTTGTGAATCTGTCCGATCGGTGCAGGAGTCAGTTCTTAGTCTAGAGCAGGATCACCGTTGCAGTGCGTTCTGATCTGGGTTAACTTCAAACATTTCCAAGTTTCTAGAAGGCAGAGGGTTCCTTTGTACCCCATCATTGCTGCTCCATACTGGCGATGGTTCTGAGTGCTGATATTCTTCGTGATGTGTGAAAAGTTGAGGTCACCTTTGGGTGATGCTTGACAAGATGCCGACGGTTGTGGACAAGATGCGCACAGAGCTGCAGAAGTGTCTGTGAGGGGACAGTGAGCTAACCTGGAGTTCCCTTGACAACGCGGTCCTTTGCGGGTATCCTTGACCATTGATAACCTACACAGTGAGTCCCATGACAGCGATGGCTGTGTTGTACTCAGCTCCCTCCTTTTCTTGTTTGTCACTGTTTTACACAAAATGGGTACCCCCCCCTCCCCAAAAAAGACATTTGTCTCAGGAATACATATTAAATTTTGCTGCATGGAAAAGTTATCTGACTTCCAGAACCAAATAAACCAAAATAAAGTGAGAGTGTTCAGGAACCTCGTTGTTTGAATGAAGTGGGCACATCTTGATTGCTGGTTAACTGACGGTTCTAAGTAGGCTATGTGGTGTAGTGTAGGCCCTCATTTAAAAAAAATGACTTAGGAAATCATTTTCAAAAAACAATTTTTAACTCCTGTGGTGTACAGTTTGGATTTTTAAAAGGAATTCTATTTGTGAAAAGTTCTCAATTATTTATTAGGCATAAATGTTTGAGGCCAGTGTGTGTGCAACTGAACATAAATAAAACACCAATAGAATTGAACTTGAAGTGGTACTTGGAATGTAGAAAACAGTATATTTCATTTTCTCTTAAAGAACATATTTCTTTGCTTTCTGAAGGTGGAGATAAGTCACTGAGGAGTCCAGTGAAAATGAAGAAATAATTCCTTAAAAGATTGTCTTGAAAAAGGAAAAATAAATTCCCTGACTAGATTTTTTAGCATGTATAATACAAATTTAGAGCAGAATTCGTTACTATTAATAAACTAGTAATAAACTGTATATGATAGTAATATCTTTGGAAGTTATGACATTCAAAGCAAACCTATTTTTGTTGTTGTTCCTATTAGGTAATGGACTAAATTCTAACATTGAAATAGTATTTCACAGAATTATAAAAATTGTAAGATAAGAAAACAACTCAAAAAGGCTAGGTGATTGTGTAATAGCAAGTGACTTATGAGTGCTGAAGGTGGGTTATGATTTAGCCACCTGTGAGGGCAAGCCTGGGGCTGCCTCTCTCCTGAATGGTTTCTTTTCTCTTGCCACACCCCCGGGAGTGGCTTCTGCCAGATGTGCTGTACCTTGGGGTGGTTCCCTGGGGATGGAGATAGGAACAATCAGGAATCCAAAACAACAGTAAGGAAATGTGCTCCGAGGTAGGTTTTCCAAAAAAACTCAGTTTCGATGTGAAGATAAATTTTATATAAATGCTGAAGAGGCTTAAGCATTATTTTATATACTTTGATGTGGTCCTTAATGTGGTTATCAGGATTATTAATATGTTTCTAAATTGATTCGGCTAATTCGGTATTCTAAACAAGCTGATTTTAAGTGTATGGTGCGTTTTATGTTCTGCTTTGCATGCCCACATTTGAACGTTTTCAGTCTGCAGTTTTCTGCTTGGCCAGCCTTCGGTTTTGCCCCATCAGAACAATAAGTTATCCGTTAGCTGAGTTTGAAAATTCTGTTATTTTTTGAGTTTGTTTTTAATGTCATGCCTTTGATTATTTGAAACCTGGAACTTTAACTGCTTTCCCAACATGTGTGTGAATGCAAGGACTAAGTTTGGTGGGAGCAGGGAAAGGCTGTCATTTTTTACTCTCATTAATTTTTTAAGTCCTCATGGCGCATTTTAATCTCATCGTAATAAGTTTTAGCATAATTAAAAAGTTAAAGGGCTAGTGTTTTATAGAGGGGCAGTATGACCATTTCACGTTTGAAAGCTCTCAGTTTGTATGGTCAGGAAGAAGTGGGTATGTCCCGACAGTGGTCATCCCGATTAGCGTGACTCCTGGGAAGTGAGTTACTCTTCGCCATTTCACAAATTCCTAGACCCTTACCCTTGAAGTGTGGCTTCTTTGCTTCCAATAGCTGACTTGGGAAATGGAGAGCAGGACACACACTGCTCACTGAGCCCTCCTGCCACCATGGTTTTTTTTCTGTGCCCCAGGCTGCACACAGGGCATGCTAGGATGCTGGTGTTTGTTTTGTTGTAAAGTAATTAAGGCATCATCATGTCATTACTTTGTCACAAATAAACAGCAGTGAGTCTTGGTTGTTGATCCTTACTGAGGTGTCAACGAATGAAATCTAATAAATGGTGATAGGAATAGATTAGTGAAATGTGTTTTGATTGTCAGACTGTGTGTAGAGAACACAGGTGAGGTACATTCTTTAAGAAACCGTCAAGCTGCTGTAAAAGCTATTGTGTCTGGAACTTGCATTACGGCACGGCCTTCATTTCATTCCATTCTGTGTGCAGGCGGGGGTGCTGTGTGTGTGCAAACAAAAATTGTTTGGAAGTCTGAGGATGGCTTGGCATATTTGAATGGAACCGTAAAAGTCATGTGATTTAGAGGACTAAAATTTACCTGGTATACATATTTTAAAGAGAGAGAAGCCATGTTCTTGAAGTAGTATAGCAAGGATTTGTTCTGCTCTGGAGTTATTAGTACCTGACATGTTTCAGAAAGTAAAACACCTCCCGAGATTTCAAGAGTGACTGCATTCCGACATAATGTAGAATATCCCCGGCGAGGGTGTGTTGCGACAGCCCGTCAAGTGGCTGTGGGCTCATCTCAACTCGGCTGTGTCATCCGCTTGCAGCTTTGCCCTCGCCTTACATTAAAGCTTACAGAGTTGTCCTAGACACAGTGTAAGAGCTCACCTCTGCATCGAAAACACCTTTTCATTGAGCATTTTGTCACCTTTCTATACATGTTTTATTTTCTCTTAGATCCCCAGTCACAATGCCAAGCAATATAAATGAGATTGTAAAGTTGGTAATTTATTTATGTTTCATCACAATCTCCCTTGTCACTGATAGGTTTCCTGCGTCTATGAAGATCATCTCCCTGGGTAGTTTCAAAGTGAGGTCACTATTGCACCCCTAAATTTGACTCCACTACATCTTGATATGATTCTTAATACCAAAACTGTTTTCTCAGTGTTTAATAATTTTTGTACATTTAAAGAGAAGATAAAATTTTGAGTTGTGTTGACTGCTTTGTGATCTTCATATACTAATTGTAGCAGGAACCCCCAAAGGGTTCCATTATTTGCATCATTATATTTCTTTCCCACATCTTACTAGTGCTGCCGCCGTTCAAGTCCTCTAATGTCCCCCAAATAAGAGATATTCAGAGATAACCAAGCTCCATTTTTGAGCAAAGTGCAATTAAAAAATGTTTTTCCTATTTTCTGAAAAGGTTTTCCTTATTTTTTTGAAGGCTCATATTAAGGACATGCTGGTCTGTAGTAGCCAAAACCACAAACAAAACACTTGAATTGTGCGATGAGACTTTTTTTTATTTTAATAGAATCACTTCGAAGTTTGCGATGGGACTATGCAGTGATAGTGGGTTTAAGATAGCTTCTGAGAGAAGTAATTTCATTTTATATTCATTTGTTCCCAGTAACAGAATCAGAAAGCCTATCCATTGCTTTACATTTTTTGTGTATGTAGTCGAAGCATTCTACTTGATGTCAGAAGGAGTCCTCTGCTTCCATTGCCTGGGTGCTATGTGAAGAGGTAGAATCAGATGGGTTGTATGGTTATTTTTTAGATTCATTTGTTTTCCTTGAAAGTCTGTCTTTTGGTTCACTTTGCACATGACTACAGCAGCTGGAGCTGGGCTGGTTGAAGCCTGGAGGCAGGAGCTTCTTCCAGGTCTCACAAGTGGGTGTGTGAGCCCAAGGCCTCAGGCCATTGCCTGCTGGTTTCCAGACCATCATCTGGGAGCTGGATCAGAAGTGAAGCAGCTGGGTCTAGAACTTGTGCCCGCATGAGATGCTGGTACCTCAAGCAGAGGATTAGCGTGCCATGTCATGGCACCAGTTAAGGTTTGTAAAGTCTCAATGTTCAGTCACTGAGACACATAGGTGGTTCTGATAATCGGAGGTGGTGTTGTCTTCTGTCATTTATCCAAGGAGACTTTCATTCTGAAGGCTCTTCAGTCCTGCCTAGTGGCTCCCTTCCTCTGCAGGCCTTCTAAACCTCATCCTGGTTTTCATGATCTCTGTGCAGGGGCTGTTACACATTCAGAGTCTTCCTGCTTCTCAGATGAATCTGGAAATATTTTGGCACATCTCCAAAATTCCTTCTTTCATCAACAGCTATTGTTTTGTATAACCATTTGGCTGGCAAGCCCTCTAAAGGAGTGCCATCGTAGCATCTGCCTACCTTTTCTTTCAATCCCACTTCTTCCTGATGCCTCCTAAACATTTTGTCAGTTGCTCATCCTGTCCCTTAAGACGTCACTCTATCCTTCCATCTGCTTCCTTCCCCTCAGACCTGTCTTATTTTTCTTTCTGTGTTGGATACCTTCTTGCAAGCTGCTGTCCCAAGTCTCTCCTTGGAGCCATGGCACAGTTTTGGAAAGAGCTGTCTTCATTTCCTCACCCAATTTGTCATACTCCTTTAGCACTTTGTCAGTGATTGCAAGGGGACCTTAAGTGTCACATCCAGAAGCCTGATTTCAATACCACTACTTCTGGACAAATAAAATATTTAACACTGCTGTTTCTATATTTGTTCATTTAACAAGTATTTATTGAGTGCCCAGTACTGCATGAGGTACGCATATAGGAATTAAAGATGGATCAACAATTTTTTTTCCTACGAGTTCGAAGGTCACAGGGAAGAACACAGATCATTTGCAATATAGCATGTCTGGTGTTTATGAAAATTCAGTCTGTTTACTAGTAGTCCTTTAATCACTTGAAGGATTGTGATTCTCACACTTTTGGAGATTATTCTAGAAATTATGCTCTTTACTGTGGCCAACCACAACACTGGAATTGAGATGGCACTTTTTTACCGAAGCCTTTAAAAGTGGTGTGTGACCCACTAGGTTTTATTTCTCTGTCGTAGAGACCAACAGCAGCTCAGACACTAAAGGCTTTATTGGCTTGTGACCATGAGTGAAAGTGACATGGAAGAGAGGGTTTGCTGTGTTTGCCAGAAGTGGATCTTCTCTTTTCTAAGCTACTAGATTCTCGGAGTGATATTCAACTCGATACAGTGCTACTATGAAAATATAAATGAAACATATAGCCCTGTGCTTTTAAGTATCCCAGGCTTTCTGCCAAACATCTTAAGCTAGATATCCTATTGTCACCCTTAAACTAACCAATATTAAAACAAATTCTGATAAATATGGATATATTTGTTAGGTAATAAATGATATTGATTTACGCTTTTCATAACCAAAAATTATAGAAGTAGAATCTATGATAAAAATAAATTCACAACCAATCCTATATGTTTCTGAATGATATTATTATTATGGTAATTCAGGACTACTCTGAAGTTTGTAATTCCTCCTCTACAAACTTCTTGAAACTTAAAAACAATTCAAGTTCACTTAGCGATTTTGGGATAATGATATGCTCTGGTCTATTTTTCTCCCTATCTGAAAGCTTCTTTGTATTAAGACTGGAAAAGTACTGTGTAATTATGTGTGTGAACTTCTTGATAATCTCAATGATGGAATTTTCCTTTTATGTGCTAGTGCTTATTCCTGCACTTTTCATATAATTAATATGCTCACAGTAATTTAGATCTGATTATAACTTTCTTCTTTTCTATCTATACTGAGGATAGGGTATTGTCTGGATAGTAAATGTTTTACTCACTTAATAGTAGACTCTGATTTTATCACTCCTCATTTCTGATATTTTATATAATCTTTTCTCTCTTTTAAATATTTTACCAAAGAATTATTGTGTGATATGTTCAGTTGTAGAATAATTGAAGATAATTTTGAATGTCTTTTGCTTTATGCCTGTTTTCCTCTATTCTCTTTTTTTTTTCAAGATTTGTTTATTTTCTGTTTATTTCAGAGGGAGGCCAACAGAGGAAGAGACAAGGTGAGAGATCTGTTGGTTCACTCTGATGATGTCACAGAGGTGTGAGTGGCTTCTAGTAACTTGGAAGGACCTGGCAGGTTACAGAATTAGACTGTCATGTTGTTAAAGGAACCTATTACCTCGTGGCAAGGGGAATTTCAATAGCTTAAAAAGCACTGGGTCATAGCTTTTGGAAAGCGATGTATGCTTACCAGATTGAATATTTGTGAGGTAAATTAAGAACTCAAAATTATTGAGAATTTGGTATTGCTGTTTTGTGACCTCAGAATTTTGGTAGATTAATCCCTTTTTTTCCTTGAAGGATTTATTATTATTATTTAACTTGAAAGGCAGAATTTACAGGGAGTGGAGAGAGGCAGAAGTTCTTGCATCTCCTGGTTCACTCCCCAGATAGTCACAATGTCCGGAGTTGTCCTGATCTGAAGCCGGGGGTCAGGAACTTACTCTGTGTTCCCTACATGGCTGCATGTGCTCAAGGACCTGTTCTTGCCTGTACTTCCAGGTCCTAGGCAGAAAACTGGGTTGCAAATGAAGCAGCTGGCACAAGAACCGGTGCATGTAAGGGAAGTTGTTACCAGAGGGTGGAGGATTAGCTTGCTTGTCCATCACGCCAGGCCCTGGTAGATGAATCTTTAATGTCACAATATAGAGAACTGGATGGTGGTTATGTCCTCATCAGCACAACATGAAACCATTCTCAAAACATATTACTGAATCATTATGTACAGCAATATCCAAAGAACTCTTTTAATGTGAAACCCAAGTACTTAAGACAAGACTCCCATCTGGATTGTGAATTACACTTTTCACTTCAGAATGCAAAAACCAGACACACACACACACACCAATTACAACTCAGTCACATTATTTCATGAACAGGAAGAGAGATTGTGTGTGGCTGTGAACATGGGATTTGCTAGACTAATGGATATAAAATGTGCCTAAAACACTTTGCCATGCTTTAGTGAACTCTTCTTCTGTAGTGCATAATTGAACCTATTAAACATGCTCATAATTGTGTTACACGAGGAGTAGGAGGAATTCCTGTCAAAGATTTTGAATCCTAAGACTGGTAACTTCTTCAGTTTTATATTTCCTAGAATAAGTAAGAATTGTAAACCACCTCCTATTTGAATTATTCTTTAGAAGACTTCTCCATTGTATGAATGTAAGCGAGCCTGTGATATGATTCATGCTGTGGAATCATTTCTTCCTTTGCCTCTGTGTAAAGGATTACAAAGAGGTCAGATAAGGGAATATCAACATATTTCTTTCATGCTGGCTCCGTAAACAACGTAAGTTAATGATGCAGTATGTTTATAAGAGGAAGCCCCCCTCAAGAATCAGTAAGGAGAGCATAAGCAATTTTTTTTTCTCTTCCAGTTTTTGCCATTTTCATTCTAAATTTGGAAAGAAAACTGGCTTAAATTTCATGGTCAACCTGATTTTTGAATTGTCCTTTTCCCCCCATAGCAGGGAGGAACAGATTTCAAATCTTTGGACTCCGTGAAGGCTGTAATTGTACAACAATTTGGAATTTGTGTCAAATGTGTCAGAGATAATTTTAAATGTGTTTTGTTCTTCATTTTATACTACAACCATCTATCAGTGTTGGCTGGTCTGCATTGGATTTTTAGCTTGCTCCCTTACATGGGATTCTTGGATATATTTGTATGTGAAGCAAATGAATATGGCAATGATATTGTAGTGTGGTACCTAGAAATCAAACTCAGAATATTGAAATGCTGTTACCTGGAAAATTACACTTGAAGTATTTTTCAGCCAGTTTGGCCAAGTGTTTCTGTAATTATGCTTGTTAGTTTTTTTGTAATTATAATTCTCGTGTCTGAGTATCCCTGGCCTCTTTACAAACTGCTCATTTCTTGGAGTTAAAGCCTTCCAGAAAATTATAAAAGCAAGAGTGATCTTAGGACAAAAGATGGGTGAATATAATATTGCAATGCTGCTCAGGAAAGGGTTTTAACAGACTCACTATGGCTTTAGAATGCAATGTATTCATTTAGCTAAAGTAAAATTGCTGTTTTTATGGTAAGCATACACAATTCTGGCTGTTCTGCATTTCTGTTTTATAACCTGAGTGGTTATAAGAATAAACAATGAAAAAAATATTTATTGGCTGCTCTCTTCTTCCACGTTTGATTAGAATGGGACAGTGCACCGGACGGCACCCCCGGGTGAGTAAAGACTCCTGAGCTTCTAAGAATCTGCCTCTTGCTCATCTTTTGGGGGTAGATTTGGTCAACTCACAATGTTTGGAGGCCTTAGCAAGATTTGTGCCGAAGCTCTAAGGTCTTGATCTCTGTAGATTTCCCTGCAAGGCCACAGGGCCAGCATCCCAGGGGAAGGCCGCTGAGAGATGTTCCTTTGCTCTGGTGTGTCTGAACGCCCAAGAGGGAGCAAGACAGAGTCCAAAGATCAATGCCACCTGGACTTACCTGGAGTGGAGAGCTCTCTCTAGGTCCTGGGAATCCTCTAGAGGTAAGGGTGAACTTTGGGAAGGATGCGCACAGCACTACTTTCCAAATCCAGGCTGGTGGCGAGACCTCACCCCATGCCCTCTGGTGTGTTCTATTCTGGTCCTAGTTATTGGTGGCCACAGTGTAGTGTCTGTACTGTCTGCGCATGTTAATTGTTCTGTCTGTATTTTTGTGTGGCATCCTCCTGTCTTTATGTTCATAGTCTTAATACTACTTGTTTCCACAGGGCCAGTGTTGATTGAACAGCTGACAGTAAGAGCTCTAGAAGGTGCAGTTTCGAGTAACACTGCTAGTTCACAGTGATTCTTGAGATTGAAGATTGATCTTGTTCTAGATCTTAGCTTTATGCCACTCTTTTCCAGCTAGAGTTGTTTTATGAAAATTTTAAAGTTGTAAGCATGCATTAATACCTGTATTTGCTAATTGTAATTGCTAATACCTTTTGCTTTCTGTGAACTAGCTTTTAGAGTTTTCTATAACAGAAAAAAATATCGAAAAGGGTATATGTGCTTGTTTGATGTATATTTCCTTGGTCATCTTGGTACTGGTAATAAGGATAAATTGGGCAGAGTAAAAGACTATTTGGATCTGTTTCAGTACTCTGATAAATTTGGTATGCTCTTTTATTTAGAAGGATTGTATCAAATTGTAAGTCAAGGATATTAGTGGATGGAATGTGATTACAAACCTGAAATTATGTTCTCAGTGATAAAAAAAAAAAGGTCTGAAAGAAAGAAGATTTTGGGATTTCTTGTGCGATGCTTTTCCTGCCGGAGAATGTCTACATTACCCTTGAGTGGAAGTCTCGGTAGCTGCAGAAGAGTTGAGGAATGGGTCTTCCTGGTATGCTAATATATGAATTAGTTCGTTTCTAATTTTGAAATATTAGGTTTTGGACATGCTAATATGTAAGCATGGTAGTAAATATCTGAAAATAGTAGATCTGTTAGAGAAGAGAAGACAAAACAAAAAACCCTAAAAGTGTCTCTGTTTGTTAGTTTCTGTTTAATGGGTTTCTGTTTAGTTGGTAACTTTGTCAAGTGTCTAGCCAGCTCCAGTAAGCTCTATTCTTGCCCCACCTTTGAGTTTGCTTAGTTCTTGAAATTTATAAGATAATTTTATGTGTTAACTCCTCTGTTTAAGGCTTTATATCCCTTTTTGGGTCTGGCTAAAGAAATACACAGTTTGTTTTTCAATAAGGCAATCGCTTGGGTTCTGTTGTGTTTGTTATATTCTCCTGGTTTGGAAAGAGCTGTGTTTTAAAGGTGTAAAGGGTGTTTCCTGATGTGTATTTACTTCGAAATATTTGCGTGGTCACTTTGCATATGATGGGCACCATCTGATGATCAGACCCTGTGCAGCCTACCCACTCCTCCTGCCCACAGCCTGGAAACAACGGACAGTTGTTGTTTGAGTCAGGATTTTTGGTTTGGATGCTACGACCTCACCTACCCAGCTTGAAGGCATGGTGAGAAGTATCCTATTCTGTTCTCTGTGGTTAATTCCCTTGCTTACTGTCCTGGCCAGATCTACCCCTGCTGCTATGTCACCATGCTTTCCCCTTACCAGACAGTTAGAATTAAACATTTTATTTTGAGGTAAATTTAGGTATGCATGCAGTTTTAAGAGATACTGTTTTTTTTTTTCTGGTATTGATACAGTATTTTGGATTAGATCATGTGCTCATTCTCAGAGCAGCAGAGATGTCTGATTCTGTTTTGATATATTCTAGTTATGAGTCTTCCATATTAAGCCTTGTTAAGAACTGAGTTTCATCAGTAACATGTGAAAACTAGCGTAGAGTGCCCAGGGTCATTGTGCTGCACATCAGTTCATCAATGAACAACGGATATTATTAATGGTATCTATAAAATTTTCTGATGAATTCTAGCTATAGTTTGATTATTACTGAATAGCATATATACACAAGGCAAATGCAATGGAAAATAGAGTTGAATGTACTCATTCATTTAAGGTGGACACTCTTTCAAGAGGTGGCTATTGTTTGTTTTGCTATTAAGGTCTATGAGACAAAATCAGAAAACTCATGGAAAATGGAGTTATGAGATAATGAGAACTTTTATGAACTTTTTGAAGCTCATATCTTTTTGAAGTTTTGGATCTAGAATTAAAACTTATTTTTTCTACTTAATTCTAAGTTCAGTGCAGATAATTGGTAAATGGTATTTTTAGTTTTTCCTTAATAAAGATGAAGGTTTTGCTAAAGCTTATGAAGCACCAAAATAACAACTTACATAAATAAATCTGACTTGGCCTATTGATTGTTAATGATCATTCTTTGGATTTTGTACACTAATGAAGAGGAATTTTTTTCAGGTTTCATAAATTTACTAGAATATCATTTAAATTTGAGTTCAAACATGAATACTTACATATGGGCAATGCTCCTCAAAAGGGCATGATTGCACAAAGACACTTTTACTTTGAGATTTCCAAGTCTTACATCGTTTTCCTTTTCAAACTGGTATTTCAAATGAAAAGATATAACAATATAATAAATAACAGCAGCTGGTAAAACAGTTGCTGTTCATAGTAACCTCAACCTAGTTGGTTAGATTGATGCTTGGTCTAGAATTATGAGCAGTATATACACTTAGGCCTTGAACATTGTGAGTGAGTAGGACAGGAGAAATCTTTAGAAAACTTTACAAAACATTTGTGGTTATATTGTGAGTAATCTAGACTCGAGGGTACACATGTTTATAACACAATGAACCTTTATTTCACATTTGACACAATTTTGTTTTTTTTATTTGGTCATGTTTTATTCCTGTTTTTTGGGTAGTTACAGTTTACATTATTAATTGGTTAATATGCTATTCTTTAATAAAACTAAATGATAATGCTTAGATGGTTACAGAAATTAGCGGTTATCATTCCATTCTCGAATCTTCGTTTCATTCTCGCAGTGAGTGAGGTTGGACCCAGACAGTAAATGCTGTCTTCACAATTACACGAGAAGCCGAGGGTCCTCTGGATGTGTGATCCAGCGTGTTGACTATCTTTCACCTACCCTTGATCATATACACCTGCTATTTTTTTTTAAGACGAGGGATTGCCCAAAATAGGAGAGCACTGGATTTGGTCCCAGAAATGTCAAATCTCATGAAAGATGTTTCACAACTTATGTTCAATTGCATTATCCTGCTTATTTCTTGTCCTTGAAGAGTTTGTGCTGAGTACATGCAAGATAGGGAAGGCAGGTGCTGGTATCCCCAATAACCACTGAGGAAGTATATTGGGGCATCATTTCTTCTGATGATGGCTTTGACACCAGAACTCAGCTCTTCTAGCCCTCCATTGGACAGTCTGTGTAATCACAGGGTTTTGGTGCTTTTTGTTTGTGTGTTTGTTTTTCTTTATTTCTGTTAAACAGAGGGCTTTAGGGCCTTGCAGAGTAATAATGAATTTGGTGAATGGATGACTCACATGGTAATTTTCTGAGTTCAGACTATGGCTCTGCTGCTGCTGCTGTTCTTACTCAGAAAATACACATTTATTTGTTTTCCACTTCATAGGCTCATTTCATTCTTGAAGTGTTTTAGTGTGAGCTAGGCCTTCTTTTAGGCATTCTGCATTTAAACACTAATAAATATCAGTTTCTGCCCATGAGAATTGTATAGTGCAGGTGAGGAAACATGGAGTTCTAGATTTGAAGCAGATGTTATTATGCTAAAGGAAGACTGATAAGTAGATGTTGTAGGATTATTCTCTAGCTCATGAATATAGCAATTAGTTTGCTCTGGGTGGAGTCATTTGCAATCAGGTAACTGCCACAATGGCCAACTGTGTGTAGTTCTGCCACTTGATGGCCAGCTTGGTCTACATGTTTGCTTAAATTGTACAGGGCTGCATAAAGTGCAGAGCTTAAATGATACACATTTATTTTTTTATGTAATTATTGAAGTCAAAAGTGTGAAATCAGTGATGTAGAGTTTTTTGTTTGAATCATCTCTGAGTTTCACGTCTTCACATGATCTTCCTTCTAGAGATATCTGTGTCCTAATTTTCTTCTCTTAGAAGAACATTACTTGCCTAGCATTAACGTTCTGCATTTTCTGTGTTGTATCCTGGACTCAAATGATGGGTGGATGAGACCAAATCCCTGCCTTGTAACACTGAAAACCCCAGTTGGGAAATAGACTGTGTTTTCTCTCTTCTGTATTCAAAATCTGCTTATTATGCTAAATGGTAGTTACTGGAAAGACAGACCCACTGTGACCCACGATTGAATGCTGGCCACCTTTCTCTCTATGAGATAAAACCAGCCAGTGATAGCTTCAGTTGCTGCTTCTTCATTCCTCTCATGTTGCATTTTTTTTTTTGGCAGTCTTAGAACTTTATTTAGTTCTCGTCCACATTGGCTGTGGATTTTTGAAAGTGCTGACCGGCACATGAGTAACCAGAGTATAGAGCTTGTTGGCGAATCTTCATCCTCAGGACGTTTCCTGGACAGACTCACGATTAGTAGTATTGGATGTTCCTTGTTCCTTTGGCCCAGACAGTTTTGTTGAGCCTGGTATTCCTGTGCACGTCTGGAGTCCCCATTTCTTTCATGGCAAACTCCTGGATCTCTGTGATGCTTACAGCCCACTCCATGGGTACACTTGTGAATGTTGATAGTGTAATTCTGCATCACCACCTCCTTGATGGCAGAATGGTCCTCCTTCTCACAGTCCTTCTTTGCGGGAGCCGTCTTGCAGGGCCCTAGCTGGAAAGAAGACATGTTGCAATTTTAACCTTCATATGATGCCATTATATTACCGTTCTTTCAAGGGTGTTTAAATCCATAGAACAGAGGCGGCAGGTAGGAGAAGACAGGTATCTTCCATCCACACTGTTTCACTCCCCAGATAATAACAAGAGCTGGGAATGGTCCAGGCTGCAGCCAGACTGGGGGCCCAAGCACTTGGGCCATCTTCTGTTGCTTGGATTTGAAGCGGAGCAGTCAAGACGGGAATCCATACCCTATGCCATGGTACACATGGTACAGGAACTGGCAGTGGCTTTAGCTACTCTGCACCAGTCCCTCAGACAAGTATTTATTTTTTCTAAGATTTATTTATTTTTATTGGAAATTCAGATATACAGAGAGAGGAGGAGAGACAGACAGGAAGATCTTATGTCCAATGATTTACTCCCCAAGTGGCTGCACGGCCAGAGCTGAGCTGATCCAAAGCCGGGAGCCCAGAGACACTTCCGGGTCTCCCACTCAGGTGCAGGTTCCCAAGTCTTAGGGCCATTCTCAACTGCTTTCCCAGGCCACAAGCAGGGAGCTGGATGGGAAGCAGGGCTGCGGGAATTAGAACTGGTGCCCATATGGGATCCCAGTGTGTGCAAGGCAAGGACTTTAGCCACTAGGGTACCACTCTGGGCCCAGACAAATATTTCTAGTATCCACACCAAGTCTCTTCCTGTAACTATTGAATTAACAGGGCTTTCTGGGTAGATTCTGGGTGTATCATAGCTGTGTTTCTTTGAATAAGTTGTGCAGTCATCCATTTTTGTAATAAGCCTTTTAATTTAGAAAAAATATCCCGTGGAGAAAAACTTTAGTTTTATTTCTATATGTTGAAAGAATGCATTAACACATCATGGAAATTATTTTTAAAATGTTGCTAAATATGTATTTCTTAATAGCGTTGCATTATTCTGCCATAGGTAAATAAGTTGACTTTCATGAGTCTATTTGTTTTTTTAAACACTTCAGTTGTACATATTTAAAGTGTACTGTTTCACATTGACTAACACACAGTATGCTAAAATTTTATGTTAAATATTGTTCTCACTTTAGAAAATTTTTAATAAAACTCAATTGTAATCAGAAAGATACATAAGCAATTTGGAGCTAGTGTAGTATTTAATTTTATGAAATATAAATAGGAACATTTGACATGCAGTGAAAAATTCAAAAATATGTTGTGGATATTAGCACTCATTTGTGATAAGATAAAAATATATGACTTCCTCTGTGGGTCACCAGCTTAACGTTTTAGCATAATTACTTGGATTTCTTTAGTAAATTTCTGTGCAATAAATAACCTGATTTAATTAAGATGAACATTCAAGAGACACAAATTAATATAGGGTTACTCTTGAATGACTCAGCCTTTTTATTTTTTTCAAATTCCGATACTGTTTCAGGCATGTTTCTATGCTACAATGCAACTCTAATTTTTTTTTTCACATCAAAATTTATCATGGTATTTATTTAAAATGTTTGGTTTGATTTTATTCCTTATTGCATCTTTCCACTTCAACTCAAAGAAAGTTAACATGTAAGTCTTAGCCAATGAGGAATAATTGAGTTTCTTTAGTGGAAATAATAGGTCAAAATCTTTTAGATTTTTCAAATCTAATTTAAATGGTTAAGTGGTATGTGACATTCTTAATAGAATTGCTTTGTCATAGTAGACTCTGAATACTGAATACATAGACAGTTCGGAAAATATAGAAGGACCAAAGTAAACATAGTATAATATAATATACAGAATATAACCAGAATTATCACAAATAAATATGGCCACCACCTGTATATATTTTGTGGTTTCATTTAAGAAAAACCCAAAAGTGACTGTATTATAGGCAAAAACATGTATGAAACTATCTTAGATTATACATGTAAGCATTTATACACACTATAAAGTTTCAAACCATAGAATTTTAATCCTTTCATTCATTTGCATAGGAATATGTGTCTAACATAATATTGAAAATAGAATAAAAATCTTTTTCCCAAATTATGGTAAAGGTTTTAAGTTTTTTGTTGGTTATTTACACGTACAAACACATATATGTATAGACACAAACCCGGGTATCAGTGTCTACCATATGTTTTCATGAGGAAGATTCTGTAACAAATGAAACTACTAAGCGACTCTATTTAGGGGTATTCTAGGGGAGGTCTCTGATAGATTTAGGCTTTTTTTAGGAGATGTGAGGTAAAATTTAAGGAAACAAGGCTCTGTTTTGGGTTGGGTGGTGTCAAGAAATAGAATGAATTTTAAAATTGAGCACAATAATACATCTTTGTGGAATGTGTCGGGGTTGGACTATGGCTTGTGGTGCGTTGGAAGAAGTAATACTTGTCTATGTTCACCAGAGCAGTGGTCATTTTTGGATACTGACTGAGGGTGTTCAGGTTTTCTCTGTGTTCGGACATTGTGGAGTGAACACTGTCTGGCACAATTATAATCATAAACTTGCTTTATTGTATGTTGAAATTGTTTATGTTCAGTAAGAGCCTCCATCAAGGCAAATGTAAAGACACAGATAATTGGGGCTGGTGCAGTGGCATAGCAGGCAGATCCGTGGATTGCAAGTGCTGGCATGGCATCCCATATGGGCACCGGCTCATATCCTTTCTGCTCCACTTCTGATCCAGCTCATGTCCTGGCAAAGCAGTGGAGAATGGCCCAGTTCCATGGCACCAAACACCCATGTGGGAGACCCAGAAGAAGCTTCCGGTCTTGGGCTTCCAATTGGCTCAGTTCTGGCTGTTGTAGCCATTAGGAAATGAACCAGCATATGCATGACCTCTCTTTTTGTTTTTCCTTCTTTCTCTGTAATCTCTTTCAAATAAAAATAAATACATCCTAAAAACAATATACTCCGGCTGTACAAAGCAGAAAATAAAGGGACGTGGAGAAGTGTGTTCAAGAGAGTGCTAGCCACATGCTAGGCCTTCAGTAAATGTTATTCATTGTGCAGTCTTTTTCTTTCAGATGATAGATGATGCCATGGTAACATTATTAGGTTCTTTATACCTCAAGAGTCAAAGCAGACAACAATGAAGAGAAATGACTTAAGAAATGGCAATGTTCTCTGTTGTCCAAGGTCAAGTCTCGGAGCACAGGGCCATGGCCATCAATCACTGAGATGTGGCTCCCTCCCCTTGCCTAGCGCTTCCTTTAACACACACACACACACACCAGGCTTTTCTGTGGGCCATGCAGGGAGACGTCTGCCTCTGAGCATTCAGAAGGAGAAAGTGCAGCTTCCTCTGGGGAGGATGCACTGAACTTGCCAGATGGACCGAGAGAGAGAGAGAGATGTGTGTGAGGTTTCCAGAAGTTCCTGGACTTTCTGAAGTGATGTAGAAACATCTGGTGCATGTTTTTCAGTGTGATGAGCTAGAAGAGTTGAATTGGTGCTCCTGGATTTGAAATGCAGTGGAGTAGGATGGGCTAATCTGTGGAGATGCAAGTTAAAGAAGGCTACCAGACAACCTGTCACTTATTTTGATCTTCCCTACTTGTAACTTAGAAAATCATATTTCACATTTTGCAATAAATGTCATCCTGGAAGTTGCTTCTCCCCACCCCCATCTCCATGTTTTGTAGGTAAAGCAGTGCAGAATCCAGTTTGTGTGATATAATGGTCCTGACAACCAGTTTGCAAACTGACTTACGTGGCCTATTCTCAATTATATTTGCAAATTCATCAGGGTGGCTGATAAAAAATAAGTGCTCAGATAATCTTCAAAGCTCATGTTAGCCAATTTTTTTTTGCACCTCTCTCTCTTTTTCTGCAAGTGTTTAAAAAATAAGTCAATTGGTTTTCACTTCCATCTGCTGTCTGTCCCCTAGAGTTAGGTGTTAATGCCCTGTAGTAAAAGACTTAGGCCTAGGGAATTTAAACATGATGTAATTTCCTCTTTTCTGGCACTTTGGCTGATGTTATCAACTTGCCTCAGGCCAATAAAAAATGCAGACATGGATGTTAATAAATATTGTATAATACTTCATTTATTTCATTCTCCCAAGCTTGTTCAATTTCTCAGGTAAAGGTAAGGCTAGAAACTCAATTAAAAAAAAGTGTATTGTTTTACTACTACTAGATTGCTTTTATGTGCTATAGTAATGTGGTTGTTTTTCTAATAACCCAGAACTTTGATTTAAAGTAGTCTTGCGGTATCAAGTAACCAAGTACCATGGACATGGCTCTGGGGTGAGCCCATTCTGTGCCTCTAACTTCTGGTAATAACTTCAAGTCATGTTTTATGCTATCATACAGAGTTTTACATAAAGAGTAGCTTTTAGGGAGGCCACTAATAATAGACTATCTTAATTTAAATCTCAGCGCTTTTACTGCTCATGAATAGATTGACCTTGGACAATTTAAACTTTCCCAAAGCCTTAATTTTCTGACCGCTGAAGTGTGTATCAACATCATCATCCTTATCATTTATGGGATCATTGTGAGCATAAAATGAAGTAATTCAGGTAATGTGGTTAACATAGTCACTCTCCATTATTAAGAAAGAATTATTTAGTAATAGAAATAATTCTCCCCTAAATGTATAGATACCAGCAATTCTTCCTCTTTTTTTTTTTGTTTTTTACATTATGCTTATCAGTGCAGCACTGTCTCAATGGACTCTTTCTTACCTGATATTTCTGAGGATTCTGAATGGTAAGTTTGGAGGTACTCAGGCTCTCAGAGAGAGACACACATACACTTTTGGTCCAAGTGGTACATGGTATGGGATTTTATATTTTTAGTGTTTGCAGTGGGTGGGGAAAAAGGCAGAAGCTGCTGGCTCTGTGCATGCTCTGCGCATGCGTATGATAATACAGCTCAGGGTACTCGTCGTGGTTGCTGACTGCTGCTGACTCTGTAGACTGAGACAAGGTCAGGCCCCAGCAGTGCTTTTCAAACGCTGTTAGATGGGATTGTGTGCTGGAGAAGGCAGCCACTTCGGCAGGGTGGTCGTCATGGAGTCATTTCTGCTCTGCTCAGGCTAACACTAATAAAGACCTTGACTCTGACAAGTTGAGAATGTGTTAACCACAATCAAATACAAACTAGGAATGAATCTCTTGAAAATATGAACAGAAGCAGAGAAAATTATGTGCAGACTGATCTAATTTATGTGAAGTTACAAAAGCTAATCTTGTGATTCTTTTGGATGGGGCAGGTGGTGTTTGCGAGTGAACAGAAGGCAGCCTTGTGAACATTTTGCTCATGGTCTGAGTTTTGATAGGGATAATCCTTATGTGGATGTATTTGCTCTGAAAATCGATCAAGCTGCACACTTATGAGCAATACTTATGCATAGGTGGGCACATTCTGCCAAATGTTTTAAAGCAGAAATGAATGTTTTATTCTTGAACAAAAAAAATCTACATACTGTTTGTAGAATCTTGTGACTACTTTGGGATAAATATTTTGTTCTTGCTGCTTTTGTCACCTGTTCCTACTTCCCACCTCATCAATCTACTTTTGTACTGGGTTTGCAAGCCGACTGCTCCCTTTAAGCCCCAGCACACATTACTGTGCACCTAATCTGTGATCAGACATTACTTATGACCTGTGGGGAACAAGAAGAAGAAGCAATTCTATTGCATGCAGAAAACACGTGGAAGGTAGTCCCCCACACAGCTCTCTGTTGGCTTCCTGTGTGGCTGAAGGAGTGGCTTACTGCTGTAGATCCCAGAACTTTCGTTTATCGCCCCTCTCCATAGAACCCACAGAAATGCAATAGCTGCTCTCCCTTGCTGAGTAGAGCTTAAGTGACCTGCTCAGGAACAAGCAGAGCTTCTGACAGGATGCAGAGGGATGCCCAGGGAGTTGGATGCTCAAGGATCTTTTGTTTGCAAGGCGAGTTTTATGGTTTTAACTTTGTTAACTTTGTTAAGTGCATACCTGGCATGGATGTATTAGTGGTAAGCCATCGGAAGGGAGGTGAAATTGAGGACATAACAATTCTGGGGAGTGAGGGTCAATGGGCGTTGGGGACATTGTACCCATCTTTTTTTTTTTCCAAAATATTATTTTTTATAGATTTGTTTTTCCAAATGCACTTTAGAATTCTGTTGAGATTTGGGCTGGGATTTTGTTGAGTAAATAGGTCATTTGGGAGAACTGAAATCTTTAGAATGCTGACTACTTTCACTTTTTTTTTCTTTTGATACATTTGCTTATTTCCTTAACTAAATTATACATCTGCACTTCTGATATTCCGTTCTAGTTTTAGTTGTGTTGTTAAGAGTTGACCTCTGTGGGGCTGTAAGTCTTTTCTTGGTCTGTACAAGAATTGTTAAGTTCTCTATGTATTCAGCGATTAAACTCTAGCCTAATAATACCTTATTAGTTCTAGTAAATTTTGTCTCTTAATTGTTGCATGCTGCTGTTTTTCTGCTTGATATTAGACACAGTTAATTCTTACTTAATTTTTCATGTAAACACTAATGCGTTAGCTAGTTTTTATGGTGTATTAAATATTGATAATAATTAGGGAACTATTAGGTATATTATAATTATTTTACTTACACATTGATTCTTTAGTTGAGTCAGTATTTCTTTGCCATAATAAGCAGATGACATTTTGTTCATTATCCTCATATCATAATTGTTTTGATATAACTTCGTGATTTTTAACAAATATTTTTTGAAGATTTTGGATCTCTTTTTATGTTTCTGTTATTGAAATACTTATTTATGCAAATCTTAATTTTTTAAAAATATTTTTATTGGACAGTAAGATCTACAGAGAGGAGGAGTGACAGAGAGGAAGATCTTCTGCCCGATCTTTCACTCCCTAAGCGCCCACAATGGCCGGAACTGAGCTGATCAGGAGCCAGGAGCCTCTTCTGGGTCTTCTGTGCTGGTGCAGGGTCCCAAGGCCTGGGCTGTCCTCGACTACTTTTCCAGGCCACTAACTGAGTGCTGGTTGGGAAGTGGGACTGCTGGGATTAGAACCAGTGTCCATATAGGATCCCAGTGTGTGCAAGGTTACTGCTCTGAGCCCGCAACTCCTAATCTTAAACCAGAAACTCATTTGCTGAATGTGCTCATCTGTGTAGCAGTATATCCGTATATAACATTGCAACTTTACCAAGCAGTAGTTATGTGACCTTTTGTATTTTTCTTCACAAGTCACATGTAAACATAAATAATATTAATTTCCTTTTCATAGGTTTAATTAGGGAGATAGCATATTTTCCTCCTTTAGCAGTCTCTCTGGTTTAAGCTCAAAATAGAGGCTGTATGCTATCATTTTAGTATGAGATTGAGTGTCAATATTTTATGCATGGCTTTGCCTCTGTATCCATAAATGAGATTGCTTGTAGACTTTTTATGTCAGCTTTAAAAAAACATATATTTAAAAATTGTCTTTAAATATTTGATACTCTTTTTGTTAAAACAGTACATTTGTGGGAATAGATGAGTTCCACATTGTTCTAGCTCTTTCTTCTGCTAGCTTTGCACTCCTGAGAGGTTAAGTCTATTATGACTGTCAGCATTATTAGCAGTCAATTCATCATCATCAGCCGTGTGTGTTTATTTGTCTCTCCAGGGAATGTTATCCCATACTTTTCCTTTCCCTGATTTCTGTTCCATTTCTCATTCTTTTGTTCTCATCAATCATCTGGAGTTTTATGAACATTAGAGACAATGAGTGATGATTATTCATTCTTTACAAACAAGCGGCGAGAAGCCCCTCAGCAGACACAGTTCTTAGAAAGACACTCCTCCCTTCCGCCCCTCGTGGAAGTGCGTGGCCGATTTGTGGGAATGATTGATTCATAGTAAGCCAAGGTCTTTGTGAGATCTCTCTGGAAGCCACCAAGAGTTTGGGCATGTGGATCAAGTGTACTGTGCCTCTCAAAGTGCAAAAATAGAAACCAGAAGGGTTCTTCTGTAAAGGCTTTTTACATAATTTCTCCCATGTTAGTCGGGTGCTACAGCCTGTTTTAACCCTTGATTGAGATCATGTTTGTCTTCTACAGTTTATGTCCCAATGAGATGAACAGAGTAATAAAGATTCATTTAAATTTCCTCAGGAAAGGGAAATAGAAAGGGCAGTACAAAAAGACTAAATATCCAGGACGCAGACTCAGCAGGCAGATCCTCCACCTTGTGGCACCAGAATCACATGTGGTCATTGGTTCGTGTCCCAGCTGCTCCACTTCAGATGCATCACTCTGCTTACGGCCTGGGAAAGCAGCAGAGGGTGACTCAAAGCCTTGGGACTCTGCACCTGTGTGGGAGATTGGGAAGAAGCTCCTGGCTCCTGACTTCAGATAATTTCAGCTCTGATTGTTCTGTCCATTTGTGGATTGTACCAGCAGATGGAAGATCTCTCTCTTTGTCTCTCCTTCTCTCTCTGTAACTCTAATATT
The DNA here is from genome assembly GCF_017591425.1 of Ochotona curzoniae. Taxonomy (NCBI): domain Eukaryota; kingdom Metazoa; phylum Chordata; class Mammalia; order Lagomorpha; family Ochotonidae; genus Ochotona; species Ochotona curzoniae. The sequence continues at coordinate 9,200,056 of NW_024465035.1, read as the reverse complement.
CAAATAAAAGTGAATAAATCTTTTCAAAAAATACAGTTTCTGAGCTTAATAATTAAATAATAAGAATTAAATCAACGAAATGAATAAGAATAAAATCACTGAATAATTGAACAAATGGAAAGAAAAAAGAATGATTAGTGTATACAAAATGGCCGTATCAGACTTTAAGACTATATCCAATGCGTTTATTAAAATAGAGATGCTCCTACGGGAGAGGATAAAGAATGTGAAAACAGACACAATTAAGTGAACTCGGGCCAGCATTGTGGTGCTGCAGGTTATGCCACTGTCTGGTGAGAGTGCTGACTCAGTTCCCAACTGCTCTGCTTCCAGTTCAGCTCCCTGTTACTGTGCCTGGGAAAGCAGCAGTTGACGGTCTGAGTGCTCGGGCTTCTGCCTCCCTGGGAACAAGATGGAGCTCTGCCATCCTGCCGCAGTTCAGATTAGTACCAGCCACACTCAGAGAAGGAACCAGAGAATGGAGATACCTTTGTTTTTCTCTCTATCCCTTCTCTTTCTCATTTTCTCTTTCTCTCTGCATTTGAAATAACTTAAAAAAAAGATTTATTTACTTTTCATTGGAAAGGCAGATATACAGAGAAGGGGAGAGACAGAAAGGATGATGTTCTGTCCAATGGTTCAATATCCAAGTGGTTACAACGGCTGGAGTTGAGCCAGTCTGAAGCCAGGAGCCAGGAGCATGTGGGTGTAGGATCCCAAGGCTTTGGGCCGTCGTTGACTGCTTTCCCAGGACACAACCAGGGAAGTGGGTGCTGCTGGGATTAGAATCTTACAAAATTCTGTAAAATCAAATAAAATTACCTAAAATAGAATCATTGTGTTCCTAGCACTGAGAGAAAGAAAATAATACTGCTTAGATTTCAGAGGTATAATGTAACTATTCCTGGCCAAGATATGTTTCCTCTACATAAACATGGTATTCTAAAAACAAAGGGGCCTTTCATCATCTTATCTATGTACATAACACATATAAATAAAACTTGTAAATAACGAATATAGGTCCTGGAGGTTGAGGCAAAATGAAGAATAAAGTATTGTTGAATAATGGTTGTCTAATTAGGAGTATTTTATGTGTCAAAGAATGACTCCAAATGTGTACATTCCTAATCCGTGTTTAACCATGAGTTAGACTTCAGTGAGCTAAGTATTGTAGTAGAAAATAAGTTTTCTGAAGATACACTATTGGGATTGTGAGGGGATTGGAATTAGAAGAAAGCAGTGAATACCAATGATTAAATAATTGGTAGAGATGAAAAAATAATTATCTTTAAGATTATTTTAACATATTCAGTAAAGTAATGTAGCCGTTAACAGACTAAGGCTCATTAAAGGTCTGGAAAAGCACAGTGAATCTTCCTATTAGCAAAAAGAATGAAATGAACGGTAACCTGTTAACACCAACAAAATGAAAAGTAAGGAAATGGTGCTTGAAATAATAAAATACTTTGTAAGAAATGAAATATCAGTCCATATTTTAAAAATAGTCTGAATAGTCCTTGCATTCATGCAAATTTTACTATTTAAAATATTCAAGAGAAACATCTTGGGGAAAAATAAAAGGTTAACAGCTTCAGCTTCTTGTTGGGAGTTTATAGTCCAGGATGATCTGCACTCTGCAGCCTGGATTATATACAGTCCTCCTCTGTCTCAGTATAGTCCACAGGGGAAACGGAGACAGAAAGAGCTTTCATCCTTTGATTCACTCCCCAAGTCGCCGCAATGGCCAGAGCTGAGATGATCTGAAGCCAGGAGCCAAGGGCTTCCTCTGGGTCTCCCACGTGGACCCAGAGACCCAAGGTTTTGGACCATCCTGTACTGCTTTCCCAAGCCTCAGGTAGGGAGGTGGAAGGGATGTGGAGCAGTTGGAATACAAATGGCAACCCATATGGGATCCCGGCGCATGCAAGGCAAGGATTTTAGCCACGAGGCTACCATGCAGGGTTGTTAAATCAATGTTTGAAATGCTTATTCTAGTCAGTTTCTTGATGATAATATTTGTCATTCTAGTGTTGAATCTGGGTGTGGTTGCGAAGATAGACAACTAGTGAATACTTCATGTTTCATTTGACCCAAAACATGTATCTCTATCTATGTGAATTTGATAGTAACATGATTTAAAATATTGAGTATTATATTGAGTATTTACTGTCACGTGAAAAATCTATGCCCACCCATGAAGCTGAGCTCTAATTTGTGAACACCTTTAAACCATTAGGAACATGAAGAAAAACAGGGAAATAATTAATGAAAATGTTAGTTGAATGATCTTTAAGATTTATTGCCTCCATAAGGACTGAAAAGCTTTGGCCAGTTCATTTCTCATTTCCGTTCTGGTGGCTCTGCTACTCAACTCTTTGAGCTCCTGATCATTGCTCGTCTCGGACAGTAGAATGTGCCAGAAACCTCCACGAGCTTTGGAAACCAGAAGCTTTATTCTAAGGGCCCGGGGTGGGAGAAGCACAGCAGCGTTTCCCTAAGCCTTGCTTCACAGAAGAGATGCGAGTGGACGCAGCAGTGAGGCCCACATGACACACGTCTGTGCCTGTTAAATGAGCATTGTCTGTGTTTTAGGACCTTGACGATATGCTTTCCTGTGTTAAAGCAGCTCTGATTGTCAAGTGGTTCGAAAGAATAAATAGTAAGGAGTTTTATTATACTGATTATGAAACAGGTGTTCATTACAGCAGTTAAACCTCCGCTTGGGGTGTCTGTCTCCTAGCTAGGAGTGTCTGGGTTTGAGACCCTGTTTTACATTCCAGGTTCCCACCTAGCTGTTACTGTCCCTTGGGAAATGAATCAGCAAATGGAATATCTTCTTACCTCCCAAATAAAAAAAAAATGCAGTTTTGAAAGTTTTAAGCATAGCAGCAGATACACTGAAAGGAAAATATGAATCTTAAGTGCCATCATTTAAAAAGAAAATCGCATGTTAGAGGAGCTATAGAGCCAAGTGCTTCATGTCTAAATTAAAGAAACTTTTCTGCAGTCTCAACTCCGCGTTCTGACCTTTTGACCCCCAGCCCGCCCTGGTCCCTGGAATTAGTGTTGTCAATATTTTCATTGTGTATCCTCACATTACTTCCTGTGAGCATTGCCTTTCAGGGGAGGAAGTTGTGAGGCGGTGTTTAAATATTCACCAAGAGGAGTCTGCCAAGTACAGGAAAAGCTGCAGCCCTCTGACATTGTAAGCAGAAAACTGCATTTGTGATTAATTGGGATTTTCTGATAAAAGATCTTTCTGTGCCTTTTATCTTACTATCAAAGAAAGCTGCAGAGTTAAATCTTCCCTCCAGCCTCTTGTTTTCTGATATTTGAATAACATTATTTCTAAAGTCCCATATGACAACATTTTCAAAAAACTTCCAACTTTTTTTTAAAAAATTTTTTCTTCATCATTTTTATTCCAAATTTTATGATCAAAGGAAACTTCTAATATTGCAGAATAGTTCATATTTAATACTGTTAAAATTTAATGTTCAACTGATTTAGCTTTTAACTACCTAATAGTGCATGTGACTCAATGACTATCTCTTGTAACATTTGAAGATATAGCTATTCAAAGGAACTTGTGGATTAAATAGTATTTCAAATGTTGCAAATATTTAACAAATGTTAATAAATTATACATATATATCTTTATATGTGATATATATATTTATATATATCTTTATTACTTGATTTAAAGTTTTTTTAGCTCTTTGTTTCCAGTTGGCTTTTAAAACTATGGCCAGGTACTCTCTTCGGTCTTTTCTATTGCACAGCTACATGATAGCCACAAGGTAGGCTTTTGTTTTATGCAGATTTTTGGTGCTTGCTGATATGGAATGACTTCTGAAACCTCTGCTTGTTAGGGTTTAAGTAGCATGTTACATGTCTTTAACAAGCAAAGCATTCTACCTTTCCACAAATTTATATTAGAGAATTTAATCTCTGAATATTTCTTCTGAGTAAACCTATGAAATTTTCATTTTCTTTATTGCCAGCTATATTTACTTTTATTCTTTTTACCATCTGCAATTCTCTATTATTTTTCACAGAACATCTTCATTTTACACATGTTTCTTAAGTATTCCAACAATATTCAATCCAATATGATTCTATCAGAAACTCAGGATATCTGGAGATGATTTTTTCTTTGTTTTTCTGCTCAGTCTTAGATAATTCCTGCCAGCTAGTGCCTTTCTCTGCTGCTTCCAAAATATTGCTGAAAAAAAAATCAGGTGGTGGGCTGGTTTCCCTTACCACCGATTTGCTCAGCACTAACTCATCTTGGCTGCTCTTTCAATCAGAGGTACTTACACTCCACTTTAATTTCTCTTCTGATTTATCTACCGCATCGTCAGCTTCCTCCTTTTCCATTGATCTCAAGCCTCTGACCTCACTTTCTCGTGCTGGAGACCAACCTGTGATTATTGATCAGAATCATAGATATCTGATGTTAGCACTCTTCATGGCTTTCCCTGCATCATCATCCACGTCCTCAATCTTGTCTCCTCTATTGAGGTATAATTTTATTTCATCCTACTTTATGCTTGCTTTCCACTCCGGCACTCAATATTGTCTGTCTGCTTCTGTTTGCGCCTAGATATGTCAGTTAATCATCCGCCTTAGCGTTTTCAACCTTGCCATTGCCTCAAAAATTTATTTATGCAGTTAAAAAATAGTCATGAGCAAATGTCTTGAGAGTTCCCTGTGTGTTGATGAGCCCATACTTTTTCGTAATAATTATTTAACTTGATCATTTAGATAGTCCCGTGGCAAATATGATTCATCTCTTTTATAGATGAGTCTTAGAGAAAATGAGTAAATTTCTCAAGATTGTATCAAAAATGAGACTCAAACCCAGGCCACGTTCTGATTTGGCTTTAAAGCTGTGCTCTTACACGCCTCATTCTTATCCTAACACTTACCTTCCGTATATTTTTAAACTTAGTGGATGGAAAGAATCTTTCCTGCCTCAACCATTTCAAGCTAGGCTTGCATTACTACAGTTCACATTACTACAACAGGTAAATGTAGTGATGGCCATCTGAAAAGCAAAACAAAACACCTACTCATTTAATATCCAATATTAGTGCAAACTTTTCCTGTGTCTAACCACGCTGTTCAAGGCAGCTCCTTCCATTTTGAATATCCCTTCTCCCTAAGCTCCTCTGGTACCACCATTATGAATGTTATTTATGTTTTTTTTAGTAGGCTTCTTTTCCTTTCCCCAAACATTGTGCTGCCTTTGATTCTTTGAACATGATACAGTGTTTGATTTAATTTCCATGCATCTCGTCCTCTTCCAAGATGTCAAATGCCTGTATGAGCCAGTGTTTCCCGATTGTAGTCATTAACCTTGATGTCTCTCTTAATTAAAAGCCATACCTGGATTTCCAGTTTCCCTTGGTCACTTCTATCTGAAGATAGAAAAAGAAATTCAAGTGTCCATCAGGCAAGGCATTATTTTCCAGAACTCTTACTTCACCCAATCTGACTTGACTGTGTTATTATTTGTTAGTTCAGGTGTGTTGGTTTCTAGTTTCCACTTACCCTCTGTGATAAGTGGTTCCCACAACCTTGAAATCTGCTTCAGAATCATCTGCTTCCTTGCTTTCCCTCCCGTTGCCTCTGCCTGTCTTCCTGGCGTTGTCTTCCCTGTTTGGAAGTGTCAGTTCACAGCCATTTGGATTGCTTGTCTCTGGTCACCTGTGCACCTGATTCTTCCCTCTTTAAAAACCTAGAGGTGATGGCCCTTTCCTTTCTCATTTTTAGAATCTTCACTCCATACCTGCTTACTTTCCTTTTGAGCAGAGTGCTTCTCCTTTCTGCTTGATACATGATCCTTCCATTACTTGTTTTATTTATGTGGGTGGGACCCTGTCCTCAGCTAGGGGAGAGCGCGTGCTTCGTGCCGCCTCAGTCTGAGTGGCCTGGATGAAGGCTTTAGAGTTGGAAAACAGCTGGAGCCAGGCTGCTGGAGGCCACTCAGACCTCTTCTGGAGCATGCATTCTCCATGGGATGATAGTATTCCCAACACTGAAGCAAAGCTTACAGATCACAACGGCTTATTGCCCTCCCCGCAAAAGGACAACATTGTTGGCCTGTGCGGCCTGACACAGTCATATTAATTTTCCAGGCAGAGGACAATCAGGAGGAATTGTTAAAACTATCTTGAGGGAATTGATTTTGAGAGAAAAATATTCAAGAAACATTAAATACGGTAACAGGTTTAACCATTTTCTGGAAGATTGGCTGTAAGGCAAACCCAGGTGAAAGCTCTTGCAACCTCTGACTACTACAAAACAATAGACTATATGAGAGAGAGCATCCATATGGGAGACTCAGAAGAAGCTCCTGACTCCTGGCTTCAGATCAGCTCAGCTCTGGGAAGTGAACCAGCAGATGGAAGATCTTTCTTTGTTTCCTTCTCTTTGTAAATCTGTCCTTCTAATGAAAAAAAATATTAATACTGTAAAACTGTACTTATAAATTTATCTGAAATCCATTAATTGAACATGAAAAAGTATCATTACACATGAATGCAGAAATAGGAGGCAAAATTGTATAAGAATCTTTTAACTTTACCGATAGATAGTGTGATATAAATTAAAACAACATGTATAATTTCATTTGCAAATTTTAGGAAAATTGGAAACACTTAGTGGTAAGAAACTGCCTAAAATGCAGCTTGCTGTCTAGAAAAGTATTTCATAGAAGAAATCAAAATATTTGAAGATGTTTATTCGACGCAGTGTTACTACCACTAAGAATTTGCCTTAAGCAACTAGTCACAGTGCAGCTGAAGGATTAAGCACCAACGTTTATTACAGAAAACTAAAAACAAGCAAAATGTTGAAAAATCAATAGCTGTATTAATATACATCAGCAAGATATATTTATTATATTCTGTTTTCCAAGATTTTAGTTATATAATAGTGACAAGAGTTACCATGTAAAAGTCAGATATTTTATGCTAGGTCGTTTCATGGAATGGCTCATATAGTGATCTTACAGCCATCAGGAAAGGTAATTTTTTGTTTTACCATGGTAGAGTGGACTCAGACAAGTTAAATTTGTAAGTTTGTTCATATTTTTAATTTGTGACTCCTGAATACATAGTCAGAAAATTGTATCTGCAGTCTACTAGTAGCTTCTAGTGCAAAATATGTCATGACGAAGCTTTACAACACTTTTAAAAATTTATTCTCTTTATTTATAAGACAATGTGAGAGATACTGATTGGTTTTAATCAATGTATCTGTGCTTGCGTCACCCCTCATGCCAGTTCTAGTATCTCTCACCATTTAAGGGAGGTATTTTTTGGCCCATCTTTATTTTTTTAATGTCTATTTCTGTTGGGCATCCAAAATTCCACCCTGCTGCTTATTGCTATGTTTTTCTTTTGGATATTAATGTTGGTTCAGATTGATAGGATATCAAGACAGAAGAAGGAAGCATGAAATGTGGAAAGAGTGACTTCAGACATTTATTTAAAGGCAGAGTTGTATAGAAAGGGTGGGGGAGACAGAGCGAGAGTGCTGTCTTCCATCTGACTGTTCACTCCCCAAATGATAGCAGCAACCAGAGCTGTGGCATGCTGAGGCTAGACACCTGCAACCCGCCCCTGATCTCCTGTGTAGATGTCAAGGGGCCAAGCATTTGTCTGTCTCCTGCTGTGTTTCCAGGAGTATTAACAGGGAGCTGGGTTAGAAATGAACCAACTGAGGTTCAAACTGGTGTTTATGTAGGACACATCAACGGGCAGCTGAGCCACTGTGCCAGTCCCACACCCACAGGTTAGCTTTTAAAGGCTGTGGTAGATTGCACAGCTACAGAAAGAGAAGAAACTCTTTGCAAAAGAATAGCTAACCCTCGAGTTTTACCCAGGGCAAGACGTAATGCAAAACTGAGTTTGGTGACTGTAATTGCATACTGTCACTATTTAATCATTTGTAAATAAGAAAAAGCTAGCTAACGGAATGTTAGAGTATTTTTAAACACGTGACCATGATTTATCTGGAGTAATGTTTTTTTTTACACTTATAATTTAACACGTAAATAGACTGCTTTTAGACCTTATAATTATATTAATAATTTCTATGTATTTATTGCCTAGACCAAGATAGTTTTGTGTTGTTATCTTCTCCTTTAGAGGTAAGAAGCTGGAGCAAGGTCATGCCTTCTTAAATCCAAGAAGTGTTTTATTTATACTCATTTCTTCCTTTCCTTTGAATGTTGTATTATAGGAAGGATTATGACATGAATTATTAACGTTTAAAATGTACATAACAGAGATAAGTAAATAATTGCAAGCAAAACCTCATTGTTATTAAAAGTACCAGCAGGTGCAGAAGGGAACTGAAGATGGTGCTGCCTTTCATCCAAAAGCATAAATCTCTTCCTTTCCAGTGTCTGTGCACTTCTTCAAAATGGTGAGTGGCCAGGGGGTTAGCATGGGGCTGTTTTCCCTTTGCCGATTCAGCTCCATTAGTGAAATATGTAAGCCCCTTTGAGATGCACATTGTGGTTTTCTGGGGTACTTTTTTCTTTCTGGTAGTAGTTTAGGGCAAGAATAAAGAGTGGAAAAATGACTTACTTAGCCTCCCATTCTGCAGAAGTGATGAGAGAGGGATCAAGTTACAGTTAGAAAGAAAATCTCAATTATGAAGAACAAATTTACAAATTTAGTAATTTGCATTCTGAAGAAGAACCTGTTTGTTCTGTTGCTGAAAGAAAATTGGCGCCTTACCTGAAAAATGAATTGGGCCTAAATTTTGTCCTATGCTATTGTTAAGTCATTGTTAAAATCTTTATATTGCATTCTCCAACGTGTTGTTTCCCTACCAATACTTGGATTTTTCAGAACATTCTGGCTTTGGTAAACTCTAGCATTCATATTCTCCACTTTTAGAGATTTCCCTCTTTTTCCCCTATGTGTGTCTCCCCTCCAATATCCCTTCTTCTGTAAGCAGTGCCTAAGGCGCCAGAGAATGCCATGCATTGCATCTGCCCCTTCCAAAAATCTGCCTGTGTTAATCCTCTTTTTATTATACTTGTGAAAATTAACCTTAAACACTGCGGGAAGTTGCTTCCTTCGTAAAATAACTTTCACCATGCCTGTATATCCTGAGGCAAGTCATGCTTTCTTAAATTAAGCACAATTGAACAATGTCATAATTCTTTTTTTTTTGAAATTTTTAAGTTTGGTATGATCATAATTACATGGTTTTAATGGGAAAATAAAATGAAGCCTACTCACAAGTTTCTTTCCAAATCCACTCTGAAAACTTTATATTAAATCAAAGTGAACAGTTCATTTGCACTCTCTTTATTTTGTGCAAATGGAGCCTCCTAAACAGAAATCAGGTATTTTACAATCTTTTGGGTTTTGTTACCTGCTTAACTTTTTAATTTTAGGCATAGTGATTCTCACTTCAGCATGATTCTCAAAGATTTCAGCTAGGGAAGCCTTCATGTCACGCACAGAGTGGAAGGCGGCTGTGAATGGCCAAGCGTGCTTCCGTCTGCTCACTGTCTACTGACTTTTAAGTCTCTCTCAACCTTTGACCTCCACTGCCATGCTTAAATGGCACACACTTTGTGCAGTGCCCTTTACATCAACATGTTTGATGACTTTTCCTACGTCCTGATTTTCTTCGACAACTGTGTGTCTTCTGAAATTCTTAGCAACCTTTAAAATTGTTCTTTACATTTTTCTTAACTTTATTTTCCTTATTTTTTAAAGCATGGAAGGGAGTGTGCCTTTCAAGTAAGTCATGCCATAAAGACATACATAAGAAACTCAAAAAATGCTTTCGTGTGTCTTCCATTGTTACTTTTTGCAAAAAATCTTAGAATTTTCCAGTGATAACACTAATGAGTACATGCACCAAGGGACGTAATGCAGTATTATGCAGGATGGCCTCAGGAACTTTGAAGGTAATATCTAGCACTTTTCCTTCTTCCATATCCAAAAATTGGAAAATACAAGTATTAACACATGCTTTGAACTAGGGAGCATTGGGTTTTCGAGCCTAGAAGAAAATTAACTGACCTGTAGCTTAAAATAAATGAAATGAACAAATATATGGGGAAAGCCCCGGTAGAACTTTGAGACTAGTGTTTATCACCTTGGCATTTACCAGGATCAGCTGGTGGGATTATCATAACAACTTACTGGCTCTAACACATAGTGTCTGTGATTGCTAAGTTTTGGAGTGGGCCCCGTGACACTGATGTTGGTGTTGCTTCTGCTGGTGTTGAAGCCTGCTTTTTGAACCAGGTACATCATGGAGAAGGGAGAGCTGGGGTTCATGACAAGCCTAGGAACAGCTGTGGACAATATACAGGTAGCATTCATTTGGCAGAAAAAGTAATGTGTGTGGATTTTATATACATACATACAGCACATATATTCCAGGTGTCATTTATTCCTAGGTGATAGTGAGCCTGATGTGATAATGAGCTAGATAAGACTGTTAGAATTAGCTTATAAAAACAGCAACTGCTGAGCAGGTACATTTGGCCCAAAGAGCAATCTACTTTATTGGTTCCAGGAAGTCTCAAGTTTAGTTGCTAGAGAGAAAATGTCAGAAGTTTCTAAATTAAAAGGAAGATGTATAATTTATTAATATCTTACTGAAAAAGAGAGGCTAAATTAGGAGTTCATGTGACCACTAATTTGAGGTGAGCCAAGGACATAGCCAGAGTTTAATCAAAGGAAGCAAAGGTTTTCAATATAGTTCTGACTCCTGCTTGCCCTAATAATGGGGTTTGCTCTTCAGGTTAATGAAATTATAATGACACATTCAAATGGAGAGTAGGATAGCTTGGATTTGACTCGGAAGATTCTATGAAGGCTTTTTGGAAGGATTTATGGTATGTACATGAAAATAGTATTTGTATTATCATGAAAGGATCCAAGTCTGACATGTAAAATCGAGAAACATTGTGTGTGCTAACTTATTAGTACTCTTGGTAACTGTAAAATCAATGAGAATAATCAATTATATATATATAATCAATTATATATGAACTTTTTAATATATATATAATTCAACTTCTGTGCACCTATCTGGTGGGAAAAACAGTGAGAATCCATGGTAGGGACTATGGCAGAAACTCACTTTTTTTTTTGGAAACTAAAAATGAGAGAATTGTAACAGGTGATACTTAAAATAATTTCTTAATTGCTCTGTGTTACTATAGAAGTGCATTGGAAGACAGTGACAAAATGTACAGGAAAAAATAGGGTTGTTATACAGTACTCACAATTTATAGCTGTGCTATGTAAAAAAAAAAAATACTTGAGGTGGATATAAAACCATCCCACCATTCTGTTTGTTTCTGATTCCTTCTCTATTTTAAAATAGCTAAAACAATGAATTTGTAAGGGTGCCCAACTTAAAAAAAGAAAAGATAATAGGAGGAGGAGGAGAATGTTATAATGAATACCTTAATTAGCCTAATTGAATCATTGAGCCTTATATGAACGTATCAGTACATATGCTACTAAGTTAGTAGAATTTATTCTCTTTTAGTGTCTGGTCAGAAGTTCTGCATCTAGTCCTTCACAATCAACTGGCTAGTGACTCTGGTCTCTTAATTTGCTGAGTGAGTGCTTATAGGTTATAAAGCTGCTTTCATGTGAATCTTAAGAGACAGGTCACAAATGAGGGAGTCTGCCATGCGTAGGACAGATGGGAAGTTGTGGAATGTAGCCTCATGTTCAACTAAATATGTATAGCATAGAGCGTGACAGTTTTAAAAGTTAAAATTATGCATCAGATTTGTTGAAGGGTTTTTGAAATAAATGAATAATTATGAATGAAAGAGGACATTACTGTTTTTATAGTTGCCTGTTTTACTGGTGCAAAGCAAATTATCTATTACACGGGATATCATCAGTGTGTTTTCAAGGTATTCTTTGAATAGATTGTACTGCCAGAAGGGGAATGAAGATAAGTGACCATGCCTGTTTATTTCTCTTTGATTTGAAGCTCTGTAGATCTACTGGTTTGGCAGTTTTCGCATGTATCCTGGAGAAAAACCTGAGAAGAATATGTACTTCTTTGTCATGACAGTTGTTTCAATTTTTGATTTATATATCGTCATGAAATTCTTGCAATTTTATGGGATATACTGCAATAATTCAACGCATTTGCATATAGACAATTAGATTTTCTATTTTAGTATCTTTGTGTTTGCAGTCGCTTAATTATTCCTAGTAATCTTGATTCTTTGAAGTTTTATTTGTGTTTCTGATGAAATTAAATTTTTTCAGACTCTCAAATGAAAAAACACATTTCATACTCCTTGGTTGAATCAGAAGATAATAGCTTATGATGTTTGGAAATATCTGTGTGCTACCATTCAAGTAAATAAATCAAGCTTCATTGTGATTGTGCTTTCATAATAGTGCAGGTGTTATTTAAAACTACTACAAAATAATAATTAGAAAAAAAATCAGTTACTTGATCTTAAAATGAAACTGAAAACACATTTGCTAGATTATGTGTATAGATGATTAATAATGGTGAGAGTCCCCTATATTTTATATAAATATCTTTGCATAAAGAGATATTACAGTACTGCTACCTGTATTTTACTGTAGTTTCATGTTTGCAGCCTTTGCGATTTGTCCTTATTTTTGCAAGAAATACCCAGAGAAGTGTTCAATTCCAGTGGTGTCCTAGTAACCAGATTACCCAATTTACCTGTAGCTTCTAGTGTCTATTCACAATTTTGGTTTAGCATAAGATCTGTAGCAAATACTTTTTCAAGGATTAAGGCATGGTATCAATACTTGATGTATTTAAAGGCATTCTGTCAGCTGAATGAAAGCAAATCCTTGTAGACTGCTAACCCAATCTTTATATGAAGATGAAGCAACTGCCACTTTCCAATGAACATCTTTCTTTATACTTTTTCCTGATCTCTTTAACAGAGGAAATTATGTCCCAGTAAAAGCTGACAATTTTCAAACATGTTCAGGGTTTTCAGCCAACCAAAAGAAAAAAAAGGTTTGTCGTGATTGGACTGGGTGGACATCACAGTGAGAAGTCAGTAAGACTCTTACCAACAAAAAATATTTGTAACTAATTTAGAAGCAAGAATAAATGTGTAGGAAGAGACCCTTTCCAAAGGCTTTGATCTTAATTCTCATTCCCTTGCTTTGCTAGGGTTTCACTACTTCTACCACCTGCAAATTGTTGAAAATTCTCAATTTCTGACTATTCAATTTGTATAAAACCAGTTACCAGTGAGTTACCCAGTAACATTTCACTTATTATTCAGTATCCTAAACAATTTTCTTTTTAGCTTTTTTTTTTTCCTCTTGGCTTATTCTCTTTTTGATATTGTCCTTCCATATTCACTACTTCGTACCATTTTTACTGTCTGTTCTTTTAATGCAATAAAATATTCTTTTATCTGAAATTATTTTGGTCTGTCAGATACTTTCAGAAATGATTTTCTTTTATGCCCGAGCCATGTTCTTCTCAGCTCCTCTGACATTCTTAAATTATAACTGTGACTTTTCGCTTTCTTCTTGCTGTGACAATGAATGATTCATTGAACAGGATTGCTCAAATGAGAAGTAGCTGTATTTAAATAGTAGCTGCATTAAATGGATTCTTTTGTCCTATTTATCTTATAGTCAATGAAAAGTTTTCAATTGTGGTTCTGCCATTTACATTAAAACTAGTGTAGTTCCTAATGGTTTTCAAAGCATCACTTTTGTCTGTGGTCTACAATACAAATTGGAATTCCTGTGTGATATGCCAAAGGTTTGCTGGAACTTAAAACATATCTCATTAAAGGATTCCACCTTCTCTCCAAACACAGGGAATTCCAGATTTTGATGGCTAATAGAACTGAGTGTCCATCCTATGCATGTAGTGTACTAACAATGCCACACTTGCCAGGAGCTCAACAGTTTGCTTAATTATCTGCCACCGTGTTCTTTTGAATTATGACACATTTTCATGGGTTCTGGGATTTCCCTTTTCCACACCCCAAATCCCCTTCCCCCTAATTTCCCTTATATTATTACAATAGTATAATCCCTCATGAATGGTCTTCATTGCATCATTCTGTTATTTCAGTGTATCCTGACATTGTAGGTATGGACAATGGTAGAGAGGCCAGCGGCCTATTGTCAAGATATATTTAATATTTTCATTGAGGTTCCATCTTTGATTTGGAAGTAGAGATGTATACTGCATTGTATCTTCACGTCTGGAAATGATAGTCTCTATTACACAGTTACTATACATTTCCTTAAATGAAAAGCCATAAAACAAAATCAAAAACAGGAAGAAAAATAAGAAACTTACATTTGAAGTTAAATAATATACTACTGAATGACCAGTGTGTTACTGAAGAAAGGAAGAAAATCACAAACCTTCTTGAGGCAAATAATGCTACTGTATGAACTTCATTGAGTCAATGAAGAAATTAATAAGGAAAAATTTTTTGAAGAAATGAAAATAAAAATATAAAAACCCGTGAGATATAGCAAAAACAGTATTGAAAGGGCTATTGAGTTTGTATTTTACAAGGAGGTTGGCTTACATCAGATAGAACATATGATATTTATCTTTTAGGGATGGGCTTATTTCAGAGAACACAATGGTCTCAAGTTGGGATCATTTCGTTGCAAATAGAATGTCATTCTTTTTTAGTGGCTGAGTAGTATTCCACAGAGTAGATTTATCACAATTTCTTTATCTGCTCCTCTTTGGACAGGCATTTGGGTTGTTTCCATGTCTTTGCTATTCTAGAATATTCTGCTGTAAATATGGGATTACAGATCCTTTCTCCTGTATAGATTTCACTTCCTTTGGATGTATTCCCAGAAGTGGGATAGCTGGGTCATATGCCGGGTCAATTTTCAGTTCTCTTAGCACTTTTCATACTGACTTCCATTGTGGCTGTAGTACTCTATACCTTTACCTTTCTCTTCACATTGATGCCAGCAGGTGTTAGTGGATTTCTGAATGCAGGTCAATCTCACTGGAGTTAGATGGAGCCTCACTGTGGTTTTCGTCTGTATTTCCCTGACAGTTAGGGATTCTGAGCATTTTTTATATTGTTGAATATCTAGTGACCTATTCTTTTTGACTGCATTTTTTTTTTGCCTATTAAATAATTTGTTGGTTGTTTTAGTGTTGCGGGGTGTGAGAGAGATCATTCCGGACAAGTCTAGGATGTATTAGGCTGTCTCTCTTAACCAAGCTTGGTGATGATGGCAGGGTCCATTCGAGAAGAGCAAAAATGCACATCCACATGGCAATCTAGTTTGAATCAAAACCCTGAGAGGAACAAATGATTGTTACTATGAAGTCCATCTATCAAACGGAAGACCTGTGTTCCAACTTCCCCAGCAATATTAGTTATAAAAATACAAAGCCTCTTGAGCCTGGTGCTTTGGTCTAGTGTTTAACAGTCCTCGCCTTGCATCTCTTGGGATCCCATGTGGGCACTGGTTAGTGTCATGAATGCTATACTTCCTATCTGGTCCCCTGCTGTGGCCTGGGAAAGCATGCAAGGACAGTCCAGAGCCTTGGGACTCTGCCTCCACATGGGAGCCCTGGAGGAATTCCCTGGCTCCTAGCTTTGGATCGGCTTAGCTCTGGCTGTTATGGTCACTTGGGGAGTGAATCAGCAGGTGGAGATTCTTTCTCTATTTACCTCTTTCTGTATATCTGCCTTTAGAATAAAAATAAATAAATTTTAAAAAGAAATACAAAGCATCTTAACATTTGCATCTTTTTAAAAATTTTTTTAAAGATTTATTTTTATTATTTTTTTTATTAGAAAGGCGGATATACAGAGAGGAGGAGAGACTATGCCGGTCCGAAGCCAGGAGACTCCTCCAGGTCTCCCACGCAGGTGCAGGGTCCCAAAGCCTTGGGCCTTCCTCGACTGCTTTCCTGGGCCACAGGCAGGGAGCTGGAAGGAAAGCAGGGCTGCTGGGACAGAACCGGCGCCCATATGGGATCCTGGGCATGCAAGGCGAGGACCTTAACCACTTGCGCCACAGTGCCGGGGCCCCAACATTTGTGTCTTAACTGACTTGGCTAGCAGTGAACAGAGGGTGAAGAACACAGATATACTGGAGCCATGTTCAGGGACTGTGTGTTCTCAGAGTCTGTCCAAGGGATGCCTGGGAACAGGTAGATCTTGGGCAGGCCAAGAGTCAGAGTGTGAGAGCTAAGGAAACACATGACCAAGGGAGAGAGCCCCTGCCTGTCTTGGGCCTTTGTGCTGGCTTGCAAGGGGAGTGATTATCCAACAAACCAATACAGCTTCCTCTGGGTTGCAGGTGATGCTAGGTGAGGGTTGTTTGACTCACAGGCAAGTAGAAAGGATTACATGAGTGGGGAAGGCATGGATTTCAAGCTCCTGACCCTGAATTAGCTCCCTAAGACCACAATATCAATAAGTATGTATTTGTTTGGCCTTGGACAATTTTTTCTTACTCTACTTTCTTCTAATTGATGATTTTGCTGTTTGTAAACCACCTGAAAGCTTATCTGAATGAAACTGTTCCTTTAAGCATGATTTTTAAAAAAGACATATTTACTTTATTGGAAAAGCAGATTTACAGAGAGAAAATGACACAGAAACATCTTTCAACCACTTGTTCACTCCCCAAGTGGCTACAAATGCTGGAGCTGAGCCGATCGGAAGACAGGAGCCAAAAGCTTCTTCCAGGTCTCTCTAGTGGGTGCAGATACCCATATGGGATCCCGGTGTGTGCAAGGCAAGAATTTTAGCCATTAAGCTATTGCACTGGCCACTTGTTATTTGATTTTGCTACACCTTGTTCTTGACATTTTCCTGTCAATGATTTTAGTGTTCCATGAAATGCAAAATATAGCTAGCAAAACCTAATAGCGACATTTACTGGTAACAGCTAGATGCATGTGCTAACAGCTCTGCTTTCTGTGTGCAGATGCTGCTTGACATAGGACCATACTGAGAACCTGCGATTAATATCTTTTTTTGGTTCCATTTGGCAAAGAGTAAATCAAAATTTTAACTTACTAATCAGATTTCAATTTGATTAATGCTGCCACAATCACTTAGTAAGTAGAACATGATGTAGCATGTTCTTGGTTGAAAACATGCTGTCAGTAGTGTCGTTGCTGTCAGTAGTGTCGTTGCTGTCAGTAGTGTCGTTGCTGTCAATAGTGTAGTTGATGTATTTATCTTAACTATATGTTACCACTATCTCTATGTGAAACATGATATCCCGAAATAAGTTAGAGTGACAACGCAGGTATGTTAGAACCCAGATGACTCGTTTTCAAATTAGTGGCAATCCTGGGTTTGTGGGATACAGCTTGAATAAATGTTCTTCAGTAAATGTGCCAACTACTCATTGGATTTACTTTATCCTGGGACCAACGACCTGTGGCATGCAGAAATCATCTCATTTCCTCGCCTAATCAAATTCAGTTGCAATTTGCTGTGTTAAGCTTCATTTTTTTGTATACTTGAATAACTTTCTGTTTCAGTACATTTTTAGTTCTTCAGTCATTCTGAAGTTAAAATATTTTGATGATTTCAATTTTAGCTGAAGGCAGAAGCATCATTTGAAAAATAAATATTAGCTTTGAATCCTACCTCTTTGTTGTCTCCTACTAGATGGTTAAATAGAGCAAGTAATCTTAAGGACAGCATTTCATTCATATGTTTATTCCTTCTTTGACTTTCAAATTTAGTGAAATTAATATATTTGGTGTCATTTGAATTAATAATATTGAGTTCAATCAACCAAACTGTTGGGCAGTCAAAGGAAGGTAGCCTTATAATTGCAGTGGACTTTTTCCAGCCTCAGTGAAACAGTTCTCACATAAATTATGTTAAAATCGTGAGTCTTGAAAAATCACAAGTGATTTATGTGAAATTGAATTACCCATACCTCCTTGGGGACCCATGTTAGACATACTAAGTAGTATCTATTAAACTTATTGTCTCAATAATAATTTCCAAGCCTGTGGTTCTCAATGAGTCATTAATTTGTCCTCGATATAGATTATTATGAGATATTATACTGTCTTCATGGTTATAATGACAAATCATATCTTCCATAAGGTCTATTTAAAAGGAGAAGGTACTTGATTCCTGTTTTAGTATCTAGGCAAAGGCCGTTTATTATGATGCATTCTTTTTACTTTGTCCTGTGTACTGATTGAACTCATGTTTTGCTGGGGTAGAGATAAAGATTCCATCCAAAAATTGATTATAGGTGTTTATCTACCAAGAGGAAAGGATATATTTGAGGAAATCTTTAAATTTTTTTTACTCACCTCAAATTTACTCAATTCAGTTTACTCAATTACTCTCTCGCTCTCTCTATATAAACATATATGCATGTATATATACATATATGTACATGTATTATATATATATAGTCAATTCGTTTGTGAGTACTAGACCAATATCAGCATATTGTACCTCGTCAATGGTCATATTTAATGATGGCCAGTATCTCGTATCTTTTCTATAGGAAGAAAAATCTACTTCAATGTAAAACAATTCATTATTTAAAGTGAACATTCTCTTTCCTTTTTCCTGGTACTTTCTCATTGAGAGTGCTTGTAAGCTCTGTAAATTATAGATAACCTCTACTGGTCCAGTTGTTCAATTGGATTTCTCTCCCATCTTGGGAATAATATTGCTTTGCCCCTATTTGTGCCTTCATTTCAATTTTCTGCTTTATAAATGTGTCTGTTTTGTGAATTTCATTTTCTACCACTTATAACATCTGCCTGGTTTCCTCATTGTCTAACTGAAGAAAATTCTCTGTGACATGGTCATGCTGCATCTGTGTGAGAATCATAATATTGTCACTTTCTGAAAATTCTATTTTAGTACTTGTCTCTTTGGGGCAGGTGTTCTCACTTCAAGGTCATTCTTCATGGTAAGGACCTGACGTGTGCAATATAGGAAGTGTAGCTTCTCTGGCCACTACCCACCAGATTCCAGTAGAACTACCCACCAGATTCCAGTGGAACTATTCACTAGATTCCAATAGAACTACCCACTGGATTCCAGTAGAACTACCCACCAGATTCCAGTAGAACTACCCACCAGATTCCAGTAGAACTACCCACCAGATTCCAGTAGAACTACCCACCAGATTCCAGTAGAACTACCCACTAGATTCCAGTAAACTACCCACCAGATTCCAGTAGAACTACCCACCAGATTCCAGTAGTACCACTCACTAGATTCCAGTAAGACTGCCAGCAAATGTCGTCAGAGATTGTAGTTGAGATTTTGTGAAATCACTCCAACTTTTGGGTTGTTTTCATTGTTTAACAAAGCATATCACCTTTGCTACCATCTCTATGCCTAGACATGGAGAGCGTGCTTTGCCGTTTCAAGAAAATGTTCTCCTCTTTGTTTTTCCCATTTCCCCACCTCTTTTTTTTTTTTTTTTTACTAGAAATTTGTGAGTTAACTAATGCCCCCGGTCATGGTGTATCACTATGGTGTGTATGTGTGTGAAAAATGTAACATGTCTGCAATGAATGAGTATGTGAAAATAGTCATTGTTAACATAGGAGCTGACTGATTTTGAGAATCCCAGTACGATAAGATCCCAATAGGAAAGAAAGACAATACACCGTAAGTGGAAAATAAGATAATGCCAGCTAGTAAAAAATTGAGTGAAAAAATTCACCAGATTGCTGAAGCTGACTGCATGATTTTAAGGAAGTGTAGGTATCCAGAGTGCTGGACGTCTTCTTGGAGGATGCGAATCAGGAAAAAGCTGAAATAATGGGAAAGCATCAACTCTGGAGCTGCACAAGTTAGAAATGGAACAAAGATGTATTTAATAGGCGATTTGTAGTCTAGGAGCACTTTAGGACACATAAAAAAGGTAAAATTGGAGACAAATATATTCCAAACGAAATGGAAGTTTTTCCAGTTGTGCTAAGACCTCTGGGTTTCCCCCCATGGATCATTTCTTTGCTTGATCCAGTCTGGCTTGCTTTTCTTGTCTTTCAGGGATTCTTTGAAATTTTGAAGGAAAGTGTTTGCTTTAGAGATAAAGTATTCAACTGGAAGGAAATGTGTGTTAGAAGGCTGTGACGAGAGTGAACTCAAATCAGTGTCTTCTCTTTCCTCTTCCTGTACCTTCTCTGCTTCACCTGATTTCTTCATTTTCCTGTTGTGGAGGAAACACTTCCTTACCGTCTCCTGACTATAATGAGGAAGGAAAATGTTCAGTGCATGGTTGTGGAGACATCTAACTGAATATCAATGAACATAGGTTCCTGAATAAACAGATGACTGAAGAGATGGAGATTAGGCAGAGTCTCTGCCTCAGGAGAAGCATTTCAGAAGACGATTTTAGGGTTGGGGAGGTAAGGGAAGGTGATTTGAACAAGACAGCAAAAGAATGATGCATAGGAAACACCAAAAATGGAAATTCAAGGGGGCTAAATCAACAGAGAATATACTTGGAGGTGAACTGAGAGATGAGTTCATGCTTAATATCACAAAATCTATGTATGGGTGTTGTGTATGTGTGTGTGTGTGTGTGTGTATTTAGGGCAGGTGATTTTTTTCTGCAATTACAGAGACATTCCCTAAGCAAGAAAACTTTAAAAGTTCAATGTATTATTAAATGTGATTCCAATGCCTATTAACATTCCAATGGCATTCTTTATGGAATTAGAAAAAAATGCTAACATATGGAAGCACAAAAATTCCAGAATAGTCAAAGTAGTCCTTTGGGGGGAACACAAACGTGAAGGCGTCATGATACCTGATTTTAAAACACATTACAAAACTGTTAAAACAACATTTTCCTGCATAAAAATCAACACAGATTATTGAAATAAAAGAGACCAGAACTTAAGCCACATGTATATCACTAATTGATGTTTAATAAAAGTGTCCAGAATATATTGGAAAAAAAGGTCTAGCAAAACGAAGTGCATGCAGGGGAAAATGATTCATATCTGTCATCCAATACGATATTTGAGGATGGATCACACACCTCAAGGAAAGGTCTAAAGCTTTGATTGCTTCAGGCACCTGTAGGGAAGGCATGTGAGTACATTGATTAACCATGATGTCTGGGATCAGAGCTGCAAAGAGTAGGTTACTCAATCATAAAGAGAAAAAACATGGCATTGTATCAAAATCAGAAACTTCTGCACAGCAATGAAAGGAGTACATGGAGATCTTCAACAGACCATGTGAAAATGTCTGCACTCCAAATGAATATCCTGGATATATTAGGAACTCATAAAAATAACTAAAAAATAGCTAGCCCCACTAAGAAATGGACAAACGACCTGAAAGACACTTCTTAAAAGAAGAAATGCACATACCCACTAAGCATATTTTAAAATGTTCAGTATCAGCAGAAATGCAATTCCAAACTTAATAGCATATCACTCCATGCCTATGAGAATGACTTTCCAAAATGACAGAAGGCAACAAGTAGAAAGGATGTGGAGAAAGGGGGAGCCTTAAGCACTGCTGGTGGAGGATGTAAATTAATAATGCCACTGTGGAAGACAGTATGGAGATTTCTTTAAACTTGAAATATAACTGACAGCTGACAATGTCACTGCTGGATATGTTTTCCAAAAGAATGAATCTCAGTGCCAAAACGGTACTGGCTACTTGGTGCAGAAATGTACATAATAGAATCAGACAACTGGAATCAAACAAGGGGCCAATCAAGTAAGCAAAAAAAATTAGAGTTATTTATCGGAAAGTCAGATATACAGAGAGGAAGAGAGACAGAGAGGAAGGTCTTCCGTCTGATGATTCACTCCCCAAGTGAGCACAATGGCCAATGCTATGCCAATCTGAAGCCAGGAGCCTCTTCCGGGTCTCCCACAAGGGTGCAGGTTCCCAAAGCTTTGGACCGTCCTCGACTGCTTTCCCCGGGCCACAAGCAGGGAGCTGGAAGGGAAGTGGAGTTGCTGGGATTATAACCAGCACCCATATGGGATCCTGGCGTGTTCAAGGCGAGGACTTAAGCTGCTAGGCCATACCGCTGGGCCCAAGTAAGCAAAAATTTTAAAAGTGTTATATGACACAATAGAATGCTACTAAAGCATTAAAAAATCCTGTCATTTTCAGTGAAATGAATGGTACTTGATAGCATGTCAAATGAAATGAACCCGGACACAGAATACCATGTTCTCATCCAATTTTAAGAACAAAAATACACACAATAAGGGTAACTGCTAGAAAATGGAAAGGATGATAGGAATAGAGGCAGTTGATATAACAGATACTAAATCCAAATCAGAGGAATATATTCCTAATGATATACAGCACGGTATATAAATTATAGTTTGCAGTAGCCTAGTACATATTGCATGAAAAAATTGAAAGAGTTTCCGAGCTTCCAATCATGAAATTGTATCAGAGAGAGGGGAGTATTGATTACCCTATTTCGGCTACTGTGCCTTCTATACATGTGTTGAAATACTGCACCTCAGAACACAAGTATGATAAGCGTTAGCAAAAATTTTATGTGCATGTCTTTAAAGCATTATATAAGGGTGGGATTCAATGTACCTTATTCAAGAGCTGTGCCATATTATTGGACAACTCAAAGTTAATGAGAGCGGTGGACATTATTAACACAAAGAACTAATTCTAACTAAGGGTTTCAAGTATTTGTAGCTTCGATGTGGTTTCTTACTGCATAACATCATGAATCTAAGGATTAAATTTATATCACCTTTATGTAACACTGTCATTTATATAATTAGTGAATTTAAAATGAGAGCCGGGCAAATTTTTTCATTTAAATATGAAAGCATTCAATATGGAATAGGCTCATCTAAATGTTTTCAGATGCGTTGAAAAATGGAATTTAGGATAAAGAGTGGTTGGTGCATTTTAGCAGAAGAGGAACAAAACAACTTGGTATGAAAACCCTTTTGGCTACCTTACACTTACGAAAGCTGTGAAAATTTGTCCTAAGGTGTTTTTCCTGTGCAAATCCATTTAAGTGGTTATGTGCAGTTGTGGGTACTTTCATTTTAACTGAAGATAGAAGTGATCAGTGAACAGTGTCCTGTTTGAGCTATAAGGCAGAAAAGGGGCCCTTTCTCAAGGGAAAATAACAGAGCATAAATAAGCCAGAAATAATATTAGATGTTCTCCACATCTTTGGCCTTTTGACAGAGGCAGTGGCTAAGGCTAACTCTCAGATCTCATTCCAGATCTTCTGAGCCAAGTTTGCTCCTGTGAGCCGCATAAAATGCAGGAAAAATCCAAGAAGTGTTGCTATACTTTTAGCAGGGCAGAGGGTTACCTTGGGGTGTCAGTCCAGGGTGAAAGTGAACCCCCATGTTGTAAAAGCAGAACCTATCCTCCTCTGTCTCTCTCAACCCAAGGTGTCCTTGTCTTCCTCTATAAAAAGAAATGCACTGACTTTAAGGGAGTGATTCAGCTGGACCTACAAGGTTCCAGTCAATGGACTCAAGGAGTTATTTGCTTCTCCAATAGGTACAAACCTTGATAGCCGGTGTTATCCAGGAGTGGTTTGTGTTGGGGAATGCTAGGTCTGGAATTTTAACTGATGCATTCATGTAACTCTAGTCCATCTGGAGACCACCTGGCCACCATAAGTGCCCTAGAGAGAGCACAACAACACTGACCAAAGGTCACTAGCTACACTGACCAACCAGGAACTTGGACACGACCTGAGCATGCACCTCTTGACCCTAAAGTCAATCTATAAGCACCTTCAACCCTAACTCCTTAGGGAGCCTGGGAGTTAGAGTAATAGGTGATTGGCCACTTACTCAGCACTTTGCAGTAAATGCTTACCTTCTTCCACTATTCTGACGACAGTGTTTGGCTTTCTGTGTGTTGTGTGTGTGGGCTCAGTTTAGGGATTCTGTAACATTGCACCCAACAAGGCACTCCACAGGATGTGGGGTGTTGTTCGGCACTAATGCAGAAGAGCTGATCAGCAGATCTTCAGCAAATGAATCAGGTGAGAATGAGTATAAATTTGCCACTTAAGGATGTTAGGTTTTGAGATTAACACTGAGTTTTCGACAAGTGGCAAGATATAAAGAATATGGCAAGACCATTCTTTAGTGTGGCTTTTGGAGGTTGTCTTTCAAGTTATATACCTGTGAGAAAAGGTGTTGTATTACCACGTATTTTGTGTTTGGAGACTTTAGGAAAACTGAAAAACTTTTTCCATACGTTGTTGATCTATTTCAGTTTCTTCTTTTAATTCCTTCCTGTTTTTAAAAGTATCTTGTATATCTCAAATTGCCACTGTTGTCTCCTTCCCCATTCTTGATTGTCTTGTGAGTATGGCCTGAACTTTTTTTTCACTGTGTCCTAACCCTGACATTGAATTCTTTCCTTTGCAAGATAAGCATTTAGTTTGACCTCAATACCCTCAGCTACTCTAAATTTAAAGATGTGTTTGCTTTAGCACTTCATCATCCACTGCTGCCTTTTGTACTTTTGTACTTTGTTTAGTTAACTCTCTGAGGACTGCTTTTCTCCATGGACGTTAGGCATGAAGAATGCTAGTTGTATTCATAGACTCATGCCGGTCCGTTCGTTCATTCAATTCACATTTCCCAGCTATATTCTGTACTCATACTTAGTTTATCAGAATAAATCAGCCTCAAGGATGACCCTAGGGGAGTATAGAATGAATTTATACACTGAGATGTTTCATAAACTAGCAATGCATTAACTGTTTACTTGTTTGTTTATCTGGTTAGGATGAAAATTTTGGTAATATAATCGTGTGCTTTTTTTTCTTATCTCTTGACAAGTCGTAGTATGTGAAAAGTAATGTTTGTGATAATAGCTCACAACTTTTTTTTTTCTGACTATTTACTAGGGAGTAATTCTAAGTGAATTATCTTCATTAACTCGTTGAATCTTCACCACAGTTCATTTCCCCCAACAATTGCACTTCTCCCACCACATACTCTACCCCACCTTTTCCTGATAAGGAAATTGAGATGATAGAAAGAAGTGTTTGCATTCCAACTGAGATGGGTTGACTGATTCCATGAGATTAGCTCTGAAACACGTTGTTACCTATAATAGAACCAATCTATCAGTATCTTTTTAATAGATGTACATTTTATCTGCCTATTTTATTTTGGTTAATAAAACTTAATTATGACAAAACCATGTCCATTAGTTTGCACTTTGCCCGTGACAGCTTTTAGGTTACATCAGCATAGGACAAATAGTTATGTCAGTGACTTTTTGACCTGCAAGTTCTAAAATGTTTGTCCTATTGCTCTTTATAGACAGTTAATGGTTCAAAAAAACAGGGACAAAATGAATTCATAGCTTATGTATTTTACAAGAAAAGTTGGGAATTAGTGTTTTCAAAAATCAAGAATACCATTTTGAATGAAAGAAGAAAGGAAAGCACATTTATTCCTAGTCTCTGGTTTTCAAGTAATGTTAGAATTGGTAGGCAAATGATTCTTGCCTAGAGAATGGCTTGGTCTGTGCCATTCCTTTTATATCTGATGACATCAGAGCAACTTTGTAGGATGGATGGGGTCACCATCAATGCAGTGACGTTAGTTAACATTTTCCTTTATTATTGTTTCAAGTCTCCAAGCTAAATAATGCATTTTTACTAGCAATTATTTAGCACGCTTCCAAATGCAAAATAAATTTACCTAATAGTTTGTCTTGCATAGTGCATACTTACACAGTAATTAAAAAGTAGAGAAAGAATAATTGCCTTCCTTCAATTATAATGCCGTAATGAACTAAAAACAAGATATTAAGAAGTCAGGTTTTTTTTCTTTAAGTGGGAACACATACAATATTTATCTTGTTCCATCAATGCTTTTTATTACCTTTTATTTCACATAAAATATGAAAAGTGCTCACTGAGTATATATTTTTCATACCTTAATTACTCATAGCTTAATAATTCAGCAGACAAAATGAAGTCAAAACAGTGTTTATTGTATATGCATTACTTTAAGTTGGAAGTACATTTTGAAAATCAATCGTTTGCACAAAATGTTTTTCTGTGACAAATGAGAGTATAACTAGAGTCAAAATAATGATTTTAAAATAAAAATAAAGGTAATTTTATTCTAATGTTGTTCCTCTGTGTTTGTGATCCTGTAATTCTTGCCTAAAAATATTGATTTCACAACCGTTCTTATTTCACTCATATAATGATTGCTTTTAAGATATGTTGAAAGTATGTTATTGAACATATTAACAGAATAAAACAAGGAAAAAAAGAGAGGAGAGAGGACCCAAAAAGGTAGGAAGAGCTTGAAGTATGACTCTCATTACAATTGTAACTAGGAATACATGAAATCTGTTTTTCTTTACATAAGCAAAATGAAAAAATATTTTAAAATCATGCAAAATGTGGACCATTCACCCTTTTTCAAAGTAAATTATAATCCCTTTTACTTATTAATCTTTGTCTTGTATTCTTGATGGAGAATGCCACAATACACTTTACTAGTGATGTTCCTTGGTGAAATACAATGGGAAATACAATTTGATTAGAAGTTAGGGATTAACAAATTCGGTTCCCCTGGATGAGAAAGGAGAGTATGTGTTTTTAAACATACATAACTTTTACTTGAAGTTACTTAGATCCTGTGTGGTATTTATTCTTTGAGGTTTAATAACTTGGTTAATTTGAATATGTAGTCGTTAATTTCAAAATAGTTTGCCCCATAAATATGTGATGCAGTTTCAACACTGTTTTCTGGGGCTTCCTTGAAGAAAGCCATGACTTAAATTAATTCATTATGAACATGATTGGTAAAGTCAAAACTGTTCTTTGTATTTTACCATTAAAATCCTCAAGCAAACTTAAGAAATCTAAATTTGCTTGTTGCTTCTCAAGTTTGGATATTTGAAATATTGTCTCAAAGCTCAAGGTGCTTAATGGATTGGCATTACATAACCTTGGAACGCAAGTTGATTTGACTTGATTTGTAAATAGAATGAAAATGATGGATGATGCTGCCTTTCCCAGAAAAGAGAATGTGACTCTGGTTGGCTAAATGTGCATTGTCATATACCCAGGAACTTGCTCATTGGTACAATTTGAGCAGTCTTATCAAATAATGATAAAGTTAAAATTAGTGGCCAAGAAGAGGATGGTGCATTAAATATAAATTTATAACACATTGTAGAAAGCAGAGCATTATAGCCAGAAGGGGAAATTTCCATTGGTCATTCCTTGCCCACCTGTTTGACATTTACAGTTCATCCCTAGGACTGATGTTATTCAACTAATCTGTCAACTTTCTAATGGTGCTTCTTGATGCCACTCAGTTATTTTTTCCAGTTATTGTTATTAATTAATTAGGAATATCATAGTAGTTTCTAAAAAAATGATGTAAAATGGCAATAAGCCAGGCAAGGTACTATACAAAGGAAGTTTGAAAGTTTGTGGAAATTAGAATTAAAAGATACTGTAAGTTTTACATGAAAACATTTTAAAGATTTATGTGTGTATATGTGTGTGTGTGTGTGCATGTACTTGAATGACACAGGAACAGAGAGGGAGGGAAAGACAGCTGGAGCTGGACCAGAGTAAAACCATGAATAAGAACTCCATCCAGGTTTCTTGCATGATTGGTATGGGCTCCAGTATTGGTGCCTTCATCTCTTACCTTCCTGGATGACTTAGGAGGAAATTGCGTCAGCAGCTTAGTGGCTGAGACTTAAACCAGCACTCCAGTATGGCATGTAGGCACTGTGAGTGACTGCACGGGCTGTTGTACCACAGCATCCCACCTCTGGGTGTGAACCTTCAGAAGCCGTCATTGAACAATGATTCTGATCCACACACCTTTTCTACCTTGTTTTCTTTAGCTCTATTTCAGCAAACGAGTTACGTTTGTTTTTCTATTCAAATCAGAAAATATATTGTGAGCCTGAGTGACAATGTCTACCGTTATGGCTCTCTGAGGTGAGGTGGACATCACTTCGGGGGAGAGAGCAAATAGCAAATAGATTGCTGCGCACTTTTAGACTCAGCTCCTTTTTTTAAGCAAAAGAAATGTGAGAGTTGCCTATATTATAAATATAATTGGTAGAAGTGTGGTCATAATATATGCATTAAATATTAATCATAACAGTATAACAAGTATAGCATATATTGTATAATTATAACATATAATCATATATCATGTATAATATATGAATATATGATTATATAATTATATATACCATAATTATTATACCATTATTTGTTATTAATTATATTATTTATAATTATATATAATTATTATACTACAATTATGTATATATATAATTGGTAGAAGTGTGACTATCTGAAGTGAGTTGATGGAAACCTCATTTATTGATAGATATTCCAGGACTTTGAGAAGTATTTCATTGAATCTATGCTGGCTAACTCATTTTACACATAGAGAAAATGGAGTTCTGATTGAGCCATGTTAATTTTATGGTCTTATGTATTGCTGGTCCCAAGACAAAGCAAACCAAGCATGTTATAATCCAAAGAATCAAGCTTTGGATTCTTACAGAATTGACTTGAGAGAGCAACTAAGTGCTCGTTATATGATGTCCCAATGATTGATTTAACTTTTATGAGGCCCTGGCTTTCTCCCCACAAAAATGGTCTATATGCAAGTCTAAAATTGCTCTAAAAAAATTAAGAGTGGCGTGCTCAGAGCTTACTAGCTATTGGATCAGCATTCTTTTCTTTTTTTTTTTTGGATGGGTTCAAGAACTTTGATATTCAGTCCTTTTTGATGGTTGCTTCCTTTCTTGTCCATAATTCATACAGTTCATATCACTCAATGAATTTAGACTGCTGACTCACCAACCCTGTGTCATAATCCTTCCATGACAAAAATTGATTTGATGTTGTACGTTAGGTTGATGGCAATCAGGTCAATTGAGTTCGATTTGCTTTTTTCTCTAAGTAATCAGACTTGTTCCTCTGGCATGTGGAGATTTTAAAAGGCCTGGCAAATTTTGAATGTTTCTGCTATGTAAATATTTGTTATTTGGACAGAATAAGTTCATTTAGCCTCATTTGCCAATAAAATTTCATAAAAATATTTTCTGGTTATATTTCATGATCATAGCTTAAGTGTCTGTGAAAGTGTTAGGAAACTGACTTTTTGAAAAAGGCGTCGATGTTTCTAGCCTACACATCACTTCAGTGAGGTATTTGCAAGTCATGTTACTTTTGTAGGTTATTCTGTAATTCCGTGATTGGCTATACCTACTGCAATTTGAAAGTGTATTTTTTTTTTAAGATTTGTTTTTATTTGAGAGGCAGATTTATAGAGAGAAGGAGAGACAGAAAGACTTTTATCTGCTGGTTCACTCCCCAAGTGACCACAATGGCCAGAGCTGAGCTGATCTAAAGCCAGGAGCCAAGAGCTTCTTCTGGGTCTCCCACGTGGATGCAGAGGCTCAAGGACTTGGACCATCCTCCACTGTATTCCCAGGCCATAAGCCTCAGATTGGAAGTGGAGCAACTGGGACACAAACAGGCACTTATAAGAATTGCACCACATGGTGGAGGATTAGCCGTTGTGTCACCGCGCCATCCAGGAGAGTATACATATATACATACATACATACATATATATGTTTGCTTGCTTTTTTTTCACCTTTTTGAGAATTGGGGGGCAAGTTCTGTTTTGCTTGTCATTTTATCCCAAATACCTAATTCTGATCAAGGCAAATAGATCTTCCTCATTAAAATATATCTTGAATTTTGGAAAGATTATCATCTGAAGAGTTTAGGGAGGAAGGAGCATGGCAGTAAGGCTCAGTAGCTGCAGGCCATTCTGTTGCTGGCACACATAGATAAGAAGGATGCTTCGTTTGAAGTGGTAAACATAACAAGTTCTGTTTCTGTTTTAGGGATTCTAAGACAAACTATTTTCATAATAGAGCTGAAATTTATGCTTTTGCTTCAGTGCATTGATAAGCCAATAGATGGAAGATAAACACATCACTGGTGGGTAAAATTGCTGATGTCTTGGTGCAAAGCAAAGGAGTTCTATCCTCTAGACTAGGTCAATATAAACTTCATGAAGATGTGCTCACTGCTTTTTTCCTTGCTGTTTGTGTGTTTATTTATTTTTTTTAATTAATTTGAGGACCCGGTGCAGTGGCGCAGTGGTTAAGGTCCTCACCTTGCACGCCCGGGATCCCATATGGGCGCCGGTTCTAATCCCGGCTGCCCCGCTTCCCTTCCAGCTCCCTGCCTGTGGCCCGGGAAAGCAGTCGAGGACGGCCCAAAGCTTTGGGACCCTGCACCTGCGTGGGAGACCCGGAAGAGGCTCCTGGCTTCGGATTGGCATAGCATCGGCTGTTGCACTTACTTGGGGAGTGAATCATCAGACAGAAGATCTTCCTCTCTGTCTCTCCTCTCTGTATATCTGCCTTTCCAATAAAAAAAATAATAAAAATAAATCTTTAAAAAAATTAATTTGAAAAGCAGAGAAGGCTCTTGTATCTTCTGTTTCACTCCCCAGGTGCTTACAACAGGTGGTGCTGGACCAGGTTGAAGCCGGAAACCTGGAAAAGTGTAAACTTCATCTGAGTTTTCATGTGGGTGTCAAGGAACCACCCACCCAAGTCGTTGCACTTCTGCATCAGTGCTGTGCATTACCAAGGAGCTGAAATCAGAAGCAGCAACACAGCTTGAATGTAGGCACACTGATGTGGGATGCAGGTGTCCCAAAGAGCATCTTAACTGCTGCACCAATCGCCTCCCCCATCACATGGTATACACTGGCTTTGTTGAAAAATATCTACGATGGAATACTAACATGTATTCTTTTTACTAAATCTCAAAGTATGAGCGTACATATCTATTTAGTATTCTCGTGACAAAATGAGCCATGTCTTGAGTACTTCTGCTTTGTACCAAACCATGACAGCTTTTGACAGTAAAGGCCCTTGCAGTCCAGATGAGTAAGCTTCTATCACAGAATGTCCATTTGAAAGCAAAATGGACAAATTCATGGGTAATTGGCTGAGTAAAGCAAGCTTATCGTTCCAGAGAAAATATATCTGTATTTACTGCCGGTGATGAGATTAAGCATTTAAGTGAAAATTAAAATTTTGTAAAATTTGAATGTGGTAACACGAAATGCTTTCTTGATTCTTAATGACATTTGTGATTAATTTGGTGGTCATATTAAGTGAGATTTAAACTACAGTGTTTATGCATAGATAATGAAAGACATCAATAGTGGGAAAATTAACCAAACGTAGTAAGCCAGCTTTTATTTAAATGAGCAAGTTTATGATATTATTCAAAATGCAAGATAGTCCACTTTAAAAAGTTAATTTGTATATATCCATATATATCCATATATATACATATATATATCGATAGATACATAAATAGGTAGATAGCCTTATTAATAATTATTAACTAAACATCTAAATGTTTGAAAAGTTTAAATTATTTAAAAGCCATAGTGTGAAAAATGTCCGCAGTCGAAAGATACATATTGTCCACATGGACAGAAATATAGGTTAAGGAACAGTATTCTTTTATGCTCCCTGTTTGTAGAGCAATATCTTATATAATCATGAAACTGATGTCAGCATTAATTTCCCTCAAGAAGTTGATGATTTCAAGCCTTATTATGAGAGTAACTGATATTTTTAAGTCTTTGCATTGAACTAAACCTATTCATGTATTTAGTCAAGAATACACATTTCATCATTAACTACATGAGAAATAAAAAGAAACAAACACCATTCATATATGCACATACAAATACTTGCTAGGTCCAACAAAAAAGGGGAGAGGTGACAAGGTGACATCCTTCTGAGAGGGGATGCCAGGTTCTCCTGCAGGACGAATCTGTCGCTGGGGAAGAAAAGCAGTAGTTTGCAGTGTGCTACACAGCGAAATGGAGTAGAACATAGGCGTACATATTTGCCAGTTGAATAAGCAAATTAGCCACGACCGCTTTGATTTGCATAATCATTACTAGTAAGAGTGAGAAGTTTTGCAATATTTATTTCTCATTTGGGTTTTCTTTGTGAGCTGCCTCTGTAGGCCTCGTGCTCTGTTCTTCATGCTGGCGACTTTCTCCTTCTTCCTGATCATACTGGAACCATGAACATCAAGGTCGTTGCTGTCTTGTAGGTTACACACGATGCGAGTGTTTTCCACAGATGATTATGTGTTTTTAATTGTGTGCTTTTTCTCTAAACATAGAGGGCAAAAATAAATTTTATGGAGTCATGGCCATCTGAGTTCCTATTCTTTTTGTTTAGGAAAGAACTTTTTTTCTAAGAGTTCTATGCTGCATGAGGAGCAATAGAATTGCATTTTTTCTTAATGGCCAAGACAGTGCTAACTTGAAGAGTCGTTTATTTTCCCACATATTCAGAATATATCTCTCGGCATTATTATGCTTGTTTCTGAAAATTTTTCTCTTGTTGAGCAATATTTGGCCAGATTTGTTTCTTCTTATGTTGTTCACGTTTGCGATTTTTTTGTTGTTGTTATTCCAAGTATTCTTTCAGGTAAAAATTTAGAGGCAACGACAAAACAAAATGTAACTTTACATGAATTTTATTAAATCTGTAAAAGAAAAAATTAGTGCTAAGGATTTAGAATCTCATTCTTGTTGAGTCTCCCCGTATCCTGATGCTGTCTCGTGGTCTCATTGGGCAGTGTATTACTTATCACCTTTAGCATTACAAAAAGGAATACTGTTACACTTGAACTTGTTGAATAGTCTAATCTTTGCAGTGATTAGATCATCTGGAGATGTGACTGAAAAAGCCACAATTTCATAATTTATACATAGCAAAATGTTGACAATGAAAATGAAATTCAAAACCCACGAACTGGTCAGTTTTCCAATTTGCTTTCCCCTTGTTCTAATGTTTTCCTCCTGGCTCTGTTGAGTGCAGAGACCATCTGGTTTCAGTAACAATGTGTTTTGTAGCTTTTACATCAAAATCTTAGTCCTCCCTCCAGTTTCTGCCCCATATTCATCACAACCTTCTGCACAATCTTTATTTAATCTCTCAAAATAATGTTTTTGTGCCTTCAAATATTGTCTGGGTTCACTCCACAAGTGGTTGCAGTGATTGGTGCCAGGAGCCAGGAGCTGCTTCTGGGTCTCCCACATGGGTGAGTGATAAAATGATCTGAGCCATCCTGCACTACTTTCCCAGGCCATATACAGGAAGTGGAGCTGCCAGCATAGGAACCAAAGACCACATTAGATGCCAGTGCTGCAAGGTAGAGGTTTAGCCTGTTGAGCCACAATGCTAATCCTACAAAACAAAAATATTCAATTTCAAGAGCGTGTTATCCCTTTTTTCCCCTTCATTGTTCTCATATTATTGATTTCAATAAGGATGTATTTCAACTGCAATCTTAAAATAACTCTTTATTGAAGCTTAGAACATTCCAAGTACTAAGCTAAGCACTTTGCAAGCGGTTTTCATTTAGTCTTTATTACAATGCTGACAGGTAGACCTCACAAATCTGTTTTACATAGGAAGATATTGGACTTTAAAAAGGCTGTGTAGGAGAATCAAGATTGCGGAATAGGGTAAGGGCACGTTTAAATGGACGGAGAAGCATTTAACCAGAATGAAGCAGAGAGGACATATTTCAGGAAATAGGAAAGGACAGAAAAACAGCAGAGGGGTACCTGGAGACTGACAGACACAGGGAAGCAGCGGGCACAGCAGTGTGGTGTTGCAGTGAATGATATTCCAGCACGGCGATCTGAACTCCACCAGCAGCCGGAACTCCACCAGCAACCAGGTGGGAAGGGACTTTCACTAGGAGCTTGGGAGGTGAACCCAGACGGGGAACTGTCTGTCCTGCTGGTCTATTTGATTTGACCAGGAGCAGAGACAGAGCAGCAAATCCCAGGCGGGCAGTGCGAGAACAGCGAGGATTTCATAGCCCAGTCAGCCCCCTAGAGCTGAATTGGGCGCCATTTTGCCTAAGGAGGAAAGGGCAAGGCAAAGGACTGAGCATGCTCTGAGCAGGGAGTGAGCTCATTTCTGACTTGGTGAACTGCAACGACGTGGCATTATACGGGTTCCATCCGGGGCAGGTCTGGGTAACCCTCAGATCTGACAGCCAGCAGATCAAGAACTGTTGTGGTAGCAGGTCGGGCGCCATTTTGCAGACTGTGGCAATAGCTTTGGGACTGCAGGGACAACAGTGAACTGCGCATGTGCTGAGCTCGCAAGAACTCGCTGAGGTCCCGCAGGAAAATAATACCGACTGTGGCATCGTACCAGTCAAAACAGGTTCGTGTGGCACCCAGACCTAGCGTCCAACAAGTTCCGACAAGATCAGCATCACCAACAACCTAACTAATAGTACACCTGGTGTCTCTTTAATCCTGGAACCCATTCCAACCAGAAGAGGGAGAAAGGTTGCAGAGACAACAGTGCAGCCTCAGCATGGTATCACAGGAGGTGGAGAGTGGTGAGCCAAGAGCTGGGGCTGTGGACACCACGGTTGATATCTGACATGAGAACCTAGACCTGGAACTCGCTGGAGGTTGTGGCACAAGTGGCTGCAAGCAAAAAGTTGTGTACCAACTGCAATAAGTAAAATCGCATTGTAGACCTGTGGGTCACACAGCTTAGAAACCTGCCCCAAGAAGAAGACTCTGCTAACCAG
Source organism: Ochotona curzoniae (assembly GCF_017591425.1). Taxonomy (NCBI): domain Eukaryota; kingdom Metazoa; phylum Chordata; class Mammalia; order Lagomorpha; family Ochotonidae; genus Ochotona; species Ochotona curzoniae. Next base: position 9,165,380 of record NW_024465035.1, on the reverse strand, counting down.
AAGTACAATGATCAAGAGCAAAAGAAGAGACAAAGGCACAATGAATATTACTGAAAACTCCCCTGCAAAGGAGCAAAACCCTATGCCAACCTCGGAGTTAACTGGGGAAGACATTGAGAAAATGGGGGACACAGAATCTATAAGACTCATTTTGAAGATTCTGGTCAAAAATGAGAAGCTCATGCAAGAGTTCAAAGAATTTAAGGAAGCAGTAAAGCAAATCAAGACTGGAATATCAGAAATTAAGAACACAGTAGAGCAAATTACAAGTACAGTGGAGAGTCTCCAAAATAGAATGAAGCAAGCAGAAGAAAAAATCTCAGAATTGGCAGATATCTCCTGTCACCAGGGGGAAGCAAACAAAAAGCTGGAAGCAGAGCTGGATCAGGCCCAAAAAAAGTATTCAAGAATTGAAAGACACTATTAAGAGGCCAAATATAAGAGTTATGGGAGTCCCGGAAGGTGCAGAAAGAGAAGCTGAGTTTGCAAATGTATTTAATGAAATAATCAAGGAAAATTTCCCTAATCTGGAGAAAGAATTGGGAAACAAGATCCAGGAGGGACACAGAACTCCCAACAGGCTTGATCAAAAGCGATCTTCACCAAGACATATGATTATCAAGCTCTCTTCAATTGAACATAAGGAAGAGATCCTTAAATGTGCACGTGAAAAACATCAATTGACATATAAAGGCCAGTTAAGCTCACAGGAGATCTCTCACAGGAAACTCTACAGACCAGAAGAGAATGGAGTGACATATTCCAGATTCTAAAAGAAAAAAATTGTCGGCCTAGAACAACATACCCAGCAAAGCTTTCTTTCATCTTTGAAAATGAAATAAAATTCTTCCAGAGTAAAGAAAAGCTAAAAGAATTTGCCTCTTCCAAACCTGCTCTATAAATGATGCTTCAAGATGTTCTCTTGACAGAGAAGAGGAATAGCGCCTACCAAAACCAAAGGTAAACGGGAAGAACATCCCAGTAAAATGACAATAGAAGACTAAATCAATGAACAACCCATTCCTAACATTACAGGACCAAAGTACCACCTATGTATATTTAACTCTAAATGTAAATTGCTTAAGCTCAAATAGATTAGTAGACTGGATTAAAAAACAAAACCCATCTGTTTATTCTTGGGAGGAGACACACTCCAACAAAGATCAGCGGAAACCATATCAAATGGGTTTTGTTGTTTTCTGTTGGTTTCATCTCTTCAAAACACTTTCTTCTGATTAAATCATTCAATGACTCGTAGATCATACAGTGGCATAATTTTCTTCAAGAAGGTTCTTGATTTTCACTTCTTCAGCTACATGTTATACATTTAATAGCATGTTGTTTGCCTTCTTGGTGTTGGTAATTTCTTTTTTTTTTCCCGGAAGTTGATTTTGTTTTGTGGCTCTTCATTTAAGGGAAGGTATAGTAGTTGTGTAATGGAGACTGTCATATCTAGTAACATGTCATTTAACTTCATGGCATTGTAAATTTCTATTTTTGTTTCTATTGTTGACTTTGTATCATGATTTTTCATTTAAGGGAATGTACAGTAGTTATGTAATGGAGACTAACATTTAGATGTGAATATGCGTTCATTGCTGTGTGGGCATATCCTTTACTTCCTAGCCAGGCCTGATTTTGTGCACACCTGAGTTACACAGTGGCATCAGGCTGTGTGCTTAGAAAGGCCTCAGATTTGCTTACTGATTTTTCTCACTTTGTCTTGAAATACTTACATTTTTATTTTGCACTGGGCCCCCAATTTACATAGTTGGTTGATGTAGAGCAATTGTATTTTGCTATTGACTGTAGGATGGAAAATGTAGAGTGTCCAGCGCAGTATCCCATTTCATTACTAATCAATTTATTTAAGGCAAAGTCACTGTCATCTAGTAAGTGACGTTAATTAATTTATTTATTTTTCAGTAAAAGAAGGGGTAGCTGAAGGTGTGTGACAACCAGAAACTACTCATGACCCTCTCTGAAAAAGAAAAAGAAAAAAAAAATCATATAGAACTTAGTGTTTATTACAATCTGAATTAATGAGTATGTTTTAATGTGCCTATCAAAATTAGAAAAAGTAAATAGGAACATTTGTGGTTTTATATACATAAGGTGCTATGTATATAGTATCTAGTACACTCAGGGACTATTGAAAATATATTTCTAAAAAAAAAAATAACAAATAACAAACAACCAAACAAAAAATTACAGGTTAAATCAAGGCAAACATGTGGTATCTAATCTTTTGGGATTCGCTCATTTCCCTTAGCATTATAGTTTCCAGTTGTGCCCATTTAGCCACAAAGAACTGCATTTTGTTTTTTTTTTTTTATTTTTTGAACCTGTCATTGATACTGTCTCAACCCAGATGTTTCGAAGAATGGAACTTGCATTATTTTTAACATATTGTTTACCCAATACTATGTCAATTAATTCCATAATGTTGTATATTGATACTGAGGCCTTGTTGGGGCTTTTAACTGACCGGATCTTTACTCTGTTAGACCTATCTTCAGACCATAGAAGGTCTCCCCAAGAGGCCACTGAACTTATCTGGACAATAAGACGCTGAACTTTATGCTAGGCATGTGTTTGCAAGCAATGAATCTCAACTGAACTTGAACTATGGTTATACAACAAGGTGGAGGAATCCACCATGGGGGGAGGGGTATGGGAAGGGTGGGGGGAATCCCCAGCGCCTATAAAACTGTACTACATAATACAATGTAAGCAACAATAAAAAAAAAAAAGAAAATATATTTCTAAAGCCTTTTTTTTTTTTCATTGCATCTTGTATGATGGTGTAACACTGTATTTGGTTTTCCTGAAATAAACTTTAGGAGAATTATGTATCACATCTTTGCAATTGGGTGGCAAAAAAAAAAAAGCTACATGTCACCTAAAAATATCTTTCCTTTCAGTGAGTGATATGACTGAACGTTGTTTGCTGGCAACAGAAAGATTCCAGGCACTTACTTTGAGTGATTTGATGACATTCCCCCTGAGAAACAAGTGATGCCCAGTTAGCCTGGAAGGGTGATCAATATCCTTGTTGCCCGTGTGATGGAGAAGTTTCTCTGAGAAGAGAAAAGCTGACGAGGCATGGGCATCCATCTCTGGTTTCAGGTGTACTCTTGCGCACCTAAGTATAAATAGAGGCAACACAATTTTAGCTCTCCATGGTCAAAACTTGAGGCTCAGCATAATTTCAAACAACACGTATCTCAGGCCTCCGACAGAGTGTGTCAAAAACCGTAGCCATTTTTGCTCTCCAGTTATTTATGGATTTATTAATCGGCTGTCAGTGTTTATCCTTAGTCATCTCTGGTATGACTAGCCAAACATCAGATCACTCTGTATTGAGTGATGGATGATAGGATGTGTGTTTGTTGTTTATATTTACATAATTTAAAAAAATGTTTTATATGATTATGTTCTTTGGGTAAGAACAGAATCATGACAAGGATATGCCCTGGAGCCTATAAATTGTTAGTTGAATGCTTAGGTTATTTCACTGTCAAGTACATGACGTTTGCTACGAGTTTCTGAGAAGCCATGTAATGAAAATATCTCGCTTAATCTACTTCTAAAACAAGTGCTCTGTACAAAGTATGGGTTGACTCAAAAACTTACAAGCAGCCTCTCCCTGGGGATTCAACTTCTGTCAGCCTCACAATGCCTTCTAGGAGAGAGCACCCTGAGGTGGTGTGTTCCAGAAAGGCAGGTGTGAGCTGCACCTGTCCTTCTCTGCCGAGTACATCATTGTTTCTGTTCTGCTGTGGGAGTTGTAGTTGTAGACAAGCTTCAAGCATAAGCGATACATGGAACCTCTCTACTGAGAGTTTTCATCACCCTCCCTTCCTCCACCCCACCATCCCATTGTGGAGTTGAGGAAGAGGAGGCTAGCTAAAATAACTTGCTAAGGTCACAGAGCAAATAAACAACAAAAGCCAACTTCCGGGCTAAAGCCTTGGGAAAAGTAATGTCAGTTCAGAGTCCCAAACTGTGCTTCATTATCTAGCCTTAATTTTAATTATAGAATTAACTGTGTGATTCTTTTTCTGGCTTACTGTAAAGTCCTTTATCAAAGACACACGCTTTATCTATGCCTGCCTGCATCTCCAGTGCTTTCCGTACAACTAGGACGAAGTAATAGTTGAATAAACTTAATTTGCTAAATAAAGGCAGGGGAATTCAAACTAATCAAGCTTGAATAAGGCTTAGCTTCCCTCAGTACTGTGTGGTCATATCTTGGGTGTTTGATCATTTCATCTTCTGTAGATAATTGTTGGAGAGTGTTGAGTTTCTGTCCCGTGAGTGAAGTGAATGGTGAATTAGAATAATCTTGGTTACATTGTAACCAAACATGTTGAGATTTACCTGATGCCAAGAAACAGGATCTTTGCAGAAGAACTGTTTGTGTTTAATAAATCATTGCGTATGCTTAGCTAAGGAATAGCGATGCTGCCTCCTTCTCTTTTGTAGATGTAGATCTGTCGTATACGCTTCTGTGAACATATTCAAATAAAGTGCACTGTAAAACTGTGCTTTTTTTTTTTAATGTGAGTACTCTTGAATTCCTGAGAACCCTGCCTTGCAAATTCTCCTATTAGAAACTGAAAATCTTGGTCTATAAATAGCAAATGTTGAAAAACAAATTAAAGCAAGTTTAATTTGCATGATTTTCAACAAATAACACTGATTCTCTGAACATCTTCCAGAAATCTTCATCAAAATTTGAATTTGCAAAATCTCATATTTTTCATGAGATAATTGTTGACTTATCTGGTGCTTCAATTAGTTATCAACAATTTTTCAAGTTTCAAAATGTGTTTAGAATTTTTATATTTATCTGCTGAATTGGGCACTGCTCTCTGCCACTCTCAACTGAGTTTGTAGACGTACTTTAAGAAAAAGTCTCTCGTCTTTGAAATAGGTGTAAATTGGGTTTTTTTCTGTTGATCACTTATTATATTAAATAAGTAACATTCTCCAAAATCTTCTAGAGAGTCCTTAAGTTATGATGCTTTTCCTTATCGTTTTATGTATTAATAGTAGTATCAATGCTGTATGTGTTCAGCAGAAACCGTTCGAAAAGGTTTGAATTTTGTGATTTTCCCAAAGTAACAATATACCGTGTGATCCCCTCTGTATTAAAAAACAGAAACCAAAACTATGTTTTTGTAATACCAGTTAATGAAATAACTAATATGGTTCTAATTCTTGACTCCTAGAAATTTGAAATGGAACAAAAGAGACAGAACAAATGAAATTTGTTTTGTGCAAATAAATAAAAGTATGTGACTTTACAAAGGAATCTGTGTATAGGATGAGGGGAAAATTTAAATTGCATATGTGTGTAGATACACGCACATGTATGTGATGAAGAACAATATGATAAAAGTATATATGCTGTTCAGTTTACCCACCCAGAGAACTTTGACAAAAATCATAGATAAAACTAATAAATAGAATCATTCTTTTTAAAGGACATCCACTGATCATCAGAAAAAAAAAATTAAAAAGCTCAAGTATGGGATTGTTCAAGACTGAGTAAGTGAGCTAATTTTTAGACTGCCTTTCCACATCATTCATGAAAGAATTTTTTCTTAATTATAGGATTAAAAAATGCAATGATCTCTTATCCCCTTTGATCACAAACTAGAAAATGAAGGCTGTCTAAAGCTTTATAGTTGAATGACATAGTGTGTGTGTGTCAAGGGATTGAGATAGTAACTTGGAAATTTAGGGTGTTAACAGCACTCTAGAGCCTCTCAGTTAATTCATAATGAAATTAGTTCCAGAATTTGAAGCAGAAGAAAGCACGTTCAGTGAGGCAGGGTGGTCACAAAAAATTGTTCCTGTTGTGGGTTCTTTGCGAGAGATGTTCCTGTGGCTTCTTGAGGGTTATTTGTAAAAACAGCACTGAATCCATGGTTTCTGATGTTGAGGAAGATGCTTACAGCATAATAGAGAATTATTTGAGCTGTGAAAGGTGAAATGCTTTCGAGTAGATAGAGGTCAGAAAAAAAAATCACAGAATCCTATGCAAAAATAAAGACTGCAAAATAGTGTTGCTATCAGTCATGGAAAAGCACAGATCCAATTAAGAGATATTCTAGAGGAAACACTGAGAATTGGATTTGAAAAGAAATATGTTTCCTCTTGTGTGAATCATTAACATAATTGTGACCAAATGCTGGAACAAAACTTGATATTTAATGCATTCCCTCATTAGCTGTGATTTCATGATCCTTATCAAAGCATCCATCTATTGTGATGTTCAAATTTCCTGAGCAAATGTTGTGCATCGGGAAGTAAAAGTAGTGCTTGACTGGCTTTGTGGCACTGTCAGTGATAAGCTGGGGCTGACTGTTCTGTCTTCCAAAGAAGCTCAGACTGAGCCGTGGCGCTTAGTCTGAACGACTCTGTGGCTGCGTTGGAAATGATTCAGATGGATTAGTACTTGATTAGAGTGATTCTCTGTGTCAATTTCAATCACCAGTCCTTTCAGTTTGTGGCAGGCTCAGATACCGTTCTGCTGGATAACACATGTGACCAACTAATATTTTCAAAATAGATATAAAAAAGCAGGAAAAAGCAAGTGGAAGAAGAGAAAAAACAAAGGAAGATGGAATGAGCTCTTTATCACTTTACAATTTTCCCTAAATCCTTCATAGCTATCATGCAGCATGATCTACCTAGTGTCTATTGTGGACAGCTGTTAAATCTCAGATTTGCAATTTCACAATCAAGCCGCTTTCATCAGGTGACTTTAAAATGCCAAGCAAGGAGAGTAGAAGAGAATATTGGCTTTCTTTTTGTTGTTGTTGTTGTTGTTGTTGTTGTTCTGTTTTCTCACTGCCCGTGAGAAGTCAAGCAGCTGAGTCATGTTGCAGTAGCCCTGTATACGTGGGAACACCCTGCTTTGTAAGGGGTTGCTGCAGTATTACCAGCAGGACACTTCCCTTGATAAGGGCCAACCCAGGGCACTTGCATCATGTGAACAGAGTGTTGAGGCCAGAATGGCAGTGGAACAAATCAATGTACAAATCTGAACTCTGTTTTTCTGTAGCATCCTTTTCATCAAAATAAATTATACCAGGAGAAATCTGAAAGCAAAGAAAATAATAATGGAGTTACTGGAAGTAAATTCCTATTTAGACTTTCTCCCACAAATCTAAAACCTAACAGTTTGTTTGATAGCAATACTGTGCAATGTTTCTAATTTGCTATGGGAAGAAGACTTAAGCACACAGATCTTCTGTTAACCTGAAAGAGATATTTCGTATTAGACTTAGTAGCTGTGTGCTGATATGCCTTAAAGTGGTGTTAAAATTTAATCATTGTAAGCAACTCAGAGTTGCTAGGCCTTAATCAAAGTTGTTGAGAGATTTTGCTTTGATTGGAATTTTTTTAATAAAGCAAAAGATAAGAATTTCTTTACTTTCTTACTAATCAGAATATACTTGATATTCGTTAAACTCTGCCTTTCTGTTTTTAATATTTTCATTTTGTTTTCACTTTCAGTTTTCTGGTATCTCTTTACTTGAAAGTTAAGTAAGAAATAGCTCTTGAAACCCTCCAAAGAATTGCACAGTTCTGAGATAAATCACTTCACAAGTTTAAGGCTGCTAAAACAACACAACATACTGTGACACTCTGCAGGTATCACAGACCCTGGAGCAAAAGTTTAATAATAGCTAATTTATTTTTTCCCATAAGAAGGTTCTGGCACAAAGCACCAGCAATTTTTGGAACTGTAGATTTTGTACACTGGCCTCAAGATAAAATTTTGTTTTAAGAAGTCTCTCCAGAGGTTTTCTTTGTTCTGTTGAAAGAATTGTAGCAAGGGAAGAGACGTACTAAAGTGAAAGGTTGGCTATTTAAATTTCTAGACATTATTATAATAAATATATAATGGCTACATTTCACTTGCTTGCTGAATGAATTTATTTTTACTTTAAATTTAATTGAAATACAGAGAAATACAGAACTTTCATTCACTGGTTCACTCTAAAAATGTGGACAGTAGCTAGTGGCTCAAGCTAAAATCAAGAACAAGGCACTCCCCTCTGGGTCTTCCACAAGGGTGGCAGGGAAGCAGGCACTTGTGCTGCCATCTGCCTTCTTACCTCCTGCATTAGCAGGCAGCTGGCAATGAAAGTGGAGCCAAGCCCAAACCTAGGCACCATCATATGAGAGCTGGCATCCCAAGAGATGTCTTGCATGAGAGATGCTCACCTGACTCCTGAGTTTAAGCATCACAGTTCAGCCGTCAGTGGATCACGTCATTTGGCGGATGCTGAGCTTCAGGCATCCCGTGTCTGAGTACTGACCAGATCTTCTCACAGGCGAACCGATTCTTCACCTTTCTTGTTTTTTCTTGAAATCACCATTGTTGTGCCAGGCTTGACACTCGGGAGCTGTCCTTTCCACAACCCTAGCCACCGTGCTGTTTCTTGCCTCCCATTCAGTGCTATGAAATCTGCTTTTATTTTCCATGTCACCCCGGGACCCTTCTCACGGCATTTCAGTTTCAGTAGTAGCAGGACCATTTCCGTATGTTATGTTATTAAGAAACATAGTTTGCATAGAGATTTTCAGTAGGTCTCCATTGTTTGTAAGATATAACTGTGTCATTTCAGCTTGATACAAAGATATTCAGATCAAACCCTGATACCTCACTGTTCCTGTTCCTCCCTAAAATTTATTCAGCTTCAATATTTAGCTCATGTATTCTGGCAGAAGGTCTTCATGCGTGGGCAACGTTTGCATACTTGGCCATGTTGAGTACTTGCTCAGGCTCTGTTGGATGGCCTATAGAAGCAGATCACTTTGAGTGTCATAGACATGCTGACGGGCTATCCAGTATTTCCAGTGCTGAAGGATTCTTTGGTGATCATCTCCAAAATTGGACTGAATGATGTGGCCATGTGGAATGGGCTACTGGCTTGCCAAATTTCAATGAAGCCCGTTGATAACATTCGTACAATAATGCTGCAGGCTCAGGTTTTATTCAGAGAATAGATAGCAGGTGCACATGCTGGAGTTGATGGACTTCTACCTGCACACTGCATTATTGCACTTTTTTGCTGCACAACAGTGAACCACTCACACATTCCAATAATGCATTGGAAATTCCATGTAACTTCTATGACTTCTACATTCGTGATCCCAATTAGAGATAAATGATTTACATGGGGTTATTTTTCCTCTTGTTTTCCATATATACTTGACATTCTAGAATGTTTCTGCTTTTGCTTTCTCTTTCTCCAAGAAGATTATATGAATCAGTGAGTCTCATATCCCCTGATAATATATTTTTTCATTGCAATGGGCCATTTGCAAACATTAATTAGTAAAAATCATGTCATTCTTATGAGTTTTCATTGTTTATTCAGTTCCACTCCCAAATACTCCTCACTCCTACACCTCAGAGACGTTAGACATGAAGCTTCATTGTCTTCTCCAGAGGAAGTCATTGTAGAGTCTCAGATGTGAACGCACAATTGTTAGCATTTAATGCTGATAGCTTAGGTGTAAGCAAGAAGAAATGGATAAATGCTCAGGAAATGAATTCTCCTTTCCCTGGACTCATTGCTATTCTGCGGACTGAAGGAGAAAAGGTAGATTTTGTAGACAGGACAGCAGTATTAATCTGAGTCTATATTATCACAATAGTATACTTGTTTAGTAAGCAGTTACTAGTTTAAGTTTCTGTGAAGTGTTTCATGGCGTTGTAGGAATAGGCACTTGTATAACATCTAGTATCATACTGTTAAGGTTAAAGGTTAAGTGCACTGTGTCTTATAAGGCACCTACGTATCCCTGACCATAACCTACACCCACGCCCACACTGTTTTGGTAGTTACCCAATAAGATTTGATTGCTCTCTCTGTAGCAGTCACGTGAGAATTCCTCCAAAAGCTCATAGAAAATACCGATTATGGGCCAAAAACCTGCTCATTTTTGCACCAATGAAACTTATCATTATTTGTATGTAAATCTAGTCAATATTTATTGAATGTCTGCTGTGTGCCCAACAGTCAGAAACTGTGTATGAACACAGAACATTTAAGAGGTTTCGTGCCCAATTCAGGGGGTGGCTATTCAGTTGGAATTTCCTCTCGCTTCACAGTTGGAGAGGAATAGCAGCGAGTTTCACGGAGGTTCCTGGAGCTAATTTAATATTTTTGAGATGTTGACCTAGCAACTTGAAGACAAAAAGAGAGATCCTCTGCCTGCTGTTTGGGTTCTTGTCGTCTCTTCTTTAGGCCTGCCACCCTGGAGAAGACATGGTCCATTCCAAACATTATTGTTCACTGATTATGATCATAGTTGAATGAAATTTTTGTAAAGAAAGCACGCCATTGTTTATGCTTGGAGCAGTGTTGCAACACGCAGGCACTGACAGCCCGCTAGTTTGTAGGTGATGCCCCTGGGAATGACGTGTCCAGATTCCATTCAAGATCCAACGCTTGTTCTCACAATGCATCGTTTTTTTTTCAACTGCAATAATTCAGTGGAAATTTCCTAGCCCTTACTAGCCCTTGAGGCCATGTCCCTGTTATTTTCTAATATCAAAATCTCCTTTAAGAAACAGAAGGGCCTGGCGCAGTGGCGCAGTGGTTAAGTCCTCGCCTTGCATGCCCAGGATCCCATATGGGCGCCGGTTCTATCCTGGCTGCCCCGCTTCCCTTCCAGCTCCCTGCCTGTGGCCCGGGAAAGCAGTTGAGGACTGCCCAAGGCTTTGGGACCCTGCACCCACGTGGGAGACCCGGAAGAGGCTCCTGGCTTCGGATTGGCATAGCATTGGCCATTGCGCTCACTTGGGCAGTGAATCATTGGACAGAAGATCTTCCTCTCTGTCTCTCCTCTCTGTATATCTGCCTTTCCAATACAAATAATAAAAATAAATCTTTAAAAAAAGAAACAGAAGAAGTCAAATCCTGAATGAAATAATGAAAAAGATGTTAGTGAGGGTTCCCAATCTTTGTATTCTTGTTAGAGGGCTTATCTTGATATTTAGACACCCGCATAATCTTAAATGTTCTGAACTGTGAAATTAACATTTACATGCAGTAGCTTCACCTTCAAAAGATAAAGATTTTTCTAAACTGAAATTTGTATATCATCATTGCTTTGAAATCCTGGATTTTCTCCTTAGCTCATGTTCATGAATCCAGCGGGATTTTCTACTCTTTTGCTTGATTTTTCTAACTTCAGTCTAATTCTGATAAAACCAGGACGATAATGCCAACCACTCCCATTCTCATCACAGCTCCAAAAATACCCTTGCATTATGAATGCTTCATTCCATTGCAATCAATATATAATGCAGTCTTAATTATAAGACAGCTTTATTCTTTACATATTAATGACATGAACTCAAATGTAATATAAAATAATTTGGAAAACTTGAATTCCAATTTGATGGGAGTGAAATCATTTTAAGAAAATGCTACATGGGACCCAGCACAGTAGCCTAGCGGCTAAGCTCCTTGCCTTGCAGGTGCCGGGATCCCATTCAGGTGCTGGTTCTATTCACAACGGTCCTGCTTCCTATCCAGCTCCCTGCTTGTGGCCAAGGAAAACAGTCGAGAATAGCCCAAAGCCTTGGGACCCTGCACTCATGTGGAAGATCCAGAGGAGGTTCTGGACTCCTGGCTTTGGATTGGTGCAGCTCCAGCTATTGAGGCCACTTGGGGTGGGAATCAACGGATGGAAGATCTTTCTCTCTGTCTCTCCTCCTCTCTGTGTATCTGATTTTCCAATAAAAATAAAATAAATTAACAAAAGAAATACCACATGGGCTAGTGCTGTGGCAAGGCTGCTAAAGCCAACAGCACTGGCTCCACTTCTTCCTTTTAATCTTTTAAATGCTTATTTTCCTTGCAATTCAGAGATAAAGAACTTCCGTCCTCTGGTTCACTCCCAAATGGCCACGATGGCCAAAGTTGGGCCAGTCTAAAGCCACAAGGCAGTCCCTTTTTCTGGTTCATACATGTGGGACCTTTTATGAACACCTTTCTATGTAAATTTAGACTTATAGGAATAGAATTACTTAATTAAAGAGCTTGTGCAGCTTTAAGTTTTAATTTAACAATTTTGGTTTTGGCTTACTGTTTGCCAGGTATTAATTTGGCCATTTATATTAATGGGTATTTTTATTTTATCCTTGAAAGCAATTATACTAATTTGGACTCTTATCACATGATGTGTGAACCTGTGCTTCCTCCTGCACTTGTTGGCACAGGGCTTAATTGTGGTTATTAATCTTTGATAAGTGGATAACTGCCAATGTTTTGATTTTTTAAATTTGGCTCTGAATATGAATGTGTATATTTTATGTCTGATGTTCCATATTCTAAAACATACTTTCTGTACATCATTTGACCTATTGCTTTTGACTTAACTGTTAGATTTTGTAACTAGTAACTCCTTGTTTATTTTCAGAGGCATATCTTGTGTCTCTGGTTGTCATTTTGGAAATGTTTGGGTATTTTGACTAGGCTAAGGATTATAATATTTTGGCTCTATTGAGTTTTTATTTTATATCTTCTGAGTGTTTTGTCATGATTTTATTGATAACGTTTTTTTCTTCTTTTCTCCCTGAAAGTCAATCTTGTTATCTTCCTTCATGATTGCAAAGAAATTCACATTTAGATTTTTCTAGTTTTATTTTTACATTTAAATCGTTATTTGGGTTTTAGAGTTTTTAGTCAAAATGCTCACTCTTTTTGAGAAGAAAACTCATAGCTACTGAAAATGTCTGAAAGACACCGATTTTGAGTTTAGCCAGAGATAAAATTCTGGATACCTACAGAAATTTTTTCATTTAGGATTTTGTTGCACTCATGTGTAGTCACATAAACATCCACGCTTTGGGCGTGTTCATGACTCAGTCTGTTGAGCATAATTTGATCAAAACTGGCTGATGTTATTTTTGATGCATGAGTTATTGGCTCCAAACTATCTTGATACCATTTAAAATAATTTATGTTAGATGGTTCAGATTTGCTATATGCAAATTAAACAAGTGACTACCTATACTTACTGATTTGGTCTTATAAAATGTTTACTTGGAGATTTGTTTTTTTCCAGTCAGGTATCAGGTACAGCCTTGAATGCGTTATTGATGAACGCTTAGGGTGATGCGGGGCGAGTGCTGGGGCTCTCAGCCATGTTTACAGTCTCCAGGTGCATGGCAGCACTCTATTGCAGAGACATATTTCAGTATAAATCCACTTACACAGAATATGTGGTAGAAAGGAATACAGGTGTTTAGAGCATTACACAAAAGGAAATGAACAGTTGGCAGATAGTAAAAAACCAAATAAAAACATCGAGAATGCATAGGGAACATAGGGAATTCTGAATAAAGTGATGCCGAAGAAGTTGGTGTTGTTGCTGAGGTATTGACAAGTCATCGCCCAATCTGGAGCATTTTCAGAGAATAGTGACACTTTTTTCACACTGAATGAAATGTATCAGTCAGATTCTAGGGTAGAATTCCGTAGGATTACATGCATAGAGATTGTTTAGGCTCAGTATTTCAAGCTATGCGACTGTTGAAAGGCCTTGGAGATGATCTCTTTGGCTTACTGAACTGCTGAGTAAAACAATCACTGTATACATTTCAGAGAAAAAGTCTGAAGACAGCAGGTAGAATGCATGGATGAAGTGGGTTATAAGGAAAAGAGGCAAGTCCGTTGGATTCGTCAGTATCGAAAAATTTGAGTCTGGATACACTGGGCATGGACAATGAGAGGTGAACTTGAAAATTTATACGAATAATGCATTTGCACACTTGATGGGTGTTTGCTATGAATACTAGATGTAAATTATTGGATTTTTTTTTTTTACTTGAATGACTGTAAAGTGGCCACAGAAGCTTGGAGTGGCTGACATTAGAATGGGAAAATGTGCTTTCCATATGTCGTTTCTTGGAGAAGGAAATATGAGATGTGATGAGGAGGCAGGAAGGCAGAGTATTGATTTCCATATAAAGAAGAATTGATGTTTTCAGGAAAAAAAAAAAACGGGAGCATATGACAGTGCTTTCTTTTTTTAAAGATTTTTTTTTTTTTTTTATTGGAAAGGCGGATATACAGAGAGGAGAGACAGAGAATATCTTCCGTCCAATGATTCACTCCCCAAGTGAGTCGCAACGGCCGGTACTGCGCCGATCCGAAGCCAGGAGCCTCTTCCGGGTCTCCCACGTGGGTGCAGGGTCCCAAAGCTTTGGACCGTCCTCCACTGCTTTCCCGGGCCACAGGCAGGGAGCTGGAAGGGAAGCGGGGCAGCTGGGATAGAACCGGCACCCATATGGGATCCCGGGCGTGCAAGGCGAGGACCTTAACCACTGCGCCACCGTGCCGGGCCCGACAGTGCTTTCAATACGTCCATTAAGTTGCTTCTAAGAAATGGAATAATGTTGGAGGAGAAACAGAGGAAAAGATGCAGGAAGAATTCAAAGGAAGCCCTTACTCCCTAGTATTCAAAAGATGAGTAAGTTTATAGAAGGTGCAGATTATGAGGGCTGTACTTGCAACTTGTGTTGGAATAGTTTTGCTGAGGTGATGTGGACAAAAGCAAATGATCTAAGGTGGATGATCCAATGAGATCATGTAGAAAAAATGTGTGGGGGGGTATTTTTCAGCTCAAGTATATTGAGGTTTAAATGCCATTTAGTGATATTCCTCAGTATTGAACATGTGTATCAATGTAGTTTTATTTATCTCTAAGCCCTCACCACAGCTGACACACTTTCATTATTCTGAAAAATCCTCTTCTCAAATCAGTTCCCTCACTTGTTGCCCCAGGCAACTGTTGAGCTGCTTTTTTTCACTACAGATACATCTCTTCTAGATCTTTCTGTAAGCAGAATCACACTTTACTTTCCTCTAGTGTCTGGATATTTTGTTGTTGTTTTAATAGATTCTTTTAAAAATTTAATTTTTATAAGGTGAACGGATTTCGTGTAGTTTATAATACCGATTTAAAGAGCACAGTGGTATTTCTCACCCATAACACAGTCAACGAAATACACAACAAACCCACAGTAAATGTCACATTCATTGGGGGAAGGCTAGAAGCATTTTTCATTCAGAATCAGAACCAAAGATGTCCACTTTCACCATTGCAATTCAAGATAGTTCTGAAAGTTTTCGCCAGAGCTAATAGGCAAGAAAAAAAAAATTGAAAAATTAAACTTGTTTGCAGGTGAATGATTCTATAAATAAGGAAGAAACTCCTGGCTTCAGATTGGTTTAACTCTGGCCATTGTGGCCATTTGGGGAGTGAACCAGTGCATGGAAAACCTTCTCTATCTCTCCTCCTCTCTGTAAATCTGTCTTTCCAATAAAAATAAGTAAGTCTCAAATATATATGTAACGTGGAGCCAGTGCTAGAGTGTAGCAGGTTAAAAGGCACTGGTTCAAGACCTAGCTACTTCACTTGTGATCCAGCTCCTAGTTAATAAGGCAGAGGATGGCCCCAGTGCCTGGGTCTCTGTACCCACATGGGAGACCCAGAAGTTTCTGGCTCCTGACTTGAGCATGGTCCAGCCATGGTAATTGTAGCCATTTGGGGAATGAGCCAGTATATGGAAGATGTTTCACTGTCTCTAATTCTGAGCTAGAATTCTTTACATCTTCAGGTTATAAAGAATATATCAGGAATTATGGGTAAAGGGGAGCTCCCAGAGTGTTCAGGGGTCAAATGTTTGTCATTTTTTATCAAATCCTATAGTTATTACTTTACCATTTGAACCTCATCCACCAATTAATGCACTCAGGATGGAAATTTTAAAGAGTTGTAAATTCTGTTCATCCTGTTATCATCCCTATCATTGGCAATGCAGCTTTTATCAAATCCAGGGTCTGCCACAGTTGACTGGGCTGGGATATGGGAAGGTGCCTTTCTAATAAGCTACCAAAAATGCTGAATGTACTAGAATCATCATGAAGCAGCAAAGATCTGTTTTACACTTATTCATCTTGGCCTTTGCAGGCAGAGCAATGTCAAGGAAGTATAAGCTCAAAGATAGAATTGAGCATTTAATGGAAAGAATATTAAGGTCACAGGAGTAGTAACATAGCCCTGGTAGACTGGAAAATCAATGCCAATGCTAACTAATGTCCTAAAATAAAATGAGAGATGACAGGAGAGAGAGAAAAGTGCGTCAAGTCAGAGCATATAATGAAAAATATAGATATGACTGACAGTTATGTGGAGTTGATGCCATAAATGGTTGACCTGGAGTCCAAAAGCAGCACCCTTTGAAAGCTTGCCGAGGAAAGTAAAGCATTGGAAAACGTATTATAAACCAATGAAAGTCATGTTGTGCTTCATAATTTCCATCACAAATTACTAAATGAAAAATAATCATAACGCTTATGTTATCAAGGTTACATTTGTATCATTTTTTTTTCTCATCTATAGATGATAGGACGGTAAGACAGCTCAGCTTTGGAAAGTGCCTGTGGAGAGCTATTTTAAACAAAAATGTCTTAGGGGCCAGAGGACCCTGTGCAATTTTCGGCAGAGCTCTGTTGGCTTGTGCTCCATAGCTGTCCCAAATGCTGATCCTTGCCATTGTCTGTTTATGATTCTCAGATTGCCCTGGCCTGTCATGCTGAGGCCCATATTCAAGACCCTGATCACTGCTGGGAGCTGGCTTATCATTTTTGTGTCCAGCTGTGGTAAAAGGGAACAGTCTCACAAAGAGAAATTGAGAGGTGTGTTTTTTTTTTCTTCTTCCTTTCTACAGGATTAAACTCAGAAAAGGGAACATTGATATCAAATAAGAAGCACTTAGCCATTTTTTTTCCAGTTACATTTACTTAGAGGTTAAGTTAAGATTTCTTTTCATGTGGAGTCATGCAGAGGAGGTTCAATATTGTGCATATGGGCATACAATGCTCTGCAAATGGATTCTTAATTCCAACGGGAACTGAAGGTAGATTAAGGGTGGAGGAATGAGTTAGAGAACTTCCTGTGCTCTGTCACATACAGTATAAAGCACTGAACAGAGGTGTCTCCAGACAAGTCGTTGAAGCTAAATTAAACACACTTCTAAATTAAAACTCAGCTAAATTTCTCAGTATTATTGTCAAAGATTTTTGGTAAATATTTACATTGTTATGTATAACCTAGCAAGTAAATACTTAACATGTCTGAGATGAGTGCAAACACTTGATGTTACACTGACTTGATTTGGGTTCCTTTAGAGTTTAGGGTTTTATGACAAGTTTCAGTAGGAAACTTCAGTGTTTCAACGCAGCAAATACTGGTAGAGCAATGGAAAAGTGAAGCAAGGAGAGAAGCAACCCATCGTGGGCAAAATGGCTTGACATCCTTGAAGAGATTCACCAAGTGTAATATATCTGCTCTACATTCCTCCTCGTCTCTTCCCTCACAGAGTTAAGCCCACCCACATGCATTCACATCTTCAAATGGTATTATGTAGTAAAGGACATATTGATGAAACTAAACCTTGAACATCTTTAAAATGCAAATAATGGTATATATAACTGATCTAGGTTTTAAAAATTATTGGTTGTGTGAATGAAGACTTCAGACAGAATTATCAATAATTGAAAGTCACGAGAAAGGGCAAAACTTTGTGTGAAGTGAGTTATGTAATATCTGTACTGAGTATTTAGATTATACAATAAGTGAAAAAAAACGAACTTTGAAAATCAGATTTTTCATGATCATCTAGGCATTTTTAGTTTTTACATTGGTAGCAGCAGAGGAGAAGTATTCCATCCTTCGGTCTTTCTAAACTGCTGAATAACGTGCCTAATAAATAATGCATCCTGCATTTTGCAGAGAGCTGTATCATTTGGGAAAGCACTGCTTTAAAAGACATATTATTTATTAGAAAAGCAGAGTGACAAGGATGAATGGGAAGATAGAAAGAGCTGCTCCATTTGATGTGCACAATGAAATCAGAAGTCTAGGAAATCCTTCTGAATCTTCCACATACACAATAAGGGGCCCAAGTTCTTGGGTCACCATTCTCCGCCTTTGGAGACACTGTGAAGGCAGTCGGAGCAGAAGCAGAGCAGTCAGGGCTTGAATCAGTGCTCCAGGAAAAAACTCTGGCTTCCAGGGCTGCAGCATAATCGGCTACAACACTATGCTGGCCCCAGGAGAAGCACTTTTATATTCAGTCTGCTTTTTGGCATTTGCAACATGGAAGATGTGTTGCTGGCATTCCCGCTGACAGAGGAAGGTCAATCCAGTGAGCTAAAGCCCAGATGAATTTCAGCAATTCTGGGCACACAGTGGACAGTTCCATTCCTGAATGCCATTGTCCATGTGAAGGTATTTGGGAAAAGAAAATGATTTTTACATTTGAAAACACTTAACTTGAGTATCTTTGACATAAAAGCTCCCCTTTTTCAATAACAAAGATTTTCTGGATGAGTAGATACAATCTTTGTTTATTCACTCCCTGGACTGTCAGCATGGACTTCATAATTTTTTAACTCAATATTTATTATCTTTGAGATAACATGTTTTTAATATGCATTACACTCAAGGGCTTAGTACTTTATTAAACAAAGAGCTCAACAGAAAAACAGCCGGGACTACTAACAATAATCAAATGAAAAGATGTCCAACTTCACTCATAAAAAAATGAATTTTGAAATAGCTAGAAAATCATTAAAACAATGGTATATATTTCTTGTTTTAGTTTGGGGCTGAAAGATTGCATAGCATTGGTGGTCAGCAAAACTGAGGGTGGTTAATGATAACTTTTGTAGATAGTTTTGAAAATTATTCTAGAAAAACCATAATTTTTATGCTCATTGAGGGCATTCATATGGACTACTTGGTAATAGAGATTCTTTTATGATTATTAGAAGTTTTGGCAAATAGAGAAGGTAAATCTTGAATCGGTTGCACAAAAGTCATATTTGGTACTAAATTTAATGTAAAAACTTCAATTCTTACACCATCTTTTTATACAAAAATCAGTTGGGAGTGACGCACATATATACTTTATAACTTTCTTATTGGCATCCTTGCCGACTTCATCATGATGATGCCTATAGTAAGTTAAAAAGAATAAATGGGTTGTGTTCTTCATTAAAATGGCCAAAATCACACAAAGAAATCTGTATTAGTTTGCTAGGGCCACAAAGTAAACCCAACTGGGCTGCTTACAGAGCAGAAACATACTGTCTCACATTTCAGGGCACCAGAGCGTTGAGGCCAGCTTCTCAGCAATGTGGCTGATTTCCTTTGGGGACTGAGAGAGGGTCTGCACCATGTTTCTTGCCTTAATTCTGCTGCTTTGCCAACATTTTCTGATGTTCCTTTGTAGAAAAGCACCATTCAGATCTCCACCTTCATTATTATATGTATCTGTATCCAAATCATAGTGGATTCAACTTTTTTTTGTTTTTTTGCAGTGCTAATTCTGTCCTTACTAGGGCATGCTAAATGGCACTAAAAGACACAGGAAGTATGTCTTTGATGTGGACATGAACCCACTTCAGTATCCCACTGTGAGCCACCTCCTGGGTCTGACTTTCACCCTTAGGAGTCATCTGTTTGTGTTACATCCTCACCACCTTTGGTTTAGCTCAGGCAACCTCAGCAGTCCACAGCCTAGATGTGGTTCAAGGATTCAGTTTGTACTGCTGGTGTGCTGAAGAAACGCTTTTTTTTTTTGGACATTAGAGGGTTGTAAATGTAAATAGACACATATAAAAGGAAAACAAAAGAGTGGAAATAGTAATTGTATATTGTCTGAAAGTTCACTCTGGTTTTTTATAGATGACATTTCTTTTTTTTTTTCAAGATTTATTATTTATTTTTATTGCAAAGTAAAATATACATATACAGAGGGGAGAAGAAACAGAGAGGAAGATTTTTCATCTGATGATTCACTGCCCAATTGACCGCAATAGCCGGAGCTGAGCTGATCTGAAGCCAGGTGCCAGGAGCTTCTTCCGGATCTTCTACATGGGTGCAGGGTCCCAAGGCTTTGGGCCACAAGCAGGGAGCTGGGTGGGAAGTGGGGCTGTCCAGATTAGAACCAGCACCCATATGTGATCCTGGCATGTTCAAAGCTAGGACTTAAGCCACTAGGCCACTGTGTTGGGCCCTAGAAGACATTTCTTAATAGGTTACCACACTAAGCTATGTCATAATGACAATTTATTAATTATACTATCATGTGACTATCTACTTATTAAAACATGTCCTTTTGATATAACTTTCTGAAAGAAATGTGCCACAACGTTTAACTTTTGAGAGTTTCACTTTGTTTTACTCATCAGAGACTGAAAAACAGTATCCAGGGACCACCACATTGGCTCAATGGCTAAATCCACGCCTTGAAACCATCAGGATCCAATATGGACAGTGGTTCGTGTCCAGCTGCTCCACTTGCCTTCCAGATCCCTAATTGTGGCCTGGGAAAGCAGTAAAGGATGTCCCAAAACTTTGGAACCCAACACCCCTGTGGGAGACCCAGAAGAAGCTCCTGGAGGGGCCTGGCGCGAATGCCTAGTGCCTGAAGTACGCACCTTACATGCGCCAAGATACCATATTGCCATTGGTTCATGTTGTGGCAGCCCCACTTCCCACCCAGCTCCCTGCTTGTGGCCTGGGAAAGCAGTTGAGATGGCCCAAAGTCTTGGGACCCTGCACCCCCATGTGTAAGACCTGGAAGAAGCTTTTGCATCCTGGCTTCAGATTGGCTCAGCTCAGGCTGTTGCAGTTACTTGGGGAGTGGATCATTGGATAGATGATCTTCCTCTCTGTCTCTTTTCCTACCTGTATATCTGAGTTTGCAATAAAATTAAATAAATCTTTAAAAAGAAAAAAAAAAGATCCTAGAAGTTGGCTTCAGATCAGTTTGGCTGCAGCCATTGCTGCCATTTGGGGAGTGGACCAGCAGATGGAAGATCTTTCTCTCTGTTTCTCCTTCCCTGTGCACCTGCCTTTCCAAGAGAAATAAATTAATTTTTCAAAAAAGCAAAAGAGCATATAATTACCTTAAAATAAATTCAGTCTGAACAGTATGTTTCAGCAGCTCTTAACTGCTTCCAAATGAACAGATGTTATGTTTTCTTACCTTAGATAATATATTAATTTTAGTGTATATCTTAACCTGTATCTTTCAATTATGTATTCCTTCTTTCTTCTCAGAAAGGCTATAGATAAAAGAAGAAGTGATTATTTTTAAAGAGTTACAGGCTCACTATTGCTGTACTATGAATTTCTCATTTATTTTAGTTTTTCTGCATAACTGAATCAAAGTGAATTGTATGCATCCCTTAACTCTTATTTCCTTATGAGCTGATTTGCTGCTGCATCTTCCCACCGACATCATTTTTATATTGACATTAGGAATGGCCTTTTTGACGTATTTTAAACAGTCACTTGAAAGGAGAAATTTATTAAGCTGATTTGTTTAATGATGAGGGAATAAAGCCTGACATTTTAGAGACACATTAGTTCCAAGAAAGGAGAATCTCTTACATGAAACATCATTACTGCGCTTCTAAAAGGTCAACAATGTATTACCTTATAACAGGTGAATCACAGCTACTTGATCCCGGCTAATCATTTTTTTTTCCCCCTCGCATTTCCCAATTTAAAAACCTTTGCGGAAAGACATATGCAGATGCAATTGTAGCAGGATGAGTTGAACAGATGCGCACAGAGACCTTTGCAGTGTGTCTTTTCCCCTGTGGAGGGGCAGGACAATTATCCTTTTAGTGACAGAGCAGAGTCTGGGCTAAGGGAAACCAATGTGGTGAGATTGGAGATGGGATGGTTCAACTCCCTCCATCTCACAGGGATTTCCCTTTCCTCAGCATCTTGTGTCCCACTGAGAATAGCTGAGCGGGGAACTGCGGAACATTCATATTAAGAGAATAGAGGATTAGGAAGAAGAAAGCTAGACACAGCGATGGTTCAAAGGCATTGCTAGCATCGCCACTGCATCTTGGAGAATTCCAGTTAGTTCAAAATGTAATCACTCATAGCCAGAAATGATTATGATGGCACAGAAAACGAGGGAAGAAATACAGTAGGATATGTTGCCTAGATATGGTCTGTTAAATCCTAACTAGGTATAGGAAGAGGAGTGGGATGAAGGAATTGACTGCAAATATGCAAGTAACTTACAGATTTGATTTGAGGAGGTCAGTCAGGTTCAAAACAGAATATACTCAAGAAATATGACACCCAGTGCTTTCCCAGGCCACAAGCAAGGAGCTGGATGGGAAGTGGAGCAGCCCAGACATGAACCAGTGCCCATATGGGATCCTGGTGCTGGCAAAGCAAGAATATAAAGCCACAGAGCCATTATGTCAGTCCCACACCTTACTGTTTTACAGGAACACGCATTCCCTTTCTGCACAGCTCTTGCACCCATCTGTGTTGACAACCAGTGTTGTTACCTGTGTTGACTTCAAAAACACTTTGAACAAAAATAACCAAATCTTGCCATTAATAACTTTTCCTTTTTCTCCCTTAAATTTTCATGATGTGACATATACAATGATCTGCATGGGGAAGACAGTTATAGCTTGGTGAAACAGAAGGACAGAAAAGCAAGGGAAAGAAAAAGCAAAAATGAAAATCTTAAGACCTTAAAAATAACAGAAGAATGTAGAGGTGGTGTTTATTGGTGGAAAAAGTAGAAGGGAAATAAAGTGTGTGAGATCTGCCCAGTGAAGTGTAATAACTGTAAGAACCAATGATTGTGAGACGTGCTGAACAGCGAAAGACAGTGTAAAATTCAATTTTGGCAATGTTGAAGAAGCAGTTATTGACATGTGTAGCAATTCCATACAAAAAAGAAGTTACTACTCAAACTCTTGCAGTTAGTATGTAGTATAAGGACAATTTGGTAAATTTGAAAGTAGCCAGTTTATCTTTTGAATTGTGAAATCTAACTTAGAGAAAGTAAGTTAGTGATCGTCAAGTTCTCACACGTGAAGAACAAGGGAGAAGTATTAACTCTGTAATTGTATATTTCCATCTATATTTTGTCACCGTGTCTACCAGCCATTTGTGTGTTTTAATAACCGAAATATAAAGCTATGGCCATTTGTCTAAACTGCATACACTCCCAAACTGTAAATGAAAATTACATAAAAACGTCTAAAAGGAGATGTTAAGTACGCAAAAGCAGTGCAGTTGTTGAGACAATCTGTTTATGTTCCTGTTTTACAAACACCTGCAATTCAAAACTACAACAGAAACAAACTTGTCTTTTTTCATACCTCTACTCCTAGAATGCTTGTTTATCCGAACAAGAACTCCTCAGTTATCTTCTGTGGGTGGAAGACTTGAAGATCTCTTTCACAATAGACTTAATTCCAGACCATTAATTATCCCTAAGCGATCTCCAGTAGGATGTCCCTTCACAAATCACAAACAGAGCCTCCTCCCAGCTATTATGTATTGTTTATTTTGCTACTGTTTTCTGTAGCATTGTTGAAATATCTTCATATCTTTCTGATTCTAGCTATAATTTGTCCAATGTTGTCATCCCTTAGCCTACATTAACAATCATTAACACATTTTTTCCCCTTATAAATTTTCAAAAATTGACCTGTGTTCTTTCACCATGGCTCATGTCTTTAAAGCTAGCAAAGGTGAATCAGTTCCTTCTCATTGCATCCGTCTTGTGCTTCTGTCGGTATGTATTTCTCTGTCACACGGCTAGAAAAGCTCTTTTAATTTTAAAGACTTGTGATTAGATTGAGTTTATTCAGATAACACGGAATAAATCAGTGTTAAGATCCATTTCCTTAATTACATTTGGCAAATTCAGTTGTGCCATGTAGGGTGACACATTCCAGAAGGAGGCGATGGGCATTCTTGGGAATGAGGTGTAAATGCGTAATTCTGCTTAACACAGCCACACTGGAAGGGGGAGAGGCTGGGAGCCATAGTCGTTGCTTGATCAGATGCAGCCTGTGACCAATGACATTGCTCTCAGAGTATGTACATATATCTGCAACTGAGTCCTTCTGGCTACTTTAATTAGCAAACTGCACATTCTGTTAAGTATCATTTTCATAATTTAAGTAGACATAATAGTTCTCTTATATGTTTAACATTGATTTTTATTTTGATTAGAATATTCCTCATGAGAGAACTTTTGCCTTATTTTGATTTCATTACTATCTCTATTCTGCTTACAAAATTGTGAAATTAAATATCGGTGCAGTGTAGAATGTGTGCATATCCACATTACTTACATGTTAGAGAAGCATATTTATGGAGAGAGAATTAGTCATGCAGCAGAGTTTTCATATTTTGCAAGTTTATCTTTTTAAATTAATTGTGGTCTGGGCCCGGCGCGGTGGCGCAAGTGGTTAAAGGTCCTCGCCTTGCACGCCCGGGATCCCATATGGGCGCCGGTTCTAATCCCGGCAGCCCCGCTTCCCTTCCAGCTCCCTGCCTGTGGCCCAGGAAAGCAGTTGAGGACGGCCCAAAGCTTTGGGACCCTGCACCCGCGTGAGAGACCCGGAAGAGGCTCCTGGCTTTGGATCGGCGTAGTATCGACCCGTTGCGCTCACTTGGGGAGTGAATCATCGGATGGAAGATCTTCCTCTCTGTCTCTCCTCTCTGTATATCCGCCTTTCCAATAAAAAAATAATAAAAATAAATCTTTTAAAAAAAATAAATAAATTAATTGTGGTCTTAAATAATTTAAGCAACCCAAGTTGTCCTATTAGTTACCATGTACTTGAGAAGTAGACATATATTACCGGCTAATTGGAAAAAAATATAGTGTTTATTTATGCTTAATGCTCTTATGTAACAGACCTCAATTAAATTACTAATGTCATGTATTTCTACATTGCTCATTATATATGAGCGAAAGTCAAATTTCTGAGTCTCCTACTTTGAAGATCTCTTTAGTTTGATTTTGGAGATCCAACATACCAACTCGACCCTTCTACTTACTATCTGCCTCGGTTTTCTGACCTGTAAGTAGGGGAAATTACGGTTCACTGGCAGTGTTTTGAGGATAAGGTGAATGAATGTATCCATATATTTCAGTTATTAGTGGTACCTAATAAATGTATTTCTATGTTATTGTTTTTGAAAAAATGCTATGTATCTTGTTTTCATTTGTGTCCTATTTAGAAGAAATACTTGTGAATAGTTTCAAATATTGAATTGGTGCCATTTATGATAAAATATATAGAAACATGACAGTCTTATCATTACTTTTCAGTAAGAGCGTAAAAGTCTTTGCTCACATCGCAGTGGGAGATGGCTAGTCACAGGATTGCAGTCATACCAACTTACTGTGAACAGCTCATTATCTCCCTTGTATAAATAAACATACTTAATTTTAGAGGTAACATATCTAACAATTCCACAAACATTTCCAGTTTGGTCAGGAATTTTTTTCTTAAAAAAAAAAAAATGTGGGACCAGCATTGTAGCCTAGTGGCTAAAGTCCTCGCTTTACGTGCACCAGGATCCCATATGGTCCCCGGTTCATTTCCTGGCAGCTCCACTTCTCTTCCAACTCACTACTTATGGTCTGGGGCCTGGGAAAGCAGTCAAGGATGGCCTAAATTCTTAGGACCCTGAACACGCATGGGAGACCCAGAGGAGGCTCCTAGATTCTGTCTTTAAATTGGCTCAACTCTAGCCATTGCGGCCACTTGGGGAGTGAATCATTGGAAGAAAGATCTTCCTCTCTGTCTCTCCTTCTCTCTAAATCTTCCCTTCCAATAATAAAAAAAAAAAAACTTTTTATTTTATGGTACATTTCTGTATGCTCTAGGATTTTCCGTCCCCTCCCCTTCCCAAGTCACTTGCAACCTCCTCCCTGCCCTGCCACTGATTTCTCGTCTAGTATTACAATGGGTAGTCCCTCACAAGTAGTCGTTACTCCATCATTCTGCCACTGAAGTGTTTCCCAACATTGTAGGTATGGCTGATATCAGAGAGTCCAGCCTCCTGCAAGGGCATATTCAGCAGTTCTCTTGGGAGTCCATCTTTGGTTTGGATGCAGAGAGGCATTCTGTGCTGTGTCTCCACATCTGGACATGTCAGCCTCTGCTGCACTTCTATTATACATCCCCTTAAATACAGGACCCCAAAACGCAGACCACAACAGGGAGAAAAACAGAATTTACATCAACATGAAGTTAAACAGAATGCTACAGCAAACCATTGCTAAAGGGATGAAAAAGAAAATCAAAATCCTTCTCGTTGAAATTGATGCTACTGCGTGCCCCATTTTGTGCTGAAGAAATGACGATGAAAACAAGGGCTTCATCCGCCCTCAGTCCCACTCCTTGCTAATGCACCCATGAAGGCAGCAGCTAATGGGCTAAGTGTTTGGATTCCTGCCACCCATGAGGGAGACCTGGGTGTGGTTATGGGCAGGGGTTGAAGAGATGAAAGGGTGCTATCTCCTTCTCTTTCTCTGTCACTCTGCCTGTGAAATAAATACGTGATTGAAAGTAGCAAAACAAGTGATGGCACTGTTGAGTAGTTCCCATCATACTTGTTCGCTAAAACTCAGGAGTCACTATCCATTCTTTTTGCACATGGAATTGTGATTTTTCTTTCACTAAGGCTGTGGTGGAAGTTGTTTTTACCAGCAAACATCATGGACTTAGAAACAGTGGGCACCGAGAATACTATGAATAATTGTTTGTCAACTATGCCATTGCATTTGACTTAAATGTTCTCTTAGTGTCTTATTTCTGTCTCAGCAGATCACTGCCTTGCAAACTTATGTCTGAAAATTCAGAATTTTCCAGGGCCTTTTCTGTTTTCATCATCACCATTTTGAATCAGTTAAAGTAGACCACTTTCTTATTATGATTGATAATAAATTGAACTGAGATTGGTGGTAAGTAGTAATATCCACTCTATAGCCATGGATGTGCTGATTTAAGCATTTCTGCAAGAACATCTGTGTTTATTTAAGTATGGTTTATAGGGATCGGCATTGTGGCACAGCTCATTAAGCTGGTGCTTGCAGCTTGTTTGAGTCTTGGTTGCTTTGCTTCCCACCCAGCTCCCTGCTAATGTGCATCAGAAATATGGAAGGACAAACTACTTAATGTGGTCCCTGCCACCCACAAGGGAACCTGGCTGCAGCTCCAAGCTCCTGACTTCACAGTCATTTGGGGAGTCAATGAGTGCCTTGAAAATTGCTTTATTTAATTTCTTCTGTCACTATGCCTTTAAAATAAAAAATAATAATAATAAGTAAAGTAAAAAGATCTTTTAAAAAACTATACTTATCTCAAAAACATAGAAACGTAAGATGAAAGCAGAATTTCTGTTTTTATAGTCACATGGCACTACTATAAACTAAAGGTGAAACTGCATGGAACCGTTAAACTGTAAGATTTTGGAGTGGCGATGAACTCTGAGAGAGAGAGAGAGAGATCGTCCATCCTCTGGCTGACTCCCCACATAGCTGTGGCACTCAGGACCAGGCTGAGGTGAAACTGGGAGATATGGGAGTTTCATTTGGGTTTCCATGTGTGTAAGTTTTCCAGTATTGGAGCCATCTCTCATTGCTTCTTTATGTGCATTAGCATGGAACTGGATGGAAAGTAGACTGGCCAGGACTCCAACCAGCACCAGCATGGAATGCAGACCTCAGTGGCTCAGCTTACTGTGCTGCCCTGTGGCCCTTGGCCCTAAAATTCTATTCTTTAAAACAGTTTTAATAAACTCAAAGAAGATTTTAAAAAATCACCGATCATCCTAGACCAAATATTTTGCCAACTTCTCTTTCAATTAAAAAGCAACATCTTAATTTGGGAATTACGATTTCTTTTCCTACTAAACCTGTTTTAATATGAAAATGGTCATTAATGTTAGAATGTAAATGTAAACATATATTTGTAATTTGTTTTGAAATTCTCTGCCTTTTTTTTTTTGACTTATTTATTTGTTTGAAAGTTGGAGTTACAGAGGAGAGATGCCTCTTCATCTGCTAAGTCGGTCCCCACCCTCGTACCTTTACCAGGATTTAATTTTAATTACCCCAGACCGATGAACATCTTCCAGAAACAAAACAACACAGAACAAAAAACAGCAGAAAGTGCAACCAAGAACTTCCTTTACTGACCATATCATTGTGTGTAGCTTCAATTGTTCATGCTACAAATTAAACTCATAGAGTTAATTTCCTTTCATAATTACAGTGTACAGATGCTGAAAGCCACCTTCCATATGACACTCCGTTTGATACTTTAAACTGTTGTTAAGATTCTTTTCATCTTCTTTTCAGGTTTCAGAACTCAATATTTTGCAATTTAAACTTATAAATCTGCTAATATGTAATAGCCCTTTACATTTCATTTCAGATTCATATTCATATGTATTAAGTCTCTATTTGCAGCTTAAATATGAATATAAAGCATTTGAGAGATACAAATATAATGGGATCTTTATAGCTGTGTGTTTACTTTCTGTCTTAAAATTATACTCTGCCTTCTTTTGTCATTTATAATAACTGCGATAATTTAACAATGTCATTTTTAGTTCTGATTTATTTTATAGGTTCTAGAATTACTGTGTTCTACAAACTTAATAAACAGTATTTCAAACTTATCAGTCAGATAATAGATAAAATATGTTAAGTGATACCACAGTGAAAAATGATGGCTCTCTAGTTGTGCCTGTTATTAATGGATTTTTTACTTCTCTGTAAGTAAACATTGACAGTAATACATTAGCTGTTTTATCTTGCATAACAGTTAAACATTTTTATATGTAGAAAATCTGAATAATTTGTGGATCACTCTAATAAAGTGTTCAGTGTGTGAAACCAAATGCAAGCCCTGAGGAAAACCTTGTCAAAATTGAGTATCGATAGCTACCATGGATGTGCATTGAATGATTTTAAATCATATATCCATGTGGGGTGGAGAAAATTGATTTGTCTCTCATTTTTTATTCAAATATATTTTGAGTTATAAGTATAGCTAGGATGCTTAAATATTTAGTAGAATTACAGTTGAAGCTTTATGGTAGATTGGCAGGCTTTTTCACATGTACATTTCTTTGTAACTTTAATTCTTATTTTCACCATTAAAGCAGAAGACTTAATTGGTATAGTAGTTATCTATTGTTCATGATAAAATTGCCACCAACTTAATATGTTAAAGCAACCTAGATTCATTACTTTGTAGTTCCAAGCATCCTAAATCCAGGCGTTGTTTGTGGGCCCTGTGCTTTTCTATAACTAGATACCAACTAGCTTTGTGGTCCAGTTCCATGACTGACTGAAGAAAGAGCCACTTAGTTGCTCGTTATGGCCTCACTGTCGTGCTGGATATTGGCCTGACTTGTATCTGCTCGTTACCATATGGTTCTCCCCAACAGGACGTTAAATATTTTGAAGGGTGCTTGTTCAGAGCGACAGTGTCTTTCCTCACAATATGAGAATGGCAGCCTAATGAAGCACGTTCATTCCCGTGCAACCACATTTATCCCATCACTAGTTCATTAGTTGGTTGAATTCCTGCTATCCTAAGTGGTTAAAAATAGTTTTCTGCTATTTTTCAATATGCGTCAGTTACTTTTCAGTAGAACTAATTCCTTTCTTAGTGTAACTTTTCATGAGATAAAAGTCAAGATGATTCCTTTCTAATTTAGGTCTTCAGAAGTATTTCTGTGGCCAAGATTTCTTTAAGTTTTGATTAAGCTGTTTGGGATGCACAGTAGGAAAGCACTGCCTGAAACACAGATGCTTGGTACATTTTCAAGGGAACAGAGTCGTACTAATACCGCATGGCTTGGGACCACAACAGGACTCAGAATGCAGCATCCACCTGTCCGGCGGGATAATGGGCACGTTGTGTGGGAAAACTCAGACAGCCTTGTTGTGTCAAGACGGCCCTGAGGATATACCTAATTCAAGAAGAGATTCCTAAAATGAAGAGACACATACAGAATGGGATACTGCTGTCTATATATACTCACCATAGCATACGCATACAACTTTCTTGTAAGAATTCAAAACTTTGAGGGATAACATTATTTAGATTGATATTTAAGAATTATCTTACTGTTATTGAATATACATATTTTATTGAATTATGGTTAAGGATAATAATTGGCTTTGCACTTATATTTGAAGTTAACCCATGAGCTCCTATGTTACCTGACAGTCTCATGATTTCAAGGTTAGTTACTTAATAAGAAAGGTGTCGGATTTTCTTTATTGGATGTCTCAAAAAATGGAGATCTTTATTTTTGTTTTGTAATTCTAAAACCCAACCTCTTGAAAGGTGGAAAGAAATGCATTTAAAGGTTTCATTTTTGTGTCCCCTGTTGACATTTTGGACTTAGTTTTTGTAACTGAATTCTTGAATAACCCATAAAAGTCCCATCACCTTGTAAAAACCATGAGTGTGTTGAGACAGATAAATTTAGTTTCAAGTTGTGATGTAATAAAAACTGTAATTGAAATACAATCCATTAACCTTGATTTGTCTAAGGTAATCTTGTATAATATCATTATCTGTCATAAAAGCAAGTTGTAATTAAAATGACCTTATTTTTAAAGTTCCAAAGTGATAGTTAAGCTAGCAAACTGTATGAAACAATTGCTGACTTTTAACAAAGAACGTATGATACCATATGACAAATCATCTAGGTTACCTGCTGCTCTGTGGCTCCTTCCCTATCTGACAGCAAATAAGTAAATTTACGTAGAAGTCAGTAGCTGTAAACACACACACAGGTTTAATGTATACATTTATAAACTCATACATGTAAACATCTTTATACATAAAGCTGAATATTATACAGATAAATGTGTGCAAGATGTTTAAAAGGTTACAATAATGCTACTTTTGTGCCTACTGTTATGGACATTTTCAAATACTGTCATTTTAATTTTAAATTCATACTGCACTCTAGTGGAGAAGAACATCAATGCAAAATTGTTTTGTATTGGCATTTTAAATCCTAGCCATGAATTATTTATAATTTTAATAGTGAAATTTAAGAGATATTATATCAAACATGAACATGTGATGTAGTTAATATTTAAATACATAGACTAATATTTTACTCTGGCAGAACTGCATTATTTTACTAAGTTAGTCTTTTAAAAAGGAATTTTGCTGTTTTAGTAGTTTAGTCAATTTCTTGTAGTGTATTTGGATTGTAGGCGTAAAATTAATGCACAGATGCCATATGCATACTCCATGTATATCCTGATATAAGGAAATGCTGAATTAAATATTCTTATCAATTTCATTCACCAAGAAGAGAAAATAGTGGGCAATTGTTTTCATAAATGTCAGGAATAAGGATGAGATTTTTTTTAAAGATTTATTTTTATTATTTTTTTTATTGGAAAGGCAGATATACAGAGAGGAGAGACAGAGAGGAAGATCTTCCGTCCGATGATTCACTCCCCAAGTGAGCGCAACAGCCGATGCTGAGCCAATCTGAAGCCAGGAGCCTCTTCTGGGTCTCCCACGCAGGTGCAGGGTCCCAAAGCTTTGGGCTGTCCTCACTGCCTTCCCGGGCCACAGGCAGGGAGCTGGAAGGGAAGCGGGGCAGCTGGGATTGAACCGGCGCCCATATGGGATCCTGGGCGTGCAAGGCAAGGACCTTAACCACCTGCGCCACCGCGCCGGGCCCAAGGATGAGATTTTTAAAAATAACCTAGCATTTTAATTCTGGTCTGAATTTTATGAGACAACTTTACTTAGGTGCTGCATAAACACCTTCTACATGTGGCATTGGAATCATTATAACTATCATTTGCTTCACTTAATTTTTTTCCATTTTATCAGAGTTGCTTCAACTTAAATATAAATGCACTAAACATTCACTTGTGATGCTATCGATTTAAATATTTCCAGTTTGTAGGATCAAACTCCAACAACTAGTACAGTATAAATTCTGTTGGTGAAGTCTTGACATGTCATGGTGGTGACATGTCAACTTTTGTAAAAAACCATGCACTAAATGAATCAACTACAAGAAGCATGTTGCATCCTGGGAAAATATCTTTTTCAACTTTTTTCTCAAATTCTCAAATACTTTTCTATAAACACTTTATGTAAGATGAGTTCTCTAACGTGTGACATTTTGTAATTATTCCTATAAATCTGGAGGATTAAATCAATCTCCATGCCCAGAAAATTAAAATGTGCATACAAACAAAGACTTAATTCCTCTAATAATCTCCCAACTACAGTCTTTGAACCTGTTCCACAAAGCAATCTAGAACAACATCACTGTACTGAAAGATGTAGGGAAGGCAGGTGCAGAAAACATGGACATACTAGTAAAATATTTTGAGTTCCAGGACAGTTGCTTTAAGCTTGTGTGTAATGGTTGACTTTTTTTTCTCAATGGAAATCAAATTAGCAAAATTTACTTCCCAGAACTGAAACATTCCACCTGTAGAATACTGATAGGAAAATTGTTTGGAAGTCCCACTTGTGTTATCTTTTTTTTTGGTCGAAGTTTCTAATGTTTTATGAAGTTACCTGCCGTAGATTTTGAAGTCTGTTTTCACTCCAGGGCTCTGAGTTACAGTTAACATACCTTCCTCTTTTCTATTGTACTCAGTATAGAATTTAACTGTGGGCATGATGTGGTCATAGGGTCTTTATGTTTATGAAAAGGGCACCCCTTTCATGAAGCAAATATATTTCATGGCCTTGAAAGTAAACTTCATTTCCAATATTTCACCCTCTTCAATTGCTGGCAGATATTTTCATTTTTTGGGTCGAAGTAGAAATGTGGATCAGCTTCCTTCTAAATAGGTTCATTTGTTTACAAAAATGAGGCGTCTATTGTGAGAGTTTATCTAGTCTGAGTCTCAGCAGTTATTTCTGGGGCTACAAGACCCTGTTCTGCTTGTTTCTTTCAAATAGATTGATTTAGTTTTCATAGTAAGTATGATAAACTCTTATGATATAAAATTGTGAAAATGCTAAGCCTGGAGGGGGAAAAAAAGCCAACTCTAACCCCACCATTTAGAATCTAATACTTCTAGTGTTTTTCTTTTGTGTTTTACTTACTTGTAAACTCATTATATGTATATTTACATATGATAGCTTTATATGTGGTCTATGCAGAAGAATTTCCCATGTTGTAAAATTTTCTTAATTTGCTTTTAATGACCGTACTATATAGTAATTAGTCTTTCTCCCTACCTAATGATATTTTAGATTAAACACTTCTAAAAAATGAACTCTAAGAAAAACAATACCTGAAACATGGTAAATATTAACATGGAATAATAACTTTATATATATAAAAAATAAGGCTTGGGGACAGTGTGGTGGTTCAGCAAGCAAACCCTTTGTTTGCAATTGACAGTACCCCGTATGAGTGCTTGCTTATGTCCTGGCTGTTCTGTTTTTTAATCTAGCTCTCTGCTATGGCTTGGGAAAGCAGCAGAGGATGAACCCCGTCCTTGGGCTTCTGAACCCATGTGGGAGGCCATGAGGAAGCTTCTGCCTCCTGGCTTGGGATCACCTCAACTCCAGCTGTTGCATTGGTTTGGGAAGTGAGCCAGCATGTAGAAGATCAAATCTACCTTTCAAATAGAAATAAATACATTTGTTTAAAAATAATGATAATATGTTTCTGTTTTTCCTTTAAAATTATATAGTAATTTTATAAGGCTTACATGGTTTATCCAAATATGACTATTTTAATTGCATATATATTAATCCACAAGACCTCATGAATTAGGTGTTTAAAAATTTTGGTTTCAACATCCTGTAATAGATTAAAGTATTAGGTGTGTCGCATGAGTTCACAACACAAAGTTCCTTTGTAATTATTTTTGCAAAATTGTTTTTTGGTATCCGTTATCACGCAATTGTCCCTACTCATCCCATTATCATTTTATGTAATGACAGGGACTGTCTTTGTTGTGCTGGTCCATTTTTCAGCAGGATGTGGGAGGATACTGCCACATACAGCCAGTGAATAAATACACATTAAAATAATGATGACTCTTCTTTGCCAGGCTTTGTTGAAGATAGTAAAATAGCTCCTTGAAGAATTTTGAAACTAAGAGTCATAACTGAAATATTGAGTTTTCTAGAGTTCTCTGTAGTGGAAGCATAGAAAAATTTACAGGAGAACTATATTATCTTAAGTGACTTGAAAACAAATAATAATTAAGTGTTGCAATGGTACTACCATCTTAAAATCAGAGATCCTGAAATTGTTATTATTTTGTCTTTGAGTATCAAAAGCCTCTATTTAACCCAAAAGTAATGTTTTCCCAAATAATCTTTGGATAGGTGACCCCCTTCTTATTTTTTTTTTTCATGTAAAATGAGGCTATTTGTATACTTATTCCTTTTTAGGTTCCATTATAAAACTGGGGTGTTGAAAATTTGAACTTTTGAGAAAATGTCCATCCATATGAAAGTCTTCACTGATAAAGAGTATGGAAGTAATCTTATTTAATTGAATCAAAAATATATATGTGTATATGCTAGAGAACATGATAATTCGGGTACTGGAGATTTTGAAATAATGAAGATTGAGTGTTTATCCCACAAAGCATGTGATCATAGACAAATTATTTAATCACGCTAAAAGTTAGTATCTCCAAAATTGTAGTACAAAGCATCTGTCCAGTAATTAGCACAGTATTAACCACAGGGAAAAAAGTAACATGCTTGCCATAGGAGGTGTCAACCTTAGACAGGGGGACAGCAGCTTATCAAGTTGGGAGGAACTGGAGCTGCTGAATTCTTCCAGGCAGAGAACAAGTAATGCTTGCCACTCAACTTCGTGAGTATGAAGGAATTTAGAAATCTTGAGCTGCTTGGTCATGAATTTCTTTACACCCCTAGATTTCTCATGTGCACAAGATGGGGAGAGTGAGGCTGAGTTAATACCTGATGACTTTGAAGAAAAACCGGAAAGAGAAAAGAAGCATACCAACTTCACTCTGTGCAATGTGTGTAACATTCAGTTGAATTCAGCCGCCCAAGCCCAAATCCACTACAACGGCAAATCACATCAGAAGAGGCTGAAGCAGCTGAGTAACGGGATGCTGAAACACGACAATGGTAAGGTTTCCTGAATATATACAGTCCGTTTTACATGATCACCTTGAGCTATTTGTGTACACACAGTTATTTTTTTAAACCAGGAAAAAACGTTATAGAAAAGCGTGCTTCATTGAAGTGAATGGATTCTCATTAAGAAATAAGGAAATGTAGTTTTATGTACTTACCTTATAGAACTGCGACTTCCCACACATTGAATGAAACTTAAAATGTTGATGCTGTCATGCCTTAATGTTTTTCTCTACTGCGTTTAACTATAAAGATGGCCATCTTTTCACAGTCTATATAAAAAAGTGGTTTGTGGGGTTTTGTTTCAAAGGTGGGAGAGATTTGATTGGTAAGATTGCAGTTGATTTGGAAAATATTTATCTTTTGCAAATAAGATTTAATCAGTACATGATTTATAAGTTCAAGGATATTTGCATTGAAAATTCAAGGCTTAATCAATTTAGATACTTTAAGAAATATATGCTGAATGTATGTGTACGTGCATTTTATAGACTGCACAAAATATTTTTTGAAACAAATAGGGCATTATGAGAAGCGTGGAGAGATGGGCAGTGATTCATGCTTGATAAGTCAGTTTACCTAAATTGTACTGACATTTTCAAATGAGGCTGATTTTTAATATTTTTAATATTTTTTTAAAAAATATAACGTCATGAATGTTTTAAATATGCCTCCAGCATACCAAGAAAAAGAAAAACGTAAGTACCCGTTTTAAGATTGGAATTTGTTCTATCTTGCATTTTTGTTTCACTTGGTTTTTAACAGGAATGACATGGCATGTTTTAATGAAAATGGTTCTGTATTTGTGCTTTGTGGATTCACATTTGGTTGATCATGCAGGCTATTTGTCAGAGATGTAAAACAATTGTGATTATGGCACAGAGGTATGAAATCTGAAGACATGCATGGGCCTAGCAAAGCAAATGTATTTATGGCTTAACTTCACAAACTCCGCTTCGAGCTTCCTAGGAAAATCTAATACTTAAAATAGCTCCTAGGTGAAATTGTGGAAGAAGTGCACGCTTGAATTCCAAGTTGTGTTTTTTTCTAAGACGTTGTTGGGAGTGATTTTGTGAAATTTCGTGTTTTACTGTAACTTCTTTTATGGTGAAAAACCTCTATTTGAAACACAATAGATGATGTTATGGAATGAAGCTAGAAGAAAAGGTCAGCCTGGTATAAAAATCCAAATCAGAGTTAGCCCTGGGAGAAAGTTGGAATAGTCAAAGATTTTCAAATCACAATACATACCAAGAATGAGGCGCCTCGAATTGGGTATTTTAAAGTAATCATACTGATAAAAAAATAATCATACTGATGAACATATTATTACACCAAAAGCTTCATGTGCAATCTCATACTCAATTTTTCCTTATGGCAACCTAAGCTCAATTGTGATTCCTTCCTTTATAGATGTTGAAACTGAGAATGGCTTCGATTGAGTAATATATTTAAGGTAACAGCTTTATTGAATGCTCCAATTGGCAATCAAAACTGGGTTTTATTCACTTAAAAGCCCATACTTTTAGAGACTGCTGTCTTCCAAAATGACTATTGTGTAGCAACCATGCTTCCTTTTGTTCAAAGAAGGAATTCATCTGAGGAGAACACAAAGAGTAAAAATTATATTGGATTTCCAAAAATATTTTAATCAATACACAGTGAAAAAAATATTTGTTACACTCTATTTTTATTAAGATCATTTTTTCCAAGGCTTTCTGAGTATCAGCGTGTCTCTAACAGCAACCAGAATTAATGGGAGCATTTGATTTCAGTAAGAGGAAGATGGCATGGAACAAAAAGAGAAAAGGCAGAAAGGACAGGGTCAGTGTCACATTTTTAAGATTAATGGGGATTTCAGGAAGATTTTGGAGTCAGCTGTCTCAATCATGCCATCTCGGAAGATGTGTTAAATTTGGTCTCCTTTTGACTTTTGCCTATTGTCAAAAATATTTGATCAGATGAGTGTGGTGTAAGTGCAGGAAATGACAGAGGTGGTGATTCTTACTAAAACACACAAAAATCTATACTAATTATCTTAGTGTAGTTTGCTTTTAAAATTTCTCGAGACCCTGGTTGATGGCATTGAATTGGTATTGAAGAAACTGGTGCCAAGAATTTATTAGGGTTCAGATGTTAAGGAGGTTTAATGTCAGAATTTCCTCAAAAGGCTGAAACTACAATACATTCTGGAAACTAAGGCAGAAATTATGAAGTCAAGATAAAATCCATTTCCCAAACATTAAGAAAAAAAAGGCTCTTTACCCATACCAGACCACAGAATTGGTGTAACAAGATGTATCCATTCCAAATCCTAATATTTGGTAGCGTGGATGTATGTAGTTGGGAATGCATATAATCCTTTTCACGTTGACTTAAATGTTGTGTTTTTCTCACCCCACCCTATAAATATTGTTTTGCAGCTGATTAGCCGTTAGTGTTTTTCCATAGGGAGCTGACATTTTCCCACACAGATCAGACAAGGACTTTGATCTAAAGCAAACTCTTGGCTTTGTAATCTAGACCACTTTGTTGAGCATTTTGATTTCACAGCAAAATTGAGCGGAAAGTATGGAAATTTCCCATATAAGCACGTCTATTGCTATCAATAGCCTATAGTGCTGGGGGAATTTGTTCTCATCACTGATTCAATTACACTGATATATGTATTCAGCACCGCAGTCTACAGTTTTCATTATAGCCCAATCCTGATATTGTACAGGCCATAGTTTTGACAAATCCTTAAGGACATGTATCTACTGCTACAATGTCATTCAGAAAAGTTTCAGTGCGCTAAAAACCCTGTTCTCTGAACATTCATTCTTCCTTCCCCTTAACCCTGGCAGCCACTTCTTAGTTAGCTGTCCTCATAGTTCTGTATTTTCCAGAATATCAATGTATTCATGCAATAAGTAGTCTTTTCAGATGATCATGTTTCATAGAGCAATATGCAGGCAAGTTTCCTTCCTGTCTTTTCTTAATGGTATGGCCCACTTATTTCTGTAAAACACTTATCCTGCTTTAAAATAAAAATTATCCTTACCTGTTGCTTCCGTAACACTGATACGTTAGGGCTGACAGTCGTTTTAGGCTGCTTTTGTTTTGTCTAGGGAAAGAAGACGGCGAGTTAAGAACTACACGCCAGAGATGTACCACTTCAAGATAAACTTAGTCTTGAGGGAAAGACCGTAATGTGTTTCATGCCTCAAAAATAATTCCTTGTGGGCGTCTCAGGGGTGATAAGCTTGCCTCCTTTTCCTCCCATTAAGTACGTATGTTATTTTATCTGCACATGTGATGGGGAGCCTCCACCTTTAGATGAGGATGAGACCAGCTGTACCTATACTGTCAGTCTCATAAGTGAGCTAGTACTTCATTCA
Organism: Ochotona curzoniae; assembly: GCF_017591425.1. Taxonomy (NCBI): domain Eukaryota; kingdom Metazoa; phylum Chordata; class Mammalia; order Lagomorpha; family Ochotonidae; genus Ochotona; species Ochotona curzoniae. The sequence continues at coordinate 9,126,928 of NW_024465035.1, read as the reverse complement.
CACTGATGTAAAAACATCTTTTTGTGTAAACTCTTTCTATCCAATATAAAACGTGTCTTTTCAGACTTCATGTCAATAAGAAAGGAGCTCAGTCATGTGTGTGATACAGCTATTAATGGTCATTGTTTTATTTAAATGGTGCTTGAACAAAAATGATAGCTCAGACAAATATGAATCCTATAGACAAAGTCAACATCATCAAGTCTTTTAGAGAAAAAAATATGGAATTAATTTTAAACTTTCTGAGCATGCACACTTGTAAAAAATGATTGCTATGATTTTTTTCATCTTCAAAATATTGTGTTTTGTTTTCAAAATAATTAAAATGATCGTGTCAATGAAGAGTTTAATCACAGCAATTTTTACTTATTTGTTTTTAAGGATACAAATAAAATTAAAATAGACATGGTATTTAGTTGCAATGTACACTCAAGATTGTATAAATGAAAATTATTTTAGTTCTAACTGATGATAGAATAATGTGTAATTGTGTGCTTCAAAATAGACACTGGAAAGAACAAGAATGAATAGGAGGGCTGCAGCAGATCTAAAACATGGCTTCTGTTGATACTTATGATGTGTTCAAGTTAACTAAGAGTCTGTAGTTCTCTGAAGTTAGACTTCCATTCAGTTTTCCCTTTTTCTGAAATGAAGTTGCAAATAACATGTTCACCATCCACAATGCATGCTGCTCTGAGCCGCCCAGGCTGCACGTGCGCTGCTGGGGACACTGGCTGCTCAGAGGAGCTAAGCATTCTTGTCTCATCTATTTTGGGATATCCTGCCTTTCATGACTTGTCAGTGCCAGGGGACAAAATATCAGCCTTGTGCCTTTAAAGAGAGTAGTTCTCACAAAAGGCCACTCCAGGCTGGATTTGCCAACACCCCTGTGGAAATTCCATTCTTTTGCAACTTTACCTTCCATCCAGTTCTGCTTTTTCCATATTTCACAAGTTTAAGTCTTTAGTCTCTACTTACCCTCGAAGTCGTCATCTCATAGTTCTCTTCCAGGATATTCACCCAAGATCTCACCAATACTTTTAATGTTTAGTAAGTGATATGCACATATACATATGCACATATGTTTTGTGTATAAACTCATCAATTATATATTTTTTTTCACCTTTCAATCTACAAGCACCAACTGTGGTTTTATAGAATGCCAATAGGTAAATTGGAACGTGCCTGTTGTATTCACAGCTATCTCCTTTGGGGTAATATTTGTTAGAAATGATAACTCCTTTTCTTATTTGTATTTTTTAAGTATGTTCATATTTGTATGCAATGTGTTACAGTTACAATAAGTAATATTTTCTTGTATTTCTCTCTTACTGTATTTAGAATGTTCTGCCAAATAAGGCATTTTGTTCTTGTTTGGGTAAGATACATTTCTTTCTAATATTGAAGGATGAAACTGTAGGAGAAAGTGTCACGTAGTATTCAAGTTCTGAGTAGGATTCTGTCTTTTGTTGCCGTTTTATTCCCCTAAGAAGAAAACGTGATTATCATTATGACAGGGGTGAAAGTGACAGACACTTGTTTCTTGTTTCTCTTGTCTTAATATAAACGCTATTGAACGAGAGTATCTCTTTGTTCCTAAGAGACAGCTTTCACTGGCATCAGTTCAAGTCACTGTTTGTGATGCCAGCATCCTGTATCAGGGTGTGTGTTACAGTCTGTTGGGTCACTCCCGAGCGACTGCAACCGCTGGGGCTGGAGCAAACTCAAGCCAGAAGGAGGCATCCCATTCAGTCTACCAGTTGGGTGGCAGGAATTTGCGTAGTTGGGCCATTCTTTGCTGCCTTCCAAGACACACTTGCAAGGAACTTGGGCACGAAGCAGATTAGCAGAGACTTAAACTGGCAACTAGATGTGGAATGTGGGCGACCTATGTGGAAGCCTAGCCAAGTGTGCCATAATGCCACCCATGTGTTTATTTGTTTGACTTTTATTAAATGATGGAGCGAGGGAGGGAGTTGTGATTCTTGATTTTATACTTTCTGCTTATGAGCAAGGTGTTTTGCGTTTGCCCTGTTTAGACAGGCTTGCAGGTCATGCATTTCCACACCAGGAGTAGCAGTCCTTCTCTTGTATTTCTTCACAGTAAGCCGCATCTGGAACATGCATGCACATATGTCTTTTTATGTGCGTTTAAATGTTAATTTTAGATCATCCCAGGAGAGATCAGATATGCATGTCTTCTCTTTGCTTTCCAAACCGAAGTGATGTGATAGGGCATTCAAGAGTATCTACAATGTTAGAGCAGCTCTGCAGACCTGGGCAGAATAAAATAGTGAGGAATTTCTAGATTTAAATGAATTGGATGAAAATGAGGTCAAACACGGAATCTAAAGACAGGTAAGCCAGCCCATAAATATGGGCAATAAGGGACCTATAACAAAGGCTTTCAACAAAATGTCAAGAGTATTTCTGGCATTAATCTCATCTATACTTAGGAGTGGTGCCCATGGTTTTGATGAAGTTTTAAATGAGAAGGTGTTATTTTAAATTTCCAGCTCTTCTTTCTGTATCAAAGTCCAGATGGGCTGAGTACCAGGTCAACCTGGGATTCCGCCTTTCCCGTAAATGCTCCCAGGATGGTTTACTGTCTAGTTCCTTATGAGATAAACTTTCCTGTGAGGTGTGATGCTCAATTAGATAGTGACTAGAGGGACCAGTCCCCATATGTACTTTAAATATGATCCAGTAGGCCTAGATGTACGATGAACATAGCTCAGGTTCATCTGAGGCTTCCACTCGCTGAATTTGCTTAATTGTTATTTTGGATGCGCCTCAGAATGTGGCCCTTTGGAGAGTACATCAGAAGATAGAAGATTTCCTGTTTCTTGGGTTCTCTTTCTGTAAATCTGCCTTTCAAATAGGATTAAATAAATATTTTCTGAAAGGGTAATAAACATTAATCAAGTTCTGACGTAGAGGGATAATGAAATCTTGGCCGGAAGGAGAAGTGACCACTTTGTGTGATTCCGAAAGGGCAGTCTGACCTGTGCTGCATTTGCAGCCTCCTAGAATGTGAGGGCGCAGCCTCTTGTGGGCAAGATTTGACTTGTTATTTGCATCTTGAAATAATTCACATTCTTTCTGGGAACATTCTTTTTTTATGAACATGGAGACGACTTTATTTTTCTTTCTTACAGATTTTTTTTTTTATGGGATATACAAATTTACTGAGAGGAGAGGCAGGGAGAGATATCTTCCTTCCACTGGTTCACTCCCTAAATGGTCACAATGACTGGAGTGGAGTGTTGCGAAGCCTGTAGTTAGTATCTTCTTCCGAGTTTTCTGTGTGAGTGCAGGGGCCCAACAACTTGAGCCACCCTCCGCTGCTTCCCCGGGCCAAATACAGACAGCTGCATCGCAAGCGGAGTGGCCATGACACGAATCAGTGCCCGTTTGTTGTGCCAACACTAGTAGGAGGAGGATTAACCTACTCAGCCACAGAACATGGAAACATTTTTATTGCCAGCTATCACTTTGTAATTTTGGGTGTTTAAGCTTGGCATGTAGAAGTATATTTCTCTTAGTCCATTTTACTAAAACATAGCCTTAATGATCAGTATAATAAATCAAGGAAAGCTTATCCTCACCCCCTCCAAATTTTCTTGATCTCTTGTTAGAAGTACTTTAGGGCACTTATTTAGTTAATACTAGTTTGTTGGTGTAAATGATAGTTTTCTGTCAGTAGCAACATTTTTAAACTTTTATATTTATGCATCCAAGAAAGAAAATAATAAAAATTGTATTACACAAAAATGAACTTGATTTATCTTTGTGAGGTATCCCAACAGCAAGATTATAGCATTTCAGACAGTAATAATTTATAGAATAGTTAATAAAAAATATGGATTTCTAATAAAACCATATTCTTTTTTTTGAAGAAGTTTTGATTGAAATAGGGGTACATTTTGTAATAGACTTTAATGTTATCTCATTATAGTTTGTATTGTTACATGATGCTGCATGATTCAAATATTTGGTTGATGATATCAACAGCGTACTCAAATGTTACAGTACAACATCCTGGGTTGTTGCTGAAGCATTTCCACTGCTATTCCTAAAACAAGAGGAGAGAAGCTGTGAACACACAGGAGGGAAAAAAAATCCTTCTGAGGTGGCTTGTAGGAGAGAGGTTGCGGTCTCTGCCTTGCGGGAACAGGAAGACTCATGTTATCTGCAAGGAGGGATCCAGGTGGTAAACATGACAACAGCCAGGGCTGAATTGACCCCGTTCTTCCCTGTAGCTCCTGCTCCCGAGTGGGCTTTCCCTGAGCATCCGGAAAGCAGTAGCGATGCCTGCTGGGTGACACGTACAACTACGCCTGTCAGGTAGAAAACCAGAGTAAAGAAGAGCTGCAGAGAGACAAACGCCACAAATCAAAGTGCTAATAATTTTATACATGTAACAGAATCCAATTCATGTCATAATTGCTTTTTGTGCACCATTTCAGCGTAACTATACCATTTTGTGACTTGACTTCTGCATTGGACTTTACTTTGTCACCAGCATCTAAGTTTGCTTTTTTTTTAGATGAAAAGGAAGATATTTATGAAGCTGGGACAAATAAAGCAAATTTAAAAAGCTCTTAACTTTGAAATGTAAAACAATTCACTAGACTTTTATGTTCTTAGCAAAAAAAAAAGGTTTTTAGTGGAATAACGTAATAAACTAGTAAAGAGCATATGGAAAATATCTAAAGCAAAATAAAATCAAGAACAATTACAACAAAAATCCCACCACAGTCTTGTAGGCTAAACATTGTGCGCAAAATAGACATGTCTCTTGGAGAAGACTTGGCTTTTTTCCGAGTCTTCTTCAGATTCTGTCTCTTTTGTGCCTGAAAATTCCATGTTCTGTCGTTCCACTTGTGTTGAATGTGTTGTCGTCTTGATGATCTTTTTAGCTGTTGCTATGACTGTCATTTTTGACATGAATTAGGGGACAAATGTTAAAATGCAGTGCTAATCGATGCTTTGTGACATGTCCATGTGTTTAAAGTGGTAAAATACCACACGGCTGGGGGTACCTGTTTCTAGCATGTACAGTGAACAATATTTTCTAAGTATATATCCTTGGTCAAGACACTTACTGTCCCTAAGCCTTAATTTCCTTATTTCCCAGGGAATAACCCCTTCCCTGGGACAATGAACATTCATTCACTTGTCACAGCCTTGACCTAGTGTATTTGTGTTCCAGGGCTTCTGCCTTTCCAAGGGTAGTGTTTTCAGTTGCTGAAAGTGCTTTTAAAGCGGCTCTGGGTGGGACAGTGCTTGGCTATGCAGCAGGGACCCTTGAGGTCTAAGATCCACCAGGCAGTTCCCGTGTCCATGCTCTCCTGCTCCTGAGACAGGTCAGCAGGTGGAGCCAGGAAGAGTGAAAAACCAATTCCTGTGCTTTCAGTATATTTATTTCTTTAATAATAGAGCTATTCTTTTTGGTGTTTGGTTATTAGTATATATTAATATGAAGATTTCAAGAAAAACAAAGTATAGTGCTTAAGAAATCTTTCCAATAGTTATTTTTAATAATGAAATACTATGCCATTCTATAAAGACCCACTTAATCTTTGTGTACACCAATACTGAAACAAATAAATTTTAATTTTCTTGAGACTTTAATTTCTTTGGGAGCTGTATAAACCTTTCCTATATTTTTAAATGATGAAATAAATGGCCTTTTATAAAGTTGGCTTCCAAGTAGGTTACAGTAAATCTCTTAATCTCTGGGTATTTATTGTACTCTAAATTGCCAAGGACACAAATCCCGGTGGTATTGATGTACGATTTGTATTTAAGTTCAGCAATTACATGAGCTTCAGTGTAACTTATTAAATGTAAACCTTAGGGTCAACAACCCTAAACTATGGGTGATTTAAAACTACGGTATTGATTCATTTGTCATGTGATAAATATGAAATCAACTTTAACCCAACACCTTTTGCCTTTGGCCTTTAAGAAAATAATTTAAGAAATTGAAGCAAAATTGAGAATTTATATTGACTTAAATGTCCTACAAGCTTATCAAATTATTTTCTCTGTGCTTTTGAACCTGTGAAATAATTTAAGACAGAAAAGATGTTGTAAAAATAAGTTTTTCTGTACTCTTTACCTAAAGATAACATCTCATAAAACCGTAACACTATGATACATTGAAATTTGGCATTGGCATACTACTATGAATCATATTGGCCTAATAAAAACCGGAAAAATGTATGGAGCTATGGTTTATTTGGATTATAACTGTTTGTGTGTACTTTTTAAAGTTATGTAGTTCTGAGAAATCTAATCCCATGGCCATGTTTATGTAAACACATCCACAACAAGTCAACAAAGCTGCTTTTTGCCGTGAGAAACATCCAGTCTTTTCACTGTGCTAATCCATTCATTTCGCTCCTTTCCCTTCACACCTGTCTTCAATTACCATCATTCTGTCATTTCATAAATGATGTGTGTGAATTGAACCGTGCGGTAAGTAAACATCCCTTCCTCTGGCCTCTTTTTTTTCATGTAACATTATACATTTGTGATCTGTTGGAGTTGGAAATATCAATTTGATAACTTCCTTTTTATTACGCTTATTTCGTTGTATGGTGTACCATATTTGCTTAATGAATTGAAGGACAGTTTGCTATTACCCTTAAGGTTTCTAGAAATGTTACGTATAGTTTCTCTGCAGATGGGAATTTGATGTTTCTGTAGAGTGAATATATAGATGTGCCATGGCTTAGTTATATGATAGCTTATATTTGTAAGACACTTGCCCATTGATTTCCAGGGTAGCTATACCAGTTTACGTTTGAACTAGAAAACCAACAAGAGACATAGTTTTCTATGTCCACCTACATGTTTAATTTTACAGGTCAGTATTTATTTTAATGGAGCCATTCCAATAGGAAGATGTTTGAGATATTTCATCATGGGTTTGATTCACATTTCCCAAATGATAAATGCTAATCAACACATTTTCATGCTCTTATTTCAATCTGTATAATCTGACCAAACGTATGCTCAATTCTTTCACACATTTACAAATTGATTCTCATCATTGATTCTACAGGATTCTTTCTGTATTCTGAAAAAAATTCTCCAGTTGGATATGTAGTTCAGAAATATATTCTTCCAACCTGTGACTTATCTTTTTGTTATCTCAAGAGAATATTAATTGAGAAAGAGGTTTTAGTTATTTATATCTATTTATTAAGAGGAGAGATGGAGAGAGAGCTTCCTTTTACTGGCTCACTGGCTCAAAATGCCCACAATTGGCACAGGTGGTTCAGGATGAATTTGGGCACCTGGAAAGATTCCAGTGTGGAGATAGCCACATTAATGAAAATTTTCTTTTCTGGATGATGCTTTTATTGACATGCCTGAAAATTCTTCACACAAGGTCACAGAGGATGCCTCTTTATTTATGCTTGAAAGGCAGATTTTACAGAGAAAGAAGAGACAGAGAGAAAGAGACAAATATTTTCCATCTGCTGATTCACTGTCAGGTGGCCACTCCTGGCTGATCAGGAGCCGGGAGCTTTGGCTTTCACATGTGGCAGCAGGGGCCTAAGGAATTCAGCCACGATCAGGGACCTGCATCAGAAGTGGAATAACAGGACATAACAAACTGGCACCCATATACAATGACACAGCCACAGCCTAGGGATTAGCTTGCTGTGCCACTGTACTGGACCCTGAAGACTGTCTCTTGGGCCCCACACGATAGCCTAGTGGCTAAATCTTTACCTTGTGTCCTCCAGGTTCCCATATGGGCAGCGATTCATCACCTGGCTGCTCCATTTTCTTTCCAGCTCCCTGCTCGTGGCCTGAGAAAGCAGTAGAGATGGCCCGAAGTTGGGACACTGCACCCACATGGGAGACCTGGAAAAAGCTCCTGGCTCCTGGTTGCTTGGGGACTGAATCAGCAGATGGAAGATCTTCCTCTCTGTTTATCTGCTTTTCCAATAAAAATAAATAAATTTTTTTAAGTGAAAGTGATCATCGAAGAGATCCAGTGTCCAGCTCCCCCAGACCACCTCTCTTCCTAAGTAAAGATGTGGCCATTTATTGCATCTTCACTTCTCTTACTCTGGAAATTAAGACTAGCCCCTCGACTTACTCCTGTGGTTACCTCTTTCCCTGATATTGCACTCTCTCTTGATTTTTATTATATTGAGTGTATTTCACATATATTCAAATGTCCTACTTATTCTTCCATCTTAAAAATAATGTACTCCATTCATACCCCTTTGCCCCAACCTGGAACTTCAGTTATTTTTTTTTTCCCTTCTTTGTAAAAAATCCAAACCAAATCAAACCAAAGAAACAAGCAAACACAACCCTTTGAATGGGCTGTTTATAATAACTATCTCCAACATTTGCCTTGTTTTTTCTTCCCGAGTACAAAGTCAGCGTGCTTGCTTCATTTATTCACGGGAACTGCTCTTTTTGAGGTCATCGATGACGTCATGCTGCTAATTCTGAATCAGAGACCAGCCCTTGTGTTCATCTGACTTATCACAGGAACCTTTCTGCCTCTGATCCTCCAGATTTCCCCTCCCTGCCTCGCCACATCTCTGTCTTGGTCACTGGTTCCTCACTGATGTGACCTCTAAATGTTGGAGTGCCTCTGCGTGTAGTCCTTAGAAATCTTTTATTCCATTCCATTCCATTCCATTCCATTCCATTCCATTCCATTCCATTCCATTCTTTGTTGTGTTCTATTCTTTGTGATCCCCACTCATCTCACTTAGCCTATTCTGTATTATTCTGGTAATAACTTCCAAAAACACTTCTTAATTCACCAACCCATGTTTCTATAAAAGCACAAGTCACATTGTGTTAGTCTTCTGCTCACAACCCTTCAGTGACTACCCCTTGCATGTTGACTGTAAGCAGTTCTTCAAGTGGCTTTCACAGTCCTATAATGGCCTCTTCCTGGGGTATGTCCTTGTTGCTCCTTTCCCCCTCTGCAGCAGCAAATGAACAATCTTGTGCTTGCATTTTGTACAAGCAGAGTGTGGCTGTATCTTTGGGCCTTGACATTGGTTCTTTCCTCTGTTTAAAGCCTTTTAACCCCCAATTATGTAACTCGTTCCCTCAGCAACTTTAGCTCTTTCCACAAATGTCATCTTAAGAGGTTTTCCACTCCACTGTTTGTATCTAAATGACAACCTCTTTGGTTAATATACTTTTTTTTTCTAATCCTCTCTTTTTTCCACTTGAAATTAAACCCTCTGAAGGTGGAGAGTTTTGTTCTGCTTTTGATTATTCCTATGGCTTGAATATCTAGAGAAGATCCTGACACATTTTGTATGAGAAATCAATTTTTGGTCATGTTTAAAGTGATTGAGTATATTCTTCACATAAGCAAATAAATTCCTTTTGTACCTAGAACATTTGAATATTTCTGGGAATTGAGACGTGAGATATGTAAATGCTCACTCTATGAAATTCAGAATCAATTGTAATAGAAAAAAATGAAGAATGTACTGAGGGTCATCTTTGAGTTAGATTTGTTCTTTGACCTGTCTCTCGTGTTTCATCAGGAAAAAGTCGTCAGCACCTTCCTCTAGTTTTGAGGCCCCTCAACAGGAAAACATTAGATAAGACCGCTGTGTGTTAGGCGTCATCTGTGCGTTTTTCCCAGTCCCTCCTGCTGCGCAGGCTCACCCAGGGAAAGCATTTGCCTTGTTCGTCTTGGCAAGTTACAATTTTGAGATTCTTTAATCAATACCTTTTCCCATTTACATCATATTAAGAGGTAATTTAAAAGTGTAATCAAAGACTTCAGGAACGGTTTTTGATTATGCATGCTGAATTAAACCTGGGGGCTGCAGATAGTGAATTGATTCCTGTTTGAATTTCTCCATGGTGGAAGCAGTTGGAACGGGATTTGTCTGCCAGCGGTAAGCGCTCGCAGGAGGAGTATTGATCTATTTGCCTTTGTGCTGCAGTGCTTGGCTAGTCAATTATTTACAGATCACTGAGGCAGCGAGTGTTCAGGAACAGGTGAGAGAAGGAGGTTGAAAAAACATTTGTAGAATTTGGCTTTAGTGATGAACTTATTCAAATGAAAGGTGTTTTAAAGAAACATGCCACAGTGCCCATCCACCAGATCACATAATCAGGAATTTTTACATCAATAATTCTTCTATAAAGCGATCTTGAATTTCTTCTTTTGAAAAAAGATTTGTTTATGTGAAGGAGAACGTGTTAGAGAGATTGAGACTGATGTTCCATCCTCTGGTTCACTCTTGAAATGACTGCAAATGCCCAGGCAGCACCTGGCCAAAGGCACAAATCCAGAACTGGATCCACTGTTCGCGTTGTGGGTGTCGGGGACCCAGCACCCAGAGCCGCCTCGGATGCTTTCATGTGGACGTTAGCAGGGTGTGGAATACAACTTTGAATTTCTATGTACTATTTTTATTGGTTTTTCAGATGTTGTATATGATCACGGAGAGTGGAAAACACATTTTTATCATGAGTTTATGGGCGTGTATGTAGGTTTATCTATATTTTAACACTATCTCTTTTAAATAGTATGTTTTCCAGAGCAGTTCATTAGCAATATCTCAGAATCTGGGAACAGAAAACCCACTGGAAAAATAATAACAAGTCAATTTTCTTCCTCCCACTGCCCTGAAATGCCCAACATACTGTGTTGAGTAGGGAATGAGAGAGCCCTACACCATATATCAAAGCAGAACCAACGGTCAGACGCGATTCAGGAAGATAACGGTGGCCCAAGAGTGCAGGAGTTCTGCAGAGGAGTCATTTGAATAAATAAAGAGTATATAAAAAATACAATGAGAACTATAAATAAAAAAATCATTTGAGCATGCACAAGGATCCTCTTTCCCCAATGTTTTGTCTCAATGTATTTTCAGATTTCACTGAGAACAATCGTTCTGGAATTTATTTTAATTCCCATGCTAAACAAATGTAGAGATTTGTTAAAGTTGTATCTAGTTAGTGCCTTCTATTCTTGTTTCATCTTTCTTCTGCCTTAGCTTTATGACAGTGAAGGTGTTGGCTTGCGTCGTTATTCCAGTGGAGGAGTTGAATAGGTATTTATCCTTTAGTGAGTTCCAAGCAAATCCCCTGTAGACACAGGCAGAGCCGGTGGCAGAGTTCACCTAACAAGTGGTATTTTTGGCAGCTCTACATAGGCGTCGTGCTGTTTTGCTTTTTTAGCTCTTCTAGAACAGTTAATCTGGACTTGATTTCTTGGCATAAAGTGTAATTAACGCTCAGATCTTTGAGCATTAAGTAATCCCTGAAGAACAGTACAATAGCAGGTGAAAGTTTTCTGTCTTTCATCCCGTCACACGTGAAGCAACTAAAAATGTTTTAGTATGGTTAGCCATGGTTCAAAATATTTCTAGAAGTTTTTATCCAGAGAAGAGTAATGGAATGTACTTATGAAAAACCTCATAACTATTTGTTTGGAATGAAGTTAAGAAGCAGTGTTAAAACAGTGTTGACACCATGTTCCGAAGACCTGTGAAATTCCAAATCAGGAATGGCGACTCTGAACTGAAGATATGTTAGTCAAGTGGGGGAGATATAAGACCAGTCAGCAGTTTACTCTTTTCCCCTTAAAAACAGTGTTGAAATTTTCATTCTGGATGCTGAGGTAGGAAACGCATCCCTTTCAACTGATTTATTCCTTCTATGCCTGCAGAAGCCAGTGTTGGATTGGAGCATAGAAAACAGTCAAGAATGCAATGCAGGCTTCCCTCTTGGGTGACGGGGCCCCACATACTTGAGCCATAACTACAAACCCCTAGGATCTGCATGAGCAGAAGGCGTGACTCGTTTAAGACTCAGACTTTGGCACTGCAATATGGCATGTGGGCATCTTAATGACTTGACCGAAGACCAGCTCATCTTTGCTTATTTTTTCTCTCTTTTAAAAAAGTATTATTTTTATTTGTTTATAATGTATTATTATTTTATAACTTGATTTATAATTTATTTTATTTTTAATGCAGTTTTGTGGGTATAGAGATTCCTTCTTCCTGCCCTTTAATTCCTTCTCCATTTTCTCCTTTTGCTAGTATATCCTTTAGTCATGGTATTTCCAAATAAGCACCAATGAATTTTTTCAACTTCCCAGTGATATCGTTGAGAAGATAAAATATAAGATTGTTTATTTCAAAATATTGCAAGTCTTTTTTGTTGTTTTAAGATTTATCTTTATTGGAGTGTCAGATTTACAGAGACACATAGAGCCAAGCCGAGGAGCCGGGAGCTTCCTACAGGTTGCCCACAGGGGTGCAGGGTCCCAAGGCCCAGGGCTGTCCTGCACCACTCTCCCAGACCACAAACAGGGAGCTGGGAGGGAAGTGGAGCAGCCAGGACACGAACCAGCACCCACAGAAGACCTGGAGCATGCACGGAGAGGAGCTCAGCCACGAGGCTACCACGCGCGGTCCAATACTACAAGTCTTAATGTCATGATGTATACATATCTGCTTGTTAAAAATAGCAATGAATACAACACACTCTTGAGATGCACCCTCTACACTGTTTTCATTCCTCTCTTTGCCCCCTTCACAAATACAGTGTCTTACTCTGAGTACCATGCTTGTATTTCTACCTGTATGGGCCATTTCCTAAGTTGTCGTATCTAATATTCCATGAAGGAATTTGTCCATTATGACAAAATGATGTATGTTTTGGAGGGTTTTCCATTTATTGTCACTGCCTGTCACCTGAAACTACCATCACACTTACTGAAAATGTCGGTGTGTAAGCATTTGTTGACGTTAAGTGTAAATTCAATATTCTATAGAGAAAACAAATAACAAAACAGCACTGTCTTTTTATGGTAGAGCTGTTACTGTTCCTACAGGCATTATTGAAACAAAGTCAGTGTTAAGCCTGGAGTTGACTTGTTTATTCTTCTCGCTACTTCCATAAAAGCCAGGAGAGGGCAGTAGAGTACCTTGTTTAGATGTTAAGAAATTGTATGAAATGCGAAATTCCTAATTTTTTTTTGTCAAAAGCTCACAACCTTTGAATAATTGTTATGATAATGCTAGATTCAGGAGGTTTCCACCTTTGTCACCTAAATGTTATAATACACGAAATTTAATGTTTTTCCTAATTTTGTCGTTTACTGGCAAAATATACCTCCTCTCATGAAAATACTTTTACTTACTATAAATAATCTACAGTGATATAACCAACCATGTGATCAAATTAGAAGTTTAGGACCATTGAGTTTTCTTAAATATTTCCAAAATACTCAATCTTTTAAACTGAGAAAAACATTTTTAAAAAATTGTTTTTCAAATCATCCAGTGGAAAAATTGTTGTGAATTCTAATGCACTTTGTATTTCATCTGTTGCTTAACTATTTAATGCTAGTTTTGTAAAAGCAAAATATCTATGCTGTAATGATCATCTTAATTTCAGAACAATTCCCTGTATAACAACTCCCTGTTTCAGAACAATGTCCCCCATAGTTTAGTAGTCTCATGGCTAACATTCCCACATGGCAACTTCACTCATTTCGTTACATGCAAGTCATTGGATGCAACCTGCTTATCTTATTGGTAACACTAAATAGTGATTGCTCAAAGGATGGATTCCGAGTGGGTTGCTGAGCCAATTTTTAATATCTCCCAAAAGGCATGAATCTCATGACATCCGCAGCACATGTTTAGTACTAATAACGTAGAATATTTCAAAAGCTCCACGTTGTTGGGTTTTTGTGTTCAAGAACATGAGCTGTGCCTTCAGTATCATAGCATGGTACAGCATTAGTGGAAACTGGCATAGCCCAGCATCATAGAGCCTGAATTTGGAAGATTCGTTTCAATCATGTCCATGCCCCCCAACAGACAAGTGATCTCCATTTATTAAATCTTGCTGAGCCACTGTCCTGAACTGTTGAAAAAGGGTACTGAATATTTTCTATTTTCTATGGTGGTGATTGGGATGTTTACATGCCATAAATACTAAAGTAACTATAACATAGTTGCGACTCAATAAATGTTTTAATTATTTTTGGTGTTGGAGATGACTCCTATAAAGAGACTAGTACAAATAGTCTTATGCAACTTATTATAACACGAAAATATGACTTTAAGATCATAGTGGGAAAGTCTAGTAGGGCCACGTTGTTGATATCCCATGACAAGCAAAGCAGTGTCTGTAGAGGTAGCTATTTCGAAATACCTGCAGGTAACTTGGTAAGAACTGGTTTATTATTTTTCCTGGAGTTCTGGAATCTGGGGAGTCCAGGTTAGCCCAACAGTATTTGGTGTCTCAAGAAGGCTTTCTTGTTGTGTCCTTGTGGTTCCAGAAAGATTAAATGAGTCCAAATGGTGTGGACTGCCTGTTTTTGGTGACCTTATCCTGTTGGTGAGAAATGAATCCTTGTCATTTCATGGCATCTTTAAGGCCCCACCACTTGATAGTATTGAACTGGGCATGAAGTTTTATCTAAGTTTTGGAGAACCACGATTTTTCACATCAAAACAAATCCTGAATACATGATGAATAAGAGTTGGGAGGGAAGGAGCTCAGCTTCTTCTTCCGTTAGTTAGTTAAGGAGAGCGCTGACATTTGCTCCAGTGCTGTGTCTGCAGGAGCCACCAGGATGATGGAATTCAACCTGCTCACACCAGTGGGCTCCCCAGGAGCACACCTACTATGTGCTCCCTTTCTGTCCTTTTTTTCTCCCCCAAACTCTAGTTTTTCTGAGATCACTTTCTAAATCAGGAGCTTGCATTCAATTCTCTATCTCTTTACTACTTCTGGAAAAACATAATTTTCATAACATATCATTTTGGAAGCATGGATGAATATGGATAAACCATGCCTTTGTTTAGTTGCTCCATACCCCCCTTCCAATTTTTTTTTCAAAACAATCAAAAAAGCTAGTGGTTTATTAGTTAAATACTTGGTCCGAATAGTGTATTTCCTCAGTTATCTCCTGGCTTCCTATCATGTAAAGACGAGGTAACTCAATAGTATAGAAAATGTTGTTTGTCAAATGGTGACAGGAAGAAAAATATGAGCTGTGCTTCCTGCACAGAAATGTAAGGAAAAAATTTAGTGTTATTTCTTAGATATTTTTCATTGAAAGGCATATGCTATGATTTACAATTCATAGACTTAAATGTTGCTGAATTAACAGATATAGAAAATCAAAGCATGGTAATTTTACCTGAAAAAAAAATGCAGTTGTGGTTTCACTGTGAGTAAAAATTAAAAAATAACATTTTAGTGTAAAATAAATAATGCATAATCAGATCTCCTTTAGAGTAACCCCTAGCGTTGAATCCTTAATCAGAACAGCTGTTGAATAGCTACGGCAATGAAGAGCAAGTAAATTTGAACGTCTTAAAAGCTGTCTTTCCTGGTGCGAAAATAGTAGTAGCTTATATTTTTTAGAAAGCCTTAGTAACTGTTGCGTGGATTGTCTGTTAATTTCTTAAGTACTTTCCATGAGGATGATGCCGGAGCCCTAGAGCCTGATCATCAAAACTCATCCTTTTCCTGTAGACTTGTTTCAAGAGTCCTGTGTAATTATTCAGGGCATCACCACTGGTTTGCATCATCTTAAATATGGATGTATTTTCTTGGTACCTTTGTGTTTATGCTACTTTCTGAGCTGATGATTTTTCATTCCCCCCCCCCCCCCGGCAGTCATTTGAAACTCAGGAAAGATTTTTCTCAGTTGTGGTTGTCCTCTACCTTAGCACAAAAGAGTAAGATATATGAAAAGACTATTAGCACTGCACTGCCCTGCCTGCGGCAACATTCATCAGTCGGACTGTTCACTCCTGTGAGAACACAGGTGTTTACAAATCCCTCCCCGTAGCTCTGGTCTGGAAGCTGCTGCCCAGGAAACCAAGTTGACAGGAAAGATTATTTAAATGCATATTCTTGTGTTTGTAAATAAAAATTACATGGGGTCTACAAAAAGGTCATGAAAATGTATCTTATAAAATTACTATGCCTAGTATTCAAATATTTGGCTCTAAATGAACCTCTTTTTCCATTTTTTCAGTCTTTTAGCTGTACACTCGTATATCTATATTCATGTCTGCAGATATGTATATGCATCACCATACATGTAACACTCACATATTATACATATGAATGGATGTATGAAACATTTATACTTTGTCAATATTATTTAGTGCTGTATAAATTCTGTGGATAAGATCTAAAAGTCAGATACAAACATGCCAATAAAAATGATCATTTTCACTTAGACTCTGTCAGATATCTAAAATTTAGATGAACTTGTATATTCTATTAGATATTTATTTATTTGGGATAGTTAGAGAAAGGGAGAGACAACTGGAGGGAAATCTTCCATCTGCCGTTTTGCTGCCCAGATGGTTGTGATAGCCGGGCTGCCCTGGGCCAGAGTCAGAAGCCAGGAGCCTTCCTGATCTCCCTTGTGAGTGACAGGGAAGCTGAATTTGAAGCGGAGCGGTTGAAATTCAAGCTGGTATTTTGGCTGCCTGCTGCTGCTGCAGCTCACACACATTACAGTGCTGAAAGCTGTTCCCTCTGTGTGTCCTTCGTTCAGGCTCTCACTGCCTTTATCCCTGATTGCTAGATGGTTCTTAGCATTTGAAAACACGACAAATCCTTTGTTCTCCTGGCCTTCCCACACTTTCTTTCAATCTGCTTTGTCTTTCCTGGCAGTTATCCCCTCATGCATAAAGTACTCTGCTCATTTTACTTATAAACGAGTGGTCATCATAGACATTGTAGCTAACACATCGAGTCATTTGAACCAAGATAATGGTGATGACTAATGACTCAATCTGACACGATGCAATTGTCTGAGAGAATCTAAACACTGGGTGAGGCCATGCAACTGAAGGTGCTATTTTTAAGTATGGTGCCTTTCCTAAAATCTACTTCCCTATGTGTTTCAGCATCACCTTGAATGCTGATATCAAGTTAGGCTATGGAGTCACAAAGATTCAGAATGAGCAGTGACTCAGGAATACATCAATTCATAACTAGCAGTTAGCGCTTGAACTTTTAATGCCCTTTCCCAATCACCTTTTTACTTACTGAATAAGCTCACGATCAAGTATCTTTGCAAGCTTACAATTTTAGGTACTTGCTATGAAAATGATTCATTACTTGGGTCTAATTTACTCCCTCATTTTAAGAAGGCAAAACCACACAGCTGGTTAGTTGAAGAGGACAACAGCCTATGCTCTCTGGGCATGTTCAACTTTATATATATATAATTTTGTTGTTGTTTTGCCTTTTTGGATTCACTTAGGAAGCCACTAATTTAATAGAGAATTATTTTAGATTATTCTCCAATTGGAGGGTAGCAGTTGACCCTCTTAGTGAGACAGAGGTGCTTTGGCTTGTATACTGTGTAATTTTGCCCTCCTCACCTTCTTCCTACTCAAGCAAGGGTCACGTGTGGTGGATACGGCCTCCTTACAGGTGGCATTAAGAGGTGGTGCCTAGTGGAAGGACCTTGGTGTACTAGGATGTGCCCTCAGCAATGCTTGTGCAGCGCCATATGGCCCCCTTTCACTCCTTGCTTGTGATGTATTTAGCTAATTGTTCCTGCATGCAACAGAACGTTCGTGAAGGGCTGTTCTCCAGACCCTCGGATGAGCCTGTACTATGCAGTCTGGACTTCAAATCTTCAAAACTGGGAGTGACCCAAACCTCTTTTTCATAACTGGCCTGTGCCGTATGTTTCATTATAATGACACAAAGCTGACTAATCTACCAAGGGAGCGTGTGTTCTCATACTCCATTTAAACTCTTTCCTAAGCATGAAACTCAAGGCTCTTGATCCTCTGTGCATAGAGTTCTTCCTCTGCCACCCAGAGCCATTGTTCTGAAATGTAGATCTAATGCTCAGTCATCTATAAAGTTGAAGTAAAAATTGTAAATATTCATACTGAGTTGTAATACTTAGATAAGTGATACAAATAGATAATTATAAAAATATTAATATGTGGCTTATATAAACAGAAAATAATTCCTTTTCTTTATCAATAGAAGTTAAGAATGACTGATATATTTTAGTGAAAACATAATTTTCATCACTGTGATTCTTATTATGATCTCTTAAAAGCCTGTAATATGTATTTTTCAGCATTATTTCCTCAGTATGTTTTTTTTTTTGAATATTTGATAAGCAGAGAGAACTCCCATTCACTGGGGCATTGCCCAGCACTGGGACAGACCCAACCTGGACACCCAGGACTCAGTCTGGGTCTCCCATGTGGGTGGTAGGGATGCAGCTACTTGAGCCCTTAGCGTTGCCTGCTAGATGATACATTCACAGGAAGCTGCAGTGTGGAGTGGAGGCAGGACTCAGTCCTAGGTGCTCCAGTACGGGTTATGAACATATTAACTGGTGTCTTTATTTCTAGGTCAAATGCCTCTATCTCCTCTGGTTTCTGATGAAAGAAGTGATAGCTCTGAAGTTATTAATTACTGTGAAACTTTTGTGGTTACCTGATAAATAGCACTTAATTTTGCAGTTAAAGCTAGTCAATTATAGGGATAATAAACAGCATCTTATTAAAATTGCATTAGTATTTTCTAGGTTCAAGAAACTGTCACTCCTCTGGTTGCAGTCACATGCTAATTTATTTACTTTGGCTACTACACCTTGACCTCTCTGTCAATGTCCACGTCAAGTACAATTGCTTGCGAGGTCTGATCAACTTATTCGCATGGTTGAAACCAACTTTCAAGCTATTTTACTGACTTAGGTGCATTTTATAGGTGTAGATAGCAGCCCCAAACAGAGTGGGGTGTCCTTGTGCTTGTAGCACTCAGTCGTTTGTTTTTCCTGTGCATCTGCTTCTTCTCTATGGTTTTATTATAAAGCCAACACAACAATGAGTTCACTCCATTTGTCACTGTCAGCTTTTCATGAGTGTCCTGGGCAAAAGCATTTGGAAACCAGTCACGAGAAATCAAGAGAAAATAAATACAAGTTTGATCTGATGTCTTCTACTTTTTATGGCGTAAGCCTGCCATCTACCAACCCAATATAAATCCCACAACAAAACCATTTGTTCAGTTCACTGAATCAGGGAAAGGAAATAGGTATGGACTCAGCACTGACTGAACAAAATGCCAAGATGGTAAATTAGGAAAAGCACTGGACAGTGCCTAACCCGGAGTAACCCATCACTTTGATAAGGCTTGTTCAGAGTGTGGACACAGAGCATCCATGGATTGCAGCCCTGTGTGCGTCGTCCTGCAGGATGCCGCTCTCAGAGTTGAGACCCACTTACCGCAGTGTGCAGCTCGCATGTCCTTGATTTGATCATTGCTCTGTTGGTAGCTAGTAAGCTCAATGGAAGCTCTCACTATCTATTTAGAAGATTTACATTTTCTAAGTTCACAGGGCAAATTCATCCTTCAGGATGCTCGTTGTTTTATTTTTTAATTATTATGAAATGCAAAGGTCAGTTTGAAGGTTCCTTTCCAGACTTAAAAAGCATATAACAACCTCCTGAGGGTACAAAGGCCACAGGGGACTTAGGGTGTCTCATTGCTTTGCTGTAGATGCTCTTCCATCTCGGGCCACAATTTTATAGTATTCTTAGTTCCAGTGTTTCACATTATACCATGCTAATCTGCTTCTAATAAGGATGCCAAGTGCCCTCCCTCCCACATCATGGTCAAAATACATTCAGCATCCCAAATCTTCAGTATACAGCTTTAATCAACCATCCATAGGTTGTGTTTCACATTTCTGGTCCTTACATTCAATACCCAGCTTCATTCTGTCTCTCTTGACATCCCTGTTGTGTTGCGTTCCTCACAGACACTGTGCTATACCTGTAGTTTTTGCAAACTCATCCATGGGGGAAAAAATCTTAGTTTCATCTCTCATGCAAATGCCTATTCATTTCCAAAGTTTATTTCAAACCTCATTTGTTGTAATGTACTTTTCTGTGCACTAACTGGTCTTTAGCCACTAGACCACACCGCCGGGCCCTGTGCACTAACTGGCAAAAAGAGGTAATGTCTTCTTCAAGCAGCTTAAATGTGTTATGCACATTCTCTGTGATAGTAGCTATGACATTTGCAGGGCTTACATTAAATGCTCAGTACATGGGGCAATGTATTATGCTTATTCTTATATGTTCTTGTAATAAGTGGCACACGCTAGGAGATCAATTAATGCATAGTGGATGAAACAGTGAGTGGATGAGTGAAGGAATATGTAGGGTTGGGCCTCTGGTGGAGCCACTCACGTTGCAAATGACCTGCCAACAGTGAGAATTGCCTTTACTTTTCTGTGGCTTCAAGAGGCAGGATTCAAGCACTTTCTTTCCTTGTTCAGCCCACTTCAGTGAAGCTGTAGTGTTGCAGTAAAGACAGATGATAAAACCATATTTTGAGTCTTGACTTGGTGCAGATATCGCTGCCAAATGTTTCTCCCATTCATCCTATTTAGACCTTATACCAATTTTATAAAGTAATGGCAAAGTATGAATATTTCACAGATGAGAGAATTAAGCTTGGACAGGTTAGATCATTTTGTAAGTCAGGTGTGATAAGCTTCAATTTGAACCCCAGTTTATCCAACTACCAAAGTTTAACTTCATATGCGTGTGCTTAGTGACCACTCATTTCCTGGTGATGGAGGTTAACAGTGTGTCCTGTCGTTTGAATGTTTCCATTTCAGAAGTGATGGGTTGCACCTTTATTCCTATTCTTACTTCTTTCCCTCCTATGAAAGGAATAAGGGAAAAGTACCTGCAGTTTAAGCAAACTTGCTTTGTCTGAAAAAAAAAAAAGCACGCCAGGAAAAAATCACACTTGACAGCGTTTCTGACCAAAGCTATGAATAAAATTGAAAAAAAAATCACTATGAATAATAAGGGATGGCAAAACATTGCATCCTCTATGATAATAGTTGTGTGTATCTATACTGACATATGAACATTAGTTTATGTCTGACATTATAATTATGTCTAATTATAGCTAATGTGCTGTTAAACATACTACTTGTAACTGGGTAATTTGTAAACAATGGAAATTTATGAGTATATACCTCCGTTTTGGAGATTGTCAAGTTGTAGATGAAGGCACTAAAATCTGGTAATTCTTGCTGTATCCTCTCTCAGTCGAAGACAGAAAGAGATGAAGTTTTTTTGTTTTTTTGTTTTTTTTTGATAAGGGCTGTGACCCCATTACCAGGGGAAAACTCTCATGACCTCCTTGCCTCTTCAAGGCCCAATCTCTTAATACAGTCACTTCGCCAACAACTGAAACTGGAGGGGCCAAATAAAGCACACTTGACCCTAGCCAAAAGGCTGAGAAGTAATGGAGAGGCCAGATATAAACTACTACATTCTGTAAATAAAATCTGCATAAGTCAAAATTATTAATACATGGGATCCTGTGGCATGCAGGCAAGGACTTTATTCACTAAGCCATCACATTGGGCCCAGGTGTCAAGTACTTTTGATTGAAATGGGTTTTCTTTAGCCTAGGAAATACTGCTGTTTTCTGGTTCATTTTGATTCCACTGCTTCTTATTGTAATTTTTTTGTACGCAATGAAACCTATACGTTTGACAAAATAGAAGAAAGAGCTGTGCTAACAAATGAGTCCAGGCGTCAAAATCCTAACTGCAGAAGATGCCATTAGTCTTGCTCTAAAGTAGGGCAATGACAAGAATCAACAAGGTAGATTACAGTTTGCAAGTGATAAAACATCCTATTTTTGTTTTTCTTCCAAGCGGCCTCTGATAGCGGGAGGTATGCTCGACAGGTTTCAGTATGTGTGAGAGGGAAGCGTGATGGCTCGCTCCGGAGGATGTTACATGCGGAAGGAGCGGAGTTTCCACAGATGCACATGTGGAAGTTAATCATGCAGGTGATGCAAACTGCATTGTCATAAGTGCACATTCCATCAAAGCAGTTTTCCTCCAGCTTGAATAATGCATGAACGCCTTCTAAAGGGAAGGGGAAGTGTCGTTCACCGTCCCCCCTCTCTCCAATTATTTGTGCAAAGCTATTTTTAAGTTTTGTATGATATGTATTAATTATGAATGAACAAAAACTTCCAGTTGCTGCTTATATACAACTTAAGTAAAAATTGATTTACCTATTGAATTAAAATAAACACCCAGTGCAATAATTCATATATGCTAAAAACACTATTAATTTCTCAAGATAGGACTAGGCCATTCCACGTGAAAATCTCCCTTTTGACAAAGTTTATTTTGGTTTGTAAAGTTGTTTGCCGTTCCAGTTTGATCTTTTTAAATAATCATTTTTCTCATCACTTGTCTGGTTATACTGTCTTAATATTTTTATTTGAACAATGTTATCACTTATTTGTTATGTAGTATCAATGTGACCACAAGTACCAGCACAGTTTCAGTTTTGTGAATTCCTCAGCTGGTTCATAACATTGTGGAGGTTTTCCAGATAAAATACAAACAGTGCATTTAAAAATGAATTAGTGAAGAGAAGTTTGCATGCTCGATTTAAAACACAGAGGTAAACCAGGAACACGTTATAAAAATCATTAGAGAATTGAAATCACCACTTGGTTACCGTAAGGAAAGATGGAATTTGTTCAGCATTGCTTTGCAATCCTATCATTTTGGTTTGTTTTTATCTATCTATTTATTTGATCGGAAGAGTGGCAGAGATAGATGGAGAGACAGAGAGATCTTATCTCTGTTAGATCATATGGCTGTGAGATCATATCTCTGAAATGGCCACAATGACCAGGGCTGAGCAAGACCAGTGTCAGAAGCTCTTCCATGATGGTGGCATGGGTCCAAGTCCTTAGTCAACCTTCTGATGCTTTTTCAGGTGCACTGGCAGGGAGGCGGGTTGAAAGCAGAGCAAGATGAATTAGAACCTGTGCTCAGATGGATGCTAGCATTTCACAACAGTCATTTCACCTGTTGCATCAGAATACTTTGCCAGTGCTCTCTTCTTTTTCGTAAAGTTACTGAACTTTTATTCTAAGTACAAGTGTGTTGAAGTTCTGTTTCTTTTTATTACACATCGGTGTTGAGTCAATAAAGAGTAGATAGACTACACTAATGTGGATGTTTGTCAAACAAATATAAACATCTGACTTTTGGATGAAGGGATAAACCATAGCAGTAGTCTTCCATGTAACACGTTAAGGACTTCTGATACTTTGCAGATGTCTAAGTCCTCGACAGGCTATAGCTGTCTTTTGATGCCAAAGTGCTGCCTATTTTCTCAGCTTCATTTGCCACGTAACTCCATTCATGATTTTATACATGGAAGGCAAAGATGGCATATCGAAGATGTCCAACCCTCTTTTCCTATTATTTATAGTCTACTGAATTCCCGTTTGAAGCTCAAACTTAACCCATGCAGGGTTTTTTTTTCCTTTTTAATTTGTCTAAAATGAGGCCATTTTTATTTTCTCTGAATTTGTAAGCAGATTTGACATTTCATTGGAAATATTTTAAAATGTACTTGAGTAATATTTTTATATTTGTTTTAATGTAAAAAAAAAAAAGTAAGTGTTTTGAATACCAGAATTCTAAGATCATCCTTTTAATCCTCAGGTCCAAATGCAGAACAGAATCTTCAAGATTGCTAGATGAATGAATATATGCCATTGAAAGCATGAATGAATAAAAACACCATTTTCCTTTCTGTTAACACATGTTTAATTAAAGAAATAAGTGAAGACGCATTATGATCAAATAAAAACTGAAGTTTTATCAAAATGAAAGAAAAGGCCTGCAATAATTTTCTAGTGTTATTATTTTATTTAAATCCTTGGAAGAGTCATTTGTACTTCAATTAAGATGTAGCCTTATTCAGAGACATGGGCAAATAATGAAAAGAGTTTATTTCATGCTTCTGTAGTCAGACTTCAATCAAAGAGCAGAACGTTATTATGTGCTTTAATAACTGTTTTTATGTGCCTCTAGATGTTCTCTGTGAATTTCTCACATCGAATTTCTCTAAAAGCATGCCTATGATAAATTTTCTTAAAAAAAAAAAAGAAAATACAGCTAGGGAATTTTTTTCTTTCTTTTTTTTTTTTTGACTAAGACTATGAAAGCTTAAAAATCACACAGCTTTGCAATTTTCCTTATTTTTTTTATCATGCAACATAATAACTGTCAATAAAAAAGAATGGCTGCTTTTCATAAGTAGTTGTGGTACCTGTGGTCCTCTTTTTCTCCTCAAAGAATGTAATTTACTTTGTGAGCAGAAACTGACAATCTGAAAGTGAAAAAAATTGAATGCATTAATTTCCTTATTTTTTAAATGTAGATTACTTTTTGTCATAAGCATGTATGCCCTTGAGAACAATAATTTAACTTGCAACAAGAAGTATTATATTTCCTTGGGTAGAATCAGAATGTGTTATTCAAATACTTTAAATTACAACTCATGTAGGAAGAGAGACTAAGAAGAAAAGATGAGTTAGATGTAAGTAATAGAGGAAGAAATTATAAAAATATAAAAACAAGCTTGTCCGTACCCATGTGGGTTATCCGTACCCAAGAGGTTCCCGGCTCCTGGATTTGGATCGGTTCAGCTCCAGCCGTTGCGGCCACTTGGGGAGTGAATCAGTGGATTGAAGATGTTTGTCTTTCCTCCTCTCTGAATACCTGACTTTGCAATAAAAAAATATATTATAAAAATATAGGCTCCCACAAAGTTGCAGGATTTAAAATCAACAAGCAAAAATCAACAGCTTTTATATTCACGTGCAAGGCATGGCTGAAAAAGAGTTTGTTAAATCACTCCCATTCACAATAGCTCCAAAAATATAAATACCTTTGGTTAAATTTGACCAATGATGTGAAAGATCTCTACAATGAATATTATAAAACATTAAGTAAATGAAAAGCAGAAACCACAAAAAATGGAAAGATCCTCCATGTGCCTGGAATAGAAAAATCACTGTCATCAAAACATCCATATTGGCCAAAATGATCCCAGTCAAAATACCAATGAAGTTTTTCTCAGACTAGAAAAAAGGTTTGAAAATTCTTATGAAATCAAGAAATTGCAGATAGCTGAAGAAATCCTAAGCAATAAAAATAACATTGGAAGCATCCCAATACTAGATTTGAAGATATACTGCAGTGCAGTTATAATCAAAACTGCCTGGTTCTGGGTCAGTGGAGCAGAACAGACACCTAGGAATTCAATTAATGCTTCTACAGGATAATGAATGAGCTAAAAAATCACTCCCTGGAGAAAATTGAATCTCTGAATGCAGAGGTATGAGGCAAGACCCCTGCCTTATATTCTGTGCAAATTTCAACTAAATTGTATCTGTGATCTAAACCTAATACTAAAACTAACGACTTATTACAGGAAAGCATAGAGTAAACTCTTCAGGACATTGACATAAAGATTTCTTGGGAAAGAACCCAGAGAAACAGGCAGTAAATAGAAACAAATAGAAAATAGAAAAAAATAGAATAATGGGATTCTGTCAAGCTAAGGAGCTTCTCCCAATAAATAAAAGAAAGTAAAATAAAATAAAATAAAATAAAGGCAATTGACATACCATTTTGTTATAAAATGCTGTGTAAAATTATCTTATTTTTAAATATTTCTGGTTAAAATGCAACATGTGTACATTTTTGAGTAGTATGGCATAGTATGTCAATACATGTGAATGAGATAAGCCAACCAAACCAAATGATTTTTGTTTTGTTTTCTTAGCTTTTCTTTGTGTTTGCACCATAACTCCTGCCTTCCAGCTATTGATGCAATAGACTATTATGAACCAGAGTCATCCTACTGTGCTGGGTAATCCTAAGAGTTATTAACTTCTAGTCTACTGTGTTTTGGCATCTGTTAGCCAACTGAAATCTAGCTCTGTCTATTCAGCCTTCCAAATTAATAAATATAATCAGTGTCCCAAGTTCAGGCTGACTTCAAAAAAGAACATCATGTGAAAGAGAACATGCAGTATTTTCTTTCTGTATCTGGCTTATTTCAGGAGATAATGATCTCCAGTTTTATCCATTTTGCTGCCACTATCAGGATCTCATGTTTTTGTTACTGAAAATTATTATATAGAGTATACATTTATTTTATTAATTTATCTACCTACTTATGGGCCCCTAGTTTAATTCTACTTCTTGGCTGTTATAAACAATGAGCATGGGAGTGCAGGTATGTAGTGATTCATATTCTGACTCCACTTATTTGGAAATATACCTGAAATTGTGATAGTGGGATCATAAGACAAATGTATGTTCAAATTGTGAGCAACTACACACTACTGTCTAATGTCTCTAGTCGTTTGTGTTTCTGTTAGTAGTGTTTAAGCATTCGCTGTTCTCCACATCCTTTAAGCATTGGTTGCTGTCTTTCTGAAAACGCTTCTGTAAAGATATTGATTTTTTTTCATGTATTGGTTAAGTTGTACTCTTACTTTTTAGTTTGTAATTACCATTAATTCTCTAGAAATCTTCCCCAATCTATATTTAAACACAACCCTTAATAAATTTTCACATTCAGAAAGGCAGAAATACTTTCAAGGAAATATTTGATCATTAGATGTTACTGTTAACCAATGGTACTTTGTAAATAATTTCACATCAAAGTATTGTAACTTTAGAATTACTCTTCAGATCCACACATCAACACATCTTATACTGGTAGCTCATTTAGAAAATCAGGTCTCTAGTTTAAATGGTTTTGGTTATTTGTTATGAATATTTGTTTTGTCGGCTAATTTCACAGCTGTTTTTATGCTGTGAGATTCAGAGTTAGGGTCAGTTAGATTTGGTCATAGGTCACCTATGAGGATCTTGGGAATTCTTACTCCTTTTAACCCAGATTTTTTTCACAGGTCTTGACTCCTATTTTTTTCTCCCACATCTTACTCTGTTTTCTTACTCTGTCTTAAGTGCATTCTAAGAGGAATTCTAGTTCTCTAAAAATTAAAATAAGCATAAAGAAAAATAAGGGTACATCTGGAATAAAGGAAAGCAGATTCATTCACATGCCTTTTCAGACACCGTTCAAACTTTTAGAAATACCATTCTTAGATGAAGAGTTTTAGATGCAAGAGCATATTAGGTATTTTCAGCTTGGAGAAACTTATTTTTGCTTTTACATGTGTATTGTTTTGGAACCCTACCTAGGAAAGTTATTTCCTAAATCCTTTCAAATTTGTGACATTCATTTCTGCATCCTACGGCTATTTGCAGTGCAGGCTTCTGACAGCTGTGCCTGAGAAGTTGCTTGAAAACACCCTGATTGCCATCACCTGTCACTGCTAGAGATTTCCGTTTTGAAGATAATGTCAACAAGGTGACCAAGCGTTATTACTTCTGTTGCTGAATTTTTTTGCTTTGCTAAACACTGCACCTTGCACGATTTTCTTCATAAAGTGCTAAAATGCCCCTTCTTCTGTGAACGTGAAAACAGAATGTCTCAATACCGCGTCCTTATCCACTCATCTTTTGACAGGAAGAAAAGTAATGAATCACTAAGAGAGACGCATAGACTCTGGATGGCGGCATTGTGTGGCAGAATCATTTACTCTTTGCCAGCCCAGTGGACAGGATCTGTTCCGATCCTCAGATGATGAGCACTCCAGCTATATTGCAACATTACGCAATCACTCAGGCGTACGATTTTCAAAATTCTTGTATAAATGCCAACACCAAACAACTGCCAACTTCCTACAACACACACACACACACACACACACACACACACACACACACACACACACAGACTACTTTTGAAAAAGATCCATAGTGTGGTTTTTTCTTAGCTGTTTGCTGAAGATTCTGAACAATGCACAGACAGATTGGCATTCAGAGAGTAAGACTAGGAAACTCCTGTAACGTTGGCACTCACACGATGGGGTCTAGAAAAACTAACTTGTTGTTCATAAATCCCATAGATACTTAAGATAGATCATCTTCAGTGTGACGTCTAAGCAAACCTCATTCATTTCATCCGATCGCTATTTTCTTTGTTGTGGACTTTCTATGTCACTTCCTTGTCTATGTTCATGTTCCACAGTGAGACAAACGTGGGCCCTCACTTAAACGATGAACAGATGTGAACATTTCAGTAGTGTGTGTATTACTGGAGATGCTGCTTTGCACTGACCTTCTCCCCTACCCGCCCATTTCTTCATTTGTCATGCTGGTATGAACCAGGCACTGTGTGGTGATTGGGACTGACTTTGAAGCATCTCTCAGGAGAAATCCGTAGGAAGGGATCTTTAAATACTAGCCTCCCAAAATAGCAAATAATATTTGATGCTTTGCATTTAGGGAAATGTTCTATTGGAAATCAACTCTACATTTAAATAGGAAATCCTCCAGGGGTCTTTGCTAAGATATAAGAAAACAAAAAACTTATGGAATTGTCTGTCAACAGGAACTTTGCCTATTATAACCATGGCTCAACTGGACCAACTCACATAATCATTGAAGATGTATTCAGTGAAATGCCAGCATGGTATAATTTTAATTTTGCTTTTTTCCTGTCGTTTCTAGTATTTGCTTCCAATGATTCCACCTTTGCTACCTAAAGTTACTCTTTTGAGAGTAGTAAAAGTAGGCAGGGGAGAGGCAAAAAATGTTTATGATTCATTCATTTATTTGAAAGGCAGAGTAACAGGGGGAGAGACGAAGATCTTCCACCTGCTGGTTTGTTTCCATATGTCTACAGCAGCTGTCTCTGGAGACAGGACCTCCATCCTGGTCTGTCTCTTGGTTGAAAGTTCCAAATGTTTGGCCATTATCCACTGCATTCCCAGGTGTGAGCAGAGCAGGTCCTAAAGTAGAGGAATCAGAACTCTGACACTTGAATATAGATGCCAGTGTCCCAAAGCATGACTTAATGCACTTTGCCACAATATTAGGTTCAAAGAACACAATTTAAACTACATTCTTTATAGGACCCAAATGGATTCCAGATGAATTTACACCTAGAACAATGCACAGTGATTACACGGAGAAGTGAAGCACTCAGAGTCTTAGCAAAGCTGACACTGAACTATGGAAACACCTGTGCACTATTATGTCTACTCATCCCAGTAATACTTTTTCTTCTTTATGTTTCGTTTTATTTAATTATTGTTACAGTTATTGCGGTTTTGTTGCTCTTTTGGGGGCTGGAGGTGCTCTTTATTGTCAGAAAATAACA
Organism: Ochotona curzoniae; assembly: GCF_017591425.1. NCBI lineage: Eukaryota > Metazoa > Chordata > Mammalia > Lagomorpha > Ochotonidae > Ochotona > Ochotona curzoniae. Next base: position 9,097,772 of record NW_024465035.1, on the reverse strand, counting down.
TCTGAAGGTTACATGCAGTAAGTAACATACACAGAATTTCTTCTTTTATCAAATGGTTTTATCAATAGTTCAGATCGTTGATAAAATGTATCCACAGTCAAGTGCAAAGGTGGATCCTATTTATATTCCTGTTTCCTTAGTGATATGGCGCTATGTACTGGAAAAATGATAGTGAAGATGCCAGATATACAATGCTGTCTGGCTCTCTGGGTGTGGATTGTGTATTCTGTCACTGCAGCAATAAAAAAAAAAACCAGTAATAAAAAAAGCCTCTTAAAATTGGCCCTTGTACTGCCTAGCTAAATGTTGCTTGTGATTCCCCTCTGCCTGTTTGAACTTGAACTCCAGAAAATCCATATGTATTTTAAAATCATGGCCTACAACGCGTGTCCTTAGAACTTGCAAGATTTTTCTCAGAGTGAGATGGAACTGAATTCCTTATATGTTCACTGTAATATCTGATTAGGTCTTATTTATATAAAAGTATGACTGTGTAAAATTTTAAAGTAGATAACTTACTGTATAGATCTTAGGAGAATATAAGCTTCAGATATAGTATTCAAAAGTAATCCACTCAGTTTTTAAAATTTGTTATCCAAGAGGAGTGATCAATGTGAAACGCCAACCCCAATGTGATGTCTACATGTTTTGAAAAAAGGGTTCACCATTTCCTCTTAGCAAATGTTAGGAATAAAATAGTGAGCCAACAAACATGTGAATACACTCAAGCTGGAGAGATGACTAGAGAAAAAAACCACAGTAATGCAGTTTAAGTAGAATGTCTTTATTGTGAATGACCACTGATGGGGTGTTTTTAATGGAAAATTACAACATATGATTTAGATTGTCGATGGTTCTTCAGTAGGCAAAGAGTGGAAGATCATATTGGAAGTGGGAGGTAAGATTAAAAGGCAACACACAGTAGGTAAGAAGCTCAGTGATTTCAACTCGGGACTGGTAGAAAAAAGAGGTCTGTAACATTTGTCTGTAAGTTTTGTAGTTGTAACTTGTAGTTGCTGCTGATGCTTGGGAATAGACAATTAAACAAGGACAGAAGTGTTTATCATATTCAGGAACTGACATTCAGCTTGAAGAAATGATGATATTTTCTGACTTAGAGAAGCCAAGTAGAGTAATATACAAGAATGCCGATTTGTGCGTGTGAGTAGACAGGCAGCTGAGATTTGCTTGTAAAAAATGGTAAAAACAAAACAAAACAGATAATTGAGTCTGTATTTCAAAGAAAATAATCTATAATATGTTATTATGACGCTATTTAAAATGAAGAGAATATTTCCGAAAACTTTTAAAAAGAGAATTCAGGTTAGAAAAGAGTGTCTTCAAATTTCAGCAGTTGGACTGAGAGGGAAGTCTCAAAAATGATCAAAACGTGATCTTCTCATGCATGAAGAACCCGAGGGCATAGACTGTCATGAAATTTTAAGAAAAAAAAATATATGTTAAGGGAATTGAGCTAAAGCTTTTATTTATTTATTTTAATTTGGCAACACGGCAATTTTTACGACAGCATTGCCAATGGGCCTTTGAAAATAAAATTTAGATTTGATGCAATGGAGAATGAGTTAGGTGATGGATGGGTGAGAGGGAATTGTTTAATGTTTTAGATACATAGGCTCTTTATGGTAATTTGAAGGAATTGGTCGAGGAAATTTTATCAAAGTTAATAAAACTTGAGATGGTGCATGTATATTCATTGGAATAACTGGTATTGGAAATGATATTGGCAATATAGGATAGAGAAAGGCTACAGGCATAAGAGGTCTCAATTCTAGCATTGCATTGAAATCATTTGGGAATACTTTTTAAAATTATTCCATCCAGGGCCCAGTGTGATGGCTCAGCGACTAAATTCTTGCCTTGCGCGTGCCAGGATCCTATTTGGGTGCCGGTTTGTATTCTGGGTGCTCCATTTCCCTTCTAGCTCCCTGCCTGTGGCATAGAAAAGCATTAGAGGATGGCCCAAAGCTTGGGACCCCGCACCCACATGAGACATCCAGAAAAATCTCCTGGCTTTTGGCTTTGGACTGGCTCAGCCCCAGCCACTGTGGCCAAATACGGAGTGAACCAGCAGACAGAATATCTTTGTCTCTCCATTTTTGTAAATCTGCCTTTCCAATAAAAATAAATAAACCTTAGCAATACCCATAAGACTGTCAATTCTAGGTGCAATTTCATAATAGTCAATCTGAATATCTTGGAGTTGGGCTCAGAGATTGGTAATTACGCTGTCTGGGGGATGGGTGATGGTGGTGGTGGTATTCATTCTGGCATAGAAGGTAAAGTTGTCGCCTGTGACATGAGCAACCTGTGGTATTGGCTTTTGCCCCAGCTATTCATTTCCAATCTAGCTCCCTGTTAATACCCCTTGAAAAGCAGCAGCTGATGGTCCAAATATTTTGGCCCCTGCCACCCACCCATGGGGAAGACCACAATGAAACCTCTGGTTCTTGACTACAAGCTGGCCTAGTGCTTGCTCTTGTGGCATCTGAGAATTGAACCAACAGGTGAAACACCTTTCTCTTTCTCTCCCTTTTTATGTAGCTCTGACTGCCACGTGAATCTCTTTAAGATTAAAAGAAAATTACACCGCATGATTCCAATATCAATCTAGTAATGACATATTGACTTACGGTTTTCAAACCTTCAGAATTACTGTCCCCTCTAATTTCTGTCTCAACTCAATAGGTGATGCTGATGTTGCCCATCTGGAAGCCACATTTTAGGAACCACTGAGTTAACACAATGAGCAAAGACGACAGGAAGGTGTGAAAGGGAAGGGATCCAGCACTTAGTAAAATCATGTACACAGGAAAGAGGCTCGCTTCATTATGAGAAGGGAGATTGCTAATGTGAAATTAAAATAGACCTGCGTTGGGGAAGCAAAGTCATGGCCACCTATCTCAGATATATATACAAAGTTTTCAGAAGTTTAATGGAAAATGCATGTTATGCATGGATTTTATTTTATTTTCTTGCAAAAATTAAATCCCTGCATTTGCATTCCATTTTCCTACAGACTTTTAGAAATACCTTTGCAAATGTGGTGTAGAGAAATGCGAATTGAATAGTTGAAGCCTGAAGGAAACAAGAAGCTTATTCTATGTTGTAGTTTAAGAAAACTATGAAAATGTTGTATAAATACTAGCCAATATCCAAATGAGTTTAAAATCATGAATTACAAAGCAGAAGCAGCCTGCGTGAATAATTTTTCCTGTGAAATCAGTAATAGCCAATATACAAAATTAGTGTTCAACTATCACTTATTAGTAACTTTCCCAGTTCTAGACAATGGACTAAAGGCTTTTTTACTTAGATCTAAACATAGGAAAAATGAGGTTTGACCTTTCTGATAATAGCTAGACTGTAGCAATAGATTTGGAATGACTACCATTGGGATTCTTCAGAGGCTGTTTGCACTATGTATCTATTTTTTTTTTCATCTTCATAATCAGTACCTGTACTGCAGCTGATCATTGTAGGATCCACTTGTCTTTGCCTTTTGTCTGCAGAACAAATGAGCTGGCACAGGCAAGCAGATGGCACAGCTGTTGACACTTGTTTCTTTAGAACCCCCTGGGAGCTGCCCTGTAGATGTCTTCATCTTACAGGTATATGGCAGCAGAAAAAAAAAATACTCTAGCAAAATGTTGATGTCTACAAAGGGCTACTTAGAGTGCTGGAATACTCAAAAAAAATAAACAACAAATTTTAAGGCTTTTAGAAATGTGCAGAGAGAGTTAAATCGATACTCTTTAAGTGGAAGAAGAAAAATGTAATAGATTTTTAATAATGATGTACCTTTCAATATATAAAGACAAACTACCCTTTTAAAAGGATAAAAAGCCATTCACAAATGACATAATACAATCTTGTTTGGAAAAGACTGCTATATCCGGGGGGGGGGGGGAAATGCCTCCCTTGGTATAAATAAATTGTCTTGGAGAAGACTATATCTGTGATTTGCAGTTAACCTCTTTCTGTATTTTTTATTATACTAAAAATAGCATGCCTTTTCCTGTTCATAGAGCTTCCAAATATGTTCTTCAATCCAGCTAATGTTTCTTAACCCCTCCTGTGGAAACTACTCATTCCTTTAATACTCACTACACATTTGTAAGACAGGAAGCCCGATATAATATACTCCAAAGATAGACAAAGAAAAACTAAGGGGTTATATTATTAGTAGAATTTCATAGTTCTTGTCAGAAATTAAGCCAGAACCCTTGATTTTTGATTTCTTGACAATGACTTTTCTCCTGTAGAAGGGGAGAAAGTAATGGAGGAAGGAAGGAAAGAAAGAAAGAAAACCAAAAGAAAAAAGAAAGGAGGAAAAAAGAGAAATCAATAAAAAGGGAGGAGGTGGAAGATATGGAGAAACGAGAGTATTATTATGTTTTAATTGCATCTATGACCTACACTAAACTGTTTTCTTTGTATTAATATAACATTCCCTGGAGAATTCTGTTATAGTGAGAATGTGATATATTAATAAAGTCCTTTGTAAGTGGTATTTAATTCTGGACCACAGTGGGCATAGTTACCTCGTGTATAGTCTGCTGTGGCTAGATGCCTGGAATTCTCCTGAGCTCTGGAGGGCACTGTGAATGGGCCATTCCCATGTTCCAGTGCAGTGGCTTAGTAACCACCTACTGTTACTCTTCCTTGGCTGTGCTGCCTTGAGTTGCAGAAGACTCGGTGTGGGCAACCCTGTGGCCACCAGTGCTGCCATGTCTAATTGTACCTGGAGCTCGTAACTAGGGAATCGCAAGACTAAGAACAAAGTCCATGCTCCCACGGGCTGCCTATCTCTGCAGTGGTCTCATGACCAGAAACTACCATAACCAGCTAAAAGTGATATCGGCTTAGATACAAATCCAGTGTGAAGTGGGGCTGTAGGTCTCACTTGATACCAGGACAGTCAAGACGCTCTGTCCACAGACACTGGCTCATGGACAAAAATACAGTAGGATTTTTTTTTTTTAGCTTGGTACTGAGTTCCAAATTACTGTCCTGGATTCACTGAGCCGCTTGCTCCCTTCCCAAGTAACTGGAGTATGCTTACATTTGAACATAGGATGCTGAAGGAGGGGCAAGGTGGAGGGTGTGCATTTTTTGGCTGCCTGGCTAAGGGCATTACCAGAGGCTCATTCTGGATTCTGATCTCACAGTAGGGACCAAGATTTGACTAGGAAGAGCCTGTTGTTGGCTCTCAAGTCTAAGGTGTGGACTTTCTTGCTTCTCCCTTTCCTGAGTGGGAAGCATAATGCATCCTGTATTAGTAGTACACTAAAGTCCACACTGTGCTCTGTCGCCTGGCTTCCTTAGGTTTCATGAGGCTGGTTTACAGCATGAGCAGCCTCAAATTGATGTCTCCACGGGGAGTTGATCCCGGGAGGGTCTTGGTCTGCTTCCACTTTGCCACATCTATGATTTTTTTCCCCAGCATTGCAGCAGTTTTTAAGCTTCAGGAAAGATGAATTTGCTGGCAATTTAAGCTACTTTTTCTCTTAAGGAATGAAGCAAGAACAGTGGAGAAATCATGTCATTTCACCCTCTTCCCTCACCCTTCTCCAGTTAAAATTATGTTTATTTCCTTCTTTTTACTGATAATTCTTTTCTTTATATGAAACTAAGTTTCAACTTAGAAAATGAAAAGTTCATATCTGAAAAATGAAATAATATGGGATGTGCCTCTAGTTGATTTCTTTTATTAATTATTCAGGACTTCAAGAGAAATGAAGGTTTGGATCTGAGCCGGGGTTCGGCTTTGCTTTCTAAGGCCTGTTCCATGGGTACCTTCAGTCTTTTCCCACCCGCCCTGTCTGCCTTAAAGGAAGTCCCTTGTAATTTCCCCCCCCTTGAGAAGAGCTTCCCACACTAAGTGGTCATGTGGAGTGCTGGGAGCTAGAAGTTTGAACTTCTGAAAGAAATGGAAGTGGCTGAGAGCCATCTGAGGGGCAAGCCAATCTCAATGACCTCTCTGCTCCCTGCACTCCCAGCAAGTGCTTTTAACTTGGCCTCCCATCCCTCCAAGGAACCTTGATTTTGAATCAAACAGAATAGCCTCAGGAAGAATGTGTATTCCAGGGCAGGGGGAATCAAGTCGAGACTTTTGTAGTTAGATTTCTGATTGTCCTCTATTTCCATCTTTTTCGCCCTCTTTAAACATTGAATGCCTTTTTACTTTTTCTCCCAATTTTATTCCTCTGCCTCTCCCCTTTCCGTTTCATTCCAGCCTCCTTTTCCTTTCAATCTATTTTTTTTTGTTCAGCTATATTTCCTTTATATGTCTTTGGTTTTAAGACAACATTGCTAAGCTAAATTGTAACTCTCTAAATGATATTCTTAGAAAAACTTGCACAAGTATAACCCTTCTCTTTGTACTGAAATTGCTATCCACAAAGTTTCTTTCATTCTAGTGAACACTGGGTGGGATTCCTTGATGATGATGATGATGATGATTGTTATTATTATTGGAAGGGCAGATCTACAGCTGTGCAACAACTGGAACTGAGCCAGTCTGAAGCCAGAAGGCAGGAGCCTCTTCTGGGTCTCCCATGTGAGTGCAGGGTCCCAAGGCTGTGGGCCATCCTCGACTGCTTTCCCAGGCCACAAAAAAGGGAGCTGGATGGGAAATGGAGCAGCAGGGACATTAAACGATGCCCATACAGTATTGTGGCATGTGTCAAGTGAGGCCTTTAGCCACTAGGCTGCCACGCTGATGGAATTCTTTAGAGAATCCTTCATTCTGAGGGAGGAATGGAAGAATCCTTTTTCATGACCAAACTTACGAGTATTTTCACCAGATGTGATATGCTCCTATTTATTGGACAATTCACAAGTAACTTTCAAGAGTAATAATACCTCAACCTGGTGACGTTTTCTGTTGAACATGCCTCTGTGTGCATTTACTTAAGGACTTTTCCGTATTCAATTAAGAAAGTCTACCGTTTCTCAGACTCTGCTTACCGCGGTATAACAGAGCTCATTTTTGGGCATCACATTGATTTGGCATTAAGAGGTTTAGCTTACAATCCCATAATTAATTTTCTTCAGTGCATAATTTGATCATGGTCAGTTAAATGGGGAAATGAAATAATATTAAATTTACCTACCATGGATTGTTACAGGTAAAAATTATTGCTCTACTCATGAAAAAAATGTATCTAATCTTTTAAGCTTATGTTATATTTATATTTAGGTTAAGAGAACAGATTTCATATATTTCATAGGTATAGTTCTAAGATGCTAACTATACTTCCTTCTCCCTCTATCCTCTTTGTCCATGAATCTCAATTCTCCCTTCCCTTCCCTCCTCTCCTCTCCCCTACCCACCCTTCACCTCTTCTTCTCGCCCCTTCCTTCTCTTCTTTTTCCTTAATTTTTATGAGACATAATTTATATAAACACAGGCTTAATCTGCCACTGACCATAGTATTTAAAAAGCCAGAAGTAGAAAGACAACATTCCCACAGGAGTGCAATCACTGGCTAAGGACAAGAGTTAAGTCACAAGATGTCCGTTTCATTCACATACATTTTTGTGGTTCTATCTTGACGGATTTTCTCTGACCTATTTTCAGTTTAGACATGTATTTTTATTTTAAAAGACAAATAGATGTTTTCCATTTTTCTAATTTAATCCTCAAAGGCTTCCAATAGTCAAGGCTGAACAAAGCACAGATGAGGAAGTTGTTTTGGAGAGAATTTGGAGAAAAAGGAGATAAAAGGAAAAAAAAAAAAACAAAGGCACTGCATTAAGTTGATAGGGTAGGACACATGGAATTAGACCCGTAGAAAATCAGGTAAATCTGGCTGCAAGACATAAGAAGAATTATGATATTAAATCATATTATTGTTTAAAGGATTTGTAACGTTCACTAGGCAAGGGCTGTTTGGGGAGGGGAGGTTAATGGATAAGGACAGGCATTCAGTGACTGCTACACTTGGATGTGGCAGCGTGGGTACTTGATGCCACTTCCAGGTGGCAGCTTGGGTTTTTCATGCTACTAAAAAGAAGAGAATGAAGTATAGCCTGAGGTGCTAAGCAGATGCGATAAAGAAAATGAGCAATAGGTATACATGATAGAATTCTATTTAGCCATAAAAAAGAACAACATCCTGCTTTTGTAGCAAAACGAATGTAAATGGAACCTCTTGTTTACTAAAACAGTTCACACACAGGAAGAGTAATATCACATTTTCCTTCATTTGTGGTGGCTTGTATAGAGAGTGCAAAAATTCTTAATATATATGAATAAAATTGACATAATGGGATTTGCAAATAGCTCTTTTCTATGTTCCTGCTCAACAGTGGACTTTCTACTTTTAGGGTGTTAGACTATTAAGTGAAACCTTACCCGTGATTGTAAATTAAAAATACGTAATCACAAAGGGAAGAAAAGAGGAGAAAAGGAAGGAGGAAGGGGAAGAAGGGAGGAAACTGTCATTATAAAAGCAATGCTTGTGAAGGACTTACTGCTGAAGTAGGCAATCTGTAATGGCGCAAGTACTTGGATCTTCGCCACCCAAATGAGGGGCCCAGGCTGAGTTCTGGACTCACAGTTTTGGCCACTCCCATCACTGACTGCTGTGGGATTTTGTGGAGTAAACTAGCAATTGGAAAGATCTTTTTCTGTCTTTCTCTGTCCAAGCTAGTCTCTATACCTTACAAATAAATTAACATTTGAAATGTCTTAATACAAACTTTCAAAAGCTGTAGAATTTTAAATGATCATCAATTTTTATTATAAGCCAGAATGGGTCATTTGGTATTCTATCAAAAATGATATTTTTAGTTCTCAGTAGTTGTAGAATGACTTCTCTCTTCCCTTATGTGATGGGAAGTTCTGGGAAACATCCTCTTTCATTGAGAAGTTGATTCATTTGCATAATAGCACATGTCAAGTTGTAAAACTTAAATTGCTCTATCTCTGAGGTTAACTTGTGTGTTATAAATCATTAGAAAAAAAAGAGAAAAAAAAGGAAATACTTATCTATTTTATCAACACTCAACAGAAAATTTCTGAGGTTTTTCTGAAGCCGTTGTCAACTCTGAAACTATATTATACAAATCTGTGGAGACTTCATTATCTGCTACCTGCTATTGCCCTGCTGTGCTAAAATAAACTGTTGCATTATGTGACCTATAAAATGATATTAGGCATTTTATTACATGCTTGCTGTCAACTTGAACATGAGACAGTTATTAAAGATTACACTGAGACAATTCAGAATGCTACAAATGTTTTACAGAGAAGACAACTTGCCCATAATGTCTCCAATCATAAAAGAGAAGGAACTAGATAAATCGGAAGCTGGTGATATAAACTCAGCAGGCGGTGTGATGAATCAAACAATCTCACTTTCCCTGTTCCCTTGATTTTTCTAATGCCTGTGTCATTACTTTAACAGCTTCTAAGTGATGTAAATTGGAATGCGAGAACATTAAAGGAGTCATTCCACTGAAGAAAAGATCGCTGTTTTATGGTCACATTAGGTGCCTCACTGTGATCTAGGCTTTCATAATCCATTGCTGAGTTGATGGATATTGGGAGGGAGGGGCGTTAAACTAGGAGGCAGTGCTGCTGGCGGGCATCATTGATTTTTAGGCAGCATTCAGTGTAGCTGAAACTTACTGAGCAGCTTGGATTAGGTTTTCAGAGAAATACAGTTTCAGTTTCTTCGTTCTATGGCTTCCTGTCTTTCTAGAACAAACAGAAGCAGTGGTAATGTCCAGCAAACATAAATTGCTGGCGTTCCTCTCTTCCCGCCCCTTCTCTTCCTGTTACTGCGAGCAACAAAGCTGCCTGGACCTAATGGCGCCCCTTCGTGCACAGAGTGGAACCGTATTGCCCAGCATTTTTTTAAAAACTCCTTTAACCCTTAACATGCAAGTATCATTTTCCCTTTCCTCATGTTAGATCTCTCAAAACTACAATTACTGTTTCATATGTTGCCTCGTTTGTCTCCTTTCTTAAATTGTCTTTTAACCGTCAGTCAGCTTCTTGTACGAGCTGAGTTTCACATGCCACAGGAAAATGCACTGTTTTTTCCTCCAGTCACTCCTATCAACTCTCCACTGGCTGTTCTTTCCTTGCTTGCTGAAGACAGCTCTGGGAGATGGGCTAGCTGCATTTTAACACTGGAACAGTTTGTGATGACCCTTGAACCTGACCTTCTCATGCAATGAGAATGTCACCCACAGTCCCTCCACACCCCCACAGCTTTATGAGTCTGCCTATGCCACTGGGGAGAGACACTGAGTTCCACACCACCTGGTGAGAGGGCAGCCTGCCTGTCTTTCCCACATCCGCAGAAGGGTGCTGTACACCAGCTCTTCTTTACTCTTTATCCTGCCATTGCAGAATGTTCTATCTGCCTGCTTCCAACTTCAATATTTCTAGCAAAGCAGTCACTGCATTTTTTGGTCAGCCAGAGAAGTAAGTTCTCCCAAGAGAGCTTGTGTTCTGCATCTGAACCAGGGTGGAGATGGGACCACTTCTGCAGCTTTACATGCCTCCACCTCTTGGAGAGTGGAATGACATTTCTTTGAACATCTTTCACAGGCCTGGGAAGAAGGCGGAAAGCAGTCAACCCATTCTAAGATGTGCTAACTCTCTTACTTTTCAATAACTTCATGTTCTGTATGTATGCAGTTTTTAACTTACCCTTCCGATTTGCTTATGTTTTTATGTTCATGTCATGATATTTATATGATAGAACAAAGCATGAGGAAACGGGACCCGTTTCTCGGAAAATCTCCAAGAGATCATCGAGTTGGAAAGTGCTTGTCATGAAGTTCCGGCTGTTTGGAGGTTTCAGCCACAGATACAAGGGAAGATGTGATCATTCAGTTATGTCATTGCTTCTCTGGCCTTGTGTTTTATTAGACTCAGTGAAACCATCAGTAATTTGAAATTTGCAGTCATAATAGAAACAAAAGTGATCAATTCAAACTGATGTTTTAAGACATTTTAGACATGTAGCTTTATGTTTTACATGTATTATCTTGTTGAGATAATCCTGACACCACCATAATCTTGCCACGCTAGCCCTAACCCTGACACCAAAATTCCTCACACCAACATAACCTCTTCTCCTGATTCAATTTGAAATTTTTTTTATAAAAAGATTTTATTTATTTGTTTATTTGGAAGGCTGAGTTTTAGAGAGAAAGAGAGAGAAGCAAAGAGATCTTCCCTTCTCTGGCTTACTTCCCAACTGATTGTAATGGCCAGAATTGGTCCAGGCCAAATAGGGATCAGTATCTTCATCTTGGTCTCCCATGTTGATGACTGGAACACATGGACTTGGACTATCTTCTGCTTTTCCTGGGGAGTTGGATCACAAGTAGAGTACCCCAGGACATCAACCAGGTTCCATTTGGGAAGCCAGTGTCACAGCAGGTGGTTAACTTGCTTCTCTACAGTGTCAGCCCTCCAAATTCCATTTGTTAAGCACAAGCATTTAGATTGGAGAATAATCTCCTTTCTCCCTTGTCATCTGAGGGGATGATCAATGAGGTGCTGAGGAAATTGCAGTGGCCTCCCTTCAGCCACTTGCCAGGCAAGACCATGCTGAATCTGCTCAGTACTAACCCTGACCAATCCTTGCTTCTAACTCTAATGCTGAAGTCAAATCCCAGCTGGTCCCCTTTGAGATGTGGAGTTTGATGCATATTTGTCACAGTTTACGGTTTGCAGGAAGCTAGTTAGAAAGTGGAGAGTTTGCTTGTACTTGCAGGAATCTTTCAGGAAATGCTCTTAGAATTAATAATTTGGGTTATGGAAAAGAAAAGAAAAAAAAAGAGAAACAGGAAGGGAGAGAGAAAGAGAGAGGGAGAGAAAGAGAAAGGACAGAAGGACGTTGCCTCTCTAAAGCTTCAACCTCAGATGATTTTTCAGAATGATGGGGTCTTGAAACAAGGGACTTGGACATTTATACTCCCATGTGAACCAGAGGATGTAAATGAGCTTCCCAGGGGAGAGGATTGGAGCTTGTAAAGGCAGCTGTCCTCAGCTGCCGAAGACAGGCAGCAGAAGGATGTCAGCATGCAGTATGTCCAGCAACTGGGGCATAAATCATTCACTTTTGAAAAGGGATATGAATACAGTACTGGAAAAATGTTGTGTTAAGTGGAATTAAAAATGAGCTCCTTTTGGTGGAAATATCTTATTATATGTGAACGTAGTATTTTTTTTCAAATTTTGATGGAAATGCATATTAGGAAAAAATGCATAAGTTTCAAATAATTTTTATACCAAATAAACTTATTTAATTCCATTGTCAACAAACTTTTTAAAGTCCTTTGTATGTCCATACTGTGATTGCAAATTAAGCATTTTGAAGTACATTATAGAATTTAACAGACTTTAGGGGATTTCCTTTATACAGAATTCCCTTCATATAGAATTGTTTATGAAATAATCTATTGCACACTTAAGCAATTTATGCAACACATTTTTGTCATGATTTATTTAGAAGTTAGCCTTTCTTTAACATTGAGGGCTTACTCCATCCTTATTCACCTTTTCAGACAAGAGTAAACAAAATGATACAATTTGTTGACTCATCATTGATGAAAAGCAAGTGAACCAAAATTAACCAGACACTGTTATAGGCTTTCATAATGAATAGTTTCATCCCTGCAGCAGCCCAATACAGTAGATAATATTTCCTGTATCCAGATGAAGCAACTTAACTTAAGGTCAGAGAGGTTAAATAAATGAACCCGAATTACATATTAAGTGAGTGGCTCGGGAATTTTATGTTTCATGAAAAAGATGCATTATATACACGTATTGGTTTTACATTGCCGCATAACCTTAAGTGCTGTAGAATCTGGGTGAAGTAAGTGGCACTGTTACCTTGCAGTCTTTAGGATCATGCGCCTTGGTGGTTTTGCTTGATGGCTGTGGATCAGGGTTTCTCATCAGGCTATCATTGAGATGTTGACCAAGCAGAATAACTCCTTGGTGGGGAGCTGCAGTGCCTTAGCTCGTGGGCGTGTCCATGCGGCTGTGTGTGTGTCCTTCTGTTCTGGCTGAGGTGGTTTCTTCCATGACCTCGTGTCAACATTACACATCACATTCTTATCTTTTATTAATCCTGAAACCAGATCACTGAGTCTGGCACCTGCCTATGGGAAAGGGAGAGATAAGCATTTTGAGAATTCATAGACACATTTTAAAATTGTCACAATTACATATTTTACAGTAGCATTTAGGCTTGCTTTTCACAATATGATTACAGGCTATACCTACTATTCAATCAGACCATTTTCTTGGTTGCTGTAAGAAGTAAGTTCTTTATATGGGAATAGTTTCTAATGATGAATATGGAATTGGACATTTAATGTGTTATAAAATGATAGTCACTTTCAGGTAACTAAAAGACTGTTTTGAAATGAAATAATAAATATTTCCACATTTAAACCCAATTCATCTATCAATTGATGCAATGGCTATTTATTAAGTGTGCATTATTCACCAATTGGGTGAGGATAGGCTAAGAATAAGGCAAAGAATAAGGCACATAATCAGAGTGTGCCTTTACCCGTCTTACACGGTAGTGGCATGGACCAATAAGCAGTGCAATAAAGGTAAGCAAAATTTCAGAAGAGTTAAGAAAATTTGGATAAGGCGAGACCAACCAAAATATATTTTTAGAGAAGTAGTTGTGGAGGGTTGGGGAGAGACAGGGAGAGCATATTTTCTGGTAAGATTGTCATAACAGCCTCTCTGATGGGATAACACTTGATGTGTTCTTGAATCAGCATTCATTATGTGAATGTAGTGCTGGAAGAGAATGATAAGAAATGAGGTCGAAAGTTTAACAGGGCTAAACTCCCAAGAGTCTAAGGGGCTGTAGGAATCACGGACCTTGGGTTATATTTTAAGTGTTATGAAAGCCAGCTAATGCTCAGTGAAAAACAATTCTTTAGCTGCTCTTTGGGGAACAGATTCTAATGGGGAAAATGCTTAAGCAGGACTCCATCAGGGATGTGGCTGCCATGATATAGAGAGGGCAATGCTACAGAGGGTGGTGGGCCGGGGCGGGGGTTGGGGAGGAGGAGGGGGAGAGAACAGAAAAAGAGAATGAAATTGTTCATTCTGGTGCCCTTAGTCAGAAGAGAAGAAAAGGACTTGTGGATAAGTCAGAGCTGTCTTGGTCTTGTGATGCTGCTCTGTTCCTATATAAATGACAATCTTTTCTTGCGAGCTCACACTCATTTGCTGAAATGCTTTCAGTCTTTTTAAATTTTTTTTGTCTCCCAGAAAAAAAAAATTGAGAAAACAAACATAATTTGGGAGGCTATTTCTGTGGCTATGAAGCAATGAAATTTATGCTCTTCCTTTTCCCCAAGCACTAGTCACATTAATACTGCCCTTTGGGAATGAGGAAACAGTAAAGCTTTTACATTCTCATGGTGATCAGTTCATTATAGAACTCTAACTGCTGCTGAGTAAAATGTCCGTTATTTAGTTTTAATTTGGTAAAGATTTTACTTTATTATCAATCTGCAATTTGTTTCAAAACTTTTTTTTTTTTTTGCTTTAAGGAAAATATGACACAATGGTAGCTGAAGTTCAAAACTTGTTTCTTTTCATTAGCGATCTCTTTTTTTTTTTTTTGGCTAAAAATTTTTGCATGGACGCCTTTTGCAGCTACTGAACAGTGCTGATCCTGAAGCAATATGCGTGTGTCCTTAATTTTCAGAATTCGAGCTTCATTTTCTCATTTTTTCAGGACACTAGTTTCTATGGTTTGTTAACATGTTTTAAATGCAATCTAATGGGAAGTCATTGTTGAAATGCATTTGGGAAATATGAACAAAGTTCAGTAGGAAAATATTTCATAGCTTACTACTGCAGTTAGTACGTTAATGTGTATTTTCAGTTTCCAAACCAGAGATATAATTGCCAACATTGAAACTCAGTGATCATTTGGCTTACCCTTTGAAAAAGGCCATGAGTTGATGCCCATATGGGATGGTGCTGGCACTTGGAGGATTAAGCAGTTATACCAATTCTTCTTGATATACAATATGATTTAGAAAAGTGCCTGTTGTTGAATGTTGAATGTTTTCTTCAAATAAAATAATTAGCAAGGATGAGATGACCCTCAACTCTTCCCACCATTGGTGCAATGAATTATCTTGAGTGAAGTAATGAATGGAGCTTAAATTTTACAGGAGGTAGAAATAACTCATTAAGTCGATCTCAGAGTATTTTCAGTTGTTCATTGCATAAAAAAAGAAAATGAATGAGAAAATAATGTTTGACAATGTTAGTGAAAGTAGAACAAAAAAATCACTTAACCAGCACAAAAGATGGTAGTTTTCTTAAGCATTCCAGATCATGAACATGGAGAAAAAAAAATAGTGCATTTTATTTAAAGGTCAACAAACTACTTTCAGGAGAATTTTGGTCAAAATATAATGTCCTTTGTATGTAAACATAAGGTATAGTGGGTTGTCACGTCATTGCCATTTTGCTTTTGAGAGAGAATGTATGTATTGAGTGTCATGAACTATGATGAAAATAGCAAAAAATAAGAGGCCAGAAGCACCTTATACCGTTATTGAAACTGAAGTGAAAGTGGGCAGTTTTAGAAAAGTGTTCACACAGTCTACAGAAATGTATGTGGTGTTTTGAAATGAAACTCCACGTGAATTATCTTCCTTTGACTTTTCCCCCTTAGTGGCCATTTGTTTATTCCATTTAGCAGAGCTCCTGCTGTCCACTCTACTATCATTAGGCTTGAAACAGTTTTAGTGAGCCACTATCATCAATTTTCCTCCCAGTTGAAGCTGCCAGGCCTGGCAATTATTACACTAACAAGTGCTTATTCAGTGATGCTCAGACATCCAGGTTTCTTCCCTCGTTATCCTTCTTCCCTGGAGGCAATTCATAGCCCTCATTCCCAGTTCTTCACCTGGGTTTTGGAAGTAGAGGAATTTGTTCAGACTTCAGTTGTAATTCTACTTGTGATTAAGGGCAGAGCAATTTTGAGTGTCATTTCTCAGGAATCCCCAGGAACCGCACAACCCTGGAATTTCCACTTTGGATCAAGATAAGTTTTAGTTGACAAGGATAAATTAGTGACTCTGTGTTCGGTTTCTTAAAATAGTTTCAATTCAGAGTGGTTTTAGTCATGGTGCTTTATAAATGAACTGAACATTAAAGATAATCTAGTGTGTACCAATTGTAGTCAAGAAACTATTCACATAGCTTTTCCATGAAAAATGGATTTTTGTGTTCTTAATTTCTCACTTATTACCTATTTTTCAAGGAAGTATTGCAGCTCAAGAAAGTATGCTTTTCCCTTTTGTAATCATTTCGACTTCTTTGATGATAGCTGCTGGAATGCCTACAGCTTTTGTGGCTTCTCAGAATGTGTTCCTGCCGCTGGAGTGACGTTGGACACCTGCAGAGGCCCCTTCCTCTGCCATGTACCCGGAACTCCTGTGGACCTGGAGGTCTTTAGAACAATCTTCCGTCTCCTTTCCCTCCATGATTTCTCTGCTCCTTCACTCCAGCTCATGACTCTCTTACCTTTTGGACCTCAAAGCATACAGTGAACCTGTGTTAGGTAGGAACCCTTTCTCTGATTCTCAGCTCTGTTTAGCTCCTCTCAGTTTGCAATGAGGTTTTGTGGCTAAGAACAACAGCTTCATAACTGAATAGTGAAAGGCAAACTTTCCTGTTACTGCTTGCCACCTGTGGCAGGTTGGACAGGTACTTCCCCTCTCTCTATCTCAAGACTCTCAACAGGCTAGGTATAATACTGGTAGGATCTCTGCCTACTAAAGGGTGTGGCGATTATTGAGATTAATGCTTGGCAAGCAGTAGATCACATAGTAGCATATATTAACTGTCCAAAAAACATGAAAATTAGTGATCCTGAGCTCTTTTTGAAAATATTTATTTTTACCGGAAAGTCAGATATACAGAGAAAAGGAGAGACAGAGAGGAAATCTTCCATCTGCTGATTCACTCTCCAAGTGACTGCAAGGAAGCCAGGTGCCAGGAGCCTCTTCCGGGTCTCCCACGCAGGTGCAGGGTCCCAAGGTTTTGAGCCATCCTCCACTGCTTTCCCAGGCCATAGGCAGGGAGCTGGATGGGAAGCAGAACCGCCGGGATTGGAACCGGTGGCAGTGTTGGATCTCTGCATGTGCAAGGAGAGGACTTTGGCCACTAGGCTACCACCCTGGGCTCCCGATCTCTCTTTAGCTGATCGTTGTAATCAGCTGCCAATGGCCTGTCCTCTGGCATTAAAAATAAATAAATAAAACTGTTTATTTGAAAGGAAGAGTTACAAAAAAGAGAAGAAGGAGACAGAGAAAGAGAAAGAAAGAGGACCAGCATCTGGCCTCTGTAAGATACAGGCCGCTCCTCCAAGTTCTTCAGACCTTGTCCAGGATAAGTTGTAACTTACGGTAACTAGGATTTACGTATGTAACACATTCACATAATAATATACTGGCTTGCAGTATATTAAGAGTCTATGATAGAATAAGTAGTTTATAATGAATTTCACTGATTCATCAGTAATATGAAATACATTTGCTTCTGAAGCACATTTAGTGGACTGGCTTTTTGTTTGTTTTGATCAAATTCTCTCAGCTTACCCTGTTTCCATCAGCTTTGTAATTTATCTAAATGTGCAACAGAAAGAAGCGTTGTCACAACGACTCCATTTCCATCTCACTGATGATGGGTTTTGATGTAAAGCTTTAATTTGAAACAATAAATTAGATTTAGTTTCTCAGTGTGATCTTTTTGAGTGTTCTATGCTGCTGGGTTTTTACTGTTAATACATAAGTGATATGTGCATGAGAATAACAGAAGTATGCTCCCTCAGTCCTGGTTTTGCGGGATTAAAGCATATGGACTTTGGAGCTGATTGGTGGCGTTGAGCATGTCGGAGAGGGCAGGTGAGCCCTGTCCAGGCCCAGTGGCCACTTTGCTGCTCTTTGTCTTGGTTTTGTTTCATCCCCCCAGAATCTTTTTCTGCTATGCCTTCTACCATTGTTATCCACTGGCAGGTTGGTGAGTATGTGCCCTCAAAGTCAGCAGTGACCTCAGTGAGCTAGGAAAGGTTGAACAAGAACAGACTTACAGACATGCTCTTTTTTTTAAAGATTTATTTATCTTTATTGGAAAGGCAGATTTTTACCATGAGAGAAGGCGAGACAGAGACAGGTCTTCCATCTTCTGGTTCAATCCCCAACGGCTGCAATGACCACAACTAAACTGATCCAATGCTGGGAGTCAGGAGCTTCTTCTTAGCCATTCCTGCGAGTTCAGGGACCAAGGCTTTGGGCCATCTTGTGCTGCTTGCCCAGGCCATCAGCAGAGAGCTGGATGGGAAGTGCAACCGCTGGGACACAAACCAGCACTCATGGAATATTGGTTCTTGCAAGCAGAGGATTAAAGTGCTATGCCACTGTGCTCGCCCTAAACAATGCTATTTTTAACATATGGAAAATGGTGTACTTTCTTTCTTCGTTGTATTTTTCAGAATCATCATTTGTATTTTGGGGGTTTTGCCTCTTTTGTGATCCCCACAGTGTAACTCAGCACTGTCTTCCCTGATTTGTTAGGTGAATACATGAATGGATGATGGATAGATGGATGCAAATTGCATTATAATTTGGGAAAAAAATCAGTTTTTCCTTATGAACATTTTGTATTTGGTGTCTGAAAGAATAGGTGCTTTTTCTGACAAGTAGTTTTTTTTTTTTTAAAGATTTATTTATTTTTATTGCAAAGTTAGACATACAGAGAGGAGAGACAGAGAGGAAGATCTTCCATCCAATGATTCACTCCCCAAGTGACCACAACAGCCTGAGCTGAGCCAATCTGAAGCCAGGAGCCAGGAACTTCTTCCAGGTCTCCCATGTGGGTGCAGGGATCCAAGACTATGGGCCATCTTTGACTGCTTTCCCAGGTCATAGGCAGGGAGCTGGAAGGGAAGCAGAGCTGCCGAGATTAGAACCAGCACCCATATGGGATCCTGGTGCAATTAAGGTGAGGACTTTAGCCACTAGGCCACCATGCCAGGCCCGACAAGTAGTTTTTAAAATGTAATTTTCCCACTTCCTGATTAATACTCTTTTTCATTCTTATTTGAGAGACATAACAGAGGCAGAAAGAAAGAGAGAGAGAGAGAGAGGGTTATACACGGATTCAGTCTCCAAATGCCCACAGTTGTTGCTAGTTGGGGTTAAAGTTAAAGCCAGGAACTGGGAATTCCAGATCCAGCACACCAGTAGCAGTGACGTAATTAATGTGAGCCATCGTTACTGTCTTCTAGGATCTACAAATAAAAACAAAAAAAGAACAGAACACAATGTGGAATCTGGTGACTGCTTAAGATAAATACTACTTCTTGTCAGACCTGTAGGTTTCTGATACTAGTCAGTCCGTGAATGAGTGCTCTTCCAGCGTACATGCTGTTGATTCGCCAACCTTGGGAATGTATGATAGTTATTTGTTACTCATTTTCTTGGGGTGCATTTCTTTTGTGTATAGAATGTTGATTGAAAATGATAAGGTAGCATGTTATTTCTTGATGCTATTAGTTTTCTTTGAATTGTTTTAAAGATTTATTTATTTTTATTGGAAAGACAGATTTACAGAGAGGAAAGGAGAGATGGAGAAAGAGAGAGAGAGAAATCTTCCACCCATTGGTTTACACAGGAGTGAGCACAACAGCCAGATCTGAGCCAATTTGAAGCCAGCAGTTACGAGTCTTCCAGGTCTCTCATGTGGGCGCAGGGGCACAAGGACCTGAGCCATCCCTTATGCTTTCCCTCTGTCGTAGGAAGGGGGCTGGATCTGAAGTGGAGCAACTGGGACCTGAACTGACATTCACATGGGATGCCTGAGCTGCATGTGGAGGATTAGTATGTTAAGCCAACACAGTGCCCACTTCTTTGAAATTTTGAGTAGCCAAAAATAGACATTTCATGGCGAACCCCAAGTTAAAGAAACATGTTGACGTTTTTATCATTCGTAATCAGTGCCAAAGTCAAAAATCAGCATGGACACGTGAGTCTTCTCAGATGTAAAAAGCCCAGTGTATATTCTAGACAAGTTCAATCAACTCTAAGGCGTAGACCAAGGTATCTGTGATCAGTGCTGAAGAGGGGGACAAGGCGTCAGTTGCCAGCCCAAGAGAAGACGAGGCATCTGATTTTAAAAATGGCTCTCCATAATCCAGTGTTTAGACAAGTCTGAGAAATGCTGGGGTGAAACAAATATCCCCTCATTGGTAAGCCAAGCTGTAATATTTTTAGCGACCCCATTTGTTTTGGGGATTGCCAGCAGGCTCTGCTTCAACTTAAATTGTGTACTCTTAATAGCAGTGAACAAAGGCCTTTACTAAAATTATCCCACTCAGTTTCCACATAATTTTTTTTTTAAAGAAAGCTGAAGCTGAGATGATTAAGGGCACTTAGCTCAATGCATACTTCATCATGGAGCCAGGCAGGATGGAAAACATTTAGTCACTTTGATTCAGAGCGCGAGATGTCATGACTTTAACCTAATCCTGATTTTCTCATGTGGAGTGCTTTTTTGGTTTCTATTCTTAGAATGTATAGCAGGCTATTTGTGTGATAGATTTCTCATATTTCTGTTTGTTGACCCTCACATCTTCCAAGCCTGGAAATTTGCAATATCAACCATTGCTCTGGCTCCTTCCCATGTGGAGCATCTTAATCATGCTAACTGCTGTGTGTAGAGCCTTATCTATATTTAGGTTCCAGCTGTTCTCACTGATGAAACTGCTGGGGCACAGAAACCATTTTGTCTACCTATGTGGGTCAACAAAAAAGAAAAAACAATAACAAAAAGAAATAGTATCTTCAGAGTCCTAATGAGAAATTAATATTGATGAATTTTATACCCAGTTAAACATCATTACATAGCATTGGAGTTAAGGTAAGATGAAGACTGAGACTTCATTTGTAGAATTTTGCTATGAGAAATATAAAAGTTATCGGCCAGTAGGACCCAGTATAGCAGCCTTGAAGCTGATTTTCTTGTCTTGCATGCACTGGGATCCTATATGGGTGCTAGTTCTAATCCTAGCATCCCTGCTTCCCATCCAGCTCCCTGCTTGTGGCCTTGGAAAGCAGTCGAGGATGGCCCAGAGCCTTGGGACCCTGCACCTGCGTTGGAGACCCAGAAGAGGCTCCTAGCTTCTGGCTTTGGATTGGCTCAGCTCTGACCATTGCGGCCACTTGGGGAGTGAATCGGAAGATGGAAGATCTTCCTCTCTATCTCCCCTTTTCTCTGTATATCTGACTTTCCAACAAAAAATAAATAATTTTTTTTTTAAAAAAGTTATAGGCCATCCGAGAATAAACTGAATCTGTAAAAAATAAGAAGTATACAAATAATTCAGGTAAAATACATAGTGAACGTGTTAATATATCCAAACAACTTGAAATACATAACAATAAATAGTCATTAGTTTAAATAGGATGTTGAAGAAAAGAGATGTTAAAATATCAGAAAATCGTAATAATGAAAATAGATGTCTACATGTAGGTTTTGTTACAAGAGAGTAATTTAAGAACTCAATTTAAATGAATTTTACAAATGCTTCAAACAACAGTGAGTGTATGTATTGAAAACATATTTTGTTTGAATGTTCTGGATTGTAAGTATATTTAATAGGGTCCAGTGTGCTGGCTCAATGGATAAATCCTCAGATTGTAAGTGCTGGGATTCCATGTCAGCTCTGGTTCATGAACTGGCTGCTCTACTTCCCATCCAGCTCCCTGCTTATGACCTGGGGAAGCAATAGAGGATGACCTAGGTCCTTGGGATCCTACAATTGTATGGGAAACCAATCAGGCTCCTGGCTTCAGATCAGCTCAGCTCTGGCTGTTGCGGGCATTTGGGTATAGATCCAGAGGATGGAAGATCTTTCCGTCTCTCCTCTCTGTGATTTTAATCTGCCTTTCCAATAAGAATAAACAATTCTTAAAAAGCAAGCATGTTTATTACTGTTTCTTTATGGGCATCTTCAGTCTTTGGCAGTTGTGGGATTGCTCTGCACAGTGATCTCACTGTCCAGATATGTGAGTATGTATTAATACTCTGTATTCTGTGTTCTGGAAGAATCCCTCCCGTGCCTTCAATTACCAGTGCACTGATCGCCTCATTTGCCATCAGGCAGTTGTTCACTTCTGTTGAGTTTCTGTCTGTCTCTTACTTTTTGAATTTTGTTTTCTTCTTATGTTTCAACAACAATGTCTTTAATTTCAAAAGACTTGGAGGCTTTTTTGATTT
Source organism: Ochotona curzoniae (assembly GCF_017591425.1). Lineage (NCBI taxonomy): Eukaryota > Metazoa > Chordata > Mammalia > Lagomorpha > Ochotonidae > Ochotona > Ochotona curzoniae. Next base: position 9,075,439 of record NW_024465035.1, on the reverse strand, counting down.
CAGCCTTTTAATTTCACAGAGTGATATAGTTTATTGATCTAACTTACTGAAACCTCTTAATACATTTGTTTCTCTCAATAACTCCTTATTTCTCCTTATTTTGCTGCATTTGTTTGAGTTGTGACTCGTTTTGTATTATTTCTCGACAAGGATTTGCGTTAAGCATTTGGGGATTTGTGCAGTTTGTTTACATATGTAAATGAGGCATTGATTAAGCAAAAGTTTTGATGAACAGTCTGAACTCAGGGCTCTTGAGGATCTCTGTAATTGATGAGTTGTTGGTTGATTGCTGTCCAGTTGATTTATTCTTCTGGGACTATGGTACACCTCTTTCCTGACAATGAAATCTTTCCTGCCCATAGAATCTGATGCTTATCAGCTCATTTCTCCAAGTCCTGTCATCCACAATGAATCCCCTGTGTGGCATCTGCCTTTATTTAGCAGCAGGACTTAGAGCTTTAGCCTGGCAAAATCAGCTAATCAGCTCCCTAATTAAGTTTTCTATCTTTCAACTATAAGGGCTAATTTTACTTCCAACCTTGCTGCCCAGGCAATATTGAGTACCTCCAAGTGCCACAGAATATATTTACTATTTTGAAATTGATTTTTTGAGACCCTAGCTCAAATGTGAAACACATTCAAGTTTCACATTTCACAATCACATTAGCAATAACACAAATATTTTTCAGTACAAAAGTATGGAAACAATTTCTAGATGTTGTCCTAGAAAGAAGCCCTCAACTTCAGTTGGCTCCGGTTCCACAGAGATCATTGTTTGTAAAAGTTCCTGGATCAGTCATGGTGGGGTGTGCACACCTGTTAAACCACAGCCTGTGTCACCAGCATCTCATCTGAGCACTGGTTTGAGTTCTTGCTTCTCTATCTTCCGTTCAGCTCTCAGCCAGTGCATGTGGGAAAGCAGTGAAAGATGGTCCATGTGGTAGACTGTGGAGTTCCAGCACCAAAAATAGGAACCCCTTTATGGATTCCAGATTTAAAAATTTTGTTTCTTTTTATTTGAAAGGCAGTTTTACAGAGAGAGAAGGAGAGACAGAAAGAGAAGCATCTTCCATCGACTGGTTCACTTCCCAAGTGGCAGCAACAATGGAGTTGAGCTTGTCTGAAGCCAGGAGCTTTTTCTTAGTCTTCCACATGGCTATAGGGCCCTAGGACCTGATCCATCCCCTACTGCCTTTCCAAGGCATTAGCAGGCAGTTGGATCAGAAGTGGAACAGCTGGGACTCGAACCAGCAAAGCCTATGTGGGATGCTTGCAATACAGGGCAGAGGATTAGCGTATTGGGATTCTTATTGGAGAAAGTCAGTCAAGTTCCCTGAGTTCATGCACATATAGTGATCATTTAATTTGTACTTAGAATTACAGAATCAGGAAGAAATGAGAGTGATCTAGCATAACTAGTTAAGGGTGAGGCCAGCAAGAACTCTTGTAATAATGCTGTTTGTTTAAACGTTCCCTTGGTTAGGCTCACCTTCCCAGGATGCAGCTGTCCTCTGGAGTGTGGGGCACGTGCTCACACTACACCCTAGATGAGGTACCCCTGACTTCCTTCCACAAAGCACGGGAGGCGGGCAAGAGCTTCAGGCCCTCCTATCGCCCTCTCTGTTCCCACTTAGTGGAGGGCACCGAGCTCTCTTGCTTCTGCTCAGAGATGCCAACTTGGGGTTCTCTCTTTTGGCTGTGGCAAAGCACGTGGCTCCCAAAGGATGGGTATTTTTCGGTGTGAGGTGGCCTGCTCTTGGATGTGTGTTGGTCTCCTAGATGCGTCCATTCCATCTCAGTAAGAGCTGTCTTTTTGCCTCAGCGCTACCAGCCTCATCAGCGTGGAGAAAGGAAGGCAGGTGAGAAATACCAAGCTAAGTCAGTGACATTCTGTTCAATGAATATATTTGGAAGCAGAAAATAAGTCTTTGATGATGTTTAGACATGATTTTGTTTTTAAGAATAAGTATACTCCTATTCAATATTTTAGAGTTTAAAATAGCCATTTTTCCATCTTTTTAAACCCCATGTAGGTTTCTTTGTGCTTATTTTAGAGACAATAAATACAATGGAACTTACTCATGGAGACTGCAGTTCGCTGTAAAAATAAATGAAATTCGAAGAAATTACTTATTGTGTTTCTAGGAACGGTTTAGAGATGATTCATTACCAAAAGTAGTTGACAGCCATGTATCATGTCTTCAGTGAATGACACCAGCAACAAGACATTTTCACTAGTGGTCAGTGGAGATAATTTAACTGCCTTTCTACTCATGTACCTTTCATTCTGAATGGGTGATGCTCTCACTGGAGGTAGGGGATGTGGTAAAAAAAAAAATCCAGATAAGAATTATTAAAATAGCTCTTGATACAATTTTTCTTGTTTAAAATGTAAGCATATAAAGCAATATCTGCCGAACTGTTCATAGGTAAGTGCAAAGGATGTTACATGTACGTGACGAGGCATGTTGGTGTGGCTGGGAAATAGCCCATCAGGCTCTCTTCCATGGGGTGAGCGCACAGAATCTGGTTTGACTTCCAACCGCTATTTGGTGACATCGAATTTAGTGGAGCCTCATGTCCATTCAGAGCAAGAGATTCTTAGACTGGCTTTATGGTCTTGAAGAGTGTGTGTGCATTTACTGTCTGAGATGCAGCTTTGAGTCTAAACAGAAAACTCAAGAGGTATCTCCTTGCTTTTCCTTTCTCAAAACGTCCATAGGCTGATTTAGAGGTTACTTGGTGTTGCCAGTGAAAAATTGATCCTGGAGATAATTTCTTTTCTTGGCAAGATAGAACAGATTCTTTGGGTGAATTATAACGTTTAGTATTTACGGCAGCAACTACAGCTATGGGTCTTGATCTTCCATTGTTCTATCACATTCACCCTACTTTGTCAACCTTGTTTGCCTTTGAAAAGTTTATTAAGTGGACACATTTCATCTGTATCTCAGGAGAGCTTTAGAAGCTGGGTGACACTTGATACCCTGCCCTCCCTCCTGGCCAAGTTCCACTGCCATTTTCCTCCTTCCTTAGTTACCCCTCCCATGTAGAGATCTCTCAGAACTCCCCGTAGTAGAAGTTTGTCAATATTGTGTTGCCTGAAAGCTAAACATGATGATGCTTTTCTTATTTTTACAGAAAGAAATGAGAAAATTAACAGAAATCTAAGGATAACAGTTTCCAATTGCTTATTTTGAATTCCTAATTTCCCTTTAATGTTTTTCATTCATAATATTAGAGTGTTAAAGATGATGATAGTTTTTCTTATCAGAGAGCTACTTATTAGTTAAGTTCCTTTTTCGAGTCTCAAATAGGTAAGGTAAGTTATGAATTTGTAGCATTTTTTATTTGTGTTCATATTACCTTTTTTGCTTGTTATTGTTTTTTTAAATACATCTACAGTTTGAAGACTTAGCTACTCCCCTGCCATTACATGGAGTTAGTACTGTCAGTTGGGCTTTTTGGGCTATATTAAGATGCATAAAAATTGCTATTTTTTGAGTACATTTATAGTCAATGCTCAAGAAAACACATTCACTTTTATAAAAGGGGAAAAAAAAGCATTTGAAAACTTTAAATATCTGTGAATAGTCAGTCCTTAGAGGTGGTCACAGATAATGGCTTTTAGTATTTTTCTTTTGCTGCTTTTAAATACTCTTAGGCTCACATTTGTGCTAATGCCCATTGGAACAAAGGCAGGAGTATTTTCAGGAAATAGTTGTACTTAGTACTTCATTCTTAGTGTTCTAAAAATTGTTTACTGGAACGTCCTCATTATGTTTAATTCCAATGGAGTCTTAGAGAAGACAATTCTTTATGTGGGTAGGAAACAGAAAAATGAGTTGGGTTAGTATTGAGTTAAAATTGCTGAGACTCACATTTTATGAGAATAAGATATAATTTTAAGTGCCGCAATGATTAATGAGTGAACACTCACGTCACGTATCTCTTTCTCAAGGATGCTTCTAACTCGTATTATTATGATCCTATGTTTCCATTAATTTGTTGAAACTAATTTTAGAAGGTAAAATTTCCATGTCTAAGAATAGAAAACTCCTGAAATTTTTAAGTATCATCTAAGAGTGTTTATTCCATTTAAAGGAGAATTGGGAGTTCTCTCAGTATTTCTTTTTTCTCTCAGTTTTGTTTTTTTTTTTTAAAAAAAGCAGAGATCAATTTAGAGCTTCCCCAACCAATTAACCAAGTTCTTATTGCTGTGTATAGATATAGAGTTTGCTGCAAAGCCACAAATTTAAAATTTCATTTTAAAGAGACTAAAATCATGCCTTGATAAGATCATCAAATTGATTTATCTTAAATGAAATAAAAAATTTTAAAGTTTTTTGTGATAAATAGTATACAAATAAAAGGAGTTAAAATGAAGAGAGGAAATGAAAATGAAAAAAAGGAATGGAAGCTGAAAAAAAGGAAAATAATATGATCATTTGGTTCAGTTTTAAGACAGTGTGTCTTCTAACTGTCATTGTCTTGATATTTTAGATATATAAGCCATAATTGTGTGAATGCAAAGGCTTGAAAGATTAAGAATGATCTCAGTTCCTCTCCATGTTTGGAGGTGTTTGTGTCATGTATAGACACACACAAATACAATACATTCCTTTTTGCATTGATTTGTGAAATTGTATCATTTGTATTCTGTGCCTCCTTGACAGAGAGAGAGAGAGAATTCCTACACCAAGTTACTGACATGCAGTTAAGATGGTTGACTTGCTTCTCTGACTTAGCATTTTAAAAAAACGTTTTTGATTTTCCAGTGTCCTGTCTACTGCTGCCTGCATATGCATTTCAAGTTTTATTTCAGCAACGTAGACACATCCGGCCATGCACATTGCTTAGATGCTCTGGGCTGCAGCATTTCCCTTGAGATTCTGTTGTTGTTTCTGTCAATAAAAGCCAAGGGCATTACACTACATAAAAATGTCACATTGCAAAGATTTTTCTAAGATTTTCACTGACAAGCTATTTCTGTAAAGTTAGTTTTATATCTTCACTACTATTGCTTTTGTCTAAAAAGACACGTAAGATAAAATGTGTTTTTCTTGTCATATCCGAAGATAACGAAATTTAGCATGACCTTAGAATTTTAATATTGCTAGCTTCATTTAGATAATGTATAGGTATATGTGTTCAAGCTGAAGATCATTGAAAACTGCCTACATATCTCATTTTTTTTGTCATTATTCTCATCAAATGTTTAACCTGAAGGTGGGTAAGAAATCTATTGAGTCAGCCTAATAGTTTTCCAAGTATGGATTCACTATTAGTTTAATGCTTACTAATCTTGTGTATCAGGTAAAAATTATAACCATTTTATTACATGAATTTTTAAAAGATTTATTTATTTTTATTGGAAAGGCAGATTTATATAAAGAAGGAGTGCCAGAGAGAAAGATCTTGCATTCTCTGCTGCATTCCCCAAATGGCCAGAGCTGAGCTGATCTGAAGCCAGGAGCCAGTAGCTTCTTCCCACATGGGGGCAAAGTGTCTTTATATATATATTACGCTTTCTTTATCCAGTCATGTATTGGTAGATGTATGGATTGATAACATATGTTAGCTGTTGTGATCAAGCTGCAATGAACATGGATTGGAAATAACCCTTTTATATGCTGATTTCCTTTCAGTTGTGTTAATTCCCAGAGGTTGGATGGCCAGATCGTATGGCAGATCAGTTTTCAGATTTCTGAGGAGTCTCTGCATTGTCTTCCATAAATAGTTGCACTGGTTTAATTCCCACAAACAGTGGGTGATGGTACCTTTCTCCCCACATCCTCTCCAGCATTTATTTCTTCTGCTTCCCTTTTTTAAAAAAATTTTTAAAATTTTATTTTATCTTTAAAAGTTTGCTTATTTTTATTGGAAGGCAGATTTTCCTTCCAATGAGATAACGAGGAATTACCAATGAGAAAATAAGGAATTATTCCAATGAGAGAATGGGAAAACTGAGATAAAGAACTTGCATCTCCTAGTACACTCCCCAAACGGCCACATGGCTACGACTGAGCTGGTTCTATGCCAGGAGTCAGACGCTTCTTCCGGGTCTCCCACATAGGTGCAGGCTGCTAAGGCTTTGGGCCATCCTGCACTGTTTTTCCAGGCCACAGGTAGGGAACTGGATGTGAGGTACAGCTGCTAGGACACAAACTGGTGCCTATAAGGGATGCTGACACTCTGCCAGGTAGATGATTAGCCAGTTGAGCCATCACATAGGCCCTGGTTTCTGATTTCTACATCACAATTCTTCTAACTGGAGTGAAATGAAAAATCTCATTGTAGTTTTCATTTGCATTTTTCTGATGACTAGCGATTCAGAGCATTTTTTTTTTCATGTGTCTGTTGGCCATTTGGGTTTCATCCACTGTAAAATGTCTGTTCATGTCCTCTGCTCATTTCTTAATTCAATTGTTTGCTTTACTGTTGCCAGAGAAACAGTTTGCTGCATAAGGCTTTCCTAACACAGCTTAGGAAAGTACACATGATATTGAAAAGTGGCATCTGGGGAGTCTCTCCTACTTCATTAATTTTATGTTGGAGATCTAACAGGAGGAGCCTTTTGGCTCAGTAAACACATGGCTCGCTGGGAGGCCTGTGCTGAAAGTGTAGTGCTGTGTTCAAGTTCCTGCTCTTCTGCTGGCACTCTTGGGAGCACTGGTTTGTGTCCCAATTGCTCACTTCCGTCCCAGCATCCCGTGGCCAGGGAGGACAGCAGCTCCTGACCCAAGGCCTTGGGACCCTGCACGCACCTGGGAGACCTGGGGGAGGTTCCTGGCTCCTGGCTTCGCATTGGCTTCACTCTGTTCATTGCAGCCTTTTCTGGAGTGAGCCTGCAGATGCAGGATCTTTCTCTCCATAAAGTTGCTCTGCATTTCCAAATTAGAAAATAAATCTTAAAAAATCTGATTCATATTGGTACTTTGAAATTCTAACCTTCTTAGTTTTGATTCAGCCTATTTTGAGTAAAACACTGAAAATAAGCTTTTCTGAAGCATTATCTGAAAGCACAGAGAAGGACTGTTCCATATTCTTGGGCTTGTTCCAGTGCGTCACTCACACACCCGCATTTGCTTATATCTAACACTTGTGATTAGAATGTTAGTCTTTTTCAAATATTTCTCCCCACACACCTCAGTGGAAACAAACACACCAATAGAATATTGTTAAAAATCTGATTCATGGATAATAAATATTTAGTAAAAACATATTACTAAATATTCAGATTGGAAGGATGCAGTGAAATTAGCAAGCTGAAAAATTGCCAAAGGGAGACCAATTTGCTGTCGCATTCCTAGTGTATGATTTGACAACTTGCATTAAATATTTTTCAAATATTCAAATCCTTTGGTATAATTAACTCCACTTTTTGTAATTTGTGTGCAGAAACTAATCAACATTGTGTACTAAGATTTCCATAAGGTTTTTATTGCAAATAATTTATAGTATCTGAGGGACTAGAAACAATGTAAATATTCAGCAAGACAAAAAGGCATAAGTTATGATGCAGCCATAGAGTAGAACATTTTACAGCCTTTACAAGATGTATTAAGAACAATTAATGACTTGTATTTTTTTTCAGGTTATTATATGGGTAGCCACAGAGTATAACAAAGTAAATTTTCACCTCGGATATGTATGCTTTCTTGCCCTGCCTTCATGGCTAATGCTTTGTGTAACCTGGGAAAAGTTTAATTTATGTTAACTCTCTTCATCGATTATTTAGGTAAAGTAATAGTTCCTGCATAGGGTTGCTAACAAGGTTGATTGGGATGAAATTTTAAGTATTAATAATTATGATTTATAATGATAATAAAGTACTATTTTTCTTCTTAACATAAATTATTTTTTGTGTGTATCTTTAAGCTTTGCCTATAAAGCAAATAGTAAGGGTTTTAAGATACCAACAGCTAGTAGATGTTTTCAATGGATTTTGCTTATCAGATTAGGCCCAAAATTACTTATTATGTAATATTTATTACTCTGCTGGGTTAGATAACGGGTAGGAATAATAGCATATTAACAGTATATTTTTAATGTATGGATTTACATACATTTAATGGGTTCACTTGTATATGTGAACACACACACACACACACACACACATGCTTGTGCACTTAATTCTTACAGAGACTCCTGAATAGGATTCTTATTAATGTTATTCTGTAGATGTGTGTGCCGGAGAGACAACTTTTTCAAGGTCACACTGAGTGTTACTGAATAAGCCAGTGTTTTTTAAAGCCCAGGTTGTTGGTAATTCATCAATATTTTGTACAGTACATGAGTGTAAGATCCATGCAGAATGGTGTTAACACTGAAATGCCACATCCTACCACTTTGGTAAGAGTGGCCAAATCTGTCATTTTTGTTCAAAGAATGACTGGCCAGATGGAAGAGAAGACAGTTAGGACTGCATGCAGCATTCTTCATTATTCTACAGTTTCCCATTACTTCCTGGGCTCCCAGCACAGGTACCCACTGCTGAGACCACAGCACATCATTCTACCCCTTATGAGTGGTCATGCTACAGCATTCTTGTTTATGGTGGATATTTATTTTTCCAACCAGTTGGCTCAAAATGGTTCACATGAAACAATTGATGGATTTCAAAGTATTTTTCTTATTTGAGCTGCACAGTTTGTTTACTTTAGTTGCATAATCACTGTAGCTTTATCACATGCCCTCCCCTTCACACCATACATAAGCTTCAGATGTTTACTAACAAAACCAATGTGGTTTTTCCCATTTAGAAGATTCACAGCTTTGTGATGGCATGTGGTTACAGATCTCAGATCTGAGAGCGTGATTTTGGCTCTTGTTTGTAAGTTTGCTTGACTGAATAGTTTGTAGTACAATTTAAAATTCCTTGGAAACATGAAGCAGTTTGCCAAAATAAGTGTTTTCCATCTAAAATGCCAGAATTTCAGTGTGTCTTGCAACATTTTAATTAGGCTGCTTGTGGAACAAAATGTGTGCATATCACACTGAAGGCAAAGGAAAATCTCCCTCAGTATAATTATTTTAGCAAAAGATTACTTACATTTTCATAATTAGTCAAGCATTTTGTACAGAGAATTTTACATTTTAATTGCAAAATTATACATATATAAACCCACTGCAAATTAGCAGCCTGAATACAGTTGTAATTCTCAGTGCACTGTACTGTTGGTAATGTTGTCACATCACACGTTGGTGGTTTAGAGAGAGAGATTTGCGGTATCAACCTGTTCAGTTTGAATCATTGCCAGAAGAACGTTGACTGCTAATGGAACATTCTTTTTTTCAATGGAAGTCCAAAGCTCAACAGATTTCAGGAGTTTAGGAAGCTCAGAATTTCCACTTCTTGTATAGCAGTAGGTGTTTATGTTCGCTGTATTCTTTGTAGAGGTTATATAGATACAGTGCACCCTGAAGAGAAAAGAAAGGATAAAATGTTTAATACAATTTCTGCAACTACATTTGAATTCATTCATAACTATATGCATTGCTTCAAGTATCAATATGCCAGCCAGATTTACTATTTAGGGAAATGTATAACTTATAGCATATACATTACATATGAAATGCAAATATCAGTTATAAAACTATAGAATAAAATGGAGTGGAACAGATGTGTAAACACATAAAAATTAATTTTAAGGAATAGAAATGAGCAGAAATGAAATTAAAGATCAAATGTGGTGTCATCACCCCATGAGAAAAAGCATACGTATCATTATGAGCTCTTGGTTGAAAGAGCCCATGCTCTGGTAAGCTACAAAGTGGAACATGAGCTCGAACTCTGAGGCTGCAAACAGATCCTGCTTTCTCCCAGTTAATAACAGGTATTGAGTAATCCTTTGCTTGATGTAATCCTGAGAAGAAAATATGACATACCACTGTTGGCACAAAAGTGGATTTTTTTTTGTCATGTAAGATTTGCTTTCAATTAATGCTGAAAATACAGAAGATAAGCAAGAATCTTTAGCAACCAGGCATAAGAGAAGTAACAGATAAAGCCTTTCCTTCGATGAAGTACCCATGTGGAAGCTTCAAGACAAAGAGAGGCAAAAGTAAGTTCTGCTTCGACATCTTGGTACAGATTAGCAACAGAAATGTGGGCATGGGAAAAGTGATAAAGAAAAAGAAATAGCATTCTCCCTAAAATTACCTCATCGGTCATTGCAGAAACCTAATCTTAACCCACTCTGTAGGCCTAATTTGCCACTAATCATTGTGTTCAACAGGTAAAAAGTAGGAATATCACAGTTCCACAGTTTATGAGCTAAAAGTGATAACCATATCCCAAAATTACCACTTCATTTCTATTCCTGTGTTGGAATTCTGTATTAACTGCCACATGTTATAGAAAATACATGATACTCATCTTCCTGAGACTGTTTCATTTCACTAATTATGATAGTTTTCAGTTGCATCCATTTTGTTGCAAAAGGCACAATGCCATTCTTTCTTTAATGGCTGGGGAGTGTAGATATGCCGCATTTTCTGATCCAGTCATCAGTCCATAGACTTCTACGTGGGTTTTATTTTTTTAGCAGTTGGTTAGCAATAGTTCGTTTTATTTCTCAAGCTAAGTAATTTCATGAACATACTAAAGTGTACTTATCCATTCTGTTGTTGATAAACTTCTGGGAAAAATTATAAGTATACAAATGTAATATTATAATGTAATATTTGTGTTGGTGCATGAACGCCGTATATTATGTGTCCTGTACTCCTCTTTGTGCCTTCCATATGCTTTCCCCTCTTTATTACATTCTAGATGCTTTCTCTTGATCTATCATCAAGTGCAGCGATCTTCTCTTCAACTATTGCTCATCTATCATATTAGCTATCGGTCTCAGTTATCATGTTTTTCAACTCAGAAAGTTTCATCTAAGAAGTAGGCATTTCTGGGGGCCAGTGCTGTGACATGGCAGACTAAACCTCCATCTGTCCTGCCAGCATCCCATTTGGGTGCCAGTTGGTGTCCTGGCTGTTCCATTTCCAAACCGGCTCCCCCCTAGTAGCATGGGATGGTATTGAAGGAGGTCCCACATCTTTGGGTGTTTGTGCCCATGTGGGAGATCTGGAGGAAGTTCCTTGCTCCTGGCTCCGAACTGCCCCGGGTCTGGCTGTTGTGACCATTTGGAGAATGAGCTAGTGATTAGAAGCATTTGAGTAACAAACCATCAAATGGAAAATCTCTTTCTGTCTCTGTCACTCTGCCTTTCAAACAAATAAGTCTCAAACACAAATCCTGTAAAACTGTCTTATGAGTACCCACTGTTCATAAGTGCAAGAGAAGCTTGCTTGCTTGATCAGATGTGGTGTGTCACTCTTTGAAGTTATTTAGATGATAAGTTCAAGGTACTATTGAGATTTTAGTATATTTTTGTGTTCTTTTAAGTTTGCATTCATAGTAACCTACTCCAAAGTAATACAGGCTTCCATGTTCATATCTGTGTGCATATGAGCTAGTTTTAATACATCACAGATAAATTAGCTGGTAGACACCAGTGGTTTTATATGTGACACTTTTAGAGTAATCAGAAAAGGAATGCAATGAACAATTCTGATTACACAACTTGTGCTATACATAAAAATTGATACTATGTAAGAAATATCAGGGTAATTACAATGAACACACAAGTTATATTTCCCCAGCCCCAAGCTCTTTATTTCTCCAAGCTGTTACAGCAAATGAAGGTGAGGCGAGTTCCTTTGCTTTGAAATGTCAACATGGTTTTCTTATTTGCTTCGGGTTGAGTTTGTTTTCCAAATAAAATGCCAAGTTTGGGAGCACTGCTAGGTGTTTAGGGATGTTTTTGAGTTCACTCCAGTGAGCAACGTAATTCTGCCTAAGATTCTGTACTTTCAGTGATCAATTTAATCAAATCCGCTGAGGTAAAATACACTGCTCAATATGAAAACCTTCAATATGTCTTTGTTTTCATGGCTGAAATTCTAAATAAAATCAGAAAAATTTCCTCCAGAGAGGCAGGAAGTAAATAACGGGAGAAGGAAATACTGGGTATAAACATTCCCACCCTCCTTCCAGATAGATTTTTATTTTCTTGTAGTTTCTATCTGCTGGAAAGTTTGTAATTTGTACAAGGAACTCTCCTCTGGGCTCAGCACAAGAACCTCAGACATATCAAGTACAAATTAATGCTATGGCAGCTCCATCTCCCCTGCAGTTCCCTGCTTGTGGCCTGGGAAAGCAGTAGAGGACGGCCCAAAGCTTTGGGACCCTGCACCTGTATGGGAGACTTGGAAGAAGCTCCAGGCTCCTGGCTTTGGTTTGCCTGAGTTCCAGCCATTGTGGCCACTTTGGGAGTGAACCAGTGGGTGGAAGATCTTTGTCTCTCCTTCTCTCTGTAAATATACCTTTCCAATAAAAATAAATGTTAAAAAAAAATGACTCTCGTCATTGCAAATGAAATGAGGTCAAGATGTATTTGTTGCTACAGCTAAGGAACTCTAAGGCTGGTGCTCAGAAGCAGTTCTTTTCCATGGTGTGCCTGTGTCTTTACTGCCTTCTGAGGAAACTGGAGTGCAAAATGAAATAAATTGAGCTTCAGTCTGACTTGCTACTGTAAGGAATCTAGAACTAGCTTCAGAGTTCCTCTGCTCTTGTCTTGCCTTTTTGTCCCAACGTGCTTACCCACGATTTTAGAAATCTGGCTCAGAGGAGATACCATGAAGGGTCTCATTTTAAAACTAATGTCGTGTTTTGCTGCAGGTGGCTGATGTTTTCTGTTTTGTGTGTGCACGTAGAAATCTAAACACGCTTTCACAGCCCACTAATCACTGTGGTTACCTGACCATTTGAAGAAGTGAATAGTACAACCAAGCATTTGGCTAGCAGTTAAAATGCTTTTTGCGATGGTGACATATAATATTAGTGGGCATGGGTTCTATTTCTGCCTTTGCTCCAAACTCCAGCTTCTTCTTATTGTACTAGGCAGTCATTCTAGTTGTTGGGTTTTTTGCCAACCCCAGACGGAGGCCTAAATTGAGTTTCAGGTTCTTAAATTTTTCCTGGCCTACCTTTGGCTACCACAGGCTTTTGGGGAGTGAACCAGCAGAATGCTTGCTTACTCTGTGTCTTTCAAATGAATAAAATAATACATAAAATTCAAAGAATACATAACTAGCTGTAATATTTGCTGATGTGAAATGATAAGGAAAAGGTGTTCCATATTCCTTGACTCTTAAAACAAAATACAGGGTTTCAGTTAAACTGATGGTGACCTAATGTCATTTTTCTCAGAGTTGTGTTATTCGGAAATATTCACTAAAACCTAAGTGCATACTATATTTTATCCATTTGACAAAGAGTTGTGAAATATTTTTAGTTGGAGTTAACAATTTAGTTTTCCTGAAGGTTTTATTATTCAGCTGATTTTAAATACACCATCACAAATAATATCCTGAGAGATTCATCAAGGGGTAATCACAGAAAAAATCAGAGAACAATTCAAAGGACGAGTCGGTTTTACCCTTATCCGGATACTTTAGTTCTAACCCAAAAACGAAGTAGTTATTCATTGAGCTTAACGACTTTGAGCTTCTCGTTTGTGTGTTCTGCTGCTTGCAATGTGCATTTCCCACATGGCCTTTACGAATGTTTTCATCACGTTTCATTAGATAGAAACTGGGAAGCAAGGAGACACTCGGGGGAAAATCTGAACAGCATATTGTAGAGTACTTGGGCTTGATGATTGTCGAAGTTTGTAACCCATCGAAGAACAGAAAGTGGAAAAAATAAAGAAGTTTGCCGCCATATTTTCTTGTGTGCTTGCTGAATTTGGTCACTAAGGGTAAATGAAGAGCCATACTTTAAACACCATGAAAAGCTGTTCTAACAAATGTATAAATGAGAGTATAGACTGCCTGGTTTTAAGACAGAGCTGAAATTCTTCCTCTGGCATCTAGAATTTCATCCTTTTGTGTTTAAACTCTGTATCAGTGTGAAAGGTAATGGGTGTTTTTAGTTCTAGGAATTATATTGGTATGATGTGGACCCAGAAAGATATATGTATGTTAGCAACTGAAACATGTGCAGTCCAGAATCAGACACAAATTCATACAAAAATGAATTATAATATTAAGACATTGCTTCAGATCAGTAGATGAGTAGATTTCATTTGGCATCAGAACAAATAATTTTTTAAAAAGTAATGATTAGCTATTTGCTTCATATCGTTTGTGAAAACAAAATTCAAGTGAAGCAATAGTTTATAATAGGGTAAATAAGAAGTATATAGTTATCTATTTATCAATCCAGAATTCTGGCTTGACACTGGTATTTCTAAGCTGAGCACTCAAGTCACAAATAAAAAAGATTTGAATCATTAACATAGAGGTAGAAGATGGATAGAGGATTAGATGTCTGTATCATCTATGTATAGATAGATAATATATACATCGTGGTACTCAAAAAGATATCGATGGAAATGGGAAATTTGAAATAATCTGTGATTTTATAATAAAAACACATATCAGTGAGTGAGGTAGTAATTTTTAATACATATAAATGATAAATTCAAAATGCTGATTAAAGTTTTTTCCTCAATTACATATTGCATATGGGATGAGAAGTGAATGTTTCCGTTCTCACTTGTGGAAAGAAATTATACACTGAGTTCTTACTTTTTGATAGGGTCACAAACAGACATTCACATCATGTTTGACTCAAAAATTCCATCATGAAAAATCTGTGTTAAAAGATGAATCCAACAAATATTGAGACACTTTTTAGGTATGCTCAAACTGGTACCTTGGCAGAGGGTTAAACTGCCATTCAACATGTCTAAATCAAGTGCTTACACTTCAAGAATGACAGTGGAAGTAGATGTCGCAATACTGCTTAGCTTTCTAAAAAATTATTTCATGGAAAATGCTGCTAAGGTAGCAAAAACTGTTAATGTAGTGTTGTGTAAAGAAAATTCCATCAGAAAATGCTATTTACAAAATGTATATAGGAAATAAAGAAAACCCTAAAAGTGCCTTTGCAGTTTTATAATATAGTAAATGAGGTTTCAATTTGAGGATGTCTTAAATCTTAAGCCACGTCACATAGACTGCCCTATTGAATGATTGTCCTTGGACAAACTGCAACTTACTGAATGGACATCTTATAATACCTGCATATGTAATATAAAATATTTACCTCATGAGCAATTACATGCTTCATTATCTCTATAATCATTTTATTTTAAATAAAGGATGAAAATGTATTTTTTTAAAAAATGCTGTAAGATCAAAGAACCAAGGTTTATCCAAAAAAGAAATCCTAATTTTATGGTTCACTGATGTATGAGTTTGGAGAAATGCATAAATACATTCAGTGAATCGATCCATGACCCAAGCAGGGGTCAGCTAAATCAGCTAATTTACCATGTGAATATACACACTGCATCAAATACAAACTGAAAGATAATGACTGGGCTCCACTTAAATTCATATTACTGTGAACTGAATCCTTAATTTTTCAGAGAGCTCTGAAATTGAGCAGCATAATTTGAAATGTGACGTTTATCCTTACTCATGTAAATTCCTTAAACAGGAAATGAAGCGTACTTACTAAGCTCTCTGAAATCAGGACATAGTTAAAGGTCATCAACTTAATATTTCAGAGCATACATTTTCTTCGAAAATATTTTCACAAAATTTAGCAATTTGGTGCTATGAAAATTCTAGTTAAGAATGTAACTGCAATGGTTTATCCGTTATGCATGAGATCATTGTGCACACAAATTCTAATTCTCGCACAAGTGCTGAAAATGGACTCCTCAGGATGGACGTTTGCCTTAGAGTAAACTTTTTAGTCTAGAAAAAGCATTTGCTCAACCTGGATCGATTCATAATCTTTGGCGTGAGTGACATCATTCAATCTTGATTGTCTTCCAGTTAGATATTATTTCTGTTCTATTGAAAGGGAAATTAATTTTTTTTAATTAAGTGATGAAGTTCATTCAGTGAGTAGAAAAGTTGGGCTTATATTTGCTCTTTGCAGGAAATATAAAATGTTTCAGATATATATTACATTTTATATATATATATGAAGATTTTTTAATTGGAAAGTCAGATACACAGATAGGAGGAGAGACAAAGAGGAAGATCTTCTGTATGTTGTTTCATTCCCCAAGCGGCCACAACAGCCGAAGCTCAGCTGATTCAAAGCCAGGAGCCCAGAGCTTCTTCTGGGTCTCCCATTCTGCATCCCAAGGGTTTGGGCTGTCCTCAACTGCTGGATGGGAAGCCTGGCTGCCGGGATTAGGACCGGCACCCACATGGTATCTGTGCAAGGTGAGGACTTTAGCCTCTAGGCTACCGTGCCAGGCCCCATCACGTATGTGTTTATTTTGCAGATATAAACATCCATGTGAGTTTTGAAAGTTTTATTGGAGTCCAGACAGTATTTGGGAGCAGAAATATAAACTTTTTGAGTCAGATTCTGGGTTGCTGTCCAAGCCAGTAGGCATGACACTTTTCTTCTCCCTGTCCTCTTCTCCCACCTCCTACACTCTGGCCCTCCAGTCTGTCTCCATGTATGTTTGTTGCATTGTGTTATATAGCCAGTGAATATACGCATCCAGTAGTTCACTAGTATTATTTTCTAATACTATTTTCTAAGGTCTACTCTATATGTGAAATGAGACTTTCAAAATACATTGATAGTTTCTTTGTGACGTTTACTATATAAATGAGACTTCAAAACTCACTGTGAAATACGCATGTATACTCATCTGTAAAATGAAGACGAAATCTTGGTTTCCTAAGTGCCTCTCATGTTATGTTCCATTTCAAAATTCTGGTTGTCAATAGGTTTTCTCATTCAATTATAAAACTCAAGTATATTCAGAACCTATTATTAAATAATAAGATGAACTTGACTTTCAAATTATTTTTTTTTTCATACAGGAAAACATCCCTCCTGCTTTTACCCATAAAACATAATGTGCATTAAAAAAAATCAAAGATGGAAATGTGGGGATGTCACATGTCTTAATGATTCTGTAAACCCAGTTGTTCTTCTACCCTGCGGCTGAACGCCTTTGAAAACACAATATTCAAAGCTGCAGATTACTAGCACTTAGATGCACAGGGTTGATGTAATTTCAGGCTGCTTGAATTAATTCTCTCTGACAAGTTCTCCTTTTCAAAGCACTGGCAGTAAAGTGCTTCTTTGTGTATAGTTATAAACCAGGCTCCAGTCTGTGGGAGTTTTCACATTGTTTCCAATATATTGATGCTTGGACAAAGTCGAATCATCCCCCATGAAAGCCTCACTGCCCAAAGGGTCTAAACCCAATTGCCAGTGGTTTATTCAGCTCTGACAGTTCTCACTGTGATCCTAACAGCCTTTGGTAAGACAAGAAGGCCGAAGGAAAGCTCCAGAGACTTTTCTTCTGTTCGTTTTTGTAATAGTTTCCTTGCCACAGGAGACTTCAGAAGATTTGTGGAGTCTGCTTTCTTTTCATTAGCAGCAAGTGCAATGCTGTTGGGTAAGTTAATGTGTGGGGCTATAAAAAAAAAGAGTACTGTAGGTATTATTTTTTATTCTATACATAAAAAATATCCTTTTATTTAAGTACAACACCATTGGGAGCTTGAATAAATAGTGAAAGTGTTTTTGTAGTCTCTACCTTGTAGAATCTGGCTTCATTTTCTA
This sequence comes from Ochotona curzoniae, assembly GCF_017591425.1. Lineage (NCBI taxonomy): Eukaryota > Metazoa > Chordata > Mammalia > Lagomorpha > Ochotonidae > Ochotona > Ochotona curzoniae. The sequence goes on along the minus strand of NW_024465035.1, from coordinate 9,057,762 downwards.
TGTTGAGTGCAATATCATGGTTCACTGGGTTTTTGGTTTGAACGTGTTAAAATTATCATTACTGGATGGACGAGGAGACCTGACTTAATTTCAGTACAGTCATAGTTCTTGTCATGGAACGTGACAATATTCCATGATTTCTTTAAATTTTCCTATGCAAAAAAAGTATATCAGTATTTTCAACTGAGTATGATATTACCTTTAAATTGACAGAACTAAATTACTATTAATCTAGCATCCTTCTTTATTTCATTACTAAAAGTTTATATGGTTAGTAAAATTTCTAAGTTGAAATGGGAAGAAAATACGTACGCTTATATTTGCTGTGGCGCAGTGCCAGTGACCCAGGAATGCTTTCATAGATTATATACTTAATATATCTTAATATATAAGATCCTTTCCATATGAAGTGTTAATGTATAATTTGCACGTTATATGTCTTAATTTCTCATTTCAAATTTATTCTATGTTTTGTTGTACTAATTACTGAATTAAAGGATTGATAGGCCATTCTGAATAAATTATGACAATAGAGATATTATTTGTTTTCTATGAAAGTATCGTACAAATAAATCTTTGATAAAGATCAGTATTTCATAAACTGGAAAACAGAAAAAATGGAAAAAAGGGTGAATCAAATAAAGAATGATTATTTCATTAAGATGATTTTTTTTCCTGTACAAAATAGAATATACAAAATGTGGAACAGGTATCCTAAATTCTTAATCCTGTCACTGTCAGTACCTCAGGTGTAAAACAGTAGTACTTTAAGAATAAATTAATATATTTCTTGGCTTCTGTGTTACTTTAAATTCATGTTCCTATGTGAAATAATATTACTCTTATAAATTATCTATATTATCATGAAATTGTAAGCCTAGAAAAATTTAGTTGTCACATGAAATGGGGACAAAGTAAATGATGACTTCAGAATAGGAATGATGAGCTTGACATTCATTTTTGGCTTAGATTCTATTTTTCTGTGAGAAGTAACAGAACTGATTGTATTACATACTGTGAATTGAAGTATCTGAAATAAGTGGTTGATTAAAAAAGTACTGCAGACCAAGTGCTCTTTCCCCCTTTTTGTCCTTAAATATTTTCCCCTGACAGTTTGTGATGGTGTGTTGACATTTTGAAATATCAAAGCGAATAATAGCCATTGATACAGCTGTCTGACTTACCGTGGTTCCTTATTATAGCAGTCATGCTACGACGGGCCATACTCCTGTCAACGACACTTCATCACAGATGCCCCAATTGCCCATATATGCATGGAAGCTTGGAGCATGCTTGCCAAAGCTGCAATAAATCAAGGAACAAATTATGTGACTGCTTCTGCTGTGCTTAGATTTTCTTGGGTCCATGTACTCTTTTCCAGACTTAGTCTCTAAGCAATGCATATTTATATTATTATTAATATTGTAGGACACAAAAGTGAGACTTGCTAGAAATTAAAAAGTGAAGCATAATATTAATAACCCCTCTGTTGTGGACAGTTTTAGGAAAGGACTTTAAGGCAATTATTTGCTTATTCTCTTCCCCTCAAAAAGAGATACTTTTATTTCAGAGACGGACTATTAGAACAAATAAATAGTGTGATTTTAGAAATTTTTTCAAAGTGGAATAAATTTCTGATGACTCATCAGTTATTTCTACTAATACTAACATATCAAGTTACAATATCATTGTTTTGTCTACTCAGCTGTAATGCAAGCAAATGCTTATTTATATATGTTTGTTTTGTACATTGCATTTAATAGAATAAGTTAGGATACTAGAATTTTCTATTTTCAGAGAGGATAATTGTTGCTTGATTGCTTCTAGTTAGCCAAATGTGAAATAATTCAAAGATGTGAATTAAGAAAAACATTATCTTTCAGTTTGCAAAGCAAGATTTATTTATGAAAGTGAGAAAAGGTCTCCTGCCATAGTGACAGGATAAACTCCGAGGAAGGAAAGATCTGAAGAAATTGGTGGAAGTGATGTCATTTATGCATCATCTCATGGGAAGCAGAACAACATGAGTCACTCAAAAGGGCAAGAAAAAGAAAAACACACCTCATTCATAATGGGCACCAATGTAACACCTTGTGCAAAACCAAAGAACATGAAGGGCAAGACCAGAGGATTCCTCCTCCCACTCTGATGCGCTGAAAACTCAGGCACCATCTCTCAGCAGAGATGAGCTCAGTATAAACTATGTCTCCTTGTTTTTATCATGACAATCAGTCTGAGAGATGGAGAGTGGTCACTTCTCTCTAAAGGAGACTGGGGGCAAAGCTGGGGAGAATATGCTCTTGAAAGGGTAAGCAATAGGAAGAAGCAAGGTCTTATGTTTTTCAAAAGTAAGTTTACCAAGGACCAGAGACACTAACACCGCCTTGCCCATCTGACTCTTCACATTCCCTCCTGCAGGAGATTGGACCTTAACTGCTGTGAGGGACATGGGACAACAATGGCTCTGGCTGCTTCATGCTGAAAAGGAGCATTGAGGAGCCAATAGCAGGAGAGCATTCTTCAGGGGCATCAGTCTAGAGGTCCCTGGTAAAATGTAGAGGCCATCAGGTTTCTGAAGTACTGGCTGGAGCTGGAAGGCTTCTCTGTGTAGAAGTCAAGATAACAAAATATAAGGCATTTGTAGTCATTCCCAATTTGTGATTTCATGAGTTCAGCTGAAATAATTGTCATGTGTAAATCTGTAAAAGTTAGACCTGAGCACTTTAGTTAAGAGCTAAGACTACATTTATCAGTTTAAGTTAACTCCTTTGAGAATCACATTGTTGAAGTAATAACACTCAATAAAACCAATGGGACATATTAAACTTTTCTGAGTTGCTCAAAATTGTTAGCTTAAATCAGTTAGGAGGCATAGAAATAATGAAAGAATTAGCATGTGGCATTTGGATATAAACCCATCAGTAAGACAGTTAAATACAAGCTAATTTCAAAGTTTCAGTGGAGTGACATCTTGTCTAAAATTGAGTTATGAATTAAAAAAAAAAAACTTTTTGGGAGAGGTGAAAGCTCCAGAGACTTGCAGCATGACCTGAATACAACCTGGACAACTTCTTAAAGGTGGCTACCATGGTCTTTTATCACAGAGTTTAGGAGGGGACCCCATAGCAGAGCAGAAGGATAAAATGAGGTATGTATTCCTGGTCCCAGTGTGACCCCCAGGAACCTCCTAAGTACTTTAACTGCAGATGCAGTGGACCCTATGTCAAGGAGTCTCAGAAAGGACACCCAGAGCCATGACCCACCTCCCACTGAAGTCACTAGAGATTTGACTGCCCTTGAAAGCAAGGGACACCAGCCCTTTTCTGTTGCAACTCCCACACAGCACTGAAGCAGGGTCATCCCAGGCTCCAGTGACACATCAGATCAGTACCCAGGAGCTCTGGGTGGGACTCATAGTGAAAGGGAAGTCTGTGAATTCCCTTCTGGACACAGGAGAGCAATGTTCTGTGTTCTTATCTCTAGTTTTACTCCGGTTCCTCCCTTACAGATACCGTAAGGGTGTCTCTTAGGGTCCCAAATTCTGTTGCCTACCTCCGACAGAGACTAATCCAAAAATTTTAAACACAGTATTTTTTTTTTTATTGATTTTTATTCCCACCATATAATTTAAGGAATTGTTTTCAAGTTGTAGCATGAGTTATCCCACAAACATAAAAGAAACTAAGCAGACATTGTATTAGAACTAGAGAATTCTCTGGCCAGCATCCACTCAATCAGCAAACCTGACAAATCGTTGTTTGCCTTAACTCAGTGAGGTGTTTCCCAAGGTTCCTCTTTCCTGAACCGTACAATACAGAAAGTACTCAGAAACTGAATGGCTTGTTTTAAAAGGAATTTTATCTGATGGTCTGTTGGCTGAAATTATACTTTGTTTTTGCTTGTCGTTAATTTTTTATGAGTCATTATTTTCAAACGGGCAGTCCCGAATATTACCTTTCAGCTTTTTATAAAATAGTAATTATCCAAAAGCACTTTGATTTCTCTTCGGTGAAGTGTCTTGATTTAAGATAATTTGTCAGGCTGGTATTTTTGAACTATCCAAAACTGTTTCGGCATCATTGCTTTGTTGACATACATTTGATAGTTTATATGTTTTAAATATATTGTGGGTTTTGTGGTCATATTTTCTGAAACAGGTAATATCGCTGACCCCATTCTTATCCATATAGCCTGTCTTATCTCTTTTGCTTTTCTTTATGTCCTTTAACTGAAGCTATGTTATATATATATTTATTATCTGACCACTGTTTATCTCTCCATCCCAACTGGGATGAAAATTCCTCAGGAAAATATAGGCTAGTTTGGTTTAGCTTAGTTGGTTTTCACTGCTGTTACAGCTAGAAAGAAAATTTCGGACACGAAAGAAAAACTAAGACTGTAGCTACTGTATTATGAAAACAGTGCTTTGTACATGTAAATTTCATCATCACATCAAACCTGCTTGCCAAGTAGTTGTTATACTCCACATTTTACATATTAGGAATTTGGCATGCATGGAGGAGGAGCAACTTGCTACCAAGTGGCAGGGCTAGAATTAGTTCAAGCTGTCTTTAAACTGAATACTTTCCTCCGCACATCATGTTGCCTGTTGCATTTGAACCCAAAAAAATCACATGTCGAAATTAAGAAGAGGATTTAAAAAAAATGAATAGATAATGTCACGGTTCATGTTTGTACAGAAGTTATAAAAGAAAATGCATAAAATGAAAGTTATCAAAGACCTCTAAAAGAGAAGAGGTCAGGAGAAAAAAAATGGAAGAAAATAACTGAGAAGTGAAACATGCAGTGACAATGATTTTGTTCCAGCTTCCCTACCACACCGGTCATCCTAGCTCTATACTGTCTCCTTCCTTGGTATGCCTTTCCTGGCTTCAATCCTTCAGTCACTGTTTGGACTTTCCTCTTTTGCCAAATAAGTGGATTCATTGTCACCTGATGATGTGGTTTAGTTATGCAGGTCTCCCCCCAACCTTGAGACCTTTCATTCTAATGAGATTCTGTCCGACTTTTTGTCTACTGTTTTTCTTCCACCCTATCTCTTTCTCAAAACTTTCAACCTGCTCTAACAGTATCCTGGATCTTGACTTTGTAGGATGACACTGAATAAACAACAACAATGAAAAAAAAAAAGAATTTCAAATAAGGCAATGGAGGGAGACATTTATTTTAGGGGTGAGTGCATATAAAGCTCAGTGAGGAAGTAATGTGATGCCACGATGAGTAAGTGTGGCTGACACAGCAGATTTCAGACTCAGTTGGAGAGGAAGAACCCAGGCATAGCGTAGATGTTCTTAACATGCAAGCAATGAAGTAATATAGAATGTAGAAAAATCTCAAAGCTAACATTTTAGGTACTGTATCACAAGTGAGTACCTACCCAAGGTCTATTTCATGAAGGGGAAGTTGGCAGGCAATAACTGGAGATAAGTTCGGTCTACTTTTTTTTTTTTTTTTTGTCACTGTCCTCTCTGTCACCGTCAGTCCAAATGCTCTAATGGGATATGTTTAGATGATGACTGGACCCAATAGAAAAAATATCCCTTTGATTGCTCTGACGTACTATTATCCTTTGAGCTCATAATTATCAGTCCCATAAACTTTTGTCTTTTTTGTTACTCAGTTATTGTCCTGAATGGGGAAACAAAACAAAACAAAATCCTATTAGCTTTAGAGATAATTACTGAAGTATAAAGTGAGTAAGGCAAATAAAATAAATCTGTTTAAAAATCTCATTCACTAGACAGCAAAATTGCACAGAAAATGAAACTTGTCCACAATAGTTTACTGATTAGGGTTGTTGTATTTTGTTCAGTATTATTTGGCACAAATGAAAATCATTGGGCCCTATTGGGTATGTAGAAATTTGTCACTGTGTCAGTAGTTTTCATAATTGTGCATCTGTCCCAGCAATGAGTTGGGCAATAGGTGCTTGAGTGGTGTAGGGACATAATTTTTGAAGAATACCATTTCCTACTTTGGGTCTTTTTGCTTGAGACATTGAAAAAATATGTTTTAATTATAAAGACCCATTTGAGATGTACATGCAATATTTTATGTTGATTCATCTTTTGGAGAATGTTTAGACAATTGTTGGGTGAAGACCTTTGAGAATATAGCATAAAATTGTTTACGTGGTTTTTTTTTCCATCAAGAAAACACTGTTTTCTTACTTACAGGCAGCTGAAGGAATACATGCAAAGAGAATTGTCCTTCATTTTTCTAGACCAAATAACACGATAAAGTATGAGTGCATTTGTTTTTATTTCTAAGCATAAATGTGAAGCTAAAAATTGTGAAAATTCACGCAGTAGCAAGAAATTCAGTATTGTGGGGTATGCTTCATCAACAACACAAAACAGCTTTTTAAATATTTCTTGATTAGATTTTACAGACTTCCTTAGTGTAACTAAAATACTTCTAGCATAAACAGTTATTAATACAAAGTCAAACATGTCTACAGGTGAACTCAATTACAGTGACATAATAGGGCAAATAACTGTCAAAGTCATTGGCGTTATTGTTCTACGAAGGTCAAAGGCATTGGAGTGGAGAATGGTGGAATTGGATGACAGAGCAGAATAAGAGGCTGTGATTGAAGTTGTTCTGGATCACAGACCTTTATTGTACTTTGATTTTTTAAAAAAACTTGCTTTATCTGAGCCTTTCATCTGTGAAAAAAAATTAGTGTATGCCATACTATAAAGTATTTGGACTTTTTACAAACAGCTATTTTTTTCCATATTAAGAAGTATTTTTTTTCCCTTCTTGTAGTGCTTCAATTGGGAATCTAAGTTTTATTTCTTATAGTGCTTCGCTCCATGATTTAGATAGTGTTACAGCAAAACATTGTGTATGCATAAATATTTCACCTCCACCAACTTGAGCAGTTGAAATATTCATAGAGTTTAACCACTTGGAGAAGGAATATTTAAATTTGGCAATTCACTGCTAAGCTTTGCTTTCTAATAAAAACGCATGACATTTATTGATTTTAGATTTTGTTTCCATAACATAGTAAGGCAAATAACATTGGCAGATATTACCTCAGTTTTTGAGATTAATAACTAACAAAACATGTAGGTCTACTGAAGAAACCATGCAACCAGTAAATATAATTGAATAATGCATAATTATGATGAGTTGTGAAGAAAAGCATGTAGGCTCTGGGAGAAATCAGAAATGCCAGGTTAGATTATCACCTCTCTGAGCAGGATCAGTTCCAGCCAGGGAATATTATTTCATGCTCACTTGGCAGCACGTATAGTAAAACAAGGGAATATCATCTTCATAAAAAAGTTTCACTACATAAAATAATGCTAGCTTCGAGTAGCCAAACAATGCACGTAACAATTCACCATTTCTGAGCAATTTTAGTTTACTGTCAAGTGATCACAGAAATACCACTTTATATGCATTGTTCAAATGACGCAGATTGTCTCTTCCAATTATGTGCCAGCATGTATGTCTCCTCTTCCAAAACAAGATTTTTCTCTTTTATTTTAAGATTTATTTATTTTTATTGGAAAGATTAGATTTTTGGAGATAAGGTAAGACAGAGAGAAAGATCTTCCATCTGCTAGTTCGGTCAAAATGGACACAACAGCCAGAGCTGAGCTGATCCAAAGCAAAGAGCCAGGAGCTTCCTCAGGGTCTCCGATATGGATGCAAAGTCCAAAGGATTTAGGCCATCCTGCACTGCTCTTCTAGGCCTTAAGCAGAGAATTGGATGGGAAATGGAGCAGCTGGGACATGAACTAGTACCCACATGGGATACTGGCACTTATAAGGTGAAGATTTGGCCATTGAGCCTTTGTGTTGGGCACTCCCAAACAAGATTTCTTCATGTAATGAATCCAGTGATGTTTTGGCTATCCAGACTAGGCTCAAAGCCCTAGAATTGTGTCATCTGTTCTTGCTCTTTAACCTCATCCAGAATATCCATGTAATGTACACCTTTACCTGTGTAAATTAACTACACCTTTCCACACACAAGTTGTCACTTGGATGTGGACTTCCTCTGTCATTTATCCCCCCGGGGACCTTCCATAATTTCTCATGTTCTTGCAGTGAGAATAACTTAAACTTTATATTCCACATCCTTTAGCTTTGATTATACTCAAATAAGCTCTACTTTGTTTACAGGATGTGAAAATTCTAAAATTTTATGTGGTATGACTCCTGGGTTATTGATTGGCCAAGAGTCTGCAAGACAGACAAGGCACAAAATGAAAAATAAAGCTTAGATGCCGACACAGTGCATATTAAATCTGCAATATCTTTGTTGAATCTATTCAGGCTAAACCTACATGTGCAATGAAAGGACTATTTCCAAACAGTGATGTCCATAAAAGTGATGTCTATAAAAGTGTGTGGATAGAAAAGTGTATCTGATTAACAAAACTTGCCGATTCACAATTCTGAAACGAACTAGGGAAAGAGAATTAAAAGACATAGCAGGTGCCGAACCATTTCCTATATCCTGATTACCTAGATTCAAACCAACACATAAATTTGTTACATCAGCAGATTTCTTATATTTGTGTCTATGTTCCAGTTGCTACATGAAAGATTGAAGATAGTTCTTAATTCATGTGGTTACTAAAATTTTGTAAATGTGATTTGCTGGGCAAATCACATCAATTAGTTAATAAGTTAATTAGTTAGTCTTTTTTCCTTTAAGATTCTTTTATTTTCAATTGAAAGGTAGACCTTACATTTTACAGAGAGAAGAAGAGAAAGCAGATCTTCTGTCTGCCAGTTTCCTCCCCAAATGGCTAAACAGCAAAAGGTGGACTGACCCGAAGCTGCAAGCCAGGAGCTCTTCCAGGTCTCCCCTGTGGGTGCAAGGACACAGGGACCTGGGCCATCCTCTCCTTTTCTCCCAGCTGATAAGTAGAGGCTGGATCAGAAGTGGAGCAGCTGAAACATGAACCAGCACCCAGATGGGATGCTTGTGCCACAGAGAGCTAGAGGAGCCTACTGTGACACCCTGCTAGCCCCAATCATGGGGTAGTTTTCAGAAATTCCCTTACTAGCAATGTGGAAATAATAGCAGTGTTCCATTGGAAGCTGAAGTAAAATCAGGTTTTACTCAACTGAATCACATCAATGAAGACATACTTAGTGTGTACAACCAGTACTTCATGTTTAAGTGGAGATGAGAGTCTTTAGTTGACTTAAAAATTGGATGAGCAGTGTACAAAATCAAAATTGGTTGGAATAAACAGATTTGCTTACTCATGTGCTTGTCAAAGAAGTTCATGTGTTAATACAGTGAAGCTGCCAGCCAAAGTCACCTTTCTCAGAATTAAAACTATAAAATTAGCCCTGAACTGGGGAAGTTTGACCCTCAAATCCTGACTTTATGTCACCTTGGGTTCCCTTATGCTGTGTATTAGTATTTTCTTAGTTTTTGTTGATATAAAGACAACAGATTTTTCTCTATTTCACAGATACAGTTCCAAGACAGCCATACTTTCCCCCTTTGCCTCCATCCTCAGTTTCCCTTCCTCCCTCCTTCCTTTTTTCTTTAATTTTTGCAAAGACAGAATTTCAGTCCATTTTATAATTACAGAATTAGTTCACCTCTCACCATAATTTTGACAAGTAAAATTTAGGAAGGCCATTGTTCTGTAGGCATATAACCAAGGGATTAAAAACAGCAATCACATCTCACTGTTTGTCTCATTTTTATGTAATATTTGTATTCTGTGTTAACTTCATATATAAGAAAAACATGTCATGTAGGACTGGCTCATGTCATTAGCATGATTTTTAGTTGCACTTGTTTTCTTGGAGTCCAAAGTCATTTTTTATAACGTATTTCTAATGCTTTTGTGATGGAGTCAGTAGCTTATTTTTAGAAGTTAAAACTACATGTATTTTTTTCTATTTTTGATTGAAAGAATGGATTATCTGGTAACAAGCCAAGATCCTTATACACCAGAGATTGAAGGAGATAGTTACTAAAATTTTTCATGAAGTATTGATGCTGCAAGGGAAGGAAGCAGTGCTATGATACATGGATGAAACTTCTGCTTGCCACGGCAGTGTCTCCCACGAGAGCAGGCTAAAGTCCCAACTGTCCTTTTTCCTCTCTTTCCTTCCTGTTGCAATTGGAGAATCAATAAAAGATAACCTAATACTTGTTTCTTTGCCACCCAAGTGTAAGACAAGGAGGGTGTTCTGAGGTCCCGGGTTTGTCCTGACCCAAACCTGGCCATTGTGACCATTTGAGGAGGAACTGGTGGATGCTAGTTCCCATTATATATTTCTCCTTTCGCTGCCACTGTGCTTTTCGAGTAGATAAATAAATCTTTTTCTTTTTTAAGATGACATTGGGCCCAGCATGTTAGCCTAGCAACTAAAGTCCTTGCCTTGAACAGGCCAGTCTTCCATATGGGCACTAGTTCTAACCCCAGTGGCCCTGCTTTCCATCCAGCTCCCTGCTTGTGGCCTAGGAAAGCATTGAGGACAGCCCAAAGCCTTGCGACCATGTACCTGCATGGGAGACCTGGCAGAAGCTTCTTCTGGCTCCTGGCTTCAGATTGGCTCGCTGGTCTGGCGACGTGGGGAGTGAATCACAGACTAAAGATCTTCCTTTCTGTTTTGCGTCCTCTCTGTGTATCTGACTTTGCAATTAAAAAAAAAAGTTAAGTAAATAGATTTTTAAAAGATGATATTGAATGCTGGTAATTATAAAGCCAGAAACAAAGACTTCCTTGGAATTCAAGAAGGATCTCTGCAATTATTTATGGAAAACCTTCTGTTTGGAATCAGGAGAACATATTTCAACCAAATGTAGGCCTAAACACTTGTGCGCCTTTTTAACTCTCAGTATGTTGTATCTGTAAAAGAAACACACAGCAGAGCCAGCATTGTGCTAGAGTGAGTTAGCTGATGCAGGCATCTCATTTGACCACTGGTTCAAGTCCTGGCTCTTTCGTTTCCAATCTAGCTCCCTACTGATGTCTGGGAATGCTGCTGAAGTTGGCCCAAGGCTTCTTGTCCCAGCAAATGGAACATCTTTCCCTCTCTATTCTTGGATTTTAAATAGATAAACAAAACTTTAACAATAATTAATGATAGAAATGTTTGCCAACAATAATTGTTTGCAGTTGTGTTTCAAAGTACTATTCCAAAAAACTGGTAATGCGTGCTTCCCACAATTGAAGAAAATATTTATAGGACATACTGATTACTTTCTTTTGCCTAAAGAATATGTCTAAGATCAACACTGAGAGAACATTTTTCCAGCTCAATTTTCATTTCCCAGCATTTTTAAACCAAAATTAGTTTTTATTACCACCAATAGATTGCTATGAAAATAGTAGTTAATTATAGTGGCTATCGGGCCCAGTGGTTAAGGCAGTGTTTGGGATGCCAATGAAATATTTCTTTCATTCTTGATCTCTGTTTTTCTTTAATAAAAACATAATTCTTTTAGAATAATGACTTAATTTTAAACCTTATTTTTGATAAGTACCATGAAAGTAGTAGCTCTTTCAGTAGTCTGGAAATTTCTTTGATTTTAAGTGTAAAATTTAAATCATGTGAATAAACATCAGAATACAGAAAAGTTCCATAGATGTTGCTGTTTGGGGGCCTCTTTGAATTAACTAGAAAGTAGTTTGACATTTTCAGTGATATTTATATGAAGATCCACTGATAGACTCACACTCAGATAAGATCCATTTAATTGATATTTGTCACAGTATGAAGAAAGTTAATTATTTTAATCATCTGTGTCCTAAGAAACGTAAACGCTATGTCTTATTTCCTGGGTGAATTCTTCATTACAACAAGTTAGGCCCATGTGAGTGTCCCAATAGATCCAGAAGTGTCAAATTATTCAGGTAATGATCGCTTCCAAGTTTTGGCTTTTCTGTAAATGGACAGAATTTCTGTGTATTTATCAGACTCACTACATATTTGTAAGCCTGTTCATAGTTACACGGTTTCAATTATACTATGAATTACAGAATAGATTTCAACTAACAAAATCCAAATCCGAGATTTTCTTCTGGGGACAGACAAGTAAAGCAGCTGTGATGAAATTTTCATTGCCTTATGTTATAGATCCAGAGGCAATTCGTTTATGAATTGAAAGAAAAAATATATTTTTAGAAAGCTAGGATTGAACAAAGCATATTTTATTGATCTTTAATCATATAATTACCCAGCTTGATACAGGGCCCATATTTTTTGTCAAAATTTACAGATTTATTTGAAAAATAGAGCTGAAGAGAAGAAGGGAGACTGTCTTCCATTTGTTTGTGCACTCCCCAGATGGCTACAGTGGCTATGGCAGGGCCAGGCTGGGGAAAGGGCCAGGCTGGGGAAGGGCCAGGCTGGGGAAGGGCCAGGCTAGGGAAGGGCCAGGCTAGGGCAGGGCCAGGCTGGGGAAGGGCCAGGCTGGGGAAGGGCCAGGCTAGGGAAGGGCCAGGCTAGGGCAGGGCCAGGCTGGGGAAGGGCCAGGCTGGGGAAGGGCCAGGCTGGGGAAAGGCCAGGCTAGGGAAGGGCCAGGCTAGGGCAGGGCCAGGCTGGGGAAGGGCCAGGCTGGGGAAGGGCCAGGCTAGGGCAGGGCCAGGCTAGGGCAGGGCCAGGCTAGGGCAGGGCCAGGCTGGGGAAGGGCCAGGCTAGGGAAGGGTCAGGCTTCTACCAGGAGCCTGAAACTTCATTCAGTTCTCTCAAGTGGATGGCAGGGATGAAGCACCTTGATCACCCTTCACTGCCTTTGTAGGTACATTAGCTGGAAACCTGGATTCAGGGTTGGAAGTGAAATAGATAAAACTTGAAGAAGTGATCATAAGGGATGCTGCTGGCATTGCAGGCCACAGCTTAATACAACTCAAGCCCCAGGTGCTGATATTTTAAGGCTCATGGGATAACAACACAGCTGAAGATGGCATACAGGAACCAGTTCAGTGCTGCCAAGTCCTTGAATTTTCCATCAGTCTCCCTTGGGTTCAAAACTTGAGTGTGTCCCTGGCAAAAAAAACTTGTCCAACCCTGGTTTAGGAAAACCATGCATCTTCTCTACCTTGTAAAAATATCCTCCTGTCTCTGTATCTGAACTCGGTAAATATTCAAGATAGGCCCAGAGAACAATCCATAAATCATTATTATTGTGACAGTGCATATAAAGTAAAATCCTAACCAAGGCTATGCAAACAAGTGACCATAATTGTAAAAATGTGTTCTATGTTGCATTGTTCTGTAGCTCTTTCTGGAGCAGATGTGAGTAGAACTAGTTGATTTTTTAGAATCTGCTCACCTCTTACGCTTAAGAAACCAGAGAGTAAAGAAAGAAGCTAGAGTTGCCTTGTTTTCAGTGTGTGCGTGTTTTCAAGCCCTCTAGTTTTCTTAAGAAAAGAATAATCGTGACCCCAGAGCAATGGACTGTTACAGCTTATGGCTTCCACCTAATCAGACACATAGAGCAACTGCACCCCAGACACTCACCAAGGATCACAATGTCAAACTCACTGCTACTCAATATTTAATCAAAAGCTGGGTCGAGAGAGAGAGAATGCCTATGGCTCACAGCCTGCAGGCAACGCTGCCCTCTGCCTCAGTGTTCAAACTGTCACTGTGCTCAAGCCGCAGTCAGAACGCTGCAGCATGGTTACTTTTGCTAATTGCATTTTGACCTTTCTGCCTTTAGGCCTGGACTTAGGCCTGGACTTAGGAACACACACAAAGGCTGCTGACTATGTTACTTACTGAGAGAATGACACTGCCACTATCGCTTCCTATTTCACATTGCACTTCTTTTCCTTAATCAGTTCACTTTGTAAATAGCTTTATTGAGCTACAATTCACATGGCCTAACATTCAGTCTTTTGATTGTGAAATTCAGTGATGTTTGGTGAATTCACAGAGTTGATTGCATTATGCAGTTCTGAAACTTTCTATCTTAACCATTTCTCCGATTGTCTGTCACTATCATATCCTGCTGTCACCCAACCCCGGGAAATTCATTCATGTCCTTTCTGTTTGTAGATTTAATGTAAATGAACTAGTGGGACTGCCCGTATATGTCACCTTTCAATACGTTGTGTTGGGAGTTCATCTGTGTTGTAGTGTGTTCTTTCTCATTGCTAAATAAGTGTGCCTCTTGCATGAAAGTACTGTAGTTTTTATTAGTTAAAAGTAATTTTGAATGGTTTAAACCTTTAATGTAAACCTTTAATTTAAACCTTTAATACACATTCACAAACACATCTTAAGTGTGGATATATTTGTTTTATTTCTCCTGAATAAACATGTAAGAATGCAATTGTTGAGACTGCTGGGGCTGCGCTAGGAGGACCAAGCTAAGAGCTAGGGATTCATTCAGGGACCCAAGTAATTGAATCATCTGCTGCCTTTCAGAGTCTTCAATAGCAGAAAGCTGGAATCAAAAGTGTAGCCAGGGGCGTCCTGTTATCGGAGAATGGAGATACCTACTGCAACGTACCTTCGTTCCCCATATGCTAATCTCTTCTATACAGTTCATCCGAATGGTGCACACACTTATTCACCTATGTATCTGTTTTGTAGTTTATATGGATATTGCCTTATATCCCAGTGAAACAGTCAAATGCGCCTTGACAATATGATGGCAGATTTTCTGTCTTTATCTATACCCACAATCCCTAATGTACTTCAATAGCAGAATCTAAAACTTCTAACAGTTACTAAAGGACTATGCTACTAAAATAATATGGGAGAAATGATGGGAGAGAAAATGGGGAGGGAGGAAAGAGAATGGGAGAATCCCTTTATCTACAAAATGGTATCATGGAAAATCTTAAAAATCTTAAAAATTAATTTTGAAAAAGTGGACCCAGAATGCCAGCCCAGACACTGTTACGATATGTGAGTTTCCCTAATAGCATTTTAATGGCAGATACCTGCTCCCTATCTTGAAGTTTTCAAGAAACTGTCAGTTTGTTTTCTGAAGTGATATGTCATTTTACATTCCTAGTAGCTATGCCTGAGTGTTCTAGTGTTTTATAATCCTCTCCAACACTTGTTCTTACTGCATTTTTAAAATGTGCTCATTCTAGTAGATGAAAAATCATGTCATTGTTGTATTTTAAGTATTTTCTGAAGCTAATTTAAGAGTGGGAAAGAGGGAAGGAGAGAGAGAGAGAGCCCTTTTATAAACTGGCTCACTTGCCAAATGCCCATTATGGCAGACTGTTCTAGAGTGAAAAAGGGAGCAGGGAGCTGTAACTCAGTTGTGGTCTCCCATATGAATGACAGAAACCCAAGTATTTGGTGCATCACCTCCTAATCCCAGCTGCTGTGTTAGCACGGAGCTAGAGTCAGGATTAGGCACCAGGGCTTGAACCCATGCCCTCCCAAAAAGGAAATGAATGTCCCAACTGCTAGGGCAATTGTCTGCAACTCATTGTGATTTTGATTTGCATTTTGCTAGATACTAATGCTATTAAGCATTCCTTATGTGCTCATTGATTACCTATTTCTATATTTCCATGGATATTTGTGTGCTATTTTAAAAATTTTTTATTGGGGTTGTAAAATATTTTCATATTTTCTTCACTTTTATGGATTGATTTTCTTGTCTTAATAGGATCTTTGAAATCACACATGCTTTGTATTTTTTTTAATAGTGAAGCAAAGATTAAGAGGAATGCACCTGGTAGACCAGGAGAGCCTTTTATGAAAGCACTTGAGGGGCCTGTCTGCATTCAGACTGAAGTTTTTTATGGATGTTGTTCTGTGTCCTCTGTTTCTGCTCCGTCTGTAACTTTTCTGGGATACTGCTGGGTTTGCTTGGTGTTGATTTCCTACAATAACTACATACAAGCTCCCTTGGTGAAGGGCAGATTTGATTTCTCTAAGGTGCTACAAGGCAAGGGCTGGGACCTTCCCAACCAGGTTATTCAACAATGGCAGGATTTCTGATAGTTGAATTCTGGTTTGCATCCAAGGATTGCTCCCCTTCTTTCATCACTTAGAAATTCACATTTTTTTCCCCTTTGTCTTCTGGTACACATATATGCTTGTGTCTACCTGTTTTGGCTTAACATTCTGCCCTCAAGAAATAACTCACGATTTTATGAGAGTAACATGGTTAAAAGTTTCTTTTGTATTGTCTTCAGGGTAACAAGTAGGCATAGAGCTGTGTATAGGTATTTTTCAATGACTTTATGATGGTGTTCAGTGGTGGCCTGAGATAAATTTGTCTCCACTGTTCTTCGGAAGGTTAGTCAAATTTGTTTGGGTAGACTGGAAGCCCTGACTCATGAACATCTGGAGCTCAATGGTTTTAATTCTGGCAGAGACAAAATGAATTTGGATTTCCATGATCCAACACTGGGTTAGACATTTCAGTCCTATTTAGCCTCATCTTGGAGTTGTATTGGCTTCATCCAAGATACGGTGTGTATAGCTTTATACCTGCTACTTTGATTGACCCAAACTATGTTTATAGGGCTACGCACTGATACACACTTCTGCAACAGTTGCATGTCTAGCTACTTGCATGATTTGAAGGATGGGATTTAGCAACGCAAGGCAGGACCTGTAATCTCTGATGAATTCAAAATTACATCTATAATTTATACATTAAAATTACATGGGTAATTTATACATTATAAACTTTGGAATTATACTTTTTATATCATATGTCAAAATCTTTACCTGGCTAAAAGAGGCAAATAGTTTTCCCTTTTGTTTTTATACAGCTTGCAGTTGTTATATCTTACATGTAAATCCATGGTAAATTTAACATATCTTTTATGTATAATATCATGCAACACTGTGCATCTATATTTTTGTATGTGTGTATCCAGCTCTCTTAGCACCAGTTTTTAGAAATACTATCTTTTCTTCTACTGAATTATCTTGACATTGTTGCCGAAAATCAGTTGGTCATAAAGATAAAGAAAAAATTCTTCCCTCAGTACCCCCTATTGCATCTCACTGCCTCGTAGCTTTAATACATTTTGAAATCATTGAATGTAAGATCCTTCACATATACTTTTTCAAAATCCCTTTGAGCTTTTTAACTTCCTTCCATCACTACATAATTCTCCTTTTCTCTATCATTGGCTTTTCAGCGCAGTTTTTGTTTGAAGATTTATTCTTTTATTTATATGGAAAGCAGAGCTTCCACTATCGTCTTTTGTACACACTGAAAGTAGTTTACATCACCATTTGGCTAAGTAGTCTGTTTGGAAACTTTTTAATTATTCACAATGATCATGCTATAAACATCATAATTCCATGTTTTTGTTGTAATAATATGCTCTGTCAGAAATATTAATTCTTCCCTTCACTATTTGGAGAGATATTTCTATGTAGTCTTAAGATCATGGCTCGGTTATTTACTCTCTGCAAAGCCAGATTAGAAGACAGCTAAGTTCTTTATTTCATCGTCTAATAAATGTGGATGATGTCAGTAATGATAGTTCACACTGGTTGAGGGTTTGCCATGTGTCAGCTTACAGAGTCATCACTTATCCTGCGCAAAGACTCCGTGGATCATGACTTACAGTTTATATACAGTTACAATTCCTATTCTGCATTTTTGATGACTTGCTTGGCCAAACTGATTTTTCCTGCACGACATAATCATTGGCTATTCAGGAACAATGACCAGGGCACATTTTTCAAACTCTGTTATAATTTTAATTGTCTGTGTTTGAAATTGAAAGGTGAACATTAAACTCTTTGATGCCAAACAACATGTATGCTATGTGTTTGAATTCCCAGTGTCAAATTTAGTTCATGATATGGGTGAACCATAAAACTTGGTTGTTAAGTAATGGAGGCATAAATTTTAAAAAAAAGAAGATTAAATATTAACTTTATTCTTTGGCAATATTGACAATGAAACTGTTGGTGAAGATATAAGAAAGAGAATTATTCATACAAATGTGATTACAGAGGCCCATGTCCCTGGTCTTCTGTTTACTGAATTATGAAGCAATCTGATAGTAAGTGAAGAGATTTTAAATTAAGACTTTCTTTATTTGAGAGGAGCAGGAAGGATTTGAATATCTCCTCTCAGATGCTGGGATTTAGGGCAAGCACTTGAAATCACCTTGGAGATAATGAATAACAAAAGCTGAGTATATCTAAAGATAAATACAGATTAATATCACACAAACTCCCCATCAGGGAGTCATTTTGATTCAACAATTTAAACCAAATGATTAAGAATAAGAAGATAAAAAGACTTAAATACTGCATACTGAAGCTAATATGATAAATATGCTATAAAAAAAAGAAAGAGGAAGAGTAGAATAATATTAACAATAGTCAACAAAGATTTTTTTTCCTTAAACCACAGTCAGTGTAACATATTAGGTTACTTCAGTTTTTTCACTTCAAAGATGCTGATCAGTGTCATGTGAAAATTATGAATATTTACATTTCTGGTTAAATTTTGAGGGATAAAGACAAATGTGAATGAGTTAAACTACCTAAATTTTCTAAATATCAAGGAAGACAAATTTAGAGTTACAAGCTCTTCACCCAAAGAAACTCTAATTCTACTTTCTCTTGAAACCAAGAACAAATATCATGATGTTCTTTCAATTTTAAGAGTCATGTATTAGTCCCATGTTGTCATACTGTTGTTGCCTTTCCCAATATCAAATGGCATTCCTTTGCTGTCTTCATTCTTGGCTTCTGGTGAGCCATGCTCTGAGATTCACATCCTCTTTTAAGCAGACACCATGTGGCATGTAGCGTATTTTATTTTCATCTTTGTCACTAAATTGAGATTTGATCATCGATTCAGTGTCTATTATAATGTCAACGTATTAAATCACATTAAACTGTGTTCCTCCCATAATCTGACTTGTAAAACTCCAGTTTTAATTCTGAGTACAAAAGACTTACCTGAGCAATAAATCCAGACTGGCTTTGATATAAACTTATAATGTTTATGTGTTGTGTAGAAGTATTTTATATCTGTGAATCTTACATAATTATGGGCTGTAGTCTAGGTTTCTGAGTTGTGTTCATACAATTTTCTTTAGTGATTGGCCAGTGTGCCCAACTGCTGGTATCCTGAAAAAATATGAGGAGTGCTGGTGGATAAAGAAAGCAACTCTACTTTACCATTGAGGGTGCAACATTGATCCTGCTAAAGATGCTATATTAATTTTTTTGTTTGTTTCTTTCTTAAACTAGTAAGTGTACATGAAAATATTTTTTCTAGTGACTAATTCAGGAACAGAAATCTAAAACCCAATAAATTTAAACAGAAAGCCAGAGTTTATGGCTATCTAAAGCAGACAAAATAGCAGTGTATAAAACTCTGAGTTTGTTTGCTTGTTTCACCCATTCTTTTTTAAAAAACTAATAAATTTATTTTATAATACAATTCAATTCCAAAGGCTTTGGGAATTCCCTCCCTCAGTGATTTCCCTTGTTTTATTACAATACTGTAGTCCTTCAGAAAAACCGTCTTAAATCTATCATTCTGCTGTTTCTGCATATCCTGACATTGTAGGTGTGGACAATGGCAGAGTCCAGCATCCTATTGTCAAGATATATTCGACGGTTTTATTAGTAGTCCATCTTTGATTTGGAAGTAGAGATGCATATTGCATTGTATCTTCACATCTGAATATGATGGTCTCTGTTATACAGTTCCTCTAGGTGACCATATGTACATGCATGGTTATCTGTAGATCTCTTGATCTTATATTTTGCATGAAACTTGCTTTACTTCAGAGTGAACATATTGTATTTTTGAGATTGACTTATTTCACTGAGCATAACTGTCTCCAGTTGGGACCATTTGGGTGCAAATGGTAATGGTAGAATTTTATTCTTCTTAATGGCTGAGTAGTATTTTTATGGAGTGGATGTACCACTCCTCTTTCGATGGGCATATGTCTTTGCTATTTTAGATTGTGCTACTAGAACTATAGGATTCCAGATCCCTTTCTTATGTGCGGATTTAATTTCCTTTAGATGTATTCCCAGCAGTGAAATAGCTGAGTCATACGGCAGTTAAATGTTTAGTTCTTTTAGCATCCTCCATACTGACTTCCATAGTGGTTTTACTAGCCTACACTCCCACCAGCAGTGAAGGAGGGCGGAGGGTATCTTTCTCCCCACCATCCGTGCAAGCAGGTGTTGTTAGTGGAGTTCTGAATATAGTCAAGTCTCATTGGAGTTAGGTAGAACCTCATTGTGGTTTTCATTTACATTTCCCTGATAGCTAGGGAGCTGGAGTTTTTTTATTTTTTTTTTCATATATATATATATCTGTTAGCAATTTGAACTTGTTCTTTTGAAAAATAGCTGCTTATTTCCTGTGCCCATTTCTTCATAGGGTTGTCTGTTTGCCTGTCATTGAGTTTCCAGTTTGTAAATGCTGGGCATTCATCCCCTATCGGTTGTGTAGTAAGTGGATTTTCTCCTTTGTGTTAGTTGCTTTTTCATTTTGTTGATGTTTCCTTTGGCATTGACTGCCTGTGCTTTTGGTGACTTTTAAAAGAAGTCTTTCTCAATTCCTACATCTTGGAGAGTGCCTCTTATATTTTCCTTTAATAGTTTGATAGGGTCAAAGTGTATTTAAGTCCTTGATTGAGTTAGAGTTGATCTTTGTATTACGTGACAGGTGGGGTCTTGCTTCTTACCTCTGCAAGCTGCTATCTGATTTTCCCAGCAATATTTGTTGAAAGACCAGACTTTTTTTCTGGATTATTTTCTGTTTTCTTACCTAAGATTAGTTGGCCGTGCATGGGTGGGCTCCCTTCTGGGGTTTCTATTCTGTTCCATTGATCTTCTCCCCTGTTTCTATACCAGTACCAGACTGTTTTGATGACCACTGTCCTGGAGTGTGTCTTGAGGTACGTTTTATACCCTGGCTGTAAATTCACTTCTGCTCCAGGAAGAAAGTTTGGAGCAAAAACAGACAGTGGAACAGCCAGGAGTTGGACAGATTGGGGTTTTGTGGGAAGAGATTTATTTTGCCTCTTAAGTAGTGGGGCTTGAAAAGAAGTAGAAAAGCACTAAAAAGAACAGGGAAAACTCTGTCCCATTTATATAGTGATATAGATAAAAAGTATTTTCTCTCATCTGAATGCAATGTGGCATTCAGAAAAAAATCAGTAAATAAAAAGACAAAAGCACATCGCCCATGTCATGGCAAGGTGAAGGCCCATCAATTGTGCAGCCTACATGGCTCCATTCCCACAAAGAGCCTCCACCAAAAACAACATCATTGCTGGCTCTGACTTGGCAAGCTCTAAAGGCATTTTCCTCAAGTAGCTATGATGTGCTGATCAAACTGCTGGAACTGAAAGATAAGAAAAAAATTTTAAACTCCTATGTTAATTGTTGAAATTAGAACTGCAAACAAATATTTTGGTAAACTTCAAGCTGCTTCCAAACGTGGCACTTTTAATTTTAAGCCCATAGTGTAATTGTGTATTCAAAGCCTAGAATCTTCCCAAAGATTCATGCATAATGTATGGCATGCTTCCTTTGGGACATAGAAGATGTCACGCTCCACCTCCTGCGGAAATGGGGAAATAATTTCAGAGTTAGGCTTGAAAAGTATCAAAACTTAGAAAAAGAAAATGAAAGATTTTGAACCCATTCTTAAGACTCAGCTTTTATTAAATTGAATGCTCCTTTATGAGTTAGATTATTTGTACAATTAAAATGAACAGTGAATTAGCACATTAACAACACAGAACATGCTTTTATGCAAAAGAAAATGATTTCTGAAAGATGGTTCTAGTGACCATGATTCAGCATATTTTAAAAAAAAGTCAGATATACAGAGAGGAGGAGAGACAAAGAGGAAGATTTTCTGCCTGTTGATTCACTCCCCAAGCAACCATGATGGCTGGAGCTGAGCCAATCTGAAGCCAGGAGCCAGGAGCCTCTTCCGGGTCTCCCACACAGGTGCAGGGTCCCAAGGCTTTTGCCTGTCCTCAACTGCTTTCTCAGACCACAAGCAGGAAGCAGGATGGGAAGTGGAGCTGCCAGGATTAGAACTGGCGCTCATATGGGATCCCGGTACTTTCAAGGTGGGAACTTTAACCACTAGGCTATCGTGCCGGGCCTAGTTCAACATATTTTTTTACTAAAATGGCTCCTACTAATAGCTGAAGCTTTTTGCTGACATTATGCTTGCCGTAACGACTCACCTGTGCTTTCACAGTATAATCACATCTATTTATAAAGAATTGGGTGGGACATTTTTCAGAATAAACTTTATTTGCAAAGGCAGGTGGGTGTAGGGGTTTGCTGCAGCTTGTACTTAACAACCGTAATGCAGGCTGTGTGCTTACAGATCAATTTACGTTTTTCACTAAGCAAGTTAAATATTTATAAGCGTATGATACTGCCCATTTACACACAATGATTACTCCTCATTCATTCCTGGCTTCCTTCAGTGATGGATAAGTACAGATGTCGCCAAATCAACATCAGTTAAAGAGGGAGACATCTACGCTGACAACATCCAGCAGCTTCGGGAAGGCAGGCACTTCATGATTCCTTCTCATATTAGGTTTCACATTACCACTGTCAGATTAAATCAGTCATCATTAATAGTTTCCAAAATGAGGCCAACGAATATTTTCTTTAACTTCTGTCTCATGATCGTGCATTGATTTCAAGTACTGGTACCCATGATGGGTAGGGAGATGAGCTGTCACACAGTTCTATCACGGAGGTCTCTGACAGCTCCCAGGAAGATCAGCTGAGGGGATCTGAACCCCAGCCTTCAGCAGCTCCATCAGTCTCTAAGTGGAGATTCCTGCCAAAACAATGAAAAGGGACATCATGCAATAACAGACATTTGGATTCAATGCCTCACTCTTTGTTTAGCTGTTCGGATTACTTTTGGTCTCTGATCACATCTGTCAGTGCTTATTTCTGGGGGTAATTCACAATAAAGGTTTGATTAAGATACCTTAATACCTTGCAGCACACTTACAATATTCAGCATGAAGCAGGCAAAGCGCTGTTTAAACACTTTCAGATCAAGATTAAGCTAAAACACCTTTGTCCATCTAGCCAAAGTGATGTGGTTGCCCAACTTCCAGCAAGCCTGTGAAGTTGGGCAACTCGAGGGTCGATTCGCAGGACAAACCACCTCTTTCACCTTGAATGCGTCTGTGAAACTAAAGCAGCAGAATGCTGTCAAAGCAAGCTCACTGGTTGTTTTTGCTTTTGGGTTTTTGGTTGGGTTTGGTTTGTGTTCGTTGCATCATACAGTCTGTCACGTCAGAATGGAAAACTCGGAATACTTTCAACTTTGCTGTGTTCAGAAGTTGCTGCAATTTCTCACTTAGGAGCATTAGTTGCTGTTCATACACATGGCGTTTGTCTAATTGTTCTATTTCACATCAATAAATGTCCAATCTTCTGATGGCATTTTTTAAACATGACCTTGAAAGAAGGTAAATTATCTGCTACATAGGTGTTTATGTGCACAGGAAGGGGAATCTGACCAATAAACTCAGTCACTTCAAACTGTCTATGTAAATGTAGAATTAAAGGGTGAATTGATGTGAATTTTATGAAATGTATGTGTTATTTTAACATGTGTTTTATAACAACTTTTGCAAGACCAAGTGTGTACTGATTTCAAATTTTTTTGCACCTAAAAAGATGTATTTTTTAAGTTTTTTTTTTCATTATTACAAAGTCAGATATACAGAGAGGAGGAAAGACAGAGGGGAAGCTCTTCCGTCCGTTTATTAATTCCCCAAGCAGCCACAATAGCTGCAGCTGAACCAATCTGAAGCTAGGAGCCAGGAGCCTCTTGCAGATCTCCCATGCGGGTGCGAGGTCCCAATGCCCGTCCTCGACTGCTTTCCCAGGCCATAAGCAGGGAGCAGGATGGGAAGTGGAGCTGCCAGGATTAGAACCGGTGCCCATATGGGATCCTGACTCGTTCAAAGCAAGAACTTTAGCCACTAGGCTACTGCATCAGCCCCCAAATATGTATGTTTAAATTCAATTTGCATGATCTTTGTGAAGTAACCGCATATACTTGGTAGGAAACTTTTACAATGAAATGACTGATGAGAAAGCACTGCTCTGAAACAGCCAACTGGCATAACTGGTGGAGGAATCCTTCCGGAAGTCTCAGGCAGGTATGGCTTGCATAGAACACGAGATGAGATGAGCATGTCGAGCACCTCCTCAGGAGCCATTCCTTCTCCGATTTTAGGAAAAGTGGGAATTCTGGAGAATATGCTTTCTCAAATTGAATGAACATAATCCTGCCTCTCATACAGTAGGTGCCTGAAATAACCTCCTCTGTGCCAGTCAGTCCGTAGCATTTCCTTGGAGCTTCAGCACAGCTAATCGGGGCCATTGAAACATGAAGGGACATTGTGGAAGTCTTATGAAAAAGAGATTAAACTTTAGGAAAGGCTTGTCATGTCTTAAAGACAACATGGTGCAGACAAATCCAACAACTCTGAAAGCTAAATTTAGAACCTCTGCGCAAGCGAACTAACTACCCTTTTACTGTTTTCTAAGTTTAATTTATAGATTAAAACTGTGAACTATTTTAAATGTATGAAAAAATAGCCAAGTACCTCACTTACATACAGATCAGGTGATAATTTTCTATACTGGTATCATATTCTTTTTTTTTTTTAAATAAAGTAATATAGTAATGTTGAAGAATGCTTTAAATACTATCTCTTTTTTAAAATGTACTTTTTTTGAAAGTTAGGGATAAATTAAAAAAAAAAAAAAACAGTGGCAGCGAGAGAGATTCAACGCCTAGGTTCATTCCTCAAATGCCCATAATAATCAGAGCCGAGCCTGGAGCCTCGCACTCAGTCCACACCTGTCGTTGGGGAGCAGGGGTTTAGCCACGTGAGGCATGCTTTACTCTCTCTCAGGATACACATCAGCAGGCAAGTGGATGAGAAGCAGCGGCAGAGATCAAACCCAGGGACTCTGACGTGCGCTACAGCCGTGGGCTACCCAGTGTTAGCTCACAGTTCTGCCCCTCAAGTAGTTAGGGAGGAACATAGCCCTTCCTCTGAAGCATCCTTGATGCATTTTAGGTGCTAGAGGCAAGATAGCCCTACTTTTTATTAAGATGTTTTTAAGGGCCTAAGAAATATGCAGTATCATGGGCCCTGTCATATGTTTGTGCAATAACGTGAGTTCAGTCATTTTCAAGATGTCTGGAACCTAATGAAGGCAGACTATATCCCATTCCACTTAATATAATCTTGGAAGTCCACTCTCTAATCTTTTCTGGCTTTAGTTCACTTTTTATATAAATCTATGAAAATACATGCAAATATTGTACTCATAAAGGGACACAGATTCTTGAAATTGCATATATAAATATTTATGAGTCCACTACCCTCAAAATTCCAGAGGCCAGAAGCATAAAATCACATTGCGATTTTAGCATTCATTTCTAAGCAAAATAAATTAGTATACTGCATTAGAGTTATGCTCAAAAAAATAAAACCATACAATGATCAATGAATCTCTTTCTGGATCTGATCATTTATCTCATTCACTTAAATTTTATCAAACTAAATTAATTGATACTCTTGATAAAGAAAAGCCAGTATTCTATTACAGTTTTCAATGTATTTTTCATTTTCCCAAGTATTTGCAGACACTCATAATTTGTTCAGTGTGTCAAAGAATAAATAAATGTAAAGATATGTGTATTAAATGTCCTCATGAAAACTAAAATTAGTCCACACACTGAACACACATAAAAACTCATGAAAGTACAGGAAATAAACCAGCATTTCCCAGGGCAAGCTAATGTTTAACTTAATGGTATTTAATGCTGACGATATCTAATTAGCAGAGATAAGTTAAGCAACTATGGAAAGCCTATTGAATAGCTAAAGCACGATTCAGCAACATATCCTGGAAAAGAACTAGAACTTGTAAAGAAAGACCATTGAAATATGTTAATACAACTGATGTGCCATGGTTGGAATTTTAAATTTCTTGGACTCACATTTCCAGAAAAAAGGAAACAGCTGTTAGTGTATCTGTGCAGAAGCAAAGCATTAAGCAGCCCTGATTAAGAGCGCTATAAAATATGAACACATTAAGTTTCAAACATTATGGCATGTATGAATCATTTGGAGGCCTTATTGAAGATAGGTGCTTTGATTCAGTCAATCTGTAGGAGTTGCTACATTCCCATCAATTATTTTCTTTTTTTTTCATAAATGGGGCTGAAGTGAAATGAAGGTTTACCCTGATAGTGATAAATTATTACTGAACTTTTGTTTAAATTATCTGTGGTATTGTCTCCATGCTTTCAAAGCACCAATAAAAGAATTATGTGAGAAACTATGAAATGAACAACATATGTATGCATATGCATAGAAGTACAAAATATGCAGAGCCTTCACCTGAACAGCCTTTAATGATTGTAAGGAAAATGGTATCTTGGTACACAATGCAAGATCCGTGCATTGAATGAATAGTCTCAGAGAATTTAAGTTTTCTGTGCATCAATGACATCACGTATGTTTTGGGTTGCTTGCCTTACCTCATTTGAATATTCTGAGGACTACACAGCATAACTCATATAAAATACACATCACAATTTTTGACACGTCATGAAAGTTCAACAAATGTGTTCCAAATTGTAATAAAATAGCCAAATACCATTATCCATTTTCTAAGAGGTTTTATGATTTGTCTGATGGCAAGGGTTTTCCTAGGATTTATTTTCCTAATAAGTTAGGATTTTAAAATTATACTTTTGGATGTATTAGCATCTGAAGATAAATATATAAAGCTTTCCATGGCATTATTTATTCATTTCAACCAACTTGTTTACTTCTATGCGGAGAATCTTCATACCGGGAGACTTAGTAGCCAAGTGTTAAAATGTTGTCATAAAATATCATTCTTGATTATGCCAATAAGTCAGAGATGTAGGTGAAATAAATACAAGTGGTGTGTGAAATGAAGCCTGCAGAATTTACAGTGCTACTGACCAAGTGGTCAAACATTGTTAGTGTGGCTGCAATGCCTTAGAGGAAAACTCGGTCTACAAAACAATGCTTTGCTTTGCTCTTTCAAAAATCTATGTGAAAGGAGGGAGCATAATTTAAGAAGAATCTACCGTTTGCCATACATAGTTCAAGTTGATGTAGGTTGTTTTTTTTTTTTTTTCCAAGCCATTATCTGTAACTTAGGCTATTTCGGGACTATAGTTAATTAGAGCATTCACGCCACAAAGTGGGCTTCCATGGGTCTTGAGAAATATTATGGATCTGTTATGCAAACTTATAAATATATGGAATCAATATGTGATGAAACATCAAAAACTCATTCCTTGCTAGTTTAGTTTAGAATTTGTGATTTTGCAGACACATGCTTGACTAGAGTTTGTTGCATTGTCTGTGGAAGGAAAAAAAATCCCTGTTGGGCCAAGCATGGTAGCCTAGCGGCTAAAGTTCTTGCCTTGAACAAGCCAGGTGCTGGTTTGTGTCTCAGCAGCCCCGCTTCCCATCCAGCTTCCTGCTTGAGGTCTGGGAAAGCAATCAAAGATAACCCAAAGCCTTGGGACCCTGCATCCATGTGGGAGACCCAGAGGAGGCACCTGATTGATTGGCACAAATCCAGCCATTGTGGCCACATTGGGGAGTGAATCAGCAGATGGAAGATCCTCTCTGTCTCTCCTCCTTTCTCTGTATATCTGACTTTCTAATAAAAATAAAATCTTAAAAAACAAATCCTTGTTATGTCATTTCATAAGGTCGGTCAAACTTTCCTGAAGGCTGTGTGATAATGTATTGATTTAAAAATGCTCCAAAAAGGGTATGCTGTTAGTAATCAACTGGGGTGTCTGTCGGTTAAAATAGAACTTGCAGAATTTCTTTTAAAAAATGTTTATATAAAGATAATACATTTCAGCAGATTTTATTTAATATTATTTGTGTATAATCTTGAATATTACCAAATACATTTTCAAGGAATCTTTTATGCATCTTTATGGATGTAGTTCTTTTGCAAGATAGAAAGCTGTTATGCTAGGTGATCAAATAACTTGAGGAACTGAATTTTGGAAAAAAAAAAAACTTGAGCTTTCACTCACACACTGGATCTCATTCTCATTAAAATTATATTGCTTACTATCAAGGTACCCAAAATTCAAGCACTATATAGCTGATCGCATCATTTTACTCAAATGAGTATTCTTTGTGACTTTTTTTATTAATTAAAAACCTCCCAAACATAAATGTTCCATGTACATATTAATGTGTCCTGGTTAATACATGCTGTGATGGTGCAAATGACATTGACAAAATTTCTACCACTACAATTTGGGTGACTAAACACTAGCTTGAGAAACAATGCATTAATATAAATGTAGTATGCTATTATTAAAAAGGTGTATGGTTATTTATGACTCTAGTTTATAGATGTATAAATATGAATATCCAGTTACTTGGCAAATGGTATGAAAAGGAGATAATAATTTTGTTTTGGTTTTATCAATCTATTGTTTCCAAAAATAATACCAACTAGTTTTCATGAGGGCTTTGCAACACATGTATGGCGATACTTCTCAAATTCAAGTTTGACTCAGTCTCAGCTGAAGACATAACTTAGTTTGCCAAAATGTGTGGGTCTTGTACCAGGCCTTTATGTTTTTGCTTTCATTGGCCTATGATGAAACTTCAGAATTCGCCTTTCTCATGAACATCATGTCATGGCTGATACTGCTGTGAATTACCTGATTTCCAATTAAAATAAATAGGTCAACCTCATCTACCTATCATCAGAAATCAGTGGGTTTAAAGGGTTTCACTGGCTTGCCTTCTACCAGCCTCTGGAAGCATATCAAGTTCACAGTTTTGCTTTCTCTTGTTTAAATAAGACTTTACTTCTACCCTCACCATTGTGTCTGGTCCTGTAAATTGTCATCAACATCAAGACACAAACCAGAATCAGCATGCCAGTTTTCCTGCAACAGCATCCAAATTCCAGTCTAAACTAGCCCTTGAAACTATCAAACAATGGCTCAGACTGTTATATTACTGTAGGTCTGTGATTATTTTAGAATTTCCACCATATGGGTGAAATGAGCATATTTCCATTTGATTATGTTTATACCAGATTTATATAAAGTGAACAAATTTAGTCACACAGTGATATATCCTGCCCTATTCTCCCTCTTGCACGTGCCTCCTGCGTTTGTCTTTCCCTTTTTAAAGGTTTTATTTTACAGGCTTGTGATTGTGGAGTGAAATAAAAGTATTCTACTTCATTAGTTTATAGCTCTTGCATATATTCCCATCAAGGTCTTTTATCTGATTTTTCATGAACTTCTTGAAATATGACATGTAGCTAACAGAAATATCAGAAGTTTCAGGTTAGAACTGTGAAATTCATGGCATGAGATCTTTTCAGGTAACTGCTAATGGATGATTTGTATTTATTTATTTAGAGGCAGAACCATAGGAAGTGGGGAAAGGGGAAAAAAGAAAGAGAGAGGAGAGGATAATAAAATAATAACTGGACTGGAATCTCAGAGAAGCCAGAAGTTAAACAGGAGACACTGATGAAATAAAGGTGTCCCAAATGGTGACTTCGTCTACTGTGCCACAATGTCTGCCCGATGTGGCTTTTGCAATTAGTAATTGGCACAAAATCCGTTTGGAATTTGCTCCAAATCAAACAGAATCCAACATAGAAGAAAGAAAATAAAAACATAAATCCAAAAGGAACAACAGAACTCTTACTGCATGTTAGAGGCCCGTGGTACACAGATTTTTAATTTTATTTAAAAAATTATTCTCGATAGCTTTTTGTCACTTTAGCATACTAAGAATATCTTTTTTCTTTATTTCTTCTCTTCATTTTGCTTCATGTTTATCATTTTTACTGTGCTCTGTTATCAGTTTCAGGGCTATCTTGGATATTCAGAATTTTTGTTTTTCAACTTAGGTAGGTGTTGCAAACTACTGCTTTAATCTGAAATCCACACCTGAAAGGTTTCTGGGAAGGTTAAGTCTGTTATTTGACATAAATGTTGGATAGAAAATAAAAATTAATTCCCAACATCTACGTACATTGGCACATTACTTTTGATTACAGTAATATTTGCCTTGACTGCGTTCTTATTATCTATCTGTTACAGGGGCACATGAGGCAAAGTGTGTCTGATTAGCCCTTTCCAAAGGTGAAATTTTATGCTCTCACATATTCTACAGATTGCCTATGACATCAAACATTATAGTGCTGCAGCATCAGCTGGAAAAAATTACGGGAAAAAAATTCATTTTTCCTCTATTGCATTTGGAGTTTTTATTTTCATTTAAATTGCTTATGTTTCTTCCTGCTAAAGCTGTATGCTGCTTAACAGCATTTTTAGGGACCCAGAAACATTTTTTCATCTCATTAAAACGTAGATAAAATAAACAGATAAAGATTATCATTTCATTCAAGGACTATATTTGCAGTGCTAATGGCTTGGTACACTGTGACAGGTTGGAAGCATAATGTCAAATAGTTTTACGTTTAGGATGAGACTCAAACTCTTTCTCAGAGGCAACCAACGTACTGTCTTACTAACTTCTCTAATAGACCATTATCAAAACTTGGCTTTACGTTATAATGGTTATTAATAACTATAATTCCACATAGACACCATGACGCACCTCTGAATCTGAAATTTTGTCTCTGAGAAGATATCTTTCCTAAACAGGGTGCTTATACACTATTCGGAGAGTACCCTAGACTCCAGTAGGTTTGGGTGAGAACAGAATATTGGCAAAAATATGCCAAAACCAGTAAGCAACATTAAACCACTTTTCTAAAAGATCAGTAACGAGTAATTGACAAGCAAAATATAGACCTAAAAAATATTGCATACTCTGAGGTCTGCAGTTAAATGCAACTTGAAAAAATTACCATAATGTGATTAGCTTCCAGTGCTCTAGAGGAGTGACAAAATTTATGCTCTGCTGTAATTTGTTAATGCCATCTATTTTAAGTATAGATTACAGTTTTGCAGCAAAAGACACAAAATTATGATTGTACTCAATTTCACCCAGCAAAGAGCTTCTAGCAAGTGTAGTGTTAAAAGTAATCAATGAAGTAGATGTGGAGTTTTAAAAAACGTTTTAATGATTTTTATTTGAAAGAACTACAGAGAGGAGAGAGAGATCTCTCATCTACTGATTCATTCCCTAATGGCCGCAACAGCTGCAGCTGAGCTGATCCCAAGTCCGGAGCCATATCTGGGTCTCCACTTGTGCGCAGGAAGTATTTGAGCCATCTGCTGTGTTTTCCAGACTCATTAGCAGGAGCCGAATAGGAAGTAGAGCAGCAGTAACTGGAACTAGCATTCATGTGGAAATCATGTGCTCCAGATGGCAACTTAACCTGCTATAATACAGCACTAGTCCCAACTAACTAAATGCTATGTTCTCCCTGAACAATAACACAGCTATCATACACGACTGGTCAATTTTAATCTCTTTTGCTTATGTCTAACTTAAAATGTCCAAATTTTAATACCTCAATGGAAGACATACATATATCCCATAAATAGATGGAAAACTGTTCACTTTCAAAAACCTTCAGGAAAACATAAAGGAAACACAAAATTGTTATGATTTACCTGCAGTTAAACTGCTATCAACCTTTTCCATCCTGCAATGAGTTGTGACAGAATCTCATTTTTCCATCACTACTCTAGTTTAAACCGCATCGCTTTCTTAGCAGATCTTCCTGTTGCCACCCTTGAACTCTTTATTTTCAAAGAGTAGTCAGAAGGGTATTTCTGAAAACATAAAATTGGTCATGCCATGTGTCTGCTATAAACTGACAGCCCATTAGGACTTGCATTGTTTCCAGAGTCTCCAGTAATCTCACCGAGGCCCTTCCAGACTGTGTGATCTCAGCTGTTTGTTATTAGTTGTTGCCTTGTCTTCTTGGATATTGGCTCAACATTCATCTTCAAGCCATAAGCATGCCTCTGTGCCAAGTCCTTTGCACATGGTACCTCTCCACCTAGCATACTTTTTCCTGCCTGGATGTACAGAGCCTCATTCTGTTACTCTGTTCAGAGATATACTCAAATGTCACCTGGTCAGAGACCTTTTCTCATCACACACTCACACCGTACCACCCGACCTTAGAAATCCTCCGTTCTAGATTTGCTTAGATTTTCATTTTACGTACTATCACTCCTTGGAATATAATTGAACAGTTTACATTTACTTAAGAGTCCACTGAAGTGCAAGATTCATGAAGGCAATGACTTTGTTTTATAACTGTATTTTGTACAGTGCCTGGCATATAGTAAGTGCTCAACAAATAGTTCTCGAACAAAACTCACACCAAAATTGTATGAGGAAATAAATAAATTTGTGTATTTTCTGATATAACTAATAAAAGTTCTGTGTATTCATTTCAATATGCTGTTTTTATTTCATACCATCCTATTTGTTATCTATATTTACAATTACTGTAGTGTCAAGAAACATTTTTAAAGTTATAAATATGTAAATATACACAAAACCAAAATATAAATTAATTGGTGTTGATCCATAATGGCAAATGTGTGAGAACAACTGTCTTTCATGGCGCAACATACTAATGTTTACTTCTATTTGAGAATTTTGAAGTTTCATTTCCCTGAACTTCATTGAAATATCAGCTTGTAATGATGTATTGTGGCATGAGACATCTATTATTGAGAATATATTCCTACCACTATACACAACTAGAACTCAGCAGATGTGTCCTATGAAAAATGCAGTCTGTTAACTTAAAAATCCTGGGACATGGGAGATAAATATATAAGGGTAGGATGCCGATCTTAAGCAATAGTAACACATTTTAAGTGGCAGGGTCTTAGGAAGTACAGCACTGGATCTGGAAGTCTTCATGTTAGCTTTGTTAACATACAACTTCTTACCCTTCAGTGCCTACACCAACTCACTGTCTTAATCTTTGTATTCTAAGGTCATAATGAAATACTTGCCATTCGCTGTGTTACAAAGTTACCAGACAGATGTGGAATAGGCTTTGCTAAGTTTGCAGACCTAGAAAAGGGCAGGAGCATCTCCAAACAACAATCTGTCTACAGAAAATGTTCCAGTCACTACTCTATGTCCTTGATAGCACATTTTCCCGACAGACATAATTGGAGAGTTTCAACTTGAAACGAGTGAGGGTGTGACATTAATATTAATAAAAGTGGGTGCTCACAAAACAGTTTTAACTTGTATTTGCAGCTGGCTGGCTAGGGTGTGGAAGACTCCATCACGTCTTCCTTCTTTGTGGTTCCTACATTCATTGTGGTTTGAGGCCTGCCTTAATGACTCTAGTTTAGCTCATTTCACCTCGTGTTTTGCTAAACTGCCTTTCTACTTGAAACTATTCCTCTGAGATTGCCAAATCTAGCATCTCTCTCCCATAGCTAAAGACTTTCAATTGCCTGCTAATGAAAGCCTTCTTGTCTCCTGTAGAACTCACTCTTCACTCATATTCTTAGGATAGCCAATCCTCTTGAGGGCAACATGTGTTGGATGCTGCTGTCTGATTGCCATCTCTCTTTTGCTCAGGCTTTCTCATCTATGCAGTGAGCTCAACCAGCTCAAATTCAGCCTAGCAATGGATTTCCAAATCCGTGTCCATTTTCAGCAGCAGGAGTAGTGCCATTTTTTTAATTTTTGTCACTGCTATCATCATCATCACCATCATTATTATTATTAGCTTCCCAACTCTATTTGTACACACATAAGGATTAGCACTACTCAAAGAGTAGATCTGGCAGAGTAATGTTGATTATCAAACAGTTTCCTACAGTGTTACAAGGACAAAAATAGAAACTTGAGAATTAAAATCTTAATATCTATTCAGCACTGCTATTACATTCACTTGTGGAGATTTAAAAGTATCAGTTCCTAATGAACTAGAAAGTAAAACCAAGAGAATATAAAAACTAGTACTTCATCATAGCTTAAGAAACACATATGATTAATTCTACCCCACTCTGTATCTGAACATAAAACAAAAATTGAGGGATATAAAAAGTTTAAATTGCATACATGTTTTTGATGCAGTTTTTTTTTCTTTATGTATTAGGGAAATCTAGGAATGACAGTCTCCAAAAAGGGTAGATGAATTCATCTTTGTATTATTTGACAATCACAGAACAACTGGCTAGGTTTTATCAATCAATGGAAGCTAATCAAGCATTTGCTTTCAAGAAAACAATAAAACATATATTTTCTCTTTTAATCTGAATTATTATAAAATCTGATGTCTTCCCTTATTCATTTCTCTCTTCAATCAATTGACATTACATTCATGGAGCACCAAGTAACTCTCACATCTGGAGCTCAACACTGGGTTTTCATGAAGGAAAAATAGAGTAATGTTCACAATGAGATCATAGATAGAAAATGACATAGGTTAGGATGAATTTTATCATATTTTATATAATTGTCTTAGCATTTAGAATCATCCAAAACTCAATTTTCCTGTTTTGTTGTGCAAAGCTTGGAAAAGATTTTATCTGATGTGGAAATAAAATTTTTCACAGCTTTACCCTGTTACAAGCTACTAAGCTTCTAAATGTTTTTTTTTCTTCTAATTGTTTTCCTTAGGTCTCTAATCTTCCCAAGAATCATTGTTAACGTTATGCCTTTGCCCATTAACAAGAAAGCATTTCTTTACACCCTTTCTGCATTCTGAGAAAGGATTAAGAGCAACTGTTAGCACAACTAAAGCTCGGTCTCATTTCTATGATCCATTTGCATTTGCAGTAAAACACCAGGACTGTGAACTCCTCAAGGGTTCTGAATGCCTCGGATCGGGTTTGTTTGTTCTCCTGCCTTAAGTGACAGAAGGCAAAGCAGATAGAACACTCGGATTCATTGTGCAACGTTGTCCTGGATGTTTCACAGCAATAGGCATTTTAATATCCACCCCGCTCTGCTCTATAAAACTGAGCATCGATGCAGCAAGCGCTGTATATGAGCATCTATTGCAGCCTAAGTAGTCTCAAAAGTGGCCCAAAATTTTGATCCACTGCTGAAATCAATTCAAGAGGAGGTGCCCTCAATATATGACCCATTCTGTAGGTCTGTGATTCCAGGAAGCATGCCCATTGCCAGAAATGTGTTAGATGACAGGGATGGCTGCGATGTCACACAGACTGCGGAGGTATTTAAAATTAATTAATGTAACATGACCTTTCCATCTCACTTTAAGACACAATACACTACTAGTGATAATTGATTCTGGAGAGTTTTCATGGCAGTTCGAGGAAGACACAGCTGTGCTGTGTAACAGCTCTTGTCTGCTCTGGACTGGAGACTATTTTTAGCACTTAATTAATAAAGCTGATTTTCTTAAGGTCCTCCCAGTGGAATGCATGAACTGCTGTTTCAGATGCTGATGGAACGGGGCTTTGCAATGGATGGACCTAGGAAATTAATTCCACCAGTGCTGGCTAACTATTACAACCGAGGCTCTGGAGCACCTGCTTTGGAGCATTGGAAGTAGTAAGAGCCCGATTCACAACTTTCCAAAATATATTGTTGAAGTTACACACTCATTGAGTCTGTTTTTTTTTTCTAATTTTATGTATTGATATTTTACCAACCTTGATTATAACAGCACTAACAGGGTTCTGAAGAAAATCTCAAGACAAATAGAAAGTACACTTCCACACAGCTTTCTATTTGGAGTCCTCCGCCATAATAGGGTTTCAGCATTTGCCTCTCGGATGTGTCTCCAAAGCTGTGTTATGATAACACATTTAGGGTCAGTGGAGTTTTAGGCTAACAAAATACAGCAACTGGTGATTATCTCCTAAGCAACTGAGCTGCTATTGTTACTTTAGTCTTACAGATGAAGAAACTAAGGCACTGAAAGAATATTCCAAGGTGATGTATAAAGTAAGCTTTCAGAGTTGAGACGTGATGGAAAGCAGCTGGTTTTGAACTCAAATTGTTAAGATGTCTCATGGGCCCATTTAGACATGGCTCAGATACCGTGATAACAAAGCTATTTCACAGGAAACTGCATTCATCAGTTTCATGGATGTTTCATTGATAGGAGGATGAGACCAATCAGGGGAAACAGAAACCATACAGTACCTTCCGTATTTACAGAAATGTGTCAAACTCTTGAAATCTAGTTTTCACTGATATTTAATGCAGTCCTTCTTGATGTTTAAGTTCTTTGTTAATAATGCATAGGTTTCCATTAAATATGGAATTGATTTGCATGTTGGCATTGTTGAAACAGCACTGCAACGATATAGTTATACATGTTTCAGGTTGCACATGTAATTCATCAGCTAGATTCCAGAAAATAGCATTTTTCGTTAATGGATGACTTCAGTTGTCTACTTACAAGATTTAAATAGTTTGGCTATAGCACAACAAGATTTTTATGAAGCATTTTGTTCCTAAGTTCAGCAAATTATTACAGCTTTAGAGCCTTTTAATCTCATTTGAAGTGCTCCTCTGCATATATGTGGGGAATCCCTGTAGTATCATTTGTGTAAGATCCTCCAGACCCCAAAGATATTTTATAAACAAAACCCCATACATTTAGCAAAAGGAAGATGGGATAAAACTTGTTGCCAAGAGCAGCTTTTCTGTAATCTACTACCAGAAAACAAGGGCCATTGTTATTCATCATTTGAATATCTGTCCAATTTGTAAAACACATCAAGATGACAACATTTTCCTTGTCATGAATTACAGTAAAAAAAGTCCAATGAACGCATAATTGACCTCACCACTGTCAGAAAAAAAGTCATGAACAAAGAAGAAAGATCATGCGCTTGCCATATTCCTTCAGCACAATGAGTTTGAGCTTCTAGACTTTAAAGAATGTGACTTTATGAATTATTTCTGTCCGTCTGCAGCACAGTCTAACGACACCTGCTCTGTGGAGGACATGGAGGATCTTATCTCTTCACTGCAATGCCTGCAGTTGCAAATTCTCTTGCAGATCTCTGGTCATTCTTCTTTTAGTTTCTTAGCATTAAGAGCAGTCATGCCTCTGGAACATCTAATAGGAAGAGCAGAATTGCAAGCTTGAAATGGTGTACTTTTTTGTGGATGAGCTAATCTACCACAAATTTCATTCTTCTAAGGCAAGGAGTTAATACTTATTACCTTATGCATCAAGTCCTCACATACTCTAAATACAATCCTTTTTTTGTTTTTCCCAGCTGCTATAAGAAGTTTCATCACTTCAACTAAAAATTAGTCATATGGTTGGGGAACAAATAAATAAATGAATGACCACTTCGGGGCCTTTGGGTGTTATATGTAAAAATTCCTTTGGAGAGATGCTAGCAATATCAGCTCTAGAGGATCCCACATTATGTAGGACTCTGGTTAACTTTATAATGTCATTTATTTGGTTTTAAAATCGACCATTTCACCTTCACGTTTTTGACCTTCCTTTTCCATGCCTGTAAAATGCACAGGTTTTTCTATTGAGATTTTTATGATATACATTCAAACATAAAGATTTATGATTTTGTGAAACTACCATTCATTCTCAGCCATGATATCTTATGATAGGAATAAATCCTTTCAATCTGAGAGCCTTTCCTCAAATCCCTGAGACCCTAAACCGTATAGGTTTAAATAAGCTTAGTGGAAATGATGGCTAATGGAATTTGGCAAGGGACAATGCTTTCCACACAGCAAAAACAAAACAAATGTACAGACTACATATGTGTAGTTCAATTCATCGTTTTCTTATTTTAAAAAGGTATTGTCCTGACAAGGCTGGAATTTAAGAATGTAAAAACTGAAGCAACGACTGCCCCAAATCTTTAGGGTTCCTTACCAGCCAGTGTACGCAGAGCCACACATAGGACAATTGACCTTGGATTATGACCATGCCACACCATCGCACTCATTTCACAGTCCCCGACAGGAAGTCACAGACACTAAATCTAAAGTTCTATTCTTCAGAGGATGTGGAGCTTTTTCGTTTTGTTTTTGTTGCTCTTTGTTTTGTGTATGCATAAACAATGTATAAATTGTGAATACAGTCTTCTAAATAGGCTTATTTAAGTAGGTTATTCGGAATCTGAGATTCAACTGCCCATAGAAATGTTGCCCATATCATAATTCTACTATCTGATCAACTCAGATAAGTTTTTTCAAGTCAGAATGTTGCAAAACTGGAATTGTTGGATGTTTGGTACAGAAAAAGGTTTGAACACCAGAGAATTCCAACTGTAGCTTTACCTAAGTAAAACATTGTTTCCTTCATGGCTACTGCTATCTGGAGAGATTCTTCCTAAGGCTTTTTAGCTTATATCCACATTTGTATCCTGCAGCCGCTTCCTGTGACAGTTTCATGGTCTTCACCCAGTTACTAAATTTGTGTTTTGTCTCTAGCTAGTAGTGTGCTACGATCAGTTTGTTTTGCCTCACATAGCGAACTTGAACTTTCACGAATTCTGCAAGATATTCTATGCAACATTAAAAACCAATTCTATGGGTTTATAATTAATGTCTCATATATTTAAAAGTAACAAATTAATGTCTCATGTATTTAAAAATAACAAATTAATTTCTCATATATTTAAAAGTAGCAAAGGATCAAAAATCAGCAATTCTGGATTTTACTGTGTTTCTTAAATTCTTTTCATTTGAGGTTATGTTTCACAGTGGAAATGTTATATTGTGTGTTGATGATGCGTGTCTTTCTATCTCCAAGATTAGTGATGTTGTATTGGTAATTCAGAATTCACCATAACAGAGATATTTAAATCATGATCAACCAACATTGCACTTAAAGGCTTTTTTATTATTGATGTCTAGATGAGGAGTCAACATATGACCTTTGAGCCAAATCTACCTGCACCTATTTTTTTGTAAATAAAATGTCAATAAAACATACGGTTCTGCCTACTCTCTTTTTATCCAGAGATATTTTAATGCTACAGTGGCAAAATGCAGTAGTTGTAACTCAGAAAACATATGGTCCACAAAGCCTAACAAAGTTACCCTGTCACCATCTGAAATGTTTACCTACTCCTTTTCTACATGAAATAAAGTGGTAGAAAAATTGTGGTAATTTGGATATAACTTCAAAGTGTGCTATACCTAAACCTATTACAGTGAGAACAGTGTAAAATTGAAGGAAACTTTTTTCTACTATTGTTGTAAAATCATTATTCTATTTAGTAAAGAACTTAACTAAAGTTCAGAAACATTTAAGTTTTTTCACTCTTGCCTCTTAATAATATAAATTAAAATATCAATCAATGTTAATTTTTAACTAATTGGCAAGTAACTTCTTTGCTGAAGAGCGTAATAAACAAACATTTATTCATGATCCGCTTTTATGATACAATCTTAAGGATGAAATTTTATTAAATTGATAATGTATTTCACAAGCTCAATTAACAGATTTTATGACAACATTTTTGGGGGCAAAGTTAGCACATTCATATGTAGGCACTATTTGCTAAACCATGCTTGAATTATAAACACAGGTTTTCAATGGTACAAAAATTCATCAGAAAGTAATAAAGCATTATATGAGCCTCACAAGAATTTTACCACAATGCACTGAAAGCTGTATAGCTTTTCTATCAGCAAGGTGGTTTAGAGAGGGGAACTAAAAGACATTTGAAAGACAACTGATATTTTACTTCAGAAAGTAACTTCAGCTGTTTGTTTCATGGGGAAGCAGACATTTTTCTTGGACATTCTTCCTGAAAATGTCGCTAGAAGAAATGGAAACTAAAACACCTCTAATTAATTTGTGTTTTAATAATTGATATGGAAAGGATTCAAACTTTTAGGATTGAGGTGAGATGCCTGAATTTCTCAGTCTCCTTGGTTTGTCGTTGGTTTGGCACAGAAACCTTAAGGGAAAAAAAAAAAAAAACACAGTAAATCAGTACCATTTGTTCAAGAATTCTCTAAAGGGATACAGCAATCTAAAAAAAAAAAATCATTTTCCAAATGTGCTCTTATCCTTAACTCAATTTTACTTCTCCTAATAGACTTGTTTGTGCATTGCTCTCATTAGATTTAAAACTATTATTATCCTTACTTATTTGATTTGGTAAAACTCTTGTTAATGGAAACACGAGGATGACTCTCAAAATACACTTGAAGAGATGTTAAGATTAAGAGTCACTGGTGCCCCACCAAAGCAAGTCATATTTATAGTCAACTAAACATAGATCTTTAATGGATTTTAAATTCAAAATAAATTGAATTGAATTGAAAACACTGACTCTTCCCATCAGCTTCCCTAGATACTCGCCTCTAACTGTTCTATAGCACTCTGAGGCTAACTTCCAACTATTCATTAAGTGGTAAGATAAGGCACAGAGGTAAAAAAGATTACTGGTTCTCTAATTATGGGTTATTACCGTTCAGTGGGTTTTGAAAAGAACTGATTTCCCTATGTCTCACAAAATAAAACACAACAGAAAACAAGATAGCGGAATAAATCACATTGGAAAGGCAATTTTTTGAAAAAAAAATTCTCTTTGTTTTCATTATCATGTTAAGTATGTGTGTGTATGTGTGTTTGAGATTGGATTCAAACCAGAAAGTTAAAAAAAAAATACAGGAGCAGAGAAGAAAAGTGGTTTGTAGAGGCAAGCAAGCAGGTGTAGCCACTCTCTATGTGATGTTGAATAAGTCGCTTCATCTCTTGGAGCTTGAAATGCTTCCTGTAAATTGGAGTTGAGAATTCCAAGGTGTGTGGCTGAAGAATATCAGATTATATCTTTGTTGCTGTATGTTTACATGAGATAGAACAAACTGGATTCATCTTTGCTTTTGCCACAGGAATACCTCCTTCCAAATATGAACTGTATATTTCTGGAAGGAAAGGGCATTTGGCATAAAATTTAAAATACTGGCAAAAATAACAATGAACAACGACACGGATTATTTTGCACGTCAGAATGAAACAGCTGGCTCCTAATTGGTGTCCGTATCATCAACTTGTTTTTCTGTGCTGGACTGTGGTCTGGGAGCAACCACATGAGACACACAAAGATGAGTCATGATGTCTGTGAATAACATTTTAAAAGGCTAACATAAATAACTAACGTTTATGTGAAATATAAAACTATTCGGTTGTTTGAGTATGTCCTCAAGCAACTTAGCTCCTCTCATGCTTTTCCTCTGAACTAATCCAAATATGTTATCTTTGTAAGTGTGGAATTTTAGTCATGCCAGGCAAGAGTATTACTCACATTCTGAAGGCTGAATGTTGCTTTGAAGGGAATTTCGGAATTGAGAGCTGAAAACAATGAGGATGCCCCCTCTGAATTGTAGATGTCTAAGAAATTAAATAATTCATAAAATGACATTACCCATTTTATCAGTCACTTTTATAAATCCTGAATTGGGCAGTGCTCTATGTTGATTTTCATTAACATCATACGAGATTTAATTTGCTTTTTCAATAGTACAAATATTTTGACCAAACTATATCATTCAATCTAAAGATAACTAATGTCTCAGATAACTTACAAATGCAGCTTTTAAGGCTTTCCAAAGTTTCTCCTCCTGCACATAATAAGTTCAAAAAGATTCAGTGATACATTTTTTTTTTTAGTATTTCTTTCCAAGTAGATGCATATTTCACATTTCTGAAAATCTTCCATTTTAAAATTGCATAATCAAGAATTATCAAATTATATTTTAAAATTTCATTAGAGAAATATCCACACTTCCTTTGAGCAATTACAAGAAAAAATAGCATTATCTGTTAAAAATTCATGTCACTAAGTTAACAATCAACCTTTCCAGACTAACATTACTATTATCTTAAGAGTTAGTATGTTGAACCCAGCATGGTAGCCTAATGGTTAGGGTCCTTGCCTTGCATGCACCAGGATCTCCTATGGATGCTGGCTCGTGTCCTGGCGGTCCCATTTCCCATCCAGCTCCTTGCTTGTGGCCTGGGAGAGCAATCGAGGATGGCCCAGAGTCTTAGGACCCTGCAACCGCATGGGAGACCCGGAAGAGTCTGCTGTCTACTGGCTTCGGATATGCTCAGCTCTGTCCATTATGGCCACTTGGGGAGTGAATAAGTGGATGGAAGATCTTCCTCTCTGTCTCTCTTCCTCTCTGTATATCTGACTTTCCAATAAAAATAAATAAATCTTTAAAAAAAAAAACCTTAATATATCATGGGGCCAGAACTGTGGAATAGTAAGCTTGGCTTCCACCCATAGTGCCAACATCTCATATGGGCACCAGTTTATGCCTCTTATCCTCTAATTCCAATCCAGCTCCCTGCTGATGGTCTGAGAAGGCAGTGGAGAAGTGCTCAAGTCCTAGGGCCCCTCAACTCATGCGGGAGACCTGGAAGAAGTTCCTGGCCTTGGCTTCGTATCAGCCCAGTTCCGACTATTTTGATTATCTGGGGATCTTCCAACCAGCAAATGGAAGATCTCGATCTCTCCTTCTCCCTGTAGTTTCTTTTCATATACAAATAAAATAAATCCTTAAAAAATTTTAAACAAAACAATTAATATCCTGAGAAACTTGAATTTTTTAAAAGTTGAGTTGAAAATATTTCCGTAAGTGCAAAGTTTACCTGTATCAAAAATTGAGCTAGAAATATCTCTGATCTTTGTGCTAATTCTTTCCTCATTTTCTGCAATATAACTTGACTTTGTAGGCAAAACATTGAAAAATTTTATCTTACTTTCAGCTGATAGACTAGATAGTTAAAGCCTTAGGACCACAAAACTCACCTAATTTTAAACCCAAAGAAAAACTTTAGGATTGTTTTTAATTAAGATAATTTGTTAAATTCATGGTATATGGGCTCCCTCCAGTGGCTAATTTAGTATCCACAAATCTGACCTGACCATTTTAAACCACTAAGTTTATTTAGGCGATGATTAGCAGTGATTTTAAAATTTAGGAGTTTAAAGCTTAAAAGCAACAATAAATATTAGGTAACTTTGTGCCTGAAGACATTAACTGTGCATTCACTGAACACATGAGGAGCTAGAGACACATG
The DNA here is from genome assembly GCF_017591425.1 of Ochotona curzoniae. Classification (NCBI taxonomy): domain Eukaryota; kingdom Metazoa; phylum Chordata; class Mammalia; order Lagomorpha; family Ochotonidae; genus Ochotona; species Ochotona curzoniae. The sequence goes on along the minus strand of NW_024465035.1, from coordinate 9,014,763 downwards.
CCAGACGCCATACCAGTCTGAAAATTCAAGACAGTGAAGCAACTAGTCAATGAGTTTATGTTGCAGAGGGTTCACAGAAGTGTACAAATCACGAAGGACAAAACACAAGGAGCCCAGCTCAGAATCCGTGGAAGGTCTGAAGCAACACAGGGATGCTCAAGTATCAAGAGTGGCTATGCCAGATATGGTTTCTCAGTACATCATGAACACCCAACTGTGGCTTAGGAGAAGAGGCTTTCTAAGCAAAGAGAAGAGTCCAAGTCCATATTTATAAAATAGGCTGTCTTACACAGAGAATCAGCTATCTGTGATCACTCAGGAACTGTTAACAACCAAGGAATTTTAGGAAGGAAGATCACATCCTGAAGGGCACAAGAATCCTACCATTAGGCAGAAAATGTGTCCCTACTATGGATGAATCGCAAAGTGTTTTCAGAAGTGTTTATAAACCTAGAGGGAGCTCCACTTGGAAAAAGGAAAATATAAGGACACATTGAGGACTCAGGTGACTAGAAAAAAAAGTGACTTTATACTTAATGAGGTGAATGAATAGTTATTTTGACCAAACTAATATTGAAATCTGCTTGGAGACTAATCCTTGTTTTCTTTCTTTTTTAATACAATATTTATGTGAAATATTTAGACACACATGCACAAATGGAAAGAGGGACAGATGAGAAAAGAGAGAATAAATCTTCTATCCACTGGACCTCCTTCCAAATGGCTGCAAGGGCCAGTAACAGGCCAGTGCAAAAAAAAAAAAAGGAGCCAGGACCTTCTTCCAGGACACACACTTGAGTGGCAGTGGCCCAGGTCATTGGGAATATCTTCCACTGCTTTCCCAGTCCATTAACAGGAAGCTGGATCATAAGTGGAGCAACCAGTACATAAGCTGATGCCCATACAGAATACCGGTGTCATTAGTATCAGCTTAGCCACCTATGTCGCAATGCCAGCCACAGATTTCCAAATGGAAACAGCATGCTTCCCAACATTCAGGAAAGAATAATCCAAATCAGACCTGGGAAATGCAATGTGAGTCAATATGTTTAGTCACCTTACTAACTGAAAAATTAGGAAGGTTACAGCTATAACTATTTTCCCTTCTTATTGTGTTGCCCATCTGCTTTTCTTTATTTAACTAGCTAATCATCTTTTTAAACTGCACTTACCAAGCCACACCATTTTAGAATTCTTTTTAAATTATTATTATCATTTTATGATACAGTTCCATAGGCCCTAGGTTTTCCCTTCTCCCCTCCCCATCCCCACCCTTACCCCCAACGTGTTCCCCTGTTTTATTACTATAATATAGTTCTTCATAAACAGTCATATGTCTATCATTGTGAGCATGGACAATGGCAGAGAGTCCAGCATCCTATTGTCAAGATATAGTTAACAGTTTCATTGGGAGTCCATCTTTGATCTGGAAGTAGAGATGTTTATTGCATTGTATCTTCATATCTGGATATAATAGTCTCCATTACACAATTACTGTACATCCCATTAAATGAAAAGTCACAAAACAAAATAAACAACAGGACCAAAAAAGAAATTGAAAATGCATGAAGTTAAGTGACATACTACTGAATGACTAATGTGTTGCTGAAGAAATGAAAAAGAATATCAAGAACCTTCTTGAAGAAAATGTGGCTACTCTAAGATCTTTGAGTTAGTGAAGAATTTAATAAGGAAGTGTTTGATGAAATATAACTAAAAATAATATATCAGATGTAGTTTCCACTGATCTTTGTTGGTGTGATATGCTTGCTGTAGGCAACAGATAGATGGATTTTGTTTTTTAATCCAGTCTACTAATGTATGGTATTCGATTGATGAGTTTAATTCATTTATATTCAAGGTTAATATGAATGGGTGATAATTTTGTCCTGTCATTTTAGCAATGGTTTGTTCATTGATTTAGTCTTCTGCTATTTTACTGGGATGTTCTTCACATTTGCCTTTGGTTTTGGTGGGTGCTATTCCTTTTCTCTGTCAAGAGAACATCTTTAAGTATCATTTGTAGGGCAGGTTTGGAAGAGGCATATTCTTTTAACTTTTTTTTTTTTACTGTGGAAGAATTTTATTTCATTTTCAAAGCTCCACTGCTCATATCCTATATATATCAGTTTCATAGGGCTGACCTATCTGAGGTGAGAACTGAGAAGATAAATGTTTTCCTTCACAAGGAGTTCCTCTAAGGTATACTCATTAAAGTAACATCATTAAATAGCAGGAAATATCTGATAAGGACAGGACAGAGCAAGAGGGGAAATGGATATCAACTAGAGATTCCTGACTTGGGAATCTCTTTAGTTGTACAATCTATCCAGATTTAGCCAAAGGATCATCAGTGTAATCAAAACAGACAGTCACATTGCAGTATGCATAAAAATAAAGAAGCTAAAGCCTGATCAATATCCACTAATGATTTATTATTATTATTATTTGTTCACTATCATTGTTAGTTTTAAGTAATCCATATCATCCAGATTTGATCTTTGTATCCACCAAATTGTACTGCTCACTTTTATTCAGTGGGAAAGCCTGAGATAGATGACTGTATCATGAACACTGGGACTGTATTTTGTTGATTCAGCTTTCTGCAGAGTTTCATTTTCACTGCTATTGAAGACAAACTGTACATAAACAGATAAGAAAACAGTTTTCATGTACACACTGCTTCCAAATTTTCTTCTCTGTACGGTTCAGAATTCCTTCCTATTACTTATTTTTGTCATTTGCTTCATATTTGTTATTTGGACAAGACTAAGATAGATTTGACTTGTTTTATCAGAGTTTGTAAACGCAATGTCTCCAGACATAGAGTGTATACAGTGAGACTGTATTAGGGGCAAGGAACACAAGTCTACCAAAGATAACAAAAACAAGCGCTCATTGTCATAAGCGACAGGAAACTTTATGATGGCTGTTTTCTAGAGTGATTGATGTATAGCTTAACCATGACAGGTTTTCTGCGATACTAAAGGCTTTCCCTCAGTGATGACAAAGCTACCAGAACACAAAGTACCCCATGTGCAATGATAACTAATATCCAAGCAGAAGAATGAAAAGCAGTGTTTCCTCAGATGTTTTTTCCATTGCTTCAGGATAAGGAAGCCTTCTTGGGAACCCATCAGATTTCTCTTTAGGTCTCATTGACCAAAATTGGTGTAACATGCTCCTACTCATCACTGTTATAAGAATGAGATTATAATTCTCACATTAGAAAAATAGCTCTTTATGTGATTCCCTAGCATAATCACGCCCATCAGGAGAAATGTAGGCATGGGGACTACCGCACTTTGGGTCATTTGGTAATGCCTAGAGATGGCAGGAATGTACATACCGCATGGTGAATAAATCCCTGGAATGATGTTATGCATCTGACAGTGTCCAGAACTGCCTACCTGCAGCCTCAATATGTACCTGGGTTGGTGTAGCTGGTGTGTTCTACAGGGCTGGAGATGGCATCGAGCTTGATCTGGTCTAGCCTCTTTGTTTTATGGGAACAACAGAGAGACATTTGGAGAGCTTCACTTTGTCCAAGTGATCATTCAATAGGAAACAGCTAAATGCCTCACAGGAAGAGAAAATGTTGTATTATCTTGTTTCCTTCTGATCTTTTTCTCCTTTTACAGAAAAAAAAACCACTAGTTTTCAATAAAATTATGAATAAAAATAAGGTACTCTTTGTAATATGAATTAGTGGGGCTTTTCCAAAAATCAAAAGAATGATGCCATTGCAGGGTTATTTTCCTTAGATTATTTAATTAGGTATTTTAATGTTAGTTTTATAGACCTAAAGGGGGCTTTTGTCCTTTGGCGAACATTATTAATGCAAGCCCATTTCTTTATATTTTGAAATAATGACTCAAGCCTCACCATTGGCCTAGTGTAAAGATATTTTTACTTCTGGCATGGTGATCTTTAAGCAAACAGCTCTGAGAGTTTGAGCTTTGCAAGCCCACACCTATAAAATGATTGCACCTGTCACATCATGACATGAGGTGTTGGGACTATAAAAATCAACCGAACTATCCAACCATTGCTTTAAGAAAGGGCTGATCCGTATTAATGACTTGGAAAGTAGAAAACCCTTTTAGCTGTAAGGCAAAACCTGATCGTTTGAAAGATATGGATATGGCATTGCTTTCTCTTCTATATAGCATTATAGAATTAGATGGATTTGAGAGAGGACTCACTTCAAATAGGATTGAATGCTGGAGGCACAATGTGAGATTTGATGTAATGGTTCAGTCATTTAAAATAGTGACCCATGCTCTATTCAAAAAGACTGAGGTCAGCTTCACATGCATCATCATCCCAGGTGGCCAGAAGGCCAGATCTCCAGGCAAGCAGTGCATGAAAATCGAAGCTGCTTCCATATCGCTTCATGTGTTGGTGGAAACGGTCTGTAGTTGGAATGTGGTCATAATTACACTTGCATCAAGCTTTATCAAAATTTGCTAATCCGTTTGCTGAAAATGAATACATTTCATTGCATGGAAATCTTGCTTCAATAAAGTTATTTAAAAAAAAAATTGATAGCTGCCATGCCAACCATGAACACATGTCCTTCTGGCAAAAGCAATAGAAACCATGAAGTCAGCTTGGAGGGAAAACTAATAAAGGTTAAATATAGCATTTACAACTGTGTAGTCATGAGCAGAGATGCCTCCTGGTGAGAAATTGAAGGTGATATTGAAAGATTCTTTGGAAATTTTATTTTACATTGAAAGAAAATGTCACATAATATGAACCTCTGAAATTTGATTTCTTCTTAACCACAGCATCTCATCAGAAATAAAGAAGTGTGGGGCTGGAGTAAGAGCACAGAGGGTAAAGCTAGCACCTGTGATGGCAGCAAATAATATGGGTGCTGGTTCGAACCCCGGCTCTTCTTTTACTGATCCAACTGCCTGCAAAGGTGCCTTGGAAAGCACAGGAGGATAGTCTGAGTGCCCGAGTCTCTGCACTCCAGTTAGAGACCATGAAGAGGCTCCTGGATTCTGGTTTCAGACCAACCAAGCTCCAACCATTGGGACTACGCAGGGAGTGAATCAGCAGAGGGAAGGTCTCTCTCTGTGTGTCCAACTCTCTGTAACTCTGTCTTATAAGTAAATAAATAAACATTTTAAAAAGAAAAGTTCAATTTCAAAATGCATAATAATTAGAGTACAGATTTTTCTTTTGGTTTCAAAAAGGTAAACTATAGAAATTTTTTTTGCTATTTTCTGAAAATGTAAGAAAAATGACTGTGCATATTAATTTTCTAAATAGATAAGGGTGAATTAATGAAACAGCAGAAAGTTCACACCTTTGATTATGTTGAGTTCCTACCACGATCTCTGCATCTCTATTTTTGTTTCTATAAATGTAAAGAGTAAACTACATCAAATACACAAAACCTACATTTTCAGACATAAATAAAAACAATCAAGTCATATTTATTACAGCTATATCATGGACCAGACATGCATTTTTTACTTTTTGTTATGAACTGATGCTTTGTATTCCCTTTTCTCTTTTTTCTTTAATGTTTCTAGAGGAAAACCTAAATTATCTAGTTGAAACATGCAATAAACACTAGGAGTACATGGCATTTATAAGAGGAAAGTTCTTCGTTGGGGGCTGTCAGGAAACTATTAGAAATCTATGACTCATTCCATTATTATTTTCACACAATGTGTATAGTAGGTTATAATATATTTCACTGGAAGATGTTGAATGTGTCCTTGATTTTGACAGAAATAATTCTGTGCCTTGGAAATTATAAAATTATTGAATCTCTGGCATATGGCATTTTATTGTGGTCATTAACATAAACCTCCTACTCAGAATACTGTAATGGCCTGATAATTTAACATAAAGAACAAAAGCAACTAAGTCATCCTTCATTATTTGACTTTATTTGTTGTCTTCTGCCATAGTTTTGTAGATATTTGAATTTGCCTCTCCCCTTACCTACCCCATCTTCCCCTCCTTCCAATTTTCCCCCTGTATTACCACGAAAGTCTAGTCCCTTTGTGTAAGTTACATGTTTAACTTTCTGATATTTAAATGAATCTAAATATAGTAAAAACAAAGGTAGAAAATCTAGTGTCATAATGTGGAGGTATATGCCTGAACTATATAAGTGAGACATCTTGTACATATGTATGTATGCATGTATGTGTGTGTGTGTGTGTGTGTGTTACATAAGCAAAAACAGTTAAGGGTCAGTATTGTGTCCATAGCTCAAACAAACAGTGCAAGTCCAGGATATCCACTTCGGACACAGCTTCCTGCTAATACACTGAGAAGGCAGAAGAAGAAGACGGTCCAGATATTCTGGTCGCTTCCACTCTTCTGGAAATCAGAATAATGGTCCCTGACTCCCAGCTTCAGATGGGTTCTGACCTGGCTATTTTGGCCTTTTGGGGGACTGTTTCAATGTGCAGGATATTTTTCTCTGCTATTCTTTCAAATAAATAAATGAATCTTTTTATTTAAATCTTTTTATTTATTTATTTTTATGGGTAAGTCAGATATACAGAGAGAAGGAGAGACAGAGAGGAGGATCTCCTGTCTGCTGATTCACTCCTCAAGCGGCCGCAATGACCAGAGCTGAGCTGATCCAAAGTTAGGAGCCAGAATCCTCTTCTGGGTCTCCCACATGGGGAACAGTGTCCCAAGACTTAGGGGCTGTCCTCAACTGCTTTCCCAGGCAGCAGGCAGGGAGCTGGATGGGAAGTGGAGCTGCTGGGATTAGAACTGGTGCCCAAATAGGATCCTAGTGCCTGCAAGGCGAGGGCTTTAGCCACTAGGCTATTGCAGTGTGCCCACATAGCTCTCAATTTGGGTATGTACTTCAAACTATGAACTTTAATGATAAATATTCAGGTATAATGGCAAGGACTTTTATTTATCACACAAAGGCTAACTCTTACCCAAGGTTGCAATAATTCATTTACTTTAACTTGTCAGAATCAGGCAATCATTCTCAATTTTATGACACAGCATACTTCTCGGCCTACAAAGATCTGATAAAATAAATAGATTTGCCCTGGGGAAGCTAAACTTCTTGGAGGCCAGTAGATAAAAAAGACACTAAGGAAAACATATGACAGAGGTCCAGATCAGCACAAATACTGTGCAAAGGTGGGACTAACAGCAGGTGACACATTTAATATAGGCAGTGTCAAAAGTCACTCTGTAAGCTCTTATGTATAAAAATATACTCAGTTCACTGCATTATTTGCTACTGACTAAAGGTCCCTAAGTAAGCTAAGTCACCTACTAACTTGATGTGTGTCTGACAGAGATGTAAGTAAATCTGCCTTCAAAACAGAAAATCCCAAATTTTATCATCTTTTTGACATTTAGCTGCTTTATTTTTAAAATCCGAGTCAGCTGCCTTAGCGTAGAATTTCTTCATTACATAGCATAGCTATACTCAAGTTTTCAAATACTCCTAATTGCCCCTTCTTATTCTCATTAAGTTAAATAAAATATTTCACATATTTTCTTTACATTTTCATCACAATTACAGTTTTACTTTCTATAACTTATAGTTGGACAAGAAGATCAAGACGTTGAATAGAAATTTAGTTGTGTTTTTTCTAAACAAATAAGGAGGGTGTTAATTCAAGCCATTGGAGGTCATAAGATTCATGGATGCTAAAGAGGAAAACCTTCAAATATCCTAAAAATGGGTTTAAGACCTATAAAGAGATGTGCTGTAGACACAAGAGCTTTTCTGAATACTCATATAAAAATGCAGTTAAAACATGTTTATTTTGATGCAAAAAATGAAACCCATGCACAGTTGTGCTATAGATACTATTTACCTTGCTATAAAATGCCCTTCCTACAGTTGACTCTCCTTGAATATAATTTCATTGCACATACCCAGTTTCTCTTCATTTCCAAAAGTTCAGACAATGGCACTGTTTCTTCCTCAAGGCGGTCAGTATTTCCCTATGAACTATTTCTGTCTGATTGTTCTGATCTCTGCTGGGTCCCTCACGTACAGGTTTTGTCTGTGACTTGGGTTTTACCTGACAGTCCATCTTTAGCATCTTTTGGTTCCTTTCTGACAGAAATTCCCAATCCCCAGTTTGGCTCCAAAACTGTATATGTGTGTGTATGTATATCCATCATCGATAAGATAAATTTATTATTAAATAAATTTAAAAACAAGCTTTCCTATGAGTAATCTGGTTTGGGGTTCATGAGTGCGATCATTTGTGCATAGGAACAAATGTATGGAATTGAAAATGATTTCTACCAAAATAAATTAATCACTGTTTCAAAATCACTGTTATTGGAATCAGGAGTTGAATGCCACTGCAAGCAATTCAGGAGAGTGTATGCAAGTCAGGAGACATACCTAATTGTTATGTAGTAGGAAAACAAAGCCTTGTTGGATTATGAGTATTCGATAGTTAACATTAGAACTGACCTGGTTCTTCTGAAAGTTGAACAAGAAGAAAAAATCGAATTAATCATACATTCTACAATGCAGTGACAATAAGTTATGTTACACTTGGATTTCTATAGAAATATTGTTGATAAGATAGATTGGCATTCCTATTCTATTTTGTGTTCCTTTTGCTCTTGTACATTTCCCTGAAAAAGCATTTGGGTTTCTATCAAGAATCTACAGAAAAATCTTAAACTATCTTGGCTTTCATATATATTGGAGTAGTACTGACAAACTTTCTGTGCTCTCAGAAGAGTGCAAGTAGAGTCGCAATCATGATAAGGAAAAAAAGTAAATTGCTCACTTTCTGAACGGTGTTGTCACGTTTGGGACCCGTGGATAATCACTTTGGCAGTAGTTCCAGAAAAGCACAGAGTGCTTTGCCAAAAAGAACTCTGGCTGTAGAGACAACCCTCTGCCAAATGCGAGTGATTTGTGAGTTCCTTACAGGGAGAGTGAACCTTGGGGGGCTGGGATCAGCAGAGAAGGGAAATTTCGACAACAAGATCAACATGCAGTTCTGCAATGTGTCTTGGTTAAAATTGCTAAGTTTCAACCCCCAGATTAAAAACACAAAACTTTTTTCTCAAGTTCTGTATCTGTTGCTGAATGAAACATCTCATCGATCAAGCTTTTCAATATATGCCAATCACCAAATCCGTTGTTAGAAAGAGACTAAGTAATGGATTGCTGGCTTTTTATTGCTATTCCATCAAAACCATTTACTGTATGACTATCATATTCCAACTATCGTGATCAACCTCAAAGCAATGGCATTTACTGTTTTGATATGGAAGGTGGATTTCAACCAATAGATACTCATGTCATTTTGTTTGTTTTGTTATTTGGGGAAACTGCTACATCAAAAGCCTCATCTTTGTTAAAATGCAAATCCAAGTTGTTTGCTGTACCTTCTGTTCATGCAAACGTTATTGTGATTCTATTAAATCAGATGAAAGGGTCAGTGCCTGGTTTTCCAAGCCGCATGGACTTCTTCCTTTGTCTGGATTGCTATTTCTATCTCCTGCACCACTCAGTGGCAGCCCTCCCAAAGCTTGGATCACAACATTAAATCATCCCAGATCCATTCCTCATAATGTTCCCTCTGTCTAGATTTTCTAAAAAGTACTTGTTAAAACTAGGAAAAGCTGAGTTTGTTATTTTTCATTCACAGTTGCATTATTGCAGTCCCTGCAGTAATCAGTTCAAACGTTGTGCCCTTTCATGCAGCGTGTACTGATTTGCAGGCTGTTTGGGTGATCTAGGCTCATGCTTCTGAGGCAGCTGTTGGGCATTTAGTTAATAAAATCCTCTTCCTCTGGGAAGCTATGCTGTCTACTCAAAGCAGACACACATATTCCACAGTTTAATATTGGAAGCATCTTAAATCAGTACTTTAGAAGTGAGGTTGGCTCACAATTTTAGTGGACAGGGAACCTAAGACTAGGTGATAATTCAAGTATGATGGAGAACAGCCACCATGTTTCCTGCCTTAATGTTCTCGAACAAGGTGAGTGACCACTCCACATTACATTTATGAAACAAATTACATTGACTAAAATGTTCATGATTATCTCTGAATGTATGTGTACTATCCAAATTCTAAACTGTTGTATTTCATGTTTCTGTTTAAATTGGCCCATCTTATTTTTTAATCTCTTTTTCAAATACTGAAGAAATGAGAATACATGAGATTACGTTTTGTCCCATTTGATTGTGTCCCTAGCAAGAGATGATATCAACACATTTCATTCAACTGCATAATTAAAATCCAGTCCCTAGATGAACAGACTTATACATATACATAATTGTTTAAGTTATCAAAACTAGGAATAGAAATTAGGTTGAAACGCATTTAAATAATTTGCATTATTTCTTCGTGTTGAACATTATAGTAAAAGCAAATAATGTATATTGCTCCTGAAAAGGGATGAATTACAAAACTATGAATGTGTAGCATGATTAAAACAAACAAAAGTGGATTTGTTTAAAATACCTGAAATGGCCTTTAGTTCACTTTCTACTTAAATATAGCTTCTCTATTTCAAATATAAAGTCTTTTCTATTCATAAATTTTAGAAAAAATTAATACTGTTGTGATAAATTACCTTAACCATAAACTGCTTTCTGCAATAATGACAACAAGAAAAAGACGAAGGAGTATCCAGAATTAGTATGGGAAGTTTGAAACTTGGTTAACATGTTGCAGAACCCCTGCTGGATAGAAGTTGACATATGAAAGTTACTTGTGAGTTAGTAAATAGATAACAAGGCAAGAATCACTTGTTTAACACTCTGCACACTTCTCTTTTCTTCCCATCATGTGGCATATTTTGTATTATTTTAGCCTGGAACTGTGGGAGTTATGACTTGATAGCTGAAGTTGTCTGAAAATGAGATAAATACCTTTAGAATTTAGAACCCGAAATGCATAGTTCATTAAAATCCAACACACTATACAACTGCTAGCCATAAGCGTGTCATTTCCCAAAATGTGCCTCAGGTTGTGTCTATTTTTTTCTTTTTCAAAAATCATTAATATTGCAGGGATTTGCTAGCTCAAGGCAGTGTGAACAGAAATATAACCATAAACATCTAACAGTATTGTAAACTTGAGAAATACTATCTTGCTTCTTTTTAATCCTTGCTATGTCTTTCTTTTAGAGCTTTTCATTTAATTATCAGGTGAAATGAATAAGTTTTCTTCAAAGCATTGTCTGTGTTGAATGTTTGTAATTAGTATGTATTTGGCATGTACCAGGCTGAAGCTGGAACTTAATTAGGGTACCCCATGTGTGTGGCAGGGACCCCGCTCACCTGCGGCCTCCCGTGGTGTGATTTAGCAGGAAGCATGAATCAAAAGAGAATCTAGGGTTTGCACCCAGGAACTCTGCTACGGGACCACAGTGACTCAATCAGCCCTTAATGATTAGATGAAGCACCTTGCTCATGACGCGGAAAGCAGTCAGAAAGCAGAGACCATGGACAAATCTCACTCCCTAGGAGATCCAGGGGAAGCCCAGGAGTAGATGGAGCCATTTTGTCCCCAGGGTGTGCGCTATCCCAAACGCGCATTAATGGAGACCAGACTTGAGGCGTTTTCTACAATGGCCAGTGTGAACTGAAAAGCTAAATTGGTCTGAAATCAGAATAGCTTGAGTAACAACAGCTTAGTAGATGCTGGGACTACTAAGATCTCAAGCTTATTACCCTAAGAATCAAAAGTGCTTCCTTCTCTCTAATTCATCATGAGTATGGAAAGGATCTTAAGCTACAAATACATCAAAAGCTAAAAACTGTATAGGTCATATTTTGTTATATGTCAAAAAATGAAATTTATAACAAAATTAAATATGAAACTGTGGTATATTACCAAATTAAGTAATGGGATATTCTATGAATTTTCTCTAACATATTATTTATTTGTTATAATTCCTTAATACTTCACATTACTGATTTTATATTTTTTGGGCTAATTCCATACCTCTCTGCATCAAATATACATTTTGATTGTGTATTTACATTTAAAATATAATCTTTATACAAATTATACATTTCACTAAGGAAATAAAAAATAAAAATGACAAATCTCTACTCGGAAGTTATATATTTTTCTCATTAATAATATATTTAGATATAGTCAGTTGCATATCCTTTTGCATAATTTTTTCCAGGATAGTTTATATACTGATTTGTGATTTTGAGGTTAACATTCTATGGTTAGATTTTTCTAGTAGCTAAAAGTTCTGCGAAAATTATTTCACTGAATTTATGCTAATCATTGCAAAAGTTTTCCACAATTTACTTAATCCCTTATGGGTTGCTATTTAGGTAGCTTTCAGATAGTCAGTATATTAAACTAAAGCACTCCAGAAGTATCTTTATGTTTCATATATTCCTGGAAGAAAAGTACCAGATGGGACCCGGCACTGTAGCCTAGTATCTGAAGTCCTCACCTTGCATGTGCCAGGATCCCATATGGGTTCCAATTCGTGCCCTGGAGGCGCTGCTTCCCATCCAGCTCCCTGCTTGCGACCTGGAAAAGCAGTCAAGAACAGCCCAAAGCTGAACCCCACATCTGCGTGGGAGACCTGGAAGAGCTCCTGGCTCCTGGCTTCAGATTGGCTCAGCTCCAGCAGTTGCGGCCAGTTGGGGAGTGAATCAGCAGATGGAAGATCTTCCTCTCTATCTCTCCTCCTCTCTGTATATCTGACTTTGCATTAAAAATAAATAAATCTATTCTAAAAAGAGAGAAAGAAAAGTACAGGATGTAATACGAGATTCAGCTGTAAGTAATGACTACCATTGTCAAGTTACTCTGGCAAACTCCAGCACTGTGTTACATTCTGGGTGAACAGTGTGAGCTGCCCCGTGTTCTCACAAGCATAGACTTTTGTAGTATCTTCTTCTTCAGTCTTTCACAATATTTCAAAATTTACCATTTTTGCCAATGAATTTTTTTTAAAAAAGAGAGTCCACTAGAAACGTTATCTCCAGAACAGAAAAGCCACAAATCTATTTATACATACGCATGTTACATTTATGGACTATGTACTATATAAATGTGTTTGTGAGAAAGAGAATGGAAAAGATGAAGACAAAAAAACTAATAAATGATAGATTCCATACAAATCTAGTATATATATCTCTATATAAATATATATAATTAATATATATATTAATTCATTACCACCTCTGAAAATCCTCAGCAAGAAACAGGTGTTTTAATCTAGCAATTAAGATATTTTTATCCCATATTATGTTACTTGGCTCAATGGTTAACTCTGCCTCTAAACTGAAGATTGCTGCCAGTGTAGACCCAGGAAGCAACCAGAGTCCTTGAACTCAGATGAAGTCCTGAATTGCGATCTCTCCTCCTGGCCTGGATCCTGGTCCAGACCTGTGGTCACGTTCATTTGGGGGAGTGACCTAGGAGATGGGATAGTTGTGTTTCTGTTTCTCCATCTTCCTCCTTCTCTCTCTCCCTCCTAATTTTCCAATAAATTAATTAATTACAAAGGAAGCGTTCTCCAAGATTATAGGAAACAGAATTAACTCCAGAGGCTGTTAGAGTTATTTCCTCAACTCATGAAGATTCAAACATGATATATGTCAAGACACGTTCGACATCACTACGTACAGTATAAATTGACAAATGTTATTAGTTCCATTTTATTTTAAAATGCAGTTATCATTCTGTATGTTTTAGAACAAGTGATTAAACCAAAGGCCTTGGGCTTGGTTACCATAATTCTATGTCTAGAAAGACTCTGGTATATAACATATCTTATTCTTACGACTTTTTGTTAGTGTGGAAAGCCAAAAGCTGTAAGCTAGACTTTGAATGACTTGTGATTAACAGTGAGTCAATTTTTTTTTGGTAAAATCATAAAATAAGTTAAATTTAGGCCCATAGGATTAGGATGTTAGAAAGGCCAAGGAAGACCTTTCTTCAATGAGGGGGACGCACGGTGTGCAATCTGTAGTACTTTTTCTCCAGGAAGAGACACATCTTTTGAGCAGTCTTTGGAGCAGGTGTCTTCTCAGGTGTCACAGGACTCGGGGAGGCCCAGGTGCAATCTAGTCTTGAGTGAATCTGAAATCAAATTAATGAAGAAAGTGCTGTTTTCGGCTCCCTACTCAGATCTGTTATCATCATTAGCTTTCCAGGATCATGCTCTTCACTAACCAATGAATTAATTCACTCGGTTATTAGTTAAGGCTTAGAATTAGTAGGCCAGTGAGTTCATCCATTGGTCAGTGAATATGTAATGGCTTCCAAGATTTCGTGAAATTTTAATTAAAGAATACAGCAAATTCTCCGAGTTTTTAAAGCCTCATTTGTTTTTCACTGGCTAATAACTAAAAATGATTCTGGGTTCTGGCAATAGAAATGGTCATTACTAGAGATGCTCTGAAGAAGTGCAAGAGTCAAATGGAAACACAAAAATAGAGTTAAATGCCAACATGTAAGCTGCTGGTGCTGCACATGCTGTGTTTGAGTGGGTTGAATTTGCACTCCAGCACCACCGTTTCTAATCAAGCTTTCTGCCAGAGCGTCTCGGGAGGCAGTAGATGACAGCACACGTGCAAGAGACGATGGAGGAACTTCTGAGCTTGTTCTAGCTCACTCACCCCTGACTTATGCAGGCATTTCAGGAGGGAAGTACTGAATGGAATCTGAACTTCTCTTTCTCTCCAAATCAATGCCATCCAAGTAGATGAAACCAGTGAACCTCCCCAACACAAACCACCTAAAGAAGCTGTGAGAGGCTAAAAAAAAAATCTCAACAGAGCAGAACTTTAGAAACAGTGTCAACTTTTTAATGTTCCCCTTTTTTTAAAGTGTGAATTTTTAAATATGACTCCGGATGAGTTCAGAACACGTGGAAGTCTCAGCAGTTGCATGTTTTTGACGCGAACTGCAAAGGAAGATGATCAGATTATTTCCATCTGCAAAGGAATGTTTCTGGAATACAGACAAATGAGCTTTTAGTAGATTTAAAGTCTGCTGGAAAGGTAGAAGTACATTTAAATAAGCAGAAGTAGATGTTTTATAATTTCTTTAAGAGTGTTCAACATATATGTTCAGATAAATATATCTGTATAGTACTTAGCCATGGATAGACAAATAGATACAAAGAATGTTAGGCTGCTGCCCTTTGGCTACACCAAGAAGGACAAATAAATATCAGCAATAATATACATATATGTATGTGCATTAATAATATATATAATATATATAATATATATTATATATAATATATATCATATATATTGATATATATCAATATATATGATTATATATATAATATAATATATATAATATATATAATATATATATATTATATATATCATATATATCCAATACCTTAATCAATACTCTATCCTCTCTGCCAATAAGGTTCATTTATATAGGTTTTCAACTTTTCTGTCATTTTGTTCTTAGCCAGTTCTTAGTAGAGACAGAACTTTCTTGAATTAACTACTGCTGTCAAAATAACAGAACTCAAGACTCTGATCACTGTTTTGTCTTATCCTATTTAGAGTAATAACCTTTCTTCAGAATTCCTTTGGAAAAAATCTTCCTTTACCAATCACCCATTAAGCATGATATTAATTTTGTTTCTGACATTGTTGCATCAAAAGTAAAAGCAGCACAAAATCAATGAAGTCACAGGTCTAGAGGGAACGGGTTCTAAATGACTGCTGTCACAGCACAGGAGATAATCTTTTATGTCTAAGACCGTGAATTTGTTGAAAATGTCCTAGGGGGAAGTATTATGCAGTTAGCTGAACCTGTTGAAATTTTTATCTTCCCTAAATTGCCTTGTAGTAAAAAAAAAAAAAATTCTTAGCAATACACAGCCAAATGAGACATTCCAGATGTATCCTGTAGCTTTAGTAAACAGTAAATTCACATTGAGAAATAGAAATTTTAGTTGTGCAGCAAAATAAAAATGTCTTCTGAAAACTAGTGTGTGTAAGAACTATCTGTGGTTTATTCATTTATTCAGATAATGTAATACAAGAATGCAGCAGGCAGGGCCCGGTGCGATAGCGTAATGGTTAAGATCCTCACCTTGAATGCACCGTGATCCCATATGAGTGCCAGTTCTAATCCTAGCAGCTCCACTTCCCATCCAGCTCCCTGCTTGCTGCCTGGGAAAGCAGTTGAGGACAGGCAAAAGCCTTGGGACCCTGCACCCGTGTGAGAGACCTGGAGGAAGTTCCTGGCTCCTGACTTTGGTATCAGCGCAGCACTGGCCGTTGTGGCCGCTTGGGGAGTGAACCATTGGATGGAAGATCTGCCTCTCTGTCTCTCCTCCTCGCTGTATATCTGACTTTGTAATAAAAATAAATAAATCTTAAAGGCTTATGGGCCATCCTCTACTATTTTCCCAGGCCACAAGCAGGGAGCTGGATGGGAAGTGAAGCAACTGGGATATGAACTGGCACTCATAATGGATGCTGGTGTTTGCAAGGCGAAGGTTTAGCTGCTAGGCTACTGCACCAGGGTGTTTTTATTTGTGTTTGCTTTGTTTTGTGTATGAAACTGAAGGCATTTGCTTGGTGACTTTTGCCCAGGACAGAAAACAGTAACATGTGCTTATTAGGAGAATATTTTAAAAGTATTAGCACAAATCTTGGGTTACTTTCCGTTTTTTAATTTAAAATTAAAAAAAGAGTTTAAGAGACATTTAGATTTCTTCATTTAATAGCAGGTTGTATTTACTGAGGTTAAACTAGCAGAGCCCTCAGGTCTTTGGGGATGGACTTTGATCACTAGGGAGCGTGTCTGAACTAGAGGGACCTTGTGTTGTAGAATTCAGCTTTTCATTTTTGTCTCTTTCATTATTCTGTGACATTTTGAAGTCCTCTTTCATGAAGCATTTAAACAGTCAGACCTACATAAGCAGGGTAGAACTTGGACTACCAGGGGATGGGATGAGGGAAAAATTGTAAGTTGCTAATGGGCAGATGAGAAATTTCAAATGTGTGAGATCAGAATGTCCGAGAGATCTGTTGCACGACCTTGTGCTGGTGGTCCGAAGTGCTCTAATTATACTGGGGAACTGGTTAAGAACATGTCTCCTGTTAAGAGTTCTTGGGAAAAGGAGCAAACAAAAGGGAACCTCCATGGTGATGGAAACGTCTTTACCAACACCCTGGAAACCGTTCGAGGTTCTCCATTCTTAGGAAAACGCATCATGCGTCGGGTGTTGGCCGAGCAGATGAGCTTCCCTTGGGATGCCCGTGTCCCATGTCAGTGCTCGGGCTTGGTTTCTGGCTCTGCCTAGATACCTTCTTTTTGCCATTGCAGCTACTTTGCAGCAACAGGTTCCTAAGCGCTTGAGTTCCTTTTCCACATGGGGCATCTAAATAGAGCTCCTGGCTCTAACCTTTCAGCTGAACAGCTGTGGTTGTTGTGGGTATTTATGGAGTGAATCGGTGGACGGAAGAGCTATCTGTCATTTCATCTTTTTAAAGAATAATTAGGAAACACGTTTAGCATTGAAACTCATGTAATTACATGTTTAATACTAGTTAACTGTATTGTATGCACATCATAACTTAATAGAATTGGCAGTACAGACTAATAAAATAGCAAACAGACAAAACGTTTATTTTAGTAACTTAACTCATTATGCAATTATTTATTCTTCTTGCGAACCAAAAATATATTAAGAGCTTTAAAAATCCTAATCCTCTTGAAACAATTTCATTGCTAAATATTTTTTTCTGATACTCTTTGTAAAACATAAAAAAATCCAATATTTCAATTATCTCAGTAACCTTATCAATGGATTTGTTTATTATTTCATTTGAGATAATTGCAGGTGTGAGACTGGGTCCCAGACCACAAAAACAAAAGGAAGCCCAATGGCTGTATGTGAATAAATGATATGATACTTCCCAACAGCTAGAGTACTTGGCATACAGCACTTTTTTTTTGTTCACAGCCCCTAGGAAGTGAGTCATAAAAATCCAAATTCTTCCCTGTTCTGTTGGAGAAAAAAAATAGCTTCTGCAGCTGGAATTCCAGGGATGAAATCTTTGGCATCAGACATGAGTTTAGGATTTAGAAATAGCTTCAAGTGGAAAAGTTGAGGGGTGAGCTTATAACACAATGTTGCTTGGAAGATCTGGACTCTTGCTTTGGTTTTGATTCTTAATGTCAGTTATCCCTGGGGTTTTCTACACTGAGTGCACTGCTGCTGTGTCATCAGTCTTTTAAGACCTTCCCCTTCCTGCCTCCCTTTCTTGCCAACCCTGGACAGCTGCTCTGTCTGGGCCGATGCTCACACTAGGCGTATCTTCTTCAGGTGCATGTCTCGGGTATGTCAAGTCACTCGCCTGAGCCTTTACTGTTTTCACTCCCCAAAACTGGGGTGTTAGTTAGACCTAGGTAAACGTAGCCACTTTCCATTTTCTTAGCTTTCCTTTTCCACCATAATGATAGTCTGTTGCCTCTTGCCCTTCCAGTAATGGAAAAATTGCCAGCTTCTTATATGCCTAGAGGAAATTGCTACGTCATGCCATAGCCATGACAGAAGCCCTGCACCCATGTGGGAACCCAAAGGAATCTCCTGGCTTTGGCTTGGTGAAAGCAGTCAGGGACATTGGGGGAGTAAATGGGTGGATAGAAGGTCTCTCTCTCTCTCTCTCTGTATCTATCTTTTCTTTCAAATAAATAAAGAAATCATAAAAAGCACTTACAAAGTTCTCTGTGTGTTGGTGTGTCCTTCTGGGTGTATGTTCTGTTGACATTTTTTCTGCATGAAATGGGAGTAGAGTGGTTTGTTCAGTTTTTCGTCATGCAATTTAATATTAAAATATATTAGTACTATTAAACATGAAAATAATCATTAAGCATGAAATATTTAAATGATATTAAAAATCAATTTGCTTAAGTAAATTGTCCAGATCAGTTAAGAGATTAGATTTTATAACTCAAAATGAATTTAGAGACGAGCAGTTCGGGCAGAGAGGGAGGAAAACGAAGAGGATGAGGAGGAAGTGACTGGAAGACTATAGTGGCACTAACTGTAGGAGCTCCTGTGAATTTGGTGCTCTTGTATCTTTGGGCCTGGGCAAATCCCTGTCATCAGGATGAGTAAACCGGTTGTTTTGAGTTCTGTGTTTTTCTCTGATTCTCAAACAAACAAATAAAATGTAAGAATCCAGGGTTTTTTTCCCTTTTTTTTTATTTCAAAAAGTTCTTTTGTGCTACAGCAAATTTTCAACACACACATGCAACATGTCACGGGACATCATGAAAACTGCTACGGAGAATAAATAATAACAATAGTTCCAACTATGTTCATTCTAAGTGGTCCTTTTTCAGTTGCAGAAGTCACATTAGGCATCATTCAATTATGAATAAGTTCTTTTATTTTGGCTTTTTTATTTCTCTTTTGTTGTTCTACTTTTTTTTTTTTGCCCTTTATGCTTAAGCATTATATCAATATGTGTTGTGAAGAGCTGAAAGTGCAACAGTACTGTAAGCGAAGCCAACATTTTTAAAACCAATTCTGAAGTCCTCACGGAGCCCTTAAATTATCCCAATAAATGCCACACACTGCTGTTTCCATTTGTGATGTTGAAATATGCGTCTCTAGAAAACTATAGCAAAATTGATCATTTTTACCTTTCAAAGTTAAGTGCAAATACTAACTCCAAGGGAAATGTGAGCTAGTCAGGCATGCAGTTGTGTGATTGTGGCACACTGAAACGTGTCTGTATTACAGATATTAAGAATACTGCATCACAATAAGTTTTTCAACATTATATTATGCTACTGAATTTGGAGGGCTTGCTATGGATCACTGAATACGCTACCATTTTGTGATTTTTTTTTGTAAGCAGGCAAGGTTTTATTATGTCTTAGTTGGTATGTTGAAAAAACAAGCTTCACACAGGTTCAGAATCCAATTTGCCCATTAAAAATTTTTCAAGAAAACACCATATATACTGTCTAATGAACTGATGACCTAGAAAATGCAAGAAATCTGTGGCCCCAAGGTAGGATGAATTCTTTAATTAAAAAAAAATCTCATGAAGTTGCATTTTTAGGGAATAAAATGAAACGAACACCAAAAATAGCACCCAAAACACTGCTCTCTTGGCATCAGCATTCTCATTTGTAAAAGAGTGATGATAAATCGTTGCTTTTCTGTAATGTCAAACTCTCGGGGTTCTTTTCAAGGTTAACATGAAATAACAGTAAAAATGTTTGAAGATGTATGCTAAGTGTCTCCAAATGCCCAATTCCTGGCTTTCTGGTGTGTCAGATATCATCTCTCTGAAAATCAACGTGATTCTCAAAATCAGTAGCTGTATTTTCTGTGTGATTTCTGCTTTACTTTCCACCTTGTGTTTATTTATAGATACATCTCTGATGCAAAATCTCGTGTATGTTTCAACTTTGCTTTCCCAGCAGGAAATGTGATGCTTTGAATGGGGCTGGTGATGACCACAGTAAATACCAGAATGAATTATCTTTCCTCTTTCCTGGCAGGAACCAGTCCTTCTCCTATTTCCAACTGGGAACTCTCAAATCCTGTTTTCCTTTCCAGGTCAATTTCAAATAATCCACTAAGAACTTAACATCGTGTGAATGTGTCTTTCTTTTCAAAATCAGCAAAGCTTTGATTGTTTCCTCTTTATTATATTTTTACTTCAAAACATTCCTGTCATTAACAATTTCTTTATTTCATTCATTTTTGTTTTTCCTGTAGTGTCTACTACAACATCCTTTGCATTTTATGGGCACAGTAAAATTGTGTTAAAGGAATATGTAGACATTAGTAATCGTTTCCACTCTTGAATCAAATTCCACCCCTCTTAATGCTTGGGCTAAGGAGGCTGATAAATATATAAACATATAAGCCCGCTTTCCTAAAATAGAAAATAGGCTTGCGTTTCTCTTGGGCTGAAATCTATCCTCATGAATAGCCCAAATGGTCAGACTGACTCCTGGCCCTCTAATGACATACTTGTGACTTGAGTGAGATTGTATAAAGTACAGTGAGAAATGTTGATCCCCTACATTCTCCCACTGCTGGTTCTGAGGTGCACCGTGCCCCCTCCCACCTCAATGCTAGCATTTCTGCTACATCTCTATGCTCAAAGCTCGCACAAAGGTCTATGCAAGTTGTTCTAAAATAGAAACAAGGTCATTTCTCTAGCCATTACTTAGGAACCACTCTCCAGGATAAACCACAGTACCCAATAAAAGCCAAACCCTACTTCTAGAGATGTGAACTTAAAAGTGTTTACTCTACACTGTTTCAAATAAGAACCAAGCATTCCATAGAAAATGTCAAAGCAAAGAGGTAATCAGAAGTGCCCTATGATACCTGGCACAATACCGTTTGTGTGACATTCACTGGGGGCGGGGAGGATTGGAAGAGTGTGGGGAAATCATACTGTTCTTGTTTTGAATTCTGTCCTTAGAGATGGCCTTATCAAAATACTCCGGTCCTTAGCTGTTGTTTGACAGCAGATCAAATGTTAAGGTAACCAAAGCTGAAAAGCCTGTGTATGTTTGGCATCTGGTATTCAAAGGTGATGGATTGGCTGGGTTTCTGAAATAAACAAGAAAATATTTTCAATTTGCTTACAAAGCTTTACAACTTCAAAACAACAACCTTTAAGGTATAAATTCCATCCTCAGACCATGTCTGAACAGCCATTATGACAAGATAATTGTAAGAGTAAAAAAAAAACATTGTGGGTTTTCAACTACCCATAGTTCAATAAATTATATTTTCAAGTCACTTTTTGACCTGCCAATCACTCTCCTTTCACGAAAGGGTCAAATTGAATTTGTGAGTGTTGGATTCGAGGTGGTGGTAAACCTACAGCTGTCTAGAAATTAGATTTGATAGCATTAAAATCTCAGGCTGACATTTAATCTCCTTTCTGTCTTGCGCTTTTCCTCCCAACAATCTAAAAATAGCACATACATCCAGGCTGAGAGGCATTGCACATTACATTCCTCTTGTTCCAGAGATGGGTTTCTCTTTCAAGTTGGACCTCAGAGCAGACGAATTGATGAGAAAACAGAATATCATACTACATTGTATTATTAATACCAGAGCCGTAATTGATCTTTGCTGTTTTTTTTTTTTTTCGTTTATAAGAGACAAAAAAATACTCTAAAAAGATGTAAAGTTTTAAAGTTAAGGAAAGGTCAAAATCGTAGAAGTAGCATTAATAATAATACATTTAAAATAATTTTGATAACTTTAAAAAATGTTAGTTGTGTAACTTCCAGTTATAAACCATCTGGGCGGCAGATAAAAATCATCAATGTGGACAGCTGCTAAAGTTGAAAGACACTGTCACTTGTGATAACTGTATTCCAAAATTTAGCGTCTGCTCCTGCGCCAATGGCTTCTGATCCAGTGTCCTGCTGCTGCATCTGAGTGGCAGAAGATGAAGACCTTTGATTGCTGCCACTTCATATGGGAGACTGTGATAGAAATTCTGGGACCTGGCTTCAGCGTGTGTTAGTCCAGCTCCTTCCCACATTCTTACATCAGATCAGACAGACTTTGACATACAAAACATCAGAAGAGAGAAGAAAAGACACCACATAATGATCAAAGGATCCATTCAGCAAAAAGAGATCACCACAATTAATGTGCATTTACCAAGGCCCTGGGCACCTAGCTACATGAAAGAAATATTGATGAATTTAAAGGGAGAACTAGAACAATACAATAGTAATGGGGGGGGACCTTAATACCCCATTAACATCAATGGACAGATCAACTGGACAGAAACTCAGCAAAGAAATAAGATGGTTCATCCAGCCACTAGAGCAAATGGCTGAAACTGATATCTACAGAACCATTAATCCTACAGAGAATGCACATTTTTCATCAATATGTGGATTTTTTTTAAGAATTGCCCATATTATAGGCTGCAAAACAAGCCTCAGAAAATTTTTAAAAATCAAAATTATATAATGCATCTTCTCAAATCATCATCTAGTACCTCTGGAGACCAATAAGTCAAAATACCCCAAAAGAAATGCAAATACTTGAAGACTGAATAATATGCTACTAAATGGAAATGGGTTGTAGCAGAAATCAAAGGGGATATTAAAACTTGCTTGAAACAAATGAAGGCATCAACATAATATATCAACACTTATGACCAGGGCAGTGTTACAAAAGTTCATCATGGGGCCCTGTGTGGTAGCTTAGTGGCTTAAGTCCTTACCTTTGTGCACTGGGATCCCACAAAGGGACTGGTTTGTGTCCTCACAGCTCCCTGCGTGTGGTCTGGGAAAGCAGTAAAGGATGACCCAAAGCCTTAGGACCCTGTGTGCTCTTTTGGGAGACCCAGAAGAAGCCCCTAGCTCCTGGCTTCAGATCAGCTCAGTTCCAGCTGTTGTAGTCACTTGGGGATTAAATCATCACAGGTAAGTTCTTCCTGTCTGTCTCTCCTCCCTGTATATCTGCTTCTTCAATAAAAATAAATAAATCTTTTTTAAAAGAAGAAGAAAGTTCATCTCAACTAATGTTTATGTCAAGAAATTAGAAAAAAAAATCCAAGTAAATGAGATAACTATACATTCAAAGGAGCTTTAATCACCTCTAAATGGTTCAGGGACCTAGAAAACATAGGAAGACATGGGAATTGGCAAAGTCTTAGAAAAATCACCAAAAGCACAGGCAAAGTCAAAATAAGCAAATAGGACTACATCAAACAGAAGCTTCTGTACAGCAAAGAAAATGATCAACAAAGTGAAGAAGCAACCAACAGAATGGGAGAAAGGTACATACTCTACACATCTGAGATGGGACTAATATTCAGGATTTTCATATAGCTTTAGAAACTCCAAACCAGCAAAACAAAAATATCTCTACTTCGAAATCGAAGATGGACTCCTAATGAAACTGTTGAACATGTCTTGACAATAGGATGCTGGACTGTCTGCCGTTGTCCATGCCTACAATGTCAGGATACACGTATACAGCAGAAAGATGGACTTATGAAGGACTGTAGTATTGTAATAATAAGGAGGAAGTCACTGTGTCGGGGGAAGGGGTTTGAGGTGGGATTAAAGCAAATCACAAAGCCTATGCAATTGCATGATAAAATGATAAAAAATAATTTAAAAATAAGTTTAATAATTTTAGGTCAGTGTAATGTTTAGTGTGTTATAGCACAGGACTTTGATTACTTGCGAAGCCTAAAGGAGCACTCCTGGATGAATCTTCTAACCCCACCTTCGTGGACTTTCACATCTTGCTGTTCCCATTTACACAGTGTAAAAGTGTTTGCCTTCCAAGTTTGCTTATTGCAATTGATGCTAATTGGAGGGACAGCTACCTAGCGATATATCACAGAGCAGTGGATGACGATTTAATTGAGAGAGCATCTCTAAAATGACTTAATATTACTGTGTAGTTATCTTTCTCTCTTGATACCTCATCTGAACAGTTGCCTTTTTATAGATCAAAGCTGTTTTTGAAGAGTTGAAATAGTCAACAGCAGCATCAGCACTAAAAATAAGTTTTTTCTCCCCAGTTTGCTTCTAACATCAGCAATTAAAAGTTCTCTAGAACAACTTTTTGTGACAGTGTAGTGAACAGTGGGCAAATAAGTAGGTAAGTGAAAAAGTGGGACTTTTTCCTTCTTTTCTCTGCCTCCCAGGCACTTACAGGCTCTGCCCTCTCCAATTCTGATGCACTGGATATCTTTCAAAAACCATCTTTGGGATCCACTTACATACTTTGTTTCTGTAGCAGAGGAGGAATTATGGGCCATTATGTCAGCATCCGGGATTGGAGGAGACGTTTAGCTAGGACAGTTATTGTTTGGTCTACAAGAATATGTTTTGCTTTTCTGGAAGTGACACATCATTTGTTGTGAATGGGAGATGAGGAGACACGTCTTCTTTTCCTGTAACAGAATTGTTTCAAGTGTAATTTCTGGATAACTAAGAATCTTCTCAAGTAACATATAAAATAGTTTCTCGTTTAGACTGCTGTACTCCTGTTTCTCTATGTTTGTTTAGTAATTCCTGTGAGATCATATGTTACAAATTACTATTTGTGCCTCTTGCTTTAGTGAATGCTCAGATGTATTTGGTTCAGATCTGTTTAAAATGTGGTCTTATCATTGATGTGTTCAAAGTCACGCAGCATTTACCATGTTCCTGAGAGGTATAATAGTATTTCATTAGGGAGCATTATACAAGAGGGGGATTTTGAGGCAACATATGCTTTCATAACATTTTGCTACTAGGAGAACTTGTTCTAAACAAAGTTTACAATGGAAGTAACATGAGTCACTCTCTCATAATTTCACAGCACCCATTTAAGGAGTGTTAATAAATACAACCATTTCTGCCTTTTACCTCAATATAAAATATATATTTTATAAGCAAACTGTGCCTATCCAAAAGGTCTTTATCTTTCCTTTTCAGCTGTTGTGTATTCCTTGCCTGTTGGTCAGCTCTCACATAAGAAATACATTTAGTACATTTAAATTTAGGTAATAAGGCCTTCTTTAGATTGGGAGGGAAGCAGAGACTGAAGAAATAAATGCAGGGAAGGATATTGAGGGCTGAGTGAGAAGCAGGACACCAGGAATTCCGTTTCTGGTATAAATGCTGTCCGGAGAGCACATCTTAACTGATGCACGGAAGTCAGGAGAACTGACTAGAAGTTGAGACTTCAGGATCTGCTTTGCAGAGACAAGGAGGGCCGTACGTCTCTCCTACAAAGTGGACGGGCTGCGCTGTTGGGTTTGTAATGTTCACGCTGGGGATATTTTCTCTGACGCTTGATGATTCATCTCTTTTTTTTTTTCATCATTTTTATTTTTCATGATGCAGTTTTATAGGCTCGGGAATTTCTTCTTCTGCCTTCCTTATGTTCTCTCTTCTTAATGATGCAATCTAGAGAAGGCCCTAACAGCGCGTCTCATGGGGATGGCTTGTTCATTACTGTCGTCTGACTTCCTAGAACAGTATTTGTGCATCCCAGATATTAAATGGGTGCGTCTGGAATAAATTGTTTCTGTTACATTAAATAGTTCTGAAAATATTTGATAGGTAGAAAAGTGTGTACTATTCACAGCTACATTTTCACATTTGTCTCCAAATGTTCCTTAACTGTTTAAAATAAGAACACCCAAGCCAGTGCATATTTCTAGATTCCATAAAACAATTTTTGAGGCTCCAGTAGGAGCCTTTCCCTAAAAAAGAAGTTAATATTGTAATTATATAGAGGAAATCAGTAGTGAGGAGAGAAAATGGGGAGGGTGGAAGGAGAAATTTCTGAGCCTATGAAACTGCATCATGAAAAATAAACTTTAAAAATAGACAAATTACAAA
Source organism: Ochotona curzoniae (assembly GCF_017591425.1). Lineage (NCBI taxonomy): Eukaryota > Metazoa > Chordata > Mammalia > Lagomorpha > Ochotonidae > Ochotona > Ochotona curzoniae. Next base: position 8,988,433 of record NW_024465035.1, on the reverse strand, counting down.
AATGTAAAAATAAATAAGTTTAGGTAATAACTGAATTCCAGTGATTTCATGTTTCTTTAGGATAGTAAATGTCTGTCAATAAATGAGAAGCTTTATTTGGGGCCAGATTTGTGCTTTGTCTTTTTTTTTTTTTTTTTTGCCAGTCTATCACTTGGGATATGTGTAAAAAAAAAATAAGAATACATAATTTAAAAGTGACTTTCAAGAATAGGACTTGTTTAGACTTGCTTCCAAGGAAAATCCTAGATACAGTCAGGGTAGACTGCTCAATGGGTCCATAACAAAAGCAACCTCGTCTCCATTCTGCAATCCAAAGTGCCACTTTCACTCTAAAATGTCGCACGCTGCCATTGGTAACATTATTCCCTTTCTCATTAGGTAGAAGAAAGGGAATACTATTGGAATATTTTCCAGATTAATAAAGAATCACCTGCTAAGTAACTCAACAAATGGGTTCTGTGTCTCCTCGATGAAATCCTAACATGCCTGTCTCTGATCCAGACTTCTTCGAAGGAATTATGATACTCATACGCTGTACAGCACAGGTGGAATTGACGTCAGCTCTCAGAACCATGTGACTCATGGTTCTGGAGACCGGAAGTCCAAAATCAAGGTACAAGGAGGCCACACTCTTTCTGGAGGCTCTGGGGAAATAAGCCCCTTCTAGTTTCTTTAGATTTTGGCAAACCTTTCTGTCTGCTCACTGCCTTCTTGTGCTGTTAAATCTACTGCCTTATTTTAACACGATACAAGTGATTAAACTTAAGACTTAGCTAGGTAATTCTCCCAAGATTCTTCTCCCAAGATTCTTAATATTCACTCTTTTTCCATGTAAGGTATTAGTTACAGATTCCAGAGACCATGAAATACATACATTTTTGTGACCATATTTTAGTCCACTAAACACACCAGCCTAAAAACCAGATGTACAGGCCTTCTGATGCTTTGAATTGCTGCAGTGTTTCTGGTATCCAAAGAAAATAATGTCATAATAAGTGGCCGATAACCATTTGGAGAATTGGCCAATGAATGTAGCAAGTGTCATAATAAGTGCATGTATATAATTGATACATGTCACCATTGGAAATGATTTGTGGATAAAGAGCAAAGCTAAGGAAATGAGATTGATCTTATATAAAATGTTGAGATCTTCTCATCAAAGTGCTTTTGTTCATAGGTTGTTCCTAAGTGGCATTAAAGATGTAAGTGAAAAATCTGGTGCATGGTTCCTCTGTGTATATTCAACATTAGAGGATAAAAAGAGAGGAAATCCATAGAATTCAGTGATTTTTGGTTTTGGAAGAATCTGAAATGTCTCGTCAAGCGCCCAACCAGCAGCAAATGATCACAGCTGTGTATCGATTAGTGCTGCCTTCTCATGCTCCCAGGGTTGAGAACACCTAACTCTTCAGTTCTTTTTTTTTTTCTGTAAACTTATTGAAAAGAGTGAAGGTAGGCATCCCAGAGCTTCCAACTACATTCTCTCTGGCAGCTGTGACTTGTACATTTGCAGAAGTTCTCCGAACAAATGGCAGAGCAACTACTCATGTTGTAAGTTTCTGCAGGCCTGAGAGGCTCCTGCTCTCTTCATGATCCATGGGGCATGCAAGGCACTCTTTTAACTGTCAGCTGGCATGGATTTCAGACATCAAGAGGATTCTTTTCATTCCATTTTCTACAAACTGTTTGAAGAACTCTCATAGAACATAATTTCTATTCTCACATAGGAGCCAAGCCCTAGCAGTTTTCAAACTTTTTTGAAAGCAGCGTTTATGTAAGATACTGATACAAAGTGTGCAAGTGTAACATAATAAAACATTAAAATACAGACAAGATTATGTACATGTGTCTATTTCATGTAGGATTTGTTACATTGGAGAAAATATCATCATATTTTATTTTCTAGTTTCACTGTTCTTCCTCCCTTTCTCCTCCCTCTTCTGATCCTTCTTGTTTATTCCTCCTCCTCTTTCTTCTGGCCCGCAGGATATTTTATTATTGTTTGTGCTAATGTGCTAGCGATATGAAAGAACAGACTTCATAAAGTCCAGATACAGTTCTAAGAAAATATTATCTCTCCGTCTTCCACCTCTCTCCCTCTGCCCTATTTTTTCCTTTCTTCTATTCTAATTTTTATCTTTTTCTTTCCTTCTTTCTTTGTTAGGTAACATTTTTAATTTGCATGACCCTGAAGGGTCTAGTTTTCAACTAAAGGGTCAACTAGTAATAAATAAACAAGTCTCTAGTTCAACAATGACACAGGTACCGGTCATAGACAATAGTCAAATGGAAAAAAAAAATCATGATTTATCCCATATACAATCAGTTTCTTTTTAATCAAAGACCGCTAAGACCATAGAAATATAGCATTCTTCATTTTTATTGAAACTCAAAAATTAAGGCAAATTTGAAGGAAAGAAGTCTAATAAGGTGTTGTTTGTAAGCATGTTTTTAAAAAGTTAAACATAAAAACTTGTAGAAGAAAGAAAATGCAGAGTAGATGAGTTGAACATCGTTGTTTGGAACAGTTATTAGGATGAGTCGGGCAGTGTGGTATAGCAGGTTAAGAAGTTTTTGAAGAGAGCCACATCCAGCATAAGAGTGCAAGTTCTAGCTCAGGCCACTCCTTGCTTCCAGTACTGCTAAGGGGTGGTTGATGAAGGCTAATTACTTGTATTCCTGCTACCAACGTAGGAGCCCTAGACTTTTGGCTCTTGCTTTAGATTGGTCTAACTGTAGATGTAGCGGATGTTTGGGGGCATGAACCAGTAGCTGAAAAATCAATTTTGACCTTCTCTGCCACTATGTTTTTCAAATCAATCAAGTAAATATTTAAATTCTTTTCTTGAATTGATCTTGATATTTTTCATATGTTAATCTGGAGTGCAGAGATTATTGTAAATGAAAAGTAAAGTTTGTTTTAGTGCCAATTGTTGTATTCTGGGGTTTTTAAAAATTTTATTCTTTGATGATTTTTACATAATATTTTGAAAACATTTATCTATTTCTCATCAGATGTTTGAATATAAGTATATACAAATAATTTTTAAAGAATTATTCTCTTGTGGTCTGAGTGCGAAGTGAGGTCATTTTAAAAATTAAGTAAATGTATCTTTAATAAGATCTTATGATGTATTTCTTTTATCAACCATCCATAAGAGACTGATTGTTCATAATTAGATGATTGTTTATAATGAGATGGTTAGTGTCCGTTTTATCATTGTTACTGGTACTGCCCATGAATAATGAAGATCTAGTCCTCATTGTACCTTCATTAGGACCTTGGATACAAGAATGGACTCACAATTAAATGTCTGACCATCTCTTACAATGTTGGAAGACACTCCAACATTGGAGTGGATAGGACGTGTGAAAATACACCAAAGACACATTGTGAGACTGGAGGGGAGAAAAGTAGGGAAGGGAAGGAACTTTGGGGAAGGGGAAGGGACACCTCAGTGCCAACTAAACTGTATCAAAAATGAAAAAAAAAATGAAATTATATGTGGGAAAGCCTCACAGATTCAGTGATGCAAGTCTGGAGCTGGAACTGCGGCTTATGACGAAGTCCTGCACACGTGTATTAGCCTACAGAGAGGGAGAGGGCAGCAGTTTGCCACCCTGATGGACAGAAAGGTAGAAGTTTCCCCTTATCTGTGTTCCCAAAGTCCAGATTTATTGATAGAGTGAGGACACGTGCATCAGATTTAAGCTCAGTAATTGCATTTTGAATGAATGTGTAGCTAGTTGGTATGGCTGTTTTTAACAATTTTTAAAAAGTTGAGTTGAGTGTACAAAGCTCTGAGTTTAGGTTTAAACACTACTTTACTTGGAATAAAGCCATATTTATCTTATCACTCCTAGTTAGTCTTCCCTATCCAAGCCTAACCAGGAGTGATTTACCAGTCAACTAATTAACTACTAACAGATTGAATGAATGTAAAAGGAAAACGTATTTTCAGTACCTGTTCTGGCCATCCTACTTTGGATATGGTTTCATTTGCTTTATAGCACCCCATGAAATAAGCATGATTTTTATTTACTTACCTACCAGAGAGATTCATAATGGCATAATCGTGAAATTATTGAATTTCATGGAAGCTCATAAAGCATAAGAGGAAGGGCAATCCAGGTAGCAAGGAGAGGAGGTGTTTTTTTGTTAAGTAAAATATTTTTACAGTTTTTGAATCATGCCTCTAAAAACAACCCCAAGTGTTGATTTGTTTTGAAAAGAAATGTCAAGAAAACATTTCCTTTCAGTCTTTGATCCAGTCTTCAGTCTCACAGTGAATATAAATCCTGAGTTACTGGAATTTAACTTGCTTAGTTTTCCTTTTCTTTATACTTGAAATCCAAATACTAGTTTTAAACTGAATATTTTATTCAAAGGCTTTGAAAGGCAACTTGTGTCATAACACCTTTCAATGAACTTCAGTGAAAAAAAAATATCAATGGATTTCTGTCACAATTCAGTGGCAAACATGGACATGTTTATTTTTCATTCTCTTCCAGGAATACAAAGTATATTTGTACACTGCAAGCAAAATTTCCAGACACAAACATTTGCTAAGGGAAAGAAATTACAACATGGAACACCCACTTAAAATGTGACAGACACACTCCTCAACTGTACTAATAAGGATATTGTGAGCAAGATGTGAGCTTGAGTGTAACCTCATTGCTGACAGACAGAGGCACAGAAGTTAAGGGGCAATTCAAAGAAGCATTGAATCTCAATGGCTTGGCAAATACAGCTTTGACTAGAGTCAATTTGACACCAAACAACCATTGGTACAAATTAGATTCAGAGGCATTTCTAAGCATACCCAAAAGGTATCAGCAAAGTTGGTTACAGAAGTTACATAACAGTCAAATGCAGGTGTTGAGTAAAAGGATGCCCCTGGGATAGTTACATTTCAGTACCTGCAGTGATTCAAAACCATTTTCATTTTATTAAGATAAGGAGGTGCTAGCATAACCACTGATCTTTCTATTCATAATCCCAATTAGACATTAAAGTACTTTAGAATATGTAAGAATGTTGTTAAATAGGTGACTTTCTGATTTAGTGCAGTGTGAGATGTCATAACAGACTAGGAACCTGCTATGATGTATACTGCTTCCCACAAGGGCCAGATTGATCCCTTGGGAAGTTTTTAAAAATATTCTCTGGATTCTACTAAACTCATGAAAGCCTAGTATGATCCAAATCACCATATGTGTGTGTGTGTGCTGTGCTTATTACTTGTATGTGTGTGTATTTCGGGGTATATATTTAAATATAGTTGCTCAACAGCTGAATTAAAGATGTATCAACATAAAGAAGGCAATATTTCGGGAGGTTATGATACTTTTTTTGAAATCTCTTCATGAAGGACTCCCTACTCTGGGGCATGTTTCTTCAAAGTATCATGGTCTTGACAGTGTTGGTTGAGCAACATATGTTACCTGGATTTTCTAAGTTCATCCTCACAAAAACTATATGAGATGTATCTTACTGGAATCTTTGCACCGAAGCCTGATGTGAATTAAGGAAACCTTTACAGTTCAGTAGGGGACAGAGCCAGCTCTGCTCAGACATGTGGCTCCTGAATCCATGTTCTTCACTGCAAGTGGCCATGCAAGATGACTCAGACTTGCACACCCTTGCCTTGACAGCAGATATTTCTTTGGTTTTCTTGAATCTGTGTTAATTTTCCCTTTTTAGCCTCTGTTTAAGGTAAGTCAGGAGGATGCGCTAAGACCCTTCCTTTCTTAAGTGTATTACCAACTTTTGCTTTAAGCAGTAGACTGCCTGTGAAAAAAGAGGAAGACAGAAGGAGCTTGCGTGTGCCAGTTGGCTTCTCAGATGTCCACATGGTCAGGGATGAGGTAGTCTGGATGCAGGAGCTGGGAACTGAGTCAGGGTGCTCCATGGGAGGGGCAGTGGCCAGTTACACAAGCCATCACCTCATGCTTCCTAGGATCTGCACTAGTAGGATGTTGGAGTCAGGAGTATAGCAGGAACTGTAGCAGTAGTTGTGTGGGTGCTAGATTGCCGACACTACATAGGGCCACTCTCCTGGAAGCATAATGTATAAGTATTCTCCAGCCCAAATTCTTGGTTAATACACCATGAGGTCAGAGCTATGGCATACATTATGGGTCTTCTACACCCCAGGCATTTCCCTGTCCCATCTGCTTATTATTAGAGGCAACTTTCTATGATAGATAAATCAAAAGCCAAATGTTTGCTTTTCCAGCTTCAGTCACACTTGGAAGTGATCATGTATTCTGTCTGTGGTCAATGGGGCATTGGGAAAGTCCGCCAAAGTGTGTAAAATATTAATCTGCACAACTTGCGCCCAGGGGAGTGGTATGAGGCAGCATGATCTCATCCTCCCTTTTCTGACTTCTCCTAACATCTATCCAGCGTTTATGCAGACCTGGTGCTTGCATTACTGTAGCAATTTTGACCAAAACAACCCTCAAACCTTCATATCTTGTTTTTAAAGAATAGAACATGTTGTTGGGCCAATTATCATTTTACATTCCAAGTTTGGAAGATAAAAGCAGTTGGAGTAAAAGAACAAAACATTTTTAGAAAAGACAAAAAGTGTGTACTCAATGACAAAGCAGTTCTGATAATAAATGCTGTGAAAGAGAACAGATATGACACATTAGATATAAATTTCATTAGAGAATGTGTGTGTTCACCTCGTTCCAAGTTCCTTTGGACATATGAGTTAGAGGGGGTTGCCATTTTTGAACATTTTTTTACACAGAAAATAATCCCTTTCCGTTTTTAGTATGGATCAATACATATATTCACTAAAATATTGATGGAGAACATCTTATACATTTTAAGAAAATTGATCTTTGCCAGGGATGTATGTGGTACTGATACTCATGAACAATGGAAAATCTTAGATAATTGGGTTGATGATTAAATGATCTGAGAATCTCTGTTATAATTTCAACATTGAAACAATATTACCTTCATGAAAAACACTCCTACATAATGTTTGTATAAAAGTAATTAAAAATGTCAATTTATCATATTATAATTACAATTACACTACAGTGCCAAAGGAACAACCTAGTTTTCCCCCACCATTTCCATATGTGTAAAAGCAGTCATCATCATGTCTTCTCAACTGGAAATTTTAGTATTTTTTTTCCCTTCTGACACTCTATAAAGCCTATTTCAAAACATTAAATCATTGCATTTTTATTCATGGCTCATAACAAGGATTCCCACAATGACCATACCATCAACTGGAGTCATATCAACTTTGATTTCATTTCCACTTAGCTTTGCTTCAATTCTTCAGCAATTTCTTTCTTTAAAAATTATTTATTTCTATTGGAAAGGTAGGCTTACAGAGAGGAGATACAGAGAAAGATCTTCTGTCCCCTGGTTCACTCCCTAGTTGCTGCAACGGCCAGATCTGAAGCCAGGAACCAGGAGCTTGTTCTGAATCTCCATGTGGGTGCAGAATCCCAAGGCATTGGGCCACTATCTATTGCTTTCCCAGGACACAAGCAGGGACCAGCCTGGACACCAGCCAGTGCCCATATGGGCTCCTGCATTTAACCACTGAGCTTTACTGAAAGCACGACCGTTTTGTATCACTTAAAGAAGAAATCTCGGAGATATAGATTTTTAAGCATGGAGCTGATTTAAACAACTTGAAAAGCAAGCTTTCAGTGTTTGATAAGAAATTTCAAGGCCTCAGGTGGTGCACTGCACTGTGATATATTGAGTTTTGAAAGAAGTCATGTTTTAATTTGTCACCTTTTTTTCATCTTCTTTCAGTTTCAGGTTTGCACAGACGGCCATGCTGTTTGGGGAATTAACAGAAATGCACGATTTTGCATTTTAAAGCACACAGGGCTATTCCCCAAATGCTCTGCTCTGTGATCGCATTTTATTGCCATGCATCATTAAATCATGTAATAATTTAATGATTTCTCAATACAGTGACAACTTCAGCCAGGTTTTGTAGCAGTCCTCTGTGCAATCCATTAACATAAATGGACTTCAATAAACCTAAGCAATAGAGATCCCCTATCTGACAAGCTCACTTGTAGCTGTTGTGCATTGCACCTGCATCTGCTGGTATGTTATGTGGATAACATACCTTCTGTGTTTCAGAAGTTTTCTGTTCTGAGATTGCTATTGAATTTTGCTTCAGTGGTTGAGTTTTCTGGTTCACTTCTGGGATATTGCTATTGACTGTGTGCAAAATTATCTCCTTGGGCCAGAAAATTCATCTGAACATAGCAACGCTTGACTTCATCCCCAGAGAGAGCTTATAATGCTTCGTGAAAACAGAAGTGAATTAAAACAAAATGTGTTTATATATTCTGTACACATATTCTGTAGAGGAGGTGGGGATTTGTAGGGTTCTGTATGATTTAGAAATGTGATAATTGAACAGTCCAGTAAATCAAAATGCTAGAATAATGACAGAAATTGCCAACACCTGGAAAGTTGTCATATTGGATATTCAGCTGCAATGATTCAAGCCTGACTTTCTCTCAAATTGTGTAATGCTGGCTTGTAGTATGTGTGCACATCTCATATTTTAACCCAATCTCAAATTGTACCAGAGTACAAGACTTTTATGCAGCATAACATTAATATCAACAGATACAGATATCTTGCCTAGATTCCTTATGAAAACAGAAAGAGGGCTTTAGTATTCCCTCCATAGATTAAAATAAAGAAGACTTCATTATATTTGAAATCCCTTTTGCTAACTTTATGATTGCAGTCTGCATTGTTACTCCATCTGCAGGTAACTACTTTCCAAAATTTGTGTTAATCCTTTATCTTGGTTCCATTTACACTTTCATAACATATGCACATATACCTTGACAATGTTTGATACGGTTTCACCAGCTCACATTAGATCTTTATATAAATGTGTGGTTCCACATGCATTATTTTGTCAATTTTCACCCAGTATTTGAAGAATCTTCTGTATGAATGCATGTCATCTTAGTTCATTCATTGTGCTCTGTTCCAATCTGTAATTTACCACATCCTTAAAGCCAAATTCTACTCATGTTTGCCTTGTCTCCACAGGTTGTCTGTTAAGAATGTCATTGCCATCTTTTTTGTCCATGTTACCTTTGTACTTTTGTTCAAGTTTCTACATCATAAATGCGTGAGAATCACAGGGCGGAAGGGTATGTGTGTCTTTACTTTCTCCAATAAAAAAAAATGTTCCATTTTGATGATACCCAGATGCCAGTATGAAAACTGGGCAATGCTGTACTCCACAGTGTATGGACAAAGCTGTCCTGTGTTGACTCTGGTTGATTTTATGCATTAGAGTTTCAATGACGTACCCCAGGACTTAATAAATGATTCAAAACATTGCTTTACTTGGCCCAATCCTTTCCACATTCCTTCCCCAGTTTTCAGTTGGGAGAGTGAGGCAATCATTACTGTCAGTGATGTAAGAGCAGACGATGTTTCATACAATAGCCCTGATGGTTACAATGCTGCTCAATGGAGAGGAAGCATGGGGTCTTGCATTAGTGAAGGGACGAGGTAGCCGACAGGACTCTTTGTTGGCTGTGCACCTGCCACATCTAATAGCAAATGGGAAGGATATCATCTCTCTTTCATCCCATTGGTTCAGAACAGCAACGGTCAACAGGCCCCCTCTCTACAGCCTCAGAAACCACAGAACAGAGCAAGGAATGCCACAGTGTATAATGCTTCTCTGCAATAGAGTAAATAGATTCAGAGGTGTTTCATCCCATAGGAGCTCTATAAAGAAAGTGAATTTTGGAGACAGATTTTCTTTTCACTATTTAAATTTAAGTTTTATTTAATTCAAGAATTCAAGCATCCTCCTTTTTCATTCATTCATAAGAATTCACATATTCATGTACTTGTATTGTGTGTGTGTGTGTGTGTGTGTGTGTGTGTGTGTGTGTGTGTGTATTGGGCAGTTCAGGCTACTGAAACCAAATACCATGGACTGAGTGGCTTCAAAACAACAGAAATTTATTTCTGATCACTGTGGAGGCTGCATTCCAGTGTCAGGCAGCGGCACTGTTGGGTTCTCATGGGGGCCTTTCTTTGTTGCAGGCAGATGGCTTTTTGTGTCTTTGCATGGTAGAAAAGAGAAACAACTGGTCTCTGACTTCTTTGAGGTCAGGAATTCCTTTTGTGAGAATTACGTCTTCCTTAAGGCTTCCATTCCAAATGATGTCACATTGCATTTAAGGTTTCAATGTATGGAACTTGAAGGACCATTCAATCCATTGCAAAATACAGTCAATAGTGAACAAATGAGCGTTCTGTTGTTTTCAGTTTATTGAAGATTACAATAAACTTTTTAAAAAGACATTTTTTATTGGAAAGCACATATACAGAGAGGAGCAGAAACAGGAAGAGATCCGTCTGTTGATTCACTCCCCAAGTGGCTGCAGTGGCAGGAGCTGAACCAATCTGAAGCCAGGAGCCTGGAGCCTCTTCCGGGTCTCCCACACCGGTACAGGATCCCGAGGCTTTGGACCATTCTCTACTGCATTCCCAGGCCACAAGCAGGGAGCTGGATGGGAAGTGAGGTGGCTGGGATTAAAACCAGTGTGCATATGGGATCCCAATGCGTTCAGGCGAGGCAAAGATTTTAGCTGCTAGGCTATTGTACTGGGCCCTACAATAAACTTTAAAAAAATTTTTTTGTTAAATTTTTGTGTTGAATTTTTGAATTTTATGGTACAATTTCTTATAGCCTACAATAAACTTTTAAGCTTTGAGATTCTGTCTGTATCCTGTTCATTTAAGCTGTATGTGAAGTAGTTTATTGATGCTTTTCATAGTACCTGATATTTTTTTGTGCTTTATTTAGTTGGTTACATATACATTTATTAGAGCATGTATAAATTTTATTGGAAAGTCAGATTTACAGAAAGAAGGAGAAACAGAGAAAAAGATATTCCACCTGCTGGTTCACTCCTAAGTGACTGTAATTGGAGCTGGGCCAATCTGAAACCAGGAGTTTTCTGGGTCTCACACATGGGTGCAGGGCCTCAAGTCCTTGGGGCATCCCCTACTGCTTTCCCAGACCACAAGCAGGGAGCTGGATGGAAGCAGGCAGCTGGGACATGAAATGCACTCATATGGGAACCCAGGGCATATACAAAGCAAGGATTTGGACCCAAAGCTATTGGTCTGAGTATATGCTATGCATTTTTTTTTCAGTTGGTTGATGATACCAATTAAGTATGACATACATGTGATTTTTATGTAGTTGACTTATCTATAGATCCAATCATGTTAAAATAAATGTACTTAAGTATACACTGACTTACACAGAACATGTAATATTTTATCTAATATTTAAAGGAATAAAAAAGAGCCTTGATAATATATTCTAACTCACATAATAGTTTTCATATTTTCCTAATTTAAACTTCATCTTGTTTAATAAAACATGGTTGCCTTTTATTTCTACAATGGTTAGTTCTCTACGAATATTTCCCCTCATACATGAGAATTCTTGATAACATAAATTGTTTGGTTAGTAAGAAATTTAGTAGGTTGTGGCAAAATCCATCTTTAAAAACAGCATATTAAAATTGTCAATTGACAGCATCTCTCATCTCCCCTGTGGGATCCAAAATCTGATAAAAAATTTTTAAGTGAAGATGTGAAGAATCTTGTGTGTGTTTGGAAGTCAAGGGAAGACAGGAGTGTGTGCCTGGCATGCAACAGCCATCACAGCTGGCTTTCTAGGCAATGAGGCTCTCACCGTGAGCTGTGGAATAGACAATTCAGAAAGAGCAGATTTAAAAATCAATTTAAAGAGTTTATATATTATATGTAAGAAATTACTTTCTATTTCTTATCAGTGCCATGCAGCTCCCGTTTCTGGACACTGTAGGAAGTTTCTGACAGCATGTGCACACATTTTTGAGTCAAAGTGAACTGCTTTCTGGCTTTCTCAACTCATTGCTTTAGCAAAGTCAAGACGACCCTATCAGTCCCTCTAATCCCTATGACAGCTTTCAAAACTTTTCTTCCTCATAATTGATTTCTACCCCGTAATTTTATCTTGTCATGTGTTAATAAGACACAGACCAATGTCCATCAATAAAGTTATACCAGTGACAGTAGCTTTCTATACTAAAAATGAGAAATGAGGGTACCGCTTTTAGTGTTTCTAATATTTGAGACAGCTGTCATGAGGTGGAGAAAACATCATTATCACTTGGCTACTTTTTCCTTTAAAGAAATGATATTATTGAGAATATATTCAGCAGAAATGTTCCTTTTTTTTTTTAGAAATTTTTCACATTTTAAGAATAGATTGGTACATGAACTAATCTCAGCTTTAGGTGAAAGAAGTCAGAAAATGTAATTTATGATGTAATGCATAGTCATATACAATTAACTTTAGCAGTTTTCCCTGATATTATGAACCCAAATCTGGGACCTCATATTCATACGCTTATCAGATTTATGAATATGCTTATGAAGACTAATTGGGAGCTTGGTTTCTCATAGGACAACAATTTCAAGTGTGGGTTGTTTTAGGCTGCTGCAGAGTGATAATCCATGACCGTTGGTACCCAACATAATTCCAGCATTGTTCTCCACTACTGTTAAAGTGCAACGCTGTTCCTTTGCTCACCACTCTGGAGATCAAAGGGCTGATGTTTGTCCAGACACAGGCTCACTAGTCTTTGCTAGATGAAGGCATGTTCTCAGAAGTTTAAAACAAAAAGGTACCGTGCACCAAGCTATTCTGCGTTGTAAAGGATTTAAGTAGTGTTGTGGCCTGACACCTCAGGTGTCATGACCTTCTTGCTGATGCCTAAGTATCAGACAGGCTCTGTTAGAGATTGTCTCAGCTGCTAGGCCAGCATGCACCTCTGAAAGCTTTTGAAGAATGCTTTCTCTGTGTTTGCATTCTGTAAGTGCTAATATTAATTATTTAGATATGTCTTAGCTAGAATATTTTATTAGTATGTTAAGAATTAGTGTCAATATTTACTAATGAGAATTAGAAATGGTCTTTGTTTTACTTCTAAGGTCATGTTTTCTTTCATAAAAGGAAAATGACGTGTTATTCTCAAGAAAACCCAAAGCCAATGAAATCGTGTTAGGAAATTGTGTTCTCACTTATGTCTTTCCATTTTACCTTTGCAGTTCAACCTCTATTTGAATGTTCACAAGGAGTTGTAACTTTTTCACAGGATAAATGAATGAGACAAAGTTATTATTAACCTTCATTCTATCATAAATCGATATATTCTAAATCTATGCTGAATTTGGTGGTCATGGAGCATTTAAAAACTGTTAACTCCAAACAAAGTTGTATTCTAGCTAAAGATCATAACACTACAGCTTCTGGAATGACAAAGACCTCATTAGCTTTTACACAACTCAGGTGCTGAAATGGAAATATCTGGGATACATTGGGTTACCTAGCTTTACTATTTATTAATTTTAATAAATTTTACTTTTGTAAATATAGCACCTAGAAAATTAAATGTGCATTGGATTTGTGTTATATCTTCATTGGCAGTACTATCGGTATTTCCTTATTTCTTGTGTTTTTGTCTATCTGTTTTCCCGTAAGGTGTGGGATATGAAGTGGGGCAGATTTACATCATTAAAATAAGAGGGAGGTTGGCATAGACTTCAGAAAAAAACAGGTGAAGAAAGGTAAAATCCAATCTTAGTCGTGTCATTTCTGGCGACTCTGAGCAGGATGGGGGCAGCTTGAGGAGGAACCTGAGTGTCAGATGCTAGAGGACCCAACCCTACTGTCTATTTTTTAAGTAACAAAATTGGTCCTCAGGTTAGGGTCACGTGGTCAGAAACAAGTCTCTGAATTCTAAGCCGAGGGGTCTTTTGTTCCTTCTCCCAGTCACAGGGGAACATTCTGATGTGAACTGGGTCACGGAGCTGCTGTACATTGATGTATTTGATGTCCATGATGTGACATTGAGGAGAAACAAGGTTTATATTCAGATGATGGTTTGTATTTGAGCCCAAACACTGAAAACTAACAGTGACCTCTTTTTCATACTTGACACCCACATTCAGAGTAAATTTACATGTTCCCTATGCACATGCAAACATGACTTTTCTCTTTTTTTCTCTGCCTTTCATACACATATTGTACTTGCATTCAAATTAGCCTACTTTAGATAGATCACCCAGAGTTGCAATATCATGCAACAGATAACCTGCTCTTATGTCATCTTGTAATGTTTCTCCCACTTAATTCATAAAGCAGGAGGTGATTGTTCAAGCAACAAAAGGTGGGTGATTAGAATCTCTTCAATGATGGAGGATAAAAACTCCCCATTATCAGGTTGGTCTCATTCGGCCTCTAGAAATCATATCAGCTTCTATCTAAGCATATTTGATGCCACTCCGGGCAAAATAAATGATGATGGTCATTTAATCTTCATTGTTAAAATTGCTTTTCCAAGCAATATTCTTATAAAATAATTGTTTTACTTGCCGGAGAGACAAAGAGAACGTGTATTTGGCAAAAAGGATAGGAGAAAGAAGGAGAAATCTCCCATACGTTGGTTTCCTTCCTAAATGCAGTTCATACATAGCCAGGACTAGGTGAGACCGAAGCAAGGTGCCAAGAATTTAATCTACATCTCCCAAATGGGTGGCTGGGATCCAGCAATTTGAGCACATTCACAATGGATTCACAGAGTCTGCATTGGCAGACAGCTGTAGCCAGGAGCCGTCGCCAGGAATCGATATTCTGATATTCTAATATGGGATATGAGTGTCATAACCAACATCTTAAATGCTAGGCTAAGCAAAATGCCTACCTCACTTCTTGCTGATGGATGATATAAGTAAATAGCATGAGACAATGGCAGCAGCATAAATAGAATAGCTTTGAATTAGACTAGAGCTGCCTCCATCATTTCTGATCCTAAAAGAAATGCTTAACCTCTTGGACACTCAGTCTCTTCACCTGTAAAATTAAGTTAACAATGTAAAAGACACTCAAAGTAAGAAAATAATGGAGATGAGGACAAGAGAGGTTAAAACGTATTACCCAGGGATTAAAGGGGCGATGCGAATACTTGTCTCCTTGTTATATAAATGCACTTTCTGCACGCACTGACTCCCCTCAGGCAAGATTTGATAAATGGATAAGAAACGTCTCTCTGTACTCTGGAATCAGCTCTTCACAGGACTCCTTCATCCCCTGGAGAAGTTGAAGCACTTGTTTGTGATATTTTACCTAATTTTTCATCTCATTGATTTCTTGAAAACCTGATTCCACTGGCAACTGCCATCACCAAGTTTGTTCATTTTAATTGCAGCTGGCAAATAGGGACTTAAGCCTTTCCAATTCTGGATGGCAGTTGCATTTCATCATGTAAGAAAAGTAATTTAAATTAAAGTTAGGAGAGGGTAATGGTTGTTTAAAAAGAGGCTTATGGTGTATAAAATGTTATTTTGTTTACAAAAGTAATCACACCAAACATGCTTTATTTTATCTTAATTTTATTCAAGCATTTTCATTGTTAAAAATGCAGTTTACTTTTTAGTTCATGTATTGGAAAGATAGACCTGCAGACAGAAAGAAAAGGAGAGAGAGGAGAAAGAGAGAGAAAGAGAGAGCAAGAGAGAGAGGGAGAGAGAGAATCTTGTATCCATTGATTCACTTCCTAGATACCTCCAGCAGCTTCATTTGGATCAAAGTGATGCCAGGAGTCACAAACTCAGATGACATGAATGCTGAAACTCATTTACTAGTGATTTCAGCTGGTAAGAAGCTGGATTCTTCGTGAAAACGGGACTCAAACATGAGCTCTCTAATGTAAGTGTGGATAGCCCGCAGTGGCATCTGAGAGAGAGAAAGAAGAAGGAGGAGGAGGAGCAGGAAAAGGAAGGAGGAAAGAAAAGGGAAGACTAGGCAAGGAAGGAATTTAAAGCTCCCACCTGCTGGTTTACCCTCCAAGAGATCCCAAAGGCCAGGGGCTCAAGCAAGACTGAGCCTGGAACTGTCATCTAGATTCTTCCAAGCATGGCAGGGACCTAACTGAGACATTGCCACTTCCTGCGAGAGAAAGCTAGACTCAGGGGTTCAGCCAGATATTGAACCTACGCATGTTAATGTGTGACACGGGTTATTCACTGCAAAGCCCAATGTCCATCCCATGCACTTTGATTTTCAGTAGTGATGACATTAGCCACCTTTACATTTAGTTGCCTGTAAGTTGTTTCTGTAATTGAAAATCTGGGAAAAAAATGATATATGAAAGTTTGTAGTGGAAACTCTCAATCCACCCAGATCCCTTTTGCCATGTCTGAGTGCCTAAAATTTGAAGAAGCAGTGATGAAAGAGAAGCTTTTACTTAAATTTGTATTTTTTTGTCAAATAGCCCGAGTCAGAATTCTCCCTACGAATTTACCTTTGTGTTAGGCACCTGTGAACATCTTGTTCCTTGCTTTATTTTTTCCCCACTAGGAGACATCCTGACCTTCTACTTCCATGGAAATAGCGTAATTACTTGGGCTTATCTCTCCTGTTTTAGGAGCCAAGAAAAGGGATTTGCAATTTTTCTCTTAGTTTGTTTTCTCCCTGAGTGACAACAAAAATGCACTGTCCTCTCCACTGCCCATTGTTTCCAGACCCAGCTTGTGCCCACAACGACCACTCCACCAAAGTGGAACAGACGTTAATGACCACGCACGCTGCACTCGGCCAAGTCTCTGGCAGTGGCTACTAATAAAACCATCTGTTACCAGGGCGAGTCTGTAGCTGTCACTGCTATAATTTGAGAAGGCACAGACTTTCCAGGCTCCTCTGTTATTAGAAGTCCAATGGGGCCCCTGGGGCCTACAGCAACTGTGTACATAATTACACGAAAAGGCTAAGATGATTTTTCCATTCACACTGGGTGATCTTACAGCAAGGCAAATACTGTTGTTAGATAACTACATCTGAAAGGGTTAGCTGAGGACAATTGAGGTGGCACTCTCAAACTTAAGCATTCAATTCTTTGGTTTCTTTAAATGTTTTCATTTTGTTTTAATTAAGGATTAGATACGAGTAGTTTAAAACAATATTTAACACACAGTGGATACTGGCAATAAAAGTATGGGCTAATAAATTAAGAATGCATGATTGTCATCGGCACCAGTAATTTTTCCATATTTGATCATTGTTCCATCAAGTTGTCAAAATAACATTGTGTGTGATGTGAGGAATTAATAATTTTAATTCCTCACGCAGTAAGGATAGGTTGCTGTGGTTCAAATGCAGGTTGCCTTTTATTCCAGACTGTCTTCCTTTCCTGTGGCTCCCTCAAGATAAACTTGCAATGTTATCAGTTTTGTTTGTTTGTTTTGGTTTTTCTGTTTTTTAAATTGTTGTCACTTCTTGGGTTTCTTCTCCTTCTCCATTTTTCATGCTTAGGGATGACTGAGATCAATCAGTGCCATCCAACAAGTCCACTTTGACCAAGTAAGGACATAGTGGGAAAGTGCGACCCATGAGCCATGTCATCACCAGAAACCAGTCTTTTTTGCAATTTCTTCTGGAATCTACAAATCTCTCTAACTATGAAAAAATAAGTTTCTGGGTGTGTAAACTAATTTCTTCAGGCCATGGCATCTTATTGCAGCACAATAGACTAGCATGTGCCTCTGTCCTCTTGATTTTTCTGTCGTGTGAATGCTACTGGCATCTCTAGTTTCAAGGCATGTCTCAGATCCTGAAACTCTCATGAGTATCTATTAACCATACAAGAGCAGAAGTTCTCAGTGGCCTAAGTCCCATCTGTTTCCCTCTCAGTTTCAATTCTCAGTGGTTAGAAAGCTTTCTTCTCCATTCGCACACTTCTCACCATCGCACTCATTCCTCCGACACTGAAATGGAATGTAGAGTGACTTCCTCCCTCAATACTCCTTCATTGTCTTTTTTTTTGATTATGCTGTCAGTGGCAGCTCTTTGTAACTCTGTTCATCTTTTGTAACACTCTTGTCTTTTTAATCTTTTTCCCATGTCCTTGATGCAAATACTTTTGAAGACTTTATAGGGAGGAATATTAGGGAAAGTAGCTTTTAAAGTCTAATTTTTGTATCTGTCATGGCTAGCTCTTTCCAAATGTCACTTGTGCAGAATCGTTGCACATGCTGTAAGCTCCACAGGCCTCCAGTTTCTGAAGGAAATCATCCTTATGAAATGGCTTGTAGATGGAAGACAGACCTTCTATGGAATCATTCCTCAGACAGTGACATCTGCACAGGTCACCTAGAGATGTTGCTAAAATGGAGATTCTGCAGCACTGTTTGGGAATCTGTATGTACAGAACCCTCCCCGCAAAGCTGAGACATGGATCACAACATGAAAACAGAGGATCTGGGAATCTTGCCTTTCCATCTGTGAAGTGCATCACCAAAATGACCACTGTTCAAATGCCCACACTTGCATGTTTCATAGTATTTTTCTCTTGAACAACATTTGAATTTATTCTTATCATAGGCAGTGAAATCAATAGAAAGCTTATTATTTTCACTGTTTAATAAATGAAAAACCAGTACATTGAACATATCATGGCTCTAACTGGGGGGATAGTGGTTGAGATAATAAATAAGTATGTTTTTGGCCCCTCCCTGATATTCTTTCTGCTATTATATAATGTTATTTATTTCCACATAGAAACATCAGCCTTCATAATGGGTTTATGAGAAAAATTCCCTCACTTAGAAATGGTAGTATCTTTGTTTTGTAGTCATCCTACACTCTCTGGAACTTGAATGTAAAATGCTGCTTGTGTTACGTCAGCGCATCTTCCTGAAGAAGGTCCCTAGAATTATTCTTAATTTTTAAAAAGGATTGTGACCCACCCAAAATTGTAAATACTGGTCATAGATTCAGTAAAAGATACAAAGCAAGAGAAAAGGAGGCAGCTTCTGAAAGTTAGCAACATTTCATTTGAAACAGCTGTATGATCCCCCTGACAGCTTTTCTTTTAATCTTAAGAATCTGGATATAAGAATTCTCACCTGGGATTGGGGTTGATTTTTTTTAGGGTGAACAGAATGGGAAATAACCTTGTAAAAGGTGTTTTGACCCTGCTCTCATACACACGTGCCCTGAATTTTTTCCCTGAAGATCAACGTATTATACATTCCCGTGTTCATTTTTAGCAGAGGGAACAAAGTACTCTATAGTTAGAGGAGAACAGCATATCATTGTTAGTGAATATTAATGTCAGAAAAAATATCAAAGCATATCTGTGTTTTTGCTACATTTTTCGGTTGTGAAAAGTAGACTCAGCAAACTAATTGGTTCATCGGCTTACTGAAGAAAGAAACCTAACATTTTGTATCACAATCATTTGATTATCCAACATTTTTTTGCAGAAAAGGCCCAAACAGAATAGGAAAATGTCTAAATCCAGCCCCAGTATGTAGACTGTGACTTGTTAAAACTTCAACTTTCCGAATTTCATTTTTGCTTGCATTCTGAAACATAATGTTAAAAACAGCCATTAAATGATGAAAACCATTAGAGTTGGTAATGTTTTGTAAAGTATGCCCTAGGGACTGAAGTCTCTCACCACTGGCAGGGGCTCAAATTTTTGTCCCCAAGCAGGGTAGAAAGTTGAAAAAGTTAGATTTGCTCGGTGGAAATTCCTCTTAAAGCTTGGAACTTAAAATCCTAAAATTAAAAGACCAGCTACCTTTGGTAAAGACATTTTTGTTTCTGTTACTGTTGTGCTTGGGTAAATATCTTTATTTCTTCCTCTTTCTGTCTCATTTTTTTAAAAAGTGTAACCCACTAAAGAAATGTTCATTTACTTATTTATTTTTGTTAAAGAGGACATATATGAGATCAGAACAACTTATTGATTTGGAAGCAAACCAATTGCTCTACCTTGTCTGGTTGAAGTAAAAGACATTAAAAAAAAAAGAATACTTTCATTGTATTCTTAAGAAAAGGACAGAAAGCATGCAATGAAACATAAATTCTGTGTTGACCTTTATAAAGGCATTTATATCCCAGTAAAAGTACTTGTAATTTTTAGAGCTATATGTTCTGGTAAATTGAGAATAAAGCTGCTTATTATTTTGAAGT
The DNA here is from genome assembly GCF_017591425.1 of Ochotona curzoniae. Lineage (NCBI taxonomy): Eukaryota > Metazoa > Chordata > Mammalia > Lagomorpha > Ochotonidae > Ochotona > Ochotona curzoniae. The sequence continues at coordinate 8,968,346 of NW_024465035.1, read as the reverse complement.
TCTGCTCTGCCCACCCTAGTGTTACTACCTCAGTATATATCTTCATATTTTTTCATTCTTACGATGCTCTGTTTTGTTTTCTATAGCCCTTATTTGAACATATCTGGTGACACAGGAAGCAACAGGAAAATATGCCTAAAGGACATCCCACCCCCCAAAAAAAGAACAAAGTATCAAATTTCACATGCTGTAATTTACAATAGTTATGGGGAATATTAATGGGGAATCTCTTAAGGACAATCTGAGCATATGCCCATTCACTTATGGAAAGGAAAGTCAGACACTACAAGAGTTAAACCTTAGCTTGCCAAGGTTTAAGTAGCAACTCTAGCTTCTGAAGCAGCCATCATCCTGGAGAACCCCTTGCCCTCTCCCGCTGTCTCAGTATAAATTTCATCTGCAAATGTCATGTTTGCCTTCCCTTTCCGAAATGCTGCCATCCCATCCCATTTATCCTGGAGAGCTGATCAATGGCAATTTCTCATCTTTCTTCTTTGAAGTTTCTTATTTTATTTTAAAGGAGGTACCGCTTAAGTGTTGATATGTGTGAGCCTAAAAAAAAAGTAAATAAAGCTACAAAGATAAAAAAGCAATCTCACTAAATCCTGTCAGCAACAAAGGGCTATGTATTAGTTTTACATAAATCAGATCATAATCTGTGACCAATCTTTCCACTCTTCTTCAAAGCCATCTATTTGAATATAGAACAGCATAAGAATTGGTGTTTAATGTTATTTATGAATCGCTTTATTGAAAAAAGCCATGCATACATAATTTTTTGTTACAAAATAAAGTTTTAAAGAGTTGTTCCCCTGAGACTTCTTCCTCAGAGACCAGTGCTGTTGGCAGTTTAATACGTGTTCCTCCTAAATTTGTGTGTGCACGTACAGGCTCAGATAACATGTGTTTACATTTATCCGAATATGCATCCCGTATACATATATAAGATATCCCTATATCTTGGTCCTTTCACTTAATATTTCTTGCAGATCTTGAAATAAATCTCTTCAGGCTAGTGATGGCTTCAAAATGGTTCATGATAACAACTGATTGTACTTGACCAATTTCTTATGGAAACACCTTCACTCCTCTTACGCAAGACTCTTGTTATACTATGATAGCACTGACAAATTAAAGCCAAGAAGGCATGATGATAGCTTATTTATCAGTTATGTTCCCAAATATGCTATTGTATATGCAAGATGTGAAAAAAGGATGCAACAATTTTGTTACCCATTTTAAGCATTTTGCTTCTTTGTTTTTAGCACTTGGTTTTATTTGATTTGCTTCTTTTTGTTTTCATATAGTTATAAACCTATAATCTTCCAAAGACAGGCAAAATAAGCTCTTTTCTAACATTGTAAGCCGGTGATGTATACTATTATTCTTTAGAGAGATTTATTTGCACTTGTGCAGCTAAATGGTTATCATTAATGTTTTTTATTAATTTAATATGTACATATATGCCCATAATTCTAAAGTCAGGTAATGTTGCAAGATTCAGAAAAGCAACCTCCAAAACCATTTGCTCTTATGCCCTCTGCTTCTAAGTTCTGTTCGTGAAAATCTGCCAGTTTCAATTCTCAGATATTTCTTTTTGGTTTTCTCTTATTCTTACTAATAATAGGAGTATATTATTCTTAGTTTATTTATAATTCTTGACACTATATCTAAACTCCTAAATAAGAATGATACACATTCCAAAGGTAATTATCTCTTATCTTTGAATGACATATTCTTAATTTAATTAAACCAATATTTTATGTTTTATTTCGTTTATTTTTAAAGTTGTAATTGTGGTGGAGCCAAATATTTAGCTACAATTATTTTTACTTTGTTGCTCAATTTCTTCCTGCTTTCCTGTAGTTAAAAATTCTTTTGATTTTTTTTTTCACCGATGTAGAATTTCGAGGACATTATTTTTTTCCCCATAGGTTTTAACAGTATATTTTATTGAGTCAGAATAATTCATCTGATACATTCTCATTTTGTTTCTCCTTCCTATGCCTGCTCAACTCCTGCCTTAATCCAGGCCAGGGACATTTGGAACCTCCTGTGCACCTGTTTTAGTACAGTATCCCATTAGCCTTCCCCTTGGAAATGTGCAGAGGTCAAGAATACATTAAATTCCATGTTGGCTCTGGAGGATATTGCTGCCCTTGGATGCTGCCCTTTCTGCAATGGGGAGAAATTTAGTCTTTGTGGAATGTAGGATCTCAAGAAGGTTTTGATTCTGATGTGTACATGTTGTGCTTACGGTGTGAAAACTCAGTCTGCCTTTGTTTGTTTGTTTTCTTTGGCCATACCTATTTGGACACTTGGCCCATGTCCTTCTGTTTGGGGAGGGGTGTCATTGCTGTTCTTGTGACCATTTGCTCCTGTCAATGCTGTTTCTGGGTCTCCTCTTTGGCAGAAATAAAATCATGTCCGTTTCTTTTCTTCTTGTTATTATTTCTCTCTCCATTTTCTGTCTCACCGTCTTTATTTCTGCTGCTCAGAAGGTATGCTTACATTTGTGTTGAAAAGATTTATCTATCTGTTAATTTGTTTTAAGGGCAGAGTGTCAGAAAAAGGAGAGAAAGAATGTGTGTGTGTGTGTGTGTGTGTGTGTGTGTGTGAGAGAGAGAGAGTTTTTTGTTTCGTTTGTTGGTTGGGTGTGTTTTTTGCTTTTCTTGGTTTTGTTTCTGTTTTTTGCTTTTTGGAGAGAGAGCTCTTCTAAACACAAGTGACTACAGCAACTAGGTCTGGGGCAGGCGGAAGCCAAGAACCTTGAACTTGGTCCAACCTCCCAAGGCAGGGCTCCAAGGATTTGGGCCATCATCCTCTACTTTCCCAGACACACTAGTAGTAAGCTGGGATGGAAGTGGAACAACTGGGATACAAACCCAGTTTGTACCCCTTGCAATGAGCAGTGACTTAACCCACTGTGCCACAAATACCTGAGCCCTTTACTTTCCTATCCAATTACTACATGTTTCATTATTCCATTTATACTTTTAAAATCTTGGATCTCTTAGCTCATTTTCTTGGTATTATTGTTTTTTAGCAAATGCAATATTTACTTATGCATCTCTAAGGTTACTGATTATTGCCTTAAAAAATAAATCTGCTCAGCCCATACTACTTACTCTATTAGGATTTTGTTCTGTTTTTCATCTTTATGATGGAGACTTTCCTTAAGTATTTGGTGGTGTTTTTTCCGTTCATATTCTAATTGGTAAATATTTCATGACACAGCTGGTTTGGTAAACTGGCTTTTCTTTTGCCATCTCCAACATGTCAATTTATGAAAGGCATTGCTCTGAGAATGATCATCCCCGTGGTGCAATGAGCTTAGATTGTGGTGTGTTAGGGACTAGTGTCTAAGTAAGGGGCAGGGATAGAGTCTTGGGGGTTTTGATTTGGGCTTTCACTAAATGCACTGTGTTTAGTTTACTAACTCAGTTGCCAGACCTGTTCTATGTATCTTCTGTTTTCCCTTGGTGAGTCTCTGAAGTCTGCTTTCTCTGCACAAGTTGGGTTGCCCGTTGTCCGCACCTGCATCTTCCGTGGTGCCCTACCCCTCCGATTCCCAAGTCCTTATCGAATCTCTGCATTCAGCATTCAGTAGCCTCATGAAGATTTTTTTGGCATAACTCAGTAACTCACTTGATCAGATATTTTTCTGTCGATCTGTTTTTATCTTTGAAATTAAGTCTATATCACTCATATGTTATTGTTTGTCCTCTTATTTCTTTACTGTTATACATTCATACTCTGTGTTCCCTGAAGTCACAATGAAGATAAACACATGTGTTCAATCCACCACAATTTCTTATCGGGCTTAAATAAATGTAATTTCTTTCTCTTTCATTTTATCTTATTTTTTTCCCCTTGGTAGCATATTTCCTAAAATAGCATCATGGAACATTTTAGATGAGCTTAGGGAAATATATGTGGAGACTTAGCTTGGGAATTTGTTTCTGGTTTAAAAGATAAGGTTTGTTTATACAAGGAAAAAAAAAATGTTGATTTCATTCATTAGCATTTGTCCACATACACGGAAAAGCTTAGTGCTAAAAGAATTATTCAGAGATAGCTTGGTCTTTATGAATTACCAAGCAGAAAAGTATAAATGGCCTTATTATTCTGTCTCCATTAATGCCATAATGTTTCAGATCATAATTTTGGCACAATGGGTGGTATTCAAAAGTTGTTCCCTTACTTATGGCCCAGCATAGATTGCCTCAGAGATAATGGGTAGGAGAAGATATGTAGTTTTAGGGCATTGGGAATGATAGCTAGATTTCTGATTAAAAACTTTTGAATAATTTTTTTGCTAGAGGTATTATATCCCATTTTCTGTGAACTGTGTATTTTTAAAATCAGAAAGAAAGATGAGCAAACCATGAGGATTAAAATCCAACTTGCTTGGAGGAGGACTGTATTTCCAAGCCTCTCTTGTCTTTCTTTGACTGGTCCTGTCCAAAATAGTTCCAGACAGAACATTTACTGGTATACAGTGTCCAGCACTCAACTCCCTGTCCTCCCAGTACACTCAGGAGAACCATAGGAAATACTAACAGCAGCTTGTCAAGTTCCTTAAGGAATCCTGAGTCAAATTTGAGTCCCAGTTTACTACTTACTTTTGGGATTTCGGACACGTGATGGACGTTGGAGAACTTCTTAGAATACAGGCACTAATTTCACACCCAGAGTTTATGAAGCGAGGCCTTAAAAAATCCTGAAGAGGGAGAGCTGGCAAGGTAGTAGGACAAACTCAGCCCCAGCACTGATGCTGACACCACATGTGGTGGTACACGTCCAGGCTTTTGGTACATGTCTCCGCTTTGAATCCAGCTCCTTGTCTATGGACTGAAAAGGCCGCAGAGACTGGCCCCAGTCTACTGGTCTACTGCACCCACGTGGGAGGATTTGGAGAAGTTCCTGCTCCCCAACTTCAGATGGTCCTAACTCCTGCTGTTACTGGCACTTGGGTAGTGAACTGGATGGAAGACTCTTCTCTCTGTCTCCTCTTCTCTCTAGTAATTCCTCCTTTCCCTTAAAAATGAATGAATCATTAAGAAAAATCCTTGAATGACAGATGTTTGTTAGGCTACCTACCCACACTGTTTTCTGTCTCCTTTCTCACATTAAAACCAAGCTTGGTTCTTACACTTATGTGCAAAACAGCCTTTATAGCAGCGGGGTAATGAATTTTTGTGCATCAAAGTGTAAGTGTGTTAAAACCTGTTGTATTTTTCAGCAAACAGTTTTGTCAGTGGACCACGAGCATGCTGAAACAAAAATGTTGTGTTTTTCTTAAAGCTTTTCTAGACAAGTTGTATAAAATATGGAGTAGGTGTACAATAGGTATTTGCTAAGTTGAATTTGGTTTTGAAATGTGATGCTCATGAGTAGAAAATGGTCAAGAACAGAGCACTTAAAGTATAGCATACTCTCACTTCTATGTGGAATCCAAAACACTCAAATTCAAAGAAAGGAGATGGCCGATCTTAAGAACATTGTGAACTGTGCTCACCTAATACGTGTTTACTTATGGAAGTTAGAGGGTTACTAATAGATGAATAATTTAATTGTGGCTATTGCTTCACAGTGCACATATATAAAATCACCAAGTTATGTACCATGATCAGTTATTCCTCCATTAGGCTGGAAAATGTGTAGGGTTCAGACATGGTGTAAGTGAGAGTTCGCCTTTGAACTGTTGCTGTTAATTGGGATAAGTGGGGAAGGCACTGGGCTCTCCACTTACTCTGAGTTGGGCTGGTTTGTCAGAAGATTGAGCATTATAATCAGGGCTATGATAGAGGGCGCCAGTGAGCACTGATTGTGTTCACAACATTCAAGGCTTTTCCACATGGCTGGCTTGCAGAACCATCATAGGTCTGCAAGCAACATTAAAGGTCTGCATGCAACATTTTAAAATATTAAAATGCCGAAAATTCAAGGATGAAAAAATGTAAAAGATTTTCAGTAAAATTCATCAACACTAGCAGTGCCATGCAGACTCATGTATAACCTAAAGTAGGACACAAGATTCATAGCAATGGATCATGTTCTTCTAAAAATATATGTATCTTATTGCAGGTTTGTTCCTGCAGTAATTTTGATTTTAAAGTATGAATTAAAGAACTATTTGTTGAAAACATCATACTCTGTTCCTTCAGTAAGCAAAATAAAGTCTAGGTATGTCTATATCTGAATTACTGAAACGTTTGGCTCTCGTTAGATTTTTTTTTATTGCATTTCACTTTATGACATCATTTCATAGGCTCTGAGGTTCTCCCAACCCCTCCCCGGACCTTCCCCCCATGGTGGATTACTCCACCTTATTGCAGTATTACAGTTCAGATCCAGTCTTGTTTCTTTCATTGTAAGCTTGTACCATGCACAGAGTCCAGCTAGATTTTATACTCAAGTCAGATCCCTTACTGTCCTTAGCGTATCTATGCCCTGGGTTCTCTTTTTCTAACATGTAAGTCTATTTACATCAAATTTAAAAGTTGACTATTTCAAATTTCTTTGAGCATCCTTTAGTGAAATACATATACTAAATATCTATATGTACAGGGAGGTACTGTCAACCTTAGAAACTTGATGTTGCAACCAAATGGTTAATCTGAGAATTTAAAAACAACAACACAAGATAGGTCTTCCAATGAGTGGACAAGTGTGAGATTTGGCTAAGACAAGACATTTCCATTTTCAGAATAAGTACACAGAGCCCTGTGTGGTAGCCTAGTGGCTAAATCCTTGTGTTGCAGATGCCAGGATCCCATATATGTGCCAGTTCATGTCCTGGCTGCTCCACTTCCTGTGCAGCTCCCTGTTGTGGCCTAGGAAGACAGTCAAGGATGACTCAAAGCCTTGAGGACCTGCACCACCCACATGGGAGACCTGGAAGAAGCTCCTGCCTCCTAGCTTCAGATCAGTGCAGCTCTGGCCATTGCAGACACATGGAGAGTGAACCAGTGGACAGAATATCTTTCTCTCTGTCTGCCCTTTTCTTTGTAAATCTTCTTTTCCAATAAAAATAAGTAAACCTTAAAAAACACCCACACAATGGCCAATCTTAGTTCCTTTTAAAGCATGTGGCTTTTGAAGTAGTAATAATCGTCTTCTTTATTGGCTGTTTGTATATATATATATATATATATATATTTGCATACTTTTCTCCTCAGTCTTAATGCACACGGGGCACTGAATGGCAGATTTTTTACAAGAAACTGATAAGCAGATGCGAGCAAAAGTGTGGTGCCCACTGAATTAGTCTGGCAATCCCAATAACACCGCACGGGAATCTATGAAATGTGACACAAAAAGAGCAAACGAAAAGAAGCCAATGCCATGACTTCCTGGAAGACTTGCTTACTTGCTGTGTTTTCAGCCTTGACATAGGGAGTACATGTCAACTGAGATATTTTAAGAAAAGCTTGACTTTCTTTAGCTATCGTATAAGGCCTTGAATGTGTTCTTATTCAAATAAATGTCCCACATATATATTAGAAAAGATCAATTTCATTTTCCTGTAGCTCCTATTTTACTTATTTTCAAAAATGTCTCTCTTAGTTGATGCCTTTTGTGTTTCTGTAATGTTGTCCCTTTTGTGTGAGAAAGGCCAGATGAGGAACCTAACCTAGAAGAAATCGCTGATTCAGAAAATACTCTGATCAGACTACACCACCTGGTACCGTTAGAGTATCCTGGTATCTGGCGGTGTTTTTTCTTGGTTGATACTCTATGTTGACTTTGGGGCACTGTTTGGTATTATCTACTGGTCTTCCTTAGGGAATGTGCTATTTTCCTCGTCCTCATGGTAAACGTTTCATGGGCTCTCTCCTTGCAGGTCCTGCTTTAGTCACTATGTCAGGAGCAACATTAGAGTCTCTAGAATAATTTAATTTTGAAAAAAAAAATAGTGGAAACCCTGACCAAGCTAAACCTATTGCCCATAAAAATTTATTCTGAGTTCAGGATTTCATCATTACTCATCAAGGTCCTTTATTTTTTAGATTGCTTGAGATACCGCGGCTTCATACTCTGAAAATCACAATACAGAAGGATTACTAAATGCAGCTTGTTAAATAAATGTTGTTTTTCATATATAGTGGTTTTGAAATATTGAACCCTGAATCACAAAGGATCATCATCAATTATGGAGTATACAGATTTAGCACACAGAATAAATTAAGCATCAAGACTGTAAATAGGAAATGCAGTTAAGGTGCTAATATTTTATGTGAGTCATGTTTTCCCAAATTTGATGGAATTTATTACAGTAACCAAGTTTTCAGGTGAGTAAGCCTAATTGTCAAGGATATGATATAGCTGGGTTAAATTAGGTCCTTGTTCTGACTCTGCTTTTATCCTCGGATAAAGCACATCATGAACCTACATTTTTTAAATTCCCCTGCATTTTGTTTTATCACCTTCACTCCAAGAGTAATGATTTGGAACTGACATTTGTCACATTCTTTTTGTACAGAATAAGCAATGGATTGTCTTTTCTAAAAATGTTGACTAATTCCATTCTCCAAACAATCCTAAGTAAAGATGAAAGCTTCATTAGTCATCATATTATTCTGCATGGTTTTACTTAAAAGGGACTAATTTCAAAGAATTTAAGTTTGCTTAAAGTCACAGTTCACAAATCTAGATACTTAAACATAAGTAGACGCTGCAAAAGAAGACACAGATTGATGACCTATGCACAGTATAACGACAAAAATGATTAGCATCTAGATGAAAAGATCATGATGAGTGAATTAGACTCATTTTCTGAAATCAACCGGTGACCATAAGTGGAACTCTTGGTTCTTTCCAAGTCAGTTTCCTCACTTCAAGAAATCTTTAAATCATCTGATTCCTGCATTCCCTCTAGGGAACAGATTCTTTCAACTTCAAGTCCGGAGATTCTGTCTGGATGCCTCCTGAGGGTGTGTGTTCACATCGTGCCTCCTCCTTTGCAGGCATTAGTCCACACTGGGCATCTTCCTCATTTGCTCTGAAACTGAGCCCTCACAGAATCATATCCATAGTTCATAAGCGGAGCAGTTCTCCACTTCCTGGAAATCAGAGCACCATCTTCTCTGAATGGAGGTGAAGAGAGAGCTTCAGTCTTTGCTGGAAGCCATGAGTCCTAACGCTCCTGGGCAGAAGCAGAGGAGGGTGTAGCGTGGGGTTGTTGTCTGTGGAAAGAATTCCAACAAAGACCTCTCACTTTGGTAGAGGTGATTTCCATCAGTTGGAGGAGTGGTGAAAATTCCTAGCTGATCTACCCCCATTTATCTATTCCAGCTTTCACTTTATTGCTAAAATTTCTCAGTTAAATGTCATTGCCTGAGAATTCAAGGCTTAGGTTCAGTTTCACCTGAGTACCAGAGTTGTGCTTGTAAGAACTTTTCTCTCCCTGGCTGGTGAAGGCATAAGACTCCTAAACCCATGTGGCTTAGATGTTTACAAGTTTAATATCGTCAGTTTTGGAGTCATAACAAAACCTAAGCATTTGCTCAACGTGTCTGGATTACGTTGTCAAAAGCAACAAGGGTGCCTTAGCCATTCTCTGAATTTATGTGAGGTTTGTTGGAGCTGAGTTTCATGAACTTGTCCCGAATGACTTACAAAAGAGCCATTACTCAAAAACATTTCCCCTGAAGAATTACTTGCTTTCTCAAAATATCATGTATGGTATGAATGCTCAAAACCTTGACGCTCTGGCACAGCCCCCAATACAGTTAATATTTTCTGAAACACAGTTTATTTCCAGATGAAATCCACAGAAATTTTAAACTAATTTATAAATTTTAAACACATTTCATGTTGTTTCCATTTTAGATGTAGAGAAGCCTAGACACCATCCTGCTTGGGCAAGGGAGCTAAATTCCCATCTCTCTCCTTTTGACAGAATTTTCACTGAAAATATTATTTGATTTTGCCCTCTGTCCAAAATATATTATTTTTCTTCTCTATTTCCTTCAAAAAAGAAGTAGATACCTTATTCCTACATTTACTTGTATGTCTCTTTTTATTTTCATTTTTCGTAAACAGTATGATAGCCTGTGTTATTTATCCCTCTACGTGACCCCTGTGCATGTAATCTTGTGGCTTTCCCAGCCCAGGTTGGGAGAGCAGGATATAAAATCATTGCTGTAATATTTCTCCATTGTGCTGGATGTAAAACTGGTTTAGTTTAGATGCTGTTGTCTTAGGTAATGGGTAAGTCAGTACTGGAAATAATGCCTGACTGCCTTTCTATATCTCAAAGAAGGTTCTTGATTTTGCTGTTGCTATTGTTGAATATCTGAATGTCGCTATTATTCACTTGAGAAAGAAGGTTGCGGAACATACGTTCTGATGTGAAAGAAAACCTACCTTTTTTAGTACAATCCAGTAACCTCTAGCAGGATAGAACTTGGGCTATCCTTCTCCAATGCTGTTAGAAGGACTAATACAAACACTATAAATACATATCCTGATAGCACTTTTTATGGGAGCAACTATTGGTCCCTAGAGTATCTTAAGCATTCTAAGTGAAATTTAAAAAAAAATTACTCCTAATATCAAAAGAAAAACTATTCTTTTTTTAGTGAACAGATGGTATGCATGTATCAGTTATCTTAAAAGGAGACATCAAGAAAGAACAATCTACAGGCAGACTCTAAGCAAACATAGGTACTGACCGTTGGACTAGCTGGGGTGGCTTCTCACCTCCAGCTCCTGGTTGCAGCTTCCTGCAAATGCAAAACCTAGGAGAGAGCGGTGATGAGCAGTCATTGAGTGCTTCCCACCCATGTGGAATTCCTCAGTGATGTTCCTGGTTCCTAGGTCTGGCCCAGGAACATAACTGCAGCCCCAGCTCCAGCAATTGCAGGAATTTGGGAAATGAATGAATTAATGTATACAACATCTGTCTCTTCTTTTGCTTCTATCTCCGGGGTTCTCAAATATATGTATATATGTATGACTAGATTTGTGAAGAGATTTAATATGGTATGTAGCTACAAAATACAGTAAACTGTGATATGAATCCCCTGGTATAAGTTACAGTGATAGTATTTCAGTATTAATTTTGTCAATGAGCATACTTTTCATCTGTTAATTGCCTTTGAAATGTGTGACACTTTTCTCAAAGGATTGTTAAAAAGATTAAAGCAGTTAATATAAATAAAATACTCAGAACAGCCTGGCACACGGCGTTATGTTTTTGCTGCTGGATTTTTATTGTTATTTTCTCTCCAGTTATTTACTACTTAGAGAGATGATTGTGCTTTGCATGTGTGCTGTTCATTAATATCTGAAAATGATCTTTCATATAACATAGTAGATAACTGTATCTTTGAAAGAGAAATATTTTGTCTTCTCATTCCCTCCTCCAATGCTCACTGCATCCAACATGGGCCAGCCCAAAGATCCAAGTTAGCAGTACAATCCACATCTCTCGTGTGTGGGGCAGAGAGGCAGTTAATAGAACCGTCCCCTGTTTCCCCTGTGCAGTGTATGAGCACGAACCTGGACCAGGGAGAAGCGAGCAGAGACTTGAAATCCAGGCACTCCAGTATGGGATGGCAGAGTCCCAGCTACCACTTAACAGTTACACCAAAACCCATCTCTTATCCTTCTGAACAGCAAAGTAGCCTTATAAGGCATTGCCTGGAAATTACACTTGGAACCACAGGCTCTTTCGATTCTATTTTATACCTGAAATTTTATTTTCGGGCTAAGCTTAAGGAAATACATGGGCAGGAGAAATGCATGAGCATGTGAACTTATTTGTGGTGAGTGGAGGACATTTCAAAAGATTCTCAGTAAATGGTAGTTTCTCACCCAACTCTTTTATTACAAAGGTGGACATTGTCAGGAAAAGCAATTTTTTTCTTTCTAATTTTCAGAAAATGTTACTGTTCATTCAATGAGCTACCTTCGCTAATGATGATATATGTTTAAATTGCATTATATTACTACAACATACTAACCTTTGAGTTATGCTGTGGGTCATAAAATTTATAAGAGACAATTGTGCACTCTCTTCATTTATTTCCTCCTGATTTTAAAAAACAACAACAACAACAAAAAAAGGAAGCATCTCTCTCTATATGCTTTCTTTAGATGTTCCAGGTGACACACTTTGGAACTGTCTGGGGCATATGACCCTGAAAATAGATATCGATGTGATGTGCATCATCAGATCCATTGCATGTCAGAGAACACATTGCATTTGAGAGGTTTCTATTCTGAAAAGACCAGCGTTGATTAATGACAATGATGCTTATTGCTCTGTCCTGAGAAGGTAACAGGGACAGGTGGCTAATCCCTGGGCAGTTGTCCCTGCTCTCCTGAGGCGTCTGGGGGAGCTTTCCCTCCTCCAGCTGATGTCCAAATCACAATGGCAACAAGGCTTCCTGGGAGAATATTGCCTTCTCCAACCTGCTTCTCCATGGGGGAAGATTTACTTCTGCCTTACTGGAATAATCCAAGTTTGTTGTCTTTACAAAATCATGGGATATTAATAGAATCTGGTCCTCATGTAATAATGTTCCAGACCATGTGCCAGATGGTGATTTTGTTTCACTAAAATAGACTTTTCATCACAATATTTTCCCTTGATTTTGTTGGCTGTTTATAAAACACGTAGCCGCAAGTGTCACTGATGTTGTGAAATAGAGTCACAATATGATCAACTGCAGTTTGAATCTGGGTTTTTCACATTTTGTTTTCATTTTAAATTATAAAAGTAGTAAGATCCTCTGTTTGTGTTGTGAGAAATAGAAAATGACAAAGATGTGTAATGTCATTCTCCTGCCTCATGTGAGAAGAAGTGTAGACACACGGTTTTCTTTGCAGATTTTGTTTTCTATGAGCCGGTGCCCTGAATCAGAGAATTATTCCTCTGAGTCACTCAGGAACTGGCTGCGAGACCCTGCCTGATGGACTACAGAATGCTTCAGTGTGTAAATTATCAGTGTGAAATGAATCAGAAATGGGAAGCTTTTATTTCTGAACTCAACCATTGCCACCTTTTGCTCAGGCTCTTTGTATCACTGTGGATTGGAAAAAAGTGAGGCAGTTGTGAGGTGCTCAGAGTGAGGTGGCTAGGGATGCTCAAGGGGGACATGTCTTTGTGTAGGGAAGTTTTGTTTTTTTTAAGCTAATAAATAAAAAGTTTCCAGTAGGAGGCACTTCTCCGTAGCTATAGATAGGAATCTGAAATCATTATTTTTTTTAAGATTTATTTTATTTTTATTGGAAAGTCAGTTGTACAGAGAAGAGGAAAGATGGGGAGAAAGATTTTATATCCGTTCATTAACTCCCCAAGCACCCATAACAGCCGGAGCTGAGCCAATCCAAAGCCAGGAACCCAGAGCCTCTCCTGGGTCTCCGACACAGGTGCAGAGTCCCAAGGCTTTGGGCCGTCCTTGACTGCTTTCTCAGGCCACAAGCAGGGAGCTGGATGGGAAGTGGAGCCACCGGGATTAGAATCAGCACCAATATGGGATTCTGGCTCATGCAAGGCAAGGACTTTTATCTGTTAGGCTACTGTGCTGGGCCCAAGGCATTTGAAATTATTAAATATCATTTTTTCTAAATGGTGGGCACTGATGGACTTTTTCCTTAACAAGGAGGCTTTGCAGATTTGTGCACGGAATATGTAAGTTATTGTAACTGCTAGACAGTCAGTTAATTTGGGATTACTGTTTAGCAAAGCATCCCAACAGTCAATGACTTAAAACACTGGTTGCCTGTTATCTCTCTGATTGGACTTGACACTGCGTCATCTCTGGCGCTTGGTTCACTTGATGATTTTCTTCAGTCTAAGAACCTCTCCTTCTCATGACAGCTTTTTAAGACAGCTCCTTTCTTGTGCTGCACGTGCCCCTCGTTCTCTGAATCAACATGCCCACCAGGTTAGATTCTTCTCATAGTGATGTCGGGACATAAAATAGCAAGATTAATTTATAGGAAACCTTACCCTATTGCCACAAACCAACACCGAAGTTAGGCAGTGGTTGCAATGCAGCATGCCCATTAGTGGAAGGAACTACAAGAGGGCATTTGGTGAGCATGTGGAGTAGGGAGAAAGATCTTAGGCAAAATTTTACAAATACTTGTTTCAGAAAAGTAAATTCAACCCAATGTGATGAAACTTAATGCTAGAAAAAAATCAAAAGGGATTGGAGTGAGAGTGGATTCATCAAAATGCAAATATTTTAGGCAAAACACAACACCACCATTGCGTACAGAAACTATTCCCTCAAAGTCTACTGGGGACATTTGCTAGTTTACATAATGTAATTAAATTCAAGGCTGATGAATTCAAATTTATCCCAAAGACATTATTGGCAACATGATCCCAAGTGAGGAAAAGGCTGAGGAAGTAGCATGTTTGGGTGCCAAGAGAGAATTAGAAAATCGTATCTAAAGCTCACAGCACGTGTTTGCAAGGATTCTTCTGTAGCAGTGTTTATCAGTCTTGGAAACGGAACTGGAAGCCTTTTTGGAACTGGTCTCAATCTATAACCTAATTGCACTCTTGGAAAAATGTAAAACACTTAGGTGTCTCTCCACTGGGATAGCCAGTGTGGCTTTTCATGGGGTTCTACTGTGTCTTTCTAGTTTCTCTAATAATGATTCATAAGTATTGCTTCTATATATTCCTGGGTTAGTTTTGCTTTCCCTTTTATGAATATGACTGATGCTCCATTCAGAGAGTTAAATTTCCACAAGCTCAAATAAAGTTAATTGTTTTCACTCATCTCTGAATTACAAGAAGTACCTTACGCAAGGTAAAAATACTAACTAGCAACAAAAATGAGCAAGTTAGGAGGAGAAAGACACACACTTGTCTAAAAGTTGTCTTCAAAGAAAAATAAATTGGATGATAATCATGAATTATATCTGATAGGATAAATACGCATTTCTGCATTTAAGAATAATATTCAAATATCAGTAGTAAAGAGGAAATAGATATGGTGTTGATGCAATTGTAAATCAGTGAAACCCTTTATGGATTCAGTTGAACAAGTGTTTCAAAATTCTTTTGAGCAATTTGACTCTTAAACCCAGTAATTATATTTCTAGTGCATTCAACTAAAAAAAATATCTGTTGAGAATTCATTATGTCCTAGATGCCATTGAAGGTGCTATGGGTATAGATATGGGTAAGGTAACATAGAGACGAAAGCATCTACCTCTTTAATGAATGCCAAGTATAGGAGAGAAAATTAAAACCACTGAAACGAAGATGCATCATACACTAAAGTGAATGTTTCATAAGAATTGTGTTTGCTCTTAAGTTAATGGAGAAAGGTCAAGCTCCTGTCTCTTCCTTGGGAAAAGAATGAAGAAGGAAGCATTACTTTAGATTTTCATTCTTGATTACAAAATTGCCTAGCATAGGCAAACTTGTTAATTGCACCTTCATTCTGGTTCTTGAAATAGCGAGGAAATGGAAGCTAGTGAGAAGAAAGTGCAGTATTTCAGTTTAAAAATAAGCTGTTACTGTTAACATCCTGTTTTGTAAATTTAATCTTTTAAGTTTTCTTTTTAAAACCTTTTATTCTGTTTGTAAAATGGGCCATGACGCTGTCTTCAAGAGCATCCTTTATTGTGGCCCATCATCAGAAGGCAGGTGACTTACTGCATGAATGACCCTGGGAATTCTGTTCACTGCTTTCATCTGTCTCCATACCCCACTAAGATATCGCCCACCAATTAACCCTGGTACACACAGGAAGGCTGGATTGCGCAGCAAGCCCATGTTTTTTTACAGTCCTCCTATGCTTAGAGTATACTTACGTGAAAAACTGCAGCAAATGTAAGAATGTAAAAAGAAGCATTCTTTTAATTTTTGGCTAGAAATTATGCTAAACAGATATTCCATTTGGATAGGCTACAAAAGTTTATGGCAATATAAAATTATGAATACGTTCTTGTGCTTTACTACAGCTTTACAAAGAAAGCCCATTCGTTAATTATATGCAATATTCCACAAATATACAACAAAAATATCTTTGTTAGTCAAATACATTGATCTATCATTTTATATATACACATTATAGTATATGATAATATCTCTTCCTTCTCTCAAGGCACTTTTCCCTCTTCCTGTCTCTCATAGCCCACTGGAACGTTCCCTCCATTTACCATCCATCCTTCCTTCCACCCCCCAAGCAGTTATACACCAGGTATGTGTGTGTTAACTACTGTAAATTACAACACTATATATTGTAAGTATACTGGCTAATTCACTATGATTTCTGCTTTCAAGAATAGTAAAATTTAGTGACTTGTTTTCTAACGGTGGAGGTGATTAAAACATATTACCAAACAAGTAGACTGAGAGGAGGAAAGTTAGGACCAAGTTGTGAAATCCTATACTATAGTAATAATATAGGGGAACTCAGTGAGTGGAGGGGGAAGGATAGGAGAAATCCTGAAAGTAATGATGTTAACGCATTGAAGGTGGTGAATGAGGAGAATTTATCAAACAAGAAGTTGTACTAAAAGTGTATATGTATTTTTGAGGCTGACTGGCATCAGTCTTGTTTCAAGATGGATAATCTCACACCATTTGCATTTTCCTCTCCAGCCTATAGTTTTTATAATATTCTCAGACAATGTATTATTTCCGTGTAGGCTTGGGAAGAAGTATAACTACAAGTGTGTATATGGCAAGGAGAAGATGTTGTCTGTGTATTTCCTTAGCCACTTTTCATGAGCACAAAGACCAGATTTTATCTGAAAAGATATTCTGTTTGATAGCTACATTGAATAAGGTCACTTGCCCTCCAACTTGAGTGGAGTATTAGATTAGGTAAGATTTATATTAATAGAACTCCATCTTGCTACCCTCTTTACCCACAACCAACAAGCCTCTCAAGTACATTAGTTTAACTACAAATGATTTTTCCAGCAAATACAATTTGAACTGCATGTCCTTGACATCAAGGATGTCCACTGCTTCATTACTCCTCCTAACTCATTATATCTTCTCATTCTGCTTTTACTCTATTTGAAATATCAATTCAAGCTTTATTCATTATACCTTTCTCTTATAGACTTACACTTTATTACTTTGTTTTCCTCTATGCCATAATTCATATCCATTAATAACATGTTCTCTTGCAAGATTTCCCTCCATATTTATATCATGTAAGAAATGTGGAGTGAGCAATTTGAAATTGAGGTAAATTACAGACTCAATGGATTTGTATTACTTGTGGCAAGTAGTACTCAATAAAGTTTTTATTATTTATTTATTTTTATTGGAAAAGTAGATATAAAGAGAAAAGGAGATACAGAGAGAAAGATCTTCCATCCACTGGTTCACCCCCCAAGTGGTCGCAAAGGCTGAGTCGATTCAAAGGAGCCAGGAATTTTGTCTGAGTCTCCTACATGGATGCAGGGACCCAAGCTCTTAGGCCACACTCCGCTGCTTTCTCAGGCCACAAGCTGAGCGCTGGATGGGAAGTAGAGCAGTCAGGACACAAGCTGGTGCCCATATGGGATCCCAGAGGCAAATGCAAGGCAAGGATTTAGCCACTCAGCCATGGCGAGGGGCACAATATACCATAATCCTGCTCTTTCTTAAAGTGCCTGTAAGAAAGATGCAAGATGCTTTTACCGTATAACAAAAATGAACCAAAGCTATGATTTGGGATTCTGTGTTAGTTGTAAGAATCGTCTCATTTATAAGAGACAGAAGTGGTCTTGTTTTTATTATGGTCTTGTTATTAATACTTTAGTCTTGCTATTAATACTTTCAGCACTGTAATAATGAAAAAGTTTGATATTCAGAAAAGTCATTGAAAGACGTAATGAATACAGGTCATGTATCAGCACAATAGTCAAAAAACTTTAATAACTTTCAAATTAAATCACAACATGTAATTAGAAGCTAGAACTTACAAGAGAATCAATCTGAACCTATTTGAAGATCTTGAGCCATTTTTTCATAGGAAATTTAAATAATCCAATAATAATTATTGGTTAACTTCTATATCCCTCAGCTTCTCCCAGTATGACCAATTTTTTCTTTTAGCTAGGCTGCCATCTTTCTTTTGTGTGAAAGACTGGTTTCTGTGTTCTCATGTTTGGACAAGTGGTCGCAAGGTTAGAATTTGCTATTTGACCATTATTCTTCCTCTACGAAATCTCGCCCAGTCAGCTAAGGATGAAATTAAAGAGATTGCTATTGGAGGAATAGAGCTGCGTTAACACTTCCTAAGGGGCGACAGAGGGTTATTGAGACTGTACTTGTGAAAGACAACATTGAGTAACCAAAGTTTATTTGTAAAAATGTGCCTCCCTATCTATCTAGTATGCTCTCTCACTCGCTGCCCCCTTTCTTCTGCTTCGCTGTATCTAACTGTAGTTGTGCCTCTTGTCCTTTTTCTTGCTTCTTGCTCCAGTCTGACTTGAGTATATATGATCTGCTGCAACCTTGCCCCTTCCTCCATTGACAGGTTTCTTCATTTCTTAATTTATGTTCTGAGAGCAAACAGGGTTGTCTCAGTTCATTGTTGCAAAAAAAAAGGATACATGAGTCATGCGTTAAAAAAAATTCTATCTAGAGGTATTCATAATCAAATAAGTGGTGGCCTGGGATAAGTAATTCCTCAGTATTTCATATGGAAACAAATTCTCCAGAAGGGAGAATCACTGCGGTGGCTCTGAAATGTGTCTGAGTTATTCTTTTTCCCAGTTAACATTCATGTCTTACTTACATTTCTTAGAAAGAGTGAAATGCATTATATAAAAATACAGACAAACTGACACACATTTATATGTGCATTTTCATGGGAATTATGTATATGTGATCTTTTGGAGACGATTACTGTTATATTTTTGAAATAGACAAAAATATTATTTTTGGAACATATTACTATGATTAGAGAGATCCTCACCTATGAAAAATAAGAAATGTCATTACTGCTCACAGCCGATCTGTACAACTTTATTTACTTGAAGTAATTCTAACTAAAGCTTAAGTATTCTTTTCAGTGTTTGAGTATCATTAAAGCCAAGACTATCCATAAAGTGGCAGAAGTTTATCAAGGAAGTTTTAGGAAGGAAGGAGCAGATGATTGGAAGTATTAAGAGAGAAAAAAAATACAAACTTAGATCGAATAGGAACTTGCATGTCAATGGAAAAAATATAGTATTTTTAAAAAGTTATTTATTTGAAATGTAGAGTTATAGAGAGAGGGAGAAACAGTGGGAAAAAGATCCTCTAATTCACCCCTCAAAAGGCCTCATTGGCTGGGCTGGGCCAAGCTGCAGACCAGAATCGTGGAACGCCAGCCAGGTCTTGCATGATGGCGCCAGAGGCCCAAGTACTTGGATCATCTTCTCTTGCTTCTGTAGGAGCATTCACAGGGCAGTGTATCAGGAGCAGAGCAGGAATGATGGAAACCAGCTCAGATGGAGAAAATGGGCATCCCAGGGGGCAGTTTAAACTGTTGGGGCACAACACTGGCCCCAGCATGACAGTATTTGCCCCACAGGTTTCTTTTTTAGATGTATTTATTTACTATTTTTATTGGAAAGTCAGCTATGCAAAGAGAAGGAGAGACAGAAAGGAAGATTTTCCATCTGTTGATTCATTCTGCAAGTGGCCACAATGGCCAGTGCTGAACCTATCTGAAGCCAGGAACCAGGAGCCTCCTCTGGGTCTCCCACATGGGTGCAAGGTCCCAAGGCTTTAAGCCATTCTTGACTGCCTTCCCAGGCCATAAGCAGGGGAGCTGGATTGAAAATGGGGCCGCCTAGATATGAACCAGTGCCCACATGGTATCCCAGCACATGCAAGGCAAAGACCTTAGCCACCAGGCTATCCCACTGGGCCCCTCACAATGGCTTTTTTTTTTTTTGTCCTAATTTTTTTCCATTGTTCTTACATACACTCAGACACATAGGGACTTCAAAATCTTTAAGGAAGTTGTAAATAAAAGATATACAACATACCATGAGCTTTTAAAATTCCCTTCTGTGCATCATATGCATGCATATACAAAGTATATAGTTTTTAAATATTTTATTTCCATGAACTTGAAAATGTCTGTATACAGATTTTAGTTCAAATAGCACATTTAAAGATTTAACTGAATAATTTCAAACAATGAGCTGTTTCATTATCATTCTTGTATTCAATGTTTAGTTCACGTAACAACTAAGAAAGCTTGTTTATTCTAAAGCTAGTTGATTTTGGTGGTTCCAAGTTAAACAAATCAGGTATGCAAAATAATCTTCATTTCTCTCTCTCTCTCTCATTGGATGCGAAGACAAAGTACAAGTTAGGAAAACCGTTCATTGGCACCATGGATTACAGCATCACTGCATCTGCTTGATAAGTCATGCAGTTGTCTGAGAGCAGTCTTTCACAGGAAATACCAACGATATGCTTTAATCATTACCAGGACTCTCACCACTGGCTCCATGCTTACAAATGGAGGTTTAATGGGTACTGCTTCAACAATGATGTAAGGAATAGTTTAAGTGACTCCAGATTAACACTGAGTTTAAGAATAACTTATGAACTACTTGTTTATTGCACATGCTTATAAGACTGGCAGAGGATAACAAGTGCTTGATGACAATTTTAAAGTACAATCTCAGCGCATTTCCCGGGTTTTTCTTCTTCTCTAAAAGTAGTCTTAGTACTTAACTAAAATTGAGCAATTTTTTTTTCTAAACACTACACACACACACACACACACACACACACACACACACACATATCATTGGCACTAAAGCACATGATTTAAAAGAATTTCCCAAGAAATTTTGCACTTCAAAGCTACTGAAGTTTCATAAAGCTAATATATTTGTTCATGCGCAAATTAATTAGAGTCTTTTTATCCTTTGTTTTTTCCCCTCAAAAGTACAGACAACATTCTCCTACAAAAAAAAGCTCTGGTGAGATTTCCATTGTCTTTTCAAAGGAACGATACCTTTAGAAAAGATAAAATGTTGAGCAAGAATGGTGCCATTATTGGCATCTCTGTGGACTGACAGCTCTGAGCCATCACTATAGCTGGCAAAGCACTCAGACCAGCAGGCCATTTAAAGTACTGGTTTTCATCTTTCTCAGATTAATTCTAAAATCAACAAATCTCCATAAGAAAAAAAGGAGCTTACTAAATTATACCATAATTTGAAGACTTTTGGGGCTAGTAACAACCCCATTGTCTTTGGAAAATTAGTTTTAATTGCAGTCATATAGAACTTAATGTTATACTACCAAGTGGCAGTGTCTTAAAATTAGGTGAAATCTAGCATGCAGGATGTTTAGAAGATGGTCAGGAATGTGGGAAGGAGAAGCGTGATGGCGTAGAGAAGTGTTTTGATGCAAACCTTTGAATGCCCAAGAACTTGACTAGTTCAGTTTGTCCAGATTATCCTAAATTGGTTCATGATATGCAGGCTTTTCTCTTCCATATTGATTGTTAAAATGTGATCTGTCCCCAACTGGTGAGACCCTGATAAGGATGCTTTCTACAACTGAGTCAATAGTTTAAGTATTAACATTGGAAGGCTTGGACACCTTGCTTAGATGATCAACAAGTTGTCATTTAGAGAGACCAGCAGACCTTGTGAAAATGCTAAGTGACAGTGAAATAAATGAGACATTCATTTTGCCAAATGAGAGTTTACATGAGAAGCTTAAAAACTAGTAAGAATCAAGGAATAAAGAGAATTAGTCTTGAGGAAGAGGAATACTAGTTATATAGCAATCAAGGAAAGCTTTCTGGAAGAAATGACACAAATGGATCACTCAGAGATGAGTCACTTTTCAACTGAGACAATATGCAGTAGAACTATAGAAAGAAAGACTAGCATGATACCAGGGAAAGAGGATTAGTACCTATAGATTCATGGCAGTTTGATTTCGAGAAAAAAAAATAAGCAGTTAGAAGTAATAGAGGAAAAATGGAAGGATCTAGTGGAATTTATAGGAAGAGATCTTGAAAGATAATGTCAAAGATATGGGGAAATGAAAAGGAACCTGTTTCAATAAGAATTCTAAGCCATCATGGCTTTAAATTGAAGTTACATTAGGTTTTTATCACTTCCATTATGTTGTATTCATACAAGGGAAAAGGTAGGAAAAAAAAAACATTAACCTGATTACATTAACATGAAATCAACATTTCTTCATGACAGTTAAGTAACAGGCACCCTACAGAGAGCTGACACATACTCTTCAATCCTCTGAAGTCTAATATTTTCTCTAAACAAATAAAGCCCACCCCATATAGCTGTGTTAGTTTCTTCACCCTTACGTCTGTTTATAGGCTACTGAATTGATAAATAGCCCTCACTCATTCAAGTATCATCATTTTGTTGGGTTGAGAACCAAGTCCTAGGGCCCATTGCGGTAGGCCAGTCACTAAATCTTCATCTTGCATCTTCTGAGATCCCATAGAGATGCCGGTTTGTATTATAGCTGCTACACTTCCAATCCAGCTCTAGCTGGGAATTTAATGTTGAGACACTGCCACTTAGTAGTATAGCATTAAGTTCTAGTTTGGGAAGAGCAGTAGAGGATGGTCCAAAGCCTTGGGACCTTGTACCTGCATGGGAGGTGGGGAAGAAGCTCCTGGCTCCTAGCTTTGGATTTGCCATTGTGACCACTTGAGGAGTGAACCAGAGGACAGAAGATCTTTCTCTCTGTATCTCCTTCTCTCTGTATATCTGCCTTTCCAAGGAACAAACAAACCTTTAAAATAAAAAAAAAGAAGAAAAGAAAATGGTCTTCCTCATTTAAAAATAAAGAAATGAAAGAGAAGAGAGAGAAGAAAGAAAGAAAAGAAAAAAGGAAAGGAAAGGAAAGGAAAGGAAAGGAAAGAAAAGAAAAGAAAAGAAAAGAAAAGAAAAGAAAAGAAAAGAAAAGAAAAGAAAAGAAAAGAAAAGAAAAGAAAAGAACACCCAAGACACACAGAGGATGCTTGATTACTCTAGGACCACACCTCTCTCTCTCATCTTACTTCTGATCACTTGCTCATACTAAGAATCAACAGAGTACTGAATAGCCACTGGCAAAAGTCAACCAAAGATTCATGCTATAATACTTATTTGTTGGTATTTTAGAAATACCTCCAATTTAAAGATTTACAAAGGCACGGAACATTTAATGTTTAATCCAGATGAATGTGGAGTTGCTCATGTGGGTGGCTTTGACTGGTGTTTCTCTCTGAAGTTGCCTTGACACTGTTGGTCAGGCCGCAGGTATCTGAAGTCTTGACATCATTTGAAAGTGTATTTCCAAGGTCAATTATTCACATGTCAGGCAAATTGATTCTGTCTGTGGTTCATACTTCTCAGTGCCTTGCTGCAATGTACCTTTTCATGTGGGTTTTGAGTGTCCTCATAGCGTGACAGCTGGCTTTCCTAGGAAACCTGAGGCAGAAGGGAGAAGCAGAGGTGGTTTTAATTTTTATGACATAATTGTGAAAATTGCTTTCAGTCATTTTTGAATATCCTGTTGGTTAGCCAGGTAAGCCCTAGGGAAATTAAAAAAAACAAACCCCTAGAGACTATGTTGTAGCCTGCCTTCCACAATTAAACAGTGAGGCCACACAACTCGTGTCTTTGCGGTTCATGGCATCTCTTCAGCCATCAATGAAATCTGTTCTTTGGTTCTCCCTGTAGTCAATAAGTATAAATTGACTTTCATATAATTAAAATGCTGTAACTTTTTTTACAAAATCAATGCCAGACTTTTAGTAAATTATTAGCAGGACTAACGTACTGCACAAAGATGCATATAAACAAAATTTGTTCATATATATTGAAGAATGTCATTGAAGGTATGACTCATGGGACTGGGGTTGTGGCTTCATGAGTAACATCACCACATGCAATGTTGGCATCCCATATGGACACCAGTTCAAACCCAGTTGTTCCAATTCCAATCCAATGTCTTGCTCATTATCTGTGAAAGCAGAAGGGGAGGGCCTGGATGCTTGGGCTCTTGCACCCATGTTGGTGACCGGGAGGAAGCTTCTGGCTCCTGGCTTTACCTGGCCCAGCCCTAGAAGCTGCAGTCATTTGGAGTGGATAAAACAGCAAGTAGAAAATTCTCTTTCACTGTGTTTCTCTCTGTGTAGCTCTATGTTTCAAATAAATAAAATAATTCTTAAAGAGAGAAAATATGATTCCAAAAGTATCAACACTTTCATTATCATTTGCTTTTTCAGAATACAGATGTATTTATTTGGAATGCAGAATGACAGATGAAAGACAGATAGACAGAGAAATATCATTGATCCATTGGTTCACACCTGATATGGCTCCAAAAGCCAGAGCTGGGCCAGGCCGAAGCCAAGAGCCAGGAAATCCATCAGGGTCTTCCATGTAGACGGCAGGGACTCAAGTAATGAGTACATGAGTATAAATGGGAAATAGAATAGCAGAAACTGAATGAGGCATTTTCATGTAATATGTGAGCATTGCAAGTGGCAATTACACTTGCTTCATCCTGAAAAATTATATGATTTCAGCTACTCTGCTTTCTAATGGTCAGAGAATTGGTTCAGATTTCTTATGAAGTATTTGTTTACTTGATATATTACTGATAGTAGGCTAAGCACTGATATTGACATAAAGAATACAAGGTGAAGCATCAACTTTTATTTCAAATTGACATTTGCTTTGAAGTCAAAGTAGGTATTTATGCTTTCTGTAACTTTGTAATCTTAATATGCAAAGTGAGAGTTGTCTCTCCATGTTAGTATAGCAGTAATAATGTCCATCTGCATACCAGCTCCCTATTACCAAGGTGAATCTTTGTTTACCTTCTGCAATACTTTTGCAAGAAGCTGTGGCAGCCATTTCCAATACGCAGAACGCTGGTTGATCAGATAGCAGCAAAACTAATGAAAAGCATCGTGGAAGTGACAGCAAGATTAATTAAGTTCCTTCAGTTGTATTCACGTGTGACTGTGCAGAGTTCCTTTGGGTACAGCAGCAGTTAAATGGTGTTCATGGTGACAAATACTGTGGATTTCCAGAACTGACATTTTTAAGTCAAGGGTAAAATTCGCATCCGGTCATTTTAACCACCAAAAGAATCATAGATAAGCCTTTAGGATTATTAGTTTATTTGAGCAAAGACAAGATGAGAATGAAACATAATTAACAGAATGTTGAAACTGTAATATTTTGTTGTCTGATTATGCATTGCCTTCATACATTTTAGACATTTTGACAGAGGAAGCTGAACATACTTCCACCTACTGTATTTGACTGGAGGCACAGAATTATACACTCTTGGAGACACTTTCAATTACTTTGTGAATTCTTGCCACATTGGGGCATAGTTACAGTATCTCTCTGCATATATATATATATATATATATATATATATATATATATATATATAAATGGAATGTCTGTGACCTAAAGCATTCAAATTTACTAGAACTGTACTCAATTTATCTTGAAAGATCCTTCCTTTTTTTTCTTAAAGCAAAAGAAGAAATTCAGTGTCATAGTTGGAATTCAATATCATGCTGTTGACTTCTTCCATTTTGTTTGCAGGCATATTTGTTGTGGTTCTGGGGTAGGGAAGGCTGATTCTCAAATAGCTGCTAGGAACCATAAATGAATTTTATTTTATGAAAAGTTGGAAACCTCTAGAGTATATAAGATCTTTCAACTTGTTACACAAGGCATATTAACTCATAGTATTGTGTCACCAAAATGGATATCTAAACCGATGGTGCTACATATCTAAGGAATTTATTCTACCTCTCCAACATCATAAGAATCCAAATTGGTAGAATCTCAAAGATTATATATACTGGATGCTTATTTTTTACACAATGTCAAAACATTGTTTCTTGTAGGAAGTTATTTTTCAGGAACAAAGAGCTGGGTCTTTAATTTTCAAATGAGCATCAAGTAAAAATCTAAAGATGAAATGATTTATGAGTTTGTTGCAGTTTCTACACAAATTAAAAGTTCTGATTAGATCATTACATGGTTAAATTGAACTGAGATTCTGTCCTCACATAAACAAATTATTACCCCACTTTTCAACCTCTTTTGACTTTGGATGTTGATATATTAGAGGCAAACTCAGGCTTTCAATAACCAGATTTCCATCACATGTCATTTATGTAGACAAACATTCAGTCAACAAATCATTAAGCTTTCAACAAATACAAAATCACTGAACACCCACATGCTTGCCCTTTGATTTTATAATGCCCCAGGGTAATGTTGATCATCCCCCTGGAAGATTTTATATAGCTTTATGGATTTAATTGCCATTTTAGTTTATTTATATAAACTGATGACTTCTAAATTTTAATCTAAGATCCAAACAGTTCTTTTGAGCAACACACACATGCACACACTTAGCCAAATTACTGTGGGGTATTTCAGATTACATGTCTGATAGATTTCAAATTCATTATGCCCCACATTGGCTTATCTCTCATAATCCAGTTGATCTCATGTTTTTGTTAGCCAGATTTTCATTGCTACAGTGAAATACCTGTGGCAATTAACTTTGTAAAAGAAAAAAATTTTTTTAGGTCAGACTTTTGATGAATCAAGTTTAAGATTGGATGGTCCATTGGCTGCATGTCTGAGGAGTGTGGCAGCTTGCAATGGTGGACTATATGAGTAAAATGGATCACACGATGTGCCAAGAAACTGTGGAACTAACTGGGTCAACGCCCGGGCTTTATATCAGCTCTGTCATGAGAACTACCTTGGGAGGACATGTCCCTGGTGATTTAAGGACCTTCTGCTAGGTCTCACTTCATGGGAGACCATAATTGGATTCAGTGTATACCTACTTAGTATCATTAACTTATGACTTTGGAGTTTAAGTTTCTGCATGAGTTAAGAGGCCAAATTATATTCAAATGATAGCAATATCAAGCTATTAGAAGTCCTCCTTTCAAATGCTCAATCTTTTCTGTAACTTATCCAACAATCTGTTAGGAAATCTACCTGATGCAGTTTAACACAGAGATGGAAATCTGATCAGTTTTAATGACCTTTTTCTGCTCTTACACTTGTTCAAGCAACAATGTGTTTTATGATTGTGACATGGGACTCTGAATCAGACACCTTGCTTCTACCCTTGCTCCTTTTAAACCATTCACCAGACGTCAGACCTAGTGTGCCTGTTTAAGCATGTCAAATCACTCCACTCCAAAGGCATGCCGTAGAAATTATAATGCAAGTCAAATTCCTTATAATGGACTACAAGTGCTACTGACTCTGTCACCATGTGACCTCTTTGACTTTACCTCCCAGTTCCCTCTTTAGCGCCTTTTCTTACTGTGGTATATTAGTCTTGATGATCTTCTTGGCCCCAATAAGCTTTTTTCCCCTTTGCCCTTCCTCATGATTTTTTTTCCTCACTCTTTTGAAGCATGCCTGGAACTTAGTGGACATTCCAATGGTATTGCACTTACTTCTTTAAAACAAATACTAAATGAATGATTATATAGGAAATCAGTTTCTTAACAACTGATTTGCATTAGGGCATGGAGACAAATAGGAACACAGTCGTTCAGTTTGGTGAGAAATAAGTCAAGGCAAGTGTCCATCTATGTGTAAGTGCTAAAGTAGCAATTAGAATTTGCACAATAACAAATCTTTCATTTTAGTCTTATGTTTAGGAAAGTGTTCTCAAGAGGTATAACATTTAAACAGAAGTTCAGAGATTGAATGAAACCTGTACCAATACAAAGAACATATGAGAGGGAATACAGTCCTCAATTTGATACAAAAGTTAGGGGAATGGTGGTCATGTGTTAGCATCGCAGTGCAAAGTAAAAAGAAAAAAAGAAAAACATTGACAAATGAGGAAGTAAATGGCAGCTTGGTTAGGAAAGGCCTTGTTGGTGCTGAAAGGGAAGATGTAAGAGTGAAAAGTGAAAGCCCTAAACGAGACAGGCTTATAATCACCTAAAAAAAGATAATGGGTTTATGTAGAGAATAGATTGGACATGGAAAGTCTTGGGTCCAACCTTGGAGAAAATCTTATTTCTACACTACAGACAAGAGACAAAGGCAAACTGAACTTCAGGAGGAAGCAATGGAAGATGTAAGTGAGCTATACAAGCCGAGTGCTAAATCATTGTTGCACAGAGCAGTAAGAATTTGAAAGGACAAATAAGCTCACAACCAGCCTACAGTACCACATGGCATCTGTATTGCATGGGATTTAAGAACAGCTGCTGCCAAGCATGGACAAATTCAATTTGTGTAAACATTTTGCACAAAGCACCATGTAGCTCCAATAACTGACTGCAGGCACCCAGCAAAAGTGCAGCGTTTTACAGATCCTGCAGATGTACTGTGTTCACTCACTCATTCATTCATTCACGCCTGAATGTTTATTGAACAGCAACAAGCGCATGAAGCCCTTCAAGGCTGTGAAGGGAGCACTCAACAGGCAAAATCTCTTGTCCTTGTGGGTCCTTGTGTGTGGTGATCATAATCCAATGCCAAGAAAATAAAGTATGTATCTATAATGGAATATCAAGTGATAAAATCTGCTATAGAGAAAAAAAATTAAGGGAGAGAAGGGGGCCAGGAAAGGATGGAGGAAAGACAAAGGCACTCTGAAAATGCTAAAGAGGCAGAGTGAAAGACTGCCCCGATCAACCATGGAGCAAGGCTTGAGGGAGATTGAGGAATAAGCTGCTTGGATTTAAAAACTGACGGAAGATCCTCTCTTCATCATGACTTTAGAGCCCCAAATGTATAACTAATCTGAGAAAATTTTTATTTTAATTGTGAAAGGTATTTTTTTTTAATTCTGGTAATTAGGTACATGTCACAGCTATCCCCAGATTAACTGAGCTGTTTCCATCTTAGAAGATCACATGTTCTTAAAAATTTTTGAAGGACAACTCTTGCTCAAGGACATCTGTCATGCCCTTCACTGGAAAATGTTGGGATGTCCCCCAAAGGTGACATGAAGCAAACACCAGCTGTGGTTTCATTTGGATGTTGTTGTGCTTCAAAATAAAACTTTATATGTAATCCATACATACATATGGACACATATATATATATATATATACATGAGGATATATTTGCATTTGAATCTTCTCTGTGGCAGTTTTCACATATGGACTCAGCTTAGACATCTGCCAACAGGTGAATGCTAATGAAAAACTGGCATGCGTAACAATGGAATACCATTTAGCCCTAATTAAAAAAAAAAAAAAGACGAGAATCCTAAAATTTGCAACCACTTGGAGACATCTGCAGGGTATTATATTAGGTGAAATAAAGCAGACACAGAAGACAAATCCTGTATCCTTTCCCGTCGCATGTAAAACATCAAGAACCTGAACTCAAAGAAACAGCACAACGGTCCATACCAGAGACGGGATGAGGGACGTGGCGGTGAGGGGATTAGGAAAATATTGATTAACTTAGAAAAAATAGCTGCATTTTCCTTTGATAAATATGCCATATGAAGATACATTTTTACTGAAACAAAAAAAGCTTTAAAATTCAAAGAAAAATAATCATTTCTTAATTTTAAGTTTTCATCTGAGACTGCTGTGTCGGAAATAGGTCCTGAGGGAAAGGTGAGCGCACAGCTTTAAATTGGACAGTTTCTTTTTTTGATTGAATGCATTTCCATTACACATCCACACCTCCAGGGACACGAGATATTCATTAGAAAATCTTGTATAGAACAAGCCAAGTTTAGCATGGGCTACCACTGCTATAACTTCATGACCGGATAGGTTTATTTTACCCTGGAGCACGGCTTTTTTGGGGGGGAAAACCTTTATGTGAACTGCTGTATGAGATTTTGTTTTTGTTTTGAGTAGGAAAACCTGTTGGGATACTTAAGCAAAAATTCACATAAATGCAAGACAACTGTTATTTTAATAACTGTATTCAGAAGAACATTGCCTAATTTCTCTCAACTTGGCACTGAATAAAATCACAAATGAAGATAGCTATCAAGTTCCATGCAGCTGAAAAGGGTAATTGATGAGTCAGATATTTTGTTGGGGTTTCAAATCTTGTGTTTTAATCTCAACTTTCGGGCTTGTATCTTCCAAGTACAAGATCTCAGATGGACCGAACTGCTAACATTAACCTACAGCGCCCCCTAGCTCGTGTAGACGGTCAAGGCAGCTTATGGGCTTCTGGAGTGTGCTCTGCCAGAGGGAAACACATTGGTTGTGCTTTTGGAAGATTTCCATCTGTTCAAGAGGAAAACCACTTAAAAATATTTTCTTCTGTATTTGCTTGCCACTATTTTAATAATTTTCTTTAAAACAGAGAGGCAAAGAAGTAAATATCCTTTGCTATTTAAATTGTCTACTTTCGAATGACTTTCAATGAAGAATATTTCTGTAGCAGTACTAGACTCCTTTGAAGAGTTATGCTGAAGTTTCTAACTTATACGTGACTAACTAGTCACAGTCACTAAATTAATAGTAAGCCAATATTACAAGAGATATTGGTTATCATAATCTTTTCATGGTGGGGTAACAGGAAGGTTTTTTTTTTTTTTTTGCAAGATTGCACAGTGAACTGTTAATCAGAAAATTCAGTTCCCGCCTTCTGATACACATGAAACCCATCAACATGAAGCAGAATTGTGTCAAGAAAAAGCATTGCATATCTTAATGCTCAAACGGGTGAAATGTTTGTTCACTTGGCTTATAAAAGCCCAGATTAAAAATATATATTAATTATGTCTATCCATATGCTACTATATTCATTTTATTCTTTATGATTAATTTCAGTTTTTTTAATAGAAATAAAAAATAAAAATAAACCAGGAGTAATTTAGAACCAAATGTGATTAGAGTTTAGGGAACTGGCTTGCCATGTGGATTTATTTTCCATGCTGAACATTTTAATATTAATCAGCATAGCTTTCAGAGATTTCTTTCCAACATCCTTTCCTATGTAAGATAAGGACTGCAATTCATTACACCAATGGAGGAGCCAGAGGCTTTGCTAAGCTTGCTTCTCTTGACTGTTGATCTCAAATGTAAGAGCAGTGTGTGTGTGTGTGTGTGTGTGTGTGTGTGTAAAACTCCAGCATGTGGCTGGTGACCAGATTTGATCTGCTTTTCAGGCTAAGTAGCTGTAGTGTTTAGAGGTTCAAATAACATTGCAGCCACACAGTATGTTTGCCATTAAAGGAGACAGGTTTACATCTGGAAAGTGACTTTTACCACCATTTTTTTTTTTTTTCTTCACAGCTCTCTACCACCCCAGCTCAGGAAACTCTCAAGAAATAAAAATGACCCCTCTCCCATTACCAGCTTCCAAGAGCAAACCCCTATTATCCCATCAATGTCCCCCTGAGTTTGGCTCATTCCTCCTACATAGCAACATCACACACAATAACAACCCTTAAAGCCCAGAGAAAAGACAACGCAGTCGCAAGGCACCAACCATACTGCCAATGCCTTTTTTACTTAGAGGGGAGACTAAATTTTGGAAACCATGATGGAATTCATTGAAGGGAATGGGATAAAATGAGCCTTTAGTTTCACCTGCAGGGCAGAACTAGCCTTAGCCATGTCCCACCACCCACTCCCCTCCCCGCCCCGCTGCACATACCCTGGTCAATCTCCCCTGTATGCTCCCGCGTGGATCGGGGACCCTTCTCTCTTTAAGCCTGCCTCCCGTGCCCCTCACTCCGCCCCCTCCCAGGTCTCTAGGCTCGTCAAAGCTTCCCGAGAGCCATGGTTGGTCCAGGCAAGCAGTTGCAGCACTTGGTGGAGCGGCTCCTCGCCGGGGGTGGGGTGCGATGGGGTGGGGGGGTTCTGTTTGTAGTACTCTCGGTCCTGATGTCACAGGCGCGGCAAGGACATCGCAAGGAGGAGTCGGATTACAGTAAGGATGGGCAGTGCAGCAGGCAGCTCGAGCGCAAGCTCTGGCCGCCGGCGATCCTAGCACTGGAGAGGCAGGCTGCGAGCGCCCATCCCGCGGAAGAGGCTGGATCGCAGGACGCTCGCTGCGCTCCGCCGGGGACCTTGCCTCCGAGCATAGCATGAAAGGACTCTGCCCGGTGTGCCAGCCGGGGGTGCGAGCCGATGCTGAAGACGCCGCGGTGGGGTTCCAGCTGTTTGATTAATGAGAAACATAATGTATTTTGGTGAGTGTTGACTTATGATGCCATTTTAGGGGCGCCTGGCTCTGGATCAGACAGGCCATTAAAATAATCTTGAAGCCGCGCGTGTATTTTGCGTGAAGCTTCTCTCGGGTTGACAACTGGAGGACCAAGCTGGTACTACCTTGGAAGCTTCCTTTGTGCTGCCATAGGGGCTGGGAATGATCGGGGATGAGTTTAAGTTGGGAAAGAACAGAGATGTGGAGGTGGGGGTGAGAG
The DNA here is from genome assembly GCF_017591425.1 of Ochotona curzoniae. Classification (NCBI taxonomy): domain Eukaryota; kingdom Metazoa; phylum Chordata; class Mammalia; order Lagomorpha; family Ochotonidae; genus Ochotona; species Ochotona curzoniae. The sequence continues at coordinate 8,935,993 of NW_024465035.1, read as the reverse complement.
CGAGGGTAGATAAACTTTGCCTTGATGTGTCTCCTGAAGTTGGTTTCTAAGCTAGGTGAAGGAGACGTGGGAAGTCAGGGGCTAACTTACTGGAGGTGAGGCAAAGTTCCCGTTCTATTGATGCTGTGCAGGCGTTGTCTATACTGGCGTTTCTGGACGCTTTTAGTTTTCCCTATTTGCCAGGCAGAGAAAGGAAACATTCTCTAGGGAGCAGCCTTTGAACAGCAGTGAGAACCCTCCTCCTGGCTGCCCTCTGGCTAAGGAACAGCCTAACACAAAATGCAGATTATTTTAAGCCTTCAGAGGTCTCTGAACTGTAAAGCATTTGTGCAGCTTAGTTTTGTACCGTGGTGGAAACCTCTCCTAGGTGTTCAGCCGAGCAGCCTGCATTCCCAGAGAGCACGGCTAGGCTCAGCCTTGCCCTGGAGCGATGGCAGAAGTGGGATGTGAGCTGTACATTTGCCCTGTGAGGCTGCAACTTATTGCTCAGAGAGAAGACAAAACCCTTCCCTAAGCAAGAAGAAGCCAAAGATTAGGACCGACTGTTCTTTCCTCCTCGCCCAAGTTATGCTCTCCTTCTGTAAGTCCCATCCAGCAACATCATTTAAGGGCATCTGTCTGGTATTAAAAGGTTTTTGAAAGCACCTGGAGAGAGACTGGTGAATATAGATCTATAGGTTGATTGCATTGTTGGCTTTCTGTGTTAAATCTAGAGTCTTCTTTAAGCTTGCATAGGTCTTTGGGTAAACTTTGGTTGAAGTATTAGTTGATGTGGCGTTATTTCTGTGAATACTGTTTGTTTTGTATTCCTGAGCCCCTGAAATGTTTTAGGAAAAGTATGGACGGAACCGGAGTTTCAGAAGCTCGATGCTTCGCTTGTCTTGCTGGTGGTTTTGATTTCCCCACAATTTGTATCACTTTAGAAGTCTTAATGTAACCAAAATTGATTTGAAAGAAACAGTCTTCATTTCCTGCTGGAATCTCATCAGGATTAAGAATTAAACAACGTTTCCTTTCAGAGCACAGTGATGGGCAAGGTCAGCTTGTTCACTGGTAATTGATTAAAGTGTTTTTCATGCTTATATTTTTGACGAAGAGAAAAACATTATAAAGACAATATGTCATTTCGACAAAATAAAATGTCAGCATCAGGAGCACACAGAGGGTCGGTGAAGTAGGTTATAATTTTACTGTAAGTTTTCAACGTCCTACAATTGTGTGATTGTAAGAAGTAGGACTGGTGAAACAGGAAGTCTGGAAGTGTTGGTCGGAGGCCGTCCATGCTGTACTAGCCATCCCGTGACTGCCAGTGAAACGTTCACTGGGCCAGCTCAGGTTATTAACTGTCTGCTACTTTAGCCATCTCGCAAACCAGGATGATTCACAGGGCAATTAGTTTCGTTGTGTAATGCAAGTTTTTAATAGTACAAATTGAGGGGTGATGGTCTGCCTGCTTCAGATGACACTGTCTTATGCAGGACAAGGCTAACACTGCCCTCTGTGTCGTGACCGTAAGTTCCACCATAATTCCAAAGGAGAAGTGTTTTTCTGTTCCAGTGGGAAATCCTGTGGATTCAGAAACAGTGGTCCTTTTTTAGGTTGTATTGTGCAGTCTAGACAGCCAGAACTCTGGGAGCTCACCTGCCTTTAATAAAATGCGTGATACAAGAGCTAGGGCAAAGAGAATCCAGGAATACACCCCAAGCATTTTAAAATTCAAAAGCATCCTAATGTGTGCAAGACGTTGTATGCACAGATCGCATTTATGCATGTGTGTACATGTTGTGAACATGTGTTGCATGTGTGATTTGTATATGCATATCCAATGATTCAGGTATTTTTTTTTTTCAAGGAAACAGTGCTTTCACAAGTGCTTAATGATTACTTTCTTCATTTTTCAATCATAAGTGGTTTCTCAAGTCAGAACAGGTGCAAAAGGCACGGCGTGCTGCATTCTTTGCGGTGTTGGTGGGAGTGGGGAATCAGGGAATCGGCAGAGGTGTTTTGTGAATGTCTCCAGCAGGGAGCGATAAGCAGCATGGTGATGCTCTGACACAGTGTCAGTTGGTAGGAACGCAGGACGTTTGCTTCCCTTGTGGGTATCTGTGTGTCAGTGTTGCCTCTTTTCAAATATGACTAATCATTGCCTGAATAGGCTGGCTCAGTCTATGTGCTTGTTTTTAAGCCTTGTTCCCTTGAGGGACTGGACTGCTGGACTCTTCCCTGCCTCGACTGGATTTAGGTGCCTATGTGCAAGTTGATGGAATTGGTAATACTTCCAGTTCGTGTTTTGAGTGCGCTGTTTCAGACTTAAAGACCAATGGACTCCTTGAATGACTTAAGCCTCACGCTTATCTCCTATTGAGATTTTAATGCAGTGTTTCAATAATTGCTCATCTGCACTTACTGCGTAGTGACTTAAGAGTTCACTGTTCAGTCACCGTGGGTACTTTTGTTACTTATTCTATTGATCTTGCATTCCTTACTTGGAGTTAAAGGTTCACACAGGAGAAATGAGTGGGAAAATCCTAGTCAGCAAAGTGAATGGGATTTCCTGTAAAGACAAGGGGAAATAACAAATACTTAGGAACTTACCCTTCCCACCCCCAGAAATACTTTACGTAGTTAAAACTCACACGTGCCAAAGATGAGCAGAATTAATAATTTATCCAGAAATAAAAGCAAGGCAGCTGGGAGACTGCTTCTCAGAAGAGTCTGTGGGTGGTTGTCAGTACAACAGACAGAGCTGCCAGGCTACCGATGGGTTGAGAGGCGCGTGCTGGTAAGAAGGGCGTATTCCTCGCCTGACTGCATCTAGGCAGTCACACAGCACCTGGCAGAATATTAGAACCATGTGCCTTCTCCAGTTCTGAATGTCACTACTCCCCTCCTCCCCTTCACCTCCTTCTTCCCAACTGGTCTTACACCGTTCTCCTCTGTTGGACTGGGGAGTGTTTGCTGTGCTCACGTCTACCACATAAATTGCCCATGGTTCACCACAGAGATGTTATGCCTTGCCCTTGGCCCTCAGGAGAGAAAATGGTAGGCTGATGGGGTTCAGGGACTTGTGTGGCTGACAAGCCGTATGTCAGCAGGCCCACATGAACCAGGGGGACATCAGAAGGGTCGTGCAGCGCACATGTGACAGAGCTCTGCTCCATGAGGAAAGATCTGAAATAATGAAATCCTGCAGCTGAAACAAATGAGCAGAACTGAGATACAAATATTAGCACTCATCCTCAATGTTACTATTAATGAGGTATAAATTAAACCCAGAGAAAAGGGCAGGCAAAATTTAGAAAGTGTGAATGAGGCATTCAAGTTCTGCCTGGTGTTAATTGTGGGTCAGTTGTCCTTTTCAACATGACTAAGAAAAATTGGAAATGGACTTAGGGCTGTGCCTGCCATAACATAAAAAGATTTCTTTGAGGGAGCTTTCAATGAAATACCTAGAAAGAAAAACAAAACTGATAAAAATTATAGATCAGAATCCTATTTGCCTGTCTTGAATATTCTCTCTCTCTCTCTCTCTCTGTTCTAATGGTGCATAAACCTTATTCAGTTAGCACTTACACTTTTGGTTTTGCCTAAGCCGTGAAGTTTTCTCTCCAAAGCTGTATGTTACAAAGAGTTAAACTGTAAGGTTGTGAGGAAGGAAATGATCAGAAAACAGCAAGGAGGTGAGAAAAACATCCCTTGGTTACAGCTTTTTTGGAGGAAATATTTAACTTCATCTGATTAGTTTGAGTGATCTGCTGTGGGGAATTAGACCCACCAAGTCTTTCTAAATCCTCTGGAGGAGTTTCTGTCTTCCTGAGGCAAAAAAAAAATGGGGAGAATATAATTCATGTCTGAGTGTGAACATACCTTTTAAAGTTTGAAGTCATTACCTCACATTTGCTTGTAAATTACTCCAAATGGCCTGCGGCAATTAACTACATCAGAAGGATGGTAGATGTGACAGGTGGATACTGTTGAAGCAGAGCATATAAAGGCACATGAAATAGAAGAGGACTTTGAATTTCATGAAAATTTCTTTCTTAAGACAGTTCTCTTTAAAATTCTTCTGAATTGCTTGCTTAAAGAAGCCAGCTAAATTTGATCAATATTCCAGTATGTTGATCATCTTTTAGTCTTAGATTTACAGCTAGTTTTCTCTTGTTTTTTTTTTTTAAGGACTTCATTAGTTGCTATAATTAATGCAAATAAGATGGTGTATTTAAGGAACAAGTTCCAAAATTCATGAGATAATGATGACTTGCAAAGTTACCCTTTTGTGGGTGGCATAATTGTTCCAGAAAACAAATGAAAAATTTAAATTAGTGGTCTCTGACGTTGATTCCAGAAGACTTGATCACAGTTGCTTTTGACTGAAAACACCCTCAGTGGGATGAGATGTGTTGGATAATGTGTGTGCTTAAAACTAAGAAGTTACACACTACTGTATTGATGAATATCCAATACTATAGATCATTAACGGCTGGTTTTGTATTCCTAAACCTCTTCACATCATTGGAAATGCAATATATCAGCGATTGATTTAATTAGATGGAGATTAAGGAATTGTTTTCGTACAGCCAGCTTTCAAGTTTTACAATCATTTGTACATGAACAGTTAAAAAAAAAAAAAGCAAGTCAGAAGGCTAATTTTCAAGGCTTTTCCTGCAAAGAGTGATGCTTGTATAATCAGAACCTATTTGTACTTTGACCTTGAGAAAGGAATGCTTGCGTTTGTGTTACACTATGAAAAACATGTCAAAAAGCAGCCAAGGTCATAGTCGGTGTCCTGTCTCTGTCTGTCTCTCTTTAAAGAAGCCATTACATATCATTTCCCACAAAGATTAGTTCTGCAACAGAATTTCACACATGATTGGTGGCATTAAGAGAAACAGCATAAGTGGCGAGAAATATCAAAGCTTGAAGCGGTTGAGATCATTCTTGCACCAAATTGCTAGGGTTGAAAATAGGAAGACGCTTTGCTCTGTCGTAGCGTTCCAATCATCAGGAAGCAGCTGCAAGTCAGCCCTCACTGAACGTGAACTCCGCTTTTGCACAGATTTTAAGATGGAAGGTGTTTCCACGAAGCATTCACCATTCCAGGGTCCCAGATGCACGTGCACTTCTCGGGCAGCATTGGAGGGGGGTGCATAAACCCTGCTTTTGCTCATCAGTCTTTCAATTTTCTCCTTTTGTTTTTGCTCGCTTGCAAGATCACATTTCTGTAAGTGGAGAGGGAGAAGAAAAGTAACCTGGGCAAGGTCAGAAAGGAAACCAGCAGCAATGTCAGTGTCACTCAGACCTCCTGCTCTCTGCCCCAAAGCGTTGCATTTGGTAGAAGATGGGGGCTGTGGGTAAAGGGATGGGGTTCATGAGTGGAGCATCTTCATGGTTGAGTGCTGTTTAATTTATATGCTCAATGCCAGACCCTTGCAAATATGTGTTAGAGACACAAGGCTGAGTGGGTGTTGGAGATAAGAGAGGAAGGAAATCTCGCTTCCTTGACACATCCATTAAGACTGATGTTTCCCTTGAAAGCTAGTATTTATGCTTAGAGAAGCAATACTGTTTGATCTTTATCACTGGCTATTTTAAATATATTTACATGTCTCTGTAAATGTAGTGTATGTATTACATATCATTTATTTTAGATTAGTAAAGGGAGGAGATAGAATCTTCAATTTTCTGGTTTACTCCCCAAATGTTTGCAAAAGTTGGACATTTGGGGGCTGGGCCGGGCCTAATCCAGGAACCTAGAACTCAGTCCAGAAATCCCTTGTGCAGGGACTCAGCTAAGTGAGTCATCATCACATCTTGCCTACCAGTTGCGCAGTAGGAGGAAGTGAGATTGGGAGCACTGGAGCTGGAATGCAGGCAGGTCAGCTGGTCTCTTAGCCTGTTGTGCCAAATGCCTGCCCCTACTTTTTTTTTTTTTTTTAATCTATAGGAGTAAGGATTAGTTCTTTAAAATTTAGTTGTAAATTAAACGTAATGGAACCCATCCTTTTTGTTTGTTTATTTTCAATTGCTTCTTTCACCACAGGCTCTTCAGTATGAAGAGGGATAATGCCATAGAATATTAGGACCAGTACACAAAACTATCAGGAAAATATGCAAAATTTTTGTATAAGATGTGAAAACTAGACATTGAAACAACTCACCTGATGACAATTTCAGTAATCAGGTTCATATTGGTGCAGGGAATTCACTAGAGTTGTTGACATTTTCTTGCCAAGCGGCTGGGAGAGGCAGGGAAGGACTCTAGGTACACACAGAGTTGAAAGAGTGTTATCATTTGTGATGGCAGGAGGAATGGAGATAATTTTCACTACCATTTGCAAGGCTTCTTCTATAAAATTGTGTCATTTACTTTTTTCATACTTGTGCATCTTACGGACAAGGCAAAGTACCTATAGCAGATTACCTAGAGGATGAAAATGCAATTTTGATTGTAAATATACTTTAATAAACACGATCCTTTATATTTGTATAGCAATTTGTATTTCACAATATTTGTCAGCATTATGCTTTTGCAAATCTTGGAAATGATCCAATGCAGGATGTAGGCAAGATATATTCATTCCTAGTTGCAGATTAGAAATTGGCTTCTCAGGTGACTGAAACAACTTCTGAAAGTCACAAAGCTAGCAAATGGGAAGTTTAGACTCTCATTCATGACACAGATGGAGGACATCTCTCTGAACAGATGATAAACTCATTACACTGAAGAAAATATTCCTTCTAATAGCGACAGAAATATATGCACATCATTGGATCTAACATATGTTCATGTTTTGAGTTTGTAGAATTACAATGATAGATATCTAAGAATAATTTGTCATTTCATTTATTTTATCTTTTTTTGTATCCTATTATTAGTGTTCAGAGTAAAACAAGAATGTTGCTCAGAAGGCATGAGTCAGTGTTATAAACTGAATGTGTCCCCTCCACAAAATGCATGTGTTTGAAGTCTTATTGCCTAATGGGGTATGGAAGCTTTGGGTTGTAATTAGGTTGGGATTTGAGAATGAAGGTCGAGCACCTGGGATGCAATCAGTGCCTTAGAAGAAAACCATGTAAAACAGACCTCTGGTGTTTTTTTAGTCACTGTCAGAGCTCTTTAAGATAGTTGACTTTGGGAAGGATCCACGCGTTCTCTGCTGCCTCAGCTTTTCCAGTTCGGTGTTACAACTTGCATTAACTTTATGATACACATTTCTGTTGTCTGTCTCTTTGACTCAGTGCTCACTCCCCAAATTACAAGTCGTGTGTGTTATTTGGCCATTTGATATTTCCAAGGATCTGCTGTTTAAGACAGACACCCAACCTCTTCATTTCATATCTAGCAAACAAGAATGCAATGGGTTTTTACAGCTGTAGCTGTCCCATGCATGGGCTCCATGTCCTGGTGCAAGGACAAAACAGTTTTCATATTGTGTGTGTGTTTTGTAAAAGGAGAATAATAATGGTTGGGATCATATTTCTCATAGTTCTATCTTAAGGACTAAATTTACAATAAAAATGCCTAACTCAAGGAAATTCATGGTAATCAGTCCTTAAGTTTAATTCTTTATGAATTTCTTTTTAAAACATTTCATTTTTTTTTATTTGAAAGGCACAGTGACAAAGAGTTAGACCTTTCAGCCTCTCCGACCACTCCCTTCCAACTGCAGGATCTGGACCAGCTGAAGTTAGGAGCCAGGAACTTCATCTAGGTTTCTCACAAGGTGCATTATAAGGAGCTCAACCATAATGAGCAGCGGGGACCCTTAACAGGAAGTGACTTAATTCACTGTGCTCCAATGCACAGACTCCAGTTTTTCCTTACTTTCATCAGCTCATATACAAATGTAAAAAAAAAAAAAAAAAAAAATTAAGAAACCTGTGTGCTGAGGTTCACCAAGGAAATGGGAACCATGCCAAGTGAATCACACAAAGGGATTTCAAGGCCTGTAATTTATTCCATAGCTGCAGGATGAACTGAAACACACATGGAGGATTGTAAGGCAACGTAGCAAGTAGTAACCACCAGATTGTACTAGTTATAGACGAAGAGGGAAAAAGCAGTAGAAGGACTTAAGGCTTCTATGGAGGAGCTCGTCATCGCTCTTGCAGTACCACTGCCAGTAGCACTTTCAGTAGAAAAGTGTTTCCACAAAGGCATCTCCAGGGTCAGTGAGAGTTTGGCTGAGGAAGGCACAATATCAGGCAGGAGTGTGGGTGAAGCTCATCTGGCACATCTTCCTATTCAGGTGTCACCCAGTGTGACTTTGGACTTGGGAATGAATCTCTGCACCATGTGATTCCTTTATAGAATGTTTTTAAAGAATCCGAGAAAGTAAAATTCAGTAAGATTTGAACATAGCTTCATAATCTGCAAAGCACCATATAAATGGGCTTTATTATGAGGATATGAAAAACCAAGTGGATTAGAAAGAGAAGAGGGGAGATTGAAAAACTTGGAAATGAATGTTCAACTGTGAAATCCAGCATTCCAGCAGGGATTTCCAAGGGCACTGGGAAGGGAGCTTTGGTGCCTTTCTCAAATAACCCCATGCATTGTGAGTTTCAGTATGCCTAAGACCACATTTTATCACTTCTTTATTAATGCTCTATAACCAAGGGGAAATACAGAAGGAGAGACAAGGAAAAGAAAGTGAAAGGGGTGAGAAATCAGACATTCCATGCTTCATATCCCTTCCGCTCCAATACTGTCATGCTAAAAGATGCATGAAAATCTGGGACAAAATTGCCCAAAACATTCTTCACGGAACTGGATACAATGATTCAAGAGTTCATCTGGAAACACAAAAAACCACGAATAGCTAGAACCATCCTGAAAAATAAGAAGTTAGCAGGGGGAATCACAATCCCGGACCTCTGGACATACTATAGAGCAGTGGTTATCAAAACAGCCTGGTACTGGCACAAAGACAGAAAGGAAGATCAATGGAATAGAATAGAAGCACCAAAAGGGAACCCACACAAATACAGCCAATTAATCTTTGACAAAAAGACCAATGACAACTCAAGCAAGTGGGAAGGCCTCTTTAGTAAATGTTGTTGGGACAACTGGCTGATAGCCTGTAGAAACAAAAAGATAGACCCACATCTATCACCATACACTAAGATCCAATCTACATGGATAAAAGACCTAAACCTACATCCAGAAACCTTCAAACTCTTGCAGGAAAATGTAGGAAATACCCTGCAAGACCTAGGAGTAGGTTCCGACTTTCTAAGAAGGACACCAAAAGCAATAGCAGTTGAGAACAGAATAAACAAATGGGACCTCATCAAACTAAGAAGCTTCTGTACAGCAAGGGAAACAATCAACAAAGTAAAAAAGCAACCCACAGATTGGGAGAAGATCTTTGCACACGATATAGGCGATAGGGGGCTAATTTCCAGGATATACAAAGAACTTCAAAACAACCAAAAAACCAAAACAAACAAACCACTCAAGAAATGGGCACGGGAAATGGGCAAACATTTCACAAAGGAACAAGTCCAAATGGCAAACAAACATATGAAAAAATGTTCCAGCTCCCTAGCAATAAGGGAAATCCAAATTAAAACATCGATGAGGTACCACCTAACACCAGTAAGATTGGCCCACATAAACAAGAACACCAACGACGCTTGCTGGCGAGGATGCGGGGAAAAGGGAACCCTACTCCACTGCTGGTGGAGCTGCAAATTGGTACAGCCTTTATGGAAATCAGTCTGGAGAACACTCAAACAACTCAAAATCTGCATACCATATGACCCAGCAATAGCACTCCTAGGAATATATCCAAAACACCTGTTTTACGACAAACCAACATGCATCCCTATGTTCATTGCAGCACAATCAGTAATTGCAAAAACATGGAAGCAACCGAAATGCCCATCAGCAGAAGATTGGATAAGAAAGCTTTGGTTCATCTACTCCATGGAATACTACTCAGCTATTAAAAAAAACAAAATGCAGTTCTTTGTGGCTAAATGGGCACAACTGGAAACTATAATGCTAAGGGAAATGAGTGAATCCCAAAAGATTAGATACCACATGTTTGCCTTGATTTAACCTGTAATTTTTTGTTTGGTTGTTGGTTATTTTCTGAACCTGTCATTGATACTGTCTCAACCCAGATGTTTCGAAGAATGGAACTTGCATTATTTTTAACATATTGTCTACCCATTACTATGTCAATTAATTCCATAATGTTGTATATTGACACTGAGGCCTTGTTGGGGCTTTTAACTGACCGGATCTCTACTCTGTTAGACCTATCTTCAGACCATAGAAGGTCTCCCCAAGAGGCCACTGAACTTATCTGGACAATAAGACGCTGAACTTTATGCTAGGCATGTGTTTGCAAGCAATGAATCTCAACTGAACTTGAACTATGGTTATGCAACAAGGTGGAGGAATCCACCATGGGGGGAGGGTTATGGGAGGGGTGGGGGGAATCCCCAGCGCCTATAAAACTGTACTACATAATACAATGTAAGCAACAATAAAAAAAAAAAAAAGAAAAAGAAAATCTGGGACAGTTTATCAATCATTGGTCAAACAGGAAGGGAGAGTTGCTATTGATTTTAATCTATCCCTGCTTTGTGTTGTTGGGTGTTTTTTAAGAACAGAGCTCTTTGACTATGTGCTATGGGCATAAAGGGCAGTGGAGCACAACATTCTACCCTTGCTGTTTGGAATCATTAGCATTTCTTCTAGAGCAACTTTTTTCCCCCACGATGCAGTTCCATAGGCTTCCAGAGCTAAGATGGAAACGCAGCTCCCTTTAATAGACTGTGGTAAGGCCGTGGTAATGGGCGGGAAGCCTTTGCATGTGGTGTGTGATATGGAGGGTGCTGATTACCACCAGCATGTTCACTTGAGGCCCTGGGAAATGGTGAGTCATAACTTACAGGTCTGTGTGGACTCTTAGAATTCCTGTCCTGTGGATGGTTTATCAACTGAAAGGACACATTAGAAGGCAAATTACTTCTTATTTATTTATTTATATCTCTTTAAAAAAAAATAGTTACAACCCAGAAAACATTTTGATGATTCACTTGTCTTTGAATGATGATGCCATTTGGATTTTCCTTACGTTTACATTGGTTAGTAAGAAAGGCTCTTATGGTGAAAAACCCATGACATGGATTTTCTGAGCCTCTCAGTTTCTACGGAGGATACTCAGGTCCCCTGTGAACAACCCTGATGATGACAGATGATATAGCCTTCTTTGTGGTAAAGGCTGTCAGGATGTGTCTCATTGGCAACCTCGCCCCTAGACGTAGGAGAGTGATGTGTAGCTTTCAATTTTGGTTATACCAAGTCATTTCTTGAGGAACTTGGAAATGGTCCTGATAGGTTAGAGGGCCTCTACGATCCCACTTAAGCTGATTCTCGGGACTAGAGCCAGGTATCTGCATTTTCTTTTGAAACTAAGTTGGTTTTGACAGACTGCCAGAATGAGGACCACTGAGACTGGTGGCTTTGCTACTTCACACAGAGCATCCTGAGGTCCGGTGATTTCTATATTTACTTAGGTCACTAATGCAGCAGTTGGCACAGCTGAGGCTCCACCACAGGTAGGTTGGAGTCCAAAGCCTGCATTCTTTCCCCTATAATACAGTGATTCCTCTCAGGAAAGTTCATGTATGACATGTGGTCTGGGCCTCACTGCAAACTGCGTGGTGCTGTCTACCACTGATTCCCAGAAAGCCCCTTGAGGATGACAACCCTTTCTTGCTGCTAGGGGATATTGATGTAGCTGGCATTCAGAAGTCTGTGTACACTAGTTGATGGAGCATCAACATTGATAGTTCTGGAAAGTATTTTAGAGCTGTGTTCCTGAAACTTTAATGTTCATACAAATCCCCCGGGTATCACATTAACATGCAGATCCTGAATTATTGTTTCTGAAGGGCAACCCAGGATTCTGACTTTCTAATGAGCTCCCAGGCGATGTAGATGCTACTCTTCCACCGTGATGTGCTTTGACTAGTCATTATCCAGAGACTGTTTCACTGAACTGTCACTTTTTGTAGATGTGGGAAAACGGGGCCAACTCTCCATCCTAAGTACTCTTAAATTTATTCTATAAGATACTCACCAGTGCATAGTTGAGTTTCCAACAGTCTTGTTTTGCTGAGATGGAAGGGACTCCTAGGATGTGGGACCATCAGTGCTAAAACGAATATTTTCATGTCGACTTGGATGTGTCAGCCACCATGGTTCTGACTGACAGAGGTCTGGATTCTAATTTCAATACTCAAGTGAGAAAAGCTATGGTAAAAATGTTTAATCTCATTAAACCCTAATTTTCCTATCTGCTAATTATGAATAATAAATAATATTCTGTACCATTAACAATGTAAGGATCACATTAGGAGTAAATTAGATGGTCTGTGTAAAGCACTGGTCCTGCTTTCATGATGTTCACTCCCCCAGATGTTGGCGATGCCTGTTGCCAGTCATTCCTGAACCTCACTCAGCACTCTGCTCTTCTACAAAGAAGAAATATCCCAAAGGGCAAGCTCAGGTGTTCATGCAACACCGTTATATTATCATCTCTGAACAGCAATGGAAGATGTGAATCACTGTGATATGATTGGCTAGCTGGGATGAAGTAGCTCTCTGTAGAGTGTATGGCTTGCCTCCTCTGAACTTCAATGGAATAAGTTTTGTTTACTGTTTAGGGAAACAAGAGTGTAGCACAAGCTTTGACACATAAGGATATTCTGACGTGCCTGTCATGTTCTGGCCACTGTCTTTAATCCATTCTTGTTTCCTTGAACTCTGGATCCCTGTATAAGAGCAGGTGAAGCTAGTGACCACTCCTTCTTTCTGCTGACCCATTGTGTTAACAATTGATATCCTGAAAGAGCAAGGCACCTACAAAGCAGTATCCCTGCCACAACTCCCTCTTAAAGGGTCCAAGGAAAATGAAAGATGTTTTCATTTATGAACTTTCCAGCACAAAAGGTGACACAAGGACACCGGATTCATAACTTATTATTGAGTGTGAGTCCAAGCTAAGAGGATCTTGCTCTGATGCAAATGACGAACCATAAAGTTCTAGATTGCACTCTCTCTTCCCCACATGGTTGGTGTTGAGTGAATGAGGCTAATGCTGCCAGTTCTTCCCTAAAAAGGCCATTTCACACACCTCTTGTCAAATACCATCCACTTATCGAGGCATTTAGTCTGTCAGATATGCCTCTACTAGGTGGGAAACAAAGTGCAATTTTGTTTTTCTATTCTGACTAGTAAGTGGGGCAGCTGCAAGCAGCAAATTATTCCACAGTAGGAATTACCAGGAGTGAAATCTGCTGCCTGGTGTTTTAGACAAGAAAACAAACGAACAACAAAGCAGAAGTTACCGTTGCTTTCTTTCAGCATAAAATACCATTGCAGAAAGGGCCCAATATAATCACACTGTTGCTTGTGTCCATTTTAGAGGCAAAATTGGGAGGTTTATATCTGTTCTAGAGTCATGACTGGATTCTTCAGAAAGAGTGTGCAACATCAGGGCTTAATGTCTCCATTTCCTAGACAGGAAAGCACAGGTCAAGCGATGTGCAAATAAATACATCTGGCTTAACCAGATACTCAAGGTAAAAATCAAAACCTAAGTCTTGATTTTCTGGTGTGAATTTGAATGCCTTGTTGTGACTGTCAGCTTCCAAATCAGTCCATGGCACCCCCGAAAAGCCCTGCTTCAGGATCCTCATTGTTAAAGAAGAAGATTGTGAAGGCAATAAAGAATAAACCAATGCACAAATAAGACCAGGAAGCCACACAGTCACCAAGGTCAGGGGACTCCCAAAGCTCAGATTGGGGATAGATTTTGGCTCCCTTCCAGAATTTCATCTGGACACAGAAGATGTTAGACCTTGGTTATGCAACATGCAGCATCAACCATCCTATTATAAACTTCGGAATGATAGTAACTTCTCAGGCTTGTCATATGCCTGGATATGCTTTGGCCTCCACATATGTGTTTGTACCTGATGTAGAGACCACACATATCCAAACAGGATAACAGACTTCTCGCTGTCTTCCTCTCAGCTTATCAGGCCATATGGATGATCTTCTGTTAGCGCATACTAATCCAAATTTTTTTTTTTGAGACCCTTGGCGCATTCCTATAGCTATCTAGTAAATTTTTGGAAGTTAAAGTACTAGAGCTGGAATATGTATTTCCCCTAGGTATTGCCAATGTGCCCTATGAAAATTTTTACTGATCAATTTCTGTACACAATTCCATCACTAAAGAGTACAGAAAAGTGGCAAACACATTAATTTGAAAGCTGTTTTATAGACCTCCTAGAATATGAATTTTCAGGGCAGAATCACATGAGCTGCTGGCTTGCTACATTTGGTGCTTGCATTCCCTTCCCTGTCTACTTTTCTGTCTTACCTCTATCACAGTGGTGCCATAAAACTGATGCTCTGTGCCTTAAGGATGAGAATAAATGCAACGTGAAGAATTCACCTTGCAAGCGAATGTTAGTCTCCTGCTTCCAAGCTAGGAGAGAGTCGTTGAGAGACATCTTAGATCATTTAAATCCAAAACCAAACATGGTTCCAAATACGATTAGAGAGCGCCCTGTTTTTCAGAGCTCGTAGACACGAAAAGGCACACATACCGTCGAATCATTCAATGTTTTCAGGGATATTTCTTCTGTTCTCATGGCATAGTCTTCCATTATCTTTTGATATCTTTAGACTTAGCACATAGTAGACTAGAAAGTCCGTAGCATGTCTTTACGGCAAAAAGGAAAGTGCCCCACCACCCCTCCTAACGTGGTAACCATGCAAGCTTTCATAAAAACATGCTAGAAGAATCTCATCGATAGATGGAAGCTTGGACTCTCACATGACAGACAATATCCTCATGTTCCTGACCTTATGTTGAAGGCGAGAAAAGTAAAGTTTGATTGATTTTATGTCTAAACCAAAGAAACAGTCAGTGAATGGCACTGGAGCTGCCTAGAATTGAGTTCTGTTGATCCTTAGTAACACCTGCTCTGCTATGGATATAAGAGGTGGTCCTTGTGTCATTAGATCTGCTTCAAGAGCAATTTAAGGGATGAATAGTGTGCTTTCCATTATATAGATGAGAAGAGCAAGGGGTTGAATCTCTGTCTCCTCTGTTTGCATTCTTTGGATGTGAATGCATCCCTGCACTGTTTCATAGGGCTTAAATAAACTGCACAGATCTTTCCCAGCTCTAGAATTCTCTGCTCCTGCAAAAGATGTGGGGATAAAAAGCGGGGAGCTCGTTGAGTAATAAATCACCACAGGCCTCATGAGTCCCAAAGGCACCATCAAGTCTCCCTCATTCCATTCCTCACTGTCAGCAGTGCATGTCATTTGTCTCCGATGGGATGTGTTGTAATTGTCCCTAATGAATATGCTGACTTGGTTCTTGTGTGTTTCTAACTCAGCCGCTATTTTACTGTCCGAGGGAAAAGTCATAGACATGATACTTGTGCAGCACACAAAAAACACGTGCACATTTTTGCAGGTGTTGTTAATATCCGCATTTCCTGATGTGTGAGTCCAAACTTTAGGCCCAGGTGTTCAATAGAGCCCAGATTCTGTCATCAGTTTAGATGACCCTGAAGACTTCTTTCTAAAATTCCCCTTATTATATATATCTTAAGATCCAACCCTGTGAACTACTCCAATTGTCTTAGTCTTTTACCTTTATATTTTTATTTAAGAATATATTAAGCAGATAAACCTTTTAGAAACTGCTGCAAACGTACCTCTTTTGCAAAAATTATCTAATTTTTTTAATAGTCTTTCTCTCTTTTTGTATGTAGTATTTCTCAACCACATCTAAGCAGAAATCTTGGATGTCTTAAAAGTCCTAGATTTCCTATTCCCTATTCTAGATCTGCTGAGTCAGAAACTGCATAGGATAGGAAAGTCCAGAGAAAAATACTTATGCCCCACCACTTCCCATCTAACATCACAACATTGTCAGTTGTTCATAAATTAACCCATACATTTAGTATAAGTGCACTGAAAATACCAGTAATGTTTAATTTTGAACTACATAAAATGATTCCATGACTTATGCAAAAAGAAAAAGCATAATGAACAGGCCAAAAACTATGAAAAAGGAATGTTCTGATGAAAGACATAGCAAAATGTATCTTATAATGTATTACAAAGCTACAATAATTAAATAATGCATCCTGGGGTCATGAGAAAGTGAGTAGGGACACAGCCTGTCCAGTTCATATCCTAATGGCTCTACTTCCAATCCTCCTTGCTTATATCCTGGAAAAAGCAGCAGAGGCTGACTGCAGTGCTTGGGCCCTTGTTTCAGTGTAGGAGATCTGACTAGGATTTTTAGTTCCTGGCTTGAGCCTAGCCAGGCACTGGTCCTTGCAGCCATCTGGGGAGTGAAGCAATGGATGGAAGATTCTTTTCCCAACTCTTTCCCTCATTCTCTCCTCATCCTACACTCCTGGCTTCCCTCTCTCCCTCATTTTCCCTCCTTCCCTCTTTTATTCCTTCCCCGTACCCTCTGTAGTACTTTCAGAAGAAATAAATCTTTAAAGGTAACAATTTAGTCTGAAAAACTGGTAATAAAAACAGATTAGAATATCATGGAGTAAATTTCAACACTTTTGCAGGTGGGGATTTAGGCTATAATAAATATGACATTTCAATTTATCAGCAAGAAGGGAAACAAATGGCTTAGAGACAGCTAGATAAACATATATAAAAATAAATAAAGTAGATTCTTGTTCCACCGTAACACCAAAATAAATTTTAGATTGAACAAAAATCCAAGCGTAAAATTGAAACTATAAATATATAGGAGAAAGTCGGTGAACTAATTTATACACCTGTAGTTCAAAGAGGTGTTTCCAATCAGCACACAAACCCAGAAGCATAAAGGAAAGGAGTAATAAACATTAAACTAATAACTGTTTCTTAAGAAAAGCAACCCAGAAATTAAGATGAAAATGAACAACAAAATTGGGAAATAATATTTATAATACGAATATCAGATAAAAGCAAACCACTTTAACAATGGCCTTGTAAGCACCAACAAGACAAACAACTATGAAAAAATATATTGAAAAACTTATTGTAATGTTCCTAAGGTGACTGAAAAAACCCCGTATAGCCAATACTATAATAATGAAGAACCAATTTGGAGGACTTGCATAACTCTTCTGCAGATATTACTCTAAAGGTGCAGTGATTCAGAGTGTGGTGTTGGTGAAGAGACATAATGACCCTAACAGGGATCCTAGAATTGGACCCACATAAATATTATAGTCAATTGACTTTAGTAAAGAACCAAAGACAATAAAATGGAAAAATATATATATATAGTCTTAAAAAAAACTGTTCTGAATTACTATATAACTATTTAAACTTAGATCTTAATCCTTAACAAAAAATAACTCCAAAGATAACAAATCCTGCAGATTACAACAAAGAATTAGACCTTTGATATAAGAATTTATTTTAGGCTATAACACAAAAGTCACTTTTATTAAAAATATATGTATTGCATTTTTTAAACTTAAGAACTTTTATCTCAGTAAAATGCATTGACAAGATGGTAACAAAGTCATTATCACAATTGTGAGAAAGTACTTGGAAAAAATTTATCTGATAAATGATTGTTTTCCAAAAGAACTCTTCAATCTCATGAATAAGAAAATAAATTGGTTGCTTAACAGAGGGAAAAGGGAGGTGAAGATCTGAACAAATGATCTGCTACAGAAGATACGCAAACTGGTGATAAGCATAGGAGAAGATGTCCCACCGCGTGTGATTTGGGGAAATTAGAACTACAACAACTGCACACCTACCCAAATGATCCAACTCCACCACACTGACAGCAGCGAATGCTAGGCCTGGTGTGCAGCAGCAGGAACTTTCTTTCATTGTCTTTGGAAATAAAAAGAAGTGGTAGAGGCACTTCTGAAGATGGTTGGGCAGTTTCTTAAACACTAAACATACTACCAAATAATCTGTATCAATTGGTGCCTTTAGTATCCACCCAAAGGAGTAGACTTAGGCCCACACACAACAACCTGGTCCTGGATGTTGATAGGATCTTTCTTCATAATTGCCCAAACTTGCCTCCAGCCAGGATGACTGTAAATGTGGTACATCCAGGCAGTGCAGTGTAAGCACTTAAAGGAAATGAACTAACAAGCAGTGATAAGGAAATACTATAAATGACTGCTACTAAATGGAAGAAGTCAATCTGAAAACACTACATACTGCATGATTCCAACTATATACCAATTTTGAAAATGGAAGATAACTGTATGTTGTTTAATATTGCTGTGAGCTTAAAGCTGCTGTGTCAGATAAAATCTCTTAGAAGAGTAATGAAAAGGTTGCACATAAATCAACATGTTACTAATAAAAGTAACACCTTCACTCAATATTTATGAATGTATATGTATGTATACATATGTACTTATATGTAAATACATATTCCTTCAATTAATGTATTGACAATTTTTTTTAAGAATTCAATGGATAAGTGTTTGGAGTGGGCTTTAACTATTGGCAGGTGTGTATATGAAATACACTTTTGCAAATATTACAGAGAACAATATGTTAGCTATTTCTACCATCAATCTCAGTATTCTGTCTTTACATCTATCTCTATATCTGTGATATGTATTATAGTGAATACTTTTTATCTTGACAAGTGTTTGCTAAGAATAAACTGTTTGTTCCCCAAAGGTTACTCAGACATGTCTCTAAGGGCATTAAATACTTAGTTGATTTTTAAAATACAAAGTGAAAACAACAAAACATGGCATCAGTAGGAGACATATTAACTAAAATTAGGGCACAGTCAAAATGATGGAGTAAAGTACAGCCATGAAAACGATGCATACGTCTGGGAATGGAGACAAAGAGACAAATCTCGAGTGTAGCACCAGTTAAAGAAATTGAAGGCTAAAAATTGTTTCGTAAAACTTCAAGATGGTCTTCCATAGCTATACTATGTTGATCACACTCACTTCCAAAAGTAAAGGTATGAACCTCTGCCAGGAATTAGGACTTTCCTCATCTCATTCTGTTGTGGATAGAAATTCTATGTGTTGTCCAGTTGTTGTGTCGCTAGTATTTCTGTACCCTCAGCATCATAATGATGAGTGCCCAGCACACGGTAGGTTCTCAAAACCGTAGAATGAATATTCAACTCTTTCTGTCTCATCCATGGTTATATGAGTCACTGTTTTTCTATTGTTTATATGACTCTACAGTAAAAAGGTTAAAGAACATACTATTTGAAAATTATTACAAAATATCTGTCTATGCTTCCTGGACTTTCTTTTGCGCATCCAACTTTGGAGGGTTGGGTTAGGTGTCACCATTTCCTCTTTGACAACTGTCTCAGATTTCAGGGCAGACATTCGTGATTGGAAACATCCCTGTGTTTAGGCAGCTACACTTTGTTGGGAGGTGCATCACTTATCTAGTGCTTAGCCCTGATTTAGACTCCTGTGTTCTCTGCCCAGTTTTGGTAACAATGATGGTATCTATTAATTGAATGATCTTGGCCAAATCTTATGTTTGTGTCTCAATTTCTAAAGAGGTGAGCCGTTAGATAAAATGATGCTTGCAGCAAGCACAACACGTCTGTGCACTTAAATAGCAGCATTTTGATATCTAGCAGGAAGTGTTTAGTCAGTGAAAGTTTGGTGAATGAGGAAAGAGTGAAGAAATGAAGACCTGTCACAGAGGGTCCTCCTAGGCGACACCGTGTGTTACTACTCTAAACAGGATTTTTCTTTCAATATATTTATTTCTTGTGAATGAACATGGAAATTGAATTCTTTTGCAATAGTGAGGTTTTATTTATTTAGTGTTTTAAATCATTTTCTGTATACACAGTGAACAAAGTTCATAATACATATTTTAGGAGCACGGTGACATTTGCCACCCTACCCTCTGTGGATGGAATTTAATGAAAACTCAGTGAATGAGTTGCTCTAAACAAGATAAATGATTAGTCTCCTTCCAGCCACAAGCTGATGTTTAAGTGTCTATTCCTTGTTCCTTGGCTGACTGTTGTAGGTTTGGTGTCTGGCAGGTTCCATACATTGTATCATACCCTGGACTTATTAAGGTATCACATGGATTTCTGGGCTGTCATTCTTTTTCTAAACCTGCTTTGTTTCCTTTTGAAACCACATCGTCCCTTTATCCCAAGTCCACTGACAACCCAGTTCAGATTCAGTACTGATTCAGAGATGATGGAAAGCCAGCCTTGTATGGTACTAGGTGAATCTGAAACCTTGTCTTTAAAAAGACTTTGATTCCACTGGATTAGACAAGATTACCAAACTCCTTGAGTCACATTGCCTTCCACTGGTTTTACAAATGAGAGTTTTTACCTTCAAAGACATTGGTGTGGGATGGTAATCTGTTTTCACTGTGCAATATAAGTTGTCTCGTAGTCTTAAAACAGCCTGAATGAAGGGCTTTAAGCCAAAGACTAGCAAACCAATATTTAAAGAAATAAGCCATAATAGGTAATGGGTTTTTATTGTTATTGTTGTTGGGAAATCTTGCTAGCTACAAATGTTTATACTTCAAGGTGTAAAGACAGATTTGAGTACTTCACTTAGATTTTGCCACTTTTGAGACCGGAATGATGGCAGGTGACCTCGTGCTCAGCCTGCCCTAATTGTTGCCTGATTGCAAGGCTCTGCGTGGAATGAAAACAGCTTTGTGCTTCTGCACTTGTAGGGCCACACTGAAGGGCAGTATGAGTAGTGTGAGTGTTCAGAGACTGCTGCAGACGCTGAGCTCTGCCATGTGCTAGGCAGCGTTCCAGGCACTGGAAAGAATCAGGGGGCAAAAATTAGTGCTGGTGAAAGATTTCTATTGTCCTGGAAAGAGACACGCATTAAACAACAACAACATTAGGAATAAAGTGCATAACATGTTAGAATATAGTAAGGATATGGTCTATCTATCTATCTGTCTGTCTGTCTATCTATTTATCTATTTAAAGTTCCAGGGAGAACTTGTAAAGTCCAGAAGAAGCTCTCAATAACAAGGTCACATTGAGATACAGTGTAAATGAGCAGAGCTCCACCTGCCACTACCTAGTTGATGCACCCCTGTCCACAGTGAGATTGAACTTCCCCTCTTGCGATTTGCAAAAATACATAGCTGATGATATTAGGTGGAGACTAACTAGAGATTAACCATGGAAAAGCACCCACTGTATACTGGATCCCTGGAAACCTGTAGCCTCTCCATTGCTTGTCTAAACCTTAGTTTAAAAAGGACAAATGAAATAACTTCTCAAGAGAGTGTTCCTATTTGTTTTGAAGTGGGTATAAATGCTATGAAGGTGTCACAAAGGCCTTGAATCTATATCCTGTTAAAACATTGGTTTTGTTGTGTGTTTGTGTGTTTTTTGTTTGTTTGTTTTAACCTAAGCCTAGGGAAGAAAATCCTGCCAGACTAGTAGAGTAGGGATTTGGTATTTCACCCCCTGGATTCTAATCTGAACTGACTACACTATGCGGCATCAGAACCTTGTGCACAGGAAGCAATGAGGAGGAACCAGATCCTAGACGCAGTAGGTAAAAGCAGGAACAAGCTCACACAGGTGCGTGGCGTGGCAGAGAAGCCAGGAAACAGGCAGATCTGTTGGAGGAAGCCCGCAACACAGATTTGGAGTCTGTTAGCCTCACTTGGGCGTATCAGGATCTTTGTTGAGCGCCAGCAGGCTTTTGAACTGGTTTGGGACCTGCAGAAACCGCTCTCATCCTTTTTTTTTTTGTGTAGGGGTTGCCTGGAGACTGTAGGGCACGTGGGGAGAGAAGCAGTTTCAGGTGTGAGGCATGGATTTAATGGGTCCCAGGAGGCAGTGGGGTAATGAAAAGCAACATTGCCTCTCAGAGCCACTAGCAGTATTGTGCCTTCGAAGCACGTCCCCAATAGGCAAGTAAAGTTATGCATTTTGTGATCCTCCAGCCTGGACACCTGGAGCCACCAGGCCCTAGGGGCTGCATTGAGAGTAGAGCGCCAATTTCCACAATTCCATGCTTGCAGGAAAAACACATTATGCGGGGCCCCAACGAGTGGGTAAGGGCTTGATGCATTAGCCATCTTGAACTGCTTGGATTTTCAAGGCAAACAAAGAAGCGAAAGACGGAAGATTGACCGCGAGAGACTGCCTAGAACAAAACATGGCAATAGCACACACCCACCTCCCTCTTCAACACCCCAAACGAACAGCAGAAGAACCAATCCAACAAAAACCCCACACATAGTGAGTTATGAACAACCCAAGGGAGACAAAATGCAATAGGCGGCAGGGCGTTTCTGTTGGGCACCACCCAACGTATTCGCATGCACGACCAATAGCTAGCCCCTTCTTCTGGCACCCCCAAAAGAGAGCCGCGGCCACTATGTTACGTTGGGACCGCTGCTGAACATTATTTAGAGCACCATACCATACCCCGCCCACCACACCCGCCACCCAACCCCCCACCCCCCCAACCCACAACCCCAACCCAAACCACCCCAAAACCAACCCCCAAACCCCCCCCCACCCAAAACCCCCCAACCACCCCCCACACCTCCACCAACCCCACACCACAACAACAACCAAACACACCACACCCCACACAACATCCAAAAACCCATCACTAAATCATACACTAACAAAAAAAAATTCACCAATCCTATCAACTACTACACTATCACTCATAACCCTCCACAACTAACAAAAAAACAAATCCCATCCTATCAAACTCAACCAACACAACCATAAAAAATCAACCATAAACAAAACACAACAATCTCATCCATCCACCTTAACCCAACCATCCTACACTTTCCTACAATTCAATGTTTTAGCCCTCTCAAAAATATCACAGTGCAATACATATCTTAAACTATAATAATACCAACTGTCCCTCACTCACCGCACCATCGCCTCACGCCCACTGAATGGAATGGGAGAAGGTGGTCATACCCTTTCAGGATTATAAACCACAGAGTTTATTTCCACATAAAGTCTTCCTCGTGGAAAATGTCTATTAAAAACTTTCTTCTGGTAATCAGACATATATTAAAATATCCAAAAAGAAATTCTACGCAAAGTTATCGTATAATATGTGGGCACTAAATATGCTATTCCTTCCCTGTAGGTACCCGGCTCACCGGTCAGGAAAGTTACAAGACACTGTGTGGTTGTTGTCAGGGAATTTAGCCACACCTGGACTTTGTTGTGTGAAACTTCCCTTTTTTCTTCAAACCTTTACCACTGTCTCGATTGAGAGACAGCCAAACCTGCCATGCTATTTTGAAAATTTATACAATCATGTGTTTTTTTTTTTCTCAGTTGTTCCTGAACCTTCTTAAATCATGCTGAAAAGTGAAGACTTTGTTCTAGCACTTTTCTTTTCTGATTTCATACTAGGAGAAAGTAGTACAGCAGCAAGGCCATGATTTGGGCCTCTGGAGTTACATAGTCTGGGTTCAAGTTCAGTCTTTCCTACTAACAAGCTATCTAATTATGAGCTCAACATTTAATTTTCATGAGGCTCCGTTTTCTCATCTATGAGATAATAGTAACACTGTCCTAACCGTGTTTTTGAGAGGATTAAATAAGGCAATACATGTAAAACTCTTAGCAAATGCTCAGCCACTTAGGTAAATATTTGGTTTCATTGCAGTTTCACCTCCTTGACTGGCGGCCATAGCTGGCTGAGTGAGGGAGACAGCAAGAGTTCCCAGAATTCGGTCCTCTGTGTTGGCTTTCAGGAATGTCCCTGGGAGGGGTGCCCTGAAGCCCAGATCAGAAATATTCTTCAGGTTAATACCGGAGAGGCAGTTGTGGAGTGAAATTAACTGAGTAGAGACTGAAGACACTGTACAGGACTAACTTTGAAGGACATTTCTGAGAAGTTCCCCGGGGGCTTGACTAGAGACAGAAGCTCACCTAGCAAGCAAACCTGTTGGATGGTTTTTAATCAGAAGGCATGAAATGTGCTGTACACAGGCAACACCAGAATCATCAAGACACTTGGTACAAATGTAGATTCCTTCGTTCTGCTAGATAGCAACTGAATCTAAAATTTGAGGATTGGGGGCCCCGACACGGTAGCCTAGTGCCTAAAGTCCTCTGCCTGCATTTTCCGGGATCCCATATGGACACCAGTTCTAATCCCAGCGGCTCCACTTCCCATACATCTCCCTGCTTATGGCCTGGGAAAGCAGGACATCCGAAAGCCCTGAGACCCTGCACCACGTGAGAGACCCAGAAGAGGTTCCAAGTTCCCGGCTTCAGATTGGCTAAGGTCCGGCCGTTGTTGCCACCTGGGGAGTGAATCATCGGATGGGAGATCTTCCTCTCTGTATCTTCTATCTGTATATCTGACTTTCCAACAATAAAAAAAACAACCCTTCAAGATTGGACCCAGGAGTCTGTACTTTAAGCGACTCACCAGGTGAATCTGATGATGCAGATGGAAATTTGAGAATTACCACTCAGGCATAAGTACTGTGAAAGCCTTTTAGCCAGTGGGCAAGCAGAATGGGATTTCTGGGAAGATTGCCTTGGCAGAGCAGAGGAGTGCTCATAACAGTCCCTGGATCAAAGACCAGAGAGAGAACCAGGACATCATCACGAGGGATCAGAAAATCCCACATTGCTCAGAATGCTATAAAAGTTTGGAAATTCCAAAAACAATCAGGATTTCTTCTGTTCTACCCTGCTCTGTATGTATTGAAGGGTTTTATGACTTTTAAAGACATAAATATATTTATGAAAACTTGGAATTACATTTTCTCAACTGTTACTTGGGAAAAACATACATTTATTTATTCACTCAGTATTTAATTTAGATTTGCAATGTGACAGGAAGTTTTAAAGGCCTGAGAGTGGAGCAATGAGCAAAAACAAATCAAATTTTTTACCCTGATGGAACTGAAATTCTAGAGATGTTCATTGGAGATATAACAAAATAAATGTGTAAAAATGTCTTCTATGTTATGTTGGAATAATTGTCATAGGCAGAATAAAGGAGTGAGGATTAATAACCAAGGAAGAGCTCTATGAAAAGCTGAGCCTAAGAGACTTGGGAATTGAGCCTGGCAGGTATCTGAGCTAAATATTCCAAACAGATAAGAGCAAATGTGGAAGTCCTGGAGAACAGTCCTGGAACCCTAGGGGAATAGCATGGTGGCCACCCTGGCAGGGCTAATATGAGATTTGTTCAGATTGGCAAGAGGTGAAGGTCGAGTGTTGAGGGTGGTAGTAGTGTGGATTAAACAGAGTGATGAATATGATGGTCTTAGTTTGGAACACAAACAGCTTATGCTTCGAAAGCAGGAGCAATAGAGTATGCAGGCACAGATGAGGTTACAGAATTCTGTCATCTTTGTCCTCTGCTGTTCTGGTGTGTGTGTGTGTGTGTGTGTGTGTGTGTGTGTGTGTGTGTGTGTGTGTGTGTAACATGTGAAGAAAACCATTGGCTCAAGGGTGGACAGACAAAGGATGCCGAGAAAGGAGGAAAATCAATTGTTGAGGATAGCAGGGAGGCGGCGAGCAGACTCAGGTAAGGTTAGGAAGTCATTTGTGTGCGTGGCAGCAAGGCACACACTCGATGTGAACCTGTGTGGATTCAGATTGAGAGCGCTCACTTGGGACATACTTAATTGCTTTCCCTTGAGGTTCAGCCGCATGGGCACTGGCACCGTTAGGCAGAGATTTCAATGTAAATAGGTTTTCATGTAACGAAGGGAACGAAACAGTAGGAGTTTGTGCCCGGGTTTTACAGTAATGACTAAGGAAAGATTCAAGCTGGGTGGTGAAGGCCTGAAGAGGATGAAGAATCAGCAGATTATGGTTTCTATGCCCAGAAGGGCTGTCTGCCTAACAAGTGACCTGGGGGTGTTTGGAGGATGTTTGACAGTGAGGCTGTAGTCAAACTGTAGTTATTGGAAGGGCATGAGGTAGGTTAGGACTCGGTTCTCTTGACAGCAGAAGGTCAAGGATCAGATGCTCCAATTAACTGGAAGTGTTGTAGGTATATCAGAAACAAATCACATCTAAAGTGGCATAGGAGACAGTGACAGAAAAGCAGGTGCTCAGGCTGTCAAGAAAAGAGTTGGAATAAACTGGGGTCAGTGAAAATGGTGCGAAGGAGTAACTCTGGAGATGTAAAACTCAGAATCGGGGCGCGTAGGGAAAAGCAGCATGCTCACACATGGCAACGAGCAGTGCTGAGACCATGTCCATTAGGACTCTGGGTCCTGGCATGGATTTTAGGGTAGCATGCCCTCAGAGTGATGCAATGGGAAGCATCACAGCAGAGGTCTGCAGGAGCGTACAGGAGTGGGGGCTTCAGCTTCACTTCAAACCGCAGCTCTCCTGAGAAAAAAACCAGGTTTTTGTTCATTGGTTGGTTTTTGTTTGCTCTGTAATTCTTCTTTAGAGGCCCATGGGAAGGAGTTCTCATTCCAAGAATGCAGGTTTGCCTTTGACTTAAGCCAACGATGATATGAGCAGCTGCGTTAGGTGGAGTACAGACGTTGCTCAGGATGTGCTGCTTCAAGCTGCCCCTCTCCAGACTCACAGAGGCTGAGGTTTCCTATCTGCAGTGTTGTAATATTTGCATAAAACCTATGCACACTCGCCCTCATACTTTAAGTCATCACCAGGCTGCTTACAGTGCGTATTATAATGTAAATTCTATGCAAACAGTTGTTACACTATGTTTAGGGAATAATGATGAGTAAAAAGTCTGCACATGTCCAGTACACATGCAGTTTTTCTTTTTGATTTATTTTTGATCCACGGTTGGTTAAACTCATGGATGTAGAACTTGCAGATGTAAAACCATGAATATGGAAGAGTTCCAACTCTCTGTAAGTACTCTCCTGGCTTGCTTTGTAGGAGGCCTGAAGGATGGCCAAGTTGGCATAGTGGGCAAGTGAAAGGAAAATTTTTTCATTGAAAAGCGGTTCTTATCATTCAGAAAAACTGACACCAAAGGCAAGTTAAAAATACGGACTATTTGTGTATACCTCCTCGTGTGTGTTTGTGTGTGGTGACTTCCAGAGGATCAAAGCCGGTTAGTATTCTATTGCAATATTTTCAGTGATAAATGGAGAATGAATGAAGTCACTACTAGTAGAAGGCTGGAAGAATATTACAGGCTCAAGAAATAAATGACTGTTTGGTGGGGAAAAAATGTTGAAAGTAGATAGACACCCAATATGTTATATCCAGGCAACACTAAAACCCATGTTTTCAAGTACATATCTATTTGTAATCTAGAATATCCTCTAAATGAATTAATTTCATTTATTTCTGTACAACTTCTTAGTAGATGCCAATGTAGAATGTGCAGTTGTTCAAGCTTAAAGTTAGAATCAGTAGAGTTTTGTAAGGGTATATAAATGAGTGAGATATCTTTTTTTAAGTTATACTTTTCTACTATTGAAAGTAGCGTTATTTCATAATGGCTAAAGAGAAGAAAACGGGAAGATGTTATAGCATGTAAATACGTTATATGTCAGAGTGGGGAGGGGGCTGGCGTTCTGCATAAGGAGGTAGGAGAAGAACAAACAGGAGCCAGGGACCAGTGGGCTGTGTTGCATCAGGAAAAGGAGGGATGGAGACCACTGTTTTGGACAAAGATCCTGCTCTCTACCGCGACTATCATGTTTTTGCTAGGATCCCTTAAAAGCAAAGATATCCAGGAGAAGAAAAGGAGAATTAGAGTGACTCATTGATTTTTCAAGAAGCATGATTATATTTTGGGGCAAAACACGGCAGGTCTGAGAGTTTGACTCTGTCCATTGTCTAGAGCCAAAGGAGCATGAAGGCAGGTGGTGACGGAGAGGTTGGAAATGGTGCAGTGTGCCTTTCAAAAGTCCCCGAGTGTAGTCAGTATTCCTATTATCTTCTGTCGGGAATCCTGAAAAATTTTAATTAGCAGAATGGCCTTCATGGTGTTGTGGATCAATTTCAGTGGTATTTTTATAATCATCCATAGAGAATCCTGGTAGATTTGCATCAGCAAATGGACTTTCATGGCACTGTCCATTTTTCAGATTGCTCTTTGACCTGTAATTCTTTTATTTTTCTTTAACAAAAAAATGATTTATTAGTTTATTTAAAAGATAGGGTATACACAGAAAGAGGGTGAGAGAGAGAGAGAGAGATCTTCTGTAAACCCATTTGGGTTCACTCCCCCAAAGGCGACAACTGTCAGAGAGGAGCTAATCCAACCCAGGAACCAGGAGCCTATGCCAGGTTACCCACGTGGGAGTAAGTGAAGTGCCCAAGCACTTGAGCCATCTTCCACTGCTTTCCCAGGTGCATTAGCATAGAGTTAGCTGGATTGGGAGCGAACCAACTGGGACTTGAGTCATTACTCATATAGTATGCAGGCACTGAAGGTGATGGATTTACTGGCTGTGTTACCATGCTAACATGACCTTGAACTACAATTCTGTAGTTTCTTAACTTTTGTTGTTGTTGTTGTTTTAAGATTTATTTATTTTTATTGGAAAGGCAGATATACAGAGAGGAGAAGAAGGGAAGAAGATCTTCCGTCCAATGGTTCACTACCCAAGCTGCCGCAATAGCTGGAGCTGAGCCAATCTGAAGCCATTAGTCTCTTCCAGGTCTCCCATGCAAGTGCAGAGTCCCAAAGCTTTGGGCCATCCTCGGCTGCTTTCCCAGGCTTTTTCAGGGAGCTGGATGGGAAGCGGGGCATCTGGGATTAGAACCGGCACCCATATGGGATCCTGGTATGTTCAAAGTGAGGACTTTAACTGCTATGCTATTGCGCTGGGACCTGTTGTTATTTTAACAGAAAAACAAGATAATTTATTTTGATCCATAAGTTGTGGTTGGTAAAAAAGGACAGGTTCTGGGTTAAATAGGATATTTTTTAAATTTCATGAGGGTTTTATTCATTTTTAAAACAATGCACAGTTGTTTTAAGAATCAGGTAACATACAAGGCTGAAACAAGCCTTGATATGAAAATTCCCAGTGATGTGGAAAACATAGAAAAAGTGGATTTCGAAGAGTGGCTTCCAGTACCAATGCTGTTGTCCGTCTCCTTGGATCTAAAAATTCTCACAGCTCTTGGGGGAATTGGAATTTGGAGTGGATGTTTTTTCAACATCTTTGGGAATGACTATGTTTGTGAAGCTACATACTTAAGTTACTTTATTTAACAAGGCAGAATGGATGTGTGTTTTTTAAGAAAAAAATCTATTTCCTTGTCTTGAGCTCGTGACAGACTGTGGGTCGGCGATGTGTGGGCTGAGGAACTGTCAGCATGGTCTCGCTTGTAACAGAGCTCTCCTAGAATATTCCAGTGAATGAGAAACAGGTTCTTTCCCAATATTCCTAATCATTTCTCTAATTCCTCAAAACTTATTAATGTAAGAATTCAGAAACCATTTTAGCGGGAGTGGTATCATTTATAGAAAACATTTAGGGAAGCGAGGAAAGTGATATCCAACGAAGCTTTTCTTGCTGAAAGACAGTTTCCTTCGCTATGGTAGAGGAAAGATTAAGAGACAGTTTTAGGTTAGCAAAATGACTTGATGAATCTTGCTCGTGGGGAATTAGTGGATTTGGGGAACAACTTGTCACCATCAAGCTGTGGAAAAATTAATCAGCTTAGCCCCTGTAGTGACACATCCCGCACTCTAGATATAGTTCCTAAGTGGGTAAAGCCTTTGTTGGAGGGAATTACGTAGTGAGGATATTTGAGCATTCATGACTTAGACACCTTACCTGTCACTTCCAACACTGAGTCTGGAGTTGGCACAGAATTTTTTCTGTATTGGAATTTAACAGAACCTGTCCTCAGAATGCCTGAATGTTGGCAACGATGACTGAGAATCTAAACTGCGAAAATGGGAGGACTGTGCAACATTAATTTAAAATGCAGTGCAGAATTGACATCATCCACCGACGTGGATGGTGGAACTGGATGACTCTCGGGTTAGCAGAGGCTTATGATCCAGATAGAAAGAGGTCTGGTGCTTTGCAGGGGGCACCCAAAAGCCAGCCAGCTGGATCTTGTGAATGACAAAATGAGTTTCACGAATTAGATGAGTAAGTTACCCACTCATCAAATTAATATAAAAAGTAATTACTTGTAAATTTATGCTTATCAAAGTATAATTTACCACTTTTAGTCTTTAGTTCTGCAGACTTTTATGGTTTATTTATTTGCATCTTTGAAAGAGAGTATCAGAAGAAGAGGGAGAAAAGGGGAAGAGGGGAGGAATAAAAAACAAGGAGGGAAAGATGAAGTGACAGAAAGAGAGAGGGAGGGAGGGAAAGCCAGAAAGAGAGCGATCTTTCCTCCTCCAGTTCAGTCTGGGAATGCCCACACACTCTGCTTCTGGGGCAGGCTGAAGCCTGGAATCAGGAAATCCACCCGCATTTCCGACATGGATGACAGGTACTGAAGTGATCAAGCCATCACCTGCTGTTTGGCTGGCACATCAGTAAGGAGCTGGATCCAAAATGTGACTGGAACCAGCACTTCTATATGGGATGCAAACATCCTACCCAAATGGTGGTTTAATACAGCGGGCACAACGCTGCACCCAGGTCTACAAATGCTGACAAATACATTTAACTACCACAAAAATCAAAATATAAAATTGTTCAATTTTGTTTCTAAACCCTGTCCACAACCTCCGCCATCTCCATACCTCTATCAAGTAAACCCATACCTTGGCCCTGGAATCACTGGTCTATTTTCTGTCCCTGTAGTTTTATCTTAGGAATGCCATGTAAATGAAATATACTGTATGCATTCTGCTGAATTGACGCCCTTCCTTCTCTTTCCTTATTTTAAAGGCTTTAAGATTCATCAGCATTTTATTTACCAAGAATATGCTCCTTTTTATTGCTGAATAGTATTTCCCAAATAGGTGTCACAGATGGTCAATCTATCACCCAGTACGTCAAAGTCGGTTTTTTTTGTTGTTGTTTTTTTCCTTTTTTATCCAGTCTGAAAATACATTGGCTGAGTACATTCTCAAATAAATTTTGTGTGAAGTTTTTACTTTGCTTGGCAAAATACCCAGGAGTAAGAGAGATGGATCATGTGTTAAGTGTATAATTAATTTCATATGTCTGGAAAACTACTTAATTTACTTTCCAAATAAATATTGAAAAGTATTACAATACTCTTCCCCATTAATGAGTTTTCTTTTGTTAAGTCTAGTATGTGAAGGTTTTCTCTTACTGTCTGTGCAACCTTGAAGCTTTTGGTTCCAGTATTATGCAAGAATTATTTGCATTGAAAAAAAATAGGAGGGCCCAGCGCGGTGGCGCAAGTGGTTAAAGTCCTCGCCTTGCACGCCCAGGATCCCACATGGGCACCGGTTCTAATCCCGGCAGCCCCGCTTCCCTTCCAGCTCCCTGCTTGTGGCCTGGGAAAGCAGTCAAGGACAGCCCAAAGCTTTGGGAACCTGCACCCGCGTGGGAGACCCGGAAGAGGCTCCTGGCTTCGGATCGGCATCGTACCGGCCCGTTGCGCTCACTTGGGGAGTGAATCATCGGACGGAAGATCTTCCTCTCTGTCTCTCCTCTCTGTATATCTGCCTTTCCAATAAAAAAATAATAAAAATAAATCTTAAAAAAAATAGGAAATAAAGAATTGAATGATTTGGGAATAGAAAAGGATGTTAAAGAATGTCCATGGCTTTTTATTTTTCTCCTTCATCCTGTTGTTTTGTCAACAAAACTTCTCTCTCTCTCTCTACATATATATATATATATGACTTATCTGTTCAAAAGACATAGTTTATACACCTACAGAATCTACCCATCCACTGTGCAAACGACCAGAATGGCCAGAGTTGGGCTGGCACAGCACTCAGCTTGTCCTCTGCTGCTCTCCCAGGAACACTAGCAAGCAGCTGTGTCAGAAATGGAGCAGGCAGAACTCTAACCAGCGCTCATATGGAGTGCCGGCTTCGCAGGCCGGGGCATCACCCACTATGCCGTTTCATCAGCCTCTACTAAAGCAGAATTTTTTTTTTTTTTTGCATATATTGAAAAAAATCTATGAAACATGTGCAGGTGAATAAAGAAAAAGCGAAAACATCTTTTAAATTCTAAGCGAAATCATAAAATAACAGAAAAATGTGTTTGCTCTCTGAAGCTAGAAAGGCTAGAATGTGGCCTGGGTATGAGACTGTTAGAATATCCAGGAATCACAAACTGCGTTCAGAGTTACAAGTGGTTCTGAGCCGTGACGTTCGGCAGGGGTAACCTGACATCTGCTGGGTTGGAATCCTGTGTCTGCCTTGTTCTTTCGAGAAGCAGTCACTAGTTATGACTGTTGTCTCTTTGCTTACTAGTAACTGAAACTAAACCAGGGGAACATTCTTTTCCCCCTTTCTTTCTTGTTTTCCTTTCAAGCACCAAAACTTTAAGACTCGGGATCTTTGGCCTATTTTTAGAACTCACATTCTCATGGAATTTTGGAGCTAAAAGCAAATCCAGATGTGAATTCCAACTGTTCATTTGATTAACGACACTGAGTCACGTAGGCACCAATACATTCTGGGGTCCTACATACCTGTAGGAACTGACCCAGTGCTAAAACACAGCTCTCTGTGCAAAGCTTAGCTCCCCTGTCACAGCACCGTAAAATGCTTTCAAGTCACCAAACACAGACACATATGCATGAGTAGCTCAAACAGTTCCAGAGAAGGGAGCAGTATCGCAGGCAGTGGTTTTAAACCACTGCTTAGAGTGCTGGCATGCCGTACTGGGGTGCTGGTTCAAGCCCTGTTTAGGGGGCTTCTGATCCAGCTTCTTGCCAGTGGGTCTAGGCAGGCAATGTGAGATGGCCAACTACTGATTTGGATGGATTTCATGATTCCTGTTGTGTATGGGGGCCAGCTCTGGCTGTGGAGGTCATTTGAACAGTGAACCAACTAGATGAAGGATTTCTCTCTCTCTCTTTCTCTTTGTTTCTCCCTCTGCCTCTCTGACACTCTGCCTTTCAAATCAGCTAATTAAAAATGTTTTTTGAGAAATAGAATAAAAGATAAATTTATTTGTGTTAAAATTCTGTTTTTGAAATGCATGCATTTTTTTTTCATATCGTGTGCTTATCATAAACTTTTAAAAGACCCTTGGTAAAACACTGCTCACTCATTTCTGATCTCAAAAGATTTTTAAATGGCTGCTACTTTTCTACAGCTTACTTTCTTCCAGTCTCTGAGGATTCACTAAGGGATAAAGATACTACTAATTGGAAAAGTTAACTAAGACATTTACAGAGACCAGCACGTTCTCAAATGATTTTACCTTCAAAAGAAATTTATAGCGGTGCTCAAGTGGGTCACGCCCTTTCCAAATGCTGCTATCCCAAGAGAACTCCTTTCAGGTTTGTCCATATTAAAATACACTTGTCTAATCTATAATCTTTGCTCTTCCTAGATCATCTGGGAATTTAGATAATTCCTTTATGTGAGGATCGGACTTTGCCTTTCATATGTCTGACGAAGGAGCACTTGCTGTGTTGTTAAAGGAGGAGTCTAAAATTGGATCTGCAATGACAATTGCGCCATATTTTAAGCCTCTTTGTGATCTTAACATTTCAGAGTTATATGGTTCTTGCTTCTCCATGAAACATAAAGGAAGCCTTGAATCCCTGCCTTAATGCGAAAGAACGGTGAAGAATCCCACACCTGTGCACAATTTATAGTAAATTAAGCATTTGGAATTTTGTTGCATGTTGCTTATTTTTAAATGCCTTTTAAAAAGATGTGATTTGTAAGTCACATAGTGAAGCCACTCTAAATAGGAGTTATTAAAAAAAACAGAATAATAACTACTTAAGCATTCCTCTACTCAACGTGATTCAGAATGTCGGCTCACTCAATGACTTTTCTTCAAATCATCACAAATATTCTCATCAAATAGGGCTCACTCGGATTGGAATCATATGTGTGTCTTATTAAAGGTCAGTTACTGAAAGGTTTTGAACTTGAACTCCGTCGATCTCTTAAATCCTGAATGTAGGCTGATGGAGAAACTGGAAGGATTTTGTGTCTCTGACTTGGATCTATCTATTTAAATGACCCTTTTCTAGGAGGATGCCGCAGCCTGTTCACAGATGCCTTGATGGTGCGTGATGCAGACAGAGTAACAGGTTTCTGAGGGTTGGTCCTAATTTTAATGGAATCTTTGATGTCTAAGAATATTAGAAAGTGTGTTAAGTCCCTCTGGAACATGATCACGTCCAATGATAGAATCACAAAGTGGGGTGTTGATTTGAGAACATCTTCCTAAAACCTGCATGTCTGTCTTTACAAAGGGTTAGTTATAGCTTTGAAAACAAGTAGCAACATTTTCCCTTTTGTCCCCTCCCATCATAAATAAGCTATGATTGTACAAAATTAACTCCCGTTTTCTTGTTTTCTACCATCAAATGCATTTCCTTCAGAAGTACATTTTTTTTTCAATTCCCCCACATGTTAGGAGTCACAGATGAGCTCTCCATAGTTTGTTATAATTAAAAAACAAATAAATAAAATAGGGGCCCGGTGCGGCAGCCTAATGGCTAAAGTTCTTTCCTTGAATATGCAAGGATCCAATATGAGCACTGGTCCTACTCCCAGCTGCTCCACTTCCCATCCAGCTCCCTGCCTGTGGCCTGGAAAAGCAGTCAGGGATGGCCCAAAGCCTTGGGACCCTGCACCCATATGGCTGATGCAGTGGAAGCTTCAGGCTCCTGGTTTTGGAATGGCTCAGGTCCAGCTATTGCAGCCACTTGGAGAATGAGTCAGTAGACAGAAGATCTTCCTCTCTGTCTCTATTCCTCTTGGTATATCTGACTTTACAATAAAAATAAGTAAATCTTCAAAAAAGGGATGATTTGTGAAATGCATGTCTATGAAACTATAAGGAGGAAAAAGAGCTAACAGGGACACATGTTTGACAAGAGCTTTATGGTGAGTCCATATGTCATCATGTAAGCTTTTGTGGCCTTGTTGAAGTCTGTTCTGTTTTTATCCTCAGGGCAAGTGAGGGAATGTTTTAGTCATTATCGGTTCCAAAATGGTGAGTAAGGACGAGTCATCACGAGGCAATGACTTAGACCTTTGGAGGAGGCAAAGCAGGGCATCCGATGCTCCGGGGTGACCGGGAGGGTAAATTTCCACTGCCTTCCCCCCTGCACTTCTGCCATCACCGGAAACGCGTCATGCCTTCTCCCTGGTGACTGAGCTCATCCGGGCACTTGTCCCAGGCTTCATGCGGGAGTGGCGGGAACTGAGGGAGGAAGGAAGAGTTAGTCCAGAAAGTTAAATTTGAACAAGTAGAAAAGTAAAATCTCTGTCTGATGCAAACAGTGTAAACGACACCACCAACAACAGTGTGGTTAGAGAATGTTCAAAGATGTTCTTTGTCTCCTTAAGTCAGATGCTATGCTATCTTGCTTCACCCTATTTTCTACCAGAACATTCACTTTCTTGTAAGCATATGTTTTTCCACCGGTCCCAATTATAAGACAGGTGAGCTGTCAAAAGTTGTAGAAGGATGAATAGTTGGTTGTAGCAACTATCATCGACTCCAACTTCAAAAGGATAGATGCTTGCACAGCAAGGACACGTTGTCCAGAAGAGAGGCTCACAGCGGAGCAGGTGGTAGGAGGAGGCAAGGCAACATGGGAAGGATCTGCTTCCAGCTCTCCCATCACATGACCCCAGCGTGACTCTCCCTCTCTCAGCTATAAAATGGCATCTGAGGAGCTCCCCTCACCTTTGCGTTCTGTGTCCACAGTGCTTATTGAGGAGGAGGAAGCACATTGCAAACGGATGACAAAGCCCTGCGTCACTGTGGTCATTGAATTTTCAACGTAGTAGAATTTGTTTTTTAATTATGTTGTCAATTAACTGTGAACTTTTCACTTACCGTGTAGAACCCTTTTCCATAAGAGACCATTTTAAATATAAATATAGGAGCCTTGCTGGTCCTTGTTAATCTGTATCAAGAGCTAATTTTTGATGTTTTTGTTTCTAAATTGTGTAAGAATGCTTACGTATGTAAGCACAAAATTTGCTCATGCTGTTCTGCTGACCCCCCTCAACCTAACACACTGATGACGGTAAGGAATGTGCTATCAGTTTTTAATATTTTTCTTCTTACCTCATTTTCTTCCAAGTATTATATAAACTCCCAAATAAAATGCCAGCTTTATGGCTGGCATTGTGGTCCTGTCTGTTATACTGCCACCTGGAATATTGGCATCTCTTGTGGGTGGCTTTTGGAGTCCTGGCTGCCATGCTTCCAATTCAGCAACCTGCCAAAGTGGCTAGGGATACAGCAGAAGATATCCTAGGTCCTTAGGCCTCTATGCCTGTGTGGCAGACCTGGATGGAGTTGGAGTTCTGAGCTACTGCCTTCAGCTTGGTCCAGCCCTGGTCATTGCAGTCATTTGGGAAGTGAACAAGTTCATGAAAGAACTCATTTGTCCCTCTCTGCCACGCCCATTTTAAACAAATAAAATGTCTTAAAAAAAATACTAACTTCAGGTCCCACTTAACTGTTAAAAAAAGGGTAGATTCAGTGGTAATGTGCTCATTTTCTTCTGATCCCAGAAACGTCATGTTCTGCTGATTCATGGGGAGCTGGCCCCATGGTAGATTTGCCCACACATTAATGCATAGCTTTAAGGAAGCCAAATTTTCTTAATTTTGTCAGATGATTTGCCCTAAATGCGCTGTACAGGCTTGATGGACATTGATCAGTTTTTAAATGTGCTTCAGTTTGATGGATGTGGCTGTTTATGTAGACGCACAATTATGGTGATTAGATCAGAAAGCCTAGTATTTATTGAATAGTGTAAAAGAAAGCTGTTTAAATGCTCGGAATAGTGGCTGAATTTATTATCTGTTTCACTCATATTGGCAGCATCTTTGTGACTATATGCACATAAAAATTACATTCTTTACAACCATAGTGTCTTAGTAATGACCAGCATTTTCTGTATGATCTCTTTGGGCCAGGTGTGTCAAGGACTGGAGATTATTTTAAGAATACTTAAGCAGGAGACTTTACTGTGTTCTGTTTCACAGATGAGGCATGGAGAGCTTCAATAATTTCCTCAAAGTCCTGCTAAATATTAGTGTTCTGCTTTGTATATTAAATCTAAACTTTATGATTCAGGTTCAACTTCCCCATCAACCCACTGCATTTAAAAAATATTTATTTGAGAAGCAGAGAGACGAAGATCAAGAGAGAATGTCCATTTGTTGGTTGACTTCCCTCTTCCAGGAGGCAAAAGTCGGGTTTGGGTCTCCTACATGAGTGGCAGGATCTCCGTCACTTGAGCCATCAGAGTTATTTCACAGGAATGTGTGATAGCGGAAAGCTAGAATGGCAAGCACAGCTGTTACCTGAACCAAGGCACAAAAATGTGGGATGTTGGTGTTTTCACCTGTGTGCTAAATGCCCACTTCTCAGTTTGCATTTTAAACATCTTGACTTACTGGTTCTCAGTCTTCTCTCTTAAAAAAAAAAAGGATTTATTTGTTTTTATTCTAAAGGCAGATTCACAGAGAGACATATCAGTCTCATGAATCTGAAGAAACTTCAAAGGAAATGCGTTCTGGTGGCTTTGGACCAAACAGGATTAAGTGCCTATCTGACTTAGATGTTTAACAGCTAAAGCAAATTGTACAAAATGATTCATACACCCTGAGCCTCACTTCTCTTGCTTGTACTACAGGGCTAGGATAACACTAGAACTGTTGTGGTAAGGCATGGCTTAGCACAGGGTCGGCCACTGGGAAGCTGTGATGATGCCAAAAACTACAACAAAAGAGTAGAAAGAAATGTTAATGTTTAGACTAAATTTCTTTCATCCTACCAAGAGGCAACACTGATTAGGATAAAAGGGAGGCCTTTTAAAGGAATAAAGTATTTCCATGTATGCTATCTGTGTATAATGTATATTTAATAGCACCTTCAGTTTGACCAGCAAGGATAAAATTATTATGAGGATTTTAAGATCTCCTGATCTGGGCATAGCTAGAAGTCCGGCTAAGGTCAAGAATGATTTTGAAATTCCTCTCTCAGGATGTAGTCCCTGCATGCGAATGTAAGAATCAAGACTTGGAGCAACCAGTACCCACCAGGTGTGGCTCATTTCTAGGGATGGACCATGCTGGGCCAATTTATATCACCCACTGGCAAATGTAAGAACTGGGACAGAGTGCAAGCCAGGCCAGGTTGGGCTGCAACACCAGCCAGTACACTTTAGGGCTGGGACTGGGGGCTGGCTGGACTGGGCT
Organism: Ochotona curzoniae; assembly: GCF_017591425.1. Classification (NCBI taxonomy): domain Eukaryota; kingdom Metazoa; phylum Chordata; class Mammalia; order Lagomorpha; family Ochotonidae; genus Ochotona; species Ochotona curzoniae. The sequence continues at coordinate 8,897,659 of NW_024465035.1, read as the reverse complement.
AGGTTGCAGCACCCAGCACCTTGAGCTGGAACTGGGGGCAGGCCAGGCTGAGCCAGCCTGCAGCAGCACATGCCAGCAAATGTTGAGGTGAGACAGGCTATGCCAGATTGGGTTGCAGCACCCACCAACACACGTTAAGACTGGGGGGGGGGTTCATCTAGACACTATAAATTGAAAGGCACATACTGCCTTATTGCAAGGTACAGACATCCAGTTATTAAATTTTAGCAGTTTGTGAAAGTTGGTGCTAGCCTCCTCTGCATACCTTAAGAAGCAGTATTTCTTTCTATGGCTTCTCCCTTTGTATTACTGTATGATAACACAGTTAGCTTGGTTCACCTGTCCTGGTGTTCAGTTCCTCCTCTCAAAGTTATTGCCGTCTTTTGTGCTTTAGGAACGTAATGCAGACTATATGATTCCAAGAATTTGGCCATCAGAAGAATCCTTAGTTGTTTGCAAGCACAGCCTCAACCAGAGGCACTGCTTATGATTTATACATGCAAATGTCCTTTCTTTGTCGCAGAGAATGTTGCTGCTTAGCTTATTTGTTTAAATAGATGGCAGTCTTCCTGTCTGAGGACTCTATGCGTTGAAGTGCATTGTTGGAAACACAAGCACATTATGATAATTGCTTAGCACATGTATCCTGTTTTCAGATCTCCTCATGTGCTCCTAATTGATTTGCTCAACATATGGTACATTCAAAGCTGTGGAGCAGAAGCTGAGGACTTTCCTGTGTCATTTTAAGATGATACAGCTTGGTATTTAGTTTTCATGTTGCGTCGCTGGAGTTATTGATTGGATGCATATTAGAATTTCATCAGAGGACAATAGTTATGTCTAAACCATGTATGCAGAAGACAGTGTATTGGATATCCTTGCGTAATGAGGTAGAGACACTGACAAAGACTTAAAACATCAGAAACTTCAAAGAATTGCTTTTTATGTCTAACTGTCATAAAGACTTGGTTTCAAAGTTTTGTTACACAGACACAATGAATGATGTCATGGTATGTCTCTTAGTGTGTCCTGCTTTTTCCTTCACCAGTGTATCGATTGTAGTCATATTTCCTTTCAGTTGAAATAACCACAGTTATGGGTTACTTTATCATAAAGTCAACTATCTTTATGTCAACCTTAGGTATTTTAATATTTAATATTGGTGAGGAATATTTAAATCAGTTCTTAGATCCCTAAAGCAAAGTTTTGTCAGATATGAAAGCAATGGTTTCTGTTTATTTTTTCAAGGATGTATGCATTATTTTTTGAGATGCATGTTATAGAGAAAGGGAGATACAGAGGGAGAGATCCCCAGTAGTCCACAAAGGCCAGGCTGTGGCCACACTGAAACCAGGATTCAGATCTCTTCCATGTTGGAGAGGCTCAAGTATTGTACAACCTTTTGTTGCCTTCCCAGGCCGCTAGCAGGGAGCTCAGTTGGAAGCAGAGCAGCCAGGATACAAGCACTCACCTAAACGGAATATTGGTGTTGGAGATGGCTGCTTAACCCAGTGTGCCACAACTCTGGCCTCTAAAACAAAGTTTCAAAACTTTGCTTTTATAAAAATGGTGTTACTAAGAGGTAAAATTATTTTGAATAGGACAAAGGAAGTTTCAAGTGATGGTGCTTTTGTAAATAATGAAAACAAGGCAAAGCAGCATAGACATCATCAAAACAACCACAACAACAACAAAACCAGGAGTGACTTCTGGTAATATGATTACAATGAAAGAATTATATCCTTTCTTTATACTGTGTATCTTTTCTGCAATTAATATTTGTCTTTATTAAGCTATTTGACTATTTTACAACCAGGATAGATCTAAATATCACATGATCATTATGTGTGAATGCTATTTTTACCCTTTTGCTTGTTCTTGCCCTGTAAAGTTAGAATTACCTTTTACTCTAACTAGTAATCTTTGACTTTTTTACTTTTTAAGGCAGTGAAACTACTCAAATCAGTACCATAGCAGCAAAAATGTGGTAATTTATCCAATCCCATAGACTAAACAGCATCCAAAGTGAACCTTAATGTAAACCGTGAACTGCAGGCTACAATAACGTGTCAACATATGTTCATCTATTGTAAATGTACCACTCTGGTAAGGGATGCTGGCAACGCAAGAGGCTCTGTCTGTAGGGGCAAAGGAGCTCTAGGTAATGCCTGCGCATCTATATCCAAGATGGCTTGTTCAGCTAAAGCAACTAAAAAAAAATGGTCGGGTAATGAAACAATGTAATATATGTCCTATGTAGTAGCTTTATTATGTGTTGCTGGATAACAAATCAGTTTCAAAATACACATTAAGTGATTTTCCTTGGTATTCTGGATTTGATAACTTTCTGTACTGGGTTTTCCTTATACATTCATACAATAGCCAGCATTTGTCTGCAGGATCACCCAGGTTGTGAAGTCTAAAAGCCATTCATGCGAGTTTGACACTGTTGACTGTACAATCTGGCTTCCGTTTGCGTGGCTTCTCAACATGTTGAAGGCTCGATAGCTTCCTTTGCTACTTGTCTTCAGAAAGTGTTTCCAGAGAGTAAGGGCAGAAGCATCAGGCTTCTTGAACAATGTGGAGAGGACATTGTATTTCCTGTACCACATTCTGCATGTCATGGCGAGTCATGAAGCCAGTGGCAATTCACAGAACTTCAGGATGGGAGAAACGGCGAATATTAGTGTTTGCCATAAATTGGCGCAAGGGGTGGCCAAATTTTTAAAACGAAGGTCCTAAGTTGTTTGATTAAAAATAGTGTTGTGTAACTTCAAAGTCTTGAGAGTGTAAGTAGCTTGAATGTTACAATAAAATAGTCTTACTAAAATAAAAATTATTGGGTAATTGTTAAATGTCAAGTTAGTTAACATTAATTTTAGATGAGTTATATCATTAAAACCACAGAATACTTTTAGGCATAGAATCTATGGGTACAATGCAAAACTGTATATATTTTTTCTCCTTACAGATAAGAAAAATTAGGGCTATAAATATTAACTAGGTTACCTCGGACATTGCTAGTTAATCTTGCAGAAAGGATTTTAATTAAGAGTCTAACTTAGGAGCCTGGTCTTCAAATTTCTGTGGCTGCACTGCTCAGCACAACAGCTGCTTATCCTATATGGCTCTATACAGTTTAAAAAAGATAATCTGGACCCTGCACAGTAGCCTAGTGGCTAAAGTCCTTGCCTTGAACAAGCTGGGGTCCCATTTGGGTGCCGGTTCTAATCCTGGCAGCCCCACTTCCCATCCAGCACCCTGCCTGTGTCCTAAAAAAGCAGTCAAGGATGGCCCAAAGCCTTGGGACCCTGCACCTGCTTCTGGCTTCAGATCGGCTCAGTTCCAGCAATTGTAGCCACTTGTGGAGTGAACTATCAAATGCAAAATCTTCCTCTCTGTCTCTCCTTCTCTCTGATTTTCCAATAAAAAGGCATAAATCTTTAGGGTAACCTAAATTGAGATGTGCTGCCAGTATTAAATATATGTTCTCTTTCAAAGATGTTGTATACCAAGAGGGTATAGAATGGCTCATTACTATTTTTACACCCGCAATGTATTTTACGTACATTGAATGAACTATACAGTATAATCTTAAATTGTTATTACCCATTTCTTTTTTTTCTGTGACTATTAGATAATATAAAATTACATCTGTAACTCACATCTGTGGCTCACACAATATCGTACTTGACCAGTGTTAGAATTAGCAAATCATATTACATTAAAAAATCAAAATCACTTTCTTAACACACAGCACCCACTCAAAATCACTTTCTTAAATTTCAACTGTATTGCTCTTTCACTTTTATCTTTTACTTATCTTTAATTATTTTTATGTGGGTCACAAGAAAGACCAGAATGTTTCAATTTACTTTCATCTCCTATCTTCTGGGAAATCCAAGCTGGACATTGGTGACTGTCCCCCAATTTTCACTGCTGTCCCCCTCTCCATTCTCCCTCTCTGATTGTGTTGAAGCAGTAGTTCCCCAGGCCATTCGCTGTCTTGCTTTCATGCTGGTTTATTACTTTATTCTGTCTCTTGGCCAGAACCTCGAGGTGACTGGTCATTTATACTTCCAACTCATCATTCTCTTAAATTAAGGGATAGATTGCTTCCTAAGCAGAGCTTCACAGAATTCTCTTATCATTAGTGATTAGGTGATAACAGTACTTAACTTTGTCATCTCCTAATGGACCAGTACACTGTCTTTGTATAAGCCATGTTGTGCATAGCTCTTCAGATGTGGCTGAAGCATTCATTTTAAACACCATCAGGTGAACCACTGATATCTCCTGCCATTGGAGCAAAACTGCATGTGCTAAATTGTCTATTCTATCTGTAAAGTTCATCACAGACAAGGTTAGATCAGCTCCTGTAGAAAAACAGAGGCAAGACAACAGAAATTCAAAAATCTAATGTTTGAAGGTCTGTTACTTCTGCTGAGTCTTAAGAGATGCTAGTCTGAGCCATACTGGGTATTTCTTTTTGCTAAGCAAAGTGTGCTTTGTGTTTGAAGTGTGGGTTACATGCTTGTCACCAGGCGAATGCTGTTTGCAAGTAACTGTCCCTTCACAATCTTCAGGGATTCTCATGTTGGCGTTTCTTGACTATTATAACAAATGTATTTCTACATCCAAGAAGAATCTATGCAATAGTATATCTCTCTGGTTGAGACAAAATTGGAAAGTAATTGTAATAATAAAGTTTCACAACTATATGGACCAGGTTTTTACAGCATAACCTAGTTTTAAAAAGGTATGTTTTGGGCCCTGGGATGGTAGCCTAGTGGCTAAAGTCCTTGCTTTATGTGCCCTGGGATCCCATATGGTCACCAGTTCATATCCTGGCAACCTCGCTTCCCATCCAGCTCCCTGCTTAGGAAAGCAGTCGAAGACAGCCCAAAGCCTTAGGACCCTGCACCAGTGTGGGAGACCCGGAAGAAGCTCCTGGCTCCTGGCTTCCTGGCTTCTGATGGGCTCAGCTCCAGCTGTTGTGGCCACTTGGGGAGTGAATCATCGGGCAGATCTTTCTCTCTCTTTTTCTCTCTGTATATCTGACTTTCCAGTAAAAAAAAAAAAATTCTTAAATAAAAGTTTTTTTTTTTTCAGTTGAATGTAAATTAGAAGACCTGATTGCCTATATCCACTGGGTATTTACTAAAATGTAAAACTTAAGTATTTTTCTTGCTAACTGGCAATTTACCTGTTATAAAGCATTAACTTTAAAAACTAAGTTTCCTAAATTGTCATGCAAGTTTGCTGAATTAACACTTATTTTTCTAAGTTTCACTTCAGCTTCACTTAAAATGACTGTATCTCTTTGAACAAAATTAATCATGAAGGTTTTTTTTACAAGTAGGCTTTAGAAAATGTGACATTCTTAAGTAGCTAGCATGTTCAGAATAAAAGTGAAAAATTCTTTGAAAATCTGTTTGCAACCCAGCTTTGCTCTGATTAATAACCCTTGCAAATGTGTGCTTATTATACCATAAACATGACCTTTACAAGAACATTAGAAAAATCAAACTATGGATATGCCGTGTCAGAGACTTTTTAAATGTCAAAAAAATGTAAGGCTTTTAAATTAATGTGATTTTATAATACTTAACTGTTGAATGCATTTCTTGAACTTTTTGCAAATTTGGGCTTATTGGCAATTCATGGAGTGATTCAATGAAACAATTCAATGAAATGGTCTGGGTTGGTTCCATTTGATGCTAAAGGATTTAAAGTTTCTTGGAAATAAAGGATAATAGTTAACTATTTTTTGGCTTCATGTGGTTAAACTTGCCGGGCAGATAAGCTTTTTTTTTTTTTAACATAAATTTTTCTGAGCTTCAAGCAAGAAGAGGAGAATGAACAATTGGAAACCATTTTAACTCAAAAACATGGTGCTTTTAAGAGTAGAGGAGCCAATGAGAGGAACACAGTGTGGCTGGAAGTTGATAGAGTTGATGATAATGTTGTAAGTGGACATGTAATTGATTCAGCTGGGGAACGTTAGAATGTCCCCAGCATGTGACACTGGCATCCTCTATAACTACATCTAAGTCTACTGTTGCGTGATTACCAGAAGCGTGGTGACTTAAAACATCACTCATTCACTGGCCATGACTTGCAGATTGGATCTCAGTACTGATGTGACTTGTTCTCTGCTTAATATATCCTATGTCTGACATCAAGATGATGACTGGCGATTGTGAAGTTGGAGACTGGGAGAACATTATTTCCTAAGTTCATTTCTGTTGGCAGAGTTGAGTTCAGACTTGACTGTCTGCCTGACACTACTCTTTCCAGCTCGAGACCACTTGCGAGCTTTAACAGGTGTCCTCCAACTTCTGCCGTCATCTGCAGAAACTTCTCTGTGGAGCTGGTGTTGTGCTGCAGGAAATGCTGCTGCCTGCAGTGCCAACATCTCGTGTTGGAATGACAGCGGAAGTCCCAGCTGCTTCTTTTCTGATCCAGCTCCTAATGTGCCTGAGAAGGCAAGAGAATACACTCTGGCCACCCAGTAGAATTCCAGGTTCCTGGTTTCTACCTTGACCAGTCCCAGCCGTCCGAGCCATATGAGGAGATGCAAGAGCTCTTTCTCTCTTGGTCTCTCTGTCACTCTGCCTTCAGATAAATAGTATCTTCTCTCTCTCTCTCTCTCTCTCTCTCTCTCTCTCTCTCTCTCTCTAAGAAAATGTTCTTTGCCTTTGAAAATCTCAAGTGCTTCTATCATGCCCACCTAGTTAATCTTCCATTTTTCATGTCATCTGTGATATTTAGTATAAACTAGTCATGGGACCAGATTCCATGAAATCCTAGGATGTTGCAGAGTGTATCTATCTGGAGGCAGGAAACCTTAGAGACTGTCTAATGCGTGCAGTTGTGTACTTCCTTATTTACTGGGCCTTGTATATATCCTTTCTGTTCTCAGCTCGGTGTTCTTGGTGTGTGATTCTGAGACCAATGACCTCCATGTCACTTGGAAATTAGTAATGAATGCAAATTAGAAGTTCCCACTCAAGAATTAGTCAGAAACTTCGGGCATGGATAAGTTTCAACAGTCTGTTTTGACCACCATCTTTCCTTCCCCAAGTATTTCGCGTGCTCAGTACAGTTTGAGAATCAGTGACCTAGACCATCTGCAAACTACAGCCAGAACAGACACCCAAATCTGGCTGATGGCTGAATGAGTAAATTTCAGAACACAGACAGCCCTACTTGTTTACTTATTATCTCTGTTGTGGAAGTGTTCGCAGTCACAATAGACTCCAGAAAGTCTGTCATTTTCCAAAGCTTTCCTCCCCAGGTTGGGAAAGTAAATTACTTGATTGCTAAGGATCTGTCCAATGCTAGTATGTTCTCATTGGGCACAACATCCATGTGACTTCTGTAAGACAACATGAAATTTGGCAGCTCATTCCAGAGGATCTGAAAGGGGATTTTTGTTTCAGACCTTTGCAGCTAAACATTTCTTCTGCATTTTCCATCCTTTCTCGGCTTTTCCTATCTTAAGTGGATATGGAGGACACCTGTTTATTGCTTTTTAAATAGCTGAAGTCTGTTAAGTCAAATGAGTCTCTTCGTTTTAGGAAAACATTGCAAATACCTCTTAGTTTTTACCCCTTCTTACTTTGTTCTAATTTCCTACCCTTTCACTGTGTGTTTCTTTGCTTTGACTAAGTTATTAGACTGTGAACACATATGACCACTGTTTCTGGCTTCTGCATTCAAACAAATATTAAACCATTCGATAGTCTGGGATCCGGTCCTTTTGTTAGGTTACATAATTGTGCATTTTCTGACCATACTTTTTTGTCTGCAAACTGTGGCTTGCAGTCCTTTCTTTATATTCCTTTCTCTCCAAAGTAACTACAAAAATTAGACTTAATTTGGTTAGTGCTTTCTGAGACTGAGATCAATGATGTCAAACATTTACATGCACAAAAATTTCCCTGGTATATAATACTGTGCATCGTCTGACAAGTTAATTCTGTTTACACTAGGAACAAAATTCTAATTATGAATTTCTTTTAAGATTTACTTATTTACTTGGAAGACAAAAAGAGAGACAGAGAGGAGAGAGAGAGCGAAAGAGAGCTTCTGTCTGCTAGTTTATCCCCACATACCCACAACAGCGAGGGCTGGGCCAGGCTGAGGATGAGAGTCATGAATTGCTTCCGATCCCCAGTACAGTTGTCAGGCATTTCAATACTTGGATCATCCACTGTCTCCCAGATGCATTGTGGAGAAGCCAGTACTAAAGCCAGGTACTTAGATAATGGGATGTAAATACCCCCAAAGACGCTTTATCCATTGCATCACAATGCCTACCCAGAGTTTGACATTTTTTTTTCATCATATGTGTTTTTTGTGTTTTCAGTACTTATCAATTGATCAGCAAATTGATCAACCCATATAATTTCTGCTTTCTCCTTTCTTCCTTTGATCACATTCTTCAATGTTTGGACTTGATGTTTTCTGACTTGTTGCGCTGAGTATAAAAGATCTTTTTTTGTTGTTTAGCTGTTTTGTTTCTTTTTTGTTGTTGTCAATATTTCCTTTATCATTCCTGCTCTGGATCCTCTAGCAAATCGTGTGTGTCTGAGTTCCAGACATGTGCAGATCTGTTGTACTGCCCCTTTGGTCTTCCTGCATCCGTTTTATCTGCTGCATACACTTGTGCTTGGTTATTACGGATTTCTTTGAGGGGCAGCCAGCTTTCGTAAGCCTGCCCCTTGAGGTGCAACCTGCCATTTCCTTTAGCAGATTAAAGCCTGCTTATTTGAAATATCTCATTACTAGAATAATCACTTTTAATTTACCAATTGTATAGCCTTTACCTTCCCAGAAACATAATGAAGAACCTAATTTGCTACCCGCCAATCAAATTTACATCACATGTGGCCCCAAAACCTAGGTTTTTTCCCTCACAGAATGCATTCACGTAAGCTTTCTGAGCATATGACTTATAGAAAATAAAAATAACATGTTCTGTAAGAGGATTTACCAGCATACCACATTCCCTTGTCATCAGGAAAGGACCTCAGCTATTTTGTTGTGGTGTGTTATTCTGAAATGTGCTAGGAGAGTCTTAGTTCCCTGGAAAGGGGATATTCAAATCTATAATTGGAACTATTTGAAAATAGAGAAGAAAGTCAAACTTATGCATGGGTTTGAAAGGAGTTTCGTTTTTATTAAGTAAAAGAGAAGCATTGTTCCAAAGGAAGACCTGGAGTGAATGGAATGGCATGGGGTGGGGATGGAGGAGGGTAAAGGTTTGCTGATTTATTCCCTTGCTTCTTTTTTTTGTTGTTGCTGTTGTTTTTATTTAAAGGGCTTGTGATCATATTTAGTTTTATTGGATCCTTCCCTGTGAATTCAAGGGAGTGGGCAACCAATAAAAATTTTATTGATGTTTGTAAAAAAGAATAAATGAGCAAAGAAGAAATCAATGATGAAAGAACAGTGTGGGACAGCTGAGAGAGGAGAGATGATACGGCAGGTAACTGACACAGAACCAAAAAAGGGTGAGGTGAATTAGTTGTTCTGTGGATCAAAGTAATGCCAACTATTTCCATCGATATTCCAACTCAGTCGTCATGTTATAAGAATCTACCATGTCTTATGTACTGAACTGCTTTATATCCTACCCAGGAATTTATTAGATGAGACCAGACTGTTGGTTAGTACAATTTTTATTTTTATTATCCTTATAAGATATATTTTATTTTATTTGAAACTCTGAGAATCAGAGAAAGAGATCTTCCATCTGTTGATTCTCTTTCCAGATGGCTGTAATAGTGAAGATTGGGCCAGGAATTCCACCTTGGTTTCCCACATGGGTGGCAGGGATCCATATGTTTGGGCCACCTTCTTCTGTTTTCCCATGTGCATTAACAGGAAAAGGCAGGGAAAACACGATCAGGCATTCCAGAATCTGCATTAGCAGGAAACTCAAAGTGGGAGCCAGAGGCAGGACTCAGAGGTTCACTGATACAGTACACAGGAGTCTCAGCTGGTGACTTAACTACTAGACCAGACTCCAGGATGGGTACTTTCAATGCAAAAGATGCAAATACTATGAGATCTTTCGTGGGTGAGTTTTCCCATACAGGATTCATCTGGAGACGTTTTCATGCTGCTTATATGCTTTGTCAGTCAAACCTCTGTTTAGGTCAGGTGAGTTATCTGAATGTCAGATTTGGATTTATCTTTGTACTGCTTCTACTTGTTTTTCTCTCCCCTCCCTTTTTTCCTTCATTCTTTTCTATTTTGATTTAATTTCTCTTTCTCTCTTTAGTCTTGTTTCCTATGCCTGTGCTTCACAATGTTCATGCTGAAAACGAGCAACAGTGAAGAATTCTTATTCTTAATGAGAATCAACCTAGGGCTCGGTGTGGTGGCTCAACTGATTAATCCTTCACTAATCAGTGCTGGCATTCCCTATGAACACCAGGTGGTTTCCCGGCTGATCCACTTCCATCCAGCTCTCTGCTTATAGCCTGGAAAGCAGTGGAAGATAGTTCAAAGTCTTGGGACCCTGTATCCATATGGGAGACATGGAAGGCTTGGCTACTGTTTGGCTCAGCTTCGACTGTTGCAGCCACTTGGGAAGGAACCAGCAGATAGAATATCTGTATTTCTCTGTCTCTCCTTTGCTCTCTAAATCTGACTTTCCAATAAAAATTTTTTTTTAAATTTTAGAAAAAAAGGAGTCAGCCTAAGAATATTGAGGAAATTATATATAATTTTCTTTGTAGGTAGGAATCAAAGTAAAAGTATCTCATTCATTTATTCTTTCATTTACTCAAGAGCTCTTGAGTGCCAATAATTTTCCAAACATTTCACTGGGCACCATGGGAAAAAACATAAGATGGCACAGATATAGACACTCCTCTGCAAAAGGGGAAACCAAAACCAAATAACCCTGCTATTAAAGGACCATAAAAGAAATATTGATAAATGAATTAAGCAATAATGTGAATAAAATCAAATTTGATAAGATATATTTCATTCATCTCCTATAACTATAATAATGAATTTAGAGATGGTAAGAGTAGTTCCTATAGCTGAGTATTGTTAATGCCTGTGGTCTTTCTCAACTGCTTACAGTCTGCTATGAACGTTTGGAGCAGAAATCTGATCGTGGTGCTAAACAGGTGGGGAGAGGACAGGAACAGTGTGCTTCGGCTGAGCCCGGAAGGGCAGAGGAAGCATTGAAGAAATGGTACAAAATTAGAAAAATTGAAAAAACCTTTCTTTATCTTAGCTGTATGAGGAGAACTCCAAATGGTATTTCTAAGCAAGAGAAGGTCGCGGTGACATTGATAACACGGAGACAGATGCTTCGCATTTTAGTAGACATAATGACTGTTGAGAGCTCAATACAAGACAGAAGAGAATTGTTCAGGAAAATGCAGGGTCTGTTTCAGAAGACAGTTTTCCTACAGAATTCTTCTCCTCTCTCGACAAGCACTCCTGCTGAAAGAAATCTGACTCATTCTGTTTTGTTCTTCCTTAAGGATTAATGTCTTTTCAAAAGTACAAAATAATCTTTGCAATGTGAGGCAAACAGGTCTATCAATTTAAGAGGATTCCATGTACTTCTTTGAGGCTGTGATCAGAACTCATTCTCAAGTTTCCTTTTAGGGTGAGTAGTTGATTTATTTTTGCACAGAGCTTTTGTGTTTGCACTAATTAGGTCACTCCACAAACTCCCATAATGAATGAGACGGAAGAGCTAGGAGGAAGATATGAGATCTCAAGACCTTGATTCACGTGTGTGTCGTGGGGTGAGCCCAGAGCGCTTAGGAGGGCAGTCTCTTGCCTATTGAGGAGCAAGAACAGACTTCCAGTTATTCTGACCTGGGCAGGCTCTGGTGGAAATGCCGTTCTCAGTTTTCTCACCAGGTTCCAATCACAGGAAGGCCTTTTCCAAGTGGAGATGCTTTGATGTTTCCAAGAGCAAGGATTGTGAATCCAGCCAACCTATAAATGCATCTCCACTTGGAATGAACTACAAGGAACTTAATCTGGTAGACCTTGTGTTCCCATAACTGAAAAACAAAGTTATTAAGAACAGAGTTCTTGTGATAATTAAAAGCCTGTGTATAAAAGACATGCCGTGAGATAGTTACTGTAGAGGCCACTGCGGCATTGTTATGGGTTAACTCACTGCCTGTGATACCAGCATCTCATGTAAGTTCTGGTCCACAACCTGCCTGCGCCACTTCCTATCCAACCTTCTGCTCAGGAGCCTAGGAAAGCAGTGGAAGATGATCCAAATATTTGGATCCTGGGCACCCATGTGAAAACCCTGATGGAGTTCCAGCATCCTAGCTTCAGCCTGGCTCAACTCCAGCCTGCATAACTATTTGGAGAGTGAACTAACTAATGAAAAATCTCTCTCTCTCTCTTTGTCTTTCCCACCCTTTCTCCTCCCCTCCCTTCTTTCTCTGTAACTCTGTCTTTCCAGTAAATAAATATTTTAAAGATGAATATGGGTTATAATTTTTTTACCAATTATTATTTAAAATTGTGACTGAAAAATTTGATTTATTTGGTCTACCACACACCAATAGAATGCAGCTTAATTACTTAAATGCATCATTCTTACTGCTGAATTACATTTTTCTCAGAAATTTATTTAGGTCCTGTTTTCAGATACATTAATTTTTTTTGAGATGTATTTATTTTTATTGGAAAGTCAGATATACAAAAATGAGTACAGATAGAAAAGAAGATCTTTCATCTGCTGCAACAGCCAGAGCTGAGCCCATCTGAAGTCAGGAGCCTCTTCTGGGTCCCCCACACAGGTGCAGGGTCCTAAAGCCTTGGGCTGTCCTCTGCTGCCTTTCCATAGGGAAAGGAGCTGGATGGGAAGCGGGACTGCCGGGAATAGAACCGGTGCGCTTATGGGATCCCCGGCGTGCAAGGAGAGGACTTCATCCACTAGACTACCACACTGGACCCCAGATACATTAAGTCTAAGAAATATTAGCAATGTGATATTCTGAAAATTTACAATTACAGAAAAACCAGAGAAGTTTGTGTGCTATATCAGTCAGTTAATTTTGGTCCAGTTTAAATTGAATAAAAGGAATTGGAATGAGTTGTACAAGATGTTTACGTGTCTCATGATAAGTCCAGGATCTGTGTAGTTTATTTTTCTTATTTGTTTTTAAACTTAAATTAGTTTAATGGGTGTGAAGAAGGGAGGGAGTGAGAGAGTGAGAAAGAAAAGAGAGAGAGAGAAAGCAGTGTCCCATCCATTGGTTTATTCTCTAGGAACCTTTATAGGAGGCGAAGTGGGAAGGGCTGAAGCTGAGATGCAGGAAATAAATGCAGCATATTTACATGGTTGCCAACGACTCAGCTACTCAGGATGCACTTAAGCAGGGAGCTGGCACTCTAATATGGAGTGAGACATCTCAACCACGAGGCTACATTCCTGCCCCAATCTCTCCATTTTAGACTAGGATTCACAGGCAAACAGGAACACGATAATGACAACCAGCAAAGCCTATTGTTCTCATTGGTTTTGTTCTGTAACGTTGAGATGCATCCAGTACTGGGACTTGGAGCTCTAGGCTCCTCCAAAAAAGTTAGATTTAATCCTTAATTCCCATCATCTCCGCTAATGTGGCTCCTGGCATTAACAGCTCCCATTATTTCTATCTTTAGTATATGGCTCCTATTTTTGTGTTTTGTGGCGGTATGTTATGTGTCTTTTTTTTTTTTTAAACCATAATGTATATAGCCCTTGGTGTCACATCTTGCACTTTAGAGATGGGTTTATATATCACCTCAGTATGATATCTTTCTTCTTTTTGGGGATCTAAGTAGTTTGTCCTATATTTGTAGATTTTGCATCTGCTGCCCCCTGACTATTTGAATGTGAAAAAATTGCCTTCCTTAGAGGCAATTTTGGCTATTTTGGATTATTCTTGTGATTTGTGGAAATTACCACTGTATAGATGTTTGAGAACAAGAAAGGTATATTGTAATAAAAAAATGAACACCGACTTCAGATTTCTGTGGTTTCTAATTTTTAGTTCTAAAATTTAGCAAATTGGTTTATCTTAAGGAAATAATTTCTTCACTTGTAACTTTGCAAAAAGAAGATATTTTCACCGATTACATAGTATAAATTGATGTGAACAGCTCCTAAATTAGAATGAGGGTTAAAATGGCAGGACCTATATAAACATTAAATATGTTTTGTATAACTTGTTTGTTTCTATTTAATAATTTTATTTCTTTTTCAATTAAGGCAAATAATTTTTGAGATTTCAGAATTACTACAATTCCATTAGTCACCAATTTTATATCTTTTCCAAGGACTAAATGTTTCAGAATTAAAACAAAATATGAGCTTAGACTTGTTTTAAGCAAAACCTGCCAGAAGAAATAATCACATTGAGCCCAAGAATAAACAGAGCACATGTCAGCTCCACGAGGAATGTTCTTGAAGAAAATGAAATTAGAATTTCTCTTTATAATTATATAGTTTGTAGGGATATTCACCAAAGCAATAAAAACCAAAGCTCAGAGTTGCTAAACGTTGGAAGCAAATGGAAGCTATAAATGCTAAGAATGCCTAAGCAGGAGTAAGATACAGGAATGTGGCCTTTAGTGTCCTGAATGTGTGTTTTTTTTTTTTTTAATTTGGTAATGGTGTTGGTTCTATTACCTCTTCATCTATGATTCATTCTCCATCCTTTATCAATACCAACAGGATTTCATAGGAAGTTTTTATTGTGATCATTATGATGAAAAGCTGGACTGAAGTATGAAGAAGATCAGAATCAGGCAAAAGCTCTAGGGAATATTACTAAGTTTAATATAATTGGTTATGGTGGCTAGGAATAGTTTCTACTTTGATTCGCTATCATATGCGGACAAACGTGAAAAGAAGAAGTGAACTAGTGTCAGTTCAAATGGAAGAGAACCATGATCCCTTTGGCTTGGTGCATGCTATCTGGTAGACTTTGTACATGCATAATCTTAGGCTATACTGAGATAAATCCCCAGTGGAGGCAGGACACACATGACACTGTTTCTGGAACAGTCAATGGCCTATATATGAATGACTTTTAGTATACATTGATTGGAACTTATTTGGGAGAGTTTAATTGAAGCCCACATTGTGTTTACTGAATATTTTTCTCTATGGTCTTTCAGCTATGGTGATTATCTATATTTATGTAAAAATATATGAGTCTCTAAGAGCAAGATATTTGGTGTCAAATCCAGACTGTACAGACTGTAGGAACTTGAACAATTTTTGAAAACTTATTGCTCCATTTTTTTATTTGTAAGTTTTTGAAAGCATCAAAGAACAGTGCTACATAGAGGACCTGGGACAGTGCCCATTGTATCACAGTAGAGTTATCTTTACTTTTAGGCCTGTGGAAGTAAGAGATGTTCAAATGTTGTCATATCTTGAGATAAAATGCATATGTAAGAAACTTAGAAAAAAAGTTTTAAAATGTAATATGAGCAATAATTTTATGTAGTAATGTAGCATAATTAGATTAAACATGTAGGATAAAATGTTCTTCACCTTTTAGCACACCAAACCAATTGCTTAGTCTCCTTTTCTTTTCTGATTCTTCAAGGAAGTTAATAGTTTTGAAATGGACACCTTTGTTAGTTTGGGCACAGTAAAGAGGGAGTATAGAACCCAAGCAGGCTGAGAATTTATTTCATTCATTCGTTTGTTCTTACATATTATATTTATATTGGTCTGCCCACCTGTTGTATCCATTCATCAGCCCATCAATCTGTCCATCCATCCAAAAACATACATGAAAAGATCATTATATATTTTGCATGAATTCCCTGGTATATAGAAAACAAGTAATTGTAAAATTGATATCCTCCTTTAAAATAAACATCCCCATGTGAGGTGGCAGGCACAGAAGCTTAAATATCTAATCATACAGGAAGCCTAAGCAGAGTATACAGCACAGAGATGAAAACTTTCAAAAGATATTTCCAAAAGAGGAAGTTATATTTGAGTTGTGTCTTGAACTAGAAATAGATAATTATTTAGTTATTTTCTACATAACTTGATGTAGGTTTCAGGCAGGTGTGGAATAAGAAGATATAACTTATATAAACACAAATTACACTGTTTTAATGTGCATGGGTTATGACTTATTTTCTGGATCAACTTGGTAGTAGACATATATTTGCAAAAGTAGGTTATATTAGATGTTCTGGTTTAGATCAGTTCTTTGATATAATCGTATAAAAACAACTAATCCATAGCTAGATTAGTAGTGCTCTTATTTCTTTCCTATTATAAATTTTCGATATAGTTTTCTTCATTGGTCTCTACTGTGAAAATGTGTTTTAACCTTCACCCTCCTCAAAAATAATGGCATTTAACATGGCTCATAGCTGTCACCCAACATTCCCAGAGGTTAAATCTAACAGACACTACCACCTTGCATGTTTCCTGTACAGCCCTAGATGTTGACCACCCCTCCTTTTTCGGAACAAACATCTTTCTGTTTTGACCAACCCAGAGAAATTCATGTAGGCAAGAAGTATATGTCATGTTGAACGGAACTATGTAACAAGACCGAAACCTCAAAGTCACAAGTGCAATTACCCAGAGATACAAATGTAGTAAGGAGCTTTAACTGCCTACATTAGCCTGACTTAAAGATATGATGGACTGCACTTTTATTCAGTTTATTGTTTTACTAAAAGCTTTATGCATATATTCTCAAGAGGTATCACATGTTAACGAGCATTTCCTTGCCCTAGCCTGGCTCATTTTTATCCTTGGTTTGAAAACAGGATCATTTTTTATCTCAAGCACTAAATATACTTATTATAGAAGTAGTTTTTGTTTTAAATTAAATTGCCTCCTAAATATTGTCATCATTTATCACACATGCAGTTTCGTGGATGACCGTATCATTTCTACAGTGGATGCCTAGTCTTTTCTGGCAAAATCACAGCATTCATTTGGCTTCTGACAGTGGTTTTTTTTTTTTAGGTCTGAGAAGTCCCATTCTCAGTCCTAAAAGAAGAAGGACCCAGAAGAAACCAGTAGTTCCTTTCTTGTCAACAAGAAAATGTGAATCAGACAGCATCAAGTACTTCATAAGTTCTCATTGCTTAAGAATGTTGGTTTTGCAATAGAGCTGTAAAATCCAGTAGAGATTCCTGAGAGAGTTATTTATTTTTCAGATATACCGTGTGGTGTCACCTCTGGTGACATGTGAGTGTAAAATAATTGAAACACGGCTAGTCTGATGGAAGCTTTAGTTTTCCTTAATTTCCATGTAAGACACTCATGTGTTATACTCAGTGACCACTTGAAACCCCTGCTAGTGAAGGGTCTGTTTTCTCACACTGCGTTGTGTGAATTTAAACACCTAGACATTCCTCTTCAGTGATTTTATATATTTTATTAAACTGTATTTATATTTTGAAAGGTAGTGGCTATAAAGAGAAAGAGACTGACAAGCTCCATCTGCTCTTTTACTCTGCAAATGCTTACAGTAGCCAGGGCTGGGTCAGGCTGAAGCTAGGGGCCAGGAAATCCAGTTACATCTCCTCCACGGGGATCAGGAACTGTTGTACCTGGCTGATCACTGCCTGCTCCCCAGGCACACTAGCAAAAAGCTGGATCCAAAGTGAAGACAGGGCTTAATCTGGGGTATGCCAAAATGGGACAGAGATGTCGCAAACAGTGGCTTAATCCTTGGTGCTTTAATACCCACCCTGATGGTTGACATTTTATCTCCTGACTGCTGAGCTGAGAGGCGTTTTTAAGTAAAATTCTTTTGGTTTTCTGTTCTAAGTGACAACCTGACTGATCATATTCACCAGTGAATGACATCAGCATTTTTGCCTTTAGTCATGGCATTCAGTGTCAATAAGACAAAATTGTATTTATTCATGGATTTCCTCCATAATAAGGTTTCAGGTGACTTGGTTTAATGTACAAATGTCACTGCCTAAAATAAATGATAAAGAACTAGTGCAAGAAATAAATGCAGGTCATTCACATGTGATTCTTTTCATGGGTAAAGATCAAATCCCTTGGGCAAACGCTTTTTGTTTCCAGAGTGGTGCTCCAGTTACCCTGAGTCATACTCCACTTCTTACAGGATGTGTGAGATAGCAGTCCTCCAGCAGTGGGCATGGATCACTGATGCCCACCTGCCTGTGTAGAGTCAGACATTAGACTAACATCTTGACTGACCTGCCAAGGGCAGGTCATTGTAGGGCAATGTACAGTTTCATTCTGAGAAAAAAAAATGTAGGCAGTAAATCAGACACCTGAAACAGAAGAAGCAAATTAAGACAGCAAGAAGAAATTGTAGCTATGAAGAATTCCAATTGTATCTGAAGATTACATTTCTACTTGTATACTTTATGTGAGGACAAATAAACAGAATCCAAGTTTGGGCCACTGAAGCTTAAGAAAAGATTTAAGCAGAGAGTTATCCTAGACAAGGATGTGTACCAGCAAAGCTGTCCATTGTAATCCCCTTCCAAGAACCTTTAGTGTTTTGCAGGCAGTTACATCAGGAAATAGAGCAAGCACACATTTGTTTTTCTAATTTGGGGAGGAGTTGTTAAATCTTATATTCTCAAGGACTTCTGAATCACATTTTATATATTAGTATTTTTAAAAAGTCTCAAACGGAGGGCAATGCTAAACTGTTCCCATGGTAGACAAATATCAGGGATAAATGTTGGATGTTTCTTTATTATCTTTGGAATGTGCCTTCTATTTCTTCTTGTTATTTCTTTCCTTGTTTTTCCTGAACAATAATAAAAGCTCTCATAAGGTTACTGCTTTTAACATGTTGTGTTCTAGATACAAGATGCAAGAGAACTCACCAACTTGCCTATTTTGACAAAATGATATCCAGTGGAGTGCTTGCTCTGGCTGTTGTTATTTGACTTTGCTTGTGTTACTGTTGAAATGGTTCCAATTCAATGACAAACAGCATTGGTGCATTGAAAATCAACAAGATTACATAGGTTGGTTCTTCCTGCTAAGATTGTTTTGTTTCTTACACCTTGGCTTGGACGTGTAAACTGGAAATTACAATACATTCCTGACAGAACCTCCATGCTAATATAATAGCATAATCCTCCATAAATTATTATTATAATGATAATATAATATAATAATATATATTATATGATATATTATAACATATCATATAATATATAATATAATAATATTATTATAATTATAAACTATTATTCTTTTTTTTAATAATTGTTCTAACATTGTTGCTATGTACAATGGTACAGATTCCATCATCCTATTGTCAAGGTATATATTAGCAATTTCATTAGGAGTCCATCTTTGATTTGGAATTAGAGATGCATGGTGCATTGTATCTTCCCATCTGGATGTGATAGTCCCTATTACACAGTTACCTTTAAATGAAAAACCATAAAACAACCCAACAATAGGAAGAAAAATAGAAAATCTACAACAACATCAAGTTAAATAACATGCTACTTAATGACAAATATGTCACTGAAAAAAATGAAAAAGTAAAAAACCTCCTTGAATCAAATGACACTACTTTATGACCAATGAGTCAGTGAGGAAATTAGTAAGAAAAAATTTAAAGAAGTAAAAGTAAAAGCAAAACTACCAAAACACATGAGATGTAGCAAGAACAATACTGAAAAGGTTATTAATCTTACATTTTGTGTAATGATTGCCTTATATCAGAGAGAAATATGGAATTTTTCCTTTTGGGATTGATTTATTTCACTGATTATAATGGTTTTTAGTTGGCACCATTTGGTTGCAAATGGTAAAATTTCATTCTTTTAATGGCTTACTAGTATGCCATAGTAGTTTTATCCAATCTTACGATGGTTATCTGGGTTGTTTCCATGACTTTACTATTGTAGATTGTGTTGCTGTAAATATAGGATTATAGATCCCTTTCTCAAATGCAGATATGTTCACAGAAATGGGATAGCTGGGTCATACAGCAGATCAATTTCAGTCCTCTTAGCACTCTCCATATTGACTTTCATAGTGACTGTACTAGCCTACACACCCACCAATAATGAGTTCTGAATGTAGGTCAATCTCACTGGAGTTTGGTGTAACCTCTATATTGTTTTTCATTTATGTTTCCATGACAGCTAGGGAGTCTGAGCATTTTTCATATGTCTGTTAGCCATTTGAATTTGTTCTTCTGAAAACTGTCTGTTCATTTCCTTCACCCATTTCTTCGCAGTATTGCCGTTTTGCAGTTGTTGAGTTTCTGAAGCTCTTTGTAAATCCTGGACATTAGTCCCCTATCAATTGTGTGATATGCAAATATCTCCCATTCTATTGGTTGCTTCTTCACTTTGTTGATCATCTCCTCTGCTGTACAAAAGCTTCTCAGCTTGATGTAGTCCCAATTGTTTACTTTGGCTTTGACTGCCAATGCTTTTGGTGACGTTTCTAAGATGTCTTTCCCTATTTCTGTGTCCTGGAGAGTGCTTGCTATGTTATTCTCTATAACTCATTGTTCATTTCATGTTATATTATTTAGTCTCCAGGTATTTGCATTTCTTCTGGGATATTTTGATGTATTGGTTTCAAGTTTCACTACATGATGATCTGAGAAAATAAATGGCATAATTTTGATTATTTTAAACTTGCTAAGGCTTGTTTTGTGTCCTATAACATGGCCAATTCTGGATAAAGTTCAATGTACTGATGAAAATGCCTTTTCTCTGTATAATGAAAGGTTTTGTAAATATCAATCAAGGCCATTTGTTCTAGTGTCTGGATGAGCTCTGTTGTTTCCTTGCTGAGTTTCTGTCCCATTGATCTGTCGATTGACGTAATGTGGTATTAACTCCCCTTCATATATTGTAACTGTACTCTGAGTCCATTAATATTTGTTTCACATATTTGTTAGGTGCCCTGGAATTTGTTGCATATGCATTTATTATGGTGACCTCTTCTTGTTGATTGGATCCTTTCATCATTACGTAATATCCTTCATCTCTTTTGATGTTTTTGCTGTTAAAGTCTACATTATCTGCTATAGGAATGGCTATGTCAGCTTCGCTTTCCTTTCCATTACCCTGGAATATCTTTTCTATCCTTTCAGCTTCCACATACCTTTATTGGTAAGATGTATCTCTGGTAGATAACAGAAAACTGAATTTTGTTTTTTGATCCAGACTGCTAGCATATGATACTTTATTGATGATTTTAAGCCGTTTACATTGTTTGAATATCACCAGATCGTGATCTGGTCCTGTCATTTCAGTAATGAGTTGGGCTTTGCTTGGTTTAGTCTACTGCTATTATTTTACTGAGATGCTCTCCACATTTCTCTTTGGTTTTTATATGTGCTATTCCTTTTTCCTGTCAATAGAATATCTTTAAGTGCCATTTTTAGGGCAGATCTAGGAGAGGCAAATTTTTTTTGAGCTTTTCTTTAATATAGGATAGTTTTATTTCATTTTTAAAGACAAAGGAAAGCTTTGCTGGGTACATCATTCTGGGTTAACAATTTTTCCCTTCTAAAATCTGGAAATCTTCATTCTCTTCCGGCCTGTAGAATTTCCTCTGAGAGGTCAGCTGTGAGACTGACTGAGTTTCCTCTATATGTTAATTAATTTTTTTCTTTTGCATACTTTAGAGTCTTTTCCTTATATTCGAGCCCAACTCTTCCTCAGGTAACCTGAAAAATTGCAATTGGAATGTTTGGAAAATGTAGGAATGATTTTCCATGTGATTTTAAATTACTTACTATGATTAGCAATTTAAAACAAATTTTAAAAACAATTTTATATGCATATTAGAAACACCACTGATAGAAGCAGAAACTTCTTTTACTTCTGAATTTTCTACAGTGACACCAACAAAAATTTATTTTGATTCTTTTACTTTTTATTAAAATAGAAATTTTTGCCAATACTAGACTTAGGACAGATTTGTCACCAAAGGTTTATGAATGCCCGCTGGAAAAGGCTACACCACCACACTAAATGCATTACCAGCTGGACAATAAATTAAGTTTACAGTGTTCTCTGGTGAATGCAGACTTGCTATATATTTTTTCCTTTTATCTCTCTTTGTGTATATATCTGCCCTCTCTATTCCCTGATTTATACTACTTTCTTAAAAATCGGTGTGCTGATTCAAGCTTCAGTTGTTGGCCTTGCTGTTGTTGAGGAGTATTGTCAGAGGGGAATTAAAACAGTGGGAAAAATACTGTTTTTGTCAATTTGACTCCAGCTGATTTTATAGCTGGACACAGGAGGACTGGTGGTTAGTTAGATCTAGTGCTGATGGCTTCTGCTTTAGGTACTAAGCTATCCACCTTGTTGGTAGATCCTCTGGTCCAACAGGTTTGGTTGTTTCATTGGGAACTATTTTCTAAATGTTGACTGGGCTCAAGCGATGATTTTGTGCAGTAATTCCAAGTGCTTTTACTTCTGTAAAGGTAATACCTTTGGTCTCTGCTCTACTATTTTTAAAACAAATCTCAGGCACGTACAGCATATAGACAGGATCATCTTTTTTTCCAAGCTGATTTCTAGAATGCTTTTCTGTGAGAAAGAAAAAAAAACAAAAGTTTTCACTACATTTTGTTTTCCTAATGCTTCCTGGATTCTCAGCAGCAGGTTTATACAGTCTGTTGCTTGTCTCTCAGATTAGAAGAATGCTGACATATTTTCGCAGTTTCCTAGGACTCAGACAGGCTTTAATTAACAGCAAATTGATGTTTTGGAATGTTACCAACATGTTGGAGACTGAACACCTAGAATGAGCTCTGTGGCTCCAGCTCCTGCGTGCAGCCAGTTCTGCCCATGGGAGGGCTGTTCCTTTCCAGACGTCTGGTCGTCTACAGTACATAGAGCAGTGTTTCTGTAGGCATAGTGTTTTTGTTGTCTGCTCATTGGTGGCCCTGTACGTATGTTCTGCCTTCTCATGGCTGCGTGGACGGAGATGGCTGCTGAATACTCAGAGCTAAAGGGACGCCGAACTCGGGTTATAGCACGGGGTTTGCTGGTTTTAATACTTGAGTGGCTGTGCCATAAGGGAAGGCTGCCTGTGTTTGTGGTGAAGTTTCTTTTCTGTGCCAAATTCATGTCATTTTACTGCCAAAATTTTGAATGTGAGGGTGAGGAACAGTTCTGTGGGAAAAAAAAAATCACTGAGATTTAATGTGTAATTTGGTCCAAATTGGCTTTCCAGGAGGGATGGGTGAGCAACGAAGGGGTTTTTCCTTGTGAGCTTGAAGATCTTTATTGGTGGGTAACAGCTGAGCTGATCAAACGCTCTAGGAAGAAAGATAAGCTTGAGGTGTTATTTTATTATATACATAACCAGATAGACAAAATCCAAGGTAAGGGAACAGCTCAACTGACTTTCTTCGCCTAATGACAAATCTGTATACAGATCATTACCTAGAGGAGGCAAATGGGCTCCATGTTTTTTTTTCCAGTAAGCTACAAAACTCCTTTTTAGTCTCAGAAAAGTCCTTGGTGGTTTGTCCGTACTGGGTGTCCTTAATTTCTCTCTTTGTGCTCTTCTGCACAGGTGGCACATGCCAGAGTCCTGCTCTCCCAGCCCTGGTTCGTCCGCCAGCCCCTCCTTTGCAGCCTTCACTGGATATTAAACCATTTCTTCCCTTTCCTCTTGATACTGCAGCCGCAGTCAACCTTTTCCCCAATTTTAATGCGGTAAGTACAACGGCCATGTTTGAATTTGTCAGAGTCGTAAGTTCTACAAAAGCTGAAGCTAGAGTAAATAGGTTGCTGTCTCCAGTTTTGCTTATTCTGTGGTTTGAAAGTCATGATGAAGCTTGTTGTCTTGGGGTTATGTAAAGCCCTCAAGGTCAGTCTCTTCAAGGAGGTGAGAAAATGAGTTTAATACAGTGCGGTTGATCATGAGCTAATGTCTTATGACTCTTTTGTCATTTTGTTGAAGTATGTACACATTGAGTTTAATTGATAACATATTTGCTAGAGAGCATATTGAAAGTTAGATATTAAACAAATGAAATGTCTGTTTTTTGAGTCTTACACTAGCCAAAACTGTTATTTTTCTAATTTAAAACAGATAAATGATAATACTCTTAGAATGATAATACTTTTACTTTTCATACCATGTTTTTCCTCTAGTTAACTTGAAACACCCCATGACCCGGACAACAACTGTGTTCATATTTTTTTTTCTTTCACTCCTTACTGTAGTTGCTCCAGTCTTTCTAAGTAGGCAGATCATATCCATCACTCTCTTATGCTGTGAAAGCAATGCAAATTGAAATAGATATTGAAAAAATTACAAAGGATTAAGTGACAATTGTGGACTATCACCTGATTCGGCTTCCAGCACATGCGGCTAGGCAGCTCCAAGCATAGCAATGGCAGGAAATGTCAGCGTATCCAAAACAAAGAGGCTTCAGCTGAGAGCTCATTGCACGTCCAGGGACAGAAATCCTACAGACTCTGTTACAACATCTTGCCTCTGCACCAGATTTAAAAGAAAATTTCTCCCAATTGAGATGGCAGATTTTCAATGCTTAAAGCCATTCTGATCCTTGTGGCTCATTAGTGGATCTACAACTCTTGAAAGTAACTAATCCTTGTTGTAGACAAGTAATGTTGACAGAAGCAATGTTATAAGGTAGCATTAGCATCTCCGTTCAGTCAACAGCTATTTATTGTGCATCTACCATAAGCCAGGAATAAAGATTAAAAAATAAGAGAGATTATGCTGCGATCCCTGCCATGAAAATCACTTTGTAAAGGAGAAGTTAGCAAATAGGAATATATGTATAGGCATGAATGCTTTTCTGAAGGAAAATTTGTAGGATATAATGAACATTTAAGGCCAGAAATATGAAGCTGTTTGTTTAAATGACAGTTTGTGAGAAAAAAAAATTGAAATTATTCTTGGATTGCAAACAGGAAAGAATACAATATAAAGTTTTAAAAACGTGTAAAGTCTTTGAGGTGCTGAAATGATTATGGTGAGAGAAGTCTGTCGCCAGCTCTCAGATTTTCTTCCTGCTTTCCTGGAAGAGACCCAGTAGAGACCCAGTATACGCAGTAATCACACTGCCTTTCATCAATGTCCCATGAGATGCTTCTCTGTAGTGGAACCCAATAAGCCTGTATCTGCAGGCAAGGATGCATAAATATAAACACCATTGGGCTTACCATTGCCTGTATGGCAAGGTGAGGATGCTGTGCTAAGCTGTCCACTGGAGACCTCATTCGTTGGCAGGGTGGAAAAGCTGCAAGGTGTCTCCGGCTGTATTCAGAAGAATCTACTCACTGCACCCTCAGTTTCTGTCGTGTATCATGAAATGAGAATAACGAAATGTCCCTGAATTTATTAGCAGAGATGTAGCTGAGCTATAAAATGCTGGCCGTGGAAGTTGAGACGAGATTTGGATGGACGAGACTTTGGGATGGTGTTTATGAAAGGAGATAATCATTAATAAATGATTATTTTTCTTGAAAGTTTTTCCCCAGGGTCCCAAAGATTCCCTTTTGATCCTCAATCCTCCTTTTTCTGACTTAGAATTATGACAAGAGAGCACCTTCAAAATGTTGTTGGAATGATGTAACACAGGTGAAAGTGTCTATGGGGACTGGCTGAATGTGACTCCGGGTCTCTGTGGCTGCACTTCCTGTTGGCTTGAGACTTAGATGAGGAAACTGAACAGTTCACCTTCCAATTCCACGTACCCACTGGATCTAGAGCCCTCTTCCCTTCTAGGAGACAGGACATATCGAGGGCAAAAGTCACAAAGGACGCTTAGTAAGTGTTATATCACCCCGTTATGGAGAGGGAGAAAACGGAGAATGGCAGGGAAATAAACAAAAAAAAAAAAGTGAGGGAAAGAAGTAGAGAGTGAAATTAAGACAAAAATAAGACAGACAGGAGGGAAATAGTTGAGAGAAAGATACGATGGTAATAAATAAAATAGATGATATATAGGTAATAGATAGAATCATGGACACTGACAGAGAAAGTGAGAGAAAATAAAATCCAGGCACATCACTCACTGTATTTATTCCTACATTCTTTTTCTCAAAAGCACCAAGTATTGGAAGCTAGAGCTCAGTGTAAGTTTGGTTTCTGCTTAGCATTTTTTTTTATCATGTTAGAAATAGGAAAGTGGAGTTTATGATATTTATAGAAATGCTTTTCATTTGAAACATAGGGAATCCCATGAAAATGCAGACTGTGAGTCAGTTCTGCGACGGGAACTGAATGTATGTACGTGGAGGTGGCGGAAGCCAGGAGAAAGATTAAATGGATTAGGCAATTTATTCTGGCAGTGTAAGAATATGTTTTTCATTTGCTAAGCAGATATACATTGAGGACCCACTGTGGGGTAGGCCCTTAGAATTCTCCAGTAAAACAGGCCCAGTTCTTGCATTTGTGGAACTTGCTTTCCAGTGTTTGTGTGATGCTTCGAGAAGTAGCTGTAAGCACAGCTGTGTGAACTTCAGGCCTGATCCTGTGTGGTTGTCGTTTAGTTCCCAGGAACACTTAGCCACATTGACAGGATGGCCTTGTTCTCGACCTTACTTCTGCCTGCTGTCTACTCATCATTATTACATGCCAGACTTCCGGCATGATCACTTGTGTTCCTACTAATTCAACCTGAACATGTCTTTCAGGTAGTTTTTCTAAGCTTTTCTGTATGTTATTATCTCAAATATCTTGCTGAGAAAAATAGATGACTATCACGCTCTTTATTTAATGGTTTCTTCTTTGTGCAAACTTTTGAATCTTACTGAATAATTACACATATTGAAAAAAAATGTGTCTACTGAAAATAACTTCATTCCAAACTATCTGTTATAAGCTGAATGTTAGGGAATAGAGCCGAGAGTAAGATGAGGCAGCAAAGGTAATAAATGCCTTACTATTCCAGTTAATGCCCATATATTAGACACCGGTGTACTTACAATAGTACACAGTAGAATTACAACAGCGGCAACAACTGTAATATAAGGAAGGAGAAAAAGAAGTCAGAGGAGCAAAATTAGGATGAAGAGCATATGAAGCATGCATGGATTTCATGTTTACACTTCAATTTTCCATTCCAAAGACATTTCATTATGTATGTATGTATTTATCCAGAAATCTAAAGACACTTAAACTCTGAAACATTTTTGATCCCAGGCTTTTTAGATCAGAAATAGTCAACGTATCCCATTGTATTTATTTACATGCTTTACCTCCTTTCCTTAAGAAATTATTCTTGAACACTACTTGTCTCTGTGCCTCTGTGCTTTGTTACCTGTTGTAGTTGTGGAGATGCCTTCATCCCAGCCAGGGATTCGAGTTCTAGAAATAGTGGTTAAGCAATACGTCCATCTGTTTCATTCCAATAGATATTAATTACATTCTGTGTACTTGTTAATAACTGCTCTTACCGTGTTTTCACAGTTGCTGCTGTTGCTAAAATAACTAGGCAGTAAGGGTGAAATTGTGGGTAGAAAAATAAACCTGTCTTTCTTAGTCACAGCTGATGGAGGGGTGGGAAATTTTCAGGAGAATCTGCCACAGTAAGTATGGTATTGGTGGCTCAATCCCCTGTCCTCTGGAGACAGATACAGCAGATTCCTCCTTGGTTCTGTGCAGTAACTATGTCATCTTGGTGTAACAGAATGCTCTTCAAAAACAGCTGCTTATTAAATCTTCTTTCATTGTATATTTCGCGCTGAAACAAGTATCTAAATTTGTTTCCTGAGCCCTACAGTTTCCCATGAAACCAATTACAGAAAGTCAAGCCAAATTATTATAATGGCTCCAAAAGTGCAAAATAAATTCCATCTAGCCTATCCAGACATGGAAATAAAAGCCAAAACAAATGCACAAGATGAATAACAAAATTAATATTCTATTTATTTCTTATTAAAATAATGAAGTGAGTGTTAGTCTTTTTAATGACTTTCTTTATTCTGCATATATGTTTCTTGTGATTCAGAATTTGATGAAAAACTGTTTTACTCTTCTTTCCTTGATTCTCCTCTCTTAAATGACATCCAGTTTAGTAAATTCCTTATTTCTATGTGTCCAAAGATTTGATATGTAAATATGTCATTTATTTCTCTCACTTAATATAGAGACATCATAAACATGTTATAAATATATGTGCATACATGCACCTTTATATAGTTAATATAATCATAAGGAAATAAGTTATGTGAAGGATATATTTGATTTTTTTTTATTCTTAGTAATTTTGATTGATAGTCTTTCTTATTAATTGCGATTTTGGCCAAATAAGTGTACCTGGATAAAAAACATAGCTAAGCTCACACTCATTTGGTAATTTCAATAACCATTTTGGAAATCAGAGAAAAAAAGAACCTTGTAAAATTCTGCCTCAAAAGCCCTCATGGCCAGCATGTGACAAAGCCAAGAGAAACCCAGGATCCTTGACATGCATTTCTCATGGGAATGCTAATCACTGAACCCTAGAAGTTGAATTTGTATCCGTTGACAGTTGATGGCGAAGTGCTACCTCCCAGGGAATGTCATGTGCGCTTCTTTAGGAGTAGGATCATAGAAGATGCCATTACTTAAGATGAGGTTGTTGGAGGGCCTTGGTTGATAATGACAGCTTACACAAAGAGACAAACATGATAGGGGACCCCCCCTACAAGGCCAGGAGACACAGAACAGTCCCCGTTCACAGCACTCAGCAAGAGCCAACTCTGTGAACAGTTTGGCTTTTGGCTTAGTCTCCAGGGTTATGGGATAATAAATTTCTTGGGCTTAAATTGCCCAGTTTGTCACATTGTTGTGGTAACTCTTGTGAGAAGAGGAATCTTGAAGTCATCTGATCTACCTACAGCCACTTGCTGGGATCTCTTCCACAGTACATCTGACGACTAGTAATCCAGATTTCTTTCTGGCCATCTCCAGTGACAGTAAATATACCTACATCTGTGGGAGGGAATGTTTTACAGGTCATTTATGTTCTAAGGAAGTACTCTGTTGGAGCCAGTTTAGGCCTCTTTGGGCTACAGAGGAGGGTCATATAGGTATATTGGTGTTTTGATTTTTTTAAAAAAATTATTTAATAGGTAACAACGATTGCAAGTAAAGTGCTTTTTATTTCATAAAATTGTTGCACTTTATAGGTATGAGCAGGTTGTTATAGGATGTGGATGTGAATTCTGAGATACCAATTTATTTTCCCGAAATGACCCAAACAAAGAATCACTGAAGCATTATTCCATTTGAAGTTATTTGATCCAAACCCAGTGCAGTTTAGTTCATGACATACTAGATAACCTGTTGTCTACAAACGGTTGTAGTTTCCTTAATAAGCTGTCAGAATCTCAGTCAACTATAAAAACTACTTAACTAAATAATCTTGAATCCCCCAGAAGACTTCATTGTGATTCCTGAGGATAATTCTGACTGTGATGAGGCTGTCTAGGCCAACAAAGCATTGTATGTCCTGTCACCCACACAGTCATGCATGTTGTAAAAGTATGGGGGCAATTGTTATCAAGGGAATAAATTACTTTCAGTGGTAAGCATAAAAATGCAGAGTTATCCAAGTAACTGCTTAGGCAAATTAGTACTCAACATCCATCTTCACTAAGTGATATGTGTAAGAGCAAAATACACAACACTTGGAATCTGGAAGATTTGAGTTCTATGCCTAGTATTTTTTTTCTGTGTCCTAAGGCAAAAATCTCTAATCTGTATTTTTAATAGATAAGGAACTGGAATAATTATAGCAACTTCATACCAGTGTGCAAAGATGCTCAAGGTGGAAAGTGCTGTAGTAATTAAAGACACTGAAGATAATGCATCCAGTATTTCTGATATTGAGACCTTAGTACACATTTCCCTCTACCTCTTCAAGCTGAATGTCCATCCTTTAAAAATTGATGATTTTGACATTCATTCCTGTGGCTAAAATTGATAGAGAAATCTATTTTCATAAATGCATATTAAATAATAACCTCAGATTCTTAGAGGAAACGTGTTTCCTCCGTACGTCCAACAAAAATGTAAAGGGAAAGGTTGCTGCCATTTCTCATTACCCTTACTCGAAGGAATGAGGCCCTTCTGCCAGCAAGTATTTTTACTCCATGACTCAGTCTTCTAAAAGCATGGTTTATAGCCTCAAACTGGTCCAAGAACCACATACAGGTCTGCAGTGAGATAAATACAGAAATGGAGACTGTTTGGAAGTCCTTAGAGCAATTTGGGAGAAGGATTATGCATCTTTAGAAGCCAGTAAAATGATTGTGTTTGGCATGTATTTTTTTTTTATCATTCCTTTCTATTGTATTTCATAAAATGTTTGTCTACAACTGATCTTGGTTAGTGCCGGACCTTCCGCAAAGGCAGTTGAAGAAGCACTGTTGTTAAGTGATGAAGATTTCAAAGTTACATCTGTATAGATAAAATGAAAGGGACTTTGTAAACTGGCACCTTGTGCAGCTGAAAGCCACAAAACATTGTTCATTCTAATTTTCTTACCAAGTCACTCAGTTTCCTTTATTAACAGCGGTGTGTGTCGCCATGGCAAATGGCTTACTCTTAGGTTTATAAATCAAGACAGTCAGAAAAGTAAAAAGTAAGGTAGTTTTTGTCTTTCTCTAAAACATAATGGTTAATCTTACATAATCTTACATTTCATCTTGAAAGTCAACATGTGGTAATATGATGAACTCAGTTAAAAAATTAGTAGAACCTCCCTTTTTTTTTTTTTTTAAAGATTTATTTTTATTATTTTTTCATTGGAAAGGCGGATATACAGAGAGGAGAGACAGAGAGGAAAATCTTCCGTCCGATGATTCACTCCCCAAGAGAGCGCAACGGGCCGATACTATGCCGATCCGAAGCCAGGAGCCTCTTTGGGGTCTCCCATGCGGGTGCAGGTTCCCAAAGCTTTGGGCCGTCCTTGACTGCTTTCCCAGGCCACAGGCAGGGAGCTGGAAGGGAAGTGGGGCAGCCGGGATTAGAACCGGCGCCCATATGGGATCCCGGGCGTGCAAGGCGAGGACCTTTAACCACTTGTGCCACCGCGCCAGGCCCGAACCTCCCTTCTTGAATGTTCTTAAGTGGAATCTGTTTCAAGAAATTGTTTAAAAGTCCTTGTTCTCGTTTAATGAACTAGCATAGGAAACCAATATTTGTAAATACATAATACTAAGCATTTATACATACATATATATGTGCATATATATGTATATATACTTTGTGTTTATTTCGGAGGCAAAGAGGCAGATAGAAACATGCTTCTCCTGGGAGTCCACTCCCCAGACATCTACTATAGCCAGGACTGGAGCAGGCTGCAGCCGGATGTCAGGGATTCCGTCTGTCTCCCAGCTAGGTAGCATGGCAAGGTTGGTATTAACAGAGAGCTGGAGTGAGAAACAGAACAGGGACTAAAATCCTGATACTTTAATATGGGATGTGGACATTTTAAGTAGTATTTCAGCTGCTACTCCAAATGCCTAGTGTAGAAAACGGAAATTTTAGCAATTGTTATGAGGGTTAAGAAATATTGGTTTTTGCTATTCACAGTCAAGTTCATTTTTTCCCCTATAAGTTGTTTTACTGATGGCAAAACAACATAATCATGGATTTGATGAAGAGTAGTATATATCTATTACTAATAAAAATACAATTATTCCTATAATTATTCTATGTCTATTTGGAAATAGACATACAGTGTTTTTTTTTTTCACTAGAAAGTAGAAAAAACGATGGCCCAGTTACATGATACATTGCAGGAATTATGAAAGCAATTTGGAGAAAGATATGCAAAAAATATTATTTTTGTTCTTTACAACATCTTTATACTTGCTGTGTTACTGTTTGTTTCATTTTGCCATTAACAACAATGCCTGGTGGCAGACTTTGTTTTCTGTGAATTTGCTATCAGGAAGGATACACAAGAAAGATACCCAACACTTTATATAGCATTTAAATAGTCATTGCTTCATTCATTCACTTGAGAGCCAAAAGAAAAGGGGAGAAGAGAGGGAGAAAGAATGTGAAATGGGGGTAGAGGGGAGACAGGGAGTGGGAGAAGGAGATTTTTTTCCTTCTGCCTTTTTACAGCCTATTGTGACCTATCTGAACCAGAAACTTGGAACTCTATCCTAGTCTCCCATGCGGATGGCAGGTGCCCAAGCATTTGGGTCATCCTTGGCTGCCTTTCCAGGTACATCTGAAGGAAGCTGGAGTGAAAGTGGAGCAGACAGGACTGGAACTAGCATGAAAATAAATGGGATGCCTGTGTCCCTAGAGGCTGTTTAACACAGCATCACACACCAGCTCTATAGATAACATTTATAGACTCAGCTGTATGATGCTTGTATAGAAACAAAATAACCTGTGTTTCAGTAATATATGCAGGTCATACTATGTGATATTTGTGTTGGGATGAAAAGGTGGGCATTTCAGTAATATCTTAGTACTATGAGGCAAAGTTTTGATAAAGACTGATTTTTTTTTAATCTAACAGTTGGTTTTAATAATTTGACTTTTGTAAAATGAAATTGAAAATTAGAATTTAAGAATTGGGAATATATAGAACTGCCCTTAAAAAATAAATAAATAAAAATAAAAACAAAATGCTCATGAAAAGTAGGAGCTGTGTCATGGTTACATGTTGGCTAAGTAAGATAGTACAGAAGAATTTCATGTCCTCAATGATACCAATGATGATTCCTTCCCTGTCATTTTTTGATGACTCTTTCTCAATTCCCCTGTCACATTCTAACATTCTTCCAACCTGTTGAAAACCTATGTTGGGATATTATAATCAAGCACACAAGAGATATCTGCAGAATGTCACAAATTTTAATTAACGGTAGTTCCTTTCTCCCATTACTTTGAAGATTCAAAAAAAAAAGATAAAAGGGTAAATCTATAAGCAAGATTGTGATTTTCCCCTCTTTCTTCTAACCTTGAATTGTACAAGGAGCAACTTGCATCGCAGATAAGCAAGAATTAGGTGCTTGTAGGTCCCTGCACACAACTGGACAATCAAAAACCTTTCCCAAACATCATAGTGTCTCAGTTCTGCTTTGCATGCGAAACATCCTCATAAAGGAGATTAATGAAGGGCTCTCCAGTTTTGTCAACTCCTGATGACAAAACTATTTAAAAATAAATTTTAATAATGCATCTTAAGTAACATTTTAATCAGTTGTGGTTTACAATGTTTTCTTTCTAGCATTTATATGAAAAAATCAATAATTATTTTATTCTCTTAAACCCACAAAATTGCTAATGTGTAACATAATATTATAAGATACACAATATGCAGTTAAATGGAGGCAGTTGTTAACCTGTTTCTAAAAGCTGCATGTAAAATGAAATAAGACTTTTTTTTGTCAAGAATGTAAAAGGAATAATAAGTCTTAACATCTCAACCAGTTCTGTGGGTAGAAGAACAGACTCAGGAATTTAAAAAGTGGAATAAAACTGTAGTTTCAGGAATTGGACAATGCGATTGACTGTTATCTAACTAGATGTGTTGTTACCCGATATTCCTCAGGCCTAAAGTGCTCCGGAGAAATAGGCTGCATAGATAGCAATTAAATGCAAGGGAAGAAAAAATGGGGAGGGGGAGGAGAGAGAAAGAAAAGGAAGGAGGAAGTGAGAGATGAAAAGACCTATTCAAGAATGTTGCCATTCTTGAATATTCTAAAGAAATGTATGCCTAGAAATAGCTTACAGTAAAGCATAAGGAATCTCTTATATTGAGATTTTGTGTTTTTATTATATATTCTTTAGGGGATCCCTTTATCATACAAATGCTTGTAAACAACCTTAATTTATGTAAAGTCCGTTTCAGAATTCACGTAATGAGAATTTTCCTGGACTTTTTGATTGTTTGTAAACAGAGCACAAAGGATCTTCAATCTGTCTGTGCCTGCTGTTCTCTTTGACATTCCGAATTGCTTAAACACAAGGAACTGCTTGTGTCATTAAGAAGCTAATTTCCAATGAAAAAGATCCCTCTTAGTATAGAACAATGGATCATTGCAATAGTGCCCTGGATGAGTTCTCTATTCTGTGTAGCTGGGATTTCAGTAAGTCACATATTGAGACAGTGAGGCTGGTTAGAGCTGATGTTACAGGCAATGGAGTCTCCACTGCTTCTGTCTGTGAGCTAACATACTAAAGCTAATGGCTCTAAATGCAGGTTAATACATTGCCGGGATGATGTAAGGAGCGAGCGCAAATGGAAGGGCATGTTGGGGCCTCTAAGGGTAGAGAAGGGAAAGGAAGGTGTGTGTGTGTGTGTGTGTGTGTGTGTGTGTGTGTGTGTGTGTGTGTGTGTGTGTGTGTTTCTTGCCCATTTCTTTTCTTGGTAACAGCCTCACAAGTAAACAAGTCCAAAGAGTTCCCATCTTTTCCATTTGTTGCTGGATTTCCGATATCCCTGTTCTAAAATGTATTAGGAGTGCTTTTACCACAGAAACAGCCAGTGCCTAGAGGACAGTCAATTATACCTAAGCATAGCAGGTAACCTCTGAGTCCTCTTTCAAATGTGTTAGTGAGCTTGGAAGTTAAAGACCTAGGTTCAGATGCAAATGTTGCTATTTAGTAGCCCTGCCAGTTGTCTGCTGCTCATTAGCACCCACTCACTCCTGTGAACAGTAATGGTTTGAAATGCAGTAGTAAACTCTAGGCAGATTCAGGCGATGCTTATAAAGTCCTACTAAGCGATCCCAGAGAAGTGCTTCTGGTGTCATCCATCCTTCACTTTCTAAATCATTGCCAAGTCCATGACTGGCATTGACTTGCATAGCCTGCTTCTGCATCCTAAAAGGTATACAAGAATTCTTCAAACATTTCATGGGAAAGGTGTCTTTTGAAAAAAAAAAATTGTTTGGCTTTCAAAAGTTTTGTTGCACCAAAATAAGCTTATTTTTAATTCAGTTCTTTCAATGAATGTTTTGAAATGCCTTTGCATATCTCTTTTGATCCATATTTGAAAAGGAAAACCGTTGTCGAAAATTTCTGTGAAATTTCCCGTTAGACAGACCTATTTGAGGGGCAAATGTTTGATGTAATGATGGAGACACTGCTTCTGACACCAAATCCGAAGACAGAGTGCCTGGCTTGATTCATCACTCCAGCTCCCGATTTCACTTCCGTACAAGGTGCATGCTACGAGGCAGCAGGGATGGCTTTTGGGTTATCATCATCTCTGGGGAAGTTCTGGATTGAGCTACCAGCTTCCAACTGTAGTCTGAGTCAGAACTGGCTGTCGCAGGCATTTGGGAGTGATAAGCCGGTGGATGACACCTCTTCCTGTGTGTGCTTCTCATTCTGCCTATATGTCTTTGAACAAACAAAATAAAATTAAAACAAAACAATGTGTTAGACCCTGTGGCCTTAGCAATCACTTTCTTTTAGATATTTACTCAGTCCCAATCAGTTAGTAGTGAACTTTTTTTTTAATGGAATTTTTACTCACTTAACCCAGCTCACTCGAATTGTTTGTTTTTACCTTCCAGGGCAGAACATCTGAAATTTATCAATATTAAATTCTGAACTAAACATGTACAAAGTGAACATTCTTACTGGGGAGACATTTCTCAATTTTTATTACTGTACCATTTTTTTTTCTCTCCATATGCTGTGCTGAACAC
This sequence comes from Ochotona curzoniae, assembly GCF_017591425.1. NCBI lineage: Eukaryota > Metazoa > Chordata > Mammalia > Lagomorpha > Ochotonidae > Ochotona > Ochotona curzoniae. The sequence continues at coordinate 8,862,022 of NW_024465035.1, read as the reverse complement.
GGATATCGAAAAGCTAAACTTAAACCTGTGCCCAGCAGGTAACAAGCAGGAAAAATGGCTCCTGGGAGTGAAGTCATTTTACCGTTGCCTGCTTATTTTTGTGTGTATGTGGTACCTTCTCCTACAGAGGAACCCTTGGCATGAGACTTGGCTGGCTGTGAATGTTGTCTGCCTGGGAGGTACTCAGGGGTTTGCAGAGAACTTGAGTTTTGCCAGAAGCTCATAGCTTACAGTAACATCTGTGGAAGCTGTATCCACTCACTAATTTAACAGCTCTATTTCTCTCAAATTCCCAGCCTAGCTTTAAATCCCCCAGTGAGCCTGCCAGAGATTTCAGAGGTTTACAATTGACTTCTAAGCCTTGCTGCCACCCTAACAAACTTAGGCTACACACTAGGAGTATTGTGCTTGCAGCTTATCTTATCTACCTTTGCTTTCTCTGCCAGTGCCTGAGGCAGTTAAGATCCCCTACACCATTAGGAGAGTTTGAAGCAGAAGGACTAGCAGGCTAGTGAAATCAGTACTTGCAAATAGGTAGTTTTCCGGGGTCTCAACTTACCCTTGGTTTATCTGCATTCTACACCCCAAGTGCCAGCTGCTGGGGTGATCTCACCAGCTCTGCACCACGCCCTCTCAGCAACTGCTTATTTTATCAGTGACTCTGACAACCTTGGCTGCAATTTGATTTGGACAACTGCTAACCGATTAGTGTGAATTTGACAGTACAGCTGTTGCCAATTCTGGCCCTGAGCATGGGGACAAGAACCTGATACAATCTACAGTTTGGAATTCACAGAGCTTTCTCGGAGATCCTCGCATCAAACAGATGCCAAGTTTTTTTGAGTAGAAACATCCAAAGTTGGTTGGATCTTAACCTATTTTAGTTTTTCCATTTTATCTTACATATAATAGAGCAGGTTTTCCAATTTGCCGATTTACCTCTCAAATGCCTCACTTCCGGTGATAACCAGGAACCCAAACTAGGTCTCCCAGGTGAGAGGCAGGAACTTAATTATTTAAGCCATTATTGCTGCCATGCCCGGGTCTGCATTAGCGGGAAGCTGGAGTCAGTAGCTGAAGCTGGTACATGGGTGTTTAAACTGCAAGCCTGAATGAATGTTCCCTTCAGCCTTGTCATTTCAGGGAATGGGGAATTGGCTTCTTCTCAGGCTACAATTTTTATTTTAATTATTATCATAAGATATGCACAAGGAGAAATAGTTACAAAAGTGACCAGTTTTAAGTGTTTTCTGTAAGCTCTGCAAATAACGCAGGCACTGAGCTGGCCATTTCATAAAGATGATGATGAAACACACAATTTTATTTTTGTCAGATGCTAGAGTCACTTTTACACAGTAGAATGCCTCAACCTCTGGAAGCTGTGATTTATATGTGATATGATATAAAGTTTCATTCATATGGCTATATATGTATGAAAATTTTCCACAAAATTTTTGATCACGAGTTGCATGTGTGCTAAAAATTCTAGTTAAGTCAGAATCTTAGGTTCCTTCGGCACATTAGCAGGGAGCTGGGTTGGAAGCAGACCAGTTGGAATTTGAACCAGTAGTGGTTTAGGATGCTGCAGACATTGTAGGGCATAGCTTAACCCACTATAAAACTATGTCAGTGCAGAGAAGTTCATATGCATTTCCCATTGGATCATTTCTTGTGTCATCCAAGTATAACCTTACAACTCATTATGGGTTCTTCCAGATAAATCTGAGAAATGAAAACATACCTTAAAAGGAGGTTATGTAATACAGTTATAAAACTTAGGCTTGCAACACCCATGTCCCATTTTGGAGTGCCAATCTTAAGTCCAGGCTCCTCTGCTTCCGATTGTCTCCAATCTAACTTCCTGCTAACACGCGTCCTCAGGGAAGGATGGTGAAGGCTTAGGTATGCAGGCCCCTCTACCTTCAAAGGAGACACAGGTTGCGTTCTGGACCCCTGGCTTCCACCTGGTCCAGCCCTTATTGTTGAACAAGTGGGTGGAAGATTTAGATCTCTGTATTTCTCTCATTGTCTCTGCCTTTTATATAAAGTGAAAGCAATACCTGAGAAAAACGTACACACAAATGATGTACAGTTATAATAGCTCTCCATACACAGCCAACGTCACAATGTTTGCAAACTAATCACTTATTCTGCCATGGTCTTGTAGATGCTGACAGAAGACATGAGACTCTTAGGTCAGAGACAAATGACCTTACAATGTTTATTATGTCAGGCACCGTGCATTTCAAGTTCTCATTGCTTCCTTTTGCTTTCCAAGTCAAGGTAGAGTGGCCGTGAGTGGGTAGTGAATGGGGATAGTGAATTTACACCCTTGCCCTCAGGATTCTTGAACTTATAGAAACATACCTTAAAGAAGGTTTCCAAAACACCTTCACAACCTTAGTCTTAGAGGAAAGACATGATCTGCATTACACTTATCAGGAAAGCAAAACACGACCTGCCCAAAGGGAAGCACAATCTCATCTTCAAGGCTATTTGCTGTATAAACATCCTTGAAAGGCTATCCAGAACACAGCTGCTGAAGCCTTTTGCTTCAAAGTGCAGAAATCTGAAACCTATGGAGAATTGTCTTCCAACGGAATCTTGTGTATCAAGGCTTTTGTGAGTTATTTGCAATAAAAAAAACTTATCTTGTTGCTCAAACTGCTTAGGAAGTATATGCTTAGGAAGTATGCTGATTGAAGTTCTGTTTATAACTATCTTTACTGCTAAGTTTCTTTAGATTTTCTGACCATTGCTTGGGATTTTTGTAGAGAATGAGGGAGACATGCTTTACAATTAAAATTTTAAAATATTTTGTCACATGTTCCTTTATTTAAAAAAAAAAATGTTTGAAAGACAGTGCATAACGTGATAAAAGGAGGAGAGCAGAGAGAAACTTCCCATGTAAAGCTTCACTTCCTAAATGCAGATGGTTGTATAGTTGAGTCAACATCATCTTTCTTGCAATATGTGGACTAGCAACAAATTGGATAGGAAATGGAGTATCTGGAATTCTAACCAATCAACATCCCAAGTAGCAGCATAGTCTACTAAACCACAATATCTGCCCCAGAGCTAAGTGTCAGATTTGTTTAATTTGTTTAATTGGCAAAGGTTTTTGATTTATGAAAACAAACAAAAATTTGCTAAAAAAAAAAAAGACTTAGTTGCTTCTTTAACCATGAAGCACTTTTTCTCTGAAAGCAATCTATTTCAATTATAGTTTAGAATCTAGTTTTTGTGGGGAGAGAATTGAAGCTGAAAAGCAGAATAGAGACAGCTGAACTATTTGGCAGTCATATATCTGTAAACAAACAAACAAACCCCACTTTGTGACTTACATAGCAAATATGGATTGGTGGTGGTTGTGTCTAGGGGTCACTAAGTCATGAGTGTTCTGGGTCATGCATTGCCTGACAGCATTGACAGGACACAGACTCACCTAGCTGGGCTTGAATACCATTCCAGGAACCATATGAGGTTCATGGTTTGGGACAAACCACTTAACATTATGCCAAATTTCCTTGTGCACATAATGGGAACTAAAATAAAGCAAAACTTATAGGATTACAATGATGATTATTATATCAGCTTACATATGTTAAGGGTCCATTATAAGCTCTTCTAAGGCTTAGCTATTAGACATCATTGAATTTGTGAATTTTTTGCAATGGATTTTAGAAAACTTTTTATAAAATATTTATTAATTTTAATGTAGAGTCCGATTTACAGAGATAAGGAGAGACAGAAAGATTTCATAGCTGCTGGTTCACTCCCTGAGTGACCACATTGGCCAGAGCTAAGATGATTGAAAGCCAAGAACCAGAAGCTTCTAGGTTTCCCATGCAGCTGCAGGGTCCCAAGGTTTTGGGCCATCTTTTCCTGCTTTCTCAGGCCACAGGCAGGGAGCTGGATAGGAAGTGGAGTATCCAGGACGTGAACTGGCACCTGTATGGGATCCCAGCAGATGCAAGGCAAGGACTTTAGCCACTAGGTTATCACGCCAGGCCCTAAGAAAATCTTGATGCTTTCTGAATCCATTCCATCGTACGTGGACATGGAACAAGTCCATCAAATGCAAATGCTTACCATTATGCTGTTTCAAATCACAATATCTGGTACCAGGTAGACATTTGCTCAATATTTATTAAGTAAGTGAATATATCCAGACTTTCTGTATGGTGTTATATTTATATGATGTATGTATATATGCAGTTCTCTTTGCATAAACTCAGCTTTGACTTTAGGATGTGCCTCTTGGTGGCAAAGTGAGACCTGAAACATTAAGCCATGGCTTCCTACCATTAAAATTGTAAGCTAATGATACAAGTTACCTTGATATGTATGCTGGCTTCATTTTCTTGACTCACATTTTAAATTACATTCCTCCTAAGTGACAGTTGCTATGTCTCCTTAAGTTGAAATTAAATATAAACCTCGTACAATCTGCACACAGCGTAAGTCTCAATCCATACAATATATTGAAGCGAAATATCTGATTTAAGAATAGTGATTTACATGCATGCAATTTTATTGGTTGGATATTTGAATACTTAAAAAAGCATCACAGCATATAACCTATGTACCGTATGGTTGGAAAGATGTTTCTTTAACCTTAATGTTCTGTTCAATTAGGTTTATAGCCATTATTTTATTGCATAAAAAATGAGAATTAAATTTTAACAAATACTTCTCAAGTTTAATACTAAAAATATGATACATGTTTGTAAAGATCAGTTTTATAGCATATGGTGATATTTCATATGTCAGCAGCTTGGATTTCTTTTATGTTAGGTTTTATGATGTATTTTCATCATAGAATTAAAAAGATCTATTTTCCTCTCATTTGTCCACCAGTACCATGGATTAAAACAGTAACACAGTGTTGGAGTATCATTGATTCATGCTTTGTCAATATGCTATGAATATTGCATACGTGGATTATGGATAGGTTGGAGTTGGAAGTGATGCAATTTACAGTTGATTTATTGTTTTTCTGTTTACTGGAACCATTGAAAAAGTATAATGTTAAAATGTCCACCTTTCAAAAGCCTAATAATTTTCAGATTATATCTAAATAATTTAAGATACAAAGTGAAGTTTTCTAAGTACAGTTCAGAACTAATATACATAGTGGCCTGAAAAAAAAAATTTGACCAAAGGTGTTTGTAATTCTGTAACATGAAGAGTCTACTCATGATTTCTCCAGGCAAAATAGTGTGGGAAAACTATTGACTTACTCTGTGTGTTCCACCTTTTTACTCCCATTTTCTATTTTTGTAGGCAGTTTGGTTTTACCAATATGCATACAAATCCCATGTAAAGATCCATCATTTTAACATTCACACTCACTTGCCATTGTGTAATTCAAGTGCTGTAGCTAGCTGCTATTCAAGGTAATTGAAAAATCATGAATTGTAGGTGAATGAGAACTATTCCCCCTGTAATGATTTAATTTCATTCTCATAGGATAAAGAACCAAATGAGTGAGTTCCGTTCCCTCTTCCCTCTCTCAGCATTTGTGCCAGACTATTACAGGGAAAAAAAGAAAAGAAAGAAAGAAAAAGAAAGGAAAGAAAAAGAAAAAAAAAGTTTGCAAGTCTCTTGCATATACTGAATTTTAACTTTTGTGTATGTGTTTTCATGTCAGTCAAGTTTTAAAAACTATATTCTGTTAGCATAGATTTAATTTAAACCAATACATTGAAATAATGGGATAATATTAACTTTCATACAAATTAATTCATCAAATAAAATAGCTATAATGCAAATACTTCACATGTGCTTATCTGATATTTTACAGAGATAAATGAAAATTAATTTCTCTGACCTTCAAATTATTTGGCAATGTAGCTTATTCCAGTTTTCATGCAAAACAAAGGTTTCTATCTTGTTTCCTCAAACGCAGTCTCTTCCAATCCAATGGAACTGAAGTATGCTTCATTGCAAATTAGGAGGCAGCAGTCCTTGTTAACTCGGTCTGAAAATAGATTTGTTATGTCTCCTTTCTCTGGTTTCCTTCATTAAAGAATATGCTCTGTGGATCCAATTCATATCATACATTATTGCTCAATCTCAGGGAAAAAAAATGCTATTATATTGCCTTTTTCATCCTTAACTTCAGTCTTTTGAAAATTAACATAATTCATTTCATGCAGAATTGCTTTGAATTAACAAAAATCATCATGAGATGTAACTAAAATTTCATATATTTCCTAAGGGCTTTAAAATAATGGTGTAAAATCAGTCAATGAAAAAAACTGGAGAAAACCGGAATGAAATTGGTCACTTTAGTTACAACTTTCCAATTTACATTACCTCACAAGTATGTCCTGCTCGCTCCTCCACATAACTTTTCTAACATGATGCTTACGAAAATGTCATTATTTTACCTCCTTGCTTGCTAAGCATCTATCTATTCACCATTAGAGATATGCTCCCTGAGAACAGGAATGGGATGCTTTACACTCAGTTCATAGAAAGGGAATTGCTGACAGAGGGTCTTGAAGAGTTCGCACCTGTGACACAGTATGACACTGACACGCGTCACCCTGCAACCCCAAACACACACTGACACATGGAGAGGTTCCACATCACTGGCACAACATCAAATATGAATGACTTTTAAGAGTTTCTTTCTATGAGTCAGGAGACTTGTTCCCTGGTATCTACTTATGACTATTAAATGTTTACCTTATCTTCAACATATTTCAGTTATGTAGATTTGTGCAACTATTCCATGCTTCTAATTCTGTCTTCCCCCATCGTTAAAGAAAATAGTAGTACCTAAATTCTTGGTGGGTTGGAGAGGTAAAAAGTCTCTCACTTGGCGAGCAAAATACAATGTATGCTCAATAGCAGCAGTGATGGAAACGATGACGATGTGAGAATGAAAAGGACTTTTGGATTCATCACGATGATAGTTGCCAAAAGTTTATCATAATATCCAAACTTTAATATCGTTGGGGGTCTTTTTGTTAGCCCATGTCCCTGTTTTTCAAATAAACAAAGTGTAACTCAAAGAATGAGGTGACTTGCCTAAGTTTATGTAGCATATTAGTGAAACTGAAGTACAGATGGTGTTTCCCAAGTGTGATTACAATTTTGAAAATAAAGGTTGTGGATTTGGATAATCCTGCTGTTGAATGCTCCACAATTTGCTAGCTTTGTGATTATGAGAAAAATTCTTAAATTTTATAATCTCTCATTTCCTCTGTATCGGATGTCTCTGTCAGTAATAAAACCTACTTCATATGATGACACTAATGAGGAAAAATCTATAGAGGGGCACTTTTTCCAAGAGTGCTCCCAGAGAGAAAACCACAACATGATAAATATTTAATCACATCCCTGCAGCTAATATTGTGATGCATTTCCTCACCTTATCTCACTGAGATCAATGAAATGATGTCAGAACACAATGTCATCAACGCTTCCCTAGGGTGAGCTGGCACAACGTGCTTCATTTTTGCATCATTCTGCTTAATGGATGCCTAGACATTCAAGAGCATGATAAACCTGTGATCTGTGCTGCCTCTTGCACACACAGCCCTCTCTGGCAAATAGTAGGAGCCACTTGCATGCTAAGGAGGCACCATGAACTTAGAGAAGTAGTCTGTGCAAGAGTCCCCCATCTTTGGGTGGAATCTGAGACTATGTTTCCTAGAAACAAGTCAGAAACACACTGTGTTGGTTTAAAAACAAAACAAACAAACAAACAAAAAACAGGAGAGAGAGAAACTCTGCATGGGCAGACAGCATTTGTATGTACCTGATACAGTAGTCTATGCAAGAGTTCCTATTACATGGGTAGAGGTTCACTTTTTGTGTGTTTATTCCTTTCATTCTCAAACAAAGGGAAATGGAATCTAGTCATACAGGTATTTTCACTTTTCTTCCATCTTAAAAATGAACTTTCTTACCTGACAATAGACACATAGAGAAATAGAAGGAAATCAGAAGTGGATTATCAGAGGGTGTTTTGTGCGGAGAACCAGTGTATGTAGGCCTAGCCATCATCAGGAGGTGGAAGGAGGCCAGACCTAAGAAGTATCACCCTTATGATGTTCTCCGCTTATACAGCAAGTGAGTTGGACGCAACAAGAAAAGATGATTATATGACTGTAAGATGGCATCTGGCCATAGATTTAAAAATACAAAGGTATTAATCTGAAGTTCAGCATTTTAAGTAACCAAATCATAACTGAAAAATCTGTTCTTTGTAATGTGCAGTACTGGTTGTCATAGGAATTTTCTTTAAAAATATTGGCTCTTTTGAGTAAATATTTACTTGGCAAATGTGAATGGAAAGATACATGGATGAAGTTAAGGATTTGAAAGAACCACACAGATTTTATTGAAGATAACGTGCATGTTATTTAGTTGACATCTCAGGAACACAGGTGCTGGAGAAATTTAAATATTTTTGTTGTAATTACTATTAGTATTTTTATTCTCACATTTACTTATATATTGGTACTTATAACAATTCAGATTCTGTGGTTCCTCCTCAGATCACTGAGTTAGAGTACTACAGCTTTCCGGGTATATGTGGTACATGTAAAATCCCAGAAGGTTCCAAAGTTGGTAGTCAGCACTAAGCCACAAAATGGAACTTGGAAACCACTAACTTATCTATATTTTTTAGAAGGGAATTAATTGAGACTTGTAGAAAGTAAAGGGCTACTTGTTTAAAATAAATTAGTTTGAGAAAGATTTACAGTGCAGATGCCTGCCAGAACTGGGTTGGACCAATGCCAATAGCCCAGACACTCAATCCAAGTCTCCCATGTGGGTGGCACGGACCCAACCTCTTGAGCCCCCACAGCTGGAAGCTGCATTAGCGCAAAGCTGGTATTAGGAACAGAGGTGGGTGTGAATCCGGCTTCCTATGATGTGGAATATTGGCCATTTAATTGCTAAGCTCAACATCTCTTTTCTTACTTTATTATTTTCTTTTGTCTAGTTTGCCCCTATAAACTACCTCTGATCTTTCCTAGGAGTACTCTTAAGGAAACAGAAATGGCTTGCCTCTAGTAACCCAACGTTGGTCAGGCTCAGGGATGCTTCTTCCTTTTGTTGCGTTGTGTTTCCTCCCTTTGAACACTCCAGCCTTCCTTAGCTATTCCTCAGCAGAGCTGCTGCTTGTGAGCAATTCAACTGGCACCAGCCTGGTAGTGAAGTGTCACCCTAAAGCCTGTTGTGTTGGGGTGAAAACTGCTGACAATTTCTTTTTACTCTATTCCAGCTTCTGGTTTCCTTTAGAAACACATTGCTACCCCATGAGTTCTTCAAGCTTCTAAAAACCTGTAACCAGTCATTACACAGGCTCTGGTCCATGGTGTTAGGACAGAATGAAAACAATAGTTGATGGGAATATTTCTATCTTTCCAGTGTTATTGTTTTGTCATTCAAATCATAGCTAAAAGGATTATTAATATAGTTTTTTGCTCTGTTTGTTGCTTGAACAACAAAATTCAAAACAATCTCAAACTCCAACACTGCCCGTCTTGCTGCTTGATTCAAAGGCAGTATGATGACTAGCAGTCTTTCCCTCCTAACTGACTTGGGCAATGCTATTTTCATACAAGATTTTCCACAGTTCCAGGGTAATAGACAACCTGCATGCCATGCTTGCTCTAGCTACCCACCGTGTTTGGAGTGGCATATCCAGGCAAAACTGTGTCTTCCTCTTACAACTATGCATTGCCTAGGGCAGGTGTTTCTAAACGTTCTCTCCATTTGGATTGTCTTCTGCTGCTGTTCTGTTGTTTGTGGAAAAGTTGCATTTACCTGGCCTAGAAGTCCCAATAAAAAAGAAACATAGAATTTTAATAGCAGGAGGGGTTTAGACCAGTAATGATTAATGCATCTAATTTTAGCAGCACCATCTAAAAAATTTGTTTATTATTATCATTATTATTATTTTATAGAAACCAGAAGGATAAGGAAAGGTCTACCATTCACTGATTTCACTCCTTAAATGCCCACAAGTGCTACAGTCGGGACAGGCCAAAGCTGTGAGCCAGGAACTTCATCCAGATCCCATACTGAGTGGCAGGGATGCAAGTGATTGAGCCAGCACCACTTGCTCACAGGGTGCACGTTGGCAAGAAGCTGAAGTCAGAAGGGGAGGTAGGACTTGAACCTGGAAACTCCAGTATTGTATGTGGAATTGTAGTTGTGCCTTAACCGATGCATTATCAACCCCAACAATAGCTTTTTTTGAGTGTTATAGCTTCTCTCAACAGAAATTATATACTCCGCAAAGGGTTGTTTTATAAAAGTCAAAACCCACTGCAAATGGGAACATGTTGCAGGACTTAAAGTGTAGAGACTGAACCCAAAGCTCATACTAGTTCTCACACAGCACAGTGAACCCCACATGTGGTCTTCAGGAGCCAGCTGTGAAAAGCAAATGGAAGCATACACGCATACACACATTCTCAACAATGGCATGAGTTTGTCAGTAGTTTTTTCAAGGACATTAAAATGAAGACCTGACACGCTGATATAATTTTCTTTGAAAAGATATTTTAACACCAAAAGACATAACTCTGAGGGGGTAAAGGTTATATTTGTAGTTATTTAGTTCTGTGTAAAATATAACCCTCTCTAAACAGTCTTACCGTAGATGGTCAGCACATTTCCCTTTAAAAATGAGTAAAAGAAAATACTTGAGCAAGAAGCAGGAAATATATTATGAGACGATTCGTGCATAAATGCTTGTTTACTAACTTTATTTTTTATGGCACCATTATTCTTCTTTTTGTAGTCTGCAGTTTGCTAGGACTCTTTAAGATAAGTTGGCAGGATACTTAAGAGGGAAAGGAAATTTTTACCTATACTCTTTAGCAGATTCAAATTTGGCTTCAACTCAGAATTAGGAAAGAGTTTGGCAGGTGCAACATGTTTTCAGTTGAAATCAGGTGTTCTTTCTTCATGCTCCAGTATTGAGGATGCAGGTGGTTTTTGGCTCCTGGAACATGCAGAACCCGTCCTGCATGATGCTTGAGTTGAGTCTTGTACTATTAGTGGGTGAGAGTTGGGCAGCGAAGGTTTCCTGTTTGAATTTTGTGTAGGGATTCAAGGTTTCTCTGTCAAGTTGAAAAATGAGCAGTTTCCCAGCTGTCTGGATTCCCCCCAATAGAATTCTTGTCAGTACTAGTCAGAAGGCCTCAGACTGTTATTATTTTCCAGATTTCTATTATTTTAATATAGAATAAATCTTTTTCCAGTTCATGTAACATATGTTTTATATGGATCACCTGGCAGCAGATTGCCACTTTTTTATTGCTGTATTTTTTTTAAAATAATAATTTAAAAATCCCACTACATGTCATGGTGATATTTAGTGTTTGAGTCATTTTGGAGACAACCAGAAAAGCGGAAATGTGTCAGGATGATGTTCGCTGTGGGGGAAAGCCATGCTTTATTCTGAGATTTGAGTCAAACAGGACCACTGCAAAGGCAAACCCAACTCTAATTTCTAAAGCTTTATTATACTCACAATCAACATTTCGATGCATAGGGGTAGCTCTTAAACTAGAGTGTTGTTTCCATAACTTAATTAATGTGAATTCGTTGTATGATACATGTAAATAAGAAATTGAACTGAACAGTTTTAACATTTCTTCATTGTGTTTGGTTCCACCTCCCCTTAATTTATATAGGTAAATCCACTCAAAACAAACTGAAAGCTAAAGTCACCTTGAAGCCATCTCTTTCCTTTTTTCTCAGTATACTCCTGTTAGTTTAGTGTATTCTGTTTTTCACACAAAAACCATCAACATGATTATGTAAAATTGTGTCATTGCATTTTATGTATGCAAGAAAGAGAAGCTTCAGGGCCCAGTGTGGTAGCCTAGTGGCTAACGTTCTTGCCTTACATGCTCCAGGATCCCACATGGGTACTGGTTGTAATCCTGACAGCCCCACTTCACAACCAGTTCCCTGTTTGAGGCCTGGGAAAGCAGTCGAGAAAGGCCTAAAGCCTTGGGACCCTGCACCCATGTGGGAGACCTGGAAGAGGTTCCTGGCTCCTGACATCAGATTAGTGCAACTCTGGCCATTGTGACCACTTGGAGAGTGAATCAAAACATCAACTTCAGCTCAGGTAGTCATGATTTAAAATTAATATTGTATGGCTATCTGCTAAAAAAAGAAACAAAACAAAATTACTGTGGTACTTGAAACCACAGTATATTGGTATTATAGGTATTATGTGTTAAATCATGGAATCCCTTTCTTTGAGATTAAATTGATGTGTAATTAAAGTGTTTTTACTACAAGACGTCATTTTATGATCATTGGTATATAAACTTGTGTTTATTAAACAGTCAAGGTTCTAGATGCGGTAGACGACAGTACTTCAATAGTTCGTAAAAATTAGGAAGTGAAATGTAAGTTATGTGAGTCAAAGCATTTTGAAATCCATGCATAGATTTTTTCTTCATAAATACATTTTCTATTAATCTTTTGAAGATCACTTGCATGAATGTATTCACTGTTTTTGCATTAAGTGCGTGGTGTTTGGCATGTCTTTGGGCTTCTAGAACATCCCTCTGAGGCAGGTGCTGTGCTGTCATTCTATACAGGTGGAGAAAAGGAGTGACAGAATCATACAACCACCCAAGAGCAGAATCCTTATGTGACTAGAATGTTCAGTCTGAGCTCTGTGCCTCAAAGAAGCTGTGCACTGCCTGTCACGGTGCAAAACCACTGTTATTCTCATCGAGATAATTATTTTATCATCAGTTTATTTCAGTGACAAGCTGGGAAAGAAAGGCTAATGTACATTTTCTTTGTCATTTGGGGTCAGTCTATTTAAATTCTCATTTCCCTTTACCATTACATTTTGCTTGGAGCACCCGCATAAATCATTTTGAAAGAATAGTTGAATTAGTTAGCTGACAGGAATCTTAGTTAAAATGAGCTAGGGTATAGAAACGTTATAGCCATGATCAAATAAAGTAAGGATTAAGCAACCTATACCGGTTATTTTGGACCACAAGGTTGAATCATAATCATGTCCAAGGGAAATCTAGAACACATATCCTTGAGTTACGTAGATGGACTAGATTCAAAACAGAGAATGGATTTACATGTATGACAACACCTTTCGACCTGTAGTCTCGCATGAAGGGTTTAACATCTTAGCAGGAATGCAGGTCATGTGCTTTGCCTTCTTTGAGCCAATGAGAATCTAAGTGTCAGGATTCCTTTTTTTTTTTTTTTTTTTTTTTTTCTTAAATGGCAAAGATACAATTTCAGCTCTGATCTTTTCCTTCAAAATTTAGCCACTATTCCTCCCTGACTTCTCAGGCAGGCACTTTTCCTCTGCTCTGTGAGGTTCACTGTGCTGGAATGTCCAAGTCCCAACATCTAGAAAATTTGCAAATGATCTTTTCTGATTAAGTGGTAACTGTTTCGATTAAGGTAGTGAAATGTTGACAGTGATTATTCTTGACTTAATGTCTTTGTAGCATTGTTTTTCAATACCTGCCTCTTCAATTATGTTGTTTTCTGTTAAAAGGGATTCATGTTCCATTCAAGCTAAAATGTAAGGGAGATTTTCTGACATCAGATTCTCCATTTGTGAGTAGTTTTAAAAAAAAGATTAATGGAAGCTCACTGTGCCTCCTGTAAAAGAAAATGAACTTGTTATTAGTAAGACACATCTCTTCCGAATGGTAAAGCCAAAAAGCATGTGTTCCTGGCTAAGGAAATAAAAGCAAAAGAAAATACAAAATAAGTTAAAATAAACAAGAAGAATATGTTTCTTTTGATACTGAGTTCCAGAGAACACACACACACCACAAAGACACGCACGCTCATACATACACAGTGGTAAAGGATTGGAAAGAACACTTGAAATTAACACAAGAACAGAAGACATAAAATTAGCAATAAAGCTGAGCTTTTGTGATGAGAGCAGTAAATGGGCCTGAGTATCTCAGAAGATAACACATCACATTCATTTTTCTCTGTAGCTGATTTAATTACTATTTTTTACAGCTCACATGCTTCTGTTCTTGTATTATTAGCTGAAAACCACATTTCTATCAGAAGGGTCCCCTTGAGTGGTGATGATCTGCAGCTGCATAGCACACATTACACACACACACACACACACATGCACAAATGCACAAAACAGGCAGCATGCTCATCCATAGATTTCTCTGTAACAGAAGACATGGCCAAATGGCAGTTTCTTGCTTCCAGATTGTCAACATTTTGCTCTATCATGCATGGTAACCACTGTTGTGGTCTGCTTTTCATGATTTTACTTACATTTTGCCATTAGCTGCTACTAACGTGTGCTTTATTTTTTTCCCCACCACAAACTATTCTTTACAGAAGAATGTTAATTAGTAACTGATAGATATAAAGATTGCCAGTGACAGCCCATTAATTCCATTTACTTTAATAGGACTCAGAACTTAGCTTGCAGTACAGCTGTATTCAGACTGGATTATAAATGTAATTTTTTGCATCATTAACTCCTCTGATTAATCTTAGACAGCAAATGCATAATTATCAGAGGAAAAAGCCACCCAATATTGCACGAGGAGTCCAGTTTTAGAAGTTGTGCTTTTGCTACCTTGTTCACAGCATGGGATGTAGCACAGTTTTTAATAAGAAAATAATTACTTCCTATACCTTGATGGTTAATCCAAGCAAGATATTTACTGCTTTGGAGACCGTGTGTGTGTGTGTGTGTGTGTGTGTGTGTGTGTGTGTGTGTATTCACAAATGCAGAGTACAAACACATAATCTAACCTACCATGCGTGATTCATGATGAGTTCACTTACAGTGGATTTGCACGCTAATAACACACCATTAGCAGTCTTCCTACACAGATTTCCAGTTTTGGTCTCAGAGTCCTTTGGTAATTCTGCTTCTTGAGCCCTTTGTGGAAAGTTGCTTCTTTCTGAGTCACTTTAGAAGTGAAGAGTACTGGCAAGCATTCTGTTACAGCCATCCATGCGTCTGTGGGGTGTATGACTCAAGATACTGTAACTCAGAAACAAAATTTAAAAACCTAAGGGCATTACACTGGGGGGGGGGAGTGGGCTGAAATTCAAATACTTTGCTTGATAGTCAGGTCTACTGCATGCTAAAAGACTACTGTGTGCTAAAAGAAAATAATCCTGGCATTGGATAGGTTAAATCCAAGGCAGTTTGCAATGACTCTTTGAAGGAGAATATATACCATATTGAAGATTCCAGTTTTTACTGTCTTTCCCAATTGGTATTTAAAAGACATCGTACAGATTTATTGTCATGATTTTATATGTAAAATATATATATATATATGTTACCCACTTATTCTGCAATCAGGAAGAGTCGCACCCTGCCCTTTTCACACATTTCATTCTGCACATGAGTTTTCTAGGACTGATGTAACAAAATTGCGACACAATGGGAGTAAGCAGGTAGCTAAAAAAAAAACAGCAGGAACTTAAGTTGTCATAGTTCTTAAACCTGGAAGCCTGAAGTTCAGTATCCTCAGAGTGGCTTCCAACCGAATGCTTGGGCAAAGATTTCTTGCTCGCCGCTTCCCAACTTCTGTTGGCACCTAGTAATCCATGGCAGCTCCTTGCCTTTCAGCCAAATCACTCCAGTGTTTCACCTGGCCTTCTCTGAGTATCCATGTGTGAAATCTCCCACCGCCTCCATCTTATAAATACCCATTGAGTGGCATTTATACCCACTGAGATAACTCAGGACACTATTTCATCTTTGGATATTTTTAACACAATAATGTCACAAAGATACTTCAGCTGGATGTAACATTTAATTCTTGCTATATAAAGTAATATTTAGGAATTAGGAGTACACACATACCTTTTATTTCTGGAAAGAAGGGACAAAGTTCACACAACGTCTGAAAGGAAGAAATAATTGTCTTATGAATATCATCTTCAGTTCAATGTGATGGGACAATTCATAGCTCAGCATCAGAGAAGTAGAGAGTACTTCAAGAATTTATAAACTTACAAGAAATGTCTGGAATGCGTACAGCTTCAATTTTAAGTTAATTAATTATGTTTGTTTGAAAGGCGGGGAAATGGAGACAGAAATACGGAGATGGGCTGACCTTGTGGCACCCTGGAATGAACTTCCACCTGCGTCTCCAAAGTCCATATGAACACCTGTCTGAGTTTCGGCTGCTCCTCTTTGAGTCATTTACTTGGCTAATGAACCTGGAAATCAAGCCGCAGATGGCCGAAGTGTGTGCCTTCCTGACATCTATGTGTGAAGCACATAGAATTTCAGACTTTGTCCTGGCCCATGGCAGCTGTTTGGGAAGAGGAACAGCAGATACAAAACTGTTCTGTCTCTTCTCTTTGCAATTGTGACTTGCAGATAAGTGAAATAGATCTGTACTAAGAATGAGAGTCAAGGAGAGTATGTTGCTTTTTTTCCCATCCACTGCTTCACTAAATGCCACCACTAACTCAATTCTCTTTCATATGGGTGGCAGGGCTCTAGCCACCTGAGCCTCCTCTCCCCTCCCAAACCCTACCACTGCCAGTTGCCTACCAGGGTGCATTGTATTAATTTGATAATTAGCAGGAATGAGGAGTAGAGAAGAGACTTGAATCTAAACATTCTGAAACTAGATGTGGATGTCCCAAACTACATAACTGCTTTGACAAGCACCTGATGCTACACAAACTTCAGGGTTTGGGAGGGAAGGAAGACTCTTATTTCTTGGTACACTTCTGTCCCTACCACCATGGAGACTCTCAAATATGTTTCCCAGGGCACTGTAGCTGACTGCATCGTACAAGAGGTTTGCATAAATCAGAGGCCAGCAGTGCTATCAAGGACTTTAGCAGTATTAACGAGGTTGCCAAGAGCATTGGATCTTGTGTTCAATATGCTTTGCAATCTCCTGCTGTTTGAATCTTGTGCAAAAATCTTTACTGTGTCTTGGATTTCTATATCTGTAGAGCAAAGATTACAAAAGCCTCTTTATCTGGGGATGAAAGGAAATAATATATGTAAGGCACGGGGGGTGAATGTGAACCACAGAGCAGCCTGCACTGTTAGGAATCATTAGCATGTATCTGATTCACATTGTGAGCTGCGCACTGTGCTATCCTGGGTGGCCACAAAGTTTCATAGACAGCAGCTAAGGTAGGGTGTGCACCCAGCTCTCTGGAATCTAACCCAGTTCTCTGTACTAAGCCTTCATCTTACACCCTTCAGTCTGTCGGGAAAGTTTTTGCCACTAGTAGAAGTTACTGTTCTGAGCAAGAGAGAGGTAAGCTACATTACCATTAATTTCATTAAATTTGGGCTTCACAATGACAATTTGGTATCCTTCATAGCTAGAGAAGCCAGAATTCTCTTATGACTTACCACACTGAAAATTGTAAACACAGAAATTGTCATTGAGCGCACAGGTTCCAAGGACATGGAGGAGACTGCTGAAATTTTGGCTTTTACATGAAAAATGTCAGGTTTGTATTTTAAGACATGCAGAAGTGGCAAAAATCAATGTGCACTTGTGATTTAGACAGATACTTTATGACTTTTTGAAACCTTTGAAAGACAATCAGGGAAAGGGATATAATGATTGGAGATCTGTTACTGTAAAGAACTCTATTGTAAATGTGTGATGATAATGTGGACCTTTTTCTGTCACACATTGAGGTCCCGGATTCAAAGTGACCCATGTTGGTTATCTTTATCTTACCAATCAAAAGCATAAGCACTTTCTCTAAGCATTTAGACATTGTAATTGTTGTTAATGTTTACTGTTTCCCAGGTTGTCTCAGTGTTATTTGGAGACTTTTATAAAAGATCTATATATTTTTATTGGAAAGGTAGATAAGGTTTACAGAGAGAAGGAGAGAAAGACAGTCTGCTGGTTCACCACCAAGTAGCCACAACAGCTGGAGCTGAGTCGACCCAAAGCCAGGAGCCTGGAGCTCTTCCAGGTCTTCCACATGGGTACAGGGTCCCAAGGCTTTGGGCCATCCTTGTCTGCTTTCCCGAGCCACAAGCAGGGAGTTGGATGGGAAGTGGGGCAGCTGGGATATGAACTACCACCCCTATGGGATCCAGTGGATGCAAGAGGGGGATTTAGCCTTTGAGCCAGCATACTGGGCTACTTAGAGACATTTTAACAATCTACATACGACGTAAAACAAGCAATAAGAAATGAGCAATGTAATTAGATTTTTTTATTGTTTTGTTTTGTGTTAACACCAGTTAGAACTAAAGACTGGTGAAGTGTTTGTGGTTTGCAATCTAAATGTTTCTTGATTTTTAGAGGTCATTCTAGGGATGAGAATGTGTTTTGCTGTGACTAGCTACTTAGCATAACAGTACAAGGTCCCCTAGCCTCCTTCAAAAACTCTCCTGCCAGGAAATTGATTTTCTGATGGAAGGTACTGAAGGGTATCTTTAGCATCAGTGGAAAAGCAACCAATTTAGCGCTATTACTGAATCAGATGTCTATATATTCCCAGCAGTAAACAAGAATTAAGCCATTCCTTGGCCTATTTCTATTTCCCAGGTTCCTTTGCAAGCAAACAGCATACATCGTAGCCACTCTGACTCTCAGATCACCTGGTACTCTGTGCTATTTTCCCTCCAATTGACCTTTATTTCCATTGCTTCATTTACATAATATTATTGCTGTTAGATTATCTTTTCTTTTTGAAATTGTTCATTTGAATCATTTTATTAATCTTCAGGGGGAAAGTAATGTTAAGGTAGCTTTGTTTATTTTTTTTTAATCTGAGTAGATTTCAGCTGATTTAAATAGAACACATTTGATGCCTGATTATAATTTTTCTTTTCCTGTTTTCCATGCATTAATTCTATTCCTTCATTTTTCTATTCATTAATTCTGATTAGCCTTTCGGAAAGTCAGCGGTTCCTATTCTAGGTAAATAAAACAGCTGAAACTTCTGCAGCTCTGTTTAGATTAACGTGCTATGTCTCCCCTCCTACACTGCATAATGGGATTTTTTGAAGATTTATTTATTTTTATTGGAAAGTCAGATATACAGAGAGAAGGAGAAACAGAGAGGGAGATCTTGCATCCATTGACTCACTCCCCAAGTGGTTGCAATGGCCGATGTTGAGCTGATCCGAAGCCAGGAGCCCCGAGCTTCATACGGATCTCCCATGAAGGGCAGGGTCCCAAGAGTTTGGGCCATCCTCTATTGCTTTCCCAGGATGCAAGCATGGAACTGAATGGCAAGTGGGGCTGCTGGGATTAGAACCGGCATGCATTTGGGATCTTGGTGCATGCAAGACGAAGATTTTAGCCACTAGGCTACTGCTCTGGGCCCCATAATTGGATCCTTAGATTGGATTTTGCCCCACCACTCAACACACACACACACACACACAGTCCCCACATCTTACAGAGTTATTCTGTAAGAGGTTGGATAGAGGAGGCCTTGGGTGATCATTTGGCTACCTGAAAAATTTAACCATTAGATTCTTAAGTACATAATTAAAGTGAAGCAAGAAAGACCTCTGTAGCAACAGGAAACGGTAGTGTTTCTATGTCACCAAAGAAGGTTATTAGAGAAAACACAGCTAGCGGACAGGATCAAGAGTTTTCTAGTAGAAACTAAGAGGCAGATTTAAATGAAGTCAAACATGTCGATTTCCTGCTCTGCGCTTCACCACGAGCCTGCAGGTTTGATTGCATCCATCCCAAGTGATGCCTATTATCCATGAAATGTGTCCGCATTCCTTTGGGGCGGTCTGCCTAGGAGCTTGCTACACAGCTACTGTACTTCCTAGCTTTCCTAAGAGTCTAGTATTATGTGTTTGAAAGTGACAAATCTATACTTTACACATGATTGGGAAAAAATAAATAAAAACCTTGAATGCGCATGCTCCTGTATGGCTAGAATTAAGGAAATTCTCAGGGTCGCCATTAGAGCTGAGTGGTCCGTTGAGTTCCTGTGTTGAAACCATAATCCCCAGTGTCTTAGAATATGACCATATTTCGGACCTAGCATGGTGGCCTAGTGGCTAAAGTCCTCATTTTGAACGCACCAGGATCCCATATGGGCACCAGTTTTAATCCCAGCAGCCCTAGTTCCCATTCAGCTCCATGTTTGTGGCCTGGGAAAGCAGTGGAGGATGGCCCAAAGCCTTGGGACCCTGTACCTGTGCAGGAGACCCGGAAGAGCTCCTGGCTCCTGGCTTTGGATCGGCGCAGCACCAGCCATTGTGAACAGAAGATCTTCCTCTCTGTCTCTCCTCCTCTCTGTATATCTGACTTTGCAGTAAAAATAAATCTTAAAAAAAATTAAAGTATGACCATATTTAAAAATAGTCTCTGAAGAGGTCATGGGGTTAAAATGAGGTTGTTCGGGTGAGCCCTGCTTCAGTGTGACTCATGTCCTTGAAGGAGATTATGACATACAAAAGAAGGCACCAGAAGGCTGTGTACACAGAGGGAGGGGCATGTGAGGACAAGGCACGGAGGCAGCCACCTACAAGTTGAGAAGAGAGACTTTAGGAAAAACCAAACCTTCCCACACACTGACCTTGAATTTCCAGCCTCTGACGAGTAAATGTCTTCTGTTCACGCCACCCGGTCTGTGATATCATATATGACAGTGCTGACACATTTATGCAATGATCTTGAAAAATGCAAGGTAAATGTGTGGTAGACACATGGTTATCTAGGGTCTCTGATGACCGCATGGATGGAAACCTCATTTGAGACCTGCATGTTCCCTGGCATCATGTAGGCAGA
Organism: Ochotona curzoniae; assembly: GCF_017591425.1. Lineage (NCBI taxonomy): Eukaryota > Metazoa > Chordata > Mammalia > Lagomorpha > Ochotonidae > Ochotona > Ochotona curzoniae. The sequence continues at coordinate 8,841,269 of NW_024465035.1, read as the reverse complement.
ACAAGTAAACCTTCACTAGGTTTGAATTATTCAGTATTTGAAATATCGCTGTTAGAGAAATTTGTCTACCCCAACTTTTGTGAAGCTTATTTCTGAACATGATACTCTTAATATACAATCACAGGGATGAGATTCTTTAATAAATTTTAATATGCATGGAAATGAGCTGAGCTGAGGCCCCTGGGTCTCTTCCCTTACAAATCAGTGTTTCAATGACTGTTTTATATGCTTCTAAAAGCAACAGCATTCTCATTATATCTCTGGATGATTTTGCAAGTGTGTTTATTTAAATGGACATTAATTGCATGAATGGAGATTTTTGTAATTACATCACTGGAAACTGACAATGAGTATTTTCAATCAAATATTGCGGGGTGTTGAGCCCTCTTCTTTGCTATCCATAACATACAGAAAATAGGTCTTGTGAAATAATAATACAGAAAAATAATTTGTTTCAGGACCCCTTCACTTGTAATAGTGGTTTCCATATGTTGCGGGCAGCAGGATTCCCAGCCTGTTGGTTCTTTACACTCGAACTAATTCAAAAGCAGAGTTCTAAAGGTGTGTGACAAGGTTGAATTTATTTAGGACAAAGTGAAAGTGAATACTCATAAGGCCATGAGAAATAGAGGAAACAGCAGAGAGAGAAAGTGAACTAACAGCAAAAGAGGGCAAACAAAAAAGTTCTTCAATCAAGTACTAACCCGCAACAACAAATTCCCTCAACAAAGGAAAATGTCCCCTCCAGAACGTTAGGGCTGCCCTTTCTGTCATTTCAAGGCAAAAAAAGAATGATGTCTGGGGTGAAGCACAACAGGATATTTTTAAAAAGGGTAGAGTTTACAGTAAGAATTGCACACTTTGCATTTCCAACTGCCCCACACACCATTTTTTTTGAAATATTGAAAGTGTTATGATATTAGGTGCATTACGCGAGTGGTAATTTCATTATAACGTCATGGGGTGTTATGGGAGCAGGCACAGTTTGCAGTCACTTTGGGTATTCCCAGTTGGAAATGGTTCTGCACTTGCAAAATTGCAGAATCTGTGGTGTCCTCTGCATGGGAAGGGGGCGTTTTGTGCTGCGTGAACAGTGGGCTGGGTGGTGCACAGGAATGGAGCCTAGGTTTGTGCACAGAAAAGCATTTTTCACTTTGGCATGGGTAGGGCTGTCATACGATACAGACAAAGCCCAGCATGAGCTGTGGGTTAGCCGGTAGGGCCAGTCCTCTGGTCAGTTCTGCCTCAGTTGTCAAGGTTCTTATTGCCTGCAGCTGTCCATCTTGGCCTGCCTGAGCCTGTTGAGGTCATCATTGTGCAACAGCACTGCTGCTGACGCTGTCCAACGGTAATGCAGCTGGGGCTATCAGAAGCAAGCTTCTCTCGCATCCCCCTGCCATTGCACAACATGGTGGACTCAGGAGAGTTATTATCTGTGTGCTCTCAGAGGCACATGTTTTGGTGAATGTAATAAAAAGAAAAACAAATACCATCAGCTCATACTGGTGTTCCTTAACTTCTGACGGCTGTCATTTACCGTCTCACGCCTTGTGATAGCTCCAGGCATTTTTAGAATTCAGCTAATGGAAAAATGACTTTAGTAAAATGGATTTTTTTGTGTGTGGTTTTCAAGAACTTTCTTGTACAAGGAGGTTGGTAATTCCCATTTTCCCCCCACCCCAATAAAATGAAAGAGTTTGCAGGAATATTCTTCCTACTTCCTTTCAGACTCACCCATATCAGATTTAGATATCAATATGAATCCATACACACACACATGCATATATATATATATACATAGAGAGAGAGTTAGTTTAAGCTGCATGGAACAGAGACTAGACTACAGAAATACATTTAAATCTTACTTTTCAAATAAAAAAGAACTTGACAACAAGTCTCAAAATTTATACTATGATGCAGATGCCAATGTTGAATTGTTTTGAAGCGGAAAGAAAAATTATTCTAAATCTGTTATTTAAAAAAATCAGTCAATCATAGAAAAAGAAAGACTGATTTTGCTTCTTTATTCTCTTTATTGAAATTATAATTCAAAATCATTGTGATATGAAGAGGCAATCAAAGACCATCTAGCTAAAAATATGGCAGAAAAAAAAGCCTCTTATTAAGATGGATTAGTAAAACATATGAGTTATTTTCTGAATTTTTAAATATTTGTGATGCCTGTCAAGGTTTTCTGAATATTTGAGGTTTGCTGTGAGTCATCGCTGTGATGATCTCTTTCCAAACTGATTTTGCAGTTGGATGTATTATTTTTTAAAAAATGTTCACTAAAACCAAACTGATTTCAACCATAGACCCCATAAAATCTGAATTTGCTCCAGTAATAAGTCATCACATGATCTCTTCTAGTGCCTGGAGTTGCCCACCCAACTCCTGGTTCTCTCTCACTGTGGGGTGGACCGTCTTCCTTCAGAGATGTTGTTGCCCAGTGTTGTTACTGGCGTTTTATTTCTGTAATTATTTCAATGCTACTATGTTGATCTTAATGTTTACCAAAAATCCTGACTATGTCATGGTCAGGGGATGGAAGACTGAGTCCCCTTGGAGGTCCCACTGATGTCATAGTCAAGCAATAAAATATTTTAAAATATTTTATATCTCTTTATAAAGATATGCCTCAATGTGAGTATAGTATGCATTTTATACATAATAAATATGTATATGCATACATACATTAACATATGTGTACAATTTTTTGCTAGATGGGATTATTGCTGATGTGTCCCTATATATAAACCTAAAGTATTTGAAAGGAGGGCAGATTCAATAAAATTTAAAGAACTAATTTGGTTTTAGTCATTTAGCATTCAAGATATTTTGATAAGTGACAAAAACCAAAGTTGTATTAGTTAAACATGAGAAATGTTTTTGTATGATTGGTTTGAAATGATAATGATAAACCTAAGGAGGCCTGGCACAATAGCCTAGTGGCTAAATCCTCACCTTGCATGCTCTGGGATCCCATATGAGTGCCTGTTTGTGTTCTGGCTGCTCCACTTCCCATCCAGCTCCCTGCTTGTGGCCTGGGAAAGCAGCAGAGGACGGCCCAAAGTCTTGGGACCCTGCACCCGCATGGGAGATCCAGAAGAATCTTCTGGCTTAGGATTGGAGCAGTTCCATTCGTTGCAGCCGTTTGGAGAATGAACCAGTGGGCAGAAGCTCTTTCTCCCTGTATCTCCTTCCCTCTGTGTGCCTGGCTTTCTCATAAGAATATCTAAGGATAACTGGAAGGAGGGATTCAAATGGCCTAAGAACTCATATTTGTTTTCTGTTTCCATGTTGTTTCTATTTCTCTCTGTGTAGTTTTTATTTGTATTGATGTACCTTTAGAAATGACCATATCCAAAATATTATTATCATATATATGTGTGTGTATGTATATGTGTGTACATGTATATACAGTTATATAATATGTAGTATATGGTATCATATAATCTATAACAATTCTTTTATATGTGTATGTGTGTGTGTGTGTGTGTGTGAACAGTTAAAAGAGGAAAACATGAGAAAAACACCAAGGGGTAAAAGCTTTCTTTCAGTCGACCTGAAATGAATCCCAGAGTTCAGTGTTCGCTGCCAGTCTGTTCTGTGTGAAGCCATGGCCCCATGATTGTTACCACTATGGATTGGAATATTCTAGAAGACTAACTATGATAAGCCCACTCCTATTTGTAGGGAAAATGGATGGACTTACTCCTGGAAGGATGGTGAGAAGACGCGTTAAAGACACAAAACAGTGATGAGTAGAATTTATTGGCACCATTTCTATCAAGTGCCTGGATTTTAAATGTTTACGACTGGAAAACATGATTTGGATAGAGTTCTCTGCAAGTGAGCCATTTGGCTTGCTAACAGATGATTATGAAGCATAAATTGATTCTACACTTCTGAACACCTTTTCTTCTTATTTTAATTAGTGAGTCCAGAATGAAAGGCCTAGAGATTGAAATCTGAAAACAATTAATGGTGATTCTATGTATAGCTGACCCTAATTATTTAGCTCAATTGGCTGGAGCTCATTGTGTTAATGAGGCTGATGTGGTGGGCAAATCCCTGTGTGGACCAGTAGGTTTTACTATATTCTGGAAAATACATTCTATGCTTTCTTTAATCTGAAAACACTAGCTTGGAGATGAGGGGAAACGAAGTGAAGCTACTCAGCACAATTCTATTTAACACAGCTGGAAGAAACTCCTTCTGAAAATGGCTGATCATGATTTGCATTTACAGAAGAAAGCTTAGTTACTTCCATATTAGATACTTGATTAAATCTGAATATAATTTGAGTTCACATTGAAAAGATATTTAAAAAGAATTCTCCCCCTATGTTCTTCTTTGTATCAATGAAGTTTTATCATCTCACGCCTTATGAGTATGAATGAACATTTTGGAAATTTAAACAAAGATGAAAGAGGATGATAAATGCTCACATTGGTGTTCCTGATGTGCTTTTTTTTTTTCAATTCTCTGCTGCATTTGGGACCACTTTCATTTGCAGGTGGAATGTTGACTTTTATACATTAAACCAAAAATAAAGCAGTATCCAGCAAGTACAGCATAATAAATTTACCTTAGAGATGATCAGAGTAAAAATAACAACAAAAATAATGAATAGTTTTTGAGCCTTACATCTGGGTCAGGAATTCTGGTAACTTCTCTTCCTCTATCGTATGTAATCCATTTCACACTATTTATACAGGTAATTATTTTTCATATTTCACAGCAGAGGAAGTAGAGGCATAATATGTCAAAAATAAGCTTTGTTACATGACACTTGCAGAAGGCTGTACCTAGCTAACATGAGTTCAGAGCTTGAGTTTTGAACAGCTAATGGATAATTCTGCATTTTCAGTCTTGTGACATTACATTAGTTATTATGATTGTATAGTCTGCAAGTCTTGATTCATGTTCTCATGATATTGCTGGAAGACACACAATTATAACAAAAATTATTTTGTCTTACGGTTACTTGATTACAAGTAACAATATTATCCAAGCTACTTATGGAAATTAAAAGAAGAGGTAATTTCCTGGAAGATTAGGGACACATCATAGAATTCAAAGGCATGAATAACAATTAGGACTCTTAGAAGGGGGACAAAAACTATCCGACAACTATTCTTTCAGGCTGGTGTGTTGGGATAGTAAACTAATCATGCTCATGGAGCACCAGCATCGTGTGTGAGCGCTGGTTCTAATTTCCAGTTCTGACCCAGCATCGCTGTAACTACCTGGAAAAGCAATGGAGGATGGGCCAAGACCTTGGGTCCTTGCACTCACAAGGGAGACGCAGAATGAGCTGCTGGCCGCCAGCTTCAGACCAGGCCAGCTGTGGCAAAAGTGCCCATTTGGGGCGTGAACCAGCAGGTGGAAGATCTCAGTCTCTCTAATTCCTACTTTGAAATAAAATAAATAAATCTTTTAAAAAATAAAGCTATTTATCTGCTTCTCAGTACTAAGCAGTCTCTCACGTATATCTACCTCTGTCCACAAATGACTGTTCTTCCCTGTCTAGCCGACGTGCCAAGCCTCAGTAAGCACCGTAGCCTTTAATCTAGGCTATTTCCCCAGGATGGGTCTATTCATGCACTAACAGGACATGAACCAGAATCTCTAAGACCCAACTCCAAACCCACGCAACAAAATGGACTTTTTAAAAATTGCAGGGCACAATGGATTCGCAAGAAGATAAAGCGACTGAAAAGAAGTGATTGTCAGAAGAAATCATTTGGATAATTATAATCTTATTGATTACAGAGCATCATGGAAATGAAATTGCGTATATTTTATTAAACAAACAGGTCCAGTTTCCAACTGACATATCTCCACTTACTAGCTGTGCTACCTGAAACCTGATCTCACTAGTTAAAATATGCTTCCATTTTGCCACTGTTACATGATGGTAATATTAAATGCTATCCACCATTCCTGGAGGATCAACTACAGTTCTTATTGCAAAAGATTTCTTATCTAAATTACAAACATTAGTCATTCTTCATTATACATTAAATGAGTCAATTCCATGTTAGTTTTCCCTTTCCTCTGTTTGTGTAAATATTTGTGTATATATAGATACATATGCATCTATACACAGATATATACATAGATATATGTACTAGTGTGTGTTTGAGATTGCATTGATTATTGCGCATACTATCATTTTTAGGATAATTTTGAGAAAAAACAAAGCTAGACAGTCCTATTTGGTTAATATTTTAAAATATCTGCTCTGTACTTCAGAAGGAGGAGGTGTTGTTTCAATTAGAAGACTGTCCTTTTCTGTCTGGTGGCCACCGATTGACTACACTTTGCAAGAGAAACAGAGAGAGAACGAGGCACCTTCCTACCCCCAAAGAAGGAGCAGCTGTCAGAACTCTATCCATTTGCAGCCGAATTGATCAGAAGAAAATAGTTTTGACCCTGAAGTAACATCTCTTTTTGAAAGCTAGCAGCTTTCTGCCTCTGACATGGAGGTTAAGTCCTAATTATCTCCACAGAGAGAGAGAGAGACGGTAGAACAATCCTGACAATGGGGTGAAAGGGTCTGAGAGTGGAATTTATTTAATAGAAGCCACAGATACTTTCTGCAGATGCTGCCTGTAATCAAAACCTTTTGTTTTGCAGCTCAGGTCCCTTTGTGAGGGAGATTGCAGGTTGCTCTGGGAGTCATAGGCCGAGCCCCTCTTGTTTCTGCCTTTGCAAGTTTTACAGACTTGGAGCCAATTTACTTTTCCTAGCCTAAGTTTCTTCATCCTTTTCAAATGCAACCCAAATCACATGTAAATCTGTGTTTATTAATGGTGTTCTGTGCTTGGATATAAAATGTTTAATATTTCGTATGCACTATGGCCGGTCAGGGTATAATAGAAAAATCTCTAGTCAAAGAATTGAGTAGAAGAGTTCTTGAAAGGACTGTACTCAGAGAAGTGAGAGGACAAGAGGAACCAGCAGGTGGTGTCACTCTCACCTTGGGGCCAGAGATGCAACAGGAGGAGCCCAGGAGGAGCTGCAAGGCTTGAGTTATCGAATTAAAAAAAAAAAAAGGAAGCAAGTCTTTTCAGTTGGTGCCAATGATCAGCGAAGATGGAATCTGACCTCGGTCATCTCTGTTCTTAAGTTCTGTCTGGGCCTTCTTTGGCTCTAGGTCAGAAGTCAATTATAAGGGACACAGGGGCTGGGGTCTGTAATGTGAGCCCTCTGGGGACAGAAGAGGCAAGACTAAAAGTACTTAGATATCTGGAAAAAGACGACCAAGACTGCACATTTTGAGATGCGTGTGGTGTGCTTTTCCAGTATGTTGTATACATTAGATACATTGCTTGTGGCTAACCTGATGTTTGGTACTGATGAGTAAAGTTAAGCCGCTTGGCATCTGGATGTCTTGTTGAATCACTGTAGATCAGATCAGGTTAAGAATCTCCTGATTCTTTTTCTATGATCTTATAACGCATTTGGTTGTAGTGATGGTTACATAACAGGAGCATGTTTACTGTTATTATCCCCATCTTGTACATGAAGAAACTGTGGCACGGGAGGGAAGGATCCCTTTCTTATAAGCTGATCAGGAAAGACTTTCCTTTCTTCTTTTGTTCAGTGTCCTCTCTGACTCCGCAGGTCTCTGAGTGTTACTGGACAAGTTTATCAAACCCTGGGAGTGGTGCCTGAGAGCTCCAGTATCCTTGTATTTCTCTATTCCTATTCCCAAGCCTGATCCTAAAAATAAATGTCTCCCTTTCACCACATCCACCCTGCTCACATCTAACTTTCCTTATGGCCTCCATGCTCTGATGAATGGGGCATGACTTTCCCCACTGCTACTCAGTCCTACATTCACATCCATCTCCACGGAACATCTCCAACCTTCACCTCCACATCTCTCAATGTCTGCACCCATCCCCTCAGGCCTCACTGTTGGATCAGAGCAAGCTCAGGGCTGCGGTCTTCACCTGTCTCTTTGAATCCACTGATTGGTGCCACGTGCAGCTCAAGGAGTGCCGTTAATTAGCCACCCTTGTCATCCTACCCAGCCTCATGCACTGTCTCTTCTTTGACCACAAACAGCTCCTTTCCCTTTCCACCCAAAAGGTCAAACAAATAAAACAAACAACTAACCTCTCTCTTCAAATGTAAAAGAAATGTCCTGAGGCTGTTCTCATTTCTCTTCTGTGCATGCATTTCTTTGGAGAGTTCCTTGCAGTAAGTGACCTGATTTCCCTAACACCTCCTCACTGCTCAGACTCTTTCAGCCTAGTTTCTTTCTACCCTCTTCCACTAATTACTTTGTCTAACTTTATCCATTAATTACTAGAATCACCTTGAATTTCACATTGATAAGTAGCATCTGCCTCACAGTACTTTTGTGTGTGGATTCTTGGTCATGGAATACTCTTTCATGTACCGTTTTCGGGTTTGGATGATTATGTGTCTTCTATTTCTCCTAATACATGGCACTTAAAAGCTAATTTAAGTCATTGAAATTCCTAATATTTTGTCATGTCAATTCCCAGATCAGAAACAAAAGTAAAACTCACCAAGCAAGCAAGCAAACAAAAAAACCTCTTAGCATCTCGTTTTATGAGAAAAAAGTAAATCCAACTCTTCACTTGAAAATCGATTTCACTTATCTTTTAGCTCCAGGGCGCTTTCTAAGCGTTTCCCTCCATCTATGTCCACTCAGACAGTAGGCATGCACTGTTGTGAACACGGATGTCCACTTTGAAAACTTTGTCCTCTGATGTTATTCCCTCTGCTGACAGTAACATCAGTAGACTTTTTGCCTGTAGTATCAAAGACCCCCCCAATCACAGTGATTTTGCGTCAAGTTTACCTGTTACTGTTAAGGATCTGTGTAACGCACAAGGACAGCCGTTCTTGCAGCCCCTCTGAGATCTGTCCCACTTCGGTCTTGCTTCATCAGCTCAACACAAGTTCCTTATGACCGCATCAGACTGTGCAGGAGCTTTTCCCTGCCACGTCTCTGAAGGTGGGTGACTTGTGCTCCTGCTCTGTTGATCAGAACTAATCATTTGTCCATCCCTAGCCACCTGGTTCTGGAAAGTGCGGTCCTTGCATCACCTCTGCCTGCTGAACCACGACGCACACTTCAAGGCAGATATGAAAGGTCACCATCTCATTGAATCCTGCCCTTCCTCAGCTAGGCAAATGTACATAGGATTTAAAGAAAATATTTTACTTTTTGAGATTTGCTGATTATTTATAAGATAGACTGACAGAGAGGGAGCAGCAGAGAGGCAAGGAGAGAGTATTCTATCAGCTGCTTCAGTCACCAAATGGCTGGAAGGGTTGACTGGGGTAGGACTAACCCAGTAATCAGAAACTCCATCCTGAGAAACAGGGACATGAATACTTGCACCATATTCTGCCGCTTTCCCAGGTACGTTAGCACGAAGCTCGATAAGCAGTAAAGCACTTGGGATCTGAACTGGATCTCTGATTGGTATGCTTGGCGGAGTAACAAGTGGTGACTTAACACCCTGAACCACAACAGTGGGCCAAAGCCTGTTATCTTCTCATTAGTAAGCAGTTATGAATATGTATCTGTGCGTCATTTAAAAATCCAAATAATTGAGAATAAAAAAATGGGAAGTAATGTATTTCCAACCCACACTCCTACTCATACAGGAAATTGATCTCTCTTTGTGTTTTTATGAATATACATATATGACTGTAAACAAATGGAATAATCCACATTAGACATACTGTTCTACATTTGCTGTTTTCATCCACATTTGACTTTTTACCATCTTCTAGAAAATTAGTTCACTCCTTTTCACAAATAAAACACCATCATCAGTATAAATATAAGCTGATTTAAGTATCCATATCCCTTAGATGGATGTTTTATCATTTTGTCATCTTAAAGGACTACAGCTATCATCATTAACATATTTAAAGATAGGAGACTATCCTATAATGCTGCCAGAAGTAGAATTCTCAGTTTTAAAGGGATGAGTACATTTTCTTATGTATTTATTTTTTCAATTTGTTATTTGGATAATATGAACAGATTTTATGTGTTTCATATATATGATTTTAAGAACAGAAAGAGGAGTCCGGCTTCTCTCCCTCCTTCCCTCAATCCCACACCCTTCTTCCTTATATTTCTTTTAAATTTTACAGTGACATACATTCAGTTTATTTTATAATCACAAGCTTAAGCTTCCACTAAACAATTCAGCAATAAGTGGAAAAACCAAAATATATAAACAGGAGCTAAAAACAGTAGCCAAGTAGGAAAATGTCACTTTCACTCACATGCATTGCATTTTTTGTATTCTTTGTATTCATTACCATAAATCGGGGACGAAATAGGATATATATCATTTGGGAACTGATATGCTGAAATGTAATAATTTGAACATTTTGCCACATTTGCTTTTTATGGAGATATTATATACCCGTATCCTTTTTTCTTAGAAACATAAATATTAATATCTCAAAATGAGGAATTCATCACAAGGAATAAGTACTTTTAATCTGGAGAAATATTGCCACATGCCATTCCTCCAAAGCCAAGCAAAGCAGTGGCACTAATTTGCATTCCTGGCCTCAGCATTTGCGGGTGACTGTTTCCTTACATTCTCGTCAATATCAGATGTTATCACATTTTAATAACCCAGTTAAATTAGATGCTTCTTTCAGAGAATCTATTTATAATTCATATTCTTATCTCCTGTATTGCTGAGTAACAGGAAGTGTTTGGTGTGGTGATTTAATTTCATTTCATTTTTGTCATTGAAGGCAATGGATTTATTTTTTAAAAGATTTATTTATTTTTATTTTTATTTTAATGGTGGATTTACAGAACGAGAGAGAGAGAGATCTTCCATCCTCTTGTTCACTATCCAAATGTCATCGATGGCCAGAGCTGAACAGATCCAAAACCAAGAGACAGGAGTTCCTTCTGGTCTCCCCCATGTGTGTCAGGGCCCAAGGTCTTGAGCCATCTTTTGCTGCTTTCCCAGGCCATAAACAAAGGATTGAATTGGAGGCAGAGCGCCCGTGACCAGAACTATATAGAATGCTGGCATGACAGGCAGGCTACACACCAGCCTCAAGTGATGGATTTAAACTGGACTGGAATGATTGTAGGTTTGGGGTTAATATAGTAGCAGGGGATTGCTGATAGCCGTAAAAGCCTCAGACTCACAGGCAAGAGTGGGTGAGTCAGCAGATCTTGCCCATCTTCCGAACAGTCCTATAGAAATTTGTGCAGGTAGTTTAGAATTAGACCTGTGATGTACTATGGCTGATCTGCTAACAGAGCCAGGGCTAGTACTTGGATCTCTACATCAGCGTTTGCTCTTCTGCAAAATGAAAAAATGTCCACTAAGCCAATCATTGTTTCTATCAACAGTCACACACTTGGGAAAATGTGTCAAATAATCTGCTGGTAGATCGGGCTGGAACAATGAAGGAGAAGGGTCGGTTCTTAATCCTTTCTGAACATAAAATACGTGAATAATACACTAAGTGAAGAAATGGAAACATTGTGGTGAGCATTGCAACTGGAGCCTTGTAAGGCAGTCTAAGTATTGTGTATTGGAGCACCTCACCACCATTTTAGGAGCAGATTTGCTCAGGCTTCCAGGATCACCACTGCAGACCTCGGTGTCTTCGGGCACACTCAGAAAATGCAGTGCCCTGGCAGTTTGGAGAGCAGGGCTTTTGCTGGTGCTGATAATAGGAAGAACCCACGTGATCATTTGTTTAGAATACACCGGCGGGAACCGTATTGGCTGGAAGGTAAGATGACAGTATAGGGTGCTGACAGGTTTAAACCAATGGAGAATCATTAGCCAGGATGAAACACAGATGGCAGATTCTAGGAACTAATAGAGGACAGGCCGACAGCAGAGGGGTACCTGGATAGCCTAGGGCACAGGGAAGCAGTGGAGACAACCGAGTGGTGTGGCAGTGAGCAGATAACCCTGTAGTGGTTGATGAGCCGTGATCTGTGCCCCACCAGCAGCCAGATGGGAAAGAGTTCACCAGGAGTTCAGGAGGCGAACGCAGCCAAAGAACTGCCCATCCTGTTGATTTCTTTGATCCAACCATGAGCAAAGACACAGTGGCAGACTTTAAGGTGCAGGATCAGGGTGGATCTCACGGCTCAGACTGCCGCCAGCGCCACGTCAGGTGCTGTTTTTGTGTAGTGGGGACGAGTCTGTGGGACTGGTGGGATAGCCGGGGGCAAGTTTGAGCTGCACTTGTGCTAGGCTAGCAGTAAAATCACTTCAATTCTCAGCACATTGTAGTGGTCCCCCAGAGAAAACTGTTCCAGCGTGGTATCCCACAGTTTCCACCCAAAACAGGTCCAGGTGGCCTCCACACCCAATGGCCAACAGACCCAGATCTCCACCGTGCCATGTCAGGTGCCATTTTGTTTAGTGTGGCAAAGCCTGTTGGACTTGAGGGACAGCAATGAGCTACTCATGTTCTAAGCTAGGAGCAGAATCACTTCAGGCTCAGTGCATGACGCTGGTGCCCCAGGGAAGACAGTTCCTACATAGCACCTTGCAGATTCCTTCCAGTACAGGTCAGAAAAATTCATCCTTGAGATTGTTTTTTCTTTTTTAGAATCAAAGTCAACATAAATTATTTGAGAATAGTCTCTTGTCTACTGGGCAGAAATCCCATTCTGTTCATCTTTCATCCAGGACATTGCTTCAGTGTCATTAAATTCAGTCGTTGTGTTTGCTCTGGTATTGTTGTTACTCCCATATAAATGTTCTCGTTGGGCATTTATTATGTAATGTTTGCAGTGTTTGCCATCTCCTTGTCCTAAATTTCCTTCTTTATGACCAACGTTAAAACTGCTTCTGTGTTTTCTAAAATTATTATTAGCTTAATCTATGTGCATACAGTTCTCTACTATTCTCTAGCATTATCTATGTGAAAAAAATTTGTAAATCTATAGCTCTTTGTAAATATTTTGGAAATGGGATTTTATATATGTGTGTGTGTCTATGTATATAAATAATTTTATGTGTATTTGTCAATCCAGATGTACCCTAAATATAATCATTGTAGAAATGATTCAAAATGAGCATTTGCTTGTAAGAGTACTTTATGATTATCACAGGTTTTGATTATCAATGATTTGGACCTTTGGAATCATGACCAATGTGTTAGCTAATAAGTAATGTAAATGTGTTAGCTAATTCTATAAGGTGGTAGATTCTCTTCAAAGCAAAGTGTTTTGATAGCTCTTCTTTATTTCATTCATTCTCTTTATAATCTCAGTCTTCAGTCTTCATTGCAACTCTTCTACCTATCCTTCACCCCTTTTTCTCCATTCATTACATGTTGCTTGGATTGTTGTCCTAGTAGATCTCTCTGTCTTCTCTGTGCCACTCCAGTTCAGTCATTTCTCCGTAAAAACCTTGAATTGAAACACCTGCAGACTCTGTGGTGCCATTTTTCACCCTTTCAACACAGCCTTCAAGGTCTTTGTGAATCAATCTTAAAGCAATCTTCATAGGTTTCACACCTACGCGCACCCAGTCCTCCAGATCAATCACAAAACATGTAGTTGACTAAAAATGCCTTTCCACGTCTATACCTTGGCCATTCTATTCCTTTTTCCTGGGCAGTTGCCTTATCTGATGTGCCTCTCATTTCTGCTTTCATTTCTCTTGTTCCTCCTTCAGTCCCTGATTCTGAGCTTCGTATCTGCTTTCCATTGATGTTCCCTTTCTTTCACTGAGAAATCTCTTCATCCTCTCTCTTTATTCCCTCTCAACTCCTTCACCATTTGACTTGTATGTTATTTGCTATTCTGGTGGTGTTCTGTTTCTAAATTTTGTTGGGGTATAGGTAATATTTGCCTCATTTTTTAAATAACAATCCCTAACTAACATTGAATTTGTTTGTAGGTCCTTTGTTTACTCTATTAACCAATGCTTATTCTACTTAACAGTAGGAACTGTGTCTTGAATCACAGGATAATAGCACTTGAAAGTAAGTCCAGAAAGTGTTCCCACCAGGCAAGAAAATGAAGTTGCTAATTAATTAGGTTATAAATTATAGCTGGTTGATGAAACCTTAAAATAAAATTTAGGTTCATTTTTGAAGCAAAAATACTATTTAAATAAAATGCTTTGTTTTTAGGTCAGTGGTCAGAATTATTTCAAATCTACATGTAATCAATTGATGAAAACATGATCTGAGTATTAAGATTGCTGGTATGATTTGATACCTGAATAAAACTACCATAAAGCAAGATAGCAACTTTTCAGAATACCTTAGCAGACAGATGTATTCTTATGGTACATTACTACGTTCTGGTATGGAAAGACGCAGAATAGCTGCAGAAATGGCTGGAATCCTCAGGATCATAGCAGGAAATTTAAAGTGTTTGCAGAAGCACCCTGATTGTGTGGTACCTCGGGCTTTCATTTCCTCCTAGAGCTATCTGAACACCCGAAGGGCTGTCTGACAGAAGATGACTTCATAGTCCAGCGGTGTGTTAGAGTTTGTATAAACTATTTGAAACTTAGGATGGAGGCCTTCTCAAGCAGAGCGTGTTTTTATATACGTTTTTCTCTCCAGCTCTGCAAAATAAGCAGTGTTTTTTTTATGACTGTAATCTTATCCTTTCTTTGCAAAATTCACTTAATTTTTAATTTTTTAAGATGAATTTGCGAAAGTGTTTGGAGGCAGGAGCATGCAATGCAAACCACCCTCTTCACTTCTTGAAGCTGCTAGTTGAGAATTCAGAGCTTCTTTGCATAATAATTTTTCTGCATCATCTTTTTTTTCTTTCAATTAGGAGATGATTAGAAAGCAGCTCTATGAACTTTACAGCCTACTGTGCATTGTATTTCAAAGAGGATACTTTGCCGGTTCCTATGAAAAATTGAGACACTATTAAATAATTTGCTCAAACGCAATTTTGATATCTTTACAGTTAGATTCATGTTTTTAACAGAGTCAACTCATAATTAGAGATTATGCTTTTTAAAAGTAGAAAATCACATTACGAGGGAGGAATGGAGGCTACAATACAATGAACGCTGGTATCAAGAAGAAAGCATGAAGTGTTCCGCGCCGGTCCTCTGTACTTCGTCCTTATGGGTCTAGGAGGTTTATTTCTAAAATAACTTTAGTTTGCTCTGCTTTGAAGTATTGTCCGGGAAGCACCATGTTTTTAGTTAAAGAAAGAACAGTATTAGAGCATTGCCCGAATGAGCCTCCCAATCGCACGGTACCCCTGTCTTCTGGAGTCGCGTCTTGTCTTCCATTCTTGGTCTTCTGGGTTAGCAGCTTCAATGACAAGCTGTCTGCCTGCTTTCCCTGTAGAATTATTCTGCTTTAAATATTTCAAGTCCTCCCTGACAGGGTAAACTCTGCTTCAGGAAGCTGGATTTAAGTCAATGAGCAGCAGTGGGAGGCGGCTTTCCTGGCCTGTTAAACTCTTCAGAAAGGCTCTTGGCTCTGCTCCATTCTCTGGAACTTCTCTCCTTCGGGATCCTGTTCTCTTGTTTTTCTCTGATTATCCTGTGGCAACTTAGCTTTTAACTTCTCATTTTCATTGGCAGTGGTTTCATTGCACATTTTATTTTCTATTGTCCATTATGATTTTAAACTGTGTCTATAATATAGGTCTGGGCAGGCAGAGGCAGAATTAAAATCTTTTCACATTTTTAAGATGTGTTGTGTATGCTTATCTACATGTGTCTGCATATGCAAATATTCGGAGGGTTTAGAAGAAAGTCTGGGATGTGTTTAGAAAGATTTACTATGACTGCAAAAAGGAAGCGATAACAAATGGTTCTACATTACGTGTGTGTCCCTTCTTCACCCATCCATGCTAGTTGAATTCTTACATTAAGTTGTTAATCATAGAGCGTGTTCACAAAGATTTTGGAATGAAAGTCATTGTATTTCAGTTTTTTTTTTTAATGTTTTGGCCCAGAGTTGTTTTTTTGTCCATCGGTGAAGAGTGACATTAAAATGATTTGTTTGAGGATTAGGCTATGGAACAAGAACTGGAAACAATGCTAAGAACACACATTTGGTCATCACACCCTGCCATTAACTACCAGCTCTTTCTTCAAACACGGAATACCAGACACTTTTATGGGAAAAAAGAATTGGTAGGATTGGTTGGACATGAGCAGCAAAGTGAGACAAACAGAAACACAAGCTACAACAGAGGGAAGCAGAGGCACTCGGTGACCTATATTCCCAAGTAACAGTAGATGTGTAGGGGACATATAGCATTGTGTCAGTCAGCAAGTTGATGTGCACATCATATTTCTAGCCCTGTAGCCCTTCACCATGTATAGAGAAGAAAGGGACAGTTGTAAGAAGGACCTCCCTAGAGACCCACCTGTTTATTTGACTTGGTACTCTGTGCTCTAGAATTTTTTTTTTCTTTGTGGAAGTATTATGCCTTGATTGACAGATTCATTCTACTCAGTGGAAAATGGAATGGATTTTATTCTTGAAAAGAACCTGTTGCTGGGATTTGAAATCTTAAAATAGAAGTTGCCATTTCTTTCACATCTAAAAGATTGGATTGAGAATGGGATTTGAAACAAACCAATGTTTTATGGCAGATAGATTTGTTTTATGAGTTTTCATTTTCAAAGAGCAGAACATCATACATAAGGCAATCATTGTTTTTTGCTGGGAGGGCAAGGTCATAACGGATTACCATGGAAAGATAATGACTAAGGATTTCATGAGAAAATAGAAGTCCTAATAAAGCCAGACACACCAATATAATTCCTTTTCTGATTGTTTAATCATTTTGTTTCAGTGGGTTTTGTTTATAATTTAAAAAAAAATAGCATCCATTTGGCAAGACAGTACATTGGGTAAATCAGCCAATCAGAATCCACAGGTAATATTGAAGAATGGTATGATTTAAGGAATGAGTAGAGGAATAGGTCTGTAAGGAGAGATTAGCAATCGCAAGTGTTAAGGAGCACGTGTGTGGGAATCAGACAGGCTTTCATTTGCTGGATAAATCAAGAAAACTATGAATAATCATAATTGATAATTATGAGACTCTTTTATGTGCCTGGAAATGTCACAATTATGTTCTTTGCAAGTATAATCTCACTTAATCCTTATAGCAAACCTATATACCACATGTTTTCTCATTTACAAATAATCAGGCTTAAAGAGATTAATTAACTTGCGTGATATCTCTCTGCTAGTAACAATTAGGAGTGGTGCCTTGAAGGAATATTAGGCTTGAGTTGCTGATACACATGAATAGTAATAATCTAAAGCACTGCATATTCAGATACTTTTCTTCATTTATGATGAGCACTTTCAACAACAGTAACAAAAAATATGATCGAAATAAGGTGGAACAGCCAAAGCATAGATGCCATTGGGATGAAACACACAGGCATTTGGAATAGTCACTGCAGAAGTGTCTATACTTACAAAGAATTGTTCTTAATGAGATTAAAAAGAGGGTACAGTAAGAGGATGATGGGATAGGTCCGAAAGATTTGAGACCAAGATACCTGATGCATTTAGGATTTCACTGATGAGACATTTTCTTGTAAATCAAGGTCCAGGATGTGACCCTAAGAGTAGGTTACATACTAAATTGTGTGTGTGTGTGTGTGGTTTTTCTACATGAAAACCTTTATGCATACCAAGTTAATTTATGAGCATATGGACATCATGGTGTTGGCCTTTAAAACTAAACATTAATCATGTAATCAACTCATGAAAAGTTAGCTTCAGTAAATAATGGTTTTAGAAATTGATTGAATTTTTCTTTGTTCCAAATTCTCTGAGCAAATTCAGTGATTCTTAGAAGGGTATTTAAATAAGAAGGAAGCAAGTGGACTCTTTCCTTTTGATAGAGAGCAAATGTATTAATCAAAACATGTTAATAAAAGAAGAAGAAGATAGAGAAGAAGAATCTAGGGTGTGAGCCATCAGATGAAAATTTTCTCTCTCTATTTCAATAAAGTGAAAATAATTTTTTCCTCCCAAAGCACTTAGATTTATTGAGGGAGAAACGAATCACTCTTTGAAAAGAAAACATAAATTCTAAATGTACTACAATTAATTCAGAACATGTAAGGAACTTCCTGAATCTTTTATGCTTATGTGGTATTTGAGTTACAATATGCACCTTGTGATAAGATAACGTAAACATAAAATTTTATAAGATTGTTTGAAAGGCAGAGTTACAGCGAATGAGAGAATGTTCCATGCACTGATTCACTCCCCACAAATGTCCACTATGGCTAGGGCTGCCTGAAGTCAGAATCCAGGAGCTTCTTTTGGGGCTTCCACATAGCTGGAAGAGTCTCAAGGACTTGGACCATCTTCCTCTTCTTTCCCCAGAACTTTATCAGGGTGCTGGATCAGAACTGGCACAGTCAGGATTGGAACCAGCACCCATCAAGAATGGCAGCATTGCAGGCAGTGGCCTTGCCCACTTCAAAACAATGCCAGCCACCAAGATACCAAACTTTCAATTCACTTTCTTTTTTTTTCTTTTTTTTTAATTGTTATTAACATTGTATTATGTGATACAGTTTTATAGGCACTGGGGATTCCCCCCACCCCTCCCACACCTCTCCCCCCATAGTAGATTCCTCCACCTTGCTGCATAACCACAGTTCAAGTTCAGTTGAGATTCCTTCATTGCAAGCATATACCTAGCATAAAGTCCAGCATCTTATTGTCCAGATAAGTTCAGTGGCCTCTTGGGGAGACCTTCTCTGGTCTGAAGGTAGAGCTAACAGAGTAAAGTTCCGGTCAGTTAAAAGCCCCAACAAAACATCAGCATCAGTATACAACGTTATGGAATTAATTGACATAGTATTGAGTAAACAATATGTTAAAAAAACGAAATGGAGTTGAGATGACTGCAGGTATCTTATTGCCATTTGTTTGCTTACTTCCAAGATCAGATGAGATCGGGCACGTTCAGGGTGGTATGGCTGTAGACCATTTGTTTGCTTGCTATGGAGCGACAACCGCATGCTTTCTATTCTCTGCCCATCTTTTACCAGCAAATGAGGAAGGAAGAGAAGCACTGCCTTCATTCAGTTAATTTTAAGTTTTGTACATTACTAAATCATCCAGGTTACTTTTTAATGATTCTCCAGGATAAAAATTTATAAAAGGCTATGGATAAAAGGGATGCAATTAATTTTTTTTTCTGATGCAACCTTAAGAATGTTTTATCTTTTATTTCTGCTTACTGAAGTTGCCAAAGGGATCATCCTAATTTTTAAGTCTACCTAGAGGTATGAGTTTTCATTGTTCTGCATTTTCATCTGTTGCTGATACTATTGTGTCTTTTAAACATAGGTCCATCTTCTGGATGGAAGCTGGGATCCTAAAAAATGTAAATGTTTAAGTACATTCTTTGTTTGCAGGCTCTGAAGTGGCTAGGACTCAGAAGGTATTCTGACGTGGGGTGTATACGTTCCAAGAGGGGACTCACTGTACTGTAGTCTCTACTGTCATTCCTACACAATAAATGTTTCCTGACAACATCACATTGTGTAGTGCCTTTACACAGTTTATGTAAGAGTGTCTTCTCAAAGTGCATATAAGAATATACTATGAAAATATGCATAAGTTCCAAAAATTTTCCAGTTTAAAGAAGTTCATCTTTTAATTCAACCTTTTCTTGACATTTTTGAAATTGTCTTCATTGGCTTTTCCCCTTCTCCATCCAAACCTTTCCAAACCATCTAGCTCAAATATTATCATACATTTCTAGTTTTGTGTGAAACACCCAAACTGCTTCCATGGCACTTTGCTCCTATCCTTATTTCATTTGCTAAATTGAATTAAAGTCACATTCATGTTTTTTCTAACCTTCATTGTTCTGAGTTCCTACATGAGACTCAGAACTATTAGCTTTGAATTTTGTGTGCCAGAGCACACAGAACACATATCCATCCCTGAACAAAACTGTGGGACGATCTGAGAACTGCCTTTGTTCAAATAGAGAATGCCGAAAATATTAAACTTCTGTTTTATATCCTTATCAGATTTGTCAACCCTTCCAGTTTATTTTCAGCTCATTATTTTTGTTTCCTCAGCATATGAACTAATCCCTCAATAATCCGTACAGATGTTTTGATGGTTTTGGATTTTTGTCATGGTCTTAAGCATTGGAGATATAACAAATAAACAAAATTGTTAGCAAATTATTTTTCTTCCTATGTATGTGGCCCTGAAAAGCAATAGAGATGGTAGTATATGAAAGTACATTGCAGTGTAATACATCGTAAATATGCCTGGATCTATTTCAAGAAGTTTTCATTTCTTCAATCATTTCATCTTCCAAGTACTCTTTCCCAAGATCACAAGATTAGTAGGAGATCATATTGGAAGGCCAATTTGTACTGCAAATAACTTGTTCTTTAGAATGAATGCCATTTCTCCATTTATCATACTCAGCTGGCTCTTTCAGCACCTGTTTAAACTCTGCGCTGTCTTTACTTCATTCTTGTGTGAATTTATACGATAAGGTACAAATGGTTCTAGGAACGCTTGCTAAATTATGCCACATGGTCGGCTGAGGCTGAACGTTCTTGGCTGTTTGAAATTCACCTTGATCTATCGTATGTTTTCCTTAAGCGTTAACATTCCCACAAGTATGCCAGCAACCAGATTATGTTGCCAGGTAATTAGCAGAAGACTTCCTAGTACCAGTGTGTTGTTGTTGTTGTGATTGCCTGTTGTTGCTGATGTGATATTTTTTTCAGTGAGTCCTTCACGAAATAGAAATTGTTATCCATAAAGGTCTTAGCATTGATGGAGGAAAGGTTATTTAACATGATGGGTAAATTGAGCCATCAAGAAAGAAAATGTCGCCTCCGTAGTCATGTACTTTTTTCCATGACCAGAAGAACTACATATTCCAAGATGGAGGGGAATTATTCCGAGTCCCCACAAGATTTCAGGGGAAGTGCTACTTTTCAAAACGTTGAGTCACTTATAAACTCTAGATTGTACTTAAGAGAGGATGTTTCAATCAGATAATTTTGAACGTTTGAATGTGTAAGTGCATTTGAGAAAATTTGGGAAACAGGAATTGAAGCAGAGGACATGTCATAAAATGAACGCGTACAGAGAAGGAATCTGGGATTGTGACTCAAAGGAATCAAATAAACAAGGTTTGGTTGTAAAACAGATGTAAAATATCACAGAATATTCAACTTAATGAAAATTGGAAGGTTAGAGGAGTACTCAAAAAAAGCCAATAAATATGATGATGTATGAATATTAAATCATCTGCTGAATGTCTAGAGATGTAAATGTGATGTTGCAGAAAAAATGCAAATAATAATGATAATAACAAACATTTCCAATATTTATCTTTGAGCTTGGAAATCAGTTGAAGATTTTACTTTTCATCTGAAACTGCTTTATTCTGTATGAATTGTAACCATTTGTGTATCAGTTTTTTAAAGATTTATTTTTGTTGAAAAGTCAGATATGTGGAGAGAGGAAGAGAAACAGAGAGGAAGACTTTCCATCTGATGATTTCAGCCCCAAGTGACCACAACAGCTGAAGCTGCACCAATCCGAAGCCAGGAGCCAGGAACTCTTCCGGGTCTCCCATGTGGGTGCAGGGTCCCAAAGCCACTAGGCCACCACATGGGGCCCAGCAGTATCATCTTTAATATAAAAATCCATTTGTACATTGCTCCACTCATCTACTAATAGTTGTTCGTAATTGTTTTAGATTTTGGATCCCTAATGCTTATAAGTCCCATTGTTAGAATTAGCTGTTTTGTCCCCTTAAGTGTCTTTAAGTAGGTCTTCCACCAAGGATAGTCTACCTACTTCCTTGCTCAAATTATCATGCCATTTGTTTTGGTAGTTTTCACAAGTTGGAATTTTGCTCATCTTATTTATGCAGATGTTTCAAGATTTTTATTTATTTTATTACTTTGACACATTTCCATAGGCTCTTGGATTCCCCTTCCACTCTCTCCGGGGGCCCATCCCTGCCATGGATTTGCCCTAAATTATTACAGTAGCATAGTCCTTCATGCACAGTGATATTGCTGTCATGCTGCTGTTTAGTGTGTCCTAACGTTGTGGGCATGACAATGGCAGACTCCAGCATCCTATTGTCAGGATATACTTAACAACTTCCTGGCAGTCCATCTTTGATCTGGAAGTAGATGTGTATACTGCATTGTATCCTCACATCTGGATATAATAGTCTCAATTACAGAATTACCATATATCCCCTTAAATGAAAAACCATAAAGCAAAACCAACAAAAGAAAGAAAAATACAAAATTCAAAACACCATGAAATTAAATAATATGCTACTGAACGACCATTGTGTTACTGAAGAAATGAGAAAGAAAATAAAAAAAATCTTGAAGCAAATGACGTTACTTTATGACCATGCGTGTGTGAAAAAAATTAATTTAAAAAAAATCCCACTATTTTGAAGAAATGAAAATAAAAACAAAACTATCAAAACCCATGAGAGGTAGCAAAAATATTATTAAAGATTTTTGATCTTGTATTTTACATGAAGGTTGCCATGTATCAGGAAGAACATAGGATATTTGTCCTTTGGGGTTTGGCTTATTTGGGACCATTTGGTTGCAAATAGTAGAATTCTTTCTTTTTAATAGTTGAGTAGAATTCCATGGGGCAGATATACCACAATTTCTTTATCTACTTCTCTTTTGATGGGTTTCTGGGTTGCTGAATGAACAAAGCCTGTGCTGATGCTGCTGGGGCTGGTGTTGTGGCACAGAGTATTAAGCTGCTGGCTGCTCTGCTGGGATCCCATCTAAGTACCAGTTCAAGTTCTGGGGCCGCAGAAACAGGCAAACGAAAACCATGATAGCACGTAATAATAGGAGTTACCACTGAGGGTAGTGTCTTGGCAGGAATACTGTCTCCTGTAAGTTGTAAATGTTCAAGTTTCTGTGTTGGAACAGGGATAACATGGTGATACATATTTTTTGAAAATTAACAAATGATATACTTAAAATTCTTCTATAAATTATGTGTCTAATTAAACTTTCAAGAAGAACTATTAAAATGAACATTTCTCACATGGGCAAATTTGTGTCAGAGTAGAATCTTCAGAAATGTTTTAATCAGTTTTTTTTTAATGAGTTAACATAAATAAGATAAATGAGAACTTAAATTTTGAACTTCTTGTAATAGATACTTTAGGATTCAGTGTCGCTTCATAGAGTCCTAGATGCCGCATGCCCAGTTACTCATATCTGACGCTAATGTACATGATGACGATTCTGGCACCTGAGCATGGCATGGGGGCTAGTCATGCTTCCAAACAGAAAACAAGTAGGAAGTGCCCCCAAAGTGTAACCTTGAGGGCTATTGTAAGTAGTCACTATTACATAAAAATACCAGCTCAAGAGAAAACCTTGCATTTCCAAATTTATGCTCTTCCTGACATTGGATCTAAAAACTGTCACCATAAGCAGAGCAGGGAAAGAGGTTCTCTTCAAAGTAAAAACCCAGGGTTAAGCTCTGTCCTGTCTGAAAACACGGCAGGCATGCTGGAGTCCGAGTCCTGAGCTGTAGCTGTTGTGTCTGAGACGTGGCCTCTGTCGGCTCATTTCTAAATCAATTTAGCACAATGTCCACAGGGGAAGAAGTGAAAACCTGTGCCCTGGATAGAAATGCAAAAATCTTTTAGTCTGAAATGAAGAAAAGCATATTTGTTAGGCTTTAAATAAGGCCATAGGCTGAGGTTGAAATTGAATTTCAGACTAGAGTTTGGGTAAGCATACCAATAGATGGTGTCTCAATCTTCACTTTGCTTTGGTTTGGGGAGTTGAATCGTAGACGGAGCGAATTCTAGCTTTCAAAACTCCTAATTTGGATAGCCCTGTTTTTAAATATATGGATTTTCCCATTTATTTTCCTTCTGAATACAGTGGAACAAGAATAGGAGGTAAATCTGCCTGATGGGGTGTGCATGTGATCTCTAGTTTAATGTTCTTACTGTTGGACTGGAATCTTCACACCTTACGCATTTCCATAATGATTTTCTTAGCTCACTGTTTTCAACACTGTATGCACTGGTGACACATTTGAAACAAACAAACAAAAAAGATTCTGTTATTTTAGAAATCATCTATGAAGACATTCATATTGGAGAACGTCTCTGGTATTTTAACATGCTGTTGTACAGTTTGAGTATTGTGGCTCTGCTACCTGGGTACCTGGCTTTTCTTGAGTATGGTTGACTCAAGAACCTCTTTTTTTTCCTCCTTTGCCTCTTTTAAGAAAAATATTTATTTTCATTGGGAAGGCTGATTTACAGAGAGAGAGAGGGAGAGACAGAAAGAGAGAGATCTTCCATTCAGTCCCCAAATAGCCATGGCACCTGAGCCGTGCCAGGCCAAACCCAGACACCTGAAACTCCTCCTGGGTCTCCTGAGTAAGTACAGTGGCCCAGGGGCTGCTTTCCTAGGCAGAGTAGCAGGGAGCTGTGTCAGAAATGGAGCAGCCAGGGCTAGAGCCACGGCCCATCTGAGACGCCAGCACCACAGCAGGAGGCTTAACTTGCTATGCCACAACACCAGTCCCCCAAATTACCCCTTTCTTTTTTTTTTTTTTTTTTTTTGTCTTGCCATGTTTTTTGGCATCTCTCGAGAGTGACTATTTTACAGAAAAGATCCTAATGATAATATTCATACACATGTTAAAATCTGATTATGTTTTTAAATATTTATTTTTTCATTTATTTATAATGTAATGTTATGGAGGAAAAAGGAGCAATAGCTAGAAAGAGGTGTTTTTTTGTTTTGTTTTGTTTTTGTTGTTTGGTTGTTTTTGTTTGTTTTTCCACTGGCTCATCCAGAACAGACACAGCTAGGTCAGGCAGGAGCTAGGACCGTGGAGCTCCATGCAGGTCTTCCACATGAGAGGCAGGAAACAAAAAACTTGAGCCATGTTCTGCTGCTTTCCCAGGCACATTAACTGGGTGCTGAATCAGAATTGGGGCAGCTGGGATTCTGACTGGCACCTGTATGGGATGCTGGCACAGTAGGCGGCGGTTTCAGCTGCCGTGCCACAGCATCATCCCCACAATGCAATTAACAGACTCATAAAGATAAAAACCAACATAAATGATTTTGTTTATAAAAATAAGACATCTGAGGCTAAATTATTTAAGTATGGGCATTATTAAGATAATAATACCTTATTAAAAGTGGCTGTGATTCCCAATTTGATAACCCTTAGATCCTTAATAGGAAGTATGTGAGAGCTAACTAAGCATTTAACAATAGAAACCATTGGTCTTTACAATTTGCACTTTTAATAATTCATTATAGTGAATTATATGTGTGTATATATTTTTTAAAATTGTTAAACATGTGCATGGTGTTAAGCATATGGTGTATTTTATAAACAGGGAAAAATTATTTTTATTAATAAAGGTTTATACTTTTACCATGGTATTACACTAGATTTCTAAAGATTTACTTTTGGTGGAGTACCTACAATTTGAGAAATCCATCTTTAACATATGATTCAGTCACGTGTGTTTTTTAAAGTATATTGAGAAATAAAATGATCTCTAAAGGAGGATGTACCACTGTGCAGTTTGAAATCTGATTTTATAGACACTTTAACGAGAGCATCGTTCAATTCAAACAAAAAAATAATCTAGAGATTATGTTACATTTGCATGAAGTGTCTAGTTCAAAAATATCTTCTACACAAATTTAAATCAAATTTGGTCACTGCTTCCCCAGTGTTACCAAAAGATCAAAATAATACTTCCTAACCAGTGCATGATAAAAACTCAGCTTTTGGTGATTTCAAAGAGCATCTTTGATATTAGTTTGCGGTTCATTTTTATTTCAAAGCAATTATCAAAAGTGTGTATACTTCCTTTATTTGCTGTTTGGATGATTTATTTATTGTTATTTGAAAGTGAGATATACAGAGAGCAGGAGAGACCTGGAGAAAGATCTTCCATCTGATGACTTACTCCCCAAATGACCACAACAGCTGGAGATGAGCTTATCCGAAGCCAGGAGCCTGGAGCCTCCTCTGAGACTGCCATTCAGGTGCAGGGTCCCATGGTTTTGGGCCATCCTCAGATGCTTTTCCAGGCCACAAGCAGAAAGCTGGATGGGAAGCGGGGTGTCCAGGACACATACTGGGGCCATATGGGATCCTAGTGCATGTAAGGCAAGGATATAAACCACTAGGCTACCACAGTGTGCCCTCCTTCACTGGTTTTAAGCACCATTCATTCTATCCACTGATCAAAAGAGGTTCCATTAATGCTCAGACGATGTGCCATGGAACATTATGTGCCAAAGTCTGTTGGAGTCCCTGCTGTTCCATTTCTGAACTGCATCCCTGCCTGTGTGCCTGGGAAAGTAGCAGAAGATGACCCAAGCGCTTCCTTGCCAAGAAAGACCTGTGTGGAGTTCTCCCTGGCCCAGCTCTGGCCTTTGAGGTCTTTTGAGGAACGAACCTGCAAGTGAAAGATTCACTCTGTTTCTTTCCCTGTATTCCCCACACCCCTCTCTGTAAAGCTGCTCTTCAAATAATGGCAGTAAATAAAAGTCTTTGAAAAACTCTAACACTATTTAAGCATCCATTGGTGTTAAATGTATAAACATATTGTGGTATATGTATTCAAAATGCTACTAAGTCAAACAAACAAACAAAAAAGCTGCTGACCCATGCAATAACATGAATTCTAGAAATATTCTAAGGATGAGAAGCTGCAAGACATAAAATAGCACACTTATGTGCTAGCATATTTATAAGCTGAGAGGAAAAGCCAAAATACAATGACAGAAAGCAGGCCAGTGGTTTATGAACTAGGGTGGAAGTAGAGATTGACCCTTCCATGACACTAAGGAAGTTTTTCAGGATGGAAATATTCTTTGTTTCTGATTATCATGATCATAAAAAAATTCATAACTCAAAACTTGTACAGTTAACACTGATAAATTTTCCTGAATATGATTTATACCGAAATAAAAATGATTTAAAAGAAAGTATGGTAGACTTCACAAATAAGGAGAAACAGGAGGGGTCAGAATTGTGACATAGCTGGTGGCACCTCCACCTCTGACACCTGCATCTCAGCAGGTGTCAGTTTGTGTTCCAGCTGTTTTATTTCCCATCCAGCTCCCTGCTAAAGCCCTGGAAAAGGCATCAAAAGATGGCCCAAGTGCTTGGGCTCTGGCCAGCCATATGGGAGAGCTGGATGAAATCTTTGGCTTCAACTTGGTCCATTATTGAGAACACATGGGAAGTGAAAGGGGGTTAGAAGATTGTGTGTGTCTGTGTATGTGTGTGTGTGTCCCTCTGTCTGTAACTCTTTGAAAGAAATAAGTAAACTTTTTTTTTTAAAAAGATGATGGGGTAGAAACAAGATCTTATAATTTATGAATAACCTAAAGTGACAAGGAAAGTCATGGAATAGCCAAATTTTAGCCCGTGTCACCAAAAGGATTAATGTCGGATAACAAATTTAAGGGAAACTTAAAGGTAAAATGATTATACTCATGAGTTCTTGATGATGGTAATTACTTAGTAGATATAAACTTAATCTCATCCTTAGCATGTAAAAGTCATTTATAATGCTGTCATTTTTATTCTTGTTTCCACTGCCATTATTTGGAACAATATTGAAACAAAAAAATAAAAATAATAAAGCTTTCCCCAACCAAATTTGAGCTGTGACTTCAGGAAAAGAAAAACATGAAGTTATGTCACCTAGTAATGCAAAAATTGCTTGAGTGAGTTGGCTAGATCACAAGATTTGATATAGCCAACAGAAATTGGAATTTATTAATGACATTTTAAACAGAATTAATAAAAAAGGAATATATAGCAGAAGCTGAATATTAGACCAGTATTTCTTAGTCTTGTTTGTGGCATAAATTTCAGTCATTGTAAGAGTTCTCATAGGAGATGATTAAGAATTAACAGTTCCTAAATTTTCAGGCATTTGACAGAAGTTACAGCTATATGCAAAACATCAACATCATTATACAGCATTGTGGCCCATGTGAGAAGTGGTTTGTGTGACAGTAAACACCCTTGTACTAGGAGGATTTTCTCATGCACTGTGATACATAAAACATGACAGACTGTATCCATTCATTTCACATGTGCAAACTGACTGTGCTAAGTCCATTTCATACAGTATCATATTTAAACTTCCTCACAACTTGAAGAAATGGACAACTGTAATAAATCTGAAATCAGATTGTGCAGGAAAGAAGTGATTAAGATTTTGATGTGAAACAGTTGAGAATAACTAATGTTCACCAGAGGAAAAACATTGGTAAGGATGTAAGTTTTGTCAAAAATTAGCAGGTGTTTGTAGCTGCTGCTTCTGTCAAAAGGACAGAATGAAGAGATGTTTATGCCTGGCCCAAACTCTCTGAACTCAACAAAATACACTAACAATATATATTGGGTGGTAATTTTTGGCTAAGTGAAATAATAAACAGATCGATGTATTTCTCTTCTTGGAAAACAAGATTTTTATGCTACATTCTTAGGGTTTAAATGATACCAAACAAACATTGCAGTAGGCTGATGTTGGATAATGGTGCTTAATTTCTTTTCATGGCTGCCCAGTTTCTCAAGTCTATTTTCAAGTCCATTTTGGGGCAATAATATTGACATACTTTGGAGTTGGGTTGCTGGTCTTAGCAATAACTTGACTTTTGATTAATCTTTAATTATATTTAAGGACCATCAAACTGAGACTATTGTTGATCCTAAATGAGAAAAACAGTTAGCATGCAGGCTCTAATGGAAACATTTATCATTTTCTTATCATACTGTGCTTCAGGCTTATTGTTATCTATTTTCCAAGAAAGTAGAAATGCTATTTCTTAGACTAAAAATGTTCGTTATAATGTGAGCAGTAGATTGAAGCTGTGCAGATTGACTCTAATGAAACAGGCAACATTCCAATGGAACTGACAAGCTTTATTTCTATTTGTTGTGGTTTTTTTCTCATTACAGATGGACCCGATTCAGAAAGCTGTAATAAATCATACATTCGGGGTTCCTCTTCCTCATCGAAGAAAGCAAATCATATCATGCAACATTTGCCAGTTGAGATTTAATTCTGATGTAAGTTTATCATTTAGTATTCACTGAGAAACATATTATGTTATTCTAATCTTCCGGGAGAAAAGATTATTAAACATATTTCTCCAATAACTGAGCATGTCAAACTTTTAAAATAGCATTTTAACTCCACATGTGCCTTAATTTTGGAATTTATTGTATTGTGCTGGTTGGTTGTTACAGAAAAAATATCACAGGTACAATCCTATACTCCCAATGTAATGGTTTGCTTTATTTTGTTTCTTGGGAATGCTAAATGTAACACACCTTTCTTTGAAGTATAATCAATTTTAGGACTGATGAATCTCTCAATAATTTGCAACTCAAAAATAATATAGGTACCCAAACATGTTCACAAAGCCAGAATTTGGATTTTGTAAACTCCCTTTGTCTGACACTTTGCTCCCTAATTTCAAATCAGCCCTTTTGTCTTTGTTTTCATTTGTGTTACAGCACAGGAGTTGCATTTGGATGGCAACCTTGATGAGTTCAAATTATTCAGTTCCAGAAACAATAAAACTTAAGAGGAGATAATGATAGTAAGGGGATAGCTGTGGAACTGATCAGTGCTTTGCAGGTTGTTCAGGAAGTTATTCCCACTAAGAATTGGTGTGGACTGTGGCACCATCACAGTTATACTAACATTGACTGTGAAAAATGAAAAAAAAAAATCTGTGCCCTCTGTTTTAGAGTGGAGTAGGTATTGGGCAATTCAGAACAGAGAGGAAATGCTGACTTGCAAAGCAATGGAACTGGGAGCAGTTCGCGCTGAGTAAAGAGGGGACGCATCCTACCAAAGCAGATGCCCCCAAAGTGCTCCTATCTTTGTGTCTTGTCCTAAGTAGACCAACAGTGAGAACATGACAAAATAGTTCTGGGGTCTAAGTATTTAACATCTGTGTTTAAGTAAGCCCACTTGATGTTCTGGTAATGAGTAGATGGTATAGAAAGTCAAGCACATGGAATGAATGCGGCATAAAGTAGCATGGTTCTTCTGTAAAGAGAACATTTCATTTTGTGTAAAGATTGTCACTGTCTTATGAACTCACCTACTGGTGAAAACATCAGGTAAACTTAAAATATTCCTACTATTAGCTTAAAAAAAGGAGAAATGAAGATGCTTGCTATTGCACCCAAGTCCACCTGGGCTGCTATAATAAAATTCCATATTCTGGGTATCTTATAAACAAATGTTTGACTCATTGTTCTGGACATTGGAAAGTTGAAAATCAAGACACTGGCAAGTGAAGCATCTGAGGCAGTTCTACGTTTGTGGCTCCTGGTTGGCGTTTGTTGTATCCTGACATGGTGGGGGTGTCGAAGGAGCTCTCTCGAGCCTGTTTCATAAGTTCCTTAATCTTCTTTGAAGGTTCTACCTTTCTGTCCCAATAATCTCCTAAGAAGCACCAACTAACAAAATTTCAATGTATGAATTTGATAGAAATCTGAACATTCAGACTGCAAAGGCACTTAATGAAATACCCCAAAAAGAAAACATCAAATATAACTGTAACATTTTATTTGGAAGTTTGCTTTTTTATTTCTGTGGCTGGTAGTGGTATTGTTCTGTTTTACAATGAAGAGCAGCTTGATTTGATTTGAATTTTGAGAAGTTTATCCTAGAGCTGTTCAATTTATTAACAATAAACTCTTTTCAGTGATGAATGTTATACAATAGACTGTTCCAGGTGTTGTGAACAAGCTTCAGAACTCAATGATTGCAGCTTGAATCATTTCTAAACATCAGTGAACAATTATATAGTCACACAATTATTATTATTTTAAGTGGTTCCTTCTTAGATACATTTCTCCTTAAATTGTGGCGATTTTTCTTTCTGAAACTGATCAGATAGTGATGCAAAAGGAGCAATATCACCTGCTTCTTATATCTACTGGATCATTTTCAGTTATTCTGTCCTGCCAACAATTTCACTGTCAGTATTTTCTTCTGTATTAAGAAAAATTCCTGCAAACCAGGAGCCTGAAAGACTCATCGAAGTCATTGAACCCAGCCTCCCTCTGAATAGCAGAATCGCATTTAAAACATCAAGGCCAGGTCTTTTCATTGGTTAATCCCAGCAATAGATCACTGTCCACTTTCAGAGGGTACCTTTTTTTTAAAGTGTTTGTAATCTTATAAACTGATAACAAAGTCTTATTCAGAGACTTGAATATATATCAGATATGCTTTAGGGAGCACATATATTAAGTATATAACCATTAATAATAGCATAAAGAATATAAGGCATATTAACATACTTCTTTTCTAAAACACAATCTTATTTCATTTCGTCGACTAGGAAAGTGGCTATTTATTTTGCTACGGAAATTTCAAGGTGACATAGGAATCAATACATATTTATTAGTTAAATGGCTGAACTTTACTTCTAGGTTTACCTGACATGTGGTAAAAGGAAGGCCATGGTATTTGGAGGATTCAACTAGCCCATTTGGGTCATAAACAATGCCAAGCTTCCCCATTCATTGGAAGGTTGAAGTGTTAGTCTTCTCTTGCTGCTGCACCAAAAATGCATCAGCCTACAGTTCCAGAGGAAAGCCTTCTGAAGTGGGTCCCAGAGGATTTCAACAAGATGTTTGCAAAGAAGAGTTATGACAGATATTCTTTGTGGAGGCCCCTCGTCTGTTCCAGCTTGTAGAGGCTGCCTTCATGCTTTAGCTTGTGTCCCCTTCCATCTGTGAAGACAGCAGAGGTCGGATCAGCCACTCTCCCCTCTCATCGTTCTGACACTCATGCTTGTGCCCGCCTCCTCCGTGTGTGCCTACATGAGCACACGGGTGCTACCTCCCTACCATTAGGTCAATTGGGGCAACATTCATTTCTCCTTTGTTATGTAACATATTCATAGTCTCGATAGAATTAGGCTTTAAGTAACTTTGGGAGGCCACTATTTTTTTTTTAAATTTTTTGGTCTAAATGTGTAATTTCATCTTCTTTCCATTTCTACACCTAGAATATTTCTGGGAAAATGACACTATATTTCAGTCATATGCTTCATTGAGTCCTATCATATAGAAAAATATTTGTACTTCATGAACTTTTTTACATTTCAAAGCTTCTGTCCCTTGCTATGAAAATAATAGCTTGTCATTCTTTTCATCTCTAGATCATGAAAATTCCATTTTATTTTCCTCTAAGCTTTTATTTACTTTTCCTAACCCTTCATATCATAAGTGGAATGGTTTGGTATTTTGTCATACCTGTTTCCTATATGACACAGTTTCCATTTTGACCCTGCAGACAGCTTTTAAAATGTCATAAATTATTTTGCCTGCATTTTAAATTAGGTTGCCTACTCCTGGTTCAGCCCTTTTCCTGAATAAAACTCTTCTCAACATTCATATGATTCACACATGGGATTGTACAAAAAGCTTCCAATTAAAGACTGAAAGGCTGTAATTTGTGCAATTATTTTATCAGGATTTTAAAATATGCATACATTACCATATGACTTGGGCAAGTAAGTAGCATGCCTTTGAAAGACAATTTGTAGCAGGGCAAACATGGATGTAAGATTGTTAAGTGAGGTTGAGAATGAATAGGTAATGATTGTTTTTTAATAGGCAATAAGATCTCAGGCTTCAAAACAAGGAATGACAAAACTGTAGCATCTAAGTGTTTGTAGGCATCCTCCTAACAATGGAAATGCATACTCTTTTAGGGTCAAAGGTCATCTTTGGCTGATCCCACATGTAGAAGCTGAGGTACATAGTGTAGGGGATTTGTACAAGGCCATGGAATCAGCAGCTGGCTGGACAAGGACAGTGTTCACTTGTCCACTGTTTATGCCTCAGCAGATCTGGGCAGGACAAGTGTCCCCTGAGACCACAGTGGATTGCTGCTGATGTCAGTAGATAGACAGAGATTTCTGCTCTGTCAGGCTGTCCTGGAGAGTGGTCTGAGGGTCCCTTCACTTGTGGAGCTAGGTACACAGAGTGAAAGCTGTGATAGAAAGCCTTCTGGTAACCAGGGTTCACTCACAGTTACACCCAAGACTCTCAGATGGCTTTGCTCTTATCCCATAATTGAAAACTAAATGCGCTGAAAGTTTGAACGCAAATTCAAATTGCTAAAGGATGACTCATTCTATAAAGCATTCATCACCGCTGGGAACTGTTTGATAAACAAGAAAGGGAAGAAACTTCATTAGGAGATAACATTGCCTAAAGGCTTCTCACCCACCAACGTCTTCTGGGGGACGCTCAGCAAAATAATTCATGGATTTTTCTAGTGGGTTTTATTCTTTTTAAAGCAATATGCATGATAGCCAAGTTTCAGAAAGAGAATATATCTGGCAGCCCAGGTGGGCATTTTAAGAAAAACCTGAGAGCCAAACTTTCTAGTGATATTACATAGGAATCATCATTATTTTTCTCACACACACACAGAAATGTGGTGAAATCAAGCAATGAAGGTGGCTTCAATTCCCAAGTCGTAGTCCTGATCTGTGTAAGAATGCTTCACTTTTTATTTTAAAACACAGAATGAACAAGCCTCACATCCTAGGACCTGGGTTTGATATCTGGTACTGGTTTCTTCTGCTTCAAACTTTCTGCTAATGCAGATCCAGGGAGGCAACAGGTGAAAGCTTAACTCGTTACCTTTCTACCACATGGACAACGTGGATCAAGTTCCTTTCCCCTGGCTGTGGCTTAGCTTGTTCTTAGCATCAACAAGAATATGAGAGCCGTGTCTGAGTCTGTCTCTCTGTCTGCTTCTTAAATAAACAAATAGGTGTCTAAATGGAATTACTGTATCTGCCTGGTACAGCTTTTAACTGCATGTTTCATCTCCATTTGTAAATTCTGGGCAGGCCTTTGGTTCAGTCATTAAGAGGTTGCTTGAGACGCCTGCATGCCATTTAAGACCGCCAGTAATGGCTCAATTCTCAGAGTCCTTGACATCTGTAGGGAGACCAGGCTCCTGCCTTTGGGACTATTCATTGTGTGTATTTGGGAAGAGAACAGAGCAAAAGATTTTTCTTTTATGCTCTTTCTTTGCCTGTATTTGCCTCTCAGATAGGTAAACAATTAAAAAAAATAACATATAGGCAATTGGTTTGTGAACTCTTTACTGAATGAAATAGAAAGGTCTTTGATTTCATGGGATAAATAACATAGTTATTTTTCTTCAGTGGATATTACATTATTTTTTAGACAATCCAATGTTTGCAAATACTTTGTCTACGTTTGTAAGTTACTGCTTCAGGATGGACACTGGTCTAACGGCTAAGATACCGGATGAGTCATGTCTTAGGTGCCTCAGTGATTGTCTTAGCCCCATTCCCAATTTCAGATTCCTGCTAACGGGCACACCTGGAGGCAGCAGATGATGGTTGAAATGCTTGACTTTCTTCTGCTCATACGAGAAACCTAGCTTGAGTTTCCTACTCCTGGCTTCAGTGTGAGCCAACTCTGTTGTGGGCACCTGGGGAGAGAATAAGCAGAAGGAAGGCCTTTGGCTTGCTCTCTTTGTTTCTCAGCCTTTAAAATACAAATAGAAATTTTAGGAGGCATATTTATTGAGCTTTATTCTCCTTAAAGCTTTGTGTTTAATGGACTTTACTGTGAAGATATGAAATATTCCTATCTGATAAATCTTTACCTATTAGAAAACGTAAAACTGAAAATTCTTTGCGATGTTCCATCTATGAAAAATGCTCTAATTCATCAGATTTGTTGCTGCTGCTGTTTTTCCAAAGGGTCTTCAAAGGAACCGATTCAGGAATTAAACTGTCTTTGAAACATCTCTTTGAAAAGAGTGTGTTCTTTTAGTCTGCAGGACCCACAGTTATTTGGACCTTTGGCCTGAACACTGAAGCCTTCTGGGAAAGCATTATTTTTCTTTAGAGGTAGTTCTAGGACAGGGCCGCTTTGCTTGTGCAAGAGAAGAGATGTGTCTGGGAAGCTTATGATGTTTGGCTCATCCATCAGTCCCCTCCCTTCTGAACGTCTGGCTCTGCAGGTGGCAGGGGTAGATGGTAGGTTGTGGCTGTGTTTGGAAATGGGGCCTGAAAGGTCTCCTTTGAAGGGCTTCTCCTCTGGTGTGCATTAGGGACACCTTTCATCTCTCAGTCTTGCAGACTGCTATGATTTGAGTGGAACGCTTGGCTCCATCAGGAATTCTCAGGAAGGAAAACTTGAACAGAAGGACCATGCAGGAAATCCTGGGTTTCGGCTGTTAGAGATCTCAGGAGAAAATGTGTCAGCCAAGAACACAAGAGTTTACTTAAGGCAATCTGTGACTTCAGCAGTATTTTTAAAATAAAACCCCAGCCACTGGGCTATTAAAAGATTCTTTGATTCCAGCTTTGATACTTCAGGATTTCATCTGGCAATGGGATAAAGGATAAAGGAGTGGGAAAGCTGAATTGTCAAAAATTCCATGTTTCACAGGGTTTCTTTCTTTTTTTTTTTTAATGAGGAAAGAAAAACACAATAATATAATTTGTCTATCAACTTCTCCTAGACGTAGAAACTTGAACGTTGAAGCAATGAGAAATTTTATTTCAGATATGACCAGAAGATGCAGTTCACGGCCTCCTGTGAGCAAAGGAATGCTTGCCTTTGCACAGACTGCGGTGAGCAACTCAAAAAACTCTTTGTATAGTAAATAAGGTTTCTAAAAAATCGGTCGGTCTGTTTTTAGGTTGCATAGATAGAGAAAGCAGTTTAGCCAACTTTTTCAAGTTCACTTGATTAATGAATTGGAGATGTGGTTAAGAAACAGGGCTTTTAACTTCCAGCATCATGCCTTTATTCCTCATGTCAGGTGGCATATCCCAAAAGAAGCTGAGTTTGAGACTTACTTTCATATTAGTTGGTAGTCTTCAAGCAAGGCAGTTGACCACTTAGATGCTACACAAATTGCTGAGGTTAATCAAGGAGAGACACCTGTAGTATGCCCATTAATTGTTGGAAGATAGAGACACATTTCAAAATAGACTCTTAAAGGGCATTGCTGTTGAAGAGAATATGGGAGAACTGGTTCTAACAGTCTGTTTCATTGAATAAAGAGTTTGAGAAGAGGATTCTGCATGGGCAAGTCATTGAACAGGAAGCTCTGAATAGTATGTAGTACTTCGCAGGAAGTATGTTTCCAATTCAGTGAAAAACAAATGTCTATAGGCCCCCTGGAGATACGAAGCCTGAACGCTAGGAAAGTTCGGTATGTTTTAGATTTCACTCAAATCTTGGGGAAAAAAAAATAATAAATCTAACACACAAGCCCAGAAACTGAGAGTTGAAACAAGAATGGCTGAGATTATCTAAGTTTCAGCTTGCTTAATGGTACTTCGAATAACTACTACATTCTGTTAGAACTGGGTTTTAGTTAGCCCCAATGCCCAATCCACTTCAGTGCAGAGGTTAATTCACAAGAAAATGGTTTCCTGAAGCCTCCAGCTCAATCAACATTCATATATCTTGAACAGGTGAACTAATATGTGGAGGTAGGATTGAAAATTCTCAGAACTGTTTCTGGAAGCTTTCTCTGTAGCAATCTGTTCATTTTTGGTTAAAGAAACAAATATAGAGTGGCGTGTGGCACAGCAGTTAAAATTGCAGCTTGAGATGTCTGTGTCACATATAGAGTGCTGGGTTCGTGTTCCAGCTCTGCTTCCGATTCTGGCTTCTTGCAAGGAGAACCTGAGTGGCAGGGGTGATCGCTAAAGCAGTTTGTCCATGACAGCCATGAAGGAAACCTGGATTGACATTCAGGCTTCTGGCTTCAGTATGGCACAGGGCTTGCCTTTGAGGGCATTTCGGGGAGTGAACCGACAAACACAAGTCTCTCTCTTTCACTTTCTTTCTCTCTGCCTGTCATATACAACCATTATTATTTTTTTAAATCCTCTCACTGTAGATTTATGATGCTACTTGGTCTCCGAATGCACAAGCTACTCTTGTACCATTTGACTGATGACTTTATTCCTCGTGGAATAAAATCTTTGTGGTAACCTAGTAGTTGGCATGTCTTTTTATGACTAAGATACCATGAGATACTACTAAAACTTGTAAAAAATGGTAGTAGAACCTGAATTAATAGAGAACGAGAGATGCCAGTCACTGCTTTTTGAAGAATGCTGTTCTTTTGATTTGATTTTGCCATTATAGTTCATTTAAACATTTGAAAAATCATCAATTTCACCATAGCGCTAGAGACTGGGACTGAAAAAGAGTTCGTTCCTGGGGAGAGGAGTGAAGGAATTTATGTGAGGCCATTCATGTTAGTGCTTTTGCTGTTGTCATTCTTAGATTTGCAGACATTTGTATGTTTCCTGTCCTAACCATTACTAGTTATAATTATCTCTTTTCTACTCAGTCCTATTCTCTGTATTAGTTAACTACAGTAATTGCACTGAAATACATTTATCTTTCCCAAATATTCATGACTCCAAACTTTGGGTACATGAAATAAACCTACACATTAATTTTTATCTTCTCCACACACAAGTGTCGGGTTAGGAGTAACAATTTGACTCAAATGTGGGTTCGTGGAAAATTGCCTTGCAGCAGATAAATTGCACACTGCCTTTGAATTCTGCTGTTTGAATCTCCAAGATTGCTTTGGAACCATAGCAAAAGCTGTATTTACGAGTATTCCTGCATATCACAAACATTCCTGTGCCGTGTACGTACTGGTTTATAACACTGCAGATACACTCAATATTCTGGCCCAGCTATACCTTTTTCAAGCTCACCAAACCTCATTTTAAATGTAAAATACTGCCTCTGGGATCTGTTGTCTCAGTGCAAATCTATGTGTTGATATAAATTGAATCTGATAGTGGTAAAGTTTGCAGTCATTTGGGGAACCTATTCCTTGCGAGGCTGTTGCTGGGGAGGGCAAACGGAGGCATGCCATGCTATGAAAGTTTAATCTTCTCTGTCCATGTGTGATTTTCAGTGATACTTTGACATGCAAAGTGATCTTCTCATAATCACGTACATAATATTCCTGCTATGTGATTATTCTTTATTGAGCATGAATGAGCTTTTTAATTCCTTGTGTAGGAAATCCACGGAGATTGACGCATGGCAAATTTATTCTCGTCAGGTTCCTCGGGATAACAGGTCTGTCTGCACGACGCTTAACCACCTCCTTGAGTCCTTTGTAAGTAAGGTTTCCGAGTAGTCTCTGAACAGGTCTTATCCATTTCCCAAACAGGGCTTATTTTCTCTGCATCAGTGAACTTGTCATGATAATCAACTTTTTTGTCCCAACCATCAATCACTCTTGATTACAGCTGGGGAGAAGTTCTGTTCTGTTGATCAGCTCATCAGTGCACATAATATTACACCTGGAGGCCAGCACAAATCATCCCTCCATGGGAAAAGCATTTTCCTTCAAGGCTTTTGTCGATGGTTTTATCATTTACATTTAGGTCTCATTGAGTTGTCATGTCTATCTTTGATTCCATCTTCTCTCTTATATAAAATATTCTGTGAAAATAGCTTTCAAAATTTGCATGATTATGTATTCCAGATTATTATTATTCCACTTTTGCCTTTTTTTAATTCAACAGAGTAGCTTAGCATCTATTGTATCTTCATTATCATATTAACCTTTTCTGATTCCTAATGCAGAGATTGTAAAAATTAACGTCATGTGAATTATAATTTGATGAATATTCAGTGCTTCTGTAGAAACAGTTTAGCATATGTTTTACTAGAATGTTTGCAAGTCTAATTTTGTTGATTTTTAATGGTTTCCTAAGTTAGGTTTCTGTTTGGGCTTTAGTTTGGACTAGGGGATACTTATCTTTAATTTTTATTTTACTTTAAGTAACATTAACTAGGTATATGAAGAGTTTAAAAAGATGTTGAGAAGTAAATATTTTAAAATCATTGTTCAAAGTCTACATTTTTCTTACATTGTGTTTTTAATGTATGATACATGTAGCAAAAGCAGTTCTTGCTTTTCTGTATAATTCACATTTCTTAAACCAGTAACATTGTTACAGAACTAATTATAACAATAATAAAAGACTCTCAGGGTAAAATAGTTCACAAAGAATTTAAAATAAACATCTGGTTAAAATTTACTATGTACTTTGTTTATTCCATAAAAACGCATTTTTCTTTCTATATTTTATTGTATCTTATTACTTTATAAAATATGAAAGAATGACTTAGGGAATCATTAAAGATATTTTAGTATTGACAGTACAAAGAAAGCAAATGGTACATGAAATTACAGAATGACATAAATTTGATTAAAATCCTTTCTATTAAAAGTTTTACTTAGAAAAAACTACACTCCTATTATGTCTCCACTTTTTATATTAGTAATATATTTCTGTATTTGAATGAAATAAAAGGCCAAAAAAAGATTTCTGAATTTTCATCCAGTATTTTCACCTTGATATCACTAGTTCTTGCTTGTAATCCATGAAATAAAATTGGGACACATGGCATCCATTAGAATGTGATCTGTTTTAAAAATGAGTAAACTACATTGTATTGAATGGTTTTTCAACATTTTTACTTTGTAAAAACATGTTTTACTTTAGTGCGTGTGTATTGGACAAAGAGAAGGCAGGGGTGAGAAAGAGAGAAGCAGGGGCATGGGAGTGGAGGGGAGACAATGTCCTGCTTGTTGGTCCATACTCTAAATGCAGCAAGGGCTGCGTCAAGGCAAAAGTCAACCCCAGGAGCCAGGAACTACCTTGGTTTGTTATATGGAGACAGAAACCCAGCTATTTGATCTGTCAGCAGCTGCTTCGGGAGCCAGCACAAGGAAGTCATTTCAGTGTGGATACAGTCATTGCTTGGCTAAATGCCTGCCCAGAATTGTCAGGATTTGAGAAACTGGTTCATTGATATTAATATGACCTTGAATCTCTTGGATGGGAGTTTCTCGTTTCTATCAAGGGTGCTTTTTATTGATGAAGGTTTAGAAACTAGCATGAATCCTGTTAAAAAATTAACACGAATACTCTGCTGCCCCAACTCCTGTTCATCTTTATGAGGAGTCAGCAGACAGGCTCCTCTCAGGAAGGCAAATTGAAAAGAATTTGCTTCTTCTAAGCTACGGAGGCTAGACAAACGGTTTGCCACAGCATAAACTGTGCATTCTAATGGCACTTGTCAGCAGTGTACAGTCTAATGTGCATCTTTGAAAATCAGCTTTACATGAGTGGTAATGTTTGCATATTTGTAAAACTCACATTGGCTGAAAGATTTATTATAAGTCATTGTAGAAGCAGATCTTTCTTTCAAGCAAATATCTCAAGATACAGCTAGTATATGTTTACTACTCTTTTCCTGCTGCCCACCCCTCCTGATTCTTCCTTCTAGAATGCTGCAATTCTTTTGGCACAACACATGTTGGTAGAAAATTTGCTAAAAATTTTGGGAAGCCACACATTTTGCGGGGGGACAGAAATTCAGTTCCTGAAATTTTAATCACAGCATCTTCAATATGGAACAAGTTGCCAATCTTTAAAATGAGAGAGAAAATGTGAAGAGTTTAAACGTTAGTAGTAACTGAGGCTCCGCCAATGTTTCATGCATGAAACTATTTTCTTGTTGAAACGATGAAAGTCAATATACTGTACAATCTAACTTTTCTCATGAAGAGATTGTTTTTTTGGTTTTTCTGTCTTGTTTTTAGAAGTTATTTATTTATTTGAAAGGCTAACTTATAGAGAAGAGAGAGAGATAGAGAGAGCACATTAATCTGGTTCAATCCCCAGATGGCCACAACAGCCAGGTTTGGGTCTGTAGTCTACCCAGGTACTTGGGCCATTCTCTGCTGTGCTGGCAGGGTGTTGACTAGGATAGATAGCAGCTAAAACTTGATTCTGTTCTCATATGTAATGCTGGTTTTAGAAACAGTGGTGACTTGCTGACCCACAAAGCTGATGTTGTGGTGCATTTTTAAAGATCCTACTTGGAATTTCACAGAAGAAGTCTTTGACATATGGAAATGGGGAAGTCAGAGCTATACGTATGAATCTCCAGATGACCTCAACATTTGCATCTGGGGTCATATTTGTCATTGGAGGTCATCTTTTATCCTTAGCTCACACCGTATATGCAATGTCAGCTAAAGAATGTTAGACGTAACTACAAACAATTTGAAATGTAATTCCAAAATATCATCTGACCATTTCTCGATGTCTTCATTCTATCCCTCCCATCCAAGCCACTACAATCTCTTGTTTTATTTATTTTCATTGATTTTAGAGGTAGAAAGAACAAGACATGCAGAGACAAGTGGGGATAAGATGAGAAGGTGAGAGATCTCCTTTCTGGTGGTTCACACCCCAAATTGCCATAACACACAAGTCAAAGCCAGGACGCAAGTCAGGTCTCTCACATGGGAGGCAGTGACCTATGCATATGAACCCTCATCTACTAACTTTCTTTCTTTCTTTTTTTTTTTTAAAGATTTATTTTATTTTTATTGGAAAGGCGGATATACAGAGAGGAGAGACAGAGAGGAAGATCTTCCATCCAATGATTCACTCCCCAAGTGAGCACAACGGCCGATGCTATGCCGGTCCGGGGAGCTGGATGGAAAGCAGGGCTGCCAGGATTAGAACCGGCGCCCAAATGGGATCCTGGGCTTGCAAGGCGAGGACCTTAACCACTGCGCCATCACGTCGGGCCCTCATCTACTAACTTTCAAAGTGTGCATCAGCAGGATGCTGGGTGGAAGGGGAGCTGGACCTGAACCCCAAGCTCCCTAATAAAGGACTCAGGCACCCCAAGTGGTATCTTAACCATTCTAGAAAATCTTTGCCTTTAGACAAATATTTTAATATGATGTTACAAAAATACAGTTGGCATATGGGCTGGCAGGCTGCCTGTGTTTGTAAGTATAATTTTATTGGAACTAGGTGAATGAAATTGTGTTTTTGCAAATGCAGAGCAAGATCCTGCTCTAATTTAAAATATTACTATTTTGTTCACAGGGGCGTTTTGCATTGATTTAAACCTCTTTAAATGTTCCACTAATATTGCTTATCTCCATCACTGAGGGCTCTGTTTTCTTTTGCCTCCCCTGAAATTTGTATCCTGCTTTTTATTTCTTAGAAAAGTACTTGGCTCACCTTGCTTTAGCTGTGCCCTGTCTTTATTAAACCTTTAATGCAGCCCTTGTATTGGCTCTTCTCCTTGCCTGGAATTCTTCTTTCTCAAATGTCTACCTGGTTGACCTCTTCAAAAATCACTCAGGTGTTATCCCCCCTGAGTGTTCTAACTACTGTATTTACACTTTTAACACCAATCATCCCCACTGTCTTTACTTGACATTCATTTCTTCTAAGAAATAATTATCTTTCCAATACACTACAGTTTACTTATTAATTTATGTATTAGGTCACGGCCCGCCTCTGATGAGATTGTAAGTCCTACCAGGACAGATAGGCTGTTTTCCCAAGTATTAGAGCTTTTCACAGTATGCAATAATTAATCAAAATGTATTGAATGGAGTAATGATTCAGTTAATATTATGATGTTTGTATTCTATGTCACTGCTTTCAAGTTTGACTTTTTTTCCATTTTACTGCTCATATCACAAAAGCCCACATCCCATGAAAAGAAAGGAAGCCATTCTTAGGAAAGACTGGAAAAGTTTTCTCTGCCCTAGTTAATTCATAGTGAAGGAATGAAATCATTCCCCATTTCCCGGTGTCACAGCAAT
The DNA here is from genome assembly GCF_017591425.1 of Ochotona curzoniae. Classification (NCBI taxonomy): domain Eukaryota; kingdom Metazoa; phylum Chordata; class Mammalia; order Lagomorpha; family Ochotonidae; genus Ochotona; species Ochotona curzoniae. The sequence goes on along the minus strand of NW_024465035.1, from coordinate 8,798,470 downwards.
TGATGTGTTCTTGGCTGTAGTTTCACAATGGTTCCTGCCTTTCCATGGTCTTGGTACTAAGCACATTGCATCCGTTAATTAATGCATCAGCCAATAAGGTTAGTATCCAGTGACCTGAATTTCTGTCTGCTAGCACAATAGTCAGATTTTAAAAAGGGATACTTTGCTTTCAGATAGGTGATTGCTGTTTAGGCATCAAGAAAATGTGGATGATGAAGGACTTTGGCATTGCCCTATTCTTGAAAAACATGGAGGAGTTTTTTTTTTTACTTCCCTATAAGAGAAATAGCTCCAGCTTACTGTTTTCATTGTTGCAAAGCCAAGATATCTTCCTCGCCAACTGAAGCCCTTCCTCTCTACCACAGGCTAATGTGGCCAGTGATACAGGCAGCTGTGTGCTTAAGGAGAATGGGGGTGACCAGGGATGGGATGAAGCCAAAGAAAGACAGGTTCTAGAAATGACCGTGTTTAATGACACTGCTTTATTTTGCTTTGTTGCACATTCCAGGTCATGTGGGACAGCAAACACATGCAATCGTGACTATGGGTGATATGCCCTGGGTTAGAAGTACATGAGATTAATATTCACTTACATTGTTTAGATTACCACTTCTGCTGTGTATAAGATCAATCTGAAAGGAAAATATTCCAACCAAATATGTCTTGCCTTTTCTAATCCTGTACTCATGAAAAAAAATTCTATTTTACTGTAATAGTCCTTTGAGGTGATCTGAATCATTCTCCATGCCAATACTAATGATAATAATAATAATAATAATAATAATAATAATAACAATAATAATAGCAGGTAGAGATGTGCGCTTTTTCTGTTTCCTTAATTTAGGCAAGATTTTCATAGATACAGTTAAATCTCAATCTGTGGATTCATGAACTATAAATCAAACATATTTTTGGAAAGTATCCATAGTTCACTAGACAACAGCTAGGCTACTAGTCATTATTTCCTAAACAATGCATTGTAACAATGATTCAGATAATATACACATGGCATTAGATATTATGAATGATCTAGAGATGACTTGAAGTACACAGAGGATATGTGTATGTTACGTGCAAACACTATGCCATTTTATATAAGAGACATTTGTACATTTGCATAGTCCCTGGAAACCCTGGGCCCAAAGCCCTTTGGATACCAGGAGATCACAGTATTGCTCAAAGGAAAGCTTTGTAAGTAGCTTCTAAACAGGACTATTTTCCAAGATGTTGGTTCAACTGAAAAGAAAGGGAGCAAAGATATTGAATGATTCTGTGTCACTGTTGGTTGGCAGTAAAATAGTTAAAAAGAGAGAAAATGAACGTATCTATTTAAGTTCATAATTCATACCTAGAATAATGTTGCTGCTTCCTTGACATTACAAAGAATTCTAGGCTAATTGTCATGTACCGATTGGTCATGTGTTTTAGTTGATTTAGACTAGAGTTAGTCAAGTTCTGGGTATTAGTAAGAGCATCTAAGATATAGTTAGCATGCTTGTCTTGTGATCTCAGTTCTACTTGCATGGAAAAGCCTCTCTTTCAAGGAACTGAGAAGTGGCTTGAAAAATCTAAATATATACAAATGGCAACCAATTCTTTTCTCCTTCACAATAGTAGAGGACATCAGATGTGTCTTTCATGAACTATTGCTTCAAAACTCATTCATCATTGCAACAGTTTTCCCATAGATTAAGGACTAGATTTGCATTCTAAATGATTTCTTCCAACAGCTGCTGTAAGATAACTTGGCTGTGAGTTAAGAGTTTGCATTTGATCATCTGCCAATAAAGATCATAAAATTCAGCTTGGCAGCAGGATTTAGGAAACAGGTCTCCTCAGCCCAGCTGTGCTTATCAGAGTTAGCAGTGTGCTGAAAAGCACACAACTGCAACTCCTTCCTTCTCCTGACAGCACTGAGGGGAATGGTGGCTGAGAAAACGGAGTGTAGTTCCAGTTTCCGAAAAGGTTGGGGGTTGTGTTAAAAGCCTGGCATAGCAGACATGTAAGAATGTTGGTAAAACTTCAGATAGTTGGGTAATCCTTCAATGAATTGCCAAGAGAAGTTTCAGTTGGCATCTAGTTGACATGAGAAAGAAATTATCCTCCAACTAATTATTTTCTGCATCACTAGATGAGAAGACTAAGAGTTGGAATAGGCTACTCCTAGTCTCAGTGCTTCTTGCTAGTGCAAATTTCAGGGGCTTCTGTGAAGCTCAGGTGCTTGCTTGCAGCCTAAAGTGATAATACTATCATATAATATGGCTCTGAAGCTTCAAGAGGGGATGGTAAGCAAAGCAGGAGACTTACAAGTATTCTGTGTTGATATTCTTTCCTATTTCATAGTGGTATGGACATAGAAAATATATTCATACTTTGTCTCACCAACATCTCAAATTAGATGACTGTGGCAAGGGTTGCTAGATGTTGTGTGAGAGAACTTCAAATAGTTCAGGAACACGGGATTAGAACATACAATTATTTTGTTATAAATACATTTTGAAACTGCACAAAAGTTGCACAGCAACTAAGTATTGTTGGGGGAGAACTACACATGGCATATGGATTTTAAAAATTTCTGCCTTAGAATAAGCTTATTTTTCATATAAGGTTATTTTTAAGGGACTTTCTATGTCTATCATTACATCTCATTGATATAATTGAATGTTAATTGGGCTCTGCCAGAAGCCAATTCTGCCCTCCAGTAAAGCATTAAATATGCATGTTCGTTGTTATTTTTAAAATCCAGATAGATCACATACATTAGCTTTTCTTAGTCATTGACAGATTGATTCTGGGTTTTCTCTCACTTCCCTTCTAATCCTAAGCAATAAGATCTTTAGTAATAAATGTAGGCGTGACCTAACATTAATAAAAAAAAAGAAAGAAAAAGAAAGAATCTAACGAATAGTATACTTCTCATCAGTTGACATTTGGAGTTCTCTAAATGGATACTGGATGCACACATGTAGTTATAAGTGAATTTAAATGCATTGATTTACTAAAGATTTAGTGCTATAAGATTAGATTGGTGGAAAATCACTAAAGTTCAAATGCTGAGTGCACCAGAAGTTCCTGAAAAAGAACTGGTCTTTATTTTCAAGTAAGAAGACAATATAGACAAAAAAACAGGTATTCTCCTACTATGAAGCAATCTCTCAGTACTTGTGATTTTTCCAAATGGGGAAAAGTTTCTTGTGTCAGCAGTTCATTCGACAGGCCAATGATGAAGTGACTTCCTCTGCTCGTGTGAAATGGTGAAGTGCTTATTTCCCAGTCCACTGGGAAGATTTAGGGCTTCAGACTGCAGGTCGAGGGCCACCTGCTCTTTCACTCACTGTTGGTTAGATAGTACATCAGTAATTTCAGGGACCTGTAATGACTTGTGGCCTTGTTTGTCACCACAGCTTTATGCATAACTCGTCAATATACGGGAGCCATCGTGTCTGTCTGCATGGCATACACACCCAGGTTTTGAATCATAAGATCTTTAACTCTCAAATGCCTAGACTGGTGTGAGGCAGTATATGCAGTCTACAAAATCAGGCATGTGGTATGTTGGAATGCAAGATCATGAACTGTGTAGGTTATTTGACTTTAGAAAATGCCTTGCTTTACTCACTGAAGCACATTTCCTGAATACAAAAATGGGATGGCGTCTGGTCCTCATGATGAATTTTTTACTGTTCTCCATGATTTTTTTTTTCCTTTTCCAGTACATCACTTAAGTTGGAATCTCAGAGCATGTATCCTTTTCAGATTGACTTCTACCATTGAAAAGCATGCATGTAAGGTTATTATATCTCTCTTCGAGGGTGACAGGTTTAGTTACCTTTTCTTTCTTTTATTCTTATTTTCCATTTGACAGTTTTTCAGGCGTAGGGCTTCCTCCCACCCCTCTCCCCATCTTTTCCTCTCCCCTGTCCCATTGTGCCCTGACGTTTTATAGGAAAATAGTCTAGCAGATGTAGTCTTGACTGCAACTTTCTGCTCTTTACATGGGTCACGACTCCGTTGGTATAAACAATGGTAAAAAGTTGAATATTTTGTTGGGAGCCTACTTTTATTCAGTAGTAGAAATGCGGTCTATTAGTCAATTTTCTTTGATTCCTGGTACGCTGGTCACCATGACATCCTTTGTGTGTGAGATTACAAGTGTGACTTTGTATACCTTTGTTTTTTGGTTTTGTGTTTTCAATGGAGGTTTTCTTATATTAAACATATGATACTTGCCCTTTAGGGATTGACTCATTTCACGGAGCATCATGGCCTCCAATTGGCACTATTTTGTTGCAAACAGTACAATTTCGTTTTTATAAACAGCTCGGTAATATTCCATAGATAGATGTACCACAGTCTCATTACCATTATTTGGCTACCCCTCAGTTTTAACCCCCCTACTCAAGAACATTGTGGACTTGGTATTCTGTGGTCTCTGGAGAGAGGATTGAGACTGTTCAAGCCCCATGGAATGAGCACAAAATAAATATGTCTTGATCATGATGAATATTTCTTAGTGTAACACTTTGAAGCTATCATATAAGCACGCCTATCATATTTTTTCTCTTTATTTTTTTCAAGATTTATTTTATTTTCATTGGGAAGTCAAATATACAGAGAAGAGCAGAGACGGGCAGTGGAAGAGATCTTTCATCTGATGATTCACTCCCCAAGTGGCCACAATGGCTGGAGCTGAGCCAACATGAAGTCGGGAGCCAGGAGCCTCTTCCTGGTCTCCCACAAGGGTGCAGGGTTTCAAGGCTTTGGGCCATTCTCAAATGCTTTCCCGGGCCACACGCAGGGGGCTGGATGGGAAGTAGAGCAGCTAGAATACTAACCAGTGCTCATATGGAATCCTGGCACATGCAAGGTGATGACTTTAATAACTAGGCTATCACACCAGGCCCTTTATTTTAACCACCAATATATTTTTTTCTCCCCCTAACTTGTGCAGGAGATGGTTGCTGGTAAGATGCTGAATTTTCTCCAAGAACCTCGTTCTTGAAGTTAGGTAGATAGCAAATTATTTCTTCTGTACAAATGTTCTACAAAATGGAAAAGATCCAAAATTTCTGCATTGAAGGCAAACTTTTTTTTTTTTTTAATTCTCAATGGTATGATAGATTTCGGAGAAGAAAGTCGTGGTTTTACATCTTTCCTCCTGTGAGGTTTGAGCAACTTATTTTAATATTGCAAATTCCAGTCTCCTTCTCTATGAAATGCACATTGGAAAGTCTAATTCAGGGGGGAAATTAGGACTCTTATATAAAGCACCTTGAAGAGTACATAGTATATTTCAGCTTGGAAAATATTTGGTCATCTTTATTATCATTAGGACATTTTCATGTACATTTCAAAATATGTGTTTATTTTGTTAGTTGAAAGGCGCCTGGTCCCCAGGAAGGGATGATGCAAATTGTTTGAGCATGTGTTGGAGTGGGAGCAGCTGAGGGGAACAGTGATTCTGAGAGCTTCCACGGACTGGGCTACTACATTCGCAGGTAGGCGAGGAAGCAAAATGGGGTGTTGAGAGAAGGAATCAGAAGGCATGTTAGGAAAAGGCCAAGGCATCGCCCATGTGGGAGACCTGGAATGGACTAAGTAGCATCCACTGCCATTCCCAGGCAAACATGAAAGCTTGGGCCGGGGGCATGCTGGTTGGGCTAGATTGCAGAACCTGCTCGCACCTGCTGGTGAGCCAAGGTTTGCTTGGCCTTGCCCCATTTGCCCTCTTTAAAACCAATCCACACGTTTGCCATCTGTTGGAGCTACCTTGCCCAGCTTGCCAGACCCCCAGGCCTGGAGCATGTGCCCACCACAGGGAGCTATGACCCACTAGGGGAGTTTCCCACATTCCCCTCTCGACCTACTCCCAGACCCAGATCTCACACAATGCAGAGGATATTAGGTTCTTGCTCACCATAGCCTAAACCCTCCATCTTAGCCTTGTATGGCCTGATGAACATTGTGGCCCAGCCCACCCCACACCCTATTTTAGGATGCACATGCGGGGGCTGCAGCCTGAACCTGCCCAGACTATTCTTGGTCCCTGTACCTATGAGTGTGGCAGGTTCCATGGTCACAGCTAGTTCAGCCCATCATGACCCTAACTCTTGAGCTAACCAGCAGGACTTGTGTTTCCCCAGGGTATGGCCCACATATCCCCCACAAAATCTACCCCTGGACCTGGTTCTCCTGCATGCTGCTTGGTGTCATGACCCTGCCTAATGTGACCCATCCCCTGTTCCGACATTCAGTCTGGTACCGGGATCTAGCCCTGCTAGACAGGCCCCAGCTCTAGCTTTCATGTGGGCTGGTGTGTGGCAGTCAGCAATATACCATGCTAACAAACCCCATTAAGCACTGCCATGTGGGTTGGTGTGTCAGTCTTACCCATACAGGTCTTCTGGTCTCTCCCATGCAGTCCATCAGATCTTAGTCCCCTTGCTTATCCGTAAGTACAGTGGCCCTGTCATTGAGAGGTCCTCATGATTCATTCCTGACCTATATGTACAGATGTCCCTAGGGAGAAATTCCACACCCGTAGACCCCAGAGCTCTCCGTCAGGCAGCCAGCAGGCGAAGGATTAGCTCACTGCTTGGCAGCAATGGCTGGGGCTAGCACCCCAAGCGTTGAGTTTCACCTAGCTCAGATGTCCCCAGAAGCTGCCATGCTGGGAGAAGGCTCTTATTACATATGTATTTAAGTGAGCAGCTGTCTATATTAATAAATACACCTAGTTTACAACTCAGAGGCATAACACTAGTGGTTCAAGTTTCAGGGAATGGGAGAGCAATGAGCAGGGAACTCATGGAACCCTTCTGCTTATAAATTGCAAGATAAACTTTGTGAAGGTGAGAGTATAGTTACAGAACAGCAACTTAAAAGGGCTGGAATTCCTTAGTGAAAATCAAATTGTGCAATATTTCTACAAACTATGTTCTTGATTTTCTCTCCATTTCCAAGCTACTTGAATCACTGAATCATACTCGAAGTTCTTTTGTTGTTTTAATACATTAAATTAGCTCATTACAGATGAATATGTAGTGGAAAATGGCATCTGTTTACACTGTAATAATATAAAAATTACTTACCAGTAACAGAATAAAGAGCAATTTGCTAAAGCTAATCATATTTGTGCACTTGTCTGCAAAAAGCAAATTGTTAATATATGCCCAAGGGGGAAAATCAGTTGCTGGTTTTAACAGAGGAAGCAGTGAGATTAGCAGGCACCACTTAACCAACTCCTGTACTTCAGATTGGCATATCTATCTTGTCAGAAAAATAAACATGCTTACTAACTTTGTTATCTTAGGTTGATCCTTGTAAACTCAAACAATTTATATATCAGGTAATATTTTAGAAAATCATATTGTGTTTTAATATTTTACATCTTAAAATTCCAAAAATTCTTATTTAGAGAAGCACGCGTCCTTTGCAATCTCTGTTTTGAAACCCATGCCTCCTTATTAAATGCGCTTTTAATAAACAAATTTTTTTTTTAAAAAAATGGCATTTAGAAATGTTGAAGAAAATACAAGCTTGAATTTTAGTTTCAACGTCCTTGCTGAGTTACAGCATTTGTCTTGTTGCTTCCTAAGTAGAAACCAAAAAGTGCTTAAAGTGTAAGGTTTTTTAGGCTCTTGGGTTTCACAGAATGGCATCTGTAAGTATGGTCCCTTGGTGTGCTGAGTACGTGGAACGAAGCAAAACCACCCTGAAGCGTGATCTGTCCCTGCCCTTTTCTCTCCTACCTATTCTCCCCAAAGGCAGGCCAAAGAAACTGGAATTCCTTGTTCTGAAAGAACTTCTCATAGAAACTAGAATCCCTCTCCCTTAGAACTATGTCTCTGTCCTCTTGCTGCCGTTGCTAAGAGTTGGTCAGAAAGAAATTCTCTGACCTGTCCCTGGTCTGGTAGTACATCGTGAGCCCCTCACTGCAGAAGGGGTCCTGCCTCCCACCCAGGAAGGACCTGGAGATCCTGCTGTTTCATGCAGTCATGTTGATTCATACTTTGAGGTCCAGTCAAGTGACTACATAGCTTTCCATACTTTATAAACTTTAAGCATCAAAATCATTTTCCCAAGATCTTCGAAAGTTCATTCTGAGGACTCTCATGTGAAGTGTAACTTTGATCAGATACTTTTTTTATGCATTTCTCCAATTAATCTGCCCTTTGATAGGGGGTGTTGGCAATGACACCTTTGATGAGTGAGGAAATATAATGAGTATTTCCACTCCTATAGACTTAAAACATTGTGTTCATAAAACTTTAAAAATGCGTCATGTAGAATAGACCAGTTTCTGTTTGAAATAGAGATAGATACCACATTTGAATGAGTTCAGTTGAATCGTGTCACTTTACTGCTATGTTTATTATAGGAAATGGGAGAACTCTATGTGAAGTTAATGTTTGAACTTCCTTTTTCTGGATGCCAGGATGAAATCTATTCAACTAGCAGTTTTATTTCAGACATGTTAATAATATTCATTAGGGCACAGCTGTCTTTTGCATTTAGTCAGCCTTTGATTATACTCCCATTTTGCCTTCCTGCTTTTGACCTGCCCTTTAATAAGTTTTATGTAAGGGACTAATTCCATCTACTCCAATTGTAAGTCAAAAAGCACAGCCCTTCTGGCAGGTTTGGAGAACACCTCACCGAGGACTTCAATAGCTGCACTTGGTCAATCCCCAATTATAGCGATAGGATCTTTCTCCTGGTGAGGTCAGCTTCTAGAGACCAAATGCTGAGATAGGATATTCCACAGGGCTGAGCGAAATGCATTCCTTCCGGTTTAACCCCTTGTGGTGTGCGAAGGAGGGGAAGAGTTTCCCTTACGGCTGGAACTAATTTTAGACAAATGAAGAATTTGCAAATATTTTATTCCATACATATTTCCATACCTATGGAGTCTTAGTTCATAAAGACCACATTTCTTTCAGATGTTTTAAAAGGTTCTCAAATCCAGTATGCCCTAAACCAACTTATGCTCATTCCTAAATCTCTAGGCCTCTGAATATTGACTGTTTTAAGAATATAGAATTTCTAGTTATGAATTTTCAAGAGGCAGAGATCACCCAGATATCTTTTAAAGCAACATTCATATTCACCTTCAATTCTTACAAATTTATGTTTGCATTTTTTTCTTCTCTGTTCCCATTGTCATCATAAAAACATATATGCTTTTGTTTATGCTTCTGTAGGGGGCTGTCTCTTATTTAAGCCGCTGTAATAATAATATAAACTTACGTGCCTTTCCCACCATTGCTGCTTCCCACCTTCTGTTATAATCACTTTGATATTGCCAAATATTACATTTGTAATTACATTTGTAATATTTATAATCCAGATTTTCTTGCAGTCATTCCACGATCTTTCTTTTAAACAGAATAAAGAAAGATGATCTTGAACCGAGCCGCCAAGATGCTCTGTACAAAAGTTTACGTCCTCATCTCCTGCCTTCCATTCCTAACGATAGTTTCCAATGCCCTACAGCTTCAAATTTGGGGCACAAATGAAAACTCAGATTTTTTCCCACACCCTGTTTAGAACATTTGTAGCAGTTGCTAGAATAAATATTGAAAATATTGAAGTAGAGGGGACCAGCGCAGTGGCCCATGCTAAATGCATCAAGATTCCATATAGATGCCAGGCATATTCTGGTTGTACCACTTCTCATCCAGCTCCCTGCTTGTGGCCTGGGAAAACTGATGGTGTTCCAAAGCTAGGGGACCCTGCAGCCGTGTGTGAGACCCAGAAGAAACTCCTGACTCCTGGCTTCAGATCAGCTCAGCTCTGGCCATCATGGCCACTTGCAGAATGAACCAGTAGACATAAGATTTTTTTTCTCTGCATCTCCTTCTGTCTGTAAAACTACATTTCCAATTAAAAAAAAACAATAAAAAGCTGAATAAAACTCCAAAAAACAAAATATTGAAATCGAACTCCAGATGGAGTGATACTAATGGTATCCAAAGTTTGGACCTGAGGCGGATTGTGAGTAAAGCTGCATGAGTCAGTGACCATGGAGTCTCGTGGCAATGGGAGTTTGGTTTGTTTTAAGTTTCTAAGGGCTGGGTGCTGGCTGGTACACTGGCCAAGACTGCCAAACTGCATAGAAATGGAAATCTGCCTGTGACCAGGAAACTGAGGAAGCCTATGGATGGACTATTTTTTCATATTACATGAACTGAAAATTGCATAACTTCCCCAGATATTGTCTATAAAATGTTTACTTAATTTAGATGTTATTGGTGTCAAAACCCCACATTTGTGGAGGTCTGGTCAAGTTGAGCATGCTTTTATCTAAAAACATGTTCCTCTCCTGTCGCTGTCCTGCAGCAAAGGACGTGGTGCACGGAGCCGATAATAACACGCGTGGACTCTGACTGATGGTCGAAAGTTTATCAGTGGCATCAGACTTTATACACTGAGGGTCATATACTTTTGTTTGTAACTGCTTTTGTTTTGTATATTCCACCAAATATCGCATTCACATGCGGTCCACTCAACTGTTCTCACACAAATTATATCCAATCAGTTATACAAAAGGAACCCATTTGGTTGTTCTAATACAAATAATATCCAATCAATTATAATCCTGAGTTCGCTGACCTTCCAGGGTCATAGTGTCCTTATACACTCTCCCTTTTTTCCTAAATTAATATTTTCTTTTTCATTTTTTAAAAATGTATTTATTTTTATTGGAAAGACAGATACACAGATAGCAGGAGAGAGAGAGGAAGATTTTCCATCAGTTGATTCCCTCCCAAAGCAACTGCAATGGCTGGAGCTGCACCAATCAGGCCAGGAACCCGGAGCCTCTTCCAGGTCTCCCACATGGGTGCAGGGTCCCAGTGCTTTCTGGGCCATCCTATACTGCTTTCACAAGCCACAAGCAGGGAGCTGGATGGGAAGTGGGACCGCCGGGATTAGAACCAGTTCCCTATGGGATCCCATTGCAATTACAAGGCGAGGACTTCAGCTGCTAGGCTAACGCGCTGGGCCCCTAAATTAATATTCTCTATGAAAAAGGTGCATTTTCAGTCTCCATTGTTTCAACTTAGGCATCAGGTTTATACAAAAGGACATTTCTTTTTTCTTATGTTGGCCAACGGTGGTATTTATTCTCATTATGGAGGCCTTACTGTATCTCAAGAAGCCTTAGATATTTTGACGTAACTTATTTCACTAACCTATGTGAAAACGTAGTCAACATTTCCTCTACTAACTGATGGCTTTTCTTTGCGAAACTGGCAAACTCTCCATAGCAGTAATATAAGGTATTTTGTTTTTATATTGTTTCACTTGGCCCATGGCATTTTTTTTTAAGAGAAAAGATTTGTGAATGTGGCCCAGTTTTGTGGAGGAATTCTGTAATAGTCTCTGACCCACAGGAGTGATTCAGTGAATCCTTGTGGAATAAATGAACTGTTGAACAAATTGACCATTCAGGACCTCTGCCCACTCAGGGGGTCTTGATTCCTGAAATTGTTCTCATTTTTCCTCCATACCAAGTCTTCCCAAAGTGTTGCAAGAACTGTTTTGGCCTTTTAACACTGACACAATACAAACCAGGGCATTGAGAACCTGGTGGATCTCGTCAGTAGTGTGTGCGTTCTGGAGGTGATCTTTGGGACAGGCCCATTACCACAGCTACCAAAGTGATGCTCAGACATAGGAATAAGGCACTAGCCATTTCTAACTGGAATTGGAAAGGAGAAAATTTAACCTTTTCCCCAAATATTCTTTTTTTTTTGTTCAGCAAATACAGGGCGTGTATTATATTGCAATTTTGGGGAGGGAAAATAATCAATGATACCATATTTTCCTTCTCCATACTGGTGTGAAGCATACGGTCTTCTAATTTGAAATCTTAAAAGCACAAGCAAAGAAGTAGCATCCCCCACTTGCTGCGTGTTTCCATGTCCATATTTGAAAGAGTTTGGTTTTTCAGATAAGCCTGAAAATACAGCATCATCACCAGAATGATTCATTGTATTTCTCAGATTTTAGAAAAGCCTGTTATTCATTCATCACACTTTTTAGGAGTAAAACAATCTTCATATTTTTCCTTCACTGCATCCTCTGCTGCAGAGAGAGTTCTCATAAATAGCACAATTTGTGGTCGATGATGAGCTTCATCCCAGTGAAAAAAAATAATAGTTTGTATTTGTGCCAGATGCTTTTCCAGCATTAAGTGCTATAAAAATCCCCTGAAGTGTTTTCAACAAATAAGGCAAAGTGCCAAAGAACGGCAGAGAATTAACTTGAACCTTGTTCACATGCAAAATCCATTGAGACACCATATGTGTTTTTCCATTTTAAAATCAAAACGTGAAATTAATTCAAAGTGCATTTAACGGGCAACTATTTAGAGATGTGCAGTAGGTCCCAGGGATAGAACGCGGTGTAATTTCAGGTTCTCCTCTCTGGTGTGATACTCTCACTGCCAACAGCAGATATTTAACCCTTCTTACGGCCACGGCGTATGAAGGAACATTAAAATGCTCAAGGAAAAAGTGCATATGCTGGACGAATTGCACATAGGTTTCAAAGCTGTGCCAAAATCAGTGGGTCTTTTAATTCCATCTTTTCATGAAACTTTGAAGCACTCGCAAGAGCTATTCTGCAGGCATCCTCAAAACTTTATGAAGGAGGTGGTGTACAGGCAGGCTGACTGCCCCAGGCAAGGGGCATTAGGTTGGAAAAAACATACATACATACGTATATATATATATAATATGTATATTATATATCTTCAAGAGAGTACAAGGGAGGAATTTCCTGTCATTTTTGCTACCAGCAGTCCTGTTAGACAGCAGAAATTGGGAGTTAGGGTGGGGTGTTGGCTGTTGGACACAGTTTGAGAGCAGAGGTGGAGAAAACATGTCACATTACAAAATAATTGTGTCCTCCTACGAAACTCTAACAGCCTGACCCGTGGAAGAATCAGGGACGATATTTCTGATTCCTCCCCGCAATTTGCAAATGGGACACTCACACACTCATTGAAGTACTCAGCTGTGCGTGATGTGCTGACGGGAACTGCTGCACTGGTTGAGTAGGTACGGGAAAGTGTTTTCTCTGACTTTTCTCAGTTCTTTAAAAAGTTGAAAGGCATTGTTTGTGGTTTTATCACTAAAGACCTCTCATGTCAGGTCATTAGGTACCTGTAAAAGAAAAACAAAATAGCTTATGTTTTCTTCTGATTGTTGTTTTAGAGCTGTGGGCTCCTGCAGCCCCTGAAAGCTAGAGCATGGCAAAGCATTCAACACAAAGGTAAAAGTAGTGAGGTCAGAGTTCATGCTGCAAAATAATTATCTTGGAGGTAGAACGAGAAAATCCTAAAAGAAAAAAGTCATGGGGACTTGGAAACCAGGTATAAGTGTGGTTTCAGACTTTTAAGGGTGTTTCCTGGGCTGTTTTCAGTTCATTCATCCTGCTGGACGTTTTTCAATAATGTATTTATTTGAGGTCTTTGTACTTTTTCTAAAGTATTTATTTTACTTATTTAAAATGCAAAATTACAGAGACAGTGAAGGAGAGACAGAGGGATCTTCCTTCTGCTGGCTCACTCCCCACATGGCATTAATAGCAGGGACTGATCCAAGCTATAAACAAGAGCCAAGAGTTTCAGGTGGGTCTTCCACATGGGTGCAGGGACTTAAGCGCTTGGATTATCTTCTGCTACCATCCCAGGCAGATGAGCAGGAAGTTGCATTGAAAGTGAAGCATCCTGGACTCAAAATTGGTGCCGACACAGTGGCTTTATCTGCTACAGCACAATGCAGGTTCCATGTTTACTTATTTTTAAGTAAAGCAACTTTGGGCACTTTTCTCCAATGATGCTCATTGTTCACATGTGCATGTGTAAACACTGAACAGTCAAATGATTATTCATCAATCTTTATAAACCAAGACTTTAATATGTAAAGCATGGAGAGACTTACTCTCTCTCGCCTCTGAGCATATGATGCTTTGAATCTGAACAGGTAGCAGTCTTCGGAAGAACAGCAACAGGCTGTGCTGAAATCTCTTTGGCTAAGCCAGGCGTTAACCTTTGGTTTCCTCCCCTATGGTAGCAGTCCACCATCCCTGAATGTTAGAATGCTCGGAAGAGAGTTTATGATTGTGGCATTTCACAGTCTGAATTGCCTGTAGTTTGATAGGGACAATTTTAAAACAGCCCTTACCACACAACTGTCATCCTGGAGGAGGTGGGGAGGTGTAGTAAGGAGAGACATGGAGACAGAGTATCTGAAAACCCTTTATAAGCTAGTAATGCCAAAGTATTCCAAAGTGTAACATGTCAAGGGTATCACTTTCTGAATGCCACAATCAATTAAAGAAGAGAAAATGCAGTTGCACCTTAAGATGAGCAGTTCCGAAACTGTACACACATACACACACACACCAGCACACACAGTACATACACACCGGACTCATATGGAAGGTTTGTAATACATCCATTGCTAAGTCTGAGCCCCATGGTTTCTGATTCAGTTGCTCAAAATTTGAGAATTTATATTCTTAATAATTTCCTGATTGAAATGTATACATGTGCTGCTATTCTGGAGACTGTTCTTGGAGAACCAGTGCCTTACTCCCCTGGCAAACAGAGCTGAGAGTTGATCTGAACTATTGAATGCGAAAGTGATACTCAAATTATTTAGCAAACCACTGACCAAGTAGAGTGCACCCTGATCGTTAGACATGGATCTTTTTACCGTTATCCTGTCAGAGTTCATACGGAGAGAGCTGCACAGAGATAAATCAAAATGTTAAACTTATTTCTGGGCTCATTTCTTTCTGCTGTTTCGCAAGGATGTTTCTTAGAGTTCAGGTTACTATGTCGTTTTTGATCAGCTGATTTTTTTCTTCATCTCTGGAAAAACAGACGAAGCTAAAATTTAAGAAGACAGATAATTTTTTTAATAAAAGACAAAGAAGAGAATTTCTTTGGCTCAAATATGATCTCTCCTCTCTTCAAGCAAGATGACAATTTTTCTGTAACTATTTCTTTCTCTTGTGTTGCATTTTAATATTGCAGAGAAAGAGAAAATCTTCTCCTACCTTCTATAGCTCTTACCTGGAATCAATCCCTGTAAAGATACATTGACAAGAGTAAAATAAACATAATTTTATCAAGATTTAAACTTAATTTATGTATGAGACACTGACAGATCTGAAGAGTAAAACTCAAAGACATGGCTTTGTCTTGCAGCTTAAATTCCCATCCTTGGTTAAAAAAGAAAATAAAAAGTTGAAGTCTGTGCCTCGTTTATTGAAAAGGTTCTAAATAAATTTTATAAAAAGTTTTTTTTTTAATTTGGATGGCAGAATAATAGAGGAAGAGGAGAGAGGGCGAAGGGAAGCAGAGGAGGGATAGAGACAGATCCTTCCTCAGTTGCTTCACTCCCCCAATGCCTGTAACAGCTGGGACTGTGCCAGTCTGAAGCCAGGAGTCAGGAGCATCGTATGGGTCTCCCACCTGAGATGGCAGGAATCCAAGTACACACGCAATCTTTGCTGCCTTGCTGTGAGTACATTTGCTACATGCTGGAAGGGTAGTACAAGTATGACTCAATTCCAAGTACTTTGACATCAGATGTGGGCGTCCCGATCCAGTTTAATCAACTGTTAACCCGCTCTACCACAACATTTACCACAGGAATCTCTGGTAACTTACCTCTTCCACCTTTTCTTGGAGTTGAGAAGGGAATGCTTTCTTTTATACACACATGTCTCAAAGAGTGACTAACAAAAATTGAAAACTCTGTTTTTAGAGCCTTTATTTTATTTACATATGACAGTCTGTTCAAAATTATTCTCATGCCAGTCAGGCATAATTGAGATGGTATTCTTGGCTGCAATGGTCATATTTTGGGGTAGTATATCCAAAATCTCATCAATCTGATAATTTTATTTTAATAAAAATTCAGTACGTGATAAAATTATGATACCACAAATTAAGAAAGACCATTTTTGTAGTTGTGAAATCATTTGCATTCAAGAAGATTAATGCAAATTTTGGTATATGTATATAATTATAGTAAATTTCCTAGTTTTTAAGAAGGTAAGGCAAGATGCATAAAAGAATTGTAGGTGGAAATTTACAAGACATTGGTGCTAATGGAGCAAATTAATGCTTGAATGTTAAATTTCCAGTGAATTTTACAGAATAATGATAATTCCTAAATAAACCTCTTAAGCAAAATAACCATGATGTGTTTTCAAATCACAAAACCCATCTCTCAAATGATAGTTACTTAAGAATATTTAATCAAGCCTGTAATTTCAATTACACTTAAACTGAAAGTTATTTTGAAATACTGAAGGTAAAATTTTAAGCTTGAAGTCTGGAATGCTCCCAAAGATGAGGACATGGAAATGACCTCTAAAACAGCACCATGATGTTCCACAGGAGTATGGATGCAGAACTTTAACGTTAGTGCTTGCCTGTAGGATGACACTGGATTCCACTGTGTCAAGCGCTATTTCAGGAATACTTCAGTATTCTTTTTGTTACGGAAGGTCCTAATATTACACTCATTCTTTAAACTGCTGACGTCCAATTCCGATTGATTTTTCTCACTTGTGTATGTATCGCAATTCTGTTATTGTTCTGAAATACAGAATTCTGATATGAAGTCATGCACCTACATAGTTAATCATTCTGGAGTAAGGGATAGCCATTTGCTTGTTTATCAGTGCTCCCAGGAATCTAAGAGCTGGAATAATAAGGTGTAGGTGACACTCCTGGAGGGAATATGCAGTATCATCATCCTGCACCTTTATGCCCAGAGTTGAAGAGAGGAGGCTCAAAGAGATAACGCTGGTCGAGGGCTGCTTTGTATAAATGTCGCAGCAGGACCCTTGCTAAGCTGAAAGTTTCTTCACAGTCACATAAAGAATAAACGGCTGGATTTCTATCCTTCCCGTTCACGTGGCATAATGGTATAACAAGAGCCGGCTGACTTTCTTGTTTTACATACCTTACATATGACATACTTGAATCAGAGCCAACCAAGAGTCAGAAAATCAATATTCATAGATTTGAAAGAATGGTACTAGGAGCAGTACAAGAACAATGATTTCTGCAATCATTAAATACACTCAGGGATAAAGATGTTTACTATGTGTAAGGGTTAACCTATTCTCATTAGATTGTCAGACTGCATCCCTGCCTGGAACCCAAATCATATATCTTACATCAGCACAATTACATTGATTTCTTCTGCTATTCTCCCTTACTACCTCCATTCCCCTGAACTTTGCACATCGAGGTATCTCTGCACTTTAGAGATGCTTTTATTTTTTAAATTTGCATGAAGCTTAACAGCCTCTTTTAGAAAATCACATAATGTATAATGAAAATAACTTTTCAGAGTGCTTTGAAACTATTAACCAAGGAGCAAGTGAGTATACACTTTGTTTCTGCTGTTATTGTCATTTGCATTTTTTATTGGTATTATTATTTTCTATGATATTATTTTATAGGCATAAGTATTCTTCCTTTCCCTTCCTCTCTCCCCCTTTGCCCCTCTTCCCACAGTATTGCAGTAGTTTAATCCTTTAGTAATAGTTACAACTGTAACATTCTGCTGTTCAAATGTAACATGGTGTTCTTAGATATAGGCAAAGGTGTATGACATCCAATCTCATACTGTCAAGGTATATTTAACTGATTCATTCTGAGTACTTCTTTTATTCAGGAGTAGAGATGGATACTGCAAGGTATCTTCACTTCCTGGGATATTAGTCTCCAGTGTACAGTTCATCTATGAGAACATAGGTGTCTAATGGTTTGCCCATATTCATATTTGTTTTGTATTGAAATAAGCCAGTTCCAAAAGGACAAATGTCATAGCTTCTCTCTGATGTAAGACAATCTTCATGTTGTTTGCATTTTAAGATAGCAGGTGTCTCAATTTGCTTCCACCAATGAATGGTCATTTTGTCACACCCTTCTTCCTACAAACCCTGCAAGCATTCTCTTTCTAGGGCGTCGGCTTGCCTGTACATGTACCAAGAGGTTTTGGTTTTGTTTTCTGGTGTATGTACTCCCCTAAGTTCTGGGGACTATTTTGGAATTAACGCCTTACTTTCCAAAAAATAATAACACTCATTTAATCCTGTTATTTGCTAAGGTCAAATCTCATTTAATTTGAAATGACACTGAAAATGCAGATTTCTTGAGGTCCTTTGAATGTATACTTCGAAGTGTTAATGGAGATAACATTGTCAGTATAGACAGTCTCTTATTATACACTGTGTGTAAAATGTTCATTTCTATCACCAATGGAAGGAATAGTGGGCGGGGAGAGAAGAAAGGAACTTTGTTTTAGGGAATCTGTGAAGTCAATTGCTTAAAGAGGATGACTAGCTATAACGCGGATTTAACTGAATATATCATATGACTCTTAAAACACATGGTTATGGGACTTACATTATGATGGAGAATTAGGGGAGCAATAAAAGAGTAAAGTTTATTCATCAAAGTGTCATTCTCTATCTGGAATCAAACCAATCACATCTCGCACTGATTCCTCAATTAACTGTAGCATGTCTTAACTTCCTTTTTTGACTCATATTCTGTCTTTTGATGTTACATGTTGTTCAAAAATTTGTAACCGATGCATGATCGTGAAGAGTCTGTTCAAATTGTTTCTAATATACAATTTCCTTGTCCAGTGTTCTTTCAATAAGGGTACCTAGTTATTTGAGACTGTCTCGTCAGAATGATGCAAATAAAGCTGTGGGTTATTTGTTTATTACAACATATCCTACAATGCCTTACCTACCATGGTTGCTGTAATGAAAAAGACAACAAGATTAATATTTTTCAGGTATAATGGAATGTTTCGTTTAAATAAGTAGTAAGAAGTGATGAGCAATCTACTGAAAATATCCCTCTCTTGAGTTTTATTTTCAGTGAAAAGACTATTTTTTTTAAGATTTTGACCTAGAAAATTCTCTTGATCTAAGGCGCTCCCTACCTGCCCCCAACCCACCTCGCTTGAGCAGACTGTCTAGTTTCTCCCTTCCCACCCCCATACACACAAAAAAGTGAAGAAAACATAATTTTTGGAAAATGCATATCACTGTCAAAAAAATAAAAGATCTTAGAAGGCACACACAAAAGAGTTGCTTTGGCCCCAATAGGTGGTCAGAACATACTGGTTCCTTCTGACAAGGACCAGGGTGTGAAAAATGAATGTGTTGAAAGAGTGACACTCCTTGAATTGCTCTCAGACTACCCTCTGTTGGAAGCAGGGAGAAAGAAAGAATCAGAAAATTGCCCAGTTTCCATGTACTCCATTTAGACTTAGGCAGTATATTTGCTTTTGAGCTCCCAGGCTTCAATCTCAGACTGCAGGGTGCCCAATTCCCTTGTTCGGTGTGAAACTTTCCTTGTAGTCACCTGTTGAGCACTCTATTAATCAGACACGTTGTAGGAAGAGAAAACACACCTTCTGACCCATGGAAATGAGATGCACTCTTTTCTAGGGTCTTCTTAATCTTTGGGAGCCCAATTTTTCTACATCAGAACAAAAAGAGAAACAGGTATAACTTCTTAACTTTTTTTCCTACTCCTGAAAGAAAATGTTGATGGGTTAGTGTTCAGCTACACTTCTCTTAAGAGAGGTAATGGGATATTTCTTCCTTCTGTCCTTAGATTCTTGATCACGAGTCCCACTGCTTTCTAGCATCATTCTAAAAACCCCATGGCCTGGTCAATGCCAGCATGAGTTTGAACGGTACCTGTTATTGAAAGGGAATCTGTATTTGCAACAATAAATACAGAGAATGCCAATTTAGAGAAATGAGCCTGATTGCATGGTTCATTTTGTTCTCCTTTGTAGAGCCAGGCTGCGGCCCACTACAAAGGCACGAAACATGCCAAGAAGCTCAAAGCACTGGAAGCCATGAAAAATAAGCAGAAATCAATAACTGCCAAGGACAGCGCAAAGACTACCTTCACCTCCATCACTACCAATACCATCAATACCAGCTCTGACAAAACAGGTTAAGCAACGATCTTTGTTGTTGTCCTCATTGTGCGTGGGGGTTTCCTTCCTTGTCTAACCTCCTGTCTGTTGATGTACATACCAGCCAAACTGATTCATGCTTGAGCCATGTTTTTGCTGTACAATGATAAGCGTTTCCTGTCATTTTCCCCTAAGCCCTTGAGAGATAACGAAACTTGCTAGTCACTTGCAAGTTTTGCATTTGGAGATTCTCGTGGCTTTTGTGGAGGAACATCGTAGTCATGCGAGTATTTGAAGCCACGTTCCCTGAAATCTTATTTGAGACATATGTCTGTCAGCATGTATTGTTTGCATCTTGTATGCAGCGCCTTGGCTGAGGACTGCATGGTGGATTCGATGCAGCTGTGACTGCATGGCCAAGTGTGCCAAATGAATCAAGAAGCTCCCAGTAAGGGCATTAATACTGACAGGATTTCTTCTCATCAATTTCCAAACATTGCATTGTTTTAAGTAGTGGCTGTGTGATCCAGGGCTTGTTATGGCTGGATAACCTTCCCTCTGCATACGCAGGTAAGTGTTATTGATGCCAATTATTCTTCCTAACAGAGCCTTTGCGGAGAAATAATGGTTTCTGAATGGCCCCTTGAGATAGTTCTTGAAAACAACTCATACGTTCACAGCAGGAGAATCCACTGGCGTTCTCCTACGCCAGTTTTCATAAACAATACCACATATGGTGCATCATCTCTAGGCAGGTGCATGCTCCTTGACATGAAGGCCTAATTTAGGTTCTTGTGATACAATGAGACTTTGGGGTTGGTTTATTTGCATAAAGAGAAATATATAGACAAAAGTAATATTTTACATGAAGGACTTTCCGTTGTAATAATAAAGGCAAAATTAGCGGAAGACAGAAGCGACTGGGAGAGGGGGGGAAGGTGGAAATCCCAGGACCTATGGCACTGTATCATAGAATTATAATAATTAATCCAATATCTTTAAAATAATGTAAACACTCAGTTTATATATATATATCTGTATCTATCTATGTATATATGTATATATAGCTGCTATTGATTACTGTATAGTTGTAGAACAAGTATTTCTAAACGCAGTCATGATAATTTGCTTGATCTAGCAAGATTTTTTTTGAATATTTATTCAGAAAATAAAACAGGAAAATTGTAAGAACTCACTATCAAGATAACTTGGCACACATAATGATTTTTTTCTTTTTTTTTCCCCCTGTTCTTTGAAATTACAAGTGTTTGATTTTGTGTGAGGCCATCCTATATTCTTTCTTTGCTTCTGGTTTTTTTTGGCGTATCTCATCCATTCCCACATCTTACAAGAGTCAGGACAGGCTAAATCACATCACAGTAATAAGCACTCTCCAAATCCTAGTAGACTTTGCAACAATTATGTTTTTTTTTTTTTCACTCACATCATATATCAGCTGTGTTTTTTCTCTCCATGCTGTGTTAACTCGAGGGCCAGACTGATGAAACAGTCAAGAGCTGTTCATTACCGATTCTAGGGAAAAGGAAAAACTAAGGTATTGAATCATCAGGCTCTTAAAGCTTATGGAAGTAACACGTAACAGCTCTCTGAACTTTCACTGATACAGCGTATGTCCGGGCCTGATTTCAAGGACAGGATGGAAATGTTAGTGAACAGTAAATACACATTCCTCCCTGGCCTCTGCCTTCACTCCTTTACTCGGGTCGTTTGCCAGGATCAGTATTTCCGGTAACAAGTTTCATATCTTCACCTTCATCCTTGACTTTCCCTCCATCCCACCTTTGGTGGTTTTGTTTCTAGTCTATCGTTCAGATTTGAAAACTTTTAGTAGTCTTTGCTTCTTATCAACACATTGAGTCATTGCAATCCAGTTCCCCTTCCATTCCTTGAAAACACCTTTGCTGTATCTACATGTTGATTCTCGTCATAGCCTGACCTGGATGATCTGTGTCTTGTCCAACATGCAAGGCAGTTTTTCATTGCACGTGTGTCTTGACAACCATCTTCTTCATGCCACTGCCCGGTTTATACCGCACAATTCATAAATCATATCACTTCACCAGTTAGAAATTATCAATGTACTTTTGTGTAGGATGTCACAGCTGATCATGCTGTCATCACAACTTAGGCTTTCAAGCCTCTGTCTTCCTGCTCACCTGCAAAATTCCTTGCCAAACACACACACCTTTCTTATTATCGCTTGTTTCTTACGATGCACTGCTAAATCTCTCTCTTGGAGGTACTTTTTTATTCTTTATCCTTCTGTCAATGAAAGCCCGTGAGAACAGTCTGTGCTACTCTGGCTAAAATACAGTTTAACACTCTTTGTCCTCTCTTACTAGCACACAGCGTGCTCCTTAAGAGAACAAACTATACCTGGTTAATCCTTTTATTCACTTTTCTTTATACAATACGATTTATATAAAGGATGATAAGCAAAGCCTTTTAAAGCTTGATGTAATCAGTTTTGTGTCTATTTTTGAACTGAAGCACAGTGAAACTTCAGAATTCAATATTTGTGTATAGATTTTCCATGAAGCAGGGATTTCTACTAATCCAAAATGTTCTGTGATACAGGCCATCAAATTTAAGCTGTAAGTTTTAATAAGGCAGTTTTTTTGTATTTTTGTTTTAATTTTCGAGCTGCTGTAGTCGCTTGAGCAATTGATGTTTCTAGTAATCCTCCCATGATCATCAGTCAGCAATTAATTAGCTTATTGCGCATTTTTGATTTTTCTGAGTCATCTAATTGTAAAATCTGAGAACATTTCTCCCTCCTATTACATAGCTCTCTCTTTTTTTAAAGATTTATTTTTATTATTTTTTTTTTATTGGAAAGGCGGATATACAGAGAGGAGAGACAGAGAGGAAGATCTTCTGTCCGATGATTCACTCCCCAAGTGAGCACAATGGCCGGTGCTATGCCGATCCGAAGCCAGGAGCCTCTTCCGGGTCTCCCACGTGGGTGCAGGGTCCCAAAGCCTTGGGCCGTCCTCGACTGCTTTCCCAGGCCACAGGCAGGGTACATAGCTCTCTTTTTAAGTTTTCTGTGATTCGTAAATACATTCACCAGCTTAAACTACCAAATTCCAATTCACATTTGCAGTTTCTACTTGTGACTCAGTCTTTTTTATGTAAAATTGTCATCTGGAGATGTATTTAGTAGATTCAAAGCTGCCAAGACGGCGTGAAATACTTCTGCATCAATTGTTGAGATCTTTGAAAGCTAAGGAATGCTTGATTGCACTGAATTAATTATTGTCTTCAAGGTGTTAATTAAAATGCACTTATAAACAATGAAATGGTGGTCAGCCACTAAAAACAAACACATCAGTAAACCAAAGCCCATGGGTATAAGTCAGCCTAATGTCACACAGGGGGACTCTTCCCTGCACATTTTCCTCCTGAATTAAAACTGTTTAAATCAGGTCCATGCAAGATACACACATCCGGATTGGAGGTTTTTTGTTTTGTTTGTTTTATTTTGTTACTGTTGTTGTTTGCTTTGCATTCTAGTTTAGGTAGAAGCCAAGAGATTGCCGTGTTGAACAGGTGATAAAGGTAGTGCAGAAATAATTTAGTTTTTGAGATAAGCCATCCTCAGTGTGATTTAGAAAGCAAAGAATTTCAGTGGAAGACAAGTGCAAAATAGCTTTGGTTTCCATTCATAGAAAAGATGGAAAGAGTTGGTTTTCTTGATTTAGTTTTCAAACAAGTATCAGCAAGTGGAAAAATCTACAGAATACAAGTTGGTCTTGGCTTGAAAGCCACATATGCCTTATATTTTATTAGGTAACATATATGTGATGCAGTATAGTTTTTATTATATATAAACACACATATTGTGGTACTTTCAAGGTCTTGCCTTTAACGTCTGTCCCTGGGGTCTCTTCAGTGCACATTTTCTTTCAGGAAAATGGGAATGCTTTTGTGTTATGAATCTCTAGCTCTGTTCAAGTGTAAGAGGCAATATAAAATCATTTGGAAAGGGACCCATTTCCATCAGCTCTTATAGATCTGCTGCAGTGGTTTATAAATGTCCCTCTTTCCTTGGTGGAAATTGTGCTGGCTCCTGGGATCTTTCTTGCCTGACCCATTCTCCTACACAAAACTTCCTGGGACAATTACTCTCCGGATAAAGGCTCCGACTGTATGCATCCAGAGGCAGGAGCTGAAGCACCATTGTGAGACCATTTATGCCTGAAGGGCTTTTTCTTAGCACTAGCTCATAACATGCTTCAGATTGGTCAAAGAAAGAGATTTTATCAAGTGTTCCCTACTCAAGAGGTGGGATAAGCACCGGCAGTGTGTGCAGGAAGCAGATCTTAGAGAATGAAAGAGAAGGGAAATTCAGATGGAGAATAAAAAATTCCCAGCTCTTATATTGAACATGACTCATCTGTGTAGTGAATCAGGAATGAGAACCTATATATGCAAGATGACATGGAAATTACAGAAAATATTATCTTCTGTTCTTTGCGTGTGTGCATGAGAAATCAAGATGAATGATATTATCCTTGCAGTATTAGGCAGGTAAAATTCTTGATCCAGATACACTTGTGAAAACTTGTGTCCGCTACACACACACACACACACACACACACAGAGTAAGCAGATGACTTTTCCTCTATATGCCAAGGATTTGGTAATTTTGTCTAAGAAATAAGCTGACAGTGATCAAATTAACAGGAGAAATGTAAATAAGTTTATAATTTGCACTGGGGATATTGTATGAAAAGAAAGTGAATGTCCTAAAACCCAAATAAATTAGAAATCTTGATACACTCTTCATAGGGGAAAAGGCATGGGAATCTGGGCAGTTTATGAAAGAGTCAGTGGTTTGGGAGGAAGATGTGTGAGTCATCAGGAAAAAATACAATAGCTTGTGACAAAGCCAGTGTGAGGGTGGTGTCAACTTGTCTTCATCTTGTGTCAACTTGCCCTGGTTGGCAAAAACAACATCAGAATCATCAGTTACAACAGAGTTGCTCTGGGAGAGTGACCCTGGGTAGACACAGGCAGTCAGAGGAAGCCTTTCCTTGTGTTTGCTGCTTTTCTCTTGCCCTCACACATTGAGATAATCAGCACGACAAGTAGCATTTCCTAAACTCCACTAGTTTATATGTGTTTGCGTACACAATATGCACATGTGATTGTTTTTGCTAGAAATGTAAAAAAAAATCTAAAAAATAAATGACAAACTGCATACTTAGTATCTATCATACACCAGACCTCTGGCTAACATTTACAAATTAAAACTCCCAGCGGCTTTGTCTGTAAATGCTACAATTCTAGAAACATCTGGGTTGGTGTATGTCTCTATGCATGTTCATGGGGAGACTCTTGCTCCCCACTTTCATGCCA
Source organism: Ochotona curzoniae (assembly GCF_017591425.1). Taxonomy (NCBI): domain Eukaryota; kingdom Metazoa; phylum Chordata; class Mammalia; order Lagomorpha; family Ochotonidae; genus Ochotona; species Ochotona curzoniae. The sequence continues at coordinate 8,773,091 of NW_024465035.1, read as the reverse complement.
GCTTGGGAAGTTTAGTAGACAAAAGTTTATATAGTGCACTAATTCAATTGAAAAAACAATGGGGTGAGGCAGATGTGCTAGCATAGCTGGCTGATCCTCCACCTGCAGCCATGCCAGCATCCCACATGGGTTCTAGTCCTGGCTGCTCCACTTCCTATTCGGCTCCTTGGTTATAGCCCTGGGAAGCAGTAGAAAACAGCTCACATCCTTGGAACTCTGAATACCTGGAAAAAGCTTCTGATTTCTGCATTAGGTCAGATGCATTTTGTTCACAAATGTAATTTTGCCACGGTCCTGGAACTCCGTCTCAGTCTCCCACATGCTGTCAGGGACTCAAGCACTCGAGCCATCATGTACTTTTTCCCCTGCTGGAAGTGTACAATAGCGGGGTTTCAAATCAGACACTTGGTTCCAAGATGAAAATTTCCCAGATGGTGGTTTTCCTCACTCTACCGCAACACCCTCCTAGTTCTTTTTCTTTGTGTATATCTACCCCTTTCCCATCATTTCTTCCAGTTTACCACATTGTCCCTTAGTTCCAACCAAACAAACTCACTTGAAGATTGAAGACAGGATATGCCCATGCATTTTCATGGGTTAATACTCTCCTATCCTGTGAGAATAATGATAAACTGAAGAATTCAAGTATTTTGTGCTAAAGTATCTGTGTAAATCTATGAGCATTTATAAACTCAATTATCCCATTCATTATTTCAGTTGCATGATAGAGCATATCCTCATCTCATACATCTTGCCATAACATTGTACTTAAAAATGATCATTTTAAGTACAATTAGAGATCATTTTTAAGTACAATTGTATTTTTAAGTATCAATTATGCATTTTTGACTGGATATCATTTCATGGATTCTTGTAGCAGTAAAACCAGCACCCATTCAGTAGGAGTTTCAGTACATGCAGCCAGTAAAATTTCATTTGGAACTGTAGTACATTTAACGACTTTGTATTACATTTAACTACTTTGGTGAACAGACACGTTAACCAGTCTAACTCAGAATTTGAATGTGCTGAGTATTTCCCAGAGATAGCATAAAATTAAGTTGTTATTTTAATCACCATAATTGCATTAGGATTCTTCATTCAACTGCTGTGCTGCTTCAGTTTCTAATGAGAGTTGAGAGTGTTTTTAAAAGCTCCGTTGAGTCCTGCTGACTGTGCATTGAGCCTTACATTGTGACGCAGGCACCGGGTGAAAGTAGAGGACAGAGGACACAGCCCCTCCACAGGATAGTCGATGCCACTCTGCCATTGCATCAATAATTTCTGGGTGGCATCACTTGTGTTTTGGGGCAATTTTTACATATTTTACAGTTAGATGACTGCTCAAACATGTAGACCTCGGACTAACAATTGGTGCCTGGCCGGATTCCAAGGTGGAGGTTAAGATGCAAAATGTGTCCAGGAAATGATATTGACCCTATTTGAACTTCATTTTTTACCAGAGATTAATATTTTGAGTCTGACTCATAAAAAATTGGTAATGTATTTGTCCATTATCCATCCATTCCTTCATATACACTCATACATATTGTTCCAATTAATAAGCTACTGAAAGCAACCAATTTTGAACACTCATATAAAAATTAACATTTAACTGCAATAAAGTCAGAATTATTAACCTTTCGTATTTTTCTTTTGTTTTTCCGAAACAAGGCAGGAAAAGATTTATTGGGAGAAATTACTAAAGACAGAGCTGTGAAAGAAGAGCTGAAATGAATGTTCATCTAAGGGACACGGGGCACAACAGTGCATTTCATTTAGTGTCACTCAGGTTGACATAGTAAACAATTCCACTACCTCCCCACTTCAAGAATACTTACTGACATTACTCCCAAGTTGAGGTGGAAGCTCATAGCACCATCTTTGTTGAATTAATCACAGTAGTTTCTCTCATTTAGCAAATCCAACGAATGTCTCACAGGGCATTCCCACAAATTGTTGTCTTTGGCTATCGGGCTTTGGGCCTGAAATTCCGATGTGTACGTCTGCTGACAACAGGTGCTCTTCCCATCGCAGTGGTTCCTATCGCCTCACGGACACTGGGGAGAGAGGACACGGAAAACGGCCAGGGCCAGAGCTTTGTGCTAATCCGTATCTGTCTATATCTATATCTGTGCTTATCAATCTTCAAAAATTAAGCTGCTGCTATTATTATTATGCCAAACAGTAAAGCTTTATGAGTTCTCAGAAAGCAATACATTTGATATTTTTGTATAAAATGTATAGCGATGTAGAAAATAGTGAAAACAGAAAATATTTTCAACCTTGGTTTTTCTTATTGATTTTTTTCTTAAGTTTTTTTAACTTAGGTACACACAATGTGTACCTTTGTATAGAGGATAATGCAATATCTTATTTTATTGTTATTTTTAAAATTTTTGTTTTATGACACAGTTCCATAGGCTCTGGGATTTCCTATCCTCCTCCCCCAACTCACGCCCTCCCGCCACACTGATTTCCCCTCCAGATATCCTCCATGAACAGTCCCAAGTCCATCATTCTGCTATTGAATTGTTTTCATGCATTTTAGGCATGAACAATGTCAGAGAGTGCAGCATCCTACTGTCAGGATATTTTCAACTCTTTCACTGGGAGTCCGTCTGGTCTGGATGCATAGAGAGATACGACACTTGGTCTCCATATCTGAACAGATCAGTCTCCCCATAACTCTGTCTAGAAAATTCTTTGGAAAAAACAAAACTCAATTACAACAGAAAAATACTTCTGACTTTGCTGCAGTTAAATGTTAATTTTTATATCATTGTTAAGCTCACCTACATCGGAAGGAATGAAATTAATAGAAAATAAGTACTATCTCTTAGAAATTTTCACTTTGCAAAAGAGTTTTAGTTTCTTCAGACAATAAAGATGATATTTAGTGCAGCACTTTTGGTAATTAAAAATCTAGCTACCTATATGGTCCATAATGCATGCTTCTTATATTATTAAGATATTTTAGTCCGATATGTAATAGTATTTCAAAATAAGTTAAAGTGGATAAAATTTATACATCATAAATACTTATTTCCTACAAAATTGTCAATTACCTAATCAGGAAAAATATGTATTTTATTTTATTTTATGTATTTAGTTTATATATTTTAAACTTTTAAACTTTATATTTTAAACTTTTAAACTTTAGTATGCCACAAAATGCAATACTGGATTTTATCCTCATTCCCCAAAACAAATAAATAAAGCATGTAAACAGTTGTTTCTAAGTAATTAAAATTTCAACTTGAAAAGAATTTTCCTTGTTGAAGATTAGATTATTATATAATATGTAGAAACATATTATAATACATCTTTGCTAAATAGTGTAGAAAATACATATCAGTCATGTTTTATCTGTTTTCTAGTTATTTCCAGGTAGTAGTATAGCTTGACTTTCCTGTGCTTGTAAGGAAGAACTACCCAGCATCCTGAAGGATGGCTAGACCCTAAAAAAGCTTCTGATGTTAAATGGATCTGACAATACCAGGTGACACCAATTTCTTCACCGTAATCCAAGATTCCAGCCAGATGATGTACTCTGTGTTTAGAAAGCTGATCTAAGATCCACGATCACAGCAATGATAGGGATAATTGATTCATCATGACTGTCAAATCTGTTCGCTACTTTTGTCCACTATTCTTCACTTCATTCAAAAATGCAGAGGTAAGGATGTGCCCCAAGCTTAGACTTGATGAACCCAGACTCAGGGGCTTTTTTTCTGAGTTGTGTCCCATAGGAATTTTGTTATTTATTTTGTTTTCAAGAAACACATTTAGAAAAACCACAAAACACACCCACTCACTTTGGACATACTGTGTCATTAGATTAGTTCAGTTGAGCTGTTAGCCTGTAAGAATATTTGTCTTTCTATAAAAATCTAAGAAAAATCCTTTGCTCCAACTATCAAAATATTATTTAATGTGTTTTTTGTATAATCGTGAGTTCCTGATTTTACCAAACGTCTTCTTATTCAAGAAAGAAAAAGTGAAACATATATTATTAATGTGCCAAATTGCCAGGTTTAGTCAATGAGTGTATTTGCTTTTGAGTACCTCCACCTGTACCCAGCTCAGTATCAGCACTGCGAAAATCACCCATGTGACTTCACAAAAATTGAAGTGCCTGTGTGTATGAGTGTATATTACTTCACTTTTGGTGTGCAAATAAAAAAAATATGTAATTTTACATGGCTGGATGGAATACTTGATGACAAAATGTTAAGTGTCCACTGTTAAAGTATGAATGAAGGACAAGAATGTGGCACAGCGGCTGAGTGCTGGTTAGTGCAACTGAACTCCACGCAGGGGTGCTGGGTTCACATTATGACAGCTAATGTGTAACCTGGACAGCAGCAGGTGGTGGCTCAAGTACTTGTGTCTCTGCTGCCCATGTGAAAAACCTAAAGTGAGTTCCTGGCTCCTGGGTTCATCCAGGCCCAGCCCTGGATGCAGCAGCATTTGGAATTCACTGTCTAACTCTGTCCCTGTCTTTCTGGCTTTAAAAAGCAGTTGTTTTCCTCAAGAGCCTGCATGGTAAATATTTTAGCTTTTGTAATAACTGCTCGATTCGGAGTTTGTGGCATGAATGCAGCCATTTTCATAGTTAATGAATGAATGAGACTATGTTCCAATAAACTTTATTTACTGAAACAAGCAGTGGGCCTCATTTGGCCCAGGAGTCATAGTTTGAAAACCCTTAATCTAGATATTTTCTATTATTGAGCTGTTTAGTGATAGTTCCAATTCTCTGTGAACACAAAGCATTCAAAATCTTGTGATCAAAAATTACAGACCACCAAACACATATTTAGCTTCATCATTCCAGTGGTTGACTTAGGAAAGGCCTTCCTGATACAGAGAAGGGGGGAGCAGATTCTGTGTTACAGTCAGGACAGTTCTAGGAACCATCTCAGAGCCTCCCTCAGCCACCTGTTAGTCTACTAATGATGACTGCTGGATGGATCCTCATTGGAGCTGTTTGCTGGATGCCTTCCCTTGGCTTCTCCACAGTTACAAGAAGACATCAGAGCTGGGCCTGAACATCCCATCATGACTTAGATTCTAAACTTCTACTGTCCGTTCATAGAACTCTTAAGACTGGCAAAAGGAGACAGTGTTATCTGATGATGGTTACATTCAGGGTCACATTGTAGGAGCACATGTGAGCTGGGCGCTATTCTTACAATCAGGTTTTGTAAATGAAATCTATCAGAATGATATTTTATCTATTTTATTTTTTGGTAGTGAGGTTGGAAAAATAGCATCAGGAGAGCGAGAGCAGCACAATTTTGAAAACATGAGAGAACTTAGGACAATAGGAAAGATGCCTTAGCACTAGTGTCTAGAGCACCTGACCCACGTGTCCAAAGGGAATGATTTAGGATATATATATATAAAGGAAGTTGGAGAGCCTTCGGTGGTCAGAGGAAAGTGTGAATCAAAATGAAAAACGAAACAGTGGGAAATCTGAAACAGTGTTCGTACCAAGAGAATGGGTCATACATGACACTGAGCCCATCTTCTGACCCAGTGAGAAGCCTGATGATGTCCTGGAGGTCTGGGGCTCATCGCACATTGAGTGCAACCTGTAACAACGTTGGGGGGCTGAGCATCTCTGTCTGCAAGAGGACTTGCGCTGACTGGTGAAGCTGAACTCTGACAGGTGTCATCAAAACAAAAATCTCACCGAGAGGGCTGCATCCTTTGGTTGGTTTAACATCATAAGTCCAAGAGTAGGTGGAAATACTCCCCCTGGGAAGTTAAAGAATGAACAAAGTGTTTAAAACATCATCCCCGAATTGCTCTCATTTTTCTATTCAATAAGCCATCCTCTGCATCAGAGGCTCCAGAAGAGCCCTTCGAAGCATGCATCTCGATACAAGAGACCTGAGACATCAGCCGTGCCATTTTCATCCTTGCTTTGCTCCATGCAGCCTTCTCCATGTGTAAACCAAATATGCCTGTTTTCTGCTCCACTGACTCAGTAGCCTCGGCAAAACTGATAACATAATCCTGGAGTTCTATCAGAGTGGAATCTCTTGATTTTCATCTATTCCCTTTTATAGGGTTCTCTGGACCCTGCAAATGATAGGTTTTGCCATATTTCAGCAGTTTCTTGGTGCGGAGCCACTTTGGAATATCTTACCATTGTATGTGTGCATATGTCTGTATGTGTGCATATTTGTGTACCAGTGAATATATGTCTGTTCCTGTTCATCTCACAAGTGTAAGAAAAAAAAATTACCTGATTGTTTTAGCAGCATTTTAATATATTTCAATCCATTAAAAGTAAAACGAGAGCATTCAGCAGTGATCTTAAGCTTTCAGCTGGTAAGCTTTTATCATTTTATTAATAGACTCTAACTGCAAATGTACTTGCTACATGCTAGAGCTTTAGACTGACTCCAGCAGCAACTGAGGTGTCCTCGGGGACTAGAAAACCAATTCTAAGTTCCACCTCCAGGTAATGCTTTTGGACTACTTTGGAGATATTCAACAAATAAATGCCGAAACTTTCTTTCAAAAAGCTGTAACTGACTGGATTTGTTCATGCTCTAAAAATTTTGGTCTAAGGAAACAACCAAGACCAAAGCAGCCAACTGCCAGTGGGCTCAAGTCTACTTTAATTGCAATCTCCTTAATGATGTTTCTGTCCTATTTCTGTGGAACTCTGACATTGCATGGACAGGGGCTGAGGACCAGGGTAAATTATTTTAAAGATTTCTTTATTTTTATTGGAAAGTTAGATATACAGAGAGGAGGAGAAACAGAGAGGAAAATCTTCCATCTGATGAGTCACTCCCCAAGTGTCCACAATGGCTGGAGTTGAGCCAATCTATTAATTTTATTTCTTATCTAGCACTATTGATAGAACAGAAGGCAGTTCCTTCAGATCAAGAATATGCCTGTCTTATTCATGACAAGTTTCTTAAATCTTCACATAGTTTCTATCGTAAAAGAAGCATGACATAGTAGTCAAACAAATATGTGAATGAATGAATGAAACAGCAAAAGAACTTTTATCAAATAAAGCATTCCAGTTATTTTTTCTAGTTTTGGAATTTTTCCTTAGCAGGCTGCATAACACAGTAATAGGAAGTACCAATTCTATACTAGATATGGCCCAATACTATCTACCCCAATGTCTAAATACTCTGAATTTCATTGCCTTATATTTACATTTTCCTCGTAATAAGGCCGTTTCTTTTTACTCCACAGCAGATTGGAAATCCATTCAAAAATTTTTTTGCTTGCAGAACCACAGAGAAATACTTGAGGCATTTTTAAGCCCTTCCTGATCCATGTGAAGTCATTTATCATCTTTTGAGAAGGTGTCATCCTGTTCGGAGAAACGGACAGTGCATACTTTATAATCAGGACAAGAGGTTTAGGCATGACTGATATGTGTCTTTATTGGACATCATCATCGTATTTGAGTCCAGGAAATGTATGTATTTGAAAGGCTTTTATGTACTTGTATTTATGATATTTTGCTCCTATTTCTTCCTATGCAGTTATAAATTAGTGTATGCAGTGACAGTTCATTCCAAGTTGTGTACTCATCTGTGTGTGGCCAAATCTTGATCATCAGTCAGATTAACCTCATTATTCACTGAACAGTCCTTCCACCCAGCTGGGCATTGGCTAGATTTGTGACTTTCCAGATAAATAGTTTCAATCTCTCTGCTGAGTTAGTTTTGACAGAAAGCCTTTAAATTGGCAGCTGTGAAAATCAGCAGCCAACCACTCAGTGCCCCACAGAGGACACTGTCAGGTGCATGCCTTAAGAAAGTCACTGTCATCAAGAAGCTCTCAGTGGATAAAATCAAAATTCAGGAATTATGCGGTATGCCTAAAGACGCAGGCAAAAACCAAAACAGACATGATCTATGCAGGCAAGAGTTTGGTTTAAGTGAAGTTAAAATTTGGAAGCTGACTTTGGGTTTCTGATTCTTGCTATGCCTTTTAATTTTCTTCTCTTGTCAATGAATGGATTATAGCGAGGACAATCAATAATGTGATTAGAGGATGACATCGAATATAATGTAGTACACGGTGGTATAAAGTTCCCCATTGCTATCAATTGTGATTGTTATAATCATGCATCGTGATCTTCAGATAAGAGCATGACATCTTGATTTCTCTGTGATCTACAATGGAAAATGAGGCTCTGTAAAAGGACAGAGGATTATACAAGAAACCCATGGAGGGCTAAAGACGATCTCGTAGTCAAAGGGAGTTGAGGGCATTCTATAACCTCTCATATACAAGAAAGGTTGCTATTCAGTCAGAAACTCATGTCAGCATCAGTCTGTAGGTTAGGACAATGTAAGTTCTTTTCCTGTCTCCTTCAGTATTTGATATAACTTGTTGTTCATATGTCACTGGCGTCTTTTTAATGTCCACATTATCACTCGTCTCTTGGCAAGGTGCATACATTGTGGATCAGCGCGAGCATCATTCCATTTCACGTTTGTTTTACTTTTTGATTTTTCTATTGTTTGTTTTGTTCACACCTGGGTCTTTGAGAATACTGCCAAATGGGTCAGCTGATGGGTGTGAATAAAATCACCTCCAAATAAACTCTTTGTGGTCCTCGTCTAGACCTGAAAAAGGCAACCCTGTGAGATGCTACGCTTTTAAGTATAGCTACCCTCCTCTACGCAAACCTCACGAAGAAGCCACATTTCCTCTCTCCGCCCAGCATCCCCCAACACTCACTTTAGAAAATGGAAGGAAGAATCCTGCTGACCTCTACTCAGCAGAGATAAAGACATCAGGTTCTAATACAAGTGGACAGTAAATCCCCATGAAAACACAAGGAGATCCTTTGGGTCTCCTTAACACACATTGGCTTGGTGTTAACCTTTGTCAATAGAGGGCACTGCAGAGACACTGCAACAAGAAAAGGTCCTTTGCCTTGGTCAACCATGCTGGTCATAAGCCCAGCTCTGCAATGAGAGTCCCAGCAGCACCTGATAATTAGAAGCATGTGCAAGGAAGCAATGTCTCCCTTTGTTGAAGTGCTTCCCCCTGGCAGGCTTCTTCTGGTTAAAGAGGAAGGACAGATTTCCAGCAAGTAACATCTAGGAAGTGTAGTGACCACTACCATTCAGTAAAAATGAACCATACTCTCTCCAGCAAAAGCTAGAGCTCAGTACTGGGAGGTCTAGACGCTTCCAAGGCTACGTGTTTCTGTCTGTCGTGGCTGTTGTGCCGTTTCGTTCATATATTCCTTAGAGATTTCGTCTTACTACTCAGTTGTCTTTAGTGAATCCTCAGTTACAGTAACATTAAACTTCCTATATTCAAACTGATAGGTAGTTTTTCTCTCTTGGTTGGTCTTTGACTGTTAAAGAATGACTAGCACCATCAATTAAAACAATACTATATTAAACTCCATCGGAATTTAAAATTTTGGCTTGTGAAAGGCAAGGTTTCAGTTTTTTAGAATACATGAAGGGCACTTTGCACTTTAGAACTGCCGCAGTTATCCAAGTAGATCTGATAAATGCACACATCCCTTCTCCCTCACCCACCCCATGAAAGGGATCAACACTCATCTCCATGAATTAGAAGGACACTTTAAACTCAACAGCAAGAAAGCAAAAATCCATTTAAAAACAGACATTTCGATGTAAAATGCCAAGCTGATAAATAACACTTATATATTCAGCATCATTAGCTATTAGTGCACCAAAATTAAGACAGTGTAAGAGACTACTCTATATTAAAATGATTATAATGATGAAAATAATAAAACAAGTTATGAATATTGAAGATTACCAATGCAGTGGACAGCATACCCAAATGCCCATAGAGGATTAGGCAATCCATCAGAGCCTGCAGAGGACATCTGGTACCATACCAGAGGAAGGAGGGCAGAACAAATTGGCCAACTACCCCATAACAGCTTGACAGCAAATTTCTTGGCGAGTGGAGACTCTGAGATGGACTGTGTCAGCCAACAGACCTCGGGAGGATTTCCTTATCCTTGGATCTGTAAGATTGACAGAAACTACATGAGTGGAATCCTTAGAAAATGCTTCGCATCGGGGATCTTGGGATGACACTGTGTGGCTGTTCCCCATCCCTTGGCACTGGAGCAGTTGGGAGGCTGGATGTGGCTTCTCCCCTTGTCTCCCTCCTTCCCCCAGTTATAAAACAAGATGAGGAACTTGTGAAAATAGTGGTCTCACCCACTTTCCCCTAGAACTTGACCCTTCCCACCCTGAATCAACTGTGTAAATATCATCAAGTTGTTGTTTTTTTATTATTATTATTTTATTTTAGATAGCATAGATGATCATGTTAGGAAGGATTGAGGATTATGTTTGTGGTTGTGGTCATTGTTTCCATATTCTGTTTCTTCTTTCTGTTTCTGTGGGAAAATAAGAGATAAGAGCAGGAGCCATAACCCAGCTTCCCATCTGCTCGGCTACCCAGGGATGCGGAATGGCCACCAGATAGCAATCCATTTGAATGGTAAAATAACTGCTAATGACAGAATCATTTGGTTTAAACTGTTGAGAACGCAACAGGTAAACGTATCCGTGAATATGTTTGAATGATCTATCACATTAACATTAGTTTGCTTTATAATTGATCCATAATTCTTAATCAAGATAAATTATGTACTGAACTTACAAAATTTAGCGAGTACATCAGCTATTATAAAAGTATATATTAAGGCCAGGTGTTGTGGCACATTGGGTTGACCAGTTCCTTGGGATGCATACATCCCACATGATAGTACCTGATGGGGAGTTCCAGATACTCCTCACTTAAGAAGGGAGCTTTCTACCAGTAAAAAGCCTAGGAGGATAGATAATGTCTTATGTGCTCGGGATCCTCCCAACCATATGGGAGACCCACATGGAGCCCCAGCTTCCTGGCTCAACGTGGCCCAGCCTCTGCTGTTATGGACATTTGGGTAATGAATCAGTGAGTCAAAAATTCTCTCTCACACAAGGTCTCTCTTTCCGTTTCAAATAAATCATCTTTTAAAAGAAATAACGTATTTGTGAACCAAGCCATATGACATATGCCTTTTAATTAAGTTAAGACAGCTCCCTTTTGTGTTCTGTATCTTCCGTTTTGAAAAGATAGAATGATTGCTGGATTTGGTGTGACTAGGGAGTGAGTTTGCCAAGGAGCTTCTGGAAGGATGATTTGACATTGGGTGACCTTGACTGTGAAACCAAACACACATCCTCCTGTGGTCCCTCTTTTACCCTGCAGTGAGAAGTCCATTCTTGCCTTTTCTTTTTCAGTATAAATGTGTGAATGCACCATACCCTCTGTCTATGGCTTTTTAAATATGAGGCAATGACACTCAGATAAAGTATTTAAAGAGCAGATAGTTTTAATCTCTTATGGCTGTAGATTTTATTTTGAATTTTTAAAGAAGCAGACCAAAAAGAATAACCTGTGTGTTTAAATAGCAATAATTTCTGTGGGTTCTGCTTGCATTAATACTGTCTGAGTACATTATGAAGCATTTGTCATCGCTAATGCATTTCTGTCAAATCAACTAATATTAAGAAGGGGGTTTTGTAATGAATATTAATGCAAGAGACAGCCATAAGTGAAGCAAATTATAGAGGCAGGTAAATGTAGAATTAGCTGCAAATTGCAAAGTAGCCTTTCATTTCAAATTAAGTTCTTCTTACGCTGCTTTAAAATTTAAGGCTCTAGGTGGTCCTCAGGAGCCTGCTGAACACTGATAGGAGTTTGGAAATACTTGTAACTTTAATTCTAAATTAAAACCTTAAATAAATTTATCATACAAAAGAATATTTGTCTGCCGTATTTTTTATTCTTGCCCTTAAATAATTCTTCTAAAGAGATCTACTCTTCAGTAGAGTTAATTTAAGTCCAAGGATAGTTCCAGAGGCATATGTTTAGAGAATAAATTAACTAAATGGAGTACTTTGTGTTCATTGTAGCTAGATGCTGTATAAATAAGAGATCATTAACACATCATTGCATATGTTAATTACACATGCTAAATTATGGATCAGATCTGAGAAGGGAAATTTCCATAAAAGTTGCATAAAGCAAAGTAAACTTTTCAAGTGCTATTCTAGATAAAATTACACAGAGATATCCACTTCCTGTCTGAATATTGAATTAATTTACAGATCTAAAAATCTTCTGAAGCTTTCAGTATATAAAATAATACCCAGACTACCATTTCTAGTATAAAGAACATTGGTTGATAATATGTATTACTCTTAAATGGTTTTAAAAATCACAAAAATGTGTTGACCTAATATTTATAAATATTTTATGGTTGCCACTATATCCTGTCACATATTTATTGTTATGACTATTTAAATCTATGTAAAATGCAAAAATGAGTTCTTATGTTTCTTTCTATCCCTCCTTTACAATATTTTTTGTGTTAAGCGAGGCATCACTTCTGTATTGAAAAGTCATAAACTTGAATAGAAAGGATTGCACTTTATTTTTTTTAGCCAGGAGAGAATAACATCACTTCAAATATTTGATTCAATGTGAGAGAGCTCAAACAAGGCTACACTCTGGAAGCAAAGGACTACTAATAGTTTTGTTTGCTGGTCATCTGCCAGATATGCCCTCATCTCTGGATATAGCATTCTGAACAGGTGTATTAAGCATTGTTTGTCTTGAAGTTCAAAGGAAAAAAAGAATTATTAAGGCATTCATTATCTGTTAAATTTCCTCCTTTTGCCAGTATGTTGCATGGGTCACTTCCACTCAATACGTTTTAGCCAAAACTAGTCATATGATGATACCTTATGCCAATGCAGCATGGAAGTATGGGGAAGAATTTGGTTGGGGAAGAATCTTGGAAAGAGGGTTTGAATATTTTAAACAGTGTTGCTGCCAACTACACAGTGAATACTTCATCATATGATACACATTTTGGAATTCTGATACATATGGAAGTTTATGCTGGTGTTTAGAATGATGAAGAGATAGGTGGACTCTTTTGCTATATGGAGAGTGTATCAATTAAATTTTTTCCTACTTCCACAGAAGCTACAAGTAGCCTTTTTAAAATAAAGCTCTCATTAATGATGAGGAATAAACAAGAGGTGAGCCAAGGACATTTAATTGCACATTCCAGATTACTCTGGGCAGTTATGGAAGGCTGCCTCCTTTGACTGTTCTAATCGTAGAGAAAGTTACCGTCACCAATAGGCTTGCGTCTTTTATAAATGTAAGGAACAGCATGTTGAGCAGAAAATCTATAGCTGTTCCTTACATATTTAGTGCCTTTGGATCCTAGGATGAGGCTTTGGGAGAGATGTGTTTCAATTTAGGAAAGCATTTGTAAAGTTTTGTAATGTCAGAGACAGGTCAAGAAACTGAGCAACAACAACAAATGAACAGGAATGAATGTTATGCTCACTGAACATTCTAGTGTTTGATGCAGCAGTTAGATTGGGTGGGTGGAAAGGATAGACTTCACCAAGCAAAGTCAGGCAGGACAGATTAAGGACTCGGGACATTATGTCAGGGAAACAGTCAGTGGGGAATTTAGAGACTGCCATTGACTTGAAGAAAAAACTGTATTAGGGAGACATACGATTGAAGGGTTGTTGGTTATAAATGTGATTCAGTGTCTACACAGAGCCTGGGAGTATTAACAGGAAAGGAAGCAAAAGGTTTGACTGGATGGGCATTGTATCAAGCACATTTGATCTGCTAGATATAGTAAGGTTGTGGTGATGATGACTTATAGGTCACTGATTGAAGGGTCTTCAATCGATTATGGGATTGTTAAAAAGATTGACAAGGTGATTGGTGACATAAAGTAGTCCAGAGAGGACCTATGGGTTCTGCAAGTAATGGAAAAGTTAGAGTGGGCTGTGGTTCCCTCTGGAATCCCCACCCCAACAAGTGGGAAACAATGAGGAACTCACAAAGCTGACTTTAAGGAAAGAACTAAGTTTCAGGTAGTGAACTGGATTTGGGGTTAAAAAAATTTCCTCAACCAAAGAGGATTTTATGTTAATTGTGGTCTACGTTTGGATTCTTAATCTGACTAGAGGGGGCATCCTCATTTGACGACTCCTTACATCCTTTTTGATTGTTCCCTTAAATAATAAGTTGTTTCAATAAAGGCAACGAAATAAACATAGGATCCTGGACTACACATAAAGTTTAGAATCCACTTGGTTTGAGTGGACAGGATAAAAATGGCTAGGAAATCCAAAAGAAAGAACAATCTTGAAAGTCAAGCTGTAGAACTGGGCATTTCCAGAACCAGAAGGCATAACACTACTAGGAAACAGCCACACCTACTAAACCTCCTCAGAAGAAAAACAGACCCTTCTTTGACATCGTGGCCTCGAGAAAGCAGGAAACAGAAATGTCTAAATCTGTTCTTCTAAATATTATATGGTGTACTTGGCAGAAGCTGAGTGATAACCAGGACCAACGTGTGAGTGAATGCTGTAAACCGAATGTTCGTTCTCTATTTTCTATCATGGAAGATAAGCCAGGTCTTCACATCCTATAAAAAGAAGATATGATGGCATGCACGCAGGCAAGTGGCACAGTATAACCAGCCGTGACAGACAGTTGAACTTTTCGGAAGAAGTCACTGGAGAGTTTTTAAAATGGAAGTTACCACTTTCATGTTTCAAAAATGTTTACTATGGTTGAATAGGAAATGGATTAGAAATTAAGCATGAGACACTGGCTGCATATGATTATGCTAGGCCAAGTGACTGTGACCCACAGCAGTACGGGGGTAGAAATGATGGCTGGATTTAAAATATACTTCAGCATTGTTACAGAAAAATGTTAGAAAAATCAAATTTATCAGAGTTCATTTGAGTGAAAAATGATTCATAGGTCTGGCAACACTCATACCCAGAAGAGATCCAACCTGCCTCGTCAGCAATGTAGGCAGACAGTATTTATAGACAGGAAAAGGAAGTGACTTACAAAAACACCCTGATTGGTTACAGCTGGGCTGTGATTGGCTGACACAAACCTGCTGTGATTAACTGAGACTCAGTTCGTTGATAACAGAATATACTCTTGTTAAGTGTTAGGTCGTTTATGTACTAAGTTGTCTTGCTTACATAGACAGTATTGGGTCACATTCAGTAGCATAGAAAAAATGGAGTTTTCTTAAACTAAATATAAACAATAAGAGAATAAAGCTTATCAGATCTTGGCATACATGGTTGATTATCTGGGGGTATCATTTGTGACTGATGATGGTTCGAGGGGAAAGGATCGACTGACAACAATACAGGTAGGTGTTGTCAGCTCAATTTAGGAGAACCTTGAAAACTACCTGAAAAATTGGTAAGTAAATGCTACCAAATGATGATAAGGAATGATGTGGCTCATGGGACATGGGTTCAAAAGCTTGAGGTAGAATAGATTTTCCAGGAATGAAAAATTGTTCAACATCGCTAGGGCAAAGTGAGTTTATGAAGCACCAAGCCACGTGAAAAAAGAGTGTACAAATTTAAGTGGGATACAGACCTGTAAGGACCCTGTAAACCACATTTAGGTCACTGTATTTTATTTCCCAATATGTGGTAAATAAACCTCTTTATTTCTTGGTAGCGCAGTTGTATCAAATAGATATAAAATTGATCATTCATTTACATATTAGAATTGATTGGTGTGGTATAATAGATGTAAAGACATTGTTTATACAGTTATTGCAGGGTTCAGTTAAGCATGTGCTCATGCTCCTGTGACAGGCAAATCTAGCATCTGATTCATTATTTTAGGATTTTTTTCTTTCTGCTATGCATTCTTGCAGGCATTGAGTGATTGCAATTCTTGATAGGGATAGGAGGAATTTATAAAGCTATGGAGAGGAATAGAAAAACCTGTTATGTCTAAGCACTGAATACAATATTTCCATGTGTTATTCTTCTCGCTGAGAAAAACTTAAGGACTTGAAATGATTTGAGATTTGAGGTTATACATGATTTTGTTGAGCAAAAAGTAATAGGTGAAGAGAATGAGCTCGAAAGGCTAGTGTGTTTTTGTGTTAGACACATAAGTGGATGCATTCAAATGTATTCTTAAAGGAACTTGCAGCATTCTAGACATACTTGCAGTTGCCACATGAAAATCAGGCTGAAGTATTTCAAGTGGCCTAGGGGACAGTGTAAGGTTTCATGCAAAGAAATACTTCATAGAAAATGTTCTGGAGGGACAGATGGCTTTGGACACCTGTTAAACACAAGATCTAGGATAGTTGGATATAAAGTTGTTCTGAGAAGATGACTAAGTATTTAATGGGAAAGAAATTTATAGCCTCTTATTTAATAGCCGAGTGGCAGACACTTTGGCTGGTAGTGGGGTCACATGATGACCTCAAAAACTTGCTTGGATCACTCTGCCCTCATCTTCACGGAGGACCAGAGTATACGCAGTGTGATGTATGGTAAGCAAAGGTGTCTCACTTTCATGTGTGCTGTGTTTCCACGAGCATTTTAGTATGCTGCACGTCTGCTGGGATTGTTTCTGTTGTATGCAGAAACTATTGCAGAAATGGTGTTCATGAATGTCTCTGCATGTGTACAAATGTGTGTGTGTTTATTTTATTCCCCAGGGGCTGTAAATAATTAAGTATATCTCTATGTTTTTCCCAAGAAGGGATTTTTCTTTTGAGTCTGAGTTTAAAGCATGGCATAGAAATGATAACTTTGCAGCTTGGAACAACTATGGTTTAAAAACTGCTGTTAAAGAGACTGTGCTATTTGGAAAAGGGTTGACTGTGTTGTATCTGAGTCTATTATAATGTTCTGGGGGGCAAAGAGCAAGAGCCGTGGGAGAGCTTGAGGTTCTGTGCGTGTGTCTGTGTGTTCATCCACCTTCGTGAGATGGGACCGAAAGATTGACACCCAGCAACAAATATGCTTTTTCAATATAAAAATATGTGTATTAACAATGACCTTTGTTTCTGGAAGTTAGTATACTTGTTCACGGATCCAACTGGAAGAAGACATTTTTTGTTTTGCATTTCAGAATAAGGGATTTTCAAAACCTAGAATGATTTTAGAAAACCTTGAAAGATTTTCAAGACCTAGAATGGAGTCACGGAGAGGGATTGGTGACCAGCAGTTACATGGTCCTCCATTTAAGGTCGGAGAGGGGGGCTCGAGGGACATGAGTTCGCTGCTCTGTCCTGGTATTTGGCCTTGAGGATGCTCTCGGAACTGCTGTGCTTCCAATAGTGTATGCGAGGTCTCAGCCCCTCACCTCTGCTGTTCCCTGCCCAGCCTGTCATTTCTTCTCCAAGTACCTAGAAATTTTTCTAATTGCAAAAGCAATAAATCACAAGTGTATTTTAACGGAGAAGCAAAAGGATCACGTCAAGAGAAGAAATATAACTAATAAGTCTAATAAATTTATCTTAGTGGCCCTTTAACAAGGCATGCGATACATGTTTTCATAAAAGTGGGGTCACATTGCATTTCATGTCTTTGTATTACAGAGTTTTTTTTTGACTGCTTTTCTAATATATTTTACAGTTGTGTGTTTATTCATTTTTAATTATCTCATTTAACCTAATTATATGAAATATACTTAATATCACTTTAGCTATGTCTATTTTTCTTCATTCCACGTCCACATTTTAAGTAGTATTTAAAAGATTGTTTTTCTTGGTGTAATCCCTTTAATATTTTCATCTACACACTTGTGTAGCACATTTTTTATAGCTTTATTTTAGAATGAATGTTACAGATTTTAAATTTGTTTTGTCTTTTAGCTACATTATGTTTTTATCATCAGCCTCATAAAATTTGATATTGTGGTAAACTTATTTTAATGCCTACTTTAAAATAATATTACCAAGTTACCTATATGGCTAGCTCTTACTAGTTACATTTCTCCTCTTGACTGACTTAATTGCGAATAAACATCACCAATAGAGGAGTTTTCGCTGAAGCAAATCTCTCTCTTGCACAGATAATTCTGTGATGAACGCCTTAGACACTCATTGTAAGTTGTGTAGAGACTAACTTATGACTCATAAAAAAATGTAACCTGAGAAATTTTATACACCAGAGAATTTTCTGTGTCATATCTCCGGAGGAAAAAAATAAATTAAAATAGGAAATGTACAGTTTAGGTTTGAATATTGTTATGGAGTAGACAGGAAACGGCTTTCTAAACTCAAGCAGCACTTTAAATTCCAATGTCTCCATGGTAACAGTTAATAGATTCATGATAACAATGAATGGATTAGGGTGGGGCATGATCAATTAATGACAGTTCAAAGGTGTGATCTCTGGCGAGCCTTTTTTTCTGGGGTAACTTGCCCTGGAAGGCAGTTTTTGTGAGAGGGTTAGTTAAGTCATGCTCAGCTCAGCTGCTGTCTCCCCTCCCTGGCTTAACATGCGCTTCTTCCTCCAGCTACACTCCAAAGATGCCAGACTGATGGGATTGTTGAATCTTGAACTGGGAACCTCCAAATCTAAGTCAAAGTTATTAGTGTGCTTCCCAGGAAGCATTTCTAAGAAATCTTTAAATTACAGAAAGCTTGCTAATACAGAAAATTGATAGCATTGTTATCAATACCAATATTATCAGCTTTTGTTACACTAGCTAAAGTACTTGACTTGAGCTAACATAAATGAGAATGTTTATTTCAAGGTCAGAACTTGGAGGTTCACAGCCCTGTGAGTTCTGGCATTCATGAGGACAGAGGCTGACGGAGGGATGACTATATTGTGAGCTAGGAAGCCGAGACACAGGGAGCACACTCAGGCTGTGCAATCAGGCCTTTCACAAGAACCACCATCCCAGGGAAAGCCCCATACAAGCTAACTAGGAAAGCTGGTTAAGTCATCAGTTGGTATCCCTGGGGGATAGCTACAAGACTGGAGAGTAGTAAAACTCCATTGACACTCCCACTCAAGGCCCTTATGTAAAATGACATATCTAAAATAGTTATTGTAGTATTACAGAATAATGATAAGGGGACATTCTTCATATGTTTACTATGGATATAATTTTCAAAAATATAAAGACTTTTGATGCACTATTGGTTGAAAGCGTAGGTTCAGAACCCATGGCTAGAGAAGCCTGCCTACATTCATGTGGCTAAAGATGTGTTTTTGTCCTGGTTTGCACCCATAAACAACCTTATTGGACATGTGCAGCTACTCAGTGAGCAAACCCCCAAAAGAGCATCTGCCTGCTCTCAGTGAGCATTTCAATGTACAGCTACACACTGCTAATGTGTGATTTCAACTGGCTGGAGGCCTAATGAATTGCTTTGGAAATTTGAAGGCAATTAAGTTGCTATTTAACATTTGGCCCAACATGAATAATTTAAATTTATAACATCTTTTCTAAAATTACCCTCTAAAATAGTCTGCTTCCAACTAAAAACTTAAAGAGGCATTTTAAATGTATTTTAAAGATACCTGATTTCAAAAGAAAAAAAAAAAGAGCTGTTTTCAAGCTGAAGATAACAGGAAAACAGTGAAACATCAAAAGTATTTTTAAGTGAAAGACACAAAGTGGCTTTCGTTTGTTTGTTGTCATTTAACATCCTTCCTCTTCTCCATTCCCTGAAATATTATACATGTTGGAAAAGGTAGACATGCATTAACTGAAGCTCAAAGTTTCCACATTTTCGAGGAGACACAAATAGTCCTGCTTGGACTTTAAAAAAATGTCATGAGAATGAATGAGTACAAAATTACTTGGCCTATGTGTAGGGTAATAAACAAATCCAAGGCTTTGCTAAAGCATACATTTCAAGTTTTCATTGTAATAAAGATGAACTTTGAGTCTTCCATGCTCTAGATCACAGTTGCCCTAATTCATTTCTCATTTCTTCAGAAAGTTCAGCATCGTGATTCTAAATGAAATTTAAAAACATTCATTTCAAAGATTACACAGCACTCCTAAATAACCTTGTTGAATTTTCTTTCTGGAAAAGATATTATAGTAGTAGTAAAAGATATGAAGTACAGTTTCTGCTTACATAACACAAAGATGACACTGGAAAATACCAAAATGTTATTTTACAGATTCATTTGTCTTTACTTCATCACAAAAAATATATAGAAAAATTTGATTTCTCACCTTCCTGTAAGGGAATATTCTAAAGCCAAGTCAATTGCATTATGCCTTTGTACTGATTGAGGTACAGTTGCTAGGCATGTTGTTAAAGCTTTATGCTGAATATCGTTTGGGATAGGCGAAGCCGAAGGATAAAAGCCTAAAATCCACCCAGTGCTCTCTTGTTCTGGGCTCCATTTCTTACAAGTTCCGGCAGCTATAAACACACAGACAGCGTTAGACTTGGATATTTGAATTTTGATCATAGATAGCAAGCTTGACATCAGTTAACTTACAATCCAGGGTTTATGATACAATTCAATATATGAATTTTTTTTAAGCACTGGAAAGAAAAAAAAAAAAAAGGTTCCTGAAAGAGCATCTGAGCACGAAACTGAGGTCAGCCTGAATCTTTTGGGAAATCCTTGTACAAAGTGCGTCAACAGAAATGGGGCCGAGAAAGAGCAAGCTTAGCATGCAGGGCAAATTGACTGTAAAATTTGGAAAGTTTGACACTTGATTTAGTAGCAACTAATATTAATGACCTGAGCTAATGCTTGTTTTTCCCTAGGTCATGAGGCAGCAACATGGGAGGTTGTAAGTAATTGGTCTGGGACCTCGAGCAGAATTTTACATTCCCCAAATGAAAGTGGAATTCTGTCTACTTCATAGGATCATGTTTCTGACTGCACATAAGATTGGCTAATGTCTTAATTATCCTTGAACATATCTTGGAACAATTGCGGTTTGGAGCAAATATTCCTCCTCTTGGATATTCAACTTGGTTCATTTCACAGTTGATGTGGTACATTGCATGGGTGCTCGATGCATCCGTTGGGTGTTCTTTCTGGGTCATCTCTAACCTCTGTGTAGCATGGTAGAACACTGTTTTGTTGGGGTCTAAGCTCATTGCTGAGGATAAGGTGTGTTCTATTAATTTTCTGTTTATTCCACATCACTGTGCACACCATTTATACTGTGTCTGATTTTAAACACTTTAAACTTAGTTTGCATTTATAGAGTATTAATTATATCCATCTCCCCCTCTTCTGTTGTAAAGCAGAGATTTCAAGTACAGATAATTAAATGCAGCACTATATTCAATCCTTCCTGTACCTATCCACATGGTAACCAATTACCATGTGTCAGATACTGTCCTTTTGAGACTCACCATCTGGGGAAAAGATGATTAACTAAAAAATAATTATATAGCATAGTTGGTAACAAAATGGGAATATACATGAGGTATTATTGAGCATGAGAGGAAGGAATTACAAGTTCTGTCATGACATTTGTTCTTAGCCTTGGATAAGAGGTGAAGGGAAAGTAGCAAAGAGCATAGATTTTAGGGCAAGTGCTGCAGTTTAAGAGGATTAGAAGTGGTGTGTGGGTGAGTAGCTGTAATTGAGGCTAGAATGATTCCCAAGGCCAGAGTAATACAAAGCACAGAGAAATTTGGATTCTCTTTTGCAATGATTTTAGCCCATGAATGATTATAGTTGTATTTTAGCGTGTTCTTTTGACATGAGATGCGTGATAACCATTATCTTGTGTGTACGCATTGGCTTACACGGCTCAGCTGCCCAACAAGGGAACATGAAGATATGAGATGGATGGGACCTCAGGTCTCTGCTCACCCATGCCCCATTTCATATCCACTGCTCTATCAATATGAATTGATAACAACATATGCCAGGTGACAGGAGTCAGGAAGCGGTCCTTGTCTCCCGTAATAAAGAAGAAGGGAACTAAAATTTAAGAGGAATGTTCGCATGTTATTATTATTATTTTTTAAGCCCTAATTCACTGAGATATTCCTACACTGACTAATTCATCCAGTTAAAATTTACAATTCAGCTGTTTTTAGCATACTCATAGGATTGTGTAATCTTCACAACAATTCATTTCAGAGCCTTCTTCCTCCCAAAGAACCCTCACGCCCGTTAGCAGTCCCCCATCAACTCCTTCTTCCCTGGCAACTCATCTCCGCCTTTCTGTCTCTGGAGAGTTACTCGTGGTAAATATTTCATGTGAACAAAATCTTTGCAGCTGTTTTCTTTGATTTGACATAATGTTTTCTAAGTTCAGTTATGATGTGGCATTGATTGTGACTTCCTTCTAGGGCGACATGCTATTTTATTACTAGGATAACCTACACTCTGTTTTCACTCTGATGACTTCATGGGCGTTTACTGGCTGCTCCTTTTGTGGTTTTATGAATACTGTTGCCATGAACACGGACATCCATTTTTGTGTGGGCACAGGTGTTCGTTTCTTTTGTGTTTACACGAAGATGTGTAGGAGGGATTGTCTCTGCTATGTGGTAGCTGTGTGTTGACTCTTTTGGGAAATGTCATCCTTCCAAAGTGTCGCACCAGTTGTTCAGTATCACAATCCTATGCAACTTTAAGTCAATGCTGGTGTATTTATAAACAAAATAATAAAACGGATAAAGTTTAGCTATGAATCAGTCCTGTTAATATGTAGACAACTTATTTAGAACAATATTTACATATCCGTGCTATTTATAAAAGTAAGAATTTGTTTGCCTAATAATTTTAGCTGTGGTTTTTGGAGAGTGAATCTCTTAATCTGTTTTATGACCCTGAGTTGCACTTTGTAGATCTTACACAGTTAAGGCTTCCCTACCCTTCTTCACCCCCAATCTAATTAGGGTTTGTTTTCATCTCTTGATAGGCTGCTTAAAACTGTTATTTATTGTGCTGTTTGGGTTTTTCTCTTCCTAAAAAGTCTCAGCAACTTCCCTTCTGGACTATATCACCCTTTTCTCTGTGACCTATAAAAGAAAGAAAAAAATCCGGTAATAATGCCTTCCTATAATTCCTGCCATAACATTCCAAATGTGAACATTAATTTTCCACATTTCCCTTCCTAATTGAGCTGTGGGGGCTTGAAACAGAAGATCTGTGAAGAATTATTTGTATGGAATTCTTAACTTATTAGTCACTTATTTAGAAACTATGGGTCTCGTGACTGAAGTTTTTGTAAATATCCTGCTTTTCACAGTGTATAACTTATAGCTGGAAGGGATAGCAGAGATCGCACAATAAAACTTCTCATTTAAGTGAAATCATAGCCACTTTCTTTTAACAACCAATTAATCCCCCTTGTATAAAGAATGCAGAGAACTTAAAAGAAGTCAAATGTGGTTTCCATAGAAATACAACTAGACCTTGGTGTAGCATCTCTGACTCCTGTTACCATCTCTTCTTCCTTCCCAAACACCATTATTTCTGGGGTTGTTTCAGTCATTCATTGATTCATTGACTTCTCCATTTATTCATTCCTTCCTACAAGAAATGTTTATTAAGAATTGGCTGTGTTTAAGGAACCTGTGTAGATGATAAGAGTAAACTGAGAAAGAAAAACACTAAAATACAATATTTGATTGTTACATGGCATTTTTGCACATGATTAAAAAAAAAAAGCAGAAGAGAGAAAGTGGAATTTGCTGGATGGTGAGAGGTTATGTACAACTTTATACAAGGTGATAAGATTATACCTCACTGGACAGTGAGGGGTTGAGTCACTGGCTGTCCTTGGACGAGCACTAAGTGAGGGAAGGGAGAAAAGCAAAGCTGAAGAATGAGATACATTTCCGTAGACAGTGGCACCTGTGGTGCTGCAGGGGCCCACATTCACTCCTTCATTTGTTTCATGTGGCAACCACTCGCCCAGCACCACTGTTGGAGAATCTTCTTTCTCTCATTGAATGGACTTGTGACCCATTCAAAAATGGAGTATGGATGTGTGGGTTTGCTTCTGGAATCAGTTCTACTCCAATGATGTGTAATTCTGCTCTTATACCAATCACTGTTCTGATTACTGTGGTTTTTTTGTTTGTTTGTTTAAAATCCAGAAATACAAGTCAATCCAGAAATACACATTTTGGTAATTGAAGAGGCCTCATTTCTTTGTGAATTTTAGGTCAGCCTGTCCAATTTTACAAAAATGTAGTTGGCATTTTATAGGGATTACACTGACTATGTGAATTAATTAGAACAGAATTGCCATCATAATGATATTAGGTCTTCCAGTCAATGCACATGTTTCTTTGCTGTTTGTTTAGATATTTAGTTCTTTCAACATTTTAGTGTAATTTTCAGTCTTGCATCCACCATTGTTAAACCTACTTCTGAATGTGCCTATTACTTTTCTTATGCTTTAAGATTTTTTAAATTTTCCTTTTTAGATCGTCCATTTCTAATGTAGAGACACACCTACTATTTCTACTTAAATTTTGTGTTCTGTAGCCTTGCTGAGCTTATTAGTTCTTTTTTTTTTTTTACTTTTTGTAGACTCATTAGGAGTTTCTGTACATACGATAATTTAATCTATATGCACAAGTTTTACTCTTTTCATTCTGACATGCATACCTTCTATTTCTTTTTGCTGCTGAGTAGTACTGGCTGAAACATATTTTTTGAAAATCACAGTTTTGGAAATCAGTGGCACTAGCAGGAATCCTTGCCTTGTTCCTAATCTAAGGGGAAAGGCATTCAATTGGACATCATTTTTTGACATGAGCCAGAACAGAAAGCCGCTGTAGAAGAAAGCTATTATAGAAAGTTTTGAGAAGATGAATGATAAAACTTGACATTTGTCTTTGTTTTAAAGATGTATTTAATACCTGTACTCTGGCCTCCATCTTGACAATAGGATGCTAGACTCTGCCTTTAACCATGCCTACAATGTCAAGATACACTGAAATAGCAAAATGGTGGACTTACAACTGTTCGTGAGAGAGTGTACATTATAATGATGGAGGGTAAATCAGTGGGAGAGGAGAGAGGAAATCCCGGAATCCATGTAATTGGATCTAAAATGATAAATAAATGATCTAAAGTAAATAAATAAATAAATAAAAAGATTTATTTACTTTATTTAAAAGTTAGAGTTTTAGAGAGACAGAGAGGGAGGGAGAGAGAGAAAGAGAGGAGGAGAGAAAATAAGAATGGCTTTGAACTGACCCACCCTCAGGTGTTTGAACCATTTGGGAAGAAAGTCAGTGAATAAATGTCTTCCTTTATCCTGCTCTCTCTTTAATTTTGTTTTTCAAGTAAATAAAGTAAATATTTAAAAGGCGAAAATAGCTACAAAATGTATTTGAAGCTAAAAGAGACCAAGTTCATGTAGAATACTAGCCCTATCTGTGTTCTTAAGTTTCAATTTGTCACACACTTGTTTAACTTAGTATTGATTTGCATCTACTTTTTTTTTTTGAGAATGCACTGTTACACCTGGTAACTGGTTCATGTAATAACGCTGGCATTTAGAATAAGGCCACATACAATTAGACAACTCAGTCACTGAGAAACTAGAGCATCATGCAACGTTTAAAACAACAAGAGAGAGAGAAATGAGGGATAAAAGTGGGGATGAAATCATTTTTAGCTCATTTTGAGTGATTCAGAATCTCATCTGGTATGTACTTAATAATACAGCTTGCAAGATTGGCTGTAGATTTCTTTGGCATGTGCCATTCGTTTGCTTGTCTTGGTGATAGTCACATCAGCTTTCATTCACACAATTCCTGGTGGCACCTTTTGTGTTAGCATCTCAGAAACTCTAACAGGATACATCCTTCAGTAGAAACAGAGTGTCTGGGTGATGGGGCTTCAAGACTGAGAGAAGATTTTCATCCAAATCCCATGTGGTAGTTCTTCAAATCAATCCATCTGAATAGACTGATAAAATCTGTTGAAAGTTTTCGAAAACTGTCTCCCTATAAAGTGTCTGCTTTAGGATACCGTGTGAGAAACGTGTGTCTCTGCCTTTTCTTTCTACTTTATTTTCTAGTTTTACTTTATCTTGCAAAGACAGAAATGATGGCAAGCAAATACAAAAACTTCTGTCTCATTCAGATCTTTTTCACTTAAGGTAATTAAAATTCCAGATTGAAGAAACATTTATTATTCCAGATCGACAGGTCGGGCAGAAAGGCGATTGCTATTGGCTTTGGAATCTTTTTTCTGCTTAGGTCAGAGTGCAGTTTTCTGTTGTTTTTCATGAAGTGCTAAGTAAATAAGTACTGCAATTAGGCAATGTTGTACGAAAATGAAAACAATTTTAAATACCTAAGCGTTCTTGAAGAAGTCCTCCCACATGAAGCATATCTGTGAGCTTGAATGATCTAGATGTATTTATTTGGACTTTATTTTGGCAAGAGGCATTGAACGCTTCTAAAACAAAGCCATAAGCAGCAGTGTTCTCTGGATGACCTTCAGAGAAAAAAAGATGTTTGCGCCAAATCAGATCACACGGCTCAATGTCATTAACTGACCTGCCAGATCCGTGGTCACTTTTTAATTTTTCCTCTGCAAATGGAGAAAGATTTGGATTCACTTTCTCTAAAAATAGTTTCAATGAGGGTGCAATTTATGGGAACAAATTAAAATCTCAGGGAGAAATGCATACATCCATGTGCTGTTTATCTGTTGATATTGTTAATTCCCATTTTCTGAGATAGGGAATACGTGGAGCTAAAGAGGAAAAAAAAAAAGATTAGCCCTCATTGCCTCTTCAGCTAGGTATCCCATTGCTATCCGAAAGCACCTGAAATGGATGGCAATATTTCAGGTCTCCACACTCCCAGCTTCATCCATTTCCGTGCATCCTCTCCACTTCTCAGAGGTGTGGACAGTGGCCATGAACCTTCTTAAGAAAATCATAGCTCGGCTGGCCAAGAAGGAAGGACTTCATGCTAAAAATAGCCTGACAAGGTCACCGTTGTCTGCCTGCCC
This sequence comes from Ochotona curzoniae, assembly GCF_017591425.1. Taxonomy (NCBI): domain Eukaryota; kingdom Metazoa; phylum Chordata; class Mammalia; order Lagomorpha; family Ochotonidae; genus Ochotona; species Ochotona curzoniae. Next base: position 8,746,263 of record NW_024465035.1, on the reverse strand, counting down.
TGTTTCTCAGCCTCGTCCTCAAATACCCTTGGATTTTTTTTTTCATCACCCAGCTTGCTTCTGGCTCTGACATTACTGCCCAGTCCTGTGAATTGGCTGCTGTGACCTGGCTGTGATCTTCACTACTTGGCAACAGCCTTTCAAGAACCAACCTTGGATGTGATTTCTGCTTCACACACTCCCTGTCCACTCAGACTTTGGACTCCACATCCCTAGTCCTGGCCCGTTTCGCCTTATTGGTTTGGCTTCATCCCAAGGCAGAGGAGCCTGCCAGGAAAGACTTGAACAAAATTAGTCACATGTGTGTGGTGAAGCTTTGCCTTGCCAGAGACACATCTTCAAAGGAACCTGCTTTGGCTTCTAAAAAGGTTTGCAGAAAACAAGCAATGCAGTATACCGAGAAAATGAACCTATTCCACAAATCTGTTAGACAAAAGTTATTTAACTGCTCAGGATGCAGACTTTTAACATGAATATTCACAGTGGAATCTTTTGATCAAAGTTATAGGAACACTGATGGTTAACAACAGCCTTTCATGTCTACCCTAAATAAAACAATAGCTCTTTTCTAAAGTCTGGTTAAGAGTTGTATTTGAAATGATATGTGTAGAAAATGGATGGCAAAATTTCAGAGCTTGTGCTCACAGCAAATGAGTTGTAATATGAATTTCCGAGTTGACTCATTATTTGACTGATGAAATTGTACAAAAATGCAAAGGCTGGGATGTCTCACCTTTTGCAGATTCAAGATATTTATCATTCTTTAGGGTCACACTACCACTACTGAAAAGCTCAAGAATGATACCAGTTTAAGATTAATCCTCATTTTGCCTGCAGTTTATTCCAAATCTCCCATGTAAGTGGCAGGGACCTAAATACCAGAGTCATCACCTGCTAATAGGCATGCTTGTTAGCACGATGCTAGAATCAGAAGTAGAAGCAGGGGACCAAAGTTGTGATGTAATGAGTACAGCTACATCCTCTGATGCAGGCATCTCCTTTGGGGGCTGGTTCATATTCTGGCTGTTCCATTTCTGATCCAGTTTTCTGCTATTGTCCCTTGGAACAGCACCAGAAGCTACCCATGTAAGAGTCCTGGTTCAGCCTGGCCTATGGTTGCCGTTTGGGGAGTCAATCAGCAGATATGAGATTCTCTCTCTCTCTCTCTCTCTCTCTCTCTCTTTCTCTCTCTCTTCTCTCTGTTCCTTTTTGTCCTTGATTCTTTATGTATAACTCTTTCAAATAAATACATGTTTTACAATAAATATTTAAACCAGGCACTTTGACAAGCAATGTGCACATCTTAAGCCGTGTCCTATGCACTGTGCCAGTATCTGGGCCACCCCTCCACATCACAAATTTAGTTAGCAGATAAGGGAGAGAGGACACCAGCAAATCCTTACTCTTATCCAAAGCACAATGTCAGAAGAAGGCTATTTCTATGTATTCGACACATACACAGCCAATGGCAATCTCTGGAAGACCAGGCTTCAATTCTTTTTCTACATTGTAAATCGAGGTTTTCAATGTACAGATCCTCTCACTGATGAAATAGGATCTGTGACTGTGGTGTTCAGTACTTTCCTGGACTGTGAAGAATGATTTTTTTCTCTTCTGCCTTATTGTGAAGCATAAAGGGCTCTATTAGAAGCCTGAAAAGGCAACTTGCTACTCCACATCCCTTAAAACAGTTTACAATAAGTTGACTTTCTTTGGTATTCTCTTTGTTTCTTTGTCTTTTGTGCTGCTTATTGGGATGATCATTCATCCCTGCAAAACCCACACATTCATCTTGGTACTTATCAGTTGTATATGCACAAAAGTAACCAGAGCAAGGCCTGGAAATGTTGCCTTCCAATGAATTAGACTTAAACTAACTTACTAGCTCAGTCAATAGAGCATGGGATTCTTAATCCCAGAGTCATGGGTTCAAGCCCCACATTGAGTGCCAGGATGGGCGAGCTCTGAAACCAAGTGTGGGGTCATCGGGGATGGGAGTCCTGAATGTCTAGACATGTACTGAAACCTTGCTCTCACTGCCCCTTGCATAGGCTAAGCATGCCAACATCCATCCTGGCACTCGCTCACCCACATATTTTGGATTAATTTATGTTTGAACAGGACAAACTGTGATTTATAATGAATGCCTGTGAGCAGATTAGAAAGTGAATTCCCTGTAAATTCCATGTTAGCCATTGGGTGAAGTAGTTAGGATACCACTTAAACACACTGCATATTAGAATGACTGAGTTTGAGCTTCAGCTCGGCTCTGGATTCTAGTTTCCTGCTAACATGCACCCTGGGAAGCAGGTGTAGAACAACATGGGTACTGTGGACTTGTGGTATTCCCATAATCTAAGCCTCTTCATATTTGGATCATAGGAGAATCTGTGGAACAGAAAACAGTGATTTTAAAATGAGGTGGAGAAAATGATTAAGGATGAAAAAAAACTAGATAGTCTAACTTATGCCGTTGCTGTAACAATTTTTACTTTAGCCCTTACATAACCATAACCCGAAAGTTTGAAAAACTGGTAAATGCCTAACAGACCAAATTGGGTAAAATTGTGTATTTTGAAAGGTGAACAATTGTCTAGAAGGTGCTTCTCTCATTGTGTTGTGGAGTATGTTTACTCACTGTAGGATTAAGAATTATAATCACCATTGCCTTTTGGAAAATAAGGCTCTGCTCTAATCTTACGATAGCCTCATTATTTCTTTACCCCTAGTAATTAACCTAGGGTTTGACATACTGGAAGAAATCTATGAAACACACCTTTAATTTCCTCAGGGCCAGAGGAAGAGTATAATTAGAGTCCATGGGCTTCTAGATGTATGTGTCTAAAGTGTTTGTCAAGTTTCATCCGCAGCCCTGCAATCTGTTCGCTAGGATTGCCTGATGACCCAGAAAATAGAGTCCCTTCACCTGACTCAACCCTGAGCTGCACTGAGCAGTAAAACTTCTGCAGAAACAGAGCAGAAGCTGTGGTCACAGTCAGGGCTTCTGAGGAGTGACTCTACATACCCAAACCAAACAGCTCCCAAGTAGAAAGGGATCCTAGAATTCTTCCCAATTTGTGGACTAAGTATTTCCAACCAGAGCAAAGGACTTACTAAAACCTATAGGAATGGGGGATGGGACATAATTCGGGGATATTTCCTGGACATAACACTTAAAGATTTCAGGTAACCACATGCATGCATGAGAAAATGCTCGGTCTGTGGACTTCAGGTAGAATGTGTGATTTCTGTCTCCTCAGTACCTAAGTTCCCTCTTGTCTCTCTCTCTCTCAATCTCTCTCGCTCTCATTCACTCTCTCCCTCTCTCCCCCCCCCTCTCTCTCTCTCTCTCTCTCTCTCATTCACACACACACATGCACACACAAACGCATGAACTCTCAACTTGTTACTCTGGTCTTTAGGACACTTCAGCTTCCTCCTCCTCCTCTGTCTATAATTCCCATTTGCTTCATTGGTTCCTGAATCTTATCAAAATATGTCCTTGCAGAACCAAAAATATCCTAAACGAGAAGGGGATTTTTATTTCATTGAGTTGGGAAGTGATATGTAACTCTCAACAGCAGAAAGATGAAGCAGGTGTTTAGTAGGTTCAGTTCTCATTGTACAGGCCCCGTCCCAACCAGGGTACCTGTGTTTGGTTAGCACCTTTAGCTTCTAACTCCATCTTTCCATTGGAGCAGATCCTGTGAGGCTGTGCAGACAGCTGCCACAAGGGAGATCTGTATATTAGGTTTCCTGGCTTCCAGCAAACATTCAGTTAGTAAAGCATTCTTTCCTCTCTCCCCCATACTCTTTTTATTCCTTTGTCTCTCCTCCATTTCCCTCCCTCTCCATCTCCTTTCTCTTCTTTTTTTTTTTTTAAGATTTATTTTTATTATGTTTTTATTGGAAAGGCGGATATACAGAGAGGAAGATCTTCCGTCCGATGATTCACTCCCCAAGTGAGCGCAACAGCCGATGCTATGCCGATCCGAAGCCAGGAGCCTCTTCCGGGTCTCCCACGCGGGTGCAGGGTCCCAAAGCTTTGGGCCGTCCTCAACTGCTTTCCCGGGCCACAGGCAGGGAGCTGAAAGGGAAGCGGGGCTGCCGGGGATAGAACCGGCGCCCATATGGGATCGCGGGCTTGCAAGGCACGGACTTAACCACTTGCGTCAATGCGCCGGGCCCCTCCTTTCTCTTCTTAAAAAAAAAAAAAATAGTACTAAACAGAGCCCACTGCACAGTCAGGCCCGAGCATGTGGTACTGTGCTCAGTAAATGTCAGTTAAATTAAGTAGAATTGATTTTTTTAAAAAAACAAACTACCAGTAATAGTTTCTAAAGATATGTGGGTTTTTTTTTTTTTTTTTGATCATGAAACATCTTTCTAGACTTCAGAATGTCAGCATATTAAGAGGAAGCAGCTGTTCTGCTTACTTGGTATCAAGTTTGAATGAAACTTTAGTTCATACAGGGAAAGAAAAATTCAATGCAATCTTGAATCTCTAGTTCTCAGGGAAACATGATAAGCATGTGGAGTCATAGCATTAACTGCCATTACCTGGGAGAAAACTTAAATAATTCACCTATGGCTTCTCCCTGGGAGTGTGGATTCAGTACCAAGAAGAATACACATTGTACTCGAGCTTTGTAATTTGTTCTTTTATTATCCAGAATTCAAGTTGTTGATAGTTTCTGGAGTGTTTTCTTAAGCTTTGTAAATTTTATTTTTTAAAAAAGGTATTTACACTATTTTTATACAAGTGAGGGGCACAAATGGGCTACTTGGAATAATGGCATGTTTCCTTTCATCCTCCACGAAAGAACCATTCCAGAAAGTATTAGCAGTCTGTTTTGATGCCAAAGCCAAATACTGACAGTTGCAATAATGAATATTTGCTACAGGGTGCTGGCAGAAAAATTGCACAGAAATACAAACACCAAACCATCTCAATCCTTTTTCTTCCTATTATTATTTTCAACTCCCTGTCACATATATTGTGCCTGGAGTCACTGGTTGAATACAGCATTGAAATCAGAATCAGCCTTTGAGAAAGATGAAGAAAAATGCATCATTATCTTCATCTTTCTCACGTTTTTGGGAGACGGGAAAGGTGCAATGAAGGAAGCTATGTCTTATTTTTACTATTTTACACAAGAGGTTTCTTAAGAACTGTGAATTTTCTCTTTTTCTTTAAGGAATTTGGTAACGATAATAGTTGCACAAATGGGTGATCAAGTCTGCATGATTAACTCTAAGTTGGACGGTGTTTAGCTTTTTTGAATGTCAGTGTTCAGGTTGTTAATTTTCAGAATGCATAAAGAAACATGACTAATTTAAACTCTGGTTTTTTTAATCAGGAAAAACCTGAATTTTAGTAATAAAATTTAAATAAAGATCAAGTGTGGCTGAGCTAGATTCTCTCTGTTTTTGAAATCATTGTGTTGTCTGCAGACAGCAACGGCATTGAGCAAGTTTCCAACTTTCTCCATCTCTCAATTTCTTGTTAGGTGGGATAAAAATAATATGCATTTATTGAGTTTTAGGAGAGGTGTCTCCCTTAAAACCTATTAGTATTTTAATAGTTTTCTTTCAACAAATATGTATTGAGTGTCCATTCCATGTCCAATATAAACGCGAAGAAAAAAAAAACAGATGAAGACTTATTGATCTGCATTATTATTTCAGGTCATCATAAGGTATCTCATAAATGTTTTTCCCACTGAATGCATAATCTGTGTTTACTGGCTTTGTTATCCTGAATGGTTTGGCATAAGACTTACCACAAAATAGCTGATTCATAAATCTGACAGAATGAACTTTCGAGTGCTTGAGCCATTGCATTTTAGGAAAGCAGATACTTGAGTTGGAATTAGCATCTATAATATCAAGTATAAATTTCTACTTAAAAGCATTTCCCGAGCTTAACAAATTTACTGAACTTCTCTAAGAATCAAGAAAACTATGCAACAAAATCACAACCATCCCACTGATAGTCCACTATCTGCTGATTGACTATATTTTTCTGAAACTTATTGCACCATAATTTTAAAACTTCATACTTACAGAATAAGTGCAATATAACCCATACTCTCTATCTAGTGGCTTTATTGTTAATATGTCACCTTACTGTGGTACGTTTGTTGTAACTGATGAACAAATAAGCAGTGTTGTTACTGACTAAACTTCATACTTGGTTCAAAATTCCTAAATTTCCAAAGACCCTTTTTTGTCTCCAGAATTTGATCCAGATTCCCACATCACACTTAACTGTCATATCTTTTTAGGCTTCCCTAAATTGTGACACTCTCTCAGCCTTCAGCAGTTTTGACTGCCTGGACAGTTTTAAGGAGCAATGGTCAGGAACTTGTTATAATGTATTTAGATTTAGGTTTGCTTATTTTTTTTCAAGATGAGACAGGTGAGGACTTGGAACTAAGGGAAACCACAGAGAAAATGCTCATCACCTCACATCAGTGGGGCATGTCATTAACATAATCATTCATTTAAGATGCTGTTTTATGGATAAGCGTGATATATACTTGGTAATTTTATATGCCATATTAAGAAAGATCTGCTATATGTAATTTTGCATGAAATATTTAGAACAGTTTTTCTTTCCTTAAGTAAGGCATACTGTTAAAATGTATTTGCCTTATCTTTTGGTTTAAAAAAGTCTGCTTTATCACGCATCAGAGAAATACATGAAAAATGTATTGGGTTATAAGCTTTTGTAATCCTACCTTTATGGAGTCAATGTCTGTATATTAAATTTGAAATGAAAACTGTAACTTTGAACTTCTTTAAAACTTAACTGCAAGCTTAGAAAATAGCATTTCTATACCACTATAGGTTCAGGAACATACTACAAAGTAGAAGTGTAGAAAGTTAATCATTTTTATATTAATCCCTGCAAATCTGTCATTCAAGGGACTTGCCTGGAGGAATATTTGTGTTTGACTAAGCCGTAGGCAGGGTGAATCTAATGTCTTCTAATCTTATGGCACCTTTGATATAAATGTATGTTATTCTCTGGGGTCAGAGAAACACTAATAAAGCTGTCACAGACATTAGAAGATCCATAGTTTCATTTATTCTATACTTATGTTACCAAATTTACCAGAAATAGGAAAGTTCACTTAAGATGACTGCGATCTATGCTCTGTGCTAGTTTCACATCAAGGCATAAAAAATGAACATGTCAATTGAGAAGAAGGGTTATTCCAAGCAGGGTATTATCACGGTCGCTTGCAGTGAAATAAACATCCACTGCATCACACTCTGGCTTCAGCATGTGGCCATCGCAAGATTAGAGGTGATGTCTGTTTACGCTTGTCACACGCAGTTAAAGACCACTTCAGTGATTTTAGCCTACTGTGACTTCTCACCTGACTACGGAGAATCAGTTATGGCCAAGAGCGTAACGCATAGCATTTTTTTCTCCCCAAAACTTATTTTACAAAATATTCTACCCTGACTCGACCTACAAGGATGTCTCCCAAAAGTTCATAAAAAAATGAAATTAAAAGATAAGTTTATTTTGCTGTAAAATCACTTTGAGATCTGTGCAGTTTGTGCACATGCAGTTTCTTTCAACGTTTTAAAAACTTCATGTGTGCCATTTATCTTGGGAAAATTTTCTGTCTAGAATTTTCTCATTTTTACAGCGGTGTGTTGAAGGATCAATTAAACTATAAGCATACTCAATGATGTTAAATTTGCTATTGCTGATCATATGATGATCTTTCATAGACACACATGCACATACACTTTTTTAAAAAATGATTTACTTGCTTTTATTGGGAAAGCAGATTTACAGAGGGAAAAATCCTCTATCTGCTAGTTCACTCAATCAAATGATCACAATGACTAGAGCTGAACTGATCTGAAGCCAGGAGCCATGATATTCTTCCAGATCTCCCACGTGCATATACGTCCTGAGCCTCTTCTTTGCTAGGGAATAAGCAGGGAGCTGGATCATAAGTGGAACAGCTGTGGCCACATAGAATGCTGCCATTTGCAGATGGAGAATTAACCAACTGAACCGTCATACCGGCCCCTACACATTCTTTCAATCATTTGATTTACTGGGGACAATTAACTACAAAACTATCTTAAAGTTGTAATGCTGTCTAACATCTCTAGACTTTTTTCTAGTTATTTGGATGCTATCAGATGTTTATTGGAAATTTGTCAGGCAAGTATAAACTGAGCAGAAAGGGGGCTTTCCCATTGTCAAGGGAGTAACTGCACAACAATGGCAGTACTTGCTGTTAAATAGTGTTGGTTATTTTTCTGTTGATGAGACTCTGATTTTCATTGTTATTGGTGAGCAGTTTTCATGACACTGAAAGAGACTTACTTGTCTTCTCAGTTAAGTGCATGATTCAAAGTGTGTGAAGTGTCACGCGACGAAAGCAAGATCCAGGTGAATCCTTTTATACACCAGTCCCTCACAGGGACCCATTCCTCCTCCTGTTTCTTAGAGCTAGGAAAGTAGCAAGCAGTGATCTCCTTCCCACTTTACCACCCTAACATAGTTCTAAAGGGAATACCCAAAATATAAAAGAATTCCGTACCTGCAGCTCATAGTATCAGCTAATACAAAGCAAGAATTTAGGCAGACCCCAACTTCGTGCAGGCATAATACCACACTATTCTTTAAACCAACTGGCAAATCCCTGCATCATCCACTTTTCAGTGTGTCCTTAAAGAGTGACCAATAATAGCACACAGAATGGCATGTGGGATGAAACTTCCAAAAGCAGCTGAAGTTAGAAAGGCAGCTTGGAAATGGTTTGGATCGGATGATATGAAATCAAAGGAGTAGGCAAGGTCTGAGTGGAGAGCTTGTTTAAAATGCACTACCGGAGTGGGCAAAAATCCTACATGGTGATGGGCATCCTTGGGCAGAGAGCCATATGCACCCAAATTAAGTTAGGTCGGAGTAGGAGTGGTTTCACTTTGAAGGCTAATCTCTTCACATTTGGTTTCAGACTTTGGAGCTGGAGTGGTGTAAGATTACAGCACCATTTCCCGGTCATCAAATTCTTGAAATGATGTGACATAAACATGATGTGATCAGTCTGCAGATTCCTGGTACATAGTGGCTATGGATGCCTGGATATTTGTGCCAACAGATTACCACATTCAATATCCAGGCACAAAAATCATTAATATCAAAGTAAGAAGAATTTGAGCACGACATGCTTTTAATTACCATATCCTACTCAAATTCTTCTTACTTGATATTGATGATTTTTATGCATGATATTGAATTGTAACTCTTGGTAAATAGAGAAGTGATTTTCTGAACTGCTGATCTAGACAAAACAATTGTGGCATCAGAATTCCATGTGTTTTTGCATAAATTAAATATGAAGGAGTCTGCATTTGTGTTTTAATTAACAGATGGAATTAACAAATACAACAGACCAGCAGTAAGCAAAAACAAAAGTATATTAAAAGCATTTATTCCTTATTTTGATTTTTAAATGCCATCTGTATGGAAATAAACACATGTAAAGTATAGCATACTGTAATCCTTCTTTTACTAAGACCATATGTCAGCAAATAAATTTGTGTGTATATTTATTTACCCTGCACAACATTTTTTAATTGTCTTTTGTGCATATTTTGAAGAATCGTTTGAACATTTTGTTCCGGTATGGAATTTTGTGTGGTTACCTGGAAACATTTCTCCTTAAGGTGACTGATGCCTAGTTGACAAGCAGCGATTACTAGTAGTTCTCAGTATTATTCGCAAAATGCAATTTTAGTGATGCATTTCCATATAGGAAAAGGTAATGTCATTGTCCTTCCTTCCTTCTTATGCTGTTTTGAATGCAGAGAGTACCGCAGGGACACCAGCAATATCAACGACGACAACTGTGGAAACCCGCAAGAGCAGTGTTATGACAACTGAGATCACCTCGAAAGTGGAAAAAAGCCCCACAACAGCCACTGGCAACAGCTCATGTCCTTCCACGGAGACGGAGGAGGAGAAGGCCAAACGGCTCCTTTACTGTTCGCTATGCAAGGTCGCTGTCAACTCCACCTCACAGCTGGAGGCGCACAACAGTGGTGAGACACACAGATTTCTGTCTCCACAGCTCCGCAATTATCTTCCTCTGAATAGATCAGATATGTTACAGCAGGGAATGTGGGGAGGGATGGACAATTATTACATGGAATACATTGATTATTAAAAAATAAAACTGATGAGCGAAGAGCCATTTATATATAACCAGTAAGAGAGTTCCAGGACTTTCAAGCCATGGTGTGTGTGTGTGTGTGTGTGTGTGTGTGTGTGTGTGTGTGTGTGTGTGTTTCTTAACATTAGAAGATAGAGTAAATAAAATTCTAAAGTACATGTTACATTCACACAACCTCTTTGTTGTTTATGTGTTTTGTGCATTTGCTTCTACAGGAATTTGCCTAGAACTGAACCATGATAGTGTTGAGATGTGTAACTGAACATTTGCAGACACTTGTAATTAAAACCCCTCTATTACGGTTTGCAAAACAAGTAATGTTTTCTAGCTCCAAATTGTGATCACGACTTAAGGAACTTTATGTTATGAACAGCCGTTGATGCCTGGTTTTTTATGTAATTTGAGGGTGCTTCAAAAAGCTTTTGGAAAATGGAATTAAAAGATAGGGTTAGTCTGATACAAGAAATTTTTAATCCATACAGAAGTTTTCCATGATATACATTTTGTGTGATTTTTGGGTATCTCCTATATTACATGGATTTCTGAATTTTTCTGTGTTGATTTAAATGTATCTTTTAATTTCACTTTTCACCAACTTTTTAATTTGCTGTTCCCAGCAGCTTGAAGTCATTATTTTTCACTTGATTGATGCTCAAATAAGAAAAAAAATGTGACCACTTAATTGGTCACTTAATTGAATCATGGTGATTCAAATTCAGTCTCTCTTAAGCTCTAAATTTTAATAGCATAATATACTGAAATTCAAACAAGTTAGGGCAAAATGTTTTCCCAATGTACTTTTGTTCTGTGCAGTTCTTTGTTGTGGTGTGTGTGTGTGTGTGTGTGTGTGTGTGTGTGTGTGTGTGTGTGTCTGTGTGACTGTCCATTTGTCTTTTACCAAAACATACTCTGTATATCCATATATGGATATATGTGTGTATATGTATAATGTACAAAATATGACACACCTCCCTCTCCCTAAATACTCAAATATATACATGCTCGCTCGCACACACAAGCACACACAGATTTTCTCTTAAAACCAATGTCATTGCCAAGATGGATTTTCCTCTGAAAGACTGAGTTCATTGCCATGATACTGTCAGAGCTATGATAGAAGATGAATCATTTGTGAACTATGTCCTGAGTGAACAGTGCAGCTGTATGTTGAGTCACTAACCAACCTTTTGCTGCACTGGTAATATTCAAGTATTGACCTTGAGACTCCAGGGAGTCATTACAGATAGAAAACCATTCCTTCAGCATGTATCTTTCCCTCGCATATAACATCAGGTTGCAAATAGGGAAAGGCTGAGAAATGGAAAATAATCTTGTCCCAAGTCAAACTCTGCACCTTGCAAATTGGTCACATGTTTATTTGTACAAATCCATTTCATCCTGAATGCAAGAGATTTGTGCAAATGTGGGCATCACTGGAAGCCCATTCTTCTCTCAAGAATTCTTGATCTTTGTACGTAATGTCAAAAAGCACCCACTGCCATGCTGGGGACCTAATGACTAGCAAGTTGTGTCAGGTCTAGAGGTGGCAAGTGGAAAATGAAGACACACAGGCTCCCGGTGTGTGCTACTTTTGCCTGCTTGAGTCAGCTCTACTATTTGTAGCTGCAGTAGTGTTGGGAGATCCATTATGTTGGGGACTTCCTCTGGCTGCAGATGAATGAGATACAATCTTGCCTGCATCCAAATAAGTATTGTTTGCAGACTGGCTTCGTCTGAGCTATGTGTGATGAGAGAGGCTCCATATGTGTCTTCTCTCCTGCCAGGAGCATGGCAGAAGTGGCCCGAATCATACAAGGATTACGGTGCCAGGTTGTTTCTGAGATTCCTACAGAAGCAGGCTCTGAGACCAAGACTGAATGGCAAAGAGTTTTTTGTTTGTTTGTTTGTTTCGCTTTCAAAAAGGTGAAGCATACAGAACAGCAACTGATAAGAGATGCATCATTTAGCCAGTGCCCAACCAGAGCCTACCAACAAAACATTGAACTTCATGGCCCAAGCAGTTTAACCCTTCTGTTTTATATAGATTTGTTTGTTATTTGAAAGGCAAAGCGACAGGAGGGGAAAAAAAATAGAGATATTGTTCTTTCATCTGTCACTTTACTCTCCAAATGGCTGCTAGGGCCGAGACTGAACCAGGCTACAGCCAGGATCCTGCAACTCCTTCTGGATCTGCCACATGGGTGCAGAAACTCGTGTTGTTATGCAATCTTCTGTCACTTTCCCAGGCACGTTAGTAGTGAGCTGGGTTGGAATTGGAGCAGGTGGAACTTGAACAATTGCACAAATATACCTGCCCCACAATATGGGCTCCAATGTTGCACTGTTTCAAACAGAAACTGCAGCTGGCTTCACGCAATGCCAAAGTTGAATCAACTATGATTTTTTTTCTTCACTTTTACAATCATTGTGCTACCATCATGTATGTATAGTCTACTGTTTATAATTTTACAAAAATGTAGGAAGGACCACAGGGGCACAATGTGCAAGCCCAGAGAATTAGGAATTCTCTGCACCTTACAATGAAACAAAACTTGTGGTTGAATACACAGGTATCCTGAGCTATTACAGGATACATAATAAAAATGTAATCTCACTAGTCCCCACACCAGTCATTAGGATATAGCCCAACAGTGGTTTTTATGGAGTTCTTTCTGTAAGATCATTTGAAGAGTCCAACTCGTGAGCTAGTGGAGAACAGGTTGCCTAGTCCATTTAATCGTTATTTTTTAAGATTTATTTATTTTTATTACAAAGTCAGATATACAGAGAGGAGAGACAGAGAGGAAGATTTTCTGTCCGATGATTCACTCCCTAAGTGAGCGCAACAGCTGGTACTGTGCTAATCCGAAGCCGGGATCCAGGAACCTCTCCCACATGGGTGCAGGGTCCCAAAGCTTTGGGTCATCCTAGGCTGCTTTCCCAGGCCACAGGCAGGGAGCTGGATGGGAAGTGGAACCTGCCGGGATTAGAACCGGCGCCCATATGGGATCCCGGCGAATTCAAGGTGAGGACTTTAGCCGCTAGGCCACGCCGCCAGGCCCTAATTGTTATTTTCTAAACTCACTTTAAAGCACCCTCCTATTGTCTGCACTCATGGGAGACCACAGTCTCTGCCTCACTGTCCTGTGCAGGAACCACTGCCCTTCCAAATGACTCCTTAGGATTGCACACTATCTTCCTGAGTCAGAGATTAGGAAACTCCGAGAATGCTGAGTTGTGTTTTTCAAGGAACCTGCTTAAAGGCCAATTCTGATGGAATCAGCCAGTCTGCAGGCGGAAAGATAGTCATCTTACATCCGAGTAATAACTCCCCAGGCGCTTTTCCCCTGCTCCTCAGAAGCGTGTTAGGTAGAGACCTGAAATAACACCTGTACCATGGAGTATAGAATGAAGCATTTAGGGCCTGCTCCTGGGGAGCCAGCAGTCTTTCAAAACTTTTAATTTTTTAAATCTTAGAAAACACATCTTAATTATAAACAACTGGCTACAAGCAGATTTGGAGAATACAATTTCCATTTGTCACTATTTATGTTATGATCCAATAGGAGAATTACAAGAGACCAAACCTGATTTTCAAATTAGTTGAAAACTTAATTAATAAAGGATAATTAGAAATGCAAACAAGTTTTTTTATGTGAATTCGGCAAGGGGATTATCATTTCTAGCTTCCTCTCGCCCCCTGACCTCCATCTGTCTTCAGATGAGTTATCAAGCCACATGACGATATGTAAGGATCCAAAATGATGCCAGATTAATTAGTATGACTACAGCTGCTAGAATTAGGAGTCAACAATATTATTTCACTTGCTTTTTCTCTATTTTTTTTTTACTAAGGTGTAACCATTTGAGGCAACAAATAAATAATATTCGCTACGTAACTCCGAAATGGCAAATTAGACAGTCTTGGTTGGATTTTTTTTTTTTTTTTGGTAGTGTTTGGGAAGCCAAGTACCTCCTCTGAACAGACTGGTGGCATGCACAAAGCAATCCAAGAGTGTTTAAGATGCCTTGGGAAGACATATTCTTTTCAAGGCATCTGGAAGTCCCGTTGGAATTTGCGTGCTATAGACAACAGATGTCACAAAAGATGTGTTTTGTCTTTTCTTTAATGGAATTCCCTCGCCCATTGTAAAGATCCAAGTAGATACTTCTTGGTTTTGCTAATTCTGATGGTTTAAAAAGCTTCTAAGTACTTCATGGTTGAAGCTCAATACAAACTTGGACAGATTTTTCTGGTCATGAGTATTAACATTTGATGTTGTTCATTCAATTCATTCCAGTTCTTCAATCCCTAGGCACAGTTTATTCCATCCCTCACTGAGCTCTAGTATACAAAACACTAGCAAAGGGTACTTTATACTAAATTTTGAAATGGTTGGAGATTTCTAAACAAGACATTATTGCAAGGAAAAAGAGAAGACAGGCAATAGCTATAGTGCGCACAAAGAACAGTCAAGGAAAAATGCTGGAAATGACTAATGCATTGAACATAGCCATTGCATCAAATAAAGAATTTCCTTTTCCATAACTCAGAAAAAGCAACTTGGACTTACGTAGTTAGTGGAGACAGTTCTGACATACCAGTCCATAGGCTCAGTTAGAAACTCTTTTTACAAATGAAAAAAAAAGTCCAGCATTTGTGTGTTGATTTTCATTGATGTGTAACACCTCTACTGGTTTTCATTGTTCATCTACTATATGTTTCACACCGAGAGTCCACCTCTCAGCAAGACCCAGGTAATGCTCTTCAAGAATCCCAGCTGTGCTTAGGAACGGAAACAAGAGAAACACTTCAGTCAGGTGTAGTAGGTGTTTACGACATCATTATTAAGACTCCAAAACTATCAACCACTCCTGCCCTGCACTCTCAGTGCTAAGTATTCAGTTTGGGAATAAACAAAGAAGTCGTCCTATTCCAGTTTTCTGCTTGTGCCTTGTTTACGTTTTCTGCAAATGATACAGTGTCAGTTAACCCTCATGAGCCTAATTCCACCTGCTGTGGAGCATGCTTGAGCACTACAGCTGCGCTAGCCTAGATATTTATGTTCGGATAAAGATCAAGTCAATTTCTCATGTGTATCGCATGCCAGTGGCTCAAAAGGGGCCCATGGCTAATGGCTACCTTGTTAACCAGGAGTCTACTGTACTAGGGCTTTACTTTACAAGTAAAATGTTTGTGGGGTTGTGACACTACATGATTTGGGTTACCTTATCAAAAGAAAAGGATGCTTACACCTCCTGGAGTATTCAGGGTTATTTCACACTGAGTTATGTCTCATTTGTTAGCCAACACAGAAAGTGACTTCAGAGACGTGCCAACCACCCGGCCTGGCAGGACTCTTCTAGTGGTTTCATTTTTAACCCAGTGAGATGCTCTCCTTATGCTATTTTTTTTCAGAGAATACTTCATGCAAAGTCGTTTGTGTTCAGAATATATTTAGACACTGAAACATGGGAATGTGTTACCACGGAGGCTATAGTGCTTCAGGTTTACGGTAGTCGTGTGTTCTTCATTTTATACTTATTTTGGGTTCTTTGAATTTTCTGCTAAAAACTTCTGTCTTGGACCTGAAGCAATGGTTCAGTTGCCTAATTTTCTGCCTGCAGTTCCATGTCCCAGCTACTCCATTTTCCATCCAGAGCCCTGCTTATGGCCCAGGAAAGCAGTGGAGGATGGCCCTAATCCTGGGAACATGAAAGAGGCTTCTGACTCCTGGCTTCTGATCAGTTCTGCCCTGGCCATTGTTGTCCATTTGGGGAGTGGCAAGTGGATGGAAGAGCTTCGCTCTCTATCTCTCCTTCTCTGTAAATCTGCCTTTACAATAAAAATAAAATATTTTTAAGGAGCACCTGTTTCATTTTAAATTTAAGGAAGTAAAATTCGTTAGCAAAGAGAAAACCACAGATTTTATAAATAATTAAGTATCATGCACTAATTACACCATGGAAGTATGAATCATTTGTCCACTTGTTGGTTATTAGGTGTTAATTATGTGATCATTTTTTTTTCTAAAAGTCTTGGAGCATAGAAGGAAAAGTCACATGGCGTGTCCCATGCCCTTTTCAATTTTTTATTTTATTATTTTATGATACAGTCCCAAAGGCTGTGGGCCACAGACCATTATGGGAATTGCTTCTAAGGTAATGAGTGCTCAAAATTATTGTCCAATGTGTGTGTAAAGTAACACAGGGAAGTTATCACCAGGTGTGATGGATATTGATCAAACTATCTACATGGCCTATATTCCTCCCCATATGCTGGGATTGCAAAATTCAACTCTGTATGGATTCCACACATGTATCGCCCCACCATGGCCAGCCTTGTGCCTACCAGGGCCCCCAGCGTGCAGAGCTAGTCTCTGGGTTTCCTGTAATCACTGGGTGTGTTTTAAAACTGGTCTTGCACCCCATCACTACTTCATGGCCTTCCCCTTGAGGCCTTTTCTGATTTAACAATGAAATCCTCCTTTTCTATTTATCTTGGTCTTTGTTTCCTCTTTCCGTTCCTCTGCAAATTGGACCTTAGGGACATGACTGGCACAGCCACAATTTTTGTTCCTTTGGAAAATCACTGGGGAAGTTGGTACCATTCTGGGTGCCGTTAAGTATGCTGATACACAGATAAAACAACTCAAAATGTTGGGCCCAGCACAGTAGCCTAGTGACTAAAGTCCTCACCTGGCAAGTGCTAGGATCCGGTATGGGTGTTGGTTTTAATCCTGGCATCCCCACTTCCCATCCGGTTTGCTGCTTGTGGGCTGAGAAAGCAGTCAAGTCAACCCAAAGCCTTGGGATCCTGAACCTGTGTGGGAGACCTGGAAGAGATTCTGGGCTCCAGTCTCTGGGCTCCGGACTCCTGGTTTCCAATTGGCGCAGCTCCAGCTGTTGCAGCCGCCTGTGGAGTCAATCAGCGAACAGAAGATCTTCCTCTTTGTCTCTCCTGCTCTCTATATATCTGACTTTCCAGTAAAAATGCAATAAATCTTTAAAAAATAATAATTCAAAGTGTTGTTATATAAGACTAAATGCACATTGAATTAACATGAGAAACACATACAGCAGAAAGGGTAAGTAGTCATACATGTGGGTGGTCTCTGCTAGTACATAGATCAAGGGAACTCTTTTTTGAGACAAAAAAGTTTCCATATAATGTGATTATACTAAATAACAAAATAAGAATATAAGAGTTATCTTTTCACTTGGCTATTTTTATGAAGACTGACTACTTGGTTTTTTCATAAGCTAAATCATTTAATGAGAAGAGAACAAGTTATTACTGGAAGTTGTAGGAGTTTGTCAAACTTTAGTCAGTATGATAATTCTTGAAAAAGTTCCTGAAAAAATATACATTACTTTTTAATTTCACTTTTTTTTCCATAAAAATTTTGAGGTCTCTATTATCATTTAATGGACCTTCTCGAAATTAAATTTCAAGGCATTGGAATTCATTTTATGTAGGGGCAAATTCTGCGGGCTTTTCCAAGATAGAATTTCTGTATGAAATTAGTTCTGTGATTTTGTTTGTCAAGCTTATAAGGTTATTTAGCAGTTTGAATTGAGATGCTTAAAAGTGGTCTTATTTTTTGTCCTGGTAATATTACTTATGAGAAATCGATGCTAGGCCTGGTGCGATGGCTCAGTGGTTAAATCCTTGCCTTGCATGCACCAAGATCCCATATGGTGCTGGTTCTGGACCTGGCAGTTCCACTTCCCATCCAGCTCCCTGCTTGTGGCCTGGAAAAGCAGTCTAGGACAGCCCAAAGCCGTGGGATCCTGCACCTGCTTGGGAGACCCGGAAGAGGCTCCTTGCTTCTGATTGGTTTAGCTCTGGCCATTGCGGCCGTTTGGGGTGTGACCAGTTGCTGGAGAATCTTTGTCTCTACATCTCTTTGTTCTGTAAATATGCCTTTCCAATAAAAATAAGTAAATCTCTGAAAAAGAAAGAAAATCTATTTTAAGGAAGAAACCAAATAACTGATGAAAGATACAATGAGTAGCAAGGTCATTTCAAGCTAATTATATAAAAAAGAAAAACTATGCAAATGTCCAATATTAAGTTAACAGTTAAATATATCCATATTGATAGTCTATACTGTCATTGAATACAATGCACATTTCTGGAAGTATATAATTTCTCAGGACTTCAGGCAAAGTCACCTCAGCTAAGTTATTCAAACTTTTAAAAAGTAGGTAGTGGGGTTGGCGTTTGGTCTGTTATATAAGACATCGCTTTTGATGCCTGCTCCCATATCCTGATGCTTAGATTGGAGTCACGGCCCTTCTGATTTCCTGTTCCTGCTAGGACATACCCAGAGTCAACAGTTGATGACTCAAATAGTTTGTGCTCTCCATGCAGGAGATGTAGATTTGTTTCCTGGCTCCAAGTTTCAGCCTGGCCCAACCCTGACTCTTTCAGGCATTTGGGGAGTGATTCAATGCAAAAAGTCTCTCTCTCTCCATCTTTCATTTTTTACTCTCTCTCTATCTTTCACCTTTCTCTCTGTCTTTCTCTGTCTCTCAACACATATACATTTTTTAAAATTAAAAATTAAGCGTTCATATACATGTAAAAAAAAACAATGTAAGTAGGGAACTAGCAATAACCGTTATTATTTTATATACCTTTTGTGATGAAATCATGATTCTTGTTTTTATTGGTTTCCTCAATTTCGCTGATGACCTAAAGGTTATTATTCCTAAAGAATGATTTCCAGGATTTCCTAGACCCTTATGAATCTGCAGAGTGTAAATTTGTTGGAATATTTTTCACTGTTATGAAATCATGAAACTTTCAGAAGCGTTGAAAAGAAAATGGTCCACTTAGCTCCATGTAGATGCTCCATATGGACTCTTCCTTGGAAGAAAAGAGTCCGACTTGTGAGTACTTGCTGAGCAGTTACAGAGGAAAGCAAGAGCCTTTCACAATGCTTATAGGGTGCTGGAACCAGAGGTGACATCATTGGCCATTAGAGAGCTTTTCTGAACATCATGAGTCATGGGCCTCTGATAAGCACAAAAGAACATTAGGAGGGGAAAGAAAGGCACATGGGGAATTTAAAGACTTAAGTGAAAACCCAACTTTAGAAAAGACTATATTAATAAACTAGGGAGTTAAAGGTGTTGTGTGCAACTGAATGCAGATGAGAAATCTTTAGTATATTCTAGTGACTTAGGTAAAAATCTGTGTTCTGTTTGACAAGTACTTCAAGTGGTTCCTGCCTTGTGACCATGGCAACTCAATCTTTATAAACCTTAGTTTGTTGTCCCTAAGTTGGAAGAATCAGAGCTCCTCATTCATACATCAGCCCTGAGCAGTTGAAACGTTAACCACTTTATGTCTACTGAAGATTGATCAATATGATCTCTAAAACTCAGTATATGTAAATTATTAATGCATGTCTCAATTCTCAAAAGTGAAAACGGCTTAAAATTCTAATTTTTAACTGGATTTGGAGGAAATACAGCTACTTAACATTCAAATCCCAAGATCTTGCAGAAGTTTCTAAATGCTAACAATGATTGACAATCTGTTACTAAATGAAGTAAAAAAATTGCACACTGTATGATGATTAAGGATAATCCCAGAATCCAGTGTGATAGTTGAACTTCTCCCCCAATTGTGCCATGCTTGAAGCATGTGTGTGTTCACACACATGTGTGTCTTTGTATAAGATGTGAATGGATTAATACATTTCTTTTTCTTTTTTTTTTCCCTGACCTCTGTGGAGAGACTACCCTGAAATCATGGCTCCAACAATCCAGTGATTTCCAGAGAGGAAGGCTTTTCTCCAATTTCTTAAAGAGTACCTCCACTATTTCTCTAAAGAAATGACGTAGGCATGGCTTAACTTGCCAAATATGTTCTGGGGAGCACTTCTTCTGACTTCTCGTGCTATTTAGAAGCCTGCTGCTAGGGCCACATTTTTCAGATTTCCTCTCATCTCCATAATTTATATGAAGCTCGATGCTAGGTCGTGTAATCCATGTCTGACCTCTTTTATATACTTCCCAGGCAAGATTGATTATGTAAATATTGCTGAGTAGATTAACACAGTGTTCTGACCCATCTCTGTCTCACCTATCAAGTCCCATTTCAGAATTAGAGAAGATATGAACCCAATGTCAATCAGAAACTGCTCAAGGAAGTCAGGATGAGAATTAATCTCCTGCTGCCTTCTTAGATTGGCTGAAGGGACTTCATGGTTTTGATAAAATCATCTGCTGAGATAAAGAAGTTGGAAAGAACCTACATGAGCACTTCTTACTCTCTGAGACTATTTCCCCCGTGTCTCCACCCTATGCTTTCAAATGAAGAGCAAGGCGGTTGGGCTTCCTCTGTCACAAGAAGAGGGAGTGCACGTTTCAATGAGGCCTAGACACTCTCAGTGACAGTGTGAGGCTTCATGCTCAGGTCCTCGCATCCTCCTCCAAGATGTTGACTTTCCAGCGTGCTGAAATACGCACATTTAACAGCTTTGAATAACAATATGAATATTTAAAGTGGATATTCTAAGTTATAAGAGTCTGCCGTTTTGAAATGTTAAACTCAGCAAATCTATAACCACTTTGAATGAAACATATGGTTATATACCTGGATTTTGTGTTTGTTTTCTTTTTTTTAACACAGTGTCCCCAGCATGATATCCTCTTGGTACTCGGTTATTCTGGAATTCTGGCCGATGGTTCCGACTTTATGAATATTTTTTATGCTTGCAGAACTGAAAAGTAATCTAATAAATGCAATTAGGATGGATTAACTACAAGAAAGGATTTGCCAAAAATAAGCAAGGCAGAAACGAGACAAATGATTATGAAAGACAATTGCACAGCAAAACCCATGACTCTGAAAAAAATAAATGTACTTATGAACTTTTAAGAAAAAGGAAATTTTGAGCAAAATTTGGGGGGAATGGAGGATCATGAAATGTATGTAACTATAGTGATTTTACAAAAACAAACGCTGTTATCACATAAAGCATGTGTAAATCCCACAAACGTTATTGTTCATTAAAATAAGCATTATGTTTTACTCTATTTTAAGTCCACCCATCACTTTCATGGTTATTTGTCTACATTTCAGATTGTATAAGCCTTCCATATGGGCCTTAACTTCCTAATATTTATTCCTTTCAGTCATCCAAATATGAAATCTATTTTGTCCTGATTTGTTGTAGATAGTATGTAGATTATTTGAAAAGGAATGCATGCTAATGAAATTGATGGGTGGGGATTGGATCAGTGTCTGTCACCTTAGTCCTGACGGCTATAGAAAACTAGAGGCTAAAGTCCTCGCCTTGAACGCGCCAGGATCCCATATAGGTGCCGGTTCTAATCCCAGCTGCTCCACTTCCCATCCAGCTCCCTGCTTGTGGCCTGGGAAAGCAGTCGAGGATGGCCCAAGCCTTGGGACTTTGCACCCACATGGGAGACCTAGAGGAGGTTCCTGGCTCCTGGCTTTGGATAGGTACAGCTCTGGCAGTTGTGATCACTTGGGGAATGAATGATCAGACAAAAGATCTTCCTCTCTGTCTCTCCTCCTCTCTGTATATCTGTCTTTGCAATAAAAAGAAAATAAATCATATATATATACATATATATACATATGTATATATATACACATATATACATATGTATATATACATATATATATTAATAGTGTATATATATATATACACTATTAATCTTCTTTGAGCCTAAATTATATAACCATGGAAACATGTTTACATGCTGTTTAGGAAGTATTTAATTAGTGTCACTTCTATAAACACACCATGCTTAAATTGATGACATTTGTCACACATCACCTCCAACTATACCTTTAGCAACTAAATCACTCTTCCTCATCAGCTATCATTTATGTCTTATTAGCATCAGGAGGAAATGAAATCAAGTCACGCCCATTTCATTTAGCTGTAGGACTTTGAGGTTTAGTCACTGTATTGATGGTGCTTGTTGATAGTGTGTAACACTTGACAAAATCAGATAATTTAATAGTGTTATATAAGTTGATGGCAGCATGACGTTTCAGCCTGGTAGGGCGTAAACATATCCCAATCATCATGTCTAAGAGAACTGTACTGTAATGAGGGGTCAAACTGTATTACTGTATTGTTTCCTGAAGGTATATTCTAGCTAAGCTCTTTTTTTTTTTCCCTCTCTCTCTTTACCTCTTTTTCTTCCTGTTTTCTAAATACTCCTGGCAGGTACAAAGCACAAAACAATGCTAGAAGCCCGGAACGGAAGTGGGACTATCAAAGCCTTTCCTAGGGCAGGAGTCAAAGGCAAAGGGCCCGTCAACAAGGCAAACACGGGCCTGCAAAACAAAACGTTTCACTGTGAAATCTGCGACGTGCACGTCAACTCAGAAACACAGCTTAAACAGGTGGGCAGAGCACGTGCTGACACGGAAAAGGGGTGCAGAACAACCCTGGCAACTGGTGTGTCAGGGTCCCTTCCCGCTTCTCACTACCGTCTCCATCCTCCCACGCATCTGTCTGTGCCTCCACCCGATTTCATCTGTCTGCCTTGTACATCTGTACAAGGTTGTATTGTAAGGTTGCTGTACAAATGGTTGGCTACGAGTTCGTACATGTAGACTGGAAGGAGATGGGGTATCCGATCTTTGTTCCCTCCAGCAGTTTCCACTGCAGTGTGTTGGTATTCTGTAAAGGTCAACCTCATTGTGTCATGTCCACTCATTTAGATACAACACGCCAGAACCAATTTTATTCTGTGCTTTGCCTTTATCTTCGGTACTTTATTGTGTGTTATTGCACTGCGTTTCTGAATGCTGCAGCACCTGCTAAAGGGATGACTAATCAGGTTGCATTCATTTTTATCCTGAATAACCTTCCTCAGAGACCAGTTCTGCATTTCCTCCCAAAGGCACAGCCCTTCGTATTGTGTTTTATTTGTATATTGTACAACATTTTGCTGATTTTATGCACCTCAGTTATTTATCTTTAGAATTTTAAGGCTTGACCTTTGGCTGTACCAACGCGAGGATAAATATTAGTATGGAAATAAATTCATGCCTGCCTGGGTATGTTTGTTTATTTGCCCATAAAATTCCTTCAGACATTCCTTTCTTTTATAAATGCTCTTCTAAAAAAGGAGATGTGTGCAGTGATAAGGGGAAAAACTAGGAGAGAGAAAAAAAAAGAAGGTTCTTCTGATTGTTCAAAATACACTAAAATGGGTTGCATAAAAATATACTTCCTCAGGGCACCCAGATGAAAGGACAGAGGTGCATGCTCTTCAAGGTTGCCTTTCTGAGACTCGCATGCGGTGCTGGCTCTCCTTGCCCTGGGTCACAACAATATTTACGAAAGTGTGTTTTTTTGGTATGACTTTTTTTTAAGCTGTCATTTTAATTGCATTTAATAGCACATCAGCAGTCGAAGGCACAAAGACAGAGCTGCTGGGAAGCCCCCCAAACCTAAGTACAGCCCTTACAACAAACTGCAGAAAGCAGCACATCCGCTGGGGGTAAGTGTCTGGGGGGCTTTCCGTCACACAGGACACTCTCTTTGATGAACCTCATTCTGCTCCGCCAGGGTTTTGTTTGTTTGTTTTTCCTTTAATTTGGTCATTTACTAGATTGAAAAAGTGGGATGTAGCTAGGAAATGCCAAGCAAGGGATGCAGGGGTTGCTCTCTGTTACACCAATACGTTACCTTCTCAAAACTTATTTCTGTAATTTTTGACTTTAAAAAAATATTTATTTAAAAGAAATTGCATAAAAATAAAGAAAAAGGGACACTTTACTCTTGTATTGAACAATTTCAGCTGTACAGGGTGGCTGTGAATTCTGTGCAAACCTTGTATTCCTGTCTTAAACATGAGCGCTATCCTGGCCTGCATAGGTACAGCCTCAACCATTTAGTGAATATTTGCTAAACAAACCAAGCAGTGGAAACTCCTTTAGTAGCAGCATCTAACGCCCCTGTTTAACTATCTCTGCTTCCTAGGTCATTTGTAACACAGCTGATGGCTTTCCCTCTGAGTATATACGTTATGAGTATACCCTATGAGTAGATATGTTAGGAATACATACTAGCCAGGGAATGAACTGGATTTGTAGAATAAGACAGGGAGAACATGGTTTTCACTTACACAAAGAAAAATTGAAACATATCAGTAAAGATATTGAAAGTGGACTTTGTCACTTTCATTTCACTCAGGTAGGGCATCATTAGCTGGAAAAAGCTTTTTTTTTTTTTTTTTTTTTTTTGGCTACCCAGTTTGTGCACCTTGGTAGCGTAAGTTTGAAAGTCTCTTTAAGAATCTACTTCCGATGAGCTGCTGGTCTCTAGCCAAAGCCGTGTGTTCAGTACTCCGCTCTGACTCTCAAGCCCAGCCCTGCCCTTGCCTCATCTCTCTTTTTGCCTTTCAAATTTAAAACAATAATAATAAATGTGATCTTTAAAAACCTCCTCTTTGATAGTCAATGTAAAAACTGGTATAAGATCTTTCATTTTTTTTCCCAAGATGAATGCTTTCTACTGAAAGTATAAATTTCAACCAAAACAAAACAGAAGACTCTCACTGAGTATTTTTCTGGAATTCTTTTCAATATCCCTGGTACAACATTTTCAGACACCTTTTATTTCTTTCTGCAGGAATATATTCTTCACTGATGTTTTTTTTTTGAGGGGGGGCAGTTCCCAACTGGCAATTTATTTTTTAAATTTTCATTGCTATAATTTTATATATATTTTTAAAAGTTTTCATTTGTTTGAAAGTCAGAATTACACAGGGAGCAAGAGAGATAGCTTCCATCTGCTGGTTTATTCTTCCAAATGGCTACAATGGTCAGAACTAAGGCAGGCCTGGTTGGGCTCCGGGAGCTTCTTCCTGGTCTCCCTTCCACTGCTTTTCTAGATGTATTAGTGGAGACCTGGGTTGGAAGGGGATTAGCCAGCACTCAACCCAGTGCCTGTATGAGACGCCAGCCTCTGACTGATGCGTCTATGAAATGCCAGCATTGCAGTCAGGAACTTATCCTGGTACTTACTCCTCATCGTGGGGCCCTACTGCTCTGTTTTAAAGCTGCCCACCATGTTGAATTTTAAGAACAAATGCCGACATTTTCCTCTTCCCTTCAGGTAAAATTGGTATTTTCAAAAGAACCTTCAAAGCCATTGGCTCCGCGAATTCTACCAAACCCGCTGGCAGCTGCTGCAGCCGCTGCTGCGGTGGCAGCCAACTCTCCCTTCAGCCTGCGAACTGCCCCGGCAGCAACGCTCTTCCAGACCTCCGCTCTGCCCCCCGCGCTCCTGCGGCCAGCTCCTGGACCCATTCGGACGGCCCACACGCCTGTGCTGTTTGCTCCGTACTAAATCCCAAATGAGAATCGTTGTACTGCAATAATTTTTCATGAAACAAACAAAAAACACAAAGAGAACTATGCAGTGTTTATTTATAGTTTCAAAGTCTATCTGAAGAGCCAGGATTTTGATAGTGAATTGAGAAGATTATTACAAAAAAAAGGGGGGGGGGAGGGATGGGGGAGGCATAGGGACAGGAGGGAGGGAGTGGCATTTTCCCCAAATTAAAGCATTCCTCTTGAATATTGATTGTTTTAGAAGTGATCCCCAGTATTGACCTGTAGTGTTACCTAGAACTCCTGAAGCCTTTGTGACTGTGCTTTTGGGCACCTGTTCCCCCTTGCATTGTCTTTCCTGCTCTACAAAACAACTATACATTGTCTAAGGGCATTAACTGGTTCCAATGTATATATGACAATTTACTCTGTAGATTAAAATAATGTGAAAAAAGAAAAAAAAAAACAAAACAAAAGCAACACTGTGAGTAGTAGTACCCGTGCTGGTCCTCTTGCTATGACAGCAGTTATTGGGTATTTATCCCAACAAAAGTAGATACAGTAGATGTCTTGTTAAACAATAGTGCTGTGTCTCAATCTATGCCATTAGGTTTTACAAATTTGCAAAAGGTAGAACGAACAACTTTCATACCAGTAAGCAGGCAAAAAAAAAAAATAAATAAATAACATCGGATACTATCAGTGAGGTGTCCCTGGTCAGCATGCTCCTCCCGTTGACCTTGAAGACTGGGTAGGGTTTACTCTCAGAGGCAGGAGAGGCACTCATCAGGTGACTTACCACTGAATCCTGATGTCCCACTCTGAAAAGTAGCTGAATACAGGGAAGAGCTCATAATAAACCTATACCCGAAGACAGATAAACCCGTTTGCCATGGGCATTTGGCGAGAAATCAGAGCAAGTCCTGTTTGCAGGATGAGGAACAATCATCACGTTGACTGAGAATGCAAACTAAAGATCTTACATGTTAGTACATATCAAATAACTACAGAGAATATTTTGTGTCTCTGTAATAGCCGCTTTATATCATACCAGTAGGGTTGTCTCTTAGGCAAAGATCACTGCTTTAAGCGTGATGGTAGGATCAAGCATTAGCTATTGATGTGGGTTTATTGTTGTATTTAGATTTCCTACTGACATGATATAAACAATTAATATCTACTTAAATGATAATAACAACAAGAAAAAAAAACTGAAACTGAGTTAATTGCACAACAATGATATAATATTAAAAAAAAAATGCTGGTAAGGTCCACTGGACCATCACTTCTCCAATGGAGCTGTGAAACAAAGCCTTTTGTGGGCACCGGAAGGCTGAATGGAGTTGATGTTTTACCTTTAAAACAAGATTTATCAGGGGTATATATAAATATATGTATATTGTATATATGTTAGAAAGATTAAGAGAATAACTTATAAAAGAAATCTATATAAAATTATTCTATAACCATCCAGTGTTACACGTTATCATGAAGTTGGTAACAAACGGCAAAATTAGCTGTGCCTTTAATTTCTGATAAAGGCAATCTGCTTTTTCCCGTAGAAAGCTAATGTGTACTTGGCAGTACAGTGGGGTTTGATGCAGCCAGTCTGTTGCATTCGTAAGAACAACAACATTCAAACTTAGAGCAATGACAAACCCTGTACAAATCAGCCCTACATGATTTAGGTTTAGAGGAAAAAAAAAAATATTTTTGAAAATGTTTTGTAAAGATAATTTAAAATATATAGGAAAGGCTAGGGGTGGCCTTCCTGAAAATGCTCTTATCTAAATGGTAGTAAACTTTAGAGAGATATGAAAAATCAAAATGAAACCATTTGAGAGATAGATACTTAGAATTTTTCATTTTCTATTTATGAAACTACCATAGCGTGCTTGGTGCTCAACATGAAATATGGTCTTTGGAGTACATCTCCACCATCTAGCTGTAGAAATTTGTCATATAAATATATATATATATGTATATATATATTTAAGGCCATTGATTTATTTATCTTTTGTTAAACAACTAAACAAAACAGGAAAAGAAAGGAAGGAAGGAAGGAGGAAAAAGACTGAGGAAGGATGGAATGAATGGACAAATGAAGGAAGGAAGAAAAGGAGGGGAACAAAGGAGGGAACAAAGAAGAAAAGAAAATGTATTTCATCCATCTTTTAGTAGATTTCAAACCATGCTTCTCTGGTTAAACACACTAGTTAACACTGAAATTTGTTTTGAAGGTACTCCATGAGCTTGTATTGTCAATATCTGTGATTCTAGCAAGTGTTGCGTTTATATGCCTATGAATTCTACTTCAGTTGGTTGGACAGTTACCCATAACTTGGCTGTTTTCCATGTGACCAGTGTCTAACCATCTTGAACTTTACATTTCTGTTTTTCTGCTCTGTCAACTACTTCGATCTGTTACTGTAGTCATCCCCAATCCCTATCCTAACCTCTGTGCCCAATGAACTTCTTTCTGTTGGAAAATGTTTGTTGATGCAGTCTTCTTGCCATGTGCTTCTGCTCTTCTTCCCCATTTCCACCAAAGTGAATGAGCCAGTCCACTAGAAGCCAGGGCCTGTGTACACACAGATTCCTGGGTCACCAGGCATTAATAACTGTAATGATTTGCTGGGAACAAACAAATCAGCCATATTTTCTCCATCAGCCATATGAGAAACTCAGAAATATCTGGATCCCTTCTGCCTCACTTCGCTATGGAACCATTTTTGTTTAAATGGTCTCTTCAATTGGAGCTGTAAGCATCAGTTGTCTTTTACTCACTACCTAATAAAGGATGAAGCCTAACCACAGAACTGGAGAGTCATTCTCTGTGAGTTGTTCTCCTCCCACTCCGTGTATTTATCAGCATCTATTATAGTTTGGACTGCTGTCAGCTCTAACCTTTCCCCTAGGGAGCCTTTTTCATTAATGAAGATTGACAGTTCACATTGGTCAGCAGCACTGTTGTGAAATTGCCCAAGGGTGATCTGACTTTCTGGTTGTATATCCATCCCCATGCATCACATCTATGGCAAGGAAGATGACTGAAAATGCACCTTTGATTTCATTTGGAACAAATATAAATGCATTGCAATAGCCAAATGTCTCAGAAAAAAAAGCACACTGTTGCACCTTACTCACATCATCCAGACAAATGAGAAACAGTCTTTGGGGAGATATTGTATTCCTCCTCTGAGAAAACAGGTGATTACTCATGAAGAATTTCTCCTCTAACTGATCCTAACCTTTGAAGAGTGGTTGTATTCACACAGACAACCCAGTTAGCTTTGGGCAATTTATATCCCCACTGCCTCATCTGAAACCACTGATATGTCTGGGTACTATAGAAATTCTCCTTGTCTATCATGTTAATTCACTACTCTTGTCATCAGGGACATAATTCCATTTTTGAAAGGTGTTGCATGGAATTATTTATCAGAGAGTGTTCTTTTGGAACTTAATAGGGAATGATAAAATGATGGATTAAGGATTAAAAGGTGACAGCATTCTAAAAATAAAGATCAAAGTATATTATATATGTCTCCTTGTGAAGTCCTAAGGCACGGAACAAATGCATGGTAGATTTGGGTATTAGCTTTCACTTGGTCACAGTTAGATTTTAAATTAGCATGTTTGCCCATGCACACATGTGATGTTCTCGCTGCAGGGAAAGAGCCAGTCCGATAAACCGGATGACTGAAATGACCTAGAAACCTCTCCCTATAAATCTGAGTTGAGGGATGAAAGTCTCCTTCTGTACACAGGCATAGAAGAGGTTGTGTTATTAACTACACATATACAAGAAACCGTCATGGGGTGATGGAGAGAGCAATGTACCTACAAGAAACTAGAATCCTTTGTAGACGTTTTTATTTTTTTTTTCTCTATGACAAGCAGGGTAAATTTCAATAGTCAATGAATTCCCTGCCCTTAATATCTTCAACAGTAAAATGGTTAAGGGGATTAAACACTGAGACATTTAAATATCTCATCACTGAAAGTACAACTCTCTCAACCTGTCAGGAAGACGATTGTTTTCATGAACAAAACAGCTACCCAAAACCTATGTATGTCCAGAAACATTTTCCACACTGTCTATCTTGAGTGTATCCTACACATTCTTCTACTCAAAAAAAGAATGTAAGCTTCACCAATTAATAACAACAGCATTGCTAGTTCATTTATTATTTCCAGACTTGGGGCAAAGTCATGAACAATACGCTGTCTTTCTTCTTCCAGTGTAGAACATAAGATGTTCTGAAAAAAAAAAATATCTCAAAAGGATCAGTAGAGTTGGCAATACGAGTGCAATGGAGCAACATTCCACTCATTACATCGTCTATATGCCTTTTGCTGTGCTTTCCCTGGTCAGCAGAATGGACTGGTCATCTCTGCCCTGAGTCTGCGTTTATTTTAGTTGCTTCCCACCTCACTTTTTTAGATAGTCTACAGCCAAGAATATTGCTCACGGGGGTGTTGCCGTTGTTACAAAACATTATTTGCACTGATTGTCGACATTGATTTTTCCCCCACACGTTATCACTCTTGGTTGTTGTTGTTGAGTGTGGGGATTCATCTTGAAAGGATCTTCTCTGACACTTGAACGATGTGCTTCCATGGCTGCAGAAGTTGCTGTAATGAAGTGAGATCAGTCATTGATGTGATGTGTCCCTTCCTTGTTACTACTGCTGTGGGTACTAGCACGGCTTCCTGAGAAAAATGATACAGTGATGTCTCATTTTCATATGCATTTTTGAAGCTCTCCCAGGAATGGAGTGACAAACACCTCAGTGCGGAAGATAGTTTCTGCACTGGGAAAAACCTGTATGTGGCACTTAGTCAGTGGAGGTCATGCGAGTCACGGAGTTCACGGAATTCTTTGGCGGGATCATCAAAGTTCCCTTGTGAAAGCACTCAGAAATCTCTTGAATGTAAGAGTCTTCCCCCTTTTGCGGTGGTGAAAGCCTGTCCTTCTCAGAGACAGGGTTCACCCTAGAAGCTGCCAAAATCCATGTGAAGTCGAATCTTATCATGCATATGTATAATCTGATTGAGCAAGTTTATCAAGATTATAAGGAATAGGGTCAAATGTTTTTCATAAACATCAAGCCCATTCTAAGGGTAATTTTTCCAAGAGAAGTGCTAAAATAATCCATAAGCAGTGTTCAACTAAAATAAATCCACAGTGACAAATTCTAATGTTAAGTGTGTGTGTGTGCATGCAGAATTAAAATACTTTGGACTCAAAGTAGTCTCTAACTTTTGTTTCTACAAAGTCATCTAAACCATGACTTTGGTTTGACTTTAAGGTTGGTTTTACTTTAAGAAGAGAGCATCTAATTTCATACTTGAAAATCTTTATTATTCAAAGACGTGGGAAAGATTGAAAGTAAATATGCCAAAATACAATATACTCTAGCAAGATTAGTATGCCAGCGGTTTGCGTTGATTGCTACAATTGTGTAATTTCATTCAAGCTAAGAAATTTGAGGAAAGAATTTGAGCCTTTATCTCATTTTCTTTAAGTTAAGGTTATGTGCAGGACGTGATAAAATAAGACTAAAGACACTTAACAAAAAGCTCATTCTGTACTACAAGCCCAGAATGCATTTTTCCAATAAACAATTTTTGAAGTCTCAGCTTTAGCATTTATTGAGAAATGAAGTATTTATTTTCTTAAATCCATAGTGAAAGTTTAAGCAATCAAGGGAAAATAACAAAGGGAGGTTTATTTAGCATTTGTCAACCAAACTAAAACATTGCTGTAGAAACAATTGTATTAATGGATACTAGTTCTAAAGACAACAGGGCTACTTTTGGGTAAAGATTCTTCATGAACTGGGCCCAGCATGAGAGCCCAGTGGATAAAGTCCTAGCTTTGCATGCACCAAGATCCCACATGGATATTGGTCTGGTCTATATCCCTGCTGCTCTGCTTTCCTGTTTGTGGCCTGAGAAAGCAGCTACGCACAATCTATAGCCTAGGGACCCTGTACCTATGTGGGAAACTTGGAAGAAGCTTCTGGCTCCTGATTTCAGCTCAGTTCAGCTCGGGCTATTACGGCCCCTTGTCGGGTGAACCAGCAGACAAAAGATCTTCCTCTGTCTCTCCTCCTCTCTGTATATCTGACTTTACAATAAAAATAAATAAATCTATAAAAAAGAATTGAACTAATGTTTGATTATAATATAGAAATATGCTATTAGAGAGCTAAACTTAGAAAAGTTTCAAAAGATAGGCAATTCTTCTGTAAGTTTTCATAATCCTTTTAAAGCACAGCGTGTTCTTACAGTGCCCAGACGCCTGCATGCTTCAAAGGGGATCGGTCTGGGGTCCCAGCCAGGCCTTCTGTAGCTACATTAGGCATTCTGTGTTCTCCTAAGAGGAAACCTCATGGGATAAATCTTCCTTTAGTTATACATGAAGGAAATGATTTTTCTGGAGAGTATAGTAATCATATTTTTCTCTTTCTTTTATGAGTTGTAATCAAAGATTAGTCTGATCTAATAGATCCCCATTTATTTGTAGCAGTCATTTCTTTTGGTAATACTTAATTTAAGGAACTTAACGATTATTCCAAAAGGTGTCAGTTTGAAGAAAATTTAGCATCAACCAAAGTATGATGAAATAGTTCGCTCTCAAGAGAACTGGATGTTTGGCCAATGGAGCTAGCAACAAATCTTATCAAATTAAATGAATACAAACTATGTATGTGCATTGACAATTAACCAATTTGTACTTTAGTCTCAAAGTCTAGAAATATTTGAACAAATCCATTTAATGATCCTAATCTGAATTTTTTTCCATTTTTTGGGAATCAAATATTTTTTATTGGCAATATTGGCATTAGCACACAAGGATCAAAAATCAACACTATTTTTAAATAAAAAATAGATTTTCCCACACATTTTGAACCCTGCAAAAAGCAAGAGGAAATATTCATGTGTTTTTTTCTCTTATTTCTTTGTCCAATATTTTTGTTCAGTATCAAACTTCTTGACAAAAAGTTTTATAAAGATTTAGCAGAAAATTATACTGTTTTATGTTTGAAAGAATATTACAAAGATATTGGAGTGAGGTACAATAAACATGAGTATTTTGATTTAAAGAAAGAAACTTATAGGATGCAGCATGGAAACCTTGTGGCAAAAGTCCTTGGTATGTAGGTACCAGGATCCCATATGAGCGCCAGTTCATGTCCTGGCTGCTCCACTTCCCATCCAGCTCCCTGCTTGTGGCCTGAGAAAGCAGTTGAGGATGGCCCAAATCCTTGGGACCTGCATCCATTTGAGAGACCTCGAAGAAGCTCCTGGCTCCTGGCTTCAGATTGGCTCAGTTCCAGCCGTTGGGGCCACTTAGGGAGCGGACCAGCAAACGGAAGATCTTTCTCTCTCTCTTCTTCTCTCTGTATTTCTACCTTTTCAATTAAAAAAAAAAAGAAGCTACAAAACTGAAGGCTAATGCAATTGACTTTATAGAGTCACTTTTTACCAGTGGGACTCTGATTACTCAACCACAGTGATGCCATCTTGTAGACAGAGAGGAAGATCTTCCATCTACCCATTCAATCCCCAAGCAGCCTCAATGGCCTTGGGCGATTCTCTACTGCTTTCCCAGGCCACAAGCAGGGAGCTGGGTGAGAAGGAGGGCGTCCGGGATTAGAACCAGTGCCCATATGAGATCCTGGTACATGTAAGGTGAGAGCTTTAGCTTCTAGGCTACTGCTCTGGGTCCAAGTAACTCAAATATTTCTAAACGTTTTCTAAATAAGAATCTCTTATTTCTCTTTTTAAAAAGTGAGTATTCTATATTACATTCACAAAGTGATTATCACCCTTGGTTCCCCATTGGACAATGCCAAGTTTGGCCATTTTCTAAAGTCTGTGTTGTTGAGCCTCAAGGTGCTGCGGTCTGTCAGGTCTTTGTAAGCATTTGGTTCTGCAATCTCTAACATGACTTGTGTATTCTTAAGTCTCACATGCTCTTCTGCCAATTCATTATTGCTGGATTCATTTTACCATGACTTTGACTTTGTGTTAGAAAGTCGATTCACTCAGTTGAAATGTTTTATAACATGATCTTTGCTAGTTTTTCTTCCTGAGGAACTTACGGGTGATAAGCTGATGGCTGGGGTTTATGTGAACTTGATTGAAGTCAACACTCAGGAAATCCTTAGTTCAGACATCAAGAATGGGATCCTTTCATTTTGTTTGAGATTTTCTATACAAACAGACTTCTGCTAGTAGCACCGATTACATTTTCAGAATAACAAACTTTAATTCAAATGAAACAAGTTCTATTCTCTTTTTTCTTTCAGTAAATAAAATACGAATAAAAATTCAGGAATAATGTTTACGAACATTCATTTGTTAAATGTTTTTTCAGTTTTAACCGGTTTTTCCAAAATGTGGTAGAACATAACAGCTTATTTATATATTTAAATAAAATTTGTGTAAAAATATCTTATTGACTTCTGAAATAGCCCATTACAACTCACATTTAGAAACATCATTTAAAATACAAGATTGTCCATTGCAGGCTTAATAGCTATCATTTTTGTCTGCCTTGGCCAGTGCATTGACCCAATTGCCAATACTATTAGCATGCAAAGTTTTCAAATTGCTGATTTTCAAACAGCAAATATCTCTTTTCACATTGTTTTGCTATGAACCAGGGCTGTTTGTAAGGTTTTGTTTGTTTGTTGAGTGTTCCAAGCCAGGAGCCCATGCCAGAGCTAGATTTTAATAATACGAAATTTCACATTTTTCAAAGTCTTTGTTCTAGGCATTGTAAATAATTTCTGGATAAGGCCTAGGAAATTGTTCGTGAACTTTCTACACATGCCTGGGAATCATTCTGCTGAAGCCAAATCCAAATGACGTTTAAGGTCTGATCCTGGAGAAACAATTAATTTCAATATTATTGCATTAATTTCCTGTTCAAGAGCTCACCTTCAAAACCTAATTATCAGTCTATCAACTGGAATTGTTTTCAAAAGTTCCGGGACACTTCTAGTGCCTTAGTCTATGATGGGAAAGACTAGAAAACATAACCTTTCAAAACCGTGATTTATTTAACCAAAGATGCAAAACTCAGGGGAAACACACACTTTGCTGAACAGAAGACAAGTAAGTTTATATTGGCCACTGTCACGTTTTCTCTGGGTTCTCTCTGGGTAAGATACACAGAGGGCAGGAACACAGGAGCAGACACAGTGTGATTTATGACGAAAAGTCCAGTTTATCTCCAGTGTGTACTCTTTGTACTAGGACTGCTAGAACAAATGATCAGAAGGTTGATGGCTTAATGCAACAAAACTGAATTCTCTCTCAATTCTGAAATCCAAAATCATGACATTGGCAGGATCAGTTCTTTCTTAGGGACACTGAATGAGACTTTTTTTAATGTCTTTCTCTTAGCTTTCCAGTAGACAACATGTGGTAGCAGTCTTGGGACCACTGGAAAGCCACTGTTCTTCGTTAGGCAGGCCAACCAGTCATCCTGATTTCTCTGTAATCCTTGCAATGCGCACCTGTTGCATGGTGTTGCATTTCAAAGAGTACTATGAACAGTGTGATTGGTAAAGAGTGTATCACTTTAGTTTGTACTCTCATTTTCCCAATTTGTAAAATGAGTAGGTTACAATAGATAATGGTAGCGTCCTTTCCAATGATGAAATTTTCTGTATAGTGCATGTATTTAATAAAATATATTGCATTTTGAAGAGCTAAGGTGGGGCTATGACAGCTGTTATTCCAGAATCAGAGGTTGATATGTCAATGACAAATGAAGTTGCTGTCTCCATCTACCTAACCATACATCCTTTATTAGAATGAAGCTATAATACATCCTTTGTTACAGTAACTAAATGAGGGAAAGACTAAGCTATATTCAGTGCCTTGCCTTCTAAGGCAAGTGAACATTTCATTTCATTTTCTCAATGATGACAAGAGCATGTCTATCCTCTATTTCAAATATTAAATTAATAATACCTCAGAATTGAAGCAGCTGCTGGAAGATAAACAATATGTGAGCTTTGGAGATAAATCAAGCTCTTTAGTGCCAAGGAATTTTTCTGTTTCCATCTCCTGGTGATTGTAGTGTACATAAGCCAATTGCCTAAAAGAGATGCTAGTCCTGATTTTTCATAACATATCACATGATACACAAAGCTAAGATACTGTCATGAGTATTACCTTTCTTGCAAAAGGGGGTTTCTGGCTTAAGCCTTCTATAATGGATAGATTATTTAAGAGATAATGCTTTACTCTGAAATTTTATATTCCTTTATATCATTCATCTTCCACAGATAGCAAAGAATTTGGAGTACAAATGGATGTATACAGGACTATACATCCATTCATATATTTTCATTGATGCCTCCATAGGTCTCCATAACAAAGGACTCATATATAGTGTTTCATAGATAGAAGAATCATGCAGCAATAAATCAAAATGAGCAGATTTAGATGGAAGTTTATAAGATTATATAACTGAGGTCAGCTCTGGGAACTTTATATGACCTGGAGATCTCTGCATTCCACTTCAGGGTCAAATGGCACACAAGGAATTGTGAGGGCAAATTCAAATGTCACTCTGAGTGTCTCTACTGAGGCCCTGTCTCCCACCCAACATGTTTGGAAGACTTGTATGCCGCATAGCACCAGACTCAAGCAATAAAACGACACCCTTCATTTGATGGAATATAATGACTCCCGCTTCAGCCATGCACATCTCTGTCTAACAGGGTATGCTTCTATAAATCAGCTTTCTATCTCACGATGTTTATCACATACCGTTGGGCATGTTCTGTTCTGCATATATCAAGTAGCTCTTTTCAAGCCACCTACTTCATTACTGGGAACTTCCAGTCACAGCTTTTTAATGATCAAGTCCATTTCTTATAATACTTGCTAATTGTATGGGCTTGAGTCTTTTTATTTAATTACCCCATGGCTCTTTTTCCTTATCTGTTAAATGAGGGAATACTTACGGCATAATGCTCTGGTGTTAATTTACTATCGTAATGAAACTAAACTACTTAAGCCAGTATCTGGCATTCAGTACTATGTAAATGCCAGTATGTGTCTATAATCGTTATTCTTTTTCATGCTTCCTACAAATAGACCAATTTTGATATTTTCAGGGAAATATCAGTATTTATTATTCTGGGCATGTGTGTATGTAAGTAGGTCAGCTGTGCCATCTATTGTCTTAAAATGCTAAGATGGAAACGGCGATGTGTGGATTTATGTATGCTGGGAAGGAGGAATTCTTCCTTAGAAATAAGAACACAGGTTAAAATATAAAGAGGTTCTTAGAAACAATAATAGTGTCATTTTGAGAACTTGTAATTGGACAGAGCTATTATGTATTCAATCTTACCTGTTTATGAAATTCCTTGGAGGCAAGTACTTTAGATCCAATGTATGAAAAAGATAGCTCATAGTTAATTATTTTAACAATCAGAGAAATACCAACCAAGAATAACTGAGTAGTACAGCAGGTGTTTAATTCCCTGTCTTCTTGCCTCGAAGCCAATTGCTATTTCCACACCATTTAGTAATCTCTTTAGTTAGTGAATGTTGGTTTAGTCAATATGGTGGTTAATCCACCAATTCTTAGAGCAGCATATTGCCCACCAATTGATACTAAAAAGCTGGCAAATAAAAATTAAGAAAATTAAGGTTATATGTCTCTTAAGACACTCATAGTTTAGAACATAAATGGATACAAATAAATAAATATAGATTGTACTAGGAAGATGACCAAGATGTTATGAGAGC
This sequence comes from Ochotona curzoniae, assembly GCF_017591425.1. NCBI lineage: Eukaryota > Metazoa > Chordata > Mammalia > Lagomorpha > Ochotonidae > Ochotona > Ochotona curzoniae. The sequence continues at coordinate 8,708,910 of NW_024465035.1, read as the reverse complement.
TAAAAAAAAAAAAAAAAACAGATTTTCTAATTTCTAGATGGAATGAGAGAAAGGAAGACAGGGAACACTTGTCCTATGAGGGAACAATTCAAACAGTGAAAAAGTGAGATGATTTTTGTCATCATATGCAATAGAACGCCATGTTTCTGAAAGGTGAAGATCTGCATATAGAGGCTGGGGAAAGGTTTTCCAGGAAAATAGAGAAAAAAGTGTAAGATGAGCCTGGACCATCTTGACCTGTTTATTATAGAGCCTAGAAAACACAGCCGGGAGAATATGTGACAAAAATTTGTGCAATACCCTATCGTGTTTTTATTTTTCCTATGCACCATCAGCCTCTTCTACTTGGTTGCAAGATTCTGAAGAATATTCAAACTCTGAGTTGCCAGGAAACTGAATCAGAACCTATCCTTAGCCAATTCAATGTCCTAGCAGGAGATGAAGAAATGGTATCTGACAAACATCCATCCTTTTAAATCGAACTCTCACCTCTGACATTGTTTTTCTAATAACCCTGGAGAAATGTGAAAATCCATGTTTCACTATCCCCAGGAAAGTAAAGCATTTTCCACTTGCAATAATAATTTACAGAGGGGAAGAAAATTGGTGTGGTTTTTAGATTCAACACAGGAAGAACAGAGCATTGAGTGCTATTCAGACTGTCAGACAAGAACCTGATATCTCTCCTCAGTGAATAAAGTTATTTGGAAAACCATTTATTTACCAAAGATATGCAAGCTGCTACGATACAAATTTGCAACAGGACATAACTTTTCTAAGTCGCAGACTCCTGAAAGGTAGTCTTCATGTATTGTGTTTGTATGGTACCTTGCAGCATCGGGCTAAAACACTTCAAAGTCTCCAATAAGTAAAATCTGGAGACCTATATCTCTTTTTGTAATGGCAAGGAGGAATACAAAACTCACTTCTCTCTAATAATTTCCTGAGAAATTCCCACAATCAATCTGTTTCCTCTTGGAAACTGTTTAGCGTCAAGAAGAAAGCGTTGGTCTAAACAGATGTGCATTTGTCCAAGTCCGAGATATGCTTTTGGACAAATGTGTAATGAAAAGCCAGCTTCCTTTGGGTTACAAATATTTTCTTTGTACATTCCCCAACCTCAATTGTCTCTAATAAATTTTAATGAAAAGAATTTCTAGGTCAGGGATACATAAGAAGAGATGGAGAATGTAGACGGTGGATAAAAGAAAGAATATCCTCATGGATTAGTGATGTAAGTAAGCCATGAATATGTGCAATCAATATCTGAGATTGCCTTACAAATGGAAGCCTGTTTTCTGACCAGACAAGGACACAGAATCTGCTGAGCAGGCAATTTTTTGAGTTACAATGCCCATGCTAAGCAAGTTAAGGACGCCTAGTGCACACACTTCATACATTTACCAACACAAGGAAATGATGTAAATATGTAGACCGCTTAGCACATTGACTGCACTAAAAACAACTAAGACTCTAATTAACACTTGTTGACTAGCTCCTGTGCGCTCTCATACGCTCCAGAAATATCTACATTGCATCATCTAGTTCTCATAATTGCATATTATGTGTATTATTATTTTTCTCACCATATAAATAAGCTAGCTAATATGGTAAGGCACACAAATGCTGGAGTGACAGTTCATACCTAGATTGTCTGACTTCAGTGCAAGTGTAATGCGGGTAGTAATTATTTTTTCCCTCTTGATGATAGGGTATATGTTTTGAAAGACAGGAGTTTGAAATAGCCAGATATTTTGCATGGAGGATGACTACACTTTGTAATAAAATTTTCACTGGCTTAAATTGTTCCTTTTAACCTTATATTGGTTGTGGAAACAAGCTAAAGCACTTAAACCCTGATTTTGCCACATTCTGATTATCTGACTCTGGACAAGATGCTTAACATTTGTGGGAACTCCAAATGTCCGTGAAATCAAGATAATTATAACTATTTTGTATAAATCTGTTGGGAATAGTATATAAAATGTATACCACGAATTGACAAAAGGCAAGTAAATTTCTGATAATACCATGATTGCTAATATTGCTTAGTATTTATACGTTTAGAATTTTTTTTTTAAAAATCTGTTTTTATTTATATTGGAAAGTCAGATATATGGAGAAGAGGAGAGACAGAGAGGAAGATCTTCCATTCATTGATTTACTTCCTTAGTGACCACAGTGGCCGGAGCTAAGCCAATCAGAAGGCAGGAGCCAGGGGCTTCTCCTGAATCTCTCATGCCAGTGCAGGGTCCCAAGGTTTTGGGTCATCCTCCACTGCTTTCCCAGGTCACAAGCAGGGAGCTGGATGGGAAGTGGAGCAGCTGGGACATGAACTGGTGCTCATATGGCATCCCAGCGAGTGCAAGCTGAGGATTTTTGCCACCAGGCTATTGTGCCAGGCCCACTTACTTGAATTGTTTTACTTCCCCAATCTGTTTATTTTCTAGTCTTACCTTTTTAGCTTGAGACTAAAAATGATAAAACAAACAAACAAACAAAAAACCCTCTCTCCCTCTGTATCGCTCTCTTTTTCTGAAGCTAGATAAATCTTAGACTCTCTCTTTTCAGAGGAAAAGAAGGAATTATTAACAGGTCTATTTTCATTTTGAAAACTTTCCCTTTGCAGAAGGAGGAGGGAGGGAAGTGTGTCTAGCGAGGACTGACTATCACGGAGAGAATGAAGCGGAAGCAGAGACTTCAGGCTTCACGCACTGCACACACTATAGTTAGGTTGTCACTAATGTGGCTATTAACTTTTCATGTTCAGATTTATTATGCTGTCGTTACTGCGCTTTTCTTTGCTGATGTATCAAACCACTATTACATATTTGTTGGCATCTCATCTATTTCAGGGAAACAAGAGATTACCCGTTGCCAAGGAGACTAATAAGGAGTATGCAAGCTAAGGACTGTGGGACTCTTGTTGGAAGATAATAAGTCACTGGTATTTTATTTTATGATAAACTACCTCATTGTTGGAGGGGGGAAAAAAGTCACATCTCCCTCACGTAAAAGACTCAAGCCCTTTTCCATGGATATACCTACTGGCTTTTTTAGGAACTAAATAAATAATGAGACTGGTATGGTGGCTCAACAGACTAATCCTCTGCCTAGCAGTGTTGGCATGGAAACTGGTTTGAGTCCTAGCTGCTTCACTTCCCATCGAGCTCCCTGTATATGCCTGGACAAGCAGCAGAGAATGACACAAGTCCTTGGGACTCTGTACTCATAGGAGAGACCTCAAAGAATCTCCTGGATCCTGAATTCAGATTGGCTCAACTCTGGCCGTTGCGGCTGTTGAGGAATGAACCATTGGGTGGAGGATCCCTCTCTCTATCTCTTTTCTCTCTGTGTAAAACATACCTTTCAACTAAAAAAAAAAATCTTTAAAAATGAGTATTCTCAAAAACAATGTGCTCAAGTAAACACATTGGATTCAGGTTATACACACACACACACACATAGTCAAACATTCGGATTTATTTATTTTAAAGTCAGCAATACACAGAGAGAAGTGAGGGAGAGGAGAGAGGAGGAACAAGGAAGAGAGAGAGACTAAAATACCTCCGATAATTCTGAGGGTGGTAAACTCTGCTACAGTATATTAAGAATTAAACCATTCACACGGACTGCATTTAAAATCCCGTGGTGGCACAATCAAAGGAGAACATGGGATCCAAAGCCATTAATTACAACAACTGAAGATCATTTTATGTCAATCAATCAGGTGGCAAGACAGGGAACAGACATGTATACGGTAAGATTCAGAATATGTAATTAACTTGCAGGGGATCTCACACGACTCTCTCTGAGTTTGTATGAGAAAGTTTATCATTTCTCCCTATGGAATAGTAATATGAATTTCAAAGGCTCCTTTTGGCTAAATGTATTTTGCATAAATACATAATGCAAAAGCTTAAGTCAAAGACAGGTACATCCTGGTGATATTCAAAGTCCAAATTATGTGGTAGTTTAAGATCTATAAATACATACAAGGCGCATGTATTTCTTTCCTTTCTTCCTTTTTCCTTCCCCCCTCCATTTTTTTTTTTGTTTATTTGTTTAGTGTCCTAATGAGAAGTTTCTTTTTGACATGACAGTCAGTGAAAGAGTTCTGATTTTGTCTACTCAGTATCTATGAAAAATCAATCTTTTTGTGAAAGTCAAGCTGGGTGGGGGGGGTTACCTCTTGAATGTATACTAAGTCATAAAGGTTCCTTATGTGCTTCAGCTATTTGATTCAAAGACAAGTCATAATTCTGAGTTTTTATAAGGAGTGGTAATGAAAATTCTTTAGATTGGGGAGTTGAGAAAAACTTGCACCTTGTGAGATCAGTGGGAATTGTGTTCCCAACTCGTGCACACTAGCAGCACTTAGCCGAAGTTTGTGGAACTCAAGTGACCTGGAATACCTGTACTTTGCACAAAGTAGGATATAATTTGTATGTGTTAATCACAGAAGAAGCAAAAGCAAAAGGTTCTGAATGAGCTCTGGATTAACAACGCAAGATTGAGGGATACTTTATTTAGAAACTCAGAGGCAAATATGCCTCCAGTATCTTGGGAAATCCATAGGACCATGCCACTCCCAAATTTCAATGAGCACCTAACAAAGCACCAATCCCTATTTTGGATCCAGAAGCCTAGAAAGAGTTCACGTATTCCACTCAACACGGTGGGTGACAGGTAGTGCTATGAGAACAAAGATAGTATCTATCACAGAAGATTGTGCTGTGGTAAAAGTTTATTTGTATTAATTCTAAAAGACATAGCATCAGTTAGGCAGAATAAAGTTGCCTAAGAACTCAGACTTACAGAAAAAAGGCAGAAATTAAAAACTGTTCATTTCCAAAATATATTCTCAGAATGGTTGTGTCATTAAAAATAATAATTTATTTTCACTGTACATGAAAGTTGAAGAGATCCAGAGAGAAAGGAGGGGAGAGAGATCTTCCATTTGTGGATCATTTTGCAAATTGCCACAATGGCTTCAGGCTGAGTCAAGCATAAGCCAGGGACTAGGAACTGCATCCTGGTGATCCATAGGGTGGTAGAGACTCAAGAAGTTTCATCTTTCACTGTCTTCCTATATACATTAGCACGGAGATGGATCAGCATGGAGCAGTCAGGACTGCAAACCGAACTCATACGAGATACCAGCAATTCAGACAGAATGTCAACTCCACAAATTTCAACTACATCTTCTGCTTCCTGGACTGTGTATTTATCTCTGTAACTATACTTTGACCCTTTGTTTTTTCCTTTTTAATATGAGAAGTTTCTAGAATATTCTGGTACTAATTTATATTGGTCTTTTTAAAAGATGAGAGTTATGAAGAAATAGAGAGACCTCCATCTTCCATCTTCACCCATCAAATGACCCTGGAGCTGGGGCTGGCCCCATCCAGAACCAGGAGCTAGGAGATTCATCTGAGTCTCCAACCAGGACACGAACCAGTGCCCATCGGAAACGTTGCTCTCAGACAGTGGTTTAAACCCAATGTGTCACAATGCGGCTCCCATTATATTGGATTTATAAAGGATATCTTTATATTTTTGTCTTTTACCATGGTCTTCAGAGACAAATCACACTCTGTCCCAAACCAGACGGGGTCTCTTCTCTACCTTCCAGATCTCAGAAACTGTTTTCACCATCTAGTCTCTCTCAGTCTCTCAGGACTTTCCACCAAACTGGGTTCTAGACAATCGACATTTATTTTACATAATTTTAAGTGACTAAATATAAAATACTTACATATAATGCTACATAAAAATAACTTTTGAGTGTCCCAATTTTAATGATATGTTTTCAATTGTTCATGGACGTAACAAAGCCCCTGGAATTGATTAAGAAATCCCAAATCCCATTGGTTCTTGTGTCCTGATCTGAAAGTTTTCAACTAACTCAAACATCATCTAGAATAGCAGCCCCGTTATCTGCCCTCTTTTTAAATTTCCATATCAGGAAAGGAGGGGGGTAGGAACTTTCTCCCATCTGCTGAGCCACTCCCAAAAGCCATTGATTGACAAAATTGGAGCTATAGGCAGAATCAGAAACCAGAAATTGAATCAATGTCTCTTAAGTCAATGATAGGACCCTGACTACCTGAGCCTTGCTTTAGCAGGAAGCTGGAATTAGGAGCGGGAGCAGGGATTGAATCCAGTTAATTCCGAGGTGGGATGCAAGTAATGTGAGGAACATCTACAACGCTCCATTCAATGTCACTTGCTCACCCTGTGCTCTCCCATTTTGAGAATGAGTATTGTGTGACGTGGCTTCACTAACCTGAAGGACATTCAGTTCGCTCAGCTCTCTTCACATTAACATCAATGTGATGCCTACATGATAATGCAAAATTAGAACAACGTAATTAACAGCAAAACAATAGATTTCTAACGTACAGCACCTGTGGTAGCTTTGCACTCAATAACGTTCAATAGCAGTCTCCAGCAGGTTGTAGGATCTTCTTGACCTGTGACAGCTACGCATGCAGATCGACTCCGGGGCACATACAGCAGCCCGATTCTCGTGAGCATTGCTACAGGGATGTGGGTTCCGGAAATGGAAAACACCTCTACACAAAACTCCTGGCATTCACTTTGTAAACACATTAGTAAGATTTCTAGGGCAATTATTAGCTTGTCATGTGTATTAAATACTTTGCATTTATTACCAAAAGTGGATACAGAGACATAATAATTGGCTTTTAAAAAATTTCCCTGACTAGTGAATTCCTTTAGAAAGTTTTACACAATTCAATGCATTTCTTTATTCTGTCAATGAATGCTAGAATTGTTAAGGTGTCTATCATTCTAGTCCTATGCCCAGTAAATTTCTGCTAGCAGATATCATTCAACACAAGGGTTTTAAAACACCCCAACTGACCTCCAGAGTGAGATATCTCTCCTATTGTGAGTCAGCTCCGGATACTGGGTGTTAAAGTTTACAGGAGAATCTTAATTCACGAGACACTGTGTGTCTTTTGGACTGGCTAAACCACTCCTTGAAAGACAAATCTTCCATCGACAATTATGCCAATATCTAAATCCAGAGATAAGCAAATGTGTAAACAGGAGGGATTCAAAGAGGCAGACTTTATTTAAATCATGTACTTATTGACTAAGAGTCCCATCTCAGTGTTAAATTATATTTTGATAAGAATTTCTTGGGCCCAGTGCAGTAGCCTGGTGGCTTAAGTCCTCATCTTGCATGTGCTGGGATCCCATATGGGCGCTGGTTCCAATCCCAGCTCCCAGCTGCCCAGCTTCCCATTAAACTCCCTGCTTGTGGTCTGGGAAAGCAGTTGAGGAAGACCCAAAGCCTTGGGATCCTGCACCAGCATGTGAGACCCAGAGGAACTCCTGGCTCTTGGCTTCAGATCTGCGCAGCTCCGGCCATTGTGGCTGCTTGGGGAATGGATTACCAGACAGAAGATCTTCCTTTCTGTCTCTACTCCTCTCAGTATATCTGACTAATTAAAAAACAAAAATTCTTAATTATGTCTATCCTAAATCCCCCTCACTTCAGCTAAAGCACTATTTCTCTTTTAAAATAGAAGTTATCAGTATCATCTTAAAATGTGCTTACTCATTAGAAGACTTTAGAAGATAATTAACTTTTATTTGACCAGGGAAAGAACGTGGCTGTATGAAAGCCGGCCAGCTTAAATGCCTCATCCTCTCACCCATTTGCATCACTAGTATTAGGATACCAAATCAATACCAAATCAATAGCTATCTATTTAGAAAATACGTTTATTATTTTAGTGTTACTTAATCACTTTAATAGACATACTGAGAATGAGAAAATGAGGATAGCAGGGGCTCACAACTTGGGCCATAGAGGCCCTCAAATGGATGGTTTGCTTTTATCACCGTAGCCATCCTTACTGTAGGTAAGTAAAAGACAATGCTGTGAACACATTCTTGGAATTTGAATCGTCTAGACAGAAATACTGATTTTCCTCTCTCATGACAGAGCCATTTCTAACTTTGCCTTTGAACATGGTCAAAGTCCCTGAGTTTCCCCTGGATGGAGTTCCTAGAATTTAGCCCTGCCTTCGTCTGCATTGCGTTGGATGATCAGGTTGACTGGAAGGAATGGAGACTTGCTCAAACGAGTAGAGGAAGGTCGGCTGGCAAAATCTAATATTAGGAAATACAAATACAAAACCACATGGCTGAAGTCAGCTTTGAGGGACATTTTCATATTTGAAATCCTAAAATCCCCGTGCGTTTAACAAGCTTGCACAAAACCTTGGTCTGAAATCTGAAGACCCTTTATTTCAGTAACATTTATTTTGTATATTCATCTTCACCTAATTATTCCCATCTATAACTATATCTATATCTATCTATCTATATTTTAGTAGGGACCACACCAAATTACCTCCTGACTTTTTTTTATATCCATGCCAACATATCATTTGTCTTTTTAAAAATGGCTTTCCTGATAGATGTGAAGCAATATTTCATTATTTTCTAATTTGCATTTCCCTAGGATTTAGTAATGTTTTCTTTTCATATATTTGTTAACTGTTACTTGTATTCAGAAATTTTTATAGGTATTTTGTTCATTTTTCAATCAGATAATTTTTCATGCTATCAAGTTATTAATTTGCCTTATATATTTACTCTTTATCAGCTAACATTTTCTCTCATTCTGTAAGTTGATGCTTCACTTAGTTAATTATTTGATTTGCTTTGCAAAATGCTTTATTTCAATGCTGTCACAATTGTTTGTGGTTGCTCATCTTTGTGGTGATTTGGAAGTCATATCCAAAAAGTCATTGCCAAGTTCACTCTCAGGAAGGTTTCTCATATTTTCCTCTATTTGTTTAGGATTTCCAGTCATCCAATAGATCTTCAACCTGAGTCTGATATAGAAATCCTTAATCTACTTTAACTTTTCTATGCAATGTGAGATAATGGTATGGTGGCTTGTCTCTTTCCACTGGTCTCCAGCTTTCCCAACACCGTTCTTGAAGAGATTGTCCATTCCACATTGTATTCTCATCACTGTCACTGCATATTGATTGATGACATATTTGTGTTGTTATGGCTGAGATTTCTGATCCATTGACTGTTCTATACCAGTGCCCTGTCCTTGCTGTCAAAACCACTCTGTAATGCTTGGATTCCTTCTTCTGTATCTTTTGCGTAGGTATTGCGAGCTTTTTATTTGTAGCTGCTATGATCTCAGTACATTTTCTATTCAGAGGCACACACACGTACATGCATAATACTAAGTTGCTGGATGTGTAGCAGTTTCTAAAAGTGTTTGGAAGCAAAAATAGTTTACATTGGAAAAAATGCAAGCATTTTTAAACTAAGATTTTAAAGCCTGATTTTGAGTATTTGTTTGCGTGCCCTACCAAACTGCTGGGTCGTTTGGATTCATGCTATCAATTCCTCTTCAGAGTCTAAGAGACAAACTAAAAACCAACCAGTCTTGTTTTCATAAATTAAAGAATTTGACCCCTCTAGAATCTATCCTGGAAACTCCTTTTCCAGTCGTGCTTATGTATAACCAATTATTCTTTCTGAATTTCATTCTGCTTTCTTTACACATTCACAACTAACCCTGATAATGAAAAATACCACAAAGAAAAGTATATTTCATTACATTATTGACATCTATTAAGTCCCCAAGTTACTGTCTCAGCAGAAATCAATTTTGGGATAAGTATTATTTCTGATATGTCATTATGATTAGTACTATTCATTGGTTTGAAAAATGGAAAATCTTTCATATTCCACCCAAATTTCTTCCAATCTAATGGAAATTGATTGATATTATTCTTGTAAATATCCATTGCATACATTTCAGACTCTTAAAAATAAACTGCTACTATTAGTTTTGGATGTGCAAGGCTAAGTTTACATCCTCACGTGACTCGATGACACAGTTAAGGAAAGTATCTTAGAGGTTAAAATTAACTCTTGAAAGTCCAGAAAAATGTCTTCTTATTCCCTCTGTGTATAAGCAGAGTTTATAGAAGTCCAGCAATAAAATCTGTGACTTAAATACTACTTTTTTATGATGGTTGCAGAAATTATTCTTCGTTTTTCTATCTAATAATCATAAACAAAATATATAAAACTTTAAAAACATCATCAGGAGTTTCCTCTGATTCGTCGCACTGAGGGTCATAAATGTCATGAAGACTGGCATGTATTGTGGCTTCCTTTATCTGTAATGATTAGATCAATCATCCAGCAATAAAATGGATTTATAAATATTATGTAGCAAATGTTCTGTATTGTATTCCTGGTTTAAAATAATAAATGTATCCAAACCCCAAAAGGGGCAAAACCAACCATTACTCATTTCCTCTTGATTCTTCTGCAACCATTTGTTAGTGTACTTTTTCAATGTGACTTTTTCCATAGTCACTTTAAAAAAATATTTTCTATATTTTAGGTATTTAGTACACTTGATGCCGAAATGAACACTCTATATTTTAGAAGACCTAAGTATCTGGGAGACATTGAAAAAAAGATGAACAAAGAATTAGACTTTAAAATTATGTACAAAATCTGCATTTCATTGGTTTAATAGCAACTTCAGCAGTAATTAATTGTTCACAAGATTGTGGCTTTTTCATGTTATTTTTCCACTCTTCTCATTTCCTTGGAGATTCTATCTCCCATGAATATACACATGGTCTGAATAAGAGTTCATATTCCTCATGGCTATTCTGCTCTTCTCAGTAATTTTACCATGTCCTAAAATTGAAAAAGCAGAAACACTCAAGAATGATTCCAAATTGCTGATCCATCCCTCCCAGATATTTTTGTTATCTGTGTTGATTTTCTCTCTTATGTGAATCTTATGACTTTAGTTTTTTATGTAAGTTTTTCCTCTATGCTTGGTGTTTATTTCTGTTGTAAGATTATCCCAAAATTAGATCAGTTCTTGGTCAGATATAGATTTTGACCCATTAAACTGAACTCACTCAACTAAAAAATAAAACTGTCAGAGGATTCCAGAAAATATTTGTTAAATCTTACCTTACCAAATGGTGGATACATACATTACATACATACATTACATACATTTACATACATTATGTACATTATGTACATTATGTAAATGTACATTACATACATTTACATACATTAAAATTCTGCCTTGAGAATATTAAAAGCTAGCATTGCTTTAAACCCGAAGAGAAGGCTTAGAGAAGATAAAGAACTGATCAAGGCCATGCATTTTACTAATTAGGAATTTTTAACAAATTTTAAATTCAAGTACAGGAGACATTAATTTCAATGGCAGGTTAAAAAATGTAAGGCTATCTGCATCATTTATATGGATCTTCCAGGATCTTATCCTAATGTTTGCACCTCAGCTTCCTATTCTGCCAGACCATATGTTGGGCATGCAACCTCAAGTTTGACTGGTCGTCCAAAATAACCGCTGGAATTGTGGATATTTTGTCTTAATTCCATTGCAGGAAGCAGTTGAAAGTATTGGGGAGGGTGTGTTCATTGCCGTTTCTTCCTTTTGGTAAGAATTTTTTGAAAGCCTCCTTTAAGTAAATTACAGTAGTAGCTCTCCTGACCCATCACAAGAGTTGTGACAGATATAACATAAGAGAGGTCAATGAGAAAAAAAAATCATAAACATTTATTATCATGTAATCTGTTTCTTCTAATCATTATTCACCTTATAAATTTTTAGAGTTGTAATCTCAAAAATCTCTGTTTTGACCAAGAAAATGAGATGGATAAGAAAAACATGTATCTGCATGTTTAAGTAACATTTGGGCTCAGCTGGCATAAAGGCAGCGATGAAGACAATTTCCTCAATTTCCCTTCCATTACTGCATTTTCCCATGAAATTAAATCAGCCATTCAACTCTTAAGTATTTTGTGTTTTCAAGTTAAATATACATACAGACACACACACGCCCATGCATTTAATCTTACCAATTCCATTTGTCTAATGAGTTCTATTACTCCAAATGAAGATACTTAATTTGTTCATTTTGCCAAGTCATGATTAGACATGTGTTGAGTCTTTCATTTTAATTGGATTACATTGCTTCGATATGAAGATACACCTAAATTTGGCCATAGGAAAGAAAGCAGTTGACTATTTCTAGCACAGTGAGGTCTACATTGTTTATCCTTGAAGCAAAGATTTCAGAATAAACCCATGCCTGCTCCACTTAGTCAAATCCATCACTGTCAGGAATACCAGGAGACTGTCCACATGCCTTTGATGTAGGGGCATTATGCTGTGTCAAATATTGCTGAAAATAGATGAGCTGCTGATTAGGCCTTGGAAATAGTTTTATAATGTGTAACCTTAGGTCACAGTGACATCAGCTGGGTAATAATCCACTTGCCCGAATTGTTGGCAAATTTTATCCCAAGATTCATGTTTCTTTGATATCTATATTTGCCATTCAAGCTGTTAGGTCAGTTTTAAAGGTTCAAGTTGCTTCAGAATAATAAGTAAAATTAAATGTGTATAAATAAAGGTAGAAATCAAATAGCAAAAGAAAGATAAGAATATTTTCATTATTGTTACAAAATGTCTTCATATCTCATTTTTTATTTTCTGCCAAAATTTTTTTTTTCCCTCTGGGGGTGTTTAAAATGGAAAATGAAAACAAGGAGCACACAGCATGTGGCTGATTTGGGTAACATTGGCAGTTTCAGAATCACATATGTTCTAGGAAATTTATAGTGGGAGTAGAATTTGCCTTGAACACACAGCCATCTCATCTTAAAATGGTAACAAGAATGGAAAGCCACTTAATACTTCTATCTCCCTGATTCTGTTATTGCTGGGTTGCTATATATCCTCATTCTTGGGATCATGGTTGTAGGATATTTTAATCCTCTTTTTTTCTTCGGTTCATTTAACAATAGCTGGCAGTGAGTGCCTGTTGCAGTTACCTGGGCATGTCAACTTGCATCAGCCACCAGCCCCAAACTCAGAAGGCAATCACTTAGCCAGACATCACATCAGTCAGTCAAAAGAATGTATCTTTCCAATTCAAAAGAAATCCATTCTAGAAGGAATTAGCTTTTTTTTTTTTAAGATAGCATTCTGCTTCTTAAACTCACTGTGTTGCACACACACACACACACACACACACACACACACACACCTGTTTTTCAGCTGTCACGATTGCTTTGGGGCTTGGGGTTAACTAGTAGTGTTGGAGGAATGAGAGGAGATTATCATTTCATCAGATGAGAAATGAGTGTCAGCAAGTGTGCCTTGAAATTGGTAAGCGGATGGCATCCCTGCTAAGCATCTTTGGAAAGCCCGAGTCCTAATGCTCAAACCGCAGACGCCTGCGCATTCCAGCTAACGTCATTGCCCAAGGACAGCGGGTCGCAGCACTCCCCATTTTCTGCCATTGATTACTGCGAGAAGCACAGCATGCTCACTGTGTGTTTTGCCCTAAAGACAAAGTCATACACAAAGTTGGGAGATCGCTATTGCAGGCTACAACTGAAACTAAAAACTCTGTATTTTATCTCTATGGAAGGTGGTCCTGTTATCAAAAATGACTACAATGACAGCATGAGAAAGTTCAACCCCCCTTTAATTGATAAATGCAAAAATTATTGTAAGTTGTGTGTGAAAATCATCATATTAACAACAAACTGCCTCTAATGAACCTTGCCATCTGACAAAACATTAGCATGCTCAATGAAACAGTTCTTACTGGTTAAGAAACCAACATATTTTAATTGTGGGTGTTCATCAAAAAAAAAAACAGCACAAAGGAAAACATTAATATTTCTCCTTGGAGTAAATATTATGCATGACAAAGTAAGTTAAACAGCTTGCAATATCAACATCCCGTATAACAAAGTGTCAGTTTGAGTCTTGGGTACTTTGCTTCCTGTCCCATCTATTAATGTGCTTGGCAAAAGGACAGCTTATGGTTCAAGAACTTGGCTACCTCCATCCTGTTTGGGAAATTCAGATGAAATTCTTGATTATTGACTTGCTTCTCTCTCTCTCTTTATTTTCCAAATATAAGATATGTTTAAAATAGTATTAAAAATAAAGGCATGGTTTTCTCTTGGAGCTGGTATAGAGTAGCACAGCATGCTATGTTTTTGCCTGCTGTGCTGGCGTCCCATGTAGGCAACAGTTCAGGTTCTGACGACTCCATTTCTGGTTCAGCATCTCTGTTGATGGCCCAGGAAGGTGGAGGAGAATGACTCACACCCATAGGATGTAATGTAATGTATATAATGTAATCCTAACAAAGGACTCAGATGAGTACACGGTTGTTTTGGGAACCTGGTGTTTATGCAATGTTAGCCGAATAGCCTGTCTACCCACCTCTCGCCAGAGCCAGGTTAGTCTGAAAGGTAGTGGAATTATGAAGGAAGGTACTCTCCTCACTGCGAAACAAGTAGGCAGCATCCCTTGTATCAAGCTTTAGGAAGCCCATTTTAAAATGGCCAGATGGTTAATACCTGTGATTAGAACAGTAACAGTTTGCTAGTCCAAAGTGCTTTTGGTAGGTGGGGAAAAACCTTGATTCATTCTGATAGTGTATCTGAGTGACATGCTACAATTTCCAGGACTCAACTCTTAGCCTTGCTTAAACTCTCTTGTGTAAATTCTTGAAGCATCTCCATCAAGATTATGATATTGTTCTTCTCCCAGTATGAATATACAATAGGGAGCTGATTATTGTCAATGAAAATTCCTCCCCCTGAAGCTGGTACGCCACAGTCCTCATTTCCTTTCTCTGTTAGATAATTCCAGTTCTTCCTACCCTAAGCTACTCTATCTTTCGGTTTGAATCAGATCCTCAATCCCTGAGCACTTGAGTTTCCATCTCAATTTTGGATACTTTCACTGATACATTTATTACCAAAATATGGTGAGCAACGCCCAAGACTCTCCTAAGGCAAATCTTCTGAAAGTTCTCCATACTCAGTCCGAGCAGCTCTTACTATTCTGCTGAGTAGGATCAAAAACTCCTACTAATGTCATGGGATTTTTCCTGTGTATTCTGGTAGAACCCCTATTGGAGTAGTAGGTTCTGAAAATCCACAGATCATGAATTTGTTGGGGGGAAGGGAACACAGCATCTCCAAGAGGTCTATTAATAATGGGAGAGTTTATTACTGCCCCCATTTCTCATTCTTGGATTTATGAACCTTGCAGTATGAACACTTTATTAGCCATTCTGAAGGCATGGCTGAGGTGATGAGGCAAGGCAGCATTGGCCTGGAAAGGGAGAGGTGAGATTTCCTGGATAATCTCACAACAAAATCTGCAAAGGAGTTCTGTGGGGGTGGGAGAGCTCTGACACTGAGACAGCCTTTCAACACTGCTTCCAGGGCAGGCAAAGGAATCAGTAGCTATAGGCTGTGCAAGACAAAACTTGTGTTCTTAAGGCAACTCTTTAGGGGAAGGCCACTCTTGTAGATAAATGCACATCTGGCTAGTGCAACACAGTGTTTGCCACATATAAATAAGTTATAGCAATTTTTAATTTTGTAATTTTTTATTGGACAGGCAGATTTTACACAGAGAGAAGGAGACCCAGAGATAGAGGTCTTCCATCTGATGGTTCAGTTCTCAAACAGCCATACAGCGCCAAGCCGATCTGAAACCAGGAGTCTCTGCAGGGTCTCCCACGGGCAACAGGGACCCAAGGACTTAAGCCAGCATCCGCTACTTTTCCAGGCCATAAGTAAAGACAGTAGAGAGCTTGATAGGAAGTAGAGCAGCTGGTCAGAAACTGATTCCCAAATAGGATACCAATTCCTCAGATGGGGATTAGCACGACTACCACTATGTTTAACCAGCAATAAAAATTTTGGTAGATATTTTGAAAATACACATAGACCGACAACATAGAAACATGTGAGTCTATACTTGGTTAGCTTTCATCTTTTAATTATGATAAAACCCTGTTAGTATCCCTATGTAAATGGAATATTGATACCATAAGATGCTACATTTATTTGGCTGGCTTAATTAAATCATGCTTCTGTCTGGAATGGATTATTTATTTTCACGGGCTCCTGTCCTAAAGAGAACATCATCAAACTAATTTAAAAAAAATGACTGTGACAAAAACTTGTTGCTAGTATCCATGATTGGTGTGAGACTGTTTCCTTGGCTCTGGAATCACCAGTTAGTGAACAAGAGCATGAGATGACTGTCTAGTATACACTCTGCTTTACTCCAAGCTTCACCTTCATTTCCAACATCCACAGAATCTCATTTTCCACTTTTCATACACATTCTTAAGTTGTA
This sequence comes from Ochotona curzoniae, assembly GCF_017591425.1. NCBI lineage: Eukaryota > Metazoa > Chordata > Mammalia > Lagomorpha > Ochotonidae > Ochotona > Ochotona curzoniae. The sequence continues at coordinate 8,692,646 of NW_024465035.1, read as the reverse complement.
CTCTGACCCACGTTCTAAGTGTTTGTTATATTAGTATGAGGTGCAAATTATTTGAAAGGAGTGAAAAATATCCTTTTTGGGGGTTGGTTAATTGCTTTTATTCAGGTGACAACTTTTCTCATTTTCAGGATCATTTTATTTTAGTCTGAGTTAGAGAAAGGGGAAGAGAGAGAGAAATTTCCCTTACAGATTCATTCCCCAAACAGCTGCAACAGTCAAGGTTGGACCAAGCAACAGCTAAGGGTCAGGGACTTCATCCTCATTTGGTCTCCCTAGTGGACGTCAGGGGGCTCAAGTGTTTGGGCCATCTTCTAATTTCTCAGCAGCATTAGCGGGAGCTGAACTGAAGGCGGGGCAATCAGGACTTGAATTAGTGTTGATATGGTATGTGGTACTGCAGGCAGCACCTTTACTTGCTGTGTTACAAAGTGAACCCCTTCAGGATAATTTCAGAATCAGGAACCAGGGAAAAAATGATTGCAGCACTGCGGAAAGTCACTGTTCTGTTCTTTGGCTTATGCTTTACAATCCGGCTAGGGAAATCTAGACCATAAAAATGATCAGCAGAGAAATTGCTACCATTATCAATCTCATTATCAAATGTAATTTTAAAAAAATCCATAAATTCTGAAATAGTTTTTTGTACGCTAGGTGTAATTATTATTATATATGTTGTTACCTATCAATTTGCTATAAATGTATGCTCTGATTTATTTGCTAAACTCCAGAAATAGTCTATAAATGAAAGTGCCCTAATGTGCATTCTAATATGTGAACACAACTATACAGCAGTGTAAATCAATAAATACGTGCACCTGTAATGAAACTTCAGAAAATGCATGGCCACTTAATTAAAACACAAAATTATTTTGCTGCAAAATTTTTGAGATTTAACCTTAGTTTTTTTTTTTTTATAATGTACATCTCCTATAATTTAAAATGCTATTCTGTTAGTGTCCGACACATGGGATTAGAAGTTTCTCCATCCATTCAGACGTGGGTTTTGGGGACATGATCGTCAGAAAGTGGATAGCTGATTGTGTCTGTGTGACTTGGTCATGCAGGTATTGTTATAGAAAACAGCTGTCATCTATATGTATGACAGCTGAATGTATGAATGTACATGAAGATCTTTCCAGCAAGGCTGATTCTGTGTGTCTATGTAACGGAACGTTTGTAACCATTAACAAGTAATGAGGGAGATTTTCTTCCACCTCTGACAATGAGCATAATGGTGATGAGGCTGGTAGCCACAATGAAATGCTGAGGGGCAAGATTTTTTCTCTCCTTCAACCTCTGAACTTCCTTTCAGCACTGCACTTGGTGCCTAGAGTCGGTAGTACCACATGTAGACTACTGACCGATGGTCAACAGCCGAAGTTTATTAGTGGCATCAAGCTCTTATAGACTGAGGGTCACATGGCATTAGGGGGAAGTTCTGAGGAGTATACATAATTTCTATGAGCTTGTCTGTGGAACCCGTCAATTGTTTCTACACCCTTCTGTGAAAGCATCTCTCTTTGCTTTGTATATCCAATTGTTTTCATACAGATAATCAATCAATTGTCCTCATACAAATGATAGCTAATCAATTGTCCTCCCACATTCTCCAAAGAATGTATTTCACTGTAGAAGGATGTTGGAAACCGCAATTAGATGGCCAGTGTGCACATTTCAGTTAGTGTGTCATTACCCTTGACCCTTTCGGTTGACAGGAAAGGGAACTCATACATGCATACAAACTCATGCATCTAAACACGTGCATAACCATTTTACCCATAACCAATTTATCTGCATTAAGCTGAACAGGATTTCTATAGATATTTTAGTCTTTATCAACACATAGCTTGTTCTAGCTTCCTCCTACCTGTTATTTACATTCTGAAAAAGTGCCTCTCATTAGACGTTCTACATTTTTTAATTATTCAGTTTGAATACGCATATACATTGGTTTCATAGTGCTTTACCTAGACTCTCACAGTCCTCCACCTAAAGTTCCCTTTAGCTTTGACTACGAACTTCACTAATTCCAATACTTGGGTTGGCACATCACTTCCCCTACTCCTCACATGAGATTATTTCAAACAAGTGTACACAGCTGTATTCTGTTTGTCATATTCTGCATTTGATACTGCAATAGCTCGATCTCCTGTGAAATTTCTAAAAAGTTTGTGTTCATTAAGGTTCAGTCTGTGTGACATAAAGTTCAGTGGAGTTAACAACACTCAATGTCATGCATCCACTGAAATTTTGCAATATGTAATATCTGCACTCCTCTAATATGTTCTTGTGTTTTAATTATGCAACAGTTAGAGACTTCTTATATATTAAGGGTAGCAAACAGGAAACCAACCTTGTCTCAAGCACCTATATTTACAAAATAGGTGGACATGATAAGCGTCTGATTCTCAGCCTGGGGACTTTTAAAATCCAGAGAGTTAAATCGAATCTCCAGTAATAGAACACAGTCATCATTGTGTTTTAAACCTGCAAGGCGGGCCCCGCACAGTAGCCTAGTGGCTGAAATCCTCACCTTGCCTGTGTCAGGATCCCTTGTGGTCACAGGTTCTTGTCCTAGATGCTCCATTTCCCTTCACATTCCCTGCCTGTGGCCTGGGAAAGCAGAGGCTCACAGCCCAAAGCTTTGGGACCCTGCACATGCATGAGAGACCTAGAAGAAGCTCCTGGCTCCTGGCTTCGGATCAGCTCAGCTCCAGCCGTTGCGGCCACTTGGGGAGTGAACCAGAGGATGGAGGAGCTTTCTGTTTTTCCTGCTCTGTAAATCTGACTTTCCAATAAAAATAAATAGATCTTAAAGTAAACAAACAAAAAACCCTGCAAGGTGATGCCAATGTGCAGCCAGGATGAGAATCGTTGCATTAAACCCAGTACACATGAGTCAATCATTGTGTTTTTCCCAACTGGAAGCAATGCTGCACTACTTATTCTGCCTATGTCTGAATTTCTCCATTTTACTCAGCAACTAAGCTAACCAGGCTAGATCAATTCACATAAACCGCATGCTTGCAAAAATTATATGGCTCTCCTGATCCTCCATTTGCTGTTGTGCTTGCTCATTTTCAAACCAGTTGTTATAGTTGGATTTGCTTAGCCTTTGGCCCTTAAGATCCGTGTGTTGGAAGCCTGGTTCCTTGTATGGCAAGTTTGGCAGCTGGTGGAACATAAGCAGTGAAGGCAAGTGCACAGTAACTTGGCCCTCGGGCTTCTTGCCCTCGGAAGGAATCAATGTAGCTTTCCTGGAACTGAGATTGTTTTACACAGGAGCAGTGGGAAACAGGAGCCAGACTGTCTTCCCCCTTCTCGCGTGCCTCATTGGGTGGCTCCCATTGTCACACGTGTTCTTGCTCTGAAAGCATTCACTGTGATGTGAGGCAGCCCAGCGCACCCGTGAAGGTGACAGCACTGTGTTTCTGCACTTCGAGGCATAAAAACTAAGCCGAATAAACATCTTATTTTTATTGAATTCCCAATCCCAAGTATTCTTTTATAGTAACCAGATATAAACAAATACACCAACTTTAGCAGAATATATTTTGAAATACAGCAAGTATTTCTGAATAACTGTATTTTTGTACTGAGAAAGACAGTTTCTCTAATTTAGGAAGAGTTGCCAATTTTAGAAAAATATTTTAAAGCATCCATTTGACAGGACAGCAAAGGCATTCTTAATCAATAACCTTTCTCTTTGTATCTAATAGCATAATTTATGACAGAAATCAGATGTCCAAAGATAGATAAAACCAGAGTTGCCACACCTTTATAAATCCACCTGCTAATTTACCAACACCTAGGTCAAATAATGAGAAGTGACAGACTTTGAAAATCACCCGTTTTTCCTTTAATCTGGTATGATTCTGAGGAACTATTTAGAAAAGCATGTATCCAGAGATTTGAATGCAGAAAATATGGATGCTCGCAATTGAACTAAACATATGTCTTCTCATCATTGATGTGGAAACAGACAAGTTGAACTCTTCATGTTTTGCTAACTTACCCATACAGCTGAGGGCAGTGATTTGCAAGTTCACAGAAACTTCTGAATCTCCTCCTCTCGATTCCAGCACAGATCTCCTGACACTTCAGGATAACAGGGCTGCATTTCAGCAGCTTCCAAAAGAGTACTTTGGCTCAAGTCTGCCTTTTGAAGCTTATACTGCTCCTAATGTCACACTGTAGTCTTTCTATCTTTTCACTAAAATTCTTGTTTCATGAAAAGCTGGTCAGGATCTGGGTGTTTGGAAATGGATTTCCTATGGTGCTGGCGGGTCACTCATCATGACTGAAAATTAATTGCCACTCCACAGAAAATTCCATTAATGGCCAAAAAAAAAAAGTCCTCGCTATCTTGATTTAATCAGGAATGAGACTAAGAATGCAAATGAGGGTCATGTTTAATTATTTTTCCAGTTTTGTATCCATTAAAGCACATTCATTCTCAGAAATGTTTTCAGAAATAAATGAACATTGATTTTTAAATTGGAACTTGAGACAAGTATGTTTTTCTAGGAAAATATTTTGAAGAGAGTTTTTGCATTGTTCCAAAATGCACAGGTATATTGAATTTCATGCAGCTTTAAAAACAAAGTATAGCAAAAAAAAAATTCATTCATTTATTTGAAGAAAAAATCTTTCATTGTGGCAAACTTCAGAGATGTAGACATTCTGAGAAGATACACGAAACTCCAGTATAGGAAGGATTTGGGAAAATGTGTCTTTCTCCATAAAATACCCAGTTTGGCAAGCAAAATGTTATAGAACAAAGACAAAAGAGTACTAATTGTCCAGAACTTATTCAAAAGTTGATAAAGAAAACTTTCATTTTATTTAGATTCGTTTAAATAGAATGTAAAGGCAATTATTGTATTGCATCTCTGTTTTGACATAATTTTATTCCTCCAGGCATTTTTTTTTTTTTGTATTTGCACACAAACCATTGGAGAAGAAATTCTGTAGTATTAACATTTCTCTCCTTCTTCTTCTGGCTCTGAAAATATCCCTGCCAAAGGAAACAAACGAAAACAACAAAAACAGAGCAAAAATAGTCGGCTAAGTAAGGAAAGAGCTGTTCTAGGGGGAGGGGGCGGTGTAAGATTAAAAGAAACTGTCAGAACTATGATTCCAGGGGAAGACGCAGAAGCCCTTGAGTCTAGGATGAGCCTTGTGGTGCTCCGGGAGGAGTTACGGGGGAGGAATGCGAGTTCACTGCTTTCAAGAATTTGTAAGGCTTCAGACTGTTCTTCATCTTCTGAACAGCAAAAACAACAACAACAACAAAAATTATACTTGAAGAGGTTGATATCAGGTGTTCTGGCTGAGACTTTGTTTGGGACACTACATCCCTATATTTAAATGCCTCTATTTAAGGTCCATGTCTGATTCCAGTTCCAGTTTCCTGCTGTTGTATAACCTGAGAGAAAGCAGGTGTCAACTCTCGCCCAAGACCTGGGCCCTCCTTCATCCTTCTCTGCCTCCGGGGTCATAAGAGAGCTGGATTGGAAATAGAAGTGCAGGGGACATGAACCAGTATCCATATGGGATGCTGACACCATAGGGGAAGGATTAGCCTGCTGTGACATGGCGCCAGCCCTAAGAGAATTGAAGAAGACAGAGAAGGAGAAAGAAAAGGATAAGGAGGGAGAGGAGGAGAAAAAGAAGAAGGACAGGTCCCTTTGATGATTTTTGCTTTTTTTTGTGAAAAAAAAAAAAGTGGAGGACATAGTTTCCTGGACAACATATTTGAAGCAAATCATCTTTATGGCTAGCAGAGGCAAGATGAATCACTGCCAAACAGAGCGGTGGGTGGTTTGAGTTTGTCTTCCCATGATGCTGCTTTGTGTCCCACATGGAGCTGGTTAAGCGGGAAATGACTTCTCTGATGAAGGAGTCATCGGATGTGCAACAAATTAAACCTTGGGACTGAAACAAACAGTTGGCAGTCTTGACAGAATGGAATTTGTTCCTGAGATTAAAGTGAAAATGTTAATTAGACAAAGATTATTTTTCTTCTTCTTCTCTCTATTCTTGAAGAGCTCAATGAAGTAATGAACTCATTTGGGAATTAGCGGCCAGGCTGTGCCTAAAACAATGGTTTAATCACACAGGAAAGGATGAACAGAACATTTATTTGTGTTCAATGAGCAGATATAACTTTACCTCCCTTTCCATATCTTCCAGAAAAAGATTTTCCAGGGCCATTCATCCTTTATTTTAAGGAACTGGAAGGAATGTTTGAGTCATCCCAATTTCACAGAAATTTTCTTGAAAGGGGAGGAATATGTCTTTGACTGTCCTTGGCCTTGAATGTACTGAGTGGATAGGGGGATTTGACAGCCTTTGTTCTAAACTTAGCCCTCATTCTCTATTTCAGACTCAATAGGGAAAGGATTGAACTTTGTAATTAATACCCAGGAAATTAGCAATCAGCAATAGCAGAAGGATAAAACGGGCATGTGTAATCACAGCCACCTCTAGCAGGCAAAGGCCAGGAAAAGACTCACAGCAGCTGGGCTACCAATGGCAAAGCACTTGTTTTTAGACTGGTTTAGACTGTTTAGATGCACTTTTCCTCAGCATCCAAGAAGGGTGAAAGGAGGTCTTACTTTTGTTACTGTCTTTAGATATTTTCCTTGGAGCAATTTTTTTTCTCATCCAGGGGGCATGAATTTTGTGTTCCCATTTAGGACCATACTAATATCCCTACTTCTTCATAAAGATTCAAGAATATTTTCCCTTCTCTTCTAGTTCTCTTCTAGCATGGAAGTAAGAGTATCTGAGAATGGACTTTTGGCCCAGTTGGTGTAGAGAGGGCGGTAGCTGTGGGGAGACTGGGAAGAGCGAAAGTCAACTGGGATCCTGCCCATTGGAGCTCTCATAATGATCGTCAAGGACACTTCATTTTTCACTGTACTTATCTTCACCAGAAGTGACAAAGACGTGTTCACAAAAGCACACATTCCACTGGAGTTATTCTGTGTAATCATGGTGGGAAAGTGTTTTACAGGTAAAGTGTATAATTCCACATATTTGTAGGTATACCTTTAACAGGTGTGTGCTCCTAAGAGGAAAAATGAACATACATCTACCTGAAAAATGAAGGGAAAACAAGCCAGTGTTTGACATTTGTTCCATTTCAGCTCTATTCTGGAGTGTTCCATCCAATCTTACTATTTGTCAACAAGATTGCGGCATGTAACTCTTGCCCGCTATGGACGGACTGAGGCACTGAAGACGTTTTTGACCCGAAGCGTCTCATGACCTCCCGTAGGTTTTCATTTCCCTATTTTTTGGTGACTTTCTGCTGTTTTAATCTGGGAATTGGCCCTTTTTTAAGGGCAAGTGGCTTGGACCTTCTGGTTTCTTTGATTATTCTGTTTCCACATCACCATACCGTCCACCACACTCACTTGTACCAACTCCTCGCACCTTTAGACATTTGAATTTTCAGTGGGTTTTTTTTTTTTTTTGGTTTCTGCTTTACTGTCTTTGTTACAGGAATATCAAATAAATTTGTTCCTAATGACTCAATGGTAAAATGTTCCAACAGTGATGTTTATACAGGCATATTTAATTCTGTGTCCTAGGGCTAAATAATTGAAATTCTCTAGCTCTTATTCTTGTTTCTCTCAAATATGATTGTGAAATTGGATAACTATATCTCAAGATCTAAAGTGCATAAAATATGTATTCAAGAACATGCCCTCAAAATTGTCAGTTGCATGATTGCCATTTGGTATCCAAAAATCACCATTCTCACATTTAAATTGACAGTGGTTTTGAACACGAGCTCTCTCAAAAACTCATGTTGACATTTCATTGGTTTCAGGTTTTAGATTTAGATCCTTAATCCAGTGGAAATTTATATTTTTATAGGTTGTGACATAGGGGTTTGTTTCACACTTCTGCTTGCAAAAATACAGCTTTCTCAATACCATTTTTTGAAGAAGCTATCCTTTCTCCAGGAATTGCATTCAGCTCACTTGTCAAAGATTTGTTAGTTCTGGATGTGGGATGCGCAGATGAATTTCTTGGTCACTGGTCTGTTCCATTGTTCAACATGCCTGTTTTTTATGCTAGAACAAATTGTTTTGAATGTAACTGCCCAAAAATATCTCTTTAAATCACACGCTGTGACACTTCCAGTTTCATTCGTACTATTTTGAATTACTTTGGCTATTCCTGTTCTCGTCTGATTCCATATGAATGTTAGGGTCGCTTTTTCCAGATCTGAAATGAACATGTTTGGTATTTTGTTTGAGATCATGTTGAACCTGTAACTTGCTTTGAATAGTATGGACATTTTGATAGCATTATTTTTTTCTACTCCTTGAACACAGCAGATTTTGTTTTCCAAATTGGCAATCATTGTCTTTTTTTTCTTTAATGTTTTGTAGTTTTCCTTGTGGAAATCTTTCACATTCTTGTGTAAGTTTTGCCCAAAGGATTTCATTTTTGTAGCTGTTGCTATTTGGAGTGGTCTGACATGTTTTTTTTTTTTTCTCAGTTATAGCTTTGCTTGTGTATGCAAAAAGCTACTGTTGTGTGCTTGTATGTTGAGTGTACGTTCTGAAATTTCACCACTCTCTTGTGAGTTCCAATAGTCCCTACATGTAGTCTTCAAGTTCAGCTGTAAACAGGATGATGTTATGTGCAAACAGATGTAATTTGGCTTCTTCCTTTTCAATTTGTATCCTTTTGATATACTTTTCTTACGTTATGGTTTGACTAAAACTTCCAGAAATATATTGAATGAAAAATAATAATCTGTATGGTTTATATGGTTCATCGTATATATATTTTTTAAATTTATTTATTTTTACTGGAAAAGCAGACTTACAGAGAGGAGGAGATACAGAAAGATCTCTCATCTGCTGGTTCACTCTCCAAGTGGCTGCAATGACCAGAGTTTAGAAAAGCTGAAGCCAGGAGCCTCCTCTAGGTCTCCCCAACAGGTGCAGGGTCCCACAGCTTTAGGTCATCCTCCACTGTTTCCCAGGCCACAAGCATGGGGACAGAGATTAAGCAAAGCATCTGGGACAAGAACCAGTGCTCATATGAACTGCTGGTCCTTGCAAATGAAGGATTAGTCAATTGAGCCATCATGCTGGTCCCTCCTTGTAGTCTTAAATTACACACTTAATTACATCTAAATATTACACATTACATCCTATCCTATGTGTTTCTAAGAATCATGTCACATATCCATCAAGTGATGAAACTTTGAATCCAGGTGAGCTATCACCGCTCTGTGCCTTCTGGTGCTTGTTGATTGCAGATAATATAGTTCCATCCCTGTCCCCAACCCCCAAACCCACGTGCCTTTGCTTTACTTGCTTGTGGACCCAGATGACACACTTATGAGGCAGCCACAGTGCCCTTGTGGAGGCAACTTGAAGAGGCCACATGTACGTGCTCAGCAAATAATTCCAGCTGAGTCATGTAAGTAAATTTTCTTGTGAAGGGACTCCCAGATCACGCCAAGCTTCCTTTAAGATGAGGGAAGACTTCCTTCTGTATTTCTGGCCAAATAATAGGTTTTTCAAGCAATGTAAACAATTGTTGTTTTAAGCCGCTGAGTTTTGGAGTATGTTTTGCTCATCAATGGAAAACTCAGAACTTCTAAAGCACATGGGTCTGAAATTACCAGATATAATGGCCAGTCATGAACTTAGCAAACAGACTGGGGTTTCAGTGGCAACCGTAGCTAGTCACCATGTGACTGCAGGGGAGTTGTCAGTCCTCCCTGAGCCTTATACGCCTCATCATGACAACAGAAGAGCTACATAAACTTTGGGGGCTACTTCAGTAAACACATAAGAAAAAAAATATTTTTCTACCATGCTATTTTTTTTCCAATCCTTGCAGTATTATCAAAGCAAACAACTACAATACCCATATAATTTGCAGATAAATGATTCGTTTCAATTATATAACCTTCTTTAAACACCAGTTAAATGGATGCTCAGATGGCTGTATGCATTGCTTCAGTTAGGAGATTTTCAACAACTAGTTGCAACATAGAATTAAAATATAAGTTTATTTTTAAGCATGTACTGCATGTGTGAAAATTACCCATCTGAGGGATCTTTTAAAAAGTTCATGAAAAATTCATAAAAATGTTTACATAGATTTTGAAATATTTTCCTCCAAAATGAATGTGTACTTCCATTTTCCATGACTTTTTGAAGAATCCTTATATTCATTTGCAAGAATTTTGTAATTATTTCTTGTTATTTCAGAGGATTAAAATTGGTGGGCCACATAGAGGTTGTGTATTGAACTTTTTAAGAAATTGCCGGGCCCGGCGCGGTGGCGCAAGTGGTTAAAGGTCCTCGCCTTGCACGCCCGGGATCCCATATGGGCGCCGGAAGCAGTCGAGGACGGCCCAAAGCTTTGGGAACCTGCACCCGCGTGGGAGACCCGGAAGAGGCTCCTGGCTTTGGATTGGCATAGTATCGGCCGTTGCGCTCACTTGGGGAGTGAATCATCGGACGGAAGATCTTCCTCTCTGTCTCTCCTCTCTGTATATCCGCCTTTCCAATGAAAAAATAAATAAATAAATAAAAAATAAAAATAAATCTTTAAAAAAAAAAAAGAAATTGCCAAAATTTTTAAGTGAGTGTACCGTTAGCAGTGTATGAAAACTCTAATTTCTTTATTAAGAACAGTCAGTCTCTTCTATTTCTTGAGTATAACTCTTATTCATGTGTGAACATGTCCGAACAGAGAACATACTTTTGATGTCCTTAATCATTTTTAATCTGTGGAGATTTCTTTTATGACGCAATAGAGCCTATCTACATAAATGTTCACTTTAAAAAAAGATGTATTCTGCATTTGTTTGTATAGTGATGTCAATGAGGTCAACTAAACTAATAGGATTTTCAAGTTTACTAAATCCTTGATGATTTTCTTTGTATTCCATTGGTAGTAGCATTAAAATTTGCAACCCAGTGTTCTGTGTTTCATTATGGTTCTGTTTTATTTTCTTTATGTATCTGAAGCTCTTAGTGGATAAATATTTAGGGTTGCTATGTTCTATTCAGTAATTGATCCCCTTATAATTCTGAAGTTATCTGTTTTACCCTTACTTAGACTATTCACTGTGAAATCCACTTTATCTGATAAGATAGAACAATTCTAATTTTCCGTTGAACTGTTTCAGTGCTGTTTATCTTTTCTTACCATTTGTATTTAAACTGCATGCCTTTATATTTAACCTTTTTATCTTTCATGCAGCATATACAAAAGCGTTTCAATAAGTTTGTGGGAAACTAAACTAAAAGATAACATTTCTCCTGTTAAAGACTTGAAAATGTACTCACAGTTTTCATCATAATATCTTTTTCCATAAATTTTGAAGATCTCAGTAATTGGATTTGAAATTTTTCCTATCTTCAGCTACACTTTATTTTTAACATTTCTTTTTGTGTATATTTACAGAATATTGTGTAAACATATTTTTGTGTAAATATTGTATAAATGTTACCCATGTGGATGGCTTAGATGTAGTTCTGGATATCTGACCTTAGCCTGGCCCAGCTTTCGGTGTTTGGGCCATTTGAGGAGTCAATCAAGAGACTGAATTCTCCCCCTTTCTCGTTCTCTGTGGTTCTGTCTTTGCGACCTTCAGCATAAAAGCCCTGCCTCTGGTTTTCATTTTTATAAAACTCAGTGTAGATCCTGATTTGGAATTTGTTGCCATGACCCAATAGGGGTGATCATGGACCCAGGACCAGCCTCCCAGGATCAACATGATTAGGGGTTGCTAAGACAACCGTTCTCTCAGCTAAGGTGATGGCCTGTGAGTAAGTGATGCTGGAAGTCTTGTTTTCTAAGAAGATTTCCTGTGAAGTCAGTGATCTAACATGTGTGCCGGTCTGCTGGCTAGCTAAGCAGAGCATGTGCTTCAGCCGTGGGATGCCGAGAAGACAAATGGACTTCAGAGTGAAGGCAGTTGCTGAAAAAATTGCCTTTAATTTTTGGACCTACCTGTTCAGCTGTTTTGGGACACGGTCGCTTCTTTCTTGAATTTCAACTGTGGGATTTCTAACAGTCAAAGTATTCAGCAGTGAAAGTCTGTTTGTTACTGCCATTCACATTCCTTTCACTAAGAATAAAATCGCATTTCAAATATCCAAATTTATAAAAAAAAAAAAAAGATAAAAATTCTTGGCTAAAGCTTTGGGCTACAGTGGTTAACAACCACGGATTGAAATGTTGGGGAAATCCCGGTGAGTTTGAGTTTCAGTAGTAGTTGCTCTGCTGCGAATACAGCCTCCAGCCAATGCACCTGGGAAAGCATCAGAGGATGCCCGATGGCTTAGGCCTTTGCTATAAATGTGAAAGACTGGGTCCGAGCTCCTGATTTCTGACTAAAGACTGACACTGGCCTGGCGTTTCAGCTGTTTGCAGAGTGCACTAACACATGGAAAATTCCTGTCTTTCTTCTGAGTAACTCTGACATCAAAACAAACTTAAAAAAAAAAAATCTTAAAACCAATATGGAGACATGCAAGGTCTTGAGCAGTCAATATAATCTTGAGCAATAGAAACAAAGAGCTGTCTCAATGCTGGATTTCAAGAGGTACAGTTTTAACATGCTAGTGGTATCGAAATAGACTGATGGAAGAGAATAGAGATACCAACAACAAATTCACGCATCTACAACCAATTTATCTTTGACAAATTCTTGCAAAGCATTCTGGGGGGGAGGGGACAGTGTCTTCCATAGATTATCTGCAGAGATTTGAAACAAGATCTCTACCTTAACTCCCTGTGCAAAAAAATGCATCTAGGATCTACATTTCCCACCTGAAACTACCGCACACTGTAAGAACAGAAAAAACACATCTAAGACACTGAGAGAGGCAGTGCTTTTGTGAATACGATTTCCCAAAATCAGAGATATTAAAAAGTAAAAGTGTTGGCATTGTAGCAAACCAAGAAGCTTCTGTACAATAAAGGAAACAATTAAAGTGAACAGGAAACTGACAGAATGGGAGACTATTTGTAAACTATGAATCTCATAAATATTGGTATTCAGATTAATAAAAGGAGCATGAAAAATTCAATGACAAAACAAATAATTCAGTGTAGAAATGAACAAAGAAATGACTAGATATTTGATATATAGATGATTACAGTATTGTCTCCAGTGATTTTTTTTTTCTTTCATGTTCTATTATACCCTTCTTGCCTCACTTTATGAATCTTGTCATGAACCCATGGCTATGATACTAATAGCCATGCTTTTAACTAAAAAGTATGTATGTGATTTTACACGTCAAACACGCATTGAAAATAGTAAAAACTGTGGACCCAGTGCTATAGCGTAGCAATTAAAAAGTCCTCACGTTGAACACGATGGGATCCCATATGGGCGCCAGTTCATGTCCCGGCAGCCCTGCTCCCCATCCAGATCCCTGCTTGTGGCCTGGGAAAGCAATCAAGGATGGCCCAAAGCTTTGGGACCCTATAGCCGTGTGGGAGACACAGAAGAGGCTCTTGGCTCCTGTCTTTGGATTGGCTCAGCTCCAGCCATTGTGGCCGCTTGGGACTGAATCATCGGATGGAAAATCTTCCTCTGTCTCTCCTCCTCTCTGTGTATCTGCCTTTCCAATAAAAATAAATAAACCTTTAAAAAAAAAGAAAATATAAAAACTGTTAAACCAAAGACATTTTAAAAGTGACTACTTTTATTATTATTTTATAATGCAGTTCCATAGTCTCTGGGATTTCTCCCCTGTCTTCCCCAAATATCCTCCCCCCACTGATTTTCCCCATATTATTACAGTAGTATAGTCCTTTATAAACAGTCACATGCCCATCAATCTATTATTTAGGTGTATCCTTGCATTGTAAGTATGGACAATGACAGAGAGCCCAGCATCCTATTGTCAAGACATTTTTAACAGTTTCTTTGGGACTTCATCTTTAGTTTGGAAACAGAGATGCATACTGCATTGCATCTTCACAAGTGGTTATAGTCTCTATTACACAGTTACTATACATCCTGTTAAATGACAAGCCATAAAACAAAATTAACAACAGGAAGAAAAATAGAAAATTTACAACAGGCAATTAAATAACATGCTGCTGGATGGCCAATGTGTCACTGAAGAAATGAAAAAGAAATTCGAAAAACTTCTTCAAGAAAGCAGTGCTACTCTATGGCCCATGTGTCACTGAAACAATCAGTAAGGAAGCAACCAACTTTTTTGAAGAAATGAAAATTAAAAAAAAAAAATATATATATATATATAGCCCTAGCTGCTGGATGATGTTCCTCTCCGTCTTGTTGCGCCCGCAATCTGTGGAGTAAGTGCGTCCATCTGCAGATGTATCGCTGATGTCTCCGATACAGTTGTTTTTCTGTTCTGAAACTTAGCTGCCAGTAGTTTCCCAGCTACAGAGTTGCAGGGATGTTCCAGTGCATCACCAGGTGGTTCCTGCAGCAGCTGTGTGCACTCCTCTGGATCTTCAGGCTCCTGGTTTTGGGTATTGCTGGGTCTTCATGCTCTCAGAGGTGAATGAAACGGAGCTTTTCTTGGGTTTCATTCCAGGATTCATGCAGTTGATTCTGACCCAGTCTCTGCTGCTAAGTTTTGTAACATTAATGATACTCTATTTAGAACACTTGAAAGTTCCATGATTCTTTACTCTTTAATGAGTCTCTACTGGAGCCTAGAAAGTGGAACACTGAGCAAGACCATGACGGCAAGTGGAAAGAAAACCATGGAAAAGAGTCATTCATCAGTGAACTTGTCATCTTTTTGGGAGCCTTAATTAAAATTAATATCTGTTTTGCACCAAAATTTAGACTTCTTTTTATAACCATTTTCTCTTTGATGAAGAAAAATGTGTTCCTGTTATTCAAATATAACATTTCACTCCTTCTCATCTTTCCAATTCTGGAAAAATCATTTCATGTTTTGAAATCTTAGCACAGTAAACAATAATCACCTGGAATTTTACACTCTGTAGAGCAAACTCATCAGTAAAAGGGGACAGTACCTTGTCAAATATGGCAAAAGAAAATGAATGGGCAAAAAGGAAGATAAAATGAAAATGAAAACAAATTCCCTTTTCATTTTTACAGAGTAAGCTTTCTTTAGAGAGGAAGCTTCCAACTTCAAAATCAACAAAGAAGTCTATAAAGAAATAAGTGTGAAACACATGGTAGGGACAACACAATGCAAATATCTGTCTAACTTATTGTAACTTTAATTTTTCAGCAATGAACCATTCTTAGAAATGCCCAATCATTACATTGAAAATACAATTACAATAACTCAATTAAACTCAATGTTCTAGATATTTTGGCTTTAAACAGCTGCAATAAACATTTCAACACTATCTTGAATTCGAATGTTACTTTATCTTTCGATTCCCAGCACTTTTGGACCTGAAGTCCCTAAATGCCCAAGAATGAAAGTAAAAGAAGCAACTTGATTAGCAGCTTTTTCTCTTAACCATTACTAGTACACAAGACACAAACTCCAGTGATGGAGTTTGCTAAACAGTAATTAGAATGTCAAAGGGTAGTGCTAACATAGCTGTCAATGAAGGGTTTGAATTCATGCCACCCAGGCCACCTGGGGCTCAGAACACTGCTGGGTAAGGTTCAATGGAATGGTTTACCAACATCAAGATAGTACACTCTCATAAGAGAACTCACATATGTTCAGAATTACAATAGTTAAGGGCAGAGCAGAAGCCAGGAGCTCAGAATTCAGGTTCCTACATAGTCATCTGAATAATCACCACTGCCTCACAAAGAGCTAGATGGAAGGTAGATGGAATCAGGGTTGGAAACAGGATTCCAATTGATCCACCTGTTAGAGGATGTGGGATTCCCAGGGCTGTTTTAAGCACTGCACCCAAAGCTCTACCTACTCTTCTAAAAGTGTAGTTGGCCTACAGCCTACTGCTTAATATTTCTAAAATAGACTTCCATTTCTTTTTTGTCTTAGTTAAAATGAAAATTGCTACATACAATTTATTAAAAACAGATAGTGTGACTTGATTAAGGTCAGTGTGACTTGATAAAGACTTATAAAGGAATATTGAGTTCACAGACTTCTGGAGACTGAGGTTAAACCCTGCAAGCAGTGATCTGCAAGTGGACAGAAGTATGAGACCTAGTCCAGGCCTGCAAACAAGGGCAATGCTGGACCTTGCTTGGGCCTTGTCCAGGCCTGCATTTGGGCAAATGTCCAAAGCCACAGGACTGTGTGTTTTAGGATATCTTTGAGACAGTCACATACTGACTTCTGTACATGGGTCACCTTGTTGCTTCCTGCTCATTAAGCACTGACTGTTTAACATGAAAATAGGATGTAGTTATCAAGGTTTACGTCATATCAATTCCTATAATTGGACTCCCCAAGCATTTCAATAAAAGATTGAAGCAGCAAGCCTTCTAGATCAACTTCCCAACTCAGAGAAGGGGCTACCCTCTGGCCACCTGCTTTCATGGTCTTTATCTTGTGTCTGTTTCATTTCTTTCTTTTTCTTTTTTTCTTTTTAAATTGCGTATTGCCCTGTCTCTAACCTTGGCCATACCACTGTAGTCTTGGGAGAAAATAAAGTCTTAAGAGTTTTAAGTGTGCTTCAGATGATTTCTTGACATAAACATCATTAGAAATTAGGTGTGAAATGTATAGCAAAATGAAGGTGGAGAGAAACAGAATGTTTCCAAGTTATCATTGAAAAAACAATAGTACATACAGTTACATCATGAGTTTTCCCAAACTTGCCTTTGTTTCCCTAAGCCAGATTCATGATGTGTTCCTGAAATTATCAACATGGACTGTCACACCCTCACGAGCTGCAATGTGACTTCCATATTTTGGGCTAGCATTTTGGACAGCTATTCAAACACTCTGTTGAGAAAGGATAGAGATACGTCCCTAAAGGGGTCATGCAAATTGTTTCTCCTTTCAACAACACCCCCACCCTTCATATCACTATCCACTAAACTCCTCAAATAACCCTCTAAACAACCCTATTAAATATACAATAAAACCCCCTCCTAAATTTCCCCAAACCCATCATAAACATTCCAAAACCTATCTCCACCCAAATTCACACATCCCCCATATCTCCTCCCCCCCCCCCACCCATACCACACACCCCCCCCCATCACTCACAAACTCCCAAAACCCCAATTAACCCCCCCCCCCCCCCCCCCCCCCCCCCACCCCCACCCCCCCCCCCCCCCCCCCCCCCCCCCCCCCCCCCCCCCCCCCCCCCCCCCCCCCCCCAACCCCCCCCCCCCCCCCCCCCCAACCCCCCCCCCCCCCAACCCAACCCCCACCCCCAACCCCCCACCCCCACAACCCAACCCCCACCAAAACCCCCAAACCCACCCCCCCACCCCAACCACCCCAAACACCCCCAACCACCCCCAAAAAACCCCAAACCCAAACCCTTCAACCCCAAACCCCCCCCTACCCCCCCCCCCCTCCCCCCCCCCCCCCCACCCCCCAACCACCACCACACCAACACCAACTCCCACTATCCCTCAACAACACCCCCCCCCCCCCCCCCCCCACCCCCTCACCCCCCCATCAACAAAACCCCCCCCCAACCCCCCCAATTTTGACATTCCCTCGAAAGGAGCACACTTAAGAGGTTTAAAAAAGAAAGCCTTTCTGTTAGGTAGAAAAGACACATACATAAAACATAGTTAACAAAGAAGACACAAATACCAAGTAAGTATATGAAATGCAAGGGACATTTACTGGGTTGGACAACAGGAAGCAAAACATAAAGACATAACAGAAAGAAGATCTTTAAAAGATCAAAACTTCACCTCAGTGCTGGGAGAATGATGGGAGTCACAGGTGTGGGAGAAAAGAAGAGCACAGCAGAGCAGCCATTGTTGTGAAATCGCACATTAAGCTGCTGCTTGCCATACTAGCACTCTGTTAACGAAGTAAGTAAAGCAGCAGTTGTCCTGGGTGTGTGAGGCCCCTGCCACCCAAATGGGGAACGTGGATAGAACACTGTCGTCTGCCGAGAAGGGGACCAACAAATCAATAGCTACCTTAACCTGGGATTTCCTCACAGTGAGAAATGCATTTTACTCACAAAGTTACCCAGCATAATGTGTAGTATTTTTGACAGCACTGGTTTCTTTTTTTAAATCTTTCCATAAAAGCCATATTCAAATTATTCTTGAGATATGTCCTTCTTCTATGTCCTGCAATGATTGATTCAAGCTAATTAACATATCTATCACCTCACATACATTTGGGGTGTGTGTGTGTGCGTGTGTGTGTGTTGATAGCATTCAAAACTTTCTTGCTTAGATTTCAACTATTTAACACATTATTGGTTATAATCAAATAAATGTATGGAACACACTCCTCTTGAATAACCAAAACTTTGTATTCTCTCCAGTAACTTCCCAGTTTCTTATTGCCTCTCCACTCATCTTGATAACGGCCATTTTACTCTCTGTTTCTATATACTTAACATTTTAAAATCTCACATGTAAGTGAAATGACGAGCTGCTAGTCCTTTGTGTTTGGCTAATGACTTCAACTAGCGTAACATTCTCTAACATTATTCATATTGTTGCTAATAGCACAGTTTCTTCTATAAGGATCAATATTAATGAACAATATTGCATATTATTTATTCCTCCTTCCATGGGCAACCAGGCTGATTTAATGTCTTGGATTATGTGAATAATGTGACAGTAAACAAAAGAAGTGATTTTTGTCTGTTTGATGTATTGGTTTCCTTTTCTTTGAATTCATCTCAGAAGCACACTTGCTGAATAACACAGAAGTCTTCGTTTTGATATTTTTGAAGTGTTTCCATTTAGCTTTCAATAACAGCTGCATTATTTACTTTCCTGAAGACAGTATATAAAGGTTTTTCTTTTTTCACATTTTTCAACAGTTTTTACTTCTTGTCTTTTTTAAAAATAGCCATCCTAATGGGTGTGAATGAGATGGCTTAACTGTAGTTTTGAGTGTTCTGATTACTGGTGCTGTTGAAGTAATTTTCATATACATGTCAGCCATCTATAGATCTTCTTTTGAGAAGTTTCTATTTAGTTACAAGCAAGAAATAAAAGAAAATAAATGCACCCAAATTTAAAAGGAAAATGTTAAATCACCTATTTATACATGACACAGTCTTACATATTGCTAACTCAGGAGACTGTACTATAAGATTATTGGCATAAATGAGTTGAGTACATTTTCAGGAGACAAAATCAACATAAAATAACAATAGAATTTCTATACACTAGAAACAAATAACTAAAAATAATTCAAGAAAGCAATCTCATTTATCATACTGTCAATGGAGAAAATGGGAATAAATTTACCAATGGAGGTAAAAGATCTATAGGCTTAGCCATTAAACATTGATGGAAGAAATAAAAACATATCTCACGCTCCTGGATTAGAGGAATTTATGTTGTTTAGGAGCTTGCATTATTTACTCATGGGGCATCTGTAGAGAAGTGAAATCTTAACCAAAATTCAAGGATTTATTTCAGAAGAAGTCCTAAAATTCATATGGAAAAACAGAAGACCTAATAGTCAACACAATCTTGGCAAAAAGAAGAAAGGTGGAGATACCACACTATCAAATTTCAAAATATACTACAAAGGTATAATCATAAGATCAGTATGATACTGGCAAAAACTATACGTATTGGCCTCCAAATACATTAACATCCAGCTCCCTGCTTGTAACCTGGGAAAGCAGTCGAGGATGGCCCAAAGCCTTGGGACCCTGCACCTGCATGTGAGACCTGGGGGAAATTCTTGGCTCCTGGCTGCAGATCCAAAAGCATGGATTGTTCCGATCTTTTAAAACTTAGTATTTTATCTAATTTATTTGGAATTCTGTGGACTATTGATCTATTCTTCCTCATTTATTTATTAAGCTTCTTATTTATAGCATCTGGAATCATAAATGTTTATATTTTAGTTATATTACAATATGCATTATTCTGGGCTCAAATGATTTTACCTCTGACCACTGGAACTCTGAAAAACCTGAAACAGAAACTGGCACGTGTAATTGTTCAATAGTTTCCAACATTGTGGTTTGCTGGTTTTTGTTTCAGAAATCAATTTCTTTCTGGCATAGCTGCTCTATGCTTACATATTTTCTGCCTCATCTGAGAATCAGCTGTTTTTTTCAACAGAGCAGCTGTCTGTGGTCCCTATTAGCAGGAATCATGGTCTGGGTTGATGAGTCAGGTAAAGAAAGTTTAGATAACAGGTAGTTCAACAGAGACAGACCGAGGGAATACCTTTGTAGTGTTACACAGCACAACAGAGGGACAGTGGTTCATAATAACACAGTGGATGTATGAACAGATAGATAGAATTTCCAGGCTTCCAAGTCATCAAGTAATGTCAAAGAAGAGATGATGTTGGTTGCACTGTTTTTATCAGCAAACATTTCACACGCGTATTGCAATATCACACTGTACTGCATTAAGCAAAGTATTGATAATGTTGGATTGCATGCACCATGCCTTAGTGTTTATGCTACAAAGTTCTACAGAATTTTCACAAGTACATGTCATGCATTCAACATTAGGATGAAATTAAAAACTTCTGCCAAGGTTTTTGCCAAACAAAAACAACAACATCAAAAAAAAAAAAAAAACCCATACGTTAAGCTGTGAATGGCTCTCCAATTTCCCTTCCTTCTAGAAGCTACTCATCTTCAAACCATTATCTACATTTTGCTTTCCTAGAATGCCCTTCATATATTTGGAATGTTATGTAAGTGGCTTTTTTTTTTCCAGTCTGCTATATTTCATTTAACTGCATGCATTTAAGTTACATTTTAACATTTGACAGCTCATGTATTTTTATCACCAAATAATATCCCATTATATGGTGAAAATATTAAAAATTCTTCCTTGAGCTTAGAAAAATATACAGCATGTCATTATCTATAATCACCCTTCTAAACAGTATGACACCAGAGCTTCTTACTTTGCTACAACAATAAAAGTTTATATCCACGAAGCCACCTCCTGCCAACCTCCTCCCTCTCTCCCCCCTCTCCCTGCTGCCCCGCCACCACAAACCCCTTCAGCCTTTGGTAACCATAACAACACCATATAGCTTTCTATGAGATGATGATTTTGAAAGCTTTTATATATGAATGAAATCACATGATGTGTATCTTTCTGTAATTGGCTGATTTGACTCAATGCAATCTCCTCCAATTCAAACCACATTATTGCAAATAACGAGATTGCATACCCTTTCTGTAGATATGTGTATACTACATTGTATGTATGTGTCATGCTTTCTTTATCCACTAATCAGGGGAGGGACCATTCAATTATTATTTGACTGCTTTTCATAGTGCTGCCATTAACAAGAGAATGCCGATGTCTCCTCATCAGATATGTTACATTAAACATTTTTTAAAAAACTACATAAAGACAAATACCATCATCAAAAGCAAAGCTTAAACAAAAAACACTGTTATGGCACTATCCAGCTAGTTAACCGACACTTTCTTCTCCCGGGGCTGATTCTTGTGAGTAATAATTGGGGCCAGTGCGATGGCTCAATTGGCCATCAGTTTTCAGTATTTGATTGGGTGCTGCTTCATGTTCTGCCTGCTCCACTTTCATCTGAGCTCCCTGTCTCTGGCCTAGGAAAAGCGGTGGAGGATGCCCAACCCCGGTGCCCATGTGGGAGACTCAGAAAGAAGCTCTTGTCTCCCGGGTTTTGATCTGTTCAATTTCAGTCGTTACAGTCATTTGGTGAGTGAAAGAAACAGCAGATGGAACTGTGTCTCTCCTTTTCCCTATAAAATGGCCTTTCCAATAAAAATAATCCTAAAAAAAAATACTAGAATTAAAGAGAGAACTAGCTAAAGAGGCACAGTGTATTTTATTTACTGAATCAATTTATCCGAAATTTGGGTGGGCATCTGGTTGTTGCAGTTAAGTTGCTGCTTGGGATTCTGGCGTGCCATAATATAGTGCCTGGTTCAAGTCTTAACTCCTCTGTCATCAGTCACGCTTCCTGCTAATGTGTACCTTGGGAAACAACAAACTATGGTTCAAATGAATGATTCACTGTCAACCTTATGGGAGCCTTATTGAAGTCAAGTGTCCTGGCTTCAGCCAGGATCAGCTCTGGGAGGTGTGAGCATTGGGGGAAACAAACAAACAACGAGAGCTTTTTCTTTCAAATAAAATGAAAATAATTAAATAAAAATAAAAAAAGAAGTTTCTCCAACAATAGTATTGACTTAATTTGATTTAGGCTTTAGTCTACTTTACCGTGTTTTTGATAAGATTCCACAATCTACTAAGATGCTCCTCTCATCTCTACCTGGGGCAAGAAAATATACGTTGCATTTAAGTCTGAGAAACTGAGGATGGATGAAGCATGATCAAATACTATCTCCTTCAATACTTTCACATGCAGTGTTATCCGTGCTCAGCGATCATCACTAGACTACAGGAAAAAGAATCTATAAATTCATTCATTTTATATAAAAGTTTTCCTATACTATAAGAATGAGCAGAAAGTACTCAAGATTGAACCAACTAAAACCTGGATGGTAATTTTGAACTGAACCTGAGTGATTTTTGGCTAATTAAATAACGTGCCTGGTTAAGAAGCAGCTTTATTCATATATGGAATGAGTAGGTTTGCATTGAATTTTCAATTTATACATTATAAATTGTATCTTTTATAAGCATCAAACATTCTTGTATAGTTAAAAAATGCATGACTTTTTCCCAGATGACCATTTCATGAATTTTGATTCACTTCCTTTTTAAAATAAAGTTCTTATCTTGTTGGCAGTAGAGTCAATAAAATCCAGATGTCATGGACTTATAGGGTAAGAAACCAGAAATCAGACAGAGTTAAGAATCCCTTCAGTCAATGTCAAACGTTCCATGGCAACCCAATAGCAGCAAGTATTTATGATAAATACTCAAGAGGCCAATGCATACAAGCTTTACAATTCTTTTATTCTGAACAAATTTTTCATAATAATCTTTCTGTTCCAAGGAATAGCATGACATACAGTACTTTACACAATCTTTCTTCAAGAGTTTTTCATAAATGGCACAGAACCAGTGTTTGGTGTGAGTGAAGCACAGTTCGTGCAAAGGGATTTATTTATTCATATCTTCGTTCTTTCCTTCATAAATTACTCATTTCTTGAATTCTTACAATGTGCCAGGCAAAGTGTTAATCACTATTAATAGAAACATCATGAAGTTCTTGCCTTAGAAGTAGTAAGATTCTAGGAGTGCTTACCGTAATTATACAATAATGTAAAAAGCACAACAGGTAAGGTGGGCACCCAGAGAAAACTCATGAGACCTACAACAGTAAGCATTTCAAAGTAGCTAGTTGATCAACTAGACAGCTTGGTGTTTTTATCATTGCTAAAGCCACACTGGGGGCAAGGCCTGCAACACACAAACTCTTGCGAGATCAAACCATATCTAAACCATAGCAAACACAAAAGCAAAAATTAAATAAAGAGGAGGACAGAGATTCAGGAAGAGGAGAATACCTTTGTTGGCACGGTGTTAGGGAGAAACCATTTGCTAAGTCATAAGGAGCACTCAATGCTGTCAGATATTGCTAACAAGTTAATAATCAGTCGTAAAATGTACTCACTGGGCAACAGACATCAAGAGCTCACGTGCGTAAGGCACTTCATGTCAGGCAGCACGGCTTGATTCTTGCTCTGTGGTTTGGTGACTGACTCCCTGCAATTTTGGATGTACTTTAGATGTGCAAGAGCCATGTAACTCTAACCAAGATCCAATGATCTAGAAACTTCTAGAATGGAGAACACTGTGTGTGTGTGTTACACACACATACATATATATAATGTATACACACACACATATATATATACATATAGTGTTCTGCTAAAATGAAGCCCATCCAATATAGAATAGCATGAAAAATAGCATTTTTAAGGTTAATGTTTTAGAAATACTTAATATATATATATATATTTTTATTACAAAGTCAGATATACAGAGAGGAGGAGAGACAGAGAAATATCTTCCATCCATTGCTTCACTTCCACAGGGGCCACAACAGCTCAAGCTGAGCTGATCCAAAGCCAGGAGCCCAGAGCCTCTTCATGGTCTCCCATGCAGGTGTGAAGGGTCCCAAGGCTTTGGGCCATCCTCAGCTGCTGACCCAGGCCACAAGCAGGGAGCTGGATGGCAAGCAAGGCTGCTGGGATTAAAACCAGTGCCCATATGGGATCCTGGCTCATGCAAGGTGAGGATGTTAGTTGCTAGGATACCGCGCTGGGCGCTCGAAATACTACTTACTGGTTGCATGCAGTATGGAGGAAGAACACAGAATTACTGATTCTGTTGGTGAGATGTTTTCTAAATGCCCTCTGGGAGTATAACTACCCCCTAAATTTCTCAGACTATTTTATTTTGTTTTCTTTACATATCTACCCCAGAATCCCTGGTGCACTTGCAGCAAGAAAACTTATTGTAGCGAGTTTGAAAATGGCTTAGTCTGGCAGTTAAGAATTTCAACAAGAACTTTTGAGACACAGATGAAGATAAAGAGCTTCCTGATACTATTTTCTTCAGTTAGAAATCACCTGTTTTCCTGGTTGCTTATAAATCATATGCTTATATATTGGTTCAAAAACCACCGGGGGGAGGAGTGTTCCAAATCAAAGTGTTGGATTTATTTGTTTGCTTATTCATCACTCATTACTAAGAATCACCAAGAATGTAGGGAAGGCACATCTTTTTCTTTGTTGCTTTTCAAATCTCTTTCACTGAACACAGCTGTGATATAGCTGAGACCTAAAGCAGGAAATGAATACTTCGATAATGCTACATTCCCGTAACACTTGAACATCATTGAGAAAATGCCAACAACAGTGTCTTCTGAGAGTAACTGTCAAGGCATGGTTTTCATTCATCCAGTGTTTCAGAGGATCCTGTTTTCAAAACCATTTTGAGAAAGATCCCTTGTCCTTAGGTTGTCAGGATTAACCAACAAGTATGCTAATAAAAAGCAAGGGGAAAAAAATTAGGGTACAAAAGTAGAGGAAAAGCCCTCTGCTCCAAGCAGAATTTTCCTTCCTTACACTGCAGCTGCCAAGTACAAGTTCACATTTTTTGATTTAAGAACAGTCTGCTTGGGACCACTCCTTCGGCGGGACTGTGGCCAATGATGAAGTGCCTGGGCTCTTGGACAAGGTTCTTAAACTCTTTACAATGATTCAGTGCAGGGAAAGAGGAAGGGAAAAAAAAAAAACAGACTTCTAATGTCAACAGCAAATGTTAATGCTAATGGCAACCCTACATCACACACACCCTCTCCCACCGGCACCCCTGGTTCCCACAGGGATTTATTCATATTACAGAGAGAAAACTCTGACCTAATAACCTTGTTTGCAACAGAAGAAAAAAAAATCTTGCTTTCCATCATTGGAGTATAAATTCCTGTTCACAGATCGTTGAGTTTGAGTGAGCTGCAAAGCACACTCAAACTAACATTGTTTTCCCTATTTTTCAAAGCTGATTGAAAAAACAGAGAAATGAAAGAGGACCTCAAAAAGTTAGGACTTTTTAATCTTGTTTTCTCTAGAAAATTAGTAATTTAATTCAGTTTGCAAAGCATCTGTTAATTACATAGAAAATCCTAATCACTGCACTTCATGTGGGAACACGAAGATGTGCCTTCCATGGATAACGGTTTCACGTAGGAACCATAAACTTTTTCCAAGCACATGTCAGAAATAAACATTTCAGATTTTCTGGGTCACATATAGTCTCTCTCATACATTATTGTTTCTGAGTGCTTTATAAAAATCAAAGCCATTAAAATTACTTAGTATACGGCTTATCTAAAGACCTATTTAATGAATTAATACATAGTATATAAATATAAGTGTATAAATGAAAAAACAATAGTTTGAGCCAATTGATATTTCTAATTTTTTAAACGTATTTATTTTTATGGGAAAGGCAGATCAGATTTACGGAGAGAATGAGACAGGGAGAGAGATCTTCTGTCTGCTCCTTCATTCCCCAAGTGGCTGCACAGCCAGAGCTGAGCTGATCCGAAACCAGGAGCCTCTTCCAGGTCTCCCATGTGTGTGCAGGAGCCAAAGGCTTTAGCCCATTCTTTCCCATGGCACAGAGAGCTGGATGGGAAGTGGAGTAGCTGGGATGTGAACCAATGCTCATATGGAATTCCAGAGCTTGAAAAGTAGGATTTATCTGCTGAACCATTGCACCAGACCCAATATTTCTAATTTTTATGACAGTTTCCTGTTTTCTAACTTAGCATAATTTCTGGACAATTATTTATTTTGTTAAATATAAAGGTATAGATGAAAACTCATTAATGATAATTGAATCTCATTGGAAAACTGAATTTTGTTTACATTTCGATGAACAGTGAAAGAAGAACGGGAGGACAGAAACAAAGTACAAGTAGTTTAAATAGAATTATGGCACCAGATCTCCACAGGTCAAAGAAGATGGAATAGGCAAAGCTGGGCTTCGTGTCTTGTACAACTTATTGAAGAGTTTAGACTTCTTCCTACAAGCCAGACAGCCAGAAGGCACAATCATAGAATACCAGATTTCTTTCTCCATTCTAAAAACCTCACTGTATTCAGGTCTCACTATTAGGTATGGTACATGTGTGCAGACTAGGAAAAGATATTCCTTTCATAAGTCAGTTACTTTGGAACACTTTGGAAAGATGGTTTTAACACATTGATTTTGTTAGAAGGAGGCAATTTTACTATCAGTTGCTAGACATTTGCCATAATCAAATTTAAAACTCTGTAAGGGCTATTTGGGGCATGAATGATGCTTGTGAAATATAGCATCTTTTGTCCTGGTTATAAACGTGGCAGCCAAAGCTCTGGAAATAGTGTCATGCCAATGGTAGTGAGGGAAAGAGTAGCACCGAAATAGGAAGATTTTATAAGAATTCTGAGATCAGGCCAAGAGATGATGGACATGTCGGTGATGGATGCCACTAATACAGAAGCTTTAAAAGATGTTAAGTGTAAAGCTTAAGGGAGAGAAATAAGATTTATGAATGGCATAGAATTGTATCTGGGACAGCTGTGAGAGGAGATTTGACCTTAACTGTAAGAGGAAATGCATGAGAAGTAGTGGGTTTAGAGAGAATTCAGGGAATTAAATTTTGCAGATGTTGGGTTGAAGTCAACGCAAAACATTCAGGCATCGCCAGCAGAGGTGTAGCGCTCAAGGGAGGACCATGGCATTCAGATACTGGTTCAGAGTACCAAGGAGAAAGTCTGGAACAAAAGAGAGGCATCTAGATGGAAAACAGAAGCAAGCAGTGGGCAGGACATACAAAATTTGAGTAAAAATATGTGACAAAATCCATTTGGCAGTGAGGTCATAGACTGAGAAGGGAAGGGAAGTATTCCAGGAGCTGGAAAGATGAGAGCGTTTCCATCCCCCCGAAGGTGATCGTGGGGGCCGTGGGGATGTGTGCTCGCTGGTTCTCTGAGAGTGTGAAGGTAAGGAAGATTAAATCTGAACAGTGAGATGAAAAACGAAGAT
Organism: Ochotona curzoniae; assembly: GCF_017591425.1. Taxonomy (NCBI): domain Eukaryota; kingdom Metazoa; phylum Chordata; class Mammalia; order Lagomorpha; family Ochotonidae; genus Ochotona; species Ochotona curzoniae. Next base: position 8,665,045 of record NW_024465035.1, on the reverse strand, counting down.
CAGGGGGCAATGGGTGTCAAGAGCTTTGTGACATTATTTCAAAAAGTTCAACCTCAGAATGAAGGAGAATAGCCTAAGGGTTTGTTATGAAGGAAAATGTAAGAATTAAAGAGAAATGACCATGAAAGGAGGTCAGATATACATAAATAGATACATGTGGAACTGTGAAAGATGGATGAGAAGCAGTAAAAACCAGTGAATTAACCCTAAAGGGAGGAGGAGCGACAGAAGAGTGTGTGCAGGCTGAGAACACCATCACAGGATTCACGGGTCCCCGGTTCAACAGCAGTTACGAATTTGGATGTCAGTAGAACTTGCTTCAGCTTTCCCCTCGATAGTCTGTATCAAGCTGGAAAATTAAGGGAAGGTTCATGGTATAACATTTTCCCATAGAAATTAAAGACTTTGCAGGGGGAGGGGATCGAACCAGAGGCCTGGTATAATCTGACCCTTCTAAAGCACCATTTGCAATAGGGTGGAAATACACTTCTGCTTCTTTTCAATTAACTTATTTGGGGACTAATAAAGACATACTTAAAAATAAAAATCACTGAAATGCTGAAGGCTAAGTATATTTCTTCATGTGCAAGTTTGGGAGCTCAAATATTGTTTGGGAGTATCGAATTATAGTGTTTTTCAGATTGTTTCCATTTTCTCTCTCCATCTTTTTTCAATTTTTCTTTACCTCTGTCTTCCCTTGCCATTAACTTCAGAGTCATGGGGATTAATTGATATGTTTAGATTTTTTTCCCCAAGGCAGCAGATCTGAAGACAGGTTGGTAAGAAGATGTCTGTTGTGTGATTAAACAGAGGCACTGGGCCTTTGGACACTCAGGAACACAGGCTCTCTTTTGAGATGGGTCAATACCAGTAATCTCCAGGATCGAGTGTCATTCCTGCTACCATTTCTTTACACACAGACAGCATCCTCTCTGAATTCATATGGGAGAATGCCATACATTATCCTTGGCAAACGGAGAGAGCTGTTTCACTCCAGGTTCTGCTGGCCTTTGATTAGACACAATGATTCATTCAGCAGAAACACACAGGCGAGCTGATGGTGGTGTCCATCATTTGAGGTCTATTGAGTAAGCAGTCTCTGTATTTTCCTAGATCATTGAAATGTCCTTTGTCCTTCTCTGCAAGGAAGGTACAGACATTACCGTAGTTAGGGCAAAATATTGCCAAAAAATGTAATCAGAGACACAGGGTGGAAAGACTGCTAGAATTTTCTTCTTTGGGTGATAAGATATGAAGAGTTGAAACTATAGCCTGCATATAGCTTGAAATGTACCAGATATTTCTCCCTGGGAGAAGTTCAGAGTTAAAGTTGTTTGGAGATTGGAATATCTCATCTTTAAGTCCCAAACACTGAGTCAGGAAATGCATCATTGCACATTTATAAGATGACCTCCACAAAATACTTCAAACATAAAGCACAGGGAGTCTCAGAAGCTAAACCCTCAAGATGAAGATTTCAGCGGTTGTAATGTTGGGTCTTAAAAACCTTTAAGCCTTTTTTTGTGAAACTGCAAATTTACCAAAAGCTAAAAGTTATATAAATATTTTATTCCCACAGTTGGTAAGCACATCTCTGCCTGGCTGTTGTCTTAGAAGACATTGTGACTATCACTGTCAAGGCAGGCAGAGATGCTCATGGAAGTGCTAAGGGAACTGTTCCTTCAAGGGGAATGAAATTCTTACTCTTCATTTTTGTGACAAACACTCTTACCCTTTTCTGAATCCTGTTCACATATGTTGTGTAGATTCAGATCACCTAAACGTATTCAAGTGCCTTCCTAACACCGTGCTGACCCTCAACGCTAAGGTCACCTGTAAAACCAGGTAAGCATCCCTGGCGTTTTGCTTTGAAATCTTCAGGGTTTTTTTAGAGAGTCTTCTGTGTTGAATTTCACCAGGCTGAACAAAGTTCCTTCTCTTTTTTGGCATTGGCCCCAACAAAACTGTGTGCTCTGCATTCTTATAGGAGGTGCACAGAAAGGAAAAAAGGGAAATTACATCCCCTTTAGACTGCACGATATGGGATCTGGAACAAGACCCAGTGAGAAAAAAAAGTTTAGAAATGGTCCAGCAAGCCGAGTACTTAAGTTTCAGCTGTCACAGGAAATGATAGTGTTGTCTATTCTACTAATAGCAAACAGACACAACCTGAACAAAGTTCTCCATGGAAACCAAAGAACAAGCAGGTAGTCCTGCTCTTTGGATGGCTATGATCAGTTTATGATCTCCAACCCAAAATATTGTCTTCAGATTGATAGTTAAGATAGTGACAAAACAGGGAAGAGGAAAAGAAAAATGCATAAAGCATATGGACTTGAGGGTTCACTAAATTTTGCTGGAATTTATGGGGTTTTGTGGAGTGGCAATACATAGAGATAAAGATGAATTCTGTAAAAAGGCTTAGATCATTTCTCTGGTGGCTATTTGAAGAAGTGTTTCAAAATATTGTCATTTAAAAAATCAGCAGAGAAAAACTTTTAAGTAATGGAGCTGTGGCAAAGATACAGTCTTGGCAATGAGCATCGATATCCCCAACTGACTTAAATTTGATTGTGCTGAATGAGTAACGATCGTGAATGAACATGAATTATTTATTGAAATTCTTATGCCTTCCTTTCAGCCATAGAACTCTCTGTTGTGCTTTCTGTCAGGAACATTTTAAATAACTCATGTAACAAGGCTTATGTGTCCCCTAACGAACCACTGGAGTGGCGAAGTGCCCCATCCTGAGTCAATGACACGCGCACATCCTTGCCTGTGAGAGGCATTTGTTCTGACGGACTCACTGCTTTCATTGGATCTTTGTTCTAAAAAGCAGGAAGTGGCACCTTGGGACAAGCTTGTAACTGATGAACACCTAGAGTGCTCATTTCTCTTTTCTATCCTTTTCTTTCTGTCTGGATCTTGCTTCCTCATTCTTCTTTTTATGTAAGAGATGGATGTCATGAGCAGCGGATTTTTCTCAACACATTTCTGTCTTTGATGTGTTAGAAGTGGGTGAGTTCCTCCTGCTGCTTGCATTCTCTAGGATCAACATCAATTAGACGATGCCAATATTTGGTATATGACATGGAGGGATTTAGGCATTGATAACTTACACGGAAGAAATTAAGACACAAATTAATTCAAAAATATATGCTGCAAAACACATTTTTAAATTACTCACTTTTATGAATGCAAATATTCACAGTTATAAAGAACATTGTTCCTTCAATGTAACTGCACCCCTGTGCCCATTAACTTCCATTTCTTCATTCCTTCTTTGACCTTTCCTACTCCTGTGACCACAATTCTACCCTCAACTTCTGGGAGAATCATCACCATTTCTAGCTTTCTCATGTTAATGACAAAATGCAGCACTTGTCTTTCTGTGTCTAGCTTATTTAATGTAATATCCTCTAGACTCATCCATGTTGCTTCAGTATAAGATTGAATAGTATTACGTTGTTGTGTATGCATCACAATTTCTTTTCCCGTTCATGTGTTGGTAGACACCCAAATTGATTCCATATGATGGTTTCTGTGATTACTGTGCTTCAGCGAACAACAGGAGTGTATACTATTCTATTCTAATTGCTTGTAAATTCTTCCATTTCCAACCTCTGGTCTTTTTCAGAATATATTCTCAGACTCTAAACTGTCAATCCTGACTTTAGCACATCAAAATTCGTCCGGCTGGGGGCTAGAAAAACATCAGATTTGCTTATTTACTTGGTCAGAGTCCTGTCTTACTAGCTCGTTTAGCTTGTTGCTCCTTCTCCCACAGTCCAAACACATCCCAGGACAATCCTGTGTGGGATAATATTCTGCCATCTACAATGGAAGTGGATGATGGTACTTGCATCTGTCCCAGATGCCTCTGTGTGCTTCCCGCTGAATTTTTGCACTGACAAATCAACTTGACCCTTCAACCTGGCTTTTCAGATTCAAGTTAACTGTAACTCCTTATACTTACAGTATTATCCACCAGAAACATAGATTCCTTGCTGTTTCAAATGGCAGTTTTTCAAATTTGAGGTCTGGTATTAAGTAATTCCATAACCTTGAAAGACACTTTCCTTCTCTGAGTTTGTCTCTTTATTCCCAAAGAAGAATTTAAATGAGCTCATTCCAGAGTTGTTGGACTCATTACGTGTCAGTAACACAAACAATAGCCAATGCATAATTAATTATCAATAAACATTATCCAGTTCAAACTTTAGAAATATATACACTGACTCATTCTATAAACAGATCAGTGCAACTGGTGAAAAATTGTGAGATACAGATCTATATGATAAAGTTGTATCATTTCGTTTTATTCACCATGAAAACCCCTATTGCTACTGGTGTCAATAATGGACAACTGGGGGAGTTTAAAAAGATAGTTTGGATAGTTGAATTGAACAAATTAAAAAAATAATATTTGTCAAGTGGCTCCTACCACATTATTTCCAGTAATATTTTATTTTTTAAGATATATTTATTTTTACTGAAAAGTCAGAGAGAGGAGAGGTCGAGAGGAAGATCTTCTGTCTGCTGAATCACTGTGCAAGTGGTTGCAACAACCAGAGCTGAGCCAATTTGAAGCCAGGAGCCCAGGAGCTTCTTCTGGGTCTCCTACGTAGGTACAGGGTCCCAAGGCTTTGGGCCGACCTCAACTGCTTTCCCAGGGCACAGGCAGGGAGCCGGGAGGGAAGTGGGGCTACCAGGATCCTGGTGCATGCAAGGTGAAGACTCCAGATACTAGGCTACCGCGCGGGCTCTGGAGGCAGCATTTTTAAATTAGCCCACAGATATCTTAACCTCTCCTGTCCATTGATGCTTATTTCATTTGTGTTTGAAAAAAAATAATGAATTGACAGAATTTCTCTTTGTCCCATGCTTTTGTTTTCAATGTGATTTGCTAATTATAATAAATTGACAAGTAAGAAAATGTGTCTACTTGTGAAGCACAATATTTTTTAAAGGGACAGAGGCATACTATGAAGAGGACCAGCATGAGCCACTCTCCCCTAAGAACTAATAAACAAGATTAGGGCATGATAAAGCTGATTAAGCCATGATTACAGCTTCAGTCTTGGAGTGGAAGAACATTATAACAACTGTGGATTTGTTGCTGGTTAGCTACAAGCACTTGATAAAGGATTTAACCTTCTGGAGTATCACTGATTAAATAATTAAAGCCTGTAAGTATTTTTATTATCCACATTAAAAATAAAAAGGAAATAAGTAAATTTAATAAAATATTTTTACATAGCCCCAAGTATGCTAAATATTATCACGTTGACAAGATAAGCTTAAAATCACTGAGATTTTTACCAATATGCTCTTATTCAAAATAACCACCTTTCAAGTACTCAGTATATTGCCTTGGTGCCATTGTAACGGACAAGGCTCTCAGATTCTGCATCTGTAATTCATAGGAGTTGAAAGACTGTCTCATTCATGCCTAAGGACATTATTCTGTGGTGCTTGTGTTTTCTGTAAAATGGGCTTACAGCCAGTAACTCCAATTGTGGCCAAATGAATCTTCTTTTGGAAATGAAATCAGCTTAGTTATGTAAGCACACAAACAAAATACCTCCTTCAGAAAATTTCCGTGAAGATAAAAGTGACAGCTAAGCATCCTTCATGCCCTGTCTCATTCTTCTCTTAGTTTAGGAAAAACAGTAAACATGAAGACCAGGGGCATACAGAGCTTGTCTCCATAGTAGCACAAACCCGTACCTGTAGAATATTGTTTATTTTGCTGAGAAGTTCATGAATGCTGGTATTACAGACTGCCCTATCCCCTTCTGGCTGTAGGGATTTCTGAATCTTTTTTTCAGCCAAGGTAATGGCCGTCTAGGTATGTGACTCAGAGCTCCAGGATCCTATCTTGCTCCTGGAGTTTTGAGTTTAATTATAGACACGTTTCAAGTTCAATTGGGGGACTCTCATTCCGCAGAACACTGCCCCCTGGCGTTCACGTCGCCACCACTGGATGGCACCCTTCAGAAGAGGCCTGCTTCCCCAACATGCCTTCTGGTTCTCCAAGAATCTATAGCATCAGACCATATTTCTTCTTGAAGAATGTGGACACCGTTTCAACCAAACACTCAGACTGGATCGTGTCAAAAGTTGCACATATAGTCTCTACCAGCCACTCCCATCTGACCACTCCTTCAGTCCTAACATCTATTGTAATGCTTTAGAGAGATTTTTTTTTTTCAATCTACCTGTGAAGTAAAGTTTCATTTACCTTTTTGTTTAATTTCTGCAGGCAGTTTTCTGATCTATGCTATAGGGTCCAATAATATAGCCACGGGGCACACATGTGTAGTTAAGCTAAAAATTAAGCTAAAATAGAGTTTCTCATTTGTAGTAGCCAAATCGTGTGTCCTTCATAGCTACATATGGTTGGACCCTACTTATTACACAACAAAGTGTAATATGTTTTCATCATCTAGGAGAGTTTTACTTGGCGATACTATCCTGAGGAGCTTCCAAAGTACATGGTAAAAATATTCAGCAAAAGATGTGTGAAAGGTGCAGTATGAAAAGCAGTATTATCATTTTAAAAAGATGTCTTTTTTATCAGAAAGTCAAATATATAGTGAGAAGAAGAAACAAAGGAAGATCTTCCTTCGGCTGATTCACTCCCCAAGTGGCCACAACAGCCGGAGCTGAGCTGATCCAAAGCCAGGAGCCTCTTCTGGGTCTCCCACATGGGTGCAGGGATCCAGGGCTTTGGGCTGTCCTCAATTGCTTTCCCAGATCACAAGCAGGGAGCTGGATGGGAAGTGAGGCCTCCAGGACACAAACTGGTGCCCATATGGGATCCCAGTGGGTACAAGGTGAGGGCATGAGCCAGTAGGCTACTGTGCCGGGCCTAATAAGTATTATTTAAAGAAACATCTTCCACAAGGATTAGAAAAAAATTCAAACAAATAAAATGTATTAAGGAAATAAATGAAATGTAGACAATGGTGTTTTTGGATTACAGCATGTGTAGAAACTCAGCCTTCAATTTTCCTTTAGATATTAGGAACTCCTTGAAAGATTCCTCTCTTAAGATATCGAGCTATTAGACCATGGATTGATATTTCTGTCAAACACTTTTATGACGCTCTATAGATACCTGATTCATTTTAGGGACACAAGAGTTTTGTGGGAACATTTGTAACATTTTGGGTCCTACAGCCCAGTTACCTACAAAAATAACTCCAAAACCACAAGACTTCCAAAGTCACAATCTAAACAGCTATTTTTGTTGGACAGAGTCTGTTCATTTTAGTAACATTGTTTTGACCAGAGATATTAAAAACAGAACTTTTATGAACTCAATCTTCTCCTCCTCTTATGAAGCAGGCAATTTTTCCACGCTCATTTCCAATGTCCTAACACTGAATACAGATTTATCTGTGCTTCTCTAAGGGTCAGGATAAAAGTTAATGTCTTTGCAATCACACCACTAAAAGTAGGCCTGGACTGTCTCAGTATGGTTCTCTGAAATTTCCGAGTCCCCGCCTGCTTTCCCAAGAGGTCTGCAAAGTTAGGCGACCATTTTCAGTTATGTTTTCTTTAGGCAGTGATCCCTAAAGCTAAAATAGTATGGATTGAATACGTTGGAAAATAAGCATTTTTGTAACAAAAAAAAAATGATTGTGGGGTCTATATTACAAGCCAGAATTATAGAGAACATTTCCTACTCGTAAATGAATGATGTCTGTGAAAAAAGTGAAATTGCCAAGTGTATAAGCTTGCATTAAATTAACTGATTTCCCAGCGCATCGTTTTCATAATGTGTAAATAAGTGTACATTTGTGTCCTTGGGGTCTAAATTTGGCAGCTCTTCAATTCCAGCACTTGTCCAAAGTCACTATGCCTTCCTGCCTGCCAACTCTCCCTGTCTGGTGCACATTTAATGACTTTCTTCTGGGGATTAATGGCTTTTGTCTCCTGACAAACGAATTAACAATGCAACATTATCAGAGTGATTCCTACACAATTCATATGCATCTGACATTTTCTGTAAATTTCTGCATTGTAAGACATTTGTTTCAAATTTATACCTCTAGCTTTGCTTGGAATGGTTTTCAGCTACTCCTTACAATCTTGGAATCATGATAGTCCTGAAAGGACTGAAAGTCTGGTTATATCAAATTTCTCATAATCTGCTTTCCACCACTTTCCCTCCTCTGACTCTTCCTGACGCTGTTATCGATTTTAAAATGGGCCAAAACTGCCTTTCATAGGCCACTCCATCTAATACATGGCAGTGCTCTCTGCTGACTAGCTAGATGCGACTCTACATTGCAAACGGTCAGTACGTTGCAATGGAGCAGGAGTTGTTCCCTGTTGGACACTAGAGATCTGAACTTCAGAAGACAGTCTTGGTACAAGGATGTCTTTGTGTCTGAGGACTGATAGACTCAGACGTAAGGCTAAGTTATTACCGAGGGTTGCTGAGTCTGTCTGCCAACACTTCAGAACACAAGTCTGGCAAAATGACGCTTAAATTTAATCAAATGACAATCCTAAAGAAATAAATGTATTTCCAAACCTAATCCCTTTTTATTCACCCGTAAATGTTTTGCAAACACCCATAGCATAGTCATTAAGGTATCACTGCACGACTCTTGTGAACATTAGCAGTGTTGTCTGATGCTTCAAAATGTCCATTATTTAAAAATGAGACTTCCCCTTCAAACTCCTGAGAACACATTTGATACCACAGCAAGGTAAAGAGTAGTGGTTAAGCATCCAAAATACTGTTCCAGATTCCCTGGATTCTAATCATGGTTGTTTTCTTCCCCTCAACTGTAAAATGGGAATAATAATACTCCATGCCATATAGAATTATAAAGATAAAAAATGGAGGGCCCGCATTGGAGTGTAATGGGTAAAGTTGTTCCCATGAAGCCAGTATCCCATATGAGTTCGAGTTACTGTCCTGGCTACTCACCTCCCATCTAGCCCCATGACAATGGCCTGAGAAAGCAGTGGAAGATGGTCCAAGTGTCTCAGCCCCTGGCACTGACAAAGGACCTGTAGAAGAACCCGCCCCCACTTTGGTCTGGCCCATACCTGCTGCTTGCACCAATCTGGTGCATGACCAATGGGTGGAAAGTCTCTCTATTCCTTGTTCTCTCTCTCTCTCAAATAAAATAAATAAATATTTTTTAAAGGCTTAAGAATTAAAATGTATAAAGAAAAATCTTGGAAATGTTAAATTTTTATCATGAACAACATCAGGCATAATGAATGATAAAGTATAATTCGTGATGGTAAGGAGGTCTGTCATGGCTTACTAGTTTTGTCCAGTAGCCTAAAGTGATTAATGTGGGTTTACTGGTTTTGATTGTTGTAGTGTGAAGGAAGCCAGAAGTTACCATTTACTGTATACTGTTGGATTTGGAAGCCGGGAGAACTTAAATTCCATGTTCAATTCTCATTTTGCTCAGATAAGTGTGAGAAGATGCAACAGGTAATCTATGTGCTACCAAGAGCCCAAGTTCATATGTGATTATGAAGAACCTTTCTGCCGATAGCGGTACTCCCTACTTCCCAGGAAACCAGATGAAAAGTCACATTGAATGCCTAAGTAAAAGTGCTTTAAAAGAGAGATACCCATTTCCTTTCATTATAACCTTGAATTCTCTGTGGTCCAGCAGTGGTATAATGAAGGCCTTTGGTTATTATTACCAAATAATACAAATATACTACATGATGAAAAGAGTAAGGAACAATGATTCAGGGTACAAACTGAGCATCAGACTTCTCCTCTGATGGCATTGAACAATAGCTTATACACATTTCCACATCTCTCATCAAAGGAATTATACTTTGGCTCCAAATTTAGAGGCTCTACAGCTGGAAAAAATATGAGTATGTATTTTATGGGAAAATAGTTATCTATACCCCCCATGCTTAATGCAGCTCAATTTACAATAGCTAAGACATGGAATCAACACAAATGTTCTTCCACTGATGACTGGATAAAGAAATTGTGCATGTATATATATACATTTATACACACACAGTGGAATTCTACTTCCATATTTAAAAAAAAAAAACTGAAATTTTGTCTTTTACAACAGGATGGATGAATCTGGAGACCATTATGGTTAGTGAAATTAGCCAGAACCCCAAAACCAAATATCATATATTTTCTCTTATTTATGGTAGTTGATACAGAGACTAAAACTAATGTAATGAATACACCTGAAATTTGCATCTTCTTGAAATTTACTCCTGAGAAACAATGATCTTTCTATTTTCCACTTGTTGAATTTTCTTTAGTGGAAGATCAACACGTGCAAGTCATTTTTCTACTTTTGGTCCTGATTCAGACTTCCAACTGAACATAGATAGACTCTTTCTGTGTAACAACACAACACAGCACAAACAACAAAACCGAACCCCTGTCATTGACTCAGAGGATTAATGCACTTTTGTTGTGATATTTTCTGAGCGCTGATAAATTTCAGTCCTACTGGGGGGAAAAAAAAACCTTTGTCCTGGAATGCACATCAACGTAGAATATGATTTCAGGGCAGTAAAAAGCAAAACAATACAAGTACCCCATTAGTTATTGTTAATTATGGCACCATCATATATCAGTTAGAGTATGCCTCTGAAACAAAAGAATTAAAAGGATAGAAATTTTATATTACAGATAATAGAAAATGGTGAAATACTATATATAATTGTATGGCTATTTTAAAAAATAAAGCCATTAGGATATACTAGGGAGAATGCTTTTTTTTTTAGACTTTTTAAAAAATGTATTTAAAAGGTAGAGTTACAAAGAGAGAGAGAGCCAGAGACTATTCCATCTGCTGATTCATTCCCTAAGTAGTCCCAAGGACCAGGGATAGATCAGGCCAAAGCCAGGAACTGAGAGCCAAGAGCTGCTTGCAGGTCTCCCACGAGTGGAAGGCCTAAGCATTTGGCTTGTCGTCCACTGCTTTCCCAAGCACACTGGGGACAGAGGGGGTTCGACTGTAAGTGGAGCATGAATCAGCTCCCCTACAAGATTCCGGTGTCACAGGCAGAGGTTCAGTGTGCTGCTCCACAATGTTCCAGGGAGAATCAATTTAAGTTGAAAATCTTAGTGCTTGAAAGATATTCAAATAAGTATGGCTAAGTTGCTTTATACATTTTCTGCAATGCGGTTCTTTTCATTTTATTTTTCTGTTTAAAACTACAAATCAAGCACAAAAACAAGCCATTTTTAAAGTTGTTTTACTTATAACAGTTTCTCTTCAATATCCAGCTGTCATAATTGAGTTTTATGTTTGTGAAAATTAGGGGAAAATAATTTTCTCATTTTCAGTGAAACACGCTATAATTTATTTTAACTTTATAACACAAAGGAACATAATCAAGCTATTTAAAGAAACACACAAGACTTAAAAATTATGATTGCAAATAAACTAAAAAAGTTGGTAAAACCTTTCCTATTTATTCTGCATTCTAAAAGTTATTAAAAGTTATGCCATATGTTTCACTTTACAAATAATAGACATAATTTTCCACACATATAACCTTGATTTTATCCTGGTCTATTGGTTGGGAGGGTTGTAATGTAAGGGTGCATTAATTGACTTCACACGAGGTTAGGGGTGCTTCCTAAGTGAGCAACATAATTAAGCCAATTAGTGCAAAATTTGTGAAGTCTGGACCAAGGTCAGAAACACAGGAACCCCCAAAGAACTCATCGGTACAGGCAACCGAGGAATTGCTCACATCTGCAACCGGGAGGAAGACGAGGTCAATCACTAGTTTAGTTATTTAGCTCAAGAGAATTATCTCTATCTAATCCCATTTGGAAACTCATTAAAACCCCTAGTAGATGAGTCCTTTCTGGCATCTGAGCTGTGAATAATAAGGTATAAGATGGAAAATCCTGACTAAATCACTTGTTCTTATGGTGGGAAAGAGGAAATTGATTTTGAAAGTGCTTGTTCTTTTAGACCGAAGGAAATAATAGTTTATTTATTTTGTTGTTGTTTTAGTTTTCCTAATTTGGGAGATGGCAGATAATACTTCGGGAGGTTTCTTTTGTAACTAACAAAGGTCAATGCTAGAATCAATACACAGCTTTCTTTTTTTCCATAAATTATTTTATTATTTAGAATATTTGATCAGCCTGTAAATTTTTAAAAGAAATATTTATTCATTGGAAAGTCAGATACACAGAGAGGAGGAGAGACAGACACAAAGACCTTTTGTCCATTGAGTCATTCCCCAAGCGGCCATAATGACTGGAGCTGAGCTGATCCGAAGCCAGGAGCTTCTTCCAGGTTTTCCACTTGGGTACAGGGTCCCAAGGCTTTTGGCTGTCCTTGACTTCTTTCTCAGGCTACAAACAAGGAGCTGGGTGGAAAGCAGTGCCACCGGGATCAGAACCAGCGCCCATATGGGATCCCAATGCATTCAAGGTGAGGACTTTAGCCGCTAGGCCACCGTGAGGGCCTTAGGTAAGGTTATTGTTCTTGAAATTTGTTGGACCATGGCATCAGCGACGTACTGCAGGATGTCATTTTCTCCCAGGCTTAATTATCTGGCTGTCATTCTCAGAGAAATTCCAAGTGCTCATTTAATTTCTTGGAACCTGTGGGGACTTCTACCACTTCAGCACTAGGTGGTGCCCTAAGTTGAGGTTTCCTAAAGGACCTCCACCAGCTTGCCACCACTGCCTCAGTGATGCCTTTTGTCCCAGATCTGCAGTTGATGCCCTAAAGTGTCTGATGGCCAGAGTAACCTTAGAGGCTCTCGGGAACCTGGCCTGGGGGTAGAGGACTTTGGCAAGCACTGGATCTACAGCTGCAGCTCAGATGTGATTCGTAAGGCAAGTCCTGATTTACCTTTTCCCTGATTTATCTTTTCTTCTTTTTATACTAAATCCACGTGCTCACCTCACATGGCTTCTATGGCTTTTGTGAAATGTCAGTACATGAGTCACCCAAGAGGTGACTCAAGGGGAGGTGATCACTTGAGTGTATTACACAGACATCTTCTTACCACTTAGGCTTCTTGCCTCCTTCATGCTACCTTCTTTATCTGTTCATCTGTTGGTGGACACCTAGGTTGAATCCATGCATTGCGTACTGTGATTACTGCTGCAGTGACCATGGGAGCAGGGGTGTCTCTTTCACATGCCACTTCAGGCTCCTTGGAATGCAGCTATGCCTGATTCTAGATTTTAGTTTTTGGAGGAACCTGCATGTGTACTGCACTCCAAGGAAGGCTGTGTTATTTGCATTCCAGTTGACAGTAGGAAAGGATTCCCTTCTCTCTGTTTCCTTTTTTAGCATTTGTTATTCATTGTCTTGCAAATGACAGCCCTCTAACTGGAGTCATATGAGACCTCATCGCGGCCACAAGGGCCAGAGCTGAGCCTGTCTGAAGACAGGAACCAGGAGCTTCTTCTGAACACTTGTGTGGGTGCAGGGTCCCAAGGCTTTGGACCATCCTCCACTGCTTTCCCAGGTGATAAGCAGGGAGCTGGATGGGAACTGGAGCAGCCACTACGAACTGGGACTAGCACGTGCAAGGTGAGGATTTAGCCAACGGGCCATTCAATGTAAGTTTATAGAAATGTATATGCGTATGTCCATGGATATATCTATCTATCATCTATGTATAGATGTAAATGTATATCTAATCTGCATATCCATCCACCTATGTATCTACCAGCAGCTGGTTAAGTAAAGATTCGTCAACACCCATTTGACAGAGATGAAATTTCTGATCCAAAAGTCTAAAAATAAACTTAGCTATTTGTACAGAAAAAAAAATGTGGTCTAAACAATTCCATAATTCCCAAGACAAAATATTAAATATCTAGATAAAATAAAATCAGAACCAGTTATCATGTAGCCTTCCCAGTACTGCACGATACATAACAATACTTCATGGCTCTCCAACATATATTATTTACTGTTTCTTTTAAACCAACGGGGTAAGAATGAGATCTCATTAAGAGAATGTTTAATGGCACAGATGGCAAGTATACAGTTCCCATAAGCTTCCTCGGTGTTATTGACAATATATTGGTATAGGTTTACCATAAAATTCATATAGCAGCATATGAGACCATGTACTTTTGGTTTTATTGTTCATAAACAAGGTATCAGGATCAAGTTATATAGATGAGGTTTCTTGGCATCAAGGACAATTTCCCAGTGTATGCAACTCTTTATGTTAGCATCTCACCAAGTAGGAGAACAGAAAAGACACCGTGAAGTGCCAGGAGGAAGTATTACATAGACAATGCCAGTGAGGAAGCAAAAGGAAGAATTAGTTTATAGATGATAAAAGCAAAATATGCATATTTATGATAAGGTTCAGTGATTTTTAAAAACGGAGGCAGGGATAAGATTGTGAAAATATTAAATATTCTGAGAATAATTTGCATATATTTTTTGTAGCATCAGTGAAATTGACAATTCTGAAAAGCCTAAAATCAGAAAACTTCAGTTAGAGAAACTGACCTCTTGTCCATACAATGATTGAATTGATCAAAGAGAAGATTGGCATTAAATGTATTAAGAAAGGGCCATGGTGCAAACATCTAGTCTTCATTCAGTGGCCACATTCTTCCCCATGGTATATGCGAGAGGCGGAGTAAATTCACTGGACGTTCCTTCCAAGCTGACCCATGGACAGACCGTAACTCTCCAGCTCCCACTGTCACTGTCTCGGTGAGCAGGCAGCAGTCACAGGAGGGCAACAGTCTGTATCTCTAGATCACCACTTGGAAGGCTGATGCACTGCAGGGGTCACCGTAACAGTTCTTGCAGGAGTGACACAAAATATCGTGTTTCATGTCTCTGACATTTATGGAGCTATTACTACAACAAAAATTGTTTCAGTGTTTCTTCAGCTTAAGTGTGCATCAGCTGGAGAATTTGTGGAAACACCCATTCCCAGATTTTCTGTTAGTTTGCAAAGAAGTTGGGAAACTTTTCACTTCTGAGTGGTACTCAAGAGATGCTTGTTGAGTAATTTGTGGACCAGACTTTGAGAATCACTGGCCTGGGAATTGCAGGAAAGTCAGGGCCCTTCTCCACGGAGAGTTCCTTCCTACATCAGAGTAGTGCACCACAGACTTTAGAGAGAATATACACAAAGCATGCTCAAAAGGAAGATGTATCTTATGGGAAAAAAAAAACAACACTTCAATCTCTGTGACAACATGGCTGTCTGAACCTCACTGACCTCGTCACGTGCATCTTACACAAGATCTCACTGCTTCTTGTCAGGAACGCCGAAGGACACCCCGTGGACCACACCTTCCTAACAGTTGCTTACCTGTTTTAGCATCAATTTCTCTTGTCTACCAGGAAGAACAGGAAATAGTAACTTCGCAGAGTATTTGAGAAAGTTACACCTTTGTCCAGGAAGTTGATAGGTAGCTTCTTCCTGGCATTGAGGCAGTGTAGTCAGCAGACTCCTATTTCTTCTGAATAGGCACTGGTTTTTCAACCTTTCTCACCCCTGGGATGCCTCAAAATAATTGTATTGTTGACTCCTTGCAGTAGGGTTAAGGGTGATGCGTTGTGGTAGGGACTAACAGGGCAGAAAAGCCACTCAAAAGGTTTCAAGGTCAACATGGTGCTATAGTGAGTTAAACCTCCACCTGCCATGCTAGCATCCTATATGGACACTGATAGAAGTCCTGGTTGCTCCAGCTCCTTACTAATGAACTTGAAAAGTAAGGGAAAATGGTCCATATGCTTGGAGGTTTACACCTATATGGTAACGTGGAAGAAACTCTGGGTTCCAGGGCCTGGTTCAGTGGCTCAGTGGCTAAATCCTCTCGTTACATGTGCCAGGATCTTACGTGGGTGCTGGTTCATGACCTGGACTATTCCACTTCCCATCCAGCTCTCTGCAAGCAATAGACGACAGCCCCAAAGCACACACGTGGGAAACCCAGAAGAAGCTCCTGGCTCCAGGCTTCAGATTGGCTCTGCTCTGATCATTGTGACTATTTGAGGAGTGAACAAGCAGACAGAGATCTTTCTTTTGCATCTCCTTCTTCTTTCTGTACATTTACCTTTCCAATGAAAATAAATACATCTTTAAAAAAAAAGAAGAGAGACACCGATCCTGGCTTCAGCCTGGCCCAGATCCAGCCATTGCTGGAATGAACTAATAGAGGGAAGTATACTCCCCCTTTCTCTCTGTCCTATTCTGCCCTTCAGATAAAATGAAATGAAATAATACATGATACAAATAAATATATATAAAATAAATAAATCTTAAAATGATAGACATTCACTCTTTAAGAGGAATACAAAAAGGATTTTTAAAACACAGCAACATCTACTGAAAATATCCTCTTGATAAACGGCAATCTACCAACTTCGGGAATAAAGGGAATTCTAACCTGCTGAAGATCACTTGGGTGTGTCACTTCAGCAGTGAGGAAGATGACCTCCAAGGACCTGTCTACCCATCATGCTTTGCTGCTCTCATCATTCTTGTAAAGTTATCCCATGTACTGACGATGGGAACTGGATGCCTTCTTTGTGGGAAAATGGCATCGTCTCCTCCCATCACACCTGACATGTTCGCATTAAGGTATCTTCATCCTTCCTGGTCAAGCAGCCATCCTCCATTGGAGATAATCTATATTAATTAAAGGCTGAGCAAATAAAATACCAAGCAATACATTTCTGGAGGCTTTAAAAGGCATTAATAATGAAGACTGTATTTCAGATGTAAAGACATCTAAAATCAGATTTGGAGATGAGATTGATTATAGAGCAATATTTTTTCTTTTAAAAACAGTTGGTTTTTTTTTTTAATTGGAAAGTCAGATATACAGAGGAGGAAAGAGAGGAAGATCTTCCACCCAATGATTCACTCCCCAAGTGACTGCAACAGCCGGAGCTACGTTGATCCGAAGCCAGGAACCCGGAGCCTCCTGTGGGCTCCCACATGTGGGTGCAGGGTCCCAAGATTTTGGACTGTTCTCAACTGCTTTCCTGGGCCCCAAGTAGTAAGCTAGATAGGAAGCAGGAGCGCCAGAATTAAAACTTTAACCCATATGGGATTGTGGTGTGTGCAAGTTGAGGACTTTGCAGCTAAGCTACCACGCCGGGTCCTAGAGCAGTATCTGAAGAAAAGATTTGGTTCTGAAATCCACTCATGGGGCTAGAATTGAGCATGGTTGCAATCACTTTTGACACATCCCCTGACTGTAGCATACCTGCTTTTATATATATGCTTTTAATGCAGCATGACGTTTGGAACTCATTGAATTAGTCCCAAGGAAGACACTGAGCCTGTGTCTGCACATTGAAACCATTTAACAAGATAATTGGGCTTAATCTGTTTTGTCTAATGTCAAGTTTCTATTATGCTAATAGATAATTACTAAAAATAAATAAAGGACCCATTTTCCTGCCTCTTCTATAAATTTCTAACTGCTCATGAAACAAGAGAGAAGTGTTTCCTCTTCCCTGGTCGCTTGTAAATAATTCCCTCCTTCCGGTTAAAACGTGATCTTCTCCTCAACGTGTGAATGCAAACCCTGGGTGGTCATCAGAAACACGTGGAAAACATTTTTGAAAATATAAAGTATTTGATGCCAATTTCAGGAAACCCATTTGCACGGGTAGAAGTAAATGGTAAGAATACATGGTTTAATAAAATAATCTCCCCAACCGATGTCATCACATCCAGATTTTCATACCATTGATGGGAAGTTCGGGAAGCATGTCACAGGGCAAATCGTGCCGGATGCTGACTTCATGCCAGAGCCCCCATGTGCTCTCCTTGTGCTGCCACCGAATCTCCAGATTGTCAAAACTTCACAGGAAGAAAAACATGCCTCATTATCCCATGACTGTCCAAAGCAGGAGATGACCAGCCTCTAGCTGTGTGTTTGTTGGATTTATCCAGTATGTGACTAACACAAGCATTTCCGTGGGGGAGAGGTAGAGAAGAAAAAAATTGGCAATGGACGCTAAAATGAATTCTCTTCTAGCCATTCAGCTCCCTGCCTGGAATATTTCATCATTCATCAACCAGCTGCAATTATTTTGATATTCTCTTTTTGGCAACAAAAAAAAAATCCAGAAGGAAAAGAACATTTTCCATTTATTTTCCCCCATACCTTCCTTTGCCTAATTTTTGTTCTTCCATGGAAAAGCAGCTCGTCATGACCACACACAGAAACTGTCCCGCTTTTCTGACAGCTGCATGCAATTTTCGAGTTGAATGATCTCCACAAATGTAACATTCACAGGTGAGGCTTTCTGGAGCATTCAGGGTACATATGTACAACACCCACAACATCTGGGCCTTAAATCAAACGGAAGGAGGAATTTGTCATCCCCTGATGACCCAGGGAGGAAACAGCTCCAAGCCAAACATAGTTAGCAGTAATTCTCCTTAGATGCCTCTGTCCACCTGCCCCATGTTCTGAACTATGCTTACCATACTCACCTGTCTGTGGATTTCTTCCACTTGTACATTCTAAGTTGGAGATCTTTATCAACATCCACAACTCCAACCCACGCTGTGGTTCTAACGTTTGAGTATGTTTCATGAAATCTGAGGAAAAAAACATGGTGTTAGGTATTGTTGGTTGTCAGTGGGTTTACATGTTGGCTTGTCTGGCTAGGTGTGAGACAAGGCTTGCAACAAATATACATTGATCAAAGGAAGAAATACAGGTGCTTTGAAATTGACAACCTGTGGAAGCACTGTTTAATCCTGGAGAAAAATATAGTTCTTTTTGAGGTTTTTATCCTGCTCTAATTAATACTATAGCTCCTCACACTGCTTATTCATGAAGCAGCTTCAAGTAAGATATGGGACAAGAATTGAAACACTGAATTTTTGGTTAAGTGGCAGAAAACAGCCAACTTTTATCTTTATATGCTATAATCTATGTGAAACAAAGTTCTTTAGGATCAAATTAGAAGTGGGAAAAAAAGAGAGAGAAAAGACACCATGGTAATTCCAAAAAAAAAAAAAAATTCAAGCTGTTTTTTTCTTATTTTTCTTTTTAAAGATTTATTTGTTTTTATTTGAAAGGCAGATTTTCCAGAGAGAGAAGGAGAAACAGAGCAAGAAGGGTCTTCTGCTGCTTCACTCTCTAAATGCCTATAACAGCCACAGTTGAGCTCACCCAAAGCCGGGAGCCAGGAGCTTCCTCTGGGCATCTCACATGGATGCTGGGGTCCAAGCACTTGGCCTGTCCGCTGTTGCTTTCCCAGGTCCTGAGCAGAATCTGGACTGCAACCGGAACAGCCAGGACATGAACCAGTGCTTATTTGGGATACTGACCCCATAGGTTGGAGGAGTTGCCTTTTTTGCTAATGCCCTGGCCCCTGAGCTATTTTTCAAAACCATTTTGAAAGCCTTCCACACAGTTCTACCTCCAGAAGATGCCAGAAAGGACTTTATTGGGCCCTAAAAGAGCTGGAGAAGGGTAATGAGCATACTCAATCGTGAAGACATTCTGAAGCAATTATTTCCATTGTAAATGCTCAGCCATTTAATAATCCCTGTTTGCTTCTCTTCGAACAGGTCTTTCTTTACCTTCCACACTACCTACATGACCTCACAAAGTTCTTCCTGGATCACAGTGTTGCAGTGCTGTCATTTGAATATCCTCTTTAATGACTTACGCAAATGCTGGTTAATTAAAGATACCTGATCCGTGCATTTTTTCTTTTCATCAGAAATGAGGAGTGCTTAAAATCTGAGTGTTTTATTCCAACGCACAGGCTCCTCCACTAAACACAAGCCTCATTATTTATCCTCGGTAGGAATTACTGACGATTTCTTCTATTTTCTTGCAATCGTTGTCACCCATTATGACTGCCAAGGTTTTTCTGACAACAGGAGAGTGCTACGCATCTTCTTCCAATCCATCATGATTAGAGTGGGGGAATTAAAAACATCCGGCCTGCACAAGCTTGGAACTCCATGTGGCTTCAGGCTGGGAGCTACGCACAGCTGCTCCCCTGCATGAGCTCCATCCGCTGTACTTCATTAGAGAACACATCCCCTGCCCGGGAGAGTGCACGGCTGCACAGCTCGACCCTAGCAGCCTGGCTAGAGTGCACGGTGTCATTTATCCTCTCCCTGGAACCGAGACAACCCTCAGAGGCTGTCTTTGTCCATTTGGTTGCTAAAAAAAAAATACTGTAAACTGAGTGGTTTGGAAACGACAACAATTTGTTTCATACAGCCCGGGGTAAAAGTGCCAGGAGATCTTGTGTCTGGCAAGGCTTAAGTTCCTGTTTCACAGACAGCCTTCTTTCTGTGTTCTCCCATGGGAGAAGGGGGCAAACAAGAACTCTTATGAGTTCTTTCATGTGGGCACTAATCCCATACATGAATGCTTGGCCCTTATGACCTAGATAACTTCCAATGCACCCCAGTTGCTAATAATATCATAAAATTAGGGATTGGATGTCAACGTGTGAATTTGAGGAAGGCATGAACATTCAGGCCATGGCACAGCGGTCAGCATCTTTACTCAGAAATCTGAATACGGAGGCTTCCAAGAGAATTTTCGGATTTAACATTCTCTTGCCAACCAGCGTGCAGATGGAGAGGTGGGTAGAGAGTCTGGTGGGTGTTTTCATGTGAATGGTTTGGATGACAGCAAATGGGGATGCTAATAAACACATTTATTCCTAACTTGACTGCAGCTTTGTGGCTGCCTGACTGACAGTTTAGCATCTGTTGGAGTGCTGTGGGGGTCAACTGTGGACACCGTGAACCAATCATTACAGACAACAAAAATGGCTAGAAGTAAGAAGAGCAGGATACATCTAAACTTCATTGAACACTCACCTGCAGATTTACTTTCAGTTCACCTGTTTCACATTGTTCCGTATTTTTATAGATGTATTTATTTGAAAGACATACTGATAGAGAAAATGGAGAAACAGAGAGACAGAAAATTGCCCATCTGTTGACTCACTTCTCAAGTGCCCTTAACAGCAAGGGCTGGGTTAGGCTGGGTGCAAGAGTCCAGAACACATCCAGGTCTCCAATGTGGATGTAGCAACCAGGCACCTGAAACAAGTGCTCTCTCCAAGGATGCTTTAGCAGGAACAGAGCAGCTGGGACCAAAAACGGCACTCTCAAGAATTCATTGTAATCATCAGATAATTTTCTAATATTCTGTCTATCACCTTAAAAAATAGATGAGTAGATAACCCTCATTTTACCTGTTTTAGTGAGTTCATTGAGGCAGCTATTGCAAAACACACAGCTTAAGTAGCTTAGAAACAACAGACACTCATTTCTCTGGAATTAGGGAAGAAGATGAAAATGCAAGCATATGCAGTATCTTTCAAAGGCTTGCTTCCTGATTTTTTTACTGATTGTCTTTTCCGTGGGTCGTTACGTAGCAGAAAGGGTAAGGCGGGTCTCTGGCTTACTTAAGGTTCAAGCCTTGTTTCCTAACCAGTGCCTCTCAGCCTCATTTCCAAGGCATCATATTGGAAACTAGGTCTTCATATTGGAAACTAGATCTTTGACATAGGAATTTGGAGAACAAAAATACAGTCTTTAACATTCAAGGTGACTAGAAACTTCCAAATTACATATGTAATTTGTACAGTGGTTTTTCCACGTTATAGGTAAAAAAGTTCAACTGTGATATATTCCACATAACACTTGGGTTAGACAGGATGCAAAGCACAATAGTGTTTCTAAGAGACTTGCATCAAGACAAGCATAGGTTAAAAAAAATAGTGTTTTTCCTGACCATATAGTGGAAAAAAACTGTGCTCACAAGCCGCTTGAGAACAGTTCAGGTTTGGTAGTTGGCTTGATCATATTTGCAGTAGAAATGGAACTATACCACTAGTTACAATTTATCACTGAAAAAGTACAGGTTGAAGGCCAAGAGACCGGTTCTAACATTTAGAGTTTCTGAGAGAGCTGAATGAAAGCTGTGTATGTGGGATTCAGAAGAGAGTGATGTAATTGCTACTGTGGGGAAATAGCATCGTCAGGATTTGAGTAAGGATAAAATAGAGTTTACGTTGGAGCCACATCGCCTATTGTTGTCTGGCATCTTGTGGATTTTGATTTGGCACTCAGGTTTCTCATAGATTTAGTTTGGAAAGAGAAAATGGTATCGCCTTTCAAAAATGTTTACCTGTAGTGCTGATTTTCCAAGAACTAGAGATAGTATTTCATCCCCTGATCACACAGCTAAACTTCCTATATCAAATATTTCCCTGAAATCCAAAAATAAATTTAATGGTCATGATATCAGACACACAGTCATAGCTCTCACCACCAATCAAGCATTTAATCCAAACACCTGCCGGTTTCTAATATGATATAGCTCTCTAATGATGCTGAAGAGTTCCATGGAGCAGAAATTGCCCCAGAGGCAGAAGTAGCAGACAGGAACTCGAGGTCTGGCTCCATCAAAACTGGCTGAGAAAATGACCTAACCTAGCACAACTACAGTTCCTTAACACATATAGTGAAGGTGACAAGACTTGTCGTCAGATCACTTTAAAATTATGCAGAGTTGTGTAAGTGAATGAATTTTATATACAAGGAAATTTCGTGTAAATTTTTATGTAATGCACTTTGGACAGTTTCTGCTTCCATCTAGTATGCAAATTTTTCTTCAGTAGAAAAGCAAATATATCCAGAAGTGTACTCTTAATTAGTAACTTGCTACACTGGAAGAAATGGAATTCCGAGCCAATGGGCGTATTAATCTGTCTTAAGTTCAGCATTTTTGTAACTATGTGCTGCCTGTATGCCGTGTTGCGCATGTGTATTTCAGAGATGAAGTGTAGAAAGACAGCTTCACAGCTTGAAAAAGCTACATTTGACTGTTTTGCAATACAGTTTCTACAATTAACCCCTACTGATCTGTGTATAAACCCAAAATAGCATAAACACACTCAGTTACTCTCATTAATTTTTGATAAGCAATAAGACTTAGGAATATTTTACTTTCAAACATATGCTAGCTGCATTTGGCTCCAGCAGCAGACATATGCTTTTACATACGATGCTTCACCTTGTCCCCAATGCCCATGACTCCTAGCTAAAGCAATGGCTGAACTCTGTGTGGGCCTCTTCTTAGCTGCGTGTTTGGCTCATTTGTATTTTACATACTTTGGATATGGCAGGAAGATACATGAATACTTCAACCTAGGGCTCTTCAACTTTCATGAATATCTTATAACAGTGATGAGAAGTAGATTGCCCAAGGTGTATTGATTTTAAATTTGAGCTATTACTCCCTCTGGACACACATGTATGGTCCTATAACCCTCCCAATGACACCTAGGACTTATTCTGGACATATAATTGATGAAGTTACTTTTAAGCAGTTCAACCAAAATAAAAATTATGTACATGTTCAATGCAATACCACAATGTTTTTAAGAGCAGCAAAATATTAGAGTAACAACCCAGGGATTAGCCAATATTCACAAATAGAGGGTCACTATTGTAGCTACATAAAAAGTTCTGCATTCCTCAGTAAGAGCTAGTGGACGCTGCTATCAACCACTATCACACTGTAACTTGTGCATTGATTGGAGAGGTGAAGAGATGATAAGGAGGGAATAGATGAAGATATGGCAAGTGACTTGAGCCTAAACCATAGGTAGGCTAACATCCAAAGATTGAGGGAAGGCATGGAAAATGAACCACCAATGTGTGAAGGTCAACATGTATGCAAGTGGCATCAGGACTGCTGATGCTCTCAGGGCAGAAGATCTGAAGTTTGCTTGTTTGTTTGCTTTTGTTGTTGATGATGATGATGATGTTATATAGAAACCCGCTCTCCTAAGGAACTGAGAGATAAATAAATGCAACTGATGGACAGGCATTGACATGCCATGATGCATCTCAATGGAGACCAGTGGAAAAGAAATCATGTTAACTTTGAGCAATGTCCATTGAAATACAAGAGAAAAAGACCAAAGACAAGGAGACAAGGTGAAGAGCATTTAGTATATCAAGTGAGTGGTATTGAGAGTCTGGACAAATGTGACACTAGAATTTAAAAAAGGAGCAGGGCAAAGAGGTCCAGCTTTTGTACTAGGGAAGACAGCTACGTCAGTCACTTGTCCCCCCTCACTTCTCTCTCACTGCTCATCCCTGTTCTCTGCAATTTTTCTTTCTTCATTCCACGCATAAGCTCACGCTCCATTACTATAAGGAAATGTCTCAGGCAGGCTAACTTTATAAAAGAAAAGGAATTCATTTTGTCCAGAGGTTTGAAGATTGAAATGGTCTGATGGGTGTTTCCATTGGTTTGACCTGTTGTGAGTATGTTTTCATGGAAAATGGCATTCAATAACAGGATGCTATGACAGAGCAAGGGATCACATCACCTCATAGTAGACTGAGGAATTGGTCCCATCATCCTTTCTGAGGAATCCTACAGTGATTGGAGCTTCTCCCACAAGGCTTCACCTTTTAATAGTCCACTACCTCCTTTTATCACACTGAAGACTGAGCCTCCAGCTCATAACCCAACAGAAACAAGTTATATTCAATCCATAATCCTCCAAAAGTGGAGTATTTGCTTCATATAAAACAGTACTGCCCTGCTCACTTTGCAGATATTGCCTCTTGAATTGTATGCAGAGTTTGGGTGGTTGTGTTCCCATCTCTTGTATAAATGAGCTATCTGGGATTTAGGAGAAATTTGTGGTCAGGAGCGGAATCTGAATTCCTATCATGTCTGTTCAAGGAAACAACTGATAATCATGAATAAGATCTGACATACAATAAAAGGAGCTCAGGAAATATCACCTTGTGATATCATGCTTTGGCGTGTTGGTTGTTAGAAACTTAGGACACCAGAGGATAACGATGACACTGAGGGTCTTTCTCTGAACTTTTATGTGCCTCTATACCAAGTCACCCAAAAGAACTTAGTTGTCATGAGTTCCTTTCCTGAGAATCCTAGGATCCATCCAGGAAATACTGACTTCCGGCACAGGAGTCGAGATAGGTTGACTCGATGTTCAAACAATTGTCTATTCTTCTACAGTCCCATTTAGTGTTTGCCACCTTCAGGTACTTTTCCCCGTCTGCCTCCCTTGTATAAAAAAGGGTCTGTGAACTTACAGATCTTATTAGGGTATTCACCTTGATTTTATATGCTCTCCTCACACACATAATACATTTGTATATGTATATTTTCCCTGTTTATCTGTCTTGTCATTTTATCATAGTGGGAGACCTGGAAGATGCTCCTGACCCCCAGCTTTGGACTTGCCCAGCTCTGGCTGTTGCAGCCATCTGGGGAGTGAACCAGTTGGATAGATGTCTCTTCCTGTTCTCCTCCCTATAATTTTGACTTTCCAGCAAAATAAATAAATAAATCATGAATAATAAAAAATCCCACAGCTCAAGCATTGTGGAAATGTATACAGCATAGAATTAGAGTTCTTGTATAACACTGTTCTGACATGCCTCCACACAATTGCAATTCCCTCTTTAGATATAACTGATACAACTCTGTTGAGTGAAGTTTCCCATTTCTTTTTCAATTCTAAAGACAATATTTGCTCCCTTAAGAATTGATTCTGCTTTAGATGCACCTTGATGGTTGAGTAGGATTCTGCCTTCTCATTTCCCTTGATGTAAGTAGAGGAGTGGAGGAGGGGAACAAAACACTGAGTGTTTATATAGGAACATAAGTCATTCCTTGCCCAGGATGCATCTGTCTTTTTTGTCTTCTCGCAATGTTTAAGCAGTTTTCAGGGTTGGATCAGTAATATAAGCCCGGAGTGTTTACCGTCCTTTGTTCTCCATCTCACCATGTGGTTCTCCCTTCTCCTGCATTCTGCCATTCTCATCAGACACCACACTGTTGCAGGCACCTGCTCCTGGACCCTGAAGCCCACCTGCTCCTGGGCCCTGAAGCCCAGAGTCAGTGAGCTGAAATAAGCTTAAGTGGTTTAAACTACTCACTAGTGCTTTAGCAATAGTAACGAAAGAGTGACTATTTCAGCTATAAAAATTAAATTTATTCAGAAGCATGAAAAACCACTTGGTTAGAAAAAGACCAATTAGGCTTCTTATCCATCACAGGGAAAACAGCTGACAAACCAACTTTATAAAGCACATCGTCGTTAACAGTTCTACAAAATATTTCCAAGGCTCTTCTCCTATTAGACCTGATGGAAAGCAGCCTCCTTAGCTCTCCCCAGACAGTAAGCCTGCTTAGTAGATGAATGTGAATTTGCAGACCTGCGTACATAAGTAATAGAAGACTTGAGAGTGCAAGTGCCTCCCCGGTGACGCATTATTGTTCGCTATTTCCCTCTTTCCTTAGTGTCGTTTCCTGCTGTGCTACAGAAGAGGCTTAGGTGAGAGCAAAATAAAACTTCAGGAGAAGAAAGCATAAAAAGAAAAAAAAAGTCTGGTCCCCCAACTAGTGAAATAAATTTGTCTCCTTCTCTCCTTCTTAGAGATACATCATGTGGGACAAATCAAAATGATCAAAAAAAATGTCATTACTCCAACAGGAAGCCTTGGGCTAGAAGAAAAAAAATCTTATGAACTTTGGGCAGGTACTGTTTGAAAGGTCTCCTTAAATGCTTTGTGGAGGGCCTAGGACAGTAGCCTAGTGTCCAAAGCCCTTGCCATGCATGCGCCAGGAACCTATATGGGCACTGCTTTGTATCATGGCAACCCTGCTTTCCTTCAAGCTCCATGTTTGTGGCCAGGGAACGCAATGGAGCACAGCCCAAAGCCTTAGATCCCTGTACCCACATGGGAAACATGGAATAGGCTCCCCGCTCCTGGCTTCAGGTCATTGTGGCCACTTGACGAGTGAACCAGTGGACAGAAGACCTTTCTCTCTGTCTCTCCTTCTCTCTGTAAATCTGACTTTCCAATGAAAATAAGTACGTCTAAAAACACATTGTGACTTCTCCATGAACTTCCATCTATTTTCTATCAGAAGAGGAAACTGGGAAATTGTTGTGTGCTTTTCACTTAGATTTTCACCAACTGTTTCATGAGTTCTTTATTTGGTAGCTATTACACCTGTAAGTGTTCATTGAAAAGGTTGTTTTTTCACTCGAAACAGCCTGGAAACCATGGTAATCAAATTCTTCCATTTACTGAAAATAATATCATGTTTCTCTGGTTTTATTATTATAATCAGATGCATTTAGTGACCGGTATCTAACAGACACTATAAAGTAAAATGACTCATTTTCTAATGAGGAGAAATCAGACATGAAGACCTCATCCTTGGCTTTCACCTTTGGGTAGACTAGTCCCTCGGGAGAAAAGAGCCTTATCATCGTTATGCATTGTGGAAAGTAGGGTGTGAAATAAAATCCACAGTGCTTAGGGGCAAGATCTTAGCTTAGCAGTTCAGACCCTGGTTTAATTCTGCTTTCCAGTTCCTGATACCAGCTTCCTGCTAGTGTAGACCTAGGGAGGCAGTAAGCAACCTATCCAGTGCTTCTGCTCCCGCCACCCAGGTGGACACCCTAACCTGCGTTGTAAGCTCCTGTATTCAGTCTAATCCAATCCTTGATTTTTAAAATGCTTTTGGTGAGTGAATTGGTGATGGCTGCAATTTCTTCATCTCTCAAATGAAAATAGATTAAGAAAAAAAGCTTTCTTTGACCCTTACTCTTTTTCCTTAAAGACACTGTTTTCTGCATAAATGATTCATGTTGGCCAAATAGAGTTTAAAAAAAAAATTTCCTTTTCTTGCCTTAAAGCCAAGAAAGTTGAGTTATTTCAGAATTAGAGTGATTATGTTACTTTGACCACCCCTTTTATACAAGCACCTATGCTCCTAGCAGTGGGATATTCCCAGTGTTACTGTTTTTACAGCAAAAAGTCTAAGTAACACAAAATGTCGCACCTGTTCCTGAGAGCTTGAGGTACAGCAGATGGAAGAGCCAGAAGTAAAACAACATAGAAGCGAGGTGATAACTAAGTCAACACTTTTAACAGGGCTGGACATAGCTTTTGAGACTTCTTTTGCACAGATCGAAGATCAAGTTTTTATCATATAGAGCTAATTATCTACATTAATGAAAGAGTTGTGAAAATGTGATCATACCCAGGTCAAGGCAGAAACCATCAGGAAAAAAAAAGACCTGATTTTCGCTGATTATCTTTGAGTAGGCTGGAATACAGAGGGGAATTTTGAGAGGAGAGTATGAGCTGGAACAGAGCTGGTTGGCCTTCTCGGGCTGAAAACAGAAGGCCATATTCCACATGTTTGGCACATACTCACTCCAGGTGCATTTGCTTGATGCCTGCTGTAAAGAAAATGGACCATTACAAAAACCCTAGTCCAGGTTTTGGGGATTCCACCAGATATATACACATTTTTTTTCTGGGCCTGGAGTAACTAAACCTGACAGCAGTTAGCTCAGCCACAGTGACGTAGGCACTGTACTTCCTGTAGTTCATAAAAAAAACTCTTCTAGATTAAAGAAATGTTCTCTGTTTTTAATGTTGGTAGATGCATTTAGAACAGGGAGCCTATTTTGCAGCCAAAAGTAGTAATTATTGTTATTATTATTATGAATCCATAGTTTTATTCTTTTGAGCAGAAATCAAAGGAGAAGCACTTGGATGTTTCCACTTTGGATTTTGGTCCAACATTCTCAGCTTTATAACCTTTGTATACACGGACAATGCCATGGCTGAGAAAGAATTCATTAGATCAGTTCCATTGATAATATCTACAAAAAATTAAGTAACTTACACTCAGATTCGCTAAGCATGCAAAGATACCTACAATGAGAGGCAATGAAAAAGACACACTAAAATGCAAGTATATTCCTTTCATGGATTGGAAGACTTAATATATCAAAATCCATGCTACCCAAAGCTGTTTACAGAATCAATGGAATCCTAATCAAAATATCCAGGACATTCTTCACTGATCTAGAAAAAAGAAATCAATGATAAAATTCATATGGAAGCATAAGAGGCCCCGAATATCTGAAACAATCTTAAACACCAAAAACAAGCCAGAGGTTATCACACTCCCAGACTTCAAGAGACACTTCAGGAAAATACAATCAAAACAGTCTGATATGAATACAAAACAATGACGTGTTGACCAACAGAACAAATTAGAAATCTCAGAAAATAATCTGAGCATGTAAAACCAACAAATATCATTACAAATAAGCTGAAATCAATCCCTGATAAAAAGGACAATGCCTTCATCAAATAGGCTGGGAAATTGGATCTTCATATGCAGAAGTACAAATCAATATCCCAAACTTACATCTTATAAAAAAAATCAGCTCATAACAGATCAAGTATCTAAATCTACAGCATGCTACTATCAAGTTACTAAAGGAAAACATGCAGAGAAACTCTGCAAGTCCTTAGCACAGGCAAATCCTTTTTGGAAAATTCCCAAGAGCATCAGGAACTAGAACAAAAATGGACAGATACGACACACTAAGGGGACAATGGAAAGAAAGCTAGAAAATTTACAAACACGAAGGTGCTGCGGTAAGTATATGGTAGGTAAAACTAAAAGATAAGTGTATTGGTGCAGAGAAATTTGAAATACAATAATTTATCATAACATGCATTTTTCATGAGCTCTCTGGAAGCCTTCTCATGTAAAACTTGAACAACTCATAAACAATGAGTCAAGGAACAAATCACAAAGGATATAAAAATTACTACGAAATGAACTAAGAGAACCTCAACAAGCCAATATTTATGGATTCAACAACAACAGCACTAATAGGGAAGTTTACAGTACATGATGGCATTGTAGAAGAGAGATTTCAAGTCAGGAAACAGGAAGACTAACATCGTATTAATCTCAAAGGGCATAAATAAAAAATTAGAGCAGAAGTAAATGAAATATGAAAGAGAAATGATGGAGCAAGACAACAAATCTTTGGGATTTTAAAAATTCAACAATCCATTCACTAGATTAATGCAAAAAGAGTCTATTTATAAAATATGCAAATTTTGCTCACATTTTATAAGTTAAAAAAAAATTTTAAAGACAAAAAGAATGAACTATAATCAGAAATCAAAGAGGAGACGTAATTCAGACATGAAACAAGAAATACAGCAAATTATTGTGAGCAATCATGCACTAATAATAAGTTGGTTAACTTAGGATAATAAATAGCAAACGAGTGGATATATGGGTAGAAATATGTAATCTACCAAGACTGAATCAAAAAGATGCAAAAATTTTGAAAAAACTGAATCAGTCATCCAACACTTCCAAATATAAAAAAAAGTTAGCAGTCAGATGGTTTCACGGAATTCAACTCAAAATTCAAATGGTTAACTTTTCCAAAAAAAAAAAAAAGACTTTTACAAAAATTGATAGATAAGAGAACATTTCCAAACTCACTTTGTGTGTCCAGTATTACCCTAATGTTAAAGAAAAGGACGCTATCAGAAAATATAGGCCAATGTTCCTGATGAATATTGATGCAAAGAAATCTCAAAAATAGCAGCAAACTTAATTGAATGTCATTAAAAGGGTCATATGCTTTGATCAAATGGGATTTATTCCTTAGATGCAAGGGCATTTCAAAATACAGAATTCAACTAATGTAACTCATCGCACTAACAAAATGGACAAAATCCACATCACATTTAAGCTGCTGCATAAAAAAGCATTTGACCAAATTCATCATCCTTCTATGATAAAAACACTCAAAAACTGGAGATAGTAGTTGAGTATTTCAATGTGCTAGATGCCATGCTTGAAAGAGCCACAGCAGACACTAGACACAATGGTGAAAGACGCCAAGTGCTTCGGGCACTGATTCCACAGAGATCCTGGTTTGCGAAACTGCCTTAGCAAACGCCGTGAATCCTTCATTTTTCTTTTCATAATTATCAACTAGAAGCATAGGATGTATTTTCTAAAATGCTGCATAGGACAAATATTAAAGAACATTAAAGCAATGAAACGGCTGTATTTCCCTTCTGACACAGCTGACACTGCTATCTTGTCCAGCCTTTCTTAATGCAGCTGAATTTTAAGTGTTTTTGATTGCTTTCAGGTTAGGAGGGATAGTTGCCAAAATTGTATAACTTCTGCTTGTTTTTCTAATTAGTTCCTAATGGGGGATGCTGTTATGTTTCTCCTTGAAATGGAAATAAGTCTGTTGCAGCTGTAAAGGTCTGTGTTCATCAGTCAAACCCTTTCTGTCCTGACAGGATGACTAATACGCCTTATTGCATCCCCTGAAGAGCGTGATTGGTTTCCTGTCTGTGTTATAGTGTGCTGTTGGTAAATCTTAGGTTTTCCTTTTATGCACAGAACTCAGAATTGGAAAAAATTTGCTTCTGGTTTAATCAGTATTTCTTCTGCAAGGGAGAAGGGACCCTGGAGGGCAGTTAATCCAACGTGCTGGGTTGTAGATCGCATAAGCAAAGAAGCAGGTTTCTAAAAGCATAGCTGTGAGTGTTGGGACTTAGTGATATATGAACTTCACCTGCTCTGGAACCAAAGCCCATAATAAAGTTTACAGTTTATAAAACACCGTCTTAAAATATTTATGTGGTTTTATGCGTGAATTGAGTCTGTTTTTCAACTCTGCATATAATCAGGCTACACAAAAAGTACTGACTTCTCTAAAGGAACAATAGAGCTTACAAGTGCACCAAGCTGGTCAATAAATTTGATGCTTTACTTGAACGGGAATTTTGTGTTTGGGGGACAGAATGGGAAAGTAGGGAAGTGAGAAGAGGTTTAACTCTTATCAAGGATAATAGGCTCTTTACCTAGAGCTCCATCTGTGTCTCTATGTGGGTGTCAAGGACATAAGTACTTGAGACAGCTTTGGCTCTCAGAGTGTCTAACAACAGAAAGATGGATGGGCAGCAGAGCAGCCAGCCCTGGACACAGGCATTCTGGTATGAGACATGGGAATCTCAATTGGATGTGTTAAACATCATACTGCATGCTCGCATCAGCCTTCTTGCTTTATATTATTCTTTCGATTCTACCAAATACAAAGGATACTTATTTTTAATATTTAAAATAGAAAATATATAATTAAGCATATCTCACCTAGCCTTCCTATCTTATAAATGATTTTCAGAACACTCTACGTTATTAACACAAGAACACCTAATGAAAGGTCATGATTAAGATGAAAATTGACTAATCATCGCTACACAGAGAGCTCTTTGTAACTTGACCCAAGCTCACAAAGACTCCTGGAAGCAATTCCATGGCTTTTACTCTGATACAGATGAGAGGATAAAGTGCTGAATATCATCTAAGGACAGTTCACTTTCCATTCAAAGACAGGTGACTCAGGTGGAACTAGCGAAGTGATCACGGGAGTACGCAGAAAAAGCTCAAGGCCGAATTACTCGGAGAGCTTTTTATGTTTCTGTGGATCATTGGCCTTTGGCTAAAATTCAGCTGTAGCTTTATAAAGCGGAAGATCAGTATTACCCTTCCAGGAAAGAGGAACTGAAAGAATTCAGTGTAATCATAGGAAACCATTGAGCCAGATCAAGAGGTAAACCGAATCACATTTTTTGTGACAAACATATAAAAATGGTGGTGTGCAAGCAAATGAAATGAAAAGGAGTTAGTTACGTGTTGGAGACATTTGTTCTCATAAATTGTCAGATTATAAATAGTCACTGACCTGTGGGATTTTCCTGAGGCTGTGATCTTCTCTTTTATCAACTTTATGTATGATTTATGAGGCAGATGCATCAGATCGAACCGTGATAAAGAAAATGCAACTTGCTTAAACATTGGAATCCAAAGATAAGCTTATGAGTTTTAAAATATACCAGATCAGAAGATGTGATTTAAAAAAAAGTATTTATTTTCACACAAAAAAATTCAAAATTGCCACTTGAAATATGTTCCATTTAATAAACCATCAGAAAAGTTTGTCAGGACTAGAATTACAATGCTTATTTTCAACAAGAAGAGCTCAGAGCCATGGGATCACAAGAACTCTCACATTGTGTCCAAGCCAGTGATGAAGATAGGATTAGTTTGACTCAATCTCAGTCTATAAATATATTTAATCTTAAGGTCATCTAAAAATATTTCTAACCTTAAAGTAGGCTACAGCTTACGAAATTCGAGTCTCACTCAAAACTCTGCGTTTCATTTCTATATACTATTTCAGGAGTGGTTGTTAAAAGGAACTCACAGGGCCTGATGTGACAGCACAGTCGGCCAATCCTCCCTTCCCGAGCACTGGGATCCCATGTGAGCGCTGGTTCATATCCCAGCTGCCCCACTTCCCATCCAGCTCCTTGCTTGTGGCCTAGAAAGCATTGGAGGATGGCCCAAAGCCTTGGGACTGGACCCTGTACTGCATGGGACACCTAGAAATATGGTATTAACATTTTATCCCTTTTAGTCCAGAATTCTGAAATTGAGATAATCAAACTTGTCTGGAGCCCCAGGATAATTATACAGCATTGAAATATAGAGTCAATTTGTCTGTAAGGCAAGTATATCTTTTTTTTTTTTTTTGGCTAAGGAAAGAGTTGCAAAAGCAGCATTTTCCCCCTTTCAGGTGTAGTACTTCAGCATTCCTATGAGAAACCCATCCTGCTACACTGCTCTGATGGATTTTGTCTCCAGAAACACACCGCTGAATGCTATGAGAGGGTGCTCATGCTCGGTGCATGGAGAGTTGGACACTTTATCGTGCAAGGATTCACATGAAGCCCGAGACGAGGCAGATGACCAAGACTGGCTTGCATCTGCCACAGGTGTTGGATTACTTTCAATGTGTTATGGACTGAACAGGATTTCCTTCCTCAAACTTATGCAGACGTTTACATTCCAGGGTCTTATATTAATGGATTCTTTTTTAAAAAATTGTATATTTCAATCATTTTAAGATTCATTTTAGTAGAGTCGATATGATTGGCAGACTTAGTCCTAAGAGAATAGCGATATTCTTTCTCTCATGCTGCCCTCTTCTCTCTTCTTCACTGCCTTCTTTATTTACAGTTTTGAGATAACATAGTTTCAGTTCATTTTACGGCTGAAAGGCTTAATAAATGAAAAAAAATGATAAGTTTAACAAGTTAAAAGCAAAATGGCCTTAGTTAGTAGGAATACAGACAGAAGCTATAAATAATAAATGAACTATAAATAACCATTTCACCCAAACACACTAAGTTTTGAAATAATCACAGACCTTTAAAATCATAATAGTATTACATTCTTAGCTATTACTAATAAAAGGTACAGTGCCAAGTTTTAGCAAATTTATTTGCAGGCATTCTGATGGACATAGTTCTTTTTTATTTCTTCTGGTTTTTGTTTTGTTTTTAAGATATAGCTGTCACCTATAAGCAAAAATATGCAGTATTTGTTTTTCTGTGTCTAGCTTATTTCAGTCAATATGATGATTATCTGAGATTAGAAATCAGATCAGAAAGGTGAGTGTTATATGTAAATAATAATAATAATAATAATAATAATAATAATAATAATGACGCAGCTGTTCTCTCGTTAACTTGACTATTGCTTTTAAGTTATTTTTAGTGCTAGAAGGCATGGTAGCTCTCTCCGACCTCACTCACATTCTTGGTATTTCCTCAATTGAATAATTAGAACAAAGATTGCCGTCCTAATAATTTATAGGTAATTTTGTTCAAAGAAACATAGACTTGAATGCATTTTAAACTAAAATACAGTGAGTCTGTGATCTGTTAGATTAAAATGGAATAACACTTATTGAATCTATTCATTCATTTATTTTTGCTACAAGAGTTTTATGATCTTTAATAGCCAAAATACATTCTATAACAGTTCAGCGAAAATTTTCACACACTTAAAATTAAATCCTTTCTTCCAGTGCATCGGTCCAGGCTAACGTTTCAAGAATAACACCCTGAGAAACACAGGTGTAGTAGAATTTTATCCTGTTGATACATAATACCACGAAGTTTGATAGTGTCATTTCTGCATTTCTGCATATGCCTTCTGCCCTTTTCCCTCAAACATTACCACCTCCATTGTCATGGTCTACGTCTCTTAGATGTTCTGGGAGTTCTACGTTTGTGAGTCTGATGTTTAAATCTTCCATCTATTTGACTTGATTTTTATGTAGAGAATAAGGTAAGGATACAGTTGATTATCTTGCACGTAAATGTCCAGTTTATCAACTCTGCTTGTGGAAGGCTCCCTTCCTCCTCCCCCGCACCCCCCACGTGTGTTTGCCTGCCCCTGACCTGAGGATTAGTCCACAGTGCATGCAAAGCTTTAATTCTGGTCTTTTTTTTTTCTTCATTGGCCTATGTGTCTATGTCATTACCAGGCTGTTTTGATTATAGTTCACTTTGCAAAATAATTTAAAGTAGTGTGATACTTCTGGTTTTTTTTTTCTTCTCCCTCAATATTTCTTTTGCTATTTGAGGTTTTTTTTCCCTCTCTCTCTTGTGTGTGTGTGTGTAACCTCATGAATTTACCACGATTTTTCTATGACTGTGAGAGATGTCATTGGAATTTTGATTATTGAATCTATATATCGTTTCTTAGCAAAACTATTTACTGCAATAAGTGAACATGGGGTATCTTTTGGCCTCTGCCAACAATGTTTTATAGTATTCAGTGTACAAATCTTTCACTTCCTTTGTTAAGTAATTCCAATTTGATTGTTTTTTTGGAGTTACTCTGCATGTGATTTTTGAAATTGCTTTCTTCGGAGTTCATTGTTACTATTTAGGGGAAAATTGATTTTCTTAATGTGGATTTTGTATCCTGCAACTTTGCAAAACTGCAGTTTGAATCTTCATTCAGCAAGATATAGTAAAGTAAATGTTAGGGTAAGGTATTAGAAAGGTGAAAAGAACTAGAAAAAAACAAAGATTGAAATTATAATAGTGGTAAAGATTTCTAAGGATGTAATAAGTCAAAACCTGTATGTATTATTGCAGGATAATGAAAACATGCATAAAAGAAAATTAAATTTGAAAGAAAAGTTCTTAGCACATTTATCTACAAATGCACTGCCATAAGTCAGGCATCATAACATGCAAAGGTTTAGAAAGCCATTTGAAAGAAAAAAGAATACAGATGACTAATTAACAAATAGAAGAGATTCATTCTCACTTGTAGACAGAGAAATACAAAAACATTAAAAAGATGAAATCCTGTTTTTCATTCATCACGTTGACACAGGTTAGAAACAGAAATGATAATCAAAGCTAGCTAGGCCACGTTGACAATAGGCACTGATGAGAGTGTAAATTGCTACGGGCGACCTGGAGGGCAGTTTAGCAATATGGATCTAAAGTCTTCAAAGGGGCTCACACACTTTGATGTGGTAATTTCATCTCTAGGAATATTTCTTCTGAAATAGTATGTGTGATATAGATATGTTACATGCAGACTTGTCTAAGTGGGATTTTTCCCCCTCTTGTGTGATTGTCGGTGTGTGTGTGTGTGTGTGTGTGTGCGCATTTTACAAGAGCAAAGTTTTGGAAATGCTTTTGCATGTTCAAAAGAAAGTAATTATTAAAAACTGATACCTGTTTGTGCTGTATCATTCTGCTCTACTGAATCATGTCAAACAATAATTTTGGCACCAATACGTAATAAAATTTCAAGCAAAAAATGTCAAGTTTATTCAAGCACAAAGGAGAAAGAAGAAAAGACTTAAAAATATTTAATGCGTTGATAGTTTTGTGCAATTTCTAAGCTGTATAGACTAAACTAAGAAAGTTACAGTTCAAAACGAATTTTCTTTTTTATAAATGTGAATTGAACTGTAGTCGTGTAAATGATTTTGAAATCTCAAATTCTGGAACAATACCCTACATGTTGTATTGTCGCATCAACAGATTCCTCTCTGCAACAGAAGAGAACAGTTGACAAAACAGAGAGAAAGGAAGAATGAAAAGAAAATGAGAAGGGAGGAAAGAAGCAAGGCTACTAACAGGCAAAACAACACTCAAAAAGCAAGGAGAATGCTTCATCATGTACAAGGTGTCAGTTGAAATAACTAGAATTATAATCAATTTATAAGTGAAACCTCACACAGCACACCATTTCAACTTCTTGATTGAAATGTTTATCGCCCGAGAGATTCAGTGTTACACTTGGAGATTATTTTACACACACTCTGGGTTTTGTTGATCAGAATTTAAAATGTCATCTTCATTAGCGTCACCTACAACATGTCACTTATCCCTGGCAGAGCTGGTAATGTTACACTAAACACTGATTGAGATATACAACTGACGTCTTTGTCTTCCTCTAGAAGAGTTCAAGACAGGTGTGTGCATAAGATTCTTATTTTAACAATCACTGTTTTTCTACATATCTTTAAGAGAGTCCCCCATGAAAGCATTAAAGCAATAAAGGAAAGCATTGACAATTTTTAAGAGGCACACTGTGTCATTGCTTGAAACTCACTTCTGATTTATTTTCATTCCAATAACGAAACCCTTCTTTACCCATAACCTTAATTACCACAATCACTCATCCTATAATGGCTCTTACTTGTCTGACTTCTTTTCTCCTCTCAGACTCCAATTTATAATGTCACTTCCATGAGGATTCATTACCAGGCCTACTGCATCCTGGCAAAGGATATTTCTCTCCTTCACCTCCACCTTCCACGCATTTACAAGTCTCCAGGTGCTCTTGCATGAAATATATCTCTAGGTAATCTGGTCTTTATGAGGAGGATAAGTTTAGTGTAAGTGAACACAGAACACTGTACTATGAAGAAGAGCTAAGCCAAAGACACTACTTGAATGTTGATGTGTGGACTTACTATTAAAAATAGGCTATACTTATCAATGATATCACTCAGATTTTTAAATTTTGAGTGCTCCAAATCTTTGTTATTACTGTACCATATATTTTATTATTAGTTATGTTAGAGATATTATGATTTTAGCTGGCTTCTTAAATGTCAAAATCTGATAACTGTCTATGCTTATCCAACTTCTGCAGAATATACCATTTCAATGCTCCTAAATATATTTTCTCTCTCTTCCTGCTTAGCAGTTCTGATTCTGGGCTTGTTCTAGTAACTTACTGAATCACAACCCCAATGTTCACACTCATCCTAAAATAGCTTTTGTTTTTCAGAGTTGCTCAGTTTACACCCTTTTGCAAATCTTTGGATGATTTCTTGAACTAATTAGGGTAAACCTAGCAGTATGATGAAGTAAGGAAGATCTTAAAAATACTAGTTTTGATTTATGTCCAACAAATGTAAACATTTTTTTTTAATCGGACAGGGATTCTGTTTCCCCAACACTCAAGGAGTCAGTTTCTCAGAGTCCCTGCCACCTCCTCTATAAGGCTTACAAGGTTGGCTCTGGTGTCATTTTTTAACAGGAGTTGAGAATCAGTGGAGATGACTAATTGTCTTCCTCATCTTGACCAAAGAATGTCATACAATATGACTGTTTGTGTTAAACTGGTGAACACAAGTTACCATTTATATTCACCAGAGAGTGATGTATGTAGTAACTGGCTTGGCTGGAAAGCCACCTGTTAGCAGTGACTGCACATGGTGGTAAGAGACCCCAAGCCTTTGGTCACTTCATTCGCTCTGAGGCTAACTCTTCCATTAGACTTTTCAGTAAGGAAGGCAATGTCCTGATCAACCTGCTGGCACCCAGATCTCTGAAACTCTGGTCCTTTGCCTGGACTTCTCTATCCTTGATTGTTTCCTGAGTCTGAAAGGCAGTAATCAAACTGGAAAGCTTTCAACATCTGGAAAGACATTTGAAATGGGGATGTGGCATACCTGATTCTCCTACTCCACAGTCACGAACTTGGGAGCAGAAACTCACGTATGTTACTAAGTCCTGTTAAGGCAAGGGAATGGTCGTTTAGCTAACAAACATAAGACAAATTTCTAATCTCTCTCAGTACCTATTAGGTGTTTACTAGATATTTGCTTAGTAAGAAAATACATAACACTTTGCATTACTAGTACCTATCAGTGGATGGCAACAGACCCCAAACACACAAGAACAGATAAAGGGGGAGGAAGCAAAAAGTAGGAATTTAATGGAGGAAGAGCAGAGAAAAGTCTGCCTGACTCTGCAGCATCCCACCAGTACTTCAAAGAACATCTAATCATTTTTGACATGCCACACATAAATACTATCGCTTAAGTAGAACAAGTGATGAAAACAGTTCATGTCACAGGTACTTCTGCATGGACATATGATGCAATAAGTTTCCTTAATGCTAGTCATTAACAATATTTCCCCTTTATTCATAACCGTGACTAATTCTTAATTTCTGGGTCTCAGTAAATATTATCTAAGAGAACAATCAGAAAAAGTCAGAATTTAATGGTGCCAGGAAGACATGACAAATAAAAACACCAAAATAGCCTGAATTGTAGATTGAAATGACTCAGTGAAAGTAGGAGACTTGTATAGCTATAGTTTGGACAAAATGGATATTTTGCTAAATGAGGATGGAAATTTGCTGGGAAAGCTCTTGGAGATCTACAGTTTGGGAACTATCTAACAAATACCTTGGTGCTAAAATTAAACTCTTATAAAAACCTATTTAGGGTTTTATGGAAAGCTTTTTTAAATTTTGTTTTCTTGGCCCCATGCTGGCTGTCCTAGAATGTGTTCAGCCAAAGGGCACGTATGCCGCTGGGAATGACTTCGTTATGCAGAATGGATAAGGAGCTGAAATAGTCTGTACTATGAGCGTTTGAAAAAAAGAAACTTCTCTCACTTGCTTCTCTCCCTTCCCCTGATGAAAACTCCATGCCTTGGCAACAACAGTAATCCACCAATAATTGAACTTCAAGGGCAAAAAATAGACTTCCCTTGGGACCTTTCTCTAATTATCAGATACTAAAGATTACAGGGCAAATTGTCTTTTTTTTTTTTGTTAACTATCGCTTAAATTTTAATTAATGTATTCAAAAAACTGAATCTAATTATCTCCATTATAAGTACGATCCTTATTTTAAATGTTGCCTGGTAAAATGACAGTCTCCTTATATCCTACAAATTTGATTTCTTTTATCAATTTGCTCATCTAGATTTAATTTGACTTTTTATTTAGTTAAGACATTTCAAAAGTGTGTATTCAAACTAGGGATACAAAATAGCACTAATTAGAATTAGCTCTATCACTGCCACAAAATAACAGGGAACTGAAGCTCTAGAGAAGCATAAGGCATGGTGTCAACGGCTTCCACAGGAAATGGACTCTGAGATGGGTTTTAATGTGCATAATGTTTGTCAGAGAGTGCTCGGGGATCTAATTATGGAGCGGGGGAAAAAAGGAAGAATCGGAAGTTGAGAGGTAAAGCAGCCTCAACAGAAGTCACAGATGACTCTACAGTTAGTCATGAAGATGTGATGTCCCTTCATGAGTTTTCAATTTGGAGATGAGTCAGCAAGATTTTCAGATATTTGATTTTGTCACTGGCTGTAGGCTGCCCCATGGAGGGAACATAGCTTTGGATAAGGCAAATCTCTGTATTCAGCTTAGTACTGGGAAGGAACTTAAAGTTCAGGTTTCAGAAACCAGAAGTTTAAATCCTTAATGGAAACTCCTAGCATCTATCATAGGATTCTGACTCTGCTTGGGTAAAGCAGAGAGTCTGAACACCAGCAAAAGTTACAAATATGTGGTCGAACTTTATGTTAAGAGCAATAGATGAGAGTGATGATATCAAATAAACACAAGAAAATGCTACCCGAGTCTCTTATTAATGATATTTGGCAATAGGAGACAAGGTATAGTCATATATAAATTTTGCTTCCTTTTTGAAAAGTTGGATGCACTATTTAATATATTATTGGAGACCCTCCCTTAGTCAAATCACCCATCTTTTCCTCATTGATCTCAATCACTGTGGGAAAGTAGGGAATTTCTCCCAGGCACCAATAAAAGAACTTCAGTCAAGCAAGGATGTGGCCATGTTAGACTGATCTGGATAAAAACCTATTTAATGCATTTATACTGGTTTACAGTTCACATCTTTCAGGGGACACACACTGCCCTTTAAGAGTTTGTGAGTCTATGGAGCAATGAAATCTCTTTTCTAAGTGGCAGATGAACAAGAAAATATTTTACCTGCCAGTGAAATGCTTAATTTCATACCTTTTATAAAGTCTCTATGACCTCATTCTCATAATGTCTCTTCTACTAAGGAGGAAGACAACCCATTATATAATGATATTCGTTTAAACCCGAGAAACATTTGACACACTAGTATGGTTACCCAAACAAATAAAATCCCAGCACACGAAACTTACATCATCTTGAGCAGTGCTACTGAGTATTCAAATCCAAGAACCATGTTTTCTTATATAAACACAACAAGAAATGCATTAAAACCTATATTTATTTAAATATACATAAAGTCATTTGCAACACAAAGTGAACACCACAGTACTGTTGATGAGATGTAAATATTGTATCACTTAAATTATGTTGTGAATGTCCTTAAGAATAATAAAAATTTATTTCATAATCTGAATTCCATTAACAGTAAATGCCCAGTTACAGTCTTATATTTTTACTAATGTATTAAGTCAATTTTTAAAAATGACTTAGACAAAAATGTTAATATGGGAGATAATAAAATAACATACTATAACTATAACATGTTAGATTTTAATTACTGTTCTATAAAATATGAATTAACATGGTGGCAATTCACTTGAATTCCAATTAACTTGCCTTAGTTATCTTGCTCAGTGCCTGCAATATGCAAATTAACTTTACAAAGTTAACATATTAATAAGAATATCATTATGAATCTTCCCCCGTTTAATTTTTACTAAATTATGTTGCTAAATGTGGTTCATCTCTTAGCAAACTATCAACTCTATAAAGAGTATTGATAATAGTCACTTGATCATGAGTCTTAAAAGTAACCAAGGGTCTTATTAAATTGGCATAAATCATTGAGCAATGAAGTTCTTTTATAACAGATCTGTGCTGTACTAGCTAAATAAGTAAGATAAAGGATACAAGCATGAATTTCTGGCCATTAAAAGTCATCTAGTCTTGAAGGTATTTGTTGGGTATTAGGAGTGGGAAAAGTTGGCAGATTTATTGCTTTAAATTTGATATCATAAACATTTAGAAAATTACTGTCAGACCTTTTGGTCTGTACTCAGTTTATCATTCGATAGCATCAGCTTTACTAATTGAAAAGACTCATACCATGGGAAAAAGATAGACAGAGGAAAAGCATACATCATTATCCCTCTGCCACAACAATTAGAAAAACCCCCAAATTACATATGAAAATAAGTAGAAATCATTGTTAAAATATTCATTTAAAAGACAGAGAGAAAAAGACACAGACAAAGCGTAGATCTTTGATATGCTAGTTCAGTCCCCAATGCCTACAAGAGCCAACCGGGCCAGGCTGAAGCCAAGATTCAGGAACACAGTGCAAGCCTTCAAGGCTCCAGGGAGGCTGCAAGAACTAAATTACTTGTGCTGCCACCTGCTACCATATAATGGTATGCACTAGTAAGAAACTGGAACCAGGAATGAAGCTGAGATTTGAACTTCAGCACTGTGATATGAGATGAGGTCGTTTCAGCTGGCATTCTACCCACCACATCAGATGCCTGTTATAATTTTCAAAGTTACATAAAGCCTCAGTCTCCAAAAGTATCATCAGTACATCAACACTGAGCTCAACAGAATTCTGCCATCAACCGTGTATTATAATCTATATTTTATCTTAAGATTTATTTTAAGCCACAGTGACAGAGTGATAACAAATACAAAATAAGAAAAAGAGACAGATGGGCCCAGTGCCTTGGCTTAGTGGCTAAAGTCCTCGCCTTGAATGTGCCGGGAACCCATATGGGCGCCGTTTTAATACGGACAGCTCCACTTCCCATCCAGCTCCCTGCTGTGGCCTGGGAAAGCAGTTGAGGATGGCGATGCCACAGTCGGTGCTTTGGGTGAGGTTCACAGAATTAGAAAGGAGAGCATCCTAAAACAAATATTTCTGGTACTTTGAAAATTATTTTCTCATTTTTATTAAAATATGCTCATCTCCAGTGTCACTTGTAAGTCTTCCCTCCCCTCTTTTAACCCTTGGGCCTGTGGGCCAGTGCTTATTTGCATGCTAATTACCAACTGAAGGTATTTTATGCTGATCAAAGGCCTTTAACCAGTTAATGAACCAGAGAAGATGATCCTTCCTTGGAGGAGAATCGCTTACTTTTGTCATCATTACCACTAAATTGCATTCCTTGCACCCATTGCCTCATAATTTAAATACTTTGCTGAATATATAAGTGGACAATTCAGTACCCATGGCAGGATGCCACTGAGTGCTTTACTATGTGTTTCTGTACTTAGAAAGAACATGCCAAGCACT
The DNA here is from genome assembly GCF_017591425.1 of Ochotona curzoniae. NCBI lineage: Eukaryota > Metazoa > Chordata > Mammalia > Lagomorpha > Ochotonidae > Ochotona > Ochotona curzoniae. Next base: position 8,621,735 of record NW_024465035.1, on the reverse strand, counting down.
ACAGCTACGGAGCTGACACTTTATGAACAAAAGCAAGTACTGGCCAGGGACTTTCAGCTACGCCAGAATCTGGTTTGCACTGGTTATGCACTGTCCGAGTCCTCGAGTTGAGATGAGATTCTGTGTAGCTCCTTGATTACAGAAGTACTGATTGTGTATTTAGAGACACCGCAGAACAGTAAGATGGACATTCAGTGAAGGAAGAATAACAATTCAACTCTTATTGAATAAAGAGATAGGTGAAGATGAGTTTGTGAGGACGAGGCAGGGGACCAAAGTACTTCATAGAAGGCAGCATAAAATCATGAGGGATTCGGCAAATTTGAAGAAGTTTAGAACAACTATTTCAACACACACACAGATCCTTGGGGCATGTCATTCCCTAGTGTGAGTGGCCAAAGTAACTCATCTGTCACATTCTTTGCCTCGGAAAGCTGATCTCTAAAAGGAAGGACACCGTTGTAACTCTCGGTCTATATGCTTGTTTAAAAATAGGTCCAATAAAAGTAAGCAATAACAATATTATCTATCTCAACCCCTCCCATGTATGGTTCTGGCTCAGATAAACAGGGATTCATAAGATTTTCTCAATTTCCTCTTGCCCCACATCTTGATTTTAAAGTAGAGCTATTATAAGTCCATAGCAGAACTTCTCTTTCAAGAAATAAGCTTCTAGATTCATTCTCTGAGGAGGAAGCACAGTTTAAAAGAGATGAGAGGTCAGAATAAAGTCAAAAGACACAGATTTAACGTTTGCAAAAATATTGTTTCCTTTTCTATAGGAATCATAGGAACATTTAGAAAAGCCAGTCATATAAAGGCTACAACTTTGGTGACTATAGGTTCATAATTCAAGAGAGTAGTCATGATTGGCCTAGAGTTGGTCAGGGGTGACTTTTTGCTGGTCAAGCCACCATTCCGAGCTATCTCCTCTGAGTGCATCGCAAACTGTGATGTCAGTTTCAGTGACCGTTTCAATGAGATGACTGGCAAGTAGGAAATGGGTGCGTGAACACAGCGAGAGTGAAACTGGGTTGTACATGGAATATATTAATTACAATCATCAACTTGACCTTTCTATGCTCTGTTATTCCAAGAGTTCTTTCCACTGTTAAGATTAAACATCCTCATGTTTACATTATGCTGGGCCTGATGGCTTTCCTCCAATTTTCCAAATGCTCATAACAAGGAGTTTTCATGCACGATTTTGAATCTCCAGGAGAGTGAATTAAGCCTCTATTGGATTTAATGCTGCTCTGCCACCAACTGTATGAACTTACACAAATCACATCACTCCCTAAAAACCTAGGATATCATTATCATGCAGAAGTATTTTAGAAGACAGACTTGCTGTTACACATCAGTATGTTTAGAAGCTACAAAATTCCCTAGAAATGTCAGCTATTGTCACACTTGAATATTCAACAGGACCACTCAGAGTGTGCGAAATGATTTTACTTAGAGAAATCTGAAAGAACTGATGATGGTGGTGGTCGTGGCGGTGGTAAACAACTCTGCCAATCCCAAAAAATCTAAATATATATATTATATATATATATACACATATATATATGTGAAATGTTCTTGCTGTGACCCTCATAGGCACCGAATGGAAGGAGTTGCTCTCCTTCACGCTCTACGGAGTGCTCTACAGAGAGGATTTTACTTTAAATTTGTTTTTAGCTGGGTAGCTCTTACTCCAGTGCATATACCCTCGTTCTTACGGCTCCAGCTCAGGATGAAGCTTCAGAACGCCTGGACCCCTCAGAGAGAAGCCAGCACAAGGAATGCAAATGCTGTCTATAGTATCCATTGCTAGTTAATGAAAAGACCAGCAGGGGCCATTTGCCAGTGCTGTGGTTGGCAAGGTTCAACTGTAAAAACAAGAGAGAGACAGTCATTGAAGTTGGGGCAGAGGCAGGAAAGACAGAATTGGATATATTGATTATACATCTTTCCAGTACAAATATCCTGACTAGACTCCTGGAATTATGAAATTATGAATGGAGAGACACAAGTGACGTAAAAGGAGAAAAGCAGAATTACCCAAGGGAATAAGGAGTACATTCGAATGACACTAGCAGAACTGATAGTATACTTCAGTGAGGGGTTGGAATACAGACTGTAGATGTAAGATTTTTACCACAGAGAGCCAGGAAGCACCTGCTCCACTCTATAGCTGTCTCAGCCTCTCAGCCAGTGAGCTGAAACTGGATGAAATCATAAACCTAGCCACAGAAATAAACTTGAGTTTTGGGCATATCACACATCACACGACAGACAGAAGAGAAAGTTCATAAGACATTACTGTCATTCAAACAAAATTGAAAGTTTCTTGCTTTTAAGCCAAAGATTCTATTCTTACCTCTTGATGTGGTTAAAAACATCATCAATGAACTTGTCTTTTTGAAAGAAGCTTTCATATCAGGAGTTGTGTGCCATTAAACTAGCATCAATGATCATGGACCAAATATTATCCTTTGATGACTTCATAGTAAAGACATCAATCATTACTATGAAAATCCTAGCATGCTTAAAACAAAATTGCCTGATTTTCAGTCTTGCCAGCCTTTTGGGGGAAATGTTAGGCTAAATTTAAAACGAGTTAAATATATTTGCATATGAACAATCTTTTTTAAAAAATGGACACGTGATCTTAAAACTATGTAGGCAATAAATAGCCTTGTTCAATGAATCATCCCAGGAAATCGAGTGTTATTTCTATTCTATTCTAGGAATTTGCTGATCCACATTTGCTGTAAGTTACACATTTTAGCGCTGCTGACATCCAGAAATGCAGTGTATAAATGCATGAAGCTGCATTGCTTCCATCTGCCTCAGCTCTCTTACTTCACCTCAATTCCAAGGCTTGCCATACACTGCACTCTAGGTCCTTCCGGTTGTGTTCTGCTCAGACGCCCATGCTTGGTATCAGAGAAGGCATGCCAGAAACCTCAATAAATAGGTTTTCAAAGGGGGATGCCTGTAAGGAGTTAATAGAATACCCCACCCTGGACCCTGCGCCATTTCATCTTCCTCACAGCTCACAACATTCGTGCCAGTCCAGCCATCCACCAATCACCTGAGAATCCCACCCCCTTCCCCAACTCCGCCCACTTTCCAATCATTCTTAGTCAATCACCTGTGACAGTCTCAGGCACCAATCCCCTGGGGCCTGCCCGCAATCCCTCCCAATCCCTGCCCCACATCTTGCAGGGGCACCTGAGTGACAAAAAGGCGCCCAGGTGCGGCTCTATCTCTGTCTTCTCCAGATTTCCCCCCACATCTTCCTCCGCCTTCCTCCTCGCCTCCCCATCACACCCACATGTTCCTGCCCCGCTGGAATAAACCTCCTAAGATACCTCATTGCGTCTTGGGTTTTGGGCTCACAGTGAAGGTGAAGCAGCAGGCTGTGGGAATGAACTGCGCATAATAATATTGTAATGATATTGTAATAACTAGAACTCTGAATTTTTAAAATAACGGACACTGCCAATGTTAGAAAATGATGAGGCAAAAATGTGACGTCTTGCCAAACTTCAGAGTTTCCTTTCTGAAAAAAAAAACATGATGACGACCAGGTCCTTTTGTCTGTGCCGGTGTAGTTCTAGAGACAGCCAGATGCTTGGAAGAGCTAGGCTGTTGGTGTGTGTCCTGTCAGACATCAGTAGAGAGAAACCTGAGGAACTTTGTGTCATGCGCTTGTTACAAAATGATGTCCTTTACAGGAAATACGAAAACCCCTGTGATGTTCAAATACTAAATATTTTGTCTATAGTCTAAATTAATAGGCTGATGGGATCAAACAGATTTTTCTCTTTATTTATACCTCTTAGTGTTTCAGAATCTTTTCTCCAAAGCAAGTGGCCTGAACACTTCACGTCCCATCTGCCACTTAGCTGCTGAAATGAAAATGACCACAGCATCGATAGAGGAAAGCTAGAGGTGATTTCCCACAACAATGTATCTGTCCCAATGAAAACATGAGCTTTAGTCTTAATTCTCCTGATAAGCAAATAGGCCAAATTTTTGTCACTCCAGGGGGTTAAATTATCTTATTGCTTTTCCTCTCCAAATCCTGACTGAATATACTATTTTACAGAATAAAATGAAGTTTTCCAATGAAATTAACTGTGCAACTCTTGAGATAGCAAGATTTTCCTAGGTTATCCGCAGAGGCAAATTTTACCATATGAATATCAAAAGTGGGGAGCTTCCCAAGTTGTTGTCAGAGCAAAAAGCGGAAATGAAAGATGGGGTCAGAGACGCACTGCATTCCCGGCTCTGAGGATGGGTGCCAAGGGAAGAAGCACGGAGCGTGAGTAACAAGCCATGAAGAGTCCATACGCTGGGTCCCACCCTGCAGGCTCCAGAAAGACACGTAGGTATAATGCTTCCTTGATTTTAGTTCACTGAGACAGATGTCACACTTGTGACTTGCATAATAGTGAAAAATATATTTGTATTAAGACCCACAGTTAATTTGTGAAGAGAGCAAATTAAATCAGTGGAATGACATTTAGGTAAATTTCCTTTAATCTACCCAATAAGAAAGTCTACAGACTTCAACGTCTGACTGACCTTGACCTTAGACCTCAGATCCTTTCAATTTTCTTCATGGCAAGCAGTTTTGTTTCTCCTGCAACAAAATGCCTCCAAGGATAATTTTGACTTTATCTCCTCATTCTTTCTTTACTTATGCAATGAAATGAGAACTAATGAGCCTTGAAGTAAGGACAGAAAAAGCAAAGCACTGGGCTCATCCGTAAGATTTATAAGCAGTCACAGAATAATTAATTGTGAAGGAACTTTGGTTAGAACTTCTTATCTCTGACAAAGATACAGCACATCCAGAAAGCTTGAAGCTGGGCAGCAATAGGTTCTCCTTCCCAATTCTTCTTACACATTTCTGTGAAAAGCACCCATGCTATGCTACATTATAAGTCTGTCACTCCCATGCAATTTGTATAATACAAAATGCTACCACTGATGATGTTGAGTGTCACCATGATGAACAATTGATAGCAAAATAAGTTATTAAGCTACTATTGTTAAGGGAATTAAAGGGAAAAATCAACGATAAATTTGGGTAGGAACACTGACTTTTAAAATACTTTAGGAGAAAAGAATATACTGAAGTGTTTACAAAGGTAGATAAAAACATTCATGGAAAATTGAAGTATAAGATAAATAGAGTCAGCACTGTGGTATAGTGGATTAAGCCACTGTCTTCAATGCCAGCATCCCCTAGGCACATTGGTTCAACTTTCAGTGGCTCTAGTTTTGATTCATCTTATTGAGAATATACCTGGGAAAAGTAGCAGAGGGTGACCTAAGTTCTCTGAGCCCTAAACCTACATGAGCTACCCAGATAGAGTTTTGGGCCCCTTGCTTTGACCTGGCCCAGTCTTGGTTGGTACAATCATATTGGAATCATATGGGAAGTGAACTAGAACATGAAAGATCTCTCTCTCGCCTCCATCTCTGTTCCTTTTCCTTCTCTCTCTTTTTTTCTCTGCTTCCATTTCTCCTCTTTCTTTGTAACTGTGTCTTTTTCCCAACAAAATAAGCATGCGTTGGTCCATGGTTTTTTTCCTTTGTGATATCTGGCCTGGCAACCATGTGCAACAGTCAAGTTGTATATGCAAAGTATACACATCTGGTTTTGCCTTTCCTCTTGATGCTATATCTAACCTTATCCTACATATTTGGCGTACACAGATTTAAAGCACAGAGTATTTGTGTGTAACAGGAACAAAGTCCATGAATAAACACTGACAATACAATCTTTTTATTACCAGAAGGACATGTTGGTTGGTGGAATTCATTGGAATTAATTCTTTAAACCAAAACCCAGAAGCCAGCTAATTCTCTTTCTTCTACTCTTTTTTATACTCTTGCTTCTTTTGATGCTGAGTCTACACCGCTGGTGATCCACATATTAAAGACAAAATGTTTCTTACAAGAATTTTTTCAACCAATGAAATTGCACAATGTTAGAATTAATATTTTGAAAAAATTTACTTGCATTAGTCAGCTCACAGTTTTATGTTGTTTTTCATGTCTCAATTCAGCTGTTGCATGCAGGGTTCCAATGTGGAGAAAATGATTCTTTGGGTAGCATATGGTTGATGTAAGGATATTTATTCTTGGAGAGTCTCTTGGAAAGGCATGGACTTACTAACAAACGAAACGTTGTACATATTTAATTTTTGGAAGCATGATAAAGTTTTTGGCAAAACCTACTTCCTCTAAATTTTCTGGCTAATTATCTATCATACAGTGGGTGGGAGGCTGTTGACATTTAAAAAAAGACATCTAAGCACAAGTAGTAATGGGCTCCCAGTCAATTCATAAAGTATAAGATTTCCAGCTATAAATAAAAACAGGAAAAACCAGCTAACAGGAAGCAAATGCTCCAAAGGAGACTCCACATACTGATTTCAGGTTTGCTTATTCAAATTCGTTGCTATTTCTCAAAAATGTCTCAGAGTCAGGAGAAATCATCACGTCCTCTAAGCATAATTATGCTGTAAGAGCCTATTTCTCTGCACAAACCAGGTGTGCTAAAATCTCGCAAGGTGCTCAAAGGTTTTGATTTCCAATACGTATGCATCATTGTCTACTGCCTACCTGAGCAATGCAATCACTATGTCAATAAATCAAAATCCAATTATTCAGTTACCTAACAGTACAGTCATATGGCTAAACCATTATCTCAGAAGGACTTAAGAGAAGAATTCTTTTTATATAAGCATACTTAGCTTCATCTTTGTTAATTCCTGACAGGCTATCTTATTGATGTGTCTTCAATTTCGCAGATGAGTCTCCTTTAATGAAATGATTCTATATATTACCAAAAATTCAGCCCTAGACCCCAGTGGCAAATTAAAATGACATGGACTAAGGTTTGGGCGTGAAGGAAGGAAAACATTTAACCTGAGGACAAAATGCAGGGTGGTAGACCTCTGGGTCCCAACAGCTACTGCTTTGCTTTTTAAAGTATGGCTCAGTGTTCTAAATGAAGCTACGAGAGAAAGGTACATGGATAAAAGTGTGTGTTCCCACTTGCAGTCAAGAGCGGATACGGAAATCAGGCCTGAATTGGTTATTATTAGCTTCTCTCCGACTGATACACTTTGTTATTTTGAAACTACACATTTCCCTCTAAAACATGCAATTTCATAAACTTGATTAGAGAAGTGAAGGTAAATTAATATACACAAGTACGGTTTCCTGATGGCACCCATCATGGGAGGGGATTTATGTAGTTTTGTCTCTCCTCTGGATTTCAGATTATCACACGAAATGACAGATGACCATGAATCATTTTAAATGCAAGGTCGGCATGCCTGTTCACCCATACTGGTAGGGAGGGCTGGTGGTATTAGCTCTAAGCAGCCTTGATAGATGGATGTCAAGACAGTCTGAATTCCTTTTACAAAAGAAGCCACGTGACACTGATTAGTAGGCTACTCATTTATTCTGGCTGGATTTGATTTCCATGCTGCTGTCCAATAGAGACAACAGCAAGGGAAACAGACTTAATATAAGCAAGTCGTTTGGAATCTGTCAATCAAAGGAGATTTTGAGAGTGAAAAATGGTTCCCCTGGCCTTTGAATGGGCATGAATTACTCACGGCAGAATATGAGTTGGGAAAGGTGAATACAACATAGCAGATGATGAACTGATTCTTTAATATCCTCATCTGGAAAAGTTGGGATTGTGTTTAGTCTCCTGGTTCCTGTTTGTGAGGCTCTAGTATTAGCAATCACTCCACTCGTTTCATTATATGTGAGTACAAATCCCTCAGAATTGGCAAATCTGCATGCAGCAATACTTTACCAATCTGCTTCTTCACTGGCTTTCCATCTTCCACCCTTGAACGTATTAAGAAATCGAGGGTAAAATAAGTGTCAGAATTCATGCAGTTTGATGCGATCCAGGCCTTGATGTACACTGTCTTTCTCTCATTATTATTAGAACTTAATAACAAGAGCAGAAGAGGATGAGGACCATGGAAATGGGAAAGAGAAATGGAAATTAGGACTGGAAAGTTATTTTTTGCATGTAATAAATGTTACTAACTTATCAGACATGGAGGTTGGTGCAGTAGCACAGCAGGCTAATCCTCCTCCCTATAGGGCTGCCAGCTTTTGTCCCAGCTCCTCCACTTCTGATCCAGCTCTCTGGTTTATGGCCTGGGAAAATAGTGGAGAACAGCCGAAAGCTTTGGAACTCAGTACCCATATACGAGACCCAGAAGAAGCTCCTGGCTCCTGGTTTTGTCACAGTTCAGCTCTGGCAGCTATGGCCATTTGGGCAGTAGATGAAAAATCTTTTCTGTCTCTCCTCTCTCTGTAAAAAATGCATTTCAAGTAAAAACAAATAAATCTTTTCAAAAGTGATTTATTAGATACCAGGCTCTGTACTGCACATTGAAATACAAAATACATAATCTTTGTCTCAGCAGGACTTCCCTGGGTAGGGCTAGACAATGAAATAATTGCTTAAGGAGACATGTGCAAGTATTTAGGGAAGATGGCACTCGGTGTGACCCAGAAGGGAAGGGTTCACTGAAGGGGCCTTGTTCGGGTTTAGTCTCACAAAGAAGGAAGGGGAGTTGAAAAGAAAGATAAGGGAATAGTTGGGGATGAGAAGGTGAGCAGGAAAGCTTTCAGGATCAAAGATCTGGAGTGTCAACAGCAGTTTATAATTTAAGGCCCAGTAAAAAGAGAGGAAGAAAACAATTATGGCAAAAAGAATGTGAAAGCAGGGTGAAATTTCATGTGTTGCAAGTTATCATAAGGAAACTTGGCCTTCAAGGGTTTCTTTTTAAGTTAGCAGTAGCATTTGATTCAGGAACAAAAGTTGCCTTTACTTGTTTCTTTTCTTGGAACATCAGAGGTTTTGTGCCTTAGAGAGGAGAATACATCTCTTTCGTCTCCTTATTCCTCCACATAAATAGACCATGCAAGACGCTCGATGCCATATTGACTCATTTTTTTTCTTATTGTATTTGATAGGCCACAAACCCCCAGGATGCTCTCAAGAGTCTAAAAAAGCGGGAACAGGAAGATCAAGAAGTTGTTGTTGAAAGTGAATGGCATCAAAATTGTGGCATTCACTCTTGCATTTTCACAGATTAAATCCACTGGTAGCTCTGTGCAGTCACTAATCTATGACCACAAACTCAAGGTCCATTTCTATATGCAAGAGATAAAAGTGTTCTTTCTGCCCATACAGCTTCTGAAACATCTTGAGGTTATTTGTTTATTTCGAAGGCAGAGTGGCAGAGAGAAAGGGAAAGATAAAGAGATTTTTCGATTAACTGACTAATTTCCCAATGCTCTGCTGCTTCGCAAGTATAATAGCAAAAACTGTTGTACAGGAAGGGAAGATGGCACTTTACCAGGAACGCTGATAAAGGATATAGTACCGTAAACAGTGTCTTAGCACACGTTGCTACAAGGTCTGCCCCACTCTTGAGATTATATCTGTTTATGTTATTTGAATGCATGTGCTTTTGTAAACATGGGAAGACCTTGCTCTCTGGGTCCATATTTTTGCATGACATTCCTGCATGACGGATAACAGAGCAGGAGAACTCGTGATCTTCAGTTGAGCAATTCCCTCGCTTTGTCTTTCCTACTCTGTCAAGATGCCACCAATTTCATTTCTCTATTTGTCCCAACAGACCCAAAATTGATCATTCTTTATAAGAATAATACAATCTCTACTCAATGGAGTTAGCTTCTGTAGCTTATTGGGAATTAATCACATACAGAATGAAAGTCAAAGATTTGGGTACACGTAGTTTATTTAGGAGGTGATCCAATGAATAGTCCTTGAGTGAAAAACTTATTGTCAAGAACGTCTCACCTTTTCGATGAATGGGTCTAGCTCAGTATCCGGACCATTCTGCCATCGACTAGAGCCAACCTGGGATGAATGGCCTTTGTACAAATGTGGTTGTGCTTCGCGTAATTAGCATCCTTTTAGCTGGAGGGGCTGCTAGACATGGTTTGTGGCCAACACAAGCAGTAGCAGAAATCTGGCAGAGAATATAACAACCAACAGAGTCCCAAAATAGACTTCTTGTGGCTTATACGTCTTCTCCCAGCTCCTTCTTCAGCGACTCCATTTTGGTAATTTGAAATTGGCCATGATAGTAGAACTATATGAAGCAAAGAGATTGACAGAGCCTACAAACAACGGAATTTCATTTCCCTAAGATCCTGTAATCAAATATGTACTAGTATCCCTAATAATCTGTAATAAACCTGTCAAAATGCAGAATTAAAACCTATGAATGTTCTTGTAGCTTCAACCTTACTGAGATCCCATTTCATGTGACTACTTTCGTATGACTTCTTCTAAAATAGTTAACACTACGTGGTTAGCTACTAAAAGAACCTGCCCTTTATCTGCTATATTTAGATTTCCAAAGAAGAAAGATACGATATTTTTACACCAGCATTTTATTGTCCTTCTAATGTGAAGACTAAATAAAAAAGACTTACACTGGAAAGCGAAACTGTGCCTGCTATTAGAATATCATGCTAGACATTAAAATAATAACACTCTGTGAATTAACATGCCCTCTCCAGATGCAATAATAAAAAGTTCAAGTGCAGCTGTCAGTGAGTGAAATAAGTCCCATTCAACCTAGTAAAAAAAAAAAAAGCCTCCGTTCCAATACCTGAATTCTAATGTTATTGTGTTAATCACCTTTGAATTTCATAATTTCATGACACTGAAAGAGCTTCTGTAGTATAATTCAATAAATGAATAGGTAGCATTGCCCCTATTTACGACAAACTGATGTAGAAGAAAAATACTATTAAGGCAGTGCAAAAAAAAATTTTTTTTTTGAGACAAAAAGTGGCTTATTAATGGCAATCATGATTCAGAGTATGGCTGACTCCCACAGGTTTCCCTGTGATGACCTACCAGCATTCAGTGACATCTTAGCCATCCACATCGTGGATTATAACTGACGGTTGTTAAAGGAGAAAAATCCAATAAAATTTCTTAGAGATTGCTATACAGGAAACAAGATGGCGGAATAGGGTAAGGACACATTTAAGCAGACAGGGAATAATTTGCCGGGGCAAAACAGAGAGGTTGTGATCCTGGGAAATTGAAGAGGACAGGGTTTGGGGGGCATGTCTGGCAGAAGCTGTCCCTACCACTGGTGAGCGTGAGAACGGGTGAGGGGCGGGGCGGGGCAGGCTTGACAAGGTGGCAGTGTCTGTAAGCGAGTGTGTGGGTTGGGTCTTTGGGCGAGGCAGGCTGAACTAAGCTGCCACATCCATGACTGTGAACTGAGCTGGGTAAGACACAGGCTGGGCTATACTAGGCCATGAAAGAGGCTGGCATGTGCAAAAACTGGGCTTGGAGTTACTGTTCACATTGGCTGTTATCTTTTGTATAAGTAATAGGGCGATCAATAGTTGATGTGAAGGAAAGATTTCCGAGGCAAAGAAAATACTGAGAAAAACATTTAAAGTTTTCTTTTCTCCAAAAAGGTTTGTAAAAGAAGAAAGTGCCTTTCTGTAAAATGTAGTGCACAAGAATCAGGTGGCATTGAAAATTGGCAGGAATGCCAAGTTGTCATGAAAACTCAGAAAGGAGGAATGGAAAGCCAAAAAGAGTGTGTGACCTCAAGGCAATGATGGGACCGTCCGGGAGGAGGACCGGCTGGACAGGATGAGTGAGCTTTAAGTGAGGTGTTACAGAGATCTCTCAGAACGGCGGCCTGGAGTGGGGGAGACCCTCCTGGCAGCAGAGGACAGTGGGGGCAGCAGGGCAGGGACGGCCTCTTAGACGGGAGATGATCGCATCTGTATCGGATGAATTCTACAGGCAAATCCCAGTGCCAGTCAGGGAATTACAATTCAATAATCCACCAAGGGAAGCCTCTGTACATCCAGTACGGTTTGAATATTTAATCGTGCATAACATTCCGTCAGGTAAATCCCAATGGCAAAAAACAACAACAACAACAAAAGGATTTGCAGGGAGATGAAGCCAAACTGAGTAACTGCTTAACTTCTCCTTAGCCTCAGTTTCTTCATACATAAAACAAGATGACCACAGAATGCTGGTAAAGCTTGTTCTGAGGATTAAGTGAGATGATATGTGCCAGGTGCCAAGCTACGTGATATTTTTTCTTGTAGTAATATCCACAGAATCAGAACGGTCAGGATGTGAATAGCCTTTCAGTTTTGCTGTCTGCACCATTCCAAGAATAGAATGCTTCACTCTTTCTCCAACAATGCATTCCTTCTTTTCATATGACTCGTCATGTTGGAGGTTTTTCCAAAAAACAAACAAATAAACGCTGTCAAGCTAAACAGCCGTGGGAGCCCGTGGTAAGGTAGCAGTCACAGCAATTTGTTAAAGGAGCCATGAAATGCAATGAGCAGCCCGCTAGTGATGCTTTTATTGTTAATGAGAAAGCTGGGGCTATAATGGAGCACTTGTATTTCTTGAAGTCTGCCTGGAAATTTATTCTCTTAACATAGCTTGTTGCTATATTATGATTCCTGTTTTGTAGATGCCTTTCTCCTACAATGAAAAGCAGCCAAGTAAAGGAAAAGGTATAATTTTCATGGACAGGGAAACTATCTCTGGGATTTAGTTCTTTTTAGCGTCAAAACAAAATCTACTTCCTATTACAATGTCTTGATGCATCACGAATCTAGTCATCTTCAAATTGCTGTGTGAGTTAACTGTCTGGGTTTGCTAATCTCTTCACTATTTTGTAAAGGTTTTCTTCTTTTCTGGTGAAATAATAAATGGAGGAGTAGCCATAGGTGATAAACTCACATCTTTAATATGGCAACATCTTCTGTCTTAGAAGCGTGCTGTTCCAAGTGGAATATTTCACAAACATTGTAACAGACACACTGGACAGCACACTAACTCACAAGTACCTTGACATACCTCAATTTTATCTTGGTCTACATCTCAACCATTGCATTTAAAATCAACAGTTGGGATGATGTAAGTCATCATATGTGAATAGAGTGACAAATCTTATAAGCATCTGCAAAACATTAGCCCTCTATTAATTATCTTCATAGCAACACTTATGTTTATAGTCAAATCTTAAAATGACAAAGCAGGACTATTTTATCCACAAAAGTATTGTTAAAAGACAGTATCTCTTTTCATGAGTATTTGAGGGATTATGAAAGAAAATAATTAAGATGAACTTGACATATTGTTTTGATATTTGTAGTCAACTAAATGAGTTAACGGAATGTTGGTAGCTTGAAGATTGCAGAAAACATAACTCCTGGTGTAAAGTTTTATGGCTCTTTGGAGCTAAGAGAGGAGTATGTTTTCAATACACAGATAAGGAGAGCGCCAGCGCAGTGAGGAGAAGCCAGCAACTGAATAGAGAGTGAGGGGGACAGACTGTGAAGGTTTGATGGGTTAGGAGGTTGGTTAGTGGCTGGGGAGATGCGTAGATGCAGCTCATCTCATTCAAGGGAACAAAGTACAGTCTTTTTCTTGTTTGAATAGTAGAATGTGTCACGCTTAGTATAAGTGTCTCATTGAAATAGCATTTCTACTCTAAAAGTTTTATCTTGGATGTTGTTTTAGAGAGGAATTAGCATAAGAGGTTGCCAGGATTTTAAAAAGAAATAGGTAGAAGAAAATGCTTTTAAAAAGGACTTACTATAAACACCGTTAGTCAGTTCTCAGCCATCACAGAGATGTCAGTATTCACTGTTAATGTGCAGGGCTTTATCGGAAGACCTGAGGCATTCAGAGCAGACGGGCTCTGCCTTCCTCGTACTATGCTAGCTTCTATAGGAATCGGCTCTTCCCATGGGCAAGACAAGGAGATGATTATTTTTCTTCATGATATAACTTGCCTTAAACTATTTATTATGCATTTTAGTAGAAACCACGGAAAGCTTGGGAAATTCCTCATGAATAAATGGATTCAAATCATTGCCTTAATTGTGTTCTCAAGCGCAACTAAGAAACAATGAAATTTGTAGTTGCGTGACTAAGTACACAAATCTTTTTTTTTTTTCAATGAGTGTGCCAAAATGCAATTTCAGTGTGCTGGCAAAGGTGTGTAAGTTGTGCGTATCTAAATAAGAAATTATGTGATTCATAATTAAATTTCTAAAATTCTCTCCCTTAAACATGATTTTTAAATGTAACTTTTCAATGAGTTGTGAGTAAAGAAATGAAAATATGTGCTCCAAGAAAATACGTTACTTAGACCCATCAGGTCATTGATTGAAATATATGCAATTTTGTTTCCAGTAAGTCATGACTCTTCTTTTAGGTAAATTAATTAGCTATCATTTGAGAAAGAAATAAATGTGGTTAGTTTTAATTTAGTTATTCTTATTTGATATGAGCACCATATTATAATAAAGTTCCAGTCTTAATTTGATTGAGAATGAATATTTTTAAGACATTTTTATTATAATATGTATAAAACTAGTTTTCAGAAATGATTGAAATTCAAAGGAGAACTCTTTAGAAATAGCCCAAGTTAGACTCCCATAGTATTTTGTGCTTTTTTTTTCTTTTTTCAAATTCAACTTTTGCTAAAAACTCATGTAGTCAGCACGTTTGTACATGTTTCTTTTCTCCTGTTATATATCAGCATTTTGAGTTTGTTAGTATTTGCTACAAAAAAAAAATTAGGTTTTGTTATTATTTCGATGGTTAAATAATATTCCATCTTACAGTTTTCGGTTGTTCCTTTGGGGGCTCTGTTGTGACATAGAAAGCAGAGCCACCTCTCGTAACCCCATCATCCCATACCAGTGCTGATTCATATCCTGGCTGCTCTCCTTATCATCTGGCTTCCTGCGCATGCACCTGGGGAAAGCAGCACAGCTTGGATCAAGTGCATGGGCCCCCACAGTCAGAGGAAGCTCCTGGCTCCTGGCTCCAGCCTGGCATAGTCCTGCCTCTTGCAGTTGTTTGGGGAGTTAACAAAAAGATGGAAGATTGCTCTTTCTTTCTCTGCTTTTCTTGCTCTCTTTCTCTCTCGCACGCACACTCTCTTTCTTTGTATCACCCTCTCTGTAATTCTACTTTCAAATAAAAATAAATCTTAAAAAAAAATGTGTCTCCTCGTTATCATACATTTTCTTAAGTGAAAGCTTTATTGTAATTTTAATACAATAAACGTATTTAATGTGGCTGTAGGAAATGAATTCCTACCTCAGAAACCTATGAACTTGAAGTTTATCTTAATTTTTTGTTATGTGTATGTCATATTCAATTTTAAACAAGAGACACTTAGTACAGACTTTTCAGAAACTTAAGCAACTGAATAACATTCCTGTTAGAGTGTTTCCAAGAAAGGATTTGAGGATTATAGAGTCAATGGAACTAGAATTGAACTCTAAGATTTTCCTCTTTACTGTCAGGATCTGCAGAAGACGGGTTTTTCCTAGTTTTAATTTTTTCCAAGTGTAAAAAGTACAGCTTTATTATTATCTACCTCTTGCATCTTTTTAGAATATTGAAGAAAATGCATAAAAACTGCTTAGCACAGTGCCTGCCTAAATAGCTGTTTAGATTCAGTAGTGTTATCAATTCCTTAAAAATCGATATTGATATTGATGATTATATCTACTCAGTTCCTCTGGAAATGAATTCATTAAATGACGTCTCTAAGAGCTAATAATTATTAAATTAACACAACACAGAGGGAATGTGCTGACTAAAAGGTTTTTGATGGATTAGATTTTTCCCCGTGGAACCGGCCAACAGTTTGGGCATCTTATAAACTCTCTGGGACAGATCTATGTAAAACTGATTGAATTGGCCAGGTAGTCAATTTGATTTGGTTCTTAAGAGAGTATTTATCAAATAGATGTGTCTCGGAGTGACATCTATGGCTGAAGGCATTCACATCTCACCCTCCCACATTGACACGAGGATGTAATATGCTCCTCTCAAGCTTTAATTTGGCAAGGGATCTCTGCCTCTTAAAGCAAGGATGTGACAGCTGTCTGAGGAAGCATGCAATGTAAGAGAAGAATGATACAACTGCAAAGACAGGGCTCTGCTCTGTCATTTCCATCATTGTCATGTAATATTTATCAGGATGTCCATGTTGTGCTGGGTGCTTTAAGGGTCCAGGCATCACCGTGCCACAGAAGGGAGAAATAGACAAAGTCAGCACTTGCCAAAGATGAAACACACAGCCAGGATTTGTCAAACAGGCATGCAATATTTAGAAATATCCTACATATTCTGAGGCTTGAGACTGTACACGCTGCTGAGAGGCAACCAAGCCTGCTTTCACAAGGAACAGTAAAGGGGGCGTTTGAAAATCTTGTTAAACGGCGACCCTGGTTATATTCAAATAAGGCTGACTGCTAGTTGGATATCTCTCTACCCTTCTCCTTCTCTCTCTTTTAGAAGAGAACATGAATGAAATATCTTATTCTTGAAGTGTCACACTTAAGGCATAATTGTTCTGATAACTTATTCTTTACTAAAATGTTGAGAAATAACAAGTCTGTAATGAAGCAAAGATCTGTACATGTATGTGAATTAGTATCAGAAGCTTTAAATTCAATTTTACGTGTTTGTTGTAATAATTTAGTAATATTACTATTTTAAAACAAATATTCTATTCTATTATTCCTATCTTAACGCTAATAATTTGAAAAAATGAGATATTGCTATCATAATGACATTTCCAGACATAGACGATAGATTTTAAACCTAGTTTCTGTGTTGTTGTTGTTGTTGTTGTTTGTTTGTTTTACTTTATTATTTATTTAAAAGGAAGAGAGGCAAAGAGTAACAAGAGAGAGGGGACAAGTCCCCACAAGTTCCCGCGACTGCAACTGTTTCAAGTCCACTATTCCATCTTCCTTCTTCAGCTTAGCTGAAAATGAAGCAATACTGCCCCATTTGTACATACTTTTATAATGTTTTCAGGGTTAAAGAAAGTGGGCAATTAGACAAGAAAACGTATTTAGTCCTGAAGGCAAAAAGATTGGGTTAATAGGATCTTGAAGTACTGAATAATCTTGTTAATTATAATGCAATGTTTGTCAAACTGAAGGGAAAAGAAAGTAAGACCAGGTTAGACTCAAGAAGCTGCTGTCGGATTAACTAGAAACATTTTTGTAAAGATTTATTTTTATTATTTTTTATTGGAAAGGCGGATATACAGAGAGGAGATACAGAGAGGAAGATCTTCCGTCCGATGATTCACTCCCCAAGTGAGCACAACGGGCCGATGCCATGCCGATCCGAAGCCAGGAGCCTCTTCCGGGTCTCCCACGCGGGTGCAGGGTCCCAAAGCTTTGGGCCGTCCTCCACTGCTTTCCCGGGCCACAGGCAGGGAGCTGGAAGGGAAGCGGGGCTGCCGGGATTAGAACCGGCGCCCATATGGGATCCCGGGCGTGCAAGGCGAGGACTTAACCACTTGCGCCACCGCGCCAGGCCCTAACTAGAAACATTTTTGAACACATCACACACATCATTTTCGTTTTTCATTTCTTGCAGCCCTTTCATTTCAAATCCTACTTCACTTAAGTTTGTTACAGAACATGCTCTATCAAGACACATGAGCAATTTTTAGAATTATGTGTTAGAAGACGTCATTTTGAGGATGATATTAGTTCTTTGGGGAAAATGAGGAAAATGTTTAATCATAAGCGATATTTGCAGGTAACAAGTGCCGCACCAACTGTGTTGTCGTGGCATATGCTGATATAAAATATAACATACACCAATGTTTTTATAAGCATGGGTTAGATAGAATGCTGACACATTCTTTCAACATTTCCATTGTAAGAACTTCTAGAGAGCCCTGGGGTGGAAACTCATTCCTTTTGTTGTTGCAAGCAACAAACTTTTTCTTATATGAATTCATAGGTGCCTCCTTTCATCCAAAATTCTTCACCCAAATGGGTCATTTGACTTTCTTGTAACAATTTAAGGAGAATATCATGTACAATATAGTTAATAATGCATAAGATTTTCAAATATGTATAGTCTTCCTGAGTTGAATAGGTCATTTTCTACCTACCAAGACCACTCTGACAAATGGAGCCGGGTAAATTAGCCATTTCATGTCAGTGTGGCTGCCTTCAGTGCTGTATTGGATGCAGAACAATGGTATAATAATGCTTCATTTTATTTCTGAAGTCTACATGCACTACAAAGGAAACCTCCTAGGTGCTAAACAAGAGTAATAGAAATGAAAAAGTTGGTATACAATAAACCCAGAAATAATTGAGCCATTCCGTGCAGATTTCTAATACAACATTTATTGTGGAAACAACAAAGCCCAGCAAAATTCAATGAATCTCAAATTAGTACATGATATAATAAGCACATTTTTTTGTGTGTGTGTATGTATACACATCTATAAGCATTTATGTACGTGATTTTTAAAGGGAGGGTGACAGAAGTCGATTGGAGTAAGAATCTGTCTCAGGGTCAGGAGACTCTCATGGCTCTCTAGCTGCAAAAAAGCTAGCTTGCCTTTGATTCTTTGTGTTTTCTGTTGGAGCTGTGTTTCTGAGCCTCCTCATTGCATGTGCATAGCCAGATTCAACATGAGCAACGGTCCTTTAATTAAGACCAGCAGGTAGTCATAGTATTTTTTCAAAAATAAATAACAGCCCAATTTCTACATGCAGATAATCAGGAGGCTAGGGGACAAAGAGGAAGAGAGTAAGAAAAAATCAAGGGAATAGGAACATGCAGGAAATAGTGCTATGATTTTGACCAAAAATTATTTTTTGTTCTTTGTTTTGAACCTTTCGGTAGCAGCATCTCCATCAAATACAACGTGATTTTTCTTACGAATGACCTCAATTCAACAAGAGCAAAAATGTGTCCTGATTCTCAACAAATGTTACCACTGAAATTGAACAGATGTCATAATTTATAGTCAAATAGCAACATTTACATAAATAAAGTGAAGGACCCTATGCCTCATACAGTGTAATTAAAGAGCCTCTCTGGAGAATTGCATTTTTTTTCAATGCCAAAAAAATAATGCAATCTTAATAACAAATATATTGAGAAAATATATTTTACAATAATTCTTTTCAATAAAAGGCACTAGTTTTAGGCTTACACATTTTGAATGGAATATTGAAGTTCAGAAACTAACAAGACTGATGCTATGAGATTTTCCTTATAACTATTGTTATGGCAAGATCTCGGGGTGCAAAAAAATTGTTATCTTCTTATTTTCAGAGAAGGAACCACAGGTGTAAGCTCTTCAGCCATGTGCACCCCGAGACACAGATGTGGACAAACACGATTCTGATGCCAAACGTGGATTCTTGTAATCATGATGGATTGTAAAAGCAGCAAAGAAAACCATAACAATGTCTTCACGAAAAAGCCTCTCTTCAATATGGTGTGCTTCCTGAGCTTTGAGCTTTAGCTTGGGGATCTGGGGTGAATGAGTTCTGAAGAAGAAGTAGATCACCTTGAACAAGTCTGCATGGAATACTTCAGAAGTGTGCTAAGTTAGTTTTTATAGTGAATTTGCACCAATTTAGACTTCACATGAATTTCAAAAAGTTTGGGAAAAAAAAAGACATTCTGCTTGCCCAGATTCTCTGAATTGTAACATTTTACATTAGTTTATTGATCAAAGATCTTTGAACATATAAATGTAAACATTAATACTGTCAAATGAGCAACCGATTTCCTTGGAGTAATCCAGGACTCCACCGAAGAAAACTTGTAGATGCTGCTGAGTTTCTCACCCTCCCTTGATTGGGAAGCCTCCTTCATGGTGTATGGTAGACACATGACACTTAATTTGTAGAAAGTTTCTGACTGCAGCTAAATCTGATGTTTACTCGTGGTCACATGTTTGCTCAGAATGCTTGTCTCAGGCTCATGATGCTCAGATTTCCGGCAGAGAGGGGGCGTTTATCGGTTGGGGTATCACCAAATAATTAATGTGAAGCCAGAGCTGCTCAGAGGAAAGCTACTTGCGATAAGCAAAGCAGAGAGCAGAAAGTGTTAGCTCACAGACCAAAATCGCCTCTTTGAGAAGTAATTTGCCGGAGTTTTTAAAGCAGTATCAGGGAAGTGTCTAAATTATAGAAAACGGGTGGCAAGAGAGCTCTTCCTACTGAAACATCATACATTTATATATATAAGTGTGTGTGTGTTAAAAAATCTGACTCAAATTTTGGTTTCTTGTATGCTTTTTTTAAAAAAGAGATTTACTTATTTTCACTAGAATAAGATTCGCAGAGAGACAAAAACGATCAGTCTTCTGTTGGTACCCTTAGCAGCTGGCCAAAGCTGAGCCCATCTGAAATCAGCAGGCAGGAGCTTTTCCCAGGTCTCTTCCATGGATGCAGGGTCCTAAAGACTTAGGTCATCCTCAGCCACTTTCTCAGGCTGACTTCACCTGCACATCACACAGTTTCTCTTAAAGTCTTAATGTACCAAAGCAAAGATGAATGGCTCATCAGGAGATTGGCAGAAGCCACCGAAAGTTATTTCAGAATCATCCACCATGGACCATTGTCCAAGTTAATGCCTTGAATCTTAAAATTAAGAATTACCTGTATTACTTTAACCCTGTACATAAAGACTTTCTATTCTAATGAGAAATGGAATTTTATATGTAAGAAAAAAACCCACAGAATTACAATGAAGCCAAAATGTATGAGTAAGACACAAGTAATTTGCATTTTTTGCCATTTTATCTACCAATTCCTCCATTCCAGTGGTTTTGAACACCTTATGTGGCCAGATATATGCTGTCCCTTTGCTGCAATGAGTGGTAAAGTGGCCATGATTAATTGTAGTGCATTCTATATTCCAAGATAAACAAACTTTTCCTCTTTCATCTACTGTCTACGTTCCTGAGATGGTGGACCACTGAAAATCCTCTTGTTGTGTTTCCCGAGACACTCCTGAGATGCTTAGACTCAAACTTACAAATGAGCAGGGAGAGCGTTGTCAGCCACTGGAATCTTCCCTGGCGTATTCAAGCAGGCCTTCCTTCTGGCTGTCTTTGGAATCTCCCTTTCTATGTCCTCTGCATCGTACAGCAACACTTCCTACGGTTTTAAAAATATATATCCAGTGACAGTCTGAAAATTTCTTTACTAATTTACTCATTGTTAGTATTTTGAAGCCTGATTTCTTTCCAGATGGACCCATGAGCCCATGGACCACTGAGCATGAGTAGAGTCAGCAGACAGTATGTGTCTTTCCTGTTCCAGTTGTAGTGCCTTAGGGTTATTGCTTCTGTGTTCGGTGCAAACATCACACATGAAGAAAGTTTCCTAGCCTCAACAGTTGTACATGGTTTCAAAATCGCATGTCTTGCTCTTCCTTGACCATTTATGCTAAAATCGCTACCACCTATAAGCCATATTTTTTTCTGCATTAGCAGAGCTTTTCTTTGAGATTTTCCTACAGACAATACCAGATTACTGCAGAGTAATCATGATAGGGATTCCTGAATCCCTAGCACAAGTATGTCATGTTCAGAGTTGCTTGGGGGAGAAGAGTGGTGTTCAGTATATCCAACAACAGTGGATTGTACAGTATCTGCCCATCAGCGAACTCACGCGGCCCTTCTATTTCAAGAACATTTGCCACCTGACTCAAATTCGTTTCACAAAGCTGTCACCATTTCCTGTTTTTAATAGCTTGGCTCCCTGTGTTAAAATGTTGCAAGATAAGCTTTCCTGGAACATCCTCTGAAAAACAGGCTCTGACTCAAACTCTCCCAGCTCTTTGTGCTAGCCTGACTGCTCCTGGTACTAAGTTACCGGGAAGCTTTCCTGGAACAACCTCCGAAAAAAAAAAAATTCAAGCAAGTATACACCTACAAATTGTCAGATTCGCTGCCCAGGTTTCAGTGCCTCTTAGTGCCTAAATTTCACAGTCTTGGCTGCCACGTATCTTGTTGCTTTTTCAAGAAAAGAGTTTCTGCTAGTCTTTTCAACTTTTCTACTTGTGATTAGTAAAGTATAAAAACATCTTTCGGCTCATCGTGCTTTATCCTAAGATTTGTAACTGGGATAAATGTGATTTTGTTTCTTTCATTTCTTCTAAATTTATTAGTTATAATTCTACGTTTGGAAATTATCCTATTATCCAAACATGGACTCCTGAATTATGTTTTTTTAAATGCTTTTTACAAAACTTTAATAAATAAAATGGTGCATTGCCCTGCAGTATCACGTACTATTTCACTATATGCATACAATTGTGTAATGTTCAAATCAAGATCATCACAGCCATATCCATGTCCTCAAAGACTTATTTGTTTACGATGGAAATATTTAAATCCTCTCTTTCAGTTGTCTTTCGTTAGAAAAGCTTCTGTTGCATTACGGGTAGCTGTAGTCATGTCAATGTGTGAGCGCTGGGATTTCACATTCCTACATAAGGATAACTTGGTCCCGCTGCTCAACCATTCCCCACCTCCTCCTCCTCATGTTCTCTCTCGCTTCTGAAAACCAACATTTCATCTCAGCTTCTGCAAGATCAACATTTTGAGTTTCTACATGTGAATGAGTTCACATGACACACATCTTTTGGCGCTTGTCTCAGCTCGCTTAGTGACGTCCAATCCAGCTATATTGTTGCAGATAACAAGATTCCATCATTTCATGCCAGTGAATGAAAGATTTCTCTCCCCTTCTCTCTGTAGGTCTCTTCTGCAAATCTGACTTTCAAATAAATATATGTAAGTCTTCAAAAAAGACAGTCTAGGGCAAATGCTTGTTTCCCAAGCACAACTGCTTCTTTAATTCATGCAAAGTATTCATATTTGCACATATTTATCCAACCTGAAGTATAAGGGAAGTGGAAAGTTCATGTTGTTCTCAGCAAACTAACATTGAAAGCGCTAGGGAGTGTTCACTCCCCGACACTTCACACGCGCTGTGTGCGCACACGTATGCATTGGCAGTCACCCAGCACGGTTTTTCTCCTTTCCTGCAACAAAGGCCTACAGGTTTTGAGCGTGTTGGCAGAAGTCAATAAAAGTATCCTGGGTGGTATATTAAGAACAGCTGCTACTCGATTCCTTTTGGCTATTCTTCTACTGAACAAAAAAGAACCATGCCAAGTAGTTAGAACAGGTTTTTATTTTTGTTGTAGTTGTTTGGTTTGTTTCTTTAACAAATCAGTGAGATTAAGACAACGTAAATGATAAGATTAATATCACAGACTATATTGTTGTACCTGAAGGCCAACTTCAATGATTCAGGAGTCCAGGGGAAGGAAGCGTCCTCATGTCTCTGGCGGCGTTCAGGGAGGTTGCCCTCAGGTTGACTTTCACTTCTCGACTGTCCAAGCGCATCCTGTGATCTCTCAGTGATGTGGTCTTCAAACTTGCTTCTAAGAGCAGTACGTCATGACTCATTTCCATTTCGCGGTCATTTACATTTTGCTGCTCTGCTCAACTGATGGCTCTGAATGATCTTTTTTTTTTTTTTTTTTTTTTTTGCATTTCCTGCTGACTTCACCTGCACATCACACAGTTTCTCTTAAAGTCTTAATGTACCAAAGCAAAGATGAATGACTCGTCAGGAGATTGGCAGAAGCCACCGAAAGTTATTTCAGAATCATCCACCATGGACCATTGTCCAAGTTAATGCCTTGAATCTTAAAATTAGGAATTACCTGTATTACTTTAACTCTGTACATAAAGACTTTCTATTCTAATGAGAAATGGAATTTTATATGTAAGAAAAAAATCACACAGAATTACAACGAAGTCAAAATGTATGAGTAAGACACAAGTAACTTGTATGCATTCATTTTCTCACTCGTCCTGTCAGTCATGGTTGATCCACTGAATCTCTGTTATGTGTCTGACATTATGCTAAAACTCCAAACATGAGGTGCTACAAAAATGAAAGCCAAAGTATGTACTTCTGTGGAACACTTTCCTTAAAAAATGCGAATGAAAGAAATGTCTATAGAAGCTGGAAACACCGATGAAGCAACACAAATATAGTTTGTGAAAAGCACATGGTGGTAAGGGCGGAAACTGGCATGTTAGCTGAAGACTAGACTGTAAAGAGCCTGGGGTGTCATGACGGGGACTCCAACATACGTTAGCAAACGAAATCACTGGATCTATTTTAAATAGGTGAAATGACTCAAATAGCAATAGGCTTGCTGGTCAGTATTCGTTGTGAAATATCAGAAAAAGGAATTTTTCCCAATGAAAGAAATCTAATAAGAGATGACAAATACACTTAGCATGTGATCCTGCATTAGGCCTACAGCCAAGGAAAAATAGCAACAAAAAGTATGATTGGAACAGTTAGTGGAATTTTATTATTATTTTTCTTTATTATTGGAAAGTCAGATATACAGAGAGGAGGAGAGACAGAAAGAAAGATCTTCCATCTGTTGATTCACTCCCCAAGTAGCCTCAATGGCCAGATGTGAACCAATCCGAAGCCAGGAGCCAGGAACTTCCTCCTAGTCTCCCACATGGGAGCAGGGTCCCAAGTCCTTGGGCTGTCCTCAACTGTCTTTCCAGGGTCCAAGCAGGAAGCTGGATGGGAAGTGGGTCTGCAGGGATTAGAATCAGCTCCCATATGGGATCCTGGAGCATACAAGGTGAGGACTTCAGCCACTAGGCTACTGCGCTGGGCCCAATTGATAGAATTTCAAAGAGATTGATGATTATCCGATAGCATTGAATCAATATTAAATTTTCTTGTTTGCATAACTGCATTGTGATTAAGTAAGAAAATATTATTATTCTTGGAAAACATACAATGAAGTATTTAGAGACAAGCATTCTGATTAGTCTCAAATGTGGAAAAAGAAAAAAAGAAATCTGTAAGTGTAGGTATGTGACAAACAAGAATCCATTGCAGGAACCCAGTGCAACCTTGCACACTTTGGGATCCCATATGGGTGCTGGTTCATGTCCTGATTAAGGTCTGGGAAAGCAGAAGAGGAAGCCTCAAGGCCTTGGGCCCCTGCACTCACACGGGAGGCCAAGAAGAAGCTTCCGGCCTCCAGCTTCAGGTCAGCTCAGTGCTGGTCACTGCAACTACCTGGGGAGTGGACACGCAGATGAATGATCTCTGTCACCTTAAAACTCTGTGTTTCAAATAAAAATTAACAAAAAAAAAAAACTTTAAGAAGAAATATATGTCTTGTTTCTCTCATGCCTCCCTTACTTTCAAATAAAATGCCCTTATCCTCGCAATGCATACATACTCGACCAGAGATGGGCAAAACTGTTGTGCCAATGGCCAGATGCTAAAAGCCTCCAACTTTGTGGAACGCACAGCGCGATGACATCATGCGTCTCTGTTACGACATCACAAAACCAGCCACAACGCAGAAATTGTGGCCGCCTGATAATAAAACTTCATTTATAAATACACAGAGATCAGGATTTGGCCCATAAGCTGTAATTTTCTGACTCCTATCTGTGACTAAGTTTTTTTTTTTTTTCAAACAAAAAAAGGATTGAAGAACTTCCCACAAATGTATAAATTCATGAGCTCCCATAAATAATTTCCTTCTTCCCCAGGGGCTAAATACTGAGGTTTTGAGAACCACTGAGATAAGTAAAATAAGTGTGGAAAAATTAAATATGGAATTGAATAATGCTAGAAATGAGGGGTGAGGAAAACCTCTTTTGAACTCACCCAGGGGAACTATCTAGAAACGCTGGGGGATGTTAGTGGGAATGTGGTTGACTGTGTAGACACCGTGGCAGATAACCGTGGCACCTAACTTGCGGTGCCTGAGTTAGGAAGGCGGAAACAGTATATGCTGCCGCTGAAATCTTAAAATGTTCCATTAATTTGTACCATGAGACAGCTCCAAATTCTCAACTTGCTGAAAAGATGGTTGAAATTGCTTTTGGAGTGCAAAGGGTGTTTTTGTTTGTTTTTAAGATTTTCTTGTGTGTGATTTCCACCCCCCACACACACACACTTAGGATGTCACAGAAAATATATGTTTGTAAGCTGTAAAATATTTTAAGATAGCAAATGCATTTTGAAAAGCTAATGGTTAGTAGAGAAAATGAGCTAAGAGGAGTTTCACTGTATCTTGCTGCCAGATTATTTTGTACATATTAACACACTATACTGAATGCTATCTATTTTAGTTTAAATGTCCACTAGGGAATGGAACTTTTGAGGTAATTTGAAGGGTTTTCCCTTTACAAGTCACCACTGTGGTCAGATACATGTCTGTTATTTACAGGCTAAATTATTTTTTCTGTTAACTTTATGTATTCTGGCTTTGTTCCGCAGAGATGAAGTGAACCCTTCTTGTCTTTAGAATTTGTTTCATCTGTCTGCACACTTTTCTCATGTAGCTCTGTGGTTCTTCTAAAACCGGATCATATTGTGCAAGCCCAGCAACATAAGGATTTAAAACTCTGTCCTATTTTCACTTTCTCCCATCATGCCATTAGGTTGCACAGCAGGAATCAAGGACATCAGTAAATTATTGCAATTTTCTTACTTTCTCTCAGTTACTACACTGGATATGAGAAAGAGTATTTGCTACTCTGTCAATATGACAGAAAATAATTCTTTTCAAAGGAATTAAAATTAATAAGCCCGGCTGTCAAATAAAATAATGACTTTCAGATCATCAGCGTGTTTGGGAACTTGCGTGTACACAGAACCTATGTGTGTACATGCAGGTGAGTCAGCTTTTTATCTCAAAATCCTAATTTCTTAGAAAAAAAAAACCAGATTCCTTAAAAGCAATAATCATATATACGGTGTTGACATTGTCAGTGCTTTATTTACAAGGAATGAATTAATTTATGGTACATTTATGGTTCCATAAACATTTTCACAAATCAATTAAAAAATGTGGAAATGATAAAATTAGGTATACAAATAGAATACTTGTGTGGAAATTTTTGAAAACTGTTTCTGGAAGTCTTGAATCCTTGACTCTCATTTCCTGCTGTAATAAACGCGTCCCTCCCCGTTGAATCTCAATTAGATGTACTTGCTTATGTCTGTGATATTTTTAAATCTCTAATGTATAACATTTTAAAAACATCCCATCATTTCCTGATTGTCTTTTTTTATTTTGTTGTTGAGGTCACTGTTAATGAAATGCAATTGTTGTTCCATGCACAAAGTCCATCTCAGCACTTTCTCTGTACAGTGCTACTGAATCTAATAGTTCCCTAAGTGAAGGGCAGGGAGCTTGCCCAAAGCTGCTCCCAGTGGGAAGGCTGACGCCAAAGTGTGAGTGTTGTGGAACAAGACCAGTTACTTCAGGTGCAATTGCTAGTCGCCTTTCGGGGTCTGCTTCCTCTTTCCATTGTCCATACACTTATTTTCTCTAAAAATTCTAATTTTTTCTCGAACCCATTTTACACATATAGGCCACTATCTATGTTAACATTACCTCACTCAAAAGGAGTAAGCATGGTCCCACCAGCATAGCATGGATGAGGGTTCATCTTGCGTATTCTCTGGAGATCTGACATACAGGCACAGAGCTGCCTAGGTGACTTCTGTTGCTGAGTGTCTTATGGCATTCAGAGGTAGCCGACAAAAGAAAGTCTGGTGCAATCCACAGAGCTGGACACACCATCCAATAGCATAGGCTGGACACCCTGCCTCGCAAACATCTGAAGCTGAATGGCTTTTGTTCTGTTGGAGGCACATGAGCGAGGTCATTAAACATTCATGGTGTAAAGAGAAGTTAAACGGATGGGAGGATAGACAACTACGAGGATTTCCATGAGGCAGTGCGGGACCAGAAATTCTAGCCCCGATTGGCCCGATATTGGAGTTGTCTGGCCTTGTTGAAGAAATGATAAATATGGCTTGGTATCCGTCTGGTTTGAGTGACTCAGAAAGCGTTCTTGAAGCAGCGCACAGACACGTCCTTGAGTGACAGCACTTCTAGACGCACTCCCCTTTATAACTTGTCTTTTCTCATTTTCCTCGCTCTGAACTGTCTGGGTATGTATAGTGGCTCTGTGTTGCTCCGCATTCCAGTTTGTGAGAAAACACCTACGATTGCTCAGGTGTTTACTTTTATACAGATGTACAGAACAGATTTATGCTAACTTTGCTATCTTTTCCTGTCTCTCTTTGGATTTTAATAAAACACAAACGTTGTAAATCTTTTTCTTAGATGATTAATGCATCTGTTTATGGAGGTCTCCGGCAATTAAAATATCTCTATATAGTATTTGTGACTCGCGGGAACCATGTATCAGCATGATTTTTCTTATGTGAAACAACATGGAAAATGAGCAATCTGACTGAGTTCATGCTTGAAAGGAGATTAGCCCAACTTTTCAGGTTTGTTTGCTGCACATAATTGGAAACTGAAAAGGAGAAGTCAGCAAATATTTTGCTTAGAATTTACATGTGCTTATTTTTGTGTTTCTGTTTGTACATAGAAAAGGTAAACATTTTTCTCTTAGGACCCAGAGTCATGTCAGAAATACTTACAACCTGATCACAATGAATTTTTAATTTGTTCCCCCAAAGAAATATTAAATGAATGAAGATACTGTCTTCCTTTTAGAAGACTCAGGATGTGGCTCTATAACAGATCAGCTGCAGATTCTGAAATCAGAAACAATTCGAGTCCACCTGTAAACCTAGGCAGGTCTGTTCCTGCAAATCCTCCCAGACTCGAGACTGTTCGGGACGATGAAATATCCTACACTTGAAAGGAGCTGGAACCAGCGCTGGAGGAGACCAAACAGTATTAGTTCTTGTAACTTGTGAAGGTAAAAGGAAAAGATAGAAATCTAAGGAGACCCAATAAACCTAATGAGCATTTGTCCAGGGAGGAGGCAAAACATTACTGTATTTAAAATGATTTCATGTAATTAGAATATTGTACACAATTTTGTTATGAACATTTATTGATTTGAGAGACGGTGTTTGTGTCTTTCGGTTCACTTCTTAAAGGCCTGTAACAGCCATGACAGAGTTGTACCTGATTGAAACAGGGAGCACAAAGTTTTCCATGTGAGTTGTAGAAACCCAGTTACTTAAAGCAACAATGCATTAGCAGGAAGCTGGACAGAGCAACTAGAGCAAGAATTTACACTATGCACTGTGATGTGAAATGTGGACACCTTCAATGAAATCTTTACTACCAGACCAACTGCCTACCCTGTTCAATAAACATATGCGATTTCTGAAACTAATACATATCATCAATAAATAAACACATGTATGTTGTGTATATAATGAGTGAAAGAAGGTACAATAGGTACTGTCCAGGTGGCAGGTGGAATTGTGAGGTGAGTCCCAAGATTTCTGTTTCCCGGTTGTAAATCTCTCGTCCAGACTTTTATCCTGAACGTGGACTGGACATACAGGTAAAATGCCCTGTCACTCCGGTGCTCTTACAGGTATAATGATGTCACAAAGAAGTTGATTGGAGTTGAGCAACGTTAACTCACCAGGTCAATTGGAGAAGAGTAGAGAAATGGGAAAATGGGAAATGGGATGGCAAGGGTTAGCCTTAGTGGTATAGAAACAGTTACCATATTCCAAGCCAGGAAATTAAAAGCTTTTTTAAAAAAAGACAGTTAATGTAGAAAACAATTTGCAGCTCACTGGACCACAATGGAGCTTTGGGGGCATGAACAGCAGGCTGAAGAAATTTCTGTGAGTGAAACTAGAGATGAGACAAATACCTGTACTCTAGGATACTGTCTAAAATGCTCATTTAACCTTGCTTAGCTTGTCTTGATACCTTCATTTAACTCCTGCATAGGCACCAGCCTCAGTGTCAGTACGTGTACATGAGGGCGGTCACAGGAAAATGGAATTAAAAGATAAATGTTTGTGTATTTCTAAAAATCCCCACGCATAGCTTTTCATAATAACACTTTTAGAAGATTCCTATCATTCATGCATTACAAGTTATTAGCATCAAAATAAATTTACTTTTTGGTCTATTTTTCATAGATTTATTGAGCCCCTTCAAACCAGGTTTTGTTCTATTTCCATAATTTTGCCCGTTTTCAGTCTTTCTGAGTTGAACTCATGGTGTATATTCTCAGACACAGAAAACGTCTCTGTCACAGTGTAAATCTCATTGTTTTGTGGTAATTTATTACTTTATCTGCCTCCTTCACTCCCCCCTGGTCTTCTTGAATTTATGTAACTGTCCTTTAATCTCTATTTTTCATCTAGAACATATCGTCTGACACATTCGGTGAGCGAGAGCTGCCTTTACGAACGAGTCGGTGTGAATCCCGTGTTGTACAGTCCCAGGAACCACACGTCTGCTTTCTGAAAGCAGTTTGAATCATTGCACATCTCTCATTCTGTTAGCGTCTCCGTCCCCAGAGGTCAAAGACCGCAGATACTGTCTGAAGACCTCTATGATAACAGGTTGCACAATCCCAGAGAGCTTGGGCAGGAGGGATTGGAAGCAGACAGCAGCGGCCTCTTTGAAAGGCAATCAGTGTTATATGAGTGGAGTACCAGAGAATAGAGGAATTTTTTTTCTTTTGCAAAGCCCAGAGTAAAAGCTTTGCAAATGCATTTCCCCCCCCCTAAAATTTGCAGTTTCTTTAATATATAAATGTCAAACATAAAGTGCCTTGAATGGTGCATGGAAACGTCAGCAGTTCTTTCTATTTAAATGTAATCCTGCGACTGGAACAGACTGTCTTGATATACGACGATACCTTCTGATCTCTTTTCCCTTGTTCTTCATCACGGAGTACATTTCCAGGATAATAGGATGGCTCTATTTAGTAGCACATCTGTTACTGCTTCATCGTCTTCACTTGAAATCATCATTTCCTCTTTGGGACTGTATAATTGGTGGCAAGTAGAGATGATTATGATGTAATAAACTGGAACGATGACTTCAGGTGGGTAATAATAGTTAAGCAACTGAGGCTTTTGTTTCCAAGTAAATTCCTTTGCTGATTAAAATGAAGAAAGCAAGCTATGTGCAATGTCTGTGCAGAATGGTCTCAGAATTGAAAAGCTACCAGCCAGAGCACCCGTGCTTTGAAGGCATCGATTCCTTAGGGCTTCGATTCCTTACGGCATGCGCCACTAATGCTGTGGTAAAGCACATTTCTTGTTGTCACATTTATATTAAAATCACTTATTATGACATCATATGAAGAGCAGAAACTTTTCTTTGGAGCAAACTTGGATTGGTTTCTGATGGGAAAGCTTTGCTTGCAGTCTTAGATACACTAATGACTTAGCCTTTTAATGTTTTCTTCAATAACATTTCGGATATAAAATATTACATTCCTTGTTGTGAAAATTCTGATAATATTTCCCAATGCCTGCCAGGATATATGGCCTATGGAATGTTTAAAATGCAGCAGTTGTCATTAGCATCCCTCTGTGAAAGAACATCCATCACAACATCTTAGGACAGCCCCGTGTCCTTGTTTCCAGAAGGATCTATCACATTTGCCTTGGCTGGCACAGCTCTCTGAGTTCTGTTTCTACATTTTGCTTTTCAGTCCAGATAGTCTGACTGCTTTTTTCCTGCCTGTTCATTCCTACTTACCCAAAGATTGGGTTCTGCTCAATGGAATACAGTGCAGCATTTTAAAAGGTTGAAAAATTAAAGAAATCTCATAAAACCATGGTTTAAACTTACCTTATACTTATTGTTATATTTCTTACATAAACAAATAAATACACAAAATTAGGAACAGGTTCTTTGTGCTTAAGGTTCTTTATAATAACAGATGACAACAAAAACAATGAATTGATAAAAAAAAAAACTACTGGATTAAACACACCAATTGTAAATATTATCCTGACTTAAAAGTCTATAGGTTAATTTGTGTCTATTACTATTTGTTTATCTCAGAAAAATTGTGCTATAAAATGAACATCTTTGTGGCTGGCTTCTTTGGGTGGCTGTTGTAATGTGCCATTAACATTCCCCTTCAGAAATGAAGTATTCATGAGTCGAGCGTGATGGCTCAGTGGTTAAACCCGTACCATGCTGTCTTCCCATGTGAGCCCAGGGTTCCTGTCCCAGCTGCTCCACTTCCCATCCAGCTCCCTGCTTTTAAATGTGTTGATAACTCACTGAATAACACGGTCATCCTATCTGTGAAACAAAGAGGATGTTTTCTCAGATAACATAAGATCATTCAATCATTCATTCATTCAGCACAATTAATTATGTGTGACATTGCCATTCTAAAACAGCTATTCAGTAATTAAAAGTAGAAAAAAAGAACAACATTTCCTGCCACTGGATCCTGTTGCCCGGTGGGTGATCCACAGCTTAAAGTTAACACATTTGTTCAATAATCCAAAGAATGGCTATATGAATAACGATAATAAAATCTGCCAGATATGTGCATTTTAATATATGAAATGATCTAGTGTTATTTAGGATGTAGCAAATGATACTCAATTGTTTTGTTATTGAAATTTAAATTGCCTTAGCTCTTTTAAAGGACAATTTACTGATGCACATTAAAATTTAATGCATCTGCCGTTCTAGCTGTCCTCCATAGGGAAACACTCATACTCAGGCAAAGTAAGTATACAAGAATCTTCTGGGTTGTCTCTTTTCCAGGGGCAAAAACAAACAAACAAACAAATAAACAAATAAAACCAACTGTATAAACCTGTCTGCTAATGAGGGGGGATTCCATAACTGCTGGCTTCTATGTAGCAGTCGGGAGGAATATACTTAATTCGCAAATAGGAACAAGAGAAGGATATTAGTAAAAGAAGAATAGAATTTACTGCATATCATAATATGATAATACGTGAATTTCAAAAGTAAGAAGCATGTTTCTTAAATTTACTAAATTAGCTAGAAAAGACAATCCCATTATCTGTGATTATAGAGAGTTTGCGATGATCCTTTGGTGAAGCCAGATTTTAAGATTTAGTTTTATGCTTCGATTTTAAATTTTACAAGCTAAGCGTATATGTACATTATTTGTGTCATTAAACCTAAATGTATTCTTGTACTAGAAGTGTCATTAAAATAATAAATAAACAGGAGTCAGCTTGCAGAAGGTATGAATATTGTGAAGGTATTGAGAGTAGTTAAATTCTGCTTAAATGTAAATTAAATCTTAGAAGCTTTGCTATATGGAAGGCCATACTCGCATTTAAAAGTGATATCTTTCAGCATATTCATGCATATTCAGGATACGTAAAAGACAAATGCACACTATTGCCCTCTCACTGCATTCTAGTAAGCACTGCCCAAGAAGATGGTGTGGTGCTACTGGTAATTGTGAGAACCAGGGTGGATGTTGGATGGGCTGAGTTATGTCTCAGCACCCACTGAACCACATGAGAGCTGTGTCTGGGTGTGGATCAGGCTTGGCTGGTCTTTAGCACCCAACAGCGAGAACCAGATGGGTCAGGGCCGATTGGGGAAAGCCACCATTCCTGCCAGGATAGGAGGTGGACTAAGACTGGACCAAAGACCGACCCATTGGCGCAAGATTTGCAATTGGGAGGAGAGACCTGATATAGGAGCTTGGGGAACTCCTATGTCAGGATGCAGTCCCTGCAGGTGAGCACGAGAATCAAGGATTTGGTAAAAAACTGTTCCAAGTCCTTCTTGTTTTTCTGGCTAACAGGTTGCTAAAATTTTTCAAAAAAAGCATGTACTTGGTCCAATGATGCTTTTATCAAAGGACACTGTGACCACCTCATTTTCTGTGCTGTTTACTCACCTTGGCAGTTTCCCTAATACTCAGAAACGCTTCATATTATCTGAAGTTGGAAATTATAAATAAGGAGAGGGCGGAATCTATGGTAAATCTGGAGTGGATTTAACTCATTACCCAAAGGAAAGCTGCTGCTTTTTTTTTTAACCTTTCTTCCCTTTCTGTACCTCCACAACGTGTTCTTAAAGTTTCTCTCTTTTTTTTGAGTTATTTATGTATTTATTTGAACTGCAGGGTTATATAGAGAGGGAGTCACATACCACATCAAGGGAGAGGGAGTGGGAGACAGATTTTGAGTCTATCTGTTGGTTCACTTTCCCCAGTGGCCAGGACTGGCACAGACTGAAGTCAGGAACCTGTAGATCCATGCAGATCTCTTGTAGGTACTGGGGTCCAAACACTTGGCATTATCTTGAGCTGAATTTCCAAGTCATTACCAGAAAAACAACCATGTCACAAAACAGTGCTCATACAGGGATACTGGGCTTCCAGGACGCACTTTTACCAGGTATGCTGCAACCCTGGCCACTAAGTTTGCTTTTCTTTCCTTCTTTCTTCCTTCCTTCCATCCTTCCTTTCTTCCTTCCATCCTTCCTTCCTTCCTTTCTTTTTTTTAAAACAAACACTTTTTGCTCTGTTTTCTGCAGCTTTAAACTTTCCCAATAGATTTTATACCTTTTACCTCACAAGCTGTCATTTCTTCCCTGTGGATGATATAGTTGGTCTGGAGACCATTGGGTTTATCTGTATCAGCTTTTCAAGGATTTCCATGAAACAGAGACTCTAGATAAACTATCAAACAGGCTGAGGAGCAATTAGGCACTATAAACCAGCAAGAAACTAAAAGACCTACAAATGTCTATTTTAAAAGTGTTCTTCTCTAACATAAATGTATCATGAAATTTTCTTTTTTCCAAAGATGCGGTTTAGGCTGGCATTTCTGTAAGTGGAAGGGATTATCTTTTGCTTACAATTTGTCACTTCTGACTGACTGTGGATCACAGCAGTTTAGAAGCTGAACCCCTGTAAGTTAGGCTTTCTTCCAGCATTTACAAAAACCTTTTTCAACAGGCTGATAAAAATAGCAACAGCAAAGCAATTAGATGTAATCCCACACATCTGCAGTCCAAGTCGGACCAATAAACGCTTTCTTCTATTTCAGCTACACATGGACTCAAAATTCTCATGTGAGGCTCTGGCAAGCTGAAAAGAACGGATGATCCTTCGAATAATATACATTTAAATTCAGCTCTAAATACTCCCATCCAATTCTCATGGGAAATATTGGCTGTCGATGTTGGTGAGAGACGCAGTGCAAAAAAAAATTTATTTTGTGTCTGCATTCACTGACACAAAATAACTGAAAATTGGATTTCAGTTCAACTTAGGAAACATTGACAATTACTTATGAGTCCTAGGTTCTCCCAAAAGTGGGTATAAAGATAAAAATGATATACTTTCTGACCTCAAGTAATCCTTGGTCTGGAGGCAGGCTATGATTTTTGTTGTTGATACTAAGTGTGTTATGGCTGCTTTATCACACAACAATAATATCACAGACCTCGCCTCTCCGCCTGATCAAATGAAACATTTTTAGTTGTTAATTTTCTTCAAGTAGCTCTTTATAGGCAAGAACATTGTTTGGTGGCACTAACTGTGTTTTGTAATTTTTAGGTTATTTACTTTTTGAGAGATCTTCCAATTATAAAACAAAATAAAACAAACCCACCTCACTTACAAATTTCCAACCTCTCCCATCTTTATCTTTGTCTCTCTCACCTGCCCATCAAAGGCTACAAATCCTCTATTTCACGACAGTCTGTGACTGCACCATGGATATGTGACAAGTTGGAGTCTGGGAAACAGTCGCCAAAAGTAGAAGTGAAAGGACTTGGTGGCATTTCCTTGGAGAAGGGAAACAAAGAATGAAGGCAAGCAAAGGTTCTGAACACGGCCCTGGTTTGACATCTGCAGGAGGAGGAGAAGGAAAATAAGTCTGAATAAGAGGGAGTTCCAGTGTAAAGATGCTTAGAAACAAGACCCAAACCTGGTCAGAGTTGCTCTGTCTTTGAATTTTCAACATGCTCTGGCCTTGGCTTGGGCCCACCCAGAAAGTTGTACGGCTTTGGGTTGAAAGATGAGGCTCACCTTCCAAGCACTGGGGCCTTCTGCAAAAAGACTCTCATAAGCCCACATTCCAACTTAACAACTAAGATATTTCCAAACGCTAGTGAAAATCAACCTGCTTTCCAAATCTTTCCCCATATTCATTTGTGCAAAAGTAATCCCTAGCTTTAAGTTCGTCACTCCGTCATTTATTTGCATAATTTCACCCCATATGTATCCAAAAAGAACCAGTGTATCATTTATGTTTACTTATGCTTGAGGCTTTCAAAAATTCTTTCAAACTCTATGTGTGAAGGTGCCTGTTGGAGGCAGTGGGCATTTAGCTTAGAGCTTCAAATGCTGGCATTCTGTATCTGAGTGTCTGAGCTCTGGCTCCTGACTCTAGTTTCCTGCCAACTAGATCCTGGGAGGCAATAACTGGGAGGCAAAAATGACCCTGATAACTGGGATGACCCTGGGAAGTGTAGGGATGACCCCGATAACTGGGATGACCCTGGGAAGTGTAGGGATGACCCCGATAACTGGGATGACCCTGGGAAGTGTAGGGATGACCCCGATAACTGGGATGACCCTGGGAAGTGTAGGGATGACTCCAATAACTGGAATGACCTTGGGAAGCAGCAGGGATGACCCCATAACTGGATTCCTGCCACCCCCCAGAGGAGATCTGGTTTGATTTCTCCAGTCCTGGCTTTAGCTCTGGTCTATTCAGGTAGTGTTGCAGACATGTGGCAAGCGGATGGGATGGCAGCTCTCTAAATTACTATATGAGAACTGCTTTTTTTTTTTAATCTCTTGTGCTCTTTCTTTACATAAAAGGAAAGTTCATAAAATGTGTACAATGAGAATTATACTGTTAGATTTTAAAACTTTTGCATCAAGATGAAATTTATCTTTTAACTCCATTTCCCATAAACTTGTTTCTATTGCCATATATGTATTAAATACATATGTCCATTTGTAGGTACATACCATACTGTATGTATGCTCACACTGTATTTGAATTTACTTTTCACTCAACTTTTCACAGTATTTTCATTCTAATTCAGTAATTTAGGCTGCTAGGAATATCTGGCTCATAAGCATCAAGGGTTTTGAAGGAAAATATGCACAGTATATTTGTCTTTAATAGAAAACAAGAAAAAAAAAACAAGTCAAATGTGCATGCACACAAACATAACACAAAACAATGCAAAAACGAATACCACAAACTCACTGGACACAGTTCAAGTATCTGTGTGCTTCATTCTTCTGCTGTTCTCTGTACTATGTCCTGCGTGTATTTCCAGTTTTCCTGCTTTAAAATGTGTGACATTTAATTGGGTGACATTGTATGAAGTCAAACTTAGACATGGTAATACAAAAGCACCTTAAATTCCATGTGGGTGATGATTGATGTGTAAGATACAGAATTGAGAGCAATTGAGAGAATTGGTGTCAGGAAATGGATAGAAAAACAGGAGTTGAAATAATAATTTATGAGTGTCCACAGCCAGGTGATTTATGGCTGGCTCCCGAGTCTCACTTTACTTCCCTGGGATAACAGGATAAGGTATAAATAACAATACCCTTCATGGTTGATTCCAGCAGCTTTTTTGAAAATCAGATTTATTACCAGATAACCTGTACTCCTATCTCTTGCTTCCTTCCACAAATTCTGCATCAGGACAATTGTCATTTCCTAGTTGCTATAGTTTACTGTTTGTGTCCCTGGCTTTGTAAGGGCTACTTCTGCTTAAATTTTTCTCCAATCACATGCAGATTCCTGCTCATGCTGTAAAATCCATGTAAGTGAACACTCCAAGAGGCCATCTCTCACTGACTGGGAGAGAATAAGTTATCTTCTTCTTTGTTTCTCCACAGAATTTTCTTTGCTTTTATTACCAAGAATCAAGCAAGGCTACATCAAGGAAGCTAACTTCTCAATACTTTCAAGGATTATCCCTATTCTTTCCTTCTTGGTTATTTTGTGCCCTATTTATTTTATGTGGGTATAATTATCCTCTATATTGAGTACACACTCAAACATCTTCTTCAGTTAGCTGTGATATAATAAGGCTTTCGTCACATGATTCCAAATAATTGTGCGTGCATATTAGAAAAGTTTGTGAATGAATGCAACTTAAAGCATACATTTATTTTGGCTAAAAAATGTTTGAAATCCAAAACTGGTTTTTGCATAAGATGCATTTTATATGAATATTTTGAATACACTTTGTACATATGTTTTAATTCAATTTCCCCACATACTTTTTGAGATGTCTGTATTACATTACCATTACCAGTTACCATCTGCATGATTTTTGAATGAAAACAGTTTCTTCTTCTTTTTTTTTTTTTTTAACATAACAGACCTGCATGTGTTTTGGAATTTCCTATTGCAGTTCATCATGACTCGACTCTACATATTTCATGCCAACAGTGGGATACAGAATCATTCCTATCATCTTATAGGAGTTTCTTTTAGGGCTAGTAGGCAGGCCCCTAAGAGATGAGTAGGCCCTCTCCTCCAAAAATAAGCTGTTATCTGTTTCGATTATTAATGGTTTCTTAACAAACTTCCTCAGCCCATAATTACTGAGAGCAACAATTTCACCATTTGTTTAAAACCTAAGGGATTACCACAGTCAGCTGTGTAGTTAGTTGACTTCTGGTTCTTGGCTGGTACCTGGAACAACCTGGCCACTGGGCCCACCTGGGCGTGAATCAGGATGGAAGATTCATTCTCTCTCTCTCTCTCTCTGTAACTCTGATTTTCAAATAAATATATAAATCTTTTATTTTTTTTTTAAAGATTTATTTTTATTATTTTTTCATTGGAAAGGCGGATATACAGAGAGGAGAGACAGAGAGGAAGATCTTCCATCCGATGATTCACTCCCCAAGTGAGCGCAACGGGCCGATACTATGCCGATCCGAAGCCAGGAGCCTCTTCCGGGTCTCCCACGCGGGTGCAGGTTCCCAAAGCTTTGGGCCGTCCTCGACTGCTTTCCCAGGCCACAAGCAGGGAGCTGGAAGGGAAGCGGGGCTGCCGGGATTAGAACCGGCGCCCATATGGGATCCCGGGCGTGCAAGGCGAGGACTTAACCACTTGCGCCACCGCGCCGGGCCCGATATATAAATCTTTTAAAAACGTTCTAACACTTTAGGCAACTAGCTATTGCAAACAAGGATATCTGGAAAGATTATACCTGTGACCTGGCTCTCCATCAGATTTAAATGATTTAGTTGCTTCTCACCCTATGAGGGATGGAGCCTTGTAATCTATTGTGCTATATTGCTTGGTAAGGCCTGAACACGTATTAGTTGTATGTCAGTGGCAAAGAATAATGGAATGAAAAGTGTTATATTACTGAGTAGGATGCCAAATCAGACAGTGCTTTGGAGCAAAAGAGGGGGGACTCATTTTCATCATAGAAGAAGCTGAAGGTAGGATTCAAAGTCGGATAGAGAGTATCAGTAGAATCTTATATGAGGCTGAGCCAGAAAATCGACTTGGATATATACCTAAATCAGTATCCACAACTCTCTCTATAAATACACATATGCATTACCTTACTATGTACATATTATACCTATATGTGCAGCTATATATTCCACCAAGAATCTTCAAGCAGAGCCATAAATGCTATTAAGAGAGAAACATTGAAATGAGTTGTTTTGAACTGTTGGAGAAGTACATGGAAGACAATGAACACTGCAGGAGGCGGGGCTTGAAACCCGAGAATTCGCAGATGCTCACTGACTGTTCAGACCTGATTTTGTACCCTAGCCTTATGAAGATCACCCCTAACCACAAATGCGAATAATCCTCACCGTAGAATCACAATGAGATGACAAGAACCAAGTAATAAAGATACTCTCCTGCGGCTATATTTAGGTTTTAGAGAGACGAGTACTGTTGAGGGCTAGGAACATAGAACGAGTGGCAGAAAAAAAACAGATGTGTGAGAATATTGGAGTAATGATGTTAGGATTCTAAATAGAAGAAGAACAACAGGAACCATGTTGTAGTAAGTGTTGGCTCTATCCAAAGAGCCATGAATGTATATAGGGCATACTATTTAAGTTGTTGCTTGAGACAATTGCATTTTTTAATAGAATGTCTGATTCAAGTATCAGGTATTCCATTTCGCATCTGGCTTCTTTCTAATGTACTCTCTGCAAGGCAACGGGTGATGATTCAAGAACTTGAGTTCCCAAAACCCACATGGGTTACTCAGGTGGAGACCCAGGCTCCTGACTTCACCAGGGCCCAGCTTTGCAACACAACCTTGAACAAAGCTGTTTCAAAGTCACTTGTTTCATAGGACTAAAGTTTCAGAGACAGTTACACTTACTACCACACACAAAAAAAGAGTAGAGACCAGTAAGTTTTTGTAAAGTCTCATATGAATTTCTGTGTAAATAAAAATACAACTTAAAAAAACCTGACTGCTTTCCATTTGCTAATGCAGATACTGAAGTATGGAGCACATTGTTCACAGCTGTTTTGTAAGAGGGGAGGTAAAACCAGCAAGGAAACTCGGTGCCATTTATACTCTTTAATGGGAAAAAAAAATTCTCTTTGGGACTTAAGGAGAGTCTTCAGTTTTTGAAAATATCTGCACAATGAGTACACAAATGCCTGTTGCTACACAGAAATGTAAAGGTGCATTTTAATTCATCTACAGATATCACTGAAGGATATTAATGGAACCTGGATCACACTTGCCAAGATGGGTGCCTGATTTATTTCTGCTGGATAAAACCAAGTCAGCCTGTCCTTCTGCATTATATATGGGCAATCAAGGACACATAATTTAACATGTTCATGCATAGTAAGCAGTCGGGACAGTACACACAATTGCTGTGATGAACAAAGGAATTTGAATCCACACGGACAGCATTCATACATTATTCAAATGGCTTCTGTAAATTTGGGCCTTTAAATATGAAAGCGAGAAGGCAATAGTTTCATTTAGCCAAACATTTTAAGCAAGAGCCTTCTAAATTAAAGAGATTTTATTCTTTGCTTTTTTCAAAAAAGCAATATAATGGAAATTGGAACTAGGAACACCTGGCACTGAATTTGTCAGGTAATTAGATAATTGAATAATTCTGAGAGCCAGTTAATTGTCATAATCAGTGGATAATTTATTTGAGACATAATCTTATTTATAACTTTCTTCTGTACAAATGGACCTGTTGCCAGATGTGCATGGAGCAAATTTCAGTTCTGTCCTTACAGTGAGAGTGGACTTCCACTAGTTCATATTGGCAAGAGGCAGCTCTTGAATGGGCACATTAAGAAACAGCAAGTCGGATGCCATTCTTAAAGTGAAGCTTCAAGGGGCTCTCATGTTTAGCTAATGCATATGGAGTTAGTGGTAAAGAGGAGGAATAATTGAACTCAAGTTATTTTGAAAAGAAAGCTACTTACTAATAACCCATCTAAAGCTTCTCAAAAAAGAGATTTAGAACTGACCACCCTCTATGAAATGAAGGAAAAGCACACACAAGTAGGGGAAATCAGAAATACATTCATAAATACCAGTGGTCTTTTATCACCTTTTCAATTGATTTATATTTGCATACCATGGACACAAATAAGTGCATTGCAAGTCTCTGTGCTG
Source organism: Ochotona curzoniae (assembly GCF_017591425.1). Classification (NCBI taxonomy): domain Eukaryota; kingdom Metazoa; phylum Chordata; class Mammalia; order Lagomorpha; family Ochotonidae; genus Ochotona; species Ochotona curzoniae. The sequence continues at coordinate 8,580,337 of NW_024465035.1, read as the reverse complement.
CTCTTTTGGGAATCTGAATTTGAGGGTGAGAAAGTAATCTTCTATCCCAATGCTAATCAACTGCAGCAAGTAAGATTGCTGTAGAGAATCCCCAGATGGGCTGCAGAACTTGTATGACTTATAAATGCTCACTGGAGAATCCACTGGAATTTGGAATTTTTTTGGTGGCAGCAAAGCATAATCTATCCTATCTCATACAAACTTCTATGTCCTCTGTAAAATTCAGGATTTGTCTATACACTACTTACGATATACTGTCTTTACAAAGGGATATGAAGCTTATCCTATATTTTTGTGGAGGTATAGACAACCAATGATGACTAAACCTGAAACAATGAATTACCAATTTTCTTATTGGTCAAAAAATAGATTCTAGGGCTGCAGGTCCCACAGGTGAACTGAGAACCAGAGGTGGGGTTGGGCCTGGTTAGACAGATGTGACACCACTGATACAAGTGGGTGCTGGGTAGCAGGGTAGGTCGGGCTGAGCTAGGCTGCCACACCCACTGATGTGTATGAGAGCCAAATGGAATGCAGGGTGGACTGGGCCAGTCTGCTCACATACCAGCATGTACAGGAATGAGACTTGGGGCAGGCTCGGTGGGGATTACTGGGGGACCTTCCACTGGGCTGCGGTTCCTGCTGGTGTGAGAAAGGGCTGAGCGTGGGGTGGCAGGGTTAAGTTGGGCTGCATCTGTTGGCTTGCATATGAGATGGGGCTGGAGACAGAACTGACCAAGCAACTGGTTTGCATATGAAATGAGTTCAATCTCTGCCACAACTATTAACCATAATGACAGAAAAGGCAGCAAAAACTAGATTTAAAAAAAAAAAGTTGATTATTTTGTGGAGTGCTAGAATCAGGTATCTCTTTCTCTCTAACTTATCTCTGTTGCTTTTTTAGATTAAGGGGCTCCTGCCTAGATACACAGCTCAAAAGAAATTAGCCTTGGGCCCAGCATGGTAGCTTAGCAGCTAAAGTTCTTGCCTTGCACATGCCACGATCCCATATGGGTGCTGATTCTAATCTTGGCAGCTCCAGTTCCCATCGAGCTCCCTACTTGTGGCCTGGGAAAGCAGTCAAGGTCAGCCCAAATCCTTGGGACCCTGAAATCAGGTGGGAGACTTGGAAGAGGCTCCTGGCTTCCTGGCTTCAGACTGGCTCAGCTCCAGCCGTTGCAGCCACTTGGGGAGTGAATGAGCAAACAGATCTTCCTCTTTGTCTCTCCTCCTTTGTATGTATTGACTTTGCAATAAAAAATTAACAAATCTTAAAAGCAATTAGCTTCTATGGCAGACAGAGCATGATTTCCATGGCCTTTTTCATTTTGCAGGAACTGGTTCCAGAAGCATCACCAATCAGCTGGATCTGAAGAGCTGCTAGGATTTGAACTCGCACCCCTGCTTGATGCATGCCACAGGCCTTAACCTGCTGTACCACAGCTCATGCCCCCAGTGTTAATTTAGTCTTGAAATGTTTCAAATTGTATTGAAGTGAAAGGGAAAACACCGAGTAAGAGGACCCAGTGACTCTTCTGTTCCATGTGTGATCATGTAGCACTAGAGGACTTGGAGTGTGGTTGGTTCATGTTGAGATGTGCTGTGTGTGAAAAGCAGACTTACTGAAGGAAGTAAGTTGGAGCACCTTATGAGTAATTCTTGTTATTCCAAATTGAGTTTTTAATATTTTGGATATATTGGATTAAATGAAATACATCAAAATTAATGCTACCTCTTTGTTTTCACTTTTAAAAATATGCTTACTGGAAGCCTGTATTGCATAAAAAACACACATGCGTTTATGTCAAATAACATTATGCTTGGAGACACCCGGTGGGTTTTATGCTTTCCTTTGAAATCTGAGCTTGGGGGCAGATATGTGACGATAAATGCTTATTAAGGGAAGTGACTTTTCAAGAAAATATGAGGGAAAATGACAAGGTGAACTCAATAAAATGTAAAGCATTTTATTTATTAAATAAACAGTGTCTTCTCTATCCTACCGTTCAATGACCTTCAAACGAAAGCAAACAAAACAATCGTATGCTCTCAAAATTAACAGTGACTTTCACTCTCCAACACTGATTCCAGCATAAGACTTTCAATGTTACAATGCCCCAGCTGCATGGCATTTAAGGAAGGGGAGATTATATTTGCTTTCTTTGCATAATTAGGACAATAACTGTGAACACACGCATTAAAGTGCTTGAAGAAAGCACGTAAATGCTCCGGCACTACACAAAACACCTATAAATTAGGGGCTTTGATTTCTGAACAGAGCAAATATTGTAACTCTCTAGAAATAATGTTGGAGATTTTAGGTGAGTGCATTTGAATGACTTAATGGACATTTAAGAACTTTTCTTTTTATTTTAAATCATACTAAATGTTCAATTAGATTTCCAGCCTATAATAGTATGCAATTACTGCTTATATCATAAAACAACTTTTTTTTAAAAGAATGACAGTGTACACTCTCTAGGTTCAATTTATTCTCCTTCCTTTCACACTTACTTTAAATAATGAGTAAGTACTGTAATACAGAGTGAGTCCAAAGTCATATAGAATTAATATAGACTTAATATTTTAAAACATATGAAACATAATACATATTCCGTGAAAAAATATACACACACGTGTGCCCATTTTTATATACACACCAATGTATAAACTTTTGAATGAGGAACAGTCTTAAAAATCTATTTTATGTTTTAGACAATACATTCCTCAAGATTAAGCAGGTAGAATAATGCTTTCAGCGGATAATACATCCAGCATTAAAATTCTCAAACACTGTTTATTTCATCAACCATCAGAGACACATCAACAGAGAGAGGACTCCCATCATTAAATCAGTAACCAAATATCCACAAGGACTGAGAGTAGGCAGAGATTTAAGAAACAGACTGGAACAAGGATTTTTTTAAAAACATCTAATTATTGCATTGGAAAGCCAAATTTACAGAATGGAGAGAGAGAAAGATACTCTATCTGCAGGTTTATTTCCCAAGCAGCCGATCTGAAGCCAGGAGCCCAGAGCCTTTTCCAGCTCCCCCATGAAGGTGCAGAGTCTCAAGGTCTTGGGCTATCCTATACTGCTTTCCCAGACCACAGGCAGCCAGCTGGAAGGGAAGTGGAGGAGATGGAATGAATTGGAGCTCACCTGGGATCCTGGCACACGCATTTAGCCACTAGGCTGCTGTACCAGGCCCTGGAGCATGTTTTTAGGGGAAAAAAAAAGTTCAATTTCAGTCATGTTGACTTGGAATATGCATACATAAACGTGGAGTATTGTTGTAAAATCTGGTACACAGATCTTTTGGGGGGAGACAGCAGAAGGGATATATTTAAAGTTTTAAAGCAAGAAGAATGAATAAGGGATTTATAAAGAGAGTGCAGGCCCAGGGTCAGATACAATCACCTATCTAAAGTATATGGAATGAAGGGAATGCCAGCATGTAAGTTATGAAAGTGAAGAAACCTTGGCAAATAAAAGTTGAAATGAGGAAATTGAAAAAATAAGGGAAAGTTAGGATAACACATGACTGTCTCAATAGATGCAGAGAACGCATCTGACAAAATACAATATTCTTTCATGATAAAAAAATTTTAAAAATTGGATGTACAAGGAACATATCTCAACACAATCAAGACAATATATGACAAATCCACAACTAGTAACATGATTGAATAGGCAAAAGCTGCAAGCATTTCCATAAAGATCCGAAACCAAGCAAGAACGCCCAGTTTCATCACTGTGATGCAGTATAGTCCTGGAAGCTTTAGCCAGAACAATAAGGCAAGAAAACGAAATCAAAAAGAAAGTCAAATCGCTCCCTATTTGTAACTGACACGATTTGTTAAGTAGGGAAACCCAAAGATTCCATAAAGATACTATTGGAACTCATGAGAGAGGCTAGCAATGTTATAGGTTACAAAATCAACAGTATTTGTATACACAAATCATGCCAAAGCTGAAGAAGAACTTGTATCAGTCTCATTCACAATGGCTACAAAAATGTTAAATATCTGGGAAAATGTAATCAAGAGTGTGACATATCTCTGCAGTGCAAACTGCAAAACATTAAGGAAAGAAACAGAATAAGGCCCACAGAATGAAACTGTTAAATGTATCTTAACAAACCATGCTGGACTTTCTACCGTTGTCTATCTGACAGAGCACTTTCTGTTTTCCTCTAACCCTTTGATGGTTTCTGCGTGCTGATCTATGCTTTTAATGCGTTTCGAGCTGATTTCATATAAGGGGTCTTGCTTCTTACTTCTGAAGGGTTTGAACAGGCATTTTCAAAGAATAAAATTTTGATGACAAACATAAAAATGCAAAAATGATCAGAGTCATTAACCATCAGGCAAATAAAAATAAAAATGATAGTGAGGTTTCAACCTCATCCCAGTTAGAACAGCTATCATCTGAAAGACAAATCAATGCTGCCAAAGATGTAGGAAAAACGTCCTTAATCCACTGTTTGTAGAAATACCACCTGTTAGGTCTTTTCACAGTAACTAAGCTCTCTTCCGGATAAGTTTGCCGCAACTAGACAAAACAGCAGACACAGCGAGACACATAAGAGGTGCTTTATACCCGCAGGAAAAAGGACCATGGTATGGCAGCAGAGGCAGAGAGAGAAAGGGAGAAAGAAGTTTCCCACCACAGTGGCAGGAGGAGGCTCCAGTGGAAAGAGGGCCGAGGGAGATCACAAGACAGCAGACGACCGCCGGAAGAGCAGCCTGCAAAAGGAGGACCCGCACGCAGCAGTGTGCCTGTTTTGTGGCCAAGGGCTGGTGTCACCGGACCATGAGGGGCTGTCAGAGCTGCAGGGGTTTGGTAGGAGCAGTGGAGGTCGAGGGATTGGTGGGGGTATGGCGCCATGAGGTGACAGCCAACTGGTGGGAACAGGGTTACGAAGTTACAGAAGATTGGCGGACCACCAAATTTGAACCCAAAGGGTGTTCAAAGCTGAAGGAAGCTGAGGGCTAGAAGAAGCAGGGGTCTTCAGAGCTGACATTTGAGTCACTCCTCACAAGCACAACCACACTGGAAGATACTATGGAGATTCCTGAGAACTCTTGAAAATACTTGTCATGTGACCCAGTTCTCTCATGCCTGCAAATTTACCCAATTTTATATGCCCCCATGCTTGTTGCTGCTGAACTCACAATATCTAAGATGTGAAACTAACCCATCGATTGATGACTGAATCAGGAAAATGTGGTATACAGACATGATGGCATACTATAAATAAAAAAGAATAACAGTTTATATTTTGCAACAACATGGATCAAACTGGAGACCATAATGCCTAATGAAGTAAGCCAATCCCCAAACAATCAATATCGTGTATTTGTCTGATATGTGGCAGTTAATATAGAATGCAAAACTAATGTATAAGAGCAAAACTGGTATCTTATGAGTTGATTATTGTATATAGTGCTTATTTAAACTCCCATAGAGCAATGGCCTCACTACTTGTTCAATATGATGGCTAATGGTGCAATACGCCTGTGATGATAAAGTGTGTTGAAACTGTGTTACTGCAAAAATTAAAGAAAAAAAAATAAAGGAAGATCGGAGGCAGGATCGGTTCTCATTGTATTAATAAAAGTTTTTAAAAAGGGAAAAGTCATATAACAAAATGCAAAAAACAAAAACAAAAATCTTTCCTTTATCCAATTTCTCTGGAACCCCTGCGTTCCAAATTGCTCTTTACAGATAACATTCATTCTTAAATGAATCTCACAATCTTTGATAGTCAATGTAGGGAGTAAAGGCTTCCCCCCGCCCAAAATGTGGGGTTTCTCTGCATCATTATTTCAGGAATGTCTCTGGGAGGGATTAACTAATAATGCTGTTGAGTTTGTATCACCCCCAAAACTTTATGTTCCTTGGCAATTGAGCTCAGGAGTGTTTCTAATTCAACTCATTATATGCAAACTTCAGTTTCTTCCTAGAGCGTGCCACTGGTGATGGGAGCATCTTTACAGAGAAGCAGTGTATTTTGTTAGTTGACGTGAAGCCTTGTGTACCAATGAAATAATTATTCTCCCACCACTGCAATTCTTTCCCGTGGGGAGGCATGCACTCAGTGATTGCAACCGAAGGAAGCAGCTGCCGAGCACCCTGCGAGAAATATGAAGTAGAAGATGTGCATTATTCCTTAAGGTCTCAGTGGGCCAGCTGTGTTCTTCTCCCTCTGAAGTCCAATTTTGCCAGATCTGTGAAACACATGAAGCCTGAATGATTCAGCTGGTCTCAGGTTCAGAGTGTACAACGAAAGCCTTTGAAGTACGATGGTATGAATTTAACTAGATAAAAGGAGGCTAACAGCTCTCTCTTCTACACAGACCATTTTTAGGGAGAATAAATTAAGCTTGAGAAGAGCTAACTGAATTATTCTCAGGATGCCTCTTTTTATGAGTAGCAGAGGTAAAGCAAAACCAAATCTCTGACGCTAAAATTCTAGCTGGATATTTTAACACACAGCTATGAAAAAGATTCTCAGATTTCCAAACAGTGGTTTAATTCGGGTGCAATAAAGTGATCCCAGTGACACAATCTGCACGCCATCGGAGGTCTGTGGAGTGAGTGGAAGTGGCTTTGAGAGAAAGGAGGCACTGGGGGATACTGGAATATCCTAGACCATCCAAGCCGAAAAAGAGGAGGATTTATATTCCAAATGAGAATTCACATTCTTTAAAAGCAAACTATGATTCCCGCCACTGACAAAAGAAGAAGAAAAAAAAGAAGAACAAAAAGAAGAAGAGGAAGAAGTTATGCAAGAAAGTACCCTGCTAAATCTGAAGGGAAAGGATATAAAAATGTCACAATAAATGGTGCTCCTAGAAACGTGACTTTCTTCAACTGATATGAAGTAGCTTTCCAGCTGCTACCATTGGTTTTACATGGCCTCAGCCACACAGCTAATCCAAGCGTATTCCACGAGTTCTTCTACACCAACTTGAACTAAAACCCCCAGCAGACGGTCAGCTGTGCTGATGAAGCTTCCACAGCACGATGCTTCATGCCCACACCCCCACTGATAGGACAACATATTGTGGATTTGGTAATTCAATTGAACAGCTGTTTTCATGCCCTGCCTTATGTGAAGAACTGCTTTCTTATCCCTGAGGCTCGATGAGCCCACTCCTGGGCTCCCACACCTAGAGCCTGAGGCAGGGGAGAGACAGGGCTCTTACATAACCTGTGAACACCAATGCCTGCACTAAGGCCGTTATGCATTAACACAGAACTAAGACTCCCAATCTTTCAGTTTCAAGAAAATTCAGAAATTCAAGTTTTCTAGAGCCTATGAGTTAAGTGTCACATGTATTCCACACAAAATAGATCTGCATGTGCAAAACGAATCAGAGACTACTTTTGTTTCATGTGTATAATACTTGATGGCTTGCCAAGTACTTTAATATTGATTACACTATTATAACCATAACAGATCCTTTCCCTTCTATAGGTAAGGGAAATGCACTTTATGCAGTGAAGTAACTTGTTCATAATCATATATTCGCTGAGAAGAAAACAACTAATTGCTCATTTAAGCCCAAGACATTTGGTATTTTAAGAAACCCTTAAGTTCTGATCATCTCGCTTATGTGTTATGCACATTGCTTCTGTTTTAATATTTTCTTTTACCATATAACTGCTTTTGCTGTCTTTATCACTACTCATCTGACAACATGCCTAAGTTAGTGGCCTTCTGGTGGTGCCTGTTCCCAGACCTGAATGTTAGTTAGGTTTTATTAGAACAGAGAAGAAACGGGGAGCAAAGTGACACCCAAATTGAATGCATTAGAGGCTAATAAATTCAAACAGGGTGGTCATGTGCCCAATATTGATGTAGGAATATATGGCAGAGGTCCAATCCTTCAACAGGCTAGGCGATTTATCATTTGAGATCTTGGATATTCCTAGGAATGGGAGAGTGCCAGGAAAATGGAGGAGTGGTTGTAGACAAACCAGCCTTTTCTGGGCACCTCAGCCTCAGTATGTCTTGCTCCCTGGGGACAAGTAGTTACAACAAGCAAATGCAGAGACCGGGGTGCGGGCTGATTAAGAGGACCTGTCCAGAGATGATTTACTATTCAGAGGGGACAAGGTGACATTTGTGTTCTTTATCCATTCAGGCTTACTTTTTTTTTTCTTCTATTTATGTAGAGCCAGATGCTTTGTTTATTCTGTTATGGGACAGATGGTGTAAATTCCTTTCATTTTTGTCATATTCTAGTTAACCTTTTTTTTCCCACATTGGAGGGTTTTGTCCCCATTCTATCCAGTGGCATTAACAAGCAAAGAAAAGGCCAGGCAGGTAGCGGTAGTCCCTGGAAGCACTGGCGGCCCACTGGAGGGTGTCTGCTGGGGGCACGGGATTGAGGCAGCTGACACTGCCTTCCTGGTGTGCCTTTCCTCCTCATAAATCCTGCTGACGACATTTTAGAATTTCACTGTGGTGCTCTCCCAGGAAACACCCACCTGACCTTCCTCAAAACTTTCATTCAGGCATTGAGAGGACAGGAAAGAGCTCTGTTGTTTTCCGTCCTACTAGATTTCAAAAAGACCTACTGGTTTTCATGTTTTTACATTCCAAAATGTGCAGCAACAAAACAAAACTTCATGAAAATCCCAACTTATTCTTCAAAGACAATTCAGAACTTTAAATCACAGCAGTCTGCAACCTCAAAAACCCAATGTGACGACACGCAGGAACTGCAGAGCAGCAGACAATGCACAGGGATTGAACCCTAGCTTCCCACTCCTCAGAAAATAACAGTTACAGCCATCAGAAGTTCAGTGAGTAAGGCTAGCTCTGTGTTACACCATGGGGAATAGGAAGGCCATGTGACTTTTCTTGGCCAGAGAATGACTGCTTCCTTCACTTTATGAATTTGCTGAGCATGGAGAAAAAGCAACTAAAATAAAATCAATGCTAGCTGGCTCTTGAGGAAATGCTTCCAAGGGTTTTGACATTGTCGTCTCACTGGGAGGAATACAGCAAGGGGGTAGCATTCAAATTTAGCAGCACAGAAAGAAAACATGACAGCACCTGAGACAGCTCCCCGGGAGCAGTAGCTTTTATCACTGAGGCTATCTTACCCAAGCAACTTTCTCAAATGAATCGTGTAAAATGGATGGTGAAGTATACAGTTTAACAAGGTCAAGAATAAAAAGTGCAGCACCTGTCCGGCCCTGGGAGGTTCTTTATTCATCTGTTTGACATTTTGGGAAAAATTAATATGGAACAAGCACATTGCTAAATACTGAATTTCAAGAATGAAAATAAAGCTAAAAAATAATATGTATAAATGGAGACTCAAATATCCGCTGAAGGCTTACGACATACCAACACCTGTGCTTGGAATTCACACGCCTTTTCTCATTAAACTGTCCCTCTCCTGCACCAAAAGCTGCATGTGTATTTCTTATATTTCCAGGATGAGGAAACAGAGGCTTAGAATAGGTGAATATATTGTTAAAAGTCCCAGTGGTACCAGGATTAAAACACAAGTCTTCAGACTTTAGAAAACACAGACACCATCTTCTTACTCTTCTGCCTGTAGGCTTGAAAGAGTTTTGGTATAGTAGAAAAGGTTACAGATGCTGTATTTTCCTAGGGCAGGAAACTTGACTAGCCACCATAAACTTTACCATGAAAACACTACGGAAGGTGATTATACGCTCGCTCAGGTTCCCTTTAGTTTTAGTAAAAGTAAAGAGGTGGAATTACTTACATAAAAGTTAAGTTTTAGGCTCCAAGAACATTAAATTACAAAAGATCTAATACATCTTACCATCAATATTAAAACTACTAGTTAATGAAACACTTTATATTTAGTGCATTCTGTGTATAGATTTTCTAGTAAAATATTTTTTAAAAAAATATTTGAGTGTTAGTCTATTGTAGAAAAATTTGTTTCAAGTATCTTGAGTTTATGGCCTGCCTTTCCACAATTTTAATAGCCTTTTGATGAAAAGTAGTTTTTGAAAGAAAATATTTAAATTTAGAACTGTTTGTCATTAGACGTGACTTGCAAGGTTAAATACTGAGTTCACTTGGGTTAGCAATTCACTCTGAGGCCCAAGAGAATTAAAATATATACTCACATAAATACTTGCCTATAAATTACTACCCAGAGTAGCATCATATATGACAGCCATAAAGTAAAAACAAACCAAATATCCATGAATAGATGAATGCATAAGTGAAGTGGCACAAATCAATATAATGAAATAGCCTTAGAAGCGAAAGAAAGAAGATTAATTATGTACAAATTAATCTTGAAAATATTATACCAATTTGCTGGTATAATTTGTTGGGCAATTTTCTTTACAACAAAAGACCACAAATTGTATTGTTCTGTTTGTATGAAGTAGCTGAAACAGGCCAATCTCTAGAGGCAGGGAGTAGATTAGTGATTCAGGAGCTCTGGATGCAGAGAGGGCTGGGAGTCTTGCAGCACATTTAGCACTGCTGAAAAGGGTGGGCCCCAATCTTGGACTGGAGTCTTCCAAAGCAAAGGCAGAGATGAACTGTATCCCTCTCCTTTGAAGAAGGTGGATGGAGAGGAGTCCTCAGCCTTGGCTCTCATGCCATCCCGTATGTCTGCGACTTGGGCTGTCTCCATAACAGCAGTGCGAGTGTTTCTAGCCATGAGCAGAGGGGTAAGACACTGTATTATGTCTCAGAGGTGGCTTCAGCAAGGATAGGCCACAGCACTGCTAGCTTAGTCATAAGTCCCTGTCATCTGATTGGTGAACCTGTTGCTGCCCATTCTTGCCAGGTCTTAAGACAGAAAACACTCATTCCACATGCAATCCTTACTAAAGAAGAGGGCGGTGGCATTCATGTTAAAAAGATGGGTGCCCTTCAGGAATGTTAGTTTCATTGCAGTAGAATAGGTGATGACGTGCTGGTGTAGGGCATGGTGGCAGAGGCTTAGAGCAAGGTGCTGGGGCCCTGTGACTGGCTGCCGGTACCAACTGACTTTGGATTCGAACTTGTCCGGGTGGCATTGTAGCTCTAACCTCGGAAAAGCTCAACACTTTTGCTTCTGCATTCATTTCCAAAAGGAGCAATATGTGTGAATACTTCACAAATACAATTAAAAAGTTGATTTGAATCAATCCATTGGTACCCTATATCCACTCACACCATCTTTGTCCAGTTTATTAGAGCTCTCTACATGAAGAAAGCCATCCACACATGCTCTCATCCTGCCCGTTCTCCTTCCAAAGCACAATCAAGATTGTTAAGTTATAAATCTAATGATAATGTCCCTGAACTGAAAAACCCTAAGGTATTTCTCTCTAATATCATCCACAAATCTTAACATAAATTGCAATTTTCTTCATGAAATGAACTCTGTCAACCCTACCACCATAATGTTGTACTTCACTCTTCGTTTTTTCTTGATTTTTCATGTATGATGCAGTTCTGCTCCTCTAATTTGCCCTATGCTCCTCCCCTGATACTCCACATACACTGCGTCTTTGTCTCGTATTCTTGCCTAACACTTGTTAATCCTTTGCACATCCACTTAAAATTCACATCCACTTAAAAAAAGTACTCATCAAAACCTTTTATGCCCTTTCCAATAACATAAATATCCCAAATAAAGTTACCTATAATAAGCTCCAAAACATTGCCAGAAAAATCTCATTTGTGCTATTTTTATTTTTGGGCTTTCTGAAATGTATTATGTGCTACTTATAAAAACATAGATTAACAATAGTTCACAAAATCACATGTAACCGAAAGCATCACGTCTTCAAAATAAACATTAAGTCAATCACAAACATAAATGACAAAATATAGAGATTTTCCACATAATTGTTTCAAATTCCAGTGTCCTGCCCCAGAAACATTTGGGTGATTTCTAGATTTGAATTATTAGAAGTGATGCTTTAATAAGTTTCTTCAAGAGGAATTGATATTTTTATGAAAACATATCTTAGAAAAAATTTTTTAGTTAAAGGTTATTCTTTTCTTGTTTGTTCTTCTTTAAAATGGTCTTTGATATTCTTACACTGTTTCTCTTTCATCTGAACTTTAAAATCAATTTGTCAGTTCCGTGTCAAAATGGTTCACAATGTGATTGGGAGTATCACACAAAAATGTGTTTAAAATTACATGCTAGAAGAATAGAGCTGAAAGACATTTTAGACTATTTGAAAAAGGCAAGTAGCAATGCCTTCTATATTATGTTCTCTATCGGAAAAGAAATACATTTATTTTTAGAACCAGAAAAAATACACTAAAATATTCCTAGTGAATATCCTGGATGATAGGAACAGAGATGAATTTTATCTCTTTATATTTCTAATTCACTCTTCCACATTGTAAAAAGTGAGATCCTGAGCCATACAACATCAAGTTTTATTCCCCTGCCAAAATAACGAGTCAATTAAAATAGTATGTTGAAGAAAACATGGACCTGAAAAATTCTTCATATAAGCAAAGAAATTAGTTTAAATACAGAGCATATTTAGTTTTCTGAAAGGTGTGGGAATTTGAATCATCTATTTTCAGGTAAATTAAATCCTTTCCTTATTGCTGGAAGACACATTGTTAGAGGACTGTATATTAGAATAGATGAGGTTTTCTTTTATTTTAAAGGAAACTCCTAATAGTGTAGCACACATAAATATGTCAGCAGGCATCACTTTGAACTTATGACTGCAAAGCTCAAGTGGTACCCTTGGGGCTGCCTAGCAAGGCTCCAATTTCCACTCAATTCCTACTCCAACGTTAAATGTCTCACTTCTGATTTCCTGGAGAAATGTGTACTTTCCATTATTCATGCTCAGTTTGCTCTACTTCTTGCCATTGTCTCCATCTGCCCTTCTGTTATAGTGCATGGATCATAATTCCAAAGTCAGTCCCTCTACTTGTATCTCGCAGCCCATTCCCACACTTCACAAATTACATCTTCTCCTTTGTCTATGGCCCCTGGAGAGTACCATGTACATACAAGGCATAAACCATTTCAAACTAAGAAAAATTATAACCGAACTTACTATTATGATAAATACATAACTATAAAATGTACACATAATTATAGTATAATAAAACATCTTTTCTATTAATACATTATTTAGAATGCATGTAAATGATTTTATATGAAAAGAAATTCCTTAAAATAAAGTGTATAATTATGGATTATATATTAGGAAGTATAATTGTGTAAGTATTTGTTTTATAATATGTAGAGAGAGTATTCATTGTGAAAATGGAAGAAAGAATTAAAGCTTGTCTCCTGTATGGTTCAATTAGTTAACAAGTATAGCATTCATTCTGTAATATCCTTAGATCTTGTCTATTAACAAAAAGTCATGGGATTATCTGTCTTCCTGACCTCTTATATTTCAAATTTACCTCTTCTAGTAATACAAAGCCAATAAGCTTTTAAATCTATCAGAATTGGGTTTTTTTAAAGATTTATTAATTTTTGTTGCAAAGTCAGATATGCAGAGAGGAGGAGAGACAGAGAGGAAGGTCTTCCAGCTGACGATTCACTCCCCAAGCGGCTGCAATAGCTGGAGCTGAGCCAATCCGTACAGCTTATACTTGCGAGAACTATAATTTTGAAATTTTTGGAAAGCACCTCTTATTGAAAGTATAATAAAAGAATTAGCATACTTCCCTTATTGTACTTTTTTTTCTGTTTAACTTGAGTAGAAACAAAAACACGAAATTCTGCTCCCCTGCAGGGAATCATAGAGGTTCTCTATGCCTGACACTCTCCACTGACTACGTGGCACCATTATTTTCTTTTCACTTATGCAACATGAACGTTGCTCCACATCAATCATGCCAGCATTTGTCATAACAAAGAACATCAACACAATTTACTTGTCTTTTATGATGCCAATTTGATAAGGGAAAGATAGCTGCCAATGTGATGAAGAGCTCGGCTCTGCAGAACTGACAGAAGCATTCGCCACTATTTGCTTAGCTGTCGCACTGATGAAAAAGTATACTGACTCTGGAAATAAACATATTTCGTCAAACCACGTCCACCTCCCCCGACCCCCAGCTTCCTCATGGAGTCCCAACAGCTGACACAGAGCAGCCATTTACTAGAAAATTTGAATGTTGCAAGAAAATTTTAGGGCAATAGCTGTAAGACAATAGCTGTAACAGCTACAGTAATATTATTAACAACAACATTAGCACCTAATATCTATTCAGTACTTCACACTAGATGAGCTTTTAAGGTTTTTATATGTAGGATACTCAAGAAAGAATACCTGCTGTCTTGGACATAATTATAAATACTCCTCTGTTCAAACTCTAAAGTAACCCAGTTCGGATGATAAATTATATGACTGCCTCATCTACATATGATTTGAATTGCCCGCAATTTTGTTATGGAATTATTATGATGATAAGCACAGAAGAAAAGCTTGTCTCAATGCGTTCAGGGAAGAAGCATTTTGACCTGAGCCTTGTGAACCACAGTATGCTATTAACCACAATCGATTCCCTCCTTGGTGCGTTTTTTACCACCACAGTCAAGTCGTTGTCCACTGTGAACAAACGTGCCACCCGTGATGGGAACCAAGTCCTGCTTTTGACTGTTGTTGTTGAAAGTTATAATTTTTTTCCCACTAAAATGTATCTTTCATAGTTTCAGATATCTGACAAAATAGTAGAGCCAAATTATGAGGGCAATTTTATTGCATATCAAATGTCTGTATTGTATGAGGGCTCATGGAAAATTCATAGCAAAAAACTGCATGGATTTCAAAATGTCATTTACACCAAATGAAGCTTATCTTTTAATTTCATTTTCAATGAATACTTTGAAACCTCTTCATAGACAAACCTGGAAATAAGAGAAGAGGTAACACAGCTGCTTGTTTTTCTGTATTTTTTATGTTAAAGTCAGAGAATTGATATGTTCCAGAGTTTAGATCTGTGCCCTTGCTTTCACTTCTAGAGTCAAATTTTAGAGCCTCTGGATGAGGGCATGGCCCCTGTGTTAAGGGTTGGTGAGAATTTCACTTCACTAACACATAGAAACCATTTAACAGAATAATAGGTAAATATAAATTATATTCTCAACTTGACTGGCAAATAGAAGTTATCAATTGTGATTATCATTATGATAATGATTGTTATTAGGATAATGAAATAATATAACATGTATGTACTGGGGCTGCAACTTTAGCTTATCAGGTTACATCTCAAGCCTGTGGTGCTGCCATCGCAAATGGGCGCTGGTTTAAGTCCTGGCTGTGGCACTTCTGATCTAGCTCCCCAGTAATGGTCTGGGAAACCAGCGTGGGATGTCCCAAGTGTCTTGGCGCTCACACCCCATGAGAGACCGGGAGGAAGTCCCAGGATCCTGGCTTTGGATCAGTCCAGCTCTGTTATGGTATTTGTGAAGTGAGTCAGTGCATTTAAGACCTCTCTCGCTCTCTCTCTGCCTCTCCTCCTTTCTCAGCAGCACTGCCTTTTAAATAATTTTTAAAAATTAAAACTCAAATCTTTACAAAAATATGTTTCTCTTTCTCTACATCTATTTAGGGGGCAGATTTGCCATTTATCGGACAAACTTATGCTTTGAAGATACTTTGGGGGGTTAGTATTGGCATATAACGGTTAAGATGCTGTTTAAGATGATTGCAACTCCTACCCAAACTTCCTGGGTTCAAGTCCTTGTTCACTCCTGATCCAGGTTCCAGACCCTGCAAAAACACATTTTTGGGAGACAAGAGTTTTGGTTTAAGTAGCTGGGTTCCTGCCCCCATGTGGCTGACCAGTTGAGTTTCTGCCCGGCCTGAGCTACACACCTGCAGCACTGAGATTATCAAATGGAATCCATCACTCTGTCTCCTCCCCTTCTCTTTCTCAAATAAATAGACACAAATTATAATTTGACAGGTTCATCCAGATATCATTAAACTGAGATTCCATTAACAGAAGACATACAAACGTGGACGATGGGAATCAAATTGGATGATTGGAAATCTGTTAGGGAACCTATGAAACACCTGTGGCTTTTTACGATTAGGATAAAGGAAATGTGAGTCAAGCCAAATCCCCATGTTCCTTATTTAAGAATTTTCCTTATTTAAGAATTTGCAAGCAGGTTATCCTGCTCTGTTTTGTACCCACCACAGTATACTTAAGTGTATTTATTTTTAGGAGTATTGCAATTTTTTTGTTTTTATTTTTGCTTTTTAAAGATGGGAAAATTTTAACTGCCAATTTCAATAAGGCTAAAACACCAAGTGGACCAGAGAAGCTTTAAGATTTCAACATCCCATTTGTCTGTGGCTGCATCTGACTTCCCTCCTCAAGCCTACGGTTTAAATTTCAACTACATTCTGCTCACAGTCATGGACGTAAATCAACAGACCCCAAGTAAACAATATCAAAGAGAAATATTATAAGAAAACACTAGGTCTATAGTTTGGTTTGATACAGTTAGAATTTTAATTTTCTGATTTTTTTTTTTTATGGAGAGGTTTAGGTTGGGAAAGACACTGTAGCTCATCTTGGAGAAAAATGCTTTCCAAACAGAAATGAGTAAGATCTTGCTGTGACCATCAAATTTATTCTAAGACTACAGAAAGCTTCCTATTTACCTCGTAAAAAAAAACACAAAAAATTGGGGCCCAGCACAATAGCATAGTTGCTAATCCCTTGCCTTGCAGTCACTGGGATCCTATACAGGCACCAGATTATATCTTGGCTGCTCTACTTCCCTTCCAGCTCCCTGCTTGTGGCCTGGGAAAGCAGCAGAGGATGGCTAATGCCTTGGGACCCTGAACCCATGTGGGAGACCTAGAGGAAGCGCCTGACTCCTGGTTGTGGATCAGCTCAGCTTCAGCCACTGCAGCCACTTGGGGAGTGATTCAGCAGATTGAAGATCTTTCTCTCTGTCTCTCCTCTCTATAAATCTGTCTTTCCACTAAAATAAATCTTTAAAAGTAACAAATTGCAACACTGTCATCTCCAGATTCTGGAAGTTAATTCAGTTTGTGATCAGACACTTAACCTAATAGAACAGATCCTCTATTCAAAACAAAAGGCTTTATTATCCCAGAAACTTCCTCGGTAAGCTATGTTTTTCCCTTTCAGATATTAGACTTCTCCTAAGTACACAAGAATTAAAGCGACTGTGGCTTGGTGATGCATCTGGCAGACCTATCTGAAGTCTGGATGGAATGACTGCTCTAAAGCAGGTGTTCAAGCAGAACTGAGCAGTAAGTGGTATTACCATGATGGATGTCAAGAGTATATTTCAAACCTAGCGTGCATCTATTGCCAATTAAAACACACTGATCTAACCACAAGCCCATAGCAATTTGATCTCATAGTCGTCAAATAAATACATTTGACAGAACTTAGCCATGAAATAGATGTCTGTTTTAGCCTAGGCGTATGCTCTCAGCCACCTCGGGACAAGTAGATGTTGAAAGCAATGATACTAAGGCACACAACTCCAGATGGTCCCATGGAGAAGGACTGCTCTTTTATAAAAAATACAAAGGAAGGCAGACAAGGTTCATCAATGATACAAAAAAAAAAATACAAACAGTTGATAAAATGGTACAACTGGTGAGAAGAAACTGAGAAGCACTGAGTAAACACACCATATTAAAAAGACAATTTTTTTCTAGGAAAAAATAACCATCGAAGATCCAGAAAGAAAGATGAGACAGGTTATTTTCCATTTGAGTCATTTTTATACTTTGCTCTTGCCAAGATCAGCATATACACACATCAGTATGATTTTAACCTCTACTAAAGAACGTTGCTTACATATACAGAAGTAGACAGATTAATGATACAGACTTGTGCTACCAACCAGCTGTTAGCAATTCACAACCAAGCCTGTCTCATCTTTATTCTCAACCATTTTTCACATCTCTTATTTTCAAATCAAATATCAACTAGCATATAATTTCCTCTGTCAAAATGGTTATATCTCTTAGAAATATTAGCACTTTGTTAAACATAGCTGCATTGTCATGGATACATCTGAAATTTAACAATAATATCTTAGTATCAAATGTGTAGACAGTTCAAATTTTCAGTTGCCTTGTAAGTGTCAAAAATGGTTTATGTTTATATTTTGTTTGAAACAGGACCTAAATAATATCCATATAGTACAGATATTCCTGTTTTTATCTCTCTTCCAGCAATTTACTTGTTCAAGAAAAGTAGCCTTGTAGCGTTGTTGTGTGTTTATACACTGATAACCTCATCGCCATGGTATTGCTTAGCACGGTCCTCTGCATTCTGCCTGTGCGATGACCTGGATTTAATTGCCTCATCAAACTGAACATAATGGTTTTTCTTTGCTTTTGGACATTATTACTTCATAAATGATGCTGATTGCTTGATCAAGGGCATATATGTGTTCTGTTGTCGAGAGACAACTATTCCACTATTTACACTATTTATGGCTGTTCATTCTTTGTAGTGCCTTAAGTCATGGCCTATAGTCCTAACATCCCATGTAACGCCAGTTTGAGTTCTTGCTGTTCCAGTCTTCATCCTGTCTTTTGCTAAGGTGCCTGGGGAAAACAGCAGGATACAGTGCTTGGGCGTCTGCATACAAGTGGGGGAACGGGAAGAAGCTCCTAGCTCCTGGCTTTGGCTGGTCCTGCCCTAGCAGTATTAGTCATTTCGGGAGTGAATATGTGGATGGAAGACCTCTCTCTCTTTTACAGTCTCTCTGCCTTTTGAATTACAAAAATGAAAATCTTAAAAAAAAAAACTTGTTATGTATCATCTACCTAGTAGAGCTACACAGATAACTTCAAATGATGATAGCTTGATTTTTTGCATAAATATTGGAAGCTTATTAAACTTCACAAAATTTTTGAAAATATTAGTGCCTTTCATTTCTTCCCTACCCAAAGCCCAATTCCAAATATTGCCACTTCTTGGAACATCTGTCTCCTACAGTCATCCATTTGGTAAAAATTTCATTATCACAAGTATTCCGCCTCAAAAAACAATAATGAACTTTGGATTTCACAAGAAAAAAAAAAAAACCTTGTTGAAGTACCTAAAAAAAAAAACACTTTTACAAACAGGACTTAGAAAGGAATGAAACAAAGGTCTTTCCAACATTTATCAACTTTTCCCATTATTTCATTACTATGTCAAGATTTACATTTCCAGGTCAAAATCGCATTGCCGGACTTGCCAGAAACAATGCTGAACGCCCTCCCCTCCACCTGCCCACTGTAATGGGTTGAACTGGAGACTGGAGGAATACACTGACTATCATTAGCTCAAGGAGTCCAGAAGAGTAGTCCCTCCAGATACCAGGGTTAAAGAAAGCAGGAAGAGAAAGAAGCAGCTGCTGGCCAATGCAGAGTTCAAATGGGAATCTAGAAAGAGATGAATCATTAAAATATGTTATGGGGTCCAGACTTTCATTGCAAAATACTAGCAATGCCTGATTTTCCTTCCTCCATAATTCTATAAAATTCCTCATAAAAATGTCCCAAAGGAAAAGCTAATATAGGAACAGGCACTAGAAATTCTGGTCAATAAGCTCTCAAAATCACAGAAGGAATTTCTTTCCACCAAGAAAAGTTAGAATAAAGTCTTTAGACAAAATTTTAGAACTGCACATAGCAAAACATGGGCCTGATACAAACAGCAGAAGCCCAATACACTTTCCATTCAGGACTGATTTTTTAAAGACATCTAGGCAGTGCCATTTTTCAGTTGCTTCCAAGAATATACTGCACTGTCTCGTCAATACCTCAGAATGCATTCTCAACTCAGCATTTCCACTTGTAAATCAACCTGCTAAGTCCACAGGTTCTGAATTCACAGATGCAACCATTCCTGGAACAGAAAATGTGTTGAAAATAAATGCGGTCATCAAGGATTATCAGTATGGGCACCGAGGACCATATTCCGGCTGCCAAAGAGATCACAGGGAATTTGAATGCCCTCGTAGGCTGAGAACTCTGAGGTCAGCCAGTTCCTATCGGATCTCCTGTGTGGGATTGAAGCAGCCCAGAACTCTCCACATAGGAGCTGATGACATTGGAATAACAGACAGGAGCCCCAGGAGGTTCTCAGAGATAGAAGATTTGTAACTTTCCTTCTCGACTCTGGAGAGGAGCTTTCTCTGGTCCTTACTTTGTTCCAACTTTGCCTCCCCATCCTCTCTGGCAGTGACCATCAGGGCCGCTCAGGAGCCCCATAACTAGCTCAGATAGACAGAGAACAACTAATATAGAAAGATTTGAACAGACAGGAAAAAATCAGCTGGCCTATAATCACTCAGCCTATACCTACCGGTCAGGCTCCCGAGTTAGCCATTCCTAGAACTCACTAGGTAGGATGCAGAGTTCAGAGTTCGTTATTCCTCACTAATTAAGATGCTGGAGATTTCTCTGTACACCCACCTAAGACTGTTCTACTCCTCAATTTTAATAAAAAAGAAATGCATCGGCACTGAACATGTACAGGTTTTTTTCCCTCAACATATTTTCCGAATTATGCAGTAGAGTAGTTATTTATTTAGCCATTACACTGTATTTGAGATGGTAAGTAACAGAGAAGACTTAGAGTACAATGGAGCCATGTGAAAGCAGCTCGCATTTTGCCAAGGGACTTGAGTATTCATATTTTGTTACTGGTGGAGTTCCCAAAACCAATCTCCTATAGATAGGGAATAATTGCATGTTAAAATAGAAGTCATGATTCGTGTAAATAAAATTTTATATGAAGATATAAAAGTACAGGGAGAAATAGCAGCCTTAAGCAAATTTTTCAGACGTTAGTTTTGGGAAATCTAGAAAAAAAAAAATTCTAACAACAAAAGCAAAAAGAAGCATCCTTACTTTTTCAGTATGGTAGCACAACACTAACCACAGGATGAGAAACCAATGGGGAATAATGCTAGATAAAGATAACTACTGAGTAATAAGTTCAGAGTGCCGAATTAAGACAAATGTCAAGATAATTTTAGCTCAGGGAAAGCAATTATTACCAAAAAAAGAGAAATAATGTGTTCAGTCACACAAGGTTTCATGTAAGACATTCCACCCCACTAGGCTCCTCTTCGGAAATATTTCTGTAGGAAGTATACCAGCCAAACCAGAAATAAATATTGACAGCTTTTATGAGATGGAAGCAATAAAGATGGGTCATTGCTTACTAATGCCACTATTCCCCCAAGTAAAAAAAAATTTACACTGATAATAACTCAAAGCTGAATATCTTTTAAAATACATCATACTTACTGATAAGAGGTAGGTGAGTGGATAGATCAGATATAAGTTGCCAGAAGGGGCAGATAACTCACCAGGAAAGTTACCTAGTATTAAATCGAGGTAGATACTATAAACTTGAAAAACTTGAGGACATAGAAACACCAAAGCAAAATAAAATATGTGTAACACTTGCTCATTAATAGCTACCTAAAGAAAAAGCAGTGTTTCAACAGACTTCTGATTTTCTTTTCTTTTAATTTTATTTTTGATAATGTTTATATATTTGGTCAGGGTTGAAAGGTTCAAGGGCCAGGGAAAATGGGTGTGATTATTGTTTCCAAATTCTCTATTTCTTCTTTTTCTGGGAGAAGGCAGGAGCTAAGGGGAGGAGCCATACCCAACCTCCCGACCACCCATACTTCTGATTTTCAAAGGAGAATAAGAGTACTGAGTAATACTGAGAAAAGAAGGAAGGTAAAGCTGAACATCTTTTTATTTGAAACAAAAAGTATATCAATGAAAATCAAGACAGGTGATCCAAAAATTGAGTTTTGCTAAAACACTAGAGTGAGTCTTTTGATTCTAAACAATATGGAATAACAAAAACTAGATTTATACTCCTGACTTAGGCCTACAAAACTAGACAGAATGCAGAAAATTACTTTCAAATTTCAGATGTTAGATTTTAAAAAAAGACTGTGTTCTAAACAAAGCCAAGTGAACAACATGGATCTGCACAGTACTAGGTGTTCTGCAGTGTACGGTACAGTGAGTTATGCAAATACAGTAGGACACCCTCACTAAATTACGGGGCGGGATTGCGAAGTGGGCAGGCCAAGTCACAGTGCAGAGAACGAGAGGGGTCTATAAACGGAAAGTCAGACGTGTACCTGTAGAGAAATAGAGATAACTGGAAATCTGAAGGAAACTGGATATGCATATGTGCCCAATAAAAGGGCTTAATGAATGACAAATTATTCCAAATAAAGTAAATAAAAGCTAAAAAGTAGATCTATTATTCTAAACTAGAGGGTAAGAAAACTGCATCATGAAAGTTCAAAAACTAAGGAAATAAACTGGTATGGATGCCAGTGATCACCTGGGGATTCAGGTTATGGGACTTTGCGTGTTTTGTTTCCTATCCTTAGACCTAACTTAATTTGCCTCAGAAAGTACTGATTTAACTCTATTGCCTAAGCACAATTATTGTTATTGTCTGTTTCACTTGTAAACATGTCCTAGTCAGACAATGAATTAAAGTCACTCTAAGCATAATCCAATAAATTGTAGAATCTCGTGACTCTCTGGAATTCCCGCATGATGCCATGTCAGATACAAGGTTAAAGGAGGTGGCATCATACCAACAAGATTTAATGAAACAGGTTGTTTATATCCTTGGTCCAGTTTCAATATGTGGACTATCTCCTTCAAGGTCACACTGAGACAAAACAGATCTGAAAGCTGACGTTTTGGGCTTCTTTTTTAAAGAAATAAAAAGGTGGCTATTTTTATATATATATATAAATTATATATATATATAATTTGTAACTATGTCGAAGGAGCAGGGGGGAAAGCTAACGATGGAAATTTATCTTCTATGAAGGATCGCTTTTGCAGTTTAACCACACAGAGCATTCAGAGGTGGTGACTGAAAACAATGAGCATGAAAATGACTGTGATTTATAGTCTCTTTAGCATTGAAACATAACATCTGTAACGCACCAGAATGAAAAGCGACTCCCTACCTGGCCTGGGAAATCCTTTACCATCTTGACATAATTTAAACTTTATTTAAACTTAAGTTGTTTAAAGTGTATTTAAAACAGAGAAATGGATATCTCCCATCTGGTTGCTGCCAGACTTAACCAATGAGCTTGAAGCATTTTGGGTCAGACAGAATATCAGAAACGGTAGGAAACTAATTTTAGCTTTAACAAGAGAAGGGTGGAGGGAGGAAAGTGCTTCACCTGTAGCTTTCTGAAAAGAAAGATTTATAATAAAGAGGAAATCATAAACATATGTTAGTATCAATGGCAAAAATCCTTTGCACATTGTACTTTTTTTTATTGTCAATGTCTTGAGACGTACAAGAAGCATTCTGGCACAGGTCAGGGTCAACCATGGGGTGAGGGTAGAGTCAGTTCCTCATCCCATTCCCCACTTTCTAGTTATTCCCTGCAGCAGAGCCCTGGGCAGCTATGGCAGCCCCCCAAAAGACCCCCGCAACCATCGTGGACAGCCAGAACTGCAAAGCTTCTTGGGGTGCAGTCAACTGCTGATGAGGCAGCAAGAGGTTTCCACATGAAGGCCAAGGGACAGGAGAATGGCCCCGTGCAAAACAATGGAGACTGAACAATGGTGAAAGTGAATGCAACAATGAGGCCGCTTGGGCACTGGTGATACCACCTAGCCAGAATCACTTAGCCAGCGTGCTGAGTCAAGTGGGAAGCCACTCCTCCCAACCCAGAGGAGACTTTCAAGAAGAAACGTTCCTCACACACAGAGGAAGAGCAGGGGCAAAGGGATATCATTGCATGTGGCTAGGAGTTCACTGCCCAGGAAGGGAGAGCTGTTGCCACCCCAGAGAGCCAGGAGCCAAGGAGACAGTCCTGCTTGCAGGTGAAGGGGTACAGACGACAGGACAGGAGTCCTAGCAGTAGATACGACCACTCCCTTGGGCTGGAGAGCGGCGCAAGAGCAGCCAGAGCGAGCAGCTGAGAAGCTGGGAAGAAGCAGTGGAAGGATCTCTCAAGCAAAAAACAAACAATAATCTCTGCTGTCCTTGTGAAGTCACTACCTGGACCCCGAGCTTTAGCTGCCTTCCTGTGCCCACGGAAGAGGGGCTACTGCCCCCCTCCCAATGTTCCTCTACTCCTCTCCCTCCTGTGGATTCTCCTCTCAGGGATCTGGTCTCTCCAGCTGAAGACGGTCCCTTACAGTTCCCCAAGTCAGGTTAGTCCCTCTTTGAGCACCTCTCCTCCTGCCTTTGCAGGAGGCAGTTCCTGGCTTTCTCCCTCCGTGCTTTTACAAGTAAATCTTGTTTACTCTATCCTCCAAATCCCTGAGCCAGAGTGGGGTGCTTTAACTCCCAAACCCAAGCATGCAGCCTGTGCCTTGTTGAATTTTTAGTGTCTTGTGCTATGTCTGCTGGTACTTGGACTGAGGAGAACATTGCCCCCTCTGAGTTGTTGCTTCTTTTTTCATATTTTATTTTTTCATTGGAAAGGCAATTACACGGACAGATACAGATGAGAGATAGAGAGAAAAGGATCTGTCTGCTGGTTCACTCCCCAACTGACCTCCTGCTGGAGCTGAGCCCATCCAAAGCTAGGAGCTTCTTCCTGTTCTCCCACACCGGTGGCTTTGGGCCATCATTTACTGCTCTGCGAAGCCATAAGCAGGGAGTCAGGTAGGAAGCGGAGCAGCTGGGATATGAACCAGCACCCATATGGGACCCTGGAAGATGGAAGGTGAGGATTTAGCCACTAGGCTATTACCCTGAGCTTGGAAGTGTATATATATATATATATATATATATATATATATATATATGGTATATATATCTTATTGGAGTATAAACCTCCAGCTTGTGAATCAGCTGTGTCTCTTTTTGACTTGGTAAGCTTTAGGGTTGGCAAGATGTCTGAAACAAGAAACAACTTGCTATTGTCTTTTTCTTCCATGTTGTAAACAACTTATGTTGGAAAAACCCCATAGTGCCAACTATTTTTTTAATTGCTAAGACCATTCTCTTTCACCTGCCTTTACTGTAACCAAATAATAATTTTTCCCTTAAAAAAAGATTTAGATATTTAAGAACACTGCTTTAAAAAAAAAACAAATAATTATCCCTTGAGTGTGAAAGCTGTTTCTAATACCCATTTGCTTTAAGGACAATGACGCACACCAATGCCTGTGGCATAGGGTTCGTAGAAGTGAGCCCCACCATCCTGCCCTTGTGATATGGCTTGTGCTGTTTAATCGCTGTTGTGGCTTCCTTTTGTTTTTAGTTACTGGAATTTCCCTAACAGTTACCCAAGGGTTAGCCTTTTCAGTAGTATCTGGACCTAAAGTCATGGAAGGCTGGGCACAGAGATTGGGCAAATGGCTACAGGCACCAATAGATTGTGCAAGACTGCCCCATTTAGTCCTGTTTTCATTTTGCTTTACTTCAGTCAGAGGTAAGGAGACAGGCAGGCAGCATTGCTATGACAAATAAATGGTTACTGTTTGGAGATCTTCCAGATTCCGGTCCATTCCACCTGCTCCTATTGTTGCTCGCGGTCTTGTCAATCTGAATTTTTAAGTCTTGGCCAGAACTTCTCCGTCATCTGTCAACACCCCGACCTACTTTGTCCTGGCTTGCTGCCCAACTGTATAGGGCTTCATTCCCTGGAAATGAGTTAGTTCATTAGAGCTTTCTTGCATCCAGAGATTTTCAATGGGTACAGAAATATGCGCCATGTTTATACTACCCATCTTTTCCTTGACACTACGTTGAGAGAAATCCTTCCATATACATGCAATTCTTTTTACTGTACTGGACATAGAATTTGCTTGACAATCTGTTGGAGTATCAGATAAAAATTAATCATGTGGATGAAACAGGAAATGGTATAAAGATTTGATGTATATATCACACTATTTTCAATTGTCACACTATTCCATTTATTTTTTTTTTCCTGGTGGTGATGCGGAGAGACAAACAGCTGTGCCTTGAAGAACGGCTAGAAGAAGCCTTAGGCTCTACCTACCACAGACCAAGAAAAACCTCTCTCCACTATTTTGATAGCCAAAAATATCTCCTGATATTGACATGAACAATCCTGGTACATAACTAACTGCTCTGTTGCTTTCTTAGAAAAATTTCATTTTTCATGACACATGATTTGGTAAAAGGTATAAGAACATGACTTTATTAATCAAACTGAAGAGAAAATAGTTTTAGTTCACTTGTAAGGTTGGTTTTAATTGTAACTAGATCGCTCTGGTGTTTTCTGAAGGAAATAAATTTCAAAGTTTCGTCGAACACAGCTCAGCTTTAAAGCAATCGTTCAAACTCATTTCTTCACACCAGAGTACAAAGCGAAGTTAAGCAAACATCAAAGTGTTCTACACAAACCAACACTCAAGTGCTCAAGAGCCCCCCACAGCTAAGTGTGCACAAGCAGACACTGGAAGCAGGCTGAGCCACGAAGCATATGCATGAAAATCTGCAATCACAACAATGGTCCCAGTGACCAGAATGTGGACAAGAGCTGTCCCAAATATCCATCTTTCCCTGGCACAGAGCTCGGTTTCCAAGTGCCAAAGCACAGAGGATGGAATCCATCTGCCACCCTTCACGATCTCCAAATTCTCATTATTATTGTTATAAGGACAGATTTATATGATAGCCTGATCTGTTTTCATTCCAACACTGGACTAAGCAATCTGGTGTGAAAACAAGGTCATCTCGGACTGTTGCTAGAGGAAGCTTTCATTTACAATGGGATTTAAAAAAAAAAATGATTCTGCAACACAAAGAAGAGACTCTAGTTAAACACTCCAAGTACTTCCATTTTGAAGGCATTACATTCTTGGCTGATTTCTGCAAAGGAAATTCATGCTAAGGAGGACAACCATCATTTTTAGACCAAATCTAATTAGGTCTATAGTATTATGGTATTAAGTTCATACTTAACTTTCATTTGTTTCATAATTTAGTATTTTTTTTTCTTTGATGATACAAGTGTTCCTGGAGGCAGTAAAGTTGCAGTCAGTACAAGAAGAAAACTCTTAGCCAATCATTGTGATTGACTCTTGTCAACAAAAGTTTCAGCTATTTAATCCTGAAGAGATACTTCAGGAGTAATTTTAAACTTAAAAGTTGGTTTCAGAGAGGTTAAAAATGAAACTCTGATGTCTGAAGTAGTACTGAAAAACAAAGGGGCCTTCATGTGATTTCTTGTAGTACTGGGGGAGAAGGGACTATTTTTTTTTTTTTTGCTGTAGTGTTACACATTCTTATTGTAAGTCACATAAAGTTAGCAGAATTGTCACACTACAGAGAAATGCATGGAGGATTCTGATTTTGTAGGAACAGTAATGACATCAGTTTTAGATGATAATGTGTATAATCATTTTTAAATATTACATCATGAATTTAAAGACTGTAGTCTCAGGGAATATCTTCTGTTTTTGCATTTATTTATAAGCCTTTGTTACCATTTTTTTGATAGTTGTTTTATTTGAAAGGGTAAGAGAGATAAGAGAGGTGAGGATGATCAGAGAGAGAGAGAAAGAGAGAGAGAGAGAGCATGTGAGTGAAGTTGGGAGCCAGGAGCCCCTGAAGGGTCTCCCATGTAAGTGGTAGGACCCAAGAACTTGAGTCTTTTTCTTGTTCTTTTCCAGACTGCTTTCTCAGGCTATTAGTAGGGAGATGGATCAGATATGATGGGTTAACATGGTCTCAAGTACAAAGACAGTAGAGAAATAATTTAAAACGATGAGTTAGAATATTTCTTTTGTTTTCAGTATAGTAGAATTTATATTAACGAAATTTATTTTTAACACAAAATTTTATAAATTGATTACCAAAATTCCTTCAAATGACAGTTGTCTTTTCTGTGGTAGGGTAAGCCCGATATGGAATCAATATAAGCACAAGTACAGTAACCTGTACTTAAGGGTTCACACTATTCATCTTAAGATGAAAAATACGAAATCCATAATGTTTTCTTCATTCCCTTGAACCCAGTTTTTGTAAAGATGTATTTATTCATTTGAAAGTCTTTATTACAGAGGAATAATCAGGAGGAATTTGAGAAAGACAATCTTCCATCTGCTGGTTCATTCCCTACATGGCCTCGATGGGCCAGGCCAAACCAGACCCAGGAGCTCTACATGGTTCTCCCACACGGGTAACGGGGACACAAGTGCTTGACAGGCTGCCTCTGCTGATTTCCCAGGTAATGAGCAAGGAAGCGGATTAGAATTAAGAACCAGTTCCCATATGGGAAGCTTACAATGGCAGCAGCAACTTTACATGCTTTGTTACAAACACTGGACCAACTCTTCTCCATTTAAAAGCTTTTTTCTTTTAGTATTCTCAGTAAGAGCCAGATAAAACAGGAAATATATTTTAGATAGTTTGGGAGCTAGTAAAGAAATAAGGATTGCTTAGGCTTTTTTTTTTTTAATGGTTTTAGCTTTTACTTCAAGACTAACATTAATTGCTATAATATTTCAAGAGTTCCTTTGTATAATGCCATTTGAGAATCAAAGTGACTCAGAAAGTTCATTTTACCCTTCCTCCAGTCTCTAAGTGGTACTCTGTTTAAGAAACAGTAGAAAAGTAGTGGGTCACTAACTTGATTTTACAAGTCAACATTTCTCCTGAGCCATCTGTGAGTGTATCTTTCTGAATCAATTTTTGTCCTATTTTATCAAGGAAAAACAACACCAAAATGTTCACATGTAAGTCTCTGCTGCATGAGTTCTCAAGGAAGTGCCTCTCAGATGTGATCCGAGCAGCGCAATAAAAGGCTCCTTTAAATTTTCAATATTTCAGGGTTTAGGTGTCCATTTCTCTCCTGTAACATCAATGGAAATGACATAATGCAGATGTATCTGCTGGAGAAGACATTTTCATAGGCATTGTATTGACCCCGTTGCTCCCTGCACAGAGCTCACACTAAATGGAACCATTACGGTCATTCTCCAAACGGACTGTCAATGTAGTTGCCGTTGTGCTAGAAGTGTTATGAACATTGACTGTTTCTCTGCTTTGACAGCAGATATTTTTCTAACATGAATGCCACAGCAATTAAAATCACAAACATGATCACAGCAACTGAGGCCTTTGTCTCCAACTCTCAATTTTATTTTCAAATGATGTTAGAATTCCCCTCCGTTCAAATGGGATAAAATGGTTCCACATTTTGGAGTCAGTACCAATGTGAACTGAATAATGCTGTTAATCAACATCTGCAGTCACATAAGAGTCTTTTATCCAGGTAAATCATTCCATGTTTCACTTTATAATCATTGAATTAAATTACTAAAAATAAACTGATCTATACAATACCTCCATAGCATTTAAATAGCAAATCAATCACATTTCTACAGACTAATTGAGAAAGAAACACACATCTGGACACAGACAAATTTTTTCCTTACACCCACCATTAAAAGGGGTTCAAGAAGAATTCCAGGTGCTTTTCTTTCTTTTACTGTTTTGTTCCAATGTTGTGCCAAAAGAACAGACTGACATAATTAGGCCAAATTTTAATCAAGTTAAAATCACATGAGGGCCAAGAATTTTCAGCCTGACCTGAGGAAAAACAGCTGAATCACAAATCCTGAGCAGATAAGACACTGAAAATAACCCAGAAGTTGATTCTCTAGAACAGAGTGGGATGGCAGAGCCATAACGGGTAAAGGATTTTCAGAATAATCAAAGATAATGACATTGTGAAAAAGCCATGCATGATTTTAAAAAGTAAAGTCCTCCTTAGTCTCAATCTCCGTGAACTTTGTTGAGGTATGTTTATGTTCTATGTTGAAATCTTAGAGGGATTGTTGGATAATTAATACTTGATGAAAACAGTAGGTTCTCATTGCAAGAAATACGTCAAGGAAGGAAGAGTACTGAAAGGGGTTGAGGAAACTGAAAGATAGGCAGCATTGTAGATATTCTGCTGGGAAACTGTTAACAGCTGCTCAATAGAGAAAGGCAATCAGATGAGCTTTAGCGGATCAAGGCCATATGCACCTGTCTGATCATATCTATCCAAGTGAAAGAAATCTAAAACTGACTCTAGCCAAAGGAAAGAGACACGCACTCTAAAAGCACTCATCACAAATACAGAGTTAGAAATCAATAAAGTCACCCAAATTGGATAGTTGGGCTTTCCTGGGTGTCATTGGTAGCTCATCTCCCAAGGAAAAATAAAATGGGAAAATAAAAGAGAAAGAAAGGAAGAAAGGAAAAATGAAAGAAAGACGTGCATGAAAGCCTTGGGACTTTGCACCAGCATGGAAACCCCGGAAGAAACTCCTGGCTCCTGGCTTCAGATCAGGATCAGCTCAGCTCTGGCCACTGCAGTCACTTGGGGAGTGAGCAAGCAGATGGAAGATTTTTCTATCTCTCCTTCTCTCTGTAAATGTGACTTTCCGATAGAAATAAAATAAATCCTAAAAATTTTTTTTTAAAAAGTGAATAGCTACTTGGCTCCCAGATCAAGGGTAGAGTCTTTTTTTTTGTTTTTCAGACAATCCAGTTGACTTATAAAATTCAAAAGTTCTCTACTTAATACCTACCCTGATAAAAAAGAAAGTCAACTGAGCAAATATTTATGATGGTGAATTGAAGAAAATAAATCCCCTGTATTTAACAAGTATTTCCTGCTTTTCTACAATATTATCTGTTTGCTCTCTTTAAAAAATACAGCATTTTCTTTGCATCTTTACTGTGTTACATAGTTCTATGGCATGCTACTGCAAGAAATAAATATTAAATGGTGAGCAAAATAATGTGAAGATCCTCTAGACAGAAATAAAGTTTGCAAGTCTTCCACCTCACCTAGCACACTACAAAAGCACAGTGAAATCTTATTCTGAAATCAGTGGGGGGGGGGAGGTTATGCAGTAGACGCCATCATGTAAGAGCCATGATCAGATAAGTGTCACAGCTCACAGTTGTTTTTTAAGGTGTATTCATTTTTATGAGGAATACAGATTTACAGAGAGAAGGAGAGACAGAAACAACAATCTTCCACCCACTGGTTCACCCCAAGTGACTGAGCCTATTCAAAGCCAGGAGCCAGGGACCTCTTCCGGGGCTCCTAAGCAGGTGCAGGGTCCCAAGGCTTTGCACCATCCTCCACTGCAGGGAGCTGGATGGAAAGCAGAGCAGCCAGGACATGAACTGGTATATACATATGGTATCCTGTTGTTTGAGGGGGGAGAATTAGCCAATTATGCCATTGTACCAGGCTGGATCACAGCTTTAACATGTGAAATGGACCAGCACCCAAAGCAGAAGGGTAGATCAACGTTCAAAGATGGAGAGAGTTTATGTAACAGTCTTGCCTAGTGGCTACTGTGGTTTCAAGGGTCACTTTAAAAACTATCCCTTATTCATTGTAAAAGAAAATAATCACCCAAAGTTAGTTCCATATTCCCTGGTTAGGTCATACTCTCAAGGAAAACTTAAGCCCCAGGAAATCGTTATGTGTAGGAACAAGGACTAGCTATGAGAATACATGGTATGTTCAGGCTTTAGGCTGAAAAAAAAATGAGATGTAAGGAGGATGTAGAAAAAGCCTTAAAGCTATTAGTCCAATACTGATTTTTTTAATGGCTGCCATTAAAAAAAATGGAAGTGGAAACAAAAGCAAACTGGGACAAAAAAGAAAACACAAAACCAAATCAATCCAGGAGGCACTGTCCTTCAGGGTGTTTTCTTTTACTTTTGTTGCACTGAGCTTTCCTGAAGTGCTTGTAATGTTTAAAGATGGGAATTGCTGAAAGGCACTTGATGGTCTGTAACAAAAACAGTGACTCTAATACACATTTTGGGGAAAAGACTTCAAAAGTCCCTCATGTTTGGAGAAAACTTGGGAATTCATTTGAAATATGTTTGGTAATAATTTATCCATAATCATGTGCAATGCAGATTATCTCATCCATTGCATTGCAAGTTTTTCTATTACAGCATTGGAAACCTTGATGCTAGCTGGCACTTCTAATCAGAATCATTCTAACATTCTAAGATTCCAACCAACATGTTTCTATTCAAATCACATTCTACAAACATATTCTGTTTTCTTTGTTTAGCTGAGTCAGGCACACTGCTCATCCTTACACTTCCACCTGTAAAACATCTCAAGTATTGTCTGTCTCTCATTTATGTCCCTATTTCCTTATCATCAGGGATTTAGAACTGCTTTTAAGTCAGTCATTATAATTGGTTACAGTAAGGAAGTTGTGCAGTTAAGCATGATTGTTTAGCTTGTCACACTTAACTGCAAGTATTGGTTATAAATACTTCACTTAATTAAACTTACTTCTGATAATAGCCATCATTAATTGACTCTAGCACTATTAAGATGCTTTGTATACATAATTAAATAGCCATTTTATGGAGCAGGCATTATTGCTCTGTAGGAGTCACTGGCAGTCAAACATACGTGAGTTCTACTCCCCATCAGGGCACTTGACACGATGCAACCTGCTGCTCCCTTTGAGGTTTGGCATGGCCATGCAGCTTGACTAATGAAATGTGACTGAAGTCGTATGTGCCACTTCTGTATGGAATTTGTGAGGTTCAGTGCATGATTCCCCCCCCCCTTTTCCATGGTTCCACGATGGTATTTATCATGATGGAAATTTCAAAACCCTCAAGCAAGGATGGCAAGTACGGCCTCATCTATCTAGGTGGAACAGCTAATATGAGCAATAAGAAAACATTCCTGTGTAGAGCTACTAATGCTGGGAGAATGGTTACTACAGCAACATAATGTGATTTGCCCTGAATAGTTTGAAATTCTTTGACAGATGAACAATACGGAAAACAAATTGCTATCAATTCCGTACAGCCATTGGTTGATGGAACTGTACTTCAAATATAATTTTACGATATGAAATCCTATGTTATTTTTGCGGCACCCTTCTGCCTTGCAAGCTGAGGAGTTTCTCAAACTTCTCAATGCCTAGAGTCAGCAGATAACATTTAAAAATCCTAAACACTAGAGCCCTCTCTTACAAATGAACAATTGTGCCACAAGACATTTTATTTTGGAAACTGTTCATGGAGAATAGACACTAATTGCTGTCATCCAGTTCTCCTCAGAATTGTCATGACAAAACAGAATTTCTCTTATGAAAATTCTTCATTGGATAATCAATGGGTTCAACTAAAGCAAAAGGTTTTGGTGACAACACCAGCCTGACACTGAAGAATTCAGGAAGGTTTGCTGACCATTAATTAAATTTGTTTTTAATTAAAACACTTTCAATATTACTGTCATTTAGATGAAAGTTTTTGCTGGGGAAAGCATGATGAGGAGTTACTCCTTACTGTAAAACTGCATCCGAACCCAGGGATGGGAAATGGTTATTTGATGACCCTTTAAAGATGCTGAGGTAGGAAAGAGTGTTTTGAGGGTTTTTTTTTTTTAGTGGTTTTGTTACTTCTGAGAAGTGGGTTACATTGCTCCAGGTTGAGAAAATCTTTCCAAGATCTATCATCTGCAAGTCCAGATATGTGGTAGAAGACAGTCCAGCTCTGATCCCAGCTCTACTCACAATTTCCAATTACTGCTTCCAAGAGAGCGCCCCTCGATTTACCTGTCCAGAAACCTATCCTGTGGGATGCTTACGTTATTCACCTCATTCACACATGTGGCCTGAGTAGCTCAAATGTATTCCATGTGTATTTCTAGAACAGAAGTCTCTTTGCGCCAGAGACATTGCTGATACCATCTCCGCGGGCTGATTTTCAGTTGTTATCTCTAAGCACCACTCTAAAATGATCTCACTTCTCACTGTCAGCATTGCTGTGAATTTCAGGGATTTATTTTGCCGTGCAAGGTTTTGTACAGTTGTCCACACCGAGTTAACTAAACCAGCTGCTTGTGGTGTCAAATCGATAAATCTGTTTAACATGACACTGTCATTTTTCTCTCCTACACCCTTCTGTTATCAGAGAACGGGACATAAACACCAATGCATTTTTCATCATTTAAGAGCCAGGACTCACTACAAATTTGGAAACAAAAGCAAGAAAAAGTGATGGGATCGGTTTTTTAAAAAACTGTCATTTGACAGGAGAAGATTCCATTCAGTACAGAAATCCATTCTAAGTTTGCAACTCATGGATAGCACTTGTTACATGACACTCTCCCTGTAGAGAAAATGCTGCTTTGACAAGTTGCATTTTTCAAGAATATTTGATAAATGAGCAATATATGGAATATAGAAAGAATTCAAAAACTCAAAAGCAACAAAATAAAATATCCAATTAAGAAATGGGCTGAGGATATGAAAAGCCATTTTTTTGGAAGGATGAAATACAAATGGTCAATAGGCACATGAAAGATACTTGGGGTCACTAGCCATCAAAGGAGCACAAATTCAAACACAATCCGATTTCATCTCACCCAGACAGAATGGCATCATAGAAAAAAGTAACAAGTAAAATAAAAATAAAGAAAAAAACAGAAAAGGAAAGTAAAATACAGAAAAAAATAGCATAAAATAGAAAAAATAACAGATTAAAATAAAAACAAAAATAAAAAATAACAAAGGATGTGGAGGAACCAGTATGCTAACAGACTGCTTGTGCGAATGTACGACTCTTACAGATTCCTCAGAAATCCGCACACTGAGCGGCTATAGGGCTCAGCCATGCATCTGTTCCTTACAATGTATTCAAAGGATGTGAAATCATCTGTACCCTCATGCAGCTCAAGTTACAATAGCTAAAATTTAAAATACGGAATAAGCCCAGCTGTTCATTGTCTGAAGAAGGGAGAAAAATGTCACACACAATGGAACACTACTCAGCATTTATATTTATATTTACATATATGTAAATGTTTTTATATATAATGTATGAAAGCAGATATACAGAGAGGAGGAGATATAGAGAGATCTTTCATCTGCTGGTTCATTCCCCAAGCGGCCGCAATGGCCAGAGCTGAGCCAAGCTGAAGCCAGGAGCCAGGAGCTTCTTCTGGGTTTGCCGTGTGGGAGCAGGGTGCCAAGGATTTGGACTGACCTTGACTGCTTTCCCAGGCCACAAACAGGGAGCTGGATGGCAAATGGAACACCTGGGTTATGAACTGGTATCCATACGAAATCCCATGAAATGTAAGGTGAGAACTTAGATATTAGGTTATTGTGCTGGGCCCACCAATCAGCTTAAAAAACAAGCAAACAAAAAAGAATGAAATCTTGTCTTTCTCACCATAATAGATACAACTGGAGATCAGTATGCTTACTGAAATAAGCTAGATCCAAAAGACAAATAACATATTTTCACTGGTTTGAGAGAGTCCATACATAGAGTTAAAAAGATCATGTATTTCAGATGACTTTGTGGTGGTTGAGTAGTGTCTATTGCATTGTCTACACTCCTAAGGCACAATGACCTTTCTGCTTTTTACGTGCTAATTTGTTTTGTTTAGTAGAAGGTTACGATTGTGAATATAAAGTAATTTGGAAGTATGTTATAACAAAAAGATTTTTTTAAATAAGAAAAGAAAGAGGATGCACGAAGGTGGGAAAACAGTTATGTCCTTAAATCTACATATGAAGCACGTGAAATCTTTCTGTCTTATATAAATAAATTCATTTAATAATAAGTAAACAACAGCACAATTTTAACATCAAAATTTGAAGGCAATCATGGGAGATCACCCCTAGATCTCTGCCTGCTCAACCTATGTGGAAAACCGTGGGCAAATGACACACTATGTCCCAGGGAAACCCCCTGACAATGGTCTTGGCTCACTGAGACCTCAACCTGGGCTGATCACGGGCAAGAACAGTGGGCTGCACCCCAGTTTCTCTTTTCTGTCCTTGGACAAGCAGTGTTGGGACTTCCTTGATAAGCAACTCTGAGATGTTAAATGTGACTCACCTGTGACCTCAGGCATGCCTTTCAGCCTAGGTGCTGCAAGTCACCTGTGACTTGACTGAAGGGTCCAGAGAGACAGACATGCCTTCTAGTCAGTCAGAGTGTCATTGTTGGTGGGAGTGGCATCGGGAAATGCCCTTCTGCCTGCCCTTTTCTAGTATATATAAGTTTGTACTTGCATTACAGTAAGTAGATATGCTCGATCAACTGTCTCTGGTGGTTCTTGCGAACACAAATGCCATTGCCTTATCCCCACGGTGGTTTTGGGGGCCTGCTGGCAGGAAAACCCACCCCAAAAGGCATTTTTATTGCAGATAGAATACTTGGTTATCTACCACACTGTCCACAAATCCTCAAATTAGACTTATTAAGTATCTAAACTGCAGCCATAGACATGTTTCCCATAACAGAACAAGACAAGTTAAATTCTGTTTTGAATTGTAAAGCAAGGAGTGTTTTTGCTGTACCTTGCCATATAAGCACACACACACAAAAAAATGATGTTCAAAGTCAAGGTGTCTCTGAACAAATTTGAAGGCAATTGGCAGCGTTTTGTGGATGTACAACCGAAGGGAAGGAAGACAATCTCATCCACGCAGAGTAATTTTGAAAGTTCTTTCAGGTGAAAGCAAAGACATTTGAGAAAAACATGTCCTTAGAATTTGTTTCATAACTACAGGTCTTGCAACATAATTGAGAAAACCATTTGGCTATAGGCAGCCAGCTAGTTTTCTACATAGTGCTTTTATAGATGTATAAAATTGTTAGGTCTAAAGTTACTGTTTATGTAACTAGTTTTGACAGAGTAACTGCTACCCCTTTTGGGAAAGTTATTTGAAGAAAATCTCTAGTGTAAAAACAAATGGCAATATAAGATGTCCAGAGTTCTACTCTCAGTCCATTGTTGCATAGCTAAAAAAATTTTTTTTTAAAGTATAGATCTCCAGTGTAAACACCTGGCCTAGCAGTTAAGATTCAGGATTGGACTCCCACACTTACCAGTTCAGAGTACCTGGGTTTCATAGCTGTCCATGACTTATGGTTACAATTTCTTACTAATTTAACTAGAGACACAGCTGTGATGTTTTACGTAGTTGAGCTCGTGTCGCTCAGGTTGGGACCTGAACTGCATTTCTAACGCCTAGCTTTAGCCCCTCAGCCATTGCCAGCATCTGGGAAGTTAACCAGTAAGAGGGTTAACTCTGTCCTCTGGCCTTTCTCCTTGTAAACACACACACACACACACACACACACACACACACACACACACACACACACTCAACACGACATGTGAGCAACAGAAGATAAACAACCTTCCACAAGCACACCTGAAAACACTTATTAGCAAATATAAGATTATACAAATAAAATATTTTAAATAGTCGTTCCTGGCATCGATAAGGACATTACACATTGCTTTTCCACATCTTCATGTGTAAAAACTATCTGATGACAAAGGAAGCTACACATGACATGGTATGTGTTCCATAAATACACATGAAATTTTATGTATTTCATATACACATAGCTTAAAGCTGGCACTCATTTGATTAGTACATATAGTGTTCATTTATTGAAATATCACACTAAAAACCACTCATTTGCATGAGGATTACTAATTTAAATAGTTTTAAAGAAGCTGTAAATACTGAGAAATTTGATTTGATCATATACTGAAGATAGGCATCAAGTTAACACACTGTATCCATAAATGTGTACAACCCAAATATAAATAATGAACTTACATTCCAGAGATGACTATAAAACTCCATGAGTACAATGAAAAATCATGGAATTACTTATATGCTTCACAAGAGTGGACTGTTTGGAATATGAATTGTATCAGTAAAAGTATTACAATCTTATTAGAGAAATAAAACTTTAAAGCTAAAAAGTAAATATAATTTTAGAGGTGCCCTTAATGCTATTTATTTTTAACTCTACTGTTAACACTTAACACTGAGTTAAGGTGATTACACCAGGATTTGTTTGTAATGTTGTCCTTGGTGGCGATGGATTTTTTTAAATAAAAAAGCTTTCAATAATCATTTACTATTTAGTCCCCGTTAAACAAGTTTGATATGTTTATATTATCAAATAACTTAAGCCTAATGAAAAGATGGACCAAAAAAATTAAACAGTTAAGATATAAAAATTGTTATGACTGAGGCAAGAAGAATGCCTAATTTTGTTCCAAGGCATGCCAGGTTCGGTGGGTATTTGTCTAGTTGAGGTGTGGTACAGCAGATGGAAAAATCTCTTTCTATTTTCCCCCTCTCTGCCTCTGGGATAAATCCAGCCTGGAAGGGAATTTTAATGGGATACTTTCTTCAAAGCTGTGTGGGTCCTGTCCAGTCAGTGCAGCTTCCTTGCACAACCTCTGCATGAGGAAAGCCAGCCACTCTCCAAACTCAAAGCAGCACCCCTTTGTGACCTTAAAAAGGAAGATTGTTCACTTGCTTTGTCTACATCCTTGTGGCATCAGCCTCTTCGCTCCCTCATAACGAATTCAGCTTCACTGTTACAGAAAGGCGTTGGAAAATCTTGTCCACGTTTCTCTACAAAGGTATGAAATTTTATGGAAATACTCTTGAAGACAGAGCACAAAGAAGGAGGAATTGCAAACTGATTTTCTTAGTCAAACGAACAATGTGCAAACTCAAGGTGCATTTGAAGACTTTCATCTAATGCTCAATGGTTTGAAAAGACGGCAGGTGGAATAAACTAGAGATAAGACAGGTAATGCGTGCAGGTGCAAAACACTACATGGTGCATTGGCATCATGGGAACTCAGTAAGAGATTTAACCTAAGGAGAAGTAAAACTAATTTAACTTAAAAAAAAAAATCAAACTCACAGAATTTACGCTGGTTTGGAAGCATAGAGATTGTGATAGGAGACTTATTAGTGCTGCAATGATGAATTTTAAATATCTTCCAGGCAAAGCCCTGTATTTTGAACGTGACACAAAGAAGAGTCCCTGTTTATTTGTAAGTGATTTAGCCAAAGTGAAGGACGATTACTCAAAGGACAGGATCTACTAGTAGTTACTATCAATTTCTGCTTAAAAATTCCAGTGAGGTATAGTGATACAGGTTTTTCTATGACCATAAATCCCTCCTCAAATAAGACCCTCTAGACTCCACACTGGGGCTGAGGCTTCATTGTTGTTCATGGTTCTTAGCTGTCGCTGGCCACGCCAGCGAGGCCTCCATCTAATGTTCACTGGATCGCCTGTGAATCTCAAAGACAATGATGAACCTGTCTAAAAGGTCAGTAGTTTGACATTGTGTTTGTATGTTTGTTTGCTTGAGAAGATACAGTGCGAGGCTAAAAGAACAAATGTCTCGACAACAAGATATTTGCAAACTTGCTGATCAAAACATTAAGGCCAAAAAAATTAAGATGGCACTCAAAGATCACAATGCCTCCCAATTTTTTTTAAAAGATTTATTTTATTTTTATTGGAAAGTCAGAAATAGAGAGAGGAGGAGATACAGAGAGGAAGATCTTCTGTCCACAGATTCACTCCCCAAGTGGCTCTAATGGGCAAAGCTGAGCTGATCTGAAGCTAGGAGCCAAGAGCTTCTTCTGGGTCTCCCACACAGGTACAGAGTCCCATGACATCTTTGACTGCTTTCCTATGCCACAGGCAGGGAAGTGCGCCACCAGGCTTAGAACTGTCACCCTCATGGGATCCTGACACGTACAAGGCGAGGACTTTAGCTGCTAGGTTACCACAGCAGGCCGATTGCCCCAAAACTTTGAAGGAAGAAGAATCAGAATTCCTATACACTAGCCTGCAGTTCAGCACAATTATTACAAGCTCGCCAAAAGTTTGAACTAAAGAGAGATGGAAAGGTAACTGTCTTTAGTTGATGCTTGCTTATTCCTTCCTAAAATGTATTACATTTTTTAGAACTTCAAGGATATTGTGTATACAAGGAAGTCAGCCTGTGTGTCTATTCTAGTACATTTAGAAGTATTTATTGCATTTATTTTCATTTTATTTAAAAGGCAGAAAGAGAAAATAAGATCTTCAATTAGTGATTCACTCCCCAAACATCTGCAAATAGCTAACCCTGGACCAGACCAAAGTCAGAACTCTGGAGCTCCCTGCATTAGGGTCCAAGACCTTGAACCATTATCTGGATTCCAGACATGGACCATGCCTTCTGACACATGATGCTGATGTCCCAAAGGGTATCCTAACTTCTATGACAAGTATCTTCCCCTTAAACATAGCTGTATAACTGCTTTTAAAAAAAAAAGACACAAAATATTGCTATTATCCTAGGAAATTTTTTCCTACCTCTCTTCAAAGAGTTGTACTACTTAGGAGATCATCAACTTGTATGATTATAAATTAGCTTTAAGTTGCTTAATTTAAATAAAGTATAAAATATAAATGTTAACAATTCTCATCTTTTTATTTGAAAGACAGGCAGACATATATCATTCATGTGCTAGATCATTCCCTAAAAGTCTGCAACATCAAGGACCGATCCATGCTAAAGCCAGGAGCTAGGAACTCAATACAGCTCCCTCATGACTGACTCAGGTACTAGGTCACCCAGCTGCTGCCTCCCAAGGTATGTACGCATTAACAGGGAACCAGATGAGAAGCAGAGCTGGGATTCCAACGTAGACACTTCAATATGGGATGTGGGCATCTCACACAGCATCTCCACACCCACTGTCAGGTCCACGTTCGCTTACTTTGTTGGCGTCCTAGTGTTTAATCTCAGGCTCTAACTGTTAGGCTTGTCTTCAGACACATGGGGAAACAAACAGGTGATATAACTCATTACCCTTGAAACTGTGCTGCCTTACATTCTTTTTTCAAATACAGAGAATTCAATAATAATAGAGAATTCAATGGTTCTGTGAAATGTAATGAATAACTACAACGATAAAAACCATAAGCCATCATATAACAATGCTGACCAGTCGGAGAAGCCTATGGTTTTGAAGGCTCATCAAAGATACATCCTTCAAGCACCTTTGTGTATTAGGAGAAAATGGATGGTCTAGTCCTAACTGGACATTAGTGAGGATGACCACACACCCCAAGCACAAAATCTGGCTGTTCTTAAGAGAAGTAGTAAATGCAGTAACATCTGACAGGTATTAACTACACACCAATATATACCATTTAAGCAGTATTTTCCTTGCATTAGCTTACACTAGCCTTCCAGCAAATATTTATTATACTTTTTATAATCATGGTACTTAAAGATACCAATGCACAAAATGGTTAATAGGTTACATGAATTAAATTCCCCCATAAACAAGTGGCAATTTCAATGCCCAGGTTTGTTACCCGTTTGCAACAAGAGCCTGTATAAGTAAGGTAAGTAAAGGGAAAAATATCCACATGTTAACAAATTACTAAGATAGTACAAAAAGATACACTCCATGGCCTGCATGAAACAAAGAATAAAGATGTGAGTCGGCTTCATGGGGCAAGACAGATGATAGAAGGAGTCACTGAGGGATATGGAGTTTGGAACAGCCAGGGTTCTGACTAAACAACATCACTCGTGGCCTCTGTTTGCATTCTTCACTCAGAAATCCAGGTTGAATCTTTGAACTTCACTATAAAGTTCTCCAATGAAAATTTCTCATGTCAACTCTAAGAGAAAAAAAAAATTCATGTCTTTCTTAAGTGTTTTCACAGGCAGATGAAGAAGAGCCTGGGACAAAGAAAAGTCAGTTGGGGCAAAGAGAGGGGCTCCCTGATCGTCGGGACTCTGGTGCCATAATTCTCCAACTTCCTTGATTCCAAGTAGCTTTTTGTGCAGCAAGCTCATAGAACTAAAATTATTTTCTTATTTTCTTCCCAGAATCCTTTCTCAGTAAGAAAAGAGACTACATACTCTCCATGCTTTAAGCTTGAGAGTTACTCAGTGTCTCCTGTTACCTCAGTTAAACTGAAGATTGTCAAATCTTTCCCCCATTACCTGTCTTTCAATTTCCACGACCTTATGGCTATCCAGGCCCTTCTGCCACCATGCTCTAGATTTTCACGCCGGTCATGTGCAAAACCCCTACAAAGAAAGACCGAGCTATCCATTTCAGGGAAATGGCCTGTCCCAATTCCATTTCTCTAAGTGGGCTATTCTAGTAAATTGCTCTCGAGTTCTCTGAGATGACGGCTGTGACCTCTCTACCAGCCACCCCGCACCGCAGGCCCAGTTCTGAGGCTTGGCCGTGTCAGGGCACCAGTCACATATCATGCAGGGTTGGCTGACTTGAGCAGCAAATGCTTCTTCAGCTGCTTGTTTCCTTTCTCTGAGACTACGGATTTCACCCAATGTCTTTGCTAAGGTATATTATGGAACGCTCTGCTTTTCACTCATTAAAGTCTGTTTTAGTGTTTTGGGACTTTGGAGTAATTATACTTGTAAAGATGGCAGTTTCTTATCCATAACAGTTAGCGACATCACAACGGATTATAGAGCCTGACTAGTAAAAACTGATAAAAACAAGATGTTACAAGGGAAATAATTTGCTGTATCTAACCTGTAGCAACTAATCTACAGATAACTACCAATTAAGATGCAGATTCAGAACATGCATTCTCCTGTTCTTTTTGTTTCTTAAGCACATTTATACCTAAATCATCTTTAAATTTTAAATATATTCAGTTGTAAAGTGATATGTTTTCTAAATTTATCTCATATTCTGGATATTCAGAACACGTTTATGGGACCAGCACAGTAGTATAGCAAGCTAAACCTCTGCTTGCTAGCATCAGTACCCCATTTGGGTACAAGTTCATGTTCCAGCTACTTCAGTTCTGATCCAGCTCCCTGCTTACGGCCTGGGAAAACAGTGGAAGATGACCCAAGCTTCAGACCCCTGCACCCACATGGGAGACCTGGAAGAAGCTCTTGGTCCCCAGCTTCAGATCAGCTCAACTCCAGCCACCGAGGCCATTTGAGGAATAAATCAGTGGATGGAAGACCTCGCTGTCTCTTCTCTCGCTGTAAAATCTGTCTTTCAAATAAAGAAAAAAAAACTTTCTTGAGATGATATCACATATTCCTTCCAAGAGTTGTAAGAAGAGCACTCTGGGAGGAGGTTTATCTTTGATCTTCTGAGGATCCTTTTAGTTGTTTTATTTTTATTGCAAAGTCAGATGTACAGAGAGGAGGAGAGACAGAGAAAAAGATCTTCCTTCTGATGATTCTGATTCATTCCCCAAGTGACCACAATGGT
Organism: Ochotona curzoniae; assembly: GCF_017591425.1. Classification (NCBI taxonomy): domain Eukaryota; kingdom Metazoa; phylum Chordata; class Mammalia; order Lagomorpha; family Ochotonidae; genus Ochotona; species Ochotona curzoniae. Next base: position 8,537,256 of record NW_024465035.1, on the reverse strand, counting down.
TAGAGCTGCACCAATCTGAAGCCAGGAGCCGGGAGCTTTTTCTGGGTCTCCCATGTGAGTGCAGAGTCCCAAGGCCGTGGCTTGTCCTCGACAGCTTTCCCACGCCACAAGAAGGGAGCTGGATGGGAAACAGGGCTGCCGGGATTAGAACCAGTGCCAATATGGGTTCCCAGCGCGTGCAAGGCAAGGACTTTAGCTGCTAGGCCACTGTGCTAGGTCCTCTGAGGATCTTGGAATCTGTACTAGTGTTCCGTGGCTCAACTGGACCATTTCATTTCTCAACTCTGCACACTAGTAATGGCCAATGTACTAGGAGCTGAAATGTTAGTATTCAATAGTGTCCTAAAGTTTTTATATCACTACAAAACCCTTTCTTCCATCCTCTACTGCCTCAAAATAGAGTTCATAAAGAAACGGAAGCTTTTGGATAGGTGATCCTACGACAAAGGAATCAGAAAGCATGAGGTATGCACTCTTTTTACTTTATAGTTAACTTCTCATGAGGAAGGAAGAACGCGTGTATTAAGACTCAAAAGTCAGATGCTGGATTAAATACAGAAAAGCTAGTTCAATCTAGGACTACTACTAGCTCCTAGTAAAGCTTTATAATCTATTTTACAGGCTAGATGGTAGCATAATATGCTAACCTTCAGCTTGCAACACCAGCCTCCCATATGGGCGCTGGTACAAATCCCAGCTACTTTGCTTCCAATCAGCTCCATGCCGGTGGCTTGAGACAGCAGCTGCATCAATGTGGGAGAGACAAAAGAATCTCCTGGAACCCAGCTTTGGAGCAGCCCGGCTCTGCCCATTGTAGCCATCTTGAGAGAAAACCAGCACATAAAAAATTCACTCTCTCACCCCCTGTCAGTCTCTCCCTCTCTCTGAATTTCATGTAAAATGAATAAATATATATATTTTTAGAAGTGTAAAAATGAAATGTTTTACCTGGATTCTCACGGTTTTTTTCCTTAGATTTTTCATATATTTATACGAAAGAACTTTCTCTTTTACTATACATTAATAGAGAATTCTATGGCTTTGTGAAATGTAATGAATAAATGCAATAATTAAAATATACTTGGAAATGAACCATGGATAAATCAAGGGTGGCTTAATTGAGAGAAATAAGAAACATTGCTCCATATTCAGAGTTTGGCTATTGTTTCAAAAAGCCTTATTCCAGTATTAATTTTTACTTACCTTTTGTATTTTTGCTGTCTCTACCAATCCCCACTCCTTTTTCCTTGTCAACTTATGAATCTTGATAATACATTGAGTGAAAGTAAAATTACATTACATTAAAATTTTAGAAAAACTTTAAAATAAAAAGATTTATGTATTTGTTTGTAAAGGCAGATTTACAAAGAGAAGGAGAGACAGAAAGAAGGATCTTCTATCTGGTGATTTTCTCTCAAAATGGCTACAAAGGCCCAAGCTGGGCTGGCCCAAATCTGGGATCCAGGAGCTTCTTCAAGGTTTCCCAATGGGTGCAATGTCCCAAGGCTGTGGGACGTCCTCTACTGCTTTCCTGGGCCACAAGCAGGGAGATGGATTGGAAGTGGAGCAGCTGGGACATGAATTGGTGCCCATATGGGATCCTGGCACTTGCAAGGCAAGGATTTAGCCAGCAGGGCATTGCACCAGGCCCTAGAAAAACATTTCCTTAATGCAAGTGTTTGTCTACATCATCAAAGTTGCTAAAATTTTGTGTCTGTGAATAGACGCCAGAATTAAGAAATAATAGCTGTGTTCATAGACAACATAATGAAATTCATAATTACTCTTCAATTCTACTTACAAATAAATGCAATGCTAACAAAGAAAAAAATTGATTTTAAACATAGACGCAGCAGTTTGGAAAGGAATACATAAGAAAACCTCAAGCTCCCTCTGTGACAACATCTAATAGTGTCATGCTACAATATTCAAACCAAGAAAACCAATATCGACACAGCCCAGGCTCAGCTTTTACTGACTGCAGGCACTCATCCTACAGGGCTTTGTTTTATTTGCAGTTACGCACGAACACTGCCACAATCAGGTCAAACTATGCCATCACCATCGAGACTTCCAGCGCTATGCTTTACAGTGACATTTTTTTCTGTATCAAACCCTGGCAACCACTAATTTGTTCCATATTTATGAAAGGCCTTATAATTGTTCATGAATAATGTATAAGTGCATGAACCAATCTTCAGCTTTCAAAAACATTTTTCTCCAAAATAAATGTATAACACATCTGGGTAGGATCTTATTTCAGGGAGTAAGAACAAGACATCAGTTTGAAAGGAGTTCCTCTCAGAGCAATATGAATTCTGCTAAAATGGAAGCAAGGGAAAAAAAGATCCTAGCTTAAAGCTTGTGTTGAAGGATGACGAACTCATTCATGCTTCGTAAAAGCTTTATGGAGGCGGTTCTCCAACCCAAAAGCTTCCGAATGGGTATCTCATTCTAGAGGGAGTGAGATGACGTTGAAATGAAGCCCCGAGTAGCAACTATCCACATAAATTTGCAAGGCAAAAATATGTTTATCGTAATTGAAGAATATCAACCTTCAGGAAGTCTAAAGAATAAACAAGGGAACAAAATTGTGCTTATCAAGTTTGTGTTTTGAGTGAATTAGTTAAAGCTTTGGGAGAAAAACTCCCCAGAGAGATTCCCCAAAGAACTGTTCACTAACAATGGCTGCTTGTTTGCTCTCTCAAAGGAAACACTGGGAGAATTTTAAAATGAAATCATTACTCATCCACCTTGCAGTCCTATTTGATTTCTTTTAACTCTTTGATTCCTAATCTACCTACAAGCCTTGGCATCCCAGATGGTCACCGGTTCATGTCCTGGCTGCTCCACTTCCAATCCAGCTCTTTAATTTAAGGAATGGGAAAGCTGTGGAGGATGGCCCACCCACGTGGGAGGTGGGAAGAAGAAGAAGCTCTCAGCTTTCCAGCTTTGCTTGTTGCAGGAGAGTGAACCAGTGGATGGAAGATTTCTCTGTCCTTTTTTCTTTGTACAAATCTGCCTTTCGCATAAAAATATACAAATCTTTCAAGAAAAACGTCTTGAACCTGGTGAAGATTATGTTAAGAGATAAAGCGTATTGTTTTTGTTTTTTGATTCCATTTTCCATGAACATTTCAAAGGCCCTTTATAGCTTAGATCACAAGTGTTATATAACTGGAATTATGCAGCCTTGTCTCCGTTTTGAAAATGACGCTTCCAAGTAAGCATTCCTTTTTGTAATGTTCATTAGAACTGTTCGGTGTATTAGTAGTTCATCATTTTGGGGGTGGCCCATCAGTATTTCATGGTACAAATGAACTACAGGCTGCCTCATCACACACTAAATGGAGGATATTCAGGTAGTGTTCGGGTTAGATCTAATATAAATAAAATGTCGAATTAACATTATGCAAATGCTTGCCAAAAAATAAGTCTTTGTTTCTTCGCTTACATGTCAAAGCAATTGTCTGGTTGCACAGTAAACTCATTTTTCATTGTGAAAGCAAATGTTTTCCAGAGTGGTTACATCATTTCACATAAAAACCAGCACTGGTTAGAACTGTCACTGTTTATTGATTCCAATGGTTGTAATGAAATGTTTGCCTGTGCTTTTCAATTTTTACTTTGGTCTTCGCTAATGATGTTCAGAATATTGTAATGCAGAGTTTTCCCCTGTATACACTTCTCTGATCCTTCCTCTGGACTTCGGAACACCATTTGTGCACATACAGCTTGTCAGAGCAGGTCACCCTGGGACTGAGGTACAACCTTGATTTAGGTGATATTTGTGAGTGTCCGGCTTTCTGTCCAACCTGGTACTGGTCTGCCATTTCTCTTTCTGTGGACAGGATCTCACTTTCCTGACATCTGCATTTACACCGTTTCTTCTTGACATATGCATCGAACAGATGGTTCTGGAATTTTCACACTGCTGATGTTAACTTTTGGGGAGTTGCAATGACACATTTTTGGTGTATTTTCGGCAGGGGAACTCGAGTGAGGGAAAGAGATTCAGTGACAGGGAGCAAAATGCTGCTCGGCTCCTTTGGGAAAACCACCCTCTTGCCTCTGCGATGCCCTGTGAGGCACCACGAGAGTGGTCCCCAGGGCTGAAGCTGGCCTGCAGCTTGTCAACGTGATGACTGAAGGGCTTACTGCCCTGGCACAGCAGTTCTGGAGGGACATTATCAGTACCACAGTGATAAGGGATTTGCAACGCTTAACCACTGTGTGGTGCCACCATTCTTGTCAACACTAACGCATCTTGCAAGAGTAGCAAGAACCTTCTTTCCCATCCTGGATTTTGGAGTCAGGCACTCTGCTTGTACACAACCTTCCTGGAATACAAGGCAGACCAGAGTATCTGCTAATCCCTCTCACCAACACTGCATTTGCACCTCTTGAGGGTTTTTTGTTTTGTTTTGTTTTGTTTTTATCCTTGAGGCTCTTCTTTTTAACAGTGCCACTCATGTTATCTGCCTCCTTGGCTGCAGATTTGTTAGTACCCAATATTGCAGCTTACTCTATATGAATCTAATAGAATTTTGGGTGTTGATCATGAATCTCAAAAATTTGCTTACCTCACTTATTATAGTTCCAGGAGGTGCTTTTGCAATTACTTGTGGCTTTTTATGTTGACAATCATGAAATGCAGTTTTACTTGTTCCCAATTTGTAAGCACTTGTTTGCTTTTATTCATTTATTCTGTAGTTACAATTTCCAATGCTATATCAAACAGTAAGTCCCCTGGCCTTGTTATTGTCATAGGATAGAGGTATTCAGTACTCAACTGTCATATTGGACATAGGTTATGGGAATTTATGAGGCAAGAGAACACATTTTTGTAACTCAGATTTGTGGGTTTTTTTGGTAACTCAGGATTTTTTTTTATCTGGAATGGATATTGAATTATTCTGAAAAATGATTTTTCTGTGTCAGTAAGATCAGTTTTTCTTCCTTAGCCTGTTAATACATTGACCAACATTATTATTTTTAAAATATTAAGCCAGCATTGAACACCTGAGATAAGTATTACTTGATAGTATATAGCATATACACTGGTTTCACTTTTTGAAAATTGGGTTGCAGGCTTTGATTTTTAAGTTCTTGAGAGATATTTGCTTGAAGTTTTCTTAATTTTATTTTTTCTAGTTTTTAAATCAAGATAATATTCATTTACAATTTTCTAGCATTGCTTATATAAAAGTGATTACAAAATTATTTGAAACTGGAAAAAAAAGCTTTTCCAGTAATTCATAGGCATCAGGCCATTTTTGGGGGGGGTCAGGAAACTTAACATTTAAAATTTAATTTCTTGACTATTTTCAGGATTGTTCTAAAAACTCATTGATGTTGACTAAGTTTCAGTAGGTCATGTTATCAAGCAGTCATGTTTTTTTAAAACTGCAGATTTATGATTATAAAGTTGTTGGTAATATTTTCATGTTGTATTTGAATGATCTGTGGATTTGAGATGCTCTCTCTTAGTTCATTCTCTGACTTGAATGCCCTTCCATATGTTTTTCAGTTTCATTGCTTTTTTTACTTTTTGCAGAATCAGTGCTTTGTTTCTTCTATTATTCTGCAACATTCAATTTTATTTATTTATGCTCGATTATTGACTTCCTAGTGTTTATTTTCTGCTTCTTTAGATTTCTATCATGTAGAAATTTAGATTGTTGTCTTGAAATTTTTCTTTTTTTTCTCATGTAGTAATTAAGCTTATAAATTTCCCTGTCACCACACTTCGCATACAATACACAACTTTTGATGTATTTGGCTTTTATTTTAGTAAGTTAAATGTATTTACTTGTTTATCCTTGTGTTGTTTAATTTCTTACTATTATTAAAGTGTCCCTGTTGAGCTAAGGGGACACCCTGGCTGGGTTAGGATCCCCAGTGGTGAGCACAGGAGCCAGAATGGGCGTGGTGAACTGGGCTGGACATGGCTGCAGTCTACCCAAGAATGGGTGTGGACTGGGTTTGGGCAGTGACAGACCGGGTTAGACTCTAGTACTCATTGGTACTTGTGAAGGCCACAGTGGGTATCGATTAGGCTGAGCTAGGTCTTGGCTCCCATTGAACCACGTGAGAGTTGTGTATGAGCATGCACCTGCTGTGGCTGGACTGAAACATACAACAGTAAGAACCAGGTATGGGCCGGTTGGGCAAGGACACTGTTCCTGCAAAGACAAGAGGTGGATAGTCAACCTAGGCCAATGACCCACCAGTGGGTGCATCATCTACCACTGGGAGAAGACCTGATAGTGGAGCTTGGTAAGCACAAAAACCAAGGCAAGGAACAGCCCAAACCTGGCCAGGTTACAGTACCCACCAATATATACATGGGTCAGCTATGGGAACAGGCCAGGCTGGGTCAGTTCATAACACCCACAGGTAGGTCTGAGAACCAGGATGAGGCACAGGAGGGGCCATGTCAGGCTGCAGCACCAGCCAGCTGTCACTGGGGTTGGGATAGGGGGCCGGTTTGGCCAAGTTAGGCTACAGTGCCTACAGTAGGAGCTGGAACTGGGGGCAGGCTGGAGTGAGCTAGGCTGAAGCACCCACCAGTGCATGCCATAGTAAGATGAGCCACGCCAGTCTGGCAGAGGCGGGTGTCAGATCCATGAATCCTGGGGATGGGGGTCTGCTGGGGTCTGTGTCGCCTGTCCTGGTTCCTTGGGCCTGCATGTGTGGTGAATGTCAAGTCTGTGAGCCCTGGGGTGGGATGTCCGGCAGGGTCCAGTTGCCTAGCCCTGGTCCTTCAGCCTGCCTCTAAAGTAGGCACTGGATCCATGAGCCTCAGGGGTGGAAGAATTCACATAATGCATGTTTAAAATAGTACAAAATCCACTAATTCACTCAGCAGCTGTCTTATCTTGCTATCGTGTGTCAGGATAATGTGGTTCCTCATTGTTCTAGCTTATCTTCTAAAGGAAGGAAAGATATTGCAAATAATTAAAACTAAGTAAATCAGGTAATAGAAAAACTAAATAAGAAAACAGAAGAATGTTGAGATGGAGAATTATGAAAGTGAGAGGAATATCGTGTGTCCCCCAGGGGGTTCTACTGAGCTGACATCTAAGTGATGAGACGCCACTTGCCAAAGGAAGATTCAGGTGAATAGAGCTGCAGTATGACAGAAGGCAAAGGCCCTTGGGCAGAAAAGAACAGGGCCTGCTAAAGGCGCCGTGTGAAATTTCAGACTAGGGAAAACTAAAGTTAGCTCTTTGCTAAGGGGAACACAATGTACATAATTCCATTGATCTGAAACTAGGCTGGCAAAGAACAAATGACGCTAAATGTCAAAGATTCTTTTTTCTTTTTTATGTAGTGTGTAATGTGGAAAATGTGAAATTAAAAATATTAGTACACATATATTATAACTAAATTTCAGCTATTAAAATTTTAATTGCATATTTATAAAATGGGCAGAATAAGGGTCAGTACTCCACAAGATGGAGCGTTAATAACAGGAACTGTAAAGTTTTTGACAAGAGGGATAAATTTTGGTTTTCCTTTCCAACGGTTGTGAAATATTATCTGACCCAAGAATGGGTTGGAGACTTGTAACAAATTCCTAAATATTAATAATAGGGACACAAGCAACATGACAAATAATGGGCTAAAGATTTGCACACTTCACAAAAAAGGATATATGTTAACTTATATATAAAAAAAAAGACTCAAAATCATTAGCCTTTTTTAAAGGCTGTGGATCTCCACTGTTGCAATTGCCTATTGTTATATAATGATATTTTCCTACCACTGTACTTCCCCATCTTTCATCAGTATCCCTTTGGTCCCATCACAATTATGGTGTAACATTTTCCATGTCATTCCTCTCTAAATAGGCTGTCTTTTATGTATCTTGACATTTCCAACACATAGAGCATAACAAAAGCTCAATAAATGAGTCTGTTCAGAAGCAAAGAAATTCATGAGAATTTGTGTGGAATTCTGTCATTATCTCAATAGGGTAAAGTGCTTCAAGGACACTAGGATGGTGGCAAACACACACATATAAACACAGGCTTATTTATAATGTACGATGGGAAGGAGCAATTCAGAAATTTCAGGATGCTAAATAAACACGTACAGTTCACAGAGAGGATGACCCCCCTGTACCTAAAAATAACACGATTTAGTCTGACAAATAAATGACATCACTGGACAGAAAAGCCTAGCAATGGTTTTAAGAAACAAATGCAGTAACTTTGAAAACAGGAATGAGCCTTAACACCTAAGCCCCAAAGTCAACAAACCCTCATTCCCCAGCCTCCCAGGAACTGATGCTGGCAAAGTATTTCACTCATTTTTATTACTGAGAGATTTGCATGGCCTGTGAAAAGAGCTGAATTTGAGAATTTGCTATCTCTTAAGCTTTGATAAGTTTCATGAAAAGATGATTTCCTTCCCTCAGAGAAGAATCAAAAGAGAATCTTCTACAGACCAACTTTGCACATCTCCCAAAGCTTCCAGTTTTACAGAATCGTTATGATGTGAATAATTAAATGCTCCAGTACCGAAAAAAAAATCATCACCGGATTGATACACATTTCTTTCTGCATAAAAATTCTGTAAGGGCACATTTTGTCCTCTTAAGAAGAGATTTTTGCTTTCATTTTTAGAAATGCTGAATAGGCATACAAAAATAGAGTATACGCTGCTATAATAGAGTCCATTTTTTTGACTCATGTAAATTAGGGACTTGGTAACTGTCCTACGAATATTTGTGAAACTTATGAATCTCGCAACACAGCATTTTAGAAAAGTATTAGAAGTGAGAATTGGAAAGGGTTTAAGAGACAGGCACACCCCTATCCATCATTTCATTGGGCGGGGGGGGGGAACTGCCATTCAAAATAGTTAAGCAGCCTGTGGCAGACCCACGAACAGAGCTGGAAAATAAGATACCTGGAATTTTATGTCACCACAACCTATTCCTAATCATTCACTTGGTCTATTACGTAGCTCTGTGACACATTCCTTACATGATGTCCTAACAGTGGCACTCTCAGCGGGCTGTTTATCTCGAGTCCTACATTTTAGCAAGATGCTACGCTCTGTAACTCCTGCTTTTACGCCTTTCATTCTTTCCTTCAAATCCTGATGGACCCTGAATAAAAAGATTAAATTTATGTGTGTTTGAAGATTGATTCAAGGTGTCGTTCACTTTACATCTGAGTGCAGATGATCACTTTTACAGGATACCATAGCCACTTTTTCTTTATGCGATCGTTTACAACCCGATATACACAAAAGAAGGCATCGTCATTGATGAAAAATCAGCACATACACTGCACAAGGACCGGGTATGTCTCCCTTCTTCCCTGAATGTTCATGTTTTAAAATATCCAATACATTTCAGTGTAGAAAGAAACAAGCAACTCTTCCAGTAAATAAAAATGAGAACCAAATAACTAGAAATTATATTTGACAGAATATTTAATAATACAGAAGGAGCTCATTAAATGACTGGAAAGAAAATTTTAAATAAGATAAAAAAAATAAGCTTAACGTAATACAACAAAAATGCAAATGAGTAATGGAAAATGCCATTGTCAGGACTGAAAGATGCAAATATTTAAGATGTAAATTTTTTATTTTTCAATTGTGTCCATAAAAGTTCACTTTCTTTCTTAGAGTTGTCTGAATTTAGACAAATGATTTGTGTAACCACTAAAACAAGATAATGGGACGGTTTTATGACTGTCCCGTAAGAATTCGTCATTCCATGCTTTTAAAATTAAATTCTGTTGTCACTCTTAGCTTATGGTAACCAATATTTATTCTTTGTGCAGATCAGTCTGTCTTTTGTAGAATGACGTGTAAATGGAATCGAAGAATATGTCATTTTGAATCTCGTGCCTTTCATTCAACAGAGTGTAACTGAATTTCTCCATGTGGTTTCATGCGTCATCTCACCTGCTCTTTATTATTTAGCTGAATTCCAAGGTATGGATGCATCAATCCACTTATCCATTCCTCACACGAGCTATATACAAATTTGTAATTTGGGGAAATATGTTAAAATAATCATTTAAACGTTCAGGTAAAATGGATTTAAAAGGAGAGTAATATACACATGTTATGCCCACAGTTTTCAGAGAAATAGAATTAGCACCAAATATTTGCAAGCTCCTCATCCTTACATTCAAAAGCAAACCAATCAAAATTTTGAGAAAAAAAAAAAAACAGTACCCTGATTGAAGACTCATAGCTTTTTTCCGTGTCATTATTCCATAAACAACAATGTAATAATTATTTACATAACATTCACATTGTATTAGTCATTATGAGGGATGACTTACAGTACATTGTATATGAAAAATAACACGCTATTAAAGAAATTTGAGCATTGTTATCTCAGGGAGATCCTTAAACTAATCTTCCACAAATAGTAAAAAGGACAGATAAGTGTGTGGTGGGGGGGTGGGTTTAGCACAGGGCATATGAGAAATTACCCCTATGGTTATGGAGGTTTTGTAGTCCTATATTTATCATTCGAAAACAGAAAAACCAAGTAAAGCTTGTGTATCATCCTGTGTGTCTAGAGGCCAGAGAAGCCAATGTTGTGAATCCCAGTTCGAAGATAAAAGATGAGGTGATGTGGCTCAATAGTGAGGCAGAAAAATCAACGAGAATTGTTTCCTTTTTGCTGTGTGTTTTATCCAGAACCTGAAAGAGTGGGCAATGCCATCTACTTAAATTAGCCATCTAGTGCACCAAGTCTAAATGATAATCGAATCAAGGAGTGTATTTTTAGACATATCTAGGATAACCTTAATATGGATCCTCAATGGTTTCTCCAAGTTCCCATATAGAATGCATCATTATAGGCCTGGTGTGATAGCATAGAGGCTAAAGTCCTCACCTCGCATGCTTTAGGATCCCCTGTGGGTGCTGGCTCTTGTGCCGGCTGCTCCACTTCCCATCCAGCTCCTTGTTTGTGGCCTGGGAAAGCAGTTGAGGACGGTGCAAAGCCTTGGGACCCCATGCCCACGTAGGAGACCCTGAGAAGGCTCCTGGCTCCTGGCTTTAGATCAGCGAGGCTCCAGTCTTTACAGCCACTTGGTGAGTGAGAAATACTGAGGGAGTGTGTTGCAGTTGATGAGTGATTTCTGGAGGACTTCCACCAAGAAGGCCACTGTACTTGCAGGCAATCAAGCGGGCTGACACCGAGTGGTTTGGAGGGGAAAGCTGAAGGACCTTTCTGGGTCTGGCTTATGTACCTGCCCTTACGTGAGACCTTTGCTGGGCTAGTTAGCATGGATCACTGCTGACCACAGCCCAACTGCTCACACTAAAGCTAGGGCTGGGAACCTGTCTGGTAGGGCTAGAATCCACTACACACCTGTGAGTGTCAGAAGAGGGGACAAGTATTGTGAGGCAGGGCCTCCTTATTTTGCAGCGGAAGAAAAAGGATCTCTTCAGAGTTGGATCAGAGGGTACTTCAATGACATAATGTGGCTCACCTGGTGAGCGGGAGATGCAGGGCTCCAACTCCAATTACCAGCTGAGCACCTAACTGGTCTTCTTCCCTCAACTGTGAATGGTGTCCTTCTGAAGTTAAGGAACTGACTAAAGAATGGCTTTGAATTATTTTTCAAACACAAGACATCTGGTTGGCCAATTTTATAACCTATGTTCTGCAACCAACTTAATTGAAATGAATCTTATATATTTAAATGTTTTATCAAAGCACTGATTTGTCACAGTCATTAAAATGATACTGTGATTCCAGTCACAGAGGGCCTGGGTTCAAGTCCTGCCTCTGTTTCCAAGTCATGTTTTCTGCTAATTGCACTCCAGGAGGCAATAAGGGAGAGTTCAAATCCTGAGGCCTCTGCCATACATAGGAGACACTTCCAGTTCCTTACTTCTGGCTTTGCTTTAGTCCAGCCTTTACCACCGCAAGGGGAACACATAAACAGACAAGATACATCTCTTTACTTCTCTCTCTCTCCCTCTCTCTTTCTCTCTCTCATTTTCAACTAAACAGTAAGTAAATTTTTCAAAAATAAAACCAATGTCATTTTCAGTACTGGGCAAAATCGGCAACAATAAAAGAAAGTTTCAGTAAGACTTTTTATTGTTCTATTTTACTAGACAATGGTGGGGGTGGGAAACAGCCATCACTTTCTGTATTCTCTGCTGGCCACGCTACATTCCCACTTCTTGAACTCTCTGAATTCCTTTAAACTTCCTCATGGTAGACTATCATCATGAAAATCTGGACGCTTTCCATGGACAAAGTCCAACACAGCTTTTGTTCTTGAGAGCTGAGCTACGCCAAGGTTCCTCCCAGCAATCTATACTATTTGACTAAACAGACAAAAGTGAATAAAAGTAGGAAAATGACCGCTTTTATCTCCGACATGAAAAGTAATTACTTTCTTTTGTGTGGAAGCCCAAAGAATCCACACAGATGGTTTTGTCACCAAAGTCAAGATGCTCCCTGATGGCCAAATGGCGTAGCCCTCTTTTGAGTTAATGATGCATTTTGGATTTTAATTCTAGTGCCTGAAAGCACTGTAATGAATCTCCTTTACTTGAATTTCAGGGCATGGACCTGCTAATCAATGGCTTGGAAAAGTCACCTTCAAGGTTGTCAAAGTACTACAGTATGCCTTATTTTTCCAGGGCTGAAAACTAGCTCTTTGTCAAGATAATATTGCCTGTATACTTCAGAGTATATCAAAAGCTAAAGAACATCCTAGCATCTTTCTCATGGGGATTGTCAGCAAAATCCCATTTGATTTCAGTTCAGAAATCTCAGCTTTCAAGACACACTTGCAGAACAAAGGATACACTATAAACATCAGAGGACATTTTTGGTCAATTACATTTAACTGCCATGATTGCTGTCATATTGTAGTTTGAAAATTTCAAATGTAGAGGGAAACATTTTGAGTCCAGAAAAGTGTCCAGCATGCCAATTATCTAAACTTGCCCTTTCCTTGAACTGTTCTCAGGAGAGGAGTGTGTGCTTGGAGATAGCAGCAGTCCTTGGTGTCATTGGGAATCAGGGCCCTGCTTTCCCCTGTATTAATATGCATCATTATCTAAACTGGACAATACAGTCAAGATAAGCTGACATTCAAGTGTTTTAAAGGTCAGTCTGAAGCATCACATCAGCCCAGACAGTTGTAGCAACCTGGAAGAGACTTAAGAGAAATACAGCTCGTTTTGATCAACACTTACTATTGAAGATCTTCTGATAGATACATACCCATCACAAAGAGAGCATTCTTTGTTACATGACAAAAATGCTTTTCTTTTTGTCTTGGCTTTCTTTTTTAAAAAAAGTTTATTTTTATTGGAAAGACAGATGTATGGAGAGGAAGATCTGTCCGTTAATTCACTCCCCAAGTGGGCCAAATGGCTGGAGCTGAGCCGATCCGAAGCCAGGAGCCTGGAGTTTCTTCCAGGTCTCCCACTTGGGTGTAAGAACCCAAAGGTTTGGACTGTCCTCCAGGGAATGCTCTTCCAGGCCTCAAGCAGGGAGCTGGATGGGAAGTGTGGTCTCCGGAATTAGAACCAGTGCCCACGTGGGATGCCATGCATGCAAGGCATGGACTTTAGACTCTGGGCTATCGTGCCATGGGCCCTGTCTTTCATTTCTTATTGAACTTGTAATCATAGCTCAAAACTTAATACAAGTTTTGGCTTCCTCATCAAATCTTCTCCAATCTACATAGGTTTCTCTTAGGCTTGAATAGCCGGTCCTCTGCCTACATCTGCACTGTGACACTCATCACCTCCCTGTGTATTTACACATTTCATTTGAAGAAATATCTGTCCTTCAGAGAAAACCACACCTTCGTCATTCTTAGCTCTGTCTCTTAACACAGCATCCAGAAATATTTAGAAATAAATGATGTGGTATTTTGGCAGGATGGAAGGATCAGGCACAATGGTGGACAAGATGGCAGATTAAACTATTCTTGAGTTATTTTGCCCATTCACTAAGAAGATGGAAGAATTATTTTTCAGCATCTTCAGTATGTAACTTAAAAAATCTAGGGAACACCCAATCTTTTTTCCAAGATTTTATTTATTTTTTTTATTTGAAAGGTAGATTTACGAGAGACAGAGAAATCTTCCATCTGCTGTTTTACACCCCATTGATCCTAAAGCTCAGAGCCAGGTGCTTCCTCCCAAGAATCTGAGCTCTCCTGCTCTGTTTTCTCATGCCATTTGCAGAGAGCCTGATCAGTAGTGGAGCATCTGGGACTCAAACTGGCATCCGTGTGGGTGGCTGACTCTACAGGCAGAAACTTAGATTGCTATGCCATGGCCCCAGCTCTACTTCCATTCTTAATTGATTTACTGGCCCAAGAAGACTGAACCTGGGTGAGTCACCGCTTCTGATGGAATTTTCAGTAGCTGGTTAAATGCAAAAACTAAACACAGTAACTAACACTGTTTGCAGGGAGATGTGCTTTCAGAAAACCAACCCTCTCCTACAGCAATGACAAAGCTTCAATTATCAAGTATTTGTATAATTTTCAGTATTGCTTTTATAACAGACAGACCTCAGGGGTATTTGGATCTATTCCAAGCATTAGCCTTGTTGCTTACCATGACTGAATGGATTCCAAGTGCTGTGTGCTTTACTGGAGAGCTCCAAGGCCCAGCAACAGGGCCTCCTTGACACTTCCCTTCCTGCACATCCACCTGTCCAGGCTAACAGAACATCACAGGAGGCTGATGAAAAACTAATGGCATGCCTGGAGGCACCCATATAGAAACAAGCAATTTAGGAAAAAAAAAAAATGTTGGAATATGTGCAATCAACAAGACCAAGGGAAAATGTTCAACACTATAAATATTCAAAACTAGTAACAGTAACAATGACAATATGCTTTTGTCTCCATCAAAATGTCATTATTTAAAAATTAAGGTGTTGTAAACTGAGTCCCACCACATACTGCATGTCATGTGAGAACAAATTTGAAGGTATATTAGAGACTGAAATTTTTGAGTAACATTTGATTCCCTAAATTCACTTTCCAAAATCTAGCCTAAGGAAATAATCTTCAGAAATGAGCACACAGACTCACTCCTATGGGCATCTGTTTAATGTGATTATAATAAAGTAATAAAAATGTTGCATGCTCAACATAAAATTTACCCAAATAAATGATTGCTCACATAAACAGTTTTCTAAGATTGGCTATGAGAAATCATAAAACTGAAAAGAAAAATTCAAATTATATGAGCAATATCTAAATGGTTTTTATAAAAAGAATTATGAATTTACTTGAATGGCAAAGGATCATAGAGAGGGGGATGAAAAGGCAGAAAAGCCTCTTCCATTTACTCATAATCCCTCTCATATCCACAGATGCAATTGGGCCAAAGCCAGGAATTCCACACTGGTCTTCTACCTATGTGGAAGGGGCCCAACATGTGGCTCATCATCTGTTACCTTCCCAGGTATATTAGCAGGGACACCTTGTACGCCCGGGATCCCATATGGGCGTGGGTTCTAATCCCGGCAGCCCCCCATCCTATCCAGCTCCCTGCCTGTGGCCTGGGAAAGCAGTCGAGGACATCCCAAAGCCTTGGGACCCTGCACCTGCGTGGGAGACCCGAAAGAAACTCCTGGCTCCTGGGTTTGAATTGGCACAGCTCTGGCCACTGCAGCCACTTGGGAGTGAACCAAGGGATGAAAGACCTTTCTCTCTTTACCTCCTTTTCTCTGTATATCTGCCTAAAGCTAAACAGATTTATTTATTTTTATTGGAAAGGCAGATATACAGAAAGGAGGAGAGACAGAGAAGGAGATATTCCATCTGATGATTTACCCCCTCATGTGACCACAAAGGCCAGAGCCATGCCGATCCAAAGCCAGGAGCCTGGAGCTTCTTCCGGTTCTCCTATAATGAAAACAACTTAAAATTACCATACTCTATATATTTGCTTATGTATCAGACTCACATTTTTGAAATTCTTCTAAGACGAGTTATTGTTAACTGTACTAATTATACTCATTGTATTGATCAAATGACCAGTAAAATAAATTTTATAATTAGTTAGTCACGTAATAAAACTATGTGACTCACTTATATGGCCAGTAACTTTTGGGACCTATTAAAATGTACTGCTAATTGCTCCAGTGAAGAACAGCAAGGAAAAACAATCACAAAAATGAATGTCTCTGTTAATAAAAAAAAAAAAAAAAAACTGCCTACATTCATTTAAAACATTTGGCTTTGCGATGAATGAGCAGACTTTTCTGTTTGAAGCTGTGGAAATACAGGAGTTTTCTGCTGGAGTATAAAGAAGCAGGGTTTTTAAAATAGCAGTGCATTTTATCTGTTTAAATAATACTCTTAGCCTTATGAGGACCTTTTTTCATTTTTATCACTCATCAATTATAGGTTTGCAAAATATGAAACATTTCACTGTACAACTTTTATGACCTCAAGACTTAGCAAAGCTTTCTTTGTCAGAGGTTTTCATTTCCCACAGTATTCACATTTTTAAGCTCAAAAATCCGCTCAATAGAAATTGTAAAATAAAAGCAATGTTGCAATTAAACTTGCTTTTAAAAGTTGTTGAAAGGATCTGTGAGACATGCCATGCTGGAACGATCCTTTTGACATGCATTTTCTATTTCCGTTTTTTTAATAGAAACTATGACCTTTGTGCTTTAAGATTTTATATTCTTTTTAAACCCTATCTCTTCTTATGGTTTAATTATTCCTTGTGCCATATTACAATGTGCAATCAAGTTCTAGAAGGAAATGAATGTGTTTTTTGTTGGTTTCCTTTCCTGCTTTTTTTTAAAGGAAACACAGTCAATTTACCTATCCTTCAGCTATTTAATAACATTAGGCAGTCACTTGTTTTATTTCAGAGGGTTGTAAAAGTGACTTTTCAAAACCCTTTGTGACATCTAAAATAGAATGTAAATAATCAAAAGACAACCTGTGCTTCCATTTTAGGAAGCAGAATTCATTTAGGGGGATTGTTATGGGGTAGGTATGGTCCCTAATTCCTATTCCAAATATTTACTTCTTACTTCGAGGAGCATTCCAAGTACAAATGAGAGAATCACTGGCATATCTGGTCCGAGTTCAGGACCAGAGAGATCCACAAAAGGAAAGATACGAAGGGGGGGGTTTCTACCCTGCCCACTCTGTCTGTGGGAGGAGAAACAGAGCCCTTCCTGATGCCAAGTTTTTTATGACCTTGACTAACCAAAATGTGGAAGACTTCTATGATGAAATTTACAAAACATCAAAAAGAAAGAAAAAGTAGAAGATATTAAAAGATGGTGAAATTTATCCTGTGCCTGGATCAGTAGACTCAATATCATCAAAACGTTCATATCATCAAATGTAATATACAGGTTCAATACAATCTCAATCAAAAGTCCAACAACATTCTTCTCAAAAATAGAAAAGATACAAAAATTCATCTGGAAGCAGAAGAGACCATGAATAGGCAAAACTATCCTGAGGAATGATAAGGCTAGAGGATTCATAATTCCACACTTCAAGACATGCTACAGGGCATGTAAAGAGTCTTGGTCATTAAAGAGTCTGGTACTGGAACACAAACAGAGAAGAAAGATCAATGGAACTGAATAGAAACCCAAGACGTGAGCCCACCCATGTTCAACCAACTAATCTTCTACAGAAGAACTGAAAATAACTCAAGGGAAATGTTTCGTCTTCTTAACAAATGATACAGGGATAATCAGATGTCAGCTAATAAATTTATGAAAAAATATTCAGGCTCCCTAGTTATTAGGAAAATAAAAATAAAAAAAACCAACATTGAGGTTTCACATAACTCCAATGAGAATTGCCTTCATTCAGAAATCTAACCACACCTACTGGTGTGTAGATGGTGGATAAAAGGTACCCTACTCCAGTTTTGGTGGGACGTTAGATTATGTAGTTACTATTGAAATCAGTTTGGAGGGTGCTAAAACAACTGAAACACTAGTCCTACTCTTGCGGATATATTCGGATGAAGTAGAATTTGTATACAAGAAAGCTACTTACATCTATGTATTTACGGCAGCACAATTCACAATAGCAAAGATATGGAAACAACTCAGACGAATAAAGAAACGATGCTACATCTACTCCATGAAATACTAATCAGCCATTTAAAAAGAATGAAATTCTAGCATCTGCAACAAAATGCTCCCAATGGGAGACCATGATATTCAGTGAAACAAGTCACGATTCAAATCCATAAAGGTAGAAATCACAAATAAACTTTTCTTTTTGTAAGTTTGACATGTTGTTCTCAAACTCACTTCACACGTGTGGATGTCAGATTTATTTAAAAACTGAACAATTCTGGTGTAAGCTGAACAGACATATATCCATCCAAAATTATTAACGTAATGGTCCCAAATTAATTCAAATATCCCCTTGCTTTTATTCATGCTACAGAGGTCATCTTTTGGCGTTTATGATGTCATCAAAGCATTGATCTTGTCATTTGTTACGGTATTAATAATTTATGTGGCTAGCAACGACAACTCCCAGCTTGTGACATCTCTGTCAAGGTCTCAGCTAAGCAGCTATCATTCTTGCTAGTGCTCTGCTCTCCAGCTTCTAGACATTAGTCAAGAAATAAAATTTCATATGTTCTTACATCTCTGTGGAACTTAAATTGAATGAAAAAGTGCATTGCTAACCTGTGTTTCTTATACTGAGTGCCCCACTATTATAAATGCTAGTAAAGAATAGCAAGACATAGTCTCAAATCAAAACATTTTTTGACAGTGGTCTAAACTTGGAATGTTCTTCTCATTCTTCTAGTTTTCATCATCGCATAAAATAGGAAAAAAAAAATACCAAGTCAGGAAAAACATTTTACAACTTTCACCCTTTCACTGCCAAAAATGTAAAAATCCTCTCTTCGGGGCAATAGTCTTGTGTTACTATTCCTCCCAATGCTAAATATCTAAATAACTGTTTACAAGGACCATAGAGTGGAGCAAGGGAGAACGAAAATGCAGAAAAGAATGATCCCAAGACCAGAGGTGTTGGCCTGAGAAAGTATTTTAGACAAGAAAGAAATTGAAATCACTGCTATGGGGCTTTGGGAAGAAAGACGCTTCTGAAGTAGTTCTATTATGTGTCGACAAATAGAATTCCCTTCAGTCATCCCCCCAAGAAAATTTCTAGTCAAAACCATTTTTCTCTTGAAAATATTTGCACGGGGTCTAGGTAGGCCTAAGGCAGAAGCAAGAAGACCCTGTCTTATTCAAGTTAAGGGTCTCTCCATCTGTGTGTGTGTGTGTGTGTGTGAGAGAGAGAGAGAGAGAGAGAGAGAGAGAGAGAGAGAATGCACAGCTATGTACACTTTGTACACATTGATACTGATTCACTTACACTGTCATCTTCTAAACTCTTAATACAAATATCTTCGGACTTCCTCTCGCTACGTCCTCACATCCAACGAAATCCACTACTAAACAGTATTAAAATGTGAGGGTTTATGTGACTGGGTATTGGCGATGCAGTGACAAGATGACACGTAGGCTCCTAGATCAAAATTGACAAAAAGTGCAGTTTTCCTTTAGATTCTCTCCCACCTCAATAGTAGTTCAGTGATTGAACTGAGTGATAATTATTTTATGCCTTTGATTCTCAAACAAGATTTACCCCCTCTAAACAATCTTATAAATTGCCACACTGTCTCTTTAGCCAAGTTTACATAATTCTACTCTTTTCTCAGAACCATCATATGGGATTGCCTCATCTATAACACAGAATCAACCCTCTGCAGCTAGGACACAGCGGTGGAGGACACAGAAAACTTTTCAAAAAGCAAGAAAAGAAGCGGTGCTTGCCTTTTACACCTTCTGACACAAACTTGTCTCTACATGGTCAGCAGAACAATTACCTGACTGAGCTTTGTAGGAGTCTACGTTATTCTTACATATTTACACTTTCGTATTTTTACCTTTTTATTTTCACTAATTTTATTGATTTTTTTTTTTATACAATGGGCATGGCTACTTTTCTGTCCAAACGTCACTAAGAACAAATATTTCCAAACTACAAAGAGCAAATTTGCTTTCAAAACATATCTTTCTTGTTGGAATAAATGAGAATTATTTATTATTTTTAGATATTGGTGGTATAAAATTTTATATTTTGAATATGAAATATCCCAGCATCACATCCATGAAAGGGAGAGAAACAAAGAAAAATATGTGATTTACGGAGATCCTGCTACATAGCTGTATATTTAACAAATTTTCATTTTATTTCACGAGAAAAGTAGTTCTTTGTATATAATTTAATACAATAAGAAACCGAAGACTTGGAGACTGCACTTTATTTTCTTCTTTTTCCTATACTTGCCCTGTCACGATATGTTTATAGATCAGAAACAGGGCTTACAACTATTCTGTTGTATTATAAATATTTGGGAAAAAAATTATACAAGGGGGTTATAAGAGTGAGAGGAGTGGGAGGGACAGGGAGGATCCCCTAGGCTTTTAAACTCTATTGTGAAGATTAAGAAACTTACTTATGCACACGTTTAAAAATAATAATAAGTAATAAACACTAACTGAAGGAGGACATGGAAGTGAGTGGGGTCGCCCCATCACCCAAAGGAAGAGCCTGCCCATCCACTGACTGGACACCATGACAACCGCAGCAAGGGCCTGAGCTGTTTCTCTCACCTGCCCTGCTTGAATGCTGGCATCTGCCTACCCATCATGATGCCAGCTAAAGGAGAAGTGTGGACAAAGCGGATTGTTCCTTTGATTGAAATGTGTGTCAGCTTACTCACTTGCAACTTTATAACTTTAGTTTAGTCCTAAGTATTTCTAAACTAAATGTCATCCACAGAAGATCTGTATACAACTAAAACAATCCTTTGCTGCTCTTAAACTGCACCATCAGCCGTTTTCTCCGACAGGTGTTTAAATCCCAGAGAGAAGAGTAGTACTTAGACCAGAAATAATAACATCTATAAGTGTCATCATAGTATTATCACAGCGACTATGAATATATACCTGGTACACATTGACTGAGCCTATCAAATTATAATTGTTGACGAATATGAAATTATTAGTTTACAAAGATTTATTCTATAGAATATTCCAGCTTTCATCATAAAAGAGACATACAGAAATCTGCTTTGAAAGTCAATTGATATTTATGTGGCAAATGAGACCATTGTCCTTCCCACATCCTTTTCAGTGATTCTGGTGTGGATATATTTCACAACTGCATTCATGCTACTGAAATTGGTCCACAAGAGTGAAGAAGGAGAGCTACCAATTTAATTTCAGACACGATTTAATTGAGTAGCACAAGTGCTGACAACCTAGAAGTGGTTTAAGGGCTCTACATATTAATATAGCCACGAGGTTCTATCAGAGAAGGGAGAATGAACATGTTCAAGGACAGTCATTCCAGTTGAGGGTTCAATTCCTGTGCACTTTAAAAGCAGAGCAAAAGCTCCACAACAACGTTATTCTCAAGAGGTGAAAGCGAAAGGTTAACATAAAAGGAAGCAACATCCCGATAATTGAAACAAGCACTTCCTTGCCGGTCACGGTTTCAGAATATACATTTGAGGCGGGATCCAAACTAAAAATCCATAACAAGGACACGACTCTGATTATGAAAATGAAAGATTAGTATTCTGGAAACCAGAATTCTGTACATCTGGACGAACTGGAAGTTTGATGAAATTGGAGCTGGTAGTCAGAAGTGGCAGGACAGAAGATGCGAGCCAAGAATTCAGGAACGAAAACGAAGGGGCCATGCTGCAACATATTTAGCCCAGAGACTTCTTACTTTAAAAGGTTACTCAGGTAGATCCTAACATCCTTAGGAAGTCCTTACGTGAGATGGCAAATTGAAATCAAACAAAAAGCTTTTTGCTCTATGCAGACCAGCCCATGTTGAGGATCCCGAAGTCTGAATTTCACCGCTGAAATATTCTAGTCTAACAAATATTTCCCCCAATGAGATCTTTAGCTTTCTTCCCTCCCCTGTCTCTCTTTAAGGAAGAAATGTAAGATGCTTAAGCTTAGCTCTCATAAGACCATAAAATCTCAAATGAGTATAAATTTTAACAGTACCCTGTAAAACAGGGACTAAATCCAAAAGCCTGGAAAATAATAGTACTTTGGGAAACACTGAAACTTCTGGGTATTTAAAGCTTTGCATAAATAGATTGTTATATGTTTGAATGTATGCGAGGTGATTTTTTAAAAAAATTATGGAAAATAAAATGAGAAAGAAATTTTGTTTGGGAGCATAAGGTTTTTAAGAGCCTGGTATAGTGTTTTCATTTTCTAAACTTTTGGAAGACCCTCCCCTCCTCTGTGTGCATTTCTGTGCCTTCTCTCTCTTCAATTACATTTGCTATGTGAAACAGATGGTAAATCCATCTTCACGGGGAAAAAAAAATCAGTGTGACCAGTTACCAGCACCGTAGGATGGTTCTGTCTTTTGGACTGTGGCAGTTTTCCACCTGAAACTGAGTTCTGTGGAAAGCAAGGCATTAGCATTTCCAGGAAGAAATTTTTAAAGTACTATCTGTGTAGGGCAGGCCACCTGGGTTGTGCAAGGGCCCATCTGTTCACATTGGCAGTCTCTGTGAGAGGCGGGCATGGCTACCACTACACTGAATGTTCCACACAGCTTCCACGGTCACAGAGAGGGGAAGCACCAAATGGCCCTCCCATGCTGCGGCCCATCCATGTGAGAACATCGATGCTGTGGCTGACGTGCAGATGTCCTCAATAGGGAAGAACAAGCAACATATTTGTGCACTGCACTTGTAGCTGCACTCCACTGTGAGGGGCTGGGGCAAGCAGGTGCATGGAGTGACTGGGCTGAAAGGAAGGATGCGGGAAAGCACAGTATTCTGAATATAATGATGAGTACTGCATTTTATTTGTATTTAGTCATTTTACTATAGATTTACTATCCTGCCTATTAATATATTTTCTGTACTTCACTATGTACTTAGCTGTGACATTTGAAGTGTGTTTCTGCTTTCAGAAATTCTAACTGCTACCCGAGTCAGGAGGTAAGGTTTTCCCTTCTCTGTTCCCATTGCCAAGGGAAGTTGCTGTCTGCAACCCTCTGTTCAAGGATCTGCTACAGGTGAGTGAAGCAGTTGACCACAGCAAAGAGGGGCCTGTATTGCAGGGTAGCACAGACACTGCGCTCCCACCTACAATCTACATTCCTTAGCTTCAGCACCAGGTAGCCTTTGCGAACAGAAAAACTTATTTGCAACCTGAAAGTCATTTGAAATCTTTCTTTTTGGTCGGTAGGGCAAATGCTTCTTTGAATATTTGTTTCTGATTTTAGATATACATAAAAAGAGAAGTAGCCCCCAGACTCCCATTGGCAGAATAGAAAGAAAGGAAAATACAGAACGTAGGCAACTTCCCAGATGCATGGGCCTTCATGAAATTCATTCTATATGCTGGAAAAGGAGAAATAAATATAGAGCCGTAATTGTGGCATAACATGTAAAGTCACCTACCACCTGAGGTGCCAGCATTCCACATGGCCGCTCCACTTCTAATCCAGCTTCCTGTTAATGGCTTGGGAAAGGCAACAAAGATGGACCAAGTGCTCGGGCCCCGGGGACCCATAGCACATCCCTGAAATGCCCTCTTGCCTAATTGGTCCCAGCCAAGGGCTGGGGTGAGGATTGGAGCCTGTGTGTCCCAGTCTCGGGGAGATAATGCCAAACTTTGAGCCTTGCCCAACCAATCTCATACACAGTTAGTGTGATTGGATTTACAATGACTATCTTCGGTCATTTTTCAATTCCCCGAATCATTCTCCCTTTAAAATCTTTCTACATATTAAAGCATTGCTCAGTCTCTGCTGCATTATTTCCTCTGTTGCATAGTAATTACTGATTGATTTTTGTTCTTATCATAGTGCCAGCCTTGCTTTTCTTTGATGAGCTGTAGGTATCAGTTCATACGGAAAGTAGACAAAAATGCTTTTTTCCTTAGCCCATGAAAGCTCTAATAAGCTTATGATTTTTTAAATTAAGATGCTTTCACTCTTTTTAAAGTTCCTGAGGGCAGAAAATGAACTTTCTTCTGCCCACTATACTGATCACCAGCACTTAAATTCTGCCTGGAGCGTAAGTGTTCAGCAAATATTTGTTTATTGGGAAGGGTAGTCCATGTATTTCCTGAATTTTTCTTTTCTAGTATGGACAACAGTCAATGCTTACTTTATAGCCTCGGGACACAAATTCAGATTAATATATCCGCTCCCAGGTACACAGATGTTTTGGTAGTTTTTTGTGCTATGAAGTTAGCTACTTACAGCCCTCCACTGTAAGTAACCCACAGTAAATACTGAGAGTGTCTAAGAAATAAATATTTTATTATTTAACTCTTAGATGCAGCAGTGCCTGCTTTATTTCACACAAAATAGACAAAAAGAATCCCTGGTCTTTCTTGTACTTTCCTCTTTGTGTAGCGAAAAGATAAATTTGTTGCCTTTGTGCATTTTACATATTTTCATAAAATTACTATTTTTAACACTTGCAATCATGCAGAGACAGTGGAAGCCGCCATAAAAAAAAAAAAAGTGGCGTCTCATATTTTTTGAGGTAGTGATTGTGGATTTCAATGAGGCTGAAAGTTGTGGTTTAGGGAAAAATGTCAATCAAGAGTCTATCAATGAAAGAAATACACCATGTCTTAATTTAAAACATCTTAGAATATTGTCACTCTGCTTTTGAAGGGGAAACAGCGAACTGGGAAACCAGTTGCTTTTCAAACAAATTCTCATTCATTTCCTTGTTATTTCCATTTCATCTGCCAGGGTTATACTGTTTCCCACACGTATTATGTTGCTGAGAGGGAATGGTGAATTTTCCTGACAATGTCAATTTAACTACATTACAAATTATGTGCATGGTATATAAAAAAAAATTTTTTTTACCAATATATTAGGTACACATACACATTGAGTGAGGTGGAAAATTCCTGAGTACATATATGCACCACTTTAAGTGTTAACAATATAAGCATGTGCGTATCAGAGACCACACTAACTCCTGACTATTATCCATCCATTTAGTCCCTCAGGAAAAGCAGATTTGCCAAGTTCGTATTAGATAAACAGCCATGTGTTATCAAGGACAGAGGTAAGCTTCATTAGGAGGAAGAAAGGAGTTCAATTTGTTTCTCTTTGTGTGGAAACAAGCTGCTTAACCATTATTAATCGCTTTTCTGAATAACTTTCAAGATGACAAGCTGAGTTTCATTCAACTTCCAATGGATGTAACCTATTCAAAGTCTCGTTGAGTATTCATGTTAAGAAGCACGCGCTCCTATAAATAGTTCTGCTCTTCTCAGTCATTAAGGGTGAAGAAACAGAACCAAAATGACACATTCATTCAAACCTAATGATCAGTTTAATTTATTTCAGTTTCAGAAAATGGCTTTCCTTTGGTAGATCTCAGAGCTAAACTTTCATAGGTGCGTGGGTGCTGGTCCCATTCTTCAGAATCAAATCTCTCACTGCTAAGACTCGTGACTGCTCATCCACAGATACATCTTTCTATACAAACACAAGATGTCCCACCCGAGGTCAAGCCCCCGCTGGGCTGAAGGCTGAAGCCGGGCACAGGTGCTAGTACTCTTGATTCAATCCAGGGCCTTCCTTAAAAGATGGTTCCAGCTCTAGAGCACCACACTAGATCACCTGGGGCCTCTATTGCTACTTAGGAAATTTAGCTTCTCTTTCTGTTTCCTTCATGCCTTCAGATGCAATTCTTCAGACCATTTCCCAGTACACCTCATGTCTGCATCTCCTTCTCAGTTTATTTCTTAAAAGTATAGCTCATGGCTGTGTATTTTTAAAATATATTTATTTGAAAGCAGAGTTACAACAGAAGTTGAGAGAGGGCAGAGGGAGGGAGGGAGAAATAGTGGGAGAAGGGTAAAGAAAGAAAGAGAGAAATTCCATCTGCTGGTTCAATCCCAGTGGCCCCAAAGAGCATAACTGGGTTACAACTGGGTTGCTGGGAGCTTCTGCTAGTTCTCCCATGTGGGCAGTAGGCCAGCTTTCACTGCTTTTCCAGTAACATCATCAGATTGCTGGGACAGTAGTGGAGCACCTGGGACATGCAGTCTGTAACTTAATCTGTGCCACAATAGAGGACCCACCTCTGTGACTTTCAAAGAGCAAGATTTATTTGGGTTGTTGCCAGTGTGGGCAGTAAACACAATTCAAAGTGTGATTCAGGTATACTCTTTCCTAACTCCATTCTTGCAGGGAGAATCTTCTGAAGTCGAAGGCTCTTCGCCATAGGTTGCTGGCTTAGCCCGATAGGGGAAGGACAAAGGGCTTTTGTTTGTCTTTCCAGGCAGTTCTTCCCACTCTCCAAGTGTTTTTGGCTGAGATATAAAAAGGTCAGTCCTCCGAAAAAATGAAAATAAACTTTCATCTTTGTTATAATGAGAGCATACAAACAGTTTGAAAAAAAAAAATCGCTGAGTCTTCGCTTATTTTCTGCTTCAGTAATCTTTATTGAACAACAGTTCTGTTCTGCATGATTAATATTTGCTTTATTTGGGGGGATCTGCAATTCTTTACCTAAGATGTACTGCGTACCTAGTTTCATCTTAACTTCCTACAGTCATTTATGAAAGCAGGCTGGCACCAGGGGGTTGGAGGCTGCCAAAGAATATTGAATACATTGCTAATATTCCGAGGCTTTCTGTAATGCCAAATAACTATTCTAGCCCCCATTTGTTCAAAGACTTTTCTTAGACGACAAAATGTTAGCTAAAGCAAACTTATGAGATAAACGCCTCAAGTTGCTTCCTAAATTCGATAACAGTATGATAAGACAAAGTCTAAGAGAAAACGAATCGGTGTCCTTCTGGCTCTTTCATGAACAGGCTTCTAGAATGAGTCTGCTAAAACAATAGAGATCCATATGCCCTAGGAATTTCCATCTGTAACTACTGTCAGTTTACATAAGTATTGACTAGTGAAATTGTCCGGAGTTGACATTGTGGCACAGTGGATTAAGCTACCCCTTAGAGCACTTGAATCCCAGACCTGAGTGAGAATCTACTCCTAGTTGCTCAGCTTCTAATTCAGCTTCCTGCTAACTGACCTTGGAAAGCAACAGCTGGCCCAAGTCGTTTGACTCTGCTAACACCACATGTCAAGTCTACTTAGAATTTCTTTTTTCTTTTTATCGGAAAGTCACAGAGAAGAAGAGAAAGATCTCCTATCTGCTGATTCACTACCCAAGTCTAAAGAACGAAGCCAACCCGAAGCCAGGAGCCAGGAACATCTTCCAGGTCTTCCAGGCATGTACAGGCTTCCAAGGCTTTGGGTCATCCTTGACTACCTTCCCAGGCCACAAACAGAGAGCTGGAAGGGAAGTAGAACAGCTGGGCAGCTGGGACAGAACTGGTACTCATATGGGATCCCAGTGCTCGCAAGGCTAGGACTTGAGCCAGTAGGCTACCATGCCAAGCCCTGTACTTAGAATTTCTGCCTTGGTTATGGCTTGGCCCTGGCTGCTGGGGCTGCTGGAGACTGAACCAAGAGCTCAAGTTTTTCTCTTTCTTTCTTCTTCCTTCTCTTTCTCTCTCTCTCCCTTACGCCTTCGCTTCTCCCAATTTACATTTTAAATAAATAAATAAATAAATAAATGTTTAAAGATAAATATATATGGCTAGTATTAGAAAACAGAGAAGATATGCAATCATACTCTTCTACCAGCCTCTACTGCAAATTAAAACAGCAATCATTCAGTTATAACAGACACTTTTTGCAAACCACCTTAGGTCAATCCAAAACTCTGCAGAGATGGTTAGTAGTGAAGTATAAGAGAAAAATGTTAATGGTACCAATTAACAAAAATATTTGGGCCTGGTGCGAGAGCCTAGTAGCTAAATCCTTGCCTTGAATCAGCCAGGATCCCATATAGGTGTTGCTCTCCTTCCCATCCAGCTCCCTGCCTGTGGCCTGGGAAAGCAGTCGAGGACGGCCCAAAGCCTTGGGACTCTGCATCTGCTTGGGAGACCTGGAAGAAGCTCCTGGCTCCTAGCTTCGGGTCGACTCAGCTCCAACCATTGCAGCCACATGAGTAGTGAACCAGTGGACAAAATATTTTTCTTTTTGTATATCTGCCTTTCCAATAATAATTTAAAAATAAAATAAATCTTTACAAAATAAATACTTATTAAAAATTAAACATTTTGTGGGGTGCAAAGATATTTTGTTTTCGTTTTGTCTTGTGTTATATTGTGCTGTGCTCTGAAAACACAAACGTTATCTGGGGTTATCTGACAGATTGTCCTGATGTCTATTTCAAGGAACTTTATATACAGGAGAAAATTGTTATATATAGGAGAAAATTTGCGAGAATATTTTTGGTTACCCCTGATTAAAGTTGTATTTAAAAAAAAAAAATTGACTGTATTGGTTAGAAAGGTGCAGCACCGCAGAAGGAGAGATATAAAGGAGGGGGGAAAAAAGGACTTCCAACTGCTGATTTGCTCCTGACTGACCGGTCACCAGCTCTAGTGCTGGGTCAAGTTTGAAGCCAGGACTCTGAGTTCCAGCCTGGTCTCTCTGTGGCCAACAGGAACCCAAAGACTTGGGTCATTTTCTGCTGCTTTCCGAAGAGCATGACCAGGGAGCTAGACAAGAACTTGAACCAGTGCTGTGGTATGGGATACCAACACCACAAGCTTTGACTTAACTTCCTTTGCCACGATGCCAGCTACAATGAATTTAGACAAGTGTCACTACCATGATGAATCTAGATCTCAAGGTCATGGTCTTCTACTTCACATTATACTTTAAAAAACATACATATGTTTTAAAAAAGGTAAGAGGATAGTGATAGTTGTCATCCAATTCTTCTTCCTTGCCTTCCTCGTTCCCACTCTTCCTTCTCCTTCCTTTCATATGTTTCCTTTAATATTTAGAATTACATACTTCCAATTTATAATCATAAGCTTAACCCTTCACTTAATAAAGTGCAACAAGTAGTAAGTAGAAAAACCACTGTTCCTTGAGTGTATACACAAAAGCTATAAACAATAATCAAATTACAGAATGTCATCTTCACTCATATACATTTTTGTGCTCTATGTATTAGCTACTCAAAATCAGGAAAAATATAGTTGTGCTTAGTGAAATAAGGAAGTCTCAGAAAACTATATTTTGAGAATCCTACAGTTGTAAAGGATTTCAAAGGTCGTCTAGGATAGCTTTTCAAATAGCCTTGATCAATACATTCATCGGATTCTATGAGAATGAGTAAGTCTCTTGCTATTATCCTAAAGTATTGATTAGGCCAAGAATAGAAAGCCGGATCTACATAAAAGCCTCAAGCCTTAATGACTTAAAATACACTTCCTCTTTTGCAGTGTTCTGGGTTGCTTTGGCAGTTTTACTTGAATTGGCAGTTTACTGTTAAAGGCTGCCTGAAGCTGTAGTTATCTGAAAGCTTAACTGCTCTTGGGCTGGGGTTCAACAACTAACTAGGTTCTCAATGAGAAGAATTTCATATTACGTCTAAATGTGTCATAGGCTTCTACAGCATGATCTGTGAGTTTCAAGAATGACAAAAGTCCTAAGCAAGCCTTCTAAGAAACACAAAGGAGAAATTTCAAAGCATTCTAGGATTTGACACGGAAAGTCGTGAAATACAATTTTCAGCACCAGCTACTATTTGAGCAAGTCACCAAGTCTATCCTGCATCCAAGCAAAGGGGACCACATTCTTTAGTACAAAGGGTAGTATGTGCTCAAAAGAAGGAAATTAAGTGATGATGGTCATCTTTGGAAAACATTTGCCAAAATATCATTCCTTTGCTTGTAGTTACAGCAAGTGAGGCCTTAACTTGGGAGGTTGTATTGTCTTTTCTTTCTCTCACCATTTTATGTTTTCTTAGGAGCATAAGGGAAATGTTTTCAGATTGATGACATTGCTTCGGCTATGCCAATCCAGAACCTAAATAACAATTTGACATTAAACAATAAACCTAAACTTTCAGTGAATCTCACAAAATCTACTGAATTCTGCTATTCAAAGAAGCCAAAATGAATCTTTAAAATCCTTTCTAAGATTCTGCAAGATGATTTTCTGTAGAAATATCTGCCTCAGACTAGCTGGCACTAGGTAATTACACGTTTCCTACCAAGGGGACAAAAAAAAAAAATCTCTTTTTATCAGAGTGTCATCTCTTTTCTTGACGAATAATTAGCTCATGGCTTAATGAACTGCCCTTGTAAGAAATCATGTTTAGAATAAAGTAGAGAACTTAACTATTTTTGCTCCTGAATTCGCATCCAGTAGAAATATCTATGAGTTTTTGTTATGTTTAACTGTGTCTACAACATAGTTACTCACTGAATTCTGTTGAATTTTGAAGGTTTGAAATAATACATGTGTGATAACACAGCTGTCATCATTTCAAATAGCACACAAATGTGTTACTGATACCCCAGGAAAGACAAATATCTTCTACTAAATTCTGTTTGCATGAGTGCAAACACAGAACAGAAAGAAATGTAATATACCTATACCATACTGTAATTAAATTCATAATTTCTGACATTTTACCACATGGAGCCTCATGTCACATTTGCTCACAACCCAAAACCCCAGGGACATTATTACTATGGTCCAGAGGTTCAAAATGAATCAGATAATAAAATCAAAAACTTGATACATACTAATAAAACCAGGTGTCTCCACAACCATTCCAAAGATCTTTCTAAAATATAATTTCCATATTGATTCCATTTGGGGTAGAAATATCTCCCCACATCCCCTAACACTGAAGGTCAACCTCAGACTGCTCAGCTTGCCTTTGTAAGGAAACAGATGCAAGGGCAATACAGCTTGAGCCAGCCAGCTGCCCCCATCACATGCGCTTCCCAGGTGACTGTGGCTATTCTCAATGATGGGCAGCCTGGTGGTTCTGGCTCATGTCCACTTGACCTGGGGATTCTTGCGCTCCAACAGTTTCTGAGGCATCAGTAAAATCCTGACACTCCTCCTAATCGCTGATTTAAGAAACTGCCAAAGATTCGAAGATGAAATTATGATTTCGCAAGTCCTTCTATTAGCCCGGGGAACAGATGTACTGTTACACTGCCAGAGGCAAACTAATTTGGCTTTTCTCCATGCTGTACCATGCACACATACAAATGTTATTAAAGAAAGGTTTTGTTAACAAAGAAGAATTAGATAAATTTCTTGTGCCGAAGATCTTTTCTGCTTTCTCTCTGTACAAGAAAACCCTTGCAGCACATAATGTTTGCCAAAAACCAGTCAATTTGTTTTTGTCTTTATATTTCTCTATACACGACTTCCTTCTGTTCACCATCCCAAAATTTCTGACGAATACTTAGCTCAAATAATAATTGGCCTCAAAATCAAGGTTAGGAAAGTTCAAGAGAGTACCACAACAGTTACATCACTCAAGTTAAAATTGTTTTCTACTGTCTAAATGTAGACTTTAGACTAAAAAAAAAAAAAATGATTTGTACTAATTTTCTTTCACTCTTTCAAGAATACAAAGAGGAAATGTTTTTCAAGCTGATTCCAGAGCCTTACAAGGTGGGACAAAGCCCAAACAAGAAGGAAAAATAGGTAGAATCTATTCTTATTCCTAACAGACTGAGGAGAGGGAATGAAGAGGTCAAAAAATAGGGAATAATGCTCATCTTTTTCCTGTCCAGGTTCAGTGAAATCCTCATGAAGCAAATGCATAAGACCGACACTTCTCTCTGGGAAGTGAGTCCTTGCGACCTCATAAATGATTCTCAGCAGGTAAAGAAGAGGGAATCACAGCATGGTCAGATTGAGAGGAAGCCTATGTAACATGCACAAATCAGAACTGCTTGTGATCCGCACAAGGTTCCAGGTAAGCACAAGATCCTGCATGCCTCCTGTCAGGCAGCATCTAAACTGGCCCCACTTGCTTTCCTATGCACAAAATACAGGAACTACTTTCTTTTGGTTATGTTGCCTTTGACAATCAGAATGGAGGGGATGAGAAGGTCTCTCTTCCTAGCAGATGCCCTGTTACTTCATCATCTTCCATGCTCTCATGGGCAAGCTGTCATGGTGATAGAGTCCATAGGACAAGAAGGTAAGGGTAGCTATGTCAGTGTGCTCAGGCCACCACAATCGGATTCCACAGACTGGGTAAGGTAAAAGACAATTCTTTTCTCTCTGTTTTTGAACTGGAAATGTCAGAATCACAAGGCCCGTAGGGTTGGTTTGTGCTGCAGCCTCTCTCTCGGGTAGAGGTTCATCATTTTGGCTATCTTCTCATAGTGCCATTCCTTCATGTGTGTGTGGAAACAGAGTTATGCCTGGTATCTATTTCTCTTCTAATAAAAGCATTGATATTATTGAAATAGGTTCCCGTGTTTATGATTTTTAACCATAACTGCCTCATTTAAATAAATTGTCTCCAAATACAGTTATATTAAGGTTAGGGTATCAATACATGGATTCAGGGAGCAGGGGGAGGCATAATTTATTCCCTCTCGCCCCCCAAACACTGAACAGCAGTCTTTGAACAGCAGCCAAGGATAATCAGAGGCACTTGGTCCATTAGCTGCTTAGAAACTTAGTACTCTCAAAAACCAATTAGTGAATTTGGAAGCTGATAATTTTCCAGTTAATCCCTCAAACAAGTCACGGACTCAGGGAGATCTTGCTTGCAAGCGATGACAGACGATGAAATCGAGCACACAGCTCATCTCTCGGATGCACAGAAGCTGCGATAGTGACCATGTGTTGTTTTAAGGCATTGGGTTTTGCGGTAATTCCTTTGGCGGCAATAGATAACTAATTCAGGGTAATTGATAAGCTGAGAGCCTGTGCATCATTCATGGAAGTATCAGGCAAGCACATTTGTTCAGAAATAAAGAGAGTAATTTGGCTGAATTACCTTCTGTTATCTTTTTTTTTTTTTTCCTGTAAGCAGGGAAATTTAGGTGTGACTGAAATCACAGGTTCCACAATTGGATAAGACCGAGTTCTGGGATCAGTGTGTGAATTCTGGCACTTTGTAGCACACTCTGGAGTAGCCGCTGTACAGAAAAAGTAGCCAAGTGGCAAAATCTAAGCAAAATAGCTGAATATCTTCAATAGCTGCAGTAACTATACTAAGAAATAAATAAAATAAAAGTTCTCTGAATAATAAAAAGTGTTTAAGTGACATTACCATTTATTAGGATGTAAATGGCAAAAGGAAGTAGGGTTGGGGATTAATATTTATTGAGTTCCTAATATGGATCAAGAAATTGATATGGATAATAAGCAACATAAAATCATGCTACATAAGCTATAAAT
Organism: Ochotona curzoniae; assembly: GCF_017591425.1. NCBI lineage: Eukaryota > Metazoa > Chordata > Mammalia > Lagomorpha > Ochotonidae > Ochotona > Ochotona curzoniae. The sequence continues at coordinate 8,503,900 of NW_024465035.1, read as the reverse complement.
GTATGTATATGTACTATATATGTATGTACTGTTTAATAATTCTAACTATTTACTATTATTCTCATTTTTGCAACAGTAATCGCAAACACTAAATAACTTTGGTATTGTTATGTAAGTTCTTCATAAATATGAATCTAAGAGGAGTCTTAAGTACCTTGTACTGTATTTTTGTACCATGTTTCCAAAAGAATAAAATCTTAAAAATAAAAAAAAAATCAGTGGAAGTTACTCAATATATTAAGTGCCATCCTGTTCCAAAATAGAAATTTTTGTAACTGTGAAATTCTCATTGATTCAGACTATTTTAAATTTGGATTGAATCATTGTTCCTATCATCCCACATGAGAGATTATCACCAGGTATTTCAAAATGACTTTGATTTATTCTGTTTACTTCACAAAAGAAACAAGTAGGTTTATAGTTGCAATTGCTTACAAACAAAATAGGGTCACCCCCTCTGCCAGCATTTGACATTTCTCACACTCCTCATTAGCTGCATCTGGATCCTGGAAGTTATTTAAATACATCAGGTTTGAATTGAGAAAGTTGCTTTTTGGGGGAGAAATGAAACATAAAAAGCTCTTTCTTTCATGATCATAACATAAAAAGCACTACATAAATTGTAATATTAACCTATTTTTGTGAACTCCTGTAGAACAAATTAAGCCACTTTGTGCATGTGTCTTGTGAACCCCCACTCTGCTCTGTGTGACGCATATATATAATGGTCAGTGTCTGAAAGAGCATCAGTGAACTGCCAGGCCTATCCTACAAAGAATGACAGGAAAATGAGATTAGCAAAGGAAGCACTATATAAATAATGTCAGAGTCAAATGCATCGAATACAAGAGGCTAGGGAAAAACAGGGAAAATGATAAACTACCAGAGTGAAGACATTTTCAGAGACTGTGTTTCCATTAAGTGCAGCAAACTGCCTGCTAAAATGACTATCTTAAATTCACAGAGAGAGAAGAAATGTGAGATGTATTTTATTTTCAGTGGTCATTTGTTATATACTCCAAAACCTGGTAAATATATTCAAGGTCATACGGGCTGTGAATTTAGCCTTTGTATCTCTTAGGGAAAGAAAAAGATATTTGACATCTAAAATGACCAATTACAGTGAATGCAAAGCAAAGTGGCCTGAGCAATTCTCAGGTGCTCTGTCCATTTCTTTCAATCTTTCTAGGCTGTTTGGCTGTTACAGTGGTGTTCCCCCCGCCCCCACCCTGAGTCTTTTTCTTGTTCATTGTTGAGTTTAATTAAAGTTATTGTTCATGAGTTGTTGAGCTTAAAAATCATTTGCTGTCTTGTATATTTAAGCTGCACTCGATTCATTCATAGCTGTTCATCAGTGCCAGGCTATTCAGACTCGGAATTGCAACTGCTTATCTTTACAGAACCAAGAAGTGTTTTCATTTACTCAAGGTCTATAAAGGTAGAATAATAAGATGATTACAATGGTGATGTTTTAGTTCAATCTATTCCAGTTCTCTTTTAGGAGCCAGTTTTATGACATTCTGTTTATTGGTGATGATCCATTTTACTACGGTCCCTAATTTTCTGGAGACAACTGAAAGAATCAGGCTGTCTACACATTTTCTGTAAGGATCGAGACAAAGTCTATTGGCCATAAAGTAAGATGTTTTGACATTTCTGTCTCACTGCCAATACCTCTGCACAGCCTTAATCTTGTACACATACTTCCAGCAAAATTTCTCCACGTGAAAGCTTTTTTTTGTGTGTGTACCTGGCAATTTCACATTTTTAACTCTCCTAAAACAAACGCTTTTAATACACAAGGTAACAGCTGCAAGAAGCAACACTTTAGCTGTATTTACCATATGAAATTTGCTTAGGAGATAAAAGACTTTTATGTTAGTCATAAAGTCAACATTTTGGAAGAAGCATCTGGTGGTTGGCCAGTGAGGGTAAGACTATTCAAGGAGAGTTCAGAGTTTAGGGTGGAACTCCTGCAGGGTGGGTAATGCCAATTTATTCTGCTCACCATTCGTGTCACTAAACAATCCATCCTTTTAAAATACATGGTTTGAAGATTGTTAAAAAAATGAAGCAGAAGTTTGTTGCAAAAAAAAAAATTAAGGAACTTTATAACATAAAATATGCTCCAATAAATTTTTCTTCATTTTAAAGTAAAAACTCATCAAATGTAGAAGTTTACATAAATTGACTGCATAATCAAACTTTTATGCCATGATACACTTAAATAGCAAAATGTTGGACCTGTGACTGCTGCTGAAGGACCATACTTGGGGTGAAATTTAGGTGGAGAGAGAGAATAAGAGTTGTAGGGAGGAAATCCCTGTATCTGCCGAACCGTTTCATGGATAATAACAATACAAAAAAATTTTTTTTTATTTAACAAGTTCAAGTGCATATGTCCTGGCTGTTCTACTTATCTGTTTTTTCCTGTAAATGACCCAAGAAACACAGGACAGCGATCTAAGCGTCCGGGCCCCTGCCGCCCACACGAGGACCCAGATGTAGTTCTGTGTCCTGGCTTCATCCCGGCCACCCCTGGTCATTTGTACCATCCAGGGAGTAAACACTTTCCAGACTCTTCTCTTTCTGGATTTCCTTTCTGTAACCTTGACTTTAAATTAAAAGCTTTTTTGTAACAAAATAAATGATAGAACATTTTCTTTAATGGGTATAAATAGAAGCATGCTGAACTTTTTAAATGATTAAGAATATGCATTTATATGTAAATATATAATAGAAGTACATACATATTTAAATGGGATCACATAACAACGAAAATGAATGACCTGTGAATACTGGCCAGTTTATCATATAGAGTAAAAAAACAAACACTTGACTTGCATCTGAAGGAGTAAGAAGACAATAAAAAGTTTGTGGCTTATCTTCTGTTTAAAACACTTTTAAATGTTCCTGTAGGTTATGATGTTTGAACTACGTTGGCGAATTCCCTTCAATACACTTGAGAACTTAGATTTTGGACACAATCCGGGGAGACTGCTGTAACAGTATAATACAATTCCTTTTCACTTTATTCTTTCTCAATACTGTGTGTTTGGAGCATTCTTTTCATTTTCTCTGTCTTATGACAAACTTCTCTTTCTCACTCAACTGTGCAGAAAAAAAAAAAACTAATAAAAACTAAATGTGTAATAAAAAAAAAAAGTTAGGCCTCACTTCCAAAATCATTAAGATGGATTTTTTTCTTAGCTTCCAGGAATCACCTCCATGAATCAACCTAGTTTAAGCTCCATGTAACTTGAGCTAGTAATAAGACTGCAATTTAAGTTGATAACTGAGAGTGCAAATAATCGGTGGCAATTGTGAACATGGAATTTGTTGAGATAACTTGATCATGGCAGAGGAAGAATTCAGTGTAACATATTCTTTTCAAATGTCTCATAATCAACATTTGCTATAGAAAATAAAAAGGTTGTATTGGCCTTCCCTTACAATTTTGTCCTTGGAGAATTACGTTTTCTCAATTAAAGATTCATGGCATACTTCAAGCCGTATCTCCTAGTTTCGTACAATGTAGAAAAGTATCACAAGCCATTTGCTGGCAGCAGTCTCTTTTATAAGATGTTATCACAGAAAATCCCTGCCTGTGATAAATGTCAGCATCTTTTATTAATTTACTAGGAGGGTATATTCTCATTCTAAGCACCTCCTGCGATAACATTAATTAGGCTCCAAAAGCAGGCTTTTAGAGTCCGATTTGACTCAGGATTTTGTTGTTTTATTAATATTTCTGACCTTGCCTTCACAATAGCAATGTTCAATAGAAGGAAAACAGCATTATTGCTTCAGACCTACGACCGCCAGGGTATCTTTTCTTAAAGGAACCTAGTGTGTGTTAAGAGGCGGGCATACTCGATGCCAGGGAAGAACCCTTATTCTGAAACAGCCATGTGGGTTTCGAGTTGTTCCATTAAAGGTCATAATAAACTGCACTTGAGGACATAAATATTACATGTGGTGCTTAAACGAAGAAAAATCTAACCCACTATTGTCTCTATTCTGTACATGAGTGCAGATCCTCAGACAATCATTTACTTCAAGTTACTCAGTTCTGTGCCTGCCCAACTTTCAGCTGCAACAAAACAACACCGAAGTTACAGGAAGAATGCTTTCTAGTTCCGAAGGACAGATACCTGTGACATCTGCATTCTGAATGAGATGGAACTGACAGTGAGAAAGCATCCTTGCTGCCCACTCTCACTTTTAGTAGTACATTACAGTCTATTTTTCCTAGCTCTTATAAAATGTATTTTCTTCTTTTTGTACAAGGAAAAATGTGACTGGACAGGTAATGAATCTCAGGTGGAAAACATCACGGCATTAGTATTCTCTTAAAAGTCACTGAGAATGTCAGGAGAAAAAAATATATATGTATTTTTTTAACAGAGAGCATATCGAATCTTCATCTATCATCTGAGCATACAACCTTTGCACATCATATGAAATAAATGTGTTTATGAATTACTTTCATTTGTATGAAGCAATTAAAATACCGTATGGCCCATTGATATTCTCAGTTTGGTTCTTTTAATGCCAACACAATAACTTCAGTGTAAAAGAAAACTGAACAGATTTTAGAAAAATTCAATCTCCAAGTAATGAATAATTATTCCCACCATATATTTATCAGCGTCAGATCCAAGCACAGCGTACCTACCCAACAGCTGCCAAGAGTGAATGACACACCTGATAATTATAACACAGTTTTGAAGGGAATGCATTACCAGTTTGACATGTGCAAGTAGGAAATCTAAATACGTATGCAACTCTCTGGTGAAGACGTCTCTCAGTTCGCATTTGTGTCATGCCTTCCTTATGCCATTTTTAAAGTCACTTTCTGTTTTTAAAGGCAGCCATACTAAACTCACTGTCACTGCAGTTTAGTTTCCTGAGGGTTCATAAATGATGCTAATAAGACTGGCCTAGGGTGTGGTAGATCCCACAGTTAATAAAGAGTCACATGTTCTCTAGAGAATTTTAAAAGTAAATATTATTTATGAATTTTTAAAAATTGTATTATTAATGGAGATTTAGTATACTTATTTTTTAAAAAGAACGATTTGTTAATTTCAAAGAGAGGAGAAAGAAGAGAGACTATAATCTTCCACCTACTGGTTCACTCCCCAAATGATTACAATTCCTGAACTGGACCAGGCAAAAGTCAGGAGCCAGGAACTCCACTTGGGTCTCCCAAGCATTTGGGCCATCTTCCGCTCCCTTCTCAGACACGCTCGCAGCAAGCTGAATCATAAGTAGAATAGCTGGGACTTGAACACACACTCTGACATGAGCTGCCAGTGAAGCAAACGGTGCTTACCCCAACACACTACAGCACCAACCTCTGACACACTTATTTTAAAAAAGATTTACCTATCTATTGACTTGAAAATCATAATCACGGACCGAGAAGGAGGAAAGAGCCGCCGGGACACAAAGTGGCGCCCATAAAGAGCAGCTTTACCCACTGAGTTACAATGTGGACACCTGTTATACAGTTGGGATGCCAGTGCCACAGGTAGAGGCTTAGCTCACACACCATGGGTCTAACAGCCTCCTTTTCCTGCCGGAATCCTGCCTGGATATGGTTAAGGAAGATTATTTAGTTAGAAATTCTCAATAAATGGATAACTGTTAAACAACAGAGAATGTAAAACTCTGATTCATGTGGTCATAGATCTAAAGGTATGTGGAGTTTTTTTTTTCTATTTTGTGTCAGCTTCTTATTGAAGTTTTCATTAAATGAGAGTTTAATGATAGAAAGTACTCAAACTCATAATGGCATTTATTCTTAAGAGCATTTTATGACACTCTTAATTTAAAAAAAAAAACTGTGTTCCAGCTTTCCTTGTCTGAGTTTTGGGTTGTCAAATTGGCCATTGTTAAGATTAGAGGGAGAAATATGTGGAGATGACAAAATCCTCAAGTGTTTGCATCAGACACCTGTATCAGAATTGCTTTGCATAAACTTTTATTAGTTAGTCAATCTTATTAAAATACCAAAACAGATCCCCCAGGGGGCCTTTGATTTTTCAAACTCTAACTAAAGAACAAGTTAGAACCAAAATTTTAGTTCAAGTAAGCTTTCTGCTTTATTTTATAAAAAGTATGAAGTTCTCTGTTATAATGGATTTGAAGTCAATTGGGTCTCATTGCCCAGATCACTAAGTGAGTACACTATTTTGGATATTTGGAAAGAAGTATTTCATTTGCATAAGGCATTTGGGACAGGGTTTAAAAGCGTTTTGCATGATGGAATGTCATACCCTCTCAAGAACATACACGGACTAGGATGCACAAATTGGTAGCAGCAATGAGGAGGAAACAAGATTTTCAACATGGTAGGGGAAAGAGGTATCTGGGGGCATTTCAGGAAGTTTGGAGCAAGGAATAAATGGAAGCCTAGGAGGGAAGAAAAAAAAAACTCCTGTGAGGACAAAACTGAGTGTTTTGGAATATAAGAAATGTTTACTAGTGCGTAGAGTAGAAAAGGGTTTTCTGTTCATTTGTAGCATTCTTCAATGAGCATCACACTCCTCTCTAGCATTGCTCTGCCAGACACATGGAGGTCCTACAGGGATACGCAAGAGGGTTTTTGTTTGTTTGTTTGTTTGTTTTGTTTTTGTTGTTGCTGTTTTTGGGTGGCTTTTTTTTTTTGGCATCTGGTAAGCATTGATGAGGGAGGGCTGCCATCTGGGGCATGTAAGCAGATTCAACATGGCAATGCAGGAAAGCAAGATGAGGCTGCAAGAATATTAGCAAAGAAACAAAGTTGTTCCTTGTTTCTTTCACTCTGTTGCTTTTCATTAAGCCATTTTCCTGACCGTTTGCAGGCACCAAATTATGCTTACATGTTTCATAGCTCAAGAATTTAAATAGATTGTGTTTATGTGTATGTGCTGTGTGTATAAAATGCGCTAACCCATTCTTTGTTCTAAAATAAAGTTTCCCCAAATGCATTCACAGAAACGGAGTCTGGAATGTAGATAGCACTAAGACTAAGAAAGCATTCTGTGTTCAAATAAACTTGTAAAAATCCTGCTAAGTGGTTTCTTCACGGCAGGCCTTTTCAGATCCTCTTCCTTGTTAAGCTGAGCCACAGACATCATAGAGGAAGAACCAGGGCACTGCTGTGACAAAACAAAATATGCTGCCTTTTCTATGTTGTAATGCTTGAACAAAAGATACAGCAAATACTCATTTCTTTCAAAACAGAGCTAATACCAGTTTTTTCTTTACATAGGTGGTTCTATGACATTTACCTGTCATGTCACTTGACCAATAAAATAAGATTTTTTTTGACTTATAAAGAACACTGAGCTTTCAAGTTTCTTTGTGAGGTGTGAGATGTGTTTACCATGAATACAAAAAGTCTAATAGGACTCAAGTTGCAACAGAGCAAAACCACTAGAAACATTCAGGAGCGAAGATGCAAAATCTCAGTCCCTCCTAAAGTCTGCTACCATATATCTTTACTTATTTTAATTTCTGATGAACATATAATTGTGCATTTTTATGAAATACAATGAGGTATTCCAACATGCAGACACAGCACAATCTAATCCTATCTGGCAATTAACATTTCATTTTTAAAAATCTTTTCCTTTATCTTTGGAGCCTACCAAATTTTCTATTCTAGCTCTTTATAAAAATATATGATTATGTATTTTCAGTCATTCTACTGTGCTACAGAACACCAGACCTGCTATTTTTATACAATAACTTTTTGGTACCCATTATCCAATGTCCCTTTACCCACTCACCTTCAATCTTTGAAGCATTTAGTAATCACTATGTCAAATTCAGATTGACTATATTTAATTTCCACAAAAGAGAGGAAAGTAGGTGGTAGTTCTCCTTTAATGCTTGTCTTATTTTGCTTAATAGATAGACCTGGAGATAATTACAGTAAGTGCAATACCAGCATCCCTTCCAGTTTCAAATTGTCAGAACCTAACTATCTCAAGATACATGCAAGTTCCTTAACCTTAGAAGACAAAACCACAGTAAAGACCTGACAGCAGTGGTTTTAAAGTTGAGGAAATTAAATAGTCTAATGTAAATGATTCTCTCAATACCTATTAGTCACCATCCTTAAGGACCTAAAAAATATTCTATTGTAGCTAGTGTTATTTAATGAAATACAGCAATACTGGGTCCCATATACTCAACAATTTAGACAACCATTGGTTTATCAGAAATCAGAAAGATTCAGAAAGGGTTCCCATACATGGTATCTCTGAGTTTCATATGGGTGCTTGGTTCCATTCATTTTACACACACACACACACACACACACACATCCATCAGCTGTTTTTTTACCAACTCTGTCAACACAGGAGCCACTGTGAAGTATTAAAGATGCCTGAGGTAAATGAGTATATGATTACTACATTATCATATGAGAGAGAATAAGGCCTTTAAAAGCAGTTAAGAGTATGACTGCTTGAGCTTCAACTCTGTGTTCTTTTCTAATTTTGTGATCTGAATAAATGGCTGAACTTCCCTGCATTGTACATTGGTTGAAACAGGACTGCTCGAAGGTTATTGTAAATACCAAAATTATGATACAAGTTTTCCAGAATATCTTACCACAATGTCTATGCTGAAAAAAATGCAATATAAACCATTTATTGGGAAAGTTATTCTAGGAAATAGCTAGGGAATAAAACGATGAACCATGTTGTCAAGCAAGTTATTGCCTTGGTCAACTAACATTTAATCCTCATGGTCTGTAGGAGATAATAACAAATAAAACCACCCTCACCACCCAAGCTCTGACTTCCCCTATTTTATTACAATAATGTAATCTTTCGATAACAGTCACAAGTACATCAGACTTTGGTGGAAAGAGAAAGCTGATACCAAGTCCCTGCCACACACACAAGACACGTAACTGTGCCTCAAAAAATATTAAGCATGTTAAAATAGAAATCTTATCATCACTTTGCATTCTAAATGTGAATGGATTTCATTAGTTAAGAATTAATATGTTGGTCATGGATTCCAATTGTAAAACAAAATTCTCAGCAGACTTGACAATTATTTCTGGCTAGAGATTCCTCTACTTTACAACTGGGAAAATGCTAGTATAACATCAGCATTTAAAATAATTGTATAGGTAATCTATTGGAAATCATTGCTTAGCAACATGGTGTATTGGAGAGAACCAGTTGTTCACCCTGTGATCATGTGACTAGCTAGGTGCTCGGGCACAGTGCTGCTGTGCAGTGTCTTAAGTGAGTCCACTAATGCAAACCCCTCAAAAAAGAAAAAAATGGAATCCAATTTATGGTTTTATATAATGGATTTTGCCTTTCAGCTTCAATAAAAATGAAAAAAAAATCATAAATTGATTCACTACTTTAGGCTTATAAACCCAAGGACAATTTAACCTTCTTAAAATTGAATTGTTCAGCGTTTTAAAGCATGCATTATACTTTGGCACTTTAATATTTTGTTTGCATTTCTTGCCTTACTTGAAAACAAACCCTTCAGTGGCCATACCCTTTATTTTTCAGCCATTCATTTTCTATGTGTCACCTACTAAATGTTATATTTTTCTCAAAATATTTTTAACAAAATGTATTCTTTCCATCCTGTGAAACTCTATGTGTTTTTTCCCCTGAGGTTTTCTTATAGGATGTGTCAATTTACCTTTCATCAGTTTCCCAGTTTGAATTGACTGTAAGACAAGTTGCATTTTGCTGTGTAGCGTGTCTCCATCAATACCACTAAATATTGCTTGATGTACTTGATGTTTGAAGTTATAATTAAAAATGTGGTTGGAAGCAAAGTTTAATGGCGAATTAACAATTCGAGAACTGTAAATCCATGATTCTGATTTCTAAGCAGTGGTATCCAGCCAAGCAGGAGTAACCAAGGGATGTCCTCTCTTGCTACATTTAATAAGTACTGTTATTAGACCACCTGACAAGGGTAATCAGATGTTTAAAAAATCAAAAATGACAATCATTCAGATGGAAAAAGAAGAAGCAAAACAGATTCAGCCACTTCTGAAGACCCTGTCCTCTTTCACATTCAAGTCTGGCTTTGTGTGGGAACGATACCGTTCCTTGCGAGTCTGAGTGAGCTGGACTATTCTTCATCTGTGCTTTCCCTTATATCTTACTACTGAACATCTGTTTTTCACATTTCATTCAAAAGCTGAATTTTGCTGTAGTTCTTATTCATTTCTATTTTCCTCACCTCCCCACAGTGTGAAACCATAAACTGCTATTTAACATTTCAATCATGATACATAGTTTATATATGTATATATACTTTGATGATAAAGCTAGTTTTAAATGTTCATTGTCTACGACAACTTGAGCTTGAAAAGAAATGATTCCATGTTGCATGGTGGTATTTCCAACATGCCACATGTGTTACAAAAATATTTCAATGCCTGAGCATATTATTAAATTTTTTTTTCAAACTGAATATTAACTAACACGTGCTTAGTGAGTGTTTTTCTTCTGTCTTGGTACTCTTACTGTTTTTATTTTGTAATGTTTATTATGATTTTAAAATGAAATGATACCATGATATGAAAGTGCTATCTGTAACCCCATGTTTATAGCAGCTCAATCCGCAGTAGCAAAGATATGGAATCACCTTGATGACCATCTACTGATGACCACACACACAGAAAAATCCTTGATATTGAATTGAACATTATTCAAACATAAAAATAATAACGTTTTCTTTTACCACTAAATACATCTAGTATAGTGAAATAACCCTGTCCTAAATAGACAAATATATCTTTCCTAATATTTGATGACTAATGCACATAGTACAAGTAATGTAACCTTAATGAGTGAGAGTCACAGCGTGGGAACTGATACTTGTTTATACCCTTTGTCTATATGCCTGAGGAATAGAATGTTTTTTGTTTTTTTTCTCTCTTTTCTATTCATTATGTGTTGATATTTACATATTGCAGTGTTAAGTTTCTGATTGAGAAGTGAAATTAAAATACGTCATTGCGAAAATGAGGGAAGAAAAATGAAAGATAAAGAAGAGATAGGGTGGGGAATCCAGGAAGAAGGCAGGGTGGAATAGGAGATGTCATTATGCTTCTCAATATGTATCATGAAATATAGAAAAAATTTATCCACTTCATATAAATAAATAAAGTTGACACAAAAAGGAAAATATTGGGAAATATTTCTTGTATCTACCATATTCTCAACCTTATCACAGTCATAAGCTATTCTTCCAGAAAAACATGCATCATGAAATGTATGAAATCCATTCACTTTATATAAATAAAGTTTAAAAAAAAAAGGAAAAGCAACATTTATTGGGTTTTCTTGTATCTCAAACCCTCAACAGCATCTCCACAATCACAAGTTACTCTTTCAGAAAGAATACTGATGGCAACGTTCCCTTTCATTTTGACTCCTTTCTTTCTCAATTTCTTTATCTCAAAAACGCTCATGGTGATACATCATGGCTAACTGTGTAGAACTAACAACAGACAAGGAGGCTGTGGTACGTGGAAACCTGAAAAGTGCAAGTGCTTGGGCAGGCACCTGGGGCAGCAGTGATACCACAGCTTGGCATGTCCTGACCCCATGTCCGAGCGCCTGGCTCTGATGCCTCCCGTCCAGCTCCCTTCTAAAGCACAGCCTAACCGTCAGTAACTGATGACTTCTTCAGACCCTTTCACGCATATGGAAGACGTCGAATGATTTCCAACTTCCAGTTTTGGTTTGGCCCAAACCCAACCATTGCAATCATTTGGGTAGTAAACTAGAAGATGAAACATTTGTCTTTCTGCCTTTCAAATAAAATGAAAACAAAGAAATGTTTTTTAAATGTGACTGTGCTATATGGATCCAATTATTACAATAAAAAATAAATGTATGCCGGGCTCTTTGCAAGTGCTCCCTCCTTTTTTTTTTTTTTTTTTAACATTCCTACCATTCCTTTTCTTGCCCAGCTTCTGATCGAATTCAAATATCATGCCTGCTTTGAATCTCCAATCCGTCCTCCAAGGGCAACTCACATTCCACATCTACATCCTCATTGTACCTTAAGCACACTTTCCTTCTACACTGGGTAACTGATGGCTCTTTTTTCACAGCCTGCTTCTTTGCACCAAGGCTTAGACTTCTTCATTCTAACAAATGTCAAATGATGCACAAAACAGACACTTAATACATATTACATTGAGAATATATCAGATTTCCTGAGAGTTTTCAAACTTCACTAACTTGTCACATGCTAGTTCTTTTAATACATCGCCTATGCTATATGATTTTAATAGAGAAATATTTCAGTAGAGAAATATCATCCACACATTCCTTGAAAGGCATTGAATCATGAACATTTCCCATCATCCCAACATCTCCCTTCGACATGTTTCCACAACACAGCGGAACTGCATATATCCCAATGTAACAACTTCCTCCTGTAGTGGAAAAATGCCTTAAATTCCGTAGTAGAATGCCAAGGAAGCTATAATGACCTTTGTAACAAAAGGAGTGAATCTAGCAGCATTTTGGAGAGCTATCTTGTACTTTAACTGAATATTTCACTTTTTTGACCTTTGCCTACACACTGCAGTTCCTATTTAGACTTGAATAGCTGATTCAGAGAAGCTACAATTTCCTTGAGACCTGATATACAGAACTTGAGCTAGAGAGTGGATTTTTGTCACTTCACTAAAATTGACCTAAAGCGCCAGGTCTAATGTTAGCTCAAAGGGCAGGTTGGAAAAAAAGGGGCTTGCCTTGGATGACTTAGCTATGGAAAGAGTTTCTTTATAACTAAATGACATGGCTTGGCAGTGCTTAAGACCCTTGCTAAATAATGAAGATGCAGAATTCCATCCCCGTGAGAATTTTTTCCTAACTGTAGAAGGAAACTTGCAATAATGACCTCAAAAAATTAGGCTGGCAATTGTGATGTTCCTGCCTTTACTTCTTAAAGCCGCTTTTCCCAGCATCAGCTTTGACTTGCAAACATACAACGGGGACCTAAAACCGGAAGAGTCAGCCCCTGGCTCTGTGAACGCACTCATCATAATACACAGTTCTAGTTCTGGGCCTGATAGCCCAACAATAAGATACACTTCCCCTCTCATTTGAAGTGCTATATTTAAAAACTATGTGTCATCTCTACTGAGGAAGAGGGTGGTTTACTGTGGCACTTGCATGTATAATTCTAAGAGCTGAACTAATACTGTCTCTGCTCCTGACTCCCAAGAATTAAGCAATAGCTGATTAGCTCTTGGCTCTGCATTTTTAAATGCTTACTTGCTTTTACCAAACCCAGTGTCTGTTATTGGTTTCTGCCTGTTGGGCGAATGGATCCAGTTTGGGAATGCTGCAACAATGTCTCCAATCAGTTTGGGGTGTTTTTCAGCAACAGTATAATAAATCCAATCGTGCATAAGAGATTTAGTTCAATACCAACTGAATTAAAGTCAGGGAAATTTGTCTTCTTACACAATGACTATGACATCAACTTTCAAATATGTTTTTTGTAAGAAGATTAGAGAAGCTCTGGTTTGCATTAAATTCAGTTCATAAACAAGAGTATTAATCAAATGAAATTATTTTTGTTTTGGTTGTATACTTTATAATTTGCTATAAATTTGGTCCAAAGGTAAATTCAGCATTTTATGTATATTCTCCTATGCTAATGCCACACATTTGGAAATAGTAAATTCGGTCTTTGAAGGAAATAATTTAAGAGACGCTTTTCAGGGCTCTATTTAATTTGAATTCTTTTTTCCAATATGGAACATGACAGGATTTTACAGATGTTGTATATAACCAATAATAAAATTCCAGTTGATTAAGATAATTATTACCATTCATTTCTATGCCCCAATAGAATTTTTATTCCATTAGCTATTTCCATTTGCTGTCTAAGTTAGAAATCATGACCTACAAATGTATTGTGAGACATTTTATCATGCTACTTAGAACACGGCATAAGAAAACATGAGTTTTGACAGTTCTAGTGCTTGCAGTTTCTGACCTTGCCACATTGTCTTACTTTTAAAGACTTAATATCCTCCTCGGTCAAATGAGGAATTTAGGCAATAATTCCAAGTCTTTCCCTCCTGCAATTTACTTGTTGAATAAATAAGTTCTGGATCTTGCTGATTACATTCTTGTGTATGCATATGTCCTTCTGTCATTATATGTCCTTGATCAAATTCAGATATGATTTTTTTTCTGGCAAGAATATCCCAGAGGTAACATTATGTCTGGCCACTTTTGTTATTATGATGTTAGCAACTGTTTATTTTCACTGCTGAAGTTTCTAATCTCTATTTGGGTCTTTAAGTTTGTGTTGTAAGACGAGAACATAAGGTGACACTATAAGAAGACAGTTACGCTGCCATTTTGAATAACTTTCTCTTTTGTTAGTTAAAAGCTGTAAGTTTCTATTTATTTCTCAAGATATTTGGTTAATGGAGATGATCAACAGAAATAAAATTGGAAGAAAAGGAAGACATTTCATGAATGCTTTAACAGGAAAAATAACACTCAAGTCTATAAATACAGATAAGAAAATGGCAGAGCGCAGTAGCCTAGTGGCTGAAGTCCTCACTTTGCAGGTACCAGGATCCCACATGGGCCCCGGTCCTAATCCCGGTGGCCCGCTTCCTATCCAGCTCCCTGCTTGTGGGCTGGGAAAGCAGTCAAGGATGGCCCAAAACCTTGGTACCCTGCACCTGCCTGGGAGACCTGGAAAAGGCTCCAGCCTCCTGGTTTTGGATTGGCTTAGCTTGGGCCGTTGTGGCCGCTTGGAGAGTGAATCATCAGATGGAAGATCTTTCTCTCTGTCTCTCCTCCTCTCTGTATGTCTGACTTTCTAATAAAAATTAAGGATCTTCATCCACTGGTTCATTCTCCAAGTGGCTGCAACAGCTGGAGCTGTGCCGATTCAAAGCCAGGATCCCGGAACCTCCTCTGGGCCTCGCACGTGGGTGCAGGACTTTGGGCCGTCCTCAACTGGCTGGGAAATAGAGCTGCCGGAATTAGAACCAGCGCCCAAACAGAATCCCAGTATATGCAAGGTGAGGACTTTATCCACTAGGCTATTCAAGCATTTGAAATAACAGCTCTATTAAAACTTTAATGTACTCTATAATTTGTCATCTGGAACTGATGTTTAACTCATATTGTTTAGTTGTGCATTTGTATCTATTATAATGGATTAGTGTGAGTAAATTTCAAGCAAAATTATTTTCAAATTGTTGTACCATATAGTCAGAGTGGGAGTTCACATTATGAGGGGAATCTGTTCCTAAACACACAACGTGACTTATTATAGCTTACCTAATCAAAAGCTCGGAATTTAACCTTTTTATCCTGTTAGCACTCGTGATAGTTATTCATTCATCATTTCAAAGATTGTTACCTCTATAAAAAATTAAAAAGACTTCCTTCATCATGGAAAACTTGGAATCAAAATATGCAGTTCTAGTGAGTTCACAGGAATAGACAAAGCAGTGACAACACAACACTGAATATATATATAGCATTTTGACATAATCCACTGGGGCCACATGATGCTATGAATACAGACCATGTTCCTCTCAGAAAATTAAGAAAATGAATTGCTGCTTGTCACAATTCCTGAAAATTTACAATAATTAGCCTATTGAAATAATAACGCTTTTTTTTGTCTCTGAGAACACTCAAGCTAGAATACTGACCTAGCAGAAGAAAGTGAGAAAACACTGAGGGATTCCACGAGAGAGTTCCAGTCTTTCTCTCTCATGACAAAACAGCTGAAGCTACTGGCCAACTTGTCACGTTCATCGCGGGATAACTACAGAGCTTGACACATAAGAGGAACCTCTGTCACAGACAGCCACTCAAGGCACTGAACGAGCTGGGGGCTTATTTGACAGTTTCGATCAGTGAGAAAACTGGAGCTCACACTTGGAAAGTTAAATGGTGTTACAGATGGAGCTGCAGCCATATTTCCTTGCAAAAAGGGTCCACTGCATTTGACAGGAAGCTACTGAGTCATCCGCCTGGAGCCAGGTTTCTTCATTATACCTCACTGCTTGACACAACCAAAAAACTGAGAGCAGCCACGTCATCAAAAACAGATAATATCACATAATCTCTATCATTTTTCATACCTACGATGACATGAAACGCAGAGATAGCGAAATGTTGGATTATGACAGCTGTTCTGAGGACGACACTATTGTAATAATATGGAGGAAAACAGTATGGAAGAGTGAGAGGGAATCCCTGTGCCTATATAACTGTATCCTGAAAAAGTATATGTTAATATACATGCATTATAACATATACTATAGATTATACATTATATTATAGATTATACATTATATTATAGATTATATTAATATAACACATGATGTTGGCATGATATTTTGATTATTATATAATGAAATAAATTTAACAGTTAACAATCAATGCTATGTATTATTAATATAAATTGATACATTGACTATGTGATATATGTCATATACATTATTGTGGATTTATTTATAAATTGTATTGTACATATGTAATATGCAAGTATATATTTTAATATATCATATGCATCATATATCCTGTATCATATCATATGTATCATATATTATAATTATATGCATATATTAATGATTGTACAATGCATAATTTTTATGATACATTATGATATGATATAGAAAGTAATTAATATATAATGCTATATCATATATTGTACAATTATAGTTATGCTATATATCACATATAATATATGACATAAAATTATAATTTACACTATACATAAATTTATATTATATCACATTTTATACTATATAAGAATCTATAGTATAATATATAATTACACTTATATAATATATGTATGACAAACATGTAGTCTATTATATTAAAATATTATATATTATAAATAATAAAACAAAACTAATGACCACAACAAGACTGGGACATTCAGATACTCTGTACTCATGCATGTGGGTCACCACATAAGGACACAGCAAAAGGCTGGCCTTTGTAAGTTTAAGGAAAAGGACTTAGCGAAAACCAGCTGTACCGTTACTTGGATCTTGTGTTTTTAGACATGAAAACCATTACAAGACATTTTTCTATTTTTTACAGCATTCAGTCTGCAGGATTTTGGTATGGAAGCCTGGCAACTGGTTACTATTATTTTCTAAAGTGAAAGTTACAACTGAATATTAGGATTAAACATAACCTTACTAGGCTAAAACATTTTAATGCCACCATCATAATTATTATCATTCCAACAGTAGAAAGTTCTCCTAAAGGAAATAAAATGTTATGAGAATAATTCTTTCACATATAGCAGAAGAGGTCATTTCTATGGCAACTAAGTCTCAGACCACAGAGTCATAAACACTCTTCATAAGCAGTATTTACCTAATCTTTAAGCTTTAATCTCATAACAAGTATTTAGATATCACCACTAATTCCAGCAAACTTCAGAGCAGGCAGTTATTTTCAATGAATGTCATAAAGAGGTCCTAAAGGAAGTCGCTTCTAAGGTGATAAGATCATCGTAAAATTACAGAATGGTATTTATAAAGTAGGCAGGCTGAATCTTTGCCTATCTGGAACTGAACCATCAATCACCCAATCAGCACCTTTTTTCAGGACACTCTGCCTAATGTCACTTGATAGTTCAGTATGTTACAATAACAACATGTCTTCCTTCCTTCCTTCCTTCCTTCCTTCCTTCCTTCCTTCCTTCCTTCCTTTCCCCACCTCTCTTTTTTTCTCTTTTCTTTCCCAAATCATAAACCGAAACAGAGAAGCTGAACCCCTGTGTATGGTCGCAGGAGTGGGGGAGTAGAAGTCACATCCATTCCCTCCCCCAAACACACACCGCTGCAGGGGGCAAGCACATTGAGAGAGATGTTGAGTACATCAGCAAAGTTCGTAGGGGGAAATCGTGAGCTGCACAAGTGCTAACTCAGGGAGAATCCACATCTGGATCTCCAGGAGTCTCCTGAGCAAGCTGATTCCATGAACTCCTTTCCCTGGTCTTACCGGAAACAATACTGGCTTATCATCTCATGACACCAATGCATAAGAGGCCCAGGTTTCCTCGTGACCTAGCTGCTAATAGGTTCCAGCAAGAAGAGAGGGAAACAAAACATCTGTATGCCGCATGGAGGGAACCCAGAGCAGAGCAGCAATAGGGAATCACACAGCTGGCACCTACCCAATCCTGGGCATTGCTGAAACCACAGATGGGAGAAAGGCTGAGGTGACAACTTTGTGGCCATTGCATGAGATCAGACGGGGGCAGAGAGAACACATGGAGGCCACGGCTGAGACTAAAACTTGCTGGAGGGTGTGGCACAAATGGCACAGAGAGCCAGGTACTGATCAGGACTAGTAAGGCTGACAAAAAAAAAAAAAAAAAAAAAAAAAAAAACCAGAACCAGCTTACTTACACAATCAGCTTGAGGAGAAGAATCTGTTAGTCTGGATTGTGACCGCCATGGGTGAAAGAACTATACATGAGTTAGCCACATCTCTTCTATGGAGTATCAAAGGATATTTAATCTCAGATTTTGCTCGTGAAAACATCAAGGACCTGCTAGATAAAGAATTTTCAAAAAATTCTTTAAACAATGAGAGGTAGATACAGGAGTCCAAGGAATTTAAAGGATATATTACACAGGAATAGTGGTACTGAAGCAAAATCAATCTGAAATATCAGAAAGGAAGCACACGATGGAGCAAATTAAAACAGCAATGCAAAGTTTAAGTAGACTGAAAGAGCAGCCAAGTACAGCGAGAACCATCTAAGAATTAAGAGACACAATCAAAAGGCCGAACAAGGATCACAGGAGTTCCTGAAGGAACAAAAAGAGAAGCTGGGTTGGAACAATAAATAAGAATTCCCTCAACATAGAGAAAGAAAGGAAATCAAAATACAGGAAGGGCAGAGAACCCAGAAAAGATTGATCCAGGAGTTATCCTCACTGCAGCACGTCAAAATCAAGTCCACTTCAGTTGAACATAAAGATACTTCAACTTGCTCGCAAGAAGCTATAAAGGAACACAAATCAGACGCACAGCTGACTTCCAAGAGGAAACCCTAGAAACCAGAATACAGGCACATATTTGAGATCCTAAACGAAAAAAAGAAGAAGAAGAAGAAAACAGTCAACCCAGAATAACAAACCCAGCAAAATTTTCATTTGTATTTGAAAATGAAATAAAAAATTAAGCAAATAAGACTGAAAGACCTCCACCAGACTAGCCCTACAAACATTGCTTGAAGATGTGCCACAAACAGGAAAAAAAGAAAAAAAGAATGATACCTACTATAGCTACAGAAGGCAAAGGAACTAAAAATACATCAAGTAAGTGGGCTACCTGTACATCTGAACGAACTATAAAAACAGTCCCAGGATTAACAGGAAAATAATCAAGAGAGGAAATAATTCAAGCAAGAATAAAAGTACATGACGCAAGATCAATGAATTGAAGATTTGGCTCTTTGAGAATTTCAAGAAATTAGATACCACTAGGCCAGTTAATAGTTTTAAAACAGAGGGAGAAGACACAAATCAATAGACTCGGTGACAAAAAAGAGAACTTTTGCGGTGGCTACCTCACATGTGCATAGAATATTCAGGCACCATTGCAAGCAACTGTATGCCAACAATTCAGAAGACTAGAAAAAACAGATTGTTGTACACATGTAATTTACCAATACTGAATCATGAGATAGTTAAAAATGTCAATAGACCTATAACTAGGACAGAGATTAAATCAGTAATTAAATCCTCCCCAAATAGAAAAGCCCTGGACTGAATTGCTTCACTGTCAAATTCTACCAAATGTTTCAAGAAACCATCTCCAGTACTCCACAAGCTATTCAAAGCAATAGCAAAGGAGGCAATCCTTCCAAACTCTTACATGAAGTCAACATCACCTTAGTATCAAAGCCAGAGACAGAGCAGAGAAAGAGAACTACGGACTGATACCCCGGATGAACGCAGATGCAAAAATCCTAACAGAATACTAGCCTATAGAATTCAGCAACACCTCAGACATATCACTCACCTGGACCATGTGGAATTTATCCCCGGCATGATGCAGGGATGGTTTAATACACACAAAGCAATAAATACATTATGCCAGATCAACAAATTGAAGAATAAAAGCCATATGATTGACTCAATAGATGCAGAGAGGGCATTTCATAAAATCCAACACCACTTCATTCTAAAAACCCTAAGCCAGATAGGCACAGAAGGAACATTCTACAGCACAAATAAAGCAATATACAAAAACAAACAAACATCATACTGGTTGGGGAATTACTGGAAGCTTTCACGCTAAGCTCTGAAACTAGACAAGGATGTCCACTGTTCAACATAGTACTGGAATTTCTTGCCAGAGATATTGTGCAAGAAATATAAAATTAAAGGTATCCAAGGCCACTATTTGTCCCTCACCAGGTGGCTAGGAAAATAACACTTTGAAGTTAGCAGCAGAGTATCACCCAGCCATTGCCTAATTAATTCGAGAACAAACAGTGGAGACGGTCTTGCACAGGTCTTCCCAGGCTGGCATCCAACGAGGGAGCCCCTGCTAAGCTGAGCAACAAAGGAGGGGTCAGGAAACACTTTCAAATCCAAGACACTTTTGAAACCCTGGTCTCTGTCCTTTAAGGAGACATCCCATCTCACAGTTTCCTAAGACGCTTTTGCTTTGACTCTTACTCCGACATTCATGTGTTCGCTTTACAAATAAACCTCCTCTGCTGAACCGACTCCCGGCTTTTTGTTTCTATATTAGGCTGAGGAAAGAACCTACTCAGCCTTGCCAGTAGCACACACGTCTTACAACCTCCAAGTTTAAATGTACTTATTTGCTCTCTCTAAATACCAATACAAAGTGCAGTGCTGGATTCTGAATTTGACACATTTGACTTCTGAACCTTAATGTGTTCCTCTGTTATTTTAACAATGCTGTCTCAAAATGATAGGTTATCACAACTTAAAATGACCTATGTCTGAATCCACCAAATACAGTCTCTTGAAAATGTTATTTTGAAAATGAACACTGACCCTTTGACTGAGATGAATATGGCAATAGAAATAAGATTAAAATGTCTTAACTACAGAAGTCATATTAATAACAACTATAACTCAGCAACCGAAAACTCAGCTCTTGCTCTTTTGTTTTTATAGTGACATTTTCCTATCCAACTCCCGTCATTCTGCCAACAGAAAAACTGGGATGGCTTTTCCCCAGCTCACTCCAAAATGGATGACTCGGGATCTGCCAGAATCCAAACAAAAGTTCAATGCTTCTTTATTCTTCTTCCTTTTGAAGTGTCCTTATATAAAGGAGACAGGTTACAGAGCCTTTTCTTCAGATGAAAGCCATTCTTAACTGCCTATACAAGAATAGACACTCTAGGATAGTGGATGCTGAAATTAGAAGTGCACACTGGTTTGCATCACAAGCAGGCTCACAGTGCCTTTTTCAAGCAAAAGAACGGAAAGCGGTGACCCACTTGGCCTGGATGCTATTTCCATTGAGGGCAAACAAAAAGCAAATTGACTCCTTCTTCTATAGTAATAACAGCAATGGTCACATAATTGATTTCCATGTGGCACCTTTCACAGGAATTGCCATACGGCAAAGACCAACCCACACATAAAAATTCCAAGTCCAGGACCAGTTTCACTCTCTTGAAATAAGCAAGTACACATTATTTCTAAAGTTCAGAAACAGTCTCAAACCTTTTTGAACAAATAACCAACAGGTTAAAACAAATACAATTAGTCAGAAAGTAAACCATGAACGAAGTTATCATTAATCACTAACCATATTCCTCAACAAGTCGAGGATTATGATGTGCTCAATTGCACAGTACTGTATTTTCAACAGACATAAATGCATAAATGCATGAAACCCAGCGTGCCTACCTACTAGCAAATGCTTCTTATATGCCACTGGGATCACTGCCTTAAGAACTTTATCTCCCCACCCTTGGGCACAGACAACAGTAGTCGCCCAACTGTATAGATGTTAAGATTGAGACTTTAAGAGGTATTTTTGTCAAAACCACATAATTAATAATTTAGGGAGGAAATGATACTCTCTCTATACTGTTCCTTTTCATGAAACCCACAGATTAAAAATAACAACAACAACAAATCTGACATTAGCATAAGTTACCATTTAACCTAATTACACAGCAAAATGTGAAAACTAATTTAGTAAATGTTCTTGTGTGTTTGCGCACATGTAAAACTGACAGGATGAGGAAGTGTGGTATTCATTTGTCTGTTTTCCTTCAGATGCATGATAGTTCCCTGTGCACTTGTATCCCAAAGTGCTGACCCTAGAAACAGGATTTATGCCTGTCTTGGACCAATGGGGAATATAATGATGATGGTGGATCATGGGAAGAGAGGTGATGGATGCAAGATGCAATAAAAAAAATGAAACTAGAACATTTCTCTTTCTCTTCTTTGGGTAGGGATACTCTTTCTGGATACTCCTGTTCCCATCAAGCTGGTCCCCCGTTGTAACAGTTTCTGCAATGTAACTTTGATCTTTCCTCTGCTTCCTCAAACTCCTGCGACTGCCACCAGCTGCCAGGGAGTGCGATGTTCTGGGCTGCTTTTGCTGCTTCAGTGTGCTGCTCTTGCAGCTCCTTATAACGAATTCCCCACATGATGTTCCTTTTAACAGGGTGATCTGGCAAAGTGATTTTTTTTTGGCCCAATCCTAGCTGCTAACAACTGTCATTTAACTTTTGTCATACCTAGAAGGATTATACAGATCATAAGAGAGAAATAATTTAAACACTCTCAGCATTCGTTCTTGTTTCCCACCCTCTCTCACACTCGCAACTGGCATGTAAATTAGGAATGGAAGGGGACCAATCATTCTAATAAGAAGATACACTGAGATAGATACCTTTTGATAAGACTCCTAAGTGGAATAGATTCTGGTGCCAGTCTTTCAGTACTCAGATAATATTAATGCAAATGAAGGAGAAATTTGTTCAGTCTCTTTGAAAAACAGTTGGTACTGAACTATGACTGGACCTTCTGTACTTCCTGCTTAGCCCCTAGACAGAGAGGGGCAAATTGGACAACTGACACAAGAACACTATTGCCAGCCACAATCTGTGTGATCAACGTGCAGGTGGCCTGGCAAAACTGCCATAGATGCTTTGTCTTGGCAAGGAACAACATGAGAGAAATGCTCCAAAGTTGGATCATGCAGCATAATGCAAAGAAATCATCATGAGTGCCTCAGGTTTCAAAGCCACAGTAAACACCCAGATCAAAAGAGTTTTCTACTACAACATAGAAAATTTCTATCCAGAAGTAAATAAATACTGTAAAGTTATTAGGGAAAAATAATAGCTGGAATTTATGGATTTCTCACACAGAAAGAATTAGGCCCATCTTGTAATATGTCAGTGCCTTAATATGGTCATGACCTTTTGAGCTGTCGTGCCTGGGTCACTGGCCCGTGGGGGCCTAGGGGTGCGGATTTGCATGGGGCCTGGAGAATGGCACCGCCAGCATCATGTGGGGACCTGGGGACTCACGTCAGACAGGCAGAGCAAGCTTGGGGATTTCACTATGTGTTTGGTCGTGGACAGGGTGGGGGTGGGGAGAGTGCTGGGTTACCATGCTAGCCTGGTGTGTTGGTAGACTAGATCTGAGAAACTTTGAATAGGTCTGGATTGTGGGTGTGTGAAGAAATCAAGCCCCAGGCCAGCATGCATGCCAGGAGCTTGGGATTTAGCACACAGGCAGAGCTCCAGGGCAGCACACCACCTCACTGGAAGATGGGGTTCCAGAAGACTGGTCTGGGGAACTGATGAACTCCTAGGCAAAGTAACTGTGGGTTGATCTGTCCCTGAGCCAGGCCCTGTACTGGCAAGTACACACAAGAGTCAGGTCTGAGACCACCTCAGATGAGATTTCTTTGCAGATCCCCCAACTGAACTGCTGGATTCAGAACTAATCATTGGGGAAATCACTGGATCTGCGGTCTGACTGTGGAGTGTATGTGTCAGAATTGTGCCTTCTTAGTGGCTAAGAATGATCAGTGCATGGCATGCGCAAATGCACATGGGGGCTATGAGAGTCCATTGGCGTCAGAAGTGAGTAAACCTGATCGCACAAGCAGCCTGGGTAACATGCATCCACTGTGGAAACTGGAACACCCAATTCAGTAATTCTATCCCCCACTGTTGACAACACAAGAATATAATGTAGTGGGCCAATTTGCCAGTAACAGTAAGCTTTTGTAAATATTTCAGTCTTTTCCAATCTCAATTTCTTCAGTTTTATCATGAGCACATTAATAGCCTCTGAGACTTGTAGTGTGGATTAGTAAGGGAAGATTTGCAAACTCTATCAACTTATCTCTCTTTCATTGCCTTTTCTTTCGTGTCATTTTTTGCATTGGATGAAGGCTAGGGGTTAATCCAGGGCAAGGTATTAGGCAGAGGTCATAGTGTTGTTAACAGTATTAGTATATAATGATGACATCTTACATACTTTGTTCTGTTATCAGGCACAGGGAGTCTTGATGTTGGCACCTACAGATCTTTTGAGCCAGATGATCCTTGGCAATCAGGAATGTCCCTCACATTGTAAGACGTTAGTAAGCACCTTTCTGCAATCAGTTTCTTAGAATTCATAAGTTCAAAAATCGCCAGATGAACCCTGGGTACAAAATCTAAGACCATTCCCAGTATCCAACTAGAAATTTGTTTATGGCAGACAGAGAGTGTGTTATTCTACCCAGCTGTTCAACCATCAGGGAAAGCAGTTATTAAGCCCTCACAATGGATGTTTGCTAAATAGAAGTCAAATTATTCATATCGTGGAAAACCATTTGTTTTGACAGCCAATATATTTACCCAAAGAAAAAAATCTGTGAAATTGGGCAAGTAATTTAATAATTTGGATAGAATAGAACTCAACTTCAGTAAATGCATGTGTTTTTTGTGGACATTTCTATTTTCTTGATTTATTCATGTTATGTTATTAAATTCAACTGGCTTTACTAAGTACAATATGAGTCACATGAGAAATTCTTGACAATTATCATTAAACTGTTACCATTTTGTTTATGTTGCATTATAGCGTGATATATAATCCGATTCTTCCTGGCTATAAAACTTAGTGTCATCAATTATCAACTCCATAAAATTAAGAATTAAATTGCCCAATTTTTTCTCTGCCAAAGACCAAGAAGTTCATACAAATCTTATAAATAAATGGTTATATTTTTGTTCAACTATTCCAGGTCAGTCTTGGAACTTCTAAGTAGAAGAAAGAAGGTTACTATGAACTCCTAAATCATCTAAACTCAGTCCCTTGTGTTAGCTTTTTCCCACAAACCCAAGACTCCAGACACAGAAATGAGCCACATGAGAGGCCTTCATTTCAGTGAGGGAGGCAACGTGGGGTAGGGAGAAAGTGGGAGCAGAGCAGAGACCAGAACAGAGCAGAAAGAGAAAGAGAGAGAAAGCAGAGGACAAGGAGAAGAGCAGAGAGAGTGAGACAGAGAACAGGAGGAAGAGAGAGAACCAAGGAGAGAGACAGCTGTATGGCCTCAAGGTGGGTAGGGAGAGTGCCAGGTCAGGGACTGGCAGATGCAGCTGTAAGCGGACATCAGTTATAAATGCCTCAGGAGATTGGTGGAGCACACAGTTTAAACCTGAAAGTCACTAATTAGGTAGATGGGCTTTAAGTGGGTTAGGATCTAGGAGGTTTACAGCAGTGCTGGGTAACCAGGTATTCAAGGAGACTGAGACCTAGGGGACTTAAGGCAGTCCTGGGTAAGCAGACATTCAAGGCATTTAAAGCGGCATTGAGTGCAGAATGGTGGGGTCAGTCTTGGGATCACTGGTTGAGTCATTCCTTACATCTTGCTCTCAAGCGAATGCCTTAATCTAGACTAGCTGAGGCCTTCTAGAGTCGTGAAATGGGAAATAAGGTAGCAGACAAGACAGAGAAGCAGAGGACATGGTGGGTCCAAGTGATGAATAATCAAATGTATGTTTACTCATGGACTAATCAATGGTCCCAGCATCATCGGAGGATCTTCAACAGTTTGTGTGTGTATCATGTGTCTATGCTCTTGGAACAACTACAATACTGAGTTTGTCACAGCAGTGACTTAGCTTAGGCTGTTACCCTCTAGTCTTAAGTGTTTGGATTTAGGCAAGTTATTAAACTGGGTTTAATGGTTCCCAGATATAATCTATTCGGTACAATTTGAATGGTCATTTTATGCTGCATGGATATGCAATGCAGGCTGTACAATATTACTAGACCAATGGAATAGAACATCTGGTGCTGAACACATCAGAAATGGTCCTTCTAGAAAATGGATAGAATGCTTGAAGTAGCCATTCTGACCAAAACGTGTCTAAACTCATTACGCTTCAAGTAATTGACAGTTCTCTTAAGTTCTGCTGGGTATGGTTCCTGATATTGGGTCGGTTTTGCTTTACTCATGATTGGCTATCTGCTGGTTGGAGAAAAAATGTAAGAACCATTATTGAGTCGAATTAGGGTCAATAAAGAAAAGTCTTTCCTACTTGAGGGAAGTCAATAAAGAATAACGTAACTGATCAGATATTTACCTCAACCATGGAGTCCCTGTCAGGAGGCATTCTTATTTCCTTTTTGAGATGAAAAATTATTTATTTTTCAATCTTGGCTCAAAGGCTTGCACACACAGCTGCACCAACCTTTCCAGACAGACTCAGAACATTGCTTCACTGTCATCTCACTAGATGGTGAGCTCACAAAACACTATATTCCTGAATAAGGAACAAAAGAGCCAGCTAACAGAGAGCCTGTGTGCCCTTCACTTGACCCTATTTTATAGCACTCCTGTTCAAATAATTGTTCAGTAGATCAAATGCTCAAGTGTTGGCCTGGAAGGCACTCAAGAAAAACAAGCAATCTTCTCTGTTGGCTGTTTTAAATTTTTGTTTCATTCTTATTTTTAAGACCAGCATAAAACATCCAAATGACACTGACAGGGAAGAGCAGATGTCTGTAGTTTATTTATCTTGATTGAATTTTAATATAATTTGCATAGGTCCTTATTTATTCCCACTTGATCTCATTAGGGAGTCTGGACTCACAGAGCCAAATAAGAGTTAGTTACTGTCGTAGTTGATGGATGAAGGAGAAGTGTGATTCTGAGCACGGATAATGGATAAGATTCACTGCTTAGGAACAGCTACAGATCAACTCGCCCAACTTTTTCTCTGGGACCTCTGGAATAATAGTTACTACTGGGACCTACACTTGTTGAACATGTTTGGGAAACACTACACGGACAATCCAATTTAATGTACCTCTCCATGAGTGAAAACACAATTCCATAATCCATTATTAGCAATTCTGATATGCAAAGAACTCCAAAAATAAAATAGGTATTCCTGCCCCACCAAAGTTTGCAAAAAAATATTTTTGTGGCATAACATTACCAGGACTGATGTGAGGTTATAAACTGCCTATTCCACGAGTGTGAATATTCATAATCTTGCTTCAGAAATATCAGGGGTTTCTGCAGGATGCTAGGGAGGAAGAAATATAACTGCCTTTCAAAAATGCAAAATATGTTACCTTTTTAAAATTTAATAAGTGGTATATTTCAAAAAAAACTGTCTGGCTTGCATAGATTATCATTATCTAAAATGTTAGAGGCAAGGAAATTCATTTACTGAGATTAAATAATTGGTTCATAAACTGTAAAAGGGTCAGATCATTTGTCTTAGTGATAATGAGGCCAGTGTACTTATTTACGTGAGCTTTAGACATATTTAAGGCATCAGTGGCTAACAACGTCTCTTATCCTCTGTCCTCCTGAATCTGTTTTATAGAGAAAATCCGTACATCATAATCCAGCACCCACATGATTTACTGTCCACACCAGTCTCGTTTGAAGGTGAGGAGGGGAAATGTCCTGCACAGAAAAGTAATGCCTCCCTCCAACAGGGACTTTAGCAAAGAGGACCTGACCTGACTCCCACCACAGTGAATTAACACGTCCACTCTCCTCCGGCCTCCCTGACCACTTTTTACAGAGTAATCTTAATGTTTTTCCCTCTGTTGGGATTCTCTACTGACCTCTGCCTGATGACAGCCCCTGCACCCTTCCAGACACAGTTCCGGTGGTGGCTGGGCGTGGGAATGGATCTAATTTAGGAAGTGCTTCAGAGCCCCTTTCTGCCCTCTGCACCTCTCCAGTTCTACAATGCCAACCCCTACACATGGCAGCTTTCATGTGCTGAAGCATGCTTCACAGCATCTGCACTGACGAGACCTCTACATGTGTGAAATCAATGTCAGTCACATAAATCTAAAACGCCATGCATTTCACGGGTCTTTCCAAGCAAAGGACTTCCTTACTCGGAGTGCGGGAACCAAAATGAACCTTCAAGGTTTTCTGAATTTCAAAGCTGAAGGACAGGGCTTGCTGCTGCCCCCTGACTTGGCTATGAAACATTAGAATGAGTGCTTTTTCTCCAAAAAGAATAATTTCTTCTCCAAACATGTTTCAATAACCAGCGCTAGGCTCTGTGTCCCACCCAGTGTGTGTAAAACTGTTCTGTGTAATCTCCCTCACAATGTCTGTGTTCTATGTCTTGTACTCTGGGTGGGAAAGTACAAAATTTTTAAAGAGCAGAGTTTTAAAAGATGCTTCATTCACCTCTAATGGGACATATTATAATTGGGAAATTGTTACTTGCATTAAATTGGGTTAAAGTAGATTTTTCTTTATTTTCTAATGAAAGCCGGATTATTCCTTCTTTCTCTATCCATCTCCTTTTTGTCTCTCAAATTCTCATTATTCATTTAAAGACAAACTCAAAAACAACAAAAGTAGCAAAGATGAAGGCTTGAAATAATGAAAACCATTCGTATTTTCTCTATGAACCACCATATCTCTTTCCCAGCATACCTACGACATACACCCTCCCTAAACCATTAGAAATGAGGATACAGAATAAACAATGAATTATGGCATAGAGAGAAGCTAATTTAGGCATTTCTTGAGTATTTTATTTTTATAGATTTGTCAGATTGCTTGTATCTGTGTTACCTAGTGTGTTAGCCACTAATCATGCACATGTTCAATAGTTGAAATGAAATCTCTGACTTGAGATATTCTGTAAACATAAAATATATACCAGATTTTAAGCACTTGGTGTAAATGAATGAATATAAATGATCGCATTAATGTGAACTGATTATGCTTTGTGGCCATTGCTTATCCTCGTGAGGAACAGTGGTTTGTCCTCTTACTACTTGTTGAATCTTATAGTGAAAACTTAAGCTTGTGATTGTAAATTGAAAGTGTGCTAATGCAAAAATTAAAAAAAAATAAGGAAGGAAGGAGGAAGGAAAGTAGGGGGAGAAACTAATATCAAACATACCATGTTCTTAAAAATGTGTATGTGAAATACACGAAATTTGCTCTCTTTATAAAAGTAAAAAAAAAGGTATGAAGACCTTAAATATGGAAACATTATTTCATCATAATTTTCATATTGACTAGATACTGAAATTACAATATGCTGGATATACTAGATTTTGTGAAATCTATTAAATTTTTTAAGCTATCTTATTGTATTTAACACAGTGTATTCACATAGAGCACATATATACAGTTATATATATATTTACTTCAACATAGAGATCACATTATAATTATATAAATTTATACATACATATACAGTTATATACAGTATTTCCCCAAATTCCAGAAGGCTCTGACTTAGCAAGACACCAAAAGTGGAGGTCACAAACCATGGAAGTTGGAGTTTCAGGGCCAAAAAATGACAACTAGAAACATGTAGAGCATGACCGCCATTCCTTACTATAACAGCCCAGAATCTGCATGTTAAATAAGATTTTCAACAGAGTCCAGAAAATCCTGCCACTACTACTAGCCTACCTCACTGTAAATTATCACTGTGAATCACAGTGCAAATTGTATTTTTAACTTTATTTTTAAAATCCACCCTTTTTTCTTGAGCCCATTTTTTTAAAGTTTGAAAAAAAAAATCAAGCATGTTATCTTCTGGTGAATAACTGTAAGGGTCTCACGGTAAGCGAAAGTGAGATAGCATCAAGAAGTTGCTCCTCATTGATTTCTGATATCTTCATGGGCCTAGGTGGGAGTTGGATGGGTCTAGATGGGGAGGAGAGGTAGAACTCAACTTCATCTCCAGCAGGCAGGACAAGACGAACAGGGTCACACATCATTTCCTTATCTAAAGCCCCTTCCTTTTTAAGCTGTCATATAATGCCTACTTTTTCAACTACAGATAATCTGGCTTTATGAGAAGTTCCTTTCTTGTCTTTTATCAGTTTCTGCATCATTTACAACCGGGACATGAACTGGTGCCCGTATGGGGATCCTAGCTCTTGCAGGTTGAGGATTCAGCCACTAAGCCATCACACTGGGCCCTCCTGTGAATTTTTAAGAAATACTTTAGAAGGATTGTAACAAAAACATCTTGCTTTTGGCATAAAAAAAAAAAGTAGACATGCAGATAAATAAGACAGAAGCAGTATTGCAGAAAATAAGCCTTAATTTATAGCAAGCTGATATCTCACAAAATTTTCAAAACACGCAATGGAGAAGGGACAATCTCACTCATAAACACTGAGACCACTGGACATGTGAAAGAATGAACATCGTAGCCCCTCTCTTGCCTACAAAAAAATCAACTAAAGTGAGTCACAGATCTAAACGTAAGACGTGAAAGTATGAAAGTTCTCTAAGAAAACACACTTTGAGTATTAGCAAATTCAAGATTTAAAAGCTCTGTGGAGTGCTGCTGGTTGGTGGGTTTTTTTTTTTTTAAGATTTATTTTTATTTTTTTTTTTTATTGGAAAGGCGGATATACAGAGAGGAGAGACAGAGAGGAAGATCTTCCGTCCGATGATTCACTCCCCAAGTGAGCGCAACGGGTCGATACTATGTCGATCCGAAGCCAGGAGCCTCTTCCGGGTCTCCCACGCGGGTGCAGGTTCCCAAAGCCTTGGGCCGTCCTCGACTGCTTTCCCGGGCCACAGGCAGGGAGCTGGAAGGGAAGCGGGGCTGCCAGGATAGAACCGGCGCCCATATGGGATCCTGGGCGTGCAAGGCGAGGACCTTAACCACTGAGCCACTGCGCCGGGCCCAGTTGGTGGTTTTAAAACAGATAAAAAGAAATAAAGGCAGAACAAATGGGCTCTTAAGCCTGAAACAGCCATTTTTTACCACTACAACCTATCATTTGCTTCCTGCTTTCTCAAAAATTTTCTGCATTTAAATTCTAATTATAAAAGGTATTATCATTCAGTCCTCCAAGGTTCTCTAAATAACAAAAATCATTACTGAGAAAAGCCATGGCGTGGCTACTACATGTAGAAAATTGATCTTCCTCTAAATGAAAAAGCCTGTGGTTTTCCCTGTGATTCTAACTATAGACCAGTGGTTTTTAAAGTTTGGAATCACGACAAGGAGAGCCACTAACACGTGGGAATTTACCAGAATGCAAATTACAGGACTCTATTCCAGACCATCCACATCAGACCTCGTGGATAGGGCCCAATCAATCCAGGCATCTACGCCTTAACAAGATCTCTAAGTAATTCTGATACACAGTGAAGTTCGAAGCTAGCTGCTTAAACTCTCTTTCTCTGGGACCAATGTCAGGAACATGCTTATTAGAGACACACAAGAATAACAAAGCTGCCAGGTGGAGAAACGTCCAGGCAATTGCTAATTATCATATTTACTTTTCCATTCTTTAACTTCCTCCTTGTTTTTAATCTTACAAAGATTAATCTTACACAGTGGGAAGTCAACACGGAATTTCCATGAAACAATTTCAGAAATGCCTCTAAGATAGGTAAGGGCTTCCAGCTCTCCACTTTGATGCTCGTACAACCAAGTGCAACCTTAAAGGAATACACAGCTCTGATTTGGGGCAGTGACATTAGATTCACCGGTTCACAGGTAAACAGGAGCCATCTTGTCGCTACAAGTCCCAGCTATTTCTTTGCTCTTACTCTTGACTTTTATCCCCATTCCATCTCTTTTATTCTGAGCTAAAAATATGCCAATTTTTTTTTTTGTAAAAGCTAAGATGAATGCTTATGTAAGCTCTCATGTCACCTGGAACACACTTCTCACTGGAAGAATTGACTCCTGTATGAGCTGGTTACTAGTTTCCTGCTGCAATCATTTTCATGGAACTGAATGTATTTTTTTATTTTCTCTTCTGATTGATGGTAGCCTGGGGTTTTAAGCAACTATT
This sequence comes from Ochotona curzoniae, assembly GCF_017591425.1. Taxonomy (NCBI): domain Eukaryota; kingdom Metazoa; phylum Chordata; class Mammalia; order Lagomorpha; family Ochotonidae; genus Ochotona; species Ochotona curzoniae. Next base: position 8,471,574 of record NW_024465035.1, on the reverse strand, counting down.
TCTTTAGAAAGGTGGCAACATTAGAGTGATGGAGGACAGAATGATTTTGGTATGTGTCATGCATAATCTATTTGCAAAATGTTGCTTGACATTTGGATAAAAGGCAGCATTTGCCTGTACAAAAGGCATTTTTAGGGGCTGAATTCACCTACTGAGATGCTGTTTTGTGATTATTTGTGATTTATTATCATGTTATACGTGCCAGCTTATAGAATTCACAAAAGACAATATATGTGCAAGTCATTAAAATATGGTGAGAGGCAGGAATTTTCTTAAAGGAAAAAAAAATTAAATAGTATCATCTCACCTGTTAATTGTGTCTTGTGTAAGAAGAATTTCCACTTTCATATACACACTTTTGTAGTAATTACAGACTGAATGTAGATAATATGGACATAATGACTGCACTTATGTAGATAATAAAACTGAAGCTCACAGAAATTCATCCATTAGGAAAGGGCAGAGTTTCTACTCACGAGACAACTTTAACATTCATTTTTGCTTCTTGGAGGGAAAAGAAGTTGAAAACAAGAAAGGAAATATTCTAGGTAGATCCAGAAAGACAAGTGCATTTTTTTACTTGAAATTTGCTATGTTTATGTCTAGGTGTCCTTACCCACTGTCCCCTCCCCAGCCACATACATAAAATGTTACGTGGTGATAGGTGTACTTGTGTGATTGTGGTAATAATCACAAAATTTCACAACTTATATGTATTTCAAATTTACATTATATATCAAGAATGTGTACAATTTTGGTCAATTACTCCTCAAACAAGTTGGAGAGAACAGGTGTTTTTCCCTTTTCTATTCTTGATTTTCCTCTATTAGTTATTTTGAGCTACTTGGGGCCATCTTACCAAGTCTTTATCAATGAGCCCTAAGATCCATGTGGTAGACCTAAAGCTCCCTGAGCTCCATATTAGAGCCTGTTTGTTGTTCTGAACTACAACCACCAGGGTTGCTTTTAGGTCAATCAGTAAAGAGCCATCAAGTGTAACAGCTGTCTATTTAGTATTTACAATCTTTTGATGGATGGCTATCCTGCAATGCCACCAACAATGTTTCTGAAAATCTTCCAATAAACAACTTTGAGGATCTTTATTTAAAATCTCCAGAAGCTTTCAGAAGACACATGCATTGTGTCATACCAATAATCTTACTTACAAATCTCCCTTACTTTAATCACTCTGTGTCTTGTATGGCCCATCATAAGTGGATGAAAATAATAATGAATACTGAGTGTCTGTTATGTGATAAAAGTAAACACAACATTTTAACAGAAATGACTTTTAAGTTTTACAATAAATCTTTGAGGTGCATGTTCCATGTTACAGATTTATTCTCTCAGCAGTTACTGGATTTCTACTATGCATTGCTCAATGAAAAGAGACACTGATTATCCTCTAGTTATTGATTTTATATTGGGAATTAAGCAAAAAAATATAATGATGAAATAAAAGAACAAAGTCACAGTTCTGAATATTATAAGAGTCATGCGGTGAGGAAGCTAAAATGTAATTCTGAAACCATGAGTACATTTAATCAAGCAAGGAAAACAAAGATGAGAATTCTGCCAAAGAACAAGATAGACTACATAATGTATTATCTGAGTAAAAACATTAAAAAGCGAGGAGAAATTCTGAAAGAGTGCAAAGTGGAAGAAAGGATCAGGATGGCAAATCAAGGAGACTTAGACAAGCAATGGCGCTGAAGCGGTAATTTTAAGTCTTCCACCAGGAAAAGTCCTGGGCCTGATTGTTTTACCACTGAATACTTTTCAAGATACAAGGCAAACTCACTCCAATACCTTTCAGACTATTCCAGATTATCAAACAAGATAAAACTGTGCCAAACTCTCTCACGAGGTCAGTGTTATTTTGATACCAACACCAAACACATGAAAAGAAAACGACAGCTTTATACCCTTAATGATCATAGATCATAAATCCTCACCCCAAATACGGGCAGAGAGATCACAAAACAAATAAAACTATGTAATACGTATATGTATATCCACACATATATGTGCATATATCATACATATATATTGCACATGTATGTATACATATATGATATATTATACCAGTATATGCATAACACATATTATATGATATATTATATATACATGTATGTATATGATATATTAGCTATTATATAATATATGTTACCTAATATATATATATATAAATGAAAAAGCAAATTTGTAGAAAGACAGAAAGATCTTCCATCCACTGGTTAATTCCCGAAATGATCACAATGGTTGGAGCCAAGCCAGTGAGAAGCCAGGAACCAGGAGCTTCTCCAGCTCTTCCAAAAGAGCAAAGCCTTGGATGCAGGGGCCTAAGGCTTTGGGTCACCCTCTGCTGCTTTCCCAGGCCATAAGACGGGTGCTGGATGGGAAGTGGAGCGGCTGGGCCACAAAGCTGGGTCCATATGGGACACTGGTGCTTACAGCTGAAGGATTAATCAACCAAGCCATCACAGCAGCCCCCACTGAAAGGGAGTCTTACTTTTGCTTCTGATCCAACTGACTGCTGATATACCCTGGGAGGTCATCGGTGATACCTCAGTTATTACTGTCCTTTCCCACCACCTGGACGACCCAGATAGATATTCTGACTCCTGGCTTCAGTCGGCCTCAGTTGCAGCTGTTTCAGGTACCTACGCAGTCAGCACTCCCCTCTATCCGTCCCATACTCACCCACCCCACTGCTACAAACATACATTACTCTACCTTACAAATTAAAAAAAAATGATAAATTTTAAAAAATATAGTGACAGAGTTGAGACTGGGTATCTATTATAGCATTATGATTTTGGTTCCTGCAGTATCTCAGGTATCTTTCATTTCCCATTTGATTCTTAACTTCTAAAGCTCTCAGCTGCTTAGCTGTTAGTAAATTAAAACAGAAAGCTAAATTAAAAGAGAGAGAGAGCAAGCTGGGTTTGACAGTAATATTAATCCCTCTGAAATCACCAGTCTTTTCAATTAACACTCTCTTTCTGAGTCGTTTATTGCTCTTGGCTTAAAGTGAGTCCATTAAAATACTCATGAGCAGGGTTCTCGAAAAGTCTGCTGAAATACTCTCTACAAGGGTTTGGGTACTGTTTATGCTTCACATGGACTCAGAGACAGCGAGAAGCCGTCAAAAAACAAGCCCGGGAATGTCATTTTTTATCTCTTTGTTTCTGTTTGATGACTTGAGTTCATGAGCCCATCCAGAATTCATCCCTGGAGATATTCCATCACGGCAGGGAGAAACCCACATACTTTATTTAAAACATAGGTCTGGAAGAAAGCAAATACATAAACCAACCCAGTCCCTAGGTATGGTATAAATTCCAGCTAACTTTAGCGTGATTCTGCACATCCACCTACAGGATTCCCAGCATGGGAAGCACGCTGCACAGCAAGAATAAATCAGTGCAGCTTTATTAACCTGCACTGAATTAGCCTCCTAACACTGGAATATTTTACAGTATTATTTTATTGGCAGTCGCTGTCACCAAATAAACTACGAAGTAGTGACTGATGTAAGAGAACTAGGTATTTTGACGGAACTAGATTACTTGGAAAAGAGAAGTATTTTGCCAAGCACTGCAGCAATAAAGCAGTCTTGATGCTCATAAAATGAGACAATGGATGGTTGCAAATCTCAGCTGAACAAGGACTTGGGAAAATCACCTGCAGTGGATAAAACCGACACCAGAGGCCGTGATCTTTTCACATACATGAGCTTGCTTTCTTTTTATCTTGCTTACTTTTGTCTCTTTTTAAAACAGAAGGCAGAAACATTTCAAACATACTGCATTTTATTGCTGTGGCCTAACACATCATATCCTCATTATACACTCCTACATTTGAAAGGGAAATAGCTAGACTACATAATACAGATATTTTTTCAAAATGGAGCAAACATTTGAATGCAAGGAATGTATGCTTTTTGCCTCTCTCCCTAGATAATCTAATTGTCCTCTTGATTCCCTAGTCAATACTAACAGAATCTCTTACCTGAAAGAATGGAAATGATATATATTTTACAGATGGTTTAACTGTGGAGTCTTCCATATAATGTCATTTTATCATTGTCTGGTAATACGCACCACCATTTGAAGTAAAAAGAAATTTCAATCTCATTATAATTATAAATAACCACTGATTCATAAGTATCCTATTCCAAATATCATTTTTAAAAGATATTTCATTTTCCTGAATGGTAAACCATGGGATATATTCCCTTCCTTGTGCACCTATCACAGTGCTTTTTCTGATACCAGTTATAATTATTCTTACCTGCCTGCTTCCACATTTTTGCCTACAGGAGAAAACTCAACTCAATCCATAAAGCCTTCTGCAGTTGGGATCAGCTATCTTTCCATCATCACTATCCATCTTTCCCTTTGAAAACTCTGAGTCTTCTGAGATTTTTACCAATACTGAAGAACAGTTTTTCCTTCCAACCTTCAATACCTATCGTTGTGATTTTTTTTTTCTACTGGAATATGAATATCTTCTCCGCCCGTTCCCATCCTCCACTCACTCCATTTCGCAATGGTCCCTTTGTGTTTCGTACATATCTCTCAAAAGACATCTCAAAGCATATTGGCAGTTCTTACTTAGGGTTTAATTTTCCTAATGGGTGCTAAATTATTCATAGATTGGGACTTCATTAGACTTCTATGAATCAGTTAAGTGCTTCATATGGTAGATACAGGTGCTCTATATAAATGTTTTAATTCTGAAAACTTAATTTTAAAATATGTGTTTATGCCTATTTCTCTTAAGACTTCGAGATTTGAGATTCAGTACTATTTTATATTTATCATCGTATTCTAAAAGAGAAGAGAGAGAAAGAGAAAGAAAGAAGGAAAGAAGGAAAGAAAGAAAGAAAAAGAAAAAATACAGGGAAATGAGGGGGGCATTACAATGCAGTGGATTAAGTTGTTACCCTGAAACACCTCAAAAACATCACTTCCAGCTGCCTGAAGCCTTCTCATTGTTTTCTTTGCTATGCAGAAGATTTTAATTTGATTCAATCATTTTATTCATTGCCAAGTTATCTTTCTATCCTTAACCCAAGTGCCCACCAGACTATTTGGCACACATAAAACAAGAGTGAAATTTTTGTTAATAGAAAAAATAAGGAAATGAACAGGGATACTTTTTAGAGAAAAAAAAAAAAATCTAGTTCCATATCCAGAATACCACTAATTAACTAAAAGACTTTGGCCTGGGACCTGGAGCAGTAGCCTAGTGGCTAAAGTTCTTGCCTTGCACGTGCCAGGATCCCATATGGGCACTGTTTCTAATTTCAGTGGCCCCACTTCCCATTCAGCTCCCTATGTGTGGCCTGGGAAAGCAGGTAAGGATGGCCGAAAGCTTTGGGACCCCACAACCTCATGGGAGACCCACAAGAAACTGCTGGTTTCTGGCTTCGGATCTGCATATCTCCAGCTATTGCAGCTACTTGGGAGTGAATCAGCAGATGGAAGATCTTCCTCCTTGTCTCCCTTCCTCTCTGTATATCTGACTTTCCAATAAAAATTAAAATAAATCTTTCTTTCTTAAGTGATAGATTAGGGATATTTGCTTCCATTCTAAGTATGTGGTAAGCAAATCACATTCATTATTTATAGTCAAAATCTACTGGTTTACATTTGATTAAATGACCAGAATAAGTTATGAATGGTCTCTAGTTAGTTGGCTGTAGGCTGTAAGTATAGCCAAGGTTCAGAATTGTTTCTACTACTGAGAAAAAAAAAAATTTTAAATATTGGTGAACTCACACTAGAAGACAAAACGTATTTTCAGATAGTCTTCTGTTTTCTTAGAGATGGATGACTAGTCTGAAAATCTTCACTCCATACCATTCTCTTATAAGAGCAACTTATCCATTTTGTCTATGTAAAAAAAGTTTGTTTTCAAATACTAAATGTCTTTGAGCCCTGTCCCAATACTGAAGTTGTGACAAAGAGATGACTGGCAGACAGGAAAGTATTCCCAAGTTTCTAGAAGTATATTAGTGTCTTTAATTAATATTAATAACCAAGTTCTATGGGGACCTGTTACAATCATACAACATTCTTGCACAATCATAGTTCATAAGCGACCTACCTCAGTAAAGTAAGGGAAAGACAGCTCAACTGGCCCTGCTTTTCATGGTTCCCTATGAGGTTGTTCTGTAGACGGGGTTATGCGCTAGAATCTAAAGGAATAATTACGAGCTTCTTTTCACAAAGAAGTGACTAAAGAATTTCTGCAGAGCCCCAGGCACAGAGCAGATTGGCAAATCATGTCACATCTTGGGCTGTGGTACTGTCCTTACAGAGGCAAATATTCAAGTGTTAAAGAGCCTACTTCATAAACTCGTAGCCTAAGCACTGTAAGAGCCAAACATTCATGAGCTACCTAGATTTGAATAATATCCTCATTAAACATAATCATTTCCTTAAAAAAAATTTCTGTATTATAATGAAGTGGAATGCAAAGTGTAGGAATGAAATTACACAAATAACAAATCAAATGTTTTAAAGAAGCCCTTGCTGGCCCCACAAAAGCATATCCCACTAGAGTATTAGAACTGTGAAGGTAACGAACAGCCATGGAGCAGCACAGTACAGGATTACATATGACTCTGAAATCCCATGCTGGGGATTTGTAGTCAGAGGATGAGGACATGGAATTAGTGCCTTTTAGACATACCTGCTTTTCCAGGTTCCATCGCAACTCTAATCTTTAAGATATACTCTGTTAATACATATTTTAATGAAATTCATAATTTTATTTTTTTAAAAAAAGATATCTTTTAGTAGAAGGTTTCTTTCCAAACTTAATATATGAATTAAGTTTGCACCTTATCAAGATCACTTTTGAATTATTTAAGAATCATCCTTAAACTCACCACAAATTTCCAAAGCAATTGTGTTCAGAAGTTCTTTTATGCTACCTTTGTGTTCTGCCACATGGAAGGCTTTAAGAAAGCTTTTCCAAGATTTCAGCTTGCCCGAGCTTTCAATTTCCATCTTCAGGTTGTGTCTTATGCAGTACAGAGCCAAAGACTCCATGTTGAGATTTATAATGGGAACATTAACTCCTCTCTTCACTTGCTTAAATATCTCTATGGAATTGACTTCATGCTTCCTCTTCAAAGGTGTTTACACTCCCCTGGCCATCTGAAAATTGTAGGGTTTTATACGTATGTATGTATGCTTGTTTATAGCAGTGGAGAAAATCTTAAAATAATTCATACTTTTTTTTTCAGCAAACGTTTCACTTGCAGAGAACTGATTCAGTTTCAACCGTTCTCACAGTGTGAAAAATCGGGAAAAATGAAAACTGAGCCAACCATTGCTCCAGCTCATATTTACTCCCAAACACAGGTCCGATCCTGGAGTAATCATTTGTGTTATCATTTTTTATTTCTTTTATATTTATGATCTTTCACAGTCACACTAACGTGTTCCCTTTCATAGCATACCAACCTGAATTTAAGACAAAAGTATCTATATTTGCCTTCTCCAGGAACAAATTCAATTTTTTTTTTTTTGGTATCTTAGAAATGCTTTCCAAATGTCTAGAGTAGCTAGAAAGTAGGGGTTGAGGAGGGGGAGTTTTCAAATGTTCATAGAAGAATCAGCACAATTATTTCAAAAGCATCCTTCACAAAACACTGTGTTCAAAAGCTCTCCAAACCACATTTTACAGGAAGGAATCATTGGCAGTACTAACTAGAAAAGGAAGAGTTCCTTTCTATTAGTAAAGGGCATTGATTTCAAAAATAATTTTACCTCCACATGAACTGTCAGAATAAGCTCTCAGTAGGGAATAAGTGAGCTTCCTGAACCTCTGGGACACTTAACCATACATCATAAAGTCAATGTGAACTTTCCTGTGGTTTAGCATTTTGCCAACTAACTTTCAAGGGAAGAGATTCTATTCCAAATAGCACAGGCTGAGATCTCAGCAGTCATTCAAGCTCAGCAGCATCCTCTTCAAAATAATAATAATAATAAATATGGCTTTGAAACTGTCAAAGCAAGCATTCCAAAGTTAGGTATAAATCTCCATAATGATAATCTATATTGAAGGTTCCTCAATATTTCATGCTAGGAAACATAATCAGATAAAGATATAAATATGAAAAAGAGTTAAGGAATTGTGTTAGCTTACTTTGGGATCCTCTGGCTGTGTAATATTTGTGTGTGTGTGTTACTTCCAGTACGTTTAAGATATATATATTATTGAAATACTGAGTTGTGGAAACAGACAGTTGGCATCAGTCAGAAACTGGGTTTGTTCGATTTCAGATACATCAGTCACTACCTATTTTTGACAGGCAGATCTGAACTGTTAACCAGCCCCAGAGCCTCAAATGGAATTTGGAATAATTTTTTTCATCAGTCAGATAACCTCAGGTGAGTCCCCTTCTGTTCACCTTACACAGTCAATGTTTCTCTGCTTTGGAAACAAATTTGGTTAAATATGAACATTTCAGAACAGACATGTATGTATAATGAAAAAGAGATATTGTATGTGATCAGAAGGAATTTAGCAAAAGCCAATCAGCACCTTTGACTGGTTTACTAAATTAGTAGTGCACACACATACATATTAATTTCCTGCAACAAAAGAAAGTCACGCTTTTTTGAATGAACACAGTACTATCACCACTAACTTCCAAAAACTTTCTAAAACAACTCACAGGAAATGGACAGGAGATGAGAATCAGCTGGAGTGGGCAGTCCAATTTTGGAAAATGGCATTAGATGCCCGGGAAGGTAACTATCTCCCTTGAGTACTCATTCCTCGGAAAGGAAGTTAGCATCCCTTTTCTTGTAGATGTGGTAACTGAGCTGTGGCCAACACCTTGGGAGCCCTGATTTTGAAGTTGAGACTTCCATCTTTCATACCAGTTCTGTGTTCCTCAGTTTCTTCATGAGTTAAATTAGGAACAATATTCAAATATCATCATGAAAATCAAACAATATTATTGTTTGTAAATATTTGTTGTATTCCTGGCTCTGAGCCAATTGGTGAAGGCTGATCATTCACTACATTACAATTAAACACACATTTCTGTTATTTTTCTTCTTTCTTTTTCTTTCTTTCTTTTTTTTTTTAATCGGGAAGTCAGATGTACAGAAAGGAGACAGAGAATGATCCTCTGTCTGCTGGTTCACTCCCAAAGTGGCTATAATGGCCAGAACTAAGCTAAGCTGATCTGAAGCCAGGAGCCTGAAGCTTCATCCGGGTCTCCCACATGGGTGTAGGAACCCAAGGCTTTGCACCATCCTCAACTGCTTTCCCAGGCTACAGGCGAGACACTGGATGGGAAGTAGAGCAGTGAGGGCTTGAACCTGCACCCATGTGGGATCCTGGTGCATGCAAGGTGAGGATTAGCCACTAAGTTATCATGCTGGGTACACATTTAAGTTGTTTTCCTTGATAATACTAGGATAGGCCTAAAATTATAAAATGTTTAAAATAGTAAATAATTAAGATAAGCATTATCCAACATATAATTTGTTACAAGCTTTAAAGGTAAAACTCTAGTGCTTCCATACAAAACATTTATTATTAACTTAAACACAATTGGACATTCTTTGCACCTCAATGACTATAAATTTTTAACCATTTTATTACTTCTGGATGTGTATGTATGCATATAATAAGAAAGTAAAAGATCTTTTGCATTTTCCCCAATTTCTGGAAAAGTTTGACTTTAGTCTTTACAATAATATACTTTCTATTTATTTCATAATTATAGTCCCCAAAAAATAAAGGAAGAAGAATGGGGAACTGAGGGTGGGAGGGAAAAGGGGAGAAGTGGAACATGGGTATTTTAGGATTTTATCACTGAAATGCATGCACTGTGTCTTGTTTATATTAACAAGAGTGGACGAGTGAGGCAGAAAGGGTGTATCATTATGTTCTTAGAATTGCATTTGAAAATCAACGAACCTGTTAAAAACTAACTAAGGTTAAAAATAAAAATACAAAAAATATTTTTTAAAAAACTCATATTGCTAATTTTTAAATAATTAAAAAAATGACAACACAATTCTAGGTCTCTAATGAACCAACAGGTAATGATGAATGCGTTAACAAGCTCCGTGGTGACTTTGTACACTTCAACAATACACAGACTTTGTCAGTTAAATGTTTTTAAATAGAAACAAATGGACAAGCAGGAATGAGGGGTCCCTAATGATCTGCACTGATTTTTCCATTATTAGAGCTGCAATCACAGACAGTGTTATTTTTCAACTTAATAGTTTGCATTAACCTGCAAGGAGAGCAATGCAATTATAGCATGCTCCAACCATAGTATTCCAGGCATTTGTAACTGTCAGCAGGAGTCTGTCCTCTTTCGTGGAAGTTACTGGGCATATAAACCCTCACCTTGGCTTTCTTGGGGCCAAAATCATCACATAGGAAAGACGGGTGGAAAACAAGCTCTTCCTGTGGTGCTCTGCAGGCTAGCACGGCTGCAGGGCACCTGAACAGCTGCCTTCGCTGCTCTGAGTTGTGAATCAGTAATACTTTCTCTGGGCCATCTTGCTGTCATCTTTTTTTTTTTTTTTTTTTTTTTTTTTATTTACTGATTGGGATGTCACAAGACCCAAAAGAGAAAAAAAAAAAAAACATTACCTTAAAAAAAAGATTTTCCTATCTTTGCCTTTAAGATTATTTTTACTATTCATTGTGCTTTTCTGATTGTGTCAATGAGTTCACATTTTGGTTAGACTGAAAGCACTTCCTCAGCATGCCATGCAGTCCTGCTGGGACCAAGGAGACCCTTTCAAGCAGAGCAAAATCCCAAACTTTGGAGTACTTCTGTCAGTTGGCATGATTTAAAAAAAAAAAAAAAATGTTTTCAGGCCCAGAGCGGTGGTCTAGCAAAAAAAGTCCTCATCTTGAATGCACCGGAATCCCATATGGTTCTAATCCCAACAGCTCCACTTCCCATCCAGCTCCCTGCTTATGGCCTGGGAAAGCAGTTGAGGATGGCCCAAAGCCTTGGGACCCTGCACCTGCATGGGAGACCTGGAGGAGGTTTCTGGCTCCTGGCTTCAGATTGGTGCAGTACCACCATTCATTGCGGTGACTTGGGCAGTGAATCATTGGACGAAAGATCTTCCTCTCTGTTTGTCCTCCTCTCTGTATACTTGACTTTGCAATAAATAACAATAAATAATTCTTTTAAAAAATGCTTTTATTAAAATCTGTAAATACCACTTTATTCCAAAAAATCAGTTTATATTCCTATAAAGGCGGTAAGGATATCAATCAAATTGTAAGTCTGTGCATTCTTAAAATCAAGCTGTAGAGCATTTTCTGAGGGATGTGAGCATCGGCAAAAGAGGAAGAGCTTGAATATTCCAACCGTGATGCTTTTCTACGACAATCCCTCTGTCGAGAGATGAGAACACTCTTCTCTTCTGAGGATTCTTCAAGAAGCTGACCTTCTCAACACACAAGCCAAACGCACTAATCAGGTTTCAGCCCCCAAACCCACAAAACACTGCCTTCCTCGAGATTGCCAGCAGCTCTGTGTGTTTTACACCCAAAAGCACATTTTCAGCCCTTTCCTAATCTGTCCTATTAATGCAATTTGAAAGTCTCATATTTTTCTCCTTTCTACTTGGAGTATAATTTGCAAACTCTCAATGTATACATGCTGTAAGCGTACAGTTCAATCGGTTGCAACAATTGTTAACATTTGTTAAGTGGCACAGAAAAGTGGGCCATCAAATAGTAGGAATGAGGTGTACAAAATGACCAACCTAAAAATTAGCCTATTATATAACGTGATGATTTTGGAGTTCCACCCACGGTTGCCTTGGCAGAAGTTTGCCATACACTCCGCAGGGTCCACAGACTGCACTTCCTCCCCCCTGTAACTGTGGCACCGGGCGTAGCCACACTGACACTACAGCACCACCTGATTGTCAGAACAGCTGAGTGTTGTGTGCATTAGAAATGACCTCACATGTTCCATGCTCCAGTCTTCAGCACGGAATAGCACTCACAGTTCGTGACCCTACTACCATAGAAATCTGCATCCCGAATTTATCTAAAGCACAGCAGACCGCATTAGAAAGCTGTGTGACTCCAGGAGACCAAAATTCTTTAGAAAAAAAAAAGAAAAATCTTGCTGAGAGAGGAAAAAAAGAATGTTTGAAGGGACTGTGACACATATGAAAAAATGGTTGAAAGAACATGCACGCACTTTAAATTAAGCTCTCCTCTAAAGATGTGGACTGCATAAAGCATGAAGCATTAGCAATTTTATGGAATCTGTATAGCACTGAATTCCATGAAAAAATGTGGTTGTAGCATGAATAATATCAAACAATAAAATGTTATCCTTTTCAGGCCTTCTCCACAGACAAATCCTCCAAAGTCACTGCCACCAAAACGTATTTTATGCGGGAACATTTTGTGTATGAATGAGAGCTAAAATATAGGCTAGCACTTTTTCTTTCTTCAGCTCGCTTCTTTAACAAATAGAAACACAATAAGAGAACAGTGATTTCCATTAATTTTTTCCTCCTTCCAAGTAAATTTAGGAATGTGTCTGAGGACAATTCTCCACCTTTCCATCTAATTCTCTTTTTTTTGTTCCGAATTCTCTAACCAACCTATATCTAATAATAAGAGACTTCTGTGCTGCACGTATTAACATAAGCACATTCCTTTAGCACATTCCTTTAGCATTATTTTGCTAATATCCAACTTTTATCTCCTATTAGAAGTCAGAAGGGTCAAATTCCAGTTATTCTGCAGTCATTCCCACTTCACCAAAGTCAGCAAATAGAAGCTAGTCAGCACCGACCGTAGGTTTTATAAATTATTAAAGCGGACTCAAACCAAACCAATTAGGCAACCAAAAAGCTCTGAAGGCAAAAAAAAAAAAAAATCTAATTCAGAAATTGTGCAGAGTTCTTCAGGAACAAATTTAGTTTTATGGAGTCCACATACTATGAAATGGAAAATGTTACATGTTTACCAAAATATGTCCATTAGCAGAGAGAAAATACTGCATAAGTCAACCAATCTCTAAAAGATTTTTCTACAAATTTTTACTTGATTTTTTTTCCCCACCTGCAGGAGGGAAAGTGAAACGGCCAGCTTGTGTCATCGGCGGGGGAATGCCAGTATGAGTGAGTACATGAAAATGAGCCTACGATAGATGTTATGATAGAAAACTTTCTTCGCTCCATCCCAAACACCTGTCATGTGCCAATTAAATGTAATGGATTGTTAATTTTCATTTGCAGTAATGGGAATATTCCAAGAAACAGTCTCCCAACCTCATCCAAAGCGGCATTTTATACATTCCTGTCATCACAGCCTGGAATGGCCTTTATATTATTCTGTCCTCAGATACTCCTTCATTAAAGAAATGCAAAAACACTGAAGGGATGCTCCATCCAGACACGAAAACAAACAAGAAAAACTTACGAAACCTCTTAAAATGAGATGACACAAGAGAGCTTTGTCACTTGTCTGTTGGAGTTCCAGCTGGATAAATCCTTAATCATTAAGGATATCATGAACTGATTGAAAAATAAAACCCATTTCCAAAGGACAGTAGGTAAGGCTACTACATTGAAAGCATATTTTAAAGTAAAAATATCTAATCAGGATTGATTATTTTAGCATTTCATCAAAACACTGATTGATGCGCAGGGATTTTTTGATAGTACTTATTACACTGGATTTATAGAAAGAAAAGTTTAAACCTAATGACTTAATAATGTTGATAGCATTACCCGTTTTACCTGAAAACAAACAAACAAAAAACAAAGGAGAAGATGATGTAGTTCAAGTCCTTCCAGCATCTTCTAAGCACTGGGGTGGCTAGAGTGTGGGGACACACTGGTGACTGAGAGGCCACAGAGAGCCATCACAGAGGACAAGACGCTTGTCGCAAGGAAGATTTTCACTTAGATGGCCTGAAGAGTATCCTCAAGATTCCACTCTGACAGGAGAAGATGGTCCCAACACATCTGGCCTTCCTAGGGAAACCGTTTCTACTAATGACACACAAATCATGAGACCTACAGGTCCCTGTCACTTTGGGCAAACTCCGAAACTAACCTGGAGTTTGATTTGGGTAAGTGGTTCCTACAGTAAACTTCAGCATATAAAGCAAGGATCATTTTGTGACCACATGCACAAGAGACACTTTAGCTAGCCTTCACCTGAATAAAAATTAAAAGGAAGATATAGAATTATTACTATAAGGTTTAGGATCAAAGGGCTGGGTATGATAATAATGAAATAGTAAATTATGTCCAAGCAATCATAAAATATAAGTTCTGAACCTAATTTATGCATTATTAATCACCTTACAATAAGTAAGGAACAATTTTAAGTATTTTACTTTTGTAATCTCAATTATATATCATTAGTTTTCAAAGCAACTCTGTGGAAAAGTACATGAGTATTTCAAAATGCTCTTGGAAAATTGAATTAAGAGAGCTTTGTCGCAATGAACATTTGAAATCCATGCATAATTATTTCATAATATACAAAGACACATTTACAAGAAAACCTCAACGATTTCTCACATGCACAGATTTTAAAAAAATGTTCACAAAAATAAACTTAACTTTTAATTTATATTTTCCATGAATGTTTTGCAACATTACAAATGCAGGGTGATAAAAACTAAAGAGTAAGAGTTTAATTAACCTCTTTTTGGACATACAGCTGGTGAGAAAAGAAACTGGAATTTCCGTTTAAGAAACCAAAGATTATTACCCAAGCACTGAGCTACTTACCTATAGCTACTTATAAAAGTTTGAAAATAGTGGGGATTAGATCATCTTCATCATAGGATTGCCTCAATATTCAAGAATGGTAACAATTGCAAATGTACAACCAATTTGTATGCCATTTAAATACAGCTAATAAATCATGGGCATTTCATCAAACTCCTATACGGCAAAGGACCCTCATCCATCACTCAGAGAACAAGTGTCTCTGTGAACTCCTCTTCTGTATCCTTACAACTACAGGTGAATGATGATGATCATCATGACAAGATCATCTTGAAATTTAAATACTAGTAATAACACTGACATGTTGGTCTCTCACATGTTTTATGCCAATTAATTTTGCCAGTGACTCCCTAATGGTAGTGTAACCACCCCCAACTGTAGATAAGAAAATTGGCCTTGAAACCATTAAAACTACTTTGCCTATGCACCCGTAATAAGGTAATACATTCGTAAGTGAAGGGGTTGAGATTCATCTTGTTCATCTAATTCCAAGGCATGACTCTGCTACATCATTTCACCCCTCAAAACATGGCCAAAACCACCCAGAATTATTTTAGCTTTTTCATGATGCATTTTAAAAAGTGCTCCCAGATTACATGGGTAAGAATTTGAAAAGTGCTCCTAGAGGATGGCTTATCTCTGTTTCATGTTGTCTGAGGTTTAAAATGGAAAGACTTCAACAACCTGGATTGGAGATAACATGAAGGCTTTTAAGTATAATCCGGACTTGGATGACTTGAAGGTTAAGCTGAGCAGACTAATGACCAGAGTACCTACACATGATTAGCCCAGCACAACAGTCAGGTTCCAAGAGGGATTATCCAAGAAAGTTACTACAGAGTGAAAATTTTAAAAGACCTGAGCAGAAAGCACCTGGCTTTAGAGGGTCTTAGTGTGGAAGTAACTTAGCACTGCTTCTGCATCATCAGTCAGGGGAATCACGAATCTGTTTAGGTTGAAAAGAAGGAGACACTGACCTTTGTTCTGACGAGAAAGTGACAAGGCCACTTGGTGGAAGAACATGGGGTAGGGGTGCAGTGAGAAACTGTTGTGGCTATCAGTGGAAGATTCAACCTGACACAGCATCTGCCTTTCAAGATATAACTTCAAATCTCCTCTCAAAAGAATAAGCTCCTTATCCTACCCTGGCCATGTTACAGTTTCTGCATGCAAGGGTTTGGCACGGTTCCGTTTCTGAAATCACTGCTACCTGGGCTTAACGTTCCGTCTCAAGCCTCAGCTATTCTCCTTGCTTCTTGGGAGATCCTCACAAACAGTAACTCATCCCATCCACGCTCAGGCCTTCATAGCACTTATTTCACGTGCTGGCATTTCACTATGCTAAATCAGTTACTTTATTATGTTCATCATTCTGTTGCTATTAAATGCTATTTAGGATAAAATGTCTTGTGTACCAAGCTAGATTCAAAACACCTGCAGACATGATGTTTTTTAATTCTTCTACATATGGTGCAGTTCTTGATATAAACCTCAACCATAATAAGGACACGTTGGATTGAATAATGTCTGATAGTATCCAGAGTCTTTGACTAAACATGGTTCATTCTCTCTCTCTCTCTCTCTCTCCCTCCCTCCCTCCATTCTTCCCTCCCTATTTCTTTATTTCAAAGGCAGAGACACGGGGAGAAAGACATAGCGTTCACACCCCCAAATAACTGTAATACAGGTGTTTTTCCTATTTTCAAAGGCATTTGGTCAAATCTTATAGACTAGACGATTTAGGGTTACAAATCAAACTTCCTGTTGGTTTGTAACATGTGCAAATCACACGGGGGGCTCTTTAATGTGCAGATCTGATTCAGTAGAGCTGCAGCACTCACAGAGTCTGTACATATATTTTTTTCAAAGCTCAGAGGTGATGCTAAGGTTTTTGACCTGCTGGACAGGCTGAGTGACACAGGTCTAGGCTGTATGAGTGACCATCAAAATGCTCATGAAAAACACAGATAACGAAAAAACGTTTTGCACTGAATACAAACGTTTGTCTCTTAATGTTGCTTTTAATTGTTTTACAGATGTCTAAAGTGTAAGAAATAGAGGTCAAATATATGGCTCACAGTTCTTTAGCCTCTAGATCAGTGCCATGTATTTAATACATGCACAGTTAATACACACACACACATATATGTGAAAGAATAGACCAATCAATGGCTCAAAGATGAACTATCACCATGCTATTCAGCATATGGAAACCCATTACCCCAGAAATAAAGTAAATTCCCCAAATCACTGTAGGCCAGCAAATGAGAAGTGCTCTTTGTTCTCCTGTATCTGGTGCTTGCATAAATGTATTTGGCAAAACAAACACAAACAATAGATATTATTATGCCTTCAACAGTGAATACATTTTATAGTCTCAAAGGGTATTTACTGTATAAAAAGAAATAGCCTTAGGCCCAGTGCGATAGCCTAGTGGCTGAAATCCTCACCTTGCATATGTCGGGATCCCATATGGGCTCTGGTTAGTATCCCAGCTGCCCCACTTCCCATCCAGTTCCCTGCTTGTGGCCTGGGAAAGCAGTTGAGGACAGCTCAGAGCCTTGGGCACCACCTGTACCTATGTGGGAGACCAGGATGAAGTTCCAGGCTCCTGGCTTCAGAATAGCTCAGCATCAGATGTTGCGGCCACTTGGGGAGTGATTCAACAGACAGAAGATCTTCCTCTCTGTCTCTCCTCCTCTCTGTATATCTGACTTTCCAATAAAAATAAATAAATATTTTTTAAATGGCCTAATTCCTAGCATTTTTACATAGTCCCTCTTTTCCAGTATCTCAGCCGGAAATAGTGTTTCTTGCTTTGGCTTTCCTCCGGGGCTCTTTCTCTCCCAGGTTAAGACGCTGTCATAGAACAGGTCTCCGCAAAGCCGCTCAGCTCATTCACTGATCCGTACGCTCCTTTAAGAGACGCTTCGCTCCCTCCCCGGTCTACATACACTGCGCAGAGGAGAAGCCGAAGAAGTAACCATCCCAGACAGAAGGATGTCGTAATGCGCTTAGCAGGTTTCGCCTGTTTAACTCTGATGTCCCTAGGAACTGCTGACTGGAAAACAACTCTGAAGTTTTACGTAAATTTTCCACCGGAGGTAAGATGTGACAGCATTTAACTATTCGTGACATGTGATACAAAAGTGACTTAGGAAGGACCAACTAGAGCACAGCATTTTGTTTTTCAGTTACAAAGGCAAAAATAAAAATTGTGTCTGTACAGAATTAATCTACCCAATAAAATCTCAGAGTCACAGTCCAGAAATTAATGACTGCCTGCATACTGAATTTGCTTATAATACCTGGGAGATGTCAATTTGCTCAGATTTCAATGGATGAGAAACAGAATAATCAATAAAGTAGTATTTTAAATAGAAACTGAAGGAGAATTACTAGTTCTTTCAAGGCTTTAAAAACTAATACAGTGTTCAGTTCATGTAAAGCAATGCTGCTAATGATGGTTTTCAAAAAACACTGTAGAATTTTGTTTCAATCAGTGCATAATTTATTCTCTCAGAGCAACCGATTTTTTCAAAGATTTATTTATTTTTATTGGAAAGTCAGATATACAGCGAGGAGGAGAGAGAGAAATATCTTCCATCCATTGATTCACTCCCTAAACAGCCGCAATAGCCGGTGCTATGCAGATCCGAAGCCAGGAGCCAAGAACTTCCTCCAGGTCTCCCACATGGGTGCAGGGTCCCAAGGCTTTGGACCATTCTTGACAGCTTTCCCAGGCCACAAGCAGGAAGCTGGATGGGAAGTGGAGCAGCTGGGATACTAACCAGAGCCCATATGGGATCCTGGCTATGCAAGGAAAGGACTTTAGCGACTAGGCTATCGCACTGGGCCCAGAAACCTATTTA
This sequence comes from Ochotona curzoniae, assembly GCF_017591425.1. Taxonomy (NCBI): domain Eukaryota; kingdom Metazoa; phylum Chordata; class Mammalia; order Lagomorpha; family Ochotonidae; genus Ochotona; species Ochotona curzoniae. Next base: position 8,452,907 of record NW_024465035.1, on the reverse strand, counting down.
ATTTTAAAGAACTTATGCAAATATTCAACAAAATTTCATGTTCCTGTGCCAAAACGGAACAAAACACCACAAATAATTTCTAAAGTATATATTTACTCTTTCATCCAGTCAACTTAGAGACTACAATAAAAGATTACAATACCTTTAGAATCTTTGTTATTCTATTTATAAATAGAAGGTTTTAATCAATGGATTTGAAATATCCAAGAATTCATTTCCTTAGTTCTATAGATCAATTATCAACTATCTCATATGCATGATTTATATAAGGGTTCAACACAATAACAGAAACATCACCCATATTCATATATAACATAAAGTAGTGATATGCATTAATTCCTCCTTCTCCAATTATTTCCTGAAGCTAAAGCACAGTGGCTGCTTAAATCCTTAAATGTTAAACCTATGTGGAAGAATCCTTAAATCTACATGGAAGCTGAGAAAACTGTCTTCGATACCCAGAGAACACATCTCATCCTCTCCGCTTCCCTTCTCAGTCTCACTTACTCTGTTGAATTCTGGGCTCAACTCTGAGAAAACACTGCAAATTGTGGCTTTGTCCCAAAACTAGCCTGGTGCACAGGTTTCATCTCCTCCTTCTCAGAGATCCTTTCCTGTTCTAAGATTTCCAAATTGGAAGATGCATCAAGATCCTGCACCAGAGAGAGGAGTTAAAGTTTAAGGGTACAAATAATGTGAAGACAGCTCATCAAAGATAATATTTTCTTAATCACTACCACTTATAATCCCATCATTTCCATGATTTAATAACTTTTCCCTGTGAGATTGCAATATGCCCTTTTGAAGAGGGCTCCATCTGCATTTCATATCAATGCTTCTGCTGTGTAGGAATAGATACATTAAATGTACATGTTATTTTGAAATACGCAAAGTAAGTAAAATCCAGGTAAATACTAATAAATTATTTCTAGTGTTCAACTAAGGTGGCAGACTATTGGGTAAACATGATTGATTCTCAAATGTGTATCCAATTGTTTATTCATTAATTTGTTAATCCATCTATTCCAAGTCTATTAAACTGTAGGAAGTTGTGTACAACTCTTCATGGACTCTCCACCTCCGTCAAGTTGCTCATGCCTTTTAGGAATACTTAAGCTTCATTTTCACAAGCAAGCACTGTTTGGGAAGTTTTTGAAAAGCTCTTCTGGAATGTATGTCCAACCCACAGCTTCTGCCACCGTCAGATCCTACTCTGCGATCTGTCTTTGTTCTTTAAGGTGTACATTCAAACACTGGAGCGGATGCACGCCCATGCCACTCAGTGACACCTTCACTAAACACACGGTTCCCAGGAGCCAGGAACGTGATGTCTCCGAAATGTTGGGAGTTAGCTGCTCCTCCATATTTGTCCTCAAAGAAGCCCTTTTCTCTAACCTGCTCAGCTCAGATATCCAGAAACTTGTTTTCATTCATGAATCTGACTGAGAAAATAAAGTTAGTTCCTTTGTCTAGGGATGTGGTAATGAAGAAGGGATCTTATCTTCAATTCATGATGCTTTCTTGATCCACTTAGATTTGGTGCCATGAATAAACTTCAGATCCACACTTTAAAAGCACAGTTTATGCAACTGATTTGAGCTAAGAGCTATCAGGGAAGGTATCTGTCAAGGTTATTTGGGTTTTCAGTAGTGATGCCAGAAGGAGAGGCGGTAACAGCAAACACTGTTACAGCGCCTTGCAGGATTGTTGCATTTATGCTAAACTATGAATTAAACACATTGGAAAATTTTCCTTAACAGCTTAGAAGAAAAAGTTAATCAAACTTCAGCCAATGATTTTTTCCATAAAATCTTTTCTTGAACCTCCAACCACCATTCAAAAAACACATTTAACTTTGCCTCAAACATACTGTTAGTTAAAGTTTTTAAGTCTAAGGATTTGTAAGTGAGAATTTGACCTTACTTACAAGTCGCCACCAATATGGTTATCTTGGTGAACACAAATAACATTTTCTAAGAAAATAATATAAAAATGAGTAGGAACGTTTCATTATTTTCCTCAGGTTCCTACCCTATTTCTTCCTAGCAAAATGCAAATTTCTTCTATGGAAATCCCATGAGTATGGTGGTCTTAGAAAGTACTATTCTAATTGCTTCAGTTGAAATCCATTTATTTTATGGCCCCATAAAATTTTGTGTGCAGTGGTAAATAAAGCCATGTGGATACAATCTCGATGCACAGTTCTCTGGAAAACTTTTGCAGCTCATAATAAATTGAGGAGGAAAGACTTTTAAAAAAATTGCTCAAATGGATGCAATTAGCTGAAACAGTATATTTTTGGGCTCTGATGATGTCTGCTTACATTCAGTCTCCGCTTGAAAACCAATCCTCATTTGAAAGCAATCTAGAAATATTTCTGTAATACAGATAGACCTCATTTGGCCGAGTGCTGATGTGCAATGACACCTTGATACATTAAATTGCTGTGTTGACTTCTGCACTTGAAATTTCATTTTGTCATTTTTAATCACAATGAGCAAATGTCAGCCTTAATAATAACCCTCTTGTTCTCTATAATGTCTTTCACCAAAGGACCTGAAAGCACTTATGCAAATATTAATAAACTGAGATTCACAACAATTCCCAGAGGCTTTAGTATTGCGGGCTAGACAGAAGTACAAAGTCACACAGACTTTGTTAATCCACACAGAAAAGCAAGCTCAAGGACCAGGAATGAAGACTCTCAATCTGGTGGAAGTTAGTTTCCCTTTGTTTATGTTCACCAGGCATTTGCAGACAGAACTTGAATCTCAGGGACTAGAAAATGCGTGAAGGGTCAGGTAGGCTTTTACTGAGAGTTGCTCGTTTTTCTCCTGCTTATTCAATGCTACCTATATGCTGTTGACCCAAAATTCATAAATCTACTCCAACCCTTCCCTCTTTTCCAATCAATTGTCCTGGGTGTCTAACTGGCATCTCGCTTTCAATATATTCAGAGACAAACTCATAGCACCCTCTCCTGAAACTTGTTCCTCCTCTACGGTTTCCATGTCAATCATCAGTAGCTCTACTTTCCGGTGTATTAGTATTAAACCTTATCTGAGTTTTGTTGTCAACCTTTCTTAAAGCAATTCCGAACCCAAACTCTTTTCATTAATTCTATCTGGATATCTATAACTCGATGAAATCTTGTCTGAACTCTTGTTACAGATGGCTCACTTCTCTCCCCTATCTCCATTCTTGCTAGCTAGTCTATCTTTTCATTGGTCTTTTCACAGACCAATCTCTAAGTCTGATCCTGTTCTCCTTCTCCGAAAACTCTTCAAAGACTTCCAGTGTCAGTCATAGTAACAGCCCAAGTCCTTACCATGGGCTTCAAGGACCTACCCATGGAAACGGAACTGCTTTCCGATTTCAACTCCTGGAAAGTATTCAACTGATTTTATACAGGATTTGGATGTGCAGAAGAGATGTGTAGGGCACAGCTCTCACCCTCTGTTTCACAGAAGCCTGAGGAGATGCTGGCGCCTATAAAATTTTGGAACTCCGGTATCTAGCTGTACATTTTTTTGAGAATGAGTCGGATGTGGTCTGGATTTGAAAGTCTAAAATTATAATAATTTAGAAGGTTGTGATACAGAGGGCATAATGGACAAAAGATAAGAAGTCGGCCAAAAGAAGGATTGGACCATAACTGGAAATTTTAGTCATTGACTTTATCAACCAAGATGCATGATTATTTAAGTGTCCTTGGGTAGTTTTTTTTTTAAAAAAATTTTTTTTTTTTAGACATAGTTATTCTGAAATCTCCACTTCCTTTCACAAACTGGTAAGGAAGATGTTAGGAAATCAAACACAAAAAAATATATTTAGTTGAATGACTTCTCTCTTAAACAAGCATTCAGTAAAATTTAACCCAGAGAATAAAGCAGGAACCACCTGTACAGATTATACAAAGTTAAAGCTGTTAAGTCATCTTCAATTGACACATGTGTTTGATTAAAAAGTTCTAAAAAGCTTATAAACCAGATGGAAATGCAAAGTGTTCGTTAGCAGGCGCAGTTTACAAGTTTAAGCTATAGCCATTATGTAATAAAGAACCAATCAAATATTTTAATCAGAAAACTTTAATGATGGATGGAAGGTTCCTAGAAATTCATGACATGTTTTAAAAACAAAACCATGACTGACCTTGTAAATGGACACAATGTTAGTTTCAATCAGAGAAAAATCTTTCCAAATTTATTTTTGTTGGAAAGGTAGATTTACAGAGAGCAGTCCACACATAAGCCGGTGCCCCACGCGCACCTCAGGCAGTGGCTTAACCAGCTATGCCACAGTGCTGGCCCAGCTATAGATATCCTTTATACCATTAATATTTACAGTAAGGATGTTAGAGAACATTCTGTAACCATTAGAGGATTAGAGAAGCGAAAGAGCTGGGTTTCTCCTGCAATTTCACACAATTACATAAGGATTTCAGCCAACCCTGACACATCGGTCTCAGAAGTTCCCATCTGCTTGGGGCTGCTCCAATGTAAATTTTAGTTTTGCACCAGATGTTTCTGATTTTGAGGAGATAAAGGAAATAGACTTTATTATGCTTACAGAAGAAAATCGGTAGATTCTGAATAGGGGCAAGGTTTATTTTTTCTTCTTTTATTATTTTTATTGTTAAGCCTTGTACAGGCAGAAAATCCCACATTGAGAGGTTTATGATGGATGATGTTCAGCATGCAACAGTTTTGCCATGGCCCAAGGGCATCATTTGTTTATAACGCTTTCATTTTTCACTGCTTTAAGACATGCATACAGATGCTTTTTTCAGCTTTTGGTCCTGGATTCTTAACTCTTAAAAGTGTTGGTAGGAAATATTTGGCCCAGTGCTATGGCAGGAACTATTTTTACACACCGAGAAACAAGCAACACAATATAAGATTGCATTCACTTCTTGGGTTATTTTGACATCATGGGAGCTTTCCAAAACACTTAGCATAGTTTGTAAAACCTAAGTTATATTAGAACTGCAGAGGTCTGTGTTGTCAAAGTGACCTGGCATTTTAAATGTCATTCTTTGCCCACTTTGTTTTTCAATATATGCAAGCAAACCAGAATGCTTAAAGAAAGTTAACCCTGTCTTGAAAGAAGTGCAGTCAATACCTGGTTTCCATTTCTCTGATGCAAAGTCCTCCTTCGGTGTTAAGTGTCACTGGCATTTGCTGTAGTTCTAAGTCCCTGAAGACTTGCAGGCTTAAGGTATTGAATGAAAAAGTTCTAACAAATATTAGAGAGGATCTGAAACACACAAACTCCTAATTATACATTTTCTTATCTTATTCTCACAATCATCACCCAACTAGCATCGATGGCTGACTTGGATACAAAGAGGTTAAGTGTTGTTCTCTAAGTCATGCTGCCTGTCTGTGTAATTCCACAGGCTCTTTTTTTCCCACTTCGCCCAGGGTCATCAACTACTTATGGCTACAGCCATATTCAGTCTGCTCAGCAAGGCTGTAATGACTTTAACTAGAAAACCACCATGCTGATTTGTTTACATAAGAAGTTCCTTCCAAAAGTTGATGGAAAGCACACATTATTTTAAAAAGGTACATAGATTTCAAAACACTTTTCACCAAAACTCCCATCTTTTATTTCCATTTCTGTTGCTGAACAACACCCCAAATTGGTTGGAGACACTGTTGTAGAACCCCAAAATTGGGTCTGCTCATCCAACGCATCTCAAGCCAATAATTGACATCTGGGTGGTGGAAGAAAGTAGATTTTTATTGCAAACTACAGAGCAGGAAGCCAGGCAACTACTGCTTAACTTCTAGGCTCTCTGAGTAGTCAGGACTGAAGGCTCTTCTACACGGAATTTTGGGGCTGGGAGGCATGTATGTGCAAGTTTCTTGATAGGCTGGCAATGCTACAGTATCTAGGGAATATTTAATGGTCTGGTGGGCTCCAACCCATCTGGAGGTTTCTTGAATATAGCTACAGGATTTCCTTCCAGACAGTACTAGCCATTAAGGTTCTTATCTATTGGAGAAACAAATAATTCCTGGGTATCAGTCCCTTAAGTAAGTGAATTCCTTTTGATTAAAAAGCAAGCAAGGACACCTTGTGTTAAGACAAACAGACAAGGACACCCAGGGATAGGAGAAAGGGTCTAGACCATGCTTTTACATATAGGTGTTGGAATACATCCAACAGGATAGCTGGGACAGCAGAGGCCTGCGCGATCCTGTTGAGCAGAGGCTCTGGGAAAGAGGAGGCGGAGGGCCTCTCACCCAGAGCGTGCTCTTGCCCCAGTGAGTCCTTGGATGTGCTTTAGTGCTCTCCTTGAAGACAGGTTTGCATCTATGCTCTGTCTAGTCAACCAAGGATGGACCGTGCTCTTTATTACCTGTTTCAATAATGCTTTGACCAAGCCATCTTATTAGCTTCTTGGTATTGTCTGCTCCCAGACATGACCTAACTCTGAGTTATGTTTGAACTATTATTTTACTAATTGTATAAGAACTGTAGCCCTGGAAGTAAACATTGTCAGTTGCCTAAGAGAGCGCTATCCCCCCATTTCTTTTTGATCGCATCACTTCCCAGGAACTCGCAAGGTAAACTTGCAATAAGGCTTTGGTTTAATTTCCAAGAACTTTTTAAAGTACTGTCGTATCAACCTCATTTAATTGAATAAATTCAGGGTCCTCTGCCTGCTAGTGGCTTCATAACCTATGGCAGCTGGTTCATGTTCTGGCTACTCCACTTCTACTCCAGCTCCGTGCTTATGGCAAGGTGGTAGAGGATGACTCAGGCTTTGTGTCCGGCACCCACATGGGAGATCTGGAAGAAGCTCCTAGCTTCTGGCTTTAAAATCAGCTCAGCTACAACCCTTGTGGCCATTTAGGAAATGAACCAGTGCTCTTTATGTGTGTGTATCTGTCTGTCTGACTGACTCGCTGACTTTATTTAAATCTACCTTTCAGATAAACAAATATTAAAAATATTAAATTCTAAGAGCCAGGTAGCAAATATTGTTGTTTCTGCAGAACATAGAATCTTAGTCACAATTCAGCACTGTCATTAGAATATGAAAGAATTCATAGAACATTCCCAAATGAAATCTGTCACTGTGGTTCAATGAACCTTTTTCTGCAGGAAGAAAAGAAAAGGAGAACAACAATATACCTTTGTCAGTTCCTCTCTGGTACAGCAATAAATCTTCCAAAGTAGAGTTTTAATAAGTTAACTACAAAATACAGGAAGTCTGAGGCTACCATTTACATTATTATTTTTAAAACAGGTGGTTGAAATATCCAGCTTCTTAACATATAATTTGCTTATAATTATTCAAGTACAAATTCTATTTCCTCTCTTGCCTTCTACCAAAAGCATGCTAAAAACAAAAATCATTCAACATTAAAATGATCTTAGACTGGAAGGAATGATCTCTAAATCAGTACAACATAATTATTTATAAACTTCTTTTATGTCCTTCCTGTGACAGATCAGCTGACTTTATGGACAAGATTTGGTATTCACAAAGGTCACAGTTTAAAAGAGAAACTTCCTTCTGTACATTACACAGGCACATCATGGAGCAGAGGCAAGCCTGAGATCTCTCTGCTGAATCACCCAGGCTTGGTTTAATCTCAAAGCTCTGTGAATTGGCTTCCAAAATGTGTTCTCTGCCCGCTTATCTCACCCAGCAATGCAGCATTGATTGACACTAGCTCTCTCAAATGAAATGAAACTTGGTGCCAAGACCAAATGCCCAGCCAAAGGAAAAGAGTGCATTTGGCAGCAGGACATGTGTTAGATGTCAGTCATGTGGACCAAGAATTTCAACCACAAGGGAGAGCTGGCATTTTACAGAAGAAATGCGAAAGAAGCCTGATTCCAGGTTTACAATGATCTACAAAAGGCTGTCACTGTTTGGGGGCCAACAAACATAGTTACCATTGTTCACCTGCATCTTTGCAGAAATGAGCACGTGCAAAGTAGCTTTAACAGATCTGAGCTCTCACAGAATGACAGCGGGATTCTTTGTCTCAGGATTAACTACGTGGCTTACCTAATTCACAGGGCTATTTAAGAACCTCGACAATTTTACTCTTTTTCGGGTTAGAAAGAGGGAGAATGTGGTATAGATTATTAAATACTTATTTTTAGGATAAGAGGGAGGCTCACAGACAGCTTCCATCAACCAGTGCCTGCGGTAGCTGGGGCTGAGCCAGGGCAATGCTAGGAGCTCCAGCTGGATCCCTGATGCGAGGGTCAGGGACACGGTACTGAAGCCATTATTTGCTGCCTCCCAGGAACAGGAGCAGAAAGCTAGATCAGAATAAGAGGCAGAAATGGAACTCTATCCGATGCATTCCGATCAGGGATACAGTTGTCTCAGGCAGCAGCTTAACCCACTGTGAACACCTGTACCAAGCAGTTTCATGTAACAAATCATATGTAGGACTTGTACAGATTATTTTTCTACATGCTCAAAAATATGTTGCTTAACTTAAAAATTCTTATGTAGAGATGTAATCACTATTTTTTATAGACCCAGAAACAAATGCACAGAAAATCCCTGTTATCTTTGCCGACAAACGTATCAGAACTGAGCCAACACCCTTCACCGTGTATCTTGCTTGATCATGCCTCCGAGAAAATCACCTTCTCCCTTGGAACTTGTAGTTTGTCACATACAAAAGGAGCAAAAAAGAATACTTAGTTTTCCAGAATATTATGATGATTAAACATTTAAAAAGTAAATCATCCCAAATAGATTTTCATATTCAATTCCATTTAATCAAGGAAAGGGGTCTCTGGTAGGCAGAGATCTCACATCCACTTTTTTTTTTACTCCCCAAATGTCTGCAACTTAGTGCTGTTTTCTCAATTTATTCTCTGCCTTTGTTAAAATATACAAACTTGTATTTATAATACTAAAGTAATTCCTAATCATTATTTATATACCCCAATGAAGAAAATTGCTCTTTTTCAAAATCAAGATACAGCTAATATTTTGAAATTACGGAGATTAATTATGGAACTGAGAACTTTTATAAATACATGAAAGCTGACTTAAGAAAATTCAAAGATCTGGAAACAAACCCTGACCCCAAAAGTTGATGTTGCAATGTTGAAATTTTGGCCTGGTCACATAACCTCATTCCGCCTTTTAGGTGAATCACAATCATTGAGAGTAACTCAACTCTATATTGACACTGAACAAGTATTTACAAATTTACCAAAGAACCTTTTTTTTTTTCCCCCTGAAAGATCCATAGAGTATTCAGGACTAATCACCCATACTGAGAAAATTATCTCCTGCATTCCACTTTCAGGTTGCAATCTAAATAACAATAACGAGTATCCATTGTCTCAGTCCTTTCTCTGGATCTCTACTCTTTTTCGGAAAAGTGCTGATCCAGAGAGAATACACCAGCTCTTTCCAGCAATTCTCTCAGCCTTGCCTGATGGGAGAGTGAAATGACATGGCTAATTCTGACCCACAACCATTGACTTCATTCCCTTTATAGGCCAAAACACTTGAAATAGGAACCGTTTTATGATCCAAATTGGCTGCAGAGATGAGATTTTGCCATTAAAACAAATCTGGTAGCTTAGCAAGTACAGCATGTTTTAAAGCTGCAGCTGGATAACGCATAAACTCATGGTCTAACTTCACATTTATAAGCATATTTTCATGAATGTGGCCAAAATAAAAATCACAAGGATTCAAAACCCTTAAAATATTGTTTAATCCAAATAGTGGCAGCATGCTTGTAAAATATGCATAAACACACATACACAATATACTATGTAATCTCACCTTTACCATACTGATTATATAGCTAGAAATTCATCTAGGAACGGATCACATTGCAAGTTCACTAGCAAAACTCTCATATATTCAGAGATTAACTAGAGAAAAATCAAAGACAAGGAAAAGCAGATTCTAAAACTACAATTACATATAGTAATGTATTGGGCTTTCTCGATATATCATTGGAATGACACAGATTTGAGGTCTAGGGTCTTCAACACTTACTAAAAACACTAATGAAATATGTTGTGTGTGCCAGGTTAAAGGCCACACACTCCCCTCTTCCCTTGAGAATCGCGGGGAACCCTCCATTTTATAGAGGATGTTTGGTCTTCTCTTCAAAGATCAGAGTCCTTAGATGTAGCTAGAAACATAGGCATGGATTGAACAGTCTGCTATCCCCAATACATGCAATAAGCTCTCTTTTTATTTTTATTTATTTATTTATTTATTTTTGTTCATAGGATGGAAAGAGAAAAACAGTGGATGTCTTGGATTTCCTTCAAAGGAAGGGAAAGGCAAGCTAGGGCACCACAGCAGGGGCAGATGGCATCATAAAGAATAGCTGCTTGGAACAGAGGAGAGCCAAGAATCCCTGCCTTAAACAGCTAGCACCCTCCTAAGCCTGACTGGGAACCTCGAGGACAGAACTGCACTCTGTAAGATGAATGTCTTTCAAAAGTTCCCCTTAGAGACATTCCTCTCGTTAGCATTCTGGATCAGTAGAAAAAAAGCAGCCCTTGTGGGACTGTGTCGCCTCAAGCTGTCAATACAAGCTCTGCGTGGCAGTGGAAAGCCATGGTGTAGCAGACAAAATTATACATTCTCAGGCTCTGCTAGGATAACTGAGTCGGAAGGACCCCCTTGCTTCTATACACTGAGCTCCTGGAATCCTTGGATACTCCCAGCTCCTTTTTTATAGATTCAACTTCATTTTAATAATTTAATTTGCGCTGGACTTTTGTAGTGTATGGGGATTGTGCCAGTGGATGGGAAATTTCCCCCTCTCTTTGTGTAACTCTGCCTTTCAAAAAGAGCAAATCTTAAAAAAAAAAAGTCTAAAGTTCTGCATCGCTCACTTGTTGCATTGTGGTTGAACTGCCTTCTCTCACACAAAGGTGTTTTCATTTTTAATCGATTTTAAAGGCCTTGAGAAAAGTGTAATTTGCGTTATCCTGGGGTTCAACAGTTTTCAGACACAACCAAAAGTTGTATTTGCGTTTCTTCTGTCATTCTGTGAAACTTAGATTCTTCCTCATGGTAAAGTAAATTAGCAGATAGACCTTCAACTCATATCTATTAGTTCTAAATGTTGAAAAACGTGAATGTTTGGCCTATTGAATTCTAAGATGCTCTCCAATAAGTCAAGCTCTTTTTTTTTTTCTAAACTGAACCGTATGATGATGTGTTCTGGCAATGGATTGTTTTCCATTCTTCTGCATTCTATCAAAGAAAATGTTAAAATTACCTTCAAGGTAATAATCCTATGAATCCCAAGAAAGTCAAAACAAGCTTAAAATGCTAAAAGATGATATATTATGCAGCAGAAGACAGTGGGTATCTTCTCTTTAAATCCTGAAATTCTCATAAAAACATGTTATTCAAACATATCTCACTGTGTAAATTATTTGTTAGCAAAGGCTGTTCTTCAATTTCATTTCCAAATTATCCAAAATGAATTAGGACTTCCTACTGAGTTGTCAACATGAAATCCCACTTCTCAAAACACAAATTGATTTTGCAAAGAAAACGTGTGTGGTAAACGGCAGTATTTTTTCCTTCCCCTCCAGTTTAATATAGCACCTTGGAATTGCAGAAACTCACTACATTGTACAATGCAGCCTGATTCTTAGACAATTTCTGAAGCATAGCTGTTTCATTTTTTTTTAAAAAAATGATGATAAAAAAGTGTGTGGATAATTTTAAGGCACCAAGTATCTCTTAAGAGAGAAAGAGACAGAAGGAAATCATCAAGACTTATAGTACAATATACTAAATAAATCTATATTTTTTTCATTCACTTCCTACAGCTGTACAAGGTCATGGTATCTTTGAAAAGCAAACAGAGACATAATTCAGTGTTACCAATAATGTGCAACTGATTAAAATGAAATTACTGGACTCTAAGCATGGGCTGTATCACTCTGACAGTTCCCATTAATCTCTCTTTAGCTTTTAGATTAACTATGAAATAGTCTTCTGATCCAAGATAACCAAGTTGACACCCCATTTGCCATGAAGACAAACACAACTATCATGAGCGGACCATGAGCACCAATGCCAACCAGAGAGTCTCCAGGGTTGGCCTGCTCCTGTGAGAAGTAAGGAAGAGTGAGTGCGAGAGCCAGCTTTCTCTTTCAAATCTCCCATTCACAAAAAGAATAATAATAGTAAGTTATATAGGAGTGAGCACATCACCTGTCAAAATACAGAAATTCCTTCCACTGAACTCCAGCATAATAAAAATTATACACTTCTCATACCTTATGTGTTTGTCAAAATTAATCATATAAAACTCAAGCTTTAAATTTCTTCTTAAAATATATATTCCATGCCAGATATTCTTGACAAGAAATTGTCCCAGGACCTTCCCTGTTGATCAATCAAGCCGAAATTCTAAGTTCTACTCTTGTCATCATACTTTCATGTACACCGCAATAAATCTGCCATCTCCTCTGTGACTTGCAAACTATTTCTCAAATGTTTTATTTTTTTTATTCTATTATCATCAACCTCACTGGTATCCCTCATCTGCACAATTGCCATAATTACTAAACAGGCGTGCAAACATGCATTGTGATCCTTTCACTTCCACAGGATCGTTGAGTGTCTACTTCTATAACTAAACCACGGAAGAAGTGCTTTAAAAAGCCTTCAGCAGCTTTTCAGTGCTCTCTCACTGTGTGTCTTTGTTTTCCTCTCCAGAGAAGCGATAATCATAATAGTCTCTACCCTGATGGTAAGAAGCAAAGAATTCAACAGCTGGGAAAATTAAGTGGCCATGTATCATGTATTCTAGTTCCTGGGGAAGCTCAGAAATGAATTGTGGATGATTTTCTCATGCAGAAACTCCCCTACGGAAAGGAAGTAAAGCACGGTGTTTCCACCAGGTGAGCATGATGCTCACAGAACTAAGAGGAAAGAGACATTCCTAGGCATGAAAAACCCCAATTCCTTCAAATGTTATATCAAGTCCATTCCCAGATTCAAACACTGATCTGTTCCCATTTTTATCTACCCTATTCCATCTCCTATCTCTTACGACACACGTAAAAGGTTATCTGAAGAAAACAGACTGATTTCTAGACTCTGAGTAGCCTAGGAATAGATGCGAGAAATCGCGAATCACAAAATCACAAATGACGACTCCTACCTATTCTTAGAATTATAAACTAGTGTCATGAAAACTGCTTTTAAGGCCAAGGCATTTGGAGATGGGATCACAGCCAGAAGATCAGGTACCCATATCCAAACATTTCACATACAGACCTACTTGCCATGCAACTGAAAATACGCTCTTATAAATATTACATAAAGGTCTTTGAACATAAACACCGCTTCTGGCAAGGCTGTCTAACCCAGGGCAAAGTGAATTACTTTGCAATGACTCCCTTTGACTATTTTGACCTTCCTGGTACCAAACAGACTTTCTACAATTTTTATGAAGCTGGGGAGGGGAGAGGTATTTCAGTAGTAAGTCCAGTGTTAGAGCTGCAGAAATTTCAAATATATCCACCTAATGGACCTATTTATTACATCAAACAGCAAATTTGCCATCTGTCTATGACAATGGGAATTTAAGTCACTGGTATTAAAATTGCTTGGCTCTTCATCAGTCAAGATCACTATTAGGGGCCCGGCGCGGTGGCGCAAGTGGTTAAAGGTCCTCGCCTAGCACGCCCGGGATCCCATATGGGCGCCGGTTCTTATCCCGGCAGCCCCGCTTCCCTTCCAGCTCCCTGCCTGTGGCCTGGGAAAGCAGTCGAGGACAGCCCAAAGCTTTGGGAACCTGCACCCGCGTGGGAGACCCGGAAGAGGCTCCTGGCTTTGGACCGGCATAGTATCGGCCCATTGCGCTCACTTGGGGAGTGAATCATCGGACGGAAGATCTTCCTCTCTGTCTCTCCTCTCTGTATATCCGCCTTTCCAATAAAAAAATAATAAAAATAAATCTTTAAAAAAAAAAAAAAGATCACTATTAAATTATTTTGATGAATTTTTCTCATGAGTAGTTTATACTTTCTGTTTGAGATATAAAGATTTTTCAAGTACATTTTCTTATTAAGCCCACACTAACTTTACCTGTCCAAACTTTTAAGATCAATGCACGTGTCTATCATTTAATTGTCTGCCATGTCATAATCTCACCTGCAGTACAAATAGAGCTGGTCATGAGTTAATAGCATCTGTCATGTTAGGAAAATCTGTATGATATGGCTCACTCTTTCTTGTGGTGAAAAAGTTCACGTTTATATGTTGCCATAACCAAAGTGTAGATTGCTTTAAAGAAAAAAGGCTTCTGGAAATCTTCATTTTCAGTTCCAGACATAACATGACAGAGATTTTTTTTGACCCCCAACTTCTTACTCCTGCTGGGGAGCAGGTAGTTGGGGCAGAGGGAGAAGTTTCCAAGTTCCTCCTGAAGGGGGCAGACCACAGCAGCCCTCCCCTCTGGACAGATACATTTAAAAAAAAAAAAAGTCATTGGAAAATTATTTTAAACCTTCAGTGCTTTTGAGCACTGATTTAGAACCAGTGTCTGAAGTGAATAAACGCCACCAGCACAGCAATACTCAAACGTTCACAGACAAAAAAGGACAACACTTTTGTTGATATTTGTGAAATTAATCAGGCAAAAACTTTTACTTGTCAAATTAAGCTGGACCTGAAGATGTTGACTTTTAATAATTTTAGGGCCTTCTTTGTATTTTTCATTATATCAAGCATTTTTGGTATTAGAGCAGAAGATAGAACAATTTTCAGTCTTTAGCTATTTGGTAGTGTCTGTCACACATTTTGGAAGATTGATAATTTCCATATACTTAAAAGTCCTGGTTAAATAATGGACATTTGTCTTTAGTACCTTTCCAGTGCTTTAAGACAGAATATTTTGTATTGCATTAAGAAATTTTAAAAAGTTTTCTGAATATAATGAAGTACACTTATCTGCCTGGAGAAATTTGATTACTTATTTAAAAACTCAATTATTATTATAGTTCCAATATGCAACGTACATAAGTTCACAAAATGTTCTCATTAATTTTTAACTACTTAGCTTACACTATCGACACTTAATTAAGCAAACACGGGTCTTCAGAGAATGAAAAACATGCACATAGGTCACAAATCTACCCAATGTTTTCTCCTTTGAAAACGATTTTTTTTTAACCCTCTCTCTTCAATCTTAGGACAGTTATTGACAGTTAATTGGCACAACCACGTTAGAGCGAAGGAAATGTCACTGTTGGTATTCCATGGGTAGAATCCAGCATTCCTGACGAATATCATACAGTGCCCAGGAATACTTCACAACAGGATCATCCGCTCCAGAATGCCCACAGTGCCAATGCTGAGGAATCTCACATTTCACTCTCAAGAGCACTGTCTGGAAGACAGGGGTGCAACGTTTTTTCATAAAGATCATTGGAAATAGTACCACATGCAGGAGTGGAGGCACCATTTTCCTACCAAGAGCCATTTACATAAGTATAACAGAATTCACAGGCCTACAAAATTATCAAGTTTAAATTAGGATGGTATGGATTTAATGAAGTCCAAGTTCTGGCTGCAGTTGCCTTGGCAGGGACAGGTCAAATGATTTTAAAGATTTTATTGTGCTTGTGGGCTGAATTTTCTGATGTTCTGTATGGGCTTGCATATACAAAGTTGAGAACTTGAATTCAGATTCCTCAAGTCAAGGATAAGCTGAAATAAAACAACAGTGGTCTCAGGGAGCAGGCTGGAGAGTCTTCATCTTTCCCACTTTCCTCTCTGCAGTCTGCTGTGTGAGCGTACTACTGCTATAGCTCTTTCTTCATGGAGAATCATGATCTAGAAATCTTTGGCACTGATTCTTTCCCTTGGTACACAAATACAAAAGTAAATTTTTTTGCAATTGCAAAAAATGTTCCAGGTATGCTCTTATTGACTGAGCTGGGATTACATGCTCGGTTTATGATCAGGGATGTGACATATACTTGATTCGTTTGTACCCAAATTGGCAAGTGAGACGGTCACCCACAAAGCTTATGTTTTGAAAAGGAGAAACAATTCAATTTCCATGAAATGGAGAAAGCAGTCAGAAACCATGCCTATCATAAATTCCCAACGTTGTACAACTCCTGTCTTACTATACCATACTTACTAAATTTAAAGTTGATTTACTTCAGACAGCATTCTGAGTACATATCTTTGTGATTTTCTCCACTCATCTGCCCTCCTAAAGAGCAAGGACAACGTTTAATGCAAAGTACCCACCCTCTTTCTGACAACATATAACACATTATAATCTAATAACTACATAAGAATATGACTATTCTTCTGGTATTTGACACACAAACCATGACATTTTTTTTAAAGCTGGGACCTTATTTCATTCTTTTCCATGCTCAGAATACAACTACAGAGTTTAACTTTTTAATTTCCATGCTCCATATATTAGCTGTGACACATCAGAGAAAAAATTATATTTGTCTTTTGGGTCTAGCTATTTTACTAAGCATAATGGTCTCCAATCGCATCGATTCCATTACTAAAGACGGCATTTCCTTAAGCTATATGAGGGGAACTGAAATTTTGGAACTCAACTTCTGGTGTCACTGGCTAAATGCCTGTTGAACAATAGTCTTTCTATTTTTAATCTGTTGAATTCTTTATTTAATGGAATATTAATTATGATTGAATTAAATTTAAAATGTCATCGCAAAAGAGGAAAAAGGAAAGGGGTAGGAGGGTGAGGAAGATGGGTGGAGGAAATGAGAGGGCAAGAAGGAAGGAATTAGAGAGCAGAGCATCACTAGATTCTTAGAATCATATCTATCAATTAGGTTTAATATTCCATTTATTAATAAAACTTTCACAAAAAAGCAATGCTCTACAGTGCCAGATAGAAACAATATTTTCTTACCAAACTCTTAACTGGATAAATGTATCAGTAATCAAGCAACGTGAACAAAATTTCATTTGTAGCTAACAGCCAGTAGACATACTTGATATTCTGCTCTCTAAATATTGTCACATATGTGTTTTTGAAGCTGCCATCCAAAGCAGAGATTCTGGATAGTATGAACCTAAAAACTAAGCACAGCTGAACATGAACACACAATTAGAGGAGAACGCGGTAATGGAGTGAAGATATCACAGACGCGATGCTATATTGCTAACAATTCTAGCCAGTCACACACTTTCAAAGAACATGATGGGCATGAAAGAGTACTTTCAAAGAGGATGTTGTAATAACCATTCATCAAAGACACGGATGATTTTGAATTTCTAGAGAATGTAGGTCACAAACTGTACAAAAATAGAAATCTAAGCTCATTGGACAAGATCAGAGATAAGCAACCAAAACATGTTCTCCAGCATCTCAAGTCTGCAGCAGCAGCCAAAGAGGAACACCTAAGGAAGTGTTGTTTAGCAGCACAAATGGAGATTAGAGGATCAAGATTAACAACCCAACAAACACAAAAGGCAACAATTAATAATGCATAGGTCAGCTCAAGATTACAAAAACATCAAGACAAATGATCATTGGGATCTGCTGTTTTATATTTACATATTCGCATGTTTTGGTTTCCCAAGTCTTGTCAGTTTGCACAGAAGTGTGTCTTGGGTTGGCACTGACTTGGTGGGATGCTCTACTTCCAATCCAGCTCCCTGGTAATGAGCATGGGAAAGCAACAGAAGATGGTCCAAGTGTTTGAGCCCTTGCTACCCACATTGAAGATGTAGAAAAGGCTCCTGGTTCCTGGTTTGGGACTGGCCCTATCCTGGCTGCCACAGCCATTATGAAGTGACCAGAAGATGGAAGCATGCTCTTTCACTCTCTTTGCTCTTCATCTCTCTTTCAAGTAATTAAAATATTCTCTGATTTAAAGAGTCAGGAATTGAAATTCATTATTTTTGTGTTCCCTTTCAATTATTACAAGGAAGTTGTAAGGAATAAAACATATATATTCACTAATCAACAGTGGCTGAATCATCTTCTAAAATTAATATTTTATCCTTTCCCTTTTCTCAATTCTTACATTCAACACATGGAATGATTTCCCCCATTCATTTTTGCTTTTAAAATATGATGTCAGCAATAACATGTTACCTAATTTGTATAATTTTTCCATTTTGGCAGAAATATATAGTATACATCATACAATACAATTATTTTTAAGTATTTTGAAGGAAATAAGATGTGTGTGTTCTGTAAGAGGAAGTTATCCTAATGTGTGTTGTATTCCCTTTTCTAGTTCTGGTGTATCATGTGATTTCATCATCACCGTAGTTTCCTGAACACACACCAGCATGACTTGGAAATGCCTATGCCGTAAACACAGTGCCATCATTCTGCCTGGCACAGCACTCACTCCACGGACAGCCGAGAGGAAGAGAAAAATAGGTCACATGTGCTTACTTATGTGTTCTCTATGTTCCATGGCTTCTCTCCTGATGTCAATATTTCATACCCGGAAGCTCTTAAAGGACAGAGACGGTCCATGTTTAGTCCATTTTGTGAGTCATAAAACACCGTCGTTGGAACAAGCAAGTGTTTCCTACTCAATGACCCCAGAAGTACTGGCAGAGAATTCATTACATCTCCTGATGCCGATCAGTAAGGATCTCAATTTTTTATCTTCCTATCCTTTCCTTTAAAATAAATAAATGTTAACATCCTTTTACCCAAAGCAAAGCCATTTAATTGGCTTCCCTTTCCTCCTCTTTATGTATGATTTTCTGTCGCTGTCTTAGCCCTGTACAAACACCTCCCACAGCAGGAGCCTGCTTAGCTTGTTGGAAGACAAAAGGTCTACTTGCAATCTCTGTACTTTCACATTCTCTCCTTGCATTTCTTATGACATTCCTTCTATGTGGAGACCCAACCCCAGGCCCTCACCAATGGGAACTTCCCAATGGAAACCTTCTGTATCCTACAGAAATAGGCATTCAAATTCTGTTCCTTGTGGTTTTCTTGTCTCAACTGTAGCACTTATCATAATATACTTTGATACTGTTTGTGGCCACTTCCCCTTTACTAGGGTTATCACTGTTGATTGTGGGGCAGTCTGATGCCCTTGAGTGGAAGTGCTGATAAAGCCAACATTCTCAATACATAGGTGTAGAAAGTTGAGCTTAAACAAGATTGTATCAACCAACCCTGAAGCAATTCAGTCTCAGAACAATTTGATATGCTTAACAGTAACTTATTTTTAGTTCTGTTTGAATCATACTTTTTATTTCTAGTAGACAATGCCCTAAGACAAACACTAGCCTAATTCAAATAACTATATTTCAGCCCCAATTCAAAGTTGAACAGGATATATAGCCTCAAAATGTGAGTTTTCTAATTTTAAGTAGGTTTAACAATTCCGATGCTAGCAACTTGGTTGTGAAAAGGAATTATAAAAAAGGGATAATAGAAAATGAATGACAGAAAAGTGTCACGTGCATTAGATGGAAGTTGCAATCTTAGTGATTATAAGCTCTGATTAATTCTCATGTGACTATAAGGGATTAGCAAGGTAACACTAAAAATGAACAGAACAGTTCAACAAGATGTACCAACTTCTCTTTTATTTTATTTGACCACTCCTAAAGTTTGCTTAGTTGCATTTCATTTAGCAACCTGTGATGTCAGAGTACTCCAAAGGGCAAGATTCTATTTATTCACCAACTGCTTTTTGAATCATCTAAGCATTTTTTGTTGTTGTTGGAAGTGTTATTAAATCCTGTTTAGTTGTGTTAATTGTTTTAGTCTGGGGCAGGCAATGAGCACCGCAGTTAAGATGCTGCTTATGATGCCTGGATCCCATATTGAAGTGCCAAGGACTGCAGTCCCAGCTCTTGATTTCTAGCTTCCTGCTAATATGCACTCTGTGAAGTAACACATGTTAATTCACACGGTTAAATCTTATCACCCAGCTGAAAGGTGCAACTGAGTTCTGAGTGTCTGGTTTTAACCCTTGCAGCCCGGGCTGCTGCAGGTATCCGAGGAGTCAGAGAGTGAGCAGGGCAGTTGTTTCCTTCTGACTCTCAAACATATATTAAAACAGAAATTTATTTTCATGACAAATGAGTCTAAGTTGCAGCAATTTGAAATGGTAGCACCAAATTCTTTTATATTCCTCTTTTTATGCCCCATCTCTTGAATCGGAACAGAATTGGTTTTGGTTCAATGAACCAAGTATGATCAAAGTGATGGCTTGTATTGTCCAACAGAAAGTGTGAAAAAGTTCAGTTCTCTTGGCACCTTTGGCCTTTGCTCCTGCGTGGGATCCGGTGGACATATGCTGAGCAATCCAGTGCACAAAGAGGATCTCCAAATATCATGCAACAAGGGAAAATTATGCCCCTGAAATGCTGACATATCTGCGATCATTGCAAAAACATTGTGCTTTAGTTCACTGAAAGTTTCCTACACAGTAATAGATGAGAAAAACAATTAACTTTCATTTCAAGCTGGGTAATCAGCTAAATATTATGCTGTAAATTGTAAATATGTTCATTAAAATAAATAATCAGATTATCTGATTTTACTCACTTAAGGCATTTGAAAACTGTAAGGAAGTCATGGATTATCGAGAAGTAAGCATTGCATTTAATTAAGAGACTAGAGTCTAGGAAAGTTAAGTGAGTTTTAGAATCTCATGCAAACATCCTACAAATTATATAATAGCAAATGTATACTCAAAAGATGAAACTTTTGAGGTACGCTCTGGATTTGTTTGTAGAATTGAGATTAAGGTGTTATAAAAAGTAATTGTGGGCCCAGCATGGTAGGTTAGCAGTTATAAATTCTCGCCTTGAATGCACTCAGATTCCATAAGTGTGCCAGTTCTAATCCCAGCTGCCCCGCTTCCCATCCAGCTCCCTGCCTGTGGCCTGGGAAAGCAGTTGAGGATGGCGCAAAGCCTTGGGACCCTGCACCCATGTGGGAGACCCCGAATGAAGCTTCAGGCTTCAGATTGGCACAGTTCCTGCTGTTGTGGTCACTTGGGGAGTGAATCATCGGACGGAAGATCTTCCTCTCTGTCTCTCCTCCTCTCTCTATATCTGACTTTGCAATAAAAAAATAAATCAAAAAAATAAATCATTTCAATGAAATAAAATACAAAATTGTTAACATACATTAGGAAACTACTTCAAAAGTTCAGAGAAAGTAGAAGTAAAAAAAATTTGCTGATACAGTAAAATTTTAAATGTTTTAAAAAGGCCTATTGAAAAGAAGTATGGAATAGCTGTGTATTTATTTCAAAATGGCACACTGCAATAAACTATGTTTTAATTCTGCTTTGTCACACTTTTGAAGTATGCCCAGTTACATGCATAAACAGCTTTGCCTACGTATACACATGAGGTACACCTATTACTCAAGACATATACACTTGCACGTACATGAAAATTATGAATGGATACACAAGTAGTTACATTTTTTTGCAAAGAAAATAGAAGCAAAGTTAAGGATGACTTTGATGTATTTAGTGTTTCTAACACTTGAAAGTTTGGAAGTTATGCATTACGCAGCAAAATAAACAGCCATCACCTGAAGGACAGTTGAATTAATTTTGACTTCTATATTTGCAGAATAATACAAAGCCATTTAAAACCATTAATCAGACATTAGTAGGATGAATAGTGGCTTTCTGATGTAGGGTTCTGACACCTTGAAGCTGTAGGTATGCTTTGGCAACAGTGGCTAGACCATCTCTTCTGGTGCCTGTGCTCCCCATTCAAGTGTCTTTGCTTCAATCCTGCGTGTGACTTCAACTTGAGCTGCCCGCTGTTGTCCACCCTGGTAGGCAAGACATGACGACTCAAGTGTCTGTGTCTCTGCCATCCAGATGGAAGACCTGGATTTAGTTCCAACTCTAGCTTTGCCTTGGCCCATCCTCAGCTGTTGCAGGCATTTGAAGAGTAGCCCATCAGATTAAAGTACAAGGATAAAACACACACACACACACACACACACACACACACACCACAGAGGATGTTAACATGGGGGGGACTGATTATTCAAGAAGTACAATAACATACTTCCTTGCAAGACAGAGACCAAGGGATATTTAACATACAGAGACCAGGATGCAGTGTGACTGCTGAGGCAGAGCCTGGAGTTTCCATTCCTAAAAGCTTCAGAGGGAACTCATCCCTGGCAATACCTTAAGTTCAGTCTCGTGATAGTGACTGAAGGCTTCTGGCCTTTGGAACCGTCAGATACTACATCTGTGTCATTTTGGGTTATGTGGTAATTTGTTGTATCACTCTTAGACGAGAATAGAGGCTTTACCACTTGGTTTGCAGATATTTTATTGGAATATTCTAAATGTGATAAGCAAGGTGCAAATAACGGAAGAAGAAAGGAAATAACGAACCATAGAGACAACTCTAGATCACCCAGTTTTCATGATACCAAACACTAAAACCCTGCATAGGATGTGACCTCATTTCTTCATTTATTATGTATACATGGATATATAAAGAGACTTACAGTTACTTCCAAAATAATGACACTTATCACAGAGGGGGTATTACCTCTTTCTTTGAAATGATTTATTTATTTTCATTGGAAAGGTAGATATACAGAGAGGAAGAGAGACAGAGAGGAAGATCTTTTGTCTATTGATTCATTCCCAAAGTAGCCACAACAGCCAGAGCTGCACCGATTGGAAAACAGTAGCTAGAAGCCTCTTCCGGACCTCCCACACAGGTTCGGGGTCCCTTTGCCTTGCAACATCCTGTACTGCTTTCCCATGCCACAAGCAGGGAGCTGGTTGGGAAGCAGGGTTGCCAGGATTAGAACCAGTGCCCATATGGAATCCCGGAACACGCAAGTCCAGAACTTTCCCCATTAGGCTACCATGCTGGGCCCTAGATTTTGTTTAATGAAGAAATTATATATAATTAATATCAAGGTATATCAAGATGTGGAGATATTTCCAGATATTCCAGAAAAATGTAATCACATTTATTATAATAAGCATTACTTCAATAATAATTAAAAATAAATTTAAAAACACAAAGTCAGTGACACTTGTCTTATGAAAGATAGCTGAAAAATGGTCTCCCATGCACATACTATGCTAACTTGTTCACATGAAACAAATATTAACTTCCCAATATAGGCCATAAAAAGCCATACAATTTCTCCTGGATTTCTCTTGGGACATATGCCCTTGGACCCCAGATTTAATGTGTGTGACATCCAGCTACTCTTAAGCCAACAAGCTTGGGATGTCACAAAGAGAAACCACCTAGAGATACAGAGAGATGCCCCAGAAGCATCCAGTACACAGTATGGTGGTAAGCTGGGGCAACAGTTTGCTGAGAAGTCCTGATTAAAAGCATTTGCTGATTTATCTCTTGTAAATATTTCCATTTCAGTCAACTTCAGCCTATCAGTAGCTGAACACAAATTCTTAAATGTTAAACAACTGGATGCTATGAACTGGTTCAAATTGGCCCTAACATGTCATTGTTGAGCCTACTTGTCTAACACCAGATATCGGAGTGAGGAAGACGAGTTCCACCCTTCTCACAGATAGACCATAACCTCATGAAAAAACCTATGCTGGAACTTTCCCGTTGAGCCATTCTTCCTGAACTCCAAATCATAAAGAAGGGTGTTTTAAACCAGTAAGTTTTGTTAGCAGCCTAACAAAACCACTCTATTGTGGTTATTAACAATATGGGATCTGGAAACAAAATACCAGGGGTATGATTCCTGACTCATCTGTTCACTGTAATTCTATAGAAAGCTTTTTAATCTCTGTAACTTGGTTTTCTATCCATAAAGCAGAAATTCAAATATAACCTACAATAAGAATTATGTACAAGGGTTAAATAAAGTTGAAATGTCAAGGCTTTTTACCAGTGTCTGCCAAGATTGGGGCTGAATAAATAATAGCTCACTACTTTTCAAGCATTTATAAGAACATTAAAATACTCTAAGCAACTATATGAGAAATAATAGGAGCCAAAATTTTCCATATTTTCGACCAAAGTGGTAGTTTGTGCCTGCAGCCCTCACAAAACCATTAATAGCATATCAGAGTTATATGTCCAGAAATATCCACCCACCTCACACACCTCTAAGCCTGCCCCAAGGTTGTAAAGATTTCCCACCATCTGCCACCTCCACAGATTATGGCATTGTCAAGTGCCAACCAGAAGGTAAATTTGAAGTCTGAGAGACACAATGCACAAAATTATTTGTGCTAATTAACCGTTTAGCTTCAGTTAAGTAAGTAGATTGGCAATTTCTTCATATTCCTGTCTGTCTATTTGCAAGTAGCAATTGTGGGCCCAATATATACTTGGCTCTGAGCTACACAAGTCAATTACACATGTGTAGGCATAACTTCTACCACTGGGGGGGGGTATAAAGTTCAAGCTGAGATGTAAGAGAGAATCAGGAAGGATTCAGAACACAGAATATCCTAAAGGGGAGGGGAACAGTTTTAAAAGGAAATGATAAGTGAACTCATACTTATCACAGAACTACTCAGAGAAGTGTTCAAGTCTTGCAGGAAATTCAGGGGAAAAAGGGGGGGACCTCTTCCAAAACTTGTTTTAGAACTGGTCCTGTTCAATATATTTGCCAACTCAATTATCATCCTGTCAAGGTCAGTGTTTCTAAAGAATAAACATACAATGAAATGGTTAAACGTATCTTGACGATAGGATGCTGAACTTTCTACCATTATTTACACCTACAATGTCAAGATGCTCTCACACAGCAGAACGATGGACTTGTGACTGATGCCGAAGGACTACCCTCGTGTAATAACATGGGGGAAACAGTGCTGGGTTGGGAGATGCTGGAAGGGGAACCACAGCCTGCGGAGCTGTACCAGGGAAAATAAAAAATTACACAAAGAAAACAAATCATTAAAACTTTTTTAAAAAGAATAAACATACCTTAATGATTTAAAATAATCCCTAAATCAGACTTCTATCATAATGCTGAGTAGAGCTATGAGCTGAGAAAGCAGATGATTGGAAACTTGACTTCATAAGGCCAGAAAGATCATCAAAGAGACAATGAATACAGTTTCATTTGGCAAATCCAAGTTAAATGTCCTTTTTACTCATACATGTCATCTAATTTGCTCTGGAGTACCATGACAACAAGAAAGCACAGTTGTTACTGTAACTTAGAAAGAGCAGTGTGCATTTCTACCCACTGGCTTTCCACACACTTCTCTCCTTTTGCCCCCGAACTATTGTGCAAGCCACCAGTCTTCCATAATTCATGGAGGGTGGAAATGAGATGAATGTCAGAAGTTTATGTCACAAGTAAGGTAACAAAGCTAACATATTGCTGAATCCAGTTTTATTCTCCCAATGGCAAACATTTTTTTTTTTTTTACGAGAAAGTAGCCACTGCTACTCCACCCAGGGGATCCAAACGCCAGGTCCCATTAATCCATAAACGCCCACCCCCTGCATGCTTGCACTTCCTCCATTCAACAGGCAAAGCCAATTTGGTCTACACAGGATGCCTCTCCGGGTTTCTTTCAGAAGCGTAAATGATGACGTTAGTGCCAACTGTTCTGAGCAGCTGCAGAAAACCATTAACCCAAATTGCTCATTACACCTTTATAGACATCACGCAAATCTGCCTGCTAAACAAAGATATAAATATAATGGGTAATAATGGAGAAAAGTTTCAAAAGGAAAATCTTCTTACTGCACATTGCCTTGCCAATGAAAGACACAAATATGTCCATTTAAGCACAACACACACCTATGTTTATACTTATCTCATCAGACCTCGGTCAGAAACTTGACTTTTTCACATTATTATAAAAAAAAAAAAGCAGGAAAATATTACTTGGGGCAGAAGAACAGATTAGAGGGAAGCTTTTTTTTTTTAAGATGCATTCAGAAAAATTGAAATTAGCTGCCCTTTTGTAGGCAGGAAGTTATCTATAGCACACAGAACAGAAAGCAGTGAGAGGGAGGGAGTCAGCTGGCATCACACTGCAGGAAGACCCTGAATGGAGGATGTGCTGCCAGTTAGAAAGCAACGTGGTCCGGGCTAGCCTTCCTTCTCTGGAGCTGTCCTAAATGGCATTTTGAATTGCCCTGCCAAATCCCTTCACTTTGCTCTTTCTAAAAAAAGACCAAGGGGAAAGATGTGGAGTCAAAGCAACAATCCAACGCTCAGCAAATTGTGCCACTACTGAAAACATTAATATTTTTTTAATGTCAGCCTAAAGACTCCTGTTTGAAATTCACAGGGGGAACTAAAATTAATGTAAGCCAGCTTAGGAATGTCAAATGAATCTTCATTATATTCAAAAAGCACTGGTGCAATTGGAAAATGGTGGCAATGCGAAGTGGAGGGCTTACATGCATAATCATGGTGATTTTTTGGAGATAAAAGCAAGTACTTAAAGTTCTTTGTGAAAAATAACTTTCAAATTAAATTGTGAAAAATAGGCTACTTCTTGCTAGGAAAGTTGACAGTCCATGAAAAAAAAGAAAAGAATGCATGTAAATACTTCACATGATAGTGAGTAATTTGATTTTTGGAGAAACAACTTCATTTTTTAAAAATGAAGAACAAAGCTCCAATTCACTCTTTCTGTCCATACATCCCCTGATTTTTAACTTTGAATATCTTCCCATGAGGATATGTAGTCTAATTCTCCACCCTTTAAATTAGGGTTTTCCAACTTGCTTTGATCAATAAAAGCAACAATTGGGAAAATTTGCCGCTTCCATCCAGCTCCCTGCTTGTAGCCTGGGAAGGCAATGGAGGATGGCCCAAAGCCTTGGTACGCTGTACCCAGTGTGGGAGACACAGAAGAAATTCCTGGCTCCTGGCTTCGGATCAGCTCAGCTCTGGCTGTTGCAGCTACTTGGGGAGTGAATCAGCAGATGGAAGATCTTTCTTTCTGTCTCTCCTCCTCTCTCTATATCTGACTTTCCAACAAAAATAAATAAATGTTTAAAAAAAAAGAAGAAGAAGAAGAATGATCATGGGTCCAGCACAATGGCTAAGTGGCTAAATACTCTTCTTGCACACAGCAGCATCCATACGGGCATGGGTTCGTGTCCCAGTTGCTCCACTTCCCATCCAGCTCCCTGCTTGTGGCCTGGGAGAGCATACGAGGAAGGCTCAAAGTCTTGGGACCCTGTACCCATGTAGGAGACCAGAAGAAGCCCCTGGTTCCAAGTTTTGGATCAGCTCAGCTCTGGCCATTGCAGCTACTTGGGGAGTGAATCAGCAGATGGCAGATCTTTCTCTCCATCTCTCTCTCTGTAAATCTGCATTTTCAATAAAAATAAATAAGTCTTGAAAAAAGGATTAACGAATGAGGATCATGGCAAGTGTTGCCTGTTAGGAGGGAGCAGTGACCATTAATCTTCCCTAGGTGATGCTACCTCTGTTATAAATTTTAACTCCATTCCAACAGGACCAATTGTCATGTGACATTAATAAATCACTTAATATCACCACGACTCCATTTCCTCATTTACAAAATGTAATGTTCTAGCTAGCAGAGGTGGACATCCTGCCTGTGGGCCAAATAAAGCCCATGAAATCAGTCCGCTTGGCCCTGTTGAGGTAACCACAGGTGGAACTTCAAATTCAATAAATGTGCAGCAGGCTACATTTGCAGCTGATTGTTTGTATTGCCTATAAATTACATTATAAATATCCAATTGCCTTCAGTGCCTCACTCGTTACAGAGATATTTCTTAGTGCTTCTTCCAAAGATTCATTCTCTCCACCTCCTTAGTAAAACAAGCTCATTTGAAGATGGATTCATTGATATCAGAAAGACTATATTCTGGCTTCTCTAGCCTCATCCCAGATGTACAAAACTACCAACACGGCAGCGTTTGGTGAGGGACTTCCAGGCAGATAGACTCAGCCAATAAGCACCTCTGTGCTTTTATTTTCATTTTCTTCTTTCAATAGCTATTTTGTCTCTCAAAGAAATCTGGTAGAGCAGAGCTATACACTAAAATAAAGAGCTGAAAATCAGACATCCACTCCCTGGAACAATCAATCCAGCCATCACAATGTCATCCACAAGATGACCTTATGAAAAAGACAAATCAACACTATCACCTATCAAGGATCAATCACCTTTTTTTTTTCCATATAGGCAACTGAGCTTATTAATCAGTTCAAGGTAAATAACTTACTGAGAAGTTAGTCAACATGTTAAAGCACAGCATCTCCTTATGCAGGATGCCCATTATACCTGGGAACACATGAGCTGTTACGAATAGATTTAAGAAGTCTTGATGACATTACGTAACCACCTGCATTTCCAGAGTTTCTAAACACATGTATTGGTTTCCTTACGGCATTTCTTTCTTTCAAAAATACTTTCACATTCATCACCTGCAAAGCCTTTTCAAACTCAACAGCGATGTTCATCTTACATTCACTTACTAAATAATTCTGAAGGAAACTAAACTGAAAAAGGTTACCCCGGGAACACTGCAAACAAATGAATACAGAAAGTCTGCTAAGCGAAAAATAAAGGCCACATCCAATCATTAGAAATAATAGTTATGGTAATAAACTCAGGTGCAACTTTTGAAAATTCGCAATATTCTTGAAAGAGATACAAAAGGACTAGAAAAGAGGATGGTATATATTCTTTGCAGAGAAAAGTGAGCCAAGACAGTGGGTATATAACCCATCTTAAAAGATATCCAGGACAGCACTAAAACTGCTCATGGACTCAACTGTCAATGGTTTGCTTCTGGGGGAAAATCTTGAGATATAGACAATGCAACGGTGAGAAAAAAAAAAACACAGAACCAACAATTACTAATTAGAATTAGAGTTATACTTGGCCTTTGGGGAGGGGCCCATGGAGAAGTTAAATTTGTAATACCAATAATAAGATAAATATTTCAAATTATAAAAAATTGAAACTGTGCATGAAAAAGCTTCAGAGCTCAGTGTGCATTCAGTTAAGTTAGCATATACACTAAAGATACGAAGCTGCACATGCAGGCTGGCACAAGTAGAGCTCTAGGAATCTTTAAATGACAATGATACAACAACAAGTCCACAGAAATGGATGAGGCCATGACATATGAAATACATTTAAATCCAAAGACACAAATAATTCAATTTGGTTTTCAAATGTTAAGGCAGAAAAGATGCTTGTGGCTTCCATGGATGGTGCCGTTATCCAGAGCCAGAACTGATGCAAGAACCAAGGTTTTCCATTGTTAAAAGAAAATATCACTTCTTGATAACCAGCACTTTTCACAGCTGTGATACTATTCAAATATTATTCATCCACATTTGCCAAAGAGAATTCTTTAAAACTCATTCATGATTTCATGTGAAAAAAATTTTTTTATCTCCAGCAAATCCACTTATTTTTCTAGTGCTTGGAAAATATTTTGTGGGATAAAAGAGCTTTTCTGTAGAACTCGCAGAAGGAATCCTAAATGGTGTTTTTCCCTTGGCAATGTAAATTGAATACTTGTTCTGTGCAAAGTTGTGGTTGAATCCCTTCCAATCTGGAGTGTTTCTTGCCTAATTAAGTATTTAATATCCATTATTTGCTCTTTTTAGTGAAAATGGCTGGATTTCAAGCTGCTCCAAAATCTCTCATCTGCTATCTATGACAAGGAGACATATGCTGATGGAGGCCTAATGCTGCTTTGCTGAAGGCTGAACCCAACATCTGGTAAACCCTCAGAGCACCCAGCTTCCCAACTCTAGAGGAGAGCAGCAGAGACCGTGAGGCAAAGGCAACAACTGCGAAAGAAGCATCGGCCTCTGGGGGAAAGAAATAAGGATTCTGAGTAATATTTGATAGAGGGGAAAAAATGCCAAGCTGCTAGCACTTAGAATTTGGGTGTATGAATTAGACTTTTTAAAAAATATATATATGAATCTTTTTGAGTTAAGGAACTTTTCCAATTCAGTTTTCATAATAAACAACATAACTACAGGTGTTGTTTACACTGTGCATAAAACCAAAGTATTCCCTTTAACTAATCTTGAAACTAGTTTGTTGAGTAATTGCAGGAAACATAAAAGTAGGCTGGTAGGAGAGTGGGAACTGGAAGATACTGGTCTTTTCTTCAAGTATGAATTGCAACGCAGATCTGACTAAGAAATTCTTTGAGCTGTGGCATTTATGCTATTGCAAGGAAAGTCTAAACGGCTTTTTCCACCGTTGGCTGTGGTATTCCTCAGAATAATTAACACAAGAATAAACCAAAAAAATACATGAATAAATATTTCTTTTGTGAGAAACCTGATGTTATTTGTGAGGTGAATGCATACCCCCCAACACACTCATGCATGCAAGTATAGGCAAGCCTGCAACTTGTCCACAGTGAATAAACTTTTTGACATGTTCTTAGATTCAACTTGTTAGTATTTTGTTCAGAATTTTCCATTTGTGTTTATCAAGAAAATTGATCTGTACTTTCTCTTTGTTGTTCCCTTGTTTGCCTTGGTATCAGAGTGATGTTGATCTCAAAGACTGAGTTTAGAAGCATTTCTCACCATTTTATTTCTCGGACTACTTTGAGAGCTTTTGTAGAAGTCATCAGGGAAGCCATCTGGTCTTAGCCTCTTCTTTGTTGAGAAAATAGAGATTTTTCACTCAATCTGCGCTCATTATTATTTGTTCAAGTATTCTATCTTTCATGATTCAATTTCTGTGTTCCAGAAATTTACCCATTTCATACATATTTTTCAATTTATTGATGCTTAGTTGATCAAAACAGTGCCCACTGATGTTTTTGTAATTCTGTGTTGCAAGTTGAAATATCTCCCTTTTCATCTCTGATGTTGAGCTCTCTTCTTTTCTTGGTTAGTGTAGTTGCAGGTACATAAACTTTTAGAACAAAACTCCTTTATCCCATTGATATTTTGTATTCTTGTCTTAATTTATATTTCATTTATTTCCAATTTAGTCTTTCTTATTTCTTTTCTTCTGCTGCTCCTGATTTTGATTTATTACTACTTTTCTAGATTTTGCTTATCCATTGTATATTGCTTATTTGAGCCAGTTTTTAATTAATTTATTTTTATTGGAAAGGAAGATCTACAAGGTAAAGGAGAGACAGAAATATCTTCGATCCACTGGTTCACTCAACAAGTTGCTACAGCAGCCAGAACCTGGAAGATCCTAGAAAATTTGAAATAACACTTTCAGAACCAGTAACTTATAAAAAGAGGGGTTAATGAAGAAAATAAAAGGGCATTGAAGTCTTATTCAAAGTATAAAACTTTACTGAGAAATGAAAAAATGCTCTGAAAAAGCACAGGACTATATCAAGGTGCCAGCACTTCAACACCACCCTATTGCTGAAAGACTGGGGTCAGATCACTCAGTTTAGACCTGATTTCATAAAAAACTATCATCAAAGTGTCTGACCTGAAAGAGAGTGTCAAAACCAATTACTGAAACCAAAAATTGAAATCAGCCTGGTCTTCGAGAAATCCATGGGAAAGAATTTTCTCTCCTTTAGTAAATCCACCATCCTGACTTACAGTTAACCTTCCTCTTTAAAAATTCATCTCATAAATGATGCATTTCCTGCATACGTATGTGATGAATAGTTCATCAATATACTTTCAAGGAATAGACTCCAGCATAAGTCATGGCTCACTTTTTATTTTCTTCATTTGTAACATTTACTTTGGATTACAATGAGAAAGTAAGCAAAATATGATCTACATGATTCATCTCATGATACAATTTAACAACCTTGCAAAAGCTTTACATGCATTATGCCTTGCAATAAACATTGACATTTATAATCTAGAAATCTCATTTGGTAAAGGCAGACTCACTCTTTCACTTAGGTAATGAAAATTTAATATACTCTGTGTGTGTGCATGAAAAGAGAAGGGGAATATAAAATGTATTAAGTAATTCACTTGCATATTATACTACCAGCAAGAGGACATCATTTTTATTCTCACATTTCTCAAGCAATAGATTTTACAGCCAAATTGTCAACCGACGTAAGAGTTTTAGGATTTTCCTGACGCATTAAATTTGCTGAGAAAAGACAGACTTCTGTGAGCAATTCCAATTTTCCATTTCCTCAGCATTCAAAACGTTGCAATAGAACATATAAAATAAATGTTTTTTTTCACCATGTACAACATATCCTCCACTTGTAGGCTATTATAACATGCTCAATGACAATATAAACTAATACTTGCGTTTGTAAAAAATAAAAATCTTGATTACCCAAAACTCAACTCCCATTGTCTTTTTTTCTCAAATACATCTAGCTAAGACATCAATACTTTGTTTTCTAAAACAATTTCTCTAAATGTATCACAAAAAATATGAGGCACAGGAACATATGTAGGATATTACAGGGGAGGGGGCACATGTGTAAAAATTGAGCAGTTGATGTAAAACAAATTTCCTATTAAGAATGTATATTACCTTGCTTCTAAAAACAGAAGAGGAAAGGTTGAATGCCAATTCCTTATGCACATGGTATTCATTTAAACACTTCATTCATGGGAATGTTGCAAGTCCCACTTCGACTAAGTTTACTGGCTTACATAGAAATAAATTAGTACGTTTTACACCATGGAAACTCATCAGACTACTCCCTGTGGACACAAAGCATGAGTTTTTTTTTTTTTTAATCAGAAAATCTAAGATTCTTTAGTAGTATCATACTTTTGAGACTGACACAAAGTACTTGTGAATTTTCAAACACAAATTTTAAAAACGAAATTCTCAATTGCCATAAGCTAGATAATTGTCCACCAAATATTTCTGCCTTCTTTACCTTGGATAGACATAGGTGCGCTTTCCTGCCGAGCAGTGTTCATGGGACATCACTTAATGGAAAATTGGGAGATGACTAAAAACAAGGGTTTGAAATGCATTTGTGCAATGGGACTTGATTACACATACTTTCTACACGTCCATGAGAAGAACAAACAGATAGTTCGTTGTTCCAGGGGACGTAAGAGAATTGGGGTAAACTTAAGCACAATCTGTGATTTGAAGCCAAGACAAGTCCAAACAAAACTTGGCCAACCCATATGTAGGCTAAAGCAAAGCTTTCCTACAGATATGTAGGCTAACATAAACGCCTGATTTTAAAGTCAATGTTTGGGGGCAGTTTGCAAGCCAGCATTATCATGGCCTGCAATAACTGATACACCTGGCAACCAAAACTGTGAAATGACAAGTGTAACCTATAGATAAATCCTAATCTAAGGCAATAATCATAATAATAAACTTGATAAATGTCTACATCATGTGCATGTAACTAAAACAGTGACAGAAGTCCATCAATTTTCAAGACAATGTTTTGTTAACTGAAGAGAAAATACAATTTTAGTCAAAGAAAACATATTTGAGTAGTAGACATGCTTGGGAGCCATCTAATATGCTATGCCACAACGCCAATCCCCCCAAAAAATAATCTTTAATTCTAGCTTTCTTTAAACTGTCAGAATTACACTAACATCCATGAAAGTGAAAGTAATTGCAACCCTGATTAACTACTCCTTAGTCAAATCTCAGAAATGCCTTGGCTCTTTCTGAATCATTAGACATGAGGCAGACAAAACATACAGGAAATAGGCAATGCCATGTCGGTTTTATTAACTGGAAGTAATGTAACTTACTTGGGAAATTCCTATTTTTAAGAAATACTGTGTGACTACACCAACGGGATCCTTTCTTAGAAGGGACCCAGGGAAATGACTCTTAAAGTTAATTCTCTGATGACTTTGTGGTAAATCCATTTCCATTTATAACAGGCATTTTTAGAAAAAGAAAAGGATCACTTCTCGGCCTTTTGGCTAAGTTCAAATGTAAAAAGAGAAAAGGATTCTTTCTGGTTTTAAAAACATACTTCTAGATCCTACCGAAATAAAAAGGTACCGATGAGCATATTTTCCCTACTCATACAATACAGACTTAGCTTGAACTGAAAAGTTAACTTCTACAACAAACATTTATGTTTCACAGTTCTAGGGTTTCCAGGTCCAAGGTCAGAGTGTGTAGATCCAACACATGGCTTACAGACAAGCCTATTCTATATTGTCTTTCTGTACTTTTAGAACAGAGTGCAGACAAATTAAGAAAGTTTCTATTTGTCTTCTAATAAAGCCGCTAATGCCACTCATGAAAACTTCACTATTATGATCTAATTTTATCCCAAATGTCCCACCTCCTATTACCATCATATCACATTGGATTTGAGGATTTCAATATGTGATTTTAAGGGGATATGAAAATCTACTTTGTCACGGGCACATCGGCCGTTGCACTCACTTGGGGAGTGAATCATCGGACAGAAGATCTTCCTATCTGTCTCTCTCTGTGTATCCGCCTTTCCAATAAAAATTTTTAATAAATAAATAAATAAGTAAAATATAGTCTGGTCCACTTTTCTTTTATGAGAATCTAGGTTGTTTCCATTTCTTTGTTATTGTAGATTATGCTGCTGCAAATATAAGATTACACATCCCTTTCTCAAATGCAGATTTCATTTCTTTCAGATATATTCCCAGAAGTGGTATAGCTCAGGCATACAGCAGGTCGACTGTCAGTTCTCTCTGCACTCTCCATACTGACTTCCATAGTGGTTGTACCAGCCTCCACTCCTAACAACAGTGAAGGAGGGCAATTTCTCCCCACTTACACACTATTCAGCCATTAATAAGATTGAAAGCCTACCATTTGCAACCAAATGATCCCTACTACAGACCATTACACTCAATGAAACAAGCCAATCCCAAAAGGACAAGTGTCATATGTTCTCTCTGATATAAGACAACCTTCATGCAAAATCAAAAACCAGTAGCCCTTTTAATACTGTTCTTGCTACATCTCAGGGAGATTAATAGTTTTGTTTTTATTTTCATTTCTTCAAAAACTAGCTTTCATTTCTCTTACTTATTTCCTCATTGACTCACACCATCATTTCCTTCAGGAAGGTCTCTGGTCTTCTTTTTCATTTCTTCAGCAACACATTAGTCATCCAGTTGCATGTCATTTAATTCATGTTGTTGTAAACTTTCAATTTTTCTCTCTGTTGTTAATTTTGTTTTGTGTCTTTTCATTGAAGTAACTTTGTAATGGAGACTATCATAGCCAGTAGCATGTTATTTAACTTCATGGCATTGTAAATTTCTACTTTTTTTCCTGTTGCTGGTTTTGTTTTATGGCTTTTCATTCTGAAGAGTTAAGCCATTTCATGTTAATTTACTACACACCAGGATTTGGAGATTGTTCAACATAAAGACATGTTAAGTGCTTAAAATCACGAATTTGTGATGAAAGGATATTATAAAATATATACATGTAGCAAAATATTGCATAGCATACCATAAATATTTACTGTTGTATGGGATTGCAAACATTTGAATAAAGCAAAAATGATCTACTTAAGCATTAGCAGAAACCCGAAGTCCAGGATGACAAACTGGGCATTTTATTAATATAGTGAAACAAATAGTGCTTGAGAAGCAGGGATCTGTTGAGCTTTTGCACTTATTGTAAAGTTAATACCCTTCTGTAATACTGAAATACATAAATCTCCAAATACACAATAGAATAAGAGAGACAGCAGTATTTAAAAGTCTGTGCTTTGAAATGCTATTCCTACCCTTACTATTTGTGTGAACTAGGGCAGAGTGCCAACTAATTCTTCCAGTATTTTAGATTTAAGCTTTTTCAGAAGCAGCTTTTAAAAAAAAAAATCAATGACTTTGTGTAGCTTGAACTGGACATAAACTCTGGGAATGAATCACAGTATATTTTGTTTACTACTCCCTATTTGGCATCAGGTTTGGGATTCATTCGGTCCAAAAAATGTATGCCAAACGTATTTTATTAATCTCCTGTTTGGATCACAAGTGGAGAGGGTTGAATAATCATGCTAATTAGCTCATTGCACAGGTGCTCAGGGTTGAGTAATTACACTAATTACCTCATACACACGATCTTCATTGGTCCACGCAAGAATATTTCCTTTTATTCACTTACATATTCTTTTACCACCTTTCTTCATTTCCATTCTCCTTTTCTCAAGCAATATTCTAGTGCATTTTTGCATCTCCTTTAGGCTATGGGAATAGTTGTGAAACACTTATTGATATCTGCATAACAGGCTACACTTATGGTAATCAAAAGCAAATTCCAAAACATATATCCAAAGCCTTCTCCAGCGCATGTACAACAAATGCTTAATAACAGGCTTGAAAGCACAACTAGCATTTTAAAGTCATCTACCCAATCAGTCCAGCGAACTCGGGAACTCCCTCAAATCTCCCGACATAATCCTGCCATTTCACTCCCTAAATGTGGGCCAAATCCATTTCCTTCTGCTATCTCTGTGCGTGTGAAATCATTTCGAGACCTCAACTTCTCTCGTCACAACTGCATCAGCCTCATATCTTTCCCCTGCCAAACTGAACCAACAGGCTGCCACCAGTCAATTGTCTAAGTAAAAGTAATTAAAAATTTCTTATGATTCTAACATGATCAACAATGCCCAGGAACTCCCCATTGCCCATAACACGCATCCTAAGCCATACTATAGCTTTAGAAGCCTTTGGCGTTGTGGCCCACGTTTAAGGTTTACGTCTTCCCACTCTTGGGCATAACTTTCTTTACTAAAATCCTTACAGAACCCTAAAGCACCATGCACTTCCTTCAGTCAGGGATTGTGCTTGTGTTGGCTCCTCATACATAGAAGGCCTTTTTTCTTATACTACAGGTAAATTTTTCCAATTCATTATTTTTTTAAAATATCATCACTGAAGTCCCAAAGCCCCCGTGATCCACCCTACTGACATCACTGCCCAGGAACATGTACTCTCAGAACCGCATGGAGAACCACACTTAGCATCTATGCTACACACAGAGTTCAGGCAGTGTTGAGGACTGAATTATGTGCTCCAGACATTTTGAGATGTTGAAATTCTAACCTGGAATTCCTCAGAATTTCTCTATAATTGGAGGTGGAGACTTTAAAGAAGTCAAAGATTTTGTTGCTAGTGGGGACACTTATAAGCCATAAAGGAGCTACTCCAGCTTCTGATACGGCGTCCTGGGAGATGGCATGTGATGGCTCAAGTGCTTCAGACGGAAATGAAGTATCAAGTTCCTGACTTTGGTCTAACTCGCTCATGCCTATGCTGGGCATTTTGAGAGTGAACCAGCAAACGGAAGATGTTTCTATCTTCTGCATCTCTTTCTGTATTTCAAATTAAATGAGAGAAAGGTTTTAGATTAAAAGAAAATCGTGAGAATAGATCCTAATATCACTTGTGTCATTTTCAGAAGGAAATCTGCACATAGGCATGATAAAGGAAATTCTGTCCCACACCCCCCTACCCTGCACGCCTCTGAACCCAAGCTACAATATAATGTTTCTCTTCTCTGATGAGTATGTATGAATATGTATGCATACACATATACATCCTATTGGTTCTATTTTTTCCCAGGATAGTTCTACCTAATTCTGATGGTATCTTTGTAACTCTCTCCATGCCAAGTTTCTAAAATCAGAAATATATCTTGAGAAACTCTAGTTTGTTGGGGGGGACTGCATGAGCTTTGTCTCAAGTACTATTATATGTATGTAGGATATATTCATATCATATACATTACATGTGTATACACATACATGTGAGTATGTATGTATATTGTATATAGTCACTTTAGCAGAAACCTGATAAAAGAAATACTTTTATGTCAGTTTTAATGATGTGGTTAAGTTATTCATCTTAATGAAAGTAGCACATTATAGCAAAAACAATCTATGCTGAGATCATGTTCTTACCACCATGCTAAAACTACAACCAGGAGTCAATACTGTGGCAAAGAAAGTCATGTCATAGCCTACATTGCTTGCATCTCATACCAGAGCTGTGTTTCAAGTGCCGGTCGCTCACGTTTCAATTTACCTGCCTGATAATACACCTGAAAAAGCAGAGCTGGATCAAGTAGTTGGGTTCCTGCTATCCACTTAGAGACCCAGATGAAACTCCTGGCTCCAGGCTGTAGCCTGGTGCTCCCCTGGCTGTTGCAGCGATTTGGGGAATCAACCTGCAGATTTAACCTCAACCTCTTTGACTCTCCCCGTTACTCTGCCTCCCAATTTATACACACACACACACACACACACACACACACACACGTGTGTATAAATATATATAAATTAATGTATAAATACATGGTTATATGTGATACATTTTTTTCAAATACTACACAACTATTCTTAAGTATTCTTAACTATTTATAAGAAGTCATGGTAAATAACCCAATGTCTGGAATAAAGCAGATGTTCTGTAAATGTTCCCTGATTAACAGATAAGTGAATAACATCATTAATAAGCACGCATTCCTCAAATGAATCACTCCAGATTAGACATGTGCACTATACATGTTTTCTAAATATCCGCCCATACCAGAAGGCTGAGCCTTTAGCAAGAGTGGCAATACTTCCTCAACCAAGAGGTAGACTTCAAACTATAGTTTACTCATCTGTTCCATTTTACATGATGACAGAAGGATCACTGGAGTGAAAAGGACCATGGACAGCAATTAAGTACCAAATGATAATCTACCTTCTGAATAATATCTTTAAGAACATAATATTCCACCCATTTACTTTCAACATTGCAGTCAACAAGGTAAAACAGGACTTTCCAAGACTATTTTTTATTAGTCAAACAGAAGCAAATTATGTCAAGATAGAGGATAATGGATTTTATTCCAGAATGTTTATGATGTAGTGCTTATGAACTTTTGTAACCTGTTTGAAAGTATACAAATGCAATGTAGAAATAAAAGATTTGTGTTTTTACTTAAAGATTTATTAGAAATGAAGCTTTATCTCGATAAGACCATCATATTGATTGTCCAAATTTGGACATACTGTGGTGTGACACAAGATACCAACAACTGTAGCATCTAAGCAAATTAATAGTTTGCTTAAATTATTTAAGAATCAGAACAGCAAGACAGAATGCTTCCCTGATGTGTCCAATCACCTACTTTAAAGCTATTAGAAAGTACATTGGCTGGCACAAACTTGAAAAGGAAAAAAAAAAAAAGAAAAGAAACCTGAGTGTTTTTACTCATTTCCTTTTCAACACCAATTTTCCACCCATCTTATCATCTACCCTGATTGTCTGCTCCTGGTGACAAGCTGAACAAATTGCCTTTTACTGTTCCTTTGATTTGTACAATAACATGTTAATTGCAAGCCTGAGCTCTTCTTCTGCCCTATTGATTATATAATCACCTTTGCCAATCGAAGCTTCCAAGAATGTAAAAAAAAAAAAACTTTCAGAAAAATTAAACACAAAAATAAAGTCTTTACCTAACAGTAGCCCCCAACAAAGCAAACATTTACATTCTCAGATAATTGAAAGGCTAGGGAACCCAGTTTTGAAATTGTATTAAAAATCAGAAAAAGAAGCATTCCCCCCCCCCCCAAGCACTAGTGCCACTATCTCCAATATTTCAGATTGACTCTGCATTTCCTAACCCAATGGTACCCAAGGGTGAGATATGCCAGGAAGAATTAATAATGATCATTATAATACAGAATGCAGCAGCTGCACCTGTTCAGTTCCGTGTTAGTGATGCAGTTATATGGAGCACAGAGAAGCCAGCCAATACACCAGAGCTTAGTAACATCATCTTTCACCTTGAAACAAACACCTTGTTGTTTATTTTAGTAAACTACATATACAGCATTTTTGTCATTTCTCTTATTTAAATAAAGATGCAAGAAATGAAGAATTTACATAGGTGTAGAAATGTCGCTGTGTTTAATGTATTTGCTGAATACGATTGTGCAGAGCTCTCATCTGGCAACACTAATTCTGTAGAGCCTACCAAGATCCAAGAACTGAATAAATGCAAAATTATTTTTAAAGCAACAAAATCGATGTGGCATATCTCTATTTTTTTTATTTGATATAATCATCAACTACATTGATTTTGTCTTTTACTCAATACTTAGTCACAAAATTTCCAGAGCCAATTACACTCAACCAAAGGACAGGGTACTAAAAGCAAAAATGCTAACACCAAGCAGTTGTATAACAGCAAAAAGCTTAAACCAAACTAAAATCCATTGCCATATCACCCCAACGTGTATGTATTTGACACATATGTTTTTAAAGGAGTAACAAGTTGTCTTTAAAGCATGAACATTTATATGCCACTGCTTGATTGTTTCCTTCTTTCCATCATCTAGAAATAACCCTACTCTTGCTAAAGATTTTTGTCGGAATAATCAGTTATCTGCCTACTTCCAGTAATGTGATCTCAGTTCTCCAATTCTATGTAACAAACCTCTTCACAATGAAAAAGCTTGGAAAACACATCCTATTTCTGTGGGCTGACTGGGCTCAGCTGGACAACTCTGATTTCTCTTTATGATCAGCTGAGGTTACTCAAAGTATATTAAGCTCAAAACACAGCTAAAAGCCCGAACTTATCTAGTGCTCAGCTGAGATGAGTGAAATTCCTGGGGGCTGACCGGGCCCCTCTTCACATGCCTTTGCATCACTCAGTACTTTAGCCTCAGTTTCATTAAATGTTAGCTGGATTCCAAGCTGAAAGTATGAATTATAAGATGTCTTACGACCAGTTTCAGAAAGCACACAAACTCATTTCTCCATATCCTATTAGTCAAAGTCATGGGCCAGCCCATAATCAGAGAAGGGAAAGGATTTTACCTATTGATGGGGAAATTATGCATCTTTAGGGATGAGAAGAATTATTGGTAATCATCTTAGCATATGGTCAGCTATATTTAATGTTTCCTTTAGATTCCATAAATCCATGAGTGAAGACAAAACCTTGAGTAAAAGATCAGTGACTAAGATGGCTGGCCATGAAGGAAGCAGACACAAGTTACTTTACTCCAGGAAGAACGGTACAATAGGCAATAAGGTAAGCACAGGTCAGCAGCCGCATGTTCAAAATGAAGCCCAGAGAACATGCCAGATAAGAGGGGGAAGATCTGGAAAGTACCCGTACATCCCATCAGACACTTGGTGTTAGCCTGATTTTACAAGATGCATAACATGCAAGCTTATTACCACTCAAAGCTATTTTAAGCACTGTGTTTTATAAATGCAAGAATTTCTGTCTCTGATAAACTTAAGAAAATTATGAGGGTAGTGAGGAAAATTCAGAGGGGGAAAAGCTTATAGCTGGAAAATCCAGATCCCAAGAGATAAGTCTGCATTGCTGAAATACAAATAAGGATATATTTAAGGATCCTACAAGTAAACTAGAGGACAAAAATTGTCTGGAGTAAGAGCTGGATTTTTTAAAAGAAATTTTAACAATTCCTAAAAGTGATATTTAATAAGGACCCATTATTAAACATTCATTAAAACTTGATGAGAGCATAAAGCAACTGGCCTAGTACTTAAAATGCTTACATCCAAAATATACTGCCTGGGTTCATGTTCTGCCTGTGATTGCAGTTCTAGCTTACTGTCACAGTGCACACTGGGAAGCAGCACATGATGCCTCGAGTGGATGGATCCTTGAGTTCATTATTCTTGCTTCGTGCTTTCTGAACGCATTTGGTGTGTGAAATTGCAGATGGGAACACACGTGTGTGTGTCTGTCTGTCTCTGCTTCTCAAAAAGGTTTAAAGGTATGCTACAAAATACATCACATCACACCTGACACACAGCAAGTATTCCATAAAGTCATATTTCAAAGGATGTATAGAAGTATTTCACAGAATACAGCATTCTACAACTACAGCAAAGTTGACTAGATTCTGCACTGGCCATCACGGCCCAATATTTCTGTGTTGTATTACTTCAAAGTCAAGACAACATCAAATTGCTTGAAACGTTTCAAAGTGTGTGCTTTCAATTTCTGTACATCTCATTATAAATTAAAAAGTTTATGGAACAGTATCCATTCAAAATCCACACAATGTATGGGGCTTCTTCAATAGAAAACCATCACTGTCTCATTAAAGATAAATCTTAAAGTAACACATTTACTATCACTATTCTGTTTTCTTTTTCTTTGAAATTATCTACTTAGAGTAGACAAATATTTCAAAGTATTCATGAAAATTTAAATGAAAAATCACTGATAATTTGTGTACTTAAAGAGAAAGACATTCAATTTATCTGTGTGTAACTGAGTCAAAAGGAATTGGGGGAGTCAGAACGTACCAATAATAGACTGAGAATGAAATGTCAAAGTCTCTTCAGTGTTGTGTACACTGTGCCTTCCATCAGGGAAAGAAAATTACTGAAGTATTCTACATGGCAGTATAAAGCTATAAAAAAATCAGGAGAGTGCAGTAAATTGCATCATTTATCAAAACAGTTGATAATAATGCCACACCAGACCTGCACTTGACACAGGCGCATAACTTATTACTGGTTCCCAGCTATCTGAACATACACAGAAAATTATTTTCAGAAGCACTTACCAGTTATTCAAAATGATATGAAATATGAAGAAAGTGAAATTCCTCGGCATTCAGTATGTACTTGAAATGAAGCACACTTAAAAAAAAATCACAATTTTGACTACAAAAAAAAGGTGATAGTCTTTATTTGTGCCATTACTTTTATGTACACTAGTGCAAAGGTAATTTTGGGAGCCCATAAATCATATATAAATTATTACCAATAATGAGAAGGTAGTCAGTTCTGACTTGCTTTTTCCTAAAAAAACTAGATCATCAAGCAAATATGATTATGATGCAAAAAATGAAAAGTACAGAATTGACTTCAAAGAAATTAATAAATGTGTGGGTTCATTTTTGGAGTGTGTACTCAATCCAATTGATAAGCATGTCTGTTTTTATGTCACTGTTGCTTAGTTTTAATTATTGAAGTTTTGAAGTCAAGGAATGTCATTAGCTTTACTATTCTTTCCTGAGATTAAACTGAATTTTTCAGATTTCTGTATGCATTTTGGATATTTTCCTTAGCATCTTGAAACAGCAACTCCCAGTTTTATTGAACATTTGTAATGTTTTTAACGGCTCTGTTCCATTGATTTCTACTTTACTTTTTATTGCTTCCTTTCTTTAAACTAATTTTAGATATCCTTTTTTTGTTGTTGTTCTTTTTCTAGTTCCTTGATGTGTGGCACTTTTTATTCGAAATATTTTCTTCTTTTACCATATAACTAGTTCTATAAATTCACTTAAAACTTATTTATAGCATTCAAAACACTTTGATAGTTTGTTTCCATTTTCATTTATCACAAAATATTTTCTTACATCACTTTGATTATTTTTCATTAATCAGTGAAACACCCAGGAATGTGCTATTTATTTCCATGTGCTATTTCTCAAATTCTTAGCAGCTAGATGGATGAGAAGTGGAGCAGCTTGGGCCACCTTTTGTTGTTTTTCACAGAACAATCACAGGGAGCTGGATGTGAAGTGGAAGTGGGGTATAGGAAGGGACGATACGGGAACCGGAGTTGTAGACAGAAGCTTCATCCACTACAACCAAACAGTGACCCCTTTTACACGCAACTTGCTTAAGATTTTTGTCAAGAAAAGATGTTGAATGTTATCTCCTTTGTAACTATTGATATAATTATACAGTTTTCACATTTTAATTTATTAACATGACAAATCACATTTATGGATGTGTGTGAGTTGATTTATTCTTGCATCCCTGGAATAAATCCCACATAGTTCAGTGATGTAATCCTGATATTTATAATCACTTGCATTTAAAAAATAAGTGATACATCTTGAGGATTAGGAAAACAGAAGCCAACCAATTAGAAAATACCATGGATCAGAGCAGAAATAAATGAAATTAAAACAAAAAAATGCAAAAGTCAACAAAAATCTGATTCATTGAGAAGATACAAAAAAAAAGACAAACCTTTAGCCAGATTTACAAAGAAAAAGCCATTTGAATAGAAAAATAAGTCATTACAACCAATGCCACAGAGATCTAAAGAATCATTAGAAATGAATACAAAAATACATATGTATTTACACATAATTATATGTTCAACTAAATATACATATATTTGTTTTATATAAAAATGTATAAACATTAACAGAATTGAGAGTAGAAGCCATATGCTCATCAGGGCCCAGTGTGTGGTTCAAGAGCTAAATCCTCACCTTGTAAGCACTGCACCCCATGTGGGTATCAGTTCATATCCTGGCTGCTCCACTTCCTATCCAGCTCCCTGCTTACGTCCTGGGAAGCCAAAGATGGCCCAAAGTCTTGGGATCCTTCACCCATGTGGGAGACCTGGAAGATGCTCCTGCATCCTGCAATCAGATAAGCTCGGGCCACTGAGACATCTGAGGAGTTAACCAGTGAATGGAGACCTTTCACTGTCTCTCCTCTTCATAAACCTGAT
Source organism: Ochotona curzoniae (assembly GCF_017591425.1). Taxonomy (NCBI): domain Eukaryota; kingdom Metazoa; phylum Chordata; class Mammalia; order Lagomorpha; family Ochotonidae; genus Ochotona; species Ochotona curzoniae. The sequence goes on along the minus strand of NW_024465035.1, from coordinate 8,408,561 downwards.
TTGCATTTCCAATAAAAATTTTAAAATTTTTAAATAGTTCAAAAACATCTCAGCAGCTTAAAAAGGAAAGAGAAGACAGTATTTCAAAATGACCTATTAACATCAACAGATATTTCTCAAAAGAAAATACATAAATGATCAGAAGCAGATGAAAAATTGCTCTACATCACTACACCTCAGAGCAATATCAATCAAAACTACAAGATACATCATTTCACCCTCAATGAAATGGTTATTACTTTAAAAAGATTTTTTACATTAATTCTGCTGCCCTTGCATTCTGCTTTGCTCCTGCACTTCGGGGATAGTGCAGCACATCCGCTGGCTTGTTCCCTGTGTACCCTAAAGCACGTGGCCACGCTCCCCAGGAATTGCCTACTAATTATCATTGCTGGTTTTCCCTAGCAATCAGTTCCCATCTATTTAATGGCACAAAAACGGAAAACTTCCCATCCTAGACAAAGACATAGGCCTCCAACAATAGAAGATCCACAGGATACCGAGTAGACATGCTCACAACAATATCTTATAGTCCAATTGTCCAACAAACAGCACAGAGAATTCTAAAATTTATAAGAGAAAAGTGCCAGGCCACTTTACGTGTAAGAGATAGCTCACATTATACAGAGAGCAGTTTTTCAAGAGAAACCTCAGAGGCCAGAGGGAATAGAATGATATATTCCATGCTCTGAAAGAAATTAAGTGCCAAACAGAGATAGGTTAGCTAGTGGAGTTATCTCCAAGGAGATATTATATATAATCTCCAAGGAAAGCAAAAGCTTAGGGAATTTGCCACCACCACATCCACCTGACCAAAATGCTTTAGGGAACTCAAGATGCAAAAGCAAAAAACAGAATGAAACTACCCACTATGAAAACATGCATAACTGTAAAATCCCAGAGAAAGAATATTCAGAGTAAGCAGAACTTTTACACATGAAACAACTGATACTTAATAAAAGTAACTTTGAATGTAAATGGACTAAGTATACGAATAAAAAGATATAGATAGGATGAATGTATTATATAATACAGCAATCTGCTACCTAGAGTAAATTTAATTCAGTAATAACAGCACACACAGACCAAAAATGATAGATGGAAAAAAGACCTCAGGCAAATGAGAACTGAAACATGGCAACAGTAACCACACGCAGGGTGGTGATTTGGTGTCGGGGTTGATGTGACACTGGGGACATGCTCACCCCACATGGAGGTATATAAACTCACATAGCACCTCTTTCGATCCTTCTTCCTGCTAGTGTGCGCCCTGTGGAGCAATGGGGGATGACAGCACTGGGCCCTTGCTCTTCCCGGGGAAGACAGACTGAGCTGCAGAGCCTAACCTAGCCTCACAGGCTATAGAAAGGTAAGGCTGGAGACGAAAGAGCTCTTGGCCTGGATCTCTCTTTCTCCAAGTCTCTGCCTTTGCAAAAAGAATATTTTAAAAACTGTACAAAGGCAGTCACTGTGAATTGATCAAGAGACTAATTCAGGCAGCAGATATTATCATTGTAAATATATGTAACTAATGCCCATGCACTCAAGTTTATAAAACAAACACTGTTCTGTCTAAAGGAGGAAATGGGAAATAAAATAGTGATGTATTTCAATGTCTCAATTTCATCTATGAAGGATCATCCAGACAAAAATTAATTTAAAAAATCAGGGTGAATGCATACTATAGAACAAATGGACTTAGACAATAACAGTGGCCTGGCATGGTAGCCTGGCAGCTAAAGTCCTTGCCTCGAGTGCACCAGGATCCCATATGGGCATCGGTTCTAACCCCAATGCCCCGGCTTCCAATGCAGCTCCCTACTTGTGGCCTGGGAAAGCAGTGAAGGAGGCCTTAAGCCTTGAGATCCTGCACCTGTGTGGGAGACCCGGGGGAGGCTCCTGGTTCCTGGCTTTGGATCAGCTTAGCTCTGGCCATTGCAGCTGCTTGGGGAGTAAACCAGTGGACGGAAGATCTTCCTCTCTCTATCTACTCCTCTCTGTATATCTGCCTTTCCAATAAAAATAAAATAAATCTTTAAAAGAAAGAGAGAGAAACAATTATGGAAAAATTCATCTAATACCTGTGGCATATACATTTTTACTAGCATGTAGAACACTTCTAGGACACGTGCAATACTAAGCCACAAAACAAATTTCAACGAACTGCAAAAAAATCAAAATAAGTCATGAATTTTTCACAACACAATAAAAGAAACTAGTAATGAACAACAGAAATCTAAATATATTATATAGGAATTATATAGTTTATGAATTTTACATATATGTAACCTAGAAATTCCTTGAACCCTTGTATGTGTTTCTTGATGTTGATTCTTTTTTCCTATTATTATTATTTAGTTCAATAGGCCCTGGGATTTCCATTACCCCTTCCCCAGTCCCTTCTTCATTCTCCCCATCTGAAGTTCCCCTATATTATTACTATAGTTGATTCTTATGAGATTCCTCTATGAAGAAATAAATCTACTTCAAGTATTCACATTGACAAATAATCCTATACAGAGGCAACAAGTAGAATAGCTGAAATGTTCTGTGTCTTGACAAGAAGACAGGTTAATTATGCAAGATAAAAGAGTAGCAAAAATCTATAGCAGATTTCAGAGAAGAATGGAACATGAAATGGCACAGTAGTTGAATGATTAATAAATTCCACACCAGGAATAAGGGTGGCCACTTATAGTTTGCTAGTAAGAACTGAGGAAGGGCTGATCAGAGAATATATAGAGAACTCACATGAGTGAAATTTGCTTTGCAATTTTATCTATTATTTGGTTTTATGATGCAAAACTTTAGCCTTTCAATTATTTTTGCTAAAATGTTATTTTTGTATCAGAGATAAGCAGTATTACAGACAACGGAGAGAGAAAGCTTCTGCTTCTTAGCCATTAAGCAGGAAGTGAAGAAAATCAATGAAAGACTGTACAGATTATTGCTCTTATAATTGTCTCCCTACCACCCTCAGGGGAGGCCTGGATCGAGCACCTAGTTCCCTGCTAGGTCCTAGCCAATCTCCAACTGTCCCAACTCCTTTAGGATTGAGCCAGGGTGGGATGGGTTCTCTCCTGGCTCTCTCATCTTCGCCTTCAGCTCTCAAATAACAAAAAGAAATTGGTGAGACTTGAACAAGACTGAAAGAAACAGTAAATCAGAGAAATAATGTCTGGACAACATCAGACATGTTAAAAACAGCATTAGAATTTTCGCAGTGTATAGGGTGATGGTGTTAAGACGATCTTAATTCATGCAGATAAGGTAGGTTCAGCATAACTGATCAGTTACAGATGAGGAATTAAAAATATCACGAATTTAACCATGACTTTAATCACTGGTTTTGAGAACTACATCAAGAGTCCAAAATAGAAGAACTTATCCTCATCTAAAATCAGAAAATTTTGCAAAATTTTGGACTAGGTGATATTAAATCCTCAAGCAAAACCTCTTTTATCTGTGCAAAACATGTTTTTTTAGAAGTATTAGTTCCTCACTTCACAAAATAATTGTAGGTAAAAGTGAGACATTATAACTGTAAGTAAATTCACCTCATGTAAGAATATGTCTACATGATGTCATAGTGGAAGCTGAATTTTTATTCCCTAAGGAAAAATTCAAAGCATAATTTTTTTTGCATTTTTCTACATTCATTATGAAGCACTAACTCACGACTGCCCATTAAGAAATTCTGTCCCAAAAGTGTCACTGTGACAAGGAATTACCAAGTTGCAATACTAACCCATCAGATCCAATTCAAGGACATTTCTGAAATTGTCAATAATTCAGTATTTTTAACCATTCATTAGCACTAGTGTCAGGTGGCAAATCTGTGCAGTCAGACATATCAATTACATATAGCAATTGATGGCAGCTGAAAATAAGAGAAAGCCAAATTATCTGCCAAGGACTCTCACTCTTAGGAAAACATTTAACGTCTACAGTTGATTAACTTATTCCCCAAAAGCCATTTGCACGGCCTTGCAGAGTCCACTCAAATGAAATTTCCACTACTTTAATAAGCAACCTATTTAACTTGCTAATGAGAATGTGTCAGAATATATCTTTACAGAGTCATTATATGAAATGGCATAGGTATGTACCTGGCTCAATTTCAAAATAAAAAATTATAAAAGGCTGTCTAGTGAAGAGTCTTATGAAATTTGTCATACTTCTATCAATTTGCATGTGATTAACCAAAGGTTAAGTAAAAAACAACAACAACAACAAAAAAAAAAAACCTTACCCAGGTGCACATGGAGGATATGGCAGTCCGTTGGAACCTGCAGAGGACACCTGATACCACAACAGAGGACGGGGGACAGAATTAATCCATCAACTACCCCAGCCATGTGTTGGCAGTGAAAATCTGGGCAAACGGAGACTCTAAGGTGGACTACGTCAACCAGTGGATTCTGCAGCGATTTCATCGTGCTTGGAAAGGCAAGACTGGCAACAATTCAGAATTGTTGAATTATCAAAACCACTTGAGTTAGGACCCTCAGAGCATGCCCCACATCAGGGACCTGGGATGGGTGGGAGGCTGGGTGGGGCTTCTCCCTTTATGTCCACTCTTATTCCAGATAGAGAGAAAGAAATAATGTGGAAATAATAGTCTTATCCACTTTCCCATAGCCCTCGACCCTGTGTGCCCTTATCAACTATGTAAAGATTATCAAAATAAGATAATTACCAAAAACAAATCAGAAATGTGTTCTATTTTACTATTTTTAATGAAAGATGTTCAAGTATTGTTTTAATAAAATATTAAGAAAATACTTGCTTCATTTACCCCACTTTTGAGTATACTTGCTGAGATTTGTCCATTTAGCTACCGTCGTTCTATGGGTGAAGCAAAATGAATTAAACTACCAAATAATTAGTGGACAACCAGCAACAGTGAAGAACTGGGACCATGAGAATGACTGCCTCACAATGGCAAAGACATACACATAAGAGACAAGCTGGTAGTCCTATCTCATCTTTGCAAGGGGAGCAAACTCAGGGAGCACAGAGCCTTTTTGAATAGTGTCTTAATGGAGATATCTCACTGAAGAAACAGCATTAGATATCACTCTTAATAGACAAAGACTTGTCTGTCTAACTCCAATCAAGGTTAGTTCAAAGAAACTGCTACAGATTTTAGCCAGTGATGTGGCTACCTGGATTTCAATGCATTCATAAAACATTTATCAGTGTGTAGAATTATGAGTAACTGAACTCAAAAAGTGATAACTTTCAACCTTTAACACTCCTGTTTCCTTCACTGTTGGATGCAGGGTATGTGGCTATAGTTTGTCTAGAAACTGCAACTCAGAAACTGAATTCAAACTGCCCCTGCCATAAGCAGACATACTATCTCTCAGAAATTTCCCCAATATTAAAACCATTCTTTGTTGCAACTCACCTTACCCACGTATACACAGAAAATTGTTGTCACATTGTCATTATAGCAATCACCTACACGATGGAAAATTTCCCTAGTTGGAATTAAAAATGTGCTAAAGAACCACAGGTGTCTTTCAAACAGTAAATTTAGTCCCAAATGCCAAAAGAAAACAAATAATACAGTAATCAGTATACCACCAGCATCATTAACTCTAACCTCAAGTCTACTCTTATATGGGCAAGGAAAATAAGAAAATCTCAAAGCTCTACTATTATGACAGTCATTTTGATAGAACATTTTCATGCCTCCATCTGTAATTAAAGTCAGCAGTCTTAAAAATTAAATTTCTACAAAAGGAAAATTGGATGGGAGCAAAGGGAACACTTAGCTCTTTCTGGGGTAAGAGCTAAGAAATATATCGAGTATGATATAAACTATTTGCATAGCACAAGTTACTGACCTACTTACTGGATATATTGTGATCAAGACGTACAGGTAATACATATGTATTCTACAAATTACATATGGTGGTTTGTTTCCATTATTTCTAAAGCTTCACTCATTCGAAACAATATATCTCAGCATCAGAAAAAAAATTAATTGTATATAATAACCTATAAAGGAGAATAAATTTGCTGAGAACCACAAAGTAATATCCCTCACTGTGACAGATCAACTTAAATAAATCCGTTCTTTTGTGGACAGAGTGACTTCCCTGGCTTTGCTTTGGGGTGTAGATACATAATTCCCTTGGGTCAATGGGATATTAGAAGGCAGGATACAAATGAAGAACTAAAAATTGAATCACACTCTATATACTTTAATATTGAATACAATAATAATTATTCCTAGGGTAGCATGGCTCTTGGGAGCAAATGACGCACAGTATGAGATTGCTGATAGAAGCAAAGATTACAAAAAACTTCAGTAAAAGCGACCATCAGCCTACCTATGTGTAAACCATTTAGATGCCTTAATTCCTGCTATTTCCTGCATTCCCAACATGGGATCTAGAAGGTTTTTGTCTTAGCAGCAAAATTTGATAGCAAAACAAAGATTCTGGGATAAATATTTTCTTTTTTCGCTTATAATACACATAAGCTGATACTGTATATCAGCATGATAGCTACATCAAACCACCTAGCCATGCAGGAAAACAGCCACCCTGAAAATTCGTGCAAGGATTTAAGTGAGAGAAAATTCCACAAAATATATTTTGTGATAGAGGAGAAATCAACATGGCCTTATTTACTTTACGAGGGGGAACTCCCTGGCACATCACAGATTTATGAGTTATGAAAGACTGAATTTTTTGTTTCCTTTAGAAAGCAGAAATTTAAGTTATCCAGAGGGCACCAAGCTACTGAATTCACCGAAGACTCAAAGATGCCAACGTTGTGGTATCATAAGCAAAAACAAGGAGAAATACCGTGCTGCAAGCACAGGACAGAGGGAGAGAAAAAAACGAAAAGACAAGAAACAATGGAGATGTAATTACTTCTTTGGGTCCCATCTTTCCATCTTGCAATATTTGGGGGCATTCTTTAAGAATAATTCCTTTCTGGGCCTGGTGTGGTAGCCTAGTGGCTTCGTCACCTTGCACACACCAGGATCCCATATGGGTGCCGGTTCTGATCCTTCCCATTCAGCTCTCTGCTTGTGGCCTGGGAAAGCAGTTGGGAATGGCCCAAAGTCTTGGGACACTGCACTGGCATGGGATGTCTGGAAGAAACTCCTGGCTCCTGGCTTCGCATTGACTTAGCTCCAGCTATTGAGGCCACTTGGGGAGTGAGTCATCGGATAGAAGCTCTTTCTTTGTCTCTCCTCTCTGTATATCTGCCTTTCCAATAAAAACAAAATAAATCTTTTTTTTAAGGACAATTCCTTTCTGAACAAATACATTTGATTATACTATTTGAAGTACAAATAGATTTCTGTAAATCTGTATTGTTTCTCTAAAAAAAAAAAAAATTGAAAAGTTAGAATAGCCTTAACAGCACCTATTGTGTGATACAATGGTTTTTCCATGAATTATGAGAATAAGGTTTCACTATCAAGTCTTCTGGGATGCCGCCCTCTCATCTACTTCTCCCCAGACCGACTCAACACCCAGGCTGTGGGGGCAGAGTGCGTACGCGTGCGGTGGGTAAGACTTTCAACTTTGAAATGAGGTCATTTCATGCTTTTAAGTCACGGAGAGAGCGCTTTCCAAGCAGCACCCCCCCCCCCCCAGCAGCCTCTGCTGGATCTTCAGAGATTAAATTCTTTCCTGGCTGGACACATGTCCCTGCAACAACAGGGAGAGTTGATTTTTTTTTTTTCCTCTTCAGTCAGTTTTCTCTCTTAATAATTAGGATGTAGTGAGTCACGTCTGAGCGGAATGTCAGAATCAGCCCCGACTAGGTTTTACTGGATTTCTGCAGGGCTGCTCTTGCCACGCCCTTCGGCTGCGCCTGTCGGGTCACCAGGCTTTGCTCATCACATCCCTGTAGTTGCTGTGTACGGTGGCAGGTGACAGAGTGTCATCAAACATTTGGATGGTTTTGTGTTGAGGGTTTTCTAGAGCACGGATTCTGACTACGTCAGTGTACAATCTCAGCAGCAAGCATGCAGAGCAGGGCTCTTTCCACAATTCTCTCACAGAAATGTATTCAAATAGAGAGGGTCACTAAGGTATTACAGAGTCAAACTGTATCTGTATTTAAATTAGATGAAGTGACGCCTTTTCATATTTCTCCGTTTCTTTGGAGTGTTTCTGCAGTTCCTTATGGGAGCTCATCAGAGCGCCTGCTTGGTCTTTGTTTCTCCCTCTCAATCCTCTTCTGCTAGTTTCACTGTTGGTTCTATGTCTTGAACACCTATGCATCTCTGCTCAAAACGTAATTCATTGGCTTGCAAATCCTCATTAATAATTAATACCTAAAAAAGGATGACCTCACACATCTTCACACACGTTATGTGGCCAATGCTGTTTTGCCAATGATTTTCTTTGCCAGCAGTAACTATTCTTACAAGCTAAAAAAAAATAATAAATAACAATTTTTAAATTCAGCCTTTTTCTTCTTTATTCCTCAGATTGCCAGCAGTGCTTGTAATCAGCTTGCTTTTCCGACGTTAACAATTAAAAGCAATTCTTCTCCATCTTGAGAAGGCATCCCAGCCATGGGGGGTGCTGGGCTGGGCGGGGCGGGGCGGGGCGGGGCGGGGCGGGGCTGAGCTGGGCGGGGCTGGGCGGGGCGGGGCTGGGCGGGGCGGGGCTCGGCGGGGCGGGGCTTGGCGGGGCGGGGCTCGGTGGGGCGGGGCGGGGCTGGGCTTGGCTGCAGCTTTCCATCATCAGCATCTGCATTTCTGGGATGCTTTCAGAAGACAACCAGACTATCACCTAAAGAATTTCTACAATCAACTTCCTTAATTCCTCATTTGTTCATTGTTAGCTTCAGAGGGGCAACAAAGTAAGTACACTAGCTGTGTTCTGGACGGAAAGTTTAAAATCATCCCTTAGTACACCTACTCTAAGTGAAGGTACAGATCGAACCACATTCATTCTTACCAAAACATGAATGAAAGGAGCCATCAGTGGACAGGAGGGGAATAGGGAATAAGAAAAGGCTTTATTTTGCTATCTTAGGGTTGCCAATAATTTCTGAATAAAGAACATACTCTATGCTGCATGTTTAAATAACCACTGAATTACATGCTGAAAACATGAACTTAATATTCATTACAGGGCCCAATGCGATAGCCTAGTGGCTAAAATCCTTTCCTCACATGTGCCGGGATCCTATATGGACACCGGTTTTAGTCTCCGTGGCCCTGCTTCCCATTCAGCTCCCTGACTGTGGCTTGAGAAAGCAGCCAAGGACAGCCCAGAGCCTTGGGACCCTGCACCCATATGGGAGACTCGGAAGAGGCTCGGGGCTTCTGGCTTCAGATTGGCTCAGTTTCAGCTGTTGCAGTCGCTTGGGGAGTGAACCATCAGATGAAAGATCTTCCTCTCTGTCCCTCTTCCTCTCTAGTGACTGGCCAATAAAAATAAATCTTTACAAAAATAAATATTCATCTACAGAGGCCCAAATAGTACTGTGTTTGGCTTACAAGTCCTCTTTAAAACCACCTCTGTTACCCATTCACTAGTGAGCACACGTCACTTGGGATGTTCATGTCCCATATGAGAGTGACCAAGTTCTAGTCCAGACTTCACTCCCAATTCAAGCTTCTTGCTATTGCGTTCCCTGAGAGACACCAGGAGATGGTCCAAGTACCGGGACCCCTGCTCAACACCTGAGAAAGTCACACGGAATCCTGAAACTTGGCCTCAACCTCACGGACACTGGCCGCTGCAGGTGTCTGGGGAGGGAATCAGAAGCTGGGGCATTACAGAGAAGCACAGAGGGGACACATGGCTCTTCCAGATCTGAGTCACAGAGCTACTTCTTGCTTTAAGGACTTTAAGAAATGAGGTTTTAGTTCCATGGACTCTATCATCAAGTCTCTGCAAAACGGCGACTGGAATAGCGTAGACATTATTTTATCAGTCACAATCAGAAAATCAGAATAACATTCCCAAGACATGCTGGGCTCGGTGCTCCACAGGATCAATATGAACATACCAACACAGCCATCACTGACTTAACGTGCACGTGAGACAGAACCGTGTTTGGAGATCGGGAAAAGATAAGATTGATGGCGGGGCAGGACAGAATGAACAGAATTAAATTATAGCGCTATTAAGTCACCAGCACTCTAAGCGCACATCTATTCTTTTTATCCAGATGAATAAAATCTTGACATTCAGTTGAGATTCTTGAAAATGGAAAGGACTAGGTTTTTCATCTGTCTCATAACTGATATTGGCCAGGGGACAAAACCATCATCAAGGATTTATAAATCAGAGGACTGTGTAGGGATACAACCGCGATATACCCTGAAGGACGCAAAGTCAGCTGCGAGGAGCCAGCCGTGTCTGCGCATCTGCATCTTTCTGCACGCGTGCTGCCTGTCCTTTAGGTGCAACTGCCTTGAGTCGTCAGCAGCTATGCTGAACACCAGAAATGAGAATGCCTTATATTAGGACAGTAGCATAAAAATCAGGACCACTGATAATGCCAAGGAGATAAAGTATGAATCCATTTCCTCCAGACATTTTGATACAAGAGAACAATGACGCACCAAAAAAAAAAAAAAGCATCATTTTTAAGTCAGCATTGCATTTTTTTTTCTATTACATGGAGATGGATGAAAATTTCACTGACAGAGAATCTATCGATAAAGTCAGAAGTGAGGAAAGGAAGGGAAAGAGATTATGATGAAGCAAGATAGTATCAGAAAAAGGTTTCATTTAGCAATATTTAGGTAAACTTCAGATGAAAGAAATCAATCAAAATGCCTATGGTAAGAAATCAAAAAAATGGACATTTTTCTTGCTGTATCAAAAAATGAGTATAATTCGCTTTTAAATTATAAATGTAAAAATATAACTTAAAAGCTGATCTGCAAGCTAAAAAAAAGGTGAATCAATCACATGGAGATCAGATTTATTAAAATCAGTAACAGAAAATAAAACTAAAACACTCATGGCTTTTCATGCCCTAGATAATTCAGCAGCAGCAAAAATATACTTAGCAAAATGTATTACCCATTTGAGATTAACTTGACAGAAATGTGACCATAGAATTTTAATTCTTCTCTCTCCCATAGTTACAAAATAAGCAAACACAGACCAAGGACATATAAATAATACAAAGCAAGTTTTAAAGAACAGCTATAAATCAAATGATCCACTTACAAATGGCTTCTGAGTGTTTCCCTAAAGTGACCATCAACAATCAGTACATGAGGAAAATCCTAACAAATTATGGGAAATGCAAAAGCAACCTTCTTCATGATACAGAAGTTAAAACTAATGACAATATGAACATAACAAAACCTGAAAGTTAAAAAGGTAAACTTTTACATGGGAGTAGGGCAGATAAGTCAGAGCACCCAAGACACTGGAAATCAGGAGGTCTCTCCTGTCAGAATTAGGGACCTACAAAAATGATGGTTGAATAAACATTCCTCAACACAACAAACTCACATCAGCAACCTACTGGACAGTATAATGCCGGAAGCATTTACCCAAGATCTGGGACCAAGCAAGGATGTCTAGTCAACCACTACTATTCAATCTAGATTAGGCACCTGCAGCCAGAGCCTTTAGGCAAGAAAAAAAAGAAGTTGAATGGATACAAAGTGGAAACAAGGACATCAAATTGTTAGTTGTAGTATATGACATGATTCTTTACACAGAGGAGGGAAAACAAAAGACTCCACTAAGAGAATATTAAAACAAAATAGAATCTGAAAAAGTTGCAGGACATAAAATCAATGCATGAAAGTCAAGAGCATTTTTATATCCTGACAAAGATCTGGCTGAGAAAGAATTTGTGAGATAAGCCCCATCCACAACAGTTACAAAAAAATGTAAACAGCTTTTGATAAATTCAACCCATGAGAAGGATCTCCACAATGAATATTTCAAAATGTTGATGAAAGAAACAGCAGACATAAAACTGGAAGAAGAAAAAACTTGCTTCTTCATGGACTGGATGAGTTAATATCATCAAAACGTATACCTTGTTTAAAGCAATGTATATATTCAGTGTGATCCCAATCAAAACACCAAGGACATTCTTTCACAGAATTAAAAAAAAAAAAAAACTTAAAATGCATAAGGAAACACAAAACACCTTGAATAGCCAAAACAAAGTTAAATAATAAAAACACAGTCAGCAACCTCACAATATGAGATTTAAAGACCCATTATAACCAATCATCCTAGCACTTCTTAAAGATAGATCTGTAGGTCAGAAACTCCAAAAATTAACCCACACATTTAAATCTAACTACTCATAGATAAACTATCTAAAATTCTTGCCTTGAAAAAGGACAATATTGGGCCCAGCGTGATAACATAGTGGCTAAAGTCCTCACCTTGAACGTGCCAGGATCCCATATGCGCGCAGGTTCTAATCCCAGCAGCCTCGCCTCCCATCCAGCTCCCTGCTTGTGGCCTGGGAAAGCAGCAGAGGACAGCCCAAAGCTTGGGACCCTGCACCCACGTGGGAGACCCAGAAGAGGCTCCTGGCTTCAGATTGGCTCAGCTCTAGCTGTTGTGACCACTTGATCAGTGAACCATCAGATGGAAGATCTTCCTCTCTGTCTCACCTCCTCTCTGTATATCTGACTTTCCAACAGAGAGAAAAAGGACAATATTCTCAATGAACAGTGCTGAATAATTGTATTTCCATACGCAGAAGTTTGAAACGAGAACCCTTCCTTATACCTTACACAAAAATCAGCTAAAAACTGGTCCAGGATCTAAAATTTGGAGCCTGGAATTATCAAACTGACAGAGGAAAACAGCAAATGCTGCAAGAAAGTGGCCTGCATAAAGACATTTTGTATAGTGTCCCAAAAGTATAGGCAATTAAAAAATAAAAGACAAATTGGTTTGCATCAAACTAAAAAGCTTTTGCATAGCAAAGGAAACAATGCAATGAAAAGACAGCCAACAGAGTGGAAGAAACTATTTGCAAGATATGCCTTTGACAAAGAACTTGTATGCAGAATACTATATAAGCAGCTCAAAAAACTCAAGAATTAACAATCCAGCTTAAAAAAAAAGACAAGGGTATCAATAAAATTGTTGGCAGAGAGGAAATATGAATGGCCAACATACTCATGAAAACAATGAGCAGGACCACTAGCCACCAAGGAACAGTGGGTACAACCCTCCAATCAGAATGGCACAAGATTTTAAAAAGTAACACATATTGGCAAGGTTGTGAGAGAAAAGGGTGCCCTGATACACTGACTGTGGGAATGTTAAGTTGATACAAACTTTATAAAAAATATTCTTATCATATGGACCAAATATATTCACAGTGAAATCAGCATATGAAGGAGGCATTTGCATTTTCAGGTATATAACAGCCCACTTCGCAACAGCACAGCGGGGCTCACTACAAGATACTGCCTCTATGCTTACAATCATTTTTTTAATTGAACATGTCCTCCTTTATATTTTGTCTACTGCTGCTTCTGTAGCTTTTTAGCTCAAGGAACATTATAGGGAATGTCTGTTATTAATGATGGATATATGTATAATATATATGCAATTAAAATAGCCATCTCGCTGGGGTAAATGTTTAATATCCCAGCAGATTTACTCTGTGACTGCTAAACACCTCACTCAATTCACAGAGAAGCATCAGCTGTTCCTCTTGGAGATTTCCACTCCTTTTTGCATTATTAGAATACTCCTCACATCACATTTTCTCTGGAGGAATCTTTCTAAACCATTAGTCCTTTGCTGAGGATTAGTTCAAATTGAAACTAGATAATATCTTGCATTATTCCACCTACCCAGTCTCAAATAAACAGCATGTGTCACAAAATACTGAAAATCAACGGAAAGCCGAAGCTCTTGGCAACCCTGTCGTTTTCTATGCTGAATTATTCAGTGAACTTCATGTGGTAGTTCAATAAGGGCTTTTGCCGAGAACCCCAAATTAGTCAAACTTCACACACAAGTCTGGAATGGTGCTCAGCTGCTCAAGAGATGTTTAAGGGACCCAGATGGTGCTCATGTTATGCCTGTTACCACCAACATGCTGCTGTGAAGTTGCTTGTGTTCATCTCCAGGAAGGTCATGTATCGGAGGTATATTGTCAAACAGCCCAGAAATGATCATTCACTTCTATTTTCCATTGAATGGATGTCAGCCAAATGGGGGCATGAACTACCAGGGTTTCTATAATACATTCATCCTTGCTCTAGGAGTAGCACAGACATTTGAACACAACCCAGTAGCTTCTTCCTGGATGTATAACCATCCATAACAGAAAAAAAAAAAAAAGATTCTATCAGTATCCATTGGTATATAACAAATCAATAATGCACAATGTTTCTCTTAAAATAATTATATCCATAGTTTTCACTTGGTCTTATTTTAAAGCTCCCAAAAAAAAAACAAAATGAAAAAGATATGAAAATGCATGCACATCCACCTTCTTGCCTTCTGTTGGCACTACTAGTACAAGAATTCTGAATCTATTGAAGAAACAGTCTCCCATCAGAAAACTCACATATCAGATTCAACCTGTAATAAAGTAGTAATTTTCAACCCAAGAGCAGCAGATTGCTACAGGCTTGTCGATGACAATGTGTCAGAAAGCATGCCACAGAGTTCATAGAAAAGTTCTGTATTTAACATTTACTTGCAAGTGTATGTAAGAGCACATGTTTACAAATATGTGTACAGGAGTGATCAGGTGCCTGCAGATGGATGCGTATGTATGTTGGCATTCATTTTCAGAGTTCAGTATACAGCACTACAATCTTGAAAGGAGATGCAATAAAACAGCATGGCTTTTATAAGGACAAATATTAAAAGTTCTCAGGCTAGTTAACATTGCATAGAAGCTACTAGAAGTCAATGAACATTAATGATTCAATAACATGCTACTATAGTCATGTTCTATTTTTATTCATACCCAAAACAAAAGTCTGTCCAATTTATATACAATGGAATGGACACCACTATAAGTTTGGATATGTGGTTTTAGTCCATGCTTCTGACATGAACAAACTTAAACTATAGGATTCATTGGTGGAATTGACAGATTTATAGATAAAATTGGGGGATAAAAAAAGCCTTTGAATGGACAAACTATATTTTTATTTCCTTCTCTAGCTACCCTTTGTGCTGTAGAGAAATGATATAAAACATATAAAAGTTCTGAATATTCAAAAGTAAATTCACTTTTTTTCAAATATGAGTGCTGTAAAAAGAATTTAACAACTTGGTTAAAGAACTTGCACCCTTGTTCCTCGGTAACTAGAGGACTAACACACTGTTTCTGTGGTACGTAAAGCTCTTCTGTGATGTGACTGCTCCGTCCTTTGGCTACGTTTTGCAACAGTGGGCAACCCTGTCACATGAAGCCATCTGGCTCTGCCATCTTTACCCTCACAATTTTTTTGAAATTTAAAAACCTATTGATTTAAAATGGAAGTGTCTTTCCCAAAGTTCTATAGCAATCAGTGAAATTCCCATTTTCTGAAATCAATCTTTTCATCTCTGATTTGTGGTATTTCAAATAAACTGCTGGATGGGTATTTATGATTCAATTATGACTAAAGCTGGACACCCATCCGATCAAATTAAACTCGTGCTTATTTTCCTTCATTTTTAAGTTATCTGTATTCATTTAGTGAATATATCCTGAGTAGCCATCCCGTTGCAGCCATCATCTGGAAAGGCTTGTCTCTTCTTTGCCACGAACAATGACAAGAAAAAATGGAATCTTGGCATTGTATGGGCATGCATCAGCAATCTGGCCCAGCATAGTTCTACTAGTTAATAAAGCTAGTTTGTTTCTTAACTTAAAAGAACAGCAATGAAAGTATCAAGGGTTGAGAAGTTAAAAGATAATTTTGAGAGAAATCATGCAGTATATGCAGTTGCTAGTAAATAGAAAATTAACATTAACTGGATTAAAAGTCAAATTTGTGTCTCAAAAATAGATGACACAAAGCTTACCAAATTCTGTGACAACCTTGAAAATAGTTTCTTGTGTCCTGACTTTTTTTTCCCAATAGTTGACATTTGTATTTTCTCAGTGTCTTCATTATTATGCAAACCCATTTTTTATGGTTATTCAGCAACTGTAAGCTTCCATACCGAGATTTTTTCAATATTGCTGTATTAAGGGGAATTATAATAGCCTATTGACCACCATGCAGTCAGTGATCCGTTCATTATTCTGTCTTGAAGGCTAAGTTCATAAAATAATGGATGTGATTATCACAAAAACCAATACAAGGCCAGAAACAACGATGAGCCCAAGCAGTTAACTTCTATTTTTATGCCATTTCAAAAATTTGCACAACTGGATTTGAATGTTCTTTTCTGCCTATTTTCAATTTTAGTGATTTGTAAATTGTGGTGCAGGTACTTCAGTGGGGTGGCAAGATGCATCATTATAGTATCAAGCAAAGCTTTGAGAACTTTTATTTCCAGTCTGTCTCATTTCACCCTTTGGACTGCTTCTGTGAAACTTAAAATGCATGAAATTCATTATTAGACTTTGCATGCATGCAATATGAGAGGAATTTCCAAACTTTGGAAACAATTAACATTCTTCTTTCGTGGTGCCATAAAAAACTATCGCATGCTTTATAAACACCCAATGTGAGCAAACTTTAAGTGCAATTTTACGTACTACATATACTATGAATGCTATTTTATGTGCTTTTTAAATTATTATTTATTTACTATATGAAACGCAGATTGGCAGAGAAAGAAAAGGAATGGTGGGTGCAGGAAGAGGGAAAGGAAAGAGGAAGGGAGGAAGGAAACCGAGGAGGGAAAGAGAGAGACAAAAAACAGAGAGGGTCACTTTCAGCCATTCATTTCCCAAATGGATGTAGCAGCCAAGTGTGAGCCAGACCAAAATCAGAATACATTACCCAAATCTCTGTCTCCAATACGGGCAGCAGGGGTCACTAAGTCCTTTAGTCATCTCAAATGGACTGAAAATGGTATGAAAGCCATGGTATGAAACACCAATGTAGATGGTATGAAAACAGGGTAGCCAGGACTTAAACTGGCACTCTGGGCTGCAATTGGCAGCTTAACTTGCTGTGCCACATGCTGGCTTTTATAAGAAATACGGGAATTCAATTTGGAGATGACCTGATTGCATAACCAGCAGTACGCTGCTGTTTCATGATACGCTGTATGTCAGGCTTCTTTGCTGGTCTGAGTATTTCAAAGTGTATGCAGTAACAGAAGGATGAACTTTCTACGTTTTCCTATTGGAAAAACGCATCATGATTCATGTAGTCACATATTCAAATTCATGTTTGTTTTCCCCTCACCGTTTGTTTTGACCTGCTTCCCATCTCTTTTCTCTGTCAGGCTCCTTCTTCCACACAAAGGAAGACATCTCCGATTCATGCTTGGTCTTTATCAAAAACATTTTAGTTCTGAGTGCCAGCCATTCTCACTGTTTTTTTTTCCCAGTTAAGTGGCTCTCAATGTCAATTTCATTATAATTTTTTCTATGGCGAGAATTATTTCCATCATGAAGACTCTTTCCAGTACAACCTAAAGATATTTTATTGAAAAACAGCTCTTTTGTTCATATCATTACCAATTAATGTTTCTTTTATCAGTCGTTGGAAATATTTCCTGACTGAAAATTGGTGGGCAGGGATTGATGTGGGCAGTGGGTAAGCCGCCGTCTCTGTCACCAGCATCCTACAGGAAGCTTGTTGCTTCTGTGCCAGCTGCTCACTAATGCACTGGAAGGCAGAAGACGGCCCACGAACTTGAACCCACACCACTCATTTCAGGAAACAGAATGCAGTTCTTGCTCAAGACTTCAGTCTGGCCCAGACCTAGTTGGTGCAAACATCTGGAGAGTGAGCTAGTGGATCAGAGAGAACCTTGTCTCTCTCAAATTCTGCCTTTCAAATTAAAAAAGAAAAAAATCTTTTAAAGAAAACTGCAGGCACTTATATGTATATACATAAATATATAATCTATGATAAATATGAAGGATGACCACTATGTTACAAAAACCAAATTTCATGTGATGTATAGGCTTCATGTCATTGTATTGTATCATCCTTCGTGCATTTTATAAAGAAAACACAAAGCAATATTCCACTGAAGTCTCCTGTTATTGCAATATTTAGTGTTCATATATCTTAAAAAATCACTTCACAGTTAAAATATTCAGGAGGACCAGTATGTTTCTTAAGATACCTGACTCAAGTCCCAACTGCTCTGCTTCCAATCCAGCTTCCTGTGGATGCACATGCTGGGAGGCAGCAGTGACTAACTCATGGACTTTGGTCCCTGCCAATGATGTAGAAGAACCAGCTCGAATGAACTCTGGCATCCTGCATTCAGCCTGGGTCAGCTTTGACTTTAGGAATAAACCAGGATGAAGATTACCTACTTCCCTCCTCCTCTCCCTGACTTTTCAAATAAAATGTAAATATATATTTTTATTTTTTTACTTTTTTAAAGATTTATTTATTTATTGGAAAGTCAGATATACAGAGAGGAGGAGAGACAGAGAGGAAGATCTTTTGTCTGATGATTCACTCCCCAAGTGAGCGCAACGGCCGGTGCTATGCCGATCCGAAGCCAGGAACTTCTTCCGGGTCTCCCACGCGGGTGCAGGGTCCCAAAGCTTTGGGCTGTCCTCTGCTGCTTTCCCAGGCCACAAGCAGGAAGCTGGATGGGAAGCGGGGCCGCTGGGATTAGAACCGCCACCCATATGGGATCCTGGCACATTCAAGGTGAGGACTTTAGCCGCTAGGCCACGCTGCCAGGCCCAGTATATACGTATCTTTAAAAATTCTTTTTTTTTTAAGATTTATTTATTATTATTATTATTATTTTTTTTTGGAAAGGCGGATATACAGAGAGGAGAGACAGAGAGGAAGATCTTCCATCCGATGATTCACTCCCCAAGTGAGCGCAACAGCCGATGCTATGCCGGTCCAAAGCCAGGAGCCTCTTCCGGGTCTCCCACACGGGTGCAGGGTCCCAAAGCTTTGGGCTGTCCTCGACTGCTTTCCCGGGCCACAGGCAGGGAGCTGGAAGGGAAGAGGGGCTGCCGGGATTAGAACCGGCGGCCATATGGGATCCCGGGCGTGCAAGACGAGGACCTTAACCACTTGCGCCACCGCGCCGGGCCTAAAAATTCTTTAGTATGGTGCTGCCTCACAAAAAATAATTAAGACAAAATCAGGAGACCTTATTCTCATGACTCTGTCAAATAACTTCCAACATGATAACCAGCAAAGCATATACACAAATTATGAAAGAAGACAGGAAGTGAAAAATCAATACTTTGAGAGCGCGATTCAGTAGCCCAAGGTCGTGAGAACAGAATCTGCATGGGTCCACAAACCATCTGCTCACAGTTGAGAAAGGCAGGCCATAGGAAGAAATTGCCGAAATGGTGCATCAATTTTTAGCAGAATAGGAGTAACTATAGTATTTAAATTCCATGCATAAAAGCAATGTGCATAAAACCAGATGCCCATTGAAAGAGGAATGGATAAAGAAACTGTGGTACATCTAATCCATAGAGAATTACTCAGCCATTAAAAAAAAAACGAAATTCTACCATTTATAACAGAACAGTCCCGACCACAGACCATTATGCTCATGAAATGAGCCAATCCCAGAAGGAGAAATATCATGTGTTCTCTCTGATATAAGGCAACATTCATGCAAAATAAAAATAAATAAATATATAAGTAAATCTATATATGCATATATTCTCACAGAAGAACTGTGATATGACTTGATAAACTGAAACACCAAGAACGTATCCCATATTCTCACAGCAGGTGAAGGAATCTATACTCCATGTCTTTTGTAAGGGGCCAGAGTGGTGGAAAAGAGAATACCTCTTAGGTATATTAGTAACAGCGGTCAGAGTTTAGAAGAGCCTGAAATTAGAAAACAGAAAGGGGGCAGGTTCACAGGCTGTATTGGATGAGTTAAGGGGGTCAAACTGGCAACTCCATGAGGGAAGCTAGCTTTATCTATTTTGCTCAAAATCTAGAATGGTACCTAGGTTACAGTACTTATTAAAAAGTGTGGTTAAGACTGAATGACTAAATTCAGAGAGTTCCTATTGACGAACACCTGGTAAGAGCATAACACCTCAACAACAATACAGGCGTATGGATAATTATGACAACCTAATATTGTAAATGAAAACAGATAATACACATTTTACAATTTCCCAAGCTTGGGTATTGTGGATTTAAAAAAAAAAAAAACAGTCTACAAACTCAATTCGTCCTCACAGAGATGAGAGTTTGCAATTAGAAGTTTCACTTAGCTATGCCATTCTGGATTGATACAGAAATCAGTTATCATGTCCATTTACATACAGGTAAGTAGGATAATATTATTCTCAAGGAATGTGAAATTTAAGATGCACTGGACAAAATAGTGACTTAAAAATCTATGGAAACTACTCTAATTAAAAGCAGAAATGCCAGAAATCATATAGCCCAGAGTGATCCTCTAAAAGAAACATTAATCAAAATCTACCTTTGTTCAAAATCCTAAAGAGCATCTATTTCCACAAACCTAAGATTGTCATAAAAACTAACAATCTTAATAATATGTTAGCACCAAACTTAGACTATCAATAACTGTAAAAAAAAAAAAAAGGATGTCCCATGACCTAAGTCTTTCTTGAAATAGCAATATGGCCATGTGGATATGAAACTAACCCCCGATGTTTATACTGTGCTCTCACTTAATACAGCAAGGGAAGAGTGAATTGCAGCTCAGGGGCGGGGAAAAGTGCACAGGAAAGCGTGAGACACAAAGGGGCATAACTTTGCCTGAGGCTGCAAGGTGACTGTCAAGGAGGGTGAGATTTGAAGATCTTTAGGAAAGAGAAAGCTTTATCAACACCCAGACCACACGCCAGAAGATGTTGTCAGTCAGCAGAGACTCTGAGAAGAGATGGTATAAATGAGTGAATTAGCACAAAAGAGACCAGGGACTCAGAAAGAATTAAACATTTCTAATTAAAGGATGGAGGCTGTGCCGCCGGCGATTCCCTGGACCAAAGGGGAAACTGCTTGTTTTCATAGACTTCTTTCAATTTGAACTTGGGCAAGAAAAGACATGCGAAA
The DNA here is from genome assembly GCF_017591425.1 of Ochotona curzoniae. NCBI lineage: Eukaryota > Metazoa > Chordata > Mammalia > Lagomorpha > Ochotonidae > Ochotona > Ochotona curzoniae. The sequence goes on along the minus strand of NW_024465035.1, from coordinate 8,387,434 downwards.
GTTACCAAAGTCATTCTAATTCAGGAAAGTAGTAACAATTTCCTTCTAACAAGTGGTGAGCAGAAGGGAGAAACACTAGCAAAATTGTATAAGAATTCTAATTTTAATTGCTTCTCGACCTTTTGGCTAAGATCAAGTGTAAAACTCTAATTTTACCTCAACCTCTTTGTTGCAGCTAGGCTAGCCACTCACCGACTTACTGAATTTAGTGTTTTAGACTATTACCACTCTTTTAAATCATAATCTCTACGTTATAAAATGTAGCTGCTGACTCAATCTCTGAGGGTCTCTTGATGATCAGTTTTAATAGAGTTTAATAAGAAAATCTGTGCACCATTTTTTGAAGGCTGTCATTCTGAAAAACTACAATACAGAATATCAAAATGTACCAATTTGATTTGTCATTGAAATATTATTTCTTTTAAGATTAAGATAAATCAAGAAATGCTTCTAAGGCTGACATTTAATCCATGAATTCAAATCATTTCCAAGATTTATGATCCATTAGAAAGACAGTTTCAATTTCCTTTGCCCTTCTCAGAATCTAATGTATAGCTGGCAAAAAAATACACTTACAGTGTACAGATTCCGTAACAACAATATCACTTATTGATAAGGGTTTTCAAGCTTAAAAATGATGTTGCAAGTTATGTTCATTTTTATTTGTTTATCTGACGGATGTTTCACACTGCTAAAACTTCTAAAATGTAGCAGAATAATAGATACCCATGAAACAAGACTCAACTGAGGCTTACAACAAATATCCCACAATTACAATGACATTATAAGTTGGATGAAATGTCTAGGTGTCCATGTATTTAGACTCAGAGACACATATAAAGATGCAGCCACTTCATAGAAAGATGTGAGCAACCTAGCATAAAATTCCCTTTCCTTTTTTATGATTTATTATTATTTTTTAATGGGAAAGGCAAATTTACAGAGAGAAAGAGACAGAAAGAAATATCTTTCATCCTCTGGTTCACTCCCCAAGTGGCCGCAACAGCCAGAGCTGAGCCAATGCGAAGCCAGGAGCCAAGAGCTTCTTCCCGGTCTCCCACGTAAGTGTAGGGTCCTAAGGCTTTGGACTGTCCTCAGCTGCTTTTCCAGGTCACAAGAATCGAGCTGGATGGGAAGAAGGTAGCCAGGATAGGAACTGGAGACCCAAAGTATAGAAAATCTAGTGGTGGGGCTTTTTACTAAACAGAGTCTTCCTGCTGAAAGGGTTTGTCTTGAGCCTCAAGATGGCACTTGGTCATTTCATCATATGACCCACCAATCTCACTTTTAGGAATCTATCCAAACAAAATGAAGTCAGCATATGAGACAGTTCCTTGTACACCCATGCTTATTTCAGCAGAATCCATGGTAGCTGAGATACGGCATCAATCGAGATGTACATCAACTGATGACTAGATAAATAAAATGTGATGCATATGCACTGTGGAAACTCAGTCATCAAAAAGGATTAATTCCTGTCATTTACAAAAAAAAAACGCATTAAATTGGGAAACCAAGATGCTTAGTGAAACAAGCAAGTCTCAAAAAGACAAATACCATGTTTTATCTGAAATGTGGCAGCTAATATAGAACACACAAAAAAGTATATAAATGAAGTAGTCACTATATGATAAGATCGTCATTTTTAGCCCACGTTTATATTCCAATGGAAATGTGGTTGTGACCTTTTTACTTATTGAATATCATGATTGGTGGTAAATTAAGCATGTAAATTAAGCATGTGGATTATTGAATATTATGATTGGTGGCAAATTAAGCATGTAAATTAAGCATGTGGATTAAAATTGTGACTTCAAATACTGGTGAAGAGAGGAAGGGGAGGAGATGTTTAGCGAGGAGAGTGGATAGTCAGGAAATTACACGAGCAACAAATGGCAAGACAGTGACTATGTGAACGTATCTCCCTGTCTGGTTGGTTTCTTATGTAAGTCACCAGAATTCAGTCATTAATTCAATCTGAATGCCTCCCCAAAGCGGGGGCCAAACTTCCAAATCCCATATTAGGTGAAGTTTTTACCCTTAGGACTTTGGGAACTATCCACTCCTTTGTTTCAGCTGGAAAAATAATCAAACCACAGCATTCCACCCCAATTTCTTACAACTGGTGACCTTTCCACACTGTAAAATAATTATATCCAATAGCTCCAAAGTCTTTATTAATATAAAGAGAATAGATTTTGTGCATTCCATAATTCCAGTTCTGAGAAAAACAATTCAAATCTCTTTTATTTTTGTAAGAACTTCAGGAAACCTTCTCACCAACAATGCCACACCATGATGAATAATCTTAGTGTGATTTTTCCAAATGGAATAGTATGTTTCATGAAGAGTAAAAATTCTGAATGTTTATACTTGTATATTCTTGATTTCCCAGAAAACGGGGTAGTCAGCGAATCTCATCAAACCCCGTAGATTCAGGTGAGTGACCCTGACTCAACAGTTAAGTACCAATACTATGTGACGGATGGCATTATTGCAAAGGACATCACTCACGAGAATGGAATTCCTGTCACTGGTGCCAAATGGTTCAATCCATGTAGATACTCAGTGAATGGAAGGAAAACAGATGGAAATTACAACTATTCATATCACTTCAGAATAGGAATGGTCTCATATTAGTTTGGGAACAAAAGTCAGACCTACCATTATGACCAAATCAAGAAAGCTCTGCAAGTTGTGACCATCTTATTAATCAAGTGCTAGATATGGCATGGTGATTGTCAGACTGTTACGTTCAACAACTACAATTTTGTTTTTACCAGTTTTGCTAAGCAACAACAATAGCGGAGGACAGGCCTGGTACAGTAGCCTAGCAGCTAAACTCCTCACCTTGCACATGCCAAGATCCCACATGGGTGCTGGTTCGTGTTCCAACAGGCCCACTTCCCATCCAGCTTCCTCCTTGTGTCCTGGGAAAACAGTTGAAGAAGGCCTAAAGCCTTGGGACCCTGCACCTGTGTAGAAGACCTGGAGAAAGCTCGGGGTTCCTGGCTTCGGATCAGCTCAGCTCTGACCATTGTGGCCACTTGGGGAGTGAATCAGTGGACGAAAGATCTCCCTCTCTGTCTCTCCTCCTCTTTGTATATCTGCCTTTCCAATAAAAATAAAGAAATCTTTAACAATTGCAGAGGAGTTGATTGAGAAAATGAAGAAACAATGCCAAAAGTATACATAGGAGAAGGTGGCTGCTTTCAGGAGAAGGTGGCTGCTTTCAGGATTTCCATACTACAGGCAATGCATTCCGAAATCACCACCTTGCATTTGCAGAAAGATCTAGATACAATGACAGTGTAATCATTTTGAATTATGTTCATTCCCCTATTCAGGAGTTAGGCAACTTGTACGAATGCTCTCTTCTGTTTACATATTCCATGCCATACATGCTAAGAAACAAAAGTACATGTAAGAAAAATCTACCTGGCATGTGAAACTTCACAGCCTTACGACAACACTTCAATTTGATTCGTGTGCTGCGTGCGTGACATTTCTGCAGGTATTGTCCAAAATTGTACACAGTCAAAATTATACTCCTGGTCAAAGCCTCTGTTCTATTGTTGCTAGAAAATATTCCCTACAGAGTTTACTGAAATCATTTCTATTTAGTATAATTTTTCTTAAAACAGCAATTATTTTTTTTCTTCACGAGTTGATTCCTCTGAAGAAAATGATTGCAATTATTCATTTTGTGTATTTCAATATCATTGTGTTCTGCATCAGTGCTTTGATTTCTTCTCTCACCATGAGGTCTGTCCTCACTCCCGAAAGAAAGCAATACAGTAACACACACAGGGCTCATGTACTAATCGTGTACCACATCTGGGGAAGCAGGGACAGGTACCCGGGCTTAATTTTCCTTTAAGTACATGAGAATTTAACCTCTTTTTTTATTGGCACAGGCTTTCAGATGACAGTAAAAATAAACTCATCCAGTTTTGATCAGCAAGGAGACTCAGAGAGAGTTGCAGCCTGAGACCAGGATGTCCTGGCTCATCTGTGAGGAAAACACAGTTATTCTGTACTCCAGAGCAAATGAGACTGACTTTTAATGAGTACTATGCCTTGAATGCCTTGCTAGGTCACGGTCCAAAGGGACTTTTTGTCACTACACTGATTAACAGGATTAACAAAAGCTGTTTTGGATACAGTAAGTCAGCTCATATCATTGACCTAACATTTAATAACATAGTATAAAGTCTGGTTCAAAGCAGAATCGGACTATTTTCCATGCTGGCAACTTAGAGTTCTGTCACTTTGTAATAGATGTTCATTTTCTGACTTCACATGCACATCCAATTCCATGGCATTTACAGGAACAACTCAATGATTGTCCAGAGTGGAAACTGTCCAGGTCATTCAGCTATACAAAGCAGCATAGGCAAGTAGAATGAAACATAAAATTCCAAAGTTGTCAACAGGAAATCATTGGGAACACAGGCTTATAAGACTTGGCACCTTGTAGCTCTAGTTAAAATTACTGTGGGATTTAGACAACTGACAAATCATGTAAGTACCATGATGCAACATTTTCATTTCTTATCCTCAAAATAGTGGGTTAAAATAATCTAGGGGTTGATAACTGCGATGCTTTAGTCCTTCTGTTTTTAAACAATCAGTCCTCCCTTTTAAAGTTCTTTTAAACAAAAACTCGACTTGGTTTGAAATCAAGTTGTTGGGACCATCTTGACTTTTACTTTAAGCACATGACTGGATGTGTCCTTGAGGAACCTTTCAGTCTGGTTCTCTAAGGAGTATAGCAACTAATGCTGTACCAAATGCTGAAAAGATTTTGTTCTTCAACAGTATCGCAGTGGATTTGATGATGATTGTTGGTTTGAAGTCTGACTCTTTATATATTTGAAAGGCCACAGGGGTAGAACTGGGCATATGGTCACAGGGGTAGAACTGGGCAGATGGTCACAGGGGTAGAACTGGGCAGATGGCCACAGGGGTAGAACTGGGCAGATGGTCACAGGGGTAGAACTGGGCAGATGGCCACAGGGGTAGAACTGGGCAGATGGCCACAGGGGTAGAACAGCTGTAAGTACCAAGTCTTTCCATGACTACTATCAACACTGTTGTATGAAGAAGCGGACTACAAGCCAGAGCTGCCAAGGAGAGCCCAGAACCAAGACTGGCAGCTAACATTGGTAGTTTTCTAAATATCAAGAACCTGTATTAATTCTACTCATAGTTAACTCTCCATCTGGACCACCATGCATCTTTGCATTTTTTTTAACATGTTGTAGATGTTCCAAAAAGGTTGCCTGAGTTAAATACAATTTAACTTAGCTAAAATAAAATTTAATTTAAACAAATACTTAAAGTGATCCAAGATCTTGCCTGCAACCTAGGATTTGAAGGGAGAGATGGCATCAAATAAATGAGTGCTATGGTTTTTCCCCTGATTTCAAGTGCTGGAAATTTAATTGTCTCACATTATGTCAATGTATTTGGCAATGGGGCCCTTGGAAGTTAACTGGGATTAGAGCAGGTCATGAAGGCACAACACTCATGATTATATTAGTGGCTTTATAAGAAGAAAGGCCCAACTGAGCAAGTTTGTTTGGTATCATTTGTGATGCCCTCTACCATGTCACGGCCTAGCAGGAAGACCCTCACCAGATCCTGAGTAGATGCCAGCACTAAGCAAGTGGACATCCAGAGCCATCGTGTCAATCAAAGGCTACTCAGACTGCAGCCTTCACTTAGAGCAACACAAAATGCATTCATATAGTCAGTTCAGGAGAAGTAAGAAGGTACAGTCTCTGAAGTCAGCACTTTGATTCTGATCTCTGAACTGGCTTCCGCTATCTTGAGAAAAGCAGGAAAGTCATACAACTCCATTTCAGACTTGTAAGAAGTGAAGGCTAGCACTCACCTCACAAGTTCTTGAAGGTAAGAATCAGACAGTCTATGACAAAGGCACTATCTTTGCTGAAAATCCTATGTAAATGCTAGTTATTATTAACCTTTTGATAACCCAATTGATCAGGGATTTGGGAGAATGTTTCTGAGCTCTGAAGTACGACAGCAAGACTTTCCTGTGAGACTTCAAAGAAGGATGAGAGGGATTTAAAATTGGACGAAGATAAATACCAAAGGAAGGAGTTTAAAATCATTTCTGATGGAAAGGAAAATAAATTGACTGGCTATGTTAATCTCAGTGAGTGTTATCTACTAATTAATAATATATTTTAATTAAACAAACTCAAATTACTTTTTCATGGGAAAGTCTATTCTATTTTTCTTGCCTACTTTTTGCGTTATGTGGGCAACTTATTTTGAAATCTAAAAAAAACAGGCAATAATGGACATGAGTTGTTAACCCTGCCACTTAATCTTATATTTCCAGTAAAAAGTCAATTTACAATTTACAATAATCACTGGGAATTGTTGAGCTTATCTATTTACCATGCACAAAACCCTCGATGCTCCCCATGTGAAGACGATTTGCCCAACTGCCTCTTACACACAGTAAAACCCATACCAATTTAAAAACTGATTTCACCTGTCTCCCTCTGACTTCCTCAAAGGGAAGAGCTTCCAAGCAAGTGACAGGTAGCCAAGCTAGAAAGGTGCCCACCTCACCCTTAGCTTCACCAAACTGAACTGTTTCTCAAAGAAGGATCCTGCTTCTCCTTGGGTGAGGGCTCCCGCTCCCTTAGCAGGACCCCCTCTTCTGGAAATTCATGAACTTCAACTCTTCTGATCCTTTCTGCATATTTGTGTGTTTCCCTATTCTAGGCCCATTGATATCATCACACTGGATGTAAGAGCATTCATTATATCCGATATTTAAGCTACTACTGATAGGTCATCTCCCTCCTACAAAACTGCTAATTCTTTGAGAGGAAGTATTATATTCAGGTACAGCTAAGGATATATTCTAGCTTTTGAACTTTTTCAGGTCACAGCATTTATAGTACCTAGAGCTGAAGAGCAATGGACCGTCAACAGATGTGCTGTTTTCCTTTCATTATTAGTATGAGAATTTAATAACCAAAGGAGATCATAGTCACCCAAGACATGACTTTCCTTGTCAATACAGCTGGAAATTCCAATCTTGGCAGAGAACTGAGATAACCTGGACCAAAAACCCTAAAATTAAAATGCAGAGGCAACCATAGCAGCATTTAGTTTAATTTTTTCTAAGTCCAAAAAAATTCACATACTAACACCACTGGAAAGAATATAAATAATATTCAATAATCTTCTATTTTAAGACATAATTCTGCTCTATCCGATTTTTTTTTCCTTTTCTATGTTTGCTTGGGGGAATTCTGTAGAGCACAGGAAAGATAACTAGATAATAAAAAGTATCATAGCAAATCTGATAGGTCACAAGAAAACTTCTCTAACCATAGTGCTCACTTAGAATGCAAGTGTACATTAAAATGAGAGCCCAAACTTTGAGATACACTTCCAAATTCAAAAACACACAGATAAAATGTTGGATCGGTGCCTGATTTCACATAAACCCCTTCTCTGGAAGGCAGAACATCTGACACCGCTGCAGGTGTAGGAGCCAAATTGTCCTGTTGTCTGAAACAGCCACATCATCCCCAGCAGCACCACCTGCCTCCTATGTGCTGGAGTAGAATTACAATGAGAAGAGGGAGTCAGAGCACACAGTTACACAAACATAAAAATACTCTGGCCATAAAATAAGTTGAGTCTGTTTACTGCCCTTTGGGAGGGAAGAGCCTGAGCAAATCAAAATCTCGTATTACACTTTTAGTCTCTATAACTCCTTTTTCCCTCCTTCCTTCCTTCTGTCCTTTCTTCCTTCCTTCCGTCCTTCCTTCCTTCCTTCCCCCCTTTCTCTCCCCCTTTTTCCTCCCTCCCTTGTTTCCTTCCTGCTTTCTCCAAAACAGCATCTCCAGACATAGAAACAATTGGACTAAACTATAACATTCATAGCAACACAAGCAGTTAGGGTCCTGTGGAAAAATGCTGGTGACACAGCCTTTTCTATCTCATCGATTTCAGGGGACAAATCCTGTTCTGGCCTGAACGCATTGCCGCTCTTTCCATGAAGAAACGTCCTTTGTGACAAAGTCATGACTCTCACATTATATAAGATCAATGCTTTCATGAAACATACATATAGATACATTGAAGTATTTACATAGAAAACGAATATGAAAATGTTAAAGTGTTAACATTAAATCTGCATGTGTTCATTGAATTCTTTATGTGCTTTCCTATAACAAATGAAGTAATTTTAAATAGAAATTTAAAAGACAAAAAAATCAGATTCAACTCAGAGAACACAGTCTATGCATGTTATTTACTGGACCTCCTTGAGAAATTATGATGTGAATCACTTGAGACCTAATGATGAGAGTTTGCTTGAGTTTCCAAGAGTGTTATCATTTCTTCAATCTTTGAAAAACAAATTCACTTTGGTATCTCTCAGACACACACACACACACACACACACACACCTATAATTCCATTCTCTTCTATGAAAACAGTCCTGGTAACAGTGCCATGAAAGTACACCAGGCCATATATTTTTTTTTTTTGAGACTAGAAAACAACTCAAGTTTAATTAAAACCTTCTTAATTACTTTTTTTTTTTTACTAGAAGAAGATCTTTTAATTTTTGTAATCACGATGATTTGGTCAAAGACATGCAAATTTTTAATTTAAATTTCTCTATTAACCTTTTCTTAACTACTTTTTTAGACTATGCACCGATGCTTCAGTTGGTTTTCCTTGATATTTCTGCTCCTATAATATTCATGATATGAGCATTAAATTATGATGATTTTATGGGCTAAACAAATAGCAAAAGTGGGAGAAACAACGGTGACAAGACAGAGTCAGCGACAAATGGAATCACTACTCCATTGTGTCCAGATTTTCCCCTACAAGGTTGCATGCAAATGGTGTCAGCTGTACACAGGCCTCATTTATAAGCATTTACAGTTGTTCAGAAAATAAAATGTAGGCTTGCAAAACATCTACATAGTAAACTTCTTTAATCTCAACAAATACATAAAGTGACTTCAATGTTTTAACTATCGGTCATGTGAAAGACAGAAGGAAACAAAATAAAACACTAGATTAACATTTTGGAGGCAGTATTTGAATTTTCCACTTGATTGCTAATTTTGAACAGGTTATCTAAATTAAGAGCCTTAACTTATTCTTTTGCAATGCACTGTCAGTATTTTTTAAAATGAGCCAACAGAAGACTTGTTTTAAAAATATTACTGCTTTTCAGATATTAATGTTTTAAATACCAATATAAATAAATGGTTTTTTAATTGTAACAGTATAGACTGAAATATTCAGCAAACTATGGTTCAACTCTGATTTTTTTTCAACTTGCTAATGGTGTAGAACAGAAACACATTCAATTGAAATCATGCGTCAAAGTTTGAAGTTTGATCCCTGGATAAGAAATGCACAGCATGGCAAATTTTTTTTTTCTTTTTGCAACACTTTGCAGAGGCAACAAGCTGCAGCATCCCACAGGCCCTGAGATCACACGGGGGAACAACCGGCACTTTGCAGTGCACTGTGTTGCCAGCACACCCTGGACAAACACACTCTGCAAATGACATGAGTCAACCCTATATTACAAAGCATGCCTGGTATTAGATAATTGTTCCTTACTGTTAATATATTTATGGTAAGAATGCGTAAAGGTAAGTTGGTTTAAATTAGGACATTTGGTAGGTTGGCTGTACAAAAAGGATTAAAAGCAGGCCAGGTTAATTCCATCCCACAGTTGCTTGCCAGCACATACACATTAAACAAATCAGGAATGCTTTTCTTCCTGTGCAATAATCATGCATATTATTTTGCTTCCTCTTTTTACACCCTGTTTGCTTCATAAAGCCCTCAATAATAATCATTTAACCAACTCTTCCTACACCAGTATAAGCTACTTATAACTAACATTTCCTAGTCCTCCAAGGTGCCCCCTTTTCAGCTCTAAGCATTGAGCACCAACACTGTAAAGCAAAAGGCTGGGATGTTTATGTTGAGCAGAGCAGAACTGGCTCTACCGCCCTACTCAGTTCAAACTGACAATTCCATCCAGAAACGTTGGGAAAGCCAAATCACCACGACTTAGCTTCAGTGCACGAAAGATCAAACACCTACCATGATGAGTACCCTATGCTATGTGCAAACTGAGGAGCTATCATCTTCTCCAATTCTCCAACACCTAAAGATGTATAAAAGCCCAAGGTATAACACAGGCAGCCATTATCCTCACACAGTCACCCTGTGTGGAAGTGGCCTGTCAGGTTTTCCTTTACTGGTAAACCCTTTGCCTGCAATGAGGGCCTCTCTCCCTCTATTAAGTGTGTCTGAGCACCTCTGAACCCAACATATTCCAAGTGTACAATCACTACGGTATTAAGACATCCATCACCAACCAGACTTGTCACCTTGGATGACCAAGTGGCGTGTGAATGTGGAAACCCTTACATTTTTTTTCTTAACAAATATCGGGGAAGTAATACAGCATTAGTTATAATCACCACATTGCACATTAGTGTCCCAGAATTTATTCATCACATAACTGAAGGTTTCCCACCCACTGGCCAACATCATCCTGTTTCACCTTTTTTCTTTTCCTGGAATTTATTGTTAAAATCTCAGAACCAAAATGCAGCCTTATTGACTTAGATCCTCCTGTGTCAGATGTCCCAGTCTTGCCCCCATATTTGACTTTATTGCTTCCTGCTTTGATTTGTGATCAGTTCCACATCATTTACCATAATCTCTCTGGAAGGAGAAAACCTATACAGTATTTCTTCATATGTTTTAAAAGGTGTGGCTCTGCTGGCCAGTCCAGAATAACATTACAAAAAAAGTTTCCATGGATTTTTTTCCTTTTTCTCCCTAGTCCAAATTAATCACTGTATCTAGTATTTCTTCTGCCATACGCGGCTTTATCAGAGTGGACTGTGTATGTGTCCTATGTAGAATTCTTACATCAAAGACAAGGACGAACAGGAATGAGTTGCACATGGATGTAGGGCCCAGTAAAATTGGCAAACTGAGACTGAACCATTGAGATAAACTATTTCAGAAGAAAAGCAAATTATAGGATGAATTTGCTAAACACCAAGTAGGAAAACAGCAAAAAGAAATGGACAAAGATATAGGCATAAAACCACAAAATCACTTTTGTGGGATTTGAAAAAAAAAATGATCCAAACATCATAGTAAAAGCCTCTAAATTGAGATGTAAGCGATACCAGAGATACCAGGTTGCTACAAACCAGATCCAGTTATCTTCGTAACTACACCTGGGGTATGCAAAGTTACGCAGGAAAGTAGAGTGTAAATCCCACAGGCCACTACGTTTAAATGACACATAGTTCTAATCCTGAGAACGCATTGCAATTTCTGAAATGAAAACAGCAGACACAAGTATGGGTAACTCAATCAGCATCGCAATGTCTGCGACTGTGGACTCCAGGTAGGATTCTGGGTGCTCAGATTCAACCAAGGGCTTGCCCAGGGCAGCATGGGTCCAAGCTGAAGTCAAGATCCCCACAGGGACATGATTAGTTGCAGGTGAATTCCATATAAACATTTTAAGGTCGCACAGTTTTTAAATTCCAACAAGTGAATAGATACAGGGGAGAAAGCAAAGCTGGGTTTTTTTTTTTTAAGTCAATCAGAGCATAATCAACAATGGTAAACATCAGGAAGCTCTGATTTGAAAATCCTGCAAAATAAGACAATATTAAAAACCCTACCTTTAAGGTGCCAAAAAAAAATTCAAAAAAAGGTTCCTAATCTTTTCTGTGATTGTTTAAGTCAGCAAAATTAAGCAAATTGCATTTGTTTGGCAACTGAAAGCAAAGAGAACTTTAAAGCAGTTGAAGTTTTAAGCTTTCATCCTAAGTTACAGGTAGCTGGCAAAGGGAAATCTTATCTCAAAAAAAAAAGCAAGTTCAGCACTTTGCAGTGGAGCTGTGGAAGTCTGAGATAAGGAGATGTGGTATCATTTAATTAGCAGCCACCCAATGATGCTGGAAAAAGATTGATTCAGCTTTCTAAGAAGCTAAGACCAACCTTGTTCTCTGCCAGGAAAACTCACCTCAACATGGGATGCTTGCTCGTTCCCTCACCTTCCCGGACACTGACAATTCCATATTCCCTCCCTAACCCTCCCTCCTACTTCTTCTCTCCTTTCATCAATAAAGCCAGGATTTTCACTTAAGAGAAAACATCTGATTTTCATGGCCTAAGATACTTCTCTGATCTTTAAACCTGTTTATTCTTAGAAAAATAAGTAGCTCTACGCTCTTAAGAAGGAAATTAAGTATCCAAATATCACATTTGTAATTTGTGAAAAAGTGTTCCAGGATGCAAGAGGGGAGATAGGATAAAATTTTTTTTTACCAAATTAATTAAATCAAAAATAAGACTCCCGGCCAAATTATAACAGACGGGCCTATTATTTTAAAATACCACATATGTAAGAAAACATAACAGTGAAGACAAGAAGCTCACCGGACAATAAAATCAAATCATGTAATTTGATGCAGTGCAATACAAGAAAACCTAACACAGCCTTGGGTAACTCGCCTCTACCTCTGCCCGTTTGAATCTCTCCTTCCTTCCCACCGGAGGGACCCCTGCCCTTTCTTCCCTACAGGCTTTCTATCCCTAAACATGATGCCTGAATCTTTAAAGTACCACGTACCATGCATACCTGTATTTAGCTGATAATTCCACGGAAATGGAGTTTTTAAAAAAGATTCACAAAGTCTGAAATGGAGCGGTATTTCAGTATTTGAGCCACAATAAAAAGGGATATGTGTATAACTCAGAGACAGGCTCCTCTCCTTCTTATACCCCAAAGAAATCTCTAAGAATATTTCTAAGAAGCTATGCTCACTGAACTGATCATAATGCAAATAGAAGTGAACAAAAAATAGTTAAAATAAAAATGGACATTTAAAAGCACAGTAGTACTGACAAGATTAAACAGCAAAACACTGACATTAGCAAAATTTTACAAAATAACAGGATATATCAATAGCTGTTGGATGAAAGCAAAATGGTAACCTAAGAAAAATTATATTTTCTTGCTCACAAACCACCTATCATGCCAAACTGTTCCATCACAGAATTCAAAGGACAACGAAACCCAAAAAGGAAGGAAGAAACTCAATTTCTTCCCCATTCTGCAATTTTCACTACATTTCACTGACTTTAAGTCGGCACCTCTAATCTGGAAGTGCCTCAGCCTTGCCAACAATTAAGCAATGAAAATAAAGTCTCTTAACCTATCACCTTGGATAAGTCTATTGTTTTTTTGCAAAATTCCCATCAGGAAGAACTTTATACAACACTGAAGTTATGTCCAAGCTCTACAACTTTCTCTTTCCTTCCGAGCAATGTAGCCCATTCTCCTCCACGCCCAGTAGCAAAACCCATCTCAGCATTTTTATTGACCAACTGCCATGTTCAAAAGATTGTTCTTAATTTTCTAATATCCCTTGTACAAAAAGACCCAGAGGTTCTGGTTGTATATTATTATATAAAAATCTGATAAAATTGAGATAAGTCTTGTCTTTGAAAACTTTGCTTCTTAAACATACCAAGAGACACAAATTTCAACAAGGCTCCTGAGGAGCTTAGGAATACAAGCTTGCAGGGGGTTCCTGCTCGTACCTACCCCACTTGTGACAAATTGCTCCAGAAGCATATTTATGCACTCTTGCCCCATCAGCATCGGAGACAAAGGTGACACTAGAGTAAGGGAGAGGAAGGAATAGATTTGCAGCCTACAGAGTAGACTGTGGTGGTCGGGGAGGGCAAGCTGTGAAAATAGCTTGCAAGCATCACGAGTTATTATTGCAGCAACAAAGTATAGCCATAAATCACTACACAACAAGCTTCCTTACATCTCTGGAAATTGTCCCCATCAAATTCTATGTGTGTGTTTTTAAGAGAAAACAAGTGCAAGTAATCTCTGGGTTGAGCAAGATGACTCCTCTAGAAATGATAGGGTGCATTTTATACACAGATCTATTATTTGGGGGGTCAGCATAGGCAAATTTTGGTCTAGTAGCTTAGTCACCACGATGCATTTACTAAAAGATAAAATATAAAGGGATACTACAGAAAACCATAAATATTAGCCATGAAATTGTAGACTTGCACTTACCTAAACCAGGGTAAGAGGGACTTGTTGGCTCATTGGACAAAGGGGAGGCAGGAGATTCCCAGGCAGCTGCTTCCGTGCTTCAGCTGCCTGAAAAGCATATGACACTGCAGGCATCCTGCACCCTTACGAGCCTAGCCCATCCCAGGCCGAGTTTCCAGATTGCCCATACCACTAAGTCATCCTGGAGAAAGAGTCAGATCAACATTGTCCCCTGACCCAAGACTCTCCACAAGGAGTCATCTTAAGGCACCTCCCACCAGGTAGTCCTATAAAAACCCTAAATGGTACAAAACCTGAGTAGCTTGGCCTATTTAGGTCCACAGAAAGCAGGTAAGCAGCCATATGCACTCATCCTTAAGAAGAATGACTGAGCAAACAGTGAGTTACAAGGGACCAGACAGACAAGTCAACCTCAGAAATACGATTCATGACGTGAATGACGAGTTCAGCAAAAAGACACGGATTAGCAACAGAACTAATCAAAAATCTGGGAACAGAAGAAATCAATAAGAGAAACTGTAAAAAAGAGTCGAGGGCCTCAAGAACCAAAGTGAGCAGAGAGATGCAGCAGGTCTGAAGGCTTGCGTCTTGAAGCATTCCAGACAAACCAAGCATGCAACTACAAAGTTAAAGAAAAAAAGAGGGGCAGTGGGTTAAGCCACTCCTTACATGCAGTGTACCACTGCACGTCCCAGTTGTTTCTTTTCTAATCCACCTTACTGGTCATGTGCCTGAGAAGGCAGAAATGTTACCACTACGTGAAGGCTGGAGTGGAATTCCTGGCTCCTGCTTTCTGCCTGGAACAGGCCCAGCTGTTGCAACCACTTGATAAGTAAATCAGTAAATGGAAGATCTCTCAATTAAATCCTAAAAACTGAAAAAAAAAACCTTTGAGTAAGCTGATAATGTATAATGATGGGGAATCAGATAAGAAAAATACTCTTCATTTTATTTACCTTTTTCTACATTTGTTTTATGTTCAGTTAAATAATTTTCACCTGTATTATTTAAGACCATAATTATGTAATTTTTTTTTTTCCTTTAATCATTAGTTTTTGGTTATGGTGGCCATTTAAAATGATTTGGATTATAGTGACCACTTAAAATGGATTGGACAAAAGTTTGATCATTTTTGAGGAAAAATCCTGCTACTATAGTTTCATTTCTTTTTCTAATGTTTAATAGAATTTGCTGGTGAAGCTATCTGGGTCTTTAGTTATTGCTGGGAAAAGTTTAAAACAGAATTTAACTCACTGAATATGAGGCTATCCAAAATTTTTCTTTCCATATTAGCTTCCTGATTTTTTTAGCTTTATTATTTTATTCATTGAAAGGTAGAATTAGTGAGAGATTTTTGAACAGCAGGGTCACTCCCCCAAATGCCTATAGCACTGAAGTCTGGGCCCGGATGAAACCAGTGGCTATTTCTAAGGCTCCTCAGGTAGGTGCAGAGGCCCAAAGACATGGGTCATCTTTGCTTTTTCTCAGGTGCATCAGTGGGGAGCTGAATCGGGACTCCAACAGGTGTTCATGCAGGATGCCAACATTGCAGGCAGCAGCTTAATCACTATGCAGCAACACCAGCCCCTGAATTTGAGGGTTTTGTTTTTTTTTGGTTTTTTGGTTTTTTTAACTATACAGGGATCAAGTTTTGTTTTGGGGGTTTTTTGTATTGTTTTTACTTTTTGAAGCTCCTACTCTGTTCATTTCATGCAAATTACAAAATTTGCTCTCATAAAATTACTTAACATTTCAAAAACTCAAAGTAGAGCTACCCTATGATCCAGCAACTCCTGAATATATAACCAAAGGAAATGACATTATTCTATTAATGACACATCAGTGCTTCAGGCTTATCACAGCACTATTCATACATCCTAGAATTCACGGTGTCGATTAGTTGATGAATTGGGGCTGGCATTATGCCTTATGCCAAGGCCTATGAAACCAGTACCCGGCGAGGATAATAGTTTGTGTCCTGGCTACTCCACTTCTGATGGAGTTCCCTGCTGATGCACAGGCGAAAGAAGCTAAAGGTGACCCAAGTATGTGGGCCCCTGCCACCCCTCTAGGAGACCCAGGTCAAATTGCTAGATTTCTCCTCACTCTGTCCTGACCACCAGCCTCCTCATCGGTCACAAACTGACCTTGCCAATCTCTTCTTCACACCATTCCTTACAGTTTTTATACCCTCCTTCTTGCCATACACACTCACACACCATCTTTACCTGGGTGCCACCTTGCCACTTCATTTATTGCTGCCCAAACTACATGAAGTGGGGATGAGACACAAACTCCTTCCCCTATACACACCTCCTCTGTATGCGGTCTGAAAATATTTTTCCTTTGCAAGAGCTAGTTTCTGATTTTAAAAGATTCTAGTACAAAATAAACAGAAGTATTAACTTTCTGGCCAGTAAGCTTTGGCAAATTGTAAGCAATACTGGTTTATAAAAATTCTCCATCTCCAGTTTAAAAACATAACAGTGTCCTTTAAGCTAATTCAGCAGCCGAAGAAAGTAATAGAGTAACATTTCTTGGCTGAATCGATACTACATTAAAGGAAGGTGCTACCACTGAAAAGTTATGAATACAAAACAACTCAATGACGTATTAGTGTCTTTGCTCATGGACTCTTTCAGTTTGCTTCCATTACTGAATGTGAGCAGAAAATCACCCTTCTCCTGTTTCAATGCGTCAGTGCTGTTCTGTTCTCATTCCATTCTGCCTTGTGCTGAGTGTTTTGCATCTTCCATTCAAAACATGGCTTGTGCCAAAGCAGCAGCCCAAATATCAGAACGGGTCACTGAAGCCTACTTAATGTTTGTTGTACATTCTCAAAGCATTCATGATGTAACAATCACTTACTAACTTATTCCTCGAGAAGGCAAACTTCCAAAGCTTTTTTTTTTTTTCTGTTCGAGGTCACAAAGCACTTTTTACAAGGTCACTTGGCACGTAGGTATAACTTTCAGAGCTCACCATGCTCTGCAAAGGGTCAATATCTTTGATAAGACTAACAAATAAATAAGGATGAGACAAACACTAAAATTAAAATGATAATATATGTCTTATCTAATGCGTAATATTAAAAACAAATTCTTACTCTTCTGTTACAGGTAGTAAGTTACAAGATCTTTCAAGTAATTCAGTTTCTATCAAAATCCTTCCAAATGTTTAGCTCACAATGAAGCAATTTTTAACATCTACGTATTCACTGAAAAATATTATTGGTAAAAATACTGCCATGTGATATTCAGGTTTACTGCTTGTATATTATTACAATATCATCTGACTTTACGTTGATAATCACAAGATAAGGTTCCGAGTAAGGACTGGATCCAGTGAGGTCTGGTATATAGTAAAATAAAAAAAAAAAAAATAATTGGTAACTGACTGATTACCATGATATAAGTAAATGTTCACTTAAAAGCTAGCGCTCTGTGGGGCCTGGCAGTGTGGTATAGGAGAGTAAGCTTCTGCCTGTAGCATTGGCATCCTGTATGGACACCAGTTCAAGTCCTGCTGTTTCACTTCCAATCCAGCTCTCTGCCACATTTGAATTTAGCCAAAAGGCTGTAAAGCAATCCCAACAGCCTGCTAACGTGCCTGGAAAAGCAGCAGCAGAAGGCCCAGTTCCCTGGGGCCCTCAACCCAGGTGGGAAGAAGCTCACTGGCTTCAGGTTGGCCCAACTCCAGCAGTACAGCCATCTGGGGAGTGAATCAGCAGATGGGAAATTTCTCTGTGTGTCTCTCTTTCTCCATTTAACTCAGCCTTTCAAATAAACATAGTTACATCTTAAAAGAAAAAATAGGGCTCCTCAAAATAAGACCCATAGATAGGTAGCTTTAGAAACACCTTAGAACTTGAGAGAATGCATATTTAGGGGATCCTAGCCTATCCCAATAATTCCTAAACTTGAGGATGGGGCTGATGAAATTGCTTTAATATGCTTTCCAGGTGACTCTGATGGGCATGAAGATTTGTGAGAACATTAAATGGCCTCCAAAACTCCATCTCTCCTTTTGGTTTTTAGCATTTTTTCCTACTTCTGTCTCTACCACACAAGTGAAATACTTAAAGTTCCCCACGGAGTAGAGAGCTATTCCACCTTGACCCCAGTTTCTCTACAAACAAAGTAAGGGAAGAAACTGGAAAGTAGCTAAGGGTTTACTGAATTTCACTTCTCAGATTCAATTAGGATTCAGAACTTTTAGCTAAGTGATGAAATGCTGTTTCTGCTCCTTACTAACCAGCCTGAACATGTTAAGACTTCCCTGAGCTGTCACTGCTACTGCTAACAGATCACACTACAGATACGTATATGACAGCAGTTTACAGAGTACATTAAACAACCATAAAGTCTCTAAAGTTCTGTGTTGCACCAGGTACATGTTAAATCCTCAGCAACTAGTATCCTCCTTTCCTTAGACCGCGTTTAGTTTCATTAAGATACTGCACCTGTCCTTACGAAGAAGCAAGCTACGCAGAGCCCATCTCGCTATTTTTGATGTTACACATGCCAGACAATAAATGTTGGATGATTGATTGATTTCATCACACCGTGTAAAATCACTTGAGAGGAAAGGTTTAATTAAGGTGTTACCACAGAAAGGGTACTCCCGGGACGCAGTAACATTTGTTCTCTCTGTCATGGACAGCTATCCCCTACCCCAACATCCCATAGCTGTGCGCTCCTTCTTCCAAACCCAATCAAGTCTCTTCAAACACCTGGCAAGCTGCCTTCAAAGTACAAAAACCCTAGGTGACATTTACCCAGCCATAACAAGAGATAACACATAGCTTGCAGCTGTCTCTCATACCGGTGAATGGATGTGCTAAAAACACTCAAGAGTTTCATTTAAAAAGTGAAGGAATTTAGTATTTTTTTTTCCCAGATTGGCAACATAAACTAAAAGAATGACATTATGAGACCAGTTTAAACACAGAACAGAAAAACCTATCATTGTATGGCACTTATTTCCTATTTGTGAACCCACTAAAGCAGGAAGTCTTCGTGACAACAGATTGTGTCTTTTAACATAACGTACCCTCCACCCTACCATCTGACCCCTGTAAGTGAGGCGTGCATACACACCTCTCGAGACTGCCTGCTTAGAAGCAAAAGCAGACCAACAAACCGGTAAATATTTACTTTGTTTCCAGTGTGGTAATAGTGCTTAAGGGGGGGAGGAAGGCTTAAGTAAAACATGATACCAGCCAGGAAAACTTACAGAGAGGCACATAACACATAAAGGCAGAATGTGAAACATCTTTGTAGAGCTTGGATAAGGAGGCAGCAGGTACACAGAGAGAAAAGGTCAAATCTACCAGTGGTCAGAGGAGGAGGAAGACTCCCATGGATTATCCATGGATTATTGAGTAGGTGAGTAGGTCCAGAAAATCCTTGCTCCTCAAAGTGTGGTCCATGGACCAGAAGTACTAATTTGCTAAAAATAGAGAAATCAGGGCCCATCCCAGATCCACTGGCATTCTGCAGGCACTCTGCTTCCCAGGCTGAGCTCAAAATCATTGAGTGGCTGTGGGATTCCCTGCCAGCTAAAACTGTAAAGGAGGGGTACATTGCTAAATTCTCTTCCCTTGTCACCATGTAACCGTGTGGTCTGTCTGTGTCGTCTCCTTGTTCTACACGGTGTCCCCTGCCCACTGCCCACCCCCTTGTTTGCACTTCAATGAACATTCGTGGAATTTTCTGGAAGGACCAAAATGAAAATGTTGTCCCTCCTTTATTCTTTTACTGTCCTTGAACAGCTGAAGTTAATGTAGCTATACCCTATGTAATTATCTTGGATTCTGCCCCCTCCCCCAGATTCACTTGTTTGTAGCGCAACATCTTGTGTTTACCTGCAAGAATAATGTTTAGTGACATAATATAAGTAAGTGTTAAAAAATGGTAATGTTTAATCTCAGTTCCAAGAATGAAAAATCCTAGTTTCTGAAAACCCTGCATTTTATCACACCTGTGTGAATAAGAATGAATTTTAAGAAGTAATAACCAATGACCTTGACGTTGCATTTGTTAACCAGATTTCCATGAGATAACTTCAAATGTGTCTGACTATTGCATGTGCACATCATCTTGCACAATTCCACCAAGCTTTATTGTCTCATACACAAATGTCATCTTGCATAGGTATTACTCATCTACTCCCTGAAGGTACTCGACTCTGAAATTCCTGCAGTAAATGATAAGGATGAACTTCTGTATCTACAAATGTGTGTGTGTGTGTGTGTGTGTGTGTGTGTGTGTGTGTGTGTGTGACCATTTGTAGTCACATTTCTTCAAATCTCAATTTCTTCCTCTATGATAGGGCAAATACATTTATTACAGTGTGTTTCTGTAAAGACAGCACGAGGGAACATTTATAAAGCGTATGAATACAAGGTACACTAAAAGCTCATTTAAACCTGGATTTTCCAGAAAGTAGAGCCAAGGGAAAACTCTGTAGTGGATTTTGGAAGAGGACGAGAGAGGAAGAAAGTAACTGCAAGGATATGCAATCCTACACACAACCTGGGCGCCTGGTGCTCGGTGCTCTGGAGCCTCCTCAGAATATTTATGGAATATATCTCTGAACTCTTCGGCATTTATGTATGGATTCCAGACTCCCATTATTCATAAATGACACGATTGGCATTAACTCAGCCATACTTTCATGTCATGTATATGTGAATGCTTTGATATCAAAGGAGCTACATGAAAGGAAGTAAAAGGTATATGGAATGGACCCATACAGGACACTGTCAGGTGACTCTCCAAGGAAGCAAAGACTGCTGGGACCTGCCTTCTGCACTCTTACCCTGAGTAAGAACGAGGCTGTGTATATAACACAGAATTATCCTCATAGTCTATTGCCCATCCCGTATCTCACAAGAGCATTTATTTGAAGTTCACAGAAAAGAGAATCATAATCCAAAGAAAGAAAATATTCATATTCATGATAGATACTTTTAGATTCACTCAATTTCTGCCATCTAATTTCTTTCATGTCCAGGCATTCTGACATTCACAGTACATTTTTAAAGTAATACTTGGTAAGTACATACGTTTATCACTTTCATAAACACTAGTGATGGATCTACTTTTCTTCTCTTTTGATATAGCTTAAGTGTTAACTCTATCAACCAAGAACACATTTCAGATCCAAAATAAAAAGATGCATCTTGCTCTCCAATCCCCTATTTTCCCCATATTGATCTATTTTCCTCCTAACTCATTCTTCTCCATCTCTGCAAAGTAGCCTGTTTTCACAAAATGGCCCATTAATACATTCTACCAGTTAGGATTAAGCAAGAAGTGATAACAGAGTGCCTTACAGTTAGTTCTTCTAAACACAAATACAATCTCCTATGAGCAGGGCACAAGTGAAAACTTCTTTTCTCAACTCATTAGCTATTTCTGCATGTAAGACATTTTTAAATTGCGCCTGTATTAAAAATGAAGGAGAATTTCACGGAGAAATGAAATGTGAGGATGAACTAAAGTGTTCACATCTGGCTTCTATCTCCCTTATGGATGCCTGTTCCTGGGAAAGGGATACAGGCAGCTCAAAACTGAGCTAGAAGATTTCTTGGATGAAATTTTCAATCTTTGCTAGAAAAAAAAATGAGATAACCAGATGTCTCACTTTTTCTGGCATATTCCCTAGATAGATCAAGACTTCAATGTAAATAAGAAGGAAATTGGGAGGGAGGAAGGAAATGTCTCTGAGTCCTGCTGGGAAACAGGCCATCAGCTATCTTGATACAGTAAGCCAGTGATTTCCCTCAATAAACTGGCTCTCAGCCCATCTAGAAAACATTTAGAAGCAAGAGCAAAGTCAGATGCAGTTTTTTTTTTCTTATGCCCACATAAAACATGTGAAACAGCCAAACATTGTATGAAACATTTGAAAGAGATTCTTAGATCCCTAAGAATTTATCACCCATCAAGGCAGTAATTCCTTGTTACCTAGATCCCATCTGGTATTATGTAACTCCAAACATATTCCTGGCTATTTCCCACATTGTGGATAATAAGGTTTTTTTTTTTACTTCAAAGACCTAAACATAATATCCTGAACAAAAACCAGAAATAATTACATTTTAAAATCTTTTTTCTTGACTTATTCATGCTTCCCCTGGTTATTAGAATATTTTGATTGGAAAAAAAAATGGAGTTAGGTGGTTATATCGTCTTATGTAAACTGTGAGTTCCAGCACTGGTGCTGCCTGCCTGGTACTAGAGACATCTACCAGGCAAGATGCTACTCAACTACTCTTGATCTAGGAGAACGTAACATAAGATCATCCACTTGTTCAGGAAGCAAAAATCAGAATACATGTAGAAAAGCCAAAAGGATCTAAGTACTGTCTGCCATCTACAATATATATATATATTGTATATATTGTATATATATATATATATTATAATTTTGTGAGGGCCAGACATTTCTGTAAAGAGGTAAGACTCAGTCTGACAACACCAGGTGCCACATGTGATGTCAACTGTTACACAGATTATTCCTCAGATCTGCATGTGTGTGTACTGTATGGCAATCAGTTTCTTACGGGTTGCCATAAGATTCCCTCTCCAGTGAAACTGCACAATTGTTGACATTTAAGGGGTTCTTCGTGCAAGCCTCTAAATGTCTACTGTCACGCTATTGAGACTCGGAGAGACCGCTTCAAACATTGGCTGATGACATCATACACATACAGCAGAAGTGACTGCTTAGCACCTTTGTTGAGCTATTACGATCACCTTCCGACCACATCTGACATTCACTGCTTAAATCTCTTTCCAGAAAAGGAATGTGTAGGTTGTCCAATAAACCATTTAATGTATCATCCTGCAGATTAGCATTACACCCACATGAACAGTAAATTATCCAAGTGGATTTTCACGACACCAGTACACACAGGAACTCAACCCAAATGACACAGTCTGCACCAACACACAAACATTCTCTCTCCGGCATATTACAGGAGGGGCCTTCCAAAATGTCAGTCATGGCATGCAAGAGATGTGGAGAGAACCCTTTCCAAAACATAGACGCCAATGACATGTTCTGTCAGGATCAAATCACTTCTCTGATGTTTCCTTTGGAGAACACCATCTGAACAAAAGTATCTCCAACATTTTGGGTCAAGGGCAAAAAAAAAAAAAAAAAAAACAGTGCATCAGCCCCAGGAATAACCCCCATAGGGACCTATCTTTAACACGTGCCTCCACAAAGGCTCCGCTATTTTGTCACAGAATGAGATTCTAGTCATGAGCGCAAGAAGAGAGAGCTAAAGCCAATTTCAATTGTTTCTCCAAAACTAAATTGGTCCTGATTGGTTTCTTATTTGTTTACAGTCAAAGAAAATTCTCTGAAATTATAAAAGACAGTATGCCTGTCATAGTCCTGTGCCACTTAGGAAATCCTATACTTTGCTTTTATCATTCATTTCTATTTAGAATTGAATAGGTTTGTTCAACTAAATGTTCAGCAAAACATCATAAAGAAAGCCATCTTTGTAACAGCTAGAATAGAACCAAAGGCAAAACAGAATTGAAAACGAATCCAAACATGTAACTTTTTAGCAGACATACAGAATGGGAAAGTTGGGTGGATTTAAACCGAAATTCACTGTATGAGAGATATGTGTGGCAAGCATCTAATATCTAAATTTCGTTAATTTCTTACAAATGCACTGAACCCAACCTTTGCCCAATAGTTTCGTCCTATGTTCCTATAAGCAAATAAAATGTCGCCAATGAAAGAAAATAAGCCTGCTGCTAAATATGCAGTTCACATATAAGCTAGGCCTATGCTAAAAGCCTCACCCAAGTAGCACATCTTAGCTTCATATGACGTAGAGGTAATCATTTTTTAGTATAAGCAAGACAAGAGGGTACAACACCAAAGCCATAAATGATCCAGTGACATCCAAGGTGAATAATCTTTTCTCTATCTTTAGCTATGTGCTTTGTCTGTTTGGAGATAGTGAACCTGCACTGCCATTTCTGCCCAGTTTTTCTTTGAACAATTATCCTCCAGGATGCCACAGGAGACGTACAGATCAGGAGCGTCTAAGGTCTTTGTTGATGCTGACATTCCGGTCTGCTGCCTCATATTCTTTTCTTATTCCTGGGCCCCATATTTTATTAGCTTCCTGGATTATATTGCTCTTTCGTTCTCTTCAAGTCTTCTGCTGACTCCTCCTGTAACTACTTACAAACATTTTGCCCTCGGTATTTATTAACAACAATAACTAATACCCTTTGATTCTTCCGAGATCAGACGAGAGCGGGCGCGTTCAGGGTGGTATGGCCATAGACTACCCATTGATTCTTAATTAGCAGCATTATTCTCATTCAGTCTTCACACTCTGATCAGGCTACAGGTTAATAAGCCAATATTTGAAAGTTAAATAACATGCCCAAAAGCCCAGAGAAGTGAATCAAAATTGTAATACAAGTCCACTAAGTTCACATTTTTAACCTATATATCATAAATGCTCTGTTTCTATTTTTAAAGATACGGAAATACTTTACCTACCACCTCTCTATGAAGTAAAAATCCTATTTTCTCTTGCCAAAGATGTTCAATCACAAGCCTACTTTCTATAGACCGAGTCTTCTTTGGATTTTCTTCAAAAATTAGAAGTAAATAAAAAAACAAGCTCGTTTTCTTCCCTTCCATATCCCTACATTCCCTTCCTGCTAATACTGTTTACTCAATGAAGGAATTTAGTAAAAACACACTTGGCAAGTTGTACTATTTTATCAGGTTTTTAAAAAATGAGGTCTTATCAAAACTACCTACTTAGAACAAAAGGAATAATTATAATGGTGTCTAGCCAGACAGCTACTGTAGTCTGTTTGCTGAATTCAAGATAGCCCTAGAAATCCTTAAAACAATAATTCCAAGTTAAATAACTAGAGGCCTTTGCACCTTTCCAGAATAAAGTAAGATAAATATACAAATTAAGCATGTTTGTTTACAAGTTCTGCAAATAAGGAAGACCAAGCCGTTAAAAAAAGTACAGCTAACTTCCTGCCACATCTGGGAATGGAACTCCTTCAACAGTCATCTTGTAGCAATCCTTGCGAGCAATTGAACAAATTCTCTGACTAAATGGGCTGTGAGCAAGCCCTCCTGAGGGCTGGCAGCCACGAATCTGCAGGCCAAAGCTACAACTGGCTTGGATGACTTATTTTAACAAGAGATAATAATAAGTACTGATATAACTAGTTATTTAAACATTCTTGCAAAATACAGCACACATTTTTAAACCCATGAAAATGTTCGTATTTCTTAAGGCAGTAATTCTGATACTGAGAAGTAATCGACTGTGCACACAAACATGTATATATCCATACTTATACATATAGCCTGCATATACACATCTCCCTTAGGTTACCTTGTTTCTACTTTATGCATATTTATATATGTATATTTACAAACTAGGTGTGTTATTCACACTATTTAATGATACTAAAAATTCAATGACCTGATTGGCCAGCATGGGTGAATGCTTAATTAAATATGACAGGACACTTCACTTGGAAATTCTTTTTCAAAACAATTCTTCTTCGGCCAAAATTAATTGCATGTGTTTTTTGTAAAACATGATTTGAAGATTAAAAAGGTTTTTCTTTTTTAAAAAAAAACTGCATAACATAATTCAAACTATAAAAAATAAATTCATATGAAAACATGGAAAAACATTTTCCTTGTAGTGGCAAAATTATACCTGTTATATTTTCAAACATACTACATTGTCAAGCAACACATTGTCTTTTGTAAACCACATGTGCTCCCCTAATAGATATACACCCCCAAAACAGATCCTGAGAGCTTTGTGAATGTGGCTTAAACTCTCCCCATATTTCTCTCTGTGAGTTTTCCCACTGCCATTTGAAGTCTCTATTTCCTACAAGCCTGATCTAGTGATGTGGACTAGCTTCTGACATCATCAGTATTAAGCAAAACAACGAGTAAGAAAGACATTTTAAAAATTATATTGCAAGATAATTGAAAGGTAATATCCCCTCTCGCATGCAGGCATTTCCTATCTCACCTATTGTTTATGATCAACAGTTATCACTGACCATTTTATATATGACACAGAAAAAATAATCTAATGAGAAAGCAGGAGATGTTGAATAGCCATTAATTTATTTTGTGCCTTTAAGCATATTATCCAGCTCCTATTTCCTCATTCTCAGCACATCCGTCGTAAACTCATGAGCCGATCCTTAAAGTCTAGTCCCAATCTAGGCTTCTGTATTGGCTCTGTCACTTCTTGAAAACAGAAACATGGAGTACTAAAGAAAGAATCTGTTGGGACATTTACAGAGGGTAACTTGGCAATACATATCACGAGGCTTCAAAATGCCCATAATTTGATGCAGCAGTTCTGTTTTGGGAGTTGGTGCAGAGCACAACATTCTAAGACAACAACCAAAGAGTGCAGAGACATTTGTGAATGAAGAAATTCATCTTACATATTGACAAGAATTGGAAACAAATGTCTAGTAGTTAAGACTTGGTTACATAATTCCTTTGTAAACATTTCCAAACAATTAGAATATTAACTGGTTAATGAAATAAATAATGCTATGCATAAAACACTAAGAGAGCAGGCAGTTACAATAGTAGATATATACAACATGCATACATCTATACATAATGTGCATGTGTAAATACATATTCACTTACTTATAAAGACAAAAGTGAGGGAGAAAAGGAACAATAAAGCCTGGGTTCAGATCTAGATTTTGTTACTGACTGCCAGCTATGTGAACTTTGGCAAGTTACTTACCTTCTCTGTCTTAGTTTTCTTGCTGTAAAATAAAAGCAGTATTTTCCTGACATAGCATTTTGACGACTGAACAATTGAGAACTCACTCAACATTGTCCAGCATATAGCAAACGTTAGCTGGCTAACCAACTGAGACAAGAACAAACTACAACAAAATTCTTCTGTCTCTATACAATTAAAACATTTCCACGAACCAAGTTTATTAGGGTCTCAAACAATCCCAAGGCAGTAAGCATATTTTCCATTTTAATATTTCATGAGAAAAGATACAGTAAAAATCTCTTATTATTCTTTTCTGAAGTCATTGATGCTAGTTATAAAAATACTAAAGTATAATTTATACCACTTGAAATTGTTACCACATTATTTGACCCCCAAAAACCTTAAAATTGACATTTTTTTAAATACAAAGTAACAGAATGTAAAGGTAAGAGAAGAAAGACTCTCCTTCTCTACCAACTTGCAAAGGATCCATCAGCAAAAGCACCAAAGTTCTTAAAGAACTGAGCCGACTTGGTCAAATTCTAAGCACAGTTCCTTTATAAATGATCCTTTTTCTGCTAAAGCATAGATATCATGAAACACACAAAGCCTTCAGATTGCATATATCCTTGGCAGTCAACACTGAGATGGATAAGACCCCTCAACTGTCAGTAACTGTCCAGAGATGTGAAAGATAACTGAAGCCTGTGCTTGCATTTAGTACCGTGAGTCACCTAGCAGACTGACTCCATTCACCACATTCTATTGCTCAGTCTGATTGCTAAAGTTTACCTGATTTACAGGGCTAGTGCAGGACTAAAGAGAGCATGGAAGAAAAGCCAGGCAGTCTATTATTACCAATCTGTTAGATGCAGGATGGCTCCCAACTTTGGTGGGAAAATAAAAATCATTCTCCATAGGAGAGGCATTTGAAAATACTTCTCTAGTGAATTCAGAACAGTAAGGGGAATCTGACGGTACAGACAGCATGTCCGTAAGCACCTTGAGCAGTATTCAACCAATTCATTTACCTCTCCAGGTCACAACCACCAATGAAACCATTCTCTTCTATTTTAATGATCCTTAAGCCAATCAATAGATACAAAGCCCTACAAAGTCATCACCTCTAATGGAAAAACCACCTAAAACTCCCAATCCAATAAAATGCCACTTCCAAATGAAGACAATAATACAGAATCATCCCTTTCCTTAGTTCATGCAAATTTTCTGCTGATGTCAAGGCTGCTGAATAGAATAATAGTCTGTCTGACTCACTGTTGCAAAAATGTAAAATGCAAGAGAAAAAAAACAGAGAAGACAAAAGTCATTAGCTTCAAACTTGAAAAGAATTGAACTCATAAATTCTTGGCTGCTACTATCCATCAAGGATTAAAACACTTTCAGGTCATTGCTTCAACCTAATCAACATGTTTAATGCTACACAGGGAAAGAGTCTGAAGTCTGGCAGTTAGAGTATGGATGGAAAGAAGGAAAAACTGCAATTCATTTGATTTCAAACAAAATATATTGCTTTACTCCAGATGATCTTTATCACACTTACGAAGCACAAAATATATGCTAAAAATACCATGATGAATATATAAGCAGCAAAATGGAATCATTACCAAGCAGACGCATTGTGGTCATACCTTTCATTTTCACCCACACTCAACAGCTTAGCATCCCTGCCTGATATCATCAGTAAAGGCATTGACATCCTCAAGCCCACATCAGTATGAATGTTCTTATCTTCACTACAAGGTTGTCATCTTCACTCCATTTTCTCCACCCCACCTACCAACCACTCAACAACTATTTGAGGTCAAGCCTTACCTTCACTCCAACTCTGGTTGTCCCGCTGAATTCTTACCTGAAGTGTCACCTTGCTTCATGTGATCCACTTCAGAAATGCCTTTGAAAAAGCACAGACAGCTGAATCAGTTACTTGATTAGAAATATCTACGGGTCCCCATTTGCCTCCAGGCACATTGAGAAGTCACTGGTGTATGGATAGCCATGAATGTTAAAACTGGGCTTGCTTTGGCATCCAGATGTTTTTCAAAAAAAAAATCTCTTTTTGGTTATCAACATGCAGTTATGAGAGTTGCCATGAAATTTCAGGCCTTTCTTGGAACACTAAAGTTATTTGGCAATGCAGGATTCCAACACTAGCAAAATTACCATGAAAATAGAATCCTAGTTGCCTTCCTCAGAAGAAGCATTTATGCTCAAGTGATAACCGCCACCTGGGTCAGCACCACTCATCTATATTACTGTCCTGTTCCCTGTAGACAATTAAATCTATGATTTGACACATACAGCACTGAGCTCACACCATGCCATTCCAACCTCTTCACAGATTTGTTCCACCTTACATTTATCATACCTACTTCCAAACATACCCCTCCCATAAATATCTGCCTTGTGCCCTTAAACCACATACCACGTCTGTGCTTGCTGCCATGCTGGCATTAATGCCTGCAGAATCTACAGCATGTTTCCCTTACCTTGTGAATTATTACTCAACCTCCACCAAAAAAAATTCAAATAATATAACTTGTGTGCATAGTCTCTCCTAATCACTTCTCTCAGAAGTTTTCTCACCGTATGTTAACAATATTATAACACTTATAAAGATGTATTAAAAGTTTTAATTACCCATATCAATGAACTCTGCTGATGACAGCCTATCTCTATCCACCCCCCCCCCCATGAAACCCAGGAAAAAAAATGAATGTTCTGTTACTGATTGTCAAAGTAAACTTAAATACCAAAATCCATGACATGGGTGCTTTTGCTATTCCATACTTACCTACAGGCTTCTTTCCACTACAAAGCTTGAGCAAATGGATAGCAATAGCAACAGTAGGTTCGGCAAATAACAAGATGACTAGTTTTTAACAGACAAGGAATGTCAGCAACTTTATACAAAGACTATACCTTATGAAGCCCATTTATACATCAGTGGTATTGTATATGACCCTCCACAACTCAAGATGGGGTCAATATAGATCATATGCTGTTTCCACAATAAATCAACTGGTAGGGAAAGGATAGCAAACTGTAGTATCTTACTCCACAAACTCCACAATGAAGCTATAGCCACTCCTATCTTTGACCCATGTTGGACATAATCCACTTAGGAGGAATTTCATGTTGAAATTCTGTTTATCTGAAAAATGCTTCCTTGTACCTCAATTCCCCACTGCCAAAAAAGGAAACTGAAGAATTCACGAAGGTAGCAGAATGGTAGCCAGAGATTCCTATATGGTTGGCTTGGGCAAGGATTTGTGTTATTTGCCTCAACCCTGTCACTAACAGGCCATTCTCTCATCCTCTGCAATCAGAACTGACTCAACTCCTACCACATTATTCTGCTGAGACAAGAATCAGGATCATCACAGCCCATAGCGTTAAAAATGTTATAGGCTTCATAAAAACAATCGCATCCACCATAAAACGGTAGGTGATCAAGGCTGCTGCACCACTTTCATCATAACTTAGTTTGACGTGCCTGGATGGAGAAACAAATTACAGGTAATTCCTGGTCCATCTTCCATTATTGTGGAAAATGATACATTGCTCCTATTTCCAGCCAGAGTGTTACAGAGGTAAAGAGAGAATAAATGTTTTTCAAATGATAGGAAATAAGACTGAAAAAGATCTTGCTAGATAGATTTAGATAATAGTTTCTGAGAATTGGAACCATCCCAAACCATTCTGGAAGATACAGGGTTCAAAGGGACGGCCCAAAAAAAAAAATGCAACACACACATCACTGACTTACTATGGAAATAGCACACGGTCTAGAATCTGACCTATCTTAAATTGCTGAAGATCATATATAATATCACTGATTGGATATACAGCCATGACTCAAGTTCCAAGCTTTCTATAAAAATCTTTAAATCCGTATCTGTGTAAAAAAAAAAATAGAGCTTTTGCTACTTAACCTCAAAGAGTCTTAAAGAACAACAACGTATGTGTAAGCTTTAGCCTGACACCTGGAAGATGGCAAATTCTAAATAATGTGACCTTTCTCTGAATTAAAGGCGAACTACCTCCCAAGGTCATGACCCTCTCTCACACACTAGCTCATTCACAGACAACCCCACTCCCGCCACTTCCTTCCCCTTACCTTAACCCTTGTCTTGCTTTTCCCAGACAACTTCCTGGATGAACAGCGGAATGAGCTTATATACAGCATGCCTGTATCTGTCTATCATGCCAAATTAAAGTCAGATATATAAGCTTTTGCTCCAGGGTATAAAAAATAAAATACACCAATCTACTGGAAATTTGGGGACCTTATATGAGTGACTCAAGGTGCAGTGACTTCAAACATCTCTAGGCTTCAAATTTTTCCCTCCTGGGCCTCCCTAGGAAATTACTTGGAAATGCTCTGTCATGTCTCATTGCACTTCTCCAATCACTGCTGACAGGTCACGGAACCATTTGGAACCTGATGAAGTATAAGTATTACGGTTCAAAACTCAATGACACAGGTGTTACAGGGACAGATGGCGCAACATGATAAAGGAAACAGAATGTTCAGGATGCCTGACTAGAGCAAGTCCTATTAATGCAGAGTGACTCTTAATTAGGGAATTGTCTAGAAAAGTTCAGCCAACTTAACAGATCAGCATTAGTGCATTAAAACTAGTTTAATGACAATCACAGTCTGAAGGGATACAGGCAGCAGGATAGTGGTAATCCATCCCAGCCCAGTATTCAGGTAGGTGGGACACTCGGCCCCTCCTGAGGACTTTTGAAAACTTTCACTTTGAGGAAAGACGGCCCAGGGAAGGGACCTATTTGTTTACCTTGCTGCATGTTTTCTCTATGCTAACCCATAGGAGAAAATTCTAAGCAAATAAAGCAGAGGAGAGTGAAAACACAGGCCAGCCTGTTCACGTTGCTAACCACACTTACTAACTGTGCACTGCAGGAATGCTGCAGATCTCACCACACAAAACTACTGTGTCCCGGCCACAGATGCTCCTTTTAGACACCACCTCCCCATCACTCTGACTCCCTAACACTAGTGTCTCTCTCCCTGCCTATCTCTTTTGGAATTCCTCCTGTGTTGTTTCCACCACGAACCCTTTCCTGAACAGTTAAAAAAAAAAAAGTCCACTTATCCTTTGGATCATGGAAATCTTCCAACCTGCAGAGGTAATTTTCCATCCCAGGTGAGATGTTCCATCTGGTGAGATGTTCCTACATTTTTACTTTGGTTCTGGGTCTACTATGTATGATTAAAATCATAGGATAATTGGAGGAAACCATTGTGAACTTTGTCTAATGTCACTACCTAATCATGAACAACTAATTCTTTTTTTTTTTTATGAAGAGTGACATACATTTTCAAAACAACTTGTTGAGTAAAAAATTTTGGATAATTTGAATAAAATTGGTCATATTTATCTTGTGAATTTCTTTGTGTGTTGTTAGTACATTCTTTATTTTAGAACAGTAACATATTTACACCAAGTTGCAAAACTGGTAGCATGATCATTCAGTTTGCTCATCTTATGTTATTTACGTAACAGTAACCACAATGTTGACATTAGAACAACTAATTCTTGACTAATATCAATCAATAAAACCTGGCATACTTGCCAGCATAACAGATATATTTCATAAATGTGTTTACAATTCAATTTTTTAAATTATGGCAATACTACTAGTCAGTTTCCTATATGGAAATCACTAAAGGAAACACCAAGATGTACAGATTGTTGGTTAATTGTTCAATGAGGGGTTACTCTGAGTGTCAAAAAGCTTTAGGCCAGTCAGAAATGTATGTTCTAAGTTAAACATTATTGTATGTGTCCAAAAGTAACATATATTTTAGGATTATTCTCTGCATATCATTCAATGGAACAAAGCTTATCATTTACTACTTTTTGGCAGAAAACTTTTGACACAACTGTCAAATAGTCACATTTCCACCTGCCTATGATGCTTTCCCGTTATTATGATCTAGACATGACTTCTCTAGCGATGTGTGCCTGATCTTCTAACAGATAACAGCAATGTTACCAACATCAAAGCCAAAGGATCAAAGCAAGCAATTCTAACACAGAAAGCCATTCATTACCTAAAGCAAACCAACCTGTTCAGTCACCCACAGGCACATCGTTCACAATGCATTGTCTTGAGAAACATATGTGTAGAATGTTCTGTCAAAAGTTTAATATTTCATCAGGCATCTGGTATAACAGGATAATGCTTGAGATCCACACATCTGCCATTGGAGTGTGTGGGTTTAAGTCCCGCCTCTGCTCCCAGTTCCAGCTTCCTGCTAATACACATCCTGAGAGGAAAAAGGTTCAAGTAATTGGGTTTCTGCTACCCATGTGGGAGAACCAGATTGAGTTCCCAGCTCTTATATTCAACATGGCCAAGCCCAAGCAATCCCAGACATCGGGGTCGTAAGCTAGAGGATGGCAGAACTAATTAACATGCTCTTGTACTTGCAATCACTCAATTTTAATTTTAACAAAAATATTTAGCTATTCTATAGTAACTCTATCACTACTTCTTTACCACTTAAGTAGGCATGTCAAAACATTTTCTAGAACAGAATTTGAATTTGTTGTCATAAAGCATGACCATTATGAGAACCCAGATAAGCGACAGTCCATGAGTTAGAGAAAATTCCACTTTACTTTTCAAGGTAAATCATGTTGCTGACCTTGCATACCTTAGGAACATATATCATTAAAATGTGGAATTTTTTTCATCCATCAAGTTTCTCAAACTTGATGAGAGGATATGAGTATTATCCTCCCAGCAGAACATGAAGGAAAAGAAAATATTTTCAGTCGAAGGGCTTGTCAGAGAGTATTACCTCAAAATCACTGACACTAAAGCCTCACCAAGACTTGAGGCAAGGAAAATGGTATTTCTGGAAAGCTGCCTCAAGGACGAGTATTCTAGTTACTTTAACATTCGAAACTGTGTGTCCTCAGTTTGAACCATACCACTCCAGGGCTATATACATAGAACTTCTTTTAGTCTGTTCGCTCTTTCCCCAAGGAAGAATTTTAAATCTGCTGCTAGTGAATCATACTGGTGATTTATCATCTGCACACAAGGAATAACATTACACTGTGAGGATATTTATGAAAACATCAATCACAGCATTAACTTTTGTCTCCTAGGAATAGCATTTGCACCCTCAAGAATTAATAGATCGCCTCTTTGAACAATTAGGGCATTTTTTTTTAATCTGACAGATGTCTGATCTATGTATCTTGATTGCTCTCCTCTTTCACTGATTGCCAAAAATTTCAGGCAAATACTGGTACTAGTCGCTCAGGGTGTTACAGTCTACAGTCCACATTCAAATTTTCCATGAGGTTTACATAATGTCATATCTTTATCGTATCATTGTTACACTTTCCGTGATTTCCATCTTTTACATAG
This sequence comes from Ochotona curzoniae, assembly GCF_017591425.1. NCBI lineage: Eukaryota > Metazoa > Chordata > Mammalia > Lagomorpha > Ochotonidae > Ochotona > Ochotona curzoniae. The sequence goes on along the minus strand of NW_024465035.1, from coordinate 8,353,025 downwards.
CACTTTGTCATTATAAAGTCATATTTTAGAAAGATGCTTAAATAAATTGTTTATACCTATCATCTACTTTACCTGCAGCGCTTTTAAGGACAGCAACAAACATTCACTACAACATATCCTCTGACCTAAATACCTTAACTGATGGTGGTCATTTCCATCAACAACCACCTGGGACCAGGAACTCAAGAGTCTCCTTCACTAAAGCACTAGGAGCAAGAGCAGCCTGAGTGTTGGCTTTGCTGTTTGACATTGTAAGAGAACACATGCCTGGAGCACTACTTGACAGCCAAAGCTTTCTGTGCGTCAATTCCTCTTCTTCAATGTGCCCAAAGGATTTAGCCTACACAGGGTCATTAACATGCTCCAGAGAAGCAGTTCAGTCTTTCCGCCAAAATGCAAGAAATAATGAAAACCAGAGTTTTAATGAAGGGTAAAACACTGCGCATATGACATCTAAATGTGTGGTTCTCCAGAACAAAACATTGATTTTTTTTTTCCAAAGTAAGTAGCAAACAGTTGGCTTGAAGATGTCCCACGATGAAAAATTTAAAGATTCAAAAATGTTACCAATCAAAGAAATTTGGAGGCAGACATTTGGCAGCTGAAAAACTACTTATGGACACATACATCCTGTATCACTGTGCCCAGTTCAAGCTCTGGTACTCCATGTCCAACACAGATTCCTAAAGATGTGCACACTGAGAGGCAGCAAATGATACCCCATGCAGTTCCATCCCTGCTACCCACAAGGTAGACACACATTTAGTTTCAAGCTCTTGTTTTCAGTCTTATCCAGCACCAGCTCTTAGAGGCATTTGGGAAGTGAGCCAGCAGATAGGAGACAAGTCTATGTAAGGGTGTGTGTGTGTATGCATTTAAAACAAAACATTTCCTCAAAAGCTGTGAGGAATTTTTCTCGGTAAGAATTGTTACCCGACCACAATTTTGAAACTCCATTTTGCTTTCCCATCACTAAACATCAAATTAAAGCAAATGTTCACTAAATGTCAATCCCAGAGGATAGCTTCATATTATTCATAACAGCCAAGGTCTGAAGACCTTTTTTTGTGAGGCAGATTGTGGAAAAAGTATTTGGAAGAAGCATCAAAAAACTTTCAGATATCTTTATCCTAATAGGTTTTGATTCGCACAGGTGTCTATATAACTCAAAACTGAATGACTGAAAACTTGATCACTATTTTATATATATAATCTCATAATACATAAAATATAATATATAATATTCATACATGTAGAATGTCATAGTCTAATGATGTGCATGATGTGCATACTGAAGATGGATTTGTGTACATATAAATGAATGAATCAATACATATGTAATAAAATAAGGATAATAAACCTTAACTGGAGGTGTAGTGTCTGACGCAAAACAGACGTTCTGGATACACTACCAAGATCTCCTTCCTTAGGCCACTACACTCACTCCCCTCCCTGTACATGCTGTTGACAGCAGCCCAGAGGCCTCTTTCTACAGTGAACCGCCTTGAGCAGAAATCACCTCAACCAAATTACAAAACTCTCTTCAACCACCCCAAGCAGACAGTGGCCAATGCCTAATTCTAGATACAAAAGATAGCACATCAAGGTGGCTCTAACTTCGATGTAATTTGTGCAGAACAAGGACCACAGAGATAAATTTGCAGTCAAGACCACACCTTATCTTGGTTTTCCTCTGCCGCCCTATCCTGTTTCCTTTACTTTCCTTCTCCTAATAATATCTCTCAATGCTCTTGGCACAGAGTCCTCAACTGAGACTCAGCTTCTAAAGAATTCTAATAGGAGACAAAAATAGAGTTGAACTTTGATTGTATCATATGGTATCTTTCCTAGAACAGTTTGGCAGGTACGTGAAGACTGTCTCTTCTGTTGGCTGATCCCATACTATTTCTGGCGCCCTACTTGTCATTGTTTCCCCAGTCTTGTTCCATCTCTCATCTTGTTCATCAGCTTCTCCCCAGGATCAAGGAAGAACTAACCTTTCCTCATTGTCTCTGCAGAATCCACTTCCCCCTAGACTCCTCTTTGTTTAAAAATAGCGTCAAGTTTTCATTCTTTATGAGATGTTCAATTCCAAAAATACGTTTAGTGGGGAAATTTTTATCTTTTTCATGTATGGCAATCCTAAGTGCGGGCTTTGAACTTTTCTGGAAGTAGAAATATCTCCTGGTAAAATCTTTGTCAAGGCAAGCATGGAAGAAAGCGGTCCTTCCATTATTTTTCTCAAATGAGCTTGGGGAAAAAAAAAAAGTCATTCATTTCATTAAGTTAAAATAAGAAAACTAGGGGTAAGTATTTGGCATAACTCTCAGGCCACCACTTGGAATTCCAGGATCCCATGTCAGAGTGCCAGTGGTCACTCCCCCAGCTCTGTTCTCCATTCCAACTTCCTGCTAATGCAATCCCTGGCAACTGGCAGGTGATGGATCAAATATCTGTGTCCTATTACCCACATCAGAGACCTAGACCGAGTTCCTGGTTCCTGACTTGAAGCTGTCCCAGCCTTGGCCACTCTGGGTATTTGGGAGATAATCCAGTCAGGGTACGGGAGATCTCTGTCTCCCTCTCCCTGTCTTCTCCATCCTCTCCTTTCAAACACATAATGTTGAAACAAACAAGGGCACAGCAGGCTAAGTCACACTGCTTCTGAATCCAGCATTCCACATTGTTCAAGTCCCAGATGTCTTGCTTCTAGTCCAACATCTTGTTATTGCATCTGGAAAGGCACTGGAAGATGGACGAGGTACTTGTCCCCTGCCATCCGTGTGGGAAACCAAGGCAGAGCTCCTGGCTAGAGCTTGGTCCAGACCTGACTGTAGAGACACCGGGAGATTTCACTCTCCCTCCCTCCCCTACTACTTTCCTCCTACCCCACAATTTACCAATATTTTAACGCAAAAAAAAAAAATCAAACTGAAGAAATGAATGCAGTCAATCAGAAATCACATTATTTAAAACACTGTAACACTTTGTTAGTGCTTTGACTAGCAAAGCAAAACGATAATTCGTTGGAAGTTATGAAACAGTGTTAACATATCCTATTCAATTCTGGCTAACATTGATGATCCTTTTATTATTAACCACTGTGATTCAAAGTCAAAGGTTCTAAAAGCAGCTTGCTGAAAACATCACAGTCTTGTGGCTCAAAAATATACTTCAGTCTGCTGGAAAACAGTTGAAATACTGAAAACCTCAGATCTTGCTAGTAATAAGTTTCCCTTGGAAACTGATGGGCTAGATTTTACACTTAAAGCAAACATAATATTGAAAGAAAAAATATGATCATGGGGGTTATGACTCAGTGGGGAGGGTCAAGGAAACAAAGAAGAGTAAGGGGGATGCAAAGATAAACTGCAAGTCAGATCCTCTGCCTCCCACAGGGTAATGTACCAAGACCCTTCTTTTCTTCTCCATGCACATCCTGAACACACTGCTCACTAGATTGAGAGACTACATTAATATCTTAAACTGAACCAAGAAATGTCAAAGGGTTGTAATAATTTCTAAAACGACTTTAACATACATTCATTGATAAAATCAAGGGTTAAGTGTCTACAGGTTTAGTCCCAGTTCAAGCCCCTCACAGAGTTTCTGAGGCCCAGTGTCCACAGTTGTAATGAAACAAAGATGTCATGTCACTGAGATTTAAAGTTAACGTATTTTGGTAATTCTATAGTTGCTGTTTTATAAGATCATGAGTACAAAGAAACTGGACCCCAAAGTGACTGGTCCGGACATAAAGAAAGCTTTTTGAGAAAAGCTTTTGTAGAGGTCAGATGCCAAGAACATCTACTGCTGTCAGCTCTAATGAATATTTTAAGCTTAGACATCTAAAAATTTTGAATAAATAGAAATTGCCACAAGGCAATAGTCACATAGCTTATAAAACATTTTCACCTTTTTATGTACCAATTTGGCTACCTCCAGAAGTCATTTTCTTAATGATTTAGAAAGATAGCTATATGAAAGGATGAATACCCTTCACAGAAAAATGTTTTGCCATCTAAAAAACAGGTCTCGTTGTTCCATTGCCAAAATCCAGCCCATTCAGTAAAATTCAACAATGAGAATAGTGCTAATATGTACCTAGCCCCAACTTCAACGATCCAGGTAAATTCTCACATAATTTAACACTTGTTCTTTCCATTTGTGTTTCTCCTAAACAGTATCTGAGTTTACTTATAGTATATAACCTTGTGGAAATACAAGTGAAGGAATATGAGATTCCCAAACTTCCAGTGTTCCTGCCAAATCCTCTGCCCTAAAAATTGTTCTATGTATTTCCGTGAAGGACGCCCACGGCTGATGCAATCATGCACAAGTTCATTACTTCCTTGGATATTTGCAAAGTCATTTTCCCACCTAAGATGCAATCTCAAAGACTCTGGTCAGGGAATACAAGGAATCTTTTCAGTATTTCCCTCCTTGCTGTTTACGTTAATGGTGATGTTCATTAGGTTTGAATTCTGACATAGGATAAAATCCTCCCTGACCTACCTTTGAAAACTATTATTTTGACCTGGAGATCTCAAGAAAGGTATCAATATTAAAATTCTATGCTGATGAACTTATTTTAGAGCCTTTAAAAAATCTCTCAGGGGGCATTCAACCTGGTGGTTAAAGAGTCAGAAAGAAGGTCTTTGTTTCACATCAGCGTGCTGGGGTTCAGTACTTGGTTCCTGACTCTGACTTAAGCTTCTGGACAATTTGGACACCTGGAAGTGCTAGGGCGGGAGCAATTTATCTCCTGGCACTCCATGGGAGACAGAGTTTCAGTTCCTGACTCTGACTACATCCAACTGGTCTCTCTGTAAGCCTCTCAAATTTAATATTAAGCATCTTAAAAGCCTCAAGATCAGTTTTAATTTTTTTTTTAAGTTTGGCAAGGAATTCCAACTCAAATACAGGGCCATCAATCACAAAGCTTAATTGTCCCTCCCCTGATAGCATTAGCCTTCTGGATGAAGACATGCAGTACTACATAGAAATGCTTTAAAGAGAGTCATTAGAATTTAAATACTTATGTGGCAGAGGGTCCGTATTGGACTAGAATAATACCTGGAATAACTTCCCCTTAATATTAGCAAGTACTCAATGATTGTGAGATATAGGGCAAACAATGTTCCTTTCTTTCTCAACATTGTTTATTTTTAATTAATACTTATCACTTTTATAGAACCAATAACATTTAGAAAATAAACACAAAACACAGAGAATACCCAAAGTAAACTATAAGACCAATTAGTGGAAAATGAAAGGTAACCAATAATTAGTTTTGTTATATCTGTGCAGGGGAACATGATGCATCTTTATCCTCCACACATAGGAAACAGGCAACTCCATGGTAAAAACAGCAAAAGAAGTGAGGAGAAGTGAAATCCAACTTGCACAGAAGACTCGAGGCCCAGGGCAGACAAATAGCAGAGACAAGTCATCAGTGACAGCGTTAGAAGTAGAAGAAGCACCTTTCCCAGAGCCCCAAGAAATGTCAGACTGACATGGATTCAGCATCTTCTTATGGCCTGAAAATAGGATCATTCCCTCCTACAGAGCTGTCTCTAGGTACAGGTTTAACAGTAGCTAGAACAGCAAATTAGAAGTTAATGCAACTAGATTCTGCAGGGAAATCTGGCAGATCCTTTACTTTCTGCTGCTATTTCTCTATTCACAAAATGAAGCACCAACCCTCCATCCTGTGGGAAGGGAACTGACAACTTGTGATCTTTGATTTGACATGAGGCCCTGCACTGAACCCCTTACCACATGTGTCATTTCATCCTCACAACATTTCAGTGTGGTAGAATTTGGCCGTGCTTTGTAGATTACTGTGTAAGTTAAAATAGGTTAAGAGCCTTGTACAAGGCCACACATCTGTCCAAAGCCAAAATTCAAAAGCCATCTGTCTGCCTTTGACCTCTGTGTGGCTAAGTAGTTGCCCAGTGGAATAAATGGATCTCCTTTTTACCAGGGTAATATGAATCCAACCCATTAGAAGTAACAGTTATGTATTCAACTGTGATAAAAATTGTGAATCAAAAAAGCCCTCACTGAAATTCCAACATTAAGATTTAATCACTATAATATATAGTCTAGAAATAAATGTTTATGGTAATTTATATTTTAAAACATTTATTTAAAAGGCACAGTTACAGAGTGAGGGGGGAGAAACACACAAACACACACACATGCACACATAATCTTTGATCCACTGGTTCACTCCCAAAGTGGCCTCATTAGCAAGAAGCCAGATTAGAGGTGGAACAGCTGAAGATTGAAGCAACACTCATATATATGGGCAACAGCTTAACTTGCTGTGCCATAACACCAGCCTCAGTAACTTGTATTCTTAAGAATTTCCCTATAGTTACATCCATGAAAAGATAATACACAGAATTAGATAACCTCTGAGATGAATAAAAGACAGAACTGTTATGCCTGGTGGAGAAGCCAAGAGTGATTTTTATGCTTACACATACCAGAGACCACAAGACAGTAATGGCTTGCCCCTGCCATCTCTCCCACCCTCTAGTCATGCCACTCTTCTATAGAAATGAAATCCCTCCCTCCCTGGAAACATTCAAGTTGAGGTAGCAGGAAGCACTGATTAAACTCTTTGATGTGATGAAACTACTGCCGGCTTATTGTTGAAATTCACATTAAGTGCACTGTGGGATGAATGCTGGTTAAGAGTCTCCTGGTGGCTCAAACTGGGTATATTTCTTGAAGTTCTTTGGAATGGTTGGGTATGGCAGAAAGGCCTGGGGAACATTTTAGGTTTTCACTAGGGTCTGCTGTGGAATGAAGGTAGAAAGCTGATGCTGGTGGCTTATATAGGCAAGCTTCACAGCAAATCCTTACACTGAATGGGGCTAGAGCTCAGACCAAATCCTGCCACGATATGCAATAGGACAGAGACTCTATGACAAGTTTATTCACTCTGCAAGCTTTTGTCAGTTAGTTTGGATCAAATCCTTTTTGGGTAAAATACATGAGATAAACTACTTTCTTTAAAATGCGGATTTAAAAGAAAGCAGAAGACAACCACATCACGACACTGTGGATATGGACAGCTTGCAAGGTGTGAACAGGGCACAGAGTACTTTAGTCATGATGAAGAAGATCAGATGTGACTCTCCAGAGACAGTCATCCCGAGGAGTTTAAATTCTCCTTGTACCACTGCACTGCGGTGAACTTAGGCATGGTGCTAAACATCTGCTATCAATTTGCTCATTAGTAAACATGAGATGATAACTGCCTCATAAACTTGCCATCAATGTTATTAGACAAACTATTCTTACTAAAGTGCCATAAGTGTACAGTTAACTTCTAGCCTCGTGTCCACCATCGTCCACACAGAAGTGCTTTAGAAGGGATTTGTTCCTACTGCTCCAAGCATTTGAAAAAAGCGGATCTTATTAGCTCAGCACCTGCAGTTCAATATCATGAAAAACTTAAGTGCTTATTTTTGTTCTAAACCTTACGCATCGCTAAGACACGGACCATAGGATTGTTGAGAACAAAGCTATCACATTCATCTACACAAACCCAGTCAATACACATTGATTTGTGTTCTAATATTCATGAAGCAATGGCTCAGTTCAAAAGCAAGCCTCAGTATTTGGGTCCATTCTATGCTGCAAATGAAGAGCTAACACTCCATGGAATACTACTCAGCTATTAAAAAAAACAAAATGCAGTTCTTTGTGGCTAAATGGGCACAACTGGAAACTATAATGCTAAGGGAAATGAGCGAATCCCAAAAGATTAGATACCACATGTTTGCCTTGATTTAACCTGTAATTTTTTGTTTGGTTGTTTGTTATTTTTTGAACCTGTCATTGATACTGTCTCAACCCAGATGTTTCGAAGAATGGAACTTGCATTATTTTTAACATATTGTTTACCCAATACTATGTCAATTAATTCCATAATGTTGTATATTGATACTGAGGCCTTGTTGGGGCTTTTAACTGACCGGATCTTTACTCTGTTAGACCTATCTTCAGACCATAGAAGGTCTCCCCAAGAGGCCACTGAACTTATCTGGACAATAAGACGCTGAACTTTATGCTAGGCATGTGTTTGCAAGCAATGAATCTCAACTGAACTTGAACTATGGTTATGCAACAAGGTGGAGGAATCCACCATGGGGGGAGGGGTATGGGAGGGGTGGGGGGAATCCCCAGCGCCTATAAAACTGTACTACATAATACAATGTAAGCAACAATAAATTAAAAAAAAAAAAAAGAAATGTAATACAGCAACAAGGTGGAGGAATCCACTATTGGGGGAGGGTACGGGGAAGGGTTGGGGGAATCCCAGAGCCTATGAAACTATGTCACATAATGCAATGTAATTAATAAATATATATATATATATTTAAAAAAAAAAAGAGCTAACAGTTGTAGTTAATGATGGTTGCCTCTGAAAGAACACTAATGCAACAGCCAGATTGATCACAAAGAGCCTTGCAAGAAACAATCCCTGCGGAACCCTGACAGAAATTAATTTTGCCTACCTCTAATATTTTTTTCTGGAACCCACTCTGTTTGTACTACTGAACTGGGTAGAATTGGTAGGTAACAGATTTCATTAAGATTTCTAAACTTGCAACTTTATAATCAACCTAGGTTCACTTCGTAGTCAGACAACCAAGCGGCAGATATCTTTCATTTTTTTTTTTAAAAAAAAAAAGGCAATAAATTTTCTGTTAAAAAGTTAAATTGATTATTTTCTGAAAAAAAATAAATAAAATAAAAACCTGTCACAAATTCTCTGGTTACCATTCCTGTCAGTGGCAGAATGTGTATCATTGCCCACTGAACAGGGTGCGCTTCTCTGACTGTTCCAATCAATGGAATAGGATGGAAGTGGCATTCTGCAATGTCTGCAGCCTGGTCATGAGTTCATATGATTTACCCTGACTCTCTTAGAATTCACATTCTCATAGTACAACAGCTTTCAGTTTCCCAAAGCTTTGACCTTTAATGCCCCGTAAAGAATACTGTATATCATTTGTTGATGAATTTTAAAATGTTACCAATCTGCAAAATAAAGAGTTAAGTGTTAAGTGAAAAATGTGAAACCAAAGTCTTCCTTGGAAGCTTGTTCCTCTAAAAGGAAGTAAAAGTGAACCAGATACGTTTCTATTTTATATTTTTTTAAAGGCATTTGTTCTGATGTCTATTCCATGAATAACCTAATGGGGTTGATTCGGGGGAAACGGGAACATTTTAAATGTCTTGAACTAAATTAGCTAATTAAAAATACGAATGAACAAAGTCCACTGAGGTTAAAAGGAAAATAATCAGCATTTATCACTCACTGGCCTGTCCGGGATTTCAGGATACCTTATTAATGGAGGCAGTTCTCATTTAGATTCATTATGTGATGGAGTGGTTACTGATCCAACAGCTGGCCTCAATCCAAACACAGTGTGACAAGATCATCCCACACAGTGTGCCTGCAGTCCTTGACAGTTGACCAAACAGCTAATCCCTCTTCACTGTCATTCCATTTCTATTGATGCTTCAGACTTCCCAGAGGCTTCTTATCTACTTTATGTCCATTATTTCTGCTTTTCCTCTTTAAAAATTATTTACCATGCTTTCAGAAAGGAAGCTTTAATACCGTCCAAATGTTTGGGGGAGATGAGCTTTTCTTCTGCCCTGACAGGTCCAGTGTACCCAAAACTTAGTGTACGGGTATTCAGAAATTTTTTGGTGTACAGGTGTTCACAAAAAATGTGAATGTCAAAGAAATGGTTAGACCTAGGGACTTATGTACCACTCAAAGAAAGAAAAGGGGGTTGGTCTTAGACTAATAATTGGAGAAGTCAAAAATATATGAAAGAAGCTAATAATAGGTAAGAGTTAATTTAAGAAGGTTTGTCGAAGAAGAATCATCTCAAGGCAAAATCTGATCTCTAAAACGAGATGTTCTTCTCTTCCTAGCTTAGAGTACAAAGGATGCCTTCAAAAAGGTGAATTTATGCTCTGCTTATAGGTGGGAGAGGAGGGGCACTAGAGAAGTCTGTATTTGTTACCATCACTTACCTTCAGCTCAAAATCATCCTACGTCAATCTGCCATATTTTGGAATGCCATATCCTGGCCTCCTTCAAATTCCATGCCTTCATTTTGTCACATCCCAATGACAGTGACTAAAAATGCCTTCTACATCCCCTCTGTAACATAGTAATTTGACAAAGGGGAAAAACCTGGACAGTACATTAGTTGCAAAAGACTAATTTTCAAGAGGAATACAATAGGCATGAAATCAATGGTTTCAGAACGTTTTCTACTAAAAATTCATGTAGTGTCTGAGAGCACTAGGCTTCAGCAATAGCAACACAATGCCAAAACATCTGGAGAGGAAGTGCAAAATACAAGCAATTGTCCACATACTGTGTCTGAACGTCTAGATGTCTGCCAGACCAAACATTTAGATTATAGAATTCCTTCTATTTCTATCTGTGCATGAACAGTTCTCATCTATTCTTATTTTCACAATGAGTCATAGCCTCCCAGCATGGGATGTGAAACAAACGATCCCTCCAACTCCATGTGTTCTTTCTGTGATATGTGTAGATGTTTAAAAATACTAATTAGAGTAAAAATACAGCCTGCTGTTTATGTCATCCCTGAGCAAAGTAAGTGCGGAATGGGGTCGTTTGTATGTTCCTTGCAGCACCTAGCACACCAGGTGCAGTCAATAAACATTAAGCCATCAAATAAATCAGAATTCCAAACTGTGGTCAGAATTGAAGAATACATTACAGTCAGCTGCTTTTGCAGCAGGGCAAATTTCAGAAGAAAAAAAAAAGTTCAATTGATTCATTTTTCTCAAATGTTAATGTTCTCAACAAATTGCCTGTCAATGCTTTTTAAAAAGCATATCCTGATCCAGTAGGTCACAGCTGAGCTCAAGACAAGGTGCTGTTCCCAAAGTGCCAGGATGCACTGAGGTCGGCTTCCAGCTAAGAAGAAAATGGATTGTAGGAGGGAAGATAATCTGCCCCCTTCACCAATTCTAAAGTCTGTCTGTAGAAAACAATAATCCAAAACAATTATCAAAGGAAGCTTTTTGAAATGTAAGCTCTTTTCAAAAGAAAAAAATATATATCCTAATAAAGCCTCTAAAGATACTCTTCTAGTCCAAAAGCAATGCGAAGAGCTCCAGCTGTAGGGTAACTGCCTAGGTTGCCTTGTACCTGGTACACTGCTGGGATTAAACCAGCCAATAGCTGTTTTGGAAATTCTGGGACTAGTTAATGCCAGATTTGTGTTAACTCTACCAGTATTCCAGCACAGTTGCCTGTTGTTTCTTTTTTTAAGAGATGTAAGTAAGACTTGGAATGCTGGGTTCAGGACACAGCACCCCAGTCACTGGGAGAGGTGAGGGTTTATAGAATGCCAGGGGGAGTGGGCTTGGGGGGAGGTGAGGGTTTATAGAATGCCAGGGGGAGTGGGCTTGGAGCTTGGGGTTTGGGAATATTTTGGAGCAGGAGCAGCAAGGGACATTTCACAGGGGAGGAATGACTTCTCAGGGCATCTGGACTGGGCTACTGCACTCACAGGAAGCAAGGAAGCCAAGACAGGATGGTTTAGAGGAAAAACCACATGGCATGTCTGGGTCAGGGAAAGGCATCTACCCACCTAGACATGGGCTGAGCTAAGCAGCACTGCCTGCCATCTGCCAGTGCACACAAAATCTGGGGCTGGGGACAGGCCTAGTTGAGTTAGGCCATTAGTACCCACCTGTGAGTGTCAGGCAGGAGGTGAGCCATATTAAGTTGGGCCTTAGCACCCACCAGAATATGAGAGAACCAGATATGAGGGCAAATTCTGTATGAGACTTGTAGGTCCACCTGTGGCTAGTATGACAGCTGGAGGTTGTGACAGGCTGAGTCAGGCTGGACCACAGAATTCACCTAACACTTGGAGAAGCTAGCCCTGGGAAAAGGCCAGGTTGGCCAGCTATAGCACGCACCAGCATATGCAAAAGCCAGAACTGAGGACAGATCATGCCAAACAGGTCTATGGCACCTGCCACTGTGTGTGAAATCTGGAGCTGGCAGTTGGATGATAAGAAATTTGGGCAACTCCCCTGCTAGGCTATAGCTACCACTAGGGAATATGCAAGTCAGCGTTGGGGGTAGGCCAGACCAGGCAAGGCAAGGCAAAGCTTGAGAACTCATCGCATTTGTAAGAGCCAGGTCTGAGAATTGACCTGACTGGAACACGCCACAGGACCCAATGATACACGAGAGCCAAGAAAGGGTGTGTGGGCCACCCCCAGCTGGGCTACCACTAACCAGCAAGAGATGGCAGGCAAGCCATGCCAGGCTGGGATGAAGCACCAACCAGCACATATGAAATTCACGGCTGGGAACTGGGCTAAGAACATGCCTGGTTGGGGAACTCTGGGGACTACCCTGTGAGGCTACAGCTCCCACTGGTGGTGCTAAAGCCAGAAGCTGCAGGCGTCCACAGCACCCACAGGTCATATGAGAACCATGTCTGATGGTATCCCAGCTGAGCCAAGCTATAGCAACCACCAGTGTAAGCCAGAATGGATATGGGCCATTCAGGTGAGGCCACAATATCTGCTGTGACTGCCAGGACTGGAGACCGGCCCTGTCAGGTTGGCCCACAGTACCCACTTCACACACAAGACCCAAGGTTGGAAATAGGCCTGGTAGGTGAATTTGGAGAACTCCCCTACTAGGTTGTAACTCCTGCTGCTGTTCATGAGAGCTGAGAGATCAGGTCAGGCTGGACAACAGTACTCATCAGCATACATGTGAGCCAGATCTGGGGGCAGGACAGGCCTTGCCAGTCACAGCACACACTGGCATGAGCAAGAGCCAGGATGAAGCATAGGTCAGACAATATCCAGCAGCTCACATGAGGGCTTGTCATGGTCTGGAATAGGTCCTAGACCTGCTGGTGAGGTCTAGGACTAGGAGTTGGCTGGGCTGAGCCATACTGCAGCACCGTTGGTGAACGCCAAGACTGTGGGTCAGGCCATCTAAGACTGGGCAGCAGTACCTACTGGCACATGCAAGACCAGGAACTGACAACAGTCCTGGTCTGGAGCTTCAGGGACTTGCCTAATAGACCATTGCTTCCCTTGGTAGGCATGAAAGCTGACACTGGTAGTGGGTCAGTCAGGGCAGAGCTTAGTGCCCATCAGCTGGAATATGGGCTGGGTCTGCAGGAGGGTCAGGGTGGGATGGGCTGCCATACCTGCAAGTCTGCACAAGAATGGGTGGAAGCCAGTTGGGATAGGCTGCAGCAAGTGCTAGGACTGGGTGTGAAGCAATATCCCATGGTAGGCACAAAATCTGGGAACAGGCCTTGCAAGGGAACTATGGGAACTCCTCCACTGGGCTGCAGCTCCTACTGGTGTATAAGAGAACCAGGGCTGGGAGCAGGCCAGGCTGGTTAAGGTGGCAGCATTCATCAGCTTACATGTGGACCAGGTGTCGGCGTGGGTCTGGGTATGCATGAGAGCCAGATGGGATGCAGACAGACAGGGCTAAGCCATAGCACATTATGGCACACACAAAAATTGGGTCTGGTGGGGATTTCTGGGGGTTACCCCAACTAGGCTGTGGCACCCATTGATAGCCTATGGTGGTTGGGCTGGGCTACAGTACCCATCAGTTCACATGAGAAATAGGGCTGGGGAACAGAACTAACCAGGCAGCTGCATCCACCTCTACGTGCACTGGCTGGTTCAGGGGATGGAAAAACCTGACCCTGCACTGGCTGGCACACACTAGAGTCAGGTCTGAGGTTACCTGGCTATAGTCAGCTTATCTATGCCATCAGAGGATGTCAACTGCCTCATCAGAGGATGGAAAGCAAAATAGGTTGGACAGCTTCCTGGCCAAGCTTTAAGACATGTTCCTGGGTCTGTAAGATGCACTAAAGTGGACTTGATCAGCCAACTGATCCTGGAAAGATTTTTCTCAACTCTGGTAAAATGAAACCAATGACATCTCAGAACTAACAAAATCATTCAAGTAGCATTCTCGATACACTTACCCTGGGATATCAAAAGTCATCAAATGATCTTTCCATATGAGCGGCCCAGGTGCTGCCATACTTTACCAGCAAGCAGCAGCCCCCCTTCCCACATTGTGGACACAAGAGAACTGAAATATTTGTCCCATCTACCTTCCTCCATACCTTGACCATACCATCCTGATTGGAGGCCAACATGGGAATGCATCCCTCTCAATTATATAAATATTAAAAATAAAAGTGAAAATTAAAATAAAAATGTAAATGGATATTTGTCTGGGGTTTGGGGGGACAAACATGGCTTGGGAGAAAAGTTAAGAATTAATATGAAAGGAACAGAAAGATAACTCTTAAGCTAAGTGTTGCTACACATCCTGAAACTACCATGTCATCAAAAATACTTTCAGGTCTACTTGTGACAAAAAAAAAGGAACAATTAATTACATGTTCAAATATAAAGAGTAAATTATAAATATCTGATTTTAATTGGCAGACTGGAACATCTGTTTTAAATATTTGTTTCAATATGATGTAAAGTTATTTTCTAAATTGTTTCCTTCATCACTCTAAATCATCCCGTAGCTCATGACAAACAAAAAGCCATTGATTCAATCAGTGCTGAACAGAATCGCTTCAGGGAAACAGTGCGGAGGCACTCGCTAGGGCTGCAATTCTGACCTGGCATGAGTTCAAGAGCGGCTCATATACAACAGGGCAAAAACATTCCTACGAAAATAAATAGGGAATGTAGTTGAAGTGCTGTAATTTCTATAAGAAATATGCAAATAGTGTGTTTGGAAATTGAACAAAAACATTACGCCTACAGCTAGACAACCATCCCTCTTGAAAGATTCTTGAAATGAAATACCTGGACAGAGTATTTAGTTTTCTGAGAAGACTACTAGGTCCAATAATATAATAATCATGAAAATTTTCTTTTGTGTATCCCTTCAGAATTTAGTCCTAAAAGGATGAAAATCCCAAAATACCACATTTTACGGGCAGCATCCAAAACTCCCCAAGTTAAAACCTTGCAATAATCAGATTTGCAAATCTGCTTCGCAACTAACAATCCACTTTGACAGTGAGATGAGCTCTGATTGACAGTACTGATTGATTTCTACAGCATAAATATTTTGTGATTTATTTCAGGATACTGATATCAGGTCACTGAACCCTGAGCTGGAAAGATATATTCATTATCAGGCCTCATGATGACACTGATATTGACAGGTGAAGAAAGCAGGCTCTGGAGAAAAACTGGATTTGAATTTTGATTTCAAGATTAGTCAGCTATGAAAACTTCAATAGATTACTCACCTATCTTGGTTTCAGTTTCAGCTCTTATCAATAGAAAATATTGTTAAAATCTGTATGTTGTAAGAAATAAATTAACATGGGAATAAAGTATTACTATCACTAAACACTCACTATATCTTTTTCTATTTTTCTTTTATTTGAAGTCATTGCTACATAAACAGACATATCCCCCATTAGCTAGTTCACTTTCCAAATGCAAAAGGTAGATCTGAAGTCATGGGGAAGTCAACAGCTGGGAACTCAACCCATGTCTCCCGTAAGAGTGACAGAGACCAAAGCACTTCTATCGCCATCTGCCCCAAAGGTGTCCATTAGTAGGAAGTCAGAACTGGGATCAGACACAAACCTACGCATTTGGATATGAGATCCAGGTTCCCTAGAGAGATGTCTGTGATAAATGTACTGCCCCAATCACTGTTAACCCAACAGTTCCACTGAAAATCATGAAGTAACTTTCCAATCATAAACTCTGGTCAGGACCTTCCTAAAGTCATATTTCTTATGTTCTGTGTTAGAAACAGTCGCACCAGGCATCACCAGTTTGACACCAAGAACCTAAATCCTAAAATAAACTGATCTTCACAGTCAAGAAATTACTGGTGCTCAGGACCATTCCATGGTCATTCTAAAAGATTTAACAAACACGTCCACTCAGAACTGAATCTAAGAAAACTTCAGACACAAAGTGCTTACAGATGCCACCACTCGCTTGGCATTGGCATGAATTCTATTTCATCTTGGTTTTCAATTACATAATTTATAAACAGACTATGACCTTGAATTACAACTCTTCATCCACACTGCCATTCCTTTAACTTACAGATCGAATCATAAACCACTTTGGGACAGAGTTAGGCACTATGTGTCCCTTCCAATGGCTTTGATAAGTGTTGAATTGAGATAACTTTTTTTTTCCAAAATAAGTTCGATTAATCAATTTCCATAAGAAACAAAATGAGAATGCTTAAGCCAAGATACTGGGGAAATATCACCTCAACTCTTTGGAGAAACATATGGCAGATTAGCATAATAAAACATCTGCAAAGTTTTGCAGCTAAGAAACTGCATTAAAATTGTTCAACCTAAAATGTTCTATGCAAGACACTCCTATTCACAGGGTAGCTATTAATGTTATTATCCAAATCCAGACATTTAGGAGTGTAAAATCTAACTGGAATACTCTCATTAGGAAATAAGCACTAAATTGGGACTATACCATGAAAACATAGAAGTTGTCCTTATGATTATCATCTAGAGATGGATAGAATGATGGAAATAACCACAGCTATTATTATATTGATCAAATTTCAGTCAACAACGCTTAACTTTAATCCCTCATTTTGATGGATGAGGAACATGAGATCTGAGGGCAGCTCAATTATGTTCCATTGACAAGTATTCTAGAACTCAGATGTAGAAGTGTGAGTAAAATTCAACTTTTTGGAAACCTCAAATCAGTTTTGGATCTATCCATTTCTTGAGTCCTGAAATTAGAACTAATTGGATATATTTCCAGGAAGAAAACTATAGATTTGCATGCTTCTCATAGATTATGTTGTGTTGTACCCAACCTGAGCCTCTCCTAAAGAAGTGCAGCCCTGACAGCTCTGCTAAGCAACAAATTTTATTGAGGAGGCAGGAAAACCAACTGGCTGGGGTCAGCTCTCCTTTCCTTCAGAGAGTGACCCTGAGGTGAGGGTGACAAGGGCTTTTATAGAAAGAGAGAGTTCTACAGCCATGAGAACCAGGTGAGTTGGGCAGCCACGGGAGGCTGCCCAGGGAACAATGGGTGGACAATGGGTAGGCCATAGCAACCAAAGGCAGTTGCCATGGGAACAATGGGTAGTCTCAAACAGCCACAGGAGGCAGTCATAGGAGCAACGAGTGAATAAATCATACAGTACTGATTCCTGGAACCCAGGGTTGCTGGCAGGGCTTGTTAGCCTAGTGATCTGGCCCCAAAAAGTAGGAAACTGGGAAAGCATTTTATATAGAAGCATAAAGAACAGGATAGCAAACTGATGCAGGCCTGAACCAAAGTAAATCCATTTTGTGATAGGATTTTACAGTTACTTCACATAGGAAGTACTGACTACATAATAAACTTAAATGTAAATCAGATGTCCAGAATGGACCTCTTATTTCTTTGGGGATTCAGGAAGGCTCATCTCGAGTTTCCAATTCCATGGCCTAGAACAAGGCCAATATTTCCAAAATATATGCAAATTCCCGCTCGTCTACTTCTCATGGCCTCCTCTCCCATCTAGGTTCACATTTGCTTTTTGATATGCTACATCAACCCAGACATAAAAGATTAACACAATTAAGCTCCCCTAAAAATATATGCTTTTGGGCCCAGCATGATAACATAGTGGTTAAGGGCCTCGCATTGCATGCGCCAGGATCCCATATGGTCGTCAGTTCTAAACCCGCCAGCAGCTCCACTTCCCATCTAGCTCCCTGTCTCTGTCCCCGGAAAGCAGTCAAGGATGGCCCAAATCCTTGGGACCCTGCACCCACGGGGAGACCTGGAAGAAGCGCCTGGCTCCTGGATCGGATTGGCTCAACTCCAGCCCTTGCGGACGTTTCCGGAGTGAATCATCAGATGGAAGATCTTCCTCTCTGTATCTCCTCCTCTCTGTATATCTGCCTTTCCAGTAAAAGCAAATAAATCTTAAAAACAAATATGCTCTCAAAATTTCATAAAAGATTTTGAAAACTTAGATTTCTAAGAGGGCAAAAAGACCACATTTACTTCACAGTAATGCAAATAAGAATTATATTTAACAATTGCGTTCTTAACAATGTCAGTGACACTCCATCCTATGATTTTTGCCCGTCTCCCATCTGCTGTTTTTTAATCTCTTCTCCTCCCTTCTTTTTCTTCTATCCTGCCTCCTCATCCCTGCTGTGCTTTTAACAATTGTTTTTCTGCTATGCCAATTCTAAACAATAAGTTTCCCCTTTTCCTGTTGTAAGGAGTGATTCGAACATCCCATCCTGAACACTGCACCATTTCCTCTTCCTCACAGCTCACAAAATTCGCGCAGGTTCCTCCATCCACCAATCAGATATAACCGGCATTTCACCTGAGAATCCCACCCTCAATCTCTCCTGGCCCCGCCACCAACCTCGCCCACTTACCAATCATCCTTAGGCAACCCTCTGTGACAGTCTCAGGAACCAATCCACTGGGGCCTGCCCTCAATCCCTCCCAATTTCCTCCGCTCACACCTTGCGGACTCACCTGAATGACATAAAGGGCCCCCAGGTGCCTGCCCTCTCTCTTGTTGCTCTCCCAACACCTCCTTCCCCTTCCTGCCCCACTAGAATACACTTCCTAAAGTACCTCGTTGTGTCTGGTGTTTTCGGCTCATGGTGAAAAAACTTGGCTGTGGGAATTAGCTGCGTGTAATAACGTAGGAACTTCACGAACTTTAGCTGCGTCTAAATAACTAACACCTGCGGCATTACCCTAACCTTAACTGCGAAGTGACGTGGTACAATGCGGTGTATGTGCTGTGGGTCCACAGCTTCCGTTCCGACCAGTCTTTCAAAGGAGAGCACCATTAAAAGAATCCTAGTGAGAATAATATTCTGTGCCTCATTAAGCAATTCCATAGCTCAAGCAGGAGGTAACTGAATTTAAGAGAAATTACAGTAACTTGGGCTGCGCTGCTCAGCATTGAATGCAGAAACAAACAGGCAGATTTAAGAGACCCTTAGGATTTAGAAGCCACGTGTACTTGGGGTTGAATGAGCAGGCAAGACTGAAGATCAATCAAGTACAGCCCCAAGTTCTGCAGCTTAGGCAGATGGAGAGTTCCTGGCCTCATTTGGAAAGATGGTGAGCCCCAGCAGACAGCAGGACCTGCAAACTGTAGGAAGCAGATTTATAAATGCTGAAGGTGAAATCTCCTCAAAACGACCTCTGCTCGATGCTTTTTAGACAGCTAGATTGGTGTATTTGGCATTCAAGAGAGTGATGTGTGAGGACACCTGTGTCCAAGTCCTAGCTCTCATCTTGATAGGCTGGGGCCTTGAGCAACCTACTTAAGTCTCCATGTCTGTCTTCTCATCTGAACAATCTGGATGATGGCTGTATAGCTAGGTTTGAACAAATCTTGATACCTATGATGACGCAACATGCAGCTACTAGCACAGCTCAATAACAGTAATTCAAAAATATCTCTTCAGTGAAGCCAGAGCTGTGGTATATTAGATTAATCCTCAGCCTCTGGAGCCAGTATCTCATATGAGTACTGGTTTGAATCTTAGCTGCTCCACTTTCAATTCAGCTCCCTGCTAATGGCCCGGGAAAGCAACAGAGGACAGCCCAAGTGAGTGGGCTCTTGCATCAACGTGGGAGACCACAAAGAAGCTCCTGGCTCCTATCTTCAGGCTGGCCTGCCCAATTCCAGCCACTGCAGCCACCTGGGCAGTGAACCAGCAGATGAAGGAACGTCTCTTCTTTGTGTGCAATTCAAATAAAACAATTTTCTTAACAAAAGTCTTTTCAATACCTCATCTTCCAGACACTGTTCTGAGGGCTTTATTTATTTCACATCTCCAGGAATCTTCTATCAGATAGTGTATTATCTCCATTTTACAAATAAGGAAACCAATGTAAATCAGTTTGTAGAATTTATAAGGCAAGAAGTGACAGATTCAAAACCAAGCAGTCTGGCTCCAGACACCCCTTGGGCTTTTTCTTAAAGGTGTTAAATAAAATCTGCTTAAATATAAATTTGGAAGTCACCAGAAAATGACAGGGGAGTGCTGAAGAGTTACTGAATGATAACACTGACCGTAAATTTCGGGGTGATCTCTTTTGAAGCTGAAGAACATTTACCCTACTGATAGAAATGACCTCTCCTCAGCCTCAGCCTGCTAGTGTCACGGTACTAACTGTGATCAGAGATTTACTCCCCAGGAGAAACCAGAAATCTACAAATTGGTGAAAAAGAACTCTCAGTTTCACGGACTGAAAAGTTTTTCCCAAGACAGAACCGTGGGATGTCTTTAAGCATAGAAGTAATAAGATCAATTCTCTATTTTAAAAAGGTTACTTGGGCATTCATAATGTGGACTGACCAATGAGAATTATAGATGCATAACAAGCCTCCTATTACAAGAGGCCGATGCAATTGGACTGTTAAGCTCCAAAGAACCTGATAAAGATGTAAGGTTGCAAAGCAGTTTATGATCGAGAAACATTAAAACAATGAAAGGATTGGTCTTACAAAATGGGCAGGGGCTAATAAACGGAAGAAAGAAGGAGATGTTGGTAACTTTTTTTTTAACTAAGTCACATTATACAAAGTTAACTGCACTCAATTTTAAAAATGTTAATCAGAAAGTATATGAAATATTTAAAAGGTTATTAACCCAATAAAAATAAAAGCATTAAAAACATGTAACGACTTGAAAAAGTAATCTCTCATTAGTAAGTGGGTAAATGACTATAATACGTATCTTTGCTATGATTAAAAGAAGCTCTGTTATACAAATTATATATTCAAAGAATAAAGCTAATTTTTAGACAAGAAAAAAAAATTTTATTTGTTGAAATCACAGAATTTTAGGTGATTTTTCTTTATACCTGTTTTAACATGTTCTAAACACTGTTTTGCTGTGAATAATGAAAAGATAGCCCATGGTTTTTGTGGAATTTAAGAGAAGGTTACCATAAACTAAAGAATTTAGGAAAGGCTTGCTGGAGGAGATAAGGCTGCAGCAAGGCCCTAAAATATTACAAAGCAATTATTGCCTAAAGACAAATGTTTCCCTTTCATTAATATGAAAAAATTGCAGCTATGTCAAGGAACAAAAACCACAGTTCTATTTATACAAAGCCATTCACAACCTTTAAATTAATCTGACTTGTACCTATAAATACACTCCGAATGTTCAACAGATGAACCCATAGCTTTTGTATAAAAATATCATTTGATATAATGGAATTTTTTTTGAAGATTTGGAAATTAGAAAACCTGGATCTACCACAGATAGGACCTTTAATTAGCAGTTGTTAAAACTAAGCTATGCTTTATCTCTGGGCCTTCATTTTTTCTCTTTTAAAGCATGGTAGTTCAATTTTATTTCTTACATTTCTATGTGATAAAATACTTTTTATTTGTTGAGAATATGGTACTCAGACCTCAATAAATCTCAAGAACCTATCAAACTTGCAATTGTGTGTTAGTTTAGGATTGATTAAAGGAAAACACTGAATTAGAAATGAGTTCAGTGCTCAGAGGCAGCCAACCCAAAGGATTAGAACGAGCAGGACTAGCGGGCTAACCCACTGCCTGCAATGCCAGCAACACGTCACACAGACACCAGTTAGAGCCCCAGCTGCTCCACTTCTGATACAGCTCTCTGCTGATGCACCTCAGATGAGAGCAAAGAATGGTCCAACTACTTTGTTTCTGGCACCCATGTAGAAGACCTAGAAAAAGTTCCAGGCTCCTAGCTTCAGACAAGCTATGGCGGCATTTGACATATGGCACTCCGATTTCTAAATGTCTGTGCCCTCCAAAAATGCAAAAGTGTAATCTCCAACCCTCTAAATTACATTATATTGCAAGAAGATGAGGGTCTTTAGATCACAATGGTCAAGTCCTCACAAATGAAATTAGTGTCTTCATAGAAGAGACCTCAGAGATATCCCATCCCTTCCATTTCATGAGGACATACAAGTCTGGGTCCACAAGGAACAGGCCCTTACCAAGCAAAGAAATCTAAAAGAAAGTTTATCTTTGACTTTGACAGCCAGAGAGAACTATTTCCTTTGTTTACAAACCAACTACATTGTGTTACTTTGCTATAGCAGCCCAGATGGACACAGATATTACAAATCCAATAATTGAATACAAAAATCCAAGGACAAAGAAGAAATTGAAATCTCTCCTCTGGTTATTACACTCAACTCTCTTGTATCTGTACCGCCTGTCCCTCAACTCTAGCCTCTAATGGATTATAGGCCATGAACCATACAGGAAGAATCCTCCAAACACAGACACAGTGATAGTCTCATTAAACAGCAGGGTGTAGCTACTGCTTGACTAATTTGGACTCTTCATGACAGCATCAAAGACAGGGGCTATTATGCCAGTCAAATAATCAACCTTGATTATCCTGGGAAGTTAGAATTGCATCTATACAGTGTGAGCTAGCAGAAATATTTTTGAACACAGGAGATTCATTAAAGCATCCCTTAGTACTGCCATGCATGCTAATAAAGGTCACTGGCCAACTGTGACAACCACAACCCATTTACAACATGACAATACAGAGATTAGAATCATCAGAATTAAGGCCTATGTCACCCTACTAGGAAAGCAAAAGGGAAAAGGAAACCTATATTGCACCAGGCAAGAAAGAAATATCAGTAATTAATTAAAAAATAGCCACGGTAGCAGAGACTAACTGCTTTTTACTGACCCTCTCACATTAACTTTTGTAGGAAAATACAACTTGAAGATGACTGGACTTGCAGGTACACTTCTTGGCAAGCTGTGACAGCCTCCTAACAAAAAGTATTGTTCTTGTGCTTCAGTTTGCAATTCAAATGTAATTGTGGGACAAAAAATATAAGTGATGTAAGTGGTGACTTAGACACATTGACCTTTTTTTTTGTATGTTTTCTGATCGTACTGATTGTACTGGCATCTCTTACCTTCCATATCTGTCACTATCCATACTTAGGGAAGACCCATGATTGATTAGTTCCTGAAATCAGCTGGTTACACTACACTCTATCATTCTCCTGAAGCTTTCAGATCTCAATTTGGATGAAATGACATGACATGGAGCACTGGTTTTCACTTGAAATGCTGCTGAAGGTATTGGACAACATAAACCAAGAATGTCTAGGAGGCATCCAATTCCAATATGAGGCAAGCTTTGACCAAAGGTAAGAGATGGTGCCGGGTCCATGAGCCCCAGGAGTCAGGGGGTTTGGCAGGGCCTGGGTTGACTGGCCCAGGTCCATGGCCCACCTGCATGGTAGCTGTTGCATACATGAGCCTCGGGGGGGCTGGGGGACAGAATGGCAGGGCATGGGTTACCTGGCCCAGGTCCTTGACTCACCTATATGGCAGGTGCTTTGTCCATGAGCGCCAGAGATGGGTGGTCTGGCAGGGCCCTGGTCACCTGGCCCAAATGCTTGGCCTACCTGTGTGCTTGGGCCTTGTCCATGAGCCCCAAGGCTAGGGCAGGGTCCAGCAAGGCCCAGATCGCCTTACCGGGGTCCTTTGCCTCCCTATCCATTGGGTGCTGGGTCCAGGAGCCGTAGGGGTGGGGAGTCTGGCAGGGCCCTGGTCACCTGGCTCAGGCCCTTAGTCCACCTGCACAGTGGGCACCGGATCCATGAACCTATGGAGTGGCGGGGCCCACAGGGCCTGCAGGGCCCAGGTCGCCTGGTTAGGGTCCCTGAGCCAACTGCAAGAACTGGTCCTCCTCAGTAGAAAAGACAGAGTAGCAGACAGCTGGCCCAAATCGACACAGAGGATATGGTAGCCTATTGAGCCCTGTAGGGGACATCTATACCATCCCAGAGGCAGGAAGACAGAACAAATCGGAAAATTATCCCAGCTAAACAATGACAGCAAATATCTAGGTGAATGGAGACTCGGAGACTCGGGGGTTGACTATGTCAGCCAGTGGACATTGAAAGGGTCCCCTCATCCTTGGATCAGTGAAATCAACAACATTTCAGAACTACCAAAATCGCCTGGGCAGAACCCTCAGAGTACGTACCATATTGGGCCCCCTGGCTTGATACCGAGAGGCCATTCTTCATCCCTGAGTTCTGGAGCAGGTGGGAAGCTGGGAATGGCTTCTCCCCTTCTCCATTTTCTCCTAACCCCCCCACCCCCGAAACAAGAAGAAACAGAAATTTTGGAAACAATGATCACACCTGCTTTTCCCTAACCCTTGATGCATCGCACTCTAATCAACTATGCTAACATTATCTAAAATTAAAAATAAATGTAAAAAATACTTGATACTGGTAGTGAACAAATATAAACTTTATTTCTCACAATTCTGAGGTTGAGAAGTTCAAAGCAAAAATGGCAAGTGGCACTCTGAATGCTGCATCCTCATGAGCTGTGTGTTCCGCCCTTGCAGAAAGCAGTGGGTTTTGGACAGCCGAGTTCCCTTGAGCGCTTTTATGAGGGCATTAATCCATTCATGAGAGCAGAGCCCTCAGGTTCCATCTCTTGGTACAATCATGTTCCATTAAGTTTGAACATATGAATTTGAGAGGATATTCAGACCATAGCAACCTCACTCACTGCAGTGGCATGTTCTGAATCATAATTGAACTATGTAGTCTGTCCAACCAGGCTGCTGCAGAGGATCTTGCCATCTCTGCAGTTTGCTGTGCGGTATCAGCATGTCACCCTGCACTGCTTACTAACCTCCGCTTGTCTCATTTCCCTTTTCTCTCACTCATGTTGCCCCAGATTTGCTTTCTCTCAGATAAATCATTACCACTCAGCCCCTGTCTCGGATTCTATTTCTAGAGAATCTAAGTTAAACAACTGCATCACCTGCTCCTTTGAAGTTAGATATGCTCATGCAACTAAAGTCTAGCCCTCGGAATATAAGATATTACAACTATACTTTCCAAATTTATTATATAAAAATGTGAATGAACATTCAGTTCTTCTCTCTACCCCACAAATTGTTTTAAACAGTGTCTGTGGTCAGGGTGGGAAGGTGGCAGGAAGTAAACCAAAACACCTAGGAAGTAGATATACTCATATCTCAAAATAGACTTCCAGGCAAAAGCTGTTAAAAAAAAAAAAGAGAGAGAGAGAGAGAAGGCTGAAGGCTGTAGATGATTAAACTGAGGGGTCAGTTTCAACAAGATGTGACTGTTGTAAATGCATATGCACCTAATGCTAAAGCACCCAGTTCAAAAAAAAAATTAATGCAAGTAGAGCAGTGTGAGCAGTCTGCAGGTACAGTTCCAAGAAGACAATGACAGCTTCCTTCACACTCCTGCACCCCTCTCATACTCCTCCCTAACTTTCATCAAATTATGTGACGATCTAGTTATAATCCACTCCATATTTACAGGCTCAATTAGCCACTAATTATAATATGCAAAAAATAAAATTAGGAAGAGCACTTTTGACTGGAGCATAAACATAAGTTAAGAATGACAATAGTATCCCAGAGCGGCCATTTCATCCCTACATGTTTTTGCATACCATAAGCTGCCACATATCAGAAAACATGTTTGTCTTTTTGAGATATGTTTATCTCATGATGAATAAATATCAATTTCAGCATCTTTTTTTCTAGCTCTTAGAAGAATACCACTGGTATTTTGATTGGGATCACATTAAATCAGTAAACTTCTTTGGGTAACATGGACATTTGATTGAATAAATTCTCCACTACAAACACAGGAAAGATTTTTCTATTTTTTGTGTGCCTTCTTCTATTTCTTCAATGCTTTGTAATTTTTGTTGCAGATATCTTTTCACATTCTTGATTAAATTTATTCCAACATATTGTGAGTGGAACTGGTCTTACAGGTTCCGTCTTAGCCGTGCAATTGTCTGTGTATACAAACGCTACTGATTTTTGTGCATTGATTTTATATCACTTTATCAAACTCTTTTATGAGTGAAGAGTATCTCAGTGGAACATTTTGGTCCCACTGTATAAAGAATCACCTGCAAACTGGGATAATTTGACTTGCCTTTTCCCAATTGGTATTTCTTTAGTTTCATTTTATTGCCTAATGATTCTGGCCAGAACTTCTAGAACTATCGAAATTGTAATGATGAAAATAGACATTCTTGCTAGTTCTGAATATTGCTGAAAATGCTTTCAGCTTTCTCCTTTCAGTATGATGCTGTCTGGATTTCTCATATATTGCCTTGATTGTGTTTAGATATATTTCTTCTATATCTGATTTCTAAAGGTTTTTTTTCTTAATCATAAAAGGTTGCTGTAACTTTCAAATGTTTTCTCTGCAACTATGAAGCTAGACATATTTTATCCTTCAGTTTGCTAATGGGATGTCCTACATTTATTGATTTCTACGTATTGGACCAACCCTATATGCCAGTTATTAATCCAGGAAGACACCCAGTTTTATACAATGTATGTTAATAGACTTGAAATACACCTCCAAGTCGGTAATAATGGGTGACTTCAGCATCCATTTTCATCAACGGACAGTTCAGACATTAAAAAAAAAAAAAAGAAGCACCGTCGGCCTACAGTGTAAACCAAATGGACTTGATAGACATCTAAAAATATTACTTTCCACAGCTGCTGCAAAATATAATCTTTCCACCAATACATGGAATATCATCTGCTAGTTTATAGCATATAAAAAGTCTCAACATTAAAAAATGGAATCACATCATATATCCTTTTCTGACCCCAATGAAAAGAAGTCGAAAAGTAACAAAAGAAACTAGAAATTCTATAAACACAGAGATATGAAACAGCATGCCTCTGAATGAGGTGGGCCATAAAACAATCAAAGGAAATAAATCAAAAACTTCCTTGAAATTAATAAAAAAAAAAAATGGAAGTAAGATATTGAAAGCTGTGATACAACAAAAATTTTCTAGCAGTAAAATCCCACAAAACAGAGATGCCAAATAAGCTAACATGCCTGCTCAACAACTAGAGAAACTGTCAAACCCAAAACTGGTAGGAAAATTTTAAAAAATAAATAGGAAATAAAAACCATGCAAGAGCTTAGTGAAGCGTCACATTTTAAAAAAAATAAGCAAAATTGATAAACCATTGTCCCACCTAATGAACAAAACAGGGAGAAGACTCGTATCAATAAAATGAAAAATGAAAACAGATGCCACATTAATACAAAAATAACTAGGAACTGTTATGAAAACTATGTATCAATAAATTGAAAAACTTAGGAAAAATTTATTTTAGGCACATTATTAGTCAAAACTGAAGCACAAAGAGAAATATTGAGCAATATCACTGAGAAAAATGATGCAAGCTGTCCCCACCACCCTCTTGGGACAGTTAACAAAACTTTAGAGTCAAAACATACACCCCTTCCTGCCCGACTATCTTCCACAACGGGAGCTTCAAGTGCGTCACATCAACATTCTTTCTTGCTGAGCAATTCAAGTTATTCTAATTCTTCTATTTTGGTACATTTAATTTCTCCCAAAAAGCCAGTATATGACTATTTCTAATAATTCCCATTCCTCATTCATATTATTCAACACACCAGGCTTACTCAAAGAATCATGAATAACTATCATTTCACAAGCTATTATTTACCTAACTTTTACTCTAAAAATGAACCTATACCCTCCTTGTCCAAAGCCATTCCCTCCAACCAGTATTTCTTTAACTTCCCAACTCCCATGAGAGACACTGCCCAGTGCTAGGCAGGGTGTCTCCTGGCAGAGAGCCTTTAATTTTACTTAACTCAGCACTAAATAAATCCTGGAACCTGATACTGAAAGCTTCATCTAATAAACAATTATTAAGCTCTAAATATATGACATGTCCCCAATCTACAAAAATAGATTTAATGTCAACCTTGAGGAAGGTCAAAGTCTGGCAGTAGAGATAAGTGAATAAACAACTACAATAGATTTTTTTTCCATGTAGACAAGCATACTAGATAAAGTGGCAGCATCAATGAATATAATTGCTTTGATTTCTCAACAGTAGAAGGGAATCTAAGGCTTCCAATGATAATTAAACATTTTACTTTAGCTCTACAGGTGGAACAGCAGTTTGGCAGGCCTATAAATAGAATTAAAGATGCACATGAGAAAAACTGCATGAGACTAAAATGAGTAAAAGGAAGTCAGAAGACATAAGGTTGATGAAGTAGAATATGAAGGTTCTTAATGGTATAAATTTCGAGATTCATCCACTGGAAATAGAAAGTCACTGAAAGCTTTCAAGGATTTGAATTGTATAAAATTGCACTGGAATTCAGTGGTGGCTGACTTTGAAGGTCTTGGGTGAGGCACTGAAAGCAAACCTCGGTAGCCACACGACAGAGGTGGATGCACACAGGGAATAGGCAGACCTGAAGAGAGGCCATGGCAGGGAAGAAACACTGAGATGATCCACAAATGAGTTCATTACCCTGATCTAAACCTTGCAAGAGGACGTTTCTTCCAAGTCACCTCGAGAGTTTCTTGGGAAAAGTCTGGCAGCAGATGACAAATAACAAATGTGTCCTGTGAGCTCTATTAATAATTCCATACAGAATTTCTCCTTTTACTCTCCACCCTAGAACACCCTCAGACTGGCCAGTTTACATGTTTGTGCTAATGATCTCCCAGCCATTTCTTTCTTCCCAATTTTAAGTCCAGCCTTTACTGTTCAACCTCAGGCTCCTTGTTCTAGAAACACAGCCAATTGAATACATTCACCACCTGAATGAAGATGCATATGACACTGACACACAGTTATTACGACAAACCAAAGTTAAAAGTTTAAAAAAAAAAGAGAGCGAGAAAGAGAGAGAGAGATTTACTTGAAAGGCAGACTCACAAAGGGTGTGGGCAATGGAAACTAATCTTGAATCCACTGGTTCATTCTCCAGATGGCCACAATGGCCAGAGTTAGGTCAATCTGAAGCCAAGAGTCAGTGCTTCCTTCTTGGTCTCTCTAGGGTGGATGCAGGTGCTTAAGCACCGGGCTATCTCCCACTGCTCTCCCAGGTACATTAGCAGGTAGCTGGATAGTAGGTGAAACCACCAGGACTCAAACTGGTACCCATCTGGGATGCCAGCACCACAAGTGGCAGCTCTGCCTGCTTCACCACAGCACCGGCCCCACTGAAATCTTACTTGACAAGAAAGAAAGGTTTCTGGGTT
The DNA here is from genome assembly GCF_017591425.1 of Ochotona curzoniae. Lineage (NCBI taxonomy): Eukaryota > Metazoa > Chordata > Mammalia > Lagomorpha > Ochotonidae > Ochotona > Ochotona curzoniae. The sequence continues at coordinate 8,323,795 of NW_024465035.1, read as the reverse complement.
GTTAGTTGGGATTTTGGAACTTGGGCAAAAAGCAATTGTGTGTCATAAAATTCTTCATTGCCCAACTGAGACCGAAGGCTATTTAGAAAAATGAACCATTTAACAGTGATCATTCATACACCAGAATTTTTTTCAGTTGGCTGCTCTGAAATTTTGATCATTTTATTTCTAAAGTTTAACAAAAAGTTAGATTGGGCCAAGTACTTTCTATACTTTGTAAGAAAAGCAAGTTCCAAGTGGAAAGCTCATGTATGTATTAGCATATAGAGATTTCAAAAACATCACATAGTTAACTAAGTACGACTGCAATTCTTTACAGCAAATAATTTCAGCATGGAGGCTCGGGTAACATTTGGTGATTTGCCCAGCAGTATACCTGTTGTCATTGTGAAGCTTATATCTGTTTTGGATATTTCCTCTTTCCCTTTCACTGAGCCTCGACCATGTCTGCTCCTTTCCACGTCTCTTCCGGGATTTCCAACTCAGGGGCTGTTTCTACTTCTCCTAAGCTTACATTTCCCTATGGTCAACACCTTTTCCAAAATGCTCCTTAATCTAAAATTGCCCACTCCCCCTTCTCCATTTCCCTCTAAATAAAACCACCAACTACTTCATCTTCTAAGCTAGGTACTAGGATAAAAGCAATCAAATGCTTAATTAAGGGGAGAACCAAGATGGAGCAATAAGGTGAGGACACACTTAAACAGATGGAGAAACTAGATTAGCTAGGGTGAAATAGAGAGTGCACATTCCAGGAAATAAGAGAGGGCAGACGGACAGCAGAGGGGCACCTGGAGACTGATGGACATGCGAAAGCAGGGGATAAAAAGTGCCGTGTTGCAGTGACCAGATATCCCAGCAGCATTCAGTGAGCAGTGATCTGAGATCCGCCACTGGACAGAACTCCACCAGCAACCAGGTGGGAAGGAGAGTTCACCAGGAGCTCAGGAGGTGAACTCAGGCAAAGAACTGCCCATCCTGCTGGTTTGTTTGGTTTGACCAGGAGCACAGACAGAGCAGCAGATCCCAAACAGGCAGTGCGGGAACAGGGTATTTCACAGCTCAGACACCCACTAGAGCTGAATCAGGGATCATTTTGCAAAGGGAGACAAAGGCTATGGGACAGAACTGTGCAAGTCTAACATAAGAGTCCAGATCTGAGAATCACTAGATGGAGTGGCACAAATGAATATAGCGAAAGAACCAGGTACCAAACACAATAGGTAAAATCAAATTGTAGACCTGTGGGTGACACAGCTTAGAAACTTACCCCCAAGGAGAAGAATCTGCTAACTAGAAGTACATTGACCAAGAGCAAATGAAAAGACAAAGGCACAATGAATGTTACTGAAGACTCCCCTGCAAAGGAGCAAAACCCTATCCCAACCTCAGAGTTAACTGAAGAATACACTGAAAAAAAATGGGGGATACAGAATTCAGAAAACTCATTATAAAGGTTTTTATCAAAAATAAGAAACACATACAAGAGTTCAAGGAATTTAAGGAGCATGTCACACAGGAAATAGCAACGCTGAAACAAAATTAAGCCAAATTACTGGAAATGAAGGACACAACAGAGGAAATATAAAAATTCCGTGGAAAGTCTCCATAACAGAATTAAGGAGACAGAAGAAAGATTCTCAGAATTGGAAGATATTTCTTATCACACTGGGGAAATAATCAAACAGCTGGAAGCAGAACTGGGTCAAGATAAAAAAAAAGTGTTCAAGAATTAAGAGACACAATCAAAAGGTCAATATAAGAGTTATGGGAATTCCAGAAGGTGCAGAAAGTGAAGCTGGGTTTAAAAATATTTAATGAAATAATAAGAGAAATTTTCCCTAATCTGGAGAAAGAATTAGGAAACAGCATCCAGGATGAACACAGAACTCCCAACAGGGTTGATCAAAAGCAATCTTCACCACAAAACGATAATCAAGCTCTCTTCAATCGAAAATAAGAAAAAAAATCCTTAAACGTGCACATGAAAAAAGTCAATCGACATATAGAGAAATGGCAATTACATTCACAGCTGACCTCTCGCAAGAACCTCTACAGGCCAAAAGAGAATAGAGGAACATATTCCAGATTCTAAATGCAAAAAGTTGTCAGCCCAGAAAAATGTACAGCAAAGCTTTCCTTTGTCTTTGAAAATGAAACAAAATTCTTCCACAATAAGGAAGACACCTCTTCCAAACCTGCCCTATAAATGATACTTAAAGATGTTCTCTTGACAGAGAAAAGGAATAGCACCCACCAAAATTAAAGGTAAATGTGAAGAACATCCCAGTAAAATAACAATAGAAGACTAAATCAATGACAACCTATTGCTAAAATGGCAGAACCAAATGCCACCTATTCATATTAACCCTGACTGTAAATGGCTTAAACTCATCATTCAAACATAGAGTAGGAGACTGGATTTAAAAAGATAAAACTTATATATTTGTTGCCTACAGGAGACACATCTCACAAACAAAGATCATGAATTTTTATGCTTTTGTTTTAGTTTAATTTCTTCAAACAGTTTTTTTCCATTAAATTCTTCACTGACACATAGGTCATACAGTAGCATTATTTTCTTCAAGAAGGTTTTTGATTTTCTTTTTCATTTCTTCAGTTACATATTAGTCATATAGTTGCATGTTATTTAACTTCATGGTGTTGTAAATTTCCTTTTTTCTTCCTGTTGTTGATTTTGTTTTGTGGCTCTTCATTTAAGAGGATGTATAGTAACTGTGTAATGGATACTACCATATCCAAATGTATGGCACAATGCAATATGCATCTCTACTTTCAGATCAAAGAGGGACTCCCAATGAAACTGTTTACTGTATCTTGACAATAGCATACTGGACTCTGCCATTGTCCATGCCCACAATGATGGACTTATGACTGTTTATGAAGAATTAAACTACTGTAATAATATAGGGAAAATCAGTGGAGAGGGAAATTGGAGAGGCAGTAAAGGAAATCCCAGGGCTTATAGAACTGTATCATAAAATGATAATAATAATAATAACAGTGATGATGAAAAATGCTTAATTATGCCAATTCACACTAAGGCATAAATTATAGGCTTAACTTTCATGGCCGTTTTTAGAAAACCCTGTTATTCCAAGTGGATTCTTGATTGGAGGGATGCAAGTATTACTTTTGAGGTATACAGTTTCATTTCCCTTTTGTGTTCATGTTAAAAACCAGAGCTGTTATTTTCAATTTTCCTTTCCAACAGAATTATTTCTGAAGTAAAGCCAACGCATGCCAAAGTGCTAAGTCAATAGATCATAGATAAACAAGCTTAACAGAGAAGCTGGCTTGGTTTTCCAGGTCGTACACTCTGTAGTGGAATTCCTTCTCTAGAGCCATGTGTACACATTTAAAATTCGACTAGATAGGCTTTTACAACTTCTAGTAAAGATAATAGCTATTGACTTTCTGTGGCATTTTTATCTTTTTTCAAATACCTAAGTACACAGCTGGGGAAGCAATATTAGATAAAAAATAGTAGCAGGATAGTGGTCAGAATGGATATTCTTGGTGAAATAGAAAAATCACAAGCATGGACATTGCTTGGCTCACCACGGCTCTACATTATAACATCAACTCACTGCATATGGACAGATGTGACCACAGAAAATCACTGACTTCACCATTACAACGGAGTTGGGAAACACTCCTGTAGTCAGTTCTGCCTCCAGTTTTGGTCCAGATTGCTATTTGCTCAGTGTGTAAGTCACATGGCCTCGTGTTCTGTATTGAAAGGCTGCAATGTAAGAAACCTGCTGGGATCCCAGCGCCAAGCACAGTGAGAAGAACTCCCATAGGTCAAGTGTCTGCACAGGGGACACTGACTGCTTGAGAAATCCCCAATTCACAGTATCTCTAAACTAGAGAGGCAGAGCACGAAGGGATGACGAAACAGAAGAGACTGTCCCTCCTGCGTGGCGTGGCAGAACTCAGCTCTCACACCTGATGTCCTGAGGCCCGACCTGTGCTACATCCTTGCTGCAAAAACTGAAGAGCAAGTCCAAAACTCACAACAGTCCCCCTGGAAAATCAGATCTGGTATATAAAGCAAAGTTCCACTACCTTATTCTCTCAGCAAATCCTTACTGTGCTACATCTCTGAGCTGGGCATTAAATAGGCTCAGGTAATACAAAAGTGAACCATGAGGAGTGTAGACAATGCTTATGTGGATAAGCATGATGCCTCCTCTTTAAATTTTAAATAATCCAGCATGGAGAGTGAGTGGTTAGCCTAGCAGTTAAGACACCGCGTCCCACATCAGAGTCCCGCAGTTCTAGCTACCCACCAACACAGTCACTATGAGAAAGTAAGTTATGGTTCAGGTAACTGGATTTCCGGTACTCAGGTGGGAGATAGGTACTGTGTTCCCAATCCCATGCTTTGTTCCCTGGCCCAGACCTGTATGCGATGGGTATCTGGCAAATGAATTAGAGGACAGGGTTTCTGTCTCTTTCTGCCTCTGAAAGGAAACTTAAAAAGCAACCCTCAACCCTCTAGTATGCTTCCTAAAAGACAGGAAATTTTCTTCTATAACCTACAAGTAACAAAATAAGGAAACTAAAGCCCAAATAGTACTACTATTGTATCTATAGATCTTGGTCAAAGTTCACCGACCATCCTAACGGACGTTTCACAGCAGAAGAAATGCCAAGGTCAAGGAGGGCATTTGGTGTGACAGCTGAGCTGCCACTCGGAATGAAAACATCACATGCCACAGTGTCTGTATTTGAATCCCAGTCCTGCGTAGGATCTCAGCTTTGTGTGGCAGGAACTAATGGCTTATCTCAAGGAGCTGAGCAACCCACGTGGGAGACCCAGACGAAGCTCTAAGCTCCTGGCTTTGGCCCAGCCCATCCATGGCTGATGCTGTCTTTCGGGGAATAAAACAGTAGACAGGAGATGTGTGTACTACATGCATGAAATAAAAATTAAATGAATTATCCACACCAAACACTGAATTCAGTTGTCACCACTCTCTTTTAGTCTATCATGTGCAACAGTTCTAGATTGTGTTTCTCTGCCATGACCTTAACAGTTTGTTTATAACCTTTCAATAGAAAGTCTGATATTTGTCTGATGTTACCTTATTGGCAGGAAAGTAGAAGTTTTATGCAGAAATACTAGAGGTAATATGTTCTTTGACACGAGTTTTGAAGAAGGAAGTCTGCATAACCTATTGCCATAGTAATTTAGTTGTACATGCAGATTTAGGAGGATGAAACATAAAAGCAAGGAGACCAACTCCAATATCATTGGGCAATACTTGTCCCAGGAACTGTTCTAACACATTGCACACAAGTAAATTCACCATCGTCACCACACCCTCGGTGCAACTCTTCTCATTTTTGAGGTGACGAAGAGGCACAAAAAAGATGCAGCTGCCATGTGGAACAGTCAAATTCAAATTCAAGTGGACTATAATAAGGTGTGTAACCTCACCCTTGTCAAAATGGTTATCATGCAAAAATCAAAATTCAAGTGGACTTTTTTGAGCATTCTATCAACAGAAAAAAATGGCAAAGGCAAATGCTTAAAACAAAGAAAAGAAAAGAAGCGAAAGGAAAAGAAAAGAAAGGAAAAGAAAAGGTTCAGCACTTCAGAACCTGTGCCTATAACAGCGTGCAACTAACCCAATCAACTACTACTGAGAGGTTGAGGCTCACGGCTGTGGTGCTCCCGCCCTCTGCTGGCTGCAGCCACTTACTGCATACTTCGGCTGACTTGTTCAACTGTAGAGAAACGGTGCAAAGGAAACCTCCATGCAGAGCAATGGCCAGAGACATTTCTGCATAATTCCTGAGCTGGGCCTGACTTACAAGCCTGCAGCAGAAAGAATTTGGTCCTCCGTGTTGCTCTCTGTGCCCCCATTCCACCACATTCTAAAAAAAAAAATGCCGGCAAAATAAACCCTTAGCCCTGTTTCACTGACTTCTTTTATGAAACTTCCCAGGGGATTTTTTTTTTTTTTCATTTTAAACCATGATATATCTGGAATCCACTGAAGCAGTAAGAAGCAAAAGCTGAATTAATCAGAATAGAATCCCCAGACAAGACAATCACTGCAGCTGAGGAAACCTGTGGGGATGATGTTTGTCCTTGGAAAATATTTGAAAAGAATCCGGCAGAGCTGAAGCAAAGTCATCTCACAGCGCGCGCTGAAGGGCCAGGTAAGATTAAATCACTACGCAAATATGATGATGGAAAGCAAAATTTTCTCCGAATGAATCATAAGTAGCCTCTGTTTTCAACCAAATCCCCTTCTCTTTGCAGGTAAAAACCTGCGCCTCTGAGACTCCGAGCCCCGCAGCGTCCGATCACTGTTTGCCCTAGCGAAGGGGAGAAGAGAAAGCAGAACCGTTAGATGAGGGATACTGGCTCATCTCAGTACACCAAGGACAGACTTGATAACGTGGAAAGAGGTTCTTAGAATTTCTAGATTATACTTCTATGGGCAGTTTTGGTTCATTCTGTCTACTGACATATGAGCAAGTCCGTAACTAATATTAAGCCACTCCTGATGTCCCAGGCGGCAAGCTCCTCGCTGAGGGTTTTGCGAAAGCTGACTCAAGAAGGACCTGTGTGCACTAAGCTGCTAACCTCTTGGTGGTTATCTGTGTGCCAGGTTGAGACAATCACACGCATATTTGCATGCCACCACTGTCACAAAAGGGTTGAAACCTGTGTCCTCATATCCCGTTATCTAGGTAGATAAGTTTCTCCTTGGAAGTGTCTGGCCCAAGCAAACCAGTCACACCAGTCACTTCAGGGGATCATTTATTTCAATAAAGCATCGAGAGGTACCTGAAGCATTTGTCAGCTATCCACAGCTTTGCTCAGACAGGAACTAGTTGCCTGTATCAGTTATCTGTTGCCCTGAAGATTCCACATAACAAAAGCACAAGTCACCCGTGGGGCGCAGCATCAAATAAACATCACCCACACTCCTGGCCCGTCCCCTGAGGGGCTCTGCGGATGTCACCTGGACTGCCATGGCTTGGGGTTGTGAGGCTGAGACTCTCAACCAGCAAGCTGGGCCAGGAACGGCATGAGGGCGACTCCTTCACAGATCAAGACGAAGCACACATCTTCTTGGGCCTCGGCTGGGAAATGGCGTGCTATTTACGTCATATTCCATCCACCAGAGCAATTCCCAAAGCAAGCCGAGATTAGAGGAAACTGACTGTCTTCTGGAAGACATGAAGCCACAGGCAAAGAGTACGGATAGAGAGACGGGGAAGAATCAGGTGTAACCCCTGGGATCCATCGCAGGCCCAGAAAGCCGATAAAATCACTTTCCCACATACTAGAAACACTCTTAATGGTTGATACACAAACACAGGCCTCCAGAGTATCCTGGCAAGACTTCAGAGAACGTTCTTGAACCTGAAGGACAGCTTTTGTTCCTGAGTCCTCGAACACTCCAGCCATCTGAAGCATTGCACCAGAGCCCTCAGATCTGGTACAAATTGCCATCCATCGCCATTAGCCTCACCCAAACTTCATTCCAGAACACTGAATAGCTTAAGAAAACAAAACATTTCCTTAATTTTTTTCTCTATTTCAATCTTTAGTCAAGAAATACATATTCATTTGTTTTCTTAATTTTATTGTGTACAATGAAGTTTTTAAAATTAGGTTTCCACAGGCTAATCTCTTGATCAGCTGCAATAGGAATTTTCCTAGCAAAACTTAAAATACACATTATCTGGAAATTCTTTTAATTTTAAGAAGAAGCTCCAGAACATTTCATTGGTTTGTGACTGACCATACCAAATTATCTTACATCAACTTGTTTATATCATGACTGCACAATTCTCCAATGACAGTATTTCAACAACCTCATTATATGACCTGCCTTCGCAGACTTTTTCCTTGTTTTCCATTCCAAAAACATTCTAATACCTCCCTAGAAAGAGTATATAGGTAGAATATATTACAAGACACTTCTTTGCTCAGTTTGTAAATCTATAAATGTAGTTCAGGGGAGAGAACTAATATTTTATTATCTTTCCTTTGTTCTACCCCAAATAATATGCAAAGAATAAGTGTAAAATTGAACCTCGGCCTGGGACAAAAGAGCCTGGTTGCTAAAGTCGTCACCTTGCATGCACCGGATCCCATACAGACACTCGTTTGTGTCTCGGCTGCTCCACTTCCCATCCAACTCCCTGCTTGTGGCCTGGGGAAGAAGTAGAGGACAGCCCAAGGCCTTGGGTCCCTGCACCCACATATACTTCTTTTGGAGACCCAAAAGCAGCTTCTGGCTCCTGGCTTCAGATTGGCTCTGCTCTAGCTGTGGCAGCCACTGGGGGAATGAACCAGGGGACAGATCTTTGTCTCTCCTTCTCTCTGTTAATCTGACTTTCCCATAAAAACAATAAATAGATAAATCTTTTTAAAAATCTTGTTTTTTTTCACCTTTCTAATCTAAAACTAGAGCCGCATCATGGTAATGTACAAGGACTGGTCATGCAGTCCAATCCTCCCCAAAAGAAAGGGACACATTCAAAATATTAGTTCCTTAAACAAAGGCAAATGTAAAAGCACTTTCAGATCTTGCATCTCCTTCTAAACCTACTCAATCTCTAAATAGAGCCTTTTAACCAGCAATCATCTCATTTCACTGTAAGCTTCCACTGTATCTGACAACCTACTTTGCTTGTATACTGGAATGTAGACAACAGTTTCAAGAAATAAAGCCACCTCCTGTAAGTTAGCTCTGCTTTACCTGTCACACTGATTGCTTGAACTTTGCTAAGTCTGCCAACCAGACGGTGTGTAAGGTTTGGGGATTAAACGTGCTGACTTCTTTCCTACCTCAAATTTAAATTCTAACTATCCAGAATGAAATGTGCAGACCCTCACGCTGTCCCCACTTTGCATTACTCTGACATTTGGACACCACTTATTGATGGAATTTTTAGCTGCTGTCATTCAAAGACAACCAGCTTCAGCTGGAGTGGCGTTGGAATGGCAGACTCCCAAGGGCCTGAAAATGACCCTATTTGACATGAATGTCTCCTCTTTCTGTGGAAATAAATGAACTCAACTAGGTCATCAATTTAACTGAAAGCTCTCATCCAGTTGGGATCACACAAACAAGAGGATAGGTTTAGTAACTGACTCAGTCAGAGGTAGGGACTCTTTACTTTTCAACAGAAGAATCCTTTAGCTCATTTCCAACTATTTTGGGTGTGAAATGCATTGACTAAAATCCATTGCTAACATGTTGATCAGTTGTTTGTCTTGTAGTGCAGAATCTGTATGCATGAGCATAACTCCCCAAAATCATCACAAAAAAAATTTAAATAATGCCCGTGGCAGGGGGGAGGGAATAATCTGCCAAATCTGATTATGATTCTTAAAGTAACGTTGGCTGCATATAAATTGAGTTCTTCTAGCTTGCAATTAAAAGAATTTATTTTTCGAAAAAAAAAAAAGCAAAGCACTTTTAAAATGTCAAATGGTATTGAAATTAAACACATTGCTTAACTCGGGCAGCATATCTGCTCCTCATTCATGACCTCCAAGGTTAATGCCAACTCTTCCACTTCTCAACCACTGAGCGAGTCACTCCTACCTGATCACCTGCACAGACAGATAGAGGTTACAAATACCTCCACTGATGGAAACGATCACTGAACACACCGACCCCTATACCACTCAGACGATGACACTTTCATCACAACACTTAGCTGGATTCAGTTTCATGTGTATTGCTAATCTAAGACACTACCTTCTATTAACTTTGAATGGTTTTTCCCACTGACATGCAAGACTAAGTTGTATATTACAAATCTCAACCTTTATACCCAAAACACAGCTACGGTAGTTAAGTTGTGGGCCACTTTTATTGTGGTGTTACTACTGTGTTTGGAAGAGCATTCCCATTGTACATTAAAATGAGAATGTAGAGAACAGAACCAATACTTTCTGCCATGAAGGAAGAATTCATCTTCCATGACCAGTGGTGACAGGTGTAATCTACTAACATTGGCTCAAGAGTTATCTGCTTCTCTTCCCAACTCTGTGTTCAGTGACATCATGTCAGGAACTTTAAACAGATCACAATGAAAGCATAGGACGAAACCCTATGGACTGCGTTTTCTGAGATCCCAAAGCAAATCCCATTGCTGCTTCTTGGCAATTCTCTTCTTAAGGTTTGGAGTTAAAACTACAAGAAAGCTGTCAAGTCTCCTAGTTCATCTCTTCTACAGCCCTGGGAGCTGTATTCCTGCTATGCCGTATGCTACTCACAGATGTCCAATTTAAGGAGTTTCTGCTTATAGCACCAGCTGTTTATGAAAACGGCAGAGACCAATTCCTTTCTCTCAGTTTCACTCTCTCTAGCCCTCACACTTTTCAGCAGAATACACTAAGAACACACACGGTGAACCAAAATAACCCCCTCTGTGCAAGTTCATATACATTACAAATGTAGAAGCTGAATGACTTTCTTTCCCAGAAGGGAGATGGTATAAAGAGACATTTCTCCATGTGTGAATACATCCATTTGAACAGATGAGACACCCAGGAATTCCCATCACAGGAGTAACCGATTTCTTAGAAGCTTCTCTAAGCATGTTTTAATTTGGGTTGAACTAACGAACAATAAAAGGCATCACACTTTCTCCTGTTCTTGTTGCAGCCCTCTTCACTCATACAAGTAAAATGGAATTCAGGAGACCATTCTAGAAAACAATCTTGAGGGAACTGGTATAAGGGACAAGGTTAGTCCTCAAGACGGAAATAGAGCTAAAGGGGTATGTAATTGATTCAAGGGAAACTGCAAAACAGAAGAAATGCAGGGGGTCTACTTTCAAGGCTTCTGAGTTCACTTCTAATCTGATATTTCCTTCTTTTCTAAGACAGACTTCATTTATTTCTAATTGCATGGTTAGGAAATCAGGAGATATTTTATTGAAAGAAGTATCAAACTGTCCTTTTACCAGATCAAGGGCATTTTTAACTACAGGGTAAAGAACTTCTTGACTAAGGAAGAATTCCTTACCTTTCTTCAATGAACAGGTGCTTAAATCTAAGCTCAAAGCAAAGCGTTGGATAAATAAACGTGTAATATTTACTGTTTCCACTATGGATTGTTTGTATACTTTAAACCTAAATTGGCCTCGAATAATCCTATTAGTGGTTCAAACAAAGGATGTGTGTTCAAAATACAAATTAACTTTAAGGTTAACCTGGAACAAAATATCTGGAAATGTTCAGATGAATTGTTTCCTTCACATGAAAACAAGCTAAAAATTTCTAATATGCTCCTTAATATTTTTACAAACCCCATCTCTCTGCTGTGCAGGAAATTGAAAATTGACTTACTTGTCAAACATTATTCATACTCCCAAACCTCAGAAAGAGAGGTAAAACTGAGACTAATGACCTGTCTATAAATTAATAAAGATTTAGATGATTTCACCCTACACATACTCTATACCAAGAAGCCCCCAATTTTTCTCTTTTCCTTTTTCATTCTCCCATACCATTTTTTTTATACCATGTATATTCATGAAGTCTTATAGCCACTTCTTTGTTATACCTTGCTAATCTTTAAATGATACATACTTAAAACAGAGAGGAAGGAGCCAAACACAGTAGCCTGATTCCTAAAGTGCTTGCTTTGCATCCACTGGGATCCCACATGGGCGCCGGTTCGTATCTTGGCTGCTCCATTTTTCATTCAGCTCCCTGCTTGTGACTTGGGAAAGCAGTCAAGTATGGCCCAAAGCCTTGGGACCCTGCACCAGCACGGGAGACCTAGCAAAAGCTCCTGGTTTCAAGTTGGCTCAGCTCCAGCTATTGAGACCGCTTAGGGAGTGAACCAGCAAATGGAAGATCTTTCTCTCTGTCTTGTCTTCTTTCTGTAAATCTGATTTTCCAATATAAATAAATAAGTAAACAGAGAGGAAAAGTTGACACAGAAACTGAGGGTTTACATGGGTTCCATTAACCATCATTTACAATCACAGCGACAAAACACAACTGTCCTGATCCACAAAAGATAACGACAACGACAGAATTGGATACCAAATGCTAAAGTTTCAAAGTTCATGCATTAAATTCCATGAACCAGAGATTTCCTTGAAAATTGTAATTCCAACAAAAGAACTCAGAAAGTATAAGATGGCAGAAGTTTCTCATTCTAATGAGATCCAAATGTCAACTAAGCTTCCCCTAAGAACTATTCATTACAATTATCAGCTCTTGCTAGCTTACAAATAGGTTAAAGAGGAAATTAGCTGAAGTAGATTTTAATCACTTAAATGGCTTTTTTTCTCCCTTCAACAGGTGATTTGTTTCACCAAAAGCAAATCCTGCCAGGGGAATTAGATAAATAAGCAACCTGTAATTGAATGGCTCTTATCTAGTCTTCTTTGGAAGTTAGCAAAATTGGACTCACAGTCTCTGTCCCTTTAGCTATGGAAAAAGTTAATATTTCAACTATACAGAAAAGAAAGCAAGCTAATAGTGGAATTTTTCTTTCTTCTATCTTCACTATGTGCAACTTTTTTTTTAATAACATTGTATTATGTGACACAGTTTTATAGGTACTGGGATTCCCATTATCCCTCCTATAACCCTCCCCACATGGTGGATTCCTCCACCTTGTTGCATAACCACAGTTCAAGTTCAGTTGAGATTCCTCCATTGCAAGCATATACCAAGCATAGAGACCAGCATCTTATTGTCCAGATAAGTTCAACGGCTTTTTGGGGAGACCTTCTCTGGTCTGAAGGTAGAGCCAACAGAATAAAAACCCAATCAAAAGCCCCAACATATCATCGGCAACAATATACAATGTTATGGTATTAATTGATGTAATATTGAGTAAACAATCTATTAAAAATAATGCAAGTTCTTAACCGCATCCTGTGACTACTCCATTGACATTTCAGCAATTGAGGTGTATAACAGTTATATTAGGGGTGAAGCACAAGGTTTTGAAAGTATAGTAGGTTTTATAATTTTTCAAAACACATGGGTTGAGACAGTATTAATTACAGGTTCAAAAAGAAGAAGAAAAAATTACAGGTTAAATTAAGGCAAACATGTGGTATCTAACCTTTTGGGATTGGCTCATTTCCCTTAGCATTATGGTTTCCAGTTGGGCCCATTTGGCTACAAAGAACTGCATTTTGTTTTTTTCAATAGCTGAGCAGTATTCCATGGAGTAGATGAACCATAGCTTTCTTATCCAGTGTTCTGCTGATGGACATTTTGGTTGCTTCTATGTTTTTGCAATTACTGATTGTGCTGCTATGAACATAGGGGTGCATGTTGGTTTGTCGTGAAACAGGTGTTTTGGATATATTCCTAGGAGTGCTATTGCTGGATCATACGGTATGCAGATTTTCAGTTGTTTGAGTGTTCTCCATACTGGTTTCCATAGAGGCTATACCAACCTGCAGCCCCACCAGATCTTCATAGGGTGCTAGGTACGTTATTAAACAGACGAGAGCTGTGCTGCCATGACTTACTGCTGCTGCTGAAGCCAAAATACCATTCTTGCAGCTGGCTTTTTAATTTCTTAAAAATACATAGTCCATCACTGCCTACTAGCCTTGTATCTAATATACACTGCATTAATAATTGGTTTATTTCTTTTATCACTGTTTATATGTAAAAAAAATACAGAAACCTAAATATCTAAAAATGGTATTACTATCAAATTGTGGTAGTGCAATGCACGGTAGCAAGGCACCCTATAATTGCTGTCTATGAAAAGGTACTTCAAAGGTACTTAACGAGATACTTTATAAAGTTCATGGGCTGGCACTGTGACACAGCAATTTAGCCACCGCTTGTGCGGGTATCCATATCAGAGTCCCAGTTCAAATTCCAGCTGCTCTATTTCCACTTCAATTCCCTACTGACGTGCCTAGGAAAGCAACAAATAACAGCCCAAGTGCTTGGGTCCCTGCCACAATGTGACAGTTTCAGATGGAACTTCTCGCTTTAGGTTGGCTTGGGCCCAGTCATTGTAGGCATTTGGGGAGTGAACCAACACATGAAAGATCTCGACTTTTCCAAGCTTCATTTAAACCTATTGATTGATTCCACTCTGTTCTGAGTGAGCAGGAGAAATAAACAGGGAAGGTTTGCCCATCAAAAAGCCACAGTAGTCATAACCTTGAAAACTCTGATGACTCAGTGAGAATTCTCATTGAAGATAAAGATGTGGAGCAAATACTCAGTCAATATGACAAGTACTTTGATGCATCAATGTGCACAATAACACCATCAACCCAGCTGGAGAGGTACCACATAACCTTACATTCACATGATCATTGTCAGGCCCGTTAGGTCACACCGATGATGTACAAGACATATTTCCTGCAGATTTTGGTCATGGCCCTCAAGCCAAGGTCTTCTGATGCTTCAGCCTGTTCACGGCCAACTCCTGACCAAGGATGACATACAGATCCTCTCCTCCATGGCTACATTACAAGTGAGACCTCTTCCTTTGAGGATCCTCCAGCTTCCTCTTTCCATTTGCCTAGTTGTTTTGGGCTCAATGAACTGCACTAAATCCACAATGAAAGACTGACTATTGCCCTTGGGAAACTGAGACTGGAGAGGAAGTCATGACCTTGCCCTTAGTAAAGATGTCTTCTGAATCCATAGACATCTTCCTATCCCTGTTGCATTGTGCAGTTATCCAACTGAGCCATGAAAAAAAAAATTTGTCTCTCTCCCTATCGCCCTACCTTTCTTAAATTTTCATCTGAAAAACCTATTTGGAAAAAATATTTTTTTAAAATCCACATGTATGCATTTCATGATATACATTTTCCAAAAATGTTTCAAGGTACCATATTAACTTTAAAAACATAAATTTAGATAATATGCTAGATATAGATTTATATGTGAAAAACAGCACAAACAAAATTTGCTATATGACATTCTATATCCCATTTTTGAAAAGGTTTTGAGCAAATCCACACCTGTATGAATAGTCCTTGAGAATACATGCTGAAGATCCAGCACAAGACATATTCCCTCAAAGTTATGTTTTCGATTAACCTCTGACTCTCATTAAGAATTATGTGGTAGTGAATGGAACATTAAATTGGTAAGCTCGGGCAGCAACACTCTAAATAAATCTTCATTTGGAAAAAAAGAATAGTTCAGAGCACAAATGTCACAGTCAACAGAGGACGAGGTGACAGAACCAACAGAAAATTGCCTACTGGAAACATGAGGCTTCCGGTACATTTAACAGTCTGGGTTTGGAACAAACCAGTTTGGAGTGACTGAGGTCTTTTTTCTGATCCCAAGTGTGAAAGAAAAACTCAGAGTAGCCAATATCCCATCCCTGTCTTGCTATGTGTTAGCATTACAATGGTTCCATGAATATCCTTGCTTTACTAAGCTTCTTCGAGTTTTCCCAGGCTCTTCTGTCTGGAAAACCCTCCCATACTTGTCTGAAAAATCATTCAATGTCAACTCAAAGTGACCTTTTGAACAAAAATTCCCTTCATTCTCCCAGCAGAAGTTAGGTTTTCTTGTCTGGGGACTGTCAACATCCCACTATTCTACGGTAACACAACTCTCCTTATCTTGATTTCCCCTGGGAAATGGTATATTCAAGATGAAGCTTTCATCTGCTATCCCCTACACTTAGCAAACTGCAGGCATTGATTATTTTATGAATAAATGGAGCAACAAATGAAGTTGTGTGATAGAATGAAATATATTTTGCTTTAGATTATGAAGTTATAGGGCCATGGTACTTTGGGATGCCTAATTCCTAATAATCAGTAATACTCCCAAATTTAAAAACAAATTTAATCAGTAATACTCCAAATTTAAAAACAATTAAAAAATACAGTGACTACTAAAGTAACTTTCTTTATAAAGTATGAAAAATGAAACAAATAATCCTTAATTACAAGAAATGGTAAATAAATTAACACCAATTTTCACCTAACAGACTGGCAAAACAAGACTTTTACAATTGTGTAATGGTTGCAGTCCTATGAGGAGCATGAAAAATTCGATATCATGTAAAACTACATTTCTGTACAAACAGATTAAACACCTAACAGCTTAAACCAAAAGATTCATCTTTAGAAACCAATCCTACTGAAATATCTATACATGTTTAAAATGGCATAATGAATAATATCAACTGTGAGGCTGGTGTTGTGATAGCTGGTTAAGCCACCATGCATGATGCCAGAATCCCATATGGATGCCAGTTCATGTCCCTGCTGCTCCGTTTCCATTCTGAATGTCTGATAATGGCCTGGGAAAGCAGGAGATGGTTCGGTGCTTGGACCCTTTCTAGCATTTGGAAGACTCAGCAGAAGATCTTGGCTTCTGGCTTTGGCTTGGCCCATCACTATGACCTCTTGGGGAGTGAACCAGAAGACAGACAATTCTCTTTCTCTCTGACTCTCCCTCTCCCTTTAACTCTGCCTTCCAAATGCCTTTCAAAGTCTTCAAAAAGATCAGTTTCTGCACAGTTGGATGCCTGAAGAGGTTGGAAAAATCACTGCCATCTTTTTTGTAATATCCCTAAATACATTTGACAGGCAGAGAGATACAGAATGAATTCCCATCACTAATTGCCCAAATGCTCACAACTGTCCAGCCTAAGCCAGGCTCAAGGTGGGCACCAGGGATGAAGTCCAGGCCTCCCACATTGGGGGTGAGGGAGAACCTAAGCTCTTGAGCTGTCACTGCTAACTCCTGGGGCACACATCAGCAGAAGTTGTAATCAGGAGCCAGACACCGTGATGTGCGACACCAGCCTTATCTGCTAAGCCAAATGCCCACCATTCCACGGTCCACAACAGATAAAATATGTCATGGTCCACCTAGAGCCAAGGTTCCAAAGATGACTTGTTAGAAATACCAATTCATATACCCTACCCCAGACTCTGCATATGACACTTGGAGCTAGAACTCCAGCAGTTTGTATTTCAGTAAGCCCTGCAGATAGATGTGCATATCTGATAACTGGAAAAACGGTGTGCAAAACAAGGAAGACCTCTGCAGCTTAAAGGAAAACGAGCAAGAGCTCTATGTGGCATGAAGAGAAGAGCATTTGTGAGCGAAAAGAACAAGCCATAGAAGAGTATCTGTAAGATGCTACCCTTCCTGTTGGAAGGAAGAGAAAAGGAATCACATTTTTGTTGGACCTTACGCAAATTTCTTCAAACTCCTAAAATCTGAGAATGAAAAAAATTACAGAGATTTACCTATGGCTCCAGCTATTTGGGAGACAGGAAGCAAGGAACAGCAGAACTGTTATACTCTGATTTTTTAAAAAAAAATATGCCCATAGCAACTATGCTAGACTGCCTCTTCTCCATGTATATTTCTGATACAGTTTCTAGAAAAGATTACTTGAACTAACTTCTTCCAACTGCCTTTCTTCAAGACACTGCCAAGTTGTAAGTAGTTATGATTTTTTTTCTATGAGCTGCTGCTGGATTGTAATAAAGTCACGTAAATAAGACACAGGCCCACAAAAGGTCCAGTTGCAGCATTAACTAGGGAACTTATTTCCCAGTGATGTCACCAATTACACAAACTGCCTACCTGGACTTGAGCAATCACTTACATACATAATAAGGATTCTTAGCAAGGTAGCATGATAATAACTAAAGCATGCATCTACTGTATGGTTTGTTATCCCATAAAATGAGTAAATTCCAATGTATCACAACAAGCTCAAATCAAGAAGTGTTTTGTGGCTCTTATACAAACTGTGCAAATAAACTACTGTGGTTAATTTGATGTGTGAATCTCAACAATGACTAAGAAATCCATGTGTCCTTTTCTATTTAAAAAAAACTCACTGGAATGTGTTAAGAATTAGGGATTTTTAAATTTGACAATATTTTTAGCTCTTCAGTTCCAGACATTATACAAAAAGCAAATAGCCTTGTCATAAACGGCTTACTATTTTGTCCTATTTTCAGTAGAGTGACAGTCAGTGAAGTCCCGAGATGCTTCCCTGCTGCCAAACTTCCAAATGGAATCAACAGCAATGACCTCACCTCAATCTCCAGAAGGACTGGAAAATTCCAAGTCCAGGTGGCTCTTTCAGGGGTATGTCCTCAGGAGACCTTTAAAGGCCGTGCACTCCGGAACCTGAGCCCGGCACTTGGCATATTTACTGTGCCACTCGCTTTGATCTGAATCTGCTTCCAATAAGTACCTTTGAAGTCTGCAGATTTCCCAAGACTACTGCCCTGCAGATGCCCAAAATGAGACATGAGAACCATTAAACTGTGTCTTGACCTGCTGTAGAAGCTCCAATGAACCATCAGTAATAGGATGTAAGGAAGCATGGAAGATCAGAGCACTGATAGGTGCAACTGCTATCAAGGTACTTCTTATCTATTTCACAGACAGGCTGTAAAACTTCAGAAAATGTTTGCCAAGTGCTTTTAGTCCTATAGGAAAATACACACACACACGAAAGAACAGAGGGATAATGGAAATTCAATTCTGCAAATGCTTGCTGAGAACCCACCAAGTGCTGATACCTGGGTTTAGTTCCTGTGAGGTAGTTACGGGACAAGGCCTGGAAAGAGCATGGGAGGACATATTTCGCAGCAACAAAGTAGGTTGAAATGAATTTCATCCAAGAATTGACCCTGTTGTTTTCTGTGGTTTTTATTTTAGTCCCTAGTGACTACTGTTGCGCTTCACACTCTGCTCAGTAATACAGGAAGATATGTGTGAGCAAATGTTCATGATCAGGGAGAAAGAAGCTTGTTTCTCATGTCCTGTCTCAGTTGGTCCTCCTTTCTGCTCATTCCCCAGCCTGTGACTTTAAAACTCCATTTATCACTTAAACAGTGTGTGCCTTATAGAAGCATTATTCTGGTTTTATTTAAATAAACTTGAAAGGGGGAGAAACGTTTAATAAATTGAAGAGGGAGAAAGAGCTTCCACCTAGTGGTCCTCTCCAAATGGCCACAACAGCCAGAAACGGGCCAGGCAAAACCAGATTCTAGAATTCAAGCCAGATATCTCTCACTGCCAAAGACAGTCACCCACTGCCTCCAGGCTGCACCAGAGACACAGAAGCTGAATAAGCAGGCAATGCAAGGTAGGATGTAGACCATCTGAGTGGCATTTTGAACACTGCCCTAAGCCTGCCCCAAAAGGCATTATTTGCAGGGTTAATCTTATTCATGCTGATCCAATGGTGTAATGTAGGTAAGCTGCTGCTAGCAATGCCAACACCCCATGTCTGAGAACCAATCCAATTCCCAATTACTTTGCTCTCAAGCCAGTTCCCTCTCTGGGAGGGCAGAAGATGATCCAAGTATTTGGGTCGTTGCTGTTCATGTGGAAGGTCTGGATGGAATTTATTTCTCCTGGCTTCAGACTTACCTTGACCTGGCTTGGTGGCCATTTGGGAGCATCTGATAGAAAAATCAGTGTGTACCTGTCACTCTGCATTTCAAATAAATCAATCTTTTATATAACATTATTATTAGTTGAAAACTCTCACTATTACCTGGCCACCTTCAGCAAAGGGAGATGCTTGGAACCAATTCTAAAATAATTGGTTTCACGTTAAGAGTAAGAAATTCCCTGTTCTATTTTGCCCTAGAATTTTCCCCAATTCAGCAGTGAAATCCTGCATTATAAGATACATAGTTCAAGGAAAATTGGGATGGTTGGTCACCATAATTAGGGACTTCCTACAAACTTTTCCTTAAGTATTCTCCCTATAGTTTAGTGTCAGAAAATTAAAAACTTCAGGTCAACTTTCTTGAATATAGATTAGCAATTTCCCTTTTATAATACTTGAAACTCTTCCTCTCATTTCCCTTCAAAACGGTCACACATTTTCACTATCTGATTCCTATAGCTCTCACTCACAAGGATATCTTCCTAGTTGTAATAAAAGTTCTACAGTTAAAATAGACTAAGGAGTTTACTAACCTAGTTACTATAAAACATTTTTTGTTCATTTGAAAAGCAGAGTTAGAGAGGTCTTTCATCCACTGGTTCATCTCCCAATGCCCACAGTGCCAGGAACTGCATCAAGACGGCAAGGATGCAAGGACTTGGACCATCCTCCACTGCTTTCTCAAGCAGATTAACAAGAAACTGGATCAGAAGTGGAGCATCCAAAACTCAAACCGGCACCCACATAGGATACTGGCATCACAGGCAGTGGCATTAGTCACCATGCCACAATGCCGGTCCCCCTCATCCACTTTCTATAAGTTAAGGAAATTTGAGTCCTTAGTGACTAGCTAAAGTTGAGTCTTTGAGTGATTAGGTAAAGCTATACAACTTTTTAGCCAAGAGAAGAAAGCAAGTGCTTCAATTCTCCCAGTTTCTAACTTGGGACTATTTTTCTTACAGGTAGCTATTAAAAATTATTCTTTATGCTTAGTAAGTTGAAATTAAATTTTACATCTAATGCAGACCCATACTAGGATACTTTGAAACATTCATGACAGAACAAATTATATGAAATATTTTTAAATCTAGGCAGTTTTTTTATAATGGACTTTTTCCATGAATTTTTTGGAGATCCTTTCTTAATTCTTTCTGAATTTCAGTTTCTAACAAAATCCTTCAAATGTTTGAAGTCAAAATCTTTTAAATGCTTGAGATCAATTTATAGCATGACCAATGACACCCTCATTTTAAGCACAAAATTTAGCTAATGGAAATTCAAGAGAAGCAGAAGTTCTTCCATTCACAATTGTAAAAACCCTTTATTCTTTCAATGAAGCAGGAACTTTTAAAAGCACATTTCCATTTTGTTGGTGAGCAAGTGCGTTCTTCTGCTTGCCAGAGCCCATTACAGCCTGCTGGGTTTCATGATCTAATAAAATTAAGACTAACTCCCACAGCATCAGCTTTTAGAAACCATGTCGGGCACTGGTAGAGGATTACTTGTTCCTATAGATTATAGTTAGAGAAATAAATTTCCCTGTGAGACATGTTCCCCCCCAAAAAATATTCAAAGCTAATTAAAGATCACAATTGTGCAAGAAGAAAGCTGAAAGATACTTGGCAGTCAAGGTCACTTGACATCTTAGAAGCTGTCAGAGACATTTGCCTATTCAAAGTAGAAGAGCCCTTAAGAGGAAAAGGGTACCCAAGACCACTCCTATCCTGTTAAACCATTAAACCATGAAATCAGATGCCACTATTTGGATCCTATTCCCATTCAGCATTATGACTTAGGCTTTTTTACCTAATAAAAGTTTGTTAGGGTAGGCCAGGCGTGGTAGCCTAGTGGTTAGATCCTTGCCCTGCATGCGCCAGGATCCCATGTGGATGCCAGCTCACATCCTGGCTGTTCTATTTCCTGTGCAGATCCCTGCTTGCAACCTGGGATGGCAGTGGAGGACATCCCAGGGCCTTGGGACCCTGCACCCAAGTGGGAGACTGGAAGAAGTGCCTGGCCTGGCTTCTGATCGGCTTAGCTCTGGCTGTTGCAGCCACTTAGGGAGTAGGCCAATGGACAGAGGGTCTTTCTCTCTGTCTCTTCTCTCTGTGGATCTTCCTTTCCAACAAAAATAGAAACATCTTTAAAATAAAAGAGCTTGTTAGGGCAACTTACATAAGGAATTCCAGATCAGGGTGGGATTCCACGAGACAAATGGGCAACGTGGGCATTGCATGTAACAAGGTTTACTCCTGAGCAGGGCAGCATAAGAGGTGAGGTTTTATACAATCAGTAAGGATTCAGATAGTATTATCCTATTATATAACCTCCCTTGTACTGTTTTTAGCAGTTAGTCCCTCAGGCATACTGCTGGTTTTGCAGGCCTCATCAGCCATGCATGTGATAACAACAGTTGCAACTTTATGATTAGAGTGCCACAAGCTAGGCTGGCAGTGTGCCAATCAACATCATTCTGAGACTGGAAATAGAGCAGGGATACTCAAGATGGTGGCTCTGAGATTTGCCACACACCTAACTCATAGTAAATACTCAGTTATTAAGACTGAGTTTGAAACAGAATTGAGGATATTTCTTATCATATATTTTTCAGCTGAATCTCAGATAGCTTTTGTCTTTATTATAAATTTACCATTATTGACAGATCTTAATAAAGGTCTGGAATCCTGGTTTTCTTTTGTATTTTCTTCAGTAAAGCTGTGGATTTAACTTAAAAGTCTTTGTTTTCCTTGGATGAAATACTTGTACCTCCGTGATTATTTCAGCTTAATTCACAATAGCCAAGCTATGGAATCAAACAAGATGTCTATCAACTGATGATGTGATAAAGAAAATGTACTATATGGACACAACAGACTACTCAGCCACAGAATAGAAAGAATTCTGTCCTTTGTAACAAAACGGATGCAACTGGAGACCATTAGGCTTGGGGAAATAAGTCGATCCCAAACCTTTTTTTCTATGATATGTGGCAATTAATACAGAACACAAAAAGACACATAGAAATGAAATGGACATTTTGTGATATTACTTCCTTTTAGCCCTCGTTTACATTCCTGTGTAACTGTGGTCATCTACCTTTTATTTGTTCATTCTAGTTAGTGCTGAGTTAAGCCTGTGATTATAGAGTGGATTAAAGTATGTCTTTGCAAAAACTAATGGAAGGAGGATACAGAAGCAGGAGGGAGGCAGGGAGGGGTGTACTTCAGTACCCCTATGCATGAAATCTGTTCTCTTTATATTAAAAATGATTTTAAAAAATCATCATCAAAAGTCTTTACTTTTCACTTTCAGTGTCAGAGTTATTTCTTCCCAGGAAACAGTCTCACAAGACAATGGTGTATTCAATTATTCAACCCGAGAAGTTTTCTGTGTTCTTCTTTATGCCTGAATTCAGGAAGTGACACCATAAACTCAAGAATGATACATAAGGCAGAATGTCCTGTCTCAATGCACAGTATAACTACATGTTTCTGCCAGCATGGAGTTCGTGTTTCCTTTATTTAAAAAATCTGTGTGAGAAAGTAAGTTGCCAGGGTGTAGAGGTGCTCACTGGTGGTATATGAGCAGTATGCTAAGAGAATGGGGGTGGAGTGGCTGTGCATTTCAAACACTAGCTTGCAGTGGACACAGCCTGTACTGGAGGAACAGGCAAGCAGCTCCCGCGCTAACAAGGACAGAATGTGGTGGTAGGGGTAGGTCAGCTGGAGAGGAACCCAGGATGAGGTTAGCTGCCATGCAACCAACAGTCACTGTGTTCCAGGAACAGTAAAAGCATTCATTTGTCAGTCTAACATCTCGCCTCTACAAACTGTAGACCTAACCATCTGTCTTTAGAATCCACATTTTTCCTTTTTATGAAAAGTAGAATGCATCTTTCATTTATCATGCAATGATAAAATTTCTTCAATTGCAAAGTGGGGAATAAAACAATTTTGAACACCTAGAATATGTCAGTGACTTCAGCTAAGTCTGAAGTCTTCAATGTATCTATTGAGCTGTTTGAGGTATCAGAATGCATCTCTCAAGCAGTAATCTCAATATACGCAGACGGCAGTTCATTTCATTTATTTAACAAACACTTAATGGCTCCCTATCACGAGCTCACGTGGCATTTCTTCTGTGCCGCTGAAGAGCGCAAGCACTGGAGTAGGCCACCTAGAGAGTGTTGACCATCACCGCACTGTGTAGGACAAAATTCGTAAATCTCAGCACCAAAGACATCCAGATTTAATGATTCAGCTACTTGGCAGTCATGTGGCAATGTGCAAATTACTGAACTTCTCCAGGACACACACTTTGAATCTACCAAACGGAACCAATATCAGTCACTTTAATGGGTTGCTGGAAGGCGTTAACCAAAAAAAAAAAATCCATATTAAGTGCCTGATCTATGTGGATTCTCAATTCCCATTTGACCTTTAGGTGATCTGATCCATAAACTACAGGACTGTGCTGCACCCCTTTTTCAAAGCCAAGATGAAGTGCAAAATTCTAAACATAGCATTTACTTTTTTTTTTAAAGATTTATTTTTATTATTTTTTTATTGGAAAGGCAGATATACAGAGAGGAGAGACAGAGAGGAAGATCTTCCGTCTGATGATTCACTCCCCAAGTGACCACAACGGCCGATGCTATGCCAATCCGAAGCCAGGAGCCTCTTCCGGGTCTCCCACGCAGGCGCAGGGTCCCAAAGCTTTGGGCCGTCCTCGACTGCTTTCCCAGGCCACAGGCAGGGAGCTGGAAGGGAAGCGGGGCCGCCAGGATTAGAACCGGCGCCCATATGGGATCCGGGCGTGCAAGGCGAGGACCTTAACCACTGCACCACTGCGCCGGGCCCATAGCATTTACTTTTTTCCCTACTCTTGAAATATAGAATTTTGCTTATACACTGTTTAAAGTAGAGGGGGAAAGCATATCAAAAAAGACCAGATAGAAAATGGTTTCCCAATAAAGAGGAATTTTACAACAATGAAAACCTAGCAGGCCACAAAAGAGAACTAGCACTAATGTCAACAGGGCAATGATCAGTTACTTGAATTTTTCCGGCACTGTTAATCACTGAACTTAAGTTTTTCCTTGAATTCCACGCAGATCTCACACTATAGAACAATTTAACTATAAAATATCAGCTTTCTAAACATGTTGTAGGACAAGCCACCACCAGAAACAAATCAACACAAACATGTTGGGTTGAACAGTTGCAAGAGCAGGTAATACATATTATGAAGCATTCTAATAAAGGGATTGAGTAAGCTGTGAGCAAAGCAAATTAGGAGAGTCGGGGAATTAGATATTTTAAATATCAATAATATGGGACACAGCCCCTATTCAAATCCCAGAGACATGGGCAAGTTGCCAAGAAGAGCTGTTTGATTAAAAAACAGGACATATTTCATTCCTTCAGAAAAAAGACACAGGAATTTCAGGAGCAATTAGAAAAAATCAAGGGAAATACTCAATGGAAATAAAGCTTTGCAACTCAACTGTCTCAGAGCTGGAACACTTGCTGTTCATCCAAGCCATGATGTCCCTTCTCAGCAGGAAAGTCATTAAACAATGACACTACTTTTCACATACTCCCCGAGTCCAAAGCCGAGGACTGAGGACTTGAGCAGCCCCAGAAGACCTGTGACAGCAGGTTCACAAGGTCCTAAATTCTGACTCAAACAGAAAATTTCCTGTCATGTCATCTTTTGCATTTTGTCTTTGCGGGGCAGGGTTAAAGATGTGTTGATTTTTATCAGAAAGGCAGATTTATAGAGAGGAGAGACAGAGAGAAGAATCCTGCACCCACTGGTTCAATACCCAAATGGCCGTAACAGCCGGAGCTGAGTCAATCGAAGGCAGGGACTAGCAGCTTCCCTCCTGGTCTCATACTCAGATATGCAGTTCCCACAGCTTTGGGCTATTGTCCACTGCTTTCTCAGACCACCAGCAGGGAGCTGGATGGGAAGTGGAGCAACCAGGACATGAACCAGCAGCCAAATCATATCCTGGCACTTGCAATGGAAGGATTAGCCAATTGAGCTGTCACACCAGGCCCTACCTTTTATACTTTGGAATATAGAAAGTTTAAAAACTCAAGGCATTTATTTGTCTAAATGTATTCTGCCAAAATTTCACATTAGCTTAAAATTTGATTCGGTCTTTACATTTCTCTGAGGTCCCCGATCTCAGAATATTTCACAAAAACACTTTCTCCCGCAGTTAGGGTGACCAGCATCCACACAGCAGGAGCCCCATGGGAAGCCAAATAGATGTTAATACTACTCTGCTACAAGATAAAAGCTCTTAGCCCAAACTTACTGGAAAAGAAGTGAAACTTCTGGCAAATGCACAATTTCCTAAGAAGTACTTTGTGCTTATGAAAAGAAATCAGTGAGAACTCTAAAGCTGTAAAAATGAAGAACTTTAGAGGGAAGTACGTGATTTGCAGTGAAGAATTCAGATGACGCTCTTATGGTCCAGTTATTAAGACTCTCGCTCTCCTTGTGGGCCCTCATTAATTAGGTGTCAAAAGCCTTCATCTGGGCCCAATGTGGTTGCCTATCGGCTAAAGTCCTCACCTTGTGTGTGCTAGGATCCCAAACGGTGGCCACTTGGGGAGTGAATCAGCGGACGGAAGATCTTCCTCTCTGTCTCTCCTCCTCTCTATATATCTGAGTTTGCAATAAAATAAATAAGTATCTTCATCAGACTCAATAGCAGAGACTCGCTGACCCAGGTCAATATGTCATGTCAGCTTAAGTTACCACAGTGACTGACGTCACATATCCATTACTGCCTTCTTCCGCTCTCTGTGGAACAGGCATAGCAGCCCACACCCAGCTCCACCTCCATCTTCTCACCCCACCCCACCCCGAAACATGGCATTTAAAATCATGGGACAAGTCATTTTCACGTGTTTGGAAGCATCACTGGGCACTTCACAAATATGCATAGTTTTTTATGCCAGCTAAAAATCAAGGAAAAGTAATGCGATTTTATACATAAATTTGTGTCAAAAAAAATCATTTTTAGAGTCTACTGAGAGACTACAAACCCACAATCCTAGTCTCATTTTTCTTGCTGTTGTAATCAGTCCCAGTGAGCTCCATCTTCTCTGTCCACACACTGACATGTGTAATCATAGGGTTGCTCTGTGTAACCAGAGGATATGGTCAAAGTGACGCTGTGGGACTTCTCAAGTTAGGTCCTGAATATTGTGACTCCTGCATCCCTCTAATTAGATCACTTAGGATGTGTGGCAGACAGCTGGCCCATGCTGAGGACATTCTTACTAATCTATGGAGAAATCTCCACAGCAAAGATGGACTCTTCTGCCAAAAAACAGCACTGAGAGGGCTGGTATGATTACGTGGCTTAAGCCACTGTCTGCAATGCTACTTTTCCATAGAGGAAGCAGTTCAACACCCTGCTGCACCACTTCTGATCTAATCTGCTAAAGAGCCTGGGGAAGCTGCAAGAGCTGGCCCAAACCCTTGGGCACCTGCACCCGAATGCAGTTCCAAACTCATGGCTTGAGCCTGGCCTACTCCTGGTCATGGCATCCTTTGGGGGGAGAGAATGCGTGGCTGTGACAGTTTTCACTCTTCCCCACATATCCCTCTCCCTGCCTCTGCTTTCCCTTTTCTTGCCACCCACTGTTGCACAAACCTACTGCTCAAATAATTTTTAATCTTTTTTCTTTAAGAAAAAAAAAGCCATTTGCTATCCACATGGCAGTGGACCCTCTAGTAACATTATGGCATTTAACCCAACAAACACCAAGACTGCAACCTCAAGAGAAACCCTGGTCAGCAGAGAACCACCAAGCTAAGCTACTCCCTATGTGGAATAAGAAATTTTTGGTAAGTGTTGGGGCAAAATTGCTTTGTGCCAATAGATAGCTAGAAGACATGTAACCGACCACATATGGAGCCAATAACTGGTAGCCAAATGTTTTCCAAGGCTCAAACATGATACAAAGACCTGTTTTCATTTTCTAACACATCTCAGAAGTTTACTTTGCAGGTACTTGTTTCTGCTTTTTTTCCCCTCTTTGGTTTATAAAAGTGCCAGCATGATCAAAGGTGGTTCTACTACAAAAAACCAGAAGTGCTTCAGAAGAGCTAACCTCAAACTTTTAATTCATTATCATTCCAGCAAACAAGACAGAAAATTAGTTCTTAGCTTTAGGAAGTTCAAAAGATACAGTGTACACAATTATTGCACTACAAACATAAGACAATCCACCAACAGGCAACTGCTTCCTTTGTGCAGGCAAAACCATGCACTTGGTTCCACAACCACTTACTACATTGCAATACTATCTAACCTACAGAGACAAAAATTAAACAAGTCACAGAGTTTGTCTTTATGAAAGATGGATATCAAAAATTAAAATTAAAGAACCTGAGAACTGGGATGGCATATTACAGTACGAAATAAATGAGCAAAATTTTGTAAGAAAATTTATCTCCTTAGCTAAATTTAATATACATTAAGTGCTAAAAAATTAAACTCATAATTCTCAAATTCTATTACTCTTTTATACTTTGAAGCCCTCAATATTGCATATTTCATACCGATATTCATCCATCCATACACACACACCCGCTCTTCCATAACAAAATTTAAATAGTTGAAAGAACGAAGTGAGAATTCAAATTGTTTTTGTTATTAGTATGCTGAATGAAAAGCAAACTGTAAGTTAAACTTAAGTTAAAATCTACATCCCCAACTGCAAAGACCGCAAGTAGATCTTATTTTAGTTCTCACAAAAGACTTTCAATCCCTTTGGTGCCTGCTAAACTGGTTTCTACATTTATAGAACTGGTTGTTTATTTCTACCCATCCCAGGAGGATTAGCAAATCTGGTACCTGCTATTTACACAGCCATATTCCCATCACTGTGCCACAAGAGACCCGAGCCACTTTAGAGAATTTTTCCTACAAACTCTCCCATTGCACAGCAAAACCAGGTTCTTCACTCATAGGTGTGAAATTTCTACTCTGTGATTATTTTTATGAAATTACAGCCCACTGGCCCAGCACGGTAGCCTAGCGGCTAAAGTCCTCACCTTACAGCACACACCAGGGTCCCATATGGGTGCTGGTTCTAATCCCAGTGGTCCCACTTCCCATCCAGCTCCTTGCTTTGTGGCCTGGGAAAGCAGTCAAGGACAGCTAAAGCCTTAGGATCCTGCACCTGTGTGGGAGACCCAGAAGAGGCTCCTGCTCCTGGCTTTGGATCAGCTCATCTCTGGCAGATGGGGTCACTTGGGGAATGATTCAGCAGACAGATCTTACTCTCTGTCTCCTCTCTGTACATCTGACTTTCCAATGAAAATAAAATAGATCTTCAGAAAAAAAAGAGAAATTATAGCTCACGCCGGTTCATGTCCTGGCTACTCTACTTCCCATCCAGCTCTCTGCTTGTGGCCTGGGAAAGCAGTTGAGGATGGTCCAAAGCTTTGGGAACCTGCACCTGCATGGGAGACCAGGAAGAAGCTCTGGCTCCTGGCTTCAGATTGGCTCAGCTCTGGCCATTGTAGCCACTTGAGGAGTGAACCAGCAGATGGAAGATCTTCCTCTCTGTCTCTCATATTCTCTGCATGTCTGATTTTCCAATAAAAATAAATAAATCTTTCAGAAATAAATAAATTAAATATTTTAATGGGGGAAAAAAAGGTGAAGGCAATTCTGTCTTAGCATCTGCAGGTCTTTGAGAAAGAACATGATGCATCATGTGGCTATGAGAGTAGCAGTTAGCTTGTGCCGGAAAGAGAATGAAGGCAAACAAAGCACCTGTGGAAAGGACCAAGCAGCCGCCAGCACCTCAGAAACACGCCACTGCAGCAGCCCAGTGTTTCCCATCAAGCCACTCTGCCCACACTCCAGTAACTTCATAGTTACGGCAGGCTTTTCCCAAAGACAGGTGAACCAGAAGCATCCTCTGTCCTGAGCCAAGTGGGAGACATCTCACCAATTGTAAAACCAGCCAGCCCTTTGTTGGTGCACACGGAAGAGGAGAAAAGGGAGGTGACTGGAGGAACTAGGCCTCCCCTCCGTTATAAGCCCGTCTGAACGCAGCCTGCACTGTCAGCTCTCTGACTGGACGCTGCCATGTGACTCAGAAGGTGCTCAGCACGCTCTCCGTCTCATGTCTGAATCCTTCCTTACGGGAACACAAACGCCTCCCAGCAGTCATCTCTGCCACCATCATTAGAGGTACTTTATTTTCATTTCAAGTTTATTTATTCTTTCTCTAGTGAGTTTTACTTGATAGGCCTATTTTCAAAAATTTTGAGATAATTTCCAAGTTATTTGTTTGGTTCCCTACCACTCTGAGCAATAGCCCTGAAATGATGGTATCCACGTCCCATCCTGCCCACACATACAATAAAGCCGTCATGTAGCACTGTTGTCTAAGTTGCACACGGTTAGGTCTTTCAGGATAAAATCTGATTGAGCAAATTGCCTTTTTAGACGTTTTATCTTGCCATAATGAAATCTGAAACTGAAGCAATGTTAAAGTGAAGGACATTACGTCAGAGAATCAATGAGGTCTCTGGACTTTCTGCTAAATGTGTTGTTCTCTTTTAAGAAATTTTACCTTTTCATTTCATTTTTAATCAAAACAGGTCCAAAAGGTCCAGTAGTTTCTGAAATAGAATTGTGGGAAACTAGGCCACACTAATAGCAATGCAGCATAATTTGATGCTCCCAAAATACGAACATTCACATTTCCCATACTCTGTTAAAAATAACTATGTTAATGGGGCAGTGATTCTTGGAGCCCATGGCATTCATAATACTGTTCAAATACAGAAGCAATAAAATACAGGAAAATGTTAAAACCGCTTTTCAGGTTCTCTCACCCTGGGTTCAAACGCTTGCATGCTCAAACTCATAAAGTAGTGTCCTTCCTTGATATTTTATCAGTGAAAGTCCAACTCTAGTACCAATCAGTGTCCCAAATTCTTAGTCCCAAATTCTGCCCGAGGGATACGCCTCACACTGTCTACCAGAAGCACCTGGACAACTCAGAACACAGACTGCTGGGCTCCACTGTCCAACCTCCCAGGAAGCCTACGGTTGGAAAACACGTTGATAAGAAACGCTGCTGGTGCACCTGGGAGCAACAGCAGCCACAGGGAACGGGGCCCGAACACAGCTTTATGGGGTATTCCACAGAGTCTAGTAGGGCTCAACTACTGCTAAGCACAAGAATATGTGTGATGTGCTAGTCAGCATTTCATCTGACTAACAGAGAAAAGCAACTTCAGAAGAAAGAACGTTCATGTCGACTTGGGAGTTGGGAGTTTGGAGAGTCCAAGGTCAGATGGCCCCACAGGTCTGGTAGAAAGCAAGGACCACACAGCCACCCAGGCAGCGGTCAGAGCTTCCATGGCCAACCCCCTTGTATAAGCAGCTCTCTCACGAGAACTACAAACTGCTGCTTAAATGCATATCCCAGTTAGCCATAGCCTAACGAACTAAAAACCCCCAGCTGAGCCCACCTTCCAACTGCCACGATTAGGCCAATCCGGTCTTCCATGCTTAATCACTAAACTTTAATACAAAATGTTAGGGATTAAGCCCCCAACATATGGATTTCTGTGGACCCCTAAACTATTACCCAAACCATAACACCTGAGCTTTTTAAATTCAACGCATGCCATGACCCAGACCACTACAATCCTAACTGGTGAGGGCCAGCCCAACTATCAATTGCTTTTAAAGGTCCTCAGGTGATTTCAATTTGCACTCCAAGCTGAAAAACAGTGAAGGTCCTGCAACAATGATTCTCACTCTTAAAAGCACACTGAAATTATCAGGGTAAAGGTTTAATGTACTGAAGACCTCCAAGCTCAGACATTCCAAGAACCAAGACAGTATAAGTTCCTAGGTGATTCTAATATGCAACCAAGTTTGGGAAGCACTAGATTTTAACTTACTCAAATTCTCACAATTCTCACCACTAATGTTAAGAAGTCATCAAGTTAAATTATTGATGTATTTTTTATTTTTAATTGAAACTTTTTAATGTGAAAAATAGAGAGAAACAGACATGTATCTCACCCACCAGTTCATTTTGTAAAATGCAACAGCTGGAGCAGTGACAGACAAAAACTGGGAACACAAAACTGAATTTTTGTCTTCCATGTGTATGACAGGGATCCAATTACTCCAGCCATCACCCGTGCCACTCAGGGTGAGCTAGCAGGAAGCTGAAAACCGGATCAGATCCAGGATTTAAATCCAGAAACTGAGTTAGGATGAAGGTGTTTGGAGGGAGAAGCTATAGGACTTCTGTGGGTCAGACATGGGCACCAGCCCATGTGGGAGATCTGAGCTGGCTAGTTAGCATGGATTACAGCTATGCATAGGAGACCCAGATGAGACCAAGTGGCTAAAGTCCCTACCTTGCACTCCCCGGGATCCCATATGGGTACCAGTTTGCATCCCGGCGGCCCCGCTTCCCATCCAGCTCCCTGCTTCTGGCCTCAGAAAACAGTAGAGGATGGCCCAAAGCCTCAGGACCCTGCAGCCATGTGGAAGACCCTGAAGAGGCTCCTGGATCCTGGTTTCGGATCAGTTCAGCTCTAGCCATTGCGGCCACTTGGGAAGTGACTCAGTGCATGGAAGATCTTTCTCTCTGTCTCTCCTCCTCTCTGTATATCTGATTTTTCAATAAAATTAAATAAATCTTAAAAAAAAAAACTTTTTTCTTCAGCATATTAATGCTATTACATTTAACACTTCTTTTTTTTAAATTTTTTTATTGTTATTAACATTGTATTATGTGACACAGTTTTATAGGCACTGGGGATTCCCCCCACCCCTCCCACAACCTTCCCCCCATAGTGGATTCCTCCACCTTGCTGCATAACCACAGTTAAAGTTCAGTTGAGATTCCTTCATTGCAAGCATATACCTAGCATAAAGTCCAGCATCTTATTGTCCAGATAAGTTCAGTGGTCTCTTGGGGAGACCTTCTCTGGTCTGAAGGTAGAGCTAAAGTTATACTGCTTTGCCTATGTCAGTATATATTCAAATGCAGGTCATAACAAAAATAAAAGACAAGAAACATTTTTACATAAATATCCATAACATTAGTAAAAAGAGCTTAAAATTTAAAAAAGCATCAATTGACAAGTGGTAAACATAAACATGGCCTAACCTACATGATTTGACCAGCTACAATGACAACATCCATGAGTTTCCATTCCCAGACTCACGTAAAGGCCCTGGGCAGAGTTCCTTGTTCAAAACGAGAGTCTCCAGCCGCTCCTCCTGCCATCCCTCAACGCGCCACGCACAGCGACAAGAAAAACAGCACTGGAACTCACGGGTGTGGACTGTCTCATGTCATCTTGCATTTAAAATTACTACAAAGTGTGATGTTGATTTCCAATCTGTTTATGCTATAGCTGATTTACAACAAATCCTGTTCCCTTGAATCCTTGGGAAATCCAGGATTAAGGAAACAGGTGAAAATCTGAAGTATATCTAAATTCCTTAAACAGTGACCAGAAAGAAAAGATCCCTAACAGGAAAGTGATTTTAAGGAGAATGAGGGGACAAGTATCATTAGGTAGGGAGCCTCAGGACCATTTAATTAACAAAAGGAAATGTGAGACAATTAGTAGACACTCTCCCAAAGAATGTGGGTAACAAACACGTGGTTTTAGGGACTGTCTTCTCTGCAGATCATCAACAAGGACAGCCAAAAAATTAATGCCTACATGAGGTCATAAACAAAGTGGCGGATGATAGGCTTTCGAGATGCACAGCAATAAACTTTTTTAAATTAAAACTTGATTTTTTTAAAGGTTTATTTATTTTTATTAGACAGATATAGAGAGAGGAGGAGAGACAGAGAGGAAGATCTTCCGTCCGACGATTCACTCCCCAAGTTAGCACAATGGCCGGTGCTGTGCCAATCCAAAGCCAGGAGCCAGAAACCTCCTTCAGATCTCCCACGTGGGTGCAGGGTCCCAAGGCTTTGGGCTGTTCTCGACTGCTTTCTCAGACCACAAGCAGGCCAGGATTAGAACCAGCATCCACATGGGATCCCAGCGTATTCAAGGCGAGGACTTTAGCCGCTAGGCCACCGCACCGGGCCCTAAAATTTTATTTTTAAAGTCAAATATCTATATAATGGTCTGCTCATAAAACTGCATGTAGGAGACATTTTATATTGAATGTCTACACCTATACTTGCTTGTGAGTACAAAGTTGATTTCCACCATGCAATTGACCATTTTCCCCATAAGAAAGCTTTAGATATTTCTGCTTTTTTTTCATTATGTTGCAGAATTTGACAGACACTACTTTTGATTAGAATGCCAGTATTAAATAGGGGTGCTAAGCAAAGCTGTTTTCCTACTCAGAGTTTAATGCAAACAAAACTATTTCTGACTTCCTGCTCAAGTAAGAAAATGTAGTACGTCCAGAAAACGCTGCAGAAGCAGGACTAGGAATCTAAACACTCCTGACGAAACTCACTCCTCCTTCACCCACTCAGGTCTCGGCTCCCAAGGTTAGGGCCTGGCCAGCTACTCTCTCTTCAGTTTCTAAACAGCCTCTCTTCCATCACCCTCCTTCTCTGAAAAAAAAAATTATCGATTCTATACATGTTAGTAAAGATGAACTGAGACAAATTTTTGCTTTAGAGATTAGGATGAGAATTTTGCCAAAGTCCTTCAGATAATTAGAAGCACCAGGGAGGGTTAGCATGAGGACACGCTGCCTGAACCACATTCTCAGCCAACAGCAGACATATGGTACAGGGGGCTGCTTCTTAGCAGGAAGCTGCTGTCAACAAGCTCAAAGGGACTGTCATCAGGGCCCTGCACAGGAGGTGACATAATGGGCGATAATGCCTGGTTACATTTTCCCAAGAGAAAATAGAGGGTAATTCCTATGCCCTCTTACAACAATCCTGCATGTTAAACAAATGCAAAGGATACTCCACTTAGGAAGTTAACATGAAGACATCAAAAATGAAACTACATTAGCTCTGTACTCAAAAGTCAACAGATAGCCAGTTAACATCGAAACATTGACGTCTAGGAAAATGGAAGCCTCTTAGGAAAAATCAGGGATGGAATTTCTAAATCTAGACACATTCATTTTATTAATTGAAAGGACAACACATCACATGTTTTGTGGCACCAATAGTTTTACTATGAAATAAAAACGAAAAATCTGTGGATTTAATAGCGTCTGGGACCTCAGTGTACAGAGTTGAGTGGATGCAACTGACAATCGCCAGCACACTCTAAGTTTGATGTCAATAAACCTGTCACTTCCGTGAATTAAAAGAGGGTGTTTGTTCCTGTGCACCGGTGTACATAAACACAATATGGATATTGCTCTTGGTGGGTACAGTAATAAAAGTCTACCTGTAAATAATGGGAGCAGGCATGTGTTGGGAGCAATTTTAAAACAGCAACCTGAGTTCTTTGCTCAAGTAGGGACGAAGCGCATTTGACACAGTTCTCACAGTAGTCAGGAGAAATTAAAGTTAACCCGCACAGGTGGATTGAAGGTATGAAGGGTCTGGACTTCATTTTTTTTTAAACAAAAAATAAATGCATCCTTCAATTCCATATCTCATAAACTTTTTGCGGTCCCCTCATATTTTTAATCTCAATGAAATTCCTCCTTTCCAAAGTTGTAGCCTCATTCTTCATACACGCCTGGAAACCTGAAGTAACTTTTTTGGTAATAAACGAAAGTAATACCTTGTCATTTCTCAAACTAAGCTATAAAAAAATGACTTCCTACCGGCATTTTGTTTCCCGGGCCGTGCCCTGAGGACACTCCAGCAGGACTGTGGGGCAAGTCCATGAAGGGAAACACCTCACAGCCACGAGAAGCCGGCAGCCTCATGAGTAACACACCCTGCAAGTGTCTTCGCTCTGCCCGTGCCTCGGATGAAAGCAGAAAAGGGCATCTTTATGCCAACTTCATGAGAGATCCCAGTCAGAATTACTGAACTCATCGCCCGCAGGAAGAGCCGAAGAGCCATTACTATTTAAGTCAGTAACTGGGGGAGTCATTTCTTACACAATGACAAATAAATAAAAAGCAGATATTTGGTTAACATGTTGAAGGATCAGCGTTTTTAGACACTGAGTGTCGATGTGCCTCCAACACTGCGCGCCCTTGCTCGCGGCCACCACACGTCCACTCCACACTGACGGGCTGAAGCAGAGATGCTCACAGCCAGCCTAAATACTCTCCGGAAATGCAGCCCCCAAATTAACGCAAATGGAGCATATCCTCAAGAAAGGAACTCAATTATTGTCCTCTGATTATTGAACACTTTAACTACCTGTAAATTAATGTTTTAATAATAGTGGGTGAAGTATGAGATATCACTCTAATTAAGTCTCATAATGTGTCCTCCAATTACCTTCAGGATAAATACAAGATTTAGCATAATACTGAAGATACTCATGACTTATCTGCAAAGAAAGCTTTATTCTCCATCATGCCTCTCCTCATCAGCTATACATCACAGAAATGATTACTTAACTTCTTTGCACACACACAAAAAAGGGTCAGCAAAACTAGTAACTGGTACTAAAGGACTATACTACTGTAATAACAGGGAGGGAGATGGTGGGAAGGAAAGCTGGTAATGCAAAAAGAGAAGGGAGGGCCCAGTGTGGTAGCCTAGTGGCTAAAATCTTCGCCTAGCACGCGTCAGGATCCCATATGGGTGCTGGTTTGTATCCCAGCAGCCCGGCTTCCCATCCAGCTCCCTGCCTGTGGCCTGGGAAAGCAGTTGAGGACAGCCCAAGGCCTTGGGACCCTGCAGCCACGTGGGAGACCCGGAGGAGGCTCCTGGCTCCTGCTTCAGATTGGTTCAGCTCCAGCTGTTGCAGCTGCTTGGGGAATGAATCATCGGACGGAAGAGCTTCCTCTCTGTCTCTCCTCCTCTCTGTACATCTGACTTTGTAATAAAAATAAATCTTACCAAAAAAAAAGATAGACTTGAAAATAACCTTCAAAGTAGATGACGATTGAGCTCAAATTCGTTACACGACTAGCACTGTCACAGGTCAGGAAAGTTTGGAGGATCCTTTGGTTTTTTTTATTTTTCTTGTTGCTAGTATTGTTCTCAACATACAGCTTTCATTAATGCACTTGGGTCAATCTAAAATAACCACTACAGTAGCTTAATTTTATTTTGCATTCCACAGTTTTTGATAAACGCAAATTAATTTCTATAGCTGCATTTGATAAAAAATGCACTGATGGAAGTCATATTTCACATCATTGACTATAATGAGCTATTTTATCAAACTGTCCCTATGACAGCATTACAGAGAAAATGATAAATTTACTAATTTATTCACTTGAGATTCCATCTGAAACTTTAAAAGGAAAAGATCAATGAAGTCAGGTAATTAGACTTTCCCGAATCACGTCCGGGTCTATGCAGAACAACTGCTCTAACCACTCCTGATCTTAATGAAATTCTAACATTAAACAAAGGTTGATTAATAATTGTTGTTCATAAAATCTGCAATAAAAAAATAGGAAGCTACGCAATTTCTTATCAAGAACACACATGCAAGATGTTCACTAATAATCATTTGCCACTGCCATGATAAAGAATTCACTTCTTCTTTCATTTCAACCAGACATTTCATTTTTATTTAGTTTTTAATTTAGATATCAGTATGTAGGTAAATCAATTAATACATTAGTTATCAATAATTTTTGCAGAACCTTAAAAAAAAAACCATTGCAGTAACTGCACGTTGTACCCGTTTCTGGGATTCTGAATCGCCCACTGAGGGCAGAGCGCTGTGGAAGCGGATGGAACCCACCCAGCTGGGGATATTATCTTGTCACATCTCATGCTCTGCAGCACTTACGCTCTCCGAACTCCAAAAACAGTATTAACCTGGAGCAGCTGAGACTGTCTGATGGCCTGGATAAATGAAATCCAACCATTATGGGACTATGACATTTTGTTTTAGAAACTTTCATGGGTAGGAAAAGAATTCATTATTTTTTCCACTTACAAACCATCAACAATAGAAATCATTGCAGTAACAAATTATTTAACATGGCCTCTTCCTTAGGACTTCATTCTTCCATCAATGTCTTCAAAACAACACATAAATACAGTAAGATGACCTTCAGCGACAGCTGTGTTCTCCACGAGCGTTCACGGGGAGCCCATGGACGCTGTCCCAGGCGCACGCTCCTGCCTTCCTCACCGCCCTACTGCGGAAGCTTCCCATCACTTGTCCCTCAATGCAACCCGCAAGTACTTCCCTAAATTGAACCTTATGAATCCTAAAAGTAACCTTTCAAATTATAACAACATGACATTCCTAAGAGAATTTGATTCAGGAACAAGGAAATTACAATTCCTGGGGGCGGGGGAGAAAACTCCATTAAATAAATAATTAAGAACAGTTTGAGTTGAGAAACGAATGCGGAGTGCCCATATTCTCTAAGGCTATCAGAGTTGAGAAAAAAGTCTTTCAAAAATAAACTGCTGAGCCTGGCACGATGGCCCAGGAGCTAAAATCATCGCCTTAAATGCTCCAGCCACTTGGGGAGTGAAAGAGCAGATGGACGATCGTTCTTTCTGTCTCTCCTTCTCTCTGTAAATCTGCCTTTCAAATAAAAAATAGATAAATCCCAAACCAATCTGAATATGAGGCTTTTGATTCCATCATGGCATCTAATAAAATCTGAGTACTCGCTGTTGTTCACTTCAAACTCTAGGAAGTGATGAGATTGGCACTACGGCTCAGTTAGTTACTGCTCTGCTGGCATTCCATAGGAGCCCCGGTTCGCGTCCCACCTGCCCCCTTCCCATCCGGTTCCCTGTTGTGGCTTTAAAAAGCAGCAGAGGATGACTCAATATCTGGGGACCCTACAACCATGTAGAAGGCCCAGCAGATGCAGCCGTTGTGGCCACTTGGGGAGTAGATCCATGGACAGATGATCTTCCTTTCTGTCTCTTCTCTTCTCTTCTCTGCATATCTGACTTTGCAATAAAAATAAATCATTTTTTAAAATGGCAGTTTTATGGAGCAGGAGGAAAACAGAGAGCTCTTCCACCTTCTGCTTCACTCTCCACAGTGGACAAGAATGGACCAGGTCAAAGCTGGGAGATTCAACTACGTTTCCTACTAGTTCATGGGCCAGAAACTTGGGCCATCTTCTGCCACTTTCCCAGGCACAGGAGTAGAGAGCTGGGTCAGAAGAGGAACACCCAGTACACCAATAAGTGTGCATTTGTGATGCTGGCATCACAAGCCACCTCTTAACCCACTACACCACAACACCAGCCCCAGAATGCTGATGTCTTAACCAGTAACTTAACCACTATGCCAGATGCATGCCTTATAATTGCACCCTTCATCTTCCTGTCAGTGAACAAAGCAATACAGTTATTAAAAAGCTGAATTATCTACTAGAAAGGAGCACTTACAGAGCAAGCAGGAGACACAGAAAGAGAGATCTCAGATGTATGGGCTCCCCGTACAAGACTACAGTGCGCAGGGCTGGGCAAGGCAGCAACCAGAAGCCGAGGAGCTTCATTGGTGTCCCAGGTGGGTGGCAGAGGCTCGGGTACTTGAGCCACTTTTGCTGCTTTCCCAGGAACATTAACAGGGAACGGGGTCAGAAGTGGAAGAGTGGACGTTTCAATGAGATGCTGGCACTGCAAGCGACAGCTTAACCTATCATACCACAGTACTGGACCCAACAACAAAGATCTGCTTTTCTTTTTTAACAGAGATCTTAATGAAATGATTCACACCAGAATCCCTTGCAATCCAAGACACACTAACGAGGAGAAATAATGAGATTCAATTTTTTAAAAATCTGTAA
Organism: Ochotona curzoniae; assembly: GCF_017591425.1. NCBI lineage: Eukaryota > Metazoa > Chordata > Mammalia > Lagomorpha > Ochotonidae > Ochotona > Ochotona curzoniae. The sequence goes on along the minus strand of NW_024465035.1, from coordinate 8,284,483 downwards.
ATAATATTTAGCAGACTAGGTAAGGAAATGTCTTTCTCTTTCCCATGAAAAGACAGAATTTTGGCAATCATATGTGAGCAAGGCATGGACTTGAGCTACAACGCCGTGGCCCAGATGCTATTCTTACTGTCCTGACTGTATTTTTGGTGTTCTTTTATAATAAGCTGCAGGAGTAGGCATCTGGCTAAGATGCTGCTTGGGCTGGATACATCCCACATCAAAGTGCACAGTTCAGGTGGCTCCACTCTCGATGCCAGCTTCCCGCCAACATGAGCCAGGGGAGACAGCAGGTGATGGCACAGGTTCCTGTATGGGAGGCGTGGCTTGGATTCTCAGCTCACAGCGTTAGTCCCAGTTAGAGGCTGTCCAGACGTCTGGAGAGTGAGCCAGCAGATGGAAACAACTTCCTACCATCTCTCTCTCTCTCTCCCTCTTAAACAAATACCTTATTCTATACGTAATGGCATTGTGTCATATGCAGACAGTTAGAAAGGTTACGGTAACGAAGCAAATCAACAATTCCATCATCTCATCTCCCTTTCCCTTTCCCTCAGAGTCAAGCGTTTTGAAGAAATCGTCCAATCCAATGTTTCCATATGCTGATCCGTAGGCCCTACTCAGTGTCTCTCGCCCACATTTCTGTCGTTTCTCTGTAGACTCTAGTCACAGGAGGATAACAGAAGCCTGTGGACGAGCGCAGTAAGACTCCTTTCTTACCTGCTGGATATCTCCATGTGCCTGAAATCCCTGCTTTCTCCATCAAAATGTGCTCTCTTCTGGGATTCAGTCACCCTCTGCTCTCCAGGTGCCCTCCATCTAATCGGCTCCTTTCTAGCCGTATGTTTTAGTCCTTCTATAGTAAGAAGAACAATTCTACACAGATAATATTCATCAACTAGGAGAAAATGCATAATTGGAGAGAGACCGAGAGAGATCATCCATCTGCTGGTTCATTCCACATACAACTGCAAAGCCCTGAGTTGGACCAGGCTGTAGCCAGTAGCCTGGAGCTCCATCAGAGTCTCCGATACAAGTGGCAGGTGACCAAGCACCTGGTTCATCTTTTGCTTTCTCGGGTGCTTTTTCAGGATGCTAAATCAGAAATGGGGCAAATATGGCTGAGACGGGCAGCATTGTGAGATATCTATGTTATAGGAGGCCGCTTAACTCACTGTGTCACATTGCCCACCCCTTGCCCATTACTAGGACTTGGTCACCAACAGACCTTGGGAAAATTTGCTGAACTCTGGTGCAATGAAGTTAATGACACCTCAGAGCTATCAGGATTTTTTTTAAAGAGTTATCTATTTTTATTGGAAAGCCTCAAGCAACACTTTCAGAACACTCTTCCCCACATCAGGGTCTCTGAGGCATCAAATGGCCACCCAACATCCCTGGGTGCTGATATAGTTTGGTAGCAAGGACGCCCCACCTCCCCTTCCCCTACCCCGAACACAGGAGAACAACAAAACTGAGGCATTTGTCCCACACACCTTCGTCCATATCTCCACCCTTCCCACCCACATGGGCATGCATCCCTCTCAGCTACATAAACAGCATTTAATTTTTTTTTAATTTTCAGATACTACTTTACAATAAGATAATAAACTTTTGCTACTTTTATAATTGTAGGAAAAGTTACATTTAAAAAAAGAAAAAAGAATATATCAGAATCAATATGATCCGCCATTGAACGTACTGTAAAGATAATTCCTGGGCAGGCATTTGGCAGAGTGACTGGGATGCAGCTTGGGGTGCTGGAAACCCATTATCAGAGTCCTTGGGTTCAAATCTTGGGTCCACTTCCACTTCAACGCACCCTGGGAGACAAGTAGTGAAGGCCTCAACTCTCAAAGGGGAGACCTGAATGAATCCCCAGCCATGGCAGCGGGGGAACCAGTATAAGGGAGCTTGCTTGTTCTCTCCCTTTTAAATGAAGAAGTATACCAGTAAATATTAAAAGTAAAAGATAATGTTATACATTTGGTTTCTGTCAGGGTGACTTATGCTTAGATATGGCTTGAGTTATATTTTTCTCTTTATGATAAAGATAGTGGAATGATAGTCCACATAAGCATGTTACAGAATTCTTCAAGGAGATAACTGCTTGTTTCTTTATTGAAAAAAGAAGCAATTGGCCTTTACTTAAAATTGCAATCAATAACATCTAGAAAATGCATGTATGTCTCAGATACAGTCTTTTGTCATTTAAGTGAATTTTCCATTGTTTTAGCCCATTTTACATTTTAGAATTTAGATTATAGGAGGTAACCCAACTCTGCACAGAAAACACCCCATCTTCTTTAACACATCAATTTGCCTTTATAAGCTTATGCATGTATAGTAGATCATTGCTCTTCTACTACTTAAAACTATTTTTGAAAGTATATAAAGGAATAGACGTTCAATGTAAAAGCCACATATATGATACCAAAAACTACCAGATCAAGCTCTAAGGTCAGAGTACAATCCGATGTTTTGCAAGCATTCTAGATAACGCAGCAGAATAAAAACCCTGGAAAGGGGAGGGAATCTTATTGGGAAAAAAAATTACAACAATTAGATAATTTTTCCATTATTCAGTGGAGCCAGTGACATTCAAAATTAAAGCATTTTACCATAATTATTGATCCTGTCTGTGTTTTACAGAACATAAGCACTGGAATAAACAGGCATTTATAGAAAGAAATAGACTTGATTATATTGAGCTAAACATATAGATTGATATTGTTAACAAAAGCTGTCTGAAAATTATGGCTTGGATGTCTACAGTCTTAATTAAAATTCCAGGAAACCTGATGAGGCAAGGAAGCTAAGAAAAAAAAAACCAATAATAATTCCAACTCCTGGCCAGCTCCCAAACACCAATGTTCTTCCTAGGAGATTATGAAGCAGGTGTAAGATTTATTGGACACCACACTATTAGAACTTGTGCCCTTTCTCATTTTGCAACCTCCCCCCCTCCTACTGATGAACCCAATTAGGAGGGTAGGCTGCCAAAGTCCTAAGAAAGTTCCTTATAGGTTGTATTTTCTACCTACTTCGCCATGGTAGATACCTTTGGGCAAACTTTTCCCACACACCTAACAAAAAGAGCTGAAGTTCCGATCTCAGATCTATATGGCACATTTACCTTAGTTTCCTAATTTCCACAATCTATCTTTTCTTACTAAATACCTACTTCTCCCTTCTATTTCTGATTTTCTACAAAGTCTTCCCTTTCTATCTCAAAGAGATAGACGTTAATCTTGTCTGACAACTATTTGTTAATAAATTACTCTAAAAGTTTTTCAGATGCCTTATCCTGCAGGGCTGACTGCTCAAGTTTACTTCTCTTGTAAATTACTGCAATATGACAGATGTGGGCATGACAACTGGAGACTCAGAGCTCAAAGCCAGGTTTTCCCATAATACTTCTAAATAACTGAATATATCTACATTTACTATAGTTTAGTGCACTTATAGAAAACTCACATACCAACAGTACAGATAGCTTTAAAAAGTGGAAGTGAGTTGAAGGAAAATTTTCAGTATCACCTTCATTTAACCGCTTCCAAGACCGTCTTTGCTTTCTTCTTTTCTATTCTGCTAGTAACCTATAAGCTTGCTAGGATCTTAGTCACAAAATAATTAACACAAGAACACTGGTCAGTTCCTACAAAGGATGTCCTGAACCATTCTCAGAACGATTTCAGGCAGTAGATCATAAATTATTCTCTAATCAAGAATTGCTGAGTCTTAAAGGCCAAGTTAAATATCCTTGGCAGAAAGGTAAGGTGAACATTCATCTGCAATATGCCAAGATGCGTGCAGGCTGGCGCTTCCTATAGCCTGGCACGCATGTGAGCACTGCTCAGGAGCTATTAGCCCTTAATGTCATTTTACTAGCCTACTTCTTTAGCAGGAGACAACGGGAAAACATATCTCTCTACGACATTACTATCCATTAAGTATAAATTACAAAAATCCTCAGACAAGACGGCCAACATACTGAGTAATATTAATGTAGTTGAGTCAACAAAACAATGACTACTGACAGGCAAGTTCAAGCAGTAACATGATGATGATTAGCTAAATGTTTCATGGCTGCCAACACAACGTGGATAAGGCCAGCATATAATGGCAATCCTCTTCCTGTGCGTGTACTGCACCTTTGGGCTGGGGCTGGGAGCCCCTGATACTCACCTCTTCACAGCCTATGTTCTTACACTAGTTAAGAGCTATAAAATCTTCCAAACTCTGTAATTGCAAGCAAATTTATTACAAGTTTAGGTAATACATACTTGATCAATAAATATGCAGATTTGTCTGCTTGTTGTTAGTAACTTTATATTATTACATTAACATACTAATTTCAAGTACATTTAACCAATCTTAAAATGAATGGTAATGACCGTATTTGAACCTTCCTGAGAATTTATTGTCTTTTTGCTAAGAAGTTTTAAGCCATCTGTTAGTTTCCTTCATCAGATTAAATAATGATCTGTACTTTTTCTTATTGATATTGAAAAGGTTCTTATATATTAAGGAATTTAATTCTTACTACAAAATACTTTTAGCACCTGCCACTTACTTTGTATATATTTTGAGTAGTCATATTTATCAAATACATTGTTTCTCATTGAAATAAAAATTGATTAAATTAAATAGACCTATATTCTTCTAGGCTGAAAAAAATCTACACATCAAGTTTAAGACAAAAAAAATAAAAGGAAAATATTTTTCAGTGGAAGACTATATCTTGAATAAAATATATCTGAATAAGAAAGCTGCAGACATAAACAGAAAAAGGCTAAAGGACTAAGCAATTTACAGTAAAAGGACATATATTATAAATATATTTTAAAGACAGCCTAATGAATATATAATTCGTCCATATATTTTAATATCTTTCATGGGTCTTTTAATATTTAAATCTTTAGGACCCAGAGCGATAGCCTAGCAACTAAAGTCCTCGCCTTGCACGTTCCAGGATCCCATATGGTCGGCGACCCCACTTCCCATCTGGCTCCCTGCCTGTGGCCTGAGAAAGCAGTCGAGGACGGCCCAAATCCTTGGGACCCTGCACCCCGTGGGTGACCCGAAGAGGATCTGGGCTCCTGCCTTCGGATCAGCGCAGCACCAGCCGTTGCAGTCACTTGGGGAGTGAATCATCGGACGGAAGGTCTTCCTCTCTGTCTCTCCTCCTCTCTGTGTATCTGCCTTTCCAATAAGGATAAATAAATCTTTTAAAAATATATTTAAATCTTTATCTAGAAATTGATTGTGATGTAAACTATGATGCAGTAAACCAATTATATTTCCCAAGTGATGAAACTCGTGTTCTTTTTATTTCCTAATTAAATTACAGAACTGCATATTGTCTTTTCAATATACTATTGAAAGATAGCCATAATAAAAGTTATTTCCGTATTAATAAAAAGACTAAAGAGGTGAGAGCTATGTAGGACTTCAGATACCTACCCTGTTACTTTCTTGCTAAAGACACAGACGCCAGACTAAGCGACAAAGACATGCACCTGCTTCATGATCAAATTAGAAGCTGTAATCCGCAATTTCCATACTTTTTATTTAGTAAGAACAGGCTTCCAATTAGTCTTTTGCTAAATCTAAGATAAGTGAACTAGTAAGCCTAAAGACTGTGCAAAAGTGAATCAAACATTAGACAAAATATTTTCAACAACTTTTGCGGGATATCTAACTGACGTCTCTACTAAAATAGCCCATATATTATTTACAAAATTGGCATAGAAAGAGAGATTCTATTAAGAATTGTCCCCCGTCAAACATTTTCTCTTGCTATATTTCATGCAATAGCATACAGGAGCACAATAAGGTTTAAGATGATCAGATCTGTGTAGCAAACTAATGATGCTGGAGAAACCTACAAGGAAACTGTGCTTTGTCAAGCCTTTGTGAATCCTAACACTGCAATAAACTAAAACCTCTCTGAAATTTGAATTGCACTCAACACTGATGAAATATAAAGCAGATTTTCCGAGAGCAGGCATTGAAAGGCCTATCATAGTCCAAAGTATTTCTTGAGTAATCTCTTTTTACAAAATTAACAATTTGAGGAAAAGCCAAATTAATTTTAGTTCTCAAAAAGCATTGAGGCTAAGATAATACCTGGCTAGTAGTATCGTACAAAGACTTACCCAATTGCCTTTTAAAATGTTCACAAAACATAGAAAGACAGAAACACAAAGCAATACTAGACTGGATGAATATTAGTTACTACAAAATCTGTATCCAGAATTCATAACCATAATACAAAAAGTGCTGCAGTGTTACAGTCTCTGTATAATTTTCTCCAGACAAAGAAGAGTAAAGAAAATTTGGAAAAGAAGCTAGATAAATCAATGGCCCCACATTGCTTTCCTCTGGTCATGGATCCATGTTTGTATTAAACATAGAGCTATGACACTGATCTAAGCAGTCACTTGAGAACCGTATTCTCCCTCATATTTAGACATATATTCTAAGCAGAACAAAAACCAAAGAGTTGATCGTTTGAGAAGCTGATCACCCAAAAATCTATCAGTCATCTTCACTATTTCTCAACCCCCTCATGCTTTCACTTGTCCCTTTACTTAAGTCATGCTGTGAATTTCTATAATCACCCTTTATCCTTTTACTTTATTTTATCATCTGGAAAATTCCAACCATGAGTACATGTGCTACACATAGCTTGTGTTCCTGGACACTGATAGAGAAAAATCACTGATTAGACTTAACTTCTCACCAACTGCACCTAGGCAATCCTTCATAGCATGCATTAATAATGCCTCACACCCACAGTTCGCTCAGGCACCTGGCTTCCTACTCAACTGTATGCCTTCTGTCCTCTCCTCAAATCACCCACATCTTCCCCATGATTATTCTTGGCTAAAACACAGAAGGAATTAAAGACAACTTCCATCAACTGTACCCAACACATCTGTCCATCAATCAACACCCACGCCCATTACGCTCTGCCTTCCTCAAACCCAACCAATGGCCAATCCATTGAACTATATTTGACACCACCGTGGGAAATGGTTCTTTCAACTGCCATGCTCTTTTCTGCAGCTACTTTCCTCTACCTGATTATTTCTCAGCTCCCATTTTCATATATTTCTTACACTGTAAAAAAAGTTTCTCCTCATATTCATTCGTATCATCTAACTAAAACCATTCTCTTCTGCCCTCAACACTGGAAAATTCCTGGGGATGCTGTCTTTGCTCGGTATCTCTGAGCTCTTTCCTGTCACCTCCTTAGAGAGCACTCTTCACAACACCACTCCAAGCACTCCACCAGAATTTCACCTATTGCCTCCATACTATTAAATGCAGACCATAATTCTATTTCCTCTTCTTTCTTGAACTACAAAAACAATAATACACAAAGCCTGTTCCTGCTTGTCTCGTCTCTTCACTTCTCCTAAAAAAGCATCACAGTCTCAGGTCCTCCTCTTGCTTCATAGGATTGAAGAATGATTAAGTAGGGCATTATAAGATCACCAATATTAGCTTCTTTTGTCTTAGAAGTTTTAAGCAAGGCAATAAAATATAATAACGATATAAATATATGCAAATAGAGAAAATGTACAGAAAAATTACCTATGCAAAAAAATGTCAAGGGAATAGGAAAAAGAAAAAAAGAGTTGAAACTGATCAAAGGAGACAGTACTGCAGTAGAGCGAGTTGATGCACAGCCCGGGACCTCCACATCTTGTGTTGGAGTGCTGGTCCAAGCCAAATGCCAGCTGCTTCTCTTCAGAAACAGCTCCCTGCTGATGCACCTAGGATCAAGGAATGATGGCTTAAGCGCTTGAGTTTCTGCTGCCATCTGGGGGATCTGAAAGGAGTTTCTGGCTCCTGGTTTAACCTCACCCAGTCCCAGCTGTTACGGTCAATTGAAGAGTAAAACGGCAGATTGAAGGTGTGTGTGTGTGTGTGCGTGTGTGTGTGTGTGTGTTCACTCTGCCCTTCAGCTAGAAAACTGGCAAGAGTTCAGTAAAGTGAAATACAAAATAAGTACATAAAAATCAACAGCTTTTCTATATTCCATAAATAACCATTTTTAAATATGTTAAAGTGGTATTATTATTATTATTATTGGATATTCTAAGATACAAAGAAAGAAGAGATGGAGAGAGACCTCAGATCTTCTAAACACTAGTTCACTCCTCAGGTAGCCACAACAACCAGAGCTTCACCAGTGTGAAGGCAAGAGCCAGAGCTTCTTTCAACTCCCCAAGTGGAATAAGAGCCCATGGACTTGGGTCATCCTCCACTGCTTTCCCAGGTCGTAAGCAGGGAGTTGAACTGAAAGTGGAGCAGCCAGGACATGAACCCACGATGATACAGATTCCGACTCTATAGGCAGAGGCTTAACCTACTATACCACCACACCAGCATCCAATGCATAGTTCTTAAATGACAAGAACTGAAGGACATGAAGAGATCATATGGTAAAACTAAAGGATGTAATTCCATACCAAAAATGAGAAGTGTAAAGCTTATGGCAAGTTTGTAGCCTGTAACTGACAACCTTCATTACAAAGATAGATATCATGGTCTTAGATTAATACGCTCGGTATCAGAGATGTCAATGTTGACAGATAATCTTACATGCTTAATAAAATGCTAATCAACATCTAAACATGACACTTTCTACGAAGTACCAATAATGGTTTTAAGTGCTGTGTGTTATGCAAACCTGACATTATATAGCACTGAATGCTAGGATGTGACAGCATTTTGCTTATACAAGAATACTTCAAAAAGCAGAAAATAGAATTAAAAACTAAGTTTTAAGTACAAAAAAAGCTGAAATCATGCACAGTTTTTCATTTGTCATTCATGAAAATGCATATTTTTTGTATTTTCATGAATTCTTTAAGGCCCTTGTATGCATCAATTTTAAACATTACTTGTATTCACTTGAAAGATGGATTTACACAGAGAGAGAGAAAGGAGAAAAGAGAAAGAGAGAGCGATCCTTTAACCATGTTTCACTCCCCAAAAGGCCAAGGGCCCTGCCGAGGTTTTGCACACGGGTGGCAGCCCTGGCCATCCTCTGCTGCTCTCCCACACACATTAGCAGGGAGCTGAAACGGCAGACCACATGGGATGTGAGCGTCACAGGAGGCAGCGTAACCCACTGCGCCACAATGCCAGCCCCTCCACAAGCTTCTCCATGTATGTCCCGTTTCATCCCCTCTGATTATCACACAGAAAGCTGCAAATGTCAATTCTTGCTAGCTGAAATTGCTTTTTTAATGTATCGAGCTCTGAATCGATCAGATAAGCAGGTGGAATAATAAAAAGTAACAGCAGATGTTTATATTGCCTTGCGACATGCCAGGTGTCATTCTGAGCATTTTTCGTGTATTTTATTTTAACTGCCTTTAAGAATTCCGTAAGGCCAGTACAACTCCCGTTCTATACATTTAACAATTGAGAAACAGTGAAACTTGGTAACTCGGTCAGGGTCACACAACCAGCAACAGAGCAAGGATATGAACTCTGCTGCCTGCTGACCAGGCTCCTGACGACCATTTCAAGATTCAACGAGTCTAAAAGGAGAGAGTGCAAAAAGTGAGGACTCCATGCTCTACTCCCAGACTTCTGTTCATCTCCCTTCTCAAGAGACAACCTCCACCAAGATGCCTGTAAACCAGTCTAGAACTCTCCCACACATACAACAAGCAAATAAAGAGAAGCCTGTTGGGATGAACATGCACTAAAAATGGCACATTACCTACACAATACACTCTGCTTCACATAAAATCGATCGCAGAATTGTAGTGGCTCTATAACATTCTATTGAATAGATGTGACATGAGTCTGCTAACCACTACTGGGGAATACTTATTACAGTCTTTTGTTACATCAGAGTTTCAATAAATAACCCTATTAAATGGGCTATTTGCCAGTCTTAAGAAGAACAAAACATAATTCCAGAAGTGCAATTTCTAAGTAAAGGGAATGGGCATTTTTAATGTATTTTGATAAAGGCAGGATATTCCTCAGACAGTCTTCCACAAGCCATAGAGTTCAACGAGACTTTTGTAACAATTTGTTCTCACAAATTTTCCCTTTCAGGGAAGGTTATCTCTACTTACAATTAGTTATACTAGTGTTCCATTCACAAAAATTGTATAAAAGTTTTGGCATTAGTGCTGAGATGAGACAAGTTTTTCAAATATTTAAAATGGTGTGCAAAGATCATACTTGAATAACTGATACAGAACAACTTCTAATGACCGACAGCAGTCTCCTTGGACTGCCTAGGACAAGAGACAACAAGCATTTAAAAATTCCTGCAGATACGTCTCTTCACTTTCAGTATTTCAAACACATAGTTCCACGATGACAAGAACAGGTGCTTCCACTCTGGATGTGTTCCACCTGGTCCTTAGACATTCCTTGCAACTAGAACAATTTTAGCCTTATTCAAAATAACAACATGTCAAGTGTCTCTACATGATTTCACTCTCACTCATTAACTATGGTGACTTTTAATTGTACCTCAGACTAACCAGCTTCCTTCCCTAATGCTTAACCATCTATTCAATAAGTGTTCACTACAAACATGTTTATTCAAGCTTCTCCCACCTGATTTAATGATTTAATTCTATCTATAGACATGTTGCATGGGTTCCTTTACAAACATTGCTGGGCCTGTAATTTGGCTGCCATTTCACATTTACTGGAGCACTCTTAAGTTCAACTATGCTGCCATATCTAATATATGTTTATTCTGCTTAAGATGCCCTTAGAAAACACACACAGACACAGACACACACACACACCTACACACACACAATGGAATGCAACAGAATACACACACCAAAAATAATCCCCACATATTTGAAGACAACTGTTTCTTAACAAAGCAGCATAGAATATACAATAGAGACAGGTCAGCCTTTTCAATAAAGAACTGAGAATGCTGGAGAGCCACACGTAAAAGAATAAAACTGGGCCCGGCGCGGTGGAGCAAGTGGTTAAAGGTCCTCGCCTTGCATGCCCGGGATCCCATATGGGCACCGGTTCTAATCCCGGCAGCCCCGCTTCCCTTCCAGCTCCCTGCCTGTGGCCTGGGAAAGCAGTCGAGGACAGCCCAAAGCTTTGGGAGCCTGCACCCGCGTGGGAGACCCGGAAGAGGCTCCTGGCTTCGGATTGGCATAGCATCGGCTGTTGCGCTCACTTGGGGAGTGAATCATCGGACGGAGGATCTTCCTCTCTGTCTCTCCTCTCTGTATATCCGCCTTTCCAATGAAAAAAAAATAATAATAATAATAAAAAAATAAATCTTAAAAGAATAAAACTAATCTGATCCCTTGTTCACCCCAACCCTCCATCTCTCATCACACAGAAATATCAGCTCAAATGTTTCAGAACTTTGGCCTGGGCAAAGGTTTTTTTTTTTTTTTATATTATTCCAAATGCACAGACCAATAATAATTAATTGTGACAAATAGGATCATATCGAATGAAAACCCTCTACACAACAAAGGAAACCATCAACAAGCTAAACAGTCTACAGAATGGAAGAAAATATTTGAAAATTACAACTGACAAAGAGATTAATATCCAGAATTAAGATATGTAAAGGATAGAAAAAGGTAGCAAAAAAACAAGATCAAAGATATGAATACGCAGCTCTCAAAAGATACACTACTAGCCGACAGAAGGAAAAATGCACAGCATCATTCACTGCAATTCAAAACCACAATAAGATACAACCTCATCCCAGTCATTTACAGTAACTGATACACAAATAAAAAGTAAAAAATGCTAGTAAGGATATACAGAAACAGACTCTTTTTTTTTTAAAGATTTATTTCTTTTTATTGCAAAGTCAGATGTAAATTATATACCACTCTGTATTCATATATATATTTATATAAGATATATGTAAGATATAAAATTAATGAACACAAATTGATGGCATTAGTGTACATAAATAATTCCATGCTGAGAACGAAACTGTAAGTGTAGTCCCCTTTAAAATAGTGGAGAGGAATCTTAAATTAATCTAACCAAATGATGATGAAAACTATAAAACATTAAAGAAATAGAAGTTATTTTTAAAAAATAGAGAAACTTACCTTGCTCCTGGATCAACATCAGCAAAATGTCCATATTACCAAAATTAATACACAGATTCAATGTAATCCCAATCAAAATCCCAACAACATTCTTCTCAGAAATAGAAAAGATACAAAAGTTTATCTGGAAACACAAGAAACCACGCATAGACAAAGCTATCCTGAAGAACAAAAACCGACCTGGAGGAATCACAATTTCAGACCTCAAGACATACTTCAGAGCAGTGGTCATCCTGGCACATTTAGGGCGAGGATTTTTTAGCCCCTAGGCTATTGTGCCAGACCCCCAGATGCGTTTCTTAGTGGTGTTTCTTGGGCTAGGCTGTTTTTAGATCCATCGACTAGTTCAGACCTAGATGTGCCAGCATGCACAGTATTTTATTGAGGGCTTCAACTGAGTTCATCTGTCATGAGAGTCACCATATCCCACTGTGTTCAGTTTTCTGTGGTACATTTCAGAGCCCACGAAGTTGTTACAGAGGCGCAAAGGTGATGCAAATCATTGGAGTGGCAAAGGAAAAGGCTGGTAACCGCAGAGGCATCCTCTGCGGCGAAGATCTAGCAAATTCTTGAAAATCCAAAATTGTATGTAAAGTTTCTGCTAGTTAAATATCAACAACTAAAACAATTATGCCAATGCCTGCTATTTCTTTTGACATTTATATAAGACATTTTTTAGAGAAACCACTTCTTCATCTACAGACTGTGTTGAAATAAATTGGGAGGAAAGCATTCAAACCAAGATGTTGTTCCAGCATAATCTTTATTTTTTTAATTTTTAGTACCGCCTTGCATTTGCCCAATCCAGTATGGGTGCTGGTTCCTGTCTTGGCTGTTCCACTTCCCATCCAGCTACCTGCCTGTGGACTGGGAAAGCAGTAAAGGATGGCCCAAAACCTTGGGACCCTGCACCCAGGTGAGAGACTCAGAAGAGACTCCTGGCTCCTGGCTTTAGATTGGCTCAGGTCTAGCTGCTGTGGCCACTCAAGGAGTGAAACTGTGGATGGAAGATCTGTCTGTCTCTCCTTCTCTCTGTAAACCCGACTTTCCAATAAAAATAAATAAATAAATCTTTTTAAAAAGCACATTAATTCTACCTTTGGCTCTACAATCTGTGAAAGTATCAACAACCAGATTAAGAAACCTTAAAAACGTAGCTTTTCAGAATGCCAAAAACAACTTTGTTTTTCCAAAAATCTAGAAATCCTTGACTGAAGACCGTCTCTCTCTGTTTACCCTATAACTAATTGGTCATCAACAGCCAAGAAAACTGTAGCATGCAGGCTCCAAAGCTGCGCCCAGGAAACAACAGGAAATCCCTAACTCTAACCCTACACCTGAAAATGTGCAGAGTCCCTCCCCAAAATAAAAGAATGATATAAAAAGAAATTTGCAAACAAAAAGTATTCTCATCTGTTTATTTGACACCATTTGTGAAATAAAACACGTTAGTAAACGGTAATCTTCTATAACCCTGCACAGACAGAATTTCATCTTAAGCTTCAACATGATGCAAAACCACCAAGATCAAACAGTATTTGGTCTAATTACAAAAGCAGCTTTCCTTCACGCTGCCAGCGATTAAAGGCTTAGTTTCCGTTCAGGTCCTGCCCACCTTCAACAGGCACTTACATTAATCCACGCTACACTGCTGACACAAACAGTCGTGATGCACTGTTAGGTATTTTTATCTCACCCAAGAGTCTGCTCTTACGAATGATTCTAATCTAATTAAAGCCATTAATGTTTATTCTTTTGGGAAATGTAGTTATTCACAGACATCAGAATCTCTTTCCTTATGTTTTTCCATCTATTACATATTTTATACTTTGGTTTTCACTTCTGAGACTCCTCAGGAGTTATTTTCCTGCCATCCTAAAATAGAAATGTACCCTGCGGCAATGTTTTCAATATAGCTACTTGCAGTTAAATTGAATAAAAAAAATGAATAATGTGTTTATTAAGAGTATCAGGAGCAGAGATGCAACTTTTCTCATTATGGTATGCTACTGTTTCTGCTGAGCTACATGATATTAATAATTTTATAACATAAATAGTAGATTAAGCTTTGAAAAGTCATAACATCAATAGGAAAATACCTGGAGTGGAAATCTTTCCACATCTTGGCAATATTCTTTAAATCAAAGTGAAATATAAACATGATACAAACTTTTAAACTTCATCTTGCTGGCAAATGTTCTCATTTTTTAAAACTAGAATGTATTTTACATTAACATCCTAATATTCCCATAAACATATGCCTCAGAATACCTAGAGGATCCTTATCAAAATAACATAAGTATCAGAAAAGTAGTAATAAAAACATTTTTTATTCATGAGCATCACACGTACCACCATTCCATCACAGGAAAAGCAAGTATAAATGTTAGTGCACACTAATTTAATGCCTTTATTCTCTCATTAAATCCTTACACCTGATGAGCGTTAGCCTGCTCAACAGGAAGGTTAAGCAGCTAGCTAAAAGTCAACCAACTAGTGAATGCTGGAACTGCAGTCTGACTCGGGGTGCCAACTTCCACTCTTTCCTGTTCTCTAATTAAAGCTACTCTCTTTACAAAGCTGTGGATATTCAAGGGCCGAGTGTAGACCTTGAAACTACGACAATATTGTAACACGACTTTTAAATGATATGGTTGGACACCATCCCTACCACTTAGACACTGCATGGATCTAACTTTGACATTTGCCACTCTAAACTCCCATTTCTTCATTCATAAAATGACAATACCTCATGAAGCTGTTTTCAATTATTCTTAAAAAAAAATTTAAAGGAGTACTTGTAAAGTGATTAGCTAAGTTTAGCAATTCATCTGTGTAGACTACTACTGCTCAGGTTTGAATGTTCAAGGACATGCAAAAAACATACTTTATTAGGGAGTTGGGAAGATTTCCCTGAATTACCAAAAAACACAATATTCTGTCTGATACAGGCCTTTTTTGTTTGGTTTTGTTTCTTTAAACAATAACATGGATATACTCATTGAAATGTTACTGTTCAACTTGTTGCTAGCGTTGAAAATCTTCCTGAAAGAGTAAGTCTACAAATTGAGAAACAGAAAAGTAGCTATATCTTTTAAGCTAAATCTTTTTAAAGGGATGGTTTCTAATATAGAAATGCATAATGTGGCATACAGAATGATAGGGAGTCAGGAAAAGTTATAACAATTTTGTAAATTTTGTGATGCCAGCATTCGGTAACAACAAACGTTAACTCAGAAAACAATACATGAAATTACTATCACGTGTAGTGGCTTCCTTGGCTTCCTCCCAAATATTTTTAAAAATATTTTTACCAAAATTTGCAATCCCTTGGGTCCTTCCCAAATATCCTTACTGCCTTTGGTCTCCAATTTCTTTTTTTATACGTTCTTATAAATTTTATTTTTGATAATGTTTACATAGTTGACTAAGGTGGGGAGGGTCAAGGACTAGGAGAAAGTGGGTGAGAATATTGTCTCTGATTTTCCTTCTTCCTGTGTTTCTGGGGGAAGAGGGCAGAGGTGAGAAGCCGCACCCAAACTCCCAACTGCCTGATTATCTGGGGATGGGCAAGCCGATGACATCCCAGGGTCCCCGATGTAGAGATGCTCCAAGGGTTATCAACAAGGTTTCGATAATTCTGAAATACTGTCGGTCTTGCTGATCCACGAATGAAGACATCCTTCCAAGGTCCACTGCCTGACACAGTCGACCTTAAGAGAGCTTCCATTCGCCCAGATATTTGCTGTCAATGCTTGGCCGGGGTTGTTAACCAACGTTCCAAGCCCTGTCCTCCAGTATAGCAGGCCAACATGCTAACATAGGTCTCTCCTCTCTCCTCTCCCTACCCTGCCCAGGTCCAAGGA
Organism: Ochotona curzoniae; assembly: GCF_017591425.1. Taxonomy (NCBI): domain Eukaryota; kingdom Metazoa; phylum Chordata; class Mammalia; order Lagomorpha; family Ochotonidae; genus Ochotona; species Ochotona curzoniae. The sequence continues at coordinate 8,268,513 of NW_024465035.1, read as the reverse complement.
AGTGGGGTAAGCCCCAGGTTCGCTCCTCCCACCCCTAGGATCCCCACACACCCCTACCAGCTCCATCCCACGTGGATGCAGAAAGGTGGTGGGTTGCCTTCCACGCCATGCTGAAAGGTGGCCTTCCAACTTTTTAATGGCCCTGAAGACAACAGCAATTTTAACAAAAGGAGGAACATCATTAGTAGAAAGATCTTAACAAAGTAAAATGATCATAGTGCTAATGGAGTTTATCTTTTAGGGACCTTAATTTGCATGGAACCCTTCTGGGAGCTTGGGATGTTGGCAGAAAGATAAATGGAGTCCAAGCCACATGTTGCTCACAGTCAACTCTCTGCACAGTAAAATTATTGGTGGCTCTCTTGCTACAGAAACAGAGTCCAAGAATATTTCTAACCTTCTCTTTGGTAACTTATCCACCACTGTTTTGCAATAGAAACCACAGTTATATCACTGTAGGTACAAATCTATGGCATTCCACATTGAAATTATATGGGTAGTGGAGAAGAAATGAGATTACAATTTACAAAGTCCAAAGTTTGCCTTTGGGAATGTATTATCGGGACATGTTGACATTTCATTAATGAAATTATTACTTATCTCTGTTTTTTAGATGCTTAAGGGTTTTTTCAGCTTTTATAAATTTTCCATTTGCCATTTTGTCTAATAATAAACAAATATAGATTTTTTTTTTGGCCCGATTTGCTTTGTTATTTTCCATCCCCTTAAATAAAAGAGCCTCAAACATAAAGGGCTTCAAAATCAAGTCGCACAAAAACTGCATCCACACTGACCATGATGTGTGATAGAAGAGTGATTCACCTATTACCACATTTCTCACTGGACAGTCACCTTAAGTGTGCAAGTTTTTCTGACTGTGAAGAAGCAAGCCTTCTGAGGCACATGGCTTGGCCTGGAGGTGGAGATGCTTGCATCCCATAGAAGAGAGCCTGGGATCAAGCCTGTACTGGACCACAATCCCACTGTGCACTGGGAAGGCAGCACGTAGTTGCCCCAACCCTTACATCCCTGCCACTCACATGAGAGACTATTTTCAATTTCCAGCTCGTGGGTTTGGCCTGGCTCAACCCTGGCTATGTGGGCATTTGTGAAGTGAGCCAGCAGATGGGAGCCTAATCCCTGTTTCTCTTTCATTCAAATAAAAAAATATTGGAAGGAAATTGTACTGTAAATGGAATTCTTGGTGAAAGAGTAGATTTAAGCAACTCTTCCCAAAGAACAAAAGGGGGAAGTAACTGTGAGATGGTGCATATGCCAATTCATTTTATTATAGTGATCTTTACTATTATCTATCCCATAATGCCAATTACATGCATAAATTTTATTTCTAAAATGTTTTGTTTATTTACTTATTTTAGGGCAAGGCGGTACACATACACCCACAGCAACAGAAGGTCCCATTCTCTGGATCATTCTTCAAAAGCCTACAATGGCCTTTAGCTGGAGCCAAAGCCAGGAAGCAGGAACACGAACCAGGTCTCCCGCGTGGGTGGTAAAGAGCCAACCACCACATCACTTTCCAAGGGTACACACGTCATCAGGAGAGGAGCCAGGACTCAGACCAGGCGATCTGACATGGAAACAATAACAAGTAACATCTTAGCCCCTAAGTCACACGCCTACTCCTAAAATTTACTTTAAAAGACAATAAGAAAGCAAGGATACTAGATAAGAATGGAGCATCAAGCAAATTAGGATTCTTTCACTCATGTAACAAGTTTTCCTGGAAAAAAGAGGAAAGCATTGTGCAAGGCAAGGGTAGAAGGCAGGCACTGAGAGTTAAGATCTGAGCACCCTGTTGGAACACCTGCAGTGTTGAGTTTAGAAGTGGCACACAGCAGCAAGAACAATCCAGAGCTCTCCTGCCTTCAGGAAGGGCTGAACCCACATGGAGGTTACTAAATGCCAAGTGAACAAATTGCTTTGGAGGGTTGTGGTTTCAGGGGGTCAGGTCAGCTTAACATGCTTTGCATGAAGGACTAGCTTCCCAAGAGGCTCAATGCTACAGATTCAAGGAATAAGTAGCTTCTGGTTAAATCTCACAGATAAAGTTTTAACACAGTAAGAAACGACATCTTTCTTTAAAGATTCCAGTCATTCTAAGAGGCAAGTGGAGCCTTCCACTTATACAGCTACCAAAAATGTTGTGACTTTGTGCGAAAAATAAAGATATTCTGACATAGTTGGCCAAATGTTATTTACTAATTTCTTGGTCGATGAAGTACATGCTGGGAATGCCGTCATTATTCCTCGTTAATCCAGCAGGAAGATATGACACTCCATTGTGAATTCTTTCATTAAGAACTTTATTCTTCTGAACACTAAAAGAAACACAGGGGCTGCAAATGAGAAGAGTAAATCTGGGGCAGGTATCTGGTCTAGTGATTAAGCTGTGCCAGTTAAGACACCAAGGCCCCAGGCGCAGTACCTAGTGGCTAAAGTCCTTGCCTTGCATGTGCTGGGATCCCACATGGGCACCAGTTCCAAACCCAGTGGCCCTACTTCCCATTCAGCTCCCTGCTTGTGGCCTGGGAAAGCTATCAAGGCCTTGGGATCCTGCACCTGCGCAGCAGACCTGCAAGAAGCTCCCAACTCCTGGCTTGGGATTGGCTCAGCTCAGGCCGTTGTGGCCGCTTGGGGAGTAAACCAATGGATGGAAGATCTTCCTCTCTGTCTCGCCTCCTCTCTGTATATCTCACTTTCCAATAAAAAATAAATAAATCTTAAAAAAAAAAAAAGATATCAAGGCCCACATGAGAGGACTCATATCTTGTTTGTTCAAGCTTCCGATTCCGGCCATCTGCCAATGCAGACCCCAGGAAGCAGAGTTCATGGCACAAGTGTTTGTTCCTTACACCATGTGTGAGACCACAAGTCAGTTCTTGGCTCCCTGCTCTGGCACTGGACCAACTCTGGCCTTTACAGGCATTTAGGAGAACCAATAGATGGAACATCTCTCTCTCTCTCTCTTTTTCCCTTCTCCCCCCACAAATATACACACACACATACATACATACATATTTTCCATTAAAAAAAGCTGAGAGCAGCAAGTAAAAATTTAAAAACATCAATCTTCTCTGTATAAAATAAGATAAATATATAAGTGTAATAGAAACAAAGGCAAAATAAGAAATCACCAATACTCCTCAATTATTTTTTTTCATATTTCCACAAAATGGCCCCTTATGTACTTTAATTTTGCTATTCCAGTCACACTGTTATAATTTGTCTTAGCCCAGATGTCTTCACTATTTAAAGTATTTAGCTAATTTTAGAACTAGTCTTTTGGGGGCCAGTACTTTGATATACTGGGTATAGTCACCCTCTATGGCACCAGCATCCTCTATAGGCACAAGTTGGATTCCTGGTTGTGCGCCCCCCCGCCCCCCCCACCACCACCACCAATCTAGCTCCCTGCTTGTGGCCTGGGAAAGCAGCGGGTGATGGCTCAATTGCTTGGGTCCCTACACCCACATGGGGTACTCCTGGCTTCAGACTGGCCCAGCTCCTGTCACTGCAGCCATTTTGGGAATGAACCACCAGATAGAAGATTTCTCTCTCTGTAAATCTGCCTTTCAAGTAATAAATAAATCTTTAAAACATCAGTCTTTTTGGAATACATCCATTACCTAAAAGGAAAGGTTGACAAAATTTAATCCTGATAAGATACAAAAGTACAAGCACCAATCACATAAACATAAATGTAAAAAAATCTCTCATCAACTTTTCAAAACCGGAAAAATTAAAGAAAGTTTCTAACTTAGATTATTCCAGAATAGTTCAGTTCATTCCAGGAAGTGATTGCTCAAGTCAACAATAGCCTTCAATTAACAGTTACCCTAAAACTTCATCACTATGTTTAGAATGGCCCTAAAATCTCCAAGCTGCCTAGAGAATTCCAAAGATATTCATCCACAACTACTGGGTAATGTCAATTTTGTTCTAGGTATCTTGAGCTACTTAAAAGCCCTTCCTGATTTTATAGCAGCTGGCATGACAAAGGAAGTGATCATAAAGTCCTGTGCCACATGAAATATGCTGCAATGTCACTGAGTCAGTAGATAATACATTCATTTAACTAATCCTGCTGGGGATAGGAGGAACAGAGGGTTCATAGTATTTAGTTCAGCATGAATAAAAGATTTATTTACTGACTGCAACAGACAAAAGAACTTTATGCCAAAAAGTCTGGTATTTACTCACAACATGACATAACAGTAAAGAAATCCACAAAAACAGGCTCCCCAAATACTACATCTTCTGATATTTGGCAAGTAGGAGCATTAGTCTTAAAATCTGCTATGAAACTATCAAAAATAAAATCTGCTGAAAGAGTATATTGGAATTATATAGTATTCTAGCTCCACCAAGTGACAGTTTTAAATTGTTGCTCTATTGCTGCCTCCCGTCTGCCAACCCCTCAGGAGTATATGCATAAAGCTATATGTTCTTTCTACAGGGTGCTCAGCCAGCGGGGCAAGCTCAAGAAGACTGCTTTCTGTCCATTCAGGACTCGAAAATAAATAAATAAATTGCATTTTGACTTCCAAAATTCTTTCATTCTTTCTAAACCACACACTTGAAATTTAAAAATCATAGAGAATTTCTTGCAATTCATTATGCTGCATTCCATTCTGTGTTAACGATAACTTTTGTTCAAGACACACTGAGTATAATTTAATCATTTCTACATATTTGTGCTTTATAAATTAAAGTTCATAACGTTCACAGGATGTTGGCATTATGGCACAGCCGGTGAGGCTGTCTCTTGCAAAGAGGACATCTTATGGCGGTGCTGGCTTCAGTTCTGGATACTCTGCTCTCAATCTAGCTCCCTGTTTATGTGTCTGGAAAAGCAGCCAGAGATGGTACAAGTACTCAGGCCCCTGCCAATCATGTGAAAGACCCAGACGGACCTGGTCAGCCCAGCCCTGCTCATTGCAGACAACTTTTTAAAGATTTAATTATTATTTGAAATATCTACAGAAAAAAAAGAGGCAAAGCCAGAGAGAGATCTCCCATCCACCAGCCCACTGCCCAGATGGCCACAAAGCTGTGCCAAGCCAAATCAGGAGCCAGGAATTTCATCTCATCTGGATGGTAAGGGCTAAAACATGTGCCTTTGGGATATCTTTTGTTGCTTAATCAAGCGTTAGAAGAGAGATGGACTGTTGGGGTCCGTGCAGTGGATGTGGGGGACACGAAGGTTTGAAGAGTATTGTTCCATTGCAGGCAGGGCCACAAGGAACTTCCCGCTGTTTGGCAGGGACCGGTGGACGTCTCTACAACCACCTGAATGCAGCTCCACCTTCCTTGGCATGGACACTGGACCACCCTGCGGAAGAATGCTAACCCATCCAGGCATTGTTTGCTAGTGTGGGGCTGGCCTTTTACTCAATGTGAGCTTGGAGGTTAATGTCAATAACAATGTCTTGCAAAAGGGCCTTCTATTATTCCTACTGTCTTGGCTGTCCCCATTGACCTTATGCTAATCAAGGGACCTATATTTAGAGTTTCATTCTTTCCTCATTCTTTAGGTTTCCCTTTTCTTTGTGATACAAGATTGAGTTGTAGGATAAGAATTGTAGCAGGAACTTCTACTTTTTTTAGGTAAAACAAATGGCAGGATTATCCTTAGAAACAGCCACCTGACCATGACGTAAAAAGTCTGAGCCAGAGTTTGACTGATTTTGTATAAATAAAGTGGACAGCTTTCGTGCATTGTCCATTATGATCATGAAATCCTAGGGGTCCATCTTTCTTTCCTCTTTGCGCCTCACCCACGCCTCCTTCGCGAGTTCCGAACTCAGCTGGAGCTGGACTCCAGCAATGGACTGAAAGTGGAACCAGACAAGAACCAGAATATGGGATACCAGCATCACAGTTTGTGGCTTTATCTACTATGTGCATTGTCATTCCCAGTAGCCACCATCTGGGAAGTGAGCCAGTGGGTGGAAGATCTCTCTGTCTCTCTCTGCAAATCTGCATTTGAAATAAATAAACAACATTGTTGAAATTCCTGTTTATAAGTTGCAGAATATGAAGGACTGACCTTCTGTCCAATACAAAGTTTTAATATATTTATTAATAAAAACAGATTCTTAAAAATAAACAATTCATGGCAAGGATATATATTTTAAAGAACAAAAATTAAAGACCATTCACAATTTCTCCATCATACAGTCTAAGGCATAATACCAAAATATTTGCTATACATGTTGTGCATTCATATTACATAATACAAGTTATTTTGCATTATATTTTTTCTTGGTGCCCATTACAATGTATAAAACTATTTTGTATAAATTCATAGTGTTCCAGTGTGTGGTTACATTATGCTTTCTATACCCAATATCCTATTATTAAACTTGGATGCCAACAAATCCTAAATGCATCATTTTTCAGATAATAACTAAATCAATAACTGACAAAATAATCCAGCATTGCTACAAAAAATGAGCACCTTCATTATTAAAAGGTCCATTTCATCAAAATCATGCAAAGTTAAGGGTTGTAAAGCATTATTTTAGATGTTCAGAAGCAAAAGTGACAGAATCAAAAGATATTGACACCATACAAAGAATGTATATTAGCTATCATACATATGTGAAAATCTATGATGAATTTTTGCATGCTATTGGTTACTGCTATATTAGATTTGAAGTTCCTACAAAAAAATTGTTAAGAAAGTAGAAAACTTAGACAATATAATTAACAAGTTTGCTTAAAGTAAAAAGGATACTTACCAATGAAAAATTATCTATACTTTTTAATCACTGCACAAAATGCCCTCCCTGGAAATTATCCACAGCTTTTGAAAACATGAAAATGTATATGAAAAGTTTACTATTTGGTATCATTCAAGCAAAATTTAATATTTGCTTTGATATTAAAATGAAATATTAAAATCATTTATAATTTTTAAAATACATGTGGATATTTGAAAAATTTCTAAATAACCAAGATGAAAATAAAATGGCAAATGCACATGGAATTGAACTATAAGAAAAATTTCTACCTATTAAAGTTTAATTGTTTATGTTAGAAAAAACAAAGCTGAACCTCTGCCCACACTGAAATGCAAGGTGGCTAATTCAGCTAAGACACACAGGCCATCTCTGCCTCCAAGCCCACCTTCATCCTCAGCCCTGTGTCAGAAATGGTACTCCTCTGGAAGACACAGCCCAAGAACAGATGAAGCATTTCTAGAATAAGAATGGAAGTTCAAACTGCCATGTGGTCATAACACTATCAGCAGTTGGCCTCATCCCACGGCAGTATCCATTTACCAAGAAGGCACTGTTGAATGCAACTGCCTTTTTAGTTTGCCTGCCCTTCTATTCCCCGGAAACTCTAATTCTTATTTGAAACTCTGAAGTCCCTGTGTGGAGGGTCTGTGCTGACCTACACATCTAAGTCTGTACCCAACCTTGCCCCCATGCATCACACCTAGAATGGCATCTGGTACTGAGTGTGAGCCTTGGAAAAGACCCATTTCCCTAGCTATACCAATCTGGAGTGGTCATCTTGGTTCTTACTGTGCTGTCCTGTGTAGGGCTGGCACCTTTATAAAGAGATGAAGTTCCTACTATCATCTTCCTACAAATCATTATGCTGATTTATATTCTTACTTGTTATCTCCAGCCAGAGCAGAGTTGTGGTTTGTTTGGACCCCTCTGTGCACTCAGGTCCCTGTGGAACTCAGCAGCAACAGAGTAACTTACACAACCACAGCAGTACAAAAGGATCCAGTTTACCTGCTTGTTCTAAAGATGGAGTGGCAGCAAAAACTTGGCTTTTGTGCCCACAGAAAAGCTTAGTCTGCGCTCGGAGCCATTATTCTCTCCCCATGTTGGGTTTTAATACATTCTGAGGGTCAGATTTTGGCTCCTTCTTTCTGAGAAAGTGGAAACAACATCAGTGCCATGGCCTGCACTCTGGGGACTAAGGGGGAGGCTTTGGGGGCCACTGCCTCTAAAAGGACAATCTGTTCATTAGTCAGAACCCAGAGCCTTCTGCTTCCACAGAGTGTGACTAAAACAAGAAATAGGAGCTGCAGCAGATGCTACAGAGAAATGGCTTGTATTTCAAACATGTTTAAGTCCAAAGTTTGGAGCTATAAATAGGAACATTAGAGACACAAAACATCTCATAGCATGGGACACCATACATGAACTAAATTGTTACTAATAAGCCCACTGAACCTAACCTGAAAGTATTGTTTACCAGGGAAAATTAATGCCAACTTCCACCCCAAAACGCCTCAGTCCTTGTTTTCCCTGATGTAGGTTTAAGAAAGGGAAAGAGAACTTCTCCCTATTTACTATCCTAATGGGAAAGAGTCTAGCGGCTCCAAAGTCACCAGGAAGGTAATTCAGGAAATAAAGAAGTATCCCATGGTTAGCGCCTCCCCTATCGTCCAGCCCAGCTACATCTCCAGCTAGACAATCTCAGCACCAGTGAAGTGAGGAAGACTCCTGATGAAGGTAGAAGCCACAATGCCTTGTGAAGAAGACTTCTCTTGCAAAGTTTCCTATGATAACTTCTTGAGTGCGGTACTCAATCAAAGGCTGTGTGAACTGTAGCAAATAACTTTGAATAAGAGTTCAGGGGATAACAAGAAACTCCCTCACCTGAAGCAGGAAGAGACCAACAACACATTACTGGTCCAGGGAGGCCCACTGGCCCGTCATTCACAGCACAGGATTGTGGGTAGGTAAATGGACTTCCTGTGAAGGCTCCACAACACCCATAAGAGACAAATGGGCAACATGTACCTTTCCTCTCAGTTTTCATCAGAAAGAAATGAAACCCAAGAAGTGTAAATGGCACAGTTCCAGAAAGTTTTTCAGTAAGAAACCAACCTTCCAGAGCGAGCCACTTCTCTTTTGAGGTGAAGAGGCTTGCATCAAGTGCGAATATTTCATGTTGGGCTTGAAACAACAGCATAGTGGCAAAAATCCTTGCCTTGCAATTGCTAGGATCCCATATGGGTGCCAGTTCATGTCCTTGCTGCTCTACTTCCCTCCCAGCTCCCTGCTTGTGGCCTGGGAAACCAATAGAGGACTGCCCAAAGCCTTGGGACACTGTACCCATGTAGGAGGCATGGAGAAAGCTCCTGGCTCCTGGCTTTGGATGAGCGTACTCCAGCTCTGGCTATTGCAGCAATTGGAGAGTAAACTAGTGGATGGAAAATTTTCCTCTCTCTCTTTCTCTAAATCTGCCTTTCCAAAAAAATAAATAAATCTTTTAAAATATGTATTTCAGGCTGACATTTGCTAAAAAGTCTACTGGGATTCATTGATAAAGTATTGCTCAGCTCTCATGGGGAACAAAACTTACAACTGTGATATTTTTGCAAATGTTTCAACCCTCTGCATCCTAATTACGCCACCCAAGGCTTTTTCTGCACATTCCTTGACTATCAGAATTAGTGATGAATTACTTGGCATATTTCTTGTGATTATGCATGAAATCAAATGCTCTTTCTGCTAGTATTTCCTAATCTGTTCCTAATTATCTGGAGTCCTCAGAAAGAGTATTGATATTGATAAGTACTAGCATGAGTAACAACTAGATGTTATGGCATTTTTACGCATACATGCGGATTTCTCTATCCTGGAAAACAGAGTCTAGTGGTCCTCTTTATAGGTAATTTCAAATTAACTGTGTGCATTATATTTTATTATGTAAATCCGCCTTTCCATCACAAACAGTACTTCACAAAAGTCTTTTTGAGCTGAAAAAAGTTAACAGGTATTATTAGCACTTGGTTTTGAAGATAAAAGAATGGCAAATACACAACACAGAAAAGAGAAGAAAGGAACAGGAGAGCAGCAAGGCACGCCTCTTACTCTTTGGTTGCTGATGCCACACTTCGATCTGAGCTCTCCAAGTTCTTTGTTGGTGCTCATGTCGGTCTCTTCCAAATTGTCCATCCTACAGAAAGGAGAAGTGTGTGCTTCAGAAGGGTTCATTTCTAAGACAGAAGACGTTGGCCCTCTTTCATTCACTTGGCAACCAAGTTTAGATCCCCAGTGCTGTCTTCTCAGATAATTAGCTAGATAAGTCATTTAAAAACAACACAAATGTCAAGGAACAGGCAGCAGCACTGCCTATGTTCTCTTCGACTGATGCCCTGATGTCTCCGCTGGCCCTCGGACTGTGTGGACCATGCTGGGAGATGGATGGGAAAGCCACAGGTGGTTGCACAGTCACAATGGCCAGCGGCAGGACAATGCAGCAGGGAGAGAAAGCTAGACCAGGGAACAAGAAAGGAGCTAGAAGCAAAACTGACATTTTTTCCCATTAACTATGAGAATCCGTGCTTCTCTCTTCCCACTATGACTCACGACCCCCTCCCCCTCAAATCTGAAAACAATATTCAAAATAAAAAATAAATTTTGGTCTGGAATCATTTGGCCATCAACCAAAGGGAAGGTCATCCTTGGAGTCAGGGCCTGCAGCTTCTCACAGCTGTACTCACTCCCCTATGTGAGAGAGAGCTAGTTACCGACACATGCCAGGTCCGTGGGTAGCAGCCTATGCTTGGGATAACCTTAGACACAGCTGGCGAGAGCTTCTCTATACCAAAAACCGGGGAGAAGAGACAGTGGTAGCACAGGCGGTTTCTGCTTGCAAGGATTTCATTTCAGCAGTAAGTGAGGCCTGATTCCTTCAGCTTCTCTACTGTAGCAGGTCATGTGTATGTGTGTGACCACACACGACAAACGAACAGAGGGTCAGCAACTCCCTAATTTTGCTCAAACTTTTCCTGATACAGTATCATAAAATCATTCAGGCTGGGCCTGCCACTGTAGCCTAGTCGCTAAAGTCCATGCCTTGCACTCTGGGGATCCCATATGGATGCCGGTTCTAATCCCGGCAGCCCCGCTTCCCTTCCAGCTCCCTGCCTGTGGCCCGGGAAAGCAGTCAAGGACGGCCCAAGGCTTTGGGACCCTGCACCCACACGGGAGACCCAGAAGAAGCTCCTGGCTTCGGATCAGCTCAGCTCCAGCCACTGGAGCCACTCGGGGAATGAATCAGTAGATAGAAGATCTTCTTCTGTCTCTCTTTCTGTCTCTCTCTATATATATGCCTTTCCAATAAATGTTTAAAAAAAAACCTCAAGAGATATAACCATATCAAAGAATGTGAAGAGATGAACACACTATATTGTTAGAAACAGTATATTGCAAAGTCCACAGAATATCATTGTATTATGTTGCTATTTTAGCTCATTTTTACACTCATTCATTCCTCCAAGTATTTATTAGGCATCTAGCATATTCCACTAACTATAAGGCTCACAAAGATCCTTTGCCTTTGAAACTTATGTGATAAAGTTGGAAAAAAGTATGAGATTAAATAATTAGTAAAGTACATTATATAGGGTATGAGAAAAATCCTCAGCTCTGTCAAGAAAGGCAGGCTAAGGGCGGCCTCTGGGTGGTGGGGTAGGCAGGCTAAGGGCGGCCTCTGGGTGGTGGGGTAGGCAGGCTAAGGGCGGCCTCTGGGTGGTGGGGTAGGCAGGCTAAGGACGGACTTTGGGCAGTGTGTCATCCGTGAAGATACAATGTGGAAGTTGTAAACAGATGGTCAGGAGAGGTAGTGTTTAGAAGATGAGGCTTGAGCAAAAACCAGACAGTGAGGCAGGATTTGAAGAGACTGGCAGCATAAAGACCTGACTGGGCCTGGCATGCACGGGCAGCAGCAAGGAGGTGAGTGTGGCTAAGGCATGGGAAGTAGTAGGAGGAAAAAAAAAATCAGAGATGGATCCAGGAAACTGGATGAATGCATCATTATAGCTCTCCTTAATTGTTCACTCATAGTGGTAGCGACTGTATTGCTGGGAACAGGCACTCAGCGTTCACTGAACTAAAAGGTGGAGGCGGGAATCGGCCGGGGACTCACTAGCTTTGGGAGCAGGTGCCTCAGTTGACCCGACTAACCTTGCGAGGAATCCTGCGCTGACAGGCAGCAGCTGTGACATGCCCAGGCTCTGCTGAGGCTGACCTTGGCCTTCTCCACTGTGGGGATGGAGGCTGTGCCTTGCGAGAGGTGTGCTCATTGCCAGCGGGGAAGCATGGAGTAAGGGCTGCTGCGATAACTTATATTTATCCTACGATTTTATTAAAATCCTTACAACTTCTTTTCCTCACACAGAAAAGAACAAAGACGACATAAATGGTATGGAATCTTGCAGCTCTACAAACAACAACAAAAAGTCTAACTTCCTTTAACCCTGCTTATACCTTTCTCAAATTTATATGGAAAAATAATACAAATGTCTGAAAAAGGTACATATTATAACCAGATCAGAGAATTCAAGAAAATCAAGAATAGCAAAATGGATTCATAAATAGCTCCAAAATAAATTTATTTTATAACTCAATCCATTGAATTCCACGAAGCACAATTCATTTGCATCTCCATGGCTATGAATCATTTGCATTATTATCATTATAATATCAACATGTCAACTAGTGAAATGTCTGTAAAACTAAGTGCCAAAACTAGCTGAAAGATCTGTCTAAAGGAAAATTAGTCATGTTTAACATATTTCAAGCTTTTTCATAATTTAATCTGCCACAGCTATATTTTTCTGTGTATTATAACAAATATGAAAGTTATTGATTTTTCATAATGTCAACAAAGCCTGCCTGTGGGAAGGATCATAGTCTAATCTTCCACAGGTTTTAAATACAAAAAGATCTCCTACAAATTATTTGACCTTTGAAAAAGCAAAAAAAACTTTATATTCCATAGTATATCCTAATTTTTTAGAAAAAATAACTTGAAATATTGAGAAATAATCTGCCACAGCAGTTCACTTAATACTCCGCTTATCACCTAGAAAGTTTTACAACTACTGGGATTTTTTTAAAGATTCATTCACCTTTATTCAAAAGGCAGATTTTACATAAACAGAAGTAGAGATAGAGAAAGAAGGTCTTCCATTGCTGGGTCACTCTCCAAATGTCGATACTGGCCAAAGCAGAGCTGATCCGAAGTGGGGAGCCAGGAGCTTCCTCTGGGTCTCTCACATGGATACAGGAGTCCAAGGGCTTGGACCATCCTTTGCTGCTTTCCCAGGTCATAAGCAGAGGGCTGTATGGGGAGTGGAGAAGCTGGGACACAAACCGATACTCATATGGGATGCCAGTGCCACAGGATGGAGGACTAAACTGCTATGCCACCACACCAGGAGATTTTTTTTTTTTTTATTGGAAAGGCAGATATACAGAGAGGAGGAGAGACAGAGAGAAAGATCTATCCGATGACTCACTCCCCAAGCGGCCGCAACAGCTGGAGCTAAACTAATTTGACGCCAGGAGCCAGCAGCTCTTCCAGGTCTCCCACATGAGTGCAAGGTCCCAAGGCTTTGGGCTGTCCTTAACTGCTTTCCCAGGCGATCCTGGCACTCGCAAGGTGAGGACTTAAGCCACAATGATACTGTGCCAGGCCCAACAGGAGGTTTTTTTAAGATTTTTAAATTGGTTTGCAAGACCTAGTGGTCACTCTCTAACTGGGTACAACAGCCGGGCATGGGCCAGGCCAACCCCGGTTTCCAGGAACTCTAACGTGCTCTCCCCCATGACCGACAGGAAGCCGAGGATCAGGGCCACTTCTCACTGCCTTCCATTAGCAAGGAGACGGATGCGAAGCAGAGTGACCAGACTCTAACAATACACAAATACAAAATGCCAACGTCACAAACTATAGCTTAGTCCAATGCACCACAACTCTGGTCCCTGTAGAGGTTATTTCTAAAGTGGATAAAAGACACTCTTATTGGTGCTGCCCACAAATAACGAAGATCTAACCCTCACTGTACCTACATTGGGGCCCTGAATCGCACGAATGAACACACAACAAATGACAGTCTCCTGCGTGGTTGGGAGACGCTCGGCTGGCAGCAGACGGACCTGGGAACACTCACGAAAGACACACACTGTGAGACTGCAGCGGGGAACAAAGAGGGGAGGAGACATGGGGGGAGAGCCCGATGCCAACTAAAGTGTGTCAAAAAACAATTAAAAAATAGATAGAAATGTAATTCAAGCCATTATTTCCCCACACTTCTCCAAGAAATATAATCATAAAGATTATTATGCTTTTTGTCTTTATTATAATAATTTGCTTTCATGTCCACATGATAGCTTTTCTCATTATACTCAAGAAAGCAGCTAATTGCCAATTAATAGTTGTCCTTCAGGGGAAAAAAAAAACTGAAGTTTTTCAAAAATAATACTGTCCCTAAAATATTTGATTAAAAACTTCAAGACATAATTTGGTAATCAGAGCTCTTATTTACTTCTTTTTTCTAAGATTTTTTTTTAAGTGGAAAGGCAGATACACAGAGAGGAGGAAAGACAGAGAAAGAGCTTGTATCTGACGGTTCACTCCCCAAGCCGCCGCAACAGCTGGAGCTGAGCCAATCCAAAGCCAGGAGCATGGAGCCTCTTCCCGGTATCCGAACAGAGGCAGGGTCCCAAGGCTTTGGGCCGTCCTGTATTGCTATCCCAGGCCACAAGCAGGGAGCTGGATGGGAAGCGGGGCTCCAGGATTGGAACCGGTGCCCATACGGGATCCCAGAGTGTGCAAGGCGAGGACTTTAGCAGCTAGGCTACCACACTGGGCCCACAGGTTGTTAACAACCTATCAGCTAGATGACATAAAACGTTCCTCCACAGTACTATGCCAATACAATTAAACCACGAATTATCGAGGAACTAGGCTGCACATAATAAAATAGGTCACAGTGAACAGTTTAATCGTTAATAGCAAGGACCCTGCAGCCAACAACAGTCTACTCCTAGTACTGTGACCTGGAGAAGGTTACCTAAACTTATCTCACATCGAGTTTGTACTCACAGTACAAACCTGACATGGTTTTGGTGAAAAAATGTTAAAAGGTTGTATAGGAAATTCTTACAAAATACACAGTAAGGGCACAGTGCAATGGCTCAGTGGTTAAATCCTCACCCTGCACACGCCAGGATCCCAGCTGCTCCACTTCCCATCCAGCTCCCTTCCGGTGGCCTGGGAAAGCAGTCAAGGAAAGCCCAAAAGCTTGGCGCCCGGAAGAAGCTCCTGGCTTAGTATTGGCTCAGCTCCAACCATTGCAGCTACTTGGGGAGTGATCCAACAGATGGAAGATCTTTCTCTGTCTCTCCTCTCGATAAAACTGCCTTTCCAATATAAAGAACTTGGAGCGCTTTATGTAACTTAAGCAGCTATTTGTTTTCTTGATTCTGATCTGCTTCAAATTGCAGAGAGCAAGCCACACCATTAGAATCACTTGTTTGAAAAAGCAGAAGCTAGATGTGCCTAGACGCATCTCAAATGTGCTAAAGACACAAGAGTCCAGCAAGGGCTGCACTCAACAGCATTATTTGCAAGTTTACACAGGGGCAAGCATTTGGTTAAGACGCGTCGGGGGATGCGCACACCCTATGACAGAGTACAGACCTGAGTGCAAGCCCTACTTCCCGCTCCAGGTGCCTGCTAAGGACCACATGGGGGTGGGAGTGATGGGTGATGGGTGAAGTCGTTTGGCCTCTGTCACCCACACTGGAAACACACACTGAATTGGCTCCTGGCTCCCTTCTAACCATCCCTGGCTGGTAGGGGCATCTTGGAACTAAATCAGTCAATAGAAGATCTCCTACGCTCTCTCCTTCTGATTTTCAATTAAGTAAAGAAGTTTATTCAAAAAGTACTCCTGGGATTAGCTTCTGCCTTCTTTACTCCCATGGTTGAAAGGTTGTGTCTGTTTTTCCAAGTCCTTCAATAGCTTTTTATTTATTATCTACTACTCAGCAGATCTCATCAGGTTAAGAAAACAGACTCCAAGTTCAGCTTTTAATTGCTGTACCAGCTTAATAACAGAACTTCCTTTTCCTCATAACATCAACGTTAGGTCCAGCTGAATAATTTCTAGTGTTGAAATGAACATTTATTTTAAAGAACATGGATTCACAGCCAGTACTGAGGCCCAGCACGTAAGCTGTCTCCCGCCACTCAGGAATTCCGTATGAGAGCCCTGGTTCAAGTCCAAGTGCTCTGCTTCCAATCCAGATAATCCGGGAAAGCAGAAAGCCGTGGGCCACACCGTAGGGTCCTCCACCTCTAGGGGAGACGAGGGTGGAGTGTTTGCCTCCCGCCCGCAGCTCGGCCCCACCCTAGCCAGGGCAGCCATTTGGAAAATGTGCAGAATTGAAATGAAAACGGGATGACCATGGCTCACTCATAATGTAACACTTGTTATTGTTGTAACTCCTGCTTTGCTGGCTTGGCTATAAAACTGAATGAGACTGTGAAGGCTCCGAGGCCGAGCCTCCCGTGGGACCTTCAGCACGAATGGTTCCCAGTTGCCAGGGATTCAGGTCCAAGGCCGGTTATCTCACGGATGTTGTCCAGGCCTGAGTCTGGTTATCTGCACTGCCGGACCGAGGGAGACGGGCACGGGATGCCCAGCTGACACAGGCAGGGAACGCACGATGCCTCCTCTCCTGCTACACTATGCAAGTCATTGCAAACCGCCCTTATATGAACCCTGTAAATGTGCTGTCGGGGGCCGCACTCCGGCAGGGGTGTTGGTCAGACAGTCGGTCGGACGGTTGCTGTGCCTCCCGCTGTAATTATAGCCTGTTGTGTCTGTCTCTGGTGTAATATTCTGTTTAAGCAGCCGAGTAGTCGACAGACCAACTTAATGAAAACCAGCTGTTAAAGGGAAATGTTGGTGCTAGAGATCGCTCCCTCGTCTCTGACTCCTCAACTTCTTTCGTTTGTCCTGACTGTCCCTCTGATCCCATAGTACTTAGAGAGCTGTGCCGCAAAAGACAGTAGACCACGTAAGTTAGCTGAGTTTGTAACTTGCGGTTCTTTAAGCCCATTTTTCAACGGTGAGCCAAAGAAAATGTCCCTCCGTTGCCACCTGTTAATGATACCAGAGCAAGAGAAAGATCCCTATATGGGCACCAGGTGGAGTTTCCAGTCCTTGGCAACCCGCCACTTCCCAATCTAAGGCTCACCTGCTTGTGGCCCATGAGGGGGAAAAAACAGTCCAATGGACAGATGCCACTCAATAGGGTGCCTCGGGGAATCCTGCTGGGTGTACAAGGTGTGGAGACGGAGGATGCACGGCTCCTTGGCTCCTGCATCAGATACGGACTGTGAGGAGCTTACTTGGGGAGTGCGTGGGCTTCAGCTCAGGGGGAGGGAATTAAGTGCGGAGTGATCAGACAGATAAGGTGTATGTATTCCATAGATCTTGTGAACAAATTTAAATAAGTAGCTCTGCCACTATAGATGATCTAGATGAAGAGATATACGCAAATAGAAAAAGAATGGGGGGAGAACAAAAAGCTAGTGGTTAATAGGAAAGAGAATGATAAATTACAAGAAATGCAACAGCAGGAGGAAAGAAGGCACTGCCAGCTGGGAGAAATGAAGGAAGGTTAGCTGACTGAAGACTGATGAATTTTGAGTAGCATACTAGACAGCAAAGATACAGAAAGGGGAAAACTTCGGCTGTTGGCACGTGGTAATACTCTCGACGGTATGTCAAATGTTTGAGAGAGGAGAGCCGCCGGCAGCAATGAAATGCTAGGGTAACCAATCAGGCTGCCTATAGGAATGAGAAATGTAGCACTGATAAAACAAGGCAGTTATTCCCTGAAAGAGGATGCTTCTCTTTTCCGCTCAGACCCTTGGACTTAAGGGTTCAAGGTAAAACGCCACCTGTAATCCAGTGTGTATTAATCTATCGAGTTTCTATGCAACTGTCCCAGTGGTGTAGTGTAAGAATTCATCACGAGACGATCTGCTAAGCTGCTAATGAAGGGGGACAGATTTAACCAGGAACGACACGGATGCGATTCCCCCCTTGTGCTTCCGAATGGCAAGGCACACACAGGGCAAAGGGCGTGGCACTAAGGCAACACACAGAAGCTTTCCAGCGGGGCTTTGGGACAGTCCGCCGCCGCCGGGGGACCTTCAGGCTACGAACAGGAGCGAGTCGTGCTCAACCGGGCCGCCAGATTCGAGAAAATGCAGACAAGGCCGAAGAGCCGTGAGCTCCTCAAGCAGCCGCCTCTTGGATGCAGCAGGGACAATCTCCGGGTGTGGCCACAGCGGCCAGCACGACCCTCCGCTTGCAGCGGGGCTGAGGTGGCCTGAAAAAGCTGCCTCGTTCGGGGACCGCTTTTTCCTTAACGAGCTTGTCTTGACAACGCCAAGCGTGCGCCGTGCCTGGCTTTAAATTCTAGAATTTACCTCTCGGAGACCTGCCGCCGGGACTGCCGGCGCCCGCCACCGCCACGGAGCTTCCCCTCACAAGAGGGAGCCCTCGCACTCAGCAGCGCTCGCTCGCGGCCTCCGGAGCGGCCTGGGCGCCTCGGACAGCAGCCCGCCTCCCGCGTCACCCCGCCGCACGCCACGCCCCGCCGCCGGGCGCGGCCACCCGCTGGCTCCGCCCCCCGGAAGGCGCGTCACGCGGCCCCGCCCAGCGGAGGGCGGGCTCGGCCGGCGCCTCCGCCTCACGTGACGCCCTGGGCGTCAGCGAATGACAGAGCGTGCTGGGGAATTTCGAATGTAGTCGCGCGGGTGGCGGGCGGCTGGAGCTCCGCGCGGGGAGTCGGGGCGCCCCGGAGCGCGGGGAGCGCGCGCGGCAGCGGCGGCGGCGGAGCTCGGGGCGTCCTGGGATGTGAGGAGCTTGCTTAGCTGCGGCACAGGCAGCGGCCAAGGTACCGTCTGGGACGCCGCGCGAGCCGAGGGCCCCTTGGGCCTACCTCCGGCAGCCCTGTTCCTTCCGGAGAAGGAGGCCTCAGGGTCTTCTAAGAATCGCACAGGGTCAAGTTTCTAACTCATGGTCTTAAGATCGTCCTAAATAGGGTGGGAGGCCTGAAGCTCTGACTGCTCTTTCGTGTAAAATGGGACACGACCCCCGTTCCTCGCGGAAAAACAAACAAGAAAGAAAAATGCTTTTATTTCTTTAACGATGTGTTATAGCAGCGTTTGCGGTCGTTTGCCGCGCGACGCCCCGACATCTTGGGCTTGTCAAGGCTTGTCCCTTGCTCTCCGGGACTGTGCAGAGAGAGCAGTGGAGACCAGGCCCCGCCTGGCTGCCCCGGCGCCAGAAGAAGAGAATTGTAGACAAAGATCAAAGCCTTGAATTCAGACCCCTTACCCAAAGCCTAGGTGGGCACGGAGACCGATCGTCCCCGTGTCACCCTGGTCTCTGCCTTCATTCCTTCTTACCACACCCCCTGGACGGATAGCAAACTTCTCATACCACCACGTTTCTTCTGTGACGTTAATTTGGTTAACTGTCCCGAAGCAAACTGAGCAAGTCTTTGTATTTAAAATATCCTGGTCTGAGTTAACTTAATCTGCTGGCGTCCAAAAACATCTCAAAGTGAACTTTCCAAACTTCAGGGTGGTGGGCACCTCCCACCAGTGCTTTCAAAAACAGCTGCACTTGCTCTGCCGTAATTGCCCCTGGGGATGGCGGCTATCCACGGATAGCAAGACAATATGGAAGTCAGAGCTGCAGCCTGCATTTGAGACCCAAGACACTGACTGCCTTCAGGAAAACAGAGGCCGGGAAAAATAACCAAGAACATGTAAGATTTACAAAAACGAGGAGTGGAGATATATATACATATTTTGTGAGGAAATGGTATGCATAAATGTTATGCAAAAGATGTTTTTAATGTTCAGAACTGCCAAGATGCAATGTAAGGTAACAATATTCCTTCTTGGCATGCTGAGGTTCTTGGAGCTACAGCAGTGAAGGATGAAGTTACTTACATATTAATAGTGTCATGACACGCTTGCCTGCTTTTAACTGTACATACAGTAATTATGCAACATCTGTGTGCCTTGCTCATAATTCACAGGGACACAAAAGGCTGTTGTGTTCCTGCTCTTTTTCAGTTGCCTGTCCAAATCCTGTAGAGATACTAGCTGATCTCAGGATCTCCTTGACTTTCTGGAGAATGTGTGACCGTGCGTTAGGAGAACAGAAAGAGAGGGTGTGGTACAGTGAATGAGAAGAAACACATGGGACAAAGCAGTAGCATTCTGAATGTGCATGTTATTTAGGTAAGAGAACTGGATTTAAAGAAACTAGAATTTTCCTCAGGCCGAAGTTGCCAGATCAATTCTTTGTGGAGACAGCCAGGAAGGACCTGGACATCACTGGCCTTTCCACAGTATGAGAGTAAATAACCTGATCTGATAAATGTTTGACTGTAGGAGAGCCTGAAAGCAAAACCCAGATACATGGTACCTTAAAAATAATGCTGTAGGTACCAATGTTGTAGTACAGTGGATTCTGCCTCCAGCATCCTATCTGGCCGTCAGTCCTAGCTGCTCCAGTTCCAGGCTGTCTCCCTGCTGATTCCTGCAGTAGAAGGTGGCCTGCGTCCTAGGGCCCCTGCACCCACGTGAGAGGTCCAGAAGATAGGGCCACCTCCCTGGCTTCTACCTAGCCCGGCTGCAGCCGCTGCCACCATTTGGGAAGCGACCCAGTGGATGGAAGATTCTGTCTTCTCTCTGTAACTCTGACTTTTAAGAGTAATACTAATTTTAAAACCTTGGCAATACTAAAACAAACAAAAAATGCTATAAGCCCAGACATTGAAAGTTGGTCATAAATGTTGTCTGTTAGAAAATTCTATAATAACGTCAACTGGAATAAGGATTTCCCATAGTGTCTGCCATATCGTAAGCCCCCAGTGAATAGTGGTGAAAGAATCAGCATGTGGCATAGTGTGAATCATTGGGTTGGAGCTCTGTGCAGTAAAGGTTTCCGGTAAGGCACCGGAGTAGGCTCAGTATAGCAGAAATATTAGTGAGAATTTAAAACTGCAAAATGAAAGTTCATTCCAGGTAAGCCTGTATATAACCCATGCTTTATAAACCTGTGTTTCCTGAATCTTACATTTTATATCTGATAGCACTATCTCTCCATACGATGAAATATGTTTGTTGTTTTAAATTCGTAGACAGAAAATGGCAAAGGAAAGATCCCTGAAGAAATCTTTTCAAGATAGTCTTGAAGACATTAAGAAGCGAATGAAAGAGAAAAGGAATAAGAATTTGGCGGAGCTCGGCAAGCGCAGGTCTTTCACAGTCGCGCCATGCCAGATGAGCAGTAAGAGATTTTTTTATGTTGGCCTTTCACATCACTTTTTTTAAGGTTTAAAACTGATAGATTTTTTTTAATCTCCTTTTAGGCAACGCTTCTACAATGCTGAAAAATTACCAAGATAACAATAGGATGTTAGTTTTGGCTTTGGAAAATGAAAAATGCAAGGTAAAAGAAGCCCAAGAAACCATCCTGGAGTTGAGAAAACAGTGTTACTACCTTACCTATCAACTGTATGCCTTGAAAGAAAAACTCAGTTCACAGCAAACCAAAGAATCTACTCAGGTATTTTCATTACAGAAACTCAAGTTGTGGTCCAGGATTTTTATTTAGTGCTTCTTAACTTTTCTGAGTAATTAAACTATGTCCAGTTGAGCATGGAAGTATTCAAATGTTTTTAGAGAATAATTGTTGTGTACTAGTGTTGGCTAAATAGGAAAGACTGTGTCTTAGTTCCCAGGCAAAAAATATTCAGAATAGTTTGCTGACTAAAATTTTAATTGGGTTCTGTATGTGTACAAGGCTGTAAGGAATGGATTTGGCTGTGGTTCTGGTCAAAATGGAATATGTATACAGAAGGCTTGCTTTAAGATAGTGGCTGTATATTAATCTTGAGAAGAATAATATTGCCAGTTTCCAGGAATGTTATATAGGGCAAGAAAAGAAGAGCAAGGGCCCAGTGTTGATCAAGTGCTAGGATTCTAGGATTCCTTATGGGTGCCAGTTTGTGTCCCTGCAGCCCCATTTCCCATCCAGCTCCCTGGGGAAGCAGTTAAGGATGGCCCAAAGCCTTGGGACCCTGTACCTATGTGGTAGACCTCATAGAAGCTGCTGGTTCCTAGCTTCGTAATGGCTCAGCTCCAGCTGTTGCGGTCACTTGGGAAATGAATCAGTGGACAGAAGCTCTTTCTCCTTCTTCGTATATCTGCCTTTCCAATAAAAGTAAATAACTCTTAAAAAAATTCCTTATCCCAGGAACGACAGTTGTATTAGCAGTTAGTACAGACGGCCAGATAAGCAATCCAGACCATCATGATTGGAGAAGAGATTGAAGGGGAATTTGAAAAAGAAATTAAAGTTACCTTTCCATTTACAGAAGTCGATGGAAGGTTCTTACTTCCCTGTAACCAACAATGATTCCTTATCTTAACTGAAAAAGACATGTGCAACATGTATGTGCTGGAATTGTCTTCAGAAGCTTCAAGGAAAAGATAGGTAAAAACTATACATGGGCTGCAAAAAAAAATTTAGCATCAAAAAATCTGCCCTTCGGTTCTACTTGTGCATGAACCTGCAGCATGTGCACATGCAGTGTAGTTGAGAATTGCCCCATAAATGTGAGTGCTTCAGCTTCATATGAGAGTAGACTATTTCTAAACAAATTTTTTAAAGAAAATAAAAAATTTTTAAGATTTATTTATTTTTATTGGAAAGGCAGATTTTAAAGAGGAGAAACAAATAGAGATCTTCTGTCTACCCGTTCCTTCCCCAGATGGCCACAGTGACTGGAGCTGAGCTGACCCAAAGCTGGGAACCAGCAGCTTCTTGCTGGTCTCCCCTGTGGCTGCCGGGGCCCTAAGACACGGTCATCCCCTGTTGCTTCCCCGGCCATAGCAGAGAAGTGGATCAGAAGTGGAGCAGCCAGGAAACGAACTCGTGCCCAGATGGGATGCCAGCGCTAGCACGTGGAGGATTAACCTGCTAGTGTCCTCACTAGCACTAAGAAAGTAGTCTTTGCCAACTTTTTTTCCTTATTCAGTCAACTCTTAAGGGAGAAATAATCCCGCCAAAGGCGTTTAAGTCTTCCTCCTCCTTTCCCTATTTTTCATTGATACCACATGGAAATAGTATGAAATGAATATTCAATGATATCATTAGAAAAATCCTATTCTTACAAACCCTGTAACATTCATTAGTGACGTTTGAATATTAAAACGTATTGTTTGGGGTGGATTTTTAGCCTAGCTATTAAGACAGCACTTAAGGAGATCAAACCAGTGCAGCTAAGCAATTGGTCAAAGAAAAAGTGGAGAAAGAAGCAAAACAACAAAAAGATTAGAAATGTGAAAGCTGGAGATGGTGGAAAGTATGCTGTTCAAAAGCAGGCTGAGCTCGTGCAGGAGCCACGCTTGATGTCCCAGATTGCCAGCGCAGGCTGCAGGCCGCCGCACCGACCTGCCGCACGTCCTGGAAGGTGAGGAAGACTCGGAAGAAGCTGGACAATGTCAAGAAGCACGTGTGGCACTGGACTCGGTCAAGCTGGAAGCCTGACACTGGCCTGCAATCAAAGCTTGGAGCTTCTTCTGGGTCTCCCACACAGGTGCAGGATACCAAGAACTTGGGTTGTCCTCTACTGCTTTAAGAGGCCATAAGCAGGGAGCCAGATGGGAAGTAGAGCCGCCAGCACACAAACCAGTGTCTGTGTGGGATGCTGACATTATGAGCAGAAGATTAGCCATTGAGCCATCACACCAGACCTCTAATAGATCTTAAAATAGATTATAGGGCCTGGCGCGGTGGCACAGTGGTTAAGGTCCTCGCTTTGCACGCCCGGGATCCCATATGGGCGCTGATTCTAAGCCCGGCAGCCCCGCTTCCCTTCCAGCTCCCTGCCTGTGGCCTGGGAAAGCAGTCGAGGACGGCCCAAAGCTTTGGGACAATGCACCCACGTGGGAGACCCGGAAGAGGCTCCTGGCTTCGGATCAGCATAGCATCAGCCCTTGCGCTCACTTGAGGAGTGAATCATCGGACGGAAGATCTTCTTCTCTGTCTCTCCTCTCTGTATATCCACCTTTCCAATGAAAAAAAATAATAAAAATAAATCTTTAAAAAAAAAATAGATTATAAAAGACATGTTACAGAGTGAGGCAGAAAGATCTTCCGTCTGCTGGTTCATTTCCCAGATGGCCACAAGCCAGAGCTGAGCCTGTCTGAAGCCGTAAGTGCAGGATCTTAAGTGCTGTGAGCCATCCTCCGCTGTTCTCCCAGGCCATAAACAATGATGAGAAGTGGAGCAACTGGGACACAAACTGACGCCCCTATGGGATCGCAGCACTTGTAGGCAGAGGATTAGCTAGTTGAGCCACCGTGCAGGGTCCCTCACACATTACTTAATGCACATTTCCCATGAAGTTTTTTGAAGATACTTCATGTACTCGCACCTTGTTCTTTTCCCAATTTTCTCTCCTATTCTAGTAGATAATAAGAGCATGCAAGTTAGTTTGTTTTTTGACTGTGTAGTCTCAGTTCCTACATTAGTGCCTGGAACCATGATGAATGCAGTGTATAGAAGGATACATTAAAAAATCATGGAAAACAGAATTAAAAGGTAAGCTACCAGCAGTGCCAAAAAAAAAAAACAAACTATGAATTTCAATTTCAAACTTTTTCCCAAATTAATAAACTTACCTCTTAATTTCATTTTTTTTTTTTTTTCCAAATTAAATGAATGCTTTGTAACTGTTTTGTTTGACTGCACTAACAGGCCCAGGAACTGTGTCCCTCTGGAATGGACCCCGGTGGCGATGAGAGCTGCAAGGATTTGTTTCCGAAGGATTTACCGTTAGTACCAAATCATTATTGAGTATGAATACTAAGGTTGATTTCTGTGGCTCATTTATGACCAAATTATCACTATACGTAATCATATTTGAAGTCTCATGCTGTCTGGAGAATGTATTCAAGAAGTTTATGTGTTGGAATTATAAATAACCATGTGAAAGTTTTGTTTTTCTTGCATTTAGTTACTTCCTAGATGTCTAGGACTTATATTCCTTATAAATTTTACCAAAATTCTTGAATTCTCTTTAGTTAGCTTTTTCTCTAACATGCTTTTATTACAAGAAGGATTGCTTATTAAAATTATGATATTTTTGTCATTCCTACAAATAGTTTGATTTATAGAAAAATACACAATAAGACATCAAATTTAGTATAGCTGCAAACAGGTAGTGATCTGGTTGCTTTTCCCATCAGATCCATATACTGTCTCCTTTTGGATCAGGTATACTTTGTTTGCTTACAAATTATTGGGATTTAATTACATACTTTAAAATACATGTGTCTTAGTTCCACAGTTCAATGAATTTGACTCATACATGCAGCTGTTGAACCAACGTATCTGTTAAGACAGACATTCCCTCCTGTAGCCCAGGATGTCTCGGTCTTGGCACTGTTGATCTTGCGCAGCAAATAATGCTTGTGGAGGGCTGGTCTGTATGTTATGGGATGTTTAGCCACATCCTTGGCCTCTGCCAGTGACATTCCTGTCCCTAACTTCTGAGAGAGAAAAATAACTGCAGACGTGGCTAAGTGTCTCTTGGGAAAGAAGCATAGTTGTGCTGGTTTAGAATTACTGCTATAGGCAATTCTCTTACCCCCTTCTCCTTGCAGAAGCAACCACTGATTTAATTTCTGTCGCTATAGATTATTTTTACTCATTAGCAGTTTTCAAACAGTGAACTTTAAGCTGTTTATGTTATGGACGAAAAATAAAATGAGATAATCAAGTTCTTGAAAGATTTCTAAAGTAGTTAAGTCCCACTCGTGCGTGTTACCTGAATCGATGTTCAGTTTTGGATGTCAAGAGCACAAAGTCTCCATGGAAAATAAAATTGTCTTTAGAATGAAACTACCAATAATAAAATTACAGCATAAAGAAAATTTGTTTTGTGAGCCAACAAAGATTTTAAAGGAAAATGAACAGTGTTTAACAACTTCAGAAAAGTGTGATAAACACCATAAAGACATGTATTACCAATCATCATAGCTGTGCTAGTGATGAAGCGAGCTAAAAAGCTGAGGAATGAAACTACATGTTTTTAAAATGTTAATTCTGATTGGTTGTTCTTCCAGTCATATGAAATTGATTTTTTTTAATGTTGGAACTATTCAACTTGATTTTTTAGTTCTTCCGATAGGAGTTGACTGTCAGTCACCGAATCAGCCTTGCTATAGTTAGCCCATAATTGTTTGGTTTCCTTTGATACGTAACTAATGTATTCATTTGAAATAGAATTATAAATAATACTAAAGGACAGATTAAAAACAATTGATTCTATTTTGTAGTTTCTAAATTCTTCTCTTTCTTTGATATTTTCTAAGGGATGTGGCTCTTCAAGAAATTGACCTTCCAGGACAAAAAGAATCATTTCAAATTGGAGGAAATCAAGGTAAAAAAAAATTAAATATTATCAAGGGCAAGATCTTTAGGAGAACAAGTAGTATAGTTAAATTTCTGTTTTTTCTTATTATTATTTAATTTTTAACATCTGTACACCCATTCTATTAAAAGCAATTTGGTCATTTTTACTTATAATAATAATTTAAAATTACATCTATCCATTTTGTCATGAGCTCTACGATGGATTAAACTTTGATATTTTATGCACAGTATCTCATTTCACACTCAGAATAATCTTAAGAGATGGTGCATTCACAATTTATATAAAATCAAAATCTTCCTGCCTCTCTAAAAATACAGGTTGTACTTCATACTAAAAAGTTTCTCAGTTATCCAAATATTACTCTCTTTTTTTTTTCCAAAGAGTAGCCTAGCTCTGCTCTCAATATATTTATCCCACATTGAAATATGAGATGCTTTTCCTCTTGAACCTGTACCCACAGTTACATAGATACTATTCAATTTTGTTTTCTTTTTTTTTTTTAAGATTTATTTTTAATGGAAAGGCAGATTTACAGAGAGAAAGCCCTTCCATCTGCTGATTCACTTCCCAAGTGCAGACAGCAGACTGGAGCTGAGCCGACCTGAAGTCAGGAGCCAGGAGCATCTTCCAGGTCTTCCATGCGGGTACAGGGTCCTAAAGCCTTTGATCCATCCTTGACTGTTTTCCCAGGACACAAGCAGGGAGCTGAATGGGAAGTGGAGCAACCAGGACAGGAACTGGTGCCCATGTGGGATCCCAGCAGGTGCTAGCACTTGGAGGCAGAAGGTCAGCCAGTTCAGCCATGGTGCCTGGTTGAATACTATTCACATTTATTTTAAAGCTTGATTTCTTTTTCTTGGAAAGTCAGACTTACAGAGAGAAAAGATCTGCAGCTGGTTCACGCCCCCAAGTGGCCGTAACAGCTGGAGCTGAGCCCATCCAAAACCAGGAGCTGCTTCTGGGTCTCCCACATGGGTGCGGGGTCCCAAGGCTTTGGGCCATTCTGCTGCTTTCCTAGGCCACAAGCAGGGAGCTGGATGGGAAGTGGAGCAGCTAGGATATAAATACGACTCTTCAGTTGTGTTTTTAATGCTGAATTCTAAAACTTTTTAAAATCACTTTTCCAGCAAGTGAAACTGTTTCATTTATTTTTTGGCTTCTCAGAACAAGTGCCTGCTGTTCCTCAGGACACACTGGGAACTGATTTTGACTCAAGTGAAACAAAATCTAGTGATAATGTCTTACCTAAAACTGTATCTCTGCGTCGCCATTTGAAAAAGCATTCTAATAGTCAAAGTTACGATGATCGCTTGGATGACTTTGGAACCCATCTTTTGGCAGACAGTGCTTCTGAGATGGAAGGAGTTAGATATGTGGATCAACTAGCCAACCATCACAAGCCTGAAAAGGTAAAACAAGATGTGTGGAACAGGGACGAGATGAATGCATCGCCAAAGCCGATTCTCCTGGGAAAGTTCACCAAAGTACAAGAAGTCGCTTCGGAACCTAAATCTAAACATACAGAAAGTAAGCACAGAGATACGCAGAGGGGGCAAAAAGAAGAAAAGAGGAAAGCCAAAAGAAGGAGAAAATCAAAATCTTTTTTAAAGTATAAAGGACTAGGGTGTAAGCATAAAAGTAAAAAACCTGTTTGCAACAAAGAATTAAGTAAGTCTGTCGGTTCTGGTGACGCTTACAATTTCAGTTTGGAAGAGGGCATTCATCTGACTCCTTTCCGACAGAAAACAAGCAGTGATTCAAATCGCGAAGAAAACAGCGGGAAGGTTGACGTGAACGGCTGCGATTCGAGTCTTTCTGGAGATGACTCCGATGACCTGTACTTGCCCCCCGGCAAGTCGGTTCAAAATCTCTCTGATGAGTCAGACAGAATCACGAGACCTCGATCTAAGAAAGCATTAAAGTATGCTGATGAAAAAGAAACGGAGGCTTCCAAGGATGAAAAGGAGAAAGAGGATTCTGTGCCAGCAGAGAGTCCTCCTGCCAGTAAGTGATCTTGTTGGCCTGCGTTTTTAATGTTGATGATGAATGACCGCTGCCAGGGCTTCCACACTGTGCTTGCCGGCTGCTTCTCCGGGGGTGGTTAGAGACCCGCCATCTGCCCCTGGGGAAGTTACACTGACGAAATGGCGAGGCTGTGGGGGAGGGGGTCCCACTTGTTCCTCTGACCTACTTCAAGCTGATTTCAATCCTCTTTCACAACAAATACTACCTGCAGTAGGGACAGCAAATTTCCATTTTCAGTAAATGGATGGTTAAATAAGATTATTTACACCCAAACCTGAAACATACTCCTGAAAATGAAATTGTACTTGACTCCAGTGACTGACCCTTTTAATGTTTTCAGTTTCTGTTTGATAGAAACCATGATTTGAAATAATTATCTAGTTAAGGAAGGTAGCCTAAGAGGAACTAGAAGCTATTTCCTCAATTAACAAAAAGTATTATGTTTTTTGTAAAACATCCCTAAGACATCTAAAAATGGTGGCTCAGAAAATCTTTTTATTGTGCTGAAAATAGGTATAATCCAAATGTTGGTAATTCAACATTCACCTGTCCACAATCTCATCTGAGACTCTTAGTTGGTAAAGCCATGCTCCGTCAGATGGTATCATTCACACGATTCTCACGTTATTCCATTTGGTTCTCAGAACAACTCTGTGGGGGCAAGTGTTGTGGTGCCCCAGGTGAAGCCACCACGTGAAGCCCCTCTGTCATATTGAAGTGCCTGGGATAAAGCGCTGCTTCTTCCAGGCTGGCATCC
Organism: Ochotona curzoniae; assembly: GCF_017591425.1. Classification (NCBI taxonomy): domain Eukaryota; kingdom Metazoa; phylum Chordata; class Mammalia; order Lagomorpha; family Ochotonidae; genus Ochotona; species Ochotona curzoniae. The sequence continues at coordinate 8,239,385 of NW_024465035.1, read as the reverse complement.
TGCCAGTGTATGCTCTGGGAGGCCGCGGGTATCTAAGTGCTTGCATCCCTTTGACGGAGTTTTTAGTTCCTAACGTCAACCAAGCCCTGCCTTGCCTCAAACAACCATTTGGCTCTATGGACCAGAGATGAAAGACACTCTCTCACTCACTCATTCTCTCTCTCTCTCTCTCTCTCCTCTCCCTTTCAAATACATAAACTTCCTTTTTCTGTGAAGTATTAGGAATCATCATGCTTGTTTTGTTATAAGAAAACTTAAGCCTAAAAAAGTGAAGAACTTTCTGTTTTATTTATTGTGTGAAAGACAGAGAGAGAATCCCCATTTGCTGACCCATTGCCCACAGCAGCCCACGCCAGGCAAAACGAAGGAAATCCATCCAGGTCTCAGTGGCAGAAACTCACCCACTTGAGCCTCACCTGCTGCCTCCGGGTTAGACATGAGCTGGGAACTAGAACTCAGAGCTGTGTGCTGTCGTGTGGGGTGAGGCCTGCCAAGCAGTGTCCTGACCACTAGGCCAAGCATCCGGCCTTGATTTCAGCAGCTTCCTAAGTTGGCCAGTTAAGCAAGAGGAACATTTCTTTAAACGTAGTACAGTGATAGGATAAATCAAACACAATTAGCAAAATAGCTTTATTGAAGCTGAGTAACAGGATTCATTACATGTTATGGCCATTTTTATGTGCATTTAGAAGTATTGTTTAGTGATTTTTTTTAAAGATTTATTTTTTTATTTTATTGCAAAGTCAGATATACAGAGAGGAAAATTTTCCATCCAATGATTCACTCCCCAAGTTTCCACAATGGCCAGAGAGCTGCGCTGATCCGAAGCCAGGAGCCAGGAACTTCCTCCAGGTCTCACACGTGGCTGCAGGATCCCAAGGCTTTGGCCGTCCTCAACTGCTCTTCCAGCCCACAAGCAGGGAGCTGGATGGGAAGTGGAGCTGCCGGGATTAGAACCGGCGCCCATATAGGATCCCAGCACTTTACTTTGATTTACTTTTATTAGAAAGGTAGATTTTTACACAGAGAGGGCAGACAGAGAGAGATTGTCTGTCTGCTGGGTCCCTTCCCAAAAGACTACAATGACCAGAGCTGAGCTGATCTGAAGCTGGGGTGCCAGGAGCTTCTTCCCAGCCTACCGCATGGTATTAGGAGCCAAAGGCCTTGGACTATCTTCCACTGCTCTCGCAGCTCATAAGCAGGGACTGGATCAGGATTGGAGCAGCCAGAGCACAAATCAGCAAGCACCCTTACGGGATGCCAGCGCTTGCAGATGGATGATTAGCCTGTTACACCAACATGCTGCTTCCATATTAAGTTTTTTTTTTTTTTTTTTAAAGATTTATTTTTATTATTTTTTCATTGGAAAGGCGGATATACAGAGAGGAGAGACAGAGAGGAAGATCTTCCGTCCGATGATTCACTCCCCAAGTGAGCGCAACGGGCCGATACTATGCCGATCCGAAGCCAGGAGCCTCTTGCGGGTCTCCCACGCGGGTGCAGGTTCCCAAAGCGTTGGGCCATCCTCGACTGCTTTCCCAGGCCACAGGCAGGGAGCTGGAAGGGAAGCGGGGCTGCCGGGATTAGAACCGGCGCCCATATGGGATCCCGGGCGTGCAAGGCGAGGACCTTTAACCACTTGCGCCACCGCGCCGGGCCCTATATTAAGTTTTTAAAAGAAGACGCTCAAAAGTAGTGTTCGTCAGAGTTTGGTTCCTAGGACCAGTTTTGGCGTCACCTGCCAGCTACACAGAAATGTGGACTCGGGCCATACCTCATTCCCGGAAATCAAAGTCCACATTCTCTCTGGATTCATATTCTCACTAAAGCTTGGAAACATTATTCTGGAATATAACAGTGGAGCTGATATTATATATCTGGCAACAACAAAACACTATTGGAAACCCAGATAACACTGGATCATATGGCTGGTTAACATAAAATAATTTCAAACTTATCATTTTCTAGTATAGTTTTCTTTCTAAAGCTCCTTAGATTATGTTGCAGTGTCCTCACTTGGGCACCTCCTCCTAATGTAAACGAAGTTACAAAACTGAGTAACTTAGATGTTTATGATAGGTAACGTTTCAATATATTAGCTTTACTGGGATTCATCCTGTTCATAGAAAGGCTATGACTTAGAGTTTCTTTAATAAGGTGAATGTAACTGCCTTTAAAAGACCTTAAGGAGCCATGTGTATGGCTGGGGTGGTGTCATAGTGGGTTCAACTGATATCCTTATGGGCACTGATTTGAGTCCCAACGGCTCCACATCCAAACCAGCTTCCTGTTAATGACCTGGGGAAGCAGTGGTGGATGGCCCAAGACCTAAGCTCCCTGCCACCTATGGAGTCCCAAAAGAAACTCTTGGCCCCAGCTTCCGGCCAGCCTAACGCTGGCTATCACAGCCATTTGGGGAGTAAGCAAGTGGGTGGAATATTTCTCTCTGTGTCTCTCCCTGTCTGTGTAGCTCAGACTATAAAGCAAAATAAATCTTCAGGGAAATTAAATGTTTTTGAAAAGCCACTGGCCATAAATGTAGTTATTGAAGGAGACTTCTTGGTAATTTTAAATGTCAAAGCGAAACTAAAATGAAATTCTTAAGACAGGCGTTTGGTGGAGCAGTTCAGTGGTCCTTGGGATACCAATATCCCATGTCAGAACTGCCGAGTTCAAGTCCCAGTTCTGCTGCGCTCCATCTTCCTGCTGTTTCACACTCGGGGAGCGGCAGGTGAGTGAGTCTGCCACTCACAAAGGAGACCCGGATGAGGTTTGCAGCTCCTGGCCTTCTCCTGGCCCAGCCCCCGTGGCACTGGGCAAGGGAGCCAGCAGGTGGAGTACCAGTCAGTTCTCTCTGCCTTTTAGATAGGTAATAGTTTTCAATGAAATTTTTTATTTACTCAACTATGCCCAAGCTTTCGCAGAATTTTTAGTATTCTGTTAGTTCTTTGTGTCTATCATAGTTAATATTTCAACATTATTTAGTTGGAAAAGTAAAGAAAAAAAGTGAAAATGTTTAAATAACCTGGTATTAAATACCAGATTTTGTGTCCATATAGGATATATAACTAAGTACAATTTTAGTTTTGGTTCTTGTTTGTTTTTTAGCCATATTCAGTGAAAGGTGTTTTGTAGGTACACCACCGGAAACTCACCAGTTACCTCTTTTGGGCCTGAAGGATATCACCAATACCCCTCTGAATCCTGTAGTGAGAATCAGAAGATTTTCTTTGTCTCCAGAAATGAATACAGAAAGCCCAGCCGTGTCCCTGCCCAAGCGCAGGTGCACAAGCAACGTGAACTACAAGGAGCCCACGCTCGGCTCGTAAGTGTTCACTTTGTAGGAGCTCGTTTTCAACGGTGGGAGGGAGGGAGGTCACAGCTTTGTTCAAGATATGTCTTCTTTGAGGTAAAGAAGCTTAAAAACTCAAGTGAGAACATCAAGTTTGGCATAGTTTATGGTGACTTCATACTGAAAAATTAGTATTGGGCTACATATAATTTATTATGCCTCACGCCTCTCTTTGTTATTGTAGGAAACTGAGAAGAGGGGACCCTTTTACAGACTTGTTTCTCTTGAATTCTCCTATTTTCAAGCAGAAGAAGGATTCAGGACATTCTAAGAAAAAAAGTGGGAGACAAACACGGTGAGAGTTGGGGTGGATGCTCCCCGAGTCCGTCCCCGACCCCTTTCCATTGTTCCAAGTCAGAGGCCATCAGCACACAGACGAGCTGAGCTCGTCACGAAGTATGCTCTTCACAGGACCGTCATTTATTCATGTTCCTCAACGATGCATTTCAGATGTGGTGTTTTATCTTAGCCTTATGAAATTTAATTTTCCTTTTGCCTAGGAACTGGACTTGAGCACTAATATTGTTTAGATTTCTTATGCTAACACCTTGATTTTATTAAATGCATATGCCACATTTTTGAAATTAATAATTATTCAAATTAAGAAGTTTTAATTATAGTCTCCGGCACCTGTTCTTCCTGTTAGGTTGAGGAGATAGGAGATATATTTTTTAAGGCACGATAAATATTGTTTAAAAACCCTTATATAGTTTTGAGAAAACAAGTCTTGGCATTCAGAGCAGACACATTCCAGGTTGCTTTTGGAGTCCTAGTTGATTCCAGCTGTTGAGTGTCATTATTGAGATGAAATGTGCGAAGGATCTTGATTAGTGGATTGATGATTGTTCAGTCTAAGAGACCAGGTAAGTGACTTTCTGACTGAGTTCTGGGTGTATGTTGTTCAAAACGATTCTACAACAAACACACAAAGTACTACGTCATGGGCTTTCAGGATTGCTCTTCAGTCAGAAATCTCCAAAGTTCTGAGGGACTTCCCTGCAGTTTGACCAGCTAATGGAACATTAGCTCAGAAGGCTTGACATCTGCAAGAATACTTGTACACACCTCTGGAGCTTCTAAATCCATAGATTGTCCAGGTTTTTAAAGTAATAAAAGTTTCTGTAAGATAGCACCTTTGTTCCTTTAGTTCTTTAAATATCAAGAGAGCGTCTGCCTCGCTGTTTTCGTTCCTAGCCTGTGTGATTTTACCAAATTTTTTTGACTACATACCTTTGAATGATCCCTATCATCACAGCCAGAATCCTCTGTAGATTTGGAGCCACATCCAGCATGGATGGTTTGCAAGCTAAGCATGGTTTGTATGTTTTTAAATAGTTTAAAAAAAAAAAAGCAGACACTTGAAATAAATTTTGATGGTATGAAACACTGTGAAACCCAATAATAAACTGCTTATATAAATCTTTGGTCTTGCCTCTTTGGCTATAAAACCTATTTTGCCAATTCTGGTTCTAAAACGTTGACCGTTTTCATCATTGCTTTGTAAATCATGTTCTTGTGACACATTCTCTCACTTTCTTCTTCACCTTCTTCCCCTGCATCCACAGCATCATCCATTATCTTAAAATCGATGTTAACATTTTTGTATTTCCAGTGTGTCTGTACCTGTAGTGTGTATCCTTCAACTTGTTCTGTATTGTATCTTTGTGTATGGGTATTATATTGTACATACAATATATCTTAACTGTTTTTGAGATTTATCCATGTTGGTAGATGTAATTATTCTCATAAATGTACAATATTTTTGTTATATAAATAAAACAGTTCTTTTTAAATATTTCCATTTTTAAATTTTTTTAACAGAAAGGTAGATTTTACAGAGAAGGAAAGACAGAAAGATCTTCTGTCCAATGGTTCACTCCCCAAGTAGCCACAATGACTGAAGCTGAGACAATCCAAAGCCAGGAGCTCAGAGTCTCTTCTGGGTCTCCCACATGGGTGCAGGGTCCCAAGGCCTTGGGCCCTGCTCAACTGCTTTCCCAGGCCACAGGCAGGGAGCTAGATGGGAAGTGGGGCTGCCGGGACAGGAACTGGTGACCATATGTGATCCCAGTATCTGACAGGGATGGGCTAGCTGATTGAGCCATCACACTGGGCCCTGCTTTTTAATTGCATACGAATTAATGTTGCAATATATGCTGTGCATATTACTTTATAGAGTTGACACCTACAAGTCAACTTACCAGCTCCAAGGTGTACTGAGCTCTAAATTTACTGTGGGTTAGCAAATTCTCCACAGTGTTTCTTTCACAAAGAGGGTGTCACTCTCCCAATGACAATTTACACATTACAGGGTCCCCACACATTGCTAATCTCTTGGTGTTATTAGATATTAAAATTCACCAAGCTGGGATAGGGTTTCAGACTTGCGATGAAGACACCTGTTACACATCAGCAGTGGTTGGAAATGTGCAGCCATGGCTCTGCACTACCCCATGGCCATGGGCCCCAACAAGGACCTCAGGTGACCAAGAAAGTGAGCAAACCAGGGCACAGCCACCATTACATCACAGGCACCTGACCAAGCACACCAAGTTCCTGCTGGGCATGATCTGGGAGGTGTGTGACTTTGCCCCCTCCTAGCACCGCGCCAGTGAGCTGCTCAAGGCCTTCAAAGACAAGCTGGTCCTCAAGTTCATCAAGAAGAGAGTGGCACCCACATCCAGGCCAAGAGAAACCAGGAGGAGCTAAGCGGCCCCCTGACCACCATGAGGAAGGCTGCTGCCAGGAAAGACTGAGCCACCCCTTTGCAGTTAACCTTTCTGGGCCCTCAAAAAAAGGAAAAAAAAAAAAAAAAAACCCAGACATCCTTCTAAATGGGCACATCCTCCTGTATGGGAGTACTTAATCTGGAACTACAACGTCCTGTGAGTACACACCTGAAACACAGCAGTGATGGCTCAAGTACTTGAGTTCCTGCCAACTGAGTGGTTTATTAATAATAACTAATAAGTATTAATAAGCCAGTGCCACCTGGCTTTACCATATCATCACTGAAACATAGAAAAGCGAGTAAGAGAGAGAATGCATCTCCTGGCACATTCCCCAAACGGCCACAATGGCTAGAGATGGATTTCTACAATACTCCTCACAAACACAGCTGTTCTAAATACCTTCAATAAAATACTGCTGAAGCGCCAAGGATTAAAGTTATACAGCCATTAGGCATCACCCAAATCACATCTTTGCCCTGTTCCCCTCCGTCGGCTAGAAAAAAAACACCACCAGATTGGGAACTTTTTAAAATATAATTTAAAACTATTTTGTACCAGTACAATATATTAATTTTACAAATGTAAAATTTTATCAGCTGTTAAAGCATTTGCAAAACCACATTCTACTTCAGCTTTATTGCACAATATCTATAAGAAAATATTAATTTTTAAATTAGAAAACATAAAAATGCTTTCGATATAGAAGAGACAATCTCATTTTAAAGACAATATTCTTTAAGAATGTCTACTGAGAAAATAACCAACTTTCACAGGATCCCAAGCTGGACAGGTGCTTCGGCAGATCCGGAACCAAGTACGGTTAAAAACCAGTCCACAATAACTTAATCCAAACTGTGTCATCATTCTTCATAGAATCTAGACACGGCTGAAGATAGTTGCTTATACTTATAAAAAGTGAGGCATTTTTCCATGTGAGCATTCTGTATATTTTGTTTGTATCAAAAACAACACTTCCAACTTCACAGCCATTTGTAGAGGGTTTTTTTTCCCCTTAACATAGACTGTTAATGGTGATTATTTTAAATGATGATTATTTGTCATTTTTATTTCTTTATGCCGATAGAAAACATCGAGACAAATGCATTTTTAAAACTCTGTCCTTTAAAAAAAATCAGTTTATAAATTTGCATCATAAAAATTAGTGTCGAGACCATCAAGATGGCCGGCATGTCTATGGTTGGGTAATAGTTGGTTTTCCCAGATTTGGAATGGCAGAATTCCCACTTTCTTTGTAGTGTCATTAGGAAATCGAAGACAAGTTAATAACAGGTTGTAAATTGATTTTAGTCATGTGACATTAGATCTATTTAGCAATGTACATATTACAATTTTGTAAGGAAACCTTGGTTGAAATTTAATTCACCTCTGATGATAAAGATCGGGAGATGAAAATGAAAATTCATAGATATTTTAGCGATGGACTTGTGCACATTAAAGAAATAAATCCTTATTTATTAGAAAAGGATTCATCATATTAACATGTGTAAACATTACATCTTTCCCTATTAAAATATGTGGAATAAATCTCAAGTGTTTTCAAATTTATGCCTTGGTGGCCTGGGAAATTATCTTATGGAACTTATGGCCTGCATAAGAACAGTCAAATACTAATATTAAACATCTGTGTAGAGAAAATAATTATTAAAATAGTGGTTATGAATTCACAAGCTTGCAGTAGGTAGACAGAATTATCAAAAGTCCAGACGCTTACAAAAATTTTGCATTATTTAGAATTTCTTCTTCAGGAATACAAGCAATTAGTTGCTTCTGTGGAGCTGCATTTTTCAGAACTGCTCAGAGCACCTCATTTAAATGAGTGTTTTTAAAATATATTAAGTCTACAGTGAGACTTCAAATGCATTTCACCTTTTACAGGTTTTTTTTTAAAGTTATGTATCCCTTCCTTTAAAGTCCTTCACAATAAAATAAAAATAGACTCTCACATTCCATTAGAAAAAAATGGAAACATTCATGGTCTGAAAATCTCCTAGACTCCCCCAGTCCTCCTACAATGTGCAAGTTCCTCACACACATGTTTGAGGAAACCCCTGACCATTTACCTGGTAATAGTTGTCTAGTGAACATGCCATAGAAAATTTACATTAATAGTAGTAAATAGATTAAAATCTATTCCATAAAATAAAAATGTTCTATGTCAATTTAAATATATATCTGAACAGCTAAAAGGAGGTTTTTTTGTTTGTTTTTCAAAAGTGCTAATTATCACATTTACAAGTCTTTTCGATACATTTTGCCCAATTTTTTGTAAAACGAAATGCCCTCGCACTAGGCACACTGCTTGATTTCTAAGAAGCAGAGGAGGAAAGATCACTTGTCTATTAACCCAGCTTCCTTAATTTTACTGAAGAAGAACTTCTCCAGGATATTGGCACATTTGTAGTATTCGCTCTCAGGGGGGTTGTACTCTTTGCAGTTGGTGAAGACTCGCTGCAAGTCCGCCATGAATAATTTCTTAGACACGTAGTACCTATTCTTAAGGCGTTCACTCATGGTTTTCAGATCTGCACAGGAAAACAAAGGCATGAGAAATCTTTAACTGTTACATACTAACCGATGCAAGAGTTACTGGGAGGAAATCGATGTTGGTCAGATTACATTTTTATCATTCCAACGCCTTTTTAGAGAAATCTTTACGATAAAGAAAAACAGTTAACAAACCCTTAAGGTTTATTCTTCTGTTAGGTTTTTTTCCCCCTTTCTTTCTTTCTTTCTTTAGTTCTTTCTTGCTTTCTCCCCTGCGCAACCGACCCCCATCTCCCCACTCTCTTGGTAAAATCACAGCCATTATGACATTAAAGCATTAAAGGGACCATTATTAGTCATCTAGTCCAATCCTCTATTCAGCACAAGGAAGCTAAGTAGATTAGCAAAGATAAGTATGATGCACTGACTGCTCTTAGCTATTCATTCAGAACTGCACAGAGGGCTCGAGCTCATGGAGCAGAGCAGGTGGGACACTTGCACTTGGTCATTTAATTATTTAAAACAATCACTGAGTTCATTCCACTAAATCCACTATTTTGCTGTAGTACAGACAGAGCTAAAGTAGGAAAAAATCATAAAGACATCTGCAAATGTACCAGCAACCTCACATAAAATATTTCCAATGAATATTTTCATGTACTATCAGTGAAATAAGAATAAAAAACTTTACTTAATAATCTATTCTCTATAGCGAGTAAGCTTTGTGTGTTTCAAAATATGTCTACTTGTCTTAAGTTGCATTGCTTTTCAAGCGAAAACGTTACTTCAGCTAAATCAGATTACACTGAGATTTCTTCAATCTGCATTTTCTGGATGAAATTTTCAAATTTCAAACAGATTAGAAGATGCTATCATCTATCTTTATGGGTTTCTGGATATCCTAAAGTTTCATTCAATTATTAAGAATTATCATTGTGGGCCCGGCGCGGTGGCGCAAGTGGTTAAAGGTCCTCGCCTTGCACGCCCGGGATCCCATATGGGCACCGGTTCTAATCCCGGCAACCCTGCTTCCCTTCCAGCTCCCTGCCTGTGGCCTGGGAAAGCAGTCGAGGACGGCCCAAAGCTTTGGGACCCTGCACCCGCGTGGGAGACCCTGAAGAGGCTCCTGGCTTCGGACTGGCATAGTATTGGCCCGTTGCGCTCACTTGGGGAGTGAATCATTGGACGGAAGATCTTCCTCTCTGTCTCTCCTCTCTGTATATCCGCCTTTCCAATGAAAAAATAATAAAAATAAATCTTTAAAAAAAAAAAAAAAAGAATTATCATTGTACCAACTAGGCATGGAGAAATAAAGCAAAACAGCTAAAAAAAAAATACTTCTTACCACTAGTCTCCCAACTGTCCACTGTATTAATACATTTTATCAGTATCCCTAATTTTCACTATATTATTATATTTTAAATCAAATCCACTAGGAATTTCCTTTAGTAACTAAATTTACGAACAATACCCTAAGAAATTCATATGCATCAAAATCCCAAACCCAACAAAAAACACAAAAGAAAAAAAATAAACCAGAAAATACCTGCTTCTGCCCATTTCTTAACTAAGCCCTATTGTGCTTAGACTGTGTGTGTCTTAACATATTACTAAGTTCAGCTTCCAAGTTTTTCTTTGACTATAGGACAAGATGCAAGGCGAGAAAAATACTCAAAGTGTTAGCATCCCTAAGACTCGGCAAATCCCCCAGTCCACGTCTCTGTGCAAGTATGACCAAGCAGATCAAAATGTTCTCTGAGGAAGAAGAAACCCTGAGACTGTGCCTCTGTGAGAACATTCCTTCTCTCTAAATGCCTACCACTTCGGGTACGCTGGCTGATTTATTTGTGAATGTTTTAGAAGGAAGAGACTGGCAAACAAAATAAGAGAAGGAGAGAGAAGAAAAGTACGGGAGAAAAGAATGCAGGTTGACACAAAGGAGTTGGTATAAATGCTTTTCAAACACTTCTTGGAAGAGAAAGGCTAAGAAGAGGAGATGGGGAGAAAGTACAATGGAACGGAAACTAAGCAAAAGGATTACAGAAGTGGCTGAATTTGCCTGAATAATTATAATATATATATTTTTAAATTATAATATATTTTGAATACTTTTTAATATTTCCTTTATATTCCTTTTTTCTTAATATATTTACTTTTATTGCAAAGCCAGATATATAGAAAGGAGGAAAGACAGAGAGAAAGATCTTCCATCTGCTGGTTCACTCCCCAAATGACCGCAACAGCCATTGCTGTGCCAATCCAAAGCCAGGAGCCTGGAAGCTCCTCCAGGTCTCCCACGCGGGTGCAGGGTCCCAAGGCTTTGGGCTGTCCTCGACTGCTCTCCCAGGCCACAAACAGAGAGCTGAATGGGAAGCAGGGCTGCTGGGATTAGAACTGGCACCTATATGGGATCCCAGCACATGCAAAGCAAGGACTTTAGCCACTAGGCACCACGCCAGACCATAATGTTTCCTTTGTATTCTAAAGCTAGGCACAGCATCATTATTACACTAACCTTAGATTATTTGAAGTGACCATTCTGCATGGGTAAAAAAGTGACTAGGACCAGATCACTTCAACCAACCTAGCCGTTGAAATATCTGCATTCGGGTCCAGCACGATAGGGTAGCGGTTCAAGTCAACTGTCTTTTCACAAGCTATGCAGACCAGTGGTATCCAATGAGAGAAGTCACGTGCTTCTCGGGTCAAACCAATCAAGACACTTGAGGAAAAGAGTGATCAGTCACTGACAAACTGGATCTGATGGTCGTGCAAATGGACAAAGACTGAAGGGGAATTACTTTCCCAGATTCATTCAACTTTCCATGATGGTTTCCCAAGAGCTAAATACTTGAAAAGCAGAATGCAAAAACCCGCTAATTAAAAGATGGATACGTGGAGGGCTTTAACATTTTTTCCACATTGTGGATTAATTGGTTCCCAAATTCCCTTTCTGTCGGTCAACCACCCCTGTGATTCTTGAGCTGGATCATGAGCAGCAAGCAGACAGAAGAGGGATAGAAGGCAAACAGATTTAGCCCACATTAAAGACCCATGTGGGTCTTCAGGATGTTCATTAGAGTGCATATTATAAAACACTACTTTGTGATTTCAAATTTTGCACCAATGTAAACAACTTTTAATTGTATTTTCTATGAGCTTGCTGAAGTAACCAAGTATACACAGCATTCTTGTGAAAATGGATGCCATAGGGAAGGCCCACAGATAACTGTCAGTTGTAAGGAGCTAACCAGGTTCATTCGTCCTCCTTTTTTTCACATTTAACACCTACAGCGGATTACAAGTTGAGAAAGGACAGAAGAGGAATCCTCTCAATGAAAGGGTGCAACTAACCAAAAAGGAAACATTTCAGCCAGTTTTCTGTCATCTGCACATTGCCAAGTTGGCTTACTTGGAGTGTTCTTGTTGATTTAATAAATAGTTCCATTTAGCATGGTTTTGCACAGTGGCAAATCATATAATTTTATATTTAAAAAAATGTTATTTCTTTATTTGCAAGGCAGAATTACAGAGAGAGATACAACTCTTCCATCCATTGATTCACTCCCCCAAATGGCTGCAGTGGCCAGGGCTGGGCTGATCCAAAGTCAGGAACCAGGAGCTTTTTCTGGGTCTCCCGTGTAGGTGATGGGGCCCAAGGACGTTGGCCATCATCGACTACTTTCCCAGTAGCATTAGCAGCGAGTTGAGCAGGATCCGAACCTGAACCATAGGGGACGCTGGCATTGCAGACAGCAGCTTAACCAGCATGCCACAACACTGGCCCCATAATTCTACTTTGTGAAAGCATCTTATTTGGTTTGTGATGTAAGGACTGGATTCTAGTGACAGAATTAATTAAGAACATGGCAAATCAACATTTGTCTAAAATAGAATTTCTCCCTCTAAAACGACAGTCGTCAAGCGGCTTAATGTAGCATCTCATATTACTATAAAAAAGTTTTAAAAGAAATAACCATTTATGATAAATGAACTCAGAACATATCAAGAAGACAGCCTGACTTTTTTTCCCCATTTGCAACACACAGAATACAAGCAAGACTGTGTAAACATGCACCTGCGATCTCACACTATTGGGGCTTCCCACCTGGACATCCTGCCCCTGCTGGTCCTGATGAGAGTGGACTCTACAGCATGGCTGCAGAGCGTCTGTGTGGGTGCAGGAAGCCACTGTGACCCCATTCTTCTCTGCCACCACTGGCCCTTTTGGTCCCCGAGTCCCCCACCAAGCACACACTCCCTACCCTACGACCAAGGAATATAAGCAAATGTCAGTAACTCCTTATCCCCCTCCCATAATAGTCTCCAGAGAGCCTTAAATTTATAGTTAGGAAATACGAATGGCCTTACCCATGGGAAACCTTATAACATCATAATATCCCGGAGCTTCTGTCCTCTTCACAGGTTCCATGAATGGCCAAGCGCTTTGATGATTCTTGGGTTAAAAAAAAAAAAAGTAAGGCATCTCATATGCATATTTAATTCAATATGGAAAATCATTTCAAAACATCTCCATGAGATGAACAGAGCACCCACCTTCACCTGCTGAAGGATGCTCTTCAGCGTGCTGTAAAGCTGGTCGGGGTCTTTGGGCTCCTTACTTGAAAAGAGTAAACAAAAGGAACGATTAGTTCTGTGTTTGCCACCTGGTTACTGCGCAGGGGATGCTCACACAAGCCTAGTGTGGGAAACGTTCATTCTTTTAGAAAAGTGCAAACGAGTAAATGTTAGGTAAGTGATGACAACAGGCTTGCCCCTTCTCTAAATTCCAGGGAGGGGATTCGAACCACAATCACACCCAAGCTCTACTCACCTTTTCTCCTTTCCACTCGGCTTCCAGCCCGTCTCTCCTGTACATCAACAAAATTAAACACTGAGTGAGAACTGCTTATAAGCAAGAGCACAACATAGTTAATACATGCCAAAAGCACACTAAGTTACAGCCATGCCTCAATAAATTTCTGGGGAAAAACAAGTCCTTCTATAGCTAAGAAATCAACATATTACAGTCAGTGTTGCCCTTATGTGTCAGTGTTCTGCAAAGCAGGAACTGCAACCTCCCAGAGAAAAACATAAAAGCACAATCCAGTCCTGTCCGCAAGTTTATGTTAAACTATACATCAGTTATTTATGTATGTATGATTTTCATTTATTTGCTACCACCACGTGAGAGGGCAGAACCAGCTCCGCCGTGAAATGGCCTAGCCGAGCAGTTACAGAGCTCGCCTCAGAGTCCAAGGGCCTGGCTGATTGCTGCTCTCCCCTGGCAGGTTCACTTACTCTAAGTAAGCAATTTAACTTCTTGCCTCTCAATCTGGTTCATCTACAAACCCTACAGGTCAGCTGATGGGGCTGGTGTGGGGGTGTGGCGAGTTAAAGTGCCAACTATAGCAGCCAGACGGGTGCCAGTGTGTCCCAGCTCTTCCACTTCTGAGCCAGCTCCCTGCTTATGGCCTCAGAAGGCAGCAGAGAACCGCGCAAGCTTCGGGGCCTCTGCACCCACGCGGGAGATCTGGAGGAAGTTCGTGCCTTCTGCTCTCGGACTGGCTCAGCTCCAGCCGCTGCAGCCATGTGGGGAGCAGGCCGGGGATCAAAGCTCCCTGTCATTCTCTCATTATCTCCTTCTCCCTGTGCAACCCTGCCTTTTAACTAAATAAATAAATTTTTAAAAAATAAAACGATGGACATTAGGAGATGCTATCTATGTCTTCAGAAATAACTGACACATGTGAGAAAATGGGAGCATATTCAACACAGGCAGCCATTATGGATATGTCTATTACCATTAATAATGCCAACAAATGTAAGCTCTCATACACACTAAATAAAATGAAGTCATATACCTTGCCCAAACAATGTATTTTTCTGGAGAATTTTACCTTGATCTTGCTTAATTAAATCTTTAGTATACTAGAAAAACATGAATTTGAACTAAATAATATCGCTGAGTGATCTTTAACAACACTTGATCTATAGTTATTTTGTACAGCTTATTCAAATACAACAAATCTTTGACTTATAGAAAAGAATCTCTCAAAAAAATAACTAACATGGGGAACTTGGAAATAAATTATTATTCTGGGCCCAGTGTGGTAGCCTAACAGCTAAAGTCCTCGCCTTGCGTGCTCCAGAACCCATTCGGGCGCCAGGTTCTAATCCTGGCAGCCTCACTTCTCATCCAGCTCCCTGCTTGTGGTCTGGGAAAGCAGTCAAGCACAGCCCAAAGCCTTGGGACCCTGCACCAGTGTGGGAGACCCGGAAAAGGATCCAGGCTCCTGATTTCGGATCAGCGCAGCACTGGCCGTTGCAGTCATTTGGGGAGTGAACCATCGGACGGGAGATCTTCCTCTCTGTCTCTTCTCTCTGTATATCTGACTTTCCAATAAAAAATAAAATAAATCTTAGAAATAAAAAGTTTAGAGTGTACTTAAAAAGGAAGAAGAAATGATTATTTGATCACATCTTGCAAATAGTCTTTCTCAGATTAGGAGAACTTATTTAGCCAAGCAAAAATGTGTGTAGGCTACAGTTAGGACGACAATTGGACATCGTGCAAACTGAAATGCTTCAAGGTCACAACTGGGTGGCGTGTAATTCTATTACCGGATAGTCACCATGCAAGTTTGATATTAAATGATAGTCATTCTGTAAAAGTTTTTTTTTTTCCCCCACTTGTAAAAGCCTCGTGCCCAGGACTGCGCTATGGAAATGGCAGCCGGTGGCGGAGTGGCTGCTAACAACCCCAACGGGGAGACAGGGAAGCTCCCCTTGGTTTGTCTGAACCGAGTGGCAGAGAACAAGACAGAGAGAAAAGCATTTTCAACTTTCTTAAAAGACTAGAAATAACAAAAAATATCAGACAGAGGGGGAAAAAAGGACTTTGCCAATTCCGGCAGCCTGGAAATTGGTTCGCATGTAAAAGAAGGTCAATACATACTAATTCCAGGAACGCTCTCCACAGGAATCTGTCCAACTCCATCTTTAAAACATGAAAGTCCAGGGTAAACTTTGCGAATCTGGGCCTGCTTTCTTTCTATCAGCTTTTTGATTATCTGCAAAACACAAGAAGAAAACAGGTTTAGCGGAAGAAGTCTGTGCACACAGCCCATGTCAGCCAATCCGCATAAACCCTGTCCAACAAAATTCCAAAAAAACTTTAATGGCACAAAATTGGAGAGATGAGTGAGTGAATGCTACTTGAGAGACCGAGACGAACAAATCCTGCTACATGAGGCCCGCGCAGCGCCACCCACACCATCGGCCCTCACGGCCTCTCGCTGCCGCCCGGCCAGGAAGGACGCTGCGGAGAGCACACGCTGGCCTAGGGCCCACGCGCCTTCCTTAGCCTAACAGCCAGGTACTTTTTTGTCCTGTTGTCCTCAGGAGCCTCTGCAAGAATTACAAGAAAGCAGGCTAGCACTGCTCCCCAGCCACGCGACGGAGCCCCTTCCAATCCTGTGTCTCCTTTAGGCTGAAGGGGCTCACGAGGCACCCCAGCCTGCGACCGTCTGCGAGAACCTTTCCATTGGTCAAACCCTTCAACCGATTCAGTCCAGGTCAAGAATCAGCTGTAAGTGTTAGCCACAGCTCCACCGCGACCTGGGAGGGGCCGGGGGGGGGGGAGGGCTAATTTGCATACAGTCATCTTGATTTGTTTCATAAAATAATCCCCAATGTACTGCGGTAACTACGAGAGTTCAGTCCCCTGCGCTTCTCCTGACTGAAGAACTTCAAAAACCCCCATTCTAAAATCATCCATCTCATAACCAGATTTGGGGAAAGAAAAAACAAATCAGAAGCCATTAATTGAACTCATAAAGAAAAATAAAAAATGCTTCCTCTGAATCCATTTCAAGCACATGTCAAATGGAAACTGCAGCAAGAATAAGCAACTCTAACAGCGAAACAGAACTTCATAAAGTGAGGGAACTAGCACAGGTATTCCTATGAAATCTGCATCGGGCTTCTTCCATAGAAACACAAGGTGAGTCGTTCATATAATTAAAAATTTTCAGTTAGCCATATTTAAAATAAAAGTTAAAGCAAAATTGGTGAGACTGCTTTTAATAATATATTTCAACCCATTCTATCAAAAATATGAATGTAACAGAGTCTAGTATGAAAAAGAATATTTTATCTTTCACAGAATAGAAATATCACAGAATACATTCAGCCCCTGCCCGCCCCGCTAGTGTACCAGGGCAGGTCAGTCACGGCTGTCAGTAGCAGAAATGGCAAGGACACAGGTACACTTGGACAGCAGCGACACAGAGTTAAACATCACGTCATGAGCGCTGACTCTAAGAAAAGGGGATGCATAGGGTCCTCGTTCACCGAGAGTGGCTTCTTGGGGGAATTTGTTTTGTACTGGACAGCCTGGGAATAGAATAAACATGAGAAAAGTCCAATAGTCGGGAAGTGGAAGTAGATTTGTATGGGCGCAGGAACAGGGAGGATCCCAAGTATGGGAATGATGGAAAGTAGGGAAATTAACAAGGCCACCAGCAGGTGGATCTGCGTGTTTATGCGCCTCTACGTGTACAGGTGCATACAACGGATGCTGAGAATCCACGTGCTTCTCCCCTTAAGGAAACAGACTCCACGGCACGCTGGTCATTCTGGATCGTTCGGGACATTTCAGTCTTTGAATTAGGGCTGCTCATTGAGTTTCAAATGCTAACAACACTGAATCCAAGAGAAAAAAAATCTTCGAAATCTGAAACACTGCGAGTCGCAAACATTTTAATAAAGGATACTCGGGCTGTAAATGAATCCAAATATACCATTCTGATGATTTCATATTTCTTTTCGAAGGACTAGGTTAACAGATCCAAACTGCCATAATCCATTCAGAAAAGGCTGGAGGCGAAGACGGAGGGTGGCAGGGGGAGAAGAAATCTGAGAAGAAGAGGGAAAAAAGGCGGGGAGGCAGCCCAGTCTTGTGCAAAGCTCACTGCTTTGTTAGCCATCTAAAACAGCTCTGCGCGCTGCTTTCCCCTCGGGAGGGCCGACACATCGCGTGCGCTGCTTCAGCTAACGCCGTGGGCTGAACTGGTGGCGCGGGGAGGAGGCATGGGCAAGGGGCAGGCGACACCCAGCGAGGGCTTCAGCTGGCCAGCAGCGTCCAACGCGGAACAAAGCGCTGGTGAATCCAGACCCTAGGAGAATCCAGCGCCAAGTAGAACAACGGGCAACGCCAGCTCCTCAGAAAGACAGAAGCACACACAGGCGCCTGCACTTTATTAACTCCATGTGCGATTCTCTCCTAGGCTGACGTCTTTGACCAAGAAGCAACAAAGCTTGTTTTTTTATTTCCTAATTTAAAAAAGAAAAAAAAAAAGCTTTTCGCTCACTTCCATGGAAGCATGAGGACAAGTCGGAACCACTTTAAAAGAAAAAAGGCTTAATGAGTAACTTCTACGCACCAGACAGCGTGAGGAGTTTTCCGGCTAGACGGTAACATCTGACAAGTGGCTAAGCCCGGGACTGTGGTGCTTAACCAGGAAACAAAGATGGCTTCAGGAGAAACATCTCCCTTGGGAAAAGCGCGGAGCAAGCAGGATTTCTGCAGAATGACCCAGCTGCAGACTCCCGGTTTGTGCGAGGAAGGAGTGACCCCGGGCTTCAGTCACAAAGGCCCTTCATTTAATACAGAGCCAACACGAACCCTCCAATTACGCTCTTTTTAGGAGGTTTTTTTCTGCCTTAGAAAAATGTAAAATGATTATACAGTCAAATTTGTCACCCTGACCTTCTGCTGCTCGACTTTTATAACATTTGTTTTTTTAAATTTTTATTGGAAAGTCTGATACACAGAGAAGAGGAGAGACAGAGATGAAGAACTTCCGTCCCTTGATTCACTCACTACCCTAGTGGCCGCAATGACTGGAGCTGAGCCAATCTGAAGCCAGGAGCCAGGAGCCTCCTCCCGGTCTCCCACACAGGTATGCTCAGTCCCAAAGTGCTGTGCTGTCCCTGACTTCTTTCCCAGGCCACATGCAGGGAGCTGCATGAGAAGTGAGGCCACTGGGATTAGAACTAGCTTACATATGAGATCCCAGCACGTTCAAGGGTAGGACTTTAGCCACTAGGCTACTGCACCAGGTCCTCCAACTGCTTGTCTTTCCATACACAGAGTCACGTCGTATCAGATGATAAACCATTGAGTGCCTAGACGTGGGAGCTTTCAGGACGAATGCACACGGAGATAAATGTCTATGAGGAATGATGAAGTGAAATTCAAATAGGTGGATCAAATCGGCGCTCAGGAAGCTCAAATGACGGCGGTGGCAGCAGCTGGAATGGCATGATTTACATGTGTGTTGAGCGAGAGGGATGGGTAGCAGGTGAGGAAATCAGGCGAGAAGGCTGGCACGTCAGTGATGGCCTTCGGAGGTCAGGGCGGAGACGGCGGTGAGGGCTCTCGCCGGGCAGGGGCACAGTGAGAATACTGTCACTGCGCTTCACGTGTGGCGTGACTTTACAAAGGACCAAGCATCTCGGGACTGGCGGCTTAGGGAGGAGACAGGTTCAGCAAGTCCTTAAGGAAGAAACGGAAGGCAAGCAAAGCAAACGGCCACTACGGCATGCCATCAGCCGCGCGCAGCACCCGGAGCACACGGCCAGTTACTGCCAGGACAAGCGTGTGACAAAGGCCACGCCACCTCTTACCTCTTTCTGCTTTTTAATGATGACAGAAAATTCTGTATACGGGATCTGAGGATTCAGCTCGCACCCCATTAAAGTGGCTCCTTCATAATCCTTGATGTAGCCAACATATTTGGCTTTAGGTATTTTAATTTCTTTGGAGAAACCCTGTAAATACAGTAACAAATCCATTCACGTGGACAAGCATGCATCAAACCCCTCCCGATGACCGTGCGCCAGGCAGAGCCATCAAAACATGCTTTTTTCAAAGCCTCCTCTCCACGAATCTGCCAAGATGACCTTCATGCATGAAGTTAAAAACATCAGTAAACAAACTTTGCAAACAGCAAGCAAGACAACATAAGAAATAATCAAACAAAAATAATTCTTTTAAGTTTAAAATTGAATCCAGTATCAAGATTGTCTCTAGGGCCTGGCAACATAGCCTGGTAGCTAAATCTTCGTCTTGCATGTGCTAGAATCCCACATGGACGCCAGTTCATGTCCTGATGACTGCTCCACATCCCATCCAGCTCCCTGCTTGTGGCCTGGGAATGCAGTGGAGGACGGCCAAAGCCTCGGGCCCCTGCTCTCATGCAGGAGACCTGGAAGAAGCTCCCCGCTCCTGGGTGTGGATGAGCTCAGCTCTGGCCATTGCAGCCACTTGGGGAGTGAACCAGCAGATGGAAGATCTTTCTCTCTGTTTCTCCTTCTGTCTGTAAATCTGCCTTTCCAACAAAAGTAAAACAAATCTTTAAAGAAAAAGATTGGGTTTAATTTTACATAATTACATAACAAATAAGGAGAATGAAAATTTGCCACCCCAAAATTAGTAGGGGGTTGCTAAGAGATTGAGAGAAAGATCTCCCATTTACTGATTGACTCCCCAAATGTCTGAAATGACCTGAAGCCGGGAGCCTGACCTCTCCCACGCGGCAGGGACTCAGACACCCGAGCCGTCCACCTGCTGGAGCCTCCCTGGGGGCCTCGGCAGGAAGCCCGACTGGAGGCGGAGGGGCGAGCCCGGAGCCAGTGCTCAGCACCCAGTGCCAGCCCTGCGAGGGGCAGCTCAACCACTGCCTGGTCCCTGGAACTTTCTTCAATTCTAAACAATCAGTAACTGACATTTATCTACACACTGAAAGAAAAGACTGTCAAAAACATTGCAATCGGAACCTTGACGTTAAGGAAGGGAAAGCTCTTCCCTGCAGGCAAAAGCTGTCACAACATTGTGGCTGTTTCGGCGACATTAACATCTTACAATATACTCATTAACACAGTTGAATCTGAAACAGCAGAGTACGACAGGATACGGAACACGTTACCATATGCCATGTACATTATCATGGAACAAATCACCACCAGTGAGGGTCACCCACACTCACACACAGGTGCACAAGTACACTTAAACACTAGAAACACACATTCAAAAATATGCTATTGGTTCAATAAATTGCTCTCTATATGAAATTGTAAGATACTCTAAAAATATGTGAAATAATGATAACAATACTCAGTGAAAAAGAGCTTGCAGCCACGTGACACACCCAACCTGAGCCACATGAGAGAAAGTATTAGAAATCGATCTATCAAAAGGTTAACAATAAAATGTTCTGGGTGACACAACTCCAAGCAACTTTTCTGTGTTTCATGTGATACATATTCCAAAATTTTCAAACGTCAAGAAGCCAACTTCCACTTCACTTGTAGATGGCAGCCGCTCAACAGTTACTTCCTATGACGGGCCTGTTACACGCTTTAATCCAATCTCAAGCGTATTTCTGGCATAAGATTTACCAAATAAATAGATCCTTCTTGAAAATAAACAACACTGGGAGGAAGCATTTGCTTGCGCGAAGGCTACGGCAGCGCATGGCAAATAAGCAAAGACCCACCTGCTTCTTGAAGTACCCAATGGCGTATTCATCCGCGTACGTGAGGAAGTTCAAGACGTCATGTTTTATGTGATACTCTTTCAAGTGGTTCATCAGATGAGTTCCATAGCCCTGTGTGGAAGTTAGTATATGAAACAATACATTACTTCTGGAGGAAAGGATTACTACAAAGTCGTCAGGAATGCTGGCAAATTTAGCAGTTTATGATCACACTTTATGATGTATTACAGTTTATCATGTATCACTTGTTCGTGCATCACTGTTTTTTAAGTTGTTTTTTTTTTTTTACTGCCACTTGAAGGATTCTTTCCCAAATCTATTCTGTGACTTCAGCTTTTATTTAAATATTGGAGCCAGCACTATCGCACAGTAGGCTAAGCTTCCAACTGTGGTGCTGGCATCTAACACGGGCACAAGTTTTTGTCTTAGCTGTTCCACTTTTGATTCAACTCGCTGCTTGTGACCTGGGAAAGCAGCAGAGGATGGTTCAAGTTCTTGGGCCTCTGTACCCTTGTGGGAAAACCCAAAAGAAGCTCCTGGCTCTTGGCTTAAAATCATCTCTCCCTCTCCTTTCTGTAACTCTGTTTTTCAAATAAATATAGGAACCTTAATGAAAACGTAAGTTTGTTTAAAAGAAAAAGCTTGACACTCAAAATGACTGGGTACAAATTCTAAAGCAGTATTTAGTCAAGCCTTTTAATATAGCAAATAAAGCATTAAAGCCTCTAACATCTGCCTTTCCAATAAAAATGAATAGGTCTTTTTAAAAAATAAAAAAACCAGATAAATTTTTTATTAAATTAAAAAAAATAATAAAAAAAATCTTTACAAAATATATATGAGTACATTAAAAGGTTGTGGAAACTGGAATAAAAGACTAAGGTTTAAGGAACGAGCGTTTCGTCTATTGGTTAAGACGTCTGCTTCCAGCTCCCGACTCCAACTTCCTGCCAGCGAGGGCTCCGGCTGCGAGTCAGTGGTGATGGACCAAGCAGCTGAGGTCCTGGACGCACCAGGGCGGCCTGCATTGCCTTCCCGGCTCCTGGCTGAAGCCCAGCCCATCCTACCCATGCAGGCATTCAGGAGTGAATTAGCAGCTAACATTTTGTTCAGAAATAAGCTAAATCTTTTAAAAAGTCTTTAAAACATTCTTATTTTCATTTAAACTATTTTGAAATTCATGTGTAACTTTTTCATAAAATGCATTTTCAAGAAATTTTTTTTGGAGACGTCTCATACTCCAGGGTTTCCAAAGTCTTTGCGCTTCCCTTTGCATATCACTTTCACTGAATCTTTCCAAGGACTCACAAAAATGAATTTTATCAAACCCATCCATTCTATTCAGTCTTGAACGACTTTAATCTTCACTCTATCAAACAGAAATTTTAAGTCACAAGAAGTTATTATTTTTTCTAGTTCTTTTGAGTTCTATTGACTTTGTGATGTTTGGCTACCTTCCTTCAAGTCTCTAGAAAATTACACAGCTAGAGGGAAAAAAATAATTACCCTTCTGGGAAGTAATAAGACAAAGTTTGCAATTCACAGTAAATAACTTTGGTTTCCTGCAGTGTCCCTAGACGCGTCCAAGCCAACCTCATTCAACCTTTCCGAACAAATAGCCTGGTGTCGCGATCGGGAAAACAGAAAACCATGTCATTTTTTTCCATGAAATTACAAAGCGATGACTTATTTCCCAAACCGCCACTTCTTGAAAAGTCAAACGAAATTTTCCCTTAGGTAAGTTTGATTTTTTTTTCCTTTAATTAGGGTCCTAAACACTCTATATTGGGACACTTTCATTTTGATTAGGGAGGGAAAAAAAATGATAAATACAGCAACAGCACCATCTAAAGACATACAGTCAGAATTCCGCAAGAAAGGGCAGCACACACACACACACACACAGCACACCCACGCACAGCCAGTGTGGGTCTTCACTCCTCAGTCAGAAAGAAAAATAGAAGGCCGCTGAGTGGCAGGTGCCTTTTGGTACTTCAAGCTAGACATCGAAGACAAAAAGCTCCACTTACGCTTTGGAGGAAAAAATCCCCGCTCGCCCCTGCCCCTGCAGCGGTACCTGGCGCCGAGACTCCAAGAACGCCAGCAGTGACAGCAGGCAACACAGAGGCATCGGCCGTCACCCTCAGGACAGGCTAATTCCATCCAGTGACTTATTTTTGGCTTATGTAAGTGGCATTGCTTCTTCGGAGACGATGTGTCCCTGGTGTCCCTAAAGACCACCCTGCTCCCATCCGAGTGACTCCGGTCCCCAGAGCCACCGGAGCAGCTCAGGTGTGGCAGAGCCAAACCCAAAGGTACCACGGCTCTGAAGCCTTCACTTGATTCGACAGGCTTAGCACTGAGCAAAAACTGTGAGGAGTCTTCATGGATCCTTCATGATACTGACTCCCTGGGGCAATTCCAATACTTGGGATATACTATCGGATAAAATAAAACACTTAAAAATTAAATTCATTTCTTTCCACGTGCCTGTTTTTAAAAAATGTAGCTACTAGAAAAGTTCAAAAGCACATACATGGCTCCAGCATACAGGCTTATTCTATTTCTACTGTACAATTCCGCCTTATGCTTTCCAAGAAAAGTTTTCAGTAATTACCTAATTCTGCCTCCCTTCCTACCATGCATCCAAGATTCAGGTGCATATTTGTTAGGGCTGCAAAAATACTCAATAAATGATACTCTAAGGATATACTTTCTGAAGCTCTTTATGAGCCTAGGAAGAGTGAAACAGGGCAACGTCCAGATGACAATTCTTGGAGCCAATCGGGAACCCAGACTACTGAGGCCAGAGTGCACTACCTACTCCGGCACCAACAAACCGCCGGCGATGTTGGGGTACAGCACATCAAGCCCTGCCGCGACATGAGCGTGGGGACTCACGTCCCAGCTGACTGTGCTGTGGTCCGGGAAGGCAGTTAACGATGGTTTGGGCCTCTTTCACCCACGTGAGCGACAAAGGTGGACATTCACGTCCCTCCCTGGCTTCCGCCTCCCAAAGGCCCAGCTGTTGAGGCCATGTGGAGAGAAAGCCCATAGATGAAAGACGTGTGTGTGTGTGTGTGTGTGTGTGTGTGTGTGCGAGAGAGAGCCAGACTCAACCTTTCAAATAATCGTAAGGGAAAAAAAAATTCAAATCACAGCTACAGCTCCCAGAAGGAAGGGGCTCACTCCAGAAACTACTTGGAAGGTAAATTGTAACAAACACACACACACACACACACAAAGAGAGAAAAAGAAATTTTGAAAAATTCTAACACATGCCAAAATCTCCACAAATATTTCTAAAAATTAGTCAGTAACTTACGCAACTTTTTCACAATTCCCTTTTAAGGGCAAGGGACAAAGTCCCACTAAATGTCTTGGAAGTGTGAGCTGACACAGCATTAGCCGAATGCACAGCAACAGGCCCGTTCTGATGACTCAGTGCGACCAGCTGTGCGTGAACTGACTTGGGTGAAGAAGTGTCCCTGTACCTTGCTGCACGTATCAACACAACTATGGGACAACTTTACTTGCTGATATGTGGAGACACACACACACACACACACACACACACACACTGGGAGTGAAAGAGCCTTTTCTGGACAAGGCCCAGAGAGATCTTCCCAAGCTCTGCAGCTTCAGCAAGGAGGCGCCCATTCGCTGTCCCTGGAAGACCTGGCTCACCCTTACCTTGACTTGCTCATTGGAGGTCACGGCACAGAACACAATCTCCGTGAATCCCTGCGACGGGAACATGCGGAAGCAGATGCCGCCGATGACGCGGCCATCTTTAATTAAAGCGAGGGTTTTGTGTTTCCTGAAACAACCAGAGGACGTTAACGTTCTACTATCTTCACTGTATAAAAGAACCAAGCAAGAAAGGCACTATCTGGCTAAACCACACTTTCCCCTGGCTTCCTTAGCTACAGCTCACCCGCACAAGGCTATCAGAGCTCCCATCACCTAGGCACGGCCTGAAGCTCACACACAGAAGGCAGGGTATTCCTGCAGGAGAGCTGGGACCGCTGTGCCCCAGGCAAAGGCCCCCAGGCCTGCGAGTCGGAGGTGGGAATGAAGTAATGGTCAAACATAACACATGTCCCCAACAAGTACAGTCTTAGCCAGAAATATCACAGAAACGATACAGAAGACACTATGAAATGTACACGTGCAGTGTGCCAGACCCTGTGTACTTGCAACGCTGTCAGCATCACTCGGAACTGTTAGGCAGAGTCCAAATGTGCTGCTGCAGTATTTTCTTAAAACAGAGAAATTTGGAGATTTGAGTTTCTGAAAGTTAAAAAAAAAAAAAAAAAAACACAGCTTTTCAAAGTTAATCTCAGTTACCTGTCAATAATGTTCCCAGTTGCTATTCCTGTGGGCAACAAGGAAACCTCATAGTCTTCTGACTATTCAAAAAAAGGGGACATCTGAGAAGATGTATAATTCTGTTTAATAAATGAAGCACAGCATAGTTGCCCAACACCTTCAAACACAAATCTGCAGGGATCAGCATGGTGGCACATCAGGCCAAACCTATGCCTACAGTGCCAACATGCCATGTGGATGCTGGCTCACACACTCGCTGCTCCACCTCCATGCAGCTCCCTGTGCTACGGCCTGTGACAGCAGAGCACCCAATGGGAGACCAAGGAGAAGCTCCTGGCTTCCAGCTTCACACTGACTCAGCTCCGTCTGCTACAACTATCCTGGGAGAAAACCAGCACACGGAAGAGATATCTGTCTCTCATTCTCTCTCTGTAACTCTTGCAAATAAAAAGAAAAATAAATAAACCTTTCGAATACACACACACACACAGCTTCATGAACAAGAAATGTGCAGGGACTGGTATTGCAGCACAGTGCCTTAACCCACTGGCTGTGACACTGGCCTCTCGGACGGGATTGCTCCTGAGAGCCCTGGCTGCTCCACTGGCCGCCGGAATGACTGAGAAACAGAAGATGGCCACACCTGGGCGGAGTTCTACAAAATGAACCAACATTCATGGCCACCTGGGGACTCAACCAGTGATGGAAGATTCTGTCTCTTTTTCTTTTTCCCCATTGCTCTGCCTCTCTGCCTTTCAAAAAAAAAAAAAAATATTAAAAAAGAAAAACGAATAACTTGTGGGGAAATCATTACAACTTTGGAGATGACTCAGCTGTGATCCGTGTCACTCCGGATGAGCGCAGCCTGCGAGCGGAGTCGGCCTGCAGCGTCTGAGCCGCGTGTCGGCCACGGGAAAGGAACAGAGAAGCAGGAAGAGCAAGGCGGCACTTACGGGTCGAACACCAGGCGCGTGATGTACTCCTTGGGCATGCGCGGAAGCTGGTGGGAGAAGACGTTCTGCAGGCCGACCAGCCACATCAGGATCCTCTTGTTGGGTTTCTGGTTCAGGGAATTGCCAACCACGTGAAATTCAATGACGCCCCTGCGCTCCTCAAGCCTGGCTGCCTCGTCCCGGGCTGAATGGGCTGACAGGAAATTGGTCTGCAACGCACAAGACAGGGAAAACAAAAAATGATCAGGACCAATTGTCCTAAACCAGCGTGAAACAGAGTGCATCAACCCTCCTCGTTGTAATCAAATATCTATTTGGGGATTTTCTGGGTCCTATGCATACACCCTTACATGTACTCACATGGGTGTACACACACACACACACACACAATCTATGAAGACAGAAGAGATAGGCAAAGCATTTTGAGAAACTAGACCACTGTATGTGTGTGTACATGGATCAAATCTGGTGCAAAAACAAGGGTCAGAAAACATACCAAAGGGCCCAGGGCGATAGCCTAGTAGCTAAAGTCCTCATCTTGAATGTGCCGGGATCCCGTATGGGCACCGGTTCTAATCCTGGCAGCCCCGCTTCCCATCCAGCTCCCTGCTTGTGGCCTGGGAAAGCAATAGAGGATGGCCCAAAGCCTTGGGACCCTGCACCCGTGTGGGAGACCCAGAAGAAGCGCCAGGCTCCTGGCTTCGGATCAGCGCAGGTCCAGCTGTTGCAGCCACTTGGGGAGTGAATCATTGGACAGAATATCCTTCTGTCTCTCCTCCTCTCTGTATATCTGACTTTCCAATGGAAATAAATAAATCTTTTTTTTAAAGTTCATTTATTTGTACTCCAGAGTTAACAGAGAGTAAGTGAGAAGGAGAGAAGGATCTTCTATCCACTGATTCACTTCCCAAGTGGTGGCACGGCCAGAGCTGGACCAGCCAAAGCCAGGAGCCAGGTGCTTCCTTCAGACCTCCATGCGGGTGCAAGCACCTAAAAGACCGGGCCATCCTCTGCCACAGTCCCAAATGCACCAGCAGGGATCAGAAGAGAAGCAGCCAATATTACAACAGTTACTCATAAGGGATACCGACGCAGCCGGCAGCAGCCCAAGCTACTACACTGTCACACTGTCCTGGAAATTTCTCCTTCTTCAGATGTTTCTGCCCTCCCCATCTGGACCACACCCATTCAACACCTCAATGGCAGGAGGGTCAAGGAGACCCACCAGCTGGCCACCCGGGTCTGCCCTGCGACTGCTCACCTCTGGTCCGAGCATCGCTGCGGGGTCCGTAATGGTGGACATCACCTCATGGATTAATTCCATTGGAATATCGCCCATGACTCGAGGTTTCTTGGCCTCCTCCAAGACATGAGAATCATTCATTTTCCTCTTTTCTCCTAGAGTGAGCGAAACAAAAGGGAGAAAACAGGTGATTTTAAACACGGATGTGTAGTACATGCTAATGAAAACCACAGTTTTTCTAATTGCACTGGCAAATGCAGAGTTTAACTCTCCCTTTACCAAGGAGAGGGGTCTGCACGGAAGGGGGGGTGCAGAGCGAGGAAGTCACAGCAACTTTGTATTTTTTCAATTTTCTGTAATGATTTTAGTAGGATACATGAATTACTGAAACACGGGCTTTTGCTGACAAATGCAATGAGCGATTCTCCTTGCTGTTGGCCGTAATCCTCTAACACAGCAGCTCCGCAGTCCGAGAATGTTATCCACGACTCCCGGTGCCCGCAGTTTGAGACTTGCTCTATGTCTATAACGAAATCAGCTTTGCAAATATGTAGTGCATTGTCTTCTGGAAAAGAATTGTGCATTTTGCAATGTTGAGGATCAAGCTTTCTATACCTCCATTAGCTTAAGCTTGTTGGCTTCTGTGTACTTAATGATGTGTTTTCTCCTTCCTTACTGATTTTTTTTGGTCTACTTGTGCATGAATTTTTCAGTAATTAAAATATACTAGTGAAGTGCTTTATATTTAATAAATAAAACGGAGAATTTAATTTTCACTTTAAATGACCACCTTATTTAAAACCATGAATTCATTTACATGAATATTTGTTTTTTAAAAGTTCTATATATTTCCACCCTTCATTTGAAAGGAAAGAGGAAAAACAGAAAGGAATCCTTCCCAGCTACCGGCTCACCTCCTAGGCCCACCCCAGCTCACCTCCTAGGCCCATACCAGCTCACCTCCTAGGCCCACACTATCTCCCCTCCTAGGCCCACACTAGCTCCCCTCCTAGGCCCACACTAGCCAGGGCTGAGCGAGGCCATTCCAGTAACCTGGAACCCAGTGTTGGCTTCCGACACGGGTGACAGACCCATGTAGCCTGAGTTATCAGCTACTGCCTCCCAGGCCGCACACTCTCAGACAGCTGGGTTGGAAGCAGAGCAGACACTCAAAACAAGACCTTTTGCTCTGGGATGTGAGCATCTCAAACAGCGACTTAACTGCTGGACCAAACGGCCGTCCCAAAGTGATCTGAGTAAGACGCCCACAGCCCATCTCTGGAGTGCCATGGCTCTGGTGCCCACCAGCTTCCTGCCAACACAAACCCTGTAGGCAACAAGGATGGCTCAGCTGTTCGAGTTTCTGACACTCTCATGGAAGTCCTGGGCTGAATTCCTGGCTCCTGGCTCCGCTCCAGCCCAGCCCAGCCCAGCCCAGTCCAGT
Organism: Ochotona curzoniae; assembly: GCF_017591425.1. Lineage (NCBI taxonomy): Eukaryota > Metazoa > Chordata > Mammalia > Lagomorpha > Ochotonidae > Ochotona > Ochotona curzoniae. Next base: position 8,210,261 of record NW_024465035.1, on the reverse strand, counting down.
TGCTGTAGGCACTGGGAGGTAAGCTAGCATAGGAACGGTATTCTCTCTCTCTCTCTCTCCTCTCCCTTCCTTCTTCCCTCCCGTTTTACTCCCTCCGTCCCTCCCTCTCTCACTCTACGTGTGTTAATGTCACTCCCCCTTTCAGTTATAAATTGTTAAAAAAAAATTTTCTGGAATGTTTAAAACTAATGTACTCTTAAGGGGTGTTCCAATCGAGAATGCTTCCATTAAAAATTGAATCTTTTGTCAAAAAGGAACACGGCAACATAAAGTATCTTTTCTACAGAAGATATTTTCATAAGTATTACATATTACTAAATGGTTTTTGTTGAATATTAATTTTTATGTCACCTCTTGTAGCTTTTAGAAGTCAATGAGAATATTTCCAGACATTTGCCTAATAAATCTTAAAATTAAACAGGCCTGATGATGCAAGCCACCGACTTCTCTCCTCCTCCAACACTGCTTTCAAAAGGTGCTCATAGGAACAAACCAAGAGTCCACATTATACTGCATGGGGAAAAACGGAAAGCATTTCCTCACAGTTCTGGCATAAGAAACACGTCTACTCTCTCTACTATTATTCAATTTAGAACTGAAAGTTTTAGCAAGAGCAATTAAGAGATGAAAAAGAAGTCAAAAGCAACAAAATTAGCAAACAGGAATTCAAACTGTTGATGTTTGTGGATGACAGGCTGTTGTCCATGGAAAAACCTAAACAGCACACCAGACAGCTCTTAGAATTGATATGCCAGTTCAGTAAAAGTCGTAGGTCACAAAATAAACGTACATGAACCAACAGCTTTTTCATCATGCTAATGACGAACTCGCTGGAGAGAAGTCAAGTAAGAAATCAAATTCATAATCACAAAAACCCACGAACACTAGGAATGAATTTAACCAAAGAAATGAAAGATCTCCACAATGAAAATTACCCAATCAGTAAACACCGATACAAGAAATCACCAAGGACATACAAAAATGCAAGCTATTCCTTGTTAATGGCTTGGGAGAATTAATATCATCAAATGTCTATGCTAACCTAAAGCAACCCAAAAATTCAATGCAATCCCTACCAAAATAATAATGATATTCCCCACGGAACTAAAAAAAAAAAAAAAAAAAAATCCCAAGATTACAGGATCACAGAAGAGCCCAAGGAGCAAAGCCGAGCTCGAGGCGTCGCAACACCTGACTGCCTCAATGCCTTGCACACAGCAGGAGTATCTACAGCTCCTTGGTACTGGCGTAAAGGCGGATCCACAGATCAGTGGAACAAAACAGACAGCCCAGAAATGAATCCTCATACACACAGCAGACTGACCTTTGACAAAAAGTGCTCAGGCCGTAACGATGCAGCCAGGATAATCTCTGCAACGAACAGTGTTGGTAAAACTGGATACACAGATGTAGAGGAACGAAGCTCCATGCACGCCTCTCACCACACACAAAAACCCACTCAGGATAGACCAGAGATCCACACTGAAGTCCGAGAGTATGAAGCTGCTGGCAGGAAGTGCAGAGACAACACTCCAGGCAGGACTCTGGTGTGGGGCACGACTTACTGGACAACACCCCTAAGGCACCCGCGATCAAGGCAAAACTGAACAAATGGGACCACGTCAAGCTCAGAAGCCGTATCAGCAAACACCGAAAAGACATCCAATAAAATGGGAAAAAAATATTTGCAAGTCAACTATCCATCAAGGAATCAATATTTCGAATACAGCAGCAACTAAAAAGCTCAACAACACAGTTCTCAACAGACAGGTTTCAAATATATATATATATATATATTTATTTACATGTCCAACAAATATATGAAAATGTGCTATCAGGAAAAGGCAAATGAAAACCACAGTGACATAGCACCTCACCACGTCAGAATGACTAAAACCCAACACCGAGAGAGGAACAAATGCAGGGCAGGATGTAGAGAAATGAAATCACCTCCACACTGTTGGTGCAGCCATGTGGAAAACAGTGTGGAGAGTTCTTAGCACTTAGAAATAGACTTGCCACAGGCTGCAGCAGCCCCACTGCCGGCTACGTACCTAAACAGACACGAGCAGACCTCATCAGACCTGCACCACCACACCTAAAGCCACACTTGCCACAACTGTCAAAATTTGCACTCAACCAAGGTGTCCGTTATCAGATGAATGGATAGAAAATATACGATATACATACACAGCAGAATGTTAGTCAACCATTAAAAAAAGAGTGAAATTCTACCATTTGCAGGTTAGTGAACAAACTGCAAGCCATCATATTGAGTGAAATAAGCCAAATAATATATTTTCCCTTACACATCGGGAGCTAAAATTTAGGGAAAAAAAAAAACAGAAAGAAAAGCATAACTGTGCAATAGGGCCTGGCACAATGGCTCAAGGGCAAATTCCCAACTTTCATGTGTGGGATCCCATATGGGCGCCAGTTCATATCCTGGCTGCTCCACTTCCCATCCAGCTCCCTGCCTGTGGCTTGGAAAAGCAGTCGAGGACAGCCCAAGGCCTTGGCTTCCCGAACCCCGCAGGAAACCCAAAGGAAGCGCCTGGTTTTTCGCTTCGAATCAGCTCAGCTCTGGCCACTGCGGTCATTTGGGGAGTGAACCAGCAGATGGAAGATTTCTCTTTCTCTCTCTCTCTGTAAATCTGACTTTCCAACAAAATAATATGTATTTTTAAAGAAGAAGGAAAAAAGAGGACATCAACAGATACTGTCTCCATACCTTGAACACCCAGCCTCCAAAATCAGGAGCCAAATCAAACTCGATTCCTTATACATGACCCATTCTTTTGAATTCAACCAATGAAAGAGAAAAAAAGACATCCTATCTATGGAACAAATATGCAAAAATGTGATCATATCTAAGATTTTTTTGAAGATTTATTTATTTATATTACAAAGTCAGATATACAGAGAGAAGGAGAGAGAGGAAGATCTTCCGTCCAATGATTCATTCCCCAAGTGACCACAATGGCTGGTGCTGCACCGATCCGAAGCCAGGAGCCAGGAACTTCCTCCAGGTCTCCCACGCGGGTGCAGGGTCCCAAAGCTCTGGGCTGTCCTCGACTGCTTTCCCAGACCACAAGCAGGGAGCTGGATGGGAAGTGGAACCACCAGGATTAGAACCAGCGTCCATATGGGATCCTGGTGCATGCAAGGCGAGGACTTTAGCAGCTAGGCTACTGCACTGGGCCCATATCTAAGATTTGTTTTATATTTAGCCTGTTCAAAGATTCTCTGACTAGGAAGTGACTCTTGCCATTATGGCAGCTTACACTGGCTAAATTATTTTCATTATTATTATTTTTTGGATAGTCAGATATACAAGAGGAAGATCTTTCATCCAATGATTCACTCCCCAAATGGCTGCAAAGGCCAGAGCTGAGCTAATCCGAAGCCAGGAGCCAGAAGCCTCTTCCAGGTCTCCGATGTGGGTGCAGGGTCCCAAGGCTTTGGGCCGCCCTCGACTGCTTTCCCAGGCCACAAGCAGGGAACTGGATGGGAGGCGAGGCTGCTGGGATTAGAACCGGCATCCATATGGGATCCCAGTGCATATGAGGTGTGCTAGGCTACAGCGTAGGGGCCAAAACTGGCTAAATTCTTCAGCCCTGGGTACCCACACTCTGAGGTGTCACATCCAGGAGTAAACTGCGCTTCAGAACTCCTCTACCCCTTGTCTCCAAGTTCAAGCATGTGACTTGCTTTGGAAAACAGAACCAGTTCTAAGTCCAAGCTGTCAGACACTGTGAATTCCCATCTCTGCCATGATTATAAACAGCACATACTCTGCTTATCCCAATGGATCCAGGACGGTGGTGGGAAGCATGTAGAACAGGGAGTTGCTTCAGTTTAAGCCCAGAACTGGGGCTCCATATAATGGGTAAATGCACGAGCAAGCTCAGCCACGACTTGATGAGACTAGCTGAGATCAGCCATCTTCCAGCAACACACCAAATGGGTGAGCTGTGGTAATAAGCTACTATAGTTTTAAGGCACCAGTTAAAAACACCTGGTTCATTCAAAGTGCCTGAGTTCAATGCTTGCCTTCAGATTCTGTTTCCAGCTTTCTGCTAACGCACACCTTGGCAGGCTGCAGCGATGGCTCATGCAACAGGTCCCATCAACCAGTACGGGAGCCCTACACTGCAGGTAGCTACAGAGCAAGCCAACAAGTAGAGCTTCCCTTTCTCCCTCTCACTTCTCTCTCTCTCTCTCTCTCTCTCTCTCTCTCTCTCTCTCTCTCAATGCCTCTCAAATCCAATAATCCACTTTGTCTAAGTTTCCAACGGCTTAAGAGAACTCCTAAGGCCCATGCTGGGGTGCACCTGTGGCACTGGCATCCCATATGGGTGTTGGTTCTAGTCCTGACTGCTCTACTTCAGACCTAGCCCCCTCTCAGTGACCTGAGAAGGCAGCAGAGAATGACCCAAGGCCTTTTGGAGGAGGGCGGGTAGGGGGTCTTAACCCACGAGGGAGGCTTGGAAGAAGTTTCTGGCTCACAGCTTCAGACTGGCTCGGATCTGGCAGTTGGGGTTATCTGGGGTGTGAACCAGTGAATGGAAGATCTCTTTGTGTTTCTATCTCTGTGCAACTCTTTCAACTAAAATACACAAATCTTGAAAAAAAAAAAAACCTAGTACAGTAGCCTAGAGGCTAAAGTCCTCATCTTGCAAGCCCAGGATCCCATATGGTAACTGGCTCTAATCCCAGCAGCCCTGCTTTCCATCCAGCTCCCTGCTTGTGGCCTGGGAAAGCAGTTGAGGATGGCCCAAAGCCTTGGGACCCTGCACCCACGTGGAAGACCCAGAAGACGATCCTGGCTCCTGGCTTCGGATCAGTTCAGCTGCTGCTGTGGCAGCCACTTGCAGAGTAAACCAGCAGAAGGAAGATCTTTCTGTCTCTCCTTCTCTCTGCAAATCTGACTTTCCAATAAAAATAAACAAGCTTTTTGACAAAACTGGAGCTCCTCGGGCAAGTCGGAATCTTGTCTGGTCTCCCTGTTTGGAGGGAGGCTTACCTGGGTTTGCCTCTAGCCCAGAAGCAGCTTTGCAGGCAGGACTGCCATTCCCTCCATTAGGCTGCTCAAGGGAAGGTGAGTTTGAATTGTAGGAAAGTGTCCTGGCCACAGGAGGCGGATTGATAACTGACCAAAGAGAAGGAAAAGAAAGCATTAGGAGATTTCTTTCTTAGGTCCAAGGAACCAAGAGCACATGAGACCATCCTATTCCTGCTCCCAAATCACAGAGAAATCATCTTTAAAATAAACAGGGGATCAAGACAGTGTGAAAAGACAGTAATGGATCACAATTAATTACATAAAATAAGGCTACTGAGTCTGGACTGATAGTAAACAAATAGCAAATAAATAAGGAAAAGGCACAGATGTTCCTTACAGAGGCCAATAAACCAGCAGGCAGGGAACAGTAAAAGCTAGTTGCTTGGTCAGGAGAAGCCGTAAGACATGAGCCAATTGCTTGGGCTCCTGCCATCCACATGGGAAACAAGGGTGGAGCTCCTAGCCCACTTCCAGGCACTGCAGCCATTTGGGAAGTGACCCAGAAGACAGAAGGTCTTTTTCCCTCTCTGCCTCTCCATACGTATATGTAACCCTGCTTTTCAAATAAGTAACAAAACAATCATTGGCGGCCTGTGCTGAGATGCAGTGCGTAGGCTGCTACCCGTGATGTGCCAGCTTATATCCTGACTTCTTCACTTCCAATCCAGCTTGTGCTAATGGCTTGGGAAAAGCAGAGGGAGATGGCCCATGCTTGGGGGCCCTCTCTCTAACCATGCAGGAGGGGCCTGATGATGTCCCCGACGGCTTTGGCCTAGGACAGCCTGGCTAGTGCAGCCACAGGCAGACTGAAGTCTGTCTCTCCCTCTCTCTAATCACTACTTGCCAACCATCGATTAGCAACTGACTCAGGGATGGTCATTCATTAGGCTATACCTAGTGAGTTTAATTTTTATGAAGACAGGAGGTATAAAGTCTCAAAGCATCTCCTCACAAACATATTTTTTTTATTACAAAGGAGAAAGTGAAGAGAGTTGATGAGTAAGTTAACCAGATGATCAAACTCCACGCTGACAAGGAGGAACCAGGCCAACAGCCTAGGCTTCTAAGTGCCATAAATCATATTAATGAAACAAGAGGCAGAAACAGAAAAGCCCATAAATTATACAATATTACATCAAGGTTGAACTCTCAGATTTCTCAGAAGTCACACACAACTCAATCTGCAGACGATGTGGGGTGGCGTAAGTGATTGAGGGAGACATAACCCACAGCACTGACTGAAAAGCCGTTAGTCTCTGAAGAACAGGAAACAATCCAGGCACCTCCAAAGGTCCATGGAAAAATGAAATGAAAAGGGAAGTTTACTTTGCTACCAAAACTTAGATTTAAAATCCATATCATAGGAGGTGTTCAAAAACCTTGTGGAAGTGTATATTATTTTTAAAGATGTACAGATCTGAAAAGTTTGGAGCACAAAATAAATGACCTTCTAATTGCATTTTTCCACACTAACAAAGTGTCAGTCTGCTGGGTGCTTTTCCCAGCACCCAGCGCTACAGCACTTGCAAGCACCCTGAACTGATTCTGAGTAAAGCAGCAGCTGTGGGGACTGGGAAGCCACGTGCACACCTTGCACAAGTTCAGAGCCATGATCATGAACGTCATGTCCTCCAGCGAGATGGCGATGCAGGCATGCCCACGGAGGAGATGATCTCACTCTTCCTCCCCACCTCCCCGGAGAATACATGGCAATTACAGCAAGAACAGCAGAAGAAAGCTCACTTCTGACAGCTGAAGGGAAGACTACAGTGTACAATCCAGCTTACCCGGGGAGTACCAGGGGCTACAGAAATACGTGTGCAATTCCCACAGGGAAGAGACAACTCCTGCCTTCTCCATCCTCCGCGGCAACAGATGACAATGTGGCCAAAAGTTAAGCAGAGTGTCACAACTCTGAGTAGGCCAAAATCCTGGGGAGTGTTTTTCTTTATTTCTCTCTCTCTCTCTGTCACATACACACACAGAGAGAACAAAGCTGATCTTGTTGAAGAGCTTTAATGTCACCCAGCCTGGGGGGGCACTGAGTGTGCTGCACGCCGGCAGTGCCCTCTGAGACAGTCCAGCCAGGTGCTCAGTGCCCTGGCCCTCAGTGCAGGCCCGCAACTACAAATCAGCCCAGCCCACGTGCCCAGGCAGCTCCGCCCTTACACGCTCCCACCTCAGACAACGTGTCGCTCCACCGACCCTCCACTCACACAACCTTACATAGGGCATGTACTTCCAAGAGGAGGCCTCGAAACAGGACAAAAATTTCACAGACAAACACTATTGAAGGCATCAGTTATTAAAACTGAGCCTCTGACCCTAAAGCAGTTGCACGCACAGGAGAGAAGACACGCGAAGACGAGGTGGATGTTGTGCACGGTGCCTAAGTGGCTGCTTGGGTCATTCGCATCCTGAATCACAGTCCCAGGGTCCAACTTCTGGCCCTGCTCCCCACCCCAGCTCCCTAGTAACGTTCACCCAGGGAGGCAGCAGGTGAATGTTCAAGAGCTGCCTGCCCTCCATGTGGGAGCTCAGATGGAGTTCTAGAATCCTGGCTTCAGCCCTTGCCCACACTGGATTGGCTTTTCCTGGCATCCAGCAATTGAATCAATGACTGGAAATCTATCTCCTTTTCAAATGAATTAAATGGATCTTTTTCCCCCCGTTTTTTGGTAAAGAAGGAAAGATATGCAGGAAAAACGGGACTCAGCACAAGCTGTTATCATACGCCATAGTTCTCAATTATTGCTTCACAGGACAGTCACGTGAGGAGCTCGTGAAAGTCTCAACATCCAGACTACGCCCTAGGCCAACCACATTCCACTCTACTCCTTAGAGAATCCGTGATTCCAGACCTCCGTGGGTAACTTCAGCGTGCAGCCATGTGTGAGTGCCAAGCCGAAGACCCACGTAAGGTTTTGGGGGAGCTTGAAAGTAAGGAGAGTTCTTGCTGAAGGGAACAAGGGGCAATAGGAAAGTGTGCAGGAGCTGCTGTTTGGACGCTAGGTGAGGCCCGGTGCTGAGCGAGCAACGCAGAGGACGTGCCAGTGCCGCAGAAAACACATCTAGTACATGTTCCACTCCTGAGCGTGCAGGCAGCATAACCCAGGCTCAGACAGGTGCCAACAAAACAACAACCACCACCGCGGGATTATGAATCAGAGACACATGGATTCATCAGCTAAAGCAAAAACAAACACAAAGTCATTTCTGACCAAAAAGAGTTTTGTCTAAATCGAAATACATCATTTCCTATGTGCTCAACTTGGTAGGGTTTCAATCACATTTCCACCCAAACATGAGCTCTAAATAAAATGGTTCTCTTCGAAAATAAATCTTCTCAAATACATTATGATAAATGAAAGCCACTACATTAAAAAAAAAAAAAAAAAAGTCGTAGGACAAAGTATAAGAGGTAAAGTTACAAAAACAAAGATTGGTGGCTACCAGGACTAGAGGTGGACAACGACCAGACCACAAAAGGGCCCAAGGCAACCTGCTCACAGTATATCTTGATGGTAAGCAAAAGTTACCAAACTTACTTACATAGATTTATCAAAAAACACAGCACACACACCACAAAAAAAGTTTATTTACCTCAGTTGTCTTAGAGCAGGAATAAAATCACCTTTGCTGGAGGCAATATTCACAAGCCCCTGCATCACACACTAGGTTACAACTCTGCCAAAAAGCACTGACACCAAAACTGAGCTCTGTCTTTCCCCATGGCCACATTGAAATTGCTGCTTTGGCATTCACGGTCAAACTTCTCTGCTGGTCTTCCTACTACCAAAAGCAGGAATTCAGATTCTCTTTTTAGAGTCACTGTGACTTCAATAGTTATTTGTCTTCCTGCCTAAAATGCCTACTAATATCATGGTCTGACCCAGGACGACGATGGTCGCCCAGGTCCCAATAGAAAATACTGTAGATCCTTCAAGACCGCCCTCCTCTCATCACTTCCAGGACTCACGTCCTCCCATTACTCCTCGTAGTAACTTTGTGTGCAAAACAAGTATCACAGGTTGAAAAGCCGACTGACACCTGACTCCTGGGCATTAGCCATGCACTGGAGCTATCAGTGTCTAAAAAGAGCCAGCAGTGACTGCAGAGCGAAGCTGCCTGGGACTTCACACCACCCATTAGATGGTAATGTGAAGGCGAAGTTGTTTTAGCCATTCGGTTTGCACCTGCACACATTAATAAAGACATGGTTATAAGATTTTGGTCTGTACCTGTATTTTCCTCATTAATAGAGTCGCCAGATGGATGATATGCCAGCGTGTTTGCTTTTTTGCTGACTAGCTTTAAATTTCCTGCTGAAAAATAAAAATAACCTGCAAGGCAAGCTACCCTTACTTCAGGTTGGGTTTCCGGGTTATTCTCTGATTTATGTAAGAAGAAATTTACCTGTTTGGATTCCTAGTTGGTTGATTCTGGAAGACGCTGAGAGAAAATCTTGATCCCAGATAGGAGAGTTTTGGCTATAAACTTCTTCTTCTAACATGGACAGAAATCTAGATATAAGAAGAAAAAGGAAAGTAAGATATAAAAAAAAATAATAAAACCTAATGTGCTTGGTCAGGGATGGCAGTACCAAGCATTTATGGCTTCTACCTTCACATCGGTGTCTCGCCTTCACCTCAAACTCTAGAGAGTTATGACTCAAATTATGATTCAACTGGCCAGCCCTAGGATAGAGAAATATAGAAGTGAATCCTCTTTTGACCCTATGTACGGTCTTATTGGATCCTCAAATCAAGTCTAAGAGTATATTCATTTATTTTTTTTTTATTCATCACGCACACATATACATAGCTCTTTGTATGTAACAGGCTGTGTTTTAAGTGGTTATTACATATAAACTTACCTGATCTTTATAATGACCCTCAAAGTTAGGATCCACTGCTTGCCCCGTTTTTACCGACGAAAACCACAAGACAAAGAGAGGCTAAAGAACTTGCTCAAATTCCCCATCTAATAATTAGCAGAGCCAGCAGTTGATCCAGTCATTATGCAACATGTTAACTGTCCCATCATGCCATAATGCAGATGGATCTGAGGCTTGGAGCCCACGGAAATCAGTGGCCAGCTAACTGGGTAGAAATGCAGGTATTCTTATCCCACCTGGGCTTACAGGATTTTTTTTTCCATTGAGAAAAAAAATTGTAAAAATCTAAAACACTGAAAGAATAATTTAGCAGAGTGCAGAGGCTATGGGCAACGCTTTATCTTTTTGTTTCTCTGAACCCAATTTCTTTCAACATGTACATTTCTCATTTTTAGAACAAAACATAAATACTTCACTTTATAAAAATCTCATTAAAACATTGGAGGGGAGGGTGAAAACTGGAAGCGAGTGGAAGCAAAGACAGTGGAGAATCAGGGAGGCAGGCTTGGAGACTGCATCTAAGTAGCAGGCAAGACCCCTGGGGAAGCAAAAGGCCAGCTCTAGTTCTCTGATGTGGTGGGATCCAGGACTCAAATAAAGCCTCAGATTTCAACAGAGCTTGATTTTGTTGCCAAAACTGTAGGGACAAATCCCTAACTGCCTGAAATGTTGTTACAGTTGATGAAAAGGGATTTAAAGGGAGAAGTGGGTGGCAGTTTTACCCTACCATTAGTAACAGAGAAGAAAAGAAAGTAGCATTAATTTTTTAGCTCGGCGACATAAGCATGCCAGAACTACGGGCGAAAGGAACAAAACACGCTATAATTAGCAAATATCTGCAAAAACCAAAATGAATTTTCCATGAAGAAAAACTGTAACTATGCAAAATCATTAAAATTTTTTTATAAGCCATAGCAGGTGTGTCTGTCTCTGGCTTAAAGGCAAAAATAATAACTATCAGCTGAAAACATAAAACGTTGCTTGTATGACAAGTCTAATAGATAAATAAAATGAAACTACATTTATCTCTAAAGAAAGACGCTCAGATCAGTTATAAGGAAGAGATAAGTGAGCATGCCCAGACTCTGCAACCTACTTTAGGGTTCCAACTACATCTATGCTTTGGCATCTTCCTTTCAGAGGACACCACGGTGTTCACAGCATGCCTCAGCCATGGATGCTGCTTCTCATAAGGAAACTGATAAACAGGATGCCAGGATATTGTGCAAACAGTCGATGTTCAGCTGAAGCCAATCCAAGTTATCAATGCCATCCTGAACCTAAACTTTAGGATCTGAGTTTTTGGCCCAACGATTCTCAGTCTATTTCTAGCACAAAATCATTTTTGTTACTGTTGTTGTCTTGGTCTTATTCTTACCGACTAAAGCTACTTTTTGTGAGGCACAAATGAGTGATCCAAAAGTATATCTTCATAATAAAAACCTAATTTTTTGACCAATTAAGGGCTTTTAGCAATCTGATAATATAATTTCACACCTGGAAAAGTAACCTAGTGGCTAAAGTCCTCACCTTGCAAGCCCAGGATCCCATACGGTTGCTGGTTCTAATCCCGGTGACCCTGCTTCCCATCCAGCTTCCTGCTTGTGGCTTGGGAAAGCAGTTGAGGACAGCCCAAAGCCTTGGGACCCTGCACCTGCATGGGAGACCCAGAAGAAGCTCCTGGCTTCAGATCAGCTCAGCTCCAGCTGTTGAGGTCACTTAGGGATTCTATCAACAGATGGAAGATCTTCCTCTCTGTATATCTGACTTTCCAATAAAAATAAATAAATCTAAAAAAAAAAAAAAAACTATGGAAAGAGGGCTGGCACTGTGACGTGGTGGGGAAAGCCACCACCTACAATGCCTGTCCCCCAAATAAAAAAAAAAATTAAGAATAAATAAATAATTTATTCTCAAATTCTAGTCTCTGTAGCAGCACTTCCCACTGACATGGGGAGAGAAAGCTATGTAATACCTAGACAACCTTCTCAAATTACACCTTTTACTTCCCCCATGATGAGCTGGTCCAGACAGAATGACAACCACAAAATGAACCGTCTCATTCATGACCTGCTCACACAGCTCTGTGACAAATCATCAGTCAGACCCTCAATCCTTCATGGCAGTAGCCAACCTTTCAGCTTAAGCTTTTGGTTCTTGGCACTGAAAAAGATTTTCAAGTCCAATGGTAGAATACTACCACTTCCCAATTGCTTCAACACATTTCTTTCACTTGAAAATCTTTAAATGATTAGAGCTCTGAGGTACAGAAAGTCAAGAACATTCTACAAGAAACTGAGCGTTACAAAGGCCAAGCTGAAGGAGTCCTCTGCTACTGTCCGGCTCTGTTGCAGTCTGGCTTCCAAAAAATGGGGAAGACACAAACCTCCAGCCGAGTCAGAGGGGTGCACCAGCACTCAGCAAGGGTTGGAGTGCTGGAACGGACAAAAAAAATCATCTCTCAACTTTCTTGCACCACTCCTGAAAGCAGGGAAGTGTGTCTCCATGCTCTCTCCCCTCCTCTAACTCACTGGCAGCTGGATTCACAAAACACTGCCCCGCTCTATGCAACTCCGAGACAACAGCGCAGGTAGAAGGCAGAGCAAAGGCTGCAGACAGCATCAAGACAAGCTAAGAATGAACACAATGAAAGACACCCAAGGAGACCCCCACAGGGAACTCGGGCACCTTTCTGCCTTCTCCCAGAGATGCGGGGATGCATTCCCTGTCACTCCTGATTTTGTTGTTTACACAGGCTTGGGCATATACTCAACAACCTCAGGCCCTGGGCCAAAGACCAGCAAGCACTCTCCCTTACTTTGGAAAATGGGTGAGGATCAGAGTTCGTTTCTCAAGAGGCAGTTTGTCCTTTTCCTGTCTTGCTTGTTCCAGGAGTTGTCTCCTCATCACGGTGAACACTGAGCGCAGCAACGTCCTCCCAAACACCTGCGTGGTTTCATAGCGAGGTAGACTGTCACAGAACTGTGGCACATTGCAGTAACAGAGCCACCTGCCACAGAAGGAGATAAGCACCGTCAGCATCCTGTGAACCCCCAGGGCATCTGAAACATCCAAGACCAGTAGCGCACAGGAAGCGAAGTCTGCAATGACAAGCCACCGCATCACCACTAGTTCCTGCAGCTGAGGAATCAGACGCCACGACCTTACACCACTACTTGGATCCAATTCTGTGAAAACCGCCTTGTTTTAAGCATGATGCAGTAAGTTCCAGAGTCTGAAAGCCCTGGAATCTAATGCCTCCTTTGCCACCCACTGGCAGCATAACTGTGGAAATAGAGTCATGTTTCTCAGTCTCCATTTCCTTATCTGTAAAATAGGGACAACAATAATTACATCAAAGGATTCTGCAAGCGCTCAATGAGATTGTGGTCTGTAAAGTGGACAGCATAATTCAAATGTATGGCACACAGACAGCAGTTTAGATAAAAGAAAAAATTAAAAGAGATGCCGAGGAAGCCTCTTTTGAACCAATCCAAAATTTACCACCTGAGGAAAAATTGAAAATTTCTTTAAAATGCCTACACACCACTCACAGAACAGCACAGCTTTGGTGAGAAGATAAAAGATCTTGACAACTATTCAAAACTCAGTCAAAACACAGGAAGTAATGAGCTTCCACTGTCATCTCAACACACTTCCCAGTGACTCGGTCTCAATCAAAAAGGCACTTCAGCATTGCACTCGGCCAGGGCAGGGCCTGGGCCAGAGGGGGCCAGCGTTTCTTCAGATCTGGCCACAGTTCGAAGGCATGCTCACTACACAAGTCATCCAATCAAGAAAGAGACCCAGAAGAAGCTCTGGGCTCCTGGCTTCAGATCAGCTCAGCTCCAGCCATTGTGGGCACGTGGGGATTGAATCAAAGGATGGAAGATCTCCCTCTCTGTCTCTCCTTCTCTCTGTATATCTCACTTTCGAATAAAATAAATAAATATATAAAAAAAAGAAAGAACATTAGGGTCAATCAACTCAATGGATCATAATGTAAGTTATAGGAACTTTTCATAAGATGTTAAGTGGGGGAATAAGAAAGATATAAAACCCATGTCTTTTTATCTAAGCAGTGTAAAATATTTACAGGGCAAAATTAAAAGTTAATATTTAAAAAATGATATCATTTTGTCATAGTGTTGGAACTGAGGTCACCTTATCTTTTTTTTTTTTGAAGATTTATTTTATCTTTATTGGAAAGTGAGGTATACAGAGAGAAGGAGAGACAGAGGGGAGGAGCTCCAGTCTGTTAATTCACTCTCCAAGCAGCCACAACAGCCGGAGCCGCGCCAATCCAAAGCCAGCGGGATGCCGGCACCTTCAAGATGAGGACTTTAGCCATTATAGACTACCATGCCAATCCTACCTTTTCTTCAAAAAAAAAAACCCTGCTCATTCTTTGATAATAACAAGCATCACTTTTTTCCATTAATTACAGAGTTAACAGTATAGTTATTTAGCTAATGATCTACAGCAGAAAAGCAAGGGATGAGCATTTGATGGAGCAGTTGAGATGCTGCTAGGATGCCAACATCCCATACTGATGAGCCAGCATTCAAGTCCGGGGTCTTCCTAATTCCAGTCTCCTGCTTACCTGAGCCCTGGGAGGGGCAGGTGATACCCCAGGGACTTGGGCTCCTGTCACTGACGGGAGAGACCTAGGCTGAGTTCCCAACCCCCAGCTCTCCCAGGCCCAGCCAATGTGGGAGTGAACCAGGGAATGGTTGTATGCTCTCTCTCCAATCCCACCACAATACAGATTACATACAAGGGTTCTTTCATGGAAAATTTATATATCATGAAAACACTATGCTTGTATGATTTCAAAACACTGAACCAAGCCAGGCAAATCTTTTAAATGAACTTTTTCAAGTACCCTCACATATATTTTAAATTTTATAATGGCCACATTGGGAAAAAAAATTTATTTTAGTATATTTTATTCAAAATGTCCCAAATTATATCATTTCTTATACGTGAACAATATTTTTAAAAACTACTAATGAACAGATTCTCTGCTCTTGTTATACCACCATAAAAATCTCAATTCCAATCACATTTAAAAGCTTTGTAGCCACATGGCTAATGACTGCCATATTAACCTACGAAGAGCAGTATTTTGCCAGTTAAATTACATAGACATTCCTTTTCAACTGATACAGTCGCAATTATACTCAGGAAGCCTTCTACATTCAGAAGCAAGTATCATTTCCTTGTTGTTGTTTTTTGGTGGGTTTTTTTTTTTCTGTTTTATGTTTTTTTCATCATTTTATTTAACAAGCATGATTTTATGTTGGGCACATGCTCTATGCGGCCCAAGGCCAAGGACCTTCCTTCTGATTACCTGGTATAGTTTTCTTTGTATCCAGAAATATCGTCGTTGGGAGAGCGCAGTCTTCGTTGAGATGGTGCCTCCAGATGCCAATAGTTGATGCGGTTTAGGAACATTTTTGCCAGCTCCACTATGGTTTGCCTTTCTTTAGACGGCAGGTGACTAAATTTGTACTGTACAAAGTTATTCACGCCCTTAAAAGAAGGGAAGACAATTATGTGATCACACTAATTCTGAACACCCACACACAACCTGCGCCATTGGTGGTTATTAACGACAGAACCAACATTCCGCTATTCATAAAAATCTCTTCATTTTCCCCAACGCCCAGAGGGGATCTTGCCTCAGATCATCGCAGATGAAAACAGACAAGAAAGAAAGAGTGGGAGCTCTAATCAGGGCTGGCTGCAACTCGGAAACACTAAACAGAAAATCAAGACCATGAACTGGACAGGTCAAACTCCCTCACTCGACAAAGTCTGACTGCTCTGCAGAACGATTCTTGTTGAAATAACTGCAAAGCATCTCACATGTAATGCAGTTCTTGTTTTTACACTGCAAAAACTGTAATCAAAAAGCCGCCATCATGCCGTCCCCAGAACTACTCCACTACAATTTCAACATTTTTGATTTTAGCAAGCTTACCAAAAAATAAAATTATTCAAAACTATGTGTTTTTTTAAAGAGATATAAACTATTTAGACTTTCCATAGATCACGTTCATTTCATCTAATTTCAAATCAAAGAACAATGAACTGTTTAACAGAGTTGAGGGGCAAAATAAACTTCAGCCTACTGAAAACTGATCAAAATTCATTTACTAGTGAGAATTCTGGTGTTGTGTCTTTTGTAGTCATTCTCATCAAGAAATTCTCTCCAAAGACATTATTTAAGGCAAACAATGAAAGACTAAAACGTGACAAAAGTGAGAGATACTGACAATGGCTGATGGAAAAAAAGTCTATCCATCAGAAAAGATTCCCTGAATACAATGGCTCCTTTCCAGGAATCGCAATGTAGCAGGAAGCAGCTTTCTGGGTACAAAATCTCATTTTTTTCTCTTTTTGCTGGACCTGGAATGTTTCACACATTGCCACTGAATTCCCTCACATCAATAGTCTTTTTCAGACAGTGCCAAAAAAAAAAGGACAAAGACTTAATTTTAAAAGAGCAACAACAAGAGAAAAAGCACATTTCACATTCTTACCAACTACACATTCTGCTTAATTTTATTCTTCTCTAAACACGCAGTGAATTCTGGGTATATAACAACCCGAAACGAAGAAAGCTAAACTGTGTAGGACATTAGGCTGGTGCTTCTGACCCAAATGGCCAAGATGATTCCTACAGACTCAATGAACCTCTCTGAGCTGTGTGTACAGGACAGAAAGATGTATACAGAGATGAGAAAAGAAGATTGAAGGTTTCCATAGGCTTAACCCAATAAAAAAGAGCCTCCTTTCTTTTTACCTGCTCAATACTAGGCTTTTCAAATGGGGGTTTCTTCTCCAAAGAGCCTTCAACTACAGGTTTTCCTCTTTGTAAAATAGATTTTCTCAAGAGCTGCAAAGAAAACATTAAAAAAAAATTAACTTGATGTCTCGATGTCTGTCTGGGCATCTCCCCTCTTCACACACTTCCCTCCTCTCGCTAACACATACTCACACTCAGTTTGTTAGGAAGAGTTCCACAGTCTATCGATTCTATGTAAGCAAATCCTTCAATCAGTGTAACAGGTAACTGTCAGGTAACCCATATCTTCAAGTCCCTGCTCAACACTGCAAGGGCTGACACAGTTCTCTCATCTGGGCATCCCTAAATAAGTGGGAGTGGTAGCCAGGTCCTGATACTTCACTTCCTTTCCCCTTCTCCCCGTTTCTGGCTTCCCACCAAGCCACAGGCCTGATGAACGCACAACCACTGCACGGTGTGCACATGCGCACTTCGGGTCTGCAGGTGTGCTGAAGCTCAGGAGGGTCCTGCTCAAAATCGCTTCAACACCGGGGTTCCACTCTGCACGCATTAGGCTGGAACAGGCAGTAACCACGGCTCTTTACAAGTCCGCAGGGCAGGATGGCACAACGGTTCAGCTGGCTAATTCCGTCTTTGTAGAAGTCTGCAGGGCTCCCAACTGGCAGCCTTCACTATTGCGGTCTTTTTTCATTTCCCCTCTGTCCACAGAACACAAGCCAAGTATTCTGGCATCTCTATGCCCACAAAACAAAAACACTGCTCTTAATTCCCACCCCTGGAATTTAAAGCCTTCAAAGAGCAAATATCAGACAGAAAAGGGAACACAGAGACACTTAACAAGCAAACTGAGCTGAGAACACATGTGACATTTTTTACAGTCAAGCTCTGCTTCAATCTTGTAACCTTCAGACGCAGGTCAGCTGCAAAATGGCCACATATTGATCAAGTCCCATCTTGCCCTTTCTTTTATCCACTTATTGCCTTTTCAGTGGAAATAAAACACAGCAATCGCTGTCTCAGAAGTTAACAAAAATGGATGAACTCCTGAGGCTGAAGATGTCCCTGTGTGACCTCAAAGCCGCCTCACGTACCAACACAAATGATGAGCTTGAGGCATTTGACTGCATTGTGCCCACACCTGCTAAAAGTAAATCTGCAATAAAGACAAATTACAGCGTATGTATTTACGATATATAAATTAAATTACCTATAAAATTATTTACAAAATTGTCAAATCATTCTGGCTATAGTTAAAGCACTTTGAGAACTCAGCAAATTGTAGGTTTCCAGTAGAGACTCATTAATAGTTGAGCAAATGTTCAAACTTAGCTTCTTCAACTACAAAATGATGGAATTTGGATTTTTTTTTTTTATTAATAGCAGCATGCTTTTGCACCCCTATTTTTTCCATTCTATTTTCTCATTTAGTTCTCCCAATATCCTTTTAAAGTAGGTGTTACTGTTGCATATATATACTATTTCCTTATAGATGAGTAAATCAAAGTATAATAACTTGCCAAAGGTTACACTGAGTAGCTGATGGAACCAGGCCTCAGAGCCAGTCAGCGGGGCTCCAGCACCCCATTGGCAGGCACTACAGTTATACTTCAGCTGTAGGAAGCAACTTGATAATGGATTTACATTCAACTACTAAGATTTAACTTTTAATGCTACTAAAATTCCATCTTACAATTTTTGCCACATATGAAATATAGGAGCTGTCTTTCACAAGCTAAGGAAGGGTTAATTTATCACTCATCTGCTCAAAGAATGATTGGAGATGGGGGAAATGCTAAATATTTTGGGTTGTGTCTCCACAAATATATCTGAACTGTTATTCAGAAGGTGGTAGAGAGAGAGAGTGGTGGGTAAAGAAAAAGAGGGGAATGTAGTTGAAAGCAAAGCAAAACTCTCTGACTTTTCTAGTTGGTTCTAAAACAAGAGGAGACTGACAGGAGGAAAACGTTGACACCACCCTAGCTCCCCACAGGGTGCGGGGACCTGGGGGAGCTGCGGGGAGCTGCGGGGAGCTGCGGGGAGCTGCGAGGAGCTCTGCTCCAAGACAAACAGCAGCAGCAGTCAGGAACATCAAAATTTTTTTTTTCAACCAAGATCTTTTTCCAAAGAAGCTCTAAATAGCACAAATCTGCCAAGGTTCCATGTGGATGACTCAGGCCGCATAGCCATGTCAACGAATCGTCACCCAGAGTAGTCCAGCGCGCGCTAACAACTGCAACGAACCCAGCTGTTCCCTGCGACTTCCTCTCCTTCTCTCTCTCCCTTTTAGATTAATATCTCTAATGATGCCCCAAACACATACACATAAATACACATACACGCGCATTTATATAATTCTTCCTTCTCCTTCTTTGTGTCCTATCCATCCAAAATTCAACAACAACAACAAAACATTTCATTAGTTGCAACAGACTAAAATCGGTAAGAAACAAAACAAGAAATTTAAGGATTAAAAAAAGAAAAGCAACAGGAATAAGGTACAAAATTTGCAATGAGACTGCTAGCAGCCACGGCAAAAGGAATGGGAATTTCAGCTTTTAGCTGTCATATTAAAATGAAGTACAGTACCTCTGGAAAGAGGCAAACTTTTCCTTGCAGTAAGTTCTGAGTGTTGTTGGTTTTTTAATGTCCTTGTAAGACAATACGGGGCCTTTGTGATGGTTCTGCTACCTAATCCTCCACCTCCAAGCACCAGCATCCCATTTGGGCACTGGTTCCTGTCCTGGCTGCTCCACTTTCCATGCAGCTCCCTGCCTGTGGCCTGGGAAAAGCAGTACAGGATGGCCCAAAGTCTTGGGACCTTGCACCTATATGGGAGACCCAAAGGAGGTTCCTGGCTCCTGGTTTCAGATCAGCTCAGCTCTGGCCATTGCAGCCATTTGGGGATGGAATATCTTTGTCTCTTCTCTCTATAAATCTGTCTTTCCAAAGGGGGTGAGGGGGAAAGAGTAATACAATACAGCAGAATGTGCAATGCCTTTAACAGCAAGTGTTTTTTTTTTTTTCTTTGCTATTCTTTATGGAGAGTCTTTCATAAAATCAGTTTTTTAACAACTGGAAAGTTTCTATCCTTTCCCACTGCCAATTTCCCCCTACAGTGGTTGTCCCTGGCTAGAATCAGAAAAGAGACATTATGGTAAGACAGTGGAACATGTCAGGTAGAGCCCTGAAGAGGCAGTTGTTGTAGCAATAATCACCACAACAGCCTTGGCAAGTCTGGAGTCCTCCTCCTGAGGCACAGAAGGACTTGGGGTCACATTCCCTCCGCCTTGCTCACAGGGATCCAACCACAGATCTGCTTGCTGTGTCAGTACTGCCTCCAGCTCATCTGCTGCACAACCTGGATGCTTTGTTCATTGTCTCCCTTTTCTGCTGACCTACAGGCTCCTATATTAGTGCCACACAGAGTGGGTGCGCAATAATACACATATTGGGTGTATGGAAGGAAATCTGTAAAGATATATAAGATATTCGACTTTGAGGCAGACATCATGGCACAACGGGTTTAAACGACTGCTTGCCATGTTGGCACCTATCTGAGCACAGTTTAAGTTCAATCAAGCGCTCTACTAATGTACCTGGTAAGGTGGTGGAAGAAGGCCCAGGTAAGGTGCTCCCTACCTCCCACATGAGACACCTGGATGAAATTCTTGGTCAGACTTTGGTCTAAGCAACCATAGTGGCCATTTGGGGGGATGGACCCGCAGATGGAAAAAATCTATCTCTCCCTCTATCACTCTTTCAAATAAATAACTTTCTTTTTTTTTTTAAGATTTTATTTTTATTATTAGAAAGTCAGATATACAGAGAGAGAGAGAGAGAGAGGAAGTTCTTCCGTCCGATGATTCACGCCCTAAGTGAGCGCAATGGGTCGATACTATGCCGATCCGAAGCCAGGAGCCTCTTCCGGATCTCCCACGCGGGTGCAGGGTCCCAAAGCCTTGGGCCGTCCTCGTCTGCTTTCCAGGGCCACAGGCAGGGAGCTGGAAGGGAAGCGGGGCTGCCGGGACTAGAACCGGCGCCCATATGGGATCCCGGGCATGCAAGGCGAGGACCTTAACCACTTGCGCCACCGCACCGGGCCCCCAAATAAATAACTTTCTAAAACAGACATTCCACTTTGCAGGAAGCAGGAATTATTTTTCCCAATCATTATTCTGAGGTATGTAACTATAATAATTAATGGAAACATTTAAAATATAGACTATGCTATTCAAATAAAGTATCAAAGAATCAAATTACTCTTAAAATCCTGGCAGGATTTTATCTTATGTTTCTGGAAGTCAGAAGAAGGCGAAAAACAAAACAAAACAAACAAAACTACGTCTATTTAAGTATAGAGTGGGCAAGTATTTCAAAAGTTGAGAAAAGGTGTGCATGTAGAATTTATTGCAGCTATACAAAAATATCAAAATGCATCAGAATACAATCAGCAAGAAAAGATTCGGGGTTTTTTTTTTTTTCTTTTTTACTAGAAAAATGATACAGACTTCAGATTCATGCAAATACCAGTAAATTATGTCATGAGTGCCGAAGTGAAGCTTAAGGATGACTGCTTCCTAAAATTAAGATCACATTTTGGATTCTGTTTCAAAGCTTTCTCTGAACTTGAAATATTTGCCTAACTAACCACAAAATAAGTCATATATTTAACCTCTCATGGATACAAAGGCTCTCAAGGAAAGTGACATACGTGCTCATTTTAAAGGCCCAACTCTGAAGAAAGGCAATGCTTCAGCAATTCCTGGAGGCAAAAAATGCATCTCGAATCTACAGCCCTCACATCAGCCGGCATATGGATTTGGAAGATATCTGAACAATTAGAGAGGGAAAAAAAAAAAAACCCTTAAAATACTAAAACCTCACCTTAAATAAGTAGAAATAAACTTGTTTTGTATCTGCATCTTCCTCCTTGTGGACACAGGTAAAGAGATACTCCACATCCAACACGATCCCCAGGAGTCTGTTCATTTCTTCTTCGGACACGTTCTCCAGGTGGGAGACGTGAGCGGCTGAAGGCGGGATCAAAAGAGCACAGGTGAGCAGTCAAGTGGCAACCACAGGCGTTCCCTGCTTCAACGCCCATCAATCTAGCAGGCTGTACGATCAACACAGGGAACTTCCTGAGCTCCTGTTAAGACTGAAGCCTTCTCATCAAACACACTTACAACTAAGTTGCGTCTCACCATCTCCATCTAACACTACAAAGATGCCAGTAGCTAAGGCACTCCAAAAAATGCGTATCGAAAGAATTGGAACTTAGAGCACCAAGTCTGCTCATGATACATTCAAATTCTTCTGTTTCCATAGAAACAAATTCTTCACCATACCAAGATGCTTTCTATGGTCCTATGAGTCCTTTTCCTCTTAGGCTCTCTTACCAACACAAAATAAAACCTCACTTCATTATTGGGCCCGGTGCCACGGCTCAGTGGTTAGGTCCTTGCCTTGCATGCGATAAGATCTCATACGGGCACCAGTACCTGTCCCAGCTGCTCCACTTCCCATCCAGCTCCCTACCTGTGGCCTGGAAAAGCAGTACAGAATGGCCCAAAGCCTTGGGACCCTGCACCCACATGAGAAAGCTGGAAGGCACTCCCAGCTTCTGGGTTCAGACCAGCTCTGGCCCAGCCATGGCAGACATTGGGGAGTGAACAAGCAGACAGAATCTTTCTGTAAATCTGCCTGTCCAATAAAGACAAATACATCTAAAACAAAACAAAAACAAAAAAAGCTTTACTTTCCCTACATGAAAGACCCAAGGCCTGTCTTAGCTTGCAATTCAATGTCTCAAGCAAACTCCCAAACCTGCTTTTCTCCTTTTACTCTTGTCGTACTGTAATTTTCATAATCTGTCTGATGATCCTCTCCACGCTCATCCACCTGTCATTTCCCTTCCCCAAATCCAGTCCATCTTTCAAAGTTATCTCATTTAATCCTCTCATAGTTTCAAGGACTAGGCATTAATAATCCCATTTTATAGTTGCAGAAACTGAGGTACAGAGAGGTTAAATACTGTTTCATCAAATACCACCTGCCATCAAGTTACAGGAAGGACCTGAAAGTGAATTTGCTTGATCAAATGCTAAAGGTCTTAAAAATGTACTTTTGTTAACTGCTGAACTTCAAGTCCTTTTTCCCTTGGAATGGAATTTCTAACTGAGCCATGCAATAATTAATCACCGGGCTTGGGAACGAGTCTTTCATTCCTGTTATTTCCAGCACCAGTCACCAAGGCTTACTGTGTAACATTAGCCAGCCCTTCAAGAGCGTTCCTCTTTGGTGTTGTTGAGTGTGCCTGTTTAAAATTGCTGGACACAGAAGTACTTGCTTTGACTATGAAACAAAGACTGAAATATGCAGACAGCAAAGCAATGATCCTCAGCTTTTTAAGGGCTAATTGAATTGGAAGTCACTGAAAAAAAAAAAAAATATATATATATATATATATGCCATAGCCAGGGTAAGGGTCAATCTATTCCAGAGTCGGCAAGTGCGCCTGCCATATGGCCATCGTGCTCTGTCAAAAGCCTAAGACGGAGAGTACTAAAGCACTCCTTACCATAATTTCTTCCCTCCAAGGACCAGCAACTCCTCACCGTAACTTACTCTGCCAGTTACATGTCCCTCAAGAGTAGTCCTCTACCAAAACTACCAAAACTAGTGTAGAAATAATTTCGCTTGCCTGAGGTAAATGTTCTACACTGGATTTCAGTCTTTCCTCAACAGAATTAAATCTCAGTTGCCCATCCTTAGCCATCTTAGTGATTCACCCTTTATCAGCTATCTTTTCCTTACACTTTTTACTTTTACAAAAATGACTGATACATGATTGATGCACGGTGGCCAGCACTGATAGCAGTAAAGTGACTACCTGTAACCAGGACATCCCATATGAGCGCTTTCACATCCCAGCCACTCCTCTTCCCATCCGACTTCCTGCCACCGCTCTGGGAGGTGAGAGGATGGCCCTGCTACCCATGTGGGTTACCTGAATGAAGCTCTTGGCTCCAGAGTCTGGCCTGACCACTCAGTGCTGGCTGTTGTACCCATCCTGGGGAAGGGAGAGGAGGTGAAACAATGGATTTCAGATCTATTTCACTCCCCCAAATGATCAGGAAGGTCAAGGATGGGATAGGATGGAGCCAGAAGCCTGGAACTTCATCCGGGGCTCCCAAATAAGCAGTAGGGTCCCAAGTAACCAGGCCTTTCCCAGGCCAAGAAACAGTGAACAGTGATTCAAGCACTTGACTCCTGCCATGGGAGACCTAGATGGATTTCCTGGCTTCAACAATGACCCGGCAGGTCACGTTCAGGTTGTTTCGGACATGCATCAGCAAATGGAAGATTCTCTCTCTCTTTCCCGACATGTGCATGTGTTTGTATACTTACTCACACACATCACTTTGCCTTTCAATAAATTTTAAGAGGAAAGAAGAATAAAAAGGAAAAGGAGAGATGTCACAAATAAATAATCTCATGCTACATCTAAAGGAAATAGGGGAAAAAAAAGCTAAATTCAAAGCTAATAGAAGAAAGAACATTATCAAATAGAAAAGGGGAGAGTGATTATCTTGTTCAAAGAACATAAATAATTTACATCACAGAAGCATGTATGTATGTGGAAACTTAACAAATACCATCCAAATCTATCATTACTTCATATCTGACTAGATGTGGTTTTGTCATTTTCCAAAAGATACGTGAATTGGGGCTTCATCTGAGGTAGAATTTCTACCTGGTCACTTTTTTTCTTCAGAGGATGCAAAATTCTCCTTGAGGTCAATCTGAACTCTCTGGGAGACAAGCCTCATTCTGTACAAAGCTAGGGCAAAATTTTCACCAGTTTTCACATAAATAGGTTTTAAGAGGATTTATTTATTTGAAAGGTAAAGAAGGACTAAGAGTTCAATCCTCCACACACAGTGGTTCACTTCCTAAGTAAGCACAATGGCTGGGCTTGGGCAAGAGCAAAGCCAAGAACTAGCAACTCTTTCTGGGTCTCCCTCATGTATGCCAGAGGCCGCAGCTCTGGACTACCCTCCTGGCTTTGCCAAGTGCATCAGCAGTGTGCCAGAGTGGAAGCAACAGCCAAAGATCAAGCCTGCACTGTATGAGATGCTAGCAACACAAGTATCGGCGACACCTGTGGTGCCGTAATGCCAGCTCTTTCCTTGGAAAATTTTCATCCGTGTCTAGTGACAACCCATGAAAGCAATCAATATAGAATAGAATGTAAATTCTTTCAGATTCTTCAAGGATGTAAAACTTCAGTTAAGGCATACAGTGGGTCAAACTCAGAAAAGTAGACATGAGCTACTTTTAAAACCAGCTGCTCTGACTGAAACAGAGGTAAAAGCTCCTACTTCTCCTGCCCATGCTAGATTTCCACTTTGAAAGCTGGCGTGTAGAACCATCTGCCTGCGTATTCTGAAGAGCAGACTACATTAACGCTAAGATGCTGAAGTGAACCCAGGGAAGCTCGCTTCCTTCTGACTCTGCCCATAGAGAAAGTGCTGTGAGAAACCTGACTTAGGAAGGGGTAGAGAAGTGGACATGCAGGACTGAAACTGAAGCAGCCAGAATTCCCCAGAAGGGAGGAAGGAAGTTCTGCAGGAAGTTTTGTTTTGTTTTAAATTGGGATCACCCCTTTGTGGTAAAGCAGCAAAGGCAGGGCTGGAGTGGAGGACTGCACATTGAGGGAGGGAGAGGATGTCACAGGAGGAGGGCAAAGCTTCCAGGAATAAATTATGAGGCGAGGGAAGATCAGGTGTCAAGGGAAGGGTGTGGAATAACTGCTTGAGACGGGACAAAAGAACTCTACAAATCCGTGTGAGATGCACAGTAAAAACCACAGGCGTGTGCCCGAGGATGTCCAAGGCGGTCCACCACCGTTGGAAACCAGGGCCTGACTAACGCAGTTCTCAGCCTTTTCTCTCACCATATCCACATCTCCAACAACCTCTCCTCAAACCCCATTCATCCCCACTCCCACTTAGAACCCACGACCACCATAGCACAGGTGCAGCACCATCACACCAGGTTTAGACACTGGAATCAGACTCCTCAGGGCCCTTCTCAAAGGCAGCACCCTCTTGTTACCCTTGCTTCTGTCGCAGGTTCCAGCTCTCCTCCTTCGGCATCCTTCCCCATCAATGCATCATCAGCCACACTCACTCACTTCAGTCGCTGCTCTGCTCTTTCCTAGCTAACATGGTCTTCAAGAGCTCCAGCCTGAAGTACAGAGAGGAGTGACTGTTCTCCTGGCCACCAGGGTAGTCCTACTAAAGCACCATTTTCCTCAAACTACCACACCTCTACCAAATCCAAAGACTGCACCTCACTCTACATACTGACCTCACTTAGTCATTTAATCTTTCCCCGGGTTTAGGAGCTCACCCTTGCCAAAATATGGGGGGTAGCTCATGATTAGTGCAAAGCTAAACTATTTCCCATACTGAAAATCAACCCAAAGAAATGCCTTGTTAGTAGAAGCCTTTATATTTTCTAAAGAAGACTATTTGAAGCGATTGCTTCTGTCTCTTCTCCTCTCAGTATACCTGAATTCGCAACAAAAATAAGTAAATCTTTAAAAAAAAATTCCTTCTTCATTAGTTTTATTCATCTATGCAAGTTTTTATTTATTCCTTTGAAAGGCAGATTGATTTAAAAAAAAAAAAAAAAGAGGAGATTTTTCATCTACTGGTTCACTCACCAAAGGCCAGCAATAGCTAAAAATGAGCCAGCAAAAGCCGAGAACCCAGAATCCCATCCACACTGAGGGCAGAAACCCAAATATCTGGAGCACCATCTGCTGAGTTCCCAGGCGCATTAGCAAGAAGCTGACAGTAAGCCAAAAGGCCACTCTCACAGGACACATAGTGTCCCAAGTCACGACAACCCCACCCATGTTCAAGATGTAAAACACTGCTATGAAATGTGAAAATATGAAAATATCATAAAAGACACAACAGGGAAAAGCCTGAGGAACTAGTCCAGATTTAAGATGAATAAAGAGATGTGACAGCTACAAGCATATGGGATGCTAGACTGGGCGCTTAAAGGATAGGAAAATACACTGAAAAGAACATTTTTGGGTCAACTGTCAAGATCAGAATATATATAATACATGATGTAAGAATTACATGCGTGTTAAACTTACCTCTGTTCTTCAATGAACTGAGGTTATGTGAGAGAGTATCCTGATTTTTAGGAAATATGCTCATGCGTTGGAATATTTAGGGGAAAGGACTGCAGGCTATTTTCATATAGTTTAGGAAAAACAAGTACATGCATAGAAACTCACATATGTATATATGACAATATGCAAATGACAAAGCAAATTGGAGAGATACCAACAAATAAATCTGGGAAACATATTTGAAATATTATTCATTATTCTCTTCATAACTGTTACATAAGGTGCAAATTACCAAAAAAAGTCTTTAAAAAGTAATTTTCCCATCTGATTTTGGCAATCCAATGTAAAGGATCCTGCTTTTATTTCAAACAAGAGCATGCTGCAAAGTGTCAACGTTAACTACCAACACTGGCTAATCCTTGGTGGGCGGGGACAATCCCTGTCTGCTGGGGTCCATCTGGTGAAGGGCAGGCAAGGTTGAAGACGGGCAAGTCAGAGCCTTGGGGAGACTCTGCTCTCTTGACATCTCCCCAGGACAGCGTGCCATGGCCCATTTCACGGCTGCGTCCGACCCACATCCAGCGTGGCGCTCAGGGGCCTGCCTGTGGCTGCTGCCAAGAAGCACACTGCACCTGCTTCTTTACAGCAGGAAGTACACTGAGCCCCGTGCCCCTCGTTAAGCTCTGGCTCCCTGTACCACCAGCCTGCACTTCGCATGCAGACGGCTTGCCGGTCCTCACACACCTGCAGTGTATACATGCAGCAGCTGGGGAGGCAGCCAGCATGTCCCTACACCTGCACAATGGAAACAAACATCACAAACTATGCAAGACTTGTAAGCTGCTCAAATACACTTTTTGCTCATGGGAATTTGGGGTCAAGGCTTAATCAGTGCAGCAGAGCCTGTTGAACCATTGTGTAAAAGGTTTATTATTTAAAGCTGGCTTCATCTTTCATAATCTCAAGTATACAGGGCCCAGTGTGGTAGCCTAGTGGCTAAAGTCCTCGCCTTGCATCCCATATGGGCTCTGGTTTTAATCCTGGCAGCACTGCTTCCCATCCAGCTCCCTGCTTGTGGCCTGGGAAAGCACTGGAGGATGGGTCAAAACCTTGGCACTCTGCACCTGGGTAGGAGACCAGAAGGAGGCTTTGAATGGGCACAACTTGGGCCACTGCGGCCACTTAGGGAGTGAATCATGGGATGGAAGATCTTCCTCTCTTTCTCTCCTCCTCTCTGTATATCTGACTTTGCAATAAAAATAAGTAAATCTTTAAAAACAAAAAGGAGTAAGAGTTCATTAGATGAGTGTTGTCCAACTGAAATGTAATTTAAACCACATATATAAACCAGTAGTTACATTAAGAAGGTAACAGAAACAGATGAAATTAATTAACTTTTATACCAAAGAATTATAATTTAAACATGCACTTAATATCAAAGATGATTAATATATATATTCTTTTGTCATGGTATGTTTCAAAACTGCATTTTATGGTTACAGCACGCCTCAACTCAAGCCAGGCATGTTTCAGGTGCTGGATAGCCAAATGAGGCTACAGGCTACTGGGTAAGACAGTGCAAGTGTCATTACACAATGCGAACACTCCTCCTCAAATAAATGCAGCCACTCCTCTCCTTCGCATTACTGACCGCATCAAACACTTATCAATGAAGGAATAAACTCAATTATGTTCATAGAACTAGACACAGCCATCAAGAGAAAAAGTCAGCGTTGATCACAGTTTAGTACAGAAGACCAACCAGGGTATATCATTATGGTTACATAATAAGGAACATTGCAATAAAGCTGCAAGAAGGCTGCATTCTGTCTGCAATGCCCTGAAGCAGTCAGACCCGAGGCATGAGCTAGATTCCCTGACAGAAAAAAAGGACTCCTGCAGAGGGTGTGGGTCACCCGATCGAAAGCCCAGGTGCAGGGAAGCTCAGAGAGGACCAGAGGGCATGGTTCTGCCTGATGGCCAACACTGAATGCGAATGACGAGGGAAAGGCCGAGAGGCCTCCCTGTCCTCCACGCTCAGCTTCGGACCGGATCACTATGAGGATGGTCGCTCGCTCAGGGACTTCAGCACAGGAACGCGATCCAGACTCCATCACAGCAAGCGGGAAAGCCAGATATGCAACAGTGGACACAGGCATGCCAAGAGTTGCCACACACATGACCAAGGGCAAAAGAGAAAAGGCTAAATTAAAGAAATGTGACAGGGATGCATCTTGTGGGGGAATCAGCAGTCTCATGACAGAGCAAGCTGGATTCACTAAGATCAAGTACAGCAGGGAAAATACTGCTGATGTTAGCTTTTTAAAAAAAATTTTTTATTCATTTTTTTGGTGGAAAGTTAGATCTACAAAGAGAAGGAGAGACAGGAAGATCCTTCATCTGCTGGTTCATTCCCCCAAGTAACTACAGTGGCCAGAGCTGGGCCGAACCAAAGCCAGGAGCCAGGAGCTTCTTCCGGGATTCCTGTGCAGGTGCAGGGTCCCAAGGTTTTGGCCCATCCTCCACTGCTTTCCCAGGGCACAAGCAGGGAACTGGATGAGAAGTGGAGCAGCTGGGATACCATCCAGGGCCCCCAGAGCCCATACTGGATTCCAGCGCATGCAAGGTGAGGACTTTAGCCACTAGGCTACTGCGCCGAACTCCAATGTTAACTTTTAAACTCCTTTGTCCCAGACTCACAGTTCATGACAGCTCAGAAACTGGCACCTAAAAGGTCACATCAGTGAACAAGGGACACCCAGGGCCCAGAGGAATACTGACTGGGTCCAGGTGGCAGAGTACAGGTGTCAGTGGGAACTGAGGGCCAATCCACTAACAAAAGCTGATATTGGACTTCCCTTTTACAGGTTCCCCTCGATGCTCCAACATAAAACCTCAAGTCATGCTTCCAAAATTCTTTTCCTAAATGTCTCCCAATAACATGCTTAAACAATCGGTCTTTTTTTTTTTTTTTAACATCTCTGCCTTTTAGGACTGCCACACTCGGTGGGAACCCCAAGCAGAGACTCTCCTATCACACCACCCAGGCCTGCACAAGAGAAGGAACATGGAGCTGACAGAGCCAAAACAAAGAGAAAAATAAAGACTCACACTGGAACTTGGGTATATGGGAGTCCTTTCAGAAGCAACACACAAGCCCACATTCAAGTCTAACTTAGCAAGGCACCCCGATTCCCTGGTCACTATTTACCGTGCCAGCCATGTCTGCATGCCAGTTTTTTTCCTGTCTAATCCGTAAAGCTTTCCTCACCTCCCAACTGCAGAACCAGACAGAAGATGCTTTTCTCATGCCACCTGACTCTCATGAAGTTGAAATAACCAAGCTTTTCTCGTCCCAGTGGACCTGACTCGTGTAGTGACTGGGCTCGCTGGTCAGCAGGCAAGGACCTTCTAGATCTGAGAGGGCAATTCAATGTTCAGTCTATGCAAATGCAGACGAGACAAAAGAAATGTGTGTTTGATCCAATAACTTGCCTAAGTAATTTTTAAAAAGATTTAATTTAGTTATTGAAACGCAAAGTGATAGAAAAAAATAAATGACAAAAAAAAGAAAGAAATCTATTTACGGGTTCACTCCCCAAGTGGCCATCCTGGTTGGAGGTAAGCCAGGTTTGACAGGAGCCTGTAACATCATTGATTACGCTTAAACAATGGGTTTAATATCGTTGTTTTTCTTATCTGCCTTTGAGGACATGACTGCGCATGCGCAGGAGGAGTCCCGGGTTGACAAGTTCATTTTACACTACCCAGGCATGCGCAAAAGAAAGAACAGAGCATGCGCGCCTGTGTCCCGTGCACGCGCGCGCGCACACACGCACACTATTAAAAACACAGAGTAACTCTGCAATTCTGGATCCTGGGCTCTCTTCTTCCGTCTTCAGAAGCAGGACAGCTGGGATTCCACCTGGCACACCAATATCGGATGCAGGCAACACAAGCAGTGGCTTCTTCTGCTCCACCACCACACTGATCCCTCCCTTAATAACCCACTTTAAACTCATACTACTCCAGAAACAATTTCTAGGGTGATGGTTAAAACTAGTTCTTTGTTCTTCAAATATTTCTATTGGAAACAAAAAAGTAAGCAGAGGTCATAAAAGATCACCAATTTCCACAACTGAACATATTGCTGGGTGTGCACACACACCACTCACACAGGTGATAACATCTAAAAACAGTCAGAAAGTTTCTACATAAAACTGTAAAATAAGTTAGCACTACTGAGAACGAACTGCCCCTACAAAGCCTGCGAAACACTGAAGAGAAAGAACAATCGAGACTTATCTGAGAAGCTTCCAGACTTAGTTATTATTCTTATCTCCCACAGCCAACAGGCGTGCGAGATGGATACACGTGCGAGATGGGTACACGGGGTCTGTTTCAACTCCAACTTCTGCAGTAAACTGTACAGTCCTTTGTTCTTTATGTTCCTTATCTATTTCTAGAAAGGTCTTTATTAAAATTAATAAGTAGCATTCTTTTCAGGGCTTCTGTCTCTAACAATGGCTGTAACCAATCAATGGCCGTAAGTTCACTGTTGCCTACCCAAAGTCCACCATCTGAGGCCAACCCAATGTACATTCACTAGGACATGAGAAGTACATACAAATGCCAACCAGTTCACAGGGCCTGTTTATTTCCATGGATATTGGCAGAATTTCATGGGTATTATTATTTGAAACAGTTCAGGGAAAAGGACTTCAACATGACAATAGAAATTCCAATTGTATTCTGACCCCAAAAGTCTGTGGTTTTCTCTTTTGTCTCTTCCCCTCTCTCTGTCACTCTGTCTTTCAAATAAATAAATACATTATTTAAAAGCAAAAAAAAAAAAAAAAGGAACTTAAAATTTAAGAAACTTAAAATTTAAGAAAGGAAGAAAATAAGGAAAATATTTTTTAAACATCTAGAATTTCATTGCTGTGAGAAGTAACCACAGTCAGCAAGCCAACATCTGTCCTTCTATACCTTGGCTTTTTGATGAAGAGTTATTTATTTGAAAGAGTGACACCTGAGAGGGATGCCAACCCTACAGGTGGCAGCTTAACCCACTGTGCTACAGTGCCAGTCCCTAGACCTCATCTTGATTCTCCTACTTCACCCCACGTATCCCCTCGTCTGGCTGTCCTCTAGCCTTCATAACACCCTTCCCATTGCACCAGCAGATTTAAGTGTTTCCTTGAGTTTCTATGTGCCAGTCCAGAAAATCATCAGAATCAAGACAGTGACCAGGGAACTTTAATCTAGAGAGCGCAGGTCAGAAGCACAGGTGGCAGGGTGGGACTTGCAACTGGCCTCTGAAGAGAGGGCTTTTGTGGAGAGAGTGCACCCTCCAACTGGAACGGAACGGACTGGGTAAGACATTATCTGGTATTCACCAGGCTGGAGAATCCTGGGGACCTCATGACAGAAGGCTTCTATGTTGAGTGAAGGCAGAGAAATAGAGACCTGGCCCTTCCTCTGTCAGATCACATTCGCTGAACCGCTACCGCAGGATTAAGCATGTGAAAGATGAGTGCCGTTCCTCGCTCAGAATCGCTGCACCTGTGAAGGGCCTGTCCTCCACGGCCTCACAAGGTCAAACAAGCCAATCAGATCCCCTCCTCCGGGGATCAAACCCTGCACAAACACTCCGAGGCTGAACCACGCAGGGCCAGCCATTTCCACAGCAGAGACCCAAGGAACAGAACAAAAGCTGCTTTGCCATTGTTAACAAAACCTCATTCCCTTATTGTGTTCAATGCCTCGGAGCTACAGTACCCACTTGTAAACACCATTTTCCCACTTCGAGGGGACAAAGTTTAAAGCTGTTTGGAATCACAGAGCCTTGGCAGTATTGCAGTATTACTAACAATACAGCACAATGGACTTATGTATTGCAGCATTACTAACAATATCGCTTCTCAGCCTTTTGGCCAAGATCAAGTATAGCATTACTACCAACAGAGCACAATGGACTTATGGCTAGGTGTCACTCAAAAATGTCTGCGTGTGCTTGCTCATGTATTATTCCCAATGATTCTAGAAAATAGACAAAAACGGTCACCACACCCTCCCTCATCATGGTCTCCAAACCTTCCCCCCACCCCCGGGGGTCGGCAACGCACAATCACTGATTACAGCAGTCACAGCCCAGACCTGGTGCTGGCGGGAAGTACCAACTCGGCTGCTGACTGCACCCCGAGATGACCTGCCCCAATGTCATAACAAAACTACCGCAGACGGCGGACACCCTCCCGCTGCCATCATGTACCTGATGCCAACTCTACCACTCCCTGTGAGGGGAGAAAACGGGGAGTCAGCGCATCCCTGGGAACCCCTCCCCTTCCCCTAGCGCTCTGCCCAAAGCAGCACCCGTCCTTCTGGGAGATCCTACAGAGACAGGACCCAGACTCTCACAGTCGCACTTCACTCTAACGCATGCACCATCCCCGAGACAAGCATCACTTTGATGATAACTCTTACCCCCCAACTTTTATCCATGTCTCATCCCCAAATCCTTTAGTATGTTGCAGGACTCCATGACCCCCAACTATTTTTCAGAACAGAAAAAAACTGAGGCTCAGGAAGATTACGTCACACTGTCCTATATATACGCGCTGATTTTAGCACTGGGATTTGAAATTAAGCTGGTCAAGCCCTCAATTTAGTACTAAATTATAAAGCTTTGGACCAAATTGCTTTCAGACCCAGGTTCTGTTAATAGTGTAAGAATATTTTGGGGGGTCCAGGACAGTGGTGTAGCAGCCTCACCTTCCACCTGCAGCGCTGGTACTTGTCCCAGCAGCTCCACTTCCCATCCAGCTCCCTGCTAACGGCCTGGGAAAGCAGCAGAATATGGCTCAAGTTCTGGGCCCCTGCACGCACATGGGAGACCCAGAAGCAGCTCCTGACTCCCAGCTTGAGATCAGCCCAGCTCTGGCCATTGTGACTATTTGAAGAGTGAACTACCAAATGAAAAGAATCTGTCTTTCTTCTCTGTGTAACTCTGTCTTTCAAACAAAAATAAATAAATAAACCTTTAAAAAACAAGAAATTTTTGCAATAGAAACCACGTTTTATTTCTCAAATGGTCACACTGGATTTTATAACCGTCTTCAGCCAATTTTTCTCCTACATTTCGATATTTACACTTTCTTAATGTCATAAATAAGGTTACAATAACTGACCTTGTAGCTTAATTTAAGGACATATCTTAATGTGTTTAATAAACCTCTGGCATGGATTTACCAGGTCAAAGAACACGTACTCTTTTCCATTCTTCTGAACTGTGTATTGGCAAATAAAGGTATTTATTTCAAAACTTGTTTAAAAAAAATACAAAAGCAAACAAGGGTGGCTCTTTTTTTTGGCGGGGGGGAGTATTTTTATAGGAAATTCAGATACACAAGAGGAGGAAAGACAGAAAGGAAGAACTTCTGTCTATTGATTCACTCGCCTAGCTGCCGCAACAGCTGGAGCTGTGCCAATCTGAAGCCAGGAGTCAGGAGCCTCTTCCAGGTCTCCCACCCAGGTGTAGAGTCCCAAGGCTTTGGGCTGTCCTTGACTGCTTTCCCAGTCCACAAGCAGGGAGCTGGATGGGAAGTGGGGCTGCGGGGATTAAAACCAGCACCCATATGAGATCCTGGTGCATACAAGGCGAGGACTTTAGCCACTAGGCTACCATTTCAGGCCCAAGGTTGGCTCTCCCTTGTAAAACCTTTTTTTGTGCCCTGGGGAATTCATGTGCTTTTCTATACTCTGAAGAGACAGCCTGCTCAGCTAAGAAAGAAAGAAGATTCTGTTTTAAAATGTTAATTGATGTGGGATAATAGGATTTCCCAATCAACAGCAAATATAGCTCAAGCCCACAGCTTAAGGATTCTTGATCCCAGTTTTTAATTGCATCATATTTTCTGGGGCGAATCTGGGCTTGCAGCTTAACTGTGAAGACAGATAAACAATAAACAAAGACCATTCTAAGACTTCTGGAATCTCTCTTAGTACTGGCTACTTCAAAAGTCAGAGACTGGCTCACTGTAGCTGCTCAGCAACCCAATGATATTTTATCAGTCTGTTTACTTCTTTTCCGCTGGCACTATCTACCAGTACTTCCTGTTTCAAAAAGTTACTCCAGCCCAGTGACTTCCTGGGAAGCCCACATTATTTTTTTTTGCTCTATCAACAGGACAGAAGTGAAACACTCCACCATTGAGAACAAAAAAAAATCCCCACTCCAAATGATTAGGCGGAAGCCCGGGTGCACCAGAGCCATGCCCTTGTGACAAACGAGATGTACAGAGATGGGGTAAGTGAAGGCAGAAAAGTAAAATATTCAAAGACCCTCTATGAACTGCAATTTTAATATACAAAAAAAAAAAACTTGCCACTAACTGTATCTACTCAAAGGCACTTCAAGAGAATAATTTTTAAAAATGTCATCAATTTATTTGTGACAAAGAGAGACAAAGAACTCTCATCCACTGCTTCACTTTCCGAATACCCACAGGGTCAGGCCTGGAGTGAGGAACTGGGACCGTAATTCAAGTCTCCCAAACGAGTGGCAGACACCCAGTCCCTGCGCCTCACTGTTGCTTTGTAGGGTCTGCATCAGCAGGAAGCTGGGGGCCAGAGTCAAGCCCAGGTCCTCCACCGTGTGGTGAAAGCATGCCAACCTCACTGCCAGACCGAAGAGCTACTGCCCCCACCCTGCCCACCCCCCCAAAAAAAATAGTTCTTATCCTGAAACTTGTATCAGAGCACCGAACAACACACCAGTACAGTCCTGCTGAGAAGCTCAAGCACAGGAGCCTGCCATATTGACAAACAATTCCACACACACAGTGAAGAATTTCCAGATACAGGAAACAAATGAGCATGAAGAGAAAATGAAGCATTTCCAAAAAATGTTAAGGAAATCTTAATGATAGTTACTATTTTTAAACAAAGAACAAATCGGTAGAAGTTTCCACCCTGGGTTTAAAGGCCCCAAGATTTCCCGCAGCCTCATCCCACCATCAGAATGAATGCCAGGACACATTAGCAAAATCTACAGCTCAGTTGCCACATTGCACCTTATTTAGCAATCTCAAACCCAACCTATCTCATGTTGAAAAGCAGCATGACACACATAGGGCACCAAAGCAAGCAGTGCCCAGCCTGTCTCTCGCATGAAGCCTTCCCCAGCAAACTTCTGAGCCCAGAGAGGCTCTGAGAGTCGGCTTCGTAGAGAAATAAACCACCTTCAGCTTGGGTGGACCTCAGAATTCAGTCAGCCAGGATTCTGAGCCGACCATGAACTTACCTAGGGCATGGCTACAGCTCCGACAGGACTCTGTCAGGCTGACAATGATGTGCTGCAGGTCGGCTCTCGGGGGGGTGGGCGAGGGGTTGGGGTTCTTCCAGCCGTTACATTTACAGGACTCTTCAGCCTGCCGGAGGAATAGAAAGAGAACATTAGATAGCAGGCACCCAGGGCCTGAATGCATTACATGGGGACAATGTAACTAGCTTTATGATACCTACCTACGCCACAGTGCCAACCTGATCATATATATACATATCAGGGGAAAAAAAAAAAAACAGAGAAGAAGCCAAGGGGGTGTTTAAGTATTTTGGCTTGTGGTTTGTGGTTTTTTCTGCTAGCTGGAATCTGCAGGGTGGTAGCACAGACAGCCACTCCCCACCCCCCACTCCAGCATTGGGCTGTCATTGTGCCCCTGCAGCTGCCCATGGAGTAGTCCGCTCCAACACATCCTGATGCCCTCTCAAGGTTATGCCTCCTGGCTCCAAGCTTCCAGCCACAGCTCCATCCCACAGACCTCAAGAGAAACGCACAGAACTGGAACGGCTAGCATCCTAGGTGATAAACAGGACAGATTCAGCCAAAGCCATGCTTGAATCCCTTCCAAGTCTTCTGTAGGCTCTCAGTGTTAGAAACGGAGCAGACCCCCACTAAAAACAAAACAACAAAAAGAGCGAGAAGCCCTCCCTGTGTAGTCTGATTTCCACCCACCTTACTGGAACGCCTAACCAGACAGCCATCTTCCTAACTTGGTCTATAAAGTCTCCATACTTTACTACCTTTGCAGAAGACTGAACATGACTTCAGTTCATCTTTGCAACAACTTAGGCTACGAAGTGGAAGGCCACACATAAAATGCTGATCAATTATTCTACCAGGGTACCTATCACAGTGGATCCCCGAGTGTGAAAGGCTATCGTGTTGGCATCGAATACCATGGCCATTTACAACTCTGCCCATGCCTACTAGCTGAGTCACTCTATCACCCACACCATTTATTCACTGCTTCAAACCTGTAGTGGTTCGGAAACCAGTAAACAAATCGGTAACGCAATGTACAATGCAGGCTAACACACAGTGACGAGATCCCGTATGGATACTGGTTCTAATCCCTGCAGCCCCACTTCCCATCCAACTCCCATTTGTGGCCTGGGAAAGCAATTGAGGATGGCCCAAAGTGTTGGGACCCTGCAGCCATGTGGGAGATCTGGAGGAGGCTCCTGGCTCCTGGTTTCGGATCAGCTCAGCTCCGGCCATTGTGACCACTTGGGGAGTGAACCAGCAGACGGAAGATCTCTCTTTCTGTATCTCCTTTTCACTGTATATCTGCCTTTCCAAAATAAATAAATAAATCTTAAAAAAAAAAAAAAAGTCTGTGTCTACCATTTAGTTTTCCCATATATTTTATGTTTTCCCACAATTGGCCCCTATAGCAAAGTCCTTTGTCTCATTACTTTTCTGAAAATGTACAGTCCTTTGATGTATTTAATAAACCCAAGTTGAAACCACACTTTCAAGATATTCATCAGGGGAGCTCCCAGGCCTATGCACAAGGAGCATGTTAAATGAACTTTTTTCTATTTTGCTCTTGCTAGTCTGTCTTTTGTTACTTCAGTTTTCAGGGTTTCAGCCAGTGAACAGAGGGCAAAGAGGAAAGTTTTTCTCCTCTACAAAAGTATTCCCAGGATCTTTTTGGAATTGGAGAAAACCAAGTTCATTGTGGACCAACCTCTCCTAGTAGCATACCAGTTAGTTCCAGAGACCCTCAAGTCCTGTAGCTTTTGGAACAGCTGGGGTTTGATCTAAGCTGCCTTCCTGAAAAATCCTTTGGTTTGACAAAGCAAGCACTGACAAAATGATCCCAACAAAGCAGATAAGCATGATGTGATAAACCTAGAAGAAAAAACCAGTCATAGCCAAAAATCTCTGAGTTTGGAGAACTGAATTTCAGGCAAAGGAACTACTAGGCCTATGGATCCATTAATGCAACAATATTCATTATCGGCCTATATAGGCCAGGTCCTTTTGCTTGGTACATAAGAAAATTAATATTCTGGGCCCTGCAATTGAAGTCCTCACCTTGAACGTGCCAGGATCTCATATGGGCACCAGTTCTACTCTCAGCTGCCCTACTTCCCATCCAGCTCCCTGCTTGTGTCCAGTCAAGAACAGCCCAAAGCCTTGGGACCTTGAATCTGCGTGGGAGACCCGGAAGAGCTCCTGGCTCCTGGGTTCGGATTGGCTCAGCACTGTCCGTTGCAGCCACTTGGGGAGTGAATCATCAGACAGAAGATCTTCCTCTCTGTCTCTCCTCTCTGTAAATCTGACTTTGCAATAAAAATAAAATAAATCTTGAAAAAAAAAAAAAGAAAATGAATATACAGCTGTCACAAAGCCCACATTAGGGTGCTGGGACATGGGGCAAGCAACAGGCAGTAAAACATGTAGTATATTAGAAAGTCATAGTACTGAGAGCAGGTTATAGTACACGGGGTGAAAAAAAACTGTGTCACCCACATCTTATCCTGGAGTCCTGGTTCACATTCATACTGCTCTGCTTCCCGTGCAGTTTCCAGCTAAAACGCCTAGAAGGCAACAGATAACAGCCCAGTGCTTGGGTCCCTGCCACCCACACTGGAGACCCAGATGCAGTTCAGCCTGGCCCAGTACCAGCTATGGCAGACAACTAGGGAGTGAGCCAACACATGGTAGCTCGCTCTCTCTTCATCTGTCTCACTGCCTTTCCACCAAGCAAGTTTAACAAAAAAAAAAAAAAAAAGTGAGAGTGCTGTGGGGAAAGGGAGACAGGTACAGTGGAGTCGACAAAGACTGCGCCAGAAGTGCAATTTTAACCAGGCTTTCAGAGAAGGTGGCATTAGAGCAAAAAATCTTGGAAAAGGGAGAGTGGTCTCTAGGGATCTGGTAGAACAGCAACTGACAGAAGCACAGCAAGGGTGCCTGGTTTGCTCCCAAAAGGGCAATCGCATGTGTGGCTAGAGTGCAGTAAGATGGCCAGCTGTGGAAGGTTAGGCATTTTATTCCTAGGCAATTACAAGGATTCGAGATTGGTTATTTGATCTATTCTCTCCCTTTCAAATAAACTCAGGACTTAAAACGGTAGTGGAGAGAAAAGAGGGGAGGCAGTTGGCCGAAAGCCTGAACGTCTGCAAACTCGCCTCTTTCTTCCATCTTTGTTTTTATTTATGTATTTAAATATTGATTTCATTTACAGGAAAGGCAAAGTACAGAAACAAAAGGAGGAAGAGACAGGGAGATCTTCTGTCCCCTCACTTACTCCCCACAATGGCTGCAATACTAGGGCTTGAGACAGGCCAGAGCCAGGCTGAAACCTGGAGCCTGAAACCCACCCACGTCTCCCAGGGGCATGGCAGAGCCCTAAGACCCTGGGCCACCTTCTGCTGCTTTCCTAGGGCATTAGCAGGGAACTGGACTGCAGAGGAGCAGCCAGGATTCCAACCAGCACTCAAATCAGGATGCCAACATGGCAGGTGGTGGCTTATTCTGCCACATCACAACGCTGACCCTCACTTTTTCTTTTAGTTTTTTTAGTTTCTTTTCGTTTTCAGGGCAAGCATCTCTACTTCAGAAGCAGTCATTGAGGCTTCAAGAAAATCTATTTTTCTTTTCTGTCTCTAATTTACATGAACAAATCACCCCATTTTCCTCCTACTTTCAGACCAGCATCAATTATGTATTATTCTGTTACACAAGGCAGCACAACCATCATTCACAGAGCATCTGAACAGAAAAAGAACACCAATACCTTAGAGAAGGTCCACGCAGAAAATAAAGGATTCTCCTCGAATTGCCACAAGATGTCACACGCTTTAGTCAAGGATTTCATTACCCACTAAAACGCTTGATTGATGTTGGGGCCAGGAGTCAGGTGGGTAATGCGCGAAAGTTCAAACCTCCAAGCTATCATGCAATTTGGGAGTCTTCCCTCACTGTCTAGGCAACCATCTGAACTTTCCACAAGCTCAGTGGACTTTGCTCCTGGGCATATTAGCAACCACAGCCCAAGTCTCCTTCTGGGCAGATCATCTGTAAACACGGAGTAGAACTGGCAGGATCAGAATAAAACCAAGCATGGCCAGCAGAAATGGACTTCAAAGAGTCATAGAAAAATGGAACGAAAAGATAAGTGTGCTCTGCTGAAAAAAAAAAAAAAAAAAAAACTTGTTTTTTGAAATCCCTGCTAGTTTTGTCTATAATATGCATCTCACACAAACTCTTTGAAAACCTCTCATATGCATGAATTTCAAGAACTTCTGCACCGAACTTAAGCTCTCTCTTAATGCCATTTTCTGTACACTTTTTGAAGTCCCCACACATTTGTACCTCCAGTGACAGCTGTTCAAACGAAAGACGGGATTTGCATCCTTAACACACTCCACAAACCAGGATTTCAAAAACCCTAAGTTTTATCCCTGTGGAGTTGATTTTATAATGCCCCCTTCCTCACTGAAATTCAAGCCAACAACTAACAAGCTTTTTGTTCTTATGTGACAATATAGGAATTCAGAGATCTAGATCTTGATTTTATTATTGCAACAGACTTAGCACCATCAGCCCAGAAAGAAAACGTAACACAAGAGAGACTAAGGGGCACATTCACGGGGGTCCTAAAGGGGTCAGTCTCCAACGTCACGGCAGGGAGATCTGTTATAAGCGAGTCTTGCATTTCCCCTACTTGATAAAGAGGCTACAACCCAAATACTTTCTTTCGATCTGGATGACAGAATTTGTCCAAATACATAGAAAATTGCCTGAAAACTAAGGACAATGAATAGAGGGAAGGAGTGAACTCATGAAATATAAAAGCCTTCAGTCCCCCAGACCTGTGCCACCTCCACCGCCACCCTGACAGTTTCGGCATAGAATAGTTTCAATATCCTTAAGTGGTCCTAAATTACCCTCCACTGAAATATCTGGGATTCCCTGGAATTTTGCTCATTGGGTTCAGTATTGCTTTGGTAGCACATGAAAAGTACTTCCTACAAATGCCCATTCAGCATGGAACACCTGGGGTCACGCAGGCACCAATATTTTCACTGTGTCTGAGATGTACTCTCCAAGTTACTAAACAGGGCAAATAAGTCCTTTAAAAATCATTCAATGCCATTATCACCATGGGACAGCAACGCATCTTCTGCCAAGTGTTCAAGGGGTGCCGCCACCATGCCCTCCACGTTGGCCTTCATCTCTGCCTCGCAAACGTTCCAGCCTGGCTGCTGTTGCTTGAGATAAGAGGTCTCCCTTCCAGACACCTTTGCTATTTCTCTCTCCTTAATTACGCTTGACAGCTGCTGTCCAAGGGAACTCTCAAGGAGGTTGTCCTTGCAGCTTTAACAAAGTCCCCGCTGAAGGACAATCTTTTACCTGACGCACTGCCAAGCCAATTACTGCAGCAGCAAGCAGCCTGCGGAGGGGAGGGGATGACCTCACCTCCCCCGAGAGCAAGTCTCTGCAGACCTGGCAGAACCACAAAGGAAAAAAGGCCACCACGCTGCTTTCAGCAAACCTGGATGAAGCATGTATCTGTGCCAACAGAATGCATGGTGAAAGGTCAAACGAAGGCAACACACTTAGTACTGCTCCGCAGAGCCCCGGATGGATGGAGGGAAGGACGGACACCTGATAAATCCCGTTTAGACACAGATAAGCCGAGAGGGGAACCCACAGTGAACGTGTGACACATATGTGAGGAGAGTTGGGGGGACAATCAAAGGAAAAAGTCAGCTAAGCAGCTAGTAGGATTCTGCCAAGAACCAAAATTCTGGAAAGTCATGCTGCAGGAAAAGGAATTGGCAACAGGGAGGCCCTACAGGAAGAACATGCCCACAGGAAACGTACGGAGCGCACTGGGAAGCCAACACCTGTTGACACCAAAGAGGAGACAAGTACATGCATGTGTGTTCTTGTCTTACCCTGTGCGCGGAAGGCTTTCATTAGTCCCATTACGGAAAAACGTGAAGCTCCAAGTAGCATGAGACTCAGATGAGATTACGGTCGGCCCTATAGCCATTTAGGAAAGGGGGAGAGTCATTTTATTTAGGACCTCAATGATCCAAACTGGACGAAGGGAACATGCTTGAAGCTAAGAATTAAAATCAAGGGGTTTGGTGCAGCCCACTCCAGTCCCGGCTCCTCCACTCGAGGTCCAGCTTCCTGCTACCCATTCTAGGAGACGGCAGGTGTTAAATGACTCAAGTGCTTCGACCCATAAAAACCACATGGGAAACCCAAATGGAATTCTGGCCTCCTGCTTCAGTCTGGCCCAGCCCCAGCTGTTTCATGCCATTTCATCAGTAGATGAAAGATCTCTCTTTTTCTCCCTCTTGCCCTGCCCTTTGAATAGATAAAAACACATGAAAATTAAAAAAATTTTTTTAAAACAGAATTCCTGGGGATAGCTGTTTGAGTTAGCAGTTTGGACACCACTGGGACACCCGGCTCCGACAGCAGAGTGCCTGGATTCACATACCAGC
The DNA here is from genome assembly GCF_017591425.1 of Ochotona curzoniae. NCBI lineage: Eukaryota > Metazoa > Chordata > Mammalia > Lagomorpha > Ochotonidae > Ochotona > Ochotona curzoniae. The sequence continues at coordinate 8,167,510 of NW_024465035.1, read as the reverse complement.
TCTGGTCCTGACTCCACGGCCTGATGACTCCACTGGGAGGCAGGGTTAGCGTGTCAGGTGTTACGTCCTGCTCACCTACAGAGAACATCTGCTTGACTTCCCAGATACATGAGCAGTGACCAAGCAAATGACAGGCGTCAGTTTCTCTCTGAGTTTCAAATAAATAAACTGCCCTATGATCCTACAATCAGGATATATGTCCAAAAAAATGAAAGCAGGAAGTCAAGAGATATCTGTACATCCATATTCCTCCAGCCTGAGCTCAACGGCCAAAAGGTAGAAACAACCCGAACATTCCCTGAAGATGAATGGATAAAGGAGACATAGTACTCAATTAGGCAAAGGAGTTTTCACCTTAAAAAAAAAAAAAAACGGAAATTAAGGGTATTACAAAACGTGAAATAAGCAAAGAACAAATACTGTTGCAACTCCATTTACACAAGGTATTCAAACTCATAGAGAGAGAACTGGTGGTTGCCAATGGAGTTGGAAGGACAGGGGGAGGGGAGAGAGATTATTGTTTAATGAGTGCAGAGTTTCAGGTTTGCAAGACAGAAACATTCTGTGATAGTTGCACAACAAGGTGAATTTCTTCATGCCACAGAACTACACGCTTAAAAGTGGTTAAATTTTATGCTATAAGCCTTGTGTCACAATTTCTCAAAGTAGCTGCAAATACTTCAACGGCTAAACATAAATTTACCACATTACCTGGCAAATGTATTCAAGAGAAAGAAAAACATGTATGCAAAGGCTGGCAATGCTATTCCTAACAAATAAATAAAACAATCCCTAAAAAAATACTAAAATTATCCCATGTATACAGGCACTAGTTCAAGTCCCGGCTGCTCCACTTCCCATCCAGCTCCCTGCGTGTGGCCTGGGAAAGCAGTCGAGGACGGTCCAGAGCCGTGGGACCCTGCACCTGTGTGAGTCCCAGAGGAAGCTACTAGCTCCTGGCTCCTGGCTCCTGGCTTCAGATCGTCTTAGCTCCAGCCACTGCAGCCCCTCGGTAAGTGAACCAGCAGATGGAAGATCTTTCTCTGTCTCTCCTTTTCTGCATAAAAATAGACCCATTTTCTGATAAAAAATAAATCAATCTTAAGAAAGAAGCCAGCCTTAAAAGACTACATACCCCTTATATGTATATTTCTATTTTTATATAAATGTTCAGAAAAGGCAGATCTATTGAAAGCAGACCAGCGTCATCTGAGGATGGGAGTCATCCTGACTGCAACTGGACACTAGGATCTTATGGAAGTGACAGAGAACTTTACAGAGTAGACTGCGCTGAAAACTATAATGTATAGTTAATTTGTTTTATAAGATTTTATTGGGTGCTGCGCAATAGCCTAGCAACTAAAGTCCTCACCTTGAATGTGTAAGGATCCCTTATGGGCGCTGGTTCTAATCCCGGCTGTCCCACTTCCTATCCACAGCTCCTACTTGTGGCTTGGGAAAGCAGTCGAGAATGGCTCAAGGCCTTGGGACCCTGCACCCACATAGGAGACCCGGAGGAAGTTCCTGGCTCCCCATTTGGGGAGTGAATCATCAGACAGAAGATCTTCCTCTCTGTCTCTCCAATGAAAATAAAATAAATCTGAGATTTATTTAGGTTACAGTGCTGGGCCCTATTTTAAAATTGTATTATGAACACTTAAAACTAGATAATTTGCTTTCCACAGTGGCAGAGGATACAAGCGTGAGGAAGACTGCCGCTGCATGCCCTCCATCACCTCCTACCAGCTGGCCGCCCTCAGGGGCAATGCCTTGCCCAGCACCAAGGACGTCAAGGAGATCCTGACAGTGCGGGCACTGAGGCAGATGATGATGACACTCAACAGGGTCATCAGAGAGCTGCATGGCAAGGACATCAAGGACGTGCCAGCCCAGGGCATCAGCAAGCTGACCAGAGTGCCCGCCTGCAGGCTCCGGGTCCCCGGCTGCCAGGTCTGTCCTGCAGCAGCAGAGAGAAGGAAAAGTCTGAGATGCTGGATGACGACGCGGGGTTCAACCTGTTCCACTACACCCCACGTCCTCCCAATAAAGCCTCTTTAAAAAAAAAAGGCATAATTTTAGGATTTTATAACTCAAAAAGGTTTTTAAACAAGTCAAGAATTTCAAACAATTAACTAGCATTTTCAAAGATGGAGGCTGTGCAGTTTCCCCCAACTTCTGTCCTAGAACTGTTGCTAACATAAGTAAGCTTAATTACTAAGCTACATTTGAAACACGCACACGTGTGGGCACACCAGTACTTAGGAATCTTCCTGTAAGCTCACGGAGCAGTCAACAAAGCAGCTACTGCTTCTGGGTGGCCACACCTTTCCTTTCAGAATCTATCTTAAGAGCAAATGACAAGGGCCATTAAGTAGGTTGCCCTGTTTTTCAAATGAATGGAGACTTTGAGACAATTACAACTTTCTAATAATAAAGAACAAGGTGGCTAGCATTCACTTTCGCCTCTGACTTGCTGACATTCATAGCTTTCTGGTCTTGTCATTAACTTGTTAGGGCCAAGTTGGAGTCTAAGGTGAATTTCAGAATAGTGTATCTAGTGCCCCTCCTTGATTTGCTTTATGAAAAGTCAGACACCCTTCTCCAGAGGGCTTCAGAGGCGAGAACGAGCGTTTCTGGCAATAGTTAGGGAGTGGGGAGCGAAATGGAGGACGAGGATGGACCTAGGGAGCCAGTGTTTACACGTTCACGTGCAAATAAGGAACAGCTCGGATTCTCCTTGCGTACAGGTACCGCCCTGAAGATTATCTTCTCATCTTATTTTAACGCAACAACATCTGGAATCAACTATGTACAGCTTGCAGGACAAGCCAGCAATTGGAATAACACTGCTGTGAGGTGGAGCAGTGTTTCCCAAACCACCTTCCAGGTCACCTTTTACCAGGTAGACCGCCCACACCCCCAGGCCTGTAGATTAGGGTGGGGCTGTGGATTCTGCATTTCTAAAAAGTTCCCTCCTAAGGACCAGTCTTTGAATAGGAAATGTTTGAAAGGATAAAGATAGCATGATGGGTGCAATTCCACTTTCCCCACCCTGGGTTCACTTTAGCTCTTCATATTCAAATGAAGTTCAAAATGGCTAAATAATCCTTTGCTTGGTGTCCACCTTCCAATCCCTCCAGCCCTTTCAGCTCACACAGCAATACAGGCGGGGCCTGCAGACCTCCACAAAGTCATGACTTGCAACTGGAATCTGAGTAGAATAGAGTTGGGGGAGGGAGGGGCAGGGCTCCGTCAGGGGAGCAAAGCTACCGGAAGTGAATCTAAGTGGAACTGGAAGAGGGGGAAAGATCACCAGGGAGATAATTCACTGCAGGAGCATCTCTGAAGACTCCGGAAAGCTGCTGCAGTGGCCAGGCAGAGTCACGGGAAGTGCAGGGATGGGCACGTGCAGCAGCAGCTAAGACTCCACTCGGGACAGCCACACTCCAGAGCAGGAGGCTGGGGTTCGAGTCCTAACTCCACTCCCCATGCAGCCTCTGACAGGAAAGGCAGTGGGTCCCTGCAACTGCTGTGCGAGAAGTGGGTGAGGTTCCTGGTTCCCAGCTTTGGCGATTGCAAGCCAAAGCAAAGGAGGAGGGGAGTGAACCAGTAAATGCAAGCTCTCTCCCTCAAATAATTTTTTTTTAAAAAATAGCCAATTTTAAAAAAGAAAAAAAGACATTAAAAAAAAGAAAATGGCAAAAGAGAATAGAAAGCCTCAGGAAAAAAATGACCAAGGCAAAACAATCCCAGTACAAACACTCTATTCAGAATGCATCCCGCCAGCTCTTCGTGGTTACTGCGACATCCAGCTCACAGGACTCCTGTGGGAAGGGGCTTTTGTGCCTATGAGTAACTAGGGCCAACTCAACATCCTGGAATATTCCCTTCCACTACCAAGTGGCCTAAGGGCTAGCCCGACTCCATGACACCTGAGTCACTTCTTCAGAACCAAGCCCTATCATGTATCACCCCGGGGAGGGCTTTGGGGTGTCCTCAGTGCCCCGGAACTCTAAAAGCAAGATGATTTCTTTTCATACACATACATTCCACCCTGGAAGTTGCCAAGGCAGCCAGTTCGAAACAGCCAGCTCCGTCTTCAACAACAGGGAAGGACGGCTCCAACGGCTTGGCTGGCACTGAACAGCTCAAACACCCAGCTGACTGGCGGTTTTTTTTTTTTTCACCCTTCAGCCTGTGGTTCTGGCATGCACTCCTCGGGGACAAGCAAAACAAACAGTGCCTTCCGTGTTGTTGCTGTGGACAACTCCCGTTCTCGTGGCCCCAGCCATGATCTGGGAGGGTGACAAACACACAGAACCATCTCCACCTGCGAAGCCCAATGAGCAGCCCGTATTCTGACAGCCTGCATCTTGTAGCCCTGGCGTGTACTTCAAGAACCCTTCGGCAACTATCCTGTTTCCCTTACAGACACTGCACTCCTTAAGACTTAACACTTCTGCACTCAAAACCATCATGCAGGGCCATCTTGCTTTTTCAAAGTTTCTCAGATTTATACATTCTCGACTCTCAAGCCAGGGCCCAGTCCAGGCCCTGATTGGCTATTTAGAAGAAATACTCTCTCTCTCTTTCTCTCTCTCCTCTCTTCTAATATCTTCCACTTCCAACCCTCCAGCTAACACCAGCTCATGTCACCCAGCACTTCCACAGCATCAAGCACGGGTGTCTGATACTTCCAACAGCAACTGCAGCGCAAATCATCTTGCTTTTCCCTCCCAACAACTCTGCAGGAACAGTAATTCAATGCTTAGGCGAGGGGTGTGGCCTTCCTGAGCTCACCCAGCTGGCAAAGGAGCCAACACCAAAACAGAACTGTGGAACAGCTTGCGCCTCTTCCTTCTTACCACGCAAAGACACCATTACCAAAAGCATTTCCCTCAAAATTGGTACCTGAAATGCTAGCCCTTGTAAACTGGATTGCTTCATAACCTAACACTACTTCCCACTGATTCTCTTTGGCTGTTTTTCCCCTTTATCTCATTATTAAAACTAATCATTATGGGGCCCGGCGCGGTGGCGCAAGTGGTTAAAGGTCCTCGCCTTGCATGCCCGGGATCCCATATGGGCGCCGGTTCTAATCCCGGCGGCCCCACTTCCCTTCCAGCTCCCTGCCTGTGGCCCGGGAAAGCAGTCGAGGACGGCCCAAAGCTTTGGGACCCTGCACCCGCGTGGGAGACCCGGAAGAGGCTCCTGGCTTCGGATTGGCTCAGCTCCAGCTGCTGCGGCCGCCTGGGGAGTGAATCATCGGACGGAAGATCTTCCTCTCTGTCTCTCCTCTCTGTATATCCGCCTTTCCAATGAAAAAATAATAAAAATAAATCTTTAAAAAAAAAAAAAAACTAATCATTATGAGTTAACACTGCTTTTAACTGTAACAGTAGCTAATATCCCTAAAGCACTTAGAAAAATGTCCCAAACTCTGCATCAAACTGCTAAAAGAATCATCTCATTTTAATCATCAAAATAACACTTCACTATTAACAGGCATATCTACTTAAACATCTCTAAAGAATTCTCACTTCTCTCACTTCTGACTTCTCATCCCAACCTGGCTTCTCTCACAGGTGTCTCCATCTTGGTAAATGGAACAATCAGATTCCCTAAATAATAATGGACACATCATCCTTTATTTCTGTCTTTCCTTGATCTCTTTTCCTACAAGAAATTAAATGCTGCTGCTTCTTGCTTCATAACAACTCCAACTTAGCACTTTTCCTGGCCTTGTACCACCACCAGTTATATCGACATTTCAGTAACTCCGACCTGGTCCTCTTTGTCTACCTCTATTTTTTCCATGGTTTATTCTTCTCGGAGCAGCCAGAGGACTCACTGGAAGACACAAATCTAACTTGCAGCCACTGGAAACAGTGCGGTTGTCCCTACCAGGTGAATGAACAATAAACTGCAGTGCCTCCCTACAGTGGATAGATTGCAAGCATATTATGCTGAGCAAAAGAAGAGTATGCACTTTGTGACACCACTTGTATGAAATCCTAGAATAACAAAAGCTATAGAAACACAAACAAAATCAGGGTTTTCTTCCAGGCAATAACCCAGAAGGTTATTGTCTATAATTTGTTTCTGCTACCAGAAATCAGAAAGCAATCTGCAAGAATAAGAATCCATCTGTCACGGGGTCATCATCTCTCTCTCTCTCTCTCCCACCCCCTAACCCATGACAATCAATGCTAGCCACTTTAAATAACAGTGTTGAGTGATGGGGTGAAAGCAGACATTATTGCCATCTCCATTTTAACAGCCACGAAACCTGAGGCTTCCATGGGTGAATAACCTCCCCATGGTCACGCAGCCAGAACGTGGCACATCAGAAGCCACCTCAGGCAGCCTGGTGCACAGACCCGTGTCCCAACTCAGGCTGAGTCTTGCTCTCTCAGTTTTGCTTCTCTGCTCGGTTTTGCTCTGTTCACTCGCCCTGGCTGGGCGTCCTCTCCACCTGCTTCCACTTCTCTCTGCAATAACTTGAGGCATGAATACTGACTCTAATAGCCTCCTTCCCCTCCAGCGCCGCTGAGCCACCCCAACATCTGTCTTCCGTAGCAAAACACGGAGCTCCTCTGCGGCTTTCGTTTCCTTGAATGCAAGTAGCAAACACCAGCCAGGCACAGACCTGACCAACAGATGTCCATGACGAGGTGCGGTGAGTCAGGTAGTCCTGTGGGTATGTGCAAATCCCGGGTTACATGACTCACTTTGTTATTTCAGAGTATGCTGACCTTGGCTTCCCTGGCATTGTGCCATCCAGTTTCAACACCAGCTTGTTAAAGCCAATGCAAATTAGCACTGCCACCATCAGCAGTGTGCTTTGACTCAGGTCTCCTCCCTGTTCTTCTGGAATCTCCAGCATTCCACAGGAGCCTGGCAAACACCGCCAAACCCAGAGCCTGCCATGTATGGGTTCTGATTAGGACAGCGACAGAGTGGAATCTAATAGAGGCAGTCCCACTTGTCTTGGCTTAGGTCACTGAAGAGATTACTCTAAGCCTCCTGGGAGATTAGGTGATACACCATTCCAGCTGGATCATCGGAGAGCGCTTTCACAAGTCTTCCCAAAATAAACACACTCATCCTGTTTAAGAAAATAACAAGCCCCAACCAAAGAACAGATTATTAAAGAAAAAAATCAGGACTTTACTTAAAAATGGGCAGCAAAGCAAAAAAAAAAAAAAAGTAGTAAGAAACATCTTGATACACATTTTTTTTTTGTCACTCACTAATATAAGACAAATTTGGAGAGTACATGCTAGGAGCTTTTTCTCACTTTATGGGTTTTAACATGTTGCTCTTGAAATGCTACTGACACCTTTGTGAAATTCAACTCTGGCTGATCCTGCCACAGAAGCATGCAAACCATCAAAGAAACGAGGCTCTTCAGCAGGTGCCTAGTGAGCCACCAGGCACTACAGGTGGCTACAGGCAGATGGGGTTCTAGCTGCCATGGAGGGTGCCTCGCTACAGACCTTGTGGGGCATCATCCACCTTCCGTTAGCCTCAGTTCCTGCATTTGCAAAGATAATTTCCTTTTTCCCGATATTAACAAGTGAATATAAAACTACCCTTTATGTAACAGGAATGCATTGCATACCTACTGTGTGGAGACACAGTCTACCTGGGACACAAAGCCAGCCAAGTAATCCCATGGTCCTAGGGGAATCAGGCAAGAACTGAAAGCAGAGGAGCAAGGACGGGACGTCCCGTATCAGTGCTGGATTTGCACTTCTCAGCTCTGGCTCCTGACTCCAGCATCCAGCCAGTGTGCATGCTGGGAGGCAAGGATGGCGTCTCACGTCACTGCTTTCCAGCTACCCAAACCTGGCTAGAGTTCTCAGCTCCTCGCTGGGCCTTGACCCAGCAGAGACCACTGTGTGCATTTAGGAAATGAACCAGTGGATTAAAAAATAAAAATCCCTACTCTCCCACCATCTCTCTACCTCTCAAATTCACAAGTGCAGTAAAATAAACTACAACAGACAAAGATTGTGAAGTGCTGGGTGCGGAGGAGACGAGGAGAGAAGCTGGCATTTGAATCTGAGAACAGACCACAAGGCAGCTTGAGAACAAGACAGATACAGTCAGAGAAGAGTGCACAAAGCAGAGGGTAACCACAGATCTAAGCGACTCCACTCTACAAAGGATGCTTCTTCAGTTGTGTAACCAGGTGTCAAGATACCACACAAGCCCCCCTAGTCGCTCCCTGAACAGGTGTCTTCGGAAGTCGCCCCTGGAATTGCATTTCAATGAAGACCAACTGCAACGGAGAGAACAACCCATGTGTGTGCAAATGCGTACAGACTCTAAAGTGACAGCAGGAAGAAGATCCTATCTGGAATTCATCTGTTACAGAAGACATTTCCTTCGAGATGGAGGGTCCCCAGGAACCCCCCCCCCGAACAAGCTCATCTTTTATAGTCAATCCTAGTTTTCAGGGGGCACAGCTGGTATCAGAGAACTGCAGGAAGGCATGTGGTAATGCGTATATCTCTCATTGCCACTCTGAGGAGGAGGTGGAGTCTGGAGGCCTGAGCAGGTAGTTCTGCCCAGCCTGGGGCTGAGGGATCTCCTCCCAGCACCTCCACCAACCAGGCCAACATCGCACAGGAGGCACCGCCTTCTGACGCAGCCTGGTAAGAAAATGTGCTGTCACTCTCAACAGGTACGCTTCTGGACAGCTGCCTAATACACTGTGAAAATCATTCCAAGCACCTGCCAGAGCCAGTGCCTTCCCAAGGCTATTCTACAGAAAAGACACCAGAACGGACTCGAGGAGGCAGAGGGGAGGAGAAGGATCGTGCCTGGTGGACGTTTCATCCAGTGTGACATCATCTGTGCCCCTCCTCCACACCCCCATCACTCTGCCTCGCCTCCACTCCATTCCTCATCTGCATCACCTTGGTCAATCATGCCTTGACCTCCTGTCCCTACACCTGTTCGGGAGTTCTTCCCACTATACATGAACACCCAACGCCCACCCTTTCTAGACCTAATTAACAGTCTATGAAACCATCCACATCCAGTGAATTTCATTCATCCTGAAAAGAGTTGGCAAATCTTGGGCCCAGCGTGATGGCTCAGTGGCTAAATCCTCATCTTGCACACGCTGGGATCCCATGTGGGCACTGATACGTGTCCCGGCTGTTCCACATCCCTTTCGGCTCCCTCCTTGTAGCCTGGGAAAACAGCCGAGGACTGCCCAAAGCCTTGGGACCCAGCACCTGTGTGGAAGGCCAGGAAGAAGCTCCCGGTCTTGGATTTGGATCAGTTGGGCCCCAGCCCATTGCGGCCACCTTGGGAGCGAACCAGAGGACGGAAGACCTTTCTCTCTGCATATCCTTCTCTCTGTAAATCTGGCTTTCCAACAAAAACAAATCTTTAAAAAAAAAAAAAAAGAGTTGACAATTTTCACTTGTTTTTAAATTTTAAAGCATGTGTCTTTACAACCTAACCCTCCACAGCATGGATGCATCTCACAGACAGAACACTGAGAGAAAGAAGCCAGACACAAATTGTTCATACCATATGATCCCGTTTATAGGAAACTGAAGAGCACACAAGATGACTCTGGTAGTACAAGCCACCGTAAGGCTTGCCAGAGTGGGCAGAGGGCTCCATGAGGAGCACCTGAAACTATGCCCACCCTTTATCTGCAGGGTGGTGGCACAGACACACAAGCATAAGGGCACTTGTAAAAGTTGGTGGAAGATAGAATTAAAAGATGTTTATTTTGGTTCAAGATATTAAAATCTGTGCATATGAAGGATCCTTAAAATTCACAGAAAATGCATATTATGAAAAAACTCCACATGGGATTTCAAAATTCTTCTTTCCATTTCCTTTCCATGCATTCTGGATGTGCTTTTATATGTAAGAATTCACGGAGCTGCAAACGTATTGTTTGAATCATTTAACAATATCTGAAACGCAGAGGCGGACAGAAGAGCACTTCCACATGCTGGTTCAGTCCCCACGTCTGCCACAGGCACTGCTCCCAGGTCCCCCACAAGGGTGGCAAGGACTCAACGACAACAAAAGCCATTCCCTACTGCCCCCAGGACACTCATTCGCCAGGAAGCTGGAATGGAACAATAGAGCTGGGACTCAAGACAGCCTAATATGGGATATGGGAACCCAAGTGGGACCTTTTTTAAAAATAATAATAATAATAACTATTTAATTGGAAAGGTGAAATGACATGAGAGACAGAGATGTTCCCTCTGGTGGTTAACTCCCCACATGGCTGTGATGGCCCAACCCGGGCCAATCTGAAGCTAAGGTAGCCAGGCCGACCTCCCTAGCACTTCAGTCATTCCCTGCTGGTTTTGCAGGTACATTAGCAAGGAGCAGACCGGTCATGCCTCAGTGCTTACATGGGATGCTGGCACACGAGGCAGGGCTTTCCTTAGCAGCTGCAACACAGCCCCAATCCCCAAGCAGAGCTCCTGGAGCTGCACCAAACGCTCGTCTCACACAATCAAGGATCTGACTACAATCATGTGTGTCCTGGGCCAGCCAGACGGGATGCTCGTTTTGTTTACTTCATGGTCTGCAATATACTTCTCAATAGCAGCAAGATCAATGTCAAATAAGAGCAGCAGAAAACTTGAAACAACTGCAATTCTGTGTAGGGACCACCTGGCAGCACAGTGACCCCCTCCACCCAGGAGAGAGCTTTGGCGACTTCACGAACGTGTGTTGTGAGGAGGTTCCCGAGCAACCTCTCCAGCTCGGCCAAACCACCTGACCTCTTGGGTCTCCTCTCCCTGTTGGCCCCTCAACTTGACCCTCCTCTTACCAAGTAGAGGAATCAAACAATGTGAAGTAAAACACTTGGGCAAAACGTAAACTGTCATCAATGAATTGCTTTCCAAATAAGTAAATAAATAAACAGGGCCCGGCATGAGATGGCTACACACGTGCTGGGATCCCATACGGGCGCCGGTTCTTGTCCCAGCAGCTCCACTTTCCATCCAGCTCCCTGCTTGTGGTCTGGGAAAGCAGTTAAGGACGGCCCAGCACTTTGAGACCCTGCACCTGCGTGGGAGACCTGGAAGAAGCTCCTGGCTCCTGGCTTCAGATCAACTCTGGTCCAGCTGTTGTGGCCACTTGGGGTGTGAACCAGCAGATGGAAGATTTTTCTCTCTGAATCTCCTCTCTGTAAATCTGTGTTTCCAATGAAAATAAACAAATCTTAATAATAATAGTAGTAATAATAATAAAGCAGACACTCGTGGAAGGCCCATTTCCAAGAGCTTTCTCATATACTCAATTACTTCACCTCACAGCAACGCAGTGGAGCACCCACCTGACCAAGAGGAAACACAAGCAGAGCAGGCAAGAAGCAGCCCAAGGGTACCCAGCACCCAGCACGGCAGGAGCTACCAAAGAATGCCGGGGGCTGGTCTTCTCCACAAGAGACAGGCAGCTGGTGTACCCGCTGTGCAGTCACCACGCTTCTGCTGGAAAACAACAGCTCCAAGTGGAAACAGCTACCTTTCTCTCAAAAGCCACTGAGCCTGGCAAATCCACCATTTACTGGTCCCACCGTGAGGGTTCACATCTTTCTCCTGAGCAGCACACGGGCTGACCGCGGCAAGGCATCCCATGGGCGGGTGTCTGCTTCACGCTCAATGCTTCCTGTAGCAGGTCAGTCTGTGGACCTACCTGAAAACCACAGCACTAAATCTGGCCAAGATGCATAGGCAACTGAGTTTCAAACTTGGGGGGGGGGGGAGCAGCTAAAAAAAAAACTTTCAACAACGCTGCCCTTCCCCCTACCCCCCAAACCTGTTTACAAGCACAGGCTCCCTAAAACAAAGCAGTCCTCAGCCGATGGGGACTCTGCTCTGCCCTATAAACTACTTTCTCGGTTATATAAAACTACAAATTGTAATCTGAAGGCTTAGCAGGCTTGAATTTCCATCTTCCCTGAAAATTTATGAGGGCACGGAATTAAATTTCACTCTGGTTTTTCTGTATTGTGCCTGCCAGAGGATATATTTTTCCTCTGTGTGCCTGGCTCCATGATACTTAATGCCTTTTAAAGATGTCACCACACATGAAATAATTGTGTCCTATAGATTCATGTGGCTACAGTGAGCCACAGCAAACTAGTCATCAGTGGATACCAATATCACCTTAAAAAGGTATTCGTGGGGCCCAGCAGCGTGGCCTAGCGCCTAAAGTCCTTGCCTTGAACACCCGGGATCCCATACGGGCGCCGGTTCTAATCCCGGCAGCTCCACTTCCCATCCAGCTCCCTGCTTGTGGTTTGGGAAAGCAGTCAAGGATAGCCCAAAGCTTTGGGACCCTGCACCCGCGTGGGAGACCTGGAGGAAGTTCCTGGTTCCCGGCTTCGGATTGGCGCAGCACTGGCAGCTGTGGCCACTTGGGGAGTGAATCATCGGATGGAAGATCTTCCCCTGTCTCTCCTCCTCTCTGTATACCTGACTTTGTAAAATAAAATAAAATAAATCTTTTTTAAAAAAAAAGGCATTCATGGCCTGAGGAAACGTGAGTGGAGTGAGAGATGACAATTGGACAATGGCGATGGACACATAACTACACACATGTACTCAAAAGCATGTGACCACACACTTCAGTTGCTAAGTCTCAGCACAACAGAGCTGTTTTAAAAATTATGCCATGATACACAAAAATTTTCCAGATTTTGGAAGCTACTTAAGTTCACATTAAAAGCATTGATTCTTTTTCCTGTGGTGCAAAGCATTTGTATAACCTTACGGGACAATACAACTTTCTACAGCATGGTTTCTCAATTTCTGCACGACTGGCATTTGAGGCCAGATCATTCTTTGATGTGGGGCGCTGGCCAGTGCAGTGGCGTGTTTAGCAACATCTCCGGCCTAGCCTCACCCAGCTGCCAGCAGCACGCCCTCCCCCAACCACAAGCGACTGAAAATGTCTCTAGACAGCGTCACGTGTCCCCTAGGGGGCTAAAGAGCTCCTGGGTGAGAGCCACCGCTCCAGGAGCTGGCAGCTCTCTGGACAAATAAAAGCCACCCCCGGCACTCTCCCCAGCCAGGCTGCTTCCTCCAGCGCGGGATCCACTATCCTTGCCCAGCAGAATATTTTGCACCTTCCAGTGGCATCTCTGCACATTTTGCAGTGTTCCTTCTACCTCCTAAACTGTCAATTTTTTTTTTAATGGAGAACAATCCCGTACTTCTTTGCCCCAGTGGCCCACAAAGTCTGGTCCCGAATGGAAGCAAGTGGCTTCTCCACAAAGGTTTTGTGGCCACGGTCTCAGACACACACTTAAAGCACCATTTGATTCAGGGCAGCCAGCACTGGCCCAGCGTTTCGGGGGAGTTTTTCCTCTTCTACTTCAAGGCTAAAATTATGCCTACCATTTCACAGATGCAACCATGGAGGCTCATGGAAAAATAAAAATGAAGTGACGTGTGTCCGAGATCCCACAGGGCTGGGATTCCAGACCACGGCCAGAGCCCTTCCTCCCACCGCATCAGCAGCCTCTCCCGTCCCCGAGCTTGCAGGATACCCGGGTCAGCTCATTTTAAAGCCTCACTACTGTGCCACAAGGAGACAGCCTGAATTCACAAAAAAAAAAAGCAGCGGAGGCTGCAGTGGGGGCTAAAATGAGTTCTTGTTCAAGGTCACACCACCAGATACCCACAATTCCAACTCAGGACTCCACACCCGGCGGCCTGAGTTTTAACCACCACACCTCGCTGCCTTGCCTCCAGTTTTTAAGTTAGTAGACAAGTTACATCTTACTCTAAGGAGATCCAGATCTGAGCTCCTCAATGACTTGAGGCTTTTCCCCCCTTTGGTCACACTAAAAACCCAATCCCTCAACACCTGTGGGATACCTCAGCCAAGAGGCAGTCGAGCGAACCTTACACAACGGCCGATTCCTCCCGTCAGTCAACAACCACATCACTCAGCATCTACCAGAGATGCTAAACACATCCGATAGCCACGTTGAACTACAAATTCTGATAGGAGCACCTGGATGGACAATTTCTGACGGGAAGGCTGGCTGGGGGAGTAAAGGAAAGGCAAGGAATCCGAGACCCAAGGGAAGCGCTGGAAGAGAGGGAAGGAGCCGTCCATCTCCGGGGACGGCATGTGCAACAGTCCTGGGGTGGACAGGGCCCTTGTTCTCGGGATCCTGTAGCAGGGTCACACCTGGCAGGAGCCAGGCGGTGGGAGGTCTTGCAGAGGGTCCAACAGAGGGACCTAGCACTGTCACATCCACATTTTTCTCATCACTCTGGCCGTGTCACACACAAGCAACCTTTGCCAGGACACAGTTCAAAGAACTCTACCCCGATCCTGCAAAACAAGTTTCTCCCCGCCCCACCCCCACTCTGCAGGGTGTGGCACTCTGGCTGGGAACCAGGTCCTCTTCTGTGGTGTCTGGGAAGACAAAAGCCTTATCTATTTTCTTTCAATAGCCCCTAGGTGCCACCTCATCCATCCCCTTAACCTCTCTACTCTCTCCCATTTGTCAAGGAGCTGGTAGCAAAAGCAGAGCCAGGAGTCCGGGGGCAGGAACTACATCAAGTGTAGATTCTGCAGCCTTGCACCCCCTGCTACCTAACCAAGCCAAGTTAGAAAAGAGGGAAGCCAAGCTGAGACATTCCCCCGCAGGTTAAGATTCCTGGAATCCCCAGTGCCCCCTTGGCACCCTCCCTCCGCCCCCAGGCCAGTGCCCCCTTGGCACTCTCCTCCCCCAGGCCAGTGGCCCCAGCCAATGGAAGGCTGACTGGGGCTGGCTCAGCTCCAAGTTTTCAGAACTGCTTTCGGTTTCTGCACTAGACTTCACCCCACCCACTCCACTCAGCAAAGGTCTTCAGCAGTCACCGTGAGCTCCTCCAAGGCTTTCCCACCTTCCCTTGCTTCGGCCTTACCAACTGGCCAGCTCTGAGAGCAGGCTTTCCTGAACTTCAGTGCCACTTCTTCATTGCCCCCTGGCACAGGCATGCATCTGACCACACACACACACACAAAAACAAAACGTGCCCAGTACTCAAAAGGGACGAGATCTGGAAGTCCAGGTCCCAGCTCCTCGCCCACTGGCTGGTACTAAGCAGGACTCCTCTAAATATTTACCGAACAGATGCTTCAATAAAATCAGACACCTGCAGAGGCCCCCGCAGCAGGAAGAGAGCATTTAATAAGAGATTTTTGGCTTCCTATAAGTTTGGTTATGAACTGTGACCCGGAAGGTCTGAAATTATCAACACTTCTAGAACAAATTTGAAAGAATCACAACCACAGGGCATGGATGCTGGCAGTCTTAGACCCAAAACTTGGACAAAGTTTTACGATTTTAAGAGAACAGCTTAAAAGTTTCCAACTTTTAAGGAAGTTGGGAAAAGAGGTGGCTAGAGATGCAAACCTAGTAAATAAATCTAAAAACGAAGTCAGGATGAAAACCCTGAGCTGACACCGCTCCTACAGGAGCCCAGCGTGGACGCAGCAGCTGAACCTGCTCTTGGTCTTGCGCACAGCTCACCCCACCTTCCTGCTCACCGCACTCCTGGTGGGCACTCATCAGCCTCCGTAACCAACCGTTTCCCCGCATTCCTTCACCAGAAATACCCAGCACAGGGCATTATACTTTCGCGATTCCCATTCCTCCCTTTCTGAAAACAAAAGGGGGCCAGTAAGCACTCCGGGTCCCCCACCTAGCTCAGGTGGGACAAGCACAGCATCACTCCTGAGCTTGCTAGAAAAGCAGACTTCAGCCCCCCCCCCGCCCCCAACAACACCTGCTGAGCCAGATCCACAGAACTCCTAAACACATCAGAGTTTGAGAAGCACCAGGCCAGCGTCTCCATTCATTCCAGAAACACGGCCTGAACAGTTCAAGACCCACAGTAGACCCTCTACGTAAGCAAGCGGGCAGAGCGTGAGCCCATAATTTCTTGCCAATACTTTAAAAAAAAAAAGTCCCAGACAGGGATTGTAGCAGGATTAAGAATCCTTGTGGGAAAAACCTAGACGTGCCACTGCAGGCAGGAGGGGTGTGGGAATCCGGAAGCGGGGCACTTGACCCTGTTGGAAGCGGGCAGGCGGGAGAGAGAAGGGAGGTGTGTGCGTGTGACTGTGGCTCTGGCGAGCCCGGGCCACAGGCCGCAGCAGAGCTGGCAAGGCCAAGTCCCCGCCCCGCTCAGCTGTCACCCTGTCAAAACAAAGCGGCCGCCGCCAGCGCAGGGCCAGCCTTACCCCGCGGCCGCGGGCAGGCAGTCCCCCCACCCTGCGAGCGCCGCCCCACATCTGGAGCTGCAGCTGGGGGTGCCACAGCTGGCCTGGACAGGGCATGGCAGGAAACGAGCGTCCTCCAAACCGTCGCGCTGGGCTGCCCTCCCCGCCCCCTTGCCAAATCCAATCCCCCGGCCTCCCCCCCCCCCCGCCCCCAGCAGCTGGGACAGCGTTTTAACTAAACAAGTAATAATACCATAATGACAGGGCTGTCACCGCGCGCCTCACCGCCTCCGCCCCTCTGCCTGGGGCGCCAGGCGCCACAGGACCCTCGCCTCCGGCGGTGCCCACCCTGCTCACCCCACAAGTCCCTTTCCGTCAGCTGCCTCCGAGGACCAGGAGTCCGGGAAGCGTCCTCGGGCCCTTCACCCCTGCCCGAACAATCGACTCCTCCCCAGGGCAACACCGGGACATCGGCGAGAGCAGAGGGGACAGATAGCTCCCCCCCAAAAAAAAATGTTCCCCTGGCCGCAGCCGTCGCCTCCTCGGGAGCGCGGCTCCACTCGCGCCAAAGTGTCTCTGGCGAACTCCTACAGAGCCGCTAAACCCCACAGTATCCCGGGAACTCTAGCGGCGCTGAGGGGGTGGGGGCGGCGGGAGGGAACCAAGAGGGGAAGGGTCTCCGAGGTGGCGAGCCCCCCCCCCCCCCCACTCCCCATCCTTCTTGGAGCCGCACAGGCACTCGGGTCCGAGGAGCAGCGACTGGGGCCAGGGCGACAGCAGCACTTCCGCGGTGCAGCGGCCCGGAGCGGGAGGCGGGAGCGGGGGCGGGGCGGGCCGGGGGTCCCCGCCGAGGGGGCCACCCCCCGACCCCTCGCGGCCGCCCCGGGCGCGGGCGAGCGCGCACCCACCTTGCAGGCGGAGTACACTCCGAGTTTCTCCAGTTTCTTGGCCCGCGGAGCGGAGCGCAGCTGCGCCTTCTTGACGGCGATCCGGGCCGAGCCGCCGCCTCCCGGTCCTTCGGCCGTGCCCGCCGCAGCCACGGCCGTCGCCGGCCCGCAGGCCCCCGACGAGCAGCCGTGCGGGGGCGCGGGCGGCGGTGCGGCCGGCTGCGGGGGCAGCGTCCCGGGCCCGTTCCCCGGCCCGCAGCCGCCCTGCCCGGCCCCGCCGGCCTCGGACATGCCGGCCCCGGAGCACCGCAGGAGGCGCGCAGAGGGGCGGGCGCCGCCGCCAGGGTCTCCCTCTTGTCTCGGGCTCTCCGGGTCGTCGGGAGAGAGAGAGAACGCGAGAGAACGAGCGAGAGAGCGAGCGAGAGGGCGAGCGAGACCCTCCCCCAGGCCCTCCCGCCCTGCGCCCACCCCCCTCCCCGCCCTGCCCGCCCGGCTCGCCCCGGCCGCGGCCCGCGCGCTGGCGGCGGCGGCGGCGCAGCTTCCCCCGGGAGGGAGGGAACTAGCGGCTCCCCGGCCGCCGCCACACGCCCTCCCCGGCTCGCTCCCCGCGGCCGCCGCCACGTTCCTGAGGGGAGCGGGGGAGGGGAGGGCAGGGCCGCGCGCCGCCGAGTGCCAGGCGCACCGGGCGAGGGGCGCGGGCCGGCTCTGAGCTGGCGCCCCCCCCCCAACCAAACACCAGCACCACCTCGTCCACCTCCACCTCGTCCTCCACCTCCCAGCCCCGGGCGCCTCCACCGCCAGGGGGCGAAGCGGGTCTCGGGGTGTGGTGAGGGTGAAGCCGAGGGTGGGGACACGGCTTGCGGCCCAGGCACCTGCTGGCCGCCCTCCCCCTAGGCGGGCCCCCGGGCGACCCCAGGGCTCCCGAGCAGGGGCACAGGGCACCGCCCAGTCATCTGTCCTCCCCGCCCGGTTCCTCCCTGGCTCGGAGAGGAGCAGACTTCCTCCGCCTTAGCTGGACCCGGACGCAAAAAACATATATATATATATGTATAAATGCATATATATTTTTTTGAAAAGTACCCGTCCACGCTAGTCGTTTTCTTTGTTAGTAATGCACCGAAATAAAGACAGTGTTTGCCGTTTCTCTTTTAAAATACGTCCTGCTAAACTTTTCTTACAAGTTAACAACATTTTCTTCCTAAGCCAATTTCTGAACCATATCTTCCAGGAAAAAAAAAATAAACAATGAAAAAGACCCTTTGCTGTAATTTTTGTTTTAAAGGTGCAGGTAGTTAAAGCAATAATTGTCTAAAAATCACTGTCAGAATTATAGGCGGTGGTAAAAGTTTGCAAACAAAGTTTATTAGCAGGTTCATCTCTGGATATAGGCTTAAAAATCTGTTGCTGCTTTCCATAATGTTAAAGAATTTTCAAAACTGATCCCACCAGCGTGCATGGGAGTCAGGAAAGAAAGATTCAGCTGAATGCTTAGTCTTGAGAACTGAACCTGGCATCAAACTTTAAAAAAAAAAATTTTTTTTAAGCAGCCCTCATGAGTTTTCAGTGTTAAAAGCTGTTGTTTTCATTGTCGCTGATGGGAGACTGCTGTGTCTGTAGTGGCAGGAGTCACGTGTTTCAGTTTCACATTGCAGGGCTGCACACTCAGGTGGCCTACTTTATCAGCGCCAGTGTCATCAGACGCAATGTGGGCCATGGAGTGCCTGTTATCACATTCCTTGCAAGCTTTATAGCTCGCCTCCAGCGCTCCTTAAGGGCTGTCCTTCCCTTCTCGGGCCATTTTCTCTATCCCTTCCCTGTCTGTTTTTTTTTTTTTTTTTTTGTTCTTTTCACTTTTAATACACAGTGATTTGTAAAATTGGGAAGAAAAATAATCTGTCCATTTAAGCAGTGCAAAAGGAGACACACTCAGCCAGCTGGGGTGGGCTGAGGGCTGAGGCATCGACCCATCCCTCCTATCCGCACGGTTAACCTCCGTGCTGCCTGCTCTTTCTTTCTTTCTTTTCTTCTCTTCTAAAGGATGTGATAGTTATTGGAAGGGTACATTTATGGAGAGAAAGGGAGAGGAGTGAGATTCCCATATCCTCTGCCCTATAGTTCCCTCCCCAAATGGCAACAATGAGCAGGAGCCAGGAACCCCACCCGTGTTTCCCTAAGTGGGTACAGAGGCCCGGGAGCTTGAGCCATGCCCCACTGCTGTCCTGGGCACCTTGGCAGGGCGCTGTACAGAGGAGAGCAGCCAGCGAGCTAGACACCTTTCCCTGACCTGCTGCAATGCTGACTGCGCCCACTGCTTCCTTTCCTAGTTTAGGGTGCTTCTCTCCCTCGTCCCAGCTGTGCTGAAGGTATGTCGCCATCCTCATCTCTGCAGGCTGACAGTCTCCGATCAAACTAAAGCACCGTGACATTAGCAGATACTGATACGGGTTTGGTTTCCATCCTATAGCCGTTTGCCGACATGATGGAGTGGTTAACTTGCAATCTGAGTATTTATTGGGTGCGAACAGGAGCTCAAATATTAAAAAAAAAAAAAAAAATCATAGCCAGTAACTCTGATAAACGGTGCTCACGCTAAAAGTTTTGGGGTGTGGTCATGATGCCTCCAAATGCATCGTACTTCGAGACGTGCTGAAAAATGAGAGAGGTGGGTGTTCCATGCCTGGCAAAAGAGCTCCTGAATAAAGATATGATACAGCAAAGCATAGCGTAATGGTACAGTCTCGGGAGTGGGTTCTGCTTTCTGTAAAACTGGAAAAAATCTCTCAACAAGATGCTGGGGGAAAGCCCGGGGTTTAATATTAACTCGGCCCGCTCCTCCCTTCTCCTCTGGTGCTGGTTAAGGAGGTTTTGAGGCAGAAGTAGCCTACCTCGTTTCAACCTGCCCTGAGAACCCTGGGTGCTGGGTGTCACTGCCTTAGGCTCAAGACCTACAATTTCCAGACCTAGACAGCGTCTGCTGTGAGTGCCAGAAAGGGTGAAGGAATCAGAAGGCTTGCTGACACCCCGTCACCAGGCTGCTGAGACACTGGGTGGGCTCTGCACGGGGCACTGCAGAAGTGAGGACCACGCGGGGGGTCCCAGCCACTGTGCTTCCCATCCAGCGTTTGTGCTGAAACGACCGAGAAAACAGTAAATGGCGGTCCAAGTTCTTGATCCTGGGCCATCCACATGGGAGGCCCAGGTGGGATTCCTGCTTCCTGGCTTTGCCCTGGCCCCCACCCCCTGGCTGCTACAGCTATTCAGAGAGTGAACCTGCAGGTGGAGAAAGATCTTCTCACCTTCTTCCTTTCTCTGTTACTCTGCCTTCCCATCCACAGATAAAAATTGTAAGTGAAAAATCAAGAAAATCAGTTTACAACCTCTCCATCACTTACTTGGGCAAAGAAGCCACGTGAAGAAAATTGCAAAAGCTTCGAAAACAGGAATAGGAGGAAATCAGCAGATCACCAGAGGCTGTATTGGTCATGGTACAGAATATCACGTAGCTGTGAGGAAGAATGGCCTGTATAGAGATCGTGAGAATATTGTTCAGTGAACTCTGGCGCAGTAGGATTTCTTTGTGTTTAGGAGAAACAGTAAAGAGGAGGAGAAGAAAAAGAACAAAACATAAAACTGTAGGAAAGCAGCACAGGCATTTGTTGAAGCAATTAAGGTACCGCTTGGGACAGCGCATCCCGCTGGAGGGACAGCTTTGTGCTTCCCGTCCCTGGCCGTGTGTATCCTGGAACGCAGTAGGTAATGTTTTAAGTGTTTGGGTCCCTGTGAAAAATACTGGCAGATCCAGACTTAGTCCCAACCCCTGCTATCATGCGCATTGGGACATGAACCAAAGGATGGTAGACTTTTCCCCATTAGCCTTTTTTTTAAAAAGATTTATTTATTTTTATTAGAAAGGCAGATACGCAGACAGGAGGAGAGACAGAGAGGAAGATCTTCCATCCCATGATTCACTCCCCTAGCGGCCATAATAGCTGGAGCTCAGCCAATCCAAAGCCAGGAGCCAGGAGCCTCTTCCGGGTCTGCCATGCGGGTGCAGGGTCCCAAGGCTTTGGATCATCCACCAGTGCTTTCCCAGGCCACAAGCAGGGAGCTGGATGGGAAGTGGGGCATCTGGGATAAGAACTGGTGCCCATATGGGATCCTGGGCACGTGCAAGGTGAAGACCTCAGCAGCCAGGCTACAGCACAGGGCCCGTTCGTCTTTTCTTAAAATGAAAATGAAGAAAAAGGAAAACTCACATTTTAAAAATAAGCTGGGCTGGGGCCCGGCGCGGTGGCGCAGTGGTTAAGGTCCTCGCCTTGCACGCCCGGGATCCCATATGGGCGCCGGTTCTAATCCCGGCTGCCCCACTTCCCTTCCAGCTCCCTGCCTGTGGCCCGGGAAAGCAGTCGAGGACAGCCCAAAGCTTTGGGACCCTGCACCCACGTGGGAAACCCAGAAGAGGCTCCTGGCTTCGGATTGGCATAGCATCGGCCGTTGCACTCACTTGGGGAGTGAATCATCGGACAGAAGATCTTCCTCTCTGTCTCTCCTCTCTGTATATCCGCCTTTCCAATAAAAAAATAATAATAATAAAAATAAATCTTTAAAAAAATTTTTTAAAAATAAGTCAACTCACATTAACAGAGGAGTTCAATAATTGCCCAAAAATATGTAAAACTGAAAGATTGAGAGAGACTGCACTTTCTTAAAACTAGTTGCCCTTCTACCAGTTGCTGTCCCAGCTGCTTAACTTGGGCCCTGGTTCCTGCTTGTGGCCTGGGAAAGCAGCAGGGAGAGGAGGGCCTCGGGCTGCTGCCACCAGAAGCTCCTTCTCCTTGCTCGGGATGAACCTGCCTCTGGCCTTTGCAGCCACTTGGAAAGTGAAGTATTGATGAAAGGTATCTTTCTCCTCCTCTCCTCTGTGACTGGCTTTCAAATAAAAATCAAATAAAACAAAAAGAGCAGTTGCCCTTCACTGAGCATCCCTGAGGAAAAAAAACTTGTTCTTCCTGTTTTGGTATTCCCGATTCTTCACACAAAAGTTCTCCGGCCCACCCCATCCCCGCCCCGCCCCTGCCCCACCCCGACCCCTGCCACGCCCACCCGAGTGAGCTGCGGATTGCTGGCTCCCGCTCCCAGCGCCATTCAGAACCGGATGTTCAAGTTATTTGGGGCATAAACCCATGAACCAAAGGATGGAAAATCTCTCCCTCTCTCTCTTTCCCGTTTTTTCCTGTCACTCTTTCAAACACATAAAAACAATTCTCAAAAATAAAATAAAATGTAAGAAAGAATTTCAATGTTGCAGACTTGGAATTGACATCTGAAGTTGTAACAGATTTAACTAAAAAAAAAAAAAAAGAAAAGAAAATTTTTTAGTTCAGTCTGTTCTTGTTCACCTCCACAGACGTTAAAGTTTGCCCGAACTACTAACAACTCCCTTGCTTGTCTGTTTTTCTTTAACCCTTGCTCTAACACAGTGGTCCCTGTGCAATAAGCAGGTTGAAAGCTAAGTGAGAAGCTGACCCCGCAATTCCTTTCCTGAACCCCTCTAATCTCCACCCCGTGACACGAGACGAAGCTGAAAAGGGCCACCACTCTTTCCTGTGCGCGACAGACGCTCTGCAATTTAAGATGATTCCACTTAGATTTTTCAATTTCATGATGGTTTGAAAGCAGACCCAAACGACTGTTCTGTTTTTCAATTTTTGTTGATGACACGTGCTGTATCTGGTGACTGCGTCTGGAGGCCGAGGAAGGTATTCTGGGCGTATTCAAAACAGACTAGACCAAGCTGTGATGCTCATGGTTAGGTCTTATCAGCACATTTGTGAGTTAGAATAATTTCAGTTTGCAATAGGCTGATCAGGACTTAAGCCACTTAGGAGCACTTATGTATTTCAAATAAATTCAGGAAAGTATTTACCCCTGGGTCTACGTCTCAGTAATGAGGTGTGGACACGCTCCCAAACAGCGTGTCTGAGCCCTGTCCGTCTAGTATCACTTGGGGGCATCTATTGTGACTTTTCTAGCAATTTTTGCCATATTCTTTTTTTTTTTTTAATCCTGGAAATGAACACTTCTTAACTTTTGTGTTTTTTTAAATTTTTATTGGAAAGGCAGATTACAGAGAGGAGGAGATGGAGAATCTTGGGTCTGCTGCTTCATTCCCCAAATGGCCACAAAAGCCAGAGCTGCGAGCTGGAGCTTCACAGTCCTTAGTGCACCTGCAGGGGCCCCAGTCCTTGCCGTGTTCTCGCTGACTTCCCAGGACTGCAGGGAGCTGCAACAAAAGTGCAAGAGCCAGAACTCAAACCAGCGACCACAGGAAATGAAGACGGAAGCTTGATTTAGCATGCCACTTAGTACCAGTCTCATCCTATTTTCTACCAACCCTTGGTCATACATGAACGGTGATCCAGTCACCCTGGTCCCTGCGGATAGCATGCATGTATCCCCGTTGAAAGACACAGACTGCAAGGATCCAGTCCAAGCGGTTGCAGTGCAGGTTTTGCCCGGATGTGGCCCACAACTGACACCCTCCCCGTCCCAACCCCCTGCCTAGAGGAACGGAGGTTGGACATGAGTGTCAGACAAAGGGACATGAGACTGATGCCCAACTGGAGCTCCGTAGGCTGCTCTCCGCTAGACGCAGTCACTGTGACTACTGAACGTTTATTTCATTACATTTATTTATTTTTCTAGGAAGAAATAAAAGAAGACAGAGAGGAGGAAAAAGCGAGATCTTTAATCCATTGGGTCACCCCACACAAATGGTTGCAACAGCCAAGGCTGGGCTAGACTGAAGCCGGGAACCTGGGGCTCCACTCAGCTGTCCCACATGGGTAGCAGAAACCCAAGGACTTCATGCATCCTCCACTGCCTCTCACGTACATGAGCTTGGAGCTGGATCGAAAGTGGAACAGACAGGACTCAAACTAGGGTCATGAACTACAGCTTAGCCTGCTGTGCCACAGCACCAGCCCCTAAATATTTATTTTAACAAGCTCTTAAATAATACCTATCATTTCAAGGAAACAGTATTGAAAAATAAATATTGGGCTCAGAATGATGGCTGAAACAGTTAAACCCTCACCTTGCTGGTGCTATGATTCCATGTGGGGGCCAGTTTGTGTCTCCATTGCTCCACTTCCCATCCAGCTCCCTGCTTATGGCCTGAGAAAGCAGTAGAGGATAGCCCAGAGCTATCCTCTGCACCTACATGGGAGACCCGAAGAAAGCTCCAGCCTCAATGGCTCAGCTCCGGCCATTGCAGCCCCTTGGAGAGTGCGCCAGCAGATACAAAATCTTCTCTGTCTCTCCTTCTCTCCATAAACCTGATCTACCTTTCCAATAAAAATAGATAAAGAAATGAATCCTGGAGAGGGGAGATATAAAAACCCACATACACTGCCTTGCCTGCTGTTTATACTGAAAGCACAAAATAAGTAAAATCAATGAAATTTACTTCTGTATACAAGCTATACAACTTGCTATTTTTCTGAAGCATTCCATGAGACTCCACTGCTTTAAGCAACTTCAAAATTACATAAGAAAATCAAATGACCAAAGAACCAAAGCTTGGTGTGGCCTAGATTTTGTAGAACATTCTGAATATCATGAATTTTATTCCTGTTAGTGCTGATTATTGTTAAAATATACATGCAAGGGCTTCCATTTTCCTAACTGTAAAAATGTTCATATATATAATCTCACAAGTTTAAAAAAACACATCGTTCTTGGAACAGGTTTTCTAGTTTAGAGCTTCCTTATAAGGCGAAACGGGCATCCTTAATCTTAGTTCCTCAGCAGCTGAGTGTGTGATCGCTGACATTGTAGGTCTCCATCAGAGCCCAGGCCAGTGGTTTCCAACTGATGAAGTAAGAGCTACCCATCAGCAACCATTTGGGGTAAGAAAAACAAAGGAAAATAGGAAGTGTTCAGTAGAATAATATGATATCCCCCAAACCACAATAATAGTATATATTTGATTTCCATGCTTTTAATAATGTTATGATTATTAAAATTAAATATGCAATGCCACAGGGCCAAATCTTCAATGCCTTTTTGTGGCCATATACACTCATTCCTCCAGGGTATACTCCTGGGGGTTAGTTACTGAACCACAGGGCAAGTGTACCTTCAGCTTTAAGAGAGACGTCAGCTTTGCAAAGAACTTCAGCTCCTATCTCCAGTAGATACTGCAGCCAATCATCATATTTGATATTATCAATGCTTTATTGAATAAACTAAATTACTTGATATATATATATATATATATAGAGAGAGAGAGAGAGTGTGTTCATACATGCTAGGTCACTCCTAAAAAGCCCACAGTGGATGACAGCTGAGCTGTGCTGGTCTGAAGCCGGAAGTGAGAATCACAGCCCACGTGGGGGACAGCTGCCCAGTCGGGTCATCCCCACGGCCTCCCAGGTCTGCATTAACAAAAAGCTGTACCCGGAGCCAGAGCTGAGGCTCAAACCTAGCACTCCAGTGTGGCTGGTAGGCACCTTAGAAGGCATGCTAAGCCGAGTGTCCGACCCGCCCACGTGTTCTTTCAGTTTTATTATTTGTGTTTTTCTTATTTAGGTCTCTGCTGTATTTGGTTCTGTTGTTGAGTAGAGGTAACAGTCCCCATATCCATTTTCTTTTTATGTTGGCTTTTCTTTTACTTAAAATATAGATATTTGAAATGCAGAATTACAGAAAAAAGGAGGGGGCAAGACATTAGACATTTTGCCCAACCCTGTCCACCGCACAATCATCAGTGAGTACAGCAGCCTAGTAGGGACTGTTATTTAAAACAGTTTAGAGTTCTAGTTCATGTGACGTTACGATATTTTACGCGCAGCTAATTCCCGCAACCTGGTTCTTTACCGTGAGCTGAAAACACCAGACCCAACGAGATATCTTAGGAAGTTTATTCCAGTGGGGCAGGAAAAGGGGAAAGGGGGGGGGGGGAAGAGGAGAGGCTGGAAGGAGAGAGTTAGAGAAGAGCAAGGAAGAGACAGAGCCGCACCTGGGGGCCTTTTTGTCTGCCAGGTGTGGGGGGTGGGGATTGGAAGGGACTGAGGGCAGGCCCCAGGGGATTGGTGTCTGCAGGTGAATGCCTAGGGATGAATGGTGAGTGGGCGGGGTTGGGGAAGGGGGTGCGAATTTTGTGAGCTGTGAGGGAGAAGGAATGGCGCCGGGTCCAGGGTGGAATATTGGAATAACTTACAGGGGCAACCCTCAATTATCCCCACCGGGCCTGCTCCCAGCCCTGGTTTCTATGCTTGCCAGTATGTGTAACAGACTGACCCAGTCTGTCCCACATCCCATTCAATGTGTCCTGCTTCACGTCAATGGGCATTGACACCCAGCTCAACCCAGTTGAACCCACTATCCAGCCCACACTCATGCCAATGGGTGCCACCGCCTGTCCGGCCAGGCACAGGCAGCGGCTCTACCTTCTGTGTCATGATGTTGGCCCTTTAATCAGAGTTTTAGGGTTCCACGACCCTTAGACTTGGCAAGAGGAGTCCCTCATCTGAGTGCAGCATTTAGGAAATTCCTCATTGTCATAAACACTCAAAAAAGAAAGAAAGAAACAAAGAAAAAAAACCCAGGCATGTGGGGCATTGGGAGAGCATCTGTCATTTCACAGGATTCGCAGGCAAGGAGACTGGTAGACTTGAACGTTCACTCTTCTGCCTAGCAGCCAAGGAGCCAGACTGCTGCTCGGCTCTCGCCCTAGATTCATCAAACAAAAGGCACCGCAGAGGAATGCTAAGTTTTTGGTGAGAGAGCCACAGCTTTGGAGTGCTGGAGTGACTTGAGTGGCAGGAATGCTTAGGTAAGAGAAAAGACAAATTAATTAACTTGTCAAACTCTCCTCAGCATGAATGCAAAAGATTCTTGCATAACAAAGTGTGGTGTCCCAGAATGCCAAGCAGCCGGGGCTCACTTCTCTTTGTGTCCCAATTCCCGATTCTGAAAAGCCTCATGCTCGGCTCTCTCGCTGCGTCCATTCTCGCTGCTCACAGTGGTGAGGAACGTTTTGTAATATTAATCCATTCTACCCTGAAATGTAGATGTCTAGAGATCTAAACAAAATATATGGGAAGGGTAACTTTGATTCTTTAGGTAAATAGTGGAATGCTAAATCTAAACACGAAACAGTTATATTCAAGTATTTAAGAAGACTTCATTAAATTTTCTAAAAAGGTGATACAAATGGTCACCTTTAATTATTTATTTAATTTGATTGTCATTAAGAACAATTCCAATGTGGCACTTCTTTTTGAATCCTTAACAGAAAGGTAACATTCCTTAAGCCATGTGAAAAGAAGTTTTCTGCTTTATAGAGCTACTGCAATTTATATTTTTTGAGGAAAATATGTCCAATATTTGTACATTTCCCTGTTAAATTTTAAACCACGTATACCTAATAACATCTTCATCGTGTATGTAAGTTAAAATTTATACGGAAAGGGAAACTGGAAGTCCGCAAGAAAAAAATAAAAGTGTTTATCAGCATCGCGTCTGGCTAATTATGCGCATTTCAGTAAGTAATAGGGGCCCCCTTCTGCCACCCACATTCTCCCTGGGTTTAACTTGACAGACATGAGATTAAACGAGTTCCTCTGATCCTTCTCGCATCCTTTACACTCCAACCACAAACATACATATTCTGTTTGGAATTTAGTTGCCTTATGACAACGGGTCTAAAATTGGGAAGGCCAGAGTCTGCAGAACTGATAGATGCTAGAGGAATCTGGTTGAGCTAACTGAGAAGCATTCGGTAGGCGCCCCGTCCCATAAGCCACCTGCTGCTCTGCAGGATTCTGACACAGGTCGTTGGCTGTGCAGTCCCAGGCATTTAGAAAGGCGGGGATGAGGAAGGGAGCTTAACCCCTGTGGGACATTGGGACTTACAATATCGCCGGCGCTCAGCACAAGCAAAGGAATGATTCAGGAAATTATTAGCACTGCTGGTCACATTCACACCCTTGGAAAGTTCTTCAAACACCTACCTTGGGATGTTTTCACAGCTGGAACTCAGTTTCTGGAGTTACTTAGGAGAAAGTCAAATTTGTTATAGCAGTCACCAAAAAAAAAAAAAAAAAGCAGTTTGGAGGCTGCACCGCGTGCCAAGTGCTGTGATAAACGTTTCTTGCGCAGGAGCCTGTGTGACTTTTACCACGACACAAGAAGC
Source organism: Ochotona curzoniae (assembly GCF_017591425.1). NCBI lineage: Eukaryota > Metazoa > Chordata > Mammalia > Lagomorpha > Ochotonidae > Ochotona > Ochotona curzoniae. The sequence goes on along the minus strand of NW_024465035.1, from coordinate 8,139,193 downwards.
TGTTCTCTTCATTTTAGACTCAAATTGAGGCTCAGAAAGTTAAGTAACTTACATGGAAGGTTCTTAACATTTTCACATTCAGCCAAAGACAATTGTGCTATTTTTTTTAAGATCCATTTATTTCTATTGCAATGTCAGTTATAGCTAGAAAAGAGGAGAGACAGAAAGCCAGATTAGAACCGGTGCCCATATGGGATCCTGGTGCATTCCAGATGAGGACTTTAGCCACTAGGCCACCGCACCAGGCACTATGCTATTTCTAAGAGGATACTAAGCTCACACGCCTGGGAAAGCACTGGAAAGTGGTCCAAGTCTTGGATCCCAACTATCGTGTGGAAAACTTGGATGGTGTTCCAGGACCCTGGTTTCAGCCTGGTCCACATCTGGCCACAGGAATCATGTGGGAAATGAGCAAGTTGATGGAACTATGTCCATAAGGGATCCCGGTGCATGCAAGATGAGGACTTTAGCCACTAGGCTACCGTGCCGGGCCCATAAATGAGCCTTCTAAAGAAAAGGTTGGAACACTTGGTTGCCAAGGTCTCAGCAGAGAGTCTGGGAGATTCTGCCACTATACTCTCCTTCCATTGCGCTGGACGACATGCTGGTTCCTAGAACACGGGCTTTTGAACTAAGAGAGTGCTAAGAACTGAGGAGAAGGGAAAAACATCAGAATATTCCTTACTCGCTCACTAACAACTAAATACTTGGAAGGCAGATGTTCGCCCTAGTAGGTAGCCCGCTCACATGCTGTTATTGCAGTGCATGAGTTAGCCCAGCTGTGGCTCCAGGTACAGCTTCCCGCTAATGAACATCTTTGAAGTAGGGTCGATCCTTTGGGTGAATGGGTTCCTGATACTCACCTGGGACTCCTGGATTGGAGCTTTGTCTGGCTTTAGCCAAGCCTAGTCCTGACTCGTTGAGTGAACCAGCCAATGGAAGCACGCTCTCTCTCTCTCTCTCCTTGTGTTTGTCTCTTGAATAAAAAGAAAAAAAACAAACCCTAAACTGATCAACATGTGATTTAACCGCTTAAACACTTCTTTGGTTGCCTCTTTAGTTTATTTGGAGAATATTCATGAAACTTACGCTACATAGCAGACAAACCACGCCTTGAGAGCGAGGTTTAAAGGGCCAGCGGGAAGCTGACTGAGGCCTACGGAACCTCCACTGTCACACACAAACACATCCCAAGCAACGTCACCATAGGCCACGCCTCCTCAGTGGTGCACTTGATACGGAGTAGAAAGTTTGTATGAGGAACTGGGCAACAGCTTTCTGAAGATACCGAAGTCCAGCTTGTGGGAGTTTGATTTTAACTGAAAGATGAAAAGTGAGTTAGAATTAACTGGTTGGCAGTGCAAGGGAAAGCTTTCAAGGTCGCGAGAACAACACGTACAAAACAAAGATGAGCAGAAACTGGGTCCTTGCCACCCACGAAGGAGACTGGATCAGGGGATTTCAAAGAATGGAAGAGTGGGGAATCGGGGGCACTGAGATGCCAGGCTTTGGCAGGCCCTCCGGAGCCTTTTCATCACATCAGGACTTGGAACGTTTATTCTAATAAAAAAAGAGAGAGAGAGATGAGCTATTGAAAGGTTTTAAGCAGATGAGTAACACAATTAGAAATTAAACTAAGAGAGAAATAAATAAATAAAAGACCACGAAAATACTTGGCTTTTGACAAGGGCTTCATTGTTCCATGTTCCTTCCTTCCTTCCTTCTCAGCAGGCAGGCAGGTGACTTGCCCAGGCAGAGAGGCGCAGCTGGCCGCGGAGGCAGTTCCTCCGAGCAGAATAGAAGCACTTGGTCCTGGGCCCGGGGGGATGAATGGAGCTGGGCTCTGCTCTTTCCTGCCATGCGCTGTGTGTTTGCTCTGTGTGTTTCTGCCATTCAATACAGACAGGGGGGTTTGTAAGAACTGTCAGTAAACCACCCACTCCCTTCTCCCTGTCACAGGGCCCTGAAGTCCTCAGATGGTAACAGCCTGTGCCAGACTCTCTGTGCTGCCCAAGAAGACAGTTCCGAAAGGAATACAAAATATGCCCAAGTAACACCAAATATTCTCTTCTGCCAGGCTGGTGCCCACCACCTTGACGTTTGCCATCTTCCTTACGAAACACTTAGGAAACCTGAATTCGACAGGGAGCTTTAAATTAAACAGGGCAGCCTACCGGTCAGGTTCATATTCACGACTGCCCAGTCTTACCAACATTCCATTGATCTGCGTATTGTTTGTTTGTCCTGACCTCGGGAGGATGAGAAGCCAAAAATGTTATTATAGCAGCCAAAAGCAAAAAAGAAGACTGAAAATGAGACTTATGGATGTGTTTGAACATCAGAGGTTCAAATCACATGAAATCAACTTCCCAGGAAAGTGAGCCACTGATTTGCCTGTTTGTCCAAAATACATGTATTTTTTCCACGTTCCTGAAGTAACGAAAAATCACCTGCTTATAGATCAACACTGCTCGGGTTGATTCCCAATCTGCCATGTAGTGCAGCCCAGTTAATACACGTTCCAGAGATGTAGCATTCTCATCTGTAGAATGGGTTATTGACACCTCGTTACAGATGTGAAACATTGTGGGCAAAGCGCTTACATCCACCGCCAGCTTTCTTTTAACTTTTGACATTGCAACTTTGGTTGGCGGATTCTTCTCCTTAGTGCAGATTTCTAAGATGTATTACCTACAGGTCTGCTAGCCGATTTTTATGTCTAATCAGTGACCTGGATTAGGAAGCCGCCAACTGTCCCAGATAAGTACTTTGTCAGTGGTGCTGATCTTGTCTAGACACACAAGACGGCGCCCGGTGGGGCACTGCCAGGGAGCTGGGGCTGCTGGCTTTCTGATGCAGGGACCACACAGATCCTGCAGCACACGAAGCTGGCACTGTCTCCGCGTGGGATCAGCCCAGCGTGACTAGCTGGAAACATGCCCACTCCAGTGTTGGACCCCTGTGCTGCGAGCTCTGACCTGCCACTGGTCTTCCCTGCAGAGTTCACCGCTCCCTTTCCGTTCGTTGCTGGGCCAAATTTCCATCCACTGGTTCAGGATTGGCCGATCCCAGCCTGCCTTCACCTCGCAAGCTCCTGTGCGAACCTACGCTCCCACCTGGCTGCCCCAAGAGTCCATCTGTGGCTGCTGCTGGATCCCTGGTTGTAGCTGGAGTCCGGAATACAGCTCCCTGGCAACTGGTGGGTTTTCTGTTCCCTGTAACACCTCTCCACCTTCTCTGCCTCTTCCTTCTGTCCAGGGGATCTCCAGGTACCCCCCGTGGGCTGCCTGACCCCTATCGTTTCCTGTGATCTGCTCTCTGTGCTTTACCCTAACGATTCATCCCGAACATGTCTGCACCCAAGGCTGCCATCTTGATGCTCCTTATGTCCATAGGGGATGGCAGCATGCCTAGCATGCCATAACACTACTTCCTGTCTCAGTATAAAGTCTGTAGTTCAAATTTGGGGGTGCTTTTTAATTCACTTTTCTGGGGCAGTAAGCTGCCAAACAGAATTCCGAAGTGACTCTGTCGTCTTGTACTCTCATCAGCAAGTATCTGCTTTTACAGTGCCATCTAGAAGCGTTTTCAGTGCCCTAAAAATTACCCTGAAATTCTGGAAGCCACTAATCATTTTATTGTCTCCACAGGACAGCCTTTTCCAGAATGTTCCATACTCGGAATCATATACGTGTAGCCTTTTTAGATTGGTCCTCTTACTTGTTGATGTGCATTTAATGTTCTTTCACATATTTTTGTGGCTTTACAAATAATTTTTCTCATCATTGAATAATACTGCATGTATATGTTTCACTGAATAATAGTGTATGTGTATCCCAGCGTATATAAATTCACCTACATAGGAACTTCTTAGATTTTCCCAAGTTTTGGCAATTATGAGTAAACATTTTTGTACAGGTTTTTGTGTGAATTACGTTTTCAACTCATGCGCCAAAAAAAGTAAGGAGCACAACTGTTAAGACAGCACCAAACATTCTCGCAGTGACTGTTCCATTGGGCATGATCACCAGCAATGAGCGGGGCTTCCCTGGGGTTCCGCATACTTGCACCGGCATTGCCGTTGAACATGTTTGGGATCAGCTGTTCCAAAAGATGTGTAATGCTATCTTATTGCTGCAGTTTGCAATTCTCCAATGAAGTCATGTTCGCATCTGCCACATGCTTGTACGTTGCTTTCTAAAATGATTGCAGCAATATTTCTCCGTCGTTTGTGAGATGCCTGGTAGTTCTCACGGCTTCCCATCCTCACCCACACTGCGATGATCTGACTCAATGCACCTGCCATCGGTGCGGGTGGCAGAAATTCCCTCAGCATGATTTAAACCCGCATCTTCCCAGTTATAAGTAAGGTGTAGTCAGTTTTCATTCATTGTTTAATTAATCGTATTTCGTGAATCTCGAGTTTTGTGCCTCTTAAGGAACACTCGTCTTTCCATTATTTTATATATCTGTATTTTTATGTACTATGGACAAGAGGATTGTCATGCGATGGCCTGAAAATGTCTTTTCTCTAGGCTGGGTTTATTTTCCTCCCTTTGGGGTTGACATCTCTGCAGTATTAAGCTTTGAACTCCAAGAACAAGGCATGTCTCTGCATTTCTTCATATTTTCTTTCATGCTCTTGGTAGTTTTCTTGATATGCATTTTTTTCTTTAAGAAATGTTTTATCTTTGGGCCCAGCGCGGTGGCGCAAGTGGTTAAGGTCCTCGCCTTGCACGCCCGGGATCCCTTATGGCCGCCGGTTCTAACCCCGGCAGCCCCGCTTCCCTTCCAGCTCCCTGCCTGTGGCCCGGGAAGGCAGTCGAGGACGGCCCAAAGCTTTGGGACCCTGCACCCGCATGGGAGACCCGGAAGAGGCTCCTGGCTTCGGACCGGCATAGCATCGGCCATTGCGCTCACTTGGGGAGTAAATCATCAGATGGTAGATCTTCCTCTCTGTCTCTCCTCTCTGTATATCCGCCTTTCCAATAAAAAATAATAATAATAATAAATCTTTAAAAATAAATGTTTTATCTTTAATAAATTATCTCACAATAGCTAATGGCCTAATTTTTTCCTTCATCTTTTCACATTTAAAAAATTTTCTTTTTGATGAAGTTTACATAGTTGAGAAGCACACATGCCCGTGTGGACCACTGGTTAGGGTGGGAAGGGTTAAGGAACAGGGAAAAGTGGATGAGCCGATTTGGTCCCAATTTTCTTTTTCTTCTTCCTGTTTCTGAGGGAAGGAGGGAGAGAAGGGGAGAAGTCACACCCAGCATCCTAACTGCATCAGTGCCCGGGGTTAGGAGGCAGCCACCTGATGTCATCCCAGGGTTCCCCCATTGTGGAGCATGCTCCGGGAGAGCTGCTTAGGTGGCTTTGATAGCTCTGAAATGCTGTTGATTGCATTGCTCCAAGGCTGAGGAAGTCCTGCCAAAGTCCATTGGCTGACATAGTCCACCCTAGAGTCTCCAGTTGCCCAGATACTTGCTGTCAATGCTTGGCTGGGAGAGTTGTCCAGTTTGTTCTGCCTTCCATCCTCTACTGTCTTCTTCAGGCTCCAATAGACTGCCATATTCCCCATGCACATCTGGGCATGCCATATGGACACTGTCATCAACAACTGACTCACACACTCCCTGGTTAGATCACAGATCCTGCAGAGGTTAAGTTGGAGGGGGGGGTTAGTGTGAGAATGGAGGGGGAAGAACCTCATCTGGGGCCCGGCGTGATAGCATAGCAGTTACAATCCTCACCTTGCACATGCCAGGATCCCATATGGGCACTGGTTCTAATCCCAGCTCTCTGCTTCCCATCCAGCTCCCTGCTTGTGGCCTAGGAAAGTAGTCAAGGATGGCCCAAAGCTTTGGGATCCTGTACCCATGTGAGAGACCCAGAAGAAACCCCTGGCTCCTGGCTTCAGGCTGGCTCCTGGCTTCAGACTGGCTCAGCTTCAGCTGTTACAGCCACTTGGGTAGTGCACCAGTGGTTGGAAGATCTTCCTCTCTTTCTCTCCTCCTCTTTGCATATCTGATTTTCCAATAAAAATAAATAAATCTTAAAAAAAAAAAAGAGGATCAATAAAATCTCAGTCTGAGAAATCAGGGATTTCACTGCAGAAGTGTGACTTTAAAGCAAAAGATGTAAAAGTATAGAAGTGTTTGCCCTGTGGATCCTCAGGGAGTTGCCTGTTGGCAGGCCTGGGACTGCTTCTGGTTCCCAGAAGGCCAGCGTGGCAAAGGCAAGTTGAAGCCTGCTAGATGTGTCTACCTTTTTGGGTGAAGCCGTGGGGTGATGACAGCATCCAGATACAATGTCTCCCCAAATTCCATCCAGATTCCCACTTGGCCAACTTTAATGTGGAGCAGTACAGGAAAAGAGATTTGGGGAAATGGAGTTTTCAGCCTAACCAAGTTGATGGTGAAAGAAAATTCTAGAGTATGTCAGCCTGGTTTTCATTACCTATGCCTTTATTGCTTCACAGTCTTCTGAATCATAAAGCGAACCATGACGAAGGTTCCGGGGGAGTGTGTGGACACTGCACATGGGGAGCTGTGCCATCTGGGCATGGGGTCCTGCCATCACCACCATCACCACTCAAGCTGGCAGGACAGGAGCTGGGAAGGGGTTAAAGCAAGAGCAAAGACAACTGGCGTCTGCAAGTTAACATGGAAATAAACAGCGCTCTAAGGTACAGTACTCTCTTTTTTTCAACAAATAGTCAATAAGTACTTGATAATTTATTTTTTAAAAGATGTACTTATTTACTCTAAAGGCAGAGTGAAGATCTTCCATCCGATGATTCACTCCGTAAGTGACCACAACGGCCTCAGCTATGCCAATCCAAAGCCAGGAGCTTCTGGGTCTCCCACGCAGGTGCAGGGTCCCAAGGCTTTGGGCCGTCCTTGATTGCTTTCCCAGGCCACAGGCAGGGAGCTGGATGGGAAGCAGGGTCACCTGGATTAGAACCGGCAGCTATATGGGATCCTGGTGCATGCAAGGCGAGGACTTTAGTTGCTAGGCTATTGTGCCAGGACCCATATAACATGATTATAGCTGTCTTAATATATAACTTACCAAAACATATTAATAAATGCATACTATACAATTATAAAATTATGATCCTCTTCCACTGATGTTCTTTTTTCTTCTTTGTGTTGCATTGAACATCATACTTTGTTTACCTCATGCCAGTAACTACGTGCACTTCTCACACAGCATGCATATCCTGTGTGTGCTATGTACTTTGCTATTTATAGCATTTGATATAAACAACTCTGTGCATTTTACAGATAAGAAACAAGCTATTAGGACGAATTAAAATGTCATCAAATTAAAGTGGTCATTATATGAGGGCATTTTAAAAAATCCAAATTCCAGCCTACATTGTTCACAATATGTACGTGTGTGCGCATGTGTACCAATCTTTATATATCCATGTACATGGAGCTATATGATGTATATGATATATAAGATGGATAGCTGCATGGTGTAGCAAAGACTGAAAATGGTCAATTCTAAAATATATGCAAAATGTGTGAGTCCACGTATGTTTTCTGCAAAAGATCTTGATAGATCTGGAAAGATAGATAGTGTTTAATTATTACTGGAACCAGAATTTGTAAGTTGAAAGGGGATGTGGTCACAGAAAGAACTTTCTTCCAGTTTCCATCTTGTATACTTTGTGCTGAATGTAAAAATAAAATGATTCCACATTGCATGGGTGTTAATGCTCAAACTCCCTTTATCATCATCATCCTCATCATCACACTGTTACTAAATAGGCTCATGTCTTAACACCACCAAGATTCTTAAAGGCCACTTCTGTATCTGGGATGTTTTAAGTCCATGGAGACTTCAGATATTCTTACTGGTATGGACCCTATCTTGCATGACGTCTAATATATTAAAATATAGCAATATCAAGTATAATTTACATATGAATTGACTTGAAGTTGACTAGTTTTCCAAAGGTCGTTTTCACAAATATTTATTCTTTTTTCTTCAATTTTTCAAATACTTCAAAGCTAAACCACTATCATTATTATTTTTAATCTGTTTTATTTGAAAGTCAGAATTATAAAAAGAGAGATAGAGGGAGAGACAGAGATCTTCCATCCATTGGGTTACTCCACAAATGGTCACAATGACCAAAGCTGTGTCAGTTTCAAGCTGGGAGCCAGGAGCTTCTTCTGTGTCTGGCACGTGAGTGCAGGGTCCCAAGGACATGGGCTATCTCTGTTATTTTCCAAACCTTAATCAAAAAGCTGCATCCCGAGGTAGACCAGCCGGGACATAAACTGGTGTCCCTAGGGATGCCAGCACCACGTGAGGAGGATTAGTTTGCTAAGCAGCCGCGCTGGTCCCTAGCACATTCTCTGTCTCAGGTTTCTTTTTGTTCATGATCCCTGGGAAAGATTTCATGCATTAGAGATTGCTCAGAAAAGAAATAAAAATGGTCCCCTGGGCTGTGGACTGTGCTAACTGCTTCTCAGAGAAAGGATTTCACAAAAAGGACCTGCTCTTGTCATCCAGTTCCTCTCCTGCCTTCAGCCCATGCCTCTTCCATACAGTTTTTGAAAATCACGTCCTGACCAGCACTTCTTTCTGTTCTTCTGCTTGGTTTTGGCATGACCTGTTCCATATTCAGTATGTGTTTTGGGGTCCAATCATGGAAAGGAAGATTAGAATATTGACTTCTGGGCCTATGTAAAGTTGTAAGTGGTCAAAGGAAGTTGTAATTTGAAGAGCCCTTTTATAGAAATTTTTATTGTATTACTCCTGGTGTGTAATTATTATTTTTTTTATCCTCTTTGCAGAGTGTTTTGGAAACAAAGGAAGTGGAATTTAAGGAAATCAATATTTGATTCAGATGTGAGTCTTTCGCTCAGGAAAAGGTCTTCTAAAAAGAAAAAAGCCAAACTCTCAAAAAGGAATAAAGATGCCGAGGAGCAGTCGGCCTCCAACCACGTGGTCACATTCCCCTGTTCCACGTGCAAGCAGGAGATTGACATACTGGATGTTTTTGGTCATAAAAAGCAACATGTGGCTCTGGCTACTTTAGGCTTCCAGTGGATGGGTGGAAAGATGCCACGGTTCTCCATGATTGCTAGTCACAGACAGTTTATAATTTCTAAAGTGATGTCCTCTTTTATGTTCAGTGAGAAAATGCTACAGATAATCAATGATGCTTTTGAGCTACTTAGGAAGAAACGAATTCCAGGATACTACAGGATCTTGGAGAGCACAGACAGGAGCTCCACAACCTCTCACAAAGTCTGCCATCTATTAATCAAAGGAGTAGCTATTTGTGAAGACATGAATTTTACATGGAGACATGACATGAATGACAAATTCACTGTGCTGAATAATTTTGGCAAGAAGCCCAATGTGTGTTTTTTTGGGTTGTTTGATGGATGTCATGGTGCCGCAGCAGCAGACTTGGCAGCCACAGAACTCCCAGTTTTGTTTCTCCATCAGCTGTCCAACTTTGATCCTTCCTATCAGATGACACAAGAGCAGCAAAAAATGATCCATTCCTTTCATACCGTGTTTAGGAAAGAATACACAGCCCTTGAGGAGCTCTTCTCTTCCGCTCACAAAAGGACCAGAGGGCTGAAGAGCGACTATGAGAACATACACAAAGCCTTCGCAAAAGCATTTTGGAGAATGGATAGGCTTTTACGTCTTGGCAGGAATGAGGTGTCCAGGGTTCAATGGAGCGGCTGTTCTGCCGTGACCTGTATACTGGAGGGCAGCATTAAGAATCCTCCCGTGAAAAGGAGTTGGAAAGGAACCAGCTACCATGATAAACTGGCTGACAGCTCCCCTTCTCAGATGATGCCACAGGTAGTTTCCGGAGTGTTACACGTTGCCAACACTGGTACGTACATTGAATAGCACTGTATAACGCCTTGCCATTTGCAATTTTTCAATTTATTTTATTTGAAAGGCAGAGAGATATACAGAAAGTGACAGACCACTACGCTATCATGCCGGGCCCTAAGAACTCTCTTAATCTAACAGTGTCTTGATATTGCTAACACTGAATTTACATTGAGAACATGAACACTTGGAAAGGTGCTTGCAAGGTGAAGGATTAGTCAATTGAGCCATCGTGCCAGACCCTGCACCTGTGTGGGAGACCCGGAAGAGGCTCCAGGCTCCTGGCTTCGGATTGGCACAGGTTACTTGGGGGAGTGAATCATCGGTCGGAAGATTTTCCTCTCTATATCTGCCTTTCCAATAAAAATAAATATTTAAAAAATATACATTTCTAAATATACTTGAGTGTGCCAATTGGGTATATATATATTTATAGATGTTGTTTCCTCTTGAAATATTAAAACTCTTTATCATCATATAATGATGTCTTTGATCGCTTTTTACTGCTTTTTCTTTGAATTCTGTCTTATCTCACACAAGCAGGATCACTTCCGCATTGCTCTAGTTCCTATTTGCATGGAGTAGCAAATATCACTCTGTTAGTTTACATGTGATCTTAGAGGGGAACTGAGTTTCTTGTAAATAGCATCTAGTTGAGGTCTTTTGCTTTTTTTCCCTTTTAGAATTTTTTGGCTAAGAATTATTTTTATTGGAAAGGCAGAGTTATAGTGAGTTAGAATGATGTTGCGTCCCCTGGTTTACTCCCTAAATAACTGCAGTGGCAGTAGCTGAGCCTCCTCTGGGTCTCTCACGTGAGTGTAGGGTTCCAAGGCTTTGGGTCATACTCCACTGCTTTCCCAGGTCCAAAACAGGGAGCTGGGTAGGAAGCATCGAAGTCCAAACACGAACCAGTCCCCATATGGGATGCTGGTGCTTGAGGGTGGAGGGTCAGCCCACTGGGCCATGCACAGGCCCCCTAACTCACATTTTGAATTTCACTTTTCAATTGAAAAGCTCTTTCTTGGTTCTGTTTAATGACTTCCCTCTTTCAAACCAATCTCTCTCAGATTGAATTCTCTGTTTTCTTGAATTTTGCTATTTCCTTAAAACAGCTACCTGGAAATCTTCATCTAAGAATTTGGCAGTTTCGTTTCCTAGACGATTGGTTTTTGGCACCTGATTTTGCTCTGTGATTAAGGTTATAGTTCTCTGAAAGTTCTTTTTGCATTTTTTCGAAGATATATTTGTTCATTTATTCAAAATTCAGAGTTACAGAGAGAGGGAGAGGCAGAGAAAGAATTCTGCATCCTCTCATTCACGCTCTAGGTAGCCTCCGTGACCCAGGCTGGGCTAGGCTGAAACCGTGAGCCAGGGGCTTCATCTGGGTCTTCCACCTGGTGTCAGGGACCCAGACATCTGGGCCATCTCACAATGCTTTCCTTAGGCCATTAGCAGGGAGCTTGGATCCGAAGTAGAGCAGCCTGGACCCAAGCTGGTGCTCACACAGAATGCCGTACCCTCTATGTCACAATGCGGTCCCTCCCTGGAAGTTCTCAATTCTTGTTGGTGTACAAGATCCTTTGGTTTTTGAAGCATTAGTCAGAGATCTGTATTTGTGGATGTTCTATGGATACATTTGGTGTTTCAGCAAGACATAGCACCCTAAGCTGCAGTTTGCCCCGGCCCTGTGATCTGTATTTACTGATCAGACCAAGAATACTTCCCAGACACAGCTCTGTCCCAAGTGTACAATGGATTTGTTGAACTCGATATGATCTGGGTTAGTGTCTGAAAAGGGATAGTCCATCCTTAAAAGGCTTTTCCTTGGGTTCAGACTTCTTATCCCATGTCCACGAATTCTACAATGCTAGATCATATCCAGAGGGCTGAGCCCACTAAGACCAGTGCAGCCTGGGCATAGGACCAAAGCTTATCATGCTATGGATGGATTGTCTGTCCACTGCGGAGGTGGCCCTTGGACTCTTATCAGGTGCTGCGGCTAGGCCCAACCCACAGGCTTGCTCCTAAGCTTCCTGTTCCGGCTTCTCTGCAGTTTCACTTTTTGCACGTTATTGGGGTAGGAGATGGAGAGGCTGCTGGCAATGGGAGTTTAAATTCTCCCCCTACACGTCAGTGGACATGCCAGGGCAGAGTGCCGGATAGGGATCAGTTTGGTTTCCAGTCTCCTCTCTTCCATGCACAAGGCATCCTGGTGCCACTCTCCTTAGAGTTGGGGGAGGTGGGCTGAGGCAGCTGTTCTTTTAAATATATGTATTTGTTTAATATAGAAGAAACGGAAAGGTCTTCCATGGGCTGTTTCAACTCCCAAATGGTTGCAATGGCCAAGCTAGTCCAGGGCAAAACCAGGAACCAGGAACTCCACCCAGCTTGCCTTGTGAGTGGCAGGGGTTCAGCCACATGGGCTGTCTGTTGCTTTGCCAGGTGCACGGGATGCTGGTGTTGCAGATGGCAGCTCAACTTGCTGTGACACAATGCCAGACTCGTTCCTTAGGGATATGACAAGGCACTCTGATCTTTCAGCTGGCTTTGTTAACTCTTGTGAAGGTGGCCATCTGTGTATATATTCCTGCTCACATTTCAATCTCTGTGGGGACATTGTCACTGGAGCGTTTCCTCAGCTGCCCTTTCAATTCCACTAATTATTCTTTTCTATGAACATTGTGAAGTGTCATCATTACGGTATTGTTTATACAGTTTAGCAATATCAGTCAGTACAAGCTATTTTAGAGAATGCAAATATTCTATTTCCTTGTTGACATTTTGCTTAGCTATTCAATTTATTATTGAAATAGAATGTGGATGGGGCCTTTACAGTGGTGTAACAGGCATTTCATTAGCCTGCAGCACCATCTCATTTGGCCACCGGTTGGTGTCCTGGCTGCTCTACTTCCAATCCAGCTCCCTGCTATGACCTGAGAAAGCAGCAGAGGACAGTCCCAAGTCCTTGGGAACCTGCTGCACCCAAGAAAGAAATTCCTGGTATCAGATCAACTCAGCTCATTGTTGTGGTCATTCAGTGAGTTAGCAGAAGGAAGACCTTTCTCCGTCTGTTAGGTAAAAATTTGTCTTCCAAATAAAAATATTAATTTTTTAAATTGGAAAGGCAGATATACAGGAAGAGGAGAGATCTTCCATCCACTGATTCACTCCCCAAGTGGCCGCAATGGCCAAATCTGAACTCATCTGAAGCTGAAAGAGCTTCTTCCACATATCCCACGTGCTGCAGGGTTGCGAGGCTTCGGCTGGCCTCTGCTTTCCTAGGCCAAAGCAGGGAGCTGGACGGCAAGTGAAGCAGCTGGTACAGGAACTGGCACCTAAACGGGATACTGGTGCTTGCAATGTGAGGATTTAGCTACCAGGCTATCATGCTGGTGCCAAGAATTTTATTTTTCAAAGATTACCTTCAAACATTACTAACTCCATCTCAGAACAATTACATATTTCTACACCATGAACTAAATACTTTCAGGTCTTCTGAGTTAAAAAAAAAAAACAGGGCCCGGCGCGGTGGCGCAAGTGGTTAAGTCCTCGCCTTGCACGCCCGGGATCCCATATGGGCGCCGGTTCTAATCCCGGCAGCCCCGCTTCCCTTCCAGCTCCCTGCCTGTGGCCTGGGAAAGCAGTTGAGGACGGCCCAAAGCTTTGGGACCCTGCACCCGCGTGGGAAACCCGGAAGAGGCTCCTGGCTTCGGATCGGCATAGTATCGGCCCGTTGCGGCTCACTTGGGGAGTGAATCATCGGATGGAAGATCTTCCTCTCTGTCTCTCCTCTCTGTATATCCGCCTTTCCAATAAAAAATAATAAAAATAAATCTTAAAAAAAAAAAAAAAAAATCCTATATCGAGAAAGTTGTTTAAATATGCTGCTGGCCACAAAGGAAAGTTCAACAATTCACTAATGTATTCAGAGCTAGTTTATTAATTAAACATTGAAATTAATGTAGATGTTATCATCTGTATTTCATATTAAGTACAATACAAATAAACCTCAAAAGTTCACAGAAAATACACAACAAAAATTATGAATTTTTGCCCTAAATCCCATCTCATGTACTTTCTGAAGTAGTCTTGCATTTTCTAAATTGAAAGTTGTTTAACAACATAGAAAAAACTGGTTTCCTAGTTTGAAATCTAGGTCACGATGAACTGGATTACAATTGCACATGTTCCAAAGAGGCACTTCCACATGGCCTGTGCTTTCCTAGCACTGAAACATACAACTACTAAACTGGGTACTTTGATCAAATGTCTGTCAAGTCTTTGGGATAACTTCTTTTCTTAAATAACTTTTTAGGCAATGTGCAAGCAGTCTTATGCAGAAATGGAAAAGGTTTTTGTCTGACCAAAGAACACACTACACGAAACACAAATGAAAGAAGAAGAGTGCTTCAGAATGGAGCAGTGATTACTTCAAATGAACCATACGGGCTCCTAGAAGGAGAAATAGAAATCACTCGAGGACTTGGATTTCATGGAAATCTCAGACTGAAAAAATTTTTTATCCCAGTACCTCAAACTATTTCTGTCCCTGTGGATGATTTGTGTCAATTCCTTATCTTAGCTACTAATGGACTTTGGGAAGTTTTGGATAAAAAGGAAGTCATTGCACTGACAATAACAGAATTCCAGATGTATAAAGACACACACGATTCCACCATGCAAAACAAACCTCAACCAGACATAAAGCCTCTGCTTTTTCCGGTCAGGGCACCCAGCACGACCGCGTCGGAAGGGCACATCCGTGTGTTGTTTGAGTGTAAGCTGGAAACTAAAGAATGTGTGTTGACCACAGATTCAAATGGTTTGTCAGATTTCAAACATTCAGAATATCCCAATCATAATCACGAAAATGGGGAAGTGTTTCCACCAGAGAAGACTAATCCTGAACCTGACAGAGAGAAGGAAGCGGAAAGCTGCAGAGGTGGTCATGACAGTGACAGGCAATCAGGCGCCCAGAGCTTCTACGACAGCGCAGCCGAGCACGTCAGCCGCAAGCTTGTACGCGCCGCTCTAAGCGCGGGTTCCAGGGACAACATCACCGTTATGGTAGTGTTTCTCAATGGGATTAGTGACGATTTCCTACGTAAAGAAGCTCCAATGACCCAGGACAGCATAGCATGCCAGACAAGGATTCAGTGAGCCAGACACTGGGATACTAGATCAACACCACGCCAAGGAGTGCTCAGGAGCACAGTAAAGAAAACCCAACAGCGACTTTTTGGAGTGCCATTTATGTTCACTGCTTTGAACCAAAAAAAGAGAAAAACGCGACCCTTGGCTTTTATACCACTTTATTCCAACCTGAGCACCTCAATATAAAACTAAACACGGTGAACTGTTCCTAATTCTGAATGACTGTAATTTACAAGTTCTGCTAGCAGTCCGACACTTAGATTAAATCATCTGACACATGGTAGATTTCATATAATGAAAATTCCTAAAGTAATTAGTGCAATATACCAAACTGATCAAAATAAAATGAACTTTGGAAAACAAGGTTGCAAGATTGTTACTAACATCGCGATATTTATGTTACAAATTACAGGAATATTGTCTATTATGGTTCTTCTCATGTAAGAACAACTGAAACCCCTTCTTTTCAAAGGGGAAAGACAAGTTAGATATTTTAGTAACTGTACATTTTGTATACTTTAAGCAACTCTTAAATATTACAGAAAAGTAATAAACATATACGGAGACTACATTGCAGTACCCTATTTACAGTACAGCTGAAGATCCAATTTAAAATAATCAAGTTTAAATGTACATAATTGTTAGTGCATTGACTGTATTACGTCCAAGGGACCAAAGGCTCCCTCCCTGCCCCCAAACAGGACTTATGCAGTAGCCAGCAGGCATAAGACAGAAACCACAGACGCCTGGTTTCTTTCTTACGGGACGAGCTCACGCCTGCAGAGAACACTAGCCAGGAAGTTGCACTGATCAGTCTTCATGTCCCTAAAATGAGATGGGGTTCCATTTGACTTTT
The DNA here is from genome assembly GCF_017591425.1 of Ochotona curzoniae. Classification (NCBI taxonomy): domain Eukaryota; kingdom Metazoa; phylum Chordata; class Mammalia; order Lagomorpha; family Ochotonidae; genus Ochotona; species Ochotona curzoniae. Next base: position 8,123,295 of record NW_024465035.1, on the reverse strand, counting down.
AAAAACCCACTTTAAAAAATAACAGGACTGGCTATAAATTAGATGCCTCTAAAGATCATCTCCCCTTATCCTCCAGATATTTCTTGTGGTTAATTTATTAAAATGTGCAAGTATACTTTAAGTATAGATAATAAGAAAAGTGACTATTTGCCTGAATACTGTAAGCATAAATATGCCCAGAATCTCCTAAAAATGCTTTCTGAAAAGCCCAAGTAAGCTCTTCATTCTTTTCAGAGTGACGACTGTTAGTTTGGAGAAGCTCGCTGCTTACCTGAGGGCCCAGAGTCATCTGTCTGTTTCTAGGATGAGAAGTCCCCCTGACCTTCCACTGAAACCAGTGCACAGGGCACTCCCCATTCCTTCCTACTGCCGAAACATTAGTCAGAGGAATACATGCATGGTATTAAAAATTAAGTTCAAAAACACTTAAAATCTGAATTAGAAACTCGACACTATCGTAAGTCTCTTCCTTTTGAAGTCATCCTGGGCTGGTTCAACGCTCCATTTCCATTGTTATTTACACATGGGAAGCAGAACGCTCCAGCGAGTTCAGACTGGAGGCTTAGTTACTACAACACTGACTCCTGGTTGGCTGTGTGGGTTCCGTCAGGTCCACTCCTCTTCCTCTAGCAGAATTCGCTCCTGGATTCTGTGGCTCATTCTTTGGCAACTTTTTAGCTATGAGATATTTTAAAAAAATAAACAATCAGAATATTAATACTAAAATTACACTCACATGCTTTTTTATAATTCTTTCTAGTTAGGTTATCCCAAAGTATCACATAACCATGCTTATTCTTTTCAAATATTTATCAAGCAATTAGTAAATGCCAAAACACTGGTTGCTGTCTTAAGAAAAATTTCTTTCCTGGTTGTGTTGCAGAAAGGGTAGCTCAAGACACCTTGCCCTCTATGTTTAACCTAACCACAACCCAGAACAGATTGTACAGCGCTCATTTTCTTCCCAATTCTCACAGCTTTTCCTACGGACTGACATGATTGGCCAATAACAGAGCCTACTAAATAACTGGGCTGATCTTGAAGACCCCACCTTTCAAAACTAATTCTCAATTTTGTTTTCATCAAATTTCTGTGGTTTTCAGAAATGGCCACATTGGCAGTTACTCTGCTAAGTTCTACACAGGGTAATGGTTATGAATCTATCTGCTAGATGTAGCTGATCTGGATCTCCAAGATGGCAGATATGCTGGGTCACTCAGAGCAGAATCACATATGCCCCAGTGGACTGACTCTGAAGTGCACCTGCACACACTGATCGCTCTCAAGCTTGAGGATGACCTACTCTGCTAAGACCGATCTTACTGCCACCTTCAAGCAGGTGACTCAGAGGCCAACTTCTAAGTGACCTCATCAACATATCTGAATTAAAGAGAGAAAATACTGGGGGAAAAAAAGCAATACAATTATGCCTAAATAGTACATTAATATCAGAGTGTATCTTCCTTCTACTGTAGTGTTTCCTTATAGCTTCTTATTTACTGTAAAGACTGACTGTCCTGGGGCTGGGGTTAAACCACTGCCAGTGGTGTCAGCCTCCAATATGGGTACCGGTTCAAGTCCTGGCTGCTCCACTTCTGATCCAGTTCTCTGTTAATGTGCCTTGCAAAGCAGTGAAAGATGGCCCACTTGTTTGCGGCCCAGAAGTTATGTGGGAGGACCAGTTGAAGCTCCAGGTTGTAGTCAAGCCAAGTACCAGTCACTGGAGCCATTTGGGGAGTAAACCAGAAGACGGAGGTGTTCTCTCCCTTAACTGCCTTTCAAATAAACAAATAAATTTAAAAACAAAAAGATGAATTGCCACTGCGCTCATCACTGAGTAACCCTTACCTCACCTATGGCCACTGAAACACACCAATGACGACACTGGCAATTTGGATGTACCACAGAGAAACTACAGCGCTTCCTTTAAATGAAAAGGTCAAAGCTCACTTCATAAGTGAAGACTAAAAAAAAAATCTGGTGTTGAAAATGCTAAGATGTATTGGAAAGCAATCTATGAAACTATGATGGAGGAAAAGGAAATGCATTCTATTTATGTTGCAGCATCTCAGCTCATAGAACTGAAGAGGGCTGGCGTATAATGAACTGCTCACTTAACATGTAAATGGCACCATACAGTCGAGTGCAACTTTGGTTCCAGGTACTCAGAGATCCTGAAATGTATCTTCCCCTCAGATAAGGGAAAGGAGAGGATTACAATAAGCAAAAATCAAATACTTAAATTTCTCTTTCTGTGAAACCTTTGGAAAATGTGCCAGAATTATCATGCCAACATCTGGAAGAAAGTTATCTATATTACTAATATTGCAATTTTACAGGTAATAGTATTTCAAATTTAAAAGCCTTATTTAAAAGTATTGATTGGTGGTAGAGACTTAGAAAAGTAACATAATCACAGAAAAAAATTAATAATTTAAAAATGGATACAATTACATAAATTCCCTACTTTTCTGCTTATATAATTTGAAAGCAAGCATTATTCATCTTACCTATTGCCATGAATATTTCATTTACATTCATTGATGTTTTAGCTGATGTCTCCATGAATAATAAACTATTGTCATCTGCATAGGATTGTGCTTCCTGTTTACAAAACAAAAAGATACGTTCCTTAGAAATATTCAGTTTTACTATACATATTTGCAAATTTTTTGAAGATCTTATTATATGCACAGCTTTCAAAATGTTTTACATCAAGATAAACTCTTAATTTCGCTTTCCATCAAATTTTTGAAGTAGGTTCGTATTATCCCCACTTTATTTCTATAATATTTTACAATTTATCATACCCAATTGTCTTTGATCCACAGAGCTGTTCTGAGGACTATCCAATGGTCTTTCCCATTTGACAAAGAAAACAAATGAGTTTCTTAACCCGTTACGTGTCAGGGTCACTTACAACCGCCATTTAAGTGCTCTAACATTTTATGTTGAAGAGGTGGCTGTCCTGGAGACTGCAAAGGCTAGTAGTATCACCTGGCACATGTATTCCATTGATCACACATTCAATGAAGAGAATGATGCCATCTCTAGTATTACACGCCGAATATTTATAGCCAAACTCCCTAGTGGCTAAATTCTTTCCTTGGCATCCACTGGTATCCCATACAGGCACCAATTCATTCTTGGCAGCTCCACTTCCCTTCCGGGGGGCTTCATAAACCCTTGGAACCATGTTTTATGGATGGGATTTCAATTTTTTTAAAACTAAAATAAATATGTATTTTATTTTTCTATAAGCTTTGGAAAGTGTCCTACAATGTAGAAACACATATGCACTGAAATATACTGGGCAAAGAGCAGAGAGGGGCTGGGAAGGACGCTAACCCGAAGTGTCCGTGGGAAGAAGTGATCACTTCCTGCCTCGTACACTTCTTTACTCTGAACACTTCCTTGTTAAGGTCAAGAAAATAATCAACTTACACAGTACTACTAATATTTACAAAACTTGCATGTCTTCAAATCAACACTTAATTCAACATACCTGGAAATCCACAGCTCTTTTATTTGCTAGGTCAGCCTTGTTTCCTGATAAAGCTATTACAATGTTAGGGCTTGCTTGTCTCTGAAGTTCTTTAACCCAGTTTTTTGCTCTGGAAAAGGATTCCTGTTAAACAAAGAAACAGCTGTTTGACATGGTACCAAAAACTGATTAGCAAGCATCTTTGTGAAGGCTTGAAAGTGTCCAATGTGATTCTAGGATAGAAATTTTTAGGACCACTGTGGTACTTTCAGCTTAAACATTTTCCTTTTACTGTAACAACTGCTATATTAACTGGTTACAGTGAGACATTACAACACATGTACACATGGGTACTGCTGCAATCTAAACTAGTACAGACACAATGGAAAAGAACAGGATGACTTTCCGAAAGGCTTATTTACTCAGAGAAGTCAGAATAACAGATAAAGATATTCCATCTGCTGGTTCTCTCTTCACATGGGAACAACTGACAGCTGGGATGGTCTGAAGCTAGGAGCCAGAAGTTTCTTCCAGATCTCCCATATGCGTGCAGGGGCCCAGAGCTTTGGGCCATCCTCCGGTGTTCTCTCAGGCCATAAGCAGGGAACTGGAAGGGAAGTGGAGCAGCCAGGACCTGAACTGGACCTAATATGAGACTGGGACAGGTAGGTGGAAGATAGACCTGTCACACCACCAACTCAGCCTCAACTTCTTAAAAACTAGGAAAAACTGCCATGATTCAGCAATGCCACCACCGGGCATATATATCCAAAAGACCTGAAGTCATGATATAAAAAAAAAAAAAATACCTAGTCCACTATCTTTACCGCATCACTAGTCATAATAACCAAGATATGTGATCAAGCAAACCAGTGATGAATGGATCAAGACACATGGTCTACAAACGTAACGGAACATTATTCAGTCATAACAGAGATGATCTGCATGAAAATGGATGAAACCAAGACATTTCCGGTGACACCATCATCTCACTTGAGTTCCAGATTGAGTTCTGGCTGCTCCACTTCTCATCCAGCTCCCAGCTAATGTGCCTGGGAAAGTAGTAGAAGGCTGGCCCCATTTGGAGGATCTACACACTGTTGCAGGCTGAGTTGGTCTGATCCATCTCTGGCCATTATGACCACTTTGGGAGTGAATGGAATTTCTCTCGCTATCTAAATCTTACTTCTATATAAACCAATATTTTTGTTTTTTTACAGTGGTGTCAGACACAAAGATACAGAATGTTGCTTCTCTGTTGGAGCTTTAACACACTACCTATCTGAGCATAGAAAAGTGATTCTTAGAGGCTGCGAAGGCCACAGGAATCTGAAACACGTGTATCACTCAAGAGTGTGACAGAAGGAACAACCTCCTGGTACTCTGAACAGCATAGCGGGCGACTACGGTTCAATATCTCCTCTAATATATTTACATGAATCAATGTATAAAGGAAGTTCCAAACCTTCATGGTATTTTTAAAAACACTAACTCACAAGAAAATTGCAATGGCTAGGGAAAAAAAAAAAATAATAAAAGCACTTCAAAAGACTTCACTGAATGAATATTCTCAACAAAACAAAGAGTAAAACTAATTTCACCAGGGAATACCCCAGTACTCACCTCATTCGTGATGTCATACACAACAATGGCTGCTTGTGCTCCTCTGTAGTACATGGGTGCTAGGCTATGGTATCGTTCCTGACCAGCTGTGTCCCATATTTCGAACTTTACTGTCGTGTCATCAAGACACACAGTTTGAGTTAGAAAAGCAGCTGAAAGAATAAAATGCCCATAATAAGTTAATCATGTCCTTCAAGTTTTCATATCACAGAAAACACCTGGAAAATCAAAGTACTGCATACTTAAACCATTAGCAATAGCTTTAAATATTTACAAGACCTGTGATTCAATGCTACCTACATATTAAGATCCTGGTAGTGAGCCACAAACTTACAAATTTTCACTATATTTTAAAGCTTGTTATGGTATTAATTAGAGATTACATTTTAAAATAACATTTAATTTTATTGGAAAGGAAGGAAAAAGATCTTCCATCCCCTGGCTGACTCCTCAAGTGGCTGCAATGACCAGGACTGAGCCAATCCAAGGCCAGGAGCCAAAAGCTTCCTCCACGTCTCTGTAGTAAGTAATAAATAGTTGAGAATATTATTTGAAAGTAACAAGACCATCATAAAAAAAAAAAAACCCAAAGGCATCAGCTAAAAAAAAGTTTAATTCAGCTACAAGAGATTGAAGTCAGTAACTGTCTCATACTAATGGGCTGTCAAAACACATGGTAGAAAGGGAGTGGATTCCAATCAAATTGCTGAAGACAATCATCACCTCCTTCCTCTCTGTGCCCAGGAACCTTTCCTTCATCCCACACCCGCAATGCTTAGCTCTGCTCCCAGGGACCCTGTGCAACAACCCGTGCAATGTCTCACTGGTTTACATATCTTTCTTTTTCTACACTGGAAGGTTCCTTGAAAAATGTACTAAGCAAATACAAACCCTAGTTCATTCAGATGTCTGAAGTTAACAGGACATGGAACCATTCAAGGAGCACTTTAGATAACACTTAAATAGGGAGATACTTTCACAATCAGAAAAAAAAAAGACATGTCATTATTATCAAGGCTGAACCTGAATGAAAACCCAGCATAAATGCGCCAAAACGACAACTTTTTGTGACGCTGACATGCTGTTCCCATGTGGGAAATTCTGTACTGGCATTTGTGATGTACAAGTTAAAGCATCTTCAGGCTGCCTGTGTAAGGGATACATGAAACATGAATGAATTATATTTAGATCTCATTATCTATATTCAAATATGCAAAAAGTATTTTGATCAGACATATTTTAATAAAAATATTCAACCTATACAACTAAAGCACAATCTTAAATAAAAACACCATCAAGATGTTGTCTAAATTGGTAACATTACACTATTGTTCTTGTGATACAGTAAAACAGCCAAACTTGGAGAGGAGAAAGATTAGTTTTAGAGGCTCAGAGACTGAGTTTTTGCCATAAGGATAAAAATATTACTGGAACAAGATAGTATTCTGTTGTTGTTTTAAATTATCTTTATTACAAAGTCAGATATACAGAGAGGAAAAGAGGGGAGACATATCTTCTGTCCGATGATTCACTCCCCAAGTGACCACCATGGCTGGTGCTGTGCCAATCTGAAGCCAGGAACCAGGAACTTTGCAGGGTCCCAAGGTTTTGGGCCATACTCAACTAGTCTCCCAGGCCACAAGCCGGGAGCTGGATGGGAAGTGGAGCTGCTGGGATTAGAACAGGCACCCATATAGGATCCCAGCACATTCAAGACAAGGCCTTTAGCTGCTAGGCCATCATGCCGGGCCCAAGATAATATTTTAAGAAACTGCTAAGTAGAGTATACTGCAAAACTTTCATGACACCAAAGTTCTCAAGTTTCAAATATTATTTAGCGCTGAACTTTATTTCTACAACTCAGTGAAGTAAGACTTTAAGTGAGGCCTAAAAATAAAGGTTCAGTACTCCTTAATATGCATTACTAGTAATTTATGAAGATATAAAACCAGATTCTGCCAAAGTATACGTTACTACACATCAATATTGTATAAATAGTAACTAACCACAAACCTACCTCATCTGCCAAACCACTTTATCCAAAACGTCTATTTTCTGGCTAAGAATCACCACTTAGACCTCTTCATATTCTCTTCCCACTCTTCACACTTCCATCACCAGCACTAGCAGCTGAACTTCTTTCCAGGCCCACATTTCACAAAGAAACAGCCTTTATCACGGTGTACGCGACAACACATAAAGAAAAACAAAGCTGTGTTGGGATGCAGTTGGGATGCAGGTGCTGGCCTGCGTGGCAGCTTAGCCCTGCCCCGACGGCAAGCTTGGCAGAGAGCACGAACCGCAAGACTCCAAACCTGCCTCAGCTGGTGCGGCCAACTAGGAACAGTAGTCAATGCCATGTTAACCCTGAAAGTATCAAAGGCCTACAATGTGCGATATACACTAAGGCACCACCAACACGCCGAAGGGGAAGTGTATTTAGTTGGCACAAAAATTACTTCATTTTAACTGAACAAAAAATTCTATATAAGACTAACAGGTTTGATTATGTAAGAATTTGAGGCTTCAGTTTTGCAAAAAAAATGACCCATACATGAAAAACCAAGGGAAAACAGAATAGAAAATGGATGCAAAGAGTAATCATTTGAATATGTAGAAAGCTCGCACAAATCTTGGGAAAATCCTTAAAATTTTCATGATAAATGTGTAAAGACAATTCAGAAAATTAGCATCACTAATAATTAAGAAAACTACAAAAAAGTTACCTCGTAGCAATATCAATAAAGAGGACACACAAAAAAATCAAACACTTGGGGTTGGCAATAAGCAGGTTAAGCCATTGCTTGCTATGTTGGTATCCCAGTTAAAATCCTAACTCCTTGCTAATGTGCCTAATAAAGTGTGGGCCCGGGGTGGGAGCCTAGTGGTTAAAGTGCTCGCCTTGCACATACCAGGATCCCATAATGTCCTGGTTGTTCCACTTCCTATTCAGCAAGCAAACACACACACACACACACACACACAGGCTTTAAAATATGTCAGCTCTTTAGAAAAATGCAATTTCATCTATAAGAATGCCAGTATTTCACGAGCATAAAAACCCAAGCACATTAAGGTATCAGGCATTACAAAAGGCAATTTGGAAAAATTCTTCATTACAAATATATATATAACCTAGGAATAGGGAAAAGCATATTCACACAGAGAACCATTAGCCAGGGAGAAGCAGGAAGGGCACATTCCAGAAACAGCAGAGGGGCAGCTGGAGACTGACGGACTCGGGAAAGCAGCAGAGACAACGGTGTGGTACAAGCATTTTAAAATGTGCAGATGCGGGCCCGTCGTGGTGGCGCAGTGGTTAAGGTCCTCGCCTTGCATGCCCGGATCCCATGAGCACCGGTTCTAGTCCTGGCAGCCCCGCTTCCCATCCAGCTCCCTGCTTGTGGTCTGGGAAAGCAGTCGAGGACGGCCCAAAGCTTTGGGACCCTGCACCTGTATGGGAGACCTGGAGGAAGTTCCTGGCTCCTGGCTTTGGATCGGCATAACATCAGCCATTGCGCTCACTTGGGGAGTGAATCATTGGATGGAAGATCTTCCTCTCTTTCCCCCTCTCTGTATATCTGACTTTCCAGTAAAAATAAATAAATCTTTAAACAAACAAACAAACAAAAACAACATGCTGAAGCAATTACACTGCTGGATTCCCCCCGAGGACATTATAGTCCCAACTGGGTTCTGAGTCCGGGACTGCAGTTATCCCAGGTGATGAGTCCAGTCGGTTAGGTGTGCCTCATCAGCAAGTGCTAGCACCTGGTCCCAGAGAGCAAGAGCGAGAGACAGGAAATGAGAATCACATGAATATCATGATAGGTTAGGTTATGAGACTGGGTGAGAAACTGAAATTCCTGGATGTGTGTGTTGGGATTGGGTCCAAATGAACTCAGCTTCTGTGTGGGACAGATTCACAAAGGTGAAGGGAACAGAGCCACCAAGGGGTCCATCCACTCCAAACATCCTGAAGGGGAACCAGAGCCTAGACAGACCAGAGGGCAGACCAGAGGCAAAAGCCATGGGTGATTGGTGGAGCACAGTTTAAACCTGAAGGTCACTAAGGTTACTTAGGCAAGTGGCCTTAAGGTGGACAAGGCCTAGGAAATTTAAGGCAGTACTGGGTAAGCAGGCATTCAAGCCACTCAGTCCAAGTTTCTGGATCCCTGTCGCCTATGTGGGAGATCCACATGTAAGTTCCTGGCTCCTGGCTTTGTTCAGTCCAGCCTTGTCTGTTGCTGACATCTGCCAGAGCGAACCAGTCAATGGAAGATCTCGGTCATTCTGCCTTTCAAATAATGAAAAACAAACAAACAAAATATGCACACACACATATATCAGGATAGATGAACACTTACAGGACAGCTACATGCTTTCTGAGGTGTCATCAGAAAAAAATTCAGAATCTATGTGGATCATCCAAAACAAAATGAAAATACAAGTCTTAGGCTCACCCCAGTGTGTCAGGAAGTCAGCGCTACACTACAATATGCACTTCAAAGAATGTTTAATATGCACTGTGACAGGAAAAATGGGAAGCAAACAGCAACCTCCAAACTCATTTTGTCCCAAATGAGCACAGCATGCATATGTTCAAGCAAGTAGGAAGACCCAGTTGTCTTAAAACTCTTCCTACCACACAAGCCACACAGACTTCTGGAAGAGGTCAAAATTTCTTAAGGTAGTATCTGATTACGAAGCAGATAATTTAAAGACACTACACAAGGGATGTGTAATGCATAGTGCATAAACATACCTTGAAACATAAAAAAGCTGTGACTTCAAAACCCCACAGATCACATTTCTGAAGCTCAGTAATATCACACACACACACACAAATCCACAAAAAATGCCACTAAGAAACACTCTAATACGCAAGTCAAAGAAGCCTATAGATCCCCATAACACTGTGGAGTCAACTGAAGGAGAAATCCTCTCAGGGCTTCCTAGCTCATTTCCCTTATTGGAAAGTCAGGACGAGCCCACCGATTTATCTTATTATAAAGGCCTGAGGTTACCAATAGAATTCAAGCACATTTGGTTAAGAACATCTGTTAAATAAAGTTCTGCTTTTTGATAAATTCCAAGTTGTTACACATCAGTGTTTATGTATCTGTTTTATGCATTACAAAAGCTTGCCTTTAAAAAGCATACATTTGTAAATATCCTAACATATAACTACTCAAATACATATGCCTTGCAAAACAAGACTCATCAAGTTCAAAGGTTCCCCTGTTCATTTTGCAGGGGAAACTGAAGTACAAGAGCTCTTGCCCCACGACTTTGCCTCAGTTCCACTTTCTTGGTATGTCTGTTGCCATTAATCACCCATTTTTTCCTTACCCTCGGAGCAGTGCTATGTGTATATCTTGGTAGTAACTAAATTTACTTAACTCGAAGAACTGGCAAGTTAATTTAGAAACAATCCAGATGTAAAGAATTAACATGAAAGCCTAATATTTTCACTATCCATCCTAAATCCAATATAATTTAATACAAGCATGCATTTATTGTATAAGCTTCTATTAATCAAGAAATACATACCTAGTCAAATCTTATTTTTTGGGACACTGATTCCACTCATGTTTGTATGTATATCTTAGCTCGTATATAACCACGGTGGGATTAACAACAAGCAAACAAAAAAATCAAAATGTTAACAGATGTTATCTTAACAAAAAGCAAGGTAGATTTGAAAATCTTTTCTTGACTGTATGACCTGTTTAGGTATCCACAGCCACCCAACTGGAACACAAAAGTATTCTTTGTCAATGTATGATTAGAATAAATGAAGCAGTGAAGAAAGAAAATCTCACCCCCAATGGTACTCTCTTGGAATTCATGAAATTGGCCTTTCACAAAACGAAGCACTAGACTCGATTTGCCAACAGCAGACTCTCCCAGAAGGACTAGTTTGAACTGGCATATTTTATTTCCAGTATTTGGCCCATTGGGTCTCGTTGCTCCTCGATTAGCCATGTCCAAATTTAAAAGTCCCCAATTTCAGATTCTTAAATGAACTGCCAGGATGCAGAGTGTCAATTTTTTTCCTGTAGGTAAAGAAATCTGTAAAGAAACAAATATGCAAATCAGCAAAACAGTTAAATTTAATAGGCATTAAATCTGATCATAGCATATAACTGTAGGATAATTATGATCTATTTGATGCTCAAAGCCATTTATTTAGTTTACTTTACAACCTTTTAAAAAAGTACTTTATTTTGGGGCTGGTGTCGCTGAGTAGCAGGCTAAGCTTCCACCTGTGGCCCCAGCGTCCTATGTGGGCGTCAGCTCCAGTCCCAGCAGCTCCACTTCTGATCCAGCTTCCTGCTAATGGCCTGGGAGGCAGCAGAGGATAGCTCAAGTCTCTGGGCCTCTGCATCTAAGTAGGAGATGCAAGATTTCTCTCCCAAATAAAAATAATCTTTAAAAAAGCCTTACTTTATTTATTTGAAAGAATGACACGAAAAGAGGGAAATAGCTGCCACCTACTGGTTCATACTCCAAATGACTGCAATAGACAGAGCTGCATAGGGCTAATTAAATCTGGAACCCTTTTGGGCCACTTACGCAGTTATGAGGGACCCAATTCCTTGTGCATCACTTGTTGTCTCCTGTGGTATGTATTTTCACGAAGCCAGGTCAGCAAAACAGGGACTCAAGGCCAGGCCCTTCAGTTCAGGATAGCAGCACCCCTAGTGGCAGCTTCCGGCTGCAACACTTGCCCATCACCGTTTTAAGAACATGAGCCTAAAATCACTGTGATTTTCAACCCTAATTCAGCCTCAACTTTATGTCATGAAGGTTTTAAGTACTTCGGCAGAGCCACTCAACAACCTTTATGGTTACTGCTACAAATCAGGTTTTTAAAGTCCTAGCCTTGAATGCGCCAGGATCCCATATGGGCGCCGGTTCTAATCCCGGCAGCCCCACTTCCCATCCAGCTTGTGGTCTGAGAAAGCAGTCAAGGACCGCCCAAAGCCTTGGGATCCTGCACCCACGTGAGAGACCTGGAAGCTCCTGGCTCCTGGCTTTGGATTGGCACAGCTCCAGCTGTTGCAGCCACTTGGAGAGTGAATTAGCGGATGGAAGATCTTCCTTTTTGTATATCTGCCTTTTCAACAAAAGTAAATAAATCTAAAAAAAAAAAAATCCTTACAATAAAGTTTAAAAAAAAAAAAAGAAAGCAAGTTTTAGAGTCAGATTACTTGGCTAGAAACATGGGGTGGTGAGCAACAGGGCAGCACACTAGCATATGTGGCTAATCCTCCAGCTTTCCACTGGCATGTCAGATGGTGTCCAGGTGGTTCCACTTGCAATCCAGCTCCTTGCTTAAGCCCTGGGAAAGCAGCAGAGGATGGCTCAAGTTCTCGGGCCTTCGTGCTCATCTGGGAAACCCAGACGCAGCTCCTGGCTTTACATCAGCTCACCTCTGGCTCATGTGGCTATGTGGAAAGTGAACCAGGAGATGAATGATCACTCCTCTCTATGTAAATCTGCCTTTCAAAAAAAATTTAAATAAATATTAAAAAATCGTTTTGTGTGCCCAGCGCAGCAGCCTATCAGCTACACTCCTCGCCTTGCATGCCCGGATCCCATATGGGCGGCGGTTCAGGTCCCAGCTGCTCCACTTCTTATCCAGCTCCCTGCTTGAGGCCTTGGAAAGCAGTAGAGGACGGCCCAAAGCCTTGGGACCCTGCACTAGGGTGGGAGACCTGGAAGAAGCAAATGGCTCCTGGCTCCAGATCAGCTCAGTTCTGGTTATTACGGCCACCTGGAGAGTGAACCAGCGGATGGAAGATCTTCCTGTCTCTACTTCTCTCTGTAAATCTGACTTTCCAATAATAGATTAAAAAATCTTCAATAAAAAATTATTTTGTGGGAAATTAAGATAATCAAAGGGATGTCCTCAGATTCTACGATTTAGTAATATAGGTAAACTCTGGTTAAATGCCATGTTGCTCAATTAATACTCATTTTAGGGCAAAAAATTTAAGGTCCTCAGTGTTACATGCATAGTGGTTGAAAAACTGAAAAACTACCTTCATCTGCTTCGCAGAAATGCTGCTCTCGTGGTGACTGTCGGCGACCTGTTCACTAACCTCTTTGTCATTTTTGGGGCTCCCAACACCTGCCGTGAATCTCTGCAGAACAATTCATTTTTTTGAAAGGCAGAGTTACAGAGGAGTGACAGAAAGATGTGCCATCTACCGGTTCACCTCCTAGAAGGTGTTAGTGGCCAGAGCTGAGCTGATCCAAAGCCAGGAGCTTCTTCCGGGTCTCCCACACCGGTGCAGGGTCGCAAAGCCTGGGGCTGTCCTCGACTGAGTTCCCAGGCCACAGGCAGGGAGCTGGATGGGAAGCGGAGCAGGAGGGACAGGAACCGGTGTCCATACGGGATCCTGGTGCTTGCAAGGTGAGGATCAGCTAAATTGAGCCATCACACCAGTCCAATAGTAACATATTTAATCCAATGATTCCCGCTCTACAAACGTTGACTATATCCAATGTTTTACCTCATGTAAGGCATTTACCTTCTTTTTAATTTAGTTTATAAGACCTATTCTTGAAACTAATACATTCATGACATGTTATCTCAAGACAATTAAGATCACCTCTTTGCCTTATCCAAAACCCCAACTTGAAAGAGTTCTTAGGTTTTACCAATACAGATGAAACAATGTTTAAGCCACTTCCAAACAACATGGTACATATAAAAAACTGCTTTCCTAGAAGACTGTCTCCAACACATCAAGCCTGGAGATCTAATCCTGGTTACACCAATTTACGAGTGGGCAAATCTTTAAGTTCTGAAGTCCATCTACATACTAGCCAACTTTCACAGCTGCCAGTAGGTACATGATGCAGTATATGCGGATCATTCCTAATACGGTACTCGGCCTGCAGGCTGGACTTGAAGGACAGCTCACACAGCCTCTTGCTATTAATATGAAGCACCAACACAATGCGATATAGACTTAAAATGCACCAATACGCTTTCAGGGGCAAATATCAGTTGAAACACTTCTCAAAGCTGCGGCTCACTTATCAAGGATAACACGGCCCGAGTTCTTACAGCATTTGTCAGCCTTGGGCAAAAGCTTTACTTATCCACAAAGAAAGGCAAGCAAGCTCCTGACTTACTTTTTACCTTCTAAGCTCTAAGGATCTCAACATAGAAAATTAAGCCTAATTGAAAATATAGTTGCTGTAACACCGAAAACACTCGTATTCACTGCTCACTGAAATGCCTCACGCTTTGCCAAACAAGGATTTCACACTACATGCATTTTCCGTATTTTGGAAGGAGTTAGTGCCCCAGAGCGTCTAAGTCCTTTTAGGTGATCTTCAATTTTAAGCAAACAGTAATAGTAATTCCGGGCTCTTCTGTGCCCGGCAGGGTTGCCAAAGCTTGCCTTACAGCCACCCTCGAGCCAAGGCTCTGAGAGTCCCGAAGACAACCAGGGCCATTGATTCAACAGTTCTGTTCCAACTCAGCGAAGCAAATGGAAGCCTGAAGGGTCTGTGGGTGTCACGGGGAGCGGGGTGCTGGCCCTCGTGGACACCATCGGGGCAGGTCCCCCCGCTCAGCCAGCCGGGCAGCTTGGTGGCCTCGCCCCCTCCAGCTCCTCACCCTTCCCATTCCCCATCTTCCCGAGGGAGGCGGAGCTCCTCCGACCCACCTGCTGACCTATCGCAGGCCCCGGCTCTGCTTCCCAGGCCCCGGCCCGCCTCCGAGTCGTTGCCCGAACCCACAGTCCCCGCGCCAGGCCCCCCGACCTCGGGGCCGTCCTGTCACCCCCTCGTCTCGGAAACCTGCCCGCCTCTGCCCTGCCCGGAGGAGCCGGGCGGAACCTCGGCCTCCTCCGGTCCTCTTTCCGCGGCGCCATCTTGAGAAGGGAGGAGGGTGACACCCGTGGCTCCCTCCCCCAAGTGCCTCCACCACCGCGACTCTCCAGGAACCCTCGGCGGCGGGAGGCGTCCCCGGGCCAGCCGCAAGCCGGGCGCGGTGCAGGAGAGACAGCTCCGGGGGGTCCCCCCGAAAAGCAGCGCGCCCGCCCATCCGCGGGGAACCCGGGGTCCGGACGCAGGGGAGGGTGCGCTGGGTACCTGAGGCCGCAGCGGCAGGTGCGGTGCGAGGCACGGGAGACGGGCGGAGGCTGCGGCGGCTCCGAGCGTCGCTCTCCTCACACTGGGCCGTGCGGGGCTGGAGCTGCGGTGCCGCCCCTGTCGGGCTCCGTCCCCGCCTCTCCGCGCTCCGCCTTTCGCTTTCCTTTTCTCCTCCTCCTCCTCCTCGGCCACCGCCGCCGGCCCTCGAATGCCGACGGATCCTTCTTCCTCCTCCTCCTCCCTCCTCCCCTCAGGCCGGCCGCCGGCTCCTTCGCGAACCAAAACACAAACACTCAAGTCTCAACGCGGGAGCCACTTCCGCAGCCGGGTGCCGGCCCCGCCGCCACGTCGCTGCGCGCAGCCAACTGCGCCTCTGCGTCACTTCCGCTCGACGCCCGTCCGCCCTGGGAGTGGAGGGCGGGGCGGGGCACGGATCACGTGATGCCGCGCCCCGCGCCGCCCTCCGTTCACGCCGCGCCCGTCGCGTGCCGTCCCTCCTTGGCAGCTTCTTTGTCATCTAGGGGGAGGTCTCTGGGCTGCGGTGGTTTTGGGGGTACGGGTGAGGAGAAACCCCCAAAGCTCTTGAGTTGGTTGTGAATGTGAGTCGCGGTCCCCTCCACCTCACCCCGCAGCACCCGCAAACCTCGTCATTTACCCCAAGGCGTTTTTCTGAGAAGTTTACCTGGAGCCATGTATGTCCTCTACTCCCTGGCATTCCTCAAAATGTTTAGGTGGCCAAATCTTAAAATTTTAATTTGCATATCTAAAGAACTTGTTTTTTTCCCCCTAGGGTGCTAGCTTTTTTTTTTAAGCTGGCTTTTGTTCCGATTTCCATTAGGAGATAGAGTACTAACCGTTTTACAGGGTTAACTTTTATGCTATCAAGTCGAACTGGGAAACGAGCTTGTTTATGATTGTGTTACTACATTAATGGAGCCTCCCCTTTGCCAACGTATCAAGCATATTGCCAGGCAGCCAACAATCTTGAGGCATGGTTGTGGAATTTGTGACTGGGGCGTGCCTGTTTCACCGGTAAATAATTTGATTGAGTAAGTTGTTCAAGACTGGGAGTTCCTTTTGGAAAAAGATTTTATTTATTTGAAATGCAGAGTGGTCATTGCTACAGCCACTGTTTTTGCTGCAAAGGCATGAACTAGCTGAGGCCAGGAACTTGGTTGTCAGGGGCCAGAGTGCCCGAGCCATCCTCCCTGCTTTGCCAGGCACATCAGCAGGGTTCTGGACTGAAAGCTGAGCAGCCTGGATTCAATGGGATGCCAGCATTGCAAGTTGCAGCTTACTCTGCTGTGTGTGTCTTTACTTCACGTGCCTTTTATGGTGGCCACTGGCCCCAGAATGTCATTTTTTAAAAGTTGTTTTTACGAAAAGATTTGTTTATTTTTATTGGAAAGCCAGATATACAGAGTGTAGGAGAGACGGACAGAGGGATCTTCTGTCCGCTGATTTGCACCCCAAGTGGCTTAGAACTGAGCTGATCCAAAGCCAGGAGCCAGGAGCTGCTTCTGGATCTCCCACGCGGGGGGCAGGGTCCCAAGGCTTTGGGCCGTCCTCAGCAAGTAGGGAGCTGGAAGGGAAGTGGAGCAGCTGGGACATGAGCCAGCACCCAGATGGGAATCTGGTGCATGCAAAGCAAGGACTTAAGCCACTAGGCTACTACGCCGGGCCCAGAATGTCGTTTTTTATGCACAGTTCCAGTGAAAAACAGGCAGCTGACACATTCTCTACCCAAGGTAAGCAGATGCTTTTCAACAGTCTTTCTTTGGTTAAGTCCCACATCATAGGAAACTGCCTGAAAAACTTGTGAACGCTTCCCCTTGGAAACCTTTCGATACTTTTACAGAAGATCATTATGTCGATTTTTCCTTCTCAATAAGGGATACCTTTCAGTTTGTAATTTACAGCTTAGAGTCCTGTTGCGAGGGCAGGAATAGTGTCTTTGGAATGCACCTGGGCTTAGATATCCTGTGAGTACTCAGTTAACATCGTGCAATGAAAATGACTTGAACCTTTGGCTGGCCAAGTAGTCCTTCCGATCAACTCAGCTGCCAGAAGAACATAATATGTCATGTGTAAATGATATCTGTGGCACAATATCCCGAAAGACCTGTTCTCCTATTACATGTTAGTCAAGGCAATAGCTGTAGGATGATCCCCAAAAGAATCAGGAAATAGGATATGGCGCATTGGTTTTGTCATGCCAATAGCATGCCCCAAGCCGAACCTTTTCCACTGTGTGCCTGTTTGCCTTCTGTTTAGTTACTGCCATTAACGATGTCTGTTACCCAGGCTTGGAACTGCAGATTTGTTTCTGATCAACCCTCCCTCTCTTCCTTCTCTCTCTCTCTTATTCCCTTCCCTCCTCATAAGCCTCTGTCCATTCTGTCCCCTCAAATGCTCTAATCCCCGAATTTGAGATTTCAGATGCTTGTGCTGTGGTAGTATTATACAGGGAGTGAGTGTGTGTTCTGTCCTTTTCAATCTATTCTTTACACTTTAGGCACTCATATGGGATCCCAGTGTGTGCAAGGCAAGGATTTTAGCCACCAGGCTACCGTGCCAGGCACAAAATCAGAAAATTTAAGCTCTCACTAAAGGTGTTATATTGCTTTCAAGTAAATATGTTGCCTGACTT
The DNA here is from genome assembly GCF_017591425.1 of Ochotona curzoniae. Taxonomy (NCBI): domain Eukaryota; kingdom Metazoa; phylum Chordata; class Mammalia; order Lagomorpha; family Ochotonidae; genus Ochotona; species Ochotona curzoniae. The sequence goes on along the minus strand of NW_024465035.1, from coordinate 8,105,419 downwards.
ACCACTCACAACACCCTGTATCCTTTACCATGTTGGGAAATCTCTCCTCCTTTGTGTGGCAAGGAATGAATCTTTGCATAGGTAATGACTGATATGTTTACTTTTCTTTTTATATATTTATTTTTATCTTAAGGGAATATTTACAGAGAGGAGAGACAGATCTTTCATCTGCTGGTTCCCTTCCCGAAGCCGAGCTGAAGCCCCGAGCCAAAGGCGTGCCCTGGACTTCCCACATGAGTGCAAGAACTTGAGCCATCCCCCGTTGCTTTCTCACATCGTAAGCAGGGAGTTGGATGGGAAGTGGAACAGCCAGGACATGAATTGATGCTCAGATGCGATGCATATGTTGCGGGTGGAGAATTAGCCTACTAGACCACTGTGGTACACTAACGTGCTGACCCAAAATATAGATTTATTTTTTTAAATGGAGACAAACCAAATGATAATTCGCATTTTACCAAGGCAGTGAGAAAAAGACTGTACACTTGACCTCCTCATGTTTCAGAAAAGCTGTGTTTTCAGAGCGGATCATTGAGGCTCAGCTCAAATGTCAGCTACTTAAGGGCCTTTTAAGTCACCAGTTCCAAAATGGTCTCCACATCAAAGCATCTTATTTTTCTTCTGAACGCATCGTGCTTCCTTAAATTATTGATTGGTTTAGTTGATGTTATCTATCCTTACTAAAATAAAAATTCCTTGGGCCCAGTGGCCCTAGCAGCTAAAGTCCTTGCCTTGGGTATGCCGGGATCCCATATGGGCCCCGGTTCTAATCCCGGCAGTCCCGCTTCCCATCCAGCTCCCTGCTTGGGGCCTGGAAACGCAATCAGGATAGCCCAAAGCTTTGGGACCCTGCACCCACGTGGAAGACCTGGGGGAAGTTCTTGGCTTTGGATCGCCTCAGCTCCAGCTGTTGCGGTCACTTGGGGAGTGAATCATCAGACAGAAGATCTTCCTCTCTCTATATCTGATTTTACAATGGAAATAAAATCTTAAAAAAAAAATCCAGAAATTCCTTAAGATAGAGATTGGAACTCAGTATGTGCTGTAGAATGCATGAATTAAGTGAGCTGTACAAGCATATCCTGAATAAAATGTTGTCAAGTCATTAAAAAAAACTTACTAGGTCTAGTGTGATGGCTGATTTGGCTGATCCTCTTTCTTCAAGCACCAGGATCCCATATGGGTGCTGGTTTGCATCCTGGCAGCCCCACTTCCCATCCAGCTCCCTGCTTGTGGCCTGGGAAAGCAGTGGAAAATGGCCCAAAGCCTTGGGACACCTGTACCTACATGGGGGACTATAGGACATTGTGACCCTAGAAGGTCAGGGAGCACAGGATTACAATTGATAGGATAATATTTCTGTGAAAACAACTGGGTGGATGCCATTTGTATGACTGATTGGTTATCATTTGTAAGAGAACACCCAGTAGATACCTTTTGTATAACTGATTGGATATCATTTATGTGAGAACAACTGAGTGTGTACCATTCCTGTAACTCAATGGACATCATTTGTATGAGAATAGTTGAGTGGACCACATGTGAATGAGAACACTTGGTGGGATATACAAAACAAAAAGAGTTCCAAACAAAATCATAGAAACAGATGATAGGCTTTGTTGATAAGCTCAATACCTCCCTATCCTGTATGACCCTCAGTCTATAAAATCTGGCTGTTTTAGCCACTTTGGGAGTGAACCAGCAGACAGAAGATCCTCCTGTGTTTTCTGTCTGTAAATCTGCTTTCCCAATAAAAATAAATGAATCTTATTTAAAAAAAACAAACAAACAAACTTATGAGTGTGTTCATGAGCTAGGAAGTTGCATTTTATAAGTGTGAAACACTATATATATTTTGACACTGGGATCCTATATGTCCCAATTTTTATGCTAGATATCCTAGATAGATCCTTGTGTTTAGAACATGACAAATACTCATCAGATATACTTTCATTAAACTGACCGAAGGGGCCTGTATTGCGATCTGGTAGGTAATACTGCAGCCTCTGAAGTTGATATCCCGTTTTGGTGCCAGTTCAAGTCCCAGTTGCTCTACTTCCAATCCAGCTCTCTGATAATGCACCTGGAAAAGCAGTGGAAGCTGGCCCAAGTGCTTTGGGTGGGTGACCCAGATGAAGTGCTTTGGCCGAGTCTGTGCAAAAAAAGGTATAACCTCAATTTAAACAAATCCCACATTAAAAAAAAAAAAAACAGTAGTTTGTCTCAATATTGTTTAATTTTTTTAAAATTTATTTTTATTGGAAAGACGGGTATACAGAGAGGAGAGACAGGAAGAATTTTCCATCTGATGGTTAACTCCCCAAGCAGCTGTAATGGCTGGAGCTAAGCCAATCCAAAGCCAGTTGCCAGAAGCTCTTCTGGGTCTCCCATGCAGGTGCAGGGTCCCATGGCTTTGGGCTGTCCTTGACTGCTTTCCCAGGCCACAAGCAGGGAGCTGGATGGGAAGTGGGTCTGCTGGGATTAGAACCAGCGCCCATATGGGATCCCAGTGTGTGCAAATCGAAGACTTTAACCACTACACCATTGCGCCGGGCCCTGTCCCAATATTTTTAAAACAGCTTGTATTATTGTGTAACATATCTGAAACTTTTAATATATTCATTTTAAAGCCTAGGTATTAACTTGTAAGTGTTCTCAAGCCTTTGATATTTCTATACAACAGCTGTGAAGTAGAATAACTTTTCAGAGTGTAAAGTAGTTATTTAGTGCTAAAATAACTTACATGCAGAGTGAAGGCACTTGAGCAGAGAAGGTACTTGAAAGAAGTGGTCACCAGTTCTTTATTTGTGATCTGATCACCAGTAATATTAAGAGGTCAATGACCAGGAAGAAGTTGAAGGCTGAACCGCTTACAAGATTGCGTAGCTTGAGAAACCAAGAAAAGGTTGAACATTTCATATTATTCGTCTAGCAGAGGAAGAAACAGAGAGGAGAGCATGAGGGCAGATGGGGCCCACTGAAGGAATGAGGGAAAAGAGAGATGGGCGGGGTCCTGCCACGAGAGGAACTGCAAGCCAGGCCCCGCCCCCGTTTCCCAGGCAACCGAGTAAACACACTCCTTATTCTTTGGTACGTGAACTCCGCCAGGTTACAAGAGGTGGGCAGGAAGCCGCTGGCAGAAGTCCGTCCGGGCAGAGATGTGCTCTTTCGTGAGAGTGGGGTCTCCCAAGGTATTGAAAACTTTCCCAGAGCCCGCCGAAGCAGCTCTCCTCTCAGACAAAAGTGCCCTCGGAGGAACAAAAGTATCTGGATGGAAGTCTGCCCTTGACCCGGAGGTTGGACATGCAAGAGAACGGAACGAGGATTTAGGAAACCAGAGTGTCCTCATGGGAACAAGATCTCCTTTGGGGTTGGGACCTACAGTGGGGTTAGGAAAAGATTCCCGGCGTGGGGAGATCCCAGAGTTGAAGTATGAGGAGAGGGTAGCGTTACCAGGAACACAGCCTCCGCAAAGGCAGAGGTTTGAAACGGGACTAGCCAGACAGACAATTTCAGGGATCCCCTCGGAGAGAGATTGGTTAGGAGCCAACAGGGCCTCGGCCTCATGGGGACCACCGCTTGCTCCATGTACATTAGCAGGAAGAGCGGAGTTAGGGAGAGAGTGTCCTAACGGAAAGCTAACACAGCCTCCCTTGGGCGTGGGCTGTGTTAGTCCGCAGGCCGTGGGGACCAGGAACATTAGCTCTGATGGGATTGAGGCTTTAAAGGCAAATCCACCTGTTTTGGGTAGGGAACAGAGTCAGGAACTGGAGAAAGAGTCCACTTGTGTTATCGCGAAACCCAGCCCGGAACTGAAACCCCCTGTGGAGGTTGATATTGGGCTAGCCCAAGCAGAGGACCTAGATGAAGCCAGGAATGCAGAGCCCCAGATGGGCTTGGTGATCGAACCTCCCCGGTGGCACCTTGGCCCACAAGCTGAAGAGAAAAAGGAGGCTGAGAATACTGAACCAGGAGTGGAACCTCCACATTGGGTCAGACCCATCTACTATGGGAAATTTTTTGATCGGACACCTTGCTGGCCAAGCGTAAGTATATATATATATATATATATATATATTTAATAGTGCTTTCTAGCAACTATGTATGATAGTATCTTTCTAAAAAAGATTTATGTGTTTTTATTGGAAAGGCAGATTTACAGAGGGGAGAGACAGAGAGGAAGATCTTCCGTCCGATGATTCACTCCGTAAGTGACTGTAATGGCTGGAGCTAAGCCAATCTGAAGCCAGGAGCCTGGAGCTTCTCCCGGGTCTCCCACACTGGTGTAGGGTTTCAAAGCTTTGAGCTGTCCCCCCAGGCCACAAGCAAGGAGTTAGGAAGTGGGGCTGCTGGGATTAGAACTGGTGCCCATATGGGATCCGGTGCGTTCAAGGCTAGGACTTTAACCACTACACTATCGCGCCAGGCACATATGATAGTATCTTAATGAAGATGATTTAAAAAAATGATAATTGGGTTTATGGAGAAAAAAAATCACAAATATTGTAGTCCTACTATTGATGACCCCACTGAACTCTTTCCAGGTGTCATGTTGGCTGCCTCAGATTGTCTGGCCCCTTCCGAGATGTCGGCTTTGCTTTCTGAACGTCCTTTTTGACGGTCATTAAATCCCTCAATCTTTGTTTTCTCTAACTTCTCACATGTTGAGACATTTGAAGATACAGGTTGTATTCTAATGTTCTTGTTACTGAATGGAAATATTTCTTTTTCCACTCATTATTTAGTTTATGAGGTGTTTTTCCTACAGCAATGACTGAGTGCGATCTTTGTGCTGGATACAGTGCAATAAAAGACAAAAGGCCCATGACCTCTGCCCTCTGCAGTTAGACTGATGTCTGTGATGGAGACAGAATTAAATCAATATTATATAAATATCCAAACGGTCGGAAAACAATTGTGATCGTTCCATCCTGGAAGATCCTTTCATGTATCCGTGGAGAAGATGGGAAAGGCTTTAACATGGAGGTAAAAGTTGAGCCAACATTTGAAGCTGCCAGTACAGTATTTGGAAGAATGAGATGAAAGCATTTTGGGCGAAGCCAAGCACAATGATAACCAAAACTTCTTGTGTTTTGGGAGACACAGCGGTTCTGGTGTTGAGAAATTCGCATGAAGAAACACATGGACACTTGATCTGAGCCAAAAGACCGAGGAGCGGTCATGGAAGCAACCTTAAGGTGAAGGTTACATGGGGTGAAACATGTGGAAACATGACTAATAGTGGGTGATAATGAGGAAATAAATACATACAATCTTTAGACATATAATTCTGGTAATGCTGATGATGGTGTGCAAGGAGAGAGTGGATGACAGGTAGAAGGTCAGGCCATTGTAAGGGAATAATGTTGTGACATTAACGTAGAAATAAGAAAAACCAGAGCAGACTGGAGGTAGGAAGTGTTGTGCGTCTGTGGGGAGATGGAAGTTGGCAGGATACCCAGGAGTCTCTGCGTCGGCAATGATCTCCTTGGATCTGACAAATGAATGTTCAAGCTCACCTGTCTGCCATCTTGAAATGGACGGAGAAGCAGCCAGGGCGATCGTGGTTAATGTGGGGCGGTGGGATTCCTGAGTGAGGATGGAAAAGAAGATCCAAGCCAGAAACTCAAGACCCTCTACGAGTGAGTCCGTGGGAGAGAGGTCAGCTGAGTGCTTGCAGCAGGCCACAGTGGGATGGCCTCTCAGTGGATAAATTTGTGTTTGGTCAGTGAAGAAAGGCTAACTGATAAAACCTGGGAGAGATCAGCATCCATGGGCCCAGTGCGATAGCTTGGTGGTCCAAATCTTCACCTTGCATCCACTGGGATTCCTTAAGGGTGACAGTTTATGTCCTGGCCGCTCTACTTATCCAGCTCCCTGCTTGTGGCCTGGGAGGGCAGTAGAGGATGGCCCAAAGCCTTGGGACCCTGCACCTGTGTGGGAGACCTGGCAGAAGCACTGGCTCTTGGATTTGGATCAGTTCAGCTTGGGCCATTGCAGCTATTTGGGGGAATGAATCAGCAGATGTAAGAGCTTTGTGTCTTTCCTTCTCTCTGTAAACCTACCTTTCCAATAAAAATAGGTAAATCTTAAAAAAGAAAAAAGTTTCCTTGAGAGTTGAGTTGTGGCATAGCGTGCTAAGCCTCTGCTCAGGACGCCAGCATCACTTATGAACACCAGTTCCAGTCCTGGCTGCTCCACTTCCCACTTCCTACTAATGTTCCCGAGAAACTCGTGGAGGATGAGCCATATGCTTAGACCACTACATCCACATGAGAGACCAGGAAGAAACACTGGGATTCTGCTCTGTCCTGGCATAGCCCTGGCCATTTCAGCAATTTAGAGAGTAAAGCAGCAGTTGGAAGAATATCTGTCTTTCTCTCTCTAGAACTCCGCGCTAAAACAAAAACAAACAAAATATCCGTAGACATTCTGGAAGTAAAGAAATATCTAACGTGCTGAGATGAGGAAAATCTGGTCTGCGAAAGGAGACGCAAGGCTCGTTCTGAACTTTGTGTAATTCTGCCGACTTTTGTTCCGTAGAAACCCTCGTGTCTTTGGCCCACTTTGCTTTCTGGTTCCGTCATTGGATTTCCCCAGCCCCTGTATGTTTACTTGACCAAACCGGCTTCCTGTTTCTACATTGGTTCTGCAGTTTATGGCTTCTAATCTGATCTCATGCAGGTTTGGATTCCAGTTTCGGTTTTCCAAACAGGCAATTCTGACATCTGTGCTTCCTCCCCTTCCTTTTCACACCCTCTTTTCGAAAGAGGACGGGAACTGGGAGAAACGACGGTCAAGGAGAGAGTGTCTAGGAATGGGAAATCTCTGATAAACCGAACAGGACAGTGATGGACTGATTTTGGAGATTAGGAAAATAAGCAGCATTCCAGGATGGCATACTAGAGGGAGAATTTATATTACATAGCCTAAGAGTGAATGGGAGGTTAGAATCGGAGAAAACTGTTATGAATTTTTTTTTCCCTAGGAAGCATGCAAGATGAGGGGATTATGCTTGTCCAGGAAAAAAATCTAGCTTTTAAACTAATGTCTTTAAGGTTTAGTTGAGAGGCAGAAATACGGGACAGGGTTGGAGAGAGAGATAGAGCGAGCGAGACAACGAGAGCAAGCGAGAGGGACAACATGCTTCCCTCACTGGATTGCTCTCCAAGTGCCTGCAGTGACTAGGCTGGGCCAGAGGTCAAACCTGGGACCTAGAAGCTCAGTCCAGGTGTGCAACATGTGGGGCAGGGACCCAACTCCCTGAGCTGCCACCTGCATCCTGCCAGAGTCTGCACTGATGGAAGCCTAAGATCACCAACAAGAGCCAGGAACTGAACCCAGCCTCTTCAGTACAGGATGAAGGTGTCATAGTGTGTTCTTATATAACTTTTTTTTTTTTTCCTTTTAGAACAGCTTTATTTATTTGAAAGGCAGAGTTACAGAGAGAGAAGGAGAGAGAGAGAGAGAGAGATTCATTTGGTGAATGTCTGAAAGGGTTGGAGCTGGGGTGATCTGAAGTCAGGAGCCAGGATCTTCAGGTCCCCCGTATGGATTCTGGGGCCCAAACACTCAGGTCGTCCTATGCTATTTTCCCAGGCCATTATCAGGGAGTTGCATTGAATGAAGCCACTGGAATTTGAACTGTTACCCATGTGGGATGCTAGCACCACAGGTAAAGGCTCAGCTTGCTATGTCATAGTTCAGCCTCCTTAACTGGTGTTTTGACCACCAGACCTGCACTCAGCAATTTTCTTCATGTTAACACATTTATTTTTAATGTAACCGAAATGTTACAGAAAATTATGAAAACAACCGTAGCCTTCAATGCCTATTAGGAGTTTGATGCATTTGTATTAACATCTGTTGTTGGTTGCTGTATCTGCATCGCTACTCATGAATTTTTGCAAGTATTAATTCATTTGATCTCAGAACACTTTTATGAGGTATCCTCTATTAATAAAATCTATTTTACAAATGAGGAAGCAGGCAAATTAATGTAGCAAAATTCATACAACTAAGGCTGATTTGAAATCACAAATTCTATTTATTTTATTTTATTTTTTTAAATAAGGATCTATTTATTTAGAAGGCAGAGTTTCAGAGAGAGAGAGAGACAGACAGACAGATCTCCCATGCTCTGGCATATTCCCCAAACAGCTAGGCCAGGCTGAAGTCAGGATCCAGGAGCTTTACCCAGGTCTCCTACATGACTGCAGGTGATATCCTATCAAACGTGATCCTGTGTTCGTTGTCCTTCTAGAATCACAATGTCCTTCTACACCCAGGTCCATTAGCAAGCAGTGGAATAGCAACTAGGAGCAACTAGGTCACTAAATGGTGCCAGTAGGAAATGTCAGCATTGTAGGCGTGGCTTCACCCACTACAACATAATAGTACCAAATGTATTATTTTTTAAAGATTTACTTTATATTTTTTATTGGAAAGGCAGGCATACAGAGAGGAGGACAGACACAGAGGAAGATCCTCCGTCCGCTGATTCACTCCCCAAGTGGCTGCAACAGCTGGAGCTGAGCTGATCTGAAACCAGGGTCCTAAGACCTTGGGCCGTCTTGGACTGCTTTCCCAGGCTACAAGGAAGGAGCTGAATGGGAAGTGGGGTGCTGGGATTAGATCCGGTGCCCATATGGTCCAAAACCTTGGGACCTTGGCATCCACGTGGGAGACCCAGAAGAACCTCCTGACTCATGACTTTGAATCTGTTCAGCTCTGGGTATTGATGCCATTTGGGGAGTGATGGAAGATCTCTCTCTCACTCTCTTTCTTTCCTTTTTTTTGGTAAATCTACCTTTCCAATATAAATAAAATATTTAAAAATTATTTAGATTTTAATTGATTACTATTCAGTAAGTATGTTGTCATTGCAAACAGTTTATAAATGTTTTAATGGTTAAAAAAACCCCCTTGGTTGTTAGTTAATTGATTCCCTTTATTTGTATTTATTTATTTAAAGATTTTTTTTTTCTTAATTGGAAAGGTAGACCTACAGAGAGAAGGAGGGGCAGAGAGAGAGATCTTGTATCTGTTGTTTTATTTTCCAAATTTCTCCAGTGACTGCAATACTGCATTGTGTGCACCAGATCCATGAACGAATGGGGTGGCCAGGTCTGAACCTCCAAGGTGTAAGCTGAAGTAAAGCTTCCTCCTTCCTAAGGAGGTCTTCTTGGGGATTTTTTGGTTCAAGTAGCAAAAATTGACTAAATTAGCTAAAACTGACTAATATGAATGCTGATTCGCGTGAGTTCATTTACGTCTCAGCGTAGGAAGGAAGTAAATTTGAGCAAGGTTGAAACTGAGAGTCAAGCACAGCCTTGAGGTGTGTTAGATGGGAATTCCTGCTCTTATCAGCCTGAAAAAAATCAATCTCCAAGCACAACCTTATATTGAACTAGTTGCTTGTGATACCCCGCTCTATCTCTGGTTTTTGACTTCAGCTTGTTGATAATGCAGGGTTGAGTTAGTTCCCGGCTCCACGGTTGGAGTTCATTGTTTTCACCCTTCCTCTCATCTCAGCCTGCCTTCTGATGTGGGCACCGTGAGGGTCAACAAGCATCACTCCCCCTCACTCTCTTTCTCCTCCTATCTATGCGTCTCACGTAAGTGTTTAAAAGTTAGGACATACTAAATAAAAAGCAGGTACAAATGGCTTTCATTTTATGTGAAGAATCAAAAGACATGAAAACATAAGAATCTAATTGTAATTGATCCCCAAACAAATTTAATGATTTTATTTATTTGAAAGCCAGTGTTACAGATAGAGAGGGAGAGACACAGTACAAGATCTTCCCTCTACTGATTCACTCTCCAGATGGCTGCAACAACAGAACTGGGCCAGTCTTAAGTCAGGAGGCAGGAGCTTCTTCCAGGTCTCCCACGTGTGTGCAGGGTCCATGGCCTTGGGCCATCCTCAGCTGCTTTCCCAGGCCACAAGCAGGGAGCTGGATAAGAGGTGGAACAGCTGAGACAGGAACCAGTGTCCATATAGGAAGCTGGTGCTGCAAGGCTAAGGATTAGCCAGTTGAACTATTGTACCAACCCCCCACAATTTTTACTAGTATTTATGCGCATAGGAGTTCATAAACAACAAATGATACAGCAGTGGTTAGAACCAGGGACTTATATACCCCTTTATCAAAGGAAAGAGGGTATAGGTGCAAGGAATATAGGGAAGAGATTAGGAAATCCATGGGGGAACTAATGGAAGATAAGAGTTATTTGAGTAAGGTGTGCTTATACCCATGGCTGGCAGGAGGACAATTACCTGTTGCCTCCCAGGGTATGCACCGACAGGAGACTGGAGTTGGAAGCGGAGTCAGGATGCGCACCCAGGCTCTCAGGCTGGAATGCTAGTGTTTCAAGTGCCGTCTTACCTGCTGCATCAAATGTCTTCCTTTACATCCCCTTCCTTTTTTTACCCCAAGTTGCCAGAGCAGATTTTACTCAAAGGTTGGCACTGAAACCATTCTGTTTTTTTCACTGACCAATTTCCTACCTTGGAACCCCAAACCTCTCTTGCTAATTCATGATTTCTACTTGCAGCCCCCTTTTTCTAAATTTATGCTGTCTGCTTGAATCCTTCTAAGCCTATACAATGAGAAGTTCATGTTTCCTCCCTTCCCCTTGGCTGCCTAGCCATTGTCTGCGGACTTTCTTTTTTTTATACCCAAAGATATCATGCGTAGTATCTCTTAAGCATTCGTGGTTTCTCCCTGTAAGGGGAATTTTGCCTGTAATACCTAATAATAATAATAATAATAATAAACCTTTCACTTATCCATCTGCATACATCTGTCTATATGTATGTGTTCATTCATTTATCCTTCTGTTTACTCAATTGATCCACCCTTGCCAGCCACATCTATTCATCCATCTACTGCACTCAATTCTCAATCTCTGATGTTTTCCCTCTCCCATTTCCTACCTTCCCCTGAAGATCCAGAACATTCTTTCTGAGAACAGTTTTCTAATTTTTAAAAAAGTTTACACTGCTCAGACCAGACTAGGCAAGGCTACAATACCTGTGCGCCTCATTGGACTAGATCAGGGAAAAGCCAGGCTGGGCTGATTATTCCCACTGGTGCAAACAAAATTAGAGTGTGTGAGGGTTGTTTGGGCTTAGCCACAGCATCAGCTGGCAGAAGCTGGCACTGGGGGCTAGTTCTGTCATGTCAAACCATAGAACTATCTGGAGAGTGCATAATCTGGGAGTGGGAGAGGCCTGGGAGGGAAATAGTAGGCTCATCCCTCTTGGGTTACCACTTCCATGGGAGGGCATAAAACTAAGACAGTGGCTGGGGTGGAATGGGGTGTGGGACAGACTGGATTACTGCAACACATACTGGCAAACCAGGGTAGGGGGCAGGCCTGGTGGGGGTTATTGCGGGTCGCTCCAACTAGGCTGCAGCTCCCACTGGTTTATGTGAGGGCTGAGTGTGTGCTGGGCAGAACCAGGCTGGACTGCAACACCCGTTGGTTCCAGTGGAAGACAGGAGTGAAAACAGAACCAACCCAGCAATTACAACCACCAGCTGATCAGGGCGATGGATTGTGCCGGGCCCTGTACTTGCTAGCACATACAAGAATCTGGTTTGAGAACACCTCAGACAAAGTTTCTTTGGAGATTTTCCTAATCAAAATGCTGGACTCAGAACCCTAACCAAGAAGAGAGAGAAGACAGAATAGGTCAACCAACCATCTCTGCTATGATGAACTATGTCAATCAGTGGATTTTTCAAAGACCTCATAATGCTTGGAGTGGCAAGATTGGTGGCGATTTATAACTGTTGAAATATCAAAACCACTTGAGCAAGATCCTCAGAGCATGAACTACATCCGGGACCTGGGGAGGGTGGGAAATTGGGTGGGCCTTCTCCCTTAATACCCCCTTTAAACATGAAGGAAACAATATGGAAAAAATACTAGTATTATCCACTTTCCTGTAGCCCTTGAACCTTTTTACCCTAATTAGCTATGTAAAGATTGTCAATAAATAAATAAATAAAAATGCAGGAAAGGAAAAAAAATGTTTACACTGCTTAAAAATCAGCTTCCTTGAAATAGATAAAGAGAAAAAGAAATAATAGTTGCATTTCTGGGAATGACACAATGAACCACTGTAGTCTTCGCCTTGGGTAGAGGAAGGACAGATAAGACCCAAATTAGAATGATGCAGACAAAGCCAAATGAGATTTGGATGCCTCACCAAAGGGGCTGTGCCTGGAGTGTCGAAGCCAGTGTGCTGGAAGGAACACACCCACCCACATTTAGTCATGTTCGATAGTTTCTTGATCTTAGCTCTAATGCCGCTTCATGTCCACTTCACTGATGTTGTAGGTTAATGAGTAATTTTTCTGTGATCTGTGACAACACCACTTCTGAAAGTTGACTCCTTTGTGTCACAGAGGTTCCGTCACTGTATGAATCACTGACAATGCTAATACATGACAAAGGATAGTTAGAATTACAATATATTATAACATTTTGGTTGATATATCTGGATTGCTTTAGATTTGTTATTCCTGCTCTTTTTTGCTGGAAGTGGGTGAAACTTTGTAGCAGCAGAGGCATAGGCCAAGTCTGAAGTAAATTTTATTCTCTTCTCTGACGCTGATCAATGATGACTTCTTTCCTTAGGCCGGGAAAGTGATCCCGATTGGACACAGAGTGGCAGCCTGCCTAACAGAAAAGCTTCCCAGGGTAAGGAGACCAGCGTGCCTCCCCTCCGCAGTTCGAGTTTTGTTTTCCGTGTAACTCAAGAGAGTGACAGTTCTCAACACGCCTTATGAGAACGTGTGATTTTCTTGTGGTGAGGCTGATCTCAGCCTCTGCTTCCTCTTTCTTGGATGAAAATTTTTAGCTCTCCGAAAACTATGAGAAAGTCATTTGATTTCAGTAGGATTAATGAGGTGCTTTCTAACCTGGATAATTCCTAGTCCTTCCCTAAGTGTAACTTTTAAAATATATTCTTGGCTTATACAAATCAATAAATGATTCTTAGGGAAAATCTCATTCTCAGGGGCATTTGTTCCCAATATACTTGCTATGGTTGGACAATCAGTGATGTTTGTTGACCAGTATATTTCTGTTTTGTGAACATTTTGAAAACTGCCCTTAATAATTCTGTTTTCTTGCATCTCTCTTTGTAGCCGATTACTCCGCCTGAAGCAAAAAAGTTTTACAACTTCAGATATCCTCCTCCCGGGGCAGAGAGAGTGTTCTATGGCAAAGCCAGTGATCCCCGGATTGCACCTTACTTGACACACGGAATAAGATCTAAAATTTCAATGCCGGTATTTTTTTCCCCATGTTGTTATTCATATACCAAAGTGAAAATGCACAGATCAGGTGTTCGTGAAATATATCTGTTCCAGGCTCCTTCCTTGCCATTTTTTTTTTACCAGTTTAATTTCTTAAACTATTAATGTTGAAAAGGAAAAAAAAAATTAAGTAGCAGCCGCAAAAGGGGTATAAAGGAATTAGTGGCTTAAGACATAAACTGTGGTGTCTTTAGCTGTTACAAGACAAGTTGCATCCCATTTCTGCACAGTCAAGAGGTTTCCTTAGAGAATGAAAAAGACAGAACCGTTTTTACTCTGAAGGCACTACCTAGGACTTCGGTAGATGCTGAGCACAGGTCCCGTCACAATGTTATTTCTTCTTCCTAGTCTCCTCCTCCTCCTTTTTTCTAGATTTATATTTATGTGAAAGAGAGTTACACAGAAAGGATGAAGGACAGAGAGAGAGAGAACGGGGGGGGGGGGGGTCGAGAAATCTTCCACCTACTGGTTCACTCCCCAGTGGCCCCAACAGCCAAAGCTGAGCCAGGCCAAACCCAGAGCCTAAATCTTCCTTCCATGAGCAGGTGCTCAACACAGGATGCTAAAATAGGATGTGAAATGGGATGCCAGTGCCTCAGACAGACAGGGTACCAAACCCCTCTTAAACCTTTCTGTTTATTGAACTCTTTGGCCCCTTGAAAGCACTGGTTTAAATGTATTTAAGCTTCATAGTCTTGTACTGACAGTTCGTTTGACAGAGAACAAACTGTGTTATTCTCCTCTCATCAGCTATTGACTAAGGGGTCAGTTTTCAACTTTGCCCGTTTTGTTAATACATCTGTGCATTCTGTGGTCTTTTTAGGCAAACACATTGATAAACCCACAGCCTATGACCGCATTTCAACAGATAATTCAAGATAAAAAGGAATCTATATATCTTAGCAAGCAACGAGCACCACTAGGAAAATCATATGATCAAACTCGAGGATTGCCCGGAGGGCTGGATATAAGCAAAACTACATTTGGGACGAGAGTCGTCAGAGGTAGTAAAAGAATAACTGGTGGGAGGTGGTGTTAGAGTAAGTCTTCTTGAAAGGTTGGGTTAAATACAGCGTTAGCATGGGTGTTTGGTGGCGGTATTAATCAGGGTTGGAGACCCCTTTTTCTTCGAAGAGCCATTTAGATATTTATAATATCATTTGTGGCTAGATAAAATGATCAACTTAAAAATTCGACTGTCTCAGATTTGTCGAATTTCCAGTCCAGCCTCTGGCTGCCTTCCTTGGCAGGGCCAGAGCAAATAAATTTGCAGACCTTAAGTGGGCCATGGAACAGGTTCCCCCCATCCCTCCTCCCACCTCCATGTAAACGATGATTCTTGAATGAAAGATGTGATTATAGCAAGAAAGTTGCTTGCCGAACTAAAACCTTTAGAGTTTATACATGTGTTATAATTGGGGCAGTTCGAAGCCAGGAGCCTGGTGCTTCCTCTGGGTCTCCCGTGTGGGTATAGCTGCTCAAGCACTTGTGCCTTCCAGCTGCTTTCACAGGCATATTAGCAGGGAGATGGATTGGAAGTAAAGCAGCAGGGACTTGAGCCAGCGCCCATTTGGAAAGCCGGCACCACAGGCAGAGGCTGAAGCTACCATGCCACAGTGCTGGCCCCTCCACTTTTTTTTTTTTAAAGGCAGAGAGAGAGAGAGTAAGAAAGAGAGGGAAGCATCATTCATTTACTACTTTGCTCCTCAGATGCCCATGCAGCCAGAGGCAGGACTCACTCTAAGTGTCTTGTGCAGGCAGCAGGGATGCAAGCACTTGAACCGTCATCTTGTTAGGCATTGGGGTGAGCTGCATCAGTAGCAGCAGAACCAGTACCCTGTGGTTACACCTTTCTTGGTTTCTCCTCTGTAACTCCTGTCACTGCCTTAATTCCTCCTTCCACATGGTATTACACAGGAGACCACAAATTCCACTTTTTTCAGTTTTGCAGAGAAATTAGTTTTGTTTCGTTTTTCTGTGCCCATTAGGGCTTTGTTCCAGGAGAGGTATCTTTGTCCACTCAAAGACCAATTATTTGCATTAAGGTGGTAAGATCCACTACTGAGATAAATTATACTTTACAATGCTAACTCCAAAGTTATATTTTATTGTAAAATTTATTGAAAATTTGAGACATGGAAAAAGTACTTATTTTCAGAGAGATACTTTTTCCTTTTAATGTTATTAAACATTATTTATAAAAATTAATTTATTCACTTATTTATTTGAAAGGCAGAATGGTAGACGGGGAGAGACAGATATCTTCCAGTGCTTGTTCACTTCCGAAGTGGCCACAGTAGCCACAGCTGGGCCAGGCTGAATCCAGGAGCCAGGACTTCCTCCTAGCCTCCCACAAGGACGTTAGGAGCCAAAGTGCTAGGGTCACCTTCTGTTGCCCCTGTAGGCGCATTAGCAGAAAGCTGGATGGAGGAGCAGAGAGGCTGGGATGCCAACTGGTACTCCAATACGGGATGCTAACTTCCAAAGTGGCAGCTTAACCTGTTGTGCCTCAATACCAGACGAATAAAAAATTGTAATGTGAACTTTGTTAGGCATGGGGTTGCAGCAGTTATTTCATAACTAACTGTTATTTAGGATCAGTTCAGCTAATGTGGAAAAGAGTCTGTAGGTTTGTTTCATTTGCATATTTAAAGAAACAATGCTTGGCATTGTGGCAAATCAGATTAAGCCATGGCTTGCAATGCCAGCATCACCTGTGGGGCTCTGGTTCAACTCCTAGCTGTTCCATTTCCAGTCCAATTCTCTAAGACACCTGAGAAAGCAACAGAAGATGGCTCAAGTTCTTGGGACCCTGCTGCTCGTATGGCAGATGCAAGGGAGTTCCTGGCTTCTGGCTTCATCTTGGCTTGGGCCCAGCTGCTGTGGGGTTACTCATTTGGTGAGTAAACCAATGGGTTGAAGATTTCTCTCTATTGCTCTCACTCTTGCTGTCTATTTATTTAGTTCCCTGACTACTTCTCTCTGAAATTCTGCCTTTCAAATAAATAGTAACTCTTAAAGAAACAGTGCTTTTTTTTTTTAAAGTTTATTTTTTATTGGAAAGGCATCTTTTATAGAGAGAAGGAGACAGAAAGATCTTCCATCTGCTGGTTCACGTTACAAAGTGACTGGAATGGCCACAACTGAGCCTATCCAAAGCCAGGATCCAGGAACTTTTTCTGGGTCTCCCACGTGGGTACAGGGTTCCAAGGGCTTGGGACGTCCTCTACTGCATTCCCAGGCCACAAGTGGGGAGCTAGATAGGGAGTGGAGGAACTGGGACATGAATTGGCACCCATATGGGATGCTGGCATGTACAAGGTAAGGATTTAGCACAGAAACAGTGCTTTCAATGTATGCAGGTCTGTGTATTAGCTGGTGTAACTGTTTATGTATCTACAAAAAATGCTACTTCACTGTGTTTGGAGTGTGATCCCCTTTCTAGTATTCTTTTGTTTTCTTTTCTTCTTTCTTTCTTTTTGTAGTATTCTTGACTATTAAGTTACAGATCTCAATTCTTGTAACAAGGATACAGAGAGAGGAAACATTAATATATACTCTGAGGTAGAAAGGAAGGATGAAATTGTGAACGTGGTTATCTTTTTAAATTATTACATAAAACAATGAAAACAAAATAATTCACTTTACACAAAACTGGGGACCACCGGTTATAGAAAAGCAGCCACTGAACAAACATTTTACCTAGATTTGAGACTAATAGAAAAAAGACTTTTTCCTTCATTTCAGAGCTTTTCCTCAAGCCTTTGGCTTCGTTGAGCCAGTTGGAGATACCAGTGAACATAGACTCATGGTTTGGGCTACAGCCTCTAGCTGCCAAAGCTTGTGCTATGGCTAACCAACACGAATCAGGGTTTGTAATTTATGATTCGGATTTTCCTAGATCATCTTGAGAAGTCCGGAGCAAAGTAGACTAAAAATTGCTTTGAGATTCTTAGGATAGGGAATTTAACTTGTTTTGGGACATGGTTCAGGATAACCTTAATAATTAATCAAAACAGAATTTGGTGTTCTTTAGAAGCCTAGGGAGTGAGCCAGATAGTGTGGGATTCCTTAGCACCCACAGCACCTAGACTCTTCCATTTTCTTGATAATATTTGTATCTATGATGATTCTGCAATGTTTCAGGATAACTTGTTGGTTCTAGTTGATTCAAACACATTATAAACAGATAGAAATACATTAAAACTGATTTCATTAATTCTTTCTTTAGAATTCTCTGCTAGAGATGTAGTGAATCCACCAAAATCCTATGAAGAAGTATGTAAAGAAACAATGGAAGGACATGATTTGTATGTTGTCTCTCACAATGATTATTATGTAGGTAAGTGCCAACCAGTGTGAAATCCGGGACCCTTAGCTTTATGAAGAGATATAAAGAAGATGATATTCAATGCCTGATGTACGTGTTCAAAAATGATAGCATCATGTTACTTATAAGGCCGTAAATCTAAATAGCTGGGGCCACATATACTTACACATTTTATATGTAAAGTATAGAAATATATGTGTGGTTTTATAAAAGATTTACTTGAAAAGAGTCTTAGAGAGATCTTTCATATGCTGGTTGACTTCTGAAATGACTGTGACCAGTGGTGCTGGGCTAGTTCTGCAGCCAGGAGCTTCCTGTGGGTGTCCCAGGTGGATGCAGGATTCCCAGGACGTGGTTTATCTTCTGTTGCTTTTCCAGGTACATTTGCAAAGAGCTGGATCAGAAGTGAAACAACTGGGGCAGGAACCGGTGCCCATATGGGCTGCTGACATTGTAGGTGTTGACTTAACTGGTTATGCCACAATGCCAGTCCCCAAATATATGTATCATTATAATGAAAGAAGGTATTGAGGAGCTGTTATAAGTTGTCTTAGTGGTTTTCAGTTTAAAACATACAGTACTTATTCAGATGTCAGACTTATTCAAAGTGCTTTGTTTTATATGACATATTCTGGGTAATTCAGAGAACAGATCTCTGAATCAGCTCAGGTTCAAATCCTAACTGTTCCATATACTGTCTTCTGGAACTTGGGCGATTTATTTGTCTAATCATCATCTATTATTTTCTTTTAAACGGTTATACTGACAATTCAGTGAGTGTATGCAAAATATTTGATATAGTGCCTTGGGTGGTGTTTATTAGCTTTCACCATTAAGTAATTTTGTCTTACAGTAAATAGCACATCACTAGAATTTTTCTGTAGTACAACTTAATGCCATTATATTTTTGTAGTGTTGGAAAACACAATTTGATTGCCAGAATGTGGATGCTAAATATAGTCTTGTAGAGTATTTGGATTTAGACTAGTATCTGTCACGAGAAACTCCCCAGATTCTGTGCGATTCAAGAACTCTGTCTGTATCATCTAGAACCAAGAGCCATAGCCCAGTACCTCTTCCTTGTCCTTTATTTATTAAAAAAAAACCTTTTTTTCCCGGTAACTTCACTGCCCTCTGACACTGTACTATCTTTTAAACTTTTGATTTTAGCAGGGGCTTGTTGGCTGCCCCTCTTCCACCACTGTCAAATGTCTACAATTCTTGTTTTTCAAATCAATCTCTGCTAGTTCCCCTCCCTCCCTAACTTGTTCCCAGTCCTGATACTGTCTTTACCCTCACATTCAAACCTCCGCTGTGTCTACACTTGGACACCACATTCTTTCACATAACTTGACTGTTCTCCGTATCTCTACCCTTTCTACTTCCGCAGCCCCATCTCTCCCTTTTTCTTTCTCCTTCTCTTAGGAAAATGCTTTATTCATCTTTTGGAAAATGTTAGCATCTATTGAACAGTCTAGTACAGTCCAAAGCCATCATTATTTTAAGAAATACGTTGATAAATATATATACAATCCATTTACACATGTGCATATATACTACTGTAGGCAATCTATAATGAGGTGTCTAAGCATTTAACAGGAAAATTAGGGCAGGTTTGTTTTTTAATATCTCAAGAACTTTAATGGGCCGTAACATGACTGAAATTACCTTCATTTGTCACATTTTCTTTTTCTTTTTTTTTGTTTTGATATTTTCTTATTTTTTTAAAATTTATTTTTAAAAATAATCTTACTTAGTTGATTAGGGTACAGAAGGTCAAGGACTACAGGAAAGTGGGTAATGCCATTGTTTCCACACCAATATCATTTTTTTCCCTGTATCTGGGGTCAGGAGAGAAACAAAGGGAAAAGCCCCACCCAGCCTCCCATCCATCCCAGGTCTCTGATGTGAGGCACGCTTTGAGGGTCCTGCTCAAGCAATTTTGATAGTTCAACAGGTCTGAATTGCTGCCAATCTTGGCGTTCCAATCGCAATGAAACCTATTCAGAATCCACCGGCTGACATAGTGTCTTCATGGTTGGGGTTCTGAGATCAGCAGTTCAGTTGGAGAGATCTCCAAAGAAACTTCATCTGAGATGATCCCAAACCTGATCCTTGTGTGAGTTTGCCAGTACGGAGTCTGGCACAGTCCGTAACCCCAGTCAGCTTATGCACATGCTGGTCATTGCATTTGCTGGGTTCATCCTGTTTCCACCCCTGTCTTCTGCACGAACCAGTGGTTGTGCAACTACAGATATCTTCACTGGCATCTTCACTACCACACTAAATGTCCACCCCCTTATTTAATTTTTGTTCTTATTATAAATAATATTATTTTCATGATTTCCTTTGTAGTTAGGTCATTATTTTTGTATAGAAAGGCCACAGGTTTTATATAGACTGACTGCAAACTGAATTTATTTGTTAATTCTTTTTTTTTCTGCTAGAGTCTTTGGGTTTTTCTTCTTATAATTTTTGAAATATCAACATAAGGATCTCTCTGTGTTGTGTTGTCTTGCACTGGTCTTCCCATTCTTGTGAGCTGAATGTGTCATTTCCTGCACTGTTTCCATCTCATTGTTTGTCCCACTCTCATTTTCAATGCCATTGGGAACAGAATGTGCTTCTTGCAAGATAAGTTTGTTGTGTTACTTAAGTCAGCAATCTTCCTTTCCTCTCCCTTGACCCGTACACCCACAGGAGAAGCAAAGAATCGAAAGTATAACCCATCAAGTTTCCATAGGTTTAACTTGTATGGCGTCCCAACACCGCATTTTAATGATGGACGAGCCATGGCTAAAACTTTACATTGGCTCCATGAACAACAAATGTAAGTTTAATTATATTCCATTCAGGAATAAGTGCTAGATATTTGACTTTTGGATTAAAGAAAAATTTATTTTCTGAATTTATTCTTTTGAAGAGGCCATTTCCTGGGATTCAATAGTAAAATTAGTAGAAGTATAACAGACGTGTGAAATCCATTTCTGTTCAGGTATTTCAAAGATAACCATGAAACTGTTTTTTGGCATATGGCATGCTGAAGTTAATTCATGCCTTTGTAAGTAAAGGTAAACACATTACTGCATATTTAAAATCTATGGGATCAACTCTGTTTGTGTTTCTTAAAAATAATTGGGCTTGCAAATGTCTACCAAGATGATTATGTCACATATGATTAGCCTGACATTTATCTGTCAGCTTTAATAGTTACTTGGGTGCCTGAACATTTCATTTAACTTCTGTGAATTGTGACCTTTTTATGTCTTCATTCCATTTGTGACTTCTTCCCCAGGAAATTAAGATGAGATCCTTAATTCTTCCCCCGTTATGTTTTATATTGAGACATTGCTTAAACATTTTGAGATTTTCTTTTATGCTTTAAAACTCTGATTGTCAATAGTGGTATAGTGATTTTGAAGACTGATGTTACTTTCCCCCCAAGAGTTAAGTCCTGGTCCTTAATTTCAAAACTTATTAATGTTAGTCGGTGCGGGAAAAGGCTCTTTGTAGATGCCATTACATTGCAGACACTGAAGAGACATTCTGGGTGATCTGAGTGGGCCTTAGATACAATGTAAGCATTCTCAGAGGGGGAGAAGAGAGTTGAGACCAAAGAGGGAAGGACATCCGGAAGAGATGGTGCTGTGAACGCAGAGGCATCTCTAGACCGAGGAGCACCAAGGTTTGATGAGAGCTGTCCGAGGTTGGAAGTGAGATGTGGATTCTCCCCAAGAGCTTTCGGGGGAAGCGTGACCTTGTGTGCTATTTCTGGGTTCCAGAGGTATAAAATACATTAATGCTGTAAGCACCAACTTGTGGTAGTTTCTTATCCTCATCACGGGAAATAAGCACGCTGAAAACCTGGGTGGTGATGGTGGGGGTAGATCTGGTCTGCTTTGTTTCCTTCTTAAAAAGAGACGCTGACCATCCAGGTTTCCATTGGGCTCACTGTGCATGCAAAGCTCACAGTCCCATGGGCGTCCAGCCCGTCTCACTCTTGGCCTCTTTGTTCTGGTTCTGTGTTATTTAATGCTGCCAGGACTCTGTTCATTCTTCCTATTTTTCAGATGATGGCCTGGGATTCTGAAGGAGTTAGTCCTTGAATTCTTGAGACCTTACACCTCAGAATGCCTGGAGTAGGAAGGAAACCCAGACAACACAACTCCAGAGGCTTCCCTTAATCACCATGCTGTCATCTGTCGAAAGATAGTGCTAACAGAGAAGGGTTGGTTCATTCCCCAAATAGCCATGATGGCTGGGGCTGAGCCAGGAGCCAGAGATTCCATCTGGGCCTCCCACTTGGGCTGTCTTGTATTACTTTCCCAGGCACATTAACAGGGAGCTAACTAGTAAGTGACATATTTCTTCTATACCTTTGCTTTGAACAATCAGATGTGTGTGTACATGAGTGAGTGAATTCACTGGCATGTGAAGACTTGATCTTGGTTGGTGAATGCTGTGAGGTTGTGTCATGATGGTGTAACTAGTGATATTTGGACCCAATGGGACTTCCTATAAAGAGGCTCCAGTTCTCCCAGAAGCATTAATCTAAGACATTTTAAAATAAAAAAGTCAGGTCTGTTTTACAACCTTTATTCCCATCATCTCTGTATTTTCTTAGTTACTCCTTTTGGAGCTGGTTCATAGTTTTTAACTCTGTTCAAATTATGGTACTTAATCTGCCATTCTTTTATTCTGATTTTGCCCATTTATTTCTTCTTTTTAACAGTAGGAGATGAGTGGAGAAATAAGAGGTGAATCACTTTATATTACTTTTTTTGTTTCTCCACAGAGTGTCACTCTTCTCCAGAAAATTATTCAACTCAGTCTTTGTATAGTACAGGGAATATCTTTAAAAGCAAATGGAATTTAAGATTTTAATGTTCATTATCCTTAGTCTTAGCAAAACAATACAGAATTTATTAATTTTAATGTTATTGAATAGTGCTATTGTAATTTTGTAGTTTTATAAATAAATGTTATTCATTTAATCATAATGATAGCAGTAACAAAATTACATTGCAGAAAATTGGCAAAATAAAATCACCCATAATACTGTCATCTTAATTCAACCATTATTATCATTTTAATGTACGTATTTTTCAAATGTGCCTTCCTGTGTAAATTTTTACATGGTTTTCACTCCATTGCAATTCTGTATTTTACATCTTGATTTTTCACTTAACAGAAAGCAACTATAAATGGATATTGCTGTGTATTTTTCATAACTAACATGTAAGAAATGTGCAGAGCTTCTTGTTAATGAGACCTAACTTAATCACTCCCAGTGTTCATTGCTGAACATTTTGATTATTTTCTGTTTTCCATTGTGATCTATGAGGCTGAAAACATTTTTATGCATACAACTTTTCTATATTTTTAGTTATTATGTGGATTATTGCCTTATTATTGATTCCCAGACGTGGTTAAAAGGGCATAAAGCTTTTTATACTTTTTGAGTCATATTGCTGAACTATAGGAAATTGCATTAGAACTTTGAGTGTTCTACCAGAATTTTTCACAGCTTCAGATTCCTCCTTGTGAAAGCATACACACACACACACACACACACACACACACACACACACACACACACACAAATGTTTGTGTAGATATGTATATTTATTTACTGGGAAAAGCACTTTGTTATGATTTAATTTTGTATTTCTTTTACAGCACATGATAATTTTTCGTATGTTTGGTAACTGGATGTAGGTTATTTTTTTTTAATAGACTTATTTATGTAAAAAGCAAAGTTTTAGAGAGAGAGACAGAGAGAGACACAGAGATCTTTCATCCTGCCTCAGGCTGCAGCCGGGATCTTGTAACTTGTCCCACCTTGTCTCCCATGTGGTTGTGGGGCCTGCTGCTCCCCTGGGCACCTGAGCAGCTGGAACTGCGACCGGCACTCATACAGGATGCTCATTTTACGGGTGGCAGTCAACCTGTGCCGCGGTAGCGGACGCAATTATGACTTTTTGTTGCGCACATGAGAAGCCCTAAATCACGTTGTAGAGATCAGGGGCCATGACTGGAGACCAGCTAGACTAACTCCAGGTTCTTGTCGTTCCACACGTAAGAATACAATTGGGAGATGTAGATGGGGGTGAACAGAAGAGCAGAGTTCATTAAGAGACAGGAATACAGAACTCAGATCTAAGTGCAGATAGCCAGAGAGAACTGCCGACACCTGTGCTGGGAGCATCCTTTATAGGGTGGGGATGGTGCTTAAGCAGGCCCGACTGATAAACACACAAACTTTCTTTTGAGCGTAAGAACTTCTTTTAAAACTAGATCTGTCCTTTGAAGTTACATTACACCACATGTATGTGTAGCAACTGCAAATGTTTTAGGTGCTATATGCTAGACTTTAGGATTTTAGGATTCCAAGAAGGCAAAGAGGCAGTCAATTTAAGTAGGAACGACGAGGCTACTCCATTTTGGATCTAGCATCCCTGTCGATGTGCCTGGGAAAACAGCAGAGGATGCTCCAATTTTGGGCTGCTGAACCCATAGCGAAGACTGGGAGAAAGCTCCGGGCTCCTGGTTTCAGCCTGGCCTGGTCCTGACATTTGGGGAGAATCTCTATGTGACTCTGCCTCTTAAATCAGTCAATCATTCAATCTTAGGGGCTCTATACATTGGCTCAACAGGCTGATCCTCGCCCTTTAAGCACTAACATCTCATGTGGACACCAGCTCATGTCTGGCTGCTCCACTTCCCATCCATGGCCTGGGAAAGTAGCAGAGAGTGGCCCAAAGCCTTGGAACCCTGCACCTGCATAGGAGACACAGAGGAACCTCCTGGCTCCTGGCTTCAGATCAGCTCAGCTCTGGCCGTTCACTTAGGGAGTGAACCAGCATAGGGGAGATCTTTCTGTCTTTCCTTTTCTAAGTATATTTGCCTTTCCAATAAAAATAAATACATCTTTAAAAATAATTGTATAGGTCCATCTTTAAAAAAAAAAAAGAAAAAATTTAGGTGGGGACAGAATGGGTAGCATAAAGGTAGAGGGGGTGGTGAGCCTGCTTGGAGTGTGGGCAGGAGATCTGAAGCCAGGCTGTGTTCCCCCTGGGCAGCAGGCAGTCCAGTAAGCTCCTTGTGGGGAGGTGCAGGGCGACACATGGACCCTGATAAGGTAGGTAGGGGATGTGCCGTGAGCCTCCATGGTGAAGTTTAGAATGTTTGTCTTGGGGCCCGGCGCAGTGGCGCAAGTGGTTAAGGACCTCACCTTGCACGCCCGGGATCTCATATGGGCGCCGGTTCTAATCCCGGCAGCCCCGCTTCCCTTCCAGCTCCCTGCCTGTGGCCCAGGAAAGCAGTCGAGGACGGCCCAAAGCTTTGGGACCCTGCACCCGCGTGGGAGACCCGGAAGAGGCTCCTGGCTTCGGACTGGCATAGTATTGACCCGTTGCGCTCACTTGGGGAGTGAATCATTGGACAGAAGATCTTCCTCTCTGTCTCTTCTCTCTGTATATCCACCTTTCCAAAGAAAAAATAATAAAAATAAATCTTTAAGAAAAAAAAAAAGAATGTTTGTCTTAGTAGTTTGGAATGTCCCAGATGAGGGGCTTTCCTGAGCAATACACGTTCCACTAGGTTTCGCATTTCATTGGGTTTGGTGGTTTAGACCTCAGTGGTCTTACAGGCTCTTGATACTTCATTGTTTTCTAACTTTACAGGAAAAAGGGAGCCAAGATTGTATCCAAGAGAGTTGATGATTTCAATGAAAAATTTCAACATAAACTTGGAAGAGTTTTAGACCCGTAAGTTAATGCTTCTCAGTATCAGTGTATTTGCACCAAATTAAAAAAAAAATGCTCTGGTGGTAAACTTTTGTATGTTCTGTTGGATTCTATTACATAAAACCTATCATTCTTTCGTTGTCCATCAGTAGAACTTCGGTAGTTTCCATTAAGTTTGAGTCCAGGAGAGAGGCGAGTTCTCCAGTAGAGAGGCAGTCTTTGGAGAAGGTGGGACGATTTTGTGTGAGGCTTCATTCTTGGGAAAGCAGAGACTCATCTCATTGTGTTTCTATTTTGCTGTCTTCTCTGTTTCTATCCATCTCTGTATTTCTCTACTTTTGCTCTGAATATGCTCTCTGTCTCTTTTGATAATCTGGACTGTGAAAGCGTCCCGTTGTTGTTTGTGCCAGTTGGAGATCAGACAGAAGATCTGTTGTGAGCGTGTTTGTTTGATCTTCATAGTGTGGCTATAGGAAGAAAATATAGGCTTCTGAGAACATGTGGCAATGTTACTTTACATTCTGGGGATGCCCTGTGCTAGGGAGTTTAACTAACGGATTTGTTTCCTTAACAGCATCGCAGAAACCATGACTGTTCCTCCAGGCCACACATTTGGAGCTTGCCCCCATCCTGAGGAGTATGGTAAATACACAAACTTTCTCCTAAAAGCAAATAAATTCATCAAAATCCTCTCCAAGTTATGCATTCAGGTCCCTGTCTTCTTCTTTCATAGCTTCCAGTGTTAAAGGCTTAATATTTTGCGTTAATGAGAAAGATATGAAATACAAAAAGAAATGTTCAGAATTCTGTTTGAAATTGGTACGCTTTAAAGCCCTGGCAGTGAATACTGAATGTGTAGGGCAGACCTTGGATTTTGTTTAGAAATTAAATGTAGACTGCATTTAACATGTCAACATGAAATGAGACAGCTTTTTAATGAATCCAGATATTGTTATAAGTGCTTGCTACTTCAAGTGTGGTCTGCACATGGGTACTATTGCAGTCCCCTAGGAATTGCTTAGAAATGCAGAAATTTTAGTCCCCAGTCCATACCTATTGAATCAGAAGCAGAATTTTTAGCAATATTCCCAGCTGAATTGTAAGCACATTGAAATCAGAGCAAGCACTCTTTTATGCTCCTCTAGTTCAGAACCACTTTCGCCCCCAGCAGAAACATACCAGGATTCTTATAGTTCTCAGCCGAAGGGGGGTGGCAAATGTGCAACAACATATCAGGACTGGACTGTATGTCAGGGGCTTTCTTTTTCTTTTAAGATATTTATTTATTTGAAAGATAGAGAGAGAGAAAAAAATTCCATTTGGTGGTTTACTCCCTAAAAAGCTGCAAGAGTTGGTGCTGGGCCAGGCTGAAGCCAGTAGTCCTACATACCATCCAAGTATCTTTTCTTTCCTTTCCTTTCCTTTTTCTTTTCTTTTCTTCCTCTCTTTTTCTTTCTTGAAAAGGCAGATTTGCAGAGAGAAGGAGAGACAGAAAGATATTTCATCCATTGATTCACTCCCCATATGGCTGCAGTCGCTGGAATTGAGCTGATCCAAAGCCAGGAGCCAGGAGCTTCCTCTGTATCTCCCATGCTAGTTCAGGATCCCAAGGCTTTCTGGGTCGTCCTCTGCTGCTTTTCCAGGCTACAGGCAGGGAGCTGGATAGGAAGTGGAGCAGCTAGGACATGAACCAGTGCTTACTTGGGATCCCAGTGCTTTCAAGGGGAGCGTTAGCTAGTTGAGCCATCGTGTTGGGCCCATCCAGGTCTTGCTGTGAGTTGCAGGGACTGAGTCATCTTCTGCTATCTTTCCAGACACATTTGGTTGGAACATTTTAGAAGTAGTTCTTGAATGATTTGGCATCAGATTCAGTCCAGAAGAAGGCATCAGCTTGGGTGTTACCTACCAGGCAGTTAAATCTAATGGGGTTGTGGTGGGAAAACCATGAGAATGGGAGAAACAATCATTGAAATGACTTCCCTTACATGTTGTCTGTTAACAAAGGAAGGTACGGAATCACTCAGCCAAAAGCCGTCTGGTGAAAGGGAGAAGACTGTCCTTACCGAAGTAGACACTCCAAGAGGAAGGGGTGTTAAGGAGGAAACGTGCTCATGCCCGTTTTTGTCAGAACTTGTCCCTTGGCAGTGTTGTTCCCATTCCAGGGCCCTTAGATGGCTCCGTTTCAAATGCCCTAGGTCTGGGGCATGTGCCTTACCCCTGGATCCAGCAGTAGTTGTGGGTTCTCGGCAGCTATCCATAGAAGCAAGATTTTTATCAGCACATGCATAATTACCTCTTGATTTAATAATAAATAAGCGACTACAGGAGCTATGAGTACCTATTAAGAGAGTTCCTTGACATGGCCATTAGGAATTAATCATGTCTTATAAAAATAGGTGTAATATTAATTGCCTTGAACTTCAACCAATATTGCAATTTAAATTAATCCATCTGGGCTGGTACTGTGTACGTAGAGATGACACTGCTGTCTGTAGCCTTGGAATCCCGTACGGGAACCACCCTGCTCGTTCTGCTTCTTACCCAGCTCCCAGCTAATGTGTCTGGGAAAGCAGCAGAGAATGGCCCAGGTCCTTGGGGCCCTGCAACAGATCTGGGAGATCCAGAAGTTTCTGACTTTAGGCTGGCCCCACTCTAGTTGTGGCTATTTGGGTAGTGAACCAGTGGACAGGCAATCTCTCTTGGTCTCTCTCCCTCTCTCTCTGTAACCCTGCCTTTCAAATAAATCAATGAGTCTTTATTTATTTATTTATTTAATAATCCATCCAAGGTGTCCCAGCCTCCTGCCATCATGGCCTTGCTCCAGGGAAGCTGAGAGTTGTTGGAGGAAACAGGACCGGGCGTAGGCCAGGGGAAACTAACTGAAGAGAGGTCTCCCCTGGTGCTGGCCACCAGTCCAGCATGCCTGAAGCAGCACGGTCAGCGTTAGGGAGGTGTGTGGTCTCGACCTCTTGAACTGTGGATAAGCCAGGCCTTCAGGGCCGCTGGTCGTTTGGGCAAGCAATACTGAGAAATGGGAACTTGGTGTGCAGGCTCAAGGCCAACCGGAGGGAGTAAGGAACTTGAGTTTAGGTTTTACAAGAGTTCCCTGATGTTTAATCATACACTGAGGGGTCCTCGCGTAGGGTTAGCTCCAGTTGTCATATCCTTGGCGTTGTAGACAAATGTCACCCAAGAAAGAACTTGGCAAGGGCTCATTATCTGAGGAATGGACTGCACACAGCTCAATGGGACCAGTGATGGCTTTGACCATTCAGTTTTTAAGTTTCTTTTAACAAAAAAGTGACATAAAAAATAGAAATATTGATCTTTCTCAATTACTTCCTATACTTTTTCACATACAATAATGTCATTTAGATGTGAATTCATTTTTTTTTTAATTCACAGAAATTGTTAGGTTCCCCTGGCCCCTTAAGTAGAAATAGTATTGACAGCCTTTTAATTCATCTGAAAGGTGTGTTCTCCCCTCTTTGGCAGGAGCTGGTGATCTCATCTGTCGCCGACTGCCAGGTGAATATCTTCGAGGCAAGGACAGACAGCGAGCTCTGATTGCAGCAGTTCGACACCACCTGAAGAAATTTAACTGCCAGCACTTTGACACTTTGCTGGCAGCCTTCAGGCACTATGACAAGGTGAGTGGGAGGGCCCGGGTCGTGGTGTGTGCATGGGCTCATGGTTCCCAACAGGCTTGTGTTAGTCAGGGGCTGCTACCTGTAATCCCAGGTAACGTTAACCTGAACACAACCACGCTGATGTTTCTTTAAGTAAGGCTTGCGGTTGCCTTTGTAAAGCTAAGTGCAGTAGTAGCAGCAAAAACCAGGTAGCCTGCAAATATGTACTCTTTGGGCCTTTACAGGGAAATGTTTACTGAACCCTACTGCAGGTGAGAGGTTGTGTAAGTGTGGTGCTTCTCGCATCGTCTGTGTCACCTGAGCACGTGTTAGCAATGCGCAGTCTAAGGCCCGCCGCAAAGGTGCTGGGTTAGGAACTTTGATTTGGAGTCTGGTGATTTTCTTTTATTTTTTTTTTTTAAAGATTTATTTTTATTATTTTTTCATTGGAAAGGCGGATATACAGAGAGGAGAGACAGAGAGGAAGATCTTCCGTCCGATGATTCACTCCCCAAGTGAGCGCAACGGGCCGATGCTATGCCAATCCGAAGCCAGGAGCCTCTTCCGGGTCTCCCACACGGGCGCAGGGTCCCAAAGCTTTGGGCCATCCTCGACTGTTTTCCCAGGCCACAGGCAGGGAGCTGGAAGGGAAGCGGGGCTGCCGGGATTAGAACCAGTGCCCATATGGGATCCCGGGCATGCTAGGTGAGGACCTTAACCACTTGCGCCACTGCGCCGGGCCCGAGTCTGGTGATTTTCACAAGCACCCCAGGTGAAGTCATGTACACTCAAGTGTGACAAGCACCGTTAGGAGTTTTGAATTGCAGTGTGCTGGGAGAGAGGGGGGTGGAGTGGAGGTAGCATCGTGAATTGGACACAACAACTTACAACTAGATCTGTATACACAGTACTTTTAGGGTAGTGTCAAGTGCAGTGTTCAGTGTTGAGAATGCCAGATAATTCAATTCTGAGTCTACTGTAGATTTTATCATTTGATAAGGTCAGATCAATCTGATGCTGCATCATTATCTCTTGCTCTTTTTAAGAATGTTATCTATCTGTTTGAAAGGCTTAGCTACAGAGGAAGGGAGAGAGAATTCTTACATTCACTAGTCCACTCTCTGGATGACTGCAGTGGTTGGCTGGGGCTGGGCTAAACTGAAGCCAGGAACTGGAACTCAGTCCAGGTCTCCCACACGGCAGGCAGGAGCCCAAGGACTTGAGTCAGCTTCGACTGCTTTCCCAGGAGCATTAGCAGGAGCTGGACTGGAAGTGGAGCAGCCAGGACCGTGACATTCATAGAATGCTGTTGTACTGGGCAGTGTCTTCAACCACTGCACCACAACATTTGCTCCATACATCAGTATCTGATCTCATTTTAGGCTTTCACAAAACTACTTTTATAAATCCTGGGGGTGGCACTGTGGTGTGGCAACACCATTTTCCCTATGGGTGCTGATTTAAGACCAGACTGGCCCACTTCTGATCCAGCTTCATGCTAATGTGACTGGAGAACCAGCAGAGGATGGCTCATGTGCGTTAGCTGTTGTGTCTGCACGGGAGATCTGGAAGATGCTCCTGGTTCCTGGCTGGGACTGTGGCCATTGTGGCCATCTAGGAAGTAAGCCAGTGCATGGAAGATCTCTCTTTTTCTCACTCTATTTCTTTGTAATTCTGCCTTTACAAAAATAAAGAAATTTTTAAAAAGCATAAGGAGGATTGTAGGGAATTTCCATTGAAATGTGGCATTTAAAAATATATTTATTTTTTGCAAAGCAGAGTGATAGAGATGAGGAAGAGGGCCTGGTTAAGTCAGTACTGCAGTGGTAGCGTTCCGTGTCAGAGCGCTGGTTTGAGTCCTATGCATGCCTTTTCTGATCCATCTTTCTGTTGATGTACCTGGGAGGGAGCAGACGATGGCCCAACACCCATGTGCTGCCACCATGTGGTAGATTAGGAGTAGAGCAGCTGGGACTTGATCCAATACCGATATGGAATACTGGCATTACAGATGGCAGCTTAGCGTGCCGTGCCGTGCCACAGTACTCCTCTCTGGATAATTCATTTTAAGGCTAGATGTTTTATTTACTTTTATATTAGGAGCCTGTGCAACTAAAAAGTTGGCTTAACATACCACTTAAGTTTGTACTAGTTATGGGGCTGACTTTGTGGCACTGTCGATTAAGCCACCATTTGTAATGCTGGCATGCTGTAGTAGAGTGTGGGGTTGAGTCCTGGTTGCTCTGCTTCAGATCCACCTTCCTGCTTATGAACATGCCATAGAAGACAATCTAAGACCTTGGCCCCTGTTACCCATGTCAGAGATGTGGGTGGAGTTCTTGGCTTTTGGGGCCTTTAGGAGATCGAACTAGGGAGTGGAAGGTATCTCCCCACCCCTCACTTTCTTTCCTCTGTCTCTGTTGCTCTGCCTTTTAGTTAAACAAACAAACGTGCCTTTGAAGGAATGAACTAGGGAGTGGAAGATATCTCCCCGCCCCTCACTTTCTCTGTCTCTGTTGCTCTGCCTTGTAGTTCAACAAGCAGACAAACAAGCCTTGAGGGACTGGATTTGTGGTGCACTGAGTTGAGCTATGACATGGACATTCCATGTCGGAGTGCTGGTTTGAGTTCCACCTGCTCTACTCCCCACCCAGTTCTGCACTAATGCATCTGGGTCGGCAGCAGTGCAGATGCTTTAGCCGCTGACCCTCCCCGGGAGAGCCGATGCAATCCTGGGCCGGTCCTGGCCTTGGCCGTCGTCTGGGCAGTGGGCCAGGGGATAGCTCTTTTTCTGTTTTCCCATCTCTCCGTGTGACTCTGCCTTTCAAGTAACTAAGTTTTAGATCAAATTATACTAACTATGTAGGAATGGACACCTACACAGCAGGAATGAACTACATTTTCCTCAAAACTGTATTTAAAAAAACTGAAAGTATTTGACTGTTTGGCCTTCAGTAGAGACGAATTTCTGTTTATGGTAGTTTCCAGATAAATCTTCAGAATTAAAACAGGGAAGCTGAGCTAAGAGCATTTCACACTTCACGCCGGCCTGGACACGCCACACACACCATGGTTGAGGAAATTCCCATAGCAGTGACGTGACTAAGAGAACCTGTCACAATATGCAAGGCCTGACTTTTAAAAATCCTTCATTTTAAATGTAATTATAAGAAATATGATTACCTTAATAGTTTCTGATTACCTGAGTAAACCACCAGGCACATTCTTTATGATGAAATTAAACAGGGAGGAAAATTACTTGGAATCATTTAATGTTGATGCCATTTAAACAGTTAAACTGTAATGTGCACAGTGCAATGCTCAGTGTCCTTGAGGAGCTGTTTGCTGAGAAGATGCAATGAGAGTTTAGTGCAGCTGTAGGATGAGTTTTATTTCAATCCTATGTGATTGGAAGTCTGCATTTAATTTGATGGAAAAACATTCTATCAAACTATGATTTCCTAATTGAATCTTCTTGGCTTATAAATTTTCTTCATTGTTTACTGAACTCTCAAAATAACACCATAACGGGGGCTTACGCAGTGGTATAGCAGGCTAGTTCTGTGCCTGCAAGTGCTGGCATTCCATATGGGCACTGGTTTAGTCCCGGCTGTTCCACTTCCCATCCAGCTTCCTGCTTATAGCCTGGGAGAGCAGTGGAGGACGGCCCAAAGCTTTGGGACCCTGCACCCGCGTGGAAGACCTGGGAGAAACTCCGGACTCCTGACTTGAGATCAGCTCCGCTCCAGCGGCCATTTGTGGAGGGAACCAGCAGATGAAAGGCTTCTCGGTTTTTTTCTCCCTGTGAATCTGCCTTTCGAATAAAGTGTAATTAAATCTTTATGAGCGCAGCAACAGGGGCCAGTGTTGAGGTGTGGCGTGTAAGCCTCTGTTGGCAACAGCAGTATCCTGTGGGAGAGCTCTAGGTTGAGTCCCTTCTGCTCTGTTCCCGTCTAGCTCTTTGCAGATGTGCCTGGGAAAGCAGAGGAAGACGGCCCATGTCCCTGAGCCCTTGAAGCCATCTGGGAGGTACGGAAGGCATTCCGAGCTCCTAGCTTTGGTCTGGTGAAGTCCCAGAGATTGCAATCATTTGCGGAGTGAGCCAGCAGACAGAGGCTCTCTCTGTCTGTCCTCCGTTCTTTCTGAATCTGTTTTTCAAATAAACAAATAGATCTTTAAAAGCAGTACATCAAGAATTCTTCTGGAGTTTAACGTCTGCAGCTAGTGCTGTGTGTTATATTAGATTGACACAGTGAAAGTCAATATCACTTAATATTAACTCCTCTACATGAAGATGGAGATAAATTCTTTGAATGTCAATGGTAGACATAATACTTCTCTCCCCTGCCCGCCCTCCCTTTTTTTCTTAAGCTAAGTCGTAGAGATGCTGTCTGTTTTGCTCTGGAAGTCAGCGGTCATTTCATCCTTTCTCTCCCCTGTTTTGTGTCTGACAGAAGGGAGACGGGGTGATAGATAAGGTGGAACTTGGGGAAGCTTGTGAGCAGGCTGGCTTGCATCTGGATGAGAAGCTCCTGGACCAGCTGTTGGACTATTGTGACGTGGATAAGGACGGCCTCATTAACTACCTAGAGTTTGCGAATTTCCTTAACTGGAAGGACAGAATGCTGCTTCAGGAGTGTGAGGAAAGGGTCATTGTTAAAGGTATTTATTTATTTATTTTTGGTATTTAATTTTTGAATGCCTACCAGAGTCTTGATATTTTCACTTCATGTCTGCATGTTTAAAAAGCTTAAATCTTTCCAGCTTTACTGTTGTATAAAAATATGCATATTTATAAATCTGCCTAGTTATTTGCTTGTTTTTGCATGAAATACCTGTGGAAGAATAGGAAGAAACTGGATAATGTTGATTTCTGCTGACTTAATTTTTAATCTGTTTTTTATATCTTTTGAGTTTGGAATTCTGTATTATTCATTTTAAAAAAGCCAGATCATTTATGAGAAAGCTCAAAATATGATGGATAGTTCCTCAAAAAGTTCATGGAAAAATCACTTTAAAAAGTATGTGTATGATGATAGATTTTTGGAATCCATGTGTGGTTTTTTCCTAATATTTGTTTTCCAGAAACTTAACTTGATATGCATGGATTTAACAATTTTTTTTTGCACCAAAATAAGTTTAATTTTTAATTCCAATTTTCCTCAAATCTTTCTAAGTAATTCCTATTTCAAGCATATCTAAGATTACAGTGGGCATATTTTTATCTTTTAAAAAATTGACCTTAAAATTTCTGTTAGTTTGAAGAGATATTTTCCTGCTTTCCATAAACTCTATATTCAGTTCTCTCATGTTGATGTATGAATATTACTTCATTACTCTTTGAAATTTAGGTTATTTCCAGTTTTTAAAAATAGAAATATGGATTATGCTATTATTATCATTGCTGAAAAAGATTTCTAATTATAGTTTCTTTCTTCTGAATGTTGTTATGGTCCCAGAAGTAACTGTCTTTGTTTTCATTACGCCTTTCCCAATGATCCTACCAATTTGCAACTTTTCAGCCCAAGCTGAGCGAAGATTTGATTTCAGTGTTGCTACCGTAGGGTGTTGTTTCAAACATCCTTGTAATTTAGTTGGTGTATAACGAGACCTTGCTTTAATTTTTGTGCCTGAATGATCAGTATTAACTTTTTAAAAAGCTTATGTTTTTATTTTCTCTCGGAAAGTCTTTCCTCTAAAAGCAGAGGGTACCACACTTTTCACTTGGTGTTCCCGGGTCAGGCTTTTCTGCAAGGTGCAATGCAAACTTGATCTTTCTTGTCTGATCTTTATTGAAGTGAGAGCTTAGGTGGAGTATCGGAGCCTTTCCCTTAGCACCACTAGGAAAGTGCTAGAACATTCTTTACCTAATGACACTGTCTTACAGAAGACAACTCAACTCTCCCAGAGTGAAGAAGGGATAATGGCATTTTTGCCACCTTGGTTTTATTCATGAAAGAATAGAAGGAAAGCAGAGACCTGTGGTCAGAGCAATCATGTTTCAGATTTCTTTCTTTCTTTCTTTTTTTTTTTTCTGATTTCTGGATTCCAGCTTTATCAGTCAGTGGAGTTCAGGAGAAATTTTCTTCTTTAAATGTTTGGTTAAAAATGACAAGTTAGTGGCCCTTAGGCAAGTGGACCATGCCAGGCTGGGTTGAAGCATCTGCCAGCATGTGCAAGACCTGGGTCGTGGAGTGGGCCTGGTAGGGGGACTCTGGGAGCTCCCTTGCTGGGCTGCAGTTCTTGCTGGTGAGTGTGAGAGTTGGGCCTGTGGGTGGACCAGGCTGTGCAAGGCTGCAGCACCCATTTGCATGCGTGTGAACTGGGTGTGGGGACATGCCAGGTTGGGCGAGCCTGCTGGACCTGCTGGCACTCATGAGAGCCAGAGTGGGTGTGAATCAACTGAGCTAGGCTGCAGCACCATGTGGCAAGTGCCAGGACTGGGTGCAAGTCATGTCAGGCTGGGTTGCACTACCTCCTGGCAGGCACGAGATCCAGGGCTGGGAACATGCCTGGCAGGGGAACCATGTACAATAGGCTGTATCTATTGCTGGTGAGCACAAGAACCAGGTCTGGGAGTGGGCCAGGCTGGACAAGGTGGCAGCATCTGTTGGCATATATAAGCACCAAGTGTATGGTGGGCTGGGTGGGCTGTGCTGCGGCACCTGTTGGTTTGCACAAGATATGGAGCTGGGGCAGAAATGACCAGGCAGTTGATTCCACATGTTGGCTGGTTCAGGTGACATACCACGTCTGACCCTGCAGTGGTTGGCATACACAAGAGTCAAGTCTGAGGTCACCCCAGACAAAATTTGCGGGGTACTCCCCAACTAGACTACTGGACCGAAACTTGGCCACAGGGAAAAATCACAGGATGTGTGATCTGACCTTGGAGTGCATGTGTTGGGACTGGGCCTTGTTAGTCTCTGATGCCTGTGAAGTGGGCAGCATGCCCAGCTGCACCCGGGGACGTGACAGCCAGTTCACCTGGGCCAGCAGAGGATGTCAGCTGCCTTTTCAGAGGAGGGAAAGCAGAACAGGTTGGACAACTCTCCCGGTCAAGCTTTGCAGCAAGCGTCTGGGTCTGGGTCCACTGATGCACTAGATGGACTTTGTGAACCCATAAACCTTGGAAAGATTTTCTGAACCCTGGAGCAATGAAATCAGCAACTTTTCAGAACTATTGTAACCATTCAAGTAACACCCTGGGGACACTCTTCTCCACGGGGTCGTCAAAGGCTTGTCCTCCGTCCTGTAGATTGACAGCAAGGACCTTTCTCTTCCTCCTCTGTGGACACAGGAGAAGAGACTGAAACGCATCCCACCTACCTTGCTTCGTATCTGAACCTCCCCATCCCAAGAATGTGTGCATACATCCCTCCGAACAATTTAAAACATTTTAAAAGGAAAATAAAAAAAAATTCAGGGAGAGGGAGAGTGTGGGAGAAAGGGAGCATCACTCTTGGAATTGGACCTATGACCTATGACCTGTGTTGAATCTGTTCGAAAAACCCTTAAGTGTAAGAATTAAAAAAAAAAATAACAAAGATCAGTGCAAATCTATCTGTGAGAGAGAACAGTCTTACAATTTCAGTTCTGCTTTGAGGTTTTGTTTGATACCTTAATTACGGAGGGCTACTGAAAATATCCCTTTCTGTTCTCACAGGGAGTTCTGAGAATTTCTTTGGATGTCGCAATGCATGCTTCTTCCACTCCCACCAAATATGTGTGGAATTTTCAACTCCAAATAATGTCTTCTCCAGTCTCTCCCTAGGATACAGCTGGGAATAACATGCGATTCGAGTTAAACATGAAAACAAACCCTAATTAAAGAAGAAGCAAGAGAAGAAAATCAAAATAGCATATTTGTTGCGTTCACTTAGTCTCTCTGATTTGAAAGGTTGTGAACCATTAGGCCATGTTCCTATTTCCTGCTATGTGACATTAGCATGAACTTGCAACTAGCCCACTGCAGGGTGCTGGCATCGGGGCAAGGTTCCCACCAGCTCTGTTTGCACTGAAAAGAAGAAATGTACTGAGAAAACTCATTTTGTAGTTACAGCACCAATTGGTAGTATCTTTTTTTTTTTTTAAAGATTTATTTATTTTTATTGGAAAGATATACAAAGAGGAAGAGAGACAGAGAGAAAGATCTTCCGTCCGATGGTTCACTCCCCAAGTGGCTGGAACTGAGCCAATCCGAAGCCAGGAGCCTATTCTGGGTCTCCCATGCAGGTGCAGGGTCTCAAAGCTTTGGGCCATCCTCGACTGCTTTCCCAGGCTATAAGCAGGGAGCTGGATGGGAAGTGGGGCTGCCGGGATTAGAACCAGCACCCATACGGATCCCAGGGCGTTCAAGGCAAGGACTTTAACCATTATGTTATCATGCTGGGCCCAACTGGTAGTATCTTACTGAACTTTTTTTTTCCTTCTTACTTTTTCTTAAAGGTAGAAAGCCAGATTGTTCAAAGCCCGCTGAGACTAATTTTGAAGAATCAGAACCAACCCTCCTGGTAAAGCCTGAAGATATTGTCTTGAGAGAGCCCGGGAGCTCAGAGAAAACTCTTCGGACACTCCTGAGACCCAGCGACAGGGTCTCTCAGCATTACAGGACAACTTCTTCTGAGATCAATGCTGTGGTCGGAGGCGTTCCTGCTATTTGTAAGGATGCCACACCCATGGACAGGTTTTTAAGTGATCAGTAAACACGGAAACCAAGCGTCCGTAGTCAGTCCTTGCATTTTCTTAGCTTCCTTCTCTGTTAGGCTCATGTTCTCAAGGCCTTGAGTCCCCATTCTAGTGTAATGAATCTTCCCATTCCCGTTAGAATTTGCAATGTTTGATAGAAATATATTTGGAGTTTTCGATGCATGTTAGAATATTCTGGCAATGAAAAAATGCCACATCAAGAAAGGAAATGTGGGAGCAAGCATTTAGCAAGTGATTCAGCCACCACGTAGGACTCCGTGCCTGGGTCGTAGTCTGCGCGTTGCCTTCCGTGCAGCTTGCTGCGAGTGACACGTATCCGAGTGACAGGAAATGACGGCTTTGGCGGTCTCTGCCACCTGGAGAGGGGACCTGAATGGAATTCTGGGCTCCTGATTTCTGCCTCGCCCAGCCCCAGCTACCGCTGGCATCTGGGGAGAGAAGCAGCAGATGGCAGAGCCCTGTCTGTCTC
Source organism: Ochotona curzoniae (assembly GCF_017591425.1). Classification (NCBI taxonomy): domain Eukaryota; kingdom Metazoa; phylum Chordata; class Mammalia; order Lagomorpha; family Ochotonidae; genus Ochotona; species Ochotona curzoniae. The sequence continues at coordinate 8,067,197 of NW_024465035.1, read as the reverse complement.
TACCTTTCAAGTACAATAATAGAAATACAGATGGGCATTGGCACAGAGGTTAGCTTGCCATGCGGGATGCCTGCCTCTCCTCCCAGAGTGCCTGTTTCTAGTGCTGTCCACTTCACTTCTGATTCTCTCTCTGTGTCATTCAAATAAAAACAAAAGATAAATATTTAAAAAGATAACGCTTAAAAAGGAAGGGAGGGCCTGGTGCTGTGGTATAGCAAGCTAAGCCTCTACCTGTAGCACTGGCATCCCTTATGGGTACTGGTTTGAGTCCTGGCTGCTCCACTTCTGATCGAGCTCCCTACTAAAGTCCTGGGAAGGCAGCAGAGGATAATTGAAGGGCTTGGGCTCCTGCACGCATGTAGGAGACCTGGAGGAAGCTCCTGGCTCCTGGCCTTGGGCCAGCCCAGTTCTGGCTTTTGTGGCCATTGGGGAAGTGAATCAGCAGGTGGAAGACCTTTCCTTTTCTGCCTGTCCTTTCTTTGTAACTCTGCCTTTCAAGTAATTTATATATATATATATTATATATATATATATAAAATATATATATAATTTAAATATTTTATATATAAATATATATAATATATATATTATATATAAAAATTTATATATTATTATATATAAATTATTATAATAATATTATTATATATTATTATATATAAATCATTATTATATAAATTTATATATTATTATATATATTTTATATATTTTATATATTTATATTTTATATATTTTATATTTTATATTTTATATTTTAATATTTTTATATATTCAGCAGTTTGCAATTCAGACGTAGTTCAAGTATGTAGTCATCTGAGGCGCAGGTGACTGTAACTGCAGAAGGTCTGTCTTCTCCCTTGTCAACAGGTTACCCTATTTGTGGCATACCAACCGTTCGATCTGATATTCCTGCACCCCGAATCCGTCGCATCAGTGACAGAACCAACTACGGAGAAGAGGGCAACGCTTACTCACTGCTCCACCCCACCATCTTCTCCCAGAAAGGGGTGTTTGAAAGAGACCTCTTCAAAACCAGGCCAAAAGAAGAGGTACAGAACATTCTCCAAATGACTGCAGTGGCCAGCGCTGGGTTGATCCAAAGGCAGGAGCCAGTAGCTTCTTCTGGGTCTCCCCCATGGGTGGGCGCAGGGGTCAGAGCATTTAGGTCATCCTCTGCTTCAGGGAGCTGGAACAGAAGTGGAACAGCGGGGGCTTGAACCAAAGCTAGTGCCACAGGCATCATCAGCTTTATCTACAAAGCCGTGGTGCCAGCCCCTCCGGTACTGCTTTTGAAGTAGAATTTGAAAGGAAGCATCTCACTCATGTTATATATTAAGTTCCTTGTATTACAAAGAAATAAACTCAGCACTGTTTTTAGTTGAGAAAAGGCAAAAGGATCAATTGTTTCTTTCTATAAGCTGCTGATGGCTTTGGACCTGCAGAACCCACAAGACAGCATGAGGAAGACCACTCTGCGCCCTGAATGTCTGCTGCTACTACACGCTTTGGATTATCAGCAATGTGTTTTGGTTTACGACACTGTGTCCTGTTGCCACATTCTCTATAGCTACGGTTACTAGTATAGTTTGCAACAGGTCAATTAGATAAAAGAATCCTACTTTAAAGATGATGTTGAAAATGAACATTCAAGGAGCTGGCATTGTGCATAGTAGATTAAACCTCTGTGTGAGGCACTGGCATTACCCATGGGCGCCGTTTCAAGTCCTGGCTGCTCTGCTTCTGGTCCAGCTCCCTGCATGTGGCTTGGGAAAGCAGCAGAGAACAGCTCAAACCCTTGGGCCCCTGCACCCAAGTGGAAAACTTGAAAGAAGTTCCTGCTCCCAGCTTCAGATTAGCTCAGTTCCAGACATTGTGGCCATTTGGGGAGTGAACCAGTGCATGGAAGGTCTCTTTCTCTGTCTCTCCCTCTCTCTGCCTGTAACTTTGCCTTAAATAAGAATAAAATAAATACTTTAAAAAACCCTTTAACACTCAAAAGGTCTATAGGGTTTGTGTAAGATCACAGGGCAAAAGGGAACTGAGATGTAACCCGAATCTCTTAGGTCTTCTAGATTTAGTTCTTTTTACTCGAACCTTGCTTCTCTTTAAAAGGACCAAAAACGCTCAGAATTGAATTTGTGTACTAGCTGGTATAGTTGGATATTATTTATTCCTGAACTGAAAGTTCTGATTTCTGATATTTTTCTTATTTTACATACATGTGTACACACATTTAAAAAACTGTATTCTTAGATATTATAAAATATATTTTTAAAAGATTTATTTTATTTTTATTACAAAGACAGATATACAGAGAGGAGGAGAGATAGAGAGGAAGTGGAGCTGCCGGGATTAGAACCAGCGACCATATGGGATCCCGGCACATTCAAGGCGAGGATCTTACCTGCTAGGCCATGCCACTAGGCCCAAAATACAAATCTTAAAACATAAATATTGGTCTTTAAATGCTTTTTCATAGATTGCTGAGATATTACATAACATTGGTGTTGAGCTCTCTGATGAAGAATTTGAAACTGTATGGAATCTTGCATCGAAAAAACATCACAGAGGAGAAGTTTGTGTGGAGACCGTCAGAGATGTTCTGGATGAATTACAGCACGCAGAACGGATCAAGTGTAAAACAGCCATGTGATATTTTGGACTTCATTAATTTAAGCAAAAGATTTGTTGAATCTGTGTTCATCTAAAACGTTCGACCCATTCTCACTTTTGATGTTCTTTGAGAACTCAGCAGGCAGTAGGGTGGGATGCATATGTCTTTATGTGTTGCTAATAAAATTTGGAATCTAAAATATACTGTTTTCCATCAAATTTCCAAGAACTTGACAAGTGCTTGCGGAGTCAACCCTCATCTTTTGAAAGGCATAGCTCAGGATGGTGTGAGAATTTGGGGAACCTTTAGGAAGTAGGCCTAAGGATTTCATCTATGTTGATTGGTTGTCTCAAATCTGGAGTCTGGATTGTGACGCTAAGTTCATAAAATTTTGCTTCCCACATTTCCTTGTTCTCCTCTCTAGTCTTCACTACGAAATGACTTTAGCTTCACCGGTATTTAGTCTTTGCTGGCATCGTAGGAACACAAACTTAAGGGACAGGATTTAGATAGCAAAAATTAGAAGTCCTGGCAATTATATAAACACCATTGGTTCTACGTAACTGTCTGTGGCCAGAAAAAAACAGCCTTGATCTATCTGAAGAAGCTACGGCTGATCTGCCAGCAGACCTAGCTTTAGAGCGTAATTTGTTACAAAATGCTTGACCCTTTCCCTCCCTCATAGGATTTTTAAATTTTAGCTAAATGATTAATTGGCGGGCCTGGCGGCATGGCCTAGTGGCTAAACTACTCGCCTTGAATGCGCCAGGATCCCATATGGGTGCCGGTTCTAATCCTGGCTGCTCCACTTCCCATCCAGCTCCCTGCTTGTGGCTTGGGAAAGCAGTCCAGGATGGCCTAAAGCCTTGGGACTCTGCACCCGTGTTGGAGACCTGGAAGAAGTTCCTGGATCCTGGCTTTGGATTGGCATAGCTGCGGCGTTGCACTCACTTGGGGAGTGAATTATCGGATGAAAGATCTTTCTCACTGTCTCTCCTCCTCTCTGTATATCTGACTTTCCAATTAAAAAAAATATATACATATATAAATAAAAAATAATTAATTGGCTTTCATCTTATCTGAAAGTCACAGAGGGAGGGAGGGAGGGAGAGAGAGAGAAAGAGAGAGAGAGAGAGAGAGAGAGAGAGAGATATCCCATGTGCTGGCTCACTCCCCAAATGCCTACAGCAGTCGGAAGGAAGGGGCAAGTCCAAAATCAGGAGGCTGGAGCTCAATGCTATTCTACCACACAGTGTCAGAGACCCGAGTGCTTGGCCCATCAGCTGCTGCATTGCAGGATGCATGTTCTCAGGGAACCAGATCAGAAGTGGAGCAGCTGGGACTTGATCCCAACACTCTAAAATGGGATGTGGGCATCCAAGGTGCAGCCGAGCACTGTGCCAAAGCCCTGCTGCTCCCATGTGTGTACTTAGTGGTAAAGATTAATTTGCTTATTTGAAAGGCAGAGAGAGAGAAAGTCTTCCATCCACAAATTCACTCTCTAAATGGCCACAAAAGTGAGGTCTGAACCAGGCCAAAGGCAGCAGCCATCCTTTCCTCTCATTTGAGTAGCAGGGACTCAAGCCCCTCTTCCCATCCAGCTCCCAGCTTGTGGCCTGGGAAAGCAGTTGAGCACGGCCCAAAGCCTTGGGAGCCCGCACTTGCATGGGAGACCCGGAAGAGCTTCCTGGCTCCTGGCTTTGGATCGGCGCAGCACCAGCCGTTGTGGCCACTTGGGGAGTGAACCAGCGGATGTAAGATCTTTGTCTCTGCTTCTCTCTGTAAACCTGTCTTTCCAATTAAGAATAAATGAATTAAAAAAAAAACAGCTATAGTCAAATTTGGATATCTGATGGAAGTGATCATTGAGCCAGATGATTTCAAGTTAAGCTGACTAATGGCTTGCTCCCTGCCCTGTATGTGTTGGTTTTGTGATGCTTATCTGGGCATCCCACAGTATGAGCCTCATCTCTGTGCCTTGCAGGATAAGGGCATATGAATTCACTGGTTGCTTAAAATTTTCATCTCCTAAGGTCTGGCATTGTGGTGCAGCATATTAAGCTGCTGATTGTAACAGTAGCATCCCATATGAAGTGCTGGTTCAAGTCCTGGCACCTCTAGTTTTGTTCTGGCTTCCTTCTCACACATCTGAGAAAGCAGCAGAAGGGGGCCCAAATCATCAGCCCCCTGCCATCTCCTTGGGAGACCTGAGTGGTTTTGGTTTCCTAGCTGTACTGGACCAACCTTGGCCATTGTGGGCATCTGGGGAGTGAACTTATAGATGAAAGGTGGTTCTCTCCCCTTTTCTGTCATTCTGCTTTTCAAGTGAATGTTATGCTTTCCCCTTGCTAAAGTTGAGAAGGTTTAGGTGCAGGGGAAGCTTCTTCTCTATAATCAAATTCTCATCTCAGCTGCTTTTACTGGATCTTGGCAACCTACTATCATCTGAAGTCACTGCCACCCACAGAGTATACCAAGTGTTCTAACTGAAATTTACAGCTAAGTTGCATCAGATGACATGCAGAAGCCTCCCCTGCCTATTATAGGTCTGCTGGCTGGTGCTGGCTGGTGCCGGCTGGTGCCGGCTGGTGCTGGCTGCCAGATGTCTGGCTGAGAATTTAACTAGCACCTCTTTGAGGCTTTCTTTACAAAGGTTGTCTTATGTTAGATCAACTGGAAACTTTCTAGTTCACTTTTATTTGAAGACAATATGTTCCATGAAAGTTTTAGCCTAATTTACATGTCAAACATTTTCTATGAATGTTGAATTGCTTCAGTATAATTGTTTAGGAAAAAATATCCCTATGTTGATTAACTGCCTTTGCATCCAAGCTGAGTTGATTGGTTCTGTTTGTGAGAGTCTGTTTGTACACTCTGTATTCTGCGCTGTTGACTTAGGTGCTTATTCTTTTATCAGCTCCATGTTGTCTTCATTATGGGAGGTTTGGAATAAGTCTTGGAATCAGTTGATGAGACTCCTTCAACTTTGCTTATTCGTCGGCATTCTTTGGCTTTCCTAAGTGCTTTTATTTATTTATTTTTTAATGTTTTGCTTAATTTTTATTTGAATGGTAGAGTTACACAGAGAGGAGCGATAGAAAGAAATCTTCATCTACTAGTTCACTCCCCAAAAGGCCACAATGGCTGGAGTGTGTAGCTAGAAGCTTCCGCTGGGTCTCCCCTGTGTACAGGGGCCCATGCACTTGGGCCACTTTTCCATGCACATTGTCAGGGTGCTGGGTTAGAAGTGGAGTAGTTGGGTCTTTAACCAGTGCCCAAATGGATTTCTGGTGCTACAGGTGTTGGCTTAACAGCTCTGGCTGCCTGCATGTCTAAGTTCTATGTTTTCTTTAAGGAGTAGCTCAAGATTTAATGTTGTCACATGATTTCCTAGAATATTCTCTAGTGAAAAATGTCTTTTCTCTAAACTCCCTTAGTTCTCTGTATCTTAGTAAGACAATGATCACTTTGTATTTTGTATGATAATTAGCAATAAATTAACATCTTTTATTTAATTCATTGTATATTTGAGAAAATAATCTAAATAATCTAAATAATCTAAATTTACATGCCCATGATGGAGTTCATCAACAAATTTTTGGGGATTTGATGAAAAAATATACTGACTGAATTAACAGTCATATGTCCGCAGTCACAGAGTATTGGAATAAGAAGCTGGGACCTTCAATGCAGTCTTGACTAAGCCTCTATAACTTGCACAAAAGTTAGATGAAAAATGCTAAACTAGCCCCCTTTTCAGACATTTATACTTGGGATATCTGGGGTTAATTCTGCATGGATAAAATTTTGAGACACATTACATTCAAAAGACATGTATGGAACTCAGTTGAGTGAAGGAGGAGAGCTTCACCTATTGAAGAAGCTGAGAATTGATCATGACGTTTGACAGAGTGGATGTCATGGGCGGCCCTGGCAAGAGCTCCCTCATGCTAGTGGTGACGGTAAGATTATGACAACAGGCCATCAGATGGCCAGCAGGTGGTCAGCAGGTGGTCAGCAGATGGCCAGCAGGTGGTCAGTAGGTGGCCAGCAGGTGGTCAGCAGGTGGTCAGCAGGTGGCCAGCAGGTGGTCAGCAGGTGGTCAGCAGATGGTCAGCAGGTGGTCAGCAGGTCGCCAGCAGGTGGTCAGCAGATGGCCAGCAGATGGTCAGCAGGTGGTCAGCAGGTGGCCAGCAGGTGGTCAGCAGGTGGTCAGCAGAGGGGAAATAGAAAACACTTCAACAACACTTCCCAGAGAGACAACAAGAGAAATGGACCGGGCCCGGCGGCGTGGCCTAACAGCTAATGTCCCCTCCTTGAACGCGCCAGGATCCCATATGGGCACCAGATCTAATCCTAGCAGCCCCGCTTCCCATCCAGCTCCCTGCTTGTGGCCTGGGAAAGCAGTTGAGGACATCCCAAAGCTTTGGGACCCTGCACCCGTGTGGGAGACCTGGAAGAGGTTCCTGGTTCCCGGCTTCTTCTTCGGAAGGAAGATCTTCCTCTCTGTCTCTCCTCCTCTCTGTATATCTGACTTTGTAATAAAAATAAATAAATCTTAAAAAAGAGAAACGAAGCCCTTTAAGACCACGAGGTTTGCTGTTGCACATTTTAATATTGATGGGGACTGTGCCATCGAGAAGAACAAAGTTGTGATAAAGCAGTAAGTGATGTTCCTGGAGCAGTGATATTCTTGATTTAGGAAAAAAGGCAGGGATATAGTGTAAACGTGGAGTCATTTCCCTGGGCCATTGCCCACTGGATGGTAGGAGGGAGGAAGGCAGGTTGAACATAAGAAAGAGTCTTTACCAAAAGTGAGGAAAAGAAGGGTGTATTAAAAGTTGGGAGAGACATGGGAAGGTACAAAATTATTATTATTTTACGAGAGTGGGGCGTTGAAACATGACACTTGGGACTTGGGTCAGCCCTTGCATATGGGTGGCTTCACCTGGTGCGCCACAGGGATGACATCTACTCAGACACTGTTTATTATGTAATATTTGCGTCCTCTTCCCCCCCAGGTAGATCTTTATATCCGAACTTCAAAGATGCTTCTAGCTCCAAAGCTTAAAATTTATCTTCGTATACTTAGTGTATGCAGTTATTATTCTTCTTTCCTTTCATCCACCCATCCATCTATCCATTTTTTTCATCTGTCCATCTACTTGTATGATTAATCTCCATTGATCTGTGCCTTGATTAAACACCGGTTTTGGAAGAATTTTGCTGAGGCAAGGAAGCATATTTCCCCATTTTCAACAGTAGGGGGCACTCTAGCATTTCCAAACTTAGCAATGAGGCTTAGCTGACCTTACAGACTGTAGATGCAGCTGGCTGCATCAATCCTGCTTTTAGATAAAAAGAGGATGTTGAGCTAGAAGGACAATGTTTATTGTTGGGTTTACAAAAACCAGACTGATCCATTCCATTTTCTTCTTTTATTATTTAGTTGCACAAGCTAGCGTGAAGAGGAATATTTCAAATAGTAAATTAAAGATGAGGTTTATTTGGATCAATGGGGACCATGAAATGTCATCCATCTCTCATGGAAACAAAAAATTGAGTCTGAGATATTTAAGTGGTATATAACAAATATAAAATACATCACGACATGCTCCTCTAAATCTGTATTCATAGTGTTCAGGATAGCCTCATTAGAAGTAAAATATATGAAATTGATCTAAACTTAAAAAAAACAAAACAAAACTATGGTTTCTGTTCTCCACATATAGCCTTGGCACATTTTGTTCACAACATAGCTAAGAAACCAGGAAACTTGGTGGGGATATTAGGTACGCCAATAAAGAGTGATTTTTTAAAGATGTAATGATTGCTCCTGGAAATTCATCGTGGCTTCAAAGCAGCAATGGGGCTGGGCTCAAAGGGTGTTTCTTCCACCATGAAACATCCACAACAATAACCACGTAAAATAATAGGATCTACTTAAACGTTCGTTTATTTCCTAACTAAGTGGCCATTTCCATCATTCAAAATGAGAATACTTCCTCCTGAAACTAGAAGGGTGATCCAATCCATGTGTCAAAAAAAAGACCTGTCATGATGCAATGTAATAAAATAATAATAATAATAATAAAAAAAAGACCTGGCAAAAATAAGCAGGTGATTGTGTTTTAATAATATCTGTCCTGCCAGCAATATGACAGTCTCAGTTGGAAATAAATATGTCCACAAACATATTTCTTTTAAAGCACACAGGGTCTCATAGCATCCCCAAATTAGCCAATTAGCATGATGCTATTGGAAGATCTAATTAAAAAGTGCGTTTAAGCTAAGGAATGTTTCCTGAGAGTAATCGGGAGCTTACAGCTTTTATTTTGCCTGTAATTACACTGCCTGATTCTGCACTCTGGGTAGTGGAGAACATACCTTCAGCAGGGCAGAAGAAAAGGTATTTTTATTCTTTCTTATAGAGAAAGAATGGACTCTTGTAGAGTCCAATACCTTGAACTTCTCTCCATGTACTTACATTAAAAAAAAAAAAATCGAAGTCATACCTTGTGTCTGAGTTATTAGAATGTGGTTGGCTAGCTATTTTGACAAACACTAAAAATGCTGTCTTGTCCAGAGATTGCATCTATAGTTCATTGCGTCACAAATATTCCCACTGTACAATATTTTGTTAGTGGTAAGTTTAAGTCTCACATTAAATATATGTGTCAGGAAAATTGAATTTTGGGGGCTGCGCTGTGGTGTAGTGGGTTAAGTTACTCCGTATGTACCAGCTCACAGTTATCCGTGGCATTCCACATTGGAGTAGGCCTTTTTTTTAAAAAAAGAAAGATTTATTTATTTACTTATTTTTTTATCTGCAAGGCAGAGTTATAGAGAGAAGAGAGACAAAGAAGAAAATCCTCCAGCTGCTGATTGACACCCCTGATGGTTGCCATTGCCACAGCTGGGCTGACCTGCAGCTGTGACCCAGGCGCTTCCTTCAGGACTCCCGTGTTGGTGAGTGCCCAAGGCTTCCAGCCATCTTCTGCCTTGCTAGGCCACCAGCAGGGACCTAGATCAGAAGCGGAGCAGCTGGGACTCTAACATGGGATGATGGCCCTGTAGGCAGGGGATTAACGTGCTAAGTCATGGCAGCGGCCCCTTCAGTAGGCATTCTACTCTTTCGAGAATAGAGAGGTCTGTGTTTGTGTGTGTGTTGTCTTTTGGGGTAGCATTTCTTTTTAAAAATTAACTATTTTAGGATGATTTTAGGTTTATAGAAAAATTACGAAAATAGTCCTACATAGCCAGTCTCCCCTGAAAATGAAGCTCATAAATGTAAAACTAGGATTTAACCTCTCGTCTGTCTCCCTTAGCACAAGGCATCCTTGCCCGCCCTTTGTCGAAAGGAATTCACTGACTTCAGGGAGTAATCCAACTTCTAATCATGAGATTCAAGGAGTCATTTGATTATCCAATAGATAAGAACATCAGTGGTCAGAACTCCCTAGAGCAGTTTGTGTAAGGGAATTATAGATCTGGGCATTGATAAATTCCCTAAAGAGCTTGGCAATACTGACCAATCAGACATAGGGCAGGAGCTGCACTGACCAACCCGGAAGTTTGGGATAATTTCTTTCTTTTTTTTTTTTTTTAAAGATTTGTTTTTATTATTTTTTTTTTATTGGAAAGGCGGATATACAGAGAGGAGAGACAGAGAGGAAGATCTTCCGTCCGATGATTCACTCCCCAAGTGAGCGCAACGGGCCGATACTATGCCGATCCGAAGCCAGGAGCCTCTTCCGGGTCTCCCACGCGGGTGCAGGTTCCCAAAGCTTTGGGCCGTCCTCTACTGCTTTCCTGGGCCACAGGCAGGGAGCTGGAAGGGAAGCGGGGCTGCCGGGATTAGAACCGGCGCCCATATGGGATCCCGGGTGTGCAAGGCGAGGACCTTTAACCACTTGCGCCACCGCGCCGGGCCCGGATAATTTCAATCAGTAAGAATCTTTACACTGTCTCTTCAGAGAGCCCATGAGTAGGTAGCAGCTGCCTGGCTCCTTGCCCTACGTTCTGCAATAATTATCTATTTTCTTCTTCCACCCTTACTAAGTGATGTTTGAACAGACCCATTTTTGGGGTCCTCTAACAATGTCTTCAACAAGTTAACTTGTTACATTAGTAAGAACACTATACACTTAGTACACAATGCGTTTCAGGTGGGCAGGCTGGGCAGGAGACCTAGACAGCTGGTGCCCTAGGCCTCCTCAGAGCAGGCCTCTGTACCCTGCAGTGTGCATGAGAACTTGGGCTTGGGGGGTCTAAAGAACAGGCACCCTGGGCCACCCTGGGCCACCCTGGGCCACCCTGCAGCATCTGCTGGGTGGAAGATACAAATGCTAACAGCCCATGTTCGCATCTCATGATGCACACATATCAGGATCCTTAATTTCAGGGACCAGATCTGGTGGCTGTATGGTCTAGCCTCAACGCACTGCAAGATCAGGCCCTCTCAGTTGCAGCAGGGGCCTATCCCGACTGCTAGTCAGTTGTTGTGTATCTACCCAGCTTGTTTTGCCCTGTAGGGTGTAATTATCTATTAAGGTAAGAACTGGAATTTTCCCCCTTATAGATAACAGATCCCCCTTGCTGCTCTGCAGTTGCTCCTCACCTACAGAGCTGCTTTAGGAAATGTGTTGATGCAAACATTTTTATTTCTTCAAATTATGTGTTTTGTAATGCATTTGAAGAGGTACACATTTACATTATAGTACTTTTTAAAACTACATTACAAAAGTTACCGAAATGTTCATCTCTTCTCTGCTCCGGATCCCTGAGCCTGTCTCCTTTCTTTGAGCCAACCATAGTGACTGGCTTATTTTTCTTTTTTTTACATAATTTTTTGAAAGAGGGCTTACTTATTTTTGTTGGAAAGGCATATTTAATGAGCGAGGGAGGGATGCAGAGGTCTTCCATCCACCGATTCACTCCCCAAATGGCAGCAGCTGTTGGGGTTGAGCTGATCCAAAGTTAGGAACCAGAAGCTTCTTCTGGGTCTCCCACATGGGTGCAGTGTGCCAAGGACTTGGACCATCCTCTGGGTCATCCTTCCCAGGCCACAGGCAGGAAGCTGGCTCAGAAGTGGACAGCAGGGACACCAACTGGTGCCCATATGGAATGCAGGTGCTTTCCTCTCCTTTTATTAAGTGGTTATAGTCTTATTGATATAATATTTCAGTTATAATAATAAAATTACCATTACTTAGCTATGTGCCAGTTCTATAACCTAATGTGTTTACTTCTATGGAATTCTCTGTTGTCAGGGTTAATGATATGTAACAAAAGCAAGATCAATGACTAAATAGCTCTCCAGAGCAGAAAATGCTGTCTTTCCAAGTAATCTGTTATCATTTGTCTGTACACAAACACACAAAGTCAGGTTGACTGGGCATAAAACCTGTCTTTCAAAGAAAACCATATATAAAGCTGACACGGAGTGAGCTGTCATGCATGTGATGGTGGACAAGGAAGTCTTGCCAAGAAGAAGTGGGGGTTATAGATATGAGGTAGCTCTCAGGAAATTAGGGAAGGAAATACAGAAAATGTGTCTTCCAGTCCCTCTGTCTCTGCCTCTGGAGGGGTCTTCCTCTCTGACTCTCCTCTTCTCTGTATATCTGACTTTGTAATAAAAATAAATCTAAAAAAAATGGGCAAACACTGCTTTAGTTTGGAGATCATATTGTTTCATGTTGGGTACACTATTCTACCAGCCCTGGGCTACGAGGATTCACATAAGATACTCAAATTCCAAGTCTCAATGTCCTCATCATTCAGTGTGAAGATTGAGACATTTACAAATCCCAGAGCAATTTGTTCGGTTCATTTGGAGTAGGCTGGAAGTGATTACAGCGGTACTGTTCCTTCCTCGTTTTCCCCTCCTGAATGTCGAGACATTTCATATTGAGCATGCCTTGCTTCTCTTACCTTGCCTCTGTGCTACAGAAAAGGCTGTGTTGATACACTTGTGGCTTGCGTTTCTTCATTATGTATTGTTTTAGCTTAATTTCCACTACTTTATCACCTTCCCTGCCTATTTTTGGATGAATGAGCTTATCTCTTAGTTTGTGTTATTTTGTGGGTTCTATCCACTGCATTAAAAATGCTTATTTCTTTCCATTTTCATTTTCATAAATGGGAGAGGGAGAAAAAAGGAGGGACACACATACACACACACACACACACATACACACACACACACCCCTCTTCCACGTCCTTGCTCACTGCCAAATGCAACAGCCAGAGGTAGGCCAGGCAAGCAGGAGGCTAGCACTCCTCTGGGTTTCTCTTTTGGGTGGTAGGGACTCAAGTACTTCAGCCATTATCTGTTGCCTTCCAGGGTGTGCATTAGTGGGAAGTTAGAATGGAAAGCAGGCTTGTTACTTGGATCTAGACACTCTTATATGGACCCTGGACATGTGAAGTGGCATCTTAATGGCTATGCAAAGTGCCTGCCCTCTCCTCCCTGCATTTTAGTGGAATCTGCCCAATGCATGGTCAGGAAGTCAGCAGGGTATACACAATTTATCTTATTTAGCATCATTTTCTCTGGAGGACTATGAAGCACTATGAGCTGCTTGAACCACAGCACATTTTTGTCATTGTGTTGTCAATTTCAATTAAGGATGTAGCCATTTAATGAATAGTTGGAGGTGACCAGAGGAAGAGTCAGGTCAGATAGGCTGATGGGTATTTTGAGAGGCTGGAATATTATTCAAACTAATTTATAAGGCTATTCTAATTACCTTGGCAGTGCTCCTTAGAACCCAACTCCCAGTCCCTCCCATTAAAAAGTGTTCTCATCAGCGTAACCAAAATTATCAATGATTAGAATGTCATAACTCTCTTAGCTTTCTGCTCGGCTCATCAAATGGATGGACTCTCACATTTTTATCATCTGAGATGCCAGGCTGATTCTTTTGTTGCCATTGGAAACAGTTTAGAGCTCTTAAAAACACTGAGTAAGCTCTTCAGGTCAGTGTAGCATATTCCTGTTGTGACTACTGAATAAATCCAGTTATATTAATGACTGTTTCAATTGAGAATTAAAAGGGGCATCTCCTCAGAAATTTGTATGTTATTAATGATTACTGAGAAATGTACACAAAGAGATTAGACATCTTCGTGCGTGGTATGACTCAGGCACATGCAGAATGAAATGTAATTTGGTCTTTGTTGGGATACATAAAAATGAGTATGAGAACACACACGGAGACACACAAATGCACATACTAGGAAGCTTCAAAAAACCCCACAGAAAAATGGAATTAAAAGATGTTTATTTTGCACATGTTTTTGAAACCTCTTTTAATTCATTTTTGCACAGCTTTTTGAAGAACCCTCATTTAATAGGTATTTCTGTATGTGCCCCCACACGAACACTACAGTTGTCTTCAGTTGTCTCCAAATTTAGAATTAACTTGTGTTTTTAGAACCTCTGGATATGATAGTGACTCTGCATTATAAGAGGTGTGGATAAGACAAAGCAGAGCTGGGGAAATTTTTAGGGTTTCACCTAAGACAAAGCAAAGTGGAAGAGAAGCAATGCTGGGAAATAGGAGAAAGCAGACCTGCTGGTCCACTGGCCTGTGGTGCGATCTTTCCCACCCGAGCATCAGTTCCTGGCTTCTTCGGAGGCCCCCGCTGCTGAGCTCTGGGAGGTGGTTTTGGGAGCGACAGACATACAGGATGGGAGAAAAGCAGTATAGTAATTCTCTATTACTGTTGTCTCACACCTCTCCAAACCCTAGTGCCTTAAAACAACACCCACTGTTTATCCAGGTTCTGTGGGTCTGGGAATTCAACACTCCTCTGCTTATTGTTGGCTGAGCTCAATCATGCGATAGCAGTCACTGAAGGCTGGCCTGGCTGTGAAGTCCTGGATGGCGACCTTCACAGCCCTAGGCCTCACTCCTTCTTGCCCTCTGGATTGCTTCAGTTCTCCACCTGTCTAATTTGCTCGGGCTCTCTTTTCCATCAGGATAGTAGAGTTGTCTCTGTGTTGGCTCAGGGGAGTAAGAAAGCAGAAGTGGAAGCTGCCAGTCGTGGTAAGACACAGGCCTGGCATTGGTGCCACTTTCACTAATTTGTGAAAGCCAGACACAGTGCCTGCCCACGCTAAAGGAGGGTCATTAGATGTCACCTCTTGCTAGGAGGTGGTGCTTTGGACCATAGAAATTGTGGGTGTTTCTTGCAGACAGTGGCCCAAATTTGTTTGACAATGAATATTTGGTGCCTCTGCCTTCCTCTAGGGAGCAGTGACGGACTTTTCAAGTTTTGCAGGGGCACTTGATATTATTCTGGTCTGTTGATGACCCTTCCTTTCATTGAGAAGGAAAACGGTGCAAGGGCAAAGTGCTGACTTTGACCTCAGACCTGGATTCTGATCCTTATTTAATCGTCTGGAAGCTGTATGACATTGGGCCCATCTCATGCCCTGTGAACTGTGCTGTCCTTCCTAGCTGATAGCAAACATTGCCTACCTTCCAGTGTGGTGCTGAGGTGAAACTGAAGTTACTTCTGTGGTGTTTAGCCCAGCGCTTAGGAAACCAAATACCATCAGTTATAATGCTTCCTTCTCCTGTTTGATTCGGTAGAGTCATAGTTGTGTATTACACACATTTTACTGTGAAATGTGTGAAAGAAAATGATGATAATAATGACATCAGATAAGAGATATAAACAAAAGGTATTCCAGACCAATAGGGTTAACCTGATCAGAAGGACTTGTGGCATATGAGCATGGATAGGGTGGTAGTTGTTCCCTTTACTAATAATTTTGCAGGGTTTGTTTATATTGAATATGTCCTAAATGAAAGGATAACACAGATAAGGAAGCTCATAAGACAAAGTCAGAAATCTTAACTATGGAAAAAGATTGCCTGCTTTCTGCTACCATGCATTTCTTTGCTGGGATAATGCATGTATTTAAAAGGTTTATTTATTTTACTTAAAAATCAGTTACAGAAAGAAAAAGTGAGGGAGGGAAGGAAGGAGAGAGAGAGAGAGACACTGAGAGAGAGAGAGAGAGAGATTTTCTATGAGTTGGTTCACTGAGCTGGTCTGAAGCTGGGAGTTCAGAGGTCCGTCCAGAGCTCCATCCACAAGCAGGGAGCTGGATCAGAAATGAAGCGTCCTGGGCTTGAAATGGCACCAATATGGGATGCTGATGCCTCTGGGGGAGAATAAGCCTGCTATGCCACCATGCCAGGCACTGGGATGCTGCGTTTTCATGGAAATTTATCCTGTATGTGAAGATTGAAAACAACAAGTTTACAGGGGAATTAATCAAATTCTCTTGAACACATCCTCCATGCCTGCCCTGCTCTCCAGCTGTTTCTTCCTTTAGAATCAGTTTCAATCTCTGTATTACTAGAAGTCCAATTCTAGGAAAGAAAACCTGAGAGAAAGACCGGGGGGAATTCATGTCCTTAGAGTCTGATACAAAGAGAATGTCCTGATGGGAATGAAGCAGCAGTGACAGCAAGTGCCATGCCACACAGAACCTTTTCAGGTATTGCTGAGAAAGAAGAAATGAGGCCCATGATGCATTGGGGGTGGCTTAACGTACAGTAGGTTCTTAATATTTGCTGTATATATCACCAAGGTAATAACTTTTCTGTTGAAGTGTGGAAAACAGCATTGCAGGAAATAATCTGTAGAAACAGAGTAGTATTAAGGCTTGCTATTCATGGGCAGACTTTTGGAATAATAGTTAAGACACTTGTTTGGGATGTACATGTCCAGTATAGGAATGGTTGGCTTCAACTCTGGGCTCTGCTTCCTATTTAGCTTCCTGCTAATGGGGACTCTGGGAAGCAATAAGTAATTATGTCAGTGCTTGGGTTCTTACTTCCCACATAAGGGACCCAAACTGAGTTCTTGGCCTTTGGTTGTTGCAGGCATATTGGGAGTTAACAAGTAGATGGGAACTCTCTTTGTTTTCTTTCTTGTCAGATAATTAAAATATTTTTAAAGAAGAGGTAGGAAAAATATGACCATATATACATGTACATATTTGTTCAAAAAATGTTTTTTTGGGGCCTTGCGTGATAGTCTAGTGGATAAAGTCCTCACCTCGCAAACACTGGGAGCCCACACAGGTGCCAGTTCTAATCCTGGTGGCTCAACTGCCCATCCAGCTCCCTGCTTGTGGCCTAGGAAAGCAGTTGAGCATGGTCCAAAGCCTTGGGACCTTGCACCCTCGTGGGAGACCTGGAAGAGACTCCTGGCTCCTGGCTGGAAGAGGCTCCTTACATCTCTGGCCGTTGTGGCTGCTTGGGGAGTGAATCATCAGATGGAAGATCTTTCCTCTTTGTCTCTCTTCCTCGCTGTATACGTTGCACATGCTAATCGCTTCATCTACAATTCAGGAAATGACAATAAGCATGAAAATTATTGTAAGTTTGATTACCTAATTAACTATTGACTCACAAAGAAGCTTCTTAATTTTAGGAAGTTCACCAAGTGAAAATACATGTATTCTGGATGAAAACTACAAAATTGAGCATGTATGTTTAAGTGAAAATGTCTGTGTTCTTGACAGTGATTGGAACAATGACAGAAGCCTGATATCTGGATTATTTTATTTAAGCATGATCAACAACAAAAATCTTTAAAGAAATATATGGGATGTATTTATTCATTCCTCTCTTCTAATGTTTATTGAATGATTTTGTTAATAAGTGCTAGAGATTATAAGAGAACTTTTAATAAAATGAAACAATATTTTTTTTTCATTCAAGGTTTATATTGTCTATAGGGGAAATAAAATGTATACAAAGATAACCTAGTATAGGGCTGGAAAACTTTCCTGGGGAGAATCAGATATTAAATATTTCAGCTTTGTTGGGCATGTAGAATCTGTTGCAACTATTTAACTCAATGCTGGCTCAGTTTTAGCGATAAATCAGACAGAACAACCCATAAACAATTGGATATGCTTGTGGTCTAATGAAACTTTACTAGATTTGGCACTTGGGGCACAGTTTTCTCACACGTGAAACATATAAGGCAATATTTACCCTTGAAAAATTTCGGTAAGAGATTTTGGAGATGAGAGAACTTGCGTCCATCTAGCAACAATCTAAGAGGACTTCGTTTGGGGATGATGACTTAATCTGAACCTTAGTGTTGGCTGCAATGCCAGCTTCAGAGTACAGTAAGGAGACAGGTGAAGACAAAGCAGAAAGGGAACTATTGGTAAAGGAAAAGAAATGTAGCTAGAGCACATTGGAGCTGGTCAGCAAATGTGTATGCAGTAGCAATTCAGTTTGGTTTTCAAATAGTATGCATAATAGGAAGTAATAGGAAGATCAGTGGGAAAGAAAGTTTGCTCAAACCAAAAGAGCTTCAAGTCCAAAGAGAATGAGTTCCTTATGTAGTCAGCTTGGGTGGCTGGATAGTGAGCCATGGAATGAACAGTGTAGTAAGGTGAATCAACACCAGTCAGTGCGTTTCATGTTTGGGGGGACTTGAGGCTTAAACAACCAAGGGAAGCCATTCAAGAAAGTCTATAAGAGATAATGCATTGGACGTCAGAGACAAATTGTTGGAAATGGCTCATTTAGTGTTAGCTTCTTAAATCTAAGCTTCACTAGTGTTCTGGAAAATCCACCTATGTGGGATGGCTATAACAATATTCTTGGCAACAAGAACCTACAAAGGAATTTCAGAAGGAACCAGGAGTTAAGGATCAAACAGCAGCCTTTTTAGAGGTCAAACGGCAGGGATGGCAACTCTTGAATGCTAGAGACATGAAAAGGATACAGTGATGTATCTTAGATTTTCAGTCCACAGGTGACGAGGAGGGATGTGTTGACATTGACAGAACGTAGAATGAGTGGAAGATTTTTGAGAGAAGGAGATATGATCAATTTTTAGCAGAATGAATTTGGGATTATCTAGTTAAACGTGTTCATCATGTCATTGAAAATATGAATTTGTGACTTGAAATAAGTCAGAATTTGGGAGTTAATCTAAATTAACATGAGTGTTCAGAGTGAAATCATCAAGAGGAATACAGAGACATCAGCCAGTTTCAGGCGGAACAGGTTCCTCAGTTGGTGAAGTCTATAACGGAGGAATGCTGTTTAGAGAATTGATACATTATCTGTATGTTCTTATTTGCTTTCTGGCTATGTCAAGTTTAAATAAATCAATTTTAAAAATTAAATTAAAAAATTTATCTATTTGAAAGATTGAGTGACAGAGGCAAAGATCTTTCACCCACTGGTCCACCTCCTAGCAAATGGCTGTCGGGCTGACCCAGGTCATAGCCAAGACCCTTATCAAATGGACCCACGTGGGTGAAAGGGGCTCATGTACTCGGTCCATATTCTGCTATCCTTCCTTGGTGCATTAGTAGGAAACTGGATGGAAGTACAGAAACTGGTACTTGAGCCATCATTCTGGTATGCAGGCTGAATATCTTTTAATTTTAGTAGATTTTTTTAAAAAGTGAAGCTATTTTTTTATGCTACTTTACTAGCCATGAATAGCTGTAGGCATTATTCTGGAATTTAACGTTAAAAAAGAAGAAATTCAGTGTTCAAATAAACTTATTTATAATCATGCTGATTTAAGCACTATTTTTTTTTTTAAAAAATATGACATTTACACTATCTTTTAAAAAATCTCTTCTAAGAAAAGCAGAAAAAAATCTGAGGTGTATGCCACCCTCCTCTGACAGATAACCTTTAAATCTCTATTCCTTCCCCTAGTATTTACACTTACTTTACTTCAGAAGGGGTCAAACCTCCAGAACTAGAAGGAAAGAGGCACCCTTGAGAGACATGTAATTATATGGATAGTTTTTGCTCTTTTACTGTAATTACTATTCCATTTTAGTGCTTCTGTCTGCCCCTTCATGATTGCTTCCGACAGTAACAGGATCCAAAAAGTTTGGTTCGAGCTTTTGGAAAAAAAATAGAGATGTACTTCTTGAGAATGCTTATTCAGTCATCGGGTTTCAAATGGCTGGTACCAACTGATTTCTCATTAGAAGCCCTACAGGCCAGGGGAGAGTGGAAAGACCTAGTCCAGGTCCTAAAAAAAAAGATTGCCAACCTAGAATGCAGTATCTAGCAAAGCTCTCATTTGTAAGTGAAGATGAATTAAAGACCTTCCAAAACAACACACATTGAAAGAATTTGCAACCATCTCTTCAGTCTTACAAATGATGTTTGAGGATGTGCTACGCACAGAAATAGAGAATGATAATCACCAAAATAATAGAATCTAAGACTGGATAGAAATCTAAAATGTACAGAGGAGATAAAAAAACGTTGGAGTATTCATGAAAAACTGGTAGGACCAAGTTGTTACCTTTCAACAATAATCCTAAATATAAATGGCTTAAATGCTGCTATCAAAAGATACAGACTGGGTCCTGCGGCATGGCCTAGCGGCTAAAGTTCTTGCCTTTGACACACCAGGATCCCATATGGGTGCCGGTTCTAATCCCGGCTGCTCCTCTTCCCATCCAGCTCCCTGCTTGTGGCCTGGGAAAGCAGTTGAGGATGGCCCGAGGCTTTGGGACCCTGCACCCGTGTGGAGACCCGGAAGAGTTTCCTGGTTCCTGGCTTCGGATTGGCGCAGAAACGGCTGTTGCGCTCATTTAGGGAGTGAATCATTGGACGGAAGATCTTCCTCTCTGTCTCTCCTCCTCTATGTATATCTGACTTTGTAATAAAAATAAAATAAATCTTAAAAAAAAGATACAGACTGAATAGATTGAAAGACAAGACCCAGCTATTTTCTGCCTGTAGGAAACACACAAAGATATACACAGACTGGGCAGGATAGCTCGGCACAGACCAGCATATTGTCTTAATTATGTTTTCCCAATCACAACCTGCTTTCTTCCTCAGTCACACTGGCACACTCTCAGTTCCTGGATTACGACAATCTCTTTCCCACCCTAGGACTTCAGTGGATTCTATTTCTTGTACTAGCTAGGCTCTTTCCTCATCTTTCTCACCATGCAGTTCTTTCCCTGCCACATTTTACCTCCAATGTCTCTTCTTCCAAGAAGCTTCTTCTGGCAAGCCAACATAGAAATTGCATCCCCACATCTTTTCTGTCATAGTATATCTGACATCCCATAGAATCAAACTGCTTCTGGATTCTTCTGACATTTTGCAGTATTCTCTGGGAGTTCGTTTATGAATATTCAGCTGTAGAACATGTGAGAAGGCAGATGATAACGTGTGCCTTGTTATCCGTTAGGCAGGAGACTGTACATCATTCCAAACTACATGTGCAATAAAAGATACAAGAACAAATTCAGGAAAGATAATGATGATTACCTTGACCCAAGGGAATTAGCAGATGGGGGAATAATGTCCTTTGAGAGAAACAGGCATCCATTTCCCATCTTGCAATCCCCGAAGATAACTAATTACTTCCCAGCAGCTGCGTTCATTACAGCTTAAATATGGCAGTGTATGAGATGCTGAGTATACTTGGGATTGTAAGAGGTCTTTGCAGTGTGGCTAGTATATAGTGCTTGTTTCTAATAGCTCTTCTGCTGAGAGCTAGTGTTGTGATTCAGTAGGTTAAGCTACCATTTGTGACACCACTATTACCTCTTGGAGGCTCAGTCTGATCTCTGTATTATGCTTCCAAATCATCCCTCTGCTAGTGCATCTGGGAAAGCAACAGGTTTCAGCTCAAGTATTTGAATCCCTGACACACAAATAGGAGAGCCAGAAGTTCTTGGCACCTGGTTTTGTCCTGGCCCTGTCCTGGGAATCTCAGCCATTCAGGAAGCGAACCAACTAACAGATCTCTCTCGCTTTCTATCTCTCCCTCCCTGTCACTCTGCCTATAAAATGAAGAAGTAAACAAATCAATACATCTTGAAGGATAAAAGAACGGCAGAAGTTAAACAATGTGCCCAAGGTCATCTCACAGTTGCATGGACTTGCAGGGATTCAGAATCTAGATAGCTTGCCTCCTGGCCCAGGGAGACTGCTGCAGCACTCCGTTTGTGCATGGACTTTGAATCACTAATAGGGATGGGGAACTTTTTTTAAGCCAAGGGGCATTTGGATATTTATAACAT
The DNA here is from genome assembly GCF_017591425.1 of Ochotona curzoniae. NCBI lineage: Eukaryota > Metazoa > Chordata > Mammalia > Lagomorpha > Ochotonidae > Ochotona > Ochotona curzoniae. The sequence goes on along the minus strand of NW_024465035.1, from coordinate 8,045,514 downwards.
CATTCAAAGGTCTTAACAAGTGTATTAGCTTAAAAATGAGCTTGTTGTAGATTTATTGAATTTCTGCCACGGATGGTGGTTGCCTTGGCAGGGTTAGACTGAGTGATTCTGCAGGCCTTCTATAGCTCATGGAATGGAAGCTCCCTGCCCCTGGAAGCCAAAAATCAAAACAAAACAACCCTGAGAAAAATGAAGATCTGGTGAAGCCTTCATAACATGTTTTCTTTCTAGAACACTCTAAAAAGGGGAACAGAAGTTTTTTTTTTTTACATGAGTTAATTATTTTTTTCCTTAATACATTAGCCTTGAAAAACATGAGTGAAGAGATTATTAAAAATAGAAAACAGAGCCCAGCAAAAATGGTAAAGGTAAATTCGCCCATAAATGATTGCCCACCTTCTGGGTTACAGCATTTATTTTTTAAAGATTTATTTATTTTTATTGGAAAGGCAGATATACAGAGAGGAGGAAAGACAGAGAAGAAGATCTTTTGAACGATGATTCACTCCCCGAGTGACTGGAACTGAGCCAATCTGAAGCCGGGAGCAGGAACCTCCTCCAGGTCTCGTCTCCCACACGGGTGCAGGGTCCCAAAGCTTTGGGCCATCCTCGACTGCTTCCCAGGCCACAAGCAGGGAGCTGGATGGGAAGTGGAGCAGCCGGGAATAGAACCATATGGGATCCCGGCGCGTTCAAGGCGAGAACTTTAGCCGCTAGGCCACGGCGCCAGGCCCTGGGTTACAGCATTTTAAGCAAGGCTCAGAACAGGAGGACTGTCTTCAATTCTGAGTGTACCATCTTGCTGCCAAGAAACGTCAGAACAATGCATATGTTTATTTATCTCTGTTTCCTTCTGGAAGCTAAGCTAGGGCATGGCAGCAAAGCAGGTATGCGTTTTTCATTTGTTTAGTTCATCATCAATGAGAACTGAAATGTTTTCATAGAAAGATGTAAAGTAGGTGAAAAATCATGTGCAAAACTCTAGGTTTCTGAATATATTAAGCCTGTTTTCAGTTACCTCGTCAGATTTTAGTCTCTAAGCAAATGTGTAGGTGGATTGCCGTGTGTGTGTGTGTGTGTGTGTGTGTGTGTGATCTTTTGTTTTTGCTGTTATTTTTCCCCTCAACAACAAGCACATTTTCAGGCTGGGAGCATGGAGGGGAAGGCCTACAGGAGTTGAGGCAGGGGGCGTGTGTGGGTGCTGCCCCAGGTGATCACTGATGGGCTAGACTGCCAAGGAAGGAAAACTTGACAAAGAACCAGTTCATCTTGGTTTCTGCAAGTTAAAGATGCCAATATGCTTCGTTCGTTGGTCCTTGGGGAATAAATTAAAATCCTATCATTTTTCTAATACACCTTGGAATAAAGAAAGGGGATAATAATGACGTGCGGTGCCTTCGTGTAAGTTATTCTGTCCAAACCTTTACACCTTAAATTTATAATAATGTTCCTTTCTCTTGTGGTCAACCAAAAAAGGTTTTGATGATAAACTTTGTATCCAGACAGATTATTATGTTTGGGGCAAATTATTTATGTATTGGGTCCCCCAATTTTCTAATATGCGCTACTATAAAAGTGAAGTGATACAATTAGGCACAGGATCTTGCACAAGGTGTCAGATTTAACAAACATCACCTGCTTTATTTCTGGCAGGTGAGAGCAAGGGACTAAGGAATGAAGGGTAGAAGGAAGAAGCAGGTTTTGAGGATGGGTTACAAATTAGGGCTGGAGAGTTTATATGCTCCTGGGGAAAGGGGAACAGGTCTTTCATTAGAAAAATTCTATCCTGGCATCAAGGCAGATTTGCCTATTGTGACTGCGAATCTGTTAGTGTTCAAATTTCTAATTTCAAGGTGTAATGATTTAAGTATGTTGTTTATGATGCTAGCTAATAACAGATCTTTTTTAAAAACACTGAGAAATTCTCTTTAAGCAGAGTAGACTTTGAGCATTTGCCAGCATCATCCTGTGCAGTCAAAGCGTTGCACTGTTCAGTGACCTTGGAGCCTTCAGTGTTTTTTTCTTCCCACCTTCTCCTACACCCCCTGATGTGCCTCTTTGCTTAATCAGGAATGAGGCTGAACTTTCCTGCCACCCACTGTTTCTCAATGTATATGGATGGCTTTCTTTGAGCAGTGCCCAAAATAACATCTGATCTGAGAGCAGCAGTAGGAGATTCCACAGAATTAGCAGGAACACTGGGACTCAAACCCCTGTACTCCAATGTGGGATGCAGATAGCCCAAGTGACATCCCAACCACCAGACAGGATGCACGCCTCTATTTTAGAGTTAGTGCCTGTCCACGTGCTTCAGGGCTTACGTACCTTTTCGGAACGTGCTTCAGGCCTAGGCTCAAGCTTGTGAAATGCTCCCTTTCAGAATGCAGTCTATTGTAACGAAACATTCGTAATTTATGCATTGCTGTATCATCAGCGCTTGACACATAATACGTGCTTGATAAACCTATAACAAAGAGAACTGCTTGCGATGTGAGTTGGGTATTACCCTCACTTTAAGAAAATAAGAAACCAGTGTTTGGGAAAGTTCAATACTTTCATGAGTCACAGAGCCAACAAACACCGGGTATGTTCCACCTTAATGCACCTCCATGTGACCTCTCTCTGACCTCCGTGTCTCATCTTCCTCTCCAGAAGGGTACTTGGATGTCTCAAGGAAGCTCAAGGTCCTTTGAGGGAATAACAAGTCTGTGATGTATCCAAATGCCACTCCATCTTTCTATTTGTGGAGGCAATGCAAAAGTAAGCGCAGATTTCTGGGCAAAGGTCTGTGCTCTGCCTTTGCATGCAGCAGGGGCGGAAGAGATCACAGGGTTCTTTATAGGAATGAGCTGCACACTGCAACATTATCTGAATTTTTTTGACTGCCGGAGTTCCTTTTGTAATATTCCCTCACCTCAAACATCCTTCTGCTAGATTTGAAAAGCTTTAATTCTTGGAATACTCTTACTAAGAGAAGTGACTTGGGTTTGGTTGTTAGAAATAAACAAATCTCTGAAAAACCTAGGATAGCTTCTTGATTCAGAAAGAGGAAAATGTTGTTGGCAGACACATACTATATCCCAGCAAAATACCTTTTGAATTTGTTCTATTTTCCTGAAGTTGCTTTTTTTTTTTAATAATCTCGTCTTTTCCTATACAATTTTCAAGTTTTAAGTTTATTTTCATCTTATTTGACAGGTAGAGTGGCAATGAGATAGACAGACAGACGCACACCCCCTCAGAGATTCCCATCTGACTGCTCATTTCCCAAATGACATGGCTGGAGAGCAGAACTTCTTCTAGTGGCAGGTCTTCCAGGTAAGTGACACGGATCCGTGCACTTGCTGCCTCCTGGGGCACACATGGGCAGGCAGCAGGAATTGGAAGCAAGACTGGGGGGACTCCAACCCAGATCCTCCTAAAGTGGGATGCAGGTTAACCCAAGCCACATCTTAACTCCTATGCCACGTGCTTCCTCTCGTCCTTGGATTCTGACAGCTGGCATACTCCTTGTGAGGCAAAGTGCCTCACAATGGTGTCTCCCTTCCAAATTGAAAACAAACAATTGTGGGACAAGATGGCAATGTCATTTCCCCAAAGGGTTCTTTAGGCTCCCTTCCACAGCTCAGCAACTTCAGATACTTATAATTAAATCATGCCTTTTTAACACATTGTCATCTTTATGGTGAGCTGGGCTTTGATGGTTCTGTAAATTATTCACACTGGAAATAAGAAAAACCTCTTTAAAGCTTTTTTGGAATTTATTGGGATAATATTCTAGGCAATCGTTTCGACAGAGGAAAATGGTATCAGGGAGGGTTGAGGATGTTTTTCTTCTAGTGGCAGTCGGAAAAGAAGTTAGGACGATGCTGTTTTGGACTCCCAAAAGGAGCAGTCAACATGAGGAAATGGAAGACAGACGATGGTTTGAATTTAATTCAGCTTCTGTTAGCTAGATTGCATTTTGGGGAACAATTAATTATTCAACACAATTTTTTTTAACATTGTCTTCCCCTGTTGTGCATGTACGTGCATAAGTGTGTGTGTGTGTTTCTAAAATTCCCTTGGTGAAGAAGAAATTTACAAAACCATCTGTGCAAAGCACACTGTTGGAAAACACAAAATCAAGCTAAGGAAACACACTTGGCTGCGTCAGTTTCTGAGTGGCAATGCCACAGCTGTTTCCCACAGGATCTGTGGATTCTGCAAAGTTGTGAAAGGCTTGACTGGAATAACAGAGCCCTCAGAGGTAACATAGCCCTGAGTGGGCCAGCTCTGGCTCTGAATTATGCATCATCTTGGGTGTATGGGTCCTCTGCACCTAAGGCTCGTGGGCTGGGATTCAGAGCATTGCTCTAACGTGATCCATTTCATAGCACGTGATAGCTTGAACATGATGGTGACATCTGTGAACGTGCTGCAAAGGCTAATTGGTACCCTTTATCTGAATTTCTATTAGCATTTGCAATAAAGCTAATTTTGTAGAAGATAATTTATTTTGAAATCTAAAACCTTAAGTGTTTAAATAAAGAAATCCTTGGAGGGGTTTCTAAAAGTGTCGCTTACTGAAAATATCTCAGTAAGATAACTGAATGATGATGTTGCTACAAGCGTGGTGCCTGAAGCTCTCGGACAGGCTGAGGCCCCTGGGTGATATCGTGGTGTTCCAATCTACTGACATTGACAAGGTGATAGCAGTCCTGCAGAGTTAATGGAAAAGAGCTTTGATGGAAGTTATTGCATGTTGTGAAAATCTCATGGATTTCATGAAGCAAAGGTCCTTTACCCAGAGCAAAAGTTAATCTAGATGTAGAGGAGGAAAGAATTTGATGAAGCAGGGAGTGCAAGGGCCAGCGTGTGCCACTCACTGATTTTATCCATCTATACAGACTTCGTCTCATCTCTTTCTCCAGTTTCTGCTGATGTTGGTACTGCAAATAATTAAGCTTTTTACGGTCATTTATTTATTCTTGTTACTTCATAATATGTATGGAGAAGAGTTTAATGAAATAAGCACACACCAACATTGACTGACAATGAGAAAATTAATAATGCATCCACTCAATGAATGTTTCATGTATCACATTTCCTCTCACTTGCAAACTTGTTGTTTTGATTGATGAGTATCTACAAATGTTTGATATACATTTTCACTTCATTTGCTTGATGGATCAAAATTTTTGTAAACGGAACGTACATATTTTAAAGTTAGTTGTTGCTTACTGAGAACATCAATGTGTGGGTTATGGATTCAGTCTTGCTTCTGCCACTTGCTTGCTAGTGATTTGGGGTAAATTATTTAAAACATTTTTTTTTATAAAAGATTCTTTTATTTAACTTGAAAGCCAGAGTTATAGAGAGCCAGAGAGTGAGCAAGATCTTTTATCCCTTGGTCACTCTCCAAATGGCCATGACGGCCAGAGTTGAGCTGACTTTTTAAGAAAAAAAAAGTATTTATTTATTTGTATTGGAAAGGCAGATTTACAGAAAGAAGGAAAGACAAAGAGAAAGATCTTCCATCTGCTGGTTCATTTCCCAAATGGCCATAATGGCTGAAGCTGAGCTGATAGGAAGTTGGGAGCCAGAGCCTTCTGGGGTCTCCCACATGGGTACAGGTGCCAAGGCTTTGGACCATTCTCTACCGCTTTCCTAGGCCACAAGCAGGGAGGTGGTTGAGAAGTGGAGCAGTTGGGATACCAGCTGGTGTCCTTATGGGATCCTGGTGGATGAAAAGCCAGGACTTAGCCACTAGGTTATTATACTGGGCCCGAGTTGAGTTAATTTGAAGCCAGGAATTTTTTCTTGGTATTACACGTGGGTGGGTACAGGGTCTCAAGGCTTTGGGCCATCCTCTGTTGCTTTCCTAGGCCTCAGCAGGGAGCTGGATGGCAAGTGTGGCAGCCAAGACTCAAACAGGTACCATATAGGATGTTAGGTGAAGTATTAGTGTGCAACTGCACTGCACCAGCTGCCATTTTTTAAAAAATGGTTATTTGAAAGACAGTATTATAGAAAGGGAGAGAAAGAGAGGTTGGGGGAGGGAAGGAGAAAGAGGGGAGAGAGAGAGAGGGAGAGATTTCTCAATTACTGCAAGTAGCTGCAATGGGTGGTGTTGGGCCAGACCAGTCGCAAGTCAGGGATTAATCCCTAAACATAGACATGCTGTTAAATACTGTATGAGGTGCTTTTTGTATAGTCTTTAACAAAGTGTTTGTTATATTTAATGCATTTAATAAAAAAGTATTATCAAATATCATATATCCTCAAAGCTTATTTCATGCATAATTGCATTGCTTATGATTAAAACATCTAAATTTCAAAGATGAATGATTAATCTAGGTCCTCAATTTTTATATTACATCTGTTACTTTGAGATAGTACTGTGTAATAGAAGTGAAAAGTCTGACACCAGATTGCTATCAATACTTCTATATGACTTGGCAAGTTACTCAGTTTCACTCTGTTTTAGTCCCTTGACATAAAATGAGTATAATAGTTGTCTTAATAATATATAATAAGTATTGTAATAATGAACTAGTAACAATTAAGTGGACTGTGGCACAAACAAAATGAACTAATATACACTTAGCATTTAGAGTAGTGCTTGGCATAGAGTGCATCTAACAAATATGGGGCACTGATTGTAATCCCAGTAACCCCACTTCCCTTCCAGCTCCCTGCTTGTGGCCTGGGAAAGTAATCAAGGATGACCCAAAGCCTTGGGACCCTGAACCCATGTGGGAGACCCAGAAGAAGCTCCTGGCTTCTGGCTTCGGATTAGCTGAGCTCTAGCTGTTGAGGTCACTTTGGGACTTCCTCTCTATCTCTCCTAATTTCTATATATCTTACTTTCCAATAAAAATAAATAAATCTTAAAAAAAGATTTATCATCGCTTCTCGGCCTTTTGGCTAAGATCAAGTGTAAAAAAGATTTATCCATATTACAGCATGTAATAATATTTCACTCTTTTTTATTACTAGGTACTATCCTGTTGTATGATTGTATCACAGTTTACTATCTATTAGACGGTCAGCATTTGGGTTACTTCTATCTTCTGAGTCTTATGGATAGTACTGCTTGAGCATTCTTACACAAGTTTTCATATAGACATACACAAGAGGAAAGGTATGCTACTTTTCTTCATTCATCCTAGGGGTCATGGCTAACACTGCTATAACAAAAGACAGGTAAAGAAAAAGAAGTCTAATGAATACAGCTAGCCAAAGTTCCCTATGGCACGGGAAATTGACTTTTTTTTTTTAAATAAAGGCCCAAACCCAGGGAAGTCTCTTTTTATGGCTAAGTTTGATGAAGAAAGGACAGTCATCTAGAAGTGCAACTGAACAAAAGATTTAGATTTAATGGTAATAGACCAAGAGGCCTGCCTGTCCAGACTCTGCTCAGATTTCCTGCAGAAATGTCTATTCCTCGTAACTAGGGTGCAGGACTCGTCTGGAACCAAGGTTTTCAAAGGAGAAAGGAAAAGAGAGGGAGTGACCTTCCCAGACTTTTCGGCTTGCTTTAGGAGAGATGAGTTTTATTTCCTATGACCTGAATTGCAGAAAAGGGAAGTCTGGCTTCCAGGACCTGCTTTGGACTAAAAAGAAAGTTGAAAGGCAGTCAGAGAGTCTTCCCTTTGAGGGCTTTCCAATGACCTTCAGGTCAAAGTAACCAGTCCTTCGTGATTCCATAGTTGGGGATTTTGGATTCTGAGCTCCCAGAATTTTATCTGGGGTAAATTCTCAGGAGTGAATTTTTTTGGTTGTTATTTGATAAGTACATTTAATGTTTTGAGAATTATACAAATATTCTTTTACATGGTTGCACTCTTTTCGATTACCACTAGCAGCGTTATTACTTCTGTTCTATTTTCTCACTGTAAAAGCCAATATCGACCTTCTCCTCTTACTCCTGCATGTAATCACTTATCAAGCTCTGACAGCATAGGTTGGTGTGTTGTCTGTGTGTGTATTAAAAATCCCATTTCATTCTCTGTGTCACTCACCATTTTCCTGCTTCTCAAAAGCAGTAGCCTTAAGTGATCTTCCTGTGTCTGATCTGTTTCTTTCTTTGCCTTTTCTGATTTACTTCAAAGTGACTTCTAGAGTGTAAATCTTCTTATGTTTCTTACTGCCATAAAATCCCTTAATGCCCACCCTCTTCTCCAAGGTTCCCTATCTAAAATAAACCAAGACTTCTGCATCCAGCCTGCCTCTCCATGCTCACTTCCTGCAGCCTTGTTCGCTACTACAAAACTCTTGCTGTTTCCTGGAACTCATGCTGTTTCAGCCCTTCAGGCCTCTTCCAAAACTACTTTTTTTTTTTCGCCTAGCATGCCTTTATCTTCCCTTGTCATTCTATCCAATTCCTATTTGTCATCTCAAGAGTATTTTTTTCCCATTTGAAAACGTTCTTCCTCAATACCTCCAGTCAGAGACAGTGACTCATTACCTCCCCATTTTATTTTTGCACATATCACTTTGTGTAACATTTTATTTTATAATTCCTGACTTTCTCTTCAGACTCCAGCTATTTTTCCAAGAGCAAGACATTTTAATGACCATCTGGTTGACTTTTTCTTTTGAAACACAAGACAACCAAGGCAGAGGAGTGTCTTGCTCAAGGCCATTGGATGTTGCTGCTTAATTCTATCACTTTTTCAAACCTAACTCACAGAAAACTCTAAAAAGTTTTGTATGTATTTTCTCCTGCATTAAAAATAATTCCTTTAATGGTGTTGAAGAATCCAGAGCAATGAATAGAAATGAAGATCTATTATTTATTCTGATATCTCGTTAGAGATAGATTCAGCTGATTTTTACCTAGTTGGTTGGGTTTTGACTTAAAGTTTATTTAATGGCATGTTTTACTGTAGTTTGATCGGGGTTTGATTCCCCAACTCCCACAGACATTGAAGTCCCAAAGGCACAGATTGATGGTCCTTACTGGGTTGAGTTCTGATCCATTTATGAAGACTGAGGCTAGGGCCTTTATGAAGTAGCAGGATTGGGTTGAATTGTTAGGTTGGAGCTCTCATGATTAAATTGTGGTGATTTTTATAGTGAAAGACCACATAGGCATAAGACTTGTGTGATCCTAGTCTGCTTTCTGGCAACCCTTCCTCTGAACATGTTCTGCATCCATTCCATTTGTCAAATGCCAGGCTACGGGGGTGGGGAACACCTGATCTTGGGCATTAACCTACAAAATTGTGGGCTTAAGCAAAACTTCTTTTCCCTAAGTGGTGCCTCTCAGGTTTTTGTTGTAGTGACAAAAAAGATGACTAATAATTGTTTTAGTCCTTTTTGTGTGGCTATAATAGAACACTTGGAACTAGGTAATTTAAACACAAGAGGTTTATTTCTGACAGTTATGGAGGCAGGAAATCCAAGGTGAAAGAACTCAGATGTGATGAGGATCTTATTTCAGTGTCATCCCATATCAGAAGGTGAAAGGACAAGAGAGTATAAGGGAGAGAGACAGATGGGCCACATTCATCCTTCTCGTAATAATCCAGACTACTCCTACCATAACAACTGCAATCTTTAAGAGGGCAGACTACCCTTAAAGGTCTCAGCCATCAATCAACAGCGTTTCCCTAAAGATTGTGATTCCAAAACGCTGACTTTGGAGGACACATTTAAACCATAAAAATATACCTTTCCCTTCAACTGTTCTAACAATTTATTCTGGGTGGTTGATATCCACAGTTGTAAAGATACCTGGTTAAAAAAATATTCCTGCAAAAGAACCTGTTCAAAATGATATGAATCAATAGAAATGCGGAACAGTGCTGCTGGAGTTATTTTTTTTATCACTAGGAATTTGTTGTTTTACTTGCATCAAATGTAAAACATGAATGTAGTAGTTGTAGAAGGGCACAAAACAATTTTTCTCTTGAGACAGATTCGAAGAGCTTTTGAAAATCTCTCTGGGTTGTTTTCTAAGGGTTGAAAAGAGACTTACTGGTAGTTGTGTTAGACTGAAAAGGTTTGTAAGATCATGAAATGTAGGTTGCATTTGGTGGCTTCTTTTCTCAGAGAGGATGGTGGAAGGCTGCAAGATCATGAAGAACTGTTAGACTAATTGATCCCTTCTAGCAGTGCAAGTGTGGGATGGCACTTCTACTCCCATTTTATATCTTTGTGTAGACGTGTGGTGAATTGTGATTTTAGTCTCAGGATCTTCATGTAGATTTCAGTAGCTTTTACTGTACCAATCATTTCCCCCCCCCCCCATTTTAATTCAGGTCAGATATTTATCCAATGATGCAAAGACTTCTTGAATTTGTTTCTGGTTTCCCCCAGACAGACCCCCCACCACCACCCCCGCCCCGCACCCGACAACAAGGATTCCTTAAAGTTCTGATTACATCTCTCCTATTTTCTCAGACCTTTGTTCAGGAACTGCAGTTTGCCAAATTATCCCGGTACTGAGAGAAAGGGTTAAGACTGCTCTTGTGAAGGAAGAGGCACATTCCTCCACCCACTATAGACTCGGTGCGCACAGGGAAGTTGTTGATCATGTTGGTGGAAGAGTGGAAAGGTGAAGATGCTAATATCAGACAAACCTGTTTGGAGTTTAGCGATCACAAAGGAAAATTATTAAAAGAAAAAGATGAGCGTGATTAAAAAGTCATGTTGGATCTTTCAAACCACCTTGATGGAGAAGCCATAGAAAAATTATGAACAGGGGGAACAATGTGTTTAGATTGACATTTTAAAATAAGGTAGGTTTGATTTTCACTTGAAAGGCAGAGTTATACAGAAAAGGAAAAGCAGAGAGAGGTCTTCCATCCATTGAGTCACAGCTGGAGCTGGGTCATCTGAAGCCAGGAGAGTGGAGCCTCCTCCAGGTGCCCAACATGGGTACAGGGGCCCAAGACCTGAGCTCACCTGTTTCTGTTGCTTCCCCAGGCCATGGACAAGGAGCTGGATCATAAGTGGTTTAGTCAGGATTCAAACCAGCATCCATTCAGGATGTCGATTCCACAGGGGGAGGCTTTGCCTATTACCACATGGTGCCAGCCCCTCAGTTGACATTAAAATAAAAATCCTTCATTCTGCATTGAGAAAGAATTGGAGCATGGCAACAGCAGAATTAGAGGAACAAGGTGGAGGACTATTGTCCCCATGTAGGTGAAATATGACATAGCCTTGGGCTAGGGTTAGGATGAGAGAAGCAGAAATATTCAGGAGTTGTTGAGGTGTATGGTTTTAGGGAATATTATGCTTGGGTGTAGGAGATGTAGGAAAAGTAAAAGTAAAATGAATCACTGATTCTGGGTTTCAAGAACTGGATGGATGATGAAGGAATTATTCTGTCACAAATAACAACTGACACTAACGGTGAGTTCAATTGTCATATGGTTAGTTCAAGCGTGTCTGTGTAGTTTTCATACTGAAATGTTTTTAGGAAGTTGCACATACAGATGTGATCTCATAGAAGTGGTTTGGACTGGATATGTGAATTTATGTAATAGTTTGTCACGATGTTAGGAGTAGACGGAGGCTGCCTAGTAAGAACTCTGTAGAGTGAGGTGAAAAGATGACTACTGATAGCAAGTCTTCAGGGTTTTCCAGCATGACGAAAACTCAAATATTTTGGCAATTAAAGTTCTCCATTGTCTAGTCCTCATCTGATGGTTTTTTTTCAGTTTCAAACTCAATGATTTCTTCTCCAACTTACCTTGAACTCTGAATATACTTAATTCTTTCTATTGTGTATTTTTTTAATCAAGCTAATAGCCTTTCCCCTTGTTTATTAAAATCTTTGTATTTAAATGCTTTTTTTCATTTTTAAAGATATGTTTATTTTTATTTGAAATGCAGATTTTTACAGAGAGAGAAAGAGAGACACAGAGAGAGACACACAGAGAGAGAGACGGGTCTTGAATCTACTGGTTCACTCCTCAAATGGCCACAATGGCAGAGCACTATATAGGAAGTGGAGTAACCACACGGGGACTTGAACTGACACGCATATGGGATATTAGCACTTGCAGGTGCAAAATTGAGCTGCTCTTCATGCCAGCCCATTTAAAGGCTTTCAGTAATTATCATTCCTTTCTGAAACTATTTTTGTTCCACTAAATGTGGAATTAAAAAAAATTCTTGGACATGGTGTGGTAAGAACGTTTGATTTACTGTAATGAAGAACAAAACGAACATTTACTCAGCACGCAATAAGTGTGAAGAGCCGTGTCACACCACTTCCTTACAGATCCTTGGCAGCTCTTCACATCAATCTAGAAATGAAATGCCTTATCATGACCCCATTTTAGAAAAAAAAAATGCCAATGGCTTTTCCACTACATCACAAAATCTTTCAAAGAAGTTGAATTTGTCCTGTTTGCATAAACATGAAAAAAAATCAGAACATAAATCCTGAGCCCAGTAAGTCACTAAAAAATTTATGTGCCGAACTTTTCTTTTTCCTCAAGTATGATTTCATCATATTATATTTTAATGACAATAATTGCTTTGTTCTCCTTGATGCCTTCATCATTCTGCTTATTTGACAATAGGTTGAACTTAGACTAAATCCCCTAATTTGATAAGTGACTTGTTTTCATGCTCAGTGACCAATTTGATTCAATCTAATAAATATTTATGAAGCACTTACTACATATAAGGTGTTCTGCTAGTTTGGAAAAACAAAGATGCATCAGAAAAGACACCTATTCCCTAGGATTCCATAATCTCACAAGGGAGTTGATTCATAAAATAAACATATGCAAGGAAAATTGTCTCTTGCATTGATTCAGCAAATATTTATCATTCAACCATGACCAGATATTATGGTAACTCGTAAGGCTGCAAAGATGAATGCCTGAGCAAAGGCTCTGTCTGCTAAGAAAAGTAAGACAGCAGTTCCAATGTGAGTGCATTCAAAGTTGTCTCTTTGCAACAGTAACCTTCTCAACAGGGACGCAAATCAAGACAGAAGAGAAAAATGCTGATATCTTTATTTTGCTGCAATATTTCCACCTTCCTACCTCAGTCACACAGGGAAACATGGAATATATTGGAATGAGTTGGAGGAATCTGGAGGAATAAAGATGTACTTTACAGAAATAAGGATATAAGACACATTTTAGAAGTTCAGGAAAAGGAGAGTGTCATTTGCTGCAAAGCTTTTCAGCTGTGTGAGGGGGTCTCTTAAGAATTTGCTAGAATGAAGATTCTGAAGGCGTAAGTTTGGGAGGAGACTTGACATCTGTATTCTAACAATCTGCTTAGTTTGTAGGACCAGGGAAGAGTTGTTGTAAGAAAGATCTAAAACAGGCATTTTCACAGCCGACTTAGTCTACAAGAATTATTGATATATATATCAATAATATATAACCATACACTCTATAATATAATATAATATTATATATAATATATAATACATGATACTATATATTATATAACATACTATATACTCTATATTACATATTATATCATATATGTATGTATATCTAATTTAAAATTAAGAAATTGTCATTTGAAGATGGCCAGAGAAAATGTGAACAAATTTCTGGCCTCTTAACATTCTCAATGAAACCTAACTCTGGGCCCAGCATGTTGGCTCAACTAGCTAATCCTCCACCTCCAGGAAGCTCCTGGCTCCTGGCATCAGATTGACTCAACTCTGGCTGTTGCGACCATTTGGGGAGTGAATCAGTAGATGGAAGTTCTTTCTTTCTGTCTCTTCTCTCTGTAAATTTGTCTTTCCAGCAAATAAAACAAAGTTAAAAAAAAAATAAAGAAAAGAAAATTAACTCTGGTCAATTGGTGACCAATCCCTGACGTGTTGTGGGTTAGTTCTGGGACAGAAGAGTGGTAATTTGTGGGTTGTAGGGGCCTGGGCTCTTTAAGGGCAGTAGGTTGAGATATATATATATATATATATATATATATATATATTTTAACATATTTAAAAATGGTCAGAGTTGAACTGATCTGAAGCCATGAGTCAGGAGCTTCTTCCAGGTCTCCCATTGGGTACAGGGTCCCAAGGCTTTGAGCCATCCTCTATTGCTTTCCCAGGCCACACAAGCAGGGAGATGATGGGAAATAGAGTAGCCAGGACACCAACTGATGCCCATATGGGATCCCAGCACTTGCAAGATGAGGATTTAACCATTGAGCCATTGTGCTGGGCCGACAATCTAAAATCTTTGGCTGGAACATCCAGTGAAATTAGAAAACTGGCCTTTGAGGGTTTCTAAAATGTGTCAAAAAGAGGCACAATAGAAGTGAATTTTAGAGTCAGACCTCAGAGAAAGGTGAAAAGGACTGTGGAGAGATGACAAATAACAATGGCAAAAGAGAGAGAGAGAGAGAGAGAGAGAGAGAGAGAGAGAGAGGGAGAGAGGGAGATCTAAGGGAAAGTCCTGTGTTTAGGGCTATAGGTAGGGACTTTCTGTATATTTCCTAAAATCACGAGTTAGGATAAGCCTGGAAGACCTAGGGTACAGGCCAGGAAAGGACTGACACTTTATTTTTTCTGTGTTTTGTGTGTTTCTTAAAAATATGGAAGAAAGACTGCTCCAGTGTTATTCTTAGCACTGAAAATAACTTACATCAGGCCACGTTCCCACTTGGGATGTCTGTATTCAGTAACTGAATTGCAATTCTAGTCCTGGCTGCTTCAGTCCCAGTCTTGCTCTCTGTTAATGTGCCTGGGAAACAGTGGATGATGGGTCAAGTATTTGAGTTCCTGCCATTCCCATGGGAGGTTTGGGTGGACTTCCTGGCTCCTGGCTTCAGCCTTGTCTAGCTCCAGATCCTGCAGGCTCGTAAGGAGTGATCCAACAGAGAAAATGTCTGTCACTGTCACTCTTTAACATAAATAAATCTGAAGAAAAAGGATCCAGGTACTTGAAGGTTCACGGTTCAGTCCTGTCTCTGCCACTTGCAAATTACATTCCATTAGGCTAATTCTTTCAGGTCTCCCACACGGTGCAGGATCCCAAGGCTTTGGGGCATCCTTGACTGCTTTCCCAGGCCACAAGCAGGGAGCTGGAAGGGAAGTGGAGCAACCTATATATGAACCGGCACCTGTATGGGATCCTGGCACGTACAAGATGAGAACTTTAGCCACTTGGCTACTGCACTGGACCCCTAAGTGTTTATTTTTAAACGTGCTTATTAAAGAGTGATAGAAAGAAAAAGAGACATATTCATCTGCTATTCACTCCCCAAATGATCACAACCGCCAGGGCTGGGCCAGACGAAAGCCAAGATCTTGGAATTCCACTGAGGTCTACATGTAGCTGTCAGGGATTCAACTGCTTGTGCCATCTTCCACTGCTCTTCCAGGTCCACCACCAGGAAGCTGGGTTGAAAGTGGAGGGAACAGGACGTGAACTGGCACTGATTTAAGAGGCAGACATTACCAGTGGCTGCTCAACCAGCTGTGCCACCAAGCCGGCCCTGCACCAAGTCCTTAGGTTCGCATCATTGGTTGGCTTTTGGATTTGTGTACACCCTCTTCTATTTGTGTACACCTTTCATCTGTCCCATATGCTGAAACTTAGGAAATCTGTGTTTGCTTTAAGGAATCACATTTTCACACCTTTCAGTGTCCTGCCTTTGTTGCTGCCTCCTTACCTAGCTGACCCTTCTTCCTCTTCCCTAACTAGCCAGCTTCTGTCCATCCTTCCACACCTGTCTTGGTGATGTTCTCCTTTGGAGGTTTTCCTGGCTTGTGACAGATCCTTTTTCTTTGTTTCCTGAAGTCTGTTACACTGACTAGAGTTTGCCAAGAAAGAAATCTTGAAACACAAGAAATAAAAAGAAGGAAAAGGTATTGCATTTGATGTCAAAATGGAGTATACAGGGGGACATAATAGTTACTTTGGCCCCTCTTCATTTTATGAAGCTGCAATGAGAAAAGGCAAATACAAACAACTATAGTCAAAGAGGCTGAAAAAGAAACGGTCTAACGAGTTCTATCTGATTAGTGGAAGCAGTTATGAAAGATTTTGTATAGCGTACAAAAGATGAGACAAAGGCAAATGTCCTGAAGTGTTAAGTAAATGGTTGAGTGGGACATGTGAATTGGGAAATTTGAGAAAAAGGCGTGACCTTTTGTTTCTTCTGTTGATGTTCTTGTAACTTGGGTAAATAAATTCAGTGTTTATAAATGCACTCAGCCTCTGCTGGTGCAGATGGAGCCCCAGCTAGATGGCAGAAAGGCCTCAGAGCAAAATGGAGCCCATGGTTTTATTTTGTGTGTGTGTGTATGTGTGTATCTTCTTGTAGCTGAAGAGAGTTGAATCTTAAATGAATAGGGTAGGAAGAAGGACCATCATTAGATTTTTGTTTTAAAGATTCATTCTACTTATTTATTTACTTTGGAAAGTCAAAGCTAGAGAGAGTGAAAGAGATTGGGAGAGCGCTTCCATCTGCTGGTGCAGGGCTCAGGTACTTGGACCGTCTTCTGCTGCTTTCCCAGGCACATTAACATGGGAATGAACCATAGCATCTGGTACTTGAACTGGCGCCCACCTGACATTCCAGGTGGTGGTTTAGCCCAGTACACTGCAATATCAGCTTTCTAGCGTTGAGCTGTAGTTCAAACTCAGAAAAGTACATTGGTGAATATGTTCCCACTCCCATACTACTCATTAAAAGTTTCTCCATTCTGAAATATCTTGAGCGAAGTTAGGAGATCACTAGGAGAAAATTTAAGCTTATCTCCTTTATCATTATTTTTAAGAAGTCATTTTTACCCTCCGGAGACCATGTCTAAAGGTCTTTGTGATTTATGCCTTGCATTATTCAGGGACTTCCTTATTCTGGGGGAAGACTATTGTTAGGCTGCAGTTCTGTTCCTGCCAGTGGCCCCTCCAGTTTTGTAAGAGACGAGTTTAGGTGAATTTCCACCCTGGGGAGGGACTGAATAGTGGAATAATAGACAAGTTGATATTTCCTTTTTTGAACATTATATTTGTCTTTGAGGACATAAGGGAGCCATAACAGTGAGGTAGGTGCCTCTCAAATGACTTACACATGGGAGAATGAAGCTATATTGTAGCACAGTTGATCTCTTCAGAAACATATAAAATCATTTAAAATAAGATTAGTCCTTCCCTTCCCCACTCCATCCCCAGGTTCTGAGATTTGATTGAAATTATTTGCTGTTTTGGAAAAGGGGATAGCAAAAAGAAGCTACTGGTCAATTTAGTTAACATAGGGAAGAAGGCTGAAGAAATTGAAGTAAATGATTTGCCGTAATAATCTCTTGGATTAAAGGAAAAATACCCATGTTCTGATAAGTAGCATGTGTATCTGGCACCACAGCATACAGGCTTCCAGTTCAGAAAATGGGATAGGAGCAACCATTTGTGTGACAACAAAAGCAAGAATAATATGATTGATTTCTGTACTTTGGTTCTATGATTATCATGCAAACATCCACCTCTATCTTGCCTTCCAATAGAGATCTGAATTATCCAAGAGAATGTGCTCATTGCAATGGAACAGATGTTCTGGACTGAACGAAAGCAATGTATATTACAGTAAATGTAACAATTATTTTCCTGTTTGTCTGTCACTCTCTGATTAGTGTAATGGGTTATCCTTGTGTATCTTGATCTGTATCTGTATTTACACATGGTTTCTGTGCCATGTACCAAGAATCATACAAGACTATGCATAAAAATGAGTCAGTACAATTGCCATGTATTTCATAGAGATTTTACAGTTGATCATGTCATTTCTTTAGAATTGCTTTTGTATCTTTTCTAAAAAATGAACAAAGAGATTCAATTGTGTCTCCTAGTTTGTAAGTTCTTTAATGTCTTTTCTGGAATTCTAGCAATGTAGCTGAAGTAGACATCTAATTTTACATAAGATTCTCAGGTGGTATTTGTTCAAAGTTATAGGGCCAAGTACTGGGTTGAGTGGAACTCAAATAAAACTTTTGTATCCAAGACCAATAAATATCCACACATAAAATGGCACATCAGACTGAGGAAGGAGGGTGTATGTATTTCTTCATAGCAGTCTCATCATAGAATCTCAAGTGAAAACTCTTTGTGGTAACTTTTTTTAGAATATAATCTTATACTTTTAGGTTACTCTTATAGAAATAAACCTGGCAGTATTATACAGTTCATTAATTTAATTAGTTAACAATTCCAACATGACTCTGTACACACGTTTCAGCTATATTTGAGGTAGTTGATAAAGTTTCTGTTTGTGATAAGAAATCTGTGTGAATAGAAAACAAACTGTTTTGGAACATGACAAAGTCAATTTGTTGGAAATCAAATGACATTAAAAAAAAAACCCCAGAAGTATTCTGATTAAAACCACGACTAGGACAAGGAAGTCCACACTGATAATTGTTCATTTCCATGGAGGTAATAACCAAAATGAGAGCAAGAAAGATATAGGAGAGTTAAAGACCATAAAAGATAGAAAATGGTCATTATTTACACTTTGCTTCTTTCTGGAAATTTTGAAGAATAATTTTAGAAGCTATCACTATATAAAAATTTCATAGCTTTTCCATGCATACCTAAATACCAATATTTTGGAAAAAGTAATGAGAAAAAATGTTCACTAAGAGATCATAGCTATAAAAACCCTGGGAATAGATCTGCTGGAAAAGCATGAGCCTTAATGAAAGAAAGCTATGAAATCATACAGAATCACCCATTAGAACATGTGGATAAGCATACCATGATTCTAACCATCTTAAAATGGCACAGAATGACAGCCTGCTCATGGTCCTCCCTCTCTTACTAATTTAGACATGTTGGGAGACTCCTGGGGACCAGACTGTGGAATATACACACTCTGCAATGGTGCTGTCCAGCAGGAAATGTTAGAGATAAATGAATAAGGTGAGCTTTGAACTCACGCACAATACTTAGTTTTTTTTTTCTACTAAATTGTCACATCGTATATAATCTTAAATTTGAAAAATGGTGTTGTTGCTAGGAAGAGGAAAGTTGTTTACCCAGATGCATTCTGATGCTAAATGAGAGAATGACAAGAGGATAGATAAGTAGCTTAAGAGAAACAAGGTTATGGCTTTGGAGCTCGAAAACAGAACAAGCTGTCTTGCCTGCCTGGTCCCAGCACTCTGTATCTCCATCAGTAAAACAAGATTATCCCCACAGGGTATTGTGCCTATATTCCAGGCTTAGCCTAGTATATTTTTCTCCCTCTACCCAGTTCTTGCTTCATAAGTGTTTTTACAGTTTTAGAAGGAACATTGCTAACCCTTAGATCCATGGAGACTGTTAAAAAATGATTCTTTTTAAATGCTTTTATCTTACTTTAGACAGCTAATCGGAATAGTGGCCCTATATTATGTGACACAGCAAAAAAGGATTTTCACAACCTAGGACAGGTTACAGAAACAAAGTTTCCTCATCTGTTGCATGAGGGTGGTGATATTTAGCTGAATATTTTTTTGGAGATTAGGTTAGGTAACCTTTATGAAAGCAATGACTTTTCTAGACTTGCTAAAATCCCTTCCGTGGAATTGCGTGGTCCTTTTGAATTCATGCTGGCATGAAATCTTACATATTGAAGCTAGGTGGAATTGTTACTATTTTGTTGCAGAGATATAAAGCAAATCACTTATCAGATTTTTTTTTTAATCAAAAGCTTTTTTTTCTTTTAAATTTCATTGGGCTAAGTACAGTTCATGTACTGTATGAAATTCTATACCCAGGATTAGCACTTCTCATTTTGTAGCGCTTGCAAGCTGCATTCCATTCTAATTCTCGTGAGTTTGATTAACTTAGTTGCTTCAGATAATCCTGTAGCATGTGCTTATTTCATGTAGCATAATATACCTTAGATGTATTATCATATTGTCACATTCTGAATTTAATTATTTTTGTTTGATTGATTAGTATTTTGTTTGTGTATATATCCTCTCTTAAATACCCTCGTATGCCAGGGAACGTCTAATTTGTTTCTGCATTTTGATTATGGTGAACAGGGTTCCATTGAACATAAAAGCTTAGTTCTATCATGACTGCTTATGTAATGGATGGAGAGGCTCTTTCTTGGAGACCTTTGCTGGAGAAAATTTAGTAACAATGACCTGCTGTTAAGGCTTTTGAGAACTTGAAATTGGCTTGTGGTTGGCAGCTGCTCTGCAGAAATCAGTTTTTCTTCAGTGTTTAGGGCAAATGATCCTTCGCCACAGAACAGGATGTGACTGTGATAGAATGTGCCAGTCCTGCCATGGTCCCATGAAAAGTTGAAGGATGTTACCTACATTAAAATTAAGCCAGATGATTTTTATAATAGAATGCAAAACCTCAATACTTCATTTGGAGAATAAAAAGAGATGACTTTCAAAAAAAAATTGAGGTCTGATTCTGATAAAGGCTCTGATCTACAGGATATGTAACAATTAATGTGAATTTATGGGAAATACAGAAGCATAAGACTATGTTACACATAGAAACAGGGTCATAATTAGTAAAAGATACTGAGAAGTTATATAAGTATCTTGGTTGTTAAAACAGTTAAGTGAATGAAAATAATTACAGGGATGTAGTAGCCTATTGTTGAACTATTATACTATGGGAAGCAATTAGATTCTATTTGAACACACAAACCAAGAAATCTGAAGATTTACTACAATCTTCAGAAATTAGTCTACCTCTGTAGAGCCAGAGCCACTGGAGGCTTCATTCTCTTCCATAAGCCCTGGGGTCTGGGGACTTGTGCTGGGAGCTGTCGGAGCTTCCCTGAGATTGTGCTCATGTTTTATGTTTCAGTTCCAAGGGTAGATGGGACTGGGGGAGGGAAAGGCCCCAGAGTGTTGGGTGAATGGAGAGGTAAGATCTGTGCATGTGTGCCAGAGGACCAGGTCTAGGAACCTGTCTATAATCTTGGATCTCTGGTGGGCAGGCAGATCTCCAGGCCAGCAAGCCATCCCATCAGAAGACTGGTAAAAGCAAGTGGGTTGGGCTTTGCTGCAGCACCAGCTGGCAAGTGCTGGAACCAGGTGCAAATACTGTCAAGCTAAACTGCAGAACCACCTGGAGAGTGCAAAATCTGGGACTGGGAGAAACTGTGGGCACCTCTCTGATGGGCTGCAACTCCCACTGGTGAGCATGAGAACTAGGATTGGGGGTGGGACTGGCTAGACTGATGGTGGCACCTGCCAGAACGAATGTGGGCTGGAAATAGTGGGGCTGCTTTGGTTGAGCTTCAGTGCCCATGGATGTGTACTAGAATTGAATAGGTGTGGGACAGACTGGACCAATCTTTTGCACATACTGGCAAGCAAAGCAACCAGGGCTGGAGGTGGCTCTAGTGGGGGATAATTGGGGTTGCTCTGACTAGGCTGCAGTTTCCATTGGTGTACACGAGGGTTGAGTGTGTGGTAGGCAGGGTTGGGTGGGTCACAGCATCCATTGGTTTACATAAGAGACAGAGCTAGAGGCAGAATTGACCTAAGCAATTGCAACCACCAGTGCGTGTAGGATGATGTGGGTGACAATAAGAACTTGTCCTGGTACTAGCAAGCTCAAATGAGTCAGGTCTGGGATCACTTCAGATGAAGTTTCTTTGGGGATCTCCCTCCCCTTCCCCAGCTGAACTACTGGACTCAGAACCCCAACCATGGGAAGAATTGCAGGATCTGTGCTTTGGCGATGGGGTGCATGTGTCAGAACTGGGCCTCCTCAGTGCCTTACATGGAGTAGTTAACAGCATACCCAGATGCACATGGAGGATATGGCAGTGCACTGGGGGCTGCAGAGGACATCTGGTACCATAGCAGAGAAGGAGGGCAAATTGGTCAAATACTCTAGCAAATATCTGAGTGAATGGGGACTCTAAGGTGGATTATGTCAGCCAATGGATGTTGGCAGGATTTCCTCATCCCTGGTGTGGTGAGATTGAAAGCATTTCAAAACTATAAAAACTGCTGGAACAGACTCCTCAGAACATGCTCCACATAGGGACCATGGCATGACATCAGGTGGCCGTTCCTCATCCCAGGTGGTTGGGGGGCTGGGTGCTGCTTCTCTTATCTAACCCCCTTTCCTTGATATAGGAAGCAGTTAAAGAACATTTGGAAGCAGTGGTCTCACCCACTTTCCTCTAATCCTTGACCCTTCTCTCCACACCCCAACCCCCATATAAACATCATAAAAAATAAAATAAAAAACTTCAGGAATTAAGTTTACTTTAACACTGTGATTTTAAATCACATAGAATCCTTATCATTTCATTCACACATACTTGAAAATACATCTTAAGTGAGTTTTAGTAAAATGGTGAAAAAGAGTTCAAGTGAGAGAATCAGGAGGAGAGAGCACACGTGGGTTATTGTTATTGCAATCCAGAATAACAGGTCATCTGTATGACCTAGATGGAAACCGGGAGAGGATTGTAGTTTCTTGCTCATGGCAGATCAGGTTAGAAACCATTTTTTTAGGTTTACTTATGTATATATTTTAAAATCAGAATTACAAAGAGGGAAAGAAACTCTCAATTCACTGGTTCTAATTCAAATGGCCACCATGGAAGGCACTGGGCCCAAGTAAAATCAGGGGTCCAGAACTCTATCCAGTGTGAGGGGCAGGGGACAGTGCATTTGATGCTGTCCTCAGTCACGTGGAGAAGGAGCAGGATTGGACACGCAACAGCTGAACTTGAGCCACAGCACGTAAGAAGTGCTGGCATTGCAGCTGGAAGTCACAGCATCATTCCCCAAAGTCAACACTCCCTCTTTCCTTTTCTCAGTATCTCTGTTTTAGCAATGTCAGCAAGTTGGATCCAAATGTGTAATTTCTTGTTTATGGTAGTCTAATTGATTTCATTTGTACCTAACTACCTAGATCCTCCAGAAATGAGATAATCTTGTGTTTGTTAAGGCTACAGGGGGGCAGATCATAAACACTTGAACCTTAGGTAGGAGACTAAATTGGTAAAATATTAATGATAACACTCAGCATCATGGGTGTTTACTTGCACTGCACTAGGCTTTGCATCAGGTGTTATGTTTGTATCATTGGATGGTACGGGGTACTGGGATGCAGCTGAAGTAACTTTGGGCTTGATGATAGGTCCATTTCTTTGAAGGGTGTTTGTCAGTTCTCATCCTCTTATGACAATAGTCTGGAAAGAATGGTTTCAAGCTCCCTGTTTTAGCTATGACGCATAGGGGAAATGACAGGCTTTCAGAGTTTGGCTGTTTGCCCTTGCAGACATAGCAGTCCGTCCCAGACCCATCAAATCTATCCATCATCATTTATGAAATCCACCCATTTATCTACTCATTTATCCACCTACCCTTCCATGCATATCTAAAACGTAGCTTAGTCACTTGACATGACAAATTGATTTTGTGTGATATTGTAAAATTATTGATCACCAACATCACAACTTGGGGGACATCTAATTCATATTTTTGTAAAAAAAAGTTGCATCAGGAATTAGAGTCATTTTAACCATTAATTTACTCTATGACCTCAGAAATCACAATTTTTATGTTTTTAAGGTTTGACCGTTAGGAATTCATGATAAAATACATTCTGCTGAAGAAATAGACAGTTCCTCAGGAAATAATTATTAATGATTATATATCATGTTACAAACTCTTTGAAGAGATGGAAAATGTCCACATATTACATAATAAAAATAAGATAAAATCCTTTCAACATAATCTCAAATTTTAACATAGCATAGAATAAAGAATATTTGATGGAAATAGATTAACACGATGAAATTACTATTAAAACCATGGTGGGAAATTTCAAGACATTGATACAGTTGATGACTTCCTGGGTAGAACTTGTAGGTAAAGAGGGCAAAAGAAGACTAGATACATGGAAATATATTAAACTCAGAAAATTGCAGAAGAAAGGGAGATAATCAATAGAAGAAGACAATACCCAAAATAGTGGGTGAAGGTATTTGTAAGTGATTTAAGTGAGAAAGGATTACTATCTAGAACATAGCAACAGCTCAAAAGACTCAACATCAGAAACTCAGCCAATACAGTTACAAAATGGCTGAAGAGACACTGAATTGGACTTGAAGGACACACAAGGACCTAAAGAGACACTTTTCTCAAAAGAAGAAATAAAAGATGTCAGCAATGCAATGAAAAAACTGCTCATTTTTGTTAGTCATCTGGGGGGGAAATGTATCAGAACCACAGTGAGGTATTACCTCAACCCAGTCAGAATGGCTACAGACATAGACTACTATTTTTACTGCGTATATTGTAGTGTAGAAGAGGGGATTAAAGAAATTGTCAAGCAAAAAGGAACTAAAACGTGAAATTCTGAAAATTCTCAATTTATCAGTACTGGAAAAGGAATGAGAAATATTCATCTGAGGGACGCACTAAGGCTGTGGCTGACCACTTGATAAAAAGATGATATGTGAGACTGGACTTAATTACCCATCTCAGCAGAGGTCAGTGCCGGAACTGGGCTTACATCAGCAAAGGCAATCCCAGTTTGATTGCAGAGAGACACAGAGTGGCACAGAATAAGGGCCACTGTTAGCGCAGTGTAACACTCTATCTGTGCATTTGCCGTGAAAAATTAGACTCATGTTTTAGTCTTCTAAATTTATTTTATTTTCATAAGGTATTCATAAGGATTTAATTTCTTAGTAAGCTGCATACATCTTTAAATAGTTTATATGAAGAAGGGAGGAAGTGCTATCTTTATTAGTATTTAATACTCAGCAACTAATTGACGGTAACTTGTTAGCAGATAATAGATTATTATTTGATTTAATTTAAATGCATTTTAAACTCTTTTTTAATTATTTGGGTGTAGATGTAGGATTAGCAAGCACAGTTTCTTTGATTTACCCACCATAATTATAATTTTGTTTTACTACGATCTCATCAGGCGATGTGAAGAATACTCCTGTGAATCTTAGGGATCCCCTAAAGCAAGCTCTTGCAGGCCTGTTTGCTCCTCACAGAGGCGTACCTCATATGTTGTTTCAGCAGCTCATTCAGAGTGATGATTCTTTCTGGTCACAATGACACAGTGTAGAAGAGAGACAGAAAACTCGTGCTACCCAGAATGAACATCCTGATGTTATTTCTTAGTTCAGCCCTTAATATAGCCTTTGGGAAAGGCTTCCACACAGCAGTTCTGGCTGTGATTGGTTTTATTTCATTATCCTCTAAACTCCTCTGTTCTGTGTCTAACTGGATGTATAATGCAGGCCTATTTGTACAAGTAATTTCAGGATTTTATACCATTATATAGCTCTATCTGCTTGACTAAAGGCATGGGTTGGAAGATCTCAGCTTAGAAGAGAGATGTCAGGTAAACCCTGACCTCATTTTCAACACAGCCATCCAAAGGCCCTATCTTTTGGAGATTCCTGTAGAAATAAATCCATACTTTGCTTTCTATTCCTCATGTGTATCATGCAGACAAGACTGTTTTATCCAATGCAGTGGAGCACACAGCATGCACTGCTTTCCTGGGGTACTGCACCAATGCAATGGAGCACGCAGCATGTACTGCTCTGCTGGGATACTGGGCAATCAGCATGGGAGGGCACCAATGCAGTGGAGCACCTGGCATGCACTGCTCTGCTGGGACACTGCACCATCAGCAGGGGAGGGCACCAGCCATATTGGAAATTTGACAGCTTCATCAATGCACTGCATGACTGCAAAATGAGTTCATCAGACACTGACAAAAGATGTCCTCCAAGGTGGCATCAGTGAAATGCAGTCATCAAACCTCCTGGAGGGAAAAAATAGAGTTTAGTGGGGAAATGACAGAGATCTGTCATGAAAACCTACATCCACTGTTAATTTATTATCTTTTTTTGGGGGGGTTCTGTTCTTCATACATTGCTTTACCCTCAAGTGGAAAAGAAGCATGATATATTTTCTGGAAAGGTTTATTTAAGAGAAATAAATCAGAACATAAGACAGAAAGGACTCTTGGCTGCACATGAATAGCTTATTTAAAAAAATCAAATCTAAATGTTTTGTAGGTAATACAATAAGGATGTTTAGAAAAGCTGTCTTATTAAGAACCTCAGTTCTTTTTTAAATTCTTATTTATTTATTTAGAGATTTAATTATTTTTTATTGCAAAGGCAGATTTGCAGGCAAGGAAATACCGAGACAAAGGTTCGTCCGCAACAGTCAGAGCAGAACTGATCTGAAGTCAGGAGCCAGGAACTTCTTCTGGGTCTCCCAGATGGCTGTGGAGTCCCATCACACTGCCTCCGTAGTAAGTAAGTTCTGAGAGACATTTTAAGAACAAAGTTGCCTTCCCCACCCTCCCCGTCCCTTCCGCATACTCCTTTGGGATATACCAAGATGACTACAGCTTATCAACAGTTCATTCACTTAAAAATATTCTGTGACATGGACATTGTAGGGTTTTGTAAGCATTTGTTCACTGAAGGACAGTTTTTGACAGTTATGAAAAAATTACTACAAAGCTCAAAGTATAGGTTTTTTTTTTTTTCCTGTGAACATGAGTTTCATTTCTTTTTCTTTGGGATCAAAGCCCAGGAGGATAATGAACAGATAAACTCAAGTTCAGTTTCGGAAGAAACTATGAAATTGTTTCCAGAGTGTGTTTTTTTACATCCTTGCTGGTAATGTATCCATTTTTTTCTGAACACTTTACTGTGTTTGGTAATTGCTAGCTTTCACTAGGCTACTTTCTTGTTATTGATTTTTGAGGATTTTTTACATGTTAGGATGCAAATTATTCTTCAACTATTACTTGCAAATTATTGTGTTTCAGCACATGGCTTGCCTTTTTGCTTTCTCATCATTGTGCTTTATAGCACAAGCATGTTTTATTTTGGTATAATTTAACTGATCAATATTTCCATTTAAGATTTATGTGCTTGTTAACTTCTCAATAGTTGAGAAAAACCTCATCCAATTTTCTTCTAGAAGATCTTTGACTTTAACATCTTGGTCCTTTATCAATTTGATCAGTTTTTACACATGGCAGAAGTTAAGGATTGTATTAGTTTGAAATGTGAGCATTGAATTGTGTCAGTACAAATATTTAAAAAACTTTATTCTTACTCTCAGCAACATACTTTGCATCTTTGTTAAGATCAATATACCAAGTTTTCTGAAGTATTTCTAGAACATTTGCTCTTGTCTGCTTTACATGTTTCTTTGGCAATGGACAGCTTGAAAGAAGGTCTGAAGTCAGGTAGTATGAATATTCAAACTTGTATCTCTTTTTAAAAACTTAGGATTATTTCAGTTATTCTATCTTCTCATCCATATTTTAGAATGAGCTTGCCAATAATATACTCACATCCAAAATTAAGTCTTGCAAATATTTTGATTGGAATTGTAATTCATCTTTATAGTAGCTGCAAGAACTGACAACCTAGTAATATAAAATGTAGTTCCCACTATTTGTTTACTTCTTCTATGAGTTTCTACATAGGTATCATGATTTTCAGCATCTAGGTCTTACATATACATTGTTAAAATTGTATCTAGGGCTTGGCATAATAGCATAACGGCTAAAGCCCTCACCTTGAATACACCAGCATCTTATATGGGCATCAGTTCTAATCCCGGTGGTCCTGCTTCCCATCTAGCTCTCTGCTTGTGGCCTGGGAAAACAGCTGAGGATGGCCCAAAACCTTGGGACCCTGTATCCGGAAGAAGCTCCTGGTTGCTGGCTTTGAATGGGCTAAGCTCCAGTTGTTGCAGCTGCTTTGTGTTTAATATTGAGCTTATTTGACAAAGAATATCTTCTTTCCCTCTTATTCTGTCTGCTCAATTTGAGACAGGAGGTAGAATTAGTAAACATGAAGAATAGGGTGGGAGGGAAAATTACCAAGATTTTTCTTTTTTTCTTTTTCATGACACAGAATTAGAAGCATAGTAGATTCTCCCTTCTGCCTTCCCCTCAACCCTGGATGAAATATTTTGTTGCTTTTTTTTGAAAGTTTTACTAGAGCTAGACAGACCATGAAATTGTGCAGACAGACCGTGCGGGGTGCTCTGGAGGGACTGATAACCAGAAAATATTTGAGAGGGTAATCAGAGTCAGTATTAGCATCACATATGAAGGAGGTACGGATGTGATCTAACTCTTCTAGCACTAGGAGCACAGGTGTACCTGAAGCAAGGATTGATTTGTACTGACAGAATGGGAGCTCAGAGTAAAAAAATCAATTCACCTGTAGAATTATTCAGGCAAATTTCAGTTGGTGTTTAAGATCTCCATTTGTCCACTTGGTACTATACAACAACTCTCTCACGGAAGAGGGGACTGTTCCCTGAGCTCTGATGATATTATGAAGAGCAGTCAGTTACAGCTGCCTTCCATTCAGAACAAAGTGACTTCCTCAAGGCCCATGACATTTAGTAACAATGCAGCAATGTTTGGATTGCAGGGCCTTTGCAATGAAATGCAAAATGCTGCGTTCTTTCCACCAGGTCAGATAGGCTAGGAAAAAAAATGGTTATTTCTAATTGCAGAAAAAAAAAATCTAATGAGCTGTCATTAAGTGGGTTGGATGCCAAGTTAGATCCAGAAGGATAGAACTAGTCTTTAGTAGCAACAGAAGCTGAGCTTACATGAAATTCTCAATATATAATGAACTATTCTGTTTTGTCACTTCAGTGTTTGAGAATGACTACTATACACTTCAAAATAGAGGAAAACATTTAAGATTTGAATTTGGGGCCTGGCGCAGTAGCCTAATGGCTAAATTTCTCGCCTTGCATGCACCAGGATCCCATATGGGCGCTGGTTCTAATCCCAGAGGCCCTGCTTCCCATCCAGCTCCCTGCTTGTGGCCTGGGAAAGCAGCTGATGGCCCAAAGCCCTGCAACTCTGCACCGGTGAGGGAGACCTGGATGAAGTTCTGGGCTGTTGGCTTTGGATTGGCTCAGCTTCAGCCATTGTGGCTACTTGGGCAGTAAATTAGTAGATGGAAGATCTTCCTCTCTCTCTCCTCCTCCTCTCTGTATATCTGACTTTACAATAAAAAAGGTTTGAATTTTATTTCTTCTTCAATTGATGTTCAGAAAGGTCATGACTTTTGCAAGATCATACAGTTGACTGATGATGAAAGCAGAGCTAGGACTAAAGTTGAAGATTGTGCTGCTGCAAATATAGGATTACAGATCCCCTTCTCGTATGCATATTTCATTTCCTTTGGATATATTCCTAGGATTGTTCTTCACAGAAACAGAAAAAGAATGATCAAAATCTGTACAACTACAAAATATCTTAAATAGTCAAAATGATCCTTAGCAAAATGAGCAAATCTGGAGACACTACATTGCTCCAGATTTGAAGTCAGCTTCAAAGCACAGTTGAGTATAGTAGAGATAAAAACAGCATGATTCAGGCATAAAAACAGATATGCAGACCAGGGAAACAGAATAGAGAGCCCAGAAGAGAAATCTCCATAATAATAGCTAATTTGAAAAAAGGCAATAAAAATATACATTGGGGAAATTGCAGTTTATTCAATAAGCGGTGCCAGAAAAAATTGGATATCCACAAGTGGAAGAAAGAAAATAGATCTCCGCTTCTTTCCACATTAAAAAAATCCACTGGAAATGGATCAAACATTTACAAGTAAGAGCTGCAACAATGAAGCCACGAGATGGAAACAGGGAAACAGTTTGGGACACCTGTCTAGGCAGTGTTTGATGAGATCCCCAAATCTCAGTCAGAAGACAAGAAAAAAAGACAAATAGAATTCCATCAAACTGTAAAGTTTCTGCACAGCAAAGCAGCAACAAAATGACTAACAGAGGAGAGAGACAAGCTAGAGGACAGGAGAAAATATTGCAAATGATTGAGCCAACAAAAGATGTCAGAACGTGTAAGGAACTCAGCAACTTGTAGTAAAGGCAAACAGCTCTCTAACGAGGCTGTTTCAAAATTGGACAAACAAGAGCAGCCATTGTGGCTTTACCCTCTCTGCTCTGCAGCTTCACTTCCCAGTGCAGGGCGTGCAGGTCTCACCCTGGCTACGCTTGGGCGTGCAGGTCTCACCCTGGCTACGCTTTAAAGCGTCCTTCCTTTCCGAGAACTGCCATCTCCCACTCATTTAACTTGTGATTCAAGTCTTCTTTCTCTGAAACATCTTTTATCTACCTGTAGAAACCCTAGCTGACATGTTGAGAGTTCTCAATTTATATCCCATATTCCTCAGCTGATCTTCCATTTTTGCTAGTTGTCATTATCCCCTACCTTCGATGTAAATAACCTACAGCCCCTTTCTCATCCTACCACTTCTTATCTATGACCAGTCTAACTTTGGTTGAATTCATTGTCATTATTTTTTTAAGCTTATTAATTCCTTTTCTATACATAAATTCCTTTTCTAATCTTACGCATTTTTGTAAGTTCCTACGTTTTCAATGGAAGAACTCTACTGCTTTAGGTGTAGTGAAGTAGGGAGCTAGTTCAGGATCACGCTCTTGGAAGCCACTCGCCCCCACCACCCAGATGTTTAACAGGAGGTCTCTGGGTGTGAACCCGCAGAGAGACGAGACAGTATCAATAGCGAGTGAGGGAGTTCTGGAGAGAGGAGGGAAGCCAGCATGGGCCAATTGCTTCAAGTTTGGCTTGCTTTTGGGTTTCAGCACCATTATGTTAGATTTTTGTGCTAGGTTTGATGATCTTTGAGTTTAAAGAAGGAATGGAAGTGACTATTGTAAGAACTTTATTTTAGGGAGGACAGAATGAAAGGGGAATAGAGATGAGTTGGGTAGAGCCTGCTTGGACTGAACAGCAGGCAGAGTCCCTTAGTAAGCAGCTTGTTTTGACCAATATTTTATGCATTGCGATCCACATACCTGCCTGAAATAATTGTGCTGTTGGAACTCTGAAAAGAATTTTAAATCCGTCAATAAAAAATACTTGTTACACAGAGGCCTGCTCCCTGAATCCCTCCTATCCCTTCCTGATGTCTGTACACTTCTTTCCTAGTAACAGTCCTTTACTGTTAGCCTGCTTCTGCTATCCTCTCCAAACAAACTTCTGTGATGTACTGGAGCCGTGTTTACTGTTTCTGAAAGGTGATAGAACTGGAGCCAAGGAACTTCTGCTTCCAGGAGCGATTGTTTAGGAGCCCTAATGTGCTTTCTCTGAGCTGGAAAAAACTCAGAGGAATAAGACTCCAGAGCCTCAGTTGGATCAGGTTGATGCTGCGCCATCAGCTGAAACTGCACTCTTGGGTGTTTTCTTCATTTTGCTTGTGCTGCTCTGCCAGCTGTGTTGCCAGAAAATACTCCAAACTGGTTGGAGGTATTGCTGTAGAACCCCCAAACTGGGTATGCTTGCCCAATGTGCAAACAGCCAATCACTGACATTTAGGTGGTGCAAGAAGGTAGGCATTTATTGCAAAGGGAGGATTAAGAAGCTGGGAAGCTATTGCTTAATTCCCAGGCTCCCTGAGGGGTTGGAGGTGAAGGTTGTTACGGAATGATGACTGCTGCCAAGAGGTGCATGTGTACAAGGTACCTGGTTGGTCAGTGATGCTGTGATTCCTAGGAAATTTATGATGCTCAGGGGGAAGGGTTACTTGAATGTTTCAGGATTTCCTTCCAGACTATAATGGCCATTAAGGTTCTTATCTATTAAAGAAGCAAATGACGTCTGGAGTCCAGTGATTAGAAACCTATTAGACCAGCTGGATCACATCCTTAAATCAATGAATTCTTTTTGGTAAAATACAGGCAAGAACGGCATGTTCTAAGGGAGGCAGACAAGAACATCTATGACTAGAGGAAAGGGTATGGGAATGGGCCATGTTTTTACATTATAGGAGTTTGGCTTCAGCTTCTTAACTCCATCACACACAATTCTTTGCCTTGGTGACTATTTCTGGGGAATGTAGATTAAGACATACTGTGTGTCAGGCTTGGACATGGATGCATAGAATAAAATGAAGAGCAAATGAGCCACAGACACTGCTACCTGGATCGCACAGCTAATGAAGAAGATGAACTGTGGAACTGGTATTCGGGTTGAATAAGAAATATACTCTCTTGAGACAAACAATTCGCTAGGAGGAGAGGAACTCAATCTTCAAGGGGGCTGTGGTTAGGGGCACCTTAGCCGAGCAGAGGGCATTGACGGTGAAACTGGAGTTGTGTAAGGAAAGGACATGTAAACCAGTGCTAAGGGAAACAACCCATGTAAAGGCCTAAGTGGGAGAGCGCACACAGCCAGGGCAAAGCTCAACGCACAGCCTGTGTGTTGCTATACTATCCTGTAACCCAAAGGATCACAAGCAGAACTTAATTGAATCTAACAAAGTTATTCGTGTATTTCTGTTTCAGTGCTTCGTTTACAAAATGAGAGCACCGCCAACAGAACTGTATTACCGAGTCCTATGGACAAGAGCAAATCAAGACATCTAAATGTGAAAAAAAAAATCACAAGTAATGATTTTGGGGTTACAGAGAGATCCAGGCAGAGTTTAGTTGTTCAGCTCAGGATGAACGGAACGTGTCAATTGATAGACATGAAGA
The DNA here is from genome assembly GCF_017591425.1 of Ochotona curzoniae. Classification (NCBI taxonomy): domain Eukaryota; kingdom Metazoa; phylum Chordata; class Mammalia; order Lagomorpha; family Ochotonidae; genus Ochotona; species Ochotona curzoniae. Next base: position 8,013,047 of record NW_024465035.1, on the reverse strand, counting down.
CCACATTCCAGGTGGTAAGGCCCAGAGAAGACAACGGTCAGATTGTAGTCCAAGGTTGGAGAGAGAGATTCCAGTGCAATTTATCAACCCTCTGTGGACAGGTTCCAGGCTTCCCCAGGTGACTCATCACCCTTTCTCTAGGCATGTGTGTACCTCTGCATGTGTGTAATACCTTCTACAGACTCTGTGAGTTCTTCAATAGTCTGTGAGCTTTTCATAAAAGAAAAGTTACTTCAATATGGTTAAACATCAGCACATAACCTGTTTAAAAAAAAATGTCTGCTGGGTGATGGAATCAAAGGAAGGAAAGACAAAGAGAAAGATGTCCCATCCACTGGTTCATTCCCCTAATGGCCACAATGGTTGAAGGTGAGCTAATCATGAGCCAGGAGATTGCTCTGCATGCAGGTGCAGGGTTCCAACGCCTTGAGTTGTTCTCCGCTGCTTTCCCAGACCACAAACAGAGATCTGGATGTGAAGTGGAGCCATCAGGACACGAACTAGCACCCTTACGGGATGTCGGCATTTACAAGGTAGAGAGCCAGAGGAAGGGACTAGGTAGAAGGATTAGAGGCAGGCAGACGGATAGACACACACACATACACACAGGTCATTTTTATGAAAGGAAGCTTAATACTATTCTGGGTGACATTGCTGATATAAATTAAATTGCAGTTGCATTTGCTGAAAAAAAGGAGGAGATAAGAATGTAGCCTGGGAAGCAGCTGAGAAATACTAAAGCAGTGCTTGTCTCAGACTTGGCAGGGCCAGGAGTGTCTGAATCTCTGAGTCCACAGAACTTAGGAGGAAAACAGGAGTCAGGAGGTGCCTGATAATGACACGGATTTAGTTTCCACTCACTTCCACAGCCTTGTGACTTTCTTTCAAAGGCTTAGAGGGCATGATTGACGTAAAGAAGATAAGAATAGGCTCTGATGTCGGCTCTGAGGAGGCAAAGCCTTTGTTGGACTCGGCTCTTCCCGTGCTTCTGCACTGGCTCTTTGTTCAGCGCAGTCTTGACAATTGGATGGAAAATAAGGAATAAAATAAAATGGAAAACACAAAAAAAGTAGACTGACTTTTCCCTCAATGTATGGAGAGCATACATTCAGAAGAGAAAACAACATGGAAATAACCTGAATTATTTTTTTTTTCTGTTGATCTGAGTCTGGACACTTACAGTGGTTTGAAAAGCGGGCAGTGACCAGGGCACATCTTGGGGTTTGAACTTGAAAGCTGTGATTTGCATCTGAACCCTAGGGATTATGCAACGTCATTTTTAATTTCGTCCCACCGCAGCCCCTGTAATTCGGGATAACGAATCAGGTGGCAGCAGGAAGACTGTTCTGTCCTTGGGGAATGACACCTATTGATGCATACTTTTGTGAGTGTGTTAATTACAATGAAACATGCAGAGGAAGTTCGAAGCATGCAAAGGTGTTACTGCAGTCTGAAGTTTCTGCTATCAGAGGTGGCCAGGATACAACAAGACTTTAAAAATGCTTAGTGTTCAAAAATTTGACCATAAGATCTGTAAATAGTTCATTAGTATTTATACCAATTAGAAGGGCACTTAAGTTCAAGCGGAAGAAAATTCATGAAATTCTGTCTTAAGCAAATAAGGGTGCAGAAATCATTCATTGCTGCCCCCAGTTTCTCAAGCTTCTTCCAGCTGCCTCCTTACCTACCTCAGCGTGCTGCTCTCTCGATGGCTCCCGTGTTGTCAAGCATGGGCTCCGTGTTCTGGCCTGGAAGACAGCAGGGAAGAGGAAGGGGCAACTCTCATTCTATTTTGTAAAATTTATTTATTTTATGATACAGTTTCATAGGCTCAGGGATTCCTCCCCTTCCCCGCCTAATCTCTTTTTGGAGAATAATTTCTGTCTCTGTCTATTTCTCTCTTAATTTCTTATTTGCACAAGGGAATATAGAAGTGTGTGTGTGTGTGTGTGTGTGTGTTTAAGAATGTGAGCTTCGGTACTTGATAAATATTCATTTTGATTCCTTCCTACAACCTCCTACTACTTACCAGAAGTTAGTTCTCTTAAATCTAATAATCCCAAGATTACAGTTGTACTTACTTTATAGAGCTTTGTTTCATGTCGAGCACTCAGCCCAGCTTTTTTTTTTTTAAAGATTTATTTTTATTATTTTTTCATTGGAAAGGCAGATATACAGAGAGGAAAGACAGAGAGGAAGATCTTCCGTCCGATGATTCACTCCCCAAGTGAGCGCAACAGGCCGATACTATGCCGATCCGAAGCCAGGAGCCTCTTCTGGGTCTCCCACGCGGGTGCAGGGTCCCAAAGCCTTGGGCCGTCCTCGACTGCTTTCCCGGGCCACAGGCAGGGAGCTGGAAGGGAAGTGGGGCTGCCGGGATTAGAACCAGCGCCCATATGGGATCCCGGGGCGTGCAAGGCGAGGACCTTAACCACTTGTGCCACCGCGCCGGGCCCCAGCCCAGCTTTTTTGACACAAGCTTTCAGTAGCAGGTGTTTTTGCGGTTCCAGATCATGTCCTTGTTGCGGTTACTAGCATCAGGCTTTCTGAACTCACAGGTGTTTGGGCAGCTAGACTGGATCACAGGTGAGCGTTTTCTATTCCCTTGTGAGGGGTGAACAGAACGTGTGGCTCAGTCTCCAAACCGTTTGTTGTGACAAGCCCCTTTCTGAGGAAAGAGCAGAGGCTCGTGAAGGGATGTTTGTTCCCCGTCACTGCTGAAATGTGTGAAGAAAGGCCGCTTCAAGTAACACGAGTGTAAGGAGGGCAACTATGTATTTGGGATGATTCAGGTTCTATGGTTCAGTTATTTTACCCCAGGGAAACCCATCAAATTGGCTGTTGCAGAGGAACCAGCCTAGTCTAAGGTTTACTCTGTACTCTGGCCCTACCCTAGCTGGGACAGTTTCTGCAGATTTGCAAGGCAATTATAAAAACCATATTTTCTAGCAAAGCAGCAATATGTAGAGGAGGTAAATGGAATAGCTTTTCCTTTCCAGCTCTCAGTAACAACCAACCCTGCTGATAACCTTGATCCAGCTGTGAGAAAACACATTTCTGTTGTTTGAGCCACTCTATTTGTGGTATCTTATTATGGCAATTGTGTAGAGAACCCAGTTGTGTATAAACTAATAACTGAAATGTCAATGTAGAAGTCACAGGATGTGGTTCAGAACTTGCACTCTTTTTTTTCCTCTCTTTTAACATGTTGGTTGCTCAATACCATGTCAACTAATTCCATTACGTTATAAATTGTTACTGATGTAATGTCGGGGTTTTTAATTGATTGGGATGATACTCTGTCGGCTCTACCTTCAGACCAGAGATGGTCTCCCCAAGAAACCGTTTAACTTATCTGGACAATAAGATGCTGGACTCTATGCTTTTAGATGCTTGCAATGAAAGAATCTCAACTGAATTTGAACTGTGGTAATGCAACAAGGTGGAGGAATCCACCATGGGAAGGGGAGGGGGGAATCCCAGTGCCTACACAGCTGTGTCACATAATGCAATGTAATCAATAAAAAAAAAAACAGACTTGCTCAGTTAAAGTGTGACCCACCATAGCCCTTGCCTCTATGCAAATGAGGTCGTGAAAAATTGTAAGGCTGATTGGCTGGTTAAGTGTAATTCTGATTGGCTGGTTAAGAGTAATTCTGATTGGCTGGTTAACTACAATTCTGATTGGCTGGTTAACTGTAATTCTGATTGGCTGGTAAACTGTATAAAAACCCTGCAATTATCTTCCTAGCGGTTTCGTTCCAGAGTGGCTGCTGTGGTGTTGGATGTCAGGAGCTCGCAGGCGCTGTGTGGTGAGTCTCATTACTCAATTTTTTTTTTCTCTCTGCCGGCTGTTGGGTCTTGCTTTGTCCTTGAATTGTTGCATTGTCTGTGTTTGTGGGCAATTGTCGAATATTAAGTTGGGCTGCTGAATTCTGAATTGTAAGTTATTGTGAGAGGGTCCCTTACCTGATTGGATTAAACCTTTAATGAGAATTAAGTTTTAACCTACATTGGGACTGTGGCAGGGTCCCTTCCCAAAATTAAATTTTCATATCTCTACAAGGAGCGGGTGTCTGTGTTCAGGTGTTTCCACTCGAGGAGCGGGTGTCCCGTGTGGAGCGGGTGTCCGTGTTCAGGTGTTTCCACTCGTGGAGCGGGTGTCCCGTGTGGAGCGGGTGTCCCGTGTGGAGCGGGTGTCCCGTGTGGAGCGGGTGTCCCGTGTGGAGCGGGTGTCCGTGTTCAGGTGTTTCCACTCGAGGAGCGGGTGTCCCGTGTGGAGCGGGTGTCCCGTGTGGAGCGGGTGTCCCGTGTGGAGCGGGTGTCCCGTGTGGAGCGGGTCTCCGTGTCCAGGTGTTTCTACTCAAGCGGGTGTCCCGTGGGGAGCGGGTGTCCGTGTTCAGGTGTTTCCACTCGAGGAGCTGGTGGGTCTCCGTGTGGAGCGGGTGGGTCTCCGTGTGGAGCGGGTGGGTCTCCGTGTGGAGCGGGTCTCCGTGTTTGGGTGTTTTGAGTTCAAAGTTTTAAGAAGGCTGAATGCAGAGTCCAGGCGGACGCGTAATTCGGCCCTTCAGCGTGGGGGTCCTGAGCAGACGGCCCAGGCCCCTCTACAGATGAAGCAAAGCGAGTCCGTGCCTAGACGGTGAGAGTGTGTGCCTGGGTTCCTTTCTGTACGCCTAAAGGAGTGGGTGACTGCCCGTTGGTTCAGGTGTTGCTTTTCCTTACGCGTAATGAGTGGATTAAATTCCCTTTGGTTCAGATGTTGCAGTTTCGTGCGCCTTGGCAGTGGGTGAATGCCCTCTGGTTCAGGTGTTCCTTTTTTGTATGCCTAAAGGAGTGGATTAAATTCCCTCCAGGTGTTGCTCTTCCTTATGCCTGAGGAATGGATTCAAATTACCTCTGGTTCAGGTGTTTCTTTTCCTTACGCGTAATGAGTGGATTAAATTCCCTTTGGTTCAGCTGTTTGTTTCGTACGCCTAAGAGTGGGCGAATGCCCTCTGGTTCAACTTTCTTTTCCTTATGCCTAAGGAGTGGATTCAAATGCCCTCTGGTTCAGGTGTTTGTTTCGTGCGCCTAGGAGAGTGAGTGAATGCTCTCTGGTTCAGGAGTTTCTTATGCCTAAGGAGTGGATTAAATTCCCTCCAGGTGTTGCTCTTTCTTATGCCTAAGGAATGGATTAAATGCCCTCTGGTTCAGGTGTTTCTTTGGGCTGTTAGCTTAACATGGCGCCGTCAATTCTATCATTACTGCTTTATTGCTGGTGTATTAATGTGCGACATTAAGTGATTGTCTGTTCTGAAGTACTTGGTGATTGTTCAGTTTGCGTGGTCACTATCGTTGCTGCTTTCTTGCTCGTGTTAGTATTAATGTGCGTGTATGGATAAGAGTAAAAACCTCCTAAGCCTCTTCTGTTTTTGTCTCGAGCTGTTTGGCCGTAGTCTTGCTCTGAATTGGGTGCGTGTGAGACGAGATGGGACAAACGTCTTCTGATTTTAGAGTGGTAAAGGCCAGAATTTCTGAATTACGTTACTTGAATCTCGGAATTCTTCCAAGTTCCAAACCAAGTCTCCCGACTTTGGGACTTCCAGCAGGATCCCTGGAACTCTCAAAGAATGAGACAAAACTTGGATGATATGATTGGGGATAATCTCCATCATGAGGAGCAATTCTGCATGGGAGCGTGTATGTTCTATGGAGGTATTTTTGTGCTCTTTGTCTCATTGAGTTCTCGTTTTGAAATGGCCAGTTGTACACTCACTGGAAGTGTTTGATTAGGGTTTCAACAATCCATTGATTTACAAGACATTTCAAGCCTACTCGGCATCCTTGACCGTCATTTGACAGTCATTTGAAACTTCAAGTTTCAGATTTGCTGATGTTGGTACTCCCAGCGAGGCCTCATGGGAATGTCCAAGAATGTATCTCATTTTGTAGAGATGACCACTGACTAGACGATTCAGATCTTATTAAAAGGTACTGGTAAGATGTGAAGTGGTAAAAACTTTTATAGTGTTAACGTAACAGACTGTTGGTACAAATGTCAAAACATCACTAAAGTCTAATGATCTTACTGCATTATTAGTCACAATTGTTACCCTAATGAACAAGGCCTAGAGGCCTAAATGGTGCAAGTGTGTTTAAGGTCCTGCAGGTGGCTCCACAGTGTGCTGTGTAAAGTAAATAGATGTTTATATTTGATATTTTATAATTAAAACAATGCTTCATCTTCTAGGTTCCAACAGTCCTATTGCTTTCATTGCAGATAAAGCTAAAAGTTAAACAATAAACTACGGGTTCCAATTGGAGACATCTTTAACTTGGGTTACTAAGAACATGTAATTCTAAATAACTGATGACTTTAAAACACTTGAGATTTCTGAAAAAGCTGTTTCAAAAACTGTTTTAATGTTACTTGGTATGCACGTATGTGTTTATGTGACAAGCTATATAGTCTGTGTTAATTATAGATAAAAATGTTTGTGAAATTGCTAAGCTAAATTGTTTTTATTTTGATTTAAATAAATCCCTGAGATTAGGGCCACAGAGAAATCCCTCACCTTAAAATGTTTAAGGAATGGCTTAGAGTATGTTCCATTAGATCCTGTGTAGAGAATTGATATTGTATAGATATGATTAAGCTGTTGGAGAGCTATGTCTATTTCTATTTTACCAGTTCCTACGAAGTCTGTTCAGTTGTATAGTTCTACATGTATTCAAATGGATTTATTGCTAAGGGTACAGTTTCAAAACTGGCCATGGAATCCCAAGTCTCCATGAGCTAGATGGTGAAGTATATGGGTGTATATATAGTGTTCAGTGAGAGTTTGGGTGTCCGGTAATGTTCCAGTGCTCCAACATGGAAAGCGGTTCTTCCAGCAGCCTTACAGACTGACAGTCTTGGTGGTGGACAGGTCCTAAGCTCGGACATGCCGAGCTTGAATAAACTGTCCCTGTGTGCTTGCATGTACGTTCGACTCCTGGTGATTCGTTTGGGGAGCTCAGGACTGCGACGGTGCTGTGGTGATTGCTGCTGTCCCAGTGCTGGTCTGGGCACAACACAGGTAAGAACATTACCAAAGAGGCTTCATCTGAAGTGGCCCCAGACCTGATTCTTGTGTGTGCATGCCAATACAGGGTCCAGAACAGTCCACCACTGAAATCGGCCTGTAACTGACCCAACAATCGCAACTGTGTATGCCAATTTGTAGCTGTTTATGACTGAAACTAATTTTATGTTCCCTGAGAAGTTCATAATTAAATAATACTTAACGTTTTGTACAGAAATATAATAGTTTTCAGAAGATAGCAGTTATTTTTGGTGATCAAAGGGTATTTGAGTCAGGAAAGTAGAATTCTGTTAACCCATTTCCATACTCAGTGAAGACAGTGGATAGCAGAGATGGTACAGAAAGACCAGTGGGTAAATGAAATCTTGGGATATAGTACATTAACTGGAAGATGAAAAAGAATGAGGCATAGAAAAGAGAAGCTTCTGAATGAAAGCAAATAATACAGTATTAATAATCAGTGACATACGTGAAAGAGACCCTAATAAATAACTGAGGTGGGAGGCTAATGGCTTTATCTTAAAACCATCATGTGGTGGCTTAATCCACTACATCACAATGTCAGCCCTCAGTAACAACTTCTAATTTGCTTTAAAACTGGGCATGTGAGAACAATTCAAGATATAAACAAATAGCACCATGGGAGTGTTTAATGTGTTGATAATGCTAGTAAGCTAAAAATGTGAAATGAGACATCAGAAGAATGAGTTAGAGAACCCATTAAGTATGTCACAGTGGAATCGTTCGCTAGCATTTTGAAACTTTTATACCATTCAAACATACTTCATTTGACCAAGGGCAGTGAAGGTGGGCAGAGGAGTGCAGTTTTTGTGGATCCATCCTGTGTATTGGTGGCAGTATGAAGGGTTGTTTTGTAGTTACCATTGACAGTGGGAAATTGTAATTTTTTTTTTAAAGATTTATTTTTATTATTTTTTCATTGGAAAGGCGGATATACAGAGAGGAGAGACAGAGAGGAAGATCTTCCGTCCGATGATTCACTCCCCAAGTGAGCGCAACGGGCCGATACTATGCCGATCCGAAGCCAGGAGCCTCTTCTGGGTCTCCCACGCGGGTGCAGGTTCCCAAAGCTTTGGGCCGTCCTCGACTGCTTTCCCAGGCCACAGGCAGGGAGCTGGAAGGGAAGCGGGGCTGCCGGGATTAGAACCGGCGCCCATATGGGATCCCAGGCGTGCAAGGCGAGGACCTTTAACCACTTGCGCCACCGCGCCGGGCCCGGAAATTGTAATTTATCTGTGAAAAAATGACATGTCAAGAATGATTAAGAGATAAAGTATCAAAATACAGAAACTGGCAGAAAATAGAATGGTTGTCAAATATAGGGAGAAATAACCTTTTCAACTCTTAAGTAATGAAAATGTTCATATGTACAAGTTTAAATTATGGAAACAGTAAATCTGTATCACAATGTTTGCAACAGACAGGACAATTTAATATCTAAAATATTAAGCTTATGTTTATGAGAAATACCAGGACAATGAGATAAGCAGGCAAGTGACGTGAGCCAATTCAAAAAAGGAAATATTGGAAAACAATGAATGATTGTTTATGTGATCTAGTGATAGAAATGCAAAACAGAGCAACAGCAAGCAGAAAGTTTAAAATATGAGAACACCCTGTACTGATAGAATGCAGCTACCAAGTGTAAGCCAAATCAGTTAGGCTTGCATAATTTAAAAGTGTGTAACATGATTGACTTTTCTGAGAATTTAGTTACTGAAGAAGCATGAAATAGATCAGTATGTTTTATCCAGTTGCAAGCAGGTAACCAAATCCTGTGGAATCTGCGTACATACAGAGCTGCACAGATCAACTGGTATGGGTATATGAAAACAGCAGCTCGAAGGATGATGGTCATGGTGGCACCCAAAATTGTTTGGAATCTTTGCATCTTTACAACCATTCATGTTGGTGTAAATCGTTTACTTTTTTTCCCAAAAAGTGGGGCAGGAGTTGGCTATCCTATTCCAGAAACCAGGGTAACAATCAGGGCGAGACTGTTGTTAAATCCCAGAATCTTGTGCCTTTATGAAGTTTGCATTAATTTTAAGTTTGGAGCATCTCCACCTGTGAGATGCTCTTGCAGCCCAGCAGGCTTTTTCTAGACTCTTCAGTGGCCTAAATTAGTTCGTCAGAGAAACCTTTCAACGTGGAGGATTCATGTTTGAATTTTAAAGTCCTTGTTGAGTACTTTGAACAAGGGTTCCTGCTAGAGGGATTCTAAAACCAAGGTTTAACATCCTGAGTTGCCAGGTTCAGATAACAGGTGAAAGCAAGTGAGATGACTTTTCTCCTGTTTCTGTGGGCTGCTGTGCATGCTTAGAGAAAACTCAGCCATCAGCTCCATCTCCTGAATTGGCTGAAGCAGTTTCTTTGGATTTTTCACATTTTTCCCCCCAACCTCAATTTATTCTTACGAGTCTTAATAGTTGTCAGTGACCTTGAAGAATAAGTACTTTTTCTAAATTTTACTTTCATTTATTCATTTATTTAATTTCGTCTTATTTGAAGGGCTATGGGAGGGAGACATTCTGCTTACACTTTCGCTCCCCAAATGCCTGCAAGTCAGGGCTGGCCCAGGCTGAAGTCCACTCCCAGGAGTCCCACATGTGTGGCAGAAACCAAGATACTTGGATCCTCATTGTTTCATCCCAGGGTATGAGTGAGTTAGGGAGCTGAAATTGGCAAAAGAAACGGAGACTCAAACTCCAGCACAGGGCTTGGTCCTCCCAAGGCGTAATAAGTATTGTGTCAAACACCTACCTCCAGCACCACATTTCTGCTGGCCAAAATATCAGTTCAGAAAGTACTCAAGTGATGTTTGCTAGGTGGCTGTTTCCCACCTATGTACTGTTACAGTGGGAGACATTTCTAACACCATTAACTGGAGTCCTTAGGATCTGATGATCCCTTTCTGGAGATTCCAGGGGAGGTGCCTCCCCTCAGATCTTCTGTTTCCCAGCAGTCCCTGGCCTGGATGTGTGTCGTGCCACTCTGCCCTGTCTTCACATTCTCTCTGCAGTCCCCGTGCGCCTCTCTTGTAAGGACCTTTTTCCCCCCTCTGAGTTTAGATCCTACATAGAGTTCAGGATAAGATACCTAAGTCATTCATATCTGTAAATCCTTTTCCATTTACCGGGTTTGGCAATTAGAACACAGTATTCTGGGATTATATGATCAAACCTAGGCAAATTGCATCTTATCTAAGGAACCATGTAATGGGGAATCTTATAGATACAATAGGGACATATCCCTATTATAGATATAGTAGCTATCTATAGATACATTTTAGGATATAGTTTTATGTGCAAAAACACAATTTGGGTCTGGTGCAGTAGTCTTGTTGCTAAAGTCCTCGCCTTGCATGCTGCAGGATCCCATATGGTCATCAGTTATAACCCTGGCAGCCCCTCTTCTTATCCAGCTCCTTATGGCCTGGGAAAGCAGTTGAGGATGACCCAAAGCTTTGGGACCCTGCACCCACTGGGAGACCCAGAAGAGGCTTCTGGCTCCTGGCTTTGGATTGGCTCAATTGCAGCCGTTGTGGACATCTGGGAAGTGAATCATTGAGTAGAAGATCTTCCTTTCTTCCTGTCTGTATATCTGTCCAATAAAAATATTTTTTAAAAACACATTTAAAAATTGTGAATTTTTTTTAAAGATTTATTGTTATTATTTTTTATTGGAAAGGCGGATATACAGAGAGGAGAGACCGAGAGGAAGATCTTCCGTCCGATGATTCACTCCCCAAGTGAGCACAACGCCGATGCTATGCCCGTCCAAAGCCAGGAGCCTCTTCCGGGTCTCCCACACGGGTGCAGGGTCCCAAAGCTTTGGGCCGTCCTCGACTGCTTTCCCAGGTCACAGGCAGGGAGCTGGAAGGGAAGCGGGGCTGCCGGGATAGAGCCGGTGCCCATATGGGATCCCGGGCGTGCAAGGCGAGGACTTTAACCACTGAGCCACCGTGCCGGGCCCGTGATGAATTTCAATACATTTATATATCTGCATAACCACCAGTATAATGTCTAAGAATTTTGTTCCCTTACAAAAGTTGATTGTGTTTATTTCCAGCCAATCCTTTTTTCCTTGGCTCCCCTTGAGCACCAGTCTGCCTTTTGCCATTAGAGATTGCATTTGTTTTCTGGTTTCATGTAAATGTAACCCATGTGGTACACTCCTTCATGATCAGCTGTGCTTTGGATTACTGCCCGTTACTGAGTAGCACTCACCTATTCCTCTGATGGACATTTGTATGCTTCCAGTTTGATGCTATTAATAGTGCTATTTTGAACATAACTCGCTTCTTATGTAAAAATATGCCTGTCCATTTATTTTGGCTGGCTTTTGAATCTACCTTCCTATTTGACCTTCCTATAGTTTTCATGAGAATTATTCCCTACAATGGACAGGCCTGCGGGAGCTTAGAAGTGGTAACTTTGTGGCAGTGTTTGTATGACCTCATGCCTTTCCTGTTTCTATTATAGACAGAGAAGACACTTGAAAGAATCCTACTTCATTTTCAATAAGGACTTAATTATTTCGGCTAACCAAGTAAACAGTTCCATTGAGAAAACAAAAGAAGCTGGAAAGGATATGAAAGCTTGCAAGAATAAGCAAGTAATTATCTGACTGAATCAGAAAATGCCAACTTTAATGGGGATGTTGCTTGCTAAATTAAGCTGCAGGGAATCAAACATGTGAATCTAACTTGATGTAACTAGCTTTCTAAGCCACCAAAAGTTCAAGTTCAAGTTTGTTCCTCTCTTGCCATAGAAGGCTTAGAAGAGCCCCTAGACAAACATAGCTAATACAGAACCACCAGCCAATCGTGCGGTTTATTTCTTGTTCACGGTACAAGTGATTTGATGATGACTGGAATCTCTCAGTGAACGAGTTCACATGTAGTTTCTCAGTGCTTGAGAGAATGTCTGAGGCTAATCCTTGTCCAACTCCCAACTTACGTTCTAACCTCTAGAAAGGTCCTGAATGCGTTAAGCTCTTGACAGAAGGTAGGTAGAGCTGAATGTTTTAGCTGCTGTGGCAGTAGGTGCCATTTATATCTGATGTTTTTATTCTTAAATCTGCTCAGTGGAAGAAATGGGGTTAGTGCAGAAGAGGGACAAGTCAAACATGAGCTCCCAAGCCTTCCGGCCTGGCCTCCGTGCAGAGGACGTAGCAGCGGCAATGAAACCAAAATTCACAGCTCGGGGAGTCTCCAATCCCATCACTAATTATATCTGCGTACCGAGGAACAACTAAGAAATGTTGATGTATTTTAAGGCACAGTATTCTTATTCAATTTTTCCCTGAGAGATAGAAGACAGAAATTTATATTAAATGTAAACACGAGGTATCTTACTCTGCTCCCAGTAGCACACACATTTAAGCCTAAAACATAGCACTGTTTCTACAGTCTACTTAGCAAACCTGAAACCCTGGGTTTTGAGAAATCTACTGTAATTACTCCATAATTGTGTGAACATAGGATTAGGTTAAAGTTAATTTCATTTCAAATGATTTGTTTAAAATTTCAATGCTCTCTTCTGTTGCCTTCCTGTTTTCATTTTCTCTTTCCCTCCTTCAATTCTTTGTTTCTGCTTTCAAGTGTGGCTGAATCCTGGGCTCAGAACTGCTTTCATATTTTGGGGAAATTCTTTGATTATATTCAGGCCATTGTGGAGGTTGACAGTGGTCGCTTATTCCACTCTGCTGAGTCCTAACCTGGACCATGTGCACAAAGCAGAGATTGGCTGTGCATTATTCAGGTGGAAGCCACACTGTCTACACTGCAAGCAGCCTTTCGAGTTCAGTTAAGCTCTGACTTCTGTGAGGGGAATCTGCTGTCTTTTCTTTCTTAATACTTTATTTTGCAAGTTGGAGTTCCAGAGAGGAGACAAAGAATTTCTGTCTACTCACTCACTTCCCTGATGGCTGCAAACACCAGCATCCAGAGTGCCATGCCAAAGCAAGGAGCCAGGTGTTTCAACTGGGTCTCCCTTGAAGGAGGCAGGGATCCAGGCACTTTGGCCCATTTAAGCTTCAGCTTCTTTGGTGCAATAGCAGGAAGTTGGATCAAAAGCGAAGCAGCTGGGCAGGGCCTGGTACTTTTGTGGATGCTGGCACAGCAGGCGGCAGGTTTACCCATATGCCACAATTTTGGCTCTGTGGACCCATTGCCTTATGAAGCAGTAAGCGTGACAAATACAGATAATTTGTGTATTGGCTTGGTGTCAACAAGGTATGCTAAGGATACAATTTCTAGGATACTGAGACTGATTGCAGTCTTTAATTCTTGTATTCCCTATCTCATTAACTCACTCATCTAAAGGTAATTTAAGAGTTTGTATGGGCTCTGAGAATATAATGGTGCGATAGACAAGAAATTAGTCTGAGGACAGATATTAATCAACTTTGTACTATGAACTTCTTCATTTCAGCCCAGTGAAGGAAAATCTCATTGTAAGTTTTCAAACACGAAGAAGTTACAGCTGAGCTGGGATGTGAAGAATGAATTGCATGTGTCTTACTAAAATTTGCGCTTTGACATGAAAGAATCTAGTTGGCACACAGGTTGTAAAGAAGCAATTTATCAGGGAAGAGAACAGATGATAGTCCCTCACTTTCCACATAGAAATTTTCTCAAAAGGCAATCCCACTGGGATTTTTTCCCTATTCTAGATAAAAACCAGGACCCATATGAGATGCTTGCACTGTGATTGGTGGCTTGACTATGCCACAGTGCAGGCTCCTCCTCTGTCCCTCTGTCTCTCTTCAGTAATTAATTTAAAAGTAAATATAAAGGATGGTGGCTGAAAAGTTTAATTCAGTAGTCAAGTAAGACAGGATCAACTTCAAGCTCACAAAGTGGTTGCGGATGATCCCTCCACCATCTTTTGGCGGCTGGCCTCATTTTCTTGCAGGGTGCTGACTGGAGGAGGCTGTTGGCTCATTACCTTGGGGTGTCTTCTATTGCAGGAAGTCAGGAAGAAGATCTTGACAAACGGCAAAAAGTCTTCTGTGATCCAATTCAGCAGGTGATATCACATTACTTTTTCATATCCCACTTCTAAGAAACATCTCTAGGTCCAGGCCACACGCAAAGAGTGGGGATTTGATACAGGCATGAGCGTTAGGGGATAGGAACCATTGGGGATGTGTCAGAAGCTGCTTACCACTCTTATCTACCTGTAAGCCATTGTTGTAGGAACAAGTCCATTAGGATTACTCAATACTAATATGGATAGCTGGTTAGCACTAAGGACACTTCAGATTTTTTCTATCAAAAATCCTTTCTGTAAATAAAAAAAAAATTTAGCTGTTCCTCAAATGAATCACTGAGTGGCTAACACTTCTGTTGCCCTAAATAAAAGCAGAAAAAGTAACTGCACTGAAGCCTTCCAACTATGGCCTCTGACGTGGCTTTCTCCTTAAGGTCTGCTTCCGTGCAGGCACAAAATGAGTAATGTAAAAGCCAAGATCTCTTGACACATGATTTTCAAAGTATATTTGCACTGTGTGTGGGTCAACAACCTTGATATTTGGCAGAAGTCTGAGCTGATAAGGGTAATATTTTATCACACATTTAAGCCAATATTCTTGTGTTAATGATTCAACTTAGAGAACATGGATGCCTGGAGGACCAGGCAGAAGATTGAAACAGAGGTGAGACGAGGGAAAGAAAAGGATTTCTTTAAGGCTCTGACTTTATAAATAATAAAGAGTTGGTTTAGAAAAACACTCCAGGATCAACAAACCTAAGAATTTAGGGCTTTAATAAAAAATTCATGGTTATCTCAAAATAGTCCAAATGGGACAAAAAGAGTCACATTTAACTTGTGTCTGCTTTAATGACTGGCTGGAAAGAAAAGTGTCTGCCCGTCTTGGTGTTTGTGAAGGCCTTTCCTTTTTGTTGCGGACAGAGGAATAGAAGCTTTTGTGTGCATCTCTGCCCTGTTTACCACCAACTGGGTTGGTTGGAGCTATTGACTTTGGTCAATTCAGAAACTTTAAGGTTTTTTTTTTTTTGAAAAGATGTCCTTTGCTTAAGCTTACATATCTTGAGGATAATGTCATGTATTTAGGTTATTTACTTGCGTAATTGCCAGTGCTCTAAGATTCAAATCCTTGAAGGTCCTTTCAAAAGGAGCACATGAAGAAAACAGGTTAATCAGGTGAAGAGGTGATATGGAATGTACTGGCTGGAGAATCTCATTGTCTCTGGACACCTGTTTGGAACACAGATAATGCATGGTCTCAAGTACTCCTTTCGTATTGCCTCTGCTGCATTACTGATATGTGGTCTGGGTTTTAAAGTCATTTTAGTTACTGGTTGTAAGTAATTGTTATGTTATGCAAAGTTTTATTGTGATAGCCTTTTATTAATCCTTAAGTCATTTTCTACATTGGATCATCGACTTCTTTTGGATGTTTCATTTTTTGAAAGAAAAACTTCTGTTTGCTGGTTCACTCCCCAAATGATTGTAATTGCCAAGTCTGAGTAAGGTCAAGCCAGGATCCATGAACTCTGTCCAGATTTTGGATAGCAGGAACCGAGGTTTTTGGCTGTCACCTACCACCTGCTTAGGAGTATTAGTAGGGCACAGGATTGGAAACAGAATAGCTAGTAATTTAATATGGGATGCTGGCAGTATTGTAGGTGGCGACTTAACCCACTTTGCCACAATGTAATTCCCAGTCACTAACATGCAGTAGCCATTTTGCATCAGGCTCTGCATTAATGTCATGAGTAGAAGTCTATTGACGGACTTTGGCGGCCTTAGGTCTACAGCGTGAAGAACCATTGAACAGTAAGCACAGAATGAGGATATGAAGTAGAATTAAGAGCAAAGATGCTGTACCCAGTACAACTGGATTTAAATTCAGCTTATATACTTAGTATAGTTTTGAGTGTATTTTTAGTTTCTTTAATCCTCAATTTTCTTAGTCACTATTACATTCATTTCATTGCTGTCTCATAGAATTATTGTTACGACAAAAGGAATTGATGCATAAAGCTTTGAGCATAGTCTGTTACCCCACAGATAATCATTAAGTACTAGTGATTATCATTTTCCTCCAATTTCATCTTCATATCCATCTTCCCTCAATAACCTCATTGATAATCTTATTATGTGTTTAGATAATATAATAGGCTTATCAAGACCCTAAAAATGAAGCATATTGAGGGATTATACAAATGTATCTATATGCTAATAAGATTTGCTTAGGACACAGTTAAATACAAATTCATAAGCATCCATGAGTCTTAGAGATCCAGCAATGCTGTGGAGTTGTGCAGAGTAGCATCTTTGGGCTCAGACTATAAAAAAGTGCTTCCCATTTTCTGTAGGAAGCCACACAGTTCCTCTGCCTTATTTGTGATAAACAGATAAGTATATCTTAGGTGCAGTAGCCTAGTGGCTAAAGTCCTCATCTTGCATGCACTGGGATCCCATATGGCCACGAGTTCTAATCCTGATAGCCCCACTTCCCATCCATGCTTGCAGAGTGAGCCAGTGGATAGAAGATCTTCCTCTTTCTCTTTTTCTCTATGTCGGACTTTCCAATAAAAATAATTTTTTAAAAGGGTGTATTTTGTGGTGTTGTGCAGAGAAAAGGAGCATTTGTACTTAAAGTACCTGGCAGATAGCCATCAATAGAAGCCAACTCATTTTGATATAAAAAGAGGAAAGGCATGTGGAAAGGAAACCATAGATGAATGTTGAACACGGAAGCCCATTTATGGAAACCCAGTAGTACCACACACATCTTGCCAGAGCTGTCGCCATCGGGCATGGTTAAGGTGGGCATACTGGCTTACTGCTGTCTCTTGCTGCAGTTGCTCTGCTGCACATTGGAAACAACAGGGTGAAATAGTTGGTCTAAAATCATTCCCAGCATCGGAGGAAGAATGAACACAATGGTGGTTCTAGGTCTGTTCAGGTTGCATGAAGTGGGACATCAGGCAATTGACTAGTTGCTAACTAGTTCTTAATTTTTTAGGGTAGATAATCACTTTCTCCGCTTCTATGGGCTGTTTGAATCTTTACATCTTTGCTGTCAATGTGACAATGGAATTTTCTTGTAGCTTTTAAGTCTCCTTTCAGAAGTCACATTCCAATTTAATTCACTATATATGACCTTGTCAGTGGGTTTGATCAATAGTCATTATTTTTCACTGTTAACATTTCCTTCAAAAGTGACACCTATTCATGGAGAAAGTGGATGTTCCCACCCACAATCACCTGTTGTCTTTTTGGTTTCCATGACTCTCAGGCTATCCTGGTAATGTACCCATTGGAAGGCCTAAAAAACCTCATGAAGCAGGAACAAAGGAAGACACACTGATGTATCAGGAGACCCCAAGACAATCTGTTTCTATTTTAAGAGATAGAAATGATTATGGACAGCAATAGTAATTAGAAGGAAATAATGAATTTATAGCCAGAAGATTCATCGGTCAAGAGATTAATTCAACTTAGTAGAAAGGTTAATTAACTGGAGGAGTACATGATAAAGACATCTCAAGGAGATATTTAAATTGACAGTTGTAACACTAGTGAAGAGGATCAAGACGTAAAATTGTGCCAAAATGGAAGATTCTAACCTGGTGTATGGAGTTCCATTGAATTAAGCCTCTGAGATGGAGAAATGCAGTTCCCAAAAGGCTTTAAGGGGAGAGGCTTTATGGTAACCTATCCAGCTTGTACCCAGAGTATATTCTTCACATTCCCCATTGCTTATAGAAATTTGCTGAGAAAGAAAAGTAGGTTAGAGCTTGAATATTACACAGATTAAGATGAACTGGTAATAACACTTTAAACCAACTGTGGAAGAATTGGTTCCCATGAAAAAATTTTAGGTCACAAAGTAGACACTTAAGGATATGGAAGTTAACTTCTAAAGTTTAACATGATTCTCCTGACAGTTTTTCATGTATAAAGAAAGTTAATAACTTGTAAAATTCTACAAGTTTTTCCTGTTTTTACAAAATACAAAATAAAAAATACTAATTTTAACAACTTGTAAAAAATTAAAATCAATAACAGGCAAAATAAAATTTCATTATCAGAAATTTTAAATGTTTCTGAATTTTAAAAATTCATTTAGAAATAAGTTGAGTTCCACAATGATCTAATTCTGGAACCAGACAAGGACACTTGACGACTATAGATGCAGAAATATCTTCAGTGAAATATACAAAGATGTTTTCTTGACAGAAAAGGAATAGCACTCACCAAAACCCAAGGCAAATGTGTGGAATCTCCCAGTAAGGTAACTGAAGACTAAATATGCAGCCAGTTGTGAAATGACAGGAAGAAATTACAACCTGTTTATATTAACCCTGAATGTAAATAGCTTAATCATCAATCAACTGTCATAGATCAGTAGATTGGATTTAACACGAAACCCATATATTTGTTGCCTATAGTAGATATCTCACTAGCAAAAAGCAGATAATCATGGATTTTTGATGTTTTTAAACACTTTTTCTCAAGTTCTTCAATTACTGATAAATCATATAGTAGTATGACTTTCAAGAAGGTTCTTGATTTCCTTTTTTTCAGCAACACATTAGTCATTCAGTAGCATGTTATTTAACTTCATGGTGTTATTAGTTTTTATTTTCTTCCTGTTGATTTTGGTCTGGATTTTCCTTTAATGGGATAGTGACTATAATGGAGACTATCCTATCCAGTGGGATGATTTTTAACTTCCTGGCATTGTGAATTTCTGTTTTTCTTCCTGTTAATGTTTTGTGGCTTTTCACTTGGGATTTATAGTGACTGTGTAGTGAAGACCAACATGTCCAGATGTGAGGATATAGTGCAGTGTGCATCTCTACTTCTGGATCCAGCATGATGGACTCCCAGTGAAACTGTTGAATGTGTTTTTACAGTGAGATGCTGGACTCTGCCATTGTCCATGCCCACAATGAAGGACTTATAACTGTTTATGAGGAACTATGCTGTTGTAATGATATGGGAGAGCTCAGTGGGGAGTGGGGATTAGGGTAGGGGGATAGGGGAAATTCCAGGGCCTATGAAACTATCATAAAACGATAACAGTAAAAAAAAGAAAAATACTGGGAAACTGACTTCAACAGTACTTCTTTCACCGTGATAAACAGATTCATCCTAGGAGTGCAAGGGGAGTTCAACATACGCAAATCCACAGGTGTGAAGAACCTCAAACCAGTAAGGCCCTCTGATAAAAATTAACTGCTTCCATAACAAAAGCTCCAAACAAACTGGTTATAGAAACAATCCACCATGGTATAAAACGGGGTATATTGTAAGAAGCCAACAGCTCGTATGACGGGGAGGGGGAAATATCGAAGTTTCCTAAGACCTGCAATGAGACAACGGTATTCACTTTTGGCGCTTTCATTTAGCACAGAACTGGAAGCTCCTGTCACAGAAGTTACGGAAGGTATATATGTAGATGTTAAGGGAAGTAAGCCAAGAAGCATGGCAAGACAAGGATTATGTAACTTAGAGACCAAGGATATGATAGCGGTTGCCAGAGGCCAGGAAGAGTAGTGCGGACTGAGTTACGGGTATGGGGAAAGGTGCTTTAGCAGGTATTGAATTATAGTTGTATGAGAAAAGTGCTGGTGTTGTACTGAATACTGGAGGATTATATACAATATATTTGTTTAAAACCTGGAAGAAAGGGTTTTAAATCCTTTCACCATTAAAGAAATGCTACATAGTTGAGGGTATAGTTAAGTTTAGCCTGATCGGACATTGTAAAATGTATACATGTAACAAAACATCATGTTGCCTTAAAATTGTATAATTTTATGTATCTTAAAAATATGTATTGAAGATGGCTGATAAGGGTGAATGTTACATTATGAAAAGATTTTGATGTTAGTTTAAAATTGTGATCACCTTGTATAAGTATTGTTACATTCTGTAGCTTGTCTCTACCTTCAAAATTGACCTGTCTTTGCCCTACTTGCATCTTAGTATTTTTCCTTTGCTCCAGTAGAGGGTGGTGGACAGACACCAGAGGGTTTTTCACGTGCTGCTTTTTGGTTGGCACCAGGGGTCAAGGGTCAGCAGTAGTGTTGCTCACACGTGGTTGGTAACCAGAAGCAGTTCCGGTCCCCCTGCATCCCAGTAGGCTCCGTGTTTGTGTTTCCCTTCCCTCTAGTAGAGTCTGCTGTGAATGTCTAACTAGTTTACAGTGGTTGCTGCAGCCACTGATTAGGAAACTTTGTTGAGCTACTGTTCTAGAGAGGTACTACTGTTCTAGAGAGGTGTAACAGTGTCATCTAGGAGTTGATTGCCCGTTACTCATTCTTAGGTGTTACTCAAACTAGGTCATAACATTTGACGCTGGGACCAGGAATTTTTAAATCTATTTTCCAAATACACCCAATGCATGCGTTCAAATGTGTGGTAGCTGGAACCCATCCACTTGAGCCATTATTGTTGTCTTAGAGGAGTGCTATTGCCAGAGTCTGCAGTTAAATCCATGCACTGTGGGGAGCAGGTGTCACATTGCTAGGTCAAGCGCGGCCCTCAGGACTTTGCTTTAGAAAAGATACGCTCATGATTCTAGTGGGTAGTGTCAAAAGCCAGTGCCCATGTCAGTGTTTCTAGAAGTGCAGCATGTACACAGATTACGTAGAAATTTTGTTAACCTTCAGATCACGATTTGATAGCTCTAGGATGGCGTCCAGAATTTTGCAAGCCTCCAGATGAAAGGAGGATCCATGGATCACACTTCTAAAAACACAGGAGTCAGAAACCCTGTTGCTTTCATGCCTGTGCTGTAGATGGTTTCTACACAAGGAAACCTGGAATGTACCGTACAGTCCCAGGCTGGGGGCTCATACACCTTTTGGGTTCCGGGAGACAAAGGCAACCATCTGATGTTTATTCCACGGGCTGCTTGGTGATAGCAGCAAGAGCCTGTGTGATGCATTTTGAGCAACAGGTTGTCATGGCAACTTTCAGGCCACTGTAGCTTGGACATTACTGACAGTCGTAGCAGGGGGCCTTGGCTGTGAGGCTGCTGCTGTTTGGAGGGGGTTCTGTGCTCCCTGCAAGGTGCAGCTGAGGGTCTCGCCTTCCTTGGCATCATTTCCTTTGAACTTTCATGCTGAGTTTAGGAACTGTACCCCCTCAGGGAAGAACACAGCTGCCAGAGTTCGGGGGTCTCAACATAAATTTACCACTGAAAGAAAGGGCTGGAGGGGATAGCGTTCTCTTTACCTCAGAGGGAGTTTTTTTTTTTTTTTTTTTAACCAAAACGTTCCTTTCAGAGTATTCAACACAATGGATTTTTGGCAAAAATGAAAAGCATAGACACAAAAGTCTTACTTTCTCCCATTTTATTTGTTGTAATTATATCACAGATAAACATTCTTTGTCAAGATAATTGGAAAAAAAAATCCAAATACAACCCACAGGCTTAGTTTCAGCAACAGAGGTTGCTTCTAATTTCTTCTCTCCCAAGGCGAAAAATCTAGGGCAGAGGAAGCCGTCTGAGAAAGCCGCCTTCTGTCCTTAGGACACATTCTGCTCTCCCAATTTTTTTTTTCAAGCACACGTTGCTGATTTAATTTGCTACAGCGGCAGGTGGGCATGCACCGCCTCTGCCTTACTGGGTTGCCCTCATGTCACGTATGCACTTTGTATTCAGGGCTCTGTTAGGGACACGAGCCCAGAAACCTGTTTTCTCATGATGCAAGCTTGAGGCAGTGACATTTTGCTTTCCCTCTAGTGAGCTACTGGATGGGCTATTACAGGGAACTTCTGAAGGCCTGTGTATGAAGCGGCAGATACTGTATCAGCTCTTCTGGTCAGAGAAACTGCGGGCAAGAGGACAAGGCCATGAGCCTTGGAGAAAGTTCTGAGGCTTTTAGCTGGTCATGTGTAGGTGTTGTAGGCTTAGGGGGTGGTGTGATATCTATGAGTGATTTCTAAAACACAGAAAATTTACATTCACTCTATGGGAGAAAAATGACATGTATTTATGGAATGTATTAGAAAGTTTCCTGGGTTTTTCTGTAACTGTAAAAGAGTTTTAAACTTTAGAGCCCGGCGTGGTAGCCTAGTGGCTAAAATTCTTGCCTTGCATGCACCGGCATCCCATGGGCACTGGTTTGTATCCCACCCAGCTGCTCCACTTGCCATCCATCAGCCTGCTTGAGGCCTGGGAAAGCAGTCAAGTAGAGAATGACCCAGAAGCAGCTCCTGGCTTCAGATAGTTCGGCTATAGTAATCACTTGTCAACCAGTGGATGGAAGATCTCTGTCTATCCTGTCTGTGTAAATCTGCCTTTCTAATAAAAATCTTTAAAATTAAACTTTAAAGTCCTATAAATCAGAGCATATCTAGGTTGGGGCTAAGGTAGCTGGGTACAGAGAACCCTATTTTTAAAGGCAGTACTTTTTCACGTATTCTGTGATGAATACGCTATCAGCGACACAGGATGAGAGTGGGATTGAGACCTCTGTCAAAAAGATGCCAAAGCATGGAGACTAGGGGAAAATAAAGATGCGCAGGTAGAAGGGCGGAGATGGGGGAAGAGAGGAGATGGTGGAGAAAAGCAGGTGAAGGTGAGGGAGGAGGGATAAGGGGAGGAGGCCAGGGAAATGAGATGACATTTGCTTAGCATTCCTTTGTCAGGCCCTGTGCTTTCACATGGATTACCTCGTTGACTCTCACTATGCGAATCTGTGGAACCTTTGTAAGCCTTAGTTTCTAGAAGAGAGGTTCGGAGAGTTCAATAACCTGCCTGAGAACAAGGAAGATGTGGAAGGAAGCCAGCAGTACTGTGTGCCCCCAGCATCCCTCATGAGAGGATGAACAAAGGAGGCAATGGAAAGCCGTTTGGACCAGTCTTTGATGTGCATGCACTGAGGCTGTAGCTTCAGGTATGACGGTGATCTGAAAGAAACTACATCTGGAAGAGTTACAGGCTTTCATAGGAAAAGCAACGTCTTAAAAGGATGGCCTCAGAAAATAAACCTTGTTTTATGATACAGGCTGTCTCCAGTGTGCTGGATAAGACCATGATCTTGATCTCCGTAGTCTTACCTCCACAAAGGAGCCTTTTATCACAATTGTAACCCTCTAACAAAATAGCTGTTTTGCTTTTCACATGCAAGCGATTTCTTCCTGTATAGGAGGAACTGACCAACTTGTGAGACTTCAAAAAGTATTCGCATATTTTCCCTTCTTCCAGAAAGTCCAAATGGAATAAAAAAGATGTGCATAGCAGGCACTCAATCCTTCGGGGCCAAAGCCATGAATGCTTGTTCAAAGCTCCCTTGGATAACACTGTTCTATCACTTTCATGGAAAGAATTCATTGGTGTATTAGGAGCTATGCAGAAACAATACTACAGAGACTTGCCTGACTTAGGGGACTTGACTTGAGCTGCTTCATCTTCCAATTGAACCAACTTCTCATTATGTAGGGGATGCTTGCATGACTTATTTTCTGGAACATGTGTGCTAGAGTCATTTGCAGCACAGCCCCTAGCTCAGTGGTTGCAGACACTTTTTGAATAAGCTCTTCCAGAAATTCATTTGGATTAAAATCAAGGGCTATCAATTTAGTGATTAATCCAGCTTCTCTCTTTTACAGTCAGACTCAGGAATCAGGACTTTCTTTTAAAATTTTTAAGTCCTAGTTACACAGAAGCATGTAGATAGTCCATCCACTGCTTTACTCCCCAGATGTTCACAACGGCCACAGATGGGTGAGATTGAAGCTGTGAGCTATGAGTTTCTTCCAGGTCTTCCACGTGGATAATTAGAGGCCCAAACACTTAGGTCATGTTCTATTCCTTTTCCTAAGACATCAGCAAGAAACTGGATTGGAAGTGGAGCAGCTGGATATGAACAGGTGCCCAAATGGGATTGTGGCATTGTAGATGCCATCATGTGGGTCCTAGGACTTTAATAGGACTTATTAAAGCCCTTTGTCTATAAATTAAGACTCAACTTTATACTTCTATAGATTTGAGATCAATATAGTACGGTCATTGGTGTGTTAAATAGCCCAGAAAGTTAATCAAATTATGTATTCTACCTTTTAAGTGTACATTCATCGCATCACTTTAATGCAGGCATTCTGGTAATTCTATACCCAAAGCACAGTCCTTCTGTAAAGTACTATCCTGTCAGACACTGAGTGCTTGATCTAATAGGGATAAACAACAAATTCAATTTGTAAATGTCTTTAATGAACAAAAATTTGGCCTCATTGAATTAATATAAAGTTTTATATAATCTGATTCTGTTTATTAGAACTACATGGAAGATTTTGTTCTGAAAATCATTTTAAGAAAATATACTTGACCCAGAAAACAGATACTTTGGTTGCATTTACATTTCTGTCTTGCTTTTTCAGTACAGGCTGGGTAGGGGAGGAACGTGTATCCAAAACCTTATCCCAGATGAGAACCATCTGAGATTTGCACAACAGTAATGCTTAGAAATTCAAACATCTAAGGGAACTAGGAATTTTCACTTCTTAGAATAACGTGCAATCTGCATAAACAAAATATTATCCTGGGCTTCTTGGATATGAAAGCGTTCTGTTTGTCAGACAAGAGAGTAGGAAGGTTAAGAATCGGGTGGATGTTCTCCATTTTGTCATGTGCCCATTCATTCTTGTCCATTACAACTCCACACATGTCGGACTTTGTTCCTATGCCAGGACCATCCAGAGAAAGCCACTGCTCGATAAAATGCAGGCATATTTCCAGTCATTTCACTGGAATGCCCCTCAAATCCAAAGCTCTTAACTAGTTTATCATGAATTTGTGTGTATTTAAAAATTTGTATTTAAAAACCACTTTACCCACTGAAATTTAAAAGGCAACAAGGACGGACTTGACCATGAAGGGAGGTTATTGTGATGTTAGATTTATCACTTAAAGTAACATGAATTGGGTAAGTTTCAAAAACGTGTGTCCTTGCTGCTTACTTGTGAAATAGGGATGATAATGATGAGTAACTGGGGCAACTGTCAGCATTACTGGATGATTATATGAAGAAGTGTAATATGCTCATTCTTAAACATCTGATATAGTCTGTACTCAAGAACCAGAATGCCGGCTCTTATGACCAGTGTCCATAATCAGAGTGCGAATTTGCCAGGTGGACATATTTGGATTAATATCCATTCATTCTCTGGGATGTTAAAATTACTACATTTATATATATGCCCATGAATCGGTTTTCCCTTGGAAGAAGGGAGAGACTGGATTTTGGCGATAGGACAGTAGTAGGGACTGTTTCTCCTAAGTAGGGATGTGTCTCCTAAGTATTTACAGTGGCTTTTCTTGCTGATCTAGCCAGTTTTCGGGTGCAAGATTTCCACAGTATCAGAAGGCATGGTCACTTTTATGTTTCTAGTAATACGTTTATTCTTTGGAGTGAACTTCAGAATGTGAACTCGCTAACTGTTCTAGGAAAGTCTCACACAACTGGGCTCTATTGTAAAATCAAATTCAAGTGAAGGTGTTTAACTCATTGCCAAAGCCAGCATCTGGACTGCCCCGTGATGTGAGATGCAGGGAGTGCTACAGATCCAGACTGGGTCAACCTCCTAGTTGTGTGACCTTTGGAGATTTTTTTGTTCGGTCATATCTACATGAAAGCAACTGTACAGCATGGCGGGCAGCATAATAGCATGGATGGCAACACTGCATACAAAGGATCAAGTTGTGACCCAAGGCGAGATAATTTCCCTGCCATCAGTCACAATTCAAAAATCTTGGAAAGGCTCGCTGGTCACAACTTCTCCAAAAATGTTGGAAGGATACAGCCAACAGTTTGAGCTCAGTGTGTCTCAAGGTAGGTGTGATCTTAGAATACCATAACTTGAGCAACCAGGATATGAAGACTGGAGGAGAGACACTTCTGCAGGCACAGCAGCAGCAGCATTAATAGGGTCATTGTTGGTCAGCAGAGACTGGAAGGAATCCTCTTTACCACTATGCCAAAGCTCATGTAGTTGGCACTCAGCCTGTGTTTTTATTTCATTAATAAAATATGACTAATTTTTTTTATTCCAGGAGGATGAGGATACATTGGTTGCAAACTGCATGCAGCTAAAGGGGAAGGGTTCCTTTTGAAACTACATCCTCTTAATTTTACCTACTATACGTAACAGTAGTGCATTTCTTGTTAAAACAGCAAGCTTTTTTTCCAAAATGAAAACATTCATTTCTTTATAAATATTTTAAATACATATTCCATACCAAGGATATAAAAATAGCCTCTTTTTGATAAATAAAGACATTTTTCATTTACATGGCAAATAACGTGCGAACAGCTAAGCACTGGTCACCAGAGCTATTGAATTGATTGTCTGAGATGACATGCCGTAATAATGGTCCGTTTGCCTGCTCCAACAGGAAAGCAGATGTGCAGGAGCTATGCACTCCCGAGGCCAACAGTGCTGTGGGCATTGTTCAGGAATGACAAGCAGGCACTCAAGGAAAAAACCTTTGTTGCACTTCACAAAAGCCACCCAGGACACCACTAGTGCAGATTGTCTGTGGCTTCCAGCCGTTCAGACCCTTGGGGTCTTTGGGCCTTTACCGAAGTCTGTCAAACAGACCAGTAAGTTAACACCTGAACATAAGTAGGTTTCTATTGTACTTCTAGGATCTAGAAATTGCTTGCTACGGTAAGGGTGTGGTTGTGCCTTTCCCTGGTTCCCTCGCCTCTCTTCTGCAGAGTTCTGACTTTGCTCAGTCCTCGATGCCTACCAAAGCAATCATGCAGTGGAGGGTTTGAACTTGGGAGCTTGTGTGTTCTGGTATCATACGTTCATGGCTTTATTTTTCGCTTCTGCTGTGCTTGTAACGACTTCCACGGGAAAGTTCTCCAAGGGTTTGGTAGAGATGGATGCCATTCCTTCTCGGTCCCAGGATCTTGGTAAGTTTTCCAGACTGAGGGAGCCAACAACTCCCTGACCAAAACTGCCTTCCTCTGATGTGCTTGGGAGGACCAGCTGCAAGGACGTTTGTGAAGAAGAGCAGACAGAGGATGAGAGAGTGGCCGAAATGGACTGCAGGGGCGTCAGTGTTGTGTCTGAATGTGGAGAGAGGCACCTTAAAAATTGCAAATGACCTTCTTGCACAACCTGGTAGTGGGAAGGTGAATACTCAAGGTTTGGAGAATGACAGAGTTCACTGTCTGCAGGGTTTGGTCCATGAGCTCCAGTTTGTTGGGGGCTGCTTCCCAAAGAGGGTTCCACACTCCAAATGTCTGAGGTGACATTGCCACCGCAAAGTTGTGCTTGGGGATAAGCAGCTCCAGCTGCTTGCAAGTGCAGACAAGGCTGGTGTGCGCTCCAGCTCATCCTGGTCTGCAAGCTCTCCCTGGAGGGGCACACAGTGGTGGCGTGTAGAGAGCAACGCTGGGATGGTGGCTGGGGTGACAGAACATTTTCCAGAAGTTGCATCACATTCTTCATATCTTTGCCTAACTGGGAGACTTCCTGAGTCAATGTTGTTACCTGTGTGGATGAAGCAAAGCAAAAAGCCATAGTTAATGCCGATCGGGAATGCTAGATTTCAGAGCAGGAAACTAAAGTAAGATACTGTAAGTAACTCCCAAAAAGGTGTTCCAACTCCAAATATGGCCTGGGACTTTAATGAGCAGTTTTGGAATCCTTTCATGCACTTAAAGGCATAGGTCCGTTTTCACTTCCTCTGAGGGGACAGGATTCACAGCTGTGCATGGAAGTCACTAGCCACCTTGAAACAGTGAGGAGTGGAAGATACTCTATGTAAAGTCCTCAGCCTGTGGGTATCACTGTCTTCGTGTGAACACTTAGTGCATGACAGTTCTTCTTCTGTCCTTTTCTGATAGAGGAACATGCTTTATCAGGTTAGAGACAAAGTGGCCTTCAGGGATGGTGTGGGTGCTAAACAATCACACCAGATTGGTTGTGTAGAATTTATTTTCCTAACAGTCACATGAGGCTTTGAACATGGAAAGCTTCCAGAAGACTGAATTTTGGCTAAAACCTAGCTTTTCTGAAATCTTTGGATTCATCAAAATGAGGAAAATTTATGTCAGAAGGCAGGAAACACGTTTTTAAGTCTTTTGCTACTTTCACAACACAATGTTGTAATGTTTTTCCTTCATTGCAATAACATTTTGTGTTAAGTTTTTTTTTTTTTGAAAGGCAGGCAGGGAGAGAGAAGAGACAGATTCCATCTGCTTGTCAACTCTTCAGGTGACAACTGGGCAGGTACAACTGGGTTTGGGCCCAGGCAAAGCCAGGAGCCCAGAAATCAATCCTGGTTTTTACATGGGTGGCATGTGCCCAAATACTTGGGCCATATTGTGCTGTCTTCCCAGAAAAATTCGTGGGCTGTTCAGAATAGTGGAATAGTTTGGACTTGAAGCAGATTACTGATAGGAGATTCTGGTGTAACAAGCAATGGCTTAACTCGCTGTACTGCAGTGTTGGCACCCAAATTTTGGATTTTCTAAAGGACATTTTATGACTTTATTTTTCTTTCAAGAACCACAAAACTCCAAGCAGAAGGTGCTGTATCTATTGGTGAAATACCACAATCATAGAAGAGCAGTGGGCTTGGGCCAGTATTCTGGACTAGTGGGTAAAGTTGCCATGTATGGGGTCCAGGCCTTGGGGTTGGGGGCGGCTTGCAGCTCCCTGCAGTGTGGAGGCTTTGGGGGTGCCCCTGTTGGGCTGGATCCAATGCTGGGGACTCAGGCCAAAGCCACTGCCAGGAGGCAGTGACTGAGTCCTTAGATTTCTCCAGGCCCAAGAGATCTTCCCCTCAGGGGCTCTTACCCCAACTGGTCTTGATGAGGCAGGGATACTACGGCATAGCATCAAAGGCAAAGGCTGAGACAGCCCCTACAGCTGAGCACAAGACCCGCTATATGGAGCAACCCAGACCAGGCCAGAGGAAGATACCCACCATCCTACATATGGCATAGGAGGGGGGCAGACATAGTGAATCTAAGATTCAGTGTGATTTGAAGTTTTCACTACAGGTTGTCAATTTCATTACTTGCCAAGTCTCAATTCTAAAATGTAAGGGTCACGCTTGTGTCAGTAGCACAGCATCTTTGTCTCGCAGACACTCCTAAGGTTTCCCTCTTCAATTATTGGTGGTTCTATCAAAATTTCAGAAGTGAAATCTTCCACTAAGTGGAGTTGATTGAAAAGACATAGGTACAATTAGTTCGTTTGTCCATGCTTAATTCCTATAACAAACTGACCAGGGCTGCAGTAAGTCAACCCTCAACAAGATGCTTTCATTTCATCTTTTAGTGAGGACGGAATCAAGACCGTCTGACAGACGATTTCGAATTTTAGGCACACTAAGAATTATGTTACCCAAAAAATGTTTGAGTACCATGATGCGTTTCCTGTTTGGATCTACAAACAGTGTTAAGATAGGCGGGAGTACATTATTATTTCCCAACTTGGAAAATGAGGACAAGCCCAAATGGGAAATGACTTTTTTAACGTCACTTATTTCATGAATGACAGTCCTTAGTTTAGAATTTAGGGCTTTCTAAATTTGATTCTCCTTCTGTTAAGGAGACACTACTCAAGAGAGTGGGTAGATATTCTGTAATGTGGTTAGAATTGGTCAAGAGTGCAATGCCACAAAGCTGTAGAAGCTGTGGTGGTCTGCAAACAGGAAGTAAACAGTGGCTTAAGTACAATAAAATCTTGTTTCTTCAAATTAAAAATTGCCACAGGGTAAAAAGTGGAACCACAGACCTGTAAACAGTCCCAATGAACTATTTTTAGCTTTGAAAATAAACATTTTCATGGCAATCATTTTGACATCTAACTTTTATTGTGCATTTGCCATAGCTTTCAGGCCTGAAATTTTGAGAATCCAGGAATGTAAGCAAGCGTGAACATTTCCTGTGAACAAATTACTACCCTAGTTTAAAAGTAGCAAAGAACTCAAACTAGGCTTTCTTTAGCTCTGGGGGCTAAGATTCAAGTTAAGAAAGACTTGTGTCAGAATGGCTGTGAGGACACACCCCTGGCCTCATTACCGTTACAGGATGGAATTAATCCATGTTAGTCAAGGAGAACTGTTCCCCTTACAAGGACAAAGCCAGCTGTCACCAGGAGAGATGGCATCTCCTGGAGGTGGAGACATTGTGGCACTGAAGGAGACAAAGTGTTAGAGAATGCAGTAAAAATTTCCAGCACTTTGTTTACTGCTGCTTGCCAGGCTGCCAACAAAACCCATTCTAAAACGGGAAAGAATTTAGAGGTAATCAAATGTAAGCTGCACTGAACGAATGCAGTGTCTCTACTTTGGGGGGGTGGAGAGTTGAAAGGCTTGTCCCTGTTGTCTGCTGTAAGAAGATAGGCTCCTGCTAAAAAGGTTGCTGGGAAGATCTGATGAGTAACTGTCCACTTAGCTAAACACCTTCAAAATACAACCTGGAACTAGAGTGCTGCCCAATCAATACAAACCAAATGATGAAATGAAAACAAATTCCTCAAGTAAATGCTCCTGGTACTCAAATTAGTACTCAAATTAGAGAAAACAAGCTCTTTCTGAGGTATCAAAAGATCTCCCACAAGCTCTTTCTCATTTTTGAAAATGTTACTTCCATTTGTTTGGGATATATCCCAAATACCTTATGAGAGGGAGGGAGGGGCGGGGAGTGGGGGGAAGTAGCTCCTTTGTCCCCTAGGTCCCAAATGGCTGCAGTATCTGGTGCTGCACCAGGACCAAGTAGAGAACAAAGCCAGGAAATTTGAACATCGTCTCATCTCCCTCATGCAGGGAGCTAAGCACTATAGCCATCATTTGCTGCTTTCCCAGGTGCACTAGCTGAAAGATGTATTGGAAACAAGAGCTGGAACTTGAAACTGCACTCAGACCTGATGAGCGCATCCCAGGTAGTGGTTTAACATTGCATTCCAGACTTGTTCCTATTCCCTTCCCCCCTTTGTTTTAAAGGATTCTGTGTTCTACATTTCCTCCTTGCACACCAATAGAATGAAAACAGTGAGATGTGATTTACTGCTCTGGACCTCTCTATTGCTGGCTCTTTATTCCTGCTCCTTTCCACCCAGTAAGCTGCTCTCTCCAAGGTTCTACTCATTGATTTCCTCAGCAAAGCTTTTGGTTTCTTTTGCATTAAAATTCACAGACCAGTTTTACCTTTCACTTGTATCACACAAGATTGTTCTCAACTGGGGCAATGTGTATTGAGGAAGGAGCTTTTATTTCACTATTTCATGGACGCAGGTTAACATTCATCCTCCATCTTGGATGCAGACATGAATGCAAGGCTTGCCATTTTGGAAACATGTTTTGGTTTACATATTACCTTCAACTTTTACTTATACACAAATATCTTGGGCAGGCAAAACTTTCTGCTATAAAATGTTGGAAAATCTGTATCTGGACTTCTTTATTTCAAGTATAGGTAACAGTTCTATGGCTGTCAGTGTTATTACAATTCAATTTTTTAAACTGACATCTTAAAAATCGCCTTGTTTTCAGCAACAGGTACCATTTCCACTATGAAGAATCCCCGTTTATTCTATTTGCTTTACAATTGTAGACATGGCCTCTATTGGCCAAGCCTTCTGTGATCCTTCCCTTTTGGCTTTATCATTTGTAAACTTTATGGGTAGATACAATACACTAGGAAATTTCCCCTATTCCAGATTCCAAGGGCTCATTATGAATGCTATATGTGTTTACAATTTGTCAAACTTCTTGCATTCTGGTTGTTACTCTGGGTGAATGCTTTACCTGTGGCATACTCATAAAGATAGATTAATAAGAAAAGGATTATTGTATGTTTTCTTATTAATCTCCTTTATTTTTTCTCATTCTCCCTTGCTTCATCTCCTGCATATTCATTTATGGATAAAAATCCACCAGTCTGAAATTTAAAACTGTTGGCAAAACTTGTTCACCATCACCATCTGCATAACCAATTGTTCACATCCAAGATTTCTCTACACTTCCCAAAGTTCCAACTGTGAGAAAAACATAGTGATGAAAACAACATTTGTGTTTCCAAGTGGTTCAGTTTTCTACCCTAAAATTTGGAGCATCTAAAGATTCTTCTCTCTTCCATTCAAAAATATCATTACATTAGCAAGTTTAATGTGGCGTATTTGGCATCAATCTCCATAAGGATGGAGCCACCTGTCAGATCATGAACTTGCCAACTGACCATAATAAACAATGCACTGACCTTTCCATGTTTCTAAAAAGGGAATCGACAACTTACACATTTTTTAAAAATTTCTGCCACATCCAAGTTAACTATAAAATTGCTATTGCTCTCCTAATTCCAGAGGTCAGATTGGAGCCCGTCATATTTGAGCTCTATTGATGTAATGCTATTTCTCATCCTTCATATCATATTGCTGTGAGAAATAAATAATACGATGTTTTTAAATGTTACTACCATGTAACTGGTATTTTCAAAATCCCAGGTGAGTGGAATTGATAATACCCTAGAGGCATTAAGCTTAGTGGGGAACTGCATGATAGGAATACACTGAGCACAAAGAAATGCGTGCCATGGTTATAACTCTTCCTTTGCTTCAGCAAGGAAAAATAAGCCATTCTAATGATTTAACATAATTAATATGAAAATAAAGCATCTCTGACATTAAGTATTTTTTTGTATGTTTGCTTGCAGTAGCAAATAGTAACAGCTATAACTGCAAAATCATGGCAACTATTAAGATCCTGAATGTCCAGGCCAAAGTCTGGGTAATTAATGTATGATGGACTGAGAATTCTCTATATGAGACAACAAATGGTATTGACCAGAATCTAATACAGAGACTTTCTGGGGAGGTGTTGGTCCTTTCTGGTCTGTGCACTACGGTTCAATGTAATCTACAAGTATTAACATGAGTAACTTACATAGGAGCAATTTGCTACTCGTTGAGTTTTTGCTGAATTTCTTAGTTTGAATTTCTGTTGGTTTCAAATCCACTTAACCCATTTCCACTAATCTCTCCTAAAAACAGTGCAAAATATTCAAGGAAGAGCCATTCATAGCAACTGAGGCTACTTCATATGATCTCTCTGTCGTGGAAATTTCCACCACTTAATGGGTGACTTAAAGTTATTAATACATGGTTTGAAGAAGACATCTCTGGTAATGGTAACTTATGACTCAACATCACCATGCCTTGCCAGCTATTATGGTTGCACTGTGAGTTGCTGAAAACACAGATCTGGAATGCCTTTCAGGCTGTTCCTTTAGGGAGCCAGGAGTGTGAGTTTTTAATGAGGTTAAAAAAATGTATTTTTGACAATAGTTGTCCCCTTCAACTTTTTTCACATAAAAGTAGCTTTCCTTCATAATTTTGATTCTTGCTGTTATAATTCACAGGCTTTGAGTATAGCTGGAGCTTTAGATGATATGCAGAGAAAAACCTAATTTCCATTTTTGTGCACTTGGAGAACAGATGGGGAATGCATCTGTTGACATAATCTTCTTAGCTTGAAGAGTTCTTAACCTGTCAATTATTTTTGCCACATTTTCCTGCTAGACAGTTTTCCTAAATTCAGGAATGGTAATGACACCACCCCTCTCCCCCTGTCACAAACACATATTTTTACAAACTCTGATCCAGATAATTAAGCATTCACTTAGTTCATTTTTATGTTGTATATTTATCATGGGATTCAGACAAATTCAAATTGCATAAATGGGCAACACCCAAAAAAAAGGCCAAATTTTATCCTTGCGCCTTTTACTTCACAAAGCATTTAAACACAAGTGACAATTTTTTTTTTTACCCATCAGCTAAAATAATTATCATACTTGGCACACACATGCATTTCCTCCAAATGAAGATCCTAATTCTCTTGCTAAGGAAATATGAAATACTTGTCTACAGCCAGAAAGACCAGGATGTTGGGAGATGGAATGGGTTCTCCTAGGTCATAGGGGGATGACAGGGTTTCATTTTTGCAGGTGCGGCTGTTGCTTTTTAAATTATAACATTTGCAAACCAAGCATGCAGTATCAGCATTAGTATTGTGGACCTGATTGTTGCAATGGCCTTGTCGAGTTTCTGTAAGTTGGTCCTTTGGTCACAGCTCTATTAGTTAAGCTGGGCGACAGTATCTGCTGTTTAGCAACTTTTGGATTGTTTTCCTATTTCCCCCCCTGAATTTGGGGACAACATTGATTGAATATACAAATGGCTGTCTGACTAGGGGTCTCCAAAGCTTTCATTAAATCCCAAAAAGAAGTTTGCCCACTTGCAAAATAACAGTTGTATACAACCTCAATGTGTATAAGAATTGAATGAGCAAAAGAATTATCTAGGCAGCTTGACAAAGCGAGTGTATATTCAAATGTCAAACTCTCAATGAGTTCTTTCTGGATCAACCTCTTTAATATATCAATGTCCTTTCACTCAATATATGTACTTTTTCATTTCCCAAATCTATTTTCTTTCATGTCCCTTGTGTAACAAACATATATATAGTGTGTATATACTAGTTCTAGTAAATATATACATGCATACCTAGATTATTTAGTCTTTTTTTCCAATTGTACCAATCCTTGCAGATAACAAAGGACTCCTTTGTTATGTTGCTGGGCTGTGGCACACACACATTTATAGCTGATGAATGAATGAACTATTTATTTAGCATGGTTAGGCAGCTAAAATACCTGTGTTCCACACTACAGGGTCTGGATTTCACTCTGGGCTCTGGTTCCTGACTCCCTGACTGGATTCCTGATCTAGTTTCCAAACCTACCTACTTTTGCAGGCATTTAAGGAATGATGAAGCAGATAAAGTCTCTCCTGCCTGTCTGTGTCTCTCAATTTTTTAAAAAAATTAAAAAAGATAACTAGGGATATGAATTGTATTAATTTTAATGGTCAAATATTATAACTTAGAATATTTCAGTCAGTGTTCTAAGAGACATAAATTCTTTTATATGAGATGCTGATATCACAATCAAGTAAGCTAAGGCTCTAGAGCTTGTCTCACACATTTGGAAAAAGGAATAAAAATACTATGGCATGCAGAGTCGGGTAGGTTTCCCTGCTTTTGAGTTGCTTTCAAAGCAAACCAGCCTTGTCTGTAAAGATTCCATTCTAAAGTGACAGGAAGCTACATCAAGCCTTGAGTCTTGAGGGATGACATTTTGGTGTAGTGGGTTAAGCCACCACCTATAATACTGGCATCCCATGTGTGCCACTTTCAGTATTGGCTGCTCCATTTCTGATACAGCTCCCTGCTAAAGTTCCTGGGGAAGCAGCACAAGATGGAAGGCCAAGCCTCTTAAGTCATGCCATGTGAGAGATCTGGATACAGTTCTGAGCTGTTCAGTTTCTGATTCAGTTCTCCATTAATATGCTTCGGAAAACAGGAGGATAGCCCAACTACTTGGGCCCCACACCCACATGGGAGCCCTGAAGTTCCTGGCTCCTGGCTTCAGCCTGGCCCAGTTTCAGAAATTGCAGTCATTTGGGGAGTTAGCCTGTGGGTGAAAGACTCTTTTTCTCTAACTCAGACTTTTAAGTAAAATAAATCTTTAAAAAAACCCTTGAGATGAAAATCCTAAATCATGTTTTCAATGACAGATTTGTATGTGGAATATACAGAAAACTGACTCAATAATAAAAAGACAACCCAATTTTAAAGGGTATAAAATGTCTGAATAGGCTATTCTACAAAGAAGATATGCAAATGGCCAATTATACTGTGAACATACGCTCAATATTTCTTAACTGAGGGAAATGTAGATTAAAACCACACAGAGATACATCAAAATATTTCAAAGTATAACTAAAATGGTTGACAAAAAATTGTAGGGCTTGGAACTTTTGCATCCTGCTTGTGAGAATACTAAATTATCGCTTTGGGAAACAGCCTGGCAGTTCTGCAAACAAATTTTGAGTTACCATATGATCCAGTAATTGTGCTTTTAAGTATTTAATCCAGAGGGGAGAAACTATATATCCACACAAAAGCTTGTGTATGAATTTTTTTATCAGCATTACTAATATTAACCAAGAAATTGTAACAACCCAAATATTCCTCAACAGATGAACTGATATATAAAATATGTATATAAATTGGAATATTATTTGACAACAAAAAGTGAAGGACTAAAGTATGTTGCATTCTGAGTGATCCTTAAAAGTATTATGCCAAATGAAAAAAATTACATTGGATTACATAATCCATTCATAGGATTTTCCATTCTGGCTGTTACATATCAACATAGAATGTAGAGTAATGGTTGCGAAGTGTGACTGGGCAGTGCTGGCTAATGACTCTGGAATGGGGTTTCTTTGTGGATATGAAATACGTTGAAATCCATTCTGCCAAGGGATGCACAGTTCTGTGATTAGAATAAATGGCATAACATTTTGAATCTAAAACATTAAATTATCTGATATGTTAATTATGTCCAAATAGTTAACACCATTAATGGATAGCATAGGTAGCACAAGAACATCCATTAAGTTATTGCACTCATATTTCCACAAAGGCCATATTTGGTTAGGATGGCTAGACATAAAATCTTCCTGAAGATTCCAGATGGATTACCAATGGTCTCCAACTAACTGGTTTCCTTATGTATACACAAAATCAGATGTTAAGAAGAAATGCAATCAGAACATTCAAGTCGAGCACACTTTGGAGAGAAAGGCTAACTTAACAGATCCCTGGCTGGCATTGCTTCGTTTTAGAAATGTAGATCTGAGTATGCTTGTATCTGTTAAGCTTGTCTTTATCATTAAAATGGTCATTTGGGATAATACTGGATAATGGTTAAGCATTGCTTAAATAGCATATTGTGATAATATAGAGAATAAATTAATATTGTGATATATTTACGTATTTATATCTTTATATATTAGATGAAAGAACTCATTTTAATATATTTTAGACATTCTCATTTCATATCCATCCATTACTATTTCTTCTCCTATTACTCTGTATTGGGCATTGTT
Source organism: Ochotona curzoniae (assembly GCF_017591425.1). Taxonomy (NCBI): domain Eukaryota; kingdom Metazoa; phylum Chordata; class Mammalia; order Lagomorpha; family Ochotonidae; genus Ochotona; species Ochotona curzoniae. The sequence continues at coordinate 7,975,984 of NW_024465035.1, read as the reverse complement.
AATAAATTCCCTCTGGTGATTCTGTCATCTCAGGAACCAAGCATTCATTGACCACTTCTTAGGAAAGCTACTATGCTCGGTACTGTACATACTGTATGATGCCTTCAGAGCAATCTCCACTGGAGACTTACGACTGGTTATTAGAGGCAACCAGTGAGCACAGGGAAGGCAGACACTTTGCTGATGTAAATATTTGCTCTCCAAAACTTCTCTGTCTCCAACAGCGTGTTTTATGCTTTATGACTGGTGTGCCAGAGCAGTTTCCCTGGGAATTCTTTGTGCAATGTCTTTGTGGGTCAGCAAGATTCAGAAATGAGAAAGCTCTCTATCCCTTACCTACAAACCTTTCAGAAACGGAGCATTTGATTCACACAGCCCATGGCCCCTGCAGTTATTTTCATAGACTTTCCTTTGAGTCACACTATTTCTTACACTGCAATAAAGCAATGGTAGTTTTGTCAAAGCCACACTCATATATGAACAGCAACCCTGCATCTTTTAAACTCCCACAACCGGTCTGTGAATACAGATTTTATCAAGGTTGTTTCTTTCACAAGTTTCATTCTGTTTTTGGCTAACTGATCATCATTGTGAAATACATACTGCAATCAACAACTTACATCTTCAATCCTTGAGCAGATAGAAACTTAAGGATCCTGCAATGCTTTTACACATCACATTGTGCTCAGAAGTCCAAACAGCAAGACTCATAGACTGAGGCTGTCCTTTGGGTAGCAGAGTGGCCAACATGCAGTACATCCACATCTATTATCAATTCTTCCCTTCCTTGTCACTAACCAAAGCATTTAAATAAACAGGAACAGTAATCAAATGATCATGTAAGCAAGTAATGGGAAATAATCAAATCAGAACATAACAATTATCTTCAAATGTTTAAGTGTATTTCCCCTTTGCAAATAACATTATTTTACAGGACAGCCAAGGGGAAAAATTACATATGGATTTAGGAAGAGAACTTTTTTAAGTGTGAAGCCAATTTGTATTTTTATTCTGCTTATCTTAGTGGCTTGTAATGTTCCAATTGAAGAGTGAAAACCGTATAAATTATGTGTAAAGGATAAGATTTTATATCAAAGTTTCAACTATGAAAAAAAATTATTTTTCTGAAAAGATAATTCCTTACGGAAGAATAATTGGATAACTGATATTTTACCTTGTCCTTTTTATTCCAATGTTTGACAAGATAAAAAGACCTTTCATCTCACTAAAAACAAACTGGAGCACAGAATCACATCATGAAAACACTTTAGTTTTCAAGTGGCTGTTTGTTAACATATGGCTCTGATCCCCAGTGTCAGAGAAAAACAACAGTCCTAACTTGGAAAAACTATACTCTAAACACAGAAACTTTAGAAATATTTTCTCTCCAGAAGAATCACCAGTTTTAATATTTGTGCTAAGATATTGGTCAAGGGGTTCTCAAGCCATTCCATGCTCTTATCCAATGTGACTAGTATTCAGTCTAGCTACTGAGAAAACCCCCACCTCACATTAAAGCTCCAGGTTCCATTCCCACCAGCTATCAGAAGTTGGTGACACTGCAACTCTTTCTCCACACAACAGCTCAGTTCCCAAAGGGGATGTGGTAGAAAAGCCACTGGCCAAGGAGATGACCAAAGTTGGCTTTCTGCCCTAGCCAGCTGCACAACAGGATTCAGACCCAGTTGTCCACATTTAATCGTGTAATCACACTCTTTGGTGCCCTGTGCTATTTATTGTGCTTCATAGATGATCTCCCAAACAAATGAGTGTCTACATTCAATTTTTATCAGAAGCCACTTTATTTGGAGGGAGAGGGGTTCCAAATTAAGATATTAATGTAAAAACTACCCTGATTTTTCTATTTATATGAATTGGACTGAAAAGCCAGATTTGTAGAAACAGTGCAGTAGCGGTTTCCTAGGGTTAGACATAGGAACAGAGATTACATGTAAATGGATATGACATGGAATATATTCTATCACTGCTTCATCCAATAAAATCAGTAAAATTTACTAAACTGTACACTTAAAATGGTTGAATTTTATGAAATGTAGGAACCAGGAGCTGCTTCTGGATCTCCCAGGTGGGTGTAGGGTTCCAAGGCTTTGGGCCATTTCAACAGCTTTCCCAGGCCACAAGCAGGTGGCGGGGTGGGAGTGGAGCAGCTAGGATACAAACTAGTGCCCATGTGGGATCCCAGCACAAAAAAGGTGAGGATTTAGCTGCTAGGCTATTGCACTGGGCCTGACTAACGATGTTTTAATGAACTCATTAAAAGTGGGAGTATACATAAAAAAGCTGAAAAGCAGAATTCCAATTAAACCAAATGTCACTAAACTTATAGCATGAATTATTATTTAGTGAGTACTTTATACTATAGGATTTAGCTACATTATTTAATTTCACAGTGGACCCAAAGATAAGCCTTGCTATCCTACTCTTCTACTAATATACACAGATGTTTTTTAAAGGTTCTTTTTTGAGAAGTAGAGGGACACAGAGAAAGACAAATATATATATGTATGTATACACACACACATCTTCTATCCATGGATTCACTCCCCAAATGCCCACAACAGTTGGGGCTGGGCCAGGCTGAAGAGGGCTCAGGAACTGCCTCCAGGTAGGATACAAAGTTTGGTAGGGTCCTAGGTAGTTTGATCAACATTGACTGCACTCCAGTGTGTACCCAGGAACCTGAGATAGAAGTGCAGAATAGCCAGGACTTGAACCAGGCCCTGTGATATGGGATGGGGTGTTCCAAGCAAGAGGTTAGTAGCCCCTTGTATGTGTGGAAATGTAGTTTGAGGAAGTATGAGTGACTTGTGGAAGTTTGCGTATCTCATGACTCAAAGTAGTCAGTCACCCCTGGTAGGTGACTTGAGAACAAGGTGTGTGCACGTCATCACGGTATTGTGTATGATCGCTCGTAACTAAGATTCTTCTCTTGTGCCTCAAGCATGACCAAGGAAAGTTCCATACCTCCCTGTTGAGTTTGTTTATTTGCTGCTTGGTCTCCTCTGCTTTGATGAAGAGAACAGCAGCTCCAATCTCTGGGTCTGAAAAGTGACACACACACAGAGTAAGTCTTTAAGGAATTCACATTTGAGGACTGTGGCACCTGGAATAAGAAAAGGAGTGTATCTTCTGTGTCTATGCGCAAAAGTTTCCTGCACGTCTCTGAATGGTGGCCAATGCACTAAGCACAGATGGTGACACTGAGCAGTGACTACATACTATTCATGCTGAATTTTCCATTCCTCTGAACACAATCACCGCCACGTTCCAGGCACGTTGACTCTTCTTGCCTATCCTCTAAGACGTATTATAGTCAGTGTCCAACATAGACTGTCCTTGTCTCTTTCTTTTCTAATGATTGATTGCTATATCCGTGAGAATATCTTACTCCTACCTCTTTTTCAAATACTTGTGTATTTCCTATCTCTTCCTGCCTCACTATAAAGGTAATTTCTTCCATGTTCTTGATCTTACTTTTTTCCTTTACTGTTTCAGATACTTTGGTATCAGGTGCAAAAAGATTCAGGTGAGTCAGTCTCCGCTGTAGTGGCAAGTATTCGACATATAGCTGCATCAATATGAATACCCACATCTCTCATCATACACACATCCTAATTCTGAGAAATTAACAGGAAATTTAGGGGAGAAGAAAAGTTACTAGAAATGGTCCCAAGTATTTTTAAGAAATATTTTTCAAAAAAAATCAATTCATTTTGAGCTGGTGTTGAGCCATGTGGAATAGGTTGTAGTCTGCAATGCTATCACATAAGGGCACCCATTTTTATTTAGGCTTCTCTACTTCTGATCCAATTCCCTGATAACAGCCTCAGAAAGCTGTGGAAGTGGATTCAAGTGCTTGGATCCCTGCCACCCATGTGAGAGACCTGGATGAAGCTCCAGGCTCCTGGCTTTAGCCCTGTCTTCTGCAAAGTTATTGCAACTACTTGGAAAGTGAACCAGCAAGTAGAATTTTTTTTTCTGACTTTGAAAATAAACTCATTAATCCAAAGCTGATTGCGGTTCAAATACAATAAGTGAACACCATTTTAGAGGCAGTAGTGAATGAACTATTATTAGTGATGCCAATGAAACATTTAGCAAGGAAACACAATATTTAAAAAGTAATGATGCAACAATCTCAGATTTCATACTCAGAACAATAGGAAACTATTTCAGGATTTTAATCTTATAGAAAAATTAACAGGTTTGCAGCTTTAAAAAGTTCATTCCAGGGACTGGCACTGTGGCATAGTAAGTTAAACCTCTGCCTGCAGTGCTGCCATCCCGGATGGGCACCAGTTTGAGTTCCAGTTGGTCCACTCCCTATCCACATCCCTACTGATGTGCCTGGGAAAGCAGCAGAACGTGAGCCAAGTCCTTGGGCCCCTTCGTCCATTTAGGAGATCTGAAAGAAGCTCCTAGCTCTTATTTCTGGACTGGCCCAGCTCTGGCTGTTGTGGCCATTTGGAGAGAGAAGCAGCGGATGAAAGCTCTGTCTCCTTCTCTGTAAATTTGGCTTTCAGATAAAAATATTTAAAAATTATCATTAAAAAATAATCACAAAATTCATTCCATACAGAAAATAGTGAAATTAGAGAAAAGATTTTTGTAGCAACACAGGCAAGAGAAAACAGCCAGGAGAAGAATGCCATTAGTAAGAATAAAAAGGCTGAGGGATACTTATGATTTCTTTGGCCATTGCCTCAAGCAGAATAATAATACATGTAAGCCACTGACTACATGATCAAGACCAAACTCTCCCTCTTGTATTCTCCCCTCCCTGCATGTACCACCAAAAAGTTTTACGAAGACTCTTCAACTTCTAGAAGGTGTTGAGTGTCATTAGGTAATGTGGATTGAAATTAAACTGGTACTGTACCAGACACACACCTCCAAAACTGTACATGCAAACATCTTTCTTGGGTTAGATTTTTTTCAGAGATTGGTTAATTGGTAAATGCTAATCCAAGAATCTCAGGTCCTGATGGGAAGAAAGAAAAGGATTACCCTTTTGATAATTTTGAGTTTTGCATTTTCTATGCAAATTTAACTCTTATATATGTGTTTGATAAATTTAGAAAAATGGTATTTTATTTAGAGTTTGTCATGTACGGCCTTCATCATGTTATAAGACTTAATGGGTAATGGATAAGACTTTAACAGGTAATAAACTCATGACTGAAAGTAATAAAGGCTCTAGACTGTATCTGGTGGTACTTTGCACTAACTCATCACTGGTACAGGCTAGTAATTTATGATTACCATGACTTCCAACATGATTGCATCTTTCTGAAACCAGTGCTGGTTTGAAACATATTTATTTTATTTATATACTTGAAATCATAGAGGAGAGAGACAGGCACCTGCTGGATCACCTCTAGATGGTCACAATAGTCTAGACTGGGCAAGTCTGAAGCCCGAAGCCAAAAGTGAAATCATCTTCTGGATCTCTCACAGGGGGTCACAGGGGCCCAAGCACATGGTTTATCTGTTGCTGCTTTCCCAGGCCATTAGTAACCAGCTGGATTGGAAGTGGAGAAGCTAGGACTCAAACTGGTTCCCAATGGGATGCTGGCATCATGGACTGGGGTACTAACGATCCTACCTAGGCAGCATTGTGTTTCCTTTAGGTGAGGCTTGTGTGCCTTAGTCTGAAGTGATAACAGGAAAACATGGTCACTCTAATGAATAGTACACATGTGCTTCTTGCAGCAGCATTTATCTTAGTTGATAAACAGTAGGTCATTTCACCCAGACAGAGGAATAATCAGAAACAATTCTTGAACTTTTTAGGGGACACAGACTTAAACTCCTTCATTGTTCAATAACACTGGTTAAGTTCTATCCTGGGAGAAAGAATGAAGAATGGGAAGGTAAGAAAGAAATGCCCATGTTAAACATTTTAAATATTGTCCCTCAAGGGAAGATTCAATCTAGAACTTACCCCCAGTTGGAGGAGACAGCCTTGGTTCTGATTTGATTCGTTCAGAGCCGAAGTCAAAAGTCTGACTTTCTTCACTGCTGTTTCCATCTTCAATCCCATCAACAATCCTATTTAAAGGAAATTGATCAGTTGTGCATTTATAATGATGGGTCCTTACAATTCTAGAAGATTTAAAAAAACACACCATGTTCAATATGTAGTTTAGAGCAATACCATGCACTATGATTAGCTATTAGATTAATGTAGCTATTGAACACCTGAAATGTGAAAAGCGATTACTGCAAATCCATATATAGTACAACTATACATATGCACTGGATTTTGAAGTAGTGTAAAAAGGAATGCAAATTATTTGCATTGTTTTTAATTATTTTAATTTTATTCACATTGAAAATGATAATACTTAAAATACTTTGTATCAAATAAAATTAAATAAAACTTAATGTGAGATAAAATTAGAAGCCACATACATGTTTCTGTAAGACAGCACCGATACAGAGCTTAGGCTCTTATTTATTCTTAATTTAAAACTTTTAGAAATCCTTTAACCTAAATTCATATTAAACCAATGCTCTACTCAGGAGAAAATGTTTTAGCCTAATGATTACAGTATCAAAGAGGATAAATTTAATGACATTTCCACTCTAGTCTTGTAGAAAAGGTTGAATGAGAGTTAACTATTTGGCTAAAATCTTTTTTTTTTTTTTTCAAGTTATCACATCCTGCTGGCCTATTTATTTATTTTTTTTATTTTTTTTATTTATTGTTGCTTACATTGTATTATGTAGTACAGTTTTATAGGCGCTGGGGATTCCCCCTAATGTTGATTTTAATATAATCTTGGTAAGAAAGAGCGAACCTACTGTGTGAAGAATTCAGGCTTGAATTTTCTGTGGTGGAAAAGTCTCGGAAGTTTTGATCAATTAATAGACAGGTACTAGACTGTATAAACAGCAACATATTTTCACTAGAGGAAGAGTTACAGGATGTAGACCCCTACCTTGGACTGAGGTCTGGGGGCCCAACACTATTCAAAGTTGAAAGCTGTAATTTTAAGTTTTTCTCTTTCCTTTTCCCATGGTTAGGAGTGTCAGCCTCTTGCTTGGTTTTGGGAGAATTTGAACTGGAGACTCTGATAGGTGAATGAAATGGCACTGTTCCTGAGGCCAGCTGCTTTAAGCTTAGTCCCAGGTAACCTTTGCTGCTTCCGACTTTCTTGCTGCGAGAGGAGGAAGATCCCTTTGTGTAGATGGGAGAGAGGGATGCTGTTTCTTCTTCCTCCCCGTCCTCTTCCTCTTCTTCATCTTCTACGATGGATGGCAGTCTCTTCTTGATGCTGCCATTTCCCTTGGGCTCTGACTAAATCAGTGGACAATACAGATTAGTACAAATCCAACCATCTCTTAAGAGAGACATCTTTCATGCTGGAGGTCCCACTTCAACAAAACCCAAACCAACTCATTTCTCATGAAAGTGAATTTTTCAGACTGTTATTTTTCAGGTACTAAAATTTTCCTGACTTTTGTTGTATTCCATGTTTTTCCTCTGTTTTCCTGATGTTATCCCCACTCTTAATGTTTTAAACTCCCTTGATGCAAGTCTGTATAAAAGCCTCATTGTACTATATTTTCATTTAGCTTTTCATCCATCTATTTGCAATGGCATATAATATGTTCCTTGGAAGAAAACTTTTAAATTTTGACTAAGAGTCTTGACTTTTTAAAAAAATTATAGGATCTTTAGTGGGAGCTTAGATGGAGTTCAGAGTGAAATTACATTATTCTTGAAAAAAAAATATTTCCCATGTTGAATAACATGGATGGAAAAGGACTGGAAGTGTCTCAGCCACTGAGGTTCTTTGTAGTTGCAGATGGCAAGCAAGAAGAGTGCAAACCACCTGTTCTTGCTTTGAAAAGGTGATAATGGACGTGAAGAAGAGAGAAAGCAGCCAAGGCAGAGCCCTCAGCAGTCATTATCACCGCATGTTTCTTGCTGCACCAGAGACTTGCTTTTCAGCTTTTCCAGAAGGGTTTAATTTGTATTTCTGTGTGTCATTTTCTTTTGAATGTACAATCACTTTTATCTGCTCAGTCACAATCTTTAGAGAATTTTGGTTTCTTAGCTTATTTTTATTAAAGTTATTATTTACACTTCATTGGCTTCCTTGATTATAACATCAATGAACAGCTGACTCATGAGTGTATAAAGACCTTGCTATATCTATAAAAGTTGTAATGATGGAGGTGACAAAGAATTGTGGTGACTTAAAGACTATAGCTACTGAGTTAAATGTCTATTTACTTTCAAAGTTTGTGGATTCTGATATTAATGTCTCGTTTTTCTTGAAAATGACATTCCTAGAGTAACCTTTTCAAGTGAATGTTATGAGTTTAGTTTATATTGAAATCTAAAATTCTTTATTGTGATACTTATGTTTGCTTTTTTAAAAAAATAATTTAAAGCATGGTGCTTTTAGCAAAAATTGGACTCACATGGAATATCAAGGGAATATTAACTAGCATTGTGGTAAGGAAAAATCAGCTTGCATAGCTAAAGACACAGCAGGGTAAAGTTACAAAAGAAATAAGCGATCAGTACATTCTCTAATTAGACACCTTTTCCTATTTGTGTTGATGTAATAATTCCTTTGTTTCATGATATCTCTGTTGGCGATAACAGGATAATCTTCAGCCTGATAACTTAGCAGCACTTACACTTCTGCAGATTTGAATTTCATGCTTTGGTTTTGTAATGGAGAGTTGATGTCTTAGATTTGTTGCTTTGATACTGTTAAAGTCATGGGGGCAGCAGTTGCTTCCCTAAAAAGCTAATCTCCTTGCAGAGAGGACAAGGTTATGATGAACCCTAATCAAGCGTTGGTGCAGGAAGAGAAATTCTCCAACGTTTAGATAAATATTTGGCGAAATCATACCTGTTGGACTGTAGATTTGTTTGATAATCTTGTTATCACCTGAAAGAATAAACAAAAGTTTTAGCAATCGTTTAAGCCTTTTCTAGTTATTTTTTTTTCCTTTTTGAATGGTTAATACGTCAGAGGGAGGCAGTGGAAAGACAGAAATGTTCAGGGTGTGAGTGTAAGTATGTGTGGGATCGGGCAGCCCCTAAGGCTCTACCTGGCATTGGCACAGGATAGACAGTATTTTCTGAAAGGTATCAATGACAACACCTCCTACAGCCCATGCTTTAGGACCTCTACTGGCCAATGTTTGTAATGACACAGTAGTGACCAGAGAAATGTCTACCACAGGACAACACCCAGGAAGTATCGATTACAATAGTAGGCTTGTAAGTCATATTCTTCATCTTGTTTCTTCATTTGTTAATATTCCCTTGTACTTTCCTTCTCTCCATTTCTCTTTCCTGCACTTTTTCTAAAAGTCTCTTCATGCCAAACCTTTCTGGGTTTATAGAATCTTTACTTATGTAATCTCATTTTCTCCTATATATCCTCCCCTTGATCGGATGCTGGTGTGTCTCATTTGTTTTATTCACTTTTATTCACTTGTTGTGTGAGAAATGGGATTAAGCTTATGGAGGGTTCTAGTCTCTTCAATGTAATTTAAGAGAACAGTGGTTCCAATAAAGGAAAAAATGCTGTCAAATTGTGAAATGCTATTAATTAGAAGATAGCTCTCAATTTCAGAAATGCTAACATGTTGGAGAAATATACATTTTTTGAAAAAAGATTGATTTAAAAAAATTTTTTGTTGGAAAGAGAGTTAGAGGTGTGGAGAGGAAAGACAGAAGTTTTTCACCTGCTGGTTCACTCCCCAAATGGCTGTAACCACCAGAGCTGGGCTGGTCCCAAGTCAGGATCTAGAAATTTCCTGTGGGTATTCCACCCGGGGGCAGGGGCCACTTTTCACTGGTTTCCCTTGCTGCAGGCAGGGGGCTGAATCGGAGCAGCAGGGATGCAAAAGGGTTCCCACACGGGATGCTGGACTAACAGGTGGAGGCATAGTGTGATACTCAGAACTGTCTTCGCAAAACCTTAAGCTTGCATTTCAGGATATACATTTTGTATAAAATTAAACTGTTATTATGGCCAAACAAATTAAAAATAAGCATCTAACATGATATATACAGATGTTATGATATTCTAGAAGCAAGCCTTCAGTTCTTACCTCAAATATATTTGTTTCATCACTATGTGGTAATAGATGCTATAAACTAACATAATTGTATTCATTAGAAAAATATTATGGTTGAGAATTATCAGCTTAGTAAAACTAGATGGATTTGGTAATTCTGTCACTCTTTTCCCCCTTCTAGATGATTAGAAAAACAATGATATTATTTATGCAAATCTTGGCATCATTCTTGCTATGCCAATCTATATTACATCAATGTCTGATTTTATCAGTGCAGTCAACTCATTCTACATCTGCCCAGTCTCCTAAATATGCATTAAGCAGTAGTGTTTTAGACATGTTTTGAAATAATTTTCTAAATGATGACAAAACAACTGAATAATTAAAATTTTGAAAAGTAAAAAATATGGTGCTCTTATTATTGTGGTAGACACAAAAAAATGTGTTTCTAGAAACCTTTAGGTTATACATGAATTGAATAACGATCATTTCATTGGGATCCAGGAAGCCTGATCATCTTCAGGTGAGAGGCACCTGAGGGGCATGGCAGGAGAAGGACTGGGCTCAGCCACCCAGCATTCTTCCAGTCCCCCTGTAACCACTAGTATGAACTCGGTCATGTTGCTGAGTCCAAGGTTTGTTTTTGCAAATCTGTGCTTCTCAAACATATGTCCAAGTGAATTGCTTACAGACCCCGATAAAATGCAGCTATAAAACAGGCGTTTGGTACGGTGCTTAACATGCTCCTTGGGATGCTCGTGTCGGGTATCTAAGCTCCTGGTTCAAGTCCTGGTTGTGATTCAGTTTCCTCTTGCGTTTGTATCCTAGGAGAAGACAAATGATGGGTGCAAGGGCTTGGGAACCTGCCACTCACGTGGGAAAGCTGGGTGTTCTGGGTTTTTGGCTTTGGCCTGCCACAGGCATGGGTCTCAGTGTAAATTCTCTTTGGCTCTGTTCTCCAAATAAAAATTAAAACAGATTGATTAATGTAAATATTCAGGCTGTGATGGATGAGGACTGCTATAGTCCTGAGATAAGAAAGACCAAAGGTCAGCCCACAAAGACCTTAGAAGTGTATCCTTCTATTTGGTAGAATTGAGGAAGCAAAGTGTGTCTGACACAGGATATGTTTTGATGAGGCTGTCCTGAGCAGGGGTAGGACTTTGCAACCTCGCAGATTAGGAAAAAATATGATTTCGATGATATGGTTTGAGATGTTTTTCAAATAGTGCGTTTCCATTTTGCCCTTATCCATCAAAACTCATTCTAAGAGTTCAGCAGGAAATGAATGATATTGCTTATATTGTAAAGACACTTCATTGACTTAAGGGACAGAGAAAATACAGTCTCTTGGTGCTCAGACTGTGTATAACAGAAGCAAAATAAAGTCGGTCTTTTTTTCCCCCAAACTGTAGAGAGGAAGCCTGGGCAGTCTGCTGCTGAGTTTGAGTTGCAAGTGGAAATCAAGCACACTAGAAACATTAAACATAGTTTTACATGTAAAGAATACCGTTGTATTTTCTAATACTATCTTTATCTTACTGAATCAACACATTTTCTCTATGTTAAGTTCATACCTGGCCTCAGCTAATCAACTCATCCTCCCCTCCCTCCAAAGTTTTACAATTCCACAATTTAAAATAGTTTTGTTATTAGTATTTCCATCAATTCTCTTAGGGATGGAACGCATAGGTTTTTTTTTTTTTTCAGTTTTGCTGAATCATTAAATGACTCTGAATTCCGCCAGTTGGTTAAATGGCAATAAGAGTCTCACCCTGGAGAATGAAAGGTTAATGCTTTAGAAGGAATCAGAGTGGTTGTTCAGCAGTACTGAGGCATCATCAGTAACCTTTCCTTACGCTTAACCTCTGTTAAGAAATTGACTATTATTGGACAGAAGGAAGAAAATCTTTTTTTTTTTTTAAAGATTTATTTTTATTATTTTTTCATTGGAAAGGCGGATATACAGAGAGGAGAGACAGAGAGGAAGATCTTCCGTCCGATGATTCACTCCCCAAGTGAGCGCAACGGGCCGATACTATGCCAATCCGAAGCCAGGAGCCTCTTCCGGGTCTCCCACGTGGGTGCAGGTTCCCAAAGCTTTGGGCCGTCCTCGACTGCTTTCCCAGGCCACAAGCAGGGAGCTGGAAGGGAAGCAGGGCTGCCGGGATTAGAACCGGCGCCCATATGGGATCCCGGGCGTGCAAGGCGAGGACTTAACCACTTGTGCCACCGCGCCGGGCCCGGAAGAAAATCTTAGTAGGACTCACCGTATGCACCTATGAATTGTAAACTATGACTCAGCAGATTCGTGACCCCCCCCCCCAAAAAAAAAGGTAAGGATCTATTTCCAATACCTACAAAACTCTGCAAATGCCCAATAAGCTATGAAATCTCACAACACCAAAGTGCTCTGGCAGAAATGTCTCTTAGGTTAAATGTTTAATTTGCAAGTGAGAATTTCCTTTCTGATTCATGCCATCTTCTGTTTCGTTAACAGTCAGTAACACATTAGTCAAGCCAACAAGTAGGTTAAAGAAACATACATTTTCATTCAGAAAAAGGGATTATTCCTGTCTATCATAGTCACTGGATAGCGACATTTCTTCTAGAACGATTGGCGATTTGAGATAACTATTGGTGAAGCACAGCCAAAAATATCCACATGAGTCTGAGTTAAAATAATAACTTCAGAACATCATAAATGATTGTCACATCAGAGAGGCAAGAAGCAAATCAACAGTTCTTCTTCTGTGATCTGCTTCTTCCTCTTGCAGACTGAAGTGCAGGTGCCAATAAGAAGCAAGTGACATCAATGGCAAGTGTTAGATGGGAAAAGGAAATTGAGACCTCTGGAGAAAAATAACAAACTGACTTGAATAAGGGAGCGTTAATTTTCAACTAAACAAGTCAGATTTCATCACCTTCTGATCTAAAGATGAGGTTTTTGAGGTTGTTCTGAAACCATAGCTGTGTAACGCCATTTCTGTTATGTTTCCCTTCCTGGTGAACATAGAAACAGAAATGAAGTTTTAATGAAAGAACTGATGTTGACAGTTTCCAATTCACATAGAGCTTTGAGGTCCAAACAAACTGTTAAGATGTAGGAAGAGAAATATTTAAACAAATACTACTGTCGATTATCAAAACACAAGTCAGGTAGTCAGATCTTAAATTCAGAGCGCTTTGACTGATACCTTCAAGCACCACTACCCTACTTGGGAGCTGTTTATATACCAGCTATACTACTTGCCATCTTGCTCCCTGCTTATGGCCTGGGAAAGCAGCAGAGAATGGCCCAAAGCCTTGGGATCCTGTGTTCTGTGGAGACCTGGAAGAAGCTCCTGGCTCCTGGCTCTGGATTAACTCAGCTCTGGCAGTTGCTGCCATTTGGAATGTGAGCTAGCAGATGGAAGATCTTTCTCTCTGTTAATCTGCCTTGCCAATAAAAGCAAATCTTTAAAAAGAAGAATCACAAAAAACCTGTTTATCACTGCAGCTATGTTAAAAGGTCTGTGTGCAAGGGGAATGGGACACGTCCAGGCAGTAGGATAGTGTCCTAGTTAAGATTTAGGATCTCCTTAATTCTGGGTAACACTGGGAAGTGCAGAATTAAAAAACACCGCTGATGAACAATGTTCTAAATTTCAATAGCTTAATGCACAAGAGTTTTGTTTTTCTCAGTCATTTACAGTCTGTTTAAACAGCAGCTCACTAAGAAGTGGTTTTTGAACCAGTAAGGTTAAGGCTGCTTCTGTTCTCCTGCCATCATGTAGCCTCAGCATTGTCCTAGCATCATCGAAGGGGAAAGGTCAGGACAGAGTGTGGGCAGGGCAAGCTGGGCATCTGGCTACCAGTTTGATGATCAGAACCCTATTGCATAGCCAATATCAGTTGAAATTCTGTGAGATTTCAGTTCATTTCATTCCTCTGACAATACTGCATGACATTCCTGCAAAAAGCACTGATAGATAATGTCTAGATTTTGTGTTTCTCCAGGGTGAAAAAGCATTTGGAATACGATGCGGAGTGTAAACTTCTTATCACATCAACTTCTTTATTCACAGTAAATTCTTGCAGAATTTATTGTGTCACATATCCTTCTATTATTAAATTTACTAGGTGCTTGCTCTAATATCTAGTATCAACAGTGATTAATAAGAAAATGTTATATTTTCTCATCATATTGGCTATGAACAAAAATTCATTTGAATTGGGTTAGTATGGAGAATAGGACATTACCACATGTCACATCAGTTACTGAGTTAGGTCACAGTTATCTTAACATTTACACATATGGATTTGTCCTACTTGAACATAATGTACACGTGCAATTCTTTAACAAACATGCCATGTGCATCTAAACATAACAAATTACTCTCCTATCAAGAGGGCTGTTATTTTATGCTACAAAACCAAACCTTTCCATAGTAGGGTAAGCTTTGCCTGTGAGACTAACACCCTATAGAGATGCGGGTTCGAGTCTTGGCTGTTGCACTTCTAATCTAGATGCTTGCTTATCATCTGATTAAGCAGTGGAGGATGGCTCAAACCCTTGGGCCCTTGTACCCATTTGGGAGACCAGGTAGAAGTCCTGGGTTCAGACTGGCTATTTGGAGAGTGAAATAGCAGATGGCAGATCTCTTTCTCTCTTTTTATAACTCTTTCAAATAAAAATGAAAATATTTCAAATAACGCATATTTTGTATGATATTAACTGGATTACTTTAGGTTGCGTAATGACTTGGGATCCTATTCTCTTTTCTAACTCCTTTAGTTTCACTTAAAGTGAGATATTTTCAGACTGTCCTTAGGCACAGATAAAGTCAATAAAAATTGACAATATGGACAAATTGTCTCAAGCATTATTATCTCTGTGTTCCAATCCATAAAATATGAGGCTTTGGAACGGAAAGAAAATCCGAAGGAGGTCTTTTCAAGTATTTAAGAGCTTAGAAAATACAGGATGGTTTTGAATGAGAGAACGTTTATGATTATGTTGCTAATATTATTCTAGAAAGAAAAAAATGCACAACCAAGTGAAGAAAGTTAGGAATGTCACAGCAATGACATAAGAGTCTTGACTACTTCAGACTTAAGAAGCTGCATCCTACATCAATGATTTGAGAGTTCAGTGGGCTGATCGATTCTAAAAGTACTTACCCTTACGTTGTTTAAAGTCATTATACTAAGATGAACCCCATATCCTCCAATGAGCTGCTACTAATGAGGGCACAATGGCTTCTGGTTAGCTTGTAAAGTCAGCCAGCATGTAACTGTAAGGAAGCACAATAGCTAGTTTCCTAAGACTTTGAGGATACCTGCTGAGTATTCCGGTTCTAAACCAAGTCGGTTAAGAGAGATGCCCAATTCAGTGTGAGAAGTTTGAGCATCACAACTCCCAATGGTACTTTCACAACTAATGCCAAATGCCTGATTTTCTGCATAGGAAGCTCATTGTCAATGCACACTGTAATGAAAAGGTTGCATGGTAGCATCCCTGAGTGTTGAAGCTGGTGTGTGAACCAGAACGCCGAGAGCAGTTTGCTATCTGGATTCTTGTGCCTTGGTTGAGTTCAGTCACAGAAAATAAGAAGCTTTGCATGGGATAGTAGTACATGGCCAGAAGCATGCATTCAGAATTACTTATTTTAATTATTAAGGTGAATACATTTCATGGATTTTACAATACATATTTAAGAGCAAGGTGCTACTTTCCCACCTTGCCTTCCCTCCTGCTCACATTTCCCACCCACTCTCCTCCTTTCTTTAAAATTTTTTTACAATGATTTGCTTTTATTTCACTTCACAATCATAGGCTTAATGTTCCATTAGGTAAATAATTCAACAAACAGTGGAAAAAACAAGTATCTTTGCCTTTGAAAGACAGAGGCTATACACAATAATCAAATCTCAAAATCTCAATTTCACTCACATAGAATTCAGTTTACTTTGTACTTCCTGTGCTAGTTAATCTGGATCAAGAAAAACATGACCGTTGTCTTCTGGGAATTGGTTTCCTGTTTCATCCATTTTGTTGCAGGAGTTCATTTTTTATGGCTCTGTAATATTCCATCATGTGTATATACATATCACTTCCATTTTTAAAAATCGATTCATCAGTTGACAAACATCTGGGTTGGTTGCAAATCTTAAGCTATTGTAAATTGAGCTGCTACGATTAATGTTGATTTAATTTTGTTTGGTAGATTCACAAGAATGGGATGGCTGGGTCATACAGTAGTTCTATTGTTAGATTTGTGAGAAATCTCCAACATTGTATTCCATGATGGTTCAGAAAACACTAAGTATTGGTGAGGATTTGGGGAAAAAGATACACTAATCTGGGAACAAAAATTGCTGCAATTACCAAGGGAGCCTTTGACACTTGAGGAATACTGTTCCTCAGACCATGAGCCAGAGGAGATGTGACACTTGTCACACAGACGTGAGCCTTCCTGAGTCTTGGTTTTATTCTATTAAAGCTGATGTGCATTGTGAGAGAATACAGAATAATCACGTAATGATTAAAAATGAGACTCTGAATTCACAATTCAGAGCAAGTGAAACTCAACAATGTACATGTCTGACTTGTCATTTTTGGTTCTCATAGTGCTCTCAAATTATGTCGTAAGGAACATCTACCAATTTTTGCTCAGTTTCCCTTTTTTTTTCCCCATTAACATTGCCCCTAGTGCATGTTTGTTATGGAAGAAAGAACCATTCTCCAGTTACCTTCTAGTAGTGTGTGTTTTTGAATTCTTTCCTTATGTAAATTCTTATGAATTCTTTGCTTATATTTTGGACCATAATTTTTTATTAAAGCATAAATGTGTTAATTTTTAAAAATAAGCACAGGATAGCTTGGAGATTTGTGTGAATGTTAAGTGAGAACATTTTTCCTGAAAACACATGATGTGTACAAGTGCTCTGTACTATTTCCAGGTGACAATGCAGTTACTAAGTTGTCATTTTCAAGTTTGTAAAGAAATAACAGTGATATTTAAGTGAAGAGCTTCTCTTCATATGAATATGAACAATGCATATCCATTTGGGATGGATTTCTTACACTGGTGCCATTCCCAATTTACAGAAATGCTTATTCTTTCATCCTATATACATCGTTCTTTCAGTGAGACATATGAAACATGCAATCCACTTTTCAGCAAAATGAGTTTTTCTCATCAAGTTTTAGGGCTTTTATTTCAAGTGTAGTAAAATATGGACCCGTGATCTTGTTTGGGCAGTTAAGTATCTATTGTTACTTCTATAAATTGGCGCAAAAACACTTTTAATTCTTCAAGTTTTCTATCTGTTGAATCAAACTGTGCATGTTCAGGGTTCTCGAGCAATTCCAGCCGCCTTGTCTGTACATTGAGTCTTACGGGTTCTGGATTGCTGTTTGCTGCTCTTTTTGACATACTGTGTTTTGTTGTCTAATATATGATTTTCACATTTTGTACTATTAAGGCGGAAGACTAATAGCCTTAAAGAGAAATACACATGGAACAACTAGAATATAAGTTTGTTTTGGTAGCACTCGTCAGGCGCGGGGCTCCACACGAATGCTGGCAAAATGCAGTGTCACAGAGCAGACACCATATGTTTGCTTTGGAAGACCCTAGGGCTGGCAGCAGAAATGCGTGCGGGATCACTGCATCACATAAGGCTCAGCAGCTTTGCAGATGTTCCTCCAGAATTTTCCTTAATCATTTTCCTCCGTGACATGGAAATCAGTCGTTTCCAATCCAATCGCTGGAAATGCCTCTTCCCAGGTCTGCCCTTACCACATGTTAGCTGAGTCACAATCTCAGGTTACTCCAGTTTTCCTAAGTTGGCATCTTGCTTAGACTACTTGGCCGGTGTTTCCTTCACTTAAATCTGTCACTCCTCTGATATTCCAGAATACTGAGTTTGAATGAAAAACAGACACCCCAAATATGATCAGACTAGAGGCCTCAAACTGCCTGCTGGGCTCAGTCTGCTCTATGCCTTTGCCATATGTCATCCTTACTGTCATTTACACCCTTTTGAGAAACGTGGTGGGAAAAGCCCTATTAAAGATGTTTACCCTGGGAATTCATAATTTGTAATTTTAATTTATACCCATTTAGTTCATTGAGCGCGGCTTCAGTCATCATACCGCCTACTTACTGTATACTATCATAGGGGAGTCTGGCATTGGGATTAGAGCATACACTGAATAAGTGTTCTGTGAACCCAAGCATAACCTGCGAAACATTACTAAATGCTTGCTGTCCCACACAGAGATATATCTACTTTAGTATAATATTTTAGATTATTTTAACAAGTCAGAAAAGCTTAATCCTTTCAGAGAAAAAGCAAGGCAAAATTATTTCTCAAGGGTTGTAATTATAGCGTATTAGGTTAAACCGCCTCCTATATAGCTGGCATTCCATATACAGGCTGGTTCAATTCCTGACTGCTCCACTTCCAATGCAGCTGCCTGCTAATGGTCTGGGAAAAACAAAACAAAAAAAAAAACACCCCCCCCCCGCCAAAAAAAAAAAAAACCCAACAATGAAAGAGTGTGCAAGTGTTTGGGTTCCCTGCCATCCACAGGAGAGACCTTGAAGAAGCTCTTGGCTCCATGTTGCACCCTGGCTCAGCCCTGCCTGCTGAGTTATCTGGGGAGTGAAGCAATAGATAGGATATCTCTTTCTCTGTTTCTTTCTCTCCCATCTGTCTTTCAAACAAATCTTTCAATGTTTTGCAAGCCATTCTAATACATCCACAGTTAAGTATGATTGGTTGGGAAAGACGTCATAAAAAATATGAAGTAAAAATGTTGCTTCTTTCAAAGTTCTCATTTCTCTTTACACATATGTGCTTGTGTGTGGTTGTGTATGTATATCCAGGAGGTACTGTGACCTTGTAATTCTTGGCAAGATTAAAATATCGATACTCCAAATAGATTTTTTTTTTTTTTTACTTATTTCAATCAGTAAGCTCCCCAGCTACTTACAAGGATGAAACTAAGTCTGGAAAGAAACGAGATACTATTTTACATGTTTGAAATGATAATGAAACCTACATTTCAAAAATTTTTGGTTATAAGGAAAGGGAATGGTGAAAAATGATATGAAGAAGGGGCCGAAAAGCAAATAGAAGAGCTTATCTGTGACCACAGGGTTATTTAATAAATAAGAACATTTGAGCAAAGAACACAGATCCTAGAGAAAGATACTTGAATGATAATGTGACAGCACTTTTAATGTCTGACTTGATGAGATGCCTTTTCTGAAATGTTCCATCACAGCATATTTTGATGAGATCTAGAAGGTAGCAGAATTCAGGTTAAGGAGTCCTACGTGAGTGTTCCAGAAATTTTGTCTGGTGTCTGCTGTATGAATGCTGGAAGGAGACAAGTACCTTCTCTCTCATTTGGTGATACTTCAATGTGTTAAACTTGTATTCAAAAGACCCAGAATTTGACTTGATACGACACTGTTTAATCCTTGTACTAGTCTGTGATAGGCAGTGTACTTTTCGAGAAACCCATTTCCTATATCCATGAAGTAAAAATACTCTCTAAACTCCAGGGATTCAGCTTGGCAGCAAACTTCTCATTAGAAACTCAACAGACTAGAGATACTGGCTTGATGTAACCCAGGTCCTAAAAGAAAAAAAAAAATTCAGCCAGAATATTGTACCCAATGAAGCTCTCGTTTATATATGGAAGTTAAAACAAAAAACAACTTTCCTAAAGAAAATGAAATAGAACGAAACAGTCACTACCACTGTCTTAACAAGGATGCTAATGGATGTGCTCTACACAGAAACAGATAATCAGCATCATAAAAGAACGTGAAGGCAGAAGATCACCCAGGAAAACACAATCTTTACAGAAAAATGGCAGGACCAAGTTATGACTTGTCAAGAAAAACAGTGAATACTATTATTCAGATATAAACTTGACCAGATGTTTGAAAACAAGACCCATCTCTATTCCCCCTGCAAGAAACACATCTCACCAACAAAGGCACACACAAACTGGAATTGAAAAGATGGAAAAAAAGAAAATCTATACAAACAAATAAAAACAAGCAGGAATAACAGCCTGTTAGCCAAGAATATACAGTAACCTCAAGAATGCTATTAGAGGCAAAGAAGGGCATCATGTAATAAGGGATCAATTTAAGAGGAAGACATTACAATGGCAAATGTACATGGACCTGATGCGGCATCTGGTTACTGAAGACATGTTAATGGATCTAAATGGAGACGTGTGCTCCAACACGATAAAGGTTGATACTTCACCATTGCACTTTGATCAATGAACATCTACTTTACAAAGAAAAAATCAACGAGCACCAATATAGATCATCTAAACTGTTGACCAAAGGGATGTATTTGATATCTGTAGCATGTTTCATTCCAAAGCTGCAGAATACACATTCTTTTCATCAGTACTGGAAAACTTTCTTTAGGATAAATCAGATGCTACACCATTAAAACGAATTTAAAAAATCAACAAATTAAAAAAATTGTACATTGTATATGTCTTTTCTGATCACAATGGAATTTACCAGGAAACTAACAACATGAGCAATTCTAGAAAAGGTGTAAACTCATGGAGACTGAATGATACACCCCTGAATGCATAGCTGGTAAGAGAAAACATTATAGGATATTTTATTTCCATTTTAAACAAATGGGGATGATGATATAACATGTTAAAACTTGTGGCGTACGTGGGACCAGAGTGGCAATAGAATTGGCCTGTGGTGCTGGCATTCAATATGGGTGCTGATTCTTGTCCCAAACCCCTGAGGGTGGCATGGGAAAAACTGTGGAGATGGCCCACGTGTTTGGATCTCTGCCACCCACATGGAGGCTGATGAAACTCTTGACTTCTGGTTTCAGCTCAGCACAGATCTGTTCTTTACAATAATATGGGAAGTAAACCAGAGGATGGAAGATCCCTTCTCTTCCAAATCTCTCTCTCTCCCTCTCCTCCACGCTCCTTCTCTGTGTCTCTCAGTGTCCCTTCCTTCATAACTTGGAATTTCAAGAAAAAACATACAGAATGCATAAAAATCAGTGTTAATGTAGAAAGGGGGATCCTGTCCATTATGCAAGGTTCCAGGGTTTCTGATCTGAGAATTTTCATGTGATGTAGCAGAAGGTCATTTGTCATTTTTATGAAGTACATTTAAGGGACTGGCATTGTAGTGCAGTGGATTGCTCCACTATCCTTAATGCTGGCAGTTCCATACGGGCACCAGTTTAGTCCCAGAAGCTTCACATTTGTTTCAGCTCCGTGATAATATGTCTGGGAAAGCAGCCAGTGACAGCTCAAGTACCTGTGCACCTGTACCCATGTGGGAAATCCAATTGGAGTCCTGGCTCTTGGCTTCAGGTTGGCTCAACTCAGGGCGTGAGTGAGTGAGTGGAAGATTTTTCTGTCTCTTTCTCTCTCTGTGTAACTGACTTAAAGTAATTAAAAACTTAATTTTTAAAAAGTAGAATTGCATGTGAGTGGTGACATGTTTGTGGGTATGTGTGTGCATATGTAAATTGAACACCTTTTATTTCTGGCTGAGCATCTGTTTTTCCCTGTCCTAGTGAAGTAACCATGGAAAGGAAGGAAACCTTTTGTAAGATGACGGTGACCTTCTTTTCCTCTGTCTTTCCCAATCCAATTAACTTACTTCTCCCCTCCAAGAGTTTAGCAATATAATGGCCCACAGTGTAAACAAAGCTGACAACACTCAGGGCACTGAACTGTGGTGAGTCCCTTTGCAGGATATACACAGTGCTCTTCAACTGGCACAAAGCTACAGAGGAAAGCAAATTCATAGATTATGAAACAAGAGACTCTAAGTGTAAGGTGGTTTATGGCTTTTTGTGTCTATTCTATATGCTTTTATCATAATATTCAAATGGTTCTTTGATCTCTAGGAAAATGCTGCTGAGGCATGACTGCAGGAAGACCTACTGTGATGCAAGTACCCGGAGACTCACAATTCAAACTGAGTACTTTTTGTATTTACATCTGTGCATCTATATACTATTGTCTCTTAGCTCAACTTTTCAGTCCACAGGGTTACAATGGAAACCATCATGCTACTATGGTGTGTGGCCTCTCTCCATCCTTGGCAGTTGCCTCATGTGACACAGTAATTACTGTAAGTTGGATGAGCACTTGATTTCAACTCTAGCAGTCTTTCTACAGGAATAAAGAATCAAGTAGGACAATTGAGCTCAACCTGCTGTTTATTTACACTAAAATCTGCTATCTGTGATCATTTTTCTGCCCTTTGCCTAAGAAAAGAAAAATGTCAGATCTTTGGAAAGGGCAGAATGGGGAAAATACAGAGAAAAAGAAAAGTAAGAAAGGAAGAGAAGAAAAAAAGTAAGAAAGGAAGAGAGAACCTAAAGGAAAAAAAAGTAATTGCTTTAATTTCCTGAGATCCAGGTGTGTTATGTGTATGTGTTATTTGATTCTATTAGGTACTTGGGTTTCTTACAATAAATCCTTCTGCCACTGACACTGTATTAAAAGTGCATTTCCTTTGCTTATTGTAAATGGTCTTATTCTGAATCATTTTGAAACTTACTGAGATTCCTAAGCATGATCCACTGGACCATGTTCCCTATTAGCTCTACCTTAAGATAAGAACTGAAAATGAGTCAGTCTGTAGTTTGAGGATGGGGCCAGAGTAAATTCTTTGCTTTGCAACCTTTAGTAGAAAGCCTTCATGTTTTTCAGACAAGTGTATCCAGGAGACACAGAACCTCAGGATTAGAAGCGAACATGGACCTAGGGCTCAAGGGAGTCCAATAAAAGCAATCATCATTGTTACGTTTAGGGAAAATCATCAGGAATGAGCCCGGGGAAGAAATGGCCTTGTGCCATCAGTGAGAAGAGAGACTAAAGATTGTTTTAATCGCAGCACTCTTCATTTAACCAATACAACAGACTGAAGCACAATGTTACTCTCTGAACATGCTAGCAAAGTAAATCTGTTCCTTCAGGGTAGTATATTTGTCACAACCAGTTTTGAATCCATTAGAACAAGACTCCAGGAGAAATATTGACGGATCTAAAACACATTGGGTATAAGTAGAACTCCCAGGCCATAACTTACTGAGTTTTACCTGTCCCTCAGTTCAGCACTGTAAACGAGTGGTAGGTAAGGTAAAATGGTCCAATACAAGATTACTAAGAGACATTTTGCTTTCTAAGCGAAAATATTATTTTTTTTTTTAGAAAAGAGCTCCAACAAAATACCTGTTGGACTTGAGAAGGAAATTTGGCATGATTTTACATGTAAGTGCTTCAATATGCAATTTTCAAAGAATAATGATCATAGAAAGGTACAGAATTAATTATGTTCTCTCGTTACACAAGATTGTGCTAGCAGATACCACCTACACACAGGATACTCTTGCAGACTCTTTGCTCTGTCAGATGTGTTTTTTTTTGAAATTGTTGTTACAATTTGCTAGGTAATTTTCAAGAAAATTGCTCCCAAGCAGCACAGTGTAATTTCAAATTGAAGTGGGGACAACGTTTAAATCATGTCCCTTCTTTAGAAAAGAAGCCTTCATTTCCTGTACATGCTAGAGGTGAATTAAGTCATAATATAGTCAGGCAGAAAGGTTAGCAAATCCAACACTTCTCTAGAAAGGTCTAAGTGGACCTTCCCTCCCGCCCCCCGTTTAAGTGAGGAAGCATCTCAAGAATTAGTTGTACAGTGCCAAGTGATTCCAGTAGACTCAAGACTCAATACTTCTTGGGAATTAGAAACTTTTTCTAATGTTGTTTGCATTTGAAATAGGAACCACCTTCTGAAAATATAAAACTTGATAGAAAAGCTCACCTTCGTGAATGAAAGACACAGTGCCCAACACAGGCAGAAACATGTATATATATCCAGATGCCACTGAAGCAATGCTGAATATGGAACATGACTAGATGGCATCATGCATACAGTACATTTTGATTCAATATTTTATAACCATAAATAAACTTTGATTACCACACACTGCAGTTTTCCATGTGTATATGTATTTCGTCTCCTAAATTTGCAGCCTTGTTTCTTGAGCAACAATAGTGAGGGGACTAAGCTGAGAATTATTTAAAGGTTAAAAGTATTTCTTCTTTATCTTCTGGTTATCTTATTATATTCATTCATCAGTTTCTATGAAAACTAGGTGTTTTGCAACCTATTTTTACATCTTGTCTCCTTTTCCATTTTAACAGTACTTATGGCAATTCCCAAAGGAATTATCTTGCTCCTATTGCAAACTATTTTTTCTGCTATTTAGCTTGAATTCTTCAAATTTTGAGAATCTCCTTTCCTGAACAAAAGCTGTTACTCAATTTGGCTGTGCTTTCAATTTTATCTTTCACATCCAACTGTTGATACTTCCTTTTTTTAACTTCTAAGGGATATAATTTAAAATCCCCCTATATTTTCAATCCAGACTCTACTATCTGGCCATATAAGCTGGCTGCCATCTTCTCAGTTTCTTAACACCTTTTTTTTTTTCATAGTTTCCAGGATGCAAAGTAAAATTGCTAATATTCATTCATTTGTTCTTTGGATATATATGAAATGTTTTCTGTAGTAGCGTCTACTTAGGCACTGGGGATAGAATGTAGTATAAGACAAAGGCTTTATCACAGGGATGTTATTCTGCTAAGGCCCTGCAGCATAAGAAACAGGTGAAAGCTCACCATCCAAGAGTAAGGAAGGCAAAGCAGGGCAGCTTACAGGAACGCATTTGGGCACAAGATGGGATCAGGTGTTTTTTCAAAGGTGATCCAGGATAGGAAAGCATAGGACTTGTACAAATGTGGAGAAAAATAGATAGGAAGAGTATAAGGAGGGAGGGAAGGGATGGTGGAACGGGGGAATCCCCATAGCTACAAAATAACATTATGGAACATAATAGAAATAACTAAATAAAATAAGAGGTCACAATTTTATTAGCCAGCGGAGAGCTTAAAATGCTGAATGATTTTAAGTTGAAGAATGATACAATACAAAC
The DNA here is from genome assembly GCF_017591425.1 of Ochotona curzoniae. Lineage (NCBI taxonomy): Eukaryota > Metazoa > Chordata > Mammalia > Lagomorpha > Ochotonidae > Ochotona > Ochotona curzoniae. The sequence goes on along the minus strand of NW_024465035.1, from coordinate 7,950,883 downwards.
ATTGTTACTGCAGTCTTGAAGACACAAAGGTAAGAGGCTAAGAAACTTTATTTACTTTTCATTCAGCATGGTCTGACAGGTATGTTTTAAAACCTACACCCACCACCCCCATCTACCCAGCTTTTCCGGGCAGGTTTACTCATTCATTAGAAACCAGATTTCTCCTGATAAGGGATTAGCACACACAGAGCAGATAGTGAAATATCAATTCAGGCAGCATGGCTGTTGTAAAGACTGCTCAAGATGGTATGTGTGGCCCTGAACAGTAACCTAGTGTCCAAACAGTAACCTAGTGTCCTTGCCTTGCATGCACTGGGATTCTGTATCAGTGCCGGTTCATATTTTGGCTGCTCCACCTTCCTTCCAACTCCCTGCTTGTGGCCTGAGAAAACAGAGAATAGTCCAAAGCCTTGGGAGTCTGCACGCACATGGGAGACCTGGAAGAAGCTCCTGGCTTTGGGTAGGCTCAGCTCTGGCCATTGCAGCCATTTGGGGAGTGAATCAGTGGATGGAAGATCTTTATCTCCTTACCTTTGTAAACCTGCCTTTTCAATAAAAATAGATAAATCTTTGAGAAAAAACAAAAGATGCAGATTGCTGCATAAGGCACTTACTTCAGTGTGTGCATCTTCAGGAAAATGGATTAATGACATAAAGGAATGTGTTTTGTTATACAGTCTGTGGCATATAATCCAGAAAAGTACACAGTCTTTATTAGACTCACAAAGAGGCTTATAATGTTTGGTGATCTAGTAAAGTATCCAGGGAGGAGGAGGAGGGAGAAGGAAGATGATGCAGAAAAAAGGGGAGAGATGGAGACAGAAGGAATTGAGGCGTACACATGTTCCACTAAAAATTGAAGAATGCTACAGATAAAAGCAAACGTGACAAGCAAAGAGAAGTGATGGCAGTTTATACAGGAGCAGCAATTTGCATAGGACAAGAAGTGGCCATGGCTACATGAGGCAGAAGCCAGCAGTCTGAAACTCTACCCAAGACTCCCATGTGGGTGGCAGAGCATTGAGTACTTGCGCCATCTTCTACTTCTTTCCCAGGTAAAATATCAGAGAACTGGATTGTAAGCAGAGCAGCCCGTATTGAAACTGGTGCTCAAATAGCATTTCCCACAGGAGTGAGCCAGGCTTTGGAAGGTCTCTCTCTCTCTCTCTCTCCCCTCTCCCCATCTCTTTCTTTCTTGGTGTGTAATTCTTGGGATCATCTGGATAATGAATCATCAGATGGAAGACCGCTCTGTACAAAACTAGAAGATTTGTATGTGTAGGTGGATATTCTTCATTTATCACAAATTCAGGATTCTTACATTAAAGCAAATTAAACTTCACAAGTATAAAAAAGCAGCTAAATTTGTATTTAAATAAGTTTTATTGAGTTTCCCAAATTTCTCATCTGTATAAATAGAAATAGCTAATAAATCAATGTATGTCATTATCAAGGCCATCTAGTAGACAGAAAAAGGTCAAATGCAGAAAGCACAGTTCACGAAATACATAATTATCCTGAAGTCAAAACAGGGCTGACTAGCATTTTCAATAAACACGTAAAAATATTTTGTATATTTTAATTAGTTTTCCTATAAGAATTAAACAAGCTGTCATTCTAGAGTTACATAATTCATCATGGTTTTGGGTGTTATAATTGCTGCATTCCTATTGCTTCTGAATTTTGACTTTCTTAACAGTGCTTTTTTTTGTTTTGTTTTTATTTTATTTCAAAATGGATTGTCCTTCTAGATTTTCTGGTAACTCCCTAAGATACATGATAGTGTTAAGCTCCCTAAGAAGAAACATCCTGAAACTCGGGTGTGGTGTAGCATTCCATAAGGGAACTGGTTTGAGTCCTGGGTGCTCCACTCTGGATCCGGCTGCTTGTTACTGCTCTTGGAAAAGCAGTGGAAGAAGGCCCAAGTACCTGGGCCCATGCCACTCCTGTGGGAAATCCAGATATTAGCCACCTAACTTGAACATGCAGGAGGTAGTATTCTCAGAAACTCTGATGGGAAGAGTAGCTAGGAGTCTAAATTGCAGAAAAGAGATTTCAGGGGAAGATGGGGTTGACACAATGCCAAAGAGAAAGAGACTTGATAAACAGGTGAAGGTTTTAACAGATTCCAGAAAACTGGTTTAGAAATAAAAGTTATAGCTCAAGACTAGAGGAAAAAAAACAGTTTGCAAAGTTTGCAATGACCCATTGATAGGATAAAAGTGAGCTACTCATCCTTAGTCTGCCTGCCAAAAGAAACATTACCCTTAGAAGAAAAGGCACGAATGGTCTTTCATAAAAAATGTGTAAACAAAATTATGATACCAATTTTTTCTTAATGTTCCATTATTAACATACAGCATGATTAGCATAAAGTCTTTGTTTTTGTTTTCTCACATCATTAGTGAAAGAAAACAATTCTTCCAGTTTCCTTAGGACCGGTGGCATTCAGAGAAGGTTTTGAAACTGCTATCATAAGAATAAATAAGCTGGGTCAGTTCTGTCTCCAGCCCCTTGTTTTATACAACCCAGTGGGTACTGGAGTATTGGTCAATTACCCCAGCCAAATGTTGGCAGTGAGTAGCTGGGCAGATGGGACTATAACAGCCAGTGGATTCTGGAGAGATTTCATTGCTATTGGAGTGATGGGATCGACAGCAATTCAGAACTGTTGAACTATTAAACCCTCTTGAACTTCATGGAATTGTAAATTTCTATTTTTGTTCATGTTGTTGATTTTGTATTGTGGCTTTTCATTTAAGTGTATGTATAGTAACTGTGTAATGGAGACTATCCAGATGTGAGGATACAATGCAGTATGCATCTCTACTTTCAAATCAAAGATGGACTCCCAAAGAAACTATTAACTATATCTGGACAATAGGATGCTGGACTCTCTACCATTGTGCATGCCTGAAACGATGGACATATGACTGTTCAGGAAGAACTATAGTAATAATATGGAACTCAGTGGGGTGAGGGTCAGGGAAATTCTAAGGCCTATGGAACTGGATCATAAAATGATAATACTACAAAAAAAGTCTAAAACTATATAAATCTTTAAAAAGTGAATGAGAGATAAATAGATGATAGATATTGATAGAGATAAAACAATTTTTATCAAAGAATTCTTGAATAATGCAAAATGCATACATGATTTTGTATACATGAATCAAAACATCACATAGTACCACACTAAAAATAAGAGAAAATTTCTAAAAGAGTAGATTTTAAATGTTCTTACCAGAGATCTCTAAGTATGTGAGGAAAGCAAGTGCTAAATAACTTGATTTTAAAACCATTGCATACATCGCAACTCATCTTTAAAAGATAAAGATTTTTAAAACCCGAGTATTAGATAAAAGAAGCCAGAGATTGAGATTGAATATTTCTCACGTTTCCATGCTGAGTAATAGTGGCTATTTTCTGTCTTTTCCCATTTCTTCTGCTTGATTGCTCCTATCCACTAAGTCCTCTTCTATCCTGAAATATAGTCATTTTGTGCTGCCATGGAGAGCACAAAATACACCTGTGGTTTAAAAACCCAATCTACTGAATAAAAGACCTGAAAGTGATTTTAAGAGGCAACCTATTTACCAAAAGGAGCACGGGCTTTGAACTCTGTGACCTAGTCAGCTGCTTGTATGCATCATCTCCCCTCCCACCCTGCTTCTCTCCATCCCAACTGGAACCAGAGGCTTACAACGGTCTGCAATCACTTTTGTCACAAATATTTAAAAAATGGTTTGTAGTAATACTTTAGATGTTTTATGTTGGTGGAGTATGGAGGACGCAATAGGTAGCCAATAAATGGTGGTAACTTCTTTGTTATTTGTCACCAACAGAGAAAGCCACAAGCAAAACTGGTGCTACTGAGCTTCACAATGAGATCTGGCTCACGTTTTAATGTGGCTGAATATCCTCAGGGATGAAATAATGTACAATTTGATTCTTGAATATTTTGAAGTGGAAAATCTGAATGACTAACAAAAATACCTTGTACATTATACACAAGTCAAACCCATAGCTGCTCAAATCCCTAAATCAGAGGCAGCAGTTAAGATACCCACAGCACATACAGATTACTTTGGTTCCAATCTTGCCTTTGTTTTCAACCGCAGCTTCTTGCAGGTGGTGGCTCAAGCACTTGCTTGGGTCCTGGTCATTCCCATGGGACACGGGGATTGAGAGCAGGGCTCCCGACTCCAGCCTGTGATCACTCCAGGAGTGAATCAGCAGCTGGGTGATCTGTTTCTGTGTTTGTCGACCTTACGCTCTTAATTTCAAATGAGAATAAATACAATTTCTTCTTAAAAATTCCCCCAAAAATCAATGGTTGAAAATACCTGGGACAAAGCACGAAGTAGCAGATCAAAGCTTTGACTGTTCTACAGTGACGTGCACAGCTTGGCCTGGCTTTCAGTAATCAGTCTCATTAAACTATCCATTTCTCTGATACATCTAATGAAGTTGTGTTCACGATCAGCTTAATCACAGGATGCAGTATAGAACATATTTTAACAGGAAAGCTGTTTATAACAATTGAAACAAGTAGCAAATATATAATTTCGTAAAGTGTTCATTATGCATTCAGTATGACAATCCTTGGCTTGAACACTTCTATGCACATTTAGTCATTATTTGATAGATTGCTTTGTGTACTGTTTGGTTAAAAATAATCATTTTGTTAAAGTCCATGCTAAGAAATTGGGTAAGTTCTCAGTTGCAAACTCTGAATTATATACTTTATCTGCAAATCATTACATTTTAGAGCAATAACACATCTCTAGGCAAATCATTAAAATCAGCTCTAGTTATAATCATCAAAATAGGCAGGGGGTAACTAAATTACATAAAGTCATCCATAAGTAATATTTTTTCCTAGGTTTGGCTTCTAGTTAATTATGTCATTACTCTATTGGTAGCTGAATAATCATACCTTAGATGAGCATATTCATAGACTTTATATTTATTTTCGTTCTTTATTTGGATGACAGAGAAGGACAGAGATGATCCTTCCATAGGGTTATTCTGCAAATGTCTGCAAAATCCAACAACAGGAAAAGCTACGGTAGGACCAAGGAACTCCATCTAGGTCTCACGTAGGTGGCAGGCACCCAAGTCCTAAGCCGTTACCTGTTGCCTCTCAGTGTGTGTATTGGCAGGACGTTGGATTGAAACACAGTAGCTGAGACTTAAATCAGGGGGGCTAGGATATAGGATGAAGGCTTTCCCAGCAGCATCTTAACTTGCATTAGGAATGCCCATCTCCAAGAAGTGTGAAGTGAAATCACGCTATATGCATTTACTGTTAAGATCATCTGCAGCGTCTGTGTTCTCAGGTCTCCACACTAATTAGAAATGACACTTACATCACTCTCATGACCTTCCCGGAGGTTATACGTGAGGTCGTGCTGGATGTCTTCCACGAATTTGTGAGCGTATTCTGGATAAAGGTCGAGCACTTCAAAGAGCCCTTTGAGGATGATGCACTGAAGATCACAGTAGGTTAACGCTTTTACATCTGCGTTGGTCTTGATCACTTGGTCCTTAATTGATAAATTGGCTCCAATTAAGTCCCCCTTCCCTAGAAACAGCATAAAAGGACAGAGCATTTTAAAGAAAACCAAGCTTGAGATTGGTAACTTCCTTGGGCTTAAGGTCTTCATTTTCCTGAGGTTACTTTGAAAAGACATAAAGAACCGCTATTTTGTGGGGAGGTTTTCAACTTTGGCAGTAGTGAAATGTGGGGTTCAGCAGTTTCCTTCAGGAAGGTGGCTGAATGGATTGTCAGTACAAAGAGTGTAGTAGCATCTTGTTTTCCTTCTCCCAGTTGAGGCAACCCGCAGCATCTTCAGAGGTGATCACGGATCCCTTCGACACTGACCCTGGTCAAGAGCATTCACGGAGAGGACCAGGCCAGGAGCCCCAAGGGCTAGGAGTAGAGGTGGTCTCCAGACAGGTTCCTTGCTGGATTTGGTAAACTGCCTTGTAAAATCCAATAGATATTTTTGTTGTTGTAATTGCCTTAATCACTCAAAAGAAATAATATCTTAAAAATTTTTTTTGAGGGAAAAGGGTTCTGTGCTTCTGAATTAAATGATCTCTGACTCATCTCTGAGGTAAATAATTTTTTCTCTCTAACCATCAAGAGCCATCCTAATCATTTTGCTTCTGACATGTTGAACAATAATCTAAGTATGCTCTAACCTTGCAAACATAATCAGTTCTTTCACTTAACCTCTGATCCTATTCACAGGACAGCAAGGTAAGGTGGGAGGAGGAGCCCTGTTTTAATCATTGCGTAAATTTGGGGAGGAAGGGGTCATTGCTGGACATTAGGCTCAGTGAATCTACTACAGAAAATATAAACCAAAACCCACAGTGCTACTGGTCTGTGACATTGTGAAAAGTTCATTTTCTTCACCAGAACAGGAAAACGAATAAAGGAAGACAAAGAAATCCTCACTTCGGACAGTACTGTACTTCCTCTGTGTTTCTCACACTTCTAGCTCTCCTTGCTTTATTTTGGTCTACACTGTTTCTGATTTTCAGTTTTAGGCTATAATTCCCCTGTTTTAGAACTAGTTTGCTGACCAGGACATACTGGACAATTTTATTCAAATTAACTTTATAACTAAAGTGCTAGCAAAAAAGCTGGCATATCCAAATCTTTGGAGATTATATCTATATTATAGATTATATTAATCTATATCAAAATCTATAGATTATATCTATATCGATTTGGATATGTCAGCTTTTTTCCTATATATATATAGTCTATCTATATAGACTGCAGGTTAGATGTGTTTAGTTATCATTAATAAGCTAAAGACTCTGTGAAGGGTGTCTATAAACTATATAGTCACAGTCATTAATTGATCCAGGAAGCATGTGAAAGATAAGAAAAGCAGTTCAGGGGCTCGTACAATGGCATGGCATGCTAATCTTCCACCTGCCAGTGCTGGCATCCCATATGGGCACTAGTGCAAGTCTGACTGCTCCCATCTGATCCAGCCCCATGCTTTTGTGGTCTGGGAAGAAAGCAGATTGTTCAAGTCCTTGGGCCCCTGCACCATGTGCGCGCCGCAGAAGAAACTCCTAGCCCCTGATTGGCTCAGTTCTGAGTGTTGCAGCCTTTTGGGGAGTAAGCCAGTGGGTGTGAGACTTTTCTCTCTCCGTCTTTGTCTTTCCTGCCAGCTGTAAAATCTTCCTTTCAAATAAAAAATACAATTTCAAAAACAAAGAGTAGCAATTTCATTCACTTTAAAATATTATTTTACGTATTGAAAGGCTGGTTTAAAGGAAAGCTAAAGAGATGGTCTGTTCACTGATTCATTGTCTAAATGGCTGCAAGGGTTGGGGCTGAGTCAGGCCATCGCCTGCCACCTTCCCAGGCACATTAGGAGGCAGCTGGATCAGAAGCAAAGCAACCAGGTCTAGAACCAGTGCTTAAGTATGTTCTGTGAGTGATGCAAACAAATGCATAATATGCTATGCCACACAGTCGGAACTTGGAATAGCTTTCAGTGACAATAACATAGCTTTAAAATTAGCATCAATACCTTGCCAAACTTGGCACCCTAGAAAGAATTTCAGTTTATTTAGTCATTCACTGAACATTTGTGAAACATTGTGTGTGCTGACTTAGTCTGCAGCTCTGGCAAGCAGATACTGTAAATACCAACGTGCTTCTCACCCTCGCTAATTTTACTCTTGTGGATTTCTCAGTGTCTACATTTATGGCCTAGAGTTAAGTTTCCCAATCTGGATCTCAGTATCCTTATTTCTAGAAGTGAAAAACTCCATGGCCGTTTATTTTTTTCCACAACTATACTATTGATTTCTGCTGGTCAGTTATTGTTCACTGAGGGCAGGGGGAAAGGCGAAGGATGCATCTCTAAAACTCCAGGTTAGATGTGCGTGGTTATCATTAGTAAGATAAAGGCTCTGTGAAGGGTGTCTTTATTCATGCTTGTAAAACAACTAGGACCAAGTGTGTGGGGACAACAGAAAGATGGACGTAAAACAAAGATGTACAAGGCTAACAAATTTTATCCCCGTAACATTCATTCCTACCTCTAAGGCATGTCAAGGTATCCTATTAAACATCTGCATGTATTGAAAGGGCAGACAGTTACTTTTATTAGTTGATGCTTTGGCAGCTGTTTGACACTTCTTTATAGCATTATACATCGATTTATTTCATTGGCAGAGAACATTTATAAATATCTACGTATCAAATGTGAAGCTGTATGTTCAAATGCATCAAAGTCACCATGGATTTCAGTTAGCCTTTAAAACAACATCACCATGGAGGAAGTAAAATATCTCTATTGAGATAACACTGACAACAAAGAGAATGTTAGTGATTTGCTGTCTTGCATTTGGACTTAGTCCCAATACCACATCCCGGGGTACAGAATAGTTAAGTGGCATATAAAATGCTTATATATACGTAGTAGAAGAAAAAATGTGAAAATGTTAGTCACAGAAATCAAATGTATGGGGGAAATTGGGTTCTAGGTGCAAAAGGCGATGAGCCGAACTTTTCATCTGTTAGTAGGTGCTTTTTAAGAACCAAAAAATCCAACCGAATTGCGTTTTACAAGCAGTGGCAGTTAGAGAAGTCAGTAACCTTTTCCTTTTGGGATCCTGGATAAGGCTTTCATACTCCATTCCTAAAACCACTGCTTGTCACAAAACCTGAAAATGCATCACAACGTGGGAGAGAAAACCACATTACATCTATTTTAAAATGACATAATGCTTGTTCTATTTTGTTTTTATGTGTGTGAAGCCACCAGAAAACATCCCAGACCTATCTTCTGTCTGTCTGTGCTGAGAGGGCATGCAAGAGGCTCTGTCTGTAAAAATGGTTTGCAAGCAGTACTGTTTACATATATCACATTCGGAGAAAAAATCTTAAGGACAAAGTACTGCATTAACTTCTTTTGATTAACACAAATTCTGAATGCTGCTGTATTGTTGTTCTTCAAATCAGATTATGGATGCACCCCTGCTGCTGTCTTGATATGCCCCATCAAACTTCTTCATTTCAGTTTAATTTTTTCCCTTTCCTGCTACATTCTCAGTGTTTAAACCATTCCTAATCTCTCCAAGATCCTCAGTAATTATTAGCTGAGTAATAAAACAATTGAGAAGTTTCTGATGCAAGGGGAGTATGATTGTCTTCTTGGAGCTATGGAATGCATGAATCTATTACATTAATAAAAGGTTTAAAAGCAGCCCAACGAAGTTGAGAGAATTTTCCTGCCTCAGCTGTATGTGCTTTTGTCAGATGCCCCAAACCCTTCAATTAAAACTAAAATGTCATAACATTTTACATTAACTGTGTGGCATAAAATTGTTGCCAAGCATCCTTCAGGGTTTTCTTTGTGGAAACAAGAAGTAGATACAGTCACCTAGACAGTGTTGGGTTAGTAACAGCTGTGTGAGTTTATTCTGAAAGCATTCTTGTTTTTGCTCTATTTCTAGCATAGATAAAACTTTTTGTCCTTTGATTTTTATTCTCCACAAAAGCAGGGATATTTCCTTTTAAAACGGGGCATCTTGGGCCCGGTGCGGTGGCGCAAGTGGTTAAAGGTCCTTGCCTTGCACACCCCGGGATCCCATATGGGCACCGGTTCTAATCCCGGCAGCCCCGCTTCCCTTCCAGCTCCCTGCCTGTGGCCTGGGAAAGCAGTCGAGGACGGCCCAAAGCTTTGGGAACCTGCACCCGTGTGGGAGACCCGCAAGAGGCTCCTGGCTTCGGATCGGCATAGTATCGGCCCGTTGTGCTCACTTGGGGAGTGAATCATGGGACGGAAGATCTTCCTCTCTGTCTCTCCTCTCTGTATATCCGCCTTTCCAATGAAAAAATAATAAAAATAAATCTTAAAAAAAATAAATAAAATGGGGCATCTATTTCACAAGGAGATAGCATACATCATAATTAATCATTTAGTTGTAGGAATAAGAAATTAGGAAGAATAAAGTTCATTTTCTTACTAAGTGATTTGGGCTCATCAATAAGCTGCTAGTATTCCCTTACAAATTGGGGATAATACGCCATTGGAGAGTTTACAAGAATGAAACAACATGTGGAATATAAATAGCAAATTAAACCCAAATGAAACATAATGCCCAGAGCCCACATTACATGCTCTAGTGTAAAACTTCACAGAAACCTCAACTCAAACTTACCAAGAATTGCCAGCACCATGCTGTCTTTCAGAACTTCCATGGAGCCAGAGCATACGAAGTAGATGGCCTGCAATGCATCCCCTTGGCGCAGCAGATACTCCCCTGGGGCGCAGAAGGAGGTTTTGATGTGCAGAGACAGAGACCTAAGGCAACCCCGGCTGGCACACTCGAAAAGGGACAGCTGCAAGATCTCCTTGTTCAGGTGCATGGTGATGTCAGAGCGCAGTTCATCAGGAAAGTCTTTGAGAAGCTGTCGGGGAAGACGAAGGGGCAGGTCATGCTGAGAGAAGTGTAGTCAAAATGATTGGCCTCACAACACAACAGGGATGACAAAGTGGAACGCTGATGGGATTTTTCAGTGATATTTTTTTTTCCTACTGAGTAATCAATTGATAAGTCTGCAGCAATACAACAGATTTATAAAGGACTTTGGAATAAAATAAAAGTAAAACCAAAAGAAAATCTCATTCAGTTGCTTCTCAAACACTCCAACTTGGTACAGAAGATAGGGAACTAGATCTGCCGCTGGGAGGTGATGTGGGGAGCTTGGAGAACTCCTTTGTCAGTTTTGTAGCTCCTTCAGGTGAGCACAAGAACCAAGGCTGGGAGAAGCCTAGACCAAGCCAGGTTACAGTAACAGCTGGCATATGTATGGATCAGTTCTGGGGCAGGACAGGCTGGGCCAGTTCCTAGCACCCATTGGCAGATGTGAGAACCAGAACAGGTCAGGCCACAACACTAGCCAGTTCACATTTGGGCTGGACTAGGGGCAAGTCAGGCCAAGCCAGCCTGTGGCACCCGTTGGTGGATGCCGAAGTGAGATGAGTAATGCCAGGCCTGGGTCGCAGCTCCAAAGAGCATACATAAGACCCGGGGTTGTATGAAGAGAGGAAGGGAGCTATAGGGGCTCACCTGCAGAGTCACTGCTGCTGCTGGCAAGTACAGGGACTGGGGATAAGTCCTGTCAGACTAGACCATAGAACCACCTAGGAAGTGCAAAATCTGGGACTGGGAGTGGGCCCAATAGGAAAACTGGGCACCTATCTGATGGACTGCAACACCCAATGCTGAGCACGAGAACCAGGGCACCCACCAGCATGAGGGTGGGCTGGGCTAGACTGCAGCACCAATTGATGCGTACAAGAATGGGATGTGGGATATACGTACTGGAATGCACAGAAATCGGGCCTCGGGCCAGCATAGTGGAGGTTATCGGGGGTCAGTATAACTCGGCTGCAGTTCCTGTTAGTGTACATAAGAGCAGAGTGTGTGGTGGGCAGGGTTAGGCTGCGCCACAGCATTCATTGGTTTGTGTATGAGATAGGGCAGGGGACAGATCTGACCAAACGACTGCAACTGCCAGTGTATTTTCAGACTGATGTCAGGGTGGATTTTTAAAGAAGATTTATTTTACTTTTTACAAAGTCAGATATACAGAGGAGAGACAGGGGCAGATCTTCCATCCGATGATTCACTCCCCAAGTGACCCACAATGGCCAGTGCTATGCTGATCCGAAGCCAGGAGCCAGGAACTTCTTTCTGGGTCTCCCACATGGGTGCAGGGTCTCAAAGCTTTGGGCCATCCTGGACTGCTTTCCCGGGCCACAAGCAGGGAGCTGGATGGGAAGTGGAGCTGTCGGGATTAGAACCTGCAGCTATATGGGATCCCGGCGCGTTCAAGGCAAGGACCTTAAATGCTACTCTATTGCGCTGGGCCCAGAAAAGATTTTTAGATTTCAATTGTCAACTTCAAAAGACAGATTTACCTTGATTCATCCAAAATTGTACCATTAAACTGGCATTCAAATGATTTACTTTCAAAGGGTACAATAAGATTGGAAATAAATCCACCTGACCTATTTAAGCAGCAGAGTAATGCAAAAATATCATTCAAACCAGAGTATTGTGAAAACAAAGCAAATAAGAAAGATGGACTGGGTTTCCTAGGGGATATAAAAAATAATGAAAAAAAGAAGTTGGTAAAAGTGGCCCCTAGTTCTGATACCTACAGAATGGGTGTCTTCTGCCCCGAAACATCAGTAATAGAAGAATTACCTCGTTTGAATCTATCCCATTGTTGACAGACCAGGTGGTCTGGAAATACTCGAGCATCCTCTGTTTGAGCTGCTGTGGCAGGTGGTGGACACGGATGAAGTCCTTGAGATCCTTCGTTCTGGTGTGGTAGAGAGACCACCTGGAGTACATCCTCTGTATTATGGCTGTCACATTTCCAAACACCAAGGCGTGCATCAGGGCTGTGCAGAACATCACGGCATAGAATGGAAGAGAAATATGAGAGGGGGACTTATAGTTAAACGTAAATGCATAGTCCGAGAAAACAAGGTGAGAATCAAGCCAGGCCTACTTGGCCACAATGATATGGCCGTTTCGGAGTAGTCAGTTTGTTATGGAATACCTCCTAAAGCAGTCATTTGAATTCAACATAACCTGGCCAGAGCCTAAAAAAAAACAGTTTTTTTTAAATACTCAGTAAGGAGGTGGACAGTTAGATTCATATTCCAGCTGCTTGTCAGAATGGTCATGTTCCATCTCCGTGAACCTCAGTTCCAAAATGAGCCCTATTCCTAAGTTTAGTTTTTGTTAATGAGCACGCTGAGAACCTGAAGTGATCAGGACCCTCCACCCATGTGGGGAATCCTGACGGAGCTTGAAGATCCCAGCTGGTCCACTCTAGCCCTGGTCATGAGCATCTGGGAAGTGAACCAGTGGGATGACTTGATCTCTCTCTCTTGTTCTTTTTGTCTCTGTTTTTCAGCCTCTCCGATTAAACTAACAAACTCAGTAATAGGTAAAAATAGGTCCTGTTGGTTCCCATTTAATCTGTTAACTACGATTCTGGCTATAAACATTTAATTGGAATCCTATTCTCGCCTATATTGCTTAAGTAATCATGTGTAATGTATTAGTCATGATAAAATAGCTTCATAGTCTGACAGAATAAGCTACAGTTAGAGCAAAATAACATCATTTTTTTAAAAGGCTATTACAATTGGCTATCCTTTGTCAGAACTTCAGTCTCATCCTACCACAAAAACATTTAAAATGATTAGATATAACACATCTGTATTGATACTATTGAAAAAATTGTTAGCAATGTAATCGAGCAATGTATATCACTAGAATTTTAAGGAAGGCAGTAGAAAATCAGACCATTCCAGAAAAATTGCAGAGAAAAACATTTTGTTTAGGGTCATTGTTGTCCCCCTAACAATATCAACATGCTTCACGCTTAGATGCTCTTATTTTAGTAAAATTTATGAAAGAATATTAAATTCTCATGGGCTCACAGAGATTCCACCTGCAACTGCCAACACATTGTCGTGGATTTACAGCATGGATTTTCTTTTTGGAGAAAATCATGGCAGGAGCATGCACCTCACGCTCCGGAAGTCACCCCCTTTGGGGAGTAGCTGGGCATCTGGAAGTAGAAAATGTGACAGGCTTTTGCAATCAGGAATTACTAGCATAAGGGAGATGAAATGGACTTTGCAGTCTACCAAGAATTCTCCAAAGAAACCCTGGACTCAGTAGTATCATTCCTGAGCGACGTATGAGAATCAAGTGGGCGGATCAACTTTAAGTGATACCAGAATTCAGCCCTGATCCCCATCCTGGGGAAGGATTGGTAATAAGAAAAGGAGCATAGGAATGGGTTCAACAAATCTGTTCCCAGTATTTTTGGTTAAAATAAAGACTAAAAATTTAGGGGTTTGTCTGTATCTATTAAAATATCCCTGTATCAAAATCTTGATGACAAAGGAGAAAGTTCAGAGGTTACTAGCATGAAAATCAGTACGTTACTACAAACACATTATTAGATCTGAATTCTTTGAAACACTCCCAGAGTAACTCCGTCCTCCCCTGACCTTTAACTAAAACTACCAACCACTGACATGCTTATTTTATTCTAATTTAACAACAAAATTCTTTTCAGGGTTTGTATAGTATTATCTTGTATGGAATTGTTGCCAGTTGGCCTGAAAATTTCTTTTTAGTTTTTTTAAAATTTATTTATTCTAAAAGTATACAGATAGAGAGGTACACATGGAGATTTTTTTTCATTTTGCTGTTGCATTCTCCATGTGGCCACAACAGCCAGCGATGTGCTAGGCAAAATCCAGAAACTAGGAGAATCATCCGGGTATCCCACATGGGTGACAGTGGTCCAAACATCTGGGTCATCTTGGATTGCATTATCAAGCAGCTGGATTGGAGGTTGGCATCTGTGATGCAGTCTGGCCACACGCCAGCACTGGCTCATAAAGACGTTTCGTCATCACAGACTTTATGCAAACAAGGCTAGGCAGGTCTACCTGTAGGAGCCAGAGATATTACAGAGAAAATATGTCTTTCAGACAGACCTGTATGTGAATATTTGATTTGCCATTTCCTAATTGTGTGAATTCGGTAACTTACATAGTTCCCCGGCTCGGACACATTTTCTTTATATGTTAAGGAACAGTAAGTTATGGTACCTTGCTGACAAGGTTATGTGGAGACTTAGATATATATATATAATGTGTGTGTACATAGTATAGAACATATAATAAATAGATATGTAATATACATTTCAAAAAGTGCTCAGTATATGTATGAAAACTTGGTTCATGTTTTGGCTCAATTCATGTTATTTTTCCACATTAGAGTGTAAAGTGCTGTAATGAATGGTGAGCAAGCAAATGGAGAGTGTGACCCAGATTTAAGATTTTCCTGCAATCTTTTTGTTTTCCTAATTTTTTATAGTACATTTGTCTTATCATTTTATGACAAAGTTCCATAGGTCAATCTTTTGAATAGATATGAGTGCTTTTGGTGGAAATCATTTCCCAATGAAAGAAATTAAAAAAAAAATGGCTATTAAGTCCTTGCAACAATGTCTTGCTTCTAAATGATTAAGAGTGAAATGCTTTCAACAGGTAAAAAAGCAAATTCCCTAGAAAATGGTATATCATATAGCAATTTTATATTGAATACTTTGTTTTAGATTCTAAACAGGTGTTTATTCTTTTGTGTAGATTTAATGTCACAATTTTAATGCCAAAATATTTTAATGTCACAAATATTTTAATTGGAAGCTTTCTATTGATGATAAATACTCATCAAATAAAAGAGCTGATTTTGTTCCAATCAGAAAAATTATATCCTGAGTCCATGCTCTGCTAACACGCTCATGGGGTGTTTCAGAGCCCTTCCATCATGATTGATATGTAATAGGTTTTTTTAATGGAGATTAAATTGGTTACAGAGAACACTTTTATTGCATTTAATAGTGCTCTCCTTTAATTACGTGTATGATTTTAACTTTGCTTTCCTTAATTATAATGTGTAAAGCACTTAAAGTAAGAGAAGTTAACTTCTTCAGATCATTTAGCGTGCTAATTGTACATTATCAATAAAATGAATTACTGGATTAATTATAGCATTCACAACTATTGTTGGAAAGTACCAGCCTACAAATGGTCATTATAATTTCGAAGTCTCATGGCATAGGAAATTACTTCTAATTTAAAGAGTCAAAAAAGAAAAACTCTGTGCTCATTGTTTTTCCCAAAGTCATTCCTCTCTCTCACCAGTTGCCATCTCATCCTGGTAGAGCATGTGAGACTGTCAGACCAAATCGTTCCGTGTGTTAGGAAAGTTTGACTCAAGAATTTCTATATCCAGGTCAGTTTTGAAACTATAACTCCCTGTTCCTTTACTCCTTGCAAATCTGATGTATGAAATTCCTTAGTGCTAGAACTTCTGAGTGTGTGGGAGGCTCTTTATGCGGGAGTTTTGCATAAAATGTATTTTATAAAATCCCATCTCAGTATCAGGTCTTTGAAGAAATCTCAACATTTGGGAAGAAATTAAATAAAAGGCAACTGAAGGAAGCACTTCTATAAGATTGCTAGGTTTTCTCTTCTTTCCCCTGCATTTTTCATTTCTCCTTTCCTTTCCCTTTTTATTTCTCCTTTGAATTTTAGGCAAAACTTTTTCCCTGGGCAATTTGGGTGACTACCTATTTCTCTGCTGAACTATTCCGCAGTGACTTGGAAGTCTTCATATATTCTCTTTTCATCTGATAAGAAAAGGACATCACAGTGGATGTTTTGTGGAATCTTAACTGCACTCCTCTCTCCCACCACCTCACTGCCTTGCAATTTTCCACTTTCCGTTACATTTATGTCAGGTTTTTGATGACAGAGAAAAAAGAATGAGAAAGATTTCCTAAATGATGCATTTAAATGGTAGTACAAAAACAATTTAAGAACAGCTGAGTTTGTGAACATCATAGCTCATTTGGGTCCAATAGAAATATGAAACTGCCTCCAAAGGATCTGGCACACGGTAGCTCTTCAGCAAATGAGCATTTCTATTCGCTACTGCTTTACAACTCGCCAAGAGGCTGCTAACATTGCTCGAATCCCAGCATGCTATCTGAGGAAGTCGGCTTTCCAAGAGCTCCTCCAGGCCCTCGTCTCCCTCTGCTCTTGAACTTCCTGGTTTGGCACATAGCCTTTTTGTGGCTTGGTGTTGTTAAAACTCATCCCACACATTTGAGCCAATCTAGACTGTCAGCCAATCTTGATGGAAGATTTGATTTTACACTTTGAGTTCACCATTTGTGCTGGGGGATCAGTTGCTTGAAGTCCTTCATGCTACTCCTAGTATATCTTCCTTGAAGAAGCCAGTAGGGACCCTTCTCTTTTATGAGGTTCAACCTAAGAGGTGTCTGAATTAAAGCCATTAATGCAACATGATCAAATGGGCTTTCGGCCAAATACTGTAGGGCAGAAAACACTGATAGAATTCTGGCCTAAGAAGAACATTTACTTGATTCAGGTGGACTTCCACATCTGTCTTTTCATGACAATGTTCTTCTAACATAATAATTATAGCATACTGTATCTCCCTTTTTGTACTTAAAGAGGGAAATAAATATTCATCTGGATCCAAACTTGGCCTCTTTGGTTCACCAGTTACATGGCATTGCGAAAGGGTAGATTATAGTAGCATGAATCCCATACCAATTAGAAAGTTCAGAATGGAGGCATTTACTCTTTTACTAAATATTGCAAGAGAAGGAATGTTTTCTTTAGAGAATTGAGTTCACTAGTTTTAAAAGACTGAACAAACAGGAGTATGGAAAATGTATCAGAAGCCCAGAGGAAGAACTTTGAGGAACCTGAAGAAGCCATGGCTTGGGACATGGTGACACTCCCAGCTGACAAAGGGATTTCTGATGAGGGACCCCCAAGGCCTTTTTGAGAGTTCCTGGATCTGACAACACCTGCTGTTTGCTAGGGCAGTGAGAGGACAGCGGGAAGTCTCCACATCCTGTACCTTCTAGTCTCTAGCTCCCACTACTGGGAGTACAAGTGACTTAAGTCCTCTGGTAATAGCTCACTGAATCCAAATTCATTGATAGTCTACTTTTTAGAATATCAAAGAGTGGATCTGGAACTGAAAGGAAATAGTAAATTAATTTGTCTGATAGAATAGTAAGAGTGTCAGCCCCACGGGCTTGCTTTAATACTTAAGGTGCTTTATTATTGTGATTAGCACGGAGAATGGAACAGAAACAAAACTGAAAAATGTTACCTACTTATCATGTTTTTCAAGTTTTGCTTTTTACCAAATGTTCAAACATCTTTTATTTAGTATGTTAGTATACTATATGACACAGATCTCTTTGGTACTGTGAAAATGGGTTTTAAACATATCTGTGGTCCAGAGCTAAAAAAAAAAAAAAAATACAAGAGGAAAACAAAGTCCGTTCTCTTTCACAATCAGTTACCGGCCAAACAGCTGCTGATTGATGGACTCAGAAAACTGTCAATATCTGAGTTCGATTGCAATATATACGTATATCTAAATGCTTGTTACTTAAGTCTTAACTAGTGCCTTTAAGACTGCTCAGTGTAACCCAAATGATCTCTTTTGAGTTGAGAACAAAACAGCGCCGTTTTGGCAGACACATGTTGCTCTCGGATTCTCTTACCGCCGATCAGCATGGTGCAGATGGAGAAGATCTTCTCGGCATCTGTGTTGGCAGAGACGTTGCCAAAGCCGACGCTGGTGAGGCTGCTGAGGGTGAAGTACAGAGCAGCGATGTAGGCGCTCCGGATAGACGGGCCCCCCAAAGTGTTGTTCCCGTAGTAAGGAGATTCCAGTCTCTTTCCCAACTCGTGGAGCCAACCTGAAAGGGAGAGAGGAATGCAAACCTCAGAGGAAAGCATCAAGTCCCGAGATCAACACGTGTGTTAAGTGAACGTGGAGGGGCATGTCAGAATTTCTTCAAAGTTAAAACGAAAGGCAAGAAATTCAGTGTCACTGCTCTAAAAACAAAAGTATCAAAACCTTGTTGTTGGTAATAAACACGACAGGAAAAATATGCCTTTTAGAGTAGATTACTGGTCAAACTAAATAGGACAAATATTGAAAAAAATAACTACAGGTATTGAAGTAAAGATCAAAACTCTTCCATTACAGGCTTGTATGTACCTATAGCCCTGTTAAATCTAAATTATTTGCATAAAAGCTTAATCTAAGAATTAGCACATTGTACTTTATTGTGGCTTTCTCTCCTATCTCTCACTTAACAGCCTAGATTAGGGGGCCAGCACTGTGGCTAAATGGGCTAATCCTCCACATCCAAGAGCCTGCATCCCATATGGGCGCTGGTTCATGTCCTGCTGCTCCACTTCCAATCCATCTCTCAGCTTAGTGGCCTGGAAAAGCAGCAGACGAAGGCCTAGGTCCTTGTTTTGCTGCACCTGTGTGTGGAAGACCTAGCGGAGGCTCCCAGGTCCTGGCTTCAGTTTGGCTCAGCTCTGGCTGTTGCAGTCATCGGGGTAAGCGAACCAGTGGATAGCAGATCTTCCTCCCTCTGTCTCCCCTCTCTGTAAAGCTGCCTTTCCAATAAAAATAAATTCTCAAAACCAAAAACCTCTAGAGCAAAATTGTTTAATGTGTATCTTTGGACCACACACAAAAAGAGAATGGCTGTTGGAAGCTGAACAACACCTGAAAATGTAAACATGATCTTTATTTGATTGAAATGTAAGGAAACAGGGGTTAACTAGATGTTTTAAACTTCTACAGGAAGATTAAAAACAAGAATCTGGACTTCAGATAGGCGAGACGGGCCATCTAAATAGACTAGTGGAATCAATATATTCAATTAGGCTGACAATCAAGTTGTCTTTTCATGTCTCAATTTATATTTCTTTATGAGCTTTAGAAGCTTTCTCTGCCACCTGTTTCTGCTTTCATGGGTGTGTGTGTGTATGTGCAAGGAGAGCAAGCTACATAGGTAATACATGCCTATAGTGGACCTGGATGACTCCTGAACTGTCTTTAGTTACCGGCGTATCTATGTGGCAAAATGTACCAAGTTACATGTGTTAAATATGTATAGTTTTTTGTATGTTGATTTTCCTGTCAAAAAGCTATAAAAAGCTGTACTGATAAAGATGGCAGAATAAGAAAAAAAGAATTAGCAGTAATAGCATGATCTACAATGGGAACATAGCACAAAGGTCACTTCATAATCCTTTACAGGGAATATTTTTCTCCCCTTGATGTCTTATCGTTAGATGTTTGGTCATTTTCTTTCTGTGTAACTTTTACACGAATTCTATTAAGTTATGTTAATTCACAGGTCGTTTCTTTTCTGTAAACATCTAGCTTATGACTGACCAAGAAGAAATGGAAACTATTACGCTTTTGAAGCAGTAGTAAAACATTCAGGTTTTATATGGTGGGACTGTGCTAGAAAGTAAGAATGCAAATTTAAAACAGAAATTCGCTGAGAACAGGAAGAAAGGTTTCATGACAGGTGCAGTCCCAGATTCTTCCTGGGCCTCTGGAGAAGTGTCCTGAACCAGTTTGTGCTGGAAACGCTTTGAGAGCTGTCAGAGATCAGTTCCCGTAGCCAGGGCATTTTTGATTTAATACATGTGGAGCCTAGAGACAGGGCTGTGTTTCTAACAGGTGTCCAGGTGCTACACATGCTGCTGAGTCACACACTGACAAGCTACTGCGCTAGAACAATGATTCAAAGTTGGTGTCACTGTGAAAGTTTACAAAAAATACATTACCCAGGTTCCTCTCCATGAACTAAATGAGGATTTCTGGAACCACTTGCAGGTATTGGTAAATTTTTAAAGTTCCCAAGTAGAATCTAAAGGGAAGGTGGAGACTTAGACACACAGTATTCTGGAACTTAATAAAACATCTGGCAATGGCAGGATTTAGTAATGGCAGGCTAAAAGCTGAACATTAATGAATGCAAGCATAGTTCCTGTGTGATGGCAAGATAGAGAAATGATGCAGATAGAGCAACAAATGTGCATTTATAATTTGTATTGGATTTATACACAAAGTGCAGGACAGTGTCTCTTGATGGCAGAGAATAGTAATTCCATGTAGAGGTTACAGGTTATGAAAAGCAATGCTGTTTATAAGTTGTGGGAATTCATCAAGGAATGAACTTTAGATTCAAAATAGATATCAGTCTGGACTGTGTTACAGATAAACAGTGGGAATAACCTGTGTTCTTCAGTTTTCTCATTGGCAACAGCAGGCATGCTGTCTAACCTGTCGCACTGCCTTGAATTAGATGCCGCATGAAGAAAATGTCAACCACTATTTTTGGCAGAGGTTTTTAGGAAATTATGTTTCTTCTTCCTCTTCCTTCTGTTTCCTTTGTAAGAATGTAGAAGCCGCACAATTAAAGATAAAGTGTGAAGGCAGCAGTGGACTCTAAAAGACTAAAGAAGGTAGAGATATAATGTATGTGATGGGATCCAGGAGTGGCACTGGGGATGCAACTTGGTATTTCCTAGTGCTTAAAAATTCACACGTTTGTGAATCTGAAAAAAAGATACAGATCCTGCTTTGAGAACAATGTTTATGTGGAGAATCACATGAGATCTCCTATACATTGTCAGGTGACTCACAGCTTCCTGCAGCCATTTCACTTCCTTGTGGTCCAAGAACACAGTTCAAAATGTTCTGCTTTAGAATTTTAAGGGGGGGGGGGGAGAGGAGCAGTGTTAAAACATGATGTGGCAAAGCCTAGACTAATCTTTTATGGAAACATGTTAGAAATAAAGACAACAAATCCAAAAGTGGGGTTGAGAGCGATCCAGAAAGGCAGATCAAAAATATCATTATAAAACATCATTGATGTATTTTTTTGCCTTATGGAAGAGTTAGGATGCAGTGGGAAAATCGGGAAGCAAAATGACAACTGAGTTTATCATCGTGTTCAGGATGGAGCATTCTGCAAAGCAGTGCTCTTGTGGGAATGGGCCTAAAGCTCTTGGAGCGTGGACAACAGTGGGGTGTTGAATGACTGCTGTGCTGGCTCTTTGTCAGGCATCCTCCAGGCTGCGCTCCAAAACTGGTTTCACATCATCTCTGCTAGATGAGGAAGATAGAGGAGGCTTCTCCCCATTCCATTCCTTTTCCCCCATAGTTGCCATTCTTGATAATTATAGATAAGTCCCCATAATTGAAAAATGTCAATTTGCCTAAGCTGTAAATATTACTTGATCTCCTTTTTCTTTTAGTGAATGTTTGGGACGATGTGAGGGGTCAGAGTCTTACAGGAAAGCTACTGTTTGCTCTCAGCTGAATGAGCTATACAACCACACCATCAAAAATGCTATAGACTCCTTCTGTTGACTAATGGAACTGAGGTATCCATTTATTTATGGATTCTGAAGTTTTCTCAAAAAGAGAGCTAGCCAGGATGTTGGCTTCAATATAAACACAAGTGCAGCTTAGAAGTATTCTCTGCATGGAATCATTTCCACATAATTTGATTCCCTTAATAAGTTGGGATGAAGGTTTCTCTGAGGACATAATACCTGCACATATTTAAGCTTGTGTCTCAGGACTGGTAACAGGAGCAGACACAGATTCACAACAGACCTACTTTTGTTGATACTGTACTTCACTTCTGTCTAGCCAAATGTTCTGTCTATTCTGAGCTACATCTTGCCTTTTAAAAAAGTATTGCTGCTAAACTGTATTCCTGCTGACAGAGCAGAAACCATCATGAAAACGGAGAGAAATACTAACATGGAGAGAAGGTAACACCCACAAACCTGGGAATGGCTGTGTGGCTAAATAAAATTTTCACAGAACAGCCTGAAATGAGAGCACATGTTCCACTGGCATAAGGCAACATGTCACTGTATTGTACAGAAGAAGCAATTTAACCAATTTGTTACCCAATCTCTTTTTTTATGCCAGAAACTGGTATCTCTAAAGGAAGGAGTGTCCTAGCACAATCCAACTGCTTCAGCTCATGTTTCCTCCCAAGAACATTTTTAAGGAGAAAGAATACACACCAGAGACTTTTAAATATCCCCCCAAACTCCATTGTTATTTAATAAAACCGAAAAATATCATTGCATAACTTGACCTTTACTAAAATAGATTAAATGTACAGAAAAGATTGGTGATTTAAATATGCTATTAGATTTCAAAGGTAGAATAACTGTTAATGATCATATGAATAAAAGCCTATAATTAGCAGGGTAATCCAATCTATGTCTTTTTCTTGACATTATGCACCAAATATTTTGCATAAATGCATACTTTTAACTCTTAACAGTTATTACTCTTTGTTTCCTAAGCAATATACTCAAGTCTATCATTTATATCTAAGCATATTCACAATTTGTAGAAGTGCGGCCTATTGTTTATAACAGATATGTTCCTGAAAAGCTTGGTTTATATTAGTATTTGACAAATGTAACTGATACGTTAGGCTAGGGACATGTTATTTAAGGGAAACCCATGATGAATAATTTATATCATAAAATATTTAAACACCATTTAAAACAGTAAAATATGCTTGTTAACTCAGATTTAGATGTGTGCTTAAACGTGAGTATGTAGATGATGGAAAGCAAACAAAGAAGTATTTGATCAAACCTGTTACACAAAGTGGCGTTCCACTGTATTTCTTATGAATAACTCCTGTTGTAATGAGAGTTAGCTTAGACACAAGAAGGGAACCCACCCGTATGATGCTTTCCAGGCTGCTGGGTAGCACCTGGTGTTACTTTATGTTCCTTCTGTTTGCCACAGCCTACCAGGTGCGCTTTTGAGCACAGTGCATGTCCTCATCCTATAGAATGCATTTAATTATTGTCTGTATTTTGATTTGCTGTTCCAGTAATGACCAGTATCCCTTAGGAATGATTATCTCAAATATGAGAAGACTAAAGCTCAGAGAGATTAAATAACTTGTTTAAAATCATGGTGTCAGTATTTTAACTCATTTGTCTGCATTTTAGCCCAACAAATATCTATGGGAAATTGAATGGAAGGAGCACTTCAAACAAAGTATATGTAATAAGAACACAACTAATATTGGCAATTGTAACCTAATCTTGCCAATCAAAAAAAAAAATTACAGTGGAGCAACATCAATATGAGGCACCTAAAATGCAGTGGGTGGAGGCTCTTGTCCGGATAGGCTGCAAATGTGTCTGCAAGCTGAACTCCAGAACTGGCTGGGTAGGCACATTTCCTCCTGGATATGTGAAGGGGGCCATCCTGTCATTTCTGGTATGAGATTTTTGAATCTTCGCAACAGCGTATAAGGACAATTCTCTTGTCTTCTGAGACTGTGTCCAATCTCTTTTAGCAAGCACTCCAATCTTTACCAATCACGTTTTCTGGCAGACAGTACAGTTAATAGCTTTCTTGTAAATTGGGCTGTAATACCAGTTGCTGTTTGGTAAACCCCCTACTACGTCTCTAAGATGGCTTGAATTGTGTCTCCTGAACTGCAATCCTAACAAACTTCAAATAGACATTTTTAATTCTTGTTCTCAATTAGATTAATTTTATCTTGACTAATAATTACATGGAAAATTGTTGGGACTGGGGAAAACCAAAACTAGCATGTCATCGGCTGCTCCTGGGGCGCATGGGTTCCTCACAGTGACAGGCTGGCTCAGTGTGGGGGAATGTCTGCAGCAAGTACCATACACATCCTAACACGGAGAGGGCATGGGGCCAGGCTGGGCACCCGTGTTAGAGACAGCACTAACACACCACGAGTGTCATGGACTTTGTGAGACCTTCATTTTAACCCTTCCAACTCTCACCATGAACTTGTCTCTCTCTATGGGGCCTGGGAAAAAACGCTGTACACTTTTCTCCTCTCCTAATAGTTTGATTAAACATCCGTGTTCATTCTTTTATGATATGTAAATAAGTAATACTCTACTTTCCACCTTAGTGGCCTGTGGAACATGTTTTAATAGCTTTCTTTTTGTAGCTTAATGGAAGTATAATTAACAAATAAAAGTATATATCTACAACATATACTTTGATGTTTTAATACACAGATACATTGTAAAAAGATTACTGCAATCAAACTGATTAACCCAGCTATCAACTGTGTGTAAAATTTAATAATACACATTTCCATGAACTTTCTGACATATTCATCTTTTTTCTCACTTTGTGTGTATGTGAGGGGAGGTTATTTTTAAATTTGTGAAAGCCAGCATTGTGGCGCAGTGCGTTAAGCCTCTGCCTACAGTGCTGGTATACTTTTTTTTTTATTGTTAATAGCATTGTATTATGTGATACTTTTATAGGCACTGGGATCCCCCCCACCCTTCCCACAATCCTCCCCCCATGGTGGACAGTGCTGGTATCTTACAAGGTGCCAATTTGTGTCTCAGCTGCTCCATTTCTGATCCAAGTCCCTGCTAAAGCCCAGGAAATTAGTGGAGTGTGGCCCCAGAACTTTGGCCTCTGCATTCACATGGGAGACCCTGAGAGAAAGCTCCTGGTTTCTGACTTCAGCTTGGCTCAGCCCCAGCTACTGTAGCCATTTGGGGAATGAACCAGCATATGGAAGATCTCTTTTTCTCTGTCATCTCACTGTTTAACTCTGCTCTTCATATAAACACATCCTTTTTTCCTTAAATTTAGATTTATGGAAAGTTTGAAAGAGTTTGAGTCCCTCTCTACTGTGTCTATTTTCACCCAGAGTCCTCCAGTATAAGCCCTTGCATTACATAGTACATCTATAAAGTGATAAACATTGATAATCCCATGAACTAATCTGTGGGCTTTTTATATTTTAACATATGAAGTAAAGTTAAGGACAAAGTCACAGAGCTGGGTTCAAACCTTGTCCCACCACTCCTTCCCCATTTTATAAGAAGGGCAGAGGGGTTAGACTCCATGCGATCATTGTGGTGGCATTTGACATTAAATGTTGGTCCTGCTAGTGGACAGTATTGATGCTTTTGAAGTTTTGATGTAAAATGAAAGCAATCATTAGATGGGATTCCTATTAATCTCACTTTGATGCTTATAAACTAAGAGGTTTCTGGTATTTCTGAAGTGTTGCATTCCACTTTTGAGGTAAAACTCTGAAGCCCAATAGGAAAGGCCAGACTTTGAATTAGGAAATTGGGGTCCTATTCTTGGGCTTGTCACTAATTAAGTGGATGTGTGATCTTTTGTGCATTA
Organism: Ochotona curzoniae; assembly: GCF_017591425.1. Lineage (NCBI taxonomy): Eukaryota > Metazoa > Chordata > Mammalia > Lagomorpha > Ochotonidae > Ochotona > Ochotona curzoniae. Next base: position 7,925,152 of record NW_024465035.1, on the reverse strand, counting down.
ATTAACCATTCTGGCCTTTCAGCTCTCAAACTTGAATATGCTGTCAATAAATCCTTTTCATATTTATGATTTAATAAGTTTCTGTAATGTGTTTTCACATGTAATTGGCTCTGTTTTAAACCAAAATGCTTATGTAATCATCCAGTACTTTGCAAATTCATCTTTTAATTATGTGATTGGAGACTTATCGACAGCTAATCACAGGATAACAGCAGAAGATTTTCACATTTTGATACACCACCTCTGCTCTATTTCTGCTAAAGATTCATCCTCTTTCAGAACATAAAATCCACGCCACCGACGTAATGCTGAAGGGAGTGCAGACCTGATCATTGCTCCAGTGTTAACAATCTTCAAAGTCTTACACAGTAGAAACATCCTGAATGATGTTTATTGAGGCACAGCATTTCATTTAAATAATAATTGGCTGAACGTTCGTATACTACTATAAACTTCCAAGATATGCCATCATTGCATGCACGTTACGCCAGCAATTTTAAAAAGGTGAAACGGATGAAACAATCAGATAGCAGTCGAGCAACAACTGTGAATTCTGATTGATATCAAGAAGTAGAGCAGGTTGGCTGTTTGCAGCTAACGTGGGCACTCCAGAAGGAAGTGTAACAAAGATTATACTTGTGGTTAAGTGGGCAGAACACGGAGTATGAGATTTTGCCTTTAACCTTGTTGTGCAGAGTTTGTGATAGTCACAGCGTTTTTCGATCTCTGTCCCAACATGGGTATTTCTTTCATGAGTAATGGCTCAAGTGTTTTCCAGGACCTTCAAGGATCTGTGGAACACATAAGCCTGAACCCAGGGCATCCTTTAGAAAGACATAATATAAATAAAATAGTAAAAGTGTTGCAAGACACTTGCTACTCAGCAGGAGAAAAACCTGTTTCAGGAGACAGTTTGAAATAAAAATAATTGAATCTTACCAAATCATCTAGTTCTAATAGTATAGTATAAATTTTTATGATCTAACCCAAATTTTCTTTTCATCTTCTTTTCTCTCAAAAGTTCAGATTAGTGCAAATTTAGAGAAGTTAAATGATTCCTTCAAATTTGCAAGCCAATTCGCATTTTACATGAAAGGATAGGACTCTGTAAACCTATGGAAAGACAAAAATTTCCCTTACTTGTAAAAATCTTTAAAATAAAATTCTCCATTTGAAGAAAATACACTTCAAACTTTTTAGTTATAGAAGTCATTGTAAAGCGAATTAGACCACCAGTTAAGAGTCCATTATATTTTATTTACCTTAGCTCGGTATTGATGCTCTTCTAAAGGCTTTTGCTTCAAGGGTTTAGGAAATTCCAAGACTTGAAGTGAAGCTTGGTGGAAGCCTTTGATATCCCTTAAAGGATCGCATTCTGAGTTGCATCCAGTAATGCAGATATTAAATGAATATACAACTAACCTGATTTGATGACTTGGTGGGTTGTAAACTACAGTAAGTAATGGGAATGAGAGCATATCCCAAGTAAGTTTTCAGCTGATGAGCAGATGAGTGACGGGCCTCTAATAAGCATGTGGCGGTGAGGGTTGGGCCAGAGAGATCACAGAAACATTTTAAAACTGTGAAGTAGAAAGACAATGTCGAGCCAAACAGAGTAAGATGCACGAGAAAATGCGAGCATACAAATTTATGTCACAATCAGAAAACACAGTATATTTTGATTACCCAGAAGGCAAAGGACACATCATATGCCAGTGAATAAGAAAATTTGTCATGGGATCACTTAGTCTGGTTTTCATATCTTAATTTTGCTACTTAACAGCTGCATAATGCTGAGTAAGCTACCTACTTGTGTGTGGGGGTGTGTATGTGAACTCTTCCTCTCAAGTGGATAAAAGGATAGTAACTCTTCAGACTGTTAAATGTGAGGCGACTCCATTTATGCAGATTGCCTCACAGAGGACAGTATTCCACATAGCATTCGTTCAAGTTGTTATTGTTGCTGCTGTTGTTCCAAAGCAAGGGGGCTTTCTGTTCTATTGATAATTAGGCAAACCTTAAGAATTCTTCAGTACGGAAATGCTGTGAAAAATACAAATGCGGCATCCTAACTGTTTAAGTAAAAATAATGTGCATAATGGCATCATTCTTGGAATTCAAAGATCTTGCAATTTATTCTTACAAATGACACTTTGCGTTATGAGATTACTCTGAAGACACTAAATGGATAAAACATGGACTATTTCCTGGCATGAACTTGCTTTTCTATTACTTGACTCCTCGATAAGAATGTGAAGTCATGACAGTAATGAACATTTGTGCATTAGCGGTTGGAGACTATACTTTGGTCACCTAAGGTGCTGAATATTTATATATACCTTTGAATCGTGTCGGGTCATTTTATTTTTTTCTACTTTATTTCTAAGAGCTAAAATTCATAGAGTGAAATGTTAACATTAGGACACTGATATTTTAATATAAACATTTGATATTAAGATGTTAGAACAAAATATAACCAAATGTAGACAGTTTTTTTTTTTAGGGAGAAGGGCCACATCTTAAGTCTGATTTGAGCTGAAAATCAGTATACATTTTAATATGTCATTATACTTCTGAAGCAACACTGATGACTCAAGGAGTCAGCTTCCTGCTATCCTGGTGAGAAGCTTGGATTGAATTTCTGGGGCTGGCTTTGCGCTGGCCCAGCCCAGCTACTGAAGTCTGAGGAATGAACCAGTAGATATGAGCTCTATTTGTCTCTAGCTCTCACCTAGATGCAGTCGTTTGTTTGAAGGAATAGGTGTTCAGTGAATTCTCCTCTGAGACTGATCTTCCCTTTTATCTGAAAATAAGACTTTCTTCTGTAGTCATTTTCCTGCTTACTGTAACCGCCATTTGGGCATATGGTCTACCGATCTTGTATTAGTTCTATTTTGAGGATGGAAATTTGTGAGGGATCCTTCTCCCAGAAGTCTGACCTGCCTTTCCTAAGGCAGTTGTGGGGATTCGTGTGTTCATGTTCTATGCATGCAAAGACTTGGGTATGAAAGGACGTTTTTGGAATCACACATTTTCAAAAAATGCTTCAGTTTCCAGGAATAGGACTCTGTGATTCTTCTGGACTTTGCAAAAGATTTCTATATAGGTCAGGACTATGCTGGAAGGAAACTGAAAACTGCATAACTTCTGGTTTTCTCATGAGATCTCATTTTTCCTGTGTGATTTCTTATAGGTAATGAAAAGAGTAGATACATTAAGCCCTTTAAATCACCTTTGAAACACCCCATTTATTGATATTTAACTTCTCAGTTTCTTTACAGATCCCAACACTAGCAGTATTTGGCAACCAGGTCTTTTTAGTGTATGTAAAACAGTGAAAACCAAGGCAAAAGGCAGTTTCATCCCTAGCCTGGCACACAGAAGCTTTTACCTTACACTGTTACTAAAGATCAGCACAGTTTCCCTTATAAACAATCTAGAGGGACAGTGATTTTTTAAATAAGCACTACTTGAATGATGGCCTGATACTATTCATAAGACAAGTCAATACCTAGATTCAACCTTTGAAATATCCTTCCTGTAAAACTTTCTCTTAAGGTAGATTGGTTATTTGGTGCTAAAAAAGGGAAATGTTAAGCACACTAATTCCAACAACACATATTGTATATAAATTGTGGAATATAATACTATACCCAATGAATAAGTACAACTGTGTGATAGTAAATTGAAACAATAAGTTGATAGAATTCCAATTAACCGGATTTGATCATAACACAATGGGTATAAGTATGAAATGATCATATTATCTCACACGTGTAGATAACTAAGATAATTATGTTTAACAAAAATCTAGATAGTGTGAAAAGGAGCACACTACTACCATGGCCAGTTGCCAAGAAGTAAAATCACATTTGTTTGTTCAACCTCCCCTTTGTCAGAGACCATGTCCTTCAATTATGGGGCTACCACGGGATTCAGATGCCACTCATTTTACTATTTGAATATATCACAGCAAGTCAAATGACACCAGACATCTATAGTAAAATCAAATTGACCTTTTAGTCTCAAATCTGATGCATTCATTTTTGAGACAATTACGTTATCAGAATGTTCTTTCTAGCTTAGTGAGCATCAGGAGGCCTGATGGGCATGTCTGCCTTGAGGTTTGGAAATATTGAAGCCATAAAGCCAATAGAAATATGATTTACACAGTTGCCTAAGTTTTGCTCTACCAATCTGAAACAACTGTGTTTATTACGTGTGATTGAGTAGCCTTGTACAAAAACCCTTCAGTTTTCTTTCCTGGAGCATATTTTAACTTCCACGGGAAGGGTCGTACAGGTGTCATTCAGAGATAAAGCTATTCAACGTTGGGCTTACTCCAAGAATAGGAGTAGCAAGAGGCACAGTAGAGATGGGTGGTGGCGAGCTCAGGAAGAGAAGGCAATTCAGGGATCACAGGAAGATTTGCTCAGCTAAGCAGTGCTGAGAAGTAGCATAAGGGCCTCTCAAGAAGAGGCTGAGTAACTAAGGATTTGGTGCTTCCAGGCCTGTTAGAATCCAGGATTTGGCTCCAGCTCCTACAAGAGCTAAAACTCAGAAATACATGATTCTCCCCACTGCCAAAGCTCTGGTGCATTTTAAGGCTATTGCTGAGGCAAAACTGCTTTCTTGGTTTCCCATCATAATCTATTTTTATTCTCAGCTTACATACTTTGTAGCACTGCTAATGCTTAAGCATGTGGTTAGCCACAGCTCAGCACCAGTTCTAACAGTAAGATTTTCAAGGTCACCACACCATTCCCTAAGCCTTGCTTTCCTTCTCTGAGCATTCAGTAGATTGTCAAAGTGTTTCTTTGATGTTTTGTCACAGAACTGAACGCAGTTCATGGTTTATCATTTGTGCCTTGGTGACAAGGCTGAATTCATGACGCTCTGTTCTGACACCTAGTTTCCAACCAAGGGTTCATCATATCAACTCTCTTTCTATCCACTTCTGCATAAGAGAAGTGCTTTGAATTCAAAGACTGAAAGAAGAATATCTCCATCCTTCCATCTGTATATTCTCTTGTTCTTAATTAGCATTATTTTTAACATATTGTCTACCCATTACTATGTCAATTAATTCCATAATGTTGTATATTGACACTGAGGCCTTGTTGGGGCTTTTAACTGACCGGATCTCTACTCTGTTAGACCTATCTTCAGACCATAGAAGGTCTCCCCAAGAGGCCACTGAACTTATCTGGACAATAAGACGCTGAACTTTATGCTAGGCATGTGTTTGCAAGCAATGAATCTCAACTGAACTTGAACTATGGTTATGCAACAAGGTGGAGGAATCCACCATGGGGGGAGGGTTATGGGAGGGGTGGGGGGAATCCCCAGCGCCTATAAAACTGTACTACATAATACAATGTAAGCAACAATAAAAAAAAAAAAAAAAAAAAGAAAGCATTTAGTAATGCAATATTCAGATTGTTCAGTTTAGAATGAGGAAGAAGTGAATGAATACACAGGAAAAACATAGTTGCGACAGTTGAATGCACATGAATAACAGGTGCTAGGCTATGAAAATAAAATTAAAAAGAATGTGTAAATAAGAGGATTTACGTAAGTTGATATAAATTAAGGGTGTATCTAACCTAAACTTCTAAAAATTACTTTTGTTTTCTTCAATGATATCAGAATCAGCTACCATAAGCAAACCTGGGTCTAACTATTATACCAAAAATTGATACTTAATAAATAACTAACTCTCTGGAAAGGGCATCGTTTTACATAAATTAGCCAAAAAACCCCTGTCAAGTCATTTTGCTCCCTATGTGTATTCCTGCACATGTGTGATGCGTTTAATGTGGTTCTTCCTGGAGTCAGGAAGGGTGCTTGGTTTTAAGAATGCACATAGTGTAAGAAGAGGAAAACCTTTCTAGATTTTTGAAGTAAATTCCATAAGAAAATAAGGGAAAGGGAAGGCTTTAGAAAACTGTTGAAGAAACTTCTGGAGACTTATTTTAAGCTCAATCAGTCTGATTGCAATACCCAGTAACTGTGCACACAGGAGAGCTATATTTTAGTCATCAAAGTAGTTCATACTCAAGAATCCAAATTGTTGACAATCAGATCTAATGCTGGGATCTAGTTAATGTTTTCCAATACAAAATGTTTATCAAAATCTCAGGATTTGCAAAATTCTCTCAACTTCATAGTTTCCTTTAGAATTTGTAAAAATGTGTACAGAAATAAATAAATATATCTGATATGGGACTTTAAACATGAATGAATGAAGTATTTGGGGAAAGTTTACCTAGAAAAGAACTTCCCTTCATAAAAATTCCTTCATTACAAACAAAATGCTTGTACTTATCAATGTCAATATTCATGAAGATAGATACTTTAATTGTCCAAGTGATATTTATGAAAGCAGTTACTGGATTACAGAAAATTGAGATTTTACTGAAACACTTGTGTTGAATTTGATATCTAAATGCGGCATACATTTTTTCTTTCTTTTAAATGAAAAGTGCTTGTTTAATCAATTTAAATGCCATCCTGTGAAGTATTCTCTTGTCTACCTCCTTTTTCTCTCTATGAATACATACATGCACACACAAATACACACATTCAGAGCTCATATAATCAACATGATTTGCTTATACTATTTAAGAAACATACTGTCAATGGAAAAAAACCCCACAGATATTTAGTTTGTAATAGAACTGCACAATTACATTTTAACAAAATAATACTGAGTCATTTAAGTATTTCTAGATCATTTGAAGTCTAACATATAGCATGGTATTCTGTATTTTTGTCAGATATGTTTGTAGTGCTACACAAATACTTTGGTGTGAAACATGTAAAACACCATTTTGGAGACTGGAATTAAGTACACTCAGGTATAATATGCTCTTAATATAAATCAGGTGTGAGCTGACTGTGGCACCATTTCCCAGGTTATTCCACAATCGGTTATGAAGAGTCATCACATATTCCAAAATAAACCATCTAAGCCACAGAATAGCTTTGCAACCTCTGAACCTATACCAGTATTTGAGTCCTTTAAAATTTTAATGAAATTGGCAAGCACTAAAACATGATTTTATGGTCAGATGATAAAATTAGAAATGCTGACCCCCTTCTGTGCACCACAATTGGAAAAAAAAAAAAAGCCTTGACAGACTTCCACTTTTGGCTAGAAAGATTGCTAAAAATAAGCCCATAATCCCTGAGCATCAGCAGAAAGGTTTTAGCAGAGACTGTAGACAGTTGTAGAGTTTCTTGGGAACAAAATCAGCTGTAGGAGTCACATTCAGCAAAATTGCTGTCAATCGTAAGCATGGCCATTGACACAACACTGGAAGCAGCAGTAAGAGCACTGAACAGATGCAGGGTATTAGTCATCGTTTTACATTACGTATTCCTCATAAAAAGCTGAAGATGTTGGTAGAGCTAACTGTACGCTATAGACTCTTAGATGAGTAAGTCATTCGTGTAAATGTATACAGGCAGTACTTACAAGTAGATGGGGCAGACTTTAAAGTCTGAATTAAGAATATGCATTACAAAAGCTATAACCTTCGCTCTGTTCATGGGAAGCTGACAAGTCAAAGGTTAGCTGATTTTCTTCATACTAAAATATGAATATAGATGTCAAAAAGTTTTTGCTTTGGATATTTCTATTGAATGGTTCCCCTGGTACTCATCTCTTTATTCAGTTTACTTGAGTTTTACGTAGAAGACGGGTTTTAAAAAATACAATAGCTTGTGCGTTCGCAAATTTCTGAAGGTGGGGCATTTTTATATCTTTACAGTCTTGAAATTTCGTCTCTTTCTTCGCTAGTGTCATTGGAAAACAAATCCAAAAGCCATACTAAACTATTATATTCAAATAAGGCTTCTCTAGGGTTGAGGACCATGCCATATATTTATTTTTGGTGGTGGTGTTGTTTGTGGCCAGCTGGAAAAATCCTAAATAGGAAGCAAACACTCACATATATGCAATACTAAGAAGGGAAGTAGGAGGTATTGGAATTTTATGCCAGATGTCTAATTAGTTTAAATAAAATGCTTAATTATCTTTTACTTCTCATTATGTATCTATGAGTTATGTTCACATTGTGAAAAATCTCATGTGGGAAAAGCATCCCACTGGAAGTTCTTATACATGCCAAACTTGTTTACAAAAATATTCACACAATTAGAACAGAGAAAGGCTTCATTAATGCAAGTATATTGAGAGATCAATAGCTGAAAAATAGTATTTTTGTTACTTCTTGTTAGAATGTGTAGCTGAAAGAAACATTTTACCAAGGATCCTGAAGAAAAATATTTTCTGTCCTTGAGTTTAGATTAAGATTCCTAAGATACTATAATAAATCAGTTAAATTACTAGTGGTCTCTGTGGCTTAAGGGCCATAGTTGCACATCTTAGCCAAAATTTGAATTTATCATTTCAACTTTATTCTTTTCACCCACACTATTAAAAGGAAAATTACCTATAGTGCAGCAACAGATATTCTGCTTGGTGTTTAAACCATGTCTTCCCTTTTTAAAAAGATTTATTTATTTTTATTTAGAAACTCAGATATACAGAGAGGAGGAGAGACAGAGAGGAAGATCTCTGTCCAATGGTTCACTCCCCAAGCGGCCGCAATGGCTGGAGCTGTGCCAATCCGAAGCCAGGAGCCTCTTCCGGGTCTCCCACGTGGGTGCAGGGTCCCAAGGCTTTGGGCCGTCCTCAACTGCTTTTATAGGCCACAGGCAGGGAGCTGGATGGGAAGCAGGCTGGGATTAGAACCAATGCCCATATGGGATCCTGGTGTGTTCAAGGCGAGGACCTTGTGCTGGGCAAACCATGTCTTTCAAATTCTAATTACTTGCTACTATTTAAACATTGGAGATTTAACCCAATCCCTCTTGCTCCCCCAAATTCTGACTCCAAATTTCTCTGCAAAGATCAAATGTAGCAATATTCATTTATAATTATGCTGGAGTTATCACGCTTGCTTCTGCCAGGTAAGACTGGCTTCCATGCTTCTTCTGAAATTAATTTTAATAACTTGTACCTTAGTACCTGGCCTACTCTTCCCAGACATGCCTTGTCATTTTTTCCTCTAGTTTTTTTTTTAAATTTGCAAACCCTGATATTCGTTAATTTTCCACAAACCGATCCTTTTGCTGTTCCTACAATATGTTGTGAAGTTTTGCATTTCTTCACAATAAGCTTTCTAGTTAAATGTTTCACCAATAAATTCTTCTCCAAAATAAATCAGATTAAATCGGGTATGAAGTTTTCAACCCTTTAATAACATGTTACGGGGCATCACTGTAGCAGAGAGGAAAGAAGCTCCCTGTGATGTTTCATATGGACAGAGGTTCATGGCCCAGCTACTCCTTCTAGAATCCAGCTCTCTGCTAATACTTGCAAAAAACAGCAGCAGATGACTCAAGTGCTTTGGCCGCTGCTTCAACGTGGGAAATCCACAAGGAGCTCCTGGCTCCTGGCTCCTGGCTTTTGCTTGGGTTGGCACAGATTTGTTTTCCTGAAAGCAATTCACCAAATCTTCCTCAAGCTGAAAACAACCTTAAAGAACATCTATTTCTAAGGTCTTTTCTGTTTTGTTTACCAAAATCCCAGGGAAGAACATAATGCAATTTTGCAATTTTTTTATAATTACATGCAAAATATTATTTATGTGTGGGAATATTTATGTATCATTCAGGAATTACCAATCAGTAAGAATCAGAGATCTTATTTTGAAAGTGATAACCCAGCCAAATTTGTGTCCTAATTATCTTTGTAGAAAATCTAAAGGAATTAGGGAATTAAAAGAAAACATTAAATAATATTAGATTTTTTGAGGCCTCCTCACAATTTTATTATAAAGTTTTTCAATTTTTTTCATTTAGTAATGACAAATAAAAAACAATGAGGCTGGTGTGCTGACACAGCAAGGCATGCTTGCAAGTGACAGAATCCCATATGGTTACTGTTCAGGTCCTGGTTGCTCCACTAATTCAGTCTGGGAAAGCAGTGGAGGATGGTTCAAGTCTTTGTGCCTCTATATCCATGGGGAAGCATCAAAAGAAGCTACCTCCCAGCTTCAGATCTGCTCAACTAATAGACAATGACTTCTTCTCACAGAAACACAAAATATGCTTAAAAATAATTGTGATGAGCATGTTTCACTGTTAGAATGACATGATTTTTAATTTCCAAGATTAACTCCAGTTAAAATGGCATTTGAATTTTTAAGGGGGAGAATGGTTTTCTGTTACTGATCTAAATGAATAAACAGTGCAGTCACCTGTGTTCTAGTTTTCAATAGTCCAGTAATTAAAATTCTGCAACACTGGTGTAACAAGACTGCCAATGGAAAAAAAAATGAAGGCAAGGGGGAGGCGTACATACACAATCATAAAGTCATAAATAAGCATATTTGAAAAGTCATACTTAATTAGTGGGAATCAATGAATTTTTTGATAAATGATACTGAAAAAACTAAGTAGTACTTAGAAATGTAATGAACTGAGTAATTAACGAATAATATTGGATTCAAGCCCCAAATCAGCCAGATAAGTTTCTTGACCACACTTTGAGTAGTAAGGTTTCAAAAATTCCTGAGATTTTTGGAAACTTTATACTCCTAGTTAGATATAGCCTGACCAGTGATAATTCAGTCTTCTGTATCATTTCACATTGATATATCCTTTTCCTAAATTTGAGCAGGTGTCACTTACTGAGCAGTGTCCAGGTGCTATCAGTGATGGTGATGGTGGCAGTCACCAGCTACATGGACAACTGTAAGACACCAGGTGCGATGACCACCCACAGGGTCAGTACTACACAGCCACCTCAGGGAAACTAAGGTGATTCATGAAAAGGTTACACACTGAGGTTGTTTTGACAAAACAAACCTGAACCTCTGAAGCAGGATTCAAATTCATATCTTTTGTACACACACACACACACATGCACACATACTAGTTCAGATGTAAGGAAATTTGCAACGTTGTCTTATATTTTTAGCTCGACACTTACTGACTTTGTCTTGCAGGCAATCTCTGCCCTCCTTCCCCCCAAGAGGTCATCCTGAAACCTTCTCACTCACAGTTAATGATAATACCCTGATGGCAGAAATCTACAGCCCCCTTTGACTGCTCTCCCCACGGATCCACATCAAGGTCTTTGTGGGAGTGACTTGCAGCTTACAATCTCCTGTTCATTGCATCCAACCACAACACTAGGACCAAGAGGACAGGTGAAAGGAGGGACAGTACAGAGGACACTCAGCTTGCCGATTCTCACTTGAAACACAGACATCTCTGTGTTTATGGGAAGAAAAAAAACACCACCAACTAGATCATACAACTGCAGTAAAATGTGGGAATGAAACAAACAAAAAAAAACTTTCCTCACATAATCAAATTTAAGAGCGTGGGAATAAGCTGAATTCCTCCATGTGGAGATTGCCTGACTAGACAAGTCTTTTGAATTATTATCTGTACGGGTCTGAGCCTAAAGGAAATTGGGTCAGGGTACAAAGTGAATGCTGCGACTTGCAGAACACCATTAGGACACTGCTGGATTCTGCAGTGAGGAAACCTTTGAGACGAGGTCACAGAGAGGAAGGGAACACCGAGAAAGAGAAAATATCTTAAAGCAATGAAAAATCAGGCTCTGGTCCTCCTCTGAGCACTTTGTCTCTCTCCCTCTCATCTGTGATATTTTGACATTCGCTCTGAAGTTTTGGTTTCCTGTTTCCTTCATGTATGAGAACTCCTATCCATAGGAAGGCACAGAGCGAAGGCTCTGACAAGGAAGATTTTGAGATGAACATTATCAGAACATATCAGTTGCTCTGTGCAACACAGGAATCACATGGAGATGTGTGGGGGGCCTTTTTAAGGATCTGCACAGGAGACAAACTCTTTTAAACTTGCTTTTTGGAAGATCTAGAGCTCCTTCCCCAGCAATGGCCTTGGAAGACTTTGTGCACGGCCTGTGGTGAAAGAGTGGCCCTTAAGAGAAACAGCACAAGAGGGTTCCCAGTTCTGTCCAGTGTGAAAAGTGGGGCACTTTTCTCTCTCGGGAGATTCCTGTGGCTTTCTAACCTTGCAGAGGTCTGAGCTTCTTTCAAAACATCCAGATTGATCTTTGGTGGACAAGATAAAGAGATGGGTTTTCTAATCGGTTAAGGCACCGATTCTTCTGTTTAAATGTCAGATTAAGACAAAAAATATTCCTTCATGGGGTACTCTGACAATTCTCTAACGGATTTGCCTGCAAGGAGAATGTGGGTATTTTAGGATAGAGGTGATGGTCTTGCAATTTTTCATTTTCTATAAATTTCCTGTGATTATCTTAAGTTTGAAAATACATTCATGTGCATAATGCTTCAGAGTCATTTATGCAGAATTATGCAACACTCGGACAATCTCAAACCTTCATTTTATAGGGTTATTAAATTTACAAATTATGTTGATATGTAGTCTACCCTTTGATCACAAATTTTCAATGTATGCTACATGTGTCATTACAACAGTTTTCTTTCTATTTGAAAAGAATGATGAAGTTTCTTCTCTATTAACTCACCACTTGTAATAAAAGTGATGACTTAAAGATACTGTAGATATGCTGTAGGTCATTTGAACCCTGATTTATTGTTACTAGTTCTGCATCATCGGGGTCAAGGGAAGATCACATATAACTTATCTACACACTGCTTCAGCACTGTTGCTCAGACTGAGTAGTTATTTCAGCTTTTATTTTAAGCTTCAGTCTTTGGAAATAACACAAGTTAACAATCAGATGGACTATATTTCTAGACTCCACTACTTTTCTCCAAAGTCCTAGGAAGTCTATTTTTTTTTCAACTTAGAAGTAGAAAATGCAACAGGAATGAGTAGGTGGAACAGGTGCACAGAGGTGCAACAGGGGGGAGCCTTACCAACTTCCCACTTGAGAAGGCTGTTGTCTTCCCGCTCCATTTTCCCAATGACATACCAGATACACGCCATCCAGTGTGCAAGCAGAGCAAACACAGACATGAGCAGAGTCAGGACGACCGTGCTGTGTTGGGAATAACGGTCCAGTTTCTGCAGGAGACGCAGAAGACGCAGCAACCGTACAGTCTTTAGGAGATGCACAAGAGACACCTAAGGCAGGAGAGAGCAGCACAGCTTGGCACACATGTTGAGTTCATGCCATGACATTTGTGTGAGCTTACATCCTTTGTGGAGATTCTTGAGTTAGGTGTAGCCGTGCCTTCAATATTATTATCATTTTTATGAATCTTTCTTTGTTTCTAATGGAATGTATCAAGATGACATATGGGATAAGGGATGAGATAAGTGAGGTCATTTGATTTCCTAGAGGCAAAACTTACTGATCTTACTTAAGATTTATCTTTTTCTATGCCTGTCTGGCTGCATGCAATTTTATATATTCTAATTCTTAATTGATGCACATTATGGTTCAAGATTGAAATCTGTCCTCACCCCCTTGCATATATTCCCTTTCAGTCATATCCACTTTTACATTTTCTTATGACATTATCATTGGACAGGTAAAACATTTATCTGAAGGTCACTCTGATAAACACATTCAGAAAAAAAGGAAAGAGGAACATTTTTGGAAAATCTACTTCCTATCTTTGATTGAACTAAGATAGCTTATGTTGCTTGTTACTAGGACTCAACTGAAAAATTCACTTGTCCACCACCATTATCAAGGTCATTATTAATGAGCGACGTATGTAACACACACACTTTCCAAATCCTCAAAGACCCAGAGAGCATTCCAAAACATATGGATATAGAGTTTGACAGATTCTTTGACCTTATCTAATTTCTTTGGGGGGAGCCTCGGAGGCTAAGGAAGAGATTAGCTTGCTGTCGCTAATTACAATGTTTCCCTGACAGAACATAACCATAAAGAAAGTCAGCACCTTTGGGGACTTTGCTTTTGTAATTACTCCAGCTCAGTTGACTGTCTATTTCTTCAGTGGCCAGTTCTTTTTCTCTTATTTCCAAAAAGAACATGCCTACAGACAGTGCTTGACACACAACAACTATTCAATTAATATTTGCAGGATGAAGGAGTGGATAAATGATTCAGAAGCATGGTAAACTGAGCTGAAACTAGAGATTCTGCAAAAGTGTACAGAGTTTTAATCTTGGAAACTATTCTGTATACAAATATAAAAAAACATCATAAGGACAAGCTAAGAGTTTGCAACCTTTACTTTGCTCTTTAGAGAAATTACTGGGAACTGAGTATTTCATAGGTAGATAAATTTGAAGAGGCAACAAGTGAAATGAAACCCGAAGCAGAAGTTCCAAGTGGAATAAGACATGTGAATATATTCAGTGATATGATCTGCCCTTCTCTGCCCGTCAGAGGATGTTTGTGGAAGACAGGAATGACCCTTAGAACAAAATTAATTTGCAAAGAGCATGATTTGGGATGTTCACAGTGAGAGAGAGAGCTGAGGATTTTGTTGGACTGTTTTTTTGTTTTGTTTGTTTTTGTTTTAAATGCTTGTTCCATAATAGCCAGCAGCTTTCTAAGAACTGTGAATTTGGGCTTTTGAAGGAGGCATATTTGATTTAAATAGAAATAAATGATCTGAGAAAAAAGAATTCTTTTTACTCCCTGGATATTGCTCTGAATTTACCGCCAATTAGAATGAAAAGCTAATCATGGAAAACAGAATTAATCAATGGTGTTTTCCCCTTTTACCAGGTCGACCTGACCACCTTTGAGAAGATGGTAAAGGGAGAAGGGATAAGCAGACATTGACTGAGGCCTTTATCATGTCAGTTTCTTAGCAAAGCATGTTATGTTACCTCCTAAAACCATTCAGAAACCCTGAGGAATGGACACCCATTTTAGGGCTGTTTTGATGTTAGCTTCATTAATATGCTAAGTGGTAAGACTGAGATACATATACTTCCTTATTCAGTTATACTTTCCGTAGCTGGAGGAGCACTTTCATCTCTTACACTATTGTTGACAGTGATATCCACGCAAGGTTTCAATTAAAGTGTGTGAACTGTATTTAAAACTATTTTCATGGGCAATTATTGGTAGAGCCAAAGCCAAATCATGTGTTAAGTACTTTTGGGGGCTATTTTAAAGTTTTGAATGTCATCAGTGCCTGCCCTAACAAAACACGATTTACAAGTGGAATACAAATACCTTTGGTTGTTTATTTGTTCTGTTTCTTTTATGTGACAGATAACTTTGCAGTTGACACATAACTTATCTGTTATTTGTTATAAATTTGGTTCTCCTTAGAAGAAATAGAATACTTCCAACAATTTTTCTATTCAAATAAAATGTTTCATCCTCACCAATGTGAATGAGGAAGATAAGAAATTTGTGAGCTAAATTTCATTTATTAATTGATAGAGATTTTCCATCTGCTGGTTCCCTCCTCACAATTGGGGAGGGGGTCAGGTTCTAGTAGGGAGCCAGTTGCTTGCTCAAGAGCTGCCATGTGGATGGCAGGAGCCCAGGAACGTGACGCATGATCTGTTATCTCCCTGGGGGAATAGCAGCAAGGAACCTCACTAGAAGCAGAGTCAGGATATGAACCCAGTCAGTCACTTGGATATGGGATATGGGCATCCCAAGTCGTAGTTTAAGCAGCGACATCACACTGCCAACACCACATGTGCAAATGTTTTAAATGATCATATGCCCAATCTTTTTCCTATTTCATTTATTATCATGAAAATAGTGTGATATTTCAATATGTCTGAAATCAGGGTAATTAATATTCCTATTTCCTTTTCCTTTCTTGGTGTTTGGAGACTTCAACATTGTCTCTTCCAGTTCTCCATAAAATATGTACATAATCATTGTGAATTCTAGTTGCCCTTTTAGGCTGTGGTACATTAAATTTTATTCCTTCTATCCAGCTGCTTTGGTACCCATTATCCAAATTCCTTCCAACCCTGCTTCATTCTTCAGACTCTGATAAACTGGAAATTATCTCCTAGAAAGAGAGAAGTCATGTGCGTGGTTGTCTTTCTGTGTCTAGGTTATTTCAGTTAACATAATGACTGCCAGTTCCATCTATTTTTCCATAAATAAAAAAAAATCCAGGTCTTTGAAAATAGGATAAAATATCAGTGATAAGATAGATTCCCTCTTTATTTTCTCTTTCTGGACAGATGTTGAACTATAACTAGCACTGGCATCCTTTGAAAGCATTTAAATGATAAAAAAAAGGTAGCAAGAATACAGGGAAAGCATATAAGTACTTAAAATCCATCAAACATAAGAATTGCTCTTCTTGAAAAAGCCTTTATCCAGGTTAATTTCAGGCAAAGAGGTTGATAATGGTATGCAAAAGCTATATGTGGAGTTCATTTTATGCGAGATGAACTTTTTAAAGATTCACACATTGAGGAAGAGCTGTGATGTATAGACTAAGCCTCTACCTGCAGTGTTGGCTTGCTAAGCACACTAGTTTAGATCTTGGCTGTTCCATTTCCAACCCACTTTCCCATTATGGTCTGGGAAAGTAACACAGCATGGCCCAAGTCCTTGAAAGTTCTTGGTTCCCTGCACCTCTGTAGAAAACCTAGAGGAAGCTCCTAGTTCCTGGCTTTGGATTGGCCCAGCTCTAGCTGTTATGGCCATTTGGGGAGTTAATCAAAGGATGGAAGACTTTTCTCTCTGCCTCTCCTTCTCTCTGTAAATCTGACTTCTGTGTATCTGACTTTGCAATAAAAATAAATAAATCTGTAAAAAAAATGAACATTTTTAAGACAAAAGTTATTAAATGATTTATTTATCTACTTAAAACAGAGCATGACAGGCGAAAGAGAGAAATCAAGAGAAAGCACATTGCTCAATTCATCTAGGAAGAATCCAAGATTCTGGAGTTCCGTGTGAAATATTTCCAGGGGCCCAGGGGCTTGTGCCACCCTCCACTGCTTGCTTGCCTTTTTTTTTTTTTTTTTATTGGAAAGTCAGATATACAGAAAGGAGGAGAGACAGATCTGGCCGATGATCTGAAGCTGGGGACCTCTTCTGGGTCTCCCAAGTGGGTACAGGGTCCCAAGGCTTTGGGCCGTCCTCGACTGCTTTCCCAGGCCACAGGCAGGGAGCTGGATGGGAAGTGGAGCTGCCGGGATTAGAACCGGTGCCCATATGGGATCCCGGGGCGTTCAAGGCGAGGACTTTAGCCAATAGGCCACGCCGCCGGGCCCGACCCTCCACTGCTTTCTAAGGCACATTAGGAAAGCTGGAAGCTAAACTGGCACCCAACGGGGTTTGCTGGCATGTTAGGTGGAAGCACAACCCACAGCAACATAACACCAGGCCCAGGAAATATACCTTCTAAAAGTCCCCATGTATATTACATGTTTTTTGTCTTATATGTTTATTTACAATGTTATTATATTACATATACTAATTTAAAATTTCACATTTATTAGTACCCAATAAAATATTTTATTGGTATTTAGTAGCAAAATACACAATTACTTTGAAAAAGCATTCACTTCTTATTTAACAATTTGCCTGGAGAATTTGGAAGTTTTTGTTTTTTTTAAATGTTTGTGAGTTACATGGTTTCAGATTTCTGTGTAATCTTGTAAAAGCCATCTTTTAAAGTCATTATATTTCATTACAGCACACTTATCTAGTCAAATTCAGTCTTCAAAAAGCACTTTGAAAAGCCTAGATAATTATTCACTGTAGCACTGTTTGATCTTGTGCACAAGGTTTGTCCGGGGAGTGTTTCACTTTGGCTGAGTTATACACCTCTTAAAGATGTTGACAATCTTAATCTTTCAACTAAAATAAAAAAAAGAGCACAAAGAAAATCACTATATAGACAATTAAGAAATGCATGTCTGTACTAAGAAGTCCAATTACATCTCTTTCATTTTGAAGTAGAAAATAGGTCTGTATCTGAAGCACTGATCTCTTTAATATTAAAAAACCGTACTCTACAAGTCCTGAAAAAGAACATGATTTCTAAGAGGGGCTGTTAACTGAAATGAAAGTTATTAAATCTGAACTGATGTAAATTTTTACATATTAATGATGTGTAGTAGAAACCTGTTTGAACGGCCCACTATGGCCTCTCTAAAAACCTACTTATAAGGAAATACCTTTTGGTTTTAAAAGCCTGAATTATGTGGCCCTACTTTCTGTCCTGTGAGGAGATAGGAGTTTTACCAGTTTACTGAAGAAGCAATCAACATAAATTCAAGAGAATTCTCAAGTTTTTGTTGTTTATTGTGTCTTTTAAGTTTCTGCCCAGTCAACATTTTTGCTAGGATCTCTAAATTTTGGTTTGGTTCTTTTAATTCCAACTTCCTTTCTTCTCTCCATCAGTCTTTAGTTGGTTTGGCCAAATGGAAAAAGTAATATTTACAAATACATCATAAAAGCAGAGAAAATCTGGCCCAGTGCAATGGCCTCAAGCTTCGGGATTCCATATGGACAGCAGTTTGTGCCCTGGCTGCTTCATTTCCAATCCAGCCTCTGCTTATAGCTTGGGAAAGCAGTGGGGGATGCCCCAAAGCCTTGGAACACTGCTACTGTGTGGGAGATTTATATGAAGCTCTGGCTCCTGGCTTTGGTTCGGCCCAGCTCTTGTCATTGGCCACTCAGTGAATCAGCAGATGGAAGATCTGTCTGTCTCCTCTTCTCTCTGTAGAATTCTGCCTTTCTGATGAAAACAAATAAGTAAATATATATATGTATTTATAAATAAATATTTTTATTTATTTATTTATGAAGGAAAAATCTTCAGACTTTCCATCAACCTCTTGAGGCAAATATCTGGCTAGGTTATACAAAATAATGCTTACATTTCTACAGAATGTTCCCTTATCAAAATATTCATATAGTGACTAGGCCTTTTTCTTGTTTTGTATGTACTGTTTCTGGATACTTCAATAAATGAAAATAAGAAAGGCAGAAACTCCAGCAACACTAATGCCCCTCTGATTTGGAGGCTGGGTGTGGCTTCTCCTCTTGTCTCTCCCCTTCCCCCAGATACAGGAAGGAAAAAAAAGAGAACATGGAAATAATGGTCTCACCCAACTTCCTGTAGCCTCTGACCGTTATTACTCAAATTGATTATGTAAAAACCATCAAAAAACAAGTAGATAAAAAAATGCCTCTCTGAAAAATAGGCACAAGAATAAAGCCAAGCATGCAAGTGAGATGGAAGTAGACTTACCACTGTGACGTTGAACGCATACAGGAGGTCAAAAGGCAGGGCAGCGATTAAATCAATGATGAACCAAGTTGTCACATAGTGGATGCAAATTGATCTTGCTTCAAAGATCACTTGGCCAGACTTGCTGACATAGGTTGTTCGGAAATTTAAAATAATATCTGCTTGAGGAAAAAGGATAGAAAAATAAAAGAACAAGAATAAGGTAAGAAAGATGAGAGGCGGAATGCAAGCAGGCAAGGGGGAAGGGAAGAACAACATTGCGTACAATTAGGCAGTCTAACATTTAGTCTACTTCAGGTTGGTAATATCCAGGCACTCAGAGATCTAGTTCAACACACAAAACAAATATTAAAGAGCAGAAAGTAATATTTCTGAGAATTTAATATGATCCAGACATAACATCATGTATTCATATAAGCAGTTATAGCAATGAAAATTACAGTTCTCACATTCTGAATGTTCACCACATCCACTCATTGTTCCATGATATTGACGCAGGTGATTTTCTTTAATTAGCCATATCTTCTGAAGTAGACAGATAGCACAAAGGTATTTCAAAAAAATACTTAACAACAACAAAATGACATTCAGGGCAGGCGTTGCAGCACAGTATGTTAAACTGCCACTGAAGTCAGCATCTCATTTTGGAATTTCAGGTCAAGGCCACTGTCCATAAGCACAAAGCCACACTCCCCAAAAAAGCTTGTATTAAGAATAATATTCTAAAATTATAGTAAATTCATTAAAAAGGTGTCATCACCTGAAAAGCTTACTGTCTCTAAGTACTTGTATATGCAGAAGCATTCTGTTGTATTGGTATTACGTGTAATAAGTAAGTAAGGAGAGCAATAAAGATTTAACCTAAGCCTTCTATGTGGTTTCTAAAATCTCTAGAACACTGATCACAGTGCATCCCACCAGAAGGAAGCAGAACATAATTGAATTCTCATGATTCAGCTGACAGTTAATTCCTTTACAGGATCCTCAGATTACCTTAATGTATTTAAGTTTCACAAAGGGATAACTTATGTACTTAATCTGTTTTCCAATTGTTAAGACTACTAAAGAATGAATGCTATGGTTGTCACCCACACTAAAAAGCAATGAGTCTAAATCATTTCTTTCTGCTTTGATTTCCTTGAGACCTGTGTAATTAGGAATAGTAAAATAATAAAAAAAAAATAGAACCCACAAGTTAAATTCGATATGGCATGAATTAGTAAATTTTTCTTCATTAGCATGCATACCAGATGGGAAATAATTTTGAAATCATATTGGCTTAGTTGCTAAAAAGCAAATTAAAATAGAATGATGTGTACACGAGCATATGCACTGCATACAAATAATTAATATCTTCATTTAGCTCTTTCTTTAAAAATTAATTAATGTGGTACAGCGTGGGTGGAGAGAGATTTAATTAAACAAGCTGCTGACCAGTATTCTAAAGATATTCTTCTATTCCTTGTGAGACAGTCCCTTGAACATAATATGATGTCACTGTAAATTAGAGCTCCAAGATGTGGGATAAATAAAAAGCTGATTAGTAAAAAGGTTTGAGAAAATAATAGTCTTAAGAATGATTGCAAGTGATTGCCAGTCTGAGTGAACAAAATTTTCTAATCAATCCTTGCACCAGACGTCAACCTTTGTCTTCCTTGCTTACCTAAAAGTGAAAGACATGGAAGAGCAAAAGCAATGCAGTCACTGAGAGAACGTGAGAATAAGCGCATTTAGAAAAGAGGGGTGGTTGATGACTGAATTGGCTTCTGTTTAACACCAGTGGTGCAGTGTGATGAAGGTGGACCCCTGAGTTCTGATGGTCCACAGTAACCTAGGAACAGATTAAGTGATTTGACTGTCCTCTATGTTACTGTCTCTACCAATGCAGGAATCCCATCATCTCATCTCTGATAAGGCCATGGTGTCACCCAGTGATTCCAGGAATCCTGAGTTCTCTGCTCTTTGTGAATGCCATATCATCTGAACACACCCATTATTAACTAGTTCTTACCTTCCTTCCAACAGTTGGCGTTCCTCTCCTTAACTCCTTTTCTTTGGTTGCAGTGTTGCACTTGGCAACAACATGGAATATACTGTCCTTTGCCACCCCAAATTCTTTTCCTTGCTATTATGATTCTTTTTCTCAGTGTCCTGATGATGTTATCTAGTTCATGGGTTTCAAAACAGAATCTCAAGGAGGAAAATAATATAAATTAAAAGAAAAAAAAAGCCCGTAAGAGGGAAAGGGTTTAGGTATTAGCAGTGTTCTCTTCCACCCACTTCTTTTTTCTTAGACTTTTATTCATTTAACTCCTAAGCTCTCCTATTAGTTTTTGTTTTCAAAAGGAAATGTCAGATTTTCCAAAGGAAAAGCATGCCACTTTACAATTCAGTGTACTTTTAAATATACAATTCCTTGAATTAAATATACTGTCCCATGCTACTCTTTCCCATGTGGGAGACATAAAAAATATACACTACTATTTAGCAGTGTTTTCATTGGTTACTCCACTATCTCATAAATACTTGAAATTGTCAGTCTTTGAAAGTTTTTTTAGTTGATATGAATTATAATTCTTCAAGTAATGTACTGAGAATTGCTTTTAGTAATGCAGTTCTACTAAATCGTTAGAATCATTTTTAAAAATGCTACAATCGTTTACTGAAGTGGACATTTGCTAACTTGAATTACTAATTGGTGCTGTTTTAAATATATTTTACTTCCAACTCACTGCTCATATTCTTATTAGAAGAATGAAAATCTAGCTTTTCCTTTCATCTTTTAACTTACTCAAGCATTGTGACATAACTGCTACTGGACTTTCTTCAGTGCAGAGCCCTTGGCACTCAGACAGGAGAGACCTCCCATGGAGATGTACTTCACAGTACATCTTCCTATTTTCATTTCCTGAAAATTCCGCAGTTGCATATCTGCTGATGGGCCAAAGGACAAATTTGACAGCCACAGTAGATTTCCATGAATGTTTCCCACTTGGCTATCTAATTATCTGTATTATATTGATATTGTTCATTGCTTTTATTTTATACATTTGTCATATCGAAAACCTCTGCATAGTGTCCACATAATGTATACATTAGCATGCATGAAGATTAACTATTTGTTTCCTATTACCTGTTTCAGTCAGGTAAAACTCCAAATTAGGTTGTGTACTTTGGAATTTTAGGGACATTTTTAATAGAAATCATAATTACACTTAATGTAAGTCTAGACTGAAGCATATTTTTCCTTGATTACAGAGTTGACAAGTTTAACATGTCCATCAGCTGTTTTGGGTCCAATAGGTGACTCATAATATCTGTATTTGACTTTGAGATTGGCATAAATTTAAAGGGAATGCTATCATTTCACATTCTTTCATGCATTGGATGACACTTTGGGCTGCTCCATCTCTTTTCCAATTCTTTGTAACATTTAGTTATTATTTTCTAAGAAGCAATGTTCCTTTCCCTTGTGTTCAAAGACATTAAACCCAAACTACCTGCACGCTTAGGTATATATCTTCTTTTTATGAATTGATTCAGGATGTTTAATGAAAATCTCCACTATGATTAAAGTCCTTCACAATGAAATCTTCTAGGAGTTTAATTTTGTAACTGTCCCACTTTGTCTACAGATCATCTACAAATGATTTTGTGCATAATGTGGATTGGGTCAAGATCTACATTATGCAGATGGAAATTCAATTGATCCTACACCTTTTGTGAAAACAACAATTCCTTAAAGCACTGCAATCCCATTTTTATCATAACCTAAGTAATCACAAACCCAAAAATCTGTTTGCGGTCTCTATTATTTGGTCCAATTGCGCATCTGTCAAGTACCAGTTTTTTCCCAGCAAAGTAAGAAACAGGTATGGTTTAAGTTATTTCTGAGAAGAATCAAGATTAAAATATGACTAGTACACTAAAAAGGATGCCGAAGAAAACACTCAGAATTTGAAATAAAGAAATCATACTCGGTAAAGAGAGAAGCAATCTCTCCCATCCATGGCTGTGTGGTTATTTTTATGAATGTGGTCAGTAGAAAATGATCATATTTTTGTGTTATGACTGGAAGTGCATTTCTACCTGTGGCTTCTATAATTAAATCTATTTTTAGTTATTGTAAGCAGTAAATTTTTAAAAATCAATAACATCAAATCACACACCTCTGATTTCAGTAATGTTAAGGGTGGGATGAAGTAGCAAAGCTAGAGTTGGGACACAAATTGCTTCTTTGCTCAAACCATGCAGCAAGCCATGTCTCTGAAACCAAAAAAGCAAACGGAGATGCAAAATAGCATCCATGCTTTTTAAATTCTCCTGTACAGCTGTTTGAATATAGAGTATCCTAATTACATATTCAGGTCAACATCTTAAGCATTTAAGGTGTGCTCTTCTGTGTCATATCTTGCCCCTTAAACTCTTTGAGGTGAATGATGGGGAAAATGCTATTTAAAAATCCTTCTATTAGCTTTTTAAGAGGGATTTTGAGCCAACTCTGTACAAGTGCCTGAAAAAGTCTCCTGGTCTTTCAGTGATCAGTGTGTTACTGTCCTTGGTAGCCATGAGATGTAGAATCCCGAGGTACAGTTTAGGTTCCAAGATTAGCTGTAGTATTCAGCAGGTATCGCAGAGGGCTATTATCTGAAAATAACATTTTAAAACCTACTGAAAAAGATCTGGGTTTGGAATATATTACCCCAAGACGTGAGTATTGGTGTGTTGGGTGTGTTGAGCATTCAGATAACAGATCTGTAGCCCCATATTCATTTTCTGAGCTTTCATTTTCTGAGTGGCTTGTGTTAGTATAATTCTATTAGCTCTAATTCCTAGATTCTGATGAGATCAATTTGCATGCACGTCTTTCAATTGAAGAGATATTAGATATTAAATCCATTGCACTTTGAGGTTACTCCAATATCCTTAGTATCGTTATCTTTGTTTTTACCTTCTGATTTCCCATCTTTTTGTTTTCTCCTTTCCTATATTTTTAGATTAACAGTACCTCACATTTCACACTTTTGATTATTTAAAAATTAGTCACGTTAATATTTTGCTTTTTTCATTTTCCATATAGTTAGTTCTCTTAAAATGTTAATATACAAAACTGATAATAAGGGTTCTAAAAATTTGTCAACATACTTTTATCAATTTTCATTCTCTCTATAGCCACTCATTTCCTCTGGATTCAGTGTTCTTCCTACTAAATTTGTACTAAGATCATTTGTTTTGTGAGAATGTCCTCCATTGGTCCCATTTTCTGAAGGACAGTGAACTAAGAGAAAAGAAATGAAGATAATAAAAATAACAAATAGAAGAAAGGAAGAGAAGTGAAGATGCAACAGGAAAGGAAACAAGCAAAATATTTTATAATATTCTTCTTTAACTTAAAACTTTGTAATTATGGAAAAATCTGATTCAAATATTATCCTTATGAAATCTGTTTTTCTTATATAAGTTTGGAAGATCTTATTTTTCCTTCTCTAGAGTTTTCAGTGTTACTATAACTTAGGTTTGGATACATTTTTACTTCTCTCATTCAGAAGCCAAAGTTCCTTTCACTGTGGAACTTCTCGGACCTTTTCCTTTTGGTTGTTTCCTCCCTGGGCATTCCTGCCCCACTCCTTCGGAAGCTCTAGCAGGTCACCAGGGATGAGGACTGTCCATGTGGAACAAAGTACAGTCTCTCTTTCCACTGAGCTCTTAAGAAAACCAAGCCAATCACAGCAATGACTCTCTGGCATAATCTGTGTGACATTTTTTTTTTTTAATTAGGACAGCTGATATTGATATGAGCAAAAGTTTTTTCTAGATAGGCTTATAGTGGAATGACAGGATAGAAAAAGGCTACGCTATTTCCTTTCAAAAGGATGTAGCCCGGACTCTCTATTTGCCCAAGGTAGAGGTTACAGATGATGACGGTGCGACTCAGGGCTGATCTTCTAGAATTTATTTTTAGAATGAATAGCTATTAGAATAGATACCAAATGAATAGCAGGGGCATTATCTATCAGCAAATCAGGCTCCAGAGGTGGAATATGCTGTCCTCCTCCTCCTTTGACATAACTCCTAATCATTGCACAATGGCTAACATAGCATAAAACATACCACTCAGTCACCTATGGAGAGGAGAGAGTGCGCCTGTGGAGATTTAGTTTCCACTGAACATTTCATTACTGATTTCAGGCAATGATTGATTTCCAAGAAGGCCTCTGGATTTGACCTGCCCAGCTCCGGCTGCTTTTGCCATCTGGGAAGTGAATCAATGGGCAGACCATCCTGTTTCTCCCTCTCTATCTTTGTAACTCTTTACCTTTTAAATAAAGCAGTTAAATCTTTTAAAAATGTTACTTTAAGCTGCTTTTTTTTTTTTTTACAAATACGTTAAATAAAATGTAGATGTACTTACACTCCTGTAAAAGTAGAAATAGCAGACATAGACCACAGGAAATTGCAAGAAGCAGATTCCAGGCAGGAGTCGCCCTAAAATTATTGGAATCTGAAATTCTAAAGTAGTTTTAATAGAAACCAAGATGCATGAAGACAGTAATGGGTTTCCATTTCTTTGTTATGTCATGAGTCCTGGATATTTTTTGCCTATTGGGTGAATCATCTTACTGCTTGAAATAATAGAAATGGCAGTAAGAAAAAAGAGAAAAAAAAAACCCACAGAAGTGAGGGGCAATATTTATGAGTAAACTGTCTCCACTTCTTTAATAGAGTTAAATATCCTTAGCAGAAACATGGGAAACTTATAAAATATTGCTGCTGTAGCTGAGATTTCTCATGGGGTTAAGGAAGTAACCTGTCCATAAACATTGAGTAACAGAATTGGTGAACATTTCAAATACCTACTTATTAGCAAGAATGAAAAATAAATTTCCTGATACAATCTTCTCCTAATAACAGAATTGTAAATAAAATAATATCAAGAAATGTTTTTAAACAAATGTTTACATCTAATTTTTCATCAAGCCCTATGAAATTTTAGTATACATGTTGAGCGGCTGTCAAAGTTCTTGAGAACTTTGATCAGGTCACAGAAACTTTATAGACGTCAATAGACAGGCATCATGAATGAGTGGGAGGAGCCAGCAGAGATTTTTACAAAGTAACAGGATATAAACAATAATAAATTGGCATCTAGAGATGCCCAATTTGTCTATGGGTTGCATTTTATTGTCCACGCTGGCAAACTCCTAATTGCTACTTAACTGTGGCTTAACAGATGCCTTCATGGGTACATATCTTTTTCTAATAAAGGATATGTATAGTTTGAAAATACTAAAGGTGAGTTTCCTTGGATTTGTAGGCTCACCAAGACACCTAACTTGACAACATTGCCATCTAGTGGCCTAGGCATACTATGGTCAAGAGTTTGGGGGTAGAAGCAGGGGTCCTGAGGAGGTGCTCAGGGATCTGACGTGATGTCAAAGCCACACTAGGTACATTCAAATGAATACGGAGCTGACATGTGCTGACCTCAGCTGGAGAACTCACTGTGGCCCCCAAGTTTTAACAGAGGAACAAACAAAACAACAAAACTATCACCGCCACCGAAACAGGGTTGAATCAGTTTCACTTACTTATTTTCTTTCCTTTGAAGCTCAATTTTTTTAATTCAAGCTATTTGCTTGAAAATATTTTTTTCAGAGGTTCTATCATCTTCCCAAGAAGGAAATTAATCTATATCACCACATTCAGGTCAAGAAGAAAGTATTGGTTGCTAATGATGGTCAAGAAGTGACAAAAGTTGAAATCTAAGCCCGGAGTTCACGCTAGATCAGCAGGTAGGAGTTAGCCTTTGGTCCGAACAAGACCAAGATTTAAGGGCTAGGGAAATGGAAGAAGTAAACTTAAAAACACCAACAAAAGTTCCCCATATCCTAGACATAAATACACTTAAGAAGCATCTCTTGAGGTTTGTTGTTTAATTAAAATCTGATATTCACTGCTTTGCCTGATTGATTGGAACCCTTGTTTCTACAACCTGCCAAAATCACCATCAATGTACTAATAGGGCATGGAAGGCCAGAACTTTAACCATGCACAGAACTGGCCACTATCAGTGCCAAGCCCCATTTCTGACCCTACATAATTAAGATCCTGAAGGATCTGAGAATACAAACAAAAGAGTTGTTAAATCTGTTTAGCTCTTCTTTTTCACCACATGTATTTAGAAACAGGTAAAGAAGTTTAGTTCTGTTTGAATGCAGCACAGTGAATAAGATGGGAGCTGCGATTTCCAAAAACCCAAACATGAAATTCTCCAAAATTTACATCCGCAGCTGAGATATGCCCATGCACACAGATCATCATTCGAATTCCTGTCGGAAAAATCTGGAATGCTGACTTCCTCTAGGCAATGTTCCAAGGGAAAGGACCAGCTGTTCTTACCTATAATGAAAAGAATCTCCACCGCGATGTCACTGACCGTGGTGCTTCGGGTCGTGGACAGCTCATCGTTACCAATAAAGCACACGTTGTAAGGTACAGTCACGGCAACATAAAACGTTGCCAACAAAATCAGCCAGTCCCAGCCAGCTTTAAAAGTGCTAAAATGCAAAAGTATGAATTTGGACTTCTTTGCATCAGAAACTTTGTACTCCGGAAATGCGGTTTTGTCTACGAAAACGTTCTGTGGGTAAAAACAAAGGAGAGAAATGAGAAACCCAACATTAGAAACAGGATTCACTCAGCCCAGGACACACCTCAGTGAGGTAGACCACTTCCTGTCTACAATGTCCATGGCTTTTATGATTATTACAAGTGGACACATATATAACCATGAACCTTATAGGTACGCCTATGTCCATGTGAGTGCCACATGTGTGTGACAAGGATCCCAAAAATCTAGGATGGAGGTGAAAAATCCCTACCACCCAATGACGTTGCAGCCCTCACGAGCAATAGTGCATGTATCACACTCGTGTCTGTAGTGATGCTCATGTAAACAAATCAGCCGCATTTCCAAACATATAAAAGTACAGGCCCCCATATCTGTACACTATATGTTACCGAGAATAGCAGATTACCATGCTGTGTATTTACTATGCTGTACTTACTGTCATCGTGGTACTGTGCAGTTCTGCTTTTGGGAATCTAAAGTAAGACAGCCACTATGAGAGACAGTGTTAGCACTCCTTAGAAACCTGAAAATAGACCCGTGATGTGAAATAGCCAGCCTACTTCTGGGACTACACCGAAAGGAAATGGAATCAGCATGTGAAAGTTATCTGTACTTCCCATGTTGATAGATCAGTTCCCAACAGCTAGGATATGAAATCGACCCCAAAATCCTTCAGCTGATTACACACACTCACAGATTTTAATAGAATATCACTCAGTCATTAAAAATGAAATCAGGACTTTTCAATAAAATGGATGCAACTAAAGGCTATTAAGCTTAGTGAAATAAGCCAGATGTAAAAAGACAGATACATGCTTTCTCTGATTTATAGCAGTTAATAGAGAATATTTTCTTGGAATTTAAAGAGAAGCTTATTTTGGTTAAAAATATTAAAACTCATGCACAGATTTTTGTAATGCACATTTTTATGAACATCCTTTTTGTGAATACTTTTTAACTTTAAAATTATTGTAGTTGATGCTTACATATTCAGATGAGCAAAAGTGAAATCTTGTCACTTGATTTTTGCTTATAAATCTTTCCGTGGTGTCTAAATTTACTTGTAGAACCCTTCATTTATAACAGAATTAGCCTTTTATTAAAAGGGAAATTTAAAGTAGGTTATCAAATAAAATTAAAAGAGGAAGGGAAGTGAGGAAAATTAAAAATGTTATCAAATTTTGTGTACATACATATTGCTGTGTGCATTCTTAAAGTCCTACAACGTTATCTATGAAATATACTAAATGTGGTCCCCTATATATCAATAAACGCAAAAGCATTATAAAATGGCATGATGGAAGACTGAAAATACTGTTGTAAATTAATTATCACATTGTGCTAGGAGCAATCTCAAACAAGAATATTACAAAAACTTAACTTGGGCCCGGTGCAATAACCTAGCAGTTAAAGTCCTCGCCTTGCAAGTGCTAGGATCCCATATGAGTGCAGGTTCTACTCCCAGCAGCCCCACTTCCCATCCAGCTGTGTGCCTGGGGCCTAGGAAAGCAGTCAAGGGCAGCCCAAAGCCTTGGGACCTTATACCCGTGTGGGAGACCCAGAAGAGGCTCCTGGCTCCTAGCTTCAGCTTGGCTCAGCTCTAGGCATTGCGGCTACTTGGGGAGTGAATTGTCAGACAGAAGATCTTCCTGTCTCTCCTCCTCTCTGCATATATAATTGTCCAGAAAAAAATAAGTTGTAAAAAGATAATATTAGAAGTTAACACAAAATGGAGATAGAAGATGTACATCTTAATGTACCTTTTAAAAGCCATCTATGGGGTTCCCAGAATGATGAACCAACAAAGCATTTCTTCACTATATCCTTAAGTGAAGAAGCATGATTTTATTAAAACGGAGCAGAAATAATTTTAGTAAGCACAGTGTGTAGTATTTAGTCATGAATATTGAGAGTAATGCCGATGTTTTCATCAGAAAGCAAAAGAATGTTATTTAAAATGTCACGTGAACGTATCTACACTTGCAAGTACAATCCTACACACAAACACAAAGATGTGCTTACATACGTGTTGCTATGGTGATGTTCTGTGTATTGATGATTTTCGGATGACAACTATTGTGCAAAGAAAATGTCTGACCTGAGATTAGGCTGCTAGTAGTACAAATGGTATCTGTTTTCTAGAAAGGATAGAGATGACCAATTAATGATTATGAACAGCCGTTCCATGTTTTTGACAGTATAACAAGATTGCAGGTGCATTTTTGCATTGATGAAATTTCATGTTGTGATGCTTGCCTTCATTACCTTGATTGATGCGTATGCATCCTAACCCTAGGCAGGCCTTGGTAAAGTGAGAAATGGTTACAGAAAGGTTATTGCTCAAGCCATAGAAAAAGAAAGGCAGTGTTCGCTGTGCAGCTGATTAAATGCAGAGGAAAAGCTGGAGTTTCTGATAACTGCGGAAGCACTTCACTTTGAAACCACTCTACATTGGTGAACACTTCCTCTGCCACAGCACAAAGGGAGGGCAACAATAGCATGTGTTGAATTTGACAAGCCTGTGACCAGATACTTGTAGACCTTGCGTTGACCTCAATTATTGAAAACTACAAGACAGGCAGTGGAAACTTAAATTAGAAAGTTAAGTTGAACTAACAACAGAACAGTTAACAGTTCCAGAATACCTGTTATAGGTCACAGTGCTATTTAATTGTCTCAGCTTGAGGGGAGGGCAGATTTATGGGGTCAGTTCCAGGAGTCCTGATGCTTCAAGGAGACGCAAGGGATGCTCAGCTCTGTGCTGTAAAGTTAATGCACTTTCCATCTGGTATGCCTCTTTAGCAGGCATTCCCAATATGTGTTTCCACTTCCTTTGGAACACCTCACCCAATAGCACACAAACACTCCCAACCGGTATTTCATATTGGAGCCAATAAACGAGTCACCGGAGCCTTTCTCTAGCAAATCCAACGTGGGGCAAACCCTCGCACTCATAGGAAACAGAGACCACCTACATTATTTATTTTCAATTTGTTCTTTTCTCTTCTTTGCAGATGTCCAGAGATGTGATAAAGCACTGCTCGACTCCGTCTCCGAGCTGAATCAAAATGGGTCCCTGCTCTCGATCTTCCTTTGGCTTTGTCTGTGGGAAGAGAACACTCATTAGACGCCGAACGAATGCATCTTTTCCTTACAAGAAGGCTTAGTCTGGACAGTTGCCCTTCCAAAGTACACAGGGCAAATCTATTTTTGAACACTCACAGTTCTCTGCTGACTGCTAATGGCATTGAATTTGATTTTATGTTTTGCTCATATTAATTCTTGACAATTTTAATTTTTGCTTATTTAAAAGAGAAATGAGAGAGAGTCTTCCAATTGCTAATTCACTTCTCACATGCTGGCAACATCTGGACTGGACCAGCCACAAAGCCAGGAGTTTGGCACTCTAGGTCTCCGGTGTGGATGGCAGGAACCGCAACATTTGAGTGATTACCTGCAGTATCCCAAAACGTGCATGAGAAAGAACCTGTGATCGAAGTGCATCCAAGGCTAGAAAATAGGCGCGCCAACATGGGACACAGAATTTGGCATAGTAGTTGACACTGCCACAAACACCTACGCCAATTGAGTTATTTTTCCTTAAAGATAGACAGTAAGGCAGCATAAGAATAGAACTTTCAAATTCTTCAGGAAAACATG
The DNA here is from genome assembly GCF_017591425.1 of Ochotona curzoniae. NCBI lineage: Eukaryota > Metazoa > Chordata > Mammalia > Lagomorpha > Ochotonidae > Ochotona > Ochotona curzoniae. The sequence goes on along the minus strand of NW_024465035.1, from coordinate 7,893,682 downwards.
AAGGGATATTATTTTCCTTTCTGCTAGTCCAAATATGTATTCCTGATTTTACTCTCAACATTTTTGAAAAGCTTGTTTCCAGGAATGCAACTGGTTTTGAAAATCAAAATGTGGAACCTACATATATAAAATTTTTGGTATAAAAAAATTTATATGAAAAAAGAGAAAATGGTCCATTGCAGTAGTGGGTTTCACATGTTACCTGACTAGACTGAGATTCCAGGATATTAAACACTAATCTAGGTTTTACTTTAAAGTTATTTTGTAGATGTGGTGTCGATAATCAGCTGAATATAATTTAAGATATTTATCACTGATATTTGGATGGACTCCAACCAATTGACAACCTTAAAAAAAAAACTCAGTCTTAAGGTACAACAGATTCACTCAAGATGGCAGCAACCATTACCAACACCATATTATTCATCCTACCAGTCTGCCCGACAGATTGACAGTTACTTCTCATGACACTGCATGTGCCCACTTCTGAAAATCTGCATTCCTATACACACATTCTGAGTATTTCTATCAACTCATGTATATATACATACAATGTGTGATCAAACATCCTAAAGCTGCACATTATGTGAGAATATGGAAATCATTCTTTAATATTAACATTACCAAATATTCACCAATTAAAGGTATATGGTTTTGCATAACAATGTCCTGTAGGACCACAAATTTCTTTTAATACATTTTTTGTTAAGTTGGGATTTTGCCTAGTAAACAGAAAAGGTTCAAAAATTTGTGTACATTCCACCCACGAGGAGGACTATTTCCAACACCTTGACTCATGATCGCAATCTTACTGTTTTTGCAAAATAATGGCTGAAATCCAGCTGCTTTATGCAGTACTCAGACTATGGCACTTTGTACTTCCAACCAAAGCCTTAAGACTGAGCTTTTTAAGGGAAATGAGCGAATCCCAAAAGGTTAGATACCACATGTTTGCCTTAATTTAACTAGAAATTTTATTTGTTTGTTGCTTTGTTTTTGAACCTGTCATTGATACGGTCTCAACCCATGTGTTGTGAAAAATTGAACTTGCATTACTTTTAACATTGTTTACTCAATACTATGTCAATCAATTTCATAACATTGTAAATTGTTGCTGATGTTTTGTAGGGGCTTTTAACCAACCGGGACTGTACTCTGTTAGCTCTATCTTCAAACCAGAGAAGGTCTCCCCTAGAAACCTCTGAACTTATCCGGACAATAAGATGTTGAACTCTATGCTAGGTATATGCTTGCAATGAATGAATCCCAATTGAACTTCAACTGTGAATATGCAGCAAGGTGGAGGAATCCACCATGGGGGTAGGGTTGTGGGAGGGGTAGGGGGAATCCCAGTGCCTATAAAACTGTATCACATAATACAATGTTATTAACAATAAAAATAAAAGACTGAGCTTTTTCAGTGTCATGAATCTTAGACACAGAAGGCAATACCATGATGACATCCAAGGATTTCAGGCATAGTCAGTCATCTAATAATCTAGATCTGCTGGTCTATTCAGGAGAGTTATTTTCCCTATTGACTTGGAGTTTCAATCTTTTCCACAAAAAGACAATCTCTAGTATTTGCTGGAACAAATGCATAGTTAACCAGTTCCTGAAACAGCAGCAATTTGAACAGTCCATTTTGCATAAACATAAAATCTAGTGTCGAAGCTTGCTTTACCCTTGAAAAATGTATGTAAACAATGACAAATTCAATTAAAAAATGGGTGATATATATTTTCCAGAACCAATAATTAAATCAGCATTTTCTCTTACCAAGGAATTAGATGCTCATTACAAACACAAACCAAACAGTTTACAGTCTAAATCTATTGCTGTATTAGATTTATACAGGATTCATCCTGACAGAAGGCTCATCTCCAAATTCTAAATCTTCTAAAAAAGTCAACGTGTTGCTATTGTTGTCTATGTCAGAAAATTTGATCTGTAAAAGAAACTTCAAATAATATTACCCATAAAGGGAAATGATGGAATGCATAAATTCTAACATCAAAATTTTATAACATCTTGTGACACACAGTGCACCTTCTGTGATCTGAGTATTGTGGCATCAATGGGGCATATATGTCCCACCATGAAGTTTTACAGATGCTGCAATTCCAAACTTTTCCCCTTCTGAAAATAACATGATATCACAAGGAATAAACGGAAAATGTTTTTTTGAAACTCAGAACATCAAAAGGTAGCTTAAAGAATCAGATGCATCTTAATATTTGATTACCTTTCCAGTTGTTTCTCTTAAACGAATTATAAATGTATATAAACACAAGGTAATACACTGCATTTTTGTACAGGTATTTCATGATAAAACTTGCCTCAGAAGTCATGCGTAAGTTTGTAATAGATTATAGCAAACCTAAAATTACACAACTACCGATTTAAAAAATGACCCTTTGACTATCTAATGCTCAACTTTAATCCATTATTAGTATTTTCCAGCTCTTTGTAACATCCAAGAATAACAGAAACCTCAGGACAACTGTAATGTTCCTAGTACTAATAAAACAATGTAAATGATAATGCAACTCTCACAGAAGTTTCAAGGATACTAGAAGTCATTTTCTTACTGTAATCTCAGACACATCAAGATTCTGTGGAATCTCCTATAGGCTGACTAGGGAGTAGCCATGCTGCCTTAGCCTAATCTTGGATTTGAAAAGAATGAAGAAAGAACTACAGTTCCAGAAGTCTAAGACAGAAATGTTCAGGAAAATGTGAAAGAAAATAGCTGATGCTCTCTGGCGCAGTAGGACAAAACTCTGAAACATTATGCAGGGCACCCAGTGGCTACTCCTCAAAGAAGAGACATCACAGCATGGTTTATGAAATTCAGTAGGTACAGAGAAAGAAGCGGGGGCACATAACACAGGCAGGGTTGCCAGTGGTGCTGCTTGGGGAAGAATTTTGTGGACCACACTGACACCAGGTCCAGAAAGGGACCAGAGTGAGGGAAAGATCCTGACAGGTTGCTGTAATGGGAGGCACACACTCCTTTTGCCCAATCTTCCACAGAGCACCTAACACAGAGGGAACTGCCATTCTGAAAGTGCCCCAGTCCTGTAGCTGCTGGGGCCCATGGTATATACCTGATCCCATGCAGGTGCATGCCATTACGTGGTTCTGATGCAAGGATGGCACATTGGACTCTATCCCTCCCCCACTACTTGAACACAGAACATAGTACAACCCCACACCTACCACACACTTCCATATATATGTATGAAAAGATAAAAACCAATGCCCAATTATTCCACTTTCTTCAGGTAACGCACTGGATGTGAGAATAAAATCATTACTGCCCAATTCCAAGGCCTTTGCTGTTTCTTTTTTTCTTTTTCCAGTTTCTTCTAGGTATGCATATTTTCTGGTGAGAACCAAAAGTTCCCAAATTTTACGAAGTATTGTTACTTAATTTTGAAAAATAGTTAAATTTAGTGCCAAGCTGGTCTATATTTTAAAGTAATAGAGTATATAAAACATTCCTTAGGCTGAAAAGCAAATTTGTAAGAATTCTAATTTGGAAATCAATTAAAAATAGACAAAAATGTTTTTTAAGTTTCCCTTAATTTACAGCAGTATCAATTTTGCTACATGATGATAGGTGCTGAAATAATACATTTTTCTCTCTGGTATTGGTCAATGTCTTACATTAAAACTTCCTACAGCTCTTTCATTTCAAATACTTTTCAGGTTTATAGAATTCAAAGCAGCAATATCTTGGCCATGTCTTGAGACAGTGAGGGAACAGTACAGGAAATCTATGAAGAAATCAAGCCATCAGGAAGTACCTGTAGATTAAAGTGTAGAAACAGACAAGGAAGATGGAAGAACAGAGGATGCCCAAAACACGGGGCAACTCCTGAGCATCTTGTGCTGTTTACTCAGTAGAAAAAACAAAGGAAATCACATTTTAACCATAAAGAAAAGTAGAAAATTTGACTTATCCAGAAAAGTGGTGTAAAGGGATATTTGAAGTTGATTCAGGTAGTTCACGGTTTCTCAACTTACGGTCTAATTAACTTTCCTCCATGAGCTATAATTTGGCCATTGACTCGTGGGGTGTAATTGCTGACTGGAGAATAGTTAATAATAAAATCTTCTCATAGTCGTCTTATGATATTGGCAACATATTATGTAAGATCTGGAAGGAGAGAGAGGGGGAGAAAGGGAAAGAGGCAGAGGCAGCCCTTTATGGAAGATAGCTGTATTTCTAAATGAATGAGTTTCCTTAGAAAGTGTTCTCCGCGTGTAACACAAATTAATTCACTTAAACTCAAAAAGTTAACTACTCTACCAACTGACTAAAAGTATTCCACTTAAAAACTTATTAACGTGACCCTACTTCTGCATGTTCTTGCTATATTTAATGAAGAGGGTGAGTATCTCAATCAAGGGTTACTTTTCTTTCCAGTAGACATTTAAAAATATTTTGAATTGTTAAAGTGGTGTGCACATTTCCATATAATTCAATAAAAAAAGAGGGTAGGTAATCAATCATATCAAAAAATTGAACAACTCCTGAAGAAATGTTAGGATTTGGTTGTTCTTTTCCAAAAACAAAGTAAAGTTGCACAGAAGTCAAATGACTTAAAATCAATGAATTAATTAATTTCTTTTAAGTCTCTAGGTCATGAGTTCATAATTGGAGTGAGCATTCAATTTGGGAGAGTCAATTCTCAATTGATCTATGTCTCTCCGCTCATGTTTGTTGAGTCACAAAATAATTAAGTTTCATACATCTTTACAGATTTTCTTTTGAGCTAATTCTCACTTATCTTGTGCAAAACCATAAAGTAGTCTCTTGGTTTCATTTCCTTGAGAGAAAAGCAGAAAATCTCAGTTACCTGAATACAAATTATGAATCTATAATAACTTTGGCAAAATCTAAAGTGTCTTGACTTTCTTGCCTCAGTTCTGGTTATATGAAAAGCAAAAATATATAAATCATAGGTTATAAGTGCATAACACTATTTCAAGTGCAAATATTTCTCAAGACAGTGGCAAACTTCTAATAGGCATTAATATGTATTCTTTTCTTAGTTATCAAAACAGGTCCCAAATAATTTCAGAAGGTCAATGTTGTGGGCTACACTTTCGTTTACCGTATATTACCTAATGTGGTGTACCCAGCTGCCTTTATATTTTTATGAAATAAGAGCTGGTAAAAACATTCAGTGGATTAAGGTAATCTCTTCAACATGAAGGAAGTGACTAGGGTTTGCAGTGTTATCAGAGAAGACTGTATGGGTCACTTCCTGTTCTTATCTTGATTGTGTTCAGTTTCCTGAGCTCCTAAGACTTCAATTTTTTTTACTCCAGGGCATCCTTAGATATCCTATGTAGACCTAAATCTCACTGTTTCTATACATCCTGGTAGAAGTTATACTATCATTTTCTCTACCATTTCTAAATCAAACACAAGTTCTCCTAATTTCTCTTATACTTCTAGAGCATGACCGTCACTTCCAGAACCATGACAGATTGTCCAATCTTCATTTTCTCCCCTCCAGATTAGAAATATAGCCTAGGTGCTCTGAATCTTATCTTGATTTCCCCCTTAAAGACTAAAGAAATGAAAGTACTATAAAGTATGATAATTTTATTAGCTTTTTTGCTAATATATGATGTGTACTCAATGAGTTATACTTTCTAAGGTGTTATGGCTAATAATGTGTATTGGAAGTCAGGTATCCAGAATGTCTGTTTCGATGTTATTTCCAGTATAGAATAATCTAGGACTAGAAGAAATGTGAAGCAGAAATCACCTACTGATAAAGCAAGAATTTGCAAAGCCTGATTCATTCATCATCATCTACTTCTGTTCATAAAGTTGCACTGAAATACAACCACACCTGTCTGTTTACCTATTGTGGGTGCCTGCTTTCCTCCAGAGCAGGTGAGTTAAGTAGCTGTCTGGAGGCATGTGATCCACAAAGCCTAAAATTTTACTCTCTTCCAGATTCTAGAATAAATGAAAAAAAATTGGAAACATCTTTCAAATACTTTTCTTTTTGAGAGCTAAGTTTGCAAGTGCAATGACCCAGCTTTATCAAAACTTTCAGAAATTAAACTGCTTGTCCTTGATCCTGGGTTTATGTATGTAGGTGGTTTAAAGGTGGAAAAGCACACAGCAAGTACATTTGAAGTTCAAATATTTCTCAATTCTATTCATTTCACCATTATGTAACATCAAACACTCCATAAAATGAAGGGTTTATGAGAATCAAATCATTTAAGGACTGCAATTGAAATGCAAATTTCCACTAAATTCATCATGAATACTCACATCTATTTTTGTCTTTGTACTCTCTGAATAGGACCATAAGTTAACCATAGACCCTTGGAAAATTCATATAACTACCTACAATCTTAATGCATGGCATTACTTAGAAAGTGTTTCTTCCCATATTAATAGAAATGTTTACTGAGTTTTTCCAAGTGGCTCTGTGGAACCAGCAGAAAAAAAAATAATGTACAGTTCAATTTCAAGAAAAGGCTAGAACAGATTTTTTTTTCTTCTTCTGGAGGCTACCAGTGGAAACCCACTGAGCATTCTCGGTTTGGTGATCACAGACAGATAGGCAAGATAGGGCTCGAGTTCACAGTCTGTAGGTGAGGTTTCTTGGTCCTGTGTATTACAAGCTTTCCTAATGTGCAGGGCGATGATTGGATTATGTATGCTTTCAGCAAAAGTCTTAGAAATTATTTTGTTCAATTCTTTCATATTGTAACCAGAGAAACTGTAGTGAAAAGCACCTTATCTTAAAGTCACATGGCTAATTAGTAGCAGAGATGAATTTGAACCTGTAGTGACTATGATCTTTTAAAGATATCACAGAGCTAGCAAGTTGATGTGCTCGAGATAAATTAGGAAATAGGAAATAGGATAGACCTGTTTACAGGTAGCCATAAATTATCTCAAGGCTCTTATTGTCTGCTTTGGCAGAAAGACTCACCAAATAAAAACCACAATTTCTAGCGTGACTTCTAACAAGAGGCCCAACTGCTCATGCATTCTCCATTCAATGCAATCATTCCTGTTCATGGAATTCTAGAATAGTCAGAAGCCAGGAACATGGGCTCTAGTGAATCCATAGTTCAATTTAGTGTTCCATTCAATACTGGAAGGAGAAATCTTTTTGAATTCAAAACTTGAACATTTTTATCCACTATAATGGCAACAAGAACCACCTAGACCTTATCTAATATTTACTAATACCACACACCAGAAGTTCAGACTATCAAGCATTGATGGCTTCAGAAGGATTACTAAGAAGTGACTGATGGTCCAGAAACATCACATAGTAGGAGTTCCCAATATTTCTAGTGAGTAAATGCCAATAAGGAGTGATGTAGGCCAATACAGATTTTTTTTTTCCTAAGGCAGTTCATATTGAAGAATGAAATACTGATGAAAGGCAAACCCAAGGTTACATAGCTTTTCCTGCTTCCCACTTTTATGTCAGTGTGTATTCCTCTATCATATGCTATTTCATAGCATGGAATGTTCCATGGCAAACTAGGGTTGTGGTCCTGTATTTTCATATTCTGAAATCAGGAAAGAAATATGAGGTGGAAGTAAAAAAAAAAGTAGAGACGTAAATAATTTAGTTATTGTTGAATCATCCAATTATTCATGCTCAATTGAGTTTTTACAATACACTCAAATAAAGAAGTTCAGTCTCTCAGGAAGGGATGCTATGTGCAGTACAACTGGCCTGAATTTTGGTTTTGAACATTCGATTAGATGGCTTTCAAGGTAGATTAAATCAATACACAACAAATAATTACAAAATACTGAAGAGAAAAGAGTTTGTAAAAGGTGGTCCATTATGTCAAGAAATCCAGTATTGAATACACAAAAATGTGTCTTCCACATGTCAACTAGGATATGTTGGAACAATTTACAGAGAATCCAAAAATCTAATTCAAATTGAGTAAAAAGGAGATAAATGAATGCAACTTTGCTCTGTACAAATTCCATTCTTGGAAATGCTCTAGGAATGAGCATCATCCCAGTTACAAATTTAGCCAGAAGACACATATGCAGCATCTCAGTGTTTCTCTCTGTGATTCCGTTGGGGTGGGCTGGGAATGTGGTGCTGAGACTTTTTTTCTGTCACAGAGTGTATAACTCTGCTGGGCCTAGCCTTTCTCAGAGACCAGTCATCACTATAGAGTATGAGGAATGGGATAAGCTCTAGTATAAGGAACTATGATTTGAGGGCAGGGAAGTTGTGAGCTATTTCATTCCAAATTCAATACAGGAAGTAGGGCAAGTGAATACGAAATGGCACGAAGTTAAAGATGATCTGTTAACACATGGTAAAAACGATGAAAAACTTAATACAGAAAAAGGTCTGTGTTATCATTCTACCATTGGCTGTTAGCTCAGGCAAGTTACTACTCTGGACTTATGAGTCTTTGAAAATGATGATAATAGGGCTTGGCACAATGGCCTAGAGGCTAAAGTCTTCACTTTGCACATACCAGGGTCCCACATGGACACCAACTGGTGTCCCAGCCACCCCGCTTCCCATCTAGCTCCCTGCTTGTGGACTAGGAAAGCAATCCAGGACAGCCCAAAGCCTTGGGACCCTTAGCAATGGTGGGAGACCTGGAACAAAGTCATGGCTCCTGACTTCAGATTGGGACAGCTCCAGCTGATGCAGCCACTTGGGGAGTCAGTCAAAGGAAGGAAGATCTTCCTCTCTCTTCTCTTCTCTGTATATCTGAATTTCCAATTACAAAAATAAATCTTAAAAAAAATAGTACTCAGAGTTATCTTGTGATAATGAGATAAAACCCATAAACATTTAGAACAGTGCTTGACACATGCTAAGCACTCATTTATGTGGGCTGTCACTATGAATGCAATTATTAGGTAAAAGAGGCACAGTCAAGCGTGTGAAATATCAGAAGATTGGAGAGAGTAAGCAAGGAGCACACACTCAAAAGTGACATGCGGGAAGCTGTGGCAGTGGGTGAGAACTTCCCGGGAGTAGGAAGAGTTCACACGACGGCGTGACGGGGAGGGTGCAAACATAGGAGACCAGCAGACTGGACTGGAGTGGACACTAAAAAACAATAGGGGCTTCAATGCCAACCTGACCTCAAAAACATGGAGTGCATGTGATTCGAACAGGCAGGGATTCTAAATATCAGGAATTTTAACTTTTTTGTTTTAGCTTAAATATATTTCTTTTGCTGAGAAACAGTGACTACTCTCCTGTTTAATACATTCACTAAAAGCAACTTTATAGGAGGACAACATCATAGGATTTTATGACACCCTTTTAAGAAGCAGATTGGAATGATGGGCTATTTTGAACTCAAAAACACTATTATAAAACAACAACAACAACAGTATTATTTCTTGTCAAGGTGGCTGTGTCAATCTGAAATTTATTATTCTCATTTAGCTGGCTCTTACTCTACTGACAGCTCTCAGCTCATCCGGACCTGCCAACACCTTTCTTACAGTGTCTCCTCAGAGACTTCATAAAAACAGGATTGTTATGATTTTCACATTATGAAAACCCATAAATAACTCAAGAAGGAAATCACATCATTTATACTGACATTTTGTGGTATTGTACATCCACTCATGGTTAGGATTTAGCAGTATTTTCTGGGAGGTGAGAGTTGTGCTTGGATAATTACTTTTCTAAGTTACTTTATACCAAAGAAGGTATTATCATTTAATTGAAGAGATTAGTGATAATATTCTAACGAATCCAGTGAAGTGATATAATGAGAAAATCTTATAAAAGCCATTTAGTTGGATAACATTGACATTTTCCTTGGGGAAAAAAATAAACAAGAGGAAAAATGTTTCCACCTCAAATACTTTTGTAATTAGTGTTCCAGTCATTTATTCATATTTTGAAAATGTGTATTCTTTCTCAAATAGATGTGATTACTACTTGTATATGCTTTGCCTGTTTTAAGAGTTGGAAAGCAAAGGCACTTCGCTTCCTCAGGCATTAAAAAATATATATATTTTGGGAGTGGAGGACTCCTGATGCTAGAAGATCCAAAAGGCTCCTTACTTAATGATAAGGAACCCCTAAGCAAACAATAAGATGGGTAAAGGGAGACAGTTAACCCACCAGAAAATTGAGTTACAATCTCAAGTAAATTCTCATGGTCCATCTCTTGATGGCCTTGAATGCAAGATTTTCACAGCTTCCTGATCAGCTATCATGTTCAGTTATTCTAACAAGGAAAGGATTACTTGTTATAAGAATCTGCCTGTTAGTCTGTTGCTCTAAATGTTTTTCTTCTGAAACAATTAACTCCCTTGAAAAACGTTCTCTTCATTCCATCTTCCTTTATTTCTGCCTGTATTAACACTATTCTCTCAGGCTTTTTCACAGCTATTCTTCACTATTTAGAATAATATATTGTGATTGTGTCACTCCCAGTAGTCAGTGATTAATGCAAAGGTAATTTTCCTTGTCTATCCTAAAGGGTCTAGGATGTGTTGTATCTTTTCTGAAAAAATGAGTGCAGAAACGAAGCTCTGGATGAGACTTCAGTTTAAGTGTTAAGCGTTTAAAAAATGTGTATTTTCACTTTAATTGAAGGACAGAAAGATAGAGATGATCACACAGAAGTGTTTCATCCAACAGTTCACTTCCCAAATGTGTGCAATGCGTGGGCCAGGCCAAGGCCAGGAGCGTGAAATCCAATCTGGGCCTTTCACATGGTGACAGAGACTCTAGTACTTAACCATCACCTCCTGCTTTCTAGGATGTGCGTTAGCAGGAAGCTGGAGTAGAAATAGAGACTGAGATCCAGTGGAGCCGAATCCCTTACCCACTGACCTAAATACTCTTAACTTGTAAACAATATCTCATGATGTGCGTTCTCTAATTCTGTGACACACCATAAAGTTAATACTGTCCATTGAGTCACGCTGGATATTCATTTTCATCTGTTCTTCCCTCTCCTTTACTAATTTACTCAGAAGTGAAAATCCAGCATTTCAGCGGCACTGCAGCCTGTGCATCTCAGTCCATCTGCAGTTGGGCTCTTCGAGCAAGCAAGGCAAACAGCAGCAGACAGAAAGGGAAAACCATGGAATTTAGCATGCCAAATCCCAAAGCATGCCAACTCGCAAAAGATAACAAAGTAGGCCAGATGCCGAAGAAACATAAGCAGCAGCAGACATTTGATAACTATGAAGCTTTAATCTTATCAGATTATCATATTTAGATTCTCTCTGAATGGTGAAGATTTGGATATGGTGTAACTTCTAGTCTGACACTTGCTCACGTGACTAGTTTGTGCTTGTTAGTATTGCTGGAATGTATGTGTTTGGAATGTGTGTGTTATGATAGCAAATCAAATTTGCTGAGAGAGAACAAAAGAATATGGAAGATTGGTGATGCAAGTTGAGCTCCCAAGAACCAACAGAAAAAGCAGCAAAATAGGATCAGGTTGTTGTTGTTGAGGACAAGGAGGACTGCCCTAAATCTTGGCAAAGCTCTCAACCATTACATAAGGAATTCTGGTACTGAGACAATGGTTGCAAGTTGCATGAAAGTGCTACACATTTATACTCATGCTTTACTTCTCCAAGTCCTTGAGGGAAGGCTCCCTGGATACAAATATCACCTTGGATAGTCCCTTCTCACTGGAAGCCCAGGAAATCCCATAAGAGGACCAAAAGTGAGGGTTTCCAGGCAGCAACACTGAGAAACCGGGCAATGGGCCTTCAGTCATGAAGAGGACAGGCAGCAGAGCATGGTGACATTGTACCCTTTTAAATAATTATTTTCTCTCAAAAATCCTTTTTTTTTTGTAAATGTCACTAGAAGAGCTGAGAATCATCAAATCAGTAAATTGAATCTTTTTCCTCACCTTATTAGAATACAGTTATTGTATCCAGATGTACTTAAAAGTTGAGTAGGTCCTTTCGCTGTTTTAGATTTATGAACTATCTGCTCCTTTGAGTAAAAAGGTGTCTTCCGATGTTTGTATATGAAAAAGGTAACTTTTTCACAAGTACAGATATGTGTGGTGCTTTGAGCCATTTCTCAGTGTACTTTTGTCTCAGCATAAAATTAAAGCTGGCATTGACCATTTACGTTTTTCTCAACAAGAATGTTTAAATGCCAAATCCCCTTCTTCGTCAATACAATGGCTAATTTCTACCAGGATTTGGCAGAGATCTGAAAGGAAGGAGGTGTGGTATCTCTGGAGCTGTCACAGGACTTAGCCCCGAGATGCAATCTTTCTAGTCACCCTGAGGCACTGCAAGACCACTGCTCCCTGTGCAAATGTAAATTGGGAAGTTCCCTGTCTCATGGATGCACAGCAAATTGGACTGGGAAGTGAGACTCAAAATCCCAAGCTTCTTGTAGGGAAAAATGCGGCACTTTCAGCATCTCTTTCTGCATGGGCTCATTAGAACTCGTAAAATAGATCTGGACTCTCCTAACACTTGGGTACTTCCACTGCATGTTACTTGAATTCAGTGTAACATTATATATTTCAACAAGATATAAAGATTGTGTGAGAATTAGCAAGCATTTTTTTGACTTGATAAATCTCGGAATATCATTTTAGCCCAATGATAATTAGGCTTCAATCAGAAAATGAGACTGTATAAATATCACAGGATAGAGTTTAAAAATACTTTGTTGGGGTCTGGTGCAATGGCTCAGTAGCTAAATCCTCACCCTACAAGCACCAGGATCCACTATGGGCACAGGTTCATGTCCTGGCTGTTCCACTTCCTATCCAGTTCCCTGCTTGTGGCCTGCGGGAGAAGTGGCGGATGGCCCATAGCCCTGCAACCTTGCAGTACTCGCTGAATTATTTGAATTAGGGGGAGCACACATTAATCCTCTGTGAGGATTCTCTTGGACATGGTTTGAAAAAGATCCAGTCATAGATGATTTGAATTTTATTTGGTGACGTTATCTGGAGGTCCTATTCGACAGTATCACCCTCAATAAAATTTTCTCCTAGGATCATCACACAGCCAACTGGCACGGAGAACTGAGGTTTCAAACTTAAATGACCCTGAGATTTTGATTAGAATTTCTACAAGAAAACTTTTTAAGGATGTGTCCATTCTAGGTGCTTCCGGAAACCATCGATAGTGTCATCACTTTTCTGTTTTCTCAGAATTATGCCAGGGGCTTCAGTCTGAACTTCCGCTAAGCTCAGGATTGAGGGTTTGCTTATTTCCCATCACCACCCTAATAGTTTTATTCTTTTACTTTTGAGGTTTAATGTTAATCTGAAAAGAAAAAAAAAGAAGGGTAAAGAGAAAAGTGGAGAGACACAGAGGTAGAAAGAGATACATTCCAACTGTTCATTTGCTTCCTAGACAGTTACGTGAGCCAGGGATGAGCCAGGCCAAACACAAGAACCAGGAGCTCCCCTCCGGCCTTCCCATTGGTGCCAGGGCCCAGCTGCCTGTGCCACAGCCTGGCTTCAGCTCTCCCCTTCTGTTCTTCCATTCACTGAGATCTGGGTGGGATTCAGTAACGTGTCATTTTCAAAATTCATAGTGAGCATCCTTATCTAGCTAATCACATTCAATGGATTTTTATATCATTGTCAGAGTGCTTACAAATTAAAATTGTTTTATGTTCTGCCTCTAATGAGAATTTATGATTAAACTAGGGTGTTAGGCACTATGGAGAGACATCAACAGACTCCAGCAAAAAGCAGTTTTCTGCAATGTAGGTGATGAATCAAACTCCTACTTACAAATCTAGAAATGGCACTTCTAGATAAAATTATAGGTTCCCAGCTTCAGCCTGGCTTAGCCCTTGCTCATTTGTTCATTTAGGGAATGAAGCAGTGAATGAAAGATATCTCTCCTTGTTTTTTTAGTAGAAGTGGACACAGAGAGAGAGAGAGAGAGAGAGAAAGAAAGAAAATGAATCTGGTCTTCCATGCAGGTAGTGAGAATTTAATTTTTTGAGTTGCCTCAAAGGGCAATTCAAATCAGTAGTTGGGAGCAGAGCTGAGACTCTAACCCAGGAACTCCAATATGAGAAATGAATCTCCCATATACTTTTTTAAGTTTTAGCTTTTGTGCTTTTCCACGAACTTTCAGAAGTGCCCTCATAGCTTAGCTCTCTTTCCGTTTCTGTCAGAACTCAAATATGTACTTTTTAGTAAATGAAATACAATTGTGTTACCATATAAGTTCAGGGGACTAAAGCAATTATGTGGGCATTTCAATAGGCATTCACTCATAAGACTTCTATATTGTCTGCAAGCCAGTTTGTTCCCTGCAATGTGTCAAAGAAATCCCTACAAACCTCATGGAATTTGCGGGAAGCCTGCTGTGGTAACAAGCATGATTGTTGGTGGTAACTCCTGGACAGAGTGCCTGCTGTCTGAAGCAGCTTGATCAAAGGGAAAGCTTATTTTTACCGAAGCAAGCGGTAGAAAGTAGCTAAACTCAAACTGTGTTGAAAGCAGAGTCTTCTGTTCAGGGCACCCAGTGTCTCCCAGAACTTCTCCCAATAGCTGGCACCTGTGTGCCTAAATCCAGCAGTCTATGTTTTTCTTTTTTCCCCCACTCTGGGAAAGCAATTCGCTAACTCCAAATAATTAGACATGCTGTAGCCTAGCCTAGCCCAACCCATATCCCACCCAGCTCATACATACCCAAAGTTGCTGTGGTTTAGTTCAGCCCACTAGACCAAGCCCTCACGAATGCCAGCAGGTGCCACTGCCTTGTCCAGCTTGGTTTGTCCCCAGTCTTGATTCTTGTGTTCACCAATGATAGGCTCAGCCTAGCAGGGGAGTGCCCACAGCTCCCCTTTCAGCCCTGGATCCTGAGCTTACCATGGGATACTGTGGCGTAGCCTGGCATGACTGGCACCTAGACCTGACACTTGCTAAGTTGGTGTTGTGGCCTAGTTCAGCTGGCCCATATCCATTCTGGCTCTCCTGCACACCAGCAGGTACAGCAGTCCAATCCAGCTTGACCCACCCCCAGGCTGGCTTACCTCCAGTCCCAGCTTTTACGCTCACCAGTGGAAGCAGCAGCCTAGCAAGAAGTCCCCAAAGTTCCCCGACAAGGCATGCTCCCAGCCCAGGGTCTTGCGTGTGCCAGCAGATGCTATGGTCCAGTCTGAGATGGTCTGCTGCTAGTCTTGGCATTCACCAACAGGTGCTAAAGCTTGGCCCCAGTCCAGCCTGCCCCAGTACCAGCTGTTGCAGTGCAGCAGCCCATCTCAGCCCGGCCCTCCTCCAGCCCTCCTGTGAACTGGCAGTTGTTATGGTCTGATCTGGCCTGGCTTGCACCCTGTCCTGGATTTCGCTCACCCAGTGTGAATAGAAACCAACTTTTAATAAAGGCTATTTCACCTGGACATAAATGCAATCACAACAGTGAGTTGTGTGAGCCAAAAGTAGCTAAAGGCGAGGAAGTTCCTTTTGTCTGAATGGCTAAAATCTTTCTCAATATTGTGTGGGGGGCTTCTCAGACTTAAATGTCAGTGTAATTCACCTGGGGAATGAAATGCAAATTTTGACCATCAGGCCCGAGATTCTGCACTTCTTACAAGATTCCAAGTGATGCTGATGGGTCAGACCCTCAAACCAAACTTTTCATGTTCACGACTTCAAAGAAGACTTAAGAAGAGTGAAAACAATTGGAACAGAAGCTATGCTGAGATAAACCCTGCCCACCTCATTTCTCATTTTCTCATTTGTTTCGTGGGAGGCCCTGGGACACAATGGAGATACATGATCTCTGAGACACAGAGGTTCTAGGCTTCAGTCCTGCCTGCATCTTCACATTACCTAGACCCTAGGCACTCCACTCGTTCAGGCTTACGCTTCTCTACATTGCAGATTCCGTGGATGTTCTGTCTTGCACAGTGAGAACGACCAGCCAAGAATGTGATCTCCAGTCTGACTGAGCCGATCTCATCTGCAGACCCTCTCTACTTAGACTCTACCTGCTCTACAGAGGTAAAATCCTGAGGATTAACACAATAAATCCAGATTTCCTTGTCTTCCTTGCAGCCAGAGAAGAATAGGCCCACAAGTCAATAGGAATTCTGAGTAGAAGGAGGAAAAGTACACTCCTTGCGACCAAATGCAAAGCCTAGTAGGAGAAGGCCCTTGACATTGGTTCATTCTTACTATTTGCTCCACACAAAACCCATGCAACAAGCATTGTCACACCCAAAAAGGACAGGCCTGAGCCTGAAAACCAGTACACTGAGGCCGGCGCAGCGGAAACATCAAAGGAGCCCAAATGCCCACCAGTATTTCAGAGTCCTTGTCCTAAATGTGTACCCATACTCCCTCAAATATGAGAAAAATAAAACCTTTTTGGCTTCAGTTTGCATGCCCTAAGTTTTCAGGTTCTTCAAGTTAAAGGAAATACATGTATAATTGCTCAGTACAGCCATTCATTGTTATTTCTTCTGAAGACATTCTGGATTAGATAAAAGCAGATGCAAAATAAAACCTTAGTCAGTGTCATTGATAATGCCAACTTGTAGCTGCTTGTTGAAAGCTAAACTTCTGAGAAATGCTATTAAATTGGAATCCTGGCTTGTGTAAAGCTTTGCACATCAACTCCTACATTTTCAAGTCAAAATTAGTGTGCTTACATTTTAGAAATCCTAATTGAAATGCCCCCACTTGTGATAACTAACATTGGTGTTGTCACATAATGAATACTCCAGTGTCAATCATTGTTTTAAAGCAAATCTGGGACATTTTCAAAAAAATAAATAAAAATAATTGCACTGGGCCATGTGCCTGGAAGAACAAGACAAAAATCATTACACTCAACTGATCTGAATGGAAAACCAAATTAGTATAATGAGTGAGCTGTTGTGAAAAAAGTAAGAAAATAGGCAACTGAGTGACAATGAAAAGAACTTTCAAAATAAGTTAAACATTGCCATACAAATGAAGGCTCTTTAACAGAAATAATTGATATGTAAGTATTATTTAGTGTCTATCATATGGAGGTATTGTAGGAAAGGCAGGCATGTGAAGCAATATGCCAACTTCAAGGACAATAGCGATTAGGGAAATACACGGTTACAGACATTTAGAGGTAGATATTTGGGTCAATAGGTAAGCTACTGCTTTGGCCACCAGCATACAATTTCAGAGTCCCTCAAGAAAATCTCACTGTAAAAAAGACAAGTGGGTCAGAAAGTGTACTACTGGTGGCTGAAATGAATTAGGAGGTAATTTTATATGCTAATCCTTAAGTAATTTGAATGTCAAATAGCTTCACACAAATTCAGGGAACATAAGCAAGTTCTATAAGAAGGCTTCCTTGATTCTAATAATAATATTAAAAAAGTAATTAAATTGGGATGATGATGATTATTACAGGACATATGGCTTTTTTCAGTCCTCTCTTGAAACAGCCCAAGGATAGCACTCTTGCCTTCTCTCAATTACAAAATCCAGCAGTCACAACTCAATTCTCTTCTTGCCTAGTCTCTGATTTTGACTCTGATTCTTATTTATCTATTTTGAAGTGTTTTGGACAAGGAACTCCTTAAGTCCATGGAACTGCATCATGAAAAATAAAAATTTTAAAAAGGTTATTGTTACTTGAAGGGCAGAGTCACAGAGAGAAGACAGCCAGAGAGACAAGTCTTTCATTCATTGTTTCATTTCCCAAATGGCCTGAGCTTGGCTGATCTGAAGTCAAACCTTCTCCAGGTCCCCCACGTGGGTGCAGGGCTCAAGGACTTAAGCTCTTTTCACTACAATTCCAGGCCATAAGCAGGGAGCTTATTTGAACAGTCGAGACATGAATCAGCACCCATACTGGATACTGGGGCACAGGCAAAGGCTTAGCTTACTATGCCAACACACCAGAACCCTCTGCGTCTTTCTAATGTCTCACTGCTACTTTGGTGTCCTTTACTAACATCTGCTCTTGGAGGCTTGAATGCCAACACGCCCCATGGTTCTGTCCTTGGCCTCTCGTCTCCATCTCCTTGAAGCTCTTACCACTCTTCCTAAGTATTCTCTTCCATGATCAGGCACTGCCTCGGCATTCATGCATCAACGGTTTCCAAATCTATGTCTTTAACCCGCTTGTCCGATTGTCTATAGGACATGCTGGACAGTTCCGGTGGTACGCCCAACAGTAACAGATTAAATTCCTCAGGGAACTTGTTTTCCTTCAGTATTCATCTAGATTACTCACAACCACAAGTTCTGGAAAAAACTTCAAGGTCAAGGAATTTGCAGGGCTAGTTTCCAGAGGACACTGCCTTTGACCTCAAGGCAGCCAGAAAAAGCAGGTTCCATGGTGTCAATTCCCTTTAATTAGTTCTTTTAAAACTTATTCTCTAAGGAAGGGCTGTTCAAGCTGTCAACTGTCTCCCCTCCACCTAAACACCCTAAAACAATATAATACAATCTTCATGATTTAAGTCTCGCCTATTTTTTTTTTTTTACAGCTGAACTTCAACTCTAAGACTCTCACACCCTCACCTTCTGGAATGATCAACTATTTTGTATTCTGTTGCCTGAAATGAATATCCCTTATTTTCAGTCTATCAAATTCCATTCATAGTTCAGTATTTGTTTCCATGCTATTTTGCTTTCAAAGTTCTTGATTTGGTCCCGATTCTTGTGTTCCCACTTTCCCCCTGCATCCTGTTCCCATAAATGGGAAGAGTGTATCATTCTAGTATCATCTCCATTCTAGCATCACTAAACAAACTATATTGCCAATTTTGGATCTACATTCACCATGAACACACAGCAGGCAGGCAGGGAGGTGGGAAAAAATTAAAACAAAATAATAGTATATTCTGGAATCAGTGGCAAGTACAAATCTCAATTTTATCATTTCCTTCTGTGTTAACTCTGTCGAGTAAGTGGGAAGGGAATTATGCTTAGGGTTATAATGAGGAGTGAAACACTCAGAATGAGCCCGAGATTCAGAAAAAAAGCTACTTCTAATATCATAGAGAAAGTAACAGCAATGACCACAACTCTAGGCTATATAATTTGCATCTGTTATTTCCTAGAAATCTACAACAAATGCAAGAGATATGCATAATTACTGTCATTTTACAGAACAAAAATTCCATTTCTGAAAAGGCAAAGAGGTTGACAAAATCCCGGCAGCCAACCTGTGCTGGACTCAGGATTTGAGCTGACATTTCATGACACAAATACTGCCTTCATTCTGACATCTCCAACCACTAATCCAATTTTGAAAGCATTTGTTATGTTACTTAACACCCTATTAATTCACTTCTAGAAATACAATAAACTTCAAATATATATTTTAAAGACAATACATTTACTTAATTACATTTTTATTCACTGAAAAAGTAAAGGCTCCATACCATATCTTAATTCAAGGTTCTCGCTTTATGGCCCTGAGAGATTGTGACCTTGTCTCCCCCACTTCTGAGGACCCACTGGCCAAGAAGACTTTGCCTAACCTGGTGCTTTTTATTACAAAGCCATTTTTTTTCCCCAAAAAGATTTTAAACTGGAAATCGGAACTTCTGGTCAGCAAGGAAAAAAAAAAAAAGGCAACTATTACATTCATTGTCACATAGACCCAAGGCTTACATTTACATATACCTTATTGAGAGGCAGAGAGGGAAACAGAATCCTGTAGGAAAGTCACTGTGAAGAACGCCAGACATGGATTTAGTAGTTATTCTTGAATAGAGGCAAAGCATGAAAAATGCATAAAAAATTATCCCAGAGCAAGAAAGAGAGCAAGAGAAATAGAAAATGTAAGACACAGAGAGAGAGAGAGACAGAGAGACAGACTGTTCACCACCAGTGGACCACTCCCAGCAATGTCCGCTTGCCATGTCTGGGGCTGGTCTGGAGGCAGGAAACGAAAACTTGACCCTAGTCCCCCCCTGTTGGTGGCAGGGATCTGGATACCTGAGTCATCTCCTGCAGCCTTTGAAGGTCTGTGTTGGTAGGAAGCTGGATTGTACATATAGAGTTACATATGTATACAAGCACATATGTTGCTCTGTCTGCATCATTGCTCTCATAGCATCTCATGCCATCCCCTAGGAGCTATGTGTGTGTTCATCGAGGTTCAGTTTTTAGCCTAGCATGACTAAATCCTGCCACTGATATTTTATTACGTTTCAGAACACAGTGGGTCTAAGTCTCCTCACCTTCTCATCAGATTCTACTTGGGAACTTTAAAAAAGTACCAACACCCGATGTGGTAGCAGAAATTCTCATTTAGTTCATGGAGGGGGACTTGGACCGTGTATTCTTTTAAAACGTTCCCAGTGTCACCAATTTTGAATCATTGTTCTGGAGCAGCGGTTTCTCAATGTGTAGCTCAGCAGCACCGACAGACTAAAGTCAGCAACTCTGAGACTCTGGCTTGTTAAATGTTAGGGCAAACACCTGATTTTCCTCAAAAGAAGGGCATTTTACAAGATGGCAAAGAAGAACACCAGGCTACTGCTAGTTTTTCTCTCTCCATCTCTCTCTCTCCACACACACACAGCATTATCTGAGAGCTATTGACCACGCAATGAATACTTAATGTTTGTGATCATTACAACGCTGTTGTTTTTAGTGAACCATCTATATTGCACTCCACATTTTGCTACTGTCTTATACAATCGTTTTCCTGATTCAAAACACAGTGTTGAGATTAATGATTGAAGTGTGTTTCAGAAGCAGAGATTCAAACGATTTCTCTCCCTTTAGCAAACCATCCTGAGCTCTCATATCCTTGGAGCTTCCGTAGGGAATAAACTTAATCAGTATAAACCTTATTTAATGACATAAATGAATTTAAGTGACACATCTGTATGAAATGAAATATAGCATCAAGTGAGGCTGCCTGCTTATTTAGAGATAGCTAGTTCCGTCAATCACTGTCGCTCTAGGTATATAGCAAATGACTTAATGATTTTCAAATACTTCTCTTGGGGTTCTAAAAGTGCCAAAAAATTGTACATTTGGCCCACTGGCGAAGACACTGCCTGAGCCGGCATGAGACAATGTTTCAGACACGAACAAGAGTGGGCACGGGTTCTAACACCTCTGCTTCTGATTCTGGCTTCTTTTTCATGCACATCTTACAGCTGGTTATGACTCCAGTGATTGGATCCCTGCCAACTACTTACAGATACAAACTGGCTTCCATGCTTCCTGTGTAGCCGGGCCCAGCCTGGGCAATTATGTGAATTTGGGCAATGTTTAAAACTGTGGGTAGTAGCATTCTGTCTATATTTTTGGCAATTGCACTGATCTTTCCTGTATCTTTACCTCTCAAAGAATTTTTAAAAATACTATATGCTAAGATGTATCTTTCTTGCTGGTATGCTGAGAATGGTTCATTTTAAGGTGTTTTTCTCCATTAAACTGATTATAAAAAGAGAAATATATACCTACTCGCCGAGAATCATTTTTACAACCATGCTAACTCACAACAGTTAATGTGTCTCTAAAAATAGTGTATATTTTTTTGTGGGGCATTTCCAATAACAGCCATGAGAAAAAAGTACCCTTGAATGTTCAGTGTTTGTTAGGAACAGTACTTATTTTCACAGGAAATATTTGAGAGACAAAGTTATAAAATAATAAAAATATTTAAGAAGTTAGTAGCAAAATATTTCAAAAAATTCAAATTCTGTTTTGCCTAATATATTTGGTATTAAAAGGCTTTTGTATTTCTTTCTTTAAAACTCACCAGAGATATCATCCTTTTTAAGCATACATGTCCCTTAAACATAAACAGAATTATTATTGGGCACAGTTTAATATACCAATTTTAAAAACGTGAAATTCATTTCTAAGGCAGACCCCTGGGTTAGTGTACTCGTCATCAGCGGAATGGAGCATTTAAGCGTGGCTCTTCACTCCCAGCGGCAGGCATGAACTCTCACGTGGAAGCAGTTCTTCCAGGGGTACAAGACTGCCTCCCCCTGCTGGCAGACCTAGTGCATCCCAAGGGAAGATGCAGAATTCAATCTGACAGAGGTTAATGGCAGTTACTGACATGCACAGTGCATCTCTTTCCTCTCCTTTCTTTCCAGGAGAAGCTGCCTTTGGGGCTCACCTGTCCTGCTCTGACCCTCCAGACTTCGACCTCCCGGGGAGCTTTGTCTCTGTCCCTGGAGAGTTCTGTGCCTGAAGTCCAGCTGGCCTTTAATTCCTAGCTCACCAGGAGGGAGTACTGTCTGAGAGCCACAACATTCTCGCCTTCTCATTTACCGGTCTCATCAAAAGCAGTAGCAATATTTTTACCTCAGATTTGCCTTTCTTTAAAAGTTGACTCAGAATGGTGAGTAAAGCTTTTTTTAAAATTTATTGACTCCGGGATTACCCTTCCATCTTTCCCCAATTCCTACCCCTTTCCCCCTAATGATTCCTTCTATATTATTACAATAGTATAGTCCTTCATAAACAGTCTTCATTGCATCATTCTGCCATTTAAGTGTGCCCTGATATTGTAGCTATAGACAAAGGTAGAGTCCAGCATCCTATCGTCAAGGTATATTTAACAGGTACATCTACTCCATGGAATACTACTCTACATTTAACAGGTGCATCTACTCCATGGAATACTACTCAGCCATTAGAAAGAGTGAAATTCTACCATTTGGAACCAAATAGGCCCAACTAGAGACCATCATGCTCAGTGAAGCAAATCAATCCCAAAAGGACAAATATCATATGTTATCTCTGTTATAAGGCGATCTTCATGCAAAATACAAGATCAATAGTCCTTTCAGTGCTGTTTTTGCTACATATATCTCATGAGTTTTGATAGTTTTGTTTTTATTTTCATTCCTTAAAAGTTTTTTTGTTGTTGTTAATTTTCCACTGACTCATAGATCACGCAGTACTGTTTGCTTCAAGAAGGATTTTGATTTTCATTTCTTCATCAACACACTGGTCATTCAGTGGCATGTTATTTGTCATGGTATGGTAAATTTTCTGTTTTTCTTCCTGTTGTTTATTTTGTTTTATGCCTTTCAATTAAGGGGATGTATAGTAACTACAATAGAGACCATCATATTCAGATGTGAAGATACAATGCAGTACTAATCTCTACTTCCCAAACAAGTGTGTTTTGATGGAATTCTCTCAAACACCAAATGAATAGATATACCTCACTCCTTTCACTGCTTGTAGTCTACTATGAAAGGAAGTCCAAGCCGACTTGAGACACAAACGGCTACATAATTTGTGTAGAATGATTGCACATGATCGTTATGTTCAAAGCAAGTCAGTTAAGGACTGACTTGAAGCAGACAGACAAAAGGCAATGCATTACTTTGAGAATCAGTCCTACTGCATTATGACCAGACATATATTAAAATGTGCATAAATATACATATTTAATTATAAAAATATGCTTTCCTTATATTTGTAAGACATGCCAAGGTTTTTGATCATGCTAATTTAGAGGTAAACAGTTACATATTTGAAAAAGATTTTGAATAAATTAAGTGAGGGCATCAAACTGTGAAATTTTTTCATTTGACTGAAATGTCAAGGAGCATGCCATGTTCAAAATATTCATACACATCTTAAGAAAGAGTTGAAGTAAAAGAGTCCATTTTTAAACAGTCACAGCCATTGAGATATCAAGGATCTGGTTCTGATAAAGCACTGACCATTCAGGAAATACGTATTAGGACAATTACTTTTTCTCTTGACATCAGAATATCTAATCCTACTTCTCTTTAAAACAAACAAGAACACTGCAGTGACTGTGTAGTAGAGACTGTCACAGAAAGATGTGAGGATACAATGCAGTGTGTATCTCTACTTTCAAATCAAAGATGGACTCCCATGCCCACAATATCAGCATACACGTAAATAGTACAATGGTGGACCTATGACTGATAGTGAAGGACTATTTATTGTAACTACATGGGGGAGATTTGGGGAGGCAGGATGGGAAATCTCAGAGCCGATGCAACTGTATCATGGAATAGTAAAATACATTAATTAATGAAAAAAAGAAACACAAGGAAACAAAAAATTGTAATATTATAGCCATGCAGCACAAGATATTTACTGACATTTTTTCATTTTAACAATATCTCTACATGAGTTCTTGCATTTAAGTGAGATTTTACACTTCTAAATTTTCAGCCATAACAAGTTAGATGAAAAAGAGAAGTATTTTTAATAATGTCATTTAGCTTCACTTATCCTAGCAATTCAATTTTTTACCTTATAAAACTAGGTGGTATGAGTTCTTATGGTGTAATAAATTGTTTTCTCATCCTCATCCTATTTGCATCTGAATATGAACTTCTGCTTTCTATCAAATGAATCTTTATTACAAAGATAAGAATATAAATTCATGTGTTTCTGCGAGTTTGAAATATGTAAGAAATATGAGTGTTAACAGTTATGAATATTTATCAGTTGCTGTTATTAAAATGATGCTTTGTTTTCTCCCAGAGCTTTTGCATAAACAATTTCAAAATGTTATCCCATCTGCCAATGTTTTCTGAAAACAGCACAAACCTTCTTTTTTCTCTTCAGGAGTAAGCTTCACTTTCGTATCTGTTATATCCTTGAATGAGGCCAGAAAAAGAACCACATCTCCTTTCTCATTCTTTATAGGAACAATATCCAAAAGACACCAAAATGGAGACCCTGCAACAGCAACAGAGATTGTAAGTAAGGCACTATTTTAAACAGAATACTTGACCATGTTGAATCATTTTTGCTTACACCATTCGAATTGTATTACTTCTCTGAGCTCGCAGCTGTTGAAGCATTCATTCTACTCTAAGAAAGGCCACCCTTTACCGCCCCCAGCACACAGTGGCTCTTCAATGATGACCTTTGCTGGATATGAGTTTGCTAGGGGTTTATTTAGTCATTTTGGAAACTAAAGCTTATCCATCAGAATGGCCAATATTAAAACCAAAATGTCAAATATGAGAGGAGAGTAATAGCCATTAGAAATGTCACATATGATCGAATGATTGTAATGAACAATTTACTTTAAAAATTGGCAGTTTTAAGATTTATCTTCACAAAACAGCATTATATCAATGTGAATGAATAATTTTTGAGTACAGTAAACTACATACCTCTGATACAACATTGAGTAAGAATAACTAGACACAGGGCTTTCTATACTGTGCTGTGGGAAGTTAAGATACAACCTGCAATACCAGCAACCTATATTGGAGTGCTATGCCAAGTTCCAAGTTTTCTATTTTCAGTCCAGCTCCCTGCTTATATAACTGGGAGGCTGTGCATTCTGGTCCAAGTATTCGGGTTCCCAACCCCCTTGTGGGAAACCAGCAGGGGATCCTGGCTCAGTCTGCTTCAGCTAGGGTGTTTCAGATCTTTGAGAGTGTGAACCAGGAGATTAAGTTCTCTCTCTCTCTCTCTCTTACTCTCTCATAAATCTACATAGACATGCAATTTAAAAGTTGGAAAACTTTCTTATCTTGGTAAAATCCAAGTATTAGCTAATACTTTTCTGGGAAATTGTGGCTAGAAAGGCATACAGAGCACGGAGTTCAGGAAAGTGACTCAGGTTTCATTTCAGACTCATTTAGCAGCTTTACTAATTCGTAGATTTCCTCACTTCTGACTCACTGTAGGATCCTTCCCCAGCACTTAATCCACACCCGTCATCCACTGCTTCGTCTGGGGCCAGATGAAAGGGACCACAGCCAATCTTACACTTGAGCCTCCAAAGCCATGAGACAACATAGAGCTCTTAAATTCACGAATAGCCTGAGACAGGTGAGTATTTGGTTAGTAAAAACCTCACCAGAACATATGTCCACATTTTCATGCCTATATGCCAAAGCCTTTTACTGGAAAAACAGCGTAAGGGATACACAGGCGTCCATTCTCCCTCTCTTCCCATTTTTCTTCTTTCCTTTGTTTCTCCATTTCCTTTTTTTTTCATCCTTTACATTTAGTTTGCTTTATTCACCCCCTTTCACCTCCGCTTCGCTTAATAAGGTTCTCAAGTCTATGTGACATATTTTTCAAGGCTGTTTCAGGGTTTCAATTGTCCTCCCTTATGCAGGAACATCATCGGTACTTTTCAGTTAAGAGCACCTCAGGCACAATGCAAGAAATCTCCCTTAGGCTCATGGTGGAAGGCAGCAAGTGTCTAGGCACAAATTCAGAGATGTGGGTAATTCTTAAAAGTAGGGTTAGAGGGCAGAAATCTTGAGTGAATTTCTGTCTCGAGCACAGTAATTACCATGTTGTTCAGGAAGTGTCAATATAAAAAAGGCTCTGCCAGGATGTAAGTTGAGAACACCTTTAATTTTATTTGATGGAGAGAGAGCAGTTTAGATCTTTATATGGTAAACTGTGTTCTTGGAGTTAAATAAATAGTTACACAGGAGACAAATCTGGTGGAATTTCTTATTTCTCTATGTCAGTGTGTCTTCTTTTTCTCGACTGGGAAACAACGGTACAGAAGAATTTGTTAATATTCTCAATTCTGGAAAGACTCACATGCTTTCCATATGCAGCCAACTATACTTGACAACTACTGATGCAGTTTCTAGGATCATATTATAGTTTAGTAACTTAATGCCAGGAGAGAAAGGTGCAAACAACATGGTGGCTTGAAGTGTTCCATTACTTTTAAGGACTGTGCTGTCATGACGGGAAACAGTTGCACTGCCCAAGCAACACAGAAGCTCAAAGTGGGATATGGACACTTTGCATGCCTCCCGGTTTCTTGCAGTAAACCAGAGCTTCAGTGGGTTTTTACTGATGTATATGTGTGGCCTTACCTTTTGAAAAGACAACAACAATAAACAATAGCAGAGTGGGAAGCATCAATAGCATAGGACTGAATCAGTGTGTCTCATTTTTCATGTTATATACGATGAGTCTTATACTCTACAACCCCTGTCTCAGTGTTACATACTAATATGCTGGTACACTCACAGTGACAAATGTGTCACCACGTTTTAGAAATTGGTTTAAGGGGAACAGTATCACTGTGAGGCTGGGAGAGTACCTGCATCTGAGTATCACTGTGAGGTTGGGAGAGTACCCACATCTGAGTATCACTGTGAGGCTGGGAGAGTACCTGCATCTGAGTATCACTGTGAGGCTGGGAGAGTACCTGCATCTGAGGATGCTAATGAAGCTGCTGCTAATATAGCAGGGTGATGGGACTCTTGCACCTGCTGAAGAAAGAGCGTGGCACTGAACAAAGCCCCGCTCAGCCCAGCTCAGAGCTCCTTGCCACATTTGCTGATGATTTTCCCTGGCTTTAATCTCTTTCACTCTCTTCAGAGGAATCTCAAGATGCTTCTAATAAGCGGTGCAAATATAGGGTCCTAACATCAAGCTGAAGCACATCGAACCATCTCATGCTCCTGAGTTATAAAAGATCTCAGAGCTTCTGAGACAGAACTCTTCATTGGAAAGATGAAACACTTGAGTTCAGATTGTGTAAGTAAACTTAGGTAAAAAATGTAAACACTTGAAGAGTTGGGAACAGATCTCAAATTATATGAATATAAATTTCACTATCTTTTTGCTAAAACACAATACATTCCTCTGTTTTGCTTAAAAGAACAAAGAAAAAACTATCCATGAATCTACTATGCAGTTTTAGTATTTAATAAGTTATTGTTATGTATGTAATTGATGTTAGTGGGAAAATAGGCTAAGACATGAAACATACACAGCATTGACCAAGTCCATTTTAACCATGTATGTTCAGAATTAGAAACTGTGTTTTAAAAGTTGGGCAAATAATGTCTAAAGGTTAGAAAACATACTCTGAGACAGCAGAAATATTAAGAAGAGAATTGGAAACAAGGAAATAAGAATTCAAAAGAAATGATTAAGAATCTTGTGACAGTTCTTCAGTGTATAAAAATACACAATTACAGTTTTAGGTGACAATTTAGCACTTTCAAGAACAGACAGACAACAAACATACTGAAGATCTCTTTCACTGTGCAAACTCAATGCTTAACGAAGACTCGTGAGCACTCACATGCCAGATTGCCCTGAGTCACAACTTGGCAGATGAGTGAGGCAAAACAGAAGTCTTCCATAACTTACTACGACTCTCCTGAAATACAGCAGATGCCTCACCAGCATTCGAGGCCAATGCCGAGGGGACTGGTAAACCTGTGCTACCCAGATTACACAGGTGAGGTTTTAGCAGTAGCAAGCTCCCTTCGTATTACTCACCAGACACCTGCCCTAAAAGAGACAGCAGCTTGCAAAACCTAAATATAGGCTTAGCATTTGCTTCCATATTACCATAAACATTTTCCTTCAACAGAAAACAACAGCGCATTTTGAGTCACCATGTGTAATTAAGACATGAACATTCAAAATTCTTCCAAACCAGGAGGACAACAATTGGATATTCAACCTAGCAAGATTGATTACTCCTCATCAGAGGTTACAAAGCTTTTTCTACAAAGAAATAGATAATAAATATTTTTGGATTAGTAGTTCATACGGTCTCTGTCTTAGCCACTCAACTGTGTTGTTTTAGTGTTAGAGCAATAAGAGACAATGCATAAACAAGTGAGCATGGCTGTTTTCCAACAAAACTTCATTTATAAAAACAGATGTCCTCCTAGATAGGGACCATAATTCATTTACCCCTAATGTGGAAGCCTAGAGACATACTGTACATCAGAAATTAGTTCCTGATCCCTGGGGAATTTGATCAGAGTCTATAGTTAATACCAAAGTATTTAAGAAGCATAATTTGCTACTGTGAGAAGTGCGGGCCTTCGGAAAGAAAAACAGTGTTTTGTCCAGAACCATTATCCAATTACACACCAACTTCCTAAGAGCAGGCAAGTCATTTTTCCTTCTCATTTTAGAATTATATTAACTGTCCTTTCTTTGTACAATAGGTTTCACTGCCAAAGACCAGAAAAATCTGTGATGAAGGTTTTGCTCCCAAATCCAAGAACAGAAGCTAAATCAGGAATTATGGCACTGAGTAGAAGTTTTCTGAGCTGTATCATAAAGCAAATACATGCAGGGCAACCAGGAATGTATAATCATATCCTTGAATTCTACCTAAGGAATGCATACAATCTGTTCTCTTTATATTAATAAAAAATTTTTTAAAAAAGATATCAACATAAAAAAGCATAAAAATACAAAGCAGGGGCAAAATCTGAGGTTTAGTGGGTAAACCAACATTTCTAGTGCTGGAATCCTACGTGGGTGTCAGTTTCAGTCCTGGCTGTTCCACTTCTTGTCCAGCAAATGGGTTTGAAATATAGGAGAGGATAGCTCAAGCCCTCGGATGCCCACACCCACTCTGGAGATCCAGAGTAAGCTCCTGGCTCCTGGTTTCAGACAGGCCTAGTTCTAGCCATCGCAGCCATTTGTGGAGTGATCCAAGGATGGAAAACATCTCGTCTGTCTCTCTGCATGTAACTCTATCCTTCAAATAAATAAATCAAGCAAGTCAGGTGTTTTCTGTTGTAAGTGCACATTTCAGGGTTATTTTTGACACTTTTTTCTCACTTCTCAAGCCAAAGAGATCAACAAATCCTGTCAATCTGAGTAGTGAAAACTGGAAATAATTTTTAATATTATTCACTCTGGAAACTCTGATAACCAAACACTAGACCAAGCCAGGGTTTCACTACTATCTCTGTGTTAAAATCCCTTGAAAACAACGAAAACAGAAACTTCTGGCCTTTCCCATAAATCTAAATAAGTGACTCCGGACAGAGCCTGATAAATTACACTTCTCAGGAGTCACTGCTCTTCCAATCACTCTGAAGTGTTCTGAAGTCCAGGCAGTTACTATTGCCTACATGGTTGGCATGCCTCACATGATTGCAAAAAAACAAAGAAAACACCTTTGTAAAATTAAGTTCATCACACAACTTCCCTGTCTGATTGTTTTTAGTTAACCATTGGCAGCCTGACCATTGTCTAGGAAACTTCAAAATCTGTCCTCCCTTCCGTTTCCACATTCTGTCTGGCTGCTTGTCCTCCTATCTCATTGGCCCTCTTGCCACTTCTCAAGTGAGCCAAACTCAGCACCTTTGCGCATGTGGAATACTTTCCTCATTCTCTCTTCTATGTAACAACTTTGATGATTCAAAATTCAACTCAAATATGGCTACTTTCCTTAGGCAGACTTCCCTGTATTCCCCACATAATGGTCATGTGCTTTCAGATCATTGGCGTGTGTGCGTGTGCGTGATCATTTGCTCAGTTCTTCTTTTTCAATAAGAATGTGAAGTATAGGAGGGTAAGGAACTTCTTTATTCTCATGTACACAGCAGAGCTCCTGAAACAGGCTTAATAGGTGTCTTAACATTTATACTAAAAAAAAAAAAAATAGAACTATTCTAAGATGAAATCAAGCTATTCAATGATAATGCTATGAGTTGCATTAGTGGGCGCCCATCCTGTGTCAGACAATATCTGAAGTGATATTTAAGTCTATGAAGCAGATGCTATTACTGCCATCACACATTTTCCAGAAGAGAAAACAAAGGCTATGGTAGTTGAAGTAAACTTCACAAGATCTCAGAGTTAACTAGTAATGGAAAGTGTTTTGTCTGGTGGGTATGAATCTACACTCTAGGAATCATTATAATGAGTATATATGTGCTTTTAAAAAATCATTTCTATAGCTTACTTGTTTCTGTGGTTTTCAGAACTTAAAGAGATTAATATTTACTCGCCTTTTAGAGGCAAGAGTAGACAGTAGTTAAACAGCTAAATTGAGACCCCACGGAGTGTGTTATTGAACATGCAAAGATCAAAACTCAAATCTTCTTGTGTAAAGGTCATGTTTTCTACCCTAGTAGAGCAGTAAAAAAGTGCTGTCTGTAATGACATGATTTTTACTCCATTTTTGTTCAATTGTGCAACCGTAAATGAGGACTCATTTTGAACACGCTGCCAAGTTGCTAAAGCCCAACATCTGGACTACCTCTTAGAGAGTTCTTTCAGTCCTCAGAGATACTCAGATGCCAGTACTTCCAAGTAGAGCAAAAATTCCTCCTCCTTTAACATTTAGAGTGGATCTACTGTCTCTAGTTTCAAGCCAAAGGATTTCTGGGATGTGTGCAATTTGCTGGCATTGTCTGCATTCTCTCGTGGCTGTCACTCCAGCTGCTTTTCCCTTGCCTCTTCTTGCCAGTTGGCTCAGGGGAGGCACTCACCTCTTTTGACTGCCTTATTTGTTTATGTTCTTTGTGCTTTCATTGGCCTAATTTCCCAGAGGCAGTTGGGACAGATAGGAATAAGGCAAAGCAGAAGGATGCCTATGATTCATCAATCCTTTAGGGTCCAATCCCACATTGCTGAGTTTAAGATACCTAAGGACAACTTGGTCACTTTCCATCACAAACAGCTGTTGATTTAATAGTCCAGAAGAAATGTCCAGAATACAACCACCACTCCCTGTGTGTAATACAGAGAATTAACAGATACTTTCTAAGCAGAAAAGGAGATAGTGTAGTAACATCCAGAAACAGAAACAGTAGGGGAAGATAGAATATGCATTTTTAAGGACATTTGGAAGGAAAGTAAGCAGGAGGATCCAAATGAGCATATAGGAGAGTGGGAGACAAACCGGGGAAGTGGAAAGAGCCGTATGAAGCCTCCACTGAAACAACATTGAGCCAACTATACATTACATATTTATCATGTATTGAGACTTGGCCTAGGACTAAAGATACAAAGATCCATACGCCATCCTTCTCCAAGATGACTAGAGAGACTGATGTCCCAGCATTTGCCACTCCTCCACAGCAAGAAGAAAATGACAAGCAAATACGTGCATTCTCCAGAATTAGGAATGCCATAACCAAGCAAGGAAGACAGGACAATACTACATCCCAGACAGCTGGGATGGCAGCAGACATAGAGGAATAAAAACCACTGGCAATTGCCCTATATATATGAGAAAGAATAAAAATTTTATCTTTTACCATATTAAAAAACTTAAAATGGATGAAGCATCTAAATGTAGCATTTGAATTTCAAAATTACTAAAAGAAAACATACTGAAGATGCTTTTGGATATTGGAATGGAAAAGCACTTTTGCAATAGGACCTCAAAGACCCAGAGAGTAAGAAAAAAATGGACATACGATATTTCATAAAACTAAAGAGTTCCACAGCAAATAAAACATTCAGCAGAGTAAAAAGACAATCTACAGAAGGGGATGGAATATTTTCAAATTATATATCCTGGAGAGGGTTTATAACTTGAAAGTATAAAAAAACTCAAGCAATTCAACCGCACAAGAGATTCAATTCACTTAGACAAAGGCAGTCAATTTGACCAGTTTTCAAAGGAAGATGTATAAATTACAACAAGCACATGAAAAAAATGTGTAACATCACTAATTATCAGTGATATACAAATCGGAAACCACAATGAAACACCACCTAGCTCCTGTTGGATTGGTTGTTACAAAAAAGACAAAAAGAAGATGCTTCCAAGGATACAGATAAAAGGCAATGGAACACTGTTGATAAGAATGTAAATTAACACAGTCATCGCGTAAAATAGTGTGCAAGCTCCTCAGAAGCCACATGACTGAATTACCCAGCAATCCTGCTCCTGGATTTATTTCCAAGGGAGAAGGCAGCATTGCCACATTGATAGAAGTATTCATAATGACCAATAAATGAAAACATCCCAAGTGTCCATCAAAATTCTGGCAAGGATGAAAAGAAAACTCTTACCCACTGTTGATGGGAATGCAAATTTTAAGTTTATGGAGATCAGCATGGAGAATCCTCTTTTGTGTATTTGTCAGATTGTTAATTTTAATGATCTTTGAATATATTAAAATCTACTGTAAGTGAAATTCACATGTTTAT
The DNA here is from genome assembly GCF_017591425.1 of Ochotona curzoniae. NCBI lineage: Eukaryota > Metazoa > Chordata > Mammalia > Lagomorpha > Ochotonidae > Ochotona > Ochotona curzoniae. The sequence goes on along the minus strand of NW_024465035.1, from coordinate 7,860,862 downwards.
GTTTGATCATTGCTTAGGATCCTTGCCTAAATTTGTAATAACCATAGTCTCCTCACAATTTATTTGTTGAGTTCTTTATTCAGTGGAGCATTAAGCCTTTGATTATAATTGAAATTAAAAACATATTACCCCCAATATTGAAAAAAGAAACTAAAACCAAATTTACCTGGGTAATTCACTCCTGAGTATATATCTAAAAGGAATGAAATCAGAATATGAAGGATATATCTGAGCCCCCCTACTATGGCACAGCTAATCATAGTCAAGACATGGAATTACCTTATTTGTCCATTGATTCATAAATGGATATTGCTTAGCCATAAATAAGACTGAAATCCTGACATCTTTGGCAAAATCATTGAACTGGAGGCCATTATGCTAAGTGAAATACTTCATACAAACACCATAAATGGGAGTTAAGTAAACACATTTATCTTTAATAAACAGGAGTCAAGTAAATAGAGTTATTATGCACACAAAATAGTGATTATCAGTGTTCGGGAAGTGAGACAAAAAGGGTAGAGCAAGGCGAGATAATGACTCCTAAGACCCACTCGGAAGTAGCAAGCTCTAGAATTTCAAAACGCAGTGGGATGACAGTGGTTCAAAATAATGTATTCTGCGCAAAAAACCCGAAGAGACAAAGATGGAGAAGTGGAGAGCCTAGGCGCCAGGTGTGAGTGATCGGTCCTGTGCATATATACGTTGAAAAAGTGAACTGTGTCCCACAGTGAATGTTCCAACAGATGTTAGATATTTCTATTTTATGAAATCATCTGTGTACTGAAGCTGACTTTGAAGAAGTGAACATTTGGAGGAAGCTGGTTAGGCAGTAAGAGTGAATGCCAAATCTTAGCAAGACAAGTCAAGCGAGGCGTTTCTAATGAAAGCACTGCAGCCATCTAATGGTCTCTCTCTATTGGCCTGGAGAATGCAGGCTAGCACAGAACCCTTCCATACAAGAGTGCTGTAAAACCCTGTTCATTGATTAAACAATACAACCTTAACTATGGCCACAGAAAAAGGATGTGCTCTGAGTAGTGTGTTCAGCTATGTGATCAGAGAAGGAAAGCCACTTTCATTTATAAAGTCCAAAACTTGAACGTATGCAAGCAGAATGAGAAATCGCAGGGCAGGCTCAGAACAAAAGTTGTGTTTCTGTGAGAAATTCATGCTGGTGGTACAATGACTTTGGTCTTGTCTTACTGTTTAGTGCTCATAAGATTTTCCCGTTTTAAAAAAAGGATTCTGTAAATTTGTATTTCAAAGACAGATTTACAGAGAGAAAAGTAGAGACAGAAAGAGGAATCATTTGCTGGTTCATTCTCCAAATGACCACAAGGGCCAGAGCTGAGCAGGTCTGAAGCCAGGAGCCTGGAGTTTCTTTCAGATGACCCATGTGGGCGCAGCGACCCAAGCACTTGGGCTATCCTCTGCTGCTTTCCCGGGTGCGGTAGCTGGACTCGAGGTGTAGCAACCAGCCAGGACACGAACCTGTGCCATATAGGATGCTGGCACTCCAGACAGGCTTAACTTAGTACACCATGATGCTAGCCCTGAGATTCTCTTCTTGAACACACACACACACGGTCACTTTTTTAAAAGGGGAGGATGGCACAGTGGCAGAGGAGGATGATCAGGCACTGCCAAGTGGGAGGCCGGGAAAAAGCTCCTGGATCCCATACTCAGATCAGTTCAGCTCTAGCCACTGAGAATATTTGCAGAGTGAACCAGGAAATGGAAATCTTTCTCTTTCTGCCTCTACCTCTCTTTCTCTGCTAAAAATATGTCTTTCAAATGAAAAACAATCTTAAAAAAGGAAACTAAAAATTACTGACTTACTATAAAGATTACTCTGTCTCTATATGCACAAAATTGTCAGCAAAAATATTAAGAACAATGCGTGTTTCGGTCTGAGAGCCTGCCAGGTCTCAGGGGAGAGCTCAGAGCAATCGCACTGGAGAAAACAACCATGAGAATGGCTGCAGAGACGTGCCTCACCATTCCCTAACACATTTAGTTGCAAGGACAGACATGAAAACTATTTTCCCAGCTCTATCAACACCAGGATCAAGAAATGATGATTTCCTTAAACTTTGGAGCTGAAACAGCGCTTGGTTTGATTGAAATATGTATGAAGTTGGATTTTTTGTGTCAAAAAAATTTGGCTGTTTCTTTATAGCTTATTTTCGTTGATGCCATCATGTAAGGATGAAACCTACTGTAAGTGGCTTACCGGATAAAACGCAACATTTATGTAGCTGGTAAATAGATACCACATTCTTGATGACAAAGAGTGAGTTTTTTTTTTCCTACACAAACAATAATCAAGCTTTACTCATCTAGATATGGCTGCAATTCTTTGGCATTCTTCCCATCAAGAGGTAGGATCCAGGTCTCCTTCCGACAGCTCTGGGTGAATGCTCCGAAGCCATACTGGGTAGCTTCTCAGACTGAGTTATAGATCTTGAGGTTCTCACAAGGTTCAAAGAATAGCAGACGACTCAGAACCCTGTATACTAAAAGGGCCACATGTAGACACTTTGACTAATCTTTTTTTAAAAATTATTTGTAATGTTTACATAGATTAGTTGTGAAGATTCGAGGTTCAGGGCAAAGTTGGGTGAGACACTGTTTCCACATTTTCATTTTTCTTTTCCTGTATCTGGAGGAGGAGGGAGAGAAGGGAAGACATGCCCAGCCTCCTAAGCACCACAGTACCCTGGGATGGGAGACAGCCACCTGATGTCATCCCAGGGTCCCCAGTGTGGAGCATGCTCACAAGGTTCTGCCCAAGGAGTTTTGATAGTTCTGAAGTGATATCATTTTGCCAATCCAAGCAGAAGGAAATCCTTGCCAGGTAGGCCCTTAGCCCTAGCTTTAGTGTGTTCCAGTGAGTGGTGACAGGTGGTGGCCGAGGCTATCTAGCCCAGCTCAGGTCTCCCACTAGGGCTGGCACATTGATCCTGACCCGTAACATTGCTCAAACTTCCCCCTCTAAATCACCAGGTCTCTCAGCCCCTTCGCTTATTTGCAAGTACAGTGGCCTTGTTGATGTAAATCCCTCATTAGTCATTCCTCACCTACAACATACTCACTCAGCAGTCCTCCCTCCCACACATTCACTTACCACCTTCCCTGGGAAATCCATGGGAAATCCTGTGCCTGGGAGTGCATGGGTTTCACAGCCCAGCCTTCTCAAGCCCCAGCTACCAGTGGGGTGGTACGCTGGTCTGGAGCTCTGCCCACTAGGGATACGTGTGCTGGCCTGGGACTTTTCTCCTCCACACACTTAAGATCCAGGTACACTTGCACTTCCCTAAGCCCGGTTTGCTGCACACTAGCCTAGGGCCCTCCCCTCCTCCTCTTCTATCCTTCTAGGGCCAAGCATGTGGAGAAATCCCCAGGCTGGTTCTGCCTGCCTGCACGCGAGCTCCAGGTCCCTGCACGCAACTGCCAGAGCCATTCCCCAAGATCCCCCTGCAAGCCCACATCCCCATGATCCCTTGACTGCAGCCCCCAGGCTCGCTGGTGCAAAAGGCAGTGGGCCATCCACAGGCATGCCGACACAAGTACAAAAGGCTGCTTTGACTGATCTTATCACAGACATTCAAGAGGCCAGATGTCCATGATGGCAGACATACATGAAGCCATCTCAGACTACAAACCAATGCATCTCGTATCTGATCAGCACCAACCAATCAACTTTGGCCATCTCCATCTGGAGGAAGAATCGTCCACCCCAGCCCAGCCTGAATTCCTGGCCTGTAAGACTTTAAGTTATAACAACTGCTATATTCAGTCATTGGATGCTGAGGCAGTTTCTTACATAGCAATAGGAAAGTGGAACACTGCATAAACCGGGTAACACATTCTTTATTCTCCCAACTTGTAAGAATACGGTCATATCCTTTACACAGAAAAAAAAGTTTCTAAAGTCTCACTTTCACAGCTTTTCAGGAAACCAAGTGTCCTTTAAAATCTGTGTAAATGCTTTTAAATGTGATGGAAAGATTTACACATTCTAGTTCTGTTTCCAGTCAAGTAAAAATCCCAGTTCCACACCACTGTCCTCAGGCTCAATGGATTCCCTCATTTATTTCCCATACCACCCTACCATGCAAGGTTAATGCCCAGGATGCTGGCAACTTTAAAGACAATTAATACCCTAAAAGATATCCATGAAGAATATGGTGTTTGCCTACCATTTCTTGATTCTTGAATCCACAAGAGTGCTATGTAAGCATATGATCTGGATTTGCTCAAAATAACTTTCTTTCCTCCTCAAGTCTCCCTGAATCTCAGGATAAATACCTTTCATGTTCAGTGGTCTCAATCCTGGTCTCTCTAGCTCTTGAGCCAGATCCCTGGCTGGCTTGCCTCATTAGTCACTAGATGTGGTGAAAGTCTAAAATGACCACCAGCGACGGCCAGGCAGGAACTCTCCCATCCACAGTAGATGTTCATTTAGCCACTGTACTTTCCATTAAAAAGCATATGCTTGCTGTTCCTTTATTGCGTGGATGGGCAGAACATCCTTAGCTCTGAAATGTGGATCTTACATGAAACTATTCCATATGCAACACCATAATTTCATCTCTTAACAGTCAAATGTGGAAGTCACATATGCTGTGCATTTAAAATGCTAATTTTGAGAATAATCTGACATTCAACAGCCCCAGGGCTTCATCTCTTTTCCTAAATTGAGCTCTAATTCTAAAATACCTAGAGGGTGTTATCAAATATTCTGCTACACGGTCACATTGAATAACAGTGTAAAAGAACACACTAAGAATATCTAAGGGGGACGGCATTTTTGTATTGGATTAAGCAACAGCCATAACTACCACATCCCATAGAAGCACCAGTTCAAGGCCTGGCTGTTCTAGCTGTCTTCCAGCTCTTTTCTAACATGCCTGAGAAAGCAGCGGAAAATGTCCCAAATGCCTGAACCCGTGCCATACACCTAAGAGAACTGGATAAAGGTACTGCTTACAGGCTTACAGTTTTGGCCTGGTCCTGTTGCAGTCTTTTGGGGAGCAAATTAGTGCATGAAAAACTTTTACTCTCTTTTTCTGAAACTCTGTATTTCAAACAATGAGAAAAATCTTTGATGAAGTGTATCTTACGTATGAACAATATTAAGAGGTAATGAAATTGATAGACAGTAAGCTGAAGACTCTAAAATACCAATAAAAGAAACTGAGGGGGGGGGCATGTTATGGAACAGAGTTAAACAGAGTTAGATGCCTGGGGCTTTCGCATCTGTATCAGAATGTCTGACTGAATCCGGTTCCCCTGGGAGCTATCAGATGATGCATCGAGTGCTTGTACCCCTATCACCCACATGAGAGACCTGGATAGGGTCTTTGGTTACTAAATTTCACCCAGCCTTGCTGCACTTTTTTCAGGTGCTTGTGAAGTAAACCAATAACCAGTGGGTGTAAGAATCTCTCTCTCATTTTCAAATAAAAATCAATAAATATATATATATTTTAAACTTACATAAAAGACCTTAGTATAAAACCAGACATCAAAAAAAAAAAAATCCCAAGACTAAATATCTACCTTTGATACAGATACCTTGATACCTACCTTCTCAATACTATCATGAATTTTATGCACACTACAAAACAACAACAAAATAATAAATGAACCTAAGGCAAACTAAAAACTTTCTGCACTGTAGCTGTAACAATTATTAGAATGAAAAGGCAATGTACGGGTTAGGAAAATGTTTGAAAATCATGTATCTGAATAGGAGCTATTAAGTATATTTATAAACAATCAGAACTTAATAGCAAGAAACTATATAACTAAATTAGAAAGTGAGCAAAGGGAATCAATAGGTATTTACTCAAAGATATATAAAATACATAAGAGATAAAACACACATAAAAATGATCAACAGATATGAAAAGGTGGTCAACACCATTACTAATGGCATACATGCAATTCAAATTCATCATGAAATAATACTGCTCCGCCCCTTTCAGGAAAGTTACTATCTAAAAGACCAGAGATGGCAATATTTGCAACAGTAGAGAGAAAAGAAACTTCTTTTACTTCAGTGGTAGAAGGCAAGCTGATGTAGCCCTTGGGGGGAAAAAAAATAGATGCTTCTAAATACACTGAAAATGAAAATATTATGTGACACAGCACTCCCTCTTATAAGTATATATCCAAAGGAAATCAAATCATCAGTCCATGTAGATAGGAACTCTCATCTTCATTTAAGAATTATTCAAAATAACCAAGGCATTGAAACAACGTTGGAGCTCATCAGTGGGTGAGTGGATAAAGTAAATGTGGTATATACACTACAGAGTATCACTCAGTCTATAAAAGGGAGGACATTCTGCCATTTGTCAGAACATATATGGATCTGGAAGACAGTATGTTTAGTGAAATGAATCAGACACAAAAACAAAAATATCACATGATCTTACATATACCTGGAATCCTTAAAAATATTTTTAAAAAAAAGTTAGAGAGAGAGAATAAAACTGGCTACCAAAGTTATATTGGAGAATGGGAAGGAAATGGGAAGATACCAATTGAAGAATACAAAATAGTAAATACAGAAAATGAGCAGTATAAAAGCTCTACTCTATATCTTGAGGACTGCAGTTAATAATACTGCATTGTATTAAGCATTTTTGCTAAGAGACTATGGAGTACTGACACTCTGTGGTCCATGTGTACGACTATCGGCTCCATGCACCAAGTCCACTGCTGCCAGACAGTGAGCAAGTGACGTCCGTGAACAGGGAAAGCAGAATGAGAGTACCACAAAGACCCCTCAAAGAAAAAGAACTGTTGTGACCATGGATACACCAAGATCTCGAGGGTTACTCTGCCCCCCATAGTCACTGTCCAGATCCCAAGACTAGCTACTGAATCCCACCAGCTAACTATCCAGCTGCTGAGCCAGACTGCATTCCTGCCCAGGCTGGGGGAGCTGCCGGGGTACTGTGGATGCAAGCTCCGGCACATCCAACACACTGTCCACTGGGAATGGAATACTTGATGCAGGTTGATCAGACAGTCATTCATCAAGAAGTTAACCTGATCGAAGTCTTAACAGATTTTCAAGGTAAAAACAAATATGAAATTAAGAACAGCCTTGAACAGAAGATTTTCCTGGCAGTAGAAGACACTGCTTGCTATACATGAAATTTCTGGGATGCACTTAGATCTTTTGAGTATTCTTGATAATATGGTCCAAGAAGTGACAGCTCTGGAGTAACCACTAAGCTGTGGTTGCTGCCTCTGCTGCCCTCAGGAATCAGAAATCAAGCTCCATGTGGTGCACCAATTGGGTGTATATTCCAGATCTGGCACCCATTTCTGCCCAAGTTTAGAACTCAAGAGAAGAAAGATTTGCTAAAACTTTGTGATCCATTTATTGTAAACGTTGTGGAGATGTTCATTTTGAGACCAAAAGTCTTGATGATTTAAAGTCTGGTTGGCAAGATTTCTAAGTGGTGGAATGGGTTTTTGAAAGAGGCATTCACACATCCTGATAACTACGAGATTCAGTTCCCTTCAGACCTTGATGTGAAAATGAAAGCTGTGATGCTTGGTGCTGTTTCCTCACAAATTTCATGTTTTTTGGAAACTGTGGAGGCCTGAGCCAGTAATAAGAGTGTGGTAGCAGAACCACACAAGTCTCTTCTGTGAAATCTGTATGGGATCTTTTCATAAGAATTCAGTTCATTATCTGAATTCACAAATTTTGGGGCCCAGGATGATAGCCTAGTGGCTATCATGTTCCCATTGCTCCACTTGCAATCCAGATCTCTGCTTATGGCATAGGAAGAAAGAGAAGGATGGCCAAAGTTTCTGGTTCCTGGTTTCGGATTGGTATAGCTTTGGCTGTTGTTGGCCATTAAGAAGTGAACCAGCAGATGGACTATCTTTCTGTTTCTCCCTCTCCCTGCAAGTCTACCTTCTCAATAAAAATAAATAAATCTTGAAAGAATATGTATATATTTAAGTAACATTTAGAGGCAGAGCAAAACAGTAGTTGAGTGAGATCCTCTACCTGCAGTCTCCCCATGGAGCCACCACTCTGCAGCTATGTACACCCAAGTCTGCATTTTGAAGCACTAGGACAGCCTGGTGAGACTATCTTACCTACTCCAACTCCACGTAACACATCACGAACAGAGATGCTTCTATAGGAAGGTGAGAGAATCAAGTCAAGATCTTAGTGCCACTTGCAGCACCAGGATCTGGGACAAAGATCATGTTGAAAGCCAGTGATGGACAAAGTATCAGAGTTTTTGTTCCAGTCCAGCATCATCGACTGACTTTCAAAACTATGAAAGCAGTAGCCAATGGACTACCTCCACTACCATCTTTCAACCTCAAGCAATGCAGTGAGGACAATATCACACACTGGAGAGTAAAACAAGAAGGTGAGAAAAGGATTGTATGTTCCAAATCCTGGAGACTCATGAAGACCTTCTAGATAAGGAAACTGTGAACAAAGTACCTTTCATTCTCTCCCTCAACCAAGATGGACTTTGCTTAGGCAACAGAGTAGGCAGTAGGACCTTAGGGTTCCTCAGTCTTACTACAAACATGCAAGGTATTTATTCAGAGTACCCTGCAGCTCTAATAGGTCTGAAGCCAAGTTTTAGGAGCTGTTAGGTTACCACATGAATGCTCAGAATATACCCCTCCCCACCAAGGCTCTGGCCACATGGAGCCATCCTTGCTCCATCCTGAAGGAAGCCAAGCAGCCCTGACTACACTCCCAAAGCCGTTAAGAAACCCTGGGTGGTACAACCTGAGTAGTTTGGCCTTTATCAAATCCCCACAAGCAGCTCAGTAGGCCTAAGGTCTCCTTTCCTATCATGGAGGTGGATAGGGGTCACACCCACTTATATCTTATCCACTCATCCTGGGCTGTAGAAAGCACACAATTGGTCCTTTTCACTCTCCAAATGCTTTAAAATCATCCATGGAACCACATACCCTGGATATCAGGAAGCAGTCACATGTTTCCAACTTCCGTTGCCATACAACAGCCAAGGATCTTTCTCACCCATCAGTGACCACAGGAAGCAATTGAAGTGCCTTCATGATTTGCTCAGCCTGAAAATACCTTCAGGAAGTAGCACCCTACCGCTTACAGTCCCCAGAACTAGTGGAGAAGCCTGCTCAAAGAAGGTCAGTCCTTTGAAGTTCTAATAAGCAGAAGCTTGGCCCCATCCATCCACCCTCAGCTCCAGGAAGTAGCTGGGTAGACAAGTTTGATTTTGTGCTGCTCATATAGCCTAGCCCCTGACTGGTCCATAGACAATGACTGCTGTTCGACCCTATGACCAGATACTGACAGGTGCTCCATACCTCTAGCTGGGAATAACCACAATCCCAGTAGCTGGTGATCTCATCAGCCTAATGATGCCGCAGGCCACCTGCTGGTTTAATTCAACAAATCTTGGAGACTGGGCCACTCGATCGACACCATTATTACTGATTACAACTATAGAAACTGCACAGAATCAACACTAACATGCCCTCTTAGAACCAAAGCCAACAAAGCACGACCAGCCCACACCTTACAATACAGGACCAACAAAAAGATTTTATTATGAAAATATGTCTTTATAAAAATGTAAAGACGCAACTGACCTACCGGATACAAAGTCCAACAGAGGAGCACAAGAATGAAAAACCATGACGTTGGCAAAGTAGCACAGTAACTATAATACTAAAACAAAGAAATGGAAATTGGCAGAGTACCTGCCCCCAAAATTCAAAGATTTTAAGGACCTTGAGTAGGCAAGTGAATAAAGACAGAAAACTCAACAACAGTAAGACGACTGTTCATGACGTAACTACCAGCATCGGAATACAAACAGGGATCATTAAAAAGAATTGTAAAGTTGGATCTAAAGAACTCAGTAAATAATCAAAACACAGCTGGGAGTCATATAGAATTGAAAAAGAAGAAAAAATTCAGAGCTTAACAATAGCTCTTAATAACACAATAAAAAAAATGAAAAGAAAAAACAAAACACTAAAAAAAGGGAGAATGTCTGAGTCGTCTGGGACATCGTTAAGTGAACAAACACATTATGGGCATTTAAAGAGAAGGGAAAAGTCGCAGAAAATCTATTTTAAAAGACATTTGCTGAAAATTTTTTGAAACTCAGATACCGAACTGCAGGTCCAGGAAGCCCAAAGGAGCCCTCAGAGAAGAGAAAATTCAAAAACAATAAGTCAAAAGCCTGAGGTCCCCTATGAGGAAGTCCTCAGTGGCCTAGTGGCAAACTTCTCAACAGAAATCATATAAATCAGGAGGTTCCTGGAATGAAATTGTGCAAGTCCTGAAAGAATAAATACGATAAACAAGAAAACAGTTCCTTGTAAAGGCATCCTTCTGAGATGGAGAGATGAAGACTGTCTATGGTAATAACAAACTGACAAAATTCCTCACCAATATGGCACTACAAGAAAAGCTTAAGGGAGTCCTATATTCCAGAGAGAGAGAGAGAGACAGAGAGAGACAGAGACAGAGAGAGACAGAGACAGACAGAGAGAGAGAGAGAGAGGCTGTGATCATATTGAAAACGCACAAAAGCAGAAACATTAACAATAAACAGACATACAGAAAAGAGATGAGGAATGCAGTGATTCTAATTTTTATTTTTTATTCAGGAATTGTTTGAATATATCTAGTTAAGGTTTTGTCTCCTGCTTATTCGAAAGCATACTTCTATGGCATTCTTTTATTTTGATGAGGTTTTGTTAGCAACTTCACATTGCTTTATTACAGTAAGTTAGAGAGTACTTCATTCTTTTCTGTTTTTCAGAGACTATCATTATTTTGTTTTCTAAATAGAAACCACCAGTGAAACGTTTCAACCTTTCAGTGCTTTTTAAAGGCCTAAATAACATTTTGCAGGCAGGTTTGCCATCCTGGTACGAGTGTCTTCCTTTATGCTGGGTTCTGTTAGGTGTCCTCCACTCTTCATAAGGAGTCCTGGGTTATGTTCTCATTTTCACAGCAGCAGGCAGGAACAGCAAGGAGGACCCTGACCCCCTCAACTTTTCCATGAAAACAAGAGCAACATTAAGGAGTTCGTAGGGAAGGAAGGTAATAATGGAATGTCTAATTATATCTGAGAGATACTTGGTATATTAAGAGAAAGGAATGCATTGGTAACAAGGACCCCTCAAGTCATAGGCTCTTATTTTTTAAAAAATGATAAATCCAAACATTCTATCCTGTGCAGTATCCATTGGCTCCTTCTTTAACACTGCAGTACAAGTCTCTTCAGCAAGTATTTACTAAAAAACTACCCTCTGACAAACATGGCTTAAGGTGTAAGGCTCCATGAAACGAGGTGGAAATACCTAGAGCTCAGGATTCGTACCTTCGGGGCATTCCACTTACATAAATTGCTGTAATCATGCATAATTATTAGAGCAGCTGACAATTTTTAATTGCTAAAAACCAGATCGCTTAAGTTATTCTGTGTTTCCGACAATTCCCCATGGTGACCAGGACAGAGAATCCGAGGTCTTTAATGATGTCCACCAATGTAGGTCCGAGACTAAAGTATCTTATAAACAGCTGGAAACTTTTTGGGCATTGATTTCAGTCTTCTGCTCCATAAGTTCTGCCTGTTTAAATTCTGCCTGTGGAGCCTCCATTCTGCACATCTAGATTCCCTAAAGTGACCCAGACCTTTCTCTTGAGCTCCACATTTGGCTACTCTTAATGAGTCTTAAAAAGAAAGACACTAAAGGGCTGGGGCCATGGGGTACAGGGCTAGGCTTCTGCCTGTGGCACTGGCATCATTAGATGCCAATCTACCAGGTGCCGGTCCATCTTCTAGTTGCTCCACTTACAATTAAGCTGTCTTTTTATGACCTGGGGAAGCAGCAGAGGAGGGTTCAAGTCTTCGAGTTCCTGCACCTATGTGAGAAATCTAGAAGAAGCTCCTGGCTTCAGCTCAGCTCAAGAACCAGCAGGTTAAAGATCTCTCTCTCCTCTATTTCCAAGCTCTGCCTTTGAAATAAAAATGTAACAACATTAACCAAAAAAAAAAACCAAAATAAACAAAAACAAAACTCAAGCGCATTTGGAGATACTGATCCAAAGCCTTCATCTTAAGAAGGACGAGTCCGCAGTGCGCAGTCAGCACACACCTTGGACAAAGGAGATGATTTCCCTTTGTTTCCCCAGGCCTGGCTTTTATCACTCCCTACCAGTTTGCACCATCAGCAACATCCTCACTATCTTTAAACACAGGTCTGCTCTTCAACCATTGTTGCAGAGAACGGGAGTGCTCTGATTTTATCCTTTTCTCTGTGTAGACCTTGTGTAACCACACTGAGAAGAGCAGGGAGCTGAGCTCTGCTTTTGGAGCCGAAGAGCTGAGGAATCATTTTTCCGTCCAATATCCATGACTGCTGACTTTCTAGTACCTACACCATCGGGGCACATCCTCCAAGGACAAGGGACTCAGAAGAGAGGATGGTCCTTCCTCTGCAGGTTCCTCCTCTGACACTGGCCAAAGTGTCCAAAGGAAAACAGGGAAGACAGGCTGTGGTTCAGAAGTGAAATGCATAGGACAGCCTTTGCATAACAAATTAGAAGCCCCAACTCTCAACAGTGACATGGTTGAGAAACCTAGAGATAGAGCATAATTTAACGATTTACTTATTTTTATTGCAAAATCAGATATACAGAGAGGAGGAGAGACAGACAGGAAGATCTTCCGTCCGATGATTCACTTCCCACGCTGGAGCTTTACTGATCCGAAGATAGGAGCCTTTGCCAGATCTCCCACGGGATGCAGGGTCCCTAGGGTTTGGATCATCCTCAACTGCCTACCCAGGCAACAAGCAGGGAGCAGGGTGGGAAGCAGGGCTGCCAGGATTAGAACTAGTGGCCATATGGGATCCTGGCACATTCAAGGTGAGGACTTTAGCTGCTAGGCTACCATGCTGGGCCCAGAGCATAATTTAAATATCGGTCCATAAAAAGCCCTAAATATAGTGAACCATCCATGATAGCAGTATATTTACTTCTGATTGACAAGGGAAATGAGATGCCTTGTATCTCATCATCCTTTGTAACATTGTGCTGTTCTCTGTTCCTCACTTGGAAGTCATGTAGCCTTTTTTCTACTTTCTAGTCCAGTTTGCTTGGACTGCCATAAAAAAAAAATATCAGACTGGCACATATAACAGAAATTCTTACAATTCCTGAGGTTAGAAGTCTTCAAAAGAATTATTGAAATGTCTGTTTGCTCCTGAGGACTGTGTTCCTGATTTTCTGACCGCTACGTTCTCCGATTCTTCCTCCACAGGATAACTCTCCCTCCTGGTTTAGGGTCCACGACGGTTGATCTTATTTAATTTTGATTATCCAATTTAAATCCTATTTCTAAATACAACCAAAATGGGGATTGTAGCTTCAATAAACAAATTTCATTAGGACAAAGTTATATTTAGAAAGGAGCAAGAGGAAAACTTTGATAAAATCTTTTACTTCTAGAACTTCCTATGTAGACATTTCACAAATCGTTGTCTTTCCTAATCAGTGTCCTGAAACTTAGTTTTATGCCTAAACTAATGATAAAAATGTCTGAGCAAGTTTGTTATTCTCTAATCTCTCTAAAACTCAATACATTATTAACGAGGGAAAGGCAAAGCTTTGAGAGAAAAAGGGATGATTCTAAACTAGGGCAATGGGGCATTCTAATTTCTGATTAGCATTTTCCCCATATATTTCCCATATGCTGTCCTGGATCACTTAGAACTTTCGGGAAACCTGAGATGTCAACATCCAGCCCTACACAGGCTCCATGCATTTAGACACCAAGGCTGCCAGGTCCTGCCTCATTCAAAACTGCATGATGAAAGTACAGCTGCACATACAGGCCCCCCAAATCCTCAGACTTTCCAAACTGATAGTTGAGTTCAGCAAATACACTCCACCCTTTGAGATGATGTGTCTCTTCTTTTGTCTCATGAATAGTGAGACAGGCTCTGTGTTAGGAATCAGCAAGAGAAAATGGTCAGGCTGATATCCTTGAAATTAACATCCTTTTTTTTGTCACAAAACTGCCCTTAATGACTGGCATGTAGATGTGGTTTTTAAATGCATAATTTAAAAATAATATATAATAACAAGTGATCATGTGTTAATATATTAATATAATTCAATAAAAGATCATGTGTTAATATATCAATAACTGTTATATATATTTTAAGAGCAACTATAACATAATAGCAAGATACTTTCAACATATCTTAACTCAGTGTGTTAGCATTGAATAGTTGTAATTCAAAGGCTAAATTTCCAGGTTTCTATAAAGACTATTTATGTGAGATAAGCATTAGTGGAAGTTATGAAACAATTACTGAGTTGAAAGAAGGTGACTTCTCACGACTCTCTGATGAGCACCAAAAAAGCAACTCACCATTCTTCTTGTAGAACATAATTTCTCCCTTGAATTCTGTTTTTTCCTCCAGTGACTTTTCTATTTGAAGCATCAGTTGTTCATTAGTTTCAATGCCAAATAAGAACTTGCAGCTGCAACTCTTTTGCATGACTTCAGTCCGGGCAAATCCAGCCAGCTCGCAGAAGCCATCAGAGCAGTACACAATGGGAAAACCTTTAGCCACCTGAGCATTGGCAAGGATGAAGTTGCTGTCTGTGGAAAGAAACCCAGAGAAGATACTCAGCAATCTAAATTCTTACTTCTCTCTTTAGAATCAAGCCACAAGCATATATGTTTAGTAACAGTGGCTAACAATGGTTCCGAATGATATACAGGCAAAAGCGTATATCCCAAACACAAATGGCATGGGCATGTAAAGGTATGGATTAATCTGATTTTGATTTGCATTTTGAAACACACTGTGGAATAATCAGTATTTATTGGTCTGTTTTGAAGTCATTAACATCTCCCTGGCAGTGAAAAGGTGAAACTATTGACCAACACTGAGTTCTAACTCAAATCTGCTCTAAAGTACATAGATGAAATTGAATACGTTACTCTTTTCTCACATTTTATTTCCACAGAAGCAGATCCTATGCCTGGATTTTGAGTATAGGTAGTTTTTTTTGGGGGGGGGGTTAGTAATTCAAGAAGAAAACATAGGGAATTGGGATAGTTAAAGGAGGAAAAGCAATAAAGAGTTAAAATCGTTTTCTGCAATGGCAGTGGGACCTAATCGCTAGTGACCATAAAGGTGACTGTGAGAATATAACTTGATATGGTCACAAGAGAGAACACACGAATATTTACCCACTAGCATTCATACTTCATTGGTACAAAGTCACTCAGAGTGGCAATTGCTCTGGCATTTCTGACCCATCCAACTTGGGCAAAGTATACCCAGGAGATCACTAGCGAGACTGCAGAAGACATCAGCACACAGAGTCAGCACATTACTGCAAGCGATGTAAGGTAACATTGGCATGTGTGCTCCAAGAAAAATGTTCCTTTACAGATGTGATAGCTGAATTACTGAGACAGCATGCATACTCTGCTTAGCAAAGTATAAGGAACAGTGACGTATTCAAACTTATTTGTATTCCATCCTCTGCATGAGTTCCCCCATTGCTATCCATCAGCCTCACATAGGCCAAATCAACGGAATTGTCCAATTTTCCACAAAAACCTCTGATACTACTGACATTATGAGCTACGTACACTTTTCCCTCTTTGTAACGTTAGCTACTTTGGACATTTCATTGAAATAATGAAAAGACAATACATCTGCCAAATATGCAATGTATGTTGTCTACTTAAATATAAGCGAGTTAAATGATAAATGCAGCTGGCCTTTCGAGAGAAGCAACTGTGGGCAGAGAGGAACACCCATTTTTACCTAATAAAGTTTAGTATCATATGTCTTATATATTGCCTACATCAGACAACCTTTCTTGCATGCTGCGAGAAAGGAGGAATTCCAGACAAACTGCACGGTCAGCAGGAGCAGCACTGAGTATCTATCATATGGGTTTTTCTGTCTCCGTTCAAACTTGTGTAGTTTGTTTCCAGTTGATGATGAACTGCCCAAATGAAGTCCATTTTACTCAACTTTGTTCCAGTTTTTAAGCCTGAAGTAGCAGTCCTAGTGCAAACATTTGCTTCCGGCTTTGTGAAGCTAGCTCTTCTACCACCCCAAGCTGAAGATGTACACTGAGCAATCTCCAAGTGTGCATTCCTTTGAAGCCATGAGAGTGAACTAGATAATTCCAGATCAATTGCTAGTTCTTTCACAAAGTTACGTATTGGCTGTGTTCTATATGTTGGATTTTGTCCTGGGTCCAGATTTTCTGTACCTAGACATCACTCTCGTATCTAAGTACAGATGTTTTCCAAGGTATAATTCTCTTCTTCCCTCAGTGAAAAAAGCCATAACTTAAATTCACCTGATAACCCCTCCCGCTTATAGTTTTTCAACCCTTAGGGATCCTCATGCAATATACTGTTTTTATTTCTGATAATAAGGGATATATAATTTTGATATTGTGGATATATACATAATATATATGATATTCCTTTTGTGCATGTTTTAATCACCAGCTTCCTTTATAACTCTTAGCATCTGTATCAATCGGCTACGGATATAGATTTAAGTATAGTCCTTCAGAGCTACCGTAGGCTTCTGAAAAAAAGTGCTCGAAGACTTATCAAGTTGCCTAATCTGTGTATTTCATTAAGGAGTATAGCACACTTGAGGTCATTCTTTGCGTAAATACACTTGAAAAAAATAAACTTAAAAAAAAAAGGCAGTTATTTAACCTGTTTACATTTAGCACATGTCCTCAATATGTAATCACACTTCGATTCTGAAGAGAATTTTGTGGCAGCCTGTGTTTCATGCAGCTAAATGTGTGATTTACATGGATGAGTAAAAATAACAAACAGTAATCTTGAAGAAAAAAAATTAACAAATTTTGAAATTTTCAAAGAACAAAGTTAAAAGCTCATTAATTCAAATATGTTTGAAACACTGTTCATAATTTGGAACTGCAAACACGTTTTAAAAGATTCTCTTTTGCAGCTGGATGAAGCTCAACACCGAGTTCTGATTCTTGTGAGGCTCATTTTCTTGAAGATCGGTAATATGAGCTTCATCTTGAACAAGACTGGTTTCTAGTGACGCACAATGGCAAGACCATCAAAACTAAAATGAATGTAGCAGCAGGCTCACTTGATGGAAATCTGCATTTACATGTATATTATTCCGGAATTTCCATGGTCATAGTTCCTGTTCCTCTCTACCCTCCCCCACACCAAAACCAAACAGGAACTGTGAGTGAGCTTCCTGGAATGGTCTAGCTTTCCTACTGTTTGGCAAAGTGAAAGGCCTGAGAAAGCTCAAGCATTGCCCCGGTTCCCTGTTCTCAATACACAGTTGGATGATGTAAACCCTCCACTCCTCCAGCTCAGAAGAAAGGTAAGGGGTTAGTTAGGAATGACAGGGCACGTATTTTCTGAGACAATCTCTAATTCCATTTTTTTTAAAAAACATGAATATGGCCAATTGGACATAAAACTGTATGTGTATCTTTTGAAAATGTATTTATTTCGTCACTCTATTTGGCTTATGGAAAGGAAGATTAAATGGTTGCAGCAAAGAAACCAGCTGTAGTGTACAAAAGCCCAGAGTTCCAAACATTGAACTTAATTTGCCTGTGGATTCTCCTGCAGCACACACTGGATTGTGGCTCCAGTAAAATTTAATACAGAAAGTATTTCCTTTTCATTTTTAATAGACAGGAACAGTCTCTTCACATCAGGCATACATGAAAACTGGGGAGGAGGTGACAGGTTAGCTCAATTCGCTACAACTCCGTCTTGCAGCACTGGCATCCCATAGGGGTGCTGATTTGTGTCCTGGCAATTCCACTTCCCATCCAGCTCCCTGCTTATGGCCTAGGAAAGCAGTGGAAGGTGACAAGTCCTTGAGCCGCTGCACTACGTGGGAGACTTGGAAGATGTTCTTGGTTCCTGATTTCAGATTGGCCCAACTCTGGGAAGTGAACCAGAGGAAGAATGACCCTTCTCCTTCCCTTTGAAAATCTGCCCTTTCAATAAAAATGGATAAATTTCCAAAAAAAAAAAAAGAGAGAAAGAATATTAGGGAACAAAAGTGATTATTAATTCAGCCCTACTGAGGTTACTTTATTTTTTTAATACAATTGAACAACTTCTATACATGAATTTTTGAAGACAAAATATGTAAATTAGTGTGCTAGTGCACCAAAGTAGACTAACCTTTCTTTTAAATCTTAGCTCTGTGGACACTAACAGCATTAAAAAATTCTTTACAACTTGGTAGTATTTTCCAGAAGCTCCCCTGCCCACTGTACAGTCTCTGCGTCACAGTGCTTATGTTAGATTAAGCAAGGAGGGATGAGGGGATGAGCGGCTTTATAGAAAATAAGTTAATTGTAGCAGGAAACACAAGGCTAACCTAATTTGATAGCTGTAGATATTGTGTGATTGCTTTGGTGTTTTTATCCTCATGTCTTTATGACAATGTAGACAACATAAAACCAAGGTGACACCTGCTAAGGTTAGGCTTCTGGAAAGCTGAGGTAAGAAGAGGCAAGAAGACGATGATAAATAAGAAATAAACCAACAGGGCCCCGGCGCGGTGGCGCAGTGGTTAAGGTCCTCGCCTTGCATGCCCGGGATCCCATATGGGATCTCCGAGTTTGTTTCCATCTCAGACATGTGGCAAAGAAATGACTCATGTGTAAATATTGGATGCAACCTAATTAATTGTAATAAATGATATGCAAATGTCACACATAATTTTAACCATATGAACAAGAGAAGAAATAAAGAGCGGGAGAAAGGTAGGGAAGGAGGGACAAAAACCAACAGAGAAGGGCCTGGCATGAGGGCTCAATTGGCTAATCCTCCCCTTGCAAGCACTAGGATCCCATATAAGCACGGTTTGTGTCCCAGCTGCTCCATTTCCAATCATGCTCCCACTTGTGGAGGAAGCAGGATGCAGAGGAAGATGGATTGAGGTCTTGGGACTTGGCATGCATGTGGAGGATTGGAAGAAGCTCCTGGTTCCTGGCTTCAGCTTCACCTGGAGAGTGAATCATCAGATGGAAGATCATCCTTTCTGTTTCTCCTCCTCTCTGTGTATCTGACTTTCCAATAGGAATAAATATTTTTTTAAAAAAATGTTATACTAATGCCTGATAAATGAATACACTGCTAAATGAATCAGCCTTATTTTTTCCATAGATATTGTTTCCAATATTTCTTAGACTCAAAACTCAAACATTTCACAAAGATTTTTGAGTTAGGTGACAATTTTGCTTTGCATTCTAATTCTACAAATGAATTTATCATTCATTTCCCAGGCATTGCAATGAGTACTCAGGAAGCAAGAAAGAAGAGAGGAGGGATCACATGAGAAGAGAGGAGGGTGGGGAGAACCTTGTGGTGGCAAGGCTCCAGAGTTGGGTGAGTGTCATGGAGCTGTCCTGGAGGATTTCCAGTCCATGGATGATCCTACTGATTTTAGGGACCAAAGTCAGCTGGCTATTTTGTTAGGATAGACCCTAGATGAGCAAGGGCCAAAGTGCATAGACAACTCAGGGGTATCGTCACAGTCCACAAAAATTACAAGGTGGTTTTCAACTAGAGGGATCACAACGAATATTCTGTGACGTGGTAAGATCTTGGACTTCTGGCGGAAGACATGAAACGCTCTGCCTCCAGATTTAATTGCAGTGAGAAAGGAAGTGAATGTTCATGTCAGTGCTTTTGCCTTGAGAATTAGATGGGTTGAGATGCAACTTCGAAGACATGATTTGGAGTTAAATTGCTTTGAAACAAAAGACAGGTGCACACACACGCGCGCGCACACACACACACACACACACACACAAACCCTGAATCTGGGTGATTCCTTAATCCTTCTCTGGGTCTCCCAGAGATCCACAGATACAACTTTATCAGAACTGGTATGCTAATTATACAGATCTCATGATTTTGTCGTTTGCATTTGTTCTAAGCTTAGGCTATAAAGTATAAGATTTTCATTGTCTACAATTCTGCGATCAAGAGTATGTACTTACATTTGCTTCTATACAGACTCCTGAGCAGAATTCAAAGAATGCATTACTCTTGTACAGATTTGCCCATTGTGGTTATAGTCCACTTCTCCAGTGTATGTCTTTTTCACTAATCTAACAAGTTAAGCCTTTCAACCATTAACACTTTTGGAAAGAATAATCATGGTTGCCACGTAAAACTGAGCAGATCCTGTTTTGAACAGAAAAAAAGGCTAAAGAGGTGAATGGGTACTAAAAAGCAGTTTGCACTGGGAGTGTCAAATCGTGCACCCTAGTATTGAACTATGTCCATTAGAAAACAGATGCTTCTGTCCAACTTCCACAAAGGCCATGAGAAATTACTAGAAAAACAGTCTGAATGAATGATAAATAATGGACACATCTTAAGCTAACAATGAAAACGACAATAAAAGCATTTTCAGATGTGTCTTTTGACCTCCCATAAAATGGCTACTCTCAGTGGATTTAAAATACTAATTTCAAAAACAAAACATTTTAAAATCCCACACTGATGCTTGCATTAATACTGCATTAACATGCATTGCAGTTTAATCTGATCATGAGAGTAACATTTTTATCTTAGAATCTCATATAACTCTATGATAGTTATTTGATTATTCAATAACAGTGAAACAAATTTGGTTCCAAAGGAATCATAGTTAGCAAATGTAGAATATTAGATTAAAATTATGTTGGGTTTTTAAACCAATCGCTTTTTGACAATTGCATTCAAAAAAACTTCAGCATAATGTATGTACACTTACATGAATATGGAGTCCTATTGTCTTACAGTAACGTATTTACAATTTCTGTATTTAACTTGTGTCCCTCTTTCTCTTCCCCTTATCTTAGATACCTTCCTTTAGCTATATCTTATCTGGGTACCTATTGTGACAATCTAAGAGTAACATCTGAGTGAATAATTTTGTACATTCTAAACTTAAGCCTTCCTTGGGGAGACACTGAAGAATAGGCATTCAGGAGGTTATTTGACATAAAACTTATCTTGCCAACTTTGAGTAATTTTTTCATAATGAGTCAGTATTTTCCTGCTTGCTCCCTCCCTTGCAAAACACAAGAGTAATTCCTAAGTAGTTCACATACCACAAAAACTTAGAAAGCTTGGTGACAACAGTGCACATAAGACGAACAAAGATTGCGTACGATTCATAAAGGAATGACTTGCACGCATCTCGTGTTCCTGCTTTGCTGGTGAAAAACCTATGTGCCTATGCAGATGACTCTAGAGAAACACCTAGTCCAGTCATTAAGAGAGAAACACGGTCTATGAAGGCTCCTTGAACCCTGGGATTGCGTATTAGCCATTAGTTCTGTAGAGTGATGGAAATGAAATTACCTCTAGGAATCCTGGATCAATGTATACAGGATAAAAAGATTCGGATAGCAGCGATGACTGTGCTGTCACAGTCGAATAGCAACTGGGTGCTTGCATCCTGTTTAGGAGTGCATGGGTTTGAGTAGTGTTTCCTCTTGGGAGAAAGAGATGATGACTCAAATATTTGAGTCACTGTTGTAGGAAGCCCTGATAGAGTTCTTGGCTTCTGTTTCTGGCCTGGCCCAACTTGAACCGCTGCAGTCATGAAGCATGAACTAACTGTTGGAGGCATCATCTCTGCCATTTTCTCAAATAAGTTACATGAATAAACAAAAAGTTCATGAAAGTACGATTAGAAAATGATATCATTTTTTTCCAAAACATTTACACGTCTTTCATACTGGTATGTCTTGGTGCTACAACACCAAGTGTCCCTGCCTCACTTCTTCATCACTATTATTTATTCAAAGAACTTTAAAAACTCTATGACAAAGAACTTTAAAAGCCTATGTTGAATGGCTTATCAAACAAGTGAACAGTGTTTCTTTTCAAGTGAGATGACAAAGTGAGTGCAAAAACAAGTTTTCCTGGTTTTACTTTTGAATCATTTCCCTGTAGCTAAAACAAAACAAATTTAAAAAATCAGTGCAGTTCCACGCACATGCCTTCTACACAGTACATTATATTCTTCTAGCTCTGTGAACCCAAACAGTGAGACACAAACCAAGAGGACTAGACAGGATCTGCATTTTACGAAACATTCCCTTCTTGCCTAATATTTATATATTCCAGGTAAAACACTCACACAGACTATTATGGGGATACTGTTTTTCATCCTTAAATATTCAAGCATAAAACCTGAAGGGAGAAGTCTGACCAACAAAAACAATTAATAATGACATGCTCCATATTTGTTTCTGACTTAATAATATCACATGTGCACACGAAGCTGACAGCTGCTGAGTCACTCTCCAACTGGCCCCAACGACCAAAACTGAGCAGATCCGAAACCAGGAGCCAGAAGCACACGTGCATGCAGGGTCCAAGGCGTTGGGCCATCCTCAACTGCTTTCCCACGTCACAAGCAGTTAGCTGGATGGGAAGTGGTGTTGCTGGGATTAGACCCAGCGCCCATATGGGATCCAAGTGTGTGTAAGGTGAGGACTTCAACCACTAGGCTGCTGTGTTGGGTCCAATTCCACTTTAGTGTTGCTTATATAAGCAGCACATAGAAACATTTAATATGCTTGGAAATGTTATAATAAATTGCATCATCATTTACAGACTATCTGAAATCTGCTTTTCATTTCCAAGGAAGAATTCTTTGACATGTATCTTCATTTACAGCTATACTTCTGTTTCATTTATACTGCCCAAGTGTAGGGATATATCACAGTTTATCTATTCATTCTCCTACAAATACTAAGTTCATTTACTCCTCACTTCACACATTTTCTCCTTCTCTCTATGTGCCTGTTTCTCTCCCTCCCTCCCTCCTTTACTGTTAGAAACAAGTTACACAGAATTATGAGCACCAGAGTTATAGAATCATTATGGTAAACAAGACTACTGCATATATTTTGTGAAACATTAATCCAGTAAATCCAATATTCTCCGTTTTTGTAGACCTACTTGCTACCTGATACTGGCGGCTATTCTGCCACGAAGTATCTGATGATACAAAGAATCCTCCCTTTACTATCATACACTGACGTTGGCAGTGTACTGTCAGGAACAATAGTAAATCAAAGATGTTTTCAACCTGATCAAGAGCTGGAAACCATGGAAGACAGATATGGAAACCATGGAAACTATGGAAGACAGCAGCTCGGTATACACCGGGGAAGGAACAGCAAGGCAAAATGTCAAATGGGAGGCAAGTAGCAATCGCAATCAAGATGGCAGAAAACCATGAGGCAGTATTGACAGGGGAGATATTTAGACATAGTCATACAACATTGTAGGTAAAAGACTGACAACATATAAATTATAGACTGCCTATATTTTCTGGATGTAACACCTGCCAGAATTGTTTATATTCCTATGCATACCAAAACTACGGTGCGTTCATGCCAACTGAGATTTGGAACTGTCCCTGTCCATCATGGCTTATCTTTCACACCATATTTCTCAAATGCTTCACACAGTTCTTACACCCCAGGATTCCAGGGGTGATCAGCAATGTCTGACCTGGCACCAGCAGAGTCTGCCCAAAGCAGACATGTTTCCTAACTGCTCTGCCAATGGGTGAACTTTCCACTGATTTTCACATTAATGCCCTCTTTGTTTACTTTAGATGACTTTTAAGATCTACGTGTGCCTGAATAATTGACAGCTATGATGAATTGAGTTGGAAAACAGTGGTTAGGGCTTCATAGCTCATGCAAATAGATTCTTCTGTTTTGTTGGACAGTTGGTCTCACTTAACTCAAAGCTTTGTGCACCAAACAGCCCTCAGATGAAACTGTTCAAAGATTTTCAGCTACAGATTTTGAGTAAAGCAAATACTTAAATAAAAACAAGGAGTCAGATTAGCTTCTTGGTAACCAAACAGAGATTATGTATTCAAGGTACATTAGGACATTTGCAATCTATTGATCAAAGTAAATAAGCCCGAGAGGTGTGTTTTGTTTGCTAATCATGCAGGTACCTTCTGTTTGACCTTGTGTTTTTATGGGGAAAATGAAAAAAAAAATTAAGTAACATCGTCCTAACTTCACTCACCTCTCCTGCTACTAAAATGAAACCTCAACTAAAATAAAACAAACATCTCAAATTTGTGGCTCCAAAATTTTAAGTGATTCCGCTGACTGACCTCGAACCTGAGATAGATTTCATGTATTTTCCTGTACTGTGAAGTCTCAAGTCTTGGCATTTCATTTGATGTATTGATTTAATATTTTGGACAGAGCTGAATTTACCTGATGGGGACACTGTGCAAGATGTTTCTAGGACAAAAAGAAGACTTACGAGTGAAGGTGAGAATCTCTGATAAAGGAAAAGCTAAGAGTCAGAAGCATTCACAAAATCAGACCCCAAGCACTCATTCCTTCAAGGTTCAATCCCGCAAAAATAGAGCTAATAAGGATTGAGCATTGTGCTACTGCCTACATTCATTCTGTAAAAGACTGTCAGGGGGCAGAAGGAAGCCAAGCAACAGATATGTTCTCGTAGGCCGGTTCATTTAGAGAGGAATATTTAAACCAGAGCCAAATTACAAAAAAGCTAGCCTGCTTTATGTTCCTAAGAGATCAACAGCAGTTCATGGAAGAAGACAGCATCTTCCAGTTCCGGATGGGAATCTACTGCTGCTTGGACCACTGTCTGCTCTGATCATACGAGTAATAAAGCACTCGAGAAAACTTGGAATGTTTAAAAATGTCAAATCCAGGCTTTCACTAGCCGGAAGGTACTTTTATCGAAGCTTAATATCACCCTTCTTGGAGATGTCAAAAATCTACTCAAGTCACCTGACCCCCTCACCCACTCACATTAAAAAGACGGGTTATTTGTTTCTCACATTTAGAGACTAATGAGGACTAATTATTTAATATCTACTTGAGATTTCAGAGGGCAGTAAAATTACTTATATTGACTACAAAATGCTATTAAACTTTATTTGGCATTTTTACCTATTAGACCTCAGAGGAATGTCAATATTTAACAAATTAAGGGAAACTGATAAGGCAGAGGGAAAAATCCATGTTCTAGAAGCCCTAGTAGTTTTTAATAATAGGAATTTTATGAGAAAAGTACACGAGTCAGGAGTGAAGATGACCACTCATTTAGGAGGAGAAAAATCACAATTTTAACAAACATCTTGCATGACATTTACCAGCTTACTGTGTTTTGCTTTGATTTGCTTTAAATGTTCTTTCTCTTTCCACATCATGGAATTCAGGTGCCCTGGACTATAGAAATTACAAATCCCGAAACAAGATCTCAGGCCCTGCATCTGGGCATCCTGACACCTAGTAAGTTTCAAAACAGACTGCCAAAGTAGTCCTGCCAGCCATTCTTTCCTGCATGAGAACTAGCAATAGCGACACATTGAGATTACCGCAAACTGCCGGTACGTATTCTGATCAGTCTCAACTATAGATGAGAGGACTTCAAGTTCATGAACATGGATTTCAAAGGCGGGTGTGTTTGTGCAGAAGCATTCTGAAAGCCATGCATTTTTGTCATAATGGGTACACTGTATACATTTTTGAAGATTCATAATAAACATTATCAATTGAACTTCCCTTTGAGTGGGTCCTAAGGTCACCAGCAGCCACCTGGAGGAAGAGGTACATGGGATATCAGACTGTAGAGAGTTCCTTGGAGCTTTTTTCTTACTTCAATAGAACTTCACTACTTCTACAAGAGAGTGAGAGTGTGCAGAATGAAATGACTGTGGCTAAAACAGCTAACTTTTGGAACGTCTTACAGATGATCACCGGCCTGTTCAGGCCCCGTCAGATCTTGTGAGAGCCATCAGGGGAGAGGCTTTATCTCACCAACTCTGGGTCTAGAAGGAGAATCTCTCCCCAGTAAAGAAACTGCTGTAGTCAAACATGCTTCTAAGGTTCTCATGTGATTCATGTGGACAACACTGACAAAAGAGAAAAAGAAATCATTGTTCAGGAGGCACATGACAGACTGCCAAACAAGAAAAGACAGGGTTATTATCTGTCGATTGAGGGATCAAATGTGCTGCCTCAGTCAATTCATGCATTCTGATTCTGTCCTGTTTTATGATCTGTCATGGATAATGTTGCCATCCATGACTGAGCATGGCTAAAACATCAATGCCACATTTCCCTCTCGTGTGTCACCAGCTCTTCCTCTTTCAGGTCTCACACAGAGCTGAGATGCTTCAGTGTTTGGGCCACATGATGTCAGAATCTCCTTTCCAAGCTCTGTACAAAAAGACCAACCCTCTTCACTCACACCCCATTACCACAACAAACAGCCACAGAACATCTTGAAACAGTGTCTAATACTCATGACTGTAAGCCATTCACGAGTTCAAGGATAATTTAAGCCAGAAAGACCAAGGCACAGGCAATGGCACAATAGTGACCTGGGAAGTGAGATGATGATGATGATGCAGGCTGTGTGTAATTTTGTGGGCTGCACTTGCAGACTGTACTGTGGTTATAGTTTAGGAAATGTTTCTCAAGCACCTACCTTGTGAAAGCATCTACATTAAGTACCAGAATGCAAAACAGCAGTGGGGGAGAGATGCTTGCCACTGTTACACTTGCATTCTAAGACAACAAGGGCTAACAACCAATAGGTCACTTAATACAGAACCCTGGGTTTTAGTACCAAGAAAGGCATAGCTCAGTGGCTCTGCTGGGAATCACTGACAATGACTTAGCAGGGACACGTGAGAGATCTTGATGTGATGATTAAGGCACTTGGAGGTGACATCTGGGGGTCACTTAAGCCTCATTTACTCTAGAGAAGCCAGAGAAAAGGCTCTTCCAGAGCACTTTGTGGTCACTTCAGGAGCTTTTTGGTTTTGATGTTAGAAGGACAATCACAGCAACTTGTGAGAGTTGAGTTCTCACTCCGACTCTACTTCCATCTCAGTGTCTTGATGATTGCTTCCCCTCATGCTAAATGAAGCCTCCTTCAATTTTTGCCGGAAAAGTTTCAGTTGGCGTGCAGTAATGGAAAAAGCTTTGATGTCTTGGAGGGAGAAATGGCGGGCCACTACCCAAATTTGCAGTATCGTGAGCAGGGCATAGTTTAGAGGCACCACATGTGGGATACCAGAGGGGGTGTTTAGTTCTCATGAAAACACTTGAAGATAACCTTTGTTCTCTTCTACCTGCATTGCTCTGATGTATTAAAGATCACATCTCTAAAACGAAACCAAAACAAAGAAAAGTGGGAAATCCACAGACATGCACGGGTTGTATTAAGCCTAAAGTATTTGTGAAGGTGTTGGGGACACATCAGAATAGACAAGAGGCATATCCTCACTGGACTACTACCCCGGTGTCAGGGTAGATACAAGACAAGCAACTTTGAAAATATTTTCACCTTAACTTCGGCATAGGCAGCATTTTTTTTTTCAATTTAAGATTTATTTACTTGAAGGTCAGTTCTAGAGAAAATGAGAAATAGCCACATCAGGAAGGACTGGGCCTGGGTGCAGACAGAAGGTAAAAACTCCATCTGGGGCTTCCAGATGAAGGGCAGGGGCCAAAGCTCTTGTGTCAACTTCACTGCTCTCTCATGTGTATTAACAGCGGAGCCAGGACTGAAATCAGCAATCTATGGGATGCCAGCTTCACAGGCTACAGCTTAACCCACTGCACAACACTAGCTAAAATAAATTCACCTTTTAAGTTTTGTTTTTTGCAAACTTTCTGACACACCTCCATAGTAGTAATGTCTGCTCTTGTTTGATATTGATCTGGTGCATGAACCCATGTGGGAGCCAAACATGAATGACGGTAAAGAGTGAAAGTGTAGTCCAATTACAGTGTTTAGAATTGAGGCCTGCTTTGGAGTAATTCAATAGGATTAGGTTTTGAGGTTGAGCCCCTACAAATGAATCCTGCTTGAGTTATAGAAGAGGAGACACACAGACTCAGGTGCTCTCCCCATCTCACCATGCGGCACCTTGTGCTGCTTTGGGACTCTGCCAGCAAGAAAGCCACCAGCAGGAGCGCCCAGAGAATGCATCTCCAGAACTGGGAGCCCAAATGAATCATTTCTCTTTATAAAGATTTGCTATCGCAACAATGCTGTTGCAGTAAACAAACCCTGATAAACACTATGGCCAACATTTAAGCTTTTAAGATGTTTACCTGTTTGCCGCCAGAGAGCAGTGTGTGCTAATCACAAGTACTCCTATGTATATCTATATGCTTGCCTGTTCACAGAACGGTAACTGATTTTAATGACTGTGAAAGAAAAAAATCTATCCTACGCAAACTATTAAATGTCTTAAGCCCTATATGTACAAGAAAAACTGAAATAGAACACTTTCCAATAAAGCCAGGTGGCCAGCCTTTCAACCTGAGTAACAGTGATTACTGTAGACAACCCAAGATGTTAGCCTCGTACAGGGGGCCGTGCTGGAACTCCACATGAATCCTTTATTTAACCCTTACAATAGCCTCATGAGATGCATCTTACCATTTAAAGGTAGAGGAATGGTCTCAGACATGCAATATCTTTCCTGAGCCATAATATCCAGAAAGTGGTGGAAAACCTGGAGCTTATATTAATTCTTCACCATACTGCTCTACTGGAGCCCAGGCAGGCGCTCTGCTTGCTCTGAGATCCCAGTTCCCTCTTCATCGTGCAGAGTGCCCCCTCACTCCACATCTGGCCTGCTGCCACATTGCTGCAATCCCAACGCTCAAATGGAAAAAAAAAAAAATCAATGCTGCTGATACCTGCCTCTCTGAGCACCGAACTCAAGCTACTGTGAGACCACAGAGAGTCAGGGTACCTGGTGTGCATGCCGGGGCAGCACTTTCAATTTCCTTGGGGCACAATTATTTCCACTAGGAAAAGGAAACTACGACCATAAGGCAGAAAAACTAGCATCCATTCCTGGTACCAAAAGGAATTACTGCGATTGTTAAACATTTTGAAATGGTCAGTGACATGGATCTGTTTTTTCTGAATGTAAAATTCATCATGGAGGGCCCGGTATGATGGCCTGCCAGCTAAAGTCCTCACCTTGAGCATTCCCAGATCCCATAGGGGTGGCGGTTCAAATCTCAGCAGCCCCGCCTGCTTCCTGCTTGTGGTCTGAGAAAGCAGTAGAGGACAGCCCAAAGCCTTGGAACCCTGCACCCATGTGGGAGACTTAGAGGAGGTTCCTGGCTCCTGGCTTCAGATTGCAATGGCTAGTGCTGCACCAATCACTTGGGGAGTGAATCATCGGATGAATGATCTTCCTCTCTGTCTCTCCTCCTCTCTCTATATCTGACTTTGCAATAAAAATAAATTAATTTTGTAAAAACCATCATGGAGAATATAGAGGGGATGATGACATTTGGAGATCCACCAAGTAGAAGAGGGGTCAGCTGCTCCTAGCAGATTGTATATTGATCCTAACCGGCACTTTCTATGCAGAGTAGGTAGTATTTCAAATAGATATGGCACCATCTGAACTTCAACCAAAGTTTCTGTACAAAAACTATTCATCTCTCATGGAGATTAAAGCTAGCCTGCCCTAGTTGGTGCCAAAAATTGTTTGTACATTCTCTCTCTCCATCCCCTACTTCTAATGGAAAAAAAGTCAATGCCATGAGCCAGAAAGCTAAGCAAAAGGGCAAACTTTGACGCAGCAGTGGATAATTCAAGTTGTTCGTGAATAACAGGTCCAGCAAATTCGCTGAATACAGACAAACTTTATTAGCAAAACTGCTCATTCAAATTACCAAAGGAACTAGCTTTCTGAACCCATAAATGGTTTGTTGCAAGCATGACCATTATTCTAAATTCCTATTAATTTCCCAATTCCCTCTTGGATCCAGCTGCCTAAAATGGCACATTTCTATTTGCAGTTGCTGACACTTTGCCGCAATGACTAATAATTTCATCTAATTGGTGGACAACTAAAAATGTGACTGGATTAGTACTAGCTGTATTTCATTCTACCACAAAGAAAACAGGGACAAGCTGAAAATGTAGAACCACTTTTCTGAATAGAATAAATAGATGGTCTCTGCGGTGGGGAGATGTGTTAGCTACAACACCAGTAATTTATGTATTGGTTTGTTTATTTTCTGAGAAAGAGAAAAGCTGTGTGACCGTGCAATAATTACTACAAAACAGGAAAACAGAAGCTGCTTAGAGTCCATTAGGTGACACCGGATAGGCTATTAAATCCATAAAGGAATCTGAATGTGATGGCCAAATAGCATACCAAACGAACAAAAAATACAACCTGGCATCATGGAAAACGGACACTTGGGTCCCAGTGTCAGTTACGACGTGTGAAAATGCAATGGATTGACAGAAGCTATTCTGAAGCGATGCTGGCCCAATTATCTCTAAAGATTGACACATATGATTTCTGGAAAAATCTAGGTCTCCCTAGTTCTCTAGGATCACTAAGCAGCCTTCCATTGCCTCCTCTGTCTTTCTCCCTAAGTACTAGCGTTAGGTGGCAGAAGTTATAAATAAATTCACTCTGATGGGCCCCCATAATAACTGTTATTTACCTAAAAGACATTTATGTGTCAACCTGTCATCTTAGTTGCTGTAACTTAGTGGATGTTAGTGTGCAATTCCCAGAGTATGGAGAGTTAGTTTGCCCCAAATAAGAGTAGAAAACAGCAACAGGATTTGGTAGACAAGCTGACTCACTTTAGCAAACTGGGAGTAATGAGCACCAAACAAGATTTTAGGGAGAAACTAAAAACAAAAAGTGTTACGGGCCAAACGCAGTAAGAGCAGGGGATGCATACGCCTGCATGGAACACATTACAGGCATGATGAGTCTGCAAAGTAGTGGGTGCAGGTCTTGGGAATTTTTAAAATCAATCAAAATTCAATCAAGCAGTGACATACTTTACTATCCCATGAATAGGCAGGCACCATTGCTCAGTAGCTAAACCCTAACCTTGCATGGGCTGGGATCCTATATGCCACCAGTTAATGACTCAGCTGCTCAACTTCCCACCCTGCTCCCTGCTTGTGGCCTAGGAAAGCAACAGAAGATGACCCATGTCCTTGGGACCCGCCACCCAAATGGGAGACCTGGAGAAGCTCCTGATTTCAGATCAGTTCAGCTCCAGCTGCAGGGGGCACTTGGGGAGTGAACCAGCAGTCAGAAGATCTTTCTCTCTGTATCTCCTCTCTGTAAATCTGACTTTCCATTAAAAATAAACAATTCTTTTAAAACCCGACCTTATTTGTACTATCAGGACTGTATATTCAACTTACAAAATTGTGCATTTTCTTTAGGTACTGACACTGTAAAGTAAGTATCAATCATTTTAAAAAGTGGCACCTAAGAAGTACCATACGGAAAGTAAACCATTAAAGCACATTCTCTTACATCTTTAAGTGAAATTGGAGTGCCAAATACAAGGCCTTCTCTAGCATGGTAGAAGGGTTCATCTTGCATTATTTTTTTGTTGTTGTTAAGCCCTGTGTAATAAATAGGATGCTAATTGCTGCATCACTAGGCCTATGGTGTGAAGGGTCACAATTTCACTTGATGCATGTGCGTGAGATCAGTTTGTAGAAAATCAGGTAACGGGAAAAACAGAAGAGCTGAAAGCAGAGAAAGAGCCTCAGTTGAAAACTTCGTGCTCTTGACCGTCTATCTCTTTCCACTTTAAGCTATGGCAACAAACCTCTTTACTCACAGAACTTAAAGGCTCTGCCCATGGGGGCATTTAAAGGGTACTTTTATTAAAGAGATCTTGAAGATGGTCTACTTTAAACTCCACACTGCACAAAGAGAAGATCGGGGAAAGTTGTTACCTGAGATTATTCAGCGTCTTTTCACAAAGGGAGATAGGAAACAGAAGCCTCTCAAAACCAGTCTCTAACCTTGACCTGTCTAGTATTTTCCCCAAATCCTTTTTCTAAAAAGATTTATTTATTAATCTGTCAGGCAGAGTTACAGAGAGAAACAGACGGTGAAAGAGGGAGATCATCCAACCACTGGTTTACTCTCCAAATGGCCACAATTCCTTGGGGATGGACCTGGTGGAATCCAGAAGTCAGGAATACCATCTGGGTTTCCCATATGGATGCACTGAGCAAAGCACATGGGCCATCATCTATTGCTTTCCAGGGAGCTGGATCAGAAGTGGGACAGCCAGAACTCAAACAGGTGCTGGTATGGGATACTGGCATCACAGACAGTGCCTTAATATACTGTGCCACAACACTGGTCTCTTCTTGCAGTTCAAAATCAGAAGCGTTCCCTCCATCTCAACTCAGTCATACTGAGAAAACAGCATGCATTCCAGAGATGGCGGATAACTCACCACATACTGGTGATGCTTTTTCTAGGGTTTTATCTGGTCTTCATCAGCACATGCCAGTGACTTCTAATCTTGGCAAGCAGAGGCACAGGTAGTACTTGTCTCAGATTTCATGCTACCACAGGCAACACATCTCCCTATATGCAAAACTGCTTTGGATTCACCATCTAGTAGATGGACTGGGCCGTGTACTCAGAGCATATGTAAAGGCATAAGCATTTGCATCCTTCTGCAAGAGAATTCAAATTTTTGAGACTAGTTGAGATGTCCACACAGCTGGCTGGAATACTTCACAATGCCAGTCGCTGGGGAAGTATTAAATAACCCTCCAAAATTCCTAACAAAGTGGCTTGTTTTCAGGAACTGACTATTTTAAAATTGTCCAGGTCTTTTTTTTCCCCATTTATTAGCCTTACCTTTGAGACAAGTATGCTTCTTTGGCCTCAAAAAAAGCAATAGCATGAATGAAGAAAAATACTTCTTAGTTGTTTATTTTCATTCATAAACAAATTCTAAGTCCAAAAGAATCTGGTGTTTCGCTGGTGAAAGCAATCATAATAAAACTTTTAAGCCAAAGATTCCATGGGGCTTCAAAACAGTTAAGGGAAAAATATATTCAAAATTCTTTGAGGAACCGCTTCCCCACGGAGTCTCACAGGACCGAGTGAACACTAGTAACGCCCAGAGCCTCATTAGTTCCCTGTACAAGGACAACAAGGAAAAGCCCGGCAAGTTTCCAAAAATATGGAAGACACGACAACTCCTGCTCCCTTGTGTTAACTCTGATTTCTTCTAAAATGCAAATTAAATCTCTTTGGCATCTTCCTCATATAAATAGGGAAAAACAATTTTCTCTTGAGACCGGTATGAACATCAACAATAGGAAAACAGCTCTGCCACAAGCCTTCTTAGAAGTCATTTGAGACCCCGAGTCACTCCCATCCTCACCAGCCTGCTTCACTTGCGCGGATCTAGTTGTTTATTATTTGTGCTTTGTGGTACCCAGCAGTATCACAGTATACACACACATTTAAGTCATACAGCCTGGTGGAGAATCATAGCACTCTTTCCAATCTCTGAAGTCCTTGAAAAATTGCAACTAGATAGAGTTAGGGATCAAACTACAATGACAGAAGGTATTTTCTTTGGTGACAAACTTCGCAATAGGTAAGATATAACATCATAACATGGACTTGAATACAAATAACGACATTTGAAACAGGTGTGTACTTTCTGTTAGTAATCACAAAGAAGGTAGCGTTCTCTTTAAAGGGAAACATGACTTTGGGGTCTTTCAAATTGATGACTTGTTACAAAGCTCCTGTATTGCACTATTGACAGGAAGAGTAAATGACTGATTTCCTTATATTGCACTAGAATCATGAAATTAATTTCTGAAGTATAAGGCATCTGACAATCTCAACTTGTCAAATAAGTTAAACTGCTAAGCCTACGCATGCTAGGGTTTTATTAATTAAATTATCAACATTTTCTTATGCTAAGATGTCTTCGCAGAATTGCCAGTCACTATTAAGTACATTGGCAATTAATCATATATTAAAAAAAATCCACACTAATCACATTAAGATTTCATACACTAGAATATTTCTTCTCTGCTTGACATCCAAGTGCATCATTATTCACATTTTGGTGAGAAAAGCCATTATTCACATAAAGTCAAGACACAACTTGAAATATTTCAGGACACAAATATGATCACAAACTAAACGAGTCTAATTATGTATTCACCTTATTTTGTCACTGTCATACTTCTCTCGACTGTGTATATTGATATGAGAAGGGATAAAATAATAGGGGCAGGAATTGTGGCAAAGAAGTTCAATCTGAATGCTGCTATGTCCGTATCTTAAATTGCAGTATCAGTTCGAGCTCCAGTCATTTCACTTCCAATTCAGCTTCTTGTTAATGCAGCCTTGGGAGACAGCAGACGATGTCTCAACTCATTAGCCTCTGCCACCCACGTGGAAGATCTAGATGGAGTTGCCAGCTCCTGGCCTAGGCGGGGCCCAGACCTGGCTGGTACAGATGTTTGTAAAGTAAACTGGTGGGGGGAGACTGTCTCCCTTTCGCTATCTCCTCTCTGTCTTTCCTCTCTGTAACTCTGTCTTTCAACACATACACAAAAAAATTACATCTTACATCTATACTACCTAAACAATTTACAGAATCAATACAATCCCACTCAAAATACAAATGATGTTCCTTACAGAATTACAAAGAAAAAATCTTCTAATATTCAAATGGAATCTCCAAAGGCACAGAATAGCCAAAGCAACCCTGAGCTGGAGTGTGGGAAGGAATCAAGTGGAGGAATTACTACAGAGTCGTAGTAATTGAAACATTGGCGCAAAAACTGACTTCTAGATCAATGGAACAGAACACAGGCAATAATTTCTACACACATGCAAACAACTGATCTCTAACAAAACTATTCAGACCAATTAATCCAGTAACCCCAAAATTTCTCTAGCCAAGACAGACTAGCTTCACCATGGAGTCCCAGCCTTGTGTGTTCTACTGTCTTCCAGTCCTGTCTGCCTGCATCTAACCTGATCTCTTTAGGTTCCACATCTCAAAGCCAGTCATTTCTTTTCCATCCCTATTTCCCAGCCACTTTATCATTTCTGTTCTTTTCATCCAAGTATATCCCAGATAACTTGTCTTGTTCAATTAGTTGCTCAATCTAATCTCTCCTCTAAATTCTGACTTTGCCAAACTTTGCTCCGTAAGTCCAGTCTTCTGGATTTTTTCATCCAAAATGATGGTTCTCAACTTTGAGAGATTCTGGTCATAGAAGACAGTTTCTTGTTACACTGGGTGATGCTATTAACACCAAAAGGATGCGGGTTATTTATTTTGTTCAAAACCCTGTGATGTGGGCCTGGCGCTGTGGCCTAGTAGCTAAATCCTCACCTTGCTCACACCAGAATCTCATAGGGATCATCACTTCCCACCCATTGCCCTGCTTGTGGCCGGAGAAAGCAGTCAAGGATGACCCAAAGCTTAAAACATACATTCATTAACTACTGTCAGTGGGAATGAAGAATGGATGGATGGAAAAGTTGAGTGGAAGTCAATGGTTAGATGGATATACACATGGATGAATATGATAAACTGTTGTTTTCATCTATTGTTTCATCAACAACAACAACAAAAAAGGCATGCTGTATTTGAAGGGAGGTTGGAATTGCAAAGGTTTGGCAATAGTAAGGCAGACTGGCCAAGGTTCTTTTGATTTAAACACGTTAAAATGAAATGTCTCGTCATTGCTCATGAGCTGCACAAACTACTAGTCCATGCTGCAGCACAGATTGCAAACGATGCAGACATCTCAGAAAAATTGGAGAACAGCTAACCCAGATGTGATGCCAGAATCACAGACCTAAACCAGGTGTATTCCGAGGGAAGCCGGACATGTGGCTTTCCTTCCAATGAGGCCGTGCTGAATTCCAAATGAACTCAAAAGGCACATCTTTCCCTCACTTTTTAGCTCACTAATTTGGTGTAGAAAATACACTTATGAAACTGACATTGTAGAATTTTATCCTTCAGACTAGGATGAATCTGATAGCAATGTACTGACCTTTCCTTTAGTTTGATAGTGTTGCTTTGTTTTTAGAATGGAAAAAAGTTGAATGATTTTTTTTCCCCAGGAAAAATGAACTTCACATCCAATGGTTTTGATCTCAAATGTGAAAGCAATCAACTTGTTATTCCCTAAGTCCCTAAGTAATAATCCAAGTTAAACAGTTAAAGGGAAATTACAGTGGGACTTAATCAAGAGAAAACTCAAATTTTGATATGAGCAAGATTGGATGTTTACTCTGGCAGACCAAAGATTCACAGATAACATTAATGTCGAACAGATTATTGGATTACTGAGTTTGAGTAAATGCGAATCTTTTTCAGATGTGAACTAATTGTAATTGTATTATAGAGCAGTGGGTGGAGTGTTGGACATAAAAAGTTTAAAAAATATTATTCAATACCCTTCTCTGTCACTATGTTCTTTTACCACTCCTCCTGAATTAGTTTCCTTAGTCAGAAAATGGAAATGCTAACATCCAAGAATAACATTAGAAAATTAAATCAAACAATGGCATGCAATTCAATTTATAAAAACTTTTTTGGTAAATTTTGATGCCACATTGTGGTACAGCAACTGAGGCTGACATCTGTGACACCAACATTCCATATGAGTGTTAATTTGACTTTCAACTTCTTCACTTTGAATCGGACTCCCTGCTAATGTGCCTGAGACAGTAGCATTAGGTGGCCCAGGTGCTTAGGCCCCCTACACACACGCAGTGGACCAGACACAATTCCTGGCTCCTGGATTTGACCTTATGAACCCAGCTCTTGTGGCCATTAGAAAAGTTAACTAGTGGGACCCAGCGCAGTGACAGAATGGGTGAAGTTCTCACCTTGAATATGCTGGCATCCCATATGGGCACTGCTTCTAATCCCAGCAGCCCCGCCTACTTCCCATCCAGCTTCCTGCTTGTGGTCTGGGAGAGCAGTTGAGGATGGCCCAAGGCTTTGGGACCCTGCACCTGCAAGGGAGACCTGGAAGAAGTTCCTGGCTCCTGGCTCCAGATAGGCGCAGCACCGGCCCTTGTGGTCACTTGGGAAGTGAATCATTGGACGGAAGATTTTCCTCTCTCTCTCTCTCTCTCCTCCTCTCTGTATATCTTACTTTGTAAAAAAAAAAAAAAAAAAAAAAAAAAAAAAAATCTTAAAAAAAAGAAACAAAAGTTAACTAGTGGGTAGAAAGATCCCCCTCTCCTCTCCCCTCCTTCTTTCAATTTGTAACTCTCTGCCTTTCAAATAAACTTTTAAATTTTTTGGTGAATTTTAAATGTTGAAATAATAAATAATTAAAGATCAGTAAATTAAACATGTAACAATAAAATATTATGAGGAGCACATATGAGCAGCTAATATAGTTTTGAGAATGGTATCAATATTTATTTGTCTCACCTGAGATTATGTTTAAAATTACACACACACACAAAATCCTTTAAGAGAAGCGGTTTCACCAATGTGGTCTCAATATACAAATGAACATTGTATACAGCAGTGGCCAGAACCAACCTCAATCATCTTATAATGAGATACAATCATCAGTTGTTGAGGTCTGAGAAAGCTACATCATTTCAGTTTAATGCAGGGTAAGTGTTACGACTTTTTATAATTACCAGAATTAAGAAATCACTGAGCATGATAATCTTTTGTTTCACAATAACATGTATATATAGCTATTCATTTCATGTGAACATTTATAGCATTACCTTTTAAAAATCTCTTTACTTTTCACTATGGCACTAGATCCGAAATTAGCTGAGGGAAACCTGCTTTGGAAAGGACTATTCGAATTTCCAGTCCAAACAGCGATATTACGTCCAGCATTTTTTTT
This sequence comes from Ochotona curzoniae, assembly GCF_017591425.1. Taxonomy (NCBI): domain Eukaryota; kingdom Metazoa; phylum Chordata; class Mammalia; order Lagomorpha; family Ochotonidae; genus Ochotona; species Ochotona curzoniae. Next base: position 7,823,027 of record NW_024465035.1, on the reverse strand, counting down.
GTTTGTTTGTTTTAGTAACATATCTTTGTCAAGAAAAATGCTCAATTATTTACATATTTTATAGAATTTAGACCATAAAAAAACTGGCTTGCAAATCAAGAGGAAATAGTTTTTTACCATTAGAAACTTTAGAGTCCAGTGCGGCAGCCTAGTGTCTAAAGTCCTCACCTTGTATGCGCCAGGATCCCATATGAGCACTGGCTTGTGTCTAGCTGCTCCCACTTCCCATTAAGCTCCCTGCTTGTGGCCTGGGAAAACAGTAGAGGATGGCTCTTGGGACCCTGCACCCACTGAGAGACCTGGAAGAAGCTCCTGGCTCCTGCCTTCGCATCAGCTCAGCTCTGGCCATTGTGGCCCCCTGGGGAGTGAAGCAGTGGATAGAAGATCTTTGTTTCTCCTGTAAATCTGAATTTCCCATAAAAATGAAATATTTTTTAAAAGAGAAACTTTATGTGTCAATTTGTCTTGTGTGCATGCAAAATATGTATGCAGATATACATTTAATCAGATTTAAATATATATATAATATATGTAAATAACTATACATAAATGAATGGAAATTGCATCTGGCAATGAATGACACCTAAAATTCTACTGTCTGAGTAATACAATAGGTTTTAATCCAATAATTACAAGCACATTTCATACAGCGGAGCGTACATATTTACAGTTTGGGGGAGTATTCTTTTGTTACATGATTGAAAAGCGTGCCGAGAGGATGTGATGTCCTTTGTTTCTCAATATAATTTATGTAACGTTAGTGAATTGCTTCTACCACGAGTTCGTGCTCTGACACTGCTGGAACTTACTGTTCTAACAGCACCCCGTCAGAAGGAAAAGAGAAAGGAGAGCTAAGCTCCTCTAGACACACAATGTAATTTACTTCAAACCCATGAGTGATGCATAGTTATCAGACTTTTAGAAGGATGATACAACAGGATGACTCTAAAAACATGCAGTGTGGTAGAAGTTCAAAATTTGAAGACGGAGTAAAAACAGCTTTGGAAAGGTCAAACTCACTCTTCCTACTGCATATTTCCTATTTGATAATGTTGGCATAAATATGAGGGTGATTAACAGCAGATGATGGCCAACCAGCCATTTTCTTACTAGCACACCGGCCACCAGACATGATTAAATTCCTGCTACCTTTCAGCTCCTCCAGGCAGCAGCCTTGCTTGGGAAAGCTCTTCTCTCTTCTACCTCTCCTTTCTCCAGATGCCTGTTCTCATGAACACAGCTCATTCATCCCCAAAGCTGTGGCAAGCATGTGCAGTGTCCCAAAGAATAACCTGAAAACTGAATATAGCATATTTTGTCGCATAACACGCAGAATTCAAAATCACCAGTGGGGGGTGGGAAGTTGGCAGTAGTTATTAATCTCTTTCAAGAAACAGGTAAAGACAGAATTTGATTGGTAGCTTGACTCCAAATTCTAGGTTCTTAACTACTGCAATACAGTGCTTTTAAGAATGTGATACATAAAAAAAAAAAACAGACACAATTCAATTCATTTCTAAATGGCTATAACAGAGGAGACAGCAATGGCTTCACATCAGACATTGGAAATGCTGTAGAGGGGTGAAAATTGATTAAAGTTGACTTTTCAAGATTTGCTGAATTTAGCAAACCAGAGTGAATCAAGATCTCATTACAGAAAAAACAAATTCTAAGACACCAAAAGCAAGTAAGGATTAGATCAGTTTTTGCAAAAACAGTATTGTAAGATACAAGGGTAAGATTATGAGGTCTTATGGATCCACATCAATGTGAGCCAAGTAATTAGTATTTTTTTTTAATAAACTTAATTGTTTCAGCTATTTCATCATCATAGCAAAGAGCTAACAGAAGAAATATTCCAAGAGCAACGAATGAAGGCTAGCTTCAATACGACAATATGACAGAAGTTGTAAAGCAAAAGTCAAGAGAGAAGCACTTCAAAAGCAGAGATCACATCAGAACGCTCATTTACAAGTTTGGACAGACATGATATTACGCTGTTTTACTTCTCATTGCTTTCCTGTGTGAACCTTCAAGTGCTGAATCTACTTTTAAACTCTACTTATGACATTTATTAGCTAAGTTCAAGTCATTGCAAGTGGAAGGATAGTATTTCCTATTTGGTAAAATCATAAAATGAAGTTTTGTAAAAATGTAAAAACAGACATCAAAGAATTGACTTAGATTATTAATTAATGAGATACCCAGCCATACATCATAACTAGTGGAAAATAGACTTCCAAGAAATATTGAAATGAATTTATACACATACCAAAAAGTGGCATATTATCTATTGTATAGAGAACTATGTGTAGCTTAAAGAGATGATGAATATAATCAGATAATCAGGAAGGGTATGCTCCTAAAGACTGCCTTGTTTTGTACTGAAGACAGCCAGGAATTATTTTCACTGGGTAAAGGCACCATCTCATCCTAGTAGTATGAACACTGACCGACTAAATCAGTGGTCAGAAGAGGGTTTATAAATTCCCAGGACATGAGATCCATTCTGGCACTCCTTGGATATACATACTCATTTGTACATGTAATCTGATTTTTTTTAAAAGGGTAGAGTTATGTCTTTTATGAGGTTTAGACCTTTGTAAGTTCACATGGCTACTGTTGAAAGAGGAAGAAAATAATAAAACAAAGGAGATGCTTGAGAGTCTCTTAAGGAGAATCTGGTCAAGAAATGTCAGCCTGGTCCAATCAACCAGACTTCACGGGAAGCTCCATCAGGTACTTTGTTGTCTGATAAATTAACTGAGTCATTTGAACTTATTCAAAGGCAAACAATGAAAATGCACACACAGGGCCCAGCGCAGTGGCGCAAGTGGTTAAGGTCCTCGCCTTGCACGCCCGGGATCCCATGTGGGCACCGGTTCTATCCCGGCAGCCCCGCTTCCCTTCCAGCTCCCTGCCTGTGGCCTGGGAAAGCAGTCGAGGACGGCCCAAAGCTTTGGGACCCTGCACCCGTGTGAGAGACCCGGGAGAGGCTCCTGGCTTCGGATCGGCATAGCATTGGCCGTTGCGCTCACTTGGGGAGTGAATCATCGGACAGAAGATCTTCCTCTCTGTCTCTCCTTTCTGTATATCCGCCTTTCCAATAAAAAAATAATAAAAATAAATCTTAAAAAAAAGAAAATGCAGGGCCCGGCGCGGTGGCGCAAGTGGTTAAGGTCCTCGCCTAGCACGCCCGGGATCCCATATGGGCGCCGGTTCTAATCCCGGCAGCCCCGCTTCCCTTTCCAGCTCCCTGCCTGTGGCCTGGGAAAGCAGTCGAGGACAGCCCAAAGCTTTGGGACCCTGCACCCGCGTGGGAGACCCGGAAGAGGCTCCTGGCTTCGGATCGGCATAGTATCGACCCGTTGAGCTCACTCGGGGAGTGAATCATCGGACGAAAGATCTTCCTCTCTGTCTCTCCTCTCTGTATATCTGCCTTTCCAATCAAAAAATAATAATAAAAAAAAAAAAGAAAATGCACATACAGAGATATGATAGAAGTTTAGCCAATTTGAAGGATGCGAAAAAAGTGTGAAGAGGTAGGCAAAGTGGGAGAAATGCAAGATAAAAGAATTACCTGAGCTAAAGGATATAACGTCCCACTGGGCGGCTCTGGAAGAAATGACCAGTGCTGGACATGTTCCTGCCACATTACCACCATGGGCTCTGACACAATCTTTCCTTCAAAGTCTGAGGTCGCAACATCTGATTTGCTGAGCTTGGTCACATGCATGCCCTGGCTCCTGGATAATTATTATTAGATGGAGCTTCTTTTTCTAACCCGATATACACAATGGTACATTCTGACTAAATGTAATGGGAAGAGTAGCACATGCTACACTGGCCAATGATAAAGCAGATGCTCAAAAGTGCCTAGGAAGGACAGAGAGGTTTTCTGGTAGGTCTGGAGAACAGGTGTGTTCTGTGTCTGATTCACCTGCTCTGCCACCAAGCACACACAGACGGAGACAAGACGACTATGGAAGTCATGAAAACAAAATGCCTATCATGCCAGAATCAAACAATCCCACCGTGGGGTCCCTTCCGGATAGCTGACTAGAGAGAAGGAAAGAAGTCTGCAAGCAGTGAGGAAAATGAGCGCTCTGCCATCTGGAAGCTGCAGGAAGCCCAGTTAGCAGCTCATGAATGGAACAGAGATGGAGGGCATAAGGAATGCAGAGGCTCCCAGGGATCTGTGAGCCAACAAGAAAGGTTTCAAAGGTTCTGAGGGCCACAGGGAAATGTTTGATTGCAGAAAGTTATTGCTACTCTCTTCATGAAACACAGCATGTCTCAAAAGTCGTCCTTACCGACACAGTTATGATGGGTTGTCTCACAGTGCTTTTAACCTATCCTGTAAGAGCCTCACGGTCTTACTTATAGCTAAGTAAACATTTTCTGGTTTTCAACCTTTGAGCAAAGTCCATCTCTTCAACACACCGCTCTTGTTTTCTCCATTGCCCCAACAGCCAAAACTCTTACCACACAACTTGGGATTTTAAATGAAGGATTGCCTGTAACTTTTCCCAACTGTGTCCAGGAGTAGTTTCTGGAGTCCTACAGGAGAATTTCTCCAACTCTATACGAGGTGTTCAGCAAACACTTCTCTCAGAGGATCATCATGGTAGAGTGGAAAGAAAGTGGATGTGAAATAGGCCAAGTTGGGCATGTCCCTATCGTTATGGGGATAAATAATTCATCCATCTTTTGATCCTTATGTGCCCATCTAGAGAAAAAGAGCAATAAGATGAAGATAAAAATACCCTCACCAACACTTAGTCCATCAAGTCATATGAAGAGCCAATAAAAATAGAGCAAATTACTTTCAAGTGTTCAAACAATGCATAGTAAAAATGCTATTTTTAAACACACATACTATTATCTACTATTAGCATGGAACAACTTTCCTAACAGAATGCCAGATGCCAAAGTAGACTTTAGGCAGAAGATATTTTTGGAAATTAAGTCCTTTCTAGCATGCTTCATCACACAGGTAACTCTGGTTTTGCTTAAAACTTACTCTTTTGATGTCTTTTCATGTCCAAACATTCCCCCCCCCACACACACACCTAGTTCTGCACCTTATCCAAATCCCTCCCTTGCTCTCAGCCTCACCTCCTTTCGCAATAGCAGCTTATATTTACATAGCACTTTACAGTTTACAGAAAAGTATTTTTGTGCATATACAAACAAAAATTACAAGAGAGGTGTTAATACTTAATTCCCAAACTTTCAAAAACTTTAAAACATAATTCCTTCAGTGAATCAATAATGCTTTGAAGACTACTTTTGAAATTATTATCTTCATAATTATCTACAATTTGTGGTTGTATGCTTAGGTCAACGATTTCAAAACTTTAGGTCTAATTTCAGAACGCTGTTTTCTAATCCCCAATTTTAACCTGACTTACTTTTGTACCATCTAGAGCACCTTTCATTACATCATATTCCATGGAACATTTTTGTACCGCTTACCTCATTTGATCATTGCAGACACACAACAGACAAGTGTGGTGTGGTGAAAATCATGTTCTTCATTTTTGTAATGTTTGGGCCTATTACACCGCCTGCCACATTTGTAATACTGAATGAATTATTATAAAAATTAAACGTAAAGAAACTAGGTAGGGGTAAGCATAGTCTTTTTGATACTGCTTGGAATCCCTGAATCTCAAATGAGTTCACTCCCAGTTCCACTCCCCATTTCAGCTTCTACTAATGTGTAGTCTAGGAGGTTCAGGCAGTGCTTCAAGTAGTTGAGTCCTTCTTACCCAAATCAAGACCCAGACTAAATTCCTAACTCCTGTATTTAGCTTAGACCACCCCTGGCTGTCATGAGCATTTAGGGAGTAAACCAGAAGCTAAAGTTTTCTCCCTGTCCTACCCTTCCTCTTTGTATATATATCTTCCTCTTTCTCTCTCAGTTTTTAATTAAAAGGGAAAGAAGCGAGAGGAAAGGGAATGACTCAAAAGCAAAGAAAGGTATTGATGTTCATGGAGATATAACAGATTGTTTTTGCTTTTCTATATGCAGGAATTTTACTCACTTCTAACATTTAATTCACACACATAGTCTTGGTGATTAGCACTAATTAAAACATTGGAATTACAGGTATTGAAATCTATTTTTAAAAGGGTATGTATTTGAAAATCAAACTTTTAGTCAAGTAAAATTGAAATAATCTTTGCATGAAATCAGTTTCAGCCGCCAAAGACTCTCAATTTTATGCTTTCAAATGAGTGGGCTTCTGTGGTTCTATAAAGGAGTCTTTCTAAAAGGTTATGTGGATATGTTAAAACCTTTATGCCAATCATTGGAAAGCCTATATTTCAAACAGTAAAAGTGAAAAATATTGCCTCTAGTATTTGATTGACTTAAAATTCCAGAAGGTGTGCAGAACATTTCTAAATATACTCACTGAAAGTACCTCAACTAGAAACAAGGGAAGTAGCCTTCTCTATTATTGGACTAAGACTGAGTGAAAATAGAATTAAATGAAACTCAGCCACAAATCCAAGGCTACTCCATAGAAAGCTAAAAAGAGGCACCTTGGAAAACAATGAAATCAAGCACTCAAATGAATCACGCAGAAAAACCAGTATTCCCTTGACACTACAAATCCCCATCCATCACAACATACAACTTCTCTATTTTGGTTCACGACCTTCCGTTCGCATATGCCCACACCATACCTCACATATTTTCCATACCACCTTATCTGAAGCAACCTATTCCTAGGTCCTATCCAATGCAAGTTTTAATAAAGAGGGTCAACTAAATACTAATACCCTCCAATGTTACCAACCCACAGTCCCAAACCCCCCTCACCAGCAAACCAAACACCGCCCTTTCAACCCCAGAACTGAAAACCATTTAAACAGGAAACTTCCACCACAATCTTGACACCCCCATAAGTGAGCCACCCAGATGCTGTACAGAGCACTTAGTACCCTTATCGTTTCCAACCAACGTGCCCCCCCCATTCTCACCCCACAAGCCTACCTGACTGACTTACCTAATCCTCCCCCCCCCAACACCCCCCCCACCACCAATTCACAGATACCCCATAATGCTCACACATACAGCAAACATCCAAACCAACCCTCCCTCGCCTTACGACTATGATCCTTCATATCCCATATATCCCATCAGATTGTAACCTTATCATCTGAACAACCTTCCATCAAAGATGTCCCTTGGTCCCCGCATCCCACCTCCAAATCCACTATACCCTAAAAGCAGCCCCCCAAGCAAAGATCAACCAACCCCCCAGCATCTCCTATAACAAGTTTCCCCAACACAATACCACCACCCCCCCCTCACTCCCATCGCCCCCCATCCCCCCCTCCCGACTTCCCCCCCCATACCAAAACCTTCACACCCCACCCCCCATGGTGTGAGCGGTGGCATGGTGGCACAGCATACTAATCCTCTACTTACAGGACCAGAACGCCCTATCAGCTTCGATTCTAGTCTTAGCCGATAGGTAAACATGGTAAACAAAATTAGACTGAAACATTGCCTCAACCCCAGAGTAAATAAACACAATTACAAAGAAAAATTGTCCAGCCATCTTGGTCACAAGGTAGAAATCCAGAGTAAACTTTGCATTACCTATACTTTTATTTGCTCATTTAAAAATGAAAGTGTGTATTTTAAAATCTCCTAGACAGGACATAGACCCAAGAATAATTCTGCTATCCGCAGTCTGTGCAATATAATTATAGAACACATAGTATAAACAGGTAAGAGATGTACAAGAGCTATGCCTGGCTTAGGCCCTCGTACTAGCTGGTTCAGCAAATGGGTGAGTGAGGACTGATAAAATTTTGTTTGGAGAGGTGATATTAGGACTATCTGGAAAATGGTTACATGACAAGTGCAATTTAAAGCATTTAATAAAGGAAAATATTCCTATTTTTCAAGTAATCATATTCAATAGTTTAACTTGGATGTAGAAGCTGTCTCATGCACCTGCTAACAACTGCACTCTGAAGTTTGGCTGTGTTCTCCGTGCAGAATTATTCCAAATATAGCTGGAGCTTCACGCAAGTTTGGTGAAGGCGATTCTAAAAAAGAATTACTCTGGATAACTGATATTTTTTGCCCTGAGTGGCGAGGACTTGAGAATACACTTTATCTAAAGTGGATAACAAATTAGTGTGGTAAAACTCAAATAAGACACGGTAATCTTTACTTATCCAACAAAAATGTTTCCAACTGTTTTAATATAAAGCACTACTGTTCTTATGGCTAGAATTCATTTATATTATATATGTTTACAAGCCTAGACACATGCATCAATACACTCATGTCATCTTAATCGGTAGTTTATTACTGAAAATGTTCTACTTTGAAAATTCATGTTAATTTTTCATTTTGAGTTTTTCAGATTGTTTTATGTAGATTGGCTGTTAACAACCTTTGGTCATCAAACAATTTTCACATGGTCCACAAGAAAGGATGATTTTAAGTGGTCGAAAAGAAGAACAGTATTTTACCACACATGAAAATGCTTTCCATCGGAGAGAATTCAAGCAAAATGGGGTGACTTGAAAATGGCCATAAAACAAAGTATTTTCTAAGCACATTCTCCCCTGAGCTTGCTTTCCAGAGAAAGTTGCAGGAAGCTTATCTTGCAGCATCACACTCCAAAGGGTTGCAGGTGGCAGACCACAACCAAACAATTGTTAAAAGTTACTGGTAACTTCTTCTAGCTGACCTCAACAGCAAGGAAAACACAGGAGCCAGCCAATCAGGAGCCAGCATTAACTTGTCTCACCAGGCCATCTTCTGAACATGGGATGGATGAAGCATGATGAACTGCTAAGACCTGCCTCTTTAAACAATGGCCTTGGGACTCAGTATGCACTGCTCTGTGTGTAAAGACCAGTCGGCTCCCTGGGTAGAGAGGCACTGCTTTGGGAATCATTTAGTGTGTTCCCAGCATGCAAGCTCACCAACAATCTCATCCTGACACATCGATGAGGAAATGTTCACTGGCCATCCTCAAACAAGAACCTATCGGGTTGGGTAATAAAATTAGTATAAAGTCATGTTTCAGTGTCTATAAGATTTTATTTAAAACACAGCCCTGGTGCAACAGGGCTCAACTGGAGGCCATAAAGCCAAGAGAACCTCAAACATTTTTGATATATATCAAGAAAAGTTGAAAAACTGCTTGAGACCATGAGAGAAGCAGGAAAGACTACTGGCTGTCTCTAACGCAGAAACAGTGAACTGTTCTCACCATCTCCAGTTCTGCTAGGAAAAATACTGTTCCACCCGTTTTTGCACCTCTGTCTCAACATTCCCTTGGCTCCATAAAATCTTAAAATTCACTGAACCTTGTTACACTTACCTGGTTCTGCTTTTTAAGCACAAATAAAAATGCCTAACAGATGTATGAAAATTAGTACTATTTCCTGCTTAAAAAATTCATCCAGCAGAACAAAAGAACACATAAAAAAATCTGCATTGTTCTTGCTGCCCCCACCTCTTGCGTCATGAAAGGTAGAGTACAGAAAAGTGATCTATTTACGCTCTGCCCTTTGGATAAGTGAATAATAGAAAAGATCCAGAAAAAAGTTCCCCTTAGGCAACACAATAATTTGGGAAATGCCAGGTGTTCACTGCAGGTTTTTTTTTTTGGAGATACTTTTGAAAATGAAACAAAAGGCGTATTCAGTAGAAAGGACATTCACTTCAAGCCAGTGAGGGCCAGTTGCACAACTTTCCTTTCGGTTTTTCTTTTTTCACAGAGGCAGCATGCTTAAAATAAAGCTGGGGGCAAATGCAGCCCTGGATTGTGTTCACACAGCAATGTCTTCCAGACCATCTGAGAATAAGAGGTACCTGTCCCAGCTGGTCTTAATGCTGATTAATCTATTTCCTTTAAAATAATGTATTGCTTCGTGTTAACTTACATTTTAAAGACGAGAAAATGAATTCATGAGCCATGAGCGCCTACATATTGTGTGTGGAGGCTTAAAATGAGCTTAGAATGAAGATCACAAGGAAACTTCAGACCGTTTCAGAACAGTGGCAATATCTTTGGGATAAATGTGGAGAATGAATAGAATTGCTTTAAAGGAATAAGCAGTAATTGAAATACTGGAGTTTTGCTACGTTTGCATCTGTGTTTTTCGTAAGATCCAACTCTCCTTTAAACAAAAAAAAAAGGACAAATAAATCATAGAAGCACAAACATACTGAAGCCCTGATGTACGGGGATAATGATTTGATCCTGTTTTAATTGTCTCTTCACAGTACATTCTGTACAAGAGCTTATGAGACAGAATATGCTGGAAATTGCTAGTATGTACTTTAAAAAGCTAACAACAACTTACAATAACCCACTAATTTCACTCACATGAGTTTACCCAAGAAACATGAAGACACGTGCTTACTAAAGAATTTATACACGAGTGTTCATAGAAGCATATTCAAAATATCCCAGTTGGATATATTCAAATCACCATCTGTTAGTGTATAAACAATTGTGACATGCCCAATTCAAAAATACAAAGAACAAAATATTCTGTAATCTGTAAGATGACTCAAGCTGTGTCCAGTTTTAAAGTATTTCTATTACCTTCAGGACTCCCACTTGCCTGCTTGAAGTGAACCTACATTGTAACAGATCAGGGTTTTCCTGACTTGTCTGTCAGTTTACTTTTTCCAGTTATTTCTAAGGAACAGAGTCATTCAATACGCAGCCTTTTGCATTTGGTTTCATTCAGCCTAAGGTTTTAGATTGATTTGCTTATTCTATTCCACTGATCTTTGTTCTACACCTGCACAATATCGTATCCATTTATTTTAATTTGATAAATCCTAAACCTTGTCATCTCATAGAACAGATCTTAAACTTTGCTATTCCTCAACATCATTTTCATTGTGCTTTTTGTTCCAGTGGTATTTACATTGTGCAGGGCTTCCTATGCAGACGGTCACATCAGCTACAAAAAAGCACAGATTATTCTTTCTAATTTGTGTATCTCATTTCCTTTTTAATTATCATTTTGCATTGGCCAGGATGTACAGTACCATAAAATGCAGAAGAGTTAATAGCATCATTCTGGACTGGCTACAAATTGAAGGGAGGATACTTTTAAAGTTTCAGTACTAAACACATTATCTGTAAGCTGTAGACAAATCTCTAAGTTAGGGAAGTTGTACATTACTTCTACTCTACTATAGTGTTTCACAATGAAGAAATACAGAAAGCTATTAAACTTTTTCTACATCTAACGTCAAGCAGTATCGTATTATTCATCATTTGCTGAATCACAAGCCCCCTAAATCAGCTACTTATAGTAATTATTTATGATTTTCTCGCATTCCTTGCATTGGCTGAGCAGAGCGGCTCTGACTTGGGCTTGTATACGCAGAAGAGATTGGTTTCTCATTTTCCAATTTTACTTATTTATTTTTATTTAGTTGAAAGAATGGCAGCAAGAACAAGATCACCAGACAGGGAGACTGGTCTTCTACATGCTGGTGGGCACGCTATATGCCAGCATGATCCATTACTAGCTGCATTCCATCAAGAGAACTTTCCTACTTTATTCTTCTCCTAAATCATACCTTTTGTCTGTGATGACACTATCAACTGGTCTGTGATAATTGCTTATCAGCATTAGTATTAAACGGAATCTATGTTTAGACTTAGTATAGTCTTCTAAAATTGGGCTTCACAAACAACTTTACAAAGAATATTTATCCTCATAGTCTGTCAAATGGTCTTTTTGAAGGGAGATTTAAAAGATGCAACGAAAGAAAATAATCAACTTGATCCCGACTTAAAACTGTATATAAAGTGAACCACAGTTTAAATCTCAACAGCAATTTTGAATGTTTGAAGTCAGGCTGAAAAGACATGTGAACCTATCCCAAATTAGACTCTCTGAAAGGGTCAAATGCAATCAAATTGGTAATTGTTCATTTTTGCAACAATGAATGCTGACGATTGCTACTTTTTACTTTTAAAAAGTGTGACGGTCTAAGAGCAAAACTCATCTGACAGCCTTCTGTTCACTAGTGGTACATGTCAGGCAGTTCAATGGTGCTTTTCATAAGCAGCATTACTTGGGTCTAGCACAACGGTGAAATTCTCACTTCACACCACCGGGATCCCATATGGGAACCAGTCGTGTCCCAGCTGCTCTGCTTTCCATCCAGCTCCCAGTTTCTGCCCGAGAAGCAGTCAAGGATGGCCCAAAGCCTTGGGACCCTGCACTCCTGAGAGAGACCTGGAAGCAGCTCCTGGCTCTTGGCTTTGGATTGGTTCAGCTCTGGCCGTTGTGGCCACTTGGGGAGTGAATCATCGGATGGAAGATCTTTGTCTCTCCCTGTCTCTGTAAATCTGATTTTCCAACAAAATAAATGCGTCTTAAAATTTTTTTAAGTGTGATTCTGTGAATACCTCAAAATATCTACAGTAAATACGAGTCATTTTTTTTTACAACTAACTAAAATACCTAACAGAAGCACTTTATGAAGGGAGAAGGCGTCTTGGTTCACAATGTCGGAGATGTACAATCTAAGTTCAGAGCCCCTTTGATCTCGCATTTGATGAGGGCAGAGGATTAACAGAAGATGTGTAGGGAGATCTTACGGCAATCCAGGAAGCAAAGAAACAATCATTGGGCTGAACACCACTTATGTTATCAGCTCTGCCTTATAAAACATCTCAGAACAAGGCTGCAATGAGTGAACTTTCCACAATGTTCAGCTCTGACGTGCAAACCGGATCAAGCTCTCACTCTTGATACAGCAACCACTGACATTAATGCACTGTTAATTTTTGACAGCAGAACTAATATCTTCCTGACTTACGGAGCCAAGTCTTATTCAAACCCTAACATATTATACTTTAGTGTGTCCTTACCACATTTTATTGATTCCAAAGAATAGCTATGTTCTCAACTTTTAGATATTGTAAGGGTTCAGTAATAAGTCATTGCAACAATTTTAGAATTTTTTTTTAATGAAATCTTCATTTTGCTTATATATTCTGAGTCTGGCCATGTTTAACAGCTTTGATTTCACATTAAAAAAAAGTCTGCCATTCTTCCGTGTTTTTGTAAAGAATCACACCTTTCATAGTGTGTTAGTTATAAAACATGTTTATACCTATGCATCAACTCCTCTGAAAAACCACAATAAGTGCCTTTGCATGATGTTCATCATTTTGGTCTTTTATTCTGTGTCTAGATTTAAGAACGTACAGCCCGACGTGTCCGGACACACCGCGCTCTACGCAGAATTTTTTTTTTTCACTAAGTATTTCTGTCCCTCTTTACCACGTAGATGGGCTCAAGAATCACACCTGTTATATTACTTTGAGAATTACAAAAGAACAGTTTCATTGTGGCTACATTTATGTAAGGCTGTTAAATTCACTTTAAATCTCACCTAAAAGGTTCAACTTTTAACTCTTGTTAAATTTCTTCATGAAATACATTCTCCCAACTTCCTGTTTTTCTCTTCAGAAGTAGCCAGCTCTCCTTTGTTCACTCACAGCACACATTAATAGTTTGAATGTAATATTTCCATTCTGTATCGTGTTCTGGCCATGCCACTCCTGCCTTATTTTATTGCAACATTATGAAGACTGAAATTTTCTCGTTCTTTTTCAGGTATCTGCTCCACCCAATGTAACTCAATGAATTGCAGAATAGTTGTCAAACTTATGGTTTAAGCATTGAATTACAGTCTAAAGCTATAGAGAGGGGACACGGCCTTTTATTCCATATTCACAATCATGAGACTGATCCTTAAAATAACCAAGGATCTCTGATCTCCGAGGACTTAGCAATGAAAAACCTTCAAGTACAAAATTTAATGCAAATCAGTGAATTTATCTTAAAAGCATATCAATTTCAGATATTACTAAACTCAACTATAAAACTTCCTGGAATAAGCCACCCAATTACTGCATTTCTTTGCTGTGATACTCATTGTTACTAGAAGGCATAAATTAATTTTGGCTAATGGACAAAGAATTAAATTGATAATATATTAGGCAAATGTTCCACTGATTATAATATTAAGAAGAAAAGCACTGAAGTAAATCATCACTTTTGAATAAATGATGACACATTCAACTTCAGTAGCTAGAAGTGTGGCAAAAACTGAATTAAAAATGTCAGAAGATGGATGACTGTATTTTAAAATAATGCTAAGATCCTATTAATTTGAAGGTTTTTTCAGTCTAATTGTATACACAGAAAAGGTTAAATCACTTTCATCTACTTCAAAGAACTTCTTAAGCAGGTTGCTACAATAACACCTGAATAATTAGGACGTTCATTTTATTAATAAGGATTCATTCAGTTCCTTAATCATGTTAAAAGTCAGTGTTAGAGAACTCCCACCTGCTGGTTCCCTCACCAGATGGCCTCAACAGCCAGTGCAGAGCCAGGGGCAGCCAGAGCCACAGCTTCTCCCAGGTCTCCCACACGGGTATCCGGCTCCAAAACACTTAGACCATCTTGCATTATGTTTCGTGGGCAATGAACAGGGGGCTAAACCTAAAGCTGAGCTTCTGGGACATGAACTGGCACTCATAGGGATGCTGGCATCATCAGCAGTGACTTTGCCTATTTCCCCACAGTGCTAGCTCCACTACTTTTAAATCTGCACCAAGAGTCTATTCATAGAAAACATAGGAAGCACTCTACAAGGCATAGGCAAAGACTTAAGTCACCCAAAGCACAGTCAGCGTAGGAATAAACACATTGCATTACATCAAGCGAAGATGCTTCTACAATAGCTAAGGAAAGGATCAAAAACGAAGAGACAACCAACAGAAACAGAAAAAATTTTGCACACTACTCAACAGATGGCAGACTAATATCCAAGATTTTCAAAGCGCTTCAGAAACTCAATGACAGCAAAACAAACAACCGTGTGGAAAAAAGAAAATGGGAAAAGAAAAATCAGCAGGCATTTTTTTAAAAGAATAAATTTCAGTGCCTAATAGACACATGGAAATACGCTCAGGCTCTCTAGCAATCATAGAAATACAAATGAAAACTACACTGAGATTCCATCCAACTCCAATGAGATTAGAGAATGGATAAGGAAACGGGATGTGTTTACTTTATGGAACCATTTTTTTCAACCATTGGAAAAGAAAATTTCATCATTGGCAACAAAACAGTCCCAACTAGAGAGCACCATGCTCAGCTGAATATGCCAATCCCCAAAGGAGAAACATCGTATTTTCTCTCTGATACAAGGCAACCTTCATGCAAATGCAAGAACAGATATATAGGTAAACATGTACATATAAACATTAATCTAGACTACCTGTGTCACAGAGATGATCATACTGAGACATGAATAAACAGCGCCGTATGCATCTCTACTCCTGAATAAAAGACTCCTAGTGAAACTGTTAAATATATCTTGACAATGGGAACCTGGACTCTCTACCCATGTCTGTAACCACAAAATCATGGCTCATTCAAACAGCAGAATGATGGAATGCTGACAGAGGACTCCTCTGTACGTCAACACATCTCTTCTTTTTCATTTGTCCTATCATTCTCATCCCCTCCCCCCTCATTTTGTTTTCTATTTGTTCTTTACAGCTCATTTAAATATTCAAATATTTAATATATGCATTGTAAAGAGATAGCACATATGGAACATCTGAATGTATTTAAAAAGCAACAATAGAATGTGGTAGGCCGGTGTTCATCAAGTATTATAAAAGACAGATCATAATAGAAGGTAATTCTCACTCTATTAACCAAGACATACCTTAGATGCAATCTCACAATCATTTTCCCTGTATTCCTATTTCATTTTATTTATTAAAGATGTATTTTCTTTTTATCAGAAAGTCAGATATACAGAGAGGAGGAGACAGAGAGGAACATCTTCCGTCAGATGATTCACTCCCCAAGTAGCTGCAATGGCTGGTGCTGAGCCAATCTGAAGCCAGGAGCCAGAAGCCTCCTCCCAGTCTCCCATTCGGGTGCAGGCTTCAAAAACTTTGGGCCATCATTGACTGCTTTCCCAGGCCACAAACAGGGAAATGGATGGAAGAGGTGTGCTGGAATTAGAATCAATGCTCATATGGGATCCTGGTGTGTGCAAGGCCAAGACTTAAGCTTCTAGGCTACCGCACTGGGCCCTCTGTATGCGTTATTTTCAAGTTTGCTGACTTGTTAAAATTTATCGGTAGCCACAAAATCAATTGTCAGAGCTTTTGTGGTTATCAGGGACACAGAGATCATCAGATTATCTGAGTCACCTGACACTCTCCCAACTGAAGTTGAACAAAGACATCCTCTGCCTTCTTGTTTGAGCTCTCATACTGGAAACAAGGGGCCTTTTTGTGGTCTAGGTATTGCCAAGTTTCTCACATTTTTGTGTTTGGGGCTGGTGATTTCGGTGATTTTGCTATTTCAATTATATCCCAAAGTATGTTTTTTTAATGCTATTTAGTGTCTCTAAGGGAATTTATTACGTGTTATTATGTATTTATCAGTTCAATATTCATTCAACTATACAGAGCATAATCCCCACAAACAAATTGTCTGACTATCACAGGGAGGAAGACAGAGAGGGGATGACTCTTCTGTATGCTGATGCACTTCCCAAACAGTTGCCACAGAGAAGTCTGGGTGCAACACCTGGAACGCCCCTCCACCCCATGTCCCACGTGGATGACAGGACCCAAGGACCTGGGCCAGCATCAGCTCCTGTCTCAAGTCGGTTAGCAGGAAGCTGTATGGGAAGCCAAGGAACAGGAATTCTAACCATCTCCCTGACACGGGATACTGGCAGTGCAAGTGATGGCTAAACTCGCTGTGCAGACTGACAACTTCAAAGATAGAACACAGTCCTAAGACACTTATAGGAATGGAAGAATTTGTCACATGAAGTTAGGGAGGAGGCTGCTCTGAGCACAGCCTCAAACTTTCACATTTTTCAAATCCTGTTCGCCTTTGCAACGCTTGTAGTTCAATTGTGCTTTGTTATACGAGAAACTAAACTTTTTCAAAAAGCTCATGGAAAATGTGTATCATTTAAAAAGCTATGCGTGGATTCCAAAATTGTAAAGAATAGCTTGACTTGGCACTCGTAAGCCCTTCATGCACTTTTTTAAATGACTTGATATTCTTGCCCCACGTTTACCAGATCCTGTGTCACTTGGTGGCCTATTTCTGGTAGAGTCAGCACATAACACCCAACTGCTCAGGCTGTAGCCTGAACAACTTTATGAAATTACATGATAAAATTTGGTTAAGATAAATCATTGAGTCCCTCTATAATACATAAAGAACTTTTCTGTTAGCCAATAGTGTAATGGAGAAAATTTGGTCATTAAAATGTATCATAAGCTAAGCAATTTATTATAATCAAGTGATTTAAATAATTAAATTTCACCATAATTAAATATTTATAGTATTAGAAGATAATTTTGTCATTCATAATATTATTGCTGGTACCAGGTTACAGATGGCATAAAACAATTTGTAAGGAAACAGTTTTACTTTATAGAAAATTGGTAGATATTCAGAAGTAGGCATAATTTACTATAGTTCTTTATAACTATGAACCCCTGGCTCTATATTATGTGCTTTTTGTCATAGGAAGGATATTTCCAAACCAGTTCTAGCATTCCTGGTGAGGTGGTATAACGAATGTCATGATTAAGGAACAGAGTTCACGTACAGTCAGCCAACGTAGTGTTGTCATCCTTCTGTTGAACTTCCTGTTATAAAAATCACCCAAGTCCAAAAATAAAAAAGCTAAAATTGAAACTATTTTTGAAGGCTTATTAGAAATTCATGTGTCTGAACCGACGTGAGGCTAATTTAAACACTGTGTCGTTTTCCTGAATATCTCAATAACACTGTGTGTTGCTGCAAAATATTAAGATGTTTGATAACAGGCTGCCGACTCACCCAGAACTCGTTTGGAAAGAAACTTTAAAGTAACCAAACCGGCTTTGAAATTGCCAGGAAGCAAAACTGATTTTGCATGTATCTGTACATTCGCAACTTCACAACATCAGGTCATATGACCCTAGCCAACAGGGAAATCGGCAGTGTGAATTAAATCACCTGAGGACATGCAGCCCACTCATGCGTTAGTGAGGTCCCTTTCCGCCAAGTTCCAGGGCAGCTTCTCTTTACACTGACAATTTGCTAACTACACCATTGGGCCTGTTTGACTCTTCCTTCAAGTCTCCTGCACTCAGGCCCCACCATCCTTCTCGACTCAGCAAAACTCAGGGTTGTCACCCACGTTCTTCTCCATCACAAATAAAGGAGAACCCACCAGTAGACCTCTTGCAGCACAGATCTACAGAGGCGAATGAAATACATGACAACCTCCTGCTTCCATTTGTCTGCTTGGAAAGCATTGCCAATATGTCATTCCTTTCATTGAAACTTTATAGTGTGGGCATCATAGTAGGCTAAACTTCCACCTACAGAGCCTGCATTCCGCATGGGCCCTGGCTCAAGTTCTGGAGGCTCTACTTCCAGTCCACCTCCTTGTTTATGGCCTAGGAAAGAAGGGGAGATGATTCAAGTCCTTGGGGTCCTGTAACCACATGGAAAACCTAGAAGCTCCTGGCACCCAACTTCGGACAACACCAACTCCAGATATTGTGCCATTTGAGAAGTGAACCAGTAGGTGGAACAGATCTGTTAATTTTGTCTTTCAAATAAAAATCCAATAAATCTTAAGGGAAAAAAACTTCATACTGATTTCTCCTTTCAACTTGAATATAAGCCATACTACTGTGCAAAATGGCTGCATCCAAGGGGATGCTAAGAGCATGTTTCATGTCACTTTCTCTCATTAACAACCTCACTAATTTATTTCTTGAAGGTTTTCTTTTTCCTCTTCCCTTTCAATGCTTGCATTGCCGATCTGCTGTTGTAGTTTGTTGGCTTAAAGATCTTTGCAGAGTCTCAGTGATCAACTTATATTTAAAAAAACACAAACCTCTTTCCTCTCAATGTTGTCCTCTTTTTTCCTTATATCTACTTAATGGTTTGCATTGCTCTCTGAACTGGTTTTATTTGTGCATTTAGGATTTCTTCCTTGCACACTCACCATTAGAATGTAAGCCTCAGGAAGGCAGGGGCGGTTCTTGAAGTGCTCATTGCTCTGTTCCCAAAGAACAGATCTCTCGCCTTCTGGTTCATTCCACAATGACCCAAGATGAGCCAAACTGAAGCCAGGAGCCTTGTGCCAGAAGCTTTTGCCAGGTGGGGAAGAAGATTTTTGCCCAGAAAACCCTTCGGCAGATAGCAAACGTCTCTAGAAAGATCAGAAGCCTTTCCCACTACCACCTACATGCCTGAGACAGGAGATCAGTATACTCAGCAGAGATCACCCACTGTCACTTGGTACAAACATTGTCAAGCTGTAACACCCATTGGGAAAGAGCCTTGACAACCAAGTGAACAGAGAAAACCCAACCTTCTAACCAACGTCAAAACAGCAAAATCACAAGTGAGGTTTTTTTTTTTTTTTTAAACCTAGTTTTTGAAACGACTCTCAGCTTCTTGCTTTACATAAGCATCTCAGGCCCACATTCCACTCAGAGTTAATGGAGTTCTCACATTAGCTGCAAACTCAGTGGTAAAAATAATTAGCATGTTTCCCTGCTTCTGTCAAAATTGTCACAGACACTAATTTAAAGGTATACATGAAATCTTTAAGTGAATCTACTAATCAAGAGAGCAGAGCTGTCATTTATGGCATCTTAGTCTTGATAGGTTCATTTATTTATAGATTCCAGCTAATGAATATCTAATTGAATATTAAAGAAGAGTTCGGAAAGTCATATACTTCTATGATTTCCATTAACCTTTACCAGATGCTAACTTGAAAAAGAGACAGCAAGCAACAATTATTCACTTTGTTTTCTTCTAAGCTTGTTACCCTCTTATACACGAGAAATAAATGATCCACAGGGGTAGAAAAGGGAGGAAGGGAAGAAGGGAGAGAGAGAGGTGAGCGAGCCACAGTTATGGCACATTGGGTTAAGTTGCCACTCAGGACATCATGAGCCCATGTGAGTGCATGATTCAAGTCTTGGCTATGGTGCTTCTGATCCAGCTTCCTGCTAATGCAAATAGGAGGCAACAGGTGACGGCCCAAACCTCAACTGGCACAGTCACTGAGAAGAAGGAATCGGTAAATACAAGATCTATCTCTCTCTGTGCCTCTTCTCTTTGCACTCTACCTTCCAAATACATAAACATTTCAGAATTATATAAGCTACGTTCTCCAAGGGACTATTGAACCTAGAAAACTCTAAGCCAGTAAGGAAGTTTCTCAGAAAACAAACACAAATCTGATTTTCTTAAAATGTATCTTTATTTCCATGATGAATTAGCCCATGGAAGATATTCAGAGGGGACACATAAATACTAATCCCTCCAGGAACCTAACAGAGGAAGAATTTAATTTCTGCCCAAATTAGTAGAATACTTGTGAAAAATGCATGATACTGTGAGTTTATTTGTGTAATTAAATCAGTGTATGTAGTGTCATTGATAATAAAATTAATGCTGAATTCTTTGACAAGAAAGCAAGAGCTAGTACATACACTCTCAGGCATCAGAATATTTGGTGATGATTATCAGGCTCTGTTAGGTTCCATTTAGGTCATCTTAGTGATGTATGATTATGTACCTGATACTTTTGCTCCATAACTTAATGAGACGGATCTATTCCAGTTCAAGTTTTCATTGAGGTTCACAAACATTACTTACTAATTATTTAATATTAATATAATCTACTCACTTTCTAAATGTTGATGAGAGGACACATAGATTTTCAGATGAACAAAAACCAATATCTATATTCTTAACCTTTTCTCACACTGATGTTCTAGAAATGTAGAAATGGGAGACCCAGAGAGCGGAGCTTCTAAGAGATAGAAAAAAATTGGTTCTTACCCATGGAATGAATTGTCAATAGCATATCTGAGAAATACCCTCCCCTCCTCTGGAAACGAACCTGAAAAGCGATAGGCTCTGTCTGGACCCATAGAGTGAAGGCAGAGTGGTATATTGAAAAGTACTTGAAATTAACATAAGAGTGTTTTAATGGGTTCAGTGTAACCCAGCTAATAAGAGAACAAACAAGTTTGCAGTAAAATTCTGAACAAGAAGATTTTGTAGAGTGAAAAGACACCTCTGGAGGAATCTGGTAGTACACCCTGGATGTCTTGAGGGTATGAGAAGAATCATAAGCCACAAATACTATGACCCAATCAAGAGAATAAAACATGATGGATTTTGCATGTGCATTGTGAGTGCCAGTGAGGGAAGAAACCAAGAAAATGCTCGTCAAGAATATTAGTTTCACCATGACCCAAAACACAGGCTACATTTGAAAGGTGGAACAAATGGCAACCAACCAACTGAGCAGGACAAAGCAATGATAACCAGTGACTGCTCCCAGGCCAATGAGAAGAGTACCTATTAAATTCAACTTTATCCCAAAGACAACTCACAATTAGTAGGAATTTTCTGCCCTGGATTTCTCCTTCATCCTCCAGCTTCAACTGTGGAGGAGCCTGAGGGGGTCCACAAACGGGCTCTTCAATGTCTTCACAGGGAACTTTCTAATGGCTATCAGGTCAAACTGGACATGCGGTGGGTGACAAGAACCTATCATTCAAAAGAAGTTGGAAATTTTGTCTATTACATTACTCTGAATGCTTATTGACTTCTTTTTCGGAGAAGTGTACAAATTTGATTTCATAGCTAACACTGACCAAAAATATCAGGAAACTTAATTTCATTTAATCTGGGTAGATGGAAAGTATTGACTCCAAATCAACAGGCATCAATGGGTAGGTGAGTCCAAGGAGACAATTATAGTTACATATTAAGTAAAGAGTCTCAAATTTCTTTTCGGTCATAGAAATAATTTTTCAAAGGAAAACAGATACAATGCCTAACACATCTCAGAGATTCTCTAAGTGGGAGACTAGGGAAGGCACCCAAAGAAACCAAAGTGTATACCAGGCCTGGTGGGTGCGGTAGGAGACTTGAAAAGCCAGTGCTGAGAATAAGTTTAATAGGAACTCACTTGCTAATGAGCCTGAAAGTTGCTATTCATTTTTCATGTTGTAACGGGTAGTACATGCCTAAAGCTGAGCTCGAACACACTGAAGCAGCCCGTGCCTTCTTCCCAGCTAACATGGGGGTAGTGACCAGATTGTCACTTTCATGGTCATGCTTTCAATATCTTTATTTATAAGAGATACTAATTTTTTTAGAAAAGAAAAACCGAAAAGCATTTATGCAGGAATACTTCACACACAAACTCAAGGATTAAGAGGAATCACATTTCTTTGTCTTATATTAAAAAAAAAAGTAGATGACAGTCCCTGTTGATGGAAGGGCTTTAAACATAAAACAATTCAAATATCACAAAATATTGCAGATTCCTGGAATTACACAAAGATATTCTGAATAAACTATGCTACATCTACATTAATAGAAGCAAATCTGCCTCCATCCCTGTGAGGTTTCTGTGATGCAAATCTTTTCATTCTCCCCAAACAATTCTTTCTGGCAGCAATATTATATGATTTAAAAACACAGGCCTGACAATTAGAACAATTGGCTCTAATTATGTCTGTATTATTCATCTGGTTCAGTAACAGTAAACCAATTAATATTCAATTTCCTCATCTGTAGAATGGAGATGAAATTTCTTTTACGCCACTCTTATTTCATCATGAATAACAAGCCTCACATAAATATAAGTCAATATCTAGTAAATGCAGAAAGTTGCATATGAATCTGACCATTACCAGCTGCCATTCCAGGTGCGTTAAGCTCAGTTTCACATGCATCACACCAACCACCTTGTCTTGGCACCTTGTCCCACATAGTTTATTCATGACCTTGTTACACAAACATAGTGGGAAAACTACTAAGTATTGTGGCCTATAAAGCTCAGTTGGAAGCTACCAAGATACCTCTGTGTTTAATTAAATTTTATAGATTATGACTGAATGCCACTGCTGTATTTGGTTTTATTTTCAAAAAACTCACTGGCTGTCTTTCTGTTTCCAAACAGTAAAAATAATTTGATACTATCGAACTTGGTTCTATGTAAGGGAGAACATCCTTCTTTCCAGTAAAGCTTTTAATGAGGTAGGATTCTGTTTTGCAAGGTCATTCATTTGGTATATTGCTGTGTATCAGGCATGGTGAGTGGAGCATTCTAGAATCAATAGGATGGAGGCGACATTCATTGTCTTGTAACTCACTCCTGTAGAAGCAGGGTGATATTGCTAGGCACAATCAAAAACTAAGAGATACAAAATACTATATTATATACTGTATTATAAATATATAAGCATAGTATTAATAGATTACATAATATTATACATTATTTCAGAATACATTACATAACATACTATATGTTCATATACATTAAATATAATGTAACTTATAATCATTTCCAATATGTATCATATTATATAACATTTATCTACACATGTATGCATATGTGTATTATTTATGTTACCTGTATATTAAATATTTATAGTATGATTTATAATATACAATATAGCATATTACTGCATGTTACATATATATTTTGATATGATATGTGACTATGAGTTTTAAAATTTTTATAAAATATTTCATGTTTATATTAGATATATGGGTTTAATATTTTATAAACACAAATGTATATTATATTTATAAAATGTAAAGACATAGCATGTGCAGTTTTTCACATTATTGAAAATGAGGAAATTTTTGTAACACTTGCAGTATCTTACAAATAGCCACATAAAAACTCTATGGCATTCATTTCAAATATTATTTGTTGTGAGGACACAAAAAAACATCCATTTAAGACAAGACTATCATTTTATGGAGAAGGTAAACATGATCTTTTAAGAACCTTTAGGTTTTGAAACATGTCTTACCCTCAACCCCAACAACCATCAAAAGGTAACAATGAAATAGCAAGTGCGGCAGACTTTATTATTGCCTTCAGTTATTCTTGGACATGTAGCTCTCAGGGTCCAAATACAAGACTAGTCCACATGAGTTGGTCTAGTCAGTAAAATAGCAGCACCCACAAGCGAGTCATGAAAATCATTTAGGTTTTTACACTGGCTTTGTGCCAGGAGTGGAACTCGGGATTACGGTCAAGCTAACATATCTAGAAAAGCACAAATGCTTGGCTGCGACTCTCCAGCCAAGCCCCAGAGAAGCAGAGACTATGGACAACCACACATACATGATGGAAGTCAGCCAAGGCCCCAGAGCAACAGCTGTGAGTCCCCAGCCAAACCACAGACATGTCGGTGATCATAATTAGCAGACAACTGATACGACGAGCGGGTCTGTACGACGGACAAAAACCGGCATTAATTTCAATCTGATTTTACAGATAATATGGTAATTTTGTGTTGGTGATTTCAGTTTCTTCATCGTTAATTTCACTTGAGTCTCAAATCGAATTCAAACAATTTGAATTCGCACAATAACACACCAGAAAAGCCTATTCATTAAGAAATTGAAAGAACATTGGAATGTAGAGTGTGTCATTCATAGTATTTCAGTCACACTTCCACTTTCCTCTCTCCCACCTCAACAAAAACTTAACAGCTTTGTTAAGTTATAATTCACACATCTCAGACTGCGCATACATATAGCAAATAACTGGACAAGCTAAAGAGACGTATACAACTAAACCCCCTGACCATTATGAACACAGCAGCCAAGTTCAACTCCCTGAGAAGTTTCATCCTGCCCCTCTCTGCTCTTCCACCGTCTCTAAGGACATTGTCCTTGGTCTGATAGGTCCTGAAGTTATAAAACCAGTGCATCTGATCACAGCTCTCAAACCCCCAGCACCGGCGAGTCGTCCCCCTTCGTGTGGCACAAATCATTCCGGGGAGTTTTTTCTAACAATGGAAATTGATTCCCAAATAATCCGGTAAATACTGTTTCTAGAATATTGGACTTTGCTTTTTTGGTTGTTTATTTTCTCTTTCTGGGTTGACATCCTTCAAAGGATTTTTTTAAAAAGCACAAACTTTCATAAATACCTTAGTGTGATGCCAAGCATGACGACTGAGAGATATCTCTCAACCACAAATTTAATGCATATACACCTTAGACCGTTGTTGTTTATAAAACAATCTGCAATTGTGAAAACCATGTGTAGATTTCAGCTTCACTACTTATAAAGTCTGACTTTTGAAAACTTATTCAGGGCTCAGTTCAATGGCTCATTGGCTAAATCCTCCCCTTGCAAGCATCAGGATCGCATAAGTGCTCCAGCTCATGTCCCAGCTGCTCCACTTCCCATCCACCCCTCTACTTCTGGTCTGGGAAAACAGGAGATGGCCCTGCATTCACATGGGAAGCCTGGAGGAGACTCCTGGCTCTTGTTTTTGGATTGGCTCAGTTCTGGCCTTTGCAACCATTTGGGGAGTGAAGCAGTGGATGCAAGACCTTTGTCACTCCTTTCTTCGGATCTGCCTTTCCAATAAAAGGAAATCTTTCCTTTTTTTTTTTTTAAAGGAAAAATGAAAATTCATTCAACCATTCTGGGCTTCAATTTCCTCATCCATCAAGTATGAGTTAAAAACATCTAACCTGCAATGATTTGGGGACTGAATATAATATTGCAGATGAAAATACCAAGTGTGGGGCCCGGCGCGGTGGCGCAAGTGGTTAAAGGTCCTCACCTTGCACGCCCGGGATCCCATATGGGCACCGGTTCTAATCCCGGCAGCCCCGCTTCCCTTCCAGCTCCCTGCCTGTGGCCTGGGAAAGCAGTCAAGGACGGCCCAAAGCTTTGGGAACCTGCACCCGCGTGGGAGACCCAGAAGAGGCTCCTGGCTTTGGACGGGCATAGCATCGGCCCGTTGTGCTCACTTGGGGAGTGAATCATTGGACGGAAGATCTTCCTCTCTGTCTCTCCTCTCTGTATATCCGCCTTTCCAATAAAAAAAAATAATAATAAAAATAAATCTTAAAAAAAAAAAAGAAAATACCAAGTGTGGCAGTAAATTCATGGTTGCTCACAGTGAATTCATGGTTGCGCCCTTCTTCCTCCTTTCTAAAGTAAAAGTGTAGAAAAATTAAAAGAACAGCATGAGGTCTGCAATGGAAAGAGTTCATGTGTTCCACTATTAGCTTTGGAACAAAAAATAATCTCCCAGAAGTGCGTGCACTCACTCCGAAAGGAAAGGGCATTAATACGTCTGACAATGAAAGGCCTACAGAGACTCAATCATGTCCATTGTAAAGTGTCTAGGATATCAAAATTAGAGAGATCAAAGGATTGTACAAATGGTTGTCTATACTAACGTCGAAAATTCTGGGACAGTTTTTTTTTCTATTTCTGTCAGTCGGTTTCAGAAGATTAATATGAAAAGTTATCTTAAAAAGTCAAATTTAGAAAATTCATGCTTGGCAATCTGAAAGCAGGCCAAAGAGCTCTGCCTGGTTGCATAGAATGGGAAAATCTGTTTGCAAAGTGAGCACAACAAAGGGTGACTTAGGGGTGCCCTTACATGTCAAGGTGGATACAAAAGAAAATAATTTCAGGGCCTGGTACCCTAGTCTAGTGGCTTATGTCATCACTTTGAACACGCCAGGATCCCATGTGGGCACCAGTTCTAATCCCTGTGGCCCTGCTTCCCATCCAGCTCCCTGCTTGTGGCCTGGGAAAGCAGTCAAGGATGACCCACAGCCTTAGGACCTTGCACCTGTTTGGGAGACCTGGAAGAGCTCCTGGCTCCTGGCTTCGGATTGGCGCAGGTCCAGCCATTGTGGCTACTTTGCGAGTGAATCAATCAACTTCCTTATGAAATGGAAATTCAATACTTCATTCTTCACTTCTGCTAGGTAATTAATGCCAAAATAAATTTACTGTCATTTTAAATGTCAATACAAATGATTTGACATATCATTTATGTATACTTGAGTTTTCATTGCCCACATTTCCTACCGATTCTGCCAATGTGTGACCAAACATGACACTACTGATTGATGTAGAATGTGGATGCTGTTCCACGAAAGAATACGGATATACAGATACAAAC
Source organism: Ochotona curzoniae (assembly GCF_017591425.1). Lineage (NCBI taxonomy): Eukaryota > Metazoa > Chordata > Mammalia > Lagomorpha > Ochotonidae > Ochotona > Ochotona curzoniae. The sequence goes on along the minus strand of NW_024465035.1, from coordinate 7,795,935 downwards.
ACAGCCATCGATATATACAGATATAGACAGGGATGTAATAAAAATACATACAATTGTTTGATGTCTTTCAGGCTGAAGCACACATTAAAGGATGATGTTTACTACACAGCATCCAATGCTAGACAAGGCCGTGGACAAAGCTAGTGCTGTGGCACTGCAAGTAAAGCTGCTGCCTATGACACCACCCTATATGAGGCACCAGCTTGTGTGTCGGATGCTACACTTCCAAACCAGGTTCCTGCTAATGGCCAGTGAGAAGCAATGAAAGATGGCTCAAGTGCTTGGTCCCTGCCATCCACATGGGAGATCCAGACCAAGCTCCTGGCTCCTGGCTTGTCCATCTCAAGTCAGAATCTGTAGTGTGAATCAGTGGACGGAATCCTTCTCCCTTTCTCTGTGACACGGACTCTCAAACAAGTACTTAAAAACTAAGAATTAACTAAATATCTGGCATTCACTTTTGGCTCTCAATGCAACAGTTAATACTTAATTAAAATATTAAAGCATACGTATAAATATTCAACTGCACAGTTACAGAATCTAATCATATAAATGCACAAGTATTACACACATGACATATTACATATATACAACATATTTTGTATTTGTGTATGTGTGTTTCTAAAAATCCTAAGCATGTCAGGGAAGGGAGAAGTGTTTCATGGCGAAGGACTATTTATTGAAAGAATGCAATAACAGTTTTATATTCTGAAATCCATTAAGTTAATTATATCAGTTGATTCAATAACAATGAATTGTTTTTCCGGATGATGAGAGGTAATTGAAAAAACTGCTAAACAAAATAATCATAAAGCAAATTCATAATAAAACATCTAATTCAAAACGCAAGAAAAAACAGAACTACTAGAAAAGTAGTAAAACAGTTCAGAAAGATTGGCCTTAAGAATTTTCCATATGATCATCATTATTTAACATTAATCTCAAAATACCAAAGTAATTGGACAGTAAGAAAGCAATAAGAAAAGAAAGACCCATAAAAATAAGAAACAAGAAAATAAAATGCTTATTTTTTGAAACAGATTTTATAAGAATGTAGTTTTCCTCATTTATTTCTTGCCTTAAAATGCTGAAAAACGATATGCAAACTTATCACAAAAGGAGAAAGCCATTAAACAGACTGACTCAAAAGTAATAATATTTAGGATTCCACAGACTTCAAATGAACTAACATTACTGCATTATGCAAACGGAGCTAAACATGGAAGTAGATTCTGTTACATAGACATTATAAAGTTAGTAGTATCAAAGAATAATGTATAGTTTTGAGGAGAAAGCAAAAGACATAATAAAAAGAAATACTCAGGAAATTCTTGCGTATAGCTTTCAACATAAAAATGTCATTTTTATGAAAGATTCCATCAAAAACATTTTAATATAAGTCTATATAATTAAAATTTGCATAAAATAACTAACGCTCCTATATAACTCCCCTATATAACTAATTAAAATTAATCTTCCAATATGTAAAGCCACGTAGTACTACAAAGTTAAAAATTTGCATAGAATATTATAAACTATGATCAACTTGCTATTTCAACTCTGCATGTAAAATATGCACTGTTGAGGGCCCGGCGCTGTGGCATAGCAGCTTAAGTCCCCAACTTGAACGAGCCCAGATCCCATAAGGGTGCTGGTTCTGATTTCGGCAGCTCCTCTTCCCATCCAGCTCCCTGCTTGTGGCCTAAGAAAGCAGCCGAGGATGGCCCAGAGCCTTGGGATCCTGCACCCATGTGGAAGACCTGGAGGAGGTTCCTGGCTCCTGGCTTCGGATCAGCACAGCACCGGCCCTTGTGATCACTTGGGGAGTGAAGATCTTCCTCCGTCTCTCCTCCTCTCTGTATATCTGACTTTGTAATAAACACAAATAAATCTTTAAAAAAATATGCACTGTTGAATAACACTAGAAAAAAGAGATAGGTAAAGTGTAAATGTGATCCCCATGAAAGACTCAATGGGTCAATTCAGATAATTATTACTACTGGAAAAGAAAATGGAATATAAAATAAAATATTGGAGAATATATAGGGTTTATAATAATTATAGAATAGAGAACCATTTCCTAAATACTCGTGGAAGTTATAACCAAACTAATGAGTAATTTATCTACTAAACAAAAGACCATCCAAATCCTGGGAGACAAATACAAGTCACATTACCAAAAATTGTTTTTTTTAACCTCAGAAAGAACTCAAATATATCAGAAAAAGGGAATACAACAGTTTCATTGTTGAAGGACAATTAGTATGAGCAAAGAATGCCCCAAAAGAAAACTCAAAAGCCCTTAAGTTCATTAAACAATGCTTAGCTTCAATAACATTGAAAAAAAAAATAACATACAAATGTCAAGTATTACGATGAGCGTTTCATAGACCGTCCAGAGTCATAGAAGTTTATCAACTCTACTCCCTGTATCCAGAAGGAAAACAGCAGTAGCATCATTTCTGGATATCTGGAATGTGGTCTAAGGGAAGTTGCACCAAATCAGCATAAGACAAATGTTCTTTCTCCTTGTCCCAACCCCATGACCCTCATTCTTCTCCAAAGTTGCTGCAATCACAGAAGAATCCCTTGTCCACATGTTACGCTTAAAGGCATGCCAATTTTTACCTTCCACACTACTCTCTCCACTAAAAGGAGAGCCAGAACACCCCACGTAAGGACAGCGTACTTTTCATCAAACTGGATATTTGACGTATCAGTGACATCTAAACTTCTCACATGAATCCTTTCTAGAAAATCAAATAAAAGATTGATAAGTGCTTTCATCTCAACTCTCTTTAGTTCAACTGGAATAAGAAACCCATTTGCCTTAACAAATACAATAAGGGTGTCTGTGCAGAAGACTTAATAGAACAAAAGAATGCCAAGAGAGAGAGAGAACTGTAGATTAGATTTTTGAGTTGGATAACAAAGCACTCTTCTTCCTGTAAGTGCTTTGTGGGGAAAAGATAAACGATTGCTGTTAAATGATACCAATGGTATCCGACACAGGAGAATACATTTCTACCAATAAAGCAACTCAAAATAGCTGGAAGTATTTCTTCAATAAATTCTTTCAGTACAAGGATCAGAATTAGGGTTTCTTCACGAGGAAATTAATCTCACAAATATCATAAATAAGCACCAAACAGAATATAGGGATTAAAATCTCAAACTGGATTTCACTACTTTTTAATGGGCAGTAGATTCTTTGATGAGAAAAGCTGCTTTTCACAGTACACCTTCACTAAATGCAATTATAAATTACAGATATGTCCTAAGACACTTTAACACTTTCTTTAAATGACAAACACTTAAAGCATAACATGTCACAAGAAATGGCTAAACTCTTTAATATATAATATAAATATAAATATAATATATAAATCATTTTAGGAAAAACGAGAAATGATTTTGCAGATTAATCCAATCTGTTTTTATTGGCTGTACAAACCATTTCAGAAGTAGTGAGCTAAAATACAAAACTCATAGGTTAATGTGAAATTAAATTCTGGTCTTGAGTTTTCTCATCTTTAACTTAAGTAGGTTCTCTGCAAGGAGCCTTTAGCCTAGCAGTCAAGATGCCCCCATAGCGGCTAAAGTCCTTGTCTTGCACACTGCAGGAGCCCAAATGGGCACCAGTTCTAATCCTGGTGTCCCCATTTCCATCCAGCTCCCTGCTTGTGGCCTGGGAAAGCAGTCAAGGATGCCCCAAAGCCTTGGGTTCCTGCACCCATGTGGGAGACCCGGAAGAGGCTCTGGGCTCCGCACTTTGGATCAGCGCAGCTCTGGCCTTTGCAGCTGCTTGGAGAGTGAAATATCAGATGGAAGATCTTCCTCTCTGTGTATTTCATTTTCCAACAAAAATAAGTCTTTAAGCAAACAAACAAAAAATGCTCCATCAATAGTAGCAATAATACTAATATTAATAACCAATAACAGTAATAATAAGCCTGCATTGTGCTGCTTCAAGTTAAGCCTCCACTTGCAACGTTAGTGTTCCATGTTGGAGAGCCAGCCTGACTTCTGGTTGCTCCAGTATTGATGCAGCTTCCTGCTGCTGTTCCTGGGAAAACCTATGCAAGGATGGCCCAAGTGCTTACTCCCATGCCACCCTCGTGAGGGACTGAGACAGAATTCCTGACTCCTGGATTTAGTCTGGTTTAGACCTGGCTGCTACAGCCATCTGGGAAGTGAATAAATCTAGCTGGCTCACCCCCTCCCCCTCGATCTCTCTCCACACGTTACTTTGCATTTTACATCAATCAAACACATCTTTTTAAAAGGCATCTCAATTCTACAGTGAAATACGTGGGTTCGAATCCTGGCTCTGTCTCCTGACTCCAGCTTTATTCTAAAGTGGATGTTGCGACTGGGAAACAGTGGTGATGACTCAAATAGGTGCATCTGTGACCCACAAGAACTGGATCTCTTATAGTTCATTTATTTCTCTCTTGCCCCTAATAAAATTTTAACTGTGTTAAAATTCTCTCATCTCTGCACCTCTCTAGTTAAAGTTTAACCGTGTGTGTGTGTTTTAATTGGTGATATCTTCCACATTGCTGGATTGGTGGTTTGTGCCAGTAACAGTCAGAGTACCATCACAGTACACAGCAAGTATGTCATGACAATACTTGTCATCATTATTAGCAGACTTTGACAGAAGTGCCTTAACCATGTGAAAAGAAGATGGAGGCTAGTACAAAATTATATTTTAAAATGGAATCAAGTCATGTGACATCAAATAAAAGGAGACCAGTTATCCCTGAGGGAAACAGGGATGTTCAGAACACAGACCTGGGCCTTCAAGAAATGAGAATTTTTTACTCAAAGAAATATTTATTGAGCAAAAATTTTGTTTTGAGTCAGTCTAAGCGATAGAAATGCAGAATGAATAAAGATAGTCAGGGCTACCAGAGTTCATTGCTGAGATTTAAATTTTTTGTGTACATAACACATACAAGAGCTCAGCAGAGGGATGAGGCATGTGAAAGTATCCGTGTTTCACATTTAGGAATTATTAACTAGCGTCACTTGGAACCTCACAGAAGGTAAGTTTGAGGCTGGGGTTTTAAAATAAAGTTCCAGAGAAACGAAGAGACAAGGTCTAAACGCTCGATGTGTCTGTAGCCAGTGAGGCAGTGGCTAGAAAGGATTCCGCAGTATCATGTCAGATGCAGTTGACATTCAGGGCTTGTAGTTTTATTCAAGAAGCAACAGGGAGCTAGAGGATGCCTTTAAATGGAACATTACATGATCAAACGATCATATTGCTTTCAGCGAAAACTACTGAGGACAAGGGAGTCTAACGGAATGGGTGGAAGCCGCAGGAGGACACTAGGGATGTACTTAGAGTGAGGCTGCAATTGTGGAAAGAAGGATGATCCAAATTAAAGAAAAAGTAATGAAGAGGAGACAAGGGGCCAACCTAGGGCATTTCTACAGTAAGTGTCTAAGAGTTGATAGCCAACTATTGTGCAGACAGCTAAGGCCCACTAATCCCTCCAACTTGGGAAACGAAGTGGGTAGGGATGTACACAATGGGGCGAGAAAGCGTAAGACGACAAATAGTCTTCTTAGGCTGGAAGAGATTCCTAAGTTCTCCGAGGACATGTGAATTCTGAAAGATCTAAGGGAGGTGGATGGTTAACAATGAAGGAAAGAGATTTCCCAGGAAATGTATATAGCAAGAACTATATTTGACTTCAAATTACTGAGAAAGCACCTCAACTGCTCCAGTTACTAAATGTGAATTCCTCCACAGGTAATGCTGAAGTTTCATCTTTCTTTGAAGGCTCCGCTAAACAAAAATGAATTTAGAAATTTAATATTTGGAGATCAGCAAGTATATATTGTTGGAGTGTACCCTACTAACTTGTATAGCAATGGCAATCCTGAACGTTTTATTTTTGACATTTCTTCAACTGAATTCATTAGGTCTGTATTCTAGCATATCTTCTGTTCTATTTGTCACCACAGACATTTTTATGGAAGAATGCAGTGGTAAAGGGTCTCAGAGAAGAGCAGTTAACAATGTTTTGCAAAATCAATCCTCTTCCTGAAAGGAACACCAAATCCCTGGAAAAATCATATTCCTAAGAAAATGGACACATCAATCCCATTGCATTCTAAAGGGACTTTGTCCAAGCATCAAGTATTGTTTAAAAGAGACATAAGAACCTTACATTTCAAGGTGTATACTTTCTCAATATTGTGTTCAAACTGTAAAACATAAGAACATTAAGAATTTATAAACCTGGCACAAATGGTGCCACCCTTTTTACCAAGATATGAACGTGGAATCTATAACGATTTATTGTCACAAAACACTTTTAAAGCTGTCCAAGTCAGGCCTAAACATCCATTAGTCTTCATATTTTCTGAGATACTTTTAAGTTGTCCTAAAGTCTATTTACAGTCTCAACTTAAAGTAGTACCAAAAAGTAGTTACAAAATTGGCAACTTAGTAAACTGTTTTTATCCCTTTACACATAAGACAATTCTCCTCCAAAGCCATGTATTATATGAAGCCATCCTAGATCATTCTCACAGAAATTATTCTTTCTGTAACTAATGATGCGTAGTCCTTTGTATACACCTGTTGAACTGCCCTCGTCTCTTCCCAGTCTATACAACATTCACTACATTTAACTCTTCATATATGTTACTGACCCCTTAAAGAATAAGTTAAGCCTGGGCTATCACAAAGATGCTGGCATACGATTTTGTATGTAATCACCGCATGGAAAGCATTGGATCTAGGGGCAAATTCTGTAGGTTCCTTGTAGCTCACCTCTATGGGCTGCAGCAACCAATGGTTTACTATGGAGAGTTGGAGGCAGTGATAGCTTTGCCAGACTAGACCACAGAATTTGCCTGTTGGGAGCACACCTGACACTCGTGGCAGCTAAGGCTGGGAGAAGGCTAGGTGAGGTCAGGCTGCAGCACTTACCAGCCCATGCAAGGGCTGGGACTGAGGGCAGACAGTGAAAGCAAGGCCATTGCCCCTACTGGCACACCCGAGTTCCAGGGCTGGGAGAAAGCCTCATAGGGAAACCTGGGGAACTCCCAAAGCCACAGCTCTCCTTAGTTTAGGTGTAAGCAAGGCCAGGCAAATCTGCAGCACTCCCCAGCATTTGTCTGGGCTGGGTCTGGGAACAGGACAGGCTGGGCCAGGCCTCAGCACTCATGTACAAGAAGCCAGGACACAGTGTGGGCTGCACTAGTTGGTTCACATAAGATACAGGGCTCAAGAGGAACTGACTAGGCAGCTGCATCTACCAAAATACTAGTTGACTGGTGCTGGTGTCAGACCACACCTGACACTGCAGTGGCTGCACACACAAGTCAAGTATGAGGTCATTCCAGTTAGGTTTCTTGGAGATTCCCCAACTAGACCACTGCATTCAGATCTCAGCCATAGGAATAAAAAAAAATCATAGGATGTGTTGTCTGACCTTGGAGTGCATATATCAGGACTGGGTCTTCTCAGTTGCTGATGCCTCTGCAATGCCTGGCATGCCAGATGCACATGGGGAACATGACCAGCAGGGGACATCAACTGCCTCAGAGGATCAAAAGCAAAACAAGTTGGATAATTCTTTCCACCAAGCTAGCAGCATGTTCTTGGGTCTGTGGAACCACTAAGATGGCCTGTCAACCAACAGACTTTGGAAAGGTTTTCTCAACCCTGAAACAACAAAACCAACAACCTCTCAGAACTATCAAATCCACTCAAGTAACACCCTTGGAACACACTCCCTGACATCGGGGTCTCTAGGGCATCAAATGACCACCTGGATCCCAGATGCTGAAGCAATTGTCCTTCCCCTTCTCCCCTGCCAAGACAGGAGGGAAAAAACAAGGCTGAAACAATATTAAAAATAAACGATATTAAAAATAAAATTACCAGAAAGTCCTCAATTAAATGCCACAGCTGTGCCAATAACCATGTCAAGCTGGGAGAGAGCTTCAGGTCAGATGAGAGCAGGGTCTGAGCTGACAACTTTGTAAAATATTCTTCTAAGTCCCTGAGCAGAAGGCACAGTGAATCTGATGACTGGATGCCTACGCTACAAAAATGATGAGATAGTCAGCAACTGGGTTTGGCATTTATTATACAGAAATAGAAAATTAATACAGGAATTAAGTTCCTAAATATAAAGAACAAGAATAAAATGCACAATTAGCAGCATACAAAATAAAAAACGAAAGCAGTTTCAACAAACTTCTATTTGTGGGGAACTAGCTCTGAAGCGCTAGGTGTTTCCTTGAATGTATTCATAGAACAGCTTTCTCCAGGTCCATACATAAGTCATTTTTTATTGGCTAAATGCCTTGATGTTCTTGAAACTACAACTCAGCAAAGACTTAGAAAGGCCTCTAGTGTGCTATTCTGTGCTTCCTGCTTCCTCCAGCACTAGGTGCATTATCCTCCTTCAGTTCCTAACATTCAGAAATCCACGTGACTTGACAAAAGCATAAAGACGAAAAGGGAAAAAAAAACAATGAAAGTTCCATCTGTAAAGGAAGCCTATCAATTTTAACACGTTCCCTTAGATCACGTTGAGTAGTTTTACAGAATGCATAAGCTGCATGCAGATATTCTTCACATAAACCACACATTACTGTGTACTTTAAATAAAAGCCCATCAGTGACCACCACTGGACTAAAAACATCCTTTAACTCTTAAATCTTGTCTTACTGACAAAACTAAAACATGCATTCTGGTACTTTTGGATATGATAAAATTTAGGTGGATGCATTGTTCTGTTTGGAAATGGACACCTTCCTCTGAAAGTTTTAGGCCTTTTGAAAGCTCTGTTCTCAAATGGTAGTCTATAATAAGTCTTTTTACTGGCAGACTATTTTTTCAGCTATCTACTTTGCTGTTCTCTCACTATAGTTCTTCCAGGTCACTACTCATGTACTTAAAGCAGTGTTTCAAAAAAATTTTTTCCTAATGCGCTAAGCATGCATGCACACACGCTTACATACATCAAGCACACATATATACAAACAGATGAGCACACAGTGTGTAGAAGTTACATGTAGGTCATGACATTTCAATTAAATTTGAGCTAGAAAAACATGCTTTGAGAATGCATATATTTTAGTGATAATTTCATATAAAAAGACTATTTTCCTAACAATGCTTGCAAATTATATTATGTATTAGAAACAAAGAAGCTTCAATTAAGGGTCTATAATTGTCTTTCAATCCTGAAAAGGTTCTTACTTACTAAATATTAAAAGAAAAAATCATATTATGTAAAATAATAAAATACATGATGAACTTTACTTATGCTGCCCCTCATATACGTGCTGTGAAAGCTTCTGAATGACCATGTTTTGTATTTGGAGAATATTCAGATGACATCTTAAGTTCTTTACTATTTCCCACCATTATGAAAAATCAATAAGGCTAATAAAAATATTCACATTGATTTAGCTGAAAGTGGTAGTTTTCCATGGAAGCATGTGCCATCTTCTTTTCCATCATGGTTGTGCAAAATAAGAAACTATCATGACTGTAAAACATAAAATACATCAGCACATTACTTTCCGATTTTCCCCTTCCCAGGGGTGTTACTGAGTGACAATGTTGAGAATTTAAAACTTGTGAACAGTTTCATCCTTCAGCGGTAAATGAATGACAACCATGGAAGTACCATAGTAAGGGAGAGACCGTATGAGAAGAGTTTCATTCACAGCAATGACAGTGAATAGAACTGCATCAACAAAAAAAGACAACACAACATGAAAAAGTCAATGCTTAGTTGAGGATCTTGTCTATCCTTGATTCCAGACAGAAAATTTTGGTTAAATTGTATGGGACATTTCCCTATTCAAATCATTCTGAAATTCAGGCGCTTTTTTTTTTTTTTAATGAGATAGGGTAACATCATCCCATCATCGAATGGGATTTCCTGGAAAGAGTCCTGTCCAGGAGATGTAAACAAAATCTTGCCAAAGTCGATCTCAATGTTATCCTCATCCCTTCGAAATTTGCTTCACTGTCAGAACTAGCTCCCTTCAGTACTCTTCCAGATCCTGTGGAACACAGATGAAGCCTCATCTGTCTCTACCAGAAGTTTAGATTATTTTTTACTGTTCTGAATGTTAATATATGATGCTGATATTCTCAAACAAGGATTTAAAATGTCTGACCTATTTTATTAGCACGGCTGTGTAGCCAAAATAGGAGGGTGGTCATTCATGCATACATGCATCTTTCCCTACATGTCCTCCTGCTTATCATGGTGCAGTGAGAGCCAGGAAGAGGCAACACATGGTGTTCTAAAGCCTCTGCCATCAGACATCTGATATATCTGTGCAATAATTCCCCTGAGTCTCCCTGGGACTCCACAGTACCAAGCTGCACACTCCATTCAACTTTAAGTGACAATGACATAAGCAATAACTGTCCCCCTATTCCCTCATTGGCAGCAGATGCATTCAGGATTAATATTTAGATTCTCATAGTTTTAAATGTGCGACTGGAAGAACTACCTGAAGAAAATGATAGGAAATTGAGCTCAGGCAATACATAGCACCCACAAGACTGAAGACAGCTGTTGGGATTTCATGTGGCGCTTGGCAGGTGACCATCGAGGCAGGAGCCAGAATTTTCCCCATAGTATTTTTGCTTTTTATTTACCTATTTTATCTAATATGATGTGCCTAAAACCATTGCACTTTACCCATAGATACTGTCTGACATACCTAGAACAGGCAAAAAAAAAAATAGCTAAACCTAGACAGAATCAAAGGAAAACTAAATGAAAACATCCCATAGCAACTGTCAGGAAGGACTGGATATTGACAACGAAAACTAAACAAAATCAAAAGGCTTCATTTGCTTCTCACACAAACTTTTCCAACTCTTCCTGAAGCACAGAAACCCAACATTTGCTTCACAGCCCATGCACAGTAAGCAATCAGGCTATTGGAGGGGAAGTGGATCAGATATGCTCTCCCAATCTGCTCCAAGAAATAGTCACAATAAAAACAATGATATTCAAATCATTGATAAGGCTTTTGGCATAAATGAGCTTAAATGAACCTCGAATAAAAGAATGTTTTAAAGGAAGCTGGCATACAGAAGCGACATCAGCTGGGGGAAGTTGTGGATATTCAGTGAAACCAAAAGAGAGCTTTGGTTGTGTAGATTCACAGAGCTGGAACCTGGGAAGACTGGCAAGCTCAGAGCATGGGAAGGAGTGGGGACCTGACCGTGGTCCTGAAAGAACGACCTGACGCTGACTCCCAGCTCTCTCCAAGCAGCAGCAAAACCACCCTTCCAGAGTTTTCACTGTAGCTCAAACCAAATATCCAATAATATTTGTCCTCACGAAATAAAGAGCCAAACTTTCTCTTTTGACTACAGCCGTCTTTATAATATCCTGCTCTCCCTTCCCAAATAACGTTTTGGGGGTGATAAGCTAATTTTAAAATGAAGAGTTACACGTGAATCTACCTTAAAAAAAGCAGTTATCAAGAATCTAACACATTTAGAATTTAGCACTTAGAATTCTACGGAAAGCTTGTGCTCAGCAGACTGGCTCTGGTCTGCATTTCTTGAACTTAGATGGAAATTATGCTTGTTCAGAGGACCACCGGGAACGAGGCTCCAAACTGCAATCAAGGGTGCTTTGAAAACTCTAGAAAGACCAAGTGTACCAGTACCCATCCTTTAACTCAAATATCTGCAACCTATTCTCCAAATTACATGTTCCACTGTGGACCCAGGCAGTCTGCAACCCTGAGAACTACACGGGTCTAAAGTGTTCAGGCTAAGCCCAGTCTTACAAGGGAAGCGTTTTCTCCATACCAAAGAAACCATCAGAGGAGCAGGCAAATCCACACGACTAGGACAAAGGGGGTGAGAGGTAAAAGCAAAAAGTAATGAAGACGAAAAGCAATCTTCTCAGAAAAGACAACTTGTCCAAGTGTGAGACTTACGTGTTCCATCAAAACGGGTGGCAATGGTGTCCAAAAAGGTGTTCTGAGGCGCCAGTAATCCTTTCATGACCGGCATTTTTCCAGCTTGGTGTGAAATTCTCCATCAAAGTTTGTCCCGGAGGATGGTTGGAAAGGAAAGCGCTCAGAAGGGAGAGAGGAGAACCTGCTGACAGCCGTGGAAGGGGTCTGGCGCGGTGCCGGGGCCGGGAGGTACAAGGAAAGGAATGGCAGCAGAGGGGCGCGTGGCAGCCACCACGGTGGCGGGAGCAGCCCTGAGAGTGCGCTCCGAGCCCGCCCCGCACCTCCCCGCGCAGCCAGCACCGGTCTCGCTCGCTCCCGCCCCCTCCACCTCCGCCAGCTGCCGAACCCCTCCACTCCGGGCCTGCACCCCCACCTCGCCCGCCGCGGCCCGGGGCACCGCGCCCTGACCTGAGGTTCTGAGGTCGTGGAGTGCAACGCCTGGAGAAAGGGCGCGCCTCCGTGGCTCTCAGCCTTGGCGTCTCCAAGGGGCGCCGGGAAACGCGAGCGCCAACGCGACTCCCACCCCCTCGGAGGCAGTGAACAAAGACCCCTTTGTTCCCTCTCGGTCCCTCTCCCCGAGAGACTGGAGTCCCGTGGGTGTGGTACTGGGAAGGGGAGGAGACCGGTCGGGTCAGGTAGCTGGCCTCCGCCTAGAACCTGGGAGGGGGCAGCCCCCTCCGCACTCGTGTCCTAGGGAGCAGAGGCAGCCAGGAGTCCCGGGGGAGGCATCCCCGCTCCACCTCCCGTGCACCTGCCTCCTCCAGTTCCCCATGACAGAAGCAGAGCAGTCCCAACGAGTCCCCCTCGCCACTCACCAGGGTCTTAAAGACCCCGGGAACTGGCCCTAGGAGGTGCTTCAGTAACCCTTCCTAAATTGCCATGGAGCTCTCCAAGTCATCCCAAACTAGAAAAAAATAAGTAAGAGCCATTCAAGCGGATAGTGGATGGTTTCTCGCTCTCTGGCGAAACGTGAATAAAAAAGCATTTCTAGAAAAGTTTAGTATATTTTGTTGATTTGAAAAAAAAAGAAAAAACATAGTGCAAGTCAAAGTAGTGTTGCTTTGCAAAAATAGCTTCAATCTAAATTCCCTATCCAATATCTTGTTAAATGCTTCCTGCGTTCAGCGGAATCCCCCAGAAACGGACATCTCCAGGGGAATAAAAGAAAGCCTGGCCTGTCTGGAACCCGGCAGGTGTCTTTGAAAACGAAAGTGGTCTCTTCTTGCTTTCTTCCCTCGGGGCTCACTCCGGGACTCCCTCTGCACCAAGGTTGTGCCAAGGAAAGCCACCCATTCCCGTGGCTTAGCCTTGCTGGCCACGAAGGGGCTACCCAGCGCAGGGATGACTCCGTGGGACCCAGAAAGGTGGGAGGCGTGGAAGGAATCTCAAGAGCCCACGGTGAAAAAGAAACAAAAACAAAACCAAAACAAAACAAATGTCGGCCCCAGGTGCTGCGTGCCCGGAAGGAAAGGAGGGGGAAAAGCGAACAGGTGTCTGAGCTGCTGCGGGGGACAGGGTCTCAGACGCGGTGAGGGGTGGGTGGCCCCAGTCCCACTATGCTGTGGATTGGGGGACGGGGGATTCCTGCTAGAATGCTCCCAGCTCCTGGGGAGACAGAGGGACCCTGAGGGTTTCGTCACAGCTGCCCAGGGCTCCGGGAAGGGCGGGGTTGGAGAGAAAGAGGCAAGGCATCCCTCTCCCCGCCCCCGTCTCGTGATGCACTTCCTGCAGCCGAGGATTCCCTTTGTGTGGAGATTCAAGATCCGGCCTCTGCGTGCTGCTGGCGGGGAAGGCAGTGCGCCAGGGACCGGGAATTCCCTAGTGGGTGGGCCGGACTGCTGCTCTAGTCCTGGAGCTGGGCCCTGGACGCTCGCTGCTCCTGGCCCCAGATCCGCCTGTGTCCTCCCCAGAGTCCTAGGTGCGGAGCCCGCTGCTCTGGGTGGAACCTGGACTCTGAGTACAAGGCATCCCCGAGGCTGGAGCCTCGCACAACCGGTGTGGCTGTGTGGGTTCCCTCTTGGGCGGGGCCGGGGATGGAAAAATGAGGGCGCTCCCTATTTCTGCCTGAGTGCTGTCTGTGCCAGAGGAAACCCACTGCGGATGAAAAAGACATAATTCCAATTCAGCGCGCATGACATGCATATAAGCCAAGACTCAAATTCACAAAATGTGCACTGTAGGACCGTATTTGGCATGCGCGCGTATACACACACACCACACACACACCTGTCCGTCGACTTGATCTGTATTGGCTAATGCAGCAAAAACAAGCCCGGAACGCATCAGACAGGCCACCCTGAAGAGAGCCTTGGTTCCATAGCAACAGGGGTCTGGCCTTTATCATTCACTGTCTCAGTGAACAGCCCCGCAGTACTTACTGTATGTCAGGCATTGTGCAAGACCTCGTTCCTGCTCAAACCTAAATGCGGGCCGTGCATCCGAGGGACAGCCTCTGTCCGAGTGATGGAGGGCCCTTACTACACCTCAGTCTTTCCCCACCAAGAAGTCTTAGAGATGGCTGCCAGAACCAGTCCAGGGCAGTTCTGTGGCCCTGGGACCCTCTTCATTGTTGGTAACCTGGGTACAAACTACACTATGAGAACACCACCTGCCAGGAAGTCAAGCACAACCCGTTACACATATTTTGCCAACTTAAAATCAAAGGCCGAGAAAAAGGTACAGCGAGAGGAGTTATCACTCTTACTTCCCCAAAACTGATGGCAAATGATTTCAGCTCTTTGCATGGCAGCCTTTTTAGGCCCTACAAGACCTTTGCCTGTGGCTCAAATGACACTGCCTGGAACACACGATAACCAAATTATACAGTAGACCTAGTATCTACAGAAACAGGTTCATTTTTACAGAGGAGGAGGAGGTCATTGTTTTCCAACTAAAATGTAAGAATTCTTATTAAACCAGGCGGTCTATATTGTGTACTAAACAAGGCCTCTACAGGTAAAATTAGGTAACTCATTTCAAGTGCATCCACTCACACCATTTAAAAACAGCAACACTGCTTCACTTTGCTCAGAGATTTCCTATTTGTGCAGCAGTCAACGGGACAGCTTCAGTCAGCTTTACCTGGGACTAGAAGATTCTCTTCAAAGATGGCTCACTCAAGAGGATGGCGATTCCTTGCTGTTAGCGGAGACAACAGCCAGGGCTGGGGCCTTGGAACACCAGTTCTGGTTCTATAGGTGTCTTTCTCCATGAACTTCCTGAGTTTTCTAACAACATTGTTTTTAAGAGTGAACATCTAAAGAGACAGAAAATAGGAGCTGCCAGGTTGCTGAAATCATCTCTAGCTACTGCCATAACAGAAGCAAACAGAGAACCCGGATCAGCCAGGAAACAAAACTTAGCTCTCAGTAAGAAAAATTGCATGTGGTTTTGGGGGCCATCCTTCAAAATTGCCAAGTCAGCTTGTTAGTATTTTCAGCACTATAAAGGGGGTTGCTTTATAAGAATATTCCAGAATTCGATTTACAAACATATTCATATTTCTATACAATCACATGTTATTTGGGACTTATAGATACAAGAGTTTGGTTCAAGTCCACGTCCCTTAGAAACATAAAACGCAAGGAGGAAAATAGAAAGTCATTTTAAAGTGATTGTAAGGTTTATCATTATTTCCTTTAATCCCAGTTGCTTATCCAAATATTGGTGTTATTTTTTTAAGCTAGGTTGGGAATTAAAAGGGCTTAGGATTCCCTAAGTTGCACCATTGTTCCAGGCTTCCTCCGTGTGTGCAACTACAAATGACTACAAATGTCACTTCCCACAAGAGTTCCTTGGCCAAAATTACTCATATGTTCTTACTCATCGAGAACGAGGGAGAACACTCGGATAGTACCCTTCCAACTTTCAACTATAAAATAGAATTAATACCATCAATTCAATTTTCAGGGATTGAACTAGTCATAAAACGCACAAAGCAGCAGCTGAACTGTAACCGGAGCAAACAAAAGCAGGTTATTGGTTTAATCAGGTTGTCCTATACATACCACCAACTTTAGAATTCAGATCACTACGATGGCCCTTTAGCAACAGCTGAGTAATAATCATCAGTCCACATTATCTCTCATGACTCATTTCTTCCTGTGCTCAAATGTTATGTGGAAGGAAAAACAAAATTTCTAGAAGTTCCCAAAATATAGAGAGCTCTTGTAAAGAGTATGACTTTGATTATAGTAATGTCACTTCCTAGAAAGGTCTTCCGTCCGTTGATTCACTCCCCAAGCAGCTGCAACAGCAGGAAGGCGCTGAGCCGATCCAAAGCCAGGAGCCTCTTTTGTGTCTCCCATATTGGTGTAGGGTCCCAAGACTCTGGGCTGTCCTCCACTGCTTTCCCAGGCCACTAGGAGGGAGCTGTATGGGTAAGCAGGGCTATCGCAATTAGAGCTGGAGTCCATATGGGATCCCAGTGCATTCAAGGTGAGGCTTTTAGCCGTGAGGCTACCTCGCCGGGCCCAACTTTTTTGACTTTCATGAGAATTATAGTAGCAGAGATTTCTTCATTCTTATTTAAGATTTATTTTTATTGGAAACTCAGGTATACAGAGAGAAGAGACAGCAAGAATGATCTTCTGCCCATTGATTCACTCCAAGTGGCTGTATCAGTCACATTGGCTAGAGCTGCACTGATCTGAAGCTAAGAGCCAGGAGCCTCTTCTGGGTCTCCTATGCAGGTAACAGGGTCCCAAGACTTTGGGCTGTCCTTGACTGCTTTCCCTAACCGCAAGCAGGCAGCTAGATGGGAAGTAGGGCTGCCGGGACATGAACTGGAGCCCATATGGAATCCCACCGCATGCAAGGTGAGGACTTTAGTTGCTATGCTACTCTGCACAGGGCACAACAGCACACACTTCACAGGCCGCGAGGGATGAATAACATGGTATTTATTTTTTATTTCCAATGGCTAACATGCCCTGGCACATCGCAAGCACATAAATGCTTATGGGAACAAGAAGTGCTAGTTCTCCTAGTTACATTCTCTGTTCCTTTCACTAACGCAACGTTCTAGGTCTATTTAACTTTCTGTCCCTTGCACCTTGCACCGAGCTTCTCAGGGTTAATGGTCTTTTAATCCTATCTAACCTTTATGTAAGGTCACCTAGGAGATGGATGTATTAAACAATAGTTGATGAATCATAAATGAATAAATGAATGAATGAAATTAGTCCATACAAGGTCTTCCCGTGAAGCGAGTGTCAACAGCGACATCTTGGTTTTCCTTACACTTCTCCTGGCTATCTGATCTCCAGTTTCCAGAGCTGAAGGACATTCTGAATGTGTGTGCATCTCAGTCCAAGGTTCGGCAGTGTTAACAGTATCTACTGATACATAAATTACCCATATTGGCAGTTAAACCAAAATGTTCAGAACATTTTCCCCCTGCTAGATTGATCAAAGAAAGGAAGGGATGGAGTTGGTATGTAATTAAAAATTCCTGTTCAGATTATTGAACACAAAGTTGCTTTCTTCTGAGGCATATTCTGCTCATCTCCAAGTCTTCAGCTCACAAAATCTTTCTTAAATCTATGGCTATTGTCTATGAGTTCACAATCAAATGTCCCCACCCTAAACTGAAATATTGATGCTGTGATAACTTAAATAGTATTTTAAAAGTACCATTTAATGTAAAACTAAGTGACCTCTTCATATTAATGTGAGAGGATACATGCGCAGAGTAAGCTAATTTATGTTCTGCTTAGATAAATCTATTAATTCACCTCTTCCTATTTGTTAAGAATCAAAATGCAGCCCAAAGGTGTACATGTTCATATGCTTGTGCATATGCATAGGCTCATATTTACATATAGTTCATAAAAGTAATACAAATGGTAGAATTGCAAATAGTTTATCCAACTAAATTTGCATTTTTATAATTAAAAATACACTGAACTAAGGAACAAACAAACTGTACAAAGGGGCAATCTATTGTGCAAAGAACGCTTTACTCATCTGAAAGTCAAATTAAACTTTGACACAGGTAGAGGCCCAAATAGCATCTCAATTATATGAGTGAGATCAAGATTCTTGCTGGTAGTAAACTATAAATGGAAACTACAGCTTGATTTTCTGGAACAAGTAAAACACTAGGTATCAAAAACTAAAGAGTCGGTGTAAAGTTTATCCTAAACTAATTTTGGAAGTTTGAAAAATCTTAACTGAATATCTCAGAAACATACATGGAAAGAAGGAAGAATAAATTTTTTTTTAAAAAAAAGATTTACTTATTTTTATTGCAAAGTCAAATATACAGAGAGGAGGAGAGACCGAGAGGAAGATCTTTCATCTGATCATTCACTGCAAGTAATCATTCACCCCAAGTGTCCGCAAAGGCCAGTGCTGCACCGATCTGAAGCCAAGAGCCAGGACCCCTTCCAGGTCTCCCACATGCATGCAGGATCTCAAAACTTTGGGTTGTCCCCGATTGCCTTCCCATCCACAAGCAGGGAGCTGGATGGCAATTGGAGCTGTAAGAATTAGAACTGGTGCCCAAATGGGATCCCAGTGCATTCAAGGCAAGGACTTTAACCACTAGGCCATCAGGCTGGGCCCAGGAATAATAGAATTCTAAGGCTCTTATGGATTTCAAATAATATGCTCCGTACTAAATGGAAAATACCAAAATAAGATTGAGAGAGGTTTCTTCACACTTGAAAATTGAACCCCAGCAACAATGCTTATTATGTTTTTAGAAGGAAAGAAGCATATCTTCTTGGGCACAGACAGAGACATTTTAGGTCTAACTCAGAGCATTAAACACTAAAAGAACAACGTTTACGCCCTCCTTCTCCAGTTCCTATCCAGGGTTCCGTTTTTAGAATTTCACACAGGAAAAAAAAAATCTATCTATCTTTCCATCTATATATAAACAGTCTTTCGCAAGTCTCCTGCTGCTCCTTTGTGTATACTTAAACCCAATGTTTTAGCAGAGGGTGAGAACAGATCATCAGTGCTGATGTAAATGGCAACGCCGTCATCACTCCGCCGTCGGAACACAGAAATAAAGCAGGGGGGATAAGGAGTTCTGAGAGTTGATGAAGTAGATGTTTAGAAAATAGAAATTCATAGAAATCAGTGCTCATCCTTCGATCATGACCCACACTACCGTCTCAGCGATCTGCTCTCTTGTGCACTAGCCACAATGTCTGATAATGTCTGATAATGTCACTACATCCCTTCTTTTAAGTCTTGGCTTCTTTCAGACAGTATCATCACAGTATCATCGTCTTTCAGTGTTGCTCATTTTCCGTCTCCTACCAGATCGGAACTGTCATATGGACAGGGGTTGTAGTTTAGACACATTGTGTTTTTCAGGGTCTGTAGCCTGGACTTCTGTTCTTTGAGGTCTCTGTACCGTCTGGTGTTCCCTGTGCATAGGAGGTCATTTAGGCAGCAGGGATTCCTAACCTGAACCTGGCTAGGACCTTTGTGTTGGCAACTTTTCTAGTACTCCAAAATCTTTGAACTGCAGATTCACTACAACAGAATTATTTTCAAAGACGTATTCGTTTCTTTGAAAAGTGGGAGTGACAGAAAGGCAGAAACAGAAAAAGCTCCCGTCTGCTAGTTCAACTCCCCAGACCTCAACGGCCTCGGCTGGTCCACACAAAATCCAGCAGTCTGGAGAGAAGGGACACGGACACTGACCACCTCCTGTAGCTCAGCTTTCCAGGACACATTAGCAGGGACCAGAACACGAAGCACAGCAGTCACGACTTAAACAGGTGCTCATGTACGGAAACATCACTTAGCTGCTTTCCAGCTGGACGACCATACAACTGCATTGCCTTTTGTTTCTCTTTTAGCCTTTCCCCCCATCTTCTACTAGCTCCTAACTGCAGATACAATTCAAAATTTAAAAAGTTATTTGTTTTAATTGAAAGGCAAGTTTAGAGATAAAGAGAAACAGTACGAGCAAGCAGATCTTCCATCCACTGGTTCACTCTCTAAACGGCTGCAAGAGCTGGAGCAGAGCCAGGAGCCTCACCCAGGATTCCCACATGAGTGCAGGGGCCCAATTACTTAAGCCATCCTCTGTTGTGTTCCCAGTTTACAAACAAGGAGCTGAATGGTAAGAGGAGCAGCCAGGACTAGAACCAGAACTCACATGAGATGCTGGAGTAGCAGGTGGAAGAATAGCCTGTTGAGCCACCACACCAGCCTCTCAAAACTATTAATTATTTTTTATTTATTTATTTACTTTTTTCACTTCAAATTGGAATGATTCAAATCCTGAAATTTCACTTTCCTCTCTGTTGCTGTCCAGTTTTTGAAACTTCCCTTGGAATTCTGCTGTACAGACTTTGTTTCTAAGTCAATTGCAAGGAGCAGTGCTGAATCATTTCTTGCCTGTTGCTGAATGTACAGTGACTAGTGTTTCCCTCTGGAGCAACCTCACAAAAGGAGGCAGTCAAAGCACACTGTAGGCTTACAGTGCTGGAACTATTTTTGGTGGTGAGCTTGGCCTTTTGGGACCACCGTTACTGTACTGCGTTAATTCAAAGCAGAGTTCAGTAAAATGACAAGAAGTTCAGGGCATTTCAGAATTATAGCATGATGAAAGTAAAGACCAGGCAGACCTTGGGACCACTGCAGCCTGAGAAGGGTACTGCACTCAAATGACAGTTCCAAAGAGGGCTCTTCAGTCTGAAATGACTCGTGACTGCCTTTATAGCTCTGCTCTTTGCTCGATCAATATTTCTCCTGCTACTAATGCAGTGCACTTCTTGATGCTCAACCCCTATTGTGGCTATGGAAGACCAACTTCCTTCTTTTCCTCTCAGTGTGACCAGTCTGATAAAAGATTCATGGCAGTTCATCTTTTGTAGACCATCTTCAAAGCATCTCAAATCAGGGTATTTGTGCCTCCGGTGACTCATGTGATGGAATTATTTCTAAAGCAACAGAATACACATACCTTTATTTTCATATTAAAGCACAGTGATCGATCTCCTTTATTGTGAAGGATGTTTTAAAGACTGGCCATTCCTCCTGAAAAGGCATTCAGGCTGCTTTGAGGTGAACAGACCAAGAAAAAGTTGCAGAGAAAATTGCAAACTATCTACAATGGTTGCTTATGGAACCACTTGACATAACTGTATAATTTGCAGTCTAGTCTTGACTTCTTGTCTATCAATCTCATTGTGTTAACTGCCATTCAGCAAAATATGTCTCACATTGCAAATTTTTGGACAAGTAAGTGCAACATACTGAAGATGGCAGTTGCTCGGACTGTAGAGGTAGAAGGTAGGACACGTCCTGCCTCAGGAGACAGGCAGACTGAGATGCCTCAGCACGTACCGCAGGAACTAAGGGTATAATACTTTACAAAAACCGCTAAGTTAAAAAATAATTATGGCTTTCTTCAAGAACTACTTCCATTTTAAACAGCTGATGTGAGAGGGAACAAATCTAAAGTTCAAATAGCCTTATTGCATAGATTATAAGAATTAAAAACTTGGTAACTTCTACATGCACATTGATTGATCGTTTTATCACACCATTACCTGCTATTTTGTTTTTTGTAAGAGATAAACACATAAAAATCTCTCTGTAGGGCATAAAAGGAATATTGATCATGTTTGAATTTTAACAAACGGAGCAAATGGAAAGCTTTAAAATAAGGAAGTTCACTACAACATTCAAAAATTCAAAGGCAACAAAACAAGTACACCTAGTGATTTTTAATTACTGCCAAATGCTTATTTAAGTACATGTAGAAGAGTTTGAGTAGCTGAAAATGCTTTTAAAAAGAGGGAAGGTAGGTGATTAAGTCATTTCTAAGAAAAGGTATTTGGATGGTTTGCTTCAAATAAACCATTTTTAAAAATTAAGAGCCAAAGAGAGAGACAGCAAGAGAAACAGATCTCATGTGTTGCGTCATTCCCCAAATGTCAGCAGTGCTTGGGACTCGAACAAGCAGCGGGAACCCAAACACTGGAGCGGTTCCCTCTGTCTTCAAGCATCTGGACAGAAAGCTGGCCTCAAATGCCACAGTGACCCTCATCACTGTGCTAGGTGAACCATGTGCTGGTGCCACTGGAAGAGTAGCCATTTTTTCCCTGCAGATGTTTAGTTATTTTATTTCTTCAAAAGCAGAGAGATAGATGATGACCTGTCCACTAGTTCACTATTCAGATGATTGCAATAACCAGGGTCGGGATAGTTCCTGTTGAGGAACTAGCAAGTCTATCCAGGTCTGTCACATGGGTGGCAGTAACCCAGCTACTTTCTGATAGATGACACATCTAATAGATGCACAAGATCTTCGTCTTGTACTTTGATCCATGCCCTGCCCACAAATAAGGCTTAAGATACCAGAGCTCAGCAACTGTATAAAACTTTAAATGTTGCAATCCTAAGTACAATTCCTCTTTTGAAACAATCATTTATTTAAAATTCAGCGACACAAAGAGAGGGATAGATGATCGATAGACAGATTATAGTACCCCTAAACAGGGAACAGGTAGGCTCTCACCATGTTTACCTACGAGACTACATGAGCCTGATACCCTGTAAGTTTATAGTCAACTTTGCTTTCAAAACCTTAAACTTACATTTCATAATTAAAGAAATGAGTACATTCCAGCCTATTTCTCAAACTAAATTTGCCAATATTTTCTGAACCTCTGAACATGTATAACCTTTGATCAAGAAATTGCACTCTTTGAAATATATACTAATGAATCACTCAGAAGTCCAAAAATTTATGTGACGATACTCATTTCCCATAACTTGTAATTTAGAAAATTTGAAAGAAACCTGAATTCCATCTTGCAGGGTATAATTATATAAATTATGACCGACCCATATCTTGTGATTGAATGATGGTTGCTAAATGATGTCTGTAATAATTTTAGATAGTAAGAAAATATGTTAAATGTTCAGCAAAAGGAAAAACAAATACTACACTTAGAATATTTTACCTTTGACATGAAATACAAATGAGGAAACCTAAAAAATGTTAAATGGTTATTCCTAGGAGACAAGATTTAATGCTTTTCCTCTTTTCTTTGCAATTTTTCCTATTTTAATAATTTAACATTTTTAAAAACAGCTAGAATTAAAAATTATAGATTTCTTTGCTATTTTTGCAAATATTTACAAAATATTTACTATCACAAGTCTAAATACTTATTGTATAATACCAGAATTTTATAAGAAATTCTTGTACATGTAGATGTGTGTCCTTCATAGGTGTATTGTGGATATTCGTTTTTTCATTGTTGTGTAGTCTACTAGTATTTTCTCCCAATTTATCACATATATAACAAATTTGATCATAGTTGATCATTTCTTATGGCATCAATTAAACTTTTTTGTGGCCTATTAATAATTGGAGATTATTGAAATATATGATTCATACTGAATTCTGTTACTGCTGTTTGCAATTGTAATTTAAAAGTGAAAAGTTACCACATAACTAGAAAGGCAATGGAACAAAACATTGGACACAAAATTTCAACTTGCAAGTCAACTACTCCACGGGAAGAATAAATCGATCTCATGTTCTCTTGCAAATCCACAACCAAATGTTTTTTGAAAGCCAAGAAATTTACAGTTGAAGACGCTGTGTGGGATTTCAGTTGAACCCACTGGCTCTTACCTCCCAGGCCTGATGAAGCTGGTAACAGAAGATAATCCAAAGGCTAGAGAAATTTTTGTTGTCCAGGAAAGCCCCACCCACAGTTTTCTGAACTAAGATAATGCATTGTATATATTGATGCAATTGAAAATGATAAGCCAAGTGTTAATTATCACATTTAGATTTAATTCGCTGTAAATATAATAGTACACCTCAGTGCTCTCGGACCTGACCAACTGGAAGCACCTGCATCTCCGAGTACATGAGTACATTTGTCTCCAGTTTGCTTATTTATACAACAGGCCAGAAGTGAAAAGCAGTTTATGTTTGGTTCTATTCTTAGGGTGAAATAATTTTAAGGCAGGCATATAAGTGACTCTGGCTCCTTAAACAAGATTAAATTTCAATATGCCATAGAGCATGTAATTTCATAATATGACATGCTAACAGCTCTCCTTTATCCATATTACTTAGCCACTCTCGTTATATTTCCTTCGAAGTTATTTGCATTTGCATCCTTGGCTGAGATTCTTTGAGGGAGATAGATCAAATTTTAGTGATATTAAAACCTCATTCTTATCTCAAATACGTGTTCATTTTGCAAGATGTTTCTAAAATTCCGTTTTCTTCTGAATAAAATGGAACTGATGTCTGTCCCACTTTTTGACAGGACTGCTATGAAGATTGAGAGATAATGCACATAAACAGTTTGTAACATGCTGCACTGAGAAGCATTGCTATAATCACCATACACTTCAGAAAAGTCAACCCCGCAATGATTAACAGTGAAGAGTATTCACCAATGATGAGATTCTAAACTGTGCCCTCTACAAGTTTGAAAGGACAGAATTAATAAGAAATCAGGTGATTCATCACGCAGGGATTACCCGGAGCAACCCTTTGTGTAAGCTACAGCTGCCCATTATTTGTTGTTAATACCAGAGACCTCTCAGCAGGAAGGGAGATAAAGTAAACAGACAGAAAATGCTGGAAAAGGGCAGAGAGAGGCCTCCTGCTGGGCACTGCTCACTTCAACCTGATGGAACTGGAGCTGCCTCTGTGCAGGTCCTGAAAGTCTCCCAAGAGCATACCGGGGCCATGCCACTTATCCAGTAGCTACTCAAAGCAGCATCCCAGGAACATGTCTCAAATTTGTTGGTGCTTCTCTTCTTCCTATATTTTATTTTTTATTTAAAAAAATGAAGTATGACATTACATATATGAAGATCACAATACCTAAGTGTGATTTTCAAGGAAATATTGCTATGTGAACAAACTCACACAAAATCAGAACTCAAGCACAGTGGACACCCTTCATGGACCATCCATATCACTAACATGTTCTCATCCATAAAATATTCTTCTAGATTTTATCAATAGAAAAAAAGTTTAATGTGAAGCAAATTTCATCTGACATTAAACTTTATATTGTATCATAAATACTTTGTGCTGTGATTTTCAGCAAAATTCTGATCGACAGATTCACCTTCTAGTGATTAGATTCTAGCAATAGATTCATACTTCTAGCAGCGCCATTACTTTTCTTAATTACACAATCTACTAAATGTTTATATGATCAGTTACTCATTCTGTTGCTAACCATTTACTTGTTTTTATAAATTTATAGTGCCATTCTTGCAAAAGCCACTTTATAGATACGCAGATCCATTTCTTTTTCAATTTTAAAAATGTTGATTTTTCATGACATAATTTGATAGGCTCAGTGATTTTCCATCCCACCCTCCCCATTGCCCTCTGCCCCCGCTGTTTCCCCTACACTGCGGCAGCAAGGGAGAGATGGTTTGAGGATCCTGAAAAGCTTGGTGCTACAGCTCAAGAATGTGAACTTCAGGAAAGTACCTTCATAATGTTGTAGCTAGCAAAGGGGAAACCTTGGGGGGGGGGGGTGGTTAAGGAGATACACGGAGAGGAAGAGAGAAAACAATCTACCGGTTAACTCCCGAAGTGAACTCAGCTGGCAGCTGAGCCAATCTGAAGCCAGGAGCCTCTTCCAGGTCTCCCACCGGAGTGCAAGGTCCCAAGGCTTTGGGCTGTCCGCGACTGCTTTCCCAGGCCACAAGCAGGGAGCTGGATGGGAGTAAGGCTACCAGGGTATGAACTGGCATGTACATAGGATCCTGGCGCATGCAAGGCAATGATTTTAGCCACTAGGCTACCACTCTGGACCCAGAAAGAGGCAATTTAGTGTGGATTAAAGGAGCACTATCAAATGGAGGAGGAATCATTCACTTCTACTCTGTAGCCACCACCTTGGTACAGTGCTGCAAAAGCCTCCCGCCTTCTTAGTGCTACCTCTCTTGGCTCTGATTGCTTCTGGTTTGCCAATGAAAGCAGTCTTAATTTAAGGGAGTTGGGCCCGGCGCAGTGGCGCAGTGGTTAAGGTCCTCGCCTTGCACACCCCGGGATCCCATGTGGGCACCAGTTCTATCCCGGCAGCCCCGCTTCCCTTCCAGCTCCCTGCCTGTGGCCCGGGAAGGCAGTCGAGGATGGTCCAAAGCTTTGGGACCCTGCACCCGTGTGGGAGACCCGGAAGAGGCTCCTGGCTTCGGACTGGCATAGCACTGGCCGTTGCGCTCACTTGGGGAGTGAATCATCGGATGGAAGATCTTCCTCTCTGTCTCTCCTTTCTGTATATCTGCTTTTCCAATAAAATAATAATCTTTAAAAAAAATTTAAGAGAGTTTAAGGGGTAGGTGTTCAAGGCAGTTCTTACAATACACCTTGGAATGCTGGGCTCAATGACTGGCTCTTCTGATCCCAGCTTCCTGCTAATGCAGGCCCCTGGGAGGGGGGAGCTAACTGCGTCTTCAGCTTCAGTCCACTTCTGTGGACTCCTTCCTGCAGGGCCCAGAGTCCATTACTATCCCTCTTACTGGGATATCCTGACACTGACGGCGACACGCAAAGGCTGTGCAGAGAGGAGACCGGGTGGCCTTTGTGTTTGCAAAAAGGCATTTCCAGAGTACGATCATTTTCATCTTTTTGTTGCTTTCCTGAGACTGTTCTCTCAGCAGGCTTTGACATTTGGCCTCCACAGGAAACTCCAGAGTGAGGTTAAGTCATTTTTAGCAAGAAAATAAACACTATTCCTAAATGTGTTTATTTTTGCTCTAGATTTAAACAAGGAATTTAAAATGTCTTGAGAGCACAGGAAAAAGTCATTGCGCATTTTAAGATGGCCAGCTGAAATTTCAAGCATTTCAAAGCAGTTATCTTAATTCTCCTGAATTTACATTCTAGAATATCCTAATGATAATCGGCACTTACTGTGCCAGATAACACTTTAATACATAATTGTACACATTAATCTCTAATGTTATTAGCAATTCTAAGAACTGTAAATATCAAGCTTACCATTGTAGAGAAAGAACTGAGGCCAAAGAGATGGAGACAGGGAAAGAAAGAAAAAAACCATGAGTGAATTCATTTTTTGTCATTTTTACAGTGTTTTGAAGCAGAAACACAATATGCACGTACAGGAAGTCCAACGCCTGGAATGAAGATTAAACGGTGACTTCTATGACATGACTGCCATGTTCTTGTCATTATTGTGAGATTTGGGCAAATCCGTCAACCACTGTAAAATTAATGAGCCTGTGCTACTTGTCACCAAAGCCGCAGTTTGTTACAAACTACCATCACACTGGGTTGATTCAGGTTTCTCTGCCAGACTAGATGTACCACTCCTGTCAGCAAGTCTGACACAGGCTAGGTTTGGTTGGCCCAGTTCTGTCCCATGTGTCTTCTAGGGCTCAGACTGGGAGGCAACATGCATGAGAAAATGGTTAATTATACTGTAAACAGAATCCCATACAGTAATTACACGTGTTATCTACCACTTAACAGATTAACCTGCAAAAAATCTAATCGAATTTTAACCAAAAGCATGTTTTACAACAAGACATGATTTTATTAAGCTTGGAAATGTGCAATGCAAACTACTGCATATGAGTCATCAATACTGATAAACTAAAAAATGCACGGACAAAGTCCGCACTTTACAATAGTGTTCATAGATGTGGCATGACCAATGATTTAAGGACACACAAGGCCTCCAGAGGAAACACTCCACTTTTTTTTTTTAAAGATTTTTATTATTTTTTCATTGGAAAGGCGGATATACAGAGAGGAGTGAGCGAGGAAGATCTTCCGTCCAATGATTCACTCCCCAAGTGAGCGCAACGGCCAATGCGATGCCGATCTGAAGCCAGGAGCCTCTCCTGGGTCTCCCACGTGGGTGCAGGGTCCGAAGGCTTTGGGCCGTCCTCGACTGCTTTCCTGGGCCACAGGCAGGGAGCTGGAAGGGAAGCGGGGCTGCCGGGATAGAACTGGCGCCCATATGGGATCCTGGGCGTGCAAGGCAAGGACCTTAACCACTTGTGCCACCGCACCAGGCCCGAAACACTTCACTTCTTAACCCAGGTGGTTTCATGTAGATTATTCTTTGCATTTTTGATACATAACCTCCACTACATGCACAATATTTCATTAAGAAATAAGCAATAAAGCAACAAAGTGAGAACTGCTCACTTTATAGGCATGATTACTTCTAAGGAAACTGGCGTTTTGAAGCTCTTATAAAATGACCTCAGGACAAAGATTGTGCCTTCTGATGCCCATCTGATGTGCACTGCAAGGCAGGTTGTCCTTTCTGCCTCCTTTCCTCTTCACATTTCACATACACTCATGTAGATGATGCTTCCTTATTTAAATAAGACCAATTTCTCAGGAATTTTTCAAAGCATGATGTATTCCTCTTTCGTGGCAAGAAATACAGATGTCTCAGAATGGGGAATACAGCACCTTCCCTCTAAGTAGTAAGAAAGTAATTGTTTATGTTTCTACATATATCAGCTGGACACAAAGAATTTCCAATGTATTTAGTCATTTCTGGTTACACTAGAACTACGAGACAGCAACCATTATCTGAATTTTACAGTTGAGGGAATGATCTCTGAAATTCAGTAACAAGGTTTTAATCCCTTCATCTATCCTGAAAGATCCCATGATGGATGTTCAGGAACTTCAGGCTGTAAGTAGGAGTCCCAGACATCTTGGTTTATAGGAAGATGTTTCATTGCACATTGCCTGGCTCCGTCTTTGACAGCCCTTGGTTTCATCATTGTAATCACTTTCTAAACCTGGACCCAATTATTTTCTTATTCTTCCTCCCTGTCCTTTATTTTGGGGGCATGTCCACTTTATTCTGCATTTCAGAATGCAAATAAATTATAAGACAACTAATGACATATGAGGAAGCAGCTCAGAGCAGTTACGTAAGTATAATTTCAATAGTTAGTACTGAGCCAATTGTCCATTTGGAGAAGGAACAGCATGACCTGAGACAGGAAGCTGAAACTCACCAGCGGGATATCAACTATGGCCTTCTGAACAAAGGGAAACAATTATGACGGGCAGATTTCTTGGTCAGCAAGTGAAACTTGGACTTCACGTTTGCTCATTCTCAGAAGTCCCTCCCAAGGCTCTTAGCAGGGTACCAAGAAACAAGATGGCTAAATTTTCCCAGAGCGTCAGCTTTTCAGCATCATCTCAAAGAAGTGTGCTTGCCTGAGGAATAGCTTGGATCCTTACATGTTAGCCTTTCAGCCCCAGCCTTGGCATGCCGAATGCCTCTCCTAATGCTGGACCACATGCTATGCCCTGTAGTGCCAACTCTGCAGCTGACTGGAATCAGTGTGTAGGATCACTGTACTTAGCTTTGTGATGCCAATCATGCAGAACCCATGAGAGTCACCATAGATGGGCTCCTTCAGAGAGTATGTAAGTACACCTCATGTCCCAAGCTTATTCTGTATTTCTCACATTTACTTTCTCCTCAAGTCACCTGAACTTGCATTGGAACCCTAGTCCATCCTTGAGAAACCTCATCTCTTACCTAAGCCTCATTAGCTACCCTAGCCTTCATGCTTATTGCTGTCCATTGCATATCCTTAATTCTGAATCATGCAGTCGGGAATATTTTCCCGGAGACTCCTGAAAAACACCTAAGGTGAACTTTACTATCCTAACACAACTCAGGTTGAGTATAACCCACCAAATCACGTCACTTCCGAAGCAGCCTAGTTACTGTGGATTGCAACTTTGGTTAATTTTTTTCCCAATTTGTATGCTGATTATAACACACTTGCCCACACTGAGAACACATGCTGATTCAAAGTCACTGAAGTCTACAAAGACAATGAATGCCTAATCACTCCGTGACCTATAGATTGTTTGAATCAAGAAAGCCCGCATTCAAATTGTATAGGCCTGCACTGTATCTCCATCCTACCTGAACTTTCAGACTCTGACCTGCCAGGGCTATTGGATACTAAAAAACTGCTATTTTCTAAGTGACCTAATCTTACCCTAAATCTGTAAGAACCAAAATTAAATCTCAGAATGGGTTTGGGGGTGGCCCTGTGCTACAGCAGGTAAAAAATATGCTGGCAATATATGAGCACCTATTTGAGTCCTTGCTGCTCTTTTTTTAATATTTTTTATTTTAACAATCTCAAGGGCTACAGGAAAGTGGGTAAGACTATTATTTCCATGATATTGAGGGAGAAGCCCCACCCGGTTTCTACTTCTAATCCAGGTCCCTGCTCATGTGCCTGAGAAAGCAGTACAGAATGGCTCACTTTGTTTGGTCCCTGTGTCCATTTGGAATACCCAGAAAAATCTCCAGGCTCCTGGCTCCAGAACAGACTAGCCCAGCGACTGTAGCCATTTAGGGAGTGAACCAGCAGAAGGAAGAGGTCTCAATTCTGACTTACAAATAGATGAAATAAATCTTTCAAAAATCCCAAAATGATACCTTATAAAAACCCCCCTCTAAAGGTGACAATTTCTTCCCTTGGTTAGTATCCATGTACATATTACACATGATAGGAAAGCAAGACAAACAAGGCATTGTCATGAAGTGCATCACCAGGTTAACAGAGGAATCTTTTGCTGAAAGCATTAGTAAGTCATGACTGTTATCATTCATGAAAGAGTATCAGTCTGACGTTTTTATACAGCATTGAGAAGCAAATAAAAAGAGTTAACAAAAAGGATGTTATTGAGCCAGAAGAGATTAAAAAGCTCAGTGATCAGGAGAAGAACTGAGCAACGTTTGCATTCAGATCTCTCTGCCACTACTTGCTTAAGCAGTCTTTTTGCTATTGTGTCCAGAGGACCCCAGCCCCCAATGTTTTATATATTGGGGTCCAGGTTTTTAGTCTTCAAAAGGAGTCATGTGGTTAAACACAAACTACATATGTATGTTTGAGATACACTTGCAAACATCATAAACCTAAAATAGACGTTAGATGCTTTTGGGTACTGTGAAATTTCCATTCAATTAACTACATATAATTATAACATTATTGCTCTAGTGAACTAAACACAATTTGGTGAAACTAAGGTTGCAAAATCTGGGAGAATTTATCATTTTCTACCATTTGGTAACTCAGATGTGTGGATCCATACTGGAGATCCCCACAAATTCAGTAATTCATTTTGTATTGGCATCAGTTCCAAATACTTTTTATATGCTTGATCTTTAAGGTGATGGTGAAGTACACAAATTTTTCTTGCAGACTTTGAAACATGAAACAAATTCACAAAAGGATATGTCTTATTAAAGCTAATTAGAATGAGGTTTATGGAAGACAGCCAAAAAGCTTACTGATAATGGACAGTGAAGGAAACACTAGGTTATTCCAAAACTATCATACATCTAATTTGGTTACCTTATAAGTTTCAAACATTAGAAATAAACATGTTTCATTGCCTCTACTCATTCCAAAAATAATTATTACTTTGCAATTACAGAATGTTTCCTAATTACACTGCTTTAGTCATTAATAAAAACAATGCATGTGTATTTGCA
Source organism: Ochotona curzoniae (assembly GCF_017591425.1). NCBI lineage: Eukaryota > Metazoa > Chordata > Mammalia > Lagomorpha > Ochotonidae > Ochotona > Ochotona curzoniae. Next base: position 7,764,453 of record NW_024465035.1, on the reverse strand, counting down.
GGTAATTAGGAAATATAATGATCATGCAATAAGTCATAATTTCTTTCATGGAAAATTATAAATATTTTTATGATCTTCCAATCATTTACCTACACGTGGCTTAATTTTCTGGTGTCAAAATATATTGCAATTTTACTTATCTAAAACCATTGTTTAAAGTCACATCAGGTATTTCTTTACTTAAAAAGATTTTATAAAATAATCTGCTTAATTTTAGATGACTTGAAACTAATAGTGTTAGTTACCTGTTCCACCATTACGTTTACAGAGGCACTGTTCACAATAGCGAAAATGTGAAATCAGCTAATGTGTCCACTATCAGATGAATTGAAGAAATGATTTACATGCAATGAACTGGGCTTAAAGCAAAATTCTACCATTTGCAGCAAAATAGTTGGACCTGATGGGCATCACGTTAAATGAAACAGGCCTGACACGCAAGTTCTCCCTCGTGGTTTTATGCATTCAATTAACTTGGATGGCGCTGGAGGAGGTATGATGGGCAGAGCATCGTACCTGTTTCTGTGCTGTCCAGATGACCTGCAGGTGGGTGCTGGCCATCAACCAGCTGCACCCCCATCACACCGGCTACCCTATGGAGAGGATGACTGCTGCATGGACTTCTCACTAGAACCACAAATTGTATAACGAACACTACAAAAGGCTCTGCAACGCGGAGTGTTGAGTTCCAGGACGCTTCAGAAAAAGGAGAGATTTTTGGTATCCGTCCCAAAAGGAAGTTGCTAAAATTCCACCTTACTCATTTCTCATGTTCCTCAGTATCACACACCACCCTTGGGAAAGACCTGTTACCTAGACTGCATGCCCTGTGTTTTGAAGTCAAGACCAAATAAAAGCAGAAGTTCCAAGAAACAGAGAAGACACTTCTGGCTCTCCTTCAGAAAAAGATCTTCCATCCACTGTTCCATTTGCCTAATGCCCACAACAGGGGGTATAGGCCAGGCCCAACCAAGAGCACAAAAAATACCTCAATAGAATTTGCTCCTCGTGATCGAAGTTACCCCCAAATGACAATCATCCAAGTTTTGTCTCATTGAGAGTTCCAGGGATCCTGCTGGAAGTCCCAGAGTCAGGAGACTTGGTTTAGAACTTGGAAGAATTCAGAAATCCAGATAAAATTATTCAGGCATCCTGGTCTTTACCTCTAAAATTACATCAGGAGAGAAAAGGGGCTAGCCATGGTTTGTCCTATCTCGTCCGTCATACATGAACCCAATTCAGAACAGCTCAAGACAAAAGTAGAACTGAGGAAAAGAGGTTTAAGAGGTTTTTAGTCCTATCCCTACACGCAGGTTAACATTAACATGAGCAAGAAAGCAGCAATAATGACCATGCCAACAATTAGTCGAATTCTTCAAAACAGTTTAATTTTGCACAATACACCAGCAATGACATAGAATTGATGGTGTCATTTTAAGCTAACAGCCTATGAAAGAAACACCTGAACCAGAGGGAATTTAATGCACTCATTAGGCGCAAACAGAAACACCTGAACCAGAGGGCGTTCACTCACTCTCCTAGGCGCACAGAAAGAAACACCTGAACCAGAGGGCATTTGAATCCACTCCTTAGGTGTAAGGAAAAGAAACAGTTGAACCAGAGGGCATTCGCCCACTCTTAGGCGTACGAAACAAACAGCTGAACCAAAGGGAATTTAATCCACTCATTACGCATAAGGAAAAGCAACACCTGAACCAACGGGCAGTCACCCACTCCTTTAGGCTACAGAAAGGAACCCAGGCACACACTCTCACCGTCTAGGCACGGACTCGCTTTGCTTCATCTGTAGAGGGGCCTGGGCCGTCTGCTCAGGACCCCCACGCTGAAGGGCCGAATTACGCGTCCGCCTGGACTCTGCATTCAGCCTTCTTAAAACTTTGAACTCAAAACACCCAAACACGGAGACCTGCTCCACACGGAGACCCACCCGCTCCACACGGAGACCCACCCGCTCCACACGGGACACCTGCTCCTCGAGTGGAAACACCTGAACACGGACACCCGCTCCCCACGGGACACCCACTCCCCACGGGACACCCGCTTGAGTAGAAACACCTGGACACGGAGACCCGCTCCACGCGGACACCCGCTCCAGACGGGACACCTGCTCCTCGAGTGGAAACACCTGAACACGGACACCCACTCTTTGTAAAGATATGAAAATTTAATTTAGGGAGGGGACCCTGCCACAGTCCCAATGTAAGTTAAAGTAATTCCCATGTGTAATTCAATCAGGTCAGGGGCCCTCTCACAGATACTTGCAGTTCAGAATTCAGCAGCCCAACTTAACATTCAACAATTGGGCACAAAGACAGACAACACAACAATTCAAAGACAAAGCAACACCAACAACCGGCCAGCAACGAAAAACAAATTAACGCGAGCCTCACCACTCAGGACCGTCGAGCTCGGACGACCATCAGGACAGCAGCAACTCGGGGAACGAGACCACCAGGTGGGCAACTGCAGGGGTTTTTATACAGTTAACCAGCCAATCAGAATTACCCTTAACCAGCCAATCAGAAGTGCAGTTAACCAGCCAATCAGCATTACTCTTAACCAGCCAATCAACATTACAGTTAACCAGCCAATCAGAATCACAGCTTTTCATGCCCTCATTTGCATAGAGGCGATTCTGAGCTCTGTCAGGACAAGCAGCTGGAAGTTGTCCAAGGGCTTGGGTGCCGCCACCTGTGTGAGAGACTAGACGAGGCTCCTGGTTCCTAGTTCAGTTCTGCCCAGCCGGGACCGTGGTACCATCTGGGGAGTGAATCCACAATGGGAAATTCTGTCTCCCTGCTCGCTCTTTGTAATTCTGACTTGAAATACATCTTTCTAAGAAATTAAATAAAAGGAAAAATATATACTGTCATTTCCCAAAATAGTAGGTGCTGATGGATACCCTGCTAAAACTATAAAAACATGCAATATTGGTATAAAGACCTATAATATAATTCTTAATGAACATAGGACTATTAAGTAGATACAATATGCTCTGTTAATTACCACACTTGCTACTCCTTGTGCTATCAGTACACATTGTATGTTGCCCATGAAGAACATATGTCTGTGAGTATCCACAGACTTGAACACATATGGTAAAAGCTGGCTTGAAGTGTAAGTTAGGTCCTTCTAAGCATTAGAGTTTTAAACATGTCTTTGTGAAATAGAACAAGATCTCTTAGGGTGATGGAAGAACTCCTGCCACTTCCTGAAATCATCAGGAGATTAGGCAGGTAAGAAATATCTACTAAAAGGTACAATAGCGTTAATACAGCAGGAGAGAAGACCTTGCCTTTCTTCCATTGCATTTTGAAGTAGTGTTTTGAGCTTTTCAATTTGTTCGCAAGTGTTGGCAGACTTATCCTTTGCATGCATGTATTCAGACTCAAGAGGTAGAAATGTAATCCTTTGACAACTCGGAATACCCTGTAACTTAATGCAAAAGAAGAGCTAGACAGCAAAGAGCGAGGTCCTTCCATTTAAGCTGCAATTGGTCCGAAGGGGATTCTTTCTTCCAAGCCTTTAATAAAACCAGGCCTCGGGCCCGGCGCGGTGGCGCAGTGGTTAAGGTCCTCGCCTTGCACACCCCGGGATCCCATGTGGGCACCGGTTCTATCCCGGCAGCCCCGCTTCCCTTCCAGCTCCCTGCCTGTGGCCCGGGAAAGCAGTCGAGGACGGCCCAAAGCTTTGGGACCCTGCACCCGCGTGGGAGACCCAGAAGAGGCTCCTGGCTTCGGATCTGCATAGCATCGGCCGTTGCGCTCACTTGGGGAGTGAATCATTGGATGGAAGATCTTCTTCTCTGTCTCTCTCTGTATATCTGCCTTTCCAATAAAAAAAAAAAATAAAAATAAATCTTAAAAAAAAAAAAGCAGGCCTCCTGGGCAGATAGACTTTAGTGACCCTTGGTTCTGTTTCTGGGAGAATTTTGTTACCATTCTTCAACAGAGCCTCTTGTAGCTCACATATATTAATCATATACCTTGTCTGATCCTGACTTGCTGAAACAAACCCGATTCAAGAACTAAGGAAATGTCCTCCACATAGGAACTCACACAGACTAAACCTTAGAGTAGCCTTAGGGACCAACTTCATCTTATAGAGTAAAATAGACAATAATTTAAGCCAGGTTTCCAAGACCTCTAGGCAAAGCTTAGCAAGAATTTTCTCAACAAGAGCTTGATTAGGGCCCTGTACTGTGATGTAGAATATAAAACCGATGCCTGCAGCACCTGCATCACATATGGGTACCAGTCCGACTCCTGGTTGTTAAACTTCTGATCCTGCTCCTTTGGGTCCCTGCATCCATCTGAGAGACCTGAAGAAACTCCTGCTCCTGGTTTGGGACTTGTCAGTCCTGGCCATTGTGGTCATTTGGGGAGTAAACCATCATATGGAAAATAAATGTCTCTCTCTCTCTCCTTTGCCTTTAAAAAAATAAACCTTTTAACATAGCATGTTTCAACTTTTCAACTTTTCCTGGTGACTAAGGTCATTCAGAGGCACGGAGACAAGAGACCCCAGAATAGCAACTACCTGCTGAGTTAACTTTAGTCGTGAATAAAGGTCCGCTGTTACTCTAGAGTGAACTTGGAAGGCCAAAGTGAGAAATTACTGCCTTTAATAGGGTTTTGAACACATGCACTTTTCCTGTTTTAGTTGAAGAAACTTGCATTGATCCAGTGAAATTATGGCATACATCGGGAGCTACTTGTAATTATTTGTTGAAAATGTGTTAGTGAAGCCTATGACTAGTGTTCTCCAGGATATTTTCTCTTTTGAAGAGGAGTAAGCAAAGGAGGAGGCTTGCAGGGACTGTCCGTTACTTTATAAATTGAGGGCTCAGGAATGAGGTATTTCCTTTATAACAGTAGTCAGTCCTTCCAGTCATGCATTTACTTGGTCATTTTCCACTGAGAAGACATTAGAAGCGTGACCTTGTGATCTGAAAGACACTGCCCACTGTCTCTTTATTACGACCTCATTGTTGAGCCCATTCTGAAGCTCAGCATTGTCAGAGTTTTTTACTCACCTTTATGGGCTAAAGTATTAAAGTCATTTCTAGAAATTTCCTGTGCAGTAGTACTTTTTGTTGCCTTATCTGCTAATGCATTTCCTCTATTAACATGATATTCTTTCTTCTGGTGTCCCTTGCAGTGAATAACAACCACTTTCAGTACTGCTTAAAGAAGAGCTAGCATCCATTTTTCCACATTTATTGGAAGAGTTCCTTGCCGTCACTGGGCTTCTTCTTTCCATATTACTGCACATACATGTAACACAAGGAAATCACATTTAGAATCTGTATAAATATTAACTCATTGGCCTTTTCCTGATTGCAAGGCTCTAGGCAAAGCAATAAGCACAGCTTTTGCCAATAAAGTGTTACATGATGAGGCCAAATCTTCTAACGCCTGTATAATTTCAATATGGAAAAATCTGCCTTTTGCTGAAACACTTGACATTTGGATTTTCCCGAGATTCAGATTAGGGGTCAGATCTGCTGGGATGGATTTGCTTTATAGCCTCTACACATGTTGAGTTAGTATTTTTAGTGTTTTCTGCTGGAAATAGAGTAATTGGATTGAGGAATTTGCATGTCTTGAGAAATACCAGTGAGTCTATTTAAAAGGCTCATATTCTTTAAGATATCCTGCTAGCCATTGATGTCATTAAATTTCTAGGACTCCTCATGCCTGGTTAAGGAGTCTGAACTTCAAGTAGCTACCCCAAAGTCATTTTGGTGGTTTCCTCTGTTAAAAGTGGCAATAACTGCTTAGACATCCACAACATTCTGAAGTCACTGAATCCAGCTATTTAGAAAAATAAATGAGTGGACTGCAATTATGGACCTAATTTAAGAGCTTCTCCTTGACCAGGCATACATCCTTGGGATGTATCCATGAGAATGAATATAGAGTTACTCATATCTGAAATTCTGTATCCTGGGTAAGACAAAACAGAGAAAGCTCTCAGCACGAATATGTTTATATTTAAGAGTATGGCTTAATAGATGTAATTCAGTGCTTTAGGATCTAATTTGCACCCCAAGATGAGTTTCCCTGTTTTAGCCCACTTGGAACTCCTATGTAAGTTGATCTAAATCTGGAATATTACCAATATTGAATGCCCCTTGAATTTTCCTAACCACCATGCCTAGGCTAACAAGACACTAGGGAGCACTGTCGATACTGTTAAGCTCCAGGGTGAAAGAAACCTGGGTGATAAGACCAGATATCAGAATTGCTCCTAATGCCTGAATTTCCATTGCCACAGGGATTCTTGAGGGTTTACACAGCTATTCCAAAGGTACTGAAGAGCTAGGAGGCCTTTAATCCCATGCGTATACTGTATACTTTGGTGTGGTGCCAGCATCCAGGCATCTTCAGATATTGGAACTTAGAAAACCCCATTTTCATATTTTTCTAAGCTGACTCTTGGAATCAGGGAGGGCTTTACTATGTATTGAAGTGGAAACCAACCTGTATGTGGGCAAAAACCAAGCTCACACACAGGACACATAGCAGAAACCAGGTTTCTCAGAAATAGCAAAGTCAGATAAAGATCAAAATGCTAAGGGTAAGAAAGGAGACAAGGAAATACTGGCTATAACAAAGTAGGAAGTTCCCAGGATTACAACAGCCAAAAAGCCAACCATTCTGCATCTTCCTCTCTATTCCCTACTTGCTTGCCCCATCAGTGCTAAAAATAGCTCATGCAACTGTTACATAAAGGTCTTTATTTTTACTCTAGAAGGTACCGATCTGGATCCATTCCACAAGTGACTCTTGTGTCTCTGGAGGTCAACTTCCATAACAATAGGAACCATTCGGTCCTATACCTGGTAGAAACTACATTCATATATTAGAAGCCAAAAGCTAGCTGCATTTTAATGTGCCTTCCTTCCTGTTACAAGACATCTCAGAGCAGAACGTTTACAATGGCTACCAAGCCCTTACTAAACTGTAATTAGACTGACTGCCACTCAAACATACTGGACACTGCCCCATTGTTCCTGGAAAGGGAAAGCCAGGAGGGAGGACCCTACTTCTCTCCTTCCAATGGAGAATAAAACCTGCCTCCACCACAGCTGGATATGACTACCAGGTTGCAGGAAATGGCTCTTTGCCATTCCAGAGAGTAAAGGGCAGTAGACAGAAGGGCATACAGGGAGTAGAAAATGATGTGGAGGACAAAGGTGAATGACATATATGGTACCCAGCAGAGTTGGCTCAGTGCTATGACAATGTAAGAACTGACCTGTTTGATAACAAGCACTGGCTCTAAAGATACAATTCCTCCAAAAGGCGCACTCTTGACAATAATGTTGCTAGTCCATCACAACTGGTGAGAACAATTTTTTAAGGAACTTCTCAGCCTGAAGCTGAATTGTCTCCAACAATGACCAAGGCAGAAAGCAAGAACATACACTCTTCTGGTTCCAAATCTCACACGAGATTCCTCTAAGAACAGGGGAAAACAACGCCTGCTCGAATAACTTTCCCCAGAAAGAAAAAGATTGCAACCAAGATTTCTTAGTCTGCTACCATTTTGAGGTTATGCACTCCTGGTTGGCTCACCATTAAAATGTAGCTAATAAAGTTATTAGAATTTAAACCAGGCTCTTGTCTCCCACAAAAATGGAAATACTAAGCAGACACTGGTATTGTTTGCAAAACAGAACAGTTTGTTTGGCAATGAAGAAAAGAAACCAACACTTGACTAAGAATGTGGGCTGCCCTACACAAAGAAACCCAACTGAGTGTGCAAAACCATGGCCCACATACGGGGGAGGAAAAGGAAATTATAACCAGTACTTGCGAGAGGCAAGATTTGTTTATATACAGGGAGACTAGAGAATAGAAATGTTCATTTTCAACCTGGGTGTGCATGCTGAACAAAAAATGAGTATTAAATGCATGGGTACAGTGGCTTGATATGAAAGCCCTGGCAAAGGGACTGCTTTTTCATTTTATACTTCTCTGCCCGTGGTGTAGCTTCAGGACATAACAGGTACATTATGGGAAAGTAGATGTTGTTATTGATAGGTAATGGGTGGGAAGGAGGTTGACTGTACAATCCTAATGACCTATTTTCCTATCCAATCTGCAGACCAAACTAATTGCCTACCTACCTAGATCCACAGACCTAACTAGAAACCTACTCATGTGGATCTACACACCCAACTAGATACTTGCTTATTTATCCACAACAGGTGAATAGAAGCTTTCCTCAGGTTAACTGAAAAGGCTATAGAAATTGTTGCAAGTCCACTACAGAGGTTACCTTCAGATTTGGCCTGTCTAGGCTAATATAACATGATAATGGCTTAGCTTTTGTTTCAAAAGAAGGGGTTTCATTACCTTGGCTTAGGAGCTTGTTGGAGAGTACATGCTGCTTGGAAACCCATTCATCTGGAAAGACTGAAAGAAATAATTAGGCCCTAAATGTAGCATTAACTAAATGTCACTAGGAAAATAATGAAAAATGGTTAAAGCTCTTAATCCATTGCTGCGTTACAGCAGTTCCAAGGGGAAAAATTGAGTCTTACCCTTTTGAGTTGGTATAAAGGAGACCCTTTTTCCATGATGATTAGCCTCTTGGTGTGTGGAAACTGAGACAGCATTAAAATGTGTACTGCAACCAAGATGTGAACTGGGATACGGGGTCTATTTAAAGATTTAGAAATTGGGTTCTCCAGATAGGATGTTGCTTTTACTAACCACTCACTCTTCTCTTGAAACTATCAGATGTGACTCGGTGGATTCAACCTAACTAGTACAGTCTGTACGCCTATTTTGACTCCTCCTGATACAACACCGTGAGCGTGTGTCAGATAGAAAACGCTCTTCAGAAGCAACCCGCATGAAATGTCTTACAACCTTGCTGACAGCCTCTGCTGGCTGCTGCTCGTGACTCAAGACAGCTTAGCCTGAATGAGTTATTCCACTAACTAGGGATGCCAATGCCTGATTTCAGCAAGAAGTGGCTATAGAAGAATAGTTTTATTCCTTTATCCTTTAAAAAAGGAGGAGTGAGAAGTCCCAGAGGACAGTTTTTGTAATCAAGAGTATAGGATTTTAGAAACAAAAAGACTCAGGAACAAGAACAAAGAATCAAATACAGTTTACTCTTTTTTTTTCCCCTAGAAGATGTTCCAGGAAAGCTTGTCCAGCCGCTTTGTTTTTGAGGGAAGACCCGCCAACACTACAAGGACAGCTCAGGAAGCATATTTGAGTAAGGGTTTGGAGTACACACTGTATGAGGATAAATGTTGCTTAAACATGAAGGGCACTCTTGGTCGCCTCTTCTGTATCCTAATGTCTATTGCAAGCAGGACTAAGTGTTCTGCTCCCTGCTTCCTGCATCCTGGATCCTCCCCTACCCCGTGCTGCAAAAGCACTGTCAGGTGGCTTCCCAAGGAGGAAGCTTCTTTTGGGAGCCATAACTTCCCATCATCTCTTTGTCACCAAGAAATAAAACTTTCCTTCAAGTAACTGTAGCTTATGGCTTATTGCTTGGTGACATCCAAGTAGATGAACTCCATGTGTCTACTGACATTTTCAGCTGAAGTCAACCTGTTTCAGCACGTTTCCTACAAGGTCTCTTTATTCACTTTCCTTTTTATAAATACCTCGTTTTCACTTCTGCTTTATATCACCCTGGTGCATTGTCCAGCTGGGGAATCCTCCAGGCGTACAACAAAAACACTATTTCTAAATGTCAGTACAGGTGCTGAGAAAGTGAGTAAGCATTAGGAAAAGATCGAAAACTCTCAGGCTAGCACTTCTTAATTCTGTGCTATCCCAACTCATCCCAATGATTAAAAACAGTCTTAACAACAGATCACTGAGCAAAGCGCATTATACAACTTGAAAAATAATTGTAAGATTTCTCTTAACGTTGTAACATTTCCGTTATTATCTCTATTTATGCAAACATTTTTCCTTAGCACTTCCATAAGAAAAATCTTTAAATAGGAATAAAACCAGTGCTGAACACTCTGATTTTTAAAAATGAAATTTACCCTGTGTGTTTGGAGCTCCCATCCATCTTCTTTAGAAAACAATAGCATTTTGCTTTATATGTTTATTATTTATTAACACTAGTAATATATTTATGTCATATTTGTTAGCTGTGTATTTGTAACAATTATAGATATAACTGTGGGGCTTTGCTGTCTTAACAAATGGTATATTTAAATTTCTATTTTAGGCACAATTTCATTGAGAAGAGTTTGGATACAATGGTCAATTTAAATCTTTTAAATATAAAATATGTTTTTTAGTTAAAATTCTTTCAAATTTGTGTTCAAAGAAGGAAAAAAGAATATGTAAAGATTTCCAGTTTTTATTTTAATAAAAGCTTGTTTGTGCATGTGTTAAGGATGATAATAATTATCAAAGGGCTCTTACAGTTAGATTTGATTTATTGCGTACAAGAGAAATGTCAAAATTTCATTATGATAGAAATGATGCCCTTCTTAGTGATTTCAAAGTTCAATGAAGGAAAGTTGTTATAGCACATTGCGTTAACCTGCTGGCTGTGGCACCAGCATCTCATATGGATATTGGATCCAGCTTCCTGCTAATGCTCCTGGGAAAGCAGCAAAATACGACTCAAGTACTTGAACCCCTTCCAGCGACGTGGGAAACCAAGAGGGAGCCTCAGGCTCATGGCTGCATGTAGATTGGCTCAGCTCCGGCTATTGGCCGCATGTAGACTGGCTCAGCCCAGGCTCCTGGCTCCATGTAGACTGGCTCAGCCCAGGCTCCTGGCTCCATGTAGATTGGCTCAGCTCAGGCTCCTGGCTCCATGTAGACTGGCTCAGCTCAGGCTCGTGGCTGCATGCAGACTGGCTCAGCTCTGGCTGTTGCACCCATCTGAGATATGAACCAGCAGAGGAAAGAACAGGATCTCTCTCTCTGTCATTCTGCCTTCCCAATAAATAAAAGAAGTCTCTAAAAATAATAAACACAAGTGTGGAATAATAACTCTCTAGATATTGAGTTGAAAAGTGCAATGTGATGCCATTTTTAACAGCACATGCACAGAAGAACCTCTGAAGACTAAAATTGTGTATCTCATCCATATCTAACTTTCAAGGGAATCCTACTAATAAATAATTTAAACGTCCTGCACTGTATTTCTATTCACATCTGTAGCATGGAGTAGTAATATTACTTGCAATCTTGTAAGCTTTAAAAAGGGCTAACATAATAAGGCATTTTTTTAAAAAATAGAAAGGCAGCATTACAGAGGGAAGGAGAGACACACACCACTGACAGAGAGAGAGAGAGAGAGAGAGAGATCTTTCATTTATTCATGGACTCTTCAAATGGCTACAACAGCTGGAACTGGACCAATCTGATCAGAAGATAGGAGCCTTTTCCGGGCCTCTAACACAGGTTCGGGGACACAAGGACTTAAGTCTTCCTCTGTTGCTTTCCCAGGCCATAAGCAGAGAGCTGGATCAAATGTGGAACAACTAGAACATGAACCAAAGCCCATATGGGATGTTGGCACCGCAGGCTGAAGCTTAGCTTGCTATCACAGTGCCAGGACTTAAAGCATTTGGAAAAATATGAAGTGTTGAAGAGTTGTTACTCACAATTATTTAATGTATGATTTCTTTTCATTTAAAATATATTTCTTGAGCATCTATTGTGTGACAAGGACCTTCGTTATTGTGAGATAACGAAGAAGAGATTCTTATTTTCTTAAATAATTATGTTTTAGTATGCTTAGTGAGTTTGCAAACAAGGAAACGAAGTCATATAATTACAGGTAGTAGTAATTGTTAAGAAATAAATAATGCTGGGCCAGGCATGATAGCCTAGCAGCTAAAGTCCTCATCTTGCATGTGCCAGGATCCCATATGGGCGCCGGTTCTAATCCTAGCAGCCCTGCTTCCCATCCAGCCCCCTGCTTGTGGCCTGGAAAAGCTTGGGACCCTGCACCCATGTGGGAGACCTGGAAGAAGTTCCTGGCTCCTGGCCCAGCTCCAGCTGTTGCAGCCAGCTGGGGAGTGAATCAGCAGTGATCTTCTTCTCTGTATAACTGACTTTCCATTAAAAATAAAATAAATGTAAAAGGCAAGCCTGTGTTTCAGCTGTTGCTAACGCTGCATTCTCTCTCAGTGATCTGTGCCTCTCAAGGTCTTCACAACCGTCTCTGACCACCCGCGTCCTTGCCCTTATCCCTCCGCATGCTTCACGGTGTCCACTGTGTCCCAGTCACTGTGACCTCGTCGATAAGCCTTGAACACTCCAAACATTCTGGCTTCTTAGCATGCTTTTAATGGATGGTGTCCTGTATCTGGCATGTCTTTTTGATATGTACACAGGCAGATTTCTCATCCCCTCCCAGTATTTCCTCATATTTAATATTTTAATACAGTCTCAATCATTTCAATTCAATTGACATCCTTCCTGCCTTCTCCAATTACACTTTGCCAATCTACTTCTCTTTATGCCTTTCCCTTCTCCCGCTCAATAATTACTCCATGGGAACAAACTCTATCATTTACTTATTCTTTATCTCTGTCTGGTCCTTCTAGAATGTAAGTGCATAAATGGAGATATCTCTGGAAATCTGAAAAGCCCCCTCAGAATGTTCATGGGTCTGCTGTTTTCATTTCATTTAATTTTAACAGCTAGCACATAGGAGGGAATTCTGTTCTTGTGACAGTTCTCCATTGCAGCACATCAGACCACTGTAAAGGGAATAGTTTGATCTGCAACAGGGTATTACTTCCCATTTCGGGGCAATCAGGTATGTCTCAGTTAGATGGTTCTGTTACAAAAGCATCATATGCTTATCTGGCTTTAGCTAGGGGCTGGGCTGAACTAGAAGGTCCAGCAAGAGTTCATACAAGTGTCTGGTGTCGTGTGCCCTACACCCCACCCCACCCTGCCCCATGCAGTCTTCCCTCACTACATGCACTTAACCACATCTGAGTTTCACCTCAACTTCTTTATATAACAGCAGGTGATTTTCCTCCGCAGAACAGAAATTGGGCTGAGTCAGAAAAAAAAAAAAAACCCATGAACCAGCAACTCCACCCAGGTCTCCTGTGTGGGCATTAGGATTCCAACTACTCGGGCTGTTTGGGTGAATCAACAAGGAACTGATCAGAACTGCAGACACTGGGACTTAGATGGGCACTCTGAAATGTAATGCCAGTGTCCTTAGTTGTGGCTTAAACTGCTGAGCCACAATGTTTGTCTCTGCCAGATATCTTTCAGAGTTATTACTTGCACTAGAAAAAGAGACATTTCCTCCACTCTCTGTTGGTAAAGGGAGTTTTCAAGGCTGACCTGCATACAAGAATGTAAGAAACAGAATTTACCGCTGGCTAGGCAGAATGCTCTGAGCCTACAAACACAATGATGAGATCCCTAATGTAGACTGGTGCAGTTGTTCTCATTTTTCACATAGGAGATAAAAGTTCACAGAGGTTAGGTTGAAAAGTGAGTAATCGGCAAAGATATGATTCAGACCAACATGCCACTGGTTCCAGAACCTGCCCGTTTCACTATGGTAGTCTACACCATCTACTAGAATCATGTCCCTAGTGGAAGAGAGATTTGGACTGATTTCTAGAGAGGTGGAAGTGGGCATGCCACTGGGGAGGCAGAGTCTGGGGACCCTGTATTAACTTTAAGCAGAAGCATCTGTTTTAAATTATTTTTCCAGTGAGCTTAAATCACATGAAATTTGATTTGAAAACTGGTTCTGCAAATTTAAGAGAGTTGAAAAAGGAAAAGCAGGTAGATATTTCTCAACTTGTGAAATGCCTACATTCTGATAAACTTACTAAAATTTGGAAGCACTATAAGCTGAAATGGCATTGAATTCACCTGCTTTAAAAAGCAACAAAGCTTAGCACAAGAAGTGTTGCATATCCTTGTGAGGATTGCATTATGTTTCTCTAGATCAAAATTCAATATCTCTACTGAATGCGTGTCCTCTTCACATGATAATAAAGTCAAAATATCACAGTTCGAATCATCTTAGGCAAGGAACTCTGTGTATGAATAAAAACTGTATCTATGCCTCTGTGAATAAAAATCTCTAATATTTCTTTGTAAAACACATACATTTGTTTTCATGAGTCTTATTTGTTAAAGCTTAGATAGCAGCTGGACAATTTCAACAGCTATTTCATGCATAAACCAAGTTTGGTTTGTACATACAGCGATTTTAAAATGCTAGGTTTTTAGAAGGTACCCTTTGAGTTCTTTTGAAAGGTTATAATGTGTGATCTATCCAATTTTAGGCTGATACTGTGATCTTTGCAGGAATATAATTTGGAGAGTAATTTTCCATACAGTTGGTGGGCATGTTGCATTACAATTTCTGCAACTGACACAGTATGATTATAAATTCTATTTACTTTTTTCTTCATAACGTTGCCAATACTGAGGGAGGAGGGTGATGGTGAGCAGTTATGTTCCCAAGCTTTATCCATGATAGCCCTCCTTTTCTTGGTGCATACATTGCATTTCTGCATAGGATATTGTTGGACAAAAACTGTGTCCACTGTGAAATAAAAGCACAGTTGCAAAACTGCAAGCATGTCATTAAAACATTAGATATTTTGGACATCTAGGCTAAGTGTGGTTTTCTGGAAACAAAGCAATTCAGATGCAAAAATCCATGGCTAATGAATTTCTGGAATCATTAAGAGATTCATTAATTTTATAGAAGTTTTTGACAATCATGACATTAATTACAAATAAACAATAAAAGAAATAATGAGTGACCTGTTTCCAAATGCTATAATCAAAATGAAAACATAGGGGTGCTGAACTGAGATAGCGGCCAATAGAGAAGAGACTTAGTCAAGTAAGCTACAATAAGTAAACCTGTATAAGCACCCTGATTTAGACAGGAATCCCAGGAATTGATGGGTTTCCTAGTACAAGTCTTTAACTGGCTTGGCCCTGGCCATTGTGGTCATTGGACAAGTGAACCAGGAGATGAAAGATCTCTCACTTTCAATGTCTCCTCTTACTCTCTGTATCTCTACATCTTGGATGCATAAAAAATAAATCATTTAAAAAACTGAACTTTAATGTGAGCCAGAAAAAGTGATCTGACGTTCTTAACATATTGGATAAGAACAAAAAAAAAAAAAAAAGAACCTCTGGAATTTTACATTAGATACAGAATTTGAAATAGCCAAGATTAATATGCTGAAGTCATCTCTCGTGGAAAATATACATGCACAAAGGACATTATTTTTATATGTATGATCATATGTATACATATTTATGTATCATGTGTGCATATATTTGTAAATAAAGTGAATGTGACAAATGAAAAACATAATAGAAATTATGAAATTGTTTTCAGTAATATCACCAGTATACTCAACCAATGTGAAATAAATTAGTCAACCTAGAGTGTGAACATAATTACCTAAAAGACAATAAAGCAGATATTTCTAGAAAACCTCATTTTAATACACATGATTACAGTTTTAGAAGTAGAAAAGAGAATAGATCAGGATAAGTATCAAAATAAAATTACTTATTATAAAAGTAAACATTTAATGAGAGAATAGCTCAAAAGATTCCAACACTGAAGTAAGACCACATAGCGTAGACCCAGTTCACACACATAAACCAACATGAGCAAATTCTAGGTAGCAGCAACATTCATGTTTAGACTTGTTTTATTCAAATTGGTCAAAAGTAACAATAGATAAAATTCTTGAAAGTACACATACAAATAAACATACAACTTGTTAGAAACTATGCAAGCCAACAACAATAGAATTTTAACATTTTTAGAAGAAAAAAAATCTGTCAACACAGAATACTATAACCAATTTTTAAAACTTTCAATAATGAAGATGAATAACATATTTTCAAACCTAAGCTGAGGTGCTCCATGACCAGGACATCTGTATCATAAGAAATGTTAAACTAAGTTCTTCAAGCAAATGATTGGAAGTTCATGAAGAGGAAAGTTAATCTTGTTCTGTAGGCATCTATGAAATTCAATTACAGGTATATTTTAGAAATAATATGACAAGTGCAACGTGAAAAATTTCTAAATGAGAAGTCAGTATTCATAGTTGCAAGATTTCTTAGAAGAACAGGATTTCTACTACTATGAAAGGATATAGTTTTAAAGTCAAAATCAAAATATGTTGTTTCTGTGACCCAACAATTTCAAAGTATGTGCTCAAAACAAATGGATCACTGCCTTTGGTGACTATTTTAAGAAGACTTTCCCAATCTCTACATCTTGGAGAGTGCTCCCTATGTTTTCCTCTAATAGTGCGATGGTTTCTGGGTGCAGATTTAGGTTCTTGATCCATTCAGAGCTGATTTTTTTTTATAAGATGACAGGTGGGAATTTTATATGTTACCTCCTCATGCTGCTATCCAATTGTCCCAACAACATTGTCAAAGAGACCAATCTTCCTCTGTGACTTATTTTCAGTTATCTTTCAATGATCAGTTGACTGTAAGGGTGTGGGCTCCCTTCTGGGGTTTCATTCTGTTCCATTGATGTTATTCTCCGTTTCCGTAACAGTACCAGACTGTTTTTGATGATCGCTGCCCTGCAGTATCTCTTGAGCTCTGGAACTGTGATTCCTCCAGCTTTAATTCCTCCAGCTTTATTTCTATTCTTCATGATACTTCTGGCTATTCATAATCTTTTGTGCTTCCATTGAGGTTCCTAACTCCACTGAGATTGGCCTGCATTCGAAACTCTACTAACTACTCCTACTGGCATGGATGTGTAGAGAAAGGCACCCTACTTCACTGTTGGTGGCACTGTAGGCCACTACATTCACTACTTAAGTCAGTATGGAAACTGCTAAGACAACAGAAAATTGATCTACCATATGACCCAGCTATCCCACTTCTGGGAATATATCTGAAAGAAATGAAGTCTGCACGTAAGAAAGTAACCTGTATTCCTGTATTTATAGCAGCACAATTTAGAATATAGAAGACATGGAAACAACCCAGATGCCCATCAAAAGAGGAGTAGATAAAAAAAATATGGTACATCCAACTCCATGCAATAATACTTTGCCATTAAAGACTAGAATTCTACCATTTGCAAAAAATGGTCCCAACTAGAGAATATCATGCTCAGTGAAATAATCCCATCTAAAAAGGACAAATATCATATGTTCTTTCTCATATAAGGCAACCACCATGCAAAATACAAGATGAATAGATATATAGGAAAACCTATATATGCAAACATTTATCTAGAGTAGCTATATAAGGGAGCCTGTCCTGTTAAGAAGTGAAAATTCAGTGCAGCATGCATCTCTACTCCTGAATTAAAGATGGAACTGCAATGAAACTGTTAAACATATCTTGATAATAGGTTTCTGGACTTTCTAGCACTGTCTAATCTGCAATGTCACGATGCACTTAGCAGGATGATAGATTTGTGACTATTGCTGAACCCGATTCCTAGGACCCCCAGGAAAATAGGGTCTTTGAATACTTAAGAGAACACATTAACATCTTCCTCAGTCTGGAATGAAGACGGGCTCGTTCTCTAGCCATTCACAAAGGAAGCGATCTTCCAGTGACAAGGATAGCTCCTAAATGTACCAGCTGAAAATGAGAACAACGTGTGAGCTCACCCAAGCAGCTTCCAAATCAGGATCGTTTCTTAGCATCAATAAAAATGGTGGTGCTATTTCTACGCATTTTCAGTTACTTACATGTCATTGAATTTATAGAAATATTTATAATATCAGCATATAAAAATCTTTATGCTAAAATGTTATTTCCAATAAATATCAATGAGCGCATGAGCTTAAAGAACTTGTGTTCTCAAAGGCCATTTCTCGTGTAAGGTCTCGCCAACATACACTTTCTCAAGGTGAAAGAAGATTTGATTTCAAATTCCCCCTAATAAGCTGCCTGAACCTTATTTACTGATTAAGTTACATAAACTCCTTGGGAGGGTTTACTGTTTTGTGCTTTTCATATTATGTCAGAGTTCATTTCCGACGCTGGAGGCAGCTGGGCTGGTGGTGTTTGGCACACCAATGCTAACATGGAAAGGTTGCAGCAAACAGGGAAGTTAGGAACTGCAGAGTGAAGTTACAAATGTGGCTTGTATTTAATTGTTGCTGGGTTTTAAAAGGTCTTTGTAGATTCTGGACGAGTCATTTATCAGATGTATCTTTTACAAATATCTTCTCCCTGTCTGTGGCTTATTACTGTGACTGTTTCACAAAGCAGACGCTTCAAAAAAAAATCTTTAATATTGCACAGGTTATTACTTTTTTTTTCTTTCCCGAATCATGCCTTTGGTGTTGTATCTAAAAAGACATCTTTAAACTTAGAATCGACTAGATTTTCTTCAGTGTCAACTTTTAGCTCTGTATTGTACATTCAGATCTATGATCAGTTTTGAGTTAATCCTTGTGAAAGGCTTAAGGTCTTTTCATACTTTATGTTGTCCAGTTATTCCAGCACCATATATTGAAAAAAAAACTTATACGCCCCCTTATTACCTTTGCTTCCTAGTAAAAGGTCACTTGACTACACTCATGAAAATTCATTGTTGAATCTCTACTACAAGGTGAGGACTTTATCTGCCTGGCTATTGTGCAGGGTCCGATGAGCTGAATTTTCTATATAGATTAAATAAAACTGGTCATATTGGTGACTTGATAGTTTCTTTCTAATCAATGTATTTATTTTAATCTCTTCTCACATTGCAAGGCTTTCAAGTATCATGTTGGGAAGGAGTGGTGAGTAGGGGAGATCCCTGTGTTTTCCTCTGGGAAAGTTTCTAGTTTCTTTCCATTGCGTGTGATGTTAGTTACAGGTTGCCAGGTGTCCTTTACCAAGTTGAAAAATACCCCGATATTCCTGAGTGTACTAAGAATTTTTATCATGAAATGGCGATGGATTTTTTTCAAACGCACTTTAGTATCTGATCATCCGATTTCTTTCTTCCTAATGTGCTGCTGGGATCAGTTGCATTAACTGACTTTCAAGCACGAAATTACTCTTCTACACCTGGGATGAAGCTCAATTAGTCATGTTATACAAAGCTTTGCATACATTGTTGGGTTCAATTTAATTGTATTGTGCTGAGGATTTTAATCTTATTCACGGGAGAAATTAATGTGGAAATTTCTTTCCTAACATTTTTATCCGTTTTTTTTTCTAGTAAGATAATGTTAGCCCTGTAGAATGAGTTAAAGTTGATTTCTAAATCTTTTCTACCAGATAGAAAAAACAGGTGGTATTATTCTTAAATACTTAGTAGAACTCACTAAATAAGCCATCTGAGTCTCCCTTCTGCTTTGAAACATTATTAATTTGGGAATAGGATCAGGCTGTTATTTCAGCTTCTGTGTCAGACTGGGGAACCAGTTGTGTCCTGGCTACTCTATTTCCAGTCTAGTTCCTTGTCAATACTGCTGGGAAGCAGCAGAGATGTATCAAGTGCTCAAGTCTGTTGGGAGTTGGGCAGAGGTGGAGGAGGTGGTCGTGTGGCCACCTGGCAAAGCTGGGTGCAAACACTCGATCTGCAAGCACTGGGCTGGTAGCAAGAATCGTGCGGGCCTGCCCAGCGCTGGGTGTTAGTGGACTAGACCTCATACTAGACTTCAAGTCTAAAATTTGGGCTTCACCCACTTCTCATCTTCCAACCAGCGTATAAGGCACCTTTCTCAATACTCCACTGCTTAGAGTTGGGGAGAAGATACTGTGAGTAACTCCTTTTCCTGCTTTGTTCAGTCACTCTTAGTCACTGTGCTGTCTCTCTTGTATTCCTTTGCTCCTGAGAAGGTTTTATAGTAAATTGATAGATCTGTGTGTATATACAATATCTATGTGTATATACACACATACGCCTACATACACACCTATAGTGAATATACACACGTGTACCTCTGTGTGTATATGTATTTAGTTACAGCTCTGTGTATACTACATATATTTGCTGCCTTCTATCAGGGCAAAAATGATATTTGTGCTTTGGACTGGCTGACTTTAAACTTCTTTTGAAATGGGTTTCTCAAGTGTGCTTGGATTGAGGGCTCATGTGGCAAGGCTACCATCTAGTGTGCAATAAACGTCATTACATCTTGAAATCAGAAAAAAGGAATGGACAGAGTTGCAGATTCATGCGTGCCAATACGAATCTACCAGCTGTACTAAGAGGGGTGTGTGTGTGTGTGTGTGCACGCATGCATGTGTGTGATGTTAAGATTCAGGAAGGACAAAGCTCAGTAACAGAACTCGGACACTGGAGGAAACCCAGTTTGCGGAAATCAGGTTGTGTGTACAAAGATCAGAATCAGTAGAAATGTTCTTGGCTTCTGATTCCAAACACATTGGAACAGTTCACACCAGCAACTTTGAAATCCTCAACTTCATTATATTTTCATAGGGCATGACTGAATTCACTTCGATGACTTGTGGAAGGCACCTTAGTTAAGGGACAGCATATGATGGTGTGGAAGAAGTGTAAGGTTTTAAAACCTAACTCGCCTCCTTGGTAACCATGTAAAACAGAGGAGCGTTTACTAAGGCTTGAGGCCTCAGTTGCTTTATAGGGATACTGTGAAAATAAAAACTGTCACAACAAAATCGAATTCAGTGTTTAAAATACTGTGTCCTTTAGTGACTAGCCAGAAGTAACTAAAATATGGCTTTTAAGGATATGCATGATTTTACTTAGAATCCTAAATCTGACAGTTACGAAGGATAAAAGGAAGCCTAAAACATACCCTCATGTTTATTTTTCATTGTGTAGCCGTTCGCCAAAGAAGGCGGCCCTGTTGTCTGTGCTGAAAAATTGCATTTAGGCTGCAGTGCGGGTAAGTAGCCAAAAAAGGGAGGGAGCGAGGGGTGTATGAAAGCATGAATGTTATCAGAATTTTTCAAAAAATAGGCGGAAAGCCAAGCGGTGTGCAATAAAAACACCTGCTCATAGACGTGAGCTTTGTTCTCACCCTTTCATGAACTGTAGAGAATGGACAGGAATGAAGGAAAAATCTATCTTTACAACGTGAGCAGTTGCAAAACAAAGGAAGAAAAACCTGTTTTCTTCAAATAATGAAGCCACAGAATTTACAAAATCCTAGATTCCCAAAGTAACAAAATTAATAATAAAAGCTAATTCCAGAGGCCTTTCCCAACATGCAAGAAAATTCAGCAATAAATGAAAGGCTGCTCAAATGTTGAAGCTGGTAGTTGACTCTTCGCAGGCACTGGGTTGTCAATTAGCACATGTGTAATTAGGGGAAAGCATTCAGCTTTGAAAACACTGTCTACTCACATCTCCTGACCTTATGCCCCTGTTAGCAGGTGTAAGGACACATGTTTACTAGGGATGAGAAACAGAGGCTCTGTGTGAGCAGATTAGTACCAAATCTTAAAGTACTGAGCCAGAACTGAAGGCAAGAAGCCCAGAACACCCAGCAAAAAAAACCGAAGTGTAAATGTTTTCTAAAACGGAAAGGAAGCAGCTCCTCTGAGTCCGAGAGCAGAAGCTCGCACAAGAAATCTTGCTGTTTTGAAAGATTATCCCTCCAACTCACATATGTACTTCAACGACCACAGGTCATAGCACCCGTGTGGTCCCTTGGTCTGTGTCTGATTCCGGCAACAAGTAGGGGAGCGTCTTAGTGCAGTCTGACAGAGTCCTACCTGGACTCTTGTTCTTTCACAGTATTCTCCCTAACACTGAAGAAATCATTAACTGATGGGCGATTGAGAGCAGCAAAATTACCCAAGTGCAAATCTATTCATTCCTGGAGTGGTTTGGAGGTGCATTCTGCATTTCTCAAGCTTCTCAATGCGATTAAGCCCCAGCTGCCCAAAGGAAGAACCCTCTGTAGTCACACTCGGAACCTTGGCCTTGCTCTTTCAGCTCTTCTACATGCTGTGATTATTTCCCTCCAGAATCCACCTGCATCTTGTCCTTGTCCGTGACACTTAAGAAACCCAAACTAAGACTGGAATAAATTATTTGGACAATGACTGGCTATTCCTTTCCAGTTTACTTCTCACTGGATGAGAGATGTGTCCGAGGATCAGCATAGCTCTGGTTTTCTACAGTGGGTCCTTGGCCAGCTGAAGCCTTTTGGAAGGAGACAAAGGATTATGTCCTGCAACACTGACCATGCTGCTTTGCACAGTTGCAAATACCTCCTGCAAGACTGGCAGGATGGCTTAGAGTGAATTAATAGGAAACCCAACTTTCCTTCTACTGGGCACTTCGAACAACTGAAACTGGCTCCAGGGTGGCATGCATGGTTTTCCCTTCCATGAGCCTGCTTCCCAGGGTAGCTTCTTGGAAATAACTTCATTATACATCATGAAGGGATGGGAAACTCCATACTATTGCATACCACTTAGTGTCCACAATTCACAAATGTTGCAGCGAAACCAAGCAGCTAGCAGAGTGACCTGGTGCACTCATTTCATTCTTTACATACTCTGAGGGCTGGCATTTTGGAGTAGTAGATTAAGCCTACTTTTGTGGTGTTGACATCCCATACAGGCACCAGTTCATGTCCTGTTCTACCCACTTTCTGTCCAACTCCTTCCTAATGCAGCATCTCCTGGCGTTTGGCTTTGGACAGGTCCTGCTTTGACTACTGCAACCATGTGGAGAATAAACTGGCAGATGGAAGAACTGTCTCATTGTCTTTCTCTCTGCCTTTCCAATAAAATCTTTAATTTCAAAATCTGTTCAGAATGGTTAAATGTTGATCATGTAATTACATTTCTTGTGCATTTGGACAGGCACAATAAGATAAGACAAAGCACGTGCTTAGAAATAGATAACTGACTTTGAAAACAAATACTTAAAGTTCATGGCTACCTAAATATGATCTGACCATTTAAATGTGCACAAACACATCTAATAATCATCATTATAGGTTAGATAGTCTTTCAGGGTTTTTAAGATTTATTATTTGGGAAATTCAGATATACAAAGAAGGGGAGACAAATCTTCGCTCTGCTGATTCACTCCCCAAGTGGTGGCAACAGCTGGAGCTGAGCCAATCAGGAGCCAGGAGCCTCTTGGTCTTCCATGCAGGTGCAGGGTCCCAAGGCTTTGGGCTGTCCTTGACTGCTTTCCCAGGCCACAGGCAGGGAGCTGAATGGGAAGCAGGGGTGCTGTGACGTGAACCAGCACCCATGTGGAATCCCAGCACATGCAAGGCGAGGACATTAGCCACTAGGCTACCGCACCAGGCCCAGCTTGTGGTTTTATAAAAGATGATCAGCTATTTGTGGGGAGGGAGATTTGGGTCCTTCCCAAGGAGTGAGTCATGAAAACGTAGAAACAATGAAAATTTTCGTGCCTTTGGACAGTCTATACTGACTTCTGTTCCTTAGCAAAGATTTTCTTAATGGGGTTTATTGGTTTAAGAAAAATCATGTTGGGCCCGGCGCGGTGGCGCAGTGGTTAAGGTCCTCGCCTTGCACGCCTGGGATCCCATATAGGCGCCGGTTCTGTCCTGGCAGCCCCGCTTCCCTTCCAGCTCCCTGCCTGTGGCCCGGGAAGGCAGTCGAGGACAGCCCAAAGCCTTCGGACCCTGCTCCCGCGTGGACCCGGAAGAGGCTCCTGGCTTCGGATCTGCATAGCATCGGCCGTTGCGCTCACTTGGGGAGTGAATCATCGGACGGAAGATCTTCCTCTCTGTCTCTCCTCTCTGTATATCCGCCTTTCCAATTAAAAAAAAAATCCTGTACTTCAAGGCTGTTTAACTAGAACTTCCTAGTGATTTTTACTGCTGATAAAGCTTTCTGGAAAGGAATATGCTCCTTTTAAACAAAGAATAACAAGAGGACACGAAGAATGATACAAGATACAGAAACGGAGAATGTAGTTTTCTTAAACTACCGGTTCTAGAGTTACTGTTGGCATTTTTATTATCCCTTGCATTATCTACTGTGTAAATTCAAATTTCCTTAACAATCTATTTTATTGAACTTCTCTACCCTACAAAAAATTCTTAACATAATTCAAATTGTACCTGTGTTGCAGTGGGGGATTACAAACCAAAAGAATATTCTGGACTTTTAGGTTTCAATGTTTATCTACAGATATTTCTGGATACCAGAGTCCGATGTCTAATCAAAATTTCCAGGGTCATCTTACTGGGATATGGAATATGGAAAAAAAATGTATATGCTGGAACACAAGTGTGCTTTGAAATTTTAAAATGTTTTAATAAACTCAGAAATCTATTCCAGTTATCACAGAAGCCAGAAAGAAAGGGGGCAAATGAAGTAATCGCTCAGACTCGAAGAATAAACCAAAGTGGGAGAAGGCAGGTGGACATGCAGCTGCAAGCCCTGAGTCAGCAGGCCTGGGAGATGGCATCCCTCAGTCTCTCCTCATTTCCTCTTCTAGGGTCCTTGGATTCTGAAATCATTATAGTAAAAAGAAATTTTGACAAACACCAAGTGAAATTGAATTATTTTCATTTATAGCAGAGGTGCCAATTATATTAAGAAATAGGAAGGACTTCCAGTTGCAGTTTCTTCAACTTGGAATCTTAATGTGTGTGTGTGTGTGTGTGTGTGTGTGTGTTTTGGTTTCAGTTTCTTTGACCAGGACAAAGATTTTGCATTTACTGGTTCCCTTCCCAATTTCTTAACCTCCCCAATACTCATCAGTTTTGACTAACCCGGCCCAAAGCCAGGAATCTAGAATCAAAATCCAGTTTGCTCCGTGGATGGTACACACAGTGCTTGAGCCACTCCCTGCTACCTCCCAGTGTGCTTCCTGGAAGCAGAGCTAAGACATCAACTCAGGCTAACGAGGGAAGTGATTACCTCGGGTGCCATGCAGTGCTCACCTTCTCATGGAAAGGTCAAACGCTACTTTCCAGGCTGTGTGACTCTCTGTCGAGACATGGTAGGACAGAGAATCTAAGCTGACTGACTTTATCTCCTTTTGTTTTGCAACCTCATGAGCCCCAGAATTTTCTTAGTTCTGCAAAACAAGCTGAGCAAATCTGAGTCAAAGCACCACTAATTCCAATAGTGTCACTGGATGCACCTGCCTTATTTCAACCTTTTAAAAATTGTCTTCAAGCTATGCTTTCATTTGTCTATATTTTTATTCCAATACTCCTTTCCTGATCTCATGTAATACAGCACCATGTCTAAATAAATTGTTCTCAGTTCTATCAACCCTCCTCCATTCAGTCCCTAGGTGACCATTTCTTAGCTAATGGAATAACCTCCAAAATGGTCTTTGTTTCCAATGCCTGTCCCAGCATTTAATTAATCTAATGAAATGCGGAAACTTTATGCAACCCAAATTTATTTGTTCCTCTATCTTTTAGGTTGTTATTGACATATATCATTATCTGATCAGCATGTGTTATAAGCTCAAAAGTATAGTTTTGCAATAATAACTTCATGCAATGATTTTCAAGTCAGTTCAGAGAAAATATGTATGTTTATCCTTACACATCTACTTATATGTATATTTTTACTTGCTCTTTCATATATCCTTACATAATGAGACTCACTGGCGCTCTTTATTTCTGTATGGCTTCTAGTTACCATATGGTGTCATTTCCCTTCAGTCTGAAGTGCTTCCTTTAGTATTTCTTATTATGAAAGTGAGCTAGCAAATGAAATCTTTCAACCTTTGAATCTCGGAATGTTCTAATTTTGTCTTCCTTTTATAATGATGCTTTTTCTCAGTGTAGAATTATTAGCTGGGAATATTCTTTCAGTACTTTATGCCATCCCTCTACCTCTGGCCTCAGTCTGTTCCTGTCATCTGTTAAGTTGAATGTGTCTTCCTTGTTCAGGGTGAGTTGTAGTGGCTTTTTTTTTTTCCTTCTGCTGTTGAGACGGATTTCTGTGATGCATCTAAAGGAAGATTTCTTTGTAGAAATCTGAGAATTTTTTAGCCTTCATGCATTTGCAAATCAATGCTTTGTTTTTGTAGGCAATGGGTAATCAAATTCTGGAAATTGTCAGCCATTATTATTAAAGATTCATGTATTTTTCTTGGAAAGTCAGATATGCAGTGAAGAGACAGAGGAAGATCTTCCATCTCCTGACTCATTCCCCAAGTGTTCCCAACAGCCAGAGCTTGTGCAGATCCAAAGTCAGGAGCCAAGAGCCTCTTCCAGGTCTCCCACATGGGTACAAGATCCCAAGGCTTTGGGCCATCTTTGACTGCTTTCCCAGGCCATAAGCAGAAAGCTGGATAGAAAATGAGGCTGCCAGGACATGAGCTGGATCCCCATTTGGGATCCTAGTGCACGCAAGGTGAGGACTTTAGCTGCTAGGCTACCATGCTATGATCCATAATGTCCTTGCTGAATGCTTTGTCTATTTTTTAAAGATTTAGTTCATATGTTTGAAGGTAGAACTGCAGAAAAAGACACTATCCATCTTGTTGGTTCATTTCTTATTTGGCCACACTCGTTAGGATGGGACCACATGGAGTCCAGGAGTCTAGAGCATCCTGTGTAGATTGGAGCATCCTAAGCAGTTGGGCCATCTTGTACTTCTTTCTCAGGGACATTTGCCGGGAGATGGCTGGAAGCATCAGGATTCAAACCTGCTTCTGTATGGGTGTTGCTGTTACCAGCAGCTGTTTAATATGCTATGCCACAAATGCTTGCCCCCAATTCTTAATTTTAAGAATAATTCATGGGTCATTACAGCTTAATGAACAGTCAGAGAATCTTTAAATGGGCAGTGGGAAGTCACCATCTGAACATGGTTTATTCAATCAAGTTCGTCATAGGAAAAGTCAAATGTTTCAGGGTTTAGAGATTTATGTTTTATATAGATATCATCAAGAGTTCTGTGTGTCGGGCACTCTGTCAAAATGTGAAAATTCAACATGCTTAATGATAGGATTTCTCCCCCTGTAAAGGCTGCAATTTACCAAAAGAGAAAATTTTAGCAATCGGTATTCAGGACTGTAACAGGTACGATGTAAGTTTTACTTCCTATTTTAAACTTGACAGTATTGGCAAGTACTTAGATGTGGCTCGACAGTGAGATTTTAAGGAATCCATGGCAATGACAGGTGTCATGAGTCACATAGCATTTTTGGGTATTTCTGGTTTTTATCACTTATTGATTTGTCAGTGACTAATGTGATAGATTGCTACACTGTCATTTTTAATCCTATGATGATGAAAAAAGTAAGCCAAAAAGAGCAAAACTATCTTTAATTCTTTTGACCTTACAGTAGTAACATACTTAAGTCAAGATTGTTCTTGTATGGCTTGTTTTTATTTATCTGTAATCAAACAACCTCTTTCACTATAATAGTTCTAAGCTAAATAATTCTTGTTTGATTTTTCTTATTCAATTAAATCTAAAAACCCATTTTAAAAACTCAGGGAATCCAGGCCTATAAAAATTGGAAATGAATTATCTATGCAAAGGCAGTAGCTCTGACCTATGCTTGCAGAAATTTTCAAAACTGTAATGAATGGATTTGATTGAAGCACAAAATGTGTTTTTTATAATGTAATTTATTTCAATATGGTTGCTTTCAGGGATAGATTGCCAATCACTGAAGTCTGTCTAGCAATACAACTCTTAGCTATAAATGTGATTCCACACTACAATGTCAAGAAGCCGAAAAATAACTGAACAGGAATGTCACCAAGATGAAACACATTGACTTGATTGGATTGTTTTATTATAGCGGCCATGAGGAATTACAAGTAAGAGAGAAACAATTACTTTTTGAGGAGATGAATTATATAGTAATGCAAAAACAACCCAGATTGTTGCGTTTTCTTTTTAGCAAGCACAAGATGAAGATACTCCAACAAACAAGCTGAAAGTGAGGCTTCTTGGGCTTTCAAGGATTTCTCTCCATATATATGTGATTTGTCCTTTTTTCTTACATATGCACAAACAGCTTAGCTTCAGCAAAGGTGGTCTTGCTCAAGTAATGATTTCATCTTCATTGTGGAGGAATGCTTCACATAGCGGAAGATACCATTTTTGCTTCTGAATAAAATGGTTTACAAAGCATACTGAATGGTAAGTTTTAAAGGGATATGATTGTGAAACAAAATTCCATATTCCAGAGGTTTGTTTTTACTATAATTAATGGAAGCAATGACCCCAGCTGAGCCCATGAGTCTCTAAAAGGACTCACAAGTCTTGTAGGTAGCTTGTGGGTACAATTTAAGGCAGGATGGGAAGGAACCTGAATCGGAAATAAGATCCAGCTCTTCATAGAATTTAGGAACAGGAGTGTGTTTGTAGGTAAGTCGTCATGACTTCAGGGCTGATGTGTGTAGGAGGACTGAGGAGATACTAAGAAAAATCCTAGATAAAAATTGAAATTACACGTACTCAGGTATAGCAATCTTCAGGCATATTTCCAGCAAAAATGTCTGATCACATTAGCATCCTATTTATATGGGGCAAATATTAAAACTTATATGTGCATCCATTATGTAATGGTCTGTGTATGATAGGAGTCTGGATTTGTCTTAAATGGGTCCATAAGGCCACAATCAAGGTGCTGAAGGACTATGCTTCCTTCTAGGGCTTGGGGTCTGCAAGCATCACATAATTTTTGTGTCTCCCATTTCCTAGATGCTTTTCAACATCTGCCACACGACCCTCTCCAGAGCATGACAATTTGTTTATTCTAGACCAGTTGATTTTCTTCAATAATCTAAAGGAAGGAATTCTGTATGTACAAGATGTGCACATCAAGGACCAATGTTCCCGGGAGCTCTGGTCACCCTGCCTACCACAGAGCTCAGCCAATCCAGAAAAATCATCAAAGATGAAGAGGAATAAAGGAATGAAATACTAAAAGCTATCAGGCAGCAATGCATTTTTGGATAGCAGAGCTTGACTTAAACAGGAGATGAAACGGATTTTTAAAAAGGCCAAGACTATGAAGAGAAGTTTCAAGTGGAAATTCGGAACCAAACAAGGACATGAAGATTAAGAACATCTGTATTTTATATACAAGAGTCATTACTCAATTTTGAATCAAATGTAGGATTAACACCAGTGTATCAGTCCACATGAAAATAAAAAATCGACAGTAGACTCAATTTTAAGCCTTATTAGGATTAACAATGAGATTTTAGTTCCATTAAATAAAATTTGAGTAAAGAAGAAATTTACAAAGTCTGAATACTGCTTTGTCAATTATTTCTAATCCCTTTGAACATCTCAGAACTATGTTCAAAAGCAATAAAAGCAAAAGGCAGAATCAGAGTAGCTCTTTGTTCATATTTGGGAAGCTGTTCAATACCACATCATACGCAAACTTACAAAAGATAAATCAACGACCAGGGCTAAAGCTTGAAACCCAGGTGGAATCTTCCAACCTCGGCTTCTTCTCCACGCCCAGCTTCAAATCTCAAAACTGGAAACTTCCGTTGTCAAATGCTAAGAGCAAGACAAAAGATCAACCCAAGGAGGACACTGAGCTCATTCAGTGGGCTACGTGGAATTTAAAAGGCAGTTAAGGAAACGAACTGAACAAATCCTACGTAAAGGTTGACATTAGAAAGTCAAGATAAAAGGTGAAAACTGGCTTCACACAGTTAAGTTTTAGCACGCTTTCCCACTGTTCTATGTAACCTGACCCTCAATTATGATCAGTCATGCCGTTCTTGGAAGTAAGGAGGGCATTAAGGGCAGTTTGGCTTCCTCTGGGAAAGACCCAAAGATGCCTCTAGGTGAGGTGAGTATGTGTGAGTGGCAAGGAACAAAGGAAGTTATGTGTGGCACTCATTCTGCTGAAGAGTTTTTCTGCATCCTTGATCTGGTAGATACCAGGTAAGGGACTCGGACTATATTTGGCTAATCGTTCAAAGTTTTTCTTGGACTACCTGCGTTGGTCCTGATTTATTCCTTGGTGAAACTCAACATTTTGAGTACAACTTTCTGATATTCAGTTTTGTTTCACTAATATTAGACACTGTGTGGTGTGTGAGGCACTGAACTAAAATCATAACATTGTGATAAATACAAATTATGTTGTCATACTCTGAGTGCTGTAGTTAGTTTAATTATAAAGTTGTTTTTGCTTTTATGGGTGCTTTAACATGCTTACTGAAGTTATTTTAAAAATATCTATATAATGTTTGTTTTTCAGAGTATAAAATTCACTTGCTTAACGTATAATCTGTGGATAATGGTTTAAGTATGGAGAGTAAATAACCACAATGCCTACTTTTCAATCTTTCATCTTTACAGGAAAACTCCGTGTTCACTGATGCAAAAATGACTTGGCTTAAGCTTGTCAACATGCTTCCTGTGAAAAAGCACCTATAGGTACATCCTATAGGTACCTATAGGTGGTAGAACAGAATTGCGATTTTTCATGATAATTAAAGTATGCAAAAATGTGTGAACTTCTCTTCACACTTGTTTTAGGATATGTTTGAGGAATTCTACATCAAATATCAGAGCTATTTAAGCCCTTAATAGTATTCCTAATGATGTGCAGTTTCACTCATCAGCTTGGCTGTGTTATTGTCCATGTTTCCTAGCAATCAAAACGAATCTGGATGCTACTGTGCAGAGGATGCATAGATGTGAAAAATCTATAGTTACCTGAGGGTAATTAATGGTAAAGGTCATCCTCAGTAATCTAGCCAGGCCCGATCCATTTAGTTAAAAACCCGAAGAAGAAAACTGGGTTGCACCTGAAAGAGGAACCCTGCTCGCAGATCGCAGCATCAACTCGTGCCCCAGAATTGAGAGCCTCTTGTTCCTGATTGTTTTTCTTTTGCCTTTTAGATTTGACGAATCCTCCTCCCACAATCGATGATTTTTTGCTGTACATATACATGCAGACTTGAGGGTACTTTAAACATTTGCATCATATGCACACACACACACATATATATATACACTTACACATAAACATATACACACATAAACACATGTATACATACATATGCAAAGACTTCATGCCCATTGTATGTTATGATACTGCTCTGGTTTTGTTTGTTTTCTGGTGAGATGCTGGCTCATTCACTAGCCAGATGTTTAACAATTATCCTATAGTTGCATCATCCCTCTTATCTGTTACTTTTAATGGCTTGTTGTCTGCAGTCAACAGCAGATTAAAAATACTACGTGAAACATTCAGAAGGATATTGGGGATGTACATGCCATTCTGGGATGTAGTGAAAGATCAAACCATTCATCTTGCTCCATCTCTCCTGAGACCTGAGCCACACCTTTGTTCAGGGCAGTCCTTGTTGCCACTTCCCCTCAGCAGTCTCTGGGTAGCTCTCTGGGTTACCAGGTGGTGTGCAGAGTGCCACACCGTTTACATGTAAGTAGCACATTTTAATCAAGTTTGGTCTTAAAGTGCAAACAGCAATGTTTTTGGATATGCCAGAGAGAACCCATTAGATATTTATTTCAAAGGTAAAAATTCTCAACTTAATTATGGAGGAAAAACGTATCAAGCCTGCTAACACATATGGTAAAAATATATCTTCTATGAAATTGTGAAGAAAAACACAATTTTTTTTTTTTTTGCTGTACCTCATAGTCAAGATATGCCACAGTGATAAATGCTTAGTGAAGACAAAAAATTAGGTGTGCATTTAAGAGAACATGATCCAGTGATTTTCCAGTGTTCAAAGGAGACTGGTTCTAGGAGCTCCCATGTTTACAAACATTTGTACATGTTTAACTCATTTGTATAAAATGGCATATTTGCACATAACCTGTACATTTCCTCTAATTTAAATGGCCTCGACATTACATGTATTTTATATAATGTGAGTATTACGTGAATCATTGACATTAATTTAAGGGAAAAATGACATCAAAGTCTTTATAATTTATATGTACTTTCTAAAATATTTTCAGAGCTTGTGTTATGTGTGTAGTGGGTTAAGCTACTGCCCGTGATGCTGGCATCCCATCTGGCTGCTGGTTTGAGTTCTAACTACACTTCTGATCCAGGTCCCTGTTCATGTACCAGAAAAAGCAGGAGGAAATGGCCCAGAGACTTAGGCCACTGCACCCACATGGGAGACTTGGGAGAGGCTGCTAGCTCTGGGCTTTCAGCTGGCCCAGCCCTAATTGTTGTGGTCATTTAGGAAAGGAATCAGTGGACAGAAAACCCCTCTCTCCTCTAACTTTTTCAAGTAAATATTTTAAGATTTATTCACTTGTAATTGGAAAGTCGGACTTAGAGAAAGAAACAAAGATGTTCGATCAGCTGGTTCACTCCCCAAGTGGCCACAACAGCTGGACTTGAGCTGATTCGAAGTCAGGAGCCTCCCCGGGGTCTCGCACGTGGGTGCAGGCTGCCAAGACTTTGAGCCGTCCTTGATTGCTTTTCCAGGCCACAAGCAGGGAGCGTGATGGGAAATGGAGCAGAATACAAACTGACCTCCAAATGGGAACCGGGCGCATGCAAGGCGAGGACTTCAGCCACTGGCTGTTGTGCCAGGCGGTAACTATTTTGAAAATTACTTCCATTTAAGGTTGGTTGAATTTGTAGGTACAGACCCTGCAGATACAGAGATCCACGTGTTTGGTACCATGGTCACCCTCCAGGGCTTGTGGAATGTATCTCCTGCAGGCAAGGGTCAATTCTAACACATGGGACGGATATTAAAAATAATGAAAAGAACCTTATATTCGTATACAAAGAATATGATTTTAGAAAAGGGGAAGCACAAAAATTTGATCCTAAGGTAAACTAAATGATGTAATAATGTAACAATGTAATAATGTAATAATCCACAATGAAACAAAAAAGGTAAGATAGACAAAAGAATAGATACAAGAAATCTTTACATTTCTGAAGAGGAATCTTGAGAAAGGAATTTTGTATATGTTAGAATTGGGTAATATCTAAACTTAAATGAGTTTATAAAATATAAAGCATTAATGTCAATATACTAACGTTAAACTGGAATTTAGTATTTTTGAATATCAGTCCACTCAAGAAATCATGAAAAATTTTTCATTTCTAAGTAATTGGCCTAGAAAAATAAAACTTTGATGATGATGTCTTGAACTTCATGTTGTCATTATTCAATCTTTGATTATTTAAGAACACTACAAAATCCCTAAAAAGAGCTAGACGTTCCATATATATAATTTTTAAGCTTGAATTAGAAGTCTTTTAATTATCATTCCAGTAAAATGAATAAGTATTGTTTTATAGTGACCTATTATATTATCTTAAGGTTTTTGAAATTTGACATTTCTGCTGACTTCACAAAATCAAATTCTTAGACCTTTCAATCTTCCACTAACGGTAGGAATTTTCATATGTTCCTCTGGGGCTCTCTCAGAAGAGTTTGTTTTCTCCCCTTACTCAAAGAGAAATGTTAAATTAATTAGGGTTATTTGGTACAGTAAATCGCAAGGGAAGCAGTGTCAAATTATAACTGATGTTGAAATTCCATCAAGACATATTTTATGTGTATGTTATTAATGTGTTCCAGAAATTGTGTGAAACTCCTACAAAACTGATGGTTCTGACACAATTCCAGTTACGTTGAAATGTCACAGAAATAAAAATTTCCGTGCATTCTCATGAACTCTCGTCAGATCTATAAACCAGAGTCTTTTTTTCCTTTTAAAGATTTCTTTATTTTTATTGGAAAATCAGATATACAGAAGGGGGGAGAGGGGAAGATCTTCACTCTGTTGATTTACTCCCCAGGTGACTGCAATGGTGGGGCACCACTGACCCAAAGCCAGGAACTCTTCCCAGTTTCCCACTCGGGTGCAAGGTCCCAAGGCTTTGGGCTGTCCTCCACTGCTTTCCCAGGCCAGCTGCTTTCCCAGCTCCTAGGGAGCTGGATGGGAAGCGAGGCCACCACAACATGAACCGGCGCTTATATGGGATTCCAGAGCGTGCAAAGTGAGGACTGTAGCCACTAGGCTTCCGTGCGTGACCTAACCAGTTATTTTATGTCTTGGTTCTCAGTTAATTGTTTTACTCTGGTGGTTTTCCAAAAAGCTGTTGGAATCAGCTAAACATTTGTCCTTGAGGAAATTCATGGAAAGGACTTTGACAAATAGATTTATCATCTTAAATCATATTATTGGAGTGGGAAATTCATAAATTTAGTGAAGCTGATGTTTTCATAAACTGCTGACTCAGCATCAAGAAAATGAGGATTAATTGGAATACCAAGTAAATGCCCTGACAAATTTTTCATATTAAGTCAGTACTAAACATTTTAATACAGACAATTTTAAAAAACTAAGATTGACCCAGTCAGATTATCTATGGTGATCTTTGCAATAGGCAGTGTTACATATCCAACTTCTGAAAGTAAAAATAGTACTTCAAAGCATGTGGATCCGGTGTTATGAAGCATCCACGTGGCTCCCTTACGTTTCCTGAGCCATTAAGTCTTCCATCATTAAAAGACCCACTTTTCATGACCAATATTGGAGTACACAAAGTGATATAAGTAGTGAAAAAAAATATTGCTACGGTGACTATTGCAAAAAAATTTTTAAATGCTCTAAAATGATTTGTCAAAATCCTCAAAGCTGATAGGATGAATAAGTTAATATATTTCTAAGACCTACCAGAATACTCCAGTGAATTCAAATATCAATTTCAATGGGCTATCATGTTCCTTTTCCTTAAAAAAGGAAATATTTTACTGGAAAGAGTTACAGAGAGCAAGAAAGATTTTTTCAGTCTGCTGGCTCACTTAAATAGTTGCAACATCTAGAGCTGAGCTGGTCTGAAGCTGGCAACCAGAAGCTTCTCCACGTTTTCCCATGAAGCTGCAAGGGCTCAGACTTTGGGCCATCCCCAACTGCTTTTCCAGATAATCAGGGTTGGAAAGGAAATTGAGCAACAAGGTCTCAAACTAGTGCCCATATAAGATGCCAGCGCTGCAATCAGCTTAGCCTACTATGCTACAGTAGTGCCCCAAGTACATGACCTTCTAACAAATGTTCTCTTTGAATTTTGAATCTAATCAGCGCAGTAGATCCTAAGGCTCACAGAAATGTGTAACAGTTGCTATAGCATAGTTCTCATCCATGGTGGCTGGTACCTGATTACTTGAGCCAAGATTGATCCCCGATGCTCTGATAGGGTCTAGGATACTAATACCTTCTATCTCAATCTCTGGGACGCGTGACTACCTCCTGACATTTTTAGCAGTAGCAAACAGTTTTTATAAAATGTTTCTTAATAGAGTATTTCTGGGGTAAGTGCCATCAGTAGAGTTACTGATTTTATTGGAAAAGTTATTAAACGGTTATTCACTATAAATGGCATTACTGTTCCTATGAGTCTAGATTTCTGTGGGAAGATTGAAATACCTAATGCTATTTTAAACCTAAAATTAGCAAACCTAGCTGAGTCTTGGATTGCCCTGAAGCAGGCTTGGCTGTTGGAATTAGTGGTCATCAGATCTATCTTTCATACCATCAAGTTACGTGAGAGACGAGGATGAGTTCCTGGTTCTTCAGCTTGGCTCAGCCATGACCATTGCAGCCACTTGGAGGATCTATCAGAGGATGGAGGATTCTGTTTCGAGAGGCTACCTGACCATTATCAGCAGCACCCAGGAAATCAGTGGAAACACAAGTTCAATGCAATCCACCCCACAATTACTGGATCAGAAATTACAGTGGTGACGTGTGTGTGTGTTCTAACACAGTCTCCTGGTGATTCTGTTGCTTGGCAAGGTCTGAGCATACTGTATTGAGGTTTCTGCCCCAGTATCACTTTAATGTCCTTTTACATGTATATTCGGCAGAAGTTATTGACTCAAATTATTCCTCAAAATAACTCATGTGTTTGCAGATTTAATTATATATATACAAAATGATAAATCTTAATTATACTTTACTAAAATGAGATACTCCTGACTACTTGAAGTTGTTCTGATATATATCACCTGCATTTGATGCTTGGGTCTCTAAAGCAGCTGGAATAATTTTTCATCCTCTTTTTTCTCTCATTTATATATCTCTACCTTGCTTCCTAAACTCTGAGATAAATTACTATTTTGTAAAATGCTGTATAACTTCTTTCTGCTCTGAGCAGTTTCTTTATATTTTTATTAATAGGAGACACTGTTCCTTTACATGATTTGCTGCCTTTGGTACTAATTCCTTAAGTTCTTTTGTTGGTGTAAATTGCAGTCTCTCCACTCAGTAGGACTGACACTTTGTACCATCCCCTACATTGTGACACCTTAAGTCTTCTTAAATCATTGTCAAAATCTCTCTGGGAGTGAAAATTAACTCTGATTAAGAAACATTGGTTAAAATGGATAATCTTTAAGAAACATTGGTTAAAATGGATAATTGAATTTCTAAAGTAAAACTTTCTCAGATTCCAAACTTTATTTTTTTCCAAGAAAAAGATTTCATTTTGGTCAGGTCTTCTAATTACCATAAATATGATTTTGGAAATATTTTTTTTTAGTTTCATTTTGCAGCTTGTAATAAAATGCACTTTTAGATTGCTGAGCAAATATTCTTAAGTTCATCTGATTCATCCCATCAATTAAATCCTTAAAATCACGCTGAGAATTCACTGTCTGAGAATCCTCATTTGCAAACACAACAGGCCCCAAGAAACACAATTACTATACATTTTCTCAAGGAAGGGAGTGGTGGTAAGCATTGCACACTGTTGATTTAAATTGTCTTCTTTTTTCTTTCATTAAGTGGTAATTCAACTCTTCATCTTTCTCGATTTTCTTTACTCCAAGCAATTATTGCTGGCGATTATGATGTTAATGAGTTATGCAGAGCAGACTGAAAAACTGATATATTTTTAGGACGTTAAGCTAATGGGAACAGCAACTTGAATGCGTGCAAAAAGCAAGCATCTTCCTTATTGTGCCCTGATTGATTTTATAAGTCAGGTGTTCTTATGAATAGATAACCTTTACTTAGCAAAGGCAGTATTTTGACAGGAAATTTACTCTGATGAGCCACAAAGGAAGTCTTTTGTGAGACTGACTGTTCTGCATTGTGTCTGATTTTTGTTATTGCTTGAGTTAATTTGAAGGCATCTCAATCTAAGAAGATGCTGATAGACATGAAAATCAGAACTTGTTAGCTCCTTTGGAGTTGAATTCTAAATGGTCTTAATATACTGTGGTATTGTTCATCAAGATGACATAAAATACAATCAGACACACAGAGATGCAGAAAAGCAAACCCAGGTGACAACACCGATCCGTAGGATGTTCGCTTCCACCTTTTTCTTTTTCCCAGTGACACAGCAATTGAAATAACCGTGCTTTCTGAATGCCTTTGACTTCCTCAGATGAGACTGACTTATCAACACTTCACTGTCAACACTACTTTGGTTTCTAAATTAATATTCAATATGCACATACCGATCAGACGCATCTGACAATGGCAAGACTTCCTGTCCCTTCAGTCTCACCGACTCCTTTCTTCCGGCGTACATTTTCAAAGTTTGGTGCAACTGAACTTGTAGCACTTGGACGAACCACACTTTTTGTGAGGAGATCAGAGCTAAGATTAACCAACTATCTATTCAAAGAAAGAACATTTTAAAAATAGTGTTAGGATTCCGTGAGTTAAAGCGAGAAGGTGGCTATGAAAACTAAAACTACGGAGTCATTTATTAAGTAGACACTATATAGGGAAAATGTAAAGCTAAATGTGCTGTAGATGGATGATAGAAGTCCGTGTGATCCAGTCGTGTTTTCTGGGATGACATTTTCATTAAGTCTGTTCAGGATGAACCCCCTCGCCACTTTGGGGATATTGAAGACCAGATCATGTGACTCACCAGCTGATAGGCTGATTTACAAAATATCTCTGCTGTACTCCAGTCATTACATTGCTGTGCAAGAGCATCTTGATTATTCCACATCCTTGTCAACGTTTGTTATTTTTTCAGTCATCGTAGTAGATACGAAGTGGTATATAGTTACTATCACGAACAGCCTCTTGCATTTTTTGTTTTTACTAATTTGAGTCTGTTTTTCTTTGCCAGGTAAGCTGGGATTTTTCAGTTGTGTGCATCTTTTGTTAGTCATTTTTTAATTTCACTGCTTTTTGCATTGTTATTCCATTCTGTTTCACATCTACAAGTCACCCTGGTCCATATTTATTCACGTCTTTCCACTTCATGTGGATTTAATTTGCTCTTTTGCTAAAGTCTTTACAAAGAACCTTAGATCCCTGATTTAAGATCCTTTTACTTTTTAAATTCAGGTAATCTGCAACTGTGATTTTTCCTCTAAGAAGTGCTTCAGGTTTCAATGGTATCCCATAGATTTTAATATCATATGCCACAGTGTGTTAATCTTAGTGTATCTTCTATTGTATTTGGATATTTCTCTCCGGACTTCGTTTCATAGCAGTCATTATGTGTAATTTCTGCATGTTTGTTAGCTTTATATATTTCTGTGGTGTATTTCCAATTTTACTTCATCCTAACAGGAAAATATATTTTGCGTGATAAGTCATTTTTAATTTAGCAAAGTGTTTTTGTTTTTTACGATCTAGAATATATTTATCCTAGAGAATTTTCCATGTATACTCAAGACAAAATTATTCTGCTATTATTGAGGGGAGTATTCTCTAGGTAATGCTTAGATCTATTTTTTTAGTCTTTTTTCAAATATCCTATAGATTGATTTTTTTTAAAGATTTATTTCTTTATTACTTGAGATACAGAGAGCAAGTCAGAGAGGCCTTCCATCTGTTCTTGTACTCCCCAGATTGCAGGAACACACAGACCAGAGTAAGCTAGTCTGAAGCTGGGAGTCATGAACTTCTTCCAGTTGTCTCATGTTTGTGCAGGTGTCCAAGGCCTTGAGCTATCTTCTGTTGCTTACCCAGACTATAGGAAGAGAGATGGATAGGAAGTGGAGTAGCCAGGTCTAGAACTAACACCCACATGAGAAGCCAGAACTGCTGGCAGAGGATTAGCTTGCTAAGCTACCAGGCTGGTCCCATCCTTTTTGATTTTATGGCCAGTTGTTGAACTAGAGAATTAAATTATCTAACTGTTCTGTTGAATTGTGCATTTCACCCACCCAGCCTGCAAGCATTCAATTAGTGTGTGTGAGGACTTTGTCATGGGCATATCTACATGTACACACATTTTGGTTTATAAATTCCTTGTGAGTTACCATTTTATCATTTTAAATGTCCCTGTTTCAGTATTGCTAGAATTTTAACTTTATTTTGTCATTTTCACTTACAGTCTTTAATGATTGTTTTCACTTTATTGGAAATCCTCTTGGTGGTTACTCTCCACTTTACCATATTCATCTACTTTTAGATTTATACTAACAATGCTAACAGATAGAAGACTTACTGCTATGTATTTCTGTTCTTTCCTGTTTTGTGCTATTGTTGCTCTATAGAACAGCATACCTGCAGCTTCAGACACATAGACAGATGTTTAGATATGATTCTCAATTCAAATATTTTGGTTACTACTGGGTGAGTACCTTAAAACACTATTGTATATATCTAGAATTGTTCATTTATCATCTTATGTAACATCAGTATTTCTCTACTATTCCTATTAGTTTAAAATTTGATATCAATTCTTTATTCCAATATACTCTATCTCCCACTGCCTTATGTTTGGAGTCTTTGAGCTCCACTCTTCCATTTCCTCATAACAGGTGACTGCAAACTGTCATCACCCACTGGGATATGACACGCTAGAACAGCCTTTATTGTAAAGGCACATATACAGGGAGAAGGAAATACAGAATGACTCTCCATCCACTGGTTCACTCCTCAGGTGGCCACAGCGGGCACAGGTGAGCTGATCTGAAGCCAGAAAGTAGGAGCTTCTTCCGGGTCTCCCACACATGTGTAGGGTCCCAAGAACTTGAGTCACTTTCTACTAATTTTCCAGGCTGCAATCAAGGAGCTGCATGGGAAGTGGAGCAGTCAGGATATTAACTGGTATTTATAAGGGATCAGAGTAGAGGTAATGTGAGAATTTAACCACTAGGCTATTGTGCTGGGGCCAGAACACCGTCTTTCTAACTTGCGTTCTATCAGTCCTTGGTTTCCACCCTGCCTCTAGGCCCTTCCAGTGTACACTTTTATCAAAGTATATTACCAAGATATTGAGTTTCAGTCTTTCACAGCTGCTTAGGCATACTGTCAAGAATTCAGATCTCATCTGTTTTGGTATCTGGGCTGACAACCACCTGGTTGCATTATGCCTGCCACGCTTCCATCCCACTTCAACTGCAGGCGGATGACGTGTCATACAGAAAGGAATGGTACCTGTGCTGGTAAAGACAGTTTCCCAGAGGCCCTTCTAGACATTTGCATTTACTAACACCGCATTCCATGGCCATCCATATCTGCAGATTATTTTAGGCAGGTACATTGCTATTCTGGACAAAGGATTAAAGAACGAATAGGAGGTTGACAATTAGCACTATCTTCCATGTAGGACGAACACAAGGAAAACTCAATGGATGCATGGCAGAGTTTGCACATCCCTTGAAGGTCATTTTGTAAAATCGATTTCTAAATAATGGACCCTAGAGATGCATATGTGGCTATTCTAAGCTCTTCATGCAATTAGATACCCACTTAACAGATGCAAGTGTGTAACTAATAAAAAAAATATGGAGGGTAGATCCATGAAAGCATTATGAACACTTAAGGAGTCCAAAACAGAGGAGCAAGTTGTTGAGCGCTCTGCACAGTCCAGGCTACGGGACAGGAAGTAGGTTTCATTGAACTGGCTCAGAACAGAAGAGCTTTCAGGTGGACTGCTCGAATGAGGCTGAAGGACTTGGCTCACTGGAAGGCGAAGTTCTGTTAGTGCCTGTGTTGTCAC
Organism: Ochotona curzoniae; assembly: GCF_017591425.1. Lineage (NCBI taxonomy): Eukaryota > Metazoa > Chordata > Mammalia > Lagomorpha > Ochotonidae > Ochotona > Ochotona curzoniae. Next base: position 7,723,641 of record NW_024465035.1, on the reverse strand, counting down.
AGAAAGTCGGCCACACCTGTCTACTTGTGCACGTTATGTCTGGGTACAACTGCAAGGATGTGTGCATGTAGCAGTGAACCGTAAAACGTATTTTCCAGGCACATAAAATTAATCTCCATACTAATTTCTGATGTTTGAGTGATTGGGGGAGTGCTACAAAACATTGTCCTACTCATCTGCATAATTTACTTGGTATAAGTAATAAAATGCCTAGGAACCAAAACATCACAACTTTTTAAAATTTCCTGAAATATGAACCTGGCCCGATGGCTCTTAGGCTAAAACCTCTGCCTGCAAGCATTAGGAACCCATATAAGCTGTGGTTCACGTCCTGGCTGCTCCACTTCGCTCCCAGCTCCCTGCTTGTGGCCTGGGAAAGCAGTGGGGGACGGCCCAAAGCCTTGGGACCCTGCACCTGCATGGGAGACCTGGAAAATGTGGCTGGTTCCTGGCTTCAGATCGGCTCAGCTCCAGCTGACACTTTTGATTTCCCCAGAGATACCGAACACTGTGAATAGACAGTTCTTTCAGAAGTCATCGTGTTTCTTTGCTCTTTATGCGTGTCCAACTCTTACTACATATATCCTGTACACACATGACAATGTGTAAAATACACACATGCCCTTTTTTTCCAGTTAGAATTCAGTTCGAATTTGAAGCCCTCAGGAAATTCATTGGAATGGCAGTAAGAACTGCATACTCATGCATTATTAATCTGCTATAAAAATGGAATTTACAGGAACATGTTTATGGTTTGTGTTTGAGATGCAGAGACAGGTGCCTTTTGTGCCAGACACCTTAAAACAGATCTGTTCCACTTCATGCTGACGGCCCGGCAGCATCAGATAGCACCGATGTCATTGCTAAGGGTCTTTCAAACACATTTCTAGATTTCGTTATCAAAAACGTTGCCTGCCCATTGGTACTGTCTGTGTTAGTCCAAACTGACAGCATGAACTGGCGTGACTCCAGAGCTGCTTTTGCAAGGATGCCTCACAGTCGTAGATGCTTATTAAAGCATTCCGTCACATTACTTCACTGTCTTTCAAAAAACAGAAATCCGAAGAACAGAGTTGAGTCCTGTTTTCTTCTGTTGTTTTGAATGAAGACTTTGATAACATTTCATTTTAAAATTTCCTGCCAGGAAATGTTGATCACAGATGCCCCGGTTGTCGGGGGTACAGAACATAAAGGCAAAAAACATGCATTTCCAGATTCAGCACCTGTGCTCATTGCTAGCTCATGAACAGATTCTATGCGCATGGAAATAAGTAGTTTGGACACCCATATCTCTTTTGCATATTAGCATTTTTGTGAATTTGACACAGGCTAATTAATTTGGACTATTTCAACCTAGACTTGCAACCAACCATTTTCCTTGACACCCCCTACAGCAAGGTCTTAGATTAGGTGATGCCATAAAAAAATGCTATTTTTGGGGCCCAGCATGATAGCATAGCAGCTAAAATCCTCACCTTGAACATGCTGGCTCTAATCCCGGTGGCCCTTCCAGCTCCCTGCTTGTGGCCTGGGAAAGCAGTCAAGCATGGTGCAAAGCCTTGAGACCTTGCACCCATGTGGGAGACCCAGAAGAAATCCTGGTATTGGATTGGCTCAGCCGCAGCCATACCAACCACCTGGGGAGTGAACCATTGGGCAGACAGAAGATCTTCCTCTTTGTCTCTCTTCTTTCTGTATCTGCCTTTCCAATTAAAAAAAAAAAAAAAGCTATTGAATTTCAGTTCTAAAAGCTGGTATTACCCAGCGCTGGCTATTGGAAAGTTTAAAAAAAGCTGTTTTTCTAAGTTCAATGTGGTTAAATTTGGCTCATCCTAATATTTGTCTCCAACTAGAAAATTACCAAATGGACTTTGCCTGTCTTCAGATTTTGCTGCGGAATCTTGTCCTCTGAGCGGTTCCAGGAAAAGCACTCAGTAAGTAGTTTCATAATTCTTCTTGTAGCAGACACAGGATTTGGATGATTCAAGCTACACTTGTCCCATTTCTGTACCTTTCACTAACAGTGACTCACATGTCATTCACAGTATTTGTCATGGATTTTCCCAATGTTTGCCATCATATTTGCAAAAGCTCTCAGAAAAGATTAAATATATTCTTTGTACAGATAGGGAAACTGAGCCCAACCTTCTGAGGATTATCAGTTGGTCGTGGCAAATGTTAGAGGCCGCCAACCATGAGCTTCAAGCTCTTTTTATTCTCACCTGCTGCCGCCTCAAACCAGCAGGGCTATCTTGTCTTTAATTTTTCATGATTAACCACAAAAACTTCATCTCTACATTCATTTCACCTCTCATCTGTAAAATGGAAATCATGTCTAGGTCAAAATATTTTTGTATATTAGTCGGGAGATACAAAGCATTTAGAGTAACACCTGTACAGAAAAAGTGCTATGTGTTAGCTGCCCTTATTACACTATTTATTCACACTCATCCTGATTCGGGAATTTGATGAGAAAACTTACCCTTGAATTGGATGGCAATGAGTTTTCATTTGCATGAAATAAAAATATGAAAATACAACAAAGAATTGATGAGTTGGTGCACTCCATTCTGTAGTAATAGAAGTCTTATCTTTCACCATCCAGGGAATTGATCCACATTCTGCATTTTTTATAGTCTTATGTTAGACTAAAGGATAATTTTAGGGGATCATAAAAAGCCAAGTTTTATCATAGCACCTGGAAACAAGCATGCTGTGGGCAGGTGCTGAGGAGCCGTTCTCCGTTGCTGCTGCCAAACACCGCCGCCCTTTCACTGCCATGCCTCTGCGCTTGGACATCACCGAAGAAACCCCTGCCAAGCCAGCAGGGCTGTTTGATGGTGCAGTGTTTCCGGCACTGGGGTTAGGAGTGTTCTGGCAGCACTTTCTACGAGGACAGTGGGATCAGAGCCGGGAATCTCTGCTGGTTTCGTGACAGCCAGGTATAAAATGCTCAAATGGGCAGCAGCTGATAAGTCTGTTAACATGAAGCTGCCGCCTCCAAAGCCTGAGCCGTATCTTAGTGATATTGTCCTAATAGATAAACCATCTACCACATGATATATACCTCACTGCTGTCTAGTGGCTGTTCTATGAATCTACTACCAAAAGTGTTGGATGTGGAGGCTGCTTTCCTTCAGGTTTATTAAACATTTCTGGGTCTAACCTTTTTGAAGATGTGATCAATCAGGTAAGGATTTCTCTGTTGGGGCCCCAGGCGGCAAAAGTGTCAGGCAGGTAATGGATGGCTCATACAATGTCAAGTGCAAGATGGAAATACTGGCCTGCTTGATGGACATTCTGGGCGACTATTTGTGTAAATGCTGTTTGTGTACTGCTGCTCATAGGAACGAGAAACTTAGTTGAAGAAGAGATATCTGAGCAAAAGAAATGAAACGATTCTATTCATGTTGGGATAGTAGGGTGTTATCACAGATGGAGAATTCAGAAAGGAGCTATCTTAAGGAAATTTGATTAGATGAAGTAAGGAAGAAGGCAGGCTCAGAAATGACTAGGAAAGTAGACAAAGGATCAATATTTTTTTAGTTTGTAAGATTGTTATTTCAAGAATTAAAGTCAGTTAAAATTTAACTTACATAACAAAAAATTCCTCAGTAAAAAATGCATCAGCGTACACTTTGAATAACCAAATTTTCCCACATTTCTTTGCATGCATTAAAAGTATAGGTTAAAAAATCGGAGAAGGGCCTGGTGCAGTGGCCTAGCGGCTAAAGTCCCTGCCTTGGATGTGCCAGTATCCCATAGGGACTCCAGTTCGTATCCTTGTGGCCCCACGTCCCATCCAGCTCCCTGCTTGTGGCCTGGGAATGCAGTCAAGGACAGCCCCAAAGCCTTGGGACCCTGCACCCACGGAGTCCTGGAAGAGGCTCCAGACCGTCTCAGCTTTGGCTGTTTGAGTCACTTGAGGAGTGAATCATTGGACAGAAGATTTTCATCGCTTCTGTATATCTGACTTTGCAATAAAAATCTTAGAAAATATCAGAAAAGCAAGATAACAATGTTCAACACAAGTGGAAAAACGCTTCCTTAGCTGAACAAACTATTGTATGTGTGTATAATCAAACATGTATGTCAAATATAAGCATGTCATATACACGTGTGTGTGTGTGTATATATATATGCTACAAGCTAGATTAGTCAAGATTGACATTCTTGAAGCCTGCTGCGATTTGTGTCTTCAAAATTCATATGTTCAAAGCTTACTCTCAGCGCGGGACTGGGAGGCGATGAAGAGGTGATCGGCAGCTTATAATGCCACTATCATGGAATTGTATTATTTTGGGAATGAGCTCTTGATGAATGAATGAATTTGGCCTAGATTTGCTCATGAGTTCTGTCAGCATTGAGAGACACAAAGGCCTTTACCAACTGCTTGTGCCATTCTAGGCTTCAACTATTCTGGAACAACAAAGAAGAGATTTTATCATTTATTCCATCTGTGATATTCTGTTGTAGAAGCAGAAAATGGACTAAGACTTAAGGTTGCAGGATTCTTTAGCCTGAAAACCCCAGTGTTAAATGGACTAAGACTGAAAATTTCCTTACTTGCAGGTTTCTTCGGGTATTTAAAAATCAACGGGTTTTACGCACGCGGAAGGATTAAAGTCTTCTCAACTCTTAGGACTGTTACCCCGGAGGTCTCACCACCTCGCTGTCATGATCCCGAGTGTATATACTTAGATGTCATTAAAGGATAGGGACTTTCATGTAGCAAGCACTTCATGCACATGTTTAATTCTCAGTTGTCTGCTATGTAAGGCATTACTGTGTGGTGTTGTGATTAAAGGAAAAAATTCAGAGAGGTTAATGAATTCAACTAAAGCCACACAGCCAGTAAATGACTTGAATTTTCAATCTAGATACAAACTCTAGTTTCTTTACATAAGTATTGAATGCCAGGGGTGCTCCCTTTGTGCTGGAGAAGGTAGCATTCTTCCATCCATTAGAATTATTTTTGAGAAATGTAATGCTTAATTTACATGACTATTATAAAAGGCAGACTGATAAGAAAACAAAGGAATGATATCATTCCGTATGAAACAAGATGTAACCAAATTGTGATGTGAGTAAGACTTGAAAATTATTTTCAAGGCCACATGAATGCATCAGTTTACTGGCTTTCCCCTGGCTTAGGCTGTTTCTTTGCCAGATTCAATGATGTGATTTAATAAGCAACAATTTAAGAAAAGCCATTTGTGAAATATGCTTCAAATGCTCAGAAACACGTATGATTCGAAAGCATCTTGGAGAATTCGTTAAGTCACAGGGAGTATCCTGTGACTTAACGAATCCTTTCTACTTCACCTTTGTTTCAACCACGTTAAAGGAGACACAACTGCAAATCCAACCGCCTTCACCTCCCCAGGCACACCTCGTCATGCGCCTGATGGATGGTTTCTAACTGTTAAATACATGCAGTTTCCTGAATCTGGTGCTTTCAAACCAAAGCATATTTTCCTCTTCATTTCAACTGCATTGTGATTTTCTTACACTTGGTTCTATGAATTCAGAACTTCCCAATTATCATTAATGGTTCACGTTTTTGTGTGGTGACACAAACCATCTTCAAACTTAAACTCCTTATCTAGGCTGTCTATTTCAGTCATAAATGAGACATGATGAGGCTCACAGATCACTTACGGAGATGATTTTTCTGATTTCTAAGATGGTTCAGAGCCTAGGAGCACAGGTTGGGAAACTTACAGATTTTTGAGGGTTATCAAACCAGCATACCTCTTCGAAGAATGCTTCATATTTACTGCAGTCGCTTTTTCATTGTGTTTGTGTGTGTGTGGTATTAGTACTTATTAGATATATACCCTATTCAGATACTAACAGTTCTATTTGAGCCAGAGAGTATTCATTCATTGGATCACTCCATAATGCTCACAACATCATAGGCTGGCCTACACTTAAACCAGAAATCATAAGCCATAAACTCAATCAAGGATTCCCACATGGGTGTCAAGGACACAACTACTTGAGCCATCATCACTGACTCCCAGGGTGTGCAGCAGAAGGAAGCTGGAGTAAGGAGCTGAGTTATGGACCAAACCCACATACTAAGATACGGGATATGATCATTCCACCCACAGACATAACGATTGGGCTAAATACTTGTTTCACATGCTTTGTACTATATGTTATTGCATTAGAAATTATAGATCTAATTGATACGGCAGCTCTCTAACACTTACTTAAACTGTCTAGCTAAAACTGTATGAGCAATGATTAGTCACATGGAGCAATTTGTGTCACGAGGTAGAAGATGTCAGGAGAGGAAGGAAAAATTGTCCTGGGGATGTGACTAGGATGCTGAAAGTACAGATGCTCAATGAACTTTGAAATTCAGATAGAAAATGAAAATAACATGTATAAATATGTTCCATATAAAATTAGATTTAAAAAAATTCTCCAGTGTTTTCAAGTGCATTTTTGTTTAATAAATCTGAAACCACAGGTAACAAATCTAGACACAGCTCAAGGTGTTCTTGGGTGAGAGATGTTGAATTGGGAACTGGGTTTATCTTGAAGGGATTGGAACAGAGGATCCCATGAGGCAAGAATGACAGGAAGGCAAAAAAATATGCTTCTGGATTCCAGGAGTTACACTTCATGGAAATATGTAAGAAATAGACTAAAAACGTAATGGCTTTATAAACAAATGTCATTATATAAAACATCAAATATTGTTCTATCACATTGTCATCTAAAACATCAACTTAGGGCATTTGGAAATTCTGAATTAGTGTTTTACAAATCATTTTTCTTTTTATGTAAAATCATGACAGCAGAGCGGTAATTTGTTAAGTTTGATTTTTTAATAAAAATGTACCTTTAGAGAAAAGTTCATGTTCCAGGATTTGTGTGTGTGTGTGTGAAGCTAGTAATCTGTGTGTTTGCTACTTAAACCAAGAGGATGATTATTCAACACCTTTTCGATTATTTTACAAATAGACCAACAATGTATTCTGACCAGGTTGGCATCTTCAATTCCCCCAAAATTATCTACTCAACTAGGAAAAGCCTAATAAGTCAATGCTAAGATTATTTTTGAAGATAACTGGAGACACCGGGGGGTGTGCAGTTACTAAAGCAACAGTCATGAAGAAATCCCTTCTTTGAACCAGGGCCGGGAGGCTCTTTTTTGTAAAGCACATACACAAAACCAGCCTCCTACACTAGGTAAAATTGCTAATGTGGAGCAGTCAGACCTGAAGGGCGCCTGGGCTGTGTTCCTATGCCTCAGTGGTAACTGTGATGCATGGATGGCTCATGACTTTGTGACATCCTCATTCTTAGATTTCATCTAAGATGTCGGAACTTCTGCATGCCACTGGGCGAGGGGGTGGTCCGTGGAGTAACTGTGATTAAATTTCCCACCATCACAGCAGGATGACTCAGAATTAAGTTGATTTGAGAAAATAAAGAGTGAAATTTCCTGTACACCTGTGACCTAAGATTTATACTCACACCACATATTTGCTTCATTTGAATTTTGCATTTCTCAATTACTAGGAGGAAATCTTTTTTTTTCTTATAATTATGCCAAAGTTATCATGATATGGAATATCAATTTCATAAGTTTGTTCCTAAGATATTGTGAGTTCAGGAAGAACTTCTGAATTGTTTGATTTTGATGGAAGTAGAGCAGACTTTAACTAATTGTGTTGCCTCTAAGATTCTGAAATCATCAAATCTCCATTTTTGCCTTTTATTCAAGTCTTACAGTGTAGTTATCAGTTTAATAATATTTTCCCAGCATTACCACAGCAGTCAGAGAGGAATATAATCCAAAAAGCCCCCTGTATTCACAGAGACAATGCTCTTATGATGAAACCACAGAAAGAAGTTGTAATTAATGCAAGAAATAATGTGAACAATCTATTAACATAATCTGAATGAAATCCTTCCACTGTTAAATGCAGACACTAAGTGCTCATATAATACTTTATTAATTAACAAAGTATTTATCCACAGGGAAATGAGGATAAGAGACCATACACTTTGTCAGACTACAGGAAAATGTATTAGTGCTTCATAAGAAATGCATACAATTCAAACAATAGCGCGATTATCTTTTAAAAGCAATTACATTTTATCTCAGAAGAAAGAATAAATACATTAATTCTTCCATGTCCCCTGATAAGCCACTGAGATACGTAAGTGATCATTTTCTTTTTCCCGCAGCTCTGGAAGCTGGTGGCAATCCAGTCTGTGCTGCTCAGACAACTTATGCAGTGAAATGCCACTTAGCGCACAAAAACACATTATGAGATTAACTGACTTTGGGCTGAATAGAATTCTCTTTCCTGGGAAGCTGTGGCTTGTACTTGACTTTACCCATTCCTTTTAGCTTTACAGACTCGGATGATGAGGAGGTGTACTGCCAGTAATCATTGTGTTTGCTGCTGAACTCCAAGAGTTTTATTAACTGGTGGTGTGCTCAGCTGAACTGAATATCATCCCTGAGGACACCTTTCTCCTGTAAGGTTCCTAGTGAAATGGTATCAAAGAAGCTCACTCCAAGATTTCCTTCTCCTAGCTCTTCTTGATCATCTACGGACAGACAGCTCATCCCTCATCGGCTCTGGCTGACTGACAACTTCATGATGATCCTCTACAGGTCATGCGGCCAGAGACAATGAGAGAGAACTCCTCACAGCATCGCTCCAGCTGACCACGTCCTGAGCGGTAGGTAACCTGGTGATCACAGCTCCCACTGCCCTCCTCACGTCAGGCCCTTCTCTACACTCTCCAAAGGCAGGCTCCAGCCTCTCCTTGCAGGCGCTTCATCTGTTGCCTGATGGCTCCTCAAATTCAGCCCTTCCCAGTTTCTGTTAAGTAACAATATCAAGCAGAATCTGCTTTGTAAATAGATAGCACCCTAACCTGAAATTGAGAACACTTTACACTTAAACAAAACCAGATTGAAATCACAGCGTTTTGAGCCAGCGCGCGCGCACACACACACACACACACTTTTAATATATTTATTTATTTATTTATTTATCAAGAGAGAAGAGCAATTTCCACTTTCTGATGGACTCCCCAAAGGGCCACAACAGCCAGCCTGGGCCAGGACCAAGTCAGCAGCTTCATGTAGGCCTCCTGTGTGAGTGGCAAGGCCCCAACCACACCTTCTGCTGCTTTTCTAGACGCGTCAGCAACCAAGACATGAGATGGTGCCCTTGTTGGATGCTGTCTCTGGAGGTGCCACAGTGCCAGCCCCAAGCATAGCATAGTTTCAAGATGGGATGACCTCATCACTTCAGGGAAACTCATAAAAGATCTGTTGAAGTAGCTAAAATTGGAATGATAATAATTCTCACACTAATTCCCCAGTTCTTTGTACAGTCACTGAAAATCACTATTAATTGTACTCATTAGGAGTCACTACTTTATGTCAGCAATGGGGGCGAATTAATCTGCCTGAAAGGCCTTCCTTCCAAAGCGGCCAGGATGTACGCTCTCAGGAAGACTTTCTAGAAATACGCAGAGGGATCACCCAGCTGCACGCTCGCAATGAGCTGGCATTTCTTAGCAGAACTTAACACAATGTCATAGATGAGCTTACCACTGAGATCTTTCCATTTTTCAGTTTCTGGACTTGCCCCTTTGCAGAGAAAAAACGTAATGACCACTCTATATCCTTCAGGGTTTCCAGAAAATTTTTGCACTGCTGGTGGCAACACTGCTCCCAGGTCAGTTTGGTCAGCTTCTATTGTTTAATTACCATGCCCATTCACAGCCCTGTCCCTCTTGCCTTCATCCTCTGAGCATAAACAGTACACTCTTGAGGGTTCTTCTTGAGAAAATACTGAAGAAGTCCTAAGCCACCTCCGTTTTCTGAGACATTAACCTACAGTTTTCATATATACATATGAACATTGGTAAACAGTATATGAATATTACTGTATATATATATTTATATATATTTATAATAATGTACCTGATATCTATGTCATATTGTATTATATAGTGTGTATATACACCCAGGTGCGCACACATGCAGATATGTACATATGCATATACATGTGTGCAATATGTGTATGCATATAATAAACATAGATACATGTACACACATGCTATGCATACATTATGGCAATGTAATACATAATATATACACAATACATGTCCTTTGCATCAGAACCTAGAAGATTTCCTTCTCAGCTTCTTTGGAAACTAGACAGGTGGTGCGACCGACTCCCAACTGATGGAAATTGTGTAGACAATTCCTTGGAGACAGTCTTTGTGAGAAAGTCAGATCTCTGACTGAGGTAAATCTGAGGTCCACAGTACACAACTGGCACAGTAGTTAAGGCGTCCTCTTGGACACCTGCATGCAATTCCAGAGGACCCAGGACTGCAGCCAGGCTCCATTCCAATCCCAGTTTTCCACTAATTATTATAGTGCTATAATACACTTGGAGGCAATAGATAATGGTTCAACTATTTGAGTGCCTTCCACCCACGTGGGAGACCAGGTTAAGTTCAGGGTTCCTAGCTTCAATTCAGACCAGTCCTGGTTCTTGCAGACATTTGAGCAAACAACCAACAAGTGGATGATCAGACTGTCCCTCTACTTAAAAAAAAAAAAAACATTTAAAAAAAAAAACAACTGTTTAAAAGATATATGTGCACAATAACATTAATTGATTTCTATAACAGCATGATAACTTCCAAATTTATTTGTCATTATGGTGTAATATTTCCATACCTATTCAATGTATTTATTCAAGGAGAAAAGAATATTACAGAGAATTCAAATAACTTCCATTTAATAATAGCATGTAAGGCCAAAACTGAAATTTCATTTATTCATCATGATCCCCCTTGTGGTTCAAAAAGTCAACTTACATTAATTTATAAATTATATACATTTATACACATGAAAATAAGTTGACATATGTAAAACCCTACTCTTTTGAATTTATTTGTGCAAAGAAAAAGGAACTGAACCCAGTGAATTAATGTCATCATCTCCAGAGACATGACGGCACAGTCAAGATGGAACTGGACTCGACTCCATTCATTAAGACGTGCCTCAAGGCCGCATTATGGGATTTGGGACATAAGTCTCTTATTGTGCCTTTCATACCTTCAACAAGCAGGCTGTGTATATAAATTGTGTTAGTCTCTGGAGATTACGAAGATGACCAATGTCCTAGCTGCATAGAAATTCCATAAACTGACCATGAACACGCCATGCTCTTGAGCAACTTTAGAAATGAACCTAGGTTACAACATGGCACTAAGAAAGAGTGATGGACTACGTAGGAGATGACTACATGCCACGTATGAAGCTCAAGGAAAAGACAGATTGCTATTGGTGCTCAAGAACATTAACTCTTTGTTCTTATTCTAAAGCTCTGTTCTAGCCACTATAAAAGCACTTTTGTTCATACTGGAACCTTAGCTGTCTTTAGTTGGGTGCTGGTGAACTCTTCTCCAAAAGTTAGTCTTCGTAGCATTTATCAACTTGTGTGGTATAAATATTCCCATTAATTTCAAGCTATCACACAGAGTGGTTGAACATTGCTAGAGTTTATATTTTGTTCTTTGCTTCAACAATGGCAGGGTTCAGACTGCCAGAAAGTTGAGGGTTGGTGCACTGACTAGGAAGCAGACCTGACTGTGGTAAAAGGAGGGGAGGGTGAGTTGGATTAATGTACTAAAAGAGAAGGTGGTACGCTCAGTGTGGAGTTGTTGAACCATGTTCACCTACAGACAGATGCAAAGTGGCTGTGATATTCAAGGAGTGACTCATGGCTGTATCTGTGTTCCCCCTGCTCAGCCATACATAACACTTAGGAAGAAAGAAGAGATGAAAGATAAAGACTAGAAAGAGCCCTTACCATGTTCTGAGCAAAGTTTCATTCTCCTGAGAGTTAAGTGTTCAGACTTCCCCAGGAAATCCTAAGGGGAATAGGATGCAGAAGGCTTTGCCCAAATCAAATGCAACACAATCAGTCATGAGCCTGACACAGCACACTGTCTTTAGTGCCGATCTTCAGTTACACCATTATTTGAAGTGGATTAAATGTGTCTGTCCCCAATAGCAAAACTATGAAGGCATATGGGGGGAATCAGGAGCAATCCCAACAACCTCTTAATAGGAGGTCATATGCACAGAGCAGGGGGGGACCCCAGAGTGGAGCAGGCAGACAGGAGAAGCTTGTATCCCAACTCTGAAGACTCCTAGATCCTCACCAAGGACTATCAGTATGCGCTCCGAGGACTACATCCCAATCACCAAGGAGACTACGGGGAATTGGAGTGCCTTCGGAGGCCGAGAACTCTGAGGTCACCCATTTCCATTTGGGTCTCACACATGGGAGGGAAGAAGCCCAAACCCCGCCTTGCAGGATCCAAGGTCATCGGAACGACAACCAGGAGCACTGAGCGGTCCGCAGAAACAAAACAGTAAACTTCCTTCAGGACTAGGGAGAGGAGCTTTCTCTGGCTCTTGCCTGGTTCTAATGTTGGGTCCCCACTCTCTCTCATAATGACCATCTGGATTGCTCCAGAAACCCTTCAAAACAAAGTAACAAATAAACAAATAAACAAACAAAAAAAAACCCCACCCTAGAATAGATGGAGAACAGCAAGGAAAGCTTAGAAACAGGAAATGGGCAGGGGGGATGCACTTATAACTCACTGGGTGGGACACGAAGATTGGTTGCTCCTCACTAGGGTATGGAGGATTTTTCTGCACACCCATCCTAAAACCGTTCACCTAAACTGTTGACATATGTCTTGTTACAGTTATAGAGCTAGACTACCTGAAAAACAGCCAGGTTCTGCAAAATCAGGCTTCAACACTATGAACTGCTAAATACTAAAATTAAAATAGACATGAGACAGCTGAATAGTAATCTATAGCCATTTTAAGGTGTATAGAACCCAGCTGTATATAAACTAATAATTGTAATGTCAATGTAGAAGTCATAGGATGTGGTTCAGAACTTGTACTCTTTTTTTTGTTGTTGTTGTTTTCACTCTCTCTTTGACCATGCTGGTTACACAATATCATTTCAACTAATTCTGGTACATTATAAATTGTTACTGATGTAATGTCGGGGCTTTCAATTGATTGGGATGATACTCTTTCGGCTGTACCTTCAGACCAGAAACTGTCTCCCCATGAAACTGATGAACTTATCTGCACAATAAGATGCTGGACTCTATGTTTTGTAGATGCTTGCAAGGAAAAAAAATCTCAACTGAATTTGATCTGTGCTAATGAAACAAGATGGAAGAATCCACCATGGGGGGGAGCGGGTTTTGGGGAGGGGAGGGGGGAATCCAAGTGCCTGTAAAACTGTGTCTCATGATGCAATGTAATAAAAAAATAAAAATAAATAAATAAATAAATAAATGTGTCTGTCCCTAAGTTAGGAGTCAAATAGCAGGTTTGATGCCGAACATAAAGCAAAGAGAAGAAAAAGATTAGAACAATTAAAATGGGGGCAGATTTTGGGGAAAATGCTAAGCATGTTGCAGAGAGATTTTTTTTCTTAGCTAATGCAGAAGGAATCAAAAATTAAATAAATGCTAGCATCATGTTCAGTATGGAAAAATGTGTATTATAGCAGAGGAGGACCTCATCAAAAATGTTGCTTTTCAACCACATTTAAGCATCATAATGGTTTTATCCCAATATAATTGTACTTGGAGTTAAATTGATGAAGTGGAGAAAAAAAGCAGTGGCTTCTGGAGGATAAGGTGAGGCCAAGGGCTCTGTATCTCTGCCTCATGTTTTGTCCTGTAGCTGTTCTTGTAGCTCTGCCAGGGAATCCTTGCATTCTGTGGGACAAACATTGGAATGCTATAGCTTTCATCCATTTCCCAGTTTCACAAATATCAAATACTATTAGTGTCTTTTCCCCCAGTATACCTGCACAAAAACTTGGAAATGCCCGGGGTCTCCTTGCCTTTCATGTGCATCGCTCCACAGCTTTAAAATAGAATTGAACTATGCAGTAGGCTGAAGGATGAGATTTGAGCCAGGCCATCTCACATTTCTTGACATTCCTGCTAATATTGGCAGGGACAACTGTATGTAGACGATCTGTAATATTCACACCACACCAGTAATAAAATCCTCGCCTGCCCTTATGGTCAGATGTGTTTAAACTTCCTGTCGCCTCTCAGATCCTTGACCCAAGAACTGTTGGTAATTTGCATTGCATCTGCAGAGTAAGTCTGATACATTTAATATTTATCTGGAGGAGGTTGCAGACCTTGGGTGAACTCTGTATCTGGTTAGCTGAAATGATTAATTCATACAGCCAAAAGCTAAAGGGCACTTTCTGTGAATTGTCTGCATTATTCTTTGAAATGCAGCAGGATGGTTTAATGGCTTAAATGCACTGGTTATGAAGGTTTGAGGAGGACTCAGCACTGCTCAATCCCATGAGGAAATACAGCACAGAACCAAAAAAGGCTATTTGGTCCCTGGAAGCTGCAACTTGGGATGCAAGGGCTGTGGCCCTGTAATTTAAATGCTCATCGGTCTCTGGTCAAGAGGAGGAGGTGGGTATCTATGGCTTCAGAGAGAGTGAGCTGAGGAATGAGAAAACGGCATACAGCATATTCTTGCTTAAAAGCAAACAGTGGAGGGCGCAGGAGCTGTGAGAAACGCAGACATTTACATTTCAAGGCGTCCCTGCCTGCAGCCTGCTTTCTCACCTAAAGAGGGGAGCAAGACTGCATGCAAAGCAAGGTTTGATGAGCGATCAGAACAAAGGCACTGCTGGTCTGCCATCCTCATGGAGGAAGCGAACGTCCCTCTCACATCAGTGTTGGGTAGAGCCATGAGGCTGGCCTCACGCCAAGCAGAACGACCTCCACTGAGGTTTGCTGTAAGGGTCGCCATGTGATGCTCTTGTCGTGAGAAAGATGTGCACCAGCTGTTCTACTGTCCTAGGAAGAAGGGAGACTCCTCAGTAGGCCTGGGTTCAAGTGTCAACTGAAAGCCCCACACAGCTGGCATCACCAACTCCCAGCTTACTCATATTCCTTGTTGGAGTGCATGGTTTGAGTCTGCTCCACTTCCCATTCAACCTTCTGCTCAACTGCACACTGCTGGGATTAGAAGCGGGGCACATATGGGATCCCAGCGCATTCAAGGCAAGGACTTCAGCTGCTACGCTATCATGCCGGGCCCTGCATTTCTTTTGAAAAGTGATATTTAATGACAACTCACTGAAATACTCTTTCTTCCTCAAGCCTCCCTGGGCGTGGAGGTTGACAGCACCAGAAAGTGGCCTGCTATTGGCTCTGCTGTTGGCTTTCCTGGTGCTGAGGAAGTTAACCCCCCTGTACTGCACTTCCCTGATTTACATAATGGGGCTGATTATAATTGCCAACCTCACAGGATTGTTTTGTGAATTAACTAATGTTTGTAAAGTGCTCAGAGGGCCACAGATGAAAGGTGCTATATAAGCCTATTATTATGTCATCAAAAATGAAATGCCAATAAGATCACACTTTCATTTAAATTTCCATTAATTTTGTCATCATTCTAGATGAATTCTCACTGGTTTTCTAGAGCCGATAAATAAATAAATAAATAAATAGGAGATAAGGGTGATATGTTAAAATACGAAGCATTCAGATGGAAAGGAAATTAGCTAGAAAAATGCTAGCACTTAGAAGTGATTTTTAAATTATTATCCTCTAATGAGCCCTGATCATGTAATCAATATTATGTAAAACCTAGATATGGTCTCTGAGTTTACAAACTAAATTATGAACCTGACTGATTAAATAGCTTCACATTTCCCATTTCAAGTATGTAGAAATGAATGCTATATAAAGGTCTATAACTTAACTTGTTTTTAAATTGGACCTCTTGTTACAGGAAATAAGCTCAAAAGATTTAAAAAGATAGTAAATATTTAGAGAGACAAATTAAAGGTTTCTGTGTCTCCAAGTCTGTATTGGACCATGTGAGGTAGCTTTGATATTCAAATCTACAAAGTGACCTGAGAGCCCTGAGAATACACATTACTCATCTCTGTTGGAATATAGATTGTCTTCCACTTGTACTTGAATCAGGGGTTCAGGAGTTGCATTTTTCCAGATCCTTTTGCTCATTGAAGTAAACTTCTTGTATTATTAATAGAACAACACTTAGACCCATTTGGATGTCATGAGGATTTAAGAAAATAAGACATTATCCTGGATATCCTACATACAGAGTTCTTTTTCCAAGATTGCTGATAAATAATGGAAGATGGGACATGAAAATCAGTATTCTTCTTTCCGAATGCAGGGGGTGAATCAACTATCACCAACCTCTCAAACAGAGGCACATCTGAGATGCCAGGTGGAAGGAGGGAATGGGACCAGATCCCATGCTTATATAAAGGAGGTTTCATTGGGTCCCAGTGAACTGTGGTACCAGAAGGAAATAGGTGCTGCCACCTCATTTTCAATTGAACAGATGCCCCATACAGAGACTACGGTTAACATCCAGCTAGAGACCCAACGCACACTTATTTCTTAGGTTGCCTCATACTGCTAATATCAGATAGTGAATATTTTCTTTTTTAAATTGGGAGTGGTACCAAGTGCAACTAAACTTCACTAGGTTGTGGATGGGGAAAATTATGTTTCATTTAATGACTGCAATGACTGCAGTGATGCCAGAAAAAAACATTCTGAAAGACAAATGCTTGCCTTGAATATTGAGACAGAGCTCGATGGTCTGGTGGAAGCACTGCAGGGCGACTGTAGCGAGGACTTAGGCTGCTGGGAATCCGACTCCTTTCGATCGGATGTCTCCTTCCACTGCAGGGCCAGCTTTGCCCACGGATGCACTTTCTGTTTCTAAGAAATGGTCAATGTTGATTGATGAACCTCAGGGTGTATAATCTTGGGATTTCCTCCATTCATTCTTATGTTTATTCATTCAGGACTTTTGGGGGCCTTGTGACAGGTACAAAAGTGCAAATATCACTGTCAATTTTTTAAATCATGTTTCTTAAGTGTCAGGCACTGTTCTGTGTATTACATCCACAATGCACATATATAAATTCATTTAATTCTCACACCCCCACGATGTTATAATAACTATGATGCACTTTTTGCCGACAGAAAAGTGAGAAAGCTACTAGTTCAATGTTATTGAATTAATCATGCTATATCTTTTCTGTATCTTGTGATAATTTGACACTGTAAAAATCTTGATGTTCAAGAAGAGATTGCCCCTTGCGGGTCAGCCAGTTCCTAGAGATAACAAACAACTAGAACAGGAGTAAGCCCATCCTATCCAAAACAACAAATGCCACGCCAACTGCACAGCCACCTGCTTTGTCAGACTCACAGACACCACGTCCACTCCGACGACAGGGGGAAGTGAGGGAGGGGGCTGCTTAAGGTTTGAATTATGCTGTGGATTGTGTATACTTGACTTAGGTGCTTTGTGAATAAAAGTAAGGCACTTGCTATAAAGGTCACCGTTACGCAGGGGAAGGGTCAGAGCAGTCCAAAAACAGCCAGGAAGAGTCCTTTATTACACATCGAAACCCTACAGTCCTGTCCGAGTTAGAAGAACATATATCTTGGTTGAATTAATTTTTCATAGAGTTCACACAAGAACTTGCTGAGTGATTTAGTCTACCCAATTATTCAACAAATATTTAAGCACCTACTGTGCACAGGCAGTTTGTTAATTACTGGAGACACAAAAAGGACAGCAATAGAATTCAGGATTGAGTGTTGGAGAAAAGAAGAAAGACATCCGAATGGGTAAGTATAACAGGTACCATACATGCGAATACAGGATGACTGTGTCAGGGAGATTCAGGAAAAGGTACTTTGTTCTGCTCTTACCAAGAAGTTGGGGCTGGGAACCAGTAAAACCACTAGGACGAGATGAAAGTTAGAAACTAGTGTTGTGTGAAATGTCACAAAGTGGGGATATGGGGGTGTGGGGTTCCATCAGTTGGAATAAGAACTGTAAGGGTTTGAGACGTGTCATTATACAATCTGACATTGTTCTGCGCCTTTAAGGTTCTGAATGTGTTGAATGTGAGAAGTGAGGCTGGACAATATTGAGACTATCAAGCCCAAATCAAAGACCACCGAATGTAGCAGGTGGAAGGCCAGAACATGAGCAAGTGTCCATACTCAATAGAACTTAGCTCAGATCTTCACTTTCGAGCTAACTAGCTCTGTGTCTCTGAATCATTTTCTGAACCTTTCTGAAGCTCAACAGGAATTATTTTACTTAAATGGTGTTTGTTAAGTGCCTACTATATAATTAAGGTTAAGTGAAATTTACGTCTATCTTCCGGATCCCTCTCTAGTTCTAGTCAAAATATAAATGCCTAACATCCAAAGATCACATGAATCTTAAAACTATTCCCCAAACTGCAAGACACCTTGTAAATTTCCAGTAACACCCACTGCAATCAAGAGGGATTAAAAAAGTGAATCAAAACTGGCATTGGGAATGGCTACTGAAGCTCCCCTTGGCACACCCACAGCCTATATTGGAGTGCCTGTGTTTGAATCTCAGCTCTAGTCTCAATTCAGTTGATGACTCCATTTGTTGGATCTCTGAAATTCACAATGGAAGCCTGGACTGAGTTCTAGGCCCCTGGTTTTGGTCTGGCCCTGCCTCAGCTGCAGTAGGCATTGGGCAAGTGTAACAGGTGAGAAGATGCAATTTTTCTTTTTGTTTTCTTTCTCTCTCTCTTCCTCCCTCCTTCCTTCCTTCCTTCCTTCCTTCCTTCCTTCCTTCCTTCCTTCCTTCCTTCCTTCCTTCCTTCCTTCCTTCCCTCCTTCCTTCCTTTCTTACTTCCTTTCTCTCTCTCTCATCATTTCAATACATTGAATAATAAATAAAAGTTAAGAATCTGAGCATGGGGCCTGGTGTGACAGCCCAGTGGCTAAAGTCCTCACCTTGAATGCACTGGGATGCCAAATGGGCAGCGGTTTGCATCCCAGCAGCCCCACTTCCCATTGAGCTCCCACTGAAGCCTGGGAAAGCAGTCGAGGACAGCCCAAGGCCTTGGGACCCTGAACTAACATGGAAGACCCGGAGGAGGCTCCGGGCTCCTGACTTGGGATCAGCTCAGCTCTGGCCATTGCAGCCACTTGGGGAGTGAATCAGCAGATGGAACATCTTCTCCCTGTCTCTCCTCCTCTCTGTATATCTGATTTTATAATTAAAAAAAATGAATAGAACCCAGTAAGCACTCCAAAAAAACACTGTTGTTATTGTCACAGATAACTCAATTGTGCTATTCAATACAGTATCCAACTAGCCTCTAAATTTGAAGTTGGTAAAATTGAAGAATTAGACATTAGACCCTTAGTTGAAGCCATATTTCAAGGGCTCAATAGCCACTTGTGATTGCCGGTCACCGTACGGAATGGTGCAGGTACAGAACAGGTCCATAAACTACACGTTCCATTGGACCAGGGTGACTAACATCACCATCACATCCTATAAATACCTAAAAGAAAAACGTGAAATGTGCAATATAAAAAAAAAAAGAATTGGTTATGTATTGTATTGTGAGCGAAGGACAAACTTCAAAGAAATATTCCAGAAGACCACGTAGGGAGTTTTTCAACCTTTGAGACAGTAAGAATCGCTTTCCATGTTGTTTCCTCATTGCTCCCCACTCCCTCCCTGCTTCCAGTCTTTTTCTGCTGGAGTTAAGATCGATATGTAATATTGTTACAGGTGCAGAGTTGTTTCCATTCTGAAAGCACTTGCACATGTGCAGTGACAGCCTGAAGGCCAGCTCACTATTACTGCGCGTCCAGGCCTCTCTCTCTCACTGTCTGTGGGTCAACAGCGTTCTTCTATGCTTGCTAATGCTTTATTGTCTCTTAGTATACATCGGAATAATAATGGTAATTTATGCAGATATTTTGTATGCATAGCAAATAATGAGAAACACCTGCAGAAATTTCCCTCCTTCTCTGAGTTCAGCAACTAATTATATTTTTAAATAATGGCTACCATTGAACACAATTATCCAAATCATTTTAAGTAATGGAATCTTTTTAAGGTGTTTTTGAAAATTTTAGCACAGTTTCTAAACACTCATTTTTATACAGAAGATGGGAGGGAAAAAAAAAAGGATGAGTGGGTGGTTTACTCACTCAAAAACCCATTTTCCTAAGAAGAAATTGCTCCTAGATGTTGGTCTAGGCTGTGGTCTTGGCTTCCAGGCAATGACCAGTTAATGACGACTCAGTTTTTTTTCAGAGTTGTCACCCTGATTTGGGGGTCTCTTGCTCATTTTTTTTTTCAAAGTAATGAAACACAATTAAATTAACCCTAAAAATTTCCTCTTAAAAGTGTAAATTACCACCTGATCTGCCCTCTGTTCATTTGATTATTTGAACAGGAAAAGCACCGCCCAGGGAGCTGAAGGTTCAGGTTTTCTTATCCTACGTCTATTTGCTCTCCCACACATCTAGAAGGTGGCAGCACACACTCTCCAAGCAGCTCTCTTAAATCGAAAGAGCTGCAATCCACCACAGCAAGGCCTTCACAGAGGCCAAGCCCACTGCAAACCAAGTTAGCCAAAAAGAATCTGCACACCAAAGAGACAGAGTCCAGAGCAAGCCCAGTAAGAACCCCTATTTCCCACCCCCCATATTCATTACTATCTACACAGTGACTGAGGGGCCATGGGGCTGCGGGTCCTACAGCTTCCTCTTTGCCATCTCTTTTACTTCTAGTTTGATGCCAGGGCATCCAAACCACTTCCTAACATTGCTAGTCCTGTGTCTTTGTGCCTTTAACACATGGTTCATCATAGTGAGGTAAATTCCGTTTCGTTTTTGAAAAACTCTCATTTGGCTCACTTGGCCAACTGTTATTCATAGATGGCTTTGCTTTCTTTTTAATATTTACTTGAAAGGCAGTGCCACAAAGAGAGAGCAAGGAAAAGCGAGGCTGAGCTCTTCCATCGAATGGCTCACTCCCCAATGGTTGGGCCAGTCCTGAAACGCCATCCTTGCCTCCCACGTGGGTGACGGGGCGAACGTACTTGGGCCATCCTGTGCTGCTTTTCCATCCACTCTGGCATGGCAGTTTACCCTGCTGTACCCCAACACCCAACCCTATGCAAGGTTTCTCCTTTGATTTTTTTTTTCCTGGTAGACACGCTTTATTGAACACCGGGTATGAGCATGGGTTGGGCCTATGCGTGGGGCAGGGCAGCAGCGAGAGGCTCAGTGAAGTCATGGCAGGTGCCGTACCCACCCACGTCAGAGTCACCATCATCTTCACCATCCTATGGCTGCACCAGTGCTCCTTGCTATGGGGAATGAATGGACAGGTGTTGGCAGAGACCACAATGAGCAGGGCCCCGAAGAGCTCAAGACACAGAAGAGGTGCGTTCCGGGAGCAAGCAGCAGTCTGCGCTGGAGCTGGCAGATCAAGGTGGCCACGACATAGAGCAGAAGCAGAGGGAACAAGCAGCCATCGTTTGCAAAGTTGGAAGTAAAACCAGTGTAAAAGAAGCCCTTTATTATTTCTTTTCTTCTAAGATTATATATTTTTTTTACTTTTGTGGTTAAAGTTCCTTTTTTATCAAATCATGCACAGAATATAGAGCAACATCTTTTCAGGCTCGAAGGAAGAAAAAAAGAAGAATTTCTTGTTAAAATTAAAAGTATTTGTCACGCAGAGAAGCAGAGAGAGAGAGAGAGATCTTCTACCCCTCCAATTGCTGCCTCGGTGGTGAGAGCTGGTCCAGAAGCTAGGAGTTCCTGGGAAAACCATTTAGCAATTGGGTCACCCTGTGCTGCTTTCCAAGGCCACAAGTGGAGTAGCTGGGACAGCAACCTGCACCCGCATGGGATACGGGCACCGCAGGGGGCGGGAGGGGTCAGCCTATGTGGAACAAAGGTCACCTTTCTGGATCTTGAGCTTCTGAAAGGAATCCCACTGCGAAGGCAAGTTCAAGTGCTTCCAGTTAGCGCTGGCAAGGCCTGTGCCTCCAGACTCAATGGGGGCTGCCCAGTCAATCATCCAGGCAATGGTGTGAAGAGAGGGCAGCTGGGTGAAACCAGGACGATTCTGTTAGACTCAAAAGGGGTTCTGGTCTCAAGGTCTTTTCTCCTGCCATTCCCCACCACAGGCAGCCACAGGTCCCACCCCACCTCCTCCCTTAATCTTCCCAGTAAGCCAACCCGGGGAGCTTCCCAAGGGGAGAAGTCTCTGAGGGTGGAACAGGGCCGCCCTGGAGGAAGGCTGAGCAACACCAACAGAGCAGAGCAGGTGCGAGCTAACCCCTCTTCAGACAGACCTTGATCATCAAATGCTGGAACGCAACAGCGTCTGAATCGATCCTTGATGTTCGTGGAAAAAACACCTTTTAGGAATGCTGTCAGTGCGCAAGTTCTAGAGTCATTTCTGAGGCCCAAAATGGAAGCCCAAATGTCTGCTCCAATGCACATACCAGAAACTGTAAGGGCGTCCTAAACTGTGGGCCGAACAGCACGGTTTTCTGCTTTTGTGGTTTTTTTTTTTTTGATGTTTTATAACCCTAATACCACTAGCATACACATAGGGCTCTTTGTTCTTTTCCCCAATATGCCAAAGCTTGCAGCTTCATAAGGTGGTTAAGACAGGCCCGAGTATCCTGGAAAGGCTTTCAGACACAAGGTGCAAATGCGGTATGCTCCCTAGAAATCCGATCTTACATCGCAGGAGACATTTAGGGTAAGCCTTTGCGCAAGCCGCAGTACTGACGCATGACCACAGGAGGGAGCCATTGTTTAAATGTTGGAAGGTGCGGGTCTTGGGAGGCATTCTTTCTTCTCCAACCTTTTTAATCTAAGAACCTGGTCGAACGGGTTGAACAACAACAACAAAAGTAGAGACAGTTGTAATCACCAACGCAGTTAATCTTGAATAGCTGAACTCTCAGCTCTTAAATATCCAAGTACTCAAAGGTGTTCCTGCCGCTGGAGCCAGAAGACGGGAAAACGCAGACCCAGACTTGTACCCTAACAGAAATTCACACAATAAGGAAGCAACCGAGGAAGCTTTATTTTTCCATTGGTTTTACTTTGTCGAAAGCAAGACAAACTTTCGTCTTGCAAATAGAAAAAAAATTGAAATCTACGGAAACAAAGAGAAATCCAAATCTTCAAGCTCAGAGCCTTGCCTATCCAAATGAATAGCAGATCATGTTGACAGCGATGGGTAGGCAGAGAAGGGGAACAGCCGTGGTAAAGGGAACTCCTGCTCGGAGCCCGGGAAGCCACACAATCGGGACATGGAGACGGATGGGATGACAGACTTAGAGACTGGCTTCTTGGAGGTTGTGTGCCTCCGGGCTGGCACCAGGCCAGTCTGGGCAACAACAGAACTGCAAAAACAAACTGGGAACTACTTGATGCCAGTACGGCTTTCATAGGGAAACAGATGACGGCTGCGATTATTAATCTTGACAGTTTCCTGATTTATTAGGACGTTGTCATCGTCTTCTTTTGTATAATTTGGCAAATGATCACAGCATCGGGCTTGGTGGAGGCAGAGCCGAGAGCTCCCGTCTCCGTGCACGGGGGCAGCAGGTGAGGTGCGGCCAAGCGTGCCCCAAGAAGAAGGTGTTGGAGATGAATTTCCACGTGCACCTCGTCATCTGAGGCAAACCACGTCCACCCACAGAAGGCTGGTTAACTGAAATTAGCCAGGGCACCGTGCCTTCCTGCTCTAAACCCGAAGAATAAACCAAAACAAAGTTGGGGGAATTTGAAACTGAGTTCTCTGACAATCAGGAGTAAGCGGTGCGGCTTACCGGGCAGGCGATGAAAAACAAAGAAAACAATGAGACAATATTAGTGGTTTTTCAAAGCCCTTCCGAATGGGCCCACCCCCTTATTGTATAGAAAGACACACGGAATTTCTTGCTCTGAATCACTTCAGAACAATCCCGTGTGACTTCAGAACAGACTCAGAGTAAGAAAGGATTTGACTGATTTTCTTAGGGATCTCTTTCAACACGACACATACTATTTTTATAATCCCCTGCATTTAAAATAACTGCAACAGAAATTAAGCCTAAATAAAAAATGTATCACAATTAAAGATGCTTCCAATTAAACGATGTTATCCCCGAGACAGTTTTATCAAAATTAAAAAATCCCCAAACTCAAAATACTATAATTGAGCACTTTTTTTTATTAAGAAAAGCCATGTCTACACCTATGCTACCAGACTGACATATTGTGCAATAAACAGCAATCAGCCTAAAGATGCTATATTAAACAAACCAAGTTTTGTTTTGCTAAACTAAGCAAAATTAGTTGAATGCCCTAAGTAATAGTTGCTGGTATTTTTTTTTTTCTAAATTATTTCTCCACTTGTTTTTGTGTCTATGCATAAATTAAAAATCTGCTGAAATTTATTATTCATCTGAGATGTAATTAATATGCAAAATTATGCAAATTAAGATGCAATTAGGCTTCAATTCTCTAGTGGAATTTTCCATTATAATTTAATACAAAGTAATAGAGTAATTGGTGTCACGTGTAATTACGGTTACTCACGTGTACTTGCAGACGTGCAAATGATGCAGTATACGTTAGTTACCCTATGCAAATGGATCACGCAATCTCCTAACACTTGAGAACGGAGTACACAAAGCTGGTCTTGGAGAAAGGGTGAGAGGGGCCTTCTTTCTTCTCGGTGCTACCATTTTGAAGAACTCTGCAAACAACTGCAACCCATTTCCCTGCGTTTGTGTCTAGGGACGTTTCACTCGGGGGTTAAGCAGTATCTTGTTTGTTACTTCGGGAAAAATTATTTCAGCACAAAACGAATGTTTCAACAGACACCTGGGAATGCCATGGCTGCCACGCCGATGTGTCCCGAGGCTGGCCACAGCCCCGAGCCCTGAATCTGAGGGCGCAGACCGCTCCGAGAGCCAGCCTTGCCAAAGAACCCTCCTGGCCACGGTGTCCGGCTGTCTCCTGATTGCAAAGTTGACCCCTTCGTGATGCAACCCCTGTAGGGGCCATACAGCTGTGAGTTTTCACCCCACAATTTCTTCCATCTGATTTTTCTGAATTTTCAGAGAATTCGGTGTGGTTTCTTTCTCAAGGAACAGAGCACACAGCAAATCAAACTCTACAATACAATTCTGTCAGTTCCTCAGCCTGCCACATTTGATTCAAGGGACTACCCGGCACATTAAGGGCTCTCTCTCTCTCTCTCTCTCTCTCTCTCTGTCTCATTTCCACCACCCCCTCCTCCCGTATTCCCCACGCTCTTGATTCCCCAGACAGATGTAAAGAAAAGGTCTCCCTGGTGCTTGTCCTGAGCCCGGAGCTGCTGCTTCTAATTTCCCTATGAGAAATGATTACCGCTTGTTTTAAAACACCCATGCTGTGTTGAATCCCGCACAGAAAACATTATGATCTCGACACTTTCCTTCTCGGAACTGAAGCACACACTTTAAGACGAGTATTTTATATTCTCAGCTCCAATTAACCTGAAGTGTTTCTCTTCCCTAGGCCTCCCCCCCACCTCCAGCCCATGCACCCGGGCCTAGCCCTCCACCCCTTCCCTAGCAGGGGCTGTTGGATATTCCTGACTATGGGGAGTCGAGTTCTGGCACTGACAGGACAAAACCTCGCACAGAATAGCGGATAAGTAGCTCAAGTCTTTTCTCCAACACACCCGCATTTCCAACTGGACACGCATTTGAGAGAACAGGTATGTACAAACCATCCTTAGTTTCTAGAGGTGCCCCTGTGTGCAACGCCACCCAGACCTCCCAGGAAAAACACCAACCACGGTGCAATCACCCATATTTGCCGCTCACACTGGCCACTGAGACGGCAGTCTGGGCAACACGACCATCTTCCACGACATTGATTACACAGCTCTTGTACAGTCACTGCAGACAGAATCGGCGTGCCCGGTAAGTTCACAGCATCCTTTGTAGCTGTAGAAGGTGTGCTGGGACAAAGGTGACCTTCACTTTTGCCTCATCTTCTGTATCCTGACTCTCTCAAGGCAGAGGAGAATAGAACTGGCCCAAATAAAGAACCACAAGCTGAAATGCTTTAGGAGCTTTGCAACTCGGGTTCAGTAGGCGCCAGGAGACACCGCACCTTCAGACTCGCAGACACGGGGCTCCACAGGGACCAGCTGTGGCCACACACCCCGGGCCACCACGGTGGACCTCAAGGACATGAAGGTTAGAGTTGCCTCTGGGATCTTCCCTCATTGCTGGCCATGTTCTCTTATCTGTTCTCCTCTTCAATGGGCTACATGTATTGTCCAGAACAAACACTACTTGTCTGTTGTTATATATCCAAGGAACTTCACGGGTTAAATATATGCCGTCTGTAAATGCCTTGCCCCTCCTTTCTTTCCCCAGGTATGGCTCTTCTAGCCACGAGGTTGAGATGGGCAGAAATGTCAGACCAGTGGCATCCTGTGTGGGCAACATTCTCCCTGATACTGTCTTGCACAATCGTTACAGGTGAGATGTAGGCTATTTAAGGGACATTTAAGGTTCTTCTCTTCAGGCCATACAGAAAATACAAAGGCTCTTCAAAAAGTTCATGGAAAATGAGCTATGAAAAAAACAGATGCACGGATTTCAAAAATTTTTGCACCAAAATAAACTTATCTTCTAATTCCATTTTCCCACAATTTTTGAAGTGCTTTTGTACATGATGGAGCCGAGACTTAAATAGAAATACTAAGCTTTTTTCTTCTATAAAAATTTAATTTTTATCAAACCCTTTGATACCACTTTATCTTCTAAGAGCTCTGCAAAGACTCTATTCAATGTAATTTAATATGCATTTCTTTCTTTTTTTGTTTTACATTTTAACATCTAGAAAACCTGAGTATTTTTAATTAATGAAATTTTGACAGTCACTCTCAACAAAACAGCAGTAATTATGTAGTTGTCTATGTTTGCACATACACAAACTTTGTTTTGAGTGAACAACTGAAATCCTTTAACAATTTAGCCAGCAATCCTTAAGGACCATGTAAGGAAAAAAAAAAAATAAGTCTTTTGACAATTCCCCATTGACACCTTCTGGTAAGTTCAAGAAAGTACTTATGGGGGTCAGCAGCCTGGGAGAATCCAGGAGGCAGAGTCGAACATTCTTACAGGAAATGCATCACTACCCGTACTGTGGACAGCAACCACACTGAAGAACAGGCACGAAAACACTCATTGTCATCAGACTTGTAATTCATGACCGTTTCAGAGACTGCGCCCAATAACTTTACTTCTTGCATGCACATGTCGAGTTATACATGACAAAGTCTAACTCTGAAAGATTTTTTTTAAGAGTCATTAATTTCTATTTGAGAGGCAGATAAAAGGAGAAAGTGGATGATCCTCCATCCTCTGGTTCACTCCCCAAGTAGCCACACTAGCTGATGCTGAAGCCAGGAGTCAGGAGTTTCTTCTGGGTCTCTCATGGGTTAGCAGGGTCCCAAGGACTTGGGTCATCCTCGGCTGCTTTCCCAGGCCATAAGCAGGGAGTTGGATCACAAGTGGAGCAGTTGTGACTAGAACTGACATCCATATGGGATGCTAACTTTGTAGGTGGAGAATTAGTCAATTGAGCTACTGTGCCAGCCTCAGAATGCTAAATAATTGCCAAGCAAAAATTTGAAGCAAAGCATGTTTGGAAGACTAATTAACAGCCTCCTTCCCTTTCTCAGCAGTACATAAAGTACAGTGCATCTCTCAAGTAGTAACGTCTTAGAAACCAGGACCTGTGTTAACAGCTCAGTGGATGGACCTGGCAAGGTAGCCTAGCCACTAAAGCCCTTCCTTATAGGTGCTTGTTCTAATCCCAGTGACCCCATTTATCATCCAGCTCCCTGCTTGTGGGGTGGGAAAGCAGTCGAGGATGGCCCAAAGCCTTGGGACCTTGTACCCGTGTGGGAGACCCAGAACAGGCTCCTGGCTCCTGGCTTCGGATTGGCTCAGCCGCAGCCACTGTGGCCACCTGTGGAGCAAATCAACAGACGGAAGATCTTCCTCTCTGTCTCTCGTTTCTGTATATCTGCCTTTCCAATAAAAATAAATCTTTAAAAGCTTAATGGATCTTCATGACCATTGCCCAAGGCTGATGCTGTTTCTTGCATTTTACAGTCTGGCAGAGAGGGATGTGACACCTGTCAGTGGTGCTGTTGCAGGGTCCCAAGGCTCACAACCATGACTTTATTCATGCATCTGTCCCACTCCCCAAATCAGTATTTGATGTAATATTATTTTTCCTTCCTACAATTTTTTTATCATATCAAGAAACTCCTTTTCCAGACATATCTAATTAGTAATTTCTATCCAATTATCTTCCTTGCTAAAAAGAACAGTAATATTTTTTTGTTTTTAATTTAAAAGATATCCAGTTCTTTTCTGATGATTCAGTTCGGTTCTTCCAAGCCCAACAGATGTAACAGTTTAAGCCATAATCAATATTAGTCTATGACATTTTATGACTAAATTTGCCTTCATTTTTTTCTGCCTGTGTTCTGATCACATAATGATAAACACATACTAATCTTAGTGAAAAGTACAAATCAGAAGAGATTCTTGGAAACTGTTCCAACATGTTATTTTAAAATATTTGGTCCTCGGGGTAGGCATTTGGCACAGCAACTAAGGCACTATCTGGTGTGCCTGCAGCCCGCTTGGGGTGGATCACCCTCAGCTTCTAATTCCACATTCCTGCCAGTGCCCACCCCAGGAGACAGAAAGTCACTTCTCAAGTAGTTGGGCACCTGTCATCCATGTGGGAGACCTGGACTGAGGTCTTGGCCCCTTGCATTTGGGGAATTAAATAACAGCTCTCTCTCCAACTCTTTGCCCCTCCCTTCTTCATTCTTCCTTTCCTATCCTTCCCCCTCCCTTTATCTTTGTCTCTTAAAATATACAAACAAGATATTTCTTAAAATACTGAAATTTGCTTGAATATGTAATTCCATTGAGTAGTAATTTGTGGGAATTTCCCCGTCAACTTGTCTCATTCATGTTACTAGGTTTATTCTTTTTATTCTTTATTTTATGATACAGTTTAATAGGCATTGGGGTTTCCCCTCCCCCTCACCATCCCCCCCGTCTTATTCTCCCCTCAGTCTTTTTAAATTTCTTAAGAAACAAAGGGGGAAACATTTCTAATACATTTCACAGATGAAGAGGAATAAAAATAATTGGATGCTTTAAGAAAATTTCCCTTTGATATCCATTTAAAAAATAAGTTTTCCTTCCTATCTGTTCGATAGTTATCTGTTTTATATGTCTTCAATTGTCATCCTGTTTTTTTTCTTGAAAGCCATATATATATATGGCTTTATAATCTCATTTCATTACAGTAAGTTTTCTTCAGACATTGAAAATGGTACAGCCTAAGCAAAGAACAGCCTAAGCAAAAACTGTCACTGAAAATCCATAGTTAGAATGTTAGCAGGAAGAAATCTAATATCCAGACGTGAGGGCGAGTACATGAATGTTACTGGAGCTGCTGCCACAAAGTGCTGTAACCAGGGTGGCTTGAAGAACCACGGTGTACTGCCCCGTGTGACTGCGGGATGGAAGTTCAAGACCAGAGTGGTAACAGGGACTCCCTCTTGGGGACTGGTCTACACCGTCTTGTTGCTTACAGTTTCTGACATTATTTGCTTTCCCTTGACTTGTACAACGCTCCTTCCAGTTTTGCCTTCAGTTTCATGTGGTATAAGCTCTAGGTGTATATCTGTTCTGAAAGCTCCTCTTTTCTAAAAAAGAGAAAATATCAGTGTGTATCTGCATCTATATGTATGTATATGTGTAAGTATGTATGTATATGTCTGTCTGTCTATCCATCTATCTATCTTTGCAAGTTTGCGTTGCAGAGAGAGAAGGAGAGACAAAGAGAGAGATCTATCCGTTGACCACAATGGTTAGGCCTGGGCCAGACTGAAGCCAGGAACTGGGATCGTCTTTCAGGTCTCCCACACGGGTGTGGAGGCCCAAACACTTGGCCTAGCTTCTTTGGCCAGGCCTTTGTCATGGAGCGCGATTGGAAGTGGAGCAGCTTTGATTTCATCAGCTGTGCCACAATGCCAAGCCCTTCTCTTTCCTAGGTGGACACACGTCCTATTTTGGATTCAGAACCATCCTATCGACCTAACTGCCTGAGCAATGACCCTATTGCAGAAAAACAATCTCATCCTTAGGTGCTGGGGGCTAGATTTCATTGTGTGAATTTCAAGAACTAGAATCAACCCATCACAACGAGGATAGATGCCACGGGACTTGGGTTTTGCTGAGGTTACAGGCTGTGAGTTACACCCGTCACAGTTATCTGGTCGGCAGACGCAGTGAGCAAAATGGGCAGTCCCCAGAGTAAAAGGAGCAAGCAGTGTCCCGATGAGAGCTCAGCAGCAGCAAAGCTCAGAAGGCATTGCCTCCGTTCCATAAACTATGTTGGGAGGAAAACGATGGGGACCGTCTGGAGGAGTCAAACTGAGTGAACATTTACCTAAATGAGGAGGTTTTAAACTGGGGAAGAACAGGTTCTTGTAACTGGCAAATTTACGCTGTTCTTCAATCATCATTCGGACTTGAGACTGTGACGTGTGTATGTGGACATGTCATAAAAATTTTTGTGAATGACTGTAGACATGCATGATCTATTATACAGAAGAAATTCTTCCCTCTTTTAATGCAGAATCTTCTAAATGTGTGTATTTAAAGAGGTTTTTGATGTCCATACATGGTCCCTTCAGCTAGGATTAATGTTACATACATTGCCCTCTAGGGGGAAAAAAAAGATCCTCTGTTGCTATTAGGGTTATTTATCACATATAAATACATATAATACATAAATATTTGGTTGTTTCCCAGTTCTGAGTACTAAAAAAGGCTCAAAGGAACGAAATTCTACTGGCAGTGAGTACAGCTTAGCACTCAGATGTTGGTGCCTAAATACTGAACAAC
This sequence comes from Ochotona curzoniae, assembly GCF_017591425.1. Classification (NCBI taxonomy): domain Eukaryota; kingdom Metazoa; phylum Chordata; class Mammalia; order Lagomorpha; family Ochotonidae; genus Ochotona; species Ochotona curzoniae. The sequence continues at coordinate 7,692,667 of NW_024465035.1, read as the reverse complement.
ACTAAAAAGTCTCAGGGATCTGTAGGGAAAGATTAGTTCCAGAGCTAAAAAAGAGCATCCTAAATGAGTTGTTCAAAAAGACAAGAATGCCCTCAGAGAATGTTAGGGACATGCAAAGGGACAAAGAAGCCAGCTTGAAGGGGACACAAATATTTGAAATCTCATAAATTTATCAATAAATAATATCAGTTCTATTTTTAAATAAAATGTTAGAAATGGATTATCCGTGATTAGACAAAGTGAAAACCCACAAATTCAACTTCATTGTCCCCAGTTTTATGCGAATATAAATAAACCAATGAATGATGATCTCAAGTGGCAGAGCGGTGCTGGGAAATGGGGGGGGGTCTGAAGGCAGGCGTGAGATCATAGGAAGGGGGGGCTTTCTCCCAGGCCCTGCTACTGCTCACGGTTCCCTCTGCTTGGAATAACCCTCCTTCCCTTCACCAGCTTGTATCCACCTCCCCTCATCCCTCCGCAAAGCCCAACTTAAATGCCAGCTGCTTTGGGAAGTTTTCTTGGATACTTAGAAGCACTTCAGTGAAATAATTATCTAGCATTTGTTCTCTATGCTGTTTTGCACAATCCCTCTCTCAGAAGAGCCAGAGCAGAAGCTTCCTATATTTCTTTGAGCTCTCTTTTCTGCCAGCTTTGTAAAGCTTTCTACATTTGCTATCTCCTCTCCCACCCCCATTCTACTGACTGATGAGCACATAAGTTTATTACTCATGTTTTAATACTTTACTATGAAAGACCAGGCAGCATTTATTGCATTGTATTAAATTGTGACCCATCAGCTGGTGTGAGCTAGTGAAAGTGAAAGCAACAGGGGTCAGTTTAAGTAAAAATAAAATGGTTTATCCTGACGCCAGTTGTGAAAAACATAGAGGACGGGCTGGGCGCCATTCACGGAGGCTCTGTACAGTGCATCCTTCCACCTGTCTGAAAAAAAACCCACCTTATTTAAAGAAAAAAAGCAATATCTTCAGATTGCAGCCCTCTCTCCATCCTATGGTAGAGATGCTTTTTCTCTTGCTCCTTCACTGGACAATTCTAAACAGGATTCCTGAGCTACAGGTGTCTGCAGCTATCTTTTGGCCAAATGAGGGCATCAGAAATAAACTTCATAGTGGATTGTCTGCCCCTCTGCTCTTCTCCTAGGACCCTGATCATGATAAATTTATACAGATGCCCAAGACAATCCCACCACTAATTGTCCTTTATGAATATTAAATACAAGGATAGGAATAGATCAAGAGGAACAGACAGCCTTGGGAAAGGTGGGGGAATTCTTCAATATGGGTTTGATACTGGGGCACAGGGCAGACCAGTCAAAGCAGCAGAGTGCATGACAACCACAAGCCTTCTCCACCGATTGGGCGAGCAGCCGTTCCAGAGTTTTGCTTTGCTCGGACGAATGCCATCAGTGAGAGGAATCTGATCTTATCATTAGAATGACAACTGATTGGAAAACTGAACATCTGTTTGAGCCAAAACCCAGGAATCTGCAGTTCTGGAAGATGGGTGGAGCTCTAGGGTGGAAGGGCAACATCTCAACAGCCCTGGAAAAACTGCGATTCGGATGTTGTTCCTGGTGTTCTTAGAAGTTTCTTCAGGCTAGTTTGCTGCAGTTTCTGTTACTATACTTTTCCTACACATGATAATAATCATTATTAATAAGATAATTTCTGCTTTACAAAGTGAGATCAGAGTGTCATTTTAGCAGTTTAGATAGTGTGGTTGACGTGAGTTCCACAAAGATGACATAATATGTATTTTGTAGATTACAGAGAGTTGGAGAACTGAAAGCATTTCCATTGTAAAAGGAAGAGAAGTGGGGACCGCCCTGTGGCATGGAGGGTTACACCTCCACCTTTGGTGCTGGTGTGCCATACGGGTGCCAGTACCATCGCTAAGGCTTCCTCTTCTAATTCGGCTCCCTCCTAAGGGACCTGGGAAAGCAGCAGCAGCAGGTGGCACAAGCGCTTGGACTCAAGAAACCACATGAAAGGTCCAAGTACTGGCCGTTCTATTTGGAGTGTGAACCAGTGAGTGGAAGATAGATCGTGGCCTCTCTCTGCATTGTAGCTCTCCCTTTCCAATAAATAGAACAACAACAACAAAAAAATTAAAGAGTGGAGAATCATGCAATGCTGGGTTAAAAAAAAGTTAACAAAGAAAACTGTGTGGGACAGGAAAACATCCCCAGAAGTTTAGGTTGTTAGCTCGGAATTTTTTCAACACACGAATTTTGGGGTGAAATATTCAAATCATTGCCAATATAAACAGAGACAATTGATAATCTAACTATGCAGCTTATCAATTTTAGATGAATCTTAGAATATTTAGGAAAACTGACCATATGTTAATCTTCCCTCCTCCCAAATCCTTAATCCATTTCCTATTAAAAATAAATAGGAATCACTAATACAAACTTCTCTAACCCCTGTGCATACAAGAAAAAGATCATTTGATCTGGAATTATTGAAAACATTTCTTCAATGCCTAGGATGAAGGGGAAATGAAAAATGAAATTGGAGCAAATACAGAAAATATGTAGTGAAGCTCTAAATTCTATTCAATGTGGAAGAAAAAAACAGGGTTAATAGGAAAATTCAGAATCTTCAAATACATCTATAAGAAATGTGGGTTCAAACGGAGCTAGCACTCAAATTTTTAGAAAAGAGAGAGGAAAATAAATTGAAACAAAGGAGAGCAAATTTGGCGGACTGAATTTTGGTCCATCAACCTTGCCTGCAAATGCCCTTTGCCCTTGACTTTGAGTTAAAGCACAGAGATTTCCTGGGCAAATGAGATTCAGGAGATGGGACTCAAAAGGAAGCCTTCAATGTGGTTGTGCAGGTCAGCAGTCGCCTCTGGGCTTCTGACCTTATCGTGAGACCAACGCTCCACAGGCCTTCCCCGTTCTAGGAGGAGGATGATCAACACCCAAGAGTCATGCGAGTAGACCCAGGTGTGAGAAGCTCCTCCAGCCACTGGAATCTGGAGCGAAACCACCGCCACCAAGGTTGAGGTAGGAGAGAGACAAAGTGCCATGGAATCTTGGCAACTGATCACTTACTGGTAGTACAACAACGTCACTTAATGAAGCGGAAGACAGAATGATGGTAAATTTAATTCATATGTTTTTATTTCATAAACTTGTTTGTCAATTTTGTAAATTATTTCATAAATTTTTTATACGCCTTTGCTTGAAAGGAAAAAAAAAACTGTTGAAACTGTTAACCTCTTTGAGTAACAGAGAGAAAGAGAGACACAGGTAGCAAGAATGCATCAGAGAGACAGGTGGATGGGGGAATGTTAACAGCGTTAACAGCAATAATGGAAATCTGTATATAAGCCTGGTACCAAAGGAGTAAATTCTAAAATAAAATTTCTGGAGAAATAAAATGCTTTACTTTCTGGGTAGACAAAATTTTCCCAAATTGATCTCAGATGCAATCGAACATTTAAACGGATTCGATGAAAATAAGAATAAACCAACTCTCAGAAAATACCCTCCACAGGTTTTAAGAGGAATTGTGCTCCACTGTGGTTAGTAGACTAACTAATACTACTTGCACTTCTCCAGGGAATTAGAAAAACAAAAACAACTTTCTTGTTTTGTAAACTATGTAACACAGATGCTAAAATTATGCAAATAAGAGTAGTGCAAAGATGAAGGGATTAAAGCGCAATTGCATGCATGTATATCAATGCTAAAAATCCAATAAAGCCTAGACAAATGGAATTCAGGGGAAACTGAGCTACACGCAATCCAGAAATGCAAGGATAGTTCCATAGTAATACACCATAGCACATTTACAGAAAAAACTAAATTTCATTTACTAGTCAAGTAAGATAGTAATGAAAAAATATAACATCATAGGCCCAGTGCGGTAACGTAGTGGTTAAATTCCTTGCTTTGCATGTCTGGGATCCTATGTGGGTGCCGGTTCCAATCCCGGCTGCCCCGCTTCCCTTCCAGCTCCCTGCCTGTGGCCTAGGGAAGCAGTCAAGGACGGTCCAAAGCCTTGGGACCCTGCACCTGTGTGTGGGAGACCTGGAGGAGGCTCCTGGCTTCAGATTTGCTCAGCACTGAACTGACCATTGTGGTTACTTGGGGTGTGAACCAGTGGATGGAAGATCTTTCTGTCTGTGTCTGTCTTTCCTTCACTATGTGATTCTGAGTTTCCAATAAAAATAATTGAATATAGATATATGAATATATATATATACTAAAGTCTTGATAAACTCATTTGGTAACAAAACGTTCAAGAAAATTCTAATAAAGAAGAGCACTGGAGGCAAATTAAGTGCTTCTATAAATGAAAGAATCATTAAAATATCATTGTATTTAAAAACAAGTGGAAAAAAAAATATAATTCCAGAAATAAGTTCATGTACATACACAGAAACATTATATAATAGGGACCATACATTAAATATAAATTCTGACTATGTGTTAAAGCCAAATTCTTTCTTAAAGTTGGAGCCATATTTCACTTCATACACAACTGTATGTACATAAAAACTATGATTATGTATAGAAAATAAGTATCAAAATACACATATAAAATAAAAATATTAAAGAAAATATGAATTACAGATTGAGAAAAACACATGTGACTAAAAATCAAGAAATCATAAGAAAAAAGACTGGAAAACTGAATTGCAGAAGGAAAACATATACATAAAGATGTATTCACCAGAAAACCAGTAAAAATATAGAAAAGCAAGATACATTTGTATATGATTGCAAAAAGAGCTAATAACTACTTTATAATGAACTATAAATTAAGCAAAAGATCAATAACGATATAGAAAAATCAGCAACTACTGTGCGCAGATATTTCATGGGACGTAAAATGCAAATGGAAAGCGCAGGCAAAAACAAATTGTCTCACAATAAAAATATGTATTAAGTCAAAGGAGGCTATCATGTTTTAGCCAATATTGGGCAAACATCTTTCATTTGCAAAGGTTGTAGAAACAGATTCGGTGAGAACAGATTCTTATCAAAAGAATATAGTGTTTTTTTTTAAAGATCTATTTCCTTATTTGAAAAGCAGAGTACCATAGAGGGAGGGAGAAACAGGAAGAGAGATATCTTCCAGCAGCCGGTTCACACCAAGATAGCGTCACGAGCTCCAGGGTTGGCGGGGACCCAGATACTTGAGCTACCTAATGCTCCAAGACGTTTGGCACGGAGCTGGGTCAGGAGCAGAGCGGTTGGTATTCCAATACAGAAGGTCGGCACTCAAGTAGTGATTACCATGCTGCACCACTGTGCTGGCTCGGCAGAGGGCTTTTACAGGTAATCTGACAACATGGTTAAAGCTCTAAATACATTTGCTCCTTGACATAATCATCCAATATCGTTTAAAAGGAGAAGCACTGACACCTGCATTGTGGCTGAGTGGAATTAGCTCCCACCTACAAGACCGGGGCATCCCGTCTGAGCACCGGCTGCAGTCTTGGCTGCTGCATCTCTGATCCAGCTCCCTGCTGATGCCCCTGGGAAAGTGCTGGAAAAGAACACGAGTCCTCGCCTCTTGCCATCACATGGGACACCTGGCTGAAACTACTGGCTCCTGGTCTCAGTTAGGCTCACTAGCTGTTACAGCCATTTGGGCGTGAACTAGCAGCTTGAAGATCTCTCTTTGTCTACCTTTCCTTCTCACAGTAACTGTGTTTTTCAAATAAATCTTTAAAGGAAAGTATAAGGCATCTGAATACATGTGCATGTGTATTTGTTTTGTTGTTACTCAAATACAATATCAAAACTCAAAAGTCAGCTATCAGGGCGAAGGAACCGGGGAGGGAATGAGAAACAGAAAGGGGAAATCAAGATATGTCCCTGTGCAAGAGAATATAAACGAATGTAATGAATGTATCTATTTAGAGGAAATGTTGTAAGAGTAATCACAGCAACCAGAAAAAAAAAATAATGGGAAAACAATGGCATTCAACCACAAACACACTGATGGGTGGATGTGAAAGAAGCAAGAGTAAAATTAATTTTAAAAGTTTGGGTATAGCATTGTGTTGTTTGTGGTCCAGACTCTGGTGCCTAGCAGCTGAATTTAACAAACAAGCCGGTGAGTGTTTTGTTTTTTTTTTTTCCAGCCAACACGTTGTGGTATGTATCTTACAATGTACATGAGCCAGCACTTTCACATTGTTTTCATTGTAAACAGTTTCTAATATTTTGTAAGCACAAAATAAAAATATTTGCATCTGAAATGCCAATGCAGAGTTACTTATGACCATTTTTTTTTAAACACTGACCGTACAAGCCTTTTCCAGACCCTGGCCCAAGATCCCGCTCCACTATAGACATGTTGGGTTCTAGAAGCCCAAGTCTGAAGAGACGAACATCTGAACCCACTGCATTAGCCGTCAGGACACAGCAGCACAAGCAAGGAAAATCTGTGATTCTACCACCTGTAACCTATTTGACCTGTTTGTGAAAGCTTTTCATATGAGAACCAAATGTTCCCCTTAACATTTGCTTAAAAAATTAGAAAGTGCATTAGTAACAGCCTTATGTCCTAGGTTTGCACAGCAAAGGACAACATGACCTTTTAAATATTCTTTTTACTTAATTCTTAAGATCAAGATTGAGGAAAGAAATAGAGAATAAATATTGGAAAAAATATGACTGTTTAACAGCCAAACCTGGAAGAGCAAGCCCCACAAAAAGGAAAGTAATTGATAGATGAATAATACAATGTGTAAAGATGTATTAGTGTTTTCATTATTTTGTACTATTTCTATTCGGTAGAAACTGATTTCCATAGTAATATAGTTAGCTAAAAATCTGCCTTTGTATATAAGGTCTCCACAGGAAAAGCAAATATGAAAATGGCAATTTTTGAAACAATATTCTATTTTTTGTTTAATAAAACTAACGTTTTCAAATCTGCTTTTATTAAAACACAATAAATACCATCAATTTTTTGACATGAAATCTCGTTAGGTACTGTAAATATTTATCACTTTCCAGGGGGAAGATTATGCAGTAGATGTCTTCTCATTGATTCACTCAGAAAGCTGAGTTAGAAGTGAAACTCCTTTTTATTTTCATGAAAATAAGAGGGACTCAGAATTTGACATCCATTCCATTTGAACCTGCTAAGCAGATGAAGTGCAGATGGTACACTTTTCAAGTGCATTTTTTTTTTTTTTTACTATTAGGAAATATAGAAGCGTCAGTATTAAAATGTTCATGGTGAAAGAGGCTAGAAATGGACAGTGCTCTCGCATGGATGAGGCTGTCTCCATTCGCGGAATGTATTTTCCACCTACATTTACAGTTAACGTACCACATATTATATATTAGATGAATGAGCAGTAGCATACATACCTGCTTATGTTTATGCATCCTCAAAGTAATCAGAATAAGAGTTAACACATCGCAAGGCACACACGCACACAGTCTTGACACCGACTCAAAGGGCTCATGTCTCTTTGAGTACTCCCATAGCTATGCCACGGTTCAGTTTTTTGCAACCTTAGGCATTATCAATTGCAGCATTTATTAATCATTGATGCCCCCCCCCCAGAGAAGTAAACTATTGAGACATAAACATAACTCAGATTTCCCAGTCTAATTTATGACACCATGACTCAAAGTAAAATCATGGGGCAGAAGAAAATAGAAAGTATGTCTTTTAAGAATCGGTACTGTTGGGCCTGGCGGTGTGGCCTAGCAGCTAAAGTCCTTGCCTTGAACATGCCAGATTCCATATGGGTGCCGGTTCTAATCCCGGCAGCTCCACTTCCCATTGCGCTCCCTGCTTGTGGAAAGCAGTCGAGGATGGCCCAAAGCCTTGGGACTTTGCACCTGTTTGGGAGACCTGGAAGAAGTTCCTGGCTCCTGGCTTCGGATTGGCATAGCACCGGCCACTGCGCTCACTTGGGGAGTGAATCATAGGATGGAAGATCTTTCTCTCTCTCTCTCCTCCTCTCTGTATACCTGACTTTCCAATAAAAATAAAATAAATCTTAAAAAAAAAAAAAAGAATCGGTACTGTTAGTGACAGCAAAGAGACAAACAGATGAGTGAGTGATTCTCCAGGCAAGGACAGGATTTGCGGCTCAGTTGCTCAAGACAGCTCACGCCGGGGGATGTAGTCCTCCTTTTGAGTCTCCCTTTCTCCACCCCTAACTTCAGAGTATTAAATTACATTTGTGACTCAAACATTTTGTGACCTCGCCTTCTGAGAATTTGATGAAAAGCAGATACACACACACACATCTATAAAGTTTTGGATACAAATTCAAAAGAGGCCCAGACCTGCAGAAATATTCTAACTGAAGATCCTGTTTAGGGCCACTGAAATAAAAGACCTTTGAAAATGTTGCTATGTCTATGGGTCTTATTTTTGTTTCTGAGTCAGTTTCATTCTCTTTCAGAAGTATGTGAGTCATTAATTACCTGCAAGTATTCCATAACATAAAATCTAAATTTGACCTCACAATTAATGTGCTTATACATGCAATTCTACCTCTCAGGTCTGATCATAAATCTTTACTTTCAAAATCATTCCTGGAGCAAAAGAATGACATTCTTTATTGTATCGCTTTTGCTGTTTGAGTTAATTGGGGGGAGGACGGATTGTACAATCTTTACCGAGTAAATGAAAAATTTAGCCTAATGTGTAAAATTTTAGAAATGTAACCTTCTTTTTTTCCCCCCACCAAAAGGTATATTTTACTTATTGAAAGGACAGAGATAAAGAAAGAGACCTCCCATCTGTTGATTCATTCCCCTAATGGCCATGATGGCAAGTGTTTGGCCAGGTAAAGGCCCAGAGCCTAGAGCACATGGTGGCAGGGATCTGAGTACTTGGGGCCACCTTCTGCTGATCTCCCAGGCATATAATCAGGAAGGTAGCTGAAAAACGGAGTAGCCAACACTAGAAGTGACATTCCTGTTTCAGGATGCTAGTGTTATTGGCAATTGCTTAACTCCCTGAGCCACTAATTTACCCTCTGGAAATTTAACTTTCTATACTAACGCATTATTATTTTTTTATAGGACCAAATAATATTTACATATTTAATTGTATCTTTTTTTCGTTGGAAAGGCAGATATACAGAGAGGAAGATCTTCCTCCTACTGATTTGCTCCCCAAGTGGTCGCACTGGCTGGAGCTGTGCCGATCTGAAGCCAGGAACCCAGAGCCTGTTCTGGGTCTCCCACATGGGTGCAGGGTTCCATGGCTTTGGGCTGTCTTGACTGCTTTCCCAGGCCACAGGCAGGGAGCTGGATGGGAAGAGGGGCCGCCGGGATTAGAACTGACACCCTTATGAAATTCTAGGTGCTTGCAAGGCAAGAACTTTAGCCACTAACTACCACGCCAAGTCCAATATTTACATATTTCTTATTTTTTCCTTGAAAATAATTTTATTTAGTAACAAAAGCTAAAAACACAAAAGAGAACACACCAGTTAGCTTCAGAATACTATAGTTTATTTTTTATACTACAGTTTATTTTGATTTAAGTCATTTGGCAGAAAAACTTGACATATCATAATTTTTAAAATAATTTCTTTCATAATTCCCTTTTACACTAAAAATTTGTAAATGTAACTTTTAGAGGAATCTACTCTTTTGCACTAAAACAATTTGTCTTTTAATAATAGTGAGTTTTCGGGCCCGGCGCGGTGGCGCAAGTGGTTAAAGGTCCTCGCCTTGCACGCCCAGGATCCCATATGGGCGCCGGTTCTAATCCCGGCAGCCCCGCTTCCCTTCCAGCTCCCTGCCTGTGGCCCGGGAAAGCAGTTGAGGACGGCCCAAAGCCTTGGGACCCTGCACCTGTGTGAGAGACCCGGAAGAGGCTCCTGGCTTCGGATCGGCATAGTATCGGCCCGTTGCGGTCACTTGGGGAGTGAATCATCAGACGGAAGATCTTCCTCTCTGTCTCTCCTCTCTGTATATCCGCCTTTCCAATAAAAAAATAATAAAAATAAATCTTAAAAAAAATAATAGTGAGTTTTCAGTTCATACTCAGTGTCAATCTAAAAGAAATTTTATTTAATGAAAATGACTAATTATTCAGGATTACAAGTATTATGATAGGGGAAATTAGTGTGGGGAGAGCACTTGGGGGGGAGAGAAAGGGCCATCCCAGAGCCTATGGAACTATATCACAGAATAGATAGTTCAATAATATTAACAGAACGTCTAAATGCCCCAGACCCAGACTAGCTTAATTTCCAATGTCAGTCCAATTTGTCCTCAGACTCACAGTGTTTCACTCAGACCCCAGACTTGAAAAATAATGAAATGTATTCTGCTTGAACATGGTACCTCATTATTCTTAAAAGCCAATGTCCTTCAACGTGCCCTGGGGAAACTGGACCAAGTGTACAATTATCTTTCACCCACCTTACTATTTCTGAAAATGATGGAAAACAAATTCCCTAAGAATTTAGCTAATTATTGCGTGAAAAGGAAAGCATGTTATAAGTTCTGTAGAAAAAAGAAGAAAACGATATTTAATATTTACACTCCAGTTACTGCAGCAGGATTTACAATAGCAAAGAAGAAAACACTTATGCATCCATTCACTGATGAACAGATAAAGAAAATGTGGTACATATACAAAATGGAATATTAGTCAGCCATAATGATGGATAAAATCATACTTACAGCAACACGAGTAGATTTTGGAGGCCATTAGGTTGAGTGAAATAAGTCAAGCATAGAAAGGACAATATCATTTGATCTCACTTGTGCATGGAGTCTGAAAAAGTTGCCCCACAGGACTTAAAAATATAATGGTTATAGAACCTTTATTTGATATAGAGGGATAAACTGCCCCCGCAATGTAAGCCTCCAATATGTATGCAAATTCGAGTCCTAGATACGCCAACTTCTGATACAGTTTTCTCTTAATATACCTGAGAAAGCAGTAGGAAATGACCCAAATCCCTAGACGCCTGTACTAACATGGAAGGTTGAAGCTCGTGTTTCTTGGCTTCAGCTTGGTCCTTGGCCAATCATTTCAGTCTCTTAGGGAACGGACCGGGAGGTGGTAAATCTCTCTCTTTCTCTGTGTAGCTCTGTTGTCAAACAAACAAAATAAGTCATTATATAGTAAATATATATTTGTATGTACATAAACGTGTGTATATGTATGTATGTATATATTGTGGTTACCAGAGACTGGGGGTAGAAATAGAAATGGGAAGGCACAAGTTGAGAAAGATTCGTTAATGTGTTCTAGGTTATAGCCAGCTAGGAATAAGGAGTTCTGAGGTTCTGAGCTTGTTCAGTAGAGTGACTACAGTTATACTGTTAATGTTATATAGTTACATAGTTAATGTGCTGCATATTTCTGTGCTTAGAAAAACATCTCCAGAAAAGAGTATTTTGAAGTTTTCAGTATAATGAAATGTTAAATGTTTGAAAGAAACAAATATATTTGCCATGGTTTGACATTAAACAAAATATATGTGTAATGAAACTTGACATAGCATCCCACAAATATATCCACTACATTTTTTAAAGTTAAAAAAGTTCCCAACACAATTTTTTAAATTTCTCTGAGAATTTACCAGGGATACAGATAAAAAAATGGATTATGAAAGCTATTGTAATAGTGCTAGAAAAATTATAGCTGGAGCTATGTGAAATGGTATCTTGATATTATGAAATAAAACATCAAAAGATTGCTGTCTTTTTCCCAGAAAATTTTCTGTACCAAATGGTTTGTTGCTCATGTATGTTTTATATTTGATAAAATAAAACAAAGAAAATAGAAAGGAAATCCAATGAAAATGGACTTTTGGCTCTGAGTCATGAAAGGAAGAGGAAATGCACTGAAGATAACACATAATTCATTCATTCAAGAAAAAAAAGAACAATGTGACAAATAGGAAACATTAAATATGGTGACACAGCTTATTGCGACATCACAATAGTTGTGGATGTGATATATTTCTCTATTAAGATACAGACTCTCTTTTCTGTTACAAAGGATAATTCCATTACTGTTTGCAAATAACATGCAGAGATATGTAACTGACCTGTGCGGGGATATCCAAATACTTCTGATAAACTCCTTCTTTGGAAATCCTTTTCATTTATAAGTCTTTCTTCTCTATGGTAAAAGTACTGTTCTATATTCCCAGGATTGATGTGACTAGATTAAGTATCTGAGAAATTTTAAAATGACTATATAATCAATTACTAATTTTAGCCCTTTATAATACCCTTTCAATAACAGGTTTTTAAGAATTACACTTCATTTCCATGATAGTTTCAGACAGAAAAATTGAGCATAAAGGACAGAGCTCTCATAGACATATGGCCCCCTTTCCATGGGAACTACCATATGTCTTTCCTCTCCCACACAATTTCCCTTATAAACATCTTGCATTAGTGTGACACATTTATTACAATTGATGAATCAATATTGATACATTATCATTAACCAAATAGATCTAACTTTTGGTGTTGTGTGGTATTCTTGGTTTTCATGAAGGCGTGACACTTTGCATCCACCACTGCGAGATCATGCAGAATCGTTTCTCCAGGATGACAATCTTCTGTGATACACCGGTTCATCTCGCTCTACTTTAACCCTGGTTCCACTGACCTTTTTACTCTCCGTAGACCCTTGTTTTTTTCTAGGATGTTATATAACTGAGATTATGAAATATACAATCTCTTCAGACTGGCTTCTAGCACTGGCTAGTGTGTATTCATGCTTCCTTTTGTGTGACTTTACAGCTCAATTCTCTTATTGCTTTTCTGTTGTGTGAGCAATCATATATTGAAGAATGCCTTGATTGCTTCTGATTTTTGACAATTACAATTCAAACTGATATCCATAGGCAGGTTTCGTGTGAACATGAGTTTTCAACAGGTTGGATAATTATGTAGGAGTACAAATACTATAGTGTATGTTTACATTGAGTGTTTTAAGAAAATATCGGCGTTTCGTATAGTGGTTACGACTCCGGGATGCAACAGTGGTTTCCTCTGTTTGGTTGCCAGTTCTGAGTCCCCTACCTGGCTTCATCCAGGTACAGTCTAGGAGACAATGTTGAAAGCTCATGTAGTTGTGGTTCTGCTACTTTCCTAGGAGACCCAAATTGTACCATACCCATCCATTCCTGGTTGCTGAAGGCATTTATTGAGTTTAGTGGTAGGGTTCTAGCTCTTTTCTCTCTTCTCTTTTTCTTCTTCTTTTTTAAAATAATTGTGCACTTGGAATTTATATATATATATTATACACACACCCACACATATATATATCTGTGTATATATATATATATATATATATATATATAGAGAGAGAGAGAGAGAGAGAGAGAGAGAGAGAGAAATAGGGAGAGCTCCCACCTACTGCTTTACTTCTCACTGGCTAAACAAAAGCTGAAGCTGGGATTGGTAATGGTCTCCCACACGGAAACTCCGTTATTTCAGCCATAACCACCACCTCCCAGTGTCCATTTTAGCAGGAAACTCTAGCTAAGGAATGGAGACAAGTATCAAGTCTAAGTACTCTGTCGGAATGCAGGTCAAACACCCAAACACTCACTGTACCTTTTGCTGTTGTTTTGACATTGTAGAGCTTTCACTTCCGTGCTACCACCCTTACATAGTTTCTCAAGAGCAATCATATGTAAAGCTTACCATTGTTCCTTTACAGCTAATGTTGATTTTCCCCTGTGTCTTGTCTCACGACCACCTCTCCCCCACCCCCACTTTTGTTTTTTGGCATCTGCAGTTCAAATATAATATTCTTTGGTGTGAAAATTCTGTTTCTTCCCTCTTTCTTTTCCTTCTAATGCACCTACTTGGCCTGTAGGTTTTTAATCATTCCACAGTTCTTGGCTATTTTTACTTACTACAAAAAATTGAGATTCATTTATTCAGTGGAAAGATAGAGTTATATAGAGAGGGAGAAACAGAGAAATTCCAGTCTAGGGTTCACACCCCAAATGGCTACAATGCTCAGGACAGTATCAGGCTGAAACCTGCGGTCAGAGGCTGAATATCCATCTGCATTTCCGACATGGGTGCTGAGATCCAACCTGCTGCTTTTGCAGGTGCATTATCAGAGAGCTGCATGAGAAAAGCAGCCCTAATCACTGTGGCCACTTATGGAATGAATCAACACATCAAGGCGCTTGCTCTCTCCCTAATTCTAGCTTTCAAATAAACAAAGTAGGTCTTTTTCCAAAAAGCAAAAGAAAGTAACAAAATAAAAGGTGTTTTGTATATATTTTAAGGAAGACACTTTCCTCTATATTTAATAAGAGATATGACACTCTAGAATACAGTTTTCGTGAAAACGTCATGTAGCTGTATAGCAGCTGTAAGAGATGTGTCTGTTGGTGAGGACTAAGCAAGGAAACAGGTGAGAGCCAGAAGTTTCTTGTTCTCCCATGCAGGAGCCGTGACTCTGGGACTTGGTCCGTGTTCTGCTGCTTTCCCAGGTGCATAGGCAGGGAACTAGATAAGAAGTGTTACAGCCTGGACTCCTACTGGTCCCCACAATGCAGCCTGATACTGCCTGCAATGGCTTAACCCACTACACCACAATGGCAGTACCCTTCCTTTCACTATTAAAATATGGTTGGAAATATATCTTAGCTCTCCTATTAGCTATGTTACAAAATGAGAAGCTTCTTATGTTCAATTGCTTGAAGCACTTATTGAGAAAAGTGCTGGGTACAACACAGACATTCTGTAATGCATTTTCAACCAATGAGAGAATGTGATGTACAAACATGAGAGATATTTGGTGAACATGACAAAGTCAGTGCTCTAATGGAGGTGGCAATCTTATGGGGAGACAGCCACCAACATGAGACGAACCTCAATCCAATTGTGGTCATTGTAACTACAGAGAAGCAATCACAGATCTATAAGTGAATGGGGGGATTAATTTTAAAGCCAGAGTTCATTTAGATCTCAGTTTAAGAAAGAGAAGAAAATGAGATTTTCTGATTAAACATAATTTTACCATTACTAAAATTTAAGAATTAGATTTGCACAGGGATCTGCCACAGGTTTAGTTACTGCCCAATAGTTTGCAGAATCCTTTTATGATGACTATTCTGGAATCCCAAGGACTGGTTTTGGAATCTGAATTCTCTCAGGATTTATCACTGTAAAGGCAATCCACCTCACTTGCATGATATGTACAAAGTATCCCTGACACCTTACCTCAGTGCACACGACCAGCAACACCTTCACGGAATACTTCTGGATAACCTTGGAAGCATTCTGCGTGAACACAGAAATGAGTCAGGCTCTCTGATTTGTGACTTTCCTCATAGGGTCGGGCGCCCAATCAGTGCTGGCCCATCAGTCAGGCTCTCTCCCAGCTCTTTTCTTGCAGTGAAGCCGTTTAGCTCCATGAGCAGTAAATGTCTCAGCCCCCAACACTGTGGGGCCCTTTGTGAAACCAGCAGTGCTGTAGCTCGTGCTTTCATAATTCATAGTCACTCACACAGACCCCCACACCAACACACACACACACACACACACTTATACGCACACATATATACACACATACACCACACACGCATACACACTGTCCTTTGTGAAACCAGCAGTGCTGTGGCTCGTGCTTTCATAGTTCATAGTCTCACACACACACATGCACACCCACACCAAAATATCTACCCACACACTTCTACACACACATACACCACACACACCAACATACATACCACCCATATACCTATGCATACATGCATGCATTCACACATACACAAATGCCCGTACTAACACACCCACACAGAGACACATTCTCATACATACACACATATGCACACACACACACACACACACACACACACATACACACTGTCCTTTGTGAAGCCAACATCGGTGTGGCTCGTGCTTTCATGATTCATAGTCACACACACACACTATATACATACACACATGGACACACACAGTCTTTCTGTTTTTGCCTTCATTTGAACTCAAAAGGATATCACTGAATCATCTTCAAAGACTATTTCCATTTTTCATAAACCTTCCTTATTTCTTTCTTTTAGACATGAACCCTCTCTCTACTCTTCCAGCTCAGGCCCAAACTCTCCTTCTAATGCCCAAGACGTAATTCATCAGCCTATCAGGTATCTTTGATCACTTCTAAGCCCCAGGTCAGGAAAGGAACCAGTGTTCACACACACACACACACACTCTCTCTCTCTCTGACAATCATTCTTTTTTGCTTTTGAGATCTTTCTTGTGTATTCGTTCTCTGGGCTTCATTTCACGTGTGGGCTATAGGATGGCATCGCAGGCCTTTCTGAGACCTTTGCCTCTGGAGACGCACTGCTTGCTCAGACGCTGCCAGGGCGAGCGCGCAGAATGTGGCTCTTACACCTTTGGCTCACTCGTTGATCTCATTCCAGAGACATCTGGTTGCAGGGATGAGGAAAAGGGGTTCCCTCTTCCTCTCCTGTTTGCAAGCAACTTTGCTACT
Source organism: Ochotona curzoniae (assembly GCF_017591425.1). Classification (NCBI taxonomy): domain Eukaryota; kingdom Metazoa; phylum Chordata; class Mammalia; order Lagomorpha; family Ochotonidae; genus Ochotona; species Ochotona curzoniae. The sequence goes on along the minus strand of NW_024465035.1, from coordinate 7,676,195 downwards.
TCCTAAATGCTATTTTGCTTTCTTCCTTGCACCTCTGTGGAATGCATGTGGATTCTGCTAAAGGCTTAGGTTGAGAAACAAAAAGCCAGGAAATCATGTGGTTTCAGGCTCGCAGCGTGCGTCCCCCGAGGCGATGCCAGACAGGGAAGTCTGTGTGCTGGAAATGAGGACGGGACGGAGGCGCCATATGAGGATAGCACAATGCTAAAACACACCTCAAATATTCACCAGCTACATGATCTATTTCAACAGTATTTTAGAATTGTAAATAACATGAAAGACAGCCTACTGCTATTCCAGATGAAGAGAAAAAAGAGGCTCAGAAAAATAAAGTCTATTTAAAGATATAGTTCTATTTACCTATTACTGTGTATGGAACCATTTCCAAACCATTGTGGTTCAAAATGCTGATTGTTGTTGTCAATATGATTATTTCTAAGAATCTTGGAGTTGACTGGATTTAGCTAAGCATCCCTCACTTAAAGCCCCATTAAACCTGAGTCAAACCATTGGAGGAGCCAGGATTTATCCTGCTCATTTAGATATCTATTAGTTGAGGCTGCCAGATTGGGCTTAGAATAGCTGGGGCTGGGTCTCCTCCATCCTTCTCTGACTTTGTATGATCTCCCTACATGGTACTGCTAACATGACAGTTCCAAGGTAGCTCAGTTTCTTACGTCATGGCTCAAAACTCCAAAGACACATGTTGACAGGTGGGTCGGGGAGGGGAACAGGAGAGAGAGAGAGACAGACACAGAGAGAGATGGAGAGAGAAGCTTACTTTCTATAAGCCAGCCTCAGAAAATAAATCACCAAAACAAACCAAGATAAAATCTAGTTCTTCAATGGTGAAGAAGTACTCTTACTTTTAAGAATGTCAAAGCATTAACAGACGCATTTTAAAACCCTTACAACTGTATTTCTTATCCAGAGGGTTGATCAAGCCTGCCTCCTTGACATCTCGTGTTACTACCCATCCTGCCCTCCCTCTCCAGCTTCTAGTTTATTCCTTTAATGTCTTCCAAATGGGGAATTTTTTCTTCACTTTTATAATTAAATGCCTTATTGGCTTCCTCGTCACTTCGCATGTGAAGTTCAGCCAATTTCTGTCTCACTTTCTTGCCTCCTCTACATTTTTGCTATTTTTTTTTTCTGGCTTCAGCCAGGCCTACATAGCAATGTTAAGATCATCTTTTAGATTCTTAGACTATTCTTTTCACTTCCTTTTAGATTGTTTTAAATGTAATAGATGTGATTTTTGTAGGAATACAAAGTCTGATCCCAGAATGTCATTCTGCTCAGAGTCTATTCTTGCTCTTGTAGAAGAGTGTGATGCTGATCAACAATGAGATGTTGTTCACAGAGGGGAATCAGCAAGAGAAGACGGTAAAGAGTCAACTGTAGATAATCCAGAATGTGAAAAGGAAGAGTCCAGGACAAGACTGGCCAACATCTGGAACGTGTGTGACCATGCTCTTTTTCCTTTCCCCGGAAACATAGGACTAATGAACCACAGAGCCACAGTTGGAAATGGCCTCAGCTTAGATCCTCGGAGCTACTATCAATGCATCTCTCAGAGTTGACACACACGGGTATTTCAAAGAGTTCATGGATAATGGAAATAAAATGTGTTCATTTGAGTGCAAATAATTTTTCATAGTTTCTGCATTTTATTCATTTCTGTAAATTTTTCAAAGACCTCTTGTATAAGATAAAACTCTGCTTGACTTTTTGGCATCAGAAATTAGAGAGAGATTAACTCAAGCTAGCGTTAACAATTTATTTACAGAATCCTATGGGAGTAATTTTGCTTCAACCATGTGTCCACAGCACAAGGCATATTTACAGTGATATAAGTAGGGTGGCTTTCTGGCTAACAGGAGACAGTTCTGCCAAAGGGTCCATCTGAACAGATGCAGTCAATAATCACTTGTGTTGATTGTGACATGTGGCACTTTCAAATTATTTTGTCCTCAGCCTCTAAGAGATTAATCACCTTGGGTGCACATGGGGACATGGCTTCCTATTACTCACTGCTTACTCAAGCCTCTACAACTTGTCATTGTAAGTGGCACAGAAATCTTTTAGCACCAAAGTAATGGACGCACTTGTGCTAAATCTGATTCCATCCTCAACATACTTCCTTTGCAGAGTTTCCACACTTCAGGTTTCTTTGGTGGAAAATTTAACACACCGTACAGGCACAAGGATTGATGATAATGTGATCACAATTTTCCCTTTTATATCCTCCAACATCCTACAGAAAAATCAAAGAAACCCAAAATTATACAAAGCATATTGCAGATGCCATTTTGCATACATGTAGTGTCCTGATGCTGCAGAAAACTGCTTAGTTGTTCATTTTATTAAAAGAAAAAAAAATAAGCCTTGTAAGAGCTAAAACTGAACCACATTCTTGTTAAAATGTTTACAAAATTGAAAAGAACATTTTGGCAAGGCCATTATTATTTCTAGTTTTCTTAGAGAACTCCTGTTCTGGGGAGAAGTGTTGATAAGAAACAAAGCATAGAGAATCGATTTTCAATGCTATTAATTGGATGCCAATGCCACACAAAAATAAATGACCATTCTGTTTCCTGCCAGCTCCTCCCACAGAGGGCACAATGTTAGAGCAGAAATGCCTGGGCAACCTTTAGGGTGAATCCCCGTGGAAGATCTGAGGAACACATGCTAGCTGGGCGTGCACATTTATCAAATGATTTGCACAATTTTTTTCCTAGTCTATATTACAGACATGACACAATTACTAGATTTATTAATTCCTTGTTGCAGGGACTAGAGATTTCCCCATGTGATGGACTAATGCATATTGCATTAGCTCTAACATCTGGGGCTCTACACCCACCAACACTGGGAGATTAAATGTAACATAGAAATACAACTTTCGCCTTTGCCTCAGTGCAAGTCTCCTCCCCCCGCCCCTCATCTTGCTCTTTCCCTTCCTCTCTTAGGCACTCAACAGGCTTTTCTGAGTAAGGAAAGCAAGCAAGTGTTTGATTTACAACCTCCTTTTGTCTCTGCTTGTATTTCATCCTTCCATCTTCACATTTCTTAGATGGGGGAGGGGAGAGGCATACAGACTATCTATTTTCCTCTCAATCTTCCAAGTCTTTGGAGAAGCACCAATCACCATTCAGGTTGTCAAGTATTCTATCATGATGTAGGAGCAGGGCTCAAAAGAGCACAACAACATATGGTTCTTACATTAGACCTGGGGTCTGGGGGCCACTTCATCTTTTGGTGGGGCTAAAAGAACAAGCAGAGAATATGATGGTCATATGCCTACTGGGACCACTGTCCTCTCATCACACCTGCTCAGATAAATGCCTTCTGCCATGACGATTCTTGTTTCTCGAGATTCCTTTGCTGGCAGGATTGCTCTGTTGTTATCTTTGGCTTTCCTTTACCCATATTCCTCCAACCACTGTGTGCTATCTTCGTATTTTTGCCCTAAAGAAAATGTCTAAGGCCACAGTCTGAGCATCTTAGGCAGGACTTCCAATCTCAGTTATTTGCAGGGTTGCCTACTAAAGGAGAGGCCACAATATTAATGCAAGGGAGAAAGTGTTGTGATAGATAATGACGGGCACATAGTCTCCGAGTCATATAGGCAACATCAGAAGCATTGACTGATTAAATCATGACCCACTTAAATGGGAAGCTATAAATCCCAGTCATTTTATTATTTTTTTACTTTAATTTTTAACAGACATGTGAAAAATTGTATATAATTATAGGCCAATTTGTTACCATATGAGAATATGTGCCCTAAGTTGCCAGGTCTTTTGATATTTTTCTAAAGAAGCCAGAAATCTGGATTTCTATGTAAACTCTTCCTATTTATGAATGTTGGCAACTTATTCACATTTTTTAAAAACTGTAGTGCAAGCCAACCATAACCCATCTGTGAGTTTGATTAGACCCATGGGCTGATAGAGTGCCACCTCTGGTTTGGGACTCTATCTCGTAGTTGGCAAGGAAGAAAATATCAGGAAATTTTGTCCAGAAGATCATAACCCTTAAAACAACTCTTCTTTGGACTTGTACTAAATCTACTTTCATCTAAGCATCCTTTACTCTCTCATACAGTCTCTTTATTTATTCAAATTCTCCAAATGTTTGAGAATCTCTGAAATGCGAGCTCCTATGCATGAAACCCCTCAAGAAGTGAAACAATAGGTTTATTAGTGAGCATGGGTCCTGCTGCTGTAAAACTGATTCAATCAGTAATGTTTCAACAATATAGAGATTTATTTGTTACATAAATCTCAGGAGGTTATAGATCTGAACATATTACCTTCATAGTTTCAGGAACCTAGAATTCCTCTATAGCTTAACTCCAGCATCCCTAATGTTTGAATTGGACTGCATAGTTCAAGAAAACTGACCTTTTATTCTGGTCAAATAATGCCAGGCTATGCTGTAGGAAAATAAAAGGGCTTGAGATCTGAGAGCTTTGTGTTTGTGCAATGATCCTTGTTCTTGCAACTGTAGAAGTGGAAATAGTGTTCCCTAAGGTAACAGTGGCAAAGCAGAGAAATGAAAAAAATATATGTTGGATCATAACTGTTTCTTTCTGTACATGGCATAGCATATGCAGCATACAGTCATGCAGGCTTAATCTATATGGTAAATGTAGAGAACTAAATGTAAAATTAGTGATTATTAATGGTCTTTGCCACTCTGACACATATCAAGGATAATGTATTGGAGAAGAAGAGGGCATGTTCACAAAACAGTGGATAATACAGCATTTATCCCATCATTGGGATCCTTATCACATGGTCATCTCCAGCCATAAGGAGGCTGAAAATACATTTCAATTCTGGGTGGTCATTTCTTTAGCTAAAATTTGAGATTTTATTTTTGTATAAACAAGAATAAGACAGATACTGGGGGACTGACTAGGACATTTGGTTAGTCTGGAATGATCTTTTACCCAGGAGTAGATCTTTTAACCAGGAGTAGTTTACTGCTAAGTGAAATAAATAGTTGTGGAAATAAAGCATTATATTGAAGTTAATTGTGTTCCACCTTAGAATTTTTAAAACAGACTTGCTTGGAAGTAAAAAAAAAATTAGGAGGAGAGCTAAAGTATTGTTGATAATTTACAGAATCAAAGAGATTAACAGGTTTGAGAAACATTTATTCTTTTGAATACTTGGGTTTGTAGAGAAAGCTCACTGCCCAATCATGGGAGGTTATGGTACCAGCAGCAGGAGACAGAACTGCATTTACCATGGGGCAATTTAACAGTGGAGAAAAGTCACACGCTGACAGACTGCCCTGTATCTTGGTCTCTTCCTCATGTTCCCATTTTTTAGCTTCTGGCTCCATAGTAATAATTAATAGCATTCTTTCAATTTCCTAAGATATGGAGTAGGGAAAAATAAATCATTTGATAAGCCTATTGGAGAAGGTCAGGCTTTGGTTAGGTGGCAGAGAATGTGCAACAGGATCTTGGAAATTTGAGAAGGTTGCATGATGTCCAGTGCGATTTCTTCCATAGATTGCAATGGTCCGCTAATGTCATTAACTTTAGGAAAACATAGTTATGGCTGGATTTCTTGTGTGAAAAAGAGAATCGGATAAAGTTCCATTAGAGTCATTCCAAGGTGGCCTTGGTTAGAGCACAACAGTCTCAGGGTGTGTAAGGCCATCCTACTTGAGATTTGCAGAAATATGGGGAAAGGTACCATATCTCTCAGTTGTGAAACTGAATGTTCAAGCTAACTTTAGTGTATAGTGAACATGAATATCTAAGCATCATGGGTATAATATTGTATACTTTGTAGTAAGCAGTATCTAAGCAGAGCACCAAAGCATTTTTTATTGAGTAAATTTGCCTTCTGCCAACTGGCCTCTCATCTATGCTCATAGATCAACAGATCCCCCTCAATTTCTTTGGTCCTCAAAATCATTTTAATGGCATGACCCACAATCTTCCCAACTTATATTATCTCAGATAAAATTGCACCACGCAGCCAGCTTCAATATTGACCACTAGTACTTCCTTCTCCACTCTTCTGCGCGATACATTTAGACAAATGAAAATGGTTGGAAAATCACTGATTTAAGCAGTTTGACTCTCACGCCACTCAGTTAAAATATCCAGTGAATTGGAATACACAGTTTAAAAGCATTCACAATTATTGAGAACATTTCTTCACCTTTTTGAATTTGAGTTTCTGAATTCGTAAAGTGATGATGGATGATCTCTTCAGATCTCAACTAAACACGATTCACTAAATAGTCTGCTGTCCTTCAAGAACATATTTCTACCCAAGTCACAGAATTTCAAATTGCCTGAGACTTTAAAAAAGATTATTGGAAAATCATATATACAGAAAGGAGAGACACAGGGGAAGATCTTCCATCCACTTGATTCATTCCCCAAGTGGCCATAATGCCTTGGAGAAGCACTGATTTGAAGCCAGGAGTCTCTTACAGGTCTCCCACGTCGGTGCAGGATCCCAAGCCTCTGGGCTGTCTTTGACTGCTTTCCCAGGTCACAAGCAGGGAGCTGGATGGGAAGGGGGAGAACTGGCACCCATATGGGATCACTGTGCATGCTAGGCGAGGACTTCAGCAGCTAGGCTACCATGCTGGGTCCATTTTTAAATATTTATTTATTTAATTGAAAATACAAATCCACAGAGAAAAGGAGAGAGAGATAGAAAGATCTTCCATCTGCTGTTTTACTCCCCAAGTGGCCACAATGACTCATCTCAAGGAACCAGCAAGCACCTTCAGGTTTTCCTCATTGGTAAGGGTGCCAAAGCCTTGGGTTGTCTTCAACTGCTTTCCTAGGCCACAAGCAGAAAGCAGGATGGGAAATGCAGCAGCAGCATAGACCAGCACCCGTATGGGATCCTGGCACATGTGAGGTGAGGACTTTAACTGCTAGGCTACTGTGCCAGGTCTGAGAGTTCTTTTTGTTAATATTTTTTTATTTATTCAGAAGATATAATAATATAGGAAGAGAGAGAAAGATCGAGGGGTGGGGTGGGGTGGGGAAGGATATCTTCCATTTACTGTTTCACGTCACCAAATACCCACAACTACAACAGCCAGGCCAGGCCATGCAGAAATCAGGAGCTAAGCCATGAACTCATTCAAGTTTTTCACATGGGTTTTAGGAATCCAAGCCGTAGGCCATCAGGTGCTCCTCTCCCAGTCCCATTAGCAGAAAGTTATATCAGGAACAGAACATCTGGAATTCAAATCAGCTCTCAATAAGGGATGCTGGTGTCATCACTGTTTTTTCTAACTCACCAATTCAAAGTGCGAGGCCCCTCTGAAGCAGTTCTCGACCTGAGAGTCTCCATGTGGTTGTGTTAAGTCTAATCTTCTGACATCTCATGCAGAGAGGCAAAGGTGACTCCCTCATTTGGATGCTTACATGGATGCGAATCCATACACCTCTCTTCCCCTCTACCCTCATCCTGTTTCCTTCTAGTGTTTTCTTCCCCTTGTTTTTTCCCCCACTATACGTTATTTTTGAGAAGTTAGTTGAGTCAGTACTGAGGCAGCTTTATGCAAGTTCATTAGGCTAGTTCCCTCTCAAGGTCATTACTGCAGGCCTCCTTTAATGTAAAAGATAGCTAATGCTTCTGCTATTTTCAACTTTATTTAGAACTGTTTTATTTAAAACTTTGTTTAGAAATTTCATAGTTTGAGCCACAATATAGACAGTATCTCATTTCTTTAAAATTGTTGGTTAACATGGAGCACTTATTCATTATTGTATGATACAGTACAATGTTTCTATACGGAGACACAGTATAAGACAATTAAACCCAGTAATTAGCCTTTATATTTTCTTATCCATCCTTCTTAAATGAAGCTTAGCATTTCCTCTTTTCACATCTTTATAAAGTATGTAACACATTATTGTGAAGTTCTGCCATGTAGTCACACCGCTGTGCTATGGAACACTTGATTTTAAGTTCACATCAACTTATATTTTTAAATTTCCACAAATGAGAGAGAACATATGGTATTTGTCTTTCTTTGTCTGGCTTATTTCACTTAACATAATGATCTCCAATTCCATTCATTTGTGGCAAGTGTTCAGATTTATTCTTTATTTCTGACTGAATACTGTTCATTGTGCATATATATATATATACACTATATTTTTTGTAACAACTTGTCTTGCTTTGAACAACTCCAAAATAGAATAGGTAACTATGCTAGCACACTGGTATAGTTAGCACAAATTTGGTACTAACCAGGTTTCAGAATGCCCACAGGTTAGCAGGTGCTTGTCTCCTAGCAGTGTAACACTTGCCTAGGTATCAGGCAACCTAGGCAGTTGACTGCAGCTGGGATTGGTACCCAATTTAAGCTATTTTTATGCCTAGTTGCTTGATTTAGCTGTGCTGGTAGAGAGTAGATGGTAAATTTCAAAGAGTATCACACTACTCCTCTCGGCAGTCTCCAAGATTTTATTGGACAATGCCTGGTGATAAAGTCTTTTTTTTTTTTAAATATGCGTTAATTTATTTGAAAGGCAGAGTTACAGATAGAAAAGCAGGACAAACAGAGCTCTAATTCCCAGGTGGCTACCACACCTGGAGCGGAGCCAATTCAAAACCAGAAACTTCTTCCAGGTCTCCCATGTGGCAGTAGGAGCTCTAGCAGTTGGATCCTCCCAAGCACATTAGAAGGAAGTTGGATGGGAAGGAGAGAAGCCAGGACTTGAACTGGGATGTTGGCTTACCTGCTAAACCACAACATTGGTCCCCCAGCTGGTAAGCTCTTGAAAATGCGTCTATCCATTAAGTGTATTCACATTATAATGAGAAATGACTTTAATCATCTTACACTTTTAAGGGTAAATTACAAAAATATGTTCAGACAAAGGTTTTTCAAATGGAAATCGTATGCAACTTAATGAAGACACCTTATATGTCTTCTTAAAAGATCTTTCAAGTTGATCTAAGCCAGAACATCGGTGAAAGCAAAATCTCAATTTGAAAAAAAAATTAGTCTTCTATCACAAGAAAAGATGTTTAAACTTTAGGCTTCTTTCTGCATAATGGGCTATATTTAAGACATACTTGGCTGAAATACTAAAACATTTTCTGATTTTCAAACATCTTTGACTGACAAAAGTAGCAGCTACATATTTCAATCCCACAAGTAATAATTGATGAAGTAGCACAGGTCACCCAAACAAGCTGGATGACAGGAAGACTCGGCAGGACTCAAGCCTTCCAAAACGGAATGTGGGCATCCAGGCAGCAATGTAACTCATGATGTTAAGTTTATTTTCTTAACTTACCTTCTGTTCACCACTTAAACAGCACCCCTGTATTCCCTTGCTTTTCTTTCTTTCTCTCAAGTTTCAGTCATTCAATCAACTTGAAAGCTCAGGACCATTTATCTGAAAGCTCCTATTCATCTACCATAGCTTGTAAATGTTTCCTAATAAAAAATAGCTAATTTTCCACAGAAAAGTACAAAAACTAGGAAGCACAAAAATATTTAAAAAAATGATAACAACTCATCATGCATCCATACCCCCAAATTCATGACTTATTTTCCAATTAAACTTTTAGGTATGTGGAAAAACATAAAAATAAAACACTCAGGGATCAGCATTAAGGCACACGGGGTTAAGCTGCTGCTCTCAAAGCTAGCATCCCACATCAGAACACAGTGTCAAGTCCTGGCTACTTTGCTTCCCTACATTTCCTGGCCAGCTCCCTGCTAAAGCATCTGCTAAAGTAACGACAGGTAGTGCAAACACTTGTGGCTAGATCCGCACAGAGTTCCAAACTCCGGGCTTGAGCCTGGACCAGCTCTCACCATTGCAGCCATTTGGGGAGTGAGCCAACAAAAGGGAAAGTATTTCTGTTTCTCTGTCTTTTCTTCTCCCTCAGTCACTCAGCCTGTCAATCAATCAGTCTTAAACGATGAAAGTAAAACTTCCAAGTACATATGAGTGGGAAAAGAGAGCTTTCATTTTTACTTCTCCAAGAAAGTTTACAATTGTGATCTTATATCATGTTGCTTCAACATATGATTAATATTTTCCATGTAGTCAATTTGTCTTTTACTGTATTTTTAAAAATAACATACTACTTCAAGAGGCACTGACACAGAGACAGACAGATAGACAAGGACTCCAACCAATCATTTCACGCCTCAAATGCTCATGATAGCAGGAACTGGGTGAAGCCAGATCTACAAGGTGAAAACTCAGTGCAGGTTTTCCATCACACACTGTCTTCCAGATTGTACATTATCAAGAAGCTGGAATCAGAATCCAGAAATGGTCTTCAGATATTCTGAAGGAGGGTAGGGGCATCTGAACACTAGCACAAGTACACTTCCCTATGTGCCTTTGTAAAGTATGTCCTTCCAGCATCAAGCAGTTGAGATCACATAAGCACTAGCTTCTGAAGGGTTTGGGTAAAAGGAAGGGAATGTACAAGCCATGCAACCTAAGGGCTTCAAAGAAGAGATATTTTCTGTCTTGCATACCTAGTTTCTAGCTAGGACTTGTATATGCCAAAGCCCACCCCATAAGCATGTTTTCAATAGTTACATGATATTATGTTTTAAACAGATGACAAAAAATGTTTAACGAACTCCTAGCTAATTTACAGGTGTCTTCTTAAATAAAAAATATCATGATAACTTTACTAACAAATAATGTCTGGGAACAACCCTCATTCTTTGTTAAAGCTAAAAATTAAAACCACAAATGGTTGGTTAAAAGTCACACAATTGTAATATTTTATTTAAGACATCACTCCTCAGAATGATTGTACCAATTTATAAACCCAAAGGTAGTTTATGCAATTATTCGTTACCTATACCAGCCACTCTCAAACATTCTAGTCTCAGACCCCTATACACTCTGAATAATTATTGAAGGGCCCAGAGAGCTCTGATTATGTAGATAGTATGCATATCTTAATGGTTATCATATTAGAAAACAAAGCCAAGACTATTATACATTTTGTGTTGATTTTAAATAATTTTTACATTATTCTTAATAACAATATATTATGCAAAATAACCATAGTTTTCATACCAAAATAACATAGAATTCTATTTCTCAATTTGCAAGTCTCTGTCATATCTGGCTAAAATTAAGATGGCTGAATTTTCACATCTGGTTGGGGTTGGCATGTATGAAGTTCTTACTCCATCACCTGGTTAGAAAAGTATTTTAATAAAATTTGCATGTAATTGTATTATATTATTATCTCAGATTTATCAAGTAGAAACTTCTTAAATATTAATGGTAATAAGCGATTTTAAGTTCAAGCATTGTACTTGGCTACATTAAAACCCATTCATATAATGTGCACTTAAATATGCCTTGCCTTTCAGGGATTTTTAAAAGTACACATTGGTCATTTGGAAAATACTGTTTTTCTGAATTATATAAATCTTCACTTCTATGACATATTTCATTATGTAATATTTAAAAATCACATTTACCCATGCCACCGTCTATTTCATTACAAGACCTGGAGAGCCAAACATTTTATTATTGACTGAAAATATTTTCTGTTGCTTTCCTTAAAGCTACAAGTCCCTTCATTCATTCTCAAGAACATTATCTACCCTTGAAGAACCATCTTGGAAATCTGTAGTTTGTCCATCACCCCCCTAGCAAACATGGTGGTCCTTGAAACCCTGGCTATTCCAGCTGGCATCTCACATGATCCTGGCCTGGAGAAAATGTTCACCACCTGGCAGGCAGCAGCTCTGCTTTAAACCTTCCTTCCATTTCCTCACACAGAATATCAGAAAGACCTGTACTCCATGATGGGAATCACACACACACACACACAAAAGATTTTCACCAAGAACTTCTTAAAGCTTCCTTTTTCCCCCTGCAAGGAAACAGTGGTAATGAATAAATTACTATCAGTACAGTTTGTTTTCAGGGTCTTACTTTGTGCTAAGGAGCCTGTGCTTTTTCATAACAAACACAAATGTGAATGCATTAGCAATGCATGGCATTGCTATGAAAACTCTTCTGACCTTATGGCCCCTGACAAGGACAGAGTGGCTCTTGCTATTCTATTACTGCTGGTAGTGTGATTACTGCAAAGATTCTTCCTAGTCTCTCTTCAATAGACAGGAACAGGCATGGATTGAAAGCGTTCCCCCCACCGTAACCCAGCAACATTTACTCTTTATAATACTAATACCCAAAAAATATAACCAAAGTTCTCAACTGATCATAATACAACAACAAGCATAGGTTCTTGAATTCACAAAGAACTAGGAGAAAGTGGAAAAACACATCTCTTACAGAAATATTATTATTTATGCATTTAAAGAACAAATAGTTTGGTGAGGAACATCTCATGCCTGTTTTATTTCCATATCCCTCAGACTGACAATGGGATGCCTATCAATTAATTCATTTAGAGAGCCATACACCGCAAGAAATAAATTATTTGTCCTCTGGAGCTTGTCACAAGGGGATTTTTCAAAAACCATTAAACAGAAAGGCAACTGTTCATCTTAGAAAGATGAAAGGCCAGTTCTTCCTTGTCAGACGACAGGCTTTTACTAAAGGTCTACCTACCACGTAGGGTGTTCAATGTATTGTAAAACATGTTTGCACATTTAGTATTGTTAACACATGCTTTCTTTATGTGTGAAATTGGGTGAATAGTATATTTCAGGTCTTTTTAATAAGATAATGTGTTTGAAGGGCTTAGCACTTTTCTTGGCACCTAAGTAAGTTCCCAGTGACCGATCACGTTGGGTGGTGGTAACAGAAGTAGCTGAATCAGCAGAAACAAAACAACAACACATTTGTTGGTTTGTCTGTTTTTCTGAAGAACATCTACAAACTTACACAAAAGGGCAGCTAGGAACTTCAAACTAAGGTATTTTCATCCCTACACCAAATTTTCCTCTCTATGCCACATCTTAGAAAAGTTCTAAGAAAATATTATCTAGAAAATATTATCAGCTCCTTCAATGGCATGGTCCCCTGCTATCTGTCTGATACTGGGCTTCTCAGGAATGATCTATGTTGCAGGTAACTCCAAACTGCACTTTGTACGCCCAACATATTAGTTCACTATTTCAACAGCTTGGACAGCAAGAGCACATGATCATTATGTGGGGGTAGTGTGTAGAGCGAGTACTTTGGAGCGAGCAAACCGGAATCAAAACCCTGGTTTCCATTTTCTCTCTATATATGATGTTGTGTAACTGGGATAATCTCTAAGACTCTAACTCTTTCTGTGAAGAAAAAATGGTATGTTAATGCTTGCTTCACAGCATTGTGGAGACTGAGACAGCAAATAGCACTGGAAAGAGCTTAGCAGAATGCCAGGCACAGGGTGACCAGTCCATAAATGGCTATCTAATGATTAACTTACAAAGACATTTGCCCATCGGGGTCTGGTTTCTACTCTCCTAGACTAAATAGCTTCACTGTTTTCTTCCCTGCTCAGTTCCCGGGCACATCTCAATATTAGGAGAATATTAAAAATGCAGGACTGTACCTATACAGAATCTTCTATAACCCTCTTTATGCTTTGAGCTCCTAAAGCGATTTCAGAGAAAAATGACCTTATTTTTAAATAGAAGGGGCAATTGAAAATCACTGAACGGACCTACCCCCTAATGATTTTTTTCTCAGACATAATTATAATAATTAGCATTATAAAGTGCTAATTATCTTTGGACACAGAGGACCTGCACACCAGAGACAGAGGTCCGCATTAAGTAAAGTGGATTTCACTTTCTTCAGTTACAAGATTCCGCTTTTTGCGTTTTTCTAATGTTGCACAGATATTTGGTCCACTATACCTCTTTAAAAGTTTTTTTTTTTTCAATAAAAGAAACTATCTGCTAGCCAATTTACACGTGTAACTTCTGGGCTTCTGGATTTACAGAGAGAATACTGTTTTTTTTTTTTTAAATCTATTTCACTTGAAAGGCATGAAGACAGAAAAAGAGAGAGAGGAGAGCTTCCATCAGCAAGTGCAATCCCCAAATGTCAACAATAGCTGGGACTGGACCAGCCCAAATCCAGCACCCAATCCAGATCTCCTAAGAGGGAACCAACTATTTGAGCCATCACCTGCGGCCTTCCAGGGTGCGCATGGGCGGAAAGGTGGAATGTAGCCAAGCATTCTGTCATGGGATGCAGAAGTCACAGTGGCTGTTATGACCAACTTAGGAGAGTGGTTTTCTTTGTAGATGCTCATTACTTGTTTGGGATGGTTGTTCAACAGTTCTAGGTCAGCAGCTAAAATATGAAGTATGGATGGAATAAAAACTCGTGAGGCTCTTGGTTTTCTTGTTTAGGTGAAAGAACACTCTTCAAAGAAAACTGGTAAATCCCCATGCTGCTCTGAGTCCAGGGAACTCCGGTAGTGATTGTTGAATGGGTTCCATGAACAGGATGGGAACTCTGCATTCCACAGAGTTTCAAGTTACATGAGGTTTAAGGAGCCCCTATTTCAGAAAAGAAACCCAGGCACAGAATTACTGAGTAAGAGATCTGGGCGTGAACACTGGAATAGAAGGTACTCGCAAAATAATTTCTGTCCCATTGCATTGTGTTCCAGTTTAGAGGGCTCTGTTCATTGAGTAAAATCAGGGTCATGGATTAAAGGTTGAGGAATCAGACACTGGGAGAAAGCTATGGAAAGTATCTTCTCGGACTTCCCTTTGTCACCTGTCATCAGCAAAGGAACAAGTGTGGATATTACCTAGTTCTTACATCAGTAACCCAGAGATGCTGGATACTGAGGCAGTGCTGAAGATATTATTACCAATGTTGAACTATAATGAATCAAAGGCATATTCATAGCCCAGCTCCATCCAATCCAGGAACGTGCCTCAGCTCCAGAATTGAGACATCCAGTCTTTCTGACTTTCCAGAAAACTCCACACAGCTACAAGTTTTCACCTGTTTAGGTCAAATTGTTCTGTATATTTAAAATGCAAAGAAGTAATTCTCATATAAAACGTCTATCAAGAATTTAAAATTATAAGCACAGTTTCCTTAAATGGTGTCTAAGCCAGTGTTATCTAACGTCTCTGCCTCGGAATGCCAAAGGAGGGCTTGTCAACACACAGACTAGCGGTCCACATTCCCGGAGTTTCTGATTCAGTGAATCCAGCATAGGGTCTGAGAGTTTGTATTCTTCACATGTTCCTGGTGCTGCTGATGCTGCTGCTTTGAGAACCACAGTTGGGGATGCACAGTTTTAAGCTCATCAGTCCTCTCCACCGTACCTTATAAGGCAAGTTTCCATTTAAATGCCTTTTCATCAGTCCTGTTCTGAATATTTTAGAAACTTAGCAGATTGATTCTTCATATATTCTCTTTTTCTTCAAACTTTCCTTAATAGACATGCATGAATTTTTTTTATTCAAGGGAAATATTTTTTAAAAGTAACATTAAACAAAACATCTTACCCTATGAAATAGTGTGACTAAAAAAATTTGTCTCATTACGTTTTCATAGCTCGTAGAGAAATTATTTGACTGAAATGCATTTGCTAAGAAAACTATTTCTATTTCCATCACTAAACAATCAATGCTGTGGTGATTGGGGAAAATGCCTTTTTGGTATTAACTTTATTTTCATGTTCTATAGTTTATGGCAATACGAAAAAGCCTAAATTTATAAGCAGAAGAGCTGATTCTGAAATCCTAGGACCTGGATTTCTGGGAGCTTGAGGTACATTTTGACTGTATCTTTAGATAACTGTTTTGTTTCTTAATCTTAAATTTATTAAATAACTATGGCTGACTTTTACATTCTGTGTAGAAGGTAACTGAGGTACACCAACTGAAGTTTTACACGTCCTATGATCTCTAATAGTTACGCACATGCTGCCTCCATTTTTCTTCTGGAATTTCACTTTATGAAGACAGGTAGTCTTTATAATGAATTACTCAAAAAGGAGCAAAATATTCATGTTCTTTTAAGTGCCTTCAGGCCAAGGGCCTCCATTGACGAAGAACATTTTCTGCATTGCTTCATTAACTTTGTCTACCTGAATGAACCTCTAGTTCAACTGAGCCAGTGACCATATACTGTGTTGAAGGGATCTCCAAATACATCCTTCTTGCCACATGCACTCTGTGCCTCTTAGCCCATACGCTCAGACCGTTGTACTCATGAGACTTTACACTACCAATTCCATCCAAGTTTTCAGTTCACACCTGCTGTTAAGAAGGAACAACAACGATTTGTGATCTTCATATCTGGGAGGAGGCTGGAACTCCGCAGAAGTGTGTATTTGCAGTGAAGCACCAGTTCGACCATAGGCCAGTTTTATGGCAAACTCTGGGCCACAGCTGAGGTTGTGCTTCCTTGGTGTGTGTAGCCTGTTAGCAACCATGGGAGGAAAAGTAGGAAGAGTTGGGTCAATGGAATTTTCCTTCATCAGTGTGATTTATAGACTTAGCTTACACAACACTCCCAAGAAGACGGTTCTGGAAAAGGTCCGCTGCTTGTCTGGGGGCAACTCACGTTAAAATTCTTTCCAGCAAAAACAATGCTAAATAAACATACTACAAGAAGTGATATTTTGACATTTCCTGTTATAGGCAATGACACACTCACTAATTTACTCCCCGGAGTTTCTAATCAGAGAAAATCACATGGATCCATTTGAAACACTCCCATGCTCAGCTGAGCTGAAAATAATTCGCTGTACATATGGACACCAAGTGAGAAGTCGAGGAAGCGCCATTTGCACGATTCCGTATTCTGGTGTGTGTGTGTATGTGTGTGTGTGTGTGTGTGTGTGTGTGTGTGTGAATGTGTGTGAGAGAGAGAGAGAAAAAAAGAGAGAGAGTGTGTTTTGTTTTACTTTATGTATTCAATAAGATTCCATTGCTTAGTCTTTATTTTGTCTTTAAACACATATTTGTATGCCGTGGATATATTTTTAAAATCTAGTTTAAGAAAACCAAGAGTTCACAAGATAAAAGCAATTTGTGAATAAAATAAGAGGAATTCCACAATATAACTTTGTTGCAATCCTTTCTCCATCATCTACCAGCTTCTATTAAGGTTTTTCTTCCCACTGTGTTGCCATAAGCTTTCAATTAATTTCATCTAAGTATAAGTTGTACTTGTTAACCTTCAAATTATTATGTTACTTTTATAAGCATACTTGCATTCCTCAATTTATGTATATTGCTCCTCTGATCTTTAAAATTACTATATTTTTGTAGAAAATATTAGCTGTTACCATATATAACTAATTCAATATCTAATTATTTTGTTATGTCAGATATAGATAAAACATGTCAGAGGTTTGTCCATTTTGTTTTAATTTGAATTGTAGATTTTACAGAGAAGTAAAAACACGGGGAGCGAGGTCTTTCATCTGCTAGTTCACTTCCCGAATGGCCGCAAGAGCCAGACTCAAGCTGATCTGAAGCTGGGAGCCAATAGCCTCTTAGGGCTCTCCCATAGGTGCAGGGCCCAAAGACTTGGGCCAGCTTCTTTTGCTTTCCCAGGCCTCAGTTCTCTGTCACTGAGGCAAAACATCCTAATGGATTTAGGCTCCTGGTTTCTTTCTGACTGTATGACTGGATATGGTAGGTGTTTCCGTGAGAGAACCAATAGATGGAATCTCTCTCTCTTGTCTCTCTCCTTCTCTTTGCCCTTCAAATAAAATAAATAATACATAAATAATAGCCATGTTTTAACAACTTTTCTATTAGGGATAGAGTTCAGGAACAAGCAAAAAACAATCAAACAAGATAACATTGCACTTATTTTAAAGTTTACAGCAAGAAAGACTTTACTCAGGCAGAGATTAAACTTTGAACTTCAGTTGCTTGATTCCTGAGGAGAATCTTTTGATTCTTTTTTTATCCCTCAGCATTTCTGTCATGCCTTTGCCTCCATGTCCAGCTTCCCAAATACCTGACACTTGAATATTCAGCTCTTCGAAAGACAGGCGGGCTGGATCAGCTGTTGTCTCAGACTGTCTTTAAATGTACTTTCAGCATGTCTTCGGACAGTTATTTTTCTTCTGTTCAATTTTCTTCATCTTCTCACTTAACTTTCAAGTACTACTATTTCATTTTTAAATGTAGCATTGAGAAGTGCAAACATTATTGGAAGAGAGAGCCTTACTAGCATAATTGTGCATTATCTTCGTTTTATATTGCAGATGGAAAACATTAAATCTAGGGGGTATAAAAATCTGCTCAATCAGTTATTGATAGTACAATTTGCTTTAAAAATACCTGTGGAGAAGAAAAATAATGAGTGTTTCTAAGGCAGCGAGTTTCCATCATTTTCTAAAAGAGTCAAGTGACTGAGGGAATTAAAATTCTGTCTTCTGAAAGTCAGACTTCTGCTGATGCTGCCCCTTCCCGTCTTCAGTTTGATACTTAACTAAGAAACTGAGTCAGGGTGGGAAAAGGCAAGTGCTCCTGGTAGGCAGCTTATTACACTACTCTACGAAGATCTTTCAGTGCTCTTTTGAAAAATTCCAAACTCCACAACCATTTCTTTTTAGCTGTCATCTGCACAACCTTCACTACGGGTAATGTATTCCAGATGAAGTTTAGAACTGGAAGAAGCTGTGTTAACTGTTAAGACCCAACGCTATTGGGAAGGCATTTGGCTTAGGGATTAACATGTCCCACGTCAAGAGTACCTGGTCCTATTCTCAGTTCTGATCTTTACAATGACTCTGCTTCATGCACATCACTGGAGGCATCAGGTGATGGCTTAAGTGACTGGGTCTGTGCTATCTATGTGGAGACCTAGAATGAGTTCTTGTCTTCCAGATTCCATTGGTCACAACACTAGGCACTGCAGAGAATGAGAACTCTGTATGTCCATCTGTTTGCCTACCTGCCTCTCAAATCAACACGTTGAAGAAGTAGACTGTTCTGATTTGAAAAGGGAGGGAGATTAGGGTGGGTAGGCTTAGTGGCACAGTTCATTAGGCTGCTGAATGGGTTGCCCGCATCCTGAACTGGAGTTTCTAGGATCAGGTACAATCCTCGCTTCCGATTCTGCTTTCTGCCCATGTGCACCATGCAAGGTAGTCTAATTCAAGTAGTTGGGTCATTAACATTATGTAGAAGACCTGGGCGGAGTTCTTGGTCCTAGCCTGGTTCAGCCTCAGCTTTTGTTGTCATTTGGAAAGTGAACCAATAGAAGGAAGATTTCTGTGTGTGTGTGTGTGTGTGTGTGTATGTGTGTGAGAGAGAGAGAGAGGGAGAGAGAGAACTGGCTTGCCTGGATTGCCTTATGCAGCATAAACTTTTCACAAGCTGCCTGTTCAGTCTTTTTCTGTAGAAGGGGTTATCACTAATCCCAACGATGGAATCGCCTCTATCAGTTCAATAACTGTCTTAAAATTGCCTCAACTCATTGTTGTTCAAGCCCTGACATATTGTCTTCATTAGCCCAGCCGTGGTGTCCATCATAAATTCCATCAAAGAGCTGACTGTTTTCTCCACACTATTTTGAAAGTCTAATTTGAATGTTAACTAGCCCAGCAGCAATACAATTCGAATTGTTAACAGTAACCTCCAGACTCAGAGACAGTTCAAATGACCATTATCCAGGGGGGGAAAAAAAAAACAAGATGAGTGAAAAGCTGTTTCTTATTATGAAGCTTAATTCACAAATTAAAAGCTCTTCAAACTCCCATTTCAGAGCTGGTTCTATCTGGGCAGTGGGGATGGATAATGAACACTGTACTAAATAATAAAATTGTTTAAAAACATAGATTGGCAAAATAATTATACTTAAATTGACCACTCTTGTCAGTTCCTCGAAACTTACAACCATGATGCAATCAAAATTAGTGGAGACCCTGTTAGCCTATATGTAAACAAGTGGAATAATACGATATTCTCAGATTAATTATCATGTTGTAGTATTTCTGTCTGGTCCATTTTCTACATTGAAGCTGTTTGCCTTTAACATGTAGACAAAAGAAGATGCAATCAAAGTTGATGTTATGAGAACTTATCTATTCATCTGAGTATCATTTATAACCCTGCCTATTTTCCTGCTGTGCTACGGTCTTACATTTTATTTGCTGAGCTTTTCATTTAGAGATTTAAACGTAATGTGAATTGAAAATACATTATTTCAAAAAAGTAAAATATTAACTTGAAAAAAAAGTATATGCATAAGCAGTTAAGACGATATAATCAGAGATCAGACAGAAAACCAGCAAGACTTTCAATGATGTCTTGCGTATATAAGATAAAACTATAGAATTAGGAATACGGGTTTCTTAGAGTTTTATGGGGAAAATTGTTACATACGGTCATTTGCTTATTCAGTTTACTAAAAATGTATTTATTGTGTGCCTTCTGTGTGCTAATTTTCTGTGTACTGGGTATAATGAAACGTCATTGAGCTAGAACCAAAAAAAAAAAAATGTGCATCTAGTCAGGATTTTGCCACTGAGGAACTATAGGAGCATGAACAGGGCTTTGGCCCCTGTGGCTTCATTAATGACTTGTGAAAATTATGAATGATGATTCACGCCTTGTGAGTCTACAGAATTTCAGAATTTTATCATAGGAAGAAATTTCATTTATTAGATGAGTATGTTCTCAAAGGTCTGTATGTTAATTTGCATGTCAGATCATCTTCTCACTGTTATTTCCTTGCTTGCTTAATTTCTTCATTCGTACAGGGTACAATGTACCTCTAATGTGCTTCTAGGGTACAAAGGTACAAACTGTACCTCTAATGTGCTTCCAACCAGAGAACGAAGTTAAAAAAGGGTTTGCATGCTACTGTTTATGCTGTCTCAGCACATAAGACCCCAAAGTGCCACTGTTTTGTGAGGAGTTTCTCCTTTCTGCTGGCTTTCAAGGAGCAAGTTGCCCTGTTGTGAAGGTCCCTACGGAAAGAGTCTCATGGCAGGAAAGTAAAGGCAGCCTCTGGTAAGAACATCAGGCAAGAAACTGGTCCTTTATTCAGCAGTGTGCAAGCACCTGATTGCTGACACCTGCTGCGTGAGGGAGACGGCACATTCTCTCCCAGGTGAGTTTCAGATGAAGTCACAGTCTAGGCTGACACTTTGAATGAAGCCTGCTGGAGGAAAGACACAGCTACACTGTACAAAGACCCCTTCCCAGAGCATTCAGTAGAACCTAATAGAGTAGAATGAAAATATAAGCTCGTTTCATTCAGATTTTACCTCGGTTATACTGCATACATAAGGGTCACATTATAGGTAGACTTTATAAGGTAGGTTGTAGTAAAAAGAACATTTGGAAAATCTAGACAAGATTCCTTGATGTTTTAATTGTCTAGATGATTTGATTTATCATTCTTTCCCTCTCTCTTTGGGTGTAGGTGTGTGTGTTTGTGTGTGCTTTCCCCTCTCTCTAATAAATGTATTATTGAAAAAATAGCGATCACAGATCATCTTTGTTATTACATGGGCTGCCTAAAGTCATACTTTGTCATTCAATAAAGACAATAAAAACATCTTAAGGTCTGATAGAGGAAAGAAGAAAATAAAGATATCCTGTTGATACACACATGAATATGTAAGATTTTCTCAAAAAAGTTGATGGAATAAAGCTAAAGATAGGTTTATTAGAGTGCAAAAATGGTCTGATATCCATGCATTGCTTTTTCATAACAATCACCATAAACTTTTTTTTTACAGACTCCGTGTAACCATGGGTTACAAAATTTTGTACCAAATGCATTTATCTTTTAATTCCAAATCCCATGGACTTTAAAAAAATGGCTTCAAATTATATGTGTGTATGAACGTGTACCCCACACTCCTCAACCTATAATGGTTTCAGATAAAGACTATCCCACTATACAACTGTGTGAAAACAACTCACATTCACAGTATCTATGCCTCCAATTTTGAATTTTGGTCATCCGCCAGGTAATGATATTCTCCTGTTCACCTAATCCTCAATCTTTCCTTCTGATGCACCCATTTCCCAGTCTGTCATGTAGACACAGGGGGAAGCATGTCATAGTCTTCAAAATACCATGTTGTTAATCTAGGATGCTTAATTTGGGTGTTTTCACTGCATGTTTGACTTAAAATATTTTTGGCTTACCATGCATTTGCCCAGATGTATCCATAGAAATTATTTTGAAAATTAAATAGTATATAGAATCTGAAATTCTTTAGCATATGGCCTGTTGCTACCTAACGCTCTTTCTCCACAGTGTACACTAATTTACAATCGGTTTCTGGCTACATAGTATTCTACACTAATGAAGGTAGGCACTGGCATCTGTGTGACTGCGAGTGTAGCAATTCGTAATAGGCATTGGTGTCCATGATTTGATGAATAAGAGATTGCATAGGCAGTAATTAGGTGCCTCTTTCTTTCTGTGTAAAATATCATCCTACTGAATTTCTTCCATTTTAGACCATGTAAGATCAACTGTGGAATGCTTGGCAGAGGGTATTGGGAGCTTTCATAGTTTTAAGAATCTGAAACTAATTCTTAAAATTATGCACATTGATAATGAGATAAATCCAAAAACTTTGTGTGAGTATATGGTACTAGATACTTATCTAAATTTTTTCTTTCAAAATGATGATAGTCATGTGTCTATGTATGTCTACAGATAAGTACGTGTAAACACACACACACACAAATCCATACATAAATATTAAACAACTGGCTGTTTAACCCCTGAAACTGATACTTAAGAATTTTTGTAATTCTTGCAAATTAATTGGACACCCATAACTTAATTGAAAACTCTACTAACATTGCAGATAATACCTTCTACTGCATCCTAGATAATCTAAAAAATAAAGAAAAATATTGCATCTTGAGCATTTAATCCAAATATAAGATAAAGAGCTCTTCCTCTAGATACCTTGAATTTATAGCCTCTTTGCCACTTCTAAGAAGGTCTTTTCCTCAGTAAGGCAAGAAATGCACGCCTTTGCTAAAATTCATTTTCGTCTTTCTTAAAACCCTTCCTAATCCTACTATATAAGCATAATATTACACCAAATATCTTCCCTATTAATTAAAGTCTTTCACTTTTAGAATGATATTTTTAAAGCTCTCCAAACTTCTCATGCTTTTTAAAATGTATCTCTTCAGCTGAAACATTTAGTTCATTATTTGACTCCATAAAACTTCAAAAATGGTTTATCCTAATCAGTTTCTTATTCTTTCTCAGCCTCCAGACTTCTCCACAAATGCTCAACAAATAAGATGGGGATGTAATGGGAATCTCAAACACATGCTCAGAAATCTATGGAAATCCTTGCTTACCAAGAAGGCTACTTTGTGTTACATCTTCTCCCGTCAAAAAATTGTAATAATCAGGATGTTAATGACTGAGAATTTAAACTATGCTTTCTTATTTCTAATCATTATGCTATGATCACAGAGATAAATAATCTTTAGCAGTGCACCGGGAGAGAAAAATCTTTTCAAATTTACCCAGTCAAGTTATTCCACATCCAATCTTTGCATGCTTTGTAAAAGCAGCTATTTCTGGTTGTTTTCATAATTCCATGATTAAATATGTCAATAGATTTTCTACTGCTCATTCTATTTATCTGGAACATTAATGAACTTCTCCACCTCCTGTGGATCCATAAATGTTTCTATTTTATTATCAAAAACAGCCCTTAATTGAGCTAAAAAAAGGAATGTTGCTCTATCACACCCGAGTCCGTGTATTAACTTTATTGGCTCCAAATTCACCATTTACTTATCCACACACTCGCTGATATTTATGGCATGCCCACCATTTATCAGACAGTATTTCTGATGCTCAAAGTTAAATGGAAAAGCTAAGTGGGATTGCTGTTCCATTGGAACTGAGGTTAAGAGAGACAGTTGTTTAACTAGTAACCAAATAAAGCAGCAACTTCTTATGATAATGCTGTGTATGGGACTATAAACAGGACAAACTGGGATATGATGAGCAGGAAGGTCAGAGACTAGAAGGGGGTCACGGAGTGGTGATCAAGGAAGTCTTTTTTGCAGAACACACGTCAGAACCACTGCCAGGAAAAGGAGGACTGATTCAGGCAAGGAGGTTGGGGGAAGATATGCACACAGTGGAAATGAAGATCCAAAGGCTCAGACGCTCAAACAAGCTTGTGAGCCTTACGAGAAAGGCCTGTGTGGCTGAACAAAACCAAGAATTCACTGCAGTGAAGCTCATGGTCATTTTCCAGCCACCTATCTTTAACAACAGTGACTGAAATGTAATGAGTCCCCAGTATGTACCAAATACTTTGTGCATTCTTTTTTTTAAATCTCAATTACTTCTCAACCCCAGCATAAATTTAATTATTTCCATATTACAGTAGACCGGATTAAAATGCAGTTGCTGAAGAACATTCAGCAAGTATTCTGAGCTGACCAATCTACACAAGTGAATTCTGCTGCCAACCTGACACCTTGTCTTCTAATTACTTGAGCTGTTTTCACTTTGTTGGGTGTGTAACATCTACGTTTAGGGTCCTACTTTTTTTTTATACTTTTTAAGGAAATGACGGTATGCTGGTAGTTGTTTAGTAAGGTAATTCCTTTCCTCTACTGATAAAATCCCAATTTGTGGCATTGATTTCTCTAATGTCAACCCTCCTACAGTGGCTTATTTCAAGCTGATGAGCGTCACATGTGACACATGTAATTGAGAAGAAATGTGCTCCTTTCGTTCTATGGGAGTCAGTTTTCAATACTCTGCTTCTGAAATAACCAAAAAAATATTCATTTGAAAAAAAAAGCTGATCACAAGTAAGTAGTTTCAAATCCCTTTCATGAAAGTCAGAATCACAAAAGCTAAAACAAGTTTATTGTATTACTCTCTATCCTCAACATTTGCTAGCAGAGAAAGCTAGGAGGCGGTACATGCATAAATAGATGTCTCTACGCCTGATTTATGCAAGTGAGATTTTTATCACGGCCACCTGAAACGTTTTGCAATTGAGTTTGCTCATTGAAGAGCAATCTGCTTTCCTGGATATGGCGTGCACAAATGGTTATTTCAAAATGAAGAGGCATAGCACCTTAGGTGCCTATATAAGTTCAGGATGGTTTTTGCTAATTGAGAATTTAGGAGACCAAGTCAACGGATGCAGCACCTAAGGAATTGTTTTGCCACATGACAGCCATTAGACAACATACACCTTCTAAGAATGAGCAGGGATCCTTGCACTGGGGCGGGGAAACTGCCTTCCAAGTGCAAATTCCAAGGTGGAATCGCCAAACACTAATTCATGGCGGAGTTGCAGCATATGTTCTCGTGGTAGAGTGGGGGGTTAGAGGACACAGGGAGCCAGTAAGCAGCAGAAGCTCCGTGAGTTACAGCACCTCGTTGCCATTATAAAACATCTTTATGGAGAGGGAAAGTACAATATTTGGGTAGAAGGAGATGAAGGAGGTAGTCTGGATTGCTCACTTAAGGTAGAGTGTGCAATTTTACAGCTGGGATATGCCGTCTGCTTTGTGTCTTCCCTGCTCTCAACCTATCTGGAACAGGCATTGAATGTACACAATTTAGTCCATAAAGTGATCAAGGTGCTTAGGTAGAACTTGGGAAATGAGAATTTTTACAAATAGGAAGCCTCTATTTTCTCTAAGAAGTTCAAAAAATGCCACAGTCTCTACCCCCTTTTTCAAGTTAATTTGATTTATGACACCTGTAGAAAGCTGGCTTAGTTGTCTTTGTGTGTAGGTGTGTGTTTGAGAGAGAGGGAGAAACAGAGAGAAAGAGATATTTCAGGACAGTTAGATTAATTCACCTGTGAAAAATGCATACATTTTATTAACTTGTAGAGGGTAGTTGGGTGTTGTTGCCATTCTCTCTGAAATGTCTCAATTTTAAGAACCCATGCTTGGGGTCAGGTGCAGAGCCCAGCAAGGACATTTCAGGGTTATAACAAATGTCTGCTTTCCTTAGTGGGAGGAAGGGGGCCTAGTAAAGCCATTAGAGATTGGTACATCAATCCAAATTTTTAAAGCTGAAAAGAAATCGACCATATGAAGCCTTCAGCAGGTTCAGTGTATCAGAAGAGGGTGTTTCCTTGCTTGGTGGGTTTTCCCCGATAGAGAGGGAAGGGACCTTGTACTCTCTCCAAGAAGAACCTCCAGTCAGGTGTTTCTGTGCTTTTTTTTTCTTTTTCATGAAAGCACACGTTACAAGACTTGGAATCTTTATCTGCTTAGCAGATCAGAATATCAAAATGACATGAAGAAGTTTATAGCCAAGGACAGGAATCTCAGCAAATGGAGTTGGGACCCAAAGCCCTTTACTGAAAATACACAGTATCTTTAAATACCTAGTGTTTACCTTTTCATTTTTTTTATCAAGAATATAATTTTTTCTATGCAAACATACAGGAGAGGATTCTCACATTGATTCTTTATTAAATAAACTTATAAGTTTCTTGCCATGATCCTTCAAGATATTTTTAACCTGAATTATATGTTGATAAATTTGGGGAACAAAAGGTGAAGTCAGCAAGTCATGCTTTCAGTTCTAAGACTCTTTGAAATCTTTTATTTTCCTTTTGTAAGACTGATATTTTTAATCTAGTAAACTAGCATATAGTGGAATACCATAAAAAGTTCACAGCAACTCCCACCAAGGTGTTATCTGCATCTCCATGTTTGAAAACTCAATATTTCAAGGGATACTTGGAGTGGATAAGCATTTCTGGTAAGTCTTTATTTGTTATTGCCTTCTAAAAAGCATGAAAATGCCTTCCCTATTTGAAGTTGTTTTCAGGAAAGGTAGACTCTTTTCTCTTTCCCTACCTCCTGGCTACAGTCACTTTCTATGCTATTTGTGTATCTACATTATTCATGCTTACAAGCCCAGCTGTAAAATAAAAATAGATGGAATGAATGAGTTCCAAGGATCAACATAAAAACACGGCCTGAACTCCAGCCAAACTTCTCATAGAATTTATTTTGTATAGTTCACCACTTTCTTGTTCACAAGGAATTCTATCAGCCTATTCTGAAAGCCTGGTAGTCTGAAATTAAGGTTTATGTCCTGGACTCTTAATTATAAGTACAAATTCTACATTATCCCATGTCTTCTATACATCACTAGAAGCCCTTTTGGAACCTCATTATTTTTTTGTTTTTGTTTGTGTGTGTGTTTGTTTTGCATTGATCAAACCATGAATAAAAATGTGTGGTTTTGTGTATCTGCTTCTGAAAGACCTAGTTCTCTTTGGTGCATGCGTATTTTATTTACTCACTGCTGTGAAGGTATCATGTGTTTTTATTTAAAGCTATTTAAAAAATTAGCACAGAGTGGCCTGAGCTTCACTGTGCTAGCATTCCATGAGGCACGGTCCTAAGAGACCATCCTCGACTGTCAGCTGCTGCTTCCGAGGGTGGCAAATTGAGAAACAAAACACTTCCAACACAGTGAAGAAACATGGTCAAGTTTACATTAGGCTCCATTGTTTCTGCTGTAATGCACTTCTTTCCACACAGAACAGTGACTGATCGGGATGATCTTTTTCACTGAGGGGGAAAACATTTTCTAAATGCATTTTGTCAGCTCAGAGTTTCACGGGTATAAAACGGAGAATTATATATGTGACAGAGCTCTACACTACACTGGGACTTAGATATTTCCAACCCTGCAATGAAAAACATATAGTTGCTGGCAATTTGAGCCTTTTGTCAATTCTCCTCTCAAGCTGATGAACCCCAACCCGTAGCTTCCTAGCTTTCTGCAGTCAATTGTAGTGAAATCATTGTCAATTAATCAACTGGAAGAGCAAACACCTGCCCAATTTATTATTTTTTTTTACAAGTAATTAGGGGGTCCAATAAAGCAGCAGGAGTGGATATATTTTTCAGGTAAAAGCATATGTCAAAACCTGCATGTTTCTAAGCAATCCCGCAGCAGAGAGAGAAAGAGGGAGACAGAAAGGGACAGACACAGAGAGACTGGCAGGGGAACAAAGGAGGGCAGATGAGAAGGGGGGAGCTGAAAGAGGAATAACATACTTCTTTTGACAACAAAAAGCCACAGAATATTCTAAAATGTGGAATAAAGAAGCGTGTGAAGCAATGATCTTTATTGCCTAGGATCCTGCACCTGCACGCACATGGAAACTGTTCAGAGTAACACGCGCACAAGGTGGAGATAGGTAGGTCCCTGTTGTTTCGGTGCCATAGGTACTGTTGGCTGGGTATAGACAATGAGCCTGTATCTACCAGTTTCATGGATGTTTTGTAGGCGACACTACAGAGCTGGACTCTAAACTTTGTCTCTTCTTCACTGAGAGCGAGAGAAGCAGCCGGGTGGCAGAAGCCCATGTTCACTTGCACAAAACAGGTGGTGTTCTAGTTAGGATGCCATGTTTGCTATTTAGGGTTCCTGTGATCTCTGGAAGGATGGGTAAGCTATAGGGTGCGTAGGATGAAGCTACACAAAGCATCCTTAGCACTCCAAGCCTACAGGCTCCGAGCGACCTGGCACTCCACACACCACAGAGGGTTATCTCAGCAAGCCGGCTACAGCATCTCTGTGAATTTGGGTTACCACATTTAGCTGTGGGATTACAGCACGTAATACCACAGATAAGAGATAATGCCTCAGGCGTGTGGCTGGGGCATGTAAGCCCTGCAAGACTAATTATGGTACATTTGGGGGTTGGAGGAGACGGAGGTGAGGCAGGACGTGGAATGGATAATCCGACGTGGCTTGTGGCTTCGGGTGGCTTGTCATGGCATATTCTCTCCCACAGGCTGGTCCCACTGCCCACACTCACAAACCAAAACAAAGCTATGAAATGTCACTGTGCACCCCCATTCTTTTTCCTTCTGAGGCAGTCAGTAATAAATCAGAATACATTTCACTCAAACGGAGCCTGACAGCACACAAAAAGGACAGAAATTCCTTTTTTCCCTCCCTTTTCCTTTTTACTGTCCTTCTGGCATCTGAAGCGATAGGTTAAAAATTTCCCTCTGATGGCACCTCAAAGAATTTTTTTTTTTTTTGCTTTAATGATTCAGTGCCCGGAAGCTTTCAAGATATTTATAAAACATGTTGCCACCCCCTTGGCACCAAAACTCTGTTTCTTTATGTTTCGGTCATGGAGCTTTGTTTTGCGTTGCAATCCTGTCCATCCATGTCTCCAAAATTTGGCCAAGTCCTGGAGGAATCTGGAAGAATCTGGAGTAATACTGAACTGCGGTGATGCTATTTACTACCCCAGATGTCTCAGAACTTGAACTCGATCACAATTTCCATCTTCCCATGGTCTTCTGGTGGTCAAAGACCATTTGATACCATTGTATCAGCTCACAAGTATCGTTTCAACTCTCAACTTCTTTATGGGGAACAAAAAGCTTACTAGAATCTTTCTTTGTCCTCATTATATCAATGACTTGTTATGATGCTGAAATGCAAAAAGATTTTTCTCACACATATTTGAAGTATTTTGAACATGGAGCAGCCTTGCCTCCCTGCTTCCCCAGGTGCAACCCTAATTGATCGTGGAAAAATGCATCATAATGAGATTCAGAGCATGTGAGAGATATAAGTTGCCCAGAGAATCTTAAAATACATCCTGCAAAAACACTGTGCCTGGTAGTCATTACTGCTTGTCCCAAATTGTTTTCATATCCCTGCCTTAGAAGCAACGGAGGAGTGGTGCTCAAGTGATCAGCAATGCTTCGAGTCACTCCTGGTCCAAGACTTGGAGTGGCTGGTGTTTGGGTTACATTGGTTTTTCCTCTCATGTGGCACCAGTGCAGGTGACTTGCCCTTTCTATCAAGCTGATCCATGTTGTGACTTATGAACCCAGTGCTCCTGCTCACCCCCAAGATCTGTGTGACACAGATTGTGAACAAGAAATAAACCCTAGGTGAACTCAGCCCTTGAGATGGGAGAGGTTATATGCTTCCTCAACATAATCCAGCCTGCTTTTTCCTGCAGAACTAGTCCATGGGGATGGCAGTAGCGTATCGTCTGCAGAAAGGGACGCAGCATCATGCAAACACTTGAACAAAACTCACTTGAACAAAAGTCAAAAGGTAACAGGATGATTCGGATTCATTGATGACTTCTTTTTTGCATTTGTCATGTTTTATTGCTTTCAGAAAACTTTATCACATGACAAAGTGAGCTTTGTTATCCAGGGAGTAGAACCAGGAGCTGCCATGATGTTATTGTCCTGACTTTTCTCTGTGTTGAAAGTACTTCAGAATTTAAAGCGAGAACATTTTGCAGGTCAAACAACACCTTCAGAGTCTGCAGCTTCACAGGAGGGTCATTTGAAGCCTTGCATACCGTGTTTCCACAGGTAGTGCTCCAGTCAGGTCAGGCAAGAGAGGAGCATCTTGATTAACCCCAGAGAAACACATTGTTTCTAGCAGTCTTCTGCCAGGTTGGCCACCAGAATCATCTGTGCAGTTTCTTAATCCTTGTTCTAGGACCAGCAGTGTGGCATGGTGCGTTAAGCTGCAGGCTGCGGTGCCAGCATCCCATATGGATGCCACTTCAAGTCCTGGTTGCTCAATGTTCACAGGCCTATTATAAAGAAACATAAATGTCCCAATACAGCTCTTTCTAGATGAGGACTATTGTTAAACAGTAAGGCAACCAAAAATGTGTAGTGAACACCCAGCACCTTGCCAGCCTCTGTTTTCATGCCACTGAATTCGGATCATCCTCCACCCAGTGTGCCCCAGTTGCTATCTAATCCACCTGTCTGCAGAAGTCTATAAATTCACCTTGAGTGTTAGCTAGTTCATTGACAAGTGCCACACTATACTACATGGAGGAGTGGTGCTGTGTGCTAGAAGGTGATTTTTTTTTTTAAAAAAAATAAACAGGTAGACATTGACATTTTTCTGGCTCATAATTTCTTTTTTTTTTCATTAAAAATACAGCTCCTTTGTGAGAAAAATATATTTCCAAACATGCTACAAATAGAAGCCAACACTGCAAAGTTACTGCTGCTGAAAACTGGCTAACTGAAATGTAACTCATTTGTTTTAAAGGAAGCAGTCTCTTCCCTTTCTTTTCTGCAGACCACACACACACACACACACACACTCTCTCTCTCTCTCTCTCTCTAAAGCACATCAACGACATATATTGACAGAAGGTTGGCTTTACGTCCCTTTCCAAGGCTTCTTTACATTTCAGTATTTTTGTGCTTTTTTTTTTCCCTGAACTTAAGGAACTGAAAAATTCTGTTGTATTGAAAACTATGAAGATGGCACTTATGCAAAATCGGTTACTTTGTTTTTTCCATGCATTCTCTCTCTCTCACTCCCCCCCCTCCCCCATCCCATTTTCTTTCTTTTTTGATGCGGACAACTGTACAGATGCCCACCTAGCAAAAGCATGCTGCCTGTCAGGCATATGCCGTGTTTGGAGACAGTAATCAGAACTTAATTCTCACAGTGTTACACCTGATGCAAATTGGGGCTGTTCTATTTCAAGAGACTCTTGGTTCTTTTTTTTTTTTCTTCTTTTCTTTTTTTTTTAGAGTCACCCTGTGTTTCTGGAGCTAATTTGGCCTGCAAAGTAACCACTTAGGTGAAGACCTCCAATGTTTCCAAGCCTTAGGCTGTAGGTGGTGGAGACAAAAGTAAACCCCACCTTGTTAGAAGAAGGAGAGGAAAAACAAGAGAGGAAAACGAATTACAATGAAATCAAAAGAAAACGAGGAAGGCAGCAAAGCAGAGAGGGAGTGAAGGAAGAAAAGAAGAGGGTGGGAAAGAAAGAAATTGTGTTCATGTACCCTCTTTTCCGAATTGACACACGAGCAGCCCAGACCTTATCAGATAATACACACATTTAGAAATTCGGTCTGCACGTGTCTATGTTCCCGCAGCCCATTCTGCCTAGCTAAAACAACATCTTTTTTTTTTTCCCCAAAAATCTGTTTCCTTCTTACATAGTCCAAATGTTAGAGTGTGGTTTGAATTCTTTTTTGAACATTAATTTAAACAGTATGGGAATAGATCAGCCCTTATAAGTCTAAATAAAACTTCTTTCGACATATATAATATGCTGTGCTTATTTGGAGACTAATGGAGTTGGAAGGGAAAAATGGGAAAGAGTTAAAAACAGAAAAGCGTAAGCTTCATAAGCTTCATGGGAGATGTTTTTCTTACAAGATTTTAATTTCTGCTCCCCCCCTTCAATCCTAACCTATCTAACATACATTTACCACAAAGTTTCAAAATGGCTTTTTCACCAGCATTTTTAATATTTTGAGATATTTTGACCTGAACAGATGAATGCAAATAGCACAATACCACTTCGTGGAAAGAATGAAAAAAAAAATCACTGTGGATGAAGAAAACCAACAAGTATCCAAGTCTTTGCTTGGAGTACAGATGGAAGTCATGTTTCGTACTCATATATTAAGCATTGAATCATATTGAACTTCCACTGCTATTGTAAATGAATTGGGTCACACACTATCAAAACAAACATTTCCCAAAATATCGTGGAAGGAGTCAATCAACCCTGATAGCACAGAAATGTTATGCACTCTATCTGCTCAAAGAGAGGCAGCTTAGTGGAGGCAAGTCCATCGCAAGAACTGATGAAGCTATGTAATCTTCTGCAGCTACATTCATTACAAACAAATTTCAACTGGCCCTAACAGGGCAACTCTGTTCTCTATATTCAGTAGGAAGTCTTCTTAGGAAAGCTGGATGGACATTTACTTCCAAAGATTTTTTGCAAGATTTTCAGAAAACTGATGCCAGATCAGGATCTCATTTCAGAGCTCCCGCTGAGTCAGGAGTCAGGACCACCAATTTAGTTGGCAAAATGAAAGTTTCATTTCACTAAATCAGGCTGCTCTAGAGTTTTCTGTAGCTGTTGTTGCATTGTCCTCAAGGGCAAATTTTACAGTGGCTTAGTAAGTCCCTCTGTGCACTTATTAAATGTTATAATCAGCTGCCAAGCAATAGTTCATTATTCTAATAATTGAAAAATCCACAGCATGCATCAACAAAAGTACCAACTGTGAATATAAAACTCGACACACCCTGTACAGATCATCCAAGCCCCTTCCCTCTCCCATCCCCTCCTGTTCTTTACTGTTGCCAGAGCACATTTCACCTGCTTGGAAATTTCTGCAAAGTCTGCTTCCTCCCACAACCTTTCAGATTGCAACACACTCATTAAAATATTACCTATGGATGTTGGATTTTATTTTGACAACCTTCACTCCTTACCCCCTCCCTATCCCATCACTCCCACCCCCACCTAACACATACTTTACCTGTTACCTAACTTACTGAGAGAAGGATATATTCAAAAGTCTCCTTTGGGCCAACTTCGATCTTTTCAGGATTGGTGATACCAAATGCAAATGATGCAACTCATGGTTTTACAAAAAAGTATTTGAAGCATCCCAGACAGTACTTGGGGAGTCAGCAAGGAATTAAACATGAACAGCATTCACAGCTCTTAATCAGGAGCTCTTTCTATACGAAAAAAAGAAAAATTAAAAAAAAATGTTCCTACATTACCTACAGTGTTGTTAACGTAACTTTCTATTTACATAATATGCAAAGAGGGCTGTCTGCAAACTGCAGTAATCTATATGGAACGAGGACAAAAGATACTGATTTCTCTCAAATGTTCTTGTTAAGGAATAATCAAGAAGTTAGAACCTCTAATCTTGCAGTCAAAGCAGAAGTTTGGGGGATTTTTTCCCTTTTTTCTCAGTTTTGCTCATGTATATATATTCACATGCACAGACGAGTACAGACAGATTTACAGATATCAAATATATCGTCTTTAACATTCGGGAACTAAATTAAACTTCAAAGAAAAAGTTAAAGTTCCTGGTAAAAGGAAACATTTATTCATTTTTGATTTAGCCTTAAGCACTTCCAGGGAGTTTGGTATGAAACGCCTGAAGACAAGGGGTGTGTGTGTGTGTGTGTGTGTGTGTGTGTGTGTGTGTAAGAGAGAATTTGGGCTAGACACAGATGCGAGAGGGAAGAGAGAATTGGAATAGGAGGAAAGGAAAGAAAACAAGGAGAGATGAATGAATGTGGCAGGGAGGGAGGATAGAATACACTAGGATGGAAACAGTCGGATGGGATGGAATGGGAAAAAATGGAGAAGGACAGAAGGAAAGAGAAGAGAGGTGAGAGAAGAGGAGGGGGATGGGAGAGAAGAAAAGCTTTCCAGTTAGTCATTCTACATTGCGTTTTTGAACTTGGCCTTGTTTTAATTACTGTGAGATATACTTTTCCAAAGGTCAAAACACACCACGCCTCTGGAGAATCACATTCAAAGTCGCAGACTATCTAAGAAAATGTCCAGTTCTCCTTGATTCTGTCTTCCGTTTCCAGATAAAAAATAAGGGAGACTGGTTGACATCAACTGTCAGGGGAAACGTGTTGAGAAAATTGTCTCTACGGCAACAAAACACGGAACCAACAAAGGGGAAATAAATGAAAAATCAACACCTGGACTTGTAAACAAGTAATCAAAGAGTATACACTTGCAGCAATATGGATTTAGATTTTTTTATTTTTAATTTTTGATGATGTGAACATAGTTGATCAGAGTGGGATGAATCAAGGGTTAGGGAAAAGTGGGTGTGATCATTGTTTCCAAATTTTATTTTTATCCTTCTTGTTTAACAGGTTTCAGGGGGGTTAAGAGGAGAAGCCACACCCAGCCTGCCAACTGCTCTAGTACCCAAGGATTGAGAATGGCCACCCAATATCAAGCCAGAGTCCCAATGTGGCACATAATCCAAGGGTTCTGCCCAGGTGGTTTCGGTAGTTCTGAAATGTCAATCTCACCGATCCCCAAGTCAAGAACTCCTTTCTGTTTCCACTGGCAGACATAGTTGGCCTCAGAATCTCCGTTCGCCCAGATATTTGCTGTCATTGTTTGGCTTGGGTTGTTGTCCAATTTGTTCTGTCTTCCTTCCGCTGGGATGGTACAGATGTCCCCTGCAGGGCTCAGTGGGCTGCCATATCCTCTGTGTGCATCAGGGTCTGCTGTCCACTACTCCATCTTTTCCACTGAGGGGGACCAGTTCTTGAAGGTAGGTCAGGGACCCCAGCCAGGTGATTCAGGCTGTGCTGGACCTGCTGCCCTCAGGAACTCATGGACCTGGCCCCCACCATGCAGGCAGGCCAAGGACCCGAGCTAGGTGACCTGGGCCTTACCGGACCTTGCCACCCCCTGGGCTCACAGACCTGGCATCCACCACACAGGTGGGACAAGCATCCAAGCAAGGTGACACGGGCCCAGCCGGATCCCCCACCCCAGGGGCTCATGTACCCAGTCCCCGCTGTGCAGACACGCCATGAACAACGTGTGCCCTTTCCGACACCCCAACCTCAGGGCTCACAGACCTGGCAAGCATCTCACAGTGGGGAAAGGACCTGGGCCAGGTGACCAGGACCCCACCAGATCCCCCACACCCAGGGCTCACAGCCAGACAACTTAGGGCCCCACCAGAATGCCCATCTACAGGGCTTATGGACCCAAGCCAGGCAACCTGAGCCTTGCTGAACCCCCTCCAGCCAGGGCTCATGGACCCAGCACTGACCTTCCCCTGATGGTCAAGGCTTGCCTCACCTTGCCCTGACATCCACCAGCATGTGCTGCAGCTTGACTCAGATCAGCCTGCACCCAGTTCAGCTTGTGCTGGTGGCAGCTGCAGCCCAGCCAGGCCCAGCCAGCCCTCAGGCCCTGCCCTGATGTGAACTGGCTGATGTTGCAGCCCGACCCCCCATCCTGCATCCCATCCTGGTTCTCAGATTTGCCAGTGGATGTTACGAACTGGCCCAGCCTGGCCCACCCTTGGAACTGACCCACATGTGTGCTGGTGGGCATTATAACCTGGCTTGGTCTGTACAGCTTTTCTTGGTTCTTGCACTCATCTGCACGGACTGAATTCTGACAGTAGTTTCCCAGGCTCCTGTATCAGGTTTCCTCCCAATGGAAGATGTTGCACACACCAGTGGGTCTTTGGCCCAGGTTGACTTTGTCTATCTCTAGTTCTGATGATAACAGTGCTCTTGCCCTAGCAGCCCACACCCATTCTAGTTCTCACTGTGGGGTACTATAGCCAAGCCATACCTGGTCGACACCCAGACACAGCTTTCCTGGAGTTCATCGGGAGCTGAGTCCTAGCCTAGCCTGTTCTACACCCATGCTGGCCTCTCATGCACACCAGTAGATGCTGGAGTCTAGCCCAGTCTGGTGCTCCCCAGACCCAGTCCATACCCAGGCCGAGAGAGACTGCTGCTGTGTCCAGCCTAGACCATTACTGTCATTCTGGCTTTCTTGCTCACCAGTGGGAACCCCATCCCAGCTGGGATGTCCCTTCAGTACTCCAATCAGGTCTGTTCCCAGCCACAGGTCTTGAACACGCCAATAGAGATTGCTGTTCCACAGGAGTGAGAACCCCTACGCCCCCACAAATTCTGCCTCCAGTCCTGATTGACTCACATGCTGCTCAGTATCATGACCCAACCACACATTACCCATTCACTGTTCTGACTCTCACTGGTGGGCACTTTGATCCAGCCCTGCAAGGAAGGCCCCCATCCCAGCCTCAGTGTGTGCTTGTGAGTGGTATTTGATGATGGTTGATGTTAACTACTCCAGCTCCGGCCTCCTAGGTGAACTGGCATTTTGGTCTGACCCTTAAAGGTCCTCCTGTTCCCTACTCCAAACAACTCAGTCTCAGCACCTTGGTTGCCTGCTAGAACAGTGACAATGCTCATGGAAGCCCCTTAGGGGCATTCTCACCTGGACATGTGCCCATAGGTTCCTACACACCCCACCTGTGCCATCTGCCAGACGTCTTATAGTTCCCTACCTCCACACACGCAGAGCTTGCCTAGCACAACCCAGGGACCTGCCAGTGCCTCTCAGCATCTGGTAGGGTGAGAGTCCCCAGAGCAGTCCTAAGCTGCCTTCCCTTTTCCCAGCCACCACTACATGCTGCTGGGGCGGGGGATGGGGGGGTGGATGGAGCTCCTGTTTGGCATGCCAATAATATAGTTTTGTAAACTTTATTCTATGCCAAGCTGAACTTCCCATAGCATGGATAGCATGATTTAAAGAATTGGGAGCTCTGGTGTAAAATATAATTCTTCCAAAAGCTTCAGACAAAAAAGTATGTGCAGGGCAAGAATTGCTGTTAGATCCGCACTTCAAATTCCTAAGATATAGCAATTACTCTATTTACTGATTAACTTTATTTTCAAACACAATAGTTTCTCTTAAAATTAACATTTGTCAAGGATTTTTATTCAAGTTTTCCATTAAGACAGGGACATAGATGTTTGAGGTCTGGGGCCTGCTTTACCATTAGCCTATTCCCTCATTCTCTGGTGTCTCTCTTTCTTCTTCTGTAAAATAATAGTGAACATATAAATAATACCTCACACACACATGGAAGTCAAATGAAATTAATTTCCTGTGCAGTCTTAGTCAACTGTGACTACCACTTCCTTGGAGCCATGCTGAATAAAAACAGGAGCGTATCTGAGAAGTTGTCCACTGCCAAACTCCTGGCTCCCTACTTGGTGTTTTAGGGTAATGGTTCTTTCAGGGGTATTCTCAAAAAAAGGTCTTGGGAAAAATTCTAAATCTGCCTCTGGAATAGAGATGTGCCTTTAGCCAAGGAGCCAGAATGCAGATGGAGTGCCCTCCTCAAGTTTACAGTCAGTCCTTCCACCAAATGTTTGTTTTGAGAGCTTAGCACATCACTCAGTCACTACTGCAGAAGACCAATATTCAGCATCCTCGCTCAGCTCCATTTTCTGTGCAGGTACTATTCTTAGCCCTGCGCCTACAAATTTCATTTAATTTTGTTGAGGATCTTACAAGACAGGCCATATACTAATTAATTCCCTCTTTACAGATGAGGAACTTGAACTTAAAATATTTATTTACTCAATGACGCACAATTATTGATCAGGGAAGCTGTGTAATTATCAGTTAGTTACACTTCACTGCTCGTAGTTTTACCTATTACCTCCACACTTGGTTTCTCTTTGACTTTTCCGCACCAGATTCTTTCAAAACCTTTCCAGATAAAAAGGCTGTTTTGATAGAATATGAAAGAATAATATATCTATTGTGACAATAAAGCAAATTAAAGAAGCTGTATAGTATGATATTTCTGAAGTACAACTTAATTATATTTATGTGTAAGGGATCAGAGAGAGAAGGGGAACAAAAATGTGAAAATAGGGAAAATGAATATTCACACATAGAGTTTAAATGAGGATGGGAGAGATGGCTGAAGTATGTTGCTTACGTGGTAAACAAGGACGTACTGGGAAAAACTAGTTTGAACAATACAATTTCTTTTCTATTGTTCCTGTCTACTAGACAGTGTTACGTCCATAGCTTCTTTCAAAACCACCAGGTTGACATGTCCTTTGACACCTTCCTGCTTTGCCTGGAGAGTCCCTGTTAACCCTCGAGCTTCTCTGATCTGAGTTGGATCCCATACATGTGTTAGAATTTAATGTTTCTCCAGGAGATCAAGCGATCATCAGGTGCTCTTTATGCACATGCTGGAGAGCTTACACTGATGTAGACACGTTTGGAACGGAAGGAATCTATATGCCAACTGAGACGATCTCTGTCATCCCCACCCAGACCTGGTTCCCTCTTAGTTTAAATTTTACTCCTAGTGGAGACAGCTGTATCTATAGACATAATTCTAAATTCCTTCAAATCATGTTTGAGAAGAGATACAATGTACAATTCATAATAGAAACTATAACAATGTTGCTTATTTAAATTTTTACAGTGAATATAAAGACAACAGATTACATGTATTTCATGATAATTCTGATTTATTTGATGGGTTACTAAAGCTGCTAAATGAAGGAAAAATGCTACTAAAATTCTTATTCATAGGAAAATAAAACATAAAAACTTGTTAGGGGCAGCACTTCAGCATGGCAGGTAAAGCTGCTGCCTACGACACCAGTGTCCCTTAAGGGAACCTGTTTGTGCCTCAGCTGCTCTACTTCCAGTAGTTCCCTGCTACTAAAATGGGAGAAGTGGGAGAATGTTCAAGTATTTGATCCCAACCTGGCTCAGCCCTGACCATTACAGTCACACTGGGATGGAGCTAGTGGGTGGAAAAACCTCTCAGTCTCTCTCTCTCTCCAACTGTGATTTTCAAATAAATAAATAATCTTTAAAAAAATAAAAGCATAGTTATTACTATTTGGATAAGAACAAATAGATAATATAAAGGAAATAGGTCAAACTACAATAAAATGAACAGCAGGACACATGGAGAGACGGAGGCTTTCTATATGACTTAATGTGTTACAGCCAGCAGGTTAAGTGCAACAGTGCAGGTCCTCAATTACAATTTTAAAATTCAACACCCATAGCCATAATGGCCCCATCATGACATGGCCAAGTCAGACTTGGGATTCTGAGAGAGGTTTAAGACAGGAATGTTAGAATCCTACAAGGACAATACTGAGAGTATTTGGACCAAGCCTTTTAAAGTTGACTTGGGAACAAATGGAAGCAGTGAACAGATCCGGGGGAGGCCTAGTTTCTAGAAAGATAAAAATGTGTGATCTGTTCTAGGGTGAGAAGCAAAGCGAGCCACTCAACAGGCAAAGGCAAGAACCTCTTTTCATGTATCTAGTGAGTGCCACCGTGGTCAGGTTCTACACTGCATCCTGGGCTGGACAGCCACGTTTTTAATCCTGATCAAGGGTAAAGGAAAAAGGGGAAAGATGGAGACTGGTGTTGTGACACAGAAAGGTAACCCACAGCTGCAACAACATCCCAAAGCACAGTGCCAGTCGGAGTCCCAGCTGCCCAACTTTTTTTTATAAAGGCTTATTTATTTATTTTTTATTCCAAAGTCAGATATACAGAGATGAGGAGAGACTGAGAGGAATATCTTCCATCCGACGGTTCACTGCCCAAGTGACCACAACGGCCAGTGCTGAGCCGATCCGAAGCCGGGAACCAGGAGCCAGGAGCCTCCTCCAGGTCTCCCACGCGGGTGCAGGGCCCAAGAAATCGAGCCATCCTCTGCTGCTTTTCTACATCACATGCAGGGAGCTGGGTTGAAACTGAAACATTTTTATATAAAATGCTGGTGCTGTAGGCAGAGGATTAGCTTGTTATGTCATCACACTGGCCCCTATTGAGTTTTTCAATTGCTGTTTTATTAGGGAGATTAATCATCTGTCAGGTGGGTAGCAAATATTCATCCCGTAAAGTTGCATGTTTCTTGACTCTACTTGCTGTTCAAAAGCTTCTGAGTGTCATACACTCCCATTTGCGTAGTTTCATGTCTGTTGCCTGTGCTTTGGGGGGTCTTATTCAAGTATTCAAGAAGTCATCCCCAACACCAATGTCTTGGAGCATTGTGCCTTTGTTTTCTTCCAGCAATTCCATAGTCTCAGGCCTTCAATCTTCAATCCATCTTGAGGTTTCATTTTATTTTATTCTCTATATACGGTGAAAAGTATAGATCCGGTTTCATTCTTCTACATATACACATTGTTTTGCCAGCCCCACTGATTAAAGAGATCATCATTATCCAACGGTATGGTCTGAACATGTTGTCAAAAAAAATCAGTTGGTTGTCCATATGTGGATTAATTTCTTGGTTTTCTATTTGGCTCCATTGATCTATATATCCTTTTTATGCCAATATCACACTGTTTCAATTACTACAGTTTTGTAGTATGCTTTGAAATCAAATATTACGATGTCTCCAGCTTGATTTTTCTTGTTCAGCACTACATTTTTATTACAGGATCTTTTTGTGATTCCATATAAACTCTAGGACTGATTTTTAAATTTTATAAAGAATGTCAGTGGTATTTTGATAAAGATTGCATTGAATTACTGAAAGTTATAGCAAGAGCACTTAGAGAGAAGAAGCAAAGGGCATTAATATTGGGAAAGGGAGGTTTGAATTACACAAATCTGCAGATAACATGATGTTGCAATGCAAAAACCTAAACATTCCACTGTTAGAATTGAGAAATAAATTCAGTAAAGTTGCAGGTTACAAAATAAACACAAAAAGTAGCCTTTTTTGGTATGCTAATGGTAAAACACAGAAAGATAAATTCT
Source organism: Ochotona curzoniae (assembly GCF_017591425.1). Taxonomy (NCBI): domain Eukaryota; kingdom Metazoa; phylum Chordata; class Mammalia; order Lagomorpha; family Ochotonidae; genus Ochotona; species Ochotona curzoniae. The sequence continues at coordinate 7,635,120 of NW_024465035.1, read as the reverse complement.
GAAAGAAATCCCATTAACAACAGCCACAAAAGATCGAATACTTAGGAATAAATTTAAGCACAGAAGTGAAATTCTCTACAATGAAAATTGTCAAACATTGATGAAAAAATAATCAAGGACACAAAACAGAATATTTCTAACTTACTCATCAGAAAAATTTGCATCATTAAAATGTCTATAACATATATACCTTAACCCTACACCTAGCCTGAAGCAATGCTCTGATTGACGACAGTTGATGATAATCAGTTATAACAGGTAAGAATTGCTTTCTTTAGAGATTCTGCTTCTTAGAAGTGGAGGTGATAAATCATGGGTAATTCTGAGTGCCTTCAGAATAAGGATATCTTCCCACAGTTTTGGAATATTTTCCCAAATCCCTCTATCTTTCAGAGGAAATCCTTTTATAAAGATGGTTTGTCCTGAGAATGCAGGAAAACCTAAGAAGTAGGAATCCAAGAGGAGCAGTTGTTACCTTCACTAATTGGGTTGTTAATTACATCTTTAAAAATGCCAACAGCATATTTATTTATTTTCCCTCATTTGATTTACAAGTACCTTTCAACTATCAATTAGAAGTTTGGATTCTAAGATAAAATAAAGTCATTATTATGGCTAATGGGTTGAACTAATAGTATCTTATATTTATTGATATTCTCTTCCAGAACAGCTTCTAAAAACATTGACCCAAATTGTCCTTGGAAAATGATTGCTGCCTCAAAAATGGAGAAAACTATTGACAATATTAAGTTCAAGAGCTTCCAAAAAGATGTAGTATTCACACAAAGGCAAAGAGGTCATGCTTTTGAGGAAATCAATTATTTCATGTGTCAGGAGAATCAGCTTCTAGGCACTAACGCAAACCAGGTATGCTAATGGACACATGATTAGCCCGAATAGGTTCCTACCATCAGTCTAGCCTATCTTATGTTCCATAGCTAAGCCGGGGAGGAAGAAGACTTAAAAATGAAGTAAAGCACATCGAAGTGAAGGCACTTTTTATGATTTCTCCCAGTTTTAATTTTTATGTTTATTTTTTAATATTTAGTAGCACACAACATTTATAGCTTCTTATGGGGTACAGTACAAGGTTTAAACAAGAATGACAATACCACATAATCCGACAAATGAAGTAACTAGCCTCTCTTTAACAAAAAAGGCAGAGTGACAGAGAAAATGGGAAGGAGCAAGTGAGAGTGAGAGAGAGAAAGAGAGAGAGAGAGACCTTCTATCTATTGGTTCACCACCAGAATGCCTGTCATGTTCAGGACTTGGTGGAACAGCCAGAATTCTAACTCATGCCCTGATATGGGTTATGAATTCCATTTCCTCATCTTTTCTTCTTGCTTGGTCCAAAACACGACCCACTGCAGGGGAAACATTCTGGTGTTCCATTGCACAATGGGATGCTCATAGTTTATATCATATAAAAATGATCAAGCAATTCCACTACTGCCTATGTTTCCAAAAGACATGACTTGACTGCATCAAAGATACACCTGTTCCACTATTTTTATTGTATCATTGTTCACAATAGCCAAGATGTGGAATCAGCTAAGGCAGCCATCCATCATCAGATGAATGTGAAAAAAAGGTGGCGTACCCACACAATGGATTCAAAAGAAAACAAGAGAGAACAGAATAAAAGAAATACTATCATTAATTGCAGCAAAATAAACCTGGAGGCCATTATGTTAAATGAAATAACCCAATGACAGAAAAACACTGCATGCTCTCACTCACATGAGGACGTTAAAAAAAAAAATTCAATCTGAACACAGAGTACACATTGGTATTTACTAGAGGTTAGCTGAGGGGTCCAGGGTAGAAGGAGCTGGGATAATGGGCACCAAATCAGAACTAGAGATAATACATTTCCCAAGTTAGACACCATAGTGGAAGACTGCAGTTCACATTAATCTAGTAGGTATTGAAAGAAAAATACAGAAGAAAGAAGTAAGCCCCAAGGCTTCAATCATAAAGCAATGCCAAAGAATATATGTTGATGATCTTGTTTCAAATAGGACATGCCAGAACCCATAAACACGTAGAATTGTTTTTCTTAAAGATTCCTTTACTTATTTGCAAGTCAATTACAAACAGTGAGAAAAACTCCATCCACTGGAGCACAAACAGTTGCAACAACCGAGGCACCCTAAAGGCATTAGCCTGGTGCCACTCTGGAGTCTCCACATAGGTCCAACAATGCAAGTAGTTGGACCATCTTCTGCTGTCCTCCCAACTGTGCACAGCATAGCAGTAATGGGCCCCACTTGCTATGCTACAACAGGGGCCTCTCCTCGGTACAACTGTCCAATAAAAATTTCGATATTCTCTTTAAAGAACAGGCTCTGTTTCCATTCTCCTCCTGACTCTCTTAGAACAACCTGGAGACCCGATCAACCCTGGGGACAAAATGCAATTGTATTTATCAGTGCACTCACAGACCTATGAATGTAGTTTTTAAGCCTGGCTGATGATGGCAACAGAAGGAAAAGTGTCACTGAATTTTCTTAAGCCTCAAATATTGACTTCTATATTTTACTACTTGGGGAGATGTCATTTCAAAGTTTGTATTTCAAAAATAAAATAGTAAATTTTAAAAATTAAAATCACCTGCTGTAAATGAAATCCAGTTTCTCTTGTAAATCAAAAGATCTGGCAGCACCAAGAACTCTTTTGGGTTTGGGGTTTTTCACCAATTTGACCCAATCCTTGCTATCTTCTAGTATATCATGCCTAGTGTGTTACAACTTCAGTCATTTAAATTGCTATTCTGGGGTCTAGAGGTATTTAACTGCCTATCTTTGAGTTTAGAAGGCAAAGTAAGGGAAAGGAAATGGTTTAAAAATATACAGTAGTACTGCAAAATGGGTAAAAATGACTACAAGATTTGTTTGCATAGAAAAAAGGTTTGAAGTCCATGGAGGTTTTTTTTTTCACAATATGCATTTTTACATAATTCTTTCTTTCTTTTTTTTTAATTTTTATTATTTTTTTATTGGAAAGGCGGATATACAGAGAGGAAGATCTTCCGTCCAATGATTCACTCCCCAAGTGAGCGCAACGGGCCGATGCTATGCCGATCCAAAGCCAGGAGCCTCTTCTGGGTCTCCCACGCGGGTGCAGGGTCCCAAAGCTTTGGACCGTCCTCGACTGCTTTCCCAGGCCACAGGCGGGGAGCTGGAAGGGAAGCGGGGCTGCCGGGGATAGAACCGGCACCCATATGGGATCCCGGGCGTGCAAGGGGAGGACTTAACCACTTGCGCCACCGCGCTGGGCCCTACATAATTCTTTCTAAAGATCCCTTATTCTTATGCCTGCCCAAAAGAATTACTTTTATGAAGTTTATTTTACCAAGGAAGTTATCAATGCATACAGATCAAACGCAGACACTGTTCTGCAGGTGGGCACTGGGCACACCCTCACTCCAGCTACCTGCTAATGCAGATCCTAGTAGATGATGATCACATGTTTGGATTCATCTTGGCTTCAGACTGGCCTGCTTCTAGCTGTGCACCAAGTACGTGAAAGCTCTCCTTGTTTTTCTCGGTCTCTCTCTCTTTCAAATTAAACACAACATTTTATTTACATATTTATTTTTAAGGGAATTGCCTTATCTTCTCTTAGAAGGCAGTTGCAGTTGCCACTTGGGAGCCAATGAGGTTGACAGAAAAAAAAAAATCTGCCATCTCTTAGTCTCCCATTGAATAGAAGTGGTTATACTGTGTGTGTACGAGACTTAGCTCTCCTTACACCCAGCAGATTTGTCAGCTGAGTTAAAGAGATCGACACTCAAGTTACAATTATAAAAACAAAACTGGTTTCTTTCTAATTTTGTAGATACCAGGTTTGCATAGCATTAGCCATTTTCCTGTACATTTCCATTAGTAATGTCTTTGCTGATTAGTTTTTTTTCTAAATTAGCGTGTTTATCCATTAGCATATCAATATTGCTGCCAGCCATCCTCTTAATTTTTAGTTTCCTTGTTGCAACAAAAAAAAATTTTTGCCAATAAAAGCAGGCATTTCTTAAAGCCTTAATTAACTCCAGCACAATTCTTTTTTGCTTCCTTAATAATAGTGTGTAATATTTACTAAGATTATAGATTTTGCCTTATTCAAAAACACCACTCGCTCGAATAAGCAAAATATTCAGATTTTAGGTTTGGCATTAACACATTCTCCTCTTATCAGGAGGTTTTCCTGATTTCTGAAATGCTTTGGAAACACTGCAAAATTTTCAAGATCAGCATCAATAAAGCTTGAAGGACAAGGGTTCCCCAAATGTGAAAGTTTTTCCAAGTGATTATTAAGTAAGGTAGGTTCTCCATAATCATTGTAAAGGAGAAAAATGGTTTTCCAAACCTGAGCTTTCCTGGCAAAGTCTCTTTATCCTTATTATCTCACCACAAATAAGTAGAATTCTGGTTGACTCACAGATTTGATGTGTACAATTATCCAAATTTAAAGTCACCTGCATAGGTTAACACTGTGTTTAAGAAAGTACACAGAAAGCAAGTTAAAATATACAGTCTGTTAAAAACTCCTGTCTACACTGTTATTCAAGGTGGGTTCTTTTTGACTACAATAATTAAATATCTATGATAATTTCTTTTCTGCTGAGTCTGAGTAGACTGTTGTTAATCTTATGCTTACCCAATTCTTAGCAATGTCTTATTAAAGTAAGTGTTAGTAATTATCAATGTTTGTTTAATGGTAAGGTTTTTTCACACCTTTCTGATGATTAAGAAGGAAAAATGATGAAGAATTCGATGATATCAATGACTGCATCTCACACACTGTTGGTGGGGGTGTAAATTGTCACTGTCACACTTGAGGGCAATTTGGCAACATTTCTCAAATGAGGATACCCTTTGACCCCAAAGTTCCATTTCTGAAAAATCACTCCTAGGGAAATAATTGGAGAACGTGGCAAAAATTAGTGTGCAGAGATATTCAGAATAGTGGGGAAATGAAGCAGTCTCAATATCAAGGAAAAACAGGATAAAGAAAATATGAAATCCTATATAATGGAATGCTAGGAACCCACAAAAATGGACTGAGTAAGTCTAGCTATCTTTCTATTTACATAAAAAATTATTAATAGTTAATATTTACAGTTTAAACAGGCTACAGAATATACACAGTATTTACGTGTGTAAATAGAGTACCACAAAATTATAAACTATGCCTTGGATATAATTCATGTCTGATAAGCAATTACAAATGCATTTTCACTTCGATTTTATTTCACTTCTCCCCTGTATGGTTTTCTTATTTGTAATTTTCTATCACTTGTCTATATTTTGCGTTACCATTTTCTCACAATTTTCAAAGTATATAAGCACTCATTTTTCTTCTTTCACCCAAATTCCCTGCTTAAGGAGTATCCCTGTAACATGCAGCTTGTCTAAGCACCAGGTCCCCCAAAAGATGTCAAAGGGACATGTTTTCACACATACAGCTGCAAGGAACTTCCTCCCCCAACACTGCACTAAGAACCAGAACAAAGGCCAAAGTATGCCTGAAATCGTGACCATCTGATTAGAACAGTTAGTCTCAGCGAGGGAGTTCATTTTTATATTTTTCTTTTAATAAAATAAAAACAAGGATCGTATTAAGTGCTTAATTCTTATTGTTCACTGTAGACTTATTGAACTATGAGTCCCCTGGGGAATCCTTGTTCATTTATTTCATATGAAACAGGTATGTTCTTTGTTGAAAAATACAATATTTTATTCACATTTGAACTGCTAAATTACCCAGTTTATATATTTCTCTTAACTAACATCAGGTAGATTCACTGACTCACAAACACTAGAATCATAAACAAATAATATCAGAATAATACACAAATAATTCATATCATGATTTTCTCAAAACTCATGATATAAATGTCTCCTTTTTCAATACCTGAGTAATTCAAGTAAAAGTATTCTTTAAACTTTTTCAGTATTCATATCTGAGAACATAAAATATTTTCACAATACAAGTACATTTACCAAGAGCAAATGTTTAAACAAAAGAACCAGGGTTCTTAATGAAACACCCTCAGGAAAATGTTTAAACTTTGCCCTTAAGTTTACTTTGTTCACTAATAGGCTTCTATTTCGAGTAGAGAGTAGGAAGGGTAAGTTCAATGTGTTAATAAGAAAAAAGTAATAATATTTAATTAATTCTGGCTGAACACACATGGTTTAATATACTTGGCAATATCATTCCATCACATGATATGATAATTTAATGGAACTTTTTTATTTAAATTGCTGGCAAGTTTATGAAATTATAAAGCAAATAGGCCATGCACTTGGGTGTAATTGACTGTATAAATGTGTTTTATACTATACTGTTGGCAAATTAGCCAATCCCTGTCACGGAATCAATTATTATCTAGCTGAATTCCACAAACACAATAGCAGAAATATTGCATTTATACAAAAAACACAATGATTGTTAATCTTACATTGTGCATCTTAAAGCAAAGTAATAAACATTTATACACTGGATAATCGTCTTAAGATAATGCCATTGCCAAACGATGCACATTTAAGGATTCCTTGTTGTTGGAGACAGTCATTTGGGTTTTATTTGTGCTTGCCTCTATGGATCAATGAAGAGGATAATGGAAGCTTCGGTAGTTCAAGTCAAGTAGAGGTTCAGGCAGCTGACCTCCATTTAAGAGATGCACGCTGCCCAAAGCCAGCATAACATGGGAAACACACACCTTGCTCGCGAGGCTTAGAAATCATAGCCATGCGTTTTATTTAAACAGAACTATCATTTTCAAATGCTCTCATGCACGTTCTATCTTATTATCTCTCAGAATGAGAAGCTGTGTTAAGAGGTGACCCAGGGAAGAACTCTGCTTCCTCAGTCTCCTGTCCAGGTCAGCATATTCTGTGCTTGTTTACCTGAAACAAGCAGAAACAAGAGGCAGGCCCCTACCTGCTTCCTTCCTCTGCAATGAGTCCTGCATAATTCCACACCTATGTAGCCATAGACGGATCCTGGGAAAAATTGCTGAGTCCAACTCGTTGGGTTCTAAATTTCAGATTTGTGGAAAGGTGAAAAGAGGACTTTGCAATAAGGTTTCAAAAATTGCACTCAGTGGCTCCAAGTGTATGTTGTCACAGCTGTGGTCCCTTAGCGTCTATCTTCCCATTTAAACTCTGTAGGAGGTCTATGAGTTTTACTTTCTGCCTTTGTACAAGAAGACCAAGACAAAGAATTGGGGGAATCTCCTCAAGATACATGTGTGTTTAGTGGCAGCCTCCGCCTGACCATCCATTCCACATGTTCTCATTCAACATTTCTGTATGTTCTGACAATACAAACCTAAGCAGCAAAGATTATGTGAATCCTGAGAAATCATATCAGAATAAAAAAGTTACTCAGAATCTGACAAGAAGCCAAGTGAGAACATCTTCCCCTTGGAGAGAGAACATTCTTTTCTTTCCACCATTTCAGCAGCAAATGGACCCATTCAAATATCCAGTGACACATGCTCTCTCCTCTTTGTTTTATTCATTTTCATTTTAACAAATTCTGAAATGTGCCCTGTTTCACCGTAGGTTTTTCTGCCCCCTTTCCCCATTGGGGGAGTATTTGGTCATTCCTTCCTTCTGGAAATTTAGTAGTTTGCCTTATAATTTGCTTTTTGCTATATGTTAAATATTAGTGTTATTTTAATACATTTTTTTCTCCACTCCAGTTTCCTTCCTCTTTATGCTCGTAATTTCTTGGCTTTGCTGTTACTATCTCTTAGTAGAGTCAAACGACCTGGCTTTGGAGCAACTTGGCTAAACACCTCTACTCAGTAACCCAGAGAAAGTGTTGCATGGGACTATTGGCTTTTTAATATCTGTTTTTTTCCTCCTTATGTGATGTTTAATTAACAGTTGACAATAGTGAAGAAGATCTTATACATGAATCATTCCCCTAAGCACAACCATATTTAGTATAAGTATAGCGGGTCTTTAAAAAAAAAAACTAATAAATTTTATCATGACATCCATCTATCTTAGGATCATCAAAAAATCTCTACAGAGGCATTTCTCTACAAGACTGTTTCCGAATTAAATATCTGGTGTGTGTCAAAATTCAGTATTAATCACTTCCATTCTTTGCATCAGAAAGAAGTTCAGAAATGCTTGTATACTGTTTGATGTTTAAATTAAAGAAACTAGGACTCAAGAAAAAGCAAACTGATCATAGGTTCTGAAACAGATTTTCTCTAACACAGTATTTACAGTTTATCTTGAAGTTAGATCAACTGTAGATGTTGTTTCTTCACACTTCTAAATATCATTTCTTCAGCTGCTGAATTAAAAAAAAACTTTTTCAATTTACCTGTTCATAATCTAGAAAACATTGAAGTATGTCAAAGAGCAGAGCAGACGTTGTTACCATCTTCCCAATGGTGCATTTCAGATTTATAATACAGGGTATCAATAATCATTTTTGTTTTTTAAGTATCAGGAAGAGCTGTGATGATACGGACTACACTCGATTTAACTCCACTGACTTCATGTTTTTCTCAGCAACTCCATTTTGATACTAGTTCCACTTGCTGATTTGTGGATGGTCTTCAATACACACAGTCTTTACATCCCCCAACACTGTGTTTAACCAAATGACTAGTGGTGGCAGAAAGTTCAACCTCCACGCCTATCTGCTGTTCTACGGTATCTTCTACTAATTTCATGCATGGTTTATAAATCTGATCCATTAGAAAAACATCTTGGAGAGCGGTAATGAACCCATTTTCCTATACAAAAACAGCCCTCCAATCAATGAATTTTCAAAGCTTATCCAGCTTAGCTAAGTGTACTTGCTCCTTAAATTCAGTAGCTTCAGCTGGGACCGTGATTTTTTTCTTGCTCATCCTTATAAGCGCTCCTCAAAACTCCTGCAAGTCAGTTAGGTTCTTCGTGCATTCTCCACCACCATCACTCTCTCACTAGAAAATTCATCCTGTGCCATTCTTCTATTTTGAGACACTGTGATCTTTCAATTTCTCACATGATAACACCCAAGATACTTGGCATAATGAAAAGTCACTTCACAACCTTGCTCACTGTAGTTCTCCACTCTTTCCGGCATTCTCACATACTTGCTTTGAGACTGATGTTTCTATTCCTTTCAAATTCCTACTTGGAAGTTCTACTTTTTGTAATGTGTTGGCGTATGAAGATGGGGCCTTTTGTTAGGAAATTATGATTATGTAAATTCATGAAAGTGGGGCGCCCAAGATATGATTGACATTCTGGTAATAGGATGATAAGGCTTGGGCCCTCTAGCTGCTTACTGGAGCAAGAATTTGGCCATTTCGAAATAAGCGAAAGTGTGATTGCCAGAGTCAATGGCTTATTCGGGGGCTTCTAAGACTGCAGAACTCCACAAACGTTTATTGCTTAAGGCTCATGGTCTGTGGTAATTTGTTACAGCAGCTCTAGCTGACTAAGACAAACAGATGTTGATTTGAGCATACATGACATGATATTAGCCTTGAAAATATGACTCCCTTCTATTTCCATTACTATGAATTCAATTAAAAATTTAATCTCCATGTTCCTCAAATTACTCATGTAGTGAACACAGCTAATGATATCAATGAGTTTATACGTATGTTGTAAAGTGCTGTGAATGGCTGTAGCATATAGTAAGCAAACAACAAATGTTGGTTATTGTTGCTGTTATTATGATCCAAGTATTGCTTTTATTTGGCAAAGCATTTGTGACTTGAAGATACTTACCCTTCCTCTGTACACCAAGAATGTTCAGGTTATATTTCTAACAGAAATTTGCCTTATTTAAAATCAAAATTGGTAGGCATACTTATCTCCCCCATTAAACTTTAATTAAGAACATACACAAGATCTTGTACCTTCTTGGAGCCCCAAAATGCTAGTGAAGGTCTAGACATTTCATAGGGTCACAACAAATGATCATTTGAATAAAAAGCAAGTATTACTAAGCACTGGAGAAACAAAAGAGTCTCAGATGAGATTTGTAAAAGCTTACAGGGACTTTAGGAATTATTTAAAAAGCTAATAATCTATCTCTATGACCTCTTGATATAAACTGTTTAACAGGTGCTAGAGCCTGTTCTTAGATACCTTTCTTGCGTGAGATGGAGAATTGGTTCTTTCTATTTTTAAGAACATGTAGACTAAAAAAAAAATTTCTATCTTATTCTATATTACAGATATTTTACATTTTGAGGTATAGTATATCTGTGCTAGTAAAATTCAGAAAACATTTCTCTGATTTGCATGTGATTCATGCCAGAGACCTGCCAGAAGGGTATAGATATGAATCAAAAACTCTGTGATTCATTATCCCTCATATAGAAGTAATTATCTATGCCCATGAGATTCTCCCAAAGGGACAGCATGATATTTAAAACAGAAGAATTTATAGCTCTGACACATATTTGCATCTTTTATAAAGTTGACAATATTTTGAAAAGGATTGTGTGCAATATATGGGTGCCCTCGGGCCTAGAGAGTTCCAGTGAATCTTGCCAAACATTACAGACTAAAGAACTCCAACTCGATTGGCAACCCTCAGCTTCCTCAATAGGTTTGGAATATTAACTTCTTAAGGTGATAGCCCTTACAAGTACAAATAGCAGTTCTTATATCCTAGATTTTCTCCAGGACATTTTCTCAAGTGTGTTTTGGTACTTCCCAAATGTCAGAGGGAATGCGAATTAATTTAGAATGATTGATGATTTGGCAACCATCGAATGAGAGTGATTCACTCCTTCCCTGCTTGGCAGTCAAAACTCATTTTTGTTTCCTGCTTTCTGTAACCCATGAAAGTAAGATTTTTCTAAGGTTTCAGTGGAGCTGCTGAATGGTTTCCTTTAATAACTTCAGTTGACTTGCCAAATCAGGAACCAAAAGAGGCATATGATAGGTTACAAAGAATAATGAGTTAAACAATTTAACAGTTTATTTAAATTCAAATGATTTGAACAGTTGAACATTAAGACAAAAGTGCTAGATTATGTTTTTAAAAAATGGGTGATTTAGGTAAGACACAGTGGTCTTAATTGATTCATTGTGATCATAAAATCACCCAAGGCCAGTTGTTCTGGAAGATTTCAATCAACTCAGTTCTTAACCACTTGTGTCCTACTTTCCCTAACCAGAGGACCAAATCTGCAAGGCTCTTTAAGTTACTACCAGTTTATGTCAACCAAATTCTATATTTCATTGCTTTTCAAACTTTCAATGCAGTTGGATCTCCATGGAAGTTTGTTCAAAGATAGCTCCTGGATTCACTGAGTTGGAGCCCTGTTGCTGGTCTGTTGACCACACTTTGGGTAACACATGCCCAGATGCAGCTCATAGGCCAACGTAGAACTGTTTAGGCCATTCAGGATCCGTCTACTGCAACGTGCAGAGGAAAATTAGATATTCAAGAATGCTAGAATACGGAAGAGATTCTGAAAACAGAAAATAGTACTTTCAAAGCCAATTAGGATCTTCAGGCTTATAGTTAAGAGCTAATTTATCTTCTAATCTCTTTATTTGATAGACAAACAGAAGCCTGGAATTACCTTTGTGATAAGCTTTTTCAATATCATTTTGGTATTTCGATAATGAAAAGGAATCAGAGATTTCCTTTCACACTTCTCAAACTGAAATTCATTCTCATGGTACAATGAGTGATGCTCCCTGAGGCAATCTAAATCACCCAAGTTCCTGCAATAGCCCTGTGGTGTATATTGTTACCTAAAGAGGGAATCTCTTTGGGTCAAATAAGAACCTTTAGCCTTGGAGTTTAGTATGCTCCCTGATCTCTGCTGTCCCCGAATCTGGGAGCACTACCGAATTGTTTTTGGAATGCCAAATGCCAACTCTCTTGCCCCAAGATGGGCTTGACTCTATCACAAACCCATGCTCCTAAATTCCCTTTGGGCTTGGCATATGGTTAATCCCCAGCTGATTCCACTGCTTTGTTGTGTTTCTTTCCATGCTGTTTCTTTCTTCTTTTACCCCCTGAGCTAAGAAGCTTCAAAGAAAAAAAAAATCATTAGCCCAGAAATTCTCATCTGGGGCTCTGCCTCTAGAAAACTAACCTGAGACAGATTATGTGATAAAGCTAATACAAGAAATGCCATTAGCTTCTGGAAAGAGGGAAGGAAGGACAAAGATGATTCTAAATAAATCAACTGAACTGTGTGACATAAAAAAACCTAGTGACATGATATTAATATATATTTCTGCAGTTACATTCTGATTGTGGCTTATAGCAGAATCATTTTCTCATGTTTAGTAGAAGAGAACACACATGTTGATTTCGTGCTTAAATAGATTGAGATGGGAAAGGTTCTTTGCTAGGAAGAGAAAATCAGCAAGATCAATTGTTCAGCCAGGTCCTCCTCCACTCTTGCCACATTCTAACATGCAAAAGAGATTGGGCAAAAAGAGAAACCCCCACACGAGCAGAACCTAGATTAGATTATTTAGGTTCAAATAGATCAAACAGTATACACTTTGTAAAGGTGAGACAATCATTTGTGGGTGATATCGCCTTACTTTATCTTGTCTTTGGATAACTGGGGGAGTTATAAATAAAATGTTATTCAAGTAGGTATATAAATAAATTGATATAATTAGGTGTCATAATTAGGTGCCCATTGCTGTTGCAGACACATTTACATAATTGTCAGCGCTGCAATGAAAAAAATTGTTTGCCAGGATTGCTTCTGTAAAGGCTGACAGTACCTTACTTAGTATAGTTTGCTCTAAGTGGTTGTTTAGAAAATATTCTAAACTCTGACTGCTAAATCATTGCACATAGCTTTACATTTTGGTTTGGCAAAATGTATTTTAAAACAAGTAAGGTAAGGGATAAAAATATGGCCCTCTATAGAATTTTCAAAACTAAAATTTTATATTGGCATATACAAAATACTTAATTGTAAACTGTATTTTGCCCAGAATGTATTTCTAGATTTTGTTTCCTGGTGTGTTTGACTTCTAATATGGATTCGCATGATACCACATTGTTTAGTTAATTACAATTTTATCGGGATTTTCATTAGCTTCCACTTTGAAAAACAAATGCAAATTTCTTGCTTTGTTAACTTTGCTTCTCTACTTAAAACATTGGTCATTCATGATTAAAATATTTAAGGCTATTTTGACTCTTGACTTCAATGCTGATCCCTTAGGGAAGCTTTATAGACCTAAAAATGCCTCAATAAACCTCTTTCCCGACCCAATAAAATTATCACAGCTATGAAGAACTCCTATGTTCATTTATGTTGGAAGAACTGAGTTCCAACCCATTTTGCAGACAACAGACTTCAGCAACCAAGGTATGAAGAGCGAGTGCTCCAAATCATTTAGGGCAATCAAAAAAAAGAGCTGTCACGAGTCTTACTTAAACTTTTGAGAGCACTCATTTCATCACAGAAATATTTCTCTCTGTGTTACAAAACTGTACCTAATATTAACATGGGTGTAGTTCCTTTCTTCTATGCTCACTATGAATTTATGCCTCTCCCACTTACACCATAGTTTCCCATTTAGGTAGACAGTTATAACTCCCCTCAGCCTCCTTGGACTTGAATGAATATTCCCAAACCCTTCAACTTTTCTCACAGGTCTTGTTTTCCAAACCTTTTATCATTTTTGTTGGCTTCTCTTGAGCTACCTGCAGACCATCTTCTTACAAAAATAACAACATTTTCTGATATCTTGAAACAGACCCATTTCCACATGTAGCAGAATCAATTCTTTCATTCAAGGAATTTTTGTTTTTAGCTTTTGTGTAAAAGCTTCATTTCTAACCTCCAGGTGGGTAACACTGTTACTTAAGCACTACTTCTCAGTTTCACAGTTCTTTGGAAATTTACCAAATGCCATCAACAGACCCCTGCACAGATGTACACAATATAATGAAGCAATTATTTAAAAGAACATAAAACTAATTGTTTTTTTTTCTTAAGTAAGAAAACTTTCCAAGTTAATCCAGCTGTTGACTTTGACCCCCTTTCAACAGGAAGTTTCCATGTAAGGAAGACACTATTATCTGCAGGTGCAACCACCCCTTGACATGGTTAATCTAAGAAGTTGGTTGTATTATTTGGCCTTGTTCCTATTTTTTTTTTTTAATTCTTGCATTCTACATAGCCAGTCAGGACTTTCACAAAATATAAACGTGTATGCTTTTCAAAATTACAGTAGGCATTAAAATGCAAAAAATGGCACAAGAAAAAATATCTATTGACACAAATTCACCTGTCATTTTATAATAAATTGCTGATCATATTTTATTATGGCAGATAGAACATGATGTGTATTGTCCTGTATAAGGATGTTATCCAAAGCACAACACAATGCAGACTGCTTGTATGATTCCATTGTTTTTTCTGATAGCCTAATACAGTGTTGTCTGATTAAACACACACATTTTGTAACATACTGTTATACCAACCAACCATGTGTTTTTCAACTTCGAACTTTTGTACATCAATCTGCCAAGGAAAGTAGTCCCTTTGCAGATGATAAAGGCAAACTCAGCTCCTTATCTTGTAAACTTCCACTTTCAACTTCCATAATCAATCTAGTTACTACGATTATCTGTGTGACAGATGTTAAATGGAGAGATATTTAATTTTCCCAAGGTGTTATTATATACTTATTTTATGTTCATTTGTTTTCATTCACCTAACTGCTTCATTGGAATGAAATTTCCTCGATGACTGTCTTGGGCTGTGAGAACTCCACATCTCATTCCTAAATAAGCCTTCCCTGACCTAAAAAGGCATTTTACTGCCCTATAAAAATAAATCCATTTGCTATGTGTCTGCTCTCTTTGCTAATGATTAGTTCCACATTTCCCAGGGAGTTATTTCAGTATGAGGAGAGAGTCCACAGAAAAAGGATCCTCCAATCAAATAGGGTTGGAAAGCCATGTATTCTGTTCCTTTCTTGGGGAATCACAATCCACACAGGAACAACAGACTCTGAATGTTCTGGAATGAAGGAAACTGCATAAGGCAGTGTTCCCCACCACTGTTGGCTTGACACATGACATGATTTCACTCTCACATGAACAGTCCTTGGAAATCACTTGGTACACGATGAAATATTGTTGTACAACAGTATTTTACTCAGTGATGCTGCTTCTGTCTGGCTGGCTTCTAAGTCCAAAGGGATATACTGCTAGTGTTTCTTTAGTAATGGTTAAGCATTTGTGACAGCTGCAAGCAAATGGTGAGAAACACATTTACCCAAGCTTGGGAGATGGGAAGAGACATTTACCATATTGGTTTTTTTTAAGTAACAAATAGTTGTTACTCATCTATTTGTTCTAGACACTATTTGATGTAAATTTATTCATTCTTCAAGTAGTTGTGTGATGCGCTTGATTCCAAGACGTGATTATCTTTAGCAGATAGTTGGCACACAGTGAAATCTCCAACCTGAAGGTATCCAGTTCTCCATTGCAATGTTCAGAAAATGAAGATGGTTATCTTCATCTTACAGATGAGAAAACTCAAGCTCAGGGATAACCCAGAACTTGGCTCAAGTTCACAGAGCTAATAAGTTATCTTGGAGAAGCATCTGGAAGCTCATGCATATTTCCCCATGAGTCTCTCATCCCAGCCCCGGTCTCAGTGTGCTGACCCTTGCATCTAGGAGGTGAAGAGGCTGGCAACAGAGACCCACAGGAGATGAGCTCAGGGCATTCAAACTCAGAGACAGCTTATCAAAACTATTGTCCTCAGCCCATTTGATTACCTGTTGCACACCTCCTCTAACCACTACCTATAATAACCTAAGTCAAAACTGAAGGCATATTTATGTATGTAAATAACACTCCTTTCCAAGACGGGATTGCATCAGCACTCTTAGTACACACTTTCGTCTTTGGTTCCCAACCTAACTTTACAGAGAAACTTAATTTATATATCTACAAATCACTCTCCATAACTGAACCTAAAACCTATCTTTAAGTTCACAAAACCTTCTATTCTGCTTCTCACATCCAGGTATATGCTGCACACAGAAATTCTCTCTGAGTCATATGGCTTTCATGGGGAGGCTGAATGGCTTCAAATTCAGATTTGAGTCCTTGCTTTGCTTCTGGAAGAGTATGAAAGATCCAAATCAGTTTTTCCCTACAGTGCACATTCTCTTGCTTCATTGTGACAAACTTTTTTCAAAGCTGGCTCCCGCGAAACAATCGACAATGAATACAGGCCAACTATGACTCCTTTTTTATCCCTCTTTCTCTCGTAAGGTGAAGTTTCCCTAATTCCTAAGGAATCTCATTCACATCGTCAGCTTTATGCCTGCCTGGGTACTGATGGTTCAACATCCTTGCCTGTGTTCCCATGTCTGCATCTCCATTAACCTCACTGGAATTGCTGGCCAGATGACTTGTGAAACATCCAATGGCTTCCCCTATGCACGCATGTTCCCTCTCTCTGTTTCTTATCCCAGGGATGACTTAGCCAATCTTTAGGCCTGGCCTTTCCCAGGAGGAAAAAGGGAAATTTTGCTTGGTCTATGTCCGTGCATGTTCTGACCATGAAGTTTCTACCATGAGATCTCTAAATCCTGAGTGTGCTTCTTCTTTGGGGCTCTGTGCCCTGCACTGGACGGTGTTTTACATTCCTGCGGCTCAGCTATTGCCCTCAACAGACCACTAACAGCACAGATGAATAAAAAAAAGTGAAGGTCAAACTGCTAATTCCTGCATGTGGCATGTGCCAGCTATTTGCTAAGAGATACTCATCAATTAAGAAACATAAAGGTTCAAATGAAAGCATTAAATACTAGTGGAATTTTTTTTTTTGTATTTTACTATAAAAGTCTGTGGGAAAGTGAAATTCACAGATACTTTTTTTTGGTTCTTTGTATTTATTCAACAATATTTCTACTAATCATTTATTTATCTGGAAGTCAGAAATGCAGAAACAGAGAGGGAAGCCTTCCGTTTGCTGATTCTCTTCCCAATGGTTGCAACAGCCAGAGCTGGGCCAGGTCTAGGCCAGGAGCACCAGCACTCTTTTGAGGTCTGTGTGGGATGCCAGGAATCCAACTACTTGAATCGTTATCTGATGCTTCCAATGATCATATAACAGGAAGCAGAAATGAAAAGGAGTCAGGACTTGACTCCAGCATTCCAATATGGCAGGCAGGTTCCCAAAGTGGTTTCTTAACCAACCCACCATCTTAGCCAGTGCATTAAATGCTTACCCTAAACAAAATTTCACTTGTTCTTCATGAAAACAACAGAGAATAATAACGGAACTATGCTTACCAGGAAATGTTTCTAAGCCCATATATAGAAAGCTCAGGACTCACTTTTCTTTAGCAGTATTTGTTCAGTGTCACACAGTAAGAAATAAAAATACAAGTTCCACGTATATGTATTCATACTTTCGTGTTGTGACACTGTCAGAAAATGTCTCCAGTCAGCAGTGGAATAAAATATTTTCTGTCTGGATTTTCTTGACCCAACTGTTTAAGTGTTTTGTGCAGTGTCGGTTAGTATCGCAGCTGTTCCACCTTGCTGCAGCTCACTGCTTGTGGCAATGGGAAAGCACTGGGGGATGGCCCAAAGCCTTGGCACTCTGCACCTGCATGGGAGACCTGGAAGAAGCTCCTGGTTCCTGGCTTTGGATTGGCTGAACTCTGGTCATTGCAACCACTTGGGGAGTGAACCAGCAGATGGAAAATCTTTCTCTCTGTGTCTCCTCTCTATACTCTTTCCAATAAAAATAAATAAATCTAAAAAAAAAATCAGAGTCGACAACTGATCAAGTTTGTACAAATTAATTCTCTCTGGGTTGGTAGGAAAATGTGTTGAAATTTAAGTTTTACCTAAGTTTGTTATGCAAAGTAAAAATACATCAGCATATTTAACACACTAATGCCCACAAAGAATCCATGTTTTCTTTCAGTAGAAAAACAGTAATGAGATGGCAGCCAAGTCTCCAATTTTTTTTCACATATATAAATAAAAGAATCATAAGCCTTCTGTTCTTGGGAGATGTTATCCGTGTTCTTATAATCCATTGTACACAAACAGGGGAGATTCCAGAACTTTCCCCATACTGTTGTTGATACTTGCCTTTCTGACAATGAAAAAAGAACTAATTGTCCTATTTTGTGTTTTAAAGAGCAGAGTTTCATCGTTCGATGACAGACTATCCCAATCCACAAATGAGAGAACATCATGTGAGTTACTTGAAAATGGAGACACAGATCTCCCACTCCATACCAAAATTGTGTTGTCCATGATAGGAGAGAGTGTCATGCAGAAAATGAGCTAAGTGCAAAGCATATGCTTCCATTTCTGGTCATCATGGTTCTTCAAGTGTGTTTGGTACACTAACACACTTAACCCCAACAGCCACCCTGCGACCTGAATACTATCTTTATCCCGTTTGTAGTCAAGGAAACTGGTAAGGAGAAATGTGCCTGGTTCCAAGAGCACACAGGCAACTCAGTCATCACACTGTGCATGCCTGATCTTTAGTCTAACTCTATAGGCTAATCGTCTCATTTGGGCCAATAAAACTCCAATCCTTGAGTTCTGAAGTATAAAAATCAGCACAGATCATACAAGGTTACTATAGCAATTATATTAATAATGAATGAAAAGCCATACTTGACCTAAGACCGAGTCAGCCA
The DNA here is from genome assembly GCF_017591425.1 of Ochotona curzoniae. NCBI lineage: Eukaryota > Metazoa > Chordata > Mammalia > Lagomorpha > Ochotonidae > Ochotona > Ochotona curzoniae. The sequence goes on along the minus strand of NW_024465035.1, from coordinate 7,616,446 downwards.
GTATCCTAGAAGGAAATAATACGGCATGTTCTTGTGGATACTGGAGGTGAATTGAATGAAGAGGTTGTGACAGAAAAAGAACAGGGTGGGAGGAAACAGTGCCCAACCTATATAGGTAATAATTATGGAGATTTTAAGTGCCTGTAGCTGGAGGGAACAGGATAAGGAGCAGTTTCTAGAAGTGTCTATTTTAGGAGATTGCCTGTTATGCATTATTGTTTTCAGTGGAGACTCGTCACTGCTAATCCTTAGCCTGGTAGGGCAGGAGCTGGATGGATGAACACCCGGACCTTCATTCAACTCATCACCTCCTCTCGTTGGCCACACCCAAAGGAAAGTCTGGAAAGATTCTGCTTAATGTTTTCAAAGTCTTCCACTGTCTGATTTATGGATCTGTCATTGCCTCCACTGGGGAAAAAAATAAAGCCTGTGTGTACACTTGTGTGCATGTGTGATCTGCATGCTTCTGTGGACAAAGGCAATGTATGCATCATTTCAAATCAAGCATTGAGGACAATTTCCATGAAAGGATGATTTATTCCCACTAATGCTAGGCAAGTCCTTCATTTTTAGGATGTCCTGGGTAAAGGCTGGATTGTTTTATTATTATTATTATTATTTATTTATTTAACATGTCCTCATAAAAGGATTGTCTTATGCTAAGGATTATCCTAAATTTTCAAATATTACATTATTAAATTTAATCGTAGTAAGGAGTTCATAGATAGAGACTTTCTAATTCCTATGTAATACATGAAGGAACTTAAGCAAATGATGACACTCAAGTTTGCACAGTAATGACTGACTTCAGGGTGAAAGCTTTACAAAGAACACTTAGCATGGATGACTTTAAATTTTTACTGCAGGTATCACAACTTATTAAAAGTAAATAGATTTTTCTGTTTCAAAATACTATTTTGAGAAGAGCTTTTAAAACAGACTTACAATATGCAAGTCTTGTCTGGATGATGATTTGAACAAAAGGGAGACTTTTTTGGAAAAAAAAAAGAGCAAGAAATGTTAAACACAAATTGGATGTTAAATGATCACAAGGAATTCTTGTATTTGTGTAGGCCGAATTTTTTTTTTCAAAATTAAAAATACATTTTAACAATACTTTTGATCCCTTTGGAGATATTTTAAGCAGACTCTAAGGAAAATCGCGTGTTTCATGTGGTAATAGCTTTGATCTATTCCATGAGGCTTTCAAAACAGTCTTGAAATAAGTCTTAATGTTGAGCAAAGATGTGACATCTATCAGTAGCCACTTTCCCTGGTGGCTCATCTACTGGAAGGTGTCCATGTGATGTGATATTGGCAGGACTGCTTCACCTAAGATCTGAGTCCACAGGCATTGGATTCTGCCTCTCCCGTGGAGAGACGTGACATCTCAGGCTGAGGACAGCACTCCATGCCTCCCCATCGCATATCCTTCTGAAGTCAATCTTCCAACCCCTCTCTGATCACATGGGTCTGATAAGTGCTTGCACTCCCACTTTCTAACACAGTTCCTGAGTCAGAGAAGGCTAAACAAATTTGAGATATTTATTTAAGGTTAAACATCGCTATATTTTAAAATGTTACATTCTTTCAACCCCTTGTACCTGTATCTCCTACCTCTATCAGCTTAAGTCCTACAGTTTTAGCTCCCGATGCACATTATAAGGTGATTTGAAGAAGGAGCTTGGCTGTTTAACGTTATAACCAGACAACTAGAAAAGTTTCATTATGTCATAGAGAGAAGCAAATTAGTGACTAACTGACCACACAGTTTTTGATCACTATTGCATTTGAGGAAATCATAGGATTAGAGTCGTGGGGATTTTAAAATAACACTCTTTCTTACTTTGTGGCAAGGATGTGGAGATATACACAGAGACCAACTTCCTAAAATCCATACCCATGCTTACTTTGGGTCTTTTTCAAGCAAAAAGCAATTCTGACTCTATATTTTGCACTTACAGAGGGCCAATACTTCTACCTTTTTTTTTTCAAGACCTAAAGATTATATTATTTTTGCTTTCTGGGTATGCGGTATGAGGATGGTCCTGGCCAGACTGCAAATTCTCTTCAGTCTCAAAACAACTTCCAATTTCTACTACCCCTGCTGACTCCTCAATAAAGTCTTTGGATAAAAAATTAAAAAGAAAGAAAAACCGAAAGAGGCAATTTTAAAGAAAATCAATGGAAAGTGGAAAGTTATTGCACACAATTTGATACATTTGTGAATATGTATTTAGAATGAGAAATCATTATGCCAACATTATTTTTAAGTGCCCAAACTACTACAGATATCACAAACTTTTCCAAGTTATCCATATTTACTACTTTGGTTTGAAGGCATTAACAAACTCTTCAGTAAGCCTGCTATAATAATACAGAATATCGGCAATTCTTTTATTAAAAATAAAATTTTAGGCTTCAGCTTTGTGGCATAGCAGATCTCCTATTATTCTGACATTTCATATGACATGGGTTCAAGTCCTGATTGTCCCACTTCCAATCCAGTTCCTCTCTAAAGCACTTGGAAAACAAGAAGGGGAAGATGGCCAGAAAAAATATGTATTTATTTATTTTTATTGGAAAGGCAGATCTACCCAGAGAAGGAGAGACAGAAAGATCTTCTGGTTTACTCCCCAAGTGACCAAAACAGCTGCTATTCAATCCAAATCCGTAAACCAGGAGCTTTCCCTGGGCTTCCCATGCAGGTACAGGATCCCAAGGCTTTGGGTCATGCTCTACTGCTTTCCCAGGCCACAAGCAGGGAAACAGAATAGCCAGGACACAAACCTGCACTCATATGGCACCCCAGCACATGCAAGGTAAGGATTTAGCCACTAGGCTATTGTGTCCAGCCCCAAAATGGGAGAAGGAAGCAACCATATGGAAGCAAACACAGTAGGAGTGCAAGCTTTCTTGACAGAGGGTTCCACAAACTAAGGAGATGCCCACAGAACATGGGCACTAACAGACTCTAGAAGCTGCAAAAGGGAAAAAAAAATTCCTTTAGATTCTAGGAAGAACACAGACCTTCCAGAGCCCAATTAAGACATTTGGTGTCCAGAACTACATAAAATAAATAAGTCTTGCTTTAAAAGAAAATGTTGGATTAGCTGTTTGAGGTTGCTTTGGGTATAGCAGATACAGAAGATGTAACCTTCCAGAAGGTTAGTGTTACAACATCCCAGAAAGTTCTAGTAGAATTTTTGTGTTCTATCATTGTCTTTCCCGATTCTCTTAAACTATGACTATTCACCCATAATGCTAATGAGCTTTATCCTATAGTTCTTTTCAGGGAAAATACAATTCATTTGCTTTTTATTATAAGCTGTCCATGATAATTTTTACATAACCTTTATGGTATTCTGTAATAGTGAAGTGTAAGAAGCACAGCATGTTTGGGTCTAGTTAGTAGAGATTTTTAATACTGAAAGGATCATAAGGATATAATGGCCATCTCTGATGAGGTATCAAAGTGCCATCCCTGGTTTCACACAGGAAACGGTCATTCATGAACTGTCCATCTTGGTCAATTTTTCTCCAGTGAGTAATAAATCCTCCCTCTTTGCTAACTCAGCCAACTGATGTGCTTGATTGAGTCTAGAGAATTTATAGTCGCCTTCTAAAAATTTATTACTGAGAACATCAGTATATTCATAATTTCAGGACTCCAAACAAACTGGACGTTTCACAGATGAATTAAGTGGCTTCGTTTATTGGAGCAGTAACTGGCGTTTCACAAGTATTTCCCCTTCATATCCATCTCTGTCACACTTGTCAGTAAGTCAAAGTGCAGCTAATGTTAAAAAAAATAAGAAGAAGAAAGAGGGAAGGAGAGAGAGAAGACAAGAATCTTATCATCAATACTTAGTACATTTTAAAAATGAATCAATCTCCTTTATGAAAAGACCAAACTAGTAATTTACTACCTAGGCTATCCAAAAGAGAAATAGGTCATCATTGCTGCAAAAACAATAAGCGTTAGCACTATTTGGAAGAATCAATAGTGTCATGATAAATGAAGTCCCCGTATTGTGTTGCAGCAACAAGCCTCCTGTGACTGGGAAGTCCCAACTGACTCCACACCAGTCCCTTCCCCCTTAGCTTCAGCCTTCAGGGTTCTCCCAGAGACTTTTCTGAGATAAGCATCATGTAAACCCTACAAAACCTCACTGACCACAGCACAGGGAGAAGTAAACTGGCCTTTTCCAAAAGGGCACCCCAACACGAAGACTGATCGTTGGACCCTTCTTACATTTTCAGCTGTGTTGGCTATATCACACGGCCACCCTACTTAGCAAGTGTGACGGGCACTCAGTGCTGGGAGAACATGATAGCATTCCTGCTGACAAGGACGTTAGCAGACTATATTCTTCTCGTGTCATTCCGAGGCACATTGAACAGAGAAATGAGTGGCCAGAATGTTCAAAGTTAACTGCAAACAGGAAAAAATAAGTTAATGTGACACACTGCAGTATTCTGTCTTAGCATGCTGTTGCAAGCTTTGAAAGTCCCGTTAAGTATCTCTTTTTTTAAGATAAATACCTATTAAGTAATGTATATGCACAAGCTGAAGTGTTAAATGGTTTGTTGAAACCTATTAGAGTACACAAGATGATAAACATAAATTATAGCTAATATACTGCACCAGTGATTTTTAAACATAAAAATTACTGACACTGTAAAAACACACTTGAGTCATCGTAGCAGCATAATAGCACTAATCCATGTTTATCCAACCATGCACTTTTCAAAAACAACACAAACCTCTAATAAATGCTTTGGCTTCACCTTGACAACTTATATGGGTTATTGCCTCGTTCATGCCTGGATAACCATGTGTTATGACTTAAATGTTCTTTAATATCAATTTATGCCTTGAAGAAAAAAGATTGAATAACATAGTGTACATATGGTTCAATTTATTACAGCAAAACAATCATTTTAGTTTGAAGATATTTTCTCATGGTGCATATCATAGAAATCTTCTTCAATAGAGCTCTCAATAAACCAGATTTTTTATGTCACAATAAATGAAACTAAGGCAGCTAATTGTTGCTAAGATTCTAAATAGATGGGTCTATTTGGCTTCCTTGTCAATCAAGAAATACATTCCTTAACACTTGTATTTCTGGATTCTAATGCCTCTAATTGGATTTTACACTATCTGATTAACGAGGTAGTTTATAGGCTACTATAAAAAAAATCTATACTCAAAAAATGAAAAAAGAAATTGTAGGCCGTCAGCATTATTAAAGATCCAAGGGGATGTCAAGAAGCCACAGTGGGAACAATAACCAAACTGGGGATAAGTGAGTGAGTTCCAGAAAGAGAGTGAACAAAAAACGTGTGTGGCAATCTCCAAAATGCTTCTGAAACAGTGGATATCATCTTGTTTAAATTTCTGGGGCACTGAGTAGTAGCTCCGTTCTCCTTGACTCCTCTGACCCACACCAAAATCCTCTTACTTGTGAGTAGCAATCCTGTTTGGCCCTTGTTGGGTGAAGGATACAGACTGGGTCACACTGACTACTCTGACTTTTAAGCCCACAGGGGTAGGCAGCATGGCACATATCTGTTTTCTCAGAAACAGGCAGCCAATCAAATCTGCAGCTCTTCATAAAAGAGAAATAGAACCAACATATTCACATATGGCTCATAGTAAAATAGCAAACACTACAGCAATGTAAAAATATATTCCTTTAATCCTTTATTCTTTGCTTCTCACTTCCCCTGCCAATCAACAACGCTATTTAAGAACACTTTCTCAAGAGGGGCATGGGGAAGGGGGTGGAGTAGAGCAGATAAGCCAAAAAAAAAACTATACTAGGGTCTGAAAAGTGATATGACAAACAATTATAGGGAAGCATTGGGGATGGTAGAAGGCATCTTGAAGGAGGCTGCATTGTTGGATGAATTTTGGAAAAACAAGCATAAGCAAGTCTGAAATTGACCCATGGGATAGAAAGAATGTCAATGATAACAACAACAAACACAGACATATCTCGCTAAAATGAATATTCAGATAAAATGTGGAGGCCCAAAGAATTCATCCAACCGATGCTACGCAATGGAGCTTTTGACCTACCCAGTAAACTACAACACTTTCACGTAAGGTTTCTGTGACACGCACATTAACTCTCTTCACCTAGGCAAATCTTAGCTCCCCTTTTCCATGATGAGATTCTGTCCTTGAACTGAATTCAGCTTCTCTGTATAATCTTCTCTATCACCACTGGTTCTCTTTTACCAAGGCTTTCATTAGTCTTATATATTGTGTAAGCAATATATATATATATATATATATCACTGATACATTCTGTTAATCCAATTATAAGCTGACTTTTAAAAAACGCTATTAGACATGACCCTCCTTATTTCCATTACATGCATGTCTCCTCCCAGGTTTTAAACTTTCAAGGAGCATTAAATCTTTCTCAAGTTCCTTCCCTGACTATATCTATTTAGTTAAAATTCAACATTTTTTGAAAGTTTTTGTTTATTTACTTTTATCTACTTGAAAGGCAGAGAGAGAGTGCCATCTTCAATTCCCTGGTTCACTTCTCAAATGCCTGCAATCGCCAGGGCTGGACTAGGCCAAAGTCCTAAGTTCCAAAGAAATACCCAAGTCTGCCACTTGCGGGGGCAGAGGTCAAAGCACATGAGCCGTCATTTTCTGATTTCCCAGGATGCATTATCAGGAAACCCAATTGAACATGGAGTAGCCAGGACTTGAATCAATGCAGGTACCATAAGAAATGGCTCAACTTTCTCTGCTGTAGTCCTACTCCCCATCTCATCCCAGCTTTAAAGCCCTAACCTCCACACACTTCCACCAAGAAGATGTCTCTAACTGCTGATACCTTTAAACACCCACCCATATAGCTCTTTCCTAGACTACTGCTATAGAACTGACACTGATTCTATAGTCATGCTCCTTATGCTTGTAAACTATTTCCTCTGGCAACCTATCATGTTTCCAAGGGACAGCAAAGCCACTTTTTAAATTTGCCTATTAATAGTGCGACACTCTTCATCGAGCTGCACAGGCAACCAGATTTGTTGCATAAATATGTTAGATTTAACCATCATTTTGAGGCTTCATTAGTCCCAAAGAAACTCACTGTAATGCAGATTATCCAACCTTTGGCATAACTATTCATGGAGAACTGGAAACTGATGCATGTTTTCCCATCACTATGTTAGCAAGAACACAGAACAGTTGACATAGAACCATGATTTTTTTGAAATTCAGTTTTATCTTAGTCCATCCAAAGTGACTGGAATTTCCACATGCACATACATACATATGTACACTTAAGACTAAAAAAAACCCTTTTTTCTTGTCCATCCATGAAGGTATCATTGTGACAAACAGCAAGTGTAAGGCATCGTCTCTCTGTAGGTTAAGCTCATGAGTGCCCACTGGAATGCATAACTGAACTGTGAAATCTTTTCCCATTGCCCATTAGCCCAGAGAACATATTCTGGGACAAAACTCAAAGTCAATTACTCTTTAGCATCATTAGATCCTGCAAGCAACCATTCCCGTGGAAGTCCAGATACGTTCAGCTTAGTTTATCCAGCTGTCCCAGCCAGCATGCTTGTATCGTCCCATCTCAGACTTCCCATATAAGGAGACAAAACAGCCTGCATTTTAGGGTCTGATCCTGAGAGCTCCACCTCTGTGCAAATATTCAATCAACTAAATGGAATTTCCTTCTTCTATTAAAAAAAAAAAGTGATTTCAAATCAGTTTCCCACTGAATGGGATACAGATGGGAAGACACAGCTAACACAGATCTTGGTAGTAACTTTCAAAATTGCTACCAGAATGTTCCTGATTCCATTGATGAAAAAACAAAACAAAACAAAACAAAACAAAACAAAACAAAACAAAAACATTCTCCAGAGCAACTAGGTAGCTTTATGTGAAAACTAAAAGGCAAAATCATCTGGCAGGTTAGAACAGAGCCCTGGAAGAGCAACCTTAGCTATAATTTCAGCAATACTGTCACTAGGCTGGGCTAATTTCTGAAAAGTATGTGTCCCATTATGGTGCATCATTTTCATTCCTGAAGGTACAGACATGTCATCTGATATTCTTTTACTTTCATAAACATGCATTTCAATCACAAAATAAATGATTGAGCTCTTGTAAAAGTTTAATATCATCTCACATAAAAGATTCTAGGATGTTTTGGAATTGTGTTTCCATGAGCCTGAAAAATCTATTTTTAAAACTGGGAAAAGGGGCAGGGTGCTGTGGGGTAGCCCAAGAGCTAAAGTCCTCACCTTGCAAGTGTCAAGATCCCATACGGGTACTGATTCTAATCCTGGCGATCCCACTTCCCATCCAGCTCCCTGCTTGTGGCCTGGGAAAGCTGTGGAGGATGGCCCAAAGCCTTGGGACCTTGCACCCGCATGGGAGACCTGGAAAAAGCTCCTGGTTCCTGGCTTCGGATTGGCTCAGCCCTGGCCATTGCAGCAACTTGAGGACTGAACCAGAAGATGGAAGATCTTCCTCTCTGTCTCTCCTCCTCTCTGTATATCTGACTTTCCGATAAAAATAAATAAATCTTTTTAAAAAACTGGGGAAGAATTCATGCACTTAAGGTAAAAAAAAAAAACATTAACTTTCCCCATGATTCCTATATTTGAAAAACTTATGTATCTGTATTTTTGAAAGCTATACTTAGAAATTATGTAAGCACTGGTGTGCATTTTGTTGCATATATTTTCTCCTTTTTCTGGTTTAAAAGTCTTCATATGCAGAAATGCAATCTGCAGTTTGCATATAATTTACTCATATGTATTCCAGGGTAAAATGGATACACTCAACATGATCCCTGTGTGTTTTAGCCATACTGCCTGTACATTGCTTCCCCATTTACACTGTCCATTCCAGCTCTAGTGCGAGCCGCAATATGAAACCCTGATCTCGGGCTGCTGTGCCATTCTTTATTCTAGGGTAAACTGAAGATTTACATTACCGCAGACCTTGAATATGAAGACTACATTCAAATTTCAAACCATTACACTCTGTTAAAATTTAGAGTACCAACTGGTAGGTGAGAAATTTCTAGGATAAGAATTGGGAAGAGGAGGCAATAAATCTTCTCTCATATTTCAGAAATCCTGTTTCTTGGGACATTAACATACTCATACCACGAGAAAGCCTAACCTACTTGGGTTGTACAAATATACAGCTATACAAACGGCCATATATGTCATTAGGTTGAGTGCCTATCTTTAAATAATTACTAAATTTCTGATGCAGACAATGCATTCCTAACAAATTATAGATTCCCAATAGTACTGTTAATCTTGATCTTCCCCTTTTGCCATCTTTGCAGATAATGAAAAGGGACAACCAGTCAGGAGATTATGAGACAGGATCATCTCTGGGAAGTCTGTTGTTTTTTTACCTCAATTTCCCCTGCAAGAACAGTCTGCAGGGAGACAGGGCTTATCTTCTTTACATTCAGATGGTTGCATTTCCTGTTGAAAGTGTCAGCTGGATTATCTCTGTACCCTGCCTCCTCCACATCTTTTGGGCTCCCAGAAGCTGTCTGCTGCCTCAGGCAAACTTAATGATGGCAGGGCCGCAGAGCCAAAAAAGGAAAAACACCTGTGGCCAGTACAAAGTTGAGTCCTGAAATAGACAGGCAATGGCCATCACCTGCCTGCTGTGTGCGAGCTCAATCAAGTCTATTCATCACAACTGTGCAGATAAGGGCTTTTGAGTCCCCCCCTTTTCTTCTTTTTTTTTTTTTCAAAAATTTTTTTCCTTCTTGCTGTTGTTGTTGGCTTTTTTTTTTTTAACTGAATATGATAAGAAGAGAAAAAAAAATAGCAAAGCATGGTGCTCTTTGCCTGGATCTGTGGTGCTGCTGTTCAGACAGGTCCAGTGGAAATCTTCATTCTGAAACACACAGGTTATTCTGGAAAATGAACTTGGACTTCCTTGGTTGTTCTATTTTGTTTGTGTTTTCTGAGGAAGCTTTGAAATGGAAGAGCAGCAGAGGATGGAGATGGATGAGGGGTTGGAGGGGGAGTGGAAGGGGTGCGACAGATGCACTGAGCTAGGACCCACTAGGTGTCTGTGTCAGGGAGCAGTTGGCATGGATTGAAAGAAAGCCTTCCTGTCAATGCCTTATTGTAGAAGAAAAAAAATAGAGGTAGAGGGAATATCAGGAGATTATGGGTTCCCTGACAAAACCCTGTGACTCCCATGTCATCTCCTACGATTTTAATCGCGTGGTTGCTAACACTTCTCCAAGCCTTGCTTCCCTGTGATTCTGAAGTTTCCCGTCTTTGGAGATCTCTCTGGCCGGCGCTTGTCCATTTCCTTACCTGGTTGGATTCCCTCTGCTCCTCTTCCCAAATCGCTGTGGCTCTGAGTCCTACACCTCTTGGTCTCTGCACATTGTCCTGGGGGACTCGTTTCACCTGTTACAAAGCTACAGGTAACCTCCTGAAGTTGGTAAAGGTCAGACAGTCTGGAGAGGGCATAGGAGTAGGTCCCCCTGCCACAGTTCTGGACAACCAGGCCACATGCATGTGACCACTGGGGGGGGTTCATGATGCACTCAGCCCTTTCTCTTTTTTTTTTTTTCCTTTTTTGTTATTAACATTGTATTATGTGATACAGTTTTATAGGCACTGGGGATTCCCCCCACCGCTCCCCCCATAGTGGATTCCTCCCTTTGCTGCATAACCTCAGTTCAAGTTCAGTTGAGATTCCTTCATTGCAAGCATATACCTAGCATAAAGTCCAGCGTCTTATTGTCCAGATAAGTTCAGTGGCCTCTTGGGGAGACCTTCTCTGGTCTGAAGGTAGAGCTAACAGAGTAAAGTTCCAGTTAGTTAAAATCCCCAACAAAACATCAGCATCAATATACAATGTTATGGAATTAATTGACATAGCATTGAGTAAACAATATGTTAAAAATAATGCAAGTTCAATTCTTCAAAACATCTGGGTTGAGACAGTATCAATGACAGGTTCAAAAAATAACAAACAACCAAACAAAAATTACAGGTTAAATCAAGGCAAACATGTGGTATCTAACCTTTTGGGATTCGCTCATTTCCCTTAGCATTATAGTTTCCAGTTGGGCCCATTTAAGCACAAAGAACTGCATTTTGTTTTTTTTAATAGCTGAGTAGTATTCCATGGAGTAGATGAACCAAAGCTTTCTTATCCAATCCTCTGCTGATGGGCATTTCGGTTGCTTCCATGTTTTTGCAATTACTGATTGTGCTGCTATGAACATAGGGATGCATGTTGGTTTGTCGTGAAACAGGTGTTTTGGATATATTCCTAGGCGTGCTATTGCTGGGTCATATGGTATGCAGATTTTGAGTTGTTTGAGTGTTCTCCAGACTGATTTCCATAAAGACTGTACCAACTTGCAGCTCCACCAGCAGTGGAGTAGGGTTCTCTTCTGGTGTAGTGGATCATATGATGAGGCTGTAATTGAGGGGAATAAAATTCTCTAGTGGGAGGCAACCATAAGGAAGAAAGACACCTGCTGAAAACAGAATAGCAAAATGATACACAGAGCCTGGGACTTTAATAAAACAGTGAAATTACTGCATATACTATGGCTGTTTGTCCTCACATATTATGAGAAAGATAATAATTCTTGCCTTCATGTATATAAGTTATATATGTAAAAAGGGCTATATTGGGCCCGGCGCGGTGGCGCAAGTAAAGGTCCTCGCCTTGCACCCCCGGGATCCCATATGGGCGCCAGTTCTAATCCCGGCAGCCCTGCTTCCCTTCCAGCTCCCTGCTTGGGGCCCGGGAAGGCAGTCGAGGACGGCCCAAAGCTTTGGGACCCTGCACCCGCGTGGGAGACCCGGAGGAGGCTCCTGGCTTCGGATCGGCATAGTATTGGCCCGTTGCGGTCACTTGGGGAGTGAATCATCGGATGGAAGATCTTCCTCTCTGTCTCTCCTCTCTGTATATCCGCCTTTCCAATAAAATAATAATAAAAAAAAAATCTTTAAAAAAAAAAGGGCTATATGAAAATTTGCATATTTTATGCCTTAAATGAGATCGTTCATTTTAAATAAGAGAATTACATTTAATAAGATAGAAAAGTACACAAAATTTTATGCCAATTGTTTTCATTGCTTCGTTACTGATTCTTAAAAATCAAAAATGTCCCAAATTACCCGCATCTAAGGGTTACTATGCAATATTTCTTTACATCTTATCACGATAAATATATTTCTGTCTCCAAATATTTAACATTTTTTAGAGTGAAAACATCTGAAATCCAATCTTTTAGGTCTTTATAGAGAAAAGCACAATACATTAGCATTGCAGTCATCCTACAAAGCAAAAGAATCCCCAAACCTCTTACTGCCTCATAGCTACCACTTAGTGCCTTCAATCAACTTTCCCCCTTCTCTCCCCCATTGTACTGTTTAGATCACCTTTTGTTTTCAGACCCCCACATATGGTATTTGCTTTTAATCTTCCTATGGGAACGATATCTCAGCCTTGCAAAAAAGTAAAAATTCCTTGGGCCACATTCACTGACTGTTATTTCACAAAACCAGAACTGAATGGCAACAGATAGTAATCCCATCATCAACAGCATCAACACTCGTTATACAAATCTATTCAAGTGGAAGTTTATAAATCACAACTTATAAAAATTCTTGAAGAAAAAAACAATTTATATTTGATTATAAAATGCAATAATTGCTTAACATGTAAACAATGTATAAATTCATTGTACTAGAATTAATTTTTTTTATCTCTGTCCATCTATTCTGCCCTGAACAACTGACTCTTATTTTATATGTAATGTATCAAGGGAAGTGTTTATTTTGACCTGAAAATGCTCCCAGTTTGGCCAGTGGCGATCCTCTCAGGTCGGTTTCCATGTCCTCTTGAGTCCATCATTTCTTTTTTTGAGGGTGGATTTTCATAAGAATAAATTTATATTTTCATATTTGTGCATAATTTACAAGAGTAGTGATACATCAGTAAGTTTTTTCTTTTTTTACTATTGTTTCATTTTATGACACAGTTCCAAAGTCTCTGGGATTCCCCCAACCTTTCCCTCCCCAACTATTAGGAAAATGCAAATAACAAACACCTTGAGTTTCCACCTAATTCCAGTGAAACTGGCCTACATTCAGAAATCTGCTAATAACTGCTGGTGAGGAAGTGGGGTACAAGGAACCCTACTGCATCGCGGGTAGCAGTGTGGACTAGTGGAGTCACTATGGAAGTCAGTGTGGGGAGTACTCAGACAGCTGCAACTTCATTTTCTGTATGACTCAGCTATCTATATCCAAATGAAGTGAAATATACTTAGGAGAAAAAGTCTAAACCCTTATATTTATAGCAGCATGATCCACAGCAGCAAAGACATGGAAACAGCCCGCATGCCCACTGAATGAGGAATGGATAAACAAACAGTGGTACATCTCATGGATTATATGGCCATTAAAAAGAATGAAAATCTACCTTTTGCAACAAAGTGGTCCTAATTGGAGACCATTGTGCTCAGTGAAATAAGCCAGTCCCCAAAGAACAAATACCATGTTTTCTTTCTGATATAAGGCAATCTTCATGCAAAAATACAAAACAAGCAGATATATAGGTAAAGAGGCATATACATATATTCTAGTAGGTAACTACAGAATGGAGGCTACCATCCCGGGAAGTAAAAATACTTTGCAGCATATATATCTGCTTCTGAATAAAAGGAGGACTCCCACTGAAACAATTAAATCTATCTCAATATGATCCTACGTTACATACCTTGGTCTAAACCTACAATGCCATGATACACTTAAACATTAGAATGCTGGAATTGTGAGCGATACGGAAGGTCTACAGAACCGTCATAATAAGTGGAGGAGGGCTATGGAGAGGGAGGAAGGAGAGGAGGAGGAGGGAAGAATCCTTATAGCCAGAAAACTGTGTCATGGATAATGGTAACAATTAAAAATGAAAATAAAAAAAATAAGAATAGCCAAATAAGGGTATAATGTCACGTCTCACACAGAGTAAATCTAACAGTTGTTAAAACATCAGTCCATAATCCCAGAGGAAAGACACCAAATCAGGAAGAAGAATCGACCCGGGAAAATGTCACATATTTTTAACATCGCACTAAATTTTATTTAATTTAAATCAATTGAAATCCCAGGTATTAAAAATCTAATTTTCAATTTAAATAAAAGGCAATATAAAAAAACCATAGCTGAGCTCTCCTAAAAATAGGAAAGACTAAGGTATCCAATCTTTGCAAATATTAGACTATATCATGAAGTGGCAATTTCCATCAATGGGAAATCAGATTATAACAAGGCTAGATATAGATCTGCATAAACATACTTATGTTGTATGCTGCACATTCAGTGAAAACAGAATTATGTAAGTCAGTCATTCTTTTAGTTTAAAAAAAAAACCTGAGCTCTCTACCTTGCATCACTTACGTAAAATTATAGCAAGTTCCAAATAGATCAACTCTAAATTTGAGAATATCTATTCAAGGGAATTTGGGAAAATATTTTTAGAAACTTGGACTAAGAAGGGTCTTCTTAAATAAGATATAAATCGAAAATGATCTATAAAAAAGACATATTTTCTGGGCCAAGACAGGGGCTCACAGGCTAATCACAACTACCTGCAAGTGCCAGTATCCCATATGGGCACCAGTTCCTTTGCCAGCTGCTCTGCTTTTGATCCAGCTCTCTGCTTACAGCCTGGTAAAGCAGTTGAGGATGGCTAAAGTTCTTGAGCCACTGTAGCCATATGGGAGATCAAGAAGAAGCCCTCAGCTCTGGCTTTGGATTGGCTCAGCTTTGGCTGTTGTGGCCATGTGGGGGATGAACCAGCTAATGGAAGATTCTCTTTCTGACTCTCCTTCTCTCTGTAAAGCTGCCTTTGTAAAAAATAATAAGTAAACCTTTAAAAAAGAAATAGTTCATACTTGACAATAATGTCAGTCAGGCATGATATAAAAAAATAAAACCAAAAATTGACATGACAGTACTGATGGGAATAATATTTTTTCATTGTTTGGAAAGGATTAAAAATAAGACTATATCTTAAAACAGTTGAAAAAACACTATAAAAGAAACTACCCATACAAGTGCCAAATGAGCAGAGTATGAAAGGACTTTTCTATTCAGGGACAAGGAGGCATAGGTGATAAACATGTAAAAAATGCTTAATATCATCATTAATAATGAGAGGAGTGCCAGACAACAAGACACCAGGAAAGTTGCAATGTTTGATAGTACTAAAAGGTGGTGAAATGGGAAGAAAATCAGTCTAAATACTAACGGTGAAAAAAAAAATAAAACCACACATCTGTATAGCCATTTTGCCTTTTCTGGGTCATTTTAATATATAAATTATCTCTGATCCAGAAATTATATTTTCCATTTACACACACACACACACACACACACACACACACACACACACACTGCAGCAACGTTAGCTAAAATGATTGGGTTTCTGCCACCCATGTAGGAGACCTGGATTCAACACCTGGATCCCAACCTGGGCCCCGGCCAACCATACCTCCTATTTTAACAATCTGGGCAACATATGGGAGTTCTCTTTCTTTCTCTAAGATTCATTTATTTAAACTGGAAAAGTTTATTTGCAAAGCATAGGAGAGACAGAGAGAAAGATCTTCCATCTGTTGGTTTACTGCCGGAGTAGCTGCAATGGCTGGAACTGAGCCAATCCGAAGCCAGGAGCCAGGAGCTTTCCCCGTTTTCCCATGTGGGTGCAGAGTCCCAAGGCTTTGGGATGTCCTCTACTGTTTTCCCAGGACACAAGCAGGGAGCCAGATGGGAAAAGGAGCAGCCAGGACACAAATTGGCATAACCACATAATCGCACCAGGCCCTCTCTGTCATCCTCATCATCACCATCTTTTTCTGGAATAAGGTATCTTTAAGAAAAAAAAAATTATTGTTTAAAATAACTGCAGATGTTTAATTTTATGTAATCTTGACAATCCTAAAAATTTGACACAGTTTCTTCAGTTGAATTATATATGAATGTACTCACAGAGTATGCTTAGCTAATAAAATATCCTATCCTGTGTGTTATTTGATGAAATGAATAAATACTCCATGAAAAAACACGTGGATTTGTGAACGTAAATTTTATACACCAGCTTGGATTATTAAACATAGCCTGTAGATAATTCTTTCCATGTTTGCTTTCAGATAGAATATAGTTCATTTGTATGGATTGTTTTAATTATGGTCTTAGACCAGTTTATTTTTCATAAAAGCAACATCAGAATGAAGCCCTTTTATTTTAAAGATTTATTTTTATTATTTTTTCATTGGAAAGGCGGATATACAGAGAGGAGAGACAGAGAGGAAGATCTTCCGTCCGATGATTCACTCCCCAAGTGAGCACAACGGGCCGATGCTATGCCGATCCGAAGCCAGGAGCCTCCTCCGGGTCTCCCACGCGGGTGCAGGGTCCCAAAGCTTTGGGCCGTCCTCGACTGCTTTCCCAGGCCACAAGCAGGGAGCTGGAAGGGAAGCGGGGCTGCCGGGATTAGAACTGGCGCCCATATGGGATCCCGGGGGTGCAAGGCGAGGACCTTTAACCACTTGCGCCACCGCGCCGGGCCCAGCCCTTTTATTTTAAATAACAACTAATCCTCCCCAGTTTTCTTTCAGGACCATCAAACCTCCTTGGAAATTGTGTTGTAAGGCAACAGCTACATAACTTTACAAATTTTAATTTTATTGCCAAATATTTAAATGTATCTGAGAAGTCCCAAAGTAAGCAAGGACCTTACGAGTCTGCTCAAGGCTATCAGATTGCTGGTCTCACAGGAACTCTGCAGGGACGACAGAGACTAAATTCTAAAGAAGCTGATGAAAAAACTTTCTGGAAATATTTGGCCATTTGCTTGTTCATCATCAGATTTAATTTCTACAGTATCATCCACAATGAACAATTAACCACTTTTGTGGCTGTAATGCCTAGTGAAGTATGATGCATGTTTAAATATTTATTTTTTTCCTTTGAAATAAAAGAGGTTGAAATTTATTCTCTGTATTGGTCAGGCTTTTGTTTGTCAATAACCAAATCTCACAAGGTCTCTCCTCTTATGTGTTTTGCCACCTTGTGGTAAAGGTAAGTCAGATGATATTTATTAGTGGAAATACCATGGAGTTGAGAAAGCCTAGCTACAGAATTCAGTGGATGTTCTTGCTAACACCGTCCTTTTTTCTCTTAAAAACCTCTTGATAGCTATATCCTTAGATATAAAGGGGCAAGTTGTGGTTCAAGCTCCAAACTTTTCTCAGGAATTAGGAAAATTGGCCAAAGTCATATGCAATAAATCTCTATAATCACAAACCTGTTTTGCAATCAACTTGATCTAATTCAATATTATTTAAAGCAAAAATTATAATATAAACCAAGAAAAATAGGAAATTTTAGTTTTTCAATATTCACAGGAAGTTGATATAAATATTTTTACTTATTTAAATCATGAAACCAAGTACCATTTTTCACATACTTGCTTTGGAAAGAGCAAAACTAATGCTATATACCCAAACCTTTTCCTTCATATTATAGGAGAAACCAATCCAATATCTCTATAATCATTCAGTAAAAAGATACGGATACAAAATTAATATTTAACAACAGCAAAAACAGGAAACGAAATGACCCATAATTCAGTGTTTCAGAGCAGAAAATGCAAATAGGTTAAAGAATATTCAGCCAGATGTTTTTTCCTGGAAAAGCTAAAATAGACAAATGGCTCAGGTGTATTTTCCTCCAAATTATCCTTTGCTCTGTTTGATTCACTGTGGGAGCTACATGTAAGCAAGAGAAAAGAAAAAAAAAAAGCTGAAAAAGAAGGTGATCGGAATAAAGCAGAGTTTCTGGGCAATTGAGCAACATAATGAAAGCATTTCTTAGGATTAGTTAATTGATCAATATCTAAACAAAACATTGCATGAACTCATTTTTACTGGGAATGCTAAGGCTGTTGCCAATTTCTTCTGAAAACACGCAGAAAGAGCCCCACGGTTACAGACCCTTTCTTCCAAAGGACATTTCAACTTTTGTGAAGGTAACTGTGTTCCGAAACAAAATCATTTAAAAATGAAGAAAACCTGTGTGGTTGGAATGGCTGGGTTAGGAGTGCCTTCATTGAAGGCTGGATGAAGTCAGGTCATGCTTACTGGCCCCAGAAAGCAGGAAGACAGTGTGGTGTGGTGGGTCAATCACCCACCTGCCTCTCTGGCATCCCATGTAAGCACTGCTTTGGTTTACTTGAATTCCTGCTGCTCCACTTTCAACCCATCTCCCTACTAATGCGCCTAGAGGGGCAGTGGAGGACACCTCATGAGGGAGGACAGGAAGAAGCTGTTGGCTCTGGACAGACCAAACTCTGTCGACTATGGCCACTTCCATTTGGAGCCGAACAACATGGGAATGCTAGACTCAAGAACAATCTCTGCATCTTTGGTTTCAGATCCCTTGTTACTGCATGTAGGAGTTGGAATTTATTGTGTGGTCTTAAGATTCCTTCCAAGGATAACTCTGTTTGTTATGAGTTTTTTTTAAAAGATAAACTTAAAAATGACTTGTCTTTTAGATACATGAATGGTGCCATTCTTGTTTTTGCCAGGTGTTTTCTTCACCAGGGGAGGGGGAGAAGGCAAAGTTACCAAGAATGTGGTCCCCAAAAGAAGCAGTAGCAATGACCCACCCAGGTGTTTAAAGTAGGGCACCTTAGGGGTATCCACACAGCCCTGTGATGAGGCCAAACATGAGAGAAACTAACAAACTTGGGTAAGATAAGAGTGTCACAGGTGTACCCACGGTTGAAGAGCTCTGAGCTGTAGATCACAGAGAAGTGCAGAGGGGAGCAAAGAGAGCTGCCAGTACAATACACCCTTTTTAGAGATGGAGTTTACACAGGAACAGTTGCCAGTGTGGGACTGGCCTAACGATTTTATCTCATTCTCTATCTGACTTCCCTCCAGTGAATCTTGTAAAGGAACCAGCTATCTGATCCTTTAATCCCGCTAACATTTTATAAAAGAAGATTCAAATTAGTTTTGCTTATTCCAGATGCTTTATATGCAAATGAGCCTCTGAATTGGTGGCAACTAAAATGTGAAGCAGACACTAGGATCTCTTGGCAGAAAGACTCCCACCTGAGCACCTGCCCTTAACAATGGGATCATTCTCTCCTCCTTGCTGCTCAAGGCTCCCCTCCCCTCCAGGGTAGAATTCTAGACTGCTTAGATACCACGGTGCCTCTTTGATCCCAAGGATGAACTCTTCAGGTTCCTTTTATGTGTAATTGGCTTTCACTTTCTCCAAACAACAATGTGGATCACTACTACTGCCTTCCATAAAAAGCATTACCTATGCAGTATTAATCAGTGTTTGCAAATCAAATATTAAGATCATTCCTTGGGGTAATTCAATGGTACAACTTTGCCATCTTATTTTCCCCTTTGCAACTCTAACTAGACAAGGGAGGCTGCAACACTGAGCCAGGAATTATTTATTTAAAGCCACAAACCAACACATACAGAGTCTGGATAAAGATTGCTTGCCTTCCTTTATAATAAAAGTGGCATCTTAATGCACAACAGGGTGGAGCCTCAACCTTGCCTGTGGGCCAACTCTTGTATCCTCCCATGTAGCCTGGCATTTGCCCTCTAGCGTTCCCATGTTGTTTGGCTCCAAATGGAAGTGCTCTTAATTTCATATGATTTATTGGGGACAAGTGGGAGGCCTGTCTGATCTAAGTCTGTTTGTATTTGGCTGCTCGTGTCTCAGGGGCGATTTTAAGACAATCTCTTAGGTTGTAAAGCGGAGATAAAAAAAAAATGCCCACCTGCTGCTGGGATGGAGCTCACTGGTGTTTGACACAGCTGCCTGGTGCCTCTTCTTTCTTTTTAAAAGATTTATTGATTTCTATTGCAAGGTAAGACATACAGAGAGGAGGAGAGACAGAGAGGAAGATCTTCTGTCTGATGATTCACTCCCCAAGTGACCGCAATGGCCGGTGCTGCACCGATCCAAAGCAGGGCTGCCAGGATTAGAACCTCTGCCCATACGGGATCCCGGCGCATTCAAAGGGAGGAATTTAGCTGCTAGGCCACGGCGCCGGGCCTGCATGGTGCCATTTTCAGCAGTAATGAGAAGAAAGTCATGTTTAAGGACAGCAGCTAAATCACCAACTGGCAGGGGATATTTACGTAGGTCCCGTGGAGATGTCCGCTGAAGGGAAACTCTGTTGGATTATTCTGAGAACAAAGAACTGTTTGATGGCAATATTGGTGACTGTGACATTCACCACAGAGTCTTGGTTGCCCCACTGCTACGGTACTCTTTAGACAATGCAGAAATGATGTTTTTCTAATTCTGTCTTCAGTGACTGCCTGTAACCCTCTCATGGGAGAAGTATTAGGTTTGGATAAGTGCACAATAGATACTCAAGAAAAATATCAATTGAATGGACAGGAGTGCGAATGGAGTAAAGCTTTTTTATTTTAGCTGAAACATGTGAATTTTAATGAAATGATGTTCTATCTACGTAGCAGTGCTTAATAAGAATGTATTTCAGGACACAGCATTGTATCCCAGTGGCTCAAGCCCTCATTTTGCACATGTTGGGATCCCATCCGGGTACAGTTGTGTCCAAAAGGTCCTCTCCCTTCTAGCTTCCTGCATGTGGCCTGGAAAAGAGACTGAGGATGGCCCAAAGCCTTGGGACTCTGTATCCACGTGGGATACCCAGAAGAAGCTCCTGGCTTCTGAGATCTGCTGAGCTCTGGCCATTGTGGTCAAATGAGGAGTGAACCAGAAGATGGAAGATCTTTCTCTCTGTCTCTTTTTCTCTCTGCATATATCTGCCTTTCCAATAAAAATAAATCATTTTAAAAAATAAGAATATATCACCTAATCTTTTCCTATCAGTTCTGTACTTTTTCTAGCGCACCACATGCAAAGAAGCAGGAGGACACTGTCCAATATAACTTCCAACCATAATGGAAATGTTTTATGTCTGATCAGTCATGACTAGCTATGCACAGCCTTTGAACACTTGATATGTGGCCGGTGTCACTGACAAACTGTATTTTACATTATACTTAATTTATATACACTTAAATTTAAATAGTCACAGGAAACTTAGTTTTGTACTGGATAGAATTGGGTTGGAAATGTTATCAGAAAACGCAAGCATATACCACTTCTTTTTTTTTTTTTAAAGATTTATTTTTATTATTTTTTTATTGGAAAGGCGGATATACAGAGAGGAGAGACGGAGAGGTAGATCTTCCATCCGATGATTCACTCCCCAAGTGACCGCAACGGCTGATCCGAAGCCAGAAGCCTCTTCCAGGTCTCCCACGCGGGTGCAGGGTCCCAAAGCTTTGGGCTGTCCTCGACTGCTTTCCCAGGCCACAGGCAGGGAGCTGGAAGGGAAACGGGGCTGCTGGGATAGAACCGGCGCCCATATGGGATCCCGAGCGTGCAAGGCGAGGACCTTAACCACTGCGCCACCACGCTGGGCCCGCATATACAACTTCTTGACACTATCCATAGAAAAAGCTATGTGTACTGGGGCACATGTTTAGGAAATTAGGTACGTTGCATGTGTTATAAACGTCTATTCTCAGGTTCATCATCATAATGGCAAAACATTTAGGAGCATTTAGGATCTCAATGTGAGTTTTTGTCTTTGTCATTTATTAGGTTTGTGATCTTGCATAACACATTGTTATTATTGGCACATACACAATTGCTTCTCCTGCCAAGTGTATCGTGACAGAAACTTTAATTTCTTACAGAAGTCTAGGATGTCAACATTATTCCAAAAATGAGTCGTTAGTAACATTCCCTCAAAAGGTATATATACATGAAGGTTATGAATTTATAACAGGATTGGTATACTTTAAGTATAAAAAAGTCAAGAGAAGAAATGAAAAGAAGTAACATGGAAAAAAGAAGTCTTATGATGTATGCTCAGTTGAATGGTTGGGTTTTTCTTTGTTCCAGTCCAGTTAACCACCATCAACACTGGCTGTGTCCCCTGCGGCTTAGAGGAAGTGGTACTGATGCAGAGAAAAGAATCAGATATCCTTGGATTTGAATTCTCACTTGGCAGGTTACTCGGAGTTTCTGGTCAAGCTATTTAACCTCTGTCAATATCAATTCTGCATCAGTAAGATACTAGTTGGTTTTACTGCAGGGCTGTTAAGAGGACATATTAAAAAAGGATAGTTTCTGGCACATAGCAAGCACTTAATACTTTTTCCTTTATTCTTCTCTGATCACTATGATCATTTTACCCAGTTTCACCTTTCTCTAGTTATGAGGCAAGCAGATCTCACAGGATAATCAGAATGTTTCCTTACTACCAATCTATTCATCTTTTTAAAAATCTGAAAACATGAAGTTTGCATTCTCCTTATCTGTCTCTTGAGATCAACAAATAGGATAAATAAGAGAACTGAAAGATGGTTTTGTTAAAGAAACTTTCAACTTCTAGTATAAGATGAACATATTTAAGTTCTCTTGCTTCCACATGACATTAAATTAGTATTTTGAGTAAGGTTTTATTGATAAAAAGCAAGTATGATTTAGGCCTCTTTGTCCCCAACCCTGCTTATCTTGGGCATGCATGCTCTCTGTTCCTGATCTTGAACATTTAGAAATCAAACTGGGCTAAGCTAACAATGCAAGCAGCTGCTCAGGAAAACCTGACTGAGATCAACCCGTCGGGAACCATGACTGACACGCCAGCCTCACATTGCAGTTTCTTATGAAGAACGCATAGCGTTGGGTACCCATTTCTTGTATATACCTTCAGGCACATCGTTGGAAATCAAAAAACATTTCTTTGAACTACCCCCTCCTACACCAAAAACAAAAACACTTTCCCATGCAGAAACACCTGCACATTTTTAAGAATCTATATAAGCCAACAGGGGTTGATCCATTAATCAACTGAAGTTGACAAAGGCGCTGACATTCTTCACATGCTCATTGAAGGGCGTTGTGGTCACAGATGGCTATCTCCTACCTTCCTTTCATCCCTTGAGGCACCCAGGGAAACAAGTCCTTTGCATCGGTATCTCTGCATCATAGCTTTTTCCTCAGCAATAATAACCAACGGTTATGCTTCTTGGGAAGAAAAACTAAAAACAAAAATTTAGACAAGTTTGGGTTTGTCGCTATACATATCTTAGAGAGCCAGAGCGAGTTGAACAGTGCTGTACCTGGTGACAGTTGGAGTCTCACGTCTTGGGAAAAGTTGGTATCACTGGATCTGTACCCAGTTACTAAAAATTTCATGGAAAATGACTATCATGAGAAAATGCACACATTTAAGAATTTTTACAACAAAATAGATTAATCCTTTCCTCTCACTTTTCATGAGTATTTTTAAGTCCCTGAAAAAAGTCCCCTTAAAAACTTGACAGTATTTGCTTCATTAGGAGCTGGGTGCTCCACAAACTAAAATTTTAGAGTTGGACCACATCTTTGAAATATTGGTACTCCATAAAGAAAATGTTGAAGTATGGTAGAGACATCAGCTAGTAGAAAATACAACCTCATTTACAATAGCAAAGCTCGCATCAATGAAAGGAGTTAGCAACATTTTTCTTTAAATTTCTAGCACTTAGCACAGGGCCTAGCACACAGTAGTTTTGTAGTACCCAGTTAAACTATTGAAAGATAAAACAAAAAAAGAATTCAAAGCTGAATTTGTTTGTTTAAGACTCTAAGTTTGGGAAGATACAAACCTCTCTATGCAATTCTAAACAAAGTGAAAGTAATTCTGTGCTGTAAAATAAGAGTAAGGAAAGCCAATAACACTGAGCTTTATCCCATGGGGCTTTTTAATAAAAATCATAAACTCTTTCAAAATATTTATCCAAAATATTCTGTCCTGCTTTGTGGGACTACTTCTTCCCCTCGTGGGTGATCTAGACCTGAGGGGCTACTGAACTTCCACCGGTGGGCTCACTTTCTCATCTAGTCCAGACTTTTTCAGTGAAGGTCAGTTATTTGTGAGATTAGAAATTAATAGACCAGTAAATGTAAAGGCCTTCCCCCCTGAAGGGCTCAGATACCATCAGAAAGATACCACGTCAACACAGATGCAGCACGGTGCGTGTTATAAAACAATCCAAAAAGCAATGAGGGAAAAAAAATAAAATTCTGGAGTCATCAGCAAATCTTTCCCAGAAATAACCCTGGAGATGGGTTTTTAAAATGATGCACACAGAGAAAGGAACAAAGACTCCAATCCAAGCACACGAGGTCACTTACCCATGGGAGGTACTACCCAAAACCCCGAGTGTGTGGCTTAAAACTGTAAACTGTACTGGGCTCATAACAGGCTGTGTCCCTATATGTACCTAACTATGATACTATTTCATTTATGTTTTAGAAACAATAAGAAATCTACCAGGGTAATAAATAATAAAACAATGATAAGAATATATTGTCATAGAAGTTACATAAGTGTGGTCTCTCTCTGTCTCTCAAAAAATCATGCTACGCTTTTACCTTTTTACTTAAAGGAAGCACATTATGGCTTCCGCTTGGCATATTCAAATTGTCTCATCACTGTCCCTGTACTTCAGGATCATTAAGTAAAACCAAGGTCGCTTGAACAGAAGCATTGCAATATCACACTAATTAATCTGCCAACCTAGACAGTTAGCAAATTTGTGTTAACCTGGATATACTGGGTGATTCTAATCAGGATGGACCAGAACACCCAAGATGTAACCATGCCACGCAGTTAAACACTTAAAAATCACTTATTCCTGGGCCCTAACGCGGTAACCTAGTTGAAGTCCTTGCCTTGTATGCATGAGGATTCCATACGGGTGTCAGTTCTTATACCAGCTGCTCCATTTCCCTTCCAGCTTTGTGGCCTGGGAGAGCAGTCGAGGTATGCCCAAAGTCTTGGGACCCTGCACCCATGCAGAAGACCTGGAAGTTCCTGGCTCCTAGCTTCAGATTGGCTCAGCTCCAGTCGTTGCAGTCACTTGGAGAGTGAACCAGCAGATGGAATATCTTTCTCTCTGCATCTCCTTCTCTCTGTAAATTCAACTTTCCAATAAAAATAAATAAATCTTCAAACATAAAATAAATAAATCACTTGTTACTGGGAATTTTCTTTCAGTCTTTTTGGACTGTGATTGACTGAGGAAAGCTGGTTTAGAGAAGTAACACCGTGAAACCAGAGAGAGGGGACGACTAGTGTATGTGCTACAACACTGAGTTCCCTATAAAACAAGGGGACACTTAAATAAAGCCAGGGAATTATTAATGGATCTCAACTGATGGGCAAAGCATTCCTGATCTGCTTGCTTCTCCCTTGTGCCTTCATTCGCTCTCACATTCTTATACATTTGCCGGAGGTTTAGATTTACCAATGCTACATCCCTAGTACTGCACCTGGTCCTTTGAGGCCCCTAGTCAAGACCTTTTCCTAGGCCACAGTTCTTCTATCGCTAAGTATCTGATATCATTCCACATTTTCTTTTGCCTTGCTCTGTTTAATAATATCTTTTATGGGTAAGATAAAGTCAGAGAGATCTGTTTGTCCACATTTATTATATTACATTAATGTAGCTACAATGCTGCTCTTAATTTGATGTGTGGGTGCTGGACGTGGGAGAGGACTTGCATAGATTCATATGATATGCTTGGTGCCTTAATGTCTGAGCACCTGGATACATCTGGGAACTGTTACAGAGCTAATTGTCAGGTGTTGTGCATTGCAAGTACAAAGATCTCCCAAACTCCAATAAAGAATGTCCTGTATCTTCAGGGTATCCCTAAACAGAAACATTCAAAAACATTCCTGTCCTGTTTGTTTATTATGAAAAGTGGATTACTGTGGTAATGGAGTGGGTTAAATTAGAAGAGGTACAGAAACAGGAACAGAATAGCTTGGTTAAAGTACTCAAAATATGTAAGAATCTAGAAAACTTTATTCTTTTGGGCTTGGCCTGGAATACCCCAGCCCCTACATTTGCAAGGAACACCAGCATCATGCTTTTCATGACCGGAAGGTCTTTCATTGTTTGAGATCAAGAAAATGCCAGGTTGCTCAGGGCTATTAGGAGATGGAGAGAGTGTGTGCACGTGGGTTGGCATGGAGCGAGGGTGAGGGAATCCTGGTGCTCGTAACAGATTCAGACCATTGGCAAAAGATTATAATGAAGAGCAAGTGGTGTGGGATGGTCCCATGCAATGACAGAAGGACAGCAAATGAAACCAAATGTCACGTTGCACATTAGAAACCACACAGAGGGGCCCGGCGCGGTGGCGCAAGTGGTTAAAGGTCCTCGCCTTGCACGCCCGGGATCCCATATGGGCGCCGGTTCTAATCCCGGCAGCCCCGCTTCCCTTCCAGCTCCCTGCTTGTGGCCTGGGAAAGCAGTTGAGGACAGCCCAAAGCTTTGGGAACCTGCACCCGCGTGGGAGACCCGGAAGAGGCTCCTGGCTTCGGATCGGCATAGCATCGGCCCGTTGCGCTCACTTGGGGAGTGAATCATCGGACGGAAGATCTTCCTCTCTGTCTCTCCTCTCTGTATATCCGCCTTTCCAATGAAAAAATAATAAAAATAAATCTTTAAAAAAAAAAAAGAAACCACACAGAGTACTGACACTGTTGTGTAGGATTCAGAAGAAGAGATTCTGCCCATGGCTTTTAAATCAGAAAGCCATATGACCAGATTCCCATTTTAGAGCTTATAGTTTGAAACACAGGTTGTAGGCAAAACTCTAACTGCAGAGTGACTTGCTCACAGCTTATGTCTGTGGTGATAAGATCCTAATATAGGGAAGTGAAAAGAGTGATGTAATTTCTGAGTTAGCGTAACAGAGGCATGGAGAACATAAACAAAAGAAAAGCATTCAAGGGCATCCCAGAAACAACACCAAAAAGTAGTTGGCAGCAAAATACAGGGTCAGAAAAAAATAAAGTATCTCCCTGCAGGCTAGTAAATGGGTAGATCAGGGTCAAAGCCAATAATCCAAACAAGCAAGGAACAGAAGGTTTGTAAATAAAGCTTAGGGGAAAATAAATCATTCAGGAATAACTGAACCTGTGCTAATTCAATTACTCTTTAAAGAGCCTGATTTCTTGCTTCTGTATTAATGGAAGATAGGTGTTCTCCTCATGACAGTCTCGCTGGTATTGACATTTTGTCTTCTTTAGTCAACACTCTGTGGCTATAAGTATGAATTGGTTGCAAAGATTGAAAATAAGAAATATTTTATGTAAAAATCTGGGTTTGTGACTGTTGTGGGAGTGGGAACATCTGTCCCAGAGAGCAATCCCTTTAGCCTGGACGTGCTCTTTATAATCTGGCAGTCTCCACCACTCCTCGATATCTTTGTCAACAGGGCTGGTTCTCGTGTTTTTGCATGCCCCATGAGATCTATACATAGCACATATATACTGCATTGCCTGGCATGTTCCAGAGGTTACCCCCCAGAGAGCTGTCATGGGGCTTCCAGAGTAGTCTTCCTGGCACTGCCCTTTTCTCACTGGAGAGCAGTTGCCACATCCATGGTTTGAGGCAAAGGTGCTAGAGACCCCTGCTACTCCATAGCAAATGGGAGATGATGGCTACAGATTCCAGCTTCCTGGCCATCCTGGAGATGGCTCTGAGATTCACCGCACCATCTCTGTGTTCTGCTAGAGTGGATCCCAGTGGCTGACTGTGACCACAACACAGATGAACACACTTGATCCAGTCTCTGCATTCTGCAGACTCACTTCTCTGATCTCTCACAGCCTCCTGGGATTATTTCTAACATAAACCTCATGCATCCAAAATTATTCTGGGGAAACTCAAACTAAGAGAGCACTGGCAACAAACTAAATCTGTCCAGCATGACTTAGCCCGTGTTGTGGCTCCATACTGCTGTTTTAAAAACAAATGTATTAGCTTCAGGGGATGAACAATCAAGAGAATCATAGAAGATCAGATTCAGGAACTGAAATTGAGTTGTCTGAAGTCACCAGCTTTATTTCTTCAAAGATGGAAGACAAATATCTCTTTCACTTGCCTTCCAATCCAGTGTTCTCAAAAGCAGACACCGGTCCTACCACACCTTCACTGCCAAAAGCAAAAACTACTGCCTATCTAACTGCAACCCAGCCAAGCCCATTCATTGCATCGCTTTAGCTGCTTCTCATCGCCGTGGCAGAGCTTAATAGTTCCAATAAAGAACATCCAGGTCACAAAATCAAAAACAGCTACCACCTGGAAGCAGAAATTGCCCAACCACACTGCACAACATCACATTCTCTTGGGCTCACTTACGCATGGCACAGTAAGAGCCAGCTCTCCCTTTCTCCCAGGCTCAGTGGAGCAAAAAATGGCAGCCGCCACCTCCTTTTTGTTCAGCTGGCAAAGCGGGTCTGTAGGAGAGCCAAAGGATCAAGACTGTGACTCTGACTTCTCTAGATAAATTTATTATTTAAGCACATCTGCCTGTTTATTTAAAGAGGTGCGGTGGCCTCCACTTGTGCACTTGTGTGGAGGGAAACATCACACTGAGATCTCAAGTGTCATAGCAATTAGTCAAATGGGGAAAGATGCTGCTCCTGGATGTTCAGGGACACTGCACTTGATAATCTTTAATTTGCTCAATATTACAATTAAGGTAACTTCGCATGTGTTATAACCTTAATAATGTCAACATGTTTCCATTATCTCCAGTGTACATATCGTTTTTAACCTACTTCACACATAAGAATGTATTAATGCACTTTTTGGCTGCTGCTAAAGTGGCCCTCTAACATCCTTGTGAAGGACTTAATAACCTTGTAGAAATGTTTTACTGATGAGTATTTAAAATTATTGGAAAAAATCACTCTAAGAAGATTGGAAAAAAACTGTACTGTATTATCATTGGCTGGGAAATGGTTATGTAGCAGGAGAACCTCTAACTGAATATAACCCCCATGTAATGGTGAAAGAAGAAACACAAAATGTAGACAGGGAAACACATTTCAAACTCTGACTTCACAGTGCACTGACTGTGTGATTTTGGGAAAATTACTGAGCTTGTCCAACATTTAGTCTCTCCATGTCCATCTGAAAAGTTCCGGTAGGTAGGTGGGTAAGCGCTTCAGTATTCACAAGTGAATGTGACTGAGATTAACCAAAGGAGTTGTATAATTTCAAGAGCTGTGCAAATTATACTATAGGATTGTACAAAGAGGACAACAATATTGAGATGAGTTGTGATTTTTTTTATGGACATCTATTGCTTGTTTCCATTGCTACTTTAATACAATTAAACATAAATAGGGAGAAAAAGAGTGTAGTAGACAATTCATGTTCTCCACCTTGGATCTGCTTGGTCCAACAGAGAATCACTGTTTTACATCCATGCTCTGGCCCATCATGAAGGTGGGTTCTTTGAGGGAAGGAAAGCAACTTGCTATGCTACAAGAAAGTTGAACTTGGAAGAGCCCATATTATCCTTTCCCACATGGAGTCTGAGCATCGACCAGGGGCTAGCTCATGTTTTCTTATTTAGGGAGCAACTTAACTAGCTTCACATTGTTGCTTGTGTGTCCTCCTCCACCTCCCAAAACTGCTCAAGGACAAGCATAACCTCATGCCTGGATTATTGAGGTAAACCTTTATGTAACTCTAACGCTTTCCACTGGTGTGAAATTACTGATACGTTGGGATCCTCCATTTTCCCTAATTAGACCAGTGAGTGAGGGATTTGCAGAAACAATTCCAGAGACTCTCACTTTAATATTAACTAATGTGCACTTGGCCTACTTTTTGATTTTCCCACTGAACATATAGGGTCAGTTTCTCATCTTGCCTGGCACCCCTGTGGAGCCCGGACTGAGCTCACCACTGCAGCGTTTTCGAAGGCAGTGCCTTCCCTCCCTTTGCTCTGGTCTCGTCCTTCACTCCCCTAGGATTTTGCTCACTGTCCATCCACTTACAGACGCTGTGCTTTCACGGGGCCATTGGAACTCTTGATATGTTCATCTAATGAATTCAATTAAGAAAAACAGAACTGTTCAAATGATTTTTTTTAATATGGAGGTTTGTATGATCCCTGTATATGGACTGAAGTGTGTGTGTGTGTGTGTGTGTGTGTGGACACTGAGTGAACTTCGGAGTTAGAAGGTGTTCATTCTTCAGGAAGACTATCAGGGATCACAAAGCAAAACTCTCTGAACTCAGAAACAACAGGAAATCATTTGTAGATCAGATTGTGTTGCAATTCTGACTCCTAAACTGATTTTTTTTTTCAGGGAATCTTTAGTTAACCAGTTTGTTTAAGTTCCAGATTACCCATCAGTAAAATGGATTAAAATTAGCTCCTAATTTGGTCATGAGATTATAACACTGTAGCTAAATTGTTCCTCATGACTCAGCATACATGAGACACTGGATGAATATGAAGGTTCCCAGAGTCCTACCAATACCCACTTGTTACTTCTGAGAAATTCATGAGCTTTGTAAGAATGATGTATATTATGTAAAAAGGTAAATAGACAAATTGGCTTGGAAATCAAGAAACGTGAGGTCAAGCTCCAGGAAGCTGCTTGGTCTTTTTAGCATAAGGTTTACTAAGGAATGGATGGATACCAGCTGCTAACTCAACAGCCCAAAGAGCTGCTATTGTCTCTTTTGCGTATCTGCCTACTGGGTAGGCTTTAATTAGAGGCTTTCTCATTGAGAGCTAATTGGCACACCATTGGACATGTTGATCCTGAGTTATCTTCCACTTCTCATATTGTCAAGTTATTGTCAGTTTTTCCAAACTTTATTTTGACACACTGTCAGACTGTCTAAGGAATCATTAAATTCCAAGCTGCTTGGAGGGCAGGGTCAGCTTCTCAGAAACAAGAAAGCAGGCACACAATGCTTGGTCTTCAATTTCTCTGTGGCGACAGCCCTGTTGGTTTTTGGATTCGTCACAGACACAACCTCTGTAGCCCACCAGCTTCACTCCCTGCCTTGGCCCTCTGCTCTCTCTACCTCAACCCTCCACATGCTCACATAGCTCAGCCCTTGGCTTAGGCACAAACTTAACTCTTCCCATAATGGTGCCCGGTCCCCATCTGAACTGTGGCTAATTAGAAGAAAGCTTTTCACACCCTCCTCCCCTAGGAATATCTTTATTAACCAGCACTAGAAGACTCCAAGGAAAGTACAATTCTTCAGGGGCATCTATTTTGAGCTTTCAAACCCCAATGACAATTTCAGTTGTCTGGTTTGTCTGCCCTAGAAAACCTGCTTTGATATCAGATGCGAACGTCTCTGCTACGGCTGTTAACAGATGAGCTCTGGGTTCAAAAAGTCTGACACTTTAGTCCTGGCTATGTGACCCCTGTGCTTTTGTGCTTTGTGCAACTTCTCCGACTTCCCAAATTTCTGGTATCTTTATGTTGTATCTGTCCTAGGGTTCTTGTAGGAAGGTGCAGTTTCCTTGGGATAAATGACCCTGAAATCAAACACAGCTCGTGAATTTTTGTTATCATAATCATCAATCTACTCACTGGAAGCTTAGTCCAAATACAGAGATTCTCTGAAAAGTAACACTTGTCTTTATTTAAATGAACTAACATTTTTATTTTAGTTACTATTCCACTATACACATATGCACATGGGTATACACGCCTGCACTTTCATGCACACACACAAACACAAATTTCCGCTGTTGCACCTGATCTTCCCAGAACTAAAGCATTAATAAAATCTACTAGTTATTGCTGTTTAATGATTATTCTCCCGGCTTCTCTAGTAGGTTTCCAAGGCTCTAACACTTTTGGGGGCATACTCAGGTCTTGATGCTTTGGTGAGAAAGAGAGTTCCTATGCCTGAAGTCTGCTCTAAGTCTAACACACTCAAACACCAGGGTTTTTGCTAACAGAGTAACGAGCAGTCATGCTGTCTCCTGAGAATTACCAGTCTCTTACCTCTTCCCAGAAGAGGAAAAGTTTCCCTCTTTTTATTCTCAGTTACTGAGTTATGGCTTATCACAGTTCATGCCTGCCCTCCAAAAAGTTTGGCATCATTTGCCGGTGTACCAGTATTGACAGCTGGGACCTTTAGGAAGATGTTAGGTCATGGGGTACTCTTAACATGCATATGGGTTAATTATTATAGAGTGAACGCCTAATAACATGATAGTTTCAGCTCCCTTCTTCTCTGTGTATGCCACACGCTCTCTTGCCATGCAGTGCTTTCAGGTAGGCCATAAAGCAGCAAGAGCCTGGTGCCCTGATATTGAATTCCCAGCTTCCATTAAGATAAAGTTTTTTTTTTTTAAACAAATTTCTCCATCTTGCTGTTTTGTTATAGAGGCAGAAAACAGAATAATAGTACTCCTCCTATTCCCTCAGGAATTCACAAAATACAGGGAGGACGCTCACACTCCTTGATGAAAACGGACCTGATGCTTACAGATGGGTGTTTGGAAATCATCATGTTCCACTGTCGGTGCCACCATTCACAGAAGTATCACCATCAATCACCTGCGTCTTCGTTATCAAATCTTGCTTTGGAGAGAATTCCTTCGATATAGCTAGACTACCATTTGCTTAAAAAGTTAGGTATATAATTCATCAGTCCAATCAACCATGTCAGCACTGGCCAGATATAGAGATGTAGCAATCCAGGAACAATTTGTGGAATATTCTCTTTTCTTTTTCTTAATCCTGATGGTTTGAACCCCTAAGAATTATCTAAGAAACCAGCAAATCTTTTAGAATTACACATCAGCAGAAATACTGCTTGTACAACTGGAAAGAAGCAGATGTTACAAAGTGAAGGAAAAAAAGTAAGTGTGGTTCCTGTTCCTGAGAGCTAAACCACCTCTTCATTTGCAGAGTATGGGGCCTGAGCCCAGAAAAAAGAAACAAGGAGACAGACACAGAATGAGGTCTTCACCTTCCAACTGGCCACCTTCCAATCAGGCTAGGCCAGATGATATCCAAGAGGCTAGAACTCAATCCAAATGTCCTAGATGAGTGGTAGGGATTTGAATTCATGACATGTCATTAGTTGCATTTCCCAGGATGCAATGTGTAGGAAGATGCATTGGATGCAGAGGATTATCCAGTCAGATGAAGCACTCTGATACAAGATGTGGCATCCCAAGCAATATCCTTACCCTGTATCACACATACAACCCCTCCTCAATCTATTTCCATAAATTTTCTAGAAATACCTCTATAAATCTTAGAAGAAATGTATGAAAAAAATCCATAATACATTGTATGATAATATAAAGTAAATGTTGCTTGGACCCTACACAATGGCTCAAATAGCTAATCCACCCCTTCAAGTGCCAGAAAGCCATCCGAGCATTGGTTTGTGATCTGGCAGCTCTACTGCCCATCCAGCTCCCTTGCTGTGGCCTGGGAAATCAGTAGAGGATTGCCCAAAGCCTTGGGACCCTGCATCCATGCATGAGATCAAGAAGAATCTCCTGGTTCCTCACTTCAGGTCGGCTCAGCTCCAGCTGTTGTGGTCATCTGAGGAGTGAACCAGGGGAAGGAGGGTCTATCTCTCCTTCTCATTCTGTAGAAGTCTGACTTTCCAATAAAAATAAATAAATCTTAAAAAAAAAAGTAGATGTAGCTTAATTACTAAAGCAAGTAGGATTTTTCAGGCATACAAACAACAGATGTTTAATTGCTTCCATTGATTAAGATTGGCTAGTAATTTCCATTGTCTTATCTTATTTCAGTTATACAGACAGAGCCTGTGCTTTTGACAAGAAGGCTTCCCCTGAGCGCATTTAAGCCGGTCATATTGCCGTGAAAGAATAGAAGAATTTGGGGTAGTGATGGTGATGATGGCAGTGGTGGTAACATCAGCAATGGCAGTGGTGGTGCATAGTATTTGCAGACATAGGGATAGTCTCAAAATTCTGGGGTTCAGATCTATATTGTTGGTAGAGGATATTTCATGTAGATTTTGGAACCATAATATTCCCCGTTCCAGCGAGCTTATTTCCAGACTCTCATATCTTATATGAACTCAATGTTTCAAAACCTCAAAATAAGTTTGCCTATTTACCCATTAATCTGTCATCTATCACGCCTCATATGGAATTTTTAACTTGATGAGAGAGAAAACAAGAGAAAGCAGAATGTTCACAGAGCAGGAGAAAGACTATTTTGGTAAGGAAAATATTTTCAAGAGGTCAACATAAACAATAATGAGATAAAAAATATTTTTAAAACTATGCACAGTGTCACTTGCTACTGTTGTGTTAATTAATGCAAATGTAGAACACCATATCAGTTTTTGCTGGTAATCCACCAATGTACATCTGTACAGTAAATATGTTGGTGTATAACCCTAAGTCACTGTCAGAAGATTCTTTACTCAAGTGCTAAATCCTTGAAAATTACTGCCAGCATTCTAGGCATATTTTTGTTTGTTCAGGAGACTTCAAACTCACGAGTAGAAGGAAGGAACTTGACTCTTCCCTATTCTTGGTGAACACAAGCTCTTAACTAGGAGTAGGCAAAAAATAGAAAATTTATATTCCCTAAGCAGATACTAAAAAGTCATTTAATGTTAGCTATCTAATTACAATTTAAAAAAAACAAAAAACAAAAAAAACAAAAACAAGTATTGTTCAAGTGTCTGCTAAGTTTCCTTCATTTTGTGAAATGGCAAAGAACAGAACAGGTGAAAAAGGTTAAAGCAAGGATAATGCATTTTGGCAATATCCCATGTAAGAATTCCTGCCCGCTGCTTCATGCTTGCCATTTTTACCACTCCAGAAGGATTTCAATATTGGCAATCTTTTTCTTACTGAATAGAAAGCAGAAAATTAATGTCTAGGTATTCAAAACATCTTCTCCTCCCTCCCCCACACACTGTTAAGGAGAAATGTGTCTCTGCCAGCTTGTATCCTGATTTTTTCTGGTATAGAATCAAGAGAAGAATTGAGGCAGAGAAAAGCAAGTTACTGAAAATTGTTGGAGTGATTGACATGGTAGGAAAGAGAGGATTTGTGGCAAACAAATTAAACCCAAACAAACAAAAAAGCAGACCCAAATAGCAAATGAAAAAATGAGGGGAGAAGCCAAAAGATAAAGCAGATTTAGTTCTGAAGGGAGACAATGGTGGGAGATTCAGTATCCTTATAGTGAGAACATGGAAAGACCCCACGTGAAAATGAATTGTCAAGGTACAAAAGGAATTAAAAACACATGCAAAGTTTGATTTCAAATGGAATGTTAGGCTAACTTTTAAGATATATATCATACTTAACTGTTTTATTGGCTAGCTTTAGAAATAAAAATTAACAAAGTTTTTCATTTCTGTGGGAACAGTGCTATTCCTCTCCTATGTCTCTGGCTATTCCCCATACTTTTTCATTGCTCAGTCTCTGTTTCTGATCTTTGGAGATGCCATGTCTTTACCCTGACAAGGTAGAGATAGGAAGACAAAGAAACCATCACAGTTGCATTAAGATTCAAGAGACACACAAAATTCCCTGTATGAGTAAAATTCAGGAACATTAATGAATTCACAATAAGCTAAACCTACATCTATTACTGGATTAGAATGGATGCATAAGAATCTTTTCAGATGATCTTGCTTAAAAAAAAAAAAAACCTCATGGAAGTTGTTTAAACAACAACAACAAAAATGTATGTCTCTGGAAATTATTCTTGGTGTGTGCAGAGGGTGGAGAAGAATTTATTCAAGAAGTTTTTTTCTAAGTCCTGGTAAGGGAAGTGAAAGGCTGTGGCACTAGACTACAACAGAGTCTCTGCCCCTCCTCCTCCACTGACTATTTATGTGTGACGGAAGCTCCTTCTATCCCTGCTGGGTCTAACTGAACCATGAGGGTCCCTCTCCAAACAGATCCCGATCTATGGCCGCAGTTTCTCCTTTCCAGGAACATGACACCAGCATTTCTTCTTTCCCTGACTTCAGCTGACACAGCTCTATTCAAAACAGTGTGATCTAGAGGTCAGAGGCTCTTTTCTTTCATGCAGTCATTGTTTACAAGTGGGATATGCAACATCTGGCAGCTTAATTATATTGAGGCCTGATCATTCACAGGTTGCCCACTTGCAAAGCAAGCAGGTCAATTTGAGGGAACCTGGCTACTTTCCATGACCCAGGGACAGGGCAACGATGTGGAGATTCTGTCCAGGTGGAGATACAGGCTGTAAGAACAGAAAATTCAGTAGCTCTCTGTAAGGATCGTGATGTTACTAGATCAAGGCACAGGGAGGCTAATCCTGAGAGCATAGCAGAAACTGTGATGAGATGTTAGAAGAATACATTAGCTTCATGATAGCAATAAATTAATTGGTAGACTATCCAGAACTTTAACAGAGATTCAAGAAAGGGAGTTGGCTAAGAAGAACCATCTAAGATGCCAGGCAAACCTCAAAGGATAATCTGTTAGAAGAGTCCATGTTTAAAAGGTTTAAGCAGTGAAGAAAGTTACGCTTCAAGACACTGTCGTAAACAATGCAGTAATAAGCTAGCAGTTAGTGGACATTCACACTGATATGGCTATAATACTGGCAGACCAGCAAGAAGCTTAACAGGGAAATTAGGTAGATGGATGAAATAGACCACCTGGATAAAATCACTGTTATTCTCACAGGGGTGAAGCTCCAGGCACCTGTGCACATGTACAAGGCTGAAAACTCACTATGAGATTCGCTATATGAGGCGGTCTAATGAGTGAAATTGACCACAACAGAATCAGTTCCTTTAATTTATCCATCAAAAAAAAAAAAGACCTAGCATAGTAACAACTGATATAGCAGGTGCTAATAATGAGATTATCTAACAATGAATAAATATTTAAAATGTCTAATTTTTGATGAAAATGTATGAGAAATACCAATGAATAGGGACTCAGGAAAAAGGTGGTCAAAAGTTGTTTTTGAAAGGAACAGAATGTGACTATAGCAATGACACCAAAGTAACAATTATAAATATGTTCAAAAACTAAAGGAAGCTATACCTAAAGACTAAAAGCTGAGATGACACAGGTGGCACTGTGACACAGTGAGCTAAATTGCCACCTGCAGCACACTGGCACTGCATTTCCAATCCACGTCTCCACTAACACATCTGGGAGAACTGCTGGAAAATGACCCAAGCACTTGGGACCCTGTCACTCATGTGGGAGACTCAGAAGGAGTTCCACGCCCCTGGCTTCAGCCTGGAGCAGCTCCAGCCATTAGCATCTTTTGGAAAGTAAACCAGCAGATGGAAGATTCTCTCTCTCTCTCTCTCTCTTTTTTCTCCTCTCCTCTCTCTCCTTATTTTTCTCCCTGTATGTTTCTTTCCATTACACTGCCTTTCAAATAAATAAGTATTTTTAAAGTTAAAAAGTATAACGTACGAGATAATGTCTCATCAATTTAAAATATCAATAAAGATTAATTTCTTTATTTAAAAGGAATCTAA
The DNA here is from genome assembly GCF_017591425.1 of Ochotona curzoniae. NCBI lineage: Eukaryota > Metazoa > Chordata > Mammalia > Lagomorpha > Ochotonidae > Ochotona > Ochotona curzoniae. The sequence continues at coordinate 7,578,956 of NW_024465035.1, read as the reverse complement.
TGCAAGTTGTGAAACTGAGTAGCAAAAAAAGGAAAATAATAGCAATAGAGACTCAGTAGTAAATTGGAGTTGGCTAAAGAGAGAATTAGATAATTTGAAGGCAGATTATATAATCTTAAGAACACAAAATAGAGAAACTAGTAAATTTTTAAAAGAGTTATTTATTTTCAATTGAAAGTCAGAGTTACAGAAACACTGGAGGAGAGACAAAGAAAGGCTTTGCACCCACTGGCTTACTCCTGAAATGGCTGCAGTGGCCAGAGCTGAGGTGATCTAAAGCCAGGAGCCAGGAACCAGAAGCTTCTTTTCTGGGTTTCCCCCATGTGTGCAGGGGCCCAAGACTTCGACCATCCTCTGCTGCCATTCCAGGCTACAAGCAGGGAGCTGGATTGGAAGTGGATTAGCCAAGACACAACCAGCAGCTCTAGGGGATGCCAACACTTGCAGTCAAAAGACTAGCCTGCTATAATACAACAGAGGGCCTGAGAAATATGATGCGCAATTAGATTCTCTAACAAAAAGTCTGTTAGAAATATCAGCAAGAGAGGTGAGAGGAAAAGTAGAAGTAATGAAGACTTAAGTATTTTCAAATTTGATGAAAAATATTAATCTGCACATGCCATAAAGTTTAGTATAGTTCAAATAGGATAAATTCAAGGAACTAATACTTACATGCATCATATTTCAAAGTTCAAAGGTCAAAAGCAATGAGAGTTTTGAAAGGAGTAAGAAAATCAAGTCATCGTGTAAAAGTGAAAATCAGGGCGAGGGCATTTTGGTACAGTAATTCAAGCCTCCATCTGGGGTGCTGGCAGCCCACATGAGTGCCTGTTGATATCCTGGTGGTCCTACTCCCAACTCAGCTCCTTGCTAATGTGCCTGAGAAAGTAGCAAAAGGTGCCCCAAATTCGTGAACTCCTGCACCCTTGTGGGGGACCTGGAAGACGCTCCAGGCTCCTGCCTTTGAACCAGTCCTATCGCAGCCTTTGTGGCCATTTAGGGAATGAAGCAATAGGGGCAAGGTCTCTCTCTTTGTCTCTCTTCCAACTCCCCCTCTCTCTCGATCTGTCATTCGAACAGAGATAAGTCTTTTTTTTTTTAAACGAAGTTAAATTCAACGATTAACAGTTGATTTCTCATCAGAAACAACAGATGACATACGGCAATTTAAAATGCCAAAAATTAAACAATTGCTACCCAAGAAATACATATTCAACAAAATGATTTTGCAGAAAATGAAGGTGCAAAGAAGAGTACAACATCTAGAGAGGAAAAAGGAAAACCGAGAGAGTCTGTTACTTCTAGACCTGAAAGTAAGAGCGTAGTGTGACACAATCCGCATGGTCTACTTGATGATAATAGAAGGGAAGTAGTCAGGAGCATAGCTGCACTGTAGCAACTAAAATACTCAAGGGAAAAAGAAGAGGCAGGAAGATATAAAGCACAAAGTCAACATGGCAAATCCTTGAAATGCTCAGTCTCTCTAAAAATACATAAATACAGGAATGTATTATGCTTGCAAAATGAATAAACATAATATATACAACAGCCATAGCATGGAAAGGAGAAGGAGGATAAGTCTCTATAGGAGTGAAATTTCAGTATTTTATAAGAATTATGTCAATATAAATCCGAAATTAATTTTGAAAAGGATACAAAGAGTACCAAAAAATCTTTTATTGTATTAATTATAAGCATGCTAAGATGGTTCAGTGGAGAATTTGTTGTATTTACAAAAATCATGCCAGGACAACTGCATATGCACACGCAAAAGGCAGGAATTAGACCTCTGCTCACAATATACCAAAATTAACCCACATGGTTTGGCAAGCTAAAATCCACAAAGCTTTAAAAAAGTATATAATGGGAATAAACCTTTGTGACCTTAAATTAAGAAAAACATTCCTAGATATATCAGCAAAAATAAAATTGGCCTAAAGGAAAAATAGGTAAATTGGATTAGACCAAAATTGAAAACTGCACAATCAAGAATCAAAAATAAGATATGGGAAGATAAGCAAAGCTGCTATACACAGAAAAATAAGGAATTGTTTTAAGGACTGACTTCTAAAAAATTTACACAAATAGTCACAGATAAAGTTAAAAACAGCAAGCCCCTATGACCCAAGGATCCTGAGAGCACAGCAGAGAGCGGATAGAACAGGTACACACCACACACAAACGTAGTCCGGAAAGGTTGGAGGAAGGTACTTCTCCCAGACCTCTGCATTACTTCTTAGCAGTCCAACTCTCAGTACTTGACTTGGGGCAGGTAGGAATGAGGCCATGGAGCCCTCATGAGTTCTGCAGTAGCATGTTCTCGATCTGGTCCAGGGAGGACTTAGGGAAACTGGTCCACCACAGCAGGCAGGAGCCATATATCCTGACTGCAAAACATAACATCAGGAAGTGCACAGGAGCTCACTAACTTACCGTTCATCAACATGGCTTGGAAATGTGCCAGGATATTGCTGTCCAGTGCACAAGCAAGAAATAATTGCAATTTTCTTTCTTTGAAATGATTTTAGCAGTGTCTCAGTTGACATATCCAACTCCATGTGGAGTTACTTGAGATATAACTGCTCTTCTACTTCTAAAATAGGATTTAAGTTTGAGTACATACTTGTGAAACTCAAAGATGGATATTTTAATGACAGATGGGAGTAGGACCCATGCTGCAGAGGTGGGTATATAAATTACAGACACAGGAAGGCCCTCGAGTCAGTCAGGTCGTAACACCTAATCTCCTCCCACCAAGCACAGGAGTCCTGGCGATGAGTATGATTCCACCACCTAATTAATGAGGCAAATTCTGACGTGCTGTTCATGCTCACTTTCAATAAGCACACACAGTAAGGCATGATGCTTACATTTAGATATGCTAATGAATGTCATTTTAATTTTAATCCATCCTCTCTCCAAAGCAATTGAGATCTCATAATCTAGAAGGAATGATGGGAGATATTGAGTGCCAGAAATGGGCTTTCTTTCTCAAGTAATTCACCTGAAACAGGAAGCCTCAGGCCTAAGTGAATGAATGCATACATATATACATTAAAATGAGACCTAAAATACTACCGGTTGTTGCCTACTGGAGAAGCCTTCTTGGCCCCCATTTTGGACTCCCACTGGATCTTTGAACATTGTGTGTTCAAAGACTCTCAAAGTTATTTTTTGTTTGGTATTCATTCCGATCAGTTAGTTTTTAGTAGTTACTGCATATAAACACAATGAATTTGAAATATATTGCAAGTAAATCAGGATATAAGGATATGAGGATACTTCAAAAATTCTTGAAAATATGGAGTTAGGAAGTCACAATTTCCCTATGACAAACAGTTTTCAAGAATATTTTAAAGGAACACTCATAAGTGTGGGTTTTAAACATTTTGCATCCAAGTACATATACCCCTTAAGTCCATTTCCATAAAGTTTTGAAGTATCTTCACATATGTTCCTATACTTGTGTTGAAATTCTACCTAAAGTGAGAAGTTACACCAAAAAGGCAAAGACAAAATGTAAACTCAGGTCTTATGGAGTCCAAAGTTCAGCTAATATGAGGACCTCTTTCTGCAAAAGAATATGGAATTAGACATTGAGCCTTAAAAGGAGATAGTATATTGGAAGTGTGTCAACACTGAAATGTCACTGGTTTCATGGTAGGTCGATCTCTATGGGGACCTAATCCTATGAAATGTATTGTCTGATTATTCCTATTAATCTGGGTGAAGGCGAGTGGAACTTTCCCCATCACGGACATTTGTGTTTTAAAGCTAGGAAAACAAATTTTTGAAGATACCTGTTGAACAGGCACATTTGATGTCACAATCAAGTGGCTGAAACTGCGTGTTGTAAACAAAAGAAGTGTGTTGCCTGAGTGTACTCGGGGCCAGGACTCGAACTCAAGTGGTCAGAAGACACTGTTTTTCTGGAGGCTGTGGAGACGTGTGTTCTACTCCCCTGGCAGACCTTTAGTGCTTTTCTGGAGATCTGGGTTGGCACTGGAGCTTTCACTTTCACCTTCACTTGTTCTCCCTGTGCTTGGGTTTGTCTCTAGACCGAAACTTCCTCTTTGTATAAAGACAGAAGTTGATCATATTGGATTGGACTCCATCCTACTGACTTTACCTTGACTTGGTCTTCTACGATGACTTTATTTCTAAATGATGGTACATTCAAATACACTCGAGGTTAGAACTGCAGCATATTTTGGGGGAGAACAATTGAAGATACCTTAATGATAGATAAACTACCTTAAGAAAGTCACCATGCACAGATGAAAATGTTGTTTATGCTCTGTACTCTATTTTAGTTGAAACTAGCATAAGTTAAATTCTTTCCCTTGTGCACCTGACAAGTGACTATGAATTCTTCAAGATTCCAGCTGTTACCTTCTCCGAGACACCATTTCTGGTCCATTCATCTGTTTGTCCCCTAGTTCCACTCAAAGCCTTTTCCCACTCTGCCTTCTTCCTGAAAGGCCTGATTTCCTGAAATTCATGCCTACTTTAAAGCCCTCCAGGTTCAGGCCAGTTGCTGTCTATAGGTCTCTGCCTAGGAAAGGGCGAGAATAAAATAGGCGGGTAAAACCTGGGATGTGCACCCCGGTCCTTCCTGGGAACTCAGCTCTGGTTTCATCGCTCAGATGTTCACTGTTGCTGCCAAGATCTGTGATTGTACATGTCTTCCTCCATGTAGTGCAACGTTTCTTTCCCTCAGTACTTTTCTCTGTGGACACTGGAGGTCTGTAAGTCAACTTACACAAAGCCCTGGTGGAGGGCTCTTTGTCCTGTGTCTTTTACACAGGACAAAGATAACCAAAATAATGCAGGACTCTCCTCTTACATTCTATGTTATGTGTCCCATCTGTTTCTACTGGTATCCTGACTCATACATTCCTTAATCCCCAAATTTAATCATTCTCTATCCTTCCAATATTTTAAACTTAATATCTAAGATAACACACTTGATTGCATTAGATATGGATAATGGTTTTTACCAGCCTGACTCTCTTACTAAGCTAAGAGGAGCCAACCTTCCAGGGACCCTACTTCAGGGGTACCATTAGTAATGATTTCCAAACCACCGAAGTCAGAATTCATATACCAGTTAAAATAACTAAATCTACAATAGTATTAAATTTGCCGCCTTTCTTTCCCCCCTTACTTCTGTCAATTGACCTCCCCAAACAGCCAATGTTTCACTTCACTTTAGAATAATGGATCTGCCCCATAGAGCAAATGGTTTATCAAAATTTAGTGGACAAGACCTAATTTTTTGTGAGGATATTTGTTCAGCCTTTGAAAGTATTCACTTCAGTTCACAAACTCATAAAAAAAATCTACTGCTCTGTTTTTTTTTTTTATAAATCACTGCATTTGATAAATTTAGAGGAAACATTACCATAGCTTTCTTCCTGTGTTCTACTTCTGGGATTTCACAGATGGTAGGTGTTTGCAGGGGGTGCTACAGAAGTAGATGTGGGTCACTTGTCCACAGAGTTCCTCAGAGAACGGCACAGCCTCATGAGCTCTCTTCTCTTTCTACTAAAGGATAAGACCCTGAATCCTTTTGTGAGGCTTTCACAAATCTGATACACCTGATAAACCACTTTCTTTATGAATTCCTTCTTTGGCATTAGGACCACAGGAACGTTCTAACACACACAGACACTCTCTCACCCTTCTCTGGGTTTTTACTGAGACATCTTGTCTACAAGCTAACCCTCTTTCTTCAATAATTATGATGTAGGTAATGAATATATTCATATCCTACCCAAGTTCTTGTCTCGCACGGAGACAAAACTTCTAAGTAGAGACTGCTAATGTGCCTAGGAGCTGTTAAATAGTGCAGGAATAAACCTATATTCACACATGAGTGTGGATCACCTCACAGAGAAAATTTCACCACGAATGGACCATAAGATTACCCCTGAAAAAGAAAAAAAATGAGAATGGTACCTCTGAGTGTGGTCTGTGGTGAAAAGAAGCCTCTTCTGTACTCTCCATTTCTTGTTATGAGATGGAGAGTGTGTCGTAGAAGAGCCATAGAAAATGAGGGTTTCAATTTTGAGCTCAGGGACAGTGAAGCAAGAAGGAAGTAAGCAATTAACACACACACACACACACACTCAGCAATTAGCTGAGTTGGAAAGGTAAGTGGGATGCTGTGCAGAGGAAATGAGGCAGAAGTCAGATGCTACTGAGAATAGGACTAAGACAAGGACTAGCAAGTGAAAGTTGATAAGGCAGTAGAGGGTGCCAGCCCTAACTAAGATTAAGTTATACCCAGAATCTCTTCCTGGTGATCCTACAGGGATCACTCTCATTTGACACAGACAAGGAAGATCCATGAGGAAGTATGGTCATACACACACAAGCCAGGGGACAGAGCAGTTATGTCACCCATGCAGAATGAACCATCTAATTCATTTATTTACCCAAAGCTTGCCCAAGTAAACAAGCAGTTGACAAATTATTTGGTATTAGCAGGTACAGAAAAGGCAGGAAAAAAAAATGCTTGATTTGCTGCTAATTGTTTCTCAACATCAGGATGTGATCCCTTCTAAGAGCTACCTGCCACTTATGTCTTTTCACAGTGATCCTTCATGGTCTAAAGTTGCAACTTGGTAGTTCTTACATCATTTCTCTTACCAAACTTGCAGTTTCACCAAATCAGTCCCACTTCAACATTCTTATTCTCTCAGCCTCTCCCTCACTCTCTTTTATTGGCCTAGGAATTCAACAACTCTTGATTACCGATTCTCAAGCTCAAGATTAAGCAAATTACTCAGAGAACTTGCTCAAACACATATTGCTGATCCCCACCCCTAAAATGTCTGATTCCATGGAGCTTGAGAATTTTCATTTCTTACAAGCTCCCAAGTAAGGCTAATGCTTCTGTCCCGGGGAGTGTAATGCAGTAACACCAGAACACAAATCCTGATGTTTAGAAATGAGCCTATGAATTGTGTAATTCTAAAAGCAACGTATCTCAATGACAAAGGGATCACTCTACGGATCTTTGGTTAAAAGCCTTTCCCCTCAATCATGGTTCCTCTGTATAGCCTTGTTTCTTGAGAGTTTAAGAATTTTATTCTCAGAAGTCACTTTCAGAACAGTCCTAGACAATACCAGCTGAATTAATTGTATAATATTTAATAAGCACTTACTTTTCCAATAGCTATTGTAAGCTATATAAATAAGAAACATATCATCCAAGAAAGAGGCAATAAAAGAGTTCAGAAAGTTCATGGAAAATACCCTTAACAAAGAAACTGTGTGTGTAGGGAGGCATGAGTGGGTTTTAGCACTGTAGATGAAGTTTCCACTTTTTTCCTGTGGAGTGCCTATTAAAATCACAGCTGCCCCACTTCCCTTCCTTTTCCCAACTAATATGCATGGGAAATCAGTGGAAGACACGCAAGCATTCAGGACTCTCAGACACCTGAATTATAGAACTCATGTGTATTAAAATGACTTAAGGCTTTATGGGTAAGAAGACATTTCCTAAGATGCTTAGGTGAAATATTACCTGGAGAAGGTTAGATGGGAGAGGAATAGAGACAGAAATGTTTAGTTAAAACTGAGGTGGCATTGGAATAGCAAGTCATTTTTATTGCCTAAAAGCAATAACAAGCAGTTTGTAGAAAGTCAGGTTCAGTGCGATGATGCAGAGTGTTAAACTGCCGGCTGTGGTGCTAACATCCCATATAAACATTGGTTTGAGTCATGTCTGCTCCACCCTGATCCAGTCCCCTGCTAATGAGGAAAGCAGTGGAAAATGGTCCAAATGTTTGGGCTTCTGAGACCCATTTGGGAGATCTGGATGGAGTTTCTAGCTCCTGACTTCAACCTGGTCTAGTCCTGGCTGTTGCAGCTATTTAAAAAATGGGACAGGAGATGGAAGCTTTCTCTCGGAGTTTCTCCCCCCCCACACCCCCCTCAGATTTCAAATACATAAAGAAATCTTTCTGAAAGTAAATTGGATATTAATACAAAGGGAAACAAGGACCAAATCATGGAAATCTTAAAATCATATTCTAAATACTGAAAACTTCATTTTGTTGAACAGTATTTCACTAAATATGTGCGCCACAGATCACATGAATTAGCTATTCAAAATGCTCTAGGGGGAAAAAAAGGTGTTATCTTTCTCTTGGAAAAATCTATGTACATTAGCATAGTTGGGGCTCAGGGAAGTCCTGAAGTGAGGCAATCTGTTTCATTTTGTTTAGGTGACGATCTCAATATTTGACGATGGAAAGCTTTCAATGAGAAATGCATGTTGATTCCAAGCAAAATTAGCATTCATTGGATAAATTTCTAAAAGCACTCTATCAAGGTCCTGTGAAAGTTGTCAGGGAAGTACAAGACTAAATAACATACATTCCACATGATGAGGAATGTAGTTAGGAATAAAGAATGAGGCACAGGCTTATAGCATGCTTAAGAGGTTGAGAAAGTATAATTAGATTAGGTTCATGGATATGTTCTTCTTGATATGAAAGATAACAAGCTTGTGCTTAGATGCATAAATACGGAAAGATGAGTTAGAATACATCTCTGATCATCCAAAATGAAGGCAATATGGCTTCAGTTATAGGCTAGCAAACAATTGCACTCCTACTCTCTCTTAGGATAATAGCTGAGGGATCCTTTGAGACCCAAAGCAAAGAGTGGAACTATCTTCTCTGGGCAATACCTAAGGTCTGAGGTAACTGGTCAGATGGTCCAATCTAGGAGAGTGACACAAACCATGCCACCCTGTAAGAGTGTTAGAAGGGAAGAAATGGAAGATGAAGTGTGGAGCAAAATAAAACGTGGGTCAAAGAAGCAGAAAAGAACCATGAGAAGTCACGGATTAAGCAACTGGGAGAAGCTATCTGGCAGCTAGAGATGCCATTAAGATTGTAGTGCAGTTTAGTGACAAAATCAGATGAATTTAAACATTCAAATGTAGAGAATAGAAGTAACAGATGGTGATGAGGTATCCTTATAAATTCAAACCTGATTGGAGGGCACAGCGTGGTGGCCTAGCACCTACAGTTCTTGCCTTGAACGCACCGGGATCCCATACGGGTGCCAGTTCTAATACCAGCAGTCCCGCTTCTCATCCAGCTCTCTGCTTGTGGCCTGGGAAAGCAGTCGAGGATGGCTCTAGGCCTTGGAACCCTGCACCCACATGGGAAACCAGAATGAAGCTCCTGGCTCCTGGCTTTGGACTGGCACAGCTCTGGCCATTGGGGTCACTTGGAGAGTGAATCAATGAACAGAAGATCTTCTTCTCTGTATCTCCTCCTATCCCTATATATCTGACTTTGTAATAAAAATAAATAAATCTTATCTTTTTAAAAGCTGATTGGAAATACACAAAGCCTTAAAGGGGATATGTGTTTTTGTCAAGTGGCATGGTGGATAATCTGTGTTCGTTTTTCTTTATGGAGAAATGAAAATTTTGCAAGACTGACATGGAAACGGACTTGTAGCTTACCTGGGCTTTCTGTAGCAGTGTGGGGACTGAGCTCTAGGAAGAGAAGCAGCGTATAAATTTACATGTAGTTAACATGCCACTGGCTAGGTATGTGTCAGATCTAAAAGGAACTTCTATTTGATGGTAGCTTCCTCAAGGATTTTGTGCACATCTCTGAACCCACGGATTCTGAGTGTTAGTTCCAATAGGAGTACAGTCAATACTTGATCAGTCATTTAAAGAAGAAAGAAATGAGTGAAGGGGAAGAAAGGAAAAGGATTGTTTAGCAACCTGGGGGTGGGGGGGCGAAGGGTCTTGGATAAAACATAAATGCATTATGCAAAAGGCTAATGACATGGGGTCTGGTCGGACAATACTTTTTACGAATTTTGTGTGACCCTGAATCAAAATCAGTTTATCAGAAGCCTTCTGGTTCTTCCACCACATGGCACAGTGTAAACAAAAGGCAAGCTGCATGACAGAGTCAACTTCCAGAGACTACTGTGCAGTCTATATGCTGTGAAGGATAGGTCTCATCCGAACACGCACACAGGGACACATCCATCCAGAAACAGAGAAAGCCAGAGAGTGAGGCACAGCCTAGAAGGTCAAGGTCACCTGATGAGTACCAAGCAGAAGATGGATATTTTATAGCTAAAATTAGCCCAGGTGCTTTTACAGCTTACAATTTTTGTCTGCATGGAAGTCGTGAAGCATCCCTCCTACTAGCAGACTCCAAAAAAAAAAAATAATAATAATAATAAACCCCAGCAAGTTCTTATTTTCCATTAACATTTGCCTAATGCATAGTGTCAGCTGACATTAAGAAAAGTCAGTCAGATAGAGTTGGGGTAGCCTGAGTTCTTTGGGGGAGAGGAGGAAAACTGGATTATTCCAGTACTAAGGTAATTTAAAAATCTATAATAAATAAAGTAATGAGATTTTCAGAGAATCACTTAAGCAGAAAAAATAAATGGCATACAGTTACTAAATCTATAGCAGAAAAAAAAGGTTCTTTACAAAATTTAGCTCTTAATTTATTGAGCAGGTAATTCACATTATTTTCTGATTAAAAATAAAACATCTATTTCTGGTTTTTTGGAAAATATAAATATTATCTTTTTTTTAAAAATAAATTTACTGCAGAAATTTCGATTTTAGGGACCTGTATAGCCATTGCACGTTAGATGGATATTGATCTAACATTAGAAATAAAAAACAATACCCATTAAATCAATCAATAAGGACTTAATTCCTGATGAACTCAGCAGCCTAAGGTGGGTTTTTGTTTGCTATTTCCTTTTCCAAGCAAACTATGTCACATTATAGGAAATAATCCAACATTTAAAAGATTATACTGGGGGAAAAACAGCATTGGTGGAAGCTGCAGTTTGTAATTGCAAAGTTAATTATCTTTCCTAAACCATCAGTTGTCACTTAGAGAGACCAGCTTCTTGCAGACTCCCCAAGGACTGCCTTTATTTCATTCCTAATGGCTTGGGACCCACCATTTTGCTGTCTCTGAACATTTGGTCACTGAATGCACCATTTATGGAGTATTGTTTAATTAAGGACAAATTAAGAGAACTGTGCATGGAATTTAATTTCATAGGCTCTGTAAATTCTTTTAAAGAGGATACTAACTATAGGCATGATAAGTTTTCATTATCCATTGCTTCTATAAGGTATTGACAATTTATTGTTTGTAACAGTTCCAAGTTTTGTTTACTCTTCAGGGGGTTTTTGTTGGCACTGTACTTTTCGTGCCTCGCAGAAATCTATAGAGACATCCAGCACTTCATTAACCCCTCCAGTTCTGATTCTCTCAGATGCAGAAGCCCAAATGTTTGAAAGATTGCATTTGTCTTTTGTAAAAATTGGAGGTTTAATGTAAGAGCCAAATGAAAACTGATATCCTTTCAGTAAAATATGTGCTTGATATTTAGTAGCTGAGGTATAAAATAGTCCGTTAGTAGTCATTTGTTCATTCTTTTATTTGAAAAATTTTACAGACCAGGAAATAGTCTAATGAAGAATGCATCATTTACTAAGAACTATAGAGTCCTGAAATATTTCAGCTTTAAATTTTTTTGGAACAAATTTTCACAATTCCTACAGAATACTCTGAAAAACCAAGTATAGATTAAAAATTGTAGGCTTTACAATTTCCTTGCTCAGAAAACAAAATAGTCATATAGAAGGTATAGAATGAATCTAGAGATACTAGTTTCAAACTTCTTCTATTGGGAAAGCTGAGCCATACAACGGCTATTCTACTTGAAATTTATCTAAGACATTAGCATCACTTACCAGATACTGAAACCCTCAAATACACAAAAATTGTTAAAGAATTTCTTAATGAGATATCAAACACATGTAGCACTAGGACTATTATCCTTGCATGTATCAGAATCTCAACTTAGCATCTTCTAACCCAGACAGAATTTTGTCATAAGGATTCAAAAACCTCAGAACACAGACACTAGGAATTTGATTTTAAAATGTTTGCTATTTTATATCTTCTCCCTGCCTTTGTCATCTTTGTTCTTTTCTTCTTCTGCAGATACTTAAATTTTTTCCGTACTGACTTGGAAAACATGGATGTCAACAGCTGCTAGATCAATAAACTCGCTATATTCTAGCAAATCAAGCACATCTACTGTCTTTCCATGCAAACTCAAAATCCCCAAAAAGGTATTCATTGGAGAAACTTGAAACCAGTTATTGCTGAATAAATCCATTAGGCTAAATGGGAAAGATGTCTTGAGGGAACTGATTGACTCTATGTCATAGAATCGGCCAACTAATAAGACAGTGGTAGAAAGGATAAGGAAAGAAGTTTTCTATGAAATTGACTTCTCTTGCTAAAATCACCTTTACAAAGAAATTAAAGATGATGTTAAGCATGCAGAATGATGTCCACTGGAAATAAGAAAACACCATATCATATTAGGTAAAAGATTTGAGCAACCAAAGCTTTTTCCTTCCTTTGTGAAACCCTGAGGATAGCAACCGCAGTTAGAATTTTCTGATAATCACAAAACACTTGGCATTATGGTTGAAACAAGTACGTATTAGTTTACAGTAAGTCATTGAGGGAGGCAGTCGCTAGCATAAGCTCAGCCATAGCACACTGTCACATCCAAGGACTCATTAACTTCTTTCATCAGGTAACAGTTATGGCTGTTCAAAATCTGGCCATTATGTTTTTACTCAGGAAAGGAGAGAGAGAGAGAGAGAAAGAGAGAAAGGAAGAGAGAATCTTTTATTTTCTGGATGACTCTCCCAAATGCCCACCAAAGCCAGGAACCCTAAACTGCATTAGGATGTCCCACAGAGATGGAAGGTCCTTTAAAGAACCTAAGTCAAACCAGCACTGCGGTAAGTAAGCAATGTGTGTGTTCCATTCAGCAACTCCCACAATGTTACATTCTTGGTAATCTACTCAGCACCCAGTTTTACTCTTTTTTGTTTACAACAGAAACGCAGTGAGCCCTTTTCAATGTTAATGTTAAATGCTTTTGTTCCAGTTAAGAGTGAATTTATTGTTTTAAAAATGTCTCTTTAGTATTTAAATAGTGACAGAGAGACTGTGAGAGAGAGACAGGGACAAAGGGAAGTTTCACATCTCCTAATTCACATGCCGAATGCCCCCAACAGCCAGAGCTGGGCCAGACTGAGGTCAGGAGCCAGTAACGTCATGGTGGTCCTCCACGTGAATGACAGGGCAATTACATGGATCATCCTCTGCTGGCGTCCTGAGTGCATTAAGGGAGCTGAATCAGAAGCAAAGTATCTGAGCTCAAACCAACTCTCTGATATAAGATGCCTCATTGCAAGACTCAAACCACGGCACCGCATCACTGGCCCTGCAAATTTGGTTTTACATAATTGGAGCAGAGACTCAGATGTACTTTCTTGGGAAGATTTTCCTTCATTTCAAGATGGGTTGGTATCATGCTTCCAAAGCTTCTCTCTCCCTCTTCCCCTCTTTGATTCTCTTCTCTCTCCCCTCTAATTAGATGAAAATCAACAAGTAACAATGTTAAAGGAACAACGTCATAGCAAAGAATGGTCCTGTCAGGTAGAAATAGAAACATTAGAAAAATTATTTAAAACTGACTGAAGAGCCACTAGAAAACCTATATAGGAAGTAGGTTCTACTGTTTGTTAGACAAACTTTGGAAAGGTCTACGTTCATTACTTTATAAGGAAAGTCGCATCCATATTCAAAGTCACTAAATGTGTTAATACATGTTTAATTTTTATTTAACATATTGGGACAGTGTAGAGTTTCTATGCTTTCAAGATAAAACTAGGATAAGGGTGGGAGGAGGAGCACAGGTAAAAGCAGTTCAAATTCTTTCTGACCTTATTCCCTGATGACTTTCATTTTGTGAATAATCCCACTTAGTTTCCAACATATATAATCCTGAAGTTTTAGCATAATTGCCATGTAAGAGTATTGCTTTTCTGTTGTAGCAGCTGGTTTTTAACTATTTTACAACAAGCTTAGTCTTCCCTTGAAGAGTTTCATTGCATTTTACAAAAACCTTCTTCTGGATGTCAACCTTTAACTCGCCAGAACAAGAGAAAAGAATCATTAATTAAAAAAAAAAAAACTTTGTGCATATGAATACCTGCGCATGCACACAGTGGAGCCAAGTGCAGGACCAAATCTATGTGACTTGCTTTTCTGCTGGTACAGAAGACATCCTGTCAACATGTGGGCAGAACAGAGAAAACCGTAACAAATCAATAGTGAGGTTAGCGCAACTACAGGATGGACCTTCAGATGTGCAAACATGCACGCCCAGATTTGCAGACTGACAAAGGGACTTTTTTTCATCCTTGGCTATGAACTAACTGCTAAAATATTTAGGTAAGACTGAGGGTATACAGGAGGAGGGAAAGGAAAAAGATAGGAGGGTGTGACAGAGATGGGAGGGAGGACTTGGAGGGGAAAGACTAAAGGGCTTAGAAATAAAATGTCATGTGAATCATAGTTAACATATTGCTCACCCAACACTAAAATGCTATAGAAAAATTATACCAAATCCAAAACCTGTCAAATGAGATTTAGCAACACAGTTCAGAAGTTATCCCCCATTGGGTAACTGTCTATAATCTAGCAACAAACCCCATAAGCGTTCACGGTAGTTATTCCATATGCTAAGGGTAGCATATCATTTCAGAGCTGTCAGTTTTAATTTCGGTTTTATTAATTTTACCATAAGCCTACAGACATATATTTCAGAAGGCATATATCATGACGATCATAAACTCCTACAAAGAAGCCGGTGATAGTTACAGGTTATGTCACAGGTTTGATGGGAATTCGATTCATCAAGAGAACAGTGTGAGGTTTAACGTATATGTCAAAGCATGCATGAAGAAACTCGCCTGTCCACAAACTGGCATTCGACAAGAGTCCAAGTGATTAGATGAGGTTTTTCTTGTTTTCTTTTTTAAAAAGTGAATAATACAGTGTATTACCAAAACATGGGCTTTAAAGCAAGCCCATGAGCTCTGGATGAAGAGAGGGCATATTAAAAAAAAAAAACTATATCACTTTTATTTTTAAAAGCACTGCTTCTTTCTTCAATATTCCTCAGAAATTGGATTAGTTTTTGAGAATCTGAATCAAATACCAGAAGACATATTTCTATCACAAGAGGCAGGTGTTTGTAGAATTTAAAGCCATGTATAAAACGAAACAGATATTGTCGTGAACTAAGGAGAGCTGCGAATACTCCATCACTCGTCCTATTTAGAGATAGTCATTTGCTCTTAGAATCTGGAGTGACTCTATGACTTGTGCATGAAGGACTCTGATTTTCGTGGCTGACATTTAAAATGTTAGCTTTAAGGTGTCTTAAAATAGGTTCATCAGTTGAAAAGAAATGAGAAATTATCAAGTATTACATATGGCTCATTGATGATTCCTAAACTTTTGAATATTGTGACTCATGAATTGAGAACAGCAGCACCTCTTGCAAGTGGCTCAATATACAGTCTGATGCAGGGAGGCCCAAGTTAATTAGGGTGAGAGAAGCCACCTAAAGGAATGACATGCTTCTAGATATACAAGAGAACCTCTTTAGACATTCTGGATCCACCTTGTCAATTGCCAAATACAACCAACTTGATGACTCCAGATGACATCATGTAGCATCAATACCATCTGAAAGCGCCATACTAATTGCTGTGTCTTGGGATGGCTTCCATTGCGGCAGCAGAAAACTCACACATACCGTGTGTGTCATGCATGTGGATGAATAACACATGCATATGTTCATAGTGTGAAGAGAAGTGACACAAAATGAGAAAACCTCGAAAGGTTTTATTTAAAGAAACACAAAATCAATGTGTTAGAAAACAGATTCAAAGTAGGTAGTAAAATCAAGTAAGAAAGTTAATTTACGCTACTGTTTGAAACCTTTTATATCATGTGATTTAACATAACCACTTAAAAATCTTAACCGAAATTCAAAAAATATCAAAGGAGCTAATGTTGCAGCAGAGCAGGTCGGACAATCACTTGTGATGCCAGCATCCCATCTCAGTGCTGGTTGAGGTCCTGGCTGTTCCTTTTCCAATCTAGCTTCCAGCTGATGCACCTATGAAGGCGATAATAATTACCCAAACACCTATGATGAGACCCATGCAGGAAGCAGGTAAATGGCCATTGCAAAGCAATATCTGAATTACACACTTCTCAGAAGACTGCGCGAAAGAACACCTGAACAAAAACTCACAATTTGCTTTTCCAATTTCTGTCTCTACCAAAACAAACAGTAGACACTGAAAGTCTAATAGGGACTGGATTTGACAATCTAACTAGAATCCTTGCCAAGGGGTGGAGTAGTGAGTCAAAAATAAATTGGGCCCAACACAGCAGCCTAGCGGCTAAAGTCCTTGCCTTGAATGTGCCAGGATCCCATATGGGCGCTGGTTCTAATCCTGGTGGCCCCACTTTCCATCCAGCTCCTTGCCTGTGGTCTGGGAAAGCACTCAAGGATGACCCAAAGCCTTGGCATCTTGTACCCATGTGGGAGATCTGGATGAAGCTCCTGGCTTCAGATCAGCACAGCTCTGGCAGTCGCGGTCACGTGGGGCGTGAATCAACGGACAGAAGATCTTCCTCTCTGTCTCTCTTCCTCTGTCTATATCTAACTTAGCAACAAAAATAAACCTTTTTTAAAAAAATAAATATAAATAAATCAACAAATAAAACACCACAGAAAGGGTGGTGCTATGGTATAGCACATAAAGCCATTGTCTGCAGGTGCTGGCATCCCATAAGGACAATGGTTCGAGTTCCAGCTGATCCACTTCTGAGCTAGCTCCCTGCTAATGCACTAGGATCACAGAGGAGGACAGCCCAAGTGTTTAGAACTCTGTACTCATGTGGGAGACCTGGATGAAGCTCTTTACCTCTTGCTTCAAACTGGGCCAGCTCTCGGCCATCACAGCCGTTTGGAGAGTGAACCAGTGAAAGGAAAAACATCTGTCTCTTTTAAAAAAACAAATCTTTGTTAAAAGATGACAAATACATATACTCGTATGCTGCCTGATTGATTACCGAGATTTCACATTGATCATAATAACTGAAATGCTTCAACACTCATACTATTCTTTAACAAATCGAAAATACCTCTCAAATCTAATACTTTTCTGTCATTTGACTCACAAAATGCAACTGGAGAAAAAAGGATAAGTATTTTTTAGTCTTCATTTCATAGGGGAAAAAAAAGTTCAGGAAGGTTAAAAATTTCATCTGTTGGCAACCAGTGACAAACTGCGACCTTTGTCTGTCGGCTTGGCCCTTCCTACCCAATGGCTTTCAGGAAAGAAGAGTGACAATAAAGTTGTTATGCTCACCTGAAATTCAATACTGCATCTAAGAACCATGAGATTCAGCAAAACATTAGCAGTTATTATCCAAGGACATTATCTATGTGCTTCTTTGGGTTCATTTGGTTTTGCCTGTGGTACAGATGTGTCGTTCAGGTCAATCACTCTCTCCTTAGTGGTCGAACTTCTAACTAATGCTGCTGACCAAAGCTGAGCCTAGCAATGGATGAAGTCAGAAACTGAGGGGGAAAAAAGGTCTGTTCTTGGCTCCTGTGTAATGGATTAAGTAGAAGCAAAATACCAACAGTAATTAAAAATATATCTTGGTCCTAGGTTGATATTTAGCATCTTGTCCATTAGCTTGCTGGCTTGAGAGTTCACAGCCTTTGTGGTCATTCCATTTGAGGGTTTTGATTTGGGTGTTGTGGTGTACTTCAAACATTTATCAGCACTCACTGGGGCTATTAATAGAAAAATCTACAAAATTACATTGTATTACATTTTTTTTTTTTGGCTTTGGTGTATTTTTACATTGGGGTAAGTGAGCTACTTCCTTTCTCATTTAGTAAAAATCTGTACTGATATTCCATTTAGCCAAAACATATGAGAGAGCCTCAGAAAAGTTCATGAAAACATGGAACTAAAAATAAAATCTAAACTTTTTTCCCACATAAGCTCTATCATGTTTAAAGCATTTCTGTAAAAGTGATGTTATCAGCAATTTAGTCTATACCTAAAGAATCAAGGTTCCTTGGAACTTAAGGTAAGTAACAATATTTTTACATTAAAGAAAAATGGATACCATTTAGTATTTTTTTTAAAGACTAGGAATCAAAAGGAAGTTGGTAGGAGCCAAAGACATACATCTAATGATTTCTCCCCAAAACTCACACAGCATCGCTAAGTTGAGTGGGTAGGGCATTGCCTCTACAGAGAATGCCTGTTTGATGAAACACCCACTTAATAACTGTATATTGTCCTTGTCTAGTTCTTCACCAAGTTCATGAACAGAATGCCTTGAGCAACTCCAAAAGCATTGGCTGACTTCTGTGCTTGACTGATCTACTTTCCTTTGAAGGGATCACTTTCACTACTTGCTATTCATTTCTCTGATTCTCACCTTTGGGATCGTGCTGGTAAAGCCAAGTTTCCTATATTACAATTCTTTGAATAAATGCTTCAGAATGTTGATCCCACTTGTTTTAAAATTTCCACTGAGAACTCCGCTATTGCCTGCAGCTGTTCTGGTTGCACACACTTTGGCACCCATCAAACAGAAAGTTTGCTCCACTTTGATTTTTCAGTCACAATTGTGCAAGCTGAATCAATTGAAATGTCTGTGATATTGGCTTTTGTTTCTGCTGATAATCATCAGTCCTCCTCAATTAGGACACAAACAAGATTAATTTTTCCATTGCAAATTGACAATGAATGATATGGTACTGTGGGCTTTATCTTTTCATCCCTTTTCCACACCATTTATCTATTTGTAAATTGCTGATTTCTTTGAGACACTGTTCACATAAACTTTATGTAGAGTGTCAACAATTTCACCATTCTTCCATCTAAACCAATTTGGTGTTTATTCTTGCTTTACTTTTATAATAATCCATGTTCCTCTGACAGCAGCTCTTTTCAAATGATCTGATCCCTCCTAGTGCCACAATCTAATCCTATTCCGACATGTTGTATGAAGTGAGAGCAAAACTTATGTTTTATTTTATCACAATTTTTGAAATTAGGCATTTTTTTCATAATATTAATCTTTCATGGACTTTTTGGATATCCCTCACAAGTAGTACTAACATGCTTCATAGTTTTATTACAGGAATGTTTCTGAATAAAATAAGATATTTCATTGTATCAAAAAAAAGAACCCCAACAAAAAAAGTCCTTTGCAAAGTTTTTAGTTTTTATAAGAAAGTGATCAAAAGTGTTGTCTGTTTTCAGCCCACAACAGTGGAATGAATGACTAGGCCATTGTAATGGCTTAAGGACAAACAGCAAAGATATTGTTCATCACCATCTCTCCGAATAATTGTATTTAATCCCTGTGTTTTCAGCATACCAGTAAATGTCATAACAAGCATGACTGTTTAAATCAGAAACTTGCTGTATGTCCACTGCGAATTTTCCCAAGTCCATCATACTTCCGTTGGAGTGTCTCCCAGCCTTGTAGGAGACTGTCATTTTGTTGTGGGTTCATTCCTGTATACTGAGGCCCTAATGTAGGCACAGTGAGGATAATGTTTTGTTGTTTTGTTGTTTATGGGCAGTACCAGTAACAGTGACAATTCACGATAGACACACATTATGAACCTAGAGGGGAGAACAGAGTGGAGGGGAGGGAATTTTGGGGAGGGGGAGGGGAGAGCCCAATGCCAACTAAATTGTATCAAACAGTTTAAAAAATCCTAATTACTACAAAAAAAAAAAAGGAAATTGTTGCAGCCCTGGTTGGTATTTTTGAGCTCTGGTTCCCCAATGAATGAATGTGAACACACAAAGTGTCTAGGACAGTTCACACTAGTCCTCAACAACTCTCCGGGGTAGATACACCCCTAACAGCCCTCCAAAATGAGAAAGCTTAGTCTTGTCAGACTGCAGACTAACAAACATGTGTGCACTGTCACACACAGGCACGCCCACATACATAGGATGATATGAAATCCCCATAATCAGAAGCACAAACTGCTCTGCTCTGAATTAAGCAGACCCTGGGTGTTTTGAGCCAAATCTGACATTCTGATTTTACCATGGTAGAACAAGATTCACCTTGCATCTACTGTTAAACTGAACCTACTGGCCATTTTGGTTTACCCTGGAGTCCTTGAAATCATATCATATACTTCTGTGTTTTAGATCTGGACTTATTTTCTAGTCCAGCAGTTTTCTAACTGTGCCTTCTGCAATCCTTTCGCATGTACTCATTGTGGAAAAGCAATAAACTGGACCCAATTTTAAATTTTCCAGTGCCCCTTCAATTGGAATTATCATTCTAAGCTCTGTTACATACACTGTTCCCACGTACAATCTGGATGATGAAGTGTAGCTGAATTCTTATTTTTGATTTTCAAGCCACTATTCTGACACCCTGATTTTGAAAAAATGAAAAGTGACTTGACCTGTGTGATTCAATGAATCAATCGTAGCCTTTCCACATGAGCTTGCTGCCTTTCAGGGGTCACCATTGTGAGGACTTAGCCTGCATGCAATCACTGTCAGACACTGCAGCCACTGCTGTACAATCAGCCAAGGACATTGTGGCAAGAAACCATCAATTATCCCGAGTAGTCAATGGGAGTTTGCTGTAGTAAAGGGACTCAATTGAAGATAATCCATAAAAAATCAATTACATTATTATTTCTTAATTAGAGCACTTGACAATATAGCTTTCCTCAGCAAAGCCATCAGTGAATAAGAACATAAATACACACAAATAAATGTTGCTTCTGTCCTACTGAGCTCCTCGATAAGTTCACGGTGACCTTTATTACCAAACATTTTCCAGACAAGAACGTTTGTGTTTTAAAGAAAAGTCCCAAGCTGTTTCCTCTGTCACATAGAATAATAGACCCGTAAGTGCCTGTGATAATAACGATATTTGTTGATTATTAAAATACCACTGAATACTTGTAGGATACGTTCTGATCTACAAAAAACTATCTGTTCTTTGAGGCCCTAGCGAGCATGACTCTGTGCCCTTGTGCCTATGGCCAGTAGGGAGGTATGTGGCCCTCGGTGACCCTCCTCAGTGATCCTGCTCTGCTCATGCTTTTTCACAGCTTTTGAGCAATGATTGTTCTTTGGACTGGGTACTGGTTTTATTTATTCATTCAGCCACTCTAGGTTGCCTGTCTTGCTGATACTTGCCCCTTCTCCCTGATACAGACTGATTTGAAGATAACAGAAGTGTATGTCTCATATTTAATGGTTCAGGATGGGCATTTCTGATTGAAGGGTAAATCTGCTGCCTGTAATGATGATGTAATGATACATGGACTCTAGGTGTTCTCATCCAGGGTCTTTCCCTTTCTCTAAGACTTCCATATAGCTGCTGTGAAGAGAGATTCTTGACCTAGAAGTGGTCCATGTTTTCTTTTGCATTTTTGTGCAGTAAGCGCCTGATCAGGCAATTAGCTACAAGGGCATTATGATATTTTTTCTGCACAGCCACTTTACAACTGCGATGCAGCATGGAAACAGAAATTAGATTTTATTTGATAGTTTCCTCTGCTATAGTAGCACAATCAATATTTTAAGTTACCCTGGGTGTTTTATCAGTTAACTTAGTAGTAGTGGTAGTAGTAGTGGTAGAAGCAATATTAGCAGTATTTGGTGCCACCATCAGAATTAAGATGAGCTCCATGATGTCAGATGCTTTTATTTTTTTATCACAGACACTGTAATTTCATTTCTTATAATAGGACCTATGAGAATAATCAACAAATATTTGCCTAAAAGCACATCCAAGTAAAATGTGTTAACCTGGGTGTTCATATACAAACCCCACACTTTCCCCACCACAGTGCTGTATCATGTTTGCTTCTGTTTAAATCAGAGACCTAACAGTCTTATGCAGAAACACAGACAAGGGTTAGAGTGAATGGGTTCTGAAATTTTTCTCAGCTCTGGGATTTCACATGTCCCTGATTTCCTTCACAATGTAAAGAGGAGGGGGCCTCACGTTAAGTAGGACAATGACAGACTCCATGGCTTGGCAAAGGTCTGGCACACATCCTCAGAGCTTCAGTGCAGCAGTCTCTTAGGCATACAGCTGATGTTGAACTGTAAGTCTCAAACCAGAGAAGCAAACAGGATATGATTGGGCTTTAGGCCAGGGTTGATCTTTCTGCTATTGAAGGTCAGCTAAGGTGCAATGTTCTTCATTGGTAAATTGTTCATACTTATGTCCTAGTTGATGTTGGTGTTGAGCACCTGGATTTCAATCCCAGCTCTGCACCTGCCTGTTGTGTTGATGCTGTACTTCTGTTTCTTCGTCGGTAAAATGGGGTAACAAGAATAACACATTTGATAAAGTTAGTGACAATGCAGAGCAAGAGAACATTCATAAAGTTTGAAGAACAATTCTTGGTATAGAAGAAGCATTTCACAGCTGTACTTGAACTCATTGACAAACTGCTTACTATATACCCTAGACTTTGCACATTTTCCTCCACAGGATGTTAAAGCATTCCTGCTGTTTTATTTGTGTTCTCTTTTCAGATGCTATCGTATAGCTAATACACTTTCAATGTTAGTTTGTAAATTAATTTGCTTTCATTGACTATTTCAATAGACAAACCCTGCAAACTGTGACCAATCATCTGTTAAAAGGAAGCTACTTAATTTGACACATCTACCCTTAATTATGCCTTCCTATTATATTTAAAACTTCATTGATCTTTCCTCTAAAAGGAATTCAAAGTGATATATACATATGTATATGTGTGTATATGCATCGGCTCAATGTTTACCTGTTATTTCTTCCAAGATGAAATGCTGTCAAGAGAAAATGTTAGCATCATCAAGAAATATTTGCATAGCAAAAATGACTTAGAATTCCTACAATTGCAAAGGGCATTTTATTTTGGTTGACAAGACCGGTAACTACTTTAAAAATATTTGTAATTCTTACCCTGAACATTGCCAGTGCTGATTTACTCACGTACTTCATAATCATTTGCACTCAACATCAGGTTCTGTATAGAATTATTTGTGTTACATCTTAGCAGAGTACAAGGTTTTTCTTCAGAGATCATGTCCACTAAATATCACATGCCAATATAAATCATGAATGGCGCTTATTTAAAATTCACAGTCCTTAGTTTATCTTATTAAGCCATTCAGAATCTCACCTTATTTAACTTTTCAGACTAACCTTGTCAAAACTGCCACTTCTTACAAAGGATGTGCTGATGAATGCCTAATAATCAGCTCTCTGAATGGGGAAAATAAAGAGGAACATCACCACAATCACCATTGTCATGAACAAAACCCACGTTGGGATGACCCATTTTCCAGGTGTCACTATCCCCACAATGGCCAATCTTAAGGTGTCCATGAGCTACCAGAGGATACAAAGGCAGGAAGAAATGTGCCAGGTCTGTTCTTAGAAGCAGCTAGCATGAGCTGACACCAGCATGCCACTGCCTCTGAAACATATACACATCTCAATATTGTAGGCATGACAGTTGCCTGGAGTTCATTAATACCATTGTGCCTTCAAGATGCTTTGCTGATCTTCAAGTTGCTACTACTGCCATTACATACACACTCATGGATAAACCTGAAAAACCCATAATTAACCTCCAAGACCCATGAAATATAATCACTCTCCTTTAATAGTTTTACTACTGACCCCTATACAAAGAACTATCACCCCTTTTTCTATGTCACTAAGCTCTTCAGTAATATTTGGTTAAACATTATTACACTGCCTGAGCAGGTATCTATTTGTAGATGCTATGCTAGTTTCTGGCATTGTAAGTCACCAACACATCCATACTGCACTTGCCAGAAAAAAAAATTCTGGCTAAATGAGGGCCCAATTTTGGAAAACAAAAGAAAATTTATATATGAAATAATATCAATGAAAATAATTTAAATCCTTTTAAAATTACAAGGTGACTCTTTTCAAGATAACTATTCAAATGAGGGCATTACTCATATAACATTTGTGTTTACACAATATAATATTTAAATATTTTAAATCTTTTTTTTTAACTTAATTCTTATCACATTTCAGAAAGTCTAAAATACAGACCTCATATTGGTAAAGAAAAAAAAATCCACTCTAAAGCAGAGAGCTAATTATTAATAGTGTCAGGACTAAAGTTTTTCTAATCTGCCTTTTCTGTTGAAATATGAAGTCAGGCTACTCTATACCCAAAAGTACTATAAGCTTCCAAAAGCCTTGTATACTCAACAGTCACTTAATAAATATTACTGACTTTTCCCAGCCCCAGACTGGTAAGAAGTAATTCAGTAACACACATTTAATTTATTTTAGTCCTTCAAATTTTGATAAACTAATATAGAAATAGGTCCTGAAGAATATGTTAAAATTATAAAGTGTATAATTTTCTAATTCAGCAGTACAGTACTAATTCAATCCTTCATCACATATGTATTGAGCACCCACATGGTAATAGCTAACATTCATTGTCTCCTTAAAGGTGCCAGGCTCAACACTTTACATATATTCTCTTTCATTCTTACAGCCATTTGAGGCAAGTACCTTTATTACTTGAATTTTTCAGGTAAGGCCTAGCAAGCTGGAATAATGTGAGCGAGATCACATAGCTAGAACATGGCAAAGTTGAAATACAAACTCCATGGCAATACCCAGCATTGTTAACTATGATAAAACACAGTTTCTTTTGTTGTAGAAATAAAGCTATTGAAGATTATCAGCATCAACAGATGACAAATACTCTTTCTGAATTGGGTAACTCAATAATCAGGAAACTCAGTCCCTAACTTCAAAAGAGTTTAAGGTCTATCAAAACAGAAATACGGGGACAAAAGTATATTTACAAGAGGATATACTTGTACTCAGATGCATCAAAAACTCAGAAAAGGTGGGACGTGTTGGAAACTGAAGCTGACAACTAAGAATGGAGATTTGAGATGAGTACCAAAGGACTAACAGAACAGAAGGAACACATTCCAAAGAAGTAAAGATAGAATGCTTTGAGGCAAAGGAGCAAGGTGATGTGCCACTTGAACATCACCATCATTTTAACTTTGAGATTTGGAAAAGTAAGCTTAAGGGTAGGCATTTGGGGTAACCCCATCTGATATCAGAATTCCTAGATCAAGTCTCTTTCACTTCCAATCCAGCTTTCTGCTAATTCCCATCCTACAAGGCAATCAATGACTATTTCCTGGCTGCCTATCTCCATGTGGAAGACCTGGACTGGATTCTGGGTTCCGGGTTTATTTTAGCTCATTACCAGTATCTCTCTCCCTTTCAAATGAGTAATTCTTTAAAAAAAAAAACACTAAAGCAAAGCATCCGGCACAGTAGTTTGTGCCTAAAGTCCTCGCCTTGCATGCGGCAGGATCCCATATGGGCGCTGGTTCTGATCCTGGTGACCCCGCTTCCCATCCAGCTCCCTGCTTGTGACCCAAGAAAACAGTCGAGGATGGCTCAAACTCCTAGAGTCTTGAACCAGCATGGGAGACCCGGAAGAAGCTCCTGGCTTCTGGTTTGATCAGCACAGTTCCAGCCACTGTGGCTGCTTGAGGAGTGAATCATCGGTGGAAGATCTTCCTCTCCATCTCTTTTCTCTGTATATTCAACTTTCCAATAAAAATAAGTCTTTAAAATAAATAAAGTAAAACAAAACGAAGTTTCACACCTTTGAGTAAACTGACATTGACCATATAGGAAGTGCAACGCATAGAGGGGCAAGTGTCAAGAAAACCCAAGTGAGATATGACGCCAAGTACACTTAGGTTAGCACTTCCAGTGCTACAAACAGGCCCTAGCAGACAGTTCTGAAAAATCACATTTTCTTTTCACACCTGGTTTAAAGTGTTCATTAAGAGTTCTAATACAATGAAATACAGAAGTTGTATTGGTTTGCTCTAAAGGCAGTGAAGAAATGGGTACAGAAAATGTAACACCTTTTGGCACTCTAGAAAGCTAGGGGACGAGTCAAAAGGATATGGGGAAGTTTTTTGACCAACATCAAGAAAACTCAGGTTAAGAGAAAACTCACATTGCAGAAGAAAGATTCAAGACTGGGAAAAAGAGAAGACAGACAGCTGGAATAAAGTTTTGGCAGAAAAAGAACATGATATAGTTAAAGAAACAGTTTGAGGAACTTAGACTAGCCTTCTTCCTATTAGGCCCTGAGGGTGGGGGGTTGGGGGGGAGAGACAGGAGCAGAGAATGTATTTTTGCAGTGCAGGAAAGGGTGTAGTTATTAACTGGAAAAATCCTTTTGATTACCTACCTGCATCCAAATTCAGTCTGCCTGCCAAGTCGTCACAATCATTGTTTAATGGAAAGGCTTCCCCTAAAGGGAGCAGGTGTGATTGGAACCAATTCAAGAGTGAAGGAGTTGACACTTCCTTTGGCAATTTCCCACCTTTTTTCCCTCCTCTTCTCTCTGCCACATCCTGCCCAGTGGCCTCCCACTGGGGAGCTACATCCAGTCTGATCCCTGGGGATAATTCTCAAGACTGTGTTTATTGGAAATTTAGGCCATTGTTTCTTGCCTGTCAAGAAAATTCTGATGAAGTGCTGGGTTTCCTAGCAGCTGAGTTATGTTTGCTCTCTCCATGCAAGTTATTTGCTCTAAGTAAAGAATTCTTCATTGCAAAGACCTCTCTGCCCAAAGAAGGGAGTAGAGTCTCTGGTGCTGGAGCAACCCACACAAGGATGTATTCTGGGTCAGGGTTCTTGGCGATGGTCCCTTTAACATTATGCCACCTGGATGAAATCAACACGGCTTTGACGACTACAAGTCCACACAGATGGCTGAACGGAGGTGGGCACTAGAGTACAGGGATAGTGACTGTGTCTGTCATATATCACTGCAGATAACATGGCATCCAATATTGTTTATAATTTATAATAAGAGTCAATGTGGTAAATTGCCTCCAGTAACTCTTCGCCCCCCCCCCAAAAAAAAACAAAGCTTTTTTTTTTTTTTAAATTAAAAACGTAAGTAGGATGGGACACTGTTACTGGGAACAATGTCTGTACCGATATTCAGGATTCTTCATGGAGACAGAACTGGTAGAAAGCATAGATGTAAAACAGACAGATGATAACTAGTTAGCTAACCAGTTAATGGATAGATAGAAGGCAAATATAAACTTTGCACTTAAGACTGAGAGGATGAGGTCCACCCACATTATGGAGGAAAATCCTCCTTTACTTTAAATCTCTGGATTAGAGAGATTGCCAATCTAAGAATAGTCTAGAAGAAATGACCGTAGCCCAAGAGTTCCTTTATGGCTTGAATATTCCTAAAATGAGGTCAGACCTTTTAGAGAACAAAAATATTGACCTCACAATACTTGGCAGATCTGGGGAGACACAGAAGGTAATATTTGAGTTACACAGAAAGAAGTTAATTGATAAATAAAATAATGTTTTTATTCTTTTGTGTTTTTTGAATTAGTCCTTTATTTTGAGTTCTAAAACCACATATCACCACATCAATAATGATGAAAGCCAGAATAAATTTTGTTAATTTACCAAATTTTGTGGCCCTAATGTAACTCGTGGTATATTAAGGAGGAGGAGCAAGAAGAAATGCTGAGCTTTCTACATAGCAAAATATTTTACTAATTTTGTGATTAATGTTTTCTCTAAAAACTAAGTAGAATTATCTTGGTTTTGAAGATAAGGAACAATGATTAAGATATTAGGAAGGTAAAGAATACTGAAAGCTAATCGAGATTCACATATCAACTAAATCGAGCTCCACATGTATCATCTGCGTTTGCTAAATCTTATAATATCATGGTTTTGTAATTCTTATATCACCACTAGTGTCTACTAGACAGCCTCAGGACTGCAATATTTCTTTAATTCATACTTAGGACCTAGAGGACTAATTTGTGGTTCTAAACTTTCAGTTTGGTGACTGAGATCCACTCATAAATCAGTGAAAGACTAAGTAAGATAAATGTTCACTGAATAAGTATCCTGGGCCAAAAAGAACCAATTTTTGGACTTCATCCCACCTTAGGCTACCCAGTGAACACCATCAGTAAATCAGAGCCTAAGCTTACTAGAGCCCTTTTGAAAAGCAGATAAATAGGACATGCGCCTCAGTGCCCACTCTATTAGGTATTATAATCCAAAAATCAAAACATAAAGAGTCCTCAAATGTTATTAAATCTATTAAGTCTAAAATAGTTCATTGATGACCAATTTCAAAGTGCTTAAATGGTGCAACTGCATCATGGCTTATGTGAAAATCAATGCAAAAGCATGAATCATCAGCGAGTATGCTGGAGCCTTCCAAAGACAGTTTGCAATTAGCAAAGCATCGATCTAAATAGACAGGGCCTCGAAAGTTACAGAGACAAAGCAGGTGAAAAGCTAGAGCCCCGTCCTTTATGATGAATCTTTACTACTCCGCTCCCTCCCAACTCTATGTAAAGGAGCTCCATCCACACTGGCATCTCTCATTTCAAGCGACTGGGAATGGTAACTCCACTCTGGCACCGAAGAGTGATATCGATGATATTAAAGAGAAATCATTACATAACTTATGAATGCTCCACTAAAAGGCTAGTGCTCACTTACAAGTATCTTTTTCCACCACATCATAGTCTGGTCAATATTGCATAAATATAAGCAATGATTATAATTCACAGTAAAACAGAATCTTAGAACTGAAAGGAAGCTAAAAGATCGTTTTGCCTAACCACTTTGAATGCATAGGGAGTGGGGGCAATTTGTCTACAGTTACAGACAAACAGAGACAAAGCTGGAATCGTGGGTCCTCTCCCAGGTAGTGTTCTTACCATGACATCTTACAGACTAATAGCACAGGAAGGTTAATCTAGTGGTCTACACCTTTTATCCTAAAGTGATTGATCTAACGGTTAATTATACCATTTTCCAGAAAGAAATCTGACCTTTTCTAAGAAGGTTCGAGCAGGACTGGATTCATACCAGAACCACATTTATCTCTTTCTCCACCTCAGCTGAAAGGACAGACAGCTCACATCGAAATACATCGTCTAGCAGATGAGCTTTGGTATCACAGCAGGAAATGCCAAGTGGCACCGGACAGAGAGTGGACACCAGACACGAGGGAAAACACCTGTGACTGCAATTCCCAGATCTAAAAAGACGATGTTTGTTCGCATTGTTTGTCTTGACTAGTTGTGATATTGGAAAAAATAACTCATAGATGAAGTAGACAAAGACATAAAGGTGATGTATATTTGGGCAACATTCATGAAGAAAAAAATCATCTATGGAGAAGCCAAAGTCAGAGAGAAAGAGAGAGAGAAAGAGAGAGAGAGAGAGAATATCTTTCAACTTTTATCCATTGATTCCCTCACCAAACGATTCAACAGCCATTTCAGAACTAGAGCTACAAGCCCAGCCAAGTCCCCCAAATGAGTGACACGAAAGTTAGTGCTTGAGCTCTCTTCTGCCGTCTTCCCAGACATATTAACAGGAATCCGGATTGTAAACCACGAAGTAGTAGTGGCTTAATTCACTGCACCGCTTGAATGTTTTCGTGGTACGCATAGTTTGAAAGACTAATCAAACTTTTTTTATCTAATAATTTTATTGCATATTTCTGAAGGAACATTTTGACCAGATAATTATTTACCTGTGATGTAGTTCCATTTATAATAGCATTTGTTAAAATTTGATCCTGCTTACAAGTACAGTATTTCTTTTAAATTCATTTCAAATAATCTTCAGGGATTAAGACTAATTGGGAGAAGGAGAACTGAATGTGGAGCCAACAATTCCACAACAGTTACCTGAGAATGTTAAGGGGATAATTATGATTGTGTGTCAGTCAGTCAAATGTTCCAGAATCCTGATCACAGCAGGAATTGATGCACATTTCCCTTCTCAATATCAAGGTATCATCTCAAAATCACCAACATCTGTGAAATACGCAAATGAAAAATGGGTTCCGTTGAAACCCGACAGTCTTGAGTGGGATTCTGCTATCAGCTTCATTTACCCTAACATTCTTCTCTGAGAAGCAGGAGAAGAGAATTTGCAAAACTTCATTCAGCTAGTATGTGGGGGAAAAAAAAAAGTGTAGCTACACACCTTTGCCCTTATCTTGTTTCTGGCCGTCTCCTCTTTCTCCATCTCTTCCTAGGCTAGACAAATCTTGTCATTACAAAAGAATTTCTAATGCCCACTGGAGTGTTTTTAAAATCAGATTTCCTTAGCTTTCAAACTAATATTCATGGGTCATTTATGAAGCTGTAGATCCTTCAGCGGTCAGCATTTCCAGAGATTCTAGGAGAGGCAGGAGCAGATAAGACTGTTCCCAAAAACTGACTTTCAGTCCTCAGACTATGGAGCAGTACAAGTGGACCAGCAAACATTAGGCTTCCACCAGCCAAGGCCCCTGAGAGTTTAGAAGTAGTTCAAAGACCTGGGCCCTGGCCCACAGCCACCACTTCAGAATGACTGTCAAAAGACCCAGAAATATATGTTTAGAAAATATTCCCAAGTAAATCTGGAAAATAACTTGTGTAGAGCTTTAATGAGCCCAGCAGCCTCCACAAATGCCTGAACATTTCCATCCTCATCTGGAACTCAGAGAGCAGCAACTCCGGGCCAGGCAGATATCCGAGTGCACATTTTTTCAGCTGTCGATGGCAGCAGTGATAGCAACTCCTGCTTGTGTGCTGAGGAAATGCCAGGCAACTGCCTTTTCTTAGACAATTCCAAGATTAACGGGCTCACGTTGCTCAGATGAGCAGGGCTTCCCACTCCACAGTCAGCCAGAGAGAGAACATGCTGTCCTCTCCGTGGGCCAAGGGGCCCACTTCCCAGCCATGCGTCTGGGCAGGAGAGATTCTGATCAGCAGAACTCACTGCCTGTTCCCAGATTGTCACCATTACCCAACCAGTGACACATTCTGTCCTGGAACTCAAGCAGCGCTCTGCTGGGCTGCATGGCTTGTGCCACGGATGGACAATTACATCCAGAATTACAAAGGGCATTCTGTTCAAAAGGAGCAGACAGACTGGGAAACCCCTTACCACCTGATCCTGGGAGGAAATGTCAGGGCAGTAAAACGGTCGTTTGCAAAGAGCTAGGGTGAGATGTGCAGGAACCTTCTTGGGTGTCTCACAGCAAGCCAGCTGGTCTTCAAGTCACTTAATGTGTTTTCCAGTGGAGGCCACTATGTGGACAAATACCCACCCCATCCCGCCTGAGGGAGGAGCAATGGAGCTGTTTCTATTTTTTTCTTTTTTTTTTTGTACTTGAAAATGCTTTTTTTTTTTTCCTTTTACACAATTTGGAGCTAGTGCCAGTGTGCGTGAATCTTAAGGCTTCAGAAAGCTTTCCTCCATGGCAATGAATTCCACTGTCAAAGGTAGAGGTAAAAATATAAGTATATAAGGCTCTCCCTCTCTCAAAGCAAAAATCATGATGACATTTTTACATGACAGCACTTTGAAAAGAATGCTGCTCACTTTAAAAGCCTCTGGCCATAAGATGAAATGGAATCCAAGTGCTCAAATATGCAAGCGTGACCCTCCTAAAGTACTCAATTCTGACCAATTTTGTTAAATGGTTTAATTCTATCCAACCCCATCAGATGAAATTCAAAATGGATGTACTAGAAACAATGGCAAAAAAAATGTTTTTGGTACAAAAGTAGCAATGGCAAAAGTCTGATTCCCTCTCCAGTCTCTCTCAAAAAAAAAAAAAAAATTGATCTAGGCTGCCCATTCTAACACCTGCTGCTCACAATGAAAGCCCCAGCCAAGCAGCTCATGCCCTTCCATCCAAATATCCAATCTACCCGCAGAGAATTCAAGCTGTCCAGCCACACACCAGCTGCTTGCTTAGTCACTGCAGAATGCTCAACTTCAACTCCCTCATCTCAATGTTTGTTCTCCCCTCTGTCTATACCATGAAACGGGGGCTATTAGCACAATCTCAGAGTCCCTCATGAGCCCATGAACCAATATTTGTGATTTTTTTTTTTCTCAGCAAGGATCACAGAATTCTAGTGTTCCCTTTAACCTCTCCCTTGTACTTCGAGTATGGTACAAACATTTCTAAAATCAAACAGAGAAACGGCAGGTTCCACTTAGTGCTTAGGGACAGTGGTGACTTTTCGCTAGATAGTTCACAGAGTGGGATGAAGTGCATTCAGTCTCATCAATCTATGTTCCTCCCATTACTGAACTACAAAATGAAGACGTGGCTCTCATGATCTTGAAGACCCTATTAGGAAGCTTCTTCCAGTTTAATCTGCTTCCTCAAGTGCCTTACACACACACACGCGCGCGCACACACACACACACACACACACACACACACAGTTCCCTATCTTGTCTTGACTTGATTCAGGAGTGTACCTTAGAGTTGCATTTTAAAACACCACATGGTAAACCTTAAAAACTGTATTTTTCTCATGAATGTACATTTTTATTTCAAAGGCTCTGACTTTATTGCTGATTGATGAATGAGCAGCGATCCTTCATATTCTAGATATAAATGCCTCCTACTCAGGCAGTGACACATACCAATCTAACAAACCCAGATGTTTATAATGCCCCTGGGATCAGCCCTGATGACATAATGGGTGATACTTTTATATAAATAGTCACTCCTACTTGATCACACTTGCAAGCCGTAGTCAGTCTCTTGCAATTCTCACAACGC
Source organism: Ochotona curzoniae (assembly GCF_017591425.1). Taxonomy (NCBI): domain Eukaryota; kingdom Metazoa; phylum Chordata; class Mammalia; order Lagomorpha; family Ochotonidae; genus Ochotona; species Ochotona curzoniae. The sequence goes on along the minus strand of NW_024465035.1, from coordinate 7,546,259 downwards.
ACCGTGAGACTCCACTCTGTGCCCTCGTCTGTGCCAGCTCAACCAAGGAGGTCAGAAGCACAGTCCTGGCTTTGTTGGCCCTTCCAGGTATCACACTGGAAAAACATCTGTTAAAACCGAAGTGTTCAGAGACTGACTTATTTCCTCTTACCAAGATTACAGCATGCTGGCCAAGGCCCCTGTATCTGAAATCTGCCCTTACTGTAGCCTTCACTAAGGGTGGCTTCTTTCCAGCTGTAAGAGCTTATCCCTCTGAAAAATCCTTCCTTAGCCATTATAATTAAGTTAACCTGATTCTAACCATTCAATTTAAACCAACCTCCAACTCCACTTCAAACTTGACCCCCAATTCTTTACCTCTCCTTTACCCAAGCTCTTTTCTGTGTAACTTCCTAGGCCTCCCATTCAACCCTTGTGACTTGCTTTGGAATGAAATAGAAGCAGAACCAGAAGAGTACTTTTATAGTCTTTGCTTGTATCAGTTTAATATCTTATTGACCAAAGAAGCTTTAAAGTCAATTTTAAAGTGATTTAAAAAAAAAAAAAAAAAGCCCGAGTAATGGGTGGCCAACATTGTGGTTCAGCACATTAAGCTTCCACTTGCCATACCTGAAGTTCATATCAGAGCACTGGCTCATGTACTGGCATCTCCTGTCCCCATCCAACTCCAAGCTAACATGCCTGAGAAAGCAGCAAATGTTAGTCCAGGTGCATGGGCACCTGCCATCCACAGAAGAGACCGGGATGGAGTTCCAATTTTCTGTTTTCAGCCTGGCCTAACCATTGATGATCGGGAAATAAAGCATCAATGAAAAATCTTCTTCTGTCTTTCTCCCACTCTATATTCTGCCTTTCAAATTAAATAAATATTTGCTTTGAAAAGAGTATGACAAAGAGAAGTGAGGGGTAATGCAAAATTGTTCAGCAATACAGCATATACAGGCAGGGAAGAACAACTGGCAATGAAAGGATTACACAGCATTGGACAACTTCTACTCCATGGCCAAGGAACTCCTGCAACATTTTATGGGGAAGGAGTCTGAAATTTCAGATAGGCTCAGAATTGTGGGTGCTATCCTGAGACTGTTGCCCCCTCAAATGTGTATGTTGAAACCTCAGCCCAGGGTGATGGCATCAAAAAGTCAGGCCTTTGGAAGATGTATCAGGCATGGGATTATGCCTTCATGCACAGGGACTCCTTCTTCAAGGAGTCCTGGGGAGACTTTCTGCCCTTCCACTATGTGGAGACACAGCTTGAAAGCACCAGTGTTGAAGCACAGAGCAAACCTGTCCAATCCTGTGACTGCTGGCTCCTTGATCTTGCATCTTCCGTTCTCCAGGATTATAATCCATGCCAGTTGCTTACAAAGACCTAGTCTCAAGCATTTTGTCAGAGCAAGCCAAAGAGACTGAGACGATGGACTGTAATCTGTTGCCATGCCTGTCACAGTCTATGGTATACACAATGACAAACAGAAAGCTATGAAGGAAGAGTTCAAGGCAGACCACAGGAATCGAGAAAGTAACTGTCAACAATCCCATAGCTCAGGAAACATCTCTGGCCTGTAACTGTCATGGCCCTAACTGTGCCCCCATTTTACCTTCTTTGTTCCCCTTTTCTGAGGATGGCTCTGAAGACCTCAGACCATACATGCCGTGAACAGAGGCCTGTGTTTCCACTGATGTGAACTGATCAAGACATGGTACAGCCATCACTTTATCCTAGAAGATTCTCCAGAGGCCCTAAGTGGGTTAGCTGACTGCTGCATGTTGCTTAGCAGTTCCCCTACGATGACTTTTACCACACTGGGCTGATAATTAGACTATTTGCTATGTGTGCTCTCCCTGACTTGTAAATTCCAGGGCAACAGAGTCCATGCCTGGGTTGTTTACAGTTGCATCTATTCATTACTAAGCGAAGTAACTGGAACTTACTAGATATCCAATCAACCTTTTTAAGGAAACATGCAAGGCTGAAGGGCCTTATCAAAATTTATCCCATATCCTGAGAGCATTCTTATAAACTGATTGTCCAGCTCAGAATAGTAATAGGGCACAAACTTGGGTCTTAGAGGGTCTGAACTTGAATCCTAAATGGACTACTTACGTCATATTGTTGTTCTACACAAGTCAATTTGTTATCCCAGGCCTCAAGTTTCCCTTCTTAAAATGGGAAAAATAGTCTCATAATAGAGTTGCTATACATTAGGCATTCTTACAAATCAAACTGAACAGTATATAGCATGGCAGGTGGTGCTAAATAAATGACTTCATTATTTCCAAACAGGAATAGTTGGTGGTGTTGAATATGGCTTTAACTGGCCATATAAAACTACTGAAATTTGAGAAAAAAGTAAAATAAATGTAGGAAGTTAAATTAAATAGGAAGATCTAGGAGTGACAGGTTGGTGATGGTTTAGAGTTGTTTGAAATCATATTAGCTTTGACATGCAACTAGGATTCCAATTGAATCTGTACCATGTTCACCTTTGCAGTCAGACATGCATCAGCCTATCTGGAGGGGTAACTAATAATTTGGACTCTTCCAGGCCAGTGGAAAAAGTACAGCTTACATGGCCTAAGTTCTAACATGAATTTGCTGGAACGTGAAAATACAGTAAGAAGTAACACTGACTTCAAGCAAAGCTGGAACCTGTAGCTTTCAGATGCTACCAAGAAGAGTCACATTCAAACATGAACCCTCAAAATGACTGTCCAAAGCCAAAGCCATCACCTGCCTTTGTGTTGAGCAGAAAAAAGGAAGTCTTTGCCTGAGCACTTGAAATAAAGCCCTCTCCACTCCCTCTGACAGTTCAAAGACAAGGTTGTGATGTAAACTCTCCCACCTGGAGTCACTACTCAGACACTTGAAGGTTGTTTAATCACAAAACACACAGATTAGCTGGAATTAATCTGGACACACCAGTGAAACTGAAGATCTATCTCATTAACCCACAGTGCAGAAAAGGGAGGTTGTTAAGACTCCTAAAAATCACTATGACAAGTAAAGCAAGAGGATGGATGTCCATTGGCAAACGATGGTGCTTGAACAACCAGAATGCATCCTGGAAAGAGACTTCTTCAAAGCTGAAGAATCCAGGATTTAGTGCTTTAGCAAAGGACCACACCCAGAAGAAGGCAGGAAGAACATCATCACACAGGAACATTAGATTATCAGAGCTTTGCCTAAAGACATCCTAACCACCATACAAAGAAGAAAGCCAAGAGATTGAATGGTTATCCAAATTGATCTACAGGGCTGAAATACAGAACTTCTAACTCAAAAACCACGTGATCTTATGTCATAAAAATTCAGCCCTCGGTCAAAATAGTCAAACTCCACATTTGCCAAAAAGCTTTTTAAAACAACAGCCCAAAAAATAAACTTAAGGGTTTACCTAAGCAGTGTGTATCTAATTGGTGCAACTGCATTTAGTGCCTTCCAACTGATCATATCCGTAAGATCAAACACAATAGTGGAATTTCAAGAATCTGTAAGATTCAAAGCTGTTTTCCCAATTAAAATGCTTAACTCTTTTCTCGGTAGCATATGAATTTCTTATATTTATTTTTAGGCACTCTGTGTTAAGCTGCCTGCATCATGTCAATGTTTGGTGTGCTAACTTTGCATCCAAAGGTTATTCAACACACCAAGATTAGAAAAAAAAAAACACATTTTTACCTCAAAGAACTGTTCTTGGATTCTGCTATGTGTTTTAATGGTGTTAAATGTCAAAAAAATATATATACTGGAAATGTAAGTACTAGGAAATGCACTGTGACTGCTGCCCTAGATGGCATGTGCAGCTGAAGGATACAAAGACGTCACTGCGCTTCAGTTCAGGCTTGGCAGTCTGCTGTCGGTCTGTCAAATTTCTAAGATGAAGTAGGAGGCAGGCAAATAAGTCGGTGGTTGTTTATCAGTGCCTGCAACTCACCCAGTAGTCGTCATCAACCAAAGCAGCAGTGACAGCAGAATGACGGGCCGTAGGAACATCTGAGTAATCACATGGCTCTTGGCGGAGTGAACCATGCATTTGCATGGACTGCATGTGCTCCATCTCTCAGTGCTCATTCCAGCCCTGAAAATCGGGAATACCATCTCAGTTTTACAGGAAGAAACTTGCACTTGGCCAGATCAAGTTATGGGCCACAAGATGATTTGTGGTCATTCCAAGCTAGAGGCAAAAGTAAACCTTTCATGACTTGCTTTTGGATGGATTTTCAACCCTAGACCATTGGACAACAACAGCTGACATGCCTGTCTTGGGTGGAAGAAGTCTACTCTCTCTGGTTTCTGAATGTATCCAATGCTTCAAAGCGTAGGCAGGGTTCAGTCGTGACTGCTGCTTCAGTAACGCAATGCATTACTCATAAGTCAGGAGAAGGGCCAACCTGCTCCCAAGCTGCCTTATGTAAAGACAGTGCGGAAGGAACGGAGGGCTGAAGTCTTGCACAATTTGAGACAAACATCTCCATCAACAGCTCTCTCCTCCTCCTCTCCCTCTCAGACACACACACATACACATGTGCACACACACACACATACACATGTGCACACACACACACACACACACACACACACACGGGTTACATTCTATACCAAGGAAGGAGAAAGTAACTTTAAAAACAAAATTTTGATTTTATTTAGAAATTATATATACTTACTTTTTGTACTTCTTAAGAGCAGGGGATTCTGACTTCCAATGTTTTCAAAGAATAATGTCAAAAAGAATCAGTGTTATTTGTTTTTAATAATGACAAAATGCATTATTAGTATCTCATAATTTAAAAAGTTATAATTATCTTCAAATTTAATGATAATTTTATCACTGTTATTATATCAAAGGCTTGTTTTCCTTCCTAATGGTCAACATGTGACCATCCTATACAGCAGTGAGTATGGAGTACACCTTTCCATGATCACACAGCTATTAGACATATCAGTTAGAATGGGACCTCCAAATTAAGGCCCCTGGGCTAAATCCAGCCAGCTGCTTTTCCTTGTAGTTTATTGTGGAGCAAGTTCTTGTCCCTCAGTGCATCTGGACTGGCAGTGGACACTTGTACACCAGAGGTAGAATTATAAAAATGACTAGATAATAAAATGTAAAAAAAAAAACTGAAAAAATGACTAGATACTGTGCAAAGCTAAAAATGTTTATTATTTGGCCATTTACAGAAAAGTAATCAATCTCTGACCTGTTCATTTTCTTTAAATTGATAACTTTGTATGGTCCATGAATGAGGTTATAAATATTCAAATAGCCTTTGTAAGAAAAAACAAAATATATCCTCACTTCTACTGCAGATGGATAACAAAACGTGATGGAAACTGAAGTGTTCTTTGAAAACTTGACCTGCACAATGACAAATATTTTCTCTTTCACTACCCACATGAATGAGAGTTAAAATGTGGAGTATCATTTGACATTAAATGATAAGTCGTGTGCCCTTCTGATGCTGATGCCATGTTTCTTCAATATTCCAACTGTACATTTTCACCTTGCAAAAATACCAAATAATTTTAATTCTCTCTTCACAAAGATTCCAATTATAATCCAATTCCTTTCAGATTAAGTACATTTTGATAGCAATTCCCTTATACCAAAAAAATATTGCCCAAGATAATGGGCTGTGAGTATAGTTTCAATGCTAATAAGAGGCAGTTTAACAGCCTCAACAAGTTCATTCTGACTACATTTTCATCGCAGTGATAAACAGCATATAATGCCCCTCAATTATAGCTTTCATGTAAAAAATGAAGTTATAAGACAATTTATGCCATCTAAATTGTAATTTCATTTCTGAGATGTCGCCCTTTTAATAAATAAAAATTCTACTTACTCTATTCTTCTCAGGTTGGGTGTTGATAGTGAGATCGATTACAGGAAAAAAAGGAATTCCAGATGAAATCAATGCTACCACTACAAGCAAATGAGTGAGAGTTTGTTCAAGCCACCAAGCCTAAAGCACTTCTCTCTCCTTTTCTCTGAGAGCATTACAAAATAAAACGCTATTGATGACTGAAACGTAAATGGGATTGTGGATTCCAGCCTATCATGAGTAACAAAGCACACATTAGAAAGGCCTTGTAGCACATGCTGAAGTTCATTCTAAAATGCTTGATTGCAATATCTACATTCAGAAGCTGCACTTCTCATCAGTGTGTCTTCCTCAACTTTACAGAAGTGAGACAGTGAAACCTAACACACACACACCTCTGGAACCCGTCACGATCTCTCCCTACGGTTTACTTCTTTTTATGTACAGTCCAGGTCGAGGTTAACTGTAGTGACTGGCTTCATTCACTAAGTATCACGCTTGTGAGACTCATCCATATTGATGAAGGGGTGCGTGCGTGTGTGTGTGTGTGTGTTGTTCATTCTAGAAGCTGTGTCCCAATGTGATTTCCCAATCAGCTTTTTTTACAATTTTAGTAAGTATGGATTTATTTATGTTGAGTTAGGCCAAAGAGCATGAAAACACCAAATTCAAAAGGCAGTTTAGAACCAAAAAAGTTTTGAAAAGACAGTGGTAATACCATACTAAAGTGTCTATGCAACTTGATTGGTAATAGAATACTGAAAATAATTCAAATATCCTTAGATGAGTAAAAGTTTGGACACACTCATTTCATACAATATATTTCAGCAATAAAAATGGATAATGAATACAAGATATAATTTACATGAATTTCAGGGGAATATTTTTACTGAAAAATGTCAATCATAAAAACATAGATGATGTATGATTCCTTTCTTACTCTATCCTCAAAACAATTAGAAAAAACTAAAGAGATATGAAGAAAAGATTCACAAATGTCAAAGGAAAGGGGTGGGAGAAGGGGTCCTGGGGAATGGGCACGAACACAAGAATTCTCCGCCATCTATCTGGAGTTGGCTCTCACTTGTGTGATCCATAGCCTCATACTCTAATCTCCCTGTTCTACGGAAATCCTTTTCTGAATCTATTTTGCATTTTGTAGAACCATTTGAATTCTGGGATAGGCTGTTTGGAATTCCCTCTTGGGAATCTACAATCTCTCATACTTCAACCTTGCTTCAACCTCTTCTCAGGTCCTCTCTGGAATCCTCTCCTGGGCTCCTCTTCTAGTGTCCTCTTTGGGGGGTCCTCATCTAGAGTCCTCTCCAAGGGCCATCTCCTGGGGCTCCTCTCTGAGGTGCTCTCCTGGGGTTCTCATCGTCTCCATTGTCATCTTTCCCACTGTGTGTTCACCTACAATGGCTGTCTTTCTTATCAGTTCTCTTTCTTTTCCTCCCAAAGCTCTCCAGACCTGACCTCTTAGTCATAAGATGGTAACCCTCTTCCCGTTTCTTCCCTGAGCAGCTGTGAGCTAACAGCCACCCCCTCCAAATCTTCAGAGACTTTAGTTTCTGACATTGTGCCATTTTCTACGATCTACTCCCAGCCTAATTTATAGTGATTTCAATGTCCACATAGATGACATATCCAAAACCCTGATTGCTCATTTCCTTAAACTTCTCCATACTTAGCCCCCTTCTTGCATTCTTACTTTACACATTGTTGTTCCCCTAAATCGCACCCCCTTAATACGTGTCCCTCTGTCCACCAACTCCAGTCTCTCCAACTGACAATCTCTAACAGTCCCACTCAGCACTGGGAGTTTGCAAACACTGACTTCACATTTAAAATGGCTTCTGGACCTTTCACACCTTCTCTCCACCTCTTGTGCAGATAAAACAGTATAGTCCACCCTTACAAACACTTCCATGTATGTGTCTTCTCTCCTTTGGTCTCTTAGGCCTACTCTCTCCAAAAATGCAGCCCTGCACAAATCCACTCTCCTGTTATCCTCACCTGCACCTTTGGAACTAAATGAAGCTGGAAATAAACACAGGAATGCTGACTTGTCTCACTTTAAGTTCCTGCTCACTCTCCACAAGAGAGCCCTTTATGTGGCCAATCACTGCACATTTCCCCAGTCCATTCACACTCTCTCCAAGGTGACTGTGTTACACTTTTTCCTCCCTCCTTAAACATCTGGCAGCTCTCCCTTTGCTCAGACTTTAACTGAGATGATAGGGACAGTTGGAAGAGAGGCCCCACCACAACCCACCTGCTTCATTGCCATGGCTCTCTGCCTTCTTCCCTGCCCCTGAGTGGACATCATAAAAGCCAGGAAAGGCCCAACACTTTTATTTTCTTTTGATCTCATCCCATTTGAGAAAACTGCTCTAGAAATTTTTGCACACATCTGCTAGCACAACCCTTATCTACTGAATCTTTCTCCACATCATATAAATATCTAAAACAAAGCTTTCCATAAACCCATTCCATCCACAACAACATCTCATCTCTCCCCCCATCTGTAACAGCAAAAATAATCTAGAGTTACTCTCCACACATTCTCTTTAAATTCACTCTACCCAAATACATTCTCACCAGTTGATGCAAATAAAATTCTTTGTAAAATACAGCTGGCCTCAATATTGTAAATCTTATGCATACGTCTCATTTCTTATCTTCTCTGATGTATCGGCCGGCAGCATGCGTCATATCTGATCTCTCTTTCCTAAGGCTTTTCCTTCCTGGAGTTCTACCTGAGCTGCTTTTCACTAGCCACTTCTCCTTCACCTCCTGGAAATGTCTACAGTTCTCCAGCCGAGGAATGTTTGGTACCTAACAGTTAAGTTCTGGAGTTCTTCTCTCATTGCCTTGGAGCTCTCAGTTCACTAGAGTCTGATAAGTACCAAATCTCTACATATAGCCCGACCGCCCTACTGCAAACCAGTTGCATTACATTCAAGAGCCTTCTCAGCAATTTTTGCTTCAAATGCCATCATCTCAGACTTACTTGGCACAAAAGTAACTCCCAGTCAGATCCTCAGTCCTCCCCTCCCCCACTTTAAGCAATTTACTCCTCTCATGCTATTCTATTCACTTGCTGGCTAAGGCATGTCTTAGAGAAAACTTGATTCTTCCCTAGACCATACATTCTGATGACTACAGGTAACTCAACTTTCACAATTTATTTATATGCCAGTATCTTCTGTCACGTTTGCTGCTACCAATCTCATCAAGTTATCTCTCATCTTACTTCCAGTCTCCTGGTTAGTTCACCTAATTCCATGTAAGTCCTCTATATTATCAATTTGGCAAGTAGAGTGATGCCAAATAAAAAGTAGGACCATATACATTGAGCCTCTTCTTCAAATCTTCCAATGCCTCCAGTCTCACTTAATATTTAAAAAAGGCTTAATGTCCTGTCTTCAAACAACACAAAGTCTAGCCGCTACTGTCTCACTAACTTCATCTCCTACAAATCCAGCCATCAGTTCACTCCATGCCAGTTAATTAACCTTTTTGCTATAATTCCCGCCTACTAGTCACAAGGTAGTTCCTAGATTCGTAGAGTTCCATATCAGAATTTGTCTTCCCCCCAAATACTCACCAATCCCTTTACATCTTTCAGATAGTTCTAATTTTTTTTCCTTCTAAGGAGTGAGAATTTTTTCTCTCTGCCTTATTGAAAGGATAACTTCCTCAACATTTTCAACCTTCTCAACTGACAGTTTCAGTACTTGAAACAGTACTGGCATGCTGGTAGGCTATGCTGATGACTGGGCATGGGGACTCATCCATGTGCTTGGGTGGGTGGATAAGGCCTCAGGCCAGTATATGTGATAGAGTACCAGACTTTGGGCTCCATGCATAGGCTGGGCGCCCTCCAGGCCAGCATGCCACCCTGATGGAGGATTGGCTAGGGAAACCATATAGGCATGAGAGCTGTGGATTGTTCAGGGAAGGTGGGAGGGGGACCACTAAGGGAGTACATTGCAGGCGACGAAGGAGTTCTGGAAGATTCCCACCAACAAAGCCACTGTACTTGCATATAAGTAAGGGGGTTGAGGCCGAGCAGTTTTGAGGAAGGTCATTGGAGGACCTTTCTGAGTCAGACAAATGTACCTTTCCACATGGAAGACTTGAGCTGGGCTAGTTAATACTGACCACCACTGACCATAGCCCATTGTTCTACATGAACACTCTGGCTGGGGGACACATTTTGCAGAGCTGGATCACAGTACCAACCTGTGAGTGCTGGAACATGGTATGACTCACATTAGGTTGGACCATGACACTAACCGGAATGTGTTAAAGAACCAGGACTGGGTACAGATTCTGTGGGGGGTATGTGGGCTCACCCATGTGGGACTGCATTATCTACTGGTTTGCTCAAGAGCTGGGGTTGCTGACAGGACAAACTAAGCATGAGCATGGTACTTGCTAACGCTCATGGATACTGGGGTTGGGATTAGGCCTGGCCAGTCCAGGTTACAGTATCTGCAGGCACTCCCCAAAATTGAGGGTGGGGCAGGCCAGGCAGCAACATCCACCTGGCCAATACTAGTGGTATAGCACCCACTGGTATGCATGAGATTTGGGTCAGGAATGGGCCTAGTGCGGGAAATTAAGGAACTCCCCTGGTGGACAATAGCTCGTGCTGGTGAGCATGTGATTCAGTCCTTGGTGTTGGTCAGGCTGGGCAGGGATGCTCCACTTGTCAGCAGGTATATAGGTTATCTTGGGGGCAGACTGGGCAGGACTAGATCAAATTGTAGCACCGGCACATGCAGGAGCTAGGATGGAATGTGGGGAAACCTGGCTGGGCTATCACACTTGCCAGTTTTCAAGAACTCAGGGATGGAGGAAGGCTGGGAAGGCTAGCCTGCAGTACCCACCAGCTAAAGTTAGGACTGGGGATGAGCCAGGCCACATCCAATGGCAAAGGCCAACACAGAGGATAGGCTATGCTGGACTCAAAGCAATCACTGGCACAGTCCTCTTCCCTTCTCTTCCCACTCCCCCCAGATACAGGAAGAGAAAAAAATGGAATCAATTGTCTCATCTACTTTCCCCATCCTTTGAGCTTTCCCACACTAATTAGTGGTCCACTTGGGTATTCATCCTTCTCAACTCTATATACATCATTAAAACCAACAAATTTCAAAAAGAAATTTCTACTCCTGTTTTTCCTGTCCTATTTAGTGTATAATCTTTACTTCTTAGCTGATAATGGCATGTAGTTGCCATGTTTCAATGAAGTCATTTCCTGGTTATAGATTATTGATCACATAGTATCTTCTTTGAGGCTCTTAGCATGACTTGACTCATTCAGCTATTTAATCAGTAATCAAAGGGATAACACAGATCTTAATGTTTCTTTTCCTTGTTCCCCACTATTTCCTGTGCTTTTACCTCGTGTAATGTTTCTATTTATAAAAACCACTTTCATTTTCTCGTGTTTCCAGAATATGAGAGACATATTAGTAACAATAATAGCCATCTTTGAAAATGGGGAGAGGGAGATGCTATCCCTTGTGGTAACACTTTGGATTCTTTTCAGACACAATCTTCTTTAAACAATTCTAATCAAAATGTAGTGATAGCCTGAAATCAAAATATGCAAGAAGTAGACTTCTTAATGGTTCTGTCAATGGGATGTGAAGTTAGAATTGTTAAGAAATGCAGAATACTAATTAGCTAGCATTGGAAAGCTGAAAATGAGAGAAATATCCTTACTTGAACTCTGTTTCAGCTTTCCTTACTAAAAGTCCACTGTGGCCAGGTGGATACCAGATGTGGTGGATACCAGATACCACCTTGGCTTTAGTTTCCTAGGGGTTGTTGCATTTAGTTATTCCACCAACCAGCAGGGGGAGACACAGAATGCTCCTTGTAACATAAGGTAGACCTTCCCCCAAACCACACCCTGGGATCTCATTAAACCTTTCTTTGTCCATAACAGGTAAAACAAGTTGGACCAGTCATGAATCTCAACACTCTTTGTGTTTTTGGTTTCTTGAATTACAGTTGATTTTGCATTCAAGTGACTCATTAGAAGGACCTACTTGTGTGCATTGTTAATTGTACAGATACTCAGTGGTTTTGTGTGTGCGTGTCTATGTGTGTGTATGTATGTCTTGGGGGGGGAGTATTTTTTAATAAGTAGATTTGGCCTACAGGTTCAAAACACCAGTGCATCTGATTGGAATTTAGCCGTTTAAAAAAATTAAACTTCACCTATCTCCAAATCATTATCTTCAGTAATCTTAGCACAAGAGAACGCTGTATTAGAGCTAACAAAAAGAATCCTTTTAGACCTAGTGGCAGCCATATGAAAAACGTGGCATGCCATAATTCATAATGATTTGAGGTCCAGACTTTGTGTTTTATCTCCTACATCCCAGATAATTCTGCTTTGATCTATTTATCCATTCATTGCATACCCAAAGTCCCCTACTGCATCTCAGCTTCTAAATCAAGCCGTAAAGATAAAGAAAGGTTATGGTCTTTGACTACTATGTGGACAGACATTTTAATAAATATTTGCCCAAAAATGCAGTCTATACTACATAAGAAAAAGTAGTTTAGATGAAGAAATTTTCTTCATTTGATGTAGAGCATAAAGAACAACAATGCCTAAATATGATTTAAAAGAATAGCTGAAAAAAGAGATAAAAAGGAGATTTTGGTTAAAAAAAAAAAGTGGAACATTATGTGAAAGGCTTAAACAGAATGAGTATGTCTCCCTCTTTCGTGTTGCTGGAAGACAATGTAAAGAGGACCATGTGCGATAAAGCTGAGCGGTCAAGAACATGAAAGACATGAGAAAATCCTGTAGCAGATCGTGGGATCAACCCATAGAGTGAACCGGGAAGACAGGGCTATTGCTAGCTCTGTGTTCAACATTGTTCCTCTTGACCTACATGTTGGCAGGTGTGTCCTAAAAAAACCCGAAGGGCTATGTGATGGAGATGAAGACGTAGCATCCTAAAGGACAAAGTTCTGCCCGTTCCCTCAAGAAGGTCATCTTCAATTTATTAGTAATGGTAGATAACAAGGCGATACAGGTTCTCAAAAATTAAAGACGAGTTTAACTTGAATGACTACTGAAAATAATTTTTTCTCCTTCAGGCTTTCATCTTGAAGATTAAATATTGCTCCATGAGAACATGCTACCTCAGCAGTCACCCCAGTTAAGATACCATATCCCACGAATTCAAGTCTCAGCTCTGTTCCTAATTTCAACTTGCTTCCAAAGTACACACTGGGAGGCAGTAGTGATGTGTTAAGTGCTTGTTACCCTGTCATCTGTGAAGGGCACCCAGACTGAGTTTCTGACACCTGCTTTGGCCTGGTCCAGCCCCGATGCATTGTGGGCATTTGGGCAGTCAACCAGTGATTGGGATTCTTCCCTCTTTTAGATAAATAATAGATTTATGATTCTGATCACCTGATGAGTCTGATTATTTGGCTTACTGATTTTGAAACTGAAAATCAGGGATAGATGGATGGATGGGGAGAAAAAACGTTGTCCTCTCAAGGGAATGTAGCAGTTCGCATAAAACTGAAGTAATTCTGTCAAGGGAATCTAAGTTTGAAGTTCCCAAACATTTCTGCAAAGGGTTAAATAGCAAAGATTTTCCACTTTGCGGGTCGCACATAGTTTCTGCTGCAACTATTCAATTCCACTATTGTACAAAAATCAACCATAGACGATACATAATGAATGCCATTGTGTTTCAATGAAACTTTACTTATAAAAACTGGCAATGGTACAAGATGCCATTATATTAAACACATCTGACCTCATGTAATTAACACATACTTAGAAATTTCCCACCCCAGTGGCTGTGGCTCATAGAGGCTGCTTCCCAGAGGCTGCTCTGGGATAAATATATTGTTACTTCTTCGAGACCATTAAGAAAGCATGGAAGCAATCTGTGCACGAAGTTACTTTCAACAGTTAAACAAGTTGTGTAAAACAGTACCAGGTGGAACTAGTTTGCCTTAGTCGATAATGATAATTATGACTTCAGCTTGATTGAGCCCAAATTTCAGTCACAAATTCCCATTGATACCACATTGGCATTGAGACCATATGTCACTGATCCAATATCTTTGAAGGAACAATTGTGTCTTTTCATGTAAACCTTACTAACTCATGGATCACTATCTGCTTTAGGTGATGTGTGGCACATGCATTCATCCCTGAATACACACAACAAACCCTTCCATCCTCTTTCGAGAATTCATTTATCCAGAAATTCGTGAACATCACTCTCACCACGTTCGAACCAAAGTAGCTTAACTATTTTGATTATTTTCCTCCTGTCAACATGCCAAAACCTTTAGAGCTCTTTACCAAAGTCCCAATTGCCAAATTCCCATTTCAGCATTGAAGTGGTCGGAACCCAAAGACAAAGCACAAAGCCCTCTCAGCCAGTCAACTCCTATTGTTCTGTTTAACACTGGTTAAAAAAAAATAAATGAATGGTGAAACAGATTGTTTTTGCAACTGATAACACAATTTGTTCTCCTGCTTCATATGCTAGATTTCTGCCTGCAGCAAATATTTACAGCAGAGTTTTAACCCTCTAAAAATCAGCCTGGCTATGTAAAGACTGCAACTATCTCTTACACATATCTTTGAGGATGTGGCTTTAAGAAAGAAAAAGTAGTGACCCCAGACACTGTCCTATGTTCATGGCCAATGTTTAGTTACAAGGAAACATGCAGACAGAAAATATAGTCAAAAATTTGTTGTCAATTATTTAGCATTCCCATCAAACATTAGATAGTCAAAAATATCTTTAATTGATTCCATCGCTACCTATGCTACTTATTATTTATTACTATAACAAACTTCTCCATGGGAACAGCTAATTGTACCTCCCTGGTGGCCACTTCAAGTGGAGTAAGCCCTGCACAGTGCAGCCTAAGATATGCTGAAAGGTCTTCAGCTTTGGGGATTTGATTAAAACTGTATTACGTGAACACATCAGCAACCATTGCCAAAACAAAACACTAATTTAAAAAATCCTTCTGCTTTACTGCTTAACACAATTTAAAGCAGCTTGTGTATGTATGCATGCAATTTGTGTGTGCATGTGTGAGAGAGAAGGGGAAGGAGAAAGAAAAGCATAGGAAGAGTTAGCAGGAGGAAAGATCGTATATGCTGTTTCTTTTGTACACGATCATGCTTAAAGGAACAAATGTGGCATTCTGTGGCATAATAAAGCAAAAGAAAAGGGCAACACTGCCAGTTGCATTGTGGGTACAGGCAAAACATGTGGCCTGGTGGTAGAACTGCTAAGTATTGTACAGAAAAGTGAGTTGTGCAATAAATTATCTTGCCCAAATCTCCCTTAACACACACACACAGCCCTTCAAAAGAAGCATAATTGTTAATCTGCTCTTTAGTAGAAAAGACAGATGTTATGGAAATAGTAAGCCACACTCGGTGAGGAGTGTTCTGTAGAACGAGATTCCATAGGCAGGGCGCTACAAGGGAAGATTTAGACAATTAAACAACCGTTGTGAGGCATGCAGATGAATAACACATGCTAAATTAAATCAATACCAAACACTGTGTTGGAAATAGGTTAATTGTTTATTTTAAACTTCATAGAAGGAAAAAAAAAAAAAAAGGAAGCAGCAGCAGAGGAATTTGTCAACTGCACAGAACAGTGCAGTGCCCTGGCCTAGATTCACCGTGGCAGCCCAGGGCACTGGGGGCCCTGCAGAGGAAGTTCTCACAACAGTGATTCCAGATCCACCTTTAAGGTGAAGAGGGGATGTAGAAGGTGGAGACATTCAGATTTCAATACTCCGAGATGTTCTTCAGTGATGGACACTGAGGCTGAGCCGGAGCCATGTGGAATGGTGTTATCACCATTTAGCTTCTTTTTCCATGCACTCATACAGAACCCCAAGAACCTCCTGTGTTATATGAGTGAAACAGAAGCAACAGTTGTCAAGAGATGCCTTTGTATTATCCCAAAGAATTAGGGATTTTAAAGGCTTGTATATACAAAAAGCCCAACAGCTGATCCGTTTCTTTAGTTTCATGTCAATACGTGTAGAATAATCTAATGTAGGCACTTATGTAAGGATAAAAGAGAGCAAGAAGGTGATAACCTGCTTGTTCATGCATTTATTTAACCTAGATGCTAATTATTATATTTGAGAAAAACATGAAAGAGGAGGGCTCTTTAACTGCATGTGTGAAGATTGCTACCATGCTAGATACCTCTTTGTTTATTGTGCTTAAATTTTCTCTGTATATCTTTGTGAGATAAGGTATGAATTCCATTTTTATAGGTGAGGAAATCCAGTCTCAACAAGTCTAAGTGACACACCAGTTAGTAGTGAACTTGACCACTACATCTTTGGCTGAGTGTAATGCCCAGAAATTGCCTATAACCACAGCAAGTTTCGAGAAATACTCAGGGCTCTGAACTGGCAGCCCTGAGTCTATGTTATAGTCACCCACTCCCTGGGTAGCTTTGTGTAAGCTCCACAAGGAAAATTCTCATAAAAAAGATCAAAGAAAGTAAAGGTTTTTTTTATATATATATTCATGCTAACCCTTTATTAGCAAGACATTTTTGGTCAAATACGAATAGTAACATTGGGTTTCATGTAAATACATGCATTGATATTTATTCATTACTATATATTTTAGTATGCTATCCCTCCTATTCACAAAGTGATTAAAATTCATTTGTACTGTATTCTGTCATCTGACATCATAGTAAGTTGGAGAATTAAGAAATTTGACTGAAGTAGGAAACTGCAAATAAAAGCTATACGTCTTAATTGTTTCTTTGTATCTCCAACATTTTACCTTCACTTACCAATACTCGGTTACAAAGTAAATGTCCTTTCTTTAAATGTTGGCTAAACTTAGCTCCACCTCTGTCACAATTTCAAATCTGGTGTCCAAAAGCGAAGGAATAAACTAAAGACACTTTCAGAGTAATCAGAATGTAGAATCCTCATGGCTAAGTTTTCCCTAAGTTTTTCTATTTGTCTCATGCTCAGCTTTGCATTTTTTTTGCTTTATTTATTATTTATATTTTTTTCAAATATGGAATGCATCACAAATTTGTTTATCATCCTTGCACAGGGGCCAGGCTAATCTCTACATCATTCCAATTTTACTGTATGTGCTGCTGAAGTGAGCACTGTATCTTTATTTTTAACCACTTATCTTTACTGGAACACTCCACACAGCATATGCCTTCAAATAAAGAATTCTGTTTCTTTTTTGTATTAATACTTCAAAGTTCAAGGCATATTTAATCACTAATTATGTTACAATAATTATGAGAACAAACTAGCAGATCAAACACACACACACACACTGTGGTAGGCATTCTGTTCACTTCACTGGATGAAGGAGATAAAAAACACAGGTCCACCAGAGGCCATCCTT
Source organism: Ochotona curzoniae (assembly GCF_017591425.1). Classification (NCBI taxonomy): domain Eukaryota; kingdom Metazoa; phylum Chordata; class Mammalia; order Lagomorpha; family Ochotonidae; genus Ochotona; species Ochotona curzoniae. The sequence continues at coordinate 7,528,993 of NW_024465035.1, read as the reverse complement.
TCTTTCAGAGATGAGAACATCAATTAAGGTAGCAAACTCATGAAAAGGGAGAGACCTAGGGAGCAGGCAAAGTGCTACCTGGAGCACCACATCCCATATCGGAGTACCTGGCTTCAAGTCCCAGCTCCTAGCTCCATTCCAGCTTTCTACAAATCTGCTCCCTGGGAGGAAGCAGGTGATGGCCCACAGTTCTGTCCCTACCACGGATGTGGGCAAGGATGACTGAGTTCCTGCCTCCCAGCTTCAGCCTGGATAAGCATCATCTATTGGCAGCATTTGAAAAGTGAACCATCCAGTGAGCGTTCTCCCTCTCACTGTGTCCGTCTCTCCTGCTGTGTGTGTGTAACAAGTACTTTGTTTTTGAAACACAATTATTTTTTAAGAGAGGCACTTTGTAGGATCTATAAAATCAGCACAAGTGAAAAAGTACTGTGAAGACTAAAGGCAAACGTTACTGGACACCTCAAGTTATCTGCTGATAGAAATCGGGCTTTGAGTGCCACAACAGTAAAAGTAGAACAGAGAAACATGATATGTCACATAATGTACCACATATTACAGTTCTACTCCACTGTCCTTTGATGCAAAGAGCCACCTGCAGACTCAGTCAGAGCCTGGATTTGACCAAGAAGTGAGTTTAAACAGAAGTCATGTACAGCCTTAACACCTGCAGTAGTGTGGAGAGGGCCATGTAGAGTTAATGTTAAAATCCCATTTAGATTCCTTACGAATGGCACAGATCACGGCATTAGCCTAGGATTCGCATAGTAAATGTTCAGATCCCAGAATATCTTTCTGGGAATAGTTTATCACAGTTGTCCTTTGTCCCTGCAGGAGTAGGAGGTAGGAGTGGCAAGTGGGCAAATAACAGAGCAAGCCTTTATCTTTCAGAACTTGATGCTGTAATACCCTCATCTATCCTCTCCCTTTTCCATCAATGGATCTCACAGGACTGCACTCAACCTAGGGCACAGTCTAAGTAACACAGGTGGGAATTACACCTTTTTTTTTTTTTGGTTCACAGATAAACTTTTGAGTTCTGGGAAGTGTTCATCATATGGTTTTCAAAAAAACAGATTTTCAAATAATGGTAAATACTATATGCAATCTTCATATGGCAAAAATTTTAAAAATACCACAGAAATGAATGACACTTCTGTTTTTTAAGAGTAAGGATTCCACTCATTTGTATAAACATAAATATGAAAATCCATATCTGAAAAATATAGGGATTGGTCAATTTAATCTCTTGCTAGTATCATCCACTAATAATTTAATACACATACTCTTGTGCATTCAAAGGTGGACTTGGGAATTTTGAACTGTGAAAACTTAAGCTAGAAAACAATTCTGTGGTATCTCATCCAACCTTATCATTGACCAATGAGAAAATAAGCCCAAAACACCAAGAGATGAAGAAGCCAGGATGAAGAAAGGAAACCCTTCTTAGCCATCTAGGTTTCTTATAAAGGAACTATCTTGACACCACGTTTGGGGAAGGGGACGTGGGAAAGATTAATGATCAGGTACACTGGGAAATAGACTTTCAAGTATTAGAAGAAAGGTTTGAAAAAGTTTTTTGTTAACCATTCTCCAGGGTGTCTGACATATATGCAAACTAGATATTGTCTCACTCCCTCTGTGAATACAGCAGTTACATGTTGCTTGAGTGGCCACTGATAGCGTTACAGGGGTGCAGCATGAAGAATTTAAGCATCAGAAGAATATCTGGAATTAACACCAACTAGCATCATATACTCCATTACCCCAAGGGCTCAGAGACTTCTTAATTTCCACAATCTTCTCACTTGTAGAATAAAATCAATGCATGTTTTTCAAGACCCAGATCTTCCAATTTGCACATACATCATACTGATTTCTACTGAATTCATACCTTCAAGGGGTTCTTTGTGTTCAACCCTTATTTTCTCCCTCCTAAAACTTGTCTCCAAATACTCAAGATTCTCCTTCACAGTCAGTGACAACAACAAAAAATCCAACCCAGTTCTCAAACTAGAAACTTGGAAAACTAGTCCAGATTGTTAGCTTCCCCCTCCCGCTATTTTCAATCCCCATTAGCAAGTCCTGTTAATTCTTTCTCCAGTACATAGCTCCCATCTTCTCATTGCCACAACCTAATCACTCTCATCACAGTGACAGTCATCTTGCATTTCCGGTCCTTAACTTGCCATCTGAAATAACCCACATGCCTCAAATACCTGTTATATGAAGAAATTAAGTCACAAATCACAAAAACAAAAGCTAAAAGAAATAATGGAAACTGTGGCATTTAGATGAATAGCTATATGCAAACACATGGAAGTTATTCTGAAACTGAGTACATTGAAAGGCATTTTGCACGTGGTGATTAGGAATTCTCGTTAGAATTCATTGTTTTATCGATACAAATTGGAGACTAGGCCTCTGATCACCAATTTTTAATACAAGTATGCCAATGTCTTCTTTCATGACTTAGAGCAGCTTAGTCTACTCTTTAGAATCTCAACCCTCTTTTGTAAAAAAGTCATTAATGTTACAATCTAAATAATTAGAGTAATATTACTAATAGTGTGAATACTATTCCTGCCATTGTTCCTGCAAATACCAACAGGAAACTAATCTTGAAAACTCATAAGGAAAGTGCTTCTGATATATGAAATTTTCTCTTTAAAAATATATATATGTATTATTATTATTATTATTAGAAAGGCAGACTTACAGACAGACACACACATAAGGAAAGATCTTCCATTCACTTGTTCATTCCCCAAATGGCCACAAGGGCCAGAGCTGAGCCAATCCACAGCCAGAGACTAGGAGTTTCTTCTGTGTCACCCATGTGGACACTGAGTCCCAAGGGCTTGGGCCATCCTCTGCTACCTCCCCAGGCTACAAGCAGGAAGCTGGATCAGAAGTGGAGCAACTGGGATGTGAACCAGTGCCCACATGGATGCCAGCATTTGAAGGTCGAGGATTAGCCCGTTGAGCCACAAAACACTGATGCTGACCAATAAATCTTTTTAAAATGTCGTTACATTGATCTAAAAAAAGTTGAATTTTTACTGTCTGCATGTGTGATAGTTTTTGTTTTAATTTTCTTCACATCACTTGGCTATGAAAGAGGTAGTAAGGTGCTGATTTTCAAGTAACAAAAAACAAGAGAAACGAAACATCGATGGCCTCTTTCCCAATGTCAGAACAAATGATCTAAGTTAAACAGTAACTAAATTCTGTAAATGAAATATATTACTTTACAACCTCTGCTCTAAATACTAGTTAATCCTCGACAGAATTTTCTCAACCAACCTCAGACTTCAGCTTTTCTACCTGAAAAAAATTAAAAAGAAAAGAGACAGAATAGTATCTCTGTCAGGACTAATATGAAAAAATAAAACTATAGTCCACACGAAAATTGAAATACTTTCTCAATACTCAATGAAATTTTTGCTATAATTATATTCTGTGTTTATTTTTGTCTATTTGAAAAGTTGAGAGAACAAACATGAAAGAAAATGAAGAGAAAAAAAAGAGAGCTCTTCCATCAGCTGATGATTTTCTTCCCACATGACTGTGGTGGTTGGGGATGGACCAGGCTGAAACCAGTAGCCCAACACCATCATTCTCTCCCATGAGGGTAGCAGGGGCTCAGCCACTTGCACAGCCTACTGCATTCCCAGATGCATGAGCAAAAAAATCTGGATCAGAAGCAGAAGGGCCAGGACTGCAATTGGAATTCTGGTATGGGATGAAGGGGATCCCAGTTGGTAATTTAGCTTGCTGCACTACCATGCCAGTTCCCTTTGCGGTTTCTATTCACAGAGGTTTTTTTCTAAGACATGCCTGATTCAAGGGCACAAGCTCTTCACCTTGAAGAGTCTGTTAGAGTAGGCTCCAAATGAAATGATTACCATCATTCCAGAGATCAAATACCCAGTTACCAAGGTTGACTACTCAATCTAAGTAGTGTTCCTTGCTGAAAATCCTTCAGACTTCCCCCAGAATACTTGGCTATGACCCTGCATGAGTCTTAATGATGCAAAGAATACATAGGCTATGAAATGTAAAGTTGCACCATCTGGGTATGAAGCCTAGCTTTGACTTACCTACTGTGTGACCCTGGGCCAGTTGCTTAGCCTCTTTGTGCCAAAAATTTCTAATTTATAATATGGAAATGGCAATAGTAAATGATTCCTTCCATTTCAATGAGAATTTAAGTCAATTTTTGCAGAACATTTAGGATAGTGTGTGGCACATTATAAACACTAGTTTTTATATTTTATGATTTACAGTAGGCTGGTGAGGAAATACAATTTGAATTAGTAGATTGCAGCTGGATATTGGATTGTCCTGATCAAGGATTAGTGTTGTTCCAACCACTTTTGTTTGGGTGACTTTGAGTTTGTATTAGAACACAGGTATAAAGGAGATAGATGAATAAGCTTGGCGCTGATTAATTAAGAGAGAAACCTCTGTCAGGAGAGGTTGAAAGTTCACTGGACTCAACTTCAGAAACTCCAAGTACATAAAGTATGGGATGGCATCACCATGAGAATAGAACCATCACGTGGGCAACTTTCACGTTTCTGTTGAAGTCTATAGTTTCTCATTTGCCTGTAAGACTGAAAACCAACCTGGGCTCAGCTATCGTTATCACCAGCTTGCGGTTGGTTATTCTGTTGCATCTGGGACTGCCTAGAAGTCACAGAAGAGAAATTTGGGGAATCTTCTAGATAATAACTGACCCCCTCAGCATCCACTCTGGAGAAATTTGACTAGGAGGCATGGGGCAGACAAAGTGTGATACGCTCAAGATCACCAGTCCAACCCTGCACGAGCTAGGTATTTTTCAAGAAAAGGAAATGTTGTACCAGCCTGAAGCCAAGTTCTTACATGAAAGCAAAGATGAATGCCAGTCTGAGGCCAGTGCAATGGCTCAATCGGCTACTACTCTGCTTTTAAAAGTCAGCAGTTTGTATATACCCTGGCTTGTGTCCTGGCTGCTCCACTTCTCATCCAGCTCCCTACTTATGGCCTGGGAAAGCAGAGGAATATGGCTCAAAGCTTTACGAGTTTGTACCTTTGTAGAAGCCCTGGAAGAAGCTCCTGGCTTTGCATTGGCTCAGCTCTGGCCATTGTGGCCATCTGGGGAGTGAACCCGTAAGTGAAAGTCCTCCCCTTCTCCCTCTGTAGATCTACTTTTCAATAAAAATAATTTCTTTCTAAATAAAATGAACATCATTCTGTTCATAATGTAGTCCACCATGTGCCAATCATGCTTCGTCTGGGACCTTATCGGCCCCACCCCAAGACCTCCAAACCAAAACAAGACCTCATAGGATTCATTTATGCTGCATTGAGTTCCCAGGTGCACATGCTCATGGAAGGAGTTAGTGGACTCCCTTAGGGGTCACATGTTGCGTGTGGGTGAGGTCAGAGGAGGCTGTGGTTTTGAGTCAGATGATTGAGCAAAGGTGAAGAACTGGTTTGAAGTGGGAGTGAGAGAAAGAAAGATGCTGCTCGTGTTTGGAAAGAGGAACTGTACTGCTCAGACTCTTCACCAATCAAAGCAGCGACGATCAAACAGTTCACTTTCCAACAGCAGAAGTCCATAGTGTGGTGAGAAACTGCAACAGGAAGGGGAAAAAAACCAAAATATTTTTAATTGAGTATATGGAAAAGGAACTTCCTTGTTGCTTTAAGACACTCAAGCTCCTAAAAAAACAGAAAGGAAACAGCTCTAGCACAGTGCCTAGGCCTCTGCAGCTCGCGTCATTTCTCTGGGCTGCATTCTGTCTAACCATCCTTCCCAGTCCTGTGCTTTGTGGGTTTTAATATTTTGAAAAACCATCCTGTTAATATCCTCTAAAATCCATTTTGGATAGCTACACTGTAAAATGTGTATAAAAAGCCTCTTAGCACAATTGTTTTCAAATGACACTGTCAGTGTATTTTTCCTCATTTTTGTAATCATTATCACTCACTGTTGCTTGCAATAACTTCATACAATCTTCGTGTTAAAGTCTGTTTTCTTATGGATTATTTTTAAAAACCTGAGCCTTCATTGCATCACTGTTATTCTTTTTTTATTTTGCATTTTTAGTGATTGTATCAGGTTCCTGAGAAATACCACAATCATTTATAGTTTTTTTGTTGTTGTTTTTAAAGAAATCAGCCTGCTATCACTTATCTGATATGATATGTGCATCCTATGAGGGGGCTACACTCCTGGGGCAGGGACAAGAGGCAAATGCTATTTAGTATAAAGAACCTTTTATCGTCAGATCATTAAGTGCTTCACAAATATTAATATATCACATTACTTCCCTGGGAAACAAGTCAATATGATTAAACGCATTTCACAGAATGGCCAAGTGATCTGCTGAAAGTCCCAACTAAAGTCATGGTGGAGCGAGGCCAGAACACAACATCCTGATGCTGGTAATTCACAACACTTATCATAGCTTACTTAGCCTTCACTTTCGCCTCAAAAAAGAAAAACAAAAAGTGTCATGGTTTGTTAATCTAGCATAAAGTGTTTGTAACAATGAATGTACTTTTTCTTTGCCCCTCAGCCATCCATTAGGTTCTGCTACCCTGGTCTTTGACCTGCCAGGCGTCCCTACGGAAACAGCAGGTGCACCTGAAATAAGGTGAAATAAATACTATGGCTGTGTGTGTCTCTGATGTGAGAGATGTAACATAAATGAGAGTGTATGCAACATCAAAAAGAGAGCTGATATTTCCAAATGCTTCAAATAGGAGGACACTTTGGGTATTATTATTAGCATTGGATTAAACAACAGCCATATGAAGATTGAAATGATATTCTAATTTTGGTTTGACCAAGGCCAAATTCTGAACAAATTTGGAAAGTGTGTAAAGAAAGGCTGCAAGAGGTCTCAGAGACAGGCTGTGGGTTTGCTTTGCTCTGGCACTGCTCCCACTGAGCCTTCTCCCACAAGTGCCCTCGCTGGGTGACACAAGCAACTCAGCTTGGATCTCCCTCTTCACAGGGTCCCCTGCAGCCACCGAACACCATGCCCTGCTCTTTGGGGAGTTTGCATGCATCAGCAATCATGATTTCTATCATCTCCGTGGATGAGGTATGCCAGGCAGAACAAAGCAAGGTCAAAGGAAATCTGAACCTGTAGGCACAGGCCACTGAGAACTACAGTAACTGAACAGGCAGGGCACCAGGGATCACACTGTTGGGGTTCTCATAGTTCCTCACAGGCCTTGCTTTGTCGTCTATAACCTTATTAAACCCCTGTCTAAACTTTACCTTTTCATCACTGATACTTCAAGGGATGTTCTAAATCAAGTCAATCACCATCTAATAAATAAACATATGTTTTTTAGAAAGTCTCTCAAGTCTCTGGAAGACATAAAAACTGTGTGCCCTGCAGGTGCCTCCTTTTCACTCTGCCAAGGCCTCTGCATGGTGCTGGGCAACCTGTGGGCTGTCCAATCATGTTTTCAGGTGCAGTTTTCACAGTGATCACAGTAGTGCATACACTGAGCCTCAGACTCGATCCAAACCTGACTGTCGGCCCTGTATTGTTAATGATAATAGCTTTCATTATTATTGATTGTAACAAAGCAACTAAGATCACTAATGATGATTATGTGAACGCTACAAAGTTGAAACCAAAATAACAGCAAAATATAAGGTTTTAATCCTAAAAGGTTAGAAATTACTTGTGGGACCAGAAATCAAGGAAAGTAAAGCATAGTCAACATCATGGTCCCCAAAACCATTAATTCTCTGCCATGTGGAAAAGTTGTTAACAGATTCAGAATTACTACTGAGCTGGTACACGGTTGTTTCATTAGAAACAATGTCAAAGATTCAATTCATTGAAATGTTAATAAAAAAATCCTACAAATTGTTATGTGTCATGGAAATAGCAGGTGTGCAAAGTTCACTAAAGGGCAGTTCAGGTTAAGTATTAATGGATACTTTAACAATAGATGTTTGCTTTTTCTATGCTGAGAAAGTAACTAATACCTGCATATATACTCATTCTTAAACCAAACAGTAAACCAGTAAATGACTATATTTTAAAAAGCAAATATCATAGAGTATATAATGCTAATTTAGGTATGAAAAATAATTTTAGCTACTTTTCTACTAACAAATGAGAATATAGAAAGCAGACTAGATATTTCTTGATAGGATTTGAAAGGCTGAGATAGGGGACAGCATGATGGCTCAATGGCTAAAGCCTCAATTTGCAAGCATGGGATCCCAAGGGGGCACCAGTTAGTGTCCAAGCCACTCCATATCCCATCCAGTTCCCTTCCCAGGGCCTAGGAAAGCAGGAGAGAGTAGCCCAAAGCCTTAGGACCCTGAACCCAAATGGGTCAACCGGAAGAAGCTCCTGGCTCCAGCTTCAAATCAGCTCAGTTCCAGTTGTTGTGGCCACTTACAGAGTGAACCAATGGGTAGAAGATTTTCTGCGGCTCCCTCCCTCACAAATCTGCCTTTCCAATAATTTAAAAAAAAGGCAAATCTTTAAAAAGGGTCAAGATAAATGCATTCTCCAAATGTCCAATAATTTTGAAGAACACATTACACTCCTAAATTTCATTGATTCTTCCGCTTTCCTTCTCTAGTACAGATATTCAAGTAGGATAAACAGGATAAAACAACTAAAATTTGAAATACAAATGAGAAATTAGCGAAGTGGAGAGAGTGAGGATAAAGAACAAAACACAGAAATAACATGTATATCCAAAAATGACTTTGCAATATATTTTTCTTCCTCAAATATATTCCACTCTCCAAAATGTCAACTCATACTAAAATCTTTTGTCTCTGCTTCTCCATTTGCAACATGAATATTAGACTTCCTTGTTTTTAAATCACGAGCACTTAGTTGTAAACTGACAAAAGGCATTCAAGAATCAGGGTCTCGCTCACTAATAAGAGTTTCTGATTTAGGAGACCTGCTACTGGACACAGAAGTGAGCATTTGTTTTTAACAGCTCTATCAGGAGGTCTGTAAGGCTCTGATTTTCAAACACAATCAAGAATGAATTAAATAACAATTCAAAAGAAGTGTGGACCTTTCTGATGGGTCTGTTGAAACCATTATATGACAACCAAGTTGAAGGAAGGGATGCAGAGTTTGTGATACCAGGGCTGAGAGAATACACACACACACAGGGTTGGGAGGCTTGAATTTTGAATGTTTCGACATCTCGGATTTATGAGCCCTTAGGTATTTTTCACTCATTCATTTTCTTCAAGATTTACGAAATAGAACTATTTCAGCAACTATCCAACATGCATAATTGGGGAGAGCTTACTATTTAGTGCCAAAAGAAAAGATTTCCTCAGTCCGTTTAAGGTCTTCCTCTTAGAAACAGGAAGCAGTTTCCTCTTGTGAAGTTGAGCACGGTTCAAAGGGTTTATGTTTGGCCTCAATTCAAAAGTCACACTAAATTTGGCAAAACATGATACCTATGGACGGGAAAAAAAATTTGCATTACAGCAGCTAGTGTTCAATATTTTTGAATTCATGCGGCTGATGCACACTTATACTCTTCTGAAAAACTCTTCAGTGAGGCATTTCCCGAGAAATTGTGATGATCTTCTGTGGTGGATGGATCGGTAGTATTTACGCACTTCTCGGGGACCACAAGGTTACGCCTGTGTGAATGAGCTACTTCCTATTAAATAAATGACTCTTCTTTCACATGTTTAATAATAGTCAGACTTTGCTTTTTTTTCCCTCTGTTCTCCCAAAGAAGTTTCTGTCTCTCTCGTCATTTGTTGTTGTGGTGGTGAAGTTATTTTCTTGACGAGTTCCACCCACTCGCAGTTAACCTGAAGGTCTTTTCCACTGTAGACACGCTGTGAACGCGCAAAAAGGAAGCGTGTTATCACAAGATCAGCAACTCAGATTACAGCATGATCAGAAGTGACATCACGATGTGGTTTCATTAATGATATTAGAAGACAGCAAACTATTTTCAGCCACTCAGTCTTAAAAACTCTGCATCTGTTCCTCCTCCTCTATCCACCTGCCCACACCCCAAATGGCTTCAGAGATTCCTTCTCAGCCTCTCGGTCCTCCCTGAGGTGTACATCTCCTCCTGTTTTGCAGTGCAGAACAGAGCAAAACAAAACAAAGCAAAGCACATTAGCACTATTGACCCGATAACTTTCTTTTCCCAGAATAAGATCTGAAGAGAATTCAAGAAAACCACAGATACTAGAAGTGATGATGTCTACTTCCTGTGAATTTGTGTGGCTTGCTCATCAAGACATACCCCCTTTTCTATTCTTATTCTTTGTTCTCTGGTCACAGTATTTCTACAATTGTCTGAGAACTCCACTTAGCAGAAAGCCCTAATTTATATAAATATATGGAACTTTAGCCAATTTCTCTAGCCCTATCTGGAGCAACGAAACCAGGGTTTTATTTTGGCTGTCAAGAGTAATGAAATTGGTTGCTTTGAGGTAGGTGTGCCCAAGTGAAAGAATTTGCCTTTTTCTCTCCAAACAAACTCCATACTTTTTAAGTAAAATTATGTACACTCCCGTGTCTTCTGGTGAATGGAAAACAGTGGGATGAAAACTGTATGTAGGAAAAATAAGGATACTGTATACTCACGCTAAAATACGGAGGTTCAGGGTGCTGAGCTAAGAAAAAAGTCTAGACACACAATGCCAGTAGGTATTCCATATTGGATTAGATGGAGTTAGATAATGTCAGTAGATGTTATAACCATACAGAAAACACTTAGCCTCTCTGGCCTTCAAGTTCCTTAAGTCTGAATCAGAATCCCCAATCCTTACCATCATTCGCTTTAGAGACAGCTCATTCCCTACATTGAGTAGCATGTGCGGGAGCAATATTGGCCTCCATCCACTAGATGCCAGTAGACCTATCTCCAGTCATAACCATCCCAGAAATTGTTATATCTCTGCTAGGGAAGGGGATAAGGGACAGTCACCAATTGAAAAATCACTCTTCTAAAATAGCAGTTTTAATTTCTGGTAACTTTCTGTTCTAAAAATTCCTTAGGTTTAACGTTCTGTAAGTGGACTCTGCCAAGTTCAGGGAAGGGTAGGCATTTAGTCTAGAGAGGAAGATAGCACTTGGAATACACACATACTCTTCACTGTAGCTTGCTGCTAAAGCACCTCTATAGGAAACCTGTGTTGAATTGCTAGCTCCTGACTTTGGTTTGCTTCAACCCCAGGTATGGTGGACATACAGGGAGTAACCAGCAGTTCAAAGATCTGTCTCTGTCCTTTCTCTCTTCTAAATGAATATAATCAATTGATGGAACATAGTAACATCAGAAATATTAAACCTCAAATATTTGTTGAGATCCCACCATACAGAACAACAACTGAAGGTAGCATTTGACTATTACTGTGTTGAACGTTTTGTGCGTAACAGCTCATTTGATGGGTGGAGATTGAAGGAAACAGTGATTAGCGCCAATTCACAGAGAATACAAAGTACAAGACACTAATCAACCGGTGGAGGATTACATCACTAGTAAAAGAACAGAAAGTCCAAGTTGCTCTGTTCTGCCTTTTGCCAATGATTGTACCTTGCTGCGTGGGGTCTTATGGCAGACATGATTTTAGGATGTTAACAGATCCATTCGTTTTGGGTTGTATCTATGGGACAATCATTTTCTTCATATTTTTCTATGTGGGAAAAAAAAGGGAAGAAAGAGGTTATGATATTTGCCCAAGGTCAAAGAACACTAGATGACAAAACTGAGAGTTTTACTCAATCCATGATGTCAGTCACTACTCTACTGCCTTTCAACATAAAAAGTTTCGGTACCCGTGCTTGGCACCTGATGAGTCAATGCAAATCAGACTTTTTAAATGGCAAGGGGGTATCGTCAGTCTCTTTGCTATAAAGAAATTGATGCCAGAGGATGAACACTGAACTTATGAATATTCTCTATTCCACCATGGCAAGAGATTTGGCTTACACTTTTCCCACTCAGTCAAAAGCAGGGCATTTGAAACACACCCAATGGCAAAGCTATTCATGATATGACCATACTCTTCCAATTATTTTTCATTATATGTTCTAGAGCATTCATTCACGCTGTTCTATGCATCGTGCCAACTGCTGAGGATAAAGCCACACATAAACTTGATTCCTCAGGGGGAAAAAAAACCTGAAATGTGATAGCAACAGAAATTCACAATAACACACACACGAGATGGAATAGCGGCAACACAAATACTGTAACACATGCATTTTTAAAAGCTTTCTCTGTGGTGAACACACAGAAAACTGGAAACAATGACTGAGCTTGTTGTAGCTTCACAGTTACAGACACAGCATGGAATTCAATCCTTTCCCTCCCTCTTGTACCCTACAGAAGAATATAGTGGGTAGAACTGAACCTCTCACCAGAGACTGAAATGTTTTGAAAGACTTGACATTTTCCTGAATTTTTATGACCTTGTATTCAGTTGAATAACAATATTGGGGGCAATTTTCCATCCTTCATGGATATAAAGGACAAAAATGAAATCTAACAAATCCAAATCAATTGATAATATCAGTCCAAAAATGAATATCGCATGAATAGGGAAAACTCCACAAGTTACATATCTGAGTTATCTTCCCATCTTGCAATGGCCACCAAGCAGAAAGGAAAGGCTATTCACAAAACTGAGCAGTACTTGAGAATACCAGTGTTGGCAAAATTAATGCAACTATCTGTGTTGGTAACTCAAACACATCTGCCTGCTGCCATCTGCAAAAACTCTTTATCAAGCTATACTTAACAGCTCATATGCTGCTCCACCCATAAGGATGGTTCGTTTGATGCCATATGCCTTTTTCTCCCTGTACATCATCATTCACACAAGAAGGGGCCCTTGAACTATGTAAAGGAAAGTGATGCCTGGCAGTTCATTCTCTGTTAGATCATCTTTGCTCCATCTGATAGAATCCGAACTTGTTTTACCCTGGCTCTGGGGTTCCCACAAATCTATGTAGTCTGCAACTTCTTTCAACATCTGGTCTACTTCTCCTGAAGACCTCCAATGTCCTCCTGCATTTTCTGACTTAATATGTTTGGTACACTACTCAGTTTATTAACATCATGAATCATTTTCTAATCAGCAGCACCAAATTTCCTACACCAAGAAAGAGGAACTTAGAAATGAGAAGATACAGTCACATATTAACTGCCATTTCACAGAGATCAGTGGGTTGAATTTGTTTCACATGTCCAAGATTCTCAGAATATCAGTTCACTGAAGTCATGTTTCCTACAATTTTCATGACCTTTAACTACGCAAGTAGTCCTCTTTCCACCTGTTCTCTGTCTAGGAAAGAGAATGAGAAACTACAGGAAAAACATGGATTTCCTGCCAGGATGACACCCCTTCATGGCTAGAGCTGTAGGTTCATTCTGAGTTTTGGGATGCTTATATCAAGCGACTTGGATAAACTATGATTGTGAGATCCTCTGAGATTTAAACAAAACTCTGTAAATAATCTGTTGAGTGAGTCTTTGGACAATGTGGCCATGTCAGCTTTCTCAGTCTTTTGTTGCTTGAGAAGTGAGGGTGTTAGACTGAGGAATGAGTCTCTGGGCAAAGAATCACAACTACTCCTATTTCTCACACTCCACTGTAAGATTTGGGGAGACCATTTGTAACATTTGGGGAGTTACTGGGTCCCATTAAGAATCTAATGAAATTTCTGGAGAGGAAATGAAAATGTTTCAGAAATTTGAAAAACAATTCGGGGGATTCCACATTTTCTTTCTTGCTTACCAGGTCTAGTCCAGAAGCCACTCTTATTAAAAAAAAAAAATGAAAACTTTTTCAAGTGCTCAGAATGGGCATAGTATAATTAGTCCAAAAGTGCTCCTTGAGTAAGCAGATGAATTAAGCCCACCCTGTGATCTATGTATTCTCTGACTTGACAAGTGCAGTCAAGTCATCCTTGTTATCCCAATAAATAACTAGCTTACTGAATATCTACCAACCTATATTACTACTTCATTTGGTCTTCAGAACGTTCAGATACACATATCATTAAAAGAAACCGTGCATGGATTTTAAAAATGTTCTCACTAAAATAAGCCTTAAAATAGCTTGTTTGAAGGCAGAATGACAGAACAAAAAAGAGAATTTTCCATCTGCTGTTTCACTCCACAATGCCGGCTAGACCAAACCAAACCCATGAGCCCACAACTCCATCTGTGTCTCCCCACATGAGAGGCTGAGACCCAGGTACTTGAGCTAACACTCTGCCTCCCCAGGGTATGTATTTAAAGGAAGCTAACTTGAAAGTGGAGTCTGGACTCAAGCTCAGGATTCCAAATAAGATATAGGTATCTAGTGGCTATTTTACTATTGCATAAAATACCCACACCGTAATGCAAACTTATAACTTCATTTTCTGCAAATTTTTGAAATGCCCTTATAATTAGAAAGCTTGTAGTGTTAGCAGTTCTAAAGACAGCTTATACTCTCTAGAAGTTAGATCAAGTCTGTCCAGATACAAGAATGACAGCAAAGAGTATCAGTCTTCATTGGTCACTAGAGCATCTTTGGCTATTGAGGCTGGTATGTTAACCCTTAAGTTTTATTTTAGTCAAAGAGGCTGGTGTCTTCCTGAGAAACTCGAGCAGTTCTTACTCATGAATGTCCAAGAAACCGCCTCAAGAACCTCAAATGAAGCTGCTAATTAATACATGCAGTCTTCTGATGAACTTATAATACCTCATTCAAACTAACTGGTCCTTTCTAACAAATGTCATGTTTCTACATATGGCTCTATTTTCTTTACATTTTTATTATCTTGAAAAACAAATAGCCTGAATATATTTCATTATCATTTGAGAAAATGAAATTTTGTGACAAGTGATGGAATTTGGAGATCTGGGGACTTCTCCTTCCTTAGAACCCCCTCCTGCCACTATGGCAGGAGCTCTTTCTCCCCTGTTTTCCTAAATAAACCCCGTTTTTGCAACCAAAAATATCTGTCAGCATTATAACATTTTACTGTATCATGATCTTGTTTGCCGGCAATTAGTTTACACGGGAGGTATTTTGAGGTTTTCTCTTTGGTGGACCAATAATGTCAATAATATCAAATGTCATTTTGATGTCTCATTACCAGAATGTGGCTTTTGACTCATCTCAAAAAAATAGTGAGTGGGCTGGTATTGTATTTAGCAGGTAAAGCCACTGCCAGTGACACCAGTGTCCCATATGGGTGCCATTTCAAGTTCTGGTTGCTCTATATCTAATACAGCTCTCTACTAATAGCATGGGGGAAGAAACGAATCAGGTATTTGGGCCCCTGGCACTCACATCAAGGACCCAGAAGCAGCTACTGGTTCCTGACTGCAGCTTGACTCAAGCCCTAGCCACTAGGGCCATTTGAGCAATGACCCAGCGAACAATCTCAGTATCTCTCTCCACTCATATATCCTTCACTTATTTCATATCAATATACATTTAGGAAAAGGAAAATGTGGCATAATTTGAGTACTACACAACTCAATTCCGAACTTTAGTTGCCTTACATAAACTAATCATGAATCATGCATTTTGTGTTTAAAATCCTTAAAAGAAGTTATATCATGGACAATGGAAGGTTATATATAAATTTACATTCAGAATATAGTGCTTTTCAACAAATATTCAGAAACAAATTTGCCTTAATCAATTCTAAGCACATATTGGAATAAATATGTGTGTACAGTTTTTCCATAGTTACCCAGCAGGAAGCATTTGATCAGCAAGTCAGTCTTCCAGAAACACCAAATTCTCATTTTCTAAAGTTACAGGTAGTGACTGGCACATTGGTACTTCCCATAAACAAATCTCCAGGTATTAATGTTCCCTTATGTTCTTTATACCTTGACTCTGGGCTTGCACATGGATTTGCTTTGGCCAATGGGACCTTAAGCAACCAGAAATAAACAAAAGTTTGATAAGTTATATTTAGCACCCTCTTGAAATTTCTCGCGTTGGAGGCTAACTGTCATGCTAACAATTACTGTTATGAACGAGAAGTTGCCATGTGGTGGGAAACTTTGGGAATCCCAGCCACAAATTCCTAGTTTAGTCTTACCAACAAACTCAACTATGCTATGTAGGACATAAAACTAAGCTTATTAATCTTAGTAATATTATTAATCTAAACCTCTAGGTAGCAGGACAGAAAAAAAAAGCAGTTGCATAGGTTTAATGTCATATTTCATTTCATACAAAATAAAAATGTCCATGCATACATAGAAAAATTAACGTAATACCTAAAAACATTATGAAATGAATGTTAGCTAGTTATGGGTATTTATACTTATTCATTTAAAGTCTATATCAGGGGAAGAAAAACTGTCAGGTATAAATTGTCCTTGAATTAACATCTCTTCTCAAAACATCTCTCCATATTTTTCATCAATATAAATGAAGGTATTTATTTTTAAATTCTGAGTTAATAAATAAAATGTCTATCCCAATATATTATTTGCTTTGCTCAATATTGAAGATATTAAATATACATTCTAAAACTTTAATTTTTAATTAGTACTTAATAGATTCAAAGATTTGTAGATACAATACGAAGAAAATAATTCTCCTCTCTCTCCTGTCCTCCTTGCTTTCCCGTTTTTATTTCTTAAGTTTTAGACAACATTTTTTAGATTTGCATTATAGTAAAAGGCCTAATAATTTAACAAGTGAAGAGCAAGAAGACCTTAGTTTGGTGGGAAAATAGGCTTTTTTTAAAAAGATTTGAAAGGTAAAGTTTCAAGGGATGGAGAGAAAAAGAGCTCTTCCACCTGCTGGTTCACTCCCCAGATGGCTGCAACGGTTGGGGAGAGGCCAGGCCGACGACAGAAAAAAGGTTTATCTGGTTCTGCTGCTTTGCCATGTGGACTAACAGAGGGTGGAGGCTGACGTGGAAAAGCTAGGACTTGAACTGGCACTCACACTCAGTGCCAACATCGCAGGGAGCATCTATCATGTGTCACCATAACACCAGCCCCTAATTATACACTCTAACATTGAAGTATAAACTTAAGGTCATGTCATTACTTTGAAAACTTGTATTTTCTGTTGAAAGGTTACATGACTAAACATTTTCTTTAGTTACCACCAAACTAATGAGCTTAGCTGATAAATCACGTATTTTTCTGTGTTTAAATTTAAGTATAAACTACCAGTGAATTTTATTTGTATTGTTTAAATAATAACTCTCACCTACTAAGTAATTAAGTGGTAAGAAGCCTACTCCTACTTCTAAATATCATGGCATATAAAATATTCTTATCCAGATTTGAAGAAAAGTAAATGAAAATCAGAAGCAAATATTCCAAAATCAAAAGCATATAGATGAGACTTTTTTTCTTCTCCCAAGATTTGGAAGTGAAAGTAACAAAGAGGGGTAGATGGGAGAGACACACGAGAAAGAATCTTCCATCTGCTGGTTCGCTTCCCCAACAGCCAGGCTGAAAGGCGCTGAACCCAACAGTCAGAACCTTCTTCCTGGGCAACAGGGGCCAAGCACTTAAAGAATCTTTCACTGCCCCCCCTGGTGCATTCATAATGAGCTGGATTTGAAGTGGAGTAGCCAGGTCTAAAACTGGTGAGCTCTGTTATGCCAGTCTTACAAGTAACAACTTGACCTGCTGCCTCAGCACCGGCCCTAATGATGCCATTCTACATGGCTGACATGGAAGTCTATTTCTACAATTCTCTGCACCAGGGATTGGAAACCTTTTGCTATAGAGGGCCAGCTAGAGCATGCAGTTTTAGCTTTGCAAGCAATAATCTGTTGTAGTGACATAGCTCTATCATCATACCATAGAAACAGCCATAGACAAGCATTAAATCAACAGGTGAAACTGTTTCAATAAAACTACAGAAACAGGCACAATCTATTTTCAGCTTGCAGCTATAGCTTGCTAAATATTTTCCCCTCCTTTCTACTCCCAAGCGTTATTCAAACTTGAGCTCCAATCTTAATCACCTGGGGAGCTTGTTGAAAAAAAAATGGTAGGCTCCTTCCATTGGTTCTGTAGATGTGGAATGGACCAAGAACTGGCAATTCTCCCAAGTTCACAAAGAGTGTTAATGCTACCAGAACTATGGCCCACACCTTGAGAACCAGGACTTAAACTGCTGATCAGAAGTATAGCACAGCTCCCAAGAACCAAACCAGTCTTGTCTTTTCAGTAAACTAAATCATCGTTGTATGGAAATTTTTAAATTCGGTTCTTATCTCTATTTCCTCATCCTTTCATTTCACTCTGGTTTCATATGAAGAGAGGTTTGTGAAGATCAGGAACAATAAAGGGGATTAAATGGAGAGTCAGGAGGAGTGTCCAACCAGATTGCTCTCTCCAATATCCACTTTTTTTGGTCATTTCAGGCATGTCACTCCTCCACGTTTAAGAGAAGACATTTGTGACAGGTTTTACTCTCACTTTAGACAAGACATACAAAATTCATACAAACCACGTTTGTGGATGATACTAAACACAAACCTTAACAGTTATGGACTTAGAATAACCTACTAAGCTTTCTGTGAATATGTTCTAGGTATCCATGTGGAAATAGCCAAGAGGCAGAAGAAACAGATTATAGCCCAGTGATTCAAATGGAAGAAAATGACATCCACTGCTTCATATCTCAGATCCAGAGTGTGGACTGCTGGGGAGTTTGTCATTTCTCTTCCTCTTCATAATGATCCTACAGTTGCGAAGGCATAAGTAGTAGTTAAAATCAAGGGCTCCCGAGTCATAAACCCTCATGAATAAATTTCCCTGCTTCCTTTACTGTGTGTGTGACCGTAAGCAGGACTTTCAGCCTTTCTTCCCTTGAATGTGATGCTCATTGCGCCTCTTTTTGCATGATGATATGAAAATGAGTTAATACATGAATCAGGACCAACTATGTGGCAAATACTTATTAAGGTTATGTGTACTGCTGAGTATATTTGTGATTGAAGAGACTCATGAGGGACATTGAAAGATTTGCTCAATGCTATTTTATACATGTAGTAATCAACCAAGCAAGATTTGAACCTGTCTAGGCTGACCTCAAAGTATTAATGCTCAAGGGAATAGCAATATAAACCATACAAAAGGGGTATTCAATTCCTTTCATAAAGACAACAAACTTAATACATCGGTAGATCCCCTAGTATCTGAAGCTAAACACAATTATTCAAGAATGTGCGTGCAAGGAAGAATGGACTTTGGTGAGCATGGGCTAACAAGTCCGGGGGGACCATTGCTGCATGAGGTGGGCACAGCATTGTGTGCTAATACTAGTGAGACTGTCCTGTGTATAAACAACGGCCCTTAGAAGCAAGAGGATATTCCTGTGACATAATTAAGGCCACAAACTCTGGATGAGTGTCCCCTTCTCCCACACATGCACACACACACACACACAACCCCCCCAGAGAATTACAAAGATATTGCTAATTTAATGAAGAGCTTTTAAAAATGATTTATCAAATAAAAAATACAATCAGAATAATTTCATATTCATCAATAATAAATAATAATGGGAGAACACTCATTATTCCTTCACTATTGCTTCCCCCAGACTCCAGGTATTCAGCTAAGTAGGGCAGAGGGGAAGGAGTGCCTGAGGTAGCGGGGAAAATATTAAAGAAGAAATTCTGTGAAAATAATTTTGTCAGCCCTTGTGTTTTCCAACAAGGGGCATATCTGTCCCAGGGGTCTTGCAGCTGTGCCTCGAACAGAGCAAGCTATTAGGTTTACAGCTCCCAGAAAATAGTTTCACACAGTTCTGATTGCACAGAGCCCTCTGAGGTCTGGCTGCAGGTTCGGTTTGGTTTCATGGTGATTTTCTATTTCCTGTTCAAGTTTTTATTAGTTTTATATAGATACATAAGCATGAAGGGTCAAGGGGGGAGGGAGAAAAGCAAGAAGACAGGGTGGAGTTTACTTAGCCACAGGAATTTGGGGAGGCATGATGTTGCTCCATTCCTTGCAGGTAGATGCTGAAAAATGGTAGGTCGGGCCACACTAAATCAAGGAACTGGGGCCAATCAACTGTGCAGAGTGGGCAACTGTTTTTCTCAACTCACATTCGCCTGGCCTCCTATGCACCAGGACTACACTGCCAAGGCTGCTTTGTTGCTGTAGGTGTTAGGAAACAAGGGGGAAACACACACACACTTGTAGTCCGAGGTCACTGTAAATCTATTTTAGCTGCTGATTAAGAGCACGGGCTCAGCAGCCAGACTGGGTGTGAGTCATGGCTTCTGCACATTAACCATGGGATCCAGGACACCCATGTCCTTGTCCCACTTCTCTGCAGGAGTCATGACAGAACTCATTCCATACATATGTGTGTGAATCAAGTCCCAAGAGCAATGAAAACAATCAGTAGGGAGACTGTCCTAAATTAGATTATACATATGAGGCTACCTCAAACTCATGGACATCAGATGGAATCAAAAGACACATATGCTTTTGGTGCAAAGAAATTATAAATCTGTATATAATTCACAGTATTCATTTGCCTTGAACTCTGGAAGATCCACTCGTGTGTGCAGATACACTTAGGAAAGAACTCAGAATACAGTTATGTACATGCATATATATGTGTGTATTATGATGGTTAGTATCTGCAATGTAAAGCGCTCCATAAATGGTATCATTTGGGACTGGTGTGGCATAATAGTATGCTAACCCTCTGCCTGAGAAGCCAGTATCCCAAACTGGTGCCTGTTCGTGTTCTGGCTGCTCCACTTCTGATCCAGCTCCTTACTCCTGACCTGGGAAAGCAGCAGATGGCAGCTCAGATTCTTGGGCTCCTGCACCCACATGGAAGAGATGAAGGAGCTCCTGACTCCTAACTTTGGACTGTCCCATCTCTGGCCATTTAAGAACTACCAACATGAAATTTCTCTCCTCCGTCTCTGTATTCTTCTGTGTAAAATTTGCCTTTTAAATAAAAACATTTTTAAAAAGCTGCTCTTTGTCTAGTTATTACTATTAGTCTTATGTTGTTGCATGTTGCTTTAAAGAAATATTGGTTTCTGGCCTGGCGGTGTGGCCTAGCGGCTAAAGTCCTCACCTTGAACACGCCAGGATCCCATATGGACACCGGTCTAATCCCAGCAGCTCCACTTCCTATCCAGCTCTCTGCTTTTGACCTGGGAAAGCAGTTGAGGACAGCCTAATGCTTTGGGATCCTGCACCCATGTGGGAGCCCTCAAAGAAGTTCCTGGCTCCGGATCAGCATAGCACCAGCCATTGTACTCACTTGGGCAGTGAATCATCAGACGGAAGGATCTTCCAGTCTCTTCCTCTCTGTATATCTGACTTTGTAATAAAAATAAATCTTTAAAAAAAGATACAGGTTTTCATAATAAGTTTTTCACATTGGTTTTCCTTAGGACTACTCTGATGTTTTTGGCGTACTGCCCTTGGAATGGTTGAACCAAACAGGTGAATCACAAGAATTCAGGTCTGTGTGTACACATTTACCTGTACAAACCAACTCCGTGCTTTTGAAGGTGACTGCAGCAGGGCAAGTGCCTGGAGCAGTGGACGTGCTTCTCAGAGACGTACAATAAAGATGTACAACAAATGTAACACACTTCATATTGCTTTAGTTCCACTTGCCCTTGCAGCTACTTTTCTTCCAACCTGGTTTCAAGAACATACTGAGGGCAAAGTCACAATAAATGTAATTTTGCAAGTAGCATCCAATATACTTATTAATATCAGCCATAATACCAATATTTCAGTCATGAGCAGATATGTAGAATCACCCTACATGAACACATGAATTACCCTTTCGGATAGCTTCAAGGCTAGGGTAAATGCTGTGTTTCTGACATTGAGGTGAGAGTGATAGAAACTCTGTAGTCCCCGAGGATGGTAGGATGGTGGAGAGGGAAGTCACAGGGGAGAAGAAAGAGGTGGTGATGTTCTAAAGACAGGTGGTTAGACGTTCACAAAAAAGCAGGCGTCTGACACAATCTCACACAATTTCCATTCTTCCAATTGTGGAAAAATAGAGGGATCCTGCCCATTTTTGTGTCCGCTTCATGAGCTACTACCATTTTAGAATTCCTTTTCCTGTTCTATTTACAGATCCAAATTACTGACCAATTCACTCTGTTCCCCGACTTTCTGCAGGTGTGTGTCTCCAGTGCATTTTCTAATCACCACTCTGCCCGCCAATCTCCTCCTTAGAGTCTGTTAGTTGGGAACAGAGCCTGTGATGTCCCCAACTCTGCTCCTCCTCTGCCATGTGGCCAATCCGAACACCGGCTGCTCTCATCTTTTGCTCTAACCACTACATTCTTTTGCGCATATTCTTTGCTCACCACAAATGGTAAATATGCAATAAATGTTTAACATTGACTAATTTCTCTAAATAAATGTCCCAGGGTCCAGAAAATACTGTCCTACCCTTTTTCTTTCCTGAGTAGCTAACCAACCTTTATCTACCCAGCTGCTTCCCCTTGCAAGCCATCTTCTCTGCATCGTTTCTCCTTGTCATTTGCTCTTCTCTTTGAGATGGTTAGTGGCCCTTTATTCTAGCCTTGATTTCATGCCTATTTCCCAGTAACCCATGAGATCTCCTGATATCATGAAAATCAGCTGGAGAAATGTAAGAGGTATAAATTCTCATGCTTAACCTTGAGCCCAAATAATCACTGCAGGGTTAGAGCCAATTTCTGCCATTCTTGGGAGCAGATATCAAAGATTACAAACTGACTTCCTACTCTCCGTACTAAAATTCATTTCATTGTATCTTCACTTTCTAACAATAGTGATATTATGTTTTGCTCAGAGATAAGTCCTTGGTTAGGAATACACAAAATCTTTTGGCTCCTGTGGAAAATAACACTGTTACTTAGCAAGACCCAATTCCATGACTGAGCACGACAGCTCTGGGGACAGTGTACCTGGTCTGACCGCTGGTCCTTCCATTTATTGACCACAACTTTGCACAAACTACAAGCCTTTTCTGTTAGAGATGTCTCACTGCAAAGTAGGAGCAATAATAATCCTTAACTCATGAAGCTACTGTGAGGAACTAATAACTGAAATGCATGGGAAATGTTTAGGTCTGAACTTAACACAAGGGAAAGTTTCCAAAAGGCTCAGTTATTTCCATGACTTTAGGATTACTATTTTTTTCATGATTGTTTTAGAAAATTACCTTCCCAAAACGTACATAATTAGCTGGGAGTCATTGCCTAATGTCAACATTTAAAAGGTAGAAGACTGCATAATGAAATTCACAATTGGAGACTGTGACCCCAGGACCCACATTATCTTCCCACTGTTAGCTGCTGTCCCATGGTTCCTGGATCCTGAAGAGTTTTCTGAAATTCTGTTGTTCTTGCATGATCTTCCAAGTTTAAGCAAATATGCTTACAGTTCCATTCGCTATAAGAGATAGGGCAGAAGGATTCATTTTATTTTTAGAGGTTTGAAATTGCACAACCCTCCAGGTACTGCATTTTGCCCGAGAGTGGCCTGTTTTCTGAAAGCAGCCTTCCGTACAGAGAGTAGTGTAGCAATTTGTCACTAGCTTGGAGATCCTGGCAGAAGCTTGTGAAAATTACATACCTGTAATTTGGTTTGCTCATTATGGGGACCTTGACTTAGTCTGGGTGCAGTGCAGTAAGGTCATCGACAAGAGAGCAGCTGGACTGAAGAATTTGATGCCAAAACTCAACCGCCCCTCCCCTCACCCTCCGCCTCCACATCCCCCTTTGGCAGGAAATTACAGCAAAAACCACAGAAAACATTGCAAATGCTTGCTTCCAAAAAAGATAATTAAGTTGATCAGCTTAAATAAAAAGGTTGTGACCTGTTTTTTTACTTCATGTAAATAAGTCAGGTGAGATAATCCATTTTTCTTGTCTCCAAAAGTGTTCCTCCACATGAAGGCCACAGGCGCTTATATTTCAAAGGATTAAATTAGAGTAACCTTGAAGAAAGGTTTACACATCAAAATTCTCAAAAATATCACTATGAAAACCTATCAACATACTTCTGAGAGTATCTAATCTTAGGTTAAAAACACTGGGGATATCTGGCTAGTAAAATACCATTACATGGTAGATTTAAAAATCTTGAAGAAACTAATTTTGCATCATTCCACAGAGTAGAATAGCAGCAGGTTAATAGAAATATACCAGGAAAAATGCTTAGGATCAATGTGCACTTATGATGTAAACATGCCATTGCATTAACAGTAGATACCTTCTTTATCCTTAGAAAGGTGATCACATTTGCTTACAACTATGCTCTGATAGAGTCAGAATAACACAAGCATTAGAGACAATTATGAACAAAATGTTTTATATGCATGAGCCTCTTGATCTCTTAAACTTTCAATGAAATAAATACAACACCACAAAGCTGTTTCTAGAAGATCTTTCATGGAAGCTGATGGAGAGTCTGAGAGCTGCCTCCAGGGATGTGTGGGATGTAAGCAAAGAGTAACATGTGACAACTGGAAGGTTGAAAAACAGTTGCTTCAGGAAGTGTCAAATTTTGAAAATCATGGAGAGGCTCTGGAATTTCCGCCAAGTTCATGATCAGTTAGTTGGCTTAAATCCCTGAGGGACAAGGAAGCCCTGGCCTCCAGCTTAGTTCAGTTTCTATTGGCTCATCCAGTTCGCACAACTGACTCCTCCCTTGAACAAGCCTTACTGTGTTTTCCAGAGAGCCCCACTCTAGGTCCTCTGGTCAAGGAGATGAGAGTCCATTGGAACAGGTTTAAGACGCAGGCCCATTCACTGCACTATGTGAACTCAGCAAAGCCACTTGAAACTCCGCCTAGGAGGGAGACAGTGTCAGAGAAGTTTTCTCAGAAGCAACAACAGCAGGGTGGGGCAAGAGGTAAGTCTGAACAAACAGTACATTCAAAACACATAACTAACTGTTCAGTGCTCCGAGAGACCAATAAAGCCCTCAACATGGCGAGCTCACAGGGGGAGAGGAGGGAGACTGGGCTGCCCAGACAAGCCTTGGAAGTCAGCCAGGAGCCACACCATGAAGGGTTTCCGAAGTCATTCTAGGGCTTGCATTTCGTTTGAAGACAAAGGGAACCACTGAGAGTCTAAGCAGGGAAGTGATACGAATGCATTTGGGGACTGAATACATATGGCAAGTCTACCAGACAGCTATTTATATTCAATAGTTTAGGCTCTTACCTGCCCAAGAGGCATCCTGTTATCCCAGGCATGTGTTTCCTTCAAAATTCATCTTCCCCTTTGAAACTTTATCCCACATTATGAATACCCTCCTTCAATTCCTGCAACAGTTGTTTCGTTCCTAAATCACTTATCCCCGTACATACTTTATTCCAGTGAAGCATTCTTCAAGTACCGTTATGTATCCAACTTGACATAAAGCATTTGGAAGCAAGAATCAGTAGTATGTAGAGAACAGGTAGAGACGACATGCAAGTAAAACAAATTAAGCAAGAGATATTCCTGCTTGGTAAAACTGCACTTATACTCTATGTCCACAAAGAAGAGGTAGAGAAAACCTTTAATTGTTAGAGAAATAACGGTACAAGTGAAAAGCTTGTAGAATTGTGAATTAACCACACTATCAGAGGAGCTGTGCTGAGGTATAAGGTCTGCAAGCAGAGAATAGTTCACTTTTTAAAAGGACAACCAGTACTAGGTCCCAAATGTTTGACTGTTGGCTTACAGAATTAAAAGTGCAACAAGTGTGAAAGCTTTCTTAGTTCAAAGAGACAAGAAAAAAAACCAATATACAGATTTTATGAAACAGACTGATATTGAAAAGCTAGTTCACAACCGTTCTAAACACTACGAAACACTAGCAGCACATCATCCATCTAGATGGGTTTTCTCCAATCCCAAATTGCAGTTTCCATCATATCTTTAACATGGCCATAGGATTTAAAAACTTGCTTAATAAACATAATTTGAAAATAAAGTGCTTACTTTATGTTACCCAAGTCTGTAACATTTAATTCTTTTTGACTAAAAAGAAAAAACATGTACTTAGTGACAGAATCAAAGGGAGAGAAAGACCCCCATGCCCCCTCCACTGGCGCAGGTGCAACAATCACGTATGGGCGTGGCTTAAACCAGGAATCAGGAACTCCATGCTAGTCTGACTTGAGCCTTCCTCTGCAGCCTTCGTAGGCTCAGGATCAGAAGACTGAGTTGGAAGTGAACAGCCAAAACCTGAACCTATACTCTACTATGGAATGTCAGCATGCCAGTGGTGGCTTAACCTGATGTGCCACAATGCCAGATCTTGTTTTTGACTGTTACGCTAGCTTTCAATCTTCTAAAGATAAATGAGATCTTTGAGATATCAGATATCGCAATTTAAGAAACCTTCTATCCCCACTCCCAACCATAGTAAAATTTACCCTCTGTAGAGATACCAGAATAACTATAAAAACTTAATTTCTGAATAACCTGCTGTAAGTCACGTCTCTATTATCTAATTTGTTCTTTAAAACAGTTATAAAATAAACTGCTAGTACTCTCTACACATACGAACTCAAAGCTCAACAGCTCTCCTGGATTTGTATGGTTAGTAACTTGTCAGTTAGATCCCAATCACGTAGACTGGTACCAGGAAGTCCTGTTATGCCACTGAACGGCTGAGGATGGAAGCAGGAAGCCTGAGGAAGCCAAACAACTTCAAGTAGATATTTCTTTGGGTTTGCTTAAGCTCCATGATTCCTGCAGGCTATTGTTTGAATAGTCAAGTCATTTTAAACAACTTCCAAAGAGATAACGTCCAGCACGTAAGAGGGACTTGAGTGAACTGGCCCAATTAAGAAAATTCTCATGCAGTGATACACCTTGAAGAGCGCTTTGCCAGCTGTGAATTCACAGAACTATGACCTGGTTTCCTCTATATTTGATCTGATATGGATTAAATGTGTCTTCCCAAATGTTTAAAGCACTAGTTTTAAAAATTCAGCACATTCAAGAGGTAATTCAGTCTAAAAATCTGCAATGTGTAACTGACTAATCATTTAATAAATGCATGTGTTTCATCACAAAGTGCATATATACTAATAAAATACCACTTTCCTCTGCTTTACATATTGAAGTTCTACGTCAGATTTTGTTTGCATAATGTTATTCTGTGAGAAAGTTGGAAAGCTTCTGCCCTGATACAGTTTACTATGTCAGTCCCCATTCTCTCAGCTAATTACACATGCCTGAGCAGTCGGTAGAGGCCATTAGCATTGGATTATATTTATGGAGTCTAAAGACACAAAAGAACTGTAAGATGAACCAAAATTTTATGTATTACTAAAAGAGAAAAGCACTCCTAATGAAAATATGGCATGGTACCAATTTAGAGATCTTATATTTTAAAAAAAGTTTACTAATCAATAGAGTTCAAGTTTAATTACTATATTCTAAACTTGGGTTGCCTACGTTGGAGTTCTGAGACTTCCTGTATTCTTTGAGCTAGGGCAAACATGAATCCTCCATCTTCAATAACAAGACTGGAGATAATAACAATGTTACTACTCTGAAAACAAAGAAATTAAGTGTAAACCCTGAGGCTTGGGATTGGTCATTCTTCATAAATGTGTGCTACTGTCATCGCTAAAGCCTCTAAGAAAGTGCTTGTGTTAAATGTTCGTGTCCCTCACAACACTCCTATTTTGAAGCACAATTCCCAGGATGAGGTCATGAGGGTGGAGTGCTCATTGGAAGGACAAGTGCCTTTGTGAAAGATCCAGGGGGCTGCCTCGCTTCTGTGTTGTGAGGACCCTGGCCAGGCATCAACCACCTCAGGGCCTTGGTCTTCGAGTTCCTAGACTCTGGAACTCAGGGAAACACAGTCTCCTTTTACGGCCTTTTCACTCAGCAGCCCAGACAGCACTTGATCCAATGATCTGACCACAGAGCGCTGTTCTTATCCGTGGCAGGGGGAGAAAGGTCAGTTTCGTGTGATAAATAAGTGCCTCCAGGAATCCATGTGCCTGCTTTTCAGTGGCTCTTTTCTCTTAGTCAGAAGCGTGGACACGTATCTGATTGAACGGGCTTTTATTCCTAAAGAGAAGTTTGCCTAATGATTAAAGCTCTGTTCAGTTGCCAATCTAATCTCTTCTGATGGAGAGGGTTTAGAAGCTTTTAGCCCTCCTTGCTGACCTCCCTCACACAAATAGATTTCTCCTGCTTATGTGTCCTAAAGCCCCAGCACCGGAAGGACATATTGGCTTTTCCTTCAAGTTTTGGTCTTGAACGTAGTGGCAGGGCAGGTTATCCACTAAAAAATATGAAATAATGGCTAGGTTAATTAGCTTAACTGTAGTGACCACAATGCAGTTTATCAAAGTATCACATTGTATGCCATAAAGATTTTCTTTTAAGATTTAGCTTTTATTGGAAAGTCAGATATACAGAGAGGAGGAGAGATGGAGGATGATGTTCTGATGATTCACTCCCTAAGCAGCCCTAACAGCCAAAGCCGTGCCAATCCAAAGCCAGGAGCCAGGAGATTCTTCCAGGTCTCCCACATGGGTGCAGGGTCACAAGGCTTTGGGCCATCCACGACTGCTTTCCCAGGCTACCACCAGGCAGCTGGCTGGGAAGCAGGGCTGCTGGGTCATGAGCCAGTGCCATATGGGATCTTGGCATGTACAAGGTGAGGACTTTAGCCACTAGGCTACCACATCAGGCCCAATACAAATTAGTATATATACACAATATATATAATTATGTGTCAACTATACCTCAGGGAAACTGGGAAAAAGGAAAAATAAAGCATGATAGGCTTACAGAATTTCTTTTAAAAAGCTGAAATTTCAGAACTAATTTTGGCTGCATGGAATTTGTTCAGCATGAGAAAATAAAGGTGTTTTTCCCTTTGTGTCTACCAGTAATTTTATGCATGGAATCTTTATGTGGATAACTAGAAAAGTAGAATTTTAGTTTCAACGGTCTCTTCATTTATGCCTTTGCAACTGCTTGACAGGTAGTGAAAATGCTGAAAATTCTGTCCTTGTCATCTCATTACCACCCCAAGGTCAAAGTCCTGAACTCCAAAAACCAGAGTGTCCATTAGTGTGAATTAGTTACACTTCAGTAATAAACTAAACTCAGACCTGATGTCACAATGCGGAGGACATCAGGTGGCTGCCCTTGGTGACTTATGACAAGTGCATGGGCATCCCCACTCTGTGCCTGCCCCTTCTGATGCAACTACCTAGGTCATTTCAAGAAGGAAGAGGACAGGTTCCGCGGCAAGTCTATTAGTGCCGTTCTCAGGACTGCCGCATTTCCTTGGTCAGAACTGTCACAAGGTCCCTCCAAAGTCTGGATTCTACCTCTTCGGTATCTGAATATTTTCCTTATTTTCCATTTCTACTGACGCGTTTCCTCTCCAGGTATTCTCTCTCATCTGTACCATTTTAGTGCCTTAAGGAGCCTGCCCGACATGCATCTTTCCTCTCATTCGTGAGCGTCATCCGCCACATCACCACCCAGCCTTCCTTTCACGACTCAGATTTTTCTCTGACTGAAAGCAGCTCCTTCAGCTATCCAACTCACATTGTCTGTGCTTCTTCCCTCATGCTGCTATGCAGAGCTGCCATCATGCCTGTGCAGGTTACCTCCCAGTAAATTCTTCAAGGGAATTCTATTCAGATTAACTGAAAGTCAAGTTTTCCTAAAAATTTTCTTGTTCTCTGCCTGGTCTTAAACTAGTCACTGTCCATTTTTTGAAAGCCTTGCCATTATTAAAGATCAGAACTAGTCATATCCTTTCCTCTTCCAATTATTTTGTGATTCAGCTGACTGGAATGAAATGATCATTTTCAAAGAGTGTCTAAGGCACATCTTAACTATTTTTTCACATTTTTCAGTTCCACTGTAATGGATGTTGACAGTGACACATGAACCATCTGACTTGACTGCTCTCAGCGATCCACAGTAGGCAACAATAACACTTGTAACTATCAATGGATTGAATTTCGTAGACATTCAATATATTTATCTTATTTCAAATTTTCACAGTAGCTAATAAAGTCACCTGATTCCAAATATAAGATTACAACATATATTTCTTTTATAATACTACACATAATTCTTGGAAAATGTTTTGTTTCAATATTGGCATTGTCTTTATATATGGTAACTTATAAAAGCCATGCCTAAGAATGGAAAATTCAAAAGGATCTTGCATTTTCTTTTAAGTATGGAGGCTTTATTGGCTAAGGGTATCTGAAACTTTAAAGAAATGTTTCAGCGGCATTCACATATTTAATCTTGAACCACTCAGCTTAATCCATATTCTTTATTTCCTACTTCAAACTAAATACCTATGATTGTCAGATGTACTTCTGTCTCCATTTATCTTACTACATTCTCCAAACCTCATAAATATCTCCTTGAGTCCTTCGTAAGACATTTTTGTGGATGGATCTACTAACTAGATAGCTTCATTTCCTCTTGAATTTTCATTTTATTTAGATGCAAATCTATTGAGGGAAACAAAATTAAAAAGCAAAAGAATAATGGTATAACACAATAAGATAGTTCAGGTTCCCACCAGCAGTAAACTTAAATCAGTATTATAAATAATATGGGGACATACTAACCCTCGTAATCAAAGTCCAGAGACAGGATGAACTCCATAATTGGCTTTAGCAATGCTCTTGGCTCAGAACTTCTGATGCTTCATCCTTACGCTACCAATAAAATTGATGTGCTAATTGCAAGAATCACATTAAGCATGAGAAGTTTGAGAATGAAGAAAATTTACTCTATTTTTTTAAGAGTAAGACACCTTACTTGAATGTTGAGGGGCCAGCTATGATAATTCTGAAAACAAAGAAGGGGAGAGAGCAGAAAGATTCAAGGAAAACCAGCTAAAATTAACTTTTCCACTGGACAAGTACACCCATTTCAAAGACCGTGTTGGGTCTCTAGATTCCAGAGAATCTTATTTGAGAAAATGGTCCTTCATTGATGGGAATAAGGTTTCTGATTTCATTCTACATTTGAGTGTTCCTATCTGAAAGGCATTCGGAAAACTTCTGTTTACAAGTCACTGATCAGAATTTGACACTTGCCCTGCTTTAATTATAGCAAGGAAGGAAGGATATGTTACTGAGAGTTGAGGGCAAAAACATTTTGCCCAACTTTAGTCTCCTAGGAGCACCCCATGAAGGTGATAAATACCATTCAGTGACCGACTCCTGAGACACTTATGACATTTGCAGACTTCCCACTGAGATCCCATATTTCTTCATCAAGTCACTGGTCTTTATGTCAATCAGGGAAAGAAATTTGAGTGGAGCAACTAAGATGCAGGAGACTCAAAACAAAAAAATGAACATTAGCTGTTTTTCAGTCCAAATGCAGGGTATAGGATTATAATCATTATGTGGGAGGTGCTCCAAATATACGAGAACGAAAATCCTGGGAAATCAAAGCAAATAAACGAAAACCAATCCAACAATCAACATTGAAGGATAAAACGAGTTCTAGGAAAACAAAAACAGAAAAAAGTAATAGAATTAAAAGAAGGGGTATGAGGGCTGGAAGTTTTCCTAGCATTTATACAGTGCCCGTGAACCACAGTAAAGTTCTAGCGTTCAGTTCCTGTCTTCAACTCCTTTGTTGCCATTTGCTGCTCAGGCAAACCTATGGGAGTGGCTCCAATACCTGGGTTCTGCCATTTTCTGCCATTCACATGGTGACCTGCACTGAGTTTCTAGCTCTCAGCATTGGCCTGAGGTCAGCATCAAGATAGCTCTCTCTCCTTTTGCTCTCACACAGCAGAAACAAGATGGGGTCAGGAGAGTGCAGGCAGACACCTGAAATACTATGGTGAGTGAGGAATAAGAATACAAACTTGAGCCTAAAGGGGGAGGATTTGGCTATGTAAAAATCTCGTAGTAGGAAAGAACAGAAGTACACATTCTGAGGTTGGGGAGGAATGGATTGTTTCTGCAACTTCATACAGGTGGAGTGCAAAAGAAATTGCCAAAAGCGTATATGTCCAGAGGCTGGAGATATGGACAGGAATGGTATCTTAGAGGGCTTAGGGCTTGTTTCATTCCAAATGCAATAAGAAATCAATGTAATCAGGGTAATAAAATCATCTAACTTCCACTTTAAGAAAGTCACTTATTGATAACTCCATAGGGATGAGAATAGTCAGATGTGTTGGGAGACTGGTGTCATATTCCAGGGAGACCAGATGTGACTTGACAGAGGGAAGTGGGAACAAAAGTCTGGATCTGATGTATATGTTTGGAGGCATAATCGGTACCTTGACTTGTTAAGTTAGTGGAAAATGAGACCATGGATAATTGTTAGATTTTTGGACCGAGCCATGGCATGGTTACCTGTAAACTCTATCAAAGTAAAGAGGAAATCGGGTATAAAAGTAAAAGTTCGAGAATTACTTGGTCCATGTCCAGCGCAATGTTAGTATGTCATCAAACAGGCAAGGCTGCAAGGCAAATGATTAAAGGCCCTTAAGAATTGCCTCAAGCCAATCTAGCAGCATTTCAAGTAAAACCAGTCCTAGACATTTCGTGATTCTTGGAGCCCAGAAGTGTCTTTCTGTATGTTGTTTTTTTTCCTCTTTATTTAAAAAAAAATAACCAAATGTTCAAACATACAGAAAAGTACAAGAATAAAAACCTACCAGACACCTGCACATTCAGTTCCCAGATTTAACAAATGTTAACATTTTACTACGCTCACTTCAGATCTTTTTATAAATAAATAACAGTGTACACACTGCTCAATTCCCTCACCACATTCCTCTTTACCGTATGATGCCATTTAGATAAATTTTAAAACACTCAAAACAATTCTATGTACTTTTATGGACCAAGGCACATGTAGTAAAATTATAAAAACAAGCATGTCAGGACACATCAACAGCAGATAATATTTTTTGTTTTCCTAATTTACATTAAATTTAGTGCAATCCATACACATTATGGGTTCCAAGAAATCCCTCCTCATTTTGGATTGTGATCCCCCCCGCCACCTGATATCTTAAAAGTCTACCGTTGTAGCCATTGGGGACATGGAAACTCTAGTTTTCAGCTCGCTGCCACATTTGAGATGCTCATTGTCCAAATCTTCACAGATCACTTGGATGCAGAAAAGTTGTATCTTGGCAGCACCCATGTGCTTGTGCCAAATGTGTCTCTGGAACCTTTCCTACAGCTCCTGGTGCCTGCAAAAAACTGTGCTAAGCGGAGCACCTTACAAGAGGTCCCAGACTTTGACACAATTTCCTGAACAAAAGGCAAGAGATGGACTTTATTTCTGAACCCTCCATTTCCAGGAAGCTTAATTCTTAAACTCAACCCTTTAAACCCTCAGTTATGAAGCAGTATTCTGTCATCAGCTTACCTCAGTAACAGTGTCTAAATCTTTCCTTTAAAGTAAGGGAAGCCGATATTCAGAACAAAATAAAAACCTACCAACACTGAACAAAAAACAAAAAAAAAATTGTCTTGCTTTCCGTATAGCCAAGGCAATGAAATACCAGTGCTTTCCGAGGCCTGGCAACAACACTCTCCTAATGCACACTGGACTATTGCTAGAAGTCACTTCTAATAGGTTCTTCACTCGATCACATTTGCCCTGTTCAAGAATATGTGAACCAATTCTGGGCTCCCAGACCTCACATTTCAGCACTCACTATGGTGACTTCTATCAGTCTCTTAACTTCTTAATCCTAATCATGTTCTGTTCTACTCGGAATGGTCATTTTTCTTGTCTCTCCTTCTCCCGCGTTTTTCTTTTGTTGATAAATCCAAAATACTGCCTGAAGGACAACAGCAGAGATTTTACCAATCTAGCAAAATTTTCCAAAGGAAAACAAGTAGTATTTCTAAGTATTGCTCACCCTGTCCACACACACACACACACACACAATGCTTTAACAGATTCACAGTCCAGTGGCAGAGCTCAAAAATTTAACTTCAAATTTTCACAAATGATTCTATACTTATGTTATTGTGTATATCCTTATATTAAATCTGCTTTTCTCAAATAACAAGCCAAAATCATAGCTTCAATATACTATCAAAGCATATCCATTTTGGAAAAAATAATATACCTAATTCATTGTAAAGTTATATTACAGCACTTTGTGGGAACAGATTTGAAATATATGCAGCATTTCCGACACTGTTTCTGACACACGTTTTCAGTTTCCTTTACAAAAATTCTAGCTAACTTACCCACTGGGCATTCCATATACAAAGAAGGAGGTGATAAAAACAGTAATTCCTGGTATGAAATAAGTTCTTGGTATGGAAACATCTCTTTTATTCAGAAATATTTCATATATATTAACATAATTGTCTGATTTAAAGTTATTGGAGAATTACCTAACTTTTTTCTTCATTTTTTCTTCTCCTTACAAATCAAAAGATTTATTGGAGATGTATCTAAGGCACCAGAATAAAGTAAACAGAATAGGCAAAATTTTGTTTTCACAGGCTATTTCGTTTTCCTTCTTTTTTTCATGTCCAAATTTGCTAAACAATGAAAGAATATTCAGTTACTTCTGTCCTTGAGTTCTAAAAGAGAAGCTCATAACTGCTAAAGTTCCTATGTATTTGAAAGCTTTTTAAAAATGAGATAATCTCGTTTTTCGTAGCTCTTACATCTAGCATATGCATGATACACAATAGACATCAATAAATATTTGAGAATGGAAAATTGCCCATCTAGAATACTTTCACATAGAGCCCTGCCTAAAGGGGGAAAAAAGACAATTTTCAATCTTCTCCTCGGATCCTTAGCTTGTGTTTTCTCAGCAGCACGGTGGTGCTCCGAGTTCCCGTTTTCCCACACTCTCTCAACCCTAAAACCCTAAATGGCTGAATTCAGGAAGGCAGGACTGGACAAATCAAATGCCTCATTAACAATGCTTGAAGAAATATGCCTAAAGATGAAATTATAGCTCTTAGACCAGCACTCAAACCCCTGGAATAAAAGAAAAGAGGAGGAGGGAGTGGGGGTAGAATTATGTGATTTGGCCCGTGGTTACTTCTGAGCAAATGTTTCTGAGAGCTACTAACTACTAATTGTGGTAAAGGTTTTTAAGCCGGGAAATGGCGAGTCTTTCTGTTTCCCTGACGCTCTGTAATTCATGTGCTGTTTGGGGGTGGCACTCTGTCTTAAATACAAGAATATTTAAGAAATTTGAACACTCTAAGTTAACAGGTATGCTGATCTGGAGCCATGAAAGAGATGCAACTCTAGAGATTTCAAATAATTTAATAAGGCATTACCAGTTTTTTTTTTAAGTTTTGTGGAGGAGTTTTTTGGTTTTTTTCATCAGCCTAAAAAGCTCTACCATGTGGCCTAATTCAAGGCTGCAGGCAGGAGAAATTACTAACTTCATTATGCCTGCCTGGTGCTCTCCAGTAAAAGCACTCGGCACCAGGCGTTCTCATTCTAGGAAGCTCGGTAGAAAGCTTTAGCCCTGACAGATCTCCACTGGCTTCTGATGAAAAGCGCTGGAGAGAAGGAGGTTGTGGTCTATTGTGTACCAGGCTCGGAGATTTCTATCTCCGAACCCCAATCTCCTTTGCCCAAGAAAAGGCCCACAGCAGGGCCCAGGCACACCCGAGTCATAATGGCCTTGGGCCAGTGAGTGACATTCAGAGCCTGCTGAAGAGAGATTAATGTTTGTTATTATTGCCATTAATGGTATTACTGTTATTGTTATTATCCGTGGCTTATTGAGAATGAGCATTCGATGGTCTTTTGAAACATTCCATTGCTTCCCCTGTGGAGTGCCGAACAGCCCGTTATTCATCTACAAGGGAACAAAGAGTGAAAGTCAGGACAGCACTTTTCCCTGAACTTCACTTGATAGAGTCAGACTTGTGTTTTTCTTTGCTGAAATGAATAAAAAAGTAGGAGAGGGCACTGTATTAGCTTGATGGAAGCTGGCTTCCATGGGAAAACAGCCCCAAATCTCAGGTGTTGCATGTAACATACATGTACTTCTCATTCACCGGAGATCTAAACCAAATACCAGAAATGGAACAGACCATACTCTTCTGAGCACTAACCTACGGACGTGAGTTTAAGAGAGAAAGATATCCACTGGTTCACTCCCCAGTGGCTCCAACAGAGCTGAGAGGCAATTTGAAGCCAGGTGCCAGGAGCTTCTTCTGGGTTTCCCATGCAGGTGCAAGCTCCAAGGCTTGGGGCCAAGTTCCACTGTTTCCCAACCCATAAGCATAGAGCAGGATGGGATGTGGAGCAGCTGGGATACAAACCATCTTGAAGTCACCAATTTTACCTTGGTAACACAGTCTCAGTTCTGTCCAGCTTTGGGGAAAAGGATGTTTTTGCGATGTCTTGAACTTACACTACTTCTGCTTACGTTGGCTCATCCAATCACAACTGGCAAGGAATGAGAAATTCAACCCAGTAAGCAGTGAAGGCGGCATGAGACTCAGCAGCCCTAGCTCAACACTGGAGTGTGGAGCCACAACATGTGAGCAGCTCTGTGTGACCTTCTTTCAGAAGGCAATTCTGCATGGAAAAGTATCACAGCGGGAGTAAATCATACAGCTCGTTGTTGGGTAAGCATATCTGGCATGACCCATTACCATTTCAAGCGAGTCAATCTGAGCTTTCCTAAATGACAAGTTTCTTCTTTTTTTTTTATTTTTTTAAAGATTTTTATTATTTTTTTATTGGAAAGGCGGATATACAGAGAGGAGAGACAGAGAGGAAGATCTTCCGTCCAATGATTCACTCCCCAAGTGAGCGCAATGGCCAATGCTATGCCGATCCAAAGCCAGGAGCCTCTTCTGGGTCTCCCACGCGGGTACAGGGTCCCTCCTTGCCTGCTTTCCCGGGCCACAGGCAGGGAGCTGGAAGGGAAGCGGGGCTGCCGGGATAGAACCGGCGCCCATATGGGATCCCGGCATGCAAGGCGAGGACCTTAACCACTTGCACCACCGCGCCGGGCCTGACAAGTTTCTTCTTTAAGTTTTCTCGGAGTCAACGCAGAGCTGGATACAATAGCAGCATCTTCTATTGGTGGCCACCGCATTTCTCCAGAAGAATCAACTTCAATATTCTTCCCAAGGGCATCCATCTGTCTGCCTGGAATGTGATTATTCTGGAAGAAATTAGCGAGGTCAGCTTTTCCAAATGAAGATTTTTTTTTTCCTTTTTCATCAGATTTCCTCCAGTTTCAGCCCACACTTGATGCTTGCTTTCCACTGGAACGATGCACTCGAATTTACTGTACCCATCACTTTATTCAATTTCCTTAACTTCCCCTGGGAAAACTACCATAGCAAGTTCCACACCTCCATATTCTGTCTGTCTCAGGAGTGTAAAAACTCTTTCCCTCTTTATTCTTAGGTTTAGAGAATATCTTTAGTAGTTTGAAAAGGTTTTAGCAAATCACTAACACTTGAAAATCCGGATAAAGTAAATCTGGATTAGAACAGTGTCAGCTTTATGTTATTTTAAAAAGTGTTAAAATACAACAAAAATAGTGTAATACAACAAAATCCTATATAGCTATCAGATAAGTTTTAATAGTTATTGAGACTGGGATTTACTTTTCTTTGCCAAAGTATTTTAAAACAAGCCCAGATACTATGTCATCTTGTCCCAATACATTGCAATTTGCAGCACTAAAAATTAAGACACTTTGTTATGTAATCACAACAACAAAGTTTAGGAATTTCTTCGGAATCATCTACTGTCCATGCTAATGATCTAACTTCCATGATTGCTTCAAAATCTTTATTGATGTTTTGCAAAGTATATAAAATCAATGAAGGGTGAAATTTTCTAGTGATTGCATTAATGATCAGAGCATATTAAGATTTTTAAAACATTTGAAAGTTTCTTCATAAACTAGTTAAAGGACTAACTATAAAAATGATATAATAAAAGGATCAATTTATCAGGAAAATAATGTGCCTGAAACAATGGCTCAATTGGTTAATCTTCCACCTACAAGCGCCAGGGTCCCCTATGAGTGCCAGTTTTCGTCCCATGTGCTCTACTGTCCAACCAGCTCCATGTGGGTGATCTGGGAAAGCAGGGGAGAATGACCCAAAGCCTTGGGACCCTGTACCCACGTGAGAGAACGGGAAGAAGCCCCTGGCTCCTAGCTTTGGATTGGCTCAGCTCCAACCATTTCAGACACTTGTAGAGTGATCCAGGGCGGGAACATCTTTCCGTCTTTGCTTCTCTGTAAATCTGCCTTTCCAATGAAAGTAAATAAATCTTTAAAAAATTATTAAATATTTATGAAGCTACAGAGCTAACAATTACAAAGTGTATGAAGAAGCGGCGATAGAACTGAAAGGAGAAATAGACAATTCAACCCAATAGCTGAAGATTTTTAATGCCCAATTTTAATAATAAATATAACCCATGAATATAAAACACAAAATATGAGTGAACAATTGGGGCAGTGGTTAAGCCATTTGGAATATCTGCATCCCAGATCAGATTGCCTGGGTTGGACTTCTAGCCCTATTTCTGATCCAGCTTCTTGCTAATACACCTGGGCGGCAGCAATGGTTCAGTAGTTGTGTTCTTGCACCCACATGGGAGACCTGAATTGTGATCCAAACTCGTGGCTTGCCCCATCCCAGCCTCAGTGTTGTGGGCATTTGGAGAGCGAACACAATGATGGCAGATGTATCTCTGACTCTTCCTTCCACCACTTCACATACCAAGATTAAAGATTTGGGGACCTGGCATAATAGTTCAGTGGCTAAATCCTCATCTTGCAAGTAACAAAATCCCATATGGGCACTGATTAGTATGCTGGCTGCTCTACTTCCCATCCAGCTCATAGCCTGGGAAAGCAGCAGAGGATGCCTCAGGTACAAGGAACTCTGCACTCATGTGGAAGACCTGGAGGAAGCTTCTGGCTTTGCATCAGCTCAGCTCTAGTCATTGCAATCCCTTGAAGAGTAAACCAACTGACAGAAGATCCTGCTTTTGGTCTCTCCTCTATATAAATCTGCTTTTCCAATATAAATAATTTTTTTTCTACTAAGATTTAAAAATAATAGCATAGTTAGATAATGTGATGAACCAAGTGCATTTTAGATGTCTAAAGAACACTGACAACATCTGAATCCGCATTATTTTCAACTAGATATGCTCAGATTTCATCCTGTACTGCAAAACATGCATTTCTTAAAAGATATTTTATTCTTATTGGAAAGATGTACAGAGAGGAGGAGGAGGAGAGAGGAAAATGTTCCATCCAATGATTCACTCTCCAAGCAGTCACAATGGCGGGAACTGTGATGCCAGGAGCCAGGAGCCTTTTCAAGGTCTCCCACATGGGTGCAGGGTCCCATGGCGTTGGGCTGTCCTCTACTGCCTTCCCAAGCCACAAGCAGGGAGCTAGATGGGAAGCTGGGCCTTTGGGATTAGAACCGGTACCTATTTGGGGTTCCAGTGCATGCAAGGGACTTTGGGCCTGGTGCAGTAGCTCAGTGGCTAAACACAAAGCATCTTTAAGGACCATTACACACAACTAAAAACAGTTGGAAACTGGGTCCGGGGGTGTGGCCTAGCAGCTAAAGTCCTCGCCTTGAGCGCACTGGGATCCCATATGGGCGGCGGTTCTAATCCTGGCAGCTCCACTTCCCTTCCAGCTCCCTGCTTGTGGCCTGGGAAAGCAGTCGAGGATGGCCCAATGCTTTGGGATCATGCACCCGTGTGGGATACCCAGAAGAAGTTCCTGGCTCCTGGCTTTGGACCGGCGCAGCATCGGCCGTTGCAGTCACTTGGAGAGTGAATCATCGGACGGAAGATCTTCCTCTCTGTCTCTCCTCCTCTCTATATATCTGACTTTCCAATAAATAAAAATCTTAAAAAAAAAAACATTTGGAAACCCAAGAAAAAAAAGTGGATGAATCTCTGAGCCCACATAATCTACCAAAACTGAACTGCTAGGGAAAACATGTCATTCTGATTAAGACTCCCATGTCTGGCCAAGCATGTAAGTTTGATTCTCAGCTGTGGTGGCAGAACCTGGCAGGAAGCAACGACAGCTCACATGACTCCATTCGTGGGCCCTTCCATGTTAACATGAATTAAAGGCAATGGGGGGTGAACCAGTGGATGGGAGCTAAGCCTCACTTTGTCTCCCAGTTTGCCTCTTGAAAAATTAAATAGATCAACTCTAAGATGTGATAAATTCCTGC
The DNA here is from genome assembly GCF_017591425.1 of Ochotona curzoniae. Lineage (NCBI taxonomy): Eukaryota > Metazoa > Chordata > Mammalia > Lagomorpha > Ochotonidae > Ochotona > Ochotona curzoniae. The sequence continues at coordinate 7,488,792 of NW_024465035.1, read as the reverse complement.
ACACACCATAATAAGTGATGAGAGTGAATCAATAACAAAAATTAACAAAGGCTCAGAAATTCATAGCTGTTTTATAAATTCAGTGGTGAAACTAACGAAAAATTAAAAGGAAGTAAGATTTCCCACAATTATCCTGCTAGCACTACTCTAATAGTAAAACCACTTAAGGACACATTAAAAAAGTAAAATCTGTAAACCAGAATGCCTGACAAATATAAACGTAAATTCTTAACAAAATGTTAGCAAATTAACTAAACAGCACAGGAAAAAGTTTATACTTCATGATCAGGTGGAATTTGTTCTGGGGATGCCAGAACATGCCGATGTATGTAAATTAGCATCCAGAGTTGTGCAGTTGTTTAAGCCACCTGTACCACCAGTATCCTTTATTGGGACCAGTTTGAATCCCAGCTGCTGTGCTTCTGACCCAGCTCTCTGAACTTGCGAGAGACATCAGTGAAAGATTATTCGAGTGTTTGGATTTCTGCCAACCACTTACGAGACTCAGATGCTGTTCCTGCCCCCTGGACTTGGCCTGCTTCAGCCCTGGCCCTTGCGTCCGTTTGGCAACTGAATCAGTAGACGGAAGATCAGTGTGTCTTTCCCCTTTCTCTATAACTCTTTCAAATAAATGAATTGCTAAACACATACATATAATATATATGCTTATATGTGAATCAATATAGAATACTACATCAAAAAAATTGAAACGCACAAAGCATCTGGTCAAATTTATATATGCAGAAAAATTCAGTAAAATTCAATACACATTCCCAACAAAAATCCCACCAAAATATGTATTGATGCAAGAATGTTGACTTTCACCACTCTTAACACTGCTGAAAGTCTTAGCCAGAGCAATTATGCAAGTGAAAGACGCTTTCAAACTGGAAAGGAGGCTTTCACATTGGAAAGGAGGAAGTCTGTCTATTTGCAGATGATAATTGTATGTATAGAAAAACTTAAAGACTCCACCAAAAAAACTGTTAAGAACGATAAATGAATTCGGTAAAGTTGCAGAAGACAAAGTAAACTTGCAAAAACATGCAGTAGCATTTTATACACCAGGAATGAACTTGCTGAAACAGAAACCCAAAAACCAATCCTATTCACAAGCTACAAAAAACACATAGAACTAAACACATAAACTAAAACACATAGAACTAAAACACATAGAACTAAATTTAACCAAGGAAGTGAAAGAGTTCCACAATGAATACCATAAACACTGGTGAAATAAATTGTGGAGACTATGAAAAGCGAAAAGAAACTACATCCATGGACTGGAGCAATCAATAGTGCTACAATGTCTGTGCTACCAAACATGATCTATGGATTCGATGCAATCCTATTAAAATAGAAGAAAATTCACAGAAATGGTAAAAACACCAGATTTCACAAGGAATTATAAAAGATCAAATAATCAAATAAATCCAACAAAAAGAACAAAACTAGAGGCTTCACCAGATCTTATTTCAAAACATAAAAAAAAAAATAGCATGCTAGTGACAAAAAAAACTTCAAGATGAGCAAAATAAAAACTCATCCACATAGTTAGAGCCAACATGTTTTAGAAAATGACTTCAAGAAACATGACTAGGAGAACAAATAAATAACGCTGGAAAAACCAGATGCACATATGCAGAAAGGTGACACTGGTTTCTTACCCCTCTCATTATGTCAGCTCAAAATAGACCAAAGGTCTAAATGTAAGAAGTGAAAATACTAGAAAATATTAGCCTCAAAGCCTTAGTTCAGTGAAGATACTTTTAGATGAAACCCCAAAATTAAAGCAAGTGGAGCTAGATCCTAGCTTCTGTTGCATGGATTTGTCGAGTGAACCAATGGCTGGCTCTCCCTGTCCATCTATTAACCAACTGTTTACTTATCTACCTGCCTATCATCTCTCTGCCATTAAGTTAAATAAATCAGGTTGTGGTTTGGGTCTGTGAAAGTCCGTCAGCAAAATTCTTTGTTCTGTTGGGGAGTCTGTCTTTTTATCTGAAGGTCTTTGCTGATTGGATAGAGTTCAGGGTACCCTGCTTTCCTCAAAGTCTGCTGATTTTAATGTTAATCCCTCCTAAAAATACCTTCACAACAACTTCCAGGCACCTTTGAATAAAATATCTGAACAGTATGACCCAGAGCAGCCAATCGAAGCGTCACTGTTACAAGATCTGTCTCTGCCCCTTCCCAAAAAGAAGCTGCTGTAAACCAGTAAGAACATGAACCTCAGGAAGCAATGCATCAGTGAGGCAGAGTCATCGACATGTGGGAGCAGTACCAGAGAGTAGATGGAAGAATTTGTGGCTTACAAAGCTTGAGCTGCCTCAATAGAATGCCATTAACCAGGAAGCTGAAGCCTAGAAAATCTTTCCCCCACCACAGTTCTGGAAGTTGGAAGTCCAAGACTGAAATGCTGGCTGGTTGGATTCCGATGATGGCTCTCCTCCTGGTTTGTAGATGGGGCCTTCTTGCAGTGCCCTCACACTGCCCTTCCTCAGTGAACACTCCCCAGGTATCTTCTGTGAAGGAAACAAATCCTACTGGACCTAGACACATGCTTATGACTTCTCTGAACCACAATCACCTGCTCAGGAGCCCCTCTCCAAATCCAGCCACACCAGGGCTTTGAATTGGAATTTGAGGGGAGAGGCACACAAATATTCAGTTCATAGCAAACTGTTACTAATTTGGCAGAGCAGAGAAAGCATTCCACAGATACACAGGGACATACAAGCAAGTTTAATCTGCAGAATCCAAGGAAAGACCAGATGTAAAGCAACAGGTGAAAGAAGGATGACACATAAGACTCAAAATGAGAAAATGGATTTTCATTCATGGAAAAAGAATGAATGCAGGTTGCCTTCTCCCCACCCCAAGCTAGTACACAACAGTGTGCAAGAAATTTCATCTACGGAAAAATTTTAACACATGCAAAAAGTTTTGGATGGGCCCAGCACAGTGGCTTAGTGGCTAGAGCCCTCACCACACATGAGCCGGGATCCCATGAGCCCTGGTTTGTGTCTGGCTGCTGCACTTCCCATCCAGCTCCCTGCCTGTGGCCTGGAAAAGCAGTCAAAGGCGACCCAAAGCCTTGGGACCCTGCACCTGCGTGGGAGACCCAGAAGAGGCTTCTAGCTTCTGATAAGCTCAGCTCTGGCTTTTGAAGCTACTTGGGGAGTGAAGCAGCTGACGGAACATCTGTGTCGCCTCTCTGTAAATCTGACTTTGCAACAAAAAAAATAAATCTTCAAAAAAAATTGTTTTAGATTCACAAACCTGCAAAAACGAAGGCAAAGAATAGAAAGAAGTAGATCTGCATTGTGCCGCAGTATGTTAAACCACTGCCAACAATGCTGACATTCAAGTTCTGTCTGCCCCAGTTCTATTCCAGCTCCCTGTTAATGCTCCTGGGAAAGCAGGAGAAGATAGCCCACGTGGTTGGGCCTTTTCACTTGCTTGGGAGACCCATATGAGGCTGCTGGTCTCTTGTTTTGGCCTGGCACAGCACTGGCTGATGTGACCATGTGGGAAGTGAACCACCAGATGGAAGGTCTCTCTTGTTTCTCTCTCCTCCCTCCCCATACTTCCTCCCATTTCTCCTTCTCTGTGACTCAAACTACCAAATCAATAGATATTTTTAAAAAGAGGGAAACTAAGAACAACCATATACACACATTTAGAGGACCGTTAGCACTTTTCTCCCAGGCAGTAGGGTTGAAGTGCCCACCCACTCACTACTGAGCACAAGGAATAACAATGATCCAAATCAGAGTTCTAACGCAAAGTTTCCAGATAGAGTGCCACATACTGTGGACAGAAAACCAAAACAGCATGAATTTCTCATTAGCAATGCCAGAATCATACTTTGAGTATTTGGGGGAACAATATTTTCTGACATAAATGTGTCTGTCAAACTATCATATTTAGGAATAAAATAAAAAACATGGAAAAAGACACCTCTTACGTCTCCTCACTCTGGAAGCTATTTTAGGTTGTGCTTCAACAACCAGAAGAGGTGACAGTAATAGACCCAAACAAAGCCCCTTGGCCAAAAGGGAAGCTTCACTGGGTAAGGGCAGCAAGAAGTCTGAAGACAATTGGTGGGGGTCCCCCTCCAAAAAAATTGTGATCCAACAGAGACGATAGAAAGCCTAGGATGGACACATACAATCAGAGGGACTTTTTAAAAAACATTTATGGTTTAATTTGAAAAATCAGGGTACAGAGAAAAATCAAAGTTTTCCGCTGGTTCATTCCCCAAGTGGCCAAATATAAAATTCATATTTTGGTCCTATAGTGAAAAACTTAGGTAGACATTAGAATATGAATGTTGGTTTGAAACCTCAGCAAGCAAGAAGGAAGCAAAGACCTAAATCCTCAGCTCTCGTAATAGAAATTAAGTAATGGTCAAGCGTTGAAAACTCAGATTGTATACATATATTTGAAAAGCATGCAAACAGAGTAAAACAACTCTTAGCAATTGAAAGCGGCTTCCTGTAAGAGCAGATGTAATGGTAGGGATGGATAAAAGATTAATGGCATTATTATAAGCTTTATTGTTAACTTGCCTTTAAAAATTATGAGTGTACTTCAGAAAGTTCATGGAAGCATAATTCAAAGTTCATGTGAGTGAAAAAAAACCTTGAAATCCATACCTAGTTTTTCATAATATGCTGTTTAATGAATTTTTTGAAAACCCCTCATTTTTTTAATATGAAGATAGAGATAAAGCTTTCCCTCTAAATTGGCACCTGGATTAAGTGCTCCAAATACCCACAACATCCGAAGATCAGAATCATAGTCATGTCACCCATGTGAGAGGCAAGGACCCAATTCTTTAAATCATTGTTTCTTCACAGGATCTGAAACCAGGTATCAAAATCATGGCATCCAATACAGGAGACAGGGGAAATGGGCATGGTAGCCAGTCCCTTAACTGCCAAGGTAAATGCCTGATCCTCAACAGTCTTAGCACTTACTATATAGAACTTGCTTTCTGCTTGAGATGCTACATCATGGAGCTTGAAAAAATTAAGGTTGTAGGAAGTTCCCCCTTGAACGAAGCTAGCTTTGAATGTGAAGATAGTGAGCTGACGGTGCTACCAATGAAGCCAGGTGCTGAGGATGAGTGCACCATGCCTGCAGGATTCAAGAGCTTAGCATGAGACCTTTGTAGATGAAGATTTTCATGTGATTCGGTAGAGGTGGGAATCTGGCAACAGAGGACAATGCTTCATTGTTACGAACGCAATGAGGACAACAGGTTCCCTTCTAAGACATTTGCAGGAAAGAGAACTAAGAAACAGAAGGGAATTTAAGGTCAAGGAACATAGTTGTGCAAGTCTTGTTTGCTTGTGTATTTTTAAAATGGGATAGGCTTAAGCTTATTCCTATGCTGAGAGAAAAGACAGTAGGAAATTCAGGAGAAGATAGCAGAAGGTGATATTTTAGGAAGCAGGAGATGATAAAATTTGGGCTCAGGAAAAGTGATTTTGTGTTTTTGGGTTTTTTTTTTTTTGGTTTACTATTGTGGAAAGGTCTGGGAGATGCTCTATTTCACATGTTCTATTTTCTCCTTTAACTCTAAGTATCATTTTTCAATGTCCTGCTCTCAATTATCTACTAAATGTCATTATCAGTATTAGACAGTGCCCATCAACAAAAGCATTTACTCATGCCAATGTGAAGACTTTTCTTTCTGTCCCACCATGACTTAGCTTTTTAAACTTTTTATTTGAAAAATAGAATTAAAGAAGGGAGAAAGGGAGGAGTGAGGGAGGGAGGGAGAGAGAGAGAAGAGGAGAGGAGAGATAGGGGGAAATCTTTCATTGACTGGTTCAATCCCCAAATGGCCACAACAGCCAGAGCTGAGCTGGTCCAAATCTGAGATCTAGGAACTTCTGCATCTCCCAAATATGTTCAGGGGGCTCGAGGACTTGAGTCATCTTCCAGTGATATAAATGTGGAAAGTTAAGATTATCAATTTAGAAAATAATATAATAATGTTGAATATAGCACATAATGGTGGTATTAGAGTTAAAATGTTCTAAGTTTCTTTTATTGCGCTGAAGCTTAATACTAACTTTAGAATTTCATAAGTTAATTTGCAATGTTAGAATTTCTACAGTGCTGACAGAAATACAATTGAAATTATAAAACATCCAAAATGGTTAAAAAAAGAGAAGCAATACTAAAAATTTAATGAATCAATGAAAACTAAGAAAAACTAAAACACAAATGTGAAACATACAAAATTAAACTGAATGAGGGACAATATAACTTAAACTGCAACATATCAGCAGTTTTGGTAAATCTAAATCAATTACGTTTCAATTAAAACTTAAATATTAAAATCCATCTGCCATTTGCAACATTAATTTAAAATACAAAGTTTCAAAAGTTTGAGGTTCAAAACAAAGCAATTTAGAAGATGAAGGCATTGTTGTATTAATATTAGCTAAAACAGACTTGGAAGCAAAAAGCATTAGTATATCTGAAGAGAGTCACATGATGTCTCACTTTGTCAGTATATAAATCTGAAAGTATAAAATAAGGTCTCATGTTGCATAAATAAAAAATAGAGTAAATCCACACTCAGATATTTATCATATAAATAAAATAAAGGATGAGTAAAATCTAAGCATGTCAATATATTAGATATCTGTTAGTTAATATATTAAAATTTAAATATTAAGTCTATAATCAACATCAATATAGACTAAATACAGTTTACTATGTTTATTTACTGAGAGCAGACACGATTTGGCACGTTCAGGGTGGTATGGCCATAGATTATCCTGCATATTTAAAAAAAACTAGGAATAAACTAAAACAAGTATATACCAATAAAGCTCAATTGAAATAAAATGAAGTACATTTACATCTGAAGATTATCAAGAGATTATACAATCTTCAAAAGCAGTAAACTCAAAGACTATACTTCTCAGAAACGTTCATTTCTAATAGCTTCACATTTCCAAGAGCTGAAAAATACGGCCCAAATGTGTATGAAACCTTTTTGAATCAACATTTAACATAGATAATATCACTCTTCCAAGCTAATCGGTTTTACTAGTTGTGTCAGAATATTCGAAAGATCCTCAATTTCTAAAATGACTATCCAGTAATTGGAATCCAGGGTTTTAGAGTATGACAAGTATAAATGTAGCTAGAAGGACAATTGACTATCAGTGGTCTACACTTGGGTCCAATCTGGAACATACCCCCAGAGTCACCTTATGCAAAGGACAAAGGAGCTGGGGTACCAATCTACTAAATTCTGTCAGCCTTTGTTTGAGGGACCCGCAAAGTGACATCAATTGGTTTTCATGGAATAAAACACCCAAATACTTATAGATGTTGGCCATTAACTGTCAAATGATAGGCCCAGAAATATGCAGAGGGTATATGGGCACCAAGAAGAACACATACTGGTTTAAAAGTATCTACATCTAGTCATATTGTCACTCTGATTCCTGAGAATGTACTGAATACATGGGGAGTGAATATGGACATTAGGCAAGAAGGGTTAATAAGCATAGGCATTAGGCATTGGGGATTATAATGGGACTAAGAAAACTTGGTGCCGGTACACAGTGCAACTGGAAAGACAGATGAATAATTTCAGAAATAAGCAATCACACTCAAGCACTAAATAGTGTAAGATACTAATAGAGTGTACTACAATTCAGTGGACTCAAGTCATAAAAAAATCAAGGAAAAAGGGGAGAGTAAAGAGAATGAGTAGAAATTCATTAAGCAAATGCAAAAGAGGGGAGAAGAATCAGATATGCAGGGAGAAACTTCTTTCATCAACCAATGGAATAAAGCATCCTGTATTATGTGAAAATTATCCTTGATTGACCCTTCAGAAAGTCAATAAACCTGCAGGTTGGCTCTGACTGGGCAACTTGCACATCTCTGTAACCACTGCTTTGATTTTGACTTGTTTTCAGGGTAATAGTATAAAGCTATGTTTCATCTCCTATCACGGTTTTACAAAGAAATGCTTCGTGGCCTTTATCCCACTTGTGAAAAGTTCCATCAGCATTTCTGTTCTCGTCTGTAATGGATCAAGGCACCAAAGTTTTTGCACCCATCATGTGGAACCTTTCCTTTGCAGTCATAATCGTGAAAGCTGAATCAATGGAAATGTCTATGGCATTGGCTGTAGTTTCTGTGGTTAAATGTTGTTCTTCAATTAGGGCATTAATACGATTTTTGTCATGAAAAACTGATAGTCTTTTGTATACCTCAGTCTCAGCACCATTTTGTCCCTTGCTGAAGTGAGATACTCATTTACAAGGTGCTAATTTCTTGGGGTCATCATTCCATACAATTTTTGGAAAGCAATGAATAACACCATTTTTTAACCCAAACTTCACTAACAATTTTTAGATTTTTAAATATTTATTTCATTCACTGAAAAGCAGACAGGGAGACAAGCAGTGGGGAGAGAAATTTTCAACCTGCTGGTTCACTCCCTAAATGGCCACAATGATTGGGGCTGCGGAAAACTAAGGCAAGGAGCTAGGAACTCCATGCCCGTCTCACATGAGAGGCAGCAGTCCAAACCCTTGAGCATTTTCAGGTCTTTCCCAAGACCCATCACGGAAGTGGACTGAGTGAGGAGAGGCCAGATCTCAAGCTGGCACTGCAATAGGAGATGTGGTTTTCACAGGCAGCTACTGTCCTGCTGTGCCACAAGGCCTGCCCCACATCAATTTCTGCTGCTAGTTCTTGCGTCTATATTGCTAGAAATACGTTGCTCTGATCAGGGCTGCTTTCAGACTGATGTCTTACTTTTCTTATTGCCTCAAAATGTACCACGCTGAGACATGGCATGCTAAGAATGAGCTTATTTTAGCGTAAAAAATTAAGTCCTGAGCAGTTTTTCATAAAATGTCTTTGCCATGAAGATTTGGGAAAACTTCTCCCATTTTAAAATCACTGGAGATATTTAACAAAAATGTCCTCATCATTTCTTTATTAGTAGTGTTCTGCACTAGGCCTTTGTATTTTATTTGACAAAACAGCTGTAACACACAGGAATATGGCACCACTTCTATGTAACAGAAAATTCACCAAGGCACTTGGAACACTAACTCTAACCAAGACACCTAATCACCTGGATTTAATTTTATGAATGGAAAGTAATTATTGCTATATCCAGTGAATCAAATGTTTTAAATATTTAGACAAGTGTTCTGTCAAAATTAATATATTAATGATATGCCATGTGTTCTTGAGCTACCTGTCATTTTCTTCATGTCCCACCTTAAGGACTGTAATCTGAATCCCATGATTACTTTTGTCTGTAGGATAATAGTTACCATAAACATTATCGTTATTAGCACAACTTCTGTTTTTATCTACTACATTTGTGTTTTAATATCAGTAACAAAAACTACTCAGCAGCATTGTAACAATTTTAATATCAATCCTACTGATAGTTTTTTGTTTTTAAGTTGTCCCAGCAAAGTTGATTCAAACAAGATAAAAATTTTAACTTGAAATTTGATTTGTAAATTCTGCAGAGTTTTAATGAATACTGAAATGTCTTGGACATAACTTTGTTGTAATAGCACCTAGGATGTATGATTTAAAAGATGATTAGAATATATAATTTTAATATGTGAAGACCACTCTTGGCCAAAATGCCTACTTTTGCAGGATTTCAATTTGGACACAAGTTCCCTGAGAAGGAGTCACTGGAGGTTTGAGATGATCAGATCCAGTTCCTCCAACTTCATTAAAAGTGGAAACTCCCTACCTCACCACTATTTGGAGCTTGGAAGCATCAACACTTTGAAGCACTCAGTCTGCCTGGTAACTCACCACCTTCAGAAAAGCCTGAGGAGTTTTCTGGGCTTGGTCTAGACACTCCCTGTGCCCTCCACCCACCTGACTGCGTCCCAGCAGGCTAACCACCATGTGCTGCCTTGTCTTCGGGCCTCCAGCTCCATTTAACCATCAGGAGGGACCACGGAGATACTGGAGGGCGGAAGAGATTAAACTCCCTTGACTTAGGAGTCGGAAATATGTAGTACCCTTTCTGAAAAACCACACTTCCTCTCCTGTGTATTTTCACTGCTTGCACAGAGAGGTGCTCCGTGGTCTCCACTCACCACTTCCTGCACTTGTCCCTTAAGAACCAGGGGTAGCAACATTCCTGCAGTATCATCAGTCCTTAGGTATTCTCCCCAAATCAGCTTTCTTTAGCATTGCCTCTATTTCAGGAATGTGCGCTTTCAGTGAGTGCTTCTCAGTCACTGTGTTTGATGTACCGTTTCTTTTTTGCTTAGTCTTGAAACATTGCTGTTTCTGCCACTTAAACATTGGGATCTTAACCTGTGGCCTGCTGTTGGGCAAAGGTGGTGGCGGGGAGGAGATCCAAGACATTCACTACCACAATTCATTGAAAAATCCTGTCGTCGTGGGCATTGCAGCACAATTTCCTTTTCCTGTTATTTTTGAGGCCATATCTGAGGCCTGAGGACATGGCTGAGTACACACCATGACTGGGAACAGATGACCACAAGCCTCCTGAGGACATGTGAGTCTATATTTAGTCTTAGAAATGAAACCTGTTGTTCGTCTCCAAGTTGTATCATACTCATCGATGCCCATTATTCCTGCCTTTGTATTCCACTATCTGTCAGCACAAGACAGTAAAGGCATGCTTTTCACAGTAATACTAGAATCCCAAAAAAGGGATTCGGAGGAATTATTTAATATTCACTGCCCACACTCCGTTCAATTTCATGTGATAATTTAAATCACTAATCCATTCCACATGCACAAAATGAGGTTTTTTGTTTGTTTACCTAAGATTTGCCTTTCAAGCAAATAGAGAAATCTTCCATCTACTTGTTCACTCCGCAAATGGCCTTAATGGTTGGAGCTGAGCCAGTCTGCAGCTAGGAGACAGGATCTTCTTCTGGGTCTCCCACGTGGGCGCAGGGCCCAAGCACATGGATCATCTTACGTTTTTCTAGGCACATTACCAGAAAGCTGGATCAGAAGTGCAGCATCTGTGTCTTGAACCATCACCCTCTGCCTGCCACACCATAGAATTGGCCCCAAGACTTTCAAATTTTGACTGAAAGTTACAGTAGATAAATACTGACAGTTTGAAATAGTCAAATCTTTAACCAACTGAAATCTGAAGCTGGGACTGTACTTTGTTGCCAGGTTTTATGGAAGTATGTCTCTAGTCCTCTGCCTGTAAGCACCAGCATTCCATATGGGTACCGGTTCATATTCAGAGCTACTCTTCTTCCCATCCAGCTTCCTGTTTGTGTGCTGGAAAAACAGCAGAGGATGGCCCAAAGCCTTGGGACCCTGCAACCATGTGGGAGAACCAGAAGCAGCTCCTTGGCCTCATATCGGCTCACTTCAATAGTTGCATCCATTTGGGGAGTAAACAAATGGATGGAAGATCTTTGTTTTTCCCTTCTGTGTAAAATCTGCCTTCCCAATAAAAATAAACAAAAGTCTTGGGCTGTAGCTTGTAAGGCTTAATCACATGTAGGAGTGTCAGTTCGTCTTGGATACTCTGCTTCTTGGATGATGCGCTCCTGCTTCTGTACCTGAAACCTACATGTGCGCTCTGTACTCATGGAGCTCTGGCCTGTCTTGGCTGTTGAAGCCCTTCACTTAACCAACCAGAAGATACAAGATCTCTCCCTTCCCCCCACTCCCTCTCATCTGTCTTTTACTCTTACTCTGTGTTACTCCGCTTTTTAAAAGACAAGAAGGGGCCGACCTAAGGCATTGTATGCTAATCCTACATCTTCACAGCAGCATCCCAAATGGCAAGGGTTCACACTTCCTGGGTGCTCCACCTCTGATCCAGCTCCCTGCTAATGGCCTGGGGAAGTTGTGGTGGATGGCTCAACTCCATGGGTGCTTGTACTCATATGGGATATCTTAAGGAAGGAACTCCTGGCTGCCAGCTTTCGATCAGCTCAGTTCTGTCTATTGAGGCTGTTTGGGGAGCAAACCAGCCGATGAAAGGCCTCCCTTGCTGTATCCTCCTTGCTCTGTAAAACCTGCTGTTGAAAGAAAAATACATATTTTTAAAAGATTTCAATTGGTAATTTTTTTCATTCCAATTTTCAGCAGTTTTTTAAACTGCTTAAGGACTCAACTTATTTTTAACTGTAAGAGGGAACACTTCCAAGTAGATCTCACAATCACATAGATGAAATACCCAGAGATTGTAGCTTCACAGAAGGATGCGAGTTTTACTAAGAAACACTGTCAGAGAAAAGGGGTTGTGAGATATGTTCCACAGGGTTGGGATCTGTACAATTCAGCTATGAACTAAAATGCCAAATTATATACCAATTTGAATAAGAAAGGTGACTAACATTTGTAAAGGAGTGTTCTACCTGACCACCACCCCAGCGTAGATATAAAGAACTAACTCTTGCTTTGATTTCTGGGAATAAGTTACAAAGAAGCAATGGTGTGTTCAAAGAACAATCTAGATGGCACAACAGGCATTGGGTTTTGGTCCTGGAATTGCCCTGAGCTAGCTGTAGGACCCTGTCTGGGGCTTCACTTTCCTTAACCCTAGAATCTGGAAGGAAGTGCAGTGAGGGGGTGGACCAGATGATCATTAAGATTGCTTACGTTGCCAAACTCAGACACGTTCTAAATCACAAGTTCCATTTCACATACGTACAAACACACAAAAGAGATAAAAATGCCAGTTATCTTTTTCTAAAGCTTTGGTTTTGTTTCAGACCTTATTTTGGAAGGGGAAAGAAATCATAGATGAATCACTGCAAATTATGATAGCAGTGATGGATCTTCAACTTGGTGACTCATCCATTTTCAGCAGCTTTGCTAGCCCTGGAAAAAATGCAATTTCTCTCCCTCCTCCAAAGGCCAAAGGAATATGACTGCATCTTTTCTCTAATCTATATAAAAAGACTGATCATTCTTTTTTGGTACACTGTAATGCTTAATTCATAGAAAGAAAATTATCCATTTTGAAGTCAGTCTTTTTAAAAGACTAATGTTCATGTTTTGATGTTATGGTTGTGGAATATTTAATATTTAATATTTAATATAACTATTAATATTTATCCTTATTACTGTAATTTATTGAAAATCCAGTTTTGTGTTGGTTTATAAAATGGCAATCTTACCAAGTAGTAAGACCACTGACTTTGGGGTCAAGCAAATATGTATTATGGCCATCTCTGCTACTTACAGTTCTGTGACCCTAGGGTTGTCACTCACTTCATTGACTAAATTCCTCTTCAATACAATGAAGAAACTAATACAGCATGTCAAATTCACTTATGGGTACTGCAAAAATGTAAAATACTGATGCAGAAAATTTTAAAATAACGCAGCCATGATTCTTTAATTTTTCTTCTAAATGATTTTGTACTGCATGAAGCATTGGAATGCTATGCATATTGCAGGCTGAAATCTAATCTGACTTTGAAAGTTTCTGCATACTTTCGAATTGGTGGTTGTCCACTCTTGCCTTCACTGACTCTTAAAAAATGCAGCACATGTCTAGCTAATCTAGAACCAGAACTGACATAAGACGTAGAGCAGGCTCAGGTGGTATGCTGAAAACTACAATGTCCTTGGCACAAGGAAGTGCCTGTAACAGGTGAGTTGTCCACACGTACAATACAGGCACATCTTCATAAATCAAAACATCAGTCAAAAGTACTATATGTGTCAAGAGCTAAAAAGACAGGGCTAATTTTCAATGAAAAGCTTAAACCTAATTCTGTCTAAAACTTAAATCTTTCCTTCAAGTAACTAACATTTCCTTTGGCCTCCACAATGGAGGATGCTTTGGGTTGTTGAGTTCACTGCCAGGAAATAAACTGAGAGCTGTGATTGCCATAGATAACTGTAGGAGAGATTCAAAATTTGCACACACAGAAGTATGCTCTGAAGTACCCATCTGAAACGCAAAAACATGGTGAAAAGACTTCCTCTAGATTTCTCAAAGAAAATCATTATAGTAACCTGAAAATTTAATAAAGTTCTTTGAATTTAAGCCATCTGGGGAATTATTGGTGTTGAATTACTGGCAATAGTGAAGATGGTTAAATACAGTTTCAGAATGAAAACTGGTTTTATTTTGTCAGGAAGTGAGTGAGCAAAGAGGTGCAAAGGCAAGAAAGAGAAAGACTAGATCACGGGGGCTGATACCAGAAAGTGCAACCTAAATTCAGAGATGACAGAGCAGGTGAGGATTCGCAGTGTGGACCCCAAAATGTCACCTCCAGCTGAGGAACCGAGAGAGAGAAACATGAGACCCGCAACGCAAACATGAAGCAGATTCACAATCACCAACTCTACTACTGGAGATGTGAAGGAGATACAGCCTCTCACTCCTTTGATGTATCCGAGTGGCAAAATCTCTAAAATGCACATTTCCTTCTTTCCTACACAAAATTTAGCTGCAGTTCAGTTTTAAGGAAAACTACTCACTCGGTACTGACTTGTCCACAATACTGAATTTTAGCCCTCATAAACCATGCTGCATACCTAACTTTCTTACCTTAGTTTTCAGCTAACTGAAGTCCAACTAGTGCTCCAATCAACCCTTTGCCTCGACATAGGAAGTCCCAGAAGGGACCTCACATTTTCACTCCTTGCAAGTTCAGATATTCTATCCCACAATTAAATTGGACATGTTTGTATGACTGAAATGATGTATTATGCAGTGCTGGGATCAAAATCCTGAACTCAAAACACTGCCATTAACGAAGCAGCCTTATTAAAATGTTAGTCACCCTCAGGCTTCCCAGATATCTTTAAAACTGCCCCTGCAAAGAACTTTACATAGAAGCCAGCAAGTAAAAGAACATCTCCGTTAGAAAGGCATGTAAAGGTAGAAGCCACAGATGCAATAAACTTGAATCAATGCAAGGATTTGGCAGATCAATAAATCTCAGAATCTCAGTGGCACACTTAGATATGCTGTGAACTTCCTTGCTGCTTGTGTTAAGGTTCCTTGTCTCTCTAAGACGACAAAAAGGGGCTGGTGTTGTGGATAGCAAGCAAAGCAATTGCCTGTAACACCAGAGTCCCATTCTGGCACCAGTTCATGTTCTTGCTCCACTTCCAACCCAGCACCCCACTAATGGCCTGGGAAAAGCAGTGGAAGATGGCCCTAGTGTTTTAAACCCTTATTGCTCATGTGGAAGCCCTGGGAGAGGCCTCTTCCTCCTCCCTTGCTTTCTCTCCACCCTGGCCATTGCAGCCATCTGGAGAGAAAGCAAGAGGCAGCAAGATCTCTCGCTTGTTTTTACTCACTGGCTTTCAAATAAATCTCTTCAAAAAGAATGCAATTCATATCCACTGGATATGTAAAATATTAGAAATCCATGTATAAGTTTTTCATAGTATGCAACCTTTGATTTTTCTGAAGCGTTCTCATATGTGATGTCACATATTCTTGATCAGAATAGCATCTTTTCATTCTATCTTTCTTGAAACATTCTGAAGTAGAAACATCCTGGTAATGTCCCAAGCACTCTACTAAGCCTTAGGAATACATCTGTGAAAAGAAAGCCTGATAAGTATCTCCACCACATGAAGTTTTGGTTGTGGTGGGAGAAGACACATGATTAACGAGAACTTATGAGGCACTAATACATGGCAAACACTATAGGAGAACGAAGAAACAGAAGGTGTTGTAGAGTGTAAGCAGGGAGAGTACGTTGTTAAATGTGATGAACAGGTCAGAGCTCAGGGAGAAGATGAGATGTGACACAATGGTTGGAGAGTCATTACGTTAGACCAAAGGTACTGTGACAGGGAGACAATGACAGGTCTCAGGATCAGTTAAGCAAAGGCTCCAAGAGCAAGGAAAACAGCACTGTGAAGAAGTAATGGAGGAACTAGCAGGGGAATCACAAGGAACCCAACAGGAACCAAATGACACAGGGCACTGAAGACCACTGTGGGAATATTAGCATTTATTCCAAAAGAAATGGAGACACTTCAAATAGTTTTAAGCAAGTACCATCTGATTAATTTTGAAAGGTGCCCAGGAATGTTAAGTTTCCTAAACTGTGTCAGCATAGCATAATTAGAAGACTGAAGAGCAAAGCAGATAATGGTGGGATGATGAGAAGTTGTGAAAGTGTGGATCTAATTTGAAAGTAAAGCTCGTACAATTTCTTGATAAGCTGACTATCTTGGAGACAAACAAAAATCAACCGTCTTCCAGCGTTAGGGCTTGGGTAACTTGGAGAAGTGGATTTCTACCAAAGCAGAGGGTGGAAAACCATGATTCCAAAGTTTTAGGGCAGAGAATTGAGGAATTCCATTTAGTGACAAGCTCTTCACATCTTTTAAACTTTCAAGTAAAAATGTGCAGGGATAGATGGATCTATGAGTCTAGAGCTCAAAGAAGAGTTATAAGTTTAGTATTTCAATGTGGAAGTCATTAGCATTTAAAAATCAGAAATGAAGTCAAGGCAAGGCATGTGCAAGGAGGATTTGTTCAGTAACTGCAGGTGTTACCAATCAGCCATGGAAGGTGAGGACTGAGAATTTGACTCAGCAACATGAAGGTCATCACCAACAATACAGTGATGATGGCAAAGGAAGCCTAATGCTGCTGCGTTTAGGAAATAACAGGGGAGGAAATTTTTGAGAAAGTGAAAATAGATGCTTTTATTGTGTGAATAAATGGAGAGAACGGAATGAAATGTTAGCTGCTATTTAAAGTGAGATCTAATGTAATATTTCTATGGAAAAGAAATTTTAGTATGATTCAGTGTTGTTACATATGTCAAGGCCCTATGAAAAAAACTTGTCACCAGGAAGCAATCATTATGTCTATTCCTTATAAACACATTTTTATGTTTAGTCATCCTTACTGCTAACAAATATTTACATATCAAGTCTTCAACATATAAGTATCTGTGAATATAAGTGATGATGCTGGTCTATGCCTGAAGGGAACAGGGGAGATAAATTAGGAAGACGACTTTCCTAGATTTGGGAATCTCCTTGTATATACATTTTTTCTTCCTCCATCCTCCACCTTTTTTTTTTTTTTTGAGGATTTATTTATCTGAAAGGCAGACTGATGCCGACCCCTAATGTGTGCATATTCTTGACAACCACATTTCATAGAAAAATGCCAAGGAAGGTTACCATGTTCCCCTCTGGGCATTTCTGACCTGTCAAATCTGAACAAGAAGTCATAATGGGCTCTCTAAAAAGCCTTCTGTTCTTGATACAGCAAAATAATTTTTTCCAGAAAAACATTATTATAGTGATTCTTGCAGCCTAAGACTTTTCTACTCCTCAAATCAATTTGATGTGCAGTGTAGTTGAAATACTAGGGAAAATAGGAGAGGAGAAAGGATAGAGGAAGGAATAGACTAAGAAGACAGACAAATTAAGAATTTCATCTGAGTGACAGTAGGTGACTCATCTGAACAGGAAGGACTTGGACCAAGTGAACTCCATCGTAGTAACTGACATTATGCAAGATTTCCTGGATGTTAGTTTTATCTTCCCACTGTCCAATCTCCATGCTCTGAAGGGAACACCTTGATTTTGCCTTGGGAAATAATCAGTCCATCATTGCCTCCAGGTTTGCTGGATTGTAAGCCTGACTACTGTGTCTTCCCTTTGGCAAGATATAGGCAAAAATTCCACATTTCACTGACTTACCACCTCTTCCTCTCAAAGGTAGTGACCCCAGGGGAAAGGAATTAAAAATGTTGCCTTATCATAGGTCCTAAGACACTGAGTCCTTCCTCCAGCATAGATGGTCCTTTTTCAGTCGTCATGCTCTGCTATGACCGTTAGCAGTTCATGAAGTATCAGCTCTATTTGGTCGGTATCTTTACCTGTAGTTACAAACTTCAAGGACAATTTCTAGATGGCCTGTTTATCCAAACACTCCACTCTTCCAGTCGTTTTAGTCCTTATGGATGCTGTAAAGCTCTTAGCAAATATACAGAATGCAAAAGCATGCCTGGATTTCAAAAATGTTTTGCACTGAAATCAACTCATCTTCTAATCCCATTTTGCCACAAAGTTTTGCAAGTACCCTCGTATCTGTATTACCATATATCTTAAAAATAAATTCTCTTCTTTTCCTTTTATACATATGGATCTTAGTTAGGCACAGCCAGTTGCTATGCATTTGCAAGCAAAGAATGCCAGAGACTGAAGGGACTCATCTAGAAACGTGATTATACTGTAGACTCAAAGTGACTTAAACTTTACTAGATTGGGATGTGACTTTGGGTATGCTTTGGATCCTTTCACTACTTGTACGTACCGGTAAATCTATCAAATGACCACTGGAATTGCTGTTTCTGCTTACCAAGTCTTCAATGACATGTCCCTAGATTCATGTTTAAAATTCCTCCTTCCCTTATTTCATCATGTTAGCTTCCAAGATGAAATAAGTAACACTGAAATGCCCAGTATAGATACAGAACAATTCTTGGAGCTTACTGTATAGTCAAGGCTGCCATTTGAGGAAAAATGAAATATTTCCTCTATTAAAAATTATTTCCAATTTTTACCATGGGAATGAGTTATCCAGACACCACTATCAAGAGCCTTTTGCTCTTGGCCATGAAGCCTGCATGTGAAAGCCTTTCCTTTGAATTCTCTGCCACAGGTTTATGGGATGTTCAGTGTAAACAGATGCCTCATATAAATTTAATTTTTATAGGTTGCTAATATACTAATATCCTACAGGGATAATTTAAGTTCCCAGGTGTCCAGGTTTTAAATGGGCTACAAAGAAAATTCAGGCAAGGACAACAGGACAACCACATAAGCTACAAGCATCATGGTTCTTGCAGAGGCACATGGATTTTAGCAACGCTCAAAATAATGTCACACAAAGAACAACCTGGCTAGGCAAAAGACTCCATTAACTGATGATGTAAAACAAATTTATGGACTTGGCTGGAGTCATTTAGCAGTATAAAATCCTTAGTATATTATTTATATACATAGCTGCACATGGAAACTTGGAGTAGCAAAATGCCTCGTAGTAAGATTGCACTGGAATAGCAGCTCTTCCTACCAGACTGGTTATTCTGAGATTCTGTAACTATCTATTCTGTGGCAGAGTAGATAATACAAAAATGAAACAATACTTATACCACATGCACACACATACAGTTGTGTATACATGTAGTTGACTTCCCAGTTAGGTGAAATTTAAGCCTCTGTAAAAGCCAAATTCTTTACCCAGAAACCGACCGAAACATACCTTTGATTCTTTTCTGGGAAAAAAAAAAACCCAGCCTGGCTTTTCTTAATTATTTAAAAACAAATTTGTTGAGAGGGTTGTGTTGACTGATGTTGTGGTATAACAAGTTAAACTTTTTTTTTTTTTAAAGATTTATTTTTATTATTTTTTCATTGGAAAGGCGGATATACAGAGAGGAGAGACAGAGAGGAAGATCTTCCGTCCGATGATTCACTCCCCAAGTGAGCGCAACGGGCCGATGCTATGCCGATCCGAAGCCAGGAGCCTCCTCCGGGTCTCCCACGCGGGTGCAGGGTCCCAAAGCTTTGGGCCGTCCTCGACTGCTTTCCCAGGCCACAGGCAGGGAGCTGGAAGGGAAGCGGGGCTGCCGGGATTAGAACCGGCGCCCATATGGGATCCCGGGGGTGCAAGGCGAGGACCTTTAACCACTTGCGCCACCGCGCCGGGCCCAACAAGTTAAACTTTTGCTTGCAAGTCAGCATTCTATAACTAGTTGGTTTGAGTCTCGGCGAGGCCATTTGCAATCCAGCTTGCTACAAAAGCACCTGGGTAAGCAGGAAATTACAGCCCAAGCATCTGGGCAACTCTAGGCTCCTGGCTTTATGCTGGCCTAGACTTTGTTGTAGGGGTCATTAGAAACGAGACAGTATATGGATGATTTCTCTTCCTCTGTGCCAATATGGATTTCAAATAAGTAAATAAGTATTTGAACAGTAAAAGAAAAGAACATTGCCCAAGCTTCGAGAACGCCAACTTGCCTCAAGGATTTTGGCCTTACCAGCCCCCAGTTGTGAAGCCAATTTCGTGAAGTAAAGCTCTTCACCTCCTTCTCCATGAATAGATACACACATATGAATTACTTATTTTTATATGCTCTTATAAATGCATGCATATGTTGTACACATATGCACATATGTGTATATACATACTCAGACACTAAGGCATGTTAACAAAATTATTTGAAAAACTGCAAATACACCATTCTAAGTATGCCCCAGTTGGTTAGGTGCCCCATTTACACACAGATGCACAATTCGTAAGTATAGGCTTAGGTTGCACTATCGCTACAATGCCCAAATCCCCATATGCATTTAAAATGATTTATGAAGAGTTGTCAAAATAGCTGTCACTCCTTTATTCAAAATAACATCCCTCATCTCTTCCATTTTAAGTACAATTTCTGTAAATTGTCATGCTATCATTATATTGTACTCAAACTGAAACTATAAGAAAGGGGAACTCCCAATGGACTTTCTCATACTATACATTCAAATATCCCCAGATTCCTGAATTTTCTTTGGAGTTTAGTGACAGGAGAACAGAGATGAAGCAAACTTAGGGAGAGGCTTAATCCAGAAACTGAGCAAAGAAGTGTTCGTGTAAAATCTGAAGTTCAGGGCCCAGCACGGTAGCACAGTGGCTGAAGTCCTTGCCTTACATGTGCTGGGATCCCATATGAGCACCTGTTCTAATCCGGGCGGCCCAGCTTCCCATCCAGCTCCCTGCTTGGGGCCTGGGAAGGCAGTAGAGGACAGCCCAAAGCCTTGGGACCCTGCACCCCATGGGAGACTCTGCTTTGGATCAGCTCAGCTCCAGCTATTGCAGCTGCCTGTGGAGTGAATCATTAACACAGTATCTTCCTCTCTGTCTCTCCTCTGTGTATCTGACTTCCCAATAAAAATAAAAGATAAATCTAAAAAATCTTTAGTTCAAAATTAAACAGAACAGAAACTGTAAAACAAATCCATTTATTCCCTCAAAATTTACTAAGCAGTTTTTATGGCTAAGGCTCTTTGCTTGAAATTATTGTGGCATAAAGGGTAAGGACACCATCTGTGATGGGGGATACCCATATATATGCCAATTCATGCCCAGGCTTCTCTACTTCCAATCCAGCTCTAGGCTGGTAATCCTTGGAATGTAGCAGAACATGGGTCAAGTCCTGGGCCCCTGCACCTATACGGGAGGCTTTCATGAAGCTTCTGGCTCCTGGTTTTATCCTGGTTCATCTTCAGCTGTAGCAGCCATTTAAGGAGTGAACCAGCAT
Organism: Ochotona curzoniae; assembly: GCF_017591425.1. Lineage (NCBI taxonomy): Eukaryota > Metazoa > Chordata > Mammalia > Lagomorpha > Ochotonidae > Ochotona > Ochotona curzoniae. The sequence continues at coordinate 7,467,490 of NW_024465035.1, read as the reverse complement.
AGAGATTTCTCTCTACCTCTCCCTCTTTCTCCAACACCTGCCGTCACTCAAATTAAGAAAATAAATCTTTAAAATAAAAGTCTATGCTTGGCATCATGGGCATGGGGAGTGGTACACAAGCTATGATCTCTGGGGATATAAAGTATGCATTCTGAGCCCATACATGAAGCTGTGTGGTGTTCCTAGAGACTACATGGCATAAAGCAGGACAAATTAACAGTAATTTTAATATGAGACAGACACTTTAAGGTCTCACTGGTGTGGAAGTGAGACAAGCAATGAAAGCACTGAGCAAAAGGCAGAAACACAATGTCCTGGGATCCCACAAGGCAATGATGCTTATGAACAGATGGCATCTGGAAGTCCTGACCAGTGTCTTAGGGTCATGGAGTGCAAAGAGATGCATGGAGGCGCCCCTCTCCCTTTATCACTACCAAATACAATTCAAAACTAAATAGTAGTTAATGTTTTTCCTAATTAGGGAAATTCAGCTAAGTTCCATGTCCCCAGGTTGTATTATTTTTTGCAATACATTCTTTCCAATATACTTGTGGGGGGAGTAAGTTTCATTCAAGTAGCTCATTAAACCCATTCTGTGGGTCTATGCCAGAATGCATGCACTCTATTGTCACAAGGCACATCCATTCATGTATGTACCAACCCACCTGCTTTTGTACAAGAGTGGAATCTTTGTTAGAGACCAATAATAATCTACAAAATCTGAAGGATATACCACTCAATTAATGGAAAAAGTTTGTTCAATCTTCATCAATAAAGGGGTTCAATACAGGAAGAAGTATCAAAAGGACAGGTAAATTTGATTATTTTACTTCAGAAATAAGCTGGAAACCTCATTAAAAGCCTCACAATACCACTTGGTTAACGTGATTCAATCAACCTTTTGGGGTTAAACTACTAAGGAAGAAACCATCCTCAAACTAAGGATCAAACAGTTCCTGAATGCCCTCAGACTGGGGGAAAGGAGGTGGGAACTGAAGTGAACTGTAGAGATGGCAGTTGGAGAAAATCTAAACCTCTTAGGGCCAACCTTGTCACTGGAGCTGCAATTCCAGAACTGTTGAGCCATACCGATACTCAGCTCTTCCAAATTGTGTGGACAGTCCCTTTAGGGTAAGTTTTTGCCTTCTCTGGAAAGCCAAGTCTTTGAGAAGGGCCAAAACTTGTCTTTCAAATGTAGTTTCTAATCTATTGCACCTTCACAGATCAAGGTTTACATTCATCTGTGGGGTTTCTGTTTTAATTATCAAGAGCACCTCTCTCTAGTTTAAGTTCACTTCAGAAGAGTAAGTGGCCATTTTTTTCTGTTCATTAACCTAAGTTGGGAATTGATTCATTCTCATTGCCATGCCCCTTCCCATGTGAATAACTTTGAGAACTAGTTTGATGCCACATGATGTGTTCACCTACTCTTCAGAATAAACTAAGTTCACTTACAGGCACTAAAATTTTACCAAACCCTGATTTATATGGGACAGCACAGCAATAAATGGATCGAAGTCTTTTAATGTAAGTGGCAGTCACTAAATGTGAACGTGTTTCCTGACCGACCCTGATTTGAAACACACAGCACCCATGTTCTGTTCTGGAAGTGGCACTACGCACTTTGGTGGCTAAGCTGTAGGACCTACTCTCCACAACTGTTCTACTTTGTAAAGTATATTACACATCAGAGCTATGCAAGGTTTTGGTCATGTAATCAATAGCTTGGTATAATACTAACTCACCATGTATCAGTTGTCTAATTCTTTTTGTGATATTGACAAGCAGCGGGGTAGAGAAACAGATGGTCTTCAAAGAAATATTAGCTGGGACAGGGTTGAGGCTCCATCTCACATCACAGTGCTGCTTTGAATCCCAGCTGCTCTGCTTCCAATCTAGTTTCCTGCTAATGGACCCAGAGAAGTGGTAGAAGATGGCTGGAGAGCTAGGGGACCTGCCGCTCACACGCAGGAACTGAGGAGTTCTGGGTTCACGGCTTCAGTGGGATCATCTTTGTGTTGCAGGCGGTTAGGCTGGGAAGTGAAGGATTAACAGAAGTGTCCTCCCGCTCCCTCTTCCTCTCCGTGTGTTCATGACGCTAGTCTGGTTAGCCTTGGCTGTTGCAGGCATTTGAGAAGTGAACCAGTGGATACAAGGCAGAGCTACAGATCTTGTAAATAGATGAAAGTAAAAAATTATGTATAAATAAAATCCTAACCTGAAGTTTAAAAAACGTTTTGCAATCCAAATTTTTTAGTCTTTTGAAGGATGGAGAAAGAAATATATAATGCTAGTCACTCTGCTTAGAAGTTTCTACATAAGGTACTTTAAACCTCAATGTCTTCACCTCTTGAATAGGTCGAAGCTGGAGTCCAAATAAATGAAAAAGCTTATCCAAGCTCTTATAACCAGTAAGTGTTGAATCCAGAAATACAAACCAACTGATCTATCCCAAGACCTGATCTTATTTTATCACATCAATATTAGCTTTTTTCAACATCAGGCAGTTGGAAGAATTGGTAGTTCCTGAAACCATGATGGGGGTATCTTCAAAAACATCTAGTTTAGAGCTTATTATAGGTTTTAGATAACACAAACTAGTCATTATACCCACAGCTCTGTCAACTGCCTTATGGAATAAGGTGGAAATCAATACCATAAAGGAACAGATATTTCCATCCCCCTCTCACATACCAACTCCTCAGTGGTCTCCAAGGAACATCAATTTCCATCCACAGTCATTAAGATAGTTCAGCAGATACTTATCTCATACCTGCCACAGGCCAGACATTTGTGCTATACGTTGGCCTCAGAGAGAACAAGAAGCACCACGTGGGCTTGAGAAATTAGAATTTCGCAGATATCAAAGCCAAAGCACTTTTTTTTAATCACTGAAGTATTATTAGAGTATAAAAACAGCAAGGGATCAGAGTAGAATTGCAACTCTGCGAACCACAAAGCTCATTTGCACTCTACTCAGGGAAACTGATAGCAAACCTACTTAACCAAGAAATCTTGTTTGGTAGAGAATGTTCCTGTTTACCAAATCACAAATATCAACCATTTCCAGTCAAAAGAGTCAAGCAGACCCTGGTATTGACATCAACATTTGATCATATCTCAACTGCCCTTCATAGAGGCTTCCGTTCTCTCCTGACATGCCTCATGGCTGTGGCAACTGCTACACCTGCAACACGAAAGGATAGGAAACAAGTCAAATCAGAAATGAGGGGCACTGATCAGGAAGAAAAGAGAAAGTTGTTTGCTATCTTGAGAACAGCATCCCTATCCCACCAAGGCATTGGGACAGAAATGAAATTCCATCGGCACAACACTCAGTAAGATTACAACCTGCCACAAGCATTGAGCATATCAAAACAAAACAGGAAATGCTCATGTTCTTACAGGTCTTCATGCATTGGTCAGATGTAAGAGGAATAGTTACAGACCTAGCTAAATAATATTTCCTTAATGTTATAAAATGAAGAATGATAGAGTGCTATATAAGTAAATGTAACAAATGTTTCCTGTAGAAGACCAGTCAGTGCCAAAGGACCCATGTCCTATCCCCTACAGTTTGTGAATACATGATCCAGTTTGGTCAAAGAGATCTTGTAATATGATATGACCTAGTATCTGGAGATGTGGAAGGTTATCCTGTATTACCCAGGTGGACACAAGCTAGTCATGAGAGTCCTTAGAACGGGAGCCTGCACAGTAGCCTAGCAGCTAAAGTCCTTGCCTTGCATGCCCAGGATCCCATATGGGGACTGGTTCTAATCCCAGCATTCCTGCTTCCCATCCAGCTCCCTGTTTGTGGCCCGGGAAAGCAGTCGAAGATGGCCCAAAGCCTTGGGACCCTGCACCCATGTGGGAGGCCCAGAAGAGGCTCCCGGCTTCGGATTGGCTCGGCTCTGGCCGTTGAGGTCACTTGGGGAGTGAATCAATGGACAGAAGATATTCCGCTCTGTATATCTGACTTTCCAATAAAAAATAAGTCTTTAAAAAAAGTTCTTAAAAGTGGGAGAGGAGGATAGGAAACAGATTTGATAGGTAATATTCCTCTGAACTCTTCTGCTAAGAAAGTTTGACCTGCCATTGCTGCCTTTGAAGATGAAGAAAGGGGGCCAGAAATCACAAGAGGCTTTGAAAGCTGTGAAGAGCACATCAGTGCTCCCCTAGATTCTCCAGAAAGCAAACAATCAGAATCTGCAATGTAGATCAGTAAGACTGACAGTCTTCTGACCAAAAGAATTAGAAAATGCATACAGTCTTACACTTGCATGGCAAGCGGGCATTCATAAAAATCATGTGGAATTTAAGACCTAGTTGTTAGGTTGGAGTTTAGTAGAGTGCCTAGCTCACAAATTGTCATTGATTCACCTGATATCATGTGCCAAACCTGGTTTGGATGGCCACTGCTTCCCTGCTGGAAACTGCTGAGACAACTATGACGTGAAGACAGCTGCTGAAGGTCTTCTTCCTGCGAGGTTCTGTGAGACTATATCTCTAACTGGGGTCTCCTTCTGCACATCCACTGTATATTCTTTTACTCTTTCACTGAGTGTTTACTGAACACCCGCTGTGTACCAGGTTCTGTTCTAAGGGTTAGAAACACAACCCAGGTCTCCCACATGACTCAAGTACTTGAATTATCACCTTCTGCCTCCTAGGATGTGCAGCAGCAGCAAGCTGGAGTCAGAAGCAGAGCCAGAACTCAAATCCAAGCACCATGGTATGGAATGAGGGCATCCCAAGCAGTCTTACACAAGGACATCTTACCTGCTTTGCCTAACCACATGATGTGCCTTATCACATGGCATGTTTCTTTTTAAAGCAGAATCATGCATGGGAAAACTGATAAACTGAGAAAGGGCTACAGTTGGTCCAACAGAGACCCCAAGGCAAGATATCAAATGCTGGCTGCTTGTTAACATGGCCAGAAGATTTGTTCCACATTGCTTTCTCTTATCTTTGCCAAAACATTTGAGCTGTGTTTTACTACAGTAAGGGATAGAACCACAGCTCAAGTTCCAGGAATTGCCAACACTAGACCGAGAATCAGCCTCTATTTACAAGTGTAATTAGATTGCTACAAGCATTTCAGGAGCTAAGTCTACAGGAAAAAAAAGTCGTTAAAAATCTCAAAAGTGATAAACTTACAAATATTACTGAAAAGATAAAACAAATGACACCACCCAGTGTCATAATCCAATGGTATAAACACTAATAGGGTACTATGAAAACACCTCTGAAAATTTAAAATTACATTATTTTTTATCAGAAAATATATATGCATTGAATTTCCCACATCTAATAAAATGGCGTCGGGGGGAGTTGTTTTAATTTGATTTAAAATCACTGTAACACCAGTCTAGCATATTCATGTGCCCTGTTCAATGGGTCTTCTAAATGCCCAAAAAGTGAACAACCCATCTTATTTTATTAAACCCAAGATCTTGGTGGAGCATACCCTCGCCAGAGCTTTAAAGTGTGTTGTAGTCATGCACAGCGAAGATTCTTCAAGTACCTTCAACTGCCTATTGGTTTGAGAAGGTGACCCGTAAGTCCCTGGATATTTGGGTGGGAGACATTAATCAAGCATTCCATTGTCAGTGTTCATTAAACATAGTTAAATGATCCTATCTTCCTGGGCTGTTTAGACCTGTCAGAAGTAATCTACCCCTTCTTGAGTATTGCCAAACAGGTTTTTATCCCAAGTGAGTCAGTCATTTATTCCTGTTGAAATACGAATCTTACCTCTGTAAATCCTGGCTCACCCTTTAAAACTACATATGCTTCACATGCCACCCTGTATAGAATGGATGGAACTGATGGAATTCTTTGCATTTCTGTAAATGCTGTAAAAATATTTTTTTCCTTCCAAGAACTTGGGGAAAGTAGAAAGTAAATGGAAGTCAAACCACCTAAACAAATAGGGATTCTCAAGTGGGGCTCAGGAGGATGAGCTCAAATGACTTTGACCCAAACTTCAAACCAGAAAGCAAGCATTATTCAGGCAACACACAAACAAGTCAAAAGTCATTTGAGGGCCCGGTGCGATGGCGCAGTGGTTAAGGTTCTCGCCTTGAACCCACCGGGATCCCATATGGGCACAGGTTCCAATCCCGGCAGCCCTGCTTCCCATCCAGCTCCCTGCCTGTGGCCTGGGAAAGTAGTCGAGGACAGCACAAAGCTTTGGGATCCTGCACCCACGTGGGAGGCCCGGAAGACGCTCCTGGCTTTGGATTGGCTCGGCTCCGGCCGTTACGGTCACTTGGGGAGTGAATCATCGGCTGAAGAGGATCTTCTGTCTCTCCTTTCTTTTTATTGGAAAGACAGATATACAAAGTCATTTGAACAAAATTTATGAGCTATACTGCATGCTGAAAACTTGCAGCACAAAAAGCAAAATGAGATTCTCTTTCAGTGGGACAAGTATTTTTTAAATATTTGAACAAAGAACTGAGAATTACTCATTTCACTATCATGGGGCTTTACTATTTGTGTTTTTATTTTTGTTGTAACCATAAAATAGGTTTGACTACACCACCAGGTTGTTTGCATAATGGGCCTGCAATGTACAACACATTTGGCCCAGCAGTAGCGATTTCTCATTCTCCAGCCAGAATTGGGCTTGAAATATAAGAATGTAAGAATTGAGTTTGAAATATAATGTAATTATGAAATTTCTCATAGTGTATCCCAATGGACTCTCTGGAAATACAGAAGGAAGTGTATGTGTGCAAAGATGTTCATGGCTGTTCTGTTTATAATTTGAAAAAAGCAAAACTACACATGCAAAGGAACAGTCTATAGGTACTAACAATTACTGCTAACAAATGCTCTTTGAAGGTTTATTTTTATTCATTTGAAAGGAAGAATTCCTCCTCCTTGTTAACCCCCAAATGATCACTGTCACTGGGGTCACTATCACTGAGCAGAAGCCAGGCACCACAGGCTTCATCTGGGTCTCATGTGGTGCAAGGGCTGCAGGGGCCTGGTATCTGAACCCATTTTCTGCTACTTTTTCCAGGTACATTAACACAGAGCTGGATTGAAAGTGAAGTAGCTAGCACTCTGGCTGGCACCCAAATTTTCAAAAGAACTTGGTTTTTACCCGTTAACATTTTTCTGTAGTTCTTCCTAATTTTTCTATCACTACCACAATTTTTCATTTTTTGTTTATTAGGAGACAGAAATATTTCAGAAGATAACTGTGAAAGCACTGATGTTAGTAAAATGTAGGGGTTTATTTCGTTTTGAAATAGTCAAAGACCAAATGTTTACTCTTAGCCAACCAAGTTTCTTTTCGGCAAGACTTATTTGTTTGAAGGGCAGAGTTACAGAAAGATAGATGGATTTTCCATCTGCGGGATTACATCCAAATGACCACAACAATCAAAGCTGGGCCAGGCTGGAGTCAGGAGCTTCCTCTCATTCTCCTGCACAGTAGGCGGGGTCTCAGGACTTGGATCTTCTACCACTGCTTTCTCAGGTGCAGTATCAGTAAATCAGATCCAGAGTGGAACAACCAGGACTCAAAGTGTACGTACCTGGTTTTGCAGGCAGCAGCTTTAACCAATTGTACCACAACCTGAACCCTGCCAACCAACTCCTAATCAATGAATTATATTTGTCTATACTGTATGTAAGAACCACCACCAAGTATTCTCTTGTATTTCTGTTTTCTGCTGAGGAAGAAAAAGCCTTAATTTGTGTTATATCCTTAGAAAAAATAAGGCCATGACCTGTTTTGTTAAATAAGTCCATTATTTCATGGCATGTAATGGAAGAGGCCTTTTCACTTTAAAAAAAATTGCATTCATATGCCCACAAAAGCAGATTGAGTTGAAATTCTTCATATAAACATACTTTTCTTTCTTTTGCAGTATTCATGTCCTTCCTTTTAGATTATAAACTTGTCCTTGAATTGTTCATATTTTCTAGGATAAGATTTTTAAGTTCATGCATCACATCACTAAGCCCTGACGAACAAATGAATCAAGCACCTATTTCAGTGGGTTTTGTTGTATTTGGCCTCAGAAAGCATTGTTTCAATGTTGTGGTCAAAGGGGAAGTCCTGCCGTTCAGAGGGCGACGGTGAAGGACCGAAGCTGAGGATGACTACAACATTTATTGTGCAAACTAAAATTCTTGCAAATGAAAATAAGCTCTATGAATAATTACCTTTTGGCAGTAGGTTTCACAAGCCATCCCTTTTAGTTTTAGGAAGATCAATTGTCTAAGTTGTCCATAGTGGAAAAGTTGTGAATTGAATACATAAAATGAAAGAAAAACACTAACTGAAGTCCAGAACCAAATAAACTGGACAGTAAACTAATTGCAAAACAGAGAGCAACTTGGGTCACTTTAGAAAGGCCTCAAGGAAAGCAATGAGGGGGGAAAAAATGAGCTTCCCAGTCATTTCCAAGGGGTAGCTGCATAGGGGGAAAATACAAGCGACTATTAAAAAGATACAAAAAGATGTTCAATCTCACTCAAAATTATAGTGCAGATCAAAACAAGTCAACCTAAACAGGGACAAAAATTCAAGTGAAATTACTTGACGACATAGACATTAACAAAATCCAACTATTTACATAAGCATAAACAGCTAATTAAAAGTTTCTAAAAACATATTGCCTTTCACCTGGATGTTGAAGAGCTAGAAGCTAACTTGTGTACTTTTAACATATATTACTGATATTTATAATGTAGAATATACTTAGATATTTTATAGAGATATCACTTATAAACACACAAATATTACATAGATACAAAACTTAAACCATGTTGTCAGAGCAAAAGTAACTATGGAAGCTACCTAAAGGTCTATTAATTAGTGAAAGATTAATCATGGGAGTATGTATTCATAAAATTGATAAACAGGAAGTTTTGTGTAACAAAAAATGAAAACACCTTGAATCTGTAAATATGGCAAAAGAGCAGTTGCAAATGTAATATGTATGTTTCTTTCTATTCTGCGCACCGTCAAGAGGCTACCTGGATAACATGTGGGGTTTGTAATCCATCTCAAAGAGCATACCGATGACTGTCTTTGTTACAGGGATTCCGTGAAGGAACGGAAGCAGGTAGAGACTTACTTTGTTTCGCATCTTTCCGTCTTGTTTGAATTTTCTAAATATGTTCACGTGCTCTTATCATGAATTTTTAAGATGTCAACAGAGGTTATCTGTGTGGTGAGATTATTGCAATAAATATTAGAAAAGATGGATAAAGTTATGTGTAGGGGAACTAAAATAGAGCACTCAAGTCCAGAGACATTACAAACTTTCACAATGATTTCACCTTGATTAACCAGAAGTTGGAAACAAACATCTTCCTTTGCAGAATACTTAACAGTTGAGCCATCCGTTTGCCCAGATGTTTACTGCAATACTAAAATGGCAAAGATGTCATTTTTAGCCTCTAGAGAGAATGAGAGCAGAGAACACATTCCAGATGGATATTAACATAATCAAGAAAAAATCCAGAGAGCCCACCTATCTGCCTTTGAGGCCGGTGCTTCCGTGGAGACTTCCCTAGCATCATTCTCTTGAAGTGTTGATTTAAGAGAATGCTGTGACACCCTTCTGAAAAGGTGACTGGGTAGCCTGGGGTTACATCTGGACGGTAGAGGCCTTCTCCAGCCCTTCAAGGATAGTCTTCTAGAAATTAAGACAGCTCACTTCCACTGGCCAACCAGTACAGATCAACAGACTCAAGTATAACCTATTATCAACTGGGTCAAGTACTAAATGTGAGAACGAGTGGGAAAGGAGAGCAAAGGGTCTTTTCCCGTCACAATAGATGGGAAGGTAGGCAGGTGGCATCAGAAGCATTAAAGGGTAAAACTAAAGATAGGTGAATTACCTAATCCTCCATCTTCTATCCCATCAGAAACATGACTTATTTGGTTTTTGCTATCCTTTGGCTTAATGTTTCCTATTCTAGCACATATTTTTTATCACAGGCAAAATACTTGAATTTGTGGCATTAATTCTAAAATTTCATTCTCAATATGCTTTAATAAGTTAAATTCCAGCAGTTATTTCTTGATTTGTTACTAATAACATTCAACCAGCATTTCCTGTTATCACAGCACCATAACAGGCACTATACACCAACCACCCTTGCACAACAGGTACTTTTCATTGCACCCACTTTACAGAGGAAACTGGCTCAGAGGGGCTAACCCGTATCATACAGGTAGTGAGTGAGTAAGTGCCTGGGTACCTGGTTCCACATAATCCAGATGCTAAGAATGTCTTCCAAGTTAAACTGAATAAGGATGAATCTGCCTGAAGCAAGTGACATCTTCTCTAATAAAACTGGGCTCCGCCAAACCCACTGGATGTGAGTATCTGAGAACCACACTCATCTACACATGTATTCAGCCCATGGAACTTTCTGCACTTAAGGGGAATGTTCTTGAAGCCATTAGTCACATGTGGCTACAGAACACTTGATAGATGACTAGTGCACTTATAGAACTGAATTGTTCACTTAATTTAATTTTAATTAACTTAAAATTAAGCACATGAGTGTCATTTCAAACAACACATTTCTAAGCAGTCATTCAAAATGGAATCAAAAAGAGAAGTAGAAGGAGAAGGCAGGCTATGAAATCACAGAGCATGCGCTGGAATAAAACCATTATGGGGCCTTATCACCCTTCCCACTCATTTTACACAGATGAGTAAAGTGAGACCCAGAGGATTAAGCAATTTGCTAAGGTCACAAAACTTGCAAAGGATCACATAGAAACCCTGCCTTTTCATGAATGTTCAGCTATGATGCTAAATTTTTAGCCAAGATCGCAGGTAATTGAATTAAAGAAAACCAGCACCAAGGATTTCTTTCAGGCTTGTGCACAGTAAAGCACAACTGATGAACAGTCAAGGGCAGAAAGGTGCCTTCCCCATTACCGAGTCTACCATAAAGCACACCGCATAACTTATTGTAATGTTCCCAAGTCGGGAAAGTCTACGTAAATATAAACCTAACTTGCTAGCTAATTCCATGGCCTCCTGTGAGGTGCACTTCGCAATTGTTTGATGTCCCAATTCTGGTATTTAAAAAATTAACTATTAATATTACCTAAACCATGGCCTCTTTCCCACCTTCCACACACTAATGGATAGAGACCTGTGCACCTCCCTTACAGAGAACCTCTTCTCTCTAATTAGGTTAATAGGTTACAAATAGGTTAATTGGGTTAAGTCCTGGGCAGATCAAAAGTGCTTTCTAATTGCTGCTGCCATCCCATTCCCTGAGTGGAGCTACGTTGGGTCTTTAGGTTCTTGCCTCCGATCTGAGGCCCACAGACACACGGTGCACTCCCACGGGTCAGCCTCACTGCCCCACACTGCTCGGCAAAGGCATTTGAGAAAGTACTTTCTGCCTTATAAATTTCTTCTAGGTTTCCAGTGAAACAATTCATTTTATTAATATTTTTTTTTTGACAAATGAAAGGGGCGAAAAATGCCTTTTCAGATCCAGGGCACTTGAAAGTTTCATTTTCCTGTTTTAATTTGCTTCTGCGTTTCAAGGGAATAATAATAGTTTTTTAATGCCAAAGGTGGCTTTCATCACTCAAAGCCCTCTAATTTCCTCCCATATTGCAAGTAATGTGTTAATAGTTCCAAAATGAAATATTACCTAAAACACAACTTGGTAATTTTCCTCACAGTTCAAAGTTATTTGAAAAGGAAGCTTCACCTTTTGCAAATATTTACTTTGCAACAAGGAGACGCTGCAAGTTATCTGCATTAGCTTCCATTCTCTTCCTTGTCTGTGCCATCTTTGTCTTTGAATCTTCTCTGGGGATGGGGGGGCACGGGGGGGGAGGTGAAAAATGGGGAAAGAAAAATTCCCCTTTCCCTTTTATGTTGAAGTACCAGGTCCCACCTTAAGACCTGAATTCTACCCATAAAATCCAATAACCCTCACATGACTACACACACATATGTGCATGGATATGTGGGGGAAAAAAGCTCTATATTCAGTCTCTTTATGGAATATACACACCAAATAAAGGATGTACATAGAGGCCACAGAGAATTTAAAAGATTTATTTATGATGTATTACTGTAATTTTTAATTTAGACATGCAAATTTTTTAATTTGCACCGACTGCTTTGCCTTAATGGTTTTGATTAATACTTGGAGGTAGTGTTTGTGAAAGAGATTTATACTGTGATTCATCTGCAAAATAATCAAATCATTACCAGCTAATGACAAAGCTGTGAAAAATGATATAGATATTGTGTAACTTCCAGCTATGGCTGAGCACGTGGAGGTACCCAATCCTTCCAGCAAATGTGGACTTGTGTTAATAACTGCTGGGAAGTTCGCTCTAGGTCCACTCTAATTTGGCAACAAAAAACATTGATCTTAATAAAGCTGTCTGATAAAAGGAGCAGTGATTAACATCCTGAACCCTCCATTCTGCAACTCATGCCAAGGTCCTTTTTTTATTTTTTCCAGGAATGAAATTCCTCTGCACTTCCTGCTCTTCCTGCTTATCACTCCATCTCACCTCAGCCCCAGTTACTCCCCCGAAAAGGATGCAAGCCACTTAAGGAAGGAATGGGGGATACTGGGAGCACCCCGGGAAGTGGCACTGTTAGCTGTGAACAGCAACTGCCCAGCAGTGGGGTGGGTGTGGGGTGATCCTAGAGCCTAACTCCGAGAGCCAATGTGTATTCATTCCCCGACCCCAGAGGTGCTTCCTCCTCTATTGGGTCCTGAAAGATTACAGAACTCTTGCTTCTCCCATCCTGGTGGCCTTATCAAGAAGGAAGGGAAGCTTCACAGAGCATTCACAACCAATACAAATGGGATTAGGAGGCACAAAAAGGCAAGGACCAGAAACCCATAGCTACTCCCCACCAAGTGCCAAGACAGCTGCCCCGTGTCACAGGTTCCTCCACCCTGCCTCTTACTTGGGGCAGCTAGTCTGGGTGGAAACTGACCTGGACAACTGGGTAGATTCGGAAGTCACCTCCTGTCTATTCTTTCTTGGTAGCACCATAAAATACCAGCTGACACTGTAGTCTTTTGAAACAATTTAAAATAGTGCATATTTTTATGTGCAATGTTTTGAAACATTCACATGCATTCTTGAGCTAAACCTTTTTTAGTATTTTTGAAAGGCAGAGCACACAGAGTATGGGATAGACCAAGATCTTTCATTCATTCATTCACTCCTCAAATGGCCGCAAAGTCTGGAGCTAGGCGGATCTAAAATCAGGAGCCAGGAGCTTCTACCGGGTCTCCCATGTGAATGCAGAGCCCAAGTGTTTCAGCCATCCTCCACTGCCTTCCCAGGTGCACTAGCAGGGAGCTTGACTGAAAATGGAGCAACTGGATCTTCAGCTGGCACCACAGATGGTAGTTTCACTCTGTCAAAGCACCTTCCTGAGTTAATTATCTGAAGGTTTTACCATCATGGTTTTCAATCATCCTTACCACAAAGTTACAATGTGGGTATCATTACTATTGCTGTTTTATTTATCATTCCCAATTAGAAACAAATGGGTGCATATTACAGATAAGTAGCTCAAGACATTAGTACATGACCAAGACTTGACTTCTTTCTGGTTCATTCTAATATACACCCTGCTCTGCAAATTCATTCTACTGAAGCAAGCAAGCACTTAAAAGGGTCAGCTGGAAGAAGGAATGAGGGGGCGGGAAAGTTGAAAACAAGGAAGAACGCAGTAGCCACAGCTAATACTGAAGCAACATTTTAACTCATTATCTAGAAACCCGGCTCTTGTTTCCGCCCTCACAAAGTAAAATCTCAGAAAGTTGGGCATCATTAATATTTAATTGAAGGCCAATTCATATTTCTGTGTGGGTGACACGGACATTCTACTCCCTCTGGAAGCCATTTTACAGAAAGAGAAGTTGACGCCCCATTCGGGAAAGTGCCAGTGAAGGCTACTTATCATTTGTATTTATGACTGACTGGGTGCCAGTGTGAGCAGCTGAAAGAGGGAGATTTTTAAGATCCCGCAATAGCAGTGGCCTCCTGTCCATGGTTCATGGTTCACTTCTTGTGTGGCTACCAGGGCTCCATGGCTTCAGCAACTGGTAATGGTGCAACTTTAGTGATCTCAGAAGATGGGAACATTCTCTCCGTCTTCTGGACTGGAAGAAAAATGACACAGGAAGAACTGTGTGTAATTCATTTCAGCTGCTCAGTGATGGAATCCAACACAACATTTCTCAGGGCTGCCCTTCTCCAGGCAGGGCCACGGGTTGTACAGTGGGCTGCCATTTAGTAAGGAACCAGGAGGGGACAAAGTGAACGCACACGCCTGTTGTAGCATTATTTCAGCTCCAAGAATCAGAAACAACCTTGTGACCTATGCAACCTAGGAAAAAAAGCAAGTTCAAAATAAAGGTGAAATTCAAATAATTGTTGTGTCACCAGCGTTGGAAAAGAGCATCTTGTGTGACCCAAACACCAGATACAGTGGAAGTGTTGAGAATGAAGGGAGGAAGGAAAGAGATTACACTCTGGGAGGAAAATTTGCTATCAACTTGTGGGGACTTAGTGGAATAATTCCTCCTAATGCTTATTAAATAATACTGCTAAATTCTTAGGAATTAGATCCTGTCTCCACTCCCACCCCTGGACAGCTTCAGGGGACTGCTGACGACTGGGCTGAACTGGCTAGAGAGAAAATTAAATCCGGAATGTACACTTCATGATCATCTCAGAGACAGCAGGCACTTGCTGTCCATCAATGTGAGAAAAGGGACTAAATCTGACTCCATTTTCTAAGCCTGGAGGGCAAGCTCAACTATTTTTGGAGAGAGACACAGACCAGGACATTTTTGTATACGGGCTGTGCTGGCTTACATGTTCTGCCATCAACTACTCAGAAACATTCTGGAATCTGGTCCCTACCCAGGCTCCTCAACTGCACCCCGCCCACACCATCAACAGTAGATTCTAATCATAGCCAAGGATGTCAGCTGTCTTTTATGAGTTCAATTTCTGTGTCTGCCAACACTTTTGCAAGACTTGATGACTCCTCACATTCATCGAGGTTGTGCTGTCCTGTGGGACTCTGGTTGTGGCTGTGCTCTGTGCTTGCGCTGCTCTACATGATTGCTGCTGGTCACACAGACGAGTACTCTTGGGGAAAAGATGTTTTAACACATTTACATGTGAATATACACATCTGACTACTCATTGTCATGCAGCACAGTGCAACTGTGGAGAGGAATGTGAATTTTTGCGAAGACATTTTTGCAAACATGGAAAGGAAAGATGTGATGTATTCAATCAGGAGAGGAACCTAGAGAAGGATGGCTGAGAGAGAGGTGGGCAGTTAAAGCCACTACATTGCTTCACAGCGAGATCAGTGGGATGCATAGCTATTATCTCACTCTATCAGCTCTGCACACAGCAACACATTCTGTGGTAAATCTTTACATGACATCCACCTGTATCTGTCAAAACAGTGGGTTTGTCTTTATGTACAGAAAAACAAGTACGGGGTGGTTTAAAGAAACAAGGCTGTTTTTCCCCCATGCTTCAGGAATCCCTAGGCTGATCATCCAGGACTAGTGCAATGGCTCAAGGAGTTTGAGTCCCAGCTCCTTTCCAAATTCCTGCCTTGCCAACCTTGATGGATGGTGTTCACACTCCGGATAGGTGCTGCTTCATGTGCAGGCAATCACGTACACACCCAGCCAGAAGAAAAACAAGTGAGGCAAATAGGAGATTTAGTTGTACACAGGAAAGAAAAAAAATCTCATCTGATAACTCTCAGCCCTCTGGTTCACTGGCCAGAACTGCGTCACATGGTCACCCTTAGTCAAAAGGGATCATGGAAAAGAGGTCTTGGTATGTGCTATATAATCTTTGCTATTTAGTGCATCCCACAGCATCGTCACAGTCTAAGGACATTTTAGTGACAGGAAGAAGTGGAAAGGAAGTATTTAGATGTTAAATTCATGAAATATTTTTCTAACAAGTAATTTTATATAAGACTTCTTTGACTATAAGAATTCCACCATGTTCTCACTTTTGACATCTGATTCGCTCTTTTTCACTGATAATTCTCCATTGAATACCAAGCATTCTACAAGCCTCTGCTCAGCTCATAGGCAAACACTGCTTTTTCCTAAATCCCCAAAGCAACTCCAAGACCTATCTCACGAGGAGCCTGGGGACCAGGGTGGCACTTCGACTTTCTCGAATCCACACTCTCCAGCTGTTGGTAGTCTCTAAATTATGAAAAGTTCTGCGTACACCAATTGCATCAAGCAATGAGAAAAATAAAGTTCAGAGACCAAAAGTACCTTCTGCGTAAAAATTCGATCAGCCCTACTCCCTATCCAACTCCTTGCTTGTGACCTGCGAAAGCAGTCAAGCATGGCCCAAAGCTTTGCCCTGCACCTACATGGGAGACCCGGACCAACTCCTGGCTCCTGGCTCCAGATCAGCTCAGCTCCAACCACTGCGGCCAAGTGGGAGTGAATCATGGGACAGAAGATTTTTCTGTCTCTGCTCTATGACTTTCCAATAAATCGTTTATAAAAAAAAAAAAATTCAGTGCCAGAATTTGAACCTGGGATTTCCAGCTATAAATTCGTAACTTTTTTCATTGGAAAGAACAGGGATGAATCTAGAGGCAGCTGTTCAAAGAAAGGAATACCACTTCCTTCCTTAAAGGATCACAGCTGCAAAAAAAGGGGACAAAGGAAATTCGGGGACTGAATGATGAGTGAAGTTGGAGATCCCGCTCTGCTCACTGGAAGGGCAATCACCCCTCCCTCAGGGCATCAAAGCTGATTTTGTGCATAAAAACCTGTTGCAGAAGTCCTGAGGATTAACTCTTGTTTAAAAGTCATTTGTGACCCAGTGATGAAGTTGCTCTATATGGGTTTTGTCATTTTTTTGATCCCTCTTATTCCTTCATCAGTCATGACCCATGAAAAGTAGATGAGGCAGTAAGTAGGATGGAGGGAAAATAAAGACAATTGAGGTGAGAACAGAAATATGACAACAGGGCCCGGCACAATAGCCTAGCAGCTAAAGTCCTTGCTTTGAATGTGCCAGCAACCTATATGGGCACCAATTCTAATCCCAATGGCCCTGCTTCCCATCCAGCTCCCCATTTGTGGCCTGGGAAAGTAGTCAAGGATGGCCCAATACCTTGAGACCCTGCACCCATGTGGGAGACCCGGAAGTTCCTGGCTTCAGATTGGTGCAGCTCCAGCCATTGCGGCCGCTTGGGGAGTGAACCATCGGACAAAAGATCTTCGTCTCCCTTCTTCTCTGTATATCTGCCTCTCCAATAATAAGTTTTAAAAATCTTAAAAATGATTATGACAACAAAAAGTGCAAGCTGAGGGAGTCTGACATTCATAGCCTATGAGTAGGAACCACTGGAAGAGTACATTCAACAAACCATCTTTTTCCCTCACTCAAGGGAAAAGCGTAGGCACAGAGTGGTGTTTGTCAATCCTCTGCCACCCCATCTGAAACAAAGCTGACTGCTGGCTTTTGATATGTCTTTCAAAGGGCAAGTGCAGTTGCAGTACTGCCTCTGCTCTTCCCTGTCCTACAGCACTGGCAAATCTTCATGTAAAAATGAAGGACCAGTCACTCGCAAGTCACTTGAGAAATTAAGTTTAGTAGTATCATGGCCACTGAAATAGATGGAGCATCTTTCAGAAATTTGTAACCTTCTCCGCATGATTTTGGGGTCTACCACAGCATTTGATTTTTCTTCCTCCTTTTCTAGTATAACAGGGTGAGTGGAAATGTAAGTGCAAACTCTCTATGGGAGGTCCTCATGCTGATTTGATCCCGAAGTCATGTCTAATGAAGGAATCCAAGGATAAAACCCCAAAGAAATATCCTAAGAGACCAAGTGTCCTCAGAGGACTTCTCGAATCCATATACTGTATCTATTAGTAGCCCTTCACTACGTTATTTGAAAATGTTGTGTTTTTACATATTGCACTGCTACCCTCAGTAGAGATTTGTTGCCCTCCAGCTGTATGCTGGAAATTATCTACCTTTCTGACATGAGGGAAATAAGGGTAGGATGAAGACAGAAACAGGATCTTTCTTTCTGCCCACGCTATGACAAACATCTGTAACCCCTCAAGTGGATCATATTTATTCTGTGATCTTTCACTTTGTATGATCGAGGTAAACACATAATCAATCATTTGCCAAAGAGCTTCTATGTGTTATCCTACATTAGCTATGTAGTAAATACGAAGTAAGAGCCGAGTGGAAATATCTTGTTCTTAGGATCAAGGAATTCCATGTTCAGGGGCAAAGAATTCAGAGGCAAAAGTCAAGACAGGAGTATCAGGAGGCTGGAAAAGACCCCCTTCTCATCCACAGAACCTAATCTTGCTTGGTCTGAGCATCACCCAAAGGGCCTGAGAAAGCATGAGCAAGCCTCAGATGTCAGCTGCGGCACATTTTACTGATTCGTGCAGTGACAGCACACCAGGGTCCCTGAAGGCATTTCAGGAAAAATTAAAAGCTTATTTTGGATTTTTTTTTTAAATACTTGTAGTTTCTTCATAATATGCAATTTCTAGACCTGCTTAAGAGCCTGCCAATGTTGATAAAAGCTCGTTTCCCTAAGATGATGAGATCTCTGTCAGGTTCACACTTTCCATGCATTGTGATGATCATGTGTGGCCCAGAGGAAAGGAAACCACCACAATTCTCAGTAGATGGATTAAAGAAAGAGCTCCATCATTGATTTCTGGGCACTAAACTATCCAGAAATAGTGCCGGTGTCTATTTAACAGGACTGCCAAAAACGTTTAATTTTCATATAAAACACACCCAGAAAATTGAACAAATTTCATCAATGTTTTAAGTGCCAGAAATGAATGCAATCTAATAAAGCACGCAGGGCTCGCCTCGTCTGTGTTGCACATGTGGCAGACCTCCATCCACCAAGCAGTTGGAACCTGCTCTTCAGTTCTTGTGCACAAAATCGCCCACCGAGGCTCTGCAGGGAAACCTTTTGGAAGGGACTCTCAGTAAATAAAGCAACCAATTTCTTAAAATAAAGTTGGCCAGGAGTGCGGTTCCTTCAGGGTCTGAGAGGAATGTCTGCGATGGAGTACGCAGGGAGGCCTGTGCAGTCAGCTGTTGTGACAGAATCTGCTCGTGTCTGCCTGCGCGCTGAGTGACAGCAGTGTGCAATCAAAGAGACACTCACATACACATCAGACGGCAGGAACACAAACACGCTACGCAACACGAGTATTTTGGATCCTACATGGACTTTGGCACAAAACAGTCTGAAACTGCCACTTTGCAGGCCCAGATCATGTTTGCTTGTTGCACTGGGAGTCTAGAAAGAAGGAATGAGGAGCAGGGTGGAGAAAGATTTCTTCTGAGGGAGAAGATCCTATGTTGCAGATGCAAGGGGCTTTGCTTATGCTGTGAGATCTAACCTTCACACTTACTTGGGGTAAGTGTGTTTACAGATGGGAAAACCAAACCCCAAGAGCAGACAAGCCTGCAAAACCAAGGCCACTCTTGAGCAGTCAGAACTCAAATCCAAGTCTGTCAAACCCCAAAGTCCATACCTGTCCAATTCCTCTATTTTCCACATTGTAGAAATCTGAGGGAAACATTTCCTTCCATCTCAATGACAGACATTCTCCCCACTTGTTGGTTTTCAGGCATTCAAGCAGGCCTTTACTAAGTGCCCTTCACCTTATCCCACCTCATCACACAAGGAGAGTTTATCTTACTCAAAAAGTAGGTTCCATTAAATCACTAGGGTGGCTCAACTCGACACCGATCAACTGGTTCTTTCTGATAAGCAAGTCTTATGGACAATGGGGACAGAATGCTATGATATGAAGCTCAAGATTGCAAGCAGCTGCCCGGGCATCTGTCTTGAACTGTTCCCACAGAACCATCTCCTCTCTGCTTATGAAAGATGAGAGATGATGACAGTAGCACGTTCAACATCTGCAGGCCCTAGCAGAAGTCATCAGTAATGAAAGCCAGGCTCCCCCTCGGAGCCAGAGAGGAGATTTACAAGAAAGCAAGTGGTGTTCTGAGGGGAGTAAACCCACTTTATGTAAACCTGAAAGATCAGTTAGAGTTCCCAGAACTCAGCCCTGAGTGTGCCCCCAAAGTCACTAAGGGAGGGACTGTGAGAAACAGTATGAATGGACTCAGAACAAAACAAGACTCACCTGATTACAAGTTTCATTATGAACCTGGGGGTTTTTCGAACAAGGAACGTCACTCTGCTTTGAAACAGTTGGGGGGGGGGTGGCTGGCATCTATGCTCAATGTCCATGTGAACTTTACATGTCTTGCAGGCCTCCTAGTAGACATCATACAAAGCCTCACCTTCACTCAAGGCCCCAGCAACTCTAGGACAAACCCTGCCCTTCTCCCCCATTGGATCTAGTTAACGAAGTGTGATGTTTCAGTCCATAACAATACAAAGCCACACATGAAGGTGTAAAGAAGCTGATTTGGCCTCCCAATACCACAGATCATGCTATAAATGAGAGGTTTATGTTGGTGATGGCCAAATAGCTACTTGTGGTGATGCCCGAGTTGCTAGCAGAATCCTGAGTTGGCAGCATAGTGTCATATGGTAAGAAACAGGAAACACACGAGGAAAGGGATAAAACACTTTTCTGACATTCTCCCTTGAGAAAACCACTGCCCCATTTTTGCGTTAATTGCATGAATGGAATGAGTTCATTCACATGGGCAGAACCATGATCAGCTTTTGTTCCACATGAGACCACCTCTTATTTTTATTACAAAGTCAGATATACAGACAGGAGAATTAGAGAGGTAGATTCACTCCAAGTGATCATAGCGGCCGGTGTTGCACCGATCTAATGCCAGGAGCCAGGAACTTCCTCGAGGTTTCCCAAATGGATACAGGGTCCCATAGCATTGGGCCATCCTCCACTGCCTTCCCAGGTCACAAGCAGGGAGCTGGATGGGAAGTGGAGCTGCCGGGATTAGAACCGGCACCCATATGGGATCCTGGTGCGTTCAAGGCGAGGACTTTAGCTGCTAGGCCACCATGCCAGGCCCCTGACCCTACCTTTTAATATCTCATAATGATGATTAAATTTCAATGTGAGTTTAACAGGAAAAAAAAAACTACCCTAGGCCAAAGCAGGTGGAGATAGATTTGTTATTTTTAAAAAATTTTTTTCTTAGAAAGTCAGATACACAGACAGCAGAGACAGAAAGATCTTCCATTTGATGCTTTTCTCCAAGTGGCCGCAACAGCCTGAACTGAGCTGATCCAAAGCCAGGAGCTTCCTCTGGGTTTCCCACATGGGTACAGGTTCCCTCAACTGGGCTGTCTTCAACTGCCTTCCCAGACCACAAGGAAGGAACTGGATGGGAAATGGAGCAGCCAAGTCATGAAGCAGCACCCATATGGGATCCCAGTGTATGCAAGGCAAGGACTTTAGCCACTAGGCTACTGTGCCAGGCCTGGATTTGTTTTGTTTGTTTGTTTGTTTTTTAAGGTAACTTCAAACAAACAAACAGTTACAACCTTGTACCGTAACTATTGACAGTGCATTCTCTGGTTGTCAGGAGTAAGAAAGGCTTGCCAGAATCCTTCTTCAGCATTCCATGTGAATTTCAGACACGGAAGAGCTTTGCTGCGCAGTTTAGTCTGGTTGAGCAAAGTTGACTCACACTGTGAGCTTACCAAAGAATGCAGATCCCCAAGTTCTACTCATGATCCAATGAATCAAAATACACATTTCAGAAAAACTTGACTGAAATTTTAATTTTAAAGGCAGTTGCCGCCAAGAGGGAGGAATCTACCATCTATAAATTCATGTTCCAAATGTTCAAGAGCTTGGACTGAGCCAGGCCTCACCCTGGAAGCTGGAACTCCAGTTGGGTCTCCTCCCTGGATGGCAGAGACCCAAAAGCCTGGTCCATTTTCCACCAATTTCCTAGGTATATTAGCAGGAAATTGGATGGAATAGCCAGAACTCAAACTGGTGTTCATAGGAGATGCAGGTATTATATACTCTGGCTTAACCTGCTGTATGCCAACATGACTCACAATATTTTGCATCTTATAAGGCCCCCAAGTGATTTACATCATATTCATATTAAAGCTTGACCCATGGAGTGACAGGTCAATGATGGGTCAGGGCCTGCAGCAGCACCACTGGCAAGCTTTAATTGCAAGCCCATCCAATCATGCCTCCAATCTTGATGAATTCTGTGATTGCACCCACATGACACGTGGGTGCAGGTGGACCTGGCCTACACTCTTGGCACCTTCATTTGTGATGTATATAATCACAGATAAAGTACATAAGCTCTGGGAGTTTTCCTTTCTTGAACAGTAACACAAGCCTAACAACAATTTCTCAGGAAATTCAATGGGATTAAATCAGGTCATGTAGGTAACACACTGAACACAAGGCTAGTGCAGATTAAGCTCTTAGCAAATAGTTTTCCTTTTGCTGTCCCTGTTGGTTCCTTTTCCTCATGGCTGTCATTTTGTACCCTAGAGATATTTACATGAAGCCTTCCTGAGTCCCTTCTAGTTTTAACATGCTCTGCTTTGACAATTCGTTCATTTCTCTTAAAACTGTTGAGTAGTCATTAAACCAAACCCTGTGTCACAGAAGCAAAATTGGATAAGGTACGAGTTCATCTGTCTTTTCTTACTGAGTGCCATGTGGAACGGAGGTAAGACAGTGAACACAGCACATCTGTCAAGTATGTGCCACATGAAGACATCATTCACACAGTCACACCAGGGAAAACAAAGCCATCACAGCAACCACCCTCCCAGGGTTGGCTTCTATAACCCAGAGATACACAAATCAATGCTTAACTACAGGTACAGTACGTATTATGGATACAGATGGAAGAGGCAGAGTGAAGGAGGAGAATGGAGAGAATAATGTGCAAGCTGGAACTTGTGAAGGAACAGTAGACATCCATCAGGACATGGGAACTACCACTATCACCACTCCCCTAACCCACATCCACCCCTGGCATAAGGAACAATCAACCTGAGGAAGAACACATTTTAAAAAATCAGATAACCAAAAGGCAGGTGTGACCGAAGTGGGTAAGTTAGGGAACTTTCTGTTCACCTCCTCAGCTTCTCCGGGAGAAAGATGTGCTTGGGAAGAACCACTTGTGTCTTACAGTTTAGGGTGATCAAGGCTGGGCAATGCAGCAATGAGTTTGTGGGCACAGGCAGCTGCTTTTGCGAAAGTATCGTTTGGTTCTTGTAAAATTCACGTTGAAATATAATCCCCATTATGAGAAAGTAAGAGGTGGGTCAAGGAAGAGGTGACTTGTGTACTGCGGTCATGAATAGATTTATCAATTCATGCAATTAATGGATTAATGGATTCAGGGATTATCTCTAGATCAAGTCCTGTACAACCTCATGACACCTCCAGTATGAAAGCCATAGACATGGCTAAATCCTTGGACCAGGAACCATGAGTCCAATACTATCAACCTCTTCGTAACTCACACTTCATAGTATTGTATTACCAGTGACAGAAAACAGCCTAACCTGGTGTGGACATGCCAATTCTCACTACAAACTGCACTCACGCAGGGATCCTGGCACTGATGCATTGGTGATGAAGAACATGCAAGTGAACGAACAATACATGCAAATCATAGAGAAAATGGCAGGACTGAGAAGTTACAATACACTTTGTTGTATTTGTAAATTTCTTGCTATGTCAGATTTTTATGTCCTCAGGTAAACTTTCTGTAATATTGCATGTCTTTGAAAATAAATTCGCACGACTTCCACCTTATACTGCAGCTCCTACTCATTTCTTCCGAAGCCTTTAGAGGAACAAAATATTAAATTGCTGACTCTTACCATCTCTATTTCCCATTTTCTTTAAAAAATACAAAAACACTGACATTTGCCCACAGAACATGTGTAATGTATATCACATGGCTTAATGTTAAGAGTGGATATCCTATGAGCATCCCATCCTCTTAAATGCTACAGCCTTACCAATTCCACTGAAGTCACTTATATTTTACACTCCATTCTATCCCTGCCTGAACTCACTGGAGAAGTACTAGCCTTGAGTCATTTTCTTATCTATACAGTTTTGCTACAAATGTTTAGATACATAAGCAGTTTTTCTCGACCTTTTAATATTATAAAAAGAAACTCAAAGTCAACTATAACTGGAATGTTTAATAGAATTTTGAAAGAAAAAAAGACAGCATCTTTATGCCTCCCAGCTAGAAAATGAGGTCTTAAGCAACAGAACAATCACTAACTCGTCAAAAAGACTGTTTCCCCTCTCCCAAGTGACCACTGTGGTCAGGAGCCATGGAAGGCCAAAGTCAGGATTGAATATTTCCTTCCTGTCACATGGATGACAAGGGCCAGTTAAGCCATTTTCATTAGCAAGCAGTTGAATTGGAAATGGAGCAGCCCAGACACGAAGCAGGACCCATATGGATACTGGCAACTCAGACGGAAGCCTAGCCTGCTATGTTGTGCTGCAACACTGGCCGCCTTCCTCTTAAAAGGAGGAGCCCCAAGTAGCTCCTCCTTTTAAGATAAATGAAACCAACACCAAGGAATTTCTTCAAAGTACAAGCAAATTCCAGCAGTTGATAACATGCCTCTGTTCCATATTGTGTTTCCTGGGAAGCAATGTATGTCAAAGATTGGCAAGAAGGAATTCTTCTGTTACAGCTCAGATTCAACAGCTACTGAGGCAGGGAGAAATTAGTATTAAAATCTCAAGAGGCCTGAGACAGTACCCACAGGAAGTTGTAAAGTGGCGATGGCCCTTCAGAATTATTCTGTACTGAAGCAGAAAGGTTATCTGGCTGTTAATCCACTGGTCATTGGATACAGTTGACCCTGAGCAACCAAGTAGTCTTTGACTAAGGCTGTTCTATAGGAGATGACTTCTGGCAGTACTTGCAGCCATGGTGGGGGCTGAGGGGTATGCAAGCTCATTCCTGCAGGGAAACCCAGATGGCACACTACCAGCACTAAGGGCCACACTCCCTAATCATGTACATTAGGTTTCATCTTGAGTCCAGAAGGGTCTAATGCACAGAACACTCACGTAGACACAGGTGGGATATTGAAAAGAGGGAGAGACAGACAAAAATCACCCCTAAAAGCAACTTAGTACAAAGGCATAGAAACAGAACATTTGATGGATCATAGGACCCACCTTGATTCTGGCCTCTAATTAGCACTGAATTACTTGACTAGCAGGCCATGTACATTCTTAGAGAACGAGCTGGCAGGAGAAACTGAACCCGCATCCTCCCACCTACCAAAAAAAAATCCATTGTGATAAACTTACCCAGAATTTTGCAATCAGAAAATCTAGAAAGAAGTTGTTTTCATTTCGACATGAATAAAATTGTTGAATCATTCTGAAAAATAGAATTTTACACTTTGAATTACCAGGTGGGAACAGTGGCATTGGGCCAAGGTGAGTAACCTCATCTTTCTAGCACTGACTCCTTAATCTGTGCATCAGTGTCATGCCTCAAATGGAAACCTTGAACTACAGGTAATGACAGCAGGAATCAGTCAGGTGAAGACAGGCTTCGAGGAGGTCATAATGGAACATACAGGCATGTGAACCAACAGTACCACAACGATCAACCACCGCAGAGCAATTCTTAAGATGAAAAGATTTTCAGGAATTAAAAAAAGTATCAAAAGGAGAATGAACAAGATAAAGTCATCAATAAACAGCCAGTCTCCCTGCTATGCTGATTTGGTGTTGCTATATTCAGCCTGAATAAGTAGAAACAACTGCAACTGAACATGAGATGAAGATGGAATGACTCATCCTAATGATTCTCCAGAATGACTGTTCAGCAAACCGTATTTCTGTAAGTTGGTAATAGGTGTCTTGTTTACAGTAGGGTGCAGGGCAGGGAAATAGTCTTGTCAATGCATTTGGGCCGTTTCCTATAGTCTCACTGTACATTAGTTCACAAGGAGATCTGAGAAGTGCTGCGGCAGATATGTCCTTTGAGTCAGTGTTTGTGGTCCTCAAGAGAAATTCAAGATCATGTTTCCCTGGAACATCAGTTGATATCTCGCCAAACTAGTGTGAGAACAACACAATTTGGAAAATGCTGAGCTTATCTGCTCATCGACCAAGAGAGAGCAGACACTGAGCAAAGAGAAAAGGTGGTCTTCGAGGTCATCACATTAGGTGGGCAAGAACTGTAGTTCCACAGCTTTCCAGCATTCAATCACCAATCAGCATATTATGATCTAAGCAACGGCTATAGGATTGATCTTCAACAGAAAATGCTCCCGCTCTAGGGTTCCTGTGGCTTTTGTTCTTCATAGAATACTTCCTACTCGAGGCAGGGAGAAGTTGACAAAGGGAAATAAACCTGCATGACCCTTCAGCATCTCCCTGAAGCATGGGGTTCAAGGTGTACCATTTATGGGTTTTTTTAGACTTCCTTTGGGAAAATGAGCAATTGAGTTGGGGTTAGGTGGGTGGGAACCTAGATCCTCTTTTCTCTCCACATATCTCCTATCCCCAAGACCCTTCAGTGAACGGCAGTCAACAGAATAGTGGAGTACCAACCTTGCGTACCTTGTGTTTTTTACCTTGTTAACATGAAGAAGGCAGCAGGGAAGAAGGGGAACAGGAGTGCCTGAATTTGTATATTGAGCACAAAGCACAAAAGGTAAGCCTCAGCCCCAGCAAAAGGTGGTGATGGGAAGTCTCATAAGCAAAAAGGACTTGGAATAAGAGTTAGGAGCAAGGGGTGACTAGAGACACTGTAAGCCTCTGTGCCCCATGCAAGAGTTCTCAGCCACCTGGCAAAAGGACTGAACTTCTTTACTGAAGCGCAGGACAGAGTTGTAAATTCGGCTATATCAGCAAAAAGAAAACCATCATACTTAAGGGAAACCATGTGATGGGCCCGAGAAGTGTGAGACAGTCGCTCGCTGGAGCTCCGCATCTCTCCCAACTGCACTGGTCGTCACTGGTTTCCCATCACCACTTGCCATGAGAATTCTGCTTTCTTTTCTGTACTTTGTCTATCATTGACTCAGCCTCATTTTAATCCATAGTTTCCTGAGCCAGTCCTTCCTATCCCACAATAAAAACACAGGATTAAGTACCAGGACTAATGGAATAGTCCCCAAAGGAACTAACGTAATTTTCAAGATTGAAATCCTAAGGGAATTTCAAAATTAAACATTTTAAAGTGTTAAGGAGTCCTGTAACAACCTAATTGGCCTAACACCCACAATGCTGATACAACTGTCTTAAGTTTTAAAGTATTGTAGGGCTAGCTGGAATTAAATCACTGATTTTCCAACATTTTTTGCTTATAATCCAGTTAATTCATGACCAAATGTCAAACTAGGTATTTTCTGATGGTAACCCATACTTACCAGGTGGCAATTCAGATTTAAATTCCCTTTTCCACTAAGAAGGCAGGGTGGGACCCTGCTCACAAGACTTACCTACCCATCAACAGTCTACCCTTGAATATAGTTCCTGCAGCAACCCAGGATTTAGATTGGTCCTTTCCTACAATGCACTGGGAAACCTGAGCATTTGTTTTTGAAAGTGTCACCCTTGTATTATTGAATATGTGCCCCCTTCCACAACCAGCTTATGGTGGCCAGTTGAGTGGGTAAGGTTTCAAAGCTGCCTCAACAGGTTTCAGAAGTTTCTACATGAGTAATATTGATGATTGCTGTAGCTTTTTCCTTTCTAGATAGCAAGGCTTTGAAACCCTCCTCACACAGCATTCACCCAAGCCAATATTCATAAAACTAAGCCAGAGGTCACCATTTTGGTGTGATGGGAAAAGCCATCGTTTGGAATGTTGGCAACCGGTATGAGCACTGGTTCATGTCCCAGGTGCTCCACTTCTGACCCACCTTCCTAACAGTCTGGAAAAAATGGCCTATGTGACTGGACCCTGCCACCCATGTGGGGATCCAGATGACGCCTCTAGCTCCTGGATCCTGGTTCCTGGATTCCAGCTCCTGGTTTTGGTTCAGCCTAGTCCAGCATTACTGCCATTTAGACAAGTGAGCCAGCAAATGCAAGATTTTCTTTGTGTCTCCATCTTTTGCTGTAACTCTTACATTCAAATCAGCAATTTAACAACTTATTTGTATTGGAAAGTCAAACTTACAGAGAGGAGAGACCAAAATTTCTCACATTCACTGTTTCGCTCTCCAAGTGGCCACAATGGTTGGAGCTCAGCTGATTCAAAACCACGAGCCAGGAATTTCCTATGGGTCTCCCCCACAGGAGCAGGGTCCCAAGGCTTTGGGCTGTCCTAAGCTGCCTTCCCAGGCCACAAGCAGGTAGCTGGATGGGAAATGGAGCACCCAGGATACGAACCAGCATCCATATGGGATCCTAGCACATACAAGTCAAGGACCTTAGCCACTGGGTTGTGCGCCCTCAGTAACTTAATAATGAAATCTAAATAGTCTTCAAAGTCACACGTCCATGTCCCATGCATTCCAACAAAACAGCCCACTTGCCATGATTTAACTTTATACTCTACATCTGCTATTGCTAGTGTGTGACATCCAATTTAGCCAGGAAGCCAGATCTTCATATCAGTACTCTGTTCCAAGGACTTCTTGTCTCCCACCCGCAAGGTACTGGGACTTTATCAAATGACATTGCTGTCCTGAACTCTTGTGGAAGAAACTTCAGAATTCTGAAACATCTCAGGAGGTGCATTTTAAGTGAGAAAGGTTAAAAACAGCTAACTAGATTTTGTTAAACTATATAAACACTCAAAATTATGAAGCCAGAAGCTGAGATTGTTTCTTACATTAAGTATGAGGGTGTGCAATTCATTCAATTATTGCTAAGGAATGGATACAAGGGGAGTTTTAAAGGCGGCGGAACTGAAGGGTGTGTCTGTCATTTTACAATTAAGCCATGGTGAGTAACATGACAAGTTGTTTCTTCACTCCAGTTAGAAAAGGACCTTATACAAAGCTATAGATCTGGAGGATAATCCAGGATTAAAGGTTGAGAAATGAAGAGGAAATGTGGAGCCATCAGAAACTATTTCCAGTTTCCTGAAGTTGTAAAACAAGAATCCTTCTTTCAGGAAGTGGGAAATGACATTGGGAAATAAGATGCAAAGACTAAAACACATTCAGTCTGATAAAGTTGAGTTATTATTTAAATAACTAAATCATAAGTCTAACAAATCAATACTTGGTAGACATCAGAAAAGGTCAGCTCAAAAATTTTGGGCTTTGGAAGCCGTATCACCTCAACTCGACCACTATAGTGGGAAAACAGCTGGGCTGTACTTCAATAAAACTTCATTTTCAAGGGTGGATGTGAAATTTGTTCCCCAGGCAATATTTTGCTTATCTCTGTTCTAAATTTTATGAAGAGAAAATCTACATCCCGTAGACCTAGTACATTTTAAGCATTCAATAAACATTTGCCAATAACAAAAAATTGGAAAGTAGGCTTTGTCCTGTCATTGGATGACCTTGGCCAAGTCATTTCACTTTTTAGAACAATGTTTTGTTATTAAGATTTACTAATTTGAGGCACCAAATTACAGAAAGTGAGGAAAACAAGGAGGTGGGAAAGAGAAATCTTTCATCCACTTGATTCACTTCAACTGGTCTCAATGACCAAGGCTGGGCCAGACAGAAACAATGCTCAAGCTCTAAGCCACTTGTAGTAATTTTACCTGGTATGTTCCATCAGGTTTACACACACACACACACACGAGCGAAGTGACTCAGAAAATAGAGGTTTGCAAATGCACATTCTTTGCTGTCTGGCAGTGGCAGCACATGTGCAGAATGATCAGAACAGCCATGCACAGTTCAAAGGCTTGCAGCCCACTTTCTCACTTTCACACTAATACAGGACTTGCTTCTAAAAACCCAGGGACCTCCTGCTAGCCCCACCTCCTCTATACCATACTACCATCCTTTGGGCCATCCTTGACTGCTTTCGTAGGCCACAAGCAGGGAGCTGGATGGGAAGCAGGGTCAGCAGGATTAGAACCGGTGCCCATGTGGGATTCTGGCACGTCAAAGGTGAGGACTTGAGCTGCTAAGCTACCATATTTGGCCCTAGGTTTGGCTTCCTTCTTATCTACCAGGTCCTGTGACAGATTCTATGAAAGAGACAGATTGGACAATCCCTTTCTTCATTGAGTCTGGAAAGCAAGATGTTAAAGAGGTGGAAGGATGAGTTCTATAGAACAGGTAAAACCTCTTCAAAACTGACTTTGCAAGTAATGAGCCAGACTTTCTAATCCTTCACATAGGAGATATCCAGAGTCCCTGGATGTACGCGCTTCTGGGCCACTTGATCTTGAGAAATGTGGGATTCTTTAACACAAAATATCCTAGTTCATTATCTATAACAATAGTGAATAGAGAACCGTATAATATACGGTAAACAGCATATATACAATGTATATTACATATTATCAAATTATGATAGTATATTACTATGTACCAAAAAAGTACAGCATTATTACAATCTCCTGAGTCCCATGATATATAAATGAATAGAATCAATGTAGTAAGAAAGCAAGTATACAGTGAATGCAGAAAATTTTGTCTTCATGACTGAACTGCGATGGTACTAAAATTTTGTGGAAAATAGAATTTAAAAACAAATTTGAAATCCATGTTCTCTTCAAATATCTATTTCACAATTTTTTGAAGATTCCACATATATAGGAAATTACAGTAGTATTGATCTAAGAAGACATTTCCTTATCCTTATTCAATACTAATGGGGGTCAAATTTTATCACAGAAAACATGGTACAATTTTAAGAGTAACATCATGGTTTTGAATATTTTATCATAAAGATACATTGATGTTTTTGCCAATGATCAGTCTGCTGGATTTTAACACAGGAAAAAAATACCTAACAGCATGGAAACTTTTTTGTACATTTATTGATCAAGATCATGACACAACACAACTAAGTCACTTGGAGTTCTCTCCCAACCAATTCTGCAATGCTGTAGGATTTCTGGATCCCTCTCCTTTGATTTTTGTTTTGTTTGTTTACATTTGTTTTCTTTGAACCTTCAGCTTATGCCAGTTGGTAGGGAGATACTCTGATCACACTACAAGATAGCTGATTGCTGTGCTTTGGTTAACAAGGTCCCAGAAAGGCATCCAAACATGTTGGTGTGCCTCTCATTTAAACCTTCAAAGCCTTAGAGGAACCTCTCACTATGAAAACAAACCATAAGGTTTGCACTATGCCAATAGATTTCTTTGTTGGTACTTATATACAACCGTAAAATGTTATCTTCTGATCAGAAAAATAAAGCAACAAAGGTCTTCACAAAGAACACGCAGGTTGAATTGCCAAGGTCTTTGTTCTTTCCAGGTTAGCAGAAACAGAGCAAGGCAGAGAGGGGGAGGGGGCAAGACTAGGGCAAGATGTTGGGTCCATGCTTTGTTACTTTGATTCATAAGCAAACTTCAATGTGAGTTTAAAATCTTGAGGATTTATATTAACCAAACAAGAATTTTTACAATCAGGGAACATTTGTCTGTTTCCCCCTCGCCTCCTCCCTCCCCACCCATCCCCCCAACCAGCACACACAATTTTTGTAGAATATTTTGTTGGCTATAATTAAACTATGTGTGTTAATTAGGATTAGATTTTAAATGCACTGCTTGGGAAGTTGAAAAATACAGGATCTGAATGAGCCCAAATTGAGATGACACTTGAATTTTCGCAGATGTTTCCATAATCCTAATTTCAAATTGATTGTACTTCCTGAACAGTGAGAAGCCATTTTCCGTTATTTATTCAGACGTGTGTACTACTTTTCCTTCTGCCAGTGGGTAGAAAATATCTAGCACTTGCGTTAACTCCTTCAAATAAACTGATTTTTGAGGCAGGTTTTCATGAGAGGGGTGCCAAATAAGTCCCACCTGCTCCCAGGATCACCCAAGAGCTAGTGTCAGCACAGGCAGAAACCTAGACTCCAGCAGTTTCTCATGCCTGCCCCTCATGATGGGTTCAGGCTGGCTTTCGACCATCACTGCTCCAAAGGCCAGAGAAAAAGCAGAGAAGGAAAAAGAATTTACCAAAATTATCGGCTGGCAGCAGCCTATAATATGTAACACTTGACTCAGCCACAAAGATGTGCAGGATACTACGCTACATAAGCTGGGTGTTTGGGTCCAACTGCAGGACCACCTGTAAAACACATTCCCAAATAAATGGCCTGTAAAAAAGAGAACTCCCTGCCAAACACAAGTGTGGCAGTACCAAGTGGCATTCAGCTAACGCTCAAAATCCAACACCACACTTATCATATGGCTGAAAGTAGCTTCTCTTGTGTATATGCGGGTTCCTTGTACTTTGCCTCTACATTAGATTTTATTCTCAACTCAGAAGCCAGAGAATCTTCAGAAATTCTGTCTTGGAAGCAACCCCATTCCCCCGATGAGTCTCCTGTTTGATTGTAATTCCTCGCAGCTTTCCTGTTGGGGCGGGAGGGGTGGCTCTGCTGAATTAGAGGCATAGTGCCTTCTTCCACCTGTAATGATTTCCCACTCAACTGTAAGACAATGGCCATGATTGATCTAATGAGAGACTGGAAAAGCCAGCTGATTGCTATAAATAGTTGAAAGCAAAAACTTGTGCTTGGCTTCCCAAAGAATTTCTCATCAACTCTGGTACCCCAAACTAAATAGGTAAGCAGTGCTTGGCAAATCAGGTGAAACATGGGTGGGAGTTCACATTCAGGGCATGACAGAATTCAGCATGGAAGCTGATAGAATATTCATGTTTTAATGTAACAATCACATGTCATTCTATATGTCCCATAAATACAGAATTCCTTTTTCTTAAATCACTTTAATCACTAAGAATAGTGTTACATCGTTAATTTGTATTTGTACATTTATTAAGGAAAAATCCTAAGATTGTGAGGCAGATAAAAGCAATTCTTGGGCCTGGCACAGTAGCCCACTGGCTGAAGTTCTCACCTTGAATACGCCAGAATCCCATATAGGTACCAGTTTTAATCCTGGCAGCTCCATTTCCCATCCAGCTCCCTGCTGTGGCCTGGGAAAGAAGTCGGGGATGGCCCAAAGCCTTGGGACCCTGCACCCATGTGGGAGACCCGGAAGAGGATCAGGGCTCCTTGGTTCAAACTGGCTCAGCTCCAGGCATTGCGGCCACTTGGGGAGCGAGTCAAAGATTTTCCTCTGTCCTCTTCCATATATCTAATTTTCCAATACATTTTTAAAGAAGCAATTCTCAATTTAACCCTACAGAATCATGCAATCTTTTTTCCTTATTGCATTGTTTAGCACAATGTTTAACCTAGACAACACTTTAGAATTTTCTTGGGGCCAGACCATGTCTCCAATCAGTGAAGTCGAAATCTCTGGGATTGGAATCCAGGACAAAATTTCAGATCCCCAGGAGATCAAGGGCAGTCAAGAGTGAGAACCAGTTATTGTACTAGGAGTTCTCCAACGGTACATTGGAGACATTTGGTTCTCCTATCCCATAGGCAGGAAAGGCACTAGAAATGGTTCTTGCCTTTTCCCGGCATCCCCTCTTGCCGAGTTATTTGCAAACAATTTCGTCACTTGTATAGCTGCACTTGCTCTTGGTCAAGACAAGAGCATCTTCCTCTGGGAACTCCAACATCTTGGATGCAGGAACATCACAGTGCTTCAGAAACTTGCCTAAGGTTACCAGCTGGCGATGGCAAAACTAGACTGCAACTGAACATTGACCTCAGAGTCCCTGCTA
The DNA here is from genome assembly GCF_017591425.1 of Ochotona curzoniae. NCBI lineage: Eukaryota > Metazoa > Chordata > Mammalia > Lagomorpha > Ochotonidae > Ochotona > Ochotona curzoniae. The sequence goes on along the minus strand of NW_024465035.1, from coordinate 7,433,677 downwards.
CTATTATGAATGCAAGTGCAGGCCCATATGCCAGTCCCAGCCAAAGACCTGTCTTGCTTGGCTCACACAAAAATCCCAATGCTTACATCTGTGTGCCCAAGTGTTGGGTATGGCATCTTCAGTCCGCATTAAACCCAGTTACTCCCTCTTGTCATCACATAGAGCATGTTCCAACCATTTACTTTGGCAGCTTACCTTCTGCAGGACTTTCAAGTCATACCTCTGTGTTAGCATAAGAAGGTCTCTTAAAATTATGAAGTCACCGAAATGTAAATGCTACTATCAACTCAGACAAGGATTTCAAGACTTTGCACAAAAATATACTTATCTTTATTTCCAATTTTATTAAATTTTTGAAGTTCCCTGACATTTTCATCCATTGTATTCATTGAAAACTAGAATTGCCCCAGTCTACTCCTGTGTTAGGAACTATTTCACAAAGATAAAGAAGGTAATAGGTCCCAGTGCAATGGCTCAGTGGTTAAATCCTCACCTTGCAAGCAGCGGGACTCTCCATTTATATCCTGACTGCTCCAGTTCCATCTAGCTCCCTTCTTGTGGCCCGAGAAAGCAGGAGTTGTCCCAGTCTTGAGAGCCTGTGCCTGGCTTTGATTCAGGCCAAGAGCCTCTTATGCGTCTCCCATTTGGGTGCAAGGAAATGGAGCAGCCAGGACGCAAGTTTTTAAAATTATCAAAATAATTTTCACAGAGTTGATTAGGGCACAAAGGATCAAGGGCTAGAGCAAAGTGGGTAAGACATTGTTTCTACATTTTTTTCTGCATCTAGGGTAAGGGGAGAGATAAAGAAGCCCCACCCAGCCTCCCATCCATCCCAGGGTCCTTGACCTGGGGCATGCTCCAACGGCACTGCTCAAGGTATTTTGGTATTTCAACAGTTCTGACTTGCTGCCAATCTCACGATTCCAAGCATGATGAAATCTCTCCAGAATCTACTGGCTGACATAATCCACCTTAGAGTCTCCACTTGCCCAGATTTTCACTGCCAACACTTGGCTGGGGTAGTTGATTGATTTGTTCTGTCATCCCATCCATCCTCTGCTGTGGTACCCAGGTGTCCTCTGCAGGTTCCGATGTACTGCCATATCCTCCATGTGCCCCTGGATATGCTGTCCACTGCTCCATCTGAGCCTCTTAGGAGGCCCAGTTTTGACTCATGCATTCCATGGTCAGACCATGGAACCTGCACTTCTCTTCATGGTTAGGGTTTTGAAATCAGCAGTTCAATTTGAGGGATCCCCAAAGATACCTCCTCTGATGTGATCCCAGACCTGACTGATTTCTTGTGTGTGCATGCCAGAAGTCCGGCATAGTTCGTCACCCCAATCAGCTTATGCACATGCTGGTGGTGGTTGCATTTGCTGTTGGGTCACAAAACTTAAAGAGGTAGTTCTAAGGGTGAAAGATAGATGAGATAAATGTAATTGCTTATCAAGACCTGATTTCATATTAGCTAGCTGGAAGAGGTTTTCTAAGTGAATAATTCAAAAAGGACAATAATTGAGAACCAGTCAGTTTGTGCGCATTGTTAGACATGTTTGCAGCTAACATGTTCTATTCCCAACTGGTTAATTTCTGCTCATTGTTGATTATAGGAAACTTGGAAAATCCAGGAACACCCGCAAAGAAAAACCCCCTAATTACTACCATCTTGATATGCAGTTTACTAGCCTGAAGGATAAATTCTAAGAATGAGATGGGATAGGTTTTGACACTTGGTAAGATACGGTATTAAAGTCATCAAGAACAGCCATAATAATCAAGCTAAGTAAGGATGTGCACAATAAACTTCAAATGGAAAAAGACAGTGGACTAAAAGAAAAAGGGATCGTGTTCATTTAAATATTTAAGCTAGTGGTAACAGTAAAGTCACATGGAAATGCTACCTATGGATGCTAAGACTGAATATACTAGCAATGTTTATGGGGGATAATCTTTAAATTGATCATTTACATGCTTGAACCAGCAATGTGTCCAAGTGTGCTGAAAGCCAGCATCCCCAAAATGCAGCCCTGTAACTCCTGGCTGTTCCACTACCCAGCAAGCTCCCTGCTAACGCACCTGAGAAAGCAACAGAAGATGGCCTAACTCTATGGGCCCCTCACATACTTGAGAACTCCAGATGGAGTTCAACCTGGCTCAGCCCTAACCCTGGATATTCACTGGGCCATGCTGTAAGAAACAGTGCAAAGAGGCCATTCACCTAATTTCATTTTTGTTTAATCCCCTTGCAGCATGTTCCTTGCTTTGCTTATGTACACATGATCCCAGACCTGGGCAATTCAGTTTAAGTTAGCCAAGAGAGCAGCGATACCTTATTTCCCATATCCTAGCCATTGAAGAATGTAGGATGTCGTCTTGACTGAGATAGATGTATTATCTTGGGTTCTGGAAAGGTTAAGTTTCCTTAATGAAAGGGGAAATAGTGGTAACAAAGCCTTTCTGTCCTCTGCATCCCTCCACTCTGGGATAAGGTATTTTGAGCTTCATTAACAACCATTTTCAATAGTATCTTGAAACCTCTTGATGCATGTGGGAAATACTATATTTAGTCTAAATTTGTATGTAGGATGGGAACTGTGGTCCTGAAATCCTACATACTACATGTAACACTAGATCTATTCACTGGGCATTTAATTTCTTTCTCTATTTGGAACTTCTCCAAAGATGCATGCCTTTGCAGAATACCAAAGTCCTATTCCCCATTCCCAACAGGCTGGACACACACTTCATTAGATTGATTCTCACTTCACTGGGCATTGCTGTGAGCCACTGGTCACCGTGTCTTCCTTTCCACCTTGTTTTTACAGCCTTGAAAACAGGTTCGAATGGAATGAACTGGAGCCTGATGAGGTAAGAGAAAAGGAAAAATAGAGGCCTGAATAATCCATCAGTTGCCTAATCCATTTTTGAATAATTCATAAACTGACTAATCCAACCCTATCACTGCTGCCTATACATCTAGGAAAACAAAAAGTGTGCAGGCAGCTAGCCATTTAGCTGCTGCTCATTAGGTTCCAATGAGCTCCAATATCTCAAGGCAAAGCCAAGCACTGTTCTTCACACCACCATGTCCACATGGCTTGCAAGGGATAGCACTTCAGTGATATGTTCCTCTGTCACACTACTTCAGGTAGAGAAAACAAAAGTATTCATAGGAAATGAGGTCATCAGAATCAAGTCTCCCTTGTTCCAAGAATCTTAATTTTAGGTGTAGAGAAAGACACGTAACAGCACTTGTAAAAAACGACATTAGATTTCATTTTCTTCAACAGAAGAACATTATTCCCCTCCATGTGCTCATGATGAAGACCACAGATCATTCCCAAGGAAAGTAGGGTTTTACCTTTTCACTAATCTGACGTGGAGAAATGGATAAATCCCAGATTTCCTGTTAATAGGCTCTTTGATATAGAAAGTCTACATTTTCAGATGAGCATTACTCAACACAGGTTAAGTGCTAATATTTGATTTACTTTAAACCACATAGAATCATATAGATGGCTGCAGCTGGAAGAAGCCTTTTAAATATCTAAAGATCTGAAAGATCCTCCAAGTAATTACAAGAAGCTGGCTGCTCAAAAATAACACCTCCAAAGTAGATCTGGAACACAGTAGAGATGCACAATAAATTGGGTAAGTGAACCCTATTCTTCATAAGTATCTAAGAAGGTAAATTCACCTCAGAGAAAGGCTCAGAGAAGGAAATAACTGATTCTCTACAGCACCGCTTTGTCATGCAGCATGCCATAACAATGAAAAACCTCGAATTGTTCATCTAGACCTTTGTCATTCACACTTTAAAGCGCTCATCATGCATTGACCTACTCCATAAATTTTAGTAGAGCTTTGCCTTAAGTAAACATCTTATTGACACATTACAGACAGAAAACCACATAAGCTGGAACGGTACAACTGCAATTGTTGTACCATCTAACACACTTATTTAACTACCATCTGAGCTAAGAAACAGACTGCTACCATCAGATGCTTCCTGGCCTTGACCTTCTTACCTTCCTCTCTAAAATACAAAGATAGCTGCTAGTCTGATTTTTTTGTCACTATTTTTTAGGCCCATTTTTAGTTTGTTTAAATATTAACTAGATTGTTTGCCTGAGTTTCTCGATATCCTATTTATGAGGTTCACTCCTATGGTATATTTACCACATACTGCATTCCATTGTGTGTGTATATATTATATATGCCTTCACAGGCTCACATATCACAACTTCACTATTCATGCTACTGGTTGCTCCCGGTTTGGAGTTATGATCACTGTAGCTACTGCAAACATTCTAGTTCCTATCTCATGGTGCAAGCACAAGGGTTGTAAGTTGGTGACAAATAGAGTTACAAGACATGTTCCTTTTGGCACAAAACTTAATATGCATTTGATCGAACTTCAAACAATTCAAGAAAAGTGTACATGACAAAGCTGAGGAGGGCCCTTGCATGGCAGGTACGCTGCCACATTATCAGTCACTGCTATTCTGCTTCTGCTCCAGTTTCTAACCTATCTGCCCTGTGGACTGCAGCTCTTAAAGCCATAAGTTCCTGGGTTCCTGCTGTCCAAATGGGAGGCCTGAATTGGCGTGTCTGGCACAGTCTACGTATTGTGGGTATTTGGGAAGTGAAACAGCAGGTGAAAGATTTGTCTTCCATCTCAAAATTTATGGAGCAGGTCAGTATATGATGACGAGAGCTTAAAGAAGCAGGAACATAGGCCAGTTCTCCCTTGTGGGTGAGCAAAGACCCAACCAGTTGAACCATCACCATTGCCTGAGAGTCAGGAGTTGTAACTAGGTGTTTAATTCAATTAGTTCCATATTGGACACGGGAGTCTAAGCCAGTGTCTTAACCAGTGGGCCAACACCTGTTTGAACATGAACTGTGTTTCAAGGGGTCAGTATCAGCATTTAGCTAGTGGCTTATAGTTGGCGATATTCCCATCACTACAAAAACTTCTAGCAAACACCACTTGTTCTAGAAGATGGGTTAATTACTTTTACACTAGTAATTGTGGTCCACTTGGAAGTAACTTTTATATGACATGAGGTAGGGCTGTTTAATCCTTTATTAGGCTCACTTATGGGAAGCTTGATTCACAAACTTTATATGAGATTGAGTGGGAGAAAAAAGTGGGAAAAAATAAGCCTGTTGTGTTACCTTAACAAGCTTTTTGTGCTTGTGCAGGTAGTGTTGCTCATTTTAATGAATACTCCAAACTGTCACTAGTTTACCTGCTCTCCCTATTCTTACCCTTCACGTACAATACAAGCTTTTGGACTACAAATCCTCATTCCTGTCCCACTTTCCCTTTCTTTTGACAATTCATTCCAGCGGTGTGACAGCTTGTCAAGGCCACAGGTTCAAAATCATAACATACTAATTTAAGTTTTTGAAATGGCACAGTGAGATACTGGGCCAGGCCAAAACCAGGAGCCTAGAATTCCATCTGATTCCCCCACCTGGAAGGAAATGAGCCAGCTATTTAGGTCTTCCAGTACTTTCCTAGACATGTCAGCAGAGATTGGGAGTAGAGCTGCAACTTGAACCAGAACTCAAAGTGCCAGGTTTGCAAGTGATGGCTCAACCAGTTATGCCACAATGCTGGCAACCAATTACATACTTTTGAGCAATTCTTTCGCATTAGTGTTCTACAATCCAATCATTTACATTCATAGATTCTCAAACATCAAATATTTCTATATGTCGGATATCACTTAAGGAATAAAATGAACACAACAGGGTCCCGGCCCTCGTGGAGCTTATGTTTAGGAGAAAAAAGTACCAAAAGATAAGGAACTCATGTGACAAGGCCAGAAAAAGGCGACACTAACATCTCACCCTTACTCCAACAGCCCACACCTGCGACTCTCACCAATTCCCTTCCTAAGCAGATATGGAAAATCAAGTCACTCAGCAAAATGGAAGTAATGCCTTAATTTTTTCCTCCAAAGAAACACTCCCAGGATTCGGGAGAAAGATCAAATGAATATGAGTATCTTATGAGTAAATTCAAGATAGGTGTTGCTTTTCATTACAACACAATTACAAAAACTACAAACATTAAGAACCAAATTCAATTTTGGGGCAAAGAGCACAAGACTAAAAGACTGTCCCTTTCGTTTTATAAGAACCTCTCCCAAGGTCTGAAAGTGTTTGATGGTAACTATGTAATTTTACTGATCCTTTAGAGGCAGCTGAAATGTGGAAAAACCAGAGTTGGTTTATACTAGATTCCTGCCTTAGCTCCAGCTACCTAAATGTGGTCATTTCAAGACAGATTCCCAAAGTTAATTGTGTTTTCCTGTAAAATGTAGCATTAATTGTAAGTGCAGAGTATTAAAACAAAATGTATTTTGTACTATTCAGATGTTTTGCTTTTTTCCAAGTAAGTATACTATGCGTGATGTGTCTGCAATGGTATTAATTATTTATCACTATGTGGAGAAAATATCAATTATAATAAAGTAGAAAAGGGTTATTAGCTTTTCAGAACAATATACAAAGTGGAAGTTGTGAGATCAATGATGAATATATTAAGCTAAAATTCACTTTTGCCAAGGCACTTGATGGGATTTTATGTACCAATCTCATGAAAACGCTATAGACATTTTAAAAAGAAATATATTAAATAAAAATAAAATCTATTAAAGAAGGTAATTTTAAATATTTAATGATATAATTAAGTCTTATTAATGTAACATTCTGTATTTTTCAAATTAAAAATTCACAAAATTGTCATCCCTTTCATCTTAATCAGACACCACGTTTGTTGTAATTATTTGTTATGTATTTTCATTACCATTTGATGAATATTAACTGTATGAAATAAAACTTATCCTTTCACTGTGATGACTAGCAGAGCTTACCACATAGCTAGTGGATTGGAAGGCAAAACACAAAAATGGTGAGTTACTGCCCCACCTCTGCTGTGACAAGGTGAGAGCGCCAGCCAAGATTCTACAACCTAACTGCTTGCTTCCGGCTGTGGAGGACCTGTGACTGCCAGACCTGAGAAAGCTGAGCTCAGCATCATGTGAGTACATGGTTCAGAGCAGCACAGAACTGGACCCAATCCAGATTCTAGTACTTCTCCCTTTAGTTCTGGGCAAGTCGCCAAGCCTCCTGAGCCTCAAGTTCCTCATCCCTAACCTGGGAATTAGAACCACTTCCTTGTTGGGTAGCTATGAGAATCAATGTACGTACTCAGCAAGGCAGAAATCACATTTTAATACACCCCTTTGAGGAACCTGGAATGTTTAAGTAAAAGAATTCAAGAGAATGGTTTCTCGTTCTGCTTAACTGGAGAAATAATGAAATGATATTGTCTAATGACTTAGTCTCTCTCAAAGATCATGCAATGAAAAGTAGTGAGATGCCTGATCATTGAGAAGATACCATTTGGAGAAGTAAAACAGTCCAACTGGAAGAATGTAAATCATGCTTCTGAGAAGAGGTTTACATTCAAGATACATTAACTTTCATCATTAAGACAACAAAATCAGATTTTAAAATAGACGAAATGTTTGAATAGAGGTTCCAACTAAGTAGACACACAAATGGTCAACATACTCCTAAAAATGTGCACATTACAATTAGTCATAGGGAAAATTCTGCTTAAATGCAGGATGACAGGGTCCAATATTATGCGTAGAAGGTAAAAGCTAGGACCTCAGAATCTCATGACCCATTCATATCCCAGATGCTCCGCTTCTGATCCAGATCCATGATTATGGCCTGCGAAAGGCTTCCATTGCAAGATGGCTCCACCCATGTGGAAGACCCAATTGAAGTTCCTGGCTTCGGCCTGCCCCAGTCCCAACAATTTAGCCATCTGGGAGGGGAACGTGGTGACTCAGCAGCTGGAAGATCTGTTCCTATTCCTCTCTGCAACTCTGACTTTCAAAGTAAGCACATAACGACTTCTTACAGCTCCAATGTATCCACTGCACAGTTTTTTAAAGCAAAAAGGAGAATACAAGTCACTGATGAGAATCCAAAGAATTTAGCCGGAGAGCAAAACGGTGCAGTTACAAACTATTAGAAGACTAAAACAAAACTTATGTGGTTTCAATTCTATTCACAATCTACTCCAACGAATCTGTTCCTCCAATTTCAGCATCTGTCATCCCACCTGTAATGTAATTTTCATGAACATCCCTTCCCAATTCAAATCCCAGAGTAAGGCACAAAAGGAAAAGGAGTCTAGAAACACGCTGATCCCAAAGGAAGTGACCTCAATGAAGAGCCGAGACTCAGCACCATCTGTGGGCTATCTGCATCTTCTCTCCCCTTCAAATATCAAAACTGTTTAAGAGCTAAACTACTCGATTTTCCTTTTTACACCTAAGATACAATCAATTCACCAAAAAAGCATGCAGGAAAATTAACATTGGCAGAACACATAACACCACACAGAAATAAATTAGGTGTGGGCTATGTTTTCAACGCTTTGAAATTTCTTACTAACCACATACATGTTTAACTTAGGACAAACTTCACACTCAAAGGAATCATTTACAGAGATCGGACTATCTTCAACTTTCATAATGGGTTTTAAGCTTCATAACTTCCTACTAACGAAAATTACAAAGATATTTAATTGCCTGATTAAGAATTTGTGCCAGAAACTTCAGTGTACAATACAAGAGCCTTGACTGCTTGGTTTGTCATTGGAAATTGTGCGCACTGCAGCAATGAGCTAGTGTTTGAGAACATTCCATGTATGTTATACCCAAAAGCAATTCTCTGGAGAATGAGGAAGTTTTGCAGTGTAAAATCAGAAGTCATGCGAAATATTTATCACAGCTTTCCAAGAAACTTCACACTGAATCAAATTTGCCAAAGTCCCAAAACAAAAGTTTGACTCAAAGGCCTTAGAGAGGAAGGGAATAAGGGAGTAGCTAATGTTGATTATATATATATCGACAAAGATGGTGCTCTGAGTGCAGAAGGTGAGGAACGCTATCCAGATCTTTGACAAAGAATATGGAACCCTGTAGTGGAACAATTCTATATGTAAGCAGAATTCTAATAAAGTCCCCTGTCTCCCTAACCCTATGAAGCTGTGAAGGCACTCACAGAAGGAGAGCATCAGGATAGACCAAGGAAGAGGGGATGGCAATCAAAATTATGCAAACAAACTATACCCAACCAAGACTATTTACACAAAACACAGTGGCATTGGACCATTTTTAAAGACTTGGTTTTGTCTCCTTTTTAATTATGAAGGATAAAATAAATTTGAGTGACTGAGAGGAATAAATAGGTAAATGAAGTATCAAGGGTTTTTATATAGAAGCTCCTTATTAAAATGACGGTCTGCTTCAACTGTTTAATTTTGCAAGGCAGGTTTTCACTTGTTCTCATATAAACACACAGGTATTACAGTATGATTAAGACGCAGTGTAGTTCACACCCAGAGCTTGAAAAACTACTTTAACCCCTAAGTGCTAAGTGAGGCAGCAACCCCTACCCCCACCCCCACCATGGCCCTCTGCTGTTTTTCTATCTGTTCCCTCCTCACCTAGGAGGCATACAGTATCTGACTCCTGCAATGTAATTTACCCCTGTGTATCAGACTTCTGTGCAACAGCCTCCACGTACTATAGGATTTCAATTAATAACAGATCTTTAATTATCACCCTTAACCAATGTATTCAACGAGGTATTGAAAAATGCAAAAAAGTTAATCCTCAGTCTATCTTCAGGATGAATATGGCTATGGAGCTTTAAGAAAATTCATCCCACGCATTTGCTTTTAATAGTTCAAGAAACTTTGTAAATTGTTGTCCAAATCAAAATATGTTGAGGGCAAAAAGAGGTCTAGTTGGCAGCACAAGGACAACAGGCCTGAACCAGGAGTGCCTCAGAAAAACCTTAGGCACAGTTACCCAGTTTATGGGCATAAAGACTGTAATAGCCATAGGATTGAGAATTTTCCACTTTTTGGGCAGAATCCCCATTTCCAACCGTGATGCCACTGTCAAGACTGGTGAACTAGAAGCCTTCAGATGTAATCTGTTCAGCACACATGATTGCAAGCATAGTGAATGGGGGGGCGGGGGGAGACGCATAGTGCTGTGAAGTGAGAACAGTAGCACAGTTGTAGTCCAGAGCTCAGACAGGTATTCTAAAAGCACTTGGTTTTCTCCACAGCACATTATCCCTCTTCCATCGAAGTCTGCCCTTGACATTTACATAAAGGTTCAGATCAGAGGCTCCCTCTCATTGGAGACCACTTTGAAAAACTCAGAAAAATACAATAGGTATGTTTGGGTGCACACTAATGAAATTCATACATGATTCTCTTGGTGGTACACATTTTCCATGGACTTTTTTGGAAACTTGTTACAATCACCTACTTACTGGCTAGAACCACTCTCTCCACACTCATTACTGGGTCTTTACCTTTGATGGTCTCTTTGGCTGCTCTTGTTTCCTGAGGAAGACATCACCTCTCAAACTGGTTGCATGAATTCCAGTGTCTAAGATGCCTCCAATGACTCATCTGCCCAATTCACACTTGCTGTAGCTCTCTCCTCCCCATATGCAGACAAATACTAGATGGTAGCGACATATCTAACCAATAAGTCATTTCAAAATGACAGTGTGCCATCTGTGGCCTCCATCCTGATTCTGTTGCATCATTTGCTCTGGGACAAGTCAGTTGCTGTGCCAAGAGGACAATGATGGGATTCTATGCAGAGACATGGGGACCTACTAATACCTGGCACTAGCACAAGGGAACCATCTCAATAGATCCAGCCTTCATATTGCAGTCACAGCAAATAGTCTTCCTGAGCCAGAAGTACCACCAGGGAATCCTTCGCAATCTCCGATCCAAAATACCAAGATACTCAATGTACATTTAAGCCACTGTGTTCTGCAGTGTTTTGGTTACATGGCAATGGGTAATTGATATAATAAATGCCAAAAAAATATTTAATCTCTGCCTATGACTCAAACAAGGGTTTTAATACAAAATGAGTACTCTATTGTTCAATGTTGTACTGAAATAAACCAATTTATACTATAAGACTGAGTGCAGAATTTGACAATGCCCTCTTATGAGAGCAGGTGCTTTTCTGGACTGAAAGGACCTGGATGAGCTTTCACAAAAATCCAATCTGGGAGGAGTAGATCATGACAGTTAATGCCTAAGAGTTTTGAACAGTTGCTATGTAAACAATTGTGTTTTAACATATCAGCCTCATTTCATCTACACAAAATCCTATGCATTAAAATATTGTCATAAAATAGGCAAGTAGTTAGTCATCTTGTACAGTACTGCCTAGTCTAGCAAACTATGAGACTGGGAGTTGAACAACTTGATTCCAAGGATCATGCTCCCAGAATTACATCATCTTGCCTATCAGGAAAAAATTGGAACAAGCTCAAGTTCAGAAGTGTCCTGGTGTAAATTTTATCAGTCTTAACTTTGAGTTACTAACAAATCTAACCCAACACTGGGCCAGTTCTTACAGTTCAGACTCCAGAATAGCATCGCTAGCATTTGTTTTTGGAACCACGATTTCTCTAGCCTACCCTAGACTCACTGAGTCAGACATGAGCTGAGCCAGTATCCTGTGCTTTGGCCACCAAGTGATTCTGAAGCAGGCTCAAGCTTCAGAACCACAGCTCTGTGTTGCTCACATTAAGGGCTCCTTTCCCACATAGATAAAGGGACCTGACAGCAGGCTGTAGAGCCTGGATTTAATATTCTAACCGACTCTTCCTCAACTAGGTACTGGTTCCCCTGCCAGTGGTTTAACCCTTTATAAGCTGTGACAGAGCTATCTATGCCACACGTGGGTAACTCTAGCAGGATACCACCAAGAACAATATGCAAATAGGGGATTTGTGCAAGCTTTGATGGCACTTTCAATATTCCTTGTTGAAGTAGCAATACCTTTGTGGGTAAGGGACTGTCCCCAACCCTGGGAATTTCCCAGTAAGAGCCAGAACCCTTCTACCTTGGAAAGCCCAAATCTCAGTGAGGCTGAGAGTTCCTAAAGGGTTTGTTCACAACAGACGGCTCCAAAATAGGTCTGATCCAGAAACATGGCAGACACACCCAAGTGTGCACATAACATGCATGTGAACATACACATCCCTGAATAACCCATTTATCATAGAAATTCTTACAAACTTGACAGTGATACTGACCTTTTATTGAAACAATACCTTATTAACAAATATACTGATCTTCATGGATTGTCAACTGAAACTCTTGGCTTGAATTATATCTGTTACAGTTTTTATGTACTTAAAATCATGCTTAAACTTATGTGCTGTTTGGATCTCTTACCACACTTTCAGATGGCTGTGGCTTTGTATTTTTCTCCAGTTATTATGAACAGAACACTCTTCTGCCTCATTTTTTATATTAAAGTTAAATGAAAAAACTTCCATATGCAATTTAAAGGTTGGAAGTGTAACACAAATTCCAGAAAATACAAGGCTACTCGCCTACACTGCACACGGTAGTCTTGTTACTATTTAAATATTTAAAGTATAGTATAAACTTAAAATAGATTAAGCATGACAGTGTCTCAGTTGCAAACACCCCATCAGGGCTTCACTAAAAAAATTTCAGCAAAAACCCCAGTGTAGTTTGTTTTGCTTCTATTTATACTTAAAAGGGGGAGCGTGGGGTGGGGGAGATGGTCAAACTGAAGTCACCCTGGAAATGTGATGACAATTCTAGGAGAAATAAAATCTCACCTAGGGAAGAGTGAGGCAACTTCTGTGGCTATTTCTAAAGAGGAAAAGAGACACACAACAGTGCTTATGAATGTACTACAAGTGGTGCCCTTAAACCTTCCAGAATGAGAATTGCCTGGAATCTCCTCAAAACAGATCTTAACACCAGGATGGGCCCAAGATTTCACATTACTAATGAACTCCATGGTTCCTGGACCACACTTTATGTAGGATTCTATTCTAGTTAGCTGTAAGTCTCATGCTCAGGCCAGACTTGACAAAAGACCACTGCCAAAATTACTTTCCATTGTTTTAATATCTTTTCTTCATAACTGTGCTTTTCAAATAAAATCAACAGGGAAGAGACAGGAAAATTTTCATCAGCTGTTTCACTCCCCAGATGTCCAATGGCTAGAGCTGAGTCAAATCAAGACCAAGTGCCTTCTTCCAAGTATCCCACATGGGTACAGGGCCCAAGTATTTGTGCCATCGTCTGTTTTTCCAGGCACATTATCAGGGAGTTAGATTAAAAGTGTAGCAGCTGTGACTCAAACCAGTGCCCAGGTAGGACAAGGGCACTGCAGACAGCAGGTTTACAAACTACACCACAACACTGATATGTCCCTACTCTGTTTAAAGTCATGGTACAATGATTCATTGTAATAATTACTATTACAAAGTTGATAGGCTGTCTTTCTCAAAAAACCCCTCATTTGTGTGCCTGAGCTTGCTCTCCATGTTATCTTGAACAAGTCTTAGTTCTTTGAGCCTCACTCATTTCATTGATATTTAATGAACTACCAATTCCTGGCATTATGGAACGCACAACGTGGAGAAGACATGACTTCAGAACATGATTACCCGATGTAATGAAAAAAAAAAAATGGGAGAGACCCAGGAGTTCATGGGATATTGAGATTGCAATGACAACTATGAGTTGACAAGGTGAAACAGAAGACAATTCCTAATGTGGTGGTTATTATAATGACCCTCAAGGAATCTTGACTGTCAGTTTCTCTTTGTAATGCACAGCCCTTCCTCACAACAAACAGAAGCTACTTTTCCCTTGACTGTCAGCTGCTTTGACTTGATCTGACCAACAGGATGTGACACAAAAGATGTGTGGAAATTCAAGAGCCTTGACCTCTATGAAGCTATGAAGTCTCCATTCCCATCTTATCAGCTTACAGCTGCCACGAAGACATGTGGACTACACACTTGAATGATAAGGGACATCTCCGTTTACTCATCCAGACTTCGTACAAGTGGGTGAGGTTCTTTTCTCAGCTTTCAGATCTAATGGACCAAAAGATGGACACATGAGCATGCCCACAAGACTGGCAGAAAAGCAACAATCCCACACAGATACCTGACAGATTAACAGTCACTACTACATTGAACCACTCGTTGGAATGATTTGTTACACACCAACAGAAAACTTCAGGTGAATTAAAGGGTAAGAGTAATTAAGAACGTTTGTACAAGAGAGTGGCCAGGATTAAGCTTGTGAAGGGACTTTTTACAGGGTATGCCTTGATTTCAGGGCTGTTTGGAATCCTATGAAGATTTTAAGTAGAGGGGAGTGACACTCAGATTCCTCACTTATAAAAGGAACTACTAACATTAGTTCCTTATACTCCTTGTCTAGTGAGGATTAAGTGATAAATATAACTGTGAAAAATATCCTGAAGGCAGGAGCCATGATTTCTGGAAGAAAAATCTTGACCTTATTTTCTTTCCCTGCTTTTCCATGATTCCTTCTAATTAAATCTCTTCTCCTACCGCAGTGTACCTACACATTCCTGGAGGATTACTAACTCTGGCAAGGAGAAAATGAAGACTTTGGGGGGTGGGGAGGAGGATGCAACAAACATGTCGAAACGCTCAAGCAATGTATCTTAAAAGTCTCATTTGGGTGCAAGCCACTGGCATGATAATGTTCTCATTTCATAGGAGATAGATTTTCCATAAGAGAAATAAGCTGAGTGATCCCTTACATCTTTGACCTTGGAGATAAATCCCAGATCTGTAGATTAATAAGTTTAGTTCTGAGGCAGTGACTCAGTCCTAGAAGAATCCAACTCTTTGGAAAACAAAAATGTTCCCAGCCGATAGCGCATTTACTAATGCCTGAGGAAATGATGTAAAATTCAAGACAGCTTGGGCAACAGAGCTCTGGGAAGCTTAGGAGTAGCTTTTCTGGGAAGCTCACCATGATATAAACAAAGTAACTTAAAATGTCTTCCAGCATAAAGGAAGATGGGAAGAAAAGTGGAATTGAAAGCTAGATTCCCTTATCTGCTCAGCACATAATCCATCCTTGATTTCTCAGTATATAATTCAATTTTGATCTACAAAGTTCAATATAAAACACGTACCACTGGCCTCTGGCATGTCAATACTATCCCATCCTTACCTGATCTCATGTCCAACCCTCAGATCAGATCAGTTTTCCCAACTGATACTCATCAAGAAGATTCTTTACTATGAGGATGTGGCCCCCGAGCCCATTTTCTATATTATCCTGAGGATGTGTAAGGTGAAGTTAGTGGATTTAACTAGAATTATTTCAGGGAAGACTATTAGAAGTGAAATTAAGTAAAACAGGTGACATCAGAGTTCAAAATGCAGGGGAGGAATCATCTCTAAAATCTGGAACATTCTAAGTAAACAAGCATAGCCTTCATGTGAAATATTGACCGGGAGCCTTGTGGGATGTTGTCAAGGCTCCCCATGTCACATTTATAAGATATCTAGGGTCAAAAATGGCAATAACAAACTTGAAGGAAACTGTCACAAAAAGTAACAAAAATTATAAAGGAAGTCTGTTAAGGTGATATAAACAATTAAGAATGTGTTAGAAAAAGGAGTTTTTAGTAGTCAGAATTTAAGAAGTACAAAGCTTATTTTCAAGAACTAAAATGAAAACTCTTCCCTTTACAGTGTCTCTAGTCGAGCCATTTCTTGGTCGAGAAAAACCTAGAGTCCTGATGTAGAGAGATGTCACAAGAATGAAGGCATGTCTGATTAATTATCACTAATACTAACATGTAATTAAAAGAATTCTGACATTTCCACATCTTAAAAGAGACCAACAAAAAGTGAAGGAAGGATGCTGAGGAGAGGGGGAGAGGCAGTCATCTGGATCTGTCATGTGGGTAGCAGGGGCTCCAGTACTAGGCCATCCTGTCATTATCCCAGGCACATTATCAAGCAGCTGGACCCAAAAGCAGAGGGACCAGGACTCAAACTGGCACTCATGTGGGATGTTCAACCGGCTATACAACATTAGTCCATAGCTAATTCTTGAAACATGTATGTATTACACAAATTCCTAGATTCAAGTACAATTCAAGAATAGTTTCCTGAAAAAATTATACTGATAACTGGGATACAAGACAGCATATGACAATCTACTGATCTACTGTGCCTCAACCACCCACCAGTGTCAGATGTAAGTAGATATTAGAAACTTTAGATTCTAATAGATGCCACCCACCTTCTACCAGGTCCCCATCTTTAGGTGCAGATCAATCGATTAACTATCAACGAAGTATACTCCTTGATACTCTGGAAAATCTCACGGGGTATCAGATCACCAGTGTAACAATTAGTGCCAATGAAAACTGAAGGTCAAGAAAAGTGATGGCAGTAACTTTAATAGCTAAATTATACAAAGCCAGCAGTCAGGGCCCATTGCTGATGGAGTCAAAAGCAGATACCAAAACACCCAGGATTTAGTTGTGCCTTGACAGTGTTGGGTGTTGGAAATTAGTTGGTTGTCCTTCAAACTGCATGAATGCCTTTAGTGTCTGCTAGTCATAACGTTCAGTTATATAATCTTCCCAGTAATTCCATGAGCAACCTGGAGTTCTACCATTAAATTCTCATGTCTTCAGGTACCAGTAAGGAGTCATTTTCGTTGCTTGTAACTGAAAACCCTGACTACTATTAAATGATGCAATTCAGAATGGTGGCAGTGGCTACAGAGTTAGAACATTAAAATGATATTGGTTTCATTAGGCATCTTTTAAGTTGTCAGTGACTGAAAATCCAATTAAAAATTCCAAAAAAAGTTAAGAAATTGGCAGCATTGTTCGACAAAGTGCCAAGTTTTCCAAGGTGACTGTATTGAGGGAAGCGTTGTTGCTTGGATAGACACTAAAAAGGCAGTACTTTGGAATAAAATGTTAAACCATATGTGGCACATAAGGTTTAAGCTTCACAAATAAAGCATATTAGATTAATGGTTTAAGAAAGCTTGGCAACATAGCCCATATACTATCATATGGACACGGGCCTTTTAAGGTTTATGTATTGCTGCTTTTCTTATACTCCAGTATTGCACATGTTGCCTTTACAGAAAACTAAGTCTACAGGACCACAAAAAATGCATCTTATTTCCCAGAACTTTCATCTCTGCCTCTGTTGTGGATAATTCAGCTGCTAACAATGGGGTAAGCATCATCTCTTCTGGGAATTTAATTTAAAACATCACGAACATGCCCCTAACATTTTCCTAAACCCATAGCCCCTGGTTTAAAAGGTTCAAATCTGTTTAAGATCATCTCTACAATCCATTGTGTGGTGCTTTCTCACTGTGTTTTTCCTCTGAAAAGGCAAAGATGGCAAAAGTGTAGACGTATGTACATTACCAAAGTTTTGTCTTCATACTACTCATGCATTTTAAAAATAAACCAACCATATAAGTCAAACTGACCCTACATGAAGATAATTTTAAGAACACTGTGTGGGCCAGCACTGTGGTACAGCGAGTTAAAGCCTCTGCCTACCATGGCTGCATCCCATACAGGTGCTATTTCATGTTTTGGCTGCTCTCCATTTTCAATCCAGCTCCCTGCTAATGGATAAGAAAATTCGAGAATCATTCGACTGGACCTCTGCTGCCCAGGTGCAATACCTAGAAGAATCTCCTGAACCTGGCTTCCAGCTTTGCTCTGTCCCAGTACTGGTCATTGCAGCCATCTGGGGAGTGAAGCAAGGGTTAAAAGTGATCGTCTCTCACTCTAGCTCAAGCTCTTCCCTGCTGTTAACTCCGATTTTCAAGTAAATACGTTTCCTTAAAAAAAAACTATTTTTAGGTAAGAATCTTGATTCAGTGAGGCCTGTACAATTAATTGGTTACCTTCCTATATAAAATAGAAGGAAACAAACCAAAGAAAAATGTTGAAGAACCAGGTTCAATCACTGTAAGTACAAAGAAACAGCTTGGATTATAAACCCACCAACTTCCCATTTTTACTGTCTATACTGATGCAGTGTCATCTCCTTGCTACTCCAGATCTAAGTAACCAACTGTGCAAAGAGATAGTGATGCCCACCTTGCGTGGGCAGTTCAGAAATGCACCATCCATTGTAAACCAAACATGATTTTGAGCTTTCAATTTGTGGTCTGGAATGAAATAGAATGGATGATGTTAATTGATGTATCCAAATTGTCATTTATGAATATTTCAATTCCATTATAAAGTATTCACTTGTTCCAGTATGTCAACTCTGCCCCCAACCTGCCCTTCCATGCCCTAAAACATCTCTGCTCTGGTAAATAATTAAAGGGTATCAGAAAAAGCCAAAAAGGAATTTGACAGAGTATCTCATGACGGATAATGTTAAAGTTAGCCACAAATAAAAGTGGCCCTTAATTAACTACGAAAAGAATTACATAGCAGGTACTGTTGGTGAAAACTAATTCTCAATTATCTCTTCACTTGTCATCTAATTGGTACCTATTGACACCTTAAAATTCTCAAGCATGCAAGGACTCTGAAGTAGAGCAAGTGCATCCCCTGCAAAATTTAGCTATCAGTGTGGTGCTACTAAGACATAAGACATTTTAAGAGGTGATCAGGCCCTGAGAGCTCCCACCTCAGTAACACAAGTTTTCACCCTTATAAAGAGGTTGGATGGGAGGAGTTGACTATTTTGTTCTTTGCTGTATGAAGATGTAACAAGATGGTCCTCACCAGATGCAGGTGCCTGGATGTTGAGTTTTCCAGATTCTGGAACAGTGACAAGTACATTTCAGTTCTTAACAACTCACCCAGTCCCGGGACCCCTATGATAGCCACTGATGAAAAGATATACTGATTGTGCCAATCCCAATTTGCTACTCTATTCCTTCCCTCTAGAACGTCTGAACTACAACAAAACAAACTTGATGAATATTTAAGACTTCAACGAAGGTGGTAAAGGACCAAGGGAGACAACGAAAAAAAATGTCCAATGAGAAAGAGTGCTAAGAGAAGTGAACTGCAGTCAGGAGTGCTCAAGTGAAAGCCGCATTGGATTTATAACAGATTTCCCATGAATAAGAATGGTTGTGGAGACTCTTCTGACACCTGAGATACAACTGTTAGACAACATACAAGTTCAATTACTTTGCTAGAAGATATTTCTGAATAAAGAACTCAGATTTGCAACTATATTGTAAAGAATACAATACCTGTATCATGTAAGAAATATTTTGTTCAAATCATTTAATGGCAATAATGTTGTAATAGTATAAAAGATAACATTTATAAATACAGATGGCTTTTCAATATCCTGTCAAATGTACAAATAAAGCATTTTCCCATTTTACATTCAGAATAGTTTAAATATTTTTGTTGGAAAGGCAGATTTTAGAAGGAAATACAGATCTTCCACCTGTTTCACATCAAATGGTTGCAAAGTTCTGACCTGGACTAATCCAAAGCCAGAAGCAGGAGCTTCTTCTGGGTTTACCACACGCTGCATTTTGTTCATGTTTCTTGTATCTCCATATTCATTTTTATGCAGTTGTAGAAACAATCAACTTTGCCCTTGAATAGCTTTTGTTTTTGAAATACACTTCTGTGGATTTATAGAATTTCTGTACCTTCAGTGGATGTCCTGAGGCCTGGGCCGGAATGGGCCTGGGTGCTGTCAGTGTTGAAGGGCGGTGTCAGAGTCCAGAGTGACACCCAAGCTGGGCATGATGCATTTCTAGTACTGTCAGCACAAGGGAGATCCCATTATGCTGCACTTCCTTTCTGCCAAGGTGTTCAATTCCCAGGATTAGCTCCTAGTCTCTCACACCCCACCCACACAGGGATATCTGTAGTCCTTCATGTGAACAGAAGGATCTGCAGTGACTCACTGCAGGTGAATTTTGAATCTTGAAGCCAGACACTGATAGGCCAAAGACCCAGCTGCACTCCATATCCTATCCTCAAGTCATACAATTCCCACAGTCATAAGCATAGAATCCTCCCAGAGTCCCCGAAAGATCATCCCCTGAGTCCTGTAGCCTGCCTGTTTCATGGGGAGAGCCTACACATTCCCAGGGTCAGATGCCAGTCAGTGACCCTCTTTGGCTGTGTAAGTCTGAGAACCTGTGATACACTGAGAAGGAAGTGGTCCATAGTCCAAAGTGGGTATCTTGGTTCCTGCCAACTTTCCCGGTCAGCCCCTAAGCAGGTTGGGAGTAGGAAATTATCCCTCCAGAAAAATGCCCTACTTGTTCATGTGGGTAAGTAGAGCAGCCTCTATTCACATTGTTAAAATGGTGATCCCTCTCTGCTGGTTTCCTGGCACCCTTGTGGGGTGCTAGACGGAAATCTGTCCTCACTTCATGGGATTAGGTGGGCACTCTGTCCCTCACCAGTTATCCAGGAGAGGCTTAAGGTCAGTAAAGGCCACTGGGTTTGCCTGCAGGCAATATCGCAAGAGATGCGAGCCACAGCTTTCACTCACCTTATTCCCAGGAGATGACATCTCCCTCAGCTGCAGGAATCTTTGTTTTCCATGTGTGAAATTTCCACTGTCAACTTCAACTCCCCTGGGAGTGCAGCTATTTTGCTTTGTTTTTGTTGTCCTATGATCAACATCAGTATGTCTTTTCTTTATTTGATCATCTTAGATTCTATTTCTTATTTTTACATTCAGTGACCTGGAAAAGAATCTATTCAGTCTGGAAGAAAGTATGGGTTATGAGAAATCCGAGTCAGCAAGAAAACTTGAGTGTAGAAATCTCAATGGTATTCATACATGGACCCGGGAGATTAGGCAAGGCTGCTTGTCTGGGTTCATCATGTCCTAGAAGTTGGGTCATGTCTTCTGTGCTCTGCAGTCATATTCACATTCAATGGCTACATCAAACGCACAGCCAATAGCATTACTGTTCTTTTCCCTTGTGCTGGGTCCAATTAGTATTGCTTCAAACAATAAATGCTCATAAAAATAAGAAACATTACATAGGGAGGTTATTATGATCCTGTGGCCTAGAAATCGGATTGGTTCCCATATGTTTCTGATAGAATCTTTAAGATGCTTTTTCTATCGATGTGTTTCGGCAATTATCTGTATTGATGAGGGGCTGTTATTTCCTGGAAAGGTAATAAAGAACCTTGCAGGGGTTTCTTAACAGGTCATTTCCAAATTATATTCAATCTGAGTTTTTTTCTTTGATTAAATACCTGGTGCTTACCAACTCCTTTCTCAACTGAGAATGAATCAGGAACACACATTTCAGGGTTAAGTTAACTGAGCTAGAAATTTCTACTTCCTAAAGAATTTACTGAGGATATTTCAATCATTTGACTAATCATCCGTGATATTTATAAATCTTTGCTCTTGGCTTTACTGTCCTTTCTGATCTGTGATAGCCTCTTCCTTCCTGCTGGATATCTCGTACAACCAAGACCATCATATCCAACTTTACCTTTCATTCCACATCCTTTCTTCTCAGCACATTCCAAAGTCTTAAGGGATCCCAACAATTTCTCCTGCATCTATACTGCCCTGTGGGACTGCCTTAGTACTATCCATCCATTCTCCTGTATCCCTTTCACCATCAAATGATGCCTTTTCTCTGCCGATATGTGAGACTTTCACCCCCTTCTGGATGCTTCTACACCTGTTTTCCAAGAAGACTGCCCGGGACAGTCATCTTAGTTCCCACATGATGGTTAATAAATCTGAAAAATCTTAATCCATACCCTTCTTTGGGAAATGCCGATTTTACACCACCACCTCAGCTCTCCAAAAATGTGTATGCTATTAATACTCAAGCATAAAATCAGACAGAAAAGGCCTAAATAAGACTATTGCATAGAGAAACAAGTAGTATAGGGCCCAGCGCCATAGCGTAGTGGCTAAAGTCCTCGCCTCAAACACGCAGAGATTCCATATGGGCACCAGTTCTAATCCCAGCAGCCCCACTTCCCATCCAGCTTCCTGTTTGTGGCCTGGGAAAGCAGTCGAGGACAGTCCAAAGCTTTGGGACCCTGCATCCACATAGGAGACCCAGAAGCAGTTCCTGGCATTGGATTGGCTCAGCTCCAGCCATTGCAGCTGCTTGGGGAGTGAACCATCGCACAGACAATCTTCATCTCTGTCTCTCTCTATATCTGCCTTTCCAATAAATTTTTTTTAAAAAAGAGGTCTGAGTAAATTGCTTGCTGTGTGCTACTTACATACAGTGGTTAGAAATAGGTGCTGGGCCCAGCGTGGTGGCGCAGTGGTTAAGGTCCTCACCTTGCACACCCGGGATCCCATATGGGCGCCGGTTCTATCCTAGCAGCCCCGCTTCCCTTCCAGCTCCCTGCCTGTGGCCCGGGAAAGCAGTCGAGGACGGCCCAAAGCTTTGGGACCCTGCACCCGCGTGGGAGACCCGGAAGAGGCTCCTGGCTTCGGATCGGCATAGCATCGGCTGTTGCGCTCACTTGGGGAGTGAATCATCGGATGGAAGGATCTTCCTCCCTGTCTCTCCTCTCTGTATACCCGTCTTTCCAATAAAAAAATAATAAAAATAAGTTTTTATAAAATTGGTGCTGCTTATGGTGTGATTAACATTGGGATAAACAGATGTTAAAGGGCCACCACCCTAATTCTAAAATGAAGCTTCCACCTAACGCATCTGGAGACAGTCACATGAAAGTTGTTTAAGTATACAAGTGATCAACGTGCAGCTTATGTCAAATATCCATGGACTGCTGAGTTGTCATGGCTTCTGTGTTTCAGTACTGACACCTGCTATGGAAGTTGCACCAATGGAACCTTTTTCTTGATGTAAGCTTGTGTGGCTCTTTTAGTTACTTGATCTCTAATTCTTAACTCTAGGTGCCTTCTACGTCCACAGCACTGACGCTCTGTCAGTGGCTTAGATATTTTATGACTACATACAATTTGTTTGATGTGAAAAGACAAATATGCCTTTCGCAAGTTATGCAATATGATTGTGTTAATTTTATTATCACTTCTAGAATCCAATGTAATAAATATTAAAAGAAAAAGAAGGGAAGGGAAAGGTTTAAGTAGGAGAACCAGTCACACTAGATACTCCTTGGCATAAATGGACGTCAAACATGCCCATGTGGGTCTGAAGGGTCGGGTGTCATTTAAGAGTCTAAGTCTCCCAGTGCAGGATAAAAGAGACCAGGGACAAACAGCTGAGAATCAATGCAGATGCTTGGGCCTCAAAGTTAGGAGTTGTCACCGTCCCTCGGGGCCACCCATAATGCTAGGAAAAGGCCAGGTAGTATCAGATTGGCAAGAAGGAGCAACAATGATGAGTAGACTGAAAAGAGTGGACACAAAGTCTTCCATGCTTCAGCAGTGGACGCCACCAACAATGGGATCATTTACACTAGGAATCACCATTCCGTGAAAGTTGAGAGTAAGTAACAACCAGATATTATGTTCTTACCACCACAGTAGCTCCCTCGCTTGTGCTCAGCTGTGGAGTAAATCTTGGTTTAGGGTCTAGGGATTGGAAAAGTTTGAAAAAATTACATCCATGAAACCATGGTTCAAGGAAGGAATCAGTTAAAGATAACCCAAAAGAATTCAGGTTTGGTATGTGGGGTTTGTAAGAAACACCTAATTAATGAACATCTGCATTATCCTTGCATATTCAAGACAAAAATCAGCAATTTTGTGACCTGATTTGCCATTCTTGCTCCCAGAAACTGAGCAAATCTCCGTCTTGAAAATGATCAAGCAGACGAATTCTAAAGGCATGATACCCAATGTCTTTAGCATAGCCAAGTAGAAGGATCTGCGTCTATTAAAGTTCCATGACTTATTTGCCTTATTTTTTATTTTTAAAATTCATACGTATGTTTTGCAATTTGTTGCCTCAAAAAATCCACTGAACAAGTTGGTAAATAGTATCTCTTGCCCCCATTCATTCCAGTACCCAAGGGACTATAGAATTTTTTCCTGACATTTGAAGGCATTAAAAGGGCTTGAAGGCTGAAGAAAACATTTTCCTTATAATCTCTGAAAAGTTTAGTTGCCAAGGAGACAGAGGCCTTAGCGACCAGGTAAGAAGGCCTGTGCTGTACATTCAAATGATTATTCAATGAGGGAGCAGGAAAGCAAGGGGTGATGGGAGGAAACACTGGGGTTTCCCAGCACTGAAACCTCAACTCCCCTTTATTATGTAATTAGAAGAAATTCCAACTTGCCCTTCTCAAAATGGTACTGCTTTTTGATGATTGCAAGTTTAGGTTCCATGGTCCCTTAACCTATTGCCATGGGATCAAAATGTCAATGCCATCCTCAGAATAGCTACCATTACAGAAAAAGGATCCAATGAACAATTTTTACATGATGGCAGAAAAACATTGCCCTGCCTATGCTCGAAGGTTGAAAAGGCACTGCTCTGCAGTAAAGCTGGAAAATAGGAAGTGAACATAATTCTGTGGCAGAAACCAAGACATGGAACAAACCCCTGGAACACAATTCAAATTTTTGGAGTAAAGCAAAGAATGTTCACTTGTCCCCACTGAGTAGCTTCTGTTTATTCATGCTCTGTCACCTGGGCAAAGCGTGGTTCGAACCAGTGAGAGCCCATGAACCATCTGACCCCCCAGAATGCACGATGGATGGTTCTTCACTGACTCCTATCTAACTGCAGAAGAGTGGCATCTTAATGTAACACGCATAATATTCAACCTTTATCTAGTACATTTTAACATGAGGCGATAGATTTGATAGCGGGTTGTTGCCTATATCAACCATTAACCAAATCTGACTGCCTTACTCTGTACATGGAACATGGAAAATAAAAAGGGTCAAAGCATCCTCCACTGTATCTGGGTTACCTGCCATTGTACAGCCCCAAATACGAAGTATTCATAATTCAAGGAAACGAAGAGCGAAGTCAGAGAGGAAAGAATTCTGCGTCCTGGCTATAAGATCATGTAACCAGAAACCAGAAATTCTTGCTTCTGGAGATACCATTTTCTATGTCTTAGCTTTTGATTCCAGTTTTCTGATTAGCAAAAACTAGTTCTAACAAACTTATCCATGAATAAATTTGTGGTCATACAGCTATCCCCATCAAGAAAATGAATTGTATAATCTGGACAAAATTGAAAACCGGTCTCCTCAAAGAAAAATCCTATCATAATTCACAGCATCATTATTTTAGATCAAACTGTTAATGAGGAAAGCCTGTAGGTGATGTAGTATGTTTTCTTGTGTATTGGAACCCACACTATTTAAGCCAACTTCTAAGGGCATAATTTTTGTGGTTCTAAGTATATTTAGCTTTCCTGAATATGAGCTCAGAAAAGAATTTTGAATACAGTGAACCCAGGAAACTATTAAATTTTTCTAGCTTTGTTTATAATCTTCCCAGTAGTACAGGGAAGTAGGCACAGTAGAAACTTAATACACAATTAGCTAAGTAATGATAATGTTGAAAAACAATGGTTTTTCTAGTGATGTAATTCTTAGATACTATTAAGAATTTTGAGAACCTTTAAAATGCTTTAATTTTTAAAATCTTTCCTCTATTATTATCCTTGGAATATATTAATACATTTTTCTATTAAACAAGTTTCCAACAGCATTTTCAGAATGTCGGCTATGAAGACAGGTATGTGCATTTTAATGTCATAGTTGAACAGTTACTCGGAAAAGGTAAAAACGTCCACAAAAGGTTATGGAATGACTAAAATCAAGACATCCCTAAATACTTTGCATTAGCAATTAATGCTTTCCAATGGAATGATGCAAGCCAGTTTTGTAAATTTTTACTTCACTGATTTGAGAAGCAATGTGGGGAGAGACACACAGGGACCAAGTGAGAATTCCCATCTGCGGATTCATGTTCCTAAAATGCTTAAAGTGCCTGACAGTGTGCCGGGAAAGCCAGGAACTCTATCTACATCCCCTATGGGAGGCAACAAGACCATCGCATCATCACTGCTGCCTCCCCAGGTCCACGTGAACAGGACACTTGGTGACTAGAACCAGCATTGAATTCAAGAACTCTGACCTGGGTAACTGCAAGACTGAAAAATGTTAAGTAGAACCTAAACCATCTGAAATATTTGATTCTGACCTTACTTTCTCACCATACTGAAGGCTCTGTATTCCTTAGAATTCCAATTTTTATTGTCGAGAATGCTAACCCCATGTTTGTGCTCCTAGAGTAAGACAGGCTTTTATACAACATGCCATTTCCCTCGTAGAGATCAGGATTTTCAATTAAACTCCTATTTAATTTTTCTCTTCCCTTTAGAATACTAAAAGGGATATTGTTTTCTGATTCTTCTTAATTGTTCTCCTTTTCTGATCCAAATCAATTGAAACATAACAGCTTCAAAATTAATTACACGATTTCCCCTCTGCTTGGATAGATATGTACATATTTCAGGATGTGACGGTTGTGTTTGCATTATTAATTACTCCCGAAACCCTAAGATAGCTCTGTTTGCACTGGCCCAAGTGGAGCAGCCCACCTTTATTGGGACATGTTTTGATAAACTCAGAACATGCTTTTTATTTTAAGATCAAACAATCTACTCAGTCTTTTGCCATTTGGTTCAGTCTGTGCTTTTGTTTTTGAAGTCAAATTTGAATTTAACAAGGGAATTTTTAATAGAGACATGTACAGGTTCCATCCAGTCAAGGAGCTAAGACATTCCCTTCACAGTCCCAAAAATATATTACATAACAAGAAGCAACTTGACTCTAGAAATGGCTTCAGAATCTTCCCTCGTTTCACTTCATTCCCCATATGGAGTACACAATTAACATTCAAAACAAAACATTTTACTGCATTTGGATCAATTTGGACTTCGTTGATTTAACAGTAAAAATGTGTAGTTATCTAAAAAATAGAGAAAAAGTCACTTTCATTGTTCCTAAAGCAAATGTAATAGGGTTGCCCAAAACCTGGGCAGGTTGGGTACCGTGCAAATTCATGAGGAAACATTTACACAAATCCTCATGAGTTTGTGCAACATGGTACCTGGATAATTGCTCAAATGGCAGTTTTATGTGGTTTTCGAAAAAGTTTACGTAAGGATTTATTGTTCTAACATAAGTCAAAAATTAGATTTCTCTAAGGGGAAAAAATTATTCTTTGTATTCCCGACAGTACCTAGTTCTAGGCACTTCCAAGTATCCTTGGAAAACTAGATCACATGATATTGATCATTTGCCTACTAATTATAAAGTTGTTTCAGTCCTAAAGAACTCCCAAGCAAATGGAAAGGGCTATTTCGGCCATACAAAAAATATATAACTCACTACTCCCTTTTGTTCTACTAGAAACTAGCGTTCCCCTGGTCCTATTAGCTCATTAATGTCTGATTTACCAGTAACTAGCACATTATTTTCCATTTCAGAATCAAAATGAAATTTATATGTAAATTGACTTGAGAGAACAGCATTAATTCATATTTGTATTTCTAATGGATGATACCAGATTATTCTCCAAGATTCCTTCATAAAAGATGGTAAACAGCTAGTTGGCTATTATGAGGGGGTGGATAAAGAAAACGAAAGAGAAAGCTGAGGGGGAAATGAGTCTGGAATGTTAAAAATAATCTTTCTTTATACATTTTATTTTGCCCACATTGTCTTTGCATCTCACAAAGAGCTCAAACCTGAAATAAGGCCATACTCACTGAGAAAAAATTAAACAAGTTTAATTAGAAGTGAACCATTGGTATTCTCCATCTGCCTGCCAAGTGTTTGGGTGGATTCCCATAGTACACAGCTGTATCACTGCTAGGAAATTGTTCAGTGTAGAAGGAGCCCTCCACAATCCATTCCCAAGCAATACACTCCTTTACAATGCTTCCAAAAATGGGCACAAATATTCACTGGGCACGATGACCTTCTAGTTCATGATCAGACCTCACTCTCGGCCCTCCAAGGGAACAAGTGTTGCTCACTCCTGAAAGTTGCTGATCAGCCATTCTTTAAAAATTAACAGCATGATTTATCTGATTGGAATATAACAATGGATGACTGACTTATAAACCCAATTGTCTTAAATCCTAAACAATGGTTGAATAAGGTCAAAATAGTAAATTATAGGTTTTACCTAATTAAGTTACTTTGTTGCTTTGCCTGTATTGTAAATGATTGTAGTTCATACTAGAAACAGGTGTTCAGCACCTGCTGTTGTGCCCAGAAAAGCGCTACCAGCGCTGGGGCAGCAGCGATTACCACACAATGGTCAGTCAGTCCTGAGCTCCCCCAAATAAATCACCAGGAGTCACACATCCAAACGCACAAGGACAATTTATTCAAGCTCAGCATGTCCGAGTTCAGGACCCCGTTCACCACCACCACAGCGATTCTGTAGTAAGATCCAGGCAAAGAACTGCAGGGTTTCTATTCAGTTAACCAGCCAATCAGAATTAGTTTTGCAAGACCTCAATCTGCATAGTGATAAAAGCTATGGGGACACACTAAGTGAGCAAATCTTATCTAAAAGGCACACCAGGGTTTTATTACTTGAGAAATGCTCTGTCAGTCACAACTTGTCATTTGCAGTCCACTACCCTATGACCTTGTTCACACAACTTCTTAGCCAGCTAAGCAGGGGAGCCAATCATGGCTCCAAGGAAGGAATGTGTCTCTGGTAAGGTATGGGAATAAACATTTTACATTTTTCAAAGTAGTTTCACCAGGAACCAGGGCTTCTCACATTCCCAAACCGAGGAATGGACCCCTCCTGTCGGGGACAGAGCAATGACTACCCTAGCTTCTTCGTGCTGAAAAGGGACACCGAGGAACAGCACTGGAGGGGAAGGAAGGTAGAATTCATCGGGTGTCCGAAGTACTGCCTGGCACATAAAGGCTTCTACAATCCATCCGTTTATAATATCTTGATAAGATTTTATATTACTTCATGCACTTAAAGGCAGAGTTAAGCAATCTACCAGCGTATAGTCTAACAATCCATGTACTGGCAAATGAAAAGAATCTTAAGTAGATGAGCAGAGAAATCCCAAATAATTTGGCAAGTGAGGAAGGCCTGAACTCTGCTTCAGAGCACTCAGGATGTCAAGCTTAGCAAAGCTGAAGAGGGGGATGGCAGATACCCCTGTAGAGAGCCTAAGGAGTGGTACTGGTTGAGCAGATATAGGCCAGCCAACTTACAGGCCACCGGTAGCCACCGTGTTCTAAGCTCTTCTTAATCAATGCTACACTTTGCTGTTCAATTGCATTCTTGACAATTTGTACCAATGTCTAAGCAGCAACAGTTAAATGACTTTTATATCCTTAATGTAATTATCTAAAGACAAAATTCTATCCAGTTTTAATAATCAAAGTTTTTCCTATGTCAAAATGGATATTGTTTACAAGCTACACGTAATTAAATCTAGCCAGATAGACTACTGGTTGTGGAGGTGCACAAAACTGAACTGTTGCAAAGCAAAGGAGCTAAGTATTCAGACATAACCAAAACTGAGATGTCTTATTAAAATACAGCAAAGTTTACTATTAATTCTAATACAACTCTAAAGATGCAGGTCCCACATGGGAAGTCAGTACACAGTGACGCTAGTAAATTTAACAATTAGCACTCTTTACGCGTGACATCGTGATCTCCTGAGGCTCTTGACACGACACTTAGGTGAAGGAAACCTCAAATCCACAACATCCCCACGAGTCATTAGACAAGGCCACACACTAAGTGGAAGTTCTCTCCACCATTGAGAGAATAGTACAACCATCTTTGACAGCTGCTGCTTTGCACTGGGGCATGGACCACTGAGGTCCTTTATGGATGGACACTTCGCAGCAGTGTCCTGGCTTTCCACACCTGATATGCTTTCCTATTAGTTTCCCCGTCAGACCAGAGTGTCTTTTGGCCCAATTCTGAGGCCACTGAGTGCTACTCAAGATTGCCAGTCTATGAGTCTGCTCTAAGAATTGCTTCCCATTTTGGAACTCTAACATTCCCTGACATCCAAATTATCATTGAAAACTTGCATACATAAACCTATGTGTTTTACCATCTAGCTCATGGAGATTTGGGGTCCCATGGCCAGCTTTGAAACTGTACCCTTAGCAAATCCATTTCAACACACATAGAACTATACAGCTGAACAGACTTCGTAGGACCTAAGACATGACCCTTCCAAGACCCTCATCATGTATATTACCTATTCTCTACGCAGGATCGAATGGAATACTCAAAGTCATTCCTTGAGCATTTTAGGAAAGTGGGGGATTTCTGCGGCCCTAATCTTAAGGGTTTATTAAGCTAAATCCTTTAGATTTTGATTTAAACAATTTTTATCAACACTTTTATCTATAAGCCAATGCAGATTACATAGCTTGTCACAAACATGTATGTGCATACCACGTAACATTAAAAACCAAAACAGCTTTTATAACAGCTTTCTGGAAAATCTTAAGTATTTTAAAGTTATCAGTTATTTAGAATTTCATCTTGTTCTTAGTAACTAGAGTTAAACTACAGTTTCCAACTAAACATCTTCAACTTTTAGCTCTTTGCAATGGATGCAATAGGGCTGCTGGAACCTAGAAAATGAAGCATTGTTAGGAAACAAACAGTGATCACTCAAATACTTCCCATGCGTATACAACTTTGTTTTAAAATAAGAGAACTCAATGAACACAAAGATTACCTCAATGGAACGTACGAGCTCACATGCAGAATTTGCTCTTTGTGATCTAAATTATCCCCAAATGGCAATCACATCAAAAAGTACATTTAACTGAGCATGCTAATACACTTTAGGCCAGATCTGATCAGAGCTAGGATAATACTAGAAACCGGTAGGTAACGTTTAACACCAATTATCCAACACTTCAGAACAGAAACAATCATTTAATTTCGTACATTAACATACCAGCAATAAAGCAAAAATAGAATCGATGATGCCATATTAAGCTAACAGCCAATCAAAGATAAACACCTGAACTGGAGGGAATTCACCCACTCCTTTAGGCATATGAAGCAGCAACACCTGAATCAGAGGATACACCCATTCCCTTACGTGTACAGATTAAGTGTACAGATTAAGTGAGGAACCACCAGGCACAGACATTTTCACTTCCAGGCATGGACTTTAAAACAATATTCACAGTTGGCCACGAACAGACAATGTAAAAATTCAAAGGCAAAACAAGACTATAGCCAGCAAAAAGAAAGTAAGGCGAGACTCACCACACAAGGCCTTCAAGTCCTGATGACGTTGGGGATCCCAGCATGCCTGAGCTCAGCATCCAACCATTACCACCGCGGCAACTCTGGGGCAAGACCACAAGGCCGACCATTGGGGTGGGGGGTTATAGAGTTAACCAATCAGCAATATAGTTAACCACCTAATCAGAATTAGTTAACCAGCCAATCAACATTACAGCTTTTCATGCCCTCATTTGCACTGAAGCGATTCTGAGCTCCGTCAGGACAAGCAGGGAAGTTGTCCAAGGGCTTGGGTGCCGCCACCTGTGAGACTAGATGAGGCTCCTGGTTCAGTCTTGCCCAGCCAGGACCGTGGTACCATCTGGAAAGTGAATCCACAATGGGAGATTACCTCCCTCCCTCTTTGTACTTCGGATTTGAAATATATCTAAAAGGAAAAACATACTGTCATTTCCCAAATAGCAGGTGCTGATGGGTTAACTCTGCTAAAACTATGTACCAATATGGGATGGTCTTAAAGATCAATATTTTTAAATGAACATGACTATTAAGTAGATATGATGTAATGCAAGATTAGACTTTAGCGATATTTTGATATTTGTACCAATAGCAGTCTGTTACGTTAACGTTTTATTATAAAGTTTATACCATTTTACATCTAAAGAGTACCTTTTCATTAAATCCAAGTTCTCTTATCAGTGGTCATCGCTACAAAATGAGATTCTTTGACATTCCCATGAGGCCTCGCTGGGAATACCAAAATCAGCAAATTCAAAACTTGAAATTTCAAATAACTGTCAAGGAAGCCAAGTAGGCTTGAAATGTCTTATAAATCAATGGATTGTTGAAACACTGATCAAATACTTCCAGTGAGCATACAACTGGCCGTTTTAAATCAAGAGCTCAATGAGAAAGAGCACAAAAATACCTCCATAGAACATACAAGCTCCCATGCAGAATTTGCTCCTCATGATGGAGATTATCCCCAATCATCCAAGTTTTGTCTCATTCTTTGAGAGTTCCAGGGATCCTGCTGGAAGTCCCAAAGTCGGGAGACTTGGTTTGGAACTTGGAAGAATTCCGAGATTCAAGTAACATAATTCAGATATTCTGGCCTTTACCGCTCTAAAATCAGGAGAGAAAGACGTTTGTCCCATCTCGTCTCACACGCACCCAATTCAGAGCAAGACTACGGCCAAACAGCTCGAGACAAAAACAGAACTGAAGAGGCTTAGGAGGTTTTTACTCTTATCCATACACGCACATTAATACTAACATGAGCAAGAAAGCAGCAGCCGATAGTGACCACGCAAACAACTGAACAATCACCAAGTACTTCAGAACAGACATAATCATTTAATGTCGCACATTAACACACCAGCAATAAAGCAGTAACGATAGAATTGACGGCGCCATGTTAAGCTAACAGCCCATCAAAGAAACACCTGAACCAGAGGGAATTTAATCCATTCCTTAGGCATAAGAGCAACACCTGGAGGGAATTTAATCCGCTCCTTAGGCATAAGAAACTCCTGAACCAGAGAGCATTCACTCTCTCCTAGGCGCACGAAACAGAAA
Organism: Ochotona curzoniae; assembly: GCF_017591425.1. Taxonomy (NCBI): domain Eukaryota; kingdom Metazoa; phylum Chordata; class Mammalia; order Lagomorpha; family Ochotonidae; genus Ochotona; species Ochotona curzoniae. Next base: position 7,400,955 of record NW_024465035.1, on the reverse strand, counting down.
CACCTGAACCAGAGGGCATTTGAATCTACTCGTTAGGCGTAAGAGCCACACCTGGAGGGAGTTTAATCCACTCCTTAGGCATAAGGAAAAGAAACAGTTGAACCAGAGGGCATTCGCCCACTCTTAGGTGTACGAAACAAACAGCTGAACCAAAGAGAATTTAATCCACTCATTACGCGTAAGGAAAAGAAACACCTGAACCAGAGGTAATCGGAATCCATTCCTCAGGCATAAGGAACAAACACCTGGAGGGAATTTAATCCACTCCTTTAGGCATACCAAAAAGGAACACCTGAACCAGAGGGCGTTCACCCACTCGCCACGGCGCAGAAACAGCAACACCTGAACCAAAGGGAATTTAATCCACTCATTACGCGTAAGGAAAAGAAACACCTGAACCAACGGGCAGTCACCCACTCCTTTAGGCGCACAGAAAGGAACCCAGGCACACACTCTCACCGTCTAGGCACGGACTCGCTTTGCTTCATCTGTAGAGGGGCCTGGGCCGTCTGCTCAGGACCCCCACGCTGAAGGGCCGAATTACGCGTCCGCCTGGACTCTGCATTCAGCCTTCTTAAAACTTTGAACTCAAAACACCCAAACACGGAGACCTGCTCCACACGGAGACCCACCCGCTCCACACGGGGACCCACCCGCTCCTCGAATGGAAACACCTGAACACAGGACACCCGCTCCACACGGAGACCCACCCGCTCCCCACGGGGACCCACCCGCTCCCCACGGGGACCCACCCGCTCCCCACGGGGACCCACCCGCTCCCCACGGGGACCCACCCGCTCCCCACGGGGACCCACCCGCTCCCCACGGGGACCCACCCGCTCCTCGAGTGGAAACACCTGAACACGGGCACCCGCTCCACACGGGACACCCGCTCCTCACGGGACACCCGCTCCTCACGGGACACCCGCTCCTCGAGTGGAAACACCTGAACACGGAGACCCGCTCCTCGTAAAGATATGAAAATTTAATTTAGAAAGGGGACCTTGTCACAGTCCCAACGTAGGTTAAAATAATTCCCATGTGTAATTCAATCAGGTCAGGGGCCCTCTCAGGTACTTGCAGTTCAGAATTCAGCAGCCCAACTGAATATTCAACAATTGGGCACAAATACAGACAACGCAACAATTCAAAGACAAAGCCACACCAATAACTAACCGGCAACGAGGAACAAATTAAAGCGAGACTCACCACACAGGACCTTCGGAACTCGGACGGCCGAGACGACAGCGGCAGCTCTGCAGCGAGACCGCCAGGAGACCAACTGCAGGGGTTTTTATACAGTTAAGCAGCCAATCAGAATTACCCTAAACCAGCCAATCAGAATTACCCTAAACCAGCCAATCAGAATTACCCTTAACCAGCCAATCAGCATTACAGTTTTTCACGACCTCATTTGCATAGAGGCAGCATGGCTTAAGCAAGCAAGTCTTATCTAAAAGGCGCACCAGGGTTTTTTTTCCCCTCAGAACTACTCTGTCATCATTAATTGTGCTATGCAGGCTGCTAGACCTGTGAGCTCCGTCACGCAACTCCTTGCTAAGCACGATTCTGAGGTCCCTCGTCTACCAGAACCACCGTTATCCCACAAAACCATGCAATACTTTAAAAAACATATTTATATAGATTTTACTGGAAAGTCAGATATACAAAGAGGAGGAGAGGCAGAGAGGAAGATCTTCCATCTGATGATGCACTCCGCAAGGGGCCCCAACAGGCAGAGCTGAGCTGATCCAGACCAGGAGCCAGGAGTTTCTTCAGGTTTCCTGTGTGAATACAGGGCCGCAAGGTCTTGGGCCATCCTCAACTGCTCTCCTATGCCACAAGAAGGAAGCTGGATTGAAAGTAGGACCGGCGGGGACATGAACAGCCACCCATATGGGATCCTGGCAGGTGCAAGGTGAGGACTTTAGCTACTAGGCTACCTGCCTAGACCCAAAACCTTGCAATATTAAGAGCCTATGATAGCGCAGTGGTTAAAGATCTCAGCTTGCACACGCCAGGATCCCATATTGTGCCGGTTCTAATCCCGGAGGCCCATTTTCAGATCGGCTCAGCTCCAGCCGTTGCAGCCGCTTGGGGAATGAACCACCGGTCGGAAGATCTTCCTCTCTGTCTCTCCTCCTCTCTGTATATCCTCCTTTCAATAAACATAAAATAAATCATTTTTAAAAAGAGCCAATGATTTGAATAGACAACCTGGTAACAGAGTGTCCTGGTACCTTTCTCTCAAATTGTGATCTGTGAATAAGCCACTTTGGCACCACCTACAAGCTATTAGAAAGGTAGATTTCTCAGCTCATACCCTCTCATTTGGGTGGATTTTGTCAGGAGGGATGGAGTACAAGAACAGATCAGTCACATATAAAAAGGAATGAAAGGGAATATTTCTGGGGGCCAAGAAATGCAAAATTCATGGCGGAAAGCTTTCACACCTCAAGCCCCTTAGAGTCTGTCGCATGACAAAGACCGTGTTTTACGAGAGGGTCTTCTAACAGGCTTGTTCCACCTCTTTATTTTTGCTCATATTTCCCTGCTAAACTTCAGAGCTTAAAAGATAAATGATGATGGCCACGTAAGAGATCTGAAAATCTGTAATGTGGCCAACTTTGTAGAAATTATGCTAAAGGGCATTGATGAAGATAAGTCTCAAAAAAAATTTTTATTTTCAGTGTCTCCAACCTACTGTTCATGTTCGGTTGATTTCTCTAGTATCTCCATTAGCCAGTAATCTCAGACTCCCTAAAAAGGAAACAGATTGACACAACTAAGTTTGAATGTAAATATCTGCTCTATGCCAAGAGGTGCAGTAGGTATCAGATTTGCTTTTTAAATTCTTTTAGTTGATTTTTTAAAACTCACCACTATCACTAGTCCTGTTTGGCCCCTGCCATGCTGCCTGCCGCTGCCGCTTTTTGAACTGGATTGCAGGTGTATTTCTCCAGTGGAGTTCCTTTTACACCTGGTCTCTCAATTTTATTCTGGTTGCCACAGCTACGTGCTCCTGGTTTATGTAACTTCTCCATAATAGTCTCCATTTCTAGTGCTAATCCTGTGCTTTAAAACGAAACAGCAAATGTGCTGGGTGAAACGCGCAGAACAAAAAGGTATCTGTAGGATTATGCACTTCTGAAGAAGTTTGTAACTGTGTCCCCCTGCACAACACTGCTTTGGTTCTCTATCGTCTTCTAACTTTTTTCCCAGCCCTCCAAAGTGAAAAGGCGCTTCTCTCCATCAAACTGTTCTTACACAATCTTCCACCTACATCTGTTATAATACAGAGGAGAAAATCACATCATTCTCTCTGAATGCGGAGAAATCCTAAGCAAAGTGTAACAAAGCTGTTTGTCTATAGCAATATTCCTTTTAAGCGCATTCCTTCAGGAATCCCAACTCAAAGTCCAGGGTTCCTTTAGGAATCTAGAAGCTGAAAAGTGCAACTGAAAAGCCGTGCTCTGAGTGTAGTTGGATATCTTCCACCATGTATGCTAAAGAGAGGGTGAAGGCAGGTGGCACATTTTTAACTGGCAGCTGAACATTTGCTTGGCTTCAAACCAAATAAAATAACATAATCCTAACCAACTAGTACACTCCTCTCTGATCTCCTTAAATTCTTTTTGAAATTCTTCCTGCCACTGAAATATTCTTAGAATTCATCAATAATATGAAAAATGAACTGGTTATAAACGAAGACAGCAAGTGGCAATAATCATCAACGCACTGGTTATGTTTCTCCAAGGATTTAGCATGTTCTTGGACGTTGCATGATCATCATTAAGTCCAACAAAAACTCAGTAAAGGCATGATATGACTCCCAGTTTAAAGATAGAGGCACTATAGCTAGGGGAAAGCAAGCAACTTGCCCAAAGCCCTGGAGAGAACTAAAAGAAAAACAAGATAAAAATTCAGGCTAATTTGTCTGTTTATCTGTCTGGCTCCAAAGCCGGTGTACTCTTTTGTCCCCAATAAGCCTCATGTCCATATGCTCCTCTCTGGATTCCACATCTCCGTTCAGGCTGCCTCGAATTTTTTGCAGGTTTTTTAGTTGGCTGCACTGAGAATGCCACTGGGAAGTGAATATTTCCAACTCTGCAGTTCACATAATGGCCCCCACATGGTTACTTCTCAAGCAATGTTAAATAATAATAGTTCAAATCTGTAATGATAAAGCAGGAAGCGCCTCCCTTTTCATACTTTTAATGACTTTGTGGGATTCTTTTCTGTTAATTGTTTAATCACAAATTTCAGTCATTGCTATTTACACGCTCTTTTTAAACTTTTGAATGCAGTCTTATTTCTATTTTGCCAAGCTTTCGGAAACACCAAATTAGAAACAAGCCTATTGTCTTCCACACAATTTCTGCACTGTGAAGAATGAAAAATGCCACTAGAGTGCCTGCGTGCCCAACAGGGGAGAGAGAAAACAAGGAAAAGATTCCAGGGAAGCTGTCTGAGAAACACTACCTTAGATCGAGAGCTTTGGAAGCCAAAAGTCATTGTTTCCTCTATGGAAGACACATCCTAGGCCACTGTAGCAGTCCAGCCAGGCAGAGCAAAAAGGTGCAGCTTTTTTGTTTTTGTTGTTGTTTGGTTTTTTGTTTTTTTGTTTTTGGATACAAAACCCAGCAAAAGAAAAAGGATCGGTGGATGAAGATAAAGCTGGTAGTTCTTTGTGCTGTGATGTGTGACTAAGTTTTTCTTTGAAGAAAAGCAATTTATACTCACAATCTCGGTAAAATGAGAGTTAAACCAAAACCCCACCATGCCCTGGAGAATTAAGAGGAGGATACATACATATGTGAGTCTGGCATTGTCATTATTTTCTGATCAACTACCTGTACAAGCAAAATCATGTTCCATGTTAGGCAGCCTCCATGCCGTGAAACACTTGGGTGAGATATAAGCCCCCAAGAAGTCATAAAATGTGTCCCCATCTCCCACAACCTTTCCAACATTTTTGTGGATTTCAAACATTCATTTAGTCACATTACTTATTAATGACACAAACTTTCCTATTGGTAAACACCAACCCTGATGACTAACATACATAGCAGGAGCATGAAATGCCTTAAAAGAAAACTTGGGAAAATGCACACATTACCAAATGTGATTATATTTGTTTTTGAGGGAAGTCTTTGTCATCAGAAATCTAGCACCATCCAAGGAGTAAAGGAATTATTAGATAAGAAGATGTGAATTTGGGGTTTCGAACTGCCCAAGTCCCCTGGAAGACACCATGCCACCTTTGCACACATACAACACACACCACGTTTGAAAAATCATGAATAAACTTAAAGTTCTTTGGTTTCCTTGAGACATCAGAAAAACTGGGAAAAGGAGAGTGTTAATTCCACAGGACAGTCAGCAGCTGAGAAACAGTTATGCCGTTCACCCAGACCAGGGAGAGGGGCTCTGCTTCTTACACACTCAATGATCTATACCGCTCTTCCGCCTGCCCTGTGCCTGGGTGAGGAATCCTTGAGATAATTTACTTAGATATACAAAAACAATGACACATGAAAAAGCTTCTATATTCAGAATTCAATATGGCTTGGATCTCACCTTCATCTTTAATTAGCTGAATGCTCTCTGACAAATTATTTTAATCATACCTTATAGATGATGAGAAAAAGGTGACTTATTTTTTCTAAATAGTGCAATTCTATGATAAATGAATATAGAAGCCATCATCCCTTTATAATGCCCCAGAAAATAATATATTCAGTCTTATTCAAATAATAATCGTATATGTTAGAGAGCTACCTGTTATGGGATGGAACGTACACCACCTGACCCAATGGCTCAGTGGTTAAATCCTTGCCCTGCACACCCGGGATCCCACATAGGTACCAGTTCGTATCCAGGCTGCTTCACTTCCCATTCAGCTCCCAGCTTGTGGCCTGGGAAAGCAGTCAAGAACAGCCTTAAGTCTTGGGATCCTACACCCACGTGGGAGACCTAGAAGCTCCTGGCTCCCGGCTTCGAATTGGCTCAACTCAGGCTCAACTCAATTGTGATCACTTGGGAAGTGAACCAATAGAAGATCTTACTGTCTGTATCTCCCTCTCCCTGAAAAATCTGCCTTTTTGATAAAAATAAATAAATCTTTTAAAAAAATAAATTGGACATATATGGGAGTAATCAAATGAAGCCCTCAGTCATTTGGGTGGACTAATGGCTATTGTCCATGTCATTATAAAAGGAAGAAACTTGGACACAGAGACAGACATGCACTTAGATGTGACTACCCAGGAACACCATCTGCAACCTCAAGGACACCCATGGCTGGGAAGGAGGGATGCAACACAGATCAGTTCTGCTGACATCTTGATCATGTTCTTCTAATCCCCAAACTGGAAGGTGGTCAATCTCTGTTATTTAAGCCATGACATCTGTGTGACTTGACTGCAGCAGCACAAGCAAATGAACACACCCTTTCTCAGTCCTCTTCTCCAGCTTTCTAGAAGCATAGAATTGCTCCAGTGCAAAGAGATCCCAGGGCAGAAAGGAAGGAATATCCCTCTGACTTCTGCAGACCACCACGGCTCCTTCAAGGGTAAATCTCTAGGTTGCAAACAGGGCTTTATTTTCACTGGTTCTTATTTACTAACTCTTGCAGTTGCTTGGTAAGCATGACTGCAAGACTGACTATACCATCTGCATATTTGCTTTGTTCAATGCAGAATGCCTTGTTCAAACTTATTAAGAACCACAAGATGGGAAAGCCAAAGCATTCCAAATGTGTGTCCCTGTGTGACTGCAAAGTGTGCATGTGGCAGAGTGCTGGCCCTGCCAGGTCCCACCAGGTGTCCAAGGAGACACAAATCCCCGCAGACCACTTTTTTTTTTTTTTTGGCTGGGTAACGCTGAATGTATTCAGTCTCTTACAGGAGCATGGTTGACATGAGCACAGTTAGGTTCAAGTGCTCTAAAACTTGTCACCACTGTTTGGATAAGCAGATTTTTTAGTAAATGTGTTGAATCCATTCATGCCCCAGATATGCTGGCTACAAAAAATGTTTTAAATCACATATCATTTGGAGGTGGAAGCACCTGCAAACTAAAGATGCAACACATCGGATGAAGCAGACATACGCACGACAGGCTAGGCAGTCACGAGGCTGACTTTATTGCCGGTTAGGTTGGGTCTTAGAAGAGGCAATACTGCAGTAGACCTTTGAAAGGTGGACTGGATTTGTAGGCATTTGTGAAGATACCCCAGGTAGAAGAAATAGCATATGCAAAATTACAGAAACAGGACTCAAAACAGCACGTTTTGGGAACATGGGCACTTCAGTGTAGGTGGAAACATATGGCACATTTTGGGAGTAATCCTAGAAAAATGGGGTAGGAATAGATCAGAAGGCCTTTTCCTGTCTAGGAAGCAAATGATGCAAGAGAATTAATTTGATTAAATCAAAGGCCAAAAATAAACAGCAAAGGCAAAATTAACTTCATATTAATTTTATAACTGACAATAGATGGCACCATCCTTACAGATGTATGAGAAACCATCCTCCCAAATATTGATTAGCACTAACAATGATTTTGCTCCCATGGAGAAAGGGTTTTACAGAAAATCTTTCCTGAGTAGAGGAAATCTCACCCTCCTTTGGTCCTCATGCCAAGCTGCGTGATGAGTCTTACCGCATTGCAGTTACTTAGTTTCAAGTTCTTCCTCTGAGCAGACTATGAGTCCGCAAAGACAGAGACTGTGTCTTCTAATTCTCCCACTCCTGTGCCTGGCATAATGCCTGATTCCTGGTGAGTGTTTAGTAAATATTTGTTTAATGACTAAATAGAGATGCTACTATATGTTGTTGCCTCTATTAAACATTCCACTCCTATCAGTTCGCAGAGGAGGGCTAGTCAGTGAGAAAATGGAGTGAAAAGGGCTTCGCTAGGGACGTGCTCCGTTCTTTTACCCAGGGCACATTGCTTCCAGTCTTGTTCCTCCATCTGTCAACGTCCTTAGCTATAGGCTCCTTGGTGGCACAGTGGCATTGTTTCCTTTGCACAGGGGCATGGGCTCTTCCAGAAAACTCATGTCCCCCACAGAGATGAAAAGTGAATCTAAATCAGTGACAATGATGGTGTGGGTGCACAATGGTTGAGAGGCAACGAGCAACAAGATTGTCTCTCTGTGCCCTACCACCTCAAGGTTCTCTGCCAGTTTCCTGGTGCCATCTTACTGTTTGTTTGCCATACCTTACTGCTTTCATTTTCCTGAAGAAAATGCTTGATGGTGCGTTTGCCTTGGAGATCTCTTCAGAGTGTGGAAATGTGCAAAGAAAAAAAAAATCTTGCACTGCATTGCTTCGTGGTTGGTTTTGGAAAGAAAAACACCATGACACAAAGGGCACTGACTGTTTAACCACCTGTGATGCCGATGGTGGGTAGGGAGTTTTCACATGATGTCATGATGTGTGATACTACGTGAAACCCATGACACAACTTTCAGGGCCCCTTGTGTCCTTATGGCTGCACCCTGAGTGTCAAGGCACTTACTAGAGACTAGTTCAAATCACTATGAATCCAAAGCAATTGGAATCAGGGTGAACATCAGAACACAGCTTAATCATTTTTAAAGTGTATCATGGTATAGCCCTTGAGCTACACAGTAACAGGAGAAAAACACACATGTTCGTAATGACAGGGAGAAGCAAATCCCCAATAATAGCAAGGCAGCTGCTTCCCAGGGTTCAGTTCCCCATGAATAAACTCACTAGAATGAAGACAACAGCTCCTTAGGCAGATTAAACAAAACAACACCCAATGACTTAATTTGATAGGTAGCACATACTAGTTACTCAAATTATTGTTTCTAGCCTGGATTTGGAGTGAGACAACTGGATGAATCCTGTTTAGTTCAACAGCTATTTATCTTGTAGCCCTGAGCATAATTTCTCTACCTTTTGTTTCCATATCTAGAACATCAGAAAGGATGTCCTTGTAAGACTGGGGCAAGTATGAAATAAAAGGATACGTATGCAAAGTAGTTGGCAGGGTGCCTGGCACGTAGCAAGCAGTTGGTAAATATAAAGTAGCAATGCTATGATCACCAAGCCCAAGATTCCTCAAAGGGAAAGATAGATGTCCTCTGGGGAGAAGAGAGAGAGAGAGAGATGCTTGTGCCATTGGGAATGTCCCTCTAAACAGCCAGAACTGAAGAATGATTAGATCATGCCAAAGGTACAAAACTTACATAGATCTTTGTGACTTACAAAGGTCACGGAGATTTATAGAAATTTCTCATTAACTCTTCACTAAACTTTTCTACAGAGATCAAGAGTAAGAAAATAATTTTGGTGCAATATTAACCAACACAGACTTCTTTAGATTTGCCACTTTGCACTTTTCCATTTATGTCTTTTTTTCCTTTCCTGGGAGTAAACCAGAAGTCCTCATGATATTTAGTTTGCTGGCTTGCCTGTGTCTTCTCCAGTTTGGGGTATTTCCTCCTTTTGTCATTGTCTGCCATGATTTTGATCTTTGGAAAAGTACAAGTTGCAGGGCCTGGCACAGTAACAGAGTGGCTAAGGTCCTCATCTTGCACATCCGGGATCCCATATGGGTGCCAGTTCATATCCCCTCTGCTCCATTTCCCTTCTAGCTCCCTGCTTGTGGAGGATAGCCCAAAGCCTTGGGACCCTGCACCTGCATCAGACACCCAGAAGAAGCTCCTGGCTGTTGGCTTGGGATCTGCTCAGCTCTGGCCATTTTAGCCACTTGGAGAGTCCCTTTCCAATAAAAGTAGATAAATCTTTTTTTTTTTAAGTACAGATTATAGAACTCTCATAAATTGGGGTTTGTTTGTCTTTTATCTTATGATTAGACTGAGGCTTGGTGAAGAATATTAGAGGTGAGATGTCCTCTTCAATGCAGAGAAGCTATATAATGTTCATACACTTTATTACTGGGGATGACTTTTCTCCTCTATAATGATGCTTTTTCTGCTTCTCTACTTCATTGTCTAGGTACGAGTCACTAACTTCAGCCCTCGCTGATGGGAGAAGAAATAAGCCCACTTCTTGGAAGAAGAAGATTCATTAAAGAATTCGTGGGCATGGGATTAAAACCACCATAATGATCAACGAATATTTGAGAGACATACTTTTTTATCATGAAAATTTCATACAAATTTTAGCATTCATCAATGTGTTCTAATGATCTATCTATCCCATTTTGTTTATATATTCATTTTACTATCTGGAATAACTCTAATGAAGAAATGTGCTGAGATATTTATATATAGAGAGATAGATAGATATAAAATACATAGTATATTTAATACATATCCAAATATTTATTTTATTCTATGAACTATAATTCAGTCATATTGAGATTTATTTTTGTTGCTCAGGTTGTTCTAGCTTTAGCCATTGGGAGTGCTTCAAACTTTCTGATCCTTGTACCCTTTTGAACTTTTTCCTCCAGTTTCATCTTGTACTTTCCCAATGCAGCTGTTCCTCCTCATTTTTTTAAACGGAGAATGGCATTTAGAAATCATGTTCTATAGGTTTGTTTGGCTTGAATTAAGCTTTCTATGGTGTGTGTAAATATATTGAGACATCACATGGCACCCCATTAATGTATGTCATAAAAATAAATAGTAAATCAGTAGAAACCAAGCTCTGGTTGCTAACTGTGCTTATTATTGCAAAGATTCCCTGTTATCAGATGCTCTTAAGGCACCTTTGCTAAGTAATGCCTTAAGTTCATCTTTATTTTTGCATCTATCTGTGCACATATGAACCCAAACAGGAAGTCAGACTGATATCAATAAATATAAATTTTTAACCACAAGTTCTCCCTTGCCATACCCATGTGTATTTGTCAACTTCTATCGCTAGTAGCGAAAAGTCTGGCATTGATTTTCTATTATATATATATACATATACACACACACACACATATATTGGTTTCCTATTATGCACACACATGATTATTTGTTCAATTCTCATACACATGTAAAACAGTTGTAGTACTGTTAATCCATAGCCTGTAAGAAACAGATTAACTGATTAGTTTGAGCTTTTGCCCTTACTCAATCCAGCTAAAGTACTGTTCCCCAAAGTTGTATCTATTAGTTCCTCACTGTCTCAACACTTTTCATTTTGTCATTACCTGTTTGTTTCTTTCTTGACTTTCCCTGACATCTTGGTTATCACTGCTATTGTGACTGTTTTCATTGTCATTATTATTTTTGCGTAAGTAACAGAATCTGGTCTATAGCTTTTGATGAATACAGCCAAATGTCTGCCATCACAGCACCATCTGAATGTCACCACCAAAATTCCTTCCTCCGGCTATTTTGCAGTTACCACCTGCCCTTTTCCTTCTGGACTTACCTGTTTTCCATGGTTATCACTTTCCCTTTTCCAGACTGTCACATAGATTGACTTATACAACATATATACATCTATCTCTAGCTTGCATAATTTAAGAAAATGTGTTGTAAATCTGTTCATATCATTACATGAATCAATAGTCTATTCCTTTTCTTTGTTGAGTAGTGCTCCATTTCACTAATAAATTGCAATGTGTTGTCCATTCTCCCGTTGAAGGATATCTGACAATTCCCAGCTTTTAGTGAAATATTCCCTACATGTTTTTATGAGGATAATGGTTTTCAATCACCTGATTAACTACCTAAGAGTAGGGCTGGCAATCCACATGACAAATGCCTGCTTAACCCAAGGGTTCCAGAAAAACATAGTGTTGGTTGTTCTACATCAACAGTAGCATTTGGGATCACCAGATTTATTTTGTTGTATTTTTTTTTAAGATTCATTTATTTTATTTGGAAAGTCAGGATTGCAGAGAGAGGAGAGATAAAGATCTTCCACATCTGCTGCTTCACTCTTTAAACGAGCACAATGACCTGAGCTGAGCCGATCTGAAGCCAGGAGCTTCTTCCTGGTCTTCCACGTGGATACAGGGTCCAAGGACTTGGGCCATCCTCCACTGCTTTCCCAGGCCACAAGCAGGGAACTACAAGGGAAGGATATGAACTGATGCCCATGTGGGATCCCAGGTGTGCAAGGCAAGGACCTTAGCCACTGTGCTACCAAGCCAGGCTCTCCCTATTTTGTTGTGTTTCTGTATTTCACTGTGTTTTAAATTTTCATTTCAATATATGCTATTTATAGTGAACATATTATAAATATTTATATTTTATGCATCTTGTTAGAGGGCATACAAATTCTGGTAATTGCCCCTTTTTTTATTTGCTGGGATTAAACATATTTAAAATTTATTCTAAGTACAGTTTTTGTAACTGTGGCATGGCAGGCTAAGCCTCTATTTGTGACATTGGCATCCCACATAGACATTAGTCCATTTCTGATCCAGCTCCCTACCTGTGGGGAAAACAGTAAAAAATGGCTCAAAGCCTTGGGATGCTGCACCCATGTAGGAGGCCCAGAAGATACTCCTGGCTCCTGCCTTTTTATCAGCCCAATTCTGGCTGCTGCAGTCATTTGGAGAATGAACCAAACCAGCATATGAAAGATCTCTCTGTGTGCCTCTTCTGTTCTCTGTGACTCTGTATTTCAAACAAAAATAAAATAAATCTCCAAGAGAACACAGCTATCTAATTTGATACATATTTTGCAAACATTTTATTCCAATATTGTCCTTTTTTCTCTTAGTGCTTTTTACAGGACAAAAATTTCTAATTTTGATTAAGTTCAATTTATCTTTTTTCTAGACTGTGCTTCTTGTTTCATAATTTAAAAACATTTTGCCAAATCCAAGGTTACATCAATTTTTACTCTATAAGTGATGCAGTTCTTTTTTAAAATTTAAGTCCATGATCTATTTCGAGTTATTCTTATGTAATACTTGAGGCATACATTCAGCTCTTTTTTATTTCTTTTACAGGTAAATATCAGTTGTTCTCTGTGATGTCCTTCCATTTGTGTCAAACAGTTGTGTTGACTATTTGTGCAGGTCCATCTCTAAGCTTCCCATTTAGTTCCTTGATCTACATGAAGGTGTCATTATCGACACAGCAAATGTGTCATATCTGAGTCTGGTTCCTACAATTGCTTTGTATCTTCTCAATGTATTTCCCGTTACCTGTCAGGTGTTGAAAGCTGTTTATCTAGTACAAACAGTATGTACTAGATAAGCTAAGTATTTTTCATGCTTAGAGAAAAACACGCCTTCCCCTCCCTCTGTTGTGCCTTTCAGGTCTTTAGGCTTGTGTCACCTATGTAGGCGTTGGTGGTACAAGGCTGGCTGTTACTCTAGTAATTGCGTTGCACCTTGTACATCAAACTCTGCTGCTAACATCAGCAGGTGGAAGTTGACATGGGTCCACTTTCCTTTTGGACAGGAGTTTTCCCTTTGTGCTCCTCTGTAAAGACTGTGTCTTTTGTTGTTCTCATTTGGTATTTGTTACTTGGCATGCAAGAGAGGAAAGAAGGCATCGTCTGATGCTCTGATTAATCCTTGGTCCTGGGCAGGCTTGGTGTCACTGATTCTGCAGCAGAGTTTGGAAGGATTGCAGGATTGTTTCCTGAATTTTCCTGAGTCTCCCAGCTGTATGTAGAAATGTATGTTTCTTACCCAGAGATGGAGATTTGTCTTTTGTTTTTGTTTCTTTGTTCTGTTTATTCTCTCCCCCATTGCCCTAGCCCACCCAAACAACTAGTTTCCACCATTACCTCAAGGACAAATTTATGTTGCAATTATTGCATATTAGAATTTTCTTATTCAGGGCTGGTGGTTCTAACTGTATGCAATGGGCTGTCCACTGCTTGCACCCAGATAGCCAATCCTAGCAACGAAAAGCTTTGAATCACACAGCAATAGAATTCTTAAATAGGTTCTTAAACAGAGGATCAATGATAAGATCAAGATTACAGTGTAAAAAGTTATAGAGTCTGACTTGGAGCAAGGAACGATGTGAAATGACCTGTTAAAAAAAAAACTTTTGTTTCAAGGTAAAAGGAAAAGCTATTCTCTTAAGAGCTGACATCAGGCAGCTTCTGTAAGAGGCAACACATGTCTGTGTTTAGGAAACCCCCTGGATGGACCCTATAACATGAAAGGATGGACCTCCAGAAGAGAAGAACAAAAGCTCTGAAGAATGTCTAAATAAAATAATACCAAACAGGGCCCGGCGCGGTGGCGCAAGTGGTTAAACGTCCTCGCCTTGCACGCCCGGGATCCCATATGGGCGCCGGTTCTAATCCCGGCAGCCCCGCTTCCCTTCCAGCTCCCTGCCTGTGGCCTGGGAAAGCAGTCGAGGACAGCCCAAAGCTTTGGGAACCTGCACCCGCGTGGGAGACCCAGAAGAGGCTCCTGGCTTCGGATCGGCATAGTATCGGCCCGTTGCGCTCACTTGGGGAGTGAATCATCGGACGGAAGATCTTCCTCTCTGTCTCTCCTCTCTGTATATCCGCCTTTCCAATAAAAAAATAATAAAAATAAATCTTTAAAAAAAAAATAATACCAAACAAATTTGTCTTTGCTGAGATTGCTACGAGGGGTGAGTCAGAAAAATGGAGTGGCAGTGACGACCCCCAGGTCCTCATGTGGGAAGACACCCTGGGTAGGGGAGGCCCTCAGGTGCCTTGATGCAAAAGGATGCCAACTTTCTATGAAACAGCTGTCCTCCCTGGTCCTGAGTCTCCAGCAGAGTCAGCCTCACACAGCAGCAGTGCTCTAAGGAATGGTTACTTGGGAAAGGTGCAGAAGTCCTGAAACCCAGGGTGGAGGCAACAGTATTCAGGCAAGAGGAAGGATTAGGAACAAAGTCAGGCAATGGAGAGTTTCATGGCTGACACAAAGTGATAACTGAAACTCTCAAAGCGGGACATCAGATTTGTCATGGGCCATAGAGTTGGGAAAATGAGACAGATGACCTCAACTAATTCTCCAGTTTATCCTCAAAAGAATGCATAAACCCACAGCCAGTGTAATGCTCAGAATTGTTGAAGCATTGTAACTGGAGCACCTATTACATACACGATCTAAACTTAAATATATACGTTCTTAAATAGAAATACACTTACTAAAGGCCTAGCAAACGGAAGGTACAAGCAATGTATAGCATTCAAGGAAAGCCACAATGTTAAGCTAACTTACTCAAATCACTTGAAATTATTTTCAAATAGCATTATTTCTCTGAAAAAGAAAAAAAAAAAAGACCACAGTTGAAGTTACTGTCAGGGAGGGTCACTTTAAGAGAAGATAATGTACAATTTGTCTATCGGTCTGTTTCAAAAGGAAGCAGTCTACTCCAGAAGGAAAATTGGGCATTTCAAGATAACCTAGATGAAAAGAGACAGGAAATAAAAAGTCGGCCCTCCGGGTGGTTTGGGATTATGGCAATACATTGAACCATGGCTCCAAAATCGTGTCCTACAATGACACTTCAATCTACTGCATGTAACATACTGCTCGCAAAAGGCAAATTGGGCATAAAATGCCAATTATTTTACACCTGAGACACAAAGCAAGCCATATTATAAACAAGTGTATTTTGGGAGATTCTTTCAAAACAGCTCATCAGTAACTTTGGCTCATAGTCTGTTGTATGAACTTCAGCACCAAACAAGAGGCAGTTGCAGTTACTGTCAACAACAGAAGCACTACATAAGAAAGTCAAAATTTTTAAAGAAAGCCTCCTGTACATTTATATTGTAGGAATGCATCTTATAAACAAGGGAGAAGATGTCACTAAAAACTCAAGGTATTATTCATGAAAATTTTCACGTTTACATTGTCGTGTGTGTGTGTGTGTGTGTGTGTGTGTGTGTGTTTAGATTTTGGCTTCAAAATATTTCATGCCCTTTACAGAAGCTAGAATAGAGAAATTGAATTCTCCTGTTTTTGGCTCATGGTAGGGTTATAACATCAGTGTCAATCCAAGCACATTTGTGAATGACAATTTTTAAAAATTAATCCTGATGGACGTACTCTTTGTTAGTGTCTGTCTTGATTTGGTTGCCAGAAGCAGATCCTGGCATAAGGATTTAAGTACAAGAAATGTATTTGAAACATGATTGCACAAAACTTTGGTAAGGGGATGGGGAATTGAGACAAGAAAGAGAACCAAAAACGCAGGTGTCATCAAGTAGCTACTTACCACAAACAGCTGGGACTCAGTCCTTGTGGGAGGCTATAAAGGAGAATGAGGAACACACCTGAACATTCTGCCAGCTGAGGGGCATGGAAGGCAGGGATTGGGCCGCCGACTCGTGTGTGTCTGTACAGGACAGCTCTGAAGGCGTTCACTTTCATGTACCCTGTGTTAGAGCCACCTGTCCTCCAGGAACCACGGCTGTGTCCTGAGGGCAGAGCTAGGATTACATGCATAGGAGCGTTGAGAGCCGGTAGGAATCAATGCAGACAAGAGGTGCATAGGACACTCATGGCACCAGCTGTGCTGACATTCAAGTACATCACAACAGAGTTATGGGATGAAGGGCAGAATCAAGTCCTCTCTGTAAGTGCTTCTCCTACATTCTTTTTTTTTTTTAAGATTTATTTTTATTATTTTTTTCATTGGAAAGGCGGATATACAGAGAGGAGAGACAGGGAGGAAGATCTTCCGTCCGATGGTTCACCCCCCAAGTGAGCGCAACGGGCCGATACTATGCCGATCCGAAGCCAGGAGACTCTTCTGGGTCTCCCACACGGGTGCAGGGTCTCAAAGCCTTGGGCCGTCCTCGACTGCTTTCCCGGGCCACAGGCAGGGAGCTGGAAGGGAAGCGGGGCTGCCGGGATAGAACCGGCGCCCATATGGGATCCCGGGCATGCAGGGCAAGGACCTTAACCACTTGCGCCACCACACCGGGCTCTTTTGCAGACCTACATTCTATTACAGGGAAGTATTACGGTGAGTTGTCTGTATTCCTGGCTGAACTTACGTCAAGTTCAGTGTCTTAGGATCTTTGTACTGATGAAAAGGAACGCAAAAGAAACAAAGGCAACAGAAATAGGAGGTAGAGGAAGCTGAAATAGCAACATTGAAACAGTTTGATTTTGTTTCAATGTTGCTATTTCCTGTGCACTGTATTCCTCTCTTTAAGATTTATTTATTTTTATTACAAAGTCAGATATACAGAGAGGAGGAGAAAAAGAGAGGAAGATCTTCCGTCCGATGATTCACTCCCCAAGTGGCTGCAATGGCTGGTGCTGTGCCAATCTGGAGCCAGGAGCCAGGAACTTCCTCCAGGTCTCCCACATGGGTGCAGGATCCCAAAGCATTGGGCCGTCCTCGACTGCTTTCCCAGGCCACAAGCAGGGAGCTGGATGGATTGGAACCAGCGCCCATATGAGATCCCAGCACATTCAAGGCAAGGACTTTAGCCACCAGGCCACCATGCCAGGCCCATATGTACTGTATTCCTTAAACTCCTTGAACTCTGTATGTGTTTCCTGCTATTTTTAAAGTGCTTTATAGCATTTTAAAAAATTCTTTATCAGGCAGCTCCTCAATGTCTCCACCAGTCAATTCTGAGGTTGATGCAATCTTTTGCTGCTTTGCAGGAGAGACAATGGTACTCTCACTCATTGTGCCTGCGCTTTTTTGCCCTTAGCCATTGCAACTTAGATTACTGGAGTCTTCTCCTTGGGGCTGATTTTTTTTTTTAATTTTATGATATAATTCCATCGGCTCTGTGATCTCCATTCCCCACTCTCCAAATTACCAGCCCCCGCATCCCTGATCCACTGATTTCTCCTATATTACTACAATAGTATAGTCCTTCATTCTGCTATTTAAGTGTACCCTGATATTGCTGGTACGGACAAAGAAACATTTTAAAATTCTGTTGACCACAGGTCAACAGGTTGACTTTACTCATCCCATTAAGTGCTCATATCTCTGTTCGTATGAATTGTGCCACTCCCTCCAGCAAGGAATTAGTTGGGCTAGTGTGGAATCTATTTTCCCTCAATTTTCACAGTTTCTTGTAATACTGTGAATACCACACACACACACACACACATATTTTATATATATATAAAGATCTTCCATCTTCTATCGCAATCCCCAAATAGCAGTAACAGCTAGGATTGGAACAGAATGAGGCCAGGAGTCAAGAGCCAGGAGCTTTTTCCAGGTCTCTCATTTGGGGGCAGGAGCCTATGGCATTGGGCCACCCTCCCAGGTGACTTAGCAGGGAGCTGGTTGTGAAGTGAAACACGTGGGACTCAAAATGTTGACCTGCTGGGATGCCGACATTGCAGACAAGGCCTTACCCCTCACGCCACATTGCCAGCCCTAATCTTAGCCTTCTAAGGTATACAGTATCCTTTTTCTCTGCACAGATCTAATGCACCTCTCCTTCCACACCACCTTCCCCTGCTAGGCACTTACTGCATGCGAGCATTCTCTACTGAAATGACTTAATACAGAAAACATCATGAGACAGCAAGAAAACTCCTGACTTCTCTTATGCTGTCTATATGCTCCCATAAGTCAATACAGGTGAATCCTGAACACTGTTTTGGAAGAAAAGTTATAGCAAAATGACCAGTATGGAGAAGAAGATGGAGGTGGATGAGGAAGAGAAGGAAGAGAAGGAGGAGGCAGAAAGAAGTGGAGGAAGAGGAGGAGATAGTGCAAGGAAAAAAAAACAGTAACCAGTTCCGCTGACTTTGAGAGTTTCCTGTTATACTCTGAAGACCTTTCAAGACTTTTTCCATGCAAACTATGTCAAGAGAGATCTCAGAATATATCATAAGCTCTGAATTGTGGATGACAAATGGCCCCGATTTCCCATCATCCCAATGTGGTCAATTTGGCCTTCCTCTTCACCGATTTCAGGACAGACAGTGGGACTCCAGCCTTGAGCCTGCATTAAGTATCACATCCAGTAAATGAATTTATTTCTTTTACCAATATCACCACATCAGGGACGCTTGAGGGGACAGTGACTTGCAAGAACATTCCTGGTAGCCACGCAGAGTTCTTTTTTCCTTCTGCAGCCTCAGTAAAGATGAAAGAAGAGGCAGAAGGAATGCAACTTCACCTCTGTTCTATAATTCTCCTCTGTGCTTTTGCACAAATCCACCACGTGATGAAAACCCAGCACTTGCTCAAAAGCGTGGGACAGTGCAGAGACTGTGCTATCCCCACCTCCTCCTGCTTGTCCTTTTCGGCTCCACCAAGTTCACAAGTGAAAGGGCGGGAGGTGAGGTGTCTTTGGTGCTGGCTGCTAACCTCCCACCCAATGCAGCCCCTTCCTGAAAGCCACCTTCCTCACATACGGCAATCACACCTCCTCACCTTCCTCCTCCAAGAGCTTTGTTAACTTTCCTGATTTGTTTTCTTCTGCTTAAATAACCCAAAATCTGCTACTGTGCAATACCTTGTGGAAGAACAGATGCAGTTGGGCGCACCTGGGGACAGCTGCGGTCTGGACTCTGGCCCCCCATCAATTATCACCCCTTACACTCACCCTCCCCTCCATCACGTACCACCTGTGCCTGCAATTCCTTGGGAAAAAAATGCAATGAGTGGCATGCTGGAGTCTCTCTGATTCCCACATGGTGTACAACTCCACCACCACCCCCCCCCCCGCCTCGCATCCCTTTTTTTTTTTAACCAGCTAATTGTAAATGCAGATACAAAGAAACGCCTCCAGAAAGCACAGGCTTGGAGCCCAATCCAGACAAAGGTGTAGGGGCTGCCAGAACTCCAACACGATCCTATTTCAGGGTGAGGCACGGTCTTGAAATTCCTGCAGGCTCACAGTTCCCCTTGTCTTCAAGGACAAAAGTGGGCCCAAGCAGGAGGGCACCGCTGGGAGTCTGAGGACCGCCCAGCAGCGTGAGGTTTTTCAGCATATTACAATTATTAAAACACCTGTGCCAAATCACCTGCTCCAGTATGAAGTGTTCCTGAATCTAAAATTACTCATTTCTTAACTAGGCTGGCTCATTGATTGCATTTCAGTCAATGCTAGGAAACAGGGAAAGCCAGATTCAAAATCTCGTGAAGTACTTGCTCACTTGCATTGCAAGGCAAAATGCCTCTCCTACGAAACTTTTTGCAAAAACCCAAAACAGAAGTAAATGGCACTAGGAAGACAATCACAGGCAGCCTGAAGAAATCAGTTCAGAGTTGAAAAGGTGTTGTGTGTGTGGATTAATGGCGGGAGCTCAGAAGCCTCTTCTAAACTGTTAGATAGAAGATGATAGAGGGACGAACCCTATAGAAACAGTGGAGAAGTTGTTTTAAATTTATAAAATCCTTGCTGCTTCTCAAGATGCACCGATTGCCTATGTCATATGCTTAGTCTCTTTTAAGGCAGCTGGTCATTTAAATCAAAAACCACACAGATGGTTGAAAAGTTCTCACAGGATTAGAAAATGTCTTTAAAATATCCATGGCCACATGGGCTCTGTGACCATTGGCAAGGCGAAGACGTAAGCCTCTTTGCCCACAAGTTCACAGATTCCTACCCTTCGAGTCGACTTCTGCTTCTCTCAGTGTTTCTACTTTCTTTAAATGTGATTTCTTCCTTGGATAAGATTTTCTAAAACTGCAGGACTCAAGTCAGGTACAGGCAAGTGGTACAGGGGCCAATGAAGGGCAGGCATACAGAATCCAAGTAAATCCCTTTTTTAACACTTTGGAATCGCAATATGAAAACACTTTGAGTCTACTTTGCACAAGGGTTTGACTGCAACTAGGGAACATGTCTGAGAACCGTTCTAGTTGGAACCTCACTTGAATTACTTGAACGTCTCTAGTTTTCTGACCAAATCAGATTAAGCCTGATTAAGTTTATCAAGGCGCCCTTCACTCAATGCCCTGCCAGTGAAGTGACTGAAGGAGATATAAGTAAATGTTGCCAATGCCCTGAACAGCTTTTCTCTCACAATCTGTAACCCCTCCACAAATACTTACTTGTTCTAGGAACTGGATTAAGGCATTTCATCAAAAATATCTCAATTATTCATCACAGTAAGCTGCTATAATTGGCATTTTTGCTTCCCCTTTGTGTAAATGAAGAAGCTGAAATACAGAGTAGGAAAGTAATGGCCCCTACAGCTACAGACTAGCAAATACTGCAACTAGAAAGCAACTCACACATCCCATCCCCAAAGTCTATTGCGACATCGCAATTAAGCAGAGAAAACTAAACTGCTACTGCACAAAGTAGTTCAAGCTTATATGAATAACACTGAGAATCTAAGAAATAGTATCAAAGAAATAATCTTTTCTTTCTCAGACTGAAAAAAAATTTACAAACATAGAATCCAGAAAGTAAAATTGTGTGCATGGGTTGTTGATTTTTTGTTTTTGGATTAATAGTGTATTAGTTGTGTGGTCAAAAGAGTTTTGGGAGAACTGCAGATAATTGTGATAGTTATAGTTCAATGATTTTATAGATCAACAAATCTTGACTACATTGCATAGGTGTGGCATCAGTTATGAGCCCTCAATATTTTATTATTTCAAGTAATACTGAATTAAAATTAATAAATGTTTAGTGAATTTAATTTGTACCCTCTTTACTGCTTCTCTCTTACCTCTTCAATATGCTGTCATAAGTAGGCATCAGTGGAAGGGGTTAATATTCCCACCAAACCTGTACACATCTGAAAGCAGATTGTAATATACCTTGCCTCCAAGTGTGTAGAGACACTAAAAGGGGAGAGTGCAATATGCAACAACCCAGTCTGTAAGGGTGAAGACTGAAGTCAAGCCAATGACTACAGGGAAATTACTCCTCATCACATGGCCTCTACAGAAAATAGAAGCAAAGAGTGAAAACTGCAGACTGCTCAACCTATTTTCAAGCTAAATATTTAAAGGTTAATGTTGCCCCCAAATACTTCATACATACATGCTGAATTCCCTCATCCTTTATCATTTCGAACGATACCCACCAATAACAGGATTCTGACAGTAATTCCATTCTTTTGCTTCTTTCTTCTTCCACAGTCATCCAGCTTCCCAGAGATTAGCCCACAGGCTCCTGAGGCCAAAGAAGCAGGGCCAACCTCTCTGGGTATCAACCGATGAGGCTTTGTTCCATGTGCTTGCATTTCCATTCTTGCCAATTTTTGAAAAAAAAAAAGTTATGGTTTGGCCGAAGGAACCCAGAAGAAAACGTTTAGTTGGCTTTTTTTTTTTTGGCAGTGTGGCAAAATTCAAAGCATGTTATAAGAGATAGATTGTTGACATCTTCCTGGACTGAGAAAATAAGTTTATATGGCATTAATTTATCCTACAACCCAAATACTTTGATTATTTTTTAAAAAATTTCTGCAATAAAAAATACATTAACTGATACTGAGAGGCAGATTCTTTGACAGGTTCAAATATGCTAAAAATATGAAAGCCCAAATGAGTAATTGTTTCTACTGCTTACAATAGAACTAAGCATTTGTCAGATAAGAAAAAATCTACAATTCAATTGGGAACATAAGTTACAATTCAAATATAAAATATTTTGAATCTATGTCCATATCTTGCAAACATTACAATTTATTTCCATGCTATTATATCAGTTTTATCCCATAAAAACTACAAGCTTCTGTTTTAAAACAGCATGTGCGGATAGAAACATTTACATTTGGTTAAGTACTTATAGTTACACACATATATGTATAATCTGTGTGTGTTTGAATGTATATATAGGAATCTTTCATAATGTGATACACTTCACACCAAAGTTAAGCCTAAGATGATTTTGATTACTCAGTCATATTTTATCACTCCAATAAAAATATTTAGTGAACATCTTGTGTGTGCAATGTCTTGTGCTAAGTGCTAACAAGGAACATAAAGAATAATAAATTCAATATATGTGCTCTCAAGCTGCTTACAACTTCTCAAGTTACTAGACAAACAAGTAAATAAATAAATATTAGGTAAACTTAGCTAATGACAGTAAGAGATGCAAACAACCTCGGCTGCTCCTCACCTCTGACATCCTCTTGATTCAGAGACTCAAGGTCAGAAAAAATATGTTCTTAATCTGAGCTAGGTACAAAGAGCTCTGACGGAATATGACAATAAAATCCTCCTAGTGCCAGATCCCAACAAGCATAAGCAGCCTAGGTCTGCATGCTAAAAACTGGAAAAAAAAGATCCACTTCAGACCAGTTGCAGCCTAAATGCTGCTAAACACACCTGCCTCGTTAAAACTACAGCGTATCCCAAGCTGGACACAATTGTTAAGGATCAAACTTCTACCTGTTGATGTGGACTGTGTTGGGGGAGAGCCAGGTTGGACTAACCATTTGTACCCACTGGTGAACGCATAGGCCAGAGTGCGAACAGAGAAGAGAAACAGATAGACTCGGACGCTAACAAGAGTAGAGATCCTGTGTTCCAGGGCTGTCACGGATCCCCATCAAAAGATCATCATCTGAGTCACCACCACATTGTGCCAGGTGTCAGGGTGGCAGTCTGAAAGGACACCATCCCTTTTCATCTCTCTTCTTCCCCTCCTCTTCATTCTTACCATCCCTGGACTTCCAGTTTAGAGACTTATAAGTAACAATTTCGCTTTATCATCCTGAGTGCCATGGGTGGCAGCATTGCATCCAGCTCACAGCTTCAGGCTTTAAATACTGCATGAGAAGTACTCACTTATATTAAAGAATATTGAATCATGGACCAGCTAGGGCTGGCAGTGTGGCATAGCTAGCCAATCTTCCACCTGTGATGCAAGCATCCCATATGAGCATCAGCGTCCCTGCTGATCCACTTTTCATCCCTGCTTATGGCCTGGGAAAGCAGTAGAGAATGATGGCCCAACACCTTGAGACCCTGTCTATGTGTGGAAGGCCAGGATGAAGCCTCTGGCTCCTGTGAGTCAGCTCAGCTGTAGCCATTGTGGCCATTTGGGGAGTGAACCAGAAAATGAAATGATGCATGTGTGTGTGCCTCTTTCTCTCTGTGTCCCTCTCTCTGTAATTCCGACATTCAAGTAAATAACTGTAAGAAAGAGAAGAATCATGGACTAAAAGTCCAGCCCAAATTAGATATCTTCCTTCAGGCCAGTATTTGTTTAACTTGCCCCCCCCACACACACACACAAAATGCCAATTTCTTTCATTTTGGCAGAGCCCTAGGGGCAGAAATGCTGTGTTCTGCCTTATTTGCTTGCTGCAGGATTTTATCCAGCTGTGGCTTCTCCTGAACAGAGACCTCTGTTTTCATGGCAAAAGACACCAAGCTTGGTGCTGGAGCCTTTGTTCAGATGCACACTACATTTGAATAAACACATCTGGGTTGCTAAGTTTCTCCCATCCAAAGTCCTGTTTCCTTCTTCCATTTGTTCATTTCAGAAATGATCATCATTGCTCTTTGCCCTTTTGTCCAGTTTGTGTCTCTGTCTCGTGTATTTTTTTTAATTAGGGAAATTTAGTGCAACATGTTATGCCTCAGATTTTAAATGTCGACAGGAAAGCTCTCCAAACTCGCGATTTCCATGGCAAACATAGCTCGGTCTCATTGCCGAGTCACAGAGACACAGGCATTAACATTTTATGCTATATGACAAAATACTGCACTTTTTGGAAAGGGCCAGGATTAATGTTACTATGACAACTCCAAATTTTTTTACTTTTATGCATGTAAAATTTCAAGGATGCACTTGCATTATAACACAAAGTTGTTTATAAAATCCTATTCAAGCAATGAGATATTTATTGCAAGTCCACACAGAGACCAATAGGAAGTGTAACCCCCCCTCCTCATACCAGCACACATCAATGAAATAGATGATAGTGTATGTGGGGTTCCAAAATATTATGAAATCGATTAAAATCTTATTTCTTTTCGTAACTGCCATACTTATAAACACATATATACAGTATGCAGCATTGGATATAAATACAAATAAAACATAAAGAGAGAACATATAAAACCTCATAAATATACAGTATCCTGCCTTATCAATATTCATTTATGCATATCTCTGCACTCACGCATTAATAAAAGCACATATATTGGATTTGAATGTGTGAGGGATGGGTAGGGAAACTGTAATCAAGATATTCAAGCTCTCCTCTTCATGGAGAAGTATTACATTATCTCTCTCAGCCTATTATGTTTTCTGAAATTTCCAAATGTATGTTTTGGCCTCTTCAACTTTAGTCTTTTGCATTTAAGTAATGAGAAAGTTAAGTGCAATAAATGGATCACTCAAGGGCATTGCAAAGAATGTTTTGATCTATTTAGAGCCTTTAACTTCAGAGCAAAGGCCTGGTTTAGTCTGGCCTTGGTGACTTCAAATTGTTTTGTTGCACTAACAAGTGAGACATGTATTACAGTAGAATTAATGTACTGCTGGCTTTTCCAAGTCTCCATTTCAGGAGGGTTAAAAAGCCTGATTTCTGAACTCCCTCAGATGTATGTTTAAGAACACATTTCTTATAAGACCTATTGGTGAAAAATGTCAAAGCACATGCTCTCACAGTTGTATTTTATTGGGGTTAGTAATTAGTGGTGCACATGTAACTTCCTTCAAAATCTCAATGTTGGGAACGATTTGCAAAACATGTGGAGTTTTTGTTAAACACCCAGATGGTCTTCCCCAGGACACAGGGAGTTCAGGATCCTGTGCTCACTTTTGTTTCTGATGACTGCTAATATCGAGCTTAACTCAGCCTCCGAGATATAGTTATTTTGTGTTTTCTGGAACTTTACATCACTTGAATGTCTTCCTTTTATGAATAAAGGCTTTTGTCTTTCGTTTGGCAACGATGAATAATGTACAGGCATCCTGAAGGAAGACCAGTTGTTTTATAGAACTAGGATGGATAATTAGCAAATTAATTCATTAGAGTTATCCTCTTATTATCGAACCAATCAACTGTATAAGAAAGATGTCCTTCATTTACAAAAGACATTTGTGCCTGAGAGTGAATAATTGTGAGTCCTCATTTTTTTTCTTTTCCAGTTAGAGCTTAAGATAATATTTACATGGCATTTCTCCTGCTTTTACTCTGAAACAATCAAAAGAATGCAGTGGGGGGGGACAGAGGGAGTTTAGGGCACCAGGAGCCACAGGGTCCAGCCCAGCAATATAACCTAATCATGGAAACAGAGCATTTGACTTATAACTCTCCTGCGTTGAGTTCTTATCAAGAATAAGGTGCTATGTTGAGTACTTTACATTAATATCATTTCATCTTCACAGTAAGGGAAAAGGCAGTGATGCAACAGAAACTAAGTGACTTGCTCAAGCACACACAGCTAGAAAATCATGGAGCCTGGTGATGGAGGCAGCAAACTGACCCCAGTCCACATCATGTTGCTTTTTTGTCTTAATTTTTATCAGCCCTCTTCAGGAGACTCAGTGTTTTCAGATTCGGCTTTGCATTTTTTCCCTCTCATTCTCCATCTGAGCATCTAGAGGTCTCCCTTTAAATGACAGTTTACAACGCAGTGCTTACGTCATATAATTTTGCCTCCTCCATGCCTGATCCTCAAATTATTTCATTGCCCTTGGATCAGTAATGGGAGAAGGTCCAAATTAAACTCTATTATGCTTAAGACACTTTTTAAAATCTAGTTTTATTTTTTAAAGATTTATTTATTTTTAGTTAAAAGCCGGAGTTAGAGAGAGAACAGACACCAAGAAATCTTCCATCCCCTGAATCACTTCCCAAATGGTTGCAACAGTCAAACCTGGGCTAATTCGAAGCTGGAAGCCCAGAACTTCTTTTCTTATCTCCTCCACAGGTGCTGGTGTCCACTGTTTTAACCCAACCTTTGCTACTTCCCCAGGCCACAAGCAAGAAGCTGGGTCAGAAGTGTAATATCCAGACCACAAACAGGAACGCTGATAGATTGCGAGTGCCACAGTCAGAGCCTTAACCTACTAGGCCAAAGCACTGACCCCAAGTTTTCTTTCTTCTGTCATTCATTAATTTATTTGAAAGGCAAAGAGACAGGTGAGAGACATCTTCCACCCACTGGTTCACTGCCCAAATTATTGCAACGGCTGTGGTTGGGACAGATAAAAGTTGGAGCCTGAAATTTCATTCAAGGCTCCCACATGGGTGATAGGGGACCAGGTATTTCAATAATCTCTGCAGGTTTCCCGGGCATATAAGCAGGGAGCTAGATTAGGAATTGGTACAGCCAAAATGCAAACTGGTGCTCATACACTATACCCAGATCTCAGGTGGCAGTTTAAACCATGCACCATTGCACCGTTATACCAGCCTCTATGCTCAGGTCTCAACAGTACAAATTTCTTTTTTACAAATGTCTATGCTTTTTGTTATTGTCAAAGAGTTTCTTCTTGTAGAAATTTCCCACAATCATTCCTACTACCTACCCTATGCTAATTATCACTCCTAATAAAAATCCCACAGCAATTTAGTATTTTAACACACTCCTTTTCCATCTTTTCTTCACGCATTTTCCAGACATTGCACAGAAATGTTGTTGA
The DNA here is from genome assembly GCF_017591425.1 of Ochotona curzoniae. Taxonomy (NCBI): domain Eukaryota; kingdom Metazoa; phylum Chordata; class Mammalia; order Lagomorpha; family Ochotonidae; genus Ochotona; species Ochotona curzoniae. Next base: position 7,373,545 of record NW_024465035.1, on the reverse strand, counting down.
TAATATTTCAATCCAGTGAACAATGACTAATGTGTCAAGGACTATTCCAAGTTTCCTAGGCATCTTTCTTGTTTGATTTATAGAGTAAGACTCAGGCCATTTATGTTATTACCAGTTCAGTGGCTTGATATGTCACTGTGGATATCATCTTATTTGTTTACATGTTTGTTTCTTCCATTTTTTTAGTAGTGTGTATCATACTGAAATCAACATCTTTGTGTGTTCCAGAATATTCTGATACGGAATTATTAGGTCTCATTGACCCATTTCAGGCTACTTTATGGTATTTCTGAACAAATTGCTTCCCAGAATCTACTATGCAATTCTTACTAGAAACCTGAAACACCCAGTGAAGAAAATGTTGTCTGAGGAGCATCGTCTCTGTCGTCAAATTAAACGTAAGACAGTTCCCTTTGGAAACTCACATGGGGCTCTCAGGACAGCCCCCCCAAAGTCATGTGTCAGGAATGTCGCTCTGGCATTCATTGAAGACAAAGTCCACGTGAGAAAGAAATGCTGAAACATTGCCTAGAGTTGGTATCCCTTAAATGAGTGTAAACAAATGAATTTTATACTGCTTGATTAATAGTATCCTTTTTTTTTCCCAATAGAAAAGAAAATATAATTCCAATTTGGCTATGACAGATAGGAAACACAGTGCTAAAACTTTAGTAAACATATTGCAGTAGTCTACAAAATAGAAGAAGCATTTCATCGGCAAAATGTCTGCCCACCATTTTGCTGCGACCCAATATTGCAATCACAACCTAAGCTATCCCTTAAACTATCTCTCTGTCCTAGGCAATTTTAAGCCTCACCTTAGGTGACACTTGAAACATCATCAGTGCCATCTTTACTCACACAGTCTGGCCATATTCTCTCCTCTCCTTTTTACATCCAGTTTAGTGACTAAGCCATAAGCCCTAGAAGGCCTTTCACATGTATATGTTATAGAAGGGAGAGTTTCGAACGTTGAGTTTATTTAGTGACCTGGGGGAGTCCATCGTCTATTCCTCAAGGAAATAATGAGGCAAGAAGAGAAAATTACTCTATGTTTATGAATTAGAAATCCCTTTGCACCATAACAACCTCCAATAAAGGCATAGTCACTTAAGCTAGCAAGTCGTTCTCCCATACAATAGAAACATAAACTGCTAAACAAGTCCCACTGTCACTGTTAGAACTAGAGCTCAGCATAAGGTCTCAGGTAGTATCTACTGAGTGGTTAGTAAAAAAAAAAGTAAATGTTGACTCAGTACTCAGTATATGTGTCTGACCTCTTTCTGAAAGAAGGGGTCGTTTCTACAAACCTTGTTTCCAGTGTAGTGAGAGCTTTGCAGCAGTGACCCAGGCCCCCCGCCAGGAGCACTACTTCTGCTAGAATAAATACATGTTGCTGAAGCCTCTTGGGAGAGTGTTTCTATTCCATGGAGAGCTATTATTTCTCAATATGGAGGCACAAAAACCAGCTCTTGTCCTGCTGTACACCTGAGATACTCCATCCCTGGTTTCCAGAATTACTTCAGGAGAAGTATCCACTTTGTAAGCAATCCTTTGTCGAATAACACTTTGACCCGTATCTCTCAGTCAAGAGCGGAGTCCTAAAATGTGATTAAACAAGGCACTTGAGGAAGGAAAAAAATTCAGGGTTAGTGTTCGAGTCAGCCTGGCAAAGGAACGCAACCAGTGAGTGAAGTCACCAGGGAATGAGTAGGTAGCAGACAATCGGATTTCACCTCTAGAGAAATCTACACTCGGGAGGGCTGGGGAGGAAAGAATTTCTTGATCCAAGAGGCTCTTTCCATCTCTTCTGCCTCGAGTGTGGAAGTAGCCATTGAGATAAGATGAGGCAGTTTCAAAACAGGCAGTGACACTCTCCTCTAATCTAATTTTCTGTCAAAAACCTGCAACAAAGAAAATGCACAAACCATCATCCAGATCCTAGAGACCGGGAAGTAGCTAATGGAACCAGATGCTCATAATATTGATTGGCCCATTGATTTTTTTTCCTCCTTCTTAAGAACCAATTTCTTGGTCCCATGCCAGAAATGCTTTAAAGAGCTTAAACAAAACTTACACCAAATCTTGCCAAAGGCCCCTGGGAAACCTACAAAATAACTTTGTCACCACAAGTCACACAGGTGATTCAATGCCAGAAGATATTGCAGAGTCTGTAATGCAGAAGACTGATAGAGTTTCCTAATTAAGAGCCTACTGGAGGGGCCTGTGGAGTGGGGTAATATGCTAATCCTCCACCTGTAGTACCAACATCCCACATGGGCATCAGTTCATGTGCCAGGTGCTTCACTTTAAATCCAGCTTTCTGCCTGGGAAAGCAGAAGAGGCTGGCTCAGGTTCTTGGTCCCCTTGCGTGAGCCAAAGGAAATTCCATGCTCCTGGCTTCATATTGCCTCTGCTCTAGCCATTGTGACCATTTGGGGAATGAACCAGAAGATGGCAGGAAGATTCTCTCTCTGTTTCCTCTCCCTCTTCCCCTTCCCCATCGTTCTCTGTAAATCCTTCAAGTAAAAAAATAAATATATCTCAAAAAGGAGAGAGAGAGAGAGGAGCCTAGTGGGAAAGCAAAGTATGGAAAAGTCTTAACCAAAAGCTGAGGTAGGCGAAGTCAAAAGGATGTTAAGAATAAGGCATCGCTTGTGTGCTCCAGCTGGTTGATTCAGAAATTCTCACCTTGGAATCCAGAATAGTAGTGGAGCCTGTTTGCTTTCCTTGCTTTACCAGGAACACTCACAGAAGGTTTGGAACCATTTCCTAGAATCATCTGTTCCAAACTGCCGATTTGAAGAGTTATCTGGAGTGCTATTAAAAATACAGATTCCAAGGCTTGACTTCAGAGAGCAAGTGCAGTGTCTCAGACCCTACACTGTAAGAAACAAACTTGCAGATAACAAGTTTTATTATGAATTCTTATTGGCAAGGCAGATTTACAGATATTGGAAAGGCAGATTTACAAAGAGAAGGAGAGACAGAGAAAGATCCTCCATCTGCTGGTTCACTCCCCAAATGGCCACAACAGCTGAAGTTGAACTGATTTGAAGCCAGGAGCCAGGAGCTTCTTCCAGGTCTCTCACATGGAACAGTGTAGACACAGGGTCATCTAGAGGTCATTGGCCAATATAAAGGATAATCTCAGATGGGCAGGGAGTTCTTACAAATTTAAGTTTTCAGTCATATTCTTTCTAGCCTTTCCTTCTCTCAATCCTGTACAAATTGTAATTCTGACCAAAACGTAGCCTTACGGTGAAGAACTAATGGTCCACTGATTGTTATTTCTTTGAAAGGAAATTAAATAAATGTCTAGGATCTGGTCTCAGTTCAAGGCAAAATTGTCAAATGGATGAAAAATGCCTGATTCTGTTTCTCTTCTCTTTCCCAGCCTTGACATCCCATTTTTGTCAATTTGCTTGCCCATCTTCTTCGGTAAGTAATGTATCTCCAATGAACTTTTTGCATGGGTTAAATTAAACTGTGTCTCTGATTCCCTTGTCCCCAGAATAAAGACACCCATTTGAATGACAGAACATTAACTTTATTTACCCTGAGGTGCTGCACATGTAGCTATTCTTCACAATAGGGTTTTGCTGACGCCCACGTCTGATTTAGCAAAGCAAATCAAAACCGAGTACTATCAGGAGTCCGGATCTCAAAAGCAGATGTATTCTCATAGATACTTCTTGGCACTTCATGACCTATTTGCGTGTATCGGGAGATTTTCCTGTTTTTAAATATTTAAAAGGGGTGAAAAAGTTCATTTCAGCTTCGGCGTTGGGCAGGTCCCACGGTACCTTTCCACAACCTGAATAGAATTTTTTTTCTTTTAAAGGTTGAGGGTACGGGAGTGTAGGGGCAGGGGAAGAGTCTGAGGACAACTTAGCAAACTTTGACATTCTGTACAGACTCTGTCGCTTGCTGCTCGAGGGGCTTTTCATCCTCCCAGGTGTCCTCCACCAGCAGCCCGTTGTTGGGGGGATGGGAGTGCTTTAAAAAAATCAAGCCACAAACTTCTTTGCTTGGGATTTTATAAGCTGTTTCAGAATTTAATTTGTGCACTTGAAGAAAGAATTACCAGTCAGCAGCTGGTCTCTGGAAGCTAGAGTTGTTTGACAAAGACTCCCATTGGAGGCCAGTTTCCAATGAACGTGCCTTTGAGTGCGTACGACTTCAGACTTTCAGCTAAGGTGTGGTGCCTGATCCTGTAAGTCTGGATGAGCTACAGCCAGTGATCCTAAGGGACAGCTGAACTAGTACTGGTGAAATCTGACAGGACAGGGAAAAGTAATTTGTTCAGGCACCTTTTTCACCCTCTGGGAATTCAGGCTCAGAAGGACACTCACTCTGCACTGAGCCACCTTGTGGCACGGGCGAAGAACAACAGCCAGAGGCTGAAGTCACTGTAGTCTTGGGTGTTACTAACAGTAGTTTTAGGAGTTGTCTGCGGAGGATGTGTTGGTGATTCTGTGACACTCCTTAGCAGAATGAAGCAACTGGACAGCAGAACTGCTGTAATTCTGCCTGTCTCCCATAACTTAATTCCCCAAGGAGGGGATATTATTGTGACTAAGAGAAAACGATTTGAAGAGCAACAGGAGTGAGTCAAATCCGGACTCTGACAGTTACTGCCCACATAACTTGAAACAAGTTACTCAACCTCTTGAGCCACTGACAAATGAGAACAATAATAGTTTCTACTTCACAGATTTCTTCTGAGAATCAAATGAGAGCATGCGTATGAAGGGACTTGCAAGGTGTCTGGCATTAAGAAATGACAAGCAAACACACTGGTATTAAATGTCTTTGGGGAATTTTGACAATTTCTTCGTTGAAATCGGGGTCATGTTTCCTTGAGTGGTCAAAAATCTAATGGCAGATGCCTTCTGAAACAAGGGAAGGGATCTTTAAACAATGCTGCTGACTCAGTGGATGGGTTTTCTGATACTTACGTTCCGTTTGTCAAGTTGAAGCAGCTAGCTTTAGTTTCCAATCATTTGTGCAGATAGTCCCTTTTTTGACAAGGTAGCTTGTGAACACTCCCCTTCCTCTTTGTCTTCGGTGGGCCACTTTCCGTCAGGTGTGTGAAACACCTGGTGATGCTAGCCAGAGAATCAAGTCTACTGCCACCTGCACTCACGCAGATACCATTGGTCACCCCAGAGCTCACGGCATAGTCACATCTCACAGCCCTCCTCACTCCAAACCAGTGTTCCAAAGTTCATTGTACAATTTCATATCTATCTTCTTCTTTTCCTTTCGTAAGTGACTGCTCTTCAAGAATGGATGTGTCAGAATAGTTGACAGCCTTGCCCACACCACACGTACTTTGCCTGCAGAAGATGCGATGGGCCATTTTCGGGTGAAGTTGGAGGCAAGGTACAGAAAAACATTATCCAAACCAAATAGATTATACTTGTTAGGGATTTCCACCTCTTGGATAGTATCTCAAAAAAAAAAAAGGAGGGGAATAAAATAAAATTATGCCATGTCTGGTAAAATCTCATATCGTTGTTGGAATGCACCAAAACCAAAGGGAGACCTCCCCAGTCCATTACTCAGCTTAACTCACCAGAAGACCGAAGAAAGATGGATTCAGCCACTAGGCTAGCCAAGGTCCCAGGCACTAGAATGAGGCTATTATTTTTCTTATCCATTTAAAATACCACAAATGTCATGGGAATCAAAGTCAGGGAATCACAAGTGCAACAAAGTATGAAGATACAAATCATTTCATGACAGAAGTATATGTTCTTTGACACTTCTCATTCATGTTATTTAGCATGAGATAATAGAGGCAGGGAAGAAAACCAGTGGATTTTCCGTTGTCTCTAAGGTGCTCAGTGCAGTATCTCATTTTGACAGGAGCTTCGTGAACTGAATTGATGGTTAATAGCACAGGAGTTTATCGTGTGATACTTCACAGCTTGCAAATCTCTCTGAAGTGGGTTATCTAGATTGAACCTCTGTGGGTCCTTCCTAGAATTCACATTTAAACAATAAGGTGCCACGAGATTAAGAGACTTGTTCAAGTCTGCTTTGCCAGTAAAAACGTCCATGCTGAGCAAGCATGTAGTTAGGAACTTAAAATTGATGCTTTAGAGGAACTTATAGATTTTCCTCTATTGGAAACCTCCTGTAAACAACTACCTTCTCTTCTAAGTCTAGTGTCTTTATAGTGAGTCTGATTATAGGTAAGGAAGAGACCAGAAGAGCTTGTGAGTCTTCTACTAGCCATGTCACTGGGATCATCTCTTTGTCTAAATAGAAAAGTGGTGATGATCATGCAGTTTTAGCCTTCTGTGCTTCTCCTAATTTGAGTTCTTCAGCCTAACGGAAAGGAGCCACCTATCTGCACAAATGACCCTCTTTCCAAGCTGGTCCTTGTCTATTAACCAGCTAGAATTTCACAGAAGGTCAAAGACTTCAAAGAAAATCTCAGGAATTTGAGCCCACAAACCTACTTTATAGAGCACAGTGTGTTATCAGTTTATAAAAGTTCCTGGATAAATAAAGTTGCTGGCCTTACACACATAATCATAAAGGAATCATCAAAGCTTCTAGTCAGCAACATCTGCAAGTTTAGTGGGGAGAGTCTACAGGCAGAGCTGTGAACACTCCACTCTCTCCGCCTCCTCCCAGCCTTCCACCTGCAATAGACGGTATTCATATCTCCCAGAGGAAATATGCTATTACTGATAATATGATCACTGAAACACTGGGAGTGGTTACATCCAGAGCTCTGGCAGTGGGTTAATAAAAGGCCTAATGAAGAACAAAAAATTCTGCCAGTCGCTGTAAAAAAATATTGCCCTCGGGAAATTATAAATCAGACACCATGGTGTGAAGTTTAAATATATACATACAAAATATATATAGTTTCTATAAAGAGAGTATACACACATACACACACACACTGCACTGGCTGGATGATAAATGCAAGAGTGGGCAAACTGGTGACGAAACACATATGTCATTCGATGCCCTTGAAGTTTCAGTCCACCTCAGCATGATGCAGTTCAATGGTTCGGCAGTGCACAGCTCACAGTGCACAAACCACATTTACTCAGTCTCGTCAAATCATGTTGCTGCACCGTGCAGCAAAAGCAGGATGCCTGGTCCCCAAATTAGTTGTAATTCCCAGAACCTCACTTATTTGCCTTTTCCCTTTTTATTTCAATCTCTCTCTCTCTCTCTCTCTCTCTCTTTCTCATTCGCTTTAATTTTATTTGTCCTATTCCACAGCGTTGATCTCAATAGATTCTTAAATGCTGCTTCTGGACTGATAACTGTATTTAGGGTTTTCTTAATATATTTACATTAAACTTGCCTAAACGAACCCAGTGAAAGTTGATTTCATGGGCAGCCTCCACAATTTCTGCTGGCTGAAATAAGAAATGTAATGAACGGAACAAGCCACGAGTCCTAACTGACATCCGGGCCTGAACTTTGAAGTATCAGTTGGTCCAGGACAGGTGTCAGGCTTGCTAATATGGGGGAACTCGATACACTTTGACAATCCCTCCAGCAGCAGCTGCGAGGGTGCCCACTGCAGAACTCATCTCTTCAGCTTTACCCTTTCATTGAGTTACAACCACCTGGGACCTTGCCTTTCTACCTTCCTGCCCTCTTACAGATCATTCTGTGCCCCAGGAGGCATGTCTGCCAGTCTTTTCTCCTGGCTGATTGTGCACTGACCGTTGACTCTACAGCTGAGATAGAGGGGTCCCAGGGCTTTGTAGGAAAGAGGGCCACACACCATGGGGAGTTCAGTGCCAAGCAGCAGCCCTGCACCTCTGCCAATGAGATTTGCTCCCCATCCAGCCTGGTGAAGGGGTACCTTTCCGTGAACCTTTGAAAGCAGAGGGGTAAGAACTCTGTATTCGTTTTTAGAATATAGAAGAGACTGAGCTGTCTAGGATAATTCTTTCCATTTTTTCAGGACTTCTCAAAAAGCATTTCCAGGAATATGCAGACGCTCTGTTAGAGAAACCACCAGCTTGCTTGCAAACCTTGGTAAGATACTGCAGGAAAGCAACCTTACTTATAATAAGCAGCATATCATTGTTCTGAGTTCTCTCCTATGAGACTTACATGTTCCTGGAGATCTCTGAGTGTTATGGTAGCCATCATCACTGTGGTTTCAGAGAGCCTGTAAGCCCCAGATGTGGACTCATACTTTCTTTTTTTTCTGGAGTGACACAAGAATATGTAAGCCAAACTATACCCAGGTTTTGGACATTACACAATTAGGAAAATACACAGTAAAACCAAAATATTGCTTGGCAATTTGAATCACACATGACAGCTTGATAAGGCTGTCTGATGGAGCATTGATTCCCATATGCCAGAAAGGGCCTCCGGTGGCGTCTCATTGGTGTGCAGTGCAGCAAAATGGAAAAAGGACAAAATGCAGAGAGATTCTCCTTGTATACATAATACACAGGAAATAATTATTTTATTCATGTTGAGAGTATGTCTTCACTTTTATTATCATAAATATTCTTTTCTTCTAATTGTATTTGCTCACTTGATATCTCTATTTGTTAAACTAAAAATCTAAGCATTCCGTGGTCCTCCTATACTTTTAAAATTTTACTTGTCCCAGAAATCCGAGTCTAGAAATGACCACACCGAAGAGGTGAATCTCCTGTTTTCCTCGTGACTAAGCTTTCTTTCCCCGTCACTGCGGATCCAGCCAGCTCAGGCAGGCATAGGCCCCTGAAGAGCGTGCCCAAGACAGTAAGATTTCTCCCAAAAGACGGAAGTTCTGTTTCACTCCAAGCTTCTTTTCTGAAAACTGACTTGTTTATAGTCAGTTTTAAGAGTTATTCTTTGCTAGATGCCGCTAAAATTATATCTGCCCTATAGACACAAAAATGACAGCAGTAGTTCTCCAATAGTTTGCACTGCTGCCCTTTCAGGCAAGCCAGAGACTCCTTTTCCTGTCCATGTATTCTTAATAAAAGCATTGTATTCATTTAGTTGCTTGCATTGTCAGATGGAACTGCATGATGTGGCCAAATGTTGTGTGGCCAACAGGCTTATTTGTAGAGCAATGCTATTGAGAGAATCTATTTAATCATTTTATTTTATGAATGCTAACTTCTTTTTTTTTTTTTATTGTTGCTTACATTATATTATGTAGTACAGTGCTAACTTCTAAGTGGCTATTGTTCAATGCCAAATGAATATCCCAACCAAGTCAGGTTTTTAATATTAATAATTCAATCATGTATTTGTATACAGCTCTTAGTCACATGTTCAAAATGGAATTCTGTGAAATGGCATACAGTGCACTGCTACTAATTAAAGACCAAGCTTATGCTTTGGAGTGACTTTCTGCCCAGAGAAGACCCTAGATACTTAGCAGTGAGTCCACAAGAAATTATTTTAAAATGAACACTTTGGATACCCTGGATTGCAGATTACTGAGTCTTACCTATATACCAGAAGATATACCAGCTAGATATGTTCGGTGTTTATTTCTTTTTGTTTTGCCTGAGGTTTTAGCTAAGTTGATTTCCATGTTTTCATTGTCTGAAAGATCTTAACAGGGAGTTCATGTGTGATCTAGGGATTAGAAGCAGAGGCCCCTGTGCCAACATGTGCTTGTTGGAAGAATTCCCAGGTAAATATATCTTGGGAACAGAGAGATGTGACTAAAATGGGACTCCAGAAAGTTGGTGAAAAACAGAAATTTGTAAAAAGCACTTATTTTGGTGAATGTTTTTTAAAGTTCATGCATAGTATTCATCATGATATTTATTTTCCATAAACTTTTGAAACCGCTTATGTAGGCACAGTCAACCTTTTGACCAAAGGGTCAAAGGACCAATCTTGGAGAACTGGGATCCTGATTTACTAAAATGTACACACTGATCAATTTTAGAAAACTGCAATCCTGTTCTATTATTAAACCTACCACTAGATTGTAATAGGTGGTCAATGGAGATACAGACTGGAAATCTATATGAGAGTTGTACTCTGGGAAGATTGCTGGTGGCCTTCACAAAAGCAGTGTTAGTGAAGCCACAGGCAGAAGCTGTTCTGCAGCTTGTTGGAGAAGGACTGCACCAAGAATGAGCAAGTAGTATTCGCAGTCCACTCTTAGAAAACCAGGGCTTGAAAAGACACAGAGCAATGGATGATGCAGCAAGAGTTACAGAGCCAAGCAACTGTGAAGATGACAGATAATGCAGCACTTTTCTATTACAGGAAAGGTCTTTTAGAAAGATAAAGACTGGCATGGTAGAAAAGAGAATAAGCAGTTTAGTAAAGACTTTAATAAAGTGAAAACAGATGAGATCTGGAGTACCCCTGGAGACAATAGTATCTGTAACAAGGGGCGCTATGACCTTCATTTTAATAATGAAAGAAGAAGTGAAGAGACACTTGTGTGAGTCACCAATTGGAGTGATGAAAACAAAAAAATAATGACAAAGTTCTCATCTTATGGTTTCTATACCCATAATGTCAATAGGTTATCAGCCAAAATGAGAGAGAAAGAAGAGAGAGTAAAACATGCTTAAAATGATGTTTCATTTGGTGCCAGCGCTGTGGCTTGACAGGCTAACCCTCCACCTGCAAATGCTATCATCCCACATGGGTGCTAGTTCATGTCCCACCACTCCACTTCCCATCCAGCTCCATGCTCGTGGCTTGGGACAGCAGTGGAGGACAGCCCAAGTCCTTGATACCCTGCACCCACATGAAGACATAGAGGAGGGACCTGGCTCCTGGCTTCTGACTAGCTCAGCTCCGGCCATTGTGGCCATTTGGGGAATGAACCAGAGGATAGCAGATCTTCCTGTCTCTCCTTCTCTCTGTAAATCTGTCTTCCCGAGAAAAATAAATAAGAAATGATGCTTCATTTATGAAAAGTGCGGCGTCACATTGAAAAGCTGTATCAGCTGTGACACTACCGGCTTTTTCCTCAGCTGTAACACCTTTTGTCATGTGCAGATAAGCAAAAGACAAGAAAAATCCAAGCAAGGTTGGAAGTTTTACAAACTTTATAGAATATGTGGAGAGAAGACAAGAGCATTAAGAATATTAGAAAGGGAGAAATTACAATAATGAATCACGACATCTACCCTAGAGAGAAAGTGAAGCAACAGGAGAAATACACTGAGAGATTACAAGTGAGCTGTCCAGTGGATTGAATGATATGACCGGGAAAGTTCCAGAACAGTGGCAAGCTCTGACTGAGGAGAAAAACAGAGCATTGGAGATTCTGGAATGGCATGCAAAGAGCCTGGCAAACCAAGTTCCCAAGAATGATGACAAAAGTGTCAGGGAAGAATCCTAAGCATGAAGCAAGGAAAAGAGCTAGAAAGAGATCCGCGTGTGTTGTGCATAGAAGTTAACGACCCACCCACGAGGACTGAGCCTCAGAGAGGCAAGGTGGGGGAAAGGGGGAATCTGGATCTCAAAGCAGCGTTACTGCACTTCTAGGTCCTGAAGACCACGCGGGCCAGAGACAAAGCTCCAACGAAGAGGGCTGCTGTTCTAGGGAGAAGTGGACATTTATTGATCTTACAGGAGGAAGCTTGGGATTTGAAAATGCAGCTAGCAAAAGTCTATAAGACAAGTAGCTTTATTGGGCATTTCAAAAAGTGAAAATACAGGGCCTAGAGAAGCCATGTAACTTGACCCCCAACACACAGCTTCCGAAATGATTCCTTAACCATTATTTTGCATTGTCATCTTGCACGCACTGATCATAATCCTAAATCTGCAAGTCAAGCCATGGTTACAGTACATGAAAGGAGTTCAACATGGCTGGAATATCATTGTGAATCCTTGGTCAAAGTAAAAATAACTTCCCTGTGGGAACTATTTGGCTAGTTCCAATTTTGGTGAAGCATGAATGATTTTGATTCATAGGTGTAGTTACATGGTTCTTTAGCTCAGAGATGATCACTGATTTAAAAGAATATTAAGGGCCCCAATAAGGTCAACAGCAAAAGCAACAACCCCAAAGCATGATGACATCACTCACATAATACAGTGCATTCCTCACTCATTAGCAGTTTTATTTTCCACAGGATGTATTTCAAACGAGGATGCGCTATAAGTAGAAAAACAATACATACGGGTTCATTAGTCTTGCTCTTTTAAAGATAAATGCTGTACGTGGGATAAATGCTGTGAGCAAGAAATTATAAGCAGGTTCCCATATGTTAGATATCTATTTCCACAGCTCCTATCATCATGGTTTCTGGGCACTTTGACAGATAGATGAGGCTAATTCAGGCAACGCAATACATTCAGAAGAGTAGGTGAAAATCTTTCTCTGTAGCTCGCTGCTTTAAAAACAATAATTCACTGGAAAGCAAGAAGAATAAAACGTTTTCTAGAATGGAAGCCTAAGAAAAAGGCCACGCAAAAAAGAAAAAATTTTAATTCCTTTGTACAAGAGATAATGTTGACTATATCACCCTTTGATCAAGGTGTTTGGAATCTATCCTCAGTAAATAATCATCAATGGAGAAAATGTTGCATGCTAATTGCCATAGCATCAGTTTAGGTTGGGGGAAACACATCAGACATGAAAGATGTTCAGAATTGGGAAATAATTATAAAGAATTTAAAATGTCTATATACTGAGTATTAGGCATATTAAAATCAAAATCATTAACACTATAATGTTAAATGAGGAAAGTAGGTTATAATATGATTTGAAAAATGTGATTTAAAAAGAAAAATACATGGGTTGCATTGTGACATCACAGGCAAAGCCAGTACCTTCAGGTGCCTTTTTATGTCCTGGCTGCTCCAGTTCCTTCCTAGCTCCCCGGTAATGGCCTGGGAAAAGCCATGAAATATGGCCCACATGTTGGGCCCTTGCTTACCCGTGTTGGACACCTGGAAGAAACTCCTAGATCCTGGCTCCCAGCTGTGGCCTGGTCCAGCTCCCGTTGGACCATTGTGGCCATTTGGGGAATGGACCAGTGGATGAAAGTTCCTTCTTTGTCTCTCCTCTCTCTTTGTAACTCCATTTTGAAATAAATACATAAGCCTTTTTTTTTTAAAGAAAGAATATAAAGCATGGTAAAAAAAAGTTAAGTATGGGTATTGAAAATGAAATAATTTTATCCTTTTAACTGGTGTATTCTTCAAGTTTCCATTGAGGAATAAATCATATTTTAAAATACAAATGATAATATTATAATCTGGAAGTTTAAGACCTGCAAATTCTGCCAATAATCAATTTTTAGAATGAGTCAATATGGGTTTCCAATAAGAATATCATGTGCAATTTTTTAATCATCTTTCATTTAAATTTTTCTGACTATATATATCATAAAGTATGGATAGTATGAACAATTTTGATAGCTATACCCCCATGGAATCACACCACAGTCAAGATGCAGGATGCATCTGTCATTCCCAAGTTTCCTTGACAAATTTGTAGAACAGGCAATTACTAATTTATGTTCCATTGCTTTAGATTATTAGCCTTTTGTTTTACAAGTTTGTGTGACTTCACATAGCTTGTACTTTTTGCATCTAGCATAATGTTTTGAGGTTATGTGCATCAGAGAAGCGTTCCTTTATCACATTCCATGTGTATACATTGTATACATGTATTTATTTGTCACATCTTATCCACTGGATAATGGCTATTCAGGTTGTTTCCATTTGAGTGCATTATGAATAAAAATATTATGGACATGTGTGTTTAAATCTTCCATGGGCGTATTTTTCATTTCTCATGGGTATAAACTTAGTAGAGGAATTCATTTTTTATTGAGTAAAAATATAGTTAACCTCATAAAAGACCTCCCATGTATTTTTCCAAAGTGGTTTTGGTCATAAACCATCAAAGAGAAACAAATTTTTTACCTTAGAATAGGCAAAAAGTTTTTTGAGATGATACGAAATATAAAAGAAAATATTGTAACTGTAGGACTTCATCAAAGTGAAATTTCCTGTTGTTCCAAAGACAGCACTAAGGAAATGAAAAGGCAATCTGGAGACTATAAGAAAATATTTACATTATATAAGTAAAAAAAGGACTTGCATAAGAATATATAAATAACATTAACGACTCAATGATAAGAATTCAAACACCCAATAAAAACTTGGGCAAAAGACTTAAGCAGACATTTCTTCAAAGAGATAAACAGATGGCAAAAAGTACATGAATAAATGTTCAATACCATTAGTCACCATAGAAATGCAAATTCAATGCATTAGGAGATGCCACTAAACTTTCACTAAAATATCTAAAATAACCAAATTTGACATTCCAAATGTTGGTGAATATGTGGAGCAACTAGAACTCTTAAACACTGTGTTTCTTAGTGTGGTGGTTTATTTCACGTTGATATCTTGAAGTCAAGGAGGATTATTCCTTTGAATCAAAGCCTGAGATTTAATTAATGTTCACGTTTATTCCTTATATCATTATTCCCTCAGATATTGCTGATTTCCATGTCTGAATGCATGCATAGCTTGACTAAATATCAAATACAGTCAACAGTTTACTGAAGCAATAGCCATAACAAATAATTCATCATACCAAGGCTTAAATATTCTTTGATGATCCACCACAGACTCCCAAGGTGAAGAACTGTATTTTTCTGTGTTCTTGCAACTTTTCTGGAGATTCTGTCCTACATCAAATTACTGAATCCTTTTCATTAGGAATATGAATAATACTCTATTGTTCCCTTCCTCCTAAATTTATTTAAAATATAGCCATACACAGATTAAATCAGACAGCAAACTTGTTTATGGTACAACCTGTACTTTCTTAGAGAAAGTAGGAAAAAATATTTAACTATTAGAGAAAGTATGAAAAACATTTGACTATGAAAAAATATTGCAAGAAAAGCAAAAAATACAACATCAAAATTCTGGCTAAACTCTAAGCCATTATGATTATCCTGTAAAACGCAAATGATGCTAGAATTCTTGGGAAAACTTAACTGGCACTCACAATGCACATCAACTCAAAAACACAACTTTTCCAAAAATGTAAACTAGCTACTAGTTATAAATATGAAAAGAAAATTAGGAACATAAGCAAAAGAAAAAACATATCTTTGGTGTCAACCTTCCTTTAAATTTCTCTATAATGATTATGGTCACATTTGCTGCTTCTTGCAGAAATATGATGGACAGAAGGAAAGGATAGTAGTGAATGATACAGCTAATCATTATAGTTACAGGTTTGAATTCTGTGAAGTACAATGGTGTTCATTGCTGCTTTTTCCTTATTTATAGAACCCTTGATGTTACTCCTTAAGAAGCCCACAGTGGGACTGGCATTATGATATAGTGGGTAAACCCACTGCCTGCAATGCCCACATCCCATATGGGCACCAGTTCATCAGGTGGATACATGACACCTGATTCCTTCTTCGGCTTCACTATAAAACCCATGGACGTAGAGCCTGGACACTGGTATGCCCTAGTATCATCTGGTGAATCTTAGGCACAGTTAAGTTGAAAAACCCTTAGCACGTGTTTCTAACCTGGGCTTCAAAGATGATGGGGACACTGGGGACATGACTGAAGGTCTCAAAGTAACTTCTAATTTCCCAAAAAATTCATGAGCATCTTGGCCATGTAACCTAAGCATGCAAATTTTTATCAGTTGATTGGTTAGTTGTTTTGGTTGGCTGGTTTTTAACTATTTTCACTCAATATTGTGTCATGAAAGATCAATTTCCTTGAGCAAAAATGAGATGAATTTTTACACAAGAAAACATTTTCAGGCAAACAAATTTTTTCAACCTTCCATTCCAGAAAAACTGGAAAGATCTCTGGCAGACAGCTATGGCTTTTGCCAGTATGAATCTATTTTCCTTTTTAAGAAAAAATATTACCATTTTTTTTTTTATTGGGGAAAGTTTTCTCCTCAGCATTAATCAGAGTGCCATTAAATCTACCATGTAGTTCTGGGATAATGACCATATCACAAGCCTCAGGCCAGAATCATTGGTTCAGTCAACGACTGTGACACCCAATAAGTCCACTGGGACAATCCAAGGCCACCTTGAGACTTTCCTGCAGTGATAAGATTGAAGCTTGATTCACTAAGGCAACCATGTCTCTAAAACTGCATCATGCAAAATAATAATAATAAAAAAAAAGAGTTTTAAAAAGGCAACTCAAAGGAAAGCAGAGACCAGGGGAAAAAAGATGGGTGAATCCGATGTAGTATTTATGAATCTATCATTCATGCAGTTGAATAAATCTCATTTTGCCAAATCTGTCCACTCATTTGATCATCTTATGAAAAAAAAAAAACTTGAATAGTGATTCTGTCACTACAGCCAAACCAGCTCTAATGACTGTAAGATCCTTCATTAGTAAA
Organism: Ochotona curzoniae; assembly: GCF_017591425.1. NCBI lineage: Eukaryota > Metazoa > Chordata > Mammalia > Lagomorpha > Ochotonidae > Ochotona > Ochotona curzoniae. The sequence goes on along the minus strand of NW_024465035.1, from coordinate 7,357,203 downwards.
ATTGGCAAAGCCAATAAGATATAGATGATGCAGGTTTCTGTATTTGTTTAGGCAAACTAAATATTTGCTTTTCCAGAAATGGAATCACAAAGAACTTTCTCTTATAATTCAACCAGTAAAGAACTCTTTAATAAGTTTATTCATATCCCTTATTCTTCTTGGCATATTTTGGGGAGACATTTCCACTAGTTGTTGGAGGAATTGCTACTGAGATCCGAAATTACACAAGGAGGTACTTTCTGTAACTGCAGGGGAGACCCAGAAGAAGCTCCTGACTCCTGGCTTCAGCTCAGCTCAGCTTCGGCCTTTGCGGCCACAAGGGTAATGAATCAACAGACAGAAGATCTCCCTCTCTGTCTCTCCTCCTCTGTGTATAACTGACTTTCCAATAAAAATAAAATAAGTCTGTTAAAAAAAATACCAGCTCAACATTAAGGTCTCAGTGAGCAGAATAGTAATAATCAATCTATCCTAAAAGTTCGAAGACTCCTTGTTAGTACCAAGAGCCAACAAGTTTGCTCTTACAGGCTGATGTTTATACCTGAAAACACGTCGGTAGAGTTGAGGGTAACATCTGCCTTATACCACAAAGCAATGAGTTCTCTGTAAAAATGACATCCTTTATGAAACAAAACAGTATTATTTCAATTCTCAGTTATTTTACACGTTTTTATTATTCTTCAACTCTTAAAAAGAAAAACCTCTGTTAATCCTTTTCTAATTCTTTGCCAGGTTTCCAAACGGTTTACAGCTCAGTTTACAAAGTTAATCAAGTATAGTGTAATTAGTTCTTGTACTGTAGATTGAGGAGGAAAAGAGTTAAGAATCACCAGAAAATACAACCCGATCTCCACTGACACAAAACTCATGTTTTTGTTTGATTCTTGTTCTCTTCTTGCCTTAAGCCTCCAACTCCAGAGTATTTGAAAAATAAGCTATCATTTGGTTAAGAATTACTTCTGTACACTAAAACACAGTTTATTAGTTCAAATGACTCTACAATATGTATGTGAGTATCCACTGAATTTTGTTTTCAAAACGTTTGAAAATGGAAGCCGGTGTAAAATGCTAAATATTAGATTCATCAAATATGAATTCTTACTTTATAATCTCTTCAATCATTTCTTCAACAAATGGAGGAAGAACAGATCATATTACCATTGCAAACATTCACACATCAGGAACACAAAGAATATCTCGATAGTGAAATCAGAGAAAACCGAAGGTTAACGTTCCCCCGCATCTGTTCTATTACCGTAGTATTCTAATTTTCCCTTTGAATTCTCACTAACTTTTCTATTTCCTGGATGGAAGAGCAAGAGGCACAAAAATAGAAATTACTTGATTTGACTACTGAAACTCTAATTTTTTAAATAAAATTTTGATGTTTACTCAAGTGATGGATTAGTAATGTTAAAATATTAGCTAGTGCGATCAACACCCACGTACCCCAAGAGATCTCTCACCATGTTTTTGGCTTACTCTATTCAGTCATAGAGGGTGCTCACATCTAATTATTTCAGAGAATGGAAATAGAGAAAAGAAATAATCACTGCTAGCATCTCAACTCAAAAGCCTAAACAGAGACATGGCAGAAGGAGTTGAAATACAGCAAAAGATTTAGAATAAAATACCGTGATGAAGCAAAGAGCTTCTCCTATATACCTATTTCCAATTTTAAAAGCAGCACATCTGACCAACAGTCACTAATAACCTTAGAGTAATAATAATAGCTGAAACAGTCACATTTCACTAAGCAAAACAGGGACCAAAGAAGAATGCTTCCAGCATTCCCCAACAATAGCGCCACTTTCCCCTTTCCCAGAGCAAGGAGTGGGTGGCTTAAGAACAGAGCAGAATAAACCTCTGAGCTTTTCTGTTCGAAGTAAATCAAAAAGCATTTATAATGTCAATCAATTGATGCCCCCACACTTGGCTGCTATTTGCACCACATGGTAGTATATGGTTTAAAATGCCTTTTGCACATCCAGGATCTCTTCTTCATACCATCAACAAAGTCGATTACAACTCTTTCAAAAACAAAACAAACAAACAAAAAAATCCTCTTCTCCCTGCTCCCCACAACCAATCAACCTTTTAGCTATTTCTCCAAATCCATTCCTCTTTCCACATCCTCATGGCCTCTGTTTAGGTTAACCTTCGCTAGTCTCAACTGCCCTCTATTCCACTTCTAATTTTATTGTCTCTGAACCCATCTATATAACAATTTAGTGGCCTCAAAGTTTGCACATACAATTCTCTTGTTAAAATTCTTCCAACAATTTTACGCTCCGAGGCCAGCATATAGAGTGACAGGTAAAGTACTGTCTGTAATCCAGTATCCAGTATGGGTGTCAGTTGGTGTCCCTGCTGCTGCGCCTCTCACGTGATTCCTTGTTAATGGGCCAGGGAAAGCAGCAGCAGATGACCTAAGTTCTTGAAGCCCTGCATCTACGTAGGTAATTCAGAAGAAGCTCTTGACGCCTGACTTCAGCCTGGCCAGGCTGGCTGTTCTAGCCATCTGTCAAAGTTAACCAGCAAGAAACACTCTTTCACTCTCTCTCTTTCTCTCCATCTCTCTCTCCTTTGTTTTCTGTTTCTGTAACTCTGGTTTTCAAACAAACTGATTTCTTAAAAATGTATCTTCTATGTGAAACAAAATGTCCAAATCTCCTACGGTTCTATAAAAGATTCTCAGTGACCAGATTCTACCTATTTTTCCAGCATAATTTCCCTATAACCCTACTTACCCTTTGTATACTAACATCTCAGTCCTTACATTTACTTCCCTTCACATAATTTTCTTGCTAATTAGAACTATCCTTCCCACCACCATTCCTTTACCATCACAATTACACAGCCATTCCATTAGAAAACTCTGTTGACTCTTTTTTACACCATCTTTACTGCAATTCATTCTTTTCCACCTGGATTATTGTGACAGCCTCCTGATTTGAGTTCCTGCTGTCATCCTATTTCTTGCAGTTTATTTTCTTCCAAGAATCCAAAATAAACACGCTCAATGGCAGTCACGTTGTGTTTTTATCTAACATTTTCCCTTTTTTACTTAAATAAAGTCCAAATTCCTTACAATGGTCCAAACAGTGTCAACCTGAGTTCTGAGGTTTCATCTCTCGTCCTTTGATCACTATTCAGCAGCCACACTGGCCTCCCCACCTTTCCTAACCATGCCCAGCAAGCCCACACTGTGGCCTTTTCCATTGTTGTTCTACCTACCTTGAAAGTTCTTCCCTCGGTTTACACTTGACACCCTCTCTAACTTAACTCCAGAGTCCTCATGACAACACTACTTAAACTAGAGCATCAACTTCCTCTATCATGATGGGGGTCAGAACGTATTTGCCCTTTATTAATTTTATTTCTCTCTTATCAACATAATTTTAGGTCTTTGTAAAATTTATCTGTCTGTTCTTCTAGAGCATAAACTCTGAGGAGATTGGTATTATTTTCTCTTTTAATCTTCAGATCTCAATTTCTGTACCCGTTATATTCCTCTTTTTCTCTACTTTTGTTTGAATTCATCTTCTCCCACCTGGACATCATTTCCTCCAAAAGATCTCTCCAGAGGCCAGTTTGGGCTCATTGTTCATCCCAAATTACGCTTCTACTCTCCAGCTCCTCTTCAATGTGTCCTGTCAAAAACCAATACAATACTTCCATATTTTAAAGAAACTCACAGAGATTTATACCAAACATAAAACCTTCAAGTTTTTCTCATTGACTGAGAGCAGATGCATAATAAATGTCTCTTCCTTCATTTATTTTTACTTTTTCTGTCATTTATTTTAAAAAGTCATTTCAGGGATGACTGAGCGACCAAGGTGTAAGGGATCCAGGATCTGCTTTGCAATCATGCAGCTCGCTCTCTAGGGTCTACTAGTCCTGATTCACACTCTTTAATCTTTGAATCATCACCATGTTTATCTTGCACCATTTTCTTTCTAGTTCTAACGGTCTGCTGTTGTTTCAGAAAGAGCCGGGACCAAATTTAAGATCTGGCCTAGTACAAATAAAATCAACAAGCCATAAATAAAACATCCTGGGATATTCCGAGAAAGTATCATTTTTTTCTACTTATAGAACAAATGGGTTTTAGTGCCCCCAAATTCTTGAAATAAAAACTGAAAAGAAAGAGAATAATATAAAACAATACAAATCTTCCTTAATCCCAGAACGCAGAGATAATCCTCTCCATAATTTGTTATATTTCTCTCATATGTACTGTCTTAAATAATTTCAAATGACGATTTAACCATCTTATTGCTTTTTCCACTGTCCTGTAATTTAAATAATTTATGAATATAATAATAATCTGACTTATAACCATATAATAATTTAATAATTCCTGTGATGCTAGACAAATATATTCCTTGCAATTAAATAGCATTGGGAAAGATTTGCCTACCATGGAAGTGAAGCTTTTCAGCAAGCTTTTTCCATGACTGAATATATCCTGCCGTTTCTGATCGGCACACACAGTGTTAAATTCTTAAAGATGATAATATTTCGTTTTTTTTTATTTCCGTTTGTGTTTACTAAGGTTACTTCAAATTTATTTCTACCAAAGGTGTGAATTTAACAATGGAACTTTAAATGATTATATTACAAATAAGTGACACTTCAATAGAAAATATATAGAAGGACAATTCTTCCATAAACAAAACAAACAAAAAATTGTTTTAAAAAAAAGACAGAATAATACCAAAAATGAGCAGGGAGCATATATGTGTGTTAGTTCACATTAGCCAGGAAAGCGGACAACCTATCCTATTTAGGGTAGTTCATCTCACAATAAATCGTGCATGGGAGCTAACCAAAAAAAAAAAAAAAAGAAAGAAAAGAAAAGAAAATTAGACCTCTGATTATTCAAAATTTGTGAAACAAGATCAATTTCTTCAAACATAAGATTATATACCTTATAGTTTTAATCTTGACAACTACTCTATGTCAGAGAGCATGCCCATGTACCATAAACTGTTAAGACAGTTATAGTAGGTAAGAGAATGTGTCCTGGAAAGTATTATATGGGCAATCAATTATGACATGGGTATTACAAAATAAGCTTCTAAAGGGGAGAGGCCAAACAGAATTACTTTCAACGATGTAGGTGTAAGTTATATTACATGGAGATCAACCCTATCTCTCCATAGAGCATGTGTCTGCCCCCTTGAACCCAGGTGTGCATATGTGACCCACAGGGGTGTGCATGTCACCTTCAAATAACAGCTTGAAAAAACACTGGACAAGTTCCACGCTGCACTTTCTTTGCACTGTGATTATATAGGGGCACATTTTGAAATAAAGTCTCGAGTCTAGCTAGGTTACTGATGGCCTACAATGAACTGAGTCCTATTCTAATTTGTTTGGGAAATGTGATAAGCCCAAGAAATACACATTACTGTTTATGCCACTAAGATTTGAGCGTTGCTTGATACTATAGTGTAATACTAATTCAAGATTAACTGGGGCCTGGCACGGTGGCGCAAGTGGTTAAGGTCCTCGCCTTGCACACCTGGGATCCCATATGGGCGCCGGTTCTAATCCCAGCAGCCCCGCTTCCCTTCCAGCTCCCTGCCTGTGGCCTGGGAAAGCAGTCGAGGACGGCCCAAAGCTTTGGGAACCTGCACCCGCGTGGGAGACCCGGAGGAGGCTCCTGGCTTCGGATTGGCATAGCATCGGCTGTTGCGCTCACTTGGGGAGTGAATCATCGGACGGAAGATCTTCCTCTCTGTCTCTCCTCTTTGTATATCCGCCTTTCCAATAAAAAAATAATAAAAATAAATCTTTAAAAAAAAAAAAAGATTAACTGAAGCCAGCCAACTAAGTCAAAATACATAAAATGTTTCTTCTTTGAACACCTTCAGTCGAAGGACCATATGCAATTGTCATAAGGGATCTCAAAGTTTAGGGAACTGATGCTGTTTGAAATTTGCCTTTCCCAGACACACAGGGTGATGGGGAGGGTTAAAAACAGAGATCCATTTTCCATCTACCAGTTCACTCCCATAAGACCCTAAGCAGCAAGGGCTGACCATTACTGGGCCAGACCAAGACCAGCATCCAGGAACTCCATCCGGGTTTCCTGAAGACATTATCACTTACGTAGGAGGATAAAGTATTTCCAAGCATTTCTGTATAATACAGGAAGTGTTCTGGGGAAGATATTGTGGGACATCGGGTGAAGCCAATGCTTGAGAAAAAGTCAGAATAATATCCCATATCTGAGTCCCAGCTTGATTCTCTGTACCTCTCTTTCAGATCCAACCTCTCACAAGCATGAATGGAAGGCAGCAGGGGATGGACAATCCAAGTACTTGAATGTGCACGACCGAGATGGAAGTTGCTGCTTCAGATTGGCCCGGCCTAGACGGTGCGCGCATTTGGTGAGCAAATAACGGAAGATCTTTCTGTCACTCTGCCTTTAAATAAGTCAATGCTTAAAAATAAAGTAAAATGGGAAGTTTTCTGCAAGTAAAATCATTTCAAAATAAAAGTGAAGTTAAATAAAATAGGAAGTGAAACACCCTCTTTAAAGCTCAGTACTTTGGAAATAATCATTTAATCTGCTGTATCGCTTTCAAGAACTTAATTCACATACAGAGTTTTACATAAATGAAAATATACTGCATTTGATTTCTGAAACCTGACATTTTCTCCCACATCTGGAGCATCTTTCCATATGAATACACACAGATCAACCAACCTCATTATTTTTTCAACCACTGCCTTGTTATCACATTCAGAATTATCTGTTTCCACATCCAAGTCCCTCTACTGTAGATGTCTTTTAAAATGTGTAATTATAAAATGCAAAAAGTGTTCTTATAAAATACTCACTACAGTCTTAATCAAACTTAAATATATTAAAGGAAGGAAAAAGAACTTGTGCTATTTTATTTATACAGAATATAGATAGATGACAGATAACATAGATAATCTATCTATCCATCTATTTTCCTTACTAAAATATTAATTGACCCCAATTTGGATGCACCAACTTTCCTCCGTTTTGCTCTGCTTCACTTCCGATTACATTCAGGTGTTGCAACAGCCCCAACATGCATCCCTTCAGGATTCACGCCCAGGAAACAGAGTTTGTTTTTCCATCACATCCCCGAGTTGGCATGGTGCTTATGGACTGCATAAGCTCCCCCCCATCCCTGTGCAGTGAGTGGCCAAGCACATCCTTCCAGGCATGTATCATAAACGGGACAGAAGGGCTTTTTATAAGAAGGAAAAATACGTATTCAAGGTGTGCCTCAACATCATGATTAGTTTCTTCTGTCTCCATTTCTAAGCCTGCACACATGAGCAGTCTCCCTCAATAGCCTCTAGTGTCTTCTTTCACAAAGTGACATACACAGGTGACATCCCTCTGAAGACATGTTGCTACTATTGGACTCTCACTAATTCTCCATCCTTGAGTCCCACATCACTCCACAGATGTCTACCTTCTGCTTTGTAATGACTGACTAGTATTTCATTACAGGTATATGCCATCATTCACTCGACTAATCACCTATTTGTGGACATTTGGACTTCTGGGGGTGATAGAACTGCAAACTGTATTTCATTGAGCATACTTTTACACAGATTTGGATGCATTTGTTCAACTATATATCCAGATGAGCATCTTAGAGATGACATTTCTAGGTCAAAAACCGTGTCCATTTAAAATGTTGGTAAGCCCGATCAAAAATATAAGTAATAATAGGTGTTACACCTCCCATTATTCCCAATGTCTGAAAATGCCTTGGTCTCATTACACCTTTGCAGTTTTGCTCAATTGATGACCAAAACACAGCATTATGTTTATATTTTTATGCCATGTATTCTTATAACATGTTTATTTGCTAAATAAATGTTGGTATCTTTGGATTTTCTGATTCCATGCTCATTTTTCTTCTGGGTCCAAAATTTCTTTTACTGAGTTTTTGACATATTAAACAAACAACCACCAAATCTACTGTGATGAGATTTTTTGCACATTTAATCCTTTTTATGGCACTTTTCGCACATCAAATTTGTCCAAAGCTTTATATACTTACATTGTCATTCTCTTTGTGTGGGGGGATGGGTAGTTTGGATTGTTGCCTAAGAGTCACCTTAAGTTTATCAAAAACTTTTTCTGCCTCTGTTCCTTTATTCGGTACTTTTTCACTTAAGCCATTGATTTATCTTAATTACCACTCAAGATATGGAAATCACCAGTTCCTTGTTGATAGCATGTGCAATTCTGGTGGATTGGGGTCATGTGAGTGCTTCTGAGCACTCACTCACGAGTATTGGTGGCCCAGGTCACTATAAATCCCCCTGTTCAATTACCAGTATAGGATTTCCCCTTCCTGCTGATGCAGAATCAGGCCATGAGTGAGAGAGCAGCCACTCCATCCACCTGAATGTGGTCCAAAGAGTTCTCCTGACAGCCACAGTGAACAAGAAACTTGTGATACTGAACCATTAATACCTGGTTGCTTTCTAACTACTAACAACAGCACAGCCAAATGTCTCTCACCTTTCCTCTGGGCACAATTTTGCAGCAGATGGTGTCAATGCTGTTCACACTACCTGCCTATTAGCACTTGATTGGACCTGGCCCAACTTCCAACTTCTGGCACCATCCCTTCCTTGTTGTGGGTGTCCTCTCTCTGTTGGAACGCATTGCCACCTGTTCTAGAGTTTGCAAGTTTCTGGAATACATGCCTTTGAGAACGACTCTCAAGCATATCCGGGGAATATTAGTGTGTGACTACGACCTCCGCTTTCCCTGTTGAGTGTAATAAGTCTGTGATGGTGTAGCTTATAGGGGCTTCCAGCACTTCCCCAGGGGGCATTATGCTTTAACTGTTTTCCAGAAGTGGAACCTGACTTGATAACAGGCTCTTTGAAAGTAATCTTCACTTCCTTGTTTCACTTACTCTTTCACCTGCATTTACCTTCCAATAAACTACTTAGACTTAATGGTTTATCATGGTGTCTGCCTGCAGGTAAAGTCAAATTTAAACAAAACATTCAGGGACAGTCATGTGGAGACAGAAGTGTAAGAATAGGCCTAGAGGTAGACCAATAAAGCATTTGAATCATAGCAAATCACTCAGTTTGTCTGAATTAAACTACAATATATGCAAGTAAAATATGGTATTTAGCTGGAATTGTAGGTCAACATAATCATGACAGATCTTAAACGGCAAACTAAAGTGTCTGAGGACTTAATTGTGCAATGCTTTTTTAAAAAAAAATATATTTGTTGTTATTGCAAAGTCAGATACACAGAGAAGAGAGACAGAGCAAGATCTTCTGTCTACCGGTTCACTCCCCAAGTGACCACAATGGCTGGAGCTGAGCCAATCCAAAGCCAGGAGCCAGGAGCCTGGAGCTCCTTTTGGGTCTCCCACACAGGAGCAGGGTCCCAAGGCTTTGCGCCATTCTCAACTGCTTTCCCAGGATGGAAGCAGAGAGCTGGATGGGAAGCAGAGCCACTGGGATTAGAACTGGCACCGATATGGGTCCCTGGCACTTTCACGGCGAAGACTTCAACTGCTATGCTATCATGGCGGGTCTGTGCTACATCTTTTTAATGTTTAAGTTTTCTTTCATTATTTTCAGTATTTTCTCCCATACTCTTCCCATACTCTTCCACAATATAGATCAAAAGGGAAATATCATATCCCAATTAGGTAAGGAAACATAAAGAGAAGCAGAAGGCAATGTTCTTGGTGATTCAATCACTTCATAACACCAAACTATGCAATTAGACTGTATAATTCTAGCCCACAACCTGTGTCATCTCTGCTTTATACTAGAAAAAGGTACAGAGTCACTAATTAAACTTCATTGTAGAAAAAAAATCTGATTTAAGAACTTAAGAGACACAGCTCAGCATGGTAGAACAGTGGCTTAAGCCCTCGCCTTGTGCATGCTGGGATCTCATATGGGTGCTATTTCGTCTCCGAGCTGCATCACTGTCCCACTCAGCTCCCTGCTTGGGGCCTGGGAAAGCAGTCAAAGACAGCTCAATGCCTTGGGACCCTGCACCCGTGTGGGAGACCTGGAAGAAGCTCCAGGCTTCTGGCTTTGGATCGGCTCAGCTCCGACCTTTGCAGCCTCTTGGGTAGTGAGTCAGCAGACATAAGATTTTCCTCTCTGTCTGACCTCCTCTCTGTATATCTGACTTTCCAATAAAAATAAATAATTTTTTTAAAAAGAACTTAAGAGACAAATAACTATTATCTACTCATTAGAAAAAGTGAACATGAGCTCAAGTAGGATAAAAAAATAATAACTTAGACTTCTTCTGATGTACCGAAACATTGACGTCCTCTCTCTGTGACGGTCACAGGCCTTCTGGGGCAGCACACAGTCATCATAGGAGCCCTGTGAATATGTGAATATGAATCAAGAATCTACCAAATGACCTTGCTCAAAAGTCCCATGATTTTATTTCGTACATCTTGTTGGTAAACAGAGCAGATGCGTGGAGGCTTCTCTATGCCGTTAGCTGGTTACACAATTCCAAGCTTTTATGACAACTGTGGCTTTATTGCCACTACTTCTGCTGGCCTTGCTTTGCTTGACAGTCCTAGGAAGCTGGCATGCACGCCGTTAGCATTATTCTCCCCTCAGAATTGTTATCCTCTTGCGCTTTTCCAACAGGTTGGTGGGCCTCTCCACCCTAAGACACTATCATTTGCAATCAAAAATTAAGATCCACTTCTCAAAATCAGAGTCAGTGTAAAATATTTGCATGGACAATTCAGATGGAATTCCGGCCTCCCAGCCAGATGATTTTTTGCTATTTGGAGAATGAGCCAGCAGAAAGAAGAAGTCTGTCTCTCTCTCTCTCCATCTCTCTCTGTAACTTTGCCTTTCAAATGAATAATTTTTAAACTTCAAAAAAAAAAAACCCAAAAAACTTGGAATATTTCAAGTCTCTGGAGATAAAATTGATTTCTAAAAGTGTAAAACACCTATTATTCATTGTATATTCATACAGAATATTCATAATTAACCTTTTGCTTTGCTGTTTCTGTTCTAACAAGAATCTCTCAATGCTAAACTTAATGATCAAATTTTCAAAAATCATTTATTTGATAGGTTTAGTAAAAGGAAGAGGGAGAGAAGGAAGAGATCTTTCATCTGCTGATAAACTCCACAAATGGCCACAACAGCCATATCTGGGCTAAGCTGAAGTCAGGAACATGGAAGTGCATGCATGCCTTCCACATGGGGAGCAGTAGCCCAAGCAGTGGGGCCATCTTCCACTGGCTGCCCCATTCACTCACAGGAAGCTGGCTTGAAAAGAACCTCAAAAAAAAACTCTGTGTGAGATGTTGGTACCATAAGCTGAAACACTAACCCCTTCATGACTCCATTTTAATAGAAGATTTATGCAAATTAGACACTGCCAATATCAGAAAAACAAATGGCATTAAGACATTGTAATTCTTGGTGTGATAGTAACTAAGCATTTAAGATGTTTTTATTGTTGAGAAAGGTCAAGTGAGACCTTTTTCTGAAAGAGAATATAGTGGTATCCAAAGAACTGAATATTTAGCTACCCACAATTAATTCATTGTCATCCACAAGAAGAGCATTGCAAGAAGGAAGTGATCTGGGTTTGAAATTGATACCCTTCCACTCTGAATTCAACAGCATCCTCCGAGTGGAACAGGTGTCAGATGAGAGAGTTCAGGCTGGCCTGACCTCAGGCAGCAGGCAACCGACCAAGTGAAGTCCCTGTGATCTGTAAGTATACTGCTGATCAGGAGTCAAGAAACTATTTCAAATTATAGTTTTCAGCATGTTTAATCATTAGCTATGATTACCCTGTATTTGTTGGGGGGGGGGGCGAAGGAAGATGGGAGAACTCAAATAAATACTCTTTTGCAGTTTACATGAAACTATTGCTGTGACAAGAATTTTTCCATCAGCAATGAAGCATGGAAAAATCAGTATTGTTTTTCATTTTTTGTTGTTATTTTGTTTTTTTGCAGAATTTGCAAAAATAGTCACTTTAAATCAGCCCCCTTGACCAACTTTGGGCACTGGGTAATTATCCCCAATAGTTCCCTTTAGTAAATCAGTTTCAATTTTTTCCATAAAAAGTAGTTTCTTTTTGACATTCTTATGCAGTCTTTCTGTTTGCTACAATAACAGAAGTTGCCTTCTACAGAAACATCAGCAATGATCAGGGGCTCCGTTTCTCTGCTGTAGCAACTGATATGGTATCTGAGTAGTGAATTTCATGTAGCTCCCTCTTTTTCCATGACGGATAAATGAAATTAAGACTGGCTCACTGCTCTGTTTAATAGTCAAACACCTACATTGCCTGACTTAAGTCTCCTTGTAATTCCTAGTAGAGTCTTTCATTTTTTTTATTCTGATATTTTTAATCCAATGTAATCCCACCCTTACCCCCAAAAAAATCCAAAGAGGAGACCATTTGTTCCTGAAAAAGTAGGGAAAGAAGAACAACTTACTCTCCCACATGAAACAAACAAAAATTATTCAAAATACACAGAGCAATAGTTTGCAAGACACTGGATCACCAGGCAATAAGAGCTATTTATCCCTGAGCTATGAGAAATAAATGAAGAGAACACTAGGATTCCTCCATCTGACTACCTTCCAGGCCACACACAGGGAAGGGGAATCCACACGCACTGTAGAGGACAGCATGAGTTCAGCAAATACGATCCAGGTCTCAGGAGCTTCTAGCTGCTGGGGTTCACAGCACTGAGCCCCAGAGAGGAAAAGCCACTTGGAGCAACTCCTGAGCTACAAATCTCAGCTGAGTCCAGATGGATGCACACATGTGAGGAAACCACCTTTAATGCCTCCCTAAAGAAAAGTACAGGTAGCAGTGCCCAGGGTCACAACAGTTCCTACATTCACCAGGTCAATGGAAAAACGTGGAGATTTCCAGAACACGGGGTGTAGTTCCCAGAAAGCTCTTGCCTCAATAGTGGGGAACAGTCAGCCCATGATTAACACAACTCTGGTCTGTCTAGCAATTCTTAAAAGCAAAACCAGAAGGGACTAAATTGTTTCCAAGGAACTTAACTGTATACCAGAACAAAGCTCAAGAATATTTTTAGGAACACAAAAAGACTCAGCATCCCACAAAGTATAATTTATAATATCTGGCATCCAATCAAAAATTTCCAGACACACAAAGAAATAGGAAAATTTGATCCATAATAAGGAGATAAATCAATCAATTGAATCTGATTACGAACTAACGACAGATGCTAGAGCAAGCAGAGGAGGATATTAAAATGGTTATTATAACCGTATTCCACATGTTCAAAAAGTTAAGCAAAAATATGAAGTACATAAAAAAAAGATCTAAGTCAAACTTTTAGTGATTAAAACTAAAATGTGTGAGATGGAAATAGACTTTCTAAGATTAACAGCAGATTAGACATTGCAGAAGAAAAGATTACTGATCTTAAAGGGCTCACAAGAGAAAAAGCCAAAATGAAACATGCAGAGAACACACAGCTTCAAAAAAATGGGCATTGTTTAGTAAGCTGTAGGATCACAGAAGCACCACAATATACAGAATTGGGGGGTCACAGGAGGAGAGAACAATGGTCGCACCTGTCGATGAAAACTCCCTAAATTTTCTAAAATACATAAGCTGACTAGGACAAATCTTAAGCAAAAAAATCATTAGAAAAAAAAAAACAAAAAACAGCATTGGTCACAGAAAAATCAAATTCATCAAAAGCAATAACAAACCTAAAATCTTAGAAAAAGAGGAAGACCAAGACAAACACGCAGGCACGAGGATAAGGATGACAAAAGCTTTCTGTTGCAATTGCTGCAGAAGACGGAAAACAAATAAGAAAATATCCACAAAATACTGCAAGGCAAAAAACAAAGTCATTCTAGAAATCAGTAACCGGTGAAAAGGTCTTTCCAATTCAAAACCAAATTCATTTTCAAAAAGCTGAATGAAATTGATAAGTCTCAAAGTTGGTCAGAGAAAAAGAGAAGATGCGAAATGTCAATTACAAAAACGACAGAAGAGATATCACAATGGAGTTTACAAATACAAAAATATTACTACGGAACTGCTACACACAACCTTCGCCATTAAACTTAACAATTTATTGGCACTTGCCTAATTCCTTGAAAAGTAGAAACTACCAAAGCTCACACAAGAAAAAAACTAAATAAAACGGGTAGCCTTACATCTCTTAATGAAGCAGAATTAATAGTTATTGCATTCCCCCCCAAAAAAGCAATGCTAAAGCCCACATGGCCTCACTGGCCACGTTCATCAAATATTTAAGAAAGAAAGAATATTAAATCTACACGAACACCTCCAGCTGCTTAAGAATAGAGTAACACTCTCCATCTCATTCAAAATAATTTATCCACGACTACTTTGATATGAAAACATCTGAAGATAGTACAAACATTGCAGAAAATCATCTCTCATGGACAGAGTTTGAAAAAATCCTTTCCAAATTTGGACCAAATCAAGTGTAACACTGCATATAAAAATGATACGTCATAACCAAGTGTGAAAAGTTGGTTTGGCGATAGAGAAACAGTCAATGTGTTTTACCATAACAACAAAGAAACAAACAAAAGAAATAAAGAAAAGCTAGATGATCATCCCAGTCAACACAGAAAAGACTATTTGAAATAGCAACATGTTTTCCTGATTGGAAAAAATAAAGACTGTTAGGAGACAAAAAGAGAAAAAACCTCTCTCTACTCAACAAAGGACATATACAAAAATTCAACCAAAAAATGAAACTGTAAATACAGCTTTAACGAAACTCAGGAAAAAGGTAGGATGTCTAACTTCACTTTATGCCTTCAACATTACATTAGAGTTTGTAGTTGTTCCAAAAACAAGGTGTGAAGAGGAAATAAAATAAATCCAGATTGGAAAAGGAGAAATAAACCTGCCCCTAGTCACAAATGAAATAATTGATCAGCTAGAAAATACACTGGAATATTCACAAAATGACTAGAAATATTAAACAAGTTAAAGCCATGATTCAAAATAAAAGATACATACACAAAAATCCATTGTGTTTCTACATAATATCAATGAACCATCAGAAATTATAATTTTAAAGATATTAAAAACTACAGTTTTAAAAATGCATTAAAACAACATCAAAAATAGAAAATATTTAGGGCTGCATCTGCCAAAAACTGTAAGAAATCTATGCAATTAAAATTGCAAAGAATTATTAAAATAGTTTTTTAGAAAAAGACCCAAATAATACTAGATATACTATATTCATTTATCAGAAAACTCGATAGATAACTCCCCAAACTGATCCAAAGAATTAAAATAATCCCAATTAAATCCTAGCAGGTTTTTTTTGCAGAAATTAACTGGCTGACTCTAAAACTGATGTAAAAATTCAAAAGACCTAGAATAACTAAAAAAAAAAAATTTCAAAAAAAAGGATGAACAAATTTAGAGAACTAACATTTATTATGAAGCTACAATAATCAAGACAGTTTGGTAGCGGTGCAAAGATAGACAAATAGACAAATGGAACAGAAGAGAGTCTAGAAATAGACCCATATATATATACAGGCAAAGATTTTGACAAAATTTCAAAAGCAATTCAGTAGAGAAAGATTAGTCTTTTCAACAAATGGTGCTAGAATAATTGGATGTACACATATGCAAGAAAAAAATAAACTTTGATCCACATCTTGCACCATAAAATTAACTCAACATGTATCGTTGACCTAAATGTAAAACTTAAACCTATGAAACTTCTCAGAGAAAACTTTTGCAGCTTTGACTAGATAAAGATTTTTCAGATAGGGTGTACAAATCATGGTCCACAAAACAAAATATTGATAAAGTAGATATCATCAAAGTTTCCGAAAATGTCTGCTTTTTAAATATACTGGTAGCAGAATGAAAGAAAAGCCACAGATGGAAGAAAATAGTTACAAATTACATGTCTTGAGAAGGACCTATATCACAAACATGTGCATACATTTACATCCTTAAAACTCAATAATAACACGAACAATGAGCAAGTTACTTTGACAACTTGCCAAAGAATCCTCAACAGTATTAAACTAAAAACACACAAAGGTAAATTCCAGATTTATTAGAATGGATAAAGTTTAGAAAAAGTTTGTTACCCCATAGCAAGGGATTTGGAGGAACTGAAACCGTCAAATACTGTTCATGGGAACGAAAACATGGTTTAACTACTTTAGAAAACCATACAGGATGGAATACTATTGAGGCATAACGAATGAAATCCTATCTTTGCAACAAAGTCAATGTAAACTGGAGGTCATTATATTTAGACAAATAAGCAAGTCTCAAAAAGACACATCTCATACGTTTTCTGTTATATTTGACATATCATATACAACATACAAAACAGTGCAAGAATGAAAAGATCAGTTCGCAATGATTGTCATTTTCAGTCCATTTACTCCGATGGAAATGGATTCTTGTGCTCCTTTCAGTTTGTACTTGTCGAATATCATGATGTGTGGCAAAATAAGCCTGTGAATATAGATCGCATTAAAATTATGTCCATGTAAATACTGTTGAACAGATGAAAGGGAGGACGAGGTATGGGGGTGGGAGAGAGCAGACGAGGAAGGAAAGTATGTTCTTGGAACTTTATGGAACTTACAAAATCTGCTCCCTTTATATTAATAAACAAATAAAATATACATGTACATATAATCCAAGCAATCTCCTTCCAGTTATTTCCCAAAGAAAATTAAAATATTTCTCAAAACAAAGACTTCCAAGCAAAAGTTCATTGTAAATTAATAGTCCAGAACTTTATACACCACGAGTGTTCAGCATTTTGAGGAATGGATAGCAGTCAGTATCGTGGCACAATAAATTAAGCCACCATTTACAATGCCAGCATGTCAGCATGCCACTTCATCTAGTTCTAGCAACTGAGTGAGCTAGCTTCCTGTTAATGCATGTAGAAAGACAGCAAAGGATGGTGCAGGCTCTCAGGCCCTTGCCACTCATGTGGACACCATGATGAGGTTCAGGCTCCTGGCTTTAGCCTGCTCCAGAGCTCATTGCTGGCAACCAACCATTTAGGACGTGAACCAGTGGATAGACTATCTCTGTTTCTCTCTCTCTCTAGCTTTTTCTTTCACATTATAATATTTTAATATGTATTATATTTTACTTTATCTAATATTCATTTTATGTTTTATTTTATATAACTATGTTATCTTTTAATATTTTATATATTTCTATATAATTTGATATAAAACATAAGTATATTTTAAAATATTTATTTATTTGAAAGGGTTTCCCCAAGAAAAGGATAGACAGAGAAAAAAGCTTTTCTATCCATTGGTTCACTCCCCAATGTTCAAAAAGCTGTTGTTCAACAAGTTCAAGTTTTGTCGAATCAAGGGCGGGGGCCAGGAGCTTCTTCCAGGTCTCCAAAGTGAGTGAAGGGGCCCAAGCACCTGGATCTTCTTCTTCTGCTTTCCTGGCTGCGTTTGCAGAGAGCTGGATTAGGACTGAAACAGTCAGGTCTAGAGAATGGTCACTCATATGCAACACTGGTGGCAGCTTATCTGCTATTCCCCTAAATAAATCTGAAAAAGAAAAAAAAATAAAAAGACTAATAGCAAAATGAAATATTACCTAGCAATAATATAGTTTTTGTTATAATATAGTTGTTTGTGAACTCTTTCAAGACCTTCATTACTTGAGATGGTGTTATGCGTTGAACTGGACTTGGCTTCTTCAAACCTCATGAAACAATTAAAATTCTGATGTCTTAAAATTGGCGACTGAGGAATTAAGGGCCTAAGAAGGCAAGTGAAAGTCAGGGCCATAGCAGTCTTTTGATCACTGGAGGTGGTTCTCTTGAAAGGTTTGTGTATCTCACTTCCTTTTTATTCTGTGTAGAGTTGTGAGCCCAGCTGCTCAATCTATTCCATCTTAAAACCTTTTCCCCAACCTGTCTTCCAACTCCTGGGCATACAATCACCTCCTCATTTGCTACAACATATTTAGTTACAGTCCATTTTATTATCTATGTTTTTCTATCTCCCTACTCCTGGCTCCCCTACCCCTTCTTCATGACTTCGGTGATGACAGGTAAGGAAACCATTAGGAAGAGAGAAATATCACCATAGACATGGTCTTCACACCAACCAGAATTTGTCTCACCTCTGTTGCCAACCTTTCTTAGTGACAGATATTTCTGAACATCTCAGTTCCTCAGTATGTTTCATCAGGGTATTGTGGGAACTGAATGAGTCACTACACACAAAGTATTCCAGCCACTAGCAAAGGTTCAATAATTGTTTCTGATAATATGACAGAGCAGTACCCCACCCATATCATGAATTCCTTTAGAGATGTGTGTGTTCCTACTTCGATGCACGCTTTTTATTCCCAGTGGGTAATGTCAGTGGCTCACCCATTTGTCTCTTCTTCAGAGGGTTATCTAAGGGCAGGGGTAATAGAGTTCTGGGAGTTAGCCCTGCAGCAGGCCCTTGACATAGATGATGCTGTAAAATCATGACCGCTCAAGTTTCTCCCAGCTCCCTTGTAGCAGACAACTCAACGCTCAGGTTCCCTTGTAGGATCAGGCTACACCTTCCCACTGAAATCGGTGCAGAAATCAGTGGAGAAAAGCCCCTCCCTCTAACAGGACTTGGCCTGGAATAACATACTCCATTTACCTTCTTCCTTTTTTCAGTCCTAATGTCCTCCATACCAGTACTGGCTTCTTCTGGGAAGACTTCCTTAATGAATCGCTTGTATATCTCGGGATCTGTATCAGGGTAATTGTTAGGACAATCACCAATGTAATTACCACTCTCACTTCCTCATAGCTCAAGTTGTTGGGATACCTCAGTTTAAGAGTGTTAATTTTGAATTTTATTCACGTGGACAAATGTTCTGAAAAAAATTCCCAATAGGACAGCTTCCTGAACTCATGACAATAGATAAACTGTAGAGCATGGTGAATTATTTAGCGAATTACCAAAAATAAGTAGGATTTTTAGCAGGTAACATGGGTATTTACAAAGTAATTCACTCTAGATATTGCTGTCAGTCCCCACCTGTGTCTATGCTGCTGAGCCTGTAAGAAATGAGACATTCCTTTGCCCATGGGCTTGTTTCTGCTCTGAATTGAAAAAATGACAGCTTTAGGGACTGGCTATTTAACCTAGTGGCACAGGCATATGCTTTTCATTTCAAATTACCTGGATTTGAATTGTAGTTCTTGCTTTGGATTCCAGCTTCCTCTTAAGGCAGATCCCGGGATACAATAGTAATGTCTCAAGTGATTGGGTTGCAGTCATTCACAGGAGAGACCTCAATGAAAGTTCCTAGCTCCTAGCTCCCGCTGCCCACCCGCAACCAGCTGTGGTAGGCACTGGGGAGTGAAGCCATGATGGCCTCTTTCTTGCTCTCTCCCTTTCTCAAATCATATGAAAAAGAAAATATGGTGTCAATATATCTACTCTTCTAGTAAGAGAGTTATGAGTAGACATGGGGGCTTGAGAAGCTGCAACAAGACCTCTTGTTTGGGGCATGCCAGCAGAGGAGACGTGACAGACGGAGAGCTGAGAAACAAGCCCTGACTTGAAATGGATGTGGACTGGGCAGAGGAGAGCCTGAGTGGTAAGAGGCAGGTTAGGGACAGGAACAAGCCCTAAACCTTAGCACTATCCGAGAAGCAGCCAGGGTAACTAGTAGGCAGTCCTTTAGTCAGTGCATATCTGATGTGACAATACAGTAGGCCATCTGATAAATCCGGAAAGAGAAATTTTAGACCAACTAGGATGGGGATCTGCTCACTGAGTTATTAAAGTCGAGTGAATGACTCCTGTCTTGCTCCAGCTCTTCATTCTGTTTCTACTCTCCCCCTGACCCCATTCACATATTAGTCAGAAAGAAAAAAAAAGAACCTGCTGTGGTTAACATTGAAGGGAGGATAACTAGCACAAATCAATCTATATAATGTTCTCTTTCACCCTGAGGGGCACGAGAATGCTTGTTCTATCTGCCGTGGATTTTGTGATAGCCTTTATATAAGAGATTCTGTTTCCTTAGGTTGAGACTGCCAAAGCTGCAATCCCAAATAGTGAGAGCAATACCCTCATTGTTCCTTCCTCACACCTGTCTGCTTATCCTTACTTTCATGGGCTTTATGTATTTTCATTTTTAAAATTAATCCTGGGTCCAGTGTTTGGCCTAGCCATTAAGGTACAGGTTTGGGCATCTGCATTTGCTATCAATGCCTACCTCTGGCTCCTAACCCCAGCTTCTGGCAGGTACAGATCATGCAAGGCAGCAATGACTGGCTTTCTGCTACCACGTGGAACCCCTGAACTGCATTCCAGCTTCTGGACCTGTCTGCCCCTCCCCTTGCTCTGTTGGGAGCATTGGGGGTATACGCCAGTGGTTGGGAATGCTTCTCTGTCTCTTTTCCTCCCCCTCCTCTCATACAAACTTAAATCGAAAGGATTTGTTCAAAGAATTGTTCAAAAATTTATCAAACTCTTGTTCAAAACAAGTGGAGCTTCAGGTTTTTAGAGAACCAAATAAAAGCGATTTTTGTCTAAACCAAGATTGCCCTCCACTCTGTTGCGTAGACTTCCTACCAAATCTACCCACACAACTGCAACCCTATCTATTTTTAAATAGAGTTTTAAGTGGATTTTTAGCCACTTAAACCAATTTTGTTTGTTTTTTCCCAAAATATGAGGAATCATTTATTTGTTTTTTCCTCCAGCTCTTGCTTTTCCCAAGGCCACAGCATAATAAGTACGGGGAGAAAAGGAAGCGTGTACACATACATGTTTTCACAAGGCCTCTTGTCCCCGTTGTCATGGTTTCCACTGAAGACTGCTACCCATTGCCATAGTTTTTGTGTTATGTTGCATTTGTTTATTTGCTTATTTGTTCTCAATACCCTATCATTTTAGCCCTTTAGTGTACAGCATAGTGGCAGTATGGAATATGGGACTCTATCCTTCAATATCTACTTCTCTCACTACAGCATAAGCAAATTGCTTATACCTGGAAACAACTTCTTATTTCATACATAAAAGTTGAGGAAATGTCTTGGATGACTTCAGACTTCGAGTTCAATAGTTTTCCTGAAGGTCAAGGATGAATCGCATATTCCTAATGATCACTTTCTATCTGATGATTTTCATCTTATTTCATTTATCAGCAACATCTGACTCGGTTGGTCACTCCATCGCACTTTCTCTTTTGAGATGCTGTTTATTTCAAAGGCAAATTTTACAGAGGGGGAAAGGGAGAGAGAAAGAGGTCTAGTACCTGTTGACTCATTCTACAAATGCCAGCAATGGTTGGGACTGGGCTAGGCAAAGCTAGGAGTCTCCCTCGTGAGGCAAGGGACAAGAGTGGTGACACCCACCCATATAGGATTCAGGCACTGCAGTTGACAACTTAATCTATTGCACCATGGTACTGGCCTCACTCTCACAAAGTGTTTTTAACTGTGCTACAGGACATCAAATTCTTTTGGCTATACCAACTCGGGCTCATGGGCTAGTTTCTTCTCACGGCCCTGAGCAGGGTTAAGTCCATAAACCTCATTCTATGAGAGATCATCTAATTAACTTTATGCAATCTGATGGCTTTCAATGCCATTCATATGCTGATAGTATTCAAATTGCTATCTCCAACTTGACTTCTCTCTCCACAATTTCAGACTTCACTATTTAAGTGCAAATTAGGCCAGTACAGTTAGATTTCTAATAGACATACAATCCTAAGCATTTATGTATACACACACCACCAAGAGCCCTCCTTCTCCATCTCAACTCACTGAATTTCCATTCTATCAGTTCCTCAGATGAGTATGACAGTAATATTCACAACTTTATGCCAATAGCCACCTTCAAATTCTATAATCTCACTCTTCAATATACATCCAAACCAGACTGGTCATTGTCCCCACTATCACCACACTGATCTAGCCCAATCCTGTCTGAAATTTCAGTAGCCTAATTGACTGCTCCTCCTCTACATACCCTTGCACATTTTCCTTTCTTTCTCAATCAACTTCATATCCAGAGAGGTCAATCTGATGATATCATTAGTTTGTACAAAACCTCCTATGGCTTCCCAAAGGGCTTAGAGGGAAAGCTAATACCCTTTTGTGACTTACAAACACGGTCTGCTTTGCATTAACCCTGTGAAATCATCATCCATAACTCTCCCCTTCACTTACTCCACTCCAGTCATCTTGGCCTCTTTATTTTGCTACACACACACACACACACACACACACACACAAATGTCAGCTATGTCCGAGCCCCATAACCCATTTACTCTGCTTTTTGCCAATCCAGATAATCCAACAGATACCTGCATGATCAGTTCCCTTGCTTTTTTCTGGTCTTCAAAATCCTTTGCTCAGCGAGGATGCTCTTGTTCTGTCTCTAAAACATCCCTCCATCTTTCACTTCCTTTGCCATTATCATCATCTGACTTTGTTTTGTTTTCACATTTTGTATTCTCTGTCTCACTTGCTAGAATATAAGATCCAGACTGACAAATGTTTCTTTTATTTTGTTCATCACTGAATCCCCAGATCTTAGTGTCTAAAGCATAGTGACTTCTCAATAAATATTTGTTGAATGAATAGTGTTCATTAAATACAGAAATCGTTTTATTGAACCAACTCAGTGCCCCAAACAAAAAGAAGGTAATCAGAATAAGAGTGCCTAGAGTGCCTCTGGAAATGGTTATAAGTTACAGAAAAGTGACACTCAATCACTACCAAGCCAATATGAGTTGTGAAAGGAGAACCTATGACCTACCGGCCTCATCATCACTGCCATACGCACCAGTCATGGGCTGCATGTGACTGGGGAGGAATGGGTCTCACCAGACTTGTAAGGCACAGTAGGCTGCTAAGAGCCAGATGATCTGATGACATTACGCCCAGTCCTGCACTCTCTTATGAGTAGTTGGCTTAGCAAACTTACCATCCAGCAATGATGATTCTTATTGGAACATGCGTCATCAGCCTCTTCTTTGAGCTGTGTGCATAAATGTGACGTTTTTTTTAGCCATGATGCATTGAAAAGAATTAGGTTGGATTTTTTTTTCTAAAACTAAAATAATTGATTTTTCATGAGCAGATTAAAAAATGTGTCCAACAACTTGGAGGTTCAGGTGTTATGATTTCCCTACTCTGTTTTCCTGATTTTTAAATTTCTCCTCCTTATTTACTTTTTCTTTGCCTTTTCTTTTGTTGCTTTTTTTTTTTAATTTTTGAGTTACATAGCAGGAATCCTACATAGTTCACCTGAGAGCAACAAAAAAATTAGTCAAGGAGTAAAGAAGTACCTGCAATGTTATTACCCAGTCAAGACCAATTTAGACAACTTTTTCCAATTGTGGAAAGTCTTCCTGTTTTGTTTGGTGGGTTGTCTGGTTGGCTGCCTTTCCGCTTCTCTGAGTGAAAGACGAGGGGGAAGCTTCCCTGCCCATATTGCATCACCTACAGGCATCGAGATACCTATAGGCACTTGTGTGCATTTTGTGTTCATTTGGGGATGTGGGATATTACTATTAGGGTGTGGAAGCTTTGTTTCATACAGGGAGTTATGGAGCATCTTCAGGGGATCTGAGACCTAGAAAACAGCAGTGCTATTCAAGGAAGACCATGTTACCAGGGAGCCCAGTTATCAATCAATGTACCACAAAAATTAAACCGTCTCTTAGAACAGCAGTTGAAGCACTGTGGGCAATGAATTCTTAGGGGGTGGCAAAACAGATGAAATCCAGTCATCACATTTTACAACAGATCTGCTGCTTGATAAAGTACAACTGGAGAGCCGACTGTTAACAATAAGGCCATTTCTAAGAATAAAATGAGTTTGTAAAAGATCTGTTTGAATTATTAACTCCAAAAAGTGGCTGGAGAAGAAAATGGTTGCTGGTATCACTGGCTTTTTTCCTCATATGTATGATTAGAACAAAGGGAGGCACGGGAGAGCAGGGGAACGATGTGAAAGCAAATTTCCCTCCGACATAAGGAGGCACATTTTCACGCAGTGCCTCATCGATACATGGAGAGGCCACCTACCAGGTAAAGAAAAACACTGCCACCATTGTGAATGCAAGCAGATGCCGAGGCAGGGGAAAACAACACTCAGTTTTTCCAAATATTATCTCTCTCTCTCTCCCTCTTTTTTTTTTCTTCTTCGCTTGCGGTCCTTTGATACCAAGTGGACACATCCAGCCCCTACCATGCATCGTGTAGACTTCCACTCTCAAACTCCTCAATCCAGACTCAATTTAAAAACTGTGGTGGTAGAGGTCACAGGGAAAAAAATCAAGGTGACCATTAATATCTTCTTGCTCTGAAATAACAAAAGGAGCAGGAATCGATATGAAAAGACAATGTTAGTGTTCTCCAGGTCAATATTTTCACCACAATAATGATGTGATTTGAAATCTTTCATCCAAAGCAGAGAATCATATTAAACAGGTCACAGTAGTCAATGGTCTTTGATTTCATAAACATGTTTCCTCTGTGTTGTAAGGAGGCAAGAGAGGCATTCTGGTTCCAGAAGGAAAAAAAAAAAAAAAGACGTATAGTTACGAAACCCAGTCCAGCCAAGAAAAACCAAGCTGTGCTAATACTGCTGCTGACCTGGTCAGCATCTTGCTCTGCAGGACAATGCAGAGGTGCTCACAACACTTGCAACACACCCACATCCACCTCTTCAAATCACATCAACAGACAATCCCCAAAGCTTCTCAAAGGATGTGCAGTATGACCTCTCAGAGAGTATGGGTTCCATCAACCGTAGGTACTGTGCACAGCAAGGTCGATGTTTCCAGTTTATAGTCCATTGTTAAACATGCATGCCTCTCTTACATAAAGCCATTGAATGCTAGTTCTGTTGAATAAAATTTAGGCAATTAAAGCTTAAATAGCCCATCTATGTTTTAAACATGCTGGGAGTAGGGTTTACATTTCAAATATTATAAGTCTGATCCAGGTATTTCAAGAAAGACATAATAAGAGATCCAAGATAAGAAAAAAAAGGGGAGTCGCTACGGAAATACTTAATCTAAAAATCTCAGCAGAGGGAAAAGCATATGGTCACAGGTTATAAAATCGCTGTGGGAAAAAGAGGCTTGTTCATCAAGTTCTAGAATAACAGAGTCCTTGGAAGAAGAGGCTTTGGGTTGAATGGTTATTGTTTCTCAGTGTTGATAATCTAAGGAAGTTCTTCCTACAGCCAAGAAGTCCTGGATTTAGAAAGCCAGTGTTTTCTAAGAAGTTGATGTGGGATCCAAAAAGACTTGGTTTCATCTTATTTTTATTTATTTACTCTATGCTAGAGACACTTGGGAGTACTTTTTTTTAAAATCCATGAAAAAAATTAAATACGTGTTCTCTTTTGAAAAACGTTTTTTGCTTGTTTTCACTTTACTTGAAGGGCAGAGAGATAAGGAAAGATCCCCCATCCACTGATCCACTCCCCGAACGCACAAGACAGCAAAGGCTGGGCCAGACAAAAGCAGGAGCACAGAACTCCATGAAGATCTCCCTCATGGGACTCAATACCTGAGCCAGCATCCACTGCCTCCCAGAACACACACTAGTAGGAAACTGAGTCACAAAAGGAGTGGGATGTGAACAAGGCACGGGCATAAGGTATGTAGGCATACCAAAAACGGAATCTTAACCACGAAGCCAACCACCTACTCCATAAAGTATTTTTTATTTATTCAGAAATTAGAGTTAGAGGGAGAGGGAGACAAAGAGAAGCAGAGACACAGGGAGGGAGAGAGATCTTGTGTCCTCTGATTCACTCATGAGATGCCCCCAAATGCCAGAGCTGGGCAATGTTGAAGCCAGGAACTGGGAGCTTCCTCCATGCTTCACACATGGGTTGTAGAGTCCTAAGTAATTGAGCCATTCTTTGCTACTTTCCCAAACCATTAGCAGGGAGCTGGATCAGAACTGGAACAGCTGGGATATAATGAATAGAAGCTTATAGGAGATGCTGATGTCACAGGCAACACCCTTACCCACTACCCCACAATGCTGGCCCCAAGAATTGTTATCTTGGACCTGGTATGATGGCTCAATGGCTAAATCCTCACCTTGCAAACTCCAGGAGTCGATCTGGCCACTGATTCATGTCCCAATTGCTCCACAGACCATGCAACTCCTTTCTTGTGGCCTAGGAAAGCAATCAAGGAAAGGCCAAAGCCTTGGGACCCTGCACCCACTTACTGGCTCCTAATTACAGATCACCTCAGCTCTGGTTGTTGTGGGTACTTGGAGAATAGACCAGTGGATGGAAGATCTTTCTCTCTGTTTCCCTTTCTCTCTTTAAATCTGATCTGCCTTTCCAATAAAAATAAATCAATCTTAAAATTTCTTATCTGAATTTAGTAGCAAATATAGAGAGTGCTAAAAAAGCAATGTATCTGGGCCCGGCGCAATAGCGTAGCAGTTAATGTCCTCACTTTAAATGCACTGGGATCCCATACGGGCACCAGTTCCAATCCTGGCAGCTCCACGTCTCACGCAGCTCCCTGCTTGTGGCCTGGGAATGCAGTTGAGAACAGCCCAGAGCATTGGGACCCTGCACCCGCGTGGGAGACCTGAAGTAAGTTCCTAGCTCCTGTCTTTGGATCGGCTCAGCTCCGGCCATTGTGGTCACTTGGGGAATGAATCATCAGATGGAAGATCTTTCTCTGAAAGAGATCTTACATCTGAAAGTAGAATGATCATCTGAGGCCGCTTTGTACCCCTAAGGTATAAACACAAATGGAGACAAGGGCTCAGATACTAATAAATAGTTGATCAAATGCATTAGCATTGTATATCTTAGAAGGTGTTAGCAGAATGTTAATATTGTAAACAAATGAATCAGTGATAAGACAACAGAACCTAAAAAGGAAAAGAAAAATTGTAGATGACAGGATAAATAGGCCTAACAGGGGAAAGTATCTCTCACAGAAGATGAAACGACACTTAAAATGCTAGTGTAAAACATAAGAGGAAATAGGTTAGGAGAATAAAAAGAAAGATAATGTGAAACAAAGTTTTCCAAAAATAAGACACCTACTCTTATGCATGGGCAACCCATCTCTCTGTGGGTAGTTTTGCATCTATGAAAGCCCAGGGGAAACTATCAGACCAAAACAGGAAGCCATGCATGTGTTCTCAAGCGGAAGTCAGCACGACTTGGCCCTGTGCTCTCTGGTATGCATCCTGCTTGCCACAAAACACAGATTCCTTATGACAAATTATACTCAGAGGGGTGGGCATTGAGCCTGGCAATGAAGACATCGCTCAAGATGGCCAAAGCACATTTCAGAATGCTTCAGTTCAGTTCCTGGCTCTGGTTCCTAGTATGGCTTCTTGTTGGTGCAGACCTTGAAAGGCACACGATGACGGCTCAAATACACAGGGTTCCTGCCACCCATGAGGGGAAACTTGGATTGAATTCCGGAGTTCTGTCACCACAGTTCAGACCGTTCAGTCCCAGCCTTCCCAGGCATCATTCGGGGAGTAAACCAGCAGACAGGATCTCTCTCTCTCTCTCCCTCTCTCTCTCTCTCTCTCTCTCTCCCTCTCTCTCTCTCTCTCTCTCTCTCATTCTCTGTGTGGGTGTGTGGGTCTGTGTGTGTCAAATGCTCACTTTTTTAAAGTTTCCTTAAAAATGAGACAGTTATCAGTATTACATATCACAGTAGTGCTTTCAGATTCTGGTGACACATCTTGAATTTCCCAGCACACGTACTCTGAATGCCAAAAGAACATATCCTCTCCAAAACTTATTCACTGACGCAACTGCGAATGACTCTTTTGAAATTCACTCATCCTCACAATTCGTGCACTCAATGTCCAATATAGGCTATCATGAGGAATTACCTAGAAGTAGAGACTTACTCTGACCATCTTCAATTTTTTCTTATTTATTTGAAAGGACAGAGCCAGAGGGAGATCTTCAATCCAGTGGTTACTGCCCAAATGATCCTAATAGTCTGAGATGAGCCAGGACAGAACTGGGCGCCTAGAACTCAGGTCTCCTATAAGGGTGACAACAGCCCAGTCACTGCAGCCATCATCTGTTGCACCCTCCCCCGCCCCCACACCCTATGGTGGGAATTAGAAGCAACGTGGAATGGGAAGTGGAGCTGGAATTGACACTGATATAGGATACAGGCATCTCCGGCAGCATCTTAACTGCTGTGCCAAACCCTTGTTCTGTCATAAATGTTTTAAAACTAAACTGTACATTTAGTTTCCAATGACAGCCTGAAGACTCCATCCTTTTCTTTTTAACATTTGTTTCTTTTTATTGAAAAGACAGACTTACAGAGAGAAGGAGAGACAGAGAGAAAGATCTTCCATCTGTTGCTTCACTCTCCAAGTGGTCACAACAGCCAGTGCTGAGTTGATCTGAAACCAGGAGCCAAAAGATTCTTTCAGGTATCCCGCATGGGTGCAGGGTCCCAAAGCTGTGGGCCATCCTTTGCTGCCTTTCCAGGCCACAAGCAAGGAGCTGGGTGGGAAGTGGAGCAGCTAGAATAGGAACCAGCATTCTTATGGGCTCCTGGTGCATGTAAGGCAAAGATTTAGCCACTAGGCTATCACACCAGGCTCCTGAAGACTCCATTCTTATCAGGAAAAATTCCTGAATATTTTCCAACAACCATATATCTTTCCCAAATTTCAGACTAATTTTGTATTATATATACATATATACATATATATATGATGCCAAAATCTTAAAACTTGGACATTCTGACCAATAGAAGCATTTTTAACAGTTTTTTTTTCCTTTTGAAATTTGCAGGAAGAAAATAAAGAAAGCAGCCACACTGAATAAATTATAACTCCTGACAAAAACAGTAAACAAGAGAATTAGATGGACACTTTGGTTGGGTTCATATAGGTCATGAGACTCGAACACTAAAAAATGAGAAAGAAGAATTAACAGCTTTAGAGAATCTCCAAAAATGGCATTCTGTGGCAATATGTTATACCTAACTATAAAATGTATATGTGTTTATAAGTAGGGATCAGACTTGGGTTTGTGGGAGTCATAAAAAAAAAAACAGACATTTGTAGTTTTGTCAGGAAAACCTTGAAGGCTGGCGTTTCTGCCATGAAACCAATGCAGAAAAGTACTTTGTAAAGCAAGAGAGATGGAGCCAGTTAGCTTATAAATAGATCTAATTCATATACTCATTCATTCATAATTTAAATCCTCAAATAAGAAATATGGAATGTTCTAAAATTAATCTCCATTCCTATTTCAGTGTATCCTGGGATTCAAAAGAAAGAGTTTGGGCATAAATAAAGGCATTATCTTTAGGTGAAAGATAAGGCCTGTTATTCTAAGACAGGGCAGGCAGGTGTGCCCAGTGTGCCCCCAAAAGTTCTACAAATGATTCTAGTGCACCCTCAGAGTGCACAGGAGAGGGTTGCTGTGTTTCACTCTGCCCACCTGCACTTCAGGCCAACTTGTTACACCATCTTAGCTTCCAGGTCCCACAGCTCAGCTTCTGGCATTGCTGGAACGTTTCCGGAGTCTGACATTCTTGTGCTCGCCATGCAACCAAGACACTCAGCCGATAACCATCCATATAGCACAACTAAATGCAAGCTGGCAGAGCCAATCAACAACATTGGCTTACTTCCATTAGCATACCTTATGGGAAATGTGCTTTGAGTAACACTTAGAATTATGTATTTGTTATCTATCACAAATGTCCTTTGCCATCTAGAAAACACATCCTTGAAAGTTTTAATTTAAGGCAAGAGATGGTGTGGTGGTTGCCAACAGTTTCAAAAACTGCTGAAAAAAGCAAAGCTTAAACAATGACCATGAGCATTTGCTCTTCTATAGGAACTGAACACATTCTCTTGCTATCATAAGAACCAAAGTAATTCATTTATTTTTGTGATATTTACTTATTTGAAAAGCTGAGTTTCAGACAGAGAAAAACACATATACAAGAGGGAACTTCCAACCACTGGTTCACTCCCCAAGCAATCATAATAGCTAGAGCTGTTCCATACAGGAATCAGAAATTCCAGTTCTTCCACCTGGGTAGCAGAGGCCCAAGTATTTGGATCATCTTCCACTGCTGTTCCAGACACACTGGAAGTAGAACAGATGGCACTCAAACCAGAGCTCATTCAGGGTGTTGGCATCACAGACACTGGCTTAACATTGCACTACAACACCAGTCTCTGATTCATCAATTCTTGATAAAGCAGAGACATATAAAAGAGTTTAGACAGTCGCAAAGAAATGAATATTCCTGAGGAAACTTTGAAGTGACATTTTAGATTTCAGAGAAAAAGCAAAAAACATACAAATAAAATGAGTGTAACATCAGGGTGGAGATATATTGAAGATTTATTGACCAGGGAGAAAATCAACCTGGTTGAATACAGAGCATCTATACCCACGTAAGTCAGTGAAAAGTTTCAGAAAAACGAGGGAAAAACCACACTTCCAGAAGACTGTCTGAGGATAAAACTTCAGGAAGAGTGACAAAATCTGCGTGTAGCAACTATGAAGGCTGATTGAGAAAGGACCAGTCATCCCACATGATGCCGACACCTGCCATTCCTTTTCCATGGGGCTCCTCCATCAGGAAAGCCATGCTGCTCAAAGGAGAGTCATTAGAAGATAGCCTGCAGGACCCAGAGCATAAACTTACTCCATTTCAGTTCTCTAGACACACACCTGCCTGTACAAATCTTCAGCACACGCTACATTCATCCTGTGGGAATTAAAAACGTTTCTCTTAATAGCATCACTCTTAAAGCAGCTTCCTTGGTGTCACCCGCACTTCCTGTCAGCACCAGAAACATGGCTACAGCCATCAAAAATCATAGCTCTTCAGGAGAACAAAGACTCGCACTTGGGGGAGTTTATGTCTACCTGCAAGTCATATTCCTGCTCCTCCAAGCTGCTGCAGGGTGGCTCCTGTGAATTTTGTGGACATTGTCAGCACTGATTGTGCCTGAAGAAATCCAACATTGTATTTCTGGACTTAACTAGAATCAAAACCAAGTCAACAACCCAAGTGATGCCCTACATTCCATCTAATCAGAAGTCTTCTCTGGTGAAATCTACTAAATAATAACTGAAAAATGATCATTATGCCAGGTGTCTAGATGTCCTGTAGGGACATCATAAGAGTGGGAAAGCCTGGAAGCATGAAACCCCCAGAAGAACGCAGTAGTTCTCCAAAACCAGATAGCGATCTTTACGTTTCTTTCAGGAAATCTAAGAAATGCCTAAAAATACTTCAAAATAAGGATTGCAAGGCAGGCTAAGCAGATGTGAAAGAACACAGGCAGACAGCTTAAATAAGTGAAAAAAGCATACAATGACATGAATGAGGAATAAAGATAGAAATCACTGAAAAGAAGCAAAATGAAATTTGGGAGCTGAAAACTTCAGTCAATGAAAAAGAAAATATCTTTGAGAACAGAACAAAAGCAGAACAGACCAAGCAGAGGAAAGAACTTCTGCTCTAGAAGGTAAGACTTTGGCAACAACCCACCTCAGACAAAAATGAAACAAATTAAAAAGAATGAAGAAAGCCTACCTGGCATATATTGGATACTATTAATTGGAAAAAAAATCCCCTATCATAAGGACACCTTACATAGAATAAAAAAAGATGATGTGGGACATTGAGAGCCTACCAAAAAGATATAATGGTTGAAAACCTCTGAAATTCTGATATAAACAGTTCGGAGAAGGCCGAAAGGATCCCAACCAGAAGAAGAAAATGTAAGGAAAACATTTCAAGAAACTGTCATGGGTGACAATTTCTTGGGCAAGATCCTCAAAGCACAGACAACACAGGAAAATGAGACAAACCGAATTGTTCAAAACTCAGGAACTTCTTCCCAACAAAGGAAGCAATCAGCAGAGTCAGAAGAAATCAAACAGGAAAAACATTTGCAAGCGACCTATCCGATGACAAATTAATATTCAGGCTATATCAGCAAGTTGGAATGCTCAAAAATAAAACAAGCAACCAATCTAGGTAAGACATAGGCAAAGGACCTGAGTGAATTCTCAAAAGAAGAAATACAAACGGCCCACAAATACATGCAATATGAGCTCGGTATCACTAACTGTGAGGGAAATGCAAATCAAAAAACCACACTGAGATTTTGCCTCATTCCTGTCGTACTAGTATTGAAAAGACAGAGAGTAACAACTGCTGGTGAGAACGTGAAGACAGGGGAACTCTTACACATTGTTGATGGGAATGTACATTAGTACAGTGATCGCAGGAAACAGCACCATGGTGTCTGCAAGAACTAGGGAGTCGGCGTGGGTGGAAGCTCTCTCCCTCTGCTTCCGTGGCTCTGAGTTTCAAGTAAATAAGAAATCTTTAAAAAGCAAAAATGGTTTTGTTTATTAAAAGGCATTAACATGAGATACTAACAAGGGGAATGGGAAGTATATAAAAATTTTTATATTACCAACACAATTTTGGTTTGCAAAAGTAAACCTGTTTTGAAATAAAATGTTGTAAAATGACAAGAAGATTTATAAAACATTAGCAATCTGTTAAAATGTTGTTTGCCTGTGTCCCTTGTTCAATAAGGATTTCCAATGTTGCTTTCAAAACGTAAGTCCAATTATTTTCACTGTCATCTTTTGGTATTAACTGGAGGATATTCTATCCATTGTGAATTAAGGAAAGAATTCAGCAGGAGGTTGTGCAAACCTGGAGCGGACAGAAAGTGAAAATTTCACAGTATTGGTGAAAACTTTATTCACGAAATAAATTTCATACATCATGATATTCATCGATTTCCCCGTCAGAAAGCAACAGATTACATTGTGAGGTATACTACTTACAATGAATCAAACTTCTCTTCAAGTCCCACTTTTTCTCAAGTTTTCTCAGTGAATTTATAAAAGGAGTAGGAAGAGCTTGTGGTCAGTATCAGTAGAAAACAAAAGGCACGTGGTGCGAGAATAAGGCATGCTGGGTTCCTTTGCTTTCCCTGGTGGCCCTCTAACACAGCCCACATTTTGTTGATGCATTCCAGTAAAAGATACTGGCACATCATTTTTTAAATCTGTCCTATTTTTTAAATGCTCAAGGACAGCTTATTATTTAAAGGACTCCCCTTAGTTCATCATATATGTCTAAGTTCTAATTTTAGCATTTACAACTTTCCTAAAGCGTAGCACGTCAGAGCAGTATTCCGTCTCAGTATCAGTGAATGAGTTTGCTCCACCAGCATGTCAGGTTTCAGCATCTTGGTTTTGTATTTTGTTCTACATCACAATTTCAGAGCCTTTTTTTGCAACTACCTATTCAATTCTAATTTGAATTTTGCTGGGTGGGTTAAAGCTTTCAAGTCCTTTCTCAACTCTTCTTTAAGATGCTTAGTTTAGCACCTTACATCCCCCCCTCCCCGCCCCAACCCACCGCCACCACAGTTTTATTTGTGCATAATTCTTCGGCACCCCAGGCGGCAGGCTCTGAAACAGTTGTCGGGCTCTCTGTGGCCCCCAAACCAGCCCAAGGAATGAAGGAATATTGGCAATTTGGGAGCATCATGAAGGATTTGGTGCCTGGGGTAATGTGTGTTGTTTGTTGAGTGAATTAGCACCTCAGAAAAAAGATCGTAAAAAAGGTGTTCCGGATGGCATGGAGTGCAAAAACTGGGAGGTTTGTTCAATCTGTCTCAGCATTATCTGGTGCTCTGTCAGCACTATCCAAATTTCAGACTGTGGTTAGAAATTGATAATCTGGAAAAGCTCTTATAACCGGTATTCATAGTAAATAAAGATAGAATTTTCAAAGAATGTCAGCTGGAATCCACGGTCTTGGGGGCTCTTTTAATGTAAATATAGCTTGCTTGCTCATGGAGCGTTCACACGCCTATCTTGTTCTTTTGTGCTCTCTCGCTGTAGTGTGGAGCAAATTTCCCAGGCACCTCAGTTCCGGTAATTTTATTATTCTGCACTTTCACGATAAATCTACAGTGACTATTTCAGGATCTAAATAAATAAAGCAGGTGAAAGGACATCTGCGTTATTACGGTAGTAGCAATAATAGCCCAGTTATGTGAAAACTGGGACGCAGTCACAGTCTAAGCCATTTACATACATCTTGCCTTTATAATAACGCTACAACTTAAGTACTATTATCTGTAATTTACAAATAAAGAAAGTGAGCCTTTACACGCCTGAAAATACCATGTCACTTTGACTCCAAAGTCTAATTGTTTAACCTTACCCTACATGGCCTCTCTCCACAATGAATTTAAATTTATTTTACAAATACAGAACACTCTTTAAATGTTAGATGATACTTGTATCTTGGCTGCTTGGAAAAGGAGTCCCATTGAAAGCAAGCAGTTCCTCGGGAGCGGCAGGTGGATGCTGTTCTCACTTGGGAAACGAGGGCAGCAGAACTTCACAATCAGTGTTTCATAATGGCAACAACTCAGAATGTGGACTAGGGCCATGGAAGCGGCTTCTACCGTTTCCAAGATGGAAGAGCCCTGACTGAAAACAGCAAAGTAACTACTTCCAGGTGGATGAAGCCGCGCCTCGGCTCCTGCAGTGTCCAGCGGCAGCGGCAAAGAGATCGCAGGTGCTCAGCGAGCACTGCAAAGTGACTCAACCTTCTCGCTCCTTGGCAGATACCAGACTGGGCCTCCATGGCAGGTGTCTTGTTTCCGTGACACCACAAGTTACAGACAACGGCTTCCGTTATCCATCGCTATTATTCTGAAGTGAGATATTGACTGAAGGTCAAAGGTCAAAACTCCTGGAGCAGAAAACGCACTGTATTTAGGACTTCAGTTCACGCAGCCAGGGCATTTCAGTTCAAAGCTCATTGTTTTCTGGTACGTCTTCATGAAAAGAATTACCATCTGTCCGTCTTCCCTGAAACAGACGTAGCACATCATTTTTCCTAACAAGTGAGTGATTTGGGCAGCAGTAATAGCAAGTTACCAGTAATTGCTTTCTTAAGCAGAGATTTCAGCAATTTCTCTCCAGCAAAATGTTACTTTCATGGCAAGACCCTTTAGCTGAAAAGAAGAATTAATCTGTCGTTGAGGCAACCGAAGTGATCCTACTTACTGTTGTGGTTTTGGTCTCATCTATAGATTTGGAGAACTATTTTACTGATCTCAATGGATTCTTACATTTCAAGAATTCTCTCTGTCTCTCTCTGGGTGTCTCTCTCTCTCTCTCTCTCTCTCAGTTATGCATGAATCCTAAGGCCTAACCTAATGCAATAAACTTCTACTTAAGAATTCGCATGATGTATTCCTTCAACTATCATTAGTAAACATTGTTTTGGAGCAGGCACAAAGCAAGCAGCCTCTCGCTCAGCCAAGGAGTGTCAGGACACCCTGTGCCACAGGTAAGATACTGTGATCACGCACCTGCAGGAGGAACAGATGGGGTGTGTTGGGGCGAGAAAGGTGAATGCACAGACTTGGTGACCATCCAAGCCCAAAGGAACTCACTCAGGAATTGGAACGGGGATTGAGACAGGACTATCAAGCAAAGCCAGTCTGTCCCATTGCCGCCTCCCTAAGTCCTAGTTAGAAACAACAGGGAGGGGCGGGGGGACTCCCCAATGCTTATAAAACTGTTTCACATAATACAATGTTAATAAAGAAACAACAGGGAAGCTGTCCAGAGAGCCCTCTCTTAGCACTTGGTGTTTCATTTTTATTTTTTCCCCCCCAAAATCTATCAATATTCTTTTGGAAAGGCAGATTTACAGAGAAATAGAAAGCAAGCACCTCCATCCACTGGCCCACTCCCCAGCGGCCAACGCAGAGCCAATCCGAAGCCAGGATCCAGGATCCAGGAGCCTCCTCTGGGTCTCCCGCATGGATACAGGGTCTCACTGCCCTGGCCACCCTCTACTGCCCCCTCCAGGCCATAAGCTGAGAGTTGGATAGGAAGTGGAGCAGTTGGGACATGAACCGGCACCAAGAGGATTCATTCCACTAGGCTACTGCACCCGGCCCATTTGGTGTTTTCTGTTCCCCCATGGAAATCTAATTTTTATTGTATACAATTCTGGTTTGGTTTTTGTTACCATCAGTTTATCCCAATTTCTTTTGAATTATACTGTTTTGCTCTAAAGGGGAACCTTGAAAATTTCAGCTGCTGCTGAGGTTAATATGATAGAGAATCCATCAAAGATCTCATAACCTCCATCAGAACTGTGCCCAATAATGCAACGAGAGGAATCACAGGGTTCTGCAGGACACGCTGTATTTCTCTCATACATTCTCATGACGGGAATATAACTTCAACCAGTTAATATACATTTATCAGCTGTAAAACAAGGTGGGAAAGTCCCTAAACCATTTGTGACCAAAATAGTTAAAACCGAATTGCCTGGGCACCTTTGGCTTCGTACCCAGGCACATGCGGGCACATCCCCTAGGTCTGAGTAAGAAGGCAGAATGAGAGTTGAAAATTAAAACTGATAGGCAACATCTCAACAATGTAAGTGTTGCTTTTGCTTTGAATCTTAAAGCAGGTTTGAGTGGTTCCTTCTCTGTTGAAAGTGGTTTGCTCATAAATAATGAAGGATGGAACACAGCTCCCTTAGCTAAAGTCCCTTTCCATCCAAAAGGAAATTTATGCTGACTTCAAAACTCTAAATCATTTCAAACTGTGTAAAAAAAAGAATATCTTTACGAGTTATTCTTGATCGAAATTCCCTTCAGCCGGTAGAAGCATATTCGCTGTGAGGAAGGGTTATTCCTCAGCACATTTTCAATCAGATGATTTGCGTTGCAGGGGACTGCCCCATGAGCTTCAGCACACAGAGTACCATTCCTGACTTCTGTCCACTAGATGCTCCCAGCAGTCCCCACAACGGAGGTTCAAAAATGTAGCCAGGGGCCAGTGCCCTGGCCTCTAAGCTTCCAACGGCAGCACCACCATGCCATACGGGTTCCAATTCGAATCCCCGCTTCCAGCTCCCTGCTAATGACCTGGGTAAGCAACAGAGGATGGCTCAAGTCCTTGGGTCCCTGCACCCGTGTGGGAGACCGGGAAGAAGCTCCTGGCTTCAGATCTCGGGATTGAACCAGCAGAATAAAGACCTCTCTCCCTGTCTCTCCTTCTCTCAGTAACTCTGCCTTGAAGATGAAAAGAAACATAAATATTTTAAAAGGCATGTCCTTTTAGTGCCAACTGTCCTGTGATGGAGAAGAAAACAGCCCACCTCTTCGGATCTAAGAGTTTAATTGTGGTGTGTGTGTTAGGGAATGAAGAGAGAGGGTATGGTAGAGTTTCTTACTAGCGCAAACTAATTTAAGGGCAATTTCACCTTTAAGATGTCATTGTATTGTCACAACCTTGAGCTTCTCTCACAAGGAGTGAAGTGTGTTTCCCCTCCTGACAAAAGCTGGCCCTGGGAAGAACTGTGACACACAGGGTATGTTAGTGATGGCTACAGTGGGACGAGGCAAACGGCTACAACTGGAGTCATGCAAACAGGCTTCCTAGTGTCCCAAGCGATCCCACAGAGCACCCCAAGCGTGGATTTGCACACAAGTTCTTAGGATCTCATTCAGCTCAAATAGGAAAACAAAGCATTTACAGAGTAGCCACAGTGTACGAATTACAAAAGTGGAGAAGAGAGGGCTGTAGGTCTCTACGTGCTTTTCTTAAAATTATTTTTATTATTTTCCATGATACATTTTTGTAGGTATAGGGATTCCCCCGTTTTTCTTCCCCCACTTCCATCTAACCCTCCCCTCCCACTCTGCTCTCTGTATTATTTCTGCCTTTTGGTCCTCCAGCAACAGTTAGAGGTTCAGCATTCTTGTACCCATGTACGCCATGGCATTGTTCTACGTGTGTTTAAAGCAGGTTAGAACAAAATCTTGCCTATTGTCAAAAGAAACAAAACATGGTGCCCTAGAAAATACAGAAATATGGGCCTACCACGATAGCATAACAGCTAAAATCCTCGCCTTGAATGCACTGGGATCCCATATGGGCGCCAGTTCTAATCCCGGCAGCTCCACTTCCCACACAGCTCCCTGCCTGTGGCCTGGGAAAGCAGTCGAGGGCAGCACAGAGCTTTGGGACCCTGCACCTGCATGGGAGACCTGGAGGAAGCTCCTGGCTCCCAGGTTCGGATTGGCTCAGCTCCGGCCATTGACCACTTGGGGACTGAATCATGGAACGGAAGATCTTCCTCTCTGTCTCTTCTCCTCTCTGTATATCTGCCTTTCCAATAAAAATAAATAAATAAATCTTTTAAAAAATAGAGAAATATAATGAAGGAAATAGCCTTACATTTTTAGAACTGTATATATAAGTCACATTCAATCTGTTAAAAAAAATTAAAAATTGAAGTATTTGAGAAAAAAGAACTACATGTGGTACTTGGGTATCTGCCACTTAATTGTTAGACCTGGACTGGGCTCTGGCTTGAGTACTTGATCCATCACTTGCTCCCATCCTGTATGCGCAGAATCAGGAGCAGGGCTGGGATCCAAAGTCAGGCACTCTGACATGAGATGTTGGCATCCCAAGTGGCATCCTCAGTGCTGTACCAAATGCCAGCTTCTTCGTATGAATCAAAAACAGTTTTTGTACCAAAATTAATTTGGTACAAAAAAACTCCTATTCTCCATGAACCTGTTAAATGTCCCCTTATGTATGTGGATGTGCAGAAAAGGGCTGCAAAGAAACATGCCAAATTGTTTAGCCATGGCTATCTCTGCAAATTTCTTTTTGTTTGTTTTACTTTTTAAAAATATATTTTTATGATACAGTTCCTTAGGCTCAGGGAGTTCCCCTTCTACCCACCCACACCCTTTCCCTTCATTTTTATTTTTAAGACTTTCATTTTATTTGACATGTAATAGTCAGGGACTTCTATTTATGTATTAGTTTATCAATAAAATATTTATTGTACTTAAAAAAAAGAACTACGTGTGATAAACTGATAAAAACTTGTGGAAGTTTTTGAGTTGGCTACTGGAAGAATTTCCCCCAAATTTCCTGTCACTTACAGTTCCAGATTAGGGCTGATCAAAGGGGGAATTACCATGAGGCACTTGACAGGTAGATGTGAAACCACAACCATTCTACTCTGAAGATAGTTGGTTTTTGTCCTCCCCACCCCACCTTTGCTCACGTTTGCTTCCCAGTGGCTGAGTGGCTCACCCATGGCCACTCCAGGCCCAACAGCTCAGGCAGAGACAGCAGCTTTTCATGGGCATCTCTGCCAGCTCTCCTTGCTCATGCAACTTCAGCCCTTGGCTGTGTTCAGGTGTCATGGCAATACTGTAAGCTATTGTTTCTGTCTATCAGTAGTTTGGAAGATGGTTCAGTTCCTCATTCTGACCTTTCTGTAACTTCTCCCACAAGCATTTTCTAGGGTGGATTATGCATATCATGATACCCAGTGTGGCTTTTCTTCTCACTTGGACTCCGAAGGACACCAGGACACAGCAGTTCAGCAAGGAGAGGTGCAGAACAGGTGTTCTGTGAGATCACGATGAGCATCTCACCTTTGATTGTCTAGAGTCAATGATGATGGAAGAGCTCTTCCACGGCAACATACACACAGTACACTCATTCCACATCGAGTCACAAAGGCATAGGAAACTGTGATGCTCAGTCCTCCCGCTGGGTAACCGCCACTGTGGATGCAGACTTCAGACAAAGCAGAATGTTACACTGACAAAGCAGAAAGTTACAATGACAAAGCAGAACTAAGACACTTTCTGAAGAGATGAATATCTCATAGATCATATCAATATTAAAGAACAATAGCCAGCAACTTTTTTTAATCAGAAGTAGAGAAAAGGTAACAGTGAGCATTGTGCTGAAAATGTTTATGACATTTGAAAGAAAATACATCTTGGCAATCATTTAAATACGTTTCCATGCTCGTCATAAATGTCAAAATGCCACAAGAAAAATCTATAGGCAAATGTAACCTTGAGAGGTATAAATCAGTAAAGAGTAGAGAACTTTCTGTAAGACGAATTGAAATGTGTCAGGGAGAAATAGATGCTGTGCTGTTCCATACTTGCTAAAACTGAGCTTTGGACTTCTCAAAGTAGTATGAATGAAAAACATTAGATCCATGGTATACTCCAAAATGATTATAAGGAGGTCTGAAGTTATAAAAAATGAGGGTGCAAAACTGTAATTTTGAACTGTAAAAAAAAAAGTTAACCTCAATGGAACAAGTCAAGCAAATGTAGGCTGCTGATGTTCACTTACTTTTGTCTCTAAATGATTAACCCTGAGTCAAAGCAGCAGCTGCAAGCAGAAGTTAAGACCTATCCCAGTGCTTTCCAAATGTTAGAGTGCACTAGCAATCTCCCAGCAGAGCCCAGCGCCCTGGCCCAGCGGCTGAAGTCCTCGCCTTGCACACACTCGGATCCCATGTGGTGCTAATTTGAGTTCCAGCTGCTCCACTTCTCATCCAGCTCCCTGCTTGTGGCCTAGAAAAGCAGTCAAGGACACCTTTTTCTAGACCTAACAGAGTGAGCTCCTCTCTACTTTGAGAACATCAAATTAAATCTGTAAAATTTTAAAAGCATAACATGCTGTACTTTCCTGATGGACCGTTTGTGTTTTCCCCCAAGGAAAACGCAGGTACATTCATTGCATGCAGGCACGCACATGTACATGTGTGTATGTGTGTGTGAGAGAGAACGCCCTGTACTGGCTTCAAGTGTACTCTCAGACTCCTGGCCTTGGGGGCTTTGTTTCCCCTGCATGAAAAGTCTTCCCATGCCTTCTTCCATGAATTCAATCCTGCTCTCCCTGGAGACTCGGCTCGCCCTCCGTCTCATCCAGAGGCATCTTTCTGAAGTGCCACACTCCCAACTCCCGACCCTGCAATTTGCCATTTCTTCCTGTATGACCTTAGGGTGTTGGACATTCTTCTCCCTCAGTACACTCTGACACGGATCTCTGCAGCCCCTCTGCCTCCACCAATAACGTGAGAGTTCAATGAGGTCAAATGCCTCCTCCTATCTGATTCTATACGTTTCTGCAGCTGAGCAAATAATAGGGGTAAGACATATCTACGTAATGAGTGGACTTTAAAAACTGAATGTTGTTTACCATGCAGTAAATTCTACTACAGCATAACATTAGTGATTAAGTATTAGTTTCATGTATTTTTTTAAAAAGCCATTAGTTGTAAGCTATGGAACCGTGTCAAGAAAAGCAAACATCCTAATATTTCACACAATCATAGCAGCAAATGTGGACATCAACCCATAACTAACAGAGACGAGTTATATATAGTCAGTTGTGGCTAAGTCATAATGTGATTAGATGTTTTTCCCATTATACTGCAAGGTTCACACACACACACACACGCACACGCACGCACGCACGTGCAGACAGCGACGTCTTCTGACCCTTTCGTTGCCTCCTTACAGCACCGAGCCCAGAGTTAAACATCATCTCCATATTTCTCTTTGTATTATTAATAGGCACAATCTAGCACTATTCTTTGAGATAAGTGTACAGATTCTCCAAACTAAAATAAAAACACAAATAAGTGCTTGATTTCCAAAGATAAGGCAAAAATGTTTCCTTTCATTGACTCATTTATTTAAAATACATCTCCACTCCTTAATCAGCACTGCTTCTTGGGGGGGGGGGGTTACATTTGGTTTTTCTGCTTAAAACTTTTTCTAATTGTCTATTTTTTTTTCCCCAAAAAAGATCTATTTGTTTATTTGAAAGCCAGAGGCACACACAGGGAGAGGAGAGTGAGAGAAACAGAGAGATCATCCATCTACCGGTTTACTCCCCAGATGGCTACACTGGGCCAGATTGAAGCCAGAAGATTCTTTCAGTTCTCAAGTGTAAGTAAAGGGACCCAAACACCTGGCCATCTTCTGCTGCTTCCCCAGGCACAACAGCAGGCAGCTGGATTGAAAGTAGAGCAGTCAAGTTTTGAAGCCAGTTACAAGCAATGGCTTTATCCACTATAGCACAATGCCAGAGTCTTAGATTGTTTTTTTTTGTGTGTGTGTGTGTTTGTTTAGATTGCTTGTTTGTTTAATATTCCTTTCTCCCACTGCAAGTTGAGCTGTGCCACACCAATCAGACTATGATTATGAACACGAGTTTTTATCCCGGATGCCCCTCAAAAGAGAAATTAATAAAGAAACTGTGGTACATCTGCTCTATGGAATTCTACACAGCCATAAAAGGAACGAACTATCATTTGCAACCAAATGATCCCAACTGGAGAGCATTATGCTCAGTGAAAAAAGCCAGCCCAAAAAGGATAAATAGCATATCTTCCCTGATAGAAGACAACATTCATGTGAAACACAAAGGAAATAAATATACATGTGACCAAGCACATACGTATATTCCCATCAATGAACTGTATAATGGAGACTAGCATGCTGCAAAGTGAAGATACATTGCAGTATGCGTCTCTACTCCCCAGTAAAAGGAAGACTCCTATTGAAGGTTAAATATACCTTGGCTGTATGATTCTAGGTTTTCTACTATTGCCTATAGCTACAATGCCATGATACACTTAAATAGTAGGATATTAAATTTGTAAGTGTTGCTAAAGGACTAAACTATTGTGATAACATGGGGAGACTGGTGGAAGGGGAAAATGAGGCAGGAAGGAGAGAAAGGAGGAGGGAGGAATCTCCATATATAAAAACCGTTATCATAATGATAGTAATAAAAATTTTAAAGTGAAACTGGAAAAAAAAATAAAGAATTTGAGCTTCGCTTTTAGCTGACTTAAAACTCAGGAATTAGCTCAGGAAACTTGTACCTTCTTAAAAAATGACCAAATAATGACAAAGTAGAAGTATTCTTAGCACAGTGAGATAATAACCAGAAGTAATAAAAACAGATATCTTTAAATAAATAAAAGTGACAAATTATGTATTGTGTGGGGAGGGCTTATTCCAACAACTCCCAAATGAATATCCTAGGAAAGAGAGAATACAAGCTATTGTGCCTTGTCTGGTGCAATCAGACTGAATCTGTCATTCGTCCAGGCAACATTGAGGCTGCACTTATACCTTCAGAAAATAAATATTGTT
This sequence comes from Ochotona curzoniae, assembly GCF_017591425.1. Lineage (NCBI taxonomy): Eukaryota > Metazoa > Chordata > Mammalia > Lagomorpha > Ochotonidae > Ochotona > Ochotona curzoniae. Next base: position 7,314,079 of record NW_024465035.1, on the reverse strand, counting down.
CAAATAAAAGGAAACATACAGAAGGGGAAAGCATGTCTATGTTTCAAATGGAAAAAAAAGTTCATTAAACTAAAAAATAAGGACTTCAAAAATATTGAACCCCACGTTCATTAAGGAATCGCAGTCCTGGTTGAGAGCTGAGTAAATGCATTTAATCTTTTTGGAGGCATAATATCTGATTTGCTGGGATACATACAAGAAAAATTTTTTTGGAAAGAGGAACACTCACATCACAGACTCTCAAATGGGCATGAACTAATATGTCAATATAAATTATTCATAAACAAGTAGTTAGACTGATGTGACAAGAAGTTCAGACTATTTCAGGGAAGGTGCTGGAATAATGTTCATTTTGGACTTTGAGTAATAAAAATGATTTGCTAATTTAAGTAGGAGATACAATCAAATTTTCCTGTGAAAACAAACATCTTTTAGTAGGCTACTTGGGGCAATATTGTATAATCCCACTCCATTAATTTGCCTTCTTCATGTTTTCACTCAACTGTTTCTTGCTCAATGAGGCTCATTCTAAAAACTTACTTAAAATTTAAAATTGAAATATCCTCCCATCACCTTTTTTTTTCGCTTTTTTTCTTAATATTTCTTTCTATTTAAGTATATGCAATGCTTACTGCTTAGCCTGTCTTCCCATACAAGAATGCAAGTTCCTTAAGACTAGGATGTTGTACGTGATCTGTTCAGTATTATATCACAAGTGTCCAAAGGAGAGGTTGGCACAGTTGGTAAAATGAAAGATATGTTTTAGTAAAGTCTTCTTTCTCAGCTTCTAAAAATAAACACGAATATTGTTTGGTATCCATTCTGATACAAGTTTCAAGCACTTGCTAAATGGTATTGTAAATAGAATACTATTTTGAAGTATATTTTTGTTAATATAAGTATTCCTGAAACTTCCCTACATTAATCTGTGGAGCTACTTTGTCAGCTTACAGACTTACATACACGCACGATGAGAAAAATTGTTTTTGCAAGAATAACTTAACATAACATACAAGTTTGAAAAGACTGAAGTCAGAGGTTCCCTTTAGAGTCAGAATTTTTAATCTCAAATACTTTATATTAAACGTGGCATTAGGAAATTCCTGAAGAAAATAACTGAAAAAGTGTTTTCCATAATACATTGTTTTACACCCACTTCCTTGATAATCCAATCTATCCCCCTAAGGAGGAAGTTGGTGAATTGTTCTGCCTGTCCATCAGAATAATTAGAATATCAAGTCTAAGAAAAGCATGATGCGTACAGGGAAACTATTAATGTTACAGATAAATATGTGTGCGATTTTAAAATACCATAACAAGAAAGCCAATAAATTCCATCCAGGGTAGCAGGATGAAAGAAGATGAAATACTATGACTCAGTTTGTAGTGAGAAAGTGTGACAGTTTTTACTTCTTTTTTCTGTGGTTTGAGGTTTCTACATCTATGCTTCTAATTTTAAATATATTTTTAAATGGGACCAGAATGTGGCACAAAGGATTAAGCCATCGCTTGTGAGGCCAGCATCCCATAGTGGAGTATTGGTTACAGTCGCATCTGCTCCACTGCTGCTGTAGAGTCTTGCTAATGTGCATGAAGTCAAACAGTGACAGCCCAAGCACGTGAGCCCCCAGCACACATGGGAGTCTCCTGGGTAAAGTTCCTGAATCCTGGCTTCAGTTTGGCCAAACTCTGGCTACGCTGGCCAATTTGAGAGTGAACCAGCAGATGGAAAAGTGCCCTATCCCCCTCACTCTCTCTTTCTCTAACTTTCAAATAAATAAACATTTCCAAATTAAAAATCTAAAGGTACTTTCTTAAAAAAAAAAAAAAGATTTATCGTATTTACTTAAGATATAGATAGGGAGAGGCAAAGGCAGAAAAAGAGAGATCTTCCATCCACTGATTCACTCCCCAGATGGTCACAATGGCCAACAGTTGTCCACTTGAAAACCAAAATCCAGGAGCTTCTTCTGGGACTCCCGAGTGGGTGCAGGGGCCGAACCACTTGGGCCATCATCTACTGCTTTCTGAGACACATCAGCAGAAAACTGAATAGGAAGTTGAACAGCTGGTACTTGAACTGATGCCCATATGGGATGCTGGCATGACAGGCAGAGATTTAATCAGCTATATCTCAACACAAGCCCCAAAAGCTATTTTGATATTGCAAAAACAATAGCATGCATAATTCCATTATATAGATTCTGTTAACATTGCTATTTGATTTGGTCCAATATTTTTTATACAAATACTTTTTTGTAGAAAGAGAATCACCTCATTTTTAATCAGTTTCTCCCACCTTTTCTATGGCATTAAGTATTTCTCTAATATCACTTGTATAAGTAAGTATAACGTAGGCTTATTTTTATTCTCTTCTTGTCTCTACCAAAAACATTTCTACCAGAATCTTATAGTTACAATTTTCCAAATTATCAATGACTGTTTTTTTTTGCATAAATTCCCCCAAAGTAAAAATGCTGATTTTAAGGGTTTATGCAAAATTTCAAAGCATTCGACAGATAAGACCAAACTGCCTTGCAGAGAGATTTCTAACACTTACAGTCTCACCAACAGCGTATGACAGTGCCTCTTTCCTTACCATTTGGCCAACACAAAATATACTTTTTTACTCTTAACAAAATTAGTTTTCTAGATATCAGGTCTCTAAAACTAGATTTATCATGGAGCTAAGAATTTTTCCATTTTACCTACCTATTCATTTGTGTTTGATAAATGCCTAAACGCAGTCGGTTTGACTCCGTGAGAGGTAGAAATCAGAAAAATATTTATCTTCCTACTGAAGATTTTTTTTTCCCAAAGCTTTCGTTCTTTGCAAATCAGTTGCACTAAGAGAGAATTGTGTTTTGAAAATCTTGTTCCAACTGCCTCCAATGAATCAAATTATTAAAATTTAAATATAACTAAAAACTGCGCATTGGACCTTTGTGCCTTGGAGGAAGGTCAAGTTCAAGGCCCTTATTTAAAAAGACCTCTTCCTAAGAGATCACAAAGGAAACCTATTAACATTACATCTTGCCCCTTTCTTACTTTCTTTGTTCCTTTTGAAACAGAGCTAATACTAACTGGAAGCGAAAATTGTAGAAAACAACATCATGGCTTATGATATGTTGATGTGACATCCAAATTGAATGTGCTGCTAGTAAATTCACTTGACACAATTATTAGTGGGAATCCTTGATGAATTCTCCTTTCAACAAAGCCTCGCTGTGTTATTTCCTAAACAATACAGGAAAGGCCCCACTAAATATTGCTATCTTGGGCGTTTTGTGGTTTTGTTTTCAAATGAAAAACTCAAGAGTTTGGCATATAGCTGGAATTTAGTTACTGAATCTTCTATTATTCTTATAAAAGACAATGATAGATTTTCATTCAGGAATGCACTCAACTCCACACCTACGGAATGGTCTAAAGTTAAACAAAAGATATTTCTTGTGGAAAGACAAGAAGATGTTTGTTTGCCATCATTACAGTTGAGTAGAATACACGCAAATAAAATAATAATCTACTGAGGAAAAAGATGAAGATGGTGGTTGCAAATGGCTTTGCTGTGTAAACATAGCCATACTCTTCAAATTAATTATAATGACAGTGTTAACTCTCATTGTTCATTCTCATATAAAAATTTCAAAAATGTTACAATGATAAAAAAAAAGGGAGCTGAGCGAGATCAAAGAGGATCAAAAACAATTGAAACCTCTGGTGTCTTAGCAGTTATCAAAGGAAATCACGCTGCTCTCAAGACATCCAATACTTCTTCATTTCATTAAAAACACACCACTGCAACAAGCAACAAGAAAACAAAGCGCCACAGTAGCATGCTACTTTTTTTTTTTTTTTGCTCTGTAGTTTCATCCAGGATCTTTTCAAATATATAAAGACCTACCTACGTTGTTTGAAAAATAATTTTAATCTCTGAAACTAAATTTATATATTTTTCTACTATTTACCTGCACACTGAGCTCCAGTTACAAAAACTCCACATCAACTGTATCTGCTTCATTCTGTTTCCAGATCAGCTCTGTCAAAATATGATGATGTTGGTAGCTTCACCGGAGCGTCCCTCCTTGGAGTAGCGCCACGTGACAAAGCAGATGATCAGCCGTATGGAAATGTACAAAGGAAATGTGCGGCATCCTGATGAGAGATGTCCTGGACCCCCTCACCCATCACAAAGAGATACAAGTGTCAAGTTTGGGAGATGAAAGAGGAGTGTGTGAACAGCATAGCTTTAAAGAGAACTGCACTCAAGTCCAATTCCCAGGAGGGAGGGAGAGACACTCTACCTCTTTGCCCAAACCTGGGCAGACAGACTTAACTAGGATCTCTGCCTGACATGGGGTGGGAGACAGGACTCCTGAGCACTTTCCTACCTCGGGAAAGGAACATGCCAATGAAGCAGGGTGGGAGGGTGCGTTGCTGCCCTGGGAGCTAACGGTGCTTTCTCCTGACAGCGGGGGAAAAAGGCATCTGAATCCCAGAGCAGCAAGGTCACATCAGAGTAAATTTCAACTTCTTCCCCAAAGGACCTCAAAGCGAACCTGGGGACCTTGAGGGCGGAACACACCACCAGAGAGCCTGGGCGGAGGGGGTGTTGCTGCCCTGGGAGATGCCACCACATCAAAGGAGTTTCAGTCAGGGCGGCCCAGGGGAGGAAATACAGCTCCCCACCCAAGTGTCTGCAAGAGAAAGTGTCGCAGCTACATGTCTGCTAGAGCTAGAAAGGGCATCACCCTGTTAGCATGGCGCCTGTTAAGCAGGTTTTGTGAGTCCCCTCTGCTTCTCTGCTCCAACCCTTGATAAGAGGAGTGAGGACGGTTACTGTCTTGGTGTAAAGTCGGGATAGGGACAGGAACAGGCACAAAGTTGCTGGTAAGGATTGCGTCCCAAGTGTCTCCAAGGCCGCACTGATCTAGTGAGCTTCCTTTCCCAACAACTGCCAGTAATTTTTAGTGCAGTGAGAAAATGAATGGATTTGTAATCTCGGGATCTGAAACTCAATTCGGAATTCACACTAACCAGTTGAGTCACATCTTTTAAGTCCTTAAAACTCTTTGAATCTGTTTTTTTTTTAATCTATAAACTTAAGGAGCTAGAATAGTTGATTTCTAAAACTCTTTCCTGTTCTTACTCTTATTTTTCTGGTTTGAGTTCTGCAGAAACCACACCCGAGAAAAGGATTCTAATACAATCATGGAGGTGATCACAGGAAACTTAATGGAGAAGGAACAGGAGCCAATCAAGAACGTGCTATCACACCAGGTACCAGAGAGCAACAGGAACTCGGGGAGACCGTGCAAGACAGGGCTGTCCCAAGGCTGGATGGAAGTCTGCCTAACCGACAGCACTAAATCTTCAGTAGTCACACTTAAAATGGTTAGGAGGAACAGACCAAACTAATTTTAAGGCTGTATTTAACTCCTTAAATCCAGTATCTCACAATTCGACGTACAGTGAATGTAGAAATCACTTGCAAGCTTCATAACAACGTCTCAGCCATCCACATCAGGTGTATGCTTTGTGCTTGTGCTACAACTTATGTGGACACGCAATTTTTTATTAGTTTGTATTTATAGTTCATAAAATTGCAACTAAAAAATTTACATTTACACAGCCAAGTTTTCCCCAAACATGTTTAAAAGTTTTCTAAAAACCGAAGTGACTTCCATTTAGAAATTTTGGGTCGATTAAAGTCAAATAAAATGTAAAAATTCACTCCACCATCACACTGGTTACATACAACAGCGTGAAAAGCCTCACGCAGGTAGCGATTACCGCATCGCGCAGCACAGATGCAGAAGCAGTTTGGAGGAGGTACGACTGAGGGGCAAAGAAAAAAAAACTGGGGTGTTTATGCCTTTATGGACCATCCCAGGCTAACGACACTGCTGGCAGCTGTGCGTGTGAACATGCTTGCTAACCACACCAAGCCGCACGCAGTTGGCACAGGTGTTCAGAGCCCAGAGCCTTCTGCACACACGCATGGACAGAAATAGGGCGCTGGCTGTGGCTTTGTACCGCCTTCTCCTTCTCATCCAGTCCCTTCTCCTGGTCTCTTGAAAGCATGGGGCAAGTCAATTTCTTCTTTAAACACCTCTCATAATTAACATTTTCTCTTCGTTTCCATGAGGATGCTCCATCAGAGGTCCTGCCTTCTGATAGAACACACAGGTACTCAATTTACCACATTTACAGCAATTGCCCTATCATTTTTGTCCAATCATTTTGGCATGCTGTCACATTTAGGGGGCTGTCGTATTTGTGGTGTAGATACCCCTTCCCTATTATCTAGAACCTATTATCTGATTTTAGGAAGAAAGAACTAAGCCTCCACTGAAATTCTGTAGGATTTGACATTTAAGCATCTCGGCACTAGCTCAGCTCCGAGTTTGATCCTCACATCCTTATGCCCGAGAGACACATTGAAACTTGCTTAACTGCCATGATTTATCTGATTCTCTGGTCTCTTCCTCTGAATCCCAGCTTTATTATTATTATCTGTTTCCTAGTCATATGCAGACCACAGTCCAGGCAGCTGACTCGCCAGTCAGTAGAGGCTTTACTGCTTGTTCTAGAGCATTCAGATGCCATGGGGTCCTCCCTTTACCTCAGTGTCCCTAGGGATTTACTACCCACTGCCTTGGAATCATATAAAGCTAAACTCTTATATATTACGTTTTGTCTGCCAGAATAAACCTCCTCCTATCTTCTCCCTCCTGCCTCCTGCCATCTAACTGGGAGGTCATTGTCCTCGTTCTTTGCATCTGTCACCCTACTCTATACCAGTGCACTTAACCAGGCCACATCGTATCACAGCCTCAAAATAGGCTAGCATTTGCCTTTAAGACAAAATTAATGCACACCAGCTATTACCATTCTTCTTTCTAATCCATTCTGCACTATGTAGTCAGATTCATTTCTTCCAATCCTGTACTTGACATGTCAAAATTTGCTAAAGAAATAATTCATAACTGTCCTAGATGGAGTCAGGTGCCAGGGAGACAAAAGACGTATATGACAATGTTCCCAGCTTCAAGTAGTTTTCAAGCAAATTTGAGAGGCAAGATTCATATGCATGCTGGAGTTCACAAAGTATATGGCATGAAGATCAGCGAACTTCTTCTGTAAAGGGCCAGTTAGGAAATATTTCAATCACTCTAGATTGTATGTTCCTTATTCCAATGATTTGACCCTGCTGTTGTAGCACAGAAGTAGCTATAGACACTGTATAAGCAAATAAAATATACAGGATTTGTTTCAATAAAATATACGTGACACTGTCAGGGCACCAAAATTTGGATTTCACACCATTTTCAATGTCATAAAATGTTATTCTTCTTTTGATCTTTTTCAACCACTTAAAAAATGCGTGTATTCTCCACTTCCTGGTCATTAAAAAAAAAAAAAAACAAGCAGTGGGCAGTATTTGCCCGATTTTCACAGTTTCACAGCTCTTGTTGCAGCACAAAATTTATTGTGTAGTGAAACAGACCTAATAATAGAGAAGAGAAAGGAAGAGACAAATCATTGAAATCCTTCAGGGAGAATCCAAAACTAACTCAACACGGAAGACTTCAAAGGAATGTGGAAATGAAAGGAAAAAAGAATGTTACCGACCCACCAACCACATAATCCAAGAGAGGTGAGTGGAATGCAGTGGTTAACTAGTGTTACAATTACAAATGAAACAAAATTGCAAAGCTGCAAGGTGAACATTATTTCTCTTCTTCTCTATTCTACCCTATAGGATTTTTGAAAGCTTTATGTATTTTTTATTGGAAATTCAGATTTACAGAGAAAAGGAGAGACAGAGAGAAAGATGGAATGGTTCACTTTCTAAGTGGCCGTATGGCCAGAGGCCGCAGTTGAGCCAATCCGAAGCCAGGAGCTAACAGCTTCCTCCAGGTCTCCCGCATAGGAGACTCAAGGCCTTGAGCCGTTCTCTACTGCCTTCCTAGGCCACAAGCAGGGAGCTGGAAGGGAAGTGGAGCAGCCAGGATATGAACCAGCACCCATATGGAATTCCGATGCATGCAAGGTGAGGACTTTTGCCAATAGGCTACCACACCGGGCCCCTATAGAATTTATTTTAAAAAGTTAGTGAGGCTTCTTCTTCCAGTCTCCCAGGCTCTTAAACCATTCTCCAATTTTTTCCTCTCTATATTAATCTGTTTGTTTGTACAAAAGGAACTTTACTGAACCCCAAGGAGACATCAAGAAATACATAAGCAGTTTGTTGGACCTGGGCAAAAACACAAGGAAAACTTATTACTAAACATGACCACGACGCAGGGTTCTCCACACAGAACCTCCTTTTGCCATTTCTAATATTATTTATAATTTCTGAAAGTTGTAGAATATGTGCTTGATAAGACAAGCAATACTGCTTCTTAAAGAAATAATAAGTAGAAGAACTGATAAGTAATTAGTGAAGTCGGGTCTATATTTATTTATTTTTATTGGAAAGTCAGACTTACAGAGATGAGGACAGAGAGGAAGATCTTCTATCTGTTGATTCACTCCCCAATGGCTACAACTGCTGGAGCTAAGACGATGTGAAGCCAGGAGCCAGGAGCTTCTTCTAGGTATCCCACGTGAGTGTCCCAAGATCTTAGACCATCCTCAACTACTTTCCCAGGCCACGAGCAGAGAGCTGGACGGGAAGAGGAGCTGTCAGGACTAGAATCGACACCCATACGGGTTCCAGGCATGTTCAAGACGAGGACTTTAGCCACTAGTATTTTGTAGATACAATGACTTTTATTGGGAACTGAAACGTCACAAGCAGCTTTGTTTACATTTTGAAAATGCCTGCGTAGTCCATCTTTCATTCCATCTCAAAGTGTGCAACTACGCCTTCTTTGGATTAACATTTTCTTTTTTCTTTAATCTACCTGCTTCTGTCTGTATGGAGGTAGTGCGTTGGGAAAGCTGAGACACTACGTCCCTATCAGAATACACGGGCTTGATAACTGCCTGCGGCTCCTAACCCCTACTGATGCCGATCCTGGGAGGCAGTAGTCATGGCTCAAGCAATTGGATTCGTGCTTCCCCAGGGAAGAGAGGGACTGAATTCCTGGCTCCTAGCTAAGCCAAGCTCACTCTAAGCCACTGCGGGTATTTAGAGTAAAACTGAATGTAAAAATACTCTCTCTGCTTCTCGAATAAAGAAAGCAAAAAAAAAAAAAAAAAGTCCTGTGTTTTCCACTATCTCAACTATCCTTTGTATACTGATGTCACAAATTATTTTGGGGTATATCCTCCTCTTTCATTATCCTAGAAATATGTTTCTAGGTCTATCACACATTGTAAAACCTTTATAAGCATTAGATTTACAGAAGAATAATTTCTCAGCTTCACATCTTAGTTCAAAGTCATGATTTTCAAAAAACTTTACTATACCCCAGAACAACCTAGAGAGATCGTTAAAAACACAGATTGCTGAGCCCCACCCTGAGTTCCAGATTCAGCAGTTCTGGGCAAAGCCCAGGATTTTGCATTTCCAATACTACCACTGCTGGCCCATAGATCATACTAGAGAATTATTGGTGCATTGGCCCCATTCCAACCAGCTGCATCCACATTCCTGACCCGCAGTTCTACTTCATGCTGTCGAAGAGAAGTCCTTGCTTGCTCTTCATTCTGCATTCTTTCCTTCTCCACACCTTTGTTTCATTCTGTCAACTTATTCACTCTTTCATAATTCATTTATTCAACCAATAGTTCACTTTCATCAAATAGTTTAAAAGTTGAAATGGCCGGCTTTATTAAGTACCATCATGAAGTTTATGGTATCAGAGAAGAAAGAAAATAAGCTTGCTATTTCAGTTACAGAGTGTGTTATGATTTTCAAAGAGCTTCCATATGCAAACTGTCATTTGATCTTCTCCATCACTGCTAGCAAGGGAGAAAGCCAGGAAGGAGAAACAAGTGAATTCCAGCTTCCCTTGCTGTCCAAACTGAATCCTGTCTCTGAATCCCAGGCAAACAGCACTTCTTCCACAAAGCATTATTTGCTAGCCCTAGCTAAAAAAAAAAAAAAAAAAAAAAAAAATGTTGACCTCGGTCTAGAATTGTGGCGTAGCAAGTAAAGACACCACCTGCAATGTAAGGACCCATATGTAGAAGCTGGTTCAGATCCCAGCTGCCTCATTTCCAAACCAGCTCCCTGTTTTTGGCTTGGGAAAAGCAGTGGAAGATATTCCAAGTCCTTGGAACACTGCCCACCTGGAAGACCCAGATGAATCCCCTGGATCCTGGTTTCAGTATAGTTCTCTCCTGGCCCTTGTAGCCAGTAGATGAAAGACCTCTCTCCCTGTCTCTCCCCTCACCATGCAAGCACATGAAATAGATAAGTATTAAAATCACCATCTTTTCCCACTTATAACTAAGACAGTATTTTTTTCTCTACTAACTTTTCAAAAATAACACCTCCTCTCTAGAGACTCTGATTTCCATGAGAAATAATCAATACTGGGCTATCACTTTTGTTTCCTGGATGCACCCTTCTTAGTTTAATGACCTGTAGAGAAATGAATGAAAGAATAAAAGATGAAAAGATAAAGAATTTCATGACTTTTCTGAGCCAGTAGTTTTACTCGTGTGATAATTAATGAAGGATTATTTGGAGATAAACCTGGAGTTGTGTATTAATCTTTTTATCTATAAATAGGGGTGCATTAAGTGCTCACTGGGTATCGAGTGCTTGATATTTTGATGTTTTGCTCTCATAGCCAATACATGAATACCATTATTAGGTTTCTCAAGTGCAGGTCCTGGAGCCAGAGCTGTTTCGAAGCTCAAACACTGAAGGTTTTTTATAGAGGTTAAAATCCTATTTAACCTCATGTGGCAACATAAGACACATAAATCCACACCTAATTATACTATGACAAGAAGACATTGTCAAGTATCTACATAACAAAGTAATTCATGTATAATAAGAATGATCTTAAGATCACCTTTTGGCAATACTGTTTTGCACTTTGTCCCTTTTGGTCATTGATTCACTACTTGCTAAGTCAATCTTTGATCCATTATTTCAAGAGGGGGGAGGGATTTCATATTACCATATGCTTTTCTCATTCTTTAAGTGATCAATTATCACTGGGATTTACGTGGTAAATCTGTTTTAACAGGTCGAATTGTGCAAGCATATGCCTGTTAGAAATGACTGGAGGGGGCAGTTACCTGGTGCATTGGCTCAACTGGCTAATCCTCCACCTCCAAGTGCCGGGATTCCATATGGGCTCCAGTTTGTGTCCCAGCTGCTCCACTTCCCACCCAGCTACATATTTATGGCCTGAGAAAGCAGTAGATAGAGGATGGCCCAAAGATTTGACCCCTAGTACCCATATGGGAGACCCAGAGGAAACCCCTGGCTCTCAACTTCATATAGACTCAGCTCTGGTTATTGTGGCCATTTCGGGAGTGAACTAGTGCATAGAAGGTCTCTTTTTGTCTCTCCTTAACGCTGAAAATCTGCCTTTCTAATAAAAATAAATAAATTTTAAAAAAATGATTGTGTGGTGACCAGTACTATGGCTCAACTGGCTAATCCTCTGCCTGCAAGTGCCAGCATTCCATATGGGCACTGGTTTGAGCTCAGGCTGCTGTAGTTTTCATCCAGCTCCCTGCTTGTGGCCTGGAAAAGCAGTAGAGGATGACCCAAAGCCTTGGGACCCTGTATCATGTGAGAGAAAATGCTCTTGGCTTGTGGCTTCAGATCAGCTCAGCTCTGGCGGTTGCAGCCATTTGTGGAGTAAGCAAGCAGATGGAAGATCTCTTTCTTTGTCTCTCCTTCTCCGTAACATCTGTCTTTCCATCAAAAATAAATAAATCCTTTGAAAAATGACGATGGAAGGTGGGAATAAAATCTTGTGCTGGTTCATGGGGAGAAGAGGTTGATGGCCAGAAATGCTGCCAGGAGTAAGTCTGAAAGGGATAATAACTTCAACAAAAAGGGAAAACTCAAACATTCAAGCAATGTGTCGAACATTTAAGGAATCGTAGAGATGATACTTAGGGAGTTCAGTCTGAGGACTTTGTCAATTCATGTTGGGTAGTCTCGACACAGGCAGCTGAGGGGCAGACAGCATTGATGAAATGATGGACTCACTGCCGACTGTTCACAGGTGGGATCCACAGCTAAACTCCAACAACAGCTGAGAGCAGCAATATCCTGAAAGCGAATAGATACATCAATGATGATTGTTCCCGTAAAAATATGACCTTCCAACTCCTTATCTGACTGCTATTACGTTATTTTTCCCCATTAACACCTGTCAATTTAATTGGTGGGGGTTGTTGTAAGATCTTATTTTATTAACCATTAAGCAGCTAATTTTAAAATGTGTCACTTAAAATGTTTATTTATTTGAGAGGGAGAGAGAGACAGTGTGTGTGTTAGTTTCCATCTGGTTGTTCTCTCGCCAAATGAGAGAGGTCTTCCATTGGTTAACTCCTCAAGGAACCATAACAGCCAGGGTAATACAGGCTGAAATGAGGAGCTTGGAACACCGTCAGGGTCTTCCGCACGTGTGGCAGGGCCCAGGTAGTTGACCCGCCCTTGCTGCTTTCCCAAGCACATCAGCAGCTAGATAGATCACAGAGTTACTGGGACTCCAGTACAGGATGTTGTAAATTGCCAGCAGTGGCTCAACGGGCTGAGCCACACCACCAGTCCTTTCGCTGCATTTTCACTCCTCATAATTATCTTATTAGTTGCTATTATTATCTGGTAAATAGAACCAAAATGTCAATAGCGTGCCCAAGGTCACATGCCTAATAAGGGGTAATAAAAACTCTTTTGAGATCGCAGTCTTACCCAATTATACTCCACTACTTCTTAAATCTATAGATAATGATATATTTTTTCAATTTAACAAACACATACTACTAAAATTTTGAGCAATAAGAAAAGAAACTACAGTTACTAACTTATAATTGCTCCTATCCTTTTGGGATATTTTATTTCAATAATGTTTTATGTATATTTTTCATTTTGCTGTACTTCTATGGCTTTTATTTTTTTCCTTTACACATTATAGAACAAATATCTCCCAACTTGCAAAAAGTGTCCAGAATGCTCATTTTTAGTACCTGTAAACCATTATACATTTTGCTTATTTGGGAAAAAAAATTTCAACTTGTTAGATATTCAGTTTGCTTCTAAAAGGCTAGAGTAGATTATAAGTAGATGTGCAATGTCAGGCATTATGGCATAGTAGGCTAAGCTACCATTTGAGACACTCGTACATCGGAGCAGAGTGCCTGTGCTTGAGTCCCAGTTCCGCTTCCGATCCAAGTTCCTGCTGATATGAACCCTGGAAGATACCAGATGATGGCTCAAGTACCTGGGTCCCTGCCACCGACAGGGAAGACCTGCCTGGATGGAGTTCCTGGATCTTGGTTTTGCCTGCTGCAGCTCTGGCTACTGCAGACATTTAGAGTGATCTCTCTCCTTTTCTATTTCTTTCTCCCTTCCGTCCCCTCTTTCAAATACATCAAACTAAGAAAAAAAAAAAAACCTTAAAAATAGTTCTTTACATATCTTTTTTTTTTTTTGCCATAAGCATCCTTTCTTTTACATATCTTTTTGATTTGAAAAAAAGACAAAAGGTGAATACAGAAGCAGAAAGCCTGGTTCATATCCTTGTTTCTACACTTATTAGCTTTGTAATCCTTAGGAAGTTACTTGATCCATTGGTAACCTTGGGTTGTGATGAGAAATACAGACATTAATTGAAATAAAGCATTTGAAACATTGCCTGCAAGGAGTTTATTAATGTCATAAATGAGTCTGTTAAGACTGTCTCTGTGTGAGGCGATGTGCATTTAAACAAAATCACCTTCTTATGATCCATTCCTGGAGGTAAGATACAGATACACATCTTTTTTGCTTAAATTATTGATTCACGTTGCCAAAATGTTTCCCCAAAGTATAATATAGATTTGTATATTAAGAGAGAACCATTTTTCAATGACCATCCTGACTTCGGGGATTAACCTTAAATTCTTATTGCTTTGTTTTCCAGTTCTTCAACTATCTCTTCAACTATCTCTAATCCACTCATAAAGCCAAAGAACAGTACTCTTAACTTCTGTCAGTTTCTCAATTTTGCAATTTCCATTTGACACTTTTCAAAGTGATCAGTGATCAGCTGACATTTTCTATCCTCTGCGATTTCTTTATTGATCACAGATATTTTAATGTCCATTACCCCCATACATTGATCTCCTCTAGGTATGTTTTTGGTCATTGTATCTAGTCTATTGGAATGATGGTACTCCTACTGAATGCCAGACATCATTTACGAAATATTGCAGAGATAATTTGAGCGTCTGGAAGATCCTATCTTTGCCAAGTGATGGTTTATTTTAGTTTCTGATGGGCACTTAGGAGGTGAGATCTCTCAGGTACTCTTGCCCTTGGGAGTTTTGACCTCTCAAATTGTCTCCAAACTCCCTTTAAAGAAACAACCGGGTAGGCTTTATCCAGCTTTCCTACTTATCCTTGGAGAGTGAGTTGATCTAATTCCAACTGAAGTGTAAGTCTTTGACATTAATTTTAAATTAGTCAAACTTATTATAAATTATTTTATTTCAGTGTACATTTATTGAGTACTAAGACTGGGTATTCTTACATATGTGGATATATTACAGTTTGTCATTTGTAAAAAGTAATTTTGCGCTTACCTCAGGTATTAGATGTGTTTCTATTTTTACCTTAGGTATTGCTATTGTGAAATAATCATATTCGCACTATATTAGTTATTAAATTCAAATAATTGCACGTAGGCTATTGTTTGCTAGTTACATAGTTGTTTTAATATAACTGAATCTATTTTAGTGTTCATTTTGCAATTGATTACAATAGTCTAAGTCAATAAAACAAAATCCCGTTAGACTTTGAATGATTTGAGTTTTCGTCATTTATTATACATGTATGATAAGTGTAAAAGTTAATTTTTTTCCAAATTGTTAAACAGCTCATGTATTATAAAATGTTTTTCTTTGCCATTGATTTGTGCTCTGCCAGTATTAGCTATTTCATTCTAATATATAATTTATTTTGGTCACATATTTTGCCTCATTAATCTATCTATTTTGGTGCCAGCATCACATGGTTTTAATTATTATAACTTTATAATATATTTTAATATTTGATAAGACTAGTCTTTCCTCATTACTCTTTTTCTTCAAAACTCAGTTTCGCTATTCTTGCCTACTTTCTCTTACAGATTTCTTATGTCAGAATCACGTTTCCTTCACCGCTATCTGAAAAATCTAAAAAGAGAAAGACTGCTGTTAGATTTCCACTAAATCTATTTTCTGGAAGAATTGATGATATAAAAATGTTATCTTGTCGCATTAGCTTCTCATCACTATAACTTTAGGCAGCTAAATTTTATTTCCATGAGAAAGCAAAGAAACAGAGACAGATGGAAATAGATCCCCTATTTGTGGTATCACCCCTGAATAGCTCAGAACAGACACTGCTAGGCTAGACCCAAAGCCAACAGGTCTATGCATGAGGGCATCCATTGACTCACTGGGGTAACATCAGCAGGAACATGCATCAGAATTAGAATATCATGTCTCCCAAGAGCACTATAACAAGGCATGCAAGCATCCTGAGTGGTAACTTGAACCACTGCACCAAACACCTGCCCTGCAACTAACTTCATAAAGAGGAAAATGTCATTTGGCTCACCTTGTTGCAGCCAAGTCCAAGATCAGGCATCTGATGGAATGTGATAGAGTAGGATCTCATGGCAGAGCCAGTGTGTGGAAGAGCTTACATCACCAAATAGAAAGAGACCCCACGATCCCTTTCTGCCAGCATGCCCCTTAGGGACCAAGGGTCTCCCATTGGGCTTTTACAGACTGAGGGTTCCCCCAACCCCAATTACACCACTCTGAAAAACCCTTAATCATGGACTTTTAGGGGATATCCAAATGACAGCATTAAAAAAAAATTAAGTCAGTCTGAGTCCAGCATGGTGACTCAGTTGGCTAACACTCCCCTTGCAAGTACTGGGATTGTGACGGTGCCAGTTTGTGCTGTGGCTGTTCCACTTCCCATCCAGTTTCCTGCCGTGACATAGGAGAGCAGCAGAGGACAGCCCAAAGTCTTGGGACCCTGCACCCACATGGGAGACTTGGAAGAAGCTCTTGGCTTCAATGGGCTAAGCTCTGACAGTTGTGGTCATTTCAGGAGTGAATCGGTGGATGGAAGAACTTTTTTTCCTGTCTCTTCTTCATTTGTAATTCTGTTTTTCCAATAAAAATAAATTTTTAAAAAAAATAGCAAAACTTGAAGTCTAAGTTTATACATTGTAATTTGTCTAATTTCCTCCTTCAGGAGTTTAGATTAATTGTGAAGTTTTTCCTCTCTAACCTGATATTTATTTCTACAAAACACAAACTTTTATTATATTTTTGATTTCTTAGGTTTGTCTATTCTAGCTTTATAAAAACAATATCATCTCTCCTGCTGTATAGTTATAACTTTATCCTATGGAGGAATATTATAAGACAAAGTTTTTAAAAATACAGTTACTTCAGGGGAAATTGGATAGGAGCTAAGGAGTTTCAAATGCATAATACTAAGAAACTTTTCACTATTGTAATCTTAATAATACGTATATTTTTATATGTCTAAATGTTTTTAATTTAATTTAAAGATAAATCAGTCTATCAGGAGCAAGCACTTAGATTAGGGAAACAGCTACATTCTATAGCCTATAAAAGTGTACCTGGGATTGATTTCTTACTCCAGTTTCTAGTCAAGGCAGAGACTATGAGTCAGTGGGGATGGCTGAAGCTGTTGTATTCCTTCCATCCACAAGGCAGACTCAGATTGAGTTCCTGGCAACTGGCTCCAACCCAGGCCCAGTGTGAGATATTGAAGGCTTCTACGGAGTGAGCAGAGAGCACATCCTCCTTCTCCATCTACCTCCCTACTTTGCTACCTCTAAGACTCATCTTTTTTAAGTGTACTTTAAAAATTCATCCATGAATGAGCCAGCACATGAACTAAGCTGCTGCCTGTAGCCCTGGCATACCAGAGGGCATGAATTCATGTACCTGCTGGTCCACTTTTGGTCCAGCTCCCTGCTTATGGCTTGGGAAAGCAGCAGAGGATGGCTTAAGTCCTGGGGCCCCTGTGCCCCTGTGGGAGACTTGGAAGAAGCTCCTGGCTCTGGGCTTCGGATGGGCTCAGCTGCAGCCATTGTGGCCATTTGGGGAGTGAACCAGCAGATGGAAGACTTCTGTCCTTGTGTGTCTTTATCTCTGCAACTCTTTATTTCAAATAAATCAAAATCTTAAAGAAAATTTCATCCATGAAAACCAGTATATACTACACTACACATTACTGACCAACTAATGCAATACAGACAGGATCATAAATAAGGAGTTTCTAGGACCATAAAACAAATTGAATTACAGTTTAAAACTATCTATGGTAAAGAAAAGACTATCATGCTAATTGAACCACCAGCCATTGAAACAAATCCATTTTAAGATTTTTTATGAAATAAGTTGATTTTATATAAATAGATCCAGTTCTAAATAACCCATCATGTTAAAACTAATAAGAACATTGCAATGCAAATGAAGTGTCTTCATGTATTATGTTATTATCTCCAATTGTATTCATAAAACTTCAGGAAGTAGGAGACATGACTGATCTCCTGTGGATGCAAGCAGATTCTCCAGCGCACTTTATGCAACAGGGAATTCCAAAAGCTGCAAGGAGACCCAGCTAATCAGAAGCCCAATAGGAAAAGCAACTGTTTTCTTCCGTGTGCTTCCACCAAGTTTACTTTTCTGAAAGCCTACAAAGTCAGCTCCTGGTACTCAGAATTAGCAAAGGGAAAACAAGCAAACAAAAAGTCTACAAAGAACATCTTTGTGAGGAAAATGTATTTCAAGTCACCAGTGCACAAGGCTCAAAATGGCTTTAGAAAAGGAGCTTTATGTGTTTGAGGAAGTGTGGAAAAACGGTTTGGATCTAGAGTAACTTTCCCTCTGTTGGCACAGGAAATAGCCAAGCCTCGCCAGGGCCAGCACAGCTCAGAAGACTACAGGAGTTAGAGATGCAATGGTTAGATAAGCACATCCCCTCTTCTTCCATCACCACAATGTATTTTCTTCTTGCATTTCCATTGTTGAACTGAAAATTATTCCTCAGATGGTTCTGAAGATTTAAAAAAAAAATAAAAATAAAACAATTCAATGGAATGATGTTCTTAGACTACAACCCATTTGGTGTCTTTCCAGCAGTCCCTTAAATTGGAATCTTAAAATATGCTTATTGGGATGAAAACCAGCCTAAAAACGGTTTCTTCTTTTCCGAGAGTCTTTTTTTAATTCAATGAATGATTTTAAAAATTAACTTCATTGTTTTTTAATTTACCATCTGCTAACTCAATAAATACAAGTTCTTAAAGTTAACCTAATTGTCTTGGAATTTGCTGTTTTCGAAGTTGATTAAAGTTATTTAAATTAATTTTATTGTACATCCAGACTAGAACAAAGCATGTTTGCATTTGGATAGATCTTGGCTAATAATTTACAAATAAATGTGCCCATCTGTAAAATGAACCACTTTCGTTTATGGTCTTTTTATTATTTTTATTATTACTCACCATGTAAACAGACAGAGACGCTGATATTGGACAAAGAGCTAGCATATCAATACACCAAAACTTGAAGCCATCAAAAACAGTGACCAAGAAAAAAAAAATTCACAAATTTTATTTCATGCCTCATGAAAACATAGACATTAATTGTAATGCAATTTCTTTTCACTCCTCATCCCCATGGATGAAAAGAACAACTATGCTTCTGTAAATGTTGTTCCTTGGTCAGTTCACTGGACACAGTATGGTCACAGGACTCAAGTAGCCCAAGTGGGTTCTCCATACTTTGTTCTCTGGGTGGCTTGCCTGGGACAACCTGAGGTGCCGGAACAACGGACAACTGGAATTCACCGTGGAATCTGAGAAGAGAAAGAGCAAAAACCATCTTGAGGAAGGAGAAAGCAAAGGAGCTCTGGAGAGAAACAACTGAGCAGGTTCCTATAGCACTTCAGTGCTTTTGTTCTTCAGGCCCTAGCACAGCTCTTTATTGAATTTATTTTTAAGACTGACTTACTGATCTGAAAGAAAGAGTTACAAAGAGAGATGGAGAGATCTTCCATCTATTGGTTCACTACCCCAGATGGCCACAAAAACCCAGGACTGGCCCAGGCTGAAGCTAGGAGCCAGGAACTCCATCTGGGTCACTCAGGTGGATGGCAGAACTCGTCACGTGGGTCACTGTCGCTGTCCTGCAGTGATGGACTTGGTGCACGGAGCTGATAATAACACGCGTGGACTCTGACTGATGGTCAAAAGCCGAAGTTTATTAGGGGCATCAGACTTTATACTCTGAAAGTCCATATGGGGTAGGGGAGGAAGTATTGAGCTCATAAACAAAACCATCAACTAGATTGGAATTCCTTTTGTCTTGTATATCGTGCTAGGTGTTCTCATTTACATGCTGTTTACTGGACCCGTAGGAACTATCTCCCAATAGGTATACAAAAGGTAGCCATTTGGTTGTTTTCATGCAAATACTGCCCAATGAACTACAATCCTGTGCTGCTGGCCTTCCAGGACACAATGTCCTCCTACAGGTCACCTACTAGTTTCAGAGGCACATTAGTAGAGGACTGGATCTGAAGCGAAGCAGTGGAGACTCAAAATCAAGTTCATCTCATATGATGACATCACGGGCAAAAGTTTATACCACTGCAGCACATTGTGACTCCACATTCCTTACTTCATATTGCATGAAAACCCCTGTTTTAGCCTAAGCTTCTCATTCTCACACTGGTTTCCTTTAGACAAATGTTAAGGTTTTTGTTCTAAGATGTTATGTACCTTTTGTTTTCTCTTATGGCTATTGCAGTCTATGGCTTATCTAAGCAAACTCTATTTCTCTTCTGGTTATAATTCATTCTCTGAAAGCATTATGGCTTTAGCTTCTTTTAGATCAATGGAGAGTAGTTTATAAAGTTGGTAGAAATTTTGGTACAAAACTGAAATTCCCAAAAGTGAATTTCCTAATACACTGTGTCCATAATTTTTTTCTGAAGGCTCCTG
This sequence comes from Ochotona curzoniae, assembly GCF_017591425.1. Taxonomy (NCBI): domain Eukaryota; kingdom Metazoa; phylum Chordata; class Mammalia; order Lagomorpha; family Ochotonidae; genus Ochotona; species Ochotona curzoniae. Next base: position 7,293,905 of record NW_024465035.1, on the reverse strand, counting down.
CTGTCCATGGATTTGAATTTTTTGCATGAAGATAAAGCTACATTTTTACTCCATTTTTCAACAACTTTTTGGATTTCCTTATGTAAAACACTAAAATGAATTTGTATATCATGTTAGGGATGGATGAATGTTTGATCTTTTTTCCCCCCCACATGATAACTATTCACTGAGAACTTTTTTTTTCCCTCATTGAATTGCTCTCATGAAGATGAAATTTAGTTGGGGAAGGGGAACTGGGAAGTCACCTGAAACTAATAACTAGATACAAAAATAAAGAAATTTATTTTACTACTGTACTTCTCTGAACTCAAATGTAATGTACCTAAGACATTGCTGGTAACCAATAGCAATTGAATTTTGCTCAACATTTTTGCCTGCTTACTCTTTCATTGTCAACAGAATGCACATTCATTTATGCTCCAAGGACTTAACGCCATCAGTCAGCCTGAAATCTAGGCTGGAGCTTCCATCCATTCAACAGACTAGTCTTCTTTTGCTCAAGATGATTAAATAAGTCCAAACTGATAACCAAGTTGAGAAGTCAACTGATCACCTAGCTGGATAACCAAGTCAACGATTGGTCCTGTCCGTTTATCCCCCTTTTTTGGTACCATATCTGGAAATGGAAGTGTATAAAGCAACCCTGAGGTTATCTTATGAAGTTCCATTGGGAAAGAGGAATGCTTTTTTGTGCATTTGGAATTTCTACAGCAGATGAAGCCTAAGAAGGAAGTTCTGAAGGGGGAAGTCAGATTAAGAATGAAACGAAAACAGAAGGCAGCACAGAATAGAACAGAATCCAGAGAGTACTGCTGACATCACTGGGCAGCTAGATCTAAGTATGCCTGAAGCAGTCCTTTTACTGTATTTCCAATGTATGTGGGTGAAGGGGAGGGACAATAAATGAAACAAAACCAAAAATAAAGTCTTCCTTTGTGAGCTGGATTTCTGGCTCTGCCAAAATTGAATTTCTGGGCACACAGTCAAGGAATCTGCATTTTAAACAAGTACTACTTTTAATACCCATACACACTGAAGATTGAGATCTACTGATCCAACCTCTTCAGTTTGTTGCTGAGGAAACCGAGACTTACAAAGATTAAGTGTCTTTCCCAAGATCATTCAACAACACCTATTCATTCTAGCTTTACAGGAATTATCACTGAAAACAAAAAAAGATCCCTACCCTCATGGACATTAACTAACCACTTGATTAGTAGCAGGACAAGAACCAGAATTCATTTTAGTTTTTTATGACTTGGTGATCTGATTTCCCCAACGTCATGGCTTAATATCTTTTTCTTTATTCCAACACATTTTTGGTTTAAAATGTGAGCAATCACCTACGGCCAAGATCTAGGTAGGACTCACAGTATATAAAAATAAGAGTTGCTTTCAAAATGTTAAGGCAAATGTTACGTGTCGGCCTACTTCACTTTTGCAAGCATTTCGACTGGTGACAGAGAAGGCAGAGGAAGTCGACATAGTACCCGCTCCTACCCCAAAGTGGAAATCAGCGCGAGGTCTTTGATAAGTTTATTTTCTCTCAAAAATTCAAAGTGTTTCATTCAATTCCACTATATGTGTAGCTAATTCAACAGAAAAGCTGCTTCTAACATTTTTAAGAAAAAAAAAAAACAGCCAGGAATAATTATTTTTAAAAAAGGCCACGATTATTGTTTGACTTGTATAATCCCACACACACCATAAAGTCATCCAAGAAGTTCTTACTCAAATACTTCTAAGTGAATTCAATTTTTTATTCTTATTTATATCCCAAGATTTCTTTTCTACTAGCATCACAATGACAGAGATACCATTAACAGTAAGAATCAAAGCCGTTGAACACCTAAGGCTGCTTTACTTACACAAATTCATTTCCTCCAAAGTCCACTTTAATTTGCTCATGCTTCTTCACTGTGTTGAAATTCATAAAACACATCAACGAATTTATTGTATGTATAACAGACAATATGTCAAGAAAGTTGACTTTAAAAAAAGTTGATTTTTAAAATTTGTTTTTAAAGCAGAATTACAAAGCGAAGACCAATGACAGAGAGCTCAAAATTACAAAGCGAAGACCAATGACAGAGAGCTCTTCCATTTGTTTCCCTACTCTACCAGTGGCCGGATAGCAGCTGGACAGGGCCAGGCAGCAGCAGAAGTGCATGGCTTCTTCAGGGACTCCTGTGTGGGTGCAGTAGCCTCAGAACTGGAGTCCGCTTCCCTTGCTTTCCCAACTGCATCATCAGGGATATGATGGGAAGTGGAACATCTGGGACAGGAACCAGCACCCATATGCCATTCTGGGGTTTAACATGCTGTGCTACAATGTTGGCCCCAGGTTGAATGCTTTGTCAAGAAAGTTGAATTTTAAAAAAATAATCATGGAGCCAAAACGCTCAAGAAATTGAATGGTCTTAAAAATATGGATGTGCCCATGGCAGCAGGTCTTAAAGAAACCAGATTCCAAGGTTTGGGAATGGACATCCGGTGCTCCACATTTTAAAGTTTATTGAACGTGTGTGGGTGACGTAGAGAGACGAGTTGCTGCATTTCCAACTTTTGAGTGGCGAATAATGGCTTCAAAAGCAAGAGAGGACCTAGGGAAAAAAGTGATGAATGGACAGAAATTTTAAAATAATAAAAATCAAGTAGTCTCAAGATAGCATCATGCGATAGATTGGGCTAAAATATACTCTGATGGCTATTAATAAAGAGCCCTTTCTTGACTAAAACAAACATCTAACAAGCTACACAAAAGCTGGGTGCAGGTCAAATCAGTGTGTTACCAGAGCACTCTAAAATATAAGAAAGTTGTCAGCATCTAATATTTCAAATTTCCAGCTTGAGAAACTGGAATATTTGCTATTTGGCACCCTTGCTCCATACTATCTCATTTACACGGAGAGCATAGCCGTACCCTTGTCAATATCTCCACTCTCATTCACGGGTTAACCTTGATCTGTTTTGCTCACCTACCTCCACATTCCGCTGCTTCAGATACCAGGGCTCACAATATCTGATAGACAGAACAGCGTCCAAACCCGGATGGACACGTGCAAGGTCCATCACAAGTTACAGCTGTTCGGTTTCGGTCTTCACAAAGCTCCATGCTACTGAACTCATGTCTCATTAAATTCCTTCTCTTTCCCCAAACAGCTTGTTTGGTCTTCCTCGGTGTCTCTGTACAGGTTAGTCTCTCTTGGAGCAGCCTGCAACTTCCACTGCTGCCTAGAAGCCTCATTTTTCCTCGAAACTAAGTTCAAGTGCCAATTCTTCTATGGAACTTTATAAATCCTGCCAACTAGTTATCCGCTTCTTCCTCAATGTTCTCCTAACACTTTGTGCCTTTATGAGTACTGTAGTAGATTTTTATGTCTGTGTGCCCAATTGGAAAATGCACATTTTGAAAGGGAAAATTCTCGATCATCTCTACATCTGCATTCCTTAACAAAGCTCCTGACCTGTGAAACTCTAGCTGTGCAATGGATATTTAGTGAATGAACACAAAGTGGGATAAATGAATGAATCAGCACATCTTTCCACAAGAACTGCTTCTTTGCAGCATCATCACAGGAAGCATCTGTCGTTTACAATAAGGGAAGTAACAAACTGAGGACCAAGGTGTGGATTGTTGTTTGAAGACTAATTCTATTGGGAGAGGTAAAGTGATGCCGAGAAAGGGAGAGAAGGGCGGAACGAGAGGATAGAGTTCTTCCATCTACTATTGATTCACTCTCTAAATGACTGCAATAGCCCAGAGGCAGGTCAAGCCAAAAGCAGGTGACAGCAGCTCCATCTGCGTCTTCCGTTGAGTGTGTCAGGATCACAAGGACTCGGACTACCACCTGCTGCCTCTTAGGCACAGTAACGAGAAGCTGAGTCCAAAGTGTGAAACAGCGGACTTGAACCATCACCCTGATACAATATGCGCAGGTTCCAAGTGACAGTTTAAGACCCTGCACCGCATGCCTGCCCCAAATTTTTGAATTTTGATAATGATCACGACCTTTTCAGACAACAATTGTATAAAGTTCCTGCTTATTGTTACCCTTGCCAGAAAAAAATTTTGAAAAAATTAAATGTCTTTGTAAGTAAAAAAGATGGACTTAAATTGATAGGATGCCACAGTTTGGTGGGGGCTGAGAGTGGCTGTAGCTCTTCCAAGCAGTAGTGGTAAACCGGTTTGCAACTTTCCTCCCTATAAGCTGGAGGCCTGTCCGGCAGTACTTACCCTGAACAATGGAGGACTTGGGCCACATAGCAGCAGGAACGGACTGTTTAGCCAGGGTTCCTCCCTTATGGTAGTTTTTAGAGCTCTGCACCCCTGGTTCTCTGCTCTTGGGCACAAGACAAGTTGTTCTATCTGGACTCCTTGCAATGATCATATGGAACCATGCAACTAGTTCTGGTTAATTAGTTGTGGGGCCAAAAGCTATATGTCGTTTATGTGTCTTAGCACTTAAATGTCTGTGTAAAATTGCTTACAGTGATCTTAAGCTTTGCCATAGCAACATGTAACATTCAAGACAATGACTGTTCCTTAGTCTGGGAGTGAAAACGAAAACAAAAACAAAAAACCAAAAAACACAGAGCCGATCAGCTGATCTGCAACAGACTCGTAGTACAACCAAAAAAAAAACACAACCTACACTGTCATGGCCCACTGAAGACTAGAACCATTTTTTACTCCAGCAGAACATTATCTGCTCTGACTGAACACAACAGGTTTGTTCAGTTTTGCTGCAGACTAACAGTTGGAAGTTTCATGAATTCCATGGAACACAAGAAAAAAAAAACAATCTCTATAATGCAGTACAGAAAGATGCAATGAACTAATTTAGAAATTATGGTAAGTAATGTATAGCTAAAATCCTATCCACAGAAAAACTGTGAGTTCCCCCTTGCCTAAGATTGGTATTTTGGTTCCCAAAGATTCGATTGAATAAATTAACCCAGAGTTTTAGGAGTTCTCCTTTGTCTAAACAACACAAAATAAATCCGGAATCTATGTTGTCAAGGATTCCTTGGATTCAACCCTGTCACTGACGCACTGAGCCATCCTACTTTTTAATGTGGTCTCCCAGCTAAGAGCTTCCTTGAAGGCCAACACTACCCCATCTCTCTCTTCGCTTCTTTCTCATATCACTTAGCAGGCAGCAGTTTATTTCTTATTCCCCTAAGGAAATAATTTGTATAGTTTTTTTTTTTTGATACTGACATCATTTGTCTTTGGTGTTTCAGATTTACATGACAACTTGATTCAGATTTGGACTTGGGATTTATAAGCTGCAGAAATCCACTGCTCTCAGTTCTGAAGGCTGGGAGGGCCACAGTGAGGGTGCCAGGAGGATCCTGCCTCCTGGGTGGCACCAGCTGCTGTGACCTCATGGCCGAGGACGCAAGGGTGCTCCCGTGTGCCTTTCTATAGGGGAAGTGATCCCATTCGTGAGGGTGAGATCTGCACGAGCTCATCACTTCCCCTACTTTTAATAGTGTAATTTGTAGCCAATCTTAATATCTCATTAAGATCTTAACTCAGCAGTTATTGAATGAATCCCTACTACGTGTCAGATGAAGACTTTTACAAGTGCTTATGAAGCTGTATTCCTTAATGCACTATGCCTAGAATTACATAATTCTGTATTGTAATGGAGTTTATAATCTCTGTACTAGACCGCAATTCATGACAGGAAGCAAAGCGCTTGCCCTGTGTAACTCAGGAGCATGTTGCCCCTTCAATCCTAGAGGCTTTGCTGATTGGAGCAGTCAGATGAATTCTGAAGTGTTAAAGATAGAAAAAAAAAACCCTTTATAAAAATGTCCAATGTCTGTCATGCTCCATTTTAGGCTTCCAAGGCGTGGAATCTGGTGCCTACTATGACACACTACTACTCAGGATTAAAGGCCGAGAACATACTTCTTTCCCCCCCATCCCCCCTAACCATGGCAGACTTATTGCATTTGTTAGGCCACTCAGCATTTTGGAAGATTAAGGCAGAAGTATTTGAGCTCTTTTGGAAACAAGTGGTCCAGGAGGGAAAATGCTATTTTTTTTTTTTGTCAACTTCAATCATTCTTTCGACTTGACAGAACTAAGTATGGAGGTGAATGCTCCCTTAAAGGGGGTGTGTGTGACTATTTCCTTAAAGGACACTAATGCATGAAATTTTCATATTCCCTGGTATTGTCTCTGCATAAACTGATGAGTAACTGAAAAAAAATGGATACACATTCCTGATGAATTCAATATCCATTGATAGAAAAAAAGGGGGGGCATATCAGGAAGCAGCATGAATACACGAGCTATTCTGCTTTATTTAGAAAAACACACAGAATTACAGCACAGTTGATGTGTTTGTCACTAGGGCTTGAGAGCAGAATCAACCACTACGTACAAGATAAAACCAGACTGCACGGAGATCAGGATTTTCCCAGCGTGCTTTATTCACAGGCATTTGACAGCAGAGGATCCGGCAGAGCTTTTAGGAAACACTGACTTCTGAGCCCACAGTCACTTTCCAGGAACTTCCCTGTGAGCAGCACTCCGAGCAGGCGGGATGGAAGTCTGAGCACTCCTCTTGCTTTCCATCGCTGCCTTCTCTCCAAACACAGTTATTTATGAGGACTTGATGAGAGAGCAAGCCTGTGTGAAGGGAACCGAACAGAGTGCAGCTTCCAAAAATACGCCCAGGCAGCTCTCCAGTCATTGTTACAGTCCGACCGTTCGGCAGCGCGTGTCGGGAATCTAACAACTCCACTTCTTGCCCGACACACAGGTAGAAAGAAAAGTAGAAAGTATTTCACTTTCCCCCGCAATCCCCTTAACTCTGAGTAAACAGTGCTATGTTTTGCCGTCCTCCTCAGGGCAAATTTCCCAAAGACGACACACAGGAATAACAAAAGACTCGTTAGCTGCCTTAAAGCTAGGGGTGAGAGGTGGGGTGAGGGGGGAGGAATGCCCGCAGCAGGAGGGAAAAGTTGCTGCAGTTCCAGTTTTCCCTTAGCCCGGGGTCTTGAGCCCCCAGGCACTCTGAATTCGCCCAGCTCTTAAAGCTGTCAGAGTTTCCGCCTCCTCTCTTCTAGACCCAGCCCCCCAGTTCATGAAATCTTCATCCCTGCCCTCTTTGCCCCCACACGTTTGGAGGGAATCGAACCGCAGTTTAGGCGTCTTATTCTAGGGGGCTGAAAACTACAGGTGCTGACACAAGGTCAAATATTGAAGCACTTGGGCTGGGGTACACGGTGGGGGGGGGGTCTGTAAGACAACCCCTCCCCACGCGACAGACACCCTCCCCACGCGCCTCCTCCCGCCACGTGCTCCTCACTCGGGGTGCAGCGCTCCAGGATGGGGGGTCGAGTGGGACGAGGGTGGGAAAAAGAAAAATGCACAGGCCAGGCTGTAAGGGAAAGAGACCCTATAGAAAAGAAAATCTCAAAAGAACACTGACGGGGGAAAAAAAAAAAGAAAAGAAAAGAAAAGAAAAGAAAAGACAAAATCGGCCCACAAGCCTCTGGTGGGGAGCGAGCCACCCCACGTAGGCTGGAGGGGGCTGCGTCGGGGCCTCTCACCTGACTTCCTCCTCCAGCGGCACCCACACCACTGACACCCCCCTCTGTACCCTCCCCAAAGCCCAGGCAAACAACGAACAAGAGGAAGCCGCAGGCGGCAGAGGAGGGGTGCGCGTGGTGGGGCCCGGAGAGGTGAGGGGGCAGGGGCGGCGGGCGTCGGGATTCGTGCCGCGCACCCCGCGGCGCCCACTTACCCTCGCGGCCGAGGGTCCGGTCTTCGCCGCCCACCCCGGCCCGCCGGCCGCCGCCCCCACCCGGGCCGGCGTGCAGGGAGGGGGGCCCGGGAGCCGTGCGCCGCGGTGGCGGTGGCGCTGGTGGCGGCGGCGGCTCGGGCTCGGGCTCGGGCTCGGCTCGGGCTCGGGCTCCCGTGCCACCGGGGACTGGCAAGCGGCGGCCGGCCGCCGCCAGGGGGAGAAGCCGGGGCGGCTGCCGGGGAGGCGGGCCGGCACCCTCCCCACGCCCCAGCCCCGCCGGGCAGCTCCGGAGCGGCGCGGGGTCCGCCGGGCGCCCCGGGGCGCAGCGCGAGCGGGGCTGGGTGCGCGCCCGGGTGGCGGTGGCCTCCCGCGGGGGCGCCCGGCCGCCGTGCCGTGCCTGCAGGCTGCGGGCGCGGCGATCGCCGGCCCCTTCCCCCGCCCGCCCCCGCCGCCCCCTCCCCCTCCCCCGTTAACATCTTCTCCCTCCCCCCCCCCCCGCTCTCTCTTCCTTCCCTCGGCCCCGCGCGCTCGCTCGCTCGCTCGCTCTTTCCTCGCCTCGCTCTCCCCTTTAAACGCCCACTTCGGAGGGGGGGGGGGCGGGAAAGAAGGCAACTTGAAGTCAAGTTGCAATTAACTTCCGCGGCAGCCGCAGCTCGGCGGCGGAGGAGGCAGAGCCGCCGCCTCGGAGTCGGACGCGGGCGCGCCCGCCCGGAGCCGTTCCTGCGCCCGGCCGCACTCGACGCCACCGCCGCCCCCAGCACCCATGCCTGAGTGAGTTCTGCCCCTTTGCCTCTCTACCCCGTCACTCCCGCTCCTTCACGCCGGTGCCTGCGCTCTCTTTCCGGCAGCGACCCAAACTTCTCGGTAGCACGCGCCCCCCCACGGCCCCCCGCGCGCCCCTGGCCGGGCGGCTGCACTCACTCGCCGCTCGCGGCCGGCGGCCGGTCGGGGTCTGGCGAGCCCCTTTTCTCGGACCGACCCCCGGAGGGGTGGGCCGCCCAGGGGAGGGAGGGCAGAGAGGGAGGGCGGCGGGCTGGGCACTGGCAGTGGCCGTTCGTCCTCTCCCGGGGTGTGGACACGCGCGCACACACCTGCCCGGCAAACTCCTTCAGGTCCTCGGCACAGCCCCTGGAACGAGAGGACGCGGTCATGGAAGAGACCAGAGGACGCACACGGGGAAAGGTGCTGGCTCTCCGTGCGCCCCGGGCTGGCCGGGCAGAGCGCGCTGGGGAGGGGAAGTGTCCCCCGCCGGCCAGCGCAGCATCCCTGGCCGGTCCATCCCCGCCTCCCCAGCTCCGGCCGGCGCGGCTGGCCGGGAGCGGCGGCGGCGCGGGGCCTGCGAAGTTTGTGGCAACTTCTCCAGCCCGGGAGCCGCTCGGGCGGCCCTGCGCTCGCGTCGGGGTCGGGAGTTTGGAAGCCGCCACGCTCCGCACGTCCCGAGCCTTCGCGGGCCGTGGCGAGGCCAGTCCCCTGGGGCTGCGGCGCGGATGCAAGGTTAGAAGTTCGCTTGGATACAAGCGAGGAAGTGCCGGCCTCTGAGCGGAGATCGGGACGCTGGCACAGGTGCGTCCCTCTTCTGCGGCCAGGACGTGAGAGCGGCGGCCTTCTCGGATCCTGCCGAGACCCCCGGGGCGGAGGACCCCGGGCTTGGGAAACCCGGAGGATGAGAGGCGATAAACAGGCAGGTGGCCGGCCCGAGCAGTGACACACGTGCGTGCGGGAAAGTGGGGTGGGGGACATGGAGTGGAATTCCTTTGAGGTGACCCCAGAAGACCGGGAGGGTTAGAAGCGCGTGGCGTCCAGGCTGGTAGCTTTGGCTCTGGGGTCCACTAAGGCTTCGCAGATTTCCCCGTGGAGGTTCCTGAATGTCAACCACTTGGTCATGTCTTAGAGTGCTCTAGTGGGTGGCTACTCTGACCCCTGGGTGCATCCTGGGAGAACTTTGTCAGCCACATTCCGGGTTTCCGGACAAACGTTCCAGCTGGAACTCCCGCAGAAGAGTTTAACAAGACAAAAATCAGGGAAAACGGGAATATCCCCTGAGGCTGGGAGAGAGAGAACCTTTCAGACCTGACTCACTGGGCTAACAGGCTTGCAACCTTGGAGGCCTAGAGACCAGACATTCCCCAGGGGACAGAGCAGAGGGGAAGAAGTCACAAAGGGCCTCTGGTGGGCAGGTCCCTGAAGTTGGCACTGTTTGTGCTGCTGACAGAGTAACTTCATTGACATGTATACCCTATCAGAAGTGGATTCTTTTCTGAGATGTCAGGAGTGTGATGTTTATTGCATATTCAAAGGTAGCTGCAAGATATAAATAAATAAGTGAACCCAAGCTTTAACTCGGGAGAAAGCCGAGGCTGAAGGATTTGCTCTTAAAAACCTTTAGTCCCCTACGTGGTATTAGCGCTATGATTTAGCAGCCGTCCTTTATTTCTATTGCATATTATTTTAGTGAAACAGTAGTACATTCATATACTGGCTGCTCCAGCCGGCTGGCAAACATTAGCGTTCAAGCTTACATTTTTGACAAATGTGCAGACAGGAATAGCATGAATAGGCATCTTAAATATTAACAAGCTAAGCATCTGTTGTGAAACAAATTTAATATATTTACTCTGTTTTTCTCACATTGTTAGGAAAGGTTATAATAAGTGCAGAATTTCAACTTTAGTTAGCAGAAGTAACTGGCTGTATCTTTCACTACCTCTCCAAGTGTTTAATACAGCCACCAGACATAAATACTTTAATTAACTTGGCTAAGCACTTTATTAAATACACTTTAGACAATGTGCATGTCACGTATAATGTAACTGTAGCAAAATATGTATCCTATTTGTGCACATTTTAAATGACTAGACATTTTATAAATATACTTAAATATGTGTCTTTTTCATCTCTATTTGACACATCACTTCATATTTTTCTAATGGAAACAATATTTTAAATGTAGAGTTATTCGGTCCTATGCAATTCATAATATGTAAATAGTAGCTATAAAGTCCAAAGCATTGTTAAATTTGAATATGGCTACATATAACAAGATTATACAAGAGAAATAAAATCATTGCTCAATTTTGTATTCCTTTCTGAATAATAAATACAAATGATGGATGAGAAAGAAGAGGCTTCCCTCCCAAAGTACAAACTCCTTAAAATGTGTGTGCTGTGGGGGTGGGGGAGGGAAGAAGAGAGATAAAGACCTAAACAACTTCCAAAAGCCTGAATAGTTACTTCAGAACCAATGCATTCCTCACTTTCCCACAAGCTGAAATATGTAATAAATAATAGTTCTTTGTATGGAAAAGTATTCGAAAGGAATGCCTTTTGTCCAGTTGTTGTAATAAATTAATATATTCCTTGGTTAATAATCTACAAAACTAGCTCTTTTGTCTCCTTGCTAGCATCTTAAGCAAGAACCAGCAACACAGTGATTCCTGGCTTATGTTTGCAAAGAAGTCTGTTGTCAGCTGTGTGAACCTCTGTGTCACTATGATATGATCTGCTGGGTGATGACTAGGAACTCGTACATTGCATTAGCCAAGACTGAGCTCTCTGGAGGAGAATTTCAGTTATTTTTTTTTTTAATGTGACAGGTTGTGGATTATAAATTAGGCCTGAAAGGTCAGGTGACAGGCACCTGTTCCTCATTATTGTAAAAATCTTTTGGTTACAAACACTGTTAAGCTAAACACAACATGGATATACAGCAGGGACTCTGCAAGGCACACTAGTGATGTTTCATTTGCTCTGTAAATCTCCAGAAGGGCCATATATAGATATGCCCTTTATGCAAATACGTCGCTTCTTCCATACATGTTGTCTTGGATGACTGTAATTAATGTTATATTAGTACTTAGGATTGATGAAGTATATAAAATAAATGCACATGACTGAATCAATCTTCGGATTATGTCTAGGCATAGTCAAAAAGCATATTATAAAACTCCCCCTCCTTTTTTTTTTTTCACAAGCTATTGATTAATTATAAGCATTTTTGTTCTTGTTTTACATAGGAACCTCCCCAAATTGTCTGTTGTACCTTTTAGATGAGATGTACTCCTGTTTTTGCTGGGCAGTCATACTTAAGGATGAAATCAGTTACTCTGTATCTTCATAGCTAAGTGGCAGACACAGGAAGAAAGCCACATTTTACATGAAAGCTGCTAGAAAGGGTAGAGAGGATATCATCATTGTATCTTCAAGCCCCTGCCTCCGTCAGGGGTGTTCGTTTGGCAACATTTCCACTGGAATCAAGGAGAGTGGTTGGATTTTCATGAATGGTTTGCCCTTGGATATTTCAGAGAGTATAGTTAGCAATGCATGTTGGAAAGACCAGAGTAGCATAAGGTTGCCAAATATTCAAGGTGCCAGTTGCTTTTAATTAGTAAAGGAGAAGAATTCGGAGTGAATTAGATCACTTGGGTTATTAAACTCGGTGTTATTTAAATATGTTCTTTGTCTTTCTTGGTTTTGTGAGTTTATGGTTATTATGTGAAGCATTCATTTTTAGCATTTGTGATCAGATTACAGAGCATTCATTACTCTTGCTGTTGAAATTGATTCCGTTTTCAAACTCCAAAACTCTGTGATGATTTTTGCAAATTGGTTTACATTCTGACAGAACAGAGTTAAGTTAATTAATAGATCAGGCACGAAGAATCATCCACGGTGGGGTATATGTTCTGCTAAAATGATGAGCATCAGGCTTCAGTAATCTGTTCTTCGTGTGGAATGAACACTTCCTCCTTCGAGCTAGCAGGCACCTACTGTTTATTTACGCTGCATTAAACTGACAGCTCAGCAATCAGAGGAAAAATATTACTTACCTTCCTGAAGTAAATACCAGTTTATAGGTTAGTACATGTATTTATATTCCTGTCACCACTAAATAACGGCTCTGTCTATGTTTTAATATCTACCTGTGCTGTAATCCAGGGCTTCGGGCTCTTCCTGGTTGGGGGTAGGAGTCCAGAGGAGTTGTGAGCATTTTCCAGTAGCAACATTTTAGAGGAGAATAATCTCCTCTCCTTGTTTCTGTCGTGTGAGAACCAGTTGAGAGAAATGCTATGTTTTTACTGTGCATACGTCAAGTATAACATCAAACTCTGAGAGCGTCTAGATGCCACTTAAAATAGTCATCTTCCAGCAACCTCAGGACACGTATGTTCAGACTCGTTCAAGTGCGTGTGTGTGTGTGTGTGTGTGTGTGTGTGTGTGTGTGTGTTCCGCTAACTTTCTGCAAAGTTCCACATAGGCGAAGCTATTTGATTTCTTAGGTAATAACTTTGACAAAAAGTGCCCTCCTTGCCAGTTCTTGCATGGGTTGTTTCAGTATCTGATGGAGGTTTGCACAGAGGAAGAGAGTGTGAAGTGGGGCTCAAGGATTGATTCCTCCTCCTGCTTTTCCACAGAAAATACACCTGCCCCTCTCCAGGACTTGCCTGTTTATTAGTCTGTCATCCTTGAGATTTCTGATGTCTAAATGCATTTGTCGCTTTCTTTTATATTGAAAGTCCTTTCTCTTTCAAGAACCCCCCTTCGAACATCAAAATACTGATAAGGCTGAATTTCAGAAATCAGGATTGACTTGAGAAAATGACTATTTTCCTTTGGATTATCTGGGAAGCTCTTACACACATGGTCTACACACGCTTGTCAATCTCTAATCACATATTCTGCTGACATCAGAGTGGAATATGGTTTTAATACAGCATAGAAATCAAATCTGTTACACAAGGTTCTTCACTATACCAAAGAAAAAATGTCTACTATGGCAATTTACATATCGCTCCTAACTGCTGTTCTCAATGGTAAGTCTATTTAAACTTGATGTCTTCATAGAGCAAGATCAGCACATTAATACACATTAGTTCATACTTTTGAACCTATGCCAACTGTACCTTTTGCTGTTTATTTTTTAAAGTCTTTTTTAAGATTGGATATTTCATTTTAGAGTAAATAGATACAGATTGTGTGTATATATATATTCAGGGTGAGAGTTAGTAGTGAAGTGTTTTTCCAGCATATTGGCCTATTTTTACTCTTTCAAGTTGCACTGTGTCACTTGCATAGTTGTTGCTGTCTGGGGTTTTGTAAGATATTCTAATCTCTTCTTTCAATGGACTTTCAACGATGCATTTCTGTCTATATGGTAGTGATCTAGTGAAGAGAGATGAGAATGAGTTAACTGGTACCCCCCCCCCCCAAGGATTTATGTCCCTAGTTTCTGCTGAAATTTATTCATTCCAGTGATTTGACAATTGGTGGAGATGAGAAGTGTCTTGTAATCAAAAATTAAAAGTTGATTCAGCTTTCGGTGAAGGAAGGCTCTTGCGGGATTAAACATTTAACTGTACAATATTGTATTATAGTCGTCACTCATCCTAGAGCTGGCTTATTGTTGTATGTAGTTTTCGGGTACTTGGGGTTGCAGGTCCCCAAAACAAGGCTCGCAGAAGCTGATGCCAGGCTACACCTGGTTGAACCGTAGTTTGATTGTCTGTAGACCTATGTGGGCCCCCTCCTCTGCACCCCTTCCTCCCCCCCAGGTGTGCAGGAAGTGGAGGGCGGTGTACCCGGTGAAGTGGGTGGACTCAACCCAGAGCTGTGACCTGATTTGTCACGCACCCTCCGAACTGCAGTAATGGTCCAGCTGCTTCACAGGCAACTGGTTCCCACCTCATTTGGGGATGTTTCTGCCTTGCTAGCAGTGCCAGAGAGCACTTCATCACTGTCACCTCATCAGAGGCTACTGTTACCCTAGCCCTCTGCGGTAGGGCTAGATTCGAGGATCAGCCTTTGGTGTTTGGAGGGTAAGTGCCAGAAAAGTCCCTATAGTAAGCTGCCTATAGAGAATTGGGACTACAGCCACAGCGAGAGACAATTTAGTGACCAGGGGAGGTTCCTGTTGGGATTTTACTTTTTCTCAGGGATAGATGATTTGGGATTTGATAACCAATGAAAAGTCTTCAGTGGACATTCCTCTTTGAGGGGTGAAATGCAGGCTCCTAGGAGGGGAATTATTAGACATTCTTTCTTTGAGATGTTTAGAAAGAAGGCAGCCAGTCATCTGTGTGATGGGGAATTCTCTAGATGTGATTTTCCTGGAAGCTAGGCATGTAGTAGAGTTGATTGCTAGAGATTTCTCTCTAGTCTTACTCATTGATTTCTGATATTCTGTTAAGAGCATGTACATGACAAGTTTGCCTTTTATTGTTTATAATATTAAGGACTGTAACATAAGAGGTTTTATGTTATAAAAATTTTATTGTAATACTTATGATAAATAAAATGAAACCTAGTGTGGGCAGATGCCTTCTCAAATGGAGATAGACTTGAAGATAGTATACCCATAATTAGCTGTTTGATGTTGAATGTAATGAGTTTTCCTGTTTCAGTGTTCCAGACAATGGAAATCCATTTGGGATTAACAATCGGGCGATGGAATTCTTGATGTAACAAGTCTTTTTCCAGAGGACATTTCATCAACATATGGAGATCTAATATAAAATACTTGGAGTTTTAATTTTCAAAGTATCTATGGAGTTGATAAGATCATCTTAAGTGCTTTCTATTGTATTTTTACCAACTGACATGCTCCTGAGATGTGTTGAATGTTAGAGCGATTTCTGCAGACAGTGAGGAAGGAACGGTATTTTAATAACTGTGCTTTAAAGAAAAAAAAATTCTTGGAGGTGGGCTCCCTTTTGGGTGGTTTAAGAAGACTCAAAAAACAATTTAGAATGTTCTCTTAAAAGTTTAAAAATGACAGCTTTAGTTTGTATGGAGTCATTGTATTTTAATAATACTGTATGCTTATTAGTGTTATTAAAGCAGTAGACAGTTAATTACAGCCTTTTCTGAGACATGTTAACTGTATATTAACAATCATGCGAAAGAAGAATGATGTATACTGTTAACATGCAAGCTGATGCTTGCTCAGTTCTTAAAAAAAAAATTCTTTTAGAATGTATAGAGTCAGGTAGTTTTTGTCCAGAATCATCAAAGGTGCTTTACTAAAACATCTCAATTTAAATACTTTTCACTGGCTTAGACAGTTTTTCTCTCCTGCGTTTCTCTCGCTTGTATTTTTCTTTCTACAATTCATGTTGGCATGACAGCTTTTGCCAGTGGCACGAGGAATTGTCACCCCTCTCCGTTTGAGATTTCTCATATTGTATTTTGAGACACCCACATTTTCTCCGTGTTGACTACTTTGGCCAATATAAATGGTTCAAAGCTTATTGAGTATTGCTTTATAAAGCACCTCTTGCTACTACTTTTGCAGAAACCTGTCAGTTACAGTATAGAGACACGTTAGCCAAATTGTTTTCTTTGAATTCTCTATAACCAATTATTTAAAATACATTTGAGCATTTGTTCACAGTGGTAGTTCTAAGATTGTTTCATTGTCCAAATCTCAAGCCTGGTTTTAGCATTGGCTTCTGGCATGCCAAAACAGCGGGGGGACGGAACTAGCGGAGTTTGAGGCTGGACCTACCCCTACTTAGAGAATTCTATCAAATTGCGTGATTCCCTTGGCTAATTTGAATTTGTAGACCTTGTAACCTTGTAATATGGCATGTAGAATGTACTAGCATTCTTATTTTATGAGGGATTTAGGTGCTGTTATTTATTTCTGCTAAACACTAAACTGTGAAAGAAAATCGTGTAAGGTTCATACTTGTGTTACCTGAACTGGGAGGAACTACATAGATAGCATTCTGTGCCTTGTGCATAGTCAATATTGATTAAAGAATTGCTAAATTAAAAGTAAAATATTGAATGTAGTTTGTGCTGATAAAGATTTATTGGCAAAAGAGAATTGAACTGTCTGTTTTTAGTGGGGTTATCTGAATACTTACTCTACATATTGCCCTGTTTGATGAATAATTTGATGTCTTTCTCCACTAACTCCACGCTTTTGCTTTTTTCCCCCCAGAGTACCTCCAGGGTCTCTGTTTTATCTTCAATGTCTGACCTTCAGATTTAGGCTAAGTATCTCTACTAAGATTCATGGTTCTTTGGTGTTTGGGTGTTGTAACAAACCATCCTGGAGTCAACACAGGGCATGCCCCTGAATTCTTGGCAGTTAGGCTGCCATGCACTAGTCTTTTCCATATTCCAGGAGCAGAAACACTGGGCGAGTGGCCCAATTCTGGTTGACTTTTACCTGTTCTTTCCTACTGTGATTTCTTTTTCAGTATGCCATTAGGTAAATAAAAAGACATTTTTTTTTTTCAGTGTAGCTCTCTGCTTTACAGTATTCTTCAATTGGGGTTATGTATATTAACGAAGATTTCATTGCATTTCTTAAAATGTTTGCACAGCACACTGCATCACATTTTGGAAAGTTACCATCCTTTGCTTTAAAATTTGTTCTCTGTTAAAAATGTGTGCAAGCCTATTTCAAGGCAGTCCTATTTCATTACACAAAAGAAGTCTTCCCCAAGTGGTGTACTGCTGTGTGACCTATTACATTATCATGCACATTCTGTCTCTTTAAAAACAGTCTCCTCTATTTGCCCTATTAATTGTTGATATGTTGCCATCCACGAGACAAAAATTAGAGCTGTAATTAAATAATCATGTGATGCTCCTTAGTGCCAGTGAGAGCAAACTCATTTTTCCAGGCCCTGATGGTCACTGATTATTGTATTACTACTGGCTGGCTTTATTTTTTCAAATGGTTTTCTATCTGTAGATTACCTCACTACTGTCGTTTTTAAAATGAAAGAAAATAGAGAACATTCAGCCAGTTAATTGGTTGAAAGTCCTCAGGGATTTAAGGTAGACGTACCTTTTTTTTGCTCTTGGTCACCTGGTAGGCTCTTTGGGGGTGCTACATCAGTGGTGTGGTTGCCTGCCATTTAATTTACACTGGTGTTTTGGCTGGGATGGAGGCATATGGGGAATGCCAGGAGAATTACAAAAGGAGCTGGGTATTAAAATTCAGAAATGATTAAAATTGAAATAAAAGGATGCTGCTTCTTTGCCAGTCCTCTGGCAGTCATAATGACACCCAGAGATTAGTTTCCACCTTCGTCTTTTCCTTCTTTCTCATTTCCTCTTGTTTATTGTTGACACATTTTCCTTGTGTCTGTCTCCGTATCTTTCTGCACCATTATGCATGCCTACTTCTCCTTCCTTAAGCTTGGAGAAGCATACTTAACCTTATTATAACAATAACAGAATAGGTTATTAATATTTAATATGCACATGATTAAAATTTCTCTCTCTTAAACATAGGTCAGCTGTATTATTATTAACCGGCATGTAATTTTTCATTTAAAATATTCTCATTCTGCCCCTCGCTGTTTCTGAAATGCAGTGTACTTTACTAGTGATTTAACATGTAATGTTTAGAAAACTGTGGTCGGCTAGTGAGAAAAGAACTTACCAGTCATGGATAATCAATTATGCATGAATTCAAATGTAACAGATGGAATCCGGTGAGTTAAAGTTCCTCTTTGCCTTAGTGGTTTTTTTTTTTTAAATTTGTTTGTTTGACACCTGTCTCTTATATATAGATAAACATCTAACATAGCATGTGAGAAATGTTCTTCTGTGTTTTCTCTTAAGTGGACTTTATATTTAAATTCAATTTAAAAGGCAGAAGGTTTTTTTTTTTAATCAGGTCTAAAGAGACTGAGATTCTGTTCCATCCTGTGATGGATGCGGGACTCAAGGCTGCCTTTCTGATGAAGGCTCTCAACGTGACAAGTAGGGAAAGGGCAAAACTCAAATCCAGTTTATCCTTTTCCTACTATGTGATTTATCCTCTTGTTTATTTATTTGCCTATTTTGGGGGGTGGGAGTTGCTTAATAAGGGGAGTTACACCTTTATTAAGGTGTATGACTCTGTAACTGAATCCTTTAAAGGAGTTCTGATGAAAATTGTCACAAAGACTAATTTAAAATTTTATAAGATTCCCTTGCATAGCATGTAAATTTTACCTTTGTATGTGTATCATGCTATGCTCTGTGTATATTGCATACACATGTATTCATACTTGGCTATTGGCCAAACAATTCCAAGTCTCAAATCTATTGATAATGCCACAATTTTTTTTTTTGGTTTTATATCCTGAATTGTGGCACATGCCAGTCTTGAAGATTCATTTACACTTGCTTACGGTGTCATAAATTTTTGGTGACAAGAAAACCTTTGTGCAAAGTGAAATAAAATTTATTTTTGAGAACCTTGTAACTTCCTAGAAGAGATAGAAAGTTGAATCTTGATTAGGCATAATAGGAATATGTAAGATGTTTTCAATCCTAGGAGTAAAGGGAGAACAGGGGATATTGACTATGTTTAAGGAAATACAGTCTCAACAGTTACAGGCTGGTCTCAGTCAAAATGAACCATAAATATGTTTGTGTTTCTTTCCCAAATATATTTCTGTATGTGTATGTATATGACTATTTTATTTTGTATTATATCTATATTAATACAATACAAATTTAAAAGTATATAATATATTTATATATAATACAAGTTAAAAAGATATATATTACATATAATACAAATTAAAAATATATATAAAATACAAATTTAAAATAGTCTTTACAGAATGAATAACAATAAATGATTAAAAAATAGCATCTAGGCTCACTGGTTCTTTTTTTAAAAGTTACACTGCAGCATTATTTATCAACTTTTTGCTTCATATCAGATGAGATTTGTGTGTATATTTGTAGGTCATGTTAGTTACCTACTGAATTACATTTTACAATAGACACAGTAATAAAGGCGACACCTGCAAGAAGCTAACATGACATGCTTTGGCTACAACTGTCCAGGAAGCTGTTTTATAATTCTGTATATAATGCTTTCCTGTATAGTAAATATATTTTTTTGGTTGGCTTCACTTTGTAACAATAATCTGTAGTCTGGCTTATCAGAAACAGTACATTTGATTATATAGATATGAATATCAGTAATAGAATTTGTACATGAATTTCTAAGACATTAAAAAGTCCATCATTAACATAAAAGAAATTAATATAAAATTAGAAACAGATGATATGAAACAAATTGGACAGTATTTTATAGGCAAGGAAGATATTTCTAATTGTATGCAGAAATAAATGGTCATTGTTAAGTAACTGAACAAATTAAATTTGAAAGCCTGTATTATTTTTCTAAAAAACCATTTTCTTTTGTCTAAAAAAGATTCTAAAGGTTTCATTTACAGGCCACTTATAAACTGACATGAGTTACCGTAAACTACAACAGTTGAAGGTAACTCAAGTGTCATTGAGCTGTTATAATTCCTGTTTTGTTTATTTTGTGAAGAAAGCTAATCTTTACTCTTTTAAAAAGCATTTCAAACTATTTGCAAGTTTTCAGATTTCTTGTTTTTGTTTATGCTGTTTTCTCTTTTGCTAAGATATTGAATTGACCATAAACTAAAAGAGAACCAGCTTCTTATATTGGAGGAGCCTCAAATTGGGTGAGATGTTGGTCTCTAAGTATTAATACACATTCATTAATCTATGCCAAGCATTCATCATATGAACTAATTATCAGACATAGACTGGGCTGTGGTGGTTTTTGAGTATGTTCTAGCTTATTATTTTTGTGACTTTTACCATGGTATTTTCATAATATGTATCTACGGATGTGAGGAATACGTTAAAAATCATTTCATATTAGAATTTTTTTTAAAAAAATCTTTATTCCAGTAAATACATATAGTACAAAATGTACCATTTTGATGATTTTTGAGTTTTTAATTCAGTGGCATTATTGATACTCTGATTGTTTTGTATCCATTCACCACAATCTACTCCTAGCTCTTTCCCACGAACCCAAATAGAGTATGCTTGGGTTCTGCATTAAAGTCCTTCAATTCAGTAAATTTGAAGCATTATGGTAGTGTGATATCATTGTCCAGGAGTGGAGCATTTGTTGCTGTTGGTGGCTTTCTTTCCTACTGGGTATTCGCTGGTCCAGCACCCGCGACAGTGGACACAGCACTGCCATATCAGGTATTCCTTTTGGCTGGATTCAGGCCCATTGTAACCTCATCTCTTTCTCCCTCCGTGATGGCTGGAGAGAAAGATTAGCAAGAGGATTTTCATACTAAGGGAATTTGGTTGGAATCGCAGATTGATCGGGAATGGTTGTTGAACTTCATGGGAATAAGAATCCCTGTGCTTCCTGAAGTGATCAAAGGCAGGTGTGGCTGAGATGCTCTGCTCCTGGTGGCGCCCTCGGAAAGTACAACTAAAATACTTGGGTTCTGATCAAGTGCCATGTCTTAGCTGAAAATAAGTTGAATAGTTTCAACCTGTTAATGGAGAAGCCTACTTAAAGCTGAACTTTTTTTAGGGAGAGAAAACTCACATTCAATTATGCTGAAAAAAAAAAATTAGAGGAAGCTTGAATGGTTCTGGCTCCAGTAAATAATAGACTGGTTTTAGAACTATGCTTCCATGTGTAATTTTGTGGTTAGTTGCTTGTCTGTGATGATAAATCACGTTCCTGCACAGGATCTCTGGCACCCTGGTAAATCTCAAACAAGTGCCCAAATGCTAATTTATCATGGCTCCTCAAATTCACCAAATCAATGATTTAATGGTTTGCCTCTCCCTTTCTGAAACCCCTTCCTTCTTTCTTCTTTTTGGTTTTGTGACATTTTAGTTGTTCGAAACAAGTGACTTGTCTGCAGCATTTTAAAATTTAGGACTATTGCTAGTCCCTAGAATAGTCTTAACTTTGATCTCAGGAATGGGTTAAAAACCTCAACATGGGATATTCTAACAGGAATATCCTAATAGGAAATCCTATCTGATTTTCTGTCTCCTAAACATTTCCCAATTCAATAGATGTCAAACCTAGCTGTACATTAGCGTCACCTCAGGAGTTCTTCCAAGTGGTGCGCCTGGTGGCCAGCCTCAGCCATTCTGCGTTAATTGCAGTGGGCACAGTCTGGACACCTGGCTTTGCTTCCTCAGTTTGCCAAGCAGTGTTCCTAGAAGGACACACTCACATTACCGGTTTTGTGATTCCTTCGCTGTGGTGGCAGGCACAGTGAGTCTCTAGGAATATGTACTTCAGTGGTCCCTCAGGATGCTTACAGTCTTGCAGTTGGGAGGGGCAGACACACTACCAGGGAATGCGGCATTGCTGGCAGAACATAACATGTGGTGAAGCATTGGGAGGGAAGCTGGAAGAGGTTTTTGGATAGAAGTACAGTCAAGGCGTAGCTGCATGGGGTGGGCAGAAAGGAGATCTGTGCCCTCCCCGCCACCTGCGCCAGCCTCCAGCGGGGACTCAAGGTGCCTTGGGTAACAGTGAGGCATCCTAGAACTATGTTGGTGCGTTCTTTGCATCATAGATGCGGCCACGGCAGGAACCCTTCCGGTGTCGTCCCACTCAGTTTCGGGTCTAGGCCAGGGGTGCCACTTGTCATTGAAATGATGTATACTGACACCCGTGCAGGAAAGACAGCTTTTTAAAACGTTTTGTCTAGTACTTTTTATTTTTTTTAAGCCCCAGATACTTTGTCAGTTCCCAGATGCCAACTGCAGTGGCTACTCAATGGCAGATCTGGAAACTCCACTAGAGTAATAGGCTTTGGCTGGGAATATTATGTCCTAAATTACCAGTGGGTATTTATATCTACCCCAAAGTAATTAGGAAGCCACTGTGATGACCAGCATCCTGGCTATAACTGAAACCTAACGTAGTAGGGAAAAAAAAACCAAAACAGATAAAACCCCTTTAAACTTTGTATTTAGCGTTCATTGTCACCACTCCTTTATCTCCCCTGCAACATGTTCAAGCTTGTTGCCATATTTTTCCACAGTTCACTGTTGTTTAGGACCTGGATGCTTCCCACTTGACCTAAGCATGAGAGAACTTCCAAAAGTTCATGGGAAAATCGAATTAAGGGTTAAAGATATAAGGCCATGCACAGCCTTTTTTTAAAATTTATGTTATATTTTTCATGAAATTTTTCAAGACCCCTCACCTGTACGTGAAAGCCTCCAAAAGAGCCATTCATATGGGCAGCTACACCTGTGAAGTCTGGAGGCCGAGGGAGTGTGGGAATGACGCTATAGGATACTTAGATGCTCATGGAAAGAAGTGTTTGTTGTAAATGTATATTACTTCCAATGTGTTATGGGACTCTTTCGAGATGATATACGTCCAGAAATTTGTCTTAAATTTGTATCCAGCAGTACAGAAATCAGTCCACACAGCCTTACATCAGACTGTCTTCCCATCTGGGTCCTGCCAGCACTTAATCACGTTTTACAGGAGTTCTC
The DNA here is from genome assembly GCF_017591425.1 of Ochotona curzoniae. Lineage (NCBI taxonomy): Eukaryota > Metazoa > Chordata > Mammalia > Lagomorpha > Ochotonidae > Ochotona > Ochotona curzoniae. Next base: position 7,270,857 of record NW_024465035.1, on the reverse strand, counting down.
CAGGTGGGAGCTGTCCAGAGAACTCTGCAAAGAGTAAGTTTCAAGAGTTCGCACTGTGACTAAGTCAATTGTAAATTTAATTTTAATTAGTCGAATTTAAATTCTATAACTACCCTCTCTAATCTTCCCTCTTCCTTTGGCAATCGCTAAAAAGAATTGCCAATGATTAGTACTGGAAATCTGCTGCGACCCTGTGAACTTTTTGCTCTTATTTGTACATTCATTAATGTAAATATCATAACGACACTACAGACGTTTCAAATAATACGACAGCAAGCAAGACACAGTCTCTGTTCTCGAAGGACCTACAGTCTAGTGAAGCGAACACTTATTAAATCAGTAACTATCCAAATTGTTAGCACTGTGATGACTGAAAATAAAGACAAAGACAAGATGCGGTGACAGTTACCAAAGAGAATGCAGGATGCTGGAAGAGTACATAATGGGGGCCAGGACTCTAGTAGGATAGGATTAGTCATAGAGTTGCAACAGTATTCTAATTATTAACTAAAAAAGGCAGAATGCAGTTGCCCTGCTGTAGGGCCGGCTGGGTCAGACTGGTAGCAGGACTGAGACCTCTCCAAGGAGGGAGCTAGCATGTACATGGCATGGCCTCCAAAGACACGGGCTCTGTCAGGTTAAGCTACTTGTACATACATAACTGGATATTTCTGGTCTTGAGCAAGTACCAATAAGCTCCTTACTAAAGTATATATGCAGCTGTGATACTGGTCACAGATAGGATGTGATAAGATGAGTGCAAGTGTTTACAGGATATTGCATTTCCTCTCCAGTGTGTTTTCACAAAGTTGTTTGGCCTGCAGCCCCGGCTTTTCCTCCCTGTTCTTAGAAATTGGTATTTCGTCCATTGATGAAACTATGTGGAAATCAGCTCTGACATCCCAGACAGACAAAATGATAAAAATCTATATATATATGGCTCAAATAGACATCCTTATATGGCCAACACAGACCATATTTCCAGAAATTCATGTAAGGAAAACGCCACCTGCAGCTAAAGCCAAAAACAAAAGAGTTGACATGACAAAAAGAGCAATATGCTACATAAACGTGCTGAGTGCAGAGATAACCAAACTCTATTTGAAATTTAAAAAGAAAAGAAAAAAAAAATCATGTCCTTAGAAAGTGATATGATGGTAGGCATTGCTTTGCTAACACTGTCACTGGCACAGACTTGGTATGTCTTAAAAGCATTTGGATTCTAAATGCTTTCTCTGTTTGAAATGTATGTGTTATGCAGAACTCTGAATGTGCTTTAAGGCTTTCGGATACCTGCCTGCATATTTATCTGTAATACGTGGCCATCTGAAACATGCAGTAATACTTTCATTAAGTTTTTAAAAATCTTACGTATCTGTTACAGTGTTTTGTCTTTGCTGCTTTTGCGCAGCAGGTAGGAAAGCCTTCTCATAGGACAGAAAATTGATTTTAACCTTACATCCACATGGTAAATAGTTCCTGTGTGTTGGTTGCAATATTTCATGCTCCTGGGATTTTGTATTTTACTAGTCAGATTTACAAAGTTTACCTTTTTCACCTCTTGCCTTCATCTCTGTGGCTGACTGTAAGATGCCTGGATAGAATCAGTCAGTGTTTGTCACCCATCACGGTAATCTAAACTCACAACTCGCATATGCCTAAGAAGCTGATGATATTCTCCTGCTTTGTTTTTTTTTTTTATATGGGTTTATAAAATGGGTAATGCGCATGGTTATAATGTATACTCTAGAGGGGTATGAATTATATATAAATACATATAGCGCTTTACATTAATAAGTGCAGTATACCTCTAAGACACAAAGCTCTGTGCCATTTCATAATTTGCTAACTTCTTACATAGAATTTTGGAATAAAGAATGTCTTGAGGGAAAATTAGTAGGTATGATTAATACATTTGTTGTACTATATATTAACTTGCTAATAAAGTCATTGTTAGATGTCTGTATGTTCACTTACTCTGTGTGTCATTTTCCAAGCTATATCCTTAGATGCTTTCATGTTTTATATTTATGAATATAGCTTTGTGATTCCTGGGTAAAAGGTGCTATTCACATTTAAAACCTGCTGTTTCAGTTCCCATGTTAATATGACCATTGACCAGGTCATTAAGGATCTAAGACAGCCAGGAACCATTCTTATTTATAGCCATATTAAAGGATGAGATAAATATATTTACAGGATTTTGTTAGAGTGTGTTTCTAATACTGTTCTCACTAACCTTTGTTAGTTTTTCTCTTAAATTGAAGCTGTTTTGCCCAATAGCTTTCTGTCCTAAGATAGTCAAAGTGAAGTTGCACGGGCAAATTCCATGCTCTTCTGTAGTCCACTTAATTTTCCTTTTATACTTTGCTGTTTAAATTTGTGCAGTATGAGGCTAGAATACACTCTCCTTACTTAAGTTTCAAAGAAAAACGTCACGCAATCCAAGTTTGCAGTAACTATGAAATTACCCTTATCAGAAAATTTAAATGTAAGAACCAACATTTCAAATGTAACGTAATATTGCCAAGTCTCAATCATTATATAGGTGATTATTGGTTTTAAAATCAAATGTCATTTTTGGTAAATTTGTTCCTTCACAATGAAAACTGCCCAAAGTACTCCATTCTGTGACTATTTGCATATTCTTACTGATTACATTTTGTATACTTTACTTCAACTGGCTTCCCTCCTAGGTCCCCACACTTCCCCCTTTTTAAAAAACGTGGTCTCGGTTGTGCTTTTAAGACAAGATTGCCTGAAATTTCTTGCTTTTGATGGGTGTTTTATTGTCACAGTCTTTGTTTTGCTCAAGGCATGGGTTTTTGTGTGCCAAGATTCATGGTCGCCTTCCTCGATTTTGACTAACCTTTCCGGTTTGTGGGTGAAACTTGGGTGCTATTAGGGTGACAAATTTTCACTGTGTTTCTCCTAAACTTGTCTTCCCCCAGGAGGCCATCGTTTCCTACACACTTCAACTTCCGCTTTACCTTCTGCTTTTCTTAGGTTTCTAATGTAAACAGTGTGTGTGACTGGACTGGTAGCTTTAAGGAGCTCGATTTGCATATTTCCCTCTCATTTCAGTACTTGTGCTAACTTGTTGCTTTTTAAAAATCTGCAACAAAATGTTTGATTTTTCTGTTTCCTACAAGTGTATTCTGAGAAATAATCCTTGTAACTTTTTTTTTTTTGCTTAATAATTAGCTGTCTTTCAGGGTGCTAGGGGGGTGCTATTGAAACCCATGCGAGAAATGATGCTTTTGTATTTTGTTCGAGATTGTACTATTCTTCGTCTTCATAGAAACCATATGTAATAGATTCTCTAAGTAAGGGGATTATCCTTACGTGATCATGACTGTTTACCAAATTCGGGGAATTTACCCTGGATTACAGCACAAGTATTTCTTGCCATAGCAGATGTAGCAACCCAAACTTTTCTGTCTTGCGCCCCGATTTTTTTTTAACAATGATGGCCATCTTAATAAGTCAGGATGTCTTTCTGGTGACCCAGTTTTAATTCGGACACTTACGGGCCACGTATTTTCTTCCTACAAAGCGGCGAGAAAGTTTTGAGCCCCCCTCGGACCTGTGTCCAAAGCTCTGAGTCCTCTCTCACGGTGTCTCCTGACAGTGAAGGGGCCACCCAGTTTGCGAACAGACTTAGGATGGAGCAACTCGGGACTAGTGGCCCTCGTGGCTCTGCAAATAATCCTGCGGTGGGGACACTTCCAGAAGTGTCTCCAACTTTCAGTGCCCTGTGCGCCCGTCTCCTGGGGTCCCGGGCATCTCCCCCACCCCTCGGGCCCCACCTGCCCCAGCTCCCCAAGTCCCCCCGGAGCCCGGCCGCGATGCTCCCCGGCGTACTCCTCCTTGCTGTGGCTTTTGCGGCGTGTGGGTGGTTCGTCCTCTGGCCGGCCCCCGCCCCGGGCCGCGCGCCCCGCACACCTGCCCGCCCGCGCGCGCTCTCCCGCCGGCCGGCCCCGGAGCATCCCTCCCCTCCCGCCGGCGCTCCCCTCGCGCGCGGCGCCCTGTTATTCCGGGTATTGTGTGTGTAATAAATGTCGGGCCGCCTCACTCTAATCAAGCTCATTACAAATTCCTGCGCGCCCGGGGCCGGAAATGGTGCGCTCCCCCCCCCCCCCGCCCGCCCGCTCGCTCGCTCACTCATTCACTAGTTACTTGTCTTCAGGCTTTTTTTTTTTTCCCCTTGCTCGCCGCCCCCGCCCCCTCCCCCAGTCCCGGCCCTCCAGCCCGGGTTTTAATCCCCATCCCTTTTCCGCCTTCTCCGTGCACCCTGCCCCCGCCGCCTTCCTCCTCCTCCCCCCCTCCGCCCGCCGCCGCTCGTCGCTCGCTCCCGCTCTCCGGACGCGGCGGAGGAGCCGGCCCCGCTGGGGAAGGCTGCGGGCGGCCGGGAGGAGGCTGCGTGCTCGGGGCTGGGGCAGCGAGCGGGTGCCGTGTATTAAAATGAGGAGGAGGAAGAGGAGGCAGCCAGAGCGGCGGCGGCGGCGGCGGCGAGCGGCGGCGGCGTGGAGGGCTGCAGCCCGGGCGGACGCGCGGGGCCGAGCTGGGCACGGCGGCGGCGGCGGCGGCGGCGGCGGCCGGGATGAGTCACTCCTGATCGTTTCATGGGGGCAGAGACGGCGGCGAGGGGGAGAGCGAAGGAGCGAGCGAGCGCGAGCGAGGAGCGGCCCCGTCCGGGGGCTCGACTCACACGCACACAAACACGCGCGCACGCCTCCCCTGGGCCGCCCGGCGAGCCGCGGCCTCGCCACCTCGGCGGCCGCCCTCGGACCCGGAGCCGGCCGGGCGACCCCGGAGCCGCCCCCCGCGCAGCCCGGAGCAGCTCGGGAAACTCCTCCTCAGTTTTGTTGCGGCTCCCGGGCTGCTTCTCCACCCCCCCCCCTCACCTCACCCCCTTCTCCTCCACCCCCACCCCCCCAAGTCCTAGTCCATTGTGGTGCTCGTTGTTTACCTCAGACTCTGGCTGAGTGAGAGCTCGGAGACTTTCGGGGAGGGGGCGGGGAGTTGGTGGCTGCCGAGACGGTGAGGTGGTCGGGGGGTGCCTTCAGAGCCCCCCTCCCCGCGCTCTTCCCCCCCTCCTCTCTCTCTCTCCCCCCCCTCCGTCGCTCACTCCGGGCTCCCCTGACGCTCCAGCCTCCCCCTCACCCCACTCTCCCCCGGTGTCCATGGGCAGGGACAGCGGGGTCCTCGGGGCTGTGGTCGGTGAGGGCTGAAGCCAAAGTGGCCTTGTGGTGCCTTCGGGGAGGGGGCTGCGCTTGCGACCCCTCTGGCCACCCCCACCCCCACCGCCGCCGTCCCCTGGTGGCTGCCCCGGGCCGGGGAGGGTGCGAGGCTGTGGGGAAAAGTTTGGCATTTGTTCCTCTCAGTCGCAGTTGCTGGGGGCGGGGGGCCAGGGGCCTCCCTCCGCGTCCCCGGGGCCGGGGAGGACGACGCTGCTAGTGACAGCCCCGAGTGGCCCTGGGCTCCCGCCGGCCGCCCTAGCGCGCAGGAGGGAGGCGCACGGACGCCCGGGGACCTCGCGGGGAGCCCTTCTCCGCAGTCATCCCCCCCCACCCTGGTTTTTCAAGAGAATCCTGTCACCACCTCGCCTCCCCAGTACCACCGTGCCGTGTTCGGCTCCAAACGGATTTTGCTTTGTTTTTTACGATTTCCCCCCAACGAATCACTTGTCAGATCAATTTTATCTTCTCCCTCCTCCCTCTTTCCCACTTTCCCCTCCTCCCTTTCGGAAACCCCATTCTCTGAGGTTAGACATTGTACAAACCATATATGTTGTTTTTCGAATTGTGATTTTTCTTTTTAGCCGCCCCCCTCCTCCCATGGCTACTCCTCTGGACGTTTTTTTCTGCCCTTCCCCCGCTTAGGGGGGCGGGGGTAGGGGAAGAGAAAATAATACAATTTCAGGGGAAGTCGCCTTCAGGTCTGCTGCTGGTTTTTTTTTTTTAATTTTTTTTTTTTTGTAATAAAAAAAAAAGGACATAGAAAACATCAGTCTTGAACTTCTCTTCAAGAAACCAGGCTGCAAAGGAAATCTCCTTTGTTTTTGTTATTTATATGCTGTCAAGTTTTGAAGTGGTGAGTTTCAGGTCGGTTTTGCTAATTTCACTCAGTAAAACTGCAGTGTTTCTGTTTCTAGATAGTACTTTGCTTCTTTGTCTCTTTAAAAGGCCACAGTGAAAGCTTGGCCTGGATCGTGCCGGCCCTATGGAATGGATAAGGGCATAATCTCTTCAAATGTGATCCTGGGGTTCTGTGGGGGCAAGGGAGGTGATCCGGTCAGGATGTGATGGAAGACATTGCAAAAGAAAAAGATTCTTAGAAGCAGAACCCTGGATTTGTCGTCCTTTTCAAAGGGAAATAATTGCTGTAGTTGAGTTCACTGTTTCAGATTTGGTGTTAGTTCATGCACAGGGACATGGGATTTGGAGAAAGTAGTTTGGTTTCTGTGTGCCAACTAGCCGTGACAATAAAAGGGGCCTGAAAATGCCTAACTCAAGAGAAAGTCTTGAGCCTGGCATCTGTTGAGACTGAAGTTTTTAGTCCCGCAGCTGACAGTGGAGCCAGGCCTGCTGGAGGTTGTTCTTTTCCATTCTAAACTGAGGTCTGGTGAACTTTAGCCTTGGGCATAGAGTTTAAAGGAGTAAATTGGGTGTTTTATGTGCATATAATTTTGCTTTATAATATAAGGCTTTTTACAGGATGGCAACGTTTAATAGACACTTATATGTGGGTATTCAGAAGATAGTTTTTGCATGACCTATATGATGTTTTCATTGTCAATACATTAACTAAATTATAATTTGTCACTTTCATTTGCTGTAAGTTTAAAGTGCTGTTAAGCCTCATGATTACTTAATATGTTTTGCGGCATTAACTTTTGATACTGTTGTCTACCCCCCTTTTTTTCCCTTCTTAGATTGCCCCAGGGTTCAAAGATTTTCTTTTTAAATACTATTTTGAAATTTGCCTTTTGCTGTAGGGTAAGGCAGTTTCAGGAAAGGCAGGTCCACATTATTATCCACATGAAACATTAAAATCAAGAGTTTTTAAAGTGAATAAATATCGTTAACTCTGGTTTTAGACTGCAGCTTAATATAATGGAGAAGAGTAATCTTGATAGAAAAAAAAGTGGTTGAAAACTGCACATTTATTGTTAATGAACCTAATAACCAAAAACAGATGGGGCCTCGATCAACGGTAAACCTTAGTCCTCAGCCTGCCACCCTGGAGTACAAAGATAAATAGCCTTTATTATTTTTCAAACTTTATATTTTTACAGTTGTCCTTCTTAAGGTTGCTTTTAAACCCCTAGATTATCAGTTATTCCCCCCCCCCATATGCAGAATGGAGCAGCAGTCTAATTACACAGAAGAATAAAATGCTTATAGAAAAGCCATACTTTCAACAATCACTACAGACTGGCTTTCCAATCCAGGTTGAGTGATTTAATATAGTGCATTTTTGGAAAAATACGGTGTTTGTCAAATTAGTAGACACTGGCATAAGTTTTCAGTTATCTTGGTCTGTATCTCTCCAACTATGATCCCCTTCGTTGCTGGTAGCCACAATCCTTTCACGTATTCTGCAAGTTCATGAAATAATTCCACTCACCTGTTCTTATCAGTTCTAGTTAAAGTTATATTTTGAAAGTAACTGATAATGCACTTATTTATTATAAATAGTATGACAGTGATGTCTAATATATAACTGAAGATGATTATATTTTCTAAGTTAATTATGATGTTAATTCCATTCCATATTGAGATTACGTTTGACTGTTGGACCTTGCGTTTTATCAATATCATCAAGATTTTTTAAAGTGAGCCTGGCATGTGAATATAGTGTGTAAATCAGCTTTTTGCTGCTTAAACCATTCTCCATTAAGAGCGTTCACAGACTAATTCTGAAACAGGAGTTTGAATGGTTTGGTATGGAATGTTTGAAGAGCCCCTCGAGTTTTCTTGTTTGCTTAGGGGTGAAGTGGTCCTGTCACCTGTTTGACACAAAACTGGACGGGGTATTTGACAGGTCATGTAACTCTTGAAACCTTGATTGTAGAAAACTTTCTCTACCCATTAGTTTCTAACCCCAGTGTGGAGTGTAAATAGCCATCTGCTTCTAAAATGTATTATTTTCCTTTCATGGAACAAAAATATATGTAAAGTATAAAAACTTATTTAACTGATATTTTAGTCTGTCACCATTGCATCATTTTAAAATGCTGCTGTTGATTCTGTAATGAGTTTCTAATTTTTAAAAGTTACAAAGACATAAACAATTTGCTGTTTTCTTTTTGGCTACATATTGTAAAAGAAAACCCATTTTCCCCCCATTTAGTTTTGCTTGTAGATGACAGATCACCTTTTTATTCATGTGTGTTGATACAGTTTCCGCAGATTATTCTGTTAATTTGAATGGAAATGTAATGCTGTTATCTAGACATACAGAAATGTCTGTATTATGTTATATCTAGGTAAGCAGTTCTCCAAATGTGTTTGTGGAGAGAAATGTTTAGCAGTAACCTTTAACATGGGGCACATACAGATATAGACCCCCCCCCAACTCAATTATAACATATCTTCTTTTTTTAAATTCTGGCAGGTGATCTTTAGACAGTGACTGAGTATGGATCATTTGAACGAGGCAACTCAGGGGAAAGAACATTCAGAAATGTCTAACAATGTGACTGATCCGAAGGGCCCACCAGCCAAGATTGCCCGCCTGGAGCAGAACGGGAGCCCGCTAGGAAGAGGAAGGCTTGGGAGTACAGGTGCAAAAATGCAGGGAGTGCCTTTGAAACACTCGGGCCATCTGATGAAAACCAACCTCAGAAAAGGTAAATCCTGGAGAGCCACGAGCTCTGGTGTGTACCCAAGTCCACCTTGTGTGGGGGTGGGGTGCCTGAACATGTCTGGTCTCCTTTCTTTGATTCTCTTTCTGATATGAAATAGCTGCATTCTGAATAGTAATGTCAGTCTGGTTTGAAGGTGTTGGCTCTGTGGCTTGGGTGGATTATCTTACCTGGCTATGGAATCATGGGACATTTAGGTGGTCAAGACTGAGTTGGCTTACTGTGGTCTTAGTTTGCACGAGGGACATTCCGGAAGGCCATTGTAGCCGAGGGTGTGTAGGTGGCTGTTGCTTCACTGACTCTGATCAAGAAGAGGAGATTTAGCTGGTTGGACAGCCACCCTAGCGTTTTCATAAGATTGTCAGTTGGTTAGGCAGTTTCAGAGAGCATAGAAATCTTAGGTAAAACAATGTGAAAGTTTTATGCTATCATTTTTTGTGATTTATTAAAAGCAAGCATGTTATTGAGTAGTGAAAAACCTGACTCCTCGATTTTAATTGTTGCTAACATGAGTTTATTTTTGATAAGGACACAGTCGGGTAGGTGTGTAAGAGGAGGATATGTAATAGTGTTGACTCTTTTCTACTGGTGTTGAAGTGCTCAAGTTCAGCAGCTCGGGCTGTGTCTGACTCTGCTGTTACTGCAACGCTGTGCCTGTGCTGGTATAATGTATGTGCGTCACAAGTGTCTTTATTTTATGTCTGAATAGGATGCCCAAGAATCAGATTTTCCGTATATTTACTAGGCAAAGTATAAAAATGCCTTCTTTTAGCAACCAAGAATATTAAGTAGGTAAAGTTAGAAGGCAGAGGAATTTCATTGTGTTTGATGCATAGCATTTATCATACAATCATTTATTTTTTCCTTGGTTTGGCGAAAACAAAGAATATATTGATCCTGAAATGAACAGACACAGCAGTCCGTATTGTTAGATCTTTATCTATTAAAAATGGAAAAACAGCACTTCAGCAAATTCTTTGGCCTCTACTTGTGATTACCCTATTTATTGATTGTTTGCCAAGAATGTATGCATCTTAAGAAAGCCAGGGTAAGAGCATTAAAAATATAATTTATTACAGCTTTTCAAACAGAGTGCATTAATATTGTACTGTGAAGCAGTGGGGCTGTATAAAAAAGACTTTCTGACGCCTGCAAACATATAAGTTCCATAAATTCCTAAATAGGAGATTTCAGCTGTCTCTGGTATTATGTGATATTTGCACAGCAAACTTTAATGCCAGGACAGTTTTAGACAAGGATTCTACAGACTTCACTGCTCCTTACAGCAGACGTGCTGTTTACACAGGCTCATAAACCTTCAGCAAAAGCTTCTCAGACTGCCTTCAGGTTTAAATCATGTGGTATTTTTAGCCTTGAGCAGTGACCAGTGCTCTCCCCTTTGGATGCAGGGAGGTTCTGAAGTTGCTGCAGTTGGAAGTCTTGCAAACACTACAGGAAGAATCGGTTCAGAGAAGGCTGCTCTGCAGCATTACTCCCCATTAATAGGAGGATCACCAAGACAGTTCGCTACCAGATTCAGCAGCTAGATTTGTATGTGGGTGAGCCTGCTGCTACTTTGTTTATAACCACGGTTCTTCTACCTGGAACACCTCAGAATTGGCTCCCTGAAGTCTGAAGTGTGAATGCAGTGTTTTCTGGTCATTTAGAAAGCCTACAGCATGCGGTGGGTCTGCGGAGCAGTTTGCAGGTGTGAGAAGTGGCATCAAGCACTGCACATGTTTCATCCTCTAGGAGGGAAAACGCATGTTTTTGTTGTACTAACACAACTCTTTGAAGACCTGAGGACAGGAGGAGAAACCAAAGCATAGTAATTTCACTTCCGTTTTTCTTTTTTTTTTTTAATAACATTGCATTCATAATGTCATTTTAAAAATGTGGTTTAAATGGAGAAGGATCTCTGTTTACTCCAGACAACAAATTACTGAAGCCTTTTGGTGGATTTTTTTTTCATCTTTTTTTTTTTCCATGTGCATAGTTTCTGTTTGACAGGTGCTAGATAAAAATTGTGGCTGAGATGAGAAAGCACGCCTAAGAAAAAAGGGGCTGAATATTTTTGTTTGTTTAGGAGATTTTGCCAAAATACCTTCAAGCCAAGGAAGAAATCACCAGTTTGCATATTGCTATTTTTGCTGTGGTCTCCCCAAGTCCTCCTCAGATCCCTGACGGCTTCTCTCTGGTATAAAACAGCTGAATGAATGACAAGAATATTGGCAAGCTCAGCAGCTTGCTTTTCATGCCTCGCCTATTGGTGCTTCCGAATGAGTTTATGCGCTTCTCCAAGTAAACCTGAAGGGGTTTATTTGTCAGGGCTAGGATCCCCTGTGAACAGTTCGCTAAAGCTTTGGTGAAGACGCACATGTAGAAAATGTAGCTCTTTTCCTGCCAGCTTTTGTTCAGCAGCAACAAGCAAATAGAGACTTTTTAAAGGGCCTCTCTGGTGTCAGTAGGAAATCCTAAATTTTAGTCATGGTTACGATTGCACCAGGCATCTTCGGCACTTGGTAGAATTCAGTAAGTCCGGAGAAAGGAGCATCCAGAGGCAATAATGATGTAGGACTAATTGGGGATCCTCGGTGCCCTGTTAAAGTAACCCTTGTCATCATTTATGCTGAAGATGATACCCTCTTGGCATTTTGCCATGGCAGAGTTCAGATGCATTTGCTTTTAACCCTTCTCTGTTGTCATTGGAAGTCTGGCAGTATAGTATATAAACACCTAGAGAATCGCAACATTTCATTCAGTTTCTAGAAGCAGCTTCTCTCTGATAGTAGTGGGTCCTGTGCTTCTTGGTCGTCAGACTTGTGGGTTTTTGTATTGGGTTAAAGGAAAGAGACTGTGTGAAATGTGTGTAGGTTCTGTTATCCCAGGTTATCTTGGTGAGGTCACTTTCCTGTTCGCTTGCTCTCTCTCTCTTTTTTATCATATTTACCGTAACAAAGATTGTTTATTCTAAAGACTTGCGGTTACCGTGTTATCTTTTTAATCAGGTTGATTAAATGAGTAGTCATAAAAAGAAATGTTATTTATTATGCACATATTGAAATGGTGTGTATTATGTAGCTTCGGTTTTGTGTTTCTTTTATGGAACCAGTTAGGATAAATGTCTCAAACAGGGAGAAAAATCATGGTTTTGCAGTTAAAGATCATTTGTTTGGACACAAACAGGGAGTTCATTATTACCAGAAGCCTGTGGGCGGCTGGAAGGTGGGCTTTCTGAAGACAGCTGCAGTGTTCCGTTCCAGGGCTGTGTTCTCCTCACGGCAGAGCAGAGGACACGTGCTGATGGTCAGCATTCTGAGCTGATCGAAAAGCTAACTCTACCTTCATTGCTTTCGCAAGATGCACCATTCAGAATGCAACAAGAGCCCAGATTACCTTAGGACCAAGTTCACATTCTGTGTATTTCTCTAAAAACTTTAGAAAACAAAAGAAGATGTATTTGTGTGTGTGGTGTGTGTGTGCACACCTGTGTTTCTGGACTCAGTCTGCCGCGGAAGCAGTCCTCCATTCTCTCACTGATGTATGGATTTATTTTCGTGATTGAGTTTTCCCTCCCCCACGCCTGTGTTTCTGAAGATTGTTGGTTTTCTGTCTTTTTCCCGTCCCTCGATAGGAACCATGCTTCCAGTTTTCTGTGTAGTGGAACATTATGAAAACGCCATTGAATATGATTGCAAGGAGGAGCATGCGGAATTTGTGTTGGTGAGAAAGGACATGCTTTTCAACCAGCTGATAGAAATGGCATTGCTGTCTCTAGGTTACTCTCATAGCTCTGCTGCCCAGGCCAAAGGTAAATAAGGCGTGTGTGGGGTTGGAAAAATTGCTTGGCATCCTTTGTTTACCTCGTGGAGAAAGCACTGACTATTTCTGTTCAAAGAACTGTGTTACATTGGTTCCTTATAGACTGTGGCTTTAAAAAATTGACTTAATTCAGTTTGGTTTAGTTAACACACATTTTGCTCATGTGGAATGTCGAGGTAGATTTTTTTTTTAAATTACTTCAGCTGAATCATTAGTATGCTTATTGACCTTAATAATCTGCTCCACTGAGGACCCACAAGGAAGTGAGGAGCGTATTTGAGCAGATGGACTGTTGAGAGTCAATTTGCATTTATGACTGAATATCTAGTTCTGTTTCTTTTATTCTGTTTCTGATGGTTTTATGGGCTGTAAAGTATTTTTCAATGCTGATTCCCACTGCAGTAGAGAATCTTATCTAAATCGTAAAGCCATTTAGAACTGGTTCAGCTATGTCTTATTAGAACTTCCTGTAAGTTAGGAAAATGTGGCCTTATGCAGAGATTTTATTGATGGGGTTTTATTTCCAAAATAATAAACAACCCTACAGTCATTTACATAATTTCACAATTTGGAAAGCTAAGCTGCGAATATTTTCATTGACCTGCCTTTTAGAGGGAAGGGAATCATTCAAACAGAAATAACAATATTGTTTGTGGAGGGGGTAAGGAGGAAAAATCTCCTAGGTGTATTATCGGAGGGGTGAAGGACTTAGTCACATATTCCGTTTATCTGTGCTAGGGCTCATCCAGGTTGGAAAGTGGAATCCGGTTCCACTGTCTTATGTGACAGACGCCCCTGATGCTACGGTGGCAGACATGCTCCAAGATGTGTATCATGTGGTCACGTTGAAAATTCAGTTACACAGGTGAGTCAAGATAGCAGGGCCAGGGAGCACGCTGCTTAGCTTGTGTTTTGAAACCTTCAGTGTTTCTTCAGAACAATTAACCCGAATCGATTTTGCTACCCTATCCCTTCTGCTTTTTTCCCTGACTTCAGTGTATAATTCAAAAGCAGCTCCACCCCCCCTCCTCAATTCTGTGGCTTTGCGCAGGTCATCAGAAGATGTTACGTTTAGTTGATTATGTGATGCTCTGAAAGAAGGCATTTTACATAAAGTTTACTTAAGAAAAAAATATTTTTGCATATCGTGAACAGTGCCATCTGTGTACATTTGTGAAAGATGCCTTTCTTGCTATTACTGCAATCTTATTTGGTTATATATACATATATTTTTTACCATCTTCGTTCATATGAACAGAGTAATGAGAGGAAATCAGTTAATAAGTTAATGTTTTTCACGGTGGCTCATGAGAAAGCAGTACACCTTAAATTGTCTTCCCGAGCGCATCAGAGCAGGAAGGTAGAAGTAACATGGAAAAATAGCCACCACAGGCAGCTGATGTATAATTCATGCATCGATACAGCAGATGTGTTGTATAAAGTAATTAACTAATCGGAACAATCAGGAGACCGAGAGCAATCTCCAGATGCATCTGTTTGATGCGCAAAATGAAATCTGTCTGTCTTAAAGGAATGTTCTGCAGCGGGATGCAATCTTGTAATAATCCCCTTTCTAATCTATGTCTCAAATAGTTGCCCCAAACTAGAAGACTTGCCTCCTGAACAATGGTCGCACACCACAGTAAGGAATGCTCTGAAGGACTTACTGAAAGATATGAATCAGAGTTCGTTGGCCAAGGAGTGTCCCCTTTCACAGGTACTTAGCATAGCATGTAAGAAATACGAAGACATCCTGGGCAGCCCCTTTCTGAGATCTGATTGGGCTTCAAAGCAACTGGTATCTGAAGCAAGAATCTGCAAAATGCAGAGTGGCTTGACCACTGGTGACCTTTTCAAATATGCCTGATTCATTCTGAACTGAGCCTTTGCACTTTTTCTCCCTTGGGGAAAAGAACGAATGACTATTTACAGGAAAAACAGACTAGCAGAGGGCTGTTGTGCTTGCTTTTTAGATTGGCCTTCAGCATGCTCTGAGCACGCTGTTGCATCTCCTGTGTGCCCTGTTGGGCAAAGTGTCTGGGGACCCAGCGTCCACAGAGCTCTGTTGAGTGGCAGTGGCAGTGTTAGAGTTAATGCACGAAACTTCAGCCTGTTCCCTGAGTAAGAGAACAGTATAGTTCTTGGATGCTTTGCTCAGACTGAAAAATCAAAAAGAAAACATTCAGTAAAAATAACTATAAAAGTAAGAACAGAAATCTTTCCTGCATACCTGACAGCTGAACAGTGGTTAGGATTTTGTAACCAGTTTTGTGGGATTACTTTGCTGCTGGTTTTTTTTTTTGTTCCTAAGATCTTTCTTTCTCTTCTGAGAGATGCTTGTTTAAACCACTGAAATGAAAGATAGATTCATTATTACTGCATTTAAACTTTTACAATGAACACCGAAAGAGGACAACTAAAACTCTAGAGACTGTCTTTCTCCAGAGATTTAATACAAAATGTCATTTTTGGGTAGTACCTAGTTGATTTCAAATAAGAAAGGAAAAGGAATGTTGTGAACCTGCTGTTACTGGGCTGCCCCTGTGGTCACTACATGAATGTGTTGTAACACTGTCTCAGTACCAGCCCCATGTTAGGGTTGTTCATGGCACAGTATCATTTAAGTGCTGCTCTAACTAGATTTTCGCTAAGCTTTTCAGGTTTTCTTTTATTGCATGTTTACAATGTTAAGTCTGGTTGTTAGTCTGCTGGTTGTTTGAACTTGAACTGTAGAACTCTGTTGTATGCCTGTGTGCAGTCGAGAGATTCTTAAAGTGTTAGTTCTACTGTTTTCTGAGTGGCCCACGTTTTATAGTACAGAGCAAACTTTTTGTCAATTCAGTTATACCTTCAGCTAATCTCTCTTACCTCTCATCCTTGGAATTGAGATGATATAAGTGCATAATCTTTGGATAAAAGTTATTTAAAATAATTAACCAGTGCAGTGAATAGGATGACATCATAAAGCAGGGTGATCCTTGTGCTGGGCTTTTATATTTGTACACAATTCCAGATCATATATCATTTGATCAGTAGCATTTGAAGGTTTGAAATAATCTTAAAGTTGTCATAGAAAATGAATTGAATACAGACTGTTAAAAGATTAAATAGAATGAAGGAATGAAATGCAGGACTTGGTTTTGTAGTCATACATTGAAGAATTTCTATAGTAAGGTCTGGTTTGACTGGATATCCCACTGTAGTTGCTAGCTAATGATGGACTATAATATCACCTTCAGTTATAATCTCTATTTTTAAAAAATACTTCTGCAAAAATTTTTTGGATAGCCTAGCAGTGGTAGCAAATATTTGAAAATCAATTTAGTTTTGATATTTTGAAAAATTTAACTGGTTCTCTACGTTTTATATTTGGCTATGCCATCATTTCTCTAGCATGAATCCATAAGTCTGATACTGAACTCAAAATGCTTTGATTATAAATTACTTTTCCCTTTATTTTTTTCTCGTTAAAGTTATTAAAACGAAGAGATATACTCTCCCTAAGTTAGGCCTTTGTCCACAATGCATGCTCTGTGAAAGCTTTCCTTTTCCGGTGAAGTTTTCCTTTGTTTCTGTAAGAACTTTAGCCTGCAGTTTGATAGACACATTTTTCTGTACATGAAGGGTTTTTGGTGCTTTATAATATATTCAAGTTTCAGGTGTGGCCCCTGTCCTTGTCTATCCTGCGGGCAAGCACATCTCTGTGTAGCTTAGAGATTAGCAAGAAACGGGAAGCCACCAGGAATTTGCCAGAGATGTTTGATAATGCCTACTCCTAGGGTTGTCTAACACTAATCAAATGTACGCTTAGACTTGGCTTTTAGAAGGGATTCTTCCCAGTTTCCTCCTTTGACAGAAAAGGAACCCGTGTCTTAGAGATTAAATTCAAGGTTAATGACTGATCCAAAAGTTCTGAGGGACTAAGCCTCGGTTGTTGCCCAGTGACAATTTTAAAGTAAGTTTTGGTTTAAAACTGAAAGCTAAAATCTGGGGGCAATAATGTTTTACTTGTTATTTGCCAAGTGTTCTTCAGCTGCAGAAATTTCCATAGGTGGCCCTGTGATTTAATTTACAGCTCCTATCTTTATTTGTGTAACTGCGTTCTTGTCATAAACTTGGCCAAGTATTTTGTTTGTTTTTGCAAAATGTTCTATGTTCTACTAAGGTCATACTAGATCTGAGGTTTAGTGTTTTGTTGTTGGCTTTTGTTTTTTTCGGTGGATGTGGTTAGGTAAGTTGGGTATTGCATTCTAAACTGCAACCAAAAAGGAAAGAATAAAACCAGGCCTGGGTACAAGAAGGTCTACAGGCTTGAGATGTTTGAGGTTGAGGATTTGGGAAATAAATTGGAAATTAAAAGGGTGAAGATTTTGATGTACAGTAAAATACTGGATTTTTACGCTAGTTTTCCCTGAAGCTTTAAAACATTTTATTTCCCTCACTTCCCCATTTATTTGAAAGGTAAAGATTCAGGTAGATCTCATACCTGAACTCCCTAACTGCCTGCAAGTGTGCAGCTGCTGTTGCCTCGGAGCCAGGAGCCAGGGTGGTAGCTCAGGTCTGCTCTGGGTGCAGGCATTCCATTGGAGCCATCCTCACTGTCTCCTGGGTCTGCGTAGAAGGAAATGGAATTGGTACTTGAACCAGGTATTCGAGGCAGATGCTTAGAGGTGAGATGCAGGCGATATAACCAGTGTCTTCTCCACTGTTGGGTCAAGTGTTTATTCCAGAAGTTGAGTATAAACACTGGATAAATATATGCCTTCTGCTTCATGGATACATTCATCTTCTTAAAAGGGCAAGTGTTGTCCTGGTGATCCTGGGGTGATTTCCATGTGCTGTGTGTGTTTTTACCTTTGCTCCACCACCACAGCCATGGACGTATGCACATGTGCACGCATCACACCTGTCATATTTTTTGTTTTCTATCTCGTTTCTCACCTGGGGAAAAGGTATCTCCAAGCCAAGTTCTACATAAAGTGAGAATCATTTTTATTTTAACGTAGCAAAAATACATATGTAGTAAACTTAAGCTTGTATATTTCATTTGGACATAGATAATTTCTTAATTTTTATTTGCCTGAAACATCTGAGACTCTAACATTTGTTGAAGTTATTATTGGCGAAAGAGATAAGCCCTGCGCTGCTGCAGCCTAGCCTTGGAAAACCAGGCTGATTCTGAACCTTCACAGTCATTTCTGTAGATGTTTGCTGAGGTGAAGTATTCACTTTAGTATTTAACGCTCAGGTTAAGTTTTTCAGTATGTTGTATCATTGACACTGGACTATCAAAAGTAAAATGACATCTTGAGATTTTTAATAAATCAATGTTTCTATATTTTATGTGGAAGAATATAATATTAAATTGATTCACATGCTCATGTATTTACTCGTTGAATTGACAGGCTGTTAGGTGCCAGGTAGGCCAGTTTCTGTGTAGTACCTCTTAATGGTTGAAAAAAAATAATAGTTAGCTTTCATTTAGAGCTTTTGCTGTATGAAGAAGGGTAGTTCAGTCACCATAAGCAGTAGATGTTTATTTTCAAATTAGGAGCCTGAGGCACAGAATTTTTAGATGAGTGCCAGTGGAAGTGTAGCCGCTGACGGGGAAGGAAGCCTTTCCTGTCATGGGAGTTGTACCACGTGCTGTTCTCGGTTGCAATCTGAGATAAAAGAAGCTTAACAAGAATATTTTCTCAGATTAATTTAATGTATATTCCTCTTAAGTACTTGTAGATTTCCAATTATCTTTGTGTTTTCCTACATCTAACATGTATTTTAATTCTGTGTCTTGTGTTGTTTATATGTTGACTTGTTTTTAAAGTGTCTTCGTTGCATGGCTCTAATTTAGAACAAGAGGGTGTGATTTACACCACTGGGACCGACTTCTGGGATAATCTGGCATTTGGGAACTTTCAGAAGATTTGAATAGGTGGCTCTGTGCAGTCATTTCTTTTCTGCACCCTCAAGATCAGTAGATATAATTGAGCTAATAGTCCTTTGTTTTAGGCCCTAAGGTAATGTTAGGTACTTTTATTAGAATTAGCAGGCAGTTGGATATCTTAGGTCTACTTGAAAGTAGAGACCTTGGTCATCAGACTGGCCTGATGTGATGGACAGGAGTGTAACTGGGAGCTCCATTTAAAAATAGAAGTTTATCATTTGAAATGTGCTTGGAGGATTTTGTATGTGCCACTTTCCAACATGAAGCTAACACATCTCGTGCCTAAACATGATATATTTTAAGGAAAATTTCGATGAAGGATTCTTACCCTACTGACCTTGGAAATCCAAGGTAATGAATATCTGCTTTGTCAGACAGTGAAGTACTTTGTACAAACTGGATGATGTGATGATTTTCAGCAGTTGTGTTAATGACAGATCTATAAAGAAAATGGCAAGCCAAACTTTTCTACAAGTAGTTAATGTGAATTATAAAACCTACACCAGATAATTTCTCTGCCTCTTTTTTAACCAATTATGACATCATTTTTGTTCCTGTTGAAACTTAGTCTGTTCTGTGTCAATATTATGATATATCTAATCTACAATAGAAGTGTCCTCCAAATTGCAAGTTTTCCTTTTGGAATCTAATATATCAAGCTCATTTTTAGCTGATTTAGATACATAAGGATTTTACAGTAGTTGGATATGAGCTCTCTGTAACCTTTCAGATATATTAATCAAAAAAAGCCAAACTTAATAATGCATCTAACTTAAAATGGATTGAACTCAAATATTTTATAGCTACCATATTTTCACAATAATAAAACATAAGAGTTTAAACCATGCCAATTTAAAGAGTACTTAGCAATGTATAAGTGCCCATTTTCACTTAATAGATTTTAGCCTTTGCCTTGTTTTAGATCTGAACAGGTTTCCTTTGACCTCAAAATCATTAACTCAATGAGAATTACCAAATTGTGAGAGCCATTCCTTTTCCTTTTTCTTTCTTTCTTTCTCTCTCTCTTTTTTTTTTTTTTGTCAGATGCATGGAATAGTAAACATTCCCAAGATTTAGGAGTGGACATGATCTGAAAGAAAGCCTATTAAATGCCGATTTCCAGTTTTGTAAAGAAACTCAATCAAATAATCCTAATCAAACTAATTTTTATTTATTTATTTATTTATTTATTGCTAAAGCAGAGCTGGTTTTAAAGTGTTTGAGATTTTTTTCTCAGTTACCACTTGAATTTCAAGTTAGACTCTGCTTTTTTAAAAAATTTGTTTTATTTCATGCCAGACACGGGCCCTATAACCCATAAACAACAACCCCAAAATAAGAATCCTAAATCCAGAATAATTCAAAATGGATACATACATCCAGTTTTTCCTTCTTTCATTGGAAACTGCTTGATTATAACATGCTCTGAGTATGAAAGACACGAGAGCCTTTAGCATAACAGGGGAGAGCCCCAGCCTTGGTTCTGCAGCTCATTGTCAATTCAAGTACGGAACGCTCTGGCTGTTGGGACTGTTAAATCTAGACTTAAAAGTTATTTGTTCTGTTTAGCATTTTTAGAATGATTCTATTAGGAATTGTATGTGCTTCAGTTTTAATTTTAACTCATAATGATTGTAAAGCACCCTGGGATGCTTGCATGAAAGGCGCTATAGAAATATAAGATTGTATTGTGTTCTAATATGTGGTATTATGGGGTGCTGGGTTCCATCATGGACAGTTGATAAGCTTGCAGGATTCTGCTTTGTGGAGAAGGTGGCTAACTTGAAGTCTTTATTTTGCCCTTCCCTCATTCTTTTTTCCTCATCAGTCGCCATCTTTTTCTTAAAAAAATATTGATTCTTTTGCGTTGTAACATTTTACTGTAGAAATGATAATGTGAATTAGTTTACCCAGAGGGGTTAAAGATGCAAACCAGATGATACATTGGAAGTTAAGAAGAGATTAAAGCTTTAATTCCAAGTACCATTTGAGATCACATTCTTATATGGATAACAAGACATGGTACTTCATTACAGGTTATCTCTGACAGTGCCAAGCTTGTCACATCTCACCAGAAAATCAGTATTTATTCCTAGGTAGGTAAGAAATACAGAGTTAACTGGAAATGAGTGTTAATGGGAATTTTTCCTGTGTTGAAACTCCTGAGTTGTGTTAACATTTGACAGAACTTGCTTTTACTTTCTAAGGAGACTTTGCAGTGCTGTGTGTGTTCAGTGACTTCAATTTGCCACTGTCTGTGTCTTGCTGTGTCATTGGGTGTTAGCAACATTGTAATTAGTAAGCTCCTGACCTCAAGTGAGTCAGGAATATGAGCTCTGCCATGAACTGCCTGACTTTTCTTCAATTTCATCATCTGTACTGTAGGAAGATACTGGTACTGATTTCTTAGTGTTGTGAAAATTACATGAGTAATACTTAAAAGCATCTGGCATGGGATGCGATAACTTCAGTCGCTTTCTAAAGTGTGGCCAGTGTGTGCCATGTGATCTGAGAAATTGTGTTGCTGCATAGGAGGTTTTAATGCAGTCTTCATTTTTAGTGGAAACTAAAAAATTATGAAAGAATGAAAGGATTGTGTTTTAAATTATTCTCACCGTTATGGGATTGTCTTAGTACCATTCCTAGAGTCATTAAAAGTTGTGTTATATTGTTTTAAAGTAGAGGGAAATTCAAGGCTTTTCCTTTAAATAAGTCAATTGGCAACTTAATCAAATCTGATTGCTTAGACTAGCAAATGTCAAGGGACATAAAGATGCTTCATGCAACTGTCATCAGGATAGAAACTTTTTCTTGATCTTCACCTCCTGCTCCCAGTACCCAAAGATCCATCCCCCCGATCTGCACCCGTAGTGGACACCGTTTTCCATGTTGCTTTCAAATTCTCCGTGTGATAACTAGACAGGTACACTGTAATTGTTGTCCCAAAGTGATTACATTTTGTTCATCGTCACACATAAAGATCCTAGAATGAAAAAGGAACTCGGGAGTATTTGATACACAGAGACAACTTTGTTGAATTTACACCATGCTGATTTCATGAACACAGGTCAGCAGTTTTGCTAGTATTGCTTTATGGATACTTGTTTTAGCATCTTCCCTGTGTTAATACTTTTCTATTAACACTTAATGCTGTGGTTTTCGGTTTCCCTAGCCAAGAGAAAATTCCGTTTTTTTTTTCCTACCAAAAAACCATAAGAACTAAACTTTCTGGTGCTTTTGCATATTTTATAATGTTTTTGGATACATGTTAAAAACTCACATTTGTAAACAGAACAGTAAACTGGGACCCACCATTTGAAAATTGATAGCAAAGACTGCATTTTATGTCACAGTTAAATGCCAGTTTTAATTATCCACTTATGGCCTTTCTATGCATGTAAAAAATTTTTTTTTCTGCTATTAAACATGTATTTCAGCCTGGCTGTTGATTATATTTTATCTCAATTCAATTAAATTTGAGACCTACACTTTTTGACTATCAGTTCTGCTTTCCCATTTTGTTTCTCATTTAAGAGAAAAATTAAGAGGGAACATTCAGAATGATTTTATAGACCAAGATCCTGATATTGTCAGCATCCCAAGCTCGCTCAGCTCACTCATACATAGTGCCTATTCCTCAGTTTCTGTTCCAAAAGCCACGTTGACATCGGATGCTCCATCTAGAGCTATCACCTGCGGTATTTTCTATCTGCTGTGTATAAAGGTCCTGAGTCACTTGAATCAGAGAGTGGCAAGTGCAGCTTGCCACCGTCCAGCTCTTCCAAAACAGGCTTTGAGCACTTGATTTGGGTACTCAGCCCCCACCTGCCCATCACGTGTATCCCGGGATGCATTGAGCTCTTTGGGAAGGACATTCTTGTCATTCCACTCTAACTTCTAAAGGGCTCCTTCCCAGAGGATGATATTTTCCTGGGCTGTGAAGGATTTTCATGATGCTAATTGAGGTGAAGACAGATTCATCTGAGTTTTTCCTTATAACTCAGTCTGGAGGTGACGTTATTTTATGTACAGTTTTCTAGTATTCTTGGAATTCTTGGTTAGAAGGTAACAGTGGCAGTATCACAGAAATCAAGACTAGGAGTTAGCTCAGGACTTCCCTGAAATCTTGGAACAGATCTGAGTGTAGTCCATGGACCCTCTGCTGGGCTTGCTAAGGCTTATGTAGACCCTGAAGATGAGGGCCAGCCGCTCTGTGGAGTACATCAGGCCATGGCCTACGTGGATTCTGTGGCTTTCTGTGCCACTGTACAAAGCCACGAACCAACACCTCACTTCTCTTCTACGCCACACTCCCCTGATTTGAGGCAACATTGCTTAAAACCTGATAGTGTTCATTCACACAGAGGTAGCAAAATGGGAAAAAGTGGCTACTGTTCAGAGTTGCAGAGCCTACTTCTAGTATTTGTTTTAGGAAAATTGAATTTTCAGTAGTTCTTGCGTAGTTCTTGTTTTTACCCTGGTATAAAATTTATTCAAAATGCTATTCTTTGGACATCTACAACATCACATAAATTTTTTTTCTTCTACTACTTCTAAGCAGATACAAGAAATTTTAGATTCTGTAGAAATGAGAGATGTAACTACACAAGGGCATCTGAGAGTTAGCATTCCTCAGATGTCTAAGTTGGAACAGTGTGCTTAACATGTTCTTTGGACATATTGCTGTAAAATCAAATGAAGGCCGTGTAATTCAGATTTATAGGATGAGCAACTTCTCAAATGTTTATATTGGCATGTTTAATTTAAGCATATTTTTAATGATAATATTTATAAACAAGGTAGCTAAGGACTGTCACTTACCTATAAGTGCCTACACAGTGAGTGTCTGGAGAGGAATGATATGTATATATCATAATTGAATCTCCATTAGTTAATTTCATCGACTCTAAAGCTGTTGAAAAAGTTGGTGGGGATCAATCGTATAGTTGCATTCTCTTTGAGTATTATGTTACAGCCTTTGTATGCATTAATTTGAAATACTCTGTTGTTAACAAGTTCCTACTAACATTTTTTGTTTGAATTTGTGAGAAGAGATTTACATGTAGAAAAATCTAGATAGCTATTTACAAATGATGAAACCTGGTCAAAAAACACTATCAGGACATTAGATAAGATTACCTTAGAGAACTAACGTGTCGCTTTAGAAGTTATGAATTGGATATTTAATAAAAGTAAAAATCTGTGCTTTGAAGACACTTTTTCTTGACTTCCCCTTCTCCCCCCACGTTTCATATTTAGGAAATATAGCAGAAAAATTGGAAGAGTTGGAAATGTCTCTTTGTACTTGGTTTTGTATTCCTTCATTGGGTTTTGTACTGAGTTTCCGTCTCAGTGGTGTGCCCCTTTTCAGGCCCTGGAATTGATCAAGATGACCAGTCATAGCTAGGACAGCTGGAGTTTAAGTAAAATTTAGAAGTGATTAGTCTGTTCTCAACAAATTGAGATTCGGAGTATGCTGCAATTGTATTTCTCAAGAGAATAGCTTAGAAAACGAGAGTCCAGAGTGAAAGACTTGGGGAACATAAGCTAGCAGGAGCAAACCGAGTATTACGCTTTGAAATCCTGCCATGCACGTTTATCAGTTGACGCCCATTCCCATCCTTCCTACCTGTTAATTTTCAACCTCAAATGCAGCATTTGATGCCTTTCAATATCTCATATGTAGTAATTGATGTCTTTGGGGATTAAAAGAACGCTTCATTTATGGAGAATCTCTATTAAAACTGTATTTGAATGTGGGGGTTTACTCAGTTGTATTTGAATCTGAAGTTGATCCAAAGTTAAACTTTGACACTTGACTTTCCTTGCCGCCTATGAAAAACTGCCTGAAAAAGTCAGGTCTTACGCAAACAGGTCTTGCATAGAGGTGAGAGAGGTCAAAGTGTGTGATATACTTCCCAAAAAAAATCAAGATACAAAATGATAAAAAGCCAGTCTTTTGACAGATTGCTCAGTAAATGCTTATTTTATTGAAAATTATTCATAAGTACTTAACGCTCTGTGCCGTTTAGCAGAGTCCATGTGGAGGGAACTGGTGAGGTTACTTTGAGCGCTTGATCTTAACGGTGGGACTTCCTAGGTCAGGCTGCAGCAACTGAGAAGTTAAACGTTTTCTTAATTCACATTTTGTGTGTGCAGGCATTTGTTTCAGAGTAGTTATTTTAGATTTTATGCCAGTGACATTAGCAGCAATACACTTTCGGTTAAAACATGGACATCACAGGTATGCAAACATACCACAAGCAGGTAGAATCATGACATTTGCCTTATAGACTAAAACCTGTGCGAGATGATTCCCTTCGCTGCCTTAGGGTGTTCGAATTCAAAACATACATTCCTTCCTACAGGAAAAGATATTCGGATTCCTTAGTTGAAATTAATTAGCATTCAGAAACCGGATAGCATGTTTTTGGGTATTCATGAGATCTCTGTTTGAAAAAAAATGTTTTTAACTTGTAGAAATGTGTTGCAACACACAGATGGGAAGAAAAAGAAAAAAAAAAATCTCTTTAGCAAGCACTGTGTGTAAAAGGAATATTACATTTTGCACGCTCCTGATTGCTCTGTGTAAACAGTTTTTGACATCTGTCTTTATAGTTTTCGAGGAGAGGAAGACTTTGTTAAAAGAATCATTTTTATACAGCAGTCACCATTTCAGTCTTGCTTTACCTGTATTATGAAAGCAGATGGTCTGCATGTCTTTTGAATATTTATAACTATCAAAAACAATCTCTTGCTATTCACCCTTAGGCTTATGAGATGTCAGGACTGTTCTGGTTGAAAAAAAAAATCATCTTGGGTGTTTACAGAAAGAGGATTACATTAAGCTGAAATGACTATACATTTTCCAGTTTAATATTTGTCCATCAGCTGTTTAATCGTATTTAGATAATTGTGTAAATAAGATGTTGTAGCCCTTGCCCCCTCTGCTGAGGGAGTCTTCAGGCTTTGAATATGGGTGAGCCACCATTTTGTAGATCTCTTCCTACCTGCTCCTGCTTGAAGTTCCCCTGCCAGCAAGGCCTTAGCAAGTTGGACCATGGTACTACAGTTCTGTTATTCAAAACAATCAAAAATAAAAAGTAATGCGCAAAAAGCAAGCCAGGGAGCTGCTGGCTTCTCGTGCAGGCTGTTTAGTTTACTGGAGTATATTGTACTATGCAAATAGAGTGCAGCACTCCAGTCCTCCTTCAAAGATGGCATGGCTTTCCCTTTATCCTCTGTGAGCATGCAAAGCTCGGAGGGCATTTTGGAAAACTTTTGGTATAGTGGGGGTTAACTGGTTTTTGACTGGAAGCTGAGCAATCAGAGATAACAGATTTTGCTGTGGTTGGTTGATTTGGCAGAAAAGCATGAACAGTTTTGGTTTAAATGATTGAATAACCTGATTAGCATTGTTTTGGGGTGGGTTTTTTTTTTTTGGTTGTTGTTAAAGGCACAACAAAGCAATTTTAAGAGTAATCAGATCACTGCCTTTTCCCAGTGGAAGAATTCATTTTGAGATAGTATCACCCCTCCCAAAACCTGTGTATTCATTGGTTAGAGATGACCAGCTTAAAAAACCCAAACTCTCATTTTCTAAATATGTTATGAATGTATATTTCCACTGCATATGATATTGCATTGGGGGTTTGAAAAAATATAACATTTTAAAAATTATATAACAACCAATTCCTTGTATTTTTTGTTTGTTTTTTTTCATATTTAGGGACGTGGCAGATTTTAGAGCAAAGATTCAGAATGTTCTAACTATATCTAAGTCAGGCTTTAGGGAAAAAAAAAACCCTACCCTTACCTTTTTGCAATTAGAAAGGTTATAAATAATGTATCTGGCTGAGAAGGAAGCTCAGCCTGTGGCAGATGGTACCACTCCAGAGTACTGGGGTTTCTGTGAAGATGGCGTTGGTTCAGATCGGAACTTGAGCAGACTCGGAGAGAACTGAAGCTCCTCCCAGGGACGAGATACTTGCTTTATGGATCTTAGAAGCGCTTACAACTTGGCTCCTGGGATGAGAATATTGTGTCACAGCGGGGTTAGGAGATCCACAGCCAATTTCTGCCTACTTTCCCATTGTAGTTCCCAACATGGAAAGCCATGGCCTTGTTGATTGGTGAGTGTGCTGTACAGTATTTGAACTTGGAATTTCAGCCACTTGGGTTTTGTCAGTTTGATTGTTTTATCCCTGAACATTGATTTTTGTTCAGACCGACCGCTGAATAGGAAACTCACCATACAAGTTGTGTCTTTTTTTGAAGTGCTTTGAAGAGCCCATATAAATAGACACAGAGAAAACTGGAATAACAAGAGCACTGCAGCTCAGACATCTGTGTGGATATATTTTGAAAAACCTGGGAAGGGAACTCTAGCAAATTACTGAACACAGGTTCTTGAAACTGGTTTCTGTCATCATGACAGCCAAAAGTGATGGGTTTTAAAGATTCATGTGACAATTAAACTGCCATTACCCTTCGCCTTTAAAGAAAAAAAGAGGTATATGTTCTGGCCTGCAGTGATTTTCAGTGCGGCTGTATCCATCACCTGCCCTGTGCGCTGGGCTGTGCAGAGTCCAGTCCGGTGAGAACGCTTGACAGGTGCTATGGTGGCTCTGTCTGCAGGGTGTTGAGGAAGTTAGGAAAGGCATGGCAGATGAGGGATAGGCAACTGCTGGTGAGAAAGAGCTCGCCGCCTAGCCTCCGCATTAGAGGAGTGGTACCTGCCTTCCTGGTGTCAGACACACGCGTGGGCCGGCTTCAGAAAATGCCACTTCCTTGGAATATGAGAACAAACGGGAATATTTTCCCTTGATAGTTTCTGTTGCCATCCCTTGACTCGACTTGTGACTTAATAATTTAATTAGCGCACTCTTCCTATGGAAATTTGTGGCTTAAAGTATAACATTTGAAAATGTTATTTGCTGTTCTTATTTGAAGCATAGTTGACTGATCTGAAATGTGATCATACAGCGAAAAGCCCATGAAGAGGAGGCAGAGGGTTGTCATACTAATTAACATCCTTTAAGTTTATATTTGATAGATTCCAGGTCTGTGCTAATTGCATCACATCCATTATTATTGTCTGTCCAAGGATAGATAGTGTGTCTCTTCAAGTCATTATTTTCCTTCTGACTTGTCCAGTGCTTAGTAGGAGTTCAATGGATATATATTGAATTAATTTTTAGAAAGGCTTAAATGAGTAGAATCCCAAAACAACCCTGTGAGGCAAATACTGTTGTGTTTGCCATATAGCATAGTGAATTGTTATCAACTGATGTGTCACAAAGTGACCCTTTCTGCTTTGATTCTTCAGATAAACATTTAGTGTATGTTTATATATGGCAGGCATCGGGCTGGAAAATAACACAAGCTCCAGACCTACATAAAGTAGTGCTGCTTTTTTACTGGCCTGAGAATCACAAGGCTGTCTTTCTCTGTTTTTGAAGATTTTTTTTTTTCTTGGAAAGGCAGATTTACAGAGAAGGAGAGACAGAAAAATCTTCTTTTCATTTGTTCACTCCAGGTGGCCACAACAGCCAGAGCTGAGCTGATCCGAAGCCAGGAGCTTCCAGATCTCCCACATGGTGCAGGGCCTCAAGGCTTTCCCAGGCCACAGGCAGGGAGCTGGATGGGAAGCGGGAGCAGCTGGGATATAACCAGCGCCCATAAGGGATTCCAGCCAATGCAAGGCGAGGACTTTAGACACTAGACAACCGTGCTGGGTCCCAAGCCTTTCTCTTTTAAAATATAGAAATTGGTCTACCCTTTCTACACACATCACCTTAAAAAAATGAGCAAATCTTCTCTTTGTCCTTTTTGTAGTACCAACATCATGAGTTTTTCTCAAATTTCTGATTACAACATAGAATGCGATCTTTCCAAGCTCTGTGCACTATGGGATTCAAGAATGCATCTTCACTGTTGTACACTAGTGTGCCCAGTTGCCATGCACAAGCCTTCAGTAGAAGCTGCAGCATGAAGGTGCATAAAGGACTGTGTGAGCAATGCCATTTGCATACTACTGAGTATTCCAATAGAAATACAGGTGATCCCAGGTTACCTGAGTTGTGGGAATATTTCCCAATCTCCCAAAGCACAGGAAGATAGGGAACCCAGAAAGTTAGTTTGGCATGCGTTGTAACCTGTTGGATAGCCTTTTAAGTTATGTCTTGTTTAGGCTAATGTTTACATTAACCAGAGATTCCTAACTACATAATGGTTGACAGAGTAGAAGATATTCAAAAAACTCAGGGGGCGAGAGCCTACCCATTTAGGGTTAAGCTAGGGCAGGGTTATAATGAACTATATGTAGCACTATTACATATGGGCTCCAGTTTTATAAAAATATTTCAGACGTTTTGTTCACATAAACTGTGAGTCCCCCAGCCCACATGCTCCTGGCATTGGGAAGCACACGTATTGCAATGATATGTGCAGGTAGCCATCCTGTGGATAGGTTAGCAAGCTTCCTTTAGGCAGAGGTGGTCTAACCATCCTTGTATCCTTTATCCCAGTGAGTCCTGTAGCACATGTGGAATAAAAAGCAAATGATAGCTCATATAGCTGTGGGCAGACTGAAGTAAGTGAATACTTGTCACAAAAGCTCAAGTTTTGTCCTCTAAGAAGGAGGACCTGTACTGTGAACAATTCTTACATAAGGTCCTTGGAGCATTAAATTAAAAATAATCATTGTGTTCCAAAAAAATTGAAATTCATGCAGTGGATCTTTAAAAAGTTTAAGGAAAAGTGCATATTAAGAAAAATGTGAAATATTTTAATATATATTAAATACATTGAAATAGATATACAAATTAGGTGAATTTCAAAATATTTGGGAACCAATAAGCTTAACTTGCATTTTTCTTCTCTTTAAGCTTTTTGAAGTACCCTGGTATATGCTTTTATATTAACACTTAAGAAACTGTCAGAAAGTCTAGCTAAAGATGAATAATTTTTTTTTTAAATTGGACCAAAGTGGGAGAACACCAACTGTCATCCATTTGCAGAATCACCATTATCTATCAGCAATCTTAGTAGTTTTATTAGTGTCTTACCTTATTGATCCATTATTACAGTATGGTAAGTGAGATTGGAGCTGAAAGATTGTTAACTGGATCAAGTAATCTCACTCTGGCTTTGGCAACCTTGCTGAGTGTCTTTTTGCACTGTGGACTGGGGAGGCTCTTAGTGAAATTGCCAGCTATTGGATTAATGGCAGAGTCAGGAACACATTAAGAATGTCTTTTTAGGGAAATAAAAGGTGAAAATGAGTATAAAGATGAAAGTGTCAGTGTTCTCGCCACAGTACCTTGTAGGAAAGATAGCTGTGTTTCCTATAAATAATACAGTTCCAGCTATCCTCCATTCGAATTCCTTCAGCGAGCCCTCAGATGTATGTTTATAGAAAGGGGTACATGATAACCAAAAAGAGCTCTATCAGAAGATGTAAAATTACTCCTGTCTCCATACGTTTTATTATTTCCCCTACAAATTCAGCCTTCTATAAACTCTTTCCCCTAAGAGCACCTGAGGTCTGAAATGGAAGATTGCTTATTTTTACATGTATGATGATGGGTGGATTGGTGTTATAATGTCTGGTTATTTCTAAGATTCTATAGGAAAATATTTAGCTATAAGAGAGTATGGGTATTATGATTTAAAAAAAAAAGCAAAAAATAATGCCACTGAAATTACCCACGACCAAAATTTATTGGGAATAAAACATTTCCTGTTGAAAATGACTTTGAAAAAAACTTTCTCCCAGTAATACACTGAAATCATTTTATTTTTCATTTTTATATGTTAAACGCATCAGTGTTTTCAAGGCTAGAATAAAGAAAAGTGACAATGTGTTATTTTCTGTGGTATCCTGGAAATATTTAGTAGGCAAGAAATGTCTATGTTTAAAAATTTGTATGATCCGTTTAACATTCAGAACTGAAGCTTTACTGTAGAAGAAGCCAACAGTAAGGTTCTAGAATGTTCTTCTTGCTGTGTGAATAAGTTATTTCTTCTCACATGCGGAGATGTGTAACCTTCGTACGGTTTTGCACACCTCTGTTGAAGTCCAGGTAGATTGGAAAGTGCCAATGATATTTCTTAAACTTGCATGTACATATGGAATCTTGGTAAAATCTAGACACCTAGGTTTGGGCTCAGACCTAAGATTCTCTTTGTTTTCTTTTAAAAGATTTATTTGTTTGAAAGCATTAGAGAGAGAGAGAGACAGAGACATCTTCTGTGTACTGGTTTCCTTCCAGAAGGCCGCAGTGACCAGGAGCTTCATGTCAGTCTCTGTCCTGCCTCTTTCCCTAGGCCATTAACAGGGAGCTGGATGGGAAGTATGGCATCTGGGACATGAACCAATGGCCAGATGGCATGCTTGTGCCACAGGCGGCTTAGCTGGCTATGCCACAGCACTGGCCCCAGTGTCCACTGTTTCTGTCCAGTGTCTAGGTGATGCCCATGTTACTAATCCCCCGTGCATACTTTGGGCAGCAAGGTTGTAGAGTTCAGTCACCAAACCAGGAAGTAGTAGGTGTTTTTAAAATATATCAAAGTCATCTTCAAAAGTCTGGATTTATTGGAGTTAGAGAAAGTTTGTCAGCCTAGGAATAGATGACATTGATGGAGATTTGATAAATGTTTAGCACAAAATCTGTGGCTTGATAGCTTTTCCTGGTCTCAGTGGACTATTAGCTCTCGACTTAAGTCAGTGACTCATGGTGTGTGTAATGAGTTTTGAGTAGTCAGAGCTTTAGGCTGAAGAGTGAAACAAATGTGTTAGTACTCACTTGATTCCAAAAATCTATGGTTGGATTTAAAGAAAATACAATGTATGATTCTGTGTTCCAGCTTGTGTTTCTAAGTATTACAAATGTCCTCCCTTCCTCCCCGCCCCCGCCCGGCCTTCATGCAGAGCATGATCTCGTCCATTGTCAACAGTACTTACTATGCAAATGTCTCAGCCGCAAAATGTCAAGAATTTGGAAGGTGGTACAAACATTTCAAGAAGACAAAAGACATGATGGGTAAGCAAAAAACTATTGCACTGGTGGCTACATACCATTACATGTCATTTGGGGTTTTATCAAAGTCACATCTAAAGCCAGGTCTTTTGATTGCCCAATTAGAGATCAATTTAGAATGTTTCTTTGGGGGTGGGGAGTGGGTATGAGCATAATGAGATAATTAAATTCAATAAATGTTTGTGTTTAAATCAGCCAAACTGACTTGGTTGTCAGACATGCAGGAAACCGAGGCGTGAGGAGGGGAGCTGTCAGTTTTGAACATCTCAGTGAAGACCTAACCAAGCCTTGAATAACTAATATTAGCTGTGATTTCTCTCAGAGATAAATCATGCTTTTAAGCTTTCTGTTTTCATTTGAGAGAATTAGAATCTATTTTTACATACAATTTTTAAGGAAATTAAACTGTATTTATAGTTTGCGCAGTGGATCAAGTGATTTTGATGCTTTTACCTCTGGTCTCTATCAAAGAGAGACTCTTGGTGGGCATGCTTTACCAGGAAAAATCATTGCATCATTTCTAAATTCCTAACTCCAAAATAACATTCCATATTAACATATCATTTTAGGTCAATATTTTTTGTTCCATAGGATGCTCATTAAAATCACCTGCTATGTAAAATGACAGTTTAAAGATGTATATTGGATATGAGCATTTTGCAATATGGCATTTTATTCCTGTTTGTTAGTAAAAGCAAACACTGTGATTAAGGTTGATGTTTTAATTTCCATTAATGTTTTCTCTCACATACTTATACCTCCAAATAATGTATTTTACAATAACATAGGAATGCTATGTTTAATATGCATAGCATTATGCCTTGCTTTGCCTGTTTCTGGTTAACTCCATTACATTTATTTAATAACAATAGCAATAACTTTTCCTAAAAAATTTTAAGAGCCAAGAGAACCCAAATTCTGAACATGTTTTAGCTTTTAATATTTGAAGAAAAGCCATTCATCTACCAAAACAGATTGCTAGCCTTTTATAGCTTACGACTATAATGAAGGCCATGTATCATTTTTGGAATAATGGCTTGAACTACAATTGTCTGTGAATGGTCCACTTGGGCTGATATCATGGTAGAAAGTGAAGGTTTCTTCCCTAATTCTTAGTTATATTTTACATATGTTAGTGACAATAGCAATATGGTAAGTTCCTGTAAATACAAAACCTGCATATTTAATGAAAGGAGAAATGATGACTCAGATCAAACTAGAGTCTGCATGAGAAGGGTTGTGTGGTAATGCAGTTTGGAAGGACGGCTGTTTGCAGCTGACTCCATACTCCAGGTGAAGAGCATCAAACCAGGCTCCTCCTCCTAGCAGCAGAGCACTTGCTGCACTTAGAAGCGGACTCTGAGCCAGTCTACCTGAGGAGAAGCATTCATTATAATATCATCATAGTATTGCTGTGTGCTACATGACTCCACTCTTTCCTCACAAAATTTATCTTTGGCTTCTGACGCTAGCAACTGAAAAAAAACAAAAACAAAAAAAAAAATTGGATTTCAGCAACACTGGCCATACAGTCCTTTACTGTCTTCTTAATGGTATTTGCAGAAATACCTCCTGCCCATGATGGTTATACAGTATACTTAGCACAGTATACTGTTACTACTAGTTACTGTATGTCCATTTTTATTTATTGCTTTATGTTCATTGGTTCATTGTTATGTAAAAATTGAACATTGGAGATGTTTTCTGTCATCTTTGATAGTTTTTGCCTACCATAGAAAAGTAAATAGAAAATATTTGTAAATTTTCTTTATTATCATAAGTTTGTTTTCTAGAAGTTATTTGAAAATACTGTGAACAAGTGTATTGTTGGGGTAAAATATAAAATGAATAATAGTTGACCCTAAAACTAGCTGCAAAGAATTTGTGTATAATGGATTTAATGCCTTAAACCCTAACATTTAAAAAAAATGAGATGAAGGTGTTCTTCTAATTTTAAAGTTCATGGAATTGTTCAGAAGAGGAAAACACCCATGCAGCCTGGTGAGTTCCATCTTGAGATTGCTTTGGTTTCCTTGGTTCATTGGTATGCTCTGTGCCTACTATCTCCTCTCATCAATCAAAATTATTAAGAATCCGTATCGGTGTCCACTATTGTTCACTGAACACGATTTTACTTTTTCTCCATTTAGTCGAAATGGATAGTCTTTCTGAACTATCCCAGCAAGGTGCCAACCACGTGAACTTTGGCCAGCAGCCGGTCCCAGGGAACACAGCCGAGCAGCCTCCGTCCCCCGCGCAGCTTTCGCATGGCAGCCAACCCTCTGTCCGGACCCCTCTTCCAAACCTGCATCCTGGGCTCGTTTCCACACCTATTAGTCCTCAGTTGGTCAACCAGCAGCTGGTGATGGCTCAGCTGCTGAACCAGCAGTATGCAGTGAATAGACTCCTAGCCCAGCAGTCCTTAAACCAACAATACTTGAACCACCCTCCCCCTGTCAGTAGATCCATGAATAAGCCTTTAGAACAACAGGTTTCAACCAACACAGAGGTGTCTTCCGAGATCTACCAGTGGGTACGAGATGAACTGAAACGCGCAGGAATCTCCCAGGCAGTATTTGCACGTGTGGCTTTTAACAGAACTCAGGTTAGTTTCCTTATTATTATAAAATTTTCAGCTCCCTCTCATTTCTATTTGTGAGTCCAGTTTATGCTGTCTTGTCTTTCTCACCATGTGATCATGTTGCCTGTTGCTGGCGTCACTGACGTTTGATTTCGTCTTTCCCTCTCTTGTGTCTTTATCTGCGATGTGCAGATCGATCCTTATGCACGGGCCTTGAAAGGATAAATTAAATATAAAACGTATTTCACACTGACTCTACCCTGTGCTTTCGTAAAAAGAAATCATAAACTTAGCAGTAAAAACATCTTTGTCCTCTTGAGTAAATTCCTGTGAAGATGTTGAGAGGGACAGGGGAAAATGGGAGATTGATATGTAAAAAGTCATGAGATAATCAGCCTGGAGCCCTAAGAAGATTGATTGTATTAAACGGTGAATGAAGGGTTTTTTGTTTGTTTGTTTCTTGTTTCACAGAGCAGAATGCTATATATTCTTTTTGACCAAGGCATACTAAAGCCCTAGAAGATCACTTAACTGTAATTAGGATGACATCGCATC
This sequence comes from Ochotona curzoniae, assembly GCF_017591425.1. Classification (NCBI taxonomy): domain Eukaryota; kingdom Metazoa; phylum Chordata; class Mammalia; order Lagomorpha; family Ochotonidae; genus Ochotona; species Ochotona curzoniae. The sequence continues at coordinate 7,236,040 of NW_024465035.1, read as the reverse complement.
GTCATCTTAACTTTCTTAACACTGTTCTTTGTTTTCTCTATTTATTTATTTGGCCTGACCCATACTTTCCCTCTCGTATTTAGGCTGTTTTGTTTGTTAGTTGATTATAAGAGTGAAAATCTGGTACAAAAATAATCTAGTAATAATTCCTTGTTGGTAGAATGTCCATACCTAAGAGAATCCCAGCTCTGATTTATTTTTGGCTTGCCTTAACTAGATTGGGAGTTAGGGGACCTGTCAAAGCCTCTAACTCAGTGTTTGTTTTTTTTTTTTTTTTTTTTTTGGTATGTCACTTGTTTTTACAAGAATGGTTGAAGAAAGTTACGTTTCAAGTTAAGATCATATGGTTTTGCCCAGTTCTGTATTTTTTTTTTTGGCTGAAAAATGCTTCATTATTGGCTAGTAATTATAATATGAAACCTGTATTCAGTTGGGGAATAATTCCTAAAAATATGAAATTAGTGGGTTGAAAGGAAAATCTATAGAAATCCTATAGATCCTTTCTTTTTTGGAAGTCGCTTTATTTTTGTGATTGTAGTGACTAGTAATATTTATCAGTACTAGGCAAACAGATAAATCTATACATCACAGCCTAGCAGTGCTTGTCGAATTACAAGCCCACTTACCAAGATGGCAGTGACGTGGACCAAATGACAGTGCATTCCAGCTGCATTTTCTTTAACTGAGCAGTTAGTGCTTTTTCCCAGCATCCAGGACGGTGTACTGTGTTAGATGAAGAATGCCCAGAGAGTCCTGACTGACCAGTGTTGCGGTTTTTCTTGCTTTGGATTATGTTGATACAGCCATTACTTTGAAGGGTTGACCATGTGTTCTGCCTGCGGTTGGTGCATAAACAAATTACATGAATATCTGTAGGATTTTTCATGGAAAAAAAATAACTTTCCCCTTATTTTTAATACTGTATTTGTTTCTGTAGGAAGATAGTTATTTCTGTAGTTAACATCAACAGCAATGACTTCATTTCTCTGAGAATGAAAATCTGGCATAACTAGATACGGAGAGCTCCTTAAATAACGACAGTCCATTTGGGGAAAATAAAAAATCACTACCAAGCATTCTTCTGAGTCCTGGCTTGTAAAAGGGATTGGTTTTAAACCTTGATGTTGACCATTGCTGCTTCTCAGTAGCTGCAATGCAATACTTGAAAGCTGTTTGAATTTACATGTCTATTTCAGTGTTCACTCTTTGAGAACAAGTATTTGCACACGCAAGCATGCATGTAAAAACCACACAGACACGCACACACATACACAGCTGCATTTATTTTAATGATTAAACATTCATAGGAATGCATGTAGTGTGTTTATTTCAAAGTCTATGCATTTCAATAAAAGCAGGTGCAGAGTGAGTATGGTGTGAGTGTGGAGTATGAAAATACACACGCTAATGCATATGCATAGGCAGAGAGCTCTGCAGAGTTCAACTGCACATCACACATTTGTGTGCACGGATTACAATGTGCCTTTCCAACTCCTACTTAAAAAAATTAATCTAAAATATGTACATACAAATGCAAAGTTATATGATATGATTGCATAAATATATTGTACCCTATAAACAGTATGTTAAGAAATTGAGAGATGGCAGTGTTATGAATTATTTTAGTCATTGATAGCTCTTTATACCTTTAAAATTCTGGATTTCATGTTTCAAATCTTAATTCAGGAGTTTCTTATGTGACTAGCGTTGCCTAATTAAAACATAACCTGCTCAAAACTTTCACATGTTACTATTTTTTGAAATCTACCTTTTCTGGAAATTTATGGTGAAATTTATGCAATGACTTGTTTTAAGGAATTTTCTTTCTGAATTGATGGGCATATGTTCTTTAATTGCTATTGAACACATCAGCTTTTAGCATATGTCATTCATTCAAAATGCCTACTTGATGTCTTTTTAATGGAAACCTATGGCGAAAAGTAATTGCCAGAGCTTCCAGATTTATATTTTTTCAATTTACCTCTCTGTAAAACTGCTATTTAAAGGTTATGGAACAAGAAAATACATTCTTTAATCCCCTTTGCTTTTTTTTTTTTTTTAAATAAAATCCAGAGTTTAATTCTGTTTCCACTCTGGCATTTTTCCCTTCTTCTCCCCCTTCCTCTGGTCTTTGGCACACTTTATTTTCCAGTAAAATAAAGAATGAAGATGGATTATTCAAAACTGATAACGGTAATGGTCCATCATGTAATGTTTTATTGAATTTGAGTTCTGTAAATTATGTGGTGGAGAGAAATTTGCCTGCTTAAGTCTAACAGAAATTGCTACTGTGTTCCTCTAATTCTTCACAGTGTAATTTAAGAAAAGTCCATTCTCCATATCACTATTGAATAAAAGGTAAAAAGGTGCTATTACCCCCACGTGACAGCTCTCGGTGGTGAGCTAAGCCAAAGACAGAGATAAATGGGGTTGACGTGGAACTTACCTGGCAGGAGGCCAGCCTAGAAGGGAGAGTTTGAAAATAGTCTTTCACCTTGACATGTGATTAAAAATTCACAAAACAGCAGAAGCAGGCCAACTTAAAGCATATTCTACCAATTTTCTTTTGAAGAGGGAGGTTTTATCAAATCATATTTTCTTGCTGAGGGCTTTGAAGTTCCATGAGGCTGATAAAAATCTATTTGAATCACTGATTATGTTCAAAGAGGAGACAAATGGAAGGCCAGACAGGCTTTTTGTTCAGATTGGCAGTCTCTTTTTGCTTATCTGCTGTTTTAAAGAATTCATAATTAGCTTTTGGGAGTACTGATAATATTTATTGAAGGATTCTTCTTTTACAATTACTAATGAATTTTACTTGTAATAACTTGTAAACTGTTTCTGGAGTATGAGGAATAAAGGTTTAGGAATTTGTCAGGAAATTCATTTTTTAATTGAAGGAAAATTATTCTCACTTAACCATGATGTAACAACAATGTGAATTTATTTTATGTTTTTATGTCTACACCGCGCATCTCATTAGTTTTAACATTTGAAGTCCTAAGGAAAGGCAGCTTCTCATTTCCAATAAAATTCATATTTATGAGGTGGTGGTAACTTCCTATGTGTCATACAAATTCTCAGATTTTTTTGAGAAGCAAAAATGACTGATGACTTTGCTAAATTCATTCAACAGGTTAATTGGGCAGCTGTTAGGCGTGCTATTGATGTTACGTTTTAACCCTGGTGTATCAGTGTATTTTATCACATAGCAAGTAGGACACATGTCTACCATGACATAACTGTTTTTCAGCGTGAGAAACAGTTTGTGATAAGAGATCTCTCCCACTGCCCACCATGGAGAGTTATGACAAATTACCATAACCTGTACTTTCGTCTTTTGGAAACAGGAACCGAGCTGTGTACGTCTTGAACCCCCAAGTGCGGCCATGCAGTTAACGGCGTGAATGGAATTGAAACTTGTATTCTTTGGTTGTGGGAGCAATCATTTTGCACACAGAATCTCTCTTAAGTGTCATGATTTGTTTTGTTTTGTAATTAACACTAATCAAAACTTTTAAACAATTTTTTTTTCAAGCGTTTCCACAAGGGGGCACTCCCCTCATTGAAAGCTCTGGGCCAAGGGAAAAAAAAAATCCACAAAAACCCCAAAGGTTTGTAAAAGGCAAGAGACGGTCTACACTGGCTGCTTCAAGCTCTTGGAGGAGCCCCAGTGAGTGAGATGTCTCTTCAGCTGTCAGCATACTCCAGGCAGATCAACTGCCTTCGCATCCAATAGAAAAAATAGATGAAGTGGAAATAAGCTTTGTCCCAGCATCATTGGGATGCTCAAATGGGATGTCATGCCAATGTTGAAAGATGGCTGGAGAGCTTTCTACATTCTCCTCAGGCCTCCCGAAGGCTTCTCTCCACCTGTACATGGATGACTTCATGTCGCTTTACCGAGACTTAATATTACTAGACATTTTTCGTGTGTGTGTGTTTTGCTGTGTATCTCCTCCTCTGCTGCCTCAGGAAACATTTGATACAGAACAATATTTCATGATTCTCAAATGTTTCATTTCAAATTTCCAAGATATACTCTCAGTTATTCATAGGGTATCTTATACCTTCATCTGTTTTTTTTTTTTTTAACTTATTCTACAATTATTGTAATAGATCTCACGAAGTGTAACTTTACATTGAAGGCCCTCCTGGGTACTACAATCACTGACTCTATCCATGAGTTGCCTATCTTGGTCTGAGGTTTCTATTACCTAGCTGTAATTTTTTTTCCCTTTTTGGGTCGTATATTCAGTGATATACAGCAATAATAAGTGTACTCAAGGGAATTATAGCACTGTATATATACCAAGGGTTAGCATCTATTTCCATGCTGTCAATTCTCATATTACTTTGGCAAGCACATTTTTAAATATGACATTTGTTGGCACGGAGTGGAGAGCATTAGATCTATTTTAAGCTTTTTTGGGGGGATCAGTGTGATTTTGATTTCAGTATGTCCCATCAGGAACACAGTCACGTTGACTAGTTGGTCTTATATAAATTAAATAGCTGGATGGATGATTGAGTCCCTGTTGAACTGAATTTTAGTTGGATTGACAAGCTTTATCTTGGATAGACACAGTTATAGTAGTCCTTGTTATCATGAATGAAAGGATGTGACTTCATTCTTCAGTCACATTTCTTACGGTGAATCCAAAAGTTTAGGTTCAACTTCCATCCTTTGGTTGCAGTAGGACAAGCAAGAGACTTCCTTCAAATGGACTCTTAACCTCTTACTGTGTAGGTGGTTCTATCTTAATACTAGCTCGTAAGTCATTTTTGGAAAGAATGGAACTTTTAAACTGCTTGCACTCAGTTGTTATACTTAGACAAGATGATACATTATCCTTGGGAAATCGAAAACAAAACCAGGTTGGGCTTCTAGAAATCAATGAAAAACTTCAAATGTTGGGACTTTGGGCTCCATTGTTTTAACAAGACATTGAACTTCCTCTCCCTGAAATATACCCTATAGCCATTGCTATAGGGTTATTGGAAAGCAACTTTGCAAATTTAAATAGAAACCTTGCCAAAATTTATTTTGAGGTATGTTAAAGGAAGCTGTTACCCAGCTAAGTGAAGAAGGCATATTTATCTTGGCATTCCAAAGCATTATTTCATAGATTATTTCAAAGATGACTTAGTCCCTATAAAATAGAAAATTTTTTCAGATACTTCTATTTCATATTATAGCACATTGGGAAAAACCACCTGCTTTTGAAAGCACTCTGCTAAATGTTAAAATAGTGGAAAATTTAATGCTGTATTTTTTAGGGAAGAAAGGCACATCAAAGGAGTCGTTTAATGGGTTTATACATTTCTTCTATCACTACTAATGTTTTTATTCCCCAAGAAATTTTATAATTGCAGAATTTAATGATATTTATTCCTTGACATGCTGTGATGGATTTTTGCAATGTGGAAGAGTGGTTATATATTTAGGATTTTATGCGGTTTTAGGTTCAAAATTTCATCCTGATATTCAGTGAAATAGTAAAGCAAGAGTATATTTTGAAATATTTGGGGTGGTCTGTGTGGTTACCTTTAAATGCAAAAATTGAAGGAATCACCTGGTGTCATTTAATGCATAATTTGAAGATCAAAACATAATTTAAATATTGACTGTGAAAATAGAACATAAATCCGAAGCGATGCTTTAATAAAATGATTTTTTAAATATTTTTTCTTTATTTGCTGCAATTTGTTAATGATTTATTTTTTCATACTTTGTGTGAAAGTTCTGCTTACTCTCTGGTAATGACCGTCTTTACAGATGAGGCTATTCACCTTCCACCGCCTTTGTCTAGGCAGCCTATGAACTGTACAGCTCAGTGCTGCTGTTTTATTGAGGGTTTCATTTATTCTGAACTTCCCCAGATCCCCTGTGAAAGAATTCATGGCAAGTTAAGCTACTCAAAGGAAGGAGACCAATTAAGCAGTTTATCTTATATGTAAAGCAGATGCTTAATAAAATGAAGAATACAATTGTGGCTCTCTCCTCCGCCGCTTCAACTGTAACTATATTTTGATGCAGGATTAATGCCTCTGGCTGTTCGTTTTCTAAAAAGTGAAGAACAACAAGGGAAGGTCCACTGTTGGCCAGGCCAGGCCTGGGCACAAGCTCACCCACTCTGTGCTTTTCCTCCCCTGCAGGGCTTGCTTTCAGAAATCCTCCGGAAGGAAGAGGACCCCAAGACTGCATCCCAGTCTTTGCTGGTTAACCTTCGGGCTATGCAGAACTTCTTGCAGTTACCGGAAGCTGAAAGAGACCGAATTTACCAGGATGAAAGGGAAAGGAGCTTAAACGCAGCCTCTGCCATGGGTCCTGCCCCTCTGATAAGCACGCCACCCAGCCGTCCTCCGCAGGTGCAGTCTACTATACTTCCTAGTGGGGGGAGGAATTTCAACCAGATATTTGATAAACATATGTTTTTGTTGTTGTTTCTTTTTAAAATCAGGAGTCATCTGTGTAGATACTGGTCCCGAATCAGTAATTTTTGTAAAAACGTAGTAAGGTATTAAATGCAGGAAAGAACATAGCTTTTGGGCTGCTTTATACTGTGGGTGTGAAAATAGTCCCTAAATGAGATACTTGGGTCTATTGTGATTATTAAATAAAGACATTTTAAACTCAATAGGAAAAAATAAAAGGATAAAAAAATAAATATTTTGTCCCTACTAGTTTTGGAACCATCATTTGAATAGTAAATAAATAAAAATAAGTAATTCCATTTGTATTTATGGTTTCCAATACGGACTGCAGCTGGTACCAATTACATATCTCATTAGTAATCTTTCATAATTAAGTTTAATACAGTCCTGGAAGGCAGGTTTTAAATGGGGCTGATAAAGAATTCCTTTCATAGTCCCAGAAATGGGCACTCATTTGTTTCTCCAAATTTTCACACCTTATAGCAAGATAAAAAAGTCTCCTTCTGGATGTTAATGTGTTTCTGTAGTGTCCCTTTTTAAATGAAGTTTTAAAATAGTTTCATAACTATTGTGAAAATTCAGTAAATTTATTTTCAGTATGAACTAATGGCTAAGCGTGATAGTGGATTAAACTCATGCCACATGTATTTTCCAACATTTAGTAGGTGGTCTGCACAACTTTTCAAAATAGCTAAAACTGGGTGAAAGTTGAATATGGAATACAGGTCAGGTTTTGATCGCACAATATCATGATTAATACCCTTATGTTAATTTCTTTTGATTAATTCCATTAAGTTCTTTTCATTAATAGTAAAAATTGTCTCATGATCCCAAATATTGAAATCTTAAAAAAAACCGTGTTGAGCCCTGAAGAGGCTGCTCTAGATCCTTTATAAACAAGGAATAAACATAATAGCCAACTGCTTTTTGAAAGCATTAAACTGTTCATCATGTTCTAAAATTAATTTTTTCAAAAACGTCACAAAAGACAGTCTCCATTTTATCTAATGAGAGTGGATCAGGTCTTTATGGCTACAAGAACAAGACTATAAGTGATTAATTGCTGTAATTCAGAACCAAAAAAAAGTCGTTCAAGAGAGAATGGCATCTCTTTATGTGTATATACACGGTTATTGACTTTGATCTCTAAAGCTCTCTATAGAAAGTTTTCATGATAGGGAATGAAGAGGTCTTACATACAGAGAACTTTGTAAGGCCAAGTGATTTAATGCTGTTATACTGTTCAGCGTTAACACATACACATTATTAGAATAAGTACAGACATGGTCCGTAGTTGCCTTTGCTTCTTTTATCACTACGTAGGGGCATGTAGCTGAGTTACTTCCCATTTAATCTGCACGCTAGTAAACGAGTATCTTAAGACCAATATGAACTTCAATATGGAGCTTTTTTTTTTAATCTACCCTAATATTTGACTTAATGGTTCCATAATATAACTTTCATTATCTTATTTTTCAAAGATTTTGTTTTCCAAATACCTTTTTTGCTCTCCTTATTTAAAGTGCTTTCTTTAGCCAAAGGTATATTAACTCCTACTAAATTCTTTTCACATAGTGTTGGATAGTGTTCCTATAGGTAAGTGTTTTAAGATCTTGTCTGCTATGATAAGTTGAGTTAGAAGATAATATGTAGTTTACTTTACCTGAATTATTGGGTAACTGGTTCAGCTACCTTTTGCTGCACATACTTGTTCTCAAGATAAATTGAGACGAAGCCTTTAGCTGCAGCATCTGCTTACTGAAATATGAAGTATGTACAACTCTTTCAAAGGAAATGTTTCCTATTAATGCAGTTTTCCTATCTAACCAAATACCGAAATGATTATGTGATATGTGTGTAAGTAATTTTATTTTACTGCTGTAAAATAAATCTTAAATTGTCTTGTTTACTTCATAGGAGAATCCCTTTGCATTGCCTTATATTATTATAATAGGACTTACTTCCAATTAGATCACATTTTATCTTTTGACAATGGCCCATTAAATTAGATTTCAAGAGTTTTTCAATGTAGGTGTATTTTAGATTTAGAAAAATAGGCTTTAGAGTAATTGGCTCAGCCCTGTTCTGCATTAGTTGAAACCAGAACTCTAAACTGGAACCAGTATACTATATAAATGATTTTTTGATGTTGCTGGTTTTGCAGTTTTTAAAAATTACTAATTTTTATCTACCTGAAAAATAGAGGAGACATGGAGAAACCTCCTGTCCTCTGGGTCATTCTCCACATAGCCACACCAGAGAAGGCTGGGCCAGGCAAAGGCAGGGACCTGGAATTCTACATTGGAATGCAGGTCTCCCAAGCAGCATGGCAGTTGTTGGGTAAAATGCTAAACCCACAAAATGTACTTATTACAAATGATAAAATGGAAATTTAAAAAAAAATGGAGAAAATCATGATGCGGAGGTTTTAGCTTTGTGCTTTGCCACGGAGGAGTGTGTGAAGTCTTGCTGCGTTTCTTTTGCTGCTGAATGAAGAGATGGGGAACACTCTTGAGCAAGCCTTGTGCTTGGACGAGCCTGGCTTTCCTCCTAAGGGCTCACGTGCCTGCCGCGCAGAGGTGTCCCTTGGGCTCACGTGCCACCGTGCCAGCGTGCATGCTCTTCGTCCTCTGCCTCTGACAGTGGGCTCTGACCCAAACCTGTTTGCTGGTTGTGTGTTTTAACATCTTAGATGCTGTCATTGAAGAAGTAAGAACACCTAGCACTTTTTGCTGATTGACAATTTTCTGAACATCTTCTCATGTATTAATTTGTTGAATCCTCATCCCAGGTTTTTGCTGGGAGAAAAATAAGAGAGCAGATCTAAGTTTAATCAGTTTTTAAATCTGTTATTAAGTCTATTACTCTTTTCTCTACCTCAAGCTACCTCTTCAAAATAGAAGACTTATTTTAGAAATGGCATAGCAAAACTAGGAGAAATCTTCTATTTTCCGTAGAGGGAAATTCTGTTTGGCTGAGAAGAGGGAAATGTGGTCAAATGATGTCCTCATGGGATAAATCAAGTGTTTGACAGGTGATCCACCAAAGGAGGCTTTGCTGTGATTTTCTGAATTTATGGAGAAACTAGCCCTTTGAAACTTCTAAGAAAGTTTCTTATAAGAAACCATTCTCTTCAAAGTTCCCTGGTCTAAAAGATTTTTTTAAAGATTTATTTATCTGAAAGGCAGAATAATACAGACAGTTCTTCCATCTGCTGGTCCACTTCCAAACCAAGAACTTGCAATTTCACCCGAGTCTCGGGTGGGTGGCAGGGTCCCTCGCCTGGACCCCTTTCTGCTGCTTCTCCAGGAACGTTAGCGGGGAGCTGGAGTGAAAGCAAAGCAGGCACAACTCAAGCCAGCATTCTGATAATGGTGTGCCAGTGTCCCCAAAAAGTTTCCTATCTAAATATGATTTGCAGGTTTTTCTGTTGAGTTTATTAGAGAAATCCTAGTAATGATAAATTATGATCAATTACTGGTGGTTTGTTCAATGTGACAAACCAGTTTTAAGATCCGTTCTACCTCAGGTGCGTGCTTTCAGTTTCCATGTCTACTTTTGAATGTGCAACTTGTGTAATTAACTGATACATCTCAGGTTCCGTAAGAACAGTTTCAAAGGATATAATTACCAAATTCCACCTTTTACAAGAATTGTCTTTTCCTTCGTTTTTTGTATCTTTATATAATTCTCTAGTTTCTTCTAAAGTAGTATGTGTTATTTCATAATAGTGCTTTAGAGAATATGCAGAGATCAAATAAGGAAAATTGATGTGGCAGCTGCACCCTTCTGCCTCTTTGTAACATTTTCCTTGGTAGTATGAGACATAGATTCATGTTGATTTTGGGTTCAGGTACAGTCAGGAACTTAGTGTGCTTGGTACAAGTTTTATTTATTATAGATGCTGTGAACAGCATCGCTAAGATCTCACTTTATATGCTTGTAATATGCTTCCAATCAATTGTCATCTTTTACACGTAGATTTGGAAAATAATAAATATTGTTTGTAGAAAAAGATCAAACATTGGTATGATAGTGTTAATTGTAGAAATTTCTTAGAGTAGGGGCTACTTGCCATCCCCATTAAGCATGCCACAGAGGGTGCGTTTCATATACAGTACCAGGAAAGCATTTGTGATTTACATGCTTGCAAAAGCAAACTCAGGTAGGACTTTTACTATTAATTATTAAGAGTTTGGCTACTACAGATTAGACATTAGTTTAGCAAAGGGCTAAATCTAAAACTGGGCTGGCACATTTTTAGAAGAATATTTTCCAGAAGATCCATATAACATCATGAGCTCATTATAGCTCCAGTATTCCTAAGACAAAAACTAGCATCAGACAAACTTAAGTTCCTATCGGCCTTGCCCAAAGACAAATTCCTTAACATCTTTGTTTTCACAGTTCTCTCAGCTTTAATGTGGGGTGATGATAGACACAGAGCTGTGGTCGGTGGTAATATACACCAAACATAATGCCCAGCATACAATAAACAACTAATAAATGTCAGCTTTTATTATCATAGTTTTTAAAACTACATAAAACTTGAATTTTGCATATGTGAGAGCCTTGTACTTGCAGGCAGTTCCTCTTGCATCCAAGAGTAGCACATTTCTCAATGAAAACCAAAGTTCAGATTTCACTTGAACTTGAAAGTATGAGTTGTGAATTTAGCAATCTATGTAGAGCCAAAACGAAATGTTTATGGAAAAGTTTAGTTTTCTCCCCACTATCTTACTGAAATTTTTTTTGTTTCCTGTGCCCTTGCCCCACACGGGAGGTAAACAGTGGAAGCTCCAGTCTTAACTACTTCCCTGGCGCCGCTATAATAATGGAGTAGAACAGTCTACCTTGATAAAAGCTACTCGGAAAGCAACTGCCTTTATTTTACCTCCTGTGCTATTTGCAGAGAAGAGCTGAAGAGTAGTTTGTTTTGCCTGGAATGAACTACTTTATGAATTTTAATGTGTGATATAATATTAAAAGCTAAACCAGGATTAAAGAAGATTTTTTTTGGACTAAGCTAAAATAGTACTTAGTAGAGTGAGGTATAAAAGATTTTTGTTTCCATTTTTACCTGGGGAAAAATTCAGCTTTCATAGTTTTTGAAAAGCTGTCCAAGTCAGTTCCCCTTAAGCAATAGCTTCTGTTGAGGAAAAAAATGTGATTGAAGAATTCTAATAGCTTATCTATGATAAGATACACTATCTGAGCCAACAAGATGATAAAGAAGATCTTTTTAAAATATTTTGGAAATGAGTAATACAGCAAGATACTCTGTAACTTTGTATTTTTTAACTCTTTGCCACTTCTTGCTGCTAAAATTTGCTTTGCTTTTCTGTGTTTACCACTATTGTCTTGATTGTGTTGGCTCCTAGGAAACGTTTTGAACTTTTTTTTGTAATTTAGAATTCTATTGTTTTAGTTCAAGTAGTAATTGCTTCGAATAAAATATTTAGCAAATGAATTTTAGAAACAATCATAGGGTTTAATAATTGTGACCCACCTCAAAGATAAATTCTTAAGCATACATTTTTTTTTTTTCCCCCAAAGGAATGAAAATCGCTTTAAAGATAGACCAAAACCGACAAGTTTCCAAAACCTACTCTTTTTAGCAATTTCTAAGCACTTTTCCACCAAGGAACTGTTTCTTCCAGTGAAGTGGACTTTGTGCCCCCATTTCCATAACATTCAATTTTCAAAGTGATTCAAAAGGCTTTTCTTTCTCTTTCATTTAAGCGGTGAGAAAAATAGGCATTAAAGGAGACCCCCTGGCATGACCACATCCACCCCTCTTCCGCAAAGCAAGACCACCTCAGAGCAAAGTTTTGAATCTCACCAAAGCAACTTTATAGGCGATTTATGGAACAATGTGATGTTAACTCTTTTGGCTCCTAATGTGGTGTTTTTCACTCCTTCTTAGTGGCCCCTGGTTCCTATAGCTTAGTGAATGAATTCTGGAGATTTGTCCATCCCCATTTCTGGCTGATAGCTTAGCAGAGGAGGCCTGTCCCGGGTTGCCTCTTGGTCCTGCCTTCTTCATGCCTGAGAGCTGATCTCTTCACATCTGAATTCTTTCCTTGCTTGCAAGGTTTCCTCTCTGAGGTGGAGTGATCTGCCTACCTCCTCAGGAAAACAGAGATTTATTGTCTTGCCAACTGGCTAAATGCAACAGGGTTTGCACAGTACATCTTTAAAAACTCAATGATTCTTAAAGTACAAAAAAAAAAAAAAAAGGATTGTTTTAAGGTTTTAAGTAACTTTTTTTCCCTCTCTTCAATTCAGATATTTTGGGAACAGAAAGAAGCAAGCCTGAAAGACTTGCAGTGTGTGTGGAATTGTATCTGTGTCATTTAATGCTAAAACAATACTCAGCTGCACTAAACATTTTTGTTGTTTATACTTTATGTGAGAGAACACAATATAATGTGTCCCAACATGTGTGCTGTATGGATAGTAATTTTTCATTTATATTTTCCTTAAATTCTCCTGTAAAAATTAAAAGGCTACATTGTTCATACATGAATTTTCCAGGCTGGCTCATACAACTAGACAATAAAAATTAGAGTTTAAGCATTAATAATTGAATGAATACATTTTGAGTTTCCCCCCCAAACCTGTGTACCATTTTAACTGCTTAACATTAACATCAAAGTCATTATTGCTAAATTTTCTGTTAAGATTATGTGTCTTGAATATGTTTGGAGAGTCACTGGTTATACATTTTCTGTAGCTTACAGGGATGTTCTGTTAAATATTGTGAAATATTTCCTTATTGTCTGGTCCCACAAGTCAAAAGGAAGTTGTTATACAGGGGTGCCAGGAAAAGATGAAATAATTATACAGAACAGCTTGGACATGCAACCAGCCTTTATGATAATTAAGCAAGGCACTCTACCTGTTTCATGGATGGGTAGAAGATTTAAATATGCAGTTCTGCAAATGGCTTTGTTATGGAAGATTTTTAAAATGAAACATAAGAGGGAAAGGCATAAAAAAAGAATCTAAAATTAAAAAGGCCATAGTATATAATAGCTATTAGTGATGCAGTTGTCTATTAGGCATCATGCACCCAGAGAAGATACAGCACCGCGCATTATGATTTTAATTGTGAATTTCCTTTGTTAGCATTGCAATGGAAGGTAATTGGGAGACAATTAGTTTAGGGTTTTCAAGTCTTTGAAACTATTTCGTTTTCCAGAAAACTTATTTTATGGCATGATAATTCCTGGTTGTCAGCTGGCAGTGGCTGTCATATTACAGATGCAATCACCTGTGACAATGTGACTTCCTTAACGTAAGCAGTCTGATCTCAGAGTAATAACTAATGTTGAATGACTTCACTGTTGACCACCTTGGTCATAAAAGGAGCAACAGTGTCCAGTTTGGATGCTGAGCCTGAAAAGCTTCAAAACAATTTTGCCAATGAAAAATGACAGCCATGTTCAAAATGTTTGTAGGTGAAAACAGCTACTATTTCTACGGAGAGGAATGGGAAGCCAGAGAACAATACCATGAACATTAATGCTTCCATTTATGATGAGATTCAGCAGGAAATGAAGCGTGCTAAAGTGTCCCAAGCACTGTTTGCAAAGGTTGCAGCAACAAAGAGCCAGGTAAGAGCCTCTGCTAGGCTTGAGGGTGTTCATCTGTGATGCCTGTAGAACTTGCGTTGAAAGTGATGTCTGTTTTCAGCATGAATTTGCATCACTGTGCGGTTAAAATTTCTAGGATTCTGTAGAGCACTAGGTTGAAGCAATGATCAGATTCAGATTATAGATGTTCGCTTTTTCCTCCAGCAGATACACCCCAAATCAAGGATTTTTTTTTTTTTTTTTGGTAAATCCCTAAGTTGGTTAATAGTTGTTTTCGGAAGAACATTCTAAATCATGGAAAGTTTCTCAGTATAGTCTACTGTGGTAGAATAAACATCTTGAATTACTATTGTTCATTATCACTTAGATGACTTTGATTTCCATCCTAAAATACTACAAACATTACAATGTTTCTTCCAGCTTGGCTACCTACAACTATTTAGTGCACCTGTTAAAGCAAACTGATACGTACAGGAACAGATATTTTGACCCGTCAATGATTTTCATTTATACATGTATAAAAGTCACACTAATTGAGTCACAAGTAGGAAACTTGTCCACCTGCTGAAATACAGGTGAATATTCGTGAACTGGAAAAGTTGAAGATCTCTGCTAAACAAGATTAAAAAAGGATCAGTAGTGCAGCTTTTTATCAGTGTAATTCTGGTAAAGCAGTCGTTTCTACTCATCAAAAATAGATTCATCCAAATGAACAAACTGACCATTTTCTCTAGTTTTCTTCCACTGTGCAACAGGACTTGCTAACACTCTCAAGGTAAGATTTCAAAGGTGTGCAAGGGCTCCAGGTAGGATTCTCACCTTGAAACTGCATCATGGTCTATGTCCATGATCATTAATGATCCCTCTTTTGTGAAATAGCAGACTCTTATCAACCTCTGATACAATGGGCAACCTTGGGAGTATAAATACTTTTTGGTTTCTCAAACTCTTACTCTGTGGACATTAATAGTGGGTCTTGATGGGGGCTTTGCTTTAGAAAAATATTGTTCTTGTTTAAGTTATAGGTTGGATGAAATACTTAAGGGATATCTTGGAAATGTTATATAAAAATAATTAAACTCAAGCTGTGGAGAGTAAAAATTATAGCTTTATAGGCCACATGCCTGCCTACCCTTCAATCACTGTCAAAGTGATAATTTCTACAATAACATGTTTCTTTTATTGTGAGATTCTAAACATCAAGTGCTGTTTAAACATTAAACTGAATTGTTTATGTTAGTGCTATGCTCAGCGTGTCATACATCGGGCCACCGTAATCTCCCATGGAATGTAAAATTCTGTCATGAATCATGGCTTGTATATCGGAAATTACTGTAATTTTGATTGGAAATTACAGGGCTCTTGAAATGTTTCTAATTATGATAGAATGTTAGAGCTGCTTCAAACCTGTGTGCTTCTTCAGATGTCTTCATTTACATGCCAAGACTGTGCATGAAGGAGAGATGTCCTCTTCTCCTCTCCCCACCCTCCCACCCCGTGTGTTCTTGTTTTGACTGTTTAGTCTAATTATGGTGAAGATCTCGTATTTAAGTAAATAATATCTCACCTTTCTTCCCAATCCTGCATCTTTTTTTCCTAACCTGTCCAATTATCAAGAATAACAGACTGCATTCCTATAAGGGCCAATCCTTTTCCCCAAATCCTGAAAATGGAGAAATTTAGACATGCATTTATGATAAGGGTCGGCGTTGAAACGCAATTCCTATTAAAACTTCACTGATTGCGCTTTGGTTGCTTGTTACTGTCAGCCAGTTCTGTGTAGCTGCCACACGCCAGCGCTCTTTGTGAATGCAGTGTAGCACTGTGTCTTTAACAGCCGCTGTGTTGCCTTTGACTGTTCCTAGGTAGTACCCCAGACGGTCCCCATCTCAGTTGGGCTACTAGTTTGGGAATTGTTTAGGAAGTAGCAGTAATTAGCTAATAATGCAGTCCAAGGATAATTCTGGAAATTTTTAAACATTCTTGTTCATTGTATCCTGTGTAGCTTTTAACCTAATTTCCTCATTTTGGTTGAGACAAAATTCAGGTGGCTTGTTGTGTGTAGACTGTGGGATAGAGCAAACTTTAATTCCCTTTAATATTATTCCTAACTTCTATTTTATTTTTGACCTTCTGGCAGATTTTTTTTTGTAGTGTTGTCCTACTTGTTCAGTTAGATGTATGACTACCCTTTTTATGAAAATGTGCTAAGTATAAAGGTTGATAATTACTAAAAAACAAATGTTCAAAACCAAATGTGTATGTATATCACAACAGCAGATCTGACTTACTTAGGTTTTGTTTTTCTACCATGGTAGTATGAAAAAAAAGAAGCAAAAACTGGTAAATAAGGAAAAACATTCTCAAATTGGCCTTTTCTCCTGGTCACAATTCTGAAGCGGTTCTTTCTTGCCTCAGATATGCATGCCAGGGTGGGTCAGGATGAGGCAGTGCTCTCCCCAAGTTGAAGTGTAATAAAACTGGAAAACCCAGATCCACCGTCTCTCATCCACTCTCTCTCAGCTGCTCTGCCTCCATCTGCGCTGGTGCTTCTCCCTGGTTGTCTTGGCTATCATAATATGAATCACCTTTTTCATGCTGTTTCCTATCATGCATTTATTCTCTAGATTTAATTTAGTAACCCTGCGATATAACATTATATTCCTTATTTTACACATGAGGGTTATTCAATTAATAAACGTTAGCACCAACTCTAGATTCTCCACATCTCTTCTGCTATGTTAGTATCTCTTCAGAGTTCAAGGCAGTATCAGTCTTGTTCAAGGAAAGAAGGATGGGGGTATTGGACTAATTGATAGCAATAAGAGCTTTTCCTTCTTCATCGATGTATTTGTGACACTTAGGTTCTTGCAAACAGATTCCAAAGCCTTGGAATCCCAGCCTTCTCAAGCCTGATGCCAGTGGAGGTGGGTATCCATGACTTAGGAGTCAAAGCAGGCTAGCTGTGGCCCAGGCTTCGTCACTGGCATTATGATAAATGTATGTTTTTTCAACTTTTTGGGTCTAAGATTTTTTTTTAAACATGAGAAGTCACATGCTATAATGTATGCAGAAAGGCTTTAAAATGATGTGTCATGATTCAAAAATGGGTAAAATTTGATGGTGGCTAATGCAAAAGATTCAATCCTCCACATGGAATAAGAAGGATTAATTATATACTTGTAAGTTGCTAGAATTTTCCATTGTAAAAGGTAAAGGATGTTCTGTAAGGCTAATGCAAAAAGTATTTTCAACTTAAAAAATCAACTTGTAGTTTCCACCATTCTGCATGTATTATATTATTTCTTCTCTCCTTTCAATAATAGAAGTGAGCTTGTTTTTAACTAATAGAAATGTCTGAGTAAAACATGTAAGTAAAAACTGAAGTCAGGTTACTTGTTGTGCTTGGTTAGCCTAATGCAAACTTTAAAAAGATGATGTGCTTTAAACATAACGTGTATAGCTACAAATGAGTACCCTTTCTATTCTGAGTAGGCAAATAAGCAGTTTTTCCATGTGAATCATATTGGAATTTTATCAAACGTTTAGTCTGATAATATTGAAATAATTATGAGAGCAGAATTTGCCAATTTTGCTGTTTTAAAAAAATAGTTGATTTGGGTAATAACCATTACAGTATCAAGGTTCAGTTACTGCTCATTGGTTATAGTGTTTTCATATGGGAGATGGAAATGGAATTTTTTTCTTAATAGTGGCAGATGTTGGAATCTAATTTTATTCTGCAGCAAACCCCCGGAGAGCTTTGAGACTTAAGGTGTGTGTCCAGCAAGGGGACATTAGCAGCGCCGCAGGCCTTGCCACGTACAGCAAGTTGTTGGATTGTTTTGCACACTTGCAGAGGTGGGGCTCGGAGGCACAGCAGTGCAGTAAGAGAGTAAAGGACACTCACCTGGCAGCCCTGCGTCTTCACTGTGTTTAGAATATTAGTCTCCTGTGCCTTGCTGAACAGGATATTTCTTTTGGGTAAACTTGTTCACCATACTCTTTAGTATATCTTCCGCTAAGTCTCCACATGTCATAGAATCCTTCCGCCACTCTGGCTTCAGTTCATTGATGGGTTATTGTTTTGGCACTTAAAAAAAAAGAAGATTTCAAGTATGCAAAAATATTTAGTAGGAGATTAAATACATTTGCTTTCTCCACTTTTGTTGGAATTTAGGACCTGTAGGATGAAAGAGGAGATAAGGAGAAAGAAAACGAGCTTCAGTGCTCCTTGGTGAAAAACAAAAAAACCGTCATTCTAACCTTTGGAACTTCTCAGATAGTGTAGGTGTGATCTCGTCACACGTCAGATGGCCTAGAGTCTAATATTTCGTTGCTGGTAGTTGAAATCTGTAGTTGTAAGATCCAGGAATAAAGAAATCGTAAAACCACTGGTTTCTTATGTGTGTTCCAGCGGGCTCATGAAGGCATTTTTAAAAAATGTGTTAAAGCTGTTACACGTCATAGAATTTGCAGTTTGAAACCGTGCTGAATCACTCTTGAAATGCTCATGAGCAGACTTTGCTGCCACACGAATTCACCTGTGCAGCCTCCTATTTAAAGCTCCCGGGAGGCTCTGCAGATGTGACAGTCACGCTTCTGTCATTGCTGGTGCCATGTCCTTTGGGAGCAGCGTGTGAGAAGATGCACCCTGTGTCCTCAGAGCCCTTGGGTCTCTCAGGCAAATGACTTTTTTTTTTCAGCCAGAGTCTGAAAACTACCCCTGGGACAGATACGACTTTGATTTCTCTGGATCCTTAAGCCTTGGAGTGGAGGGGACAAGGGGAACTTGTGGCGAGAAAAAGGAGAGAAATAAGACACCCCATATCATACTCCCTACAACTCAGCAGCCTGTTAGTCTAACGAGTGCTTTTGGAGGCCCTATGTGCTTGTTCTTAAGAAAAATGCCATTCATGGTTGTGTTAAAGATGTCGATGTTCATAACCGCTTGCACAAATCTCTCGTGGCTAAACACTGGGGATTCATTCATGATCTTCCCAGTCAAATGCCCAAAAACCATTGAAATCAATGGTCTGAAATATTAATATACTCTGATAGTTTGAAGGGTATCATTGTAAGTTACAGGATTTTCCAAAGATAAAATTTATAGATCTGAATATGGTATTTCCAGATTTGTGCATTCTAAAAATATAAGTGTATATTTTAGTAAAACTGCAGTTGGTCAAGGAGATACAGAATTACTAAATAAAGTCATAGTTTTGGTTGAAAGTCATGTGAAAGTGGTAAATATACCCCCGGACACTTGGTGTTATCTGTGTAAACAGATTACCTTCAGTTACCCTGTATGTACTCTCAAATAGCTTTCCCTCTGAATATAAGATTGATTATTGAGTAACTGAAAATTATAAATACATTTTATCTTCAATATATTTAACCTGTTTAACTGTAAAAATATACTGATTATTCTTTCTGAGCCCATCTCTTCATCCTTAAAAATTGACACAATCCACTTTATACATGATTTGAAGAGAAGGCTCACACACAGGCGTGGTCGCACCACAGCAGTTCCATGTGCATGTTCTGAAGCATGGGCATGCCATTTACGTATTTATAGAACTTGCTTTAGTTGTCCTAAAATGTTAACATAGACTAAGAATATTCTGTGCAAGTTCCTCTCTTTTAGAATTGATTCAGATGTTATCATTTGAGTTAGTTTCTCCCGGACAGGATTAGGTAGCTAAAAAGTAGCACGAAAAAGAGCAAACTAATGGGGTTTAACTCATAATAGGAATCGATCACAAAACGGAATCTCATTCACTCAGAATTAGCATACAGCTTCAGCACTGATAGAATTTTTTTTTTTTAGCAAACTCGAGTTGGAACACGAAGTGTTTTCTCAGATTTCTCAATAGTTATCTGTTTTTTGATAATAAAAGTAGGTTTTAACTTCTTTTTTTTCTCACACGAGAAATGGAAAGAAAAGCCTTGTGAAATGAATGAGCAATGAAAATGTACTTCTGCAAATTGACAATAGGAAAAATAGCTTTGAAAGGAACTGTACATTAAAATTTCACATAGAGGAAAGACGCTAGGAAAACTGGAAGAACATACGTCCGCGATGCTCCTGTCGCTCCAGCACAGACTCTCTCTGCCTTGAGTGTTCAGAAGTAACCTCAGAAATCACTCCTCCTCCTGGGACTTCTGTGCCTTTACAGATGGCCTTCTCTTAGCAAAATGATAAAATTGAATTATAGATCACTCATCGAAAAGCATGTCTATATTGTAGGGATGAGTAGAAATTAAACCATTGTACAGCTTATTATCAAATACCTTGCAGAAAGTACACGCTCCAATCTGTGAAGTTGACATACTGTCGTCAAACGGATGCAAGTTGTCTTTCTACATCTTGATCTTTTTTCTGCTCTATGTTAATAGAAAATTAATATTCTTTGGTTTCTTGACTCAACAATTCTCATTGCCTCTGTATTTGTTTTAAAAACAGTTTCCTTTCAACCAGTATGCTCTAGGAATTGGGTTTAAACACACTGTTTCATAAACTGCCAGCCGCCTCGGCCGCCTCGGTGCCTCTGATTCGGTAAATCAGATCATAGGCAGCATGCTGTCATATAATAAGGTGTCTGATCCTTATTACCAGTTTGTTGATGCACAGACTCCTTCAAATTGACCATTGCAACACATGGTTTCCCCTGAAACTAGCTGTGATAATTAGCGTGGTTCTAATGAGACAGAATGTCACTGATCTTGTGCTGAACTGTCGAGTATTGACGCTACGGATGGGAACTGTCAGAGCCTGCCATCTGTGACAGCGCTTGGCATATTCCAGTGGCAAGGTAGAGCATGCTCAATAGAGTATTTCCAAACAAATGGCCCATTGCTTGACGATTGCTCTGTGTTCTGTTCAACTGGAAAGAGTATATGCCCCAACTTTGTCCTACACTAGACACAGTGTGAGATCCAAGTAAGTGCAAAATTTTAAATCTGTTAATATGTTATTTAAGAGGGGACTCCTTTGTTTAGCAGGTGAATTTTAAGTGACATTCCCTCCCCTGTTGTTTTTTTTTTTTTCCTCCCAGTTGTCCCATATAGCCAGTTAAGAGTAGAGCAGTCATTTAAGATACTTTTCCCCAAACTTAAAATTGCCTTGTTTAGAAGAGATTTGTTGGGGAGCTGGGGGTGGCTCCTCCTCGTACGGCACTCTGCTTTAACAGAGGGAAGGAGGAACTGCGAGGAATCATTTAGGATACGTGTAGGAATACACAAGTTGAACGGAAGAATTAAAATGGACAGGGAAGTTAGATATGTGGGCTCCAGAGGGAAGTAGAGATTTCGTGCTGGAGTAAAAGTCCAGCACTGCTTATCATTCCAAAATATGCTTTGTTGCTTTTTATTTCCTCCTCTCTGGCAGACCACACAGGGCTTGTTCTGAAGAACATTTTCGCTAATCTGATCAGGCAGCCAAATACGCCGGGAAAACTGCTTTAATGATCCCACTAATTACCTCAAGTCAATATGAACTGTATTATTAGACTGAGGGAAAATATTCCATTAGGTCTCCCCCTTGGGAGTCTCTCCGCTTTGTGATGTCACCGAAGCCTTCACCCTCTCGCTTGTAATTAATTTTATTTACACACGCAGGCACGCACAAGGTCACACCTGCACAACCGGCGCTGGCCAGGGAGCTTGTGGCACTCCGGCTTAATCAGATCTGTCATAATTACCATTCTGCATGTTTCTGACACACGCTGTGAAATATTTCAATTTAACTGCCGCTACCAGCACAACCAGATGTAGTGCGAGTGTGGCTGCATTGGAAATATTATTCCTCAGGATAAACTCTCTCCTCCTCCTCTTTCCTCCCACCCCCCTCCCCTTTTACAGCTAATGTGGCACAGAAGCCAGTGTATCCTGTAAATCTTGAATGCAGCGCTAGATTGATAACAGGCGATTAGACAGTTTAACCACAAACAGCTTGTTCATTTTTCACAAATGAAAACCACATGTGGTGTAACTAAAATTTCAGGCCCCCCCCCCCTTTTTTTTTAAGGGTTGGGATATGTGTATGTTTAAGATGTGCTTAAATAAAAATAAACTACAGTCACAAGAAGTTAAGTGCCTAGAAAAATGAAGACATTGTTTAGTGTTTTTCAGGATATTTGATCAAAATTGTCATCAAATTCTTTTATTGCTGTTTTACCAAAACTCAAATGAGCCCAAGGTTGCATTTTGTATTGGGCTTTCCATTTTGTTTCTTTTAAAGTTTTTGGTTGTTTTTCTTGAATGAGGCGAATCAGGGGGATTCTGTGCTTTTTTCAGAGTTAAGACTTTTATTTGGACATAAATTCTAAAAGGATTTCTAAAACTAGGCATATGCAGTTTTTCTTTTTCTTACATGATAGCTGGTTACTATAGATTTTATGGCTAAATACCAGACAATCCAAAGACATAAATGGCACCAAACAGGAAATGTATTTCATGAAGACACGTGTTGATTTGCAGGATCATTTTTAAAGGTACAGTTGAAAACCAGTAAGTTGTGTTTCTGTAGAAGTGTTGGAGATGAAGGCACAGGCGCAGTAGGCAACCGTATAAGGCCAAAGTTATCATCAGTCTCAAAAGAATTTAGCCATAAAAATTAAATTATTGGAGCCATAAGAAGGCAAATAAACTGGTGGAAAACCAACTCTAGCAGCAGAGAAAAAAAATAGAACTTCTGGTGATTTAGAATCATACCTCTAGAGAAGCTTCGGGACAGTCCACGTCAGAGAACTTTTAAAACATAGCATAGCTAGAATTCTTTTAATGCCAAATAAAATACACTCCTTTTTCTTTTTATCTTTGCTTTACTACTTTATTTATGAATTTAGCTTAGAAGCTTTCTAGAATTCTGCCATGATTCCTGGTCTTTGACACGATGCACTCTTTCCCAAACACTAGTGAGGTTCTTTGTTCTCTTACTTCATTTTTACTCCTGCTTAGGAAGTGTCTCACATTTTTTTTGGGCTTGAATATCAGTGTAAAGGGAAAACAAACTATTTGCCTTTTAGTTAAAGCCCTTCTAAGTTGCTACAAAATTCAGATAGTTAATATGGGTCATTGTTTACTACACAGTCTTAGTCTCCCTTTGTGGGTTCATTAGATGTTTAAAGAATTTTACTTTTGCAATCATTTTGCAAGATGCAGTTGTATCAAGCTCATCTATACCATGTATTTGCCTCCTGAGTACAGATACCACCACTGTACTTTTTTTTTTTAAGATTTATTTTTATTGCAAAGTCAGATATATATAGAGAAGAGGAGAGACAGAGAGAAATATGCTCTGATGATTCACTCCCCAAGTGACCACAATGGCCAGTGCTGCGCCAATCCAAAGCCAGGTGCTAGGAGCTCCTCCAGGTCTCCCACACAGGTGCGGGGTCCTAAGGCCATCCTCGACTGCTTTCCCAGGCCACAAGCAGGGAGCTGGGTGGGAAGTGGGGCTGCCGGGATTAGAACCGGCACCCATATGGGATCCCAGCGCGTTCAAGGCATGGACTTGAGCAGCTCAGCCACGACGCCAGGCCCAGCCTCTGTGCTTCTAAACACAGAAGTTGAAGGCACTCATCGGTAATTGGCTACCTGAATGCATACTGGTTGCAGTCACCTGGATGTTAGGATTCCAGAGAAAGTGTTTGCTATCCATGGCATATTTTGTATGGATAAATCCAAGAAATAAGAAAAAATGAAAGTAAATAAAATCTAAGACTGCATTATTGCTCTGCTTACTAACCCTAAAGTTTCTAGTAGTTACTGCAAAGGAAGAGATAAAACTTGCCTGCAAGTTGAGTCCTGTTTTGTAATCACTGGTGGAGACTGCCATGTAAAGCAGCTCTGAATTGTTCCTTTGCAAGTGCAAGACTGCACTTTCAGTGGGGAAGAAAATCACCCTGCTTACCCACACCCTATCTGTCCTATTTCCACACTTTGGTTTTTGTGTATTAGACTTTAGTGCCCGTCACATCAATTTCTACAAAGGAAAGCCAGAGGAGGATTGCTGTGTAGTGACGCTGGGATTATGAAGGTGTTTGTGAATATTCACAAGGCAAGAGCACATCTTTTAAGTTTGGAAATTATAAGAATCTACTTTGTGAAGGGAGTGTTCGAATTTTCTCTAAGGACCAGCTTAGATTTCTCACTTAATAAAGTGATAGTTTCCATGTGTGTGTTAACAGATCACAAGTGAAGATGAATGGACGTATAGTTTGCAAACCTCATCCTGCCCAGCTCTGCTCACCCCTCAACCCTCCTGCAGGCATTCTTTCTCCAGGCTGGCAGACCCTCAGAAGATACAGGGAGGGAAACTGACTGCTTAATATTCTGCAATTTTGGGGGCTCATTATCTTAATTTTTTTTGTCATTGAAGTAATCAATATTGTTTGAAGTGTGGCTTGTTTTATTCAAAGCGGCAAAAGAATTAGCAATGGCTTCTGAGTATCTACAACCTATAAAAAATAAGATGATGCTGGCTAACTTACAAGCTTACAGATTTTTTAATATAACCACTAGTATATGAAGATCGTCTTTTTTTAAGATTTATTTTTTTATTTTTTATTGGAAAGTCAGAAACACAGAGAGGAAGAAACAGCCAGAACTGAGCCAATCCAAAGCCAGAAGCTAGGAGCCGCCTCTACATCTCCTAAGCAGGTTCAGGGTCCCAAGGCCTTGGGCCATCCTCGGCTGTTTTCCCAGACCACAAGCAGGGAGTTGGATGGGAAGTGGGGCAGCTGGGATTAGAACTGGTGACCATATAGGATCCTGGCGCATACGAGGTGAGGACTTCAGCCACTAAGTCACTGCTCCAGGCACTGAACATTATCTTTCAGAGAGAACAGTCAAAATTGCAGATTGGTGGGCTTGCATATCCACTGCTGACATGCTGTGTGACCCCACCTTAAATCTCAGGCTTTGAGCTTCACAGGAGGAGGGAGAAATAACTTGGGTAATATTGGGTCTAGTAGTCCCTGCAGATCCAGGTGCTGTGAGTCTGGCTGAGACAGGTGTACAAGTGTGACAGATAAAGCCATTTGGGTTGACTGCCAGCAGTCTAGGAGTGCATCAGTGGGGAGGTAAGGTTTCAGGCATTGAACCAGCTATTATCGCATCTGTAGCCAGAAGATTGTTGGGTGGTGTATGAAGAGTGGAATTGATGTTAGGATTCAGTATATGAACTCTGTATTCCATGGTATGAGATGAATTCAAGACTGATGTAGACTTCATCTGAGACTTGCTGATGGCTGATTGGAGCATGGCCCTTTTATTTTATGGGAGTTAGTACACTGTAGACTGTGAGATGAGCTGAATTCACTTGAGGAGTAGACTTGACTTAACATGGAGTAGAGCAGTGATTGACAGTATGGCATTTGATTTGAAGATTAAGTCTCTACCTTAAGTGTGTCTCCTTTTGTTTTTGAAATGATGCCTGAGGACCCACCCTTGATGCTTTTTTCTCTCCTTGAATGGATAGAAATTTTCGGAGATAACAGATATATCAAAGATGGAGAAAGAGGGCCATGTGAGAACATTCAGTCTTTGAGAAATTCCAAGTTTGGAAGAAGTTAGGGAGATGGAGAGTAACTACTCATTTGGTTAAGTGTATTTAAACTCGTATTTGCAAGTTCATAAATTGGTAACTGTGGTATTTTAAAACTGTAGAGAAGTATCTGTTCCCAAATATCTCCGTGAAACCCTTACTTTTTTTCTTACAGTTCCAACTGTTTATCCTGGGTGCTACTTGGCTGATTCTTTGATGGAGTATTTGGTAGTTTAAATGAAATGCAGATTAAATAAAAGTAAATTACTTTCAATAAGGTCAAGGAAGTGAAGGCTGTAAATAAAATATACATTCAAAAACAGACAAATGCTATTAGGAAATCCACTTGGTTCATGCCAAGCCGTTACTGCTGTCTAAACTGCTTTCTTTCTTCCTGGCTTACAATTAATTTTAGAGTTTGGGGGAAGGGTAATAACTTAGTGAGTGCTTGTTTTCTTTTAGTATTTTGATTAAAGAGACTAACTTAGATCCTCGATAACCATGAGGACTGCAGTCCTACCCATCAAGCTTAATTTTCAGGTAGAAGTTTGTATTACTTACTGGATACATTTAGCATTGAGCTGTGCGTAATATGAAATAATAAAATGAGTATATGCTGTTATTTTCTACATGTATTCTCTCCTTACCATCTTTCCTATTTTCCTCGTTTCATCCTTCGTTTGACTAGCTGCCCACTGCCTTGTTCTTTATCATGAAAGCCAGATGCTTTTGTAGCAGTTTTCTCTCTCTGAAGTGGTAAGAAGAGCAAGCTCCAGTGTTTGATAACTGCTTGTTTTACAGTATTGACCTAGCCACTGTCTCGTTCCTTACCCGGCCTCCATCTTGGATCTGCCCTGCAACCTTTCTAGTTGAGAAATCTGTTTGTCTTTGGGAAAATTTCTCACAAGATACTCTGTGTGAGTAGCAACAAGTAAAACTTGTGTTTAATTTCTGAGTTTTGAATGGCATGGTATTAGTCAAATCAGAATGGGAGTTCTTTTATTTAAAGGTCAGAAACCCATTTTAATCCAGAATCAGAAAATAGGTATTTATGTGCTAATGCAATTGTCAGTCAAAAAATGTAAGTCGTGAAACCATTGTTTTATAAATGACATTTGGAATTGCAAAAAGCAAGTCAGATAAATGTCTCCTATTTTGATTGACCTGAGGATCAGGTGGGCTGGGAACCTTCTGATCAGCTCCTACCCTCCCCTTTCTTACCTTACTACACATATTGCAACAGGAGTGGTACTGAAATATCTCTGATGGGAACCTGGGACTGCTCAGGACACGTCTAGGCATTGTCCTAGTGGTTAAGTTTTTCTTTAGCCTGTCTCTGGTAGGGTCTTTATTGACAATTATGATAACGAAATTTGTTTCATGAAGTCAGAAATGCCAGGTTATTCTGTCAACAAAGACCTTATTTGAAATAGTTCTAGAAAAGTGATTAATGTTTATGTGCATTTGGTATATGTGGTTGTATATGCACACTCAAAGAAGCATGCCCTTTTAGGTGTTTTTTATTTTGTTTTGAATTATTTGTTTTATCTGAAAGGCAGAGTTACAGAGAGAGAGGGCGAGATAGAAAGATGGAGAAATCTTCATTTACTGGTTCACTCCCCAAGTGATTGCAGCACCACAACTGAGCCAGTCCAAAACCAGGAGTAAGGACCAAGCGCCTGGACCATCTT
This sequence comes from Ochotona curzoniae, assembly GCF_017591425.1. Classification (NCBI taxonomy): domain Eukaryota; kingdom Metazoa; phylum Chordata; class Mammalia; order Lagomorpha; family Ochotonidae; genus Ochotona; species Ochotona curzoniae. The sequence continues at coordinate 7,208,762 of NW_024465035.1, read as the reverse complement.
AGGCTGCTTTCCCAGGCTCTCATCAGCGAGCTGGACCAGAAGTGGAACAGCGGGAACTCAGCTGGTGCCAGGTGGAATGCAGGCAACACATGCCGAGGATTAGCTTGCTATGACGTGGTTGTGGTCCCAACTTTTTTTTTTTTTAAGATTTTTAAATTTTTATTGGAAAGGCAGATTTTACAGAGAAAAGGAGAGACAGAGAGATCTTCCATCTGCTGGTTCACTCCCCAAGTGGCCACAACGGCCATAGCTGAGCCAATCTGAAGCCAGCAGCCAGGAGTCTCTTCTGAGTTTCCCATGCGGGTACAAGGTCCTGAGGCTTTGGGCCATCTTAGACTGCTTTCCCAGGCCGCAAGCAGGGAGCTGGATGGGAAGTGCAACAGCTGGGACACAAGCTGGTGTCCAAATAGGATCCTAGCTTGTGCCAGGCGAGGATTTAGCACCCGGCCATCGCACTAGGCCCTCTTCAGTTATTGTACGGTCTGTTTCCAAACAGAAACTGGTAAACCAAATCAGGTCTCTCCTTCCTGAACTGCATTTGACACTAATAAAAATTAGCGTCTCATATCACAGTTGTTACATAAACCTTAAAAATCAGTTTAGCTTGTCACTGTAGAAGTCTAATAGCACTGGTTCTGTTACTACTTCTTGCTATTAAGTGTGTTAATAACACATATGCATTATTCTTTCACAAATAGCTACATTTCAGTGTAATTGGTTGTCCTTGTAATATTATCTATTATATTTCAGGCATAAAACATCATTCTGAAAAGGCATCCATGAGTTCCACCAGACTACTAGAAAGTTCTGTGGCTCTGGAGAGATGATGTAATTTAGATAAAATAATTGGACGGCAATTTTACTTTAAAATATCAGCAAAGAAATCCTAAAGTTTTACTGGAAAATCTTAAAATTATTTTATTTTTAATGTGTTTATCCTTTACCCTAAAGTCGAGGTGAGGAATGTATGTCCCATGGACTGGATCGGACCCATGAAATGATTTGGTCTGACCCTGCTGAGAGTCTGCAGAATGATTTTATAAATATCCAAATGAACCTTGGCAGAAAGAAAGTACCCCACTCCTGCTGAAGGGATTTAAGCAGGAATTATAATAATATATAAAACAACCGAAGCAGAAACTTTGTGGGTGGCCTTCTCAACCATCATAGATTCATGTATAATGCTGGACTGTGAAACCGTGCCTTTGCTTATGGAGTAAAAATTCTTTACCAGTTGAACTTTACTTTTAATGTCAACTTAAATATGAGCCTTAAGTGATTCTTACCTTGTTGTAGCAAAAGTGTTGCAAGAAATTAATTGCTGTTACGTCTTTCACATCTCTGCATTTGCGTTGTAACCAGCCTCCTATGTGGCTTTCAGTAATTATTTGTGGGAAGATGGAGAGACTTAGGAGCAGATGTCATCAACTCCTAGTATTGTCACAAAAGCCAGTAGGTCTCTGCAGGAGCCACCCTGGGGCAGTGGGAGAGCATCAGAGACATGAGCAGGGTAGGACAGACTGGGGCCACACGGTACTACTGCCGTTCTCCCCCCACTGGACCCTTGGGAGTTTGCTTTTCCCAGACGTAAAATGCGATCTGTAGTACGAAGAGTAACTGAGACAGGCTGTGCAGAAGCCCAGCCTTCCCAAAGCCTGCATTTTCATTGGCACTTGGAACTCACATAATGCTTCTAGAAATATTAACACTTTCTTCTAATGCCTACTTATGACTCAGCAAGATTTGGGCTTCTGAGATTAAGCCAAGTTCTGATGATCAGGTTTACATAATGGGTAAAATGATATGGTTTGACCACAGAATGGGTGTTGTTTTACCAGCAAAATCACAAGTAAGTATGGAATCTATAACGACCCTGCTGGCTTGTTCCTCTTAGGATAGGATTCCCATAACTTTTACAATCCCTAATTGCCTTCCCCTGGTTTCAGAAAGTCTTTGTTATTTCTCCTAGAACATCATGGGAGGGGAAGATTTAAGTTTTTAATTCCAAGCCCCTAAATATGCAAAATGGGGAGAATAGTTCCTCTTAGGAAATTTCTGCACTGTTTCTGAAACTTTTACATAGATAACTAAAAATGCAGTTGCAGAAATGCTTGGTGTAGCCAGTCGGGTAATGAATTTGCTACCTCTCAGGTAAATTGTTTCCTAAAAACAGCTCATTTAAAATTTTTTGTGTATAGCATGTTATGGATATTTGCCAGCTTTGTGAAATTTTCTTTAAGATTTATTTTTATTTATTTGACAGAATTACAAAGAGAGGAGGAGGGGCGATAGAGCGATAATAAGAGAATCTTCCATCTGCTGGTTCACTTTCCAAATGACCACAGTGGCCAGTGCCAGGACCTTTGTCCAGGCGTTCCACACATATCCAGGAGCCCAGGCACTTGGGCCATCTTCTGCTACTTTCCTAAGCATGTTAGAAGGGAGCTGAACAGCAGAGTTCAATAACTATCATGAAAAACCTGATTAACATTAGCTCATGTAAGAAATATTGAGGAACTGAACTTGAGTGATAGGAATGGAAAGACGGATCAATTCAAGAGATTCTAAGGGATTAGAATGAACAGAAATCCATGATTGTTTGGTTATGGAGGAAACAGACAAGATAAATTAGGTTTTAATCATTGGCTATATGTATTTTTTGATTACAAAAGCAGTACATGCCATTGTAGAAAAAAATGAGAAAATATAAGGAATATAAAAATATAGTCTCAATCATCTGGAGATAAACAGCTTTAATATTTTGGCTTATTCATATGTATCTCTGTATGTAAACATATAGTACTTTAGACGGTTCATGGAGAAATTGAATTAAAAGACAAGCTTATTTTGATAAGAACATCTTTGAAATCCGTGCATAGTTTTTTCATAATGCTCATTTTATATGAACCTTTTGAAGAGTTTCTTGTGTATGTATGCATGCATTTATATGTTAGGTTCACTTTAGTACTATACAGACCATTTAATTATATAGAGGTGTTTTCGTTATATTTAGGTTTTATTCAAGTTCTATTGCAAATGGTGCCAACATAAGCATTTTTTCAGTTAGAACTATACACATCTTTAATATATCATCTTATTAAGATCACCTTTGAAGTGAAATCATTGGAGCAAAATGTTTTATTCTAAAAACCATTGTTAGTTATTTACCTGTACGTTCCGCATTGTCCTGCATGAAGTTACCAGTTTGTACCTCGACACAGCAGCCTTGCGACTTTGGTGATTGGGTTGGTAGTCATGCTGTTCATTGAGCTAAGTACTTAGTAGGTGGAACCTGGTTGGAGAGCAGTATACTAAATTCAGATTGGAATGTGACAACTGAATTATATTCATTAACTCTTATATATTTAGATCCATTTGGAATGAAGCAAGTATGATAATGACAACAATAATAAACATAATAATAGCTAACATTCATCATACTGTTACTGTATGCCAAGCCCCTCCATGAATTATCGTATTTAATTCTCTTGGTACAGTGAATTAGGTGGTAAAATTAGATCCCGTTTTGTAGAGGAGACAGTTGAGGGCCAGAAAACTTGCATTGCCTGCCCAGGGTTACAGGACTGATGAGTGATGGAGAACCTATTCAAACTAAAAATAAGTCTTGGAATAGATTGGGCTTAATAAATAGATCTCGCAAAGTACAGTATAAAGTGATGAGATCACAGTAACTTAGTTGTATTCTCAAGAAACTATGGTAACGGGTTAGCAGTAGCAAAAGAGAGATGTTAGGTGTAATCAGTTCAAAAGTAGCTGCTGTACCATTTTTCCCCCCCAGCACTCAGTTCTTTTATTCATTACTCTCCCTCCAGTTAAATTCTCAGTTCTCAAAGCCTGCCCAACACCAGTGAGGACTTGTTTGAACCACCCTGGCCATCTTCTCTTCCTACCTGCTCATCACTGCCTTGCCTTACGTGCTTCCTTTTGCATAGTTCTTTTTGAATGTCAGAGCATGAGTCATTTAGAGTATTTTGTAATGCCTTTGGTAGTTATGCACCAAGCGTGGGGCTCGGTCTGTTCTGTTTTGTTGACGTCAGTCTGTCCTGTGAGAGTAAACACCGTTGTCACCTCGACCTCATACAAGGGAAATCTGAGGCTTGGAAATGCCATTTGCTTAAGTTCACAGAGAAATGCCCATGCGAGGTCAGACCTTTTGTTGATATACAGAGGACCTTGACCATAACTTAAAAGAATTTGGATGGGTAGGAAAAAAGGAGGAAAAAGCTTTCTTGTTAAAAATATGTGATGAATGGAAAATAGAATCCGGGCAGTGTTGGGCAGTAGATCGTGAAAAGGCCAGTGAGTTAGGACATTGAGTGACAATACAGCTCTGGAAAGTTCAGCTTCTTCTCCAAATTGGGAAGCCATTGGAGGGATTTTTGACTAATAGAATAACTGGACTAATTTTGACTAATATTGTTGACTAATAGAATAACTGGACAGCTTGAAAGTAGAAGACGAATGCTAGATTCCATCCCATGATCCCTTTGCCAAGGATATTTCTAAGCTAGTTCATGGGATTCAAGAAAACGTACAGTTGTTTATTTACCTATTAGAAGCTTGCGTAGACTGAATTAAACACCAGATCAGATTGCTTTCTGTAGGAGTCACGTGAGCTCTGTGTGAGAACAGTGGCTTGCTATTCTTTGCAAAGCTGTAATCATCATGGCTGTGCTGTTCACCCCAAGTCACAAGGGGAAAAGGAATGGATTACCCAAAAGCATTCTTGTTCCGAAATCAAAACACTTGTTCACTGCGGTAATTGGAGTGTGTGGTATCTGAGAGGGTCGTTCCAGGAGGAGGTGCCCCCGTTCTGGCACCTCAGTGACCGGCAAGGGAGGAGACTTGCTCACCAGGCAAGTGTAGGCTGGTGTTGATGCACTTGTTGGCATCAGGCCGGGAAGGTTGGATTTTGTGTCTGTGTTGTTTTTTTTTTTTTTTAATGATACCAACTATGACAAGTGAGGAAATTAATATTTAGGACTTGAAGGCAAAGTGCATAAATGTTAAACAGTAGCCAGATCTTATCACTGATATTTATGGAGTATCAAAAATAGATGTCGGGCCGGGGGAAGAAGAGCAGCAAGACATTGTGTTTAAGGATCTCTGCAAATGTCAGTCATCTGGGCCACAATCTGATTTGGTTTCAGCTTGAAAGAAATTATCCACTAGATAGGCTCAAAAAACTTTGAGTGTGAAAAAGCAAGCTTTGTTTTCCAAATGTTTTAAAATCCAAAGTTTCATTCAAAATTCTGTATCTCAGTTGAATTAAATTATCCACTTGCTTGGCACTTCACTGTGTTGTCTAGAATTTTATAATTTTATCTTCCTGTTTCTTCACCTTGTCAAATTCTCCTAAAAGTGTTATTTAATGTGAGGCTCCTTGCCTGACAGTGTTCTTCAGGAAGAACCAGTTTTGTCTACTCTGGTTGGTTGGTCATGTGATAATCTTGTTATGGAATGAACCAATTTGTAGCAAAAGAAAAACCACCCTTTGTGTGCCATAGAGTCAGTGTCCTGAAGAAAGCAGAGGGGAGGTGAACATAAAAAAAAAAGTAGAGAACAAATGACTTTGACTTCATTTGATTAAATTTTAAGCAAAATTGAGAAACATCATGTACTAGTGATTCTAAGTATTACCTCTCAACTCACTAAATCTTAAAACTTTTACACAAGTGGCATAAATGTAACTTCTTTGGCTATTTACAGATGTCAGGAGTTCTGCTAGAATATTCAAACTCTTAATGACAAAGTGGTAAAATTTACTTACGAGAAATTTCTGGATAGCCATTTTGTGTCCTCTTACAGTATGAAAACCCATAAGTTCTGGGGAAAAATTTTTTGATGTTCTTAGATAAACTGCAGGATTTGGAGGGAGTTTTTAAAAAGTAACAGTTGAGAAGTTTAAAAATAGGAATTTTTAAAACTTAAAAAAAAAGATTACTACGTATTCTCTTTGCCTTTCAGCAAACAAAGTGTCAGAAACCACACTTTCAAAATAAATATTTTGGGGAACACATTCTCATATTTGTCTTTTGAAATATGTTCCTTTGTAAAACCGATCTTGGAATAAAGTGGTTGTGAAAATGCTACTTTTAAAGTGGGAAATACAGTTACTGCTATGTCTATATTCATGTTTATTTCTCATGTTTTCCTTAGACCAATGTTAACAGGAAGTGCCTGCTAGGATCCTCTATACAAAATAGATGTTACTAAACCGGAGAGAAAGACGAATGGATTTTCGACTAATTCCGTAGAGGAGACACATGTGTCTTTATTAATGTTAATGGTGGGGGCCTCTCATTACGTTCTAGAATAATCTGCTTTAGCAAAGGTTCTCCTAAAGAATTTCATAACATCTAAAGGTTAATATGTTAGGTAAAGAACAGCATCTTTAAGCACTTGTATTACAGGACATGATGGGATGCTTTCTATTAAATTATGTGATGATTTAAATGAGGAAAAAGAGAAAGTACATCACTTTTTGCCCTCAACTTTAATGCCTTTAATCAAATAATGGCCTTCTGGAAAATAGTTAATTTTAAGCATTTGGAAAGATCAATTCCACTTTGCCACCAAAAAATGACCTAAATGATGAAGTTTGATGTATTTAAAGTATCATTTCACCCTTTTAACCTAGTAAATAATTTAAAGTGCCTTCAGTGTTGCTTTGCCACTGCTGTGTTTCTCACTGTTCAAGGGGTTATGATTGTTTATGGAAAGCGGCTGGAGTTTGGTACCTGAAAAAAGCATCAAGCCTCATGGCCAGAACTGGGGTGCTTCCTCCATTAGGTTTTTGGCATCTTTGTCCCAAGTGTCCCCCACAGTATCTTCACCAAAAAAAAAAAAAACTCATTTGAAGCAGGTTATACATAAAGCAGAGAGATGTGAAAATGAGATCCTTCTCTGATGTTAACAGGGTGCTTTAAAACATCGTTAGTCACTTTGCATCTTTTGTGATATCTTTAAACCTTTATATTAAAGGTGAAGGAATCAGTAGCTCTGACAATTATAATCCATTTTCCCTCAGCTTACAGAACACTGATATGAAATTACCCTTGAGTGCCGACAGCTTTGTAAATAAAAAAAAAAATTGCCCTCTATTAGCATGTTTGTGGGCAGATTAAAAACTGTCTTCATTAGCATAAGTAACACTTACAGATTCTTTTAAAAGTAGAAAATTATTTGCTGAATGATAAATTGCTGGCTTTATAGTTAGTTGTTGAAAATGTACTCATTCAAAATGCCTCGTGTAGTTTAGTCTACAATGCCGAATTTTTTGTTAGAAGTACAATTTAATGGATTATGTACTTAATCCTTGTTCCTACTACTTGCTTAAATGTAATTCATGCTTTCCACTAAAATGTTTGTATCAAATACTTTCCTATTTAGATTGATTTCTTTTAATATCATATATTATTGTACTCCATGCCCCAGAGATTAGAACAAAATACTCCCGCAAATAACACATAAAAGATGAGGGTGAAAGGGGATAAATAGAGACTATAAAATGTTGTGCTTTTTAGAACTCCAATTACCATCCTATTTTTTAAAATGTGTTTTTCCCTCTTAGTCTCAGCCAGGATTGCCATTTTCCTTTTTATAACTCTTAGTTTTAAAATGTATATGTACATACTGGTAATATATGCATGTTGTATTGAATTGCTTTTTTTTCTCAGAGAATGGTGAGGTCTGTTGTATTAAATACATTCCAAAAAAAAAGTCACAGAGACCAGGCCCTGAAAGGGTTCTCCTTACAGGTGCAATAATTCCATTAAAATCCATGCGCTGCGCCCCCGGTTCGTGGAGATGTTAGAAGTGAATTGACTGTTCTAAAAAGAGCCGAGTGAAATCAGAGATTTCGTTTGGTTGGAAATTAGCAGCTGAGAGAGGAAGGTGCCAGGATTTTTATTTGAATGTGGTACAACAAGATCGTGTCAGTAAAGCACAGCATTAGAATATTGAGTTTAAAACTGCTAATTTTTCCTTTAAAATGAGCATACAGTCATGTGTTTCATGGACCATAGTAAATTGCCATTGTGTTGTCATTGAGTTTGTTTTGCTTTTTTGCCGTGCTGGTTTGGCAGTCATTCTGTATTTTCTCTTTGGCTTTTTTTTTTCTCCCAATTTTACATTTCTTTAATAGATCTCTAACCAGAACCAGTGAAAGCGATGTTATTTATTTCCGTCTTAGGTTTAGCGTCTTTTGCGCTGTTTTCTTGCTTACGGTAGCAAGACATTTGCAGATGGTTCTTGGTTACTATAAAGTACATAACAGTATTTCCTTTGTGGCAGATGGATTTAAGACTTTTAGTTCTCATAAAATGTAGGTTTACAATACATAACTTTACAGGATTTGTGTTGTATATAACAGGTTTGAACATATTATCCTAGAATTCATCTGCATGGCATTTTCAGCTTATTCAGGGTCCATGCCAGTTTTTTTAAGTAATAGGGGGAGTGCTGTGATTGATAGCAACAGCTCAAGGCGTGATTTTGAATAGAAACAAAGGGTTTAGAACAGAAGGTGTCAAATTAAACTTTGTCGGTTTGAAAAGTAGTAACATCCTGGAAGTTTTACCAATGTATTTACATGTGGCCACTGTTTATATTTTGCCCTCTTTATATGCAGCGTAATGTTGGTTGGCGAATTTACTACATTTTAAAGTTTAGATCATTCCTAGTACCATTTTAGTTTTCTGAGAATGCATTGGTCTCAGGATTCTGACTCCGTGTCTTTTCTCCTGTTCAGAACCAATTGCGATCAATTTAATTTTGAGAGGAAGTCCCTACTTCTGCCTGTAGTCTTAACAGTAAATCAAGTCGCATATCCTTCTCTTTCAGATGTAATTATGTTCATTCACATTTGGAAAAAAAAAAAAACAGCACTGCCTTTCATCCCCCATCTTTCATTTGAAGTAAATCTATACCATTGTCATTTAAAAACCAGTGCAGTACTTTGGGGAATGATGATTTTTATTTGTCAGATATTGCATATATTCTGACACACTGTTTATTGCACTCCAAGGTCACTTGCTGTGACAATAGCACTTGTGCAAACTGACCTAGAAAAAAAGGCATCGAGAAATTAGCACTGGGCTTCCTGAGTCATCCTCTATGAAACAGGTCAGATTGCTGTCATCATTAATAGAGTCACAATCGATTGGATTTGAAGTAGGCAAACTACTCCAAGACATTAAAGCAGTAATAGTAGGGTAGACGTTACTTCTGCCCGTGTTGGTTGAGCGTGCCACTCCTCTTCTACACCGAGGAAGAACAAACGTACAAATCTCTGTTATGCTTAAGAAAGATACACTTCAAGAACTATATTCACACACACACACGTCCACGCGCCTTGTTTTGCGGAGTGCGCTGGTGGAACCAACAGTCCCCAGACGCATGCTCAAATGTTTTTCTAAGAAGTATCTGATTTCGGTCTCTTGAAGTCAATTATTTCTCATGCGAGACTAGCGGAGACATGCTTCAACTTAAAATTCATCCAGTTATTTTTAGATAAGGAATTAGAAGTATTAATTTAAGGGCAGAGGTTAATAGCAAACTACTGGAAATGTTATGTTAGTCATGGGCAATTAATAAAAATAAGAATCTGTCTCCTAAGTATGGAGATGCAGAAGCAAGAATACAAGCAAAATATTTGTTGAATGAGTCAGGGCTCTTTTTCTGAAATATTTGTTAAACCAGCATGAATGTGATTGTTTAAGAATTAGCTATCATTATTAGCCATTTTAAAAAAACTAATGATTTTCTTTTTCAAAGAACATCTGTGATCCACATGTTTTTTTCACATACATACACCCACCAGCAGATCTGCATTACTTTAAAAAGTTTCTAAAGGATGTGAAAAATCACTGGGAATTTTTCAGCTCTCTCCAAGCTTTTCTTCCATAAATTATTCTTAATTGAACATTTTAGCAATTTTTAGTTACAAGCATTTTTTTTTAATTTGTAGATGTTTACTGTTTAATACTTTTTGCCATAGAGTACTAGACAAGTTGAAAAAAAAATTCTCTGTGGTTTATGAACCTTCTGACTTCTCTTGAAAAATAAATAAAATGATGTGCTTTGCTGTGTTGAGACATAGGAGCCTTCTCAGTCCTGACTGCTGAAACAGAAAAGGTGAGGCAGGGTGACAGTCACTAATACAGTATCCCGGCTTACAGAAAGATGCCCTCCTAACACCCATTCGCTAAGAACAGAGTGAGAGTGCTAGAACAAAGTAACTTAGATATAGGAAATATATATGACTTTTTCATGGCTTAATCCAGGTAGTAAATATCTAGTTGCAAAGGAAAAAAAAAAAACAAAAACTAAGCATCTCCAAGGCATCGTAAGTGTGAGTCTGAACACTTCAGCTTAGTTGTTCTGGAGCTGACCTTTAAGCTTTCCATCCTCTGATGAGGCGCTCAGAATCCTCTGCTGGCCTAGATGAGGTGGCTGTCCTGCCTCTGTGTGCATCTGGGCATGCTGACCATTGCACAGGCATTAGTGATGGTGGGGGGGCTCAGTCTCAACTCACGTACTGTAAGGCTTTACCACATATATTATGATTTTATGATTTTTCCCCCCTATGGCCAGGATTTGAGTCCTGCCGGGCTGACCTCAAACTTTATTTTTGTGTGCACCAGCCAGTGCAGGATCTGGTACAATCTGATCTGTCAGCTACACCAGCCAATGCACATACCCGTAGATGCAGCTGCCTGGTCAGTTCTACCCCTAGCCCCATCACTCATGAGCTGATGGGTCCTGCAGCCTAGCCCAGCCCATCGTATACACCAGCAGGTGCCTAACCTTTTAGGAGTGATGCCCAATAACCCCTAAAAGGTTCGCACCCAGCCTTGGAAGCAGCATATGCTGCAGACTAGCCTGGTCTATCCCATTGGGCTTTCATGTACACCAGAGAGTGCAGCAGCCTAGCCCAGCCTGGCTTGCCCCCAGACCAGCCTGCCTCCAGTCCCAACTCTCACACTCACCGGTGGAAGCAGTAATCCAGCAAGGGAGTCCCTGAAGTTCCCCTGTCAGGCCTGTACCCCGCCCTTGGTCTTACTTGTGTCAGAGAATACTCTGACCCAGTCTGAGCTCTTACTGATGGGTTCAGCAGCCTGGTCTAGCCTGACCTGGCCTGGCCCATTCCCGACCATCATGTGAACTGGTGGATATTGCAGTGTAGCTTGGCTCACACATATGCCAATGCATGCTGCAGCCCCAAGTCCTTGCTCTTGTGCTTGCCAGCGTGAATACTGCCTGTTCGATAACTGGATTTTGTATCTAGTGGCAGTGAATGAATATATCAGACCATCCTCTTATATATATTTGTCTAATTAAAAGATGCTGAGTAGAAAGTTGGAACTCTTAGAAAAATTCAATCTCAAGAGATTAGCAACAGCTAACCATTTGCTAGGAGGTGGACCTTGGGAAGTTCATATATCAGTTTTTCATCTTTGAGAATCTCTGAAATAAGCAGTATTGAGGAAAACAGCCTATATTTCTTTGTACTGTATACTGCATTCGGAAGAAGCCTTTATCGGGTAAAGCAAAGAAACCCATGCTGTTCTCTACTTTCACCCCTAATAACATAAAAACTTTCTCAATTGAGTATAATAATCATATAATAAACTGGGTTAATTTTCTTCTTGTTGAGCTAATTTACTTAATTTCCAAGAAACCCCATTGTCTTAGGATACTGCAAAAGCAGAGCCTGGGACTGAGATGCTTATCTGATAGAGGTCTTAGAAGAAATGAGGGGATTGGGAAGAGTCCAGTGAGAAAGTGGTCTCAACTCAAATCCAACTTCATAGAGAAGGTAACAGGAAGAGTGGGGATGGTGACCACTGGAAGGTTGAGGAGTGGAGTGAGTTGTCTATATTTTGAAGCAAGGGTCAGGGATCTCCTAACACTGAATGACCACACCGAGGGCAGGCATGAGTAAGGAAATAAAGGAACCTGCCCAGCATCTCCAAGTAGTTGGCTCCACGATACTCTTGCAGAGCAGAGCACCACTGGGAACTGTGTGCAGGTTGCACAGTAGCTCGGAGGCACATGGTCAAAGTGGGACAACCTACCCTTTGTCAGTGTCTAGAGCATGACAGTGGAGGTGAAGACACGAGATAGTGGATCAACAGTCATGCTCTGTTGGGCTGCTTGGCTCTTGATAGATAATCCCAGGATTAATTGCTGGCTTTCAGAGGTATCAGAAAAGGTTCAGGTTTTGTTGTTCTTTGCACACGTTCTTCTCTGTCGGCCTGGGAAGCCGATTAAAATTCTGTTCTGATAAGGCTTAACACTTATAACATGGTAGAGGGAAATACGGGATTGCAAGGTCTCTTTCTGGATTATTCTTTGGAGAATTACCATGCTCACTCTCGTTGCACCTTGTATTGGGCAGGGTTCTTGTCTGACACAAGTGCTGCATGTCCTCTCTCCCTTACACAAATATACACATAGTCTGACTTTTAATACAAGAATTAGGAACTTAGGAAATACTTTTAGGGAAAAAAAATCTAGTCTGTTCTACCATTCAGACATCTTTTCTTGTCACTCACCAGTCAAGAAGCACCTGTTTTGTTGTTCTGCGTATTGCTGAGTCCATGACAAGTACTCTCCTTCAATATTTAATTCTGAGCCTCTGTTGAATCAGCCCACCCCCTTGGTAACAGTTATCCTCCCTCAGCATGCTAAGAGAAAAAATGTAACACAGATTGGAGTTTTCGAAGTTTTTGAACAAAGTTTATTCACATTATCTTACCTTTTTAGCTTCTAGTGGGAGATGACAGCTCCTTCCTGCAGAACCCCTAACACAAACTAACCTGTTACGCCCTTGTCTTAAGGGATGGTTGTGTGAGCTGTTACGCTGGAAAGAAGATCCTTCTCCAGAAAATAGGACCCTGTGGGAGAACCTCTCCATGATCCGTCGGTTCCTCAGTCTTCCTCAGCCAGAACGGGATGCCATTTACGAACAGGAGAGCAACGCAGTGCATCACCATGGCGACAGGCCTCCCCACATCATTCACGTGCCAACAGAGCAGATTCAGGTTCGTTCACCTTGGCCAATTCCATACAGCACCAAGTAAACAAAGCCGTAAACCTAGCAGGGAAGTGAATGTTTCTCTTTTTCTCACCAGTCTAAACTAGGCCTTTGAACAAGAGATAACAGTAGAAATGCGTTGCCTTCCTGCTTGGGAGAATAAAAGAAATATTAACGTACTTTTTGCAGTATGTGCATTCTCTCTCCCCTCGTCCACCATCCCCGGAGTGATAGGATCCCCTTTTTCACTTCAGTTTTGGCAAATATGTCTTAGCTCATACTGGGCTTTTGTGTGAGATCTTGGATTTTTTGTGAATGTTTTTTAAAAATCAGACTTTGAAACACCACCTCCTTCTTAGTTAATACCGTACTGTCCCTGAGGAAAGGAATTGCTGCTGTCTCTGTAAAGGAAGTTTGTGGAATCACAATTTTTATACCTGGATTCTGTCCAAAAACAGAATGGAAGGGAAACCTAACTGAAATCGTGCTGTGTGCTCCCTGGCTCTTCCCTCACCTTGTAGCAGTGTCCCCATGCCCTGATGGAGTGTGGCCTAGGGCGAGTCATTTCTGTTTGTCTTTCCTTTAGAGCCCCTCCCCCACCAGCTTTGGCAAAGGAGAGTCTAGAGGCGGTTTCTTACCAGGCCTGCCGACCCCTGCACCGTGGCTCGGTGCTGCTCCCCAGGTGAGCGGGACAGGTTACCAGTGCCAGCAGGAAAGGGAGGCAGAGGGGTGGCATCAAACCTGCTCCCTTGGTCAGGATTTTCCAGCTTGCACAGAACAGTGCTAACGTGGGCGTGGACAAAGACCACCTTGCCAGCAGATTCAGCCGTGTGCGTGGTTTGCCATGCCATGGAACCTACTTCCATTCTTCCACCTGGAGAACTCTCCTGTGAGTTTGCATTGGAAAGTTGCGAGATTGGGCACTTTGTTGGTACTTGTAAGGCTTTGATTGCTTAGGAAATATGTTGTAATTGAACTTGAGTTGTATTGATTTGTTTCTCTTTTAATGTTCTTAGATTTCTGTTTTAAGGGAAAATTCCATGGTCTTTCAGAGTCTTAATTTCCTATCTTGGTACAATCACCTACATTATTTCTTGATGACTGTGTGTAGGGAAAGGGAGGATTCCAGAATGTCCATGTAGCTAAAAACAATAATGGAGTTATCTGTCTACCAGGAAAAAAAAAATCATTGCATGTTATTAAAGACAAACCAAATTGAAAAAAGAGAATCCCTGAGGATAGCAGGCACTAAAATAATGGGAAAAGCCTGAAAAACTTAACTATTTTAGGAAAACAAAAAAGAAACATACATTAATATTAAAAATATTACTTGTTTGAAAATGTAAATTGTTTTTAATAAAGTTGCTTCTTAAGGGGATAAACGAAAACGCTCAGGCCCTATGCAAGCCTCCTTCTTTGCTATTACTGGGTCGATTTGGTTTGCTGATAAGAATTATGGATATCAAGTGTTTATAGCATGTTCACATATCACGCATTTGTAAGTGGAAATTAAGCACATACTAGCTTTGAACAAATCACATCTGGGTTTGTGATAGAACAATTTAGTAACCATCATGTGATTGATTATGCCTTTATTTGTTAAGAAAAAAAATTTGGGGTGGCCCCCTAGTGTAGTTTGAGAAATCTCTCAGAAGCCGTTTGGCCTCAGACAGGCTAATGCTCAGAAAGAGGGGTTGCTTCTCTGCACGCTCCGTATTTGAGCCATTGAGTTTTAAGGGGTCACACTCCAAGTTCTGTCCTCAAGCTCTGTACATCACCTTTCTAAAACGTCTTTGCTTCTCAATCTTGGTGATAAACCTTTGTCATTCATTTCCGTCCTGGTTTGCGTTGCCATCTTTGCCATTGCTGGGTGTCCTGACGAAGTTGGTGGCTCACGATCTCTGCTCAGTGAGCATGAGAGGCCCCCAGAGTTGTATGAATTCATCCCTTCCCACGGAGGATCATCCTGTTTTCTAACTGCCCTGCCTTTTCATGGTGAATCTTTGTCCCCGCAAAGAAGAGGCTGTATGTGGGATTCATAACCATGTGCTTCCCAGTTCTAGATGGCTTTGTGTGAAACATGCAAAAGCACAACTCTGATTGATTGTTTCTCTTGCAGCAGCAGCAGCAGCAGCAGCAGCAACAGCAGCCGGCACCGCCGCCCCCACAGCCACAGCAGCAGCCCCCGGCAGGCCCCCGGCTCCCGCCACGGCAGCCCACCGTGGCCTCACCTGCCGAGTCGGACGAGGAGAACCGGCAGAAGACACGGCCGCGAACAAAAATTTCAGTGGAAGCCTTGGGAATCCTGCAGAGTTTCATCCAAGACGTGGGCCTGTACCCCGACGAAGAGGCCATCCAGACTCTGTCCGCCCAGCTCGACCTGCCCAAGTACACCATCATCAAGTTCTTTCAGAACCAGCGCTACTATCTCAAGCATCACGGCAAACTGAAGGATAATTCCGGTTTAGAGGTGGATGTGGCAGAATATAAAGATGAGGAATTGCTTAAGGATTTAGAAGAGAGTGTCCAAGATAAAAATGCTAACACCCTTTTTTCAGTCAAACTAGAAGATGAGTTGTCGGTGGAAGGAAACACAGACATTAGTGCTGATTTAAAAGACTGACATTACAGTATTATTTTCATTCATCAACGCCCCCGGTATTTACTGACAAGATGAAAAGTCCACATTGCATTCTCAGAAAACCTTTGTTGGTCATTGTTTGCCCAGTGAATCTTCAGAAACTTGCACAAACAGGAAAGTTGGGAAAGGCATAATGCAGACTGCACTAATGTTTTACAAACTGCTTGGCAGCCCCAGGTGAAGCAAGGATTGTTTGGTATGAAAATCTGTGTTCACGGAGCACACCACGGTGTGTACCCGTAAGCATGAGACCCGTGCTTTTTTATTCTTTAATTATTATTCTGGAGCCTCAAAACAAGCATTATAACTTCTGTGATTATGCTTTCCTTTCCTTTAATTATTTCTGTAACACTCCACACTGATCTTTGGAAACTTACCCCTTATTTTGAAAAAAAAAAAGGAAAAAAAAAAGAGTTTGTTACTCTATTGTATGTTACAAAAGAACTATAGACTGTGGAATGCAGTTTAAAAATGACATATGCCAACAAATGCCTTGTATTATATGGCACTGCCGTAATTCAAATTTGTTTTTATTTTGGAAATAAAAGTTCACTGTAATTTTTTCATTCACATTGTTACATGATTTTTTTTTTAAAAAAAAAAAGAACAGAAAATGTGAAACACAGTTTAGTCCTCATTATTTATTTGTAGATCCTGCCGCATCATGTTGTAATTAATTTTTAGAAGTTTCCGTTAAATGTAATATTGCTTCTCTTGTTACCATACTGATTCTTTTCTATTTATAAATGTATTTTGATGGGCAGTAAAACAAAGTGTCTTAAAAGTTTTAAATAGAGAAAATGTGCTTTACACAGTTGCCTATAAAAAGTGCTCTATGTTATCCAAGCAGTTCATACTATAAGCTTCACTCTTATTGTTGTATGCAATTTTTACTATCATGCAAATAAGCTTAGGTAAATAAAACTAATAGATCACCTTAGAAAATTATGCAATTAATGTGAAACAATTGATGTTTGCAATGTGTCTTCCTTTGGTTTACAATCAATTTTAAAGCTACATCTGTATAAAATTTCTGTATAAAGGTGTATTTCTTTTTTATGAGTTTATGGCTATGAAAACACCAGCTATTTTGTTACAGCTGGCTGTTTTTATAAGTGTATCACAATTTTCTTTATGCAGAAATGTTCTGATTAGGAGTGGTTATTGACTGTAACTACACAATTAAAATTGTTTGTATGGTATGACACGGTAGGGTTTGTCTGCTTATGTAAACTTACCTTGAAGAAGGAACCCGAGGCTGGTCTTCTCCTTGAAGTGCATGTTAATTCGTACTTTCTTGGTGATATTTGATTTTAAAAAAGAACAACAGAAAAAGTCACCTGAAACATTGTAAATTTGAATCTCAAACACATGCTTCCTTTTAGAGTTACAAAATCTCATGATGAAGATGATAACCATGTTTTCTGGTTGACGTTTTGCTTAGTAAACAAAGGATGATGAGCAAGCCTCAACAAAAACAGACATCACTCTGCTCGTTACTGTTTAAGATTGGTTCATCTGTTTTTATTTCACAGTACTTCAATTATAGCAACATTTTTTCTTAAGCCGAAGTGTTAGTATTTTTGAAGGGCATTAATAGTAGCAAAATGAGTAGGTGAGGAAACGACCTCCTGAATCAAAACCCCATAGTTAGCACTGCTTTTTTTTTTTTTAAGAGTCATTTATTTTTGAAAGATTTACAGAAAGAAGGAGAAATAGCAGTCTTCCATCCATGGTTTCCCTCCCCAGGTGGCCACATTGACAGGGCCTAGGCCAGGCTGAAGCTGAAAGCCAGGGGCTTCATACGGGTCTCCCACGTGGGTAAAGGGCCCAGACACACATATGCCATCTTCCACAGAGCATCAGCAGGGAGCTGAAAAGGAACTAGGGCAACAGGGACATGCACCAGCGGCCATATAGGACACTGGGATGTCAGGAGACCACCCCCCCCACACACACCCCATAATTTGCCACATCCCTTTATACATATGAGTGGAATAAGTCAATAACTCATCTCACTTGTTCCTGTCCTAACTATAAAAACTACATAAAGAACATGAGTGTCACACAACTTAAAGCAGCCTTCAAAATTCTTGCAACACAAGACTTAATAAACTTAGCCAGCATATTAAAGGAAGTGTGCCAATGGTGCCAGGAGGACAGAGGCCCATGTCGTTAGCACTTAGTGGAACTGTCTCTTTCTCTCTTCGTGTTTGTTCCTCTTGTTTTTCCAGATGTTAGTGGAGATCTCTGGGTTTCTTGAGATCTGGCTCCACGGTCACCATTTTCCTTTGCTTGCCGTTTCTGCCAGTTCCTGATGAGCACAATTGTGGGCAACCTGGGCTGCTTTAATGTTGAACCTTTTCGAAACAAATGGAATCATTGAAAGCTCCCTCTAAAGCTTCAAGTGCTTGCTTACTTTAAAATAGGTGAGCTACTCTAAAGGCAGCTGGCATGCTTCCAAACTTTTAAAGATTTATTTGTTTTTATTGGAAAGATTTACAGAAAGAAAAATCTTCCATCTGTCCACTGCTTCACTCTCAAAGTGGCCCCAGCAGCCGGTGGTGAGCCTTTCAGGAGCCCAGAGCCTCTTTCGGATCTCAAACGCAGATGCAGAGTCCCAAGGCTTTGGCGGTCCTCCATGCTTTCCCAGGCCACAAGCAGGGAGTTAGATGGGAAGCAGGGCCCCTGGGATTAGAACCAGGATTAAAAAGGGGAATCCCATATGGGATCCCGGCACAGGCAAGATGAGGACTTTAGCCACTAAGCTGCCACACTGGGCCCTTCCCAACTTTTTGTTAACAAGAGAATAACTTGTTCAGAAGAATTCAGAAAATTATGAATCAAAGGTAAATAAGGAAAATAAAAACCAGATTTCGTGTATTTAAAAAATAGGTAATAAAATAAAATAGAAACTCTTAGGCTTTAAGTTTTTTCTTTGCCGAAGCTTAAGAAAAAAATGCTGCAGCAGAAAGTCCTTTTTTTTTAACAGCCAGTCCAATGTTGCCTAAGGTGTCAAATCAGTATGAATTTTTTGGTAATCTTAAGGGGACAAGAAGTTGGGTTGCAAATAAAATTTTCCTATTCTCATAACTCCTCAAATTCTTTTAAAACAGTACTTTGGATGAAATGGTGGTTGTATGTTGAAAATCAGTTCTGCCAACAAATTTTCACTTAGCAGTTAGAGTCAGCATGATGTTGCTAATTTCCTATAAAGCAGAAATGAATCACTGAGGTGAATAAAGGAGTGAGGAGACACATCTTGGAAAAGACTTATCCAGTTGGTCTTTTCTGTCCCTGGTCCAGTGTCTGTCACTGCCCACGTCCTCCTTTTGCCTGTAGGGAGGATAAAAGTTATCTGACAAAAACAAAAGGCATGCCATAGTGCTTCTTGCTATTGCAACCTTCGCAGAGTCAGGCCGTTTACGGGTAATATTTGACCCTGCGCATCTGAATCTGCTATGGATTCCTTCACTCAGCACTTTGCCACTAATTTGTATTACGCGCTGTGGCCATAGCGTACTTGCACGTTATGCAAAAAATAATGTTGATAGTATCTGCTTGCCACACATAATGCAGAGTTGACACCTCACCTTCGAAAACCAAGGTGACAAGTAAGTCTGCCCTGGTCGTGTGGCCCTTGGAAACAAAATCTGTACATATTATGCAATTAAACATGTATTAGTATTTAATACCAAGACATTCTGAGCTTAAATGGGAATACTCTATTGTATAGTCGATAGAAATACAATTATTGTGTTAAAACAGGCTGCAGATTTTCATTATGGTGTCTAAAATTACTAATATCTATCAGAGATGATACCAATATTATAGTCTATAAGTATTTTTTCTTTTTTTTACTTTTTAGGAGATTATTATATGGCTTCAATGTTTCTCCTGAAGCAATCCTTTCAATGTACATACTATTTGCATGTCTTATGACAGAAACTAAATTACAATCTATTAACAGTACACATTTTTTGATAAAATATAAAGTACTCAACAAAGAAATGTGGTGGAAGGTGTATGTCCAGGAATACCATACCTGTTTTAACATTAAGAAATGTTAATAAAGTAGTTTGAAATTAATATTTAAAAGATGAGCAACATTTTTAAGCCTTTCTCATACTACCCAATTTACATGACACGTGTATGTCTCCGAATTGAATTTGACCAAAACTCAGTTGCTGCTTCTTACCTTGTACTCTTTTTGCATCAATGGTTCTCAGCCACTAATACAGGTTTTGTGATTAAAAGCATTCGACATGGCCCCTGTTCTCTATGATAAGGGTTGGTGAAGTGGTGAATGAGGGAATGCAGTATATATTACTGTTATTGCTTCGTGAACAGAAAGAGACTCAACAGCGTACTTCCTCCTAGTTTCAAGTTGAACAGTATTTCTTTTGTGTTAGTTGCCCTGGGACTAGTTGCCTTTGGGGTGCTGACAGGTTTCTGAACGTGACTGAGTCTCATGCAGACCCTAGCGCCTCTGCCAAGGACACGTGCTCTGTGAGCTCGGATGCCACACTCAGCATCGGTCCAGGAGTACCTACTCAGTGAGACTGTTGACCAAGGTTCAGACACTCAGAACTCTCCATCAATTCATTAAGCCATTAGGAGCTGATGCAAAACAAACATTTGTGTAGAGCATAAACCTGTCAAACCACATCTTTTGTTTCCAATTTAATTTCCAAATATTTGTTTTGCTAGGTCAAGTACAAAGGCCTCTTTGCTGTTGAATCTCCATTCTTACTGTTACCTCCAATGTGTTCAAGACAATAAGAGCAGCATTTGTAGATGGCTTCAATGTATGAAGCACTGACACAAACACTGCCTGCTTTAAAGCTCTTCCTACAACTAGGAGCTACTTCATGAGAGGCACTTCTAAGAAAAGGAAAGAAATAGATTAACTTGTTCGTTCAGCTTTTTTTTTTTAATTTTGATTAATTTTTGTTTCTTTGGAAGATATACACATAGAAAGATGCACCTTCCTTTGGTTCACTAACCATTGTCTGCAATAGCCAGGGCTGGGGCCGGCCAGCACCAGGCGTCAGGAACCCAACCTAGACCTGCCACATGGGTGGGGAGGCCGCAACTGCTTGAGCTCGC
Source organism: Ochotona curzoniae (assembly GCF_017591425.1). Taxonomy (NCBI): domain Eukaryota; kingdom Metazoa; phylum Chordata; class Mammalia; order Lagomorpha; family Ochotonidae; genus Ochotona; species Ochotona curzoniae. The sequence continues at coordinate 7,187,949 of NW_024465035.1, read as the reverse complement.
GTCCCAATATGTGCATTAACAAGAAGCTGAATGGGAAGCTGAAATCCAGGCACCCTGATAGGAAACTGGCGGCCCAAGAAGTGGCTTCATTGCTGCACAAACACCTCCTCTCTCCAGCCTTAAGTGACCATGACCAAGACCCAAGGTGTCAAAACTGAAGGGTCTATCTTCTTCTCAAATATAAGAAAAGCTATTTAAAATTCAGCTTTTCAGAAATGTAGCATATGTTTTCCTAATTTGAAACTGTTGGTCACTAATTAAACACGTGAAATGTTTCATTTTGAAACAAAATTCTACTGCAAAATTCTACTGTCCTGATATAGATTCTTATGCACAAAATATTTTTCAAAGAACAAGCTTTAATTATAGAAATTCTTGAACACAAAATAGCAGAGAAAATGGACACCTGGTTACCAAGTGCAGCATCTTTTCCCATTACCAGGTGAAATTAGTTGAGATGAAACTTCTGCAAAAATGCCCAAATTATTCCATCATGTTTTGCCCACAATCATGTTGTGATGTCACCTTTTACAAAGGGATGCGTCCTCCAACTTCTAGAGAAAATGTTAAAGTTTTCCTCAGAGATCTCTAAGGCTCTTCAAAAGCCAAGTTTTAGAACCTGTGAGAATTCCACAAATATTTGTGACATAGAAAAAGAGCCAAGCCTGCCTTTTTTATTTATAAACAATACGCGCTTTCATATCATTGTTGAAACTAAAGTACATAATTTTCAGTTATGCATAATAAAATATGTAATTAAACAACATCCCATGGTGGATTAAAGAATTAAAAGCTTCAGGTGTGGAAAAGAATTTGTTGGCATTTTCTTTTTCAAGGTGGTATTTTGAGGTGTTACTTTTCATTTTCCTTTGACATCTTATACACAAATAAAAAGACACAAACAGGTGAGAAGCAGAGAAAATGAAGAATTGGCTTTAACACAATGGATTTGAAAGACACAGTAAGGCAGAATATTTGCAAAGTGAATTTTAAAAGGACAGAAATCGTACACAGGGGAGGGAAAAAGAAAGGAAAGAACCAGAGATGTGTTTCAAGAAATTGAAATGAACATAATAGGAAGTTACCTGGATTTGGTAATTCCTATATTTTAAAGTACAATAAATCCACACACCAATTGGTAGAATCCAGTGAACTTCTTTTTAAGATTTAATTAATAATTCTGCACTATAGATATTGAAGTCAGGAGAGACTTTTGGCATTTATCCTATTTCTGAAAGGGTAATACATCAAATAAAATCAAACTACTTAAATGTCAGAATGTGTCAGGATGATTCTGAAAACAAATTATTCTGAGTGTCTAAGAAGAAAATAATGTGACAGAGATGAAGTTCTGCATGAACGTCAGGTGGACTGGTGACCTAGTGTTTCACAGAGCGCTTAAACCACCGTGAGACTCACCCACGTCGGACTCGATGAATTCAGCAGCAGGTGCATGCAGTACTCAAGTCTTGCCACAGAAATGTATTTGGTAAGTGAATGAATGATTGGATCAGATGATTTAGAAGAAATGTTGGGCAAATTGAAAGGAATGAGATCCCATCTCCCCTGGGCAATCCTTTTGGCAGTGCATTTTAAATAAACATATGTAAAAGAAAAGCCCTGCTTGTTCATCTTTGAAGTAAGTACCCTCGTGGCCCTTTAGAAGAGTGGCATTGTTGCTGATGGCATAGAATCTAGCGTTGGAACACCACTTGGGCTCCCTGTAATTTCGTGCTGGAGTGCTTGAGTTTTATTCCTCGCTTCACTGCTTGGTCCAGCCTTCTTCTGTCGTGCTCCTGGGAGCTGAGTGGTTGAGTGGTTGGGTTGCTGCTGCCCTCGGGGTGCACCCCCAGTGCGGGCCTGGCTCTCTGTTTTGGCCAACTCAGCCCGGGCTGTTTTGTTAGTGACACAAAACATCAGATAGGACATAAGTGTTTGTCTCGCCGTCTTTTAAATAAATAGAGAAACACATATATGAATACATTTTGAAAGAGAGAATAGTTTTAGGAAACCAATTTGCTAAGACTTTCAATTTTTTTTTTAAGATTTATTTATTTATTTATTTTTTTATTGGAAAGGCGGATATACAGAGAGGAGAGACAGAGAGGAAGATCTTCCGTCCAATGATTCACTCCCCAAGTGAGCGCAATGGGCCGATAGCGCAATGGGCCGATACTATGCCGGTCCGAAGCCAGGAGTCTCCTCCGGGTCTCCCACGCGGGTGCAGGGTCCCAAAGCTTTGGGCCGTCCTCGACTGCTTTCCCAGGCCACAGGCAGGGAGCTGGAAGGGAAGCGGGGCTGCCGGGATTAGAACCGACACCCATATGGGATCCCGGGCGTGCAAGGCGAGGACCTTAACCACTTGCGCCACCGCGCCGGGCCCTACCACTTTCATTTATGTTACAATAAACTAGGGTAAAATTTATGCAAAATTTGGATGGAAGCTAATATAAATGAAAAGGGAAGCTTGATATGTTCTGAGATCCTGTACAATTTATTAGCGGGGTACCCAAATTATTGAGGTCTAGTGGACATACAATAAACTATACGGATTTAACATGCACAAATTCAGACATGTATCAAAAATATTTATGCCATGTAATGTATGTACACACACAGAAACATGAAATAGTCATTATCCCAGCAATTTCTTCACGACTTTTTATAATAACCCCTCCCTCACACCTTTCCATTTTCATCTATGACGAATGCCATCAAAGTGCTAATTTATTTCCGATCACTACAGATTAGTTGGCATATTCTAGAATTTTCTTTCCATAAAATTATTCAGAATGTATCTACATTGGACTGGCTTTTTTCACTCAGCATAAAAATAATACCCAGCTATATATATGTCTTCCTTCTTCTGGTTTACTAATACTCCCTTTTGTGGATATAGTGTAATTTTTTTACCCATTGAGTATCTAGTAGACATTTATTTGTATTTTGCTTTTTTTTGTCATTACAAATAGAGATGCTATAAACATTTTTATGCAAGCCTTTTTAAGAACATATACTTTTATTTATCTTGAATAAGCTCCTAGGAGTACAATAATTATTCACATCAGAGATATATGTTTTATATTTTTTAAAGAAAGATTAAGTTTTTTAATTGGAAAGGCAGATTTACAGAGGGACAAACAAAAGCATCTTCCATCCACTGCTTCACTCCCCAAATGGCCACAATGGCCAGAGCTGAGTCAATATGAAGCCAGGAGCAAAGAGCCCTATCTGAATCTCCCATGTGGGTGCAAAGTTCTAAGAATATAACCCATCTTTAACTGCTTCCCCATGCCACAAGCAGGGCGCTGGATGGAAAATGGAGCAGCCAAGACACAAACCAGCACCCATATGGGATTCCAGTGCTGGCAGGGAGAGGATTAGCCAGTTGAGCTATCGCAGTGACTCCAATTGTCTAACATCCTAAGAAACCAACAAACTTCTTTCCAAAGGGATTATGTTCTCAATGTTGCCACCAAGAGTGTGTGAGCATTTCCACTGTGGCACATCTTTGTCAACACTTGATGTGGTCGTCTTTCTAATTTTAAACGAGTGTGGGTGATATCAGCATGTTGCATTTCCCTAATGAGTCCCATTTTCTTAGTTGGATATCTGCATACATTGGCTGCTACCCTACGTGTGTGTGTGTGTGTGTGTGTGTGTGTGTGTGTGTGTGTGTGTGTGTGTTCTGTAAGTATCTGTTCTTTTTCCCACTTTCTACTGGGTTGCTTGTCATCTTAGAGATTTGGGAGCCCTTTACATAGTAGAGTTTCAAGTCATTGATCACAGATGTGATTTATAGGTATTTCCAGTCTGCACTTTCCATTTTCATACTCTCAGTAATGTCTCTTGAATAACAGACGTCTTTGATTTTGGTGAGGTCCAATTTTTTCTTTTAAAAGTTCTTGTTTTCAATGTGATATGTAAATAATGTTTGCCTAAGCTAACAAAGATTCCCTCATATTTCTTCTTGGAGAAGCTTTCTGATTTAACGTTTACACTGAGCCTCAGCATCCATTTTGAGTTATTTTTTGGAAAAAGCTCTGTATCAAAATTCTTTCTTTTTTATCACTCATTCTTTCTTTTGTTCTTTTTCTCCTCCTCTGCGTCTCATTCCCTTCCTTCTCTTCTCCTTGCATTGTACCAGTACTTCTTGTTTAAAAGATTATTCTTTCTCCACTAAATTGTCTTTACTTCTTTGTCAAAAATTCAAGTTACCATATATGTGTGTGTGTGTGTGTGTGTGTGTGTGTCTTAAGTGGACTCCGCGTCGATTTATAGCTCTTTATTTGTCTTTCTACCAAGACCACTCTGTCATAACAACTGTAGCTTTGTAATAAATCCTTAAGCAAGGCAGTCCTAATTTTCTAAATTTATTACTGCTTTTTGGATGATTTCTCTGTGAATATTGGAATAAACTTGTTAGTTTCTGTTGAAAATATCTGCCAATTTTGGTTGGGATTGTTTAATTCCATAGATCATTTTGGGGGGAATTTGCCTGTTAACAATATGAAACCTTGGATCCATGATCACAACACAATATTTTTTAGATCTTTTGTTTATCTCAACAACATTTGATAGTTTTCAGTTTGAAGTTTTAGCACATCTTTGTCAGATTTATCAACACATTATTATGCCTTTTATTTAATTGTATTTTTAAATGTGCTCTCTAATTGTTTATTCTTTTTTTAAAAGAATTATTTTTTAAATTTTTATTGGAAAGTCAGATATACAGAGAGGAGGAGGGACAGAGAGGAAGATTTTCCATCACTCCCGAAGCGGTCGCAATGGCTGGAGCCTAGAGCCTGGAGCCTCTTCCAGGTCTCCCACTCAGGAACAGGGTCCCAAGGCTTTGGACCATACTCCAGTGCCATTCCAGGCCACAAGCAGGGATCTGAATGGCAAGTGGGGCTTCCAGGACACAAAGAGATGCATGCAAGGGGAGGACTTCAGCCTCTAGGCTACCATGCCGGGCCCTGCTTATTCTTGCTATGTGTCTTGACCTTTTATCCTAGATCTTTGTCTAACCTTTAATACTTTATTGTAGATTTCACCAGGTTCTCTGTCTAAACCATTTTGTCTTCTTCAAATAAAGACAATTTATTTTCTTCTTTCTAATCCTTTATATTTTATTTTCTATATTGTCCAGTGTTGAGTAGAAATAATGGCAGCAAACGCCCTTGGTTTATTTCTGAAATTGTGTGCTAATACCATTCTAAGCCCTACAAGTTTGTAGCAAATTGTAACCACCATGTAAGGTTGGGCTACACTCTTTAAAGCCTGTCTGACCTCCTGCGCTTGAACTTCCCTTACCACTGGGGCTTCGTTGCTGCTCAGGTTTTTAGGCTCGCAACAAAGTACTCTCAAAACAAAATTGGAAATGTGGAAAATGGAGTGTGTGTGTGTGGGGGGGGGGAGGATAGTGTGAAAGAATAAAAGGAAGGGAAGAAGATAAGAGAGCTAGGAAAATGAAGTTGGAAGGCAGAAAAGGCAGACGGTGATGGGAACTAGTCAACAAGAAAGCATGCTCTCTGTACATTTCTGTATTGTGAGTTAAAAAAAAAAACATCTAAGCCTCACATGGGAAATTGATCTCTGAATTCTAGACATGCTACTTATTTATAAATTTTGAGCTTCCAATAAATACCCTACTTTTGGATAAAGGACATATTTGTATATATGAACTCACAGGGAATAGAGCAATAACGTCAGTGGCGTCCATCAGAAATCAGCAAATCATGGTCCAGGACCAAAGCTGACCTGCCATCTGTTTTGTGAACAAAGTTTAACTGGAATATTGCCATGCTCATTCATGACATGTTCTCTATGTCTGCTTTAAAATGTGCAGCCTCAGAGTTAAAGCTGCTGTCAAAGAGATCATATGGTCCACCTAACCTAAAACATTCAGTCTCTAGTGATTTACAGCAAATACTTGTGGATGTCTGCCTTAGATAATGAAGCTGTGCCTGGGTTTGCAAAGGGAAAGAATTTAAACAGTTTTCTGGATAGATTACATCAAAACAAATGAATCATTTCAGTGGTTTTTTTTTGAAAGAGTTGGAATATGTATCAACAAGAAATTTTTGATTTTCATGATGTCTTTGTTTCTACTAATTGCCTTGACCTACACAAGAGTCTAAGACCAGACACCCTACCCCCTGTTGCTTATCTGTAAATATTCTATATATTTAGAAATTTTCTGAGCAGAAATTCCACCCCTTCTTCATGATTTCTCGAAGTGTTAATATTCTTGGCAAAATTGTGTTTTGCACTAATTGCCACATCCATCTGCTCCGTTGGGTTGATTAGACGGTGAGAGCATTTGCAACAAATGCTTTCTGGTCCAGCAGAGAGCTGGAGTTCTCTTAATTCCATCCTGAGAAGGGCGTGCCACTGAAAACTGCCTAGATTTTCCTTGGAGGATTTGAGATTAAATTGGCACTTGGCTTGATGGCCCTTTGGGAAATAAGTCAGTCTAGAGAGAATTGCATTGAAGTAAACCGGGAGGACTGGGGTTTACATGATTGCTCCAGAAGGGCTATTTCTGTGGACCCGGTGGTCGGGTGCCCTGCCCTGGTGGAATATTTCCTTTTTTAACAATAGCCACTCTTCTTTACTGCCTGTACCAACCGTCTAGTCCAGATTTATCTGAATTTTTTAAACATCTTTTTCCTTTTCTTTATTATTACTGTTATTTTTTATTAAAATTAATTGCTCTTTAAACTGTTGCTAGTTCCCTTAATCTTAGAGTAATAAAAATCAATATTCTTCAGTCAACATTCTAGAATATCAAAATGGGATTGACAGAATGCTACAGCGTTTGGAGCCTGGTGTGATAAAAAGCTGCAGAGCTGACTTGTTGAATAATTGTGTGCAATTCTGACAAAAGCTCCTGCTCACCTTCAACATGGTGGGCAGAGCCTCTGAGCTGCCATCTCTGTGAGTAATTCTGAGAGAAGAGAAACATTTCTGAGGCTAAGTAACTGCCGGCAATGGCCAACACTACTTGAATTGTCCTGATTGAAAAGACCGGAAAACACTGTCAGTGTCACCTCTGGACTCACATCGGGCTGGAGAGGCTCAGGAGGGCGCTGTCTCCTGGTACACGATGGGCGTCTCACCTCTTACTTTCCTTGCTCTAAATATTAGAACCTGATTTCCATTGTAATATAAATTTTATTTGGCTCGTTGAGCAATTATTCCATCATGGTGGAAAATCTCTGCTTGGCCCATTGGGATAGGAGTTCTTGCTTTTGTTTTTCAATCATAGCAATCAGGGCTCTTCGAAAGAACAATCCTTTCGACAGTTAAAAGTTCAGTTACCTATATATCCTGATATCATGTGAAATAGAAATTTAGCTGGTACAACGTTTTTGAGAAAGTATACCTGAAAGCACCATCTAGGTGCCTCTTTGTGTCTACAGCTTGCTAAACAAAGGGGATCCATCAACACTGCATGAGCACATCCATGTGGCTACACAAATGAATTTGGCCATGGGAGAAGGAGACAAGGACAGACTCTGAACGTGGGTCATGGGGATAAGTCAGTAGTGTTGTTTTCTAGCTCAGTGGACAAAGCCACATAGTGGTGGGATGGTTTGCCCAAACATCCTGAGGAAGTTGGAAAAGTACAAGATGCAGATATAAGCCGGCGTGTGTGCATATGTGTGTTCACATGTGTGTAAGATGGCTTTCTGTTTCAGCTACATCTTGAATCAACAGCGTCTGAAAACTTCACTTGCCCATTTACTTAACTTAGTCACACCACTCAAAAATTCATGAGCTGTTTGACAGAGAATGATCTGAACATTACTAGAATGGTATTATTTATGAAAATGACATTGTCAGACATAAACAGAAAAATCTTTTATGTATAAAATTATTTCAATTGTTATGTATTTACTATTCTTGAAAGATAGAGAAACACACACACACACACACACACACACACACACACACACACACACACACACAGGCCCGGGGTGGGAGAGAGCAAGCAGGAGACATTGAGCTCCATATTGCCACAACAACTACAGCTGGGCCAGGGTAAAGTCGGGAACCTGGAACTTGGGGTCTCCCAGACGGCTGACAGGGACAACCCACTGCCACCTGGAGACTGCTTGATCGGAAATCTGGAACTGGAATTGAAGCTAAGCATTCCAGGCCGGAATACAGGCATAACACATGACTATGCACTGTGGCACCACATATTGGACCCCAAAATTATTTGTAATTATACAGACAGAATATTGACAAAAAAGTCAGAAAGATAAAAGCCTGTCATCATTCCAACAGAACCATTTCTAATATTATGACTTGTTCTTATTACCGGTCTATAAAAACAAAGATTTGAAGTCTTCGGTTATTTGCAATTTTGTTTAATGATCTTGGTGATCACTAATAATTTTTAATGAATCTTAAAAATATTATTTTTAAAGAATTCTCTTAGCTGGGAATACACATATGAACCATTTAATAATCATTCATTAAAATATTTTATCTGTATTTTAATAAGTGTTAGTGCAAAAAAAGGATTCCACCATTAAGTGTTTGTAAGCTGGTTCATTTGTGATGATGGTCATATAGACCTGAAGAATGGGTGTTAACATGATATGTTTTCCACATCTGTCTGATTGCAGCCCCCTTAAAATGGAGGATCTCGTAGGATTTATGTTTCACATAATTTATGCTTCACTATTTAGATCAATTTTTCTACCAGGAAACTGAGGCCCAGAGAGATTAATTAAGACTCTACATTGCACAACTAATTTGTGGCAGAATCAGACCAGAATTAATAAATACATTTCCAGAAATAGAACTTCTACCAAAACCTCCTTCACTGTTTTGGCTGCGATATTCTCACACTGCCACCAAAAATGTTTGCCAGTTGCTGGCGATTCTATAAACACATTATGTGCCTAACTTCCTTATGTTGAGTCAGTAGTCCAAACTGAAGCCTGTTTTGACCTCAGAGAAAAATTAAATGTAGAAGATGGAGTGATAAGGCCGGGATAGAGACGGACGGAGGCCTGCCCTGGAGATGCAGCCCTAGTGAAGATAACAAAACCAGTGTGTGAATATAGATGAATGCAAATTATTTATAAGTTCTATACCTTGAGAAAAAAGGAAGCCTGCAACTGAAAAACCACACTATGAACAGTTGAAGGAAAAGATTCCATTTGTTGCCATTATTTCTAAATGTCCTAAAATAAAATTACTATAATTTCTGTATTTGATTATAGTTTGCTGGGGAAAGAACTGATTCAGTGAAAGAATGGGATTTTCTTAGGTCTATAGTGCCCTAGCTTTTATTCTGAAACTGCAAAATTCTTGGTCTGCTTACCAGAAACGGGTGATGAAATTCCACTGTAGTACAAAGGAATGTATTCTTGATAGCATATAGAGTTCTTTATGAAATGTTCCCCTAGCTCATGTACTAACGTTATCTGAGGATCCCCCTTGTCAATCAAGGCATCACTGGCTAAATACTATGCGTTAAGGATTCTTTCTACCTTTCTTTTTCCTGTTCTCTTCCTCCTCCTTCCTCTTTCCTTTTTTTTTCTTTTGTTTTTTAGGTTCTCCTTTCCCTCAGCTTCAAGTTGGCAGCTGATATTCCCAAGGTAAATGAGTCTTTCAACTTAAGACTTGAACCAGGTACAACATTATTATGTACCAGGGTTTTAACCAATTGCATGTACAGATGAATATTTAATGACCAGAAGCTCTTGCATTGGCTCCTGTTTGCCCAGATAGAATCTTCTTCGGAAAGCTCCTTTGCCTGGCTAGGAATCCTCAAAGGGACGGAGCTTCAAGTTGCTTTGTGCTGTGAACCAGTTATTTCCAGCTGGCTTTTTCTCTGCTTCACAGTCATGGTGTCATGGTGTACAGGTTGTTGAACATTTTGCATTGAGTGCTGGGTATGTGCTGGCAAACCCGGCTGTGTGCTGTGGACAGCTGCTGATTCCTGTGGATGCCGCAACCCGCCTCACACACGGAGTTTCAAGGAGCCGCGTGGAGGTTTGATTGCTGCAATGCAGTGAGCCAACAGCACTCACTGTGGACAAAGTTCTCCCAGAGCTACCAAGAACGTAGAGTGGCACACCACACTGTGCAAGGAAAGTGACTTGCCAACCCTGTGGCACACTGTGCTACCTAGAACTTGATGAAAAGTCTCGGTTGTTTTTGGAGTTTCCCGAAGGCCCTCAAGCAAGGAGTCACGGAATCCTCACCCTACGGCCCGGAGAGCCCCACGCGCAGCCCTGATTGCTGGCTGAGCTCTCGGCTCCATCACCTCTTCCAGTGTGGATTTCCTGCCATGCACCAAAATGCTTCAAAATGTTACAAAAACAAGAGCCCTTATGAATATTACTGAATGTCACATGATGCTGATCGTGATCTGGCAGTTGCCGCTCTCCTTACACTTTTCAACAAAGCCTCAGTACTTGGAAGAATCAGCATGCACAGCAGTTCCCACAGGAAGATTTGCACGGATAATAAGGGGAGCGCAGGGGTGAGGGAACTGGAATGAAGCCATCTGGAGCATTGCGTTGAGTATTTCTTGACAATATAGACACTTCCAACTAAACAGTGACGCTTCCTTCTTCCTTTCAAACGTGAAGAAAAAAGCATCAGTACCTTTTATTTGGATTTAAATGATAGGAAGAAAAGTTTCAGAACAGATTTAAGTCTCTGACCTTTGGGGTTTCCAATTCTAAAACATGGATCCTGGGAAAGAATAGAAAAAGTGACCGTAAAACCACCATGTTCACTTGAAAACGTCAATGATATATTGGTTCAGTTCTATTCCAGAAAGTCCCCGTATGTAGTCAGATATTATGCGGTCCTTCAAATAGGGTAGGAAGTATCAATTAGTGGAGATAGAATATTTCCAAGACGAGAAAACAGAGATACTTCAAAGTTGACTTCACTTATTGAATCAATGTATCACTGTAAATATGGCATCTAATGTGACTTACGTTCTTCTTTTTAGAACTTAGATTAACTGAAAAGTTAAAACATAGCTATGGGCCCAGTGCAGTGGCCTAGTGGCTAACGTCCTCACCTTGAACAAACCAGGATCCCATATGGGTGCCAATCTAATCCCAGCATCTCCACTTCCCATCCAGCCCCCTGCTTGTGGCCTGGGAAAGTAGTTGAGGACAGCTCAAAGCCTTGGGAGCTTGCACCCGTGTGGGAGGAAGTTCCTGGAGGAGGTTCCTGGCTCCTGGCTCCTGGCTTTGGATTAACACAGCTCCAGACGTTGTGGTCACTTGGAAAGTGACTCATCAGATGAAGATCTTCCTCTCTGTCTCTCCTCCTCTCTGTATATCTGACTTTGCAACAAATACATAAATCTTTAAAAAAAAAAAAAACATAGCCACAATATAGTACTTTCACTTTTTGTTGGAAGTTTTCTGCAATATAAACTCTCCTTGTGATTATACTTTCATAGTATATGTTTCATATGTAACAGTAATGTTCAATTTCTCTAGTTTGATTTAGGAATGGTTGCTCCAGTAGTTGCTTATTAAATTATACTACAATAAAGGCATGCTTTTCCAAAATCTGATCCATTTGGGGTTGAGTATAAACAGTTGTGTGGCTTTCACAAGTTTGTCATTCCTCAACTACTCACTCAAACCTCGACTTATCTAAGTAACACAGCTGTTATTATTTTGTATATGCAAAAAGAGTTAACTCGTAGAGCAGATTTTAGAGCGCCAGTGGCAGGACTGGGGCCTGATTCTTAAACTTTTAATTCCTCTTTTCCTGCTGCAGCGTCTCAGGGAAGATCTGGAGGCCACCAGAGGGAGGTGGGTCAAAGTGCGTCACTTCCACAATGGAGACCAGGAAAAATCATAGCTTAACCATCTGGGGTCTCTGGCGACTGGGCTCCGCTCAGACGCTGGCTGACTTCTGAATGACAGCTGCCTGTGACACTGTTTTCAGTAGGATTCTGAGATGGGGAGTGCCTATCTTTGTGAGATTCCTGTCTTTATCAGGAATATTCAAAAGCATGGGAAGATATCTGTGATTTATTATTTATTTAAAACCAATATAAATAGTATGTACGATTTTGTTTAATTAAGCCCCCAAAGAAGAAATATATTTTTTTAAAGATTTATTTTTATTATTTTTTTATTGGAAAGGCGGATATACAGAGAGGAGAGACAGAGAGGAAGATCTTCCGTCCGATGATTCACTCCCCAAGTAAGCGCAACGGCAGATGCTATGCCGGTCCGAAGCCAGGAGCCTCTTCCGGGTCTCCCACGTGGGTGCAGGGTCCCAAAGCTTTGGGCCGTCCTTGACTGCTTTCCCAGGCCACAGGCAGGGAGCTGGAAGGGAAGCGGGGCAGCCGGGATAGAACCGGCACCCATATGGGATCCCGGGCGTGCAAGGCGAGGACCTTAACCACTTGCGCCACCGCGCCGGGCCCAGAAGAAATATTTTAAAAAGTCAAGAAATTTAACCTTCATGGAGGTTGTCTAAATAGAGGGAGTAATGGTAATTTTTCTGTTTTTAAGAATTTTTTATTTCTTTAGTATTAATTTTTATCTCCTTTATTTTAAAATGTTGTATTAAGTATATATTATTTATTAAAATTAGGAAGGCAAATGTATTTCTAACTATCACTTTGTAAGCACAAGTTCATTTATTTGCAGTCTTTATTTTCTCCAATTATCGATGCTAAATACATGATGGTTTGGGATAGAAGAGGAATGTATTTTTAGGTATAGAAAGAAATTTCTATGTCTAACCAAAAGTAAAGATTTAGGAATCACAATATTCTCTAGTTGATACAACTCGAGTAAGACATGGATTTATTGTTTTATGATGTAGTTAATCTCTAATAAGATGGTTATAACATGATATTATAATCAATACAATATTTAGAATAGTGTTCTGACTTTGGTATCCAATGGCCACCTGAATGATGGCGTCTTTATGAGAGGGCAACATCTAGTTACATGAAGGAAGATGAATTTACATCTTCTCTCTCTGTAAATCTGCCTTTCAGATAAAAATAAACAAATCTTCAAAACTATAATCCATAACTATTTTGTGGCAACAAAATTTTTGGCATAAATCTACATTTCTTTCATCTCATCATTGGGCATTTGGCACAGTATGGATTATGCTTTAAATCTCTGGAATGCGATATCTAGGACATACTTGTATTACCTATTTGTTATTTATCTGAAATTCAGATTAATGCAGTGTCCTATATTTTATCTGGCAGCCCCACTAGGTAAGCTGAGCTCACCAGGAGACTCCATTAGGATTTGGAACAAAATCTTACACAGGAAAAGCAAGGCTAACTTAATGTTCATTCTCCTGGAGCCCGGCCTGCTACTAGCTGAAAACTAAAGATTTGGATACTTGGTATTTCTGTATCCAAGCCATCCTTACACTATCTTAATGTGATTCAAAAAAGAGCAGTGGTACACCTGACTATCTGTATGTTTAAGCCATTTTTTCCCCTTCAGTAACTTCCAAATTTCTCAAGGATGTTAAAAAGAAGTGATGATAGAAAAGTGGAACTGGTTCTTTTGAATAACCCACAATTAATTTCTTTTAAGAAATATATTTTCCCAGTTCAGCGACTGCAAAGGATACAATCACAATTTCTCTGCAAGTAAATTCCCAAATGGAAGTAAAATAACACCAGTAAATGGATCCATCTCTAGGACAGTCCAGGCAAATACAGCGAGAAACTGATAAGAGCAGTTGTGATTTATTCTTGGTTTCACATTCCAGTGTCAATGATGGTTTAGGGCACCAACTTTGCTGCAAAAAGCCACACTTCGCTGTGGAAGAAAAATCCCATTGGATTAAAAAAAAAAGTCCAAAACTCATCAGAGAAGGTTAGAGGAATTTATTTCATGTTCTTCAACTTGGTCTATTTGTCAGTCTGGAAGCATGGCTCTATGCAGAGGCTTTGTGCACTGCTGGCTTTCAGCTGGGGAAGTCGTGTATAAGCTATTGCTCCTCTCCCAGGTGAGAACAGGTGTACACCACGTTAAATTTCCCGTGGAGCTGATTGCATCATTTGTTATATTATCCAACATAATGACATGAAATACGTAAATAATAAAATGCCAGTTGCCTGCTGAAAATTTAAAGTGACAGATCCTCTCTCTTCTGCTGGTGAGGCTGTGATGTGTTGATGGAGCTTTCACTGCTGAAAAATGACAACCCAGCTGAAGGAAGCCACAGGGGAAAACTTCCTCCTCTGGCTGGTAAGGTGATACAGAAAGAAACAGCAGGACGTGGCCCCACTGCCGTTCAGCAAAGTTGTCCTATCTTCCTGCAGTTATGATATGTGTGACAAAGCAGGGTAACTCTAAAACACTCATTTCATTTGTAAAATTGTGGGAGGGAATCGATGCAGAGGTCAAATGTTCTGCTATAAAGAAGAAGTAAGAACAGCTGCAGTATTTTCCACTCTTTGTTGTCTTCTTCACGCATCAACTTGGTATGTACCTGTTCATTTGGGCTTGAATCTACAGGATCAGGGATGGGTACAAAGGCAAACAATGTTGATTGGAAGAGTTCTCACACGCGTGGGGAGTTGGGGTAAAATTCCTCCAAGTTGATTCTGTGTCAGGCAGGGAGGTAGCAAGAGGAGTGAATCTGAGAACTCACAGCACCTGTGCAGCAGTGTGCATCACCCTGGCCCTACCTTCTTGTGCGTTGATGTAACTGTTGGGGTATGTACCTGCTAGCAGCATCCAACATGGCTTCAGGCTGCGTTCCTCTGTGATCTTTCGATCACCATAATTTCACTGTAATAGAATTAGCATGGTAATGCACCTGAACCTTACTTCCGTCATGCACCTGGTGTCAGGACACTTTCAAGATTCCCATAAGGGTTGGGGGAATTGAATGGGTGGTACTTAGCCACAAACTTCACCTCCTTTGCTCAAGCACTATAGCGTTCTACAAAAGGATGACCCCAAAACTTGTAAAGTGCAGCTCATGTTCTTTTGGATATGTCTACATGCATTCCTGGCTGTTTTTTGCTTACCCCAATCTTACTTTTCTTACCTTTATCTGTGTCTCTTCCTTAAAGTCTTTTCCAGTGAAGACAGAACCATGGGACAAGCCTAGCTGAGGGCCTCCTCCACAACAACCCTGCAGACTATTTTTCTTGTTCCATAAGTTCTTCAAAAGCTCAGAATTTCCCCCCAAAACTTTAGTGGTATTATACCAGATTCCCATCTGTGGTATAAACAAAATGAACCACAGCTTTTTATTCAGTTGAATCCTACCCAATGTACTGAGCTCCCGTTCTGGAAGCTTTGTATGAGGTGCAAGGAATATGAATGCAGTTTAGTGGGTAGAGCTGTTTCTGTTCCCAAGGGCCTTCTGGTTTTGTGGATCATTTTAACATGAAGCCAGGATTTCACATGTGTGATGTCATTTACAACCAAGAGATTAAGAAGCTTCGTGAAATTACAATTCCTCACCTCTAAATTCCTTTTTAAAGAAACAAAAGGTGTAATTTCCAGCCAGTGTTCTTCAGCCATTGCTACAGAAATGAAAATTGAAAACTCACTAAATGTTTCTAGAAGGTCACACTAGGACAGGAGTTGCAAAGAATAAATATATGTGTACTGTGAGAATAAATAACCCATTAACCAGCTAACGTTCATCCTAACCAGTGTTGTTGGGCTTTTAGTTCTGGTCTGGCAAGAACCAGATACACAAAATATATTCTGGAGCCCCTACAGGAGACATAAACAGTGCGGTGCAGGACTTAACGGGGGATTTGGCTATGGAGCAATTGCTGGTGTGCTGGGTAAGGAATGGATGCCAGCACTGTACACAGTTGTGAGACTTGCCAGCTCAAAGTATTATCTGCTTATGAATTAAGAATGCGTTTTGATGGAGCTCTGCTAATTTGCCTAAAGGAATGAAAGCGAGGGCCATAGGAATAGAAAAGTTTCCCAGAGTGAGGCACTGATGACCTCAACTCTGTGTCAGTTGAATATGTATGTGGGAGGAGAAAACATTATGTATTTATATTGTTACCATTCTGGGCACTGTTTTGGATGGTGCACCATCTGACTCTAACTATTCTGACTTAAAACTTGTGATTTGCAACAAAGTGAAAATGAGTTTTTGAGATATTTATTCAGATCATGGTGTCTTATGTCTGATTTTTTTTCATATTCATTACAATCTCATCTCTGCTCAGTCTCTATCTTTCCATTCTCTCTTCTTTCATCTTACTTTTTTTCAGCCATGACAGTAGACACGCACGGCTGATGGCTGAAAAGTATGTCTGGGTAAATGAAATATAAATAATATTTTCCTCCAAATTAAATGGCTACACAGAGTTCTGTTAGAATTGTATGTATACATGTGTTTTCTCAGTTATGCTTCTTTTTGAGGGCATGCATGTTATCTGATCTCTGTGAACTCTGTATCATAACCTTGAACGTGATAAATGCTCTCTAAGTATATGTCAGATAAATGATTTATTCCAGAGAATCACTCACAGACTTGTAGGATTCTATATAATACCGTGCATCTCCTATCTATTGAAAATTTTTTAAAAAGCACCAGAGGTAGGAAAATTTGAGCACCCATAACGAAGAGTGCCTTTTAGTGTCAAACTTATCTACTATTATTCCAACAAATTTCCACCTCACCACCAACATGGTCGAATGTCAACTCAAGCTTGAACAATGGTGGTCTTCTCTTGCCTTGTACCCTGGTGCTACTTGATCTTGGTTCTTCTGTTCAAAGAATTCAGATTCCATATTATCAATAGAAAACAGTTACACGCTTGGGTGGTAGAGATCAGATATCTACAGAATCATTGATGGGCCAGAATATCTGCAATCAGACTTCATAGATTTGATCTCAACTCTGCTAGTTGCTAGCAATTGACCATCTTTGCTTCTCTGCTAACAAGAGCTAATAGTTGAAGGAACTTAGGTAAATGCACACAATGCAAATGAGATGCATGAGATAGGAGCTTGTGTATGAATGAGAGCGTGTGTGTGATGGCTCCACAGTACTGGCAAATGAAAGCAGTACATTTGAGTTAGATCTGACAAATGATTAGGGATTTATTTTATTCATTTCTGATGTAGGAGTAAAGGAATGAAAGTGCAGTCGCAGGAAGCAGTAGGAGCAAAAGCACTAGGGCTAGAGAATGTGCATGCCCAGAAACCAGAAGGTCACCCACCCATGCCCCACGGAAGGCTACTGAACAGAGTGAATCGAGGAATGTTCAAAGTGATGGACTTTCCCGGAGCATAAATGAAGCTTGAAACTCACACACGACTTTTAATAAATGAATTCCTTAATAAATACAAATCGTCTTGAAACTCAAATTTTCAGCAGTTTTCAAAATCTCTGAGGATGCTTCTATTCAATCTACACAGATTGTTGGGTACAGGCTCTTCATTCAACCCCCTGAAAGCCAAGATCCTACCTGTACTGGGTGAATATTAAAGCTTTCTCAGCATGTGTCAACAATGAGGGCAGATGTGCTGCCAATATTTTTAGACAGAATTCAGAGACCTGCTAAGAATTCTGAACAGCTGAGCGTCTCACTCTCCATATAGGCTGTTAGTCATCCCACAGACATATCTTTAAATGCCCTCGTATGAAGTTTGCTCATCTTGATCATACATTCCAGCATCAGCTGTTTGTAGATGGTTACTTAGGAATTCTGATTTAAAGGAGTGCAGTGGAGTTCATTTAGAGTGGACCAACCTATTTATAGATAGGAAGCCCAAAATTACTGCCATGCTTTGGGAAAATTATAGTTCTACTTATAATGATTTCTTGCTTTCCAGTGCATTCAGCTAGGGGATAATAACAACTCTAAATTTTTAACTTGGTTTCTTGTTTCATTGTGAAGCAGTAGAGTGATTATCTTAAAATAGTCAGTGGCATATAGAGGCTTAGCACATAGTAGGCATTCCAGGGCATATGGTTGGTGTATTTTTAATACTCACTGAATGAATGAATGAAATTAGCTGATACCTACTTTTAAATTGTATCTCAGAGTGTGTGTTTGAGCTGACACCAGAATCATGCTATACTATGCTTTTAAAAAAGCAAGATATGTTCTGGAAAGATTAGAGAGCAGTCATTGAACCTTTCACATCATCTTCAGAGAAATAAAAGATTTGAAATCAAAAGTAACTAGTGTCCCTTCTTGTTCCAAATGCTGTGTTCCAAATTCCAAGTTGGCTAATGCTAAAAGATGTGAAATGGTTCTTCAGACATTCACCTACATTTCAATTATTTTGTTTTGTCTTTATTTTGATGAAATCTGTGTTTTTCACGTGGACAGCAGGGACCCAACTACCTGAGTCTTCATCCGCTGCTCCACAGGGTTGTATCAGCCGGCAAAGGACGGGGTCAGGAACAGGGCCAGGGCTTCAGCGCAGGCACTATGACAGGGGATGGTCATAGTGCATTTTAACTGTTACACTGGATTGGTTTCCTGACTGCTAGCTTCAGCCTGGCCCAGCCCTGACTGTTGCAAGCACTTGAAGGAGTGAACCAGTAAATGGGACCCTCCTAAAAGAAAAAAAATGAAATAATAAACCAAAAAAAAAAAAAAACCAAAAAACGAAATCCTTAACATTTTTTATGCAAAAGTGTTTTCTTTAGTGGTTTGTTGTCATATCTGGGTTTTCTGCCCTCTGCATTTCCATTGTACTCTGAAGATATATATATATATTTTTTCTCATGCTGAGTCAGTGTTGATTCTGGGTTGTCTCTCTGCAGCCGGGAAGTCCTGAGAGGCAGTGATGGCACCCTGTTCATCTCTGTATCCTTTGAGCACCTAGCACAATGTCGTGCATGGTGAAATCCCTTTTTCACAATCCCAGATCTGTTTAACAGTCATCCCGGAATAATGGTTCCACCCTAATTTGTGGGTTTAATAAAATGCAGCTGCAACAGCAGCCAACCTATTTTTTTTTCTTCCTCTCCCTTGCTATGTTCCAGCCACATGGCTGCCTTCAGATACCTCAAAAGTGCCCAGTTTTTCCTTGTCATCTGGAATAATGACCTGTCTGGATCCTCATTCATGTCTCAGAACTGAGTCACTCTCTCAGCGGTGGATTTTCCGGCTATTCCTTCTGGGGTACGTGGCACATGTTGCTACCTGAAATGACAACAGTTTGTGAACTTGTGTGCTTGTCATTCCTGCTAGAATGTGAGACCCACACAAACACACAATGCATCTGTTTTGTTCTTTACTCTGCTGCCAGCTGGAATGTGCCTGGCTAATGGACACTTGTTAAAAACTTGTAAAATAACCCAAGGATCTTCCATTTCCGTGTTCTCCATCAGCTCCCTGTCAACTGCTTCCACCCCATCTCTGCACCATCTCCCCTCTGCCATCACCTGTGTTACACCTGGTTCAATGACCATCATTGAGCACCTTGACGAAATATCATTGACCACGTTTGCTTTTTGCTTCCTTCAATGCTATCCAGCAGAAACTTCCTTCTATCAGTCTCCTCTTTAAAAAAAAAAAAACCAGTCTCCTTTTATGCATAAAAATAGGAAGGGTAATCTGTAAATAAGTAAAGATTTTATGTTAGGGAGTGAGAAAAAAACCTTTGAAATTTTCATGTGATGTTATTGCTAAACATTACATGATTATAATAATGGGAATGGAGTTGAAAGCATGCCGGAAACTTGCCAGTTTGTGGAATAAGAGCATGCTAATAATTGTTATTATAAGACTTCATTAGCACTCATACTACTCTCAGTTCTAAATATAGAAGAAGGAAAAACAAATAGATCATGGTAAGGCAAGGAAAATAAAAGGAATATTTTTGAAAATAACTATAACCCGATGTCCTAAGATGTTTTGCATGTGTGTTTTCAAAATAGCTTCTTGTACAATGAGAGCCTTTGGAGAACACTTGCCCAGAGGAAACCCTGTGACAAACCAAGGCAGAGCACACGTGGAGACAGGTTTGGACACAGTCCTGCTCTGGGGGCTGCTGGAGCTGGTGACAAGGTCCACTGCCAGGGGATTGTCCGTCTCTGAGGATGGATCACGAAAGAATGAGATGTGTATTTCCCAGATTCTGCTGCTGTACTCTGCCAGTGGGAATTCCTCACAGGAAACTAGACACGGAAGAGAGGAAACATCCCTGTTTCTCTGGTCTTGCCTCTGTCTCCAGCAGTTGGGAAGGTCTAGCATTCGGGCTCTGGTTACACCAACTCTTCCTTTGGTCATTCTGCTGGCGGAACCAAAGGATCTATGACTTGGGGATGTCAGCAAATAATCGGCCTCAAGCACTAGTTGCTCAGAAGAAAACTTTGTGACAACCAAAGAAGATGGTAGAAAGGTCAAGTTCCCCAAAGAAATGGCTTCCGCCAGAAATAGTTAACCAGGGCTTTCACAGCAAGGGTTGGGACGGGAAACGCGTGATTTCCAGGAGGTTGCAAAGTGTGCAGAGGAAGGTCCCTTCTGATTATACAGGTAAGAAGCATACATCTTCATGTTTCTTAACATACCGTGCGGTCAAAAAAAGCAGGAAATTTACTTTTGATCTCACTCGTTTTCTGCAACCCCCAGGAACATCCTCTGAAAAGCAAGTTCAAGAGAATATGAATTTATAGACCATTTTGGATTCTCTGACCATATTGCAGTCAGATATTGCAAGCCCAAGCCTCCTTGGGCTTGAACCCTATCCCCTTAGATGTGCTTGCAGTCTTATAGACATTAATATTGGGGTACCACATCATCTCCTATCTTCCCTTTGTTCTCATGATGTTTTGCTAATTATTTCTGAATCTGTGATCTTCAGAGAAGCTTTACAAAAGAGAAAATCCATCAACACTAACTGGAACCATATTCTTTTTGGGCCCTTGATACAGTGCTTAATCTCCATTGGAAAAAGTGTAATTCAAGTTATAAAATGATGGATAATTCATACATCATCACAATAAAAGCATGACTTAAATGTAATAATGAGAACTTTGGTTTTTAAAAGATCCATTTAAGTATCTAATTAATAAGGGAGCAAGTAAGGGCAATAGACAATTCTCAACACAAAGCAATTCAACTGAGAGCACAAAAATAGCGTTTTTAGAAACCAAGAATATTTGCCTATTCAAAGGAGAGGGACATCATGAAATTCATTTTACTGATCTTTGAGAATAGGCTAAACACAAACTTAAATGACATTCACAAAATACTTCTAGAGAGCTATACAATTCTTAAAAATATCTGGGTAAGAAGCAAGAAGCAATTCAAAAGCCTTCGCTAATGATGCCAAAAAAGAGGCTCTCATGAGAATGAAAAATAGGGCTGCGTGTTCTAACAGTAGACACAAGCTGCCATGGCGAAGAGGGGTAGCATCTTCAGAAAATTGGATACGAACTGAATAACACGCTGTTTGAAGTCTAACGTATCTGAACTGAGTGCCGTAAGACACAGATCTCAGACCTGCACCCCTTTCTTGAAGATCCAGTAGCTTCGGCAATCTTAACATCGCCTCACACAACAGTTTCTGGTTTTCAGATGGTGCTTTTTGAAAGACCATTAACAGAATGAATATGCCTCAAACAGACATTTCTTTAAAAAGAGTTTAACCTGGAAAGCTTTACACATTTATTTTCATCTTCTCTTGCATTTCCCAAATGATTTTAGATCTTCCCTTTATTCTCAGGCTTCTGCTGTGTGTGTAACTCCCGAGACCTGTGAAGACACTTTCTTTTTTCTCCTCTCCCTGCATACCATGTTCTCACAATCTAAAAACATGTCATTAAAAAAGATCAGGCACAAATATGTCCCAAGGAATATGTGATTGTTAACAACTCAACATGCTGCCTATTCTGGGAAGAGAAGTTAAATGTATGAAGTCTCGGGAAGCCACAGATTTCAATTCTAGCTCCAACATTTAGTTCATTTTTATGTGGTGTTAGATGAGTTAAGTAACTTATTTGGGTCTCAACTGGATTCACTCTTTAGAGGAAGATACTAAGAATGGTGTATTGGTCTAATTTCTTGATTTCAAATAACAGATTCTTTTGGCCATTTCAAGGTGAAAACAAGGATATTAGATAGCTCATAGTGTTGGTGAGAACAGTGGAGGAAACAGGTGCAATTTTGAAGGTCCAAGAATTGTGACCAGTGGTCTAAGCCAGGATAAAGAGTTAAAGAAGAGAGAATGCTACCATGACAGCTGTTTTCTGAGCCCAGGTGGAGAGGAGTCCTTTTGCTTTCACCCTTGCCAAAAAGCAACACTTATCCCCACTCATGCACAGTCTCCAATTCAACTCCAAGTTGAATCTTGTAACCTGAATGTAATATTGCATGTATTGCTTGGTTAAGTTAGATTTATGGTATATATTGACTCTATCTACAAGAGAGTTTAGGAGAAGGAAATGTCCGTGTATGTCGTGCAAAGGTAAGATTCATGTAGAATATTATCAAAATAGATGTTTGTTTGATATAAGTGGAGTGATCCATGATTGATGGGATGCACACAGAATAACTAGCGATGGTTGGCCTATAACATACCCCTATAAAATGATATGCATTTATTAATATTTACTAGAAGATATGGTAGCGACATGATAGGAATGAGCTGGGTATGCAAACAAATTATCAATTAATGATTTGCAAGGGAAAACTAACCCAACCACTAAGAGCTCCCATGTGCTTTAATGAAGTCAAGAAAAAAGGCCCCAATGAGTATATATGGAAACCACAGGCTAGATATGGGGAAGGGCTGGGAAAGCAGGTGTGAGGAGTCTGCTGATTCCCTAAAAACAGACACAATGGAATCTTGAAGCAGAAACTTGAATGAGCAAACATAAAAAAACAATGTGAAGCTTCATTTTAAATAAGGTCCTACTTCTGAGGAATTCTTGGCTTTGTGTGATTCTGCTTTTGGTTTTTTTTTTTTGTTCCTCTTTGTAGTTGTTCATATTTCGGTTGAAAGTTATTTATGAAGGGAAGGTATTACTTTTTAATGGGATTTGTTGAAATACAAAACATAGAATACATAAATAACAACACATTGGGCCCTTTCGTAATTTCCTTCCTCATCCAAATTCTACTTGGAATCAAACATCAAGGTGTAATACCCAAGATGCTGCTTTTCCAATATCAAATAAGGCAGGTGGTTTACACAAACACTTGGATATTACATGACCATTTTCTGTTGCTCTTAGAAGACGGAGTCAGACCCTGCTTCCACCCAGCATGTGAGACACTTTCTGTTTAAAATGCAGAGGTTCTTGGTAACAGTTGCTATGTGAAATGTTATGAGATAGAAATTACTGTCATAATTAATAATAGGTAAAGGTTTTACCTTTGATGTGCTTCTTTCTACATTTGATTGAGTCTTTTTGATCGTATCACTCTCTCTTCCTATTGGTTTTCTGGCTGTTTGTGGGCTTAGCTTGGTGTCTGTTTCTGTTTAGTCAAGGCTATTAATGTTTTTCAGACTCATTTTCAACCGCTCTATAAACCCATATGGTTTAAGTTTGAAAAGAGATTTACACTGTTACACTCCTGGATATGAAAACCCTCCCGTGTCTTTCTCCAGCAGGCTGGCCTTGAAAAAGCCGCTGTGATTTATCGAAAAGGTGTTTGTGATTTTTGTACTCATGATAGCCAAAATAAGAACGAAGATAGTCCAGAAAATAGGGTCTTTATAAGTATAAATAAGAAGTGTTTATTAGATAAGAATTTTAAATGCATATAAAATTGTTACAACCTACCGATATCATTCATAAATATCAGGAAGGTATTAAATTTAGGACCTTGATGTAAACTGGGATTTATGATGGAATTGACACCCATGATTTTACTTTTCCGATATGTTTTCCCCTTTTGTTCTGGAATTTGCTCTGGGAAGCCTTTCCCTACTAATAGAATACAGTATTGCAAAGGGTATTATTTAAGGTAATGCAGCCTTACTGGCCAGTGGGTTGCGTAAGGAGGATGAGCCAATGCTTTCCTTTCTTCCGGAGGGTGGATGTTGAGGTTCAATGCCCAAAGACTGAAAACAGTTGCAAGTCATTTGTCCTGACCAAACATGCAAAGACAGAATGCTTGCTAATCGCTGTTAAATAGATAATCAGAGCTCTTCTGGTTCTGGTACATTTCGAAACTTGAAATTTGGCTTTTCCTCCAATTCCAGGACCTGTGGGCAGAGGGTAACCAATGGAGCTATCGTGCCAGACCCCAGTCTTTAAACTCTTGATATGCAAACTTCACTTTGACAGTCACCATTCTGGAATATGCCATGTGAACATGGATCTAATGCTCCCCTCACTAAACGAAGTACAGAGACTAGAAATCCTGTGGCATATTCCGGAATGGTGACTCTCAAAGTGAAGTTTGCATATCAAGAGTTTAAAGACTGGGGTCTGGCACGATAGCTCCATTGGTTACCCGCTGCCTACGAGCCCAGGATCCCATATGGGCACCAGTTCATGTCCCAGCTACTCTTCTTCCCATCCAGGTTCCTACTTGAGGGCTGGGAAAACAGCAGAGACCCAGAATAAAGCTCCTGGCTCCTGGATTCTGATCAGCTCAGCTCTAGCCTTTACAGCCATTTTGGGGAGTGAACCAGTAGATGGAAGATCTTTGTCTCTGTCTCTCCTTCTCTCTCTAAGTCTGCCTTTGCACACACACACACACACAAACACACAAACACACAAACACACACAAGCATCAAACACTAAACGTTTGAGCCCAGGCTCCACCCTAGACCCAATGAATCAGAAACTCCAACTATGGGGCCCCAAAAATTGTATTTATAATAAGCACTCCCTCCCCCTCCCCCCGCCCCAGCCAGATGATTTCAATGCATGTTGGAGTTTAAGAACCACATGTTGGGGAAATTAATTTAAGTATGTAGAGGATGAAACGCTGACTGTCCCTGTCAGGAACCTTCTGTTGCTGACTCTATCACTACCGTGTCCATGTAGAGGACCTAGAATACTCTCCGGGAAGGGCTTGTGTGGAGAGCCATGAAGCAGTCACTGTGCTCTTCTTTGTGGAATGACAGCCCTCTGGGAAGCCCTTAAAGGGAATGCACTGTTGACTTAGTGAGCCTGAGCTTCTAGGGTCAGAAAGACAAGATGCCAATTACAACAGCATCAAGGCTGGAAAGAAATAAACACATCTGAGGCCACTCTGACCCACAGACATCTCTGGGCATGCTTAATTAAAAACAAACTTGCAAGGATTAAAATTGATTCAGAAATACCCTTAAGTGTTTTTTGACTTAATAAACACACAAAAAAACACTGCAGGTATGACAAATAGAGGTTCAACAAGATGCCATCACCCTGGTGACCCCAGCCCCTCATCACAGCCCAGATCTGAGTCAGTGTTTAGACCCAATGCCCCAGGATGAAAAATAGCTGGGCTTCTGGTATTCCACCAACATTGATTGTAAGCTTCCCATGTGGCACTTTTAGTAGCATCTGCAGACACAGATCAAGGTACCTGGCAAAAGGAAAGAGAGAGATTGGCATAACTCTGCCGTGTGGTCTATCTAATAGGATTTTTAAAATTAATTTTATTTTTGGAAAGGCAATTTACAGAGGGAAGGAGAGACAAATATCTTCAATATGCTAGTTTCATTATCAGATAGACACAACAGCTGGAGTGGAGCTGATCTGAAGTCAAGAGTTAGGACTCCACACAAGTGCAAGTCCCCAAGGACACAGACTATCCTCCACTGCTTTCTCAGGCAGATGAACAGGAAGCTGGATGGGCAGTGGAGCAACCAGAATTTGAACCGGTGCCAGTACTAGTGTCGGCACTGCAAATCGTGGCTTAACCGGCCATGCTACAAGGCTGCTCTCTGGTGTCTCTTTTATAAGCTCACCATTCTCGTTGATAATCTAATCTCACCAATCATCTCCCTCAGGATCCATCTCCTAATGGCATTCAGTAACAGATTTCATATAATTTTGGGGGGAAGGGAATGCATAAACATTTAGACCACAGCACATGGGAGATAGACTGCTCACATTTTCATCATTGGAATTACAGTGTGGTGAGAGCATGGTTGGTTATGCTGTCCATTCACAGGGACCTTGTATGGTCCTGTAGTCACTGGTGTTCTTCATCATTCGCCTGTATGGATTTGGTCCCAGCTCTGCCACTTCCTGTGTGACCATGTGACCGTGGCTGCTGTTTTCCATTTTCATGTCTAAATTCCTCCTTGGAAAAATGGAAGTGATAATAATAACTCCTAAAAAAAAACAGAATTACAGTGAGAAATTAATGAGTTAACATTTCCACGGCTCTAGAACTGTACTTAGAACATATTAAGTGCTCTGTAAGTTGTTGCATGAAATCGGAGATATTCAGCACTATGCCTTGGTTTGCCTTTACTTATTCCTGTTCAATGACTTTATGTGTCCTGTAGCTAATAGTGCGGAGGGTTTGTTTTAAATCAGCTCTATTTGATACACTTATCTAGACAATGGTGATCCTTTCTGTGCATGTGTGTTAGCTTTCTAGGGCTGCTGTAACCAACTACCACCAGCAGGATGTAATGAGAGAAAGCAAATGTATTATTTTACAGGTCTGGCGGCCACAAGTCCCAAATCAAGGTGTCAACAGGGCCAGGTTGTCTCTGAAACTTGGACAAATCATACTTTGCCACCTCCTAAGTGCTGGCTGTCGGAAGTATTTTGCGCGTCTCACCTTGGCACTGATTTGCTCCAACTCTCCATCATCACATGGCATTCTCTTTGCAGCCCTGAGCATGTCTCAGTGGACCAGCTGCACTGGAACCCACCCAACTACAGTTTGATGTGTTGTTAACTTAAACCTGCAGCAAACTTATTTCCAATAAAGCCATATGCCAAGTTACTACAGCTCAGGATTTTAAATGGACTTTTAAAAAAAATGTTTTGTTAAGGCTGATGCCATGGTGTAATGGGTTAAGCCTCTGGCTGCAGCACTGGCATTCCATAGGGGCACTGTGAGTGTCGTGGTTGCTCCACTTCTGATCTGGTTCTCTGCTTATGACCTGGGAAAGTAGAAGAAAATGAGTTAAATCCTTGGGCTCTTGAATCCACATAGGAGACCCAGAAGAAGCTCCTGGCTTTGGATTGGCTTAGGTTTAGCAGTTATGGCCATTTGGTGTGAACTACTGGATAGAAGATCTCTCTCAGTCTCTCCGTCTCTGCAACAGTGCCTTTCAAATATACACAAAATAAACTTTTTTAAAAAGATGATTCACTCCCCAAGTGGCAGCAATGGCACAGTACTGAGCCAATCTGAAGCCAGGAGCCAAGAGCTTCTTTCAGGTCTCCCATACAGGTATAGGGTCCCAAGGCTTTGGGCCATCCTCTGCTGCTTTCCTAGGCCACAAGCAGAGAGCTGGATGGGAAGTGGAGTAGCTGGGGCACAAACCAGTACCATATGGGTTCTTGACGCATGCAAGGCAAGGACTTCAGCCATTAGGCTACCGTTCTAGGCCCACAAGATAAATCTTTAAAAAATGTTTTTTGTTAACCTGAAATACTTGTACTTGTTTAAGGGGATACTGTGTAATGTTTCAACACATGTCTCGTGTAAACTAATTAAATTAAGCACCCAACTCTTGTGTTTCTTGATGTCTGGAGTGCATCTCTCTCCCAGTTCTTTGTGCAGCATGTACTACATGGTCACGGGCTGCAGCCACTCCACCGTGCTGAGGAACACCAGACTTCCGTCCAACTAGGTTTTGGTCCTTGTCATGCAGCCTGACTGTATCCCCTCTCCTCTCCCAACCTCAGGTAATCACTCTTACAAGCTTAGGCAAGCAAACAAACATTCTCAGAGAGAACGTGCAGTGCTTGCCCTTCTGTGTCTAGTTTATTTGACTTAATACAATGACCTACTCTTCATTTATTTTGCCACAAATGTCAGAATTTCATTCTTTTCAAAAGCCAGTTACTGTTCCATTGGATATATATTTCACATTTGCTTTATCCAGTCATCCGCTGACAGTCACTTCGTTTCTCTGTTGTGGTGAGCAGGGTATAGCGAACATGAAAGTGCGGCTAGCTCTTTCACATGCCGACTTCAGTTCCTCTTTTGAGTACATGCCCAGCAGAGGAATGTCTGGGTCATATGATAGACCCAAGATCTGTCTTTCCCGGAGAAGGCATTGGTTCCATGACAGCACTGTAAAATGAATTTGAATGCTCATGGTGAAGCATGGGCTCCTGGATTTGCCACGGATTCTTCCGCTCTGGATTGTGTTACATCTCACTTGGCTCTAATTGTTCACATGACCTGGCTTCCAACTGCACTAAACCTTGGATTTCAAAAAGACAACCTTGTGAAAAAAATTCATATTCAGAACTGGATCAAAAGACTCACACCTAGAAACTTACATCATGTCTACATGAATGTTTTAGAGAATACCAGATTTTAAGCTTTCATGTTTTAAGGACTCAAGGTTTTCACTTATTTAGGTGAGGCTCAGTGTCAACACTCACAAACTAATGGTCTAAGCTTGTTTCCTTATCTATAAAATGAAGAAAGTAACATCCAACATACAGAATTGATCTAGTGAGCAGCTGTATTTATGTGTATGAAATATTTCGTAGACTTCCTGACATAGCAAAGGCTCTCAAGGAATGGTAGCCAATGGATGGGTGTGTTTCTTGCATTCAGTTTCCAGCCCCTGACTACAGCTTCCTGCTACGGCAGCACCTAGATTCATGGAGATGGCTCAAGCAATAGGATTCCTGAAACTCATGTGGGAGAACTGAGTTTCCGCCTGTCTCAACCCTACCCATTGTGAGTACTTGGAGAGGGACGAATCAGTAGATAGGATCTCTCTCTCTTTCATCCTCCCTCTCCTTTCAAAATGAGTTCATTGAAAACGAATGAATAAAAAAGGTACTAAAATAGCAATGCTAGAAGCACTCGTAGAAGTGCTAATGAGGGTAGCTTTTCTTATGAAGACATTATGGTCCAAATGAGCCAAGATGTCCTTTAACCATGTACTCAGGCCTTCTGTTATATCTGTTGGTTGTATGTGCTCCTTTTATCTGATGTTTAATTTGACTTTTTTTTCTATGAGAGTAAGGCTTTAATATTTATTCATTTTTGTGCCACAGGGTCTCACTTGCTCTGGGCAGGGATCAACCCTATCTCTGCCCATTGACATTAGCACACCGTCTGAAAATTAATTCCATATAGTTTTTATATTCAGCTACATCTTTTGCATGAGCTTAGCATTCAGATTTCATGTATCCTTGAGTCTATGTTTGCATTATTTGCTC
This sequence comes from Ochotona curzoniae, assembly GCF_017591425.1. NCBI lineage: Eukaryota > Metazoa > Chordata > Mammalia > Lagomorpha > Ochotonidae > Ochotona > Ochotona curzoniae. The sequence continues at coordinate 7,158,690 of NW_024465035.1, read as the reverse complement.
ACCCCTGGAGAAGGAAGCCAAAGAAAGATTAATTCATAAAAAATGAATGGTTGTTGAAACTCTTCAAAGCCTTGATTCACTGCATAATTAGTAGACAACACTAGAAAACAGAATATCTTTCTGCCTGTGAATTAGGTAAATTGATTAATTCATTAATTACGAATGATAACTCCATAGATAGCATAATTGTATCACTAGTTAACAAAACACCGCGAAAGAATCAAGCATGCTTTCAACACGGTCAAAAATTTAATTTACAATACTGGGTACCTCTCTTAGAATCCTAATTAAAGATCTCAGGAAAGCCAACCCATTTCTTGAAGGAGAGTTGTATTATTTACAAAGCATATGCAATCCACAGCAATTTTCTTTCTCCCAGAATTCTGTCTCAAAGGGAATTCACTCATTTATTCATTAATTCATTAAGCAAATGTTACTGAGTGTCTCCATGTTTTAGCCCTTTTTAGTCACTGGGGATGCAACATTGAGCAAATCAAAGATCCCTGCCTTCAGGCAGCACACATTCCAGTGCCGTCCATTATGGTATCTTCCAGCCACCGGGGCTCGTTTTAAATTTTAATTTAAAGTTAAATTAATTACGGAAAAAAAAAACCTCTTCATTTCTTCAGTCCCACTAGTCAAATGTCAAATGATCAAATAGCCAATGATCACATGATCAATACTATATGCGGCTAGTATGCATATTGGACAGCACAGCACATGTACAGCACAGCAAAGACATTCTCACACAGGGTTATATAGTAGAGACAGAGAACGAACAATAAGTAAAAGGCTCTGAGGTGTGAATGAATCAGATGTGTGTGAGCAGAGAAACCAATGGCCATTGTAACTGGAGCATTGTACGTGGGGCTAGGGGAGAGAAATGAGATGAGGTAGAAGTAGAAACCACAGGGAGAAGGATTTTCTGTTGAGTTGCATCAGAAGACCCCAAAAGGATTTCAAGATTTCAAGGAAATGACCTATTCTGATTATACTTATAAAATGCAACCTTCTGAGCTTGGCATTGTGGCATTGCAAATTAAACTGTTGCCTATGATATCAATGTCCTATTTGGGTCCTAGTTTGAAACTTGTGTGTTCCACTTCTCATCTAGCATCCTGCAAGTGTTCCTGGGAAAGCAACGGTAGCTGATCCCCAGAATTTGGACCCCTGTATCCATGTGGGAGACCAGGAAGAAGCTCAGGGACCCTGGCTTTCTCACTTTGCCATGGCCCAACCTCAGTCAATGAGGCCATCTGGGGAGTAAACCTCTCTATCTCTCTCACTCTCTCTCTCATTGTCCTTCAAATAAATTATATATATGTAATATTAAATAATTTATATATAGTATATATAATAAAACACACTTTATTTATATATAAATATAGTTTGCACATATATAAATAATATATATAATGTATATATATATATAAATGCAGGCTTGTGAATGAAAAACAAATCATGAAATTACAAGTGGAAGGTAAGTATCTACTCAAATGGAAGATAGTAAAGTAAGTGGAACTAGAAATTAGGATGAAACTGTAATACATTTAGGAGGAGAAATGACTGGGCTTGAGAGTGAATTGTGTGTTAGAAGTAGAGAAAAAGAAAGAAATAAAGATGATGCTTGAGGAGGGGCTGGCACTGTTAGGTTGGAAATAATGCTGAAAGGTCAGTTTTGACATAAATTAAGATGATTTCTCTAAGTGGAATTGAACTTTTCAGTTAACCTCTGAATTGGCGTGTTCAACAATAGCAAGATGCATAGTTAAATCCAGACCTAGCAGAAAAGTCAAAGTAGAATATGTGACTCTGAGGTTGATCCTCAAGAAGATGTTTCAATCCACAGAGTGGGTAACAGCATTGATGATGAGTGGCAAGCCAAGAAGTAGAAGAGGATCAGACTGAGGCTGGGGACGTTCTAAAAGTTGGTAGTCCAATACAGGAAGAAATAAAGCAGTGAGGGGGGAAGGAGGAGAAGTGGGCGAGCATGACGTGGCAGCACAACATGAGCAGGGCTGCTGCTGTGCGGTGCAGCGCGGTGAGGGCAGTGAGGTTAACTCCCGCTGATGATGGGCTGCCTCCGGAACCCTTGCTGCAAGTAGTTTGTTACTGGGTGGGGTATGAGTTGTTCAGTCCAGATGAAACATATAGGCGAATCTAGATGCAGAGAGAGGAGAGACAGATCTTTCATCCACTGATTCACTCCCTATGCAGCTACAATGTTGAGAGCTGAGTTGGTCTGAAGCTGAGAGCTGGAGCTTCTTCTAGGTCTCCCGCATGCCTGCATGGACCCAAGCACTTGGACCATCTCCACTGCTCTTCCAGGCCACAAGCAGGGTGCTAGACAAGAAGTGGAGTAGCTGGGTCCTGAATCTGTGCCCATGTGGGATGCCAATGCCCACAGTGGAGGGTGAGAGCTCTTTAGGTATTCCCATATTCTTTAGTCACAAACTTGCAGATATTACAAATGTTGACTGCTCAAATAGTGTGAGTGTAACTAACTCACTGAATTCTTAATAGAAAAATCTTAGCCTGATGCTTCCATGGCGATCCTTCACTGGAGGTAGCTAAACTCCAAACAGTTCATAGATCGTGTAACAGGTGTTCATGTTGGAATGAACTGGCCATCTGAATTCGCTGATGAGCCTCTGTGTGTGAGTGTGTGCATGTCTGTCACCTTGCCCTGCTCTTTCCTCGCTGTGTGCAGCCCCGATAGGAAGCCTGAGCTCCACACTGGGAACCAAAACAGTCAAGTTATTTCCATCATGGCCTCTGGGTCCTTACGCCATTTCATTAATCAGCTGGCACTCTCCAAAACTCCAGGTTGTAAAAGAAGTTTATTTATGAAATATCTGGCTGAGGTGTGTGATAAACAATGCCAAAGTGAACTAAAAACAGACTCATTTAATAAGCAATTTCTTTCTCCTACACTGTTTAAATTTACATAATCAACTGGCTATAATATTTAGCATACTTTTAATGTTTCTCATTTGTTTATACTACAATTCAGTGCTTCAGATTTCTCCACTCACCAACATATTGATTGACTTATATAGGATATAAAACAGCAAATATTCCACCTATATGTATTACACGAATGTGAAGGAAATGAGAGGCGGAGCTATTGTAATTTTTTCATTAATTACAAATCTAATTCTATTAAAATGCATGAGATGACAAAATCTCAACCAACTCTTTAGAGTCATTACTGGGAGATAAATAATTCTACAAAAGTATTACTATCAGTGTCATTAACGTGATTTTATCAAGTGTGCGTTTATCTCCAGATTGGAAACAATAGCAGCCGGAAGGAGAGAAATGCCCATGAGCACCGTGGTATGAAAACCAATAGCCGCTGCCGAGCCGCAGCGAGCCTTCTTGTGGCTTCACAATGAAAGAAAATGTTCTTGAAGCCACAGCTGAAAGAGGAAATAGAGAAAACGAGTCTATTTTACCTTGGGCTCTGAGAAGAAAACACTGCTGAGTTCTCTAGGTTAGGAAAGAACTCAGATACTCAAACGCATTAACAATGCTTTCAGGACTTACAGCGATCCAGAACGTCCTGAATACACTTGATGATATTTCCACATTAGTGGCCAAAATAGATCCGTGTTAAACTGCAGAACTCCACCTTCGTGTTTCTGTCTAGAGAAACATTTTTTTTTTTTGGTCTCAAATACAAGAAACAATACATATTTATGAGCTCTACCTAAAAACACTCTCTTTACTTTTTCTCTAAATGTCTTTTGGTGACTCACAAAAACGAAGCACGGGATAACACCAATAGCAATTGCAGGCCATCATCAAAGATTGCTCCACATCATACACGCTTACTCCAGCCCCACCAAACCTCCTTTTGCAATGGTTTCTCTCACTGCGTCTTTCCTTTTGGTTACTCTCTTTGTTTCCACCTTCTAGCTTTTAGAAGTTAGAGATGAATTACTATAAAGTGGAAAAATGAGTGAGACTCGTCAGACATAGGAACCGAGCTCCCAGTCACTGACGAGGACACAGAAGCTCCCACAGAGAAGCAATTCATCCAAGGAAGATTTTGCATTAGACTCTGGATCTTTGTGCTATTAGAACCATTTTAAAAGGGTACAATGCAAAAGAATGAAAGACAAGAGGACACTACATGTTGGCTTCTGTTACAACTTGAATTCGAAACATTTCAATTTTTGTTCGGAAACCTGTATCAATGCCCTGTTCCAAAAAGAGAATATTGCAAGAATTCTTTGATGTTTCTCTGGCAGTCAAATAAATAAAGGAACTTCTTAGTCTTTTGGTTCACGCGAAGTGTTTTCTTCTAGAGTCTGCAGATTCAAGTCCCGCGTTTAATTTTGGTTCACTAAGCACCATTCAGGACCATAAAAACAATGTTGGAAACCTAAGCTGATTCTTAAAAAGCTAATGTCCAAAGTGGTGAAGAAATATACTGCCACGACTGTGACATTCAACCTCACACTCCACATGCGTGGATCAGCGAGTGAAATACACATTAGAACACCACGTGAAAGCCAAGACCCAGTGTTGCTTTAATAATCCTAAAGTGAATGCTATTGAATGGTCTGCTTTAAGTGCTTTGTTTATTTTATTTCCAAAGGAAGCCTTTGTATGTGTAGCTATCAAAAGGCTTTTATAGAAGGATATTAATTATATGCTGAAACTTAAAAAGTATCGTTGTGCTGGATAAAATGCCAATATACTATCTCATGGATCTACTAATTCAGGCTAGTCTTGATCTTAGATTTCCAGCTGAGAACTGGAATTATTTGGCAATTATTTAGCTGAGCATAAATATTTAGAGACAGTTTTTGCTAACAAATCTTGCCTCGGGAGCCAGGCCCATAACAATATTCTTGGCATGAGTTTTCCACACATAAATCAAGCGTCTAACTTCACACCTTCTCTATTTCATTTTTACTATTTTGTGTGGTGCCCTTGCTCCTCTGTTTGCCTGGCCCTTTTCTTACACTGCCCTGTAGAATGGAAAACCTGGCTGACCCGATTGGGACAGTAAGGAGCAGCTCAAGAGAAACGGGTTGAATGCCTTTTGAATATTCCATCTTGGATTCATAAACCTGATGGGAGTTTGGGTTTTTCAGGTCTGGGAGTCTACTTTTGTCAAATGTGCTATCTGGTAAGCATTCTGTCTTTCTCCTCTTTCAGGTGTATGCACACGTGTGCAAACAGGGGTGTGCCCTTAGGCTGGGACACGCAGGCTAGGAAAAAAACCGTGCTATTCCTCCACTTGAAATTGCATTCCTCTGCAATGACTAAGAAGCCAATGGTAAATATAAATCAAGCATTCAAAGCAAAATGGTGTAGTAAGACAGACTTCCCTGTATTCTAGGAGTTTTAAGTGCCAGGACGCCCGCGAACTTTTATTCTTTGAAAATGTACTGCCTCTTAGGGAGGAATTCACCAATTTTCCAACTCCCACTAAAATTTCGTTGGGAGCATCATTGAAAGCAATGCTCCAGCTGAGTTCTCTCTATATGGTAAATAAATCATGTGAACAACAGTCCCCAATTTCGCATTAATTGTTTGGAAATCTCTGCAACATCAAACATTTTGTTAAAAGTCTAGAAAGAAATAACTGTAGCTCTTTTGTTGTTGTTGCTGTTGTTTTGCTTCGGAGTGATTTGTTCTAAATACAGCTTAACAGGCAGATGACTGGTTTGTGACTGGAGTATCTTTTCTGAGATGAAAAAGCAATACAAATGCTTCCCAAAAGACGCCATCCAGGCGCACAGCAGCGCGGGGACCATGGAATGAGTGCACCTGGGGAAATCCTTATCACAAATTGGATTGACAGGGAGGATGCGGAGCCTTCCCCGGCACACACGCCTCTGAAAAGCTGAAAGGGAATCACAATGCTTTAGGAATGAGATCTGGGAATTGCTTAAATATGAGAGTTTCAAATTGCTCAGGCATTAAGAGAGTAAGAACATGAAATGCAAATATTGTAGGAATAAAGGGGGAGAAGATATGGCACACAACTCATAACGATTGAAAATGAAAGCAGAATCCAAACCCTACTCTGAGACTGCGGTTAGAGATCATGTGGAAGACAGCCTCTTTTATTCCTCTCTGTCACAGCCAACTTGTGTGTGTGTCACACCCAAATAGAGAAGATAAGACAGTGTCTTTCAAAATTCACTTGGGCATGGAAAAGGAGCATCTGATCCCTGTTAGCCAAGACCTTTCTCACAGGTGAACAAAAGTAACCAGCCTGAGGAGGTAACTGAAGGCCAAGTGCTACGAGGCTACTTCGGAAAGTTCACGGGGGACACACAAAACGGAAAAAGCAATCATGCATTTCACAACTTTCTTGTGCAAAAATGAACTTTCCTTTTGATTCCCATAAGTTTTCGTAATTCCCCTCAGGTATGTCTTTAAATTTCACTGTAATAGTCAGAAATCACACGTTTTAATTAACTTTTTTTCAAAAATTTTTATTTGTTTTTATTGGAAAGTCCAGTTTACAGAGAAGGAGAGTAGGGACAGAGGTCTTCCATCTGCTAGTTCACTCCAAAAGTGAATGCAAGGGCCAGAGTTGAGCCTATTCGAAGTCAGGAGACTGAAGATTCTTCTGGGTCTCCCATGTGGATGCAGGGACCCAAGGCTTTGGGCCATCTTCTAGTGCTTTCCCAGGCCACAGGGAGCTGGATGGGAAGTGAAGCAACCAGGTCATGAACCAGCACCTGCTGCTTGTAAGGTGAGGATTTAGTTACTGCACCACTGTGCCAGGCCCTAAGTAACTTTTTAAAGAACGTTACACCAATGCTTCTGTAACCACAGAGGATTGAATGAAGGGAATATGCAGCAATCCACTTCTTCCCACAAAACTCACCCAGAAATGTCAAGTTTCCAAGTCCTTGTTTCTTTTCTTTTCTTTTTTGAAAATTTGTTTATTTGAAAGGCAGAGTAATAGAGAGAGGGGACACACACACACACACACACACACACGCAGTCTTGGTCCTCTGGCTCTCCCCTCAGTGGCTACGAAGGCCAAGACTGGGCCATGCCAAAGCCAGAAGTCCGGAATTCCATCCAAGTCTCCTACTAGGGTGACAATGGTCCAAGGACTCAAGCCATCCTATGCTTTCACAGACACATTAGCAGGAGATTAGATTAAAACATGAGTGTCATAGATGGCGGTTTAACCTGATACCCCACAATGCTGACTTAAAGAACATCTAGCCTAGTAATCATGTGCCTTCACCAACCCACAAAACAAAAACCACATTCTATCATCGTTCTTCCTAGCTGCTGATGTGGGCATGGTCATTGAGATACTGAGGTTTAATGTTACAAGAGCCTTGAGACTTTATTTCCTACAATGAATTCTGGAAATGTAAGCAGTGAGATTCACCGAAGTGAAGGGACCGACGGATGATCACAAAGGCAATTTGCAGCCAAACTGAAGGGCAGAAAGAGCAGGCTGTCCACCTTTGGTCTTGCCGTCTTCACTCTGTGCTCTCAGGATGAAGAAAGGTGAGACACATGCACAGCTCAGCGTCAGTGGCGGCTTCAACCTTGAGACATCAGGGTCAAAGAATCAAACCACTCTACAAGAACCAGGAATTTCATCCTATGCTGGAGCAGTATGAGACTGTGGAGTCTCCCCAGGAAGTTTAGCAGCTATATTTCCCTTCTTCTCTGCCCTCTACATGTACTTAGGAAGAAGCAAGGTGTTCCCTTTATAGATCTGGAGTTGATATGGTGCTTAGTACAGAGCAGTGGGATGGAGGAGAGCTGGGTCAAGCTGACTCTGTGGATGCCTCACCATGCTTCATCAAGACTCAGCTGTCCGTGATGAAGACAACTCTAGCCATCCGGGTGGTTGACCTGACCTCCCTCCTCTATAATGGTACTATTACACATTCCACAGAACTTGTACCCAGGGGTTCTTCCTGCACTTGACGAACGTGGTGCATTCTGTACTACCAGAACAGAGAAAGGATACTGTTTTTCTGGGGTGAAGGGTCCTACTTGTAGCATCTGACTTGGTTCTTGAACAAGTTGCTGAAGTTCTCCAAGCGCCAGTTTTGTCCTCTGGGACCCAGAGTTACTAATGCTTTGTCCAAGGGTGACTGAGGATCCTGACAGAGAATGCACACAGCATAATGTAAAATAACTAACTAAATAAATAAAGCCTGGTTTGTAATACTCTTGCAACAGAGATTGCTGTGAGCGCTATTCCTCTTTATAAAGATGCCCAATAATAGTTCTGGAAGAGTTAGACAAAACAGAAAAGGTCTAGGCAACAGCTTCTGCCTTCAACATTTAAAGTGCTTTTCCTTAAAAGGTCAGTGCATGGTTCCACCCAGTGCTTGGTAAGCATTCAGATATCCCCTAAGATTCTAATGTTCTGCATACAGCTGGCCCTTAAGTGAAGTGGGCTCCTTCTCTTTGTCTTTTTACCAGAAGCTAAACATTCAAAAGGCTCCACTATGCTAGTGATCCCTGGAAGAGAAGAGCAAAAACAGTAATACTAATTAGTAGCTACCAGAGCTGTTCTGCATGGCAATAAGCTGGGAATTTATGGTTTTGTTAAGAGTCAGGATACATTTGAAATCTTTTATATAATATTAGATATGAAAATACACACCATCTGGACCTCTTGCTGGTAGCCTTGAAATGTCTACATCTCACAGGAATCAAACCCATTTTACCTGCTAGGGAATAAAACACCTGTTTCACATATTACTTCCCACTGGGTGATGAACATTTTCACCATCTTCAGCCAGAAAGAAAAAAATGAAACCGTGGCTTCACATTGTTCAGTGGATTTTAAAAAGCTGGCGGGAGTAGGGGCTGTATTGTGATCTGGTTGGAGGAAGGCTGTGCCAATTGCCCCTGGAACCACCCCTAATAATTTGGGGGACTTCTCCGCAGCTCTGTGTAGCATGGATGAAAATACATTTTCCTCTCATTATAAGTCTGCTTATGAAAACACTTAGTGAGATGCGCCAACTGCGTCTTGGCTGCTGGTTGCATCTTGTAATAGATGGTCCCGAAGTGGATAGAAGGCTGCAACTCATCAGGGCAACTCTGCTGGTGACATAAAATAGTGGCGGGGCTTGTGAATAGCCCTAAAATCCTGAGAGAGAGCTTTTGCGTTCTGTCCCTGGACATCTGGTGTTATTCTATAGATATCTTCCTGCAAACTTCCTTAACATGTCTTCCCTTCTCACTACTTACAAATCCTTTTGTTGTTCAACTAAAAGCAAGCTGCCCTGGTAGGAAATTAGGTTGATGCTTTGCTTTTATTAAAAAAAACCTGACAATATCATTATTTCCCTTTAAAAATATCACCATAACTACTTAATACCTTCAAATATTCTGTTGGTGCTCGGGTTTCACATGGCTTGTGGTTTTATGCATATTTGAATCAGGATGCTAATAGAACTCACACATTGCTCTTTCCTTGTCATTTATTTCTTGTGTATTTGTCAGGAAGAGGTTCTCCAAGTCTAGATTTTCTGATCACATTCCTGTGGTGTCATTTTTTAAAAAAAGATTTATTTAGTCTTATTGGAAAGTTAGACATACAGAAAGGAGGAAAGAGAGGAAGATCTTCCATATGACGATTCACTCCCCAAGTGGCTACAACAGCCAGAGCTGCACTGATCTGAAGCCATGGGGCAGGGGACTCTTTCAGGTCTCCTATGTGGGTGTAGGGTACCAAGGCTTTGGGTCATTCTCAACTGCTTTCTCAGGCCACAGGTAGGGAACTAGATGGGAAGCAGGGCTGCTGGGATTAGAACTGGTGCGCATATGGGATCCCGGTGCGTGCAAGGTGAGGACTTTAGCTGCTAGACTACTGTGCTGGATCCCCTGTGATGTCATTGACCATGTTTTTATGTCCTCTGTAATGGATGTATCACATACAGTATATTCCATACAGGAAAGTTTGATCCAGGTTTTATTTCTTTGACAAGATGGTTTTGATGAGTAGTATTCCTTAATCTTTTTTTTTTTATTTAAAAATCAGAAACATACACACCGAGAGAGATAAAGAAAAAGAGAGAGAGAGAGAGAGAGAGAGAGAGGCTCTATCCGGCCAGACTTACACCAGGAGTCTGAAAAGCAATTTGAGTTACTCATTAGGTGATAAGGATCTAAGCCATGAGCAAGTACTTGTTGCTCCTGCGAAGTGTGTTACCGGAGCACTGAATCAGAAAGAGAACGAGGACTCAACCCCGGTGCTCTAACGCAGGCTGCTGCTGTCCCAAGCTGCACCTTAACCTCTGTTGCCTATGTCCGCCTCCTGGTTTATGTCATTTTTTTCACCTTCTGTGTGGTGTCTTCATGTCAGTGCTCATGCATGCCTACTTTCATTTCATTTGCTCATTCCTTGCAAAATACTGCTACCCTACTCTTTTTTACACCTTCCTTATGAATTAACCATAATAAGGCTAGAAGAGAAACTTTCAGTTATTCAGTAAAACAGTGCAGGTAGGAGAGGCAGGCCATGATTTCCCCCCATATAAATGTTTTCAAAACAATGATGTGACTGCGGGCCAGGAGACACATCCTCCTCCATCTGATGGAAACTTCACATGATTTTTTCCCACTGGTTTTGTTCAATGCTCCCCAGAGTGAGCTATGGTATAGAGGCAAACAGGTTTTGTTTACCTACAGGACTTCCCAGGGCCTTTATGTGCTAATATGTGCGATCAATCTCTCAGAGCTAATAACAGGAAATGTTTTGTAGTACCAGATTTTCACAGAAGGCATAAGGAAGTACTTGTATTTGCTCATGGTTTTCTTTCTATAAAAATACTGCTGTTCTTGCTAGCACATGCAAAACCTAGGGCTCAGAATAGGCCTGACAGGGGAACCCTGGGGACTCTCCTGTTGGGCTATAGCTCCCACTGGTGAGTATGAGAGCTGGAGCTGTGGGTGGACCAGGATGGGCAAGGCTGTAGCACCCATCAGTGAGAGCCAGAATGGGTACAGGCCAGTCAAGCTAGGCTGCAGTACCCACTGGTAAGTGTCAGGACTCAGGGCCATTCATGTCAATCTGGGCAGTAGCACCTAATGGTACACACAGGATCCAGGGCTGGGAGCATGCCTGGTGGAGAAATTTGGGGAACTCTCCTGTTAGGCACAGCTTCCACTGGTGTGTGTGTGAAAGTTGGGGTTGGAAGCAGGCTAGGCCAGGCTGGGCTGTAGCACCCACCTGTGGGCATATGTGTGAGTTGAGTCTGGGGGCAAGTCTGGCAGGATCAGTCCACAGCACACACTGGCATGGTAGGTTGCAGGCCAGGCTGGGATGGAGTGCAATACCCACCAGTTCATACCAGAGTTGAGGATGGGGCAGGCTGGGCTAGGCTACTGTACCTGCTGGCAAATGCTGAGACAAGGAGTAGTCTATCAAAAACTAGCCTGCTGTACCTGCTGGAAAGTTCTGAGACTGAAGTGGGCCATTACAGGCTAGGCTGCAGCACCTGCTGGCACATGCAGAGCCTGGAGCTGGGATTGGGCCTGATCGGGAAAAGTCGGGGCTATCTTTGTTTGGCTACTCCTCCCATTGTGACTGTGAGAGCTGGGACCCGGTGTAGGCCAGTCTGGTGGAGGGTCAGGCTGGTTGTAAGTCATGTCAAGCTAGACCACAGAACACCATGGCTAGGGCTGAAAATATACCTGGCAGGGCAAAGGTGTGTACTACTATGCTATGCCTATCAGTGGTGAGCACAAGAACCAGGGCTAGGGACAGGCTAAGGTTGACAAAGTGGTGGCTCCTATAGGCACATGTGAGGGCTGGGTCTGAGGGCAGGTCAGCTGAGCTAAGCCACAGCACCAACAGGTGTGCATGAGAGTTGAATGGGATATCAGCTAGGGACAACTAGGCTGCAGCAGAGACTGGCAATTGCAAAGCACTAGGGCTGCAGGTGGCCTGGTGCGAATTATTGGGGATGCCCCAATTATGCCAAGGTACCTTCTGGTATGCGTAAGGACTGAGTCTGGGAAGGGCTGACTTGGCTGAGCCATATCACCCGTCAGTTCATGTGAGATATGGGGCTGAGGTGGAACTGACCAGGCAGCTTCATCCACCAGCATGTGTATTGGCTGGTGCAGATGGCTAACCGTCACTGGCTCTACACTGGCTGGCTCATATGAGTCAAGTCTGAGGTACCCCAGGTGAGGTTTTATGGGGTTTTCTCAAACTGGACCACTGGTCTCAGACCCTGATCACAGGGAGAATCACAATATATGTGGTCCAACCTTAAGTGCATGTATCAGGACTGGGCCACCACAGTTTCTTTAAACTGTTATTATAAAGCTTCTTATCAGCAATAAGAAGTGTATGGAGGAATTTAGGGATATGTCACACAGGGAATGGCAACACTGAAGCAAAATCAAGCAGAATTATTAGAAGTGAAGGACACAATGGAACCAATTAAAAATTTGGTGATAAGTCTCAATAATAGAATGAATAAAGCAGAAAAAAGAATCGCAGAATTGGATGACACTTCTTGCCACAATGGTGAAACGATCAAAAAGCTGAACGAGAAACCAAGTCAAACTAAGAAAAGTATTCAAGGACTAAGGGGCATTGTCAAGCTGAATATAAGAGTTATACGATTTCCAGAAGGCACAGAAGGAGAAGCTGAGTTTTAATAAGTGTTTAATAAAATAATAAAGGAGAAAGCCCCTAATCTGGAGAAAGAATTGGGAAACAGCATACAGGAGGAGCACAAAACTCCCAACAGAGTTGACCAAAAGCGATCTTTACCACGATACATGATAATCAAGCTCTCTTCAGGTGAACACAAGGAAAAGATCCTTAAATGTGCATGTGAAGATGATGGTTTGAGTCCTGGCTGCTCCGCTTCCAATCTGAATGCCTGCTAATGCACCTTGGAAAAGAACAAAGGCAGGTTCAAGTGCTTGGGCCCCTGCACCCATGTAGGAGACCCAGACCTTGACTTTGGCTTAATTCAATCCCAAAGGAGTGAACCAGTAGATGGAAAACATCTCTCTCTCTCTGTATGTGTGTGTGTGTCTGTCTCTGTAACTATGCTTTTCAATTAAAATGAAATAAATTTATCTAAAAAAAGAAAGATCCAACTTTCTAGTACTGTTAGATTGACTTAAATTTTCCAACACACGTTTTTAGGAAGTCAAATTCTAACCACAATATTAAGTATTTTACTGTTTTCTAGAAACTTTCACATATTATACAAAGTTTATATTTATTATTTATAATATTATGTTACAGGAATATCTACCATATTTGTTGCCTTATTTTGAATATCATTCAATGTTTTCATTTTTCTTGAAACATTCTTTAATGATTTCTCTATTTTATTATTCTCTTCAGTGAGCCAACTTTTGGTTTCTTGTTCTATGTGGTTTTTATATTTATTCTGTTTTCCCCCTTGCTTACTCTATCAGAATTTTTCTAACTTCTTAAGTTGGACACTTATTAATTTCTACCATATCTTATTTGTGACATAATTATATAGAGATATAAACTGTCTTCTAGGTATTATTTGAGTAAAATCTTACCTTGTTTTATCCTTTTGTGTTTCTATTATAATTCTGATGCATTTTTACATTCCACACAAAATCATCCTGGGTCATTTATTTGTTTCACTTTTTACTGTATGGGCTGCGGAAGCAAGCACCATTTATTTGGGTTGATGCATGTTCTTCCAAACAACTCTCCTTTATTATTTCCTAATTTAATCATCGTTCATGGAGGGTGCGAGCTTTATGATATTGACACTTTGAAATTAGTCAGAAGACATTTGTGACCTATGACACAGTAGTCCTGTATTTATTAGAAAACCATCTGTCTATTGATAGTAATATTCCACCGATGTTTAACACTGCATATTTCTCATCTGTGCTTTCCAGGTAGTCTTGCTTGGCTATTCTTTGAGATGATTTGGAAGAAGTAGATTGAAACATTTTACGATGATCACGTATGCTCCTTTTCCCCTTGATTTCTATTACATAATTATTTAGAGAAATTTTTATGATAAATTGACCCTTAGCTGATGGAAGCTTTCACTCAAGAGGCAGTCCCCTTGCCCAGGACAGTTCATATCCCATGGTCCCAGTCATCATGTACACAGAACCGTGACACTATTTCTACAGAATCTAGATTTTCCTAAAGTGTGATAGAGTGGGATACTGGTCAATGATTCTTTACCTTCTTATTTCACCTTCTCTGAAGAAAAGAAGCAAGCCTGACTGCATTGTTCCCTGAACGCCCACCTTTTCCTCTATCTGTGCTGCTGCCATCACTGTGACAGTGCTCAGAGCCCAGAATTCTTGCTTTGTTGTGCCCTAGCAGAAGTAGCTAATCTTCTCTGAGCTTTACTTTGCTCATCTAGAAAATGGGCCAGCAAAATCTAGCTTTATGGGAACGTTGCAAGAAGTAAATAAGATAGCAGAAGTACATCTCTTAAAGGACTGCCTAGAACTAAATAAAAAGTTCATTTTTGTTGATTAAATATTGCTTTTATTGTTAGTATTGTATTCTAACTTCCTTTGCTGAAATAGCCTGCTCCTTCTTAAAAGTTTGTGTGTCACTGTGTATGTCTGTGTTCATGTTCTATGCCACCTTGTCTCTCTGAATTATACTTCCAATTTGACCACGTGGTCTGCCAGAGCTTTCAGAGCTGGGTTTGGAGTGTGAAGGCCACCTCCACCAGGGAAATATGGCCTTCAGGGAGCATCACGCTCACATTCTAATCACACTTTGCAATATAGCATGACATGGGATGAATGAGCAGCACTAAACGACCCTGATGAAAATATAACTACTGCTAAAAGCCAAAAAGGACAGGACAATTTTAGTAAGCTTATGCAAATTGAATACCATACAATTTTTAACCTATGTATTTGGACTTAAGTAAAAGCCAAGTAGAGAGCATTGCTCCAAATAGGCTTTCAAAAATGGTTTATGAGGTTTTAGTAGCTTTCTAAATTTGACCATGCATGCTTATACCTTTTAATTTTGTGGATTTGAAATGCTTGGCTCCAAGTAGCATGTTGTAAGAAGGTTATTTCTGGACTTTCTCCGGGTGTAATGTATAAAATTAGCATTCTTCTTTGGCAATTGAGCCTCACGGTTTCAGAGCTAACCCAACTCATCAGATTGTTGTAAGTGAAGACTAATTAAATACTCTCCTGCTTGCAGTCTCAACTTTTTATTAGTACAGGTTCCTAGAGGTCAAATTTGTGTAGCATGAATCAAATAAACGATCTACAGCATTACACTTCCATTGGAGCATACAACTTTTTTTTTTTTTTAAACCAACAGCAAAGTTACCGCTTTATGGTCACATTAAAGTCACAATGTAATTCTATTTGTGGATTTTCAAAGAGTCAACCCAAGTGTGAAAGAAGAAAGTCTGCTTAAATGATGGTTGGGACCATCACATGTCGTTCTTTTCTGAGGCTGAGCACTGCAAGGAAGGCCACCAAAACACCTACCTTCCACGTGAACCTTGAAAAATACCCCCACCCTTGCCAAAGCAGCCAGGGAGGCCATGATGGCTAGAAAACATGCAAGTCCTCTTTAAACAGCAGCATTGAAAAAGACATGTGCGAGGTCACCATCGCCAGGGGCTAGCAGGAACCTTCTTTGAAGATTGAAAGACTCACAGAAAACCATCTTGTTTTCATTTTTCAAGGAATGGGAATATTGCAGGCAGGAAAATGTTGACAGACAAGAAATACCACAAGGTTTCATTGTATTCGTCTTCGTAAAAAAAAAATGTGGGCCAAAATGAGAAAACTGAATCATTCTGCAGCAAGACCTCATTTTCTTTTCAGAATGTCTGTGCAGTTGGGCAGGGGTGGGGGGTTTGGGGGGGTTTCTCCTGCAGGCACTGTGAATTATTAGTTTTGAACAATTATTTTCCCACAAACTGAGAGGTGAATAAGCAAATGAAAGAAGATGTAAGAAATAACACTTACATCTATCATTTTCCAGGTATTAATGAAGCTGAGTTAGGAAACGTCTCTAGCTACAGACAGCCAACCTAGGGACTGTCCATGTGATTCTAGTCTTAGAAGGTTAAAAAATGGAAAGTACAGAGGTATAACTTCTTCCCAAGAATGACTATCAAAGGACTGGCTGAGTTACAATTTAACTACAATTTGTAGCGTCCCAGAGTCTCATCCTCTTCCGCTAGGCACTGAGTCCAGGAAACTTCAAGGGTGACGAAAGTGAACAATGATGGCTGCCCGGCAGTGTGCTCTGGGGACGTGGAGGTATGAATTTGTAGGGGGACTTGGGATGAACGATTCACATGCATGTGGATTCATGCCCAGGTGAGGAATTACTTCTGAATGATAAGATCATCGTACGTGTAGGTGCGGAAATACTCCAGAGGTACTCCCAAAGACAAGACCACTGTACTTGCAGGTAAACAAGAGGATTGAGACCTGACGGTTTGAAGGAGAGAGACCAAAAGACCTTTATTGGCCATACCCAATGCACCAGCCCACATGGGAGTCCTGAGCTGGGCTTGTTAGCATGGATCATTGCTGATCATATGAAAGCTAGGGCTGGTGGCCTGTCTGGCAACCCTAGATCCCAGTAACTGAAAGTGGAGATCAGAGCAGGGGATGGGTCACATTAGCCTGGCCCATGACACTAACCAACATGTAAGAGAGTAGGGGTCTAGGGATTGATTCTGTGGGGAATATGTGGGCCTAACCCTATATAAATACAAGTCCCGCTGGTTAACTTAAGAGTTAGGGTGGTGATGGGATGAGCTAGGTGTGACCATAGAACCTGCCAACAGGTGAGGTGGGCCGTGCCAGACTGGGCCATAGCATCCAACCAGTACATGTGAGACACTAGGGGGAAGCAGTGAACATAGTAGGGGGATTGCTTGAGGTTCCCTTGCTGGACCATTACTCCCACTGGTGAGCATGAGAGCTGGGATCAGGGGAGACCAGGCCAGGCAAGGCTATAATACCTGTTGATCTGCATGTAAGCTGAATTGGGGGAAGGCCAGGCTAAGTTGACTGTACCTATTGGTGCATGCACAAGCCAGAGTGAATGTGGGTCAGCTGGGCTTTGCCATAGCATCAGCTGGCAGATTGTGATAAGCAGGAGTAGGGGAGTAAATTGTGTTAAGCTAAACTGCAGAACCACCTGGAGAGTGCAAGATCCAGGAGTGGGAGTGGGCCCATTAGGGAAACAGTGGGCACTTCCTTTTTGGGTTGCTTCTCCCACTGGCAAGCATGAGGACCAGAACTAAAGGAAGGCATGGCTAGACAGAGAATGGCACCCGCTGGCACGTGTGTGGGCTGGATAGTGGGGCTGGTGGGTTGAACTAGTCTTCAATGTCCATTGATGTTTAGCAGAGCAGAGTGGGATGTGGAGCTGGGGTGTAGGTTGCTGCCATTGTTGATGGCCCAACAAACCCTCTTTGTAGCAGCAGCCACAGGTCCTGGAGCCCCTGGTGTAGAAGCCATCTCTTGCCTTTGTGGCTGTAGACTAGACACAGTCCTCCGTGACCCTCTGCAGATGTTACAGGTCAACATGCAGCTCAGGAAATTTGCTAGAGACCTGGCTGCCCTTCACCTAGCTCTTGTGACTTACCTCGCTCTTTCTTCAATATCCCAGCCTGCTCTCAGTAGGGCTGTTTATAGAGGCTTCCAGGAACAGCTTCTGGATTCACTCCTCTCCACTGAATTCTTACCTCTGTTGATGACAAGGTATTGTGGCCTGATCGGGGGCTTCAGAGACGATTGTTCCTCTAATACAACAATTTTTCTGAAGCAGTGTTTTCGTGTTTGCTTTTTTTCCTCTGCTCCAGACAAAGTGGAGAAGAAATGCAGCTCTCCTTACTTTCTCTTAGGTGAGAGACACCAGCACTATATTCTTAAGAGACTGAGCCCTTGCTGAGCTGGGCTGGTACCAGTCTTTTACATTTCAAAGTAAGCAGAGAATTGGAATCCTGGTTCTATAACCATTTGATTCTGTGCAAGTCACTGAACCTCTTTGGATTTCATTTTACTCATTTGTAAAACGAGATGATAATTGTATCTACCTCACAGAATTTTTTTTTGTGAGACTTGAGGGACATATGAATTTCTTGGTACAGATTTTGACTGCAAATGCTATGTAGTGTTTGTTCAGAAAATAGAAGTTCTAACAGGTGTTTCCACCAGGCTACCATCAAGGATATGGAATGAGACTGGAATAATATCTAGTAAGGACATTAACATGACTCTGGATAATTCTGTAGACTGGGAAGGGGAGATCAGAAATTATGAGTGCTACAAGGGGACAGGGACCAAACAGCTACGTGAGCACCCATATGAGGGCAGCTACTGTTACCTGTGTAGATCAGGCCTGTAGGCATCATGACCTTAGAGTTCCAGAGGCTGAGTTTGGTATGCAGAGAGTACCATGACAATGGAGTGCAATTGCAGATCATCTGGGGAGTGTGTATGTGTGTGTATATATATATATATATATATCTGAAAGTTGGATTTTTACAGAGAGAGAAGGAGGGACAGAAAGAGAAGCCTTGCATCTGCTGGTTTACTCCCCAAGTGGCCACAATGGCCAGAGCTGAGTTAATCTGAAGCCAGGAGCTTCTTCCCAGCCTGGAAACCATGTGCAGGTTTCCAAGGCTTTGGGCTATCCTCCACTACTTTCCCAGACCATAAACAGGGAGCTGGATCAGAAGTGGAGTGGCCGGGACACGAACTGTCATCCAGTTGGAATGCTGGCAGTAGTAGGCACAGGATTACCTTGCTATACCACCACACTGTGCCCATATCCCTAAGATCTTGTTCGAACAAATGTAAGGAAAGTGGGTTTGGTGTGAATATGATTTATTACCTCCTCCTCACATTTGGAAGTTTAATCCACCAAGTCTTTTGTTAATGATAAGAAAATGGAAACTTTGTCCAATCGTAATGTTTAGAGGTGGGACTTTTGGGAAATGATTATTTTGGATTAAGTTCTTAGAGTAGGTCCCCTTGATTGAAACCTAGTGGCTTTATGAAGAGGGAATGAGAGACCACACACGTACAGATGGACACTGCAATGTAGTCCTTGCCAGGTAATGCTCTTCTCTGTCACGAGCCTCTGGACCTAGCCCCTCCTGACCAAATAAACTCCTCTTATAAAATTAACTGGCCTGAGTTATTTTGTTGTCATATGTAAATGAACTAAACGGACCCTTGAAAGTGAAAAATTGACCAATATTGGGTTTCTTCTCAATTTTGTTAAGTGCTAACTAGATCTGGATTTAATTTGATTTATTTAAAACAAATTTCAAAAGCAACTGTGACCTTGCCTGCTCTCCAATCTATCATCACATTGATCTTTCTATTCTTTAATTTGACTGCTTTGTAAGTCAGGAGTTGGGAATAAGTAATGTTTGGAGAATTTTGCCAGGCACCATGGAATCTTCCTGTAAATTGTGAGAAGTGTTCAAGTAGCACAGGTTATGCGCATTGAGAAGAGGGCTATTATTTAATATCATAGTTTGCCTTTCTAGTAATAATATTAAGGTAGTAAAGTATTTACTACCTTGCTAATTTGCTTTTGATGATACAGGAAAGAATTCTCATAAAAGTAAAAGATCCTAGAGGAATGTAGTTTTCTTTTGAAATGATATTTCAATCACTTGGAAGCTCTGAATTTGGTGTTTGCCCCACACATCCTGCATGGGTGCCCAGTGTTAGCTGCTGGGGGCAGGTGGAGGTAAATGGCGTGAATGACAATATGCTGAGAGCACTCAGAACTCTAATTCTCTGGTTTCCTAGGAACGTGAGGGAGTCCTTGTCAGAGTCTCCATTTTAGGGTCAATGGGCTCAGCCCCCAAAGTTTTCGTTATCTGCAGAAGCATACTCATTTCTTTTGAGAATATTTCAGTGGCTAAAAGCTGAATCGTGTTGTGTTCAAATCCTGGCTCTGCTACTTGCAACCTGAGAGATCTTATGCCAAGTTGGTTAACGTGGCCCTGTTTCTCTTTTATTAAAGATGAACTGATAATCACTGCTTAGTTTCTATGAGGGCTAAGTATAGAGTGCACTCATAATTCACACATGCTAAACATCTTAATCATTCTGGCATCTGGTAAAAACTCAAGAAATGTGGGCTGCCACTCACTTCTAATGTTGCCTTTCAGCCACGGACAATGTGAAATAGTCATTTACGCGTAGCCCATTGGGTTTTGTGTCCTCTACATTGAATTTGCTCTGAGGAGTTTCAGCAGGTGCATGGCTAGAGGTAAAAAAAAAGAAAAAAAAAAAAGGCAGGGCTTTCTGAGTAGCTTATGGTATGGACCACTAGTGTTGTATCAGGAGATAGTGGACCTTTCTGGAAGGTGACCTTGGGAGAGAAATATTAGCTACAGAGCACAGTTGATAAACAGAGCCTAAGTCAATGGACAAAGGAGAGTCTACTGCAAATGTATAGAGGGGTACAATTCTGCACCCTAAGTTCTCTTGTTAATATTGAATCTTACAAAAATTAGGAGGCATGTACCCAAAGCACCGGTTCTATGGAAACTTCTGCTATGTTGTTACAAGAAACCTCAAGAAAGTCCCTGATGAAATATCTTCTCTTCCTCTAGGAAAAGAGGATGCTAACAGATTATGAACAAGCTGACTAAGCAAAGGAAGCAAGGGAAATATTCATCAGATTTCTAACAGCTGTGCATGGAAGAATGTTGGGCAACGAAGAAAGTCTGGGAGGCTGGGGCAGACTTAACAAAGTGCAGCTGACTGTGTGTGTCCTGGGCTGGCGCAGCCACCACACAAGCTGCTTCCCCAGAGTTCACAGGCTTCTGGCTTGCAGGAGGACTGGCATTCATTCTCAGATTTCGAAACTTAGATCTTCAGTGGACATATATTCTCTTCCTTTCCCACGGGTCCTCATGCGGGCATCTTTGCCTCTGGCCTGAGGACAGGGTGTTCCAAGCGCGTATGTGTCATCGGTCTTTGCTCTGTATTGCAAATAGATGTTCCCTTCCAAGGGTACTGTGAACAGTATCATACTCTCCTCCCCTCCACTCAAGCTTCTGTTCTGCTTCACCCTCCCCTCTTGGCTTCCCCTTCAGAAGGGGAGGATGGATTCACAAAGCCCTGTTCTAAGATAGTAACATTCATCTTAAGGATAATATACTCCACCCCTCCAGAAAGAATGAGGAAGAGAAAGTTACTGCTGGAAGAAGAATGGGAAACTAATGGCACACACCATATCAGCTCCAGACTGGGCATCTTGCTGCCGTTGAAATGCAGCCCGTGTTTGCATTGTAACCAGCCAAAGGAACAAAAAGCAAAGGCTGTGGCCTGGTCAGGATGAGGCCATGAACAAAGTGCCACATAGATCATTTACACAAGATTAGCTCACAATACCCCTAGAAATAAAACAGTCTAACAGGGTTTGATGTCAGAAGGGCTCAAGGTCTTTGCATTTTGTCCCAGGCGTATTCTTTAATTGTTGATTCTCCCAAATCCAGCAAAAAAAAAAAAAAAAAACCCTCTTGTTCCGGTGACTTCCTGACGAATTTTTCCACAGGCCACCTCCCAGGGAGCTTTTGAAAGCTTCAGCATACCGGAGCTGTTGAATTATACATCCCTTAAGCAGAATGTTTCAATTTATTGTTGAGTGTCTTGACAGTAGCCCTATTTATCTGATATTACTAATCTGACTTAATCTAGCTGAACGAAGAGACAGGAAAGTCTGTGTGGTACCACTGAATAGGAAGGAACACTTTTTCTTCTGAAACTACAGAGCTTGCTGCTTCATTGTGCAAATCTTTGTGGGTTTGGTGAAGGTGATTGCGAATTTGCTGTTTTAGTGTAAAACTGGAAAGATTAGGAGCGCACTGAGAAAACAGGACCTAAACTCATGTGATGTGCTGGTTTGCTGGGAGACGCCAAGGCTGCATAGATAGGCGATCACAAGTAGAAGCTTGCAGAAAATCTAACAGGAAACTTTTTTGTTTTTCCTTTTGTAGTGGTTATCAGGTATGTGGAAGAGGCAACACACAAAAAAGCAGGCAGGAATTCACCCTGGGGACAAAAGGAATTTTTCCCCCCTCTCCATTCGTTTGCCTTCCTTCGCTTGCTCATTGCACTCGGTTTTTACTTTAGGAATTGGGTTAAGGATTGTTTCAAAGGGGATGATTTAAGGAGTCATAACACTTCAGCGTGGAAATTGGAATACTCCACAATAAGAAACAATCAAATAATTAAAAATGCCCCATATGCCTTTCTTTCCGCATCTCTCAAATAGGTGCAGTGTCCTATTAGCAAGATGAATTAGTTAATGATGGGGCGCCACTTAGAGACCCTCGGGTGAAAGTTTTATTGCTATTCTCAATTTATTTGACCCGGTTAAATGCTCTGTGCTCTAAGGCATGACTTCTCTAACTTCAATGCACACTTGAATCCCCCAGGGGTGATTGTTAAAAGTGAGGGTGTGGCTCAAGAGTCTGCATTTCTGAGGAGCACCTGGGGAGTTCAATGCTCCTGGATCCCACTTTTAAAACAGCCTCAGGCTCCTTGTGGCTCCAGTGTGGTAAGCTGCTAGAATCCGCAGGCAATCTTTTTCAAAATCTTCTCAAAGATTCTGATTTGATCAATTTGGATCCTATCTTAGAGATTGAATTACTATTATGATTAAGTGCTCTCCTCTTGACATCGGACGCATAACCACATGGTCTGCGGGGCCACGCTCAGGCCAGCTTCAGAAGGTTGTTGCTATGACTAGAGGAGATAAGCCCGCAAAGCATTGGGCCCGGCCGCTGTCATGCGGTGAGTCCTTCAGTGCTTCAATCAGCGTTGGCTGTGGCCAGGGATACCACCCAACACACAGGCCACCACACCAAGCAACGCTACAGCCTAGACTCTGTGAGCATAACACACGTGACTCCTTGGGCAGCTGTGGAGCACAGCCTCTGAGAATTCTTGGCCTTCAATACATGGCTCACACAGTGGAAAACAGTGTGGTGGTTCCTTTAAAAAAAAAAAGTAGAAGTACAATTAGCATCTGAGATGTAGAAATTTTGTTTCCGGGGTGACACTCCACAGCACAGAAAGCAGAATCAGGAGGGGGTGCTTGCACACACATTCCCGGCAGCACTGCCCACACAGCTAAGAAGTCAAAGGAAAATCCCAGTGGCGGTCCATGAGTCTGCAAGATGTGTCATCCACTCCTACACGCAGTGGGATAGTATTCAGTCTTGAAAAGAGAACTCTGTCGTGAGTTATAACACAAATGAACCATGTGGGTATTATGGTAGGTGAATAAGGCAATTGCCAAAGGACGTATGCACATATGATTTATGTGAAGTCCATAAACCAGTCAAATTCATACAAACGTAAAGTGGAATGGGACCGTCAGAGACTGTGGGGAACGGGACAGGAAATGCAGAGTTTGAGTTTGGCAAGAGAAAAAGTTGTAGAGATCAATAGCGTACTTAACACTACCGGTCTGCACCTTGAACAATGACTAGGTTGGCAAGTTTTATACGTATTTTGTCCCTTTCAAAAATAGTAATTAAAAACGGATGACTAAGTGTTCTCAGAATGAGTGAAGAACCGGAGAAATGTTTTAAGAGGAAACTTGCTATTTCTTTTAGACTTACCGGGATCCGAAGTGTTCTAGGCCCATGATAAGAAAGTATGTGGAAGTAGCTAGCAGGATGCCAGATAGTGAAATAATGATTTTATCAATAAAATAATAATTGAGAGTTTTTAATCGGCCAAGCATCACATTAATAATGTTTTCCTAGCTATTTTCATTGACCTTAATTTTCCCACTCGGCACTAAACTCGAGTTCCATCCCTTTTCCTGATGAGAAAATTGAGGTTGAGCGAGGTGAAAAGTTCTGAGAAAGC
Organism: Ochotona curzoniae; assembly: GCF_017591425.1. Classification (NCBI taxonomy): domain Eukaryota; kingdom Metazoa; phylum Chordata; class Mammalia; order Lagomorpha; family Ochotonidae; genus Ochotona; species Ochotona curzoniae. The sequence continues at coordinate 7,134,828 of NW_024465035.1, read as the reverse complement.
AAGACCTGGGATTCAAATCAGAACTAAAATTATGCTCCCATCATCCTATGCATAGTATACTATCAGTAAATACGCATTTATTTTCTAGTCCCAAAGACTCATATTACATATTGCCTAGGATATTTGCCCTATTTAAAATCCACATGAGAAAGAATATTGGTGGCTGAATTATTTATATATTCGAAAAAAAATTGTGTTGTTTTCCACAAAGGTAAAGAGAAAGTGTTTGGATTGTAACGAGAATGCACCCAGAAGCCCTCTGACCTCATAAAAGTCCACAGGTGTCGTGTTATGTATGACGCAAGAGATCTGTACTTAAACACAACCACCACTGCCACCACCAGGCAGTAGAATTTGTTGTCTAGACAGCATGACCTCTTGAGCTGGACTTTGCACACAGATTTGTGGTTGTTAAAGAATAAAAAATAAACTTGGGCTAAATTGTTTGTTAAATGCTTCATTTAAAGATAAAACCATATTGTGTACCTTACCGGATGATGTGCGATAAACAAACCTACACAGATAAAAGAAACACTGTTATTTTTTTAAGTGGGGGGGAGTACGGTTCAGTCTGTGTTTTTGAAAACAACTGGGAAACTCAACTCTTCACATATTGCTCCAGGAACAAGGCTCCCGTTGGTCACAGATGTGTCTTTGTTCACCTCTTACCATGTAGTCGATAGTTTTGAGTAATTCACATACAATTGCTTCATCTGACACTGACAAGCACCCTAGAAGCTAAGCATCACTGTTCATACTGTTCATGTGAGAAAACCAAGGACCACATAGTTTGAATGATTTGCTCAAAGTCACATGGCCAAGCATCAGTGAAGCTGCAGGGGTTAGAATCAGATCTTTCTAATTCCTGAACTTGTTTGCCTGCAGAAATTTCTTGCTTGAAAAGAGTTGGGGCACACATCTCAAAGGATCCAAAGTGTTTTAAAAGGAAGAGACAGCAGATACTTACAAACAGTGTAGTTTAGCATCACACATGCCTCTAGCTGCCCCACGTGACTTTCTCTGTTATGACTGTTGGGCTCTTGTACTGCATTCAGCTTCTTTTTAAAATGAATTACCGATTCGTGACAGGTTCGAACGTGGGGGCTTGTGTCTTCTATTGTATGAGTGAATGTACTGAGCTATTCAGGCCTCTAAAAGCACCAGAGATTTGAACAGCTGGGACAAGGAACATAGCTGGATTAGCCAGGAGAGTGAGCCAACGTCAGAAGATTCTGGATCAGGGAGCACTGGGTGTCCTCTGAGATGAACAGATTAAAGGTCACAGAGATATAATGACAACCTTTGTCGATTCACCCGTTCACAAAGCGAGTCCTGAGATGAGCCGAGTAGGATGCATTTAGACACGAAATGAAGGCCTTTCTGACGTGGATGAAGGCAGAAGGTATGACTGAGTGGCGATGAGGGAGTGGCCCCATTGGAGCTGGGAAGTACTGGGAGTCTGCTGGGTGCGATGAGTTTCACGATCCAGCTGACAAATAGTCGCATAGAGGTAGAAGTAAGGTTGGTGAGCCTCCGCATGTTTTAGACGGGAAAAATGAAAGAAGATAAGAATTGGAGCAAGGATGACAAGTTTTCTGCCATGAGCTCCAATGCTGATGGAATTCCTTGTCTCACCTTTGCAGTTTAGCATGGAGAGAACTCCAGCGAACACAGTGAGAGGCAGAAGGACTGGGGATGAATGTTATTCATAGGTTCTTAAGAAAGATCTTTATACCAATAGGGCAGGTTAAACATCTGGGAGAGGAGATAATGAGTTGAAGGCAGCATTGTGGTAAGTGTGGATTTCTATCAGAAATAATTCAACATGGACTTCCTCATCTTAAGATAAACCAGTATTTTTTTTAAATGCTTCAAGCACTGTTGAGTTATTGAATTGCTTTAATATCACCCATAGTACAGACTATGTTATATATGTCCACTGATTCTTATTACTTAACTGGATTATTGGGATTGAAATTTAAACTTGACTTCTAGCTGCATTTACAGAGCACCTGCTGAGTTCTCCATCCTGCTTTCTGGGTTCCTCTTTCCAAGGAGGAAGGCTCTAAAATGGCCAAATTAGTTTAATAGATTTTCGGCCACGAGGGAGTAGAAGAGAATATTTATCTGAAAAAAAAAAGTTAGCAGCACTTATTGAGACCTCTTTAAGTAAGTGTACATTGGCAGCTATTTTTCCTGTTAAGTTGCATTTTCTCGGAATTGTAACCACCACGTAATAGAGTAAGCATCTTGTTATCTGGTCTGTCCTTTACTGTTTTGGTACTCTGTCTTTAAAATGATACAGGATGCTGGCACAACCCTGGAGTGAATAATGGACATCCAGGAGGACAAAAAGGGCTTATTTAATGTGCCTAGAAAATAACTAAACAAGTGTTAGAGTGACAGATCAAATGATTGTGCCTGGGTCAAGTACTTGGGGATATACCATCAGTTTTCTGCTTTGTAAAATCAAAATCTTTACTGAAGATTAATTTGCATGTCATGAAATTCACCAGCTGTAGGTGCACAAATAATTGATTCTTAGTAAACTTTTGCAACCATCACCACATTCCAGTCTTCGAACATCTCCGTCACCCATGACGTTCTCTCAGGCCTGTCTCTAAATCCCTGCCCCCACTCCACGTCCTAAGGAGTCATTGATATGCACTCTCTCTGTGTCAGTTTATTCTTGTAGACATTCCACAAAACCGGATATTTCCTCTCACATTTTACTTCTTTTACTTAGCGTACTTGTGAGGTCCACCTATGTTGTAGCATCAATCAGCACTTTAATTCTTCCATTGCTAAACAATATTTTACTGGATACACATGCCATATTTCTTATTTATTCACTGACTGATGGATTTTCAGGTTGTTTCAGTTTCTTGCTTATTGTGAATAATGCGGTTAGGAACATTTATATCCATGTCTTTGTGAGGATGTACGTTTTATCTTGCAAGGATTTCTAGAAGTGGAGTTTCTGGGAAGTAGAGAAAGTTTCATTTTTTAAGAGACTGTCAAGCTGCTTCTGAAATAGCAAAAGCATTTTATATTCCCAACCAGCATCACATGAAGTTTCAAGTTTCTCCACATGCATCCTTCTTAGAATTGGGTAATGTCTGCTTTGTTATTTTTTTAAAAAATAGACCCACTTAATGGATGCAAAGTTGTATCTTATTGTGGTTTTGATTTGCATTTAATGACTAATGATTCTGACCATTTTATATGCATATTAGAAATGCATTTCCTTTTGGGTAAAGTGTATTAACTATAACCAGGTTGTGATGTTCCTTGATACATCTTATATCAAGCTTTTTATCAAATATGTGATTTATAAATATTTTGCTCACATATATGGCTTGTCTTGTCATTGCCATAGGGAGGTCTTTCCATTTTTAAGTTTGGTAAAGTCCACTTTGTGAACTTATTCCTTTAAAGATCACACTCTGGGCATGGAGAGTAGTTCAGGAGCTCTTCACCTTCTCTGAGATCATGAAGAATTTCTTCTGTATTTTCTTCTAGTGGTTTTATTGTTTCAGTTCTTGTATTTGGAATCTATATTTCTTCGTTACAACATCCACATACATAATGTGGAAGCGAGGCTGTGTTTTTTGGAGTGGCACAGAGACTAGTAACTTGTTCACTTACAGTACATTCTGGAGCTCATGCAAAAAGGAAGCCCTGCAGTTTGAGTTCTCGATGTGGGTCTTGTGCATGATGGAATTTTGTGTGTGTGTGTGTGTGTGTGTGTGTGTGTTTGCGTATGCACCTTCTCTGTGAAGGAGGCTGTGCCAGGGCTGGGTTCTGCTATAGGCATGTCTTTTTTTGTGTGTGAGACAGTCAATCAGAATGTGCCATAAGCAATAGCAAGTAGAATTGGCAAGCTAGTGGCAGAGATAATTTTGAAACCAAATATTTAAATCTGCTAATTGCTTTCTACATTACCTAGGATGTCTGCATGCCCAATAAATACAAATCAATTGCAAATTCCATTTCTTTTCACGAGGCTAGTGACCATGTTTTGGGAACAGATAAAAGAGGTTGAGAGGAGAAAAAGATATTCCAGGCTAATGGAAAGGGAAAAACAAACTGGAATAGCCATCCAAAAAATTTGATGTGAAAAATATTAAAAGTAATGAGGAAGTTACCATATAATGATCAAAAGATCCATTGTTTTTTTTGTTAGTTTGGTTAAAAGTTTGTTTTGCTCATCTTAAAAAATGACTCTTACTGCAATTTGTAGTTGTTTAGTCTCAATTCCATTTATTTTTGCTTTGATATTTATCATTTCTTGCTTCCCGTTCATTTTTTCTTTTTAATAAGTTCTTAAGCTGTATTATTAGATCATTTATTTGAGATATTTCTATTTTTTGTAAGTACTTGATGTTACAAATATCCTTTTCAATATTGTTTTTGCTACAACTCATGGGTTTTGATAATTGTTTTTCTTTATTTTCATTTCTTTAAAATTTGTTTTCTTATTAATTGCCTCAGTTTCTGCATCTCTAAAATAGGGCTAAGAACAAAATCCTTTTTAGAGAGTTCATAATGTCTATTAAAGAGCTAATAAAAGAAAAGAACATATAACAGAGTCAGTCACACTGTAAGTCATCAAAAAATATTACCTGTTGCTTCATTTGCATAGCTATGTGGTAAGTCTACTTTATACTTGATTTCCCTACTGACTCACACTTAGATTGTCAGTAAATTTTTGCTCTGATTAATAGTGAGTACTTGGTCCTGAACATCTTCCTCATGCATCCTTGTAGGTGTTTCTGTCGGCAACAAAGAAGTGGGACTTCATGGTTGAAGGGCCCATTGGAGAGCTCTTCCAAATGAAAATAGGGGATGGGATGAGAAGAGCATGCATATTTTCTACGAACTTTCTGCAGCCCCTGGTATGAGCTTGTCATAGCACGATGTCAAAAAGCCCTCGATAATAAACACAACAGATGAGAGAAACAAAAATTAAGATATAGCTCTCCTGAAATTCCTCTGTGTCCATGATGCTCAAAGCAGCAGCTTCTCCAGGAGCTGGCTGTAATTGCAGATTCCTGGCCCCACCCTGGGCTGCTGGGAGCAATAGTTACATGTTAGCAAGATCCCCAGGAGAGACTCGTGGGTGAAGCACAGAGGTAAGACATTGCTCTTCTGCTGGGGTGGCCGCTGGCTGAAAGAGACATAAAAGTGAACAGAGAGGCAGGATTTGTTTATTGAAGATTTATTTATTTCCTGGAAGGGCAGAGTTACACATACACATCCACCTACCCACGCACATTGATCTTGCGCATGTTGGTTCACACCCCAAGTGGTCACAATGGCTGGAGCTGAGCCAGACCAAATCCAGGAGACAAGAGCTTCCTTTAGGTGACTTCCACATGGGTTCAGGGGCCCAGCATTGAGGCCACCTTCTGCTGCTGCTTTGCCTCCTTCCACTGCAATAGCAGGGAGCTGGATGGGAAGCAGAGCAGCTGAAACTGTAATAGGCACTCATATGGGATATTGCCAGAAGCTGCTAAACTTGCTGCACCACATTGCTGGGCCCAAGAAATATTTATTGAAAGCAAAATAAGTACAGACAAGGTTGAGAGAGAATGAGCTGCAATCAAGATTTAGGCTATTTTTTCTGGATGTATCAGAGTGGTACCCGGGGAGAGAATTAATTAAATATTCAAAGAGGGCAGAGCTTGGGTCTTACGCATCTCCAGGCTCTTTTTATGAAATCTCAGAAGTATCACAGCATTAGGTATGTAATGGGGAGTGGAAGAGTTGGCCATGGTAATGTTACTTTAACTACATTATAATGGACTAAAGGGCATTATAGGAATGTAGCCGGCAGCCGTATTGGACTTGCAACATGATGGGATGTGTGGTTTCCACTACGCAGGAACTGGGGTGTGGCATCCAACAGGCATTAGGATGGTGCAGAGAAGAGGCGGGGTAAATAATGTAGCTATTACTGGTCAGCCAGAATTGTCATGTGGGTCAGCCAGGTATGTCAAACTGGCTCTTTTCTGCTATGACTGCCTCTCTGCCCCCATCACTCACCCTGCTTCAACAAGCCGTGGTTCTGCTTGGGTGGACCAGAGTTTCATACACCATCTATCTTGAACTGTGTCACTTCCGATCCCCCTGAAATCATAGGCTTATTTGGAATGGGGGTGATTGATATGACGTCAGACTGGAGTAGGGAGGGGCCCCCAAGCCAATATGATGGAGCCCTAGTCACATGGGAGAACGTGGAGATGGACCCACACAAGGATATGCCATAGAGGAAGCAGGCAGGGATCAGGGTAAGGCAAGGGGACCTGGGCAGTGAAAAGAATCAGCAGCAAGCCTGGGAGGCAGTGGATAGACCTCAGGAGCCAACCCTGCCCTCATTTCCACTTTGGACATGCAGCTTCCACAACAACATGGGAGTCTGGTGCTCAGGCCTCCGGCTTGCAGACTTGTTACCACCACTCTACCCACTGAAGCCTGTTAGGCTAGGCCCAAAGCAGTGCTTGCAGAAAGCTCAGTTTTCAAAGGATCACAGTAACCCCCCTGCCAGCTTTCAGCAGGTGACTCTGTGACAGTGCTTGCACGGGGGAGAATGTTCTGCTTGTTGTGCCTTTTAGCAGCGGTGGGAAGCTGACAGGTGCAGAGAGGAAAGGCTGGCTGATGAGCAAATTCCTTTATATTCTTTCTTGTGTGCTTCTGCTTGAGTCTTTTAACTAATGGGATGCTTAGAGGGAGTTTATCCTGGTGAAATTAAAAGAAAAAATGGATTTGAAAGAGAATCCATTTCTTCTTTATCGCTCATTAGTGGCTCCCAGCAGTCAAGTCCATGGTTCATGGTTGACTCACAGCCTGCAAAAGCAGAATCTGTGGTCTTACTGAGTCACAGAGGAGACGGATCACTGCCATCCAGACTGAGGCTGGCTATTTCCTACTCAGGCTTTGCTGAAATGGGCAGGACCTGAGAGTTAAGGGACTTTTGCCATTGATTTGCTTCCCATCAGTTTAATCTCTAGATTACAACATTTTCCGAGATCAGACGAGATCGGGCGCGTTCAGAATGGTACAACATTTTCTTGGTCCTTTTTTATTTTTCTTATTTTGTAATCGTGATTTGTCATTTAATTAAGTATTAGCTATATTGATGAGGAGTTTTCAAACAAGCACTGAACATTAAGATGGATCCTTAGTAGATATGTTTAATATGAGTTACTTAGAAAATCTGTTACTGGGGGCCAGTGTTGGAGTGCAGCGAGTTAAGTAGCTATCTGTGACACCAGCATCCCTTACCATGCCTGGGTTCGAGTCCTGTCTACTCTGTTTTCAGTGTAGCTCCCTGCATTTGGTTAGGCAGGCCAGTACAGAATAACACACATGCAGACACTGGGTTGGGCTGCCTGGATCCCAGCCCCAGCGACAGCTATCAGTGTATCATTGGGCACATATTGCTCAACAACTTTGAGTTCCAGTTTTCTCACCTGATGGAGGCCGCAGTGCCTGAACCTGAGACTGTGCGTACTCAGCAGTCACGATAAACACATTCATGAAATCCCTGAAAGAGGTGGGGCCTTGGGGCAGAAAAAGTTCTTTTCTAATAATACTCTTGACGCTTACCAAACATTGAATGTGCTCAGCACAGAACTCACACTTCATACATGGGTGGTCACACTTAATAATCTTTACATGCTTTCAGAGTAAGTGATGTGATTGTCTCCATCACGCTCCTGAGGACACAAAGGTTTGGAGAAGACAATCCAGTTGCCCACACACTGATAATCAGGTGTGTGGCACAGTCCTGCTGCTCAGTCCAAGCGGAATGGATGGAATGGATAGTACCTGTCAAGGCATTTTACTCCTTTTGTCATTGGCACCACACGCCAGTGGGGAAGTGAGGCCAGTAATGAAGGACTGAGGAATGGGATGCCAAGATTTTACTCTGGAGCTAGACAGAAGCAAAGGCTGAAACCACCTAGAAAGGTCCGGGCCATTCTGCAGTCTAGGCCTCACCGAGCTATAGGGCCCCAAGGAAGACAGTCTACAGCAAGGTTCTCAACCTTGAGCGTAAGTTGCAACCCCTCCGGCAGGTTCCTTCAAGCACCAGCCTCTGGACTTTACCCCCAGAGTCTCAGATTAAGCACCTGGACAGGGTGACAGGGCCTAACGATTTATCTTTCTTATGAATTCCCAGGTGATGCTGATGTTGCTTCTGGGCGCCATGCTTTGAGTGCCACTGGGTTTTGGGATAAGAACCTGGTCATTGAGCCCCAAGAGATCTAAAGCGAAAGCCCAGTCCTGTTACTGAAGAGCTGCATTATCTGGGGTGAATTTTTAATCTTCTTGGAACTTGGGTTTTGATGGTTAAAATAGGGTTTACAATTATACCTTGTCTCTTACATGAATTTTAAGGAATCAATAAGATAGTACCCATTTTCAAAGCTGGCACAAGCCCTGGTCAACCATATAGTCAACTAATGCTAGCCAGCACCATCACTACCACCACCACATTTATTATAATTATTATATAAGATTTACTTATTTTTATTAGAAAGGCAGACTTACAGAAAGAAAGAGAAACAAAGAAAGATTTTCCACCCGCTGGTTTATTCCCCAAGTGGCCACAACCACTGCAGCTAAGCCAATGCAAAGCCAGGAGGCAGGAGCTTCTTTCAGGTCTCCCATGTGAGTGCAGTGTCCCCAGGCTTTAGGCCATCCTTGACTGCTTTCCAAAGCCACAAGTAGCGAGTTGGATGGGAAGTGGAGCAGCTGGACACAAACTGGTGCCCATATGGGATGCTGGCACATACAATGTGAGGATTTAGCCACTGAGCCATTGCACCAGGCCCCGTACTTTTTATTCTTAAGCACACTGAGTATTATTACTTTTCTCACCTCTACCTTTCTAATTTTTTGTGTGAAGAAGATCTTTGTAACTGGTCCTATGTCACAAGCTTACCATGAGGACTGGACTGAATGAGTTACTCTTTACCATGAGTTTAGCACCAAGCCCTATGCTATCAACTACTCATTGTACAAATTACTTCATACACACTCCATCACTTAACCTGAGTACCCTGCAAAGTGAGAATGAGTGCCATCATGTTATAACTGATAAAAATGAAAACATCAGAGATTAATTTCCTCACTCAAGGTCACACAGAGACAGTTAAAATTTAAGCACAGGTCCGGTAAATATTCTCCTGCCCAGCTTTATACTCATTTCACAGTAGATTGAGTGCCTTTGATTTTGAAATGGGAATGCTAAGAAGAGGCAGACTTTCCATCTAGAAATGTGGCTTCAGAAAAATAGTTCACTTTTGGTCCAGGACATCCAGAAGCAAGGTCTGTTTGCATCATAGCTCTCTTTGTAGTTGAGACAATGAGGATGACTTCCAGCTTGTAAGAAATCAATCAAAGAAAAAAAAAAGTCATGAGGTTGGCTCACATGCATTTTCCACATCACCAGGTAAAAATCATTCAACTGACTCTGCTTCTACATTTTGCTTCCTTACTATGTCCCTGTCTGCCCCGACAGCCAGACAAGGCAATATTGAGACAATCATTGCAATCATCTGACACTTGGCCAATCCAATGCTACAGCATTAGATTCCAGCTGCCCTGAAGGAAGAGCTGACTAAGGATCATCTAGGTAGCAGCTTCAGATCTACCCGAGGCAGTTTCCAGATGAAAGTGATTACTCCTTGTGTAATTCCTGAGGTAGCCCCCAACGATACTTGCTACACTCCACCGGCACCAAATGTCAGGAAGTGTTCCTATGTAGCTTTCAAGGTTATTGAAGAGGGTCAGATATTTACAGAGGCGGGAGCCCTGGCTTGACCTAGGAATGGAATGCCTTCCAACAGACACATGTGGTTAATGTTTGCAGGAAGGAGAAGCCTCCAGCAGCAGCAGATCAAATTTCTGTTCACCTGGAGGCAGAAAAAAAAATAATCATGAACAGGTGCTCCTGAAATGTTCAACCACACCATCTGACTCCACCAAAGGCCTCCTCAACAACCTCAGGTTTCAGTGAGGAAAAGGCAATTTTAATACGCTTCCCTTTTATCTCTGGCTCTCTCTAAAACATATAAAATAAAGCCTTTTAGGATAACAGAACATGTGCACAGAATATGGCTGTCGCCAGAAGTGATCCCATAGCTCTGGCCTGTGACCAGTTTGCCTGGGAGGATTTATTTTAAGCTAGTCTTATCTGAATTCGTCTGGCTGCGCCAGCATGGGAGCTAATTCTCTGACAATAAGCCTGCTGGGGTGTGTTTGGGCCTCTGTTTGTTTGTTTGGATGTGTACAAAGACTGCTAAATGGATGGCAGCATCGCCAGCTCCTCCACATGAGAGGCAGGGCTGGTGTGAGGCAGAGGCCTGATGGGCTGGGATCTGGGATGCACATAAACAGGCACTCAGGCTGAAGGCAGGTAGTAGTGTTGATTCCACCGCAGGGAGACCCAGAACTACTGGGTCTTTTCATACAGTCAGAGGAAGCAAAACTATCAGGCTATTAAGGTCCCTGAGAGGAGCAGGAGACCCCCCCCCCCCCACACACACACAGCACCAGTGGCTGGGTTGCAGGAGTGTGGGAAGGCTCAGGAAGGGAGCTGAACCATGGGGGCTCTTGGCCAGAGAGGCTTCAGAGAAACCTTGGCTCAGGATGTATCATCATCCACACAGCCAGCCTTCAGCTGCTCTCCACCTGCCCCGCATGCTGAAGCTTCTGTGTTTAGGTTCTTAACCTCATCGGTTCCAAACTCTAGCTGCGCCTTGGCCACAGACCTCAAACATCAGCTCTTTCCACTCCGCTCCCATCACCCACTCTCCCCAGAGCAACTCATTGACCTTCCTTTCTGAGCATGCCCTCTTTTCCACTCCATGCCTTGTGGTGCTGACCTGGTTTCTCTCTTAACTGAGCGTGGACTTCCTGTTCCCTGGATAGTGCCAAGATGAAGTTGTCCGAGTCCTGGGAGGTGAAGACACTGATGGTGGATTGCAGGTGACTACCCCACAGTCACACTGCCTGACCTCGGGTGGGCCACAGCCCATGGTAAAATGTTTGTAGGATTCTCTGAATGTCAGACGCAGCGCAGGGCTTGTTCTATATCTGTTCTCACCAACACTGCCATCCCAGGCCCCAACTGGGAGAGTTGCCCTGACCTCCAAGTAAGCACAAAAGGCTCTGAGCATTTTATGTTAAGGATGTTTTTCTCCTTTTGCCTCAAAACCATGCTGCTTTCAGTTTTCCTCTGCCCTTATTTCAGAGGAAGAGAATTCTCTGTCAAGACTCGTCTAACCTCTTGCCTCGACTGAATGCTATTCCTGATATCGCCACAGGCTATTTACCTCCTTCTCCACTGTCTTCCCATTAAGTCAAACCCTTCTTGTGGATTCCTGTGCTTAATCTGGACCACATAGAAAGGAAAATTTTCCCTTGGCATTACAACCATCTTCAGTTGCTAAATGATTCTGATCTTTCTTGTTTTTTTTTTTTTTTTTGCAAGGCAGGATTTATTTAGGAAGAGGAGGAAAAGGCTCCCATCCTAGTGGCCAGAAGGGGATACAAGGAAGGAAAAACAACAACAACAACAGTAGAGATGGTGTCAGTCACTCAAAGGGCACAAAAGAAAAAGCTGGTTCAGGATGGGCAGCAGGGCAGCACTCCTTCATGTCTGATGATAAACGGAGAACTCAGGCACCATCTCTTTGGCAATGACCCAGAGATGAGATTAGTGTGGGCCATGTCTCCTTGCTTTTGTTATGACAACAACTCTAACAGATGGGGAACTGATGTGTCGATTTCCCCCTTTGATTCTCCTTAAAGGGAAAAAAGTGCTCTTGGAAGGGCAGAAAATGGGGAGGCACACAATTTTATATTTTATATAAGATATCCTCACCAGGAACCAGAGACCAAAACGGCTCACAATCCATTCTGAATCCTTACATTCCCTCCCCGAGAAGAAAGGACCCTAACTGGTATTAGGGCTGGGGGACGACTGCTCTGGCTGCTTCATGCTGCAAAGGGTGTTGAGGAGCCAAGAGCAGCAGGGTATTCTTCAATCTAGGAGTTCCCAGTAGAATGTAGAAGTCATCAGAGGCACCCAAACACAGCTATTGAATACAAGCACCCCAACTTTCCTTTTGTTTTGCATCAGGATTCTGTATCATGTCCAACAAAACTGTTTGGTCAACGATTCCCAATGAAAATGGCAAACAAAAATACCGCCACTCCCCTACCCTCTACCTCGCCTCATTCCTATGGGTCTCCTCCGTGGGTAGCAAGGAAAGGCATTGCCTGCTCCTTCTCAGGCATGTTGGCACCATAAACCAGCCCCAACTGGTTTCTCTTCTATCTTCCAAACCTTTAATATTTTGTCCCTTGATGCCCGTCCCTTCTCTCCAAACTCTCATTTTTTCCTGGCTCAAATATGCCCGCCACAGAAAAAACTACTCAGATAAGCTCTGACCTTCTTTCCAAGTTCCACCCTCTATATCTTAGCTGAGTCATAGATAACCAGTACTAGCAATAGCATCTACAACTCATTTACCTACAATATTCTAGTAGTGTGTTCATTTGAAATATCTTATTTGATTTTCTTCACAATCCTAGAGGTAGATATTATTGTATACCAAGTTTCGGCGAGGTTAAATAACTTGCTCAAGATTTTACATTTTTGGCTCAGGACTGGTACTTGAACCCTTATCCTGGGAAAAGTATCAGACTAAGAGAATTAGAATCTAACCATGGCTTTGATACTAACTTGGTCTGTATTTTTAATGCTTTTTTTTAGCCTTACTTGGTGACTGTTCTCTTATTGACAAGATGTGCGTAACATATTCCAACAGGGCTACTTGAATCTTCTTCCTACTCCTCTGCAGGAGGAAACTGGTTGACTCACTCCAGCTGCCTCAGGGTAAGCCTCCAGGTCTCTGCATGCCACCCCCCACCCCCGCAGGTGGCATCCCCTAAGCCCCCTGTAAGCCTGCACCCCCTGGCCCCAGGAGCCAGCAGGGCAGCTGGTGCTAGAGGGGAAACACAATAGTGGCTGCTGGGTGGTAACTATTTTCAAAGTGAAAGTTTTAGGACTTTTCACATCCTGTTGATATGGTTAGAATCCTATAGATAAGGACAATTATTAAGCAAATAGTTATTACATAGAAAGAGAAGAGGAAATGTTTATTAATATACTAATCATTAACAGATATGCAAAAAAAAGCTTCATGAAGATAAAGAAAAATAGAATAAAGGATAATGAGTACTTTCCATAAAGTTTTTTTGAAGCACTTTTGTAGATAATCTGAAATCTTTGTAGAAATATCCGGCATCTCTTTCAGGGGATATGTGCAATTAGCTGATTTAAAGGAAGTGATGCTGCTAAGGTGTTACTCAAGTGTTAGTTTCAGCCATGAGATGGATGTCTCCTCACGTGGTCACTAAGTGGCTTCACAGTATTGATCCCAAGGAAATTCTCAGGGAAGCAAGCTACCTGTCTAATCTACCTAATTGAGCTTGGAGATTGAAGGAAAGACTTTTAATCCTCCACACAAAAACTTAACAACAAGCGGCTTATTCCTCGTTCTTAGGAAACAGAACCTGTGTGATACTTCTCTGCTTCTTTCTTGCCTGCTCTGGACAAAGGACCATCAACTGAGCTTGTCACAGGAAATCCAGCCAATTCCATCATGCTTTGCAGGAGTCCGACTCTGTCTCACTGCCCACGCCTTTGGAGCCACAAAGTGACAGTCAGCCCGGCTGTTATGGATGCCCGACACATGGCAGACCTGAAAATAAATGTTATGAAAAAGGCCACAGGGCCGTAATAGTGTTGTTATTGGAGCCGAGCTGAGTGCTTCAAAATGATAGAACATCCACTATCCAGAGAGGAACAGAGATTTCAGGGGTGTCTAGGGGTAGATGAGTGACGAAGCAGAAGAGGAAAAGGCAGAATGTGTTCCTGCACATTTTGTAGAAAACCAAAACCGAAACAAGCTGTGAGTGAGGCTAGCTTCTAATCAGCAAAGGGTGAAAAAGCCACGAGTTGAAATGTATGACATTTTCTGAGGTGTCTTTTCGATGACGAACTGAAAGCTGCTTCCTTTTTATTTGAAAGGAAGGTTTACAAAGAAAAGGAGAGTTAGACCGCGAGATCTTTCACCCACTGGTTCACTCCCCAAATGGCTGTGACGGTCCTACCTGGGATGTTCTTAGGCCAGCAGCTTCCTCTGGGTCTTCTATGTGGTTGCAGGGGCCCATGGACTTCAGGTGTCCTCTGCTTTCCCAGGCCGTGAGCGAGGACGTATCCAGTAAACCAATGCCCGTATTGGACGCCAGCACTGTGGGCAAAGGACCAGTCTGTTATGTCACCGCGCTCCCCTCCACCCCCCGAAAGCTTCTAAAATTCAGAAATCTAAGATTCAACAAAGGAAAGAACCTACCTCCACTGCTGTGCTAACCTGAGCAGAGAATGCTTTGTGCTCCAATCTTGGGAGTGCTGATCCACTAAAAATCATCCCCTTTGCTCATATCAGCTCTTGCTATGGCTGGACACAATTAAAAAGGAATGTGTAAGGTGAAGCTTTTCTTTCCTTTTTTTAAGATTGGCTATACTTGTCAAAGGGTGCAGATTCTCCTTAGTCAAAAATCCTATTCTGTAGCAAAGGGTGTTTACTTTTATCATAGCTTCTTGAAATCAGAAAAATTTGCCCTCGAACCTGGAGACAAGATGTTCTGGTATTGCGGCTGGCGATCTAAGATCCAGTTTTCGAGATCAACCGAAGTCACAGTTATGACCGCCACACATTGTGCTGAATATCTGTATAAACATCTACCACAACAGTTTAGACAAGTTAATTTTCTGACCAGTCCTCTGGTGTTACTGTCTATTCTGTCACCTTGACATTGAGCTGACTCCTTCAGGAAGCAGTGTTAACAAGAGGGAGGACATGTCAACAGTCAGTGTTGTGGGTGAGTGTGCTACTCTGAAGGCATTAAACTTTCATGGAGATGTTTATGTATTATACATGGACAAGTCAGCAAGTACGTATTAGAAATAATCTGCAGAAGCCATTAATTAATGCTGTGTTAATACTGGTTTACATGTTCAACAAACGCTCCAGGTTAGTGACCGAAATCCTTCCATCATTAGCAACCAAAGAGCATGGCACTTGGTTGTCGATCTTCTCCAGGCTGAAACTGTGACATGCCCTTTGCAGTTCCCCAAATCTCCATTTGCATGAAGCTTCTCAGCTTTCTGAATTATCTTTCTTTCTGTGCAGAATTATAAAGGTTGAGTGGTGAGGGCTTCAAGAGTCCTCTTAAATAATTAACTGCAGTAAACAAAGTCACATCTCGAACAGTTAGGCTTTTCCCCCCCCGCCTCTTGGGAGGAAAAAAAAAACCCAGCAAATTCCTTAAGATAATAAATTAGATAGAAGGGGGCAGGCTTTCTGAAAGGAGAGAGTAGGGATGAGAGCAGGATGATGAAGCAATGCAGGTTTTTTGGCTGTCTGCTTTTCATGCGAGAAATGGATTCTTTGGAACCTCGTCACTGACACAGTCCCAACATCTGTGAAAAGTGAAGGCAAAAAATTACAGGCTGCCTTCGCCCATTCTAAAGCTGCATTACCAATGACTTGAGACAGTGTGTGTATGTGTATACAGTTACCCTTCTCAAAGACATACAGTGAGAGAAGAAATAACTCAACTTACAGAGAATTTCTGAGATATCAAGCTGCTCTGCCCACCATCTCATGATAAACTGTATGATTTTTATGAAAAAGGAAATATAATGAAAAGGGAAAACAGGAATTATTTTTGATGCCATGAACAATTTAGCTAAAATATTCAAGGTGCTGATTTTTATTTTCTAAGGACTTAGGGGAAATGGAGTTTTTGTTTTTTGTTTGTTTTTTTTCTGGAGCAGGTTCATTTTTGCTACGGGAAGTGCAGCCAAATGACACAGACCCAAAAGAGACCTAAAATCTAAGGTTTTCTTTCTTCCTTTCTAATATACCCATACTTCTCTTGGGATTTGTGAGTTTGTAAGACAATCTAGCATATAAGAATGTTTCAACATATTCATGGGAAAATAGAATTAAAAGGGAACATGCATAGTTTTCTTTGTAATATGCATCTTAATGAACTCTAGATTACTTTTATACATGGTTTCGATTTTTTTTGGCACCAAAATAAACTTATCTTTTAATTGCATTTTTCCATGAACTTTTCGAAACCCTCACGCATTTGGATTCAATGTGGCAAGGGCAGCTCCTTGTAATGACAAATTCCTTTACATAGGGGCCTCCAACTGCCCATCAATTACCTTCCATGTTATTTGGTGCCTCACATTTCTTATTTATTTTAAAGCCAGACTTCAGCTAAACAAAATGAAGCATATTCCTCTACATAGTATTCCTTTCTGCGGGGAAATATAGCTTCTTACTACAAATATTGCACTATTCAAAATTCTATTTATAAGTCCATTTCCTCTTTCACTCTATCCTATTTTTTTTTTCATTTATTGTAGAATCCCCTCAACATTCATTTGTTTACAAAACACTCTCAGAGTACTGGTTATGGACGAGTCAAAAAGTAGAATTGGTGCACAGAGATGAGTAATATATCGTCTAGCAAGGTAGAAGGGTGATACATTGTGGTTACTTATAGGAGAATTCACAGAAACAGATAATTGTAGCAAGGGGAGAGAATGCTGTGACAAAGTAAACGCAGAGGCTTCCTGACATGTATGGTGTCTGAGATCAGCCCTTGAACCCGAGTGGGAGTTAGCCAATCTTGGCAGTCAAGGTGTGGAGGTTGTGCCAGGGCTACAGTCAATACCATGGGAACTCCCCTTGGCAGACTAAAGGAGGAATTAAGTGAGATAACTGGTCAACCACAGAGTGGTCAGTGAAGGCTTTTGGAACTCATTTTAGTGGTAAAGCTGGTTTCCTCTTTCACAGAGCCTTCCAAGGGCTCTTCGAGTGAATATTCTAGTCTTGCTGCTGCATTTTTCTCCCTGTTTGTCCCTCGGGGAGCAGATGGCAGGAAGCAGCTATTGAATTGCAACCAAACTTCAGAGAGGAAATGAGCTAAGGCTTTAATATCACAGGTGTTGAAAATAACTTTCCTGGGATAAAAGGGGTATGGGATAGGGGAGCAATGGGCCATAGGATGATGGGGCTCTGGTTTCATAAACTACCTCCCTAACAACTACATTGGTTTTCTAAATCAAAAGGATGGAAGTGCTGCTGGACAAGTAGGGGGAAGTGAATGGGTACTTGCTCTTCGGTAACTGGTTTGAAACTCACCAGAGCTTCCACTCAGGATCTACTGGCTTGGGAATCCCACCAACATATTTTGCTTCTCTGAGCATCACTACTAGCCAATGTAGATTTTGTTTCCTGGTTTTAAATGTGAAGCAAAAAGACACATGATGTGATATTTAAGTAATATGTCCTTACGTCTTTCATTTGAAGCAAACGGATCTTCACCCACATTGCATCATGAAAATTGGTAATAAAATATATGTAAATCATTATATATATAATCTCTGCCTCCTGCTCAGCTTCCACGTCGCCTGCACATTTATATCAAAGCTCAGAAGCCCAATGAAAATTAGCAAGGGAGGAAGTGTGAAAAGACAGAAATAGCATCCAATCCTTGTGGAATGTCTAATTTAATGGCATGGGGATGCTGAGGAGAGAAATAATTGTAATAGTTTGTCGTACGTGGTCCAATCACTTTGTGAAATAATTTTCCATCGAGGCGGGGACCTCCCTGCTACTTTGGACAAATGGAAGTTCGGAGAAGGGGAGCAGCCCGTTTGGTTACACCTGTCGGTACATGTCCTGTTCTAGCCTGGCTTTTTGTACCTGCCAAATCTTGCTTTCTCGTAAAGGAGGCAAATCTCCGATCACACCTCAAAATAGCCAGCCTATGCCTCACACCAGTTTTAGGATCTCCATCACGAGCCCAGAAAATCTGGAAACACAAGTCACGAATCTGCGTGCCCACTCCTTTGGAGGAGGTTCAAGAGGGAAAGGGAGCATGGTGGAGACCCATGGAGAGATGGGAAGACAGGAGAACTGACTGCCCAACTTCATGCTGGAGCCAGCTTGCCGGGATCCCACAGGGCCAGTCATGTGTATACTTTGTTTTTAGATATTCATTTTATTTTTATTTGAGAGGTGTCTAAGAGCTTTCAAATTCCATTTTTACTAATGGTGCAAGTCAAGCAAAAACTCAAATGACCCGAAATCCAACCCTGAGGCTCTAGAAATGAGATCCCTGCTCTAGGACCTAAAGGTGCAGGTAACACAACAGGTTTGAATTTTTGTTTCCTTTTTCCCCCCCTCTCCTCCCTTTCTGACTCTGGAAGAAAAGACTAACCATGTAAATCTGTGAATTAACTACAGAGCAAAGCAAGGTGAGGTAAAGAGCACACCTTGTCAACAGGTGTTTAGCTTCAGTTTCAGACTTACTGTCTCTCCATTGAAACCCTTTGGCACCCGTTTCTATGGTTAACACCTGTGAAACTGCTCAATAAGCCAACCCCAGAAGCCCCATTCTGTCTCTGGAATGTGTGATCTGTTCTATTTCTTGTCAATGAGGCAGCACATCATTCACTTAGAGGACAATGTGAGGGGCTCCTGAATCACAAAAGAAAGTTTAGTGCAAATCTTTCTGACAATGAGGTCTTGGGGTGCCTACCAGGGTTATGGATCTGCTTCTGGGGACTGCATTTTACAAAGCTGCAGTAGTGAGCTGTTTATTCAGTGAGTGAAGGTGCCCATTGTATTTTTCTCACTGTGATAGACAATGAACAGTAGGCAGGTAAATCATCGCTAAAAAAGGCATTTCTCGATTTTGAATTTTGAAATACTGTTTCAATGACAGAACAGTATGCACACCAAAAGACACCTCATGGCATACAGTAAGACAACCCTAAGTACAATTGTGTTTTTCTTTTCATGGGATAATTTTTAGTCAATCTTGAGAAGGCCCATGAAATTTCAAAAATTCGGGTTCTTAAGCTTGAGGTTTAAGGATTCTAAGAGGATCATAAGAATGCAAGATGACTAAGAACTTAAATTGAAAGCAATTGCATCATTTTGCTTTCCTCCTCCTCAAATTTAATAAACTCTTTTATTATGAATATAGACAATAATGCATAGTACCACCAGTGGTACCTGTCACTGTATCACAGATATTTTCCCATCAAATTATAGTTGTTGTAAGATCTCTGAAAACATTATTTATATTCAGCAGTTCTCCAAAATTATAGTAATTATTAGATCCACTGCTAGATTTTGTTTCTAAAAGCACGTACGTACATTATTACATCACATGTTTGACTTTTACATAGTTTGATAACTGTGTTTTCGTATAATTGGCTT
The DNA here is from genome assembly GCF_017591425.1 of Ochotona curzoniae. Classification (NCBI taxonomy): domain Eukaryota; kingdom Metazoa; phylum Chordata; class Mammalia; order Lagomorpha; family Ochotonidae; genus Ochotona; species Ochotona curzoniae. Next base: position 7,115,434 of record NW_024465035.1, on the reverse strand, counting down.
CCTTTGTAATTTATACACATTCTATTTTACGTATTCAAAAATATCTTGAGGAAGGGTCCATAAACTTTACCAGATTACTAAAGAAAACAGGATCCAAAGCATGGGAGCACTTTGGAACTCTGGTTCCCAGATAGGGTAATTGTTTTTAAACATTTGATCTCAAAAGCAAGACCAGAAACTCAAACGTAGCATAGATCATTACTGCTCAAAGCGTGATCCACGAAACAGCAACTTGGACATCATGAAGGAATTTTCTAGAAATGTAAGATATGAGGATCCTTCCCAGAATCTGTGTATTAAATAAGACTCCAGGAAATGACAGAGTTTGAGAAGTGCTGGCGAGGCCACTAGATCCCACACTGCCATCCTCACTAATACTTTCTTCCCATTTGGCCTGAACAATTGTCTGAAATGGTTATAAGACCTCCAAATAATTGAGAAGCTACTATTAAAGCCAAGTCTAGACCGAATTGATTTTTTTCCAAGGCTCATGGAAGGAAGAATTCTATTTCTAGCAGTTTGGAAGAGTAAAAATTCAAGCCGGGGAGTTGAAAAGCATGATTGAAAATCTTGTCACATTTTCTGGTGCTTAATTTGGTCATCTCTTAGTATGAAATAAAACAAGCTCATCTTGTTTAGTGTTACCTCAATGGAGTGAAATTGGCTACACCGTTCTTTCAAAGAACTATTCATAGATTGCTATTCTCAAGCATGTTATTTATACACTGTCTAAAAGTAGGTTTCACAGTTATTTAGAATCATGCAGTTACAACATAGTACTTCTTTTAATTTTTTTCTGAAGTGAAACACATTTGAATTTCCTAATGTAATATTTGGGGAGAACCCCAAAGTGTGAAGATTGAAAGAACAACGAGATATAAAAAAAAAGTATGGGGATCCAGTGATTACCTAAAAATTGCAAACTGGTTGAATACTACATACGGCAGATGCTTCTGAAATCGTATGTTACTTGCAACTCTGTGGTCTGGTCATGTAAATCTTGTTAACAATTAGAGGGACAGTGATCAGAGATGAAGAAATAACATATTAAGAATAAATTCTAGAAGTAACAAAGTGTCCGTTTTTGCCATGTAATTGTTGATGGAATTAGGATAACGTTTTAGGCAATCATATTTACATCATGTTGCATATATAGGCCACTCAATAGCACAATTAAGATTTGATCCTTTTAGCACATTTGCAATGGAGAAAATCTTCCATTTAATGGATAGGTAAACTGAGGCTTGAATCATCAAGTTGTATACTTGTGGCCTCTTTAAACTGCTCCCAAGTAAATGCTTACGGAGGAATATCTTCCTACTTGTGGGAAGCAGAGTTTTATGTTCATACAAGACGTGGAGTTCTATTGTCATCAAAGTTAATCACCAAGAAAGCGAAGGCTAATAAATGATTTAGATGAATTGGAAAAGCTGATCTTCACTTAGATTTAAATTAATAAAATTCTATGGTATCACAGACAGCACCTCAATAGGGTAGTTTAATGTTAACAACTTTCATAATTGTCTCAAAGGGTATTGTTAATAGAAACTCTGAACTGATGAATGAAAAACTGCATTGTACTAGTATTCTTTGCAAACAGTTGTAATATCAAATAGAAAAGGGGTGCATCATAGGAAAAAAATTAAATTCTATCAACCCAGAAGGTACAAAGGAATACTGGCTCGTAGCCAAGGAGAACTTGCTTTCTGCCCTCTCAAAGATTCCCTCAAAGGACAGGAAAAGTAAGACACTTTGACCATGGCCCCTATTTGCTGTGGTCTTAGAATTGTTTGAGTTTTAAGAGAATAGTCAGCTCAAACAGGTGTAAGAGAATTCAAGAACAAATAAAAAGCAATAAAGACAGGATCTGACAGACGTGTGTCCGTTCTAGCTGAGATCAGCTGTAAGAGCTGGTGTCGGGGCATACTAGGCTAAGCTGCTACATGTGGTGCTAGAATTCTAAAAGGGGTCAGTTGCAGTCCCGGTTGTTCCACTTCTGATCCAACCCACTGCTGATGTGCAGCATCTGTTTCCGCCCGGCCCCATCTGTGAGACCTGGACAGAGCTCCTGGTTCTCAGCTTAGCCTTGGCCCAGCCCTGGCCATTGAGGCCATTTGGGAACAGTGAAACAGTGGATGGAAGATCTCTTTGTCTCTCCTCTCCATAACTCTGCCTTCAAATAAAATAAATAAATCTTTATGAAATGTGAGATAAATGTTAAGCAGTGTATTTTGAAAAAATTTAATATAAAAGTAGAAAAAGTTAAAAAGTAGAAACTTTATATGTTAAATAAACTGTTATTAAATTCAGTTTTACCTACTGCTTTTACTTTTTTTTTTTTTATTGTGGTTACCAGAAAACACAAAGTTACATAAGCAGCTACATTCATCACTTCTGTTACAGTCCTGTTGGACAGTGGGACCATAGAGAGAGTACTACTGGGGTAAATGTTAGGGAAGGGAATTTTCTTTATACAAAAGCAACAGGAGCTGAGAGCAGACAGTTCTCCTTAGAAAGGAGTGTAGGTATGACAAGGTACAACTTATGCTTGATCCACCAAAAGGTCAGAAAATACAGCAAGCCGATACCGTAGCTAGGACAAGACTGTTCTGGGAAGCCATCTCCTTTTCTCACCTCCCTTCCTCTCTCTCCCTCCAGATCTCTCTTCTCTCTTCTTCTCCATCTTCTCTCCCCATTCTCTCTCTCTCTCTCTCTCTCTCCCCCCCACCACCTTCTTTCATTCTCAACAGAAGACAACTTGATTAACCTCAATGGATCAAGTATGAAAGTAAGTAACTGACAATTGACCGGAGAACTTTCCAGAAATTCACCAAGTGAAATGAGCAAATTTTAAAAACTGAGCATTTATTAAGTGAGAAACAGGAGGCAAATTCCTAAGGATGGTGATGTCCTTTTTTTTCTTGCTGTGGAGAGCCTGTCGCCTGCGCCTGCCTGAATTGCTCTTGTTCGTCAGTTCCCAGCGTGAGAGGTGGATTTTAGGGGTTTGTGGAGACCATCGTTTATGTGTCTGTCAAACAGATTGCATTTGTAACATTTAATGCCCACAATAACAATAATAAAACATGCTGGCGTGTGCTCTCTGTGTAAACACTTCCTTCTGAAGATAGAGCCAGTGAAATGTTTTAGGAACTTTGACGTTTACGGCCGTATTTATAATCTTTTTTTTGGATCATTTCCTCACAGAGTCACATGTTTGTATATTTGAAATTCTCTGGAGAAATAAAAATGTTTAAACATAATATAATGATATGATATGTGCTCAGCATCGAAGCATGAGCTGAGTGTTGTATGGGGCATCGTGAGAAGCCTCTCTACGTCAATGTGGACTTTTCTAGACAGATGCCACAATGCCAAAGATTTAAAAGAAAAGGGTGGTCTGTTTTCAACTTGTAGACTTTTTTGTTTACTTGAAATCAGACTATCCTGAAAGTAACAAAGCAGTCCTGACTCCTTTGAGAGAGTGCATTGTGCTTACTCTCTATAGATGCATGCTTTTTTTTTTTGTACTTTCTAAGAAGGTGAAAGAGATTCAGGAATTTTATTGCTACTCCCACACCACAGGGATTTACCTGTTTATTTCTTAGCCTGCAGCACAACAGCCAAAGACATTTTCCTTATGGCCACAGAGAAAGATTAATACTATGATTGTTCAAACAAACAAATGAATGACCCCTTTATTTTTAGCTAAAACAATGAAGTTAGCATTTTCTAAACATTTAATACAGCACATGCCAAGTATCTTCCATGCATTACTTGATTGTATATTGCAAGTCTAAGGAGTAACTGAACAAGATGGCCTTCAAACCAGGTCCTGTCGCACAGCAAGGGCTGCGTCTGTTTCAAGACACCCTTGGGCGAGGGTCGGGGAGAGAATAGGGCAGTACCCTGGTCTGACTTTGTTTGCTGAGAAGAGGGGTCTCTATGTTTTCCTCTTGATTCTGACCCACTTTTGGTGATGGGTTGGTTCACCAGCATGGTACCACCATTGCTACATGCAACCAGATTGGTCTGTTAATGAATCATATCTGGCAGGCATCTAGATTCTCTTTCTTTCTTTTTTTTTTTTGTCCTATTTACTGATTCTTTGCTTTTAAAGAGATCACCCTCTTTAACTACTACAAATCATAGTTTGCTTTATTTTTTGAAAGGCACACATGCACTTTCTTTTCCTCCTGAAAAAACCCAAAACTTAGTTTTTCCCTTACTTTCTTTCCCCAAACTTGGACATGGGTTGGTGAGTTTCTGTAGATTTTGTGTTAAATTTAATAAAGCCTTAACATAAATTATAGAGATGGGATATATCTACAATAAAGAAAATGGCTTCCTCCTACATCTGTTAATTTATTTAATGTAAAAAGTCTGAACAGTAAATACTAACATGGTATTCAAACCAGGGATGACACATCAAAAACTGTATCTACTTCAATATGTCGTTTATGTAGGATTTCAATAAAGTTTTATAGTATTTTTAAAAGATGTAATATTTTTCATTTTTTACTGGAAAATCAGAGAGGAGGAGAGACAAGGGAGAGGAGGAGGAAGATCTTCTGTCCATAGATTCACTCCCCAAGTGGTAGCAACAGCAGAGCTGCACCAATCCCAAGCCAGGAGCCTCTTCTGGGTCTCCCGTGCAGGTGCAAGGTCCCAAGGCTTTGGGTTGTCCTCTACCGCTTTCCCAGGCTGCAGGCAGGGAGCTGGTGGGGAAGCGGGGCTGCTGGGTTTAAAGCCGGTGCCCATTTGGGATCCCTGTGCGTGCAAGGTGAGGACTTTAACCACTACGCTATTGCGCCGGGTCCCATCAGTTGTTATTTAACCTCAATTTTGTGAATGTAGATTGGAACCACTTGAGAATAAGGATTATTTTGTCTGTTCTGCAAATTCTAAGCTCTTATTTACTTTTTCATTAATCTTCCATTGATTAAGACTTTCGGTAAAATTTTCTCAAGTCAAGATGGTAGTACATTTTTTTTTTATGCTTCTGAATTTAATGCTTTACAACTGCATGTAACACTATGGATTTCTTAAAGAAAACTTAATCCGAAAAGAGTTTTTTTAAGGAGTTTGAGAAAAGTGGACATTGGATTCTACCAAGTGATAGAATTTTAAATTTCTCCTTTGACTTACTAATGTAGCAAAAGGAATCAAAAGTTTACATAGTATTTATTCAGTCAGCATCTATTTTTTGAGCACTTACTTTGAATATTTGCTCAAAACGACCACAACTGTAGGGAATATAAAAGAAGAATAAGACAGACCCATGTGGCAGACACCGACCGATCATCACATTCCTGCATAGACCCTGTTTTCTCTGAAGCTACTTACTTATAAGCTCCTGGGCTTGATTTGGTATTTTTTTTTGCCTAGTATTCTCTCTTTGTTCATTAATGGAACTAATCATGCTGTTTTGGACTCCATTCAAAACCGACAGCATTATAAAGTCCCAGTAAATAAAACGGAAGAAACTATAGTGGTTTTCTTCATATATTCGAGTCTTTTATAAATTCATAATAAATTTGAACAGTTTTCTTCTTGTCTTAATGCTTTTATTAAACATACTCCTAGATAATTTACTCATTTCATTATGAGTGGGATGTTTAAATCTTTTAGTTAATTATTGCTTTTATATTTTTAAAAAAGCCAATTGATTTTTGTATATTTCATCTATGGTTGGTCGTCCAGACAAAATCTCTCATTACTGCTATTAGTTTTTCAATTGCTTTATTCTCGTGTTTGAGACTTCTGAATAGATAATCATTATGGCAGTAAATAATATTTGTCCTCTTCCCTTTCAATAACTGAACTTTTTTATTTGACTGATCTTTATTCTGTGGGTTACAAATTGCACAGCAATGTTGTATAATATTCATATTAAGGAAGATTCCTTTTTAAAAAGTTATTTATTTGAAATGCACAGTTAGAGAGACGGGAGATAGGAAAGCAGAGGATGAGAAAGAAGGGATGGGGGAGAGAGAGAGAGAGAGAAGAATCGTCATCCCTGTTTCACTGCCCAATGGCTGCAAGGCTGGGGTGCTGGATGGGTAGTGGAGCAGCCAGCTAGAACTGGAACTGGAACTCATAGAACAGCAGCATGACTGGCATCTGCTTAACCCACTGTACCACAATGCTGGCCCCATAAAGAAGATTCTTCTTGTTTTTTTTTCTATTAAAGTAAATGTTCCTAGAGTTTTGTTAGTGAGTATCACATATTGAAATAAGTAGTCTGTACCAACTTGAGGAAGAAAACATCATTTCTAGACTTATCCTAGTTTAGAGAAATGACTTCTCGGAATTTGCGTTTGCCACCCTTGGGGTGACCTCTCTGGTTTTCCTCTAGGACCTGTTGCTGGGAACATGAGTATTAATATTGTATTGTAATACTGAGTCATTTTTGTGTTCTTGTAACAAAACATTTCAGAGGTTTCTTCGCAGTTTCATAAAAACAGTTAGTAGTCTGATTTAGATTAGAACATTGATATTTGTGCTATTATTTTGTCTTTTGTCCCTTTCCTTTTATGTTAGTTGTATCAATATTGAATATGAGGATTTTGCAAGTATTTGAATTGATATCTTTTTCCTTGTGTGTTTTAATGTTCTCAAAGACCTCACGAACTCGGAATATTATTGTTCTTCAAAATTTACAACTATTTTTCTTTTGAGTCTTTGAAAAGTCAAGTTTTAAAAATTTTCAGTTTATTCCTGATAATTTTTTTGTCTCTTCATCAGTCAGTAATCATATTGGATACAAAAAAGAGTGAATCATTAAATCAAGATTCAAATGTTTCCTTTCTTATTCCTAATTCTGTCTCTTCTGTTATTTCCTTGATTAGAATAACTAGAGGTTTCTACATTTTATTCTTTTTGTTCTCTTTGTTGTTTGTTTTTTTTTTCCCCAAAGAATCACTCTGAAATTAATTTATCTGTTCTGCTCCTTCTTGTTTACTAAATTTTAATTTCTGCTTTCATCTGTGATAATTTCTTCCTTTTTCCTTAGGCTTGTCTTGTTTTGCTCTTAGCTTTTCAAGTTAATAGCTTGATTCATTTCTTTTATTATTTAAAAATAATAAAACCGTTGTGAATCTGGCCCTTATTATAGCTTTGACTAAATGTTGTACCTGTAAACATATACTATTTTTCCTCATTGTAATTTTCTAAGAATTTTGTGTTTATGCTCTTATTCTGTTATCTCACGAGGAGTTATAGGGAAGAGTGTTGCATTTGATTATCAAGAGCTTGTATAATTTTTTTTTCAATTTGTTCCACAGTTAATTTTGTTGCATTTCACCAAAGAATAAAATCTGTACAGATCTGCTTTTTAGAAAATTTGATGTGTTCTTTGTTATACAATGTTTAACATCTCACAAATATTTAAAAAGAGAATATATATATAGTTCTCTTTAATATTTATTATTTGGTTTTAAAACGTTTTTGTCTTTCTTATTTCATTGTTCTCTCCATTCCAGTTTCCCAACCAATTTCCTTTTCACCTCAGTATTTTCTTATCTCATTTTTTATCTCTTGCTTCACAGCATCCTTGAAAGTTATTTAGATCACAAAGCATATGCTGTTTAAGATTTATTCTCATTTCCAGTAGTAAATCTTTTTCAAAGCAGGCTCTTCTTATGCCTCTTGAGTGCTATATTTTCATTTGTTAAAGTTACGAAATTTTTTTACATGCCTCATAATGAGATTTTATTTTGCCTGTTTACTCATCCTTAAATGATAGCTATCTTATCTGGCCTGTTTCTTCTCTGCAAAACAGGGAAAAGGTTCTGCTTGGATCTCATCATATTTTATGTCATTTTTTTGTCCTAATCCTTTCTTTGATACTCTATGTAGCATTTTATCTTTTTAGTGATTGAGCACCCTCATGGTGGATTTATTCTGACCTTACATGAATAGAAATCCCAACTGTCTTTAGCGGCAAAGCCATTGTGCCATGACCTCGTTCCTGGGTTTTTCATCCTGAAAAAGAGATTGAAAAGAACCTTTTAATTTTTCTGACAATCTCCTGCTCTATGACCCAAAGGGTAGCCAGCAGTTGCAACCCCAAATGTCTGGCGTCAAGTTTCTGCAGGACCTTGAATGGGAAGGTGCCACCACGGACCCTGTTTGAGCGTCACTCAAATGCACCCAGAATCTCCTCCACCGTTAGTCTCCTCTCAAGACCATACTACCCGCCCAATGGGCTCTGAGTGTTGTTCTGTAAATAGGATCCCACTTACAAAGGGATACATCTGATGTCTCTAGCTTCCAGCACTGAAGCGAGATTTCCCAATTATATTCATGTTGACACTTGAACTGGCGTTTGGAAGATTTGTGCCTTAGGCACCATCTTTACCTGGAAATAAGACAGGCTTATCTAAGTAAACAGCAAAAGCCTGAAAAGTTGCAATGATCCCTCTTTGTAACCAAGAGTTTGGGTATCAGTACATACCCACTCTTCACAGGATCAATACTCCTGGACTGTTGACCACCAACTCCAGTCAATTGGCAATTGTTATTTATCTATACACGTTTCAGGTCCCCGTCCTCCTTGCCTAAACTAATTGCATGACTTCCTGTTGTATTTTCTATCTTAATTATGATTTTACCAGAATGAAAGTATTTAAATGGAAATTTGATCATCTCATCTCCTCCAACAATTCTGTTTTTTTCAAGACGAAGTTCACAGCTCTTAGGGTTCATATTGAGCCTCCTCAATTATCCAGAATTCCCACATGTTGCGTTTTCCCTTGCCTTTGCACGGGCTATTTTTCAATGTGGATTTTATCTTCTATCCCCTGCAAACCTGTCTTTCTGAGACGTCTCTAGCCATTCATCCAGACACATGCCAGCATCACATCCATTTTGAACTTGGACCTTACTTTCTAGAAGCACTTAGTATGCCAGTTCTGTATGCTCCCACAGTGGCAAATGTGCACACCCGGCATCCGTATTCAGTTTATAACTCTTCATGTGTTTATTCACTTTTCAGTCTTACGTATTAGATTGTAAGTTCTCTGAAGGCCAGTACAATGAGTTTCAATGACCCACCTGACTCCCCTTTGATACCAGCAAGTATCACTGAACTCAATGGGTTGGTATCTTTTCCCCTTCTAGCTTTGATGCTTCTCCCAGAAGACAGATTTCAGAGGAAGGGGACATGAAGACGGTGACTTGTTCCTTTCCTGCATCCTCCAGAGCCCTGCAAGCCCAACACAGCCTGTGCAAAACACATTCCACTGACGAGATGAGAATTAAACTACAAGGAAAAGAACATAAATCAGGAAGCATCACGTGACAATCCTCTGTCTTAGGCAGAAGTTCCCAACCTCAGTGCTCTTGACATTTCAGTCTGGGAACTCTTCTTGAAAGGGGCTGTTCTGTGCATCGCAGTGTGTTCAGTAACACCTCTGGCCCGTGTCTACTGAAAGCTGCCAGCATTCTGACCTGAGTTGTGGCAAAATAAAACATCCCCTAAGATCCCTTAATAGTCTTTTAGGGGTGAAATCAATCTGGGCTGAGAATCTCCAGATTAAGGGTTAAGAACAAAAACTTACACTTTTTGTATAGCTTCCCATGGGCATTCTCCAGTTTCTAGATCTCATTTGCCTCAAAAAATAGAGAGCATTTCTCTAACACCTTCCTACTGCTTCTACAACCCCTTTTTGGAAACGTTCTGTCTCTTCCACAGGAGTCAGCTATTTCCTGGCCAGATGGGTCTCACAAGAAGAGGTTGCAGGTATTATAACTCCCAAAGTTATATAAAATATATAACACATATAACTATGTGTACTATACAAATGTATTCATAGCATACAAATATACTGCATATAGAATAAAGTAATGATAATCTGGAATAACCTCAAGAAGAATGAGCTCGTTCCAGCCTGTGCAATGGGAATGGATGCCTGATCCACTTTAATACCTCCACCAAGCACACACACTGACAACACCGCTTCACCCTCTGTGCTCCTCTGGAGGTAATTGCCTTCACCCCACACATTCCCCATCCAGTATGCAATGCTACTTCTCAGAAATAGTGCAGCTTGCACTTGTTACATGGGAAGAGCCTTGTTCAGACACACACTGTGATCTTTCTCTTGCTTCAGAAGGAAAAACACTTCACTTGTGGAGCGGTAAAGCCTTGGCGTTCCTCCGTTTATTCTCTGACTTCTACACCGTGTCTATGCAGCTGCTGAAAGGCAAGAAAGTCTTCAAGCTGCAAAGCCATTTGATGCTCTGCAACTATACACAAACACTTGGAAATTACACCTTTCTTTACAAGGTACAAAATGCTATTTTTAGGTAAAGTGGCCGTTCCAAAATCTAAAGGAAAAGTGACAACAGCGATTTACTTTCATTTTATCCAGAGCTGGGATTTCAGGTAGAGGGATGGAAGATTGTTCCATCAATTCCACTTTCACTGGCTTAATGATCTGTGTTCAGATGTTTACTGGAGTATCCTGTAGAACATCACATTTTGGTGGACTTACGTGTAACTAAACAAAGCAAAGAGCATTTACATACATAATTGATTTGGTTCATCCTTATCACAGCCTGGGTGAGAATAAATATAAGGGAAACAACTCTGCTAGATATCAGGCAATAGCTGAGAACAGGCAACCTTTCCTGTTTCAGAAATAAGAACTCCTGCATTTCGCATGTAACCTGAAGACCCTACCTGGTTTTAACTAGCCTGTGCCTAGATTGGAGAGCAATGTTACGATGCCTTAAAAAAAAATTGTTATTATCGTCCACAGCAAGGTGCAAGAGAACGTATACTCAATTTGGAATTTCAAGGTATAAGTTCTTGACAATTCTTTGCCACTATCCCACTGTGTCTAAGTTTAATGCTTCAGGTCTCAGTTTTTCATTGCTAATAAAGGAATGGATGAGGTGATCTCTAAGTGTATTTTTCAGTTCCACGGCTCTGTAAACCAAAGATCACCTTCCACAAAGCGTGGATGAGATTAAAAATGCTTCCACTGACACAGGAACAGCATTAGTCACTGTCATCCTTTAAACACAAGTCAACTCATTGTGGCAAACCACATATGTCTTTGTCAATGGTTTTGGTACAAGAGTTTCCCAAATCCACTTTTATTTCAGAAAATACATTGTTGTGAATAGCCAGATAGTAAACAGAACTTGGGTAATTCCCTCTTTTTTAAAGACTTGTTCATTTATAGAGATTCAAACAGTACAGACTTGTCTTCAAATAAACTGCTTTGTTGTGATAGTAAAAATAAGAGGTGATGAGATGAATAATCTAACACGTTAGTGGAATACACTTCCCCTCACCCCCAAATCGGTGAGAGATCCTTCTTACAAAGTATTCTCTCTGGGTATGAATGAGAGCTGATCAATATGTAAACACTGAGATTTCTTTCCATAAATTGTAAATTTTGTAGAAACAATACCTAGGTAGTGTTTGTCATTCTAGCTTTTAATTACTTCATTTATTTCCTCATTCTCTCTTCATCAGTTTGATCATTTTTCTTCTCTTTCGGGGTCCCAAAATACAGAAAGAGTTCTAGCAAGTCTGTGAAAACAGCTTTGCATGAGGTAAGGATCATATTTTCAATCACCAATAAAGAACTAAACTGAGGATTTGATTTCTGGAAGAGTCATTGCATATTGCTAATTAAGAATCTACTTTGTACTGGATTATTTCCTAAAAGTTAGAGTCATCTTAGGTTTAATGTTTTGCCAATTCTGACTGTTCTTTAAGTACAGAGAACTCTCCATTATGTAATATGTTTATTATGTGTATTATTATGTTAAATATGTATTATTATACGTTTATTCTAGAAAAGCTGTACTGTTATGACAATCAAGCAATTCTAGATCTTGGTGATTCAGAGCGGTCATCAAGACATCAAGATGTCATCCTGTATTTATGTCACAATGCAGTGGCTGGTACCTTTCAGCATAAGGTGTGAGATCTGTATGAAGGATGTGTACAGGTAGAGCCTGATAGCCATTTGGCAACTCTTAGTTGTCCTATGAATACTCAGCTTTGTTTTATGGAAAAGGTAGGAGACAACAAGAGCAAAAAGCTCACATGAGAAGACTGCCTTTTGAAGAGAGAGCCATTGAGGTGCTGCGAATCCCACCTTGTCCTCAAAGCAGAGACCATGAGAGGAAGCAGACAGATTTGGAGGAACTTGGACTTTGAGTTTCCAGATCTGTGAGTTCAAAGGATCCATGTGGGGAGGACCGCTTTGCTGCCAGTCCAGAGCACACATGTGCCTGTGTGTCTTCTCTGTTCTCTCCTTCTGCCCCCTCCTGCCCCCGCCTTTAAACCCTGTAGTAAGGTTAAGTTTTCACCTTCTTAGCACCTTACAGTGGTGTTACACATTTCAACACACTCAAAACATATCCAAGCCATGGTAAAAGGTTACCAGTAGCTTCTCTGCTCCTCCTTATCTGAATCTTAAGCTCTAGTTGACTGAATTAACCTCTCCTCCCAAAAGGAAACACTCCTCACATTTATATACGATCTTCCACCTCGCAGATTAGTCTATGTCCCTGCTCCAATGTCTCTGCTTCTATCCCATTGCTGTTTCAGTTTTACAGCGTTGCCCATGAAAGTCTCTCTCTCTCTCTCCTACATTTACACTCCATTGTTAAATGATCTCAACTACTGCCATAAATGATATTCATTGCCTGTCGATCACCCTCCTTTGTTTCTTAATCAGATTTTGCCCGTTCACTGAAGGTTCACATCCAGCTAGCTACCTGACATTTTCCCTCAGGTGACTCATGAGAACTCTTGATTTTTGTCCCATAACTGGGTCCTGTCCAAGTCTTCTTGGTAATGACATTATTCTCCATTCAATTATTAGAGTCAGAATGCTGCAACCACTGTCAAATGTAATATACTCCCTGAAAATATAAAGCAGATCACATCACTCCCCTATTTAATATTCTTCAGTAGGTTTGATCATGGAATAAAATCTGAAATCCAAACCACAGAGCCACACTATGTGATCACCATTATATCGTCGACTTCATGTTGGGCTCTTTTCACTCTTACCTGTTAGCTTCAAGAATATTTTTTCTGGCTTAAATCTTACCTAATCAGAAAAAGAAGTCCTTGATGATCCATTCTAGGTGAGCTGTGTTTGTTGTTGTTTTCCCCAGCTTGGTCAATTTGTTCTTAGACTTTAGAAACGCTATGCTTATTTTGTGCAAGTATTTCTGTTTTTTTCTTTCTTTCTTTCTTTTTTTTTTTTTTAAAGATTTATTTGTTAGAAAGGCAGAGTTACAGAGAGATGGGGAGAGACAGCGCAGGGGAGTGTCTTCCATGTGCTGGCTTGCTTTCCAAATGGCCACAAAGCTGGGGCTGAGCCAGGCAGAAGTCAGGAGCCAGGCATTTCATCCAGGTCTCTCAGATGAGCTCAGGGGCCCAAGGCTTGGCATCGTCCATTGTTTTCCCAGTTGCATCAGCAGAGAGCAGAATTGGACTTGGAGTAGCCAGAACTCAAACTAGCACTCACCTGGAACACCAGTGTCACAGGCTATGATTTAACCCATTTCACCACACCGCTGGCCCCGTTGTATTTTTTAAGCAAGTTCGACCAGTTACAAAGCAATTTTTTGCAGGTTTATTTATTTTCATTTGAAAAGCAGATTTTATAGAGAGAAGGAGAGAGAGAAAGAAGGTCTGAACTAAGTGACCATATCCACTGGTACAAGCATGAGCTGGAGTTAAATGGGGCTAGTTGGGCTTTGCAACAGCATCGGTTAGTAGGTACTGGGACAGGGGAGTTTTGGGGGCGAGTCCTGCCAGGCTAGATTGCAGAACCACCTGGAAGGTGCAAGATCCAGGGCTGGGAGTGGGCCTTATAGGGATAATGTGGGACTCCCTCTGATGGGCTGCAACTCCCACCAGTGAGCATGGGCTGTTACACATAATGGAATACAGGCACCCAAAGTCATATTGAATAGCCCGAGTTTTTCATGTAAGGATCTAATTATTATATATCATTAAATATTAAAACGTAGAAGAGTACTGATGTATCATAGCACATCTTTCACAACCCTAAGAGCCACAAAATATTTTCTGTGTGAAAAACATTTTGCTAAGAAAAACTTACAATGGACATAGCAAAGGCTCATCTTTGAAGATTCAAAATTATGATTGATTAGGTTTTTATGGACTCTCCAGGAAAAAAATGCCAATGTCTTCCAGACATACAGTCTTCTTCATATAGACTTTATTGTTTTGTAACAAGAAGATATATATTATAAATCATGGACAATTAACTCTGCATATGAACTATGCCAATATCTTGAAAATGATTTGATTGAATTTAGTAAAAGTGAGATATCATCTATGTTTTGCTTAATATACCTAATAAAATTCACTGAAAACACTAGAAATGTAATTTAACTGAAATTTTGATTTTGGGTAAGCCAGATTACTGTATATCCTGGAAGTGTCATCAACTCGTATATTCATGGCTTGGTGCAATTCTACGTATCCTTATCTGTATCTACATATTAATATTGACACACAATGCACTCACAGAACATGTGTTAAAATACTGGCTTATAGAGGATTTATAAAATATTTTCACTCACAGACTCATTACTAAACCATTCTTCATTCAGTTTAGGAACACACATAGAAATCACTGGCCAGAAAAGACTGGAGGATTTCCTGACATCATTGATCAACTACACAGCACCCATTCTCTTTCATGTCCTCAGAAACACAATCCCAGTTCTGGGCACTGGACAGCCTTGTGCTTCAAGAAGGAGAGACCAAGCCCTTGCCCCAAGGGATGGATACCGATTAATCTAAGCCGTTTGTGGTAATCATTTCACTGCTATCGGTTATTGGTTTAAGAATGAACATTTGACAAATATTCTTACCAGTTGATGCATCAGAGAAGTCTACCAAGGAAGCTTAGAACAATTTCCTTGTTCTTAAAAATGAACCCGAAGAAGTATCACATCCCCTTTTCGTCTTTCAGCCTGTGAGTGCTGTTGTCCATTGTGATGGCTGCTGTCGTGTTTTGGGAGTTGTAGTTGATACACTGAGGAGGAAGCAGAATGATGACAGTTTAAATGATTGGGCTGTAAGCTTTGGAACTTTTCATCCTCTCTACTTCTTACCAGATTTTTTTTCTTATTATTTAATTCAAGTTGGTTTAGCTCTTCCGTAATATGCAGGTATGAGCACTCTAATACTAACGCCCACTTAACAACTTTAATTTTTCCTAAAGCCCTGTTCTATGTGAGAATATTTCAATAAATGATGATGTAATTAATATCAATCAGGAAATGACACATTCCATACCAACACATGGCATCCTAATCTCAAATGAAGAGAACAAGTTCATACAAGTAGCAACCTATTGTTAATAGACCAAATATAATGAAGGTTCCTGTCTTCAACCAAAGGTGACAATCAGCAGTGACTTGCAGGTAAAGGATGTAATAGTTGCAGGCAGGGTCACTTTCCAGGAAGATTCCAAAATAGAGGCTAATAAGCAAAAGTTTTTTAAAAGAGAGAGAGTTTGAGTGCAATATCTCATGGAGTGGAGGAAAGGAAGCAGGACAGAGCAGAAGAATCCCAACACGGGTCAGGATCAACGTTAACATTCTGGGACTGGGATGGCTCTTTCAACTCTCCTGAAGCGGAAGGACTGAGCGAAGCTGTCACTGCCCACCTTGATCAGCCTTTGGCGTCAGGCTGCCCGTGAGAAGGTGCCAACACCTTGGTCAGTGTCATTCTTTCCACATAGAGCCAATCCTGCAGAGGGCTGCATGCCTGAGAGCTATTGGGGGTTGCATCCCCAAACCCTACAGGGTAACCTGGGCTGGGCGTCACAGCAGAGGCTGGACAGCAGAGGCTTCTATGTGAAGGCAGTAGAGAGCTACCTGACCGATTTTCCCATCCACGTTCAATATCAAAACCATACAGCCTTATCATGACAATTTTTTTTCTTTGAAATTTTAACCAAAACAAGGACAAAGGGAGTTATGTAAATGTGTTAATACCATTATTGAAAATGCCATGTTTTCTTGCTTTATACTTGCATTGCCAATACTAAGCAAAAGTTGGGATTTTGTACAAATATAACATAAATCTCATAGTATTTTTTTTTCTGTATGATACTCTGCAACTAAAAGCTACAGCAGTGAGTAAATTAGTGGGCATGCCTTCACCTAAAATAATAGTGTCAAAAAATCATTCCTCATGGCAGGTTTATCTAGTTTGTGAGTGTATTAAGTTGTACAAGAGAAACTATTTAATCAATAAGGATATGCTATCAAAATTTTTAACCAAGCAATTGTTTTGTACAATAAGTTATATATGATATGTCCTCACCACACTCCAACTACAGCTTCTAATTTTAAGATAATTAAATGCCCTCATGTTTTCTACAGTTATCCATAAATGAACTCACTTTCATTCTTATGGTACCACAAGCACAGGATGAAGCCCAAGTGATGTTGACAATGGGCACTTCATTTGCTCATTTAGAAAGTTGTTATTTCATAAAAATTTTAAGCAACAGATATATGACATCCTTGTGTTCACTCTGTGATAAAACCAATAATGTCACCTTGTTATTGAACATTGTAAACTCAATTAACCAAAAAGAAGAGCACGCAAAGCTAACAAAAACATCATTTTAAAAAAAAAAAACAGTCACTCAGCTAACCAGAAACATCTGTCCTCCGGTACCACGGACTCAAGCTCTGGGTAACCCACTATCCACAATGCTCTCCCAAGGCAGAGCCTGTTGGTGACCTACACATCCCAGCATTAATTCAGTGGTAACTGTCCTGTGGAAAAAGGCCCGCTGAGTCAAGAACAAGAAGACCGGAGTGTAAACACCAAGATGTCAAGAGAGAAGGTGGGATGAGGGAATTTACACAACAGCCCTGTACCCAAAAGATCCTGTCTTCCTTTCCCAAGACTTAGTCAAGCTCATTATGGAAACAACCTCCAGCCACTGATTGGTATTACAGTGTTTTGAGCTGTGACCTAGAAAAAAAAAAAAGTGAGGTAGATGTAAAAGCCAAATCAAGTGACATAAAGAACTTCCCATCCTGGTCCTATGGCTGTCTAGTGAGCTATTTCTGTACTGTATGTACACAAGCTGCTCTTCTTGGGTGGCGGTTAATGTCTCTGTACCTTCGATCGTAATTACCCTGAATGGAGCCGCCACAAATCTTCGTAATGCCAGCCTCATCTTTCCACCTCATTGACAGCCCAGGAAATGCATCTGAAATTCATAGTAGCCTCATAGCCTATGGCAAGAGCAAGCCATGCTGCTAAAATTTTATTTTAGAATTCAAGCTGGTTTTCCTGCGTTTAGGATGCTCTGTTTTTAATCTTTTGCTGCCTACCACACTGTATCAAAACCACAAGCCAATATTGTTCAACTGTCAGGGGCCTCAGCTGCCTCCAAATTTTATCAGTCCAAATAAATACTGGAACATGTTAAAAAAATAATCCCGATAGATTTGAAATAACATTAATAAAATGAAGAGCAGCAGTTTCGAGGAGGCATATGCACAAAGTTTGACTTGACTGCCTCTCTTTCTTTGCTGACTTAAAAAAAAATTTTTTTTAAAGGTTGAATAGATATTCAGACTGAGTTAATGTTTAGGCTGATAGGGATGCTAGGCTGGGTCCCAAATTTGTGCAATGTTCAAAGAGAGAGAGGTTTTAAAATCCCAGAAAAAGAGATATTTCCAAATTAATGGCATTGCCCGAATGCCTTGGCTCCCTGCACCCCACCAGGAAGGTTTATTATTTTCTGGTAAAATGTTGCTCGGATGGGGAGTGGTAGTCAGCGATGCGTCAGAGCTGCTCTTTGAACACATTAAAAAGCTGAATGCACAACAAAGAACAGATGTTCCAGCATGCCTTATTTATGCACCCATCAGCAATCTTCCAGTGACCACAAAACACAGCCTTTTTCCCCCTCCTCCTCCCCATCATATTATTTTCTGATTGACTCACTCTCTTCATTAATTAATTTATTTTTTGGCCCCCAACTAAAGTCTATGTGTGTATGCACAATTGTGCATGTGTGTGTTTGTGTCTCTGTGTGTGTGCATGCGTTATTTGAACGTCTGCCTCCATTAAAGCTGAATTCTATTGAACTATGGAACAGGTGTGGATTCTGCAATTAGATCACATTTCAGAGAGAGAGACACTGAGTGTAATAATGGCGGTGAATTCTTCACAGTCGAATGCAGCACCATAGCGACCAGCAACAATGAAGGAGAAGAGGTATGAATATCAGAGGCGATTATTTCTAGTTTGTGGGATCCTCTGATTGAATATAGCCATAAGGCACTGTGGAAGTGGATTTGGGGCTCACCAGCTGTAAGGCAAACTTGTTTTACTGGCATTTGTCTGAAATATCCCACTTGCCCATCCTCTCAGCTCACACTTGGAAAGGAAGCAATGATTAGGAAGTGAGATATAATGCAGCCTGAATGTTAGGATGGACCCAGATCTGGTTGGGTTATTAAAACCTATTTGCTTTCACTGACTTTAAAGGCATAGTACCTTTATTTAAAACACAAGCTCCAGGACTCTGAGCCTTAAACGGTAGGAAGGGAAGGACTGAGAGAGAGTTAGAGGGAGGAGGAAAATAATTTAGAATTTGAAGAAAAGTGAGGACATTTCCTCTTCCTATACAAGAAAGCCACATTTTTCAGTGAGTGTATGTAATCCGTGGCCTCGATTGGAGTGTCAGAAAAACCTGATAGACGAGCAGCACAGATAGACGGACTAGACTGAGAGTAAACAGTGCAGGCGGCTATATCTGGTCAATCTGGAAACTTACTGCTCTGAGTGGCAATTCCTTAATGCCTGTTATATATTTTCCACAAAGTGGGAAATATTTGGGATGAAACTCAATGGGATAAAATCAGCCTTTGGGAGAGTTCCAGCTGCTCCCTGGGGCATCTCAGAATGGTGCTGTGGGCTGCCTGGCAGCAGCTGCTGTTCCTGATAGAATGAAGGAAGCCAGAAAAGTCAGGGGAGGGGATTTGTGCAATGGGAAGTTGTGAGTATTCTATAGACCCAGGCAGGGACCTAGGCTTAAAGGGATGACATGCAGGTCAGTTGGTGGGACACGGATTTCTCCGCGTCGTGCACACAGCCTGGGAGCTCAGAGCTTCTGCTCTTGGTCCAGTGGTCTTTGAACCCTGAATCGTTTCAAGGCCTGGATCAGCATCCTGGGATCTGGGATCACAGCCAACATATTGCTAAGGCCGGAATTCTTTATCTGGCACCAAAATTAGTTCTCCTGATGAAAAACCTGAGATAGGAAATGGTGCTATTGTCCACAATGTTGCTTCATACTGTGAAATCTGTTACCATGATAGTGTTTTTCTGTTTTTCCATAGGTGGCCTAACCAAAATTTCTGGCACAACCTCTTCCTCCCCCATGCATACATGCACACACTCTGGCTAATAAACAGCAAAGGGATTGGCACATAAATGCCAACAAAAAGCTGTGGTTTTTCCATCTATTAACTATGCAGTCACCAAATTCTGTCCAACATGTCAATTCTATCTCAACAAGGTAAAGTAGCTCCCATCTAGTTAACTACCTGGATCTAGCCACATAACCTTGATCTTGAGTAAATCACTTCCCCTCTCTGGTCAAGGTTTCTGTAAAATGAGGGGAAAGACGAGATTTCATTACTGTGACACTGCGTATCAGCTAAGAATTGGAGGTGCTGTATGTTACACCCAAGAGCCACCCACTCTGCCCTTTTTTTCACTCTTTTCCACAGCGGGTGAGCTGCCATTACCGAATTCTAAGGCACCAGGTGTAGAATGTCTGTCATTGAACAGCCATTCCCACAGAAAGCACGACCGAATAGCTGGGTCTTTGCCAAAATAACCCTAGGTGGGGAGACAGTGGGTTCATAGCAAGGAGAATCGGTGCCAGCCATCTCTCATGGCAACACCCAAGATGACATCTGCAGATGCTACAGCACAAGGGAAAGGTGTCAGCTGTGTCAAGCAAGCCAGTCATTTGACAACTCCTGAGCTCTTCACTGTTGGCATAACTCCTTCACTTGTCCTATGCTCACAGGATTTGCTTTACTAATTTATTTGTTTTTCTATATCTGGTTGACAAGTAGAAATTTTCAGTGAGATCAGGCCCTTTTATTCTTTTTAGCTATCCTTTATCACAAATTTTAAAAAATATATTAATTTTTATTGAAAAGGCAGACTGACGGAGAGAAGGAGAGACGGACAGAAAGATCTTCCATCTGCTAGTTCACTCCACAAGTGACCACCACAGCTGGAGCTGGGCTGATCAGAAGCCAAGAACTTCCTCCAGGTCTTCCATGCAAATGTACGTGTCAAGATTTTTGGCTATCCTCTGCTGCTTTCCCGGATTACATGCAGGAGGCTGGATGGGAAGCAGAGCAGACGGGACACGAACCAGCATCGATATGAGATTCCAGTGCTTAGAGGTAGAGGATTAGTCAATTGAATCTTTGTGCCAGGCCCTATCATAATTTATTTTACTAGTTATACTGAGAGGCTAAGGATGACCAGGGTCTTAACATATTGTTAATTTTATAATTTTTCTTATTTTCAGCCCCTGCCAACTCCAGTTCCAGCCTGAGTCTTCTCTAACAAGGACTTTAATTTGTCCCTTGAAACATGTTTTCTTATATTTGTATTATTTTATAAACAGCCTTTCACAAGAAAATAAACAAAGCACAGTAAAATCCTTCTCATATGGCCTCTGTAAAGAGAGCCTTTCCAAGCTGAAGCAAAGAGAGAGAAATGGTATTGTTACTTATTGTTACTGACATGGTGAGGCTCCTGTGCAGATGTTACAATGTCAATGTTTTGTGGAAAATTTGCATCATAGCTTTAACATGCACTGATGCTCTTTGCCGTTTAGTCATCTGAGCGAACACTGACAAGAAGCAGGGGTGCCCTGTGTTGGCAGAATGTAGGAGCTACTGCCCGCACGTTATGGAAATGAAGAAGTTGGGCTGTAGAATTCTGATTGAAAGCTTGACATCATGGAACCAAGCGATCTGAACAAGATGTAAATCAGAGCGTACGAAACATAAAATTCAGTAGCTCCCTGGTAATCAGCGTGGTAACAAATCAGTAATGGAATTATCTAGCAATCATAGGCTCTTTGCCCAGTAAAGGAATTTGGATTTATGAAAGAGTAAGTGGTTTGTTTGAAAAGCAAAGAAATATTCTTAAAAACATTTTTATAGGATTTTTCCTAACTGTACTCACCCTACCCAAAGGCCAAAGAAATAATGATAAGTAATAATGCATGATTCCAATAACTAAGATTTAATGCCAACAAAAATAAATGCCTGATTGTGAGCATGTATCTTTCAAGTGGATCCCACCAGGGACTTCTGTGTGTTGACCTTGTCCCTGCCCTTCTCTTTCCACATGTTTTCCACCAGGCCCAATACACCAGCTTAAACACAAAGTATCAATAACATGTAATTAGGCTCTAAGCCCAAACTCTTATTTGAGTAAGACATTGCATTCACACACAATGAAATAAAACAAGCAATATAAACAGCTAAGGCATTTGGTCAAAGGGTATGTAAATCAATGCAGTTTTTTTTCTCTGCTTTGTATGGTCTTTAGTAAGTTTTACCAGTGACCCTCACGCAGAAGGCTGACCACATGTGTTATGCTAACTAACAGCCATCACTCCAAAAACTAGTTCCACTCACTGACACAGAGTTTCTAAGAAGCTATTTTTTCTCAAAATATATGTAGAGGAAAAAAAATGGAAAATTTCTGTATTAATGACATGATAATGACATTGTAAAAATAAAATGGTGATGACATATCCACTTTGGGAATAATACGTCCTCGGGCTAACAAAAACAGCTTACCTATTTAACTTATTAGAGTATTCTATAAACATATTTGAAATGAACAAGTCAGTTCATCCAGAAATAATACAATGCTACATTTTCTTTTATGAACATGAAGAGAAAAGACACTAATTGCTCACCTACAATCTACCTAAAAACTGATAGAAATACATTCACAGTAAAATCAGAACAATATCATTTCCAGTACGTGTGTGCTACTCATCCTAGTGAGTCATCCCAAAAGACTTTTAAAAAGAAAATAGATTCTAATTCTCTATTTGCCATTTATCTGCTGAGAGTTGGGCAACCACTTGGTTCTTCTGTTCTCTTTCATCAAAAAGGAGTCAAGATCAAATCTAGTTGAGTAGATAGTAAGTGGATAGATACGAGTTAAAGAACTTGGGGATCGCAGAGATTAAAGGTTTTGCTCATGGAATGCCATTATTATTAATATTATTGCCATCATCATTATTTATGCTCCCAGCACACGTATTGTGAAAATGTGTTATTCGCGTAACTGTTATGCCCTCACCATGTCATTTGCAAAATCACCATGTTCTTCTCAGAGAAATGTCACTGAAATGTCATTTTTACAATAGCTGCATTATGAATCTGCTATAACTTGAATTGCTTTACAATGAAAATGCAATTTCTTAGCAATTAAAATTATTCCACCCACCCCAGTCAAATAATAGAAAATCGCCTCCTTGTCCAATGTTGCTTCTAGTGCACTGTGGAATACTGCAAACTGAACAGACCGTGGCTCTTCATGTGGCAGGGAAGGGCTATGCCTTAGCCAGATCGGTGGTCATTGTCTGTCATGATCTCATAAGCCTGATCTCAACTTGTGCAACGTAACAGAAAATCTCTCGTAAGATTGAAAAACGGCACTCAGATTCCTTCTGTGTGCACTGTGCGTGTACCTAAACTACATCCAAGTTCACAGGTTTGGCAACACTACATCAAGGTTTATAAGAAACCAATGACAGTTTTCATTATGGGAAGAAATTCTTCTTGTAAATGCAAGTCATTATCGTCAGATCTACTTAAATCCCTTCTGGTATTAATTGAAGGTTTTTTCTTAATAACTGCTTCGCACAAACGGTTGACTTGACATGCATTAGTACCATCATTCATGAGAATGTAGCAATGTGCAAAGCATAATATACATTATCAACAAACTGCTCATGGAGTCAGATGATTAAGGGATAGAGGTCGTGCTTGTTGACATTTTTAGAGGCTAAATTTAAAGGCTCTTTTACTTGTTTTCAAATGAAATCTTATTTAGAAAACTAAGGCACAAAAGGCAATGGAAATTGCTCAAGATGAATCTGCACCCTGGCCCTAGCAATAAGACGAAATATATATTTGCAAATCTGCAGAATTTAGTCTGAATGTATGAGGCAGGCATGGCCAGGAGATACTGAGAAAATGTATGTGAGGCAGCTTGGAAATTTAACTTCCTTCCTTAACTTCCCATTGGGTAAGCAGTGTGACTGGCACTAAGCTGTAAATCAGCCGAGAAGAGTGCTCAGATCAAAGGGCCGAGACAACGCTTCCAATGGTTGAAAAAACAGGAAAAAATGGAGCAGGTTTGATGCATGATATACTTCACACATACGTTTCATCTTAAGTGCATCCAGTCCATACCCCAAAACTGTAGAAAATACTTGTAGGGCTGAGGTGGTGGCTCAGCACGCTAACCCTCTACTTGCAGTGTCGGCATCTGTTACGGTCATTGGATGTGGTCTGGGGTGCTCCACTTCCCATCCAGCTGTATGCTTATGGCCTGGGAAGGCAGTAGAGGAAGGCCCAAAGCCTTGTGTCCCTGTACCCACTGGAAGGCCTGGAAGAGGCTCCTGAATGGGCCCGGCTCTGGCTGGTACAGCCATTTGGGGAGTAAGCAAGAAGATGGAAAAATTTTCTCTCTGTAAAATCTGCCTTTCAGATAAACAAACAAACAAAAGAATAAATAAACCTTTTTTTAAAGAAAAAAAGTGCTCTTCTATATCAAAGCTGATATCCTCATAGATCCAAACTGATGTTTTTAAACAACAAAAAAATTTAAAGATTTGCAGACAGTTAATGAAATTCTACATCATAGAA
Organism: Ochotona curzoniae; assembly: GCF_017591425.1. Taxonomy (NCBI): domain Eukaryota; kingdom Metazoa; phylum Chordata; class Mammalia; order Lagomorpha; family Ochotonidae; genus Ochotona; species Ochotona curzoniae. The sequence goes on along the minus strand of NW_024465035.1, from coordinate 7,091,449 downwards.
AATATGAATGAGAAGAAACAATTCTTAAGGAAAGAAGTGAATAGAATAGCCAAAAGTTTAGAGAGAGCATTTCATTTATTTTTTAAAAAAGATTTGTTTATTTTGATTGGAAAGTCATGTTTGCAGAGAGGAGAAACAGTTCTTCCATCTGCTGGTTTACTCCCCAAGTAGCCACAACAGCCGGAGTTGAGCTGATCTGAAGCCAGGAATTTGGAACTTCTTCTGGGTCTCCCACACAGGTGCAGCGTCCCAAGGCTATGGGCTGTCCTCCACGGCTTTCCCAGGCCACAAGCAGGGAGCTGGGAGGGAAATGGAGCAGCTAGAACATGAACTGGCGTCCATATGGGATGGGTGAGGACTTTAGCCAGTAGGCTACTGCACTGGGCCGGGGATTTCATTTCTTTAACAAGATTTTTTGCATTTGCAACCTGGATTTGCACAAAGAGAAGGCAAAGCACACAGAGAAAAAAAGACAGAGAAATCTTTTATCCACTTCATTCACTCCCCAAATGACTGCAATAACTGGAGCTGAGCCAGGCTGAATTCAGGATCCAGGAGCTTCTTTAAGCTTTCCCACATGCAAGACAGGGACCAAATGCTTAAGGATCCTCTACTGGTTTTCCAAGGCCATTAACACGGAGCTGCATCAAAAGTGTAACCACCAGAATTCGAACCAGCACATGTATGGGAAGCTGGCATTTCAAGTAACGTCTCATACTATACCACAATGCTGACCCCAAAAAGGGAACTGTAAAATAAAGTTACATACCCTTAGAGAAATTCAAGACATTAAAACCACTGCTCTCTAAATTAAAATACTGAATTCCATCATATTTTAGTCTATGCACTGAAGAACAGAGCCTTTATAAATGAAGAACATCATTAGCAGGCAGTACATTTAGAGTAAAAGAAAGAATTCGGACCCAAGCTGAAAGGTCTTGCTGAATGCCAAACCGGGTAAATTACATTAAATATCTTAACTATCTGAAAACAGAGTGAAATGTAAGAACCCAAGAATGGAGCTTCCAGATACAATATGATCTCCCTTATCTGTAAAATCTGAAGGAATTGAACTCTAGAGACAAAGAGCGTAGAAGTGCTCGCTGGAGCCGGGGAGCGAGAAGAGGAGTTCTTGCTCGAAGGGCCCACAATTTCAGGTAGGAAGGAAGGATAAAGTCTGGTGTTCTGTTGCAAAGCAAGCTGATTATGGTCATTCACAATATCCATTTCAAAACTGCTAGGAGTGGGTTTGTTCACACTATGGATAAATGGCAAGTCTTGGGGATAATGAGATGCCAGTTAGCCCGACTTGTTTATTTCACAGAGTACACATGTGCTGAAATATAATTATTAGTTTTTTTTTTTAAGTGAAGCTTCTAGAGTAGGTCTAGGGGATAAAAAGGAAAGCAAAATCTAGATTGGACTCTGATTGTCAAAATCAAACCCTCCGGGAGAATGTGGGAGTGAGGTCCTGGGAGAAGGTGGTTTTGTACCTCAGTGCTATATCTGGCAAAATTACAATTTGGTAACAAGACACAAATCATTTTAACTGCAGACCACCTCAGAAAAGCCTTCTAACAAAATTTAAAATGAGCCCAACGAAGAATAAAATTTTAAACACAAAAGATGGTGGAGAACGAAGATACCACCCACATCTCTGCTGAAATTCAAAGGTGTTTTGATTTATGTCGAAAACGTAATCAATCTGGGACCAAAATCCCGAATGATGTCAACATTGAAGGAATTGTGGTGGAGTGATTCCATTTTTGATACAACACTACTGTCAGTGCCACGGTATCCTTTTTCTGGAACTGCTTAACCAGGGGACCATCTAAGCCATCTTATATGTCGTTCAGACAAGTCTCTGCCCATGCTTGAGACCCCCTCCTTGAGCTCACCCGTGGTGCGTGCTTCAGTCCCAATAGAAGCTGAACCTCGCTCCTTTCCCTGCTCTCAGAAGCTGTGCCAGGACCAACCATGCTGCTCTTCTCAATAAAACTTACACTGTGGGTAACAACCCTTTCCATTTCACGTTGGTGAGTCTGTAGCAATACTCATTTTCGTATCTGAGCTGAAGTTTGAATGGGTCATCCGTGCCACCTGCACAACAAGAGAAATAAACAAAGAAAAGAAACCATATTGATACTGGTTAATGCTAGTGTCTGATTTTTAAAATGAACACATTTACATTGTAAGTACTACTAAAGAATATTCAAGAAAGTAAAGCTTCCAAATGCAAAAAAAAAAAGAGAGAAAAATGGGATAAAAATAAAATCTATCCAATTTAAAAGACAAAGCAAAAAGAAGCAAGAAATTAAGAAGAAATCATCTGCAGGGAAAACTCCCTAAAATAATTGTGCATGAATCAAAAGCTCTAATAACAATTAAATGATTCAGGCTGGGAATAAAAGAAAAGCCATTGCAATGTTAGTAGATTCCACTACAGCCAAATTTTATTACAAAGTTAAAGGTTATGGAAATGGATAATTGGTGAGACAAAAACCGTGTGACAATATCAATATTAATTCAAATACAATTTAATGGCTAATGCATTTTTTAAAAAGACATCTTTTTAAAAAAGATTTATTTATTTTTATTGCAAAGTCAGATATTACAGAGAGGAGGAGAGACAGAGAGGAAGATCTTCCATTCGATGATTCACTCCCCAAGTAAACACAACGGCCAGAGCTGCACAGATCCGAAGCCAGGAGCCAGGAGCCTCCTCCAGGAATCCCACGCGGGTACAGGGTCCCAAGGTTTTGGGATGTCTGCAACTGCTTCCCCAGGCCACAAGCAGGGAGCTGGAAGGGAAAAACTGACGGGAATAGAACCGGCGCCCATATGGGATCCTGGTGCATTCAAGGCAAGGACTTTTGCTGCTAGGCCACTGTGTCGGGCCCCAAAAATATCTTTTTTTATATAAGGCATAACATACTACAAATTTAAAGTCACATCTTCATGCACGTAAAAACAAAATGTTCCGATAGATTTCTGAAATAGTTTCAAAAGGTAGTTAGGGATAGCTAGAGACAACGTACCTTAGTAAAATGTCATCTCTCCCCCCTTGGTAGATTGAGATTTGGGGGGGAAACTTATATATATATAGTGCCTCATTTTGTGTACTGGAATATTAGAATAGCAATAGCACCATTTGATAAAGGGGAACACTTGGAAAAATTCATAGAAAAGTAGAGTTGAAGGAGAAGTCCGTGGATGGGCTTTGTAGTTCAGCAGGTTCAGCCACAGCTGGGAGCGTGGCCGCCCATCTTGCAGAGCTGGGTTGAGCTCCCTGCTTGCGGCTTTGTTTTCTATCCAGCTCTCTGCTAATGCTTCTGGAAAACATGATGGCTCAACTGCTTAAATTCTTGCCATGTACATGGAAGGCCCAGAAGAACTTCCTGGCTCCTGGCCTCTGCCTAGTCCAGCTTGAGTTGTTTTGGTCAGTTGGGGAGTGAAACAGAGGGTTGGAGATTCCTTTCCCTGTTTTCTTTCTTTTCAAACAAATAAATAGATATTTCCTACAAACTTATAAGAAGATAAATTTATTTTGGGTGGAAAAAAATGTAAATCCATGTAGTTTTTTCCGACATACCTATTTCCCATGAAAATTTTAAAAAACCTTTTAAATACAGTTTCAGATTTTTTTTATGAGAATAGACATATCTTTTAATGTTGTTTTCTGCTGAGTTTTGAAATGCCCTTATATGTGTTATAAGGAGCGAATGAGCTAAAATACATTAAAAGGATGGATGGATGGAAGAGTGGGTGGAGGATGGAAAGAGAGGGCTAGTTTGTCATATCAGATTTTATCAGGAATTTTAGTGTCAAGACAGGACAGGATTCTTTGCCCTTCCCACTTTGTATACAACTGCCTTTTTTAAATTTTAAAGAACACTTATTGTGATTTCTCTTTAAAAAATACTACAGATGTATAGAAAACAGCAGCGGCCACATCATGAAGAAGAGTCTTGGAGCCCCAGCGCATCAGCACCTGCCTCTCCAAACGCCGGAACAGGAGGCCCTCCGCTAAGTCTCAATGCCTCATCAGAGCTGAAGCAGCAAGACATTAACTAAAGGGAGCTGAGACAAAAGTGTGCTTGCTTTTATCTGGTACAATATACATGGAAGGAAAACAACTGCTTTAGCACTTCTCTCACTTGAGTGTTGTGGCTAAAATCCCTTTTTCACTATGTCATTCTGAATGGTGCAGCTTTTGCGGGCAATCCTTAGACGTTGAGGAAAGAGGCAAAATCAAAGTGTTTTGTAGGGAACGAAGGAAACTCAGTTTTGACACGATCCAAAGAAATCTCACTTGAGAAGTAGGTGAGATCTGTGGGATGACAGCAGAGCTGGAGGTGGAAAAAACGGCACGAAAAGCACTGAAAATCTGAAAGAAAATCCTCATGTTTGTGGATATAGGAGAATAGTGATTTAGGATTTCTATAGAAGCAAAAAATAACCAATCCAAAATCAATAGTGGAGGGCAATCCAACAACCGAGAGTTTGGAGAACATTAAGGCAGAAACAGAAAAATCTGCAAAGGTTCCAACATTTTTTTCTAAAGCAAGACTTGGGATATTTAAAGATGGCAATCTGGTTGAATGGGAAGGCCAAGAGATTTATCATGAAGCTGTGTTTGCAGCGCAAGCACATGGTTTTTAATTGGATTTGTGCTTATTTTTAGTGGCTGAGGGGGTGGGTTGGTGACAGCATGTGTGTGTGTGTGTGTGTGAGAGAGAGAGAGAGAGAGAGAGAAAGAGAGAGAGAGAAAGAGAGAGAGAGAAAGAGAGTGAGAGAGATGCATGTGTGCTTTCTAAAAGTAAGTATGTAGGGGTCACTGCTTTCTCCAGGCAACCTTTGGTGTTGCAAATGAGATTGAGAGTAGTGGAAGTAAAAACACATGATGAAAAAACTTGCTCTGTGTGTGTGGGTGGGGGGAGTTGAGAGAGAGGAAGAGAAAGAGACAGATTGTAATATAGGGAAGAAAACCAATCAGAGAAGTTTTCCCATTGATGACAAAATACAAGGAAAATCTTCCCCCAAGTCTAGAAGGAAAGGAATTATTTGATATTCAAATGATCCATCTCTGTTAGAAGTTCCACTCATCATCATATTTTCTACATCAAAGTCTAGTTTGTGATACCCATAATCGAGAAACTATGCATATTCATAGAGGCTCCTAAAGCAATAGGTGGAAGTACTTGCCCTTGAAGGGTTTGCCAACTGCCTGGTGGCCCGGTGGTCTTCTTGGGCCATCCACATGACAGGCAAGAGATAAAACTTGAGAGTCACTCAAGCTAGAAAAATGAGTCACGTAACAGAAGGTAGAACACAAAACTAGCAAAATTGTCTGTCTTGACTTTACACTTGATGTTAGACAGAAAAAAAAAAAAACAAAACACCTTTCCACTAGGAATTTCCATCTGCAAGACTTCCCTTATTGCACATTTAAGAATATTTCTGAAAATTTCTAACTGGAAACTTATTTCAAAGTTGTCCCAGACCAACACAGAGATTCCATGGAAAGCACTTTAAATCCAAAGGTCAAAAAAATTCTCTTGCTCTTAGAAATATTAACTGATAACCAAAAATTGCAACATAATGAGAAGGCAAAGTACATCCACGGAACATTAGCAGAAACAAAAAAAGTTGCAATTGAACACACAAAGTCCATAGATATTGCAATTACCATATGTATAATATAAATCCATTTTATATATTTAAAGATACTTTAAAAGATTTATTTATGTCTTATTTGAGTTACAGAGAGAGAGGTGAGTCTTCCATTGGCTGGTTCACTCTAGAAGTGGCCACAATGACCAGAGCAGAACCAACCTGAAGCCAGAAGCCAAGAGTTTCACCCATGTGTCCCACGTGGGTGCAGGGGCCCAAGAACTTGAACCATTCTCTGCTGCTTTCAGCACATATCTGGAGGGAGCAGGATCAAAAGTGGAGCATCCCAGACTACAATCAGTGCCATATGGGATGCTGGCATCACAGGTGGAGAATTACCATGCTGTACCATGGTGTCCATCCCAAGACATATATATTTTTTTAAAATAAAAAAATGTGGAGAAAGTAGTAGGAGCCTCTCAAAAAAAGGTGTATTTTTACAGTGACAAAATAGAAATTCTGAGAGGTAAAATAGTCATTAAAATTAAAAATTCAGTTTCTAACAGAATTACCAGTTAATCCATGTAAGAGCCTTGGCTGAGAAAAATTAGTGGACAATAAGACAGTCTGGAAGATACTGCCCAGAACGCAGCAGCAACTCAGCAGAATAGAGTAAGAGAAACTCTGAACAGCTGGGCAGAGTTCTCACAGGAGTGGGTGTTGAAGTTATTTCAATAAATATTTAAGAAGTATCCTTCCAAAAGAATAAGGGCTGAGAATCATCTAGAACAGATGAAAGATAACAACCTTATTTGTGAGCCCAAAGACTCTCAACAGAATAAATTAAGATGCACCCATGTTCAAATTACAAAACACTAAAGATAAAAACAAGAATAAAGGCAGCCACACACTACACGGCCTTAATAATGAAAATAACCAGTATTTTCTGAACAACCATAATGGAAATCTAAAGACTGTAGAAAAATATTTTCAAACTATCTGGTATAAACCAACTGTGGACTCAAAATAGTTTCCCTCGTTCTAAGAAACTTCAAAAGCAAAAATAAGAAGACATTTTTATGACAGTAAAAAAAAAAAGCATCACCTCTAAGAACACAGTCAGATGAGCTTATACAATTGTAATGAAAGCTTTATCAAGGTAGAATACTACCGTCATTCTAGAATAATCTATCACATCATTTTCCTGCCAATTCTTAGTCCCACTTCCATTCCGCGAGGACCGTGTTATGATGCTTTTCTGTCACAGCTTGGTTTTGCTGGTTCTAGAACTTCATGCAAATAAAACTGTACACTTTTGCATTTTATTTATCCTCTTATGTAAGTCTTCACTTAGCATACTGCTTTTAGCTTCATTTGTACTAGTGCCTTAATTAAATGCCATTGTTTATGATGGTTGAGTATTGTTTAATAGTGTTCTAATTCCTTATCCACTTTCCTTTGGTAGATATCTGGGCTGTTTCCAGTGTGGCAATTATCAGTAAATAAACATGAACAATTTAGTACAAGCATTTTTGTGGATGATTATTCTGTATAAACTCACACAAAACATTTACATAAAAAGATTCTAGGGCCCGGCATGGTAGCCTAGCAGCTAAAGTCCTCACTTTGCACGATCTGGGATCCCATGTGGGCACCGGTTCTAATCCTAGTGGCCCTGCTTCCCATCCAGCTCCCTGCTTGTGGCCTGGGAAAAGAGTAGAGGATGGCCCGAAGCCTTGGGACCCTGCAACCATGTGGAAAACCTGAAAGAGTCTCCAGACTCCTGACTTCAGCTTGGCTCAGCTCTGGCCGTCGCGGCCACTTGGGGAGTGAATCAGCAGATGAAGATTTTTCTCTCTGTCTCTCCTCTCTGTATATCTGACTTTTTAATAAACATAAAATAAATCTTAAAAAAAGAAGATTCTATACTTCACTACAAGTCAAGATTCAACATAATCTAATGAATCTAGATGAAACATACATTTTCTCTGAATCACACACTCACAAGAGATCAAGACATCTCCAAACACACTTAGATATGTTTCTAAATTGTTCATGAGTTCAAGGAGAAAACAAACTGAAAATTAGAAATAATGACATTATTTTTAAATGGCATATTCAAGCAGGAGATACAGCTAAAATGGAACTAAGAGGAAAACGTGTAGGCTGGCATGCATGTTAATACAAAAGAAAGATTGAAAGTAGTAAGCCCCCAACTGAAGAAGTAAGATTTCAGAAACATTTCAAAGAAGAAAGGAGATTGCAACAATAATCACTCAAAAAACCACAATGAAACAGAATGTACGGATACACCCGAAAAGAGCGCAAACAACTAATATTTTGGTAAAACTCATAGAAATGACAAACTTCTTTCAAGGTTAAGTAAAAGAGACGTGAATTTAACAAATACAATTAACATAAAAGAGCATATAACAACCACAGGAACTGAATTTTTAATTTAAGAATTCTAAACATCAGTGTAAATAAAATACATAAGCTCTAATTGGATTAAGGTTGCAAATGTGCTTTAATAGGACAAAGTGACTGAAGACCCAACATGCAGCAGAATCGTGACAAGCTTGAGGAGTCCATAATTACGCGTGGAGTCTGGTCTCAAAAGGAAAACAGGGTGCATCATTTTGTAGAATGAATAAAATAATTTTTAAAAATGATCTGAGATGATTTTGTTTCCAAAATTGCCAACAGATAGAATTAAAAGAGACTTGAGTGTTCGTTATAAAAGAGTCTATAAATATTCAATACAGTTGTACTGCGAACATTTTATTGGCAGGAGGCAGAACGAGAGAGCACCTCTGCAGATGTGGTTGAGAAAAACAATGGGATGTGAAGGATGATCCAGAGAGTAAATATTCAAGGAGAACAACCGCTGAGAAACAGCTGCCAATTACCATGACCAGAGCATAACCAAGAAATGTTCAGCACCCCAGAGCAGAAGGCCTGATGCCATTTTACAGAGAATTTCAGAACTGCCGTGAAGGATGAACTCTGAATAACTTTGCTCTGCCATAATAACGGGGAGAAGAAACAAGGTAAAAACACAAACATTGGCCTTTTTGAAGCAGATCCCAGGAAATCAGGAGTGCAAACCTGATTTAGATTTCTAGATTCTGGCGTTAGAACCTAGTCCCTTGCTTAAACGAAATGATTGGATTACCACAGCGTTTGTAACATGAGCAAAAAATAAAAGGCATTTTACTAGCCATTGAGATAACGGAGGTAATACTTCAACAACAGCTGAATAAAGCTCTCAACTTTTTTTTTTTTTTAAGTAAAATAAAGTACGGCCAGTATGTTGGCTCAGTTGGCTAATCCTCCACATCCAAGTGCTGGGATCCCAGAGAGGCACCAGTTCATGGTCTGGCTGTTCCACTTCCTATCCAGATCCCTGCTTCTGGCCTAGGAAAGCAGCAGAGGGTGGTCGGAAAGCTTGGACTGCTGCACCTGCGTGAGCTTCCTGTAGGAGGTTCCTGATTCCTGGCTTTGGTTCATTCAACCCCAGTCATTGTGGCCACTTAAGAAATGAACCAGCAGATGGAAGGTCTTTCTGTCTCTTCTTCTCCCTGTAAATCTGATTTTCAAATAAAATTAATATATCTTTAAATTTAAAACAAAATAAAGAGAAGATATCATCGTGGTGTGCATAGGTGAAACTGCTGCCTGTCCTGTCAGTCTCCCATGTGAGCGCCATTCATCAATTAGTTCACTCTCCAAGTGGCTGCAACCTGATAATGATAGGCTTGCTTGAAACCAAGAGCCAGGAGCTTCATCCGGCTCTCCCTTGTGGATGGCAGGGAGTCAAAGCATCATCCACTGCTTTCTCAAAGCCATTAGCAGGGAGTCGATTTGAAAGTAGAGCAGCCAGGATTCAGTGTTACCCGGGTGGGATGCTGGCACGGCAGACTGGATTGATTTAAACTGTCAGAAACCCAAAAACTTAAACTATCTTAGCGAAGGGGTGAACCAGCACTTCTTCACTCTGTAGACACAGTGTGCGATGGTACTGACCCCCTCTAGTGTATGTTCCCTGAATCTTCCTATTAATTTAATTCTTTTGCTTAACATAGGTAGATTTTCAGACTTTTTAAAATTGAATTATTTTATTTGCATTTGTAAGGCAGATATGCAGAGAAGAGGGGCTATAGAAAGGAAGATCTTCTGTCCAATGATTCACTCCCCAAATGGCTACAACGGCTGGTGCTGTGCCGATCTGCAGCCAGGAGCCAGGAGACTCTTTCAGATCTCTCATGTGGGTGCAGAGTTCCAAGGCTTTGAGCCATCCTTTTCTGCATTTCCAGGCCACAAGCAAAGAGCTGGGTGGAAAGTAGGGCCACCAGGATTAGAACCAGTGCCCTTATGGGATCCCTGTACATGCAAGGCAAGGACTTTGAATAGACCACTGCTCAGGGCCACAGACTTCCTTTTTTCACATTTTCTGTTTATTTATTTTCATTTTAATTAAAATAGAGATGTTTCATCTGCTGGCTCACTCTCTATATACAACAGCTGGGGGTAGGTGGGCCAGGCCAAAGCCAGGAGCCCAGGACTCCTTCTCTGCCTCTCACGTGGGTGGCAGGGACCCATGTCCTTAAGCTGATACCTGTTGCTTCCCACAGTGTGCGATGACAGACATGCTGAAATCAGGAGTAGATCCAAGATTCAAATGCAGGAACTCTGATATGTGGGCATCCCAAACAGTGTCTTAACTGCTTCATCACTTGCCCAACCCAGATTTTCAGGTTTCTCATACTCACAACCAAAATAATTCTAAATAATGCAATTAGTGGTTCTACTTCAGACAAAAGACTTTTGCTTTCTTCTGCCCCAGATTAAAGAAATACTACCGATGACTCATTTTATCTCCAAGCGTTATCACAGAGGAGAATGTAAATGCTTTCTCTGGAACCCAAGCTTAGAAATCTCGGGGAAAGACTCTGATTGGCCCAGCCTAAGTTGTGTTGTCTTCCTGGACTTTATCAGCTATGAGCAGGAAAAGATCTATTAAAAGATGTAGCGTCAAGGCAAGTCCCACTGATTGAATGAGAGAAGGCTCCTTCTTATTTCTTAGTTTAAATGTCTTTGCTAACAAAACTATCTCAATGTTCTAGTCCCACCCTCTCACACCACCCTACTGTGTCTTTTGTGGAATGCATCATACTTGCAACTTGGTTATTTTTGTTTGTTTACCTGGTATAGGCGGCAGAATAATACCCCCCAAAGGTGTCCTTTCACCAGACCCCAGAACTTGAGAATATATTACTGTATGCAGGGAGAAAATTGCAAATATCATTGGACCTACTGGACTCTGAGGTCATGTGGTCATCATAAAGGACCAATCAAATCTCCTGAATCTTTAACAATGGAAGATTTTTACAAGATATGACCAGAGAGAGATGTTATGATAAAAAAAAAAAAAGAAGGATTGTAATGACACAATGTTACAAGGGTTTGCTTTACCACTGCTGGTTGTGTACCTGCAAGTACAGTGGCATGGTCTGGAATCCCATGGGGGCACCGGTTCTAACCCTGGTGGCCCTGTTGCCAATCCAGCTCCCTGCTTGTGGCCTGGGAAAACAGCAAAGAACAACCCAAAGCCTTGGGTCCCTGCAACCATGTGGGAGATTTGCAAGAGGCTCTGGGCTCCTGGCTTTGGATTGGCCCAGCTGTAGCTGTTATGGTCACTTGGGGAGTAAGTCAATGGACAAAAGATCTTCCTCTCTATCTCTTCTCTATATCTATCTGACTTTCCAATAGAAATATTTTAAAAAATAAATTTATATTGATCAAAATTAGAACTAAATAGTTCAGTCAGTATTTTAGCTACAGTGTATGTGTCTGGACACATGAGGCCAGTGCCTGCCATAGTGGAGAGCTACAAGGCAACTTCACATCAGAACATTGCCATAGCACACAAAGTTCTGTTGGACAGTGGCATCGTATAACATCTCAGCATGTTGGAATCATAGACCAACAATCACAATGATGTATTGTCATCTCATAAAACATGGATTCTGCTGCCCTCAGCCCCCATTTCCTTCCCTTCCAGGGACTTAAAATAGGAGGAAAAAGCCAACCCCTCAAAACAGAGAGAGAGAGAGAGAGAAAGAGAGAGAGAACAAAGAGTACTGCTATAAAAATAAAAGCCTTTGACAAATTCAAAGCAGATGTCATGCTGGGAGCTCATGTGTGTTATAGAACCACCTGTGCCCGCTTCATTCCATCCAAAATAAGTTTTTCCACAGTTACCATGAAGAAAGACAGAGAGGCAAGTCTTTAAGAATATTAGGTTGGGGCGGGGGCATGGGGGAGGAATCAAGTGAGTATGGTCTTTTGTTCGGATGCCAAGACATCTGAAATGAATGATTTACTGCCACAGGATGTCCCTGGACTCTGAGCTGAGGGATGGCCCGTTAGTCCCGAGCTTGATTTGACACTAATTCTATGCAAAGCCACTATGTAGTACATACTTTGAGTAAGAAATGACTTGCCAGCCTTTGCAGAGCAGGAGCCGCTGGTAGCTTCCTTCTGTCTTTGTAGAGCCAGAGCTGTCAACAAATTTGCTCAACCGGCTCTCATATGGGATCCTGGCATGTGCAAAGGGAGAACTTTAGCTACTAGAATATCATGCTAGGCCCTGATCAGTAGAAATATAATGGTTACCACAACTCCAGCTAGTATTTTTCATTCCATATATCTAATGAACATTAGAAATCCAGCCCATTCTCTCTCCCTCTCTCTTTATATATATATATATATATATATATATATATATATATATATACTATGCATTACTCACTCACTCACACCCTGTAAGTTCATTCCACTTTGCTTCTTCTGTAACATTTACTATTTTCCTGTAGTCATATTTAATATCTCAATATCTTCTCTCTCTCTCTCTCTCTCTTATCTCTCTTTCTCTCTCTCTCTCACACACACACACACACACACACACACACTTTAGACATCATCAAGTCAACAATGCCTAGAATTCCCATGTCACTTAACCAGGTCACTTTTTGGGTACAATAGAATATATATTTCTCTAATGTAGGTCACAGTGAACTTGGAATGCTCTTAAGATAAAATGGCTTCCAATTGCTTTTGGGTTAATCTGAATTGATCATCCACGTTACTTTTCTTCTTTCCATTTTCTAGAAAGGTCATGTAGATGAAACTCCTCATGCCAATCATGAGACTTCTAGTTGTTGCAAGAAAGAAGGTTAAAGCTTTACATTGTTGGTTTAAATAACCCAGAATTGTGTTTGTACTGATGCAAGTGCCTTTCTTCTTAGAGTTAAATACAAAATAGAAATAAATACAATATTTACTGTTAGTCTCAGAAAAATTAGAATGCAAAAGAAATTTGTTCTTTTTAATTTTAAAAATCATTTGAGAAGTAGAGAAAAAGAGAAATAGCCAAAGACATCTCTTATCTGCCAGCTTACGTCCCCAAATACTGGCAGCTCCCCAAAAGGCTGCAATAGCCAGATGTATATGGCTATGATGAGTTACAGCCCAGAGTTAAAAACTCCATCCTCATCTCCTATGTGAGTGGCAGGAATCCAACTCCTTGAGCCATCACCACTGCCTCCCAGGTTTACATTAGTATGAAACTCGAATAGCAGCTGATGTTGGGAATCAAACTCAGGAAATATCATATGAGATGTGGGCATCTCTTTTTCAAATGTTAACTTGTTATTTGTTTTAATTTTATTTGAAAGATAGTGAGAGACAAATGGAGAGATCTAGCACCTGCTGATTTACTCTTCAAATGCCCAGTATGGCCAGGTGTGGGCCAGGCAAAAGTCTAGAGCCTGGAGCCCAATCTAGGTCTCTCACGTGGGTTGTGGCTGTGTACTTTACCCAGCAGTTGTTGCGTTTCATGGTCCACATTAGCAGAAAACTGGATGGGAGGGCCCAGTGCAATGCTTCATTTGGCTAAATTCTCACTTTGTGAGCACCAGCATTCCAGTATGTGAGCTGACTCATGTTCCAGCTGCCCCACTTCTCATCATCAAGTTCCCTGCTTGCTGCCTGGGAAAGTAGTGGAGGATGGCCCAAGGCCATGGACCCTGCATGGGCGTGAGAGACTCAGGAGAGAGGCTCCTGACCTGGCCTTGTATGAACTCGGCTCTGGCTGGTGCAGCCATTTGGAGAGGGAACTGGCAGATGGAAGATCTTTCTCTCTTTCCTTCTCTCCGTAAATCTGACCTGTCTTTATAATAAAAATAGACAATGGGGGGAATAATGAAAGAAAACTTGATTGGAATTGGAATAGCCTTACTGAAACCAGGCACTGAGATGGAGTACCTACTTAACTCATGCCTTCCTAGGGTTTGTGGGGAATTCTAACCAGTGTCTTTACTGCTAGGCCAAACATTCACTCTGACATTTATTCTTCATGGAATGTATTCAATACTCCAAACTGACAGGGAATTTTATATTTTTGTGAGAGGAGATAAAAGCAAAATATTCCTGAGGAAACATGTTTTATTGTGAATAAATGCTTCCGATTTTTTAGCCGTGTGATGTGTTGTGACAAATTTTCTTGCACCAGTAAAAATTGACATTATCTATGTACAAATCACATAAATGTGATTATCATTATTATTATTATTATTCCTTCTCAAAGTGGGCTATTCAAAAAAATGAGAAATATTTAAGAAACATTTTATTACAAAATATCATTATTTAAATAATAAATTGATATTTTTAACATTATCCTGTAACCAATTCAGACTTCTTGCTTGGCTTGGGGCAGGTGCTTCTGGCAGTAGTTGGATAAATTAATGACTTCTCAAAAAACTCTCTCAGTCTGCTCTGGATGTCACATCATAGCCACATGAAAACTTTATTCCCTGTTTGCCACTCTCTGTATACCTTCTAGAAAGTTCAGTGAATTTTCAATATGAATTGGTTTGAGTGAATCTCTTTGATAGAACACATTTTGTCCACAGAGGTGGAGGATTCGGAGAACACATTTTTAGGACTGTGGCCATTTCAAACTAAAGGGACGCCAAACCACAAATAGTCATGCAGCTGATCCACTTTGCAATGTTGTCACACAAGCCTAACAAAATATTGTACTATCAACACAATCCTCGTATTCTGCACTGGTAATTAACCTTGTAAAGTTATTTTAAACAAGCCTCATGCATATGTCATAAAGCAAATGACAAATTAAATGTTCAGATATGATTACGGAAGCTATTTTCCTTTTGGATTTAATTCTTTTCCAGGCAGAGCTTCTGTTAAGTAGCATTTTATCACTCCATAATGCTGGAAAGAATGTTAAAGACCTCACACACCCTCTGTACTTCCTTTTCTGTCTTCTCGTTCTTAGGGTGAGGCTCAGCGTGGAGGGGTGACCAGCCCAGAGTAGCTGTACTCTGGGAGAGCACCAGAAACAGGTTTCCCTGATCTTGAGTTTAACACTCTTTGCTCTGGTCTTTGTCTTAGTGATTGAAACATATGGCCCTATGGAGGAAAGGAAACATTTGGTGTTATGGATATAAAAGCAAGCATATGTATTTGTCTCTGAAAAATGTCCAAGATTCATTCCTGTTCTGTTTCTTTTTTGCCTTTTCACTCACTTCCATGTCAATCAGATTTTGTCTAGGAATATTCTCATTTTTTTTCAAATACACTCAACCTCCAAAACTTCATATGCCATAATACCTTGGCTTATTCACATACTTCAGTACTCTGCTTTCAATTATTTACTCTCCATTTTCCATGGGCTGACATAATAAAAAATACAGCATTACCCATGTAACATGCCATTCATGAAACATGCATTTTTTTCCATCTGAGGAGCTAAGCAGACACATTCTGAATGCCATGTTCATATTTGTGTGTAGGGAGCAGCAAAGGAATGTGAACTGGAAAGACTGGAGCTACTGTTTGCACTGTCTGTTTGCTGATACATCTTTAAGACTTAGCACCATAACGACTGGGGTTGACAAATATACCCACATCAGCTTCCTTTAAAGCCTGATTTCTCCATTCCACAATAAAAACATTTGCAGCAAGGATAATTTAAAGCCACCCAGACACCCATTTAACTACTCTCTTAAGCCTATCATTTTCTTTTTCTTTTAAGAAGATTTATTTTTCTATTTTTTTAATTTAAAATTCAGGGTTACTGAGAAAATGAAAGAATGAGAGATTGTACATCCCCTGATTGTCTCCCCAAATGGCCACAATGGATGGATATAGACATATCTGAAACCAGGAGCCAGAGGCTTCTTCCAGGTGTCCCATGTGGGTACAGGGACCCAAGGATTTGAACCATCCCATTTCCCAGGCCATAAGCAGGGAGCTGGACAAAGAATGGAGCAGCCAGGACATGTATTGGCATCCATAGGGGATGCTAGCATATTAGCAAGAGACTTATCCTTCATCAGTAAGAGCCTAAGCCTTTAGCTATCAGGTTCATTCTGAGTTCTGAAGTTCACAAACTCAGCTCCAACTGCAAACCACTTCGTGATAAAATTAGTTTAACCTTTTAATTTAACTTTCTTCTGCTCCAATTTCTCATAATCAACTACTCGTCCTGAAATGTACTCAAAGTGGCAAAATAAGAAAATGCTTCTAACAACTGTGTATTTTGCATGTTGTTATGTGTTAGGACATAAAGAAAACCAAGACACAGATAAGAAGGAAAAATGGAGTTATTTTCATGTTGATTTAAAATTTCTAGATCTGGTTCCTCTGTAGCTTTAGCTTTGGGATTTAGCACTTTATGAAGCTGTATATGACAGGGCTTGGGTGTAGTGTAGGGATCCAAGAACTTGAACCATCCCCCATTGCTTTCCCAGGTCCTTACTCGTCTGGTTACAGGTGAATAAGAATATCAAATAAATGCATCATGAAATAAATATTAATTTTTCTCTACTGACTTCATTTGGCCACAAATAAGCCATAGATGCATAGCCTAAGGTTGCTGGAAAAACATACAAATAAACAAATGGGCGGAGAGAGGCCACACCACAGAAGTAGATAGTAACACTCCCTCCTGAACCATTCCCAAGTGGGACAACAGATCCCGATTCCCTGGATTTTAGCTTTATAAATTCCAAGTAAATCTGCTTTTACACTCACAGACACACATGGACATACAAAGGTACTGCAAGAACTCACGGAAAATGGAATTTGAAATATAGGTTTATTTGGGTACAAACACTTTTTGGGTGCCCAAAATATCATAATACATGAAAAATACACATTATGAACCAATATGCTTATATTTCAAGTTTTGCACCCAAACTTGAACTCATTAATTTCATTCTCCATGCGCTTTTTACATCACCCGCACACAGGGTGAAAACACTTTAAGAAAGATGCTCTCCTAATTGTTACCTCTTCCTGTGATGCACTAGGCTTGTAACTCTTGCCTGTATGGTTAGCAAGAGGGTGAGAGTGACAGCATTGTAGGAAGATGCCGTTGTCCTTCCCGTATACACTCCGGCTTCCATGTGGCCATAAAGTTTACTGCTTATTGCCATCAGCTGTAACTCTCTACCTGGGGCTCTTTCTGGTCTTCAGATTCTATTCACCTCATTTGCTGGTCAAGCCAGAAATGCCAAGTGTTTATTTCCTGGAATCAACTCTCAATCACAGATGGAAACTTAGAGTACAAATACTCTAACTCCTTCATCCGTTAGCTCAATTAACTCTGAAGCCTGTTCTGGCTGCCGCTTAAATTCCCCAGCAGGACACAGCTCCAGTTTCCCACAGTGGCCATCCTAGCCACTAACCCACTCATCTCTGAATTCCCTCCCTGCCTGTTTCACTTCTTCACAAAGCTACTGCTACTGACTGGGATCAATGACCAAACCGCTTGCACCCGAATCTGCATCTTAGCATTGTCTTCTTAAAGAACAAAGACTGAAGTGAGTGCTGTAGTTGAGAGTCGAGTTTCTGGATCTCCTGACTGCAGCAATGCCACACCCTGACTCTACAATCATGAGTATATTCTCTAACATTCAGTTCCCTGCTCTTCAGCATTGGAGTAAAAGCAATGAGCTCCCCTAGTCCTTTGTCGATGGCATCTGATTGAGCCACAGGACTTACTCTGGCCAAAGGAATGCAGGTAGATCTAAGAGTGTGTTGGCTCAAACCTAGACACAGGAGTGTTTCATGTGTCCCCAGCTCTTTCTGGCACATGCACTTTTACCATGGGAAGAACTCCATTGGTTAACTACTAATCAATCAAACCAACCAACCAATCCATACATGCATCTGATCTGCACTTTGGAACCACACCTATCTGAACCCAGGCTGGGATTAGCTGAAACTTGCTGAGCCCTGGACACTGGCACAACTCATGGCAATGACTAAGCTAGAGCAGTTTGTTACACAGCATGGCTGCAGCAACAGCTCTAACTGTTGTAAATCGGCACCATGCCCATACCACTTATTGGAACCCCTCTGTCTGCTACCTCCCTCTTCCTCCCAGTGGACATGCCCAGAGTCAGTGGATGTGAGGCAGAGATTAGGAGAATAAATGACAAACTCAGGAGAGTTACATTTGGAAGTTTTCATTTTCTGCTGTACTGGCATTTTACTTACACATTAAAAGTCCCTGAAATATCGCTTGTTGGCTGTGCTGTCATGATCCATTCAATAGACATTTTGATGCACTTTATTACAAAGTTTAAAATCATATTAGCAGCTGTTATTTTATATCACAATGGATTAATAAGATGCATTTTCACAAATAAGACACATTTTAGATAGTTCTGAAAAAATTTCAGTGTGAAAATCTTATGCCAGAATTCCACATTTTAAATGACACATTTCCAAATAGCCTAAAGTGAAAATGCTCAAGTATTCTGCCTGTATGTACTGTGCTTAAAACTGTCGGTCCCCAGCAACCCAGCAAGCACGTAACCTCTGCGCATCGTGTGCTGCTTTCCGTTACAGCAGCTGACATTCAGCGAGAAGACATCTCCTGCCTCCCACTGCAGAGGACTTAAAACGAGTGCCATCGCAAGAAAGAAGATGTATTTTCAGTTTCCAATCGCAATACTTGAACGATGTACAGGAGGAGAACGATTAAGGAGGCATTCATTCCCCTTCAGATATTAGAATAATGGAATGTTCTATTGCCTTTTCATGTGGAATAATTAGGAGATAGTGGTTTTTTTTTTTCTTGGAGACAATTCTGCTTTCTATGGTGTTGCTAAGGAATAAGGAATTTTCTTTCCAACTGATCTTAAAAGAGATATCTAAGATCTATATTGCCTGTTTATGGATTATAGTGAACTTTATAGTTGTGAATAAACTGTACATTTGAGTACAGTAAGACATGTCCCCTGTCTCACAATAAAAAATATTATGGAACATTATATTTCCATACAGTAATAGTACCCTTATTTTTACTAGTAGGAAGGTACAGCACTAATTTAATTGACTCACATAAACATCTCTCAGGTAAGACCAATACCTTATTTTCTCTCCAAGTTCATGAATGAAGGCTGCCAGCAATGAGGGCAAGAAAAGCTGACCTCTGGCTCTCTGTGGGCGATGCACGAAGCCTGCCGCCTGGTTTCAGAACGCCAGCATGGTGCTCAGCCTCATGGCATGGGAGAATCACCAGCAAAGACATAGGAAAAAGCCGAAGCCCAACCTTCTCTTCAGATCAGTTTAATCAGACTCTCTGGCAAGTGGGTTTGAGGTATCCTACTGTTCTAAGAGATCCCTGGGTGATGCCAGTGCGCTCTGTTTGGACTCCGGCCCTGAGAATTTTGGGAAAGTGACACAAGCTAAGATCTCAACCAGGCAGACATCCCTGGCACCTGCCCTGCATTTCTGCTCTGATTCTTAGGGACAAAACTCTCTCCTCACTGCTTCTGCTCATTGATTTGTGTGTGTGCTGGTAGTAGTAGTAGTATTTCCCATTTGTACACTGTAGATCTTTATTGCCGTGGCTTCAGTGCTTTTGAGTGAAGAAATCCCATTGACATTGGCAGGGAGCTGCTCCTAGAAGGAATTGGAACACACAATTGAGAGCTCTTGGGTGCAATTGGAAATGGAGTTTTGCCCTGAGCTTTTTAGACACACCAGGGCTAGCTTGCTTGCTTTCTTCCTTTAAATCCTTCATTTTAATTTTTCGCCCTGTGTCTGTACTTCTGGTTCTGGGTTTTGATGGAGTCACTCCTTTTCTTTGTTTAAACTTGGCACATGCAGTCACTCTCTCTTCAGATCTCATTGACACTGGGTTTTCCTCTGAATCCGCAGTGAAAGAGAGACTGTCAGGTCCAGTTTTACTCCTGATCTGGTTCAAATCATGAGCCAAAAACAGCAATGGGTAAGACTCACACTCCTGCAATGAAATTTCCAAACTAGTGAATCTCTCCAACTCCTTTGTTTCTTCTTCTTAATAAATATAGTTTTATATTTATTTGATGAAGAGAGAAGGGGGAAAGAGGAGAGAGAGAGAGAGAGAGAGAGAGAGAGAGAGAGAGAGAGAACCAGTGTCCATATGGGATCCCAGTGCTGCAAGATGAAAACTTTAGCAGTTAGGCTTCTGCGCAGGGCTCCCACCTTTTGTTTGTTTTTTTTTTTTTTAAGATATACTTATTTACTACTTACTTGAAAAACAGAGGAAGAGAGGGAGAGATCCCACTTACTGTTTCAATGTTCAAATAGATGCACCATCCAGAGTTATGCCAGCATGAAGCCAGGGCCAGGAATGCTGCACTGGTCTCCCACAAAGATAGCCTCATCCTAACTACTCGATCCATCTCCTGCTGCCTTCTCAGGCACATTATCAGAGAGCTGGCGCAGACGTGGAAAACCAGGACTAGGACTAGCGCTCCAGTTTGAGTGCTGGCTTAGCTGGCTGCACCACAGCACAGGCCTGCAACGTTGCCTTTTCAACGACCGGAGCAGTTAATAAAAATCACTTCCTTTGAACTTGTAGCAAATCAGAGTAAGAGAATCAGATTTCTGGGTAAATATGAACATGACATTTTTAAAGTCAAGAGAAACTATATTGTTAAATGTCTTACAAAATTAAATTCATGAGAATTATCATTGATCGCTAGTACACTATCCTCCTATCCAGAATCAGTGCAGCCCTGTCAAAATTATCGCAAGTTGTTTTCTATGTCATTCTAAGTTTTCTATTAGAAACACTTATAAAAATGAACAACTGAAAATAATTTAAATAGTATTTTGTTTTACCTAAAGTGCAAACTACCAGAACTTCCACATGTAATTGATATCAAGCATCATCAAAGAAATATTTTACATCCTTGGTACTGAATCTTCAAAATGTGGCATGCATGCTTGTATTTTATAGTTACAGGACATATTTTATATATTCAACAGTCACATAGGGTGAGAGAGTGGCCACCGTATTGGATGATGCTGCCTCTAGTACCCCCTGCTCACCTGCTTTCAGCTACACGTGACCACAGATTTCTTCCCGCCAAACAACACAAAGCTGTCTTAAAAATGGAGTAAGGCACTCAGCGTATTTCCGTGGATGGAGAATCTTCATGTCACTGATTGAACACGGGACATGTGTGAAGACCTCATGAGTGCGACCCAAAAAACAGGAATGATGCTTCTCTGTTCATGACAGCTACCGCTGAGTACAAACACCCAGCACACCACCTCCATCACTTCATCTTTTTTTTTCTTTTAGGAAATTAAAATCTTTTCAATGCTTTCTTGAAATTGCATTTTTAATTTTTTTTTTTTTTGTATTTGATATGGAGCGTATGTGTTGGGAAGTAGAGAGAATGGGAGGGAGGATTTTACAGCTGCTCTATTACCTGGAGGATAGTCCCTTGGGAAAGTAATTTGCATGAGAAAGAAAAGAAAGTTTGAGTAGCTAGCTCTATCTTGCCTAACTTATTAGCACCTCCTATGGTCTGGGTGCTCTGGCCCAGGGGGGATTTGCCTGGGGCCACAAACTGACACATAGGAGAAAGTCACTAAAAGAAGTGATTGAAATCTGCCTTAAGAGACACAAAATACCCTTGTGAATTTAGCCACCACTTTCAAGGAGCTGCTTGCTAGTCCTTGGGAGGAAAGTTGAGGCTGTTTTCCCATGGTATCAGACAACTAGGGTTTGAGATTCCCAGGATTTGGACGGTGTGAATTATAGAGTCCATTCACGGGTGAGACAGGTGACTTGCCAGAGTGGCTGGGAGCTTTTAGGGATGCTAATGTGCCTTTATCCGATATCACAAAAAGAAGCATCCTCATGCATAATCTTGCAAAACAAACCACCAAAAGAAGTCAAGCACATGGTGTGTCTATGCAACTTATGCCAAAATGGACCAGGCTGAAAATGTTTTATCACCTGAAGGAGCTGCTGGACTGCAAAATGGCTCCAAAAGACACAACCTAGGATCAGTATGTAGAGTTGTAGAAAGTGATTTCAATTCAACATTTGAAAGGGGCTTCTATAAACAGAGGTACCTGAGCCATCACCTGTAGCATCCTGGGGTTTGCACTGCAGGAAATCAAAGTTGAAAGTGGAGCCAGAACTCAAACCTTGCCTCTCTAATGTGAGATTCAAGAATCCCAAGTGTCATCCTAACTGTAAAGCCGAACTGCTACTCCCTTGTCTGTGCTGAGACGAGCTGTCTCTAACACCAGGAGATTATCATTTGCTGGGAAAATGGCATTGATGATGTGGCACTCCTTTACTTTCACTGGCCTCAGGCCCATGGAGTGAAAGTCTCAAAAGCACTATACACAGAATTCTACTTCTTTACTATAGCTCATGCCACCCTATGTTAGGACTGCCTCATTAAAGCCCTTAAATTGCACATCTCTCTCTTGTGTATACACAGGCACACAACTTGACCAGGCCCCTTTTTGCTGAAGCATTATTATCATTCTCATATTTATTGAAGGATTATTGTATTAAGGTTTTCATATCAGTAGTTATTTAATGCACAACTCTGTGAGGTGGTAGATTCTAATCCTGACCCAATTTAAAGGTGACAAAACTGAGTCACTTTAAAGGATAAGTAACTCTCCCAAAGTCGTACAGGTGAGAAGCACAGAGCCAGGATTCAGACCAGCCTAGATCTAGATGCCACTTAGTGCTCAGAGCCCACAGCTGCCTACTTTCCCACCCATGGCTTTCCCACGTTGGGGGAAGAAGCTCCCACAAAACTCTTGAGACACAGTGACTACAAAAATCAACAAGGAATTGTCTCACCTGGCAATCATATGAATTTTCTCTGTAATGGGCAATGTTGTGGTGACTTGGTGTGAGCTTGTGGCACGGATCTAGAGGAGACCACTTTATGAACTCTGGGTTTATGAAATCCCAGAAAGCTCTTTCTTATAGTAGCAGTCTGTCCTGCTTCCCTACTGTGCCTTTAAATTCCTTTGCTAAAAGAGTCAGCTCCAGCTTTGTCTGTCCTACAGTGTAAGAAACTGCTGTCAAGTTAACCTGATGTTCCCCATGTCTTCTGTATCTAGTGTTTACCTCTCAGATATAAGGAATGTTGACACCATTCTAGATGAACTTCTGGGAGCCCAGACTGGATTTAACAGCAGGTGATTTCTGCACTGTCTGCTGGATCCAGAGAGTGTATTTTGAGGCTGAAGCTTAAGTATTTTCTGTGCCATCTTGCAATTAAAGTAGAAAGTAATTAGCTAGTTCCAAAATGCGGATGAACTAAAAATGATGGTGTTATTTCCCCACAAGACCTAAGGGGGCACCAGCAATATCCTGATTCCGTTTACTTCCAACACCCCCACCTCATCACCAAGAAGGACAGAATTTACCATCTGACTCATCTTGAACTTCAGTGAATACAAAGCTTAATTCTAAGTGACATATCTACTGGTGCATTATATTTTTGCACAAAATAAATCCCTTTGATGATAATTTCACACCTAGCCGAGGACCATAAAACATTGATTCCCTGGTCCAGTGCTAGCCCACCATTGCCAAAAAGTTTACAAACCTCAGGACAACTTGAGGGGAACTTGGCCTAGGCTTTAAGTCAGTGGGATCAGTTAAAGCCCAAGGCATTTGCCAGGTGGCCCATTCCCTGTCTGTGTCAGCAGCTCTAAATAAGGCACATGCTGTTTAAACCAGCCATGAAAATGATTGGCTGAGATAGCCAGAGCCCAAAGGAAATATGAGCAGGCTGACCGTGACAGAGGCTAAGGGCACAAAAGAAATTCAGCACTCCCTTCCCAGGCTGGAGGGGAGAAAACAAAGTTCTTTCTCTGAAAGTGAAGACTCTCCTTGACATAGACAGAAGCAGAGAATTGCAAACGTCCGGATTTGCCAACTTTGCTGTTATGAAATAGAAGCAGGGGCAATTTTCAGGCTAATGCTGTTATAAAACTGTTTGTGAAGCCTGGGGCTTAAAAATCTCTAGCGTCATAACTAGCTACTGTTTTAAAAAGGACATTAGGTTCACATTTGCATCTTTGAGATAAAGATTTTATGTCCCCAGTTCAGCCCTCTGGACAGCATGAAATTATAAGAAATGTTGTCTGGATTAGAATAGTTGTTCATTAATCTCACGTTTGGTCTTTGATGACGATCTGTGGTCCTGGCCCCCGCATGACCTAACCCTTCAAAGGTTAGGGGTGTGTGTTTGAAGTATTACACGCTAGCTTAAACCCTTCCCAAAGTTGTTGATGTCTCAACGTGTGTAATGGTGTTTATGCTACCTGTATACAATAGAATATAATGGGGTTTTTTTTGTGAAGTTAACAAATGCTAGTTTCAATGAGATTCATTAGCCCTTTAATTATCAAACTGGTAAGTAAGTTATATGATCACCTCTTTTGATTAGATGGATTTAAAATTGCATCCAAGTTCAACCTCAGGTGGAAGGTGAACGGACATGTGGTAGAGCTAGAGCAGGGAACCAGCAAGGATACCCTAGAGCTGGGTTGGAAAACATGGGAAGGCTGAGCTGAGGGTATTAGGAGAAAACAGGGTAGGTGACAGCTGTGTTGCAATCCTACATCATTGCAAGTCAGCTGATAACATCGGAGTAGAAATCAAGGCCTTCTGAAACCTCTTAGAACTATTTGGAGATCATTAGCAGAAGTGAGATGTATCGTACAGGGAAACACCTAGAAAACAATGAGTGGAATCTGGGACGGAAGGCCTGCCAGGGAAAAATCTAGAACTTAGGCAGAGTCTTCTGACAGAATGTGGGGAAAGAACATCACAAAGAGTACATTTAACAGTAGCTGCAGGATCCTGACCTGAACAAGGACATTACCAAGGAAGGGCCAAAAGAAACACTGACAACAGAGCAGTGTGAAGGGCCAAAGGCTAAAACTGGACATGTTTGTGGAGAATAAGCGTTAAATGTGACTGCAGGGCACTGACAGGGTCCCTGAAAATTAGCAACGCATTTGGCCACCTGACAGATGCATGGAGGTGTGACCACACAAGTCCCAGAAAGGAACAGAAGAAGCCAAAAAAAAAAAAAAAAAAAAGCGGCTGATGACTTTAAAATTAGAAAAACTAAATTTGGGCTTATTATGCCCAAGAGGAATATAGCCTGATGCACAATTTATGCAAATTGATAAAGCTGATTACACAAATTAGCCAAGGCTTTGGCTTGTTTTTTCTCTGGTCAATAAGTCTCCCCCCTGATCCTCTTTTTCAAACTCAGTCTATCACTACTGCCATTTACAACAAGCCCTCTTGTTAGCTCAGTGGCCAATTACTTGAAGACACTGAGTGGAAATAGCTTCTTATTTCAAGCATTAGGCTTGACCTTGCAAGAAGCTGAAAGAGCAAGACAGATGAGAATATCTGGTTCTCCTTGAGACTGACATAGTTCAACATCGCCCAAGACCGCCCTTTGGAAAATTTTCCATTCAGATAGTCCTTACCTCAACCCCACCCAAGTTTTACTCAACATGTACCCCATTATGTATGAAATGTTATTAACATGTATCAATCAGTCCCTTTAGCCACCCTAGAGAGAAGACTCTGTGATCATATTTATATGGGAGAAACCAAGTTTAACTCATTTTAAATAACTTTCTTAAGGTCACAGAGTAGTGGACAACAGAACCAGCATTCAGGTCCGAGTCTGTACTACTCTATCCAATGAGGCTGATCGCCTAGAATTGGTTCTGTTAGATCAAAAAGTAGAGCCCATATAGCTGAATTTCTTTGTTCAAAGGCTGAATCTAGCAATGTAGAGTCTCAGAGTTTAGGCAGAACAACTTTCTGCAAGGCTTGTGCTGGGTTGAGTGCTATGTAGCAGCCGGGAGCAGGGGCTTAGGGAGTCTATCACTTAACTCTGTGTTGACCTGGAAGAGAGTTAATATCTCTAAACCTCAACTTCTCTTTCACACAGTAAATATATATATACTACAGTACCTTTCTATGACTTGTGTAAAGTTTTGAAAAGTTGTGTAAGCTTTAAAAAAAAAACTAAAGCAAATGAAATGAGTGCTGGTCCAGAGGACTCCTCCAACAAATTATGAACTATTAGGACACTCTCAGTGACAGGGAGGACCTAGGTAGTACTTCATAGAACACCCTTGTAGCGTTGTCACCACTACTGTTCACGTCTTAACTCATGGATTCCCCACAGCGGCTCTCCATGAACTGTATAGACTGGGTCTCCCCTTCACAGTGGCAGAAATGGAGGGGTAGGTAAACATGTGCCTGCAGGCATGGGACTGGAGTAGACCAAAGCCAACGTTCCCATTCCAGCTGTTCAAAGCAGGACTGTTACACTCAGGCCCTCTGTCCAGCCTCTGATCACAGGTTATCTTCTCTCCCCCGCTTTGCTTCATTTCCACATGGATTTGAGCAACTATTAGGAGCCCACCTGCCTCCAGAAAGATACAGCCAAATGTAAATCAAACAGCAGTTTCGTTGTCAATGAGGGTGATTGTAACAGTGAACAGAAACATGCATTCCAAGAGCCCTAAAAAGATAACTAGCAAATAGAAACAGAAAGTCCTCATCTCCCAGGGGCTCGTTTGATTCAACTTCTTATATACTTACAGCATTTTCTTTGATGAAGATACCACTCCAGATGAATGGAAAAGGAGAAATCAGAAAAATTAAATCATGTCCAAAGACAAGTTCAGTTTGGTTTTTTTCCTCTTGCACCTTCAGCTGTTGGATTCCTAAGACTGCCCCAAAACTCAAAGACAAAAGAACCATCCGTCAATGTGGTAGGACCAGTATTGCCAGCAAGGTACAGATTTAATTTCTCCAGTTTGGTGACTTGTGACTGATGATGAGGTCACCAGGGCAAGGAGGAAAGTGGAGAGGAAAAATGAAACACCCTCTGTTTCAACAAGAGATTAAAATAAACACATGCTTTCTTCCTAGAGGGGCATTCTTCACTAAGCATTCACAGGCCATTTATTAAAGCATTTTTTAATCCACCTAGTAAATAGAACTCACACATTGTTTCTCACTGTCACTGTTCCTAGCAGTGGCAATTTGTCCAAAGAAACAGTTAGCAGCATTTGGGACATATTTTTAAATTGTAGGATACATGAGGACATATAATACTGCTTAGGTGAAAATCAAAGAGGAGTCATTTTTAAAAGGTGATGCTTATGTGTTAAGAGAAGCAGAGAAAGAGTTCAAAAATGGGAAAAGCAGAAGCCTTGATAAGAATATATCTATATGCAAAGACAGAAGAGCTGAAATAAGAGACCATACAAACACATTATCCTGGCATAAAATTACAGCTTGGGAAAGCAAGTAAGACACAGGAATTACATGGTAATATAATCAGAATAATGCATTTTCTTCCTTGCAATGGCTGAAAATAACACAGAACCAGAATACTGTTCTTGGAACAATACCGAGATCTGAAAGAATCCATAGGGAGAGGAACAAGAAAAAAAAAATCTAAGCAGTTTTCACTCTTAAATTACTCAGAAGCCAAGTTAATGGAAAAATAAATCATCACGTCACTTGGACACTTGCAACCTTGAATAGACAGTGAAAAGGAAATAAGCTTAAGATCATTTAAAAGAATAGAGTGAAAATGCTTCCCTTCAGCTTCTTGCTACAAGTCTCCTGTTCTTACCATGAACAAAGATGCTGAATTTGAAATTCTGGAAAGGAGCTTGCTTCACCAAACTTTTGAGGAAAACGGCGGGCAAAGCAGGCCCGAGAGCTATAGTTTCTCAGGACTTCCACTCAATTTTGCAGAGATGGACCCTCTGAAGCAACACCAGGATGGCATTTGTGGTCTGTCTGTCCATTTTTTTTCTCTTTATACTTCTCACTGTCCAGCAGCTGTACGACATTAAATCAAGCTAAATCCAACAGGATGCTTTATGCTTCACCTTTCTTGAGCCCTCAGTAGCAGTCAATGGTATGGAATACTGGAAGTTCACTGCCTCTGGTGTCCAAGACACCATACTCTTTTGATGTCCCTCCTATTTATGTAGATTTCCCCTCATTCATGTAGTCTATTCTTTCCCTGAAATTAGCTCGTCAAGTCTCAATCCTGTAACTGCTTCTTCCTTGCTATGAATTCTCTTCCTGGGAGATCTGATACTCATGACTTCTATTGTTTTCTATATAACTGCAACTTTGCCATCTTAGATCTCCAATCCAAAAGTTTTCCAAACTCTACTGAAATGACTAAAAAGCACCTAAACTAGCCATGCCAAAATTCATACTCATCATCTTTCCTTTTATCCTGAACCTCTACCCAACTTTCACCTGCCAATCTTCATGGTTCATTGCCCTGGACTTCCCTTTGCCCCCTATCATCCACTCTCCCAAAAACCATAAGAGATAGTCCATGGGAGTACAAATATTACCGAGGTTTTCTTACTTACAGATCTCTGAACTTTCTCGTTTCTCTGACAATAAAAATTAGAACCTTTGTACTAAGAAATATTGTGAGCATCTCTAATAAATGTCATAATATACCGATTTCTTTGATAGAGCTATTAATGAGTTTCTTTTATCCATAACCTTCACAAAGTGATTTTCAGTCTATCCCATCTGGAATTAGAGTTGACTTCCATGCTTTCCAGCCTGGGCTGGCATCAAGGAGGTGATGGTATGCCAATTCCAAGCCAAGGACTTAACAGCTGATATTGTGTGCTAACTCATTCTTTAGGACCTCTGTTTCTGCCCTGAGAACAATCTTGGATGGCTTAATAGAGGATGGGAGCTCCTGTAAAGCAGACCTTAGTCTTTCTAACTCATGAGCAAGCCCAAATTAATCCAGCCAATCTAAACCTAGATCTACCAAATCACTCAACTGAACTACAGAATCATAAGAACAATAAATGGTTGTCTTTCTAATCCAGTTAGTTTCGCGGTGCTGTGTTGCACAGTAAGTGCTGGCAGATTTGTCAGCTGAGGATTCCACCATTGATACACTTTGTCCAAGGACTACTAAATTTAAAGCCATAAATGTTTAACTTTCAATGAGTAACCCATACCTTCTGTAGAAAAGCAAAAATTGAAACATTGAAATAGTCACCAGTATGATCATGTTTCACAAGAGTGGGAGATGCAGATTATCCTTAATTTCAGTATCCGTGAAACTTGTTCAACTGCTCTTTAGAGCCTTCTAGAAAAATTACAGATAAAATCCAAACTTTATTTGCAGAGAAATTTCATCAGACAAAGGCATTGACAGGAAAGACATGCTTAGTCTCAGTAAGTACATAGCTGGAGATTTTGGCTAGCCTGAGGTTCAGCCTTGTCAGTGGGAGGAAATGTATCTATTATTCCCCATACAGATTTGTTGCTTTGTGGGTCTTGGATCACTGGATGGAACCTGACTGTAAATCTCTTACTTCATAGAGACAGTGTCCTTAAATCTACAGAGAGATAGAGAAATCTTCAGACACAGTGAGTCAGAAAAACATCTGAAGAACAGACATGGACTCACCCTTAACCAGATTGTTGGAAGAGGTACCAGAGCCAGTAGGTCCTATCTAAGGGTTTCAGAGGAGTTTAACTTCAAACACAGCCTTTAGTAAGCATCAAATTCCTCTCGGATTCACTCAGCCAGCTTCTGGAATGTGTGCTGGGGTAAACAGCTCCTTGTGTATATTTTGAAAGAAGTAAATCACAAAAAGCCACCCTATACAAAACCGATGTAAGAAAAACCATGAACTGTCCCACATACATATATCCCTTCTTCCCTTCCCCCGACACACACATACCCTCTAAATACATGGAAAATAATTAGTCATCAAAATGGACAAATCATTCTCTACCCGTCGGCATGAAAAGACCAGGAAATTCACAGAAGAAGAAATCTACATTGTTAACAAAAACAGAAGATATTCAATCTCACTAAATTAAGTGGACAGTTTATCCATCTGTTGACAAACCTTTAACGCTTGATGTTGTCAGTATCAAGCCAACTAAAGGAAAGGACAAACTGTTCAAGCTAACAGTGGCAAGATGAATCTGTCGAATGATTTTGGGGAACAGTCTGACCATAACTGGCACAATGCAGCAACTCCATTTACATCAAAAAGTACTGCTCATAAAAAAGTACCGCTCATGTGTAGAAATAAAAGTGCACTTCATGCTTGTTTCTAAAAACAAAAATGAAGCAATCCAAACGCCCATCAGTGAAGTTTAAAATGTATATAGTGAAGTATAGCACAGTAGTTAGCAGTTGGAATGACTGGCAATGTATGTAGGACCTGGCTAAAACTTTGAAAAGTACAATGTAGAGTAGAAGACACAACTTGCGGATTCACACATGTCACATACTATTTATTGCAATGTCTAATTTTACTGTAACTTTGCATGTGAATAAAACAACATGGTATTCGTGACTGTGATCACCTTTGAAATTAAGGAAAAAGACAGCAAGACTTTTGAAAAGTAAGACAACAGAATGTGTAGTCTTTGTTGTTTCATGAACAACAGCCAGCTGGTAAAGCTGTTGCCTGCTGCTCCTGGCTCTGGACTGGCTCAGCTCCAGTCTTTGTGATCACTTGGAGTATGAACCAGTGGATGCAAGATCTCTCTCTCTCTCTCTCTCTCTCTCTCTCTCTCTCCCCCCACCCCCCGCCCTCACCCTTGCTGTTTGTCCCTAACTCTGTCTTTCCAATAAATAAATAAATCTGAAAAAACATAGAAAGTATCTGAAGCTAATGGAACAGGTTATTAAAAGATGTTAGTTTCACATGCTGATACAGTGATGTTTATTGTACGGGTGTATATGTTTAAAAATATTTAATTCTACCGTACACATACTTACTAAGCATCAACTGTATACTGGATGCTAAATAACAACAACAACAACAAAATCTGAGCTTCAAGGCCTCTCTGTTTCAAGAAGCATTTTTTGCAGTTATAGATGACATTTATGCATAAAGATTTCCATGGGATAAGTGCATGATGTAATGTGTAATTTCCACAGTATGTAATGCTGTGGCATGACATAAGGATGTGGTATTCTACATGAGAGGCCCTGGGATCAAGTCCCACATTCATTTCCAATCCAACTTCCTACCTCTGCACCAGCTGGGAGGTAACAGAAGGTGGTTCAAGTACTTAGGTTCCTGTTGCCCTTTGTGAGGGACCAGATGGATTTTGTGGCTCCTGACTTTGACCTGGCTCAGCCATGGTTGCTATGGGCATCTGGGTAGTGAAGCAACAGGTGGGAGATCTCCACCCATCTCTCTTTTCTTTAAAATAAATAAAAATGTTTAAAAAATGAAATTTAACCAAAAAACATTTTTACAAAGAGCATTATAATAAATTTAAATGGAGACCTAATATCCAGTGGAAATGAGTTGTTAGGAAATAGTGAAATTGATTCTGTGATGTATCTATGTGGTAGGCAACCAAATGTTTCCAAAACTTCCATTTCTAGGAGA